>NC_062562.1:38082487-42882487 GCF_022837055.1 Prionailurus viverrinus
AAACCTGCCTTTAAAACCAAATTCTGTTAAAAATAGTCTTTTCAAGCTGACATAGCCCATTTCCAGGGTCATATTTAAAATAATTAGCACCACTGCGAGTAAGTGTTCTAATAAAACTCAAAAATGACTTCTAAGCAGAATGCAAAATTCTTTAAAACATAACAATAAAGTCTTCCAGTAACCAGACATCATCTTTCCAAGGGATGCCTATGAAATCAAAAAAGTGTAAGATCTCAAAATACAGATTCCCTGGGGCCATTTACACGGCTCCTAAAACTCATCTTGGAAAACTGGACCAATGGAATGTTACCCTAGCTGGTTCCTTGACATACACAGGTGTCCTGCTGAGCAGATCAAGAGATTCTGAGAAGTAGATGGAGACACAAGCCGGCTTGCGCATCAAAAATATCAACTATCTAGACCCAATTTCCAAGATAATTACCGCCTCCCAAAGAACAGCATGTAAACTGCTCATATCCATAAGCCAAATCCAAGGTGACCACAAGTCACTTTTTATCTTATAAAAACTACTGTGATCCTCTTTAAAGACAAGTCTTCTAAACTAACAGTAAACCCTTCTTTTTGAATTTTCCCATATTTCAAACTCAGTCCAGCTAAGAGACAAGTAATATGAGACAGAATCCTATAGGTGGTGGCCATGTGTTGTTATAATATTCCAGACCTTAAAAAAGAAGGTCAGTTATCTATGAAGGTGAACCAGTATCCAGGAACCATTTACAGAACAAGGTAACTATATCCATCTTGACTTTATCTGCTAGGTTTCTCCATGAGTAATAGAAAACCTCTTTCATGAGCAGAAAAATACATTCGTATAATTTTAAAAATTAGGTATTTTTAGCAGGGAAGGTTAACAAGTGAGGATTCTCAATCATGATAGCCACATCATACTTGCATATGATTTCACATTTGCCCAGCAGTCACCATGAGCCCTTAGTCATTTCAAAATTAGACCAACCTTGTGTCAAAGGCATAATCCATCTGTGGGTGACTGGGGAACTAAATAGCTTGTCCCAGTAGAGAAGAGACTTGTCTTGCAACTCAAGTTCCAAATGCTCCATTCAGATAATGATAATAATAATAATAATAATAATAATAATAATAATGCTTCTTCTTCTTCTTTTAATGTTTATTTTTGAGAAAGAAAGAGAGATGCAAGGAGAGGGAGAGGGAGAGGCAGAGAAAGAGGGGGACAGAGAACCCAAAGCAGGCTCTGCTCGGATGGCAGAGTGCCCAATGTGGGGCTCAAACCTACAAACTGTGAGATCGTGACCTGAGCCAAAGTCAGACGCTCAACCGACTGAGCACAGGCACCCCCAGATAATGCTTCTTACTTCAAGAACTAAAGCAGGGGCGCCTGGATGGCTCAGTCGGTTGAGCATCCGACTTTGGCTCAGGTCATGATCTCGCTGTCTGTGAATTTCAGCCCCGCGTCGGGCTCTGTGCTGACACTCAGAGCCTGGAGCCTGCTTCGGATTCTGTGTCTCCCTCTCTCTCTGTCCCTCCCCCACTCATGCTGTGTGTGTGTCTCTCTGTCAAAAATGAATAAACATTAAAAAAAATTTTAGAAAAAAGAACTAAAGTGGATAAATCCAGGTAAAATCATCTACTTCCTTCCAGTTAATGCCTAGAGGTTGCTTAACTGATCTAACTACTCAGCTGATGACTGAACAGATTCCTGGTTCTCTGTTAGCTTGAAAATAATAGCTAGAGCAACAAAGCTCACGGGTGACATGACCTTGTCCACCATCAGGCCCCAACTAATTCTCTTGCCCAACTAATTTCCCCTGTCCACCCTGCATACCTCTTTCCAGCCACACTGATCTTCTTTGGGTTCCTTAAGTCCACCAAGCTCGTGGCACCTGAGCGTCTGAGCACCGATTGTTCCAAGTCTGCAATGCTCACCTTCCACCCTGCCCCTGGTTGCCTCCCTCTTGCCATTCGGATCTCAGCTCGAACGCCACCTCCTCTGAGAAGCCTTCCCTGGCTACCTTGTCTACAGTGGCCCAGAAGCAGTCTTACTCCACCGCCCTGTCTTACTTCTCCACACAGCACTTTTCTCTGACACTGTTCTTTGCGGTCTTTAATACCTGTTCCCTACTAGAAGGTCAGCCACACAACGGCAAGGGTCTTGCGGTGTTGTGAAAGGTTGCACTTCTGGTGCTTACAACAACACCCGACATTTGTTAGGTGAAGGGATGGAACGTATCCCACAGCACATCCATCCCCAATAACACATCTCTCCTCCCTCCCCGAGAACCCCAGTGCCTCTCATATGGTCAATGTTTGGCATGAAAGGGGGAGGGGATTTCAGTTACAAGTTACTCGTCTGCTTCGGATGTGTTTTCAGTGGTCTGCAAAAGGTACGCTGAGTAAGAGACATCTCTGAACCGCTGGGAAACAGAAATGGGTGAGAGAATACTGAGTTTGGTTACGCAAATCCCTTCCGTGCTCATGAATCATCCCACACACAGGGGGGAGCAGAGGGGAGTAGCGGGAGCCAGGGCTTTGGTCAGGGGGACACAGCGAACAGAGCCGAGGCAAGGCTTCCCTGGAACTCTGGCACCGGGCTTCACGGAACCCTGAGGGCTGACATGTTAGCACATCGAAGCACAGGGACAATCCCGCAACTTCAGCGGAGCACTGACCACAAAGAGCAGGAGGAGGCAGCAAGTGTCACATGTAGCCAGAAATGTGCTGCCCAGCGATGGCAACAAGACCCAGCAGTGACCGAGGGCTCAGGGCACCCAAGGAGCGTGTGCACACACTGTCTCATCTAACCCTCACTTCCAGCTTAAGGAGCTAGGCGTGTTATGATCATCTCCTTTTTTTGCAAATGAGGAAGCTGAGCCGGGAACGGTGAAGTCGTTTTGCCCACTATGGGGCCAGGATTTGAACCCAGACGTCTGAGTGAAAACCCAACTCTTATTCTGTTCACTTGTGTCCAGGGAGGGCAGGGTTCCCACCAACTGAGGCTCAAAAAAGCCTTTAGGAGCCACGGGCAGGTGAGACCAGTCCTGAGGCAACCTGGCTTCAAGTAACAGAAAGTCACATGTGGTTACAATGACAGAACATGCATTTATGGGCAGGGCCACCCCCATAAGCCGGGGGGCTCAGCACAAAAGGAAAATGCGGGCCCCTTGTTCAAACTATTAAGAATTTCAAAGGGCTCCTGGGTGGCTCAGTCGGTTGAGGGTCTGACTTCGGCTCACGCAATGACCTCACGGTTCGTGGGCTGGAGCCCTGTGTCGGGCTCTGTGCTGACAGCTAGGGGCCTGGAGCCTGGAACCTGCTTCAGATTCTGCGTCTCCCTCTCTCGCTCTGCCCCTCCCCCACCTGCAATCTGTCTCTCTCTCAAAAATGAATAAAAGTTAAAAAAAATTTTAAAAAAAAGTTCAAGATGGTAACAGCAGTGCGTTCTAGCAAAGGCAGGGCCCTTCTGAGCGTAGGCCCTGGGGTGGGTTCACACGTCTCAAGCCCATGGAGACAGCGCTGGTCCGAAGTGCTTTATGTCTCTGAAACGTAACTCCTTGCATTTCCATTTTGGTTCTTTCTTTCTAAGGGTCAACACAGGAGTCATAAAGAAAATGTGTATCATAAATGAAAGACACACAGTCAGGGGGTAGAGAAAACGTGTGTTTTTCTGACGTTTTTCTCTTAATGGTCTAAGGGTTGGGCACGAGCCATCAAGTGGCAGTCTCTGGAATTACATGATAGGTGCCTGGGAGACACAAATCAACTCGGAAGGGACTGACTCTAAGTGGATTCTCAGGCTCCAAACTTCAAGCTAAGGGCATGGCAAAAATCCACCTAAATTGCTCTATTAATTTTGTGGACAAGTATTTACACTTTGGGAAAGTTTTATCTGGAAGGATTGGCTAGCGATCTCCAAGTGATATGTAGCATGCAGGCTACTGTCCACGTGGTTTGTTTGATTGAGTCTATAAATATGTCCTTTTTTTCATGCATCTTTTTTCTAATGTTTAGTTATTTTTGAGAGAGAGAGAGAGAGAGAGCGAGCAGGGGAGGGGCAGAGAGAAGGGGACAGAGGATCCGAAGCGGGCTCCTTGCTGACAGCAGCAAGCCGGATGTGGGGTCAAACTTATGAACCACGAGATCACGACCCGTGCCAAAGCTGGATGCTCAACCGACTGAGCCATTCGGGTGCCCCGGATACTTCCCAAATGTACATTATGTGTCAGGTAATAGGACAGGACAATCCCTTCCTGGACGTGGGGGAATGAGCATTAGGCAATTTTACAAGTACACATGTAATCACCGAGTACAATAAATCTACAGGATGTGACAGAAAACGTGCAGAGGACCTTGTGCTTTGCACTAAGAGAGGAGGGCAGGTCACAGTAGTATGAACACCCCCCCCCCCACCACTCACAGAGTTCTTCTTCAAAAGTCTCGGTCTTCCATTTATACTATTTAAAGTAACTTTTCTATCCACCCTGCAAGAGGCAGGAGAGTTCCCATGTCCGGCACAATTCCAAGTTCCACACTACACAGAACCAATCCTACAATGTAACTCTCCTCTGTATAAAATTTTACAGGGAAGTGGAGGAAGGAGGAGGAGAAAAGGTGGGGAGGGGTGAGGAAGAGAGGGAGAGGAGAGGGAGAGGACACAGAGAGAAGTGGGGGAAGGGGGAGAGGGGAGGGAAGAGAGGAGAGAGGAAGTACAAAGAAAGAAACAGATCACTACCTTCTGACCAGAGCATGACTTTAAGAAATAACCATTTTCTTCTCCCCCACCCTTTTCCTTCTCTAAAAGCTTGAGAACACTCTTCAAACCACTCATAGCTTCTATCACTCCAGGGTCTTAACATTATTTTAACAGAGCTTTGCATGTGCAAATAATACTAAAACCAGAAACGGTGCCTTTCCCTTAGAAGCATCTATCGAATCTGAGTGTATATATGTCGAGTCTACGTGTGCGATATATATGTCAACAGCGTGTAAGTAATATCTTGTCTCCACTTGCTTCTGATCTCTTTGAATGCTCGCATAACCCCTCTCTCTTTTTGAACAGTGCTGGACAGAAATGTTAAGACAGTTCGGTTCTCGCCACGAGGCACTGAACAAATTGAAGAATCTTGCCAGGACTCGAGTCTCGTGAGTTTCCTTTAAACACCGACTTTGCCGGTGAACCTTCCTCGCCCTGTTTAAATTCCAACGTAAAATTTGTACACAACAATAAAACATGTGGCTCATTCGTCGTGCTTTCATGAGCAACTATGTCACTCACACCAAGAGCCACAGGCTGGGTGTGTAGAGCAATTTCATTCCTATTTCACATCACTCAATTGAGCCTTCTGGAGAAAAGCTTTTAACAACCACATCTGGCCTTTAATAAATCACTGCACTTTGTCTTCCTGCCAAAACTCCTCTTTTATCTAACTTACATCTTCATGATGAGATAGGAAATCACGCATTATGGTGGTGACAAACAATTGTAATTATGTCATTAGTAGCCATTTAGTCTACAAAGGTGCTCAAAAAGGAAATATAAAGCACAATAAGAAATATAGGGTAATACATTGATCACAGTTCTAATCCGCTTTTACTTCATGAGTGTAAAAAGCTGGCATAATTCTTGGGCACAGCAGGCAGTAATGGCATACCACTTTATGAACTATGTAGCTATTTTATTCCCCTATCTACTTAAAAATAAAAAAGCATTTAATAGCTTGATTTAGACATAAAAGTTATTTGTGATGCCTCGCTGATTATAATGTTTATTTTGCAACTTTTCGTGGAAGTGACTTTTTGTGTTAGGAAAGAAACTTGAGATACTCGGCCTTAGAAAATGTAGCAACCATATATGTGTGTGTGTGTGTGTGTGTGTGTGTGTGTGTGTGTGCGCGCGCGCGCGCGCACATATACATATGAACACACTTTGGTATACCATAGAATGTACATGCACACATCGCCCCAGGAGCCAACCCCACAAGGTAATACATTCTCTAAGGAGCCCAAGTGGTAAAGAAAAACATTCTTCTATAGAGGTATTTTTTTTAATGGGTCATTCATCCTGTATCCCACCGCCTCCCACCATGTAGTTTAGTAATAAAAAATTCCAGCAGGTTTCAAATTAAGTAACTATTTGGGGGTCGCTAAAGTTCTAAAAACTCTGCCAATTCCTCCAAAGTCAATAAAAATCAAATGCCCGATTCTGCACAGACCAGAGCTGAACCATCTACCCAGAGTGAGTCACTATTGGCATGTGAGGGAGAAGAAAGGGGCGGTGGGGGGTGGGGAGGTAAACTGAGGATAAATGGCAGAGCCTACTGAGGTGGAACATGAAAAAACATCCTCTCTTACCAGTATCTCCACCTAAAACACTTACCTAAAAGCACGTACCTAAAACACTTAAGACAGAAACAAAACACAACAAAACAAAAACGGACGGCAACGTGCTCAAACTTTAGCAAGAGCAAAATCACTTCATGTGTTAACTTCAGCCAGCGACACTGACCTCTCCACTTCTTACAGACGTTTATTGAATTGTGAAATCTCTACATGAGATGAGCTTTGAATCAAGTCATTGAAAAATGCCCGGTTGTTAATACAACAAATACGTAGTAAATGCCTACCATGTTCCTTGTCGATCTGTTTTTTTTTTGTTTTTTTTTTATTTTTTATTTTTTAATGTTTACTTATTTTTTTTTTTGAGACAGAGAGAGACAGAGCATGAACGGGGGAGGGGCAGAGAGAGAGGGAGACACAGAATCGGAAACAGGCTCCAGGCTCTGAGCCATCAGCCCGGAGCCTGACACGGGGCTTGAACTCACGGACCATGAGACCATGACCTGAGCTGAAGTCGGCCACTTAACCGACTGAGCCACCCAGGTGCCCCCTTATCGATCTGTTAATCCAAAAATAGTTCAGATGTAGACACAGTGATAAAAAGTTAACGTGTGAAATACTGATGCCAAATCTAATTCACCTAATGTTAAAAATTATGACCAGTATCTCCAGATATGGACATTTTTTTCTAAATGATAAGCTTTTAGTTTCCACCTTGCACTTGGCAGTGCATGTTTTCCTGGGGGCGGGGGGGGGGGGCGGTGCATGAGGCTGAATTCATAAAAAATTTTTAAAAATTAAAAATTATTTTAAAAATTGGCAAGCAGGGGAAATATTACACTTCTGTTTCCAATATCGTTATCAACATCATCCACGGGCTAATAAAACCCTAGGCACCAAGGCACTAAACCTATTTAACTCAAAACTTTAATAAACAATCTGAAAAACAGGTGCCTAATTGGATGAGGTGTTCATAACACAGGGATTTTCTGTTTCATTTATTTACGTATCATCGGTGCTTCACATGTGCCTTTATCTGAACATAAAACCTCCAATTTCAAACGATGCTCATGAAATAACAGAAGCTGGATTATTTTCCCAGAAGTCGGAACAGAAGAAAAGAACAGACTCCCACAGCCAGGACCCACATTGTGTGAGAGGTTGACTCCCCCATTTCTCAATATTGTGGAGGAGGAATTAGAAAGTGACCATTACAGGCAAACACGGAAAAGTAAAATTTGAGTAAGCAGAGGCTTTAAGAGAACACGCAAGTGGGAGGAAAGCCTATGTTCAATGAAAACAGAAGGGCCTTCAGCCAAATTTACCTACACGCTATCCGCTCGAGTCTCTCTTCATTGGGCTCAGGTCGAAGGAGGTCTTTTAGTGCTGGAGTCCTTGCTACCCCCACTCAAAAAACTTTGACATTTAGAATTTTATTTTTTCTAAGAAAAGCTTATCTGGAACTCACATGCTTCTCTAGTTACATATGAAAGAAACCGTACTCACATCAACATTATCTTTATTTATCGACTCCCCTGCACAGTGGCCCGTGGGTACCCGCAGTTCAAAAGTTCAAAAAGGTTTTTGAAAATAAACCAAGATAGAAAACAGGCACCGATTCCTATTTGGAACTTACATTCTCGTGCCTTCTAGCATTCTCTGGATGATGGATCAAGAGGAATGATAAAAGATAGTGAGGCAGCTGCCAGGGGAGGGTATCAGTTGGTGTGGATGGCATTTCTCATGCTGACTGAAAAATTCATCTGGTCCCCACAAGCTGTCAGGCCTAAGCACGGGACAGATCTACATATCACACCTCAGGAGGAGAAGGAGCAGCAAAGGCCTCATTCACTCAGAAATTCTTCCTCCCTTTTATTCTTGTATTTCTGTGTTCGTTCGCTCAATTTTTGTGTGCTGTTGCCTCAAACATTTCTCTCTGGGGCTCTGTTAGCCCCCCAAAAGCAACAGCTCAGAAAGCTCAAAACCAGGCTGCGTGCAGGACACCTTTTGCTGGGCTCTCCTGCTGGATTAATTGGGCGATGCCTTCCCTTTCTAAAATGTGTCACTACCTGAAACAGAAAAACGTGCCACTACCTGACTGCCATTCAGTCAACATAGTGGGATCTTGCTCCTCAAACAGGTGCAATCAGTGGACACAACGCAACTCGAATTGTCCGTCACAAGAGACCAGGGTTAGTCTAAGCAGACCATTACCTCCTCTTGAGGCCACCAATACCGCCCAGCCCAAATAAGCAGTTCTTGGGCAAAGAGAGCTACCCTCCGCCACCTGCTCACCACTGTAGGTTCCTTGAGGGAAGACATGATACATCGCCATGCTTCCCAACGTGCCATGGAGACAAGCTCGGAACTGAGGACCAGTACACTTTAGTAAGTACACTCAGGTGTCCCAGGATTTCTGCTTCTCGATTTTAAGGAAGCTCTCATGCATGCCAGAGTTGTTTGCTGCAATAAAAATAAAGTTATAAATGTCCCCCGACATTGGAATGAATAAGCACAATGCATCCTTCAATGACGGAACATCGTGTAGACTTCTGGCGAGGTAAGCTAGACCTGCACAGATCGACGCTCATGGCTTTCAAAATCAAGGCTAAATAAAAAAGCACAGGGTAGTAAGGATACAATGTCCTTTGAGGCTAAACTACAAACCAAACACTCTCAAAAGAAGGCTCTCTGTGTGTAAGCAGGCGTACAAAAATGCAGTGGAGTGAGGGAGCCCCCACTCCCGATGGCACTGGCTTTGGAGGATAAAAAGGGGAAAGACAAAAGGGCATCCAGGCCACAGGTGAAACGCTGTATTCCTTTTAAATACAAACATAAACAAAGAGGACGAAATGTTAACAACTGTCCTTCAAGGTGGAGGGAATACAGGTTGATGACGGCTGGTCTTTGTACTTGCCTCTAACTTTTGCACATCTTGGGCACCTCCTCCATCCCATGTCAAGTGCCTCTGGAGACGGTTTCAAAGTCATTCCATCAGGTAGTCTTTTTGCACACAGTCATTAGATAACACACCATGGAAGCAAAGCCAGATTAGTTTCTCAAAAGTCTAGTTCAGGGGCATGTTAGGTCTTCCCTTCTGTTTATTGGGTGGAAATGTCATAATCCGTAGTACCTGGAAATTGGGAAGAATGAACTTGGATCTCTTCAAATTCACAAAACCCTGGCATGTGCACACGTGGCTGGACAGAAGCTGCTCCCATCAGTCCCAGTGGGGGCAAGGATGACGAGCCCCTGATAGAACAAAAACCTTGCATTGACCTCCACACAGGAGACAGCATTTAAAAAAAAAAATATGCAGCTCACCACTGAAAACCGTCAGGCAGATGGCTGCTAAACTGCGATCAAAGTAAGGGAACCACAAAAAGAAGGACATCACTTTGGGACTCGGGCTGGGGTTAGGGAACAATTACTGATGTGATACACAGATGTCCCACCTCTAACAGAAAGAGTTTCCTCTCCACACCAAGGAAACGAATAATCTCGCTTTAAAAATCGTCAGGGGTGCCTGAGTGGCTCAGTTGGTTGGGCATCCGCCTTCGGCTCAGGTCATGATCTCACAGTTCGTGGGTTCAAGCCCACGTCAGGCTCTACACTGACAGTTCACAACCTGAAGCCTGCTTTGGATTCTCTGTCTCCCTCTCTCTCTGTACCACCGCCCAATTCATGCTCTCTCTCTCAAAAATAAATAAACGAGGACCTGAAAAGACATTTGTCCAAAGAAGACATCCAGATGGCCAACAAGCGCATGAAAAAATACTCAACATAACTCATCATGAGGGAAATATACATGAGAATCACACCTCACACCTGCCAGAATGGCTAGTATCAAAATGACAAGAAATACCAAGTGGTGGTGAGGGTGTGGAGAAAAGGGAAGCCTAGGGCACAGTTGGTGGGAATGCAAACTGGTGCAGCCATTCTGGAAAACAGTATGGAGGTTCCTCAAGAAATGAGAAACAGAACTACCAAAGAGCCCAGTAACTCCACTTCTGGTCACTTACCTGAAGAAAGCAAAAACACAAACTCAAAAATATATATACATCCTATGTTTACTGCAGCATTATTTCCAGCAGCCAAAGTATGGAAGCAGCCCAAATGTCCACTGGCAGAAAAAGGATTCTTGACTTCAGCTCAGGTCAGGTCACGATCTCCCACTTTGTGAGTTGCAGCCCCATATCGGGCTCTGTGCTGACAGCATGGAGCCTGCCTAGGATTCCGTCTCCATCCATCCCTGCCCTTCCCCCACTGCTCTCTCTCTCTCAAAAAAAAAAAAAAATGATAAAAAAAACTTAAAAAAAAAAGAAAAAAGGATAAAGAAGAGGTGGTGTGCATGCATGCATACACACACACACACACACAGTGGA
Organism: Prionailurus viverrinus; assembly: GCF_022837055.1. NCBI lineage: Eukaryota > Metazoa > Chordata > Mammalia > Carnivora > Felidae > Prionailurus > Prionailurus viverrinus. The sequence continues at coordinate 38,093,203 of NC_062562.1, forward strand.
ATATTACTCACACATTAAAAAAAGAACAAAATCTTGCCATTTGTGACAACATGGACGGATGTAGAAGGTATTATGCTAAGTGAAATCAATCAGAAAAAAACAAATACCATATAATTTAACTTATATGTGGAACCTAAAATGAAAAACAAATGAACAAAAAAAAAACCCACAAAGAAACAGAAATAGAAATAAACTCGTAAGTACAGAATAAACTGGTGGTTGCCAGAGGGGAGGGGGTGCAGAATGAGGAAATCGGTGAAGGGGATTAAGAGGTACAAACTTTCAGTTATAAAATAAGTAAGTCACAGGATGAAAAGTACAGCATAGGGAATATAGTCAATAATATTGTAATAACACCGTATGGTGACAGATGGTGACTATATTTATCCTGGTGAGCATTGTATGATGTATATAATTGCCAAATTACTATGTCGTACACCTGAAACTAATGTAACGGTCTATGTCAACTATACGTCAGTTTTCAAAGTTTCCTTTCTAAAGGACCCAAGGAATGATAGAATTCCAAAGACCACAGAACTGCCATCCAAATGCATGCTATGTGAAGAAGAAAGAATTTAAGATTATCAAATTCAATTTTACTGTTTGTCTTCAGTGATACTGACAGCCAGGATGACAAAAGATTATGCATTTCCTAAAACAAAAGAGACTCTGGGCAAGGGCCTGCAGAAAATTAACTACCTTAAAGGAAGGGAGGGGTAAGCCAGCCCCAATGTGTTGGGCTATTTCCTTTGGAAACAGGACTTGGTTGTTACTTCTGATATTGTTAACTTGTTTCCCAAGAACCACAGGGTCAAAGCTCAGGTTCTCTTAGTGACACCTGACCAAGTTTCTAAAAATGTTGTACAAAGGCCATTAAGTACAGAAAGGAAACATAATTGTTGACTTTAAATACGCAGGCAAAAGTCACAGTAAATAACAATAATTTGCCTGGAATATTGTTCCATACTGCATTTCACAGAAATCCAGCATACAATTTGCGAGAAAGTGCAGGCAAATTAATTGTATACTTTCACCTTTTCTTCTCAACTCACGGAGGAGAAGAATAACATTTTACCCCACACGGAGAAGCCCTGTAGGCCGCATACGGTTTTGAAAAGAACCTAATCAATAGTATCAACTGAACCTGAGATTAGATTAAACGGCAGACAGAGGCAAACAGCCTATAACAGAGGCAAACAGCCTATAACTGTTAAGAATCATCATTCCCATGGCTTTCAACCTCCTTTTCCTTGACAGCAGGCAACAGGGCAATATGGTTTATCATGCAGAGACTGAATCCAGTGGAAAATGCCACCCCCAGCCTGGGGACTGACAGTGGCAATGGGTTGTGAAATGCCCCCAAAGGGGCCTCAAGGGCAAGCAGCTGCCACCCTCCACATTCCTACACATCTGCCTTGCACGACTCAGGAGGGGTAGGTAAGCAGGGCCCCAAACTCAGAGTAACACCCAGGTTCAAGAGCAGGCTCCTGCTTAACTTTTCTGCTTAACTTTTCTGATGCTCTTCTGAGGCTCTCTGCCTTCCACGGAAGGGGTATAATCACAGCAGCTGCTTTGGAAGGCAGTTGTGAATATAAGCCATACACATCGGCCAGGCTCTGTGCCTAGGACTGTCTCAGCTGGGGATCTGCCTCTGTGCATCCTAATCATTGTAAGAAGAGTCAAAACAGTAGCTATCATTTACTGAGCAAGAACCATGAGAAAGACACATGCCCTTCCAAAAGTCAGGATCACACACCCCTAGGTAGAAGTTCACACAGGGGAAACTAAGTCTAAGAGAATAGCTTGCTCACACACCCAGGTGGCCCAAGGGAGGTGTTCGACAGGAAGTCAGGTTCATCCAATGCCAAAGCTGATACCCTACACCAGTGTTCCACCTGTGTGGCTGCATATCTGAGTCACTTGGAGAACTTACAAAATGGCCGTGTCCACTTCATCCCCAGACTAATTAGAGTTTCAGGGTCCCAAGATCCAGACATCAGCATTTTTTTTAAATTTTTTTTTAACATTTATTTTTGAGACAGAGAGAGACAGAGCATGATCGGAGGAGGGTCAGAGAGAGGGAGACACAGAATCTGAAACAGGGTCCAGGCTCTGAGCTGTCAGCACAAGAGTCTGACACGGGGCTCGAACTCACGGACCGCGAGATCGTGACCTGAGCCGAAGTCGGCCGCTTAACCGACTGAGCCACCCAGGCGCCCCAGACATCAGCATTTTTAAACCCTTCCAGGGGATTCTAACAGGCAGCCATGTTCGCTAACATCCAATCTAGTCACCATACGGCAGGCACGCGGTCTTCCTCCAATGTATTAGTTTCCAGTTGCTGCTATAACAAATTACCACAAACTTACTGGCTTAAAATTTATTGTCTTACAGTCGTGGAAGTCACAAGTCCAAAAAGGGTCTCACGGGGCTAAAATTAAGGTGTTGGCAGGGCTGTGTTCCTTTGGAAGGAGCTAGGAGAGAATCTGTTTCCTCACTTGCCCTTCTCAGCTTCTAGAGGCTGCCCACGTTCCTTGGCATGTGGCCCCTTCCTCCATATCCCAAACCAGCAAAGCGGGCAGGGTCAGCTCTAATTCTCTTTGGTTCTATCTCTTCAGTCTCTCCTTCTACTTAAAAAAACCTGCCAGTACACTGAGCTCACGGGATAATCCAGGATAATTCCCCCATTCAAAGTCAGGCGATTAGCAACCTTAACTCCACCTGCAAACTTAATTCCCCTTTTTCCATGTAACGTTATCATATTTCCAGGTTCTAGAAACCAGGATGGAGATATACTCAGGGGGTATTATTCTGTCCACCCCACCTGACAATCCTGCTCCAGGCCAGGATCCTGGGCAAAGTGACACATTCTAAAGCGTCACTGAAAGCGGGTCTCTGTCAACGAGCCTTCTGCTTGCTTAATAGTTTTACGGACAGTATTTTAGCTGACTCTGCACCTTAGGTACCAAGTGTCCTGGGTGGAGCATCAAAGGTACTCAAGAGAGATTTGCAGAAGGAAGAAAAAAAATCTTGCACCTCTCCCACCATGACATTTTGTATCAGATACACTATCACGTTCAATAAGGGAAGAGATAACTGGTGTTTCTAACTGGATACTCAAGATGAGAAATTTCTGCTTGACTTTAAATGCAGCATCTCCACTCTGCTCTCGCATTAGGAACCGCATGCTACCCATTCCCCCCAGCACACAGAAGCCTGCATCTCATTTTACAAGAGCTTGGAAATAATATGCCCTCTTACTTAGATTCTTTGCCAGTGGCCACCAGAAAAAGAAAAAAAAAACTGCTTTCAGTAGGGTGCTATTCATTGGGTTTGTGTATTGGGTTGTTTTTCAGGGGAAGGGGTGAGGGGGATAAAGGACACTTTTAAAAAAAAATCATGCTTCTAATCCCTAAAAAGACTAAAATAGTTTCATCCTTCATAACCTGTCATCACGCATGTTTCTCTAAAATTAAACACATATGGCTCAAGCCAGAGTTACATTATGCACCATATTATGTAATTATCTTTTCAATTTATTACTCCTCAAAATAGAAAAAGATTAGCCCGTGTTTCTTAAGTCTGAGTAAACATATGGCCTGAAGATTGTAAATGACATCCTATCTTTAAAAGAAGTTCCAAGACTAAACAACACACAATACTTCGTCCGCAAAGGCCATATGTGATATCAGGGTTGTGAGATACGGAGGAACTGTGTGTGTGTGTGTGTGTGTGTGTGTGTGTGTGTGTGTGTGTGTACATATACATCTTCTTGCTTTCTGGCCATGTCTTTAATGCCGTGAAGTATCCCTGCTGGCAGATCATAAACAGTACAAAAATAGAGACCACAAAAATCTCCGTTTCAGCATTTCCTATTAGCCTTAGTGCCCTCGGGTACTGTTTAATCCATAAGGAATAGGTTCCCAGTCATCTGGGTGTTCATACAGGAATTATATGTCTCTCTGCAATTCAGGAGCTTTGTGGCCACTTCCCTGGAAGCCTGTGTACCTCCCATTCTTCATGTTACCCAGTGATTTAAGACCTCCTTTGAGACCCTCCGCCTGATCACTGCCCTATATTCCCCGTCAGGAAAGGGAGCACTCAAGCAGGGATCCTCACTGCTGCCACCGACTCCTTGCCCGACAACTACATTAAACGTTATTCCGGAGGCTCCCGGCAGTGTGCGGCAGAGTTAAGGGTCTGACAACGTCCCTATTATCAAAACCATTCTTCAGGGGGGTTTGCAACTTGAAGACTTTCAATTTGCAACAGGCGGAAATTTTTGCATAGGGCTGCCAGGCATAAAGGAAATATTTCACAGACAATTCATACTCAAATCAGTTTAATTGTTTATTCTATATTGAGGGATATCAGCAATGAAATGCTGTGAGTGGGTTTCTGATGCCTTTATACTCTCCCTAACAAGAAAGAATGGTTTAAAAAAAAAAAAAAACTTAAAATCTGGCAAATTGGAAACCAGCTAATCAGGCTTCCACAGAGCTGTTACCATGCGCACACTCACAAGGGTTTTAAATATACATTTTGCTGTGAATGTCCAGCAGGAAATCGTGGATTTCAGAAGACTTTTCCATCAAGAAAATATGAATTCCAGTGGATTGATATTAACAATCTGCAAAACTATTGCCAAATAAATTTTAAGAATACAGCATCGAATAACATGTCACTGACTAATGTGAAACCTTTTTAGATTTGAGATCAAAACCATTCAAAGATGTTTTCCTCTGCCATAATGCACTAGTCACTCATTCTCAGAACATACAGGCAACCCTTTTTATTTGCTCTAGAGGGGTAACCAGAAGCAGGAGGACCAGATTCTCAGCCTATTACAACCACTGCCCCATAGAACATGTAGATCTCGCTTTCCAATTCCTAGGATAAGGCCAGAGTCCACTAAAAATAAGTCACTCAGCTGGCTAGGAAAGGATGTATCTGAGAGATACAATCACTGGACAAATCCTTTGGGCTATATTCCGTATTTACGAAAACTATGGAACCAGAAGTGCTATGTTTAGGTTGTTTGGGACCTGATCATTTAATACGGATGGATAATGACATTCCCCAGAGAAATAAATGATCATCCATTCAGGAAGGAATATGCAAATGCAGATTACTGTGAATAGTATGCTTTTTTATGAAAGGAGCAGGCTTTCACCACAGTGTCTTTGCACTCATTGGCTTCCTGAATGCTCTTCCCTCAGAAGTCTTCAAAGTGCCCCCCTCTTGTCTCACTGTCCCTTACTTCCTTAAAGTTCCTAGGTAAATGGGGCGCCTGGGTGGCACAGTCAGTTAAGCGCCGGACTTCGACTCAGGTCATGATCTCGCGGCTCAGGAGTTCGAGCCCCGCATCAGGCTATGTGCCGACAGCTCAGAGCCTGAAGCCTGCTTCAGATTCTGTGTCTCCCTCTCTCTCTGCTCCTCCCCCACTAACGCTCTGCCTCTCTCTCTCTCTCTCTCTCTCCCAAAAATAAACATTAAAAAAATTTTTAAGTTCCTAGGTAAAATATACCCCTCACTCACATTCTCCATTTCCTTGTCCTAATGTCTTTTCTCTAGACCACTTAGTACCAAGGGACATACCATTTATTTATATGATTTCTGTCTTCTCTACTAGTATATAAGCACCACGAGATCAGGGATTGGTTTTATCCACTGCTCTGTGCCCCGTGTGTGGAACAGTAGGTGGAACGTAACTGCCACGGAAATATTTCCTGAGTGAACAAATGAACAAGCGAATGAATGAATGAATGAATGAGCAGGCTGATAACACAGGCCTCTATGACCTCATCAGTAGGTACTGGGCCACAAGCCTGTGATTCTGTCCACCATAGTACGATCACACTAAGGCTCACCTATTATTTGGATGAAAAGAGACCTAAGTCTGAGTCACTTCCCTCACGACAAACAGATCTCAGGATATTCTGAAGCGAATAGAGAAAAAAAATTAAAACAAAAACACTGAAGTAACAAATCCCAGTAGTTGGGTGATTGTGGGGGTCAGACTGCCTGGGTTCAAGTCTCAGTGCCTTGAAAAGTGCCTTTTAAAAGCTGTGCAGCTCCAACAAGTAATTCTACCTGTCTGAGCCTTGGCTCCTGTGGCTGTAAAACAGGGCCAGTTACAGGCCTTACCACTCAAGAGTTTCAGGGATGATACCGTAACAGCTTCACACATAGTGCTGGGCACGTTACAATGTTCACTAATTGTACCGATACATTATTCCCCATTTTAAAAGAATGATGAAGACTAGAAAGCAGACTGTGAGATATTGTTGATCTTTTGCTATTTTTACCCCGTTTAACTGTCCGCAATCTTTTGAAAAAGGTAAAAAGTTGGTTTCCGTACCTGAGACAGAGCATTTATAAATTTCAGGTGGATGATTATTTTTGTTTCGAAGTTGTGTTATATGCCAAGAAATTGCGGTGTGCTTCCAACTGTCAGTTCTATTTCCTGATGCTACTTTACTCAAAAGAAGCACTGTGCTTTCTGCTTTCACCAACAGGTGCACCCCTGGGGTTGCATACCCCAAAATGCACTCGTGTGTTTTTAAAATTGTCCGCACACACCTTACCAATGTTTCATACATATATATTCCCAAAGGAATTACAAAACAAATGGAAAACCCTGCTGTACTATTTTTTTAATATTTTAAAAATTTTCAGAAATGTCCCCAAATGTACACTTCTGTGCTTCTGAGGTCTGAGAGAAAGATCTCATGGAAAAATCAGGACTTCACCTGGAATATGCTTTGTCACTTGATACCTTACTTTTTCAGAGTCGAAATACACATCCTATTTTTGTCCTTTGCATAACAAAAGTAACAACTGTCTTTTTTCCCAGAACAAACATTTGTAATATGGCTTTTCTTAAGAAGGGTTGGTATTTGTCTACTTTCTCACCTACTGCTAATGTTGAAAGCCTACGGGAGTTACACTGTTCCTGTCACACGTGGCTTCGTATGTGTAGCAGACAGGGCACACAGACAAGACATTCCTTACGAGAGATGCAGGGTTGTAGGGCAAGTTTTAGGGACTCCGTTGTTCAGCGTGTGCAAAGACACAGAAGAGAATTCGCACACTGTCCGAGCAGTGTCAGATGATGTAAGATAATTTTTAAGTCCACGTATATTGAGTACGGGTGGTTACATTTGAGACAACACAATATAAAGATTCTTACAAATCTGCAACCTCTTGCTTCGTGTATTTATATTTTACGTATCTGCTCCAGGTGTCCCTGCAGAGAAGACAATTCCGTCCTGGAATTACAGGAGCTGAACGGCCTTCTCATCATCGTGTCTGACTATGTGAAGCTGGCTGGCAGGTGGCAGGCAAACTCTCTTACAGAGAAGGAGCCGACCCATGAAGAGAAGCGATCAACACTTAACGTCCTCCGGTGGGGAGGACAAACGAGGGGCAGCTTAGGAGTGAAGGAAACCTGAGTTCCAATACTGCCTCCAATGCTGACGGCTATGATCCTGGGCAGGTCACTTCATCCTTCTGGAAGCTGCCACCTCTCATGGAGGAGTAGATCCGAGGGAGCGAGCAGCCGAGACTATAAGATCCATCTCACTGACTGAGAGGTGAGATAACGTTCATCAGAATGCCCAACACCATGAATGATGTGTGAAGACCAAAGTTCCCAGCAATGATCGTGAATGTTCTTCTTAGGACAGAAAGGTCAAGTGCTTCCCAACAGGGCAGTGTCTTGCCCTGAGGCCATCGGTCTCCTCTTACAGTCTTCAAATGGCCAGTGTTTTCTAGACAAATGGCTCTTTTTCTTGTGCGGCAATCTATTCGACATCCTGAGGACCCTCACCAAGAGGAGTAGGCAGCATGGCCTATAGGATCTGGAGAACCCTAGACTTGGCCTTGCAGGGGCACCCCTGGGCAAGTTACTTAATGCCTTTGAGTCTCAAATGCCTTGTCTGAACCATCTCTGGAGCTTATAATAACTATCTCCCCAAACTCTTTTGTGTAAAAGGATCATGAGATTTACAGACTGGGGTGAAGGACAGGTTTCTGTGGTTGGAGCGCCTGTCGTACTTCACATTCTGGTTGATCCAAGGGGGCCCCGATGCCTTTTCTGTCGCGCACTCAATGCTCCGACTCTGCTAGGAAAGGAACACCACATGGCACCGTGGCCAAGCTGAGCCAGACCAAGACTGGAGCGTAACACAAAAGGCAACCATAGATGGGGCAGAGGAGAGCCCAGCTACTCCCGGAGGCAAACGCTAACCCAGGGATGCGTCACTCCTGAATCCTTCAAAATGATGCTACCATAGCTTCTCCCTGGATAAAGAACAGAAAGAAAGGACACGGGAAGAAAAGATGGGTCCTTCGCACAGGGGTTGTGATCCCAACTGAGCCTGGGCTTATGCCTTCTTATCTGGTGAAGTCCACTGTCTGCCTGTCTCCTGATTCCACCCCTCCTCTACCTTCCGAGTGTGCACCTGAGCACCACTGTGAGCGACTCGCAGTGTCCATAAATTTAAAAAAAAAAAATAGACAGGGGAGAATAAACACATTTTGGGTTAAATATGTTTGTCTAATTAAAGATACTGTTCTGCTTAATATAGGCAAACCAACGAGAGAATTAATGTACCACCTGTCTATACACTAAGAGCAAAACTAACAGTAAGAATTTCAAAGGTACTTTTGTCTCCTGACGAAATGGGAGTTGCTACCCAAATTCCTACACACGGTTTCCATTCCCTTGAAAACAGACGGAGATGGCAGGATGGGCGGAAAAAGTCAACTAGCTATTCAGCTAACTGAAACACACATACACCCCCCTATCACCCCCGCTGGAACACACACCTAACCTAAACATCCAGCCAATACGGAATTGGCTAAATAAATGACAATACACCCATGCAAGACAATACAGTGCTGCCATATGACCTGTAATAATGATACAGCCAGATGTCCACTCTTTATGTCCTGTGCTTTTACTGAAATTATTGAGTAAGCCTTACTTACCCACCTCCTAGATGCTACATATTATTAGCATTCTGCTCCCCTTGGTTTAATATATCTCCATCCATCTATTTTGGTTTTTGATGCCTATCAGAGGAAGCCCCATGATATATTTTAAATAGAAAAAAGACAAACCAAACCACCATGTACAGTGTGAGCTCATTTTTGAAACTCTATATGGGTGTGTGCTCTCACATGCCTGGAAAAAACAATGGAAGGAAATACCACAAAACGTTACTAGTAACAATTTTGGTGTTTTTTTCCCCTCATTATCTATATGCATTTTTTCTTGTTTGTTTTTTTCTCTCTCTCTCTTTTTTTTTTTTTTTTTAGCAATAAGCATTTATTCTTTGTGAAATAAACAGATATATAATGAAGGGAAGGAGACAAAGATGAGAAGAGGAAGGTAGGTCAAGGAGCAAGAATGCAGGACAGAAAAGAAATACCCAAAGCCATGGAGGCACCCTTCCCTGGGCAGTGGTCGCTTGGTGAGAAGCTATGCTCCACCAGCCATGAGAGTGTTGACCACAAATGGCAGAGAGGGGGGCAACAGAGAAGTAACCAAACGCCAGTCCTGCTGGCCCTCTACACTGTCTCCTAACAGGTCAACTCTTTCTCAGAACAGACTTCTAAAACCATTTCCAATCACCTCCCCGAGTGTCACTGGGAAGTGATAGGGATTTCCTGATCCCAGGCTCACATCTGCGCCAGCTGTTAAGAACAATCCACGGCACTGAGTTTACAGCACCCAAGTTCAACAGTCTTCAGCCTCCACAACCCACTTGGGGTTATCCTCATCAGCAAGCGCTCGGTCACTATCCACCTGGGTGCCGGCCTCTGCCCCTGGAAGCCTAGGAACCTTCCAGAATGGAGGCAATGCCCATCTCGGTGGCACCTTCTCGGCACCCCCAGTCTTTCCACCGATGCATCTGTCAGCTCGCTGAAGGACTTACTGGTTAAGATTAAGGTCTATTTCTAATTACTAAAAGGAGAACAGCTGAGGGGGAATTTCCTCAGCTCCCAGGACTATGCTGACAGCGGCTCATGGAGCCTTCTGGACACGGTCCAGCCCTGTGCTGGGGGCCGGAAATGGAGGGCACAGGAAGACCAAGCAGATCATGAGGAGAAGGCAGAAGCCAGGGTCTCAAAGGTACTTCTGTGTAGCCTCGTGAGACTGGATAGCCCCATGAAATGCCAGGGATCAAGGGTAGTAAAACAATCACAAAGCACATGAAATAAAAAGGATAATTGGAAGTTTTTAAGAGCACTCACTGATGGATCAGCACCACCTAACAGCGCGGCGGTTTAGTTTTCAAATCCTGCACCTGGCTTCGCGTTACTAACCCACTGCCATGTTCTGAGAACGCTATATTCTCCTAGCACTTTCTTACTGTTGTTGTTAGTGTTCATTTAAAAAAATTAAAGGTCACTCTCAATGTCTACCATCATCACACCCTATGAGAAATCCAGCTATTTGGAAATAACAACATTAAGTTCTTATTCGTACCTTAAGGGCATCTGCACCAGAAGCCTTCCCTCCACCCCCAGGACACACATGCACACGTGTATTCCAAACAATAGCATTCCTCACCATGGAATCCGCATTCCAGTAATGAAGTATACAATGCCCCACCTTCTGGAAATTCATTAGGGACATATGGGTATTAGAAACCAAGTGCAGCCCAAACTGATTTGTCAAGAGAGTATTTTACTTTCTCATACATCACCTATTTAAAGGCTCAAAAAAAAGGGGGTGCCTGGGTGGCTCAGTCAGTTAAGCGTCTGCCTTCAGCTTAGGTCATGATCTCACAGTTTGTGGGTTTGAGCTCCGCATCGGGCTCTGTGCTGACAGCTCACAGGCTGGAGCCTGCTTAGATTCTGTGTCTCCCTCTCTCTGCCCCTTCCGTACTCACTCTCTGTCCCTGTGTGTGTGTGTGTGTGTGTGTGTGTGTGTGTGTGTGTGTGTCTCAAAAAATAAACATTAAAAAAACAATAATAAAGGCTCTTAAAAAAAATGGGGCAATGAGGATCCCAGTGATAAAAAAAATAGTTTCCTTAAGGATGATAATAATTTTTCAATCTATAAATTATAAGTTTCACTCATATTGAAAACAAAAAAAAAATGTTTAAATCCTCCATGAAATCACATAAGCTTTAGAAGATGCAGACACAGAAACGTTTCTGAACCTGGGTCTCTGATGTGAGAACCAATACTTATACAAACAAAACCTAGCGTATCAGAGCCAGAAGGGAACTTAGGTATCATGTAATCTGACCCTCTCATTTCACAGGTACAGACAGCGAGCTCAGGAGATTGTAAGTGGCTTAGATGTGGCTATGGGGACAAATATGGTTCCCTAATACCAAGTTAAGGGGAGGGGAGCATTATTAGGGATGGGAAGTGTAAGCAGAACAAAACTCACAAATTAGTTATTGTTGTTGTTTCCAATACAGGCTTTAGTATCCAAAGTTTGAATCTTTGACTCTAAGAGTCACAACCACAAACTGCCCTTCACCCCACAAAACACATAATCACCCCCCTAAAAAAAAAGCCTCAGCCCTGTAACCTAAAGGCAAATTTAGAAACCAGAGTGAACGACTTAGAGCGTCAATACTTGGTTTGTGAATAAACTACTTGGTTTTGTTTTAAAATAGTACTTCAAAAGTTTTCAAAATTATAGAAAGTTGAGACTCCAATAGCTTTCAAAATAGGAACAATAGACCAACTACTATAGCCATTTGCTGAAGAAATATTTGCAAAATACCTACTTTGTGCCAGGCATTGTTTAGAGACTAGTAAACAACAGTACCCGGGAAGTGATATTATCCCCTGTTGGAGCTAGTGAGAAGACTGGCATTAATGAAGACAGAAACAAAGATACACATAAACTGTATTAAGATAAATGCCACAAGGTAGAGTTTTACGGGACCAGAACAAAGTCTAAGAGGGATGTTGGCAGACTAGAGAGATCAAGAAAGAATTCCCTGATGAGGTTATACTTGAGCAGGGAGCTGAAGGACAGGTAGGAGGTAACCAGGTGGAGAAGAGAGGGAGGCATTCTCCAGGCAGAAGCAACAGCCTATGCAAAGACCCTGTGGCACCAAGGAGCAGAGTAAGACATAACCAGGATGGTTGCAAGAGAAAATGGGGGAAGAAAGCAGAATTCACACTTTAAAGGTTGTAGAGATCCTGGACAGAACTCGGTCTTTATCATGAAGGTAGACGGAGGCCAGCAAAGGGATCTCAGCTTAGTGTTTAACAGGTGAATGACACATGATCATATCTACATTGTGAAAAGATCGCTCAGGCTGCTGACTGGAGGGACCAGTCGGTCCGCGAGAAAAAAGTCCACCCTTATTCAGTGGATTCCCAATAATGTATACACAAAAATTAGAGAAGGTCCTTACAAAATGCCCAAAGCAATTCTTCAAATATACATAAGAAAGCAGGTATAGCTGGGGTTGGAAGGAAGAGAGTTCTGAAGGCAAATGGTATAGATCAGCAGCATCCTCAGGGCTATTCCAGCAGTCCACAGGATGCAAATAAACATTTTGAGCCCCAACTCCCGTCCACCATGGAATTTACAGATGGTTTATTTCAGCATCTGTTTCACACTGGCTGTGTTCCATCGTTATTGATTTTAGACTTCCAATGATCTCTGTATCTGAGCTTGTGGGCCAGGACATGAAAAACCCTGCACCAAAACCAAAACCGTAAACCATTCCAAACTGCCCTAAAAATAAGCACTGTGCTTCTGGACTGTCTTCTTTAGCAGACGCTAAGGTGGCAGGGGGATATAATGGACCATCCACACAAAACTGTAATATCACTACTTACACCTTTCAAAAACCCACATGTGGTCTCTTATTTTTTTTTTTATGTCTGAGACAATCTCCAAGTATTATATTTCCAGCTTTGCAGAGACAAGAAAAAAAAATTGATTAGTTTTAATGGAGCTAACTTCCTCCTTGTCTAAGGGACAGGAAACGGTTAATGTATCATTTCGTTTTTCTCTGCAGAACTGCAAATGGGGACAGGCATCTTAGCTGGCCCTAGACTAGCACAAGTTTGGACAGAGCTGAGGTTGTTGGGTTTAATTTGGCCAAATAAAGGAACTCTCAACTCAACGAGCATTTGGTCTGTGTAGTTGATTCACTTCATATTACAGAGCGAGGACACCAGCAGTACTGTTTAGAAAAAATGGCAATGCTGTTTAGACAAACAGCCCTGAGAAGACAGACTGGATAGGAAACGTGGTCTGTTGCACTGTTATCCTAGATTTTTTTTTTCCTTCTTCCTTCCCCCATGAGTGCTTTTCATGTAATTTTTACTCACGAAGTTGCCAGTGTTAATTTCTACAGGCCAAATTTGGCTCACTTATTCCTTGCCAATTCCACAGTCAAATTCTGTGTGCTTGAGGGGTGTGTGTGTGTGTGTGTGTGTGTGTGTGTGTGTGTGCGCGCGCGCGCGAGTGTGTGTGTGTATGTGTTTCTACTAAATTGCACCTAAAGCCAAAGGGATTTCTGTGACCAGAGACTCAAAAAGAATGTAGGCAGCATCACACTTGGGTATCTCTAATGACAAAATCTGTCTCTATTAGCAAAAACAATCAAACTCTCAGAGCTGGCACAAGGCTCAACTCAGCAAGATGCATGGATCCCCACAGAACCTTTACAAGGATGTGACAGAGCATCCACAGAAAGGCAATTTGCATATTCTCCTGCACAGGAAAAGGAAACACAGCAAAGCAAGGGCTAAGCGGCATTTTTCTTGAATTTTCCGGCATGGGCTCTATAACTTAAACGCGCCATTCATTTTAGGGCGCTGGGTTCAAATGGCAGAGACAAAAAACAACATTTTTTTTCCTTCTTCCTTTTTATATAATGTAATAATTCAATACTGGTTCTTTTTTTTATTATTTTGAAGTGATAAAAGAGTTCAATTTCCTCCTCCACTCAAAAAAGCTAATAGAGAAATTAACTGTCAGAACCACAATATTTTATCATGCCCACCTGAGATTCCAAAATCCAAAGACAGGATATAAACACAAAACCAAAAAATTAATTTGGGGCAACCACAATCTTAATGTTTTATTCCAGTTATTCACTCGAGGCGAATATCAGCACAAAGAATTAAGAAAGTATCTACTAAATCAATTATATATATATATATATATATGCGTATATGTGTGTGTGGGTACACATGCATGTATGTATATATACATATATATACATATTTTAAAGGTTAACGTAAGAATGTAGGAATCAGAAATTAATGACACATAAGGGGAAAGGAGAATGAGAGGGAAAACAATGTCTGAAATTAACAGCTTCAACCCTTGCAGCATAGCTGTAAAAAAAAAAAAAATCACAAGTAGATGTTTCCAAACGTTGTAGGTCCTTATGAGACTGGACTGATCTTATTTGAGGTTGTACCTAACACCTGCTATCAGAAGATATGAAAGAAACTGGATCTCCACCAACATTTTAGGCCCCACCAGTAGTGTAGTAAGGGCAATGACCTTTAGAGATGGATCTCTCAGTATGCCACAACATTTGCAAACTAATGTGGAGGTTTCTGGTCTAACTCAATGTTTCTCAAAGTACAATGCAAATACCATGGGTGGTACATAGGGTGCTTTTAGGTGACAAATGGAGATATATACACATGGGTGTATGTGCACACAAACACACGTGTATGCACATGCACACACACATATATATTTAATACTCAGATGTTTATTTTGACAGTTTCCTTTATGGTCCACCATCATACTAGTTTTCCAATAATGAAAAAAATTCTGAAGTGTCCTTTTATAAAAAATACTATCTAAAAATAAATAAATGAATAAATATATATTTAAAAAGCAACATAAAGCAATAGTAAGTAAACTGTACTCCAAACACATAAATATATGGCCAAAACGAGGGTCTGGAGTTTGGACAAGCCATCACGTAAGTGCATTAAAGAGGTGACAGAGAAGGTGTCCAACCATGTTAGAGCATACAGTAGGAAGGCAGAGGCGTGGGGTCTAGTTCCACCAGGAGGCTAGTGAAGTCATTGCACTGCTTTGACCTTCAGTGTCCTCATCTGTGTAGTGGATTAAATACGTGCATCCCTGGGGCGCCTGGGTGGCTCAGTCAGTTAAGCGCCAACTTCAGCTCAAGTCACGATCTTGTGGTTCGTGAGTTCAAGCCCCACATCAGGCTCTGTGCTGACAGTTCAGAGCCTGGAACCTGTTTTGGATTCTGTCTCCCTCTCTCTCTGCCCCTCCCCAACTCATGCTCTCTTTCTCCCCCTCTCTCAAAAATAAAACAAATCTTAAAAAATTAAAAAAATATATTGCATCCCCAACATTTCTATCAAGATATTCCCTAAAATAATTTTTTAAAAGCATAAATATAGACATAAGAGCATATACACATGTGTCTGAAAAGGTATATATCTATGTCCTTAAAGCTCACATATACAAGCATATACACATAAACAGATACAGACACATACACACAGTTACATACGTGGACACAAATGCATGCACTGTGTGTATGTACATATACTGTACACATCTACACATATACATGTGTATAAAACCAGGCCATATCCAAGGTGGGGCTGGTCAGGAAAGTAAACAGGGATCCAAGGCAGCTATGAATAAAGAAGCTTTCCCTGTCTGGTGCTAGTCATCTAATTTTCTACCTCCTGTCCCAACCAGTGTCTGGTGAGCCCATGGTCCAGCATGAGGGTCTACACGTGCCTGTCCAACTCCACGATGTCAAAATTTCCTGAAGCCTCAGCCTAGGACGGCCCTTGAGATGAGACTAGACATACTCATATCACAAAGGAAGCCACCAATCTGCAAGAGACAGACATTCCAAAGGACACCTGTCACCATCACTACCAAAGAGAAATGTTTCCTAAGGAAAAGCTCTCTACAATACATTCTTTGGGGGAAAACCACCTTAGAGTGACCAAAAGAAGAACAAAACTGCAGAAACAGAATGAGTATCATTTTCCTCAATTTTGACATCAAGATAAAAAAAATTAAACAAATTAGAGGTGAATTTAACTAGGCAATGCCATCCTCTACCCTCAGGTAAATGTATGCCCTGTTGATAATTTCAGAAAAGAGAATAAAGCTTACACATGGTTTCAATATTTTCTCTATGCTAGGGCAATCTAGTTATCTTTCTATTCAATAAGGCAACCAAAATTGCACGTGTTTCCTAAATAATTTGGGATTTATATAATTTGACATTTTTTTTTCAAAGAAGTATAAATTATCTGAGGGCCATGTCCCCAGTGCATGACAATAAATTGTAGTTCATGCTATTTTCAGACAACCACGATATGCAAACATCAGTCGCCAGCCAGACTCAGGATAGAGACACCTGCATAACGAATGCTGACCTAGAAACAAAGAGGCTGTTGGTCTCGGCACCTCCTGTCCAAAGAGGGGCTGGCTTGACTCTTCCTTCATCCAAGTGTACGATGTTACCAAGCCACCGCCCAAAGCCCTCTCTTGACATGGCAGGCTTACTCCTAAAACGGTCACCACCTGCCAGAACTCTACAAAGCCACACCACGGTTAACCCGGCTGTGATCAGCATCCCAGCTGCCTGTGCACTGCTGATGGCGCACAAGTCATAACCTGATCCCCTTTTGACACGGCCTCAGTTTCCTATTTCATCATTTCATGAGACGCTTCCTTTTGAAATTTTCAAGCAACCCGGCCCAAGTTCTTATAGCCGTCTGCAGTCACTGAGCGATCTGGGTACTGAGCGTCTTCTTTCAGACATTTCGACATCTTAATGGTGTGATGTGGAACAGGAAACATTAACTCACCCGCTAGTTTCAGTCACACTTCACAGCTTTCTAACACAAGTGAAGGACAACACATAAAGGAAGTCGGAAATCTAGGGGAGTGATAATGTAGACACTTCGGAAGAAGGGGGCATGTAAGAGCATCAGCGTAAACATGAACCTCTCAACCAAGAACCACTGACACCTCCCTCTGTTTACTGTGATTCGAAAAAAAATGCACAGAATTTAAAACACTCTAGTGCTTCTCCGACCTTAACATACATATGAACGACCTGGTGATCTTGGTTTAAAAAAAAGACTGATTCAGTGCCGGAGAGGGACGGTGGACTCTGCGTTTGTAACAAGCCCGCCCAGGTGATGCTGATGCTGCTGACCCAGGATCCCACTCTGAGCTACAAGGATATAGAGTCCCATTCCCACCCTCCCAGTGAGGTCAGAAGAGCCCACAACTAAAAACAAGTTTCCACCCAAGCCAGGCTGAAAACATGTTTCCAATGAATCTGAAGCATGGAAAAATAATCGAAAAGAAAACCAAAATTACTACCTGTCCAGGTTGCAACAAGTTCCTCCATTAGATACGGAAGTAATTCATCGATAAGACTACTGAGCACTCACACTTCTGGGAAGGATCTAGTGGCCAGATTTGGACCATTAGAGACAAAAAGGCAACAGTCCTCCCTCTTGGCCACATAAGACTTGAAACTCTTTGATGTCACTTTCAACGAAAGTTACAAACAGATTATAGGCAGACATATTCTCTCTCTGTCTCTCTCTCCTTCCTTTCACAGGGGGAAAAAAGTAAACCAGAACTCCAGTAAAAGTTCTGGTGTCTGACCTCAGAAAACAAGCCATGATTTCCTCAGAAAAAAATTAAAACTGGATCAAGAGGCAGGCGACTACAACCTGAAACCCAACCCCCAGCCCCAGAATCTGAGGCCTTCAACCCCTTGGTGGCAACGGGCAAACCAAAGGCGTAAGACGGACGCACCTCGGATCGTGCACATTTACAATACCTTCAAGACTTTCGATAGTTTCCCATCCTTCAAAGTGGTTTCCCAGGGTAAGCTTATGAATGCACACAAGTCCTGTGAGTTCTCCTTCCCTGGGTATTATTAACCCCATTTCACAGATACGGAAGTGGAGAAACACAAAGAGTTTTGGCAAGCCCCAGCGTGCATCCACTGGTGAGAAGGAGGCCCCTGGCTCCCACCCCTCCGACTAACCCAGCCACTCAGCACATCCCAGTCACAGGCCCGGAGGTGCTGTTCCTTTGGCAAGGACACAGGCTTGTCCTGGAATTCTGCCAAGGAAAAACACATTAGTCCTAAAGGTGTGCCCTTTGCCTCCGCTCACAAACCGTTCAACTTTATAGGACATCTGGGATTAGACTGGCTTCTGCTAACACAAGGAGCATCTCCTGGCGGCGGCCATGCTCAGACATGTTTTAAAAAATGGGCACAAAGAAGAAGGGAACCAGCAACGGAGGGGCAGCTGCCCATGGGGCCAACTCAAGAGTTTCCCAGATTGGCCTGTGTGTCTTTCATGGACATTTCCTGAGCACCAGAGCACTTCGAACTCCTCCCCCATTCAGTCCGGCTGCAGCCTGGCAGGAAGGCACACTACGTCTCCCAACTCTATGTGTGTCTTCAGCTGCATTCAATCAGTTTGTCCTGGGTCACGGGATTTCATGTGTGGCCCTAAATATACCCACAGACTATGAAAACGCACCAGAAAACCAGATGTTGACTCCTCTGCCAGGACATGTACCTTGTGAAATGAGTAATGATGAACAGGGCTGAGAGATGCTTTAATAACAGTCTAACCAACATTAGTAAAGCGGGGACAGTCACCTTGGCCAGCGGACACAGAGAAGCGCCTCCTCTGCTAACTGAGAAGATCCTACACTTCCTCTGGGGCTTGCAGGTCGTAGTAAGGAAAGTGTCCATTCTATGCGAGCTCTGGCTGTATCGCGGGTGCTGGCTGGAGCACATCCCGGATCTCATTCACAGTCCTCACCAGAAGTGTGCAAGGTCACGGGGCACCTGGGTGGCCCAGTCGATTAAGCACGGACTTCAGCTCAGGTCACAGTCTCACAGTTCACGAGTTCACGACCCGCGTCGGGCTCTGTGCTGACAGCTCAGAGCCCGGAGCCTGCTTCCGATTCTGTGTCTCCCTCTCCTTCTCCCTCTCTATCCCTCCCAGGTTCGCGTGTGCACAAGCTCTCTCTCAAAACTGAATATATGTTTAAAAAAAGTAATAATTTACAAAAAAAAAACAAAACTTGCAATGTCACCAACGAAGAAAGGCACCAAGATAAGCACCTCGCCCAGTGCCCCAGTGCCAGGCAGGATAGGATTCAATGTCTGTTCCTCTCAACTCTGAGTTCATGATATTTCTACCATCCCAAACCATGGGTGCTGGAAGGCCTATACATCTGGAGCGGGGACCACATGCCTAAGAATCATAAATGGCTGCTAAGTCCCAGTGGTACCTTAATAGGAATCTAAAAACAGCAGGTTTTTCAAATCCCACAAAAACCCACAGTCCAAATTTTCCACTCATTTCCTGCACGTCTGGGAGAACGACACATCGAGCGTGGTGTCACTGCTGAGCTGGAAAACTGACCCTCAGGATTCACCGAGTAACCGGTGCTTATACTGTGCTCACTATTGCAGGATCCAAGCAGAAGACACAGGCTTTGCCTTCAAAAAACCAAAGCTCCAACCAGAAAAACAAAACACTCCCACCAGACAGCTACCGGGCAGGGGGTGGGAGGAAGGTTCAAGTCAAACAAAAGAGGTAAGGAGTGACTGAGAGGGGAAAAAAATGGGACTTTTCCTGGGTAGAAGCAAATGCATAATGCAGCTCCTATACTCCCAAGTGCCTACTGAGAAAAAGGTAAAAAGCACTAATGTGGATTTTTTATGAACAGAATAGGAATATGCTAACTTGTAAATGTCGGCTGATAACCTACAAGGTGTGCTCATTTTACTGCTAGCACAGACTGCGGTTTTCAAACTCTGTTCCAAGAGGCCACTTGTAGTATGGAAGGTGAGGAGAAGAGACTAGCTGCTCTGAGTTTAAGTCACTCAACCCCCCGGTGAATAGCCGCTCGGAGCAGAGTCCCTGGCAAAAGAAGTGCTTACTAAGTATGTGTTCAATGCAAAAACAAGAAGAAGGAGCTTTGAATTCATGCCCCTGGCCAACCATTAGCATTCAACTTCTGTTTCTTTTAAATGGGGGGGGGGGGGGGGGCTCCAAGTTATAGTTCTGTGGGGCAAGGCAGCCAAACCACTTAAAAAAAAAAAAGAAAAGAAAAAAAAGAACCAAAAAAAGACATGAGATTTATGAGTAGCTCTACATTTGCCCCCATTTCTTGCTCTACCATGACATTCACCCAACACGGGAGGCCCACTAAACTGGGCTCATTCAGACTCTTAACAAATTTCCAGGATCACAACCACATTCAGCCATCCACATATGGCTGAACCACATCAATCAATAGTGTGGCCTGTTCAAGACCATAGTCTGTAGGCCAGATGAGTTTGACCAACATGCTGGCTCACCGAAATTTCTGCCCAGAACAAGAAAAAAGCCTCCCATGAACCCCAGGCTCAAAGCACGGATGAGCCTCAGATCGTGCCAGCTCTCTGATCCCACGGGGAATTGAAAGAGGATAGTAACGAACATCAACTCCTCTTGACCTATGAGCTGGAAAACAAGGTACTCTGGAAGAGCAGGAAGGTCTGAGGATTGAAAAGATTCTGTCAAGTCCAGGATGGTTGGGTAAACAAGCCAGGGGACACAGTGAGTAATATAAACTCCACTGTTGGCTGAAAGTAAGTCATTTACCAAACCCAATTTGCAACATCGATAAACAATGCACCAAATAATCTCTAAATCCCATTAGATGGAAGTCTGTCCTCTGGAAGATACCAGTAAGAGAAATGGAAATGTACAGTAGAGAGTCACTGTCCTCATTCTAGTGAAACTCACTCAATAGATTTAATCTGAGGCAAAATGGAGAAGTGCTATAAAGGAAAACCAAAGTGGTTTAAGAGGAGGAATAGAGTGGGCACAAGAAAAACGAAAACTTCAACAGAAGGAGCAGAATCTCTCAGTTTACTTAAGACTTAGGCAGACCCTACTTCAGGGCCTTTGCACATGCCGTCCAATCTACCAAAAATGTTCTTTCCCAGCTCGAGGTACAGTGGCCTGTCCCAGCCTCCAAACCTTCACTTAAATACCACCTTCTTGGAAAGGTGGTGTTTCTCTCACCACACAAGCTAAAACAGCTTCCTCTCTCTGTCTCTTAAAACAAGAGAAGCACTTCTTTCTATGTATATAATCACTCCATTTTACATGTGTTTCTTGGCTTCTTTACTATCTGACTCTCCATCTAACAGACCACAACGGCAGGAACCACCACTGGCTACACTGTCTCCATGTATCTACTACGTAACCCAGGACCTGGCATTAAGATGGAACTCAATCAGTGGCTGCGGAATACATGAACTAATACACAGATTCAAAACGCACAGTGGAGAAAAAGCAGTTGCCACACGGGGAGAGGAAGAGAGTGGTGGAGGGGAGCTAGGTAGGAGTGGGGGCGCGGGGAAAGGAGATTAAGGATAACCGGAAACTGTGCTGCAGGAGCGTGTGCAGGGAGATCACAGAAGGCCTGGAATGCCTGGCTGAGGAATCTGGGCTCTTTTGTCAATAAAAGGAGCCACTGAAGGTTCTGAACAAACATATGTGACATGATTCAGACTGTTCCAACAGAAACGTATGGAGGCAGCGCTGTGAGCTGCAGGCTACCACAATAATATGCAGAAAACATACCGAAGGACTGAATGAGAGGAAAAACCCAGCACAGAGAATAGAGGGAAAGGATGAGAAGCACAGAATCAAGTCAGAGACTTTGGCAGCTAAGGGAATATGACAAGTGAGGGGCAGCAATGATAAAGAGGACTCCTAGGTTTTCACGCCGAGCGACTGGAAAGGCGGCACTGGAATTACGTGCGCTGGTACAGAAGAAAAGATGACAAATTCCATCCCAGAAATGTCTACTAAGAGATCTGGAGGGGGTGCCTGGGTGGCTCACTCGGTTAAGCGTCCCGACTTCAGCTCAGGCGGTGATCTCACGGTTCGTGGGTTCGAGCCCCATGTCAGGCTCTGTGCTAACAGCTGGGAGCCTGGACCCCGCTTCGGATCCTGTGTCTCCCTCTCTCTCTGCCCCTCCCCTGCCCGTGCTCTGTCTCTCTCTAAAATAAATAAACATTAAAAGAGTGAGAGAGAGAGAGATCTGGGAGTAAGGAGGTTGGGGGAGGGAGGATGGGAATCTTTTAATCTTCTAGGAACTTGAAAACAAGCACCTGGAATCCAGGAAAAGCCTTAGCTCAAAATTTTCGATACTGAGGTGAGTACTGAACCATGAGGGACAGGGAGACTGCGGAGATTTTAAGTCAGGGCAAAGTCCCACCTTAAGGCATCAGTATCGTGGCTTTCAATCAAGAGGAGGAGTACTGTGTGATGGGGGGATGGCCTCTTTTCTCTTGCAGGCAAGTGAGACCGTCCTGTCTGCGCTCAAAGTCCCTGAACCCTCAGAAAGATGAACAGGGCAGCAAAGGAGTGAGCAATCTCCCCCACAGCACGATGGCTATCGGGGAGATGTTAGGGAGCAATTTTGAGAACTGTCAGGTGTCTCCAGCCCGTCTCCGAGGGAGACGCTCTGCCAAGTCCTTTGCACTTCCTTTTTGGTTTTTAAAAATGTCCATGTTCCAACTGTTTCCTTCTCTAACCAAATGAAGGGAACAGTACAGATACAAATGCCAGTACAAAATATGGCAGCAGGAAAAGTTTACAGAGCTAATTTTCAATTGTGTTGGCAAAACAGCTTGGTCCACTCCTTCAGGTCTGGAAAGCAATCCGCTTATTAGCAGAGAATGGGCTACTGTATCTTGATGAGTCTTGTTCAGAAGCCTGCTTTATGGTTTTTATTTCACGAGAAGTGGCCAGTGAGAGTCCATTGTTCTAAAGAGGCTCCTGGATGCACTATCTTTCACGCCCCAGGTGTGCCAAGAGCACTGTGAGAGGCAGAATCACAAAACAGGAACAGGGAAAGGCATGAGATTCAAAGGAAATGAAACATTTGAAATCCGTACGGTGAGATGTGGCCCGGACACACATACACGCGAAAGAAACTTGAAGGGGCACACGTTAGAGAAAGGGTTAAGTGCACTTCACCTTGGGTTGCAAAGGCTCTGTGAGCTCTTTCCAAACCCTGGCTCATCCGGAGCTGCTGGTGGAGCAGGGGTTTTCCTGGCCCTGAGGTTCAGCTCAGCTTGTCCATTCTCCTGTGCAATTACAGAATCAATAAAGCATCCCTTTGAAACTCCCTGGACTAGTGCCGACACGCAGACAGGAGTCGGCTGACGTTTTTTTGCTATTTCCGTTATTACAGCCTGCAAGCCCGATGAGAAGGCATCAGAACCACAGCACGGGCCGGGCAAGGAGGTGGGGTGTGGTCTGGCTGCGCATGGGCTGCCCCCTGGGCTTTTGTATGGTCCACGTACGCCCTGGCGACCCGGCCAGTGGCGGGGACCACCAGACCAAGGAGACGCCATTTCTAAGGGGGCACTGAGGCAAAGCTATGGAAGAGTCTGGACTGTATCTGCCTTCACCGCTTTGGGGTGGGTGAGTGGGTGTAGCGGGAAACTATTTTTCAAGGAAAAAAAGACATTCTTGGACTGGCTCACCTGAGAAAGTTCTGGGGTTTTTTTGGTTTTGGTTTTTTTTTTGTTGTTTTTTTGTTTTTTTGGTCTGCTCTGAGCATTTCAGGAACCAAAGGCCTGTGCCAAAAAGCAGGCAGCCAGGCGGAACTCGGCACTTGTGTGTGTGGCTCGTGAGAACTTCGGGGGGGGGGGGGGGGGTGAGGGTGGGGGGGGTAGGATGGGGGGAGGTAGTGAAACGTCCCTGTCCATCTGTTGATGTCTGGGTGGCAGAAAATATTGAAATAGAAATAGAAAGTTAGAAAACTGCTTAGGAGCAAAACCTGAGAGTATTGTATTTGAAAGGGAATGGTAGACTGATTGTATAAAAATGGAAAAACAGAATTAACATGTTCCGTAATGATTCGTCTGTGTTAACTAAATATTGAGCCGAAATTTGGTGAAACCCTCAAAATAAGACTTTCCAAGGAAGTCGCTGTCTTCAAAATTCGTTGTCGTCTAAAGACAGCTGAACACCTCCGCGGTGCCCTATCTGACTCACCTGGCAGACGGCCTTTTCATTCGCTTTATTCAAGAAAGCACACAAGTCTGTGTACTGTGTTCCCCATCCCAAAGCCACAAGACAAGCCCATTACCAGCATTCCTCAATACATATTTGCATATCCAGTGAAAAACAAAATTCACAATCTTTCCAAGCTGCTTCTGCTCTCCTGGGAAGCTATAAAAGCTGGCAACTTGGACAGATGAAGATTCCTCTTTCTTATCCAACCCATCTCACGCAGGAAGTGACACGAGAGCTTTGCTCGTCTTGCCCTCCTGCTATACTGACCGAGATCCCGGCAGAGGAAGACCACCCTGGGAATCAGGCAAGTCAGGTTTTTAACCAGCTCCCTCCTGACCGTACCCAAAAATAGCCTGAGCCTCAAACCACAGAGAGCCTGCCTAGAGGACTTGCAGTGTGAGCGCTTTGGGCACTGCTAACTCAACCCGGCAGTCCTTACTTATAAAATAAAGACCACAGCCATGCACACATAGTAAAATGAGCAGGCACAAATCTGGCGCAGAATTTCAAGCCGAGTGAATAATAGTACAAAAATATCAAAAAAAAGAAAGGTTATGAAATTTTATAGCAGATGACAAATTGGTAGCTTTTCCCCGCTTTTCTGGAATGGATTCAGTAACAGATTTGAATCTTGGGTTTTGATGCTTGTCTGAGATACACAGGGATCCCAAGTTCAAGGGAAGAAAGAGGGAAAAAAAAGGGGGGGGGAGTAGTTATCACTTGCAACAGGACCTGTCCTTTGCTCTCTACCCTAGAAATTATTTGGTTCCTTCTTTAATTCGCTTTTCTCTAAAACAACACGAAATGTTTCATTTTAATTTTTAATCCTGGCGGTTCTCTGTACTTGAAGCTCTCAGACTTAGGTCTAAAAGATAAACCTACCTGCTCAGATTCCAGGGAAACAGAGAGAACGCACTGCATTCTGCCACTTTGGAAGAGAGGCTCAAAACTCTGCCTTATGGTGTCTGTCTGTCACCCAAGCTCCCTAGGCTGCGGGGGAGTTAGCCACACGTTTCTGGGGTGAGAATGTCCACAGGGGAATGCCTTACGGGTCACAGGCCCAGCTGCCTGCGGAGCATCGAGGCAGCCACAACCGCCGGAGAGAACGCCGGTACCGTGCCAAGAGGCCCTCCCTCTTTCCACGCAACACCTTCCCAGACACTGTCCCCCAACGCTTCAGTCTCATGGCAACAAAACATTTGGAAGGTGCCGGGTGGCAGGAAGCATGCAGGGACGGGAGCATGACATGGGAATCCAGGACAGACACCCCTTGCCTCTAAGTGTCCCGGGTGGTCTGGGGACGCAGACAGACAGGCAACGGAGCCCGGTAAAGGCCACACAGACAAGGACAAACCAGCTCCTCAGGAGCCTCACAAATTTCCCCTGGCAGCAAAGAGTTCAGGGTCATTTATCTGGCTGGTGAGTAGGAAATCGAGAAAGGTTTCGAGAAAAAGAGAAGCCGTGAAGAGTAAGAAGCAACGTGCTACCATGTGCTTGCTAACCAGGAAGTCCCTTTGTGATTAATAATCTTGGTGACTTAAGTTCCTTTCCAGATGGGTAGTAAGAGCAGATGCGTCTCAGGGCTCATACGGGGTGAGGCAGTGGGCTAAGCCACAGCTTCAAGCACTCAATTCATGCAGTGGCTCTTGCCCATTTTAAAGATGGAAAAACTGAGAGTCAGAGAGATAAGGTAACTTGCAGGCCTCAACAGGCCAGTAAGTGGTGAAGTAGGGATTCAAATCCTGGTCCACCTGGTCCCAGATGGCTTTATTACCATCTGGTTCGAATGGTTACTTCAACCAAACACATTTTCCAAGGGCGCTTGCTAAAGTTAAAAGAAACTTATGAGCTCCTTACTGCAAAGGCCTCATTTCATATGTAATAAACACACCCAGAGAGGAATGGAGACCGACTTTTCCACAAAGCCACCCCATGACTTTGGGTCCAATTCAGAACCCAAACCTCATAGCCTTTTCCAGACCGTTTTTCTTTCTACGTGTTTCTTCTGACTTTGTCGTGTAAGTTACACGGAAAAGCAAAACCATAAAGGAAAAAAAAGAAAGACTATGCTGAAACCCCACCGTCTTGCACTTCCCGTCCCCTCCCTGGCACCTGGGGAGTAAAATGTGAACCACTGGAGAAGCTAAGAGAACCTACAGGAGAGACAGAGGGTCCCCCAAGGGCTCCTGCTTGTAGAAAACCTATTTGCTGTGTGTTTCCTGAGGGCTGAGCACTGTGTCGGAGGGACTCCCCAAAAGGGCTGGCCCTTGAACCGCCGTGCTCAAGGAGCATCATCAGTTCCTACAGAGCACTGAGCACAACCTGTGACGACACGCAAGAGGGTCAAACCTTGACCTCTCTGCTCAGTGCACAACAGCAGCCCAGCCCAGACCCTGCATTACCTCGTTCCTTTCCTGCATCCAGCTACTTGGTTTTTCCGTCTCCTCCCAAGCTCCCCTGCCTGGTCCCTGCCTCGCCAGCCCTGAGCCAGCTTCTGACCTTGCACCCCTCCCTGCTTTCAGAGTACAATCGGCGCACCCCTCCCGGGCCCTGGCCCAATGACCCCCATTCTTCTCTCCCTTTGGAAGCTTCCTTTTCCTGTCCCTCCCTGTCTAATAATCTGCTCCTATTCCATCGGGTCCCCCTGGGCTGACGCTGCACTGAACAGGGCAGGGCCTGAGCTGCCTCTGGATCCCAACTCTGGTTTCAAGTGGTTTTGGGGCTGGCTCACCGGGTGCCTGTAGCACAAAGCTTTTCATCACAACCTCACCCCCGTCCTCAAGCACTGTGCCCCCGCCCCCACCAAAAAGCCAGAACTCTCAGCATTTATATTCATATTCAGGCTTAAGTGTGGCACTCCTAAGCCTAGCCTTCAAAGCAATTCAGCACTCAACTCTGACAGGAAATGTGAACATGTAAAAAGAAAAAAAAAATTTTAACATGATTTGGCTGAGAAGCTATTCTTTGCAATGCTTCCAAGGATGAACCAGCGTCTGAGCTTTAAGATGGATAAAATAACAGTGGGCTTGAATGATTCTAATGGTCAGAGTGCCCTGAGCATCTTGTAACTGCACTGGTATTTAGAAAGCAACAAAGGGGCGCCTGGGTGGCTCGGTCGGTTGAGCGTCCGACTTTGGCTCAGGTCATGATCTCAGGGTTTGTGGGTTCGAGACCCGCGTCGGGCTCTGTGCTGACAGCTGAGAGCCTGGAACCTGCTTCGGATTCTGTGTCTCCTCCTCTCTCTGTCGCTCCTCTGCTCACGCTCTGTCTCTGTCTCTCAAAAATAAATAAATGTAAAAAAAAAAATTACTGACAAGTGACCTGTCGTGTCCCTAATGTCCCACCTTGGGACAAATCCAAAGCACAACAGTAAGGACGGTAGGTTTGTAGGTCAGAATTCACCCGTCAGGCAGTAAAAGACAAATCACAGACTATGGATATACAAGGACCATGAAGAAAACACATCAAGTCAGCCGCACGAGCACAACTACTTTAGGCATTGTTTTTAAGACTATAAAATCAAATAGCAGGCGCCAGACTTTTGATATATTTCTTTTTCTCTAAATACACAAACACGCTATAATGTGTCCGTCCAAAGAGAACAATGTCTTGTGTTTGTTGCCGTCATGGACACACACAGTCCATCAGGGAAACTTTATGGGGTCAACCACGAGGAATAAAAAACGTTCCAAGGCTTCCCCGCACATTCACTGTCTGACATCCCCCATCAGAGAGAGGGCAGGCAATGGACACCTGGAATAAGGTTCCATTCTGGTTGTTCCGGGGTCGGGGAGGAGAGAAAGGCTGTAAACTAATATAAAAACACACATTAAAAACGTACAGTTGTACAAACAATATAAAACCTGCCTCGATGACCGAGGGCAGGGGTGGGTGGTGGTGGTATTATCCTCCCCGGCCTCGCTGTGTATGCGGAATCCCTGTGAATCCGTTTCTCTCTTACTCACAAGAGCAGCTCCGAGCCCCCATGTGAGCTTTCCCTTTCCTGGTTGGCTGGATGGGTGTGAAGGCTGGTCCACAAGCAACCAAAAATGTACCTGCACCACTTGCCACCCCGAGGGCAGGAGGGAAGCTCAGTGATCACCAGCCGCATATCCATGCCAAAAGAAAGCCCGAGCCACGTTACTGCTTCCTGGATGGCTTAAATTGCAAGCGTTTATCTTCATATGCCTCAAGTTTAGTTGCTGGAAATTATTTAAAGACCTAACACCACAACGAATGTTTCTGCTGTACAGTACTTTAAAAAAAAAAGTATTATATTTCTTAGGTAAGGCACCAAGAGGAGAGGCAAAGACATCAAAATCAGAGTCTTGATTTGTAAGGAGTTTACTGCCCAGGTGAAGAAGCAGGACATAGACACTTAAAAAGATCAGCACCCCTGAGGAAGGATGTGTTAAATGCCACGTGGAAGCTATGGCAAAGAGTGAGGGCTAGGAACCAGATTCTATAAGGCCCCGGGGGACCTGCCCCCCTACCCCCGCTCCCAGTCCCAGGCAGGCTGACAGCCTTAAGAGAGCCTCCCTCCTGCCTCTGCGCTAGGGAGTCCCCTGGCATGCTGCACCTTACAATGCACTTTCTAGGACCTGCTCAAGTCCTAACATCTTCTACAAAACAGTCTAGAAATGGGCTTCCAGGGTGCAGGAAGTGCCTGAGGCCATACCTTAAAAAGCATTAGTGCACAGGCACATCACCATGCCAATTATGCAAAGTAAAGAAATACTGTGCAAAAGCCTCATATATCCTTTCTGGACACCCGCATACATAAAACAGGAACCCCAGAAGGAGGACACAGCCGAACTTTGTGAGAGGGATGTTTTGTGTGGATGTGGGGATAGAGGACCAGACCCGAGCTGTGGGGTAAGGGGACGCATCTTTTATCACGAATGTTCTATTTCTTAAAGGTAACAGAGGAGAGGGGAATACGACCAAAAGTCAAACTTCTTCATTTAGGGTGGTAGCAAAGTGGGCTTTTGTTTTATACACACACACAGAGGAGCTTTTCAGTTTCAAAATGGGACCCATGAACCCAAAAGAGCTTAAAACCCTTGACTCTGTACAGACCCCTCTCACCTCTCTGTGTGCCTCTCTCCTTTGACTACAGCCAGGCAGTAGATGACCAATTCACGGCCCTTATGTTCAGCTTCATCACATTGCTTCTGCTTTTAAACTGACAAATCATTCCATTTTTTTCTTCATTTTTCAGTTTTTCTTTCTTCTCTTCAACTGAAGTTTTTGGAATCTAAGAAACTTCTACCTGTCCCTCTTCCTCAGCTCATTGTCTTGCATATAATAGTCAATAAATCGACATTACTAAATGATATTTGAAACTAAGAAACGTCAGGGATGCCTGGGTGGCTCAACCGATCGGTTAAGCATTCAACTCCTGGTGTCGGCTCAGGTCATGATCTCACGGTTCATGAGTTCGAACCCTGCATCGGGCTCTGCAGTGACAGTAGGGAGCCTGCTTAGGATATTCTCTCTCTCTCTCTCTCTCTCTCTCTCTCTCTGCCCCTCCTCTGCTTGTGCATTCTCTCTCAAAATATATAAATTAAAAAAAAAAAAGACTAAGACACATCAAACAAAATGTAGCAATGAGACTGGTTTGGCTACCTTTCATTCTGGGAAAGAGCTATTCTCCAGAGCAGTAAATATTCATTTCCACAGCAAGAGTTTAACTCCTGGGTGTATGGGCACACACACGCACACGATCATTTTTCAGTCTTGTCTTTGTTTTTTTTTTTCTTAAGAGCTTAAAGTAATAGACATTAGGGTCAAAAGAAAAAGAAAATGGAAAGGAAAAGAGAGAACCCTCCACATATTGGTACATATATACTGGTACTCTTTTATTCCACAACTTAAACAAAAACACTTCTGGATTTTAACCCTGAGAGTATGACTTTATGCCATGTAAAAACTTTTTTTTTTAATCTTTATGTATTTATCTTAAGAGAGGGGGAGGGAGGGCTGGAGGGAGGGGTGGAGAGAGAGGGAGAGAGACAGAAAATCCCAGGGAGGCTTGACAATGTCAGCACAGAGTCTGAGGTGGGGCTCATTCTCATGAACAATGAGCTCATGACCTGAGCTGAAATCATGAGTTGATGCTTAACCAACTGAGCCACCCAGGCACCCCGCCACGTAATAATTTCTAATGATTCCAATGAAACGTTTCCCAAACTGTATTCCTGGTATGGGTTCTTCAATAGGTCAAAAGGCATTGTCCCCCAACTCCTTTCGCATTAACACCAAAAAGGTTCCTGTTGGAAACCTCTACATATGTTCAGAGTTCCCTCTGAGATCAATAATGCATATGACTATACTAAAGTCTGAAAACAGTTAAAAATAAAAGAGATTCTGCCTGGTACACACCAGTGTTCCCCACCTTATAGTTTCTGCATGGCACAAATTAATATATTGAAGGACCCATCATCTGAGGACGCCCGTGTAGGACATCCCAGCTGTTAGGATGATAATACCTTCTGGATTTTACACTACCATCCACATTTCAAATATCCCATCCATTGTCCCCATAAATATGACTCACTCTCATGAAACTGGAAATCCTAGTTTTAGATTCATAAAATATGGTCCCTATTACAATGCCATGTATTTGCATAAAACTCTTATATATCGATTCCACATAACCTCTTATAATACTAAAAAGGGTAGAATAGAAAACTTTCAGGGATTAACTTCATCAGCGCAGTAGTGCTAAGCCAGCTACAGTCACAACCCAAACCAAACCCCGTCCTTGGAGAGCGCTAACAAGAAGGCATCGAAATACCTGGAAACCAGATTCGGCTTCTGAGTCTCTACTAGCCAGAGTGGGGACGTGTATGCAGGAATAACGCAAAAGTCTACTATAGCAACCTAACTGCATGTAACTCTGGGCCCTATCTAAAACACAGGAAGCAAAACGTTCAGCCCCACTACCCATCGTAACAATGCCAATTAAGACAGTATTTTTTTTTCCCGCCTATCAAATTAGAATATCCTGTAGAGTGGTGTTTGGGGAAATAGGCCTTTACATGCAAAGCTGATAGGAAAGAAACTTGGTACCATGCTTCTGAAAAACGGAATGCATTTTCTACTAACATTTTGCAGTGTCTCTGATGCAAGAGTTCTACTTCTAACAATGTACGAAAACAAATCACAACAGAGTTCAGGCATACCAAAAGCCAAGAGCAGTTCCCCACTAGGCTCCCCCAGTCCATCAGGCATGGCAGAGGCATCGAAACGGGTAGAGGTGGGCAGCAGGGTGGGCTGCATGTTCCCCAAGGAAGAGGGCATCATACGACTCTAAAACGGCCCGCCATTGTCTCTCAACCCAGCAAAAAACGCATGCCCAAGTGTGCAGGGGCATGAGCTCCCAAGTCTGGGATTATCCTCTGCTCACAGAAGCAGCCCTGTGATACGGCTGGAGTAAGAATAAAGAAGCCCCGACAGACCAGGAATCAGGGCGGATGCCTCTGGCTGGGACACAGGAGACGCAAACCAGAAAGGTGATCGGAAAAAAAAGGAAACTGCCCCAAAGGGATCGGGCCCCCCCTTGCTGACAAAAAGGAAAGCCTGTTCCCAACAGGTGAAAAACTCTGTATATGAGACGGAGTGGAAGGGAACCCAAGGAAAGCTCCCAAGATGCTCTGAAGGGAGGAGTCGAAACGGAAAGGAATTAAAACCACGACAAAGACGTATTTTCACGAGTAACGTCCTTTTGTATGATTGACCACTGGAATCTACCTCTACCATTTCCACATAAATGCTGGAATAAAAGTAAAATAAGAGAAATATGTATGACCTTCAAGAAAACGCATCC
Organism: Prionailurus viverrinus; assembly: GCF_022837055.1. Taxonomy (NCBI): domain Eukaryota; kingdom Metazoa; phylum Chordata; class Mammalia; order Carnivora; family Felidae; genus Prionailurus; species Prionailurus viverrinus. The sequence goes on from NC_062562.1 coordinate 38,125,140, forward strand.
AATGTCTGTCTTTGCTCAGCATTGGATTCTTGACTATTAAAAAATCAATTTCTGAATGAATGAATAAATGAATGAATGTTGTCCCATATTCTTCACTTTCTGGCAACCTAGTCTCACACAAGCTACACTGGCCTGAAAGAATTGATGTTTTTGGATTACTTTCAAAAATGTGAAACAGCAAGACTAGTCCTATTTCCACTTTATTTATCCACCTTTAAAGAGGAACCTGCTGTGGCATCGGTCTCTGTGCATTCCATTATCTCTGCTGACTCTCCATCGTCCTGCCATCAGTGAGGAACCCCTGGTTCACAAAAGGATTGAACATCATAGCACAGTAGAGATTTCGACTTCTGGTCACCTTCTTCAGGCTCCCCTCCACTTACATCTTCACCTACTGGGACTGTCCCTCCCTTGGGCCTTTTGCACCTCACTTTCACACCCCTGGTGTTGATGGCCAAGGTCTAGTCCTCAGGCACAAGGCTTGGTAGGCCCATTCTGCAAAGAGAATTACATAGATTTAGGGAGGTTTCTGTCTAATTGGGAAAAAAAAATGGGTGGAAAAAGGCAGTCTCCATAGATACAAGCTTTTCAACATATTGCTTTTCTGCTCTCCTCTTTTCTTACACTGAGAATGTCAAGGCAGAACCGGAATATTTATAAGTAAATTACATGTTCCATCCATCCCTCCACACCCTGACTGGTGACACCCAGCTGGAAATTCTGAAGACTGTGGGGCTGCATGGAAGGCAGCTGGGATATTGAGTCCCTCAGATGAAAGCAATGAATGGAGCCTTAATGTGGGAGCTACACGGTGCTATCCAAAGCACTGTTGGAGAAAAGTCCTTCTTCCTACAACATGTCTTACCCTTCACCGCCTCATTCAATTGCACAGGGATGTGAGCGTCCACGCGGGAGTCAGACGGGCAAAGAGGGGCCACGCCACACACTTCCACAGACAGAGAAGTCAGCGAAGCATCAGGGATCCCGAGGACAAAGCGATCAGGTGTGGTTATTGATGGGTGCCTGACCGCTGCTTGCGAACACTGCCCACTTCCTCGCAAGGGTCTCTCACATTTCATTGCGTCCACATGCACAAAGAGGGGGTAAGAAAAGGAATCGAGGGCAGCAGTGATGGAATGAAAAGCTTCAAGGAAGGGTGTGAATGGAATTGGAGGACAGAGGGTTCCACTTCCCTAGGCTAAAAAAGGGCAAAAGGAAGAAAATACAGAACTACCATGCAATCCAGCGATTCCACTCGTGAGTACGTAGCAAAGGAACTGAACTTGAAGAGACAGTTGTACACCTAGAATTACAGCACTATTATTCTCAGGAGCCAAACAGTGGAAGTAACCCAAATGTCAACCCATGGATGAATGTATAAACAAAATGTGGTCTCTACATACAATGGAATGTCAGTCAGCCTTAAAAGGAAGGAAATTCTGGCACATACTACAACAGGGATGAACCTCGAGGACATTACACAAAGTGAAATAAGCCAGTTGCAAGAAAGACAAATACTGTAGGATTCCAGATATTCTCAAGTATCCAGAGTAGTCAGATTCATAGAGACAGAAAGTCGAATGGTGTTTGCCAGGGGCCGGGAGAGGGGGATGGGAAGAAGTCGGGTTTTTTCTGGGTGCAGAGTCTCAGTTTTGCAAGAAGAAAAAGTTGTTGACACTGGTTGCACAACAGTGTGAATACGAATATTCTGGACACTATTGAACTGTATACTTTACAATGGTTTAAGATGGTGAGTTTTATGTTACATGTGTTTTCACACAACTTAAAAAATCTTTAAAAGAAAAAGAAAAAGAAAAAGAAATCTTGGAAAAATAAAAAACCCAAAGACACAGTTCCTGGGGTTTTGAAGTGAAATTGGTATTAAATGAAAAGCCTTGAAAATGCCCATTGGGGATTCCTTTTCCTGGTGAGAGGACGGGACTTTAGTAAGTACTGGCTGAATGTTTTAAAAACGCACTGCATTCTCTGCAGCCAACAGCGCGAAGCCATTCTATAAGCTGCCCCTGGTTTTCTTTTTCCATATTCTAAATTAGAGAGCTGGTGTAGCTGTCCCTCCATCAGGGTAAATAAACTTGCATATCATGGCATGCCCCGCCCCGATACGCGGCACTCAAGATCCCTGGTTCTCATCGGGGATGATTCTGTCATCCCCCAAGGGATGTGTGGCAATGTCTAAAGACAGTTTGGTTGTCACACGGCGGGGGGCAGGAGGGAATGCTCCTGGCATCCAGAGAACAGGGGCAGAGATGATGCTAACACATCCCACAATGCACAGCACAGCCCCCACAACCAAGACCCTTCTGGCCCCAGGTATCGACTGTGTCAAGGCTACAAAATTCGGCTCTAGAATGGCCTAGGAGTTCAGCCACCAGATTTGTGGTGAGTTTTGCTCTTCCTTCTACACGTGCCTTCAAGCAGGCTGCAGAGGGAACAGTTACTTATCTGCTAGGTGGGATGCTAAATGCTCTCTCCCCATTATACTTCACGCCATGCTCTCACTACTGTAAAAGAGCTACTGCTACAACCCCAGCTTTACCAGGGAAACACATCTGGAGAGGTCATGGATTGGTCCAAAGTCAAGGCCTCTGCTTGAATTTTAAACCAGCTCGGCAGACCTCCAGAGTGGCATTCTTACCTCTACTTCCTAAACCCGAGCGTTCTAGGACTCTTGTGAGAAGCACGTCATAAGAGCAAAGTTCAAGAGGACACATTGTGGAGAAGGCCGACACAGGGAACCATTAGACCAGACAATTCTCTTTCCTACCCAAGTCCCTCCTGCATCGAGGCATCCTGTCATCCCCACACAAATGATGGAAGAACTGTCAGATTCAAGCGGAAAGTTTCAGGAAAAACTCTTCTGCTCTATGTTATAAAGGTTTGTATATTATAAAGTTCTCCCATTCTGCCCAATGTTATTTGCATCAAGAGGGCCCTAACAGCTAAGTTCCTGTTAGAATCTTCACCAGAATCTCCCAGTTTAGAAGTCACTCCTATATGGGGGGGATGGGCAATATCAGTGAAAGGGATTTAGAGGTACCAACTTCCAGTTTTAAAATTTGTAAGTCATAGGGATGGAAAGTGTAACATTGAGAATACAGTCAAAATAGTGTAATAACATTGTATGATGACAGATGGTGGGTGGCTACACTTATTGTAAGCATTTTGTAATGTATACAATTGTTGATTCACTATGCACATACTGAAACAGATACAATATTGTATGTTAATTACAGTTTAATTTTTTTTAATATAATTTAAAAAAAGAAAAAGAAGTCACTCCCAAACCTCTTAGAAGAGTTCCCAAACACGAAACATCTCAGGAGGCAAAGCCAGGGAGATCCCTAGCTGCTGCCTCTGCCTATAACCATATTCTTCCTCTTGAACCACCTGGGTGACTCTTATTCATTCTTCAAGACCCCACTCGAGCTCAGGGCACCACTTCTGTGAAGTTTTCCCATAAACCCCAATTTGACCTTCCTTCTACACCAGTTCTACACGGTAAGCCTGAAACATCAGACAACCAGACTGCAAGTTCCTGGACCCAAGGACCACATACATCTTACATGTCTTTGGATAAACCTTGTCTATTGCAACACAGCCTTGGAGTGGCGGGGGAATGAAACCTGTCACCTTTGTCTGCCATATTCTACAAATAAAGCTGATCAGCTTAAAATTATGTCCAACTAGCACCTTTCACAGATGGTTAAAGATCTTTAGAATCCAAAAAACAAAAAAAAAAAAAAAGATAGAATAAGATATCAAGTAACACATTGGGGAAGACACCTATAGGAGGACATTTGCAATTTCCTCGGAATCTTAAGAAGGTCCAAGTAATTTTGGCAGACTTACAAGAGTTTCTGAAAAGGAGGGATGAATTCCTTAGTTGCTTAAATCAGTCACAAAAGTCTCTTGCAATGAATTGGGCATTGGGGACATATGGGGAAAGTGACACGGTTGCCAAGGTCCCCTGTATTGTCAGTATCATCATGCACCAAATGAGCCATGGCCTCAACAAGTAAGAGATGCTTCTTCTGGGGCGCCTTGGTGACTCAGTCAGTTAAGCATCTGCCTTCAGCTCAGTTCATGATCTCACGGTTCGTGAGTTCAAGCCCCACATGGGGCTCTCTGCGGTCTGCTTGGAGTCTGCTGTGGATCCTGTGGCCCCCTCTTTTTCTGCTCCTCCTTTCATGCTTGCTCTCTCTCTCAAAAATAAAATAAATAATTAAAAAAAAGAGACACTTCTTCCATTTCATGGTTTTGATTTTGTGTTTTGTATTTGTTTTTTTAACAACGACCACAGCCACTCCCAAAGTCAGGATTTATCATATCCTTGGATCACTATATCAGAACTCCAGAGGGGAGGGGAATGGTGCGCTGGGAGGCTTGGCAGAGGAGGATGATGATACTGCTGATGTAAGAAATTAAGGAAGGAGGTTCTCAGACCCCAGAAGCTACCTACTGAATCAGAATCTCAAGGGGTGGGGCTCCAGCAGGTAGGTTTAACAAGCCACCCTTGCGGTGACTCTGAGGGGCACTCAAGTTCGCAAGCCACTCAGGTCAGTCTGCAGCTCTCAATTATTAGTGAGTACCACGATCACCTGGAAGACTCCAGAAAATACCGATTTCCAGGCCACACCCCACGTTTTCTGATTCTGCAGGTGTCTTCTGGGGCCCCAGAACTTGTACCTAACAAGTTCCCAGGTGATGCTGATGGTGCTGCTCCCTGGTGATTTCCACAACTAGAGAGATGACTGGAAAACCTGGAGTGGGGCGATGTAATTTCCACTTCATATCCTTCTGTGATTCTCCCTCACCTCGTGTACGTGTTTTAATGAGGAACGGAGAATATGTCTCTGTCTATGAGAAAATCATCCAGTATTATAGGATGCTAACTTAAGAAAATGCTAGAATAAACTGCTTGCGTCGCACCCTTCTCTCCCGAAGTTCTACGAGGCTCCCAAAAGGCAAAAGGTAACCCAAACTTTGGACCAGCAGTCGGGCACCCAGCCTCCTTCAGAGGGGCTTCACCAGCTGGCCCAGCCCAGACTCGTTTAGAGCCCAAGCGTCTGCAACCTAAACACTGTAACTCTGACTTCGCCTCAAAGAGATTTCTCTCTGAAACACCCAGTACAACCACCTCAACTGGCACTGTTTTTTTTGTTAACGATCGGAATGGCCCACGCCAACCACAGCTTACAGTACATGTACTCGGCCTACTTCCCTATTTTAAACGCCTAATGGTTATTGCCGTGCCCAAACACATCTGGGGGGAGCGGGGCCCGCTGGTTGCCTCTTGCCCTGCTGTAGGCCCTCCTACAAGGGTGCCCTCGGCAAACCCTCCAAGCACAGACAGGTTACACAGTGTTGCTCCATGTCAGAGCGGAGGCCTCAAACAATCAAGGATTTTTTTTTTTTTTTTTTTTTTTTGGAGAAATGATCAAACCCGGGGGTGGGGACAGAACTTCCTGCAAGAAACCGCATCCTGAACAAGCATCGCCACGACTCACTGTAAATAAATACTCTCTCCTTGCAGCACTTCCGTCAACTGTCAGGGCCCTGGCTCCAATCGCCTTTCAAGTCCAAACAGGAAAGGGGGAAAAGAGAGTGAGATGGCAGATAGGAGGTTTAATTTGCTTCTTGCTGCCGTTTTCATTGGTGGGGAGCTTCCAATTCAGCAAGACTGCCAGCTGCCTGGAATTGCTCCTGGACCCCACTTTTTCCTGTTAACCTTCATAATTGTATTACTACCGGCCAGCCCACAACTGGCCTACCCAGGGCTGGGGAGTGCGGCCTCTCCCCTGGATCAGATAAGCGGCCAAAATCGAACAGGCATGCTGCAAAGAGCCCACTGACACTGGCAAGGGGGTGCTCTGTACGTGCTTCTGCTGTAACTCAGCCCAAGGGACTGGGGCGCGGGGGAGGCGGCCATGGGGACTGCAGGGCAGGGGGTGCAAGAAGGAAACAAGTCGGTGACCTCAATTTTCTGGAAAACGAACGTGAAGGATATCTTTTTCAAAGTGCAGACCATGTGGCTGGGATGGAAAGATATGCAAAAGGAGACCATTTATTTCCTGTACCAATGATGGCTGCTTCTCGACCAAGCCGCTGCAGACGCGAACTACGCCAGAGCCGTCGATATGCCTGCCTCCTCTCCTCAGTCCTCACCTGCGGTACCGGTGAGGCAGATCAAGTAACCTCCGTTTTACAGATGACGAAACCACATTTGGCAGAGCTAAGGAAACACGTGCTGGTTCACCAACAGCGAGTGGTAAAACACAGAACTCAAATTCAGTTCTGTCTGAGTCAGGGCTGCCACGAACAGCAGAGAAGGGTGTGCACTGCACAACTGAGGAGGTGCCGCACATACCGTCGGCAATGCAGATGGCGGCCCCGGTGTGTTGCCTGCTCGATTTCCCCCCATGGAACATCCTACCTCCCAAAGTTTCTGAAACAGAAGGATGAAACTCCATTCGGAGAGCTTTGCGAGTCCTAAGATCCTAAGGTTGTTTGGATTCCGTGGCATTCCAAGAAAAGAGCCAACGGGTCCTGTCCTTAGGGCCTTTCTTTGCCGCATTCCCTGTAGTTTTCACTTGTGTGTGATGGGACCATGTCACGGGTGTGTTTTCGTAGCATTCTGATGGCACCACTGCCTGGCACATCACGGGCGCTCAACAAATACCTACTGAAAAGAACTGGGAAATGAATGAAGGCAAGAACAGAAGACAGCTCTTGCTCCTCTCCAAGAAGCCGGAGCCCGATGGGGAAACGGGGGTTCTGCCATCCGGCCGACGCTGGCTTCCAAGAAAGCCACTGCTACTCATGGGCACTGCTGACTTCCTTTTTTCTTTTTTTTAATGTAACTGTGGGAATGCCGGGGCCCGTACAGTGGTGGCAGCAGGGAAGGTCACGAGCGGGGAAAAAAGCATGTTCAAGAACGAAGGAGTGGGTGGGTGAACCTCGTAAACCCTTCGCAGACAGGACATGCCCCTGGAGTCTCTGCCCTAGGGAAGGAGGCAACCAGGCGGCTTGCCCGAGGCAGGGAAGGGTGGAGCTGGACAGAGCTGAGGTGCCCCCGGGCAGCCACTGCCACACAAAGGAAAAAAAAAATTAATAAAAGTAAAAATGAAGCATCACATGTAGCAGCGAAGTGTTATTAAAACGCTGTCATGTCTCAGAGGTTCCTATGAAGTCATGTTCCTACAATTCACTCGTAAGAATTTAAAGACAAAATTATATGCCTTGTAATTCTCCAATGAGTATGTTTTTCTATGGATCCCATTGTTTATATGGGATGCACAGCTTCCAGAAAGTTTAAATCATTTAAGGGATTAAAAAACCTGGCACTTTGCAGAAATCTAGCTGCACATTTCTCAGCGGGAGCAACTGTCAATACTGATTACGTCCACACGCTCACGTACACAAGTACACACATTCCAGGACGCACTCTCTATCGGGGTTGCGAACTCAAAACGTTCACAGGGGCCAGGCGGTTGCTCAAAAAAAAAAAAAAAAAAAAAAAAAAAAAAAAAGGCAGGCAGGGCACCAGGCACCATGGAGCGGTGGGAAACATCCTTAAAAGAACAGCTTGACGAGCCCTATCTAAATGGGCACCTTGGCCCCCGCCCGGGGAAAAAGGCTGGTGTTCCTACATCTTTCCATTTGCGAAAAGAAACCAGAAATCTGGGCCCTACGGAGGAAATCCCAGGGAATGTAAGGGATAAATTCAAATACCCTATTTAGAAAACTGTCCAGTTAAAGCAAAATATATCTGTGGCCTGAACACCTCTGCCTACACCTATGTCTACACACATACCAATAACGACAGCTGTTTATGTAGCCACCGCAGGACCAGGCTCTCTGCACCACACATTACCAAATGAGTTCACGGGGTTTCCCAAAGAGCTTACAAAGAATAATGCCCACGTTAGAGATGAACAAACTGAGGCAGGGAGGTACCTAGGCAGCGACCGGCAATCGGATGCCATGCAGTGAGAGTGAGATCCAAATGGGAATCGGTGCAGCTGAAAGGAGACAGGTGAGGGGCCCTAGTTCGATGACATCAGGACGCCAATTTGCTCCGCTGCCCACTATACATTTCACTCACAGAGACGTGAAACCATCAAGGCCCATATTCCAGTCACCACACAGCCATCAAGAGGAACTACTTAAAAAAAAAAAAACAACAAAGTGTGGATGAGGCCTCGCGTTAACAGCAAGCTTGCTAAAAGGAAGGCCATCCAGGCTCAAAGTGCTTTACCAGTTAAGATGCGCTTTATAAGAGATCTAAGAAGAGACCTTCTAAAAGAATCTAGCTTTTTTAATGCATTTTGATTAAACCTGCATACTCACCAGGATGAGGGAAAGTAGATATCCGTTTCTTTCCCTTTTGTCCTGCTCAGGATCACAGAGAGATTTCAACGCTTCACAATCAACCAGAAACAAGTGGAGACATGTTGTGAGAGAAGGACCTGAAATGACTCATTCTTCCAGTTTTCTCAGACCAATTTCAGCTTTACGAAACAGGCTTCATTCAGACACACGGCACATCCGTCAGTGCCAGACCCCACAGAACCCCTCATGGGTTGATGGATCCAAACAACACTTCCGTGCTAAGGAATGTGAGTGCTGCCAGCCTTGGGGAGGGAACCCCAGTGCAGAAACGGGCTCCTTGTAAGACTTCAATCTTAGTGACTGACAGTTACCTCCTGTTCTATCAGTAGATCGTTCTCCCCTACCCAGAGTTAAGCATTCCCACGGCCTGCCTTCCCCTTACACACTCCTCTCTGAATGGCTTCCATAAAGAAACGTACAAAATCCTGCTCCACTGTGTCTATAAACACACGGTATGGGCGCTTAATGCTTTGCTGGTTCTGCAAAGGCAAGGTAGTTGGCTCGTAAGATAGGAGCAATATTTAAGTGGGAAATGCTAGTACCTCTTCCAAAAGGCAGACTGTACCTATAATAATGTCCCCAGCCAATAAATGGAAGGGCTATGCAGTGGTTAAGAGCATTGGTATTAAGAGCTCAAGGGTTAGGCTCTGTTGTTTCTGAGCTGTGAACTTGGGCAAATGATTTCATTTCTCCAAGCAGTGATTCCCTCATCTGTAAACCAGTAGGTAATAATGGAACCTACTAAACTAGGTTTTCCTGAGAATGAAATGGAAGGAATTCAAAGAGAGCGCCTAACAAGAAATCCGTAACTAGTAGGAGGTAGCTATAGTGTCAGAGGCAAAGAACATTCTTACCAACTGTTTACTGTCCTGAGTTAAGATGCCCATTACAAACTTTTCTGCTCTGAACACCAAATTACCATTTCCACAATTTCAGAGCCAAATAACTGCCAACTATTAATCCTTCCAAACCGGCTTAGCAAACTTGAATGTGGTAATGCCAGCACATGTCTTTTTAACAGAGGCCACTCGCAACCGTACGACTTAATAAGGTGTGTGGCATGCAAAGTTAGCCAATGTCAAACCCTGGCTTCCACGGGATCAAAGGGGAAAAAAAAAAAAAAAAAAAGACATGTTATGGCCAGACCTAATGCAAAATTGCTTTTCAGTTCAGAAACAGAATGCCTGCCAGTTCGGGGAAGCTGCATGGAAACAGTCATCAAATACTGTATAATCACATTTTTTTTTAATGGTGATAAGAAACATAGGGTAGATTACAGAAATAGCAAACAGGTAGATGTGCTTCACTTGGATCAAGGGGTTTTTTTCTCTTGCAAAACCACAGCCCCAAAGGAGCCTTCCGAAAGGATTACAGCAGGGCCCGGAACCAGGGGAAGCGATCAAGGTGGCAGGGTACAAACCCCAAGGAGGTGCTCACTCTCAAAACTGGACCAAGCTCAAGGCCAGCGCCCGAGGTTAAGTGCCTCCTTCAAGTCTGCACCCCGGGCAGCTCTTCTGCCTCAGACTGGTCCAGGGCTAAGGGACACGGAAGCCACATGTGACTTCCATGCATCTGTATGTGTGGCAGTAAACTTGCGAGGAGGTACCAAGATGTAAACTGATGGGTAACATTATAATGCATCTCTTCCTTAAAGACCAGAGTTTCAGTCGGGAGCAGCGTAGGCAAGGGGCCATTTCCTGGAATCTTCCCAAGTTCAGAGGCAGCCCTGTGCAACTCTGTGAACGTTTCCTAAACAACCTCTTCTCTTCTCCCACACACACAGCAGAGCATCCCAGTCACACATATCATTTTTGCCCAAACCCTGGAGGAGGAGGAAATGCAACATCAAATGAAAAGGGCCCACTTACTGATCGTGCAATCTGACCACTCAAATGGAGGACTCTTTTTTCTTTTCAAGGGCTGCTTGTAAATGAGTCATTGTTTGATTAGATAAATATTCATAGAGTTTATTTTTAGAAAAACTAAATAATAATAAAGTATTACTAAATACATTCTAACACAGATCTCACGGAACATGGGGTAAATACAAGTTTTCCAACCGAAAAGTAAACTTCAACCTTAAGGCATGCCATTTCTTTCAAATTCAGCATTAAAAGGAAAGGGGTCTTTAAAAACGTAAGGCCCTCAGTGTTCAAAATTTCCTTTCTGGTTTTCCAGAAAGGTGTGAACCTCACAAAGCCTCATTTACAAATAAACATGTTTCTAAATACATAATACATTAGAACAAGGGGTAGGAGGAGGACAAAGAAAAATCACACCTGCATAGTAGAGTCAAAGTGGATATATTCCTAATTTCGATTATTTAACCGAAACTGCTTTGGTTAGAAATGCTAAACAAACATTCAAAACTGGAAAACCTACAGGTGTTTCTGTACCTCTACGCTGGAAATTTTTAGATGTGCTTCACTAATGATGTGAGCAGAAACCCTGCACGCGGATAAAGAACCAGGACAGAGAATGCGAGAAACGTGGCTCTCCCCGCTCACCCTCGTCTGGAACCTCACCGTAGAACCACTACATCGCCACCAGTGAACGCTGCTCTCGAATGCCCCACGAACAATGGTATCAGCTGTGCATGCAAACCGCAGGCATGATCGCACGCTCTGAGGAGCTCTGCGGTGGGTCGGCGTGTTAGGATGTGTGACCCCGTCTTATTTCTGAACGTCAAGAGTTCCTGGAGTCTACAGCGTGGTGATACTCCTGGCTCACCGCCCCTACTCTTGGGAAGAAAGCCTATCACTCTACGTTAATTGTGATCAAAAGTAGAGAACAGCAGAAGACAAGCTCCTACCTAAATACCGTTAAATTCAACTTCTCCTGAAGGAATAAAATAAGTCGTACGATGAGTTGGTCATTTTTTTTCTTTAAGGGGGGAGGGGTGGAGAGAATAAACAATTTCATGGAATTTTTTTTTTTTTAGACCTAATTATATACTAAGCAAGAAGTAATTTTTCCCTCCTGCCTACATTTTATGTTTTGGGCACTTCCATTTCATGTCCCTTGACACCTTTTCCAATAATCCATCTACTTGATATTGGAAAGCCTCACATGAATAAAACTTTATGGCACTACAGGCGTTTAGCCTTCCACTGACATTCCTGGCCTGTTCAATTCTGCAATTCAATCAAAATCAAATCTCAAAATCCTCTTGTCAGCCAGCACTGCTTTCATATGCCGGAGCCTTGTGTAAGGGTAACTGCATCCAATCTTCCCCCCAAGCAGTGCTTATATTGTTTTATTACAGTTCAATGAGTGGAGTTCAAAATTACATGCAGCCGCCTACTACTGTGGTCGGGCTGTGTTACGCATGGACACAAGTATTGCCCACCAGGCCTGAAATCATTCACTTACTAGCCGGCCAGAAAGACTGGGAGCACTTCTTTGTATGGAGGAACATCCTGTCTGCTAGATCTAAAGAGGGTGATGTTAACAGATCAGTCCCTTTATAAAAGGATTCTGAGAGCCCAATGAAATGCAACTCAAATGTGCTCAATGTTAAGCATGTGGCTAGAGCACATAAAAGCAAAGATAAACCCCAACATGCACTACTTATTCTCAGAAAGCTTGTGAAGGAAGATAAAGAGATCCAGAATAAAAGACATCTTAAAGAATTTTTATATGTGTTTTAAATGATGGAGCTTCATTTAAATGGGCTTTTTAAAATACCCCCAATATTCCTTTCATCGAAACAAAGAGGCAACACACAAAGCCAATTAAATACAATTTAACCTGATGAACAATACAGTAATTACAACGCCAGGAGTTTGGAAATGCTCAGGAGAAGCTAGTGGGAGGCACAGACAGGGTGAAATGGCATCAGGGGTGTACCGTCTTTCAACACAGGGACCGACACATCAAATGGCCTTTCCACATTTTAAAAACAAACAGAAAAAGAGGAGAATACACTAGAACCACAAAGACAAACTGAGGCTCATTTGTGTAAGAGTTAAATTACCAAGCCATTGTCAAATGGGGGGAGAATGTTCTGGCTAGGGGGGAATTGCCAAAACCCCAAATAAAAATGTATGTGCTAACTCCGCGCTACCTTCAGGTTGGTAATTCACAAGTAAAACAATAGATTCCTAGTGTGCAGCTTTCCAAGAAAAAGAATTACACCTCTCTCATTTATGAAGGCGTGCTTCGCCTGTGCAGGTGGTCACACACCTCTCTGTGGCAAAAGTCAGTGCCAATAAGGTAAAGATGTATGTGCAATTGCAAAAATCTTATCTGTGAGGTCGCTAAAATTAAACACCCTTGGAGCCTCCAGAAGTTGAATTGATATCCATTTCTAATACCTACCACCCTGTATCGTTTGAAACAATGCCATCAAAGTGAACTCTAGAGGGAACATGAAAAGCTCTCCCATACAGAAAACTCCTGATGCACTATACAACTCAGTCTCAAGACTAAATAAATAGTCAGGAGTTTTAAGTGTCGGGTTAATTCCCAAGCCAAGAGAGCAAATGTAAATGTATTTATTCAGTTGCAGTTATGTTTATAGGTAGCAGCTTGGAAAACCAATGGATTCTCATGCAATGATACCTCATTTTTTAATAACACAGGCAGATCCAAAGAACCACGAAGGCAAGACAGGGAAAACTCAGAGTTGGCACAGCAGTGGATGAGTATCTAGGTATAATTTTATTCTCTCTCTGGGATAAATGATGAGCTTCAGGCTTACTGATCCAAAGGAGGTTCTTATTACATTTTAAAATCTGGAAGGGCTGAACTCTGAAGAATAGGCATACTATTTTAAGTGTGGCCAGTACTTTGGTCAAGACCTGTCATTCTTTGATGGTCAGACAGCAGGAGCGCCTGTCCCCCTCCCAAATCAACTACAATGTAATGTTATTGTTTGATAGCTTTCCCATTGCTAAAAAAATTAGCTGGTGTTCCCAGAAAATGGAAATGAATTCCACACACTGGTCTCCCTCCCTTCCTTCCTCTTTCACTCAGTGGAGTCCCCATGGATAAATGAACAAATCTCCAATGCATTCAAAGACCACTCTTACTAATAAGCGTCTACTCTGTTTTCTAGCATATCCAGACAACTCAGAAGATCTAGCAACGTGGCCCAAAGTCCTGGAAACCGACCTGCATGGAGTGAAACAGCAATGCTATCTGGTTCTCCACTGTCTCCAACCAACCGGCTTACTTACTTCTTTCAAATCCCCTGTGGGGGCCCCATAACAAATTAAGCTTGACTCCCCTGGACCACAGGCTACTTCAAGTTACTTCTGGTACCAAAATTCCATGACCCTAGTACACTCGGTGATGTTCAAGCCAGTTATCAGTCAACGTTCCCGCATTGCCTACTTCCTCCTTTCCTAAGAAAGGGAAAAAAGAAGAACAAGAATACATACATAGCTTGGCAACAAAGGCCAGTAACAGCTAGCTAAACACAGACAACTAGAACAAAGCAGGATCCCTCCCCCCAATCTCATCCCTACCAAACCCCAGTCTCCTAACGTCTACTAGGCAAGGGAGTTATTGGTTCAAAACATGAATTATCAGATACATTCTTCAAGCTGAATGACACATGCAAATGGATATTCTGAGAACTGGTTACCTTGGTTATCCTAACAGCTAAAGCAGATTCACAGTGTGATCTGGGCAGCCCCATAAGCTGAATCAAAGGATAGGTTGTAATAAGATTTCATCATAAGAGGCAGAGAATGCCTGGTACCAATGGACTCATAAAGCTCATTTAAAAGTCTAACTCCTGCTCTTTAACAAATGAAACTAACCTCCTCCACCCTCCAACCCAGAGATCTTGTCCAAAGTTCCTGAGATGACCCACATTACCTTCAGGATCTACAACCCTAGTCTTACGGATGAAAGAAGATGCCCAAAATGTGTCTGAAATCTAGAGGTGAGCCCAATGGCCACACTCCTCTTCCCAAGTGCCCTGGAATAAAGGGAATTCACAAATATGTGCTAAACACAGTCACCAACATCCTAGGAGCTTCCACCTTCTACAGCCAAAAAGAAAAAAAAAAAAAGTCTTCAAGCAAAGACTCACCTCTTTTCATGCAAAGAGATAAAGTCCTACAAACTCTGTATGAACCAAGTATCTGCGCTTAAGATAATGAACAGATCGAGCTCAAAAAAGGATGCAACTCTGAGGCAGGGCTGGCATGACTTCGAAGATTTCCACCAAACCATGTCTCCTACCGTCAAATCCTTCACAAAGCAAGTATTTATACTGTAGCAGGAAACTCCTGAGGTGGACTATTTTCTTCTCTCACCTCCATTTTGTGAGATGCCCCTATCCAGGGACCCTGGAGTTCAGAACCACATTCGCTCCGCTCTGTTACATAGCAGCAGCAACGGAAGAGGTAAGAGAAAGTGTCTCAAAAGAGACTTAATTCTCCCTTCATCCACCTGAGGGAACTAGGCTCCTACAGGATGATCACAGCCTGGGTCACTGGGGCTAACCTAGAATCTCTGTGCCTCCACATACATGAAGAACATCATACGTATTTTCACAAGAAGTGAAGTGTTTAAGTTGCACGCTAAAGCAGGAGATGAGGAAGAGAGAGACAGGTGTTCAGGAGAAAACCACACAGACAAGAGTACTCAAAGAGTTGCTTTAAATTTTTTCCTCCTTTTCAAAAACTCCGTAACATAAGCGATTGAATCTTGGGGTCCTGGGTGTTGTCCAAGCAAGTAGCATGGACATCACCTGTAAGTTTATTAAAGATCCAGGGTCCCGGGCCCCACCCCAGACCTAATGACTCAGAATCTGCATTTTAACAACATCCACAGCTGAGTCCCCACATACCAAGGAATGAGGAATGTTGCTGTAGAGGAATTTTGATGCAATTGCTCTTAATAATGGATGGTAAGGATGATTCTCTGACTTCCAGAATTGATGTAAAAGCCTATGGAATAAACACCTGGAATTGAAGCCCAAAGGTGCTTATAAAAAACAAAACAACACAAACAAAAAAAAGAACAGATTTCTAGGTCCCCTCGCAGACCGGCTTCATCAGAATCACTGGCACTAAGGCAGTCCTGGGGTCTACTACAGTTGAAGAACACCTGCACAGCTTCGAATGGGCATCTTGTTCTGTGCTAGATTTACGGCCTGGTTTTAATCTATTGCTAAAATGATCAACATATTGCAACTGCGTAATCTGCAAAAACTTCAAAAAGCATGTCATAGCTTTGTACATGCCCCAGAGTAAATGGGGCAAGGACACCGTTATCGAATTCTTATGAATGATATCTATCTCTTTAAAAATAGTCACTTTCTTAAAGGAAATGTGTGCATTCTCAGTAACACATACACATGCTTTTAGTGCTCAACTCTTCTTAGAAAATGACGGGCAGACATGGAAATGTCTGCACCAGCACACGGCTCCCACCCCAGCCCACCCCCGTCTGAAATGGAGAGGCATACAACCCAGAATGCATCTGCATGTACAGACCCCTTCCAAATAAACAGACCAGCTACCGAGCAAAAGCACTGCCCCTAAATCCAATACTCACTTTTTATCTAGAACCAAACCAACTGATTGTAACAAGTAGCAATAAATAACCGGTTCCACGTTAGCCTTTAGTCATTAAACACACTTCCCGGTTAATTAAAGAAAACTTGAAAACTAGCTCTCAAAGGGGTCCTAAATAAAAACTCCTGACATGTTTAAGAAAACACCGCTTGCGATACAAACTGGATCAAATGGACGGTGAGAACTTCTCAGTGCTGAATGGGTCGGTATTTCAAAGAATTAACTAACTGCAACGTGAGAAAGAAGCAAGATGCTTTTGCTTCTGAGTCCCTCCCTCAACTTCACGCGTTTAAAGCCCCAAGTTTTAAGTTGGGAGGAAACCCAAATGTTTTTCATTAATACGAGAAGTCAAAATATTTTAAAGGGTTGTACTTCCAACGGTTTCAATTTCCCCGATGCAGGTTACCTAAAAAAAAAGGAAAGCACTATTAGTTAACAGTTACAGGCGGATATGCAGTGGGAACTTCAGGCACAATTATGCTTTCTTTATCTACCATTGCAGATCTGCTGGGATGTGCAAGAACAATGTCATCAACGCTACCAATTCACTTTTGAGTCCAAAGCGTTCTTTTTCCTTCAGTTAAGTGATTAAAACGTGACTATAATTTGACTACAATAATAAAACAACAAAGCAAGCCTTGAGGTATAGTAACTTGGACAAAGCGTTTCCAAAAAGCACAGCCACGGAGTCATGCCAAGCTAAGGGAGAGGCGTTAATGCCTGTCTGTGAAAATGTCCGTCTGTGGAAAGAACGACACTTGCCCTTGCTTTGGTTACTGCAGAATTCAGGCGGCAGCAACAGCCCTTCCCTAGGAGAGCTGTAGTACACACACTTGATGAAACCGACAAACTAGTTGTTCTTGCTTTACATGTGGGCAGCAGGAACAAAGAGAAAGAGATGGGGACACACAAAAGTCTGGCAAAACAGGAAATTTGAGGAAACTATTTCTGAAATGTAAATAAGGGTTTCTGTTACTTTCATTATTGCAGAAGCCAAGAAGCTACATTCAAAGGAAAGTGCCGGTTTTTCCTGTAAACTCTTAATTTTTCAGACATCAGAGTTAGTTCACGATGTACTGAAATGATATGTTCTATACGAGGTGATAGCATCACAATAGCGACGAAAGTTTATTTTAAGTGTTCCTTTGACCCGCAGCCCTCTCTGTTTTTCCCTTGGGGGACCGAGAAAGCAGGCTGTTAGAATCTCATCTCCTCCACACACACGCTAGCTATGGGACTCAGGACAGTGTCTTTATCTTGTTTAAACCTAAGTTTCTGCCCTGGAAGATGGACATTATAGCAGTTCCTACTTCAGAGACATATTGGGAGATACCTAAATTACACAGTGACCCAACTCTAGCAAGGGCCAGATAGGCTAAGTCTTTTTATTATTAACAACAGGGCAATCCTCTTAAAATCAACCCATGCAATACCAGAGAGTCAGGGTTGGTTTCTGTGAAAAAACCTATGTCAACTAACGTTAGTAGCTTTATTTTTAAAGAAAGGGTGTTTGTAGGTTACTGCTGAAGAAAATGCCCCGTATGAAAAAGAGTGTCCTGGCGACTTATCTCAGACACGTGTCATTTACCCTCAAAGAAAGCAGAACACACAAACACGGATTCTCATACTAGAATATAAAGAGGGGCATCTGAGTGTGCTAACAGAATTCCAGGCTGCTGAAGCCAGAGTTTATCATTCACACATCTGCACCACGTTCTTAAATGTCTTTGCTAATCCTCACTATGAAACTTACCAAAAAAAAAAAAAAAAAAAGATAAAGAAAAGCATTCACAAATTCAGAGAAATCAGAAATCAGAGAAAGTTGTACTAATAAGATTAAAATATAATCTTAAAAATTAAAAATCTGATAAAATGAAAGCCAAAAAACAAAAAAAAAAAAAACACCAAAAACCCACCCCACCTAGTATGTTCAGACACACTGGATCCAAGCAAATCCTCCTCATTGCTATCTACACAATCCTAGAGCATCTACGTAAATCATGATTATGGTGCTACACTGCGATTTTATTATCAGCTGGTGTGGACACATTCTGCCAGGTATAGACACCAAATACACTCAGTGATCACAGAAGAGAACAGAGTCCTGACGGGGGAACTATCCACACCTTCATTTGCATCTCCATGAAATTAAAGTAACAACTTTATCAAAGGAGATGACCACACAGGGAAGGGATGTTAAACAACAAGACAGCATTAATTCAGAACTGTAGTGCATCCGCGGATTCGTAAATAGAGCATATCCCTTTAAAGCATACTTTAGAGCACTAAGACTCACATTTAGGCAACTGAGAACTCCTGTGCACACAAATAGTAGGGCAAATGGCTCAACCACTGGGTAAAATTCGCAGTTTGTCCAGCACGCACGATTGAGGCAATCAAAAGATACGTGTGTAAATTACGTTGTTATTGATGTTTATGGGTAGGACTGTTTGCCACAAGTCATAGTCATTTTGTCTCTCCACTTTCCTCTTTGCAGCAAACACACCGTGCTTCCCATCCCCGGCATGGGCGCACAGAACAGGAACCGTGGGGCCGGAGGCTTCACGTAGCAGATCCCAACTAGCAGTGGCTACAACGCGAGCACCATGCACCAATTTCAGGAAAATGAGAGTTCAGCCCTTTCTTTTCTCTCCATTTTCGTAATCTCCCAGAAGCACAACTGTTCCAGAAACCAGCTCCCCTACCAGTCAGATATTTACACTAAATCTTCACTAAAGGGCTTGCTATTACAATGCTATCTCATCGATACAAGATTACTTCATTTCGGAACCACATCAAGCTGTATAATACTCCAACAATCAAAAACATTGCCCCTCGAGAAAGATGCAGCCCAGATTATTTTCATGTGCTTATCAAAGCGGAACGCCAACATTTTTTGTTTAATGCAATGCAAATCTCACAAAAGAGAGTTTAACTATGAATGTAACAGGCAAGCAAATATCCTTCCAACATACATGTGTCCATATACGTATAGTACTCACATACAGCATACACAGGCACATGGCAAGCTGTAAGGAATCAGCGGATCCAATCTGGATCAGAACCTTACATGTTTCCAACCTCTTAAAGTAGAACTCCACTTTCAACAGCCCAGGCAAGCATGAGGTCGGATGAAATATTTTTTAAAATCTTTGGGAGAATATAAAATCCCGGTTGGTGACCAGGTGAAATATTCCACCTTTTTACTCGGATTTGCAAAAATAGGTGTGTGGGAAAAGTAACAGAACACAGCACTTACCTACCCATTTAGCAAATAATATGGAAGACCTACTCTACATCTTTATTCAAATGAAAATACTTTTCACCCAGCATTTATTTCTTCAGCTGGGAGAAACCCCACCCTGTAAGGAACACAAGCGTAAAGCAATCTCTTGCAATGGACCATTTTACTTATTCTGCAATTTCTTACCCAAATTACACAGGTATAATTATTTTGACACTATAATGAAAAGAAAATGGGATTTGGGCACCGTAGGTTTATCTAATAACACTATTTCTTGCCAGACTTCACAGCACTGACAGTCACAAAGAACCTTGTCCATTCCAATAGGAAATATTTGATTTTACTGTAGGAACATTATTTATTTTCACCAAGTTGCTATTATCAGAAAGGATATGATAGCTGAATAATAAAAATGAAATCAAGAAATTCTGGTGTTTCAAGGCTTTATTTTTTTTCTGCTCTCACTTTTGACATTTTCTTCCCCTGGAGAGACAAGATAAAGTGCTGTCATAAATGGGTGACTTTTCTTGTCAAATGACAGATTTGATTCTCCATGGCAACCACAAATCAAGGTGCTAGTAGGAATTAAAGCTTCTCTTAAAAGGCGTCTTTATGTTTATAAAATGAATTTAAATTAAATGGGTATTAGGTACAGTCTTTACCTCAATTTATTTGTTGACTGAAGAGCTCTGTATTGCAGGGAGCACGTTTGCATCTTTAAGGAAAGATAACATATTGTCCTGACAGATGTATAAACAAAAAGCAAGTTACAAGGTCATGCCTCATACACTAGTTTAGAGACCCGGGAAGGGTATGCAGATGGACATCTCGCAGCTGAGAGGTATTTAAATACTGGACAAGGTGTAAAAATTACTCCTCCAGGGCAACACATGAAGCAATCTCTCGATCTCTTCTAACACAGCTCTCTTCTACTGCCAATTAATAAAGATTCTTGTCACCGTCACAGAATGCCAAAAGACCATCTCCCTCGTCATCTCTGTCCCTTGCATAATATATAGAGAGTTTTTAAAATATCTCATCATTGCAGGTAAGTGTCCCCCTCAAAATGAGATCATTTTAAGCCCCCCACTTTGAGCACTGTTACAATGAAACATGCGCTTTCAAATGTTTTTAAGAAAAGCACACACACACACACACACACACACACACACAGAAAACATGTATGGTTTCAGAGGAATTAGATAATTAATCTGAGAGTTAAGCTGATTTCAATTTTCATGAGAAATGAAAGCTGACGTGCTTCATTTTCTACAACATTCCTGGCCATCAGGACTTACGGAGCAAGGTAATGTGCTAGAAGATCCTAAAATAATAAATCAGCCCCAATCTTCTTGATATTAGCAAGCCATTTACCTAGTCAAAAAGTCTGAGTGAGGGTTTTAAGGTCATAAATAATATTTTAAAAGTTGGGGTCCATCTCATTTTTGGAAGTTCCAATTACAGCAGAGGGCATTGCTAGCCTGTTTGAAATACATACTGTCAACAGTACAGTCATTCCGAGAGACATGTTTAACCTAAAATAAAGAAAGGGGAAAATAAAAGTTTTACACTACATGCTGGTAGTTGGGAGAATCCATCATTCTAAATGGCGCCCTTGTAAGCTTAGCCAAATTTGATTTTACGCCGTCTCTAGTTAAAAGAACGATATGGAGAATTAAATCAAATTCCTTTCATACAATCGTCTGATGGTGCTGCCTTGGGCTGGTGGGAGTAGCTCTGACAAGCTAAAGGAGGGAGAAACAGCTGGTACAATGACAACAAAGAGATGCACAAAACAGCTTCATCCAGCAATCTGTGACTCTGAACATCAAAACTCGGACACTGTTTTTTTTTGGGGGGGAGGGAGGTATTACTTTCAATTTTCGGGGCTCAAAGAGACTTTGTCCACTCTTGAGTTTAATCAGTACCGGCTAAAATAAAATGGTGTCTGAAAGTTATAAATCTCTTTGGAACTCCGTGTACAAAGCATATTTTATGGCGGAGTGAGTCACATCGAACTCTCTATTTCAGTCACAATGGCTTTTGTTTCATATTAGAATGAGGTGGGCTGATGATCTTATTCTCGTCCCGTGTAAAAAGTCAAACTAACATCACGTCTGAAAACACAGGTTGACAAATTGCACAGAGACAAGGGTTGTGGCAACCGCACCCGACCCCAGACATACATCGCAGGTACCGTGGTGATACGGCATCAGTCTTCAAGACCGTGGTGACCACAGTTCTGTGGCTTCATAACATCAGAGTAATCCTCTCCGGGGAGCTTGGCAGAGCTCAGCAGTCTCCTGGAGAGTGACCCAAAACGGGCTCTTGGCCCTTCTCCAAAAGAACTGACGCTCTCTTTAGACGGGGGGGGTTGGGCGGGGGGCACGGTACCAAGACTACCTGAGGGCTAAGACAGCCTTGCCTTAACAGTGTCTACCTGAAATATTTCGTCATCAGAGAAAGTCATCAAAACAGAGACCCTACAGGACCGTACGTAAACGCTTGCTGCATAAAATCAGGAAACACTTTGCTAATGTACTACTGGATAAGCAGACTGCTCATTAAAACTAGACCCGCCAGGGTAGAAAAAGGGGCATGTTATTTGCCTGGAAACGAAATTATTTACTACCTTGTTCGAAATGGGGGCAAAAATGAAGAATGTATAAACCTATGTCAGTCAAGCAGTGGAATCCGGTTACTCTGTTTAAACGTCCATGCCACGGAATCAGCTTAAGAAATTCTTGAGAAAAATAAAATATGGTTCACTTCAAACAACACCTTCCACCTGCCTTCAGGAGTGCTCTGGGCTTTTCAGGGGGCACGCAGGGCCTCATACAATCATGCCTTCGCGCCAGGCCGGTTCCATGGGCAAAGTTTCCCATGCGGTGAGCTCCAGTCACCATGTGACTGGCTACAACAAAATATAATAGGTGAGAACCCATTGACGCACACTTGGAATTTCACAGGGTGTCTTCAGCCAAATTCTGCATCGTATTTAAAAATCAGTTAAGATGTGAGAGGGAAATCATTTCATCTGTGTTGGAAATCTGGGCTTCACTCAGAATGAATTCCATTTCGTCTCATTGTATTCCACAGTCATCCAACGACGGAAAATTCAAGCCAGCTACCACCTACAAAGTGCTTTTAAATCTCTATGTGATGTGGTTTCATCTGGTCCAAATTAAGGACCCCCCCCGAATACATACAGGTGACATGTATTTACGGCTCAAGGTGGCCCAGAAGGCTGCTCTCCTCCCCCAAGTGTTGTCTCCAATGGTCGGGCATGCAGAAACCCACCTCCTACCCCTGCAATTCATCAACTGATTGAGTGCTTTCACCTGAGCAATGCCTGCCTCAAACTCCATGCTCGACTGAACCCCAAGCTGCCACTCATGGACTCTGTGCCCCTTTGCTGGAAGGCCTCTCTCTCCGCCACTCTTGGACCTCACAAATGACTACAGGGCGGGGGAATTTCCACCAGCAGGTCACCGGTGAAAAAGCGAAAACTCACACCTAACAAGTGGCCGTGGGTTCAGGATACTTCAGGCCCTGCTCAGGAGAGGCTGGCTGGGGAATGCATCCCTCAGTCAGGGGCCACATGAGTCGGGCTCTTCCCAGTGGCCCCATGTGAATGGGGATACTAGCTTCTCCAGGCCGGACTCTCTCCCCACCAGAAACGAGGATAATAAGGCCTACCTCACGGGGGTGCTATGATTTCAATTACGGTCTGTAAAACGTTCTGTGACGCCTGGATTAAAGCACTGTCAGATGGAAGCACAGAAGTAGTCACAAGAGTGTTGTTGTTGTGCCTTGACCTCTGAGCACAGCTCTGTTCAATTCATCACCGTCTTGAAGGTTTGGCTGGCTACACCTGTTACGGATGGGAAAAGTCCAGAACGAAGAACATGTCCTACAGAGGCACATATCTTGTAATAATGAAACTACTGAGGGGGACAAGGAGGAGGGAACCGGCAGTAGGGGATCCCGCAGGAGCAGCACTTAGAAGTGGCATCGAACATAGAATGCGACAAAAGCTGGGGAGTCCAGCTTACCAATCTGCCACCGGGTGTGTTATTTAAGAAAACAAGGTCACTGCCCGCAGGACTGAGTGAGGAGCAGGTGATGTGCACCCCCGGGGATGCCCGGCTCACCGCAGCATGGGGCTCACGGTGGACTGTCAAAGGCTGGCACCCTCTAAAAAAGGGGACGACCGTGAAAGTCTCCTCAGAGTGCTCTCCTGGGAGGGTGGAGGTGAATCAGAGACCAAGTTAGCACTGTTCCGTCTTCCTCCTGGGGAATTGAACGGGGCCAGGATGCCTCTGGCTCCTGGGAACTGGAAAAGGCACCCAACAGTGCTACGCCCTCCCCACCTGGCTCTTCCAAGATAGCCCTTCTCCACGGGTAGTGCCGGGAATCAATTCCGCTTCTGCTTTATCCTTCTCGCCCCCAGAGTGCAAGAATGAATGAAAGCAAGCAAGTGGTCTCTCTGATCTCAGCTCAACAGTCACTTCCCTGGGGAAGCCTGACTCCTGACTGTGTGTTAGGAGCACTGACAGAGGGAGGGCTCTGTGCCAGGCAGGGGGCTAAGCAGGGACAGCGAAAGCCAGATTGCCTCATGTCTAATCTCCACTCCGATCGCTTCTCCTTATATGGCCTCATGGGAGCTGTTTTACAGCTAAACCCCAGTCTCCTTATCTGTACCATGGAGGTAAGAGTACCTATGGCATAGGATTTGTTTTTTTCATCATGTATCTATCGAAGGAGTTATTATACAAAAGTGCTGAAAGAAAGTCTGCCTAGAATTGTCACCTCTGCCTCATAAATAATGCCATGACGTGGCTACTAACATTCCCTCCACTTGGCAGATGGGAAAATCGAAGCATAGCATGCTTCCAGATTTGTCCAGGATGGGAGAGCTAGTGAGTGACCTAAAAACTAAGCTGCCCGGCTCCGGAGCCTACCCTCTGAATAGTCTTCTCCAGAATCCCCCAGGGAGAGCCCACAAACCTCTGTTTTGTATCATTTAAGATGGTAATGACATCGTACTTTTATTCGCAGAATGCTGCTGCCCTGAGGGCAGGGACTCTGCCTGGTTTCATTCGCACTGGCTAGGACTTAGCACGTTGCAGGTACACAAAAAGTAAGTAAATGATCAAACCCATGCCAGCAACATGTTGGGCGGGTAAATGTAAACATTTATAAAGCTAACAACTATGAGCACGGTAACCGGTAGCAAAGAAACGCCAGCTCACCGTCAGCCTCCCCCAGACCTTCCATGAGTGGCTCTGTTACCGTCTCTCCACCCCTCACCCCGCTCATCAACCTCCAACCTCTCCTGCTTTTCTACCCTGCCTTTATTCTTGTCTTCGGGCTGCGAAAATCTGATCGGGGCGAGCTGCTAACTTTTCCCTAGAAAACAACTTTCCACAGCTATTTGTCAACTTCTGTCATTCAAAGGGATACAACACAAATGTATATCTCTAATGAAATTCACAGTCAAGAAAAGTTGTCATCATCTAGTTATATCTGTTATGACATACATTTCATTTTGTTCAATACATAACAGAGAAGCTATTTAATCAAACAGAAGATTCTTGCTAAAATGACAGTCCAAGCAATGTCCAAACAAGCGTTTATTATGCTATGCGAATCTGATCAGGATTGGATTGTTTTCAGCGGAATTTTTTTCCCCTTCCTTTTCCATTGAGAAAATAGCTTGGGGGGTGGGTGCAGAAAATGACACAAGACAATGGACGTGGAGGGATGCTGAGTCAGCGGTGAGTGTGGGCACTGGAGCCACACCCTGGAGTCTATTGGGAGGATATAAAAAAAGATACATCCCCCCCATCTGGAGGACCATGAAGGGGTTTTCTAGGGCAAGAGGTTGTGTCTTCCTTTTTGTCACCATATAATTCCACACAAGAGAAGTACCAACCCAAACACAATACACAAGGTAAGGAACGAGAACTTCTGTGTTTCTCAAGGGATGCTTATCCTTGAATATATTTTGTTTGTTTGTCTTTTCAATTTAATAAACACTTAGCTTCAATGAGAAAACATGTATTACTGTGGTAGAATTTAGTGAGCTGTAGAGCTAAAAAGTCCAAGGCCAAAAATACAAAAGGAAAAAAAAATGTTAAGGAGGTAACTGGGTACTTGGGCTTTGGGCAATACAAATGGTACAAATACGAGGGAAAGAAAAGATACCAGTAACCATTCAGAGGGTGACCGCCGTCCTCCTTCTGCTCCACTCACTACATAGCCTGGGAACAAAGTGGGATATCCACAAAGATCTGTTGAATGGAGGGACAGAAGGACACGTGGGTAGGCAAGTGGGTGGGTGGGTGGATGGATGGATGGATGGATGGATGGATGGATGGACAGACTCTCACCAAAAACGGCAAAGACTAGAGCACCAGGGTGGTTCAGTCGGTTCAGCGTCTGACTCTTGATTTCAGCTCGGGTCATGATCTTATGGCTTGTGGGACCATGCCCCGTGCTGGGCTCTGGGCCGACAGCAAGGAGCCTGCTTGGGATTCTCTCTCTCCCTGTCTCTGCCCCTCCCCCACTCATGTGCATATGTACTCTCTCTCTCTCACAAAATATATAAATAAACCTTTTCAAAAATATATTTAAAAAAGAGGAAATGACTGATAAAAATGATGTCAATACATTATCCTGAGACATGGTGGCCCATTACCACAGGAAGAAGTTCCTTGCTTTTGCTAAAGGTGGGCCCTGTGCTGTGTTAAGGCAGTTTTTCTATTAAAGGGAAAAAAATATCTATACAAGACAGTTGGAGGCAGTCCGACTGTGGCTAAAATACTTTCTTTTTCCTAAGCCAGGTTAATTGGTCACCATGACGACGATGACACAGATTGTCAATTAGCCAAAAGTTTACTGTGCTAATGTTGTAAGTGAACAAGGGATGGTCAAGACAAGTTGTGCTCATTCTGGAAGGCTTGCTAAAACAAAGACCGGTGGATCTCTTCCCCTCAGAGTTTCTGAGTAGGTAGGTCTGGGATAAGACCTAGAATTCTCATCTCTGACAAGTTTCCAGGTGATACTGATGCTGTAGACAGCAGAACCAGTGATCTAGACAACCCATAAGGTTCCTTCCAAATGTAATATCCTACAAGTCTATTCAAGATCTACCAGCACTCTTCTGAATTGAATGAATTTTGAAAAGCAGATCCAACGCTATTTGAGGTATCATAAAGGTAGACAGCATTGCTAAATTTAACATCAGGAAACCAACCCAACAGTCTTCACTATGTGGGGTTTTTAATCCTTGTTGGAGCAATGTTTTATATTCCTGTGTTCATTTTTGCAGAGCTAAAATTGTCCGTCAAAACATTTGAAAAATGAATTTCAAAAATTCCATCACAATAAGACAATATCAACATGAATTCAAGAGCCTGTAATGAGCTTCTGTGGGGTCATCGAAGTCATTGCTCGGTTTCCAATAGGCTCTGCAAACCAGCCACCAAATCACCTGCCTCAAGTGTGCCTAATTGACATCAAAGTGAGGGGCCCCGACATTTCTCTTTGGTGGCATCCTCTTCCAGAGTCCGGCCATCTTTAAAAGGCTCTTGTCATGTTATCACATCACACAGTAATCTCAACCGCACTGCCATAGTTAATGCCTTCCTAATGGTAGATCTTTAGAGGGCCAAAGGGTGAACATCCCCTTCCTTATAATTACTTTTCCTGTGTACGAAGCCTTAACAAAATGCCCCCACACATATACATGTTAAATGGCTCTGATTCCTTTAACCTTTCCACAAAGATCCTATTCCTTCACCCTTCATCACGTTCACTGATCATCTCTGGAACCTTTCCAAAATCCCTACCCTTTTCTTGTCCTCCACCTGGAGCTCAACAAGTCACTGGTGCTTTCATCTCTCCCCATACATTCATTAGCACATCCTGAGTCATGCAAGGTCTTTAACACCAGCAATGCAGTGCTGACACAAGAGTAAACGGGAAAGGGGAGGGACCAAATGCGTCCACGTTACTGAAGGCAAAGCCATCTAGACGATCTGCTTGAAGAGAAAAAGGAGCAAGACCAAGTTGGCAAGTGGGCGCTGGAACAAGACTTGAAAGAAAAGATATCCCACAAAGCATTCTCCTGAATGAAAACTTGGTCGCGGGGAACGTCTGAGGCCCGTGGAGTACTTACAACTCAGATCAATTCCACCAGTGCTGGGTGTTGGCTTTTAAATGGCAAAATCCAAATCAGAGAGGAAATGACAGTGCATTCCAAGCAAAACTGCACACATTTAGACAGACTAAGAAAATAACAATAAAAGTGCAAATTTATTCTGCATGTGTGATCATGATTATCATTACATCAGGTTCCATATATGCCCAGCCAGAATAAATATTAACCCATTTTATAAATGACTTTATACCGCATTTGTGGATACAGCTCCACCCAAACCCAAAACAACACTGTTTCCATAGTAACCAACAGATTTCAAAGGAGGAAAAAGGAAGGGAAGACTTGAGAACGGATAGCAATCAAATAAAATAGCCAGCATCAACAAAATATGTCAGCATTATTTAAAATACACATTTAGGACCACTCTATAGTTTAATCTCTTTCCCAGAAAACCAGCTCCTTCTAAGTCACCTTCTTGTAAAGCTGGTCCTCCCACAAAAAAAAAAAAAAAAAAAAAAAAAGGCGCAAAATTGTCTCCATTTTAATTGAGGAAAGAAGCAAATTTCTTCAAATTTCTTGAGTCATTCCTGCGATTCAAATGCAAGTATGATGAAGAAAATAACATCTACTGGGTGACTTAGCACACACTGAAATTCAGATTAATTACCAACTGGTAATTATGAAATCTTAACTGGGCTCTGATCGTCCTATTAGGGTATCTATTCTCTTGCTGAGAATGTAATTGAGAGGAAAAAGAAGGAGAAGCCAAAACTTAAAGCCAGAGAGCTAACGACCAGAAAAGCCGCAGACCATCACCAACTGAAAGCCAGGTTTCTCACTGGAAGTTTCTCAAATATCAGTTTCCCCTAGTGAATTTTACAAAGAGACTACATGTATTAGTTTATCCAAGTTCCGGCAGGTTTTGTGGGTCTGAAACCTGTAAAAGTCAAGGAAGTCCCTGCAGGCAGCGCCCCATCTGCAGGACAGGACTGACCTCACGAAGGGTCATCTGGCAACTCCCGAAAATCCACAATCCTGGCAATCTCTTTCCTGCTGCCACCTGATTTCAAAATAGTACAGACTAATAAAAATAAAATACTCACAAGATGTTTGAATGGATATTTTGAGTCCCTGGCTCCTACAGTCCTTTGGTAAGAAGGCCCACAGTGGGGTAGTAATTTGTTCTCCTGCGTTTTGGCTGTGTGACCCTCGGGAAGTGAGGTAACCTTTCTGTAACCCTCCTGAGCCTCAGTTTCCTCAATCTGCAGAACAGGAATAATAAAAGCCTCCACCTTACAGGGATGTTATAAAGATGAAATGAATTAACACATCTAAAAAGCAGAACACCTGATCCACAGGCGAACTGGTGTGACCACTGTTGTTATTATTCAGAAGTAATTCCTCTTTCTTAGCAAGTACAATCAAATCTGGATGGGGTTTCCTTAAAAATACCTCTCAGTGTCGCAGAGACGAATATGCTGAGCACATGTCTTGTGAACAACTGCACCAGGAGGTCTCAGGAGCCAACAACCGCTCAGCCATCAGCGCGTCCCGCGCGGCTCATGCTGCCAGAGCAGACAGACCTGGGTTTGAAACAGGGGTCACAGCCGTGTGGCTGCGAGCTTGTCCCTTAATGTTCCTACGCCTCAGCTTCCTACCTCTCTAAGGGGAGCAATTAGAGTAACCACCCAAAGAAGTGGCAATGATCAAGTGGGAGAAATCCCAGGAAGCCTTTCACCAGGGATCTGTTACATTCCAACATGAAATACACGTTCACCTTTATTATTATCACATTTATTTGCTCACACAAAACACCGATTCAACCACTATTTACTGTGGTGTATGCGAGGCAGGGGTGTGATCAAAGAACTTGACGTGGTCTGTGCTCTCATGGAGTTTACAGCCCACACGGGAATATGGACACTGAAAACACAGACACAAAAATATATATAGTGACAGACCTCGACGAGTGTTATGAAGGAACAGAGTAGGGGAAAGTGACGAAGATTTATCAGTGATAACCATCTGCCACATTTTAAATCTTTTTCTCCTGTACCCAAAATGACCCAAAGGTGCTGTCTGCCATCAAACGCTATCCAGTCCACTAGTATAAAAGCCTGGAATATACACCGAATAGCCTTTTCCATGTAGGAAAAGGACTCATACCGGACTCAGTACTACCACAGGGTCTTAACTTTTAGCCAAATCCAGAGCAGTGATTCCACTCTTTTTAACCCAGAAGGATAACAAGCTACGTTGATGCTTACGGCAGCCATGCAAGTGAATACTAAAGTAAAAATCCGACAGGCCACCCTTAAAGCCACACTGTCAACTTTTGTTCCTGGGCTACTTTTGAATCCCCGATATCCTGAGAATTGTCCAAACGCAGCACATGCAGCAGCCCTACAAAGTTGCCGGGTGAACGACTCAAAGAACCACGTTCAGATGACTCACAGCGGTTCCATCCGACCAGGCCAAGAAAGACTCCACAGCGTGACGCCAGGTGACTCCCAGGTTTAAGGATTTAGCTGAATGTGTTCTACAAGCCTATTAGTCCAGTTTTCCCTTCCTTCTGCCTACAGTTTGCCTAATGGTAGAAGACGCACAAAGGTAATTACATTTACATGTTATTATGAAGTCAGTGAGTCACTAAGAGTACATGGTAGAACTTATGTTTTATTGTTTTTCATTATGTATTGTCTGCTTCATTGCCTTTAGGGTCGTATTGTTGTCGGGGGAGGAGTTATAAGTATGGAATACTTATTTTGTGGACGACATACTTTTCTGTCAGGGTCTTTGTTTTTAATGCCAAAGAATCACTCTCACACTCCAGATCCCTGGAATTCTGCCATTTACGTGTGGCGCATTATTCTTCAGAGGAAATAAGGCTTTGGGCTTATGAGATACAGTATGCAGAACTGTTCACACCCAGTACAAAATATATAAAAGTGACTGACAGCAAGTGGGAAAATCAAGGCGGTCCAAGAAAATTCAGGAAAAGTTTGGAAGGTCATTCCATTTTTTTTTTCTATGTGAAATCAAATCAGATGCCTTCTTCCCGTGTTTTCTATGCCTCATTTTAAATTACATTCACCAACCAAATATTTTGGGTATTGGCTCTATTGGCTTCAATACGTGATATTTGGACCCAATGATACAAAAACAGATGCCAACCCTGAGGCAGAACTGCTCTCTTTGACCCATCATTCAAGACTTTGAAACCGGCCCAGAACTCCAACAGGAAGAAGCCAAGTACCGAGAAGAAACAAGAAGGACACACAAGTTCATGGTTTTACCGACAGCAAGGTATTTTATTCATTTTAATTATTTTAACGCATAACATCAATATGTAAGAAAAACATTTGGCTGGGCAGACCGGTTTTTCCCAGTATGAAATTGAGAAGAGAAGGGAAAGGACTCCTCTGTGTCATCCCACTTAGCCCAACTCCCTAACCGTTAGCATAACCTGTATTACCATATACAGGCATCGCACTAAAGCATGCCCTCAGTGAGTCTTCCACTAAGAGGGGCGTTTTTGGCATGACCATTTTACAGATGGGAAAACCAGTGCTCAGAGCAGCAAAGTGATGAAAGGGTCAGACAGCTAATAAGTAACTGAGTCAAGATTTGAACCCAGAGCGTCAGGCCCTGCTCTGACAGTATGGAGCCTGCTTAGGAATCTCTCTCTGCCCCTTCTCAGATCACACACTCTTTCTCTCTCTCTCTCAAAATAAAATAAAATAAAATAAAAGTAAAACAAATAGATATTTGAACTCAGAGCCTGGGCTTGTAATCACCATACATCCATAGCCAAATGCTGGTCTTCATTTTAGCTCACAGACCAACCCCTCATACACACAGCTCATTCAATCTCCCAAGATCTTTCTGAGGTAGGTACCATCATGTAATAAAGGAAGATAAAAAGAGGTACCCTCGGGTTAAATAACTAGGACACACAGCTATTAAGTGTCAGAACCAGGATTTAAAGGTTCTGAATATTCTAGATATTCTCCAAAAATGTTCCCCAAAAGTATACTTCACTTTACCTTTTGGGGTGCGAGATGGGATGCATGTGGAGGAAAAGAAGCTACTAGGAGAGAGAAACAAAGGTTTCCCACTGGAGATCTTCGTCGACATTATGACATATGCCTTTTCTTCAAGACTGTCAAAATGTGTCTCCAAATTTTGTGAGTAGCAGAACCCTAAGGTACCAAGGTAGAATGGAAAATCACCCATCCCACTCAGGGCCTTTTCTACAGTGACTAGGCAGTCACAGACACTGTGACTGGTTTAAGCCAGCGATCCTCAACTGAAGAGCCAGGGACTGTGGTATTTGGAACATGTGAGGGCAATGTTGGCTGTCACAATGACTGGAGAAACACCAAGGATGCTAAACACCCTGCGGAAGGTATGGCACAGATGAAAAGAATGGTAATATCTCAGGTGGGAGTGGCACCCCCTGAGAAACAGTCACCAACAAGCTCCCCTCCAGGGGCGAGAAACTGTTTTTTCTCATTCCAAGGACATAAGGCAGGCCCTGACCCATGGAAGGCACCTCAAAAATATCTGTGCAATGTCCAGATGATCTATTACACAGTCAGTAAAAGCAATCGCAACAAGCATACTCTGAGGAGATGAAGATAACATTACCCGAGAGAAAGCAGGACGCAAAGTGACTAGCACAAGTGATTGCAACTAGGTATTTATTTAAAATCTGCATCCAGAGGGGCGCCTGGGTGGCTCAGTCGGTTGGGCGTCCGACTTCAGCTCAGGTCATGATCTCACAGTCCGTGGGTTCGATCCCCGTGTTGGGCTCTGTGCTGACAGCTCAGAGCCCGGAGCCTGCTTCAGACTCTGTGTCTCCTTCTCTCTCTGCCCCTCCCCTGCTCATGCTCTGTCTCTGTCCCAAAAATAAATAAAAACATTAAAAAAAAATTTTTTAATCTGCATCCAGAAAAGAGTAGGAGATGGACTAAAATATTCAATTCTTGTTTCAAGGCAGTGAAAAAATCAGCGATTTTCCCCTCTGTGGCATAAGTACGGTATCCTTTATGACGAAAGTGAAAATCTTAACAATCACATTTAATTGGCCCAAAGAGGTCTAGAATAGAAAAATACTGCAGTATAACCACACCTGAATAAATGTCGCCAAAAGCAGAAGTTTCCCCAAAAAAGAGAAATTAACGACCATCACCTTGTATTTCTAGACAGATTTTCCACCCTCACTTCCGAATCCAGAGTACTGCAAATTAAAGTCAACAGTTTACAGCCCCTGCCTACCCAAGTCTTCATCGCTGAGTTTCCCATCTCTGGTAAGCACACTGCCATCCACTGTCGGGTCCAAGTTCAAAGTCATTACTTTCCCTTCTCCATCCCATGCCTCCCCTACTGCAGGCATTCCCCGTATCTTTCCATTCTTTGCTATAACTTCTGTACCATCTGTCCGTACCTGCCTTCTATGCCCACTATCATCACCCTAACTCAAGATCTTTCCCTCCCCTTGAAGCTGTCACCATGCCTTCCTGCACTGGTAAAGGGTAGGAACTTTCCTATCAGGTGCAAGTGATGCCCAGCGTTTTTATTAAGGTGGCTCAGATGATAAAACACCACTATTAAATTTTCAATGGAAATAGCAGCCGTAATTTTTTAAAGGTAATTATTGGTTAGAAACTAAGTCTGGTCTCAAACATTTCTAACAAAATACACCTTAATGGCGGGCCACCTGGCTGAGTCAGTCAGAAGAGCATCTAACTGTTGATCTCAGGATCATGATTTTGAGCCCCACGTTGGGTACAGAGATTCCTTAAAAAAAAAAAAGAGAAAAGGAAAAAAAAAAAAAAAGACCTTAATGGCAATGAGGTGGGGGGAAGGGGAAGAAAGTATATATCCACTCATGAGGCAGGAAGAGTCTGGAAACACTAATCAGAGAGGACCTAAGTAAGCAGGAATGTCATAGTAAACATTGAAAATCTTATGTTTTATGTCAGCCTAAATGTGGCCATTTAAAATGCAAAAATGATGCCTTTTCCCACTGCAATCTTCAAAGAAAAAGTGCCTCTTCGTGGAGGTATGCTACAGTAAATTATTTTGTGATTTAATGAGATTCTGAGTTCTCTCATATTTGGGCTTATATATGGACATGTGACCATTTGAGATGGACAGGTCTACACGACAAAACAGAGGACAATTAAAAAAACAGATTATCTGCTAGCATTCAATGCAAACGTCACTGGTTCATTAACTGACTTCTTTAACTGGATGTGTCAGTGTGGTAGTCACAGGCTGTAAGTGACTTCAAGTGGTTTTCTCCCAGATTGTAATCCATGAGGGGTTATTTATTGCTGGGGTACATTTACACTAAATGAAGTGAATTTGAAGAACATTCTAATTTTTAATGTTTATTTTTGTGAGAGTGAGAGAGAGCAAGGCCACACACACGTGGGGGAGGAGCAGAGAAAGAGGGAGAAAGAAGATCCGAAGTGGGTCTGCAATGACAGGAGAAAGTCCAATGCAGGGCTTGAACCCATGAACCGTGAGACCACGACCTAAGCCAAAGTCAGACGCTGAATGAACTGAGCCAGCCAGACACCCCATTTAATATTTTTAAAAATTTAAAGTTTGTTTATTTTTGAGAGAGAGAAAGAGCAGGGGTGGAGGGGAGAAGGGGGTGAGGAGGAACAGAGAGAGAGAGAGAGAGACAGACAAAGAATACAAAGCAGGCTCCAGGCTCCAAGCTTTCAGCACAGAGTCCAACGTGGGGCTCGAACTCACAAACCGGGAGATCACGACCTGAGCTGAAGTCAGACACTTAATCGACTGAGCCACCCAGGCGCCCCTAATTTTTTTTTTTGATAAAATAGTCAAGTGTTTTTCAACTTGACCAATGTTTGATTCCCTTTTCAAGGAAAAGAATTTCATAAAAAGATTCCTGATTTTAGAAATATGGAACTGGTAGGTTCTCTAACACTGGTGTCCAGTGGAAATACAAAGTGAGCTACGTATGCAATTTTTAATGTTCTCACAGCCACGTTAGAAAGGTCAGCAACATATAAAATTAATTTCAGAGATACATTGTATTTAACCCAATGGATCCAAAATCCTATCGCTTCAACAGGTAACCAAGTGTCTTTGAAACCTGGTGTGTCCTTTACACCTCGCCCATCTCAATTCAGACTAGCCACGGACACACGCTCCACATGACCAGCAGCCACAGGTGACCAGCACTGGGTACTGAAAAGCACAATTCTCCAAGGTCATATTGCCATGTCCCTAGAAAAGAGATTTCCTAAAGAAACTCGTACCTGATTCGATTTTAGAAAATTACCATTATTGTTTGGGTTGACTGTTTACTTCTAAACGGAAGGTCTTTACCAGATCTAGATGGGAGTTCTCAGCAATTCCTATAGAACGTACATGTCTTTCACCTCCAAAAACTTCAAACGACTCCTTAATTTCTGGATGAAAATAACACCATTAATCGAGGGTTTGTTTTGTTTTGTTTTGTTTTTTAATGTAAGGTTCCTGTCCTTCAGGCTGATTCACAGCTGCCCCATGAATTATTAGGCCTGCAATATTCCCCGGGAAATCTCTTGCTTGAAGAATCTGTTTCATTAAGGAATTACTCAGTCTGAAGGAAATTTATTGACACTTATCTCATTTTCCCTACTGCTTCTTGGTAAGCGACACCTGTGATGTGTCAAAGACAAATGGCTAAAGATGAGGGCCTCGAGCTGGTGCTGCAGGTATAGCTTCCCCTGGCTGGTCTCCACCATCTTTCCGTCCCACGGCAATGGGCGCACGGTGAGGTGAGACACAGCACCCTCTGGAGGATCCCACAGCAACAGCAGAAAATGGCAGAGGCCCCAGCCGCCCACCTCCAGGCCAACCAACAAGCAGGTATAGATAGAAGTTCAAGGAGCTGCAACCGCCCAATCTACCCAGATCCTCAAGTTCTGAACACTCAATCCCTTCTTATCTCCAAAGAATTCTTATTCTCAGGTATATTTCTAATGAGCCCCCCCAAAACGTAAGACCCTCGGAATCGACAGCAAAGCACTGGATCAAAGCACCCTAAAACGCAAAGTCCGGGAACGGTGTGGCTGCCATGACTTGGCGCATTATTCTCGTTTCCTTCATAAAAGAGATTTTAAAATAACTCTCCATTCACATATTTATAGCACAAAGTCAACTAATATTTTGCTTCAAATAATTACATAGGTAACCTCAGCGAAAGCAGTTCTGAAACATACAAGATCACCCAAAATAAAATTAAAGAAACATTTCTAACCCCCTAACACCATTTCTCTTGTAACATTCAGCCTTGCATTCATCATACTGATTTGCATATTAGTGCTACATCCAACTCAGGTAACCATGACACCTCCAAAATAGATACAAGCAATAAACATGACCGAAACCCTGTCAGATTATTCAAGTGACAAGAATATCGGGAAAAGAATATTACAAGGTAATTTCTAATATTGAGGGTTTGTACCCATACATAAAATACCAACTGAAATAGATCTTCAGAATGAAATTTCCTAAAATGATTAAAGTAAAATGTGAAACCTCACAGTTTATACAAGACAAGAAACATTTGGCTGCAAATGGTTTTATAATTTTGCTAATTAAAAATTATCCCATTTTCACTTTGGATTCATCATGTAACAGAAACAGGAATAACCTTACCATGCCAGAAACACAAGCAAATGATTAAAGTTCTACTCTCAAAAAAATCTTTAAAAGTTGGCAAAACATTTCATTAGGCTACAAATCAAAATCCGTCTGTCCCTGACATCTCTTTAATGTCTTCCAGATTCCACATCTACTTTTTTAATCACTCACTGAATCACTCAGAAATTAAAATATGTTAAAATACCACTCATCTTGGACCTCTAGAAAAGTCTTCTGGTATCATCCAACCTTCAGGCCCCTCCACACGAGCAATGGGCCCGAAATACTACCAAGTGATTTATGTAGAGTATTCAATAAGTTGCACAATGAGGGAAAAAAAAATATTCCCAGAATCATGCCTTCGTCAATAAATCTGCTACATGAGAAGAATATAAATAAATACGAAAAAGGGGCCACCGTGAACTCTCTCTGGTGAAGTGTGCCAAGTGGAAATGGGTATAATATGATTAAAAATAAAATCTTTGAGCTCGCAAGGTGTTACCAACAAAATATGCTTTAAAAAAGAAGGATGTGAGTGGCAAGGAGGTTGACTGATGAACACGTATTTCTCAGTAGAGCTAATGAAGGCAATGTTTACAGCTCATACTTATTTATTTATGCTTCCCTTCCCTGAGCCCTCCGTGTGCCATGGGAGTCAGTGTGCGTTAATGGCACTGAACACCAGACAACCTTCCAACTGCGAGTTGCAGTCACGGTGTCAGTGGAAACAATGAATCACAGACATGCAACCTGGGATGAGTTGTGGCAGCACCTTACACGTGTCACCAATGTGTCATGTGACATGGCTGTTGCCATGGTGAGGCTCCATGTTCGGGAAATGTGTTAAGTCTCCTAGAAGGCACCCAGCCATCCCCCAAGTTACCCAGGCCCGTGAAGGCATTCTGAAATCTTTCTACTGTCGGTAACACTGCGATTGGCTTCCTTGCTGGGAGTCTTGGTGAAGCAGGGGGGGAGGAAGTCACTTGGGGAAAGCTGAAAGAGAATCAAGTAGAGCGTCCCCACTGTGTGGGGGCGGGAGGCTCCAGCCCAGCGAGAAGAACAGTATCTTTAAAAAGAATTACTCAAGGGGCGCCTGGGTGGCTCCGTCGGTTTAAGTGTCCGACTTCGGCCCAGGTCATGATCTCACGGTTCGTGAGTTCGAGCCCCGCGTCCGCCTCTGTGCTGACAGCTCGGAACCTGGAGCCTGCTTCGGATTCTGTGTGTGTGTCTCTCTCTCTCTGCCCCTCCCCAGCTCGTGCTCGCATTCTGTCTCTGTCAAAAATAAATAGACTTAAAGAAAGAAAGAAAGAATTACTCAATTCTTTCAGTGGGATAAAAGCGTACTGGCCTCCCCCCCCCAAAAAAAGGGGGATAATTCTTACGTGACTTGAATCATTTTTGCGCATTAAAACAAGGGGCAAAGCTAAAGAGGCCAGAAACTACACGATTTCTTGAGTAGCATGCAGAACCCTTCACGTGGATGAAGGATGTATGGACGCACCAGTCCCATCATCTTCACAAAAAACCCTCCTCTTGGGCTTATCTTACCAGAGTCTCCAATTTGACCCTAGCACTGCCTCTGTCACCTGAATATATGAATACCAACTGTATCAGACTCACAACCCCGAGGCTTCAATACTCGAGAGGACTGAGGGAGCCTATGTGACACATGGCAGTCACACACAGCAGGGTGCTACGGCAGGGGCCAAGAACCACAGGTGTCACTGTTACTTCCGTACGGCTACTTGGCTTGGAACGAAACGAAGCGTGTTCCAGCACGCTGAGTTCAGGGGAAGATTTACCATTCTGTAGCAACGGTTTCCTCACGTGCCAGCTTCCCAAATTTGGAATTTAAGAAGTGGGTTAAGAAAAGTCAAAAATGTTCCCTTTCTAAATGATAAAGACAGTTTTGTCAAAAAAAAAAAAAAGAGGCAACTTTAAGTGAATTATATGTAAATGTAGACACATAGGAAAAAAAAAAAAAAACCATGTCCCTGTGACTATAGGTGTTGTGAAAAAAAACCAAGATGGTCACAGGATACTTAAAACCAAACAGGAGAGGTAACACCTGAAGAAGCAAAAAGGG
Source organism: Prionailurus viverrinus (assembly GCF_022837055.1). Lineage (NCBI taxonomy): Eukaryota > Metazoa > Chordata > Mammalia > Carnivora > Felidae > Prionailurus > Prionailurus viverrinus. Next base: position 38,163,257 of record NC_062562.1, read on the forward strand.
TCCTGAGCCTGGAGAAGACTCAAGAAGGACCCCGGACCCATCTGAAAATAACTGATGGGTTTTCATGCAGAAGAGATGGGTTCTGGGTCACCTGGGCGGCTCAGTCAGTTGAGCATCCGACTTCTGCTCAGGTCAGGACCTCACAGTTCATGGGTTCGAGCCCCGCATCGGGCTCTGTGCTGAGCCTGGAGCCTGTTTTCAGATTCTTTGTCTCCCTCTCTCTCTGCTTCTCCTCTGCGCACACACGCTCTCTCTCTCTCTCTCTCTCTCTCTCTCTCTCTCTCTCTCTCAAAAATAAATAAAACATTTTTAAAATTCTAAAAAAAAAAAAAAGAGAGATGGGTTTTGTAGAATCTCGAGGTACCAAAGCAAACATTTAAGTGGCAAGCCTGTGGGCCGTAGATTTTAGTGCAATTTAAGAAGGAACTTCCTAGCCCTAAGGATTGGTCAAAGATAAAATGAGCTTCCCGAAGGATGTTAAGTTGAGCGTCCCAGAGTTACTCAGATAGTCTGGATGTTCGTGTAGCAGCAACACAGCCTCAAAGATTGAGGCACAAGACGCATGGGGACAGCAATCGGCTTCAGTATTGCTTTGCACACTAAGTATCTAGGAGTTTCGGGTGCCTGGGTGGCTTTGTCGGCTGAGCACCCGACATTGGCTCAGGCCACAATCTCACAGCTTGTGAGTTCGAGCCCCGCATCAGGCTCGCTGCTGTAAGCCCAGAGCCTGCTTCGGATCTTCTGTTCCCCTCTCTCTCTGTCCCTCCCCCTCTCGCACTCCCACACTCAAAAATAAATACAACATTTAAAACAAATTTTTTTAAATGTCTACGAGTCTTTGAACGTATATGATGTATATCACTAGGACACAGAGGTACACATACAAAAATGCATAAAATATGTATCCTGGGAAACTACAGAAACATAATAGCAGATTGCTGTAGTAATCCAAAAGCACCTTCTGTTTTTAATTTAGGGCATAGTTTATGGCTAATAGCTACCTACATCATTTACTGAAAGTTTACTATGTGCCAACTCTTTTGTAATGCGTACTTTGTTACGTAGCTCCAGTTCAGTGCTATTCTCATTCACGTTTTAAAGGTGAGGAAACTGAGGTACAGAACAGTGTAACTTACCCAAGATTCTACTGTGAGTAGGTAGCAGAGCCAGGATTCAAACCCAAGTTGTCTGGCCAACATCCTGTGTTCATAATCACCACATTTAGCTGTTTATTACACATTAAAGGTTCTACGTCTTGGTCTGGATCATGGGATACATTTATTTTTCATTAAATAAATAAATAAATAAATAAATAAATAAACAAACTAACTAACCCTTTGCAAGGCTTTCAACACAATTCTACCTTTGCTGTATTCTCTCTGCCACTTCCTACATTTTCTATTACAATGGACATTTCTGTAAAGACATATTTGCTTCTTAGGGGTTCACCTTTTCTAGATATTTATTCCCCAGCTGCAATAACAATACCTTGGTTAATAAATTATGGCATGCTGAAAATCAGAAACTTCTTTCCTTCACACCCCAGCCAGTTTTATCATGACACACGATAACAAAATATTCCTCTAGATTATTCTCCTGTGCCTTTCCTGAAAAACTTCCTTTTCATTTCTCTTCCCTGATGGTACATTTTTTTCCCTTACTCAATACTGTGTTATAACCTGGCCTGCATTTGATTAAAATGCTCCACTCCCCGAATTCACTCTTGTCCACGTTCACCCCTGTCCCGACATCCCTCACGCACCTGTTTTACAAGATAAGATTAAAATCTTCGATACAAAATGGAGCGAGAACCCTAATTTAAGACGTCTTCCTTCCCGGATGCTTTCACTCGTTGTGCTTGTTTGTTTGTTTGTTTGTTTTGTTTCGTTTTTATCATTCTTGTCCTCTAGAGATTTCTTTACAGAAAATCAATGTGCCCTGGTCTCCATTTCCCTCATTGCAAAGTCAGGGACATTTAGAAGAAAATGTCCTACTTTAATCATTCAATAGCACCTCTCAGAGTTCTGCCATCCCCAAGAACCACCTGTGTAATAATTTTAGTATTTTTCCTTAAATGTCTCAATTTTATTAAATGTTGCATTGAAGGAATATTTGCAGACACCCCAGACCTGACGCACGAGTAAGAGTTTTGGCTACGTACTGAACGTGTAATACATATTAAAAGTCCTACCTAACTCTCAGATTCTCGAGAATGTTCACGTGCGTCTCCTCTTCAATTCTGCTGGGGGATCTATGACCCACCTCAGAAAGTGCTTGGCACTGAAGAGACATGGAGGTCACGTCACTTTCAAGGTCTACTTTTCTTCCTTGACCTGTCTTCCCTTTCACTTCATCTTTTACCCGTGGCCTCACTTTTACTTCCAGTTTATATTTCTCTTCTTTTAAATACAGGAAGGAGGAGGGAGACCCCCACACACAGACCTCTCACCCTCAATCAATAAATAATCCAATCACATAGAAGAGCTTCTCTCCAGATGAGATGGGTACAAAAATGAAGACATTATTATCTCATCAGAAAGTGAAGAGCTCAAGTGTCAGAGAACAAGAACAAAGAAGTGAATCCCCAGCATGGCTTCGCGCTCTATCTTCTTCAGACTAGGGCTCGGCAAACCACAGGCCCTGGGGCCAAACTGAACCTGCCGCCCATGAGCTAAGAACAGTTTCGCCATTCTTGCAGGGTTGGGAAAAAATTAACGCTACTACTTCGTGTGGAGTGGAAATTCTACAAAACTCAAACTGCACTGTCTGTCAATAAATTTTATTGGAAACACAGCCATGCCCACCCATTCGCGGGTCGTCTGCGGCTGCTTTCGCACGACAGTAGCGGTAACAGACTGCGGTGCCCAAACGCTAAAATATTTACTACCGTGATCAGAAAAAGTTTGCTGATCCCTGATAGGGACAAAGATGTTATGCCAGCCTTTAGCCATCACACACTTACATGAGTACAAGTCCCCCTCTCCCCACCAAAAAAAAAGCAGGAGTAAAAAGAAAAGCATAAGGAATCTCCAAGTGTTCAGCACCCAGATCACATAAAAGCTTCCGTTGGTACCTGCAGCACTGGCTGGAGGCACAGACACCAGCCGATCGGTAACAAGTGTTCCCGCCGCCTGATTTCTCATGCAATTCTGAGGGCTATTAACCATCCTAACAGTAAACGATCCCGATACCTTTTTAAAGCTGCAACATTATTAACAATTAAAAAGCTGCCACCACACATACACAATAACTTTCTTGTACTTTAATATGCATATCCATAGTCTGATTATACCAGCGTGGCGAGATTGACAGGAAATGCTGAGTGTAATGGCTCCGAAGGAGACACTACATTGATCAGTAAATAATACACGTTTTTTGAAACTGTCTAACTGCATATTTACACTTGTCAACTCTTATACACTTTGGTGACAGACTTCTTTCTCCAACATCTATGTAAAAAATTCTAATACTGATTTTTAAAATGTTTTTAATAATTACAAAAAAACACATCTAGGACGTAGAGGGTTGAAATTATACCCACCACACAGTGCCCCCTGGAGCATTAATTGCTACATTCTTAACATTCCCAGTTACACCAGTGTATTTGCAAATGTCTCAAAAAGGTTAAAATACGGGTTCCAAGTAACCTACTTCTAGTGCTTGCAAGGGGCCAAGCACTGTATTAAGGACTTTACAGCCGACAGGGTAGATGCTACCATTGCCCCCACTTGACAGATGAGGAAACTGAGGTTTGAGGAGGATACATGACCTGGCCACAGCCATAGAATGAGTGAGACCTGGGGCTATCTACCATTACTTCAGACACCATGCTCCCCTTAACCCATACGAGGTTGTGGAAATCTGTATTAAACACATTTCCCAGGCATCCTGAGGGACCGCACTGTGAAAACCATGGCCCCAAGGACTCAGAGGTGAAGGAGAATAAAGTCTGATGGGCCCGGAGTTCAAGTTCCATCTCCTCCCCTCCAAACACCGACCACGGGAGAATGAGAGAGAAATATGTCAGGTAAAGTCATTTTATCTATACTGTCCAGAAAATTACTTTACTCTTGGCTGATTAGGTGAGCATCTTCTTGCCCCAAGACTCCGTATCAATTAAATGACACCATCAGCTGAGAGCTGGGCAAGGTGGGGTGGAGCACAGTGGGGCAGAGACCTGGTTCTACCCAGTGACAGACTAGGTAAGGAGCCAAACACCTCACCCCCACCCACCTACAACTGTTTTTATTATAAGAGTGGTCAGATACATAAAGAAGTAGAGGAAAGAGTATAATGAGCCCCAGATAGCCATCACCCAGATTCCAGAATATCAAGATGCTGCACCATTTGTTCACTCCTGAAGACTTGTAAAGGAAATCACAAATGACAAGCCATTTCACCCTACACAATCCAGTGGGCGCCTCTTAAAAAATATGGAGAGAGGAATCCTTTCGATAATAACTGAATGCAGGTGTCGTGAAAAAAAACAAGTCCACAGAGCATCCCGGGAGCTAGCGTGCTGGCCATCTAGCCGGCACGTCCATCCTGGAAGGGCAGGCATCCCTGTAGGCCACAGACAAAGGGCCTAAGTAACCTGTCAAGGCAGCAACACTTGACCTTTCCAATGCCTGGCTCTCGCCCTGGGCACAAAATTCCAGCAGCCAAGGTTCTGCCTTCCCGCACCCATTCTCAGGAGGAACTGGACTGCTGCTCCTATGTACTCTGTTCATATCGAATCAAGGGAAAAAACTCACTTCCTCCAACGTAAGGGACCCCACGAGCTGCCACTACCAGGAGCATCTTTACTTAGGAGAGAACTCAAGGAGGCACACAACACTGAGCCTACCCGCATGATTCTGGGAGATTTTAGACTGAGGAAAAGGCCAGTAGGTAAGGAATATTTCTGAAAAAAAATTTTTTTTGGAAGAAGCTATTTCCTTTTATATCACTGGTTCTATAAAAATCCTGTTTGTATATTAAGCTGCAGTTTTAAATGAGTTGGATTCCAATTTCTTCCACAAAGACAACTACAAGCCACAAAATCTTCCCTGCCTGAATCAAATAAAAGGGCCTTGAGGAACCACAGAATCTATTCAGAGACGAAGAGGCAGCAGGCCCTTGTGGTGAAGACACAGGCTTGGGAAGTGGCACAACTTAAGGTAAACCTCACTTACAAAACCTGCTCTGTGATCCGGAGCAGGTGACCGACCTAGGCACTGGGTTTCTGTCTTCTCAACAAGAAAACCGAAAATGGTAACATCCAGAAGACGGTGACGCTGTTTGAACGAAATAACTCATGCGATATCCAAACCACTCTAGAACAACTAACGCCCCACGAATGGCTGCTGTAATTCTTTGTCGCGAACATTAATAAATCTCGCGGAACACAAAGAGGCATGAACGAGGTTTCGTCTCAGGACCTATTCCAATCAAGTGGTTGGGGATGCACGCAACAGTGTGCACCGAAAATCCAAGCGTCGCCATCAGAGCAGACCAGGATGGGCCCCACTGATGTTGTCATCCTTGATTAAGGCCAACTGTACTCCCCCATCAACACGCGACAAGAGGTTAACAACTCACACGTTCATCTACAATCACTTTCCAGAACTCTGCTTACTCGGACCAAGACCACACAAATAATCAAACAATATGCTGCGATGAAATTAAAATGTACATTAACTAAATGGTGCTTAAATGCACTAATTGCTCATTTTTCTTTAAGAAGGAATTAAAACGATGGCAATTCTCAACAGGGCACCTCAGCAGCCTGCACTGCATAGAGACTAAGTGGAAATTTCCTTCTTTCAGTCTCTGTGCGTTACTTGAACCAAGTTGACAGAAAATAGATTATTGTTGAAAAACAACACACAGTGTAATTTAAGTTCCTAGAATTTTACATCACAGAAGATATCATTTGAAATATAATAGTTGAATGCCTTCCTCCCTGGTACAGCCTGCTTCAGGGTATTGATAAAAAACAAGATTAATATGCAAAAGGAAACTGCAAGGCACTTGCCCTGCACCGGTCAGCACCTGGTACATGTGTGTGCTCCTCCCTTTGAGAAAGAAACTGCACTTGGAGAGTGAGAGTCTGGGTTTCATTCTTACCCCACCACTTCCTTCTAGGTTTGAGCCTCAGTTGATGCACAGGTAACAAGAGGGTGAGAATGGTCTCTTTTTTATCTTTTCCAAAGCTCAAGAATGAAAAAAAAAAAAAAACTGCAAAACTATAATGTTTCACATAGTTAACAACAAAACCAGATGAAAGGTAGAAAAACGAATACTTCACATCACACAATTGTGGCAGACACGTGCCAGAAGCCCAACTGTTACACAACCAGATAACTGCTAAAACTGTGGTGTGTGAGATTTTCTCATTAATATAACAAGCATATAGTGTTTAAACCGCTGGATGCCAGATATTAGAGTAAGTACTGGGTAAACAAAGGAAAACCATCAAGACTGGTCAAAAGCCACCGGACTGACATTATTTTGCTGATACTCATGCCAGTGGTCAATGTATAAGCTTGCCTCTAGGAATTCAGGTGGAGAAACTCTGAGGTCTAATCAGCACTCATCAGAAGGGAGAATGTGATCAATTAGTGATGTCTGTCAAGGACACAGGAAGGGGCAGCGGTAGGGGAAATGTAAGATCCAAAATGTGTCAAGAATGTTCACCACCTTTGATTTAGGCAAGGGTTTGATGCTTTTGTGTAGATGTCATGGGAACAAAAGCCTGCCCAATCCATTAAAAGTTTACTCTATAGTGAATTTGTATGTCCAGAAAAATGTGTGTATAATCCCATAAGGGGCTTAGAGAGGAATGGAAAATCTCTGCAATATAAATGCAGATTACCTTTATTACAAAATTGGATCATATTCTCATTCCTAGACTAATTTCCTATATCATAAAACCTATATTCAATTTTATAAATAGCATACACTAAGAATCATAAATTCAGTTAATGCAGAAATTTAACAGATTTTTTTTTTTAATAATAGTGAGAAAAGGCTGTTTTCAAGCAAGGATCTGAAAGGACAGAAAGGACCCTTTCTTTGAAGATATGTTTTTTCCCTCTGACTCTACCTCCTTGGGGACATAACTAGAGAAGAAATAAATTTCACAGCTAATATATATGAAGTAACATGTTTAACATTATCCAATGAATTTATATCTACCTACACCATATAAATTTATCTCACATAAACTGTCACCTCCAACAGAATTCATTAAAACAATGTTATAGCTTCTGAATTAAATGCAACCTTCTAATTGGAATTTCATCTTACAATAGTAGTGGATTTTCTTTTTTAATTGACAAAGGGAATAATTCATTAGTTTGTCTTACAGTTCTGTCTGAAAAACTGAAAAGTAAATTTGACACAGGTGTTGGCTGGCCACTGCTGTGAAGTACGGAGACATGGGGGTGGGATGGGGACTAGAGGTTCCTTCATCATCCTCAGAACTCGTCGTGCTGCTTATGGGCAGGGAAAGGATGGACACTCTCGCTCTCACCATCCTGAATGACTACACTACTAATATATTCCATTACCTCCACGTAAATGTCATGTTAATTTCTGATCTTCATCAAGCCAGACAATGGTTTCCACCTTGGCCCCTAGCCAATTAGCTGTGTGGAAAATATTCAGCCAATTACATTACCTCTATTAGGTTAGCGACTGGAGAGAAAGGCAAAATAAACACCTCGAAAATACTTCGGAGATAAAATGTAAGTTGACACTGTCTTCGCATGCTGGAGCCCAAGTTATACAATCTGATAGGCAGCTGCCAGCACTCATAACTGCTTATTAAATCTAGCCACTCTTTATGTCGTGAGTGAAGATCTGTATTTTTACCAATATTAGGTTCATTGTGTTATGAAAGAGACCAAAATACTTAAGATCATTCGCTCCAGCTTATAAAACATATTATGTAGTTTATTAAATTGCTAAAATTACTTTTCAAACTCAAAATTTCAGGGCCTGGAAGTTTAAACACAACAAAGTAGCTTTGCCCACTGACAGGTTCCAGCACAACGCGGCTCAGAAGGGGAGCCCATCAGACAGCTTTCCTGTCCCAAAACACCTGCTACCTGCCCCCACCTCTTCCTGGAAGCTGCACCACCACCACCACCGCACCCCAAAACCGATGAAAAAAAATAGACATTCTCAAGTTTTATACAAAAGCAAGGAACTCCCAGCCAAAACATAGCCCATTCTCAAGTCTTAAGTGAGAAGAATTATTTCCCGTGTTTTTCCTTCATCCAAATAGCTTATAACTAGGAATGTCATTATGAGAGAGATCAAGTAACTGTAGGCAAGTAAGGAAAAACAATTGGCGACAAAACAATGTCACCTGGTGCTACATTCTTACACCAGATCCCCCAGCAAAACACAATTTACTACTAGAGAGTGGGCAATGCCAAGGCACAGACTGAATAACAAGCCAGCAATTCACCACCTCTACTCAACTCTTCTCAGGAAAACTCTATGCAAATCCAGACTGTTATTATCACATTTATTAATAACACTGTGGCTAACTGCCTATTAAATATGCAGCAGACTTAGCCACTCTTCACTCGTGGAGTCTCGTGATGTGCATCAGATAGGTATCCATATCAACTTCAGCTTCACGCCAGGGAAACAGGAGCCAACTCATTCCCTGCTGGTGAATGGTGGCATTAAAGAACTACATCACAAAGAGAGACCTCAAGCACTCAGCCTTCCTTTTCTCTATCTTGCACCTAAGGTAATGTATTATGCAGGCATGGTTATCACCGGCATAAAATGAGTACACTGCCCATTTTGTTACCTTAAACATTTGCTGTAATGATCTCTTTGCACAAACCTTTTCTCAGATGGTTTCACTGCCTTGCATGTGAGTAGCAATTTGTTGTTCTGGCTGCCTATGCCTGTGACTGTGACCCTGTTCTACCATGAGGACATTTACCATGAAACACTGCACTCAGAACTGGAGTTTATTTCGAGCCTAAAGACTCCAAATTATGAGCAGTTAACAATGAATTGGTGCTTCTTTTGGTTACTCAATAAACTGTAATGTCCTAAAAAGCCACAGGACAGTGGATACATTTTTGACAGTGAAAGGACTATCAGATACAGAGTGCCTGCAAAGCCAGGTTACTGCATCACGGAGGAAAAGAATTAGTCTTTTGGAAAACCTTGGAGGTGGGCTTTGACAAAGAATAGAAGGACAGAAAATCGGAACTCATGCCCCAGCTCATCAGATTTCAGGTACTTCTATTTTCTACTAAAAACATACTGAAGGGCAGTTTATTACAATCTGATAAATATAAAGCACTTCCTTAATAAAAAAAAACTGGTATTCAATTTTATCAATTCAGAAGAGAGATCATTTTCGTTATAGTTCTTCAGAATGATTTTTCAAATAGCAGGCCTCACGCAATGAAATTAATCAATAAAATGAACCCAGTCTTTAATCCATTCATGTGGTTTTGTTTAATTTCATACATCAATTTTATGATAGTAAGATTGAGTCACTTTCCCAATACTGACGACAGAGATGACAGGTATTCTCAAACCTGAGTTTATTATTTCAGTGCCTTCAGAATTCCAACCACTTCTATGAATTCTCATGTGTGTATGAGACAGACCCTGGCTTTGGTCTCAACTCTACCTGGATCCTAAAAGATATAATTTTTCATAATGCATGCTATCTGCTCACTAGTCTGCAGACCATCCACAGAAGTCTATCATAGCTATTTAGCAGTGGAAAGCCCTCAGAGGAACTTCATAGGTGAGAAATCAAAGGACTTCCCCAAGACCACCCAGGAAGATGATGGAGGACCTTTATCTGCTCTAAATTCCATGACTCCACTAACCATTTCTCCTCACTGTGGACACTCTTGCCTTATGTGTTCCCATTTACAGTTGGCCTTATTTCTTGCCAATTAAAGAAGGAATGTCAGGAAGGTAAAAGACTGTTTTTCCTCAATCTGAAACTCCAGCAGAATACAGTACCAAACTAGCCTACGTGGAAGTGAATTTTAGAGCTCCCAGGCTCTTTGAGGATCACCTGGTCAATAATACTTGCCTCAGTTACTTCATTAGGGCTTTTTTTTTTTTAATCGGTGAACTGAGAAGGAGGTCACATTGATCTCTAACTGTAAAATCTTTTACTATCTGTCCCAAATAACTAAATGTATAACAATGTCTTAAGGAGACACTTATCAGAGAAATTTTAACTCAACTGGCTAGATGTCTCAACCTCTATACCAGAGATAGACAAGAAAAAAATCACTGAGGACAAAAATCGTTGAGGACAAAAGGAAGTAGGCTCCAGTTCTGACCAAGCCCAGGGATTTAGACAGCTCAATTAGACTCTAAGGGCTTCAGCTATTCCATCTATAACATGAGGGCTTTTTGGGGCACCTGGGTGGCTCAGTCGGTTGAACATCTGACTTTGGCTCAGGTCATGATCTCACAGTTCCTGAGTTTGAGCTCCACGTCGGGCTCTATGCTGACAGCTTGGAGCCTGCAGCCTGCTTTGGATTCTGTGTCTCCCTCTGTCTCTGGCCCTCCCCTCCTTGTACTCTCTCTCTCAAAAATAAATAAACATTAAAAATTAATGTTAAATGAGGGCATTTAAATTGACATCTTCTAAGGCCTTGGTAGCACTGACAAATAGGATGCTCTAACCTATGTGCTTTATTTTAAATGTAGAAAATCAGGGGTACCTGGGTGGCTCAATCAGGTAAGCGTATAACTCTTGATTTAGGTTCAGGTCATGGTCTCATGTTTGTGGAATCGAGCCCCACTTCAGGCTATGCACTGATCATGGGAACTGCTTGGGATTCCCTTTCTCTTTGCCTCTCCCCCCTCTCAAATCTAAATAAATAAACTTGAAAGAAAGAAAGAAAGAAAGAAAGAAAGAAAGAAAGAAAGAAAGAAAGAAAGAAAAGAAAGAAAGAAAAGAAAGAAAGAAAATCACAATAGAGACTAACCTGTCCCATATCAGATAACTATTAGGTCTCCCAATTTCCAATAAAATTCTCTTTCTCCTTCACTACACTTCCCTCCATTAAAAAGAGCCTGTTTCAAACAGAGTCACACTAAGACAAACAAGATGGAGTTTACACCAATGGTTCTTATCACTAAATCACTGAATACAAAACTTGAAACGAGATGGTTCCCCATAAAGGTGACCTCTTCCTATGACAAAGCTACCAGTGAATGATGTCAGAGTTTTTATCCACAACACCTGGCCTCAACCAATTATTTTCTCTGTAAAGGCAAGTCACAATTGTTCCTTCGTTACTATAAAAGAGCCACTGGTTGCTGAGGAACATGGTACAGTCCATCAAATACAGAAAAAACATATAAGAGGAAACGATCATCATGCCTCTTCTGACCTCCCTTAAAAACTACAATTAGTATCTTAGTGAGGTGAACAATGATTGAAAAAAATGCTCATCTTTCTGAATATCTTTGAGAGTCCAGTATCTTTAAGAGCCCTCATCATGTGGAAAGCTTGGGATGAGACCTTCCTAATGAGCAAATCAGCCTTAAATTTCCTCTAAAACCCAAGATGAGGTCATTATACTTTTATACCACGGTGGCTCCTTTTTTTGCTGAGTTATGATAGGACCAAAAAAGTAATTATTCTTTTAATTATGCATGTGGTTCATAATTTAGATAGCCCACCTTTCACAGTATGAACACACACACACACACACACACACACACACAAATAAGTTCTCCTGTGTCCTGTTATGACTTTGATAAATCCTCAGATCACTGCAGGGGTTATTCAAGAGGGTTACAGCAGAAAAAAATATCAGAGTTGCTCCCTTCTTTCAAAATGAGAATCTCTCACCCTCAGTATGCAATTGTTATGATGAACTTAGGACTTCTATCAATTTCCTGCACTGTGTGTGACCCCTGCGGCCACTTTTTTGTCTTGTGAATTTTCACACAAATAATCATAAAAGTTCACTTACCCTTTCGGCCAGCAAGCATCACATCCACCCGTTCATGGTTGGCAGCAAATCAGAGAAGGGCTGGAAGCCTTCACCATTGCCCAAATGTTCCGTCTGGAAACTGGAATTGTCAGCAAAAGGTCCTGGGACACTGCAATACAAAAATATTTTTTACACATAACTAAGATGTAGCTTCTAAAACCACCACTTCCTTAAACTTAAAAACAGCAAGGCAGACATAGAATCTAGAGGTAGGGGAAAACACCTTTAAAATGAGGGTAGATCAATATATCAAATGTGATGTTGTAAAATATGAACCGGAAATACTGTTGTGAAAGATACATTTACCCATTACTTCAACACATACACTGAAATGTTTTGTTTATCCTAGATTCGGTGCAAAATATTTTACATATTTTAGCATTACAAAAATATCATGTCCCATTATAGAGTGCTTAGCTAACAATAAGGTGTTTTAACTCAAATATTACATGGATAAGTGTGCCATTTCCTATTAAGTAATTATCTTTCCTAGACGATGAAAAAACATGAAAATTTAAATAGTGATAATTAAAAAAAAAAGTAATGTTTATTTATTTTTGAGAGACAGACAGAGCATGAACGGGGGAGGGTCAGAGAGAGAGGGAGACACAGAATCTGAAGCAGGCTCCAGGCTCTGAGCTGTCAGCACAGAGCCTGATGCGGGGCTCGAACTCATCAACTGTGAGATCGTGACCTGAGCCAAAGTCGGACGCTCAACCGAATGAACCACCTAGCACCCCCCCCCCTCTTTTTTTAAAATTATTTTTAAATAATAATGAACACTTCTCCTCCAAAATAATTTTTTAAATGCACAGGAGTTACTGAAGGAGCAAACCTCTGGGAGGTATCTCCATCAAGACAGAACGTACTATGTAATACACAGGCATCAAAGTGGAGAAGCCCGAATTCTGAACCTGATATTGTCGCCCGTTGTGTGGCCCCAGGAAAGCTATTTACTATCTCAGGATGCCAGCTTCCTCATGTGCAAAGATCGGGGGAGTAACTGATGCTCCCCAAGTCCCTTCTACTGCTTATCTTTCTTGTTTTTGTTTTGTTTTGTTTTGTTTTGTTTTGTTTTTTTAATTTTTTTTTCAACGTTTATTTATTTTTGGGACAGAGAGAGACAGAGCATGAACGGGGGAGGGGCAGAGAGAGAGGGAGACACAGAATCGGAAACAGGCTCCAGGCTCTGAGCCATCAGCCCAGAGCCCGACGCGGGGCTCGAACTCACGGACCGCGAGATCGTGACCTGGCTGAAGTCGGACGCTTAACCGACTGCGCCACCCAGGCGCCCCTGTTTTGTTTTGTTTTAATAAAGTATATTTATTCTGAACAAGCTAAGCTATTAGCTTCTCCTTTCAGACTCCTGATTAAAAAGAGTTTTATCGCGTATCACTGTTACATCGATCTGCCATCAACACTGAAGATGTGCTACAGGCAGAGAGGGCTTTCTTCGCACATGCACAGAATTCTCACCCTGGCACTAGTGCCCAGCCCTGGTGAGCTGCCACCCTGGGTGGCTGACAGCATCCCCTGGGTGCCCATGGAAGGCTTCCATTTCTCTCCAGGGAGTACAGTTCCAACTACGAGGGAAATCTGCCAAATGTATTACACATGACTGTTTCTCGAACTTTTGCGTGTATAAGCATAACTTGGAGTCACACAGCAAAAAGAGATGGGCTGAGGTTGTTTGCCATCGTTAGGATAAAAACCAAACATCCTTCTGTGGCCTATAAGGCCCTGCAAATTGGTCACTTCCTACTTCTCTGACACCTCCAGCCACCAACCCAATCTTCAGCTACAACACAGGTACAGTGGCCTTCCTTCCACCCCAAGCAAGCTATGTTCTTCCACCTCAGGACCAGAGCCCTTGCTTTTCCATGCTGAATGCCATGCCATGAGCCTACTCCTTACACAAATGGCTTTCTCTGGATCACTGGATCTTAGGGGCAAAGGCCGCTGCAAGAAGGCTGTCCTGCCTACCGACATAGGCTAGATCCCCAGCGACTCTCAGTGATATCACTCCATTCGCTTTCTCCAGAGCTTCTGTCATAACCTAGAAACTTTTTTCTCATGTATTCGCTTGTTGTCTCCGCTTGAATATGAGCTCCACAAGATAAGGGAGCATCTCTGCTGTATTTATCGCTGTCCTTCAAAACTTCAGAGAAACGCCTGGCTCACAGCAGGCATTCAATACAGATTTACCAGCTCAACAAATGAATCAAACATCGAAAGAAGTCATTCTTCAGCATCCTACAAAAAAATAAGGGCTACTGACCGGAAACTCACTATGTGCTGGATATTGTTTTAAGTGTTTGACAACAATTATTGCATCTACTTCTATTCTTACAACAAAGTTCCCGGTAGACAATGTTATAATCTTAATCCACAGATAAGAAAACTGAGGCAGAGTCTTAGTAACTTGCCCAAAATCACACTGTATCAGGGGCTTGACTCTACGAAGTACACTCACAAGAACTCTGTATTTTCCAGCCAATACATTAATACAAACAATTTGAGCACCTGCCTTGCACTAGACACTCTTGTGACTCAAGCTTGCTGCAAGGTCTTGTAGAGGATCCTTAGCCCTTCTAACCCTGAGCTTCCTGCTTCACACAGGGAAAGCTGTCGTACCCCACAGAGACCAGGCAGACGAGACAAGAGAGCAAAATAGGCCAGGTGTGTAAGGTACAGGGAGCTATGGGGAAGGTAGCAACCTGGAAGACGAGCAGTTTTTCCGCTAAAGAGGGCAGCTGGTGCACACCAAAGCCAATTATTGCCACAAAGAAACATAAACCCAGGGCTTCAAGAACTTCCACGAGTACAAACAAAGGCAGGAATCATTACCGTTTTGTGAAATTTCAGGATTTTTCAAAGATAGTAGCTAATCTTTTAACAGCATGAGAGAAATAAAGAAGAAAGAAAACGAAAGAAAAAGAAGAGAGAAAGAAAAGAGAAAGCAAACAAGAAAGAAAGACAGAAGGGAAGGGAAGGGAAGGGAAGGGAAGGGAAGGGAAGGGAAGGGAAGGGAAGGGGCAGAGGAGAAGGAAGGAACTTGCAACCCCTATACTAAATGACTGCTGAGGTCACTCCATGTCAGTGATTCTAGAGAAATTCAGCAGCAGAGAGAAGCTGTACAAGCGAACACAAAACAACATAGTAGGTGTCTGGGTAGATGAAGGCTTTCTAGAGGAATTATCTTGAACAAGTTTTAGAAGGAAAAGGAAGGTGAGGTGGGAAAGGCATGCCACAAAACCAAAGTAGCATATTCAGAGGCTTGGAGGTGGGTAGGAGGAGACAAGTCACCCTCAAAAGCAGCACGGGGGGTGGGGTGGAAGGGGGGGTGGAAGAGTTCATGTAGCTTTCCTCTTCATTCATGCTCGGAAAAGCTGCAGGTTTCCAGCTAAGACACCGTGCTCTAAGGGTCTGACGGTTAGTGTTGTCCTGCTTGATTTCCTAAACCATTCAAGTTACCCCGCATATATGAGAATAAAAACCATGTACCACTACGGTTTGTTTGTATACGTTTTAAGAGTCCAAAAGCCCCAGAACTGAATTTCATCTCCACCAAGCTCTATAACTCTAACCAAAATTCTGAACTCCAGAAATTAGAAAGGACAGCCATTGAAATAAAAAAAAGTTAAAAATTTAAGCAACAACAACAACAACAAAAAAACAGAAGCAAAGACAGACATCCAAATAAATTACCCAGAAAAGTGCCTAGAGGCAAAAACTGTCTACCTAGAATTATATAGCCAGAAAAAATTTTTCTTTGAAAAATGAGGATAAAATAAAGATCTTTTCAGACAAACAGAAGTTCACCATCTCTCTAGAAGGACATTCACAAAGAGGTATATCATTTAGGCCAAAAGAAAATGATTTCGGGAAGAAGGTTCTCTGACTTAGAAAGAGGGAGCCAAAATAACGAACTTATGAGTCAATGAAAAGGAAATCCGTCAGGGTGACTGGGTGGCTCAGTCCATTAAGCGTCGGACTCTTGATTTTGGCTCAGGTCATGATCTCACGGATTCGTGAGTTTGAGCCCCACACAGGGAGCCTGCTTGGGATTTTTCTCTCTCCCTCTCTCTCTGCCCCCCCTCCCCCCCCCCTTACACACACAGACTCTCCCTCTCTTTCTCTCAAAATAAATAAACTTGAAAAAAAAAGTAAGTGCATCAAAATGATGTGCATGTCTCAAAAATAAAAACTTCTTAAAATAAATTCAAAAGTCTGGCAACAGATCACAGGCTCCCTACCCCAGCTCACGTATTTACACTGTGGCGGTATCGATCACCAAGGCCTTGTTCTGCAAACCTGAGTGTGCAACTGGGGCACCAGCTTGAAATGCATACTCCTGCCTTCCCCCCCCCCCACCTCCAGTCCAGAGATTCAGGTCCCAGGAATCTACATTTCGACTAGACACCCAGGTAATTCCGATGAAGATGGGTCCCTCCACTCTGAGGGGCGCTGCAATGCTCTCCACCACTTTAGGGTCAGGAATTCAGCCAGCAGGGGGCTGAGCCCCGAGGCTGATACACCAAAAGGACTTTGTAGCCTTCCTCTTCCTTAGGGCCTGGGAGAGAGCACCTTGAGGGGGGTTGGGGGGGGGGGGGGGCTGCAACCCTGTCTCAACCCTACCAATCAGGAGCTGCAATAAATTAAAAGCCCATTAACTTATTTTAGAGAAAAGCCTAGAAGAGCTGAAACATTAATTGTGCTATATTCAATCTGTTTTCCTAGAGATTTGAAAAACCAGATTGTCATCTTGGGGGTCATCAGAAAGAACAAAGCCTTCTCCCCTTCAATTTCCATATTTAAAATTGCATCTATTCTTGCAAGGGCCACCACCCAGACTTTCCAGGTCCCGTGGCCCCTCCACAGTCTGACCGCAGAGAAAGAAGCCTGGGATGCCGTGGGGTCTTGCCTTGTTTTTTTGCTTTTTGTTTTTTTTTTTCTTTTGTAAGGAACCAAAGCCCAGGGCCTGTGGTTGCAAAACAGCTCCAGGAAAACAGGTAGAGGCAGCCACAAAACAACCGTGATGTTTACTTGTTTTGTTCTCCCCTGTTTATTTTTCCCTGAAGCAATCCTTGCTCAGTACAAAAGTCTGCGGGGAGCTGGAGAGAGCAGCTGTGGTTCCCTGAGGCCAAGACCTAGCAATCAAGTTGTTTACCAAACACTGCCAGGCACCGGGAACACAACAACCGCACAGGCTGTATTTGCATCTGTTTTTCAAAAACAACCTCCAAAAGTCTAGGGCTTGGCCTGGTACTTCCTTGTATGGCTGAGGGCAACTTGAAAATTAAAGGCATGAACTGCACTGGGTATTAGCACCCACGGCCTAAATACAATGCATCATTCCATTTCTGTGGCATCCTCAGAAACGTCCTACAAAAGGAGGACAGGAAGTCTGTCCCGGGTTGATACAGACAACACGTTCCCCTCCCTGCCATTTCCAAGCAAGCTAACAGTGGCCATCTTAGCAAATTAGCATTACCTGCCCACCATCTAACACCTGAACACATCCAGCAGTGGCTCTCCATCTCGAACAAGCACCAGGATCCCCAGGAAGGCTAATAAAACAGACACTGCTGGGCCCCTCCACCAGAGGGGCTAATTCAATAGGTCCGGGTTTAGGTCCTGAGAATTTCTAGAAAGCTCCCAAGTGATGCTGGTGCAATTGGTGTAGGCACCACACTTCCAACGCCACCACTCTCAGACGGTAAATACATTCTCGTCATCCTGAACGCCTGGGAAATCGTTGGCCACTCTGACCTCTCCCACGGGTTATCTGAGTGAGTATGGCAGGGTCAAGCTCGAGGAAGTTCACAGAACAAAACACAGTACGTGGTTTTCCATGTGCCTCTCCAGATGCTCTGCCCATCATCCCCCCCACCTCGCTCTGTGCCCTGGAGGGCTGCACCACTAGATACCCGTGTCCTCTGGCTTCCGGCTGGATACAACCAATGGACTTCTCATCTGAGGACAGGGAAGATGGGGCATCCGTTGCCCAGGCTCCCTTGCCTCCAGGGAAATGCAGATTGGCTGAGTCCCTCTATGAAAGGTGACGTCTCCCAGCCCCCTCCATATAGTCTCCACGTTCCCATAACCACTACCTGCCCTTCCCTTGTCCTTCCCAGGCCCAAGGAGAGATAAAAGCCATCTTTTTCCCATGGGGGGCCTGACACAAAACTCAAATTCAACATGCTGTCCATTGGACCTCCTTTGGCTTTGGAATGCTAAATCTGTTATTTTACATGGCCACAGGATATAAGCACGCATGTATGTATGTACACATACACATGTAAATACAAATATACATGTATGTATGAAGTATACACATACACAAATGCACACATGAATGTACACACCCACAAATGTATATATTTATAGGCTTTTTTTAATTTTTTTTTTCAATGTTTATTTATTTTGGGGACAGAGAGAGACAGAGCTTGAACGGGGGAGGGGCAGAGAGAGAGGGAGACACAGAATCGGAAACAGGCTCCAGGCTCTGAGCCATCAGCCCAGAGCCCGACGCGGGGCTTGAACTCCCGGACCGCGAGATCGTGACCTGGCTGAAGTCGGACGTTTAACCGACTGCGCCACCCAGGCACCCCTATTTATAGGCTTTTTAACGCAGCTGTATCAGATTGGTCAAAAGACCTGGGAGCCCCAAGGTCAAGGCCATCTCCTGTGATTTACACGGATGTTCCTTCAGGTCCCATGTGCTACAGGAAGAGTGGGCCCACTCTGTCTCATCGGTTACACAACCTGATGGGAAGGAGAGCATTTGTGAGAGCTTCAATCCTTCTCTAATTTATTAACTTCATTTCTTTTGTTGCAAATGGCACCAAAATAGAAAGGGAACAGAAGTGGGTGGAGCAGGCTCCATCATCAACTCCCGTGAATAACTTTCTGACAATGCTGAACCCAGTTCAAAAAGCACACCGGCTGCAAAAAAAAAAAAAAAAAAAAAAAAAAAAGTGTGTGTTGTCAGTTCACAAATAAAATGCCAATCTGCCTCAACTAATAAGGCTTAGAAAAGAAGAATAAATAATACTTCTGCTTTTAAAATAATAATCACCTCAAATGTACCCTAAATAAGCTTCTGTCGGAAGAGCTAAGTTCTAAAGTTCTAGTAAAAATGGTCAACCAAATTTAACCAAGAGTCAACCGCACAAACGTTCTTGGCTTCAGCAAGCCCACCTGACTTCACTTAAATTCTCTAGAGCTAACCATTCTTCTCTTGCTTAACTTTCACTAGCAAGATTTCTTTCAACTCATCAGAGGACTTTTTGATATTTATGCTCAAAAACAAGCTTTTAAGTAAACCCACTAGGTTAATTAGAACCCATGGGGAATATGGTTTCCGTGTAATTACTTTTCTAGTTCACTGAGGCTCTACCAGAAACCTTTTGTGCTTGTTTGTTTATTGATCTTCCTTTACTAAAAATCTTAACATTCTCCTTAAAACCTGGAGTCTTGTCTTCCTGTTGCATTTGTCTGTCCCTTCTCCCTATCTCCTCAATAAGTAACCTAACTTATGTCTAAACCCTGCCATGGAAAATAAGTGATTTAAATGGAACCCCTTCTTAGAGAATAAAAAGCACCATTATCCTGCTGCCTTCCGATCATCCCCAAATCCCATTTCTGTATTAAAGAAACTTCACCTTGGCTCCAATGCTCACCTCTTCCCACCACCCTCCATTACCAAAATCATGAAAAATCTCAAAACTTTCCTTCTTCCTTCAAGAAGAAGAAAGCCATTCAGTCAACATCCCTTGACTTCCAGCAACCAATTCCCTTTCTTAGAACCAAGTTATTGCCCTGCTAACAGCCCACCTTGCCTATCATCTACCTCCAAGGAAAAAAACCATGGTCTCTCTCCACCATGATTCCTTCAACCTTCCAAACCCTTCTTTCGATGATCACATGAGAGGGAACCACTCTTCCCAGCACAGCCATATGGCTTTCACTTCTGAATATCAAGGACACTCTTCTATATCGTTTCAGGTATTTTAGTATCTGGTTCACAACTTGTGTCTAGATCCATCCGGTGTGGCCACTTCTATCAACCTCAATAGCCATGAAGATGGTCCTTCCAACAGCCTGGCTAATGCTTACATAAGGCCTGGTAAAAATAAGGCACTCAAAAAAAAAAAATCTGTTGAATGAGTGAACATACACCTCATTATCTGAACTTCCTTACCTTAAAAGATTCCAAGCCCTCCGAGACACAGTACAGCGCAGTAGCTGAAAGCATGGGCTGTGGAAAGGCTGCCTAAGCCCCATTCTAGTTCTGCCACTGACTAGCGCAACTCCGGTCAAGTTGCACCTGAAAATTGGGATAATGTTTGCCCACATTCAGTAAGGGCTCATTAAATGCTAATGAACCACATTACCATTTCCTCTATACTTAAGGGCATGGCCAAAACTTGGATCTTCTCATCCTTCAGAAGTGCTCCAACTCTAAGACCTCGAAATCTGAAATCCACTCACAACCTCCCACTGAGCCACCTCTCAGCAGGTCATTTCTGTTGAACTTGCTCCTGGACTGTACTGAGGCAAGCCACCACTACCTCATCCAGCATCCCCTCTCTCAAGTTCCTCTCTTTTACATCATCTACCACTCACTCTCCATGGTACTCAGTACCCCGAAATGCCCTGCATCACTCAGGATGCCCTTGTCTTTTCTACCAACTTCTTATTCAAGCTATTTGGTTCCTTCGCCAAAATCCACTGGGTGAGGCGGGGCTAGGCGTGATTCATGTTTTATTATCCTCAATGCCTACACTATAGTATCCGGGGCAGAGGGTCATTACATGTGGCATTCATCTGAGGCCCTTTCAGGGAGCCAGGAAGACTCCCCATAAGCCAACTTGGCATCGAACCTGTGACAAGTTTCTACTTAAGAATCACAGGAACTCCAGGCTCAATTTCACAAATACCTTCCCCAGCTGGTTCATTTGGATGGCTCAAAATACTAACATTCCATTCCCACTGGCAAATTAGGCTAAGCTAAGTAAGTAGAGCTTGTACAAGGTGGGTATCCCGCTGGTAGGACAAATGGTGTCTCTGTCCCCAAGGCCCAGGGGAACCTCAGTAGCTCTCTGGAAGAACAGTCAAGTGAACAGAGAGCTAGATGCCATCTGGGCTCTTTATAAGGCTTTTGTGGTAAACATGTTTACTTTCTTTTCATTGGCTGGCCTTATCACGATCAACTATTTTGTTTTGAGTCGTGCTCTATAAATATGTTTACTTTGAGGGGAGAGCTCTTTTGATAGCCAGCACTCTTGTTTTTCACACTTTTAAATTTCAAAACGTACTTTTGACAATCCATAGTCAACAACTCAAGGTGATAAAACAAATTACATTATTTCACTTTCACTAGAGACACAATCCCTATGTATCTGTTCAAAAAAAGCTTGAGATGCCTTGTTTGTGAGCAAGCCTCTCCATCGGATGAGAACAAAAACGACATTCATAGTGATGATGTCACTAACAAGGAAAAACTACAATGATAGGCCCTGTAGAAAAAGGAAGGAGACAGCCCAAGCCTCAGTTTCCCCAAGAGGTAACCTTCCATGGGAAGCTATGCGTGAGGACATCAGAGCTCATCTTGTTAACAGGACCTATATCGCCTGTGACAAGTTACGGTTAAATAATCAGTATACAATACTGCAGTGGGGGGAAGGGGCAATAAAACAACTTTTCAAAGAATGAAGAAACCAACTGGGTCACAGTATCAAGTGCAATTCTTCTGAGACTTGTTCTCTGGGATGACTTTTGCCTGCTTCACAATTAAGAAAAAGATAGCAGCTTAACACTGTAAAAAGGAAAAGTCCTCCATTACTGGAAAAGAAGGAAAATATCACAAAAGATTTAAGGGGGGGGGGATTTTTTTTTTGAGGAAACCAACGGTCTCGAAGAAGGATTTTAAAGCGCTGTTTACGAGACTCACTCTGTGGGATGAAACATGAAGTTCCACTACAGTTGGGCCAAATCTCTCTTCTAAGAGATTTCTGTGTCGCCATATTCCAACTAGAAACAAAAGCCATCTTACCACAGGCCTTTGAGGTTAATCACAAATTACTTAAAGGAATAAAAACATAGAGACCAAGTTCTTTGTTAAACCAAATAATATCCCCACATAGCCTCAAATCATCTTTTAAATTCATGCCCAAGTCGAGGAAGTTAAAAAACAATGACAGAACAGTCAAGGCTGTGGTACCAGAGTAAGGTAAACATTGTCATTTACTAAGCATGATTATTTCATCACGTATGGTACTGTAGGGAGATGATGTTACCACACTGAGGGACCCATATAGCAACTCACCCATCCGACATGGATGACGTACACAGCACAGAGGCAAGAGAGAACACGCACACTAAACAGACTTCTCTTCCAAGGCAATAATGTGCTGACAGGGGGTCAGGAGGGCATTTGGAGGCAACCACCATCCCTGACATTCAGACGGTCCCTCCAATCCAGGTAGAAGAATCAAAATAAACAGCTTCCCAGGTAGTTTCAGCAGAAGGGGCAATAACCCAGGAGGGTGGCTAGTGCATGACCTGTTAGTAGAAAGAGCAAACCTTGTCCCAGCTTTGCCACCAACCGTCTGAGACCTTTTGCAAGTCAGTGAGTTTCCAGAGCCTGGGTTTCCCTTCCTATGAATTAACGGCAGTGAATCCCACCTTTCCGAACGATAACATGTCACGATATTATGCGTCGGCCTCAAATCACAAACACCACTGCAGGGGATAACCGACACTTCAAGGCTTCAAAATCCAATCAGTATAATACTTGGGAGTGCTTTCGAACAACCCACAAAGGCATCCAAGTTCCCACAACTTAGGAGCAGAAATGAAGTTCTGAGTTAGCGTGACGTTGGCCAGTGACTAGTCATCAAACATGCTTCAGCTTTTAGTTGTCTGAGCAGACGGCTGACTCAGCAGGTTTACGGTTACCCAGCCAGCCACGTCCATCTGACCCACTGCCTCAAAGTAATTTGCCTTCAATCTTAAAAACCAAAAGACTTAAATGACTAATGAAATGACTGAAGAACTTCCAGACAATTCTCACAGTTTCAAAAAAAAATAAAAAATAAAAAAAACTAATCACAACGGTAAGTAGAGAAGAAGAAAACAATTGTCCCACATCCGACAGCCACATTTCCTTTCGAGAAAGAAGGGCGCATTCTAGGGGGTTGGAATGACGTGGTTTGGAAAAGCCTCAGGAGACCAGAAGTGCTGATGATTAGGACCAAATCATCAAGCAAAAGTGTCAAAGAGTCAAAGTGGTGAAATGTCTGTTGTAAATACAAGACATGAAGGAACACGCTGGCCTTTCACCCTGGTGGCTCGACAGACTGGGAGGCCTTTGGGTAATCTCCTGAGGACATCCAGTTCTAACACCAGCCAGTCTTAGAGCACCCAGTGCTCTGTATTGAGCATTTTGCCCAGACTCTTATAAGCCTTCCAACAGTGGCACAAGTAAGCGCGACCATCTCACAGGGCTCTGGGGCTCAGAGAAGGCGAATCCTTTCCCAAGGCCACAGTTTGTAAGTGACAGAGGCATGGGTTTCTCGAAGCCAAGCCTCCTCCCTGAATGGCACCAAATACTAGAGTACCGTTCTTTCAACAGCTCAAATGGGAAACATGAGAACCTCTGGAACAGCTCCCAAGACAGAGCCCAAATGGGAATACAGGGGTTAGAACCTTAGTGAGAGTACCCCGCTAAAGTTCTTGGCTTCCTGTTTGCAGCCAGGCAAATCCTAGGAGGGGGAAAGCAAGGAGTCAAGCGAGCCTGGGTATCATGGCCTCGAAGCTGTATGGCACACCCCTACTGAGAACAGAGACGTGGAGGAGAGGGGTTTAGGGCAGGTGGTTGAGGCACCCATCTGGTCCTTCCACTGCCTGTGCACAGGGATGCTTTCTAGTGCTGCTTTTGGTGTCCTCTCTGGTTTTTCGTTTCCTTCTGACTTGCAGAACGGGTCACCATCCCCTCCTTCCTGCCCTAACGCTTCCCTTCCCTTCCCTTCCTTTCCCTTCCCTTCCAGAAAAGGCACCTGTCTCAAGTATACAGGATGAGACTCCTCAAGTGAAATTCAGTCAAACTCCAATTAACTGTGGTACCCATGTCTGGAGGTTGGAAAGAGGGACATCCAAGCACAGCTGTCTTCCTAGCATGAGAAGTTAAATAACAGTACTTGATTTAAATAAGAGTCGTGTCACAGGGAGGACACGATTAATTCGGCCTGCGAGCCGAATTCTACAGGCAATAATTGCTGCAAAATTCAAAAGCAGGGAGCGATCACTTGCAACAAATACATCCCAGGTTGCAAACTCCCCATGGAGTTCTAGTTCCTGATCTATTTTGGCCCAGAGCATCAGAATTTGGCTGCCTGAGGTCCAATTCTGGCTGTGACACTCATAGACCGAGTTACTCAAGCTCTCTGGGCCTCAGTTTCCTCGGCAGCAACCCAGGGGTAATGACAGGTCCTATGACATGGAGTCATTTGAGGATTAAGTGGAATAATGCACGTAAGCCTTAAAACAGGGTAAGTGCTGTTACTACAACTCTTGGCAGATCTCCAGCCCCAGTCTCCGTGGCCCGGTATATACCACCTGAAACCTCACACTCTCCACACTGGCTCCTCCTCTCCGTCTCCCTGTGTCTGCCCAAAGTTCTTCCTTCTTTTCCAACAAGCCAGAAACCCTGAGGGCTTCCACTCTGCCCTTGGCCCGACACCAGCCAGCCGCCATGTTCAGCTCTCATTTGGTTTCTACGCTGGCTCCTGCGTCTCTGGTTCCATCTCCATTTCTCATACCTCAGGACAAGAACAGGAACCTGAGAGTCTGAGCCCCTGAGTTCAACTCCTAGCTCTGCCACAGAGTAACCTAATTTGTGATTTTGGACAGATTACCTAACTTCGCTAAACCTCTGTTTCTACATCTAAAAAACAGGGCTAAAAAGACTCCCCAGGTATCCATACCCCCCCTCCCCCCACCACAGTACTGCTGTCAAGATTACATTACGGGTTGAATGCATGCACCCAATAGCTGGCCCATGGTAAGGGCTCCCTATATGACAGGTGTTGTCCTCAACTTTGCGTGGACCACACCATTAATTGAACACCAGTGCCCAATCTCTCCTCTCTCAATTCTTAGAGCCGCTGTTCTTCCTTCATGATGCCAGATTTGAGTCAGTGACCCACAGAGTGTAATTATGCCCCGTTTTTCTTTTGTGTCCATCAATCTAATATTACATCAAAAACTTACCAAAAGAAATAAGTCAAGGACATGTTTACAGTAGTAACACACGGGGAACTTTAAAAAAAGAAAGAAAGAAATGGGCCCTCTCATGCATGGCTAGGGTCAGGGGAACTTAGGAGATGAGTTGGTCTTGCTTCAACAGCCTTCAAATCATGCCATTCCTGTCCATCCCTTCCTCTTTGGAATTGATCCTCAAGCAACAGTAATCACTGGGGAAAATTCAGTTACAACGTTGCAAAGAAACACAACACCATATTGCCTATGGGACATAAAAGCTGGGGAAAGTGGATTCATACTGATGAAATACTACGCAGACATTTAAAAGGGCTGTAAAAATAGACAAGGACACAGAAGGCAACATGATCCCCAATCATACCTGTTCACCAACATTTGTTGAATGATATATTGCTAAGCTACAAAAACTGATTCTTTTTAAACTTATGATTTCTGTATTTATTGTGTACCAGCTGCTACAGAAGAGAACATTACACACACTATTTACCGTAAACCCCAATGAAGTAAGTTTTACCTGTTTATTATCCCGTTTTAAAGACAGAAAGAAAGTAAGTAACTTGTTCAACATCACATAGTTAGAACGCTAGGATTTAAACCCAAGTCTTATTCCAAAGTCCTTGCTCTTTTCTAACTAATGTTGCTGCTCGTGAAAATATTATTATATTTATAGTCACAGGAAGTATATTTCCAAGTAAATCGACTATAAAGGCACACAGAAAAGCAGGAGCAGTAATTCTCACGAGGGGATGGGACTATCCATAATTTTTATTTATTTTTGCTTTGGTTTGGTTTTAAAATGTTTTACGTTTCTCATAAATCGCTTTTGTAATAAGGGGAAAAGAGAGAAAATTTTTTTTCTGTTTTCAAAACCTAAACGTCAGCTACCCTCTTCCCCTTCCTTGTGACAGATGCTAGTGCTGGGCAAGTACCAGCCCTGTGCAGGAGGCAGTGATGCCCGGGGGTGAGAGGCTCAGGGGCTGGGGTCAGATCCCCTGGGTGTGGACCCGTCCCCGTCGGAAGTTTCGCGAGAACTGCTTCGGGCTGCTTCGAGAATGAAACACGCGGTACGTACATGTTTTAGTTAGATCAGGGCTCACACATACTAAGTACCCTGCAATACTCGTGAAGATTATTATTACCCGTGACACCGTCGAGGCACTCAACGCACTGGGCAGCCTCTCTCTGGAGATGGGACCAAAACGCGTCCAAAGGGAGGGTGCCCAGTCTCTTTACACTAATCATCATAGGAGATCAGACAAACACCCTTCTTTAACCCCTAATTTCCCAGGACTGGCAAAGCAACAACAGACAGGCCTGGAGCAGGACTACCTGGCTGAACCCCAGCTCCTACCCTGCTGACTCTCCCGGCCTGTCTGCTCACTCGTAAGGCAGAGATCACAATTCTACCTCAGAGGATTGTGCTAGGAACGGAAAGAGATGATGTACGTGGGACCCTTGCCCCGGGAGCGGCCCACTGTAACACACATTTCCCGTATTATTGCTTTGGCATCCAGTAAGGCCACCCTGCCCACCACACGGATTTGGTCAAACTTACAGCTTTTCTTCCCAGGAAAGGTTTTCCTGTCACTGTTTTCCATATTTAAACACTGGATCATAATATGGAAAAGACATTTTCAAATGACCCACGCCCTCCTGCAGTTTGGGATTTGCTTGTGTATTAGTTTTCTCTGGCAGCCATAACCAAGTATCAGATTAGGGGGTTTCAAGGATACAAAGTTGTTTTCTCTTAGTTCTACCGAGGCTACAAGTCTGACATTAAAGTGTCAGCAGGCTTAGTTTCTTCTGAGGCCCCTCTCTTTGGCTTATATATAGATGGCTACCTTCGCCGTATGTCTTCCTGAAGCTTTGCTCTTGTGCACCTGTGCCCTAATCTCATCTTCTTACAAGGACGCCAGTCATACTGGATGAGGCGTCGTCACCTTAATAACCTCCTTTTACCTCGATTAACTACATCAACACCCTCTCTCCAAAGACAGTCACATCCTGAGATACTAGGGGTTAGGACTTCAACCTATGAATTTGGCGGTGGAGGGGGGGTGGTGCAGGGAGGACACAATTCAGCCCCGTAACAGCTCCCCGTGTCCTGGAAAAACAGGAGTGGACATCAAACTGGGACTCGGCTGATTGTGTGCCTTGGCAATTTGAGCGCATACAATGTCTGTGAAAGCTGCAGGCACACGGGGCGGCAACGTGGTCGGGTCTCCGTCCAGACACCCAGGTGTGCCTTCCCCAAGCTGTTACAGGTCACCACCCCACGGCTCCTAGACGCCCCATCTACACAGCAGGCCAATGCCTGCGCAGTGAAACGCTCCATGGAGCCGTGGCCAATCAGGTCAGCGGATCCAGCTACTGCTCACATTTATGTTTTTCTAGACAGGATGGGAAGTGTTCATTCCTGGCATGGACGCCCCAATCTGGGCTCATGAAAAAAACATAAATCACAGTTGAAATTCATTTTTAAAAATCAGTACGTACTTCATTAAAACAAATTTTTAAAACACACACACACACACATACACACACGCAACGGGAGTTTCTTGATCCACAGCGTATAATTTACAAAGTGCAAATATCTAAGATACATGCGCTAAATTTAAAGAAACAACTATTATTAAACACCCCCATTATGTAAGGCCATGAAATGTATTTGCACTCCGTACATCCGTTATAATATTTCAACTGAGCCTCACAATGTTTGGCAGGTCTTTCCTTCAGTGATAATAAGAGGCTTTTCTTTCCATTAAATATCTAAATTAAGTCAAATAGTATATGTTAAATAAGCCCATAAGTCCCTTTGTATGATGCAATGCAGTCTTGAAATGCTTATCTGCTGAGCATTCTAACTTAAAGGCTGGCGGTTTATGTCCCCTACAGAGCCCCGGGACCCTGCTGGCTTGGCCAGACTGTGAAAATAAGCTTCAAATGACCAAACGCAACTGCAACTTTAAAAGTAGGAACCAGACCAGACACAACAAACCACAGAGTAGTCGCCTCACTTGTCATAATTCATGTGTGTGGAATTCAACTGTAAAAGCATTCACAGAGCGCTAACTTTCCTTCACTGGGGCACTCCGTGCGGAATGTCAGATTTTGAAAAGCTGCTGATAAGTCACTCGTGATTACAAGTCTACAAGTTGTAGCATTAATCAAAAAAATACTTATCCCAGCCCCAAAACAGCCTTGTCTGTGCCATCCAGCCCTAAACAATGCAGGCGAGTGCCAATGTTTTTAAAAATCCAGATTATAAAAATGTGTATTCTACGAATAGCCCTGCGTGAACATCAGGCTTCTTTCTGATGGTGTCTTTAACTTCCATTTCCACCATATTCTCCATCTTGATGGCCTACATAATGATCACTTACAGCGAATCTTTTTTTGAAAAACAATTTCATCATGGTTCAATGACTCAAAAATATAATTCTTACAGATTTTTACAAGAGAGACTTGAATGGATAAATATATACATGTGTAGATTTCAAAGCTCTGCGTGTATATATAAATATAAACGCATGAAAATGTAATAATCCAATTAGCACATCTTTTTGGGAAACTAAATTAATCTTAACAAAACTGGCCTAAGCCGCAGGTAGGAATCGGAGGAAATGCCAGCAGTGATGGTGATAATAGCTGCATTAATTCTACACTTACCATGTGCCAAGTGCAGTGTCTGGCCCTTGACATACATTTTTCTCATTTGGCTTCTCACAACAAATCTCCAATGTACGAACATATCTTTTACAAATAAGGAAGCTGTGGCTCAGAGAGGTTCAGTAATGTGCTCAAGGTCACATACTAATTAAGTAAAGAACCAGGATTTGAATCTAGTTCAGACTGTGCTATATTGCCTCCCAGTGGTACCTTAGAGACAGGATATAGGCCCTGCCTGAAGGTAGGGTCATATACCTGGCCCCTAAATGGCCTTTCATCTTGCCTAGGGACAGGCAGTACAGCCTAGGCCCCCTCTCCAGAAAAGAACCAAGAGAAGACATACCCGACAGGCAAAGCAGAAAGCCAAGAGAGCTACATCCTGCCTCTACCGGAGGCACACAGAGGAAGAAATCCCCACCTGAAAATGAATCCTTAACCCTCCCTAACTATTACCTCTTTACTTTGTTACCAAAAGCATCATATGGATGTTCCTGAAGAGTCTCATTTAGCCCTGTTGATGAGTACCCAAGAAGCACACATTTAAGACAGAAAAGCAATGGCAGTCTTCTTTCCAGAATGCAATCCAACTTTTCCTGGGTGAGAAAAGATGGATAAATGGGTGAAAGAAGCAAGAGCACTGCATTATCCACTTTCCGAATGCCTCTTCAAACAGGAGCTGCTCACTGCTCAGTGGAGCAGAAAGAGAATGGGACAGGGAGTCAGCCAAGTCGGATTCCAGTTTCCACTCAGCCCCACATCCGGGTACCCTCTCGTCCTCCCACAGTGAGGGGTGAGAAAGACAGTCTCTAGGTCTGCATTCATTTCAGGCTTTCTCGGACTCTGACAGCTTCTTCTGAGAGTGTGCCACCAGCACCCCAGCCCTGCAAAGCTCAAGAGCTAACACCTAAAGCCAAGAAAACATCACCTTCAGGAGCTAAACTGAGCATCTCCTTAACAGGGATCACATGGGATTAGCAGTGCAAAGGAGGATCCCTGAATAACCAGTAGGTCAGTTTTAGGGTGACATGAAAACAATCTGCCTGGGCAAAAGTTACCAGGCATTTCCAGCTTCTGCAGGCACACAGGGCAACCCACATTCCTTTCCTCAACTCCAGTCCTGCTTACCTGTCTGCCTCCACAACACGTCCTCTGGGACGCCTAGCTACCCCAGAGGCGACACATCCAGAATTCGATCTTCCCGGAAACAGCCTCCACACACATCCTTATCCTTCCCCATCACAACTGCTGGCAATTACACCCTACTAGTCATGCTCAGGCCGGGGATCTCTGAGTCAATCTCGTCTTGGATCTTTCTCTCAAATCCTGAATCTATTCTATTAGGAAAGCCCATGAAACCTGCCTTTAAAACAGATCTAAAACCCAACCACTGCTCCCCACCTTCATTAGCAGCTTCCTGGTCACAGCCACCAACACCTCTCCCCTGGATTATACAATCTTCCTCACAATTCTTCTTGTCTCTTTCTTTAGCCCCGCCCCCACCCGCATCCACAGTCTACTCTCAACCCAGCAGCAAGAATCTTCTTAAAATTTACATTAGGTCAGTACCTCCAGCAGTACCAGGACACTCAAGTACAAGGCAAGTCCTTTAATGGCAAGGACCCAGTTAGCTCTCAGAGCCCATCTCCCACCAATCTCCTCCTGGTTCACTCCCTCAGTCACATCAGCCTCCTGACTGCCCCCCAGTCTCACAGGTCATGCCCTGCACCAGAGGGCCTTTGCATTAAGGATCCCCTCTGCCTGCAATGTTCTACAGGACTAACTCTCTTACCTCCTCTCAAGTCTTTGCTCAAAAACACCTTCTACCACTCCTAGGGGCGCCTGGGTGGCTCAGTCAGTTGTCTGACTTCAGCTCAGGTCATGATCTCATGGCCCTTGAGTTCCAGCCCCACGTCGGGCTGTGTGCTGACAGCTCAGAGCCTGGAGCCTGCTTCCGATTCTGGGTCTCCCTCTCTCTCTGCCCCTCACCCACGCATGCTCTGTCTCTGTCTCTCAAAAATGAATACATGTTAAAAAAATTTTTTAAATAAAAATACAGCACACTCCTATCCCACAACACTGCCCGAAACCACTACCCTGCTTTTCCCCCTGCACATGCCCCCTAACATACTACATGATGCACTTCTAACGTCTCTCGGTTCCCATCCTTTGTCTCTCTCCAGGATATGAGCATCCACAGGGGTGAGCATCTGCTCTGTCCGCTCAAGTGCTTCACGCTCCTAGAACAGGGGCAGGTGCAGAACAGGCACTCAGTAACTACCTGTTGAATGAATGACTGAAGAGATGAACGACTCCCGAAGAGGGGACATTCTGAGAAGACGGTCTTTCCCACAGGCCAGGGCATGTTGTCTTCGCCTCCCAGAAACAAGGAAGAAAAACAGACGTGTCTACGTGCAGCAAAGACACGGCACAGACACCACCACTCTATGTCCTGCACATGGTGACAGGGGAGAGGAGGGTCACCCAGGCAAGGGGCTCAACCCTCCCATCTGGGACGCAGTCACTTCACTTTCTCTGCCCCCAGGAAGGGGCTAACACAGGCAGCCCTGTTTCACCCTTCCTTCAACATTCTGTTCCACTTCCGAACAAGATGCCCAGCCCGAAGACTAGAAAGGCACACCTGAAGCATGCAAAACTGTAACTGAATAAAAATCAGATCCACAGCACACTTCAAAAGAAAATGTAACAATTATTGCTTTTTTTCTAGAAGTCAAAATTTTAATCCAACAGCATAAAGATAGCCACGCCACATACATTTAAGTTTTCTTTTCACTCAAAAAGCTCAGGGTGTGAATATGAGGACAAAGCATCATGCCCTTCAGAACAAGATGCTGACTGTAGCACGTGGGTGTGGAAAGCATCCACGCGGTCCAACACGTCCATTCTTTCCAAACCCCAAGCTCCCATTTCCAACGCCATTTTATTTCTGTTTATCGTTTTACACTCAGACGTGATCAAATTTAAAAGAAACATTCAACTAAATGGTATATGCATTTCCCTTTGATCAAAATTTACACAGCAAAAAAAAAAAAAACCCGCATATTTATACAGCTGAGCTTGCCACAAGTCATTGGGATCACGCATGCAGAGTAAGGGTCATTTCCAAGCTTTTATTAGTTCCTATAATGATCCGAGACAGGGGTCATCAAAATGCCTTTGCCAGAGCCAATCTAACATTACTGCAAATTCCCATTGTGAAATTAAAGAAGTGGAGGGAGGAGGAGAGACAGGAGCAAAGCAGAAAAAGCAACTTCTGGGCCGTGAGGCCACAGAAGAAAAAAAACAGGGACTTCAGGATCAAGCACCGTAAAGAGAACAGCACTTAATCTAAGTACTGTCTAGCTCACCTCTGTTGATTCAACCTAAGGAAAATATTTCCGCTGCTAGGATTGTGAGACCCCGGGACTTATTATCAAGGAATGTTGCCAGAAAAACAAAAACAACAATAAAACAGTCCTCATGTTTTTTAAGGAAGGAACAAGGGGTCAGGATACCCTGGGTCTCTGAGATTCAGTAACTATTTTGTCTGCCACTGGGAGAATGGATTAGAAAGATGGCCGGTGTTGTTCATTTGAAACTCCATCATAGATTCTGTTTAATCACATGTTCATTAAGTACAAACTTATAAAAGAGACATGACGACTAAGTGCAAAGTAGATCCTCGACCGGGGAAAATAATGGCCAAAGAAGACTTTACTGCCACGCTGACAAAGTGAGATGACAGCCTGGAATCAATGTTCAACCTCCTGAGGTGACAGGTGCACTGTAGCCGTGTAAGGGAACAGCCATGTTAGAAATAGATACTCACCGAAGTATTTTATGGTAAAGGTGCCTGAGGTCTCAAAGTTGGCTCTCAAACAATTAAGGAAGATGATAGGCAAACACATTGTGTGAGTGTGAGAGAGAGTATATGTGGGAGACAGAAAGGAGGGAGGTAGTGAGGAAGGGAAGGATAGACCAAAAGAGCCAAGTATTCACTGGTGAATCTAGCCTAAGGTTATATAGAGATTCCTTGCACAGTTCTTACAACTTTTGTACAAGTCTGAAATTATGTTGACATCTAAATGAGCTCATACCTAATCTCACTCCTGAAATACATTAACTTGGTTATTTTCTTGAAAAATGAAAAAAAAATTAAGCAGGAGAAGATGCATTTAATTGCTTCGTGAGTTCATCGGTTCTTTTAGTGTCTTAACAAGCGTTTGTGAGGTACCTACCCAGTGCCAACTATGTCACCTGTCGAAGCCACTGCGTGCTGTTTCACCCTCGGTGGATTTCAAATAGCTGCATTGTTAGTATGAGAAAAACATGGCTTCCCAATTTGGAAATGAGGTCAGCCATGCTAGTTGGTACTCAGAAAATAACCCATTTTTTAATAGAGAGCTTTAAGTAGTCAGAAAGGAGGATTAAAATACTATCTTTTACTTTGACTAAAAATATTAGCCTACCCTGAGGGTGGTGTACCAAAGTATATATGTGTGTATATATGCATGTATACAAATACACGCACACGCACACACACTTGAGACGCTGCACTACAAAACACAAATAGATGACAATCACAACACATCTACAAGTCCAAGCTCATAGAGGCTCACGGCGTCAAAGAGAGGGCAATAACCAAACACTTTCAATGATGAAAATGCTGTCTAGTCATGTGTGACATGAGTTAAATAAGTAACAATGCGAGAATGCATTTGTCTACCACTGCCCAGGGCTTTCTTGGGTTTAGCAGTCAAACTGGCAACCGGGATTATATTATCAAGTAGTATCTATACCACTTTATTAACTGTCAGGGAAATGTCTATTATAATAATTGTCAGTGAAATGGTGTTTATTTTACTACCACTGGAACAACGGCTCCAATCAAATCGAGATTTTTCGACCAATCATTCCCAGACAACGGCCACTGTTCCGTGCAAGGTGATGATGGCATAGCTTTGCCTTTCCCTTAAGTCAAATGTTGCTCCTATTAGAAGACAAGGCATTCTCTTTTGCAGAATACACTCGCCTTGTGCTGCCTGGGTCACATTCCAGCTCCTCCGCTTAGTCAGCCACATGATCTTGAACAAGCTACTTAATCTCTCTAGGCCTCAGTTTCCTCAACTGTAAAATGGGAAACCAACCTCAGTGGGTTACTGCAAAGATAAAAAAAAAAAAAAAAAAAGACATTAGCGGGCAGTGTTTGGAGCTGCTGTTACCTGTACTGAATGACTGTTTGGTCTTCACTCTGTGCTAGTCCCCTGGTCTATAAAGGACAGTCCTGGCTGTCCCCTAGAAAGCCACTAGGTGCACTAGATGGGACCTCAAAGTTTCAAATCTACTCAGTACCTAGCTATTTAAGAAACGATAAACTCATAGTAGAATCATAAACCCTCCCCAGTGAAAAACTCCCAACTTACTCTCCTCATGGATAACTACTTGGGGAAATCAGAGGGAATCTTGCTAGAGAGTTTACAGTGGTTTTTGCTGTTTGTTTTGCTTTTGCATTTTATCTAAGTACGTGCATCTCTCAAAGGACTCGAAAAAACATAATTAATACAGCCAGCTGGACCAGATGATCTCATCAGGTCATGGGCAGCAAAAAGATTCCCTGACTCCAAATTTCTACCCTTGTTAGGCAAACACAATTCTTCTGCAGACAGGAAAACTCCAGCTCAAGGTCAGTCAACCAAAAACCTTCCCACTTTTGTTATTTGCTTAGAGACATCATGAAACAGAAGAATATATAGAAAACACTACCCCTGCCCTCCCAACAATTATATAATCTAATTCCATAAGAGAACATAAAGTCACAGATGACTCTTTGGCTCTGGTCTCTCCTTCACTGAACATTTTTTTTCCCTGAGAGGAGTATCTGTAGAAGTGTTATGCATTACTTCCAGGACTGGCCCATAAAAATTTCACGTATGCGATCCTCCCTGCTCTTTTTTCAAATGTCCAAAATTTTATTTTTTTAATTTTTTTTTTTTGGTTTGTTTTTGAGAGAGACAGACAGAGACAGAGACAGAGTGTGAGTGGAAGAGGGGCAGAGAGAGAGAGAGAGAGAGAGGGAGATACAGAATCTGGAGCAGGCTCCAGGCTCTGAGCTGTCAGCATAGAGCCCCGATGCAGAGCTCGAACTCACGAACCACAAGATGATGACCTGAGCTGAAGTCGGACGCTTAACCGACTGAGCCACTCAGGCACCCCTCAAACTTCCAAAACGTTAAACCCAAGGCAGAAGATGGCAGAACAGTAATATGGAAGGAGACAGGGCTCAGAAGAGAGGATCTGGCAGTCAGGGGGAAAATACCTACTGAGTTTGAACAAGTAAGTCTGTGTGGGTTTATCTGTTACAGCAGCTAGCATGACCTTAGCTCATGCACCCTCCTTCCTTCTATGACCTTATTCTACCAATGTTTACTGAGCTCCTAGTATATGCGAGGCTCTATACAACGTGTGGGGGACACAATAAGGGGCAAGAACTGGCCACGTGTCTGCACATATGAAGGTAGCAATAGAACAGGGGATAAAAGAGTGAGGGAACAGAGATATGTGAGCTCTGCAGAGGCTGGGGAGACAAAAAAGAGGTAAAAGTTGCTCCTAAAGAGACCATCTACAGAAGAGCATCACAGAAAAGCCTTGTAGCTTAGATGTCATATTCCAGTTCTCATTCTCTCTATGCAGATCAAGTGCCCAGACAGCTATAAATCTAAGTCTGACGCCAAGGCACAGAGCCTCCTAACTTTCTGGTAACTAAAGTTAGAATTCTCTCGAAAAGTCATGGGCCTTTTTACAGGACCCCGTCTCTACTCATTCACCCCTCCGTCCTGGGTTATCCATCATCACGTTCCCACACTTTCTCTGGTTTCAGGCAAGTGACCCCTATATTTACCTAATTTGGGGTCCTTTTAATTCTATTCTTTGGCTTAAACCATTAAAGACTCAGTCTTTGGGATGCCTCAAAGAATCGAATCAAAAGCGCAATTCCCCCCTGGCTTGTAAAACCCAAAATGATACCGTGGAACGGTGCTTTACGTGGCAAAATGTGCGTTTGCTGCTGAATCTCTGTAAGGGTGCTGACCAGCCTCACTGGGATATAAGCAAATGCTTTGTTCTTTCTCTCCAGCGGCCAAAATACTTTCTCATAAATGCAGTGGCCAGGACCTGCCGAATACAGTATCTTTCTCAAAGGAGCCTGTGTTAAATGCAACAAACACATGTCAAAACATTCCTAGGGCATAGTTTTCCAACTAAGAGCCAGGTAGGTGACCACGCAATCTTTTGATGTCACATTAAAATTAGATAAACGTCTACAACCAAGTACAGAAAAAAAGCAAAAAAAAAAAAAATATATATATATATATACACATATACACACACACATACACACACACACACACAACAACGCACACACACAAAGACAGACGGGAAGAAAGAAGGAAAGAAAGCTCATGAGCATGCCCCCGCCAACCACCCACCCCCCACACCATTCTGTATAAACTTCATACATCCCTGCAATTATCTTGGGACATTTCTTCATCTTATTACGAGTGTCTGAAACACAGAACATGTTCTCTGCTAACCCATAAATGAACCACTCACAGACTTCTGTTTGCCTCATCAATTTCTACACCTTTTTGAAAAATAGATCATTTTACATTCCTTTTCAATGATGGAAAAGAGCTCACATTTTTCAAAAACATATATCCATTTTCTTAGCATATGCGCAGAGTGACTTCCCAGCATGAAACTGGCTGACCCCTTTAAGTGTTCTCATTCCAAACAGGAGGGAAAGCCCATCTTATGTAACTCCACAGGAATCCTTGCAGGATTATATCAGATGCAAACCTCTTGGCGGCTCATTAGAAATAGTCCCCGTCTGTCATTCGGGTTAGATTTGAGGACATCTTTACAAGGATGGAAGGGGGCCTTTCCCCCACATTTCCCAGAACAGCCAACAAAACGCCACGATTCCAGTTGGCCTAAAAATGTCAGTGTGTGGCTGCCCTCAAGAAAATGGCTTCAAATCTAAAATGTTCTGGAAAGGAATGAGTAAGTCAGGCATCCCCAAAATGCTGAGAACAGTGTGTATCAGAAACCTGTCGGTCTTGCGTCTCCACTTAGCCTCTAGGAACCAAAGCAGGTTGGCAATGACAAGTCAATTGAAATTTCTATGACATTTATTATTTTTTTCTCCAAAGCAACTCAGGTAAAGTCACATGGCATAATCAACAATGACAGTTGCCATCTGAGAGCACAGAGATGACCTGACTCTGCCACCCACACCGAACCAAATGCATGCAAATGAGCAAAGAAAGAAAAATCATACCCGTTGAGGAAGGAGGACCATCTCCCACCCCCAGCCGCTACCCCGACTTGCACCAAGGTCCCCTTGGCAATCACTCAGGGTGTATCCGCTGCGTGCCAAGACCAGAGACATACGGGGGGAGAAACCAGAGTCCAGGGAATGACAGAGAAGCACAAGGAGTATTAAAATTCAGGAAAATAAATGCTAGGTTAGGCCACTGGAAGGACAGCAGCAGAGAAAGACTCCTCATTTACAACGAAGGGGACAGACAGGGCACATCCCTGAAACCGTAATCTGAAATAAAAAGAAGGTGGGGGGGGGGGGGGGGGAGCCAGGGGCTCTGTTAGAGATCTATAACTGCACATCAGTGCCTTGAGAGCCCAGCGTGGTCCAAAAATGTGTTTTGCTTTGGGCAGACTAGATAGACCTCACTTTTATTTAGTTTCCAACATTTAATAATCAAGACTCAACATTTTTTTATTTAAGTTTTCTCGTTCCTGTGGAAGACACAAGGACTGATCTGGCCACGTGAAACTAACATTTGTCCCACAGCGACAATGAGGTGAGGGCCCACCATCCCAACTGACGCATTTCACTTGCCTGCTTCCTCCTGTCAACTTCCAAGTTTGGACCCCACCCCCCCCCCTCCCCCCCAGGTGGAGGGAACTGCATACACAAAGGCCCAGGGGACACTGTAACGTATCACCAATGCTCGGCCTTGGCTCTGAGACACCACTTTTTACACAGCCCTCTGACTTGGTACATTTTCAAGCCTCCTTGCTTGAAAACCAGAGAACATCTGAGCGGCAAGAAATGATGCCAGAGTTACTACTACAAAGGGCAGATAACAAAACCAAAATAAAAAACAGCCACCCACAAACATCCCCACCACCACGCAGCAGCAAATGCAAGCAAACCCTTGTGCCTGGCACGAATTCCCGGAGACACTGGCACCAGAAACAATGAGCTCCCCGCAGGCAGCTGTCCAATGACAGAGGCAAGGGTCCCTAAGCTCGTCTGTCCATGTTGGCACATCCACTCCAGGGAAACTTCTTTTCTCATAATATCCCGATTTCTCAGGGTAAACTCTACTCTGTTGAAAGAGAGACAGACAGACCCGAAAGACAGGAAATACCACCAGACTGCTTTTCCTGTGATGATGTTTTCCAAGAGAGGCTAGGAAATTGGGGTACTTAATAAGTCAGAGACAGAGAGACAGAAAGAAAACAGGCTCTGGATTCAGAACGGCTTGAGTTTCAATCCTGAATTAGTTATGTGACACTGAGCAAGAGAAGGGACTTTCCTGATCCTCGCTGTCCTTGTCCTCAACGTGGAAAAGGCACTGCCCACTGCCCAGACTGGAAGTGAGAGTTAAATGCAATTTGTACGAAAACTTCAAATATAGCAGGTGGCACTAGGGAGCTTTGCGAGGGCTACCATAGCTCAGGATCATTCTGGGCCAATGCCATCCCCTGCCAGTCATCCCATATACTGGTATATATTCACCAAAACGCTCTGCACTGATGTCATATGAAAAGAAAGAAATGTGACCTGTGACTTTGTGCCCATCTACCATACACCTGAGCGTCTGACATTAGCACAAAGGGAAGACGCTGATGATCACAAGCAGGAGCGGACCCACAGGAAGCGAAGAGAGACGACGGCCTATCTCCTCCCCGTGGTGTTCCTTTCAAATCCCTGCGGGTTTTGCATTCTGCTCCGTATTATTCTGAGGAATCGCAGCATTTGCACATTTAATTTTCCTAAAGTCAACTACGTGAGCTGCGCAGAAAGAGAAGGTGGGTGGGGATGCAACCCTCCTTGGAAACAGGGTCGCTGCAGATGTAATTAGCTAAGATGAGGTCGCACTGGACAGGGTGGGCCCCTAATCCAATAGGACTGGTATCCTTACAAAAAGCGGAAATTTGGACACAGGCATGCGCACCAGGAGAA
Source organism: Prionailurus viverrinus (assembly GCF_022837055.1). Classification (NCBI taxonomy): domain Eukaryota; kingdom Metazoa; phylum Chordata; class Mammalia; order Carnivora; family Felidae; genus Prionailurus; species Prionailurus viverrinus. The sequence continues at coordinate 38,202,476 of NC_062562.1, forward strand.
CACCACGTGAAGACAAAGGCAGAGATCGGGGGGTGGCCTCTCTCTACGCCAAGGAATGCCAAAGACGGCCGGAAAACCACCAGAAGCCACAGGAGGTGGCATCAAACAGACTCTCCCTCGCAGCCTCAGAAGGAACGAATAACCCTGTCAACATCCTGGTCGGGGATTTCTGGTCTCCAGGACTGTAAGACAATACATTTCTGCTGTTTAAGAGAAGAAGGCTGGGAAGGAAGGAGGGAAGGAGTGGAGAGAGGCTGTCACCGAAGCAGTGAGTTCAGGATGGGGGCCACACTACACCAAGAGCTAGGTTTCCCTCGGTGCCATGATTCCATTGCTGACCATGTCCCTCCTTCCTCCTCTCCAGAGAAAGAAGAGGCTTAACAAGGAACATGGCCAGCATCCTTCGTCCTCTGCCTTGCCTGATGAAGACCAGAGCGAGTCCACAGTAAAGCGGACAGAGAATATGGACCACGGGTATCTGGAGTATGTATGGCAACACACAGCTCGATCAGGACAGAGAAGAGAGACCAAGAAAAGCTCACGTTTGGGGACTACAAATCGAGTTGATGTGAGAGACAGGAACTCAGGAGAATATTCCAAACCAGATTCTATTTCCCACCAAAACCAGATTTCATTGAAACATTTAATTTCTGCAGAAACAAAAAAGACGACTAGGGGAATTAGAGTGGACAAGTGCTCTAGGTCTCGGTTCTCATTTCTTTCTGCATATGGGTGCCACGGGACACCTCCTTATTCTTAAAAGAAATGCTTTCTTAAATGACTATTTATTTACAGAGAGAGAGAGAGAGAGAGAGAACATGTGAGCACGCGTGAGACGGGGAGGGGCAGACAGAGAGGGAAAGAGAGAATCCCAAGCAGGTTCTGTGTTATCAGCAGAGCCCCACGCAGGGCTCAATCCCATGAACCGTGAGATGGTGAGCTGAGCGGAAATCAAGAGTTGGATGCTTAATCAACTGAGTTATCCAGGCGCCCCCCCCCCTTTTTTTTTTCTTAAACTAGCTCATTGTGGGTTCTGCTACCTACAAGCCAAACAAAACAAATGTTTTTTCACCACGATATTAAGAGTGCTTGTCTCTGGGTAGCAGCATCGAAGGCAGGTTGTATTTTCTCCATTTAGCTTATTCGCATTTTCCAAACTGCCTGCCAGGACCACCTTTTCTTCTTTAATACAGATAGATTTCTTGCAAATAGGCTAGGAGTTTACAAATCCTTTCAGTTTATAGCAATTTTTTCATGGTACTCCTCCTCCACTCCCCCCCCCCCCCCCCCGCCAACTCTCCCCAAGCCAAAGAAACAACAATTTTATCTATTAAGGAGTTAGCTCCAAACAACTTTTATCAGCCTTAACAACTGAGGAGTTATTTGGGGTCAGGTGCGGGGGGAATAAACTTAAAGGAAAAAGCGCTTTTATTTCATTCTTAACACAACAGTTACGGACAGGACATAGGAGCCTTTTGCATACGGCACAACTCCTCAAACTCTGAAATCAGATTGGACACTGCTACCCTCACTGTATGTTCCATGTTGATGTTTCACATGGCACATTTGCTTTTTATCACGGCAACTGCTCAAAACCAGCTATGTAAAAACAGGACTCTATCAAGAGGAATAGAGCCCAATCTAGCAATAAAACTGTGAAGAACTTAGTAGTTTGCACAGTGCCCAACATATGCCACATCCCACTGGATTTCCCTCCAGCAGCCTCTCTGAGTTTGCAGCCCAGGGTACCTCAACACAGAGTTTGGGAACTCTCTGTACATTTGCACAGGTATGTGTGCGCACACTATCTTTAGGATCTCGCTCACCCTTTCCACAGTAGCAAAATGAATGTTTTCGTAGTATACCAAGGAGGGTACAAATTTCATGACAAATGACCCATGCTATCTATCTGGTGTTTAAGGATACTACCTTTAATTTGCAAACAACTACAACAAAACAGTCCAAAAAATAAAGTTGAACACAATAGCACAGATCACTGCACTTCAAGAGACATGATTTACCCACCTTTAAGAACCACAAGAGCCCTTAAGTTTTGGCCAAGACAGTCTTCTCTCTTAAGTCAAACTCTACATAAATATTTTAACCTTAGGTTAATTAGAAGCAGCCAAGATGTCATTATTTTAAGGAATATTCGAAACAGTAAAAAGGGTCACTGAATTTTTCTTCCTAAGAATATTTTCTTTGGGGGTGACACCCAGAGTGACCTGAAGTGCCATTTGAAATTCACTGTTTGTCAACTTCCCTAATTATGTGTTTTCCTTTGTTTTTGTGTTTTTTCCAGTTGTACTTTTCTACATGAGCACTGCTGGAAAATCTATGGCGTGACTGGTTCTAGAGCGAGACAAAGGGATAAGGTATGGATACAGTCAGAGACGGCGGGCCCTAAAGAGACTCCGATGTGACAGCACTGTGAATCCAAACTGGTCTAGATCATCTTTCCAGATCACTTCCTCCCCTTTACTCTCACTTAACGGATTCTCCTAACTCGGGAGAGAACACGGCCAGCCACATGGGGCACCCACGAAGTTTTAGTCACCCTGGGTTACTTAACAACTCAAAAGATGGAGAGGCACGTGTCCATGGGACACTTGGGGGAAAAAAAATGTTAAGTTATTGATAAACATATAGCAACACAAAACAACATGGTGACATGAAATGAGAAAACATAAAAAAACAAACAAACAAACAAACAAAAAAAAATAATCAACTTACCGTCCCAACAGAAACAAACGTTTGAGACAATGAATGTAACTCCCAGGTGCATTGAAACATTCACCTAGTTTGGAGGCGCCTGGCCGGCTCAATCAGAAGAGCCTATGACTCTTGACCTCGGGGTCGTGAGTTCGAGAGCCCCACGCTGGGTATCGAGATTACTTCAATGAATAAATAAATAAAAACTTTAAAAGAAAAAACAAAAACTTCACTTAGTGTTATGTCTCAGCGGGACCAGAGGGCTGGTATGCTCTGTCCTGACTTTGCTGGGTTTCCACTGGAGTTAATTTTAACTTGCTGGCAAATGCAAATACATTTAAAAAAAAAAAAAAAAAAAGCAAGCCAATTAAGACACAAGTGTTTAAAGACACAAGGAGTAATTACAAATGTATTATTCATACCTAATTTACAAGATGAACTTCTTTCCGTAAAATATTAAACTGTTTACATGCAGGCTGGGAAGACAATTTTCAAACTGTTCATGTTCCACTACAAAGCAATGACTATTAGCAATGCAACAGCTTCTGGCCGACTTACAGTGTGGACGAGGCAGTAATCAGAAAATGTTTGACCTCAAGATATCTACTTGACCCCACAGAAATGCAGACTCGCCTGCTATAAAATCCTAAACAATGGGGCAGACAAGGTCACAGGGTCAAAGCGAGTATTAACAGGTCACCGTGCGGCCCACTTGGGAGCAATTACTTCCAGTCATGGCTAAGTGGACACTTGATTGAATACCACTAAGACAGCTCACATCCCACGGATAACAATCCTCACAGCGATTAAGAATTAAAGCCCCCATGATTCAGCCTTTATTACTCAAATGAACCTAACTCTTCCATAAAAAACTCTTGGTATATGCCTGATGCAAGGTCTAAATTGAAATGCCACCTCATTAAACAATAATATCTAATTTTATCTAAATGAATTTTCATGAAAGTGCGCCACACAGCTCAGGAATTTTTAAAATGAATGATCACAAGTGATACATAATTTCGCCAAAACTGGGGCGGAAAAAAAATTAGCTTTAGGAATAAAAGGAAACATCAATGTTGAATGAAATGCCTATTCTTCCATGGCTGGAGAGAGCAACAGAGAACACGGGCCGATACAAAGGAGTGGTAACCTGTTTTAAGGAAATCCCTGATTTTCGATAATGTCAGATAAAAACGAACTGTTCAATCACTGAGGGAACTTAAAAAAAGAAAAATTCAGATCTCAGGTCCTCATTTGAATCAACTTGAACTATGGCTCTAGGAAGCCATGTTATTTTAAAACTCTCAAATGATTCTCGTATACAACCACTTACAGGAGCCCCAGTAGAGACCCTGGACAGAGTCTCATACCATTGACGAGGCTAGAAAACACACAGGGAGTGAGGAAGACCGCATCATCTTCCTCTTTTTGGTGCCCTCCCCCCTCATAATCTTGCTGAAGGCCTTGTATTTATTTTATTTTTTTAAGTCTTAGAGAGGGAGCGCACATGACCGGGGGAGAGGGAAGAGGAAGAGGGGGAAAGAGAACCTCAAGCAGGCTCCGCACCCAGCGCTAAGCCCGCTATGGGGCTTGGTGCCACAACTCTGGGATCATGACCTGATCCAAAATCAAGAGTCGGACCATTAACCGACTGAGCCACCCAGGCACCCCCCCCCCGTATTTATTTTTATTTTCATCTTCAACTTATGACAAGTGATTGTTCATTACAGTAATAATTGTAGGGTTTTTTCCTATGGAAAATGATTTACTTTTAAAAAATAGGTAATACAAAGAAATTGTTAGTTTAAAAAAAATGAGGGAATTACTGGTACTTGATGTCAGTCAACACGATGACCAACCATTAGGCTGGCAGTGACACACGATGATGGAAGAAGGGCAGGACCAGTCCCTTCCTCCTGGGTCACCGCCAGATCCCAAACATGTGCATATCAAGTCAGGATCCAGAGCTGAGGCCCAAATCTTCCCTCAGCTGACAAGGTGGACCTTCTCAGCCAGGGAAATCTTAAAAACTAGGTCAACAGATACAAATGACTTCTGCTGAAATGCACAGCTAGTAACCTTCTAAATACAAACAACGTATCTCACAGAGGCCTGTAAAGAATAAACATTGGGGGAGAACAGTAATACAGTTAAGTAATTCCATCCAGAGAAGAAATGCGGTTCCAAGAAGCAAATGAATCACTTTAGAGTCTTAACATTTGCATCAGGATGTATTAGGAAGCCCTGAATGCGGCATCGTGGTATTATAGGGCACCACCTCCCAGGCCTCAGCCACCCCACCCATACAACTGTGTGAACTAGGCAATCTTCCCTCTTAGAGGAGGGAGGTCACCCTCCTAGGCTTAATGGGCACACGACACTCTATGCAACATTTAGTAAAGGTTGCTCCTTTTTCTAGGCTGATGCAGAGTCCAGTGCCTGACAAGAAAAGCAAAGGCAGACTTTAAGCCGCTACTCATCGCCCGAGCCAGGCACACCGGTACAGTAACAACCCCAATTTCACACCAGAACAGCCAATAGAACAGAACAGTAACCGTTGAGGGGGAGGACCACTGTGCAATTTCCCACCAGCAAAAATTTATTAAATTAACAATGGCTACCGATTCTCTCAAGTATCACTAGAATACCGGCTAATTCTAAATTAAGACATGGTCCCAGCCTTCCAGAAGCTCACTCTCACCCAGCAGACTGGAAAGAATACCGTTTTGAAGATGTGCTCCCAAGCTAGTCGGCCCTCACCAAGCACTTCACCAATAAAAACCTTTGACACTTACATCCAAGGTGTAGGTTTCAACTAGATGATCTTATATTTAAAAAAAAAAAAAAAAAAAGCACAGATAATGCTAAAAGCTATAAGCGAAGCATCATCAGCATCATCATTCAAACTCTTTATACACCTGGTTTTGAGTCCAACCCTGTGAACTGCCCTCCATGGAAGTGGTAGACGGTAACCAGAATCCCAGGTCAGGGGGTTCCTCTTCTTGGAGGCTAATTTAAAAAAAAGAGGGGGGGGGGCGCTTACCACAGTAAAAAATAAATATAAAATTTTGGTTTTCATGAAAGGACAATCTGTGCAACAGGGTGTGGCGGGGAGGGTGGAAACAAACAGAAAAAAAAAAAAAGTGTGTGCTGCATTAGGTCATTCTTTAACAAAGGATCCAAAATGAAAGGCCATGGGGAAACCTGTTGTTTGGAACTCCAAAATTACCCTGACGTTTATACACTTCATCCTGTGCGGTCTACACTTTGATTTCAAATAAATTTGTTTCCTTTTAAATGACAGCTTGCTGTATTTATTTCCTCAGTATCCTTTTCTTAATTCACCCATGGCAATTCCGCCATAATGATTATAAAGTCTGGGTCATTCCAAGAGAAAGACCACGGTGTTTTCAGGACACGGAGATGCCAGAAAAAAGAAAAAAGCAAAAGGACTATGTGCATGGATTTTTTTTTAAATACTCACACACCTAAAAATGCAGATCCCCAACAATGATGCCACTATTGTGGTTTCTTTTTTGTTCTCTTTATAAAAACATGTTTGTGCTTACACCTCCCGGCACTAGTTCAGCGTTAAATAAAAACAACTCCAGTAAATTGCTGACAAACAGGTAATACAAGTAGAAAGAATTCCCTAACTTTCAGATTCTCAGCTCAGGGGAAAAGAAAAAGCTGAAGTAAAAGATCTCCCCAAAGTCATCTGGTAAACACGCTTTCCCAAAGAGAATGTGAAGTGCATAGCAAAACAGACACTTAACTAATTTTAAATGCCTAATTATATACCGCCTAAACAGAATTATCAAGAGGTTTGATTGACTTCTCCAGAGCTATGATTGCCATCAAGCAAACTCAGAGAAATAATAAATAATGTTTGACCTTCTCATGTCCTCAAATATTATTCACAGAATCAAAGTACGTGGGCCACCGGCTCTCCGTTCCAATGTTGTCGGGGAGCACAAGTCACAAATTAATTTGAAGTTAGTGACTCGCACTCATTTACCTCGATTTATGTACAGAATATAATGTGAAGAAGCACGTAAATTGCACCAACAAAATTAGAAGGGGGGGTGGCTACCTGAGTACGAGAAAAAGGGGAGAATGTGGGAAGCAGATGTAAAAACGTGTGGTACTGAGGGTACGGTTTACTCAAAAGAAAGGAAGAGTGGACCATCTCACGGAACTTAAAAAGTCACGAGGGGGGGCGCCTGGGTGACTCAGTCGGTTGAGCGTCCGACTTCGACTCAGGTCATGATCTCACGGTCCGTGAGTTTGAGCCCCACGTCGGGCTCTGGGCTGACAGCTCAGAGCCTGGAGCCCGTTTCAGATTCTGTGTCTCCCTCTCTCTCTGCCCCTCCCCTGTTCATGCTCTGTCTCTCTCGGTCTCAAAAATAAATAAACGTTAAAAAAAATTAAAAAAAAAAAGTCACGAGGGTGGCTTGAAGGTGGGGGCTTAGGCGTGGAAGAAGGAAGACGGAGGGGTGCTCTTGACAAGCCGTTTTCTACAAAAGTCTTCAAGCCCCAAGGATCTGCAATCCACAGGGACTCACAGAAGGTTTAACTAGGAGCTGAAGAAACATTCCCCGTTTCCAAAGAGACCTCCATAAAGGCTGAAACCTTGCCCCGAAGTAGAACTGTAAGACACAACTTAGGTTTTTATGCAGGAGACTTTTCTGCGACGGATAAAAAGCAATCCAGAAACGCAAACCTCCCAACATCAGATTGTGCCCCTCAGCCGGGCTGGAAAGGAGCACGCCTCCGTGTCAACCCCAGGGCCCGGGCTGCGTTCTGATGGGACTTGACGCAAACTTTTCGGTCCGAGAAATCAAATTAAGGTTTTCATCCTTAATGTACTAGGCCTCTTAGTACGTGTCAACGCTGCGTGCCCATATTAGCCAAAACAATATCCTCTTCCTGTTTATGTTTAAATCAAATCCAAGAGTGAGAGAAAGGACAAATGTGGATGCTGTCTCACCCAAGTCTCTCTGCTCCCTGGAAAAACTTCGGCAAACCCCCTTTGTGAAGGCAAACTGTTGGACCAGAAGCCATTATTTACAACGTAATTCCTCAGAAATTCAGGGCTTACCAAGCTGCACATACTGCGCTAAGCCCTTTTATAAGCACTATCTCATTTATCATGACAGCCGTACAAAGTAAATGTGTTAATTATTCCAGTTTTACAACCAGAAAACTAAGATTAAGCAATTTAGCTAAAATGTGCTGTCCATTAGCAGGATTACCATTTGAACCCAGTGCCATGTGACTCCACTCTGAATGGAAACATGGATCAAACACGCAAGAAAAGCCCCACCATCCGGGCAGGGAGAAGGACGAAGGGCTGAGCTAACTTATAATAATCTTGTCATTCTGCCCCTGAAACTGGAGGCCCACGTGGAAATGAAAACAGCTGGTGACTCCTGAGTCAAGATGTCCTATAGCCCAATTTAAACAGTACGCCCAGAACTGGTTCTTCACTTCCTCATGTTTAACTCAGAGTCCAGGTGTGAATAAAACCTTTGTTCTTTATTTCCACTATCTCCACCTCCAAGGAGGGACACACATAAATTAATTTCTTCCGGGGCCCATAGCTCAGCCCAATGCTCAGGCAAAGCACGAGAAACAGCAGTTCAAATCGAGGCTTAGGATTCAATTCTTGGACCCTGATGAGATGGGATTTACAAAGCTGTCGCTTCCCAAGGTCACCTGGGAAGGGCCGGCTGCTTACCCACCAGCCCAGGCAGCTGCCTGGCCAGCCTCTCTCAGCAAGAAGCCACTCAGCTCCCTGCCTGGCTCTAGTTACAGCAGAGAAGTACTATTGTTCTAAGAGAAGAAACTGGAACCCTCAAAAGGAAAAAGGCTCAGAGAAATACATTTCCAGTCCACCCTGGTATAAACCGGGAGGTCTGCCTAAAGAACAACCGGGCCAAACACAAAACAGAACGAGAGAGAGAGAGAGAGGGAGGGGGAGGGAGAGAGAGAGAGAGAGAGAGAGGAGATAGAAAGGAAGGTTAGGGGGGAGGGGAAGGAAGGAAGAAAACACTGCCTTGTTAGGAAAGAGGGAATAAATAATACCAATGTTCTCGGGACAATCCTTTCTTCTCGGATCTCCGTAACCTCAAGGTTATCCCTAGGAAGACCATTCAGGACGGAACGGACTTATCAGTTCTGATGGAGGTAAAGGTAACAGTCTTGAAGCCAAGCACGTTTGGGATGGGCCAACAAAGTGAAACCCACCTGGAAAGTGCTAGACGAGGAATGTGTGTGTGTGAGTGGGCAGATCCTTCAACCAGTGTCCCCTAGACCTGGTATTTTATACAACTCTATCATGTAGGCAAATGCAGCACACAAGGGATTTTCAGCCCAACTATGGCTTTTGTGTCCTCTAGCGTTTCAGAATAGGATACGCAAGGGATGCTCATTAATGGGACTTCCACACGCCCGATGCTACCTTCCCTTTTATCTGTTTATACTTTTATCAAGTCCCAGGTCCTATAGGATTCCACAGAATTTACAGGCAGGCTTCCTTTCCCCCGTCTTGCAAAACTTGCTCCCCACCCCACCCGGTACAGCGAAGAAACTACGAACACAGTGGCTCTAACACCAAAAAGTGGACACCACAGCCAAATCCACTGCCTAGATGCTTACCATCTTACCTTCAGTTTTTTGTTTTTTTTTTTTTTTTACCCAAAACTGTTGGCAAGACCGGTCCCAGCTGAACGACTTTTTAAGAAATTAATTTGGTGTCAGTCTGAGTTTCCTTAAGGTAGGAAATCTAAAACTCCATCTACGAAAATAACTTGCTTATTAAAACTCTCAATGCTGCCAAAACGTCCTGCCAATGCAGGCCCTACTGTGCCGAGAGATGAAAAGAGGGTGGGGCCCTTTTTTTTTTTTAATACTGAATTTGGCAGGAAAAGTAAAGGGAAGCTTCTTCTCCCAGTTCCGCACCTGCCCCGCCCTCCTCTTCCACACAGAAGAGAGAACAGAAGGGGCCTTAAGCAACAAGTAAGTTTACACTGGCCACTCCAACCACCTATCTAGCAATAACTTCATGATGTGTTTTTATGCATAAATTTTTGGGAGGGAGAGGAGGATGTACTGAGGTATACACACTTCATCCTTGAAAGAAAACAAAAATGAGTCATATCTAAGTATTTCAAATCAAAGCACAGGACCCAGGCAATACATTTTGCTTGTGTAACCAGGAATAACAAAGACTAAATAACCAGAAATAATAAAGTCGGTTGAGCGTCCGACTTCAGGTCATGGTCTCGTGGTTTGTGGGTTCAAGCCCCGCACAGGGCTCTGGGCTGACAGCTCAGAGCCTGCTCCGGATCCTCTAGCCCCCAATCTCTCTGCACCTCCCCTGCTCGCGCTCTCAAAAATAAACATGAATAAAAAGAAAGACCTTAGAATCTACCTTAAGTTAAGGTTATCACACCAGTTTTAAGAAATACTCAGAGAGCAGTCACTGAGAACTCAGTTTCTGTAGAAGTATTTTCAGTTTTCATAATGGGAAATAAAAATACAATGCTGTTTCAGTATTTTGCAACCATTAATTAGGCAAGATGTACTCTAAAGGTACGTGGGGTTGACCCTTGAACAATAAAGGGGGGGCTAGGGGCACTGCTGACTCCCTGCACAGTCAAAACTTCTTTTAGAACTTTTGACACCCCAAAAACTTAACTACTGATAGCCTGTTAACAGGAAGCCTTACTGGTAACAAAAACAGAGACTGATACATACTTGGTATGTTGCACATATCACACAGTGTATTCTTACAATCAAGTAAACTGGAAGAAAAAAAAATGTTACTAAGAATATTGTTAAGGAGGCACCTGGGTGGCTCAGTCGGCTGAGCGTCCAACTTCAGGTCAGGTCATGATCTCACAGTTTGTGGGTTCGAGCCCCGTGACAGGCTCTGTGCTGGCAGCTCAGAGCCTGGAGCCTGCTTCATTCTGTCTCTCTCTCTGCCCCTCCTTCTCCCTCTCAAAAATAAACATTTAAATTTTTTTTTTAAATTGTAAGGAAAATCATTTATAGTTCTATAAAAAAAATTCACCTAAGTGCAGTTCAAACCCACACTGTACAGGGGTCAATGACAGATTCTGTGAGGACTTCCAAACCCACCCCTGCCCAGGTCTTTAATTCTGCAGAAGGGGTTTTGATGGTTTTACGGGGACAACAGCATGGGTTGAGAAGATATGCAAAACACCCTACAAATTTTAAGCTCAGTCTTATTCTCTTTTTTTGATGAATAAAGTCTTCAGCTAATAAGAAGTGATCGCCCAGAGACTCAAATACGAGAATAACAAAATCCAAAATTCCTTGCTTAGAATCCACCTTGCTGAAAACAGACTGAAGGTGGGTGTAACCATAATGAATGGAGAAAAAAGCTCTAGGCTTCAGTGTCACATGAAGGCCAAGTGTTCTAAAAAGAGAAGGGCATGATTATTTACATCTAGAGTTAGAAATATGTACTGCAAAGATAGCTGAATCGGCCCAGTAGCTTTCTCTTAAAGGCAGTAAGGCTCAAGATTTAATGTGGACAAGATTCATCATCTGGCTTGCCTTACTAAAAATGCACCTTCTAGGGGCGCCTGGGTGGCTCAGTCGGTTGAGCTTCCGAATTCGACTCAGGTCATGATCTCGCTGTCCGTGCGTTTGAGCCCTGCGTCGGGCTCTGTGCTGACAGCTCAGAGCCTGGAACCTGTTTCAGATTCTGTGTCTCCCTCTCTCTCTCTCTGCCTCTCCCCTACTCATGCGCTATCTCTGTCTGTCTGTCTGTCTGTCTCTCTCTCTCTCTCTCTCTCTGCAAAAATAAATAAACAAAAAAAAAGTGCACATTCTAGGCTATATCTCTAGAGAATCCAATGCAACAGGTTCGGGACAGAGTCAGGGAGCTGCACCTGAACATTGGCATCCAAGCGGTTCAGATGCAGATCCTGGAAAATATACTGTGTTCAAGGTCCCATCGGAGCCAGGGACCAGACTCCAACTGGCACTTTACTAGACTCATTTCATTATTTATTTCCTATCTCTTTTACGGGAAGACCCTAAGTTAGAAGTATGGACACTCCCTGAATGGAGCCAACAACTCTGGGCCAGAGCTGGCTGGGCTGGGAACAACACCACATAGCCAGAGCTGGGCCAATTTGATGTTTCAAATTTTTCCCCAGTGAGCTTGGACCACGCTATGGCGAGATCACCTGCATTCATGCTTACCTAACACAAAGGCAACTTCTGGTGCTTGGAGGAGAGGCAGGGGGGTGAAGAAAGCATCTTGACTACAAGTACAAATTCTAAGCAAATGCCCCGTAACAAAAGGAGCTGATAATCTGATGTTCCCTTTGTGAGTAGCTATTCCCATGTGCCCAACACACTGTGAGCATCCCACCTCATTTGCCAGTGATTTCCAGGACTTTCAAAGGAAATTTTAACTAGACATCCTTTCTACCCTGACATGCTGCCTTCAGAACCTAACCCTCAAGGAAGATGCAATGTCACCAGACAAGACCACAGCAGGTCCACTAAGGACTCGGGGCCAGCAGGTTGTGGCCTGAGAAGCAGAGATCACGTCTGCAGAGAGAAGAATGCAAAAGCAGAAGCACCGTGAGCAACGGAGCTGAGCGAGGACAGGACACTATCCCAGTTCCTGATGGTTCAGGGCTGCTCCCTTCAGACTTAACGGCCACATCCCAGGGTTTACCGCCATTTTTAATCGCCACCATACCCACCCCCTCCCCTCTCTCCTTAGCTTGCGTATTAACTACCCGCAGCACCAGAACTCCTGGCAAGAACACTAAGTATGTAGCCACAAATAAGACAGAATCCTCATCCTCCAAGTCTCGGGACCCAACAGCGACACTTGGAGGCGGTCACAAGGGGCCATTTGCAGACGGTCAAGGCGGTCTGCAGAGAGACAGAGAGAAATAACTCAGAGCCACGACTCAAAACGAGGCAAGAAGCACAACAGACAGAAGAGGGTGTCTTGTTTCCTGAGACCCTGGATCCCACTTTTTCCCCTCAGATTCCATGACACAGACTGGCAATCACTGCAACAGATACCCTTCTGTACCTTATAACCAAACAGTTCGTCCAAATAGTACTTTTAAAATATTTTAGGTCAACGAAGGAAAGCTGTGGACTCTCACTGATTCACCGGCAACCCAGGAAGCGAAGAATTCACCCACTCGCACCACCCCTTACCCAACTGCTGAGATGGTCAGCGTCCTCACCTTGACACTGGTCACCCTTGTCTGCTACTGGCAGAGGCTTCTTTCCATACTCCGTACTTTGAATTCAGTACTTCACACGCTCCAAAATACTTAACACGGAGATGGTGCTAAAGTCGGAAGGACTCCTTTCTCAACCACATTATGAGTCACAAATAAGGAGCTTACGTTAATCACTTAAGTGCTTCTAAACTATTTCTCTTCTTTCTTCTTCCTTTTATTAATTAATTAAGGGGGGGGGGGGTTGTTCCATCTTGGAGGGGCAGAGAAAGCAAAGCTTCCAGAGGAAAATGCTTGAATGTAAAGCATGGGTGTTTGAGAAACGAACACAATCCTAGCAGAGGCGTAACAAAGCTTTCTGCCACCCTGTGGGAAAGGTCCCATTTAACCTATTTTTGAAGTGCCCCGATGCAAAGCCATCCTAACGGATGTTTGTCGAGGGCAGTCACGGAACAGAGTAGAGGGTGTCTTACATACAACGTACCATTTCTCCCAACCGGAGGAGACGCACTCGGCAGCGAGGACGACCGTCATGCAGTTACATACAAGTCACTTACCTCCCCACCGCCTCTGCCTCTTGCCCACCTGAGCCATGGAGGGGTGCTCTGCCAAGGGTCCAAAGGTGCAAGATGCACAACAGGAAAAGGCAAGTGCAGCACTGAGCCTGAGTGAGCGAGAGACCTCTAAATGCGAAGCGCCACTGGCATTTTAACTTCCCTGGAGGTTCTAACCAAGTTCTGGGCACTAAATTAAACAAAGAGGCTCTAACAAACCATCACTGCAGAGCGTTTAAATGGTGCACAGCCAACTAGGCTGCCGAAAGACAGATGATAAGGGGAGAGAGAACAGCAGCCAGCAAGGCGGACTCAGTTCCAGCTGGATTGGGGGTCAAAAGGTGGCTGAGGCATTGCCTTCCCAGAAGAAGTGAGTCACGAGGAAAGTCTGCAAAGGAGGCAAGGTGGTGGATTTGTTTTTCCCAGGGCCCAGCGTGGGTACTGGCTTAGCAATATGGAAAGGAACACTAGGTGCAAACAAAGGAGGTGGCCGTTCTAGAACGACCGCAGGATTCAAGATACCTGAGGGCAGCAAAGGCAAGGTCAGAGGAGCTTACCAGGACAGCTAGACAGGTCTAAGCAGCTTTGCCTGAACTGGAGAGGCCGGGCGGGAAGATGGGGCACGGTGTATAACCAAAACGGGGTCAAAGCTCAACACTGGCAACACTATGTGTGTGAGGTGCTCGAACCTCTGAAACTCGCCACTACCCCATCTGTGAAGTAGGGACATCCGTGAAATACCTCCCTCTCCAGTCTGTTAAAATGGATTTAAAACTTGCAGTAGGGCAGCAGCACAGGGGTCAGCAAATTTGCAGCTGAATGGCCAAATCCCACCAATGATCTGCTTTTTATAGCCTGCAAGCCAGAAATCATTTTTACGTCCTAACATGGCTGGCAAAAAAAAAAAAATAAAAATAATAATACTTAGTGCCCTGTGAAAAGTATACGGAAGTGAAATTTAGTGTCCGGAAATAAAGTTTTATTGGAACACAGCCACACCCATGCGTGTACGTACTACCTATGGCTACTTTCCCACAACAGCAAAACTGAGAGTGGTGAGAGACGGTGGAGCCTGCAAAACCTAAAAAATTTACATCTGGCCCCTTACAGAAACATCTGCCAACCCCTGTACTGATAGGAAGCATTCAATAACCATTCATGGAGCCTCACTTTATACATAAGGAAATTCAGACAAAGAAACATCGAGACTGTTTTTTTGACATATAACTCACCTATCATAAAATTCACCCTTTTAAACTGTACAACTGAATGGGTTTTGGTATACTCGGAGTTGCGAAACCATCACCACAATCTAAGTTTAGAACATTCTTACCACCCCAAAGAGAAACCCAGTCCCCCTTCTCCCCAGCTGCCAATACCCAATCATCTACTTTCTGTTTCTCTGCATTTACTGTATGTGGACATTTCATATAAATGGAATTACACGATACGCGGCATTCTGTGGCAGGCTTCTTTCAGTCAGCATAATGTTTTCAAGTTTCTTCCAGGTTGCAGTAGATATTGGTGCTTCAAATCCTTTTTACAGCCAAATTCTCGTCAATGCTATGTTCATAGCATCTCTTATCTATTCATTGGTTCATGGACATTTGGGGTATTTCCACTTTTTGGCTGTTAGGAGTAATTTGTCTATTAACATTAACGTACATGCTTTCACGGAGGCATGATTCTCTTCAGTACGTTCCTAAAACTGGAATTGCTACGTCAGATAGTAGCTCCTTGTTTAACCTTTTGGGGAACTTCCAAACTGTTTTCCAAAGCAGGTGAACCATTTTACATTCTCACCAGCAACGCACAAGGGCTCTAAGCACTCCATGTTTTCACCAATACTTACTATTGTCTGTGTTTTTGACTGCAGGGGTTGTGACGTAATTACTGACTGACATTTTGCTTTTCTTTGCCTCATGACAAATGACATCAACGATCTTTTCGTAGGCTTATGGGCCATTTGTATATCTTCTCTGGAGAAATGTCCATACAGATATTTTGCCCATCTTTTAATTGGGGAGTCTTTTTTTTTTCTTTTTACTGTTTGTTTGAGAGATACCACGCACATGCGTGCAAGCGAGCAGGGGAGGGGCAGAGAGAGAAGGAGAGAATCCCAAGTGGGCTCCATGCTGTCAGCCCAGAGCCTGACGCACAGCTCAATCCCATGAACCATGAGATCACCACCTGAGCCAAAATCAAGAGCGGGGTGCTCAACCGACTGAGCCACCCAGGCACACTCAGGTTGTCTTTTCTGAATGTTAAGAGTTCTTTATATATACTTGATACTAGACTTTTATGAGATCTCTAAGTATTTCCTTCCATCTGTGGGTTGTCTTTCCACTTTCTTAATAGAGTCCTTTGAAGGGCAAAAACCTTTGCTTGTACAAAAGACAAATTTAAAAAAAAATTTTTTTTTAAATACTGGAGTCCAATTTATCTATTTTTTTCCTTTTGTGGCTTGTGCTTTTGGTGTCATAGCCTAGAAATTGCCCGACCCAAGGTCATGAAGATTCACTCTTAAGATTTCTTCTAAAAGTTTTATATATTTAGCTCTGCCACAGAGATCTTTGATGTATATGCTGTGAAAGGGGTCCACCTTCATTCTTTTTGCACACAGGTACGCTCTTGTCCCTGTACCATCCGTTAAAAAGACTATTCTTTCCCCCACTGAATTGCCTTGGCACCCTTGTTGGAAATCAATTCACCATAAATGTGTAAGTTTATTTCTGGACTCCTTTCTATTCCATCGGTGTATACATCTATCCTTATTCTAGGACCACAATTTCTTGATTATTGCAGTAGGTTTCAAAATCAGGAAGTGCAAGTCCTTGAACTTTGTTCGTTTTCAAAAATGTCTCGGCTTTTCTAGATAACACGTATTTCCATATGAGTTTTAGGATCAAATTGTCAATTTCCGCACAACAAAAAAGACATTAGGCATTTTGATACAAAGTGGCTTTGACCCCGTAAACCAACTTGGAAATTACTGCCATCATAACAACTTGAAGTCTTCCACTTTATGAACACAGGATCTCTTTCCATTTATTTAGGCTGCTGTGAATTTCTTTTAAAAATCTTTTGTAGCTTCCGTGTACAAGTCCTGTACCTCTTATTAAATTTATTCCTAGATAATTTCTGACGCGACTATCAATGGGATTGCTTTACATCTTTTTTATCACTATAAATGTTAATGTAGAATAGTAAAAGTCACTGGGGGACCATATGCAAGAAGAAAGGACCAAAGCCTAAGAGAAAGCAAAGGTGAAAGTAAAGGTGGATTTCAAGGAGATACAACGTGTCAACATTCATGCCAGACTTCAAGTTCCTTGAGGGCAGGCGCAGGGCCCGTCTGGCACATCCTGTACATCCAGGGCATACTGAGGCACTCGAGAAACACCTGCTGGGCAGTGCCTGGCTGGCTGAGTTGGTAGAACATGTGACTCTCAGTCTCAGGGTTATGAATTCAAGCCTCACACTGGGTGTGGAGCCTACTTAAAAAAAAAAAAAAGAAGAAGAAAGAAAGAAAGAAAGAAAGAAAGAAAGAAAGAAAGAAAGAAAGACCCACTGAATGAATATAGTTGTCAACAACAGCAGTATGTACTTAAACTTTATTTTCCATTCTAGGCAATAAACGTGCTCACAGGTATTAGTTTCTTCAAGTCACTGGTTAGTTATAATGGTGTGGACTGCAGAGAACAGGGATATGTCGAGGCAACACTGTCATATGCAAGAACACAAGTTTGGTGAAGAATCTCCACCAGATGATAAGCTCTTCTTTAGTTTTTCCAGCTCACAAGTTGAAGAAATGTCAGCAGACAAGGAAGAGAGTAAGGGTAACTAACAGAGGAAGCACACATTTTGCAAACAGCACCAGTCCTCTTGACGACGATATAAACAATGTATAATGACACCCAAAGGTAAAACAAGCAATGCAACAGAAGGTGCCAGATGGATAAAGGAGGGAGAGAGAGAGGGCAAGAAGCACCAGCCAATCTACTCTCCAAAAGGGAAAGTTAAAACGCAAGGCTATATATGGTATTTATGCACTACTACGGCTTTCCTTTGATGTCAAGGATGATGTACAATCAATTGAAGTAACAAACTTTCACTAAGGAGGAGTATACTATGTGTTGTGCTGGCACCACGCAAAGTGTAGCGTGTACATAATCTCATTAACTTGTCACAATCCTGAGGCAACTATTATTGTCACCATTTCAGAACAGAGGGAACAGAGACCTAGAGGTATTAATGGAAGACCCAAGGTCTCCTGTCACGCCAACCACCACAGCTGGAATTTAAATCACCTAACTCCAAAATATACACACGAGGCGAGATGTGTAGAAATACAGACACAAGCACCTATTATATATACTTACAGGTAGCGAATATCTAACACGCTGATACAGTTACTAATTCTAATACCCTCGTAGTAGTTAGTAATTCGATTCCACACATAAGACAGTTTGGAAAGAGACAAGTGTCCCTACTCTTTTTAACTCAACAAATTAAGGGGGTATGGAATCCACAACAAAAAGGTTGCTATTATTTGGGCACTAACACCACACGTAATGTAAATCTGGAAATTATATTGTTTCCTGCAGCCATCAAGGCAACACTGGGTTTGAGTCCTGGGTCTGTCACAAACCTGATGTGTAACGTTGGGAAGTATCCCCCGTCTTAGTAAATTGCCCTGCCCTCATCTGCAAAACCACTGCCAATTTTATGATTCTACCAAGGTACTCTTCTTGTAAGCTTTCAATTATTAAGTAATCAGCTTTCATTTGTGCCTTTATCAAACCAACTGGTGCGTTCGAGTTCTCAGCCCAGGTGGAAAGGGTAGAAGAGTATCTGGGCATATGTGGCAGCACCCTTGATCAAAAAACCATCTCTTCAGTAAAGCAAAAAGCAGCATGTGGGGGCGGGGGGAGGGTTGGGTGGAGAGATTTGCTTTGATAACGTGCATCTTGAGCCCTTTCTCCCCTGGCTGGTCCATGTCCTAAATCATTTCCTTGCTTTCAAATAGTAAATTTTCTGCTAGATGTCTAGATATGCTGGAGATCAGGTTACAGTGTGAAGGACAAAAGATAAAAACAATCTGCATACTTCCATCTGGTTCTTCAGAACAAAGTCTAGAGACTTGAAATGTGAGGAGAGAAGCATGCTACTCTAGCTGCACAACAGACACCGCAAAATGTCACAGAAACAAATCTTTCGAGAGAATCAGAGACGCTGGAATGCGTAATTAACCAAAATTTACTCTGAGAGCATGGGGAAAGAAAAAAAAAAAAAAAAAAAAAGACCGGGCCATGCAACACAATGTTGCCTCTATTCCAAGTGGATGAAAAGTTGAGACCAGACCAATGTATTAGAAAGTCCATGGTGCAGACAAGCTATTCTTATCCAACTACTCCTGTTTAAAAAACAAACCATAAAAAAAAAAAGACTTCTACATATTTATTAACACAGCCCTGCCTAGTTTTTAGGACTCAAAAATCAACACTCAAGGTTTGACTCTCGTCAAACTTTTCCTTCACCACATGGCATTGGGCCACGCAAGACGTATTTTCAATATGAAAGAAACCAGAAGGTCCAATACAAACACGGGCTTTCCAATATATAAAATTTAAGAAAAGCCAGGGTCTGTGCAGAAAACATTAAACCGGTTTATATATCAAAATCACGAGGTTGAAGCAGAAATGCAGCATTAAAATAATTTACAAAATGGCTCGACGATGAACATTTTCCTCCATGAAAAAACAACACCCTTAATGTTTTTCATATGGCACATAAATTTAACAATACCTGCAGGAATATTTTCATTGGTTAAACCAACACCATAGGTCTTTTTAGCTCTTAAGCGTATTACGATTCTTGCCTTTTTATAGCATTTTTGTTGTTGTTTGCACCCAATGTAATAAGCTTTTGAGAACAAGAAACAAACCACAATAAAAAGAAGAAAGGACTACCCTTTGCAACTGCAACTTTCACGAGAGGGGTTGGGGGGGGGGGAGCGATTCAAATCTCGTTTTTATAGCTGCTATCTTGATGCAATTAGTGTAAAATAATTGTCTGCACAGGCCAAGGAAGAGGCTAGGTTGCCGCACTTGAATGCATTCCCGAAAATGATTTCCCGGCCTCTCCCTCCAGCCCGCTGCAGCAGATGTTGGCTGTTAAGCCGCGCAGACGACACAGTTCATGACTTTTCTAAGACGGCTGTGTGCCACATCTGCAGTTGATGAAATGGAGAGCAGAAGTGTGGCAGACACACAGAGGAGAGTGTGAGCGAGGCAGGCAGGCGCAGGCTGGGCCAAAGGAACTGTCTTGAAGGCTGGCCTAAAAATAGACACACGCTCACACTCCTCCACCCTCCGCATCCAACCTCATAAAACCGGGCCTGCCTGTCCTATTATGGAGTCAGCCTATGGCAGACACTTCCTGCATCCAACCTGGGCTGCGGATAACGCGAGAGCGTTGAGGCAGGAGTGGGGGGAAGCAGGCTGTGCAGCCTCCTCAAAGCGCGGCTCCGCTCTCCGAGCCTCGGTATAACTGGGCTGTGGTCCAAGTTCAGCTGGGCCCCCAGAGAAAGGCAATGCTTGTGTTTAGCCCGCACAATACTGACATAACATTAACAGATTTACATATGCAAAACTGTGAAGCAACAGGCATTCCCCCTCAATTGACCCACAGCTTGTAGTGTCTGCCGAGTTATTCCCCGCTTCGGCTCTGTAACCAAGTGGGCGGCATGCGAGTACCATCTGGGTACCACTTATTGAAAACTGGCAGTCGTTCTGTAATAGGCAAGCTGGCAATAAGAGGGAAGGGAATAAATTGCATCATTTAGTTAACATCCACTTGCTTTGCGGCTGTTAAAAACCCATGACTGAATAATAATTTGGTTATTTCTTTTGCCAGAAACTGCTGTCAGCCAAATTGTGCTACGCATGCTGCAGAAGTCGACTTGCAAAATTTCCACTTGAAAAGGGATCATCGAGGAGAATCGGGGTGAAATGGGCACCCATCTCCGCTTGTGCACGGTGGCGACTCCCGCTGCACCGTGTCTCGGGGGCCTCTGAGCGTCATCATCCCCAACGCAGTCGGCACAGCCCCGGTGAGCCACTGAGCCACAGCGTGCTGTGCTGTGTGGTGATGCCCCTAAGGAGCTCGGTTTCAAGGGTGTGCGTATGACTAGTGATATCTGCGAGGTGGCAGATGTGGCCAGGCAAGTCTGGTCTGAGACATGAGATCCGCCTAGTCTCCGCCTCCAACAGAGTGGACAAGCAGGCACACAGGAAATCTGAGCACGACCTGCCCGTGTCCCCCGTAACTCTGTGCCCGGAGCAGTCAGACTGCTTCACTTCTGTCTGGTTCACTCAACTGCACCAGCCTGACTAACAAAGAAAGTGCCAGAAACCTTAGACCACCACATAAAGGTACAAGTGATCGTCAGTAAAAATCCATATGTTTGAAGTGGTTCTCTTCTGGAACTATCATGTCAAGACATGAGATTATCTTATTTACTATATACAGTGTGTGTATGCACACACACACACACGCACACACACACACACACGCACACACACACACACACATACGTGTATTACTTTCCTTTTCCACCACAGTCTTTTAGCAAAATTGGGGCTGAAATATGGCAAAGGGACCGATGCTCTGGCAGTTTTCAAAACATGTAAACCTATTTATTTTTTATTTTCTCTTGTATGTGACTGCAACAAAAATATATCGGCTACATCTATGCGGCCAGCTGTTTCCCTGGCTTCTAATGCATCCACTGTTCATCAACTGGATTTTAATCAGGATTTCCTGAGCACTTAATTGGGGCATAGCCTCAGGAAAAGGGGAGTATAGTGGATTCGAGGGTGACACCTAGCCTGTGCTATCTGTCTAGCTGGGAAGATAAAGCAAACTCTTGGGTTCCATTACCATATGTATGGAAGGGCCAAATGCATGGACTGAGAGACCCAGGAAGGTGTAATTACTTTTATCGGTTTTTAACCACTATAGCTTTGGTCACTTACATATATTTCAGTCTTCATTTTCCTAAAAGACATAGAAAAAAAAGTACAGAAATGGAAAGAAGCAAAAGGAAAAAATGGAACAGCAAAATAAATTTTTTTAAAAAAAGGAATGAAGAAAAAGCAGGAAGAAAAAATACGTGAAGTACAAGTGAACACAGTTTGATCAAAAAAAAGGGGGGTGGGTGGGGTGGAAATGAGACCCTTTGCAGCACATTAACAGCAAAAATGCACATTTACAAAATCCAAACCTGAAACTCTCCTTACTTCTAGACTAAGGAAAAAAGGCCAGACAATCCTTAAAAGTCCAACACAAATTAAAGAGCACTCAATTTTTATAAATGGGGTGGTCTCTCTAAAAATAATGTAGTCAGCTGTGTGCACATTAAAATAGGCAAAATACGATCATAAAGAAAGAGGAGAGAAAAAAGAGGCAAAACCAAATTGTTACGTATTTTATAAACCACAACATTTGTAAGTTACCACATGTTTAAGTGAAACTCCGGTAATAACTATTTTCAAGGGAACGGCAGTAGACAAGAAAGATAATAAGAGGCCCCCCCCTACCCGGTTTAAGCTTATGATTGTAATCTTACCTTGCTCTAAAGAGCTTACGAGGTAAGGAAAAGACTGTCACTTCTATATCCACAGATACCGAAAGATGTTAGGACTCTGAAGCAAGAGGCTAAATTTGCTCCTTGGAAGGATGAGGAAAAATAGTTACAAGCCGCTGAGCTTATAACCAGTTTGTTAAAAGAAAGCAAAATAGTTCTTTTATCCACACATATATGTATGCACATTCAAACGTACACACACACACACACACACACACACACACACACACACACACACACTAAAATGAGCAAGCTGTCATGGAAATACCACCGGCTTGAGGGTCAGGCTTGAGGATTTGGTTTTCACCAAATCGCTGCCACTTACTTTCTGCCTGGGTGACCTTGGGCAAGTCACTATTACTCTGGGCCTGATTTTCTTTTCTTAGAAAATACTGATTCACAACAAAGGCAGTGCTAGAACTCCCCAAATCTGAGCAAAATAATGATCTTCCCAAAAGCTCATTATTGCAGATTTATCATTACAAACTGCGAATCCTTTTGAAAATCAGTGAATCAGGGTAACACACGATTTCAAAATTACTGTCATTTTACTTTGCAAATTACTGTTAGGGTAAATATTGCTGGGGTTTTTGTTTGTTTTAAGAAATACACATGTTGAAGGACTGAACTGCTTTATGCAAATATTTATCTTCCAGAACATTGTATGTTCCTCAGCGTTTGTTTAAAACCCAAAAAGTTTCCAGGGATGGCAAATTTCTATTTAATATTCAATTTCTTAATAAATAATTATAATACAAAATTAACTTACAGAGCCCATCATTTTGGAAATACGTAGGAACCAAGAGTTAAAAGTCTAAAACACCTACAAGCCACACCTGATATGGTCCATTCTAAGGTTCTGGAAAACAGTACGTTCCTAGAAAACATATTTTTAAGCTACTGCCACAACCATGTTCACTGCTGTGTATTTAAAAGTAATCATTCTCTCCTTGTTGGTTTCCACTGTCTTATTCCCCCTAAGCTCTTCTACCAATGAACCATGGCATGTTTTTCCCCAAATGGCTTTAAATGGTGTGTATGTTCTGGCAAAAGTCCAAATTTCCAGCCAACATCAGCATTTTCCAGTTAACCTTAATCAACTCTATTGTCTTTCAGAAGTGGGGACAATGCGATTGACCCTTGGTGGGGGGAATATGTGTAAGGGTTTTCCCCAGGAGCAGTTATGGATTTGTGCAAATCCACACAGCACCTTGCATGACACCCTCCCCCAATCCAACATCCAAGGGCAGACATCCACAAGCCAGCTGGTTCGGGTAACAGTCAGCGGCCAAGAAAGAGCGCGGAGGTAACTGGTCCATGAGACTCAGGAATTCCCACTTTGGCCTCATTAGCAAGAGGGCTGGGCAGCCAAGAAAAAAGTTAACATTAGCCAAATACACCTGGTGAATCTTGTAAAGACTAAAGATGTGCTCATTAACTGAGCTTAAAAATGTGTGACCTACCAACCCAAAGAGCTATTCTCAGGTCCTTAATGGTACTAATTTTGTGATCAAGTTACAAATTCCACGCGGTTCTTCATAAGGTCCCTTTAAGGAGACTTTTGATGTTGGACAGTTGGACCTTTGACCCGTCAGTCACACACGGACACACACTTCACTCTGACGATGCAGGGGGCCCTCAAGGGTGAAACAGTCCAGCCAGCAGAATCAAAGTTACCTGGCCGCCCACATATCGCTGAAGAGACACCCCGAGGCAGCGAGGCACATCCCCGATGCCTTCCCATATCATCAATGGTCACTAGCACCACGGCCGCTGCCGGCTCACCCAGAGGACAGAAGCTCCTCCGCCCAACTCTAAGGGGCTCGTGGAGAGCATCATCGCGGAGCTGCGGACTGTCTGCAGCCCTCTCTTGACCTGGGCAAGGATTCAGGGATGGGCATTCATCCTGCGAGGGCCACCCCGGCACTAATGGAGCCCCGTGCTGTAAAGAAAATTTCAGTATCCATTTTCATTATGAGCTCAGAAAAGGAAGGAAATGAGGGAGGGAGGGAAAGAAGGGAGAGATGAACAGGCAGAGGGGTGGAAGAGAAACACAGACGGGGGGTGGAGGGAGGAAGGAAACTGCTTGCTGTAAAGACAAAACAAGTTGCAAAGTCTAGAAATAAACACTCAGGGCTGAATCCCAACATGCCTCTTCTTTTCTGTCAGTGTTAGGAAATAAAACTCTAATCAGAGGCAAAAGGGTTTGAGGGTAATTTAATATATCTGGGTTTTACATAAACTAACAATTACAGGCTTCTAAGCCAGTTCAGATGAGGCCACCCCCCTCGCCCAGGCAGTTTATGATCTTACCCTTTCCCCCTGTGTTGTGACACCTTGAGGACTCCCAATCCGTCTACCGTCGTGACACTGGGAGAACTCCCAACCCATAACCTAACGAAACAGCTGCCAACAACCAGCTCAGAGAACACGTTCTCTGTGTCAGGACAGGAGCGCCTGGCAGGTAGACAAACATTTCAGGCTTTATCCAGGTGTGTGGCTGGGGTGGGGCGAGGGTGAGGCCCAGATGTGCAACATGGGCCACAGTGTTCGTGTACAGCCAAGTCAGCATCCTTTTACGTGGCTCTGAATGCCTCCAAGAAAGTCCAGCTCTCCAGCCAGGGCCGCCCAGAGCCACGATCAAGAAGCAACACACGTATCTCCTTCCTTCCGCGACATCCAAAGGCAAGTTGCTACTCCTGGGTCATCAGGCAGAGATGAACGTGAACTAGACACACCAGAAGCCCTCAACGAGAGCTTTTTCTGACACAATTACCCAACACCTTCTTCCACCAAATGCCTGGTTGGCTGCTTAGCAGCAGCGACTCATATTAAGCATTCTAGCACATTCTGGCAAGGCCCAGAGAAAGACAGGACAGCTACTGGGCTTTACAACTCTTTGGTGGTCATCACCACCTCTAATATTTACGAAGTACTTTGGAAACACAGGCTGGAGCTCCTGGTATACACCTATGTTAGCAGGAAGAGAAGATCTACGGTTTCCTTCTCAAATCAGCAAAGGCCTCTTCAACCAAACTGACTTATCTAATCCTAGGGGAGGGACCAGGCCAACAGCAGCCCATTTCATAAGAGGCCAAAGGGCAGCTTGGAAAAGCGAACAGGGAGAGATGAGGCAACTCTGCACATCCTCTTCCGTGGGGGCCTCTCAACATCGCGTCATTCTCTGTTTCGAAGAGACGGAAATTCCAGCAGGGAGGGCACACCCATGTGTAAATATGCATGTGAAAATGTTGGTGATTTGCAGATTATTTTTTTAAGTTTATTTATTTTGAGAAAGAGAGAGAGAGAGAGAGAGAAAGGACACGTGCACACGAGTGGGGAAGGGGCAGACAGAGGTGGAGAGAGAGAATCCCAAGCAGGCTCCACGCTGTCATCAATGTGGAGCCTGCCCAATGAGGCTTGACCTCATGAACCATGAGACCGTGACCTGAGCCAAAATCAAGTTAGACGCCCAAATGACTGAGCCACCCAGGCACCCCACAGATTATTTGAAACCACTGATCACCACCATTAGTGTGGATGTTTTCAAAACAAAAACAAAAAAACTTGACCCTATTAAAGGTTAATGTGAGTGCAGGATGAATAAGCCAGGAGTGCAAGATGCCCACCTCTACTTTAAAACTAAAAAATAGGGGCGCCTGGCTGGCTCACGTGGTAAAGCATGTGACTCCTGATCTCAGGGTTGTGAGTTCAAGCCCCACGTTGGGTGTGGAGCCTACTTAAAATAATATTAAGGGGCACCTAGGTGGCTCAGTTGGTTGAGCATCAGACTCTTAATTTCAGCTTGGGTCATGATCCCAGGGTTGTGGGATCAAGCCCCATGTGGGGCTCTGTGTTCAGTGTGGAGCCTGCTTAAGATTCTCTCTCTCCCTTCTCCCCCACTCAAGTGCTCCCTCTCTCTCTCTCTCTCTCTCTCTCTCAAAAAATAAAAATAAAAAATACATATACACACCCCTATAAGTTTTCATTTTGAGACATAAAATCATTTTTTCCCAAACAGTATCATGCAAGAGACTATAATATAATCATATATAATAATAATTCAATCCTTTCTTTCCTCCAATTCTTCTATTTATTCCTCCCTCTCTCTTCCCTACATACCTGAAACTAGACGAGGCCTCTAGGACTCCACAAGAAATGAAACTAAAGTCAAAAAAAAAAGACAAATCAAGTACTACTAATCCTCACTGTAATTTAATGAGTACCTGTTATATAAAAACACTAAGTGTCTTCTTCATATTGTCTTAATCAAAACAAGAACCTAATGAGGTAAATCGACCCATTTTACAGATTTAGAAACTAAGGCAGAGTGTCTCAGTAACTTGCCCAAGGTCACAGCTAGCTAGTCAGAGGCAGGGCCGGATTCAAAGCCAGGCAAAGTAACCACAATGCTATGCTGCCTCAGAGATGTATTAACCAAAGAAGTTAATTTTTGACTTCTGAGTTGCTAAGGGCCCACAAGGTAGTGATACATTTGATTTTCAAGGTTAAGCTTAACTTCATGTGATCTATGCACTGACTATATATGATTCACCTCAACTCTTAGCAACAGCCTAAATGTCTACCACTTACAGCTGTAAGAACCAAGAGAATGATAAATTAAGTATTCTTCTCTCCTACCTGGTGTTTCTTCCTTGGCCACAACTGGTATTTTGTCCCATCTTAACTTCTGTACTAACTAAAAATTGATTTTTAAAATTCTAAAACAAATCCACTTTAATAATCTATATCCAACATATTTTATTTCACAGGTTACATATAACACTGGGAATGGAACCCCTTCTCAGCTCTGACTATAACTTTCAATTCTATGATGGACTGGAACTTGCTGGAAGCCCTGTCAAGAAGCCCCACTACAGAGGGATCCCCGTTAACTTCCCACGACCCTACGCCTGCCCCAAAGAAGTCAAGTGATTAAATCACCCAACGAGCTGGTTAAGGGCACAAACCCTTGAACAAGATTGCCGGGGGTTTGAACCCTGTCCACTCCACTTACTAGCTATTTGACCTCGTGCTAATAAATTACTGGACCTCTCTGTGCCTCAGTTTCCACATCCGTTAAGAATAAGAGAACTCACCTCACTGAGTCATCGTAAAGGAAATGAATTACGTAAGCCAGTATTTATAAAACAATTAGAACAATACAAGACACACACGTTCCTTTCAGGTGACCATTATGGTTTTTATTTATTTATTTAAGTTTATTAATTCATTTTGAAACAGAGAGAGGGCAAGAGAGAGAGAGACAGAGAGCACCAGTAGGGTAGGGGGAGAGAGAGAAGGGGAGAGAATTCCAAGTAGATTCTGGGCTATATACCACAGAGCCTGACGCAAGGCTCCAACTCAGGAATCATGAGACCATAACCTGAATGGAGCTCAAGAGTCGGATGCCTGACTGACTGAGCCACCTAGGCATCTCCATTAAGTATGTTTTTTGATTTTTTTTTTAAGTTTATTTATTTATTCTGAGAGAGAGAGAAAGAACACAAGCAGGGGAGGGGCAGACAGAATGGGAGAGAGAGGACCCCAAGCAGGCTCCACGCCGACAGTGTGGCACGATCTCACCAACTGTGAGATCACGACCCGAGCCAAAATCAAGAGTGGGACCCCTTAACCAGCTAAGCCACCCGGGGAACCCCAAGTATGTTTTTTAAATAATTTCGTAGCCAGTGAATAAAAGGCAAAAAACCATGGAAGCCTGTGCCTAAAAGTGCTCAGGCAACTCAGCTTGTGAAATAAAAGAAAACCATGAAGAGGAAACTAGATTCTGCCTTGTAAACCTGTAAGCATCCCACTTACGGAAACAAACACTGCACTTTTATTAATCCTTTTGGAGTTTTGGTTCAGACTATAATGCTCAGTCCCAGACCACGGCTCATACATTCAGGGGCCAGGGAAAGAGGGACACTTGGGCACACATATTCACTAGCCCTTCACCATTCCATAGCATAGAGCTGATGGACGAGCAACAGGCTTGCTGTGCAACCGGAGCTTGCAAACCTCCTTCACACACAACACACTCTCTTTGTGGCTCCTCAAGAGACGCCACGAGCGGCCGCTGCCCCCGGGTTTCCTCTCAGACTTCAGAGCGCTGTATTTTTCTTAAGAGACAAATGATACAACTAGAGAGACAAAAACTCAAGCTCACTTGAAAAATACTACCAACAAACACGGAGACACCTGTTTTCGCTAATACTTACGCACCTCAGAATGAGATCCCGAGAACAAGGCCTGAAATGGATAGCTGGAGTTTGGCACACATGTTATAGCTCCAATTCTCAAAGGAATAAATATAAATTTTTCCAAAGGAAACAAGTGGTACAGCATAAAACTATCAGGCTCTATCCACAAAAACATTCTATAAAATGTCAAGACATTTATAAGAGTTAAGTGTGCTATAAAACAAAATGACATGAATTATAGGATATTTTTATTTGTTGATTGCGAACACAACATGTAACTATCTTTCCCCCAAAACTCTTCTGGGATTACTCAAATACAAGGCTACGGCATGGAGAATTATTTTCCTCTTTAGTGAGTGGCATTTCCCTGGTCAAAAGAAAAACTTTGAAGGATAACAGACACCATAGTAGGAAATGTGGCAACGGCCTGGACAGACAGATGACAGAGGTTATAGCCACGGTGCTCATGCATGGTGTTCCCAGGTTCCTCAAGGTATAGTTTATGCTCAGTATACACATTTCTGAACACTCTCTCTCTAGTTATTTCTTTAAATAAATAGAACGAATTTTCCATTTCCTTTCGAAAATTAATTAAAATTGGGTGGGTTTTTTTTGGAGGCTTAGGGGGGATACACACAAAAAAAGAGGAGAAATCACTGCTACAAATGTAAAACTGACTATACTCAATGAATGAAAATGCTTCAGAAACAAAATCTGTAAAACCTTTTGATCTCTATCATCCATGACTGGGCTGCTAGTATAATCCAGAAAGAAAGAATTCAGAGAATGGAATATTCAATTAAATGCCCCAAAATTTTCAATATTTTTAATCTTATCAAGTACGTTACTTCCAAACCATCCCATGTTTAAAAGCTCAGCATTTAGTACCTTGATTTTATTCTACCTTTTGGCAGCTATATTCTATCGTACATGTATTCATCCTTTTCTAAATGCCTATCTTTGCAGAATCCATGGAGATACATAAAGACATAAGACAAAGTCCTGCCCTGGAAAGAATCAAGTCTAGCTTGAAAGAGAGCCACATAAAGAACTAATTAATTCCACTACTCTTATTTATCATTCTTCTTTAAGGCAAAACCAATGCAATAAAGCGGGGGAAAAAAAAAATATGTGGGAAAAGGAGATGATAACTGATAGCTACGAATGTCAAATATTCTTTCTTTTTTGAAATACAACAATAAAAAAAATCTGCCCTATGAGACTTCAACAGGGTGATCAAATATAAAATATACAAAAATAAAGAGCTGTCTACATACCAAAAATAATCAGCCAGATATGTGATACATGTCTTTCTTTTCTAAACGCAGACATAACTACAAAGTTTTCATAAGAAACAGAAAGAAATACTTGACTAAAAGGATGATTAAACTACTTCCCTGGATGGACAGAAAAGATATCAATTCTTCTGAGGTAACCTACTTACTATGAATTTCAATCAAAATGCTCAAAAAAACTTTTGTTAACATAAAATTCAAAAGGTGGTTTAGAAAAATTGTAGAACAAAATAAAGCAAATAAAATTTTTAAAGTATAATAAAGACACTGAAATATTCAGTGCTGAACATACTATAAAGCCAAAATTATTAAAACATCATGAAACTGGCAAAGAATGAGGCATAAAAATCCATGAAAATATAAGAATATTCTTAACAATCTATGACAGTTATAATGACAGCGATCACGTGAGTACTTATATATGCCAAGGGTTTTATAGTGTTACCAACTAATTTTTCATCCTTACTGTTTGGTAACTGATTAACATCAACAATAACTTAAAGCAGAATAATTTCCTTGTAGATGTTCCTGTACTTTAATCAGTTTCTTGGCTGTAACTATCTTTTTTATCACATCACCAGTAAGTTTCTAGAAGCATTTTAGGAAAAATGTTGGACTTAATATTTTTATTATTTCCATAAAACTGCCTGTAATATTCTTCAAACTTCTATCTTATGACTATTAAATATGAATTCCTAAAACCTTCAAATGGCAATTATCTCTCCACAATATTAGAAAATATACTCTCTACAGGTGCTACTGTACCTATTAGTTGTAACAAATTCCACCAAACTGAGGATTTGGTTTTTTAAAGTTTATTTATTTGAGAGAGAGAGAGAGAGAGAGAGAGAGAGAGAGAGAGAGAGAGAGAGAAAGAATGTGCACACACATGCAATGGGGAGGGGTAGAGAGAGGGAGAGGGAGAGAATCCCAAGCAGTCTCCACAAAGTCAGCACAGAACCCAATGCAGGGCTCAAACTCATGAACCATGCATGAGATCATGATCTGAGCCAAAGAAGGACACTGAACCAAATGAGTCACCCAGGTACCCAAGGTGAGGATATTCTTAATGTCATTATTTTGTATTGAAATGTATAAATATGTTAGCCCAAATATCTTCTCAGCTCATCTTTTTAGCTCCATTCTGAGTACCTTTCTTTGATAAGTACTTTTCACAAACAAAATTCATTAAATAAATTTGCCTTATGATTCCTTGACTGTTTGGCCAAATATAGATATTGCAAAATTGCAGCCATATCTATTTCATTTCTTTTCTGTATAAAACTTATTATTTGACTTAAATCAAAAGCTCCAGGGGCACCTGGGTGGCTCAGTTGGTTGAGCACTGACTTTAGCTCAGGTTAAGATCTCACAGTTCATGAGTTCAAGCTCCACATCAGGCTCACTGCTATCAAGGCACAGAGCCTGCTTTGGACCCTCTGTCTCCCTCTCTGCCTCTCCCCTGTTCATGCTCTCTCTCAAAAAAAAAAAAAAACATGGCACAAAAACAGACACATAGACCAATGGAATAGAATAGAAACCCCAGAACTAGACCCACAAACATATGGCCAACTCATCTTTGACAAAGCAGGAAAGAACATCCAATGGAAAAAAGACAGCCTCTTTAACAAATGGTGCTGGGAGAACTGGACAGCAACATGCAGAAGGTTGAAACTAGACCACTTTCTCACACCATTCACAAAAATAAACTCAAAATGGATAAAGGACCTAAATGTGAGACAGGAAACCATCAAAACCTTAGAGGAGAAAGCAGGAAAAGACCTCTCTGACCTCAGCCGTAGCAATCTCTTACTCGACACATCCCCAAAGGCAAGGGAATTAAAAGCAAAAGTGAATTACTGGGACCTTATGAAGATAAAAAGCTTCTGCACAGCAAAGGAAACAACCAACAAAACTAAAAGGCAACCAACGGAATGGGAAAAGATATTCGCAAATGACATATCGGACAAAGGGCTAGTATCCAAAATCTATAAAGAGCTCACCAAACTCCACACCCGAAAAACAAATAACCCAGTGAAGAAATGGGCAGAAAACATGAATAGACACTTCTCTAAAGAAGACATCCGGATGGCCAACAGGCACATGAAAAGATGTTCAGCGTCGCTCCTTATCAGGGAAATACAAATCAAAACCACACTCAGGTATCACCTCACGCCAGTCAGAGTGGCCAAAATGAACAAATCAGGAGACTCTAGATGCTGGAGAGGATGTGGAGAAACGGGAACCCTCTTGCACTGTTGGTGGGAATGCAAATTGGTGCAGCCGCTCTGGAAAGCAGTGTGGAGGTTCCTCAGAAAATTAAAAATAGACCTACCCTATGACCCAGCAATAGCACTGCTAGGAATTTATCCAAGGGATACAGGAGTGCTGATGCACTTGTACCCCAATGTTCATAGCAGCACTCTCAACAATAGCCAAATTATGGAAAGAGCCTAAATGTCCATCAACTGATGAATGGATAAAGAAATTGTGGTTTATATACACAATGGAATATTACGTGGCAATGAGAAAAAATGAAATATGGCCTTTTGTAGCAACGTGGATGGAACTGGAGAGTGTGATGCTAAGTGAAATAAGCCATACAGAGAAAGACAGATACCATATGGTTTCACTCTTATGTGGATCCTGAGAAACTTAACAGGAACCCATGGGGGAGGGGAAGGAAAAAAAAAAAAAAGAGGTTAGAATGGGAGAGAGCCAAAGCATAAGAGACTGTTAAAAACTGAGAACAAACTGAGGGTTGATGGGGGGTGGGAGGGAGGAGAGGGTGGGTGATGGGTATTGAGGAGGGCACCTTTTGGGATGAGCACTGGGTGTTGTATGGAAACCAATTTGTCAATAAATTTCATAAAAAAAAAAAAAAAAACAAATACACATTTAAAAGCTCCATCTCCTAGGGCGCCTGCGTGGCTTAGTCAGTGAAGTATCCAACTCCTGATTTCAGCTCAGGTCATGATCTCATGGTTCATGAAATCCAGCCCAGCATCGGGCTCTGAGCTGACAGCACGGAGCCTGCTTGGGATTCCTTCTCCCTGCCTCTTCACTGACCCTCCGTCACTCCCATGCTTGCTCTCTCTCTCTCAAAATAAAAAAAAAAAAAAAAAAAAAAAAAAAAACTTAAAATAATTATAGATTAAAATAATTAAAATTAATTAAAGCCCCATCTACTCCTGGCGAAATACTGTAAAACACAGTTTAAGACTTTCAAAATTAACATTTGTTCACTTTTTGAGCATCATTATTTAATTTGTTCAGTTATCCCCTTGCCTTTGCGGGGATAAAAATTACAATGTTGTTCTATTTGCCATCATTTTTCCCCATAACCGTAATTTGCTAAAAGTCTCCAAAAATATGTCTGTGTACACGTCATTCTTTGGAGTCATGAAAATTTTCAAACAAGATGATTTCAAATAAAAAGCAACCAAAAGTTAGAGCACCCGTTTCCTAAAGTATAATACCGCAACGGAACACTTAAACTGACTGACAAAACAGTTTCAAAGTCTCCAGCAATTCTAAAATCCAACTGACAGCTTAAGTATTTGTTTGTATCCAATATTAGCCTCAACACAAAATTTTTATAATTTGGTTACCTGGGTGTATATATAACATATAAATGTTGGTTGTCTACGGTTTCTCTTTTAATTTTTTTAAAAAAGTTTATTTACTTTTTTTGAGAGAGAGAGACAGAGTACAAGTAGGGGGAGGGGCAGATACAGAGGGAGACACAGAATCCAACGCAGGCTCCAGGCTCCGAGCTGTCAGCACAGAGCCGGACGCAGGGCTCGAACCCACGAACCGTGAGACCATGACCTGAGCCAAAGTGAGACGCTTAACTGACTGAGAGACCCAGGTGCCCCGGTGCCTATGGTTTCTATTCAAGTGACATAAATCTCAATTTGGACACAACTATAAAATATAGGTTCACCACAATCCTCTCCAAGTTTGTATTTGTTCCACACGTACCTTTATCTAACAAAAATAGCTTTTAACCCCAATAAGTTCTCCACCAGAATTTACATTTGTATCACCACTGTAAAAACAAATTTATCTTTAACATTAAACTTTTCAGAGAATTTATAATACCATCCATAACAATATTAGATATTTCACTTCAACAGAATGAAATTCCAAGAGCTTTATTTTGATTCAATGAATTGGAGGAGGAACAAAATTGAAACTTTGGAATTAGCTTCACTGATTTTCTATTGGAAGCATTCAGTGACATTGAAGTGAAACTGATATCGTGTACTGTTTATAGAGGAGTTCTGTTAGCAGTGCAACAATGTTAACAATTATCAATTCACATTTGTATGTGCTAAAGAAAACCTGGACTCCAGCACGAGTGGTATTAATTGGGAAAACCAGTCCTTTGATCTAAATGAAAAGTCATGTTTCACAGAGTAAAATATAAATGCACATTCCGCAGCTATGTATTGGTAAAGCTTTTTGAAGTAAGTACTGATTTTGAAAAAGATGGAATACTTCAGCAAAGGGATCTCCTGATTTTTCTAAGTTCAAGGTTTTTACTACAACTCCCCCCCCCCCAACCTCCTTCCCCGCCACGGATGATGAATGTCAAAAAGATTTTATGGAATTAATGCTCATGGTTAATGTTCTTCAAAATAGAAAAAAAGTAATGCAATATTTCATTCACGAGGTTCTCGCTGTTTAAAGCTCATTGCTGCTGACAATGTTTATTACAAAATATTTTTTAAAGACCGTACCAAATATCAGAAATATAGATTTGTATCATTTAATAAATCAAAAAGAAAAAACACCAAACAACATAAAACCTACCACAGCAAGGACAACTACACTTCCTTACACTGTGCAGCATGACTGAGCAGAATCTGTTTTTCCCATATGTTTCATGTAAACTAACCTGCAATCTCCCGTGTTCGCCCTGACCTCCACCAACCAGATGGCAGTTACGGACTCCTAGCCACTCACCCCAGAGCACGTACCTTGAAACAGGGCTACTACTGACAGTGTGCATGCCAAGGGGGAGGAGAAAACAAAGCGATTGCTGTTTGGCATCTCCACACTCCACATCTCACACATTACAAGGCAAGACCTTGCAGAGGCAGAAAGAGCATATCATGTAAAGGTCTACTTGGACGACCGACTTCGGCTCAGGTCACGATCTCACAATTTGTGAGCTTGAGCCCCACGCTGGGCTCTGTGCTGACAGCTCGGAGCTGGAGCCTGCTTCGGATTCTGTGTCTCCCTCTCTTCCTCGTGCTCTGTTTCTGTCTCTCAAAAATAAATAAACATTAAAAAAAATTTTTTAATAAAGTAAAGGCCTACTTAAAATAATACTTTGTTATTAAATGAAAAATTTAAGAGACAAATGTTAAACCAGGCAGGATCCTTGAACAGGGGTAAAAAACCTGGAATATCCCAAAGACAAATGGCCACCACTTTACTCCCCACAGCATCT
Organism: Prionailurus viverrinus; assembly: GCF_022837055.1. Taxonomy (NCBI): domain Eukaryota; kingdom Metazoa; phylum Chordata; class Mammalia; order Carnivora; family Felidae; genus Prionailurus; species Prionailurus viverrinus. The sequence continues at coordinate 38,237,601 of NC_062562.1, forward strand.
CCATTACATGGCTGCATGATCACCATCTTCAAAGGAGAAAACGATGGCTCACAGCCCTACAGTGACTTGTCCAAGCCCATGAACCTTACGTTGGTGAGACCTAATGCCTACTACCAGAGTCCAAGCTATGCGGCCCAATACATAACTAGTATATAACTTTGCTTCTGTGTGAAACAATAGACGGCATAGGAACAAGCCTTAATGTACATTAAGATCGAACGCGCGCTAAAGCATTTTAAATCAATAATGTGTAAGTACTGTTCAGTAAATAATTCTAGAATCACAAGGTACTGACATTTTTACCCATCAGGCCAAATCCTTGCCTCACCCCATACACTGAAACAAAATTAACATGCATTGAGACTTCTTTTTTTTTTTTTTTTTTTTTTTTTTAAGAAAAGAAAAAGGAGGGGCGCCTGGGTGGCGCAGTCGGTTAAGCGTCCGACTTCAGCCAGGTCACGATCTCGCGGTCCGTGAGTGCGAGCCCCGCGTCGGGCTCTGGGCTGATGGCTCGGAGCCTGGAGCCTGTTTCCGATTCTGTGTCTCCCTCTCTCTCTGCCCCTCCCCCGTTCATGCTCTGTCTCTCTCTGTCCCAAAAATAAATAAACGTTGAAAAAAAAAATTAAAAAAAAAAAAAAAGAAAAGAAAAAGGAAGAAGTGAAGGAAGGAGAAAATGCAGGAGTTATACAGCAACTGAGGGAAAAAAATGTTCTGAGTAGAAAAATCTAAGTCTCAGACATACAACATTTAAAGGAAAAGAAAAATTCAGGGAAGTATGTAAATCCATAACATAAAAAGATCCCTTATAAGTCAGTATTTTAACACCACAACCTATTTTTTAACTGTCTGCAGTACAAAAAAGGTAAATCACAAAAGTGCCACAAAAAGCCAAAAACCAGAGGGTGTAGAAAATAATGTTAATTAGTTAAGAAAGAAGAGCATGTTACCAGAATTCTAGACCGTCTTTCACCTAGAAAACTGTCAATAATAAAAGGGGAAGTGGGTTAGTTGATTCAGTGTTGGCCCCTGGTGCAATGAAGTGGAACTTGGCACAGCCTCTTATGGAAAAAGAAACTGGTGACCCAGCCAAGAGAACACCAAGAGATCGACAATTTCTGATCCAATAAATCCACTTACAGAATTTATCCTAAGGAAATAAGAGATGCAAATCAATTTATACACTAGGATGTTCACTGCGCCATTATTTATAGTACCAAAAGGGTGGAAACAACATAAATATCCAACAAAAAGAGAATGGTTAAGGAAATTATGGTATACTATGAATAGAATAGATTGTAGTGACCTTTAAAATTCATTCTTACAGAGAATATTTAATGATACAAACCAGCAGGAAATGAAACTGTTATTTAATCTCACCTGCATGTGTTTGTTAATATGAATGGGAAAAAATGAAATTGAAACACACTAAAAACATCAATGTAACTCTTTTCTACAGGTGGGAGATACACTATGCAGTTTTAGAAAATCACTATGATTTTATCACTAATGATCTAGAAAAGCATTCTCAAAGTTGGGCATATCACAAAAGTATCTTTCTGAACAAATAACTGGGCAATTACCAGCTAACTACATAGATGAGAGAGGAAAAATTAAAAATAGTATGAGGTGTTTGGAAAAGAAATAACTAAATGTTAGCTTGCCTCCATATCATCTTCTACATCTCAAATGGTCAGCTTAAAACTTTCCCTGAAAAAAATATCTAATTATTTTAAGAAAGTAAAAAGTCTACCATGTCCCCAAATCATTGCACACTGAGCGCAGTACAGACCTCACTCCCATGGTTCTTAAAGCGATGTTTAGAACATTATGAGCCAGAAGCTATAAAAAATAAAGGCAATCCTTCTGCTTGGCTTCCTCCGCTATGAGACGCACCACAGGGAGACAGACAGCTCTGAGGCTGACCAGTCACATTCAACTGTCATCCCACCTGCTCAGAGGAGGGAGAAGGAAAGGAGAACAGAAAGTTCTATGGCCAGCGCTGCCTCTTACTTTCTGCTAAGTTGTTCATTCATACAATAAGAGGTACAGATCACCGAGATGCCTTCAATTTTATATGCGATGTTGGCAACAAATGGCTTTGCCCGTGCTATTCCCTGAACCCGAAATGTCTACTTCCGCCACCCAGTGTCTCCTTGGAAATCTCTGTTTCTTTAAGGCAAAGCAAACTTGGTGTTGCCAAATGAATCCCTAACTCCCATTGCCATATTCCTCCCGAAGGGAACCTTCATTTGACTCAGACATGTACCCTCTGTACCCTTCATACCCTTCTCCTACAGGATGCAGGAGCTTCAGGGAAAGCTACCCCTCTGCCTCCCCCAGAAGCTGGGGCTGAATGGAGATGATGATTGGTTGAGAAACCCAGGCCAAGCCAATCAAGGAATGATACCTATCTGGTCATGGGAATGGGCCGTTCAGGCCAGACAGCAGAGCCCCACCAAGTATGCTGGGGAGCTGGTGACAAGGCAGTTTCTCACTCTTAAGAGATAGCAACTGGACCAGGCAGCCTCCCTCTTCCTCTGGATGGTGTGGCAGTCGGAACCATGGCTGCCATTTTGCCTCCAAGGCAATGACAGGGTATAAATGAGAACTCATTCACTACATTCAGCTATCCGACAAAGGCCACCCCACTGCTGAAGTTCCAGTTAAACAGAGCATGCATTCCCGTACCGTTTACAGATTTCTATAATGGGTGAGTAAAACCTTCCTCGTTAGGAGAAATGAACAAGTGCTGTTTTTACCTGGCAAACCTCATGTCTTACTCTTCTATAAACCTAACTTTGATTTTCCCGTTGGGAATCACGCCTTGCCCGTTCTCAGTCCCATAGTCTAAGTGGGACTGATCCCTCCCCAATCTAACCTCCAGGCAAGGAAATGAAGCAAAGATAACCAATCGGAACACTGGTTCTAACTGGTTAAAAGGCTGTTACATTAACCTACTGGGCCAATGAGTAATTTATGCAAGCCTCCTGCTGGAACTATAGAGAAACTATAGAAAAACTCCTGTTCTGCTAGAGATGCTTACATGATAGAGTAGAAGGGTATTCTGCCAGTAACTGTCTTCTCACAAAAACAAATGACAGAGAGCTAAGAATGAAGGAGTCAATGAGAGAGCAAGGACAAGAGAAAAAAAGAGGCAGCCAGCCCTCTGACTAACCCTCTTTTTAGCACCTGGATCCACCTGTACCTGAAGCTAACAAGCACAAGATTTTTCCGTTACATGAGCCACTAAATAATCTTCCGTTTCTTAGAGTATGAGATAGGTTTCTGCTCTCATTAAACTTTATCATATAGCCACTCGCACTGTACATTGTGACTATGTGTCCAACTCCCCACCAGACGGTGAGCTCGTGCAATAAAGACTATGTCTTTCATCCTCGTAGCTTCATACCTAAAGAATTGGGTCCGTGCCACCAAGTATAACTAGCAAGTCATTAAGACTCACCAAGGCTCAGTTTCCTACAGTTAAAAGCAAAGACAGATTATACCAAATGTTAGGGAGGTGTGGAGAAATTAGAACCCTCATACACTGCCGGTGGGAATGTAAAATGGTGTGGGGGGTTTGAAAATCGCTTCTGCAGTTCCTCAAAGGGTTAAACAAAGAAGGTACTGTATCATGCAGCAATCCCAAACCTAGGTTTGGGACTCAGGAGAATTGAAAACATACATCAACACAGTAACTTGCATATGAGTGTTCATAGTAAACTTAATCACAAAAGCAAAAAGCGAGGGGCACCTGGCTAGCTCAGCTGGTGAAGCATGTGACTCTTGATCACAGGGTCATAGCTTAAGCCCCACATTGTGGGGAGAGTTTACTTAAAAATAAAAAATTACAAAATAGGGGCACCTGAGTGGCTCAGTCGATTGTGTGTCCAACTTCGGCTCAGGTCATGATCTTGTGGTTCGGGGGTTTGAGCCCCACATCCGGCTCGCTTCTGTCAGCCTATCAGTGCACAGCCTACTTTGGATCCTCTGTCCCCCTCTCTCTTCCCCTTCCCCGCTTGTGCTCCCCCCAAAACAAATCAATACTTTTTTAAAAAATACAACACAATTAAATTAAATTAAAGTAAAGTAAAGTAAAGTAAAGTAAAATAAAATAAATATTTAAAACCAAGAAAGTCAAAAGAGGGTTCACTGGTGGATGAATAACAAAATGTCATACATCTATACAATGGAATACTACTTGGTCATAAAGACGTACTACACACAGATTCGTGCGACAACATGGGTAAATGTGAAGAAACATTATGCTGAAAGATGCCATACACAAAAGGCCACATGCTGTGTAACTCTATACAGAATGTCCAAAATAGACAAATCTATAGAAAAAAATATATATTAGTTGCTAGGGCTGAGGTAGGTTAGGACGAAATGGGCAAGGGGGTTAATGTTAAAGAGTTATGTCATTTCTTTTCTGGGTGGTGAAAATGTTCTAAAATTGATTGTGAGCTCATGGTTCTGCAACTATGTGAATATACTGAAATTCGCAATTTGGTATACTATAAATTGGCGAATTTATGTACCTGAACTATATTTCAATAAAGCTGTTACAAAAAAAAAAAAAAGCCAGATGAACCAGATGGTAGCTGAGGACCCTTGCCACCAGGACCTGCTTGGATTCTCTCCAGCGTTTCATATAAAATAGGAAAGATCTGGGGCGCCTGGGTGGCGCAGTCGGTTAAGCGTCCGACTTCAGCCAGGTCACGATCTCCCGGTCCGGGAGTTCGAGCCCCGCGTCGGGCTCTGGGCTGATGGCTCAGAGCCTGGAGCCAGTTTCCGATTCTGTGTCTCCCTCTCTCTCTGACCCTCCCCCGTTCATGCTCTGTCTCTCTCTGTCCCAAAAATAAATAAACGTTGAAAAAAAAAATTTTTTTAAATAAATAAATAAAATAAAATAAGAAAGATCTAGCTATGTGACTCTGGGCAGTGTCTTGATCTCCACAGCTCAGTTTTCTCATCTATAAAATGGAGATGAAACGAACTTCTTCACAAGGTTGTTGTAAGGATAGAACGGATTATGCATATAAAGCATTAACATTAGTGCTCAGAGCTCTAGTGACTGTTGAGCTGGCATGTGCTAACTGTCCCCTTACGTGTGGTTCCAGACACATTCACGGCACATCAAATTCTATTCCATGCAACTCATCATCTTCCAGCACCAGTGTATGCCTTGGGACGTACTTCCACCACCATCCTGCTAACTTAGGCAATCACAAAGATGTATTTCACTTCAGTTTCATTTTTTCTTTCTCCTGGGGGTATGGAGAAAGAAACAATGAAAATACAAATACGTTATGGCAAGTAGCAAGTAAATGTTTTTCATCTTCCACTGGCAAAGCCAAGGCCTGATACCCAACTGCTACAAATTACTTCCATGTGTCTCCTAGACAAAGAGGAAAAAGGGCCAAATGTTCAGGCCTGATGATGGAAGTTTGGGTTTAACACCAAGACTCTCCCACCAAGTCTCAGTTTTGGGTGTCTGCCCCCAAGCTGTCAAGAAAAATGGAAGGACGTGAAGGAGGTCTACATGAGTCCTCTTGGTGGATGTTTCTGCCTGGATAGGGAAGGGGTAATAATAATCATTATGAGCGTCATCAGGACAACCATAGTAGCTTCTATGATTTATTGAGGGCTCCCCATGTTCTAGACTCTCTATCTTGTTTTAAGTGAATTACACGCATTAATTTACCTAATCCTCCCTTCAGCTTTATGTGACAGGTACTATCATACCATTTGGTGGGTAAGAAAACTGAACCACACAAATGTTTAAGAACTTGTGCAAGGTCACAGGACTCCTTTTTTTTTTTTAAATGTTTATTTTTGACAGAGAGAGAGAGAGCGTAAGCAAAGGAGGGGCAAAGACAGGGAGACACACGGAATCCGAAGCAGGCCCCAGGCTCCGAGCTGTCAGCACAGAACCCAACGAGGGGCTCGAACCCACAAATGGGGAGATCATAACCTGAGCCGAAGTCAGACACTCAACCGCGTCACCCAGGCACCCCAAGGTCACGTGGCTCTTAACTGACAAGCTAGGGATTCTAACCAAAGTGTCTGAATCAGTATCTACTGCACTATGTGTTCAATTCTTGACTGGGCACAATGGATTCGCTGACCCCAGGCATTAGAATAATTGGGGCTAACAATGTCTACCTTTTATTGAAGGTTCAGATATGCCACACATTGGGCATTACGGGAGTTTCCTCAAAACCACCCTAACAGGTTTGTATTACCATCACCAGACCATTTTACACAAGAGCAAACTGAGGCCAAGAAATCCACACACAAGGGAACTCAAAACTAAGAGACCACACTAAGATTTGATCTGGCTCTTTCTGGTTCAGAGACCATGCCTGTCAGTAAGGGAAGAATTTGGTTTCTTTAATGCTGGAGCTGGGTCTACAGTTTTCCTCAAACTGTTACAAGAATGACTAACGGGCCCCAGAGACGTGATCTGGACCTTCTGGACACAATCCTTTGTCTTTTCTTTCTCCTCCTTTTATTTTGAATTGCCTCCCACCCAAGTCATTGTCCTGCTCCCCATCCCATCACTCCAATGGAGAGGCAATGGCAAAAGAAGAATTGTGCCTCCAGCAAGTGGCTTTTTCTGGAAAATAGAGGATGCGAGCGGAGTGAGGTTGGGAAAATTAGTGAAGGAGACAGGCTTGGGGATCCTTGATCTCAGGCCTGTGAGTTTGAGCCTCACATTGGGCGTGGAGCCTACTTAATAAAAAAAAAAAAAAATGTAGGAGCCAGGCTGGCCACACAAGATAAGGTGTGAACAAAGCAGGGAGGAGCGTGTGTGTGCATGTGTGTGTGTGTGTGTGTGTGTGTGTGTGTGTCTGTCTGTCTGTCTGTGTGTCTGTGTCCATCCAGAGAATGGATGAAAGAATCAACTTAAACAAGAGAAAACAAATTGTCAGCCAAGTGAGGACTACGGGAGACTATAAAGGCTCTGGTTGTACCATGGGGTTAAACAAATTATTTGAGATGCTCCCTTACCAAAACCAAGAAACAGAAGGGCACCTTGCACGTAACGACATGGCCTGCTTCCAGGCACAACAAAGAAGTGCTTATGCCATGGCTCCTCCAGGATGGGGGGCCATGCTGGGAAATTTTTATCCAATTTCATGCATGTCTGAGGGCTCAGTACCTGCAAAAACAAGGATCCAGCCAAAGACAAAAAGAGAAACCTTCCCTACTACACAGGCAAGACAACCATGGTCTGTCCCTAAATCCTCTAGGACAAAGAACTAAATTAAGCCTTAAAGACACTACTTTCTTTAGGTATAACCAACGGGCTATCGAACATTGGGAAAACTTAGTATTCTAGCCACAGGTCTTTAATTTTCACCTTTTTCTACAGTCCAAATATGGGGCAATATGTAACGTAGTCTCAAACCCAGGGTAGACTCTTTAACTCCAGAGACGTGGTGCTAATTCACACACCAAAGGTACCTTCGCTGCACGCCAAAGGTGTAGCCTCCAAGGTAACGTGAAATGCCAATGGACAGAAGCACAACTGCAAGCCTGTGCACTTGGACAAGCGAAGCTGTGCTTTAACACTGTCTTTAAGAATGAGGGCTCTCCTCTGTCTCCTCCTTGCTAGGGGCTGGGGCCAAACTGCTGTATGACTTCACTCTCCGTAATCCACAGGGCACGTGGAATACCCACAGCATGCCAGATTATCAGTAAGGCGATAACACTTGTATATTATACCTGCTTGGCACAATTTGAATGAGGCTCCCTCGGGCTGCCTAAGGTTTCGTTTCCTGTTATCTGCACCTGCACCAATTTCAGAAGCAAATAAAAACACCCCACAAAACCATATTTTAGGAGCTTATTCAAAAGTCAAGAGACAAAACCAGTGCAATCAACACAAACCCCAAAACACAACAACAAGGTAATTAACCTGAGGTTCCAATTCCCTCCACGTCTGTGAGGTACACTTCCTTCTGGGTTTTAGCGATCTTTGCCAAGTTCACACCTTTTATCCATCTTAGCCCTTTGATGTGACTTTTAAACAATACACATAGAATAATCATAATCTTAAGAGCTAACAGGTATAAATATGCTTCCTATACTGGCCAGAGACCATGCATCACATTCTGTGTGGATTATGTTACCTAATCCACAGAACAAATGAAGTTCTATCATTATGTCCTTCTATTCGCTCACACACACACACACACACACACCCTTATGAAGATAAATTAGAAAGGTTAATAGGCTTTAAGTCACTCAAGTTTTTAAAAAGGCTTTTGAAACTCAAGTTTGCAGAATTCCAGAATCCCTGACTTTAATCAAGACACAATGTGTCTGACACCCACGACTGCACTGTATGAGAATTTGGGACACCCTGAACTGGTGTCCCTTGCCTAGATGGCGTCCTTGGCATTAATGAAACTCTTTATCACTAGAGTTGACTGGCTTCTACAGAGTTTTAATTTGTAAGTAGAAATTTGTATTTTAATAAGTGGGTAAACAGTCCTTTCGGGAAGTTAGTTCTGTGCCATTTTGGGAGAATGAACATTGAAAAGAGGGAAGGAAAGAAATCAAATCATCCACCAAGGGGTCAGGGGCTGTGGACACCATTGTCTCTGTCACTCTGTCCCAGATAGAGAGCATCAGGGGTAAAAAAAAAAAAAAAAAAAAAAAAAAAAAGATGAGAAATGACAGCTTTATGAACCTCAGACTGCCACTCAACATTACTTAAAAGGCAGCTTTCCCTGGAGACACCAAGAATATAGCAGGCATCAAAGCAATTCCATATCAGTACCTTTTTAAAAAGAAATTATTACAATATTTTACTTTGGTTCCTCCCAATTCATTGCATACAATTCACTGTGTAGAAGACAGTCTTCATCAAATACACATATTTGGTGGGGGAGGGGAACGCTAAACAGACAATAGGAAATTCAAATCAAGAATTGCTCAAGACGACACCTGCCTTCTGGCCTAATGGAAAAATCAATCTGTCAGGTCTTAATTAAGTACTCAGGCTAGAAAGAAAAGGCGGCTGCTTATACTTGGTATACTACCTAGTACAGTGCTGGTAGTCAAAATGTAACCGAAAGCCGTATTTGTTACAGAAATGGTAACTAAGCGTACAGATGAGTCATTTGCTTCTGGGCGGCCATATATTTAGTAAACAAAAGGTGGAACTAGATGAATGTCATCGGCTGGTTGACAAAGATCCCTGTGAACAATGACATTCAGATGTCTGAACGTTGTTGAGTTGGAACACCTAACTGAGAAGGTCCAAAATGAAGCTGGGGGGAAAGAGGGGCATCAGGAAGTAATGGCTCCTGACCTGGGAGTAATGCTGGGTCAATAAATGAAGAAATGAGTGAAGAGGTCAAAAAATGGGGAACTTCCCATGTGTTCCTTCCATGATGGCCACTGAGGGAACTAAATTCTCTACCCGTTATATATCATCACCGACAAATATGCAGGTACATGAATACCCATGGCCTCTCAATAGCCAGAATGGAGGCTGTTATAAACTCTGAGCAATTCATTCCACATACACTCAGCCCAGATGGAGCTACCTGGATGGCGAATGGCACACCTAACACGGGTCCTCATCACCAAGGGCCATTCCCGCTTTCAGGCATGCGGTCCCTCTTCTCAACCTAAGTGCACAGCCCATTCATTCTCCAACTGCCCTGCCAGGGTGGGGAGACAGAGACAGCGAAAACCGTGCATGGATCACAAGTTAATTAACTGGCTTGCAAACGGTGAGCCATCCTGAGCAGCATTCTCGTTCCCCTAGGAACTAAACACCAGACGCCAGGCCAGGGAAAAATAATACAGACAGACTCCGTAAACACATTCAAATCCCAAACCTGACTAGAGAAAACCCTGGTGCGGCCTAACGTTTGACCCAACTGCAGTATCATTTCCTGTCCCCGTAGTGGACGATTAAGGTAGTTGTGAAAAAAGGCAATTCAATGGGCAATCTGGCAAAGAGCTGGAGAGGAACGCTCTGGTGTTCACAGCCTGACACTGAGGGAGCACAGCCCGACAGGGGATCACACGCTGGAACTGAGTTTCAGTAGCACAGCTGGGGGAGCGGGAGGGGGCCAGTTAGTGCTCTTCTCTGCAGAAAAAGCACCAAGTCCTCCACGATGCTTGATGGCGGTGGTGGGAGACACCGGTGCCAACCTGCTCCCAGCAATCTCAAGCTTCCGGAGTCGGGAAGAGCGCCCCCTCCAGTCTGGCCTCAGGGGTGCTCCTGAGAGACTCATCAGACCCCTCCCCAGAAAACATGCCCACACCTCTCTGGGCCCCCAGAGATGGCCTGTCAGCCAAAAAGACCACCAGCAGACATTCGGAGTGCCCCCAAAACTGTGGCACACCCTCACGTCAGGAAGAGTTACCGTGCAGGACAAAGCGGGAAGGAGGGAAGAGGCCAAGGGGAGAAACACACGGGGGAAGGCAGACGGAGCAGGACAGCAGGGGAGAGGTGATGGAGGGCTCCCAACTTCGCCATCACACATTCTGAAGAGAAAGCAGGGCTCGCCCTTCCAAGACCTTGTCCCCAAAACACAGAAATCCAGCAACAGGCCTTGTTCTTGTTAATAATAAAGTCACCAAAAGCCAAGTGTTTGTGACAAGCCAGAAGCTCTGTTAAGCGCTTTGCAGACACGTGCTCCTTCGTGCCTCCCATCAGTCTGAACAGCGGGCAGCATCGCCGCCACGAAGACTCCAAAAGTCAAAGACTCCAAAGTCAAAGACTCAAAGACTCCACCGCTCGCTCGGCACGTGGGAGCTACAGAAGGGCAGAGAATCAGTGCGTGTCTGTGGAGAGGACAAAAACTGCCTGGCCCAAGGATCATCCAGTTATGTTACAATTCGAAAACAGGGTACTACTACCAAGTCCCGTCACTTTCTTCAGAGTCGACTGGACTTGAACCGTCTTACAGGAGCTCATCCTCATCAATGAGGGTGCCACAAGTGCCCAGCGCAGAGGCAGAACATCCCCTTATTGTTGCATTTGGTGCAGCTTGGGCCAACCACACCTCCACGGCATGGGCCTGGTTAGCCGGCCATTCCTGTAAGCAGGAAACCAACCAGTGCCCCTCAAGATAAAACTGCTTCTTTAATAATTACAGTTTGGGATCAAAGGGGGAAGAGTAGAAGCTCTTTTCTGAGTCTGCCTTCAGATTCTAGGCCTAGCAGGCCCCTTGCAGAATGAAGCCAAGGGCAGGTGACAATGAAGGACAAGGAAGGTGACAGGGACAGAAGGAACAGTCAAAGTGGCAAGATCCTGGGGAAAGGGCTGTAGAAGAATAAAAGAACGAGCAAGCAAGAACAGGATTAGCTTCCCGCACAGAATGTTGCAAACTGCCCGCAGAAAACACTTACTCCAGAAGATGGCCATTCTTTGACACTCAGTGGATCTCACAGCCCAGGGAGAGGAACGTGCTTTAAAACCTGAGCCCCCTGAAACTACTATCACGCTATAAGTTAACTTACTGGAATGTGAATAAAAACTTGCGACAAAAACAAAAACAAAAACCTGAGCCCCATCTGGATTCAGTAATGCAGAGGAAGTCAAGATCGCGGAGCACGAGTGGCATAGGAGGGCCTCAGCCAGCCATGCCTGTCCCAGCCGGGTCTTCCTGTTTTGCAGGGGAGGAAATCTTGGTGTGAGAAGCCAACCCCGAGCAGGGCCTGCTTCACGGGTGCGTGACAAGGGCAGCCACACTGGGACCCGGGCATGGGAATGCCCCGAACTTGGTTTAAGGCTCTGCCATCACTATCCTCAAATTCTTTTTAATTTTTTTTTCAACGTCTTTTTATTTTTGGGACAGAGAGAGACAGAGCATGAACGGGGGAGGGGCAGAGAGAGAGGGAGACACAGAATCGGAAACAGGCTCCAGGCTCTGAGCCATCAGCCCAGAGCCTGACGCGGGGCTCGAACTCACGGACCGCGAGATCGTGACCTGGCTGAAGTCGGACGCTTAACCGACTGTGCCACCCAGGTGCCCCTATCCTCAAATTCTTAATATTTAACAAGGCCCCACAAATGAACAGCCGGTCAGCTCCCACATTCTGTTTATTCTTTGAATTTTCAAAGTCTCATAACACAGACTTACTTACTTCTACCGTTTTTTTGTTTTTTGTGGTTTTTGTTGTTGTTGTTGTTGTTGTTGTTGTTGTTTTAACAAATAACTTGTTTCATGGGCTATTTACACTCTATGTGACCTGGCTGGGATGTCCTAGATTCTCAAAAATGTATTATTTAATGCACATACCAAGAATTTCTTCACCTCATTCCTAACACATGTTCCAACCTCCAAAGCAAGATGTGCCCAGTGTGAATGTCAGAACCCCATGGCAAAGACACAGATGTCACTAGTGGGTTTAATGGAGGAGTGATGGGACAGGTGCATTCTAACCTCAAAGGTTTGTAGAAATCTGAACCACTCACCTGAAACACAGTTCTAGATCCACAACCTATCCTATTTTATTCACAATAAAATGTACACCTCCCAAACACAAACACACATCAGTACATACACACGATGGTATAACACACGTATGTTATAACCTTACAGCTCCAGACGTCTACTGTAGCCTCGATCCCAAGTACATTACAAACATCAAAGAGACAATATGGTCCTTACAGTGCTGTCCTCCCAAAGGGTTTCTTTGCAGAGGAAGAAAATATACGCGTGTACACCTGAGAGCAAATAGTTAACTAACAATCGTATAGGGACTGATAGAGAAAAAATGTTCTTGATACAGAGTAGGATAAATCCTTGTAAATAAAAAAATATATATATATATGTATATATGTGCAGTATTATCTGTAATGTTTTTTTAAAATATACATACACACAAACACACACACAATAGATACACACAATCACATATACATAAACGTGTGTATAAATGTAGATATGGAGATCTGCAGGTGGCCAGGCAGGATTTAATCCAAGGGGCTATCTCACTGGACAAGAATCACGTCCCCTCTATGAACCACAGTCTCCTGACAGACAAGGGGTGGCTCAGATCAAGTCATCAATGAGGACTCTATAGCTCTCACAGGATCCCACTCTGGGGGGGTTAAGGGCAGCCCAAGAAGTTCCCACACTAAAACGCTGTCTCAAAAACAAATTGGCCCCGGCCTACTTCACTGTCCTCACAAGAAACTCTAATGCTCATTTGGCACAGGTAAAGCAGATAAACAACTAGATAGAGATTTTAGAATACGGATATGGAGAAGGGTTATGGATCACTTGCAACGCAGGAATTTTTTTAAGTTTATTTATTTTGAGAAGTGGGGGGAGAGAGGGAGAAAGAGTGTGCACCAGTGGGGGAGGGGGAGAGAGAGAATCTCAAGTAGGCTCCACACTGTCAGCATAGAGCCTGACACGGGGCTCGCACCCATGAACCATGAGATCACCACCTGAGTCAAAATCAAGAGTCTGACACTCAACCAATGGATCCACCCAGGCGCCCCAACCCAGGAATTTTTTTTAAGACTTACTTTTTTAGAGCAGTTTAAGGGTTAGAGGAAAATCAAGGGGAAGGTACAGAGAGCTCCCATAACCCTCCTGGCCCCACACGTGCACGGTCTCTCCAACTGCCAGCATCCCTCACCAGAGTGGGACACTGGTTACAAATGACAAATCTGCAATGACACGTCATAACCACCCAGAGTCCACAGTTTACATTACAACAGCATGGCTGACTCCTGGTGTGGTACATTCTGGAGGTCTGGACAAATGTATGATGACATGTATCTACCACTATAGAGTCATACACAATATTTCACCACCCCAAGAATCCTCTGTGCTCTATTTATCCTTCTCTCTCCCACCCCTGGCAACCACTATTCTTTTTCCTGTCTCTACAATTTCGCCTTTTGCAGAATGTTTTTCACCCCGGGACATGCCCTTAAGGTTCCTCCATGTTTTTTTTTTTTTCTGATTTGAGAGCTCACTTCTTCTTCTTTTAAGTAATCTCTACGCCCAATGTGGGGCTCGAACCCATGGCCCCAAGATCAAGAGTCACACACACACAAGATCAAGAGTCACCCAGGTGCCCCTACAGCTCACTTTTTCTTAGTGCTGCACGATACTCCATTGTCTAGATGTACCAGAGTTGTTATTTATCTGTCCCCATACTGAAGGATATCTTAGTTGCTTCCTACTTTTGGCAATCGTGAAGAAAGCTGCTATAAACATTTGTGTGCAGGGCTTTCTGTGGACATAAGTTTTCAACTCCCTTGGGTAAACACCAAGCAGGGCCACGGCAAGATAGTATGGAAAGAGTATGTTTAGTTTTAATTTTTTTTAATGTTTATTTATTTTTGAGAGAGAGCACGCAAACGGGGAGGGGCTAAGAGAGGGAGAGACAGACATGGAATCCAAAGCAGGCTCCAAGCTCTGAGCTGTCAGCACAGAGCCCAACATGGGGCTCAAACTCGCAAACCTCGAAATCATGACCTGAGCCAAAGTTGGACGCTTCACCGCCTGGGCCACTCAGGTGCCCCGAGTATGTTTAGTTTTATAAGAAACCATTAAACTGTCTTCCAAAGTGGCTGTAACTATTAGGCCTTCCCACCAGCAATGAATAAGAGTTTTTTTTAAATGCCATTTCTGACGTATTCATCCTAACACTCTCCCCGACGTGAGACTGAGGACCTTTTACAGGGCAAAATGGCAATTCAAGAGAAACGTTCCATCCTCTTTAAATCTCTTCTCAGCCCCCCAACACACGGTGCATGGTCAGGCTCCTTGGGATTTTCCCACTCTGAAAGAGAAGCTGTTTAGTGAGCCAGGCTCTGTGACCACCCATGATCTGAATTACACACAGGTGTTCAAAAACACAGAGGGATCCAGCATAATTAAGAGTATTAAGCAATCATCTCAGCCCAAGGAGGCAGTTGAAGAAAAGAAGAACAGAGTTTGGGCAGCACTTTGGGAAATAAATTCCACAGCCTTTCACCAAGTTGAAATCTTGGCTTTGGACACACATAAAAATGAGCCTGGCCTGATCTGAGCTCCCAGTGGACATCTGCCAGATCACAAAAATTGACCCAATTGGCCTGCCTTACCACAGGGAAGGCCGCTGCTCGAAGAGCAGTTGGTACTGCTGATAAGAGCCAACATGGACGGACAGGACAGCAGACAGGAAAATGGCAGACGACGGTCGGCGCAATCCAGGGTGGGAGTCTGCTTTCAAGAGATCATTCCGTCAATGCGTTTTTAAAAAGTAACATCATAGCAGCCTTCGATCTGATTTCCTTCTTTTATAGCCTTCAATCACTCTTTCTTTATGTCCTACAAACCACAGCTAATTATTCCTTTGTTTTCTCTCATGTCACCTTGGTACTGTTGTAGAGTACTAAGACACCTGCTCAACTCTGCCCAGGAAGGAATGTCTTTGAGGGAGAACGGCTTTAGAAACCCCTTTGCAACAAAGAAGGCAGTGTCAATGTTTTCCCACAAGATTTCAGGAACCTAGAAAAAGATGCTCTGTTACAAGTATTACTTCTCTTTAAATAAACCATTACCAAGTATAACTTTGTTATGAGAAACTCAAAAAAAACTTTTTTTTAATTAAAGCCATTGTTTAATAGTAACACTGACTCTAATGGTCCCGTTTAACACACACCCGCCTCTAAAAAGAGCATTGTCCAAACATTCCCCTTTCTTATATTTTACCTCTACTCTTTAGGGAAACACAATCTACCTTTAGACTCATTTTGTTTAACATCTCTGGTCACTTATGCTGTTTATTGAGTATGTGATATTCCTAATAAAACGTCAGCACAAATATCCAAGTTGTCTAGGAGGAAAGAAAAAGTTTTTCCAACCTTCCCTGGCCAGTCTAGGTAAACATTTCTATGACCCAAGTCACTTAGCCACGCTGACATAAATGCCTTCCATCTTTCCCCTCAAATTACAAAAGATTATCATTTTACTCAGCAATAAGCCTGACTAAATCGAAACTCTGTACATCAGAATTAAATATGTTCTAGCTACTCAAAATGAACAGTGTATTATTTATCACTAATATTTAATGACAAAAAAACTGATAACTCTCTCTGGTTCTACCACTGATCACTGATTTCATCTAGTCGCGCATCATCGATTCCTTTGGTCATTAGCATAATCACAGAGCATCAACTCCGGCTTATGCAGCAAGTTTGATAACAGAGCTGAAAGTAGACACACACTATTTTAAAAACATGTTCCGATTTTCATCTGAGTATATCTTTATTTATATGGCTTTCTTACCATAAAGATGCCAGTCCTTTAAAATATGCAGAAATCACTTTCTACACTGAAGAACAAGGTGCTATATCATAACAAGGATACAGAAGTATAAAGCGCCTGTTAATTAAACATCGCTTTTTAACTTGCTACCCTGCATATGTAACTGTTAAGTTCTAAGCCAAGTCTTTAAATAAGAATGAGAAAATGGCTAGGCTCCTTCAGATGAATGCCTCGCCTGGTTTTTTTTTTTTTTTTTTTCCTTAAATGTAAGAGATCAACCACTTGATACATTATTTTTTTTTTAATCAAATTCCCTGGTATTGATTTTAAAGCCTCCCCCCCCCAAAAAAAAATAAAAAATAAAAAATAAAAAACAGTCGTAAATGAACGAATTATGAAGTCTGAGTCAGGACTGATAGTTTCACATTAATCCTAAATTTCAACATGTAATACTGCAGAATGCGGCTGGGATCCAAATGTAAAGACTCGTCTCGAATAATATTCAGCACTTCAAAAGGCTCAAATGGGAGAATGAATAAACTACAGCTACATGTATCCACACGGATGAATTTCACCAACTCTAACTGAACAATAACAAAAAAGCAAGTTACTAAAGCACACACACAGCAGAACCCCTCAAGATAAATCTTGAACATGAACAAGAAAACTCTATATTTGGGGGAATAGATGCATAGGTATTAAAGACATAAAGAAATCCAGGGGATGAAAACCAGCCAGCTGAGAGCAGAGGTCACCTCCAGGCGACAAGGACGGAGGTAGGATTAGGGCAGATATGCCAAGAGCCTCTTCAACCTGGTTGAGAAATGTGTTCTTTCTGAGCATGAGCCGCAGGTACATGGGTGCTCACTGACTTATCCTTTAAATTGTACCTTTTTGGTGTCGTGTATTTCATAATAAAAATGGAAAGATGTAAGCGCACAGTTTTAAGACAAAGAGCTTTGTAAATATCTGCCAGATTTCTCTCATCAGAAGTTATTCTCAACTCAAAGATCAAAGTGCTTGAGGCCATCACATCGCATTTTATTCTACAATCGGGCACTTGTTACAACACTAAATGCTGCATCCTGATACAAAACCCATTTTCGGTATTTTCCAAAGTGCCTTACTGCTTCCCTCAAGAATTGTTCTACCTCGGTACTCTGCTATGGCAAAGTCATCTCTGACACAGAGATGATCTTTCCACTCAAAGTGACTGCCCTGCTTCCTAACAGAAACAAAAACGAATACAGACATCTGACCTCTCTTGAAGTATCTTTTGAATTTTGAGTTGATGTGAATATATGCACAGGAAGAATAAGCTGGAAACACACCTTGTGTATGATCTGGGGACAAAAGGGTATAAGAGAAGGGTAAATTTTTGCCAGATGGGGAATATATTCCCCCTCACATCCCATCCCCCACCCCCTTCCTGGAATATTTAAACCTTGTGTAGCAGTTGCCATAAGACAGCGAGAGACAAACAGGAGAAGCCCCCCAGTCAGTGGCAAGGACGATGGCTTGCTCCTACAGGTATAAGAATTTGTTGTAAGCTTACCAAAGTTACGACTGTGCATTTACTGTCAACATGCATCATACTGCACAAAAGCCATTATTTAGAAAATAACACGAGCATATTTAAGCGGTTGAACCCTTCCTAAACCCAGAGAAGGCATGCACAACAGCAGGTCTGCAACAACATGCCTGACGAAGGCCATAAAGGAAAGTCCGAAACTGAACCGTTTTCTATTTCCGCACACTAGCTTCTCTAAAATGGTGTACAGTCGCACAAAACGGCGATACTCTCTAGAGCCGCCCCATGCCCATCCTCTCAAGGTCCAGCTAGCTTCTCTCCAGATAATTAAATGCAGCAGAATCTGTATTAGAAAATTTCTACCAGGCATCACTAAAAAGGGTCTGTCACTGATTCCCTAATGATAAATCAGTTAATTATTTAACCTTTCTTAATGAAATGATTAACATCCTTTCCACAAACAAGGCGGAGTTAACATCACGCTGAAGAGCTCATCGACCAGTGACAGTGGTGATACCACTACGTGTATCCTTCTAAGGCACCTTCTATTTTTTCTATCAGTTCCATTTTTTTTATCTTTTATAGAAACCCTTTATTCAAGGGGAGAGACAGCTAGTTGAAAAACTTGACCCACCAGAGGTGTTTTTTTTTTTTAAGTACTTCAGGATTAAACAGAAATAAAAGAACTTTGTACAACAGCTATATTCCAAGTGCCACCTGAACCTAGAGCGAAAGCAACTGTCAAGTTCTAAACATAAAAACAGTTGCCACCTTTTTGGTGTCTACTAAAATCAAGCTATACCCAAAGTCAAACGCAATCTTTTTGTATTTTTTTTTTTATTTCTTTAAATTTAGGTGAGGGCATTTCAGATAAACACTCTACTGGGTAACTTCAAAAGGCACCGTTACTAATACAGACAAAACAAAAAAAAAATGTCTGTACAATTTTTATTTAAATAACTCTTTTGATCTTAGTGGTTAGATCTTTAGCCGAAGCCCTGAATATTTAAACAATCTATCTTAGCATTTTATCTTCCTTCATCTCATCATCTCGTAGGATGCATTCTTCTTAGGATTCTGCTAGATTTGCGTGGCATCGCTGGATGACGTACTTCCATCAATATTCCTGCAGACCCCATCACATACAATGAGAAAGGATGTCCCAAGATGGCTGGGGAAATCAAAACACTTGTGCCAACACGGTTACTCTAATGAGGAAACAGTTTGGGTTTTAAAATTAAGATGAAATACACACAAGAAAAAAAACTTCAGAAAGCCATCTGACACTCATTGGTAGCTACAACATGACAGGGGCCATTGGAAACATGGATGCGAAAAAGGCATAACGCAAAAGGAAATGGCGGGTCCTCGGTGAAAACCACCGACGTTCCAGGTCGTTCCTACCACTTTGTGGAACTCTGATGCTCTTATTCTGCCTCTGTTCCCCTAAGCATCTATGTTGGTTTTGGTGTTTGACTCTGAAAAGGGAGCCTTTTACACCCCTCAGGTTTCGTGGGGTCCAAACAGTTAAGGTAAAGCCTTCAGAAGAATTGTAGGCTTTCATCCCCAGAGGAGACCAGTTCCCCAACTTTGGTGGGTATGAGACTCACGTGGGGATCTGTTTAAAAACGCAAACCCTGGTCCCACCCCAGATACGGCACATCCAGGAACAGTGCAGCTACATCTCAGTCTGCAACCCAAGCTCCACTGAGATTCCAATGTTCGTACATACTTAAAGAACACCAGTTTTGATTCTTAATCGAAATCCAAACACATTAAAAGTAATATAGGCCTCACAATGAAACAAAAATTTAATCAGTAAAATCCAAATGGAGATAAAGACTTCAGTTCCAGAATCTCTAGCAGCATAAATCACTCAGTCCACGGGTCTCCGGTTTGTGGCCTTCAGAATTACCAGGGGAAGTTCGTTTCAAGTGCATTCTCACATCAGTCAGCACAAATTCCAATACGAGAAGCTCTATTTTAATAAATGCTCCAACACACATACAAACACACACAATGACCTGGAGGCAGGTCCCTTTGAGACGTGATGAATTAGGACCAAATGCAACTTCCGCCCACTTCACACATGAGCATCTGTGTTCCATCCCTGTGCTCACCTGTCCCCAGGAGAGGAGGCTGCCAACACCTCTGATCAGGCATCACCAACTCAGGGGAGGCTCTGGGACAATCAAAACACATGTCACATCCTCCCTCCCCCCACCCCACCCCCAAAGAACTGTAGTCAGTGTCCTGATAACAACAAGAACATCTTAAAGGATCTGAGTAATAACACAGCACCTGTGCCATTCGATCATGGAGGTCAAAGAAGATACCTTAAAATACTACCCCTAATTCACAGGCAGGAAACCTGGAGCAGAGAAAATCACATTATGACTCAAATGCAGAGCTGGAAGGGGAGAAAAAGAAACCTCAGGAATTCAGCTTTTGAGTCTGATGCTAGAAATATTATTCACTGTCTTGGTAAATAAAGCTGATCACTATATTAGCTAAAATCAGGTAATCTAGCAAAATACAGATGTCCACCTGACTTACAACTAATCAATAAATATGAATCCAAATATAAAAATCAGGAGAAAAATCTGTCCTGTCCTAAGTAAATCTATTCTATTTAATTAATTTAAACAGAAACCTAATAATGCCAGGCTTATACCCATTCCCCCCCTCAGTAAATTGTCCCATAACACACTAAGCGCTGATATCTACACACTGGTGAAATAAAAGAGAATGACATAAATTGTCTAGTCAGTGATCCCTCCATTTCAGCTGCTTGTCTGAATTAGCAGCAGTTGGAGGAAATATACCCATCAGAGTGCTCCTAAGGAGAGAGAACTAAATAGTACACAGAACACTTGAACACAATTTTGTATGTATTCATGTTCCTTTTAAAAAAAAAAAACTCTTTTATTAAAAATGTGATTTGGAAAGAAAGTGCAATTAGCTTCACACAGGCACTGCCGAGATGTTCGCGAACACACCAGACATATGTAAATATTTCGTGATATCAGTTCCATTTGAGTAGACCTGTCAAGATATTTACAGGGCTTGACAGTACTTCTGTCTTTAATTAAATTTTTGCCTAGATACTTTAATGTAATTTAAATAGATTATTAGTTGTCAGGATCTAATATAAATTTTGTTTACGATTTAGTTACTTTAAGTACTCAGATTGAAGAAACTAATTTAACCCCATGACTGAGCAGCTTTAAGCATCAAGAGAAGGCCACTAAAAAGTCCCCACTGCCCTTTGCACTTTCCCGGTAATCTTGAATTACTACAATTTAATTGCAAATATCAAGGCACTAAAGTGAGCCCCCTCCCCCACTTTTTGAAAACAACACAGCTCAGCTCATGGAGAGTCCTAAGGAAAAACCCATCCACAATGCTCAGGTACCAGGAGTCTTTCTGTCAGGCAGTGTGCTCTCTCCCAGGGGCTGGCTAGGTAGGAAATGTTTTTCTCACTTTAAATCCCATAAAATAACTCCCAAACAAACACCTGTTGTGCACAAGGAAGGGCATGTATTAAAAACTGACATCAGGGGATTTCGAAAAGAAAAACAAGCCTTGCAGAGACATCCACGGCTAATTTGGTCAATAGATCTCCTGACTGGGTAAAACAGCGACAACCTTCTTCTAAATGGGAGCTGGCTTCTAACTACAACCCGAAAAATGCCTTAGCACAAACTGACTGTAATTAATAAGAATAATTTATTAAGGAAACAAAGAACACTGTCTAATTGTCTTTCCCGGCTGCCATGTACTTCACCCCACTGTGCTTCCTCTTTCCAGAATACCAGCCTCATAGCCATAACTGCAAGAACATTATCTATAGGATGAAAAACCAAAACACGTCTTGAAATCAAACACTCCTTACAACATTTATTTTTAGCTTTGGCGACACAAGCCAAATCTGCTTAATTTCCATTAACCACATCGTCGCATGCACATGGAAATAAACTATGTAGGTCCCGGGGTGGGGACAACAACCGTCATGCATAAGATATCCCATAGTTGGCCAGGTTTTCCCATTTCGGGAATTCACCTCATCTCATGGCCTGCCGATGTTCCAGCTTTTGGCACCTCGAACCTTAATTCATCCGGGTACCACGGAAGAGAAATCTTTTCAAAAATCAGTTTAAGATGGCTCCTTGGATAGCACGCGTATGGCCAAGTGGACTAGGGACCAGTGTAACCAGTCACAAGAAAGATCATTTAGAAAATACACGAGCTCAAATGCAAACTTACTTGGTTTGCTGGCTTGATTCAGAAATTCAGTGTTTGATCACCTGGTGGGATTACTACCATCAACTGAAGAAAAAAAAAAAATCCCCTGCAAATAGTAAAAGTATATGTTGGCTCATGTCTATTCAGCAGATGCCTCTTATAAGGTTATTTTCTTTAGAAAACAAACCTCCACTTGCTTGAGACCTTTACACACTTGAGGTCCAAATAACAGAAAAAAAAAAAAAGCTGCCTTAGCAAAAATGGCATTTACTATGACTGAATTCTATAAAAGGAGTATGACACCTAACAGGATAAGAAAGGAAAAGAAAAAGCCCTTAGCAAAAACATTTTTTTGCAAAACAAAAATACCACCTGTGCAAATCTAGCTAGGCTCTCAAACCCTTTCTCAGCCACAGAGAAGCAGCTCATGCTCAAAGCCTTGAAGTTGCAATTAAATTGTAGTAATTTAAGATTATCAGGAGAGCAAAGGGCAGTGGGAGCTCTTTGGAGGGCTTCCCTCCCCTCTTAATGCTCTTCAGTCAGGGGTTAAATGAGTTTCTTTAATGTAAGTACCTTAAAGTAACTGAATCATAAACAAAATTTATACTGTTTTCTGACAGCCTGCAATCTATTTAAATTTTATTAACGTGTGCCTAAAATTATTTTTAAAAGACAGGACTCCTGCAATGCCCTGTAAATATTCTTGGCATACCCTCTGAAATGTAATCGGTAGAGTAACAACTAACATTGTCTGAATACACATACTTCTTTCTGATGCAGAGTCTTACAAGATAACATTTCAAAACTGAGTTGGAGTCTTAAGTAAAACAAGAAAACTAAACCAACAGCACAATAAGATTGGCTGCAAAGAGGAAGCTGGGTTCAAAAGAAGTTGTCACATCTGCTATATTCACCCTTCTCTTAATGTTGGCATTGGATATGCTGTGGCATAAATATATTGGTTTAGGGAATATCACAATTCTTCTGTTAATTTAAACAATTGCTGAAAACAGACGTATCCCTCAACAGAGCCTCAGAACAGAAATTTTAGGCCAGGGTAGAGTCTTAAGAAAAGCAAGGAACAACTTAGTAACAGAAAACCATACCTAGGCTCAATATTAACCCAGTTAACTTTTGTTATTGTTGGTACAAATGATTTAACTAGAAAATATTTACAGCTTCTTAAAAAACATTACATATTGCACAGAATTGCCTAATAGCATCTATGTGTATGTTTAACCCGCATTGTGTAATTACACAATAAAAGATATATCCAATAAAAGCTACACACTTTCAAACATGTTGGGCACTATGGTTATGAAACTGACATAAAAAAACATAAAGTGTTTACTGTGTGATCGAGATATTAATTAAAAATGCAATCCTTAAATGACAATCATTTTTATTCTTCTTTATGTGTTCACTTGTCCTATTTCCCACTTTGTTCTACTTAATTAAAAATGACATTTAATTTGGGGATAGTTTATAGCAAAAAAAAAAAGGGGGTTATAGTTTTTACTCAAGCATTTAAATATAAATACAAAATCTTACAGACAACTCCAGCAATATGATCCCCTTAATTTGAGACAGTTAATTTCAATAGTTGATGATGCTTTCATTATACTTTGATAAACTTGTAAAAACAAAATGCTAAAGTAATTGCTGTTACTACTCCCTTTAAAAATGTAAAGCAGTTAAATTTTCCTAGACAACAAGCAAGGACAAGTTACAGAGAACTTGAATAAAAGTAGCAACATGGTCATGTTGAATGTCAATCTAAAAAAAGAGGTTATGTCTAATCTGGAGAATGCTCCCTCTCGCCTTTTTAAATTCCAAGAGTGGGCTGACACAAAACTTCATCACCAGGGATTTTTCTTTTTTTTTTTCTTTCTTTCTTTCTTTCTTTTTTTTTTTTTTTTTTTTTTGAGCTTCACATCAGATTTAAACCATCACATACAAAACCTTGGCTTTCCTGACCAGGCAGATCTTCTAAACTTGATGTGAGAAAATGTTACCTAACTCTAGTGTAGGAGTCTAATGTTGGTAAAAAGAATTCCACTGCACAGTTCTGGGTAGCAAGGCAGCTTCTGGAAGACTTAATATTCATTTCATACCTTTCTACATGCAGGTTGTTCACAAACAAGACTGTATTAGAAAAATAACTTATTTAGCAACTCCACATCCATAAAGAACTCAAAAGCTGTTAGTGTTTCCTTCCAAGTGAGCCTTAGCTCGCACAACAAAGATCAGCATTTGCAATGGTCCATTTCTGCATTAGTGAATATATAGCTTTGCTGCTTGATCGAATAGTCCAGGGTTCTCCATGTAGAGCTCCTGACAACAACCCAGCAGCAGGTCTGTTTGATCTCTCCTGCTTCCTTAATTTGGGTTGTCAAGGTTCAGCAGTTGGAGGCTGTTTACTTTACTTTTCCAAAAAAAAAAAAAAAAAAAAAAAAAAAAAAACCTGATTGCTTTCTCTCTCTCTCATACAATGACTAATCCAAAGTCTAAGGGGGGAAAAATGCAGCCAGTGGTAAGATGCTAAACCTTTTTTTTTTCCCTCTGCAGTGAGAATTTAACTGACATCTTTTGAGTGGTAATAGTTGAGTTCTTTTTTATATTTTTAATGTTCTTTAATGAGGAGATGTTTCAAGTAGAAAAGTCACAAAGAAAGAAAAAACCCATTCCAAATCTCTGAAACTGTAAGCCCAATTTTCTTTTCCTGGAGAAAAGAGATGGGTATTTCCACTTTGAGAATCAAAACTCCAGTGGAATTCTAAAAAAGATTTGATACATTTCTCTCTGGAACTAAAAATAACAGCAACTCCTGTCTCAATTATGCAGGCTAACCCCACTCAGAAAACACCTGAACTCTTACCATTTCTCTTCAAATTCTAGTTAAGACATCTCCCCCCAAACTGACTATCACTATGGAAAAGCGAAGGGAAGGAGATAGAAGGTAAAATTTTTGCAAGGAATCTTCAAGATATTTTCAGCGGTAGAAAAAGCCCTTAAATATCCTTCAGGTTTTTTCAATTCAGCTATTGTGCAAGTCCTAAATCCTACGGACAACCAAAGGTAAAGTGTAGATGGTTTCAAGGTACAGACTCCTTCCAAAAGGAATACAGAATGCCCTTCCAGCATTCCTGTTTTAAAAAGCAGTAACAAAAAAGGAAATCCGAACTTAGAAAATACCTGTGACCGGACAGGAGAGCAACACGAGCCCCTTCTAAGTGGGCTGGAGACGCTTAAATGCAACCAAATGAAATGTTTACATTAATTTCATTATTCTGCCCAAGCCTCACTGATGAGGGCTGGGGGGGGGGGGGGGAGGGAGGGCAGGAGGGGGTAGGCGGGGTGTTGGGAAGAGGAAGAAATAAGTTTCATTTCGGGTTTTCTGGTCGAGCAAAAGGAAAATGAATTAAAACGAATGCGTAGGATGAGCCCAGGCTAAATCAATACACTTTGTAATCAGCCCAGCAAGGGTATTTGGACACAATGACTTGGAAATAATTAATAGTTATAAGAGGGGAGTGGGGTGAGAAGAGGGGGGCGAGAGATGTCACCATATTTTATCGGAGCACTTTACACGCTAAACTTTGATCTTCAGAATCTCGGATTTAGGAAAGGGGGGAAAAAAAGGAGAAAGTCCAGTGTTTCGAAGCACCTACCAGCTTGAGGATGGGCACATTCCTGGCTCCGGGCGCCTTATCCCTGCGCTCGCGCCGCCCATGCTGGCGCTTTGGGCACAGAGAGCCCCCGGGGGCTCCAGGGTATCTTTTGCCCCCGCCCGCGTCCTCGCCCCGGCGCCCGCGGCCGCCTCGACTTACCGGCAGAGTCCGGGGAGGGAGTGGGAGCGCCGCCTTCACGCCCGCGGAGGAGGCGCCGGCAGCACCATGGTCCCCGGCGCCGCTGCCGCTGCCCCTTGCCCGCTTGCTCTCCGTGCGCTCTCTTCCTCTTGCAAACTTTCGGGTTCTGCGGTCGACAAGAAACCGGGGCGACCCTCAGCAAGTCCTCCTGGCTCAGGTTGGGGGAAACTGAGGGGGGTGGGATAAGTGATGAGGCTGGGGGACCAAGACAGAGAGGACGGCGGGATAGGAGGACCCAGGAGTGCGGGTGGACAGAAGAGAGGATGTGGCTCAGGGAATCCCTGCAAGGATCCCGAGACCGGGAAATCGGCCCGAGCCGAAGTCTCGGCACCTTCCCCAGGATCTTACAAAGTTGCAACAACAAAAAAGGAGGGGGGAGGAAGGAGGGAAGGGGGTGGGAAAGGGATACGATCGCAGGCGCAAGGTTTGAAGTTACAACTGTTTATTTAGTCCTTATTCTCACAGGGGCGGGAGCTGCGCGGGAAAGGGGGGGGGGTGCTGCAGGCTGCGATTTCGAAGCAAACACTGGGGAGGGGGCATACGACTTTGTTTCTGGGCGCGGAGCTCCCCGGCGCCCGCGTGTGTCACCGTCAGTCTCCGGGGACCGAGGCGGAGCTCACAACAGGTGGGGAGGGGGACTCGCCGAGGGCCAAAAAGGAGAAGGAATCAAAGTTTCCGAGCGGCGGTATCTGGGGAGGAGGGGGGCGGGAGGCGGGGGCGAGGGGAGGCGGAGGCAGCGTATGACCGCGACCCCGAGGCAACTGGCAAACTCTCCGCTCCCCGGCGCCACCGCCGCCGTCCCCACCCAAAGCGCACGCAGTCCCGGCTACCGACTCGGCCGAGTCCTCTCAGCGGGACGGCGATGGAGCGCAGGGAGCTCGGGAGGAAGGCGGAGTGCGGGCGAGGGATGGAGAGCCATCGGCTGCCGGGACCGGGCCAGAGGGACCCGGCGACTCCCGCGCGTCTCAGGACAGATCCAGGCTTGGGAAACCCCCCGGTACCCCAAGCTTCAAAGGAGAGTAAACCCCGAAAGTGTTTGTGGTGGAAGGGAGAAGACCCGATGCGGCGACTCCCCGCAGCGCACCCCGTTCCCATCCCACCCGCGGAGCTGGCCACGGCTGTCGCGGGCCTGTCCGCGGCGAGGCTGGGTTCTCGGGGTCGAGGGCGTGTGAGGGTGCGTGTCTAGGTGGGGGTGCGCGAATGTGTGTTCGAGTTTTCTGTGCTCCGGGGGATGGCGGCGGAGTGTCCCCGCCGTCACGTTCGGGGCCAGGCGCGTGTGGCACAGAGGATGTCCCCAGGCGCGGGCCCCAGGGTGAGGGCATCCCGTCATTACAATCCAGGGGCACCGAGGGGGCACACACTGGCGGAGAGCGAAGGGAAAAAGTTTGCTCCAAGTCCAAACTTCGGGCTCCAAAGGCTCCCGGCGCGCGCCCCCTCCCACCACAGACTCGACCCCGGCCTCGCGCCCGCCTCGCTACTCGATTGGCATCCCGACGCCCGACATCGAAAGTTGCGCCAGGCGGCCTGGGCTTATTGATTTCTCTCCCGCAGCGATCGCCCAGAGCGCAAAGCCAGGCGCGAAGGGGCCGAGGGGAAGAAGATCTCGCCTCCCCGCCGCTGCCGCCGCCCCCCACCCTCATTTGACTTATGGAAATGGACCCAAGCTTGCGGCCGCCGCCGCCGGAGGCCCCCGCCCCCAACCCCCGCGCCGGCCAGTAAACCCTCCCCCCCCCCCCCCCCCCCCGCCACCGGAGAGCCTGGGCCCCGGCCCCGGGGGAGAGAGAGGCTGAGAGGGGAGGGCTGGGGGGAGATGCACGTGGAGCCTGGAGGTGGAAAGTAGTTTTTTTTTTCCTTTTTTTCTTTTTCTTTTCTTTTCTTTTTTTTTTTTTTTTTTTGTGCTGGTTGTTGTTGTTGTTTAAAGTGGCGGAAACAAGGCAGGAGGCAGCTTGGGAAAAAGTGGAGCAGAAATGGAAAAATACAAACTCACCCGCTGCAAATGGTCTCTCGGTGCAAACTAAGGTGTTTTCGGGCCTTTCCCCGCGCGCGCCCACTCCCGCCCGCGCGCGCACCCCCGCGCACACACTCACTCGCGCACACACGCGCGCACACACGCACTCCCGGACGAGGGCCGGGCCGCCGCGAGTACAGCATGCAACCGCCACACAATAAATAACAATAGATTCCTCCGCTCCGGACTAGCTTCCCGGAGCCCAGCCAGCGCCAGTGGCGGCGGCGGCAGAGGCGCGGGGAGCGCCGGCCCGGGGGCGCTCCCCAGCCCGCCTCCCGGCCTCCTGCCAGGGCCCCCTTTCCGCCTCACGCGCCCCCAAGGCCCCCCGGCACCCCCAGAGCGCGAGCCGCCACCGCCCCCTCTCCGGGCCACACGGGCGCTGGCGCCCACCCTGCTCCTCCCCACCCCCCCCTGCCTCCCGGAACAAATAAATAAATAAGGCGCGCGAGAGAGGCCAACACGTCGCGGAGGGAGATGTTGTTATTTTTTGCTGTTGTGCGTCCCTGACGTCACATCCACCTGCTGGGTAAACAACAAGGCTCGCAGCAAAAAAAAAAAAAAAAAAAAAAAATCGCAATTGGCAAAGAAGGGGGGAGGGGGGCACGGCCTGGGGGGGGGGGGCGGGTTCCGGGGAGATGAGAGTAAAGGGCGTCCGGGCTGGATGGGGAAGAGGAGAGGGAAGCAGAACCCCACAGACCAGAGAGAGAGGAAGGGAACGCCAGAGCAGTCCCTGGCCAAAGAGGGATCTGGCAAGAAAGACCTGGAAAAATAAGGGGCATGGGGGAGGGGAGGATCCCTCGCAAGATGGGGACTTGGGGGGCCCATTCAGACACCAGAAAAAACGAGAGGGAGAGTGTTAACAAGTAGGGACGAAGATAGGAATGCGATGGCTATTTGCTTGGTTTCTGAGCTAAAAATATAGAAGGAAGGAGAGAGGGTAGGCAAGGATGTGAGTTTCCTCCAGTTAAAAGTGAAAGTGTTTTGCCATCAGTGACAGTTGAAGGAGGGGGAGGTGGGGGTGGTGTTTTCAGCCCCCTTTCTCCTTCTCTCCCGTCCTCCCTCGGTCTCTCCTCTTTCTTTCTGCACTTTGTCCAATGAAAGAAGGCGAGTTCGGGAGGTGAAAGTTCAACAGAAGGACAAACCCCTGTTTGCAGGGAAACAGAAACCCGCCAGCGAGGGGGTTTTCCCCCTGTTTTCCTGAATCAGGAGAGTGTAATGTGGGAGAGCTTTCCCCCTCTTCCTTGTCAGACTCACTGCTGGAATGTGTAGTTTGATCCACTTTGGGGGAAAGTGGCTGCTGCATCAGGAGCTGTGCTCTTGCCACGGTTTCTCTTAGGAAAACGCCCAGGGGCTAGCATGTCAATCAGTTGTTTAACACAAATTACCTGCTCTCCCAGAGATCAGTCACATGCAGAAAGCTCTGTCCAATTCTTTGAAAAGGTGAGATTTTTTTTTCTTTTTTTCTTTTTGCTGTTTTGAAGTTTGGTGGAATTTAGAAATTTTAAGGAGTAAATTAGAAGCCTGAATGAAATGTTTTGAAATATACATATACATGTATAAAACAAAAGACACTGGTATTTCTTTCGTTTTTATCAACATAAATTGAGAAGGAAGACTTTTTGTTTCCAAAATGTGACTTAGAAAGATAGAGGGTTCCATGGCTTGTTGTTGTTAACAGAAATAATTTTTTTCAGGCCCATCACCCCAGATGCTGCCAAACTCCTAAGCCAGCATTTCCAGCTACTGGCTGGCTGGTGTAACAGGCCAACTCTTAATGAGAATGTATGGAAAGCCACTCCTGTGGATTCCTACAAAGTACTTGGGGGGCGGGGGGGGGGGGGGGGTTGGAGACAAGTACTGTTCATTCCTTGAGACCAGCACAATTGTAGATTATCAACATCCTGAGAAGGTTATTATAAGTTCTTATGTAAAATGTCTTTTTACAAATATTGTTAAACATTCATTTACAGAAGAATTTTAAATCTCTATTGCAGTAACAATGTAAGACTACCACTGTAAAATTGTATCTGTTTTGCAAATAAAAAAATAACAAAGCCATTTACTAGTGTTACAGAATAAAGCCAAAGAAAGGAAGACTGTACTAAGGTAATTCAGCATAGAATTCATGTTGAACGCATGCTGTGCAAGATTCTATGCTATCCAGACAAGACCATCCATTGGATCTTTTAGACTAGAATACAGATAAAGAAAATGCATTTTAGTTTGTACAGAACTTCCTGGCTTTCTAGAGACTAGGGTTCCTGTTATCTTTGATTCAAGACATTGAGATATTGATGACATATCTTCTATATTCTAGACCATAGAGTAGGCGGTGATGGCTACAAGAATAAATAAAATCCCTGTCCTGTGAGGAACTCACAGCCTAAAGCTTTCAGTAATAACATCTAATATTTATTGAATGTTTACTATGACCTAGGCATTGATAAAAAGCTTTATGTCAAGTCAATTCATAGTTAGAACAGTCCTTTAACATCACTGGAAATTCCTGTGCTGAATTCACATGGAATTAAATGGAAATCTACAAAGCAGCCAGTCTGGGGGGGGGGGGGGTGTTTTCCATTTTTAAAATGTTTATGCCAGATATGTGTATGGTATGTGTTGGGTTGCAGAATTATAACTCAGGAGAATAGCAATTTATTTAAATGTGACAAATTTATTCATCGTCTGTAAAGAACAATTCATGTTCCAATACCGTTTTCCAGATTGGATGGTGAGTTTTAAAAAAATTATTGGTATTGCCATACTAAAACGATCTTTAGGTTCCTGCTGATCTTATTCTGCATTTTAACTGCCTTAAATTCTACATTCACTTGAAAGAGGGGGCCAAAGTCAGACTGACAACAAGTTTTGCAGACAAAAGGAAATCCTGGTTGTAAATCCCATGATATATTGTACTCAATTTTGTATATAATACTGTCTAATGTGCCACCTTATTAAAGAACTCCATATCCATTTGGCTTACATTAGGGGGAAACTTAACTGCAGCTTAACATATTGTTCATTTTCAACACTGTCACGTTACATTCATAGGGAGCACATTTTAATTTCTTTATCTGTAATCAACTGGAAGTTTCTTTTTGTTAAATTAAAGCAAGAAGGGCTTTTAAATAAAGGGCATGGGGGTAGGACGCCACCTTTTGGTGGTAAAACAAATAGAAATCCCCTTTTCAACAGATGTTCCTGACATAATTGTATTTTAATTACACCAATGCAAAGGTGCTTGTCCCTGTTTGATTCTGTTTGAAGTAACAGGAAAAAAAAAAAACTGTGAAAGGAAAATTGGGAAACTATCCTGAACTGCAACCAAAATTTCCTCAAAGGTATCAGAACATGTTAGGGCCCTGTCACATACAATTGCCTATACATCAGACACCAACTTTGTTCTGCAAGTACTTTGTTGATAAATGTATGCACATTTGGGGTAACAGAAACTGGGGTGGACATTTACCACTTAACAAGATACCTGAATGCTTTTATAAGTTTAGAGTTAACCGGAAACTTTATATTCACCTAATTCAGTGTTTATAGTTACCACCTTTCTAATATTTTGCCATATCTGCATAACATGATAGTTACTGAATAATTTATGTAGTACACTCATTGGACTACAGCTAATATGGCAAGTGTATTAAATATCTTCTTTACATCAACCTACTTTTTCTATTACTACTTTAAATGGGAAATCACTATTGCATTCCGTGAATTAAAAACAAACACGATAAAAACAAAGTCGTCGATTCCTTTGTTAAAAAAGGGAGAGTGGCAAAAAAAAAATTACAAATTACAACTAACTTTTTTTTTTAAAGGGAGAGTTGTAGATGCTGCAAGTGTTAATAACGTGAGTGTCAGCAGAGAATTTTTACTCTTTGTTTTTTTGCTTTTTGGAAAAGCTGGAAGGATTGAAATTTTGAAACTGATAGCAGAGGGAGTATAGCTGTATGCGATACAATGTTACCTGTCGCCATCCTAGTGGCAAGTCGAGTCTCATACTAACCAAGTACAGTATTTCAAATTAGAGATTGGTTAGTAGCTGGACAAGGATTAGAGTCCAGGTGTCCTGGCTCGATGCCTCTATTTCCCATCGTACAGTTTGCACTTCACAACAGGGGCAGGAGTGCCAGCACTCCTCAGACATTATGCAACCCGCCTGGCTTCTACACACCCCTTCACAAATGGGAGAAACTGAGGCTGTGGAGGGTGGAGAGCAAGTTCAACCATCTACTCACTTGTCTCCCCTCAGGAGTGGCAGGCATCCAGGTGGGGGGTAAACACTGGGAAGAAAGGAGGGGAGGGTTGGCAAGAGAGATGGAGAGTAGGGGGAAGGGAGAGGTTAGTGAAAGCATTCAGACTCTTAAAGGAATGTTTACACTCCAAGTTTCCTTTCTGGAAGAGAAATATGGCAAATGAAAATGGTACGTATGGTGTGTTTCACAGTAAGAGGCAAGAGAACGGTGTCCTCTGTTTTGATGTCACTGTATGTCCACATCAGAAATCAACAGAGGATCTCTTGTTTTAAAGTATACAATCTTACCAGGCACTCTGAGACCAACCACACTGAATAAGTGGGTGGCTTGAAAAGCTAGTCAAGGAATGGTGGAAGAACCCTGTTTCAAAGAGGTTTCCCTGGGGTGCCTGGGTGGCTCCGTGGGTTAAGCGTCCAACTTCAGCTCGGGTCGTGATCTTATGGTATGTGAGTTGGAGCCCCGCGTCAGGCTCTGCGCTGACAGCTCAGAGCCTGAAGTCTGCTTCAGATTCTGTGTGTGTCTCTCTCTCTGCCCCTCCACCCACTTGCACTCTGTCTCCCTCTTTCTCTCCCCTCCCTCACTCATGCTCTGTCTCTCTCAAAAATAAACGTTAACAACAACAAAAATGTTGAAAAAAATAATAAAAGGGGTCTCCCCAAGACAAAATTTGTTTAAAGGCTCAGCATCACTAGAGACAACAGCACATTTTCTGAGGTTTTAATCGCAGAAAGGGGACTTAATTACACAGATTGCATTTCCTGCTTTTAAGGGCACAGTTCTATAAACATAAATAAACATGGCCTGAAAATATGTTTAGGTTTTTGTAAATTGGTCCTGGCGAAAAGAGGTTGCTGTTAACTGTAACATATAGGATAGCTCCTTGCCCTATAGGTGCCAATGGATTGTAGTCCCTAGAAACGACAAGATACAATAAACTATTTGGCCGAGTACCTCTACTCCAGAAAGCTATTCTAATCCCCTAACCCCAGGACATTCACATTGCAACACATTGGTAATTTCAAAATACATAAAGGGAGTATGAGTGCCTCAATCCTACCTTACCACAGGTACCAGAACAATCTACAGCCTTGCTATGCAAGATGAGATGTCATCAGGAATAGGAGCACCACCTGACAGCATATCAGAAATGCAGAATCCCAGCCCCCTCGCGATGCCTACTGGATGAGTAGCTGCATTTTAACAATACTGCCCAGCTGAGTCTCACACATACGCAAGCTTGAGAAACACACATCTGTGGTGCACGTAGCCCCTGAGACAACAGGCACCATCTCAATCTTTACAGCCTTAGACTCCTCAACAGATAGTTTTGTAAGTTGGCCAGCATCCCTGGTTTGCTACACCGGTGTCTTTCGTAAACTTTGTTGATTCCTGGTTTTTCAACCCCTTGCAACGTTAAGCCACTAAATCGCATATGTAAACCATGATTCATTCCTTTGAAATTAACAGCAAGGTGACTTCTCTCTCCTATTACCCCAAAGGGACTGCTAATTGCCCTCCAATTGTTCACCTTTGTGTTGTTTGATGAGTGCTCAGAGAAAGATGGACGATATTCCCCCCACCAGGCCAGAAACAAATGCCAGACAGGCTTGGGGAAGGCTGAACACGTGCTATGACTACACCTTGTTAGTAGAAGGGCTTTGCTTTCTTTGTTTTGTTTTCTTTTTTATGGAAGGGATGACGCCTCCATAATTATAGGTGTTGCTGTTTAAAACCCAGAATGTTTTCCAAACCACTGAGCCACACCTCCAGCAGCCCATGAACCGTCTTGGTTGGATTCTCTTTCCAGTTCTCTGCACAGTTCATAAAGACATATCCAAGCAGCACTAGATTTACATTAAGTATAATGAGAAGAAGGAGGAGCCCATCCAAGTATGGTTGCTTCTTGAATAAACATGAAGGAACCACAGATAAACCTCACAGCCGATGGTTAATTTGTATTTGAAGTTCTCAAAAAGACTATAGTCACTTCACCTTCCTCAAGAGACAAAAGGTTACTTTTGTAACCCCCCAAAAAATAATTAAAACTATTGTAATACTATCCTAAGGCAGTATAATTAAGTCTCTGAGTGAGTAATTGTGTACCTGAATTCAAAATAAGATTTCACATGTAAAGCAAAGTTCTGATTCTAATCTTTGAGAAGTATCTTGGCTTATATTTAGAATCCACAAGTGCCAGCTCAGCGTTACAATAGGCATTGTTCCGTAGGGCTGGAGACAAACTCTGTTTGTGTAAGAAGGGAAGTGAGGCACGTCTGCCCACCTTCAGGAACAGTGAGGTTGTGTGTTCCAAACTGTAGCTTTCAGATGGGGCTGAAGGATATTAAGCATGGGGCTATGCTGACATGTTTGTTATGCCAAGCTTGGGGTCAGCTTTTTTTCTTCCAGTAATATTTATAAAATATTCCTTCCTCCCACCCCCCAGGATGTTCTGAGCCACTGTTAACATAAAAAAAAAGCCATACAAAGATTAAAAATCTGATACCCCCAAGAGTAGGATGAATCCTATGGTAATGGGTTGGAGTTGAAGGTATCCATACAGACAGTAGATATATGTATGTATGTATATATATATTTTTCACAAATACATAAGTACATCTGTGTGAGTATATGCACGAGTTAGCATACCTACATGTATTTCCTAGGTCTGTCCATTGAGAGGTGCTAGAGGCAGTGACACCCCACTAGCAATGAGCACACTTAGCGTCCAGACCTTGGTTTCTAAATACCTTTCTCCAATAAAAGAAACAAGGATCCTTGGAGAACTAGTTAATTCTTGAGGTGAGGTATAGAAAATACAAGATAAGCCTGGGGCATCTTCTGGTACCAGAAAGTGCTAAAGGTAGTGCTTTTAAAAAAAAGAAGGCTGGGTGAGGTGTGGAGAGACTTACTGAAAAGGCACAGGAACCAACCTGAAAGAGCCCCCAATGCCTTAAGTTCAGACATTTTAAGCAAGAAAAGAAACAACAGTATTACTGGATTGTAACCTAAAGAATGAAATAAATACACGTAAGCCCATGCTGATAATATATACACATACTTACATGTATACACACTCACATACATATATTCATACATACATAGGGAACCGACAACCCTTCCTTAAAGAAGATTGGTGGGGCCCAGCAATTGGTGTTTTCACAAGTTTCAACAGGTGATACTGATGCCCCAGCCCCCCCAAATTCAGATAGGCAACTTAAATTGAAATGGTTTGTGTGGAATTAGGAAGGCAACTTAGAGCACACAGGTCTCCACAAAAAGGGGTGCCCGGGTGGCTCAGTTGGTTAAGCTTCTGACTCTTGATTTGGGCTCAGGTCATGAGGTCACGGTTCATGGGTTTAAGTGTCCTGTTGGGCTGTGCACTGGCAGCAGAGCCTGATTCAGATCCTCCCTCTCTCTCTGCCCCTCCCCTGCTCACACTCTCTTTGTCGCTCTCAAAATAAGTAACAAAGAAAGGAGGTGGGGGTGGGGCAAATGCTGACTGTTATCACCAAATAAGCGAACTCAGGGCGGGAAGTTTTTGAATTTTCAAGAGAGGCAAGAAATTGAGATTTTTTCATCCAAAGAGTCTTCATTTTTAAACCTCTAGGCTGGAGCACGTGGGTGACTTTGTTGGTTGAGCATCTGACTTCGGCTTGGGCCGTGATCTCACGATTCCTGAGTTCGAGCCCCCCATCAGCTCACTGGTGTCAGCACAGAGCCCACTTAGGATCATTTGTCCCCCCCCCTCTCTCTCTCTCTCTGCCCCTCCCCCACTCATGCTCGCTGGCGCTCTCTCTCTTTCTCTTAAAAATAGATAACCATTAAAAACTCTAGGTAGGCTGATCATAACAGAGCAGCAGGGACATCTAAGTGACAGTCAGACCCTGTGCAACTCCTGTCTTTGGGGAAACTGAGTCACCATGTCAGTTCAGGACGACAGGGTTTGTTTCTTAAGTGACCAAGGTAACAACCAACCAAAAGAGAGAAAGGGAAACTTGGAGAGAACTTTGACTCATTCTTAAACTCCTTCCCAAGCTTTCACGAGTCGCCCCAAACGTCTTGGTAAGGAAAGCTGGTCTGTGTTCTGAATTGTTCCTACATTCTGAATCATTTGTCAGCAGACTCCCAATTTCAAAATATCAGTCATAACGTCATTATTTAAAAGGTACTG
This sequence comes from Prionailurus viverrinus, assembly GCF_022837055.1. NCBI lineage: Eukaryota > Metazoa > Chordata > Mammalia > Carnivora > Felidae > Prionailurus > Prionailurus viverrinus. The sequence continues at coordinate 38,273,943 of NC_062562.1, forward strand.
TTTTTAGCAGGATTCTTTGTTCCTCCCCAGAAGAGGGAGGTCCAAAGTTTTACTAGGGTATTTTATTCAAGGAGTCCGGCGCCAGGGCGACCTCCTTATAATAACCATTATTATTCCTCTCCATCTGGGCTGGCATGAAGAACGCCATGGCAGACCAGTTGGCTTTTGTCTCTTCTTTCCCTTACCTAGCCTTGCTCCTCCTAGCAGGTGAGAGCCATACACGTGAAAGTCTCTTCCCTCAGGGGAAGACATATAGTAAGTACAAACAAGGTGATGAGATGACAAACTTAAAAGCAGCATAAAAGGCAGAGGAGTGAGAGGGGGCATCTGGACAGCCCATAGAGAATACAGTGGCTTGCAGATGTGTCTTATGACCTAAGAAGGACTGGGATAGTGGAAGTGTCTTACAGGTAAAAAGGTGTACAATCCATAACACGCCTGACAGTGGTTCCCAAACGAGTGTGCAAAGGAATCATCTGGAAATCTTAAAAAAAAAAAAAAAAAGTACTGAAGCCAGTTCCAAATCCCAGACATTGGGATTTAATTGACCTAGAGTATGACCTGGCATGGTGAGGTGTTCTCTTTTGTTTTTTAATGTTTATTTGTTTATTTACTTATTGATTTTTGACAGAGAGAGACAGAAAGAGAGTGAGTGCACAAGCGGAGGAGGAGCAGAGAGAAAGGGAAAGAGAGAGTCCCAAGCAGGCTCCCCTCTGCCGCACACAGCCTGAGGCAGGGCTGGATCTCACAAACCAAACCAGGAAATCATGACCTGAGCTGAAATCAAGAATTGGACGCTTAACCGACTGAGCCACTCAGGTGCCCCATTGGCACGGTTTTACAAGCTTCCCAGGCGATTCTTTTTTTTTATTTTCTTAATTAATGTTTTTTATTTTATTCGTTTTTGAGAGAGAGACAGACAGAGCATGAGCGGGGATGGGGGGGGCGGCCAGTGGCAGAGAGAGAGGGAGACACAGAATCCAAAGCAGGCTCCAGGCTCTGAGCTGTCAGCACCAAACCCGACTCGGGGCTTGAAATGAGAAACCAGGAGATCATGACCTGAGCCAAAGCCAGACACTTAACGAACTGAGCTACCAGGGGCCCCTAAAAGCTTCCCCACCCAGGTGAGTCTAATGTGCAGTACTTGGGAACCAATGGGCGGAGCTGAACCGGAGGACGTGAGGCACAGCCAGGTCTGCCAAGGTGAGGAATCTAGGCGCCACAATTCACCCAAAACACTCCTAACTTCCACTGTGGCCAGCATCCAATCAATTAAACCAATTCCCCAAAAGGGGCCAGAATAGCATTCTTCACTGTGGGCTTCAGACCCCATGCATTAGAATCATTTGGCTGGAGGCCTTGGGGAGGATCAGGATTCTAGGCGCCCATTTCAAACGTGCTAAAGCAGAGTGTTGGTGAGCAGCCACGAAAATAAGCATTTTTAGAAGCTCACCAGCTGGTTATGATATACTTTAAGGTTTAGAATCCTTCATGGGGATTTACAATTGTTACCTATCCTGGACTGTTTCCATGTTAAAGGGAAACCTTTAAGAAGGGCAAGATGTAAAACAAAGGAACCAATAAGGACATCATAGCATTGTCAGAAGTTCGTAGAAGTCACGGGGATCGACTTCCTCCTTAGGTTAGCTAAGATACCTCAGAGCTAGGCAGGGTAAGATGCGGGTTCCTGACAGAGTCCTGGGCATCAGACCTACCTGTTGGAAAATCACAGCCCCATGATTACGACTGTGCCGCTCTGGGCAAGTTCCTGAACCTTTCCAAGCCTCCGTTTGCTCCTCGGCAAAATAGTGGTAGTAACTGCACGCATCTTAGAGGGTTGCTGGGAGGAAGGAATTAGGAGAATACATGTGCATAGCTTAGCCCAGAGCTGGGTGCACAGTCAGCGCTCAACAAATCTTAGTGCTTTGGGAAGTGCAGAGCATGATTCAAGACCCAGGAATCCTGACTCCCTGATCAAGGTTTCTCCAGGTTTGATCTGAAGGAATTCTAGGCTTCAGAGCTTGGAAGGAGAGAAACTTTTTACCTGGATTTTCTCAGTGCATATCAAATCATTCCACTTAGGCTCCAGGCCCCACCCACCTCTGCAACCCTGTAGGCCTCCACATTACTAACTGTTGATGCAAGCATAAGATGGGATATTTTTTTTTCTAAGTCAGAACTGAAAAATAGCAACAGAAGAGTTACCTCCCCAGGCAGGGACAATCGCAAGAGAGGAAACAAGGCTTCTTCAGATCAGTTTCTCCACCTGAGCACTAATGACTTTTACAGCCAAATAATTCATTGCTCTGGGGGGCTGTTTTATACATTGCCTACTAGATGCCAGTGACACCCTCCCACAGGTGTGACAACCAAAGACATCTCCAGACCTTGCCAAATGTCCCTGGGAGACAAAATTGCCCTCAGGTGAAAATCACTACTCTGGGTACCCCCACCCTCACCCCAGAGCAGGCGTACTGGACAGGACTCTCTCTGGGCCACCAACATTCCTCTCCCTGCCCTTGGTATTTACCTGATAAAAAAGAAAAGCAGAAATCCATTTCCTTTGCATCTGTAACTGAGTAGCCCATTTTCTTTTCAAAACAGAGTGGCTTAGGTGCGCCTGGGTGGCTCAGTCAGTTAAGCATCTGACTCTGGATTTCAGCTCAGGTCGTGATCTCACAGTTCTTGGGTTCTCACCCCGTGTCCGGTTCTGTGCTGACAGCACGGAGCCTGCATGGGATTCTCTCTCTCTCTCCCCAACCCCCCCACTCCCACTTGCTGTCTCTCTCTCAAAATTAAAACACACACACACATGCACACACACACACACACACACACACACACACACACCAGAATGGCTTAAGATGAGGCCATTTCTAAGTTGAATAGAGCTCAGGGTGGGCTCCGTAGCCCGGGTCAGTCACCTGCCAACCCCCTTCTAGTTCTGACAAAGCTCTTGGCAGTACTGCTTCGCTCCATCATGATTAAGCAGACTTTATTAGAGTCCATGACTCTATAAACAACGTCAGATGTGTTGTCAGCCTCACGGCTGTCGGTCTAAAAACAAAACGCAATAAAGGAAGTGGCGACAAATGGATGAGAACTTTAGGGATACTGCATCTCATAAGATGACGCATGGGGTTTAAATTAGGCAGAAACTTCATCTGGATGTTCTAATTAACATTCCCCTTCTTCTGGGAAGTCCAAGGGCATATGCATCTCAGGTGTAGGAAGCTAGGGAGTTTATTACGTGGGGGGGGGGGGGGTGTCACCGGCCCCACCTTCTCACTGCTAATGCATCCATTCTCTGCGTGGCTCCTCAACAGCTCATGGAGCCCCACTGTTGGAAAGATCAATGCTAGAAATGTCAGAATGATTACTGGATTGACTGAACGATTCGGAGCCAAAAAGTATTTGTTTCCAAGACTTGCTAGCCTAGGCATTGTGATGGTTTTTACATCTAACCTGAGTCTAAGGATGCAGATGGGTTTTGGAGGAATTATCTGATCGTCTTTCGAGAAGCACAAGTAGGCGTCTGCCAGGGCCCCTCACACAAGCAAGCCTGATCTCCATTTCATGCAATCACTCATTCAACAAATACTCCCGGCATGCTCCTGTGTACCAAGCACTATTTTAAACAATAGGGAAGAGAAGTAAGCGAAAGATGAAAAAAATCCTTGCCCTTACGGAGGTTACGTTCTAGTGAATTTCTTGGTGAACTCTATGTAATTTTTTCAACTGAAAATTTTTTAGAAGAAACTAGAGTGGGTAACCACCGATGTAAACTGACCAAGTTCACCAAAAGGATGCATTTTGTTAGAGTTATCACTTAAACTCTAAGAAGATCCCAAATAAAACTTTTGTAGATTTGGAGGCACTGGATAAAAAGAGAAGTAAATGCATTGCAAAGGTAACATGGTCATTATGAACCCACTGCAAAAAAATCTAAAGGTAAATTTACCAACAGTGGAAAGATCAGCTCACTCTGAAAACCCATCTGAAGCCCCAGCTTAGTTAGAAAAAGGCTATTGGTCCTAGAAAGATTCAGAAAAACTAAATGATGCCAAAATATGGTTTGGGGGAGGGAGGGAAGGAGGCAGGACACATCTCTCAGTGGCATTCCATTGAAAAGCATTCGGGGCCCAGAGAGACACGGTGGAATAAAGATTAGATTCTGGCACACGTACAAGGCTCCAACTGAAACAACACAATCAGTCTTCCCTCCGGGCCACAGAAAATAGCCTCTTCTGGATGCTTGTCTTAGGACACAGGACAGCAGAAGGTAGATGAGGCCAATCAAATCTTCCTTGGTTGTTCCAACAGACACTGGGCAGCATGAATTTTATGCTCGGGGGGAACGAATGGTGCATTTTCTGGGTCAGAATTCAGAAGTTAGAATTCTGGAGAAGAGATGATAATGGTCTGGATAACTTATATTATCATCCCCAAGGAATTAGAGGCATGTATGCTCCCAAGAATCAAGCATGGCTGGCCTGGGGGCCTCATGGCAACAGTCACATGTTTCTGAATGTTTGGAAGGGAAGTGTATTACCCACTTGTTTGTTTGTTTCCATCTTCCCTATAAACAGTTTGGTCTCCTTCGGGGGAAAAGAAATCATGTGAACAGAGAAAACAGACACACACATAGACACACTCCCTCAAAAATGCTTTGCTCCAGTATCCATTGAAGTCAGATTTTTCTAGGGCAAGAGAACTCTTAACAAGGAAGACCCCAGCTTTTCTCAAAGTTTCAGGTCAGGTTGAGTGCTGAATACTAGGATTTGAAAAAATTACAGCAGCTCTTTGGTTATGTGGAATGTTAAAGTTGCCCTTTCTGGTTTACAATAAATAAATGTAGAATTTAGAATTCTCTCCTGTCTAGCATCCTTACAAATGCTTCTCTCTAAAATTCACCTGTGTCAGGACTGCTTTCTTTAGGAAAATATTATTTTATGTCTATTTTATGTATTGATGATACTTGTGGTTATTCTGTCTTTAATGACCTACTAGAGGACTGGAGCCTTTACCTTGCTGTTCCCTGTACCTGGCATGCTGTTCCTCAAGCTCTTTGCATGGCTACATCTTTCTAGCCTTCAGGTCTCAGTTAAAATGACACCCTTTTGGAGAAAACTTCCATGACCTCTTCTAGATACAGTCCTTCCCTTCTCCAAAATTATCTACCTTTCTGGCTTATTTCTTGATTAATTTACTCATTTATCACTTGGCTCTCTCCCTAGAAATAAGCTCCGCGAGGCCAGAGACCTCTCTGTTTTGCTCATTACAAATTCCTCAGCGCACACACTGAATACTTAAATATTTGAGTGAATGAATGAACAAACCAAGGATCAAGCAATGGGGTCACTCTGCCGTCAGGAGACTCCATCGCTTTTTGGCCTTCACTTCCCCCACTATAAAATAATGGTAATAACACTCAACTCAGAAAAGAGAGATCGAATTCAAAGTGAAGGTTCCCTTTACAGGGATCTCAAACACGAGAGTGGCTTTGCTGAGCATCAGATTCTGGAGGCCAGCGAGAGGGCTGCGGGGGGGAGTCCTGAGGAAGTGAGTGAGCGGGGTAGGGCCTTGAGAGCCACGAGTGGGGTCTCCACTCACCTGAGAAACAACCAGCAGTAAGCCCTCTATGTCAGCTCCAGAAGACAAAGAGAAACCTGGACCTCTAGTGACATTTCTGTCTCCTAGCTCAACAAATGTATTTACATGAGTTCTTTTATTTAGACTTAAAGCTTCACGTGGATCCCAGAACCACCAAGACCTTTTAATTGTATGAGCAGACACACAGGAGATCTTTCAAAGTTATTTAAAATTGGAAATGTATGCCATAGGGAATAAAGCCAGGCAAGTATCATACTCAGAACTGAAACACATAATGCATAGCTATAAAATAATGCCAATGAACACACACACAGAGAACTGCATTTATGGTTCCCAATGTGTGCAGTAGACTTAAAAGTATTCACCTTCGAGATCTCTGCATTTATTCCTACAATGATTCCATTCATCAAACCACATTTGGATCTCCCCTTTTGGAATTTCCTTCAGAAAATTAAGACACTGGTTAAAACATTGCCTCTTATGGTAAATGTTATCCACGTGGCTCGGTTTGATTTTTGAAAATGACCAAACAGTAATTCAGAGCATGCCTTGGGGTTGGGAGGGAGAGCAACCAAGTGGGTAATTCCTGGTGTTTTACTGAAATAATGAAGCCAGGGTTTCTTGTGTTGTTCAAAAAGAAGCTTTAAAGACAATAATCAAAAGTGAAATTCAAAAGATGTTCCACTGGTTTCATCATTCAAACAAACAGAGAATTTCCAAGGTAGGAAATCTTGAAGGACAACATTCTTTCAGATCTATAACACGTAATATGTTTATTTAAAAATTCCATCTGATGACTTACAGAACAACCTTATATGGGAAAAGTAGCTTCCAAATGCGTACAACCCCCACTTCTCAATAGCCATGTGCTACATTAGGATCTGTATGTTTTGATTCTGGTATCTAATGTGAGAAATTGAAGATACAATTCCTCTTGCTTTTCAATCAGTCCTAAGCAAGATCAAATGAATAGGAGGAAGCCTCTTGTAAACATTATTAATCACTTGTTTTATGAAAGTCACCGGGGTGCATCATTACAGCTTTTTCTTAATGCTTTTTTAAAAATCATAATCAGGGGCGCCTGGGTGGCTCAGTCGGCTAAGCGGCCGACTTCAGCTCAGGTCATGATCTCTCGGTCTGTGAGTTCGAGCCCCGCGTCGGGCTCTGTGCTGACAGCTCAGAGCCTGGAGCCTGTTTCAGATTCTGTGTCTCCCTCTCTCTGACCCTCCCCCGTTCATGCTCTGTCTCTCTCTGTCTCAAAAATAAATAAATGTTAAAAAAAAATTTTTTTTTAAAGTCATAATCAAACCTGAAAATTTGGAAAACAGTGAATATAAATAATAAGAAACAAACACCAGTAATCCCATCATCTATAAGTAACCACAGTAAACATCTGGGCACGTATCTTTCCCTATCTTTCTCTAGCATGTCTGTTTGTATACTGTAGAAACGAATTGCTTAGGATGGATGGCCTATTCTGCCACTTCATAGCGGTGGGTCCTTGGGCAAGGTACTCTGTGCCTCTGTTACACCATCGGTAAAATGGGAGTAAGAACACTAGTCTTGTGCATCACAGCAATCGTATGACATGGGAACATTAAGGTTATAATCTAGTGTCTAACACATAATAAGATGCAAATGAATTATATCCTCATTTTTATTATCATACAATTTGGACTGTAGCTATTATCGCTGAAACTTATATTATGAGCATTTTCCTTGACAGTTTTTTAAATTCTACTACACAAGCCTAATTAAAACTTGGAGCTATTAGGGGCACTTGGGTGGCTCCATCAGTTAAGCATCAGGTCATGATCTCACAGTCGGTGAGTTCAAGTCCCGCAATGGAGCTCTGCACTGATGGCACAGAGTCTGCTTGGGATTCCCTCTCTCTCTCTGAACCTTCCTGGCTTGTTCTCTCTCTCTCTCTCTCTCTCTCTCTCTTTTTCTCTCAAAAATAAATAAATAAACTTAAAAAAAAAACCTCGGAGCTACTAATCTGTTAAACAAAACTACTCACAGGTTGGTAAATAGAAGAAGTTGTAACCTGATATGAAGGCAGAAATGTCAAAGCAGCCGGTAGCTGATATATATATATTTTTAAAGATTCCTCGGGGGGCGCCTGGGTGGCTCAGTCGGTTGAGTGTCCGACTTTGGCTCAGGTCATGATCTCACAGCTCATGAGTTCGATCCCCACGTCGGGCTCTGTGCTGACAGCTCAGAGCCTGGAGCCTGCTTCTGCTTCTGTGTCTCCCTCTCTCTCTGCCCCTAACCCACTCACATTCTGTCTCTGTCTCTCTCGAAAATAAATAAACATTAAAAAAATTAAAAAAAAAAAAAAGATTCCTCGGAACTCAATGACAAAACCAACACGATTGACATCCCTGACAGTAGGTTCAGGCACAAAGGGGAAGTTCAGTCTTTTCCAGTGGTTCTAAACTGGGGGAAATTGTGCCCCCCCCCCAGGGGACATTTGTTAGTGTCTGGAGACACTGGTCGCAATTTGGGGAGCAAGGTTATTGGCATCTGGTGAGTGGAGGCCAGAGATGTGGCTAAGCATCTTACAAGGCCCGGGACAATTCCTATGGCAAAGAAGTATCTGGCCCTTTAAATGTCATTACTGCTGAAACCGAGAAACCCTGTCTAGTCCTAATGAGCTGTAGTATCTCACACAAGTCACTTTCCCTAATAATGAGGGTGATGATGATGACAGCCCCATTGATTGAACACTACAACCAAGGGCTAGGTTAAATGCTTCCTGTACATTATTCTGGTTTTACTTTCCTGCAGTCGTATGATGGAGTCTCTATTTTCACACACCGTATGGGTAAATACAGGCCCAAGAGGGTAAAGAACTTTGCCCCAAATCGCACCGTTGGCAAGTTGTATAGCTTTAGGTCAAGCTTGTGTCATTGAACTCTTGGGGATTCATTCTAAGTTCCAACATCCCTGGGCCTCACCCTGAACTTCCGCATGTCTCCAGACATGTAAGAGATAGGTTATAATCTCCTGATAGAGATTCCATCTCATATGCCACTGCACTGGCATTTTAGCAGGAACCTGGCATACCATGTCCATAAAGATTATGTGGCCATGACGGCCCAACAGAAAAAAACAAAAACCAAAAAACATGATTCATGATTGATTTTTTGCTACAGGCAGAGGAGGGAAGAATAGGATATTTGTGCCACATGTTTATCTGTGGACTAGATGATCTTACATAATAAGTCTGTCCGAGGGCCAACCACCTATGTTCCTATGCTTTCTTTTCTCCAACATGAACAGCACAAGAGCTCTTGGCCACCAGCCATCTGCAGAATTGTGCACATCAAAGTGAATCGAGGGCTGAACAGCCTATTGCAAGGGCTTTATTCAACACACAGTTTTCCCTGGTTTGCAGGAAAACTGCTGAAAACTCTCAAGTCCCAGCCTACATAAGACAGAAAACATCAAAGTTCATGAAAATCACAGCACACCTCCACCCAGAGTCAAAGCCAAGAACAAACAACTTTGGGATTGGACTGATTTCATAAAATAATCTGAGTGAAGTAAAAAAACAGCAACGACGACGAAGTTTAGGGAGGCCAAATAATAATCTACTACATTTTTTAAAAATTATGCAATGTTTAGCAAACTGAGATCATTGGGGGAAAAAAAAAGAAAAAGAATCACACAAACTTTGCTAAACAAAGTCACATACCAACAAACATTTAAACCACTGGAACCAAGATGGGGAACCGGAGGCTTGTTTTTAGTTACAAAGATCTGAGGGATGGGGTGGGAAATAAACAAAAATCCACGGGGAAAATCATTAATAAGATACTCTCAACTATTTTCCCACAAGTAACTTCTTTTAAAAAAAAATAGAAAGAAAAGCTATAGCCTCTGTTAAAAAAGCCAATGTCCTGCATTCCTGTCCAAATAAAACCTCTGTGCAAGCAGTCAACCAAAACTCTGAAATTCCATTGTCATAACATTATGTCTGTGGGGTACCACTTCAGAATATCTTCCAAAAAAAAAAAAAAGAGAGAGAGAGAGACAGAGAGAGATGAGTAATTAATACAGTGTTCTGTAATGAAGGGGCAAGGAAAATTAGCAAAAGAAAACCCGTCCAGAAAGAAACTATGAGAAAATCTGAATTTATATCCTGGGAGTGTATCTTTTCAGGGGCTTCCTGTTTACTAACAAAAAGAACAACAAACACACACACACACCGCCCACATCAAGTTTTCCAGGAAGTTAGATATTTAAATAAAACAACATTGGGACTTCTTTCATGAAAGCAAAGTCATTTCTTCCTAAACCACCTCTATTTTTGATGGATGAACTGGTGTAGCTTTTATTACAGGAGTGGAAAATTGATTCTGAGGTATCACATTTCCGTCTGACTGAAAGATTCCAAGGCATATGGAGAGAAAACAATATGCAACACACAATTTTTTCTCATGAAATAAGCTGTTTTTTTTTTATCAAATCGTCTTACAAGCATAATCATCCGTCTCTGTACCGCAAAAGCAAATACGTATTGAAAACTCTCCTTAAGTAAGATGCATTTTACTAATGTCAAGCTTAAGGCAACTCAGCAAGAGATGACAACACTGTACTAAATTATTTACATTCGTGACATCTTAGCTGTGTCTACAAGACACGAAAATATTGTGATGAAAAGAGAAAGTCAGTAATTGCTCAGATATTATGTCTAGTCACCAGCAGCTGGAATTTCCTCAGTATTGGCGCTCTCTCTCTCTCTTTTGCAAAGTTCACTGAGCGGGCTTTTCTCAGAACTTCTGTCTGTCGCCTCACACCCCCCTGGCTCCAGGAGCTCCTTGCTTCCCCTTCTGGGGGGGGGGGGGGGCTCCACACATCCCCATCTGGGAACTGACTTCCGGTGGGCAGTCCCTAGCCGGCCACATTGACAGCTCATGGTGCGCTTGGAGAGAACTACATTCTGGCCTCTGTGAATTTTCTTAATTATCAAGGGTTTTTTGGGTTTTTTTTTGTTTTGTTTTGGTTTGGTTTTTCTGTTCGAAGACCTTGACTCTTCCATATTCTAAGAGTTGAGGAAGAAAAATCACCTAGCTATCCCCCTTTTTCCTCCAAATGTTCCTCCCACCTTATCCTACAGAAATAGCTTCTCAGGGTACCTGGGTGGCTCAGTCAGCTCATTGCCCTTCTTTGGATCAGGTCATGATCTCGCTGTTTGTTGAGTTCGAGCCCCGCATTGGGTTCTGTGCTGACAGCTCAGAGCGTGGAGCCTGCTTCTGATTCTGTGTCTCCCTCTCTCTCTGCCCCTCCCCCAATCTCTCTCAAAAATAAATATTTTTTTTAATTAAAAAACTAAATAGTTTCTCTTATAAGTAAATGCTTCCCCCTGTCTTTTTTTTCCCCTAAATGAAAACTGCCCAATTATTAAGCACCCACAGAGTTACAAGCATTGTACAAAACATTAAAACACATGTTCCTTCTCTTTTAGAGCAAAAATGCCTATTCTGTGGCACTCTTTTGTTTTGTTTTGTTTTGTTTTTTGAGAGAGAGATAGAGAGACAGAGCAGAGCGCAAGCAGGGCAGGGGCAGAGAGAGAGGGACACAGAGAATCCGAAGCAGGCTCCAGGCTCTGAGCTGTCAACACAGAGCCTGATGCAGGGCTGGAAGCCACAAACCTCGAGATCATGACCTGAGCTGAAGTGGGACTCTCAACTGACTGAGCCACCCAGACGCCCCTGTGGCATTCATTTTTGCATGGCGTTGACATTTTAGTTCTAGTGTCATAAAATGACCAGGTCTTCAAGACTTGCTCAAGAAACAAGTTTCTGACCCACGGCCATTGATCCCGCAGGAAGTTTCTCTGTCAGCTGTTACGCTTCACATCCTCTCCCTCTGAAACCACCACCGCCTTCCTCCTCTGAAGCTCCACCCTTCACGTCCTTTTCCACCTCGGCCACATCCTGCTCTTGCTCCTACTCGACCTCCCCTCTGCCACCACCTCCTTTCTCACCTGGAGGTCGAGGTAAAAACTTCTGCCATGCTAGCAGGGTATATGGGTCCATATAAAACTTCTGCATTTTTTTTTTGTTTTTTTAAAGGAAGATACCTTTATAGTTTCTGACGATTTAACTGAAAAATAAAAATCTCAAAGTTATCCAAATAGTTCACCTTACCAATTTGTTCTTTGTTCTCTCAAACAAACCAGAGCGTTGAAAGAAGGCACCTTATTTTCATCTATAGTACATTTACAAACTATGTCCTCGTCACCAGGATGCAGCAGCTCTCCTAATAAAAACGACACCTTCCGGAGGTCCTTGGCCTTGGCCTTTGGTAAAGCCAGTGCGGCCATATCCTGTCCACATCCTCCTCTGCCGCCACTGCCACCTGTGAAATGACCACCTCCACGTGGGACGTGGTTGCTGCTGCCATGGGGAATGAAGCCCCCACCTCAAGGAGAACCTCCATGACCTCCACCTTGAAAAGACATGCTTGCTCTACTGATGCCACGTGCACCTCTGGCCAAACCCCACATCTGTGATGGACAGGAGTCTGAACATTCTCCAAACTAACCGCCCCGCCAACTTCTTCCCAAGTCTTCCTTCGACAGTCCATCCTCATTTGCAGTCTCCTCACTCACTGAAGCTACTGTCTCTCCGTCCTCCGTGGCCCAGGGAGTGCCAGGATAGCATGGTCATGACAAGCAGTATTTAAAAATCATACTTGGGGCACCAGGGTGGCTCATTCGGTTAAGCGTCTGACTCTAGCTCGGGTCATGATGGCACGGTTTGTGAGGTCAAGCCTGGCATTGGGCTCTGCACTGACCATGTAGAGTCTGCTTGGGATTTTCTCTCTCTCCCTACATCTCTGCTCCTCCCCAACTCATGCTTTCTCTCTCAAAATCAACAAATAAACTTTTAACACATTACAAAGAAATAATCAAGTCACACTTGCCCTTGGATCTAATTCAGCCAATTATGATTTGTGTGTCCTTGGGGTAGTTACCTCTCCTCTCCAATCCTCACTTTTCATATCTGTACAATACCATGGGGTATTCATCTGTGTGGTTTGGCATAACAAATACCACACACAGTGTGGCTTAAACAAAAGACATTTATTTTCTCACAGTTCTGGAAGCCAGAAGTATGAGATCAAGGTGCCAGCAGCATTGGTCTCTGGTGAGACTCCCTTCCTGGCTTATGGATGGTCACCTTCTCACTGTGCCCTCACATGGTCTTTCCTCTGTGCCCACAGTGAGTGGGGGGGTGTAGGGGGATCTCTGGTGTGTCTTCCTCTTCTTAAAGGACACCAGCTCTACCAGGCTAGGGCCCGAGCCTTATGACCTCATTTAATATTAACTACCTTCTGATAGGCCTTATCTCCAAATATAGTCCCACTGGAGGTTAAGACATCAACATATGCATTTTAGGGGGACACAGTTCAGTCTACAACAAATACTATTCCTGTCTCCTAGAGTTACATGAGCAATGTGCTAGTTCAAGATGCAGACACCAAGACGCTTTACTGGGGAAAATGCCTGGGAGGGTAATGGGGGAAATGAAGGAAGCAAAGAGCTATCAGATCACAAAGAGTATCTGAATGATGCTATAGAGGCAGAGGGAAAGAAGGGAGTTTGGGTAGGGAAAGACTTAGATTACAGTAACACTTGCAAGGAAGTTTCAGCAAAGTCAAAGTCCTGAAACCCAAACCCCTGTTGCACTCAATTGCTGGCGGGGGTGCTGGGGGAAAAGGCTGTGGGAAGTGCTGGGAACACAATGGTGGCTTCAGAGGACAGCAGGTGGGACCATTAGTCAATTATGCTATGATATGAGGAGAGTCACTGCATGTCTACCACCAGGATCAAGTTCAATAACTCACATGGAGCCCCTACCCCCGATCTCAGAGTACAGGCTCTGTAACATAGTGGTGGTGATAGACAATTCCAATGATGGTGATCATGATGACATCATTCTTTCCAGTTTACTGAGGTTCTTAGAATCTGACTCGCATGGAATCCACTCATGGGCTGCCATCATGCTCTGAAGCTCCAAAATCTTTCCTGGTGAGCTGATCCGATAATGTCCTTGTTCTCCAGTACTCAACTGACCTTCCCATCCAAACACTTTTGTAAACATCTACTGAGCAGTAACATGTATTTTATCATCACCCAAAGAATCAGGGTAACCCTACGGTCACCCCAGTTTACTCTCTGGAGAAATATTCCAAGCTACTGACATAGGAAGAGGAATGAGACAGAGCCTGGCACACTCCTTGAGTTGAGAGCACAGAGGTGGCAGATAAGGCAGGCAAAAGTGGCTAAGGTTCACTCAGCAGGGTACCAGACAGAGTATAAGGAGAGGGGACTCAGAGATTTGCTGAGAGTCCCCTTGATTATTTAGTGGAGAACTGATCTTCCATGAATGTGAAAAACCACCTGAAGCCTGAGGTAGGAAGAATCACTCAAAAGAATCAGAAGAAATCCTTTGTAGAGCTCATGTGCTACCAGAAATAGCAGATGATCTCCTTAATCAGAGTGAAAAACTTTGTAATTCACAGGGCATCAGGGGCAGTACTCAGAAAGGTCTTTCCACAGTAATGGGGAATCACAAACCCTAACCCAATGCTGATTTGGCCCCAACCAACAAAGCTTAAAAGCAAGTCGCAAATAGGACAAACTACTCCCAAGTAACTTAACCTTGTCCCAGAACAAAGTCCAAGAATGTTTAAAGGAATACAAAAATATCCAGCACTTAACAAGGTAAAATCCAAAATATCTAGCATCCCATCAAAAATTACCAGGCATATAAAAGTGAAAATTGGACCCATAATAATGAGAAAAGTCAATCAAAACCAATCCCAAACTGATACTAATGTTAGAATTATCAAGCAAAGACATTCAAAATTGTCCCAAGGAAAATCAGAAAATATTTTGAATGGAATAAAAATTAAATCCAGCACGCCAAAATGTGTAGGCAACTTAAGCAGTATTTACATGGAAATTTGTAGCACTTGGAAACAAAGATCTCAAATCAACAAATGAAGCCTCTTACTTAAGACACAACAAAGATAAGAGTAAATAATTCCATGGCAAGGCAGAAGGGAGTCCTAATAAATACAATAAGAAACTGAAAACAGGGGCACCTGGGAGGCTCAGTTGGTTAACCATCTGACTTTGGCTCAGATCATGATCTCATGGTTTGTGGGTTGGAGCCCCACATCAGGTTCTGTGCTGTTCAGAGCCTGCTTTGGATTCTTTCTCTCTGCCCCTCCCCCGCTCATGCTCTCTCATCTCTCTTTCTCTCTCTCAAAATAAATAAATAAACTTTAAAAAAAATTAAGAGAAGAAACTGAAAATAAAAATAATAGGAAAAAATCAATGAAATGAAAAGGTGATTATTCGAAAAGATCAATAAAAATGACAAACCGCTAACCAGATCTACAAAGAAAAGCAGAAAGAAGATGCAAATTATCACATCAAAAATGAAAAAGGAGACATCACTACAGACTCCACACACACTGAAATGATAACTATATACACATACATTTAAAAACTTAGAGGTAACGAACCAATTTCTTAAAAGCAACAAACTCTCAAATTCAGAAGAAAGAATAATCTTATACTTATCTAGAAATCAAATTTATAGTTAAAAATCTTCTGCTCCCGGTGTACCTGGGTGGCTCAGTTGGTTAAACATCTGACTCTTGACCTTGGCTCAGGTCATGATCTCAGGGTTTCAGAGTTTGAGCCCAGCATGAGGATTCTCTCTCTCCTCTTTCTGCTCTGCCCCCCATCTCAAAATAAGTACATCAACTTAAAAAAATCTGCCCCTCCAAAACAAACAAATGAACAAACCAAAAAACCTCTTCCAGTTCCCAGATACTTTAACTGGCAAACTGTTCCAAACATCTAAAGATGCAATAAGACTAATGCTAAACAATCTTTGCCAGGAAACAGAAGAGGAGAAAACATTTCCCAATTAATTATGTAAGGCCCATTACCCTGATATCAAAACCAGAAAAAGGCAGCACAAGAAAAATACAGACCAATATGCTTTATGAACATAGCTGCAAAAATTCTCAACAAAATATTAGGAAATCAAATCCAGCAACATATAAAAAGAAAATACATCACAACCAAATGGGATTTATCCCAGGAATATAAATCCATTTAAAATTCAAAAACAATCAGTGTAATCTATCATATCAAAGCTATAAAGAAGAAATACCACATCATCAGATACTTAATGCAAAAAAAAAAAAACTTCAATAAAATTCAATATTTAGGGGTTCCTGGATAACTCAGTCAGTTAAGCATATGACTCTTAATCTTGGCTCAGGTCAAGATCTCACAGTCATGAGATCAAGCCCCACGTCTGGCTCTGTGCTGACAGGGCAGAGCCTGCTTGGGATTCTCTCTCTCTCTCTGTCTCTCTCTCTCTCTCTCTCTCTCTTTCTCTGCCCCTCTCCTGTTTGTGCTCTCTCTCTCAAACTAAATAAAAATAAACTTTAAAAAATTAATATTTATTCATGATTTAAAAACTCAACAAACCAGAAATAGAAGGGAACTACATCAGCCTGATAAAGACTGAATGCTTTCCTAAAAACAAAGCAATAATGTGTACTTTTACTACTCCTACTCAACATCATAGTAAAAATCCTAGTTAGTAGCAAGAAGTAGTAATAAAAGACAACTAGCTCATAAAGGAAGAAATAAAACTGTGCCTAGTCACAGATAATGTGATTATCTATGTAGAAAATTCCAAGAAATCTCAAAAAAAAAAAACAAACCCAAACAAACAAACCCAAACTCACCCCTCTTAGAACTAATAAGTGAGGGGACGACTGAATGGCTCAATCAGTTAAGCATCTGACATCGGTTCAGGTCACGATCTCACCATTTGTGAGTTCAAGCCCTGCATCTGGTGAGACTGAGCCCCACTTCAGGTAAGCACAAGCCTGCTTCCGGTGGGCTCAAGCCCTGTTTCAAGTGAGCCCCACTTTGGGTGAGCCCTGCTTCTCTCTCTCCCTCTCTCTCTCTGCCCCTCACTCACTTGAGCCCTCTCTCTCTAAAAAAGAAAAGAAAAGAAAAGAAAAGGAAAGGAAAAGAAAGGAAAGGAAAGAAGGAACTAATAAGTGAGTTAATATGGTCATAGGATTCAGGGTCAGCTGTGCAAAAAGCTGTGCAAAAAACAAACAATCTGATTAAAAAATGGGCAGAGCGTCTGAATATATATATTTCCAAAGAACACATACAGATGGCCAGTGGTACATGGGAAGATGCTCCACATCACTAATCAAATCCACAATGAAATATCACCTCACACCTATTAGAATGGCTATTATAAAAAAAGACAAGAGATATGAAGTATTGGTGAGGATACAGAGAAAAGGGAACCCATGTGCACTGCTGTTGTGAAGGTTAATTAATAAAGCCACTGTGAAAACAGTATGGAGATTCTTTAAAAATTATAAATAAAACTACCATATGACCCAGCAATCTACTTCTAGGTGTTTATTAGAAGAAAACAAAAACACTAACTCAAAAAGATCTATGCACCCCCATGTTCACTGCAGCATTATTTATAAGAGTCAACACATATATCAACAACAGCCAAACTATGGGAAAAGCACAAACGTCCATTCACTGATGAATGGATAAAGAAGATATGGGATATATATACAATGGAATATTAGCCATCAAAAAGAATGAAATCATGAAATCTTACTATTTGCAATGATGTGGATGGAGCTAGAGTATATTATGCTGGGTGAAATACGTCAGTCAAAGACAAATTCCACTTGATTTCACTCATGTGGAATTTAACAAACAGATGAACATATGAGAAGAAAAAAAGAAAGGGAAATAAACCATAAGGGACTCTTTTTTTTTTTCCATAAGGGACTCTTAATGATAGAGAACAAACTGAGGGTTGACAGAGGGAGGTGGATGGGGAACGGGCTAAATGGGTGATGGGTATAAAGGAGGGCGCCTGTTATGATGGGCACTGGGTGTAATAGTGATGAATCACTAAATCCTACTCCTGAAACCAATATTACATTATATATTAGCTAACTAGAATTTAAATTCAAATTTTGAAAAAAAAAATCAACACATACCTAAGTGTCCATTGATAGATGAATGAACACACACACACACACACACACACACACACACAGAGTATTATCCAGCCATAAGAAAAGAATGAAATCTTGCCATCTGCAAAAACATGGATAGACCTTGAGGGCATTGTGCTAAGTGAAACAAGTCAGACAGAGAAATACAAATACCATATGATCTTACTTATATATGAAATCAAAAACAAATAAAACAAAACAACAAAACCAGAGCTCAAAGATGATAGAAAACAGATTGGTCATTTCCAGAGGTTGGCGGGGGAGGTGGTGCACAAAATGGGTGAAGGGAGTCAAAAGGTACTAACTTACAGCTGTAAAAAAATAGGTCATAGGGATATAATGCACAGCAGTGCAAGTATAGTTAATAAAACTATACTGCATATTTGAAAGTTGCTAAGAGAGAAAATCTTAAAAGTTTTCATCATACACACAGAAAAATGTTGTAACTAAGTATGGGGACAGATATTAACTAGACTTACTTTGGTGATCATTTCATCATATATATATATATATATATATATATATATATATATAAAATCATGTTGTACACCTGAAACTACTATAATGTTATATGTAAATCATAGTTCAATAAAGAAAAAAAAGCAAGGCAGAAATATTAGACAGTTATATTAGGGGTAATATAACTGTTGGCTACAGAACTGAATACATACAGTACTGTATCTCTTGATGATTTTATTCACGGATTCTGTACATAAATATGGTTAGAGAAAAAAACCAATATATGTTTCTATAAACTAATAATATACAATTGGAACCCAATTTAAAAAAATCCCATCTATAATAGCTCAAAACTAACTACAAATCTAGTAAAACATATATAGGATATATATGGTGATAATCACAAAATTCTGATCAAAGTAGTTAAAGAAAACGTAAGTAAATAGGGACATACCATGTTCATGGATCAAAATACTGAAAATAATTAAAAGGTAAATTCTTTACAAATTGATCTATAAATTTAGGAAATTTCAATAAAAATTCCAACAGGATTTTTTTGTAGATAGAGAATATGATTCTAAAATTTACATGGAAAGCAAACAACCAAAATAGCAAAAGCAAATTAAAAAAAAAAGAAACTGGAGAACTCACACTACTGCCTTTAAAAATTATTACAATACCACTTGAGACACTTGAGACTATGTTGTACTGGCAGAAGGATAGACACACAGATCAGCAGAATAGAATACAGTTTAGAAATAAACACGGCCAATTGATTTTGACAGAGGTAGGAAGGCAACTGAATAGAGAAAGGATGGTCTTTTCAACAAGCAATATTGCAACAAATAGATGTACATATGTTAAGAAAACAAGTGAGCCTCAACCTATACCTCACACTTTATACAAAAAGGGATTTAAAATGATAATAAGTATAAATGTAAAAGTATAAAACCTTTAGAAAAATAAAGAGGAGAAAAATCTTTGTGGTTTTGTGTTACGCAAAGAGTTCTTAGCTATGACACCAAAGGGCCAATCCATACAAGAAAAATTGCTAAATTGTACTTCATCAAAATTAAACACTTTTGCTTTGCAAAAGACATGAAAAGTCAGGAGAAAAATATTTGGAAATTACATATCCAGTGAAGGACTTGTATACAAAATATATAAACAGTTCTGAAACTTAACAGAAGGAAAACAAACAATCCAATTTTAAAATGGGCAAAAGATTTGGACAGACACTTCACAAAGAAGTTAAACTGATGGGAAAAAAAATAGCATGAAAAGATATGCAACATCATTAACAATCAGGGAAATGCAAGCTAAAACCGAAATGAAATAACATTACACACTTTAGAATGGGTGGGGGGGGGGCTGTCAGTACGATGTGCGGGCAAGGATATGAAGCAACTGGAAATTTCTTACACTGAGGGTGGGAATGCAAATTGGTACAGTCACTGTGGGAAACAGTTTCGCTGTTTCTTATAAATTTAAAGACGCAAATACTCAAATGACGTCAGTGATGTCACCCGTATGTATTTACCCTAGGTAAAGGAAAACATATGTTTATACAAAAACCTGTACAAAAATGGTGATAACTTAATGTCACTGAATCACAGTTAAAAATGGTTTAATTCTATGTTATGTATATTGTACCTCAAAAAAATGAAGAAAAAATCCCCCACATCCCATCTCTGTTTTCTGAGAGGAAAAACAATGTTTAGAACAACTCCATTCATGAGTGCCCAACACTGAAGACATCTAAGTGTCCTTCAACAGTAAATGAGTAAGCTACCTATGGTATATCCGTACCAAAGAATACTACTCAACAATTAAAAAAAAATATTGAGACATACAACAAATGGGATGAATCTTAGAGGCATTATGCTGACTGAAGGAAGTCAATCTCAAAAGGTTAGTATTCATATGACTTTGTTTACATGACAATTTGGAAATGGCAAAATTATAGGGATAGCTCTTTAGTCGCCAGGAGTTAGGAGTTGGGGAAAGGTATGACTACAAAGGGGTGGAAAAGAGAGTGTTTTCAGGTGATAGAGCTGTTCTGTGTCCTATGGTGGTGGTTCCATGATTCTACACATGAGCTAAAACTCCGAGAAGGGTATACACCCCCAAAAGTCAAATTTATGACTTTATTTATATGAATAAATGTATGATCATTTATATGAATATATATGATTTATTTATATGATTTTTATGATTTATTTATTTGAATGTAGAAATAAGTAATAACGTAGAAATAAATCAAACCCATCATCCTCCTAACAGCCACCCCCACCACCAAAATGAAACAAAACCAAAGCACAACCCATCATTTCCTCCCTGCATTCTGTAATGACTAATGTAGTCCAAACTGAGCCAATTTTGAGTCTCTTTTTTCCTACCATCTCTGCGTAAGGGCATCAAGTTCTGTTGATTTTAGAATTGGAACGATCTTTTGAGTTAGTCCTCTCCTTGCTGAACCCCCAGTTTTATACTTTTAGACCTGTGGCCTGGATTAGTTTTGCAGCTTCATAAATGGTGTCTCTGTTCCCACTTTCAATTTGTCCTCTGAACTGGCACCAGGTTTGCACATGCCAATCTTTCATTTGAAAACATATTTAAATATCCCGCAATGATTTACCATCATCTTCATGATACAGTCTAAACTCCTCCTCCATTTTCCTCCTACGTTGACCTCTTTGCTCCTCAAGTTAGCCCTGCCTTTCCTCACTTCCTTGCCTTTATTCATGCTGTTCCTTCTTAGCTTTCCGTTTTTGTTTGAAAACAGTGCCTATCTCCTCTAAGGCCCTGCTCAGATGTTATCTGCCCTGATGTTCCCAGGCAGGTTTTTTCACCCATAAAATGGTCAGCTGCCTGAGGACAGGGACTGGGTCCCATCTATTTCCAGTTCCAAGCACTGTGCTTGACACAGAGTAGTGACAAAATCCCATTTGTTGAAATGACGTGAGAATAACTGACCTCAACTTAAAAAGACATCAGCTTACCTTTCGCTTTTCACTCCATGGTGCTGGTATGCTATAGACACAGCTTCAGCCAGGAGTGTATTCCGCCCCCCCCCCCCCCCCCCCCCAGTTTGTTAAGAATCCTTATTGGGAGTTTACTCTGTGCAAAGCAAGGGTGAGAGGCAGGACAGGACTATGAGAGTTTATGGGCAAAGGATAGATACATACACTGAGAGAAGCTAATAATATTCAGGCAAGATTAATGCCCCCTACGTCTTGACTCCTTTTAATATTTATTCTAATACCATTTTTCCTCTTTAATAGAATATGAGAGTCATTCAGATTTCAATAATTCAGAATATATTCCTGACTTGCATATGGGTTAGTTCGCGAACCACATTTGCTGTCCTTCTGGAATAATTTCTTGCTTTCTGCTTTGGGCCCTCATTAGTTGTCTTTGTTCCTATTTAATCAGTTCTTGTTCCCACCCACAATTTTTCTTTCACTATATTATTACATTTGTCTTGTTTAAAAATATTTTTGGATTTCAAGTATCGGAGATACACTGCTTTAATCTGGAAAGGCTGTGTAATATTGTCATTCAAACTTTGAGAAAAATCATAAAAGGCAAGTATTATCCCTGAACTCCTCAATGAAAGAGCCAACCCATGTTCCCACCCGTCGTCAGGTGTTTGGATAGCACATTACTGCAGGGATTTAGTAGCATTTAAAGGATGCCTGAGTGGGTCAGCCCGTTAAGTGTCCGACTCTTGATTTCAGCTTAGGTCATGATCTCATGGTGTCATGAGTTCGAGCCCCGCACTGGGCTCTGTGCTGATCCCTCTCTCTCTCTCTCTCTCTCTGCCCATCCCCTGTTCATGCTTTCTCTGTGTCTCTGGAAATAAATAAATAAACTTTTTTTTAAATGTGCTTTAAAAAAAGTATTCGGAGATAAAATTGCCTGGTCTTTTTTAAAACATGGAGTTTTTATTTTTAAGTCCGGTAGTAAATTATAGTTTTTAAGAAAGATATTACAATCTTGGGCTCCATCTAAAAAAAATGCATCATATTGAACAGTAGCCAAAGCTTTTGTGATCATAGTCACCCAACACTAAAATATTTTGGGCTTGCTCAAACCTATATACTTTTACTTATTTATAAATTATATATGTACAGATACATATAAACTGTAATAATGTATTACTATGTATATGTACAATATGCTGATGTGAGCATTAAAAACAATGCAAAAAATGAATATTTAAAGAATGGGATTAAATATAAATAAGAGAAGTTCTACTATTTTCTTTCTATACCCCAATAAATGATATTGTATGCCCAGTAGGGTATGTACCCCCTACTTTTAAGACCATGCATGTAGACAATGTACTCTTCAGCCCATTCTGGGAAAACTGGATTGGGTTGTTCTAGGACACAAGTAGACGAATGAGAACAAGTCAAAGGGAGACTGAATGTGGCAGATACACCTGGGAGAGATATCAGGCTCACAACTCCCCAGGGACCACATCCATGCCACCACTTTCTTCCATCCTTCTGTTAACCAGCTCTGACTTCCGGGCTATAAGGGGAAGCCCTTGGCCCGGGCTGAGTTCATCAAATTCCTCTGCGCTTCATTGGCATCAAGTGATGAGTCCAAGGATGCACGTGGTCCTGACCAAGCCAATCTGTAGAAGTTCTTCTACCAATGATTGACCTTTAGCCAGAAGATGAGCTCTTTACAAAAACGCTAAAGGTATAAGACTAGAGCTGCTGGCAATATATTCGGTACTCAATGGAAAATGGCCATCCACAGCAGTAGAAAAATCAAAGCAATATGCCTTCATCATGGCTTCGTTACAGGATATAAAAGCCCATGAATTCCTCCTGGTGCTTAAAACTGGGATGAATTGGGTTTCTGTTGCTTGCGACTAAAAAAAGCTATAAATATCAGTGATAAAGATCCTGTAGGGTTAGAAATCATTTATTCATTCTATAAATATTTATTGGCCTTATATTCTGTGTCAGTTACTGTTCCAGCTGCTATAAATAGAGCAGTGAATCCAAAAAAAAAAAAGAAACACTGCACTGACGAAGCTCATATTGTAGTAGGGCAGACAGAGAATGACCAAGACCAAGAAAACAATCTATATTATGATACAAAGTAATAAAGAAAAAGAAATACAGGAGGGAGGGAAATAGTATATTTGGCTAGGGTAGCCAGGGAAGGCCTCACTGAAATAGTCAAAGGAATGAGCTATGAAAATACCTGGGGAAACAATGGTCTACGCATCGAGAACAGCAAGTACAAAGGCCCTGAGGCAGGCCTGCTATGTGAAAGGTACAGCCAAGAGGTTAGTATGGCTAGAGTGGAAGGAACAGGAAAAAGGGTAGCAAGACAGAAAGTTAACAAGACCACATTGTACAGCACCTCGTGGGGCACTGGAGGCCCCTGTCTCTACTTTGTGTGAGATGGAAACTTCTACAGGGTTTTGAGCAACAAAGTGACATAGTCTACATTTCTGCAAATGCATCAGATGAGAAATCTGGGTAGAGCTGGGAACGTCGGTCTCAAAAGGCTCTCAGAGGACTCAGTCGTGCTTCCCATGTCTGAAAAGCCTGTTTGTGCAGGGCCATTCCCTGATGCTGAGGAGAAACATCTGGACCAATGACACAAGAATGAAGGCGATGGGGTGGCAGATTTCAGCATAGTCACTGCTGACACCCGTCACAGACTCCCTGATCCCCACTATTCACTGTGAAGTCCACAGGTGACAGGGCTCTAGGAATCCAACAGCGACCCACAGCACCCAAAGATTTTGCCTTTCTGCTGTCTCACAGCAATTTTTGTCCCAAACAATTCACATTAGCCGTAAGAAGAACCCCCCATATAAATCAGCTTTTTGGGGGGATATTTCTGCCCAATTTTCAATACGTTGGGTTGTGATGTTAGAAAGACCCAATCTTAAAGGTGCCCACCCTGTGAAGAAATGACATGCCTACTTCATTCTGGTGTGAGCCTGCCTGAGATGAGAAAACCCACCTCTGCAGCCAGGGAAAAGCATTGCTTAAATCTCTCCCATTTCTGAAAGGAGCCCCACGTCTACTGAGTATGTTTTTTGCCTACTGAATATTCAACATGAGCCACATATGGTCCTTGAACTCATGGAATGTAAGGGCAGACAGGGACCTTTGTGTTTATCTCACGGGAATGCAATACTGGCTTTACCACAGTTGCCAACTCTGATGGATTGGTATTGACTGCCGGGAAATCTGTGATGAAAAGCTGGTGGTATTTGCAAGGGGAGCCCGGTGGATGAGCCAGGGGCTGGAGCTACACAACACATGTCCCCTGACTCTGGCCTGCTGATTCTAACCCAACCCCTCCACTCTGCAGCTCATCAAACCAAAGCTTTCGCCATCCCCACTGGTCAAGGAAATGACCTCAGGTGCGCTGAGGTGAATCTACACTGGTCAAATATGGCTCCAGAGTTTGACTCACACGACACTCAAGGCCAACTTTAAGGAATAGGTGGCTGCCAGTGTGGGTTCACATTTTTGAAAGGCTCCAGCACCCCTGGCGAACAAGGGTCCTTCACTTGTTTCCCATCCCCAAATTCCACAGTTACACATCCAATAAATCTTAGGTGTCTCTTCTTTGGGATTCTTTGCGAATTAAAACGTTAATATCCTTGGGAGAGGCAACAGAAAATGATTTCAGTGTTGTCTCTCTCAGAATGAATAATAGTATCAGGCATTGTCGGTAAAAAAAAATCTTTCTTAATGGTGTCATTTAAATTTAGGGGAAAAAAAATCATTAAAAAAAAAAAAAAAACAGTTTCACCCAAGGTGGGTGGATGAGGATTAAGCATTAAGGACATTCGATGGGGGCAGGGAGGGCGCATGAGGAAAAGGTTGATGGGAGGCAGTGCAAAGCCACCTTGGTACTCTCTGCACTTCTGCCTGGAGCCAGTCCTGTTTATACCGTTTCAGGGTCAAATGGCTAAGCGATTTGCAACTTCCAAAGGCAGCTGTGCTAGATGCCCATGGTCCTTCATTGTCCATAATAAGTCATTAAAAAAAAAAAAAAGCCTAGGGGCACCTGGGTGGCTCAGTCAGTTGAGCATCCAACTTTAGCTCAGGTCATGATCTCATGGTTCGTGAGTTCGAGACCCGCGTTGGGCTCACTGCTGTCAGCAAGTAGCCTGCTTCAGATCTTCTGTTCACTTCTTGCTGACCCTCCCCCACTCGTGTTCTCCCCAAAATGAACACTTTAAAAAAAAAAACAACCAGGTATTACATTACAACCAGGTATTATCATTCTTCCTCTACTTTACAAAACTATTTATGAAATGACCCTCTTAGCATCAAACACCTTCCCTTATCTTTTCCCACTGTGATGGTAGTTGAAAATGGACGTGTCCACAGGGACCAGGCAGATGAGAACAGTGACAAAATAGGGCCAGGTTAAAGAGCAAGACAACAAACACGTGGCATCAGGAAAACAATAGAGAAGGGTGAGGACTGCGACATGCTGGAGAGATCATCAGCACTTGAAGACAGCAGCTTTTTAACTCCTTCCTGTCATGAGATTGAGGGCCTAAACACCAGGGCCTAAAACCTTCCAGATTTTCAAGAGTCAGAAACACCTAGCTTCTTGCATGAAACATCCTGATATTTAAATGAGGACACTGAACTTTTTTAAAAAGCTGAACATTGGGCAAACTGATCATAGATGTCTTTGGCCAAGTTTGGCTTTGGCAACCATGTTACTATATCTTGGCAAACTAGAGCCCTCAGGTCAAGTCCGGCCCCTGTCTGTTTTTGTAAATAAAGTTTTATTGGAACATAACCACTCCCATTCATTTACGTGTAGTCTTCTGCTGCAGAGTTGAGAATAGCTGTGTCCAAGACCACATGGCCCAGAAGGCCTAAAATATTTGCAAATATACAGATACCTTTACAGAAAACGCTTGTGATTCCTTGATTTAGGGTCTTGAAATGGAGGGACTTTCCCAAGAATTGTGATGTTGTCCAACAGATCAGCTGGCCACCTTTATTAAATGAGTGAAGAAGGAAGAGCCTCAACAACTTTGCTTGGCCTATTTGAACCACACGCAGACACATACGTGCCGGTTAAAAAAAAAAAAAAGACAGAGGGGTGCCTGGGTGGCTCAGTCAGTCAAAGCATCCGACTTCGGCTCAGGTCATGATCTCACTATTCGTGGGTTCAAGCCCCGCATTGGGTTCTGTGCTGACAGCTCAGAGCCTGGAACCTGCTTCGGATTCTGTGTCTCCCTCTCTCTCTGCTCCTCCCCATCTCTCTGCCCCTCCCCCACTCACACTCTGTCTCTCTCTTTCAAAAATAAAGAAAACTTTTTTTTAAAATTAACAAAATAAGATAGAATCGGTTGCTTTGCCATCACTAACAGAATAATCAACTCGAATACTAAACAAGCCATAAAATAGCAGACTAGTGGTTTTATGGAGTCTCTGGGCATCTGAAGCAGACACACCTGTGTGAGAATCCCACCTCTGCCACCAGTAACTGTGGGGTGTGAGGCTGAGGCTACTTGACTGTTATGACTGGCAGTTGCATAGTCTATAAAATGGTAACATCATTCAATTAAATTAATAATGATACCTACCCTGCAGATTTTATGCTGAGGCTTGGAAGTAATGTATGTTAAGCATCTGGCACTTAGTAGAAGTTTTATAAAGATGGAGCCAGTAATCTTACTGGTGATGACAGCAACAGTACCGTGTAGATGCAAATTTTGCTGCCCAGTATATTTTCTCTCTCTCTTGCGTTCTCTTTAATAAGAAAAAATTTTTCTAGGATTCTGGGTGTTTCAAAGGAAGGCTCAGGGTAAATAGAAAATTCCCTCCCGTAAGATAAAGTTACTTATTACAGGGACCGGAAAGAGTCTCTTCAATGTAGGTGATTGGGAAATGTGCAGAGGGAGAGTATTCAATAAATGGTAGTTGACTGGCATTGATGAATGGGTGTATGGTTGAAGCGATCAAAAAACAGTGTAGAGTCTGAACAAAATCTTCAGTTGGAGTGTAGTATTTTTTCCTTGGCACTGTTTCTGAAGATACTTTCGCCAAGTAGAGATAAAGTGGACAAATCCTAACTGTGAAACCATCTAGAAGAAAACAACGCTCTTTGACAGTGACTGCAAGGAAATAAAGCAGTAGGGTAAGGTGTGGTGACTGGATATCCCTGATTAAAAGAGACTCAGGTGACGTAATGACCAAATACAATGCACGGTCCTTGACTAGATTCTGGTTTCAACACATCAGCCATAAAAGAACTTTGGTGGACACTTGAAACACTTTTAAGTATATACTGGATATTAGATAATATTAGAGAATTGATAACAATTCGGTTAGTTTGGTAACAGTATTTTGGTTATGTCATTTTTAGGGCTACTTAATGAAGTATTTAGGGCTAACATGTAATAATGACTGTAACTTCTTTTCAAAAGCTTCGGCTAAAGATTTAAAATGAAACAACGACGACAACTACAGCAACAACAATAAACAACAAACAAGAGAAAGACAAGTAACAGATGCAGGAAAAAGTTAACACCTGTTAAGTCTCAGTGATGGACGTACTTGGCTCTCTACATTTCTGATGTTCGTAATTTTACATGATATGATGTAAAAAAAAAAATCAATAAAAACTATGCTGGATTATTTTTACTGTATTTGAAGATTGTTTCTAGGGCTGGGTTGATCTTTCATGGTCAAGAACACAAAGTGGGGGCACCTGGGTGGCTCAGTCGGTTAAGTGTCCAACTCTTGAATTCAGTTCAGGTCATGATCTCACAGTTTGTGAGAGAGAGCCCCACGCTGGGCTCTGCACTTCAGGATACAGCATGCGTGGGATTCTCTCTCTCGCTCTCTCTCTACCCCGCCCATGCTCATGCACACATGCTCTCCCTCTCTCTCAAAATAAATAAACTTAAAAAAAATTGTAAAGTCGACTTGTCCATTGAACTCTAGGCATTTTAGTAATAAATAAAAAAATGGGTTATTACTGGTGTCTCTGACTGGCTCAGTCAGTAGGGCAAGTGACTCTAGATCTTGGGGTCATGAGTTTGAAACCCACATTGGGCAGAGAGCTTACCTAAAAACTATATTATTACTAATAGTATGAGTTTTGGTCACACTGTTTAGTTTATTATTAGTTTATTATTGGTTTAGTTTATTATTACTTAATCATCGCTGCCATAACCAATTCCACAAACTTCGTGGCTTCAGTAATATGAAATTATCATGTTAGTTAGTACTTGTGTATGTTAGAAGTTCCACACGGGTTTCACAGGGCTGAAAGAGTGGTGTCGACAGCTGGGTGGGGGGCACTCGAGAGAACCCTTTTCCTTGCTTCTAGAGGCCACCTGACTTCCTTGGTTCATGACCTCCTTTCCCACTTTCAGAGCCAGCAACCTCAAGTCTCTCTTCTTTCCTCGGTGGTCACAGTCCTCTCTCATATCATCTAGGAAAGGACCCATGCGATTGGGTTGTGCCCTCATGGATAATCCGGGACGATCTCCCTACTTCAAGGCCCAGAGCCTCATTTGCCTCTGCAAAGTCCTTTGTGCAGGGTGAGGTGATGTATTCACAGGGTCCAGGATGAGGGTGTGGATAGCTTTGGGGCCGAGTACACTTCTTCCTATCTCGAACACTATTAATAATAACAACATGTAATATTGCAAGTAGAGCAAGTATATATTAAAGCAACTGTCGCAGCAGCAGCTACCATTCCCTGAGCCTCTGCAATGTGCCAAGCACATGCCAGGGGCTTGTGTGCATTTTCTCAATGCCCTCACACCACCGTGAGGGTCATTATTTTATTACTCCGATTCTGTAGATGAGGACACCGCCGTCCAGACAGGCCGTGCTATTTCCCCAAGCGGGAACTGGAATCCAGGCCAATCTGATCCTGAAGGTCAACTTCAGTCGCCGCCGACTATCGCCTTCCTGCATCTCTACCACCCATAGCACTTTAACTGATGCATGTTGCTAACCCACTCACTGGCCACATTTCAATTATCTACTCGATTCATCTCTTTTGCTTCTCTCATTTTTCTTCTCATTTCTACGTAAAGGAAATCTTTATTACAAACTTTAAAAAAATTTTTTAGGTTTATTTACTTATTTTGAGAGAGACAGTGCAAGTGTGGGGGGGGGCAGTGAGATGGGGGAGCAGTGGATCCAGAAGAGGGCTCTGTGCTGAGAGCAGAGAGCCCAAAAAGGGGCTCAAACTCACAAACCACGAGATCACGACCTCAGCCGAAGTCAGATGCTTAACTGACTGAGCCACCCAGGTGCCCCTAAAGGAAGTGTTTCTAGTTCCTATTAGATTTCTTGTGGAGAAAGGCCTCCCAGATACTTAAGTGAATACTGTCACCAATCTGGCATAAGTCACTCACTTATACAAACTGATGGGGACAGATGTCACTTATAAAACATTTGACTTGGAAATTATGTGGTGGTTGGACCAGATACCTTCAAAGTTGGGGTCTTATCAGAAAATTCTGGTTAAGAGAATTCACAGAAAAAAAATTCATTAATAAAGAGCCAGGGCCCCTTGGATGGGTTGACTGGGCTTGTTGCCCTCAGAGGTGTCAGGGAAGAGAAGAGAGAGGTCTTGGAGGGCCGGCTACATCAAATAAAAGAGTAAGTTAGAACTACCATTCATTCATCTTGAACAACCTTGGCATCTGGGGGCTTTGCTGTTTCTGGCCAGACTCCCTCCTTTCCTGTTCCATGAAAGCAAGGCTAAGTTTCACTAAGGTATCTTTCCATCCAGAGAATGTACGTTATCCTACAAACCAAAAACGAATTCTCATCTGTATGTTTTTATTTCAAAATGGTTCATAGCAATTATACTCCTTTGAGAGTTCTACAAATTTTTATAGTTATTTTATCTCTCAAGCTTTCCACAGAGAACTTTATTTAGCATACACATTTGTTTGAATGCTTAATTTTTTTTCTTGAATAGTCACAGAGGCTGAAATTCCAAGGTGTTTCTGTCTATTAGGAAAAAAAATCTCTTTGCTTCATATAATCTCTCCAGAGCATATTTCCGTCAAAGTCACAATATCCACATCTCTTTTTACAGGTGCAGCCCTCCTAAAATCACGGGCTGGGAGATAGGTCATTTGTAGATTTAGCCCTCTACATCATCCATTGCTTTTCTCTCTCTCCTTCCCTCTCTCTCTCTCTCTCTCTCTCTCTCTCGTTGGTTTGTTTTTTGTTCAGCAACTCACAGACTTGGTCAAACCAAATTCAAGGTAAGTAAGAGATCCATGAACATTTCACCATCTGGGGAAAACTCAAGTCAAACAAATAGCGTGGTAATTCAAACACCTTGATTCCAATGCACATCTGGTCCTTCTCATAAATG
Organism: Prionailurus viverrinus; assembly: GCF_022837055.1. Lineage (NCBI taxonomy): Eukaryota > Metazoa > Chordata > Mammalia > Carnivora > Felidae > Prionailurus > Prionailurus viverrinus. The sequence goes on from NC_062562.1 coordinate 38,304,507, forward strand.
GCACAACCTTCCAGTTAGTTGGCCAATCGGCTCTGAAAAATTTCATATAAATCTCTAACTCCTAAGTGCTGGTAAGCACCTCTTAATTTAATTTTTCTCCCTTTACGAAATAGGAATAGTATAAACACAAGATGGGAGCACTTAACGCTTCTTCTAGCATCATCTTGCTGGAGCTGAGAGGGCTGCCCAGGGCCTTCACACATAGCCGCCTCTTTGGTTTCCAACTCAGCTCTTCTCAAGACATTTTTAGGGCCTCCTCCAGAGGCTTAGGCCCAAACAGATGTCCCTCTCGCCCCCACTTCAAACTGGTGTGGCATGAAGAAACACAAGAGAGAAGGGAGAAAAAAAAAAGCTTTGGTAACCATGTGTCACAGTATACAAAGTGGTTCATACATTAAGGGAAAGTCAAAATGAAAAATCAGAAAATGTATAGCTAGTTCATGAGCATCATGAAAAACAGCTTCTAGCAGCTCCTTAGCTGAACCAAATATGTGTGCACCTTAGACGATTACATGGAGAATAACATGTCAGACAGGCTGGGGTTTTGACTGTGGAGATCAAGCTTGAACACCAATGGCAAGGTTTCTCAAACTCAATAGTGGTGACAAACTTGACAGGGGTGACATTTCAAACCAGATCATTCCTTGTTCAGGGGGCTGTACGACGTGTTGTAGGAAGCTCGGCATCCACGAGACGCCTGTAGTACTGTATGTGTGGTAACCAAAAATGGCTCCAGGCATTGTCAAGGGTCCTCTGGGAGCAAACTCTCTCTTAGGTGACAACTTTTTTTTTTTTTAAGTTTACTTACTTATTTTGAGAGAGAGCAGGGGGGAGGCAGAGAGAGAGAGAGAGAGAGAGAGAGAAAGAGAGAGAATCCTAAGCAGGCTCCACACTGTCAGCACAGAGCCCGACACAGGACTCGAACTTACAAACCAGGAGATGGAGACCTGAGCTGAAAGTGAGAGTTGGACGCTTAACCAACTGAACCATCCCAGCGCCCTGAGAACTTCTGACCTAAGGCATGAGTTTTGAGTATAAATCATGCTCAAGTGAAGGTTCCATTATTCAACCTAATGAGTTTTGGGGGGGATACTGCAGATAGGTTGGCTCCACTTTAGAGATTCAAATCTTCAGAAACTTACTCTTATGAGACAGAGACAGACCAGGAAACTGAGGCTCAAGACAAAGGGAATGCCTAATTGAAGGACATGATTTAATGGCAGCTGAAGAAAGGGTGCTGTATGAGGCAAGGGGAAGAAAAGCAGGGACAGATGGAGGAGGGAACACGTAAGTCCATGAAGCATGGTTGTGTTGAGATACGGTTCAGGAGGAGCAAACGCTCCAAGTCCAAGGAGACCAGTAGCTCTCAGCACCCCCCCCCCCCCGCACTTTACAATCACTTGAGAAGCTTTATAAAAGACAACAAGACTCAAGCCTGGGATTTACCTCAGACCAACTGCATCAGAATCTCTGGAGAGGAAGCCTGGGCTTTTAAGAAAGACTTCCCCAGAGGCATCTGTAAGCAGCCAGGGCTGGCCTAGAGAGAGGGATCTGGAGGGAGATGCACTATAGACCAGAGCCTCCAAAGACCTGGTGGTTCTAGAGGTTCCAGAAGCCATGTGGAAGACTTCTGAAATACCTTCAGGAAGAACTCCTCACCAGGGTGGCTCTGGGGCCAACAAGGGCCACTTCATTCCCCTCAAAGGCAAGATCATTCTCAGAAAACAAATCCCTGGCTCTCAAAGATATCTTGGGTCAAGCTAAGAACCACCAACCACTCCTCATCGGTGCCCCCTTTAGAAGGCTTGGGTGTTTCTAAGCACCTAATAGCAGCAGACGGGCTGATACATAGAATTTATTCATATTGGGCAGATGTGTGCTTGTAGCAACTCTATTTGCATGAGAATAACATTCTGCATGGAAAACTGGGCATGCAAATTTAACCCTGATTTGGCAACCGCAGGCCTAACACTGCCGAAATGAATATATCAGCTGCTTCCTCTGGCTTTCAGCTCCTAAACCCTGAGAGAAACCAGAACTCCTACTTCCTGCAATCCGCTTCTCGCTTCCCCAGCCCACTCAGCAACCTGTATTTTCTCTTTCTGGGGACCCCTCTTAGCAACCGCAAATCCCACTGTGGGCCCTGACACCTGAGTACAGCAGGCAGAACGTACTGGAGAATGCGTCTGATCCTGAGCCCCAGAGAACTTACACCATCACCATGCATTCCCAGGGGTCCTTCTGCCTGGTTTCTCCAAGGTGTTGTAGTGGACATCTGTTGTTTTTGTCTGCCAGGCCCACGTTCCTCCTTCTTCTGGTAACAACACCCAGTTTTTTGGCTTTTTTCCTAAGGAGCCACTCCTCCCCAGTCTCAGTTCTCAAGGTCCAGGTGGGGCTTCCACCCTCAACCCTAGGTGTGGGATTAGAACTCAGGCCTGGCTCAGTAGAGCCCTGCAACCCTCTGGCCACAGAGAGTGGTTCAAAAGTGGGCAAATGAGGCTATCAGTGCCAAGAGGCTAGATTCCAGGAGGGTTGCCATTTTTGCTGAAAGGGACTGGCTCCTACCACAGCTAGTCCTGAGAGTGTAGGGTTCAGGTTGGGCTAGGGGAGCACCCAAGAAGCCTACAGAAGACAGAGAGGAGCCAAGTGGTGGTCAGAGAGTGACCTAGACCCCACAGTTTGGTTTGAGCTTCTGGTCCTGCCCTGTCTTAAGCCACCAACTTTGTTCCCACATTTGATCTTCTGTAACGAGTTAATCCCTTTACGCTTAAATCCATTTGAGGTAAGCTCCTGTCACAGGCAATCGAATGAGCCCCAAGATATGGGGCTTCCTCTGATCATCAACCATTTGCTGTTCACCAAATTCATTGCTTATTTCCAACCATCCTATCCTTTGGACTCCTCAAGAAGACGGTTGCAAATTCCCACAGATTCTTGCAATCTAGTAAGTCCCAATCTCCTTAGCCTGATATTTCAAGCTTGCTGTAACCTGACCTGAGTCCCGTTGGCCAACCTTTTCCCAATCCCTCCCTTCTGGTATTATACTCGTGCCCGAACCCTCCGCAGATTCCCCCCACCCACCGTTTCATGGCCGTGTTTATCAACTTCTCCCTCCGTGGGTCTCGCCAGTCTCTGCTCAAATGTAACCCCTTCCATCAAGTGTTCTGTGGTATCATGGGCTCAAAGCCGTGGTTCTCTCATCTGAACTCTCGTACCTTGCTGCACAGACACCTCTCTGCACAGAGAAGTGTGGCACACTATGGAGGCTCACGGCAGGCACTCAAGAACATGCCATTATTACAATCATAGTGAAACGCAACTTAGTTCTTTCCACCCGTTTCCTCAGTTGGGCTACTAAACCGTAAATCTCTAGAGGGTCCATATCCAATTCACCCTTATTTTCCTTGTAGCCCTAAAAAGATAAGTCGTTGAATGAGTAAGTACTTGTGTGGCTATTGTTTCATTACCTTATCAACGAATGGGTTACATTTTACATTGCTGACAGAGAAACCATGAGGTAGAAACACAGGATCAGTTATAAGGAACCACTGAGCCTGCATCTGAGATGAGGCGGGAAATTTGGGATAAAGCAGGGTGTAAATCTATGGCAGAGATCGGGACCCCAGGCTTTGGAGACAACCAGTTGCGGTTCAGAACTTGACCTTGCCACTATTGCAGGATCTGGGCCACTTTTCTCAACTCCCCAAATCTGTTTCCTTAGTGGCAGCATGATGTTTCTAGGACACAGTTCACAGGGTGCCCAGGAGGGGTACATATTGTAGCACAGGCAAAGCATTTCACTCAGAACGTGACATGTAGTACATGGCCAGGAAGCATCAGTCCGAGGAAAGGGCAAGATCCCACATCCTGTGCAAGAGGATTCCCTCTTGCCCTTTCCACTTCGCTGGTCCTCCCTGCCTGGAGAATCATAGAACCAGGTGTTTACTGGTTTTCCATTTCAGGTAAGCTATATTGCTTTGCGTTTCTTTCTGAAAAGTGTTACCTTAAGAATTTCTCTGTCATCCCTTTGCCACTTTTACCCCATCGTGCGCACCCTGAGCAGGTTGTCCTGGGGCACCCAACCATCCCCTTTTTATTCCCCACTTGCCAATCTTGGTCACTTTGCAAAGGTATCCAACTGTACAGGACTTTGGAGAATGTTCAATGGGACAACACTTGTGATCATCCTTGGTGCCTGGTGTGGAGTTGGTGAGCCAAGAGTATTTCTGTCCTCTTGTAGGTCAGTCAACAATTATTTATCAAGCGCCCTTGAATTACCAGGGACCGTGCCGCCCATGGGACTCTACGGTGAGCCAAACAGACCTGTGTTTCCGCTCTCACCTGCTCTCAGTCTGCAACAGTCTCCTTTCTGCAAATGGAAGGGAAACCAAGGCCGGAACCTCACCAGCGCTCTTCTTCCCCTACCAGCTCCTTCTTTATTAAAACTACAACCTCAAAAAGACAAACAACAACTCTTCCTCCAAGAAAGAGCTCATAATTACCTGCCCCAGTCACTGGGAGGTGAATATGTCCTCTGCTTTTTAATTATATTGGCCTTATTGTTTCCTAAGAAAATAAAAAACAGTCTCAACCGGGAGACTGCAGGGAGCGGAGGAAGCCAAACATAACTTATGCACCTTATTAAAAACAATTAGGGATTGTTTGATGAGGCAGATTCGGCTCCAGATGGCCAGCCTCCATATAGCCATGGTTCAGATTTCTTCTCACCTTCCCCCAGCCTCTTCCCGAGTTTTGCATCATCAGTTTTCTTAAAATACAAGGATGGGATTGTAAGGGATGCTGTTCCCACGTTCATTCCTCTCCTCTTCTCGGTGGCAACCAAGTTGTTTCTGCACTAACATTTATTGGCGTCCTTGGTCACCATCTTGGTCCTAGCTTTAAGGTTGCCAGAAGAAAGGTTGAGAGACACTTCAATAGCCTCTTAAGACCTCTAGGTTTGCCTTGCTGGGTGAGGCTGTTTGCCTGAGGGGACCTTGGGAACAGAGTACTCATCTCCGTTAGACTTAATTTTAGGCATTAGAAGACTGGGAGGGATACAAAAGACCACTGTGAGGTAACAATGACTGCCGTCCCTGGACTCACTCCTCCCTTCCCATCTCCACTGCTGCATTTCTGCAATACGTGGAGACTGGAGGTTCTCCCACACACATCACATGGGGATCGGCTCTGGGGCTTTGCTTATGCTGTGCCTTCTGCTTAGACTTTCCCTCTCCTACTTCTTGGCTCAGCTAGTGGCTACTCACCTTAGAATTTTCAGCTGAGGCATTACCTCCCTGCCTTGCATCCCACCCAAGTCCTACACCTGGGCTGTGCTGATGGTGCCTCATGTGGATTTATATTGCAATCATCTGTTCAAGGGTGTGTTTTCCCTAATAAACCACAGGCTCCTTGAGGGCAAGGACTAAACTGTATTCATTATCATCTTTCCAACGCTCGGCATAATGCAAGGCACACAGTTTGGGGGCTCTCCATCCTAATGACCGACTAGGACCACTGGGCAGTTTTGGTAAAAATAAGCCTCCCAAGGTCACACTGCCTTGGGAGATGGTTTGGGGTGGGGCACAATCTTTTTTTAAACCCCTTCTCAAGTGATGCTCATGTATCGTTGGGGGTGAGAACCATTCCAGGCATCATTCCATAAACATTAGGGAGACTGTGGGCATCCATGCTGAGGAACAAGAGATTTCTGGTTCATCTAGGTTCTGCTCATCCCTGACTCTGAGGGATCTAGACATATGAATATAGGGGGAGTAATTTATTTTCCCAGGTTGTTTGGTTATTCTCAGAAAAAATGAAGAAAGGGGAACAAATGGAAATGAGTATGAAACAGCAGGTCTGTTAAACCTAAATACCCATCAACAGAGGGTTGGTTCAATAGTTATGGTGCATCCGCAAACTGTAACCATATACGGTCACTGAAAGAACAGATGTCTTTGTACAGATATGGACCAATATCCAACACATGTTGATAAGACACAAAGCAAACGTTGGTGTCTGTTTTGGGTTGAATTGTGTTCCCCCAAAAGATATGATGAAGTCCTTACTCCTGATACCTCCGAATGTGACCTTATCTGCAGACGTGACGAGGTCCTGCTCAATTAGAGGGGGCTCTACTCCAATGACTGGCATTTTGATAGGATGACAGGAATGCTGACACAGACACAGAACGCCAGGTGAAGATCGCAGTGATCCATCTACCAGCTAAAGGATGCCAGGGATTGCTGGCAACTACAGAAGCTACGAGAAGCATGGAACAGACCTTACTCCAGAACCTCCAGGAAGAACCAGCCCTGCCGACACCTGGATTTGGGACTTCCGTCCCCCCAGACTGTGAGAGATAAACTTCTGTTATTTCAAGCCACGCCATTTGTGGCCATTTGTCAGGGCAGCCTTAGAAGACTAAGGGTAGCCTATCATTTTGGCGCAATTATCTATCTTCTTAATCTTTTTTTGAAGTTTATTTATTTTGAGAGACAGAGAGTGCGAGCACAGGAGAGGCAGAGAGAGATAGGGAGAGAGAGAATCCTAAGCAGGATCCACGCTGTCAGCGGAGAACAGGACACAGGACTCAAACTCACGAACGGTGAGATCATGACTTGAGTCGAAATCAAAAGTTGGACGTTGAACCGACTCAGCCACCCAGGCGCCCCCCCTTTTTTTAAACCTAAAACATTTTTTTGAAGTCTATCTATCCTTTTTTTCATGTTTATTTATTTTTGATGGCAGGGTAGGGGCAGAGAGAGAGGAAGACACAGAATCCAAAGCAGGCTACAGGCTTTGAGCTATCAGCATAGAGCCCCACATGGGGCTTGAACCCATGAAGCGTGAGATCATGACCTGAGCTGAAGTCAGAGCCTTAACAGACTGAGCCACCCAGGCACCTTTATCTATCTATCTTCTAATAGAGAGACTCCTTCTGAAATGATACCCAAGAAACTGAAAACAAATATGGCCCCTAGAATAAAGAAGAGGATAGCTGGGGGCAAAGGAAAGAAACAGATCTATTTTTCACGGCATACTGTTTTGTCCTTTTTGACTTTTGTACTATATTATTCACATGCTATTGGTTAAAAATACCAACAGTTTACAATTACTTTGATATATATTATCCTATATTTTTATATTTATATTTTACAGCTTGACTCAGCTGCAGAAGTGGCCCAAACGGGCTTCACCTCTTGGAACCTCAGGCTTCACATCCAGAAAATGGGGATGATGCCAGTAACGGGGATAATGCCTTACATGCTGGGCGTGATGCCCCCAGCACGGTGCCTGAACAGGCTCTCGTTCTGTTGGCTGGTATGTGATTTGAGTGTTTTGATGCCGGTTAAAATCCAAACCAGGGATCATGAGTGGAGCCCCAAGGAAGCCAGAGCAGACTGTGGTGGCGGCTAGGAAAGCTGAGTGTGCAACACAAAGGGGATGCTCTTCAGCAGAAATGCTCAATAGCAGCCTTCCTCGGTTTCGATAATAACAAACACCTACAGACATTGCCTAGTGCCCTCCGGAGTGCAGAACTGAGGGCAGTTCACTAGCATCGGTCAGTGGCTCAGAGCAACGGTCCCGGCACGTGTCCTCCAGACCAGCCGCATCCGCATCACCAGGGAGCACGTCAGAAATACACAGCCTGGGCCCCGTCTTAGATCTACTGAGTCTGAACTTGTGTTTTCACCAGATCCTCACGTGATTCAGATGCACATTCAATTCCGATCGGCGTTGATCTACATCAGTGGCTCTTCCCTCTTCAACACAGGCATTCCTGCCCCTTTGGTTAAAAACACAGATTATTGAGTCCCGGCAAACCTACTGTATAGACCTGCCAGGAGAAAGACCTGGGAAGTGATATTTAGAAGAGATTCTTCTATCAAGGAGATTCAGGAACCTATGGTGTTTCTACGGAAGGATGGAATTTCGCAGTTACTTCCTAGAACTGCCTGGAGAGAGTGTCTTGCCACGCTCTCTCTGAATATTCAACAAAGCCTCACTGAGCACTGGCCAAGAGACAAGCGGCTCTAAGAGAAATGTTTCCTTACCAGCATAGAGCTTACCGCCTATCGGTGCCCTGAAGGGTACAGAAGCAGAGCCTGGATGCTATCGCTTGAACTCCTGGATCCCATTATGTCCGAGCCCTCTGACTTCCAAGTCACGTAAGCAAATCAAGTCTGTCTCTGCTTACAGCCGTACAGGTTTCATCTCTGAATGTTGATCTCTGACACAGAGATGAACCAACCAACATACCACCTTCTAAGGTCCTAAGGCTTCTTTTCTTATAACCTTGCTTACAAAGCAATCCTGATAGGGCTTTCCGTGAAGCTCTGTCCACTGGGAGACAAAAGGGAACTGAGTGAGCATGAGAACATGGTACTGTCTGTAGCTATGGATAGCATAATAAACGAATTGTGACTTTATACATCAGTGACTTAGGAGTTTGGTTCCCATGAGTCAGTATCCAGGCTTTAACACATCTGGGTATACTTAGCAAACTGAATATCCAAACCAGTTCCTGGAATGAAACGATGCCGCACTCGCACCCCACTATTTTCAGGCAGGAATTCTTTAAATAGCAAAAAGTGGTTAAACCCAGCTGGTCTGTAGAACTCCTTCCAACATAAGCAATAGAAAGGCAAACTTTTCCTTTCCCTCTCTTGCTTATAACTTCATTTATTTGTGTGAAGCCGATGTCTTTTTGTCCCTTCTCCTCCACCTCCTTTGACCTATAAAGTATCTACAGTCGGTGTTCCGGCTTCAGGCTCCCTCTCCTAAGCCCCTATTTCTTTGTCACCTTTTGCTTCAGATTTCTGGTCTTCGATACTCACGCAAAATGGTGCCTGGAGCCCCTTCATCGGCTGCTCCATTCCATTTCTCTCTACACAGAACTTGCTGAACTGATATCTTTTCTTTCCAAAGTTCTCTGTTCTTCCAAATTAGTTGCTATCATTAACACCCACGGGCTGAACAACACACTTCCCTAGGTGTTTATTCCTGGATCCATACACTTAACGGTGTGCCTGCTTCGCTCCATCACTGCATTCCATGGAACTACAGCACAAGGAGCACGTGTATTCCCTGCTGGTCAGAATTTAAACAAGCCCGAACTTTTTGGAGGGCAAACACAATGGGTATGAAGAGTATTTACCCAACAATGGCATCTCCATGGATTTGTCCTACAACAGTTATAAGATAAGTATGCAAAGTTATCTGGTCAAAGATGCTTGCGATGTTTATAATGCTGGCAAACTGTAACAGCCTCAAGGTCTAATAACAGAGGATCAGTTCAAAAAAAAAGTATAATGCAGTAAATATCTGTAAGAACTCAAAATCCTATATGATACATTTGGCAAAGGAGCGCTGGTCCACAACCCAACTGTCAAACAGAGAAGAGTTCAAGTTCTTTCCTTGTGTGTTGAGTTGGGTTGAGGGGTAGGTGGAGGTCAGGGAGCCAAACATCAAATGACCCTGTTTGGGGAAGGAGAGAGATGAGTGGGTCCCTGTGTCATGATGGCTCAAACTTCCCAGATAGGTTCATGAAATGGATGCCATCAGATCTGAAGATTCCTGGAACTGCCACCATTGGAAGTCCTGGCAGGACACAGGAAGGACCCAGACCCGTCCCCACTGATACTGAAACCACACTGGCCAATCTCCATCAGGAGGTGCCAAACAGGGAGCAGGAATGGCAGTAAGTAGGGTCTTTCAGTTGGAGCCCCAAATGTCCCCACCTCCAAGCTGCATACGTTCACTGTGGTGTGACCTTGGCTTAGTCCTTTTACCTCACTGTGGCCCTGTTTGCTCATGGTAAAGCGGGAGTGAGAACAGCACTCATGTCACGGAGTTAATACACATAATGCGCTAAGAGGTGCCGTCAGTCCATGGTTAGCACTGTAAGCGTTTGACATTATTATTATTGTTACTCAAAGTTATCCGTAAGCTTCTTCCCCCTTCTTCTTACTATGTGAAATCGGACTCTGAAGTGAACACTGCACCGCGTTACCATCTTTCTACACATTCACACACAGCAATTTCAATGACACATCGCAACGAATAATTGGATATTATTTAACTCTCCATACTCCCAGCCGTGGACTACTTCAAGCCCAACTCAAATAGTGATCTCGCTCTTCAAATTTCGATGGTGAAGTCATTCGTAAATTAAAAAAATAAAAAACGGCTTCTTGTTTTGTATGAATCAATTCACAAGATAAATATTTAAATAAAATGTGGTTTCAATTGTGCTCTCTGATGGTAATTACTGGCTCACACTCTGTTTCTATATCAATGTGTTTTCTTTTCTTTTTTTCCTCCAGCTGACTAATGAACAGAGCTGTCAGAAGCCCATTGCTCGTGATCTAGTGAGCAACACATTAGCAGTTTCACATAAATATAAAACCCATATTCACTGCAGTTAGGGAAATATAGGCAGAGCACACGAAAACTCCAAGTACGCAGTTGCCATCAACAGATAAAGAATCCTGGGTGATAAATGCAATTAGCTAAGCAATTGACACTCTCTTAACACGGGAATCGGCCCTGCATCACCCTGGCTGTCAATAAAAGAAGATAATACAAAGAACAAAGCCCTTTGTGCATAGAACATCCTCTATTCTGAAGAGCCCGGGAAATTCTGTATCTGAGGTTATGGGGGGAGGGGGAAGCATATTTATGTAATTTGGGGATAGTTTCAATCCGTACATTGCACAAAATCACATACTCTTGAATTTAGACTCCACTCAAAGTGGGGAGAATGCAGCTCCTTTTTACCTTTAAGACTCAAGATTCTTTTAAATGTCATTTCGTTCATATCCTTCATATCTCCACGGGCTGTTCTGTTCCAATTTTACAGTTTATTCATTCCATGAAAACCTATCGAGTCATTACCATGTACCTGGCGCTGCCGGGGAAGACGGAATCCAGGAAGCAAGCAAGCCTCCAGGCTCTGACACTCGTCAAAAGAGCCAGAATGAGAGGTCACTGGCTCTCAAACCGCTGCGCTCACCAGAAGCACTGTAAACTTGCAAACCGCAATTCTTGAAGATAAATATTTAAATAAAATGTGTTTTCAATTGTGCTCTTCTATGGTAATTACTGGCTCGCCCCTTGTAATCCTAGCGGTCTGTTTTTATCTTCCTGTCTCATGCTGATTAATGAACTTGAGATTCAGAAGATACAAAATTGTGAACCTCAGTGATAAAAGACGAGATACAATTGGTCCAAACCATCCAGTCTCCATATTTCTCCACCTTCCGATACCCTCTCCCTGAACGACTTAGCCACGTGGAAGGTGAGACCATAGGCACAAGTTGCCAGGCCTCCTCAGGTTATAGCCACAAGGCTGCCATGAGAAAACTCAGGGCTCAGAGTGAACGTCCCCCTGCAATTCCCTTGTCTCTGGGCTCTTTGGAAGAGAAAGCAGCCAAGCTTTGTTAGCAGTTCTGTCTAATCCACTCACACCGATGACCCCAACCAAGCCAATGGCACCCTTGCGAGGGCTTGGAAAAAGAGAAAGAGAAAGAGAAAAAGAATGCTGTCTAGAACTCAGGAAAGAAGTCACGCAGGTACTCCCTTGATGTCTTTTCTCTCTGCCCTCTATTCTCATATGGTAGGTTATTGATCAGAAATACTCACTTCCTACCCCCGTCAGTTTCATCGGTGGAGCGGGGGCCTCTTGATTTGGGGCTTGGCCTTAAAACTTGCTTTGGCCAAGGGGATATTAACCCGTATGAGGTGACCAGAGGCTCGCAAAGCATGTGTCAGATCGGGCTTAGTCTCTTGTGCTTCTTACACTACCAGGGCTCGCCCGATGGTGCCAGAAGGAACGGGAGACATGTGGAGCCATCCCACCCAGCCAGCACCAGCCTTGGCCGCTTCACCCCCAGCCATTCTCTGCACCTGTGGCCTAAATAGATGGCTTTTTAAAAACGTCACCAAAATTTTGTCCCTGCCTGTTATTTGGCTAAATAGCTATTGACACCACTGATCTTGGACAGAACCCATCCTGCTTTTCCCGCTCCTGTCCTGTGGAGGGGCGGGGGGGGGCACATTCCTTCTACTGTTCGAGGCCTTTAAAGCACTTTGAAATACAACCACAATTATTTATTGGCCGACTCAAGAGAAAGCCTGAATCCCAGTTCTTGATTTCGTCCAAGACTCTGATCCGTCATTTCCCTCCTTTCCTTGCGGCACCGACATCTGGCTTCTTTAGGCTCATCTGTACCCAAATCACTTCCCGTCTGCTCCCTAAGTATTTGTCAAAGCCTGGAAAGGCAGGAGAGAAAGAAGAACGTGGTACCATCAGGAAGGACACACGAAAAGACCGCTTCGAGAACTATGAGACAGTCAACTTTGGCAAATACTGCCGTGCGGCTCAGTAAACAAGAACCACCTCATCCAAGCCCGTGGCTTTAGCAAGTGCTCATCTGTCAACAGCTGTCAAGTATGGTACACAGCCACAACCCCTCTCCTAGCTCTGCACCCACATTTGCAACTGCCCGTTGGGTATCTTTACCTGGATATCTCGCAGATGATTCCTGCTCAAATTCCCCAAGCCTGATCCATGATCTGTCATTCAGACTTGCCCTTTTGGGGCACAGTGGGGGGGGGGGGAGCGGGCTTGTTTGTGGGAACAGCAGGGAACAGCATGGGTAGTACGTGCTGGGTTGTCTTGTCCATAACTTCTTAAGCCTAACCCGGTGCATTTTACTCTGTGGACTTGTGGGGGCGCACAGGCTCGCTGTGGGAACTGAAGCCCTCTCTACCCATCCACCAGGAGAGCCAGAGAATTGCCTCCCGGCAAGGCAAAGACTGCAACCAGGGGCTATCGGGGATTTGGACCTCGCTCTTCTAGAAGGTCACCCTGAGGCACGGCTCTACTCTGAGGCACAGGGCCCCTGAGCAGCAGCTGCGGCTGTCCACGATGGCAGTGAACTTGGTGACTGGCTCACCTCCCTAGCCGCCTCACTCTTGCGCTGCCTTGCCAGGGTTTCCTGGTATCACCTCCCAAATACACTACAGGTACAGAAATCCTTCTTCCAAGGCCTGCTTATGGAAGACCCTGCACTGAGGCACAATGAATACCCACCCTAAGCTGGAAATTCTGTTTTTTTCCTTAATTTTTTTTAATGTTGATTTAATTTTGAGAGAGAGACAGAGGGCGAGCAGGGAAGGAGCAGAGAGAGAGGGAGACAGAATCCGAAGCCGGCTCCAGGCTCTGAGCTGTCAGCATAGAGCCCAATGCGGGGCTCGAACTCACAAACTGCGAGATCATGACCTGAGCCTAAGTTGGACGCTTAACAAACTGAGCCACCCTGGTGCCCCTAGAAATCTCATTTTTACACCTGTGTCTAATTGACTACATGCGCGCACACACACACACACACACACACACACACACACTTACCTTATTCATTCATTCAAATCTATTTTTAAGAACCAATATGCTAGATGCTGGGGATGCTGTTGTGAACAAGATAGGCGGGCTCCTAGCCTCCAAGAGCTTATGCTGTCATGGGAAGGAGAGACGAAAAGGTAGATAAATACAGGAACAATACCATTACCCACGGGGATGAGTTTTGTAGAGGAAATCAAACAGATTGATGAGATGGAGATCTACGCAAAGGTCACGGTAGGTGAAGTGGTCAGGGGAGGAGAGGACATGTGAGCTGGGGCCTGGAGCGGAGGCCAAATATATGAATGTTCAGAGGTGGAGGGAGAGTTCAGAGGTGGAGGGAGGCAGAGAGAACAGCACAGGCAAAGATTTGTAGGCGGGAAAGAGCTTACGCGTCCAAGGACAGGAAAGGAAGTCCGAGTAGGAGAAGTACAGGGACAGTGATGAGGACATTCAAGATAAAGTGGGAGAGGCAGGGAAGGGCCAGACCATGGAAGGCCTTCTGTGCTGGGACTAGGGGTTTGGGTTTTTTTCAAAGACCCACGAGAAGCCAGTGAAAGGATTTGGGCAAGGGCAAGCAAGGGCATGACATGGTAGAGTTTGGGTGTTTAAAAATTTACTCCATTTGAGGAATATTTTGGAGGAGCAGAAGCCCAGGAATTCTAGTAATCTGACGGATCTTTCCCTCGGGGATCATTCCTACTCTCATTCTCTCTTGCCCGTGATACTCTAAGAGTATCCAATTCTCCCCCTCAAGGTGTGTTGAGCTACAGGCAAAACACAACAAATTGGGATCTGCGCCCTTGTAGAGCTCATAAGCTAATCCAGAGACAGAAGAGTAAGTGGTCACGGTACCACTCTACGCTGGCGGTGGAGGGTGCTGCTGGTGAAGCGGAGAGATTTGCAATTAGGACAAAGAAGAGATCAGGAACACTCTCTAGAGGAAGACATGTGTAGGGGGGTGGGAGCCAGGCAGATACAGAAGTTCATGTGCACAGGCCCAAGAGGAAAAGAACAAGGTGTACTTGGGTGTGGCCGAAGCAGAGTATGAAAACAGAGTTAGTAAAAGATGAGGCTTAAGTGGTCAACTGATGATTAGTGAATAAATGAGTGAATAAATGGGTGGTAAGGGACACAAGCCAAGAAGAAAATTGTAACGTAACGATCCTAATTCTTTAATATCGCCCTTCAAGATCTTAAACTATACAGTAGAGCACCACTTGACAAATGAGTTAAACTCCACTGAGGAAACATTTACTGAGTACTTACTACATGCTAAGCATGTGTTAAACGTGCACAACCGATCTGGAGATCTGACTCTTGTCCTTGACTCATGAAGCCAAGTGACGTTTGTATGACCAAAGCCTATGCTTTGACGTTTCACTGGCTGTTATCAAAAGTGAGGCATATAAATGTCCATCAACTGATGAATGGATAAAGAAATTGTGGCTTATATACACAATGGAGTACTACGTGGCAATGAGAAAGAATGAAATATGGCCCTTTGTAGCAATGTGGATGGAACTGGAGAGTGTGATGCTAAGTGAAATAAGCCATACAGAGAAAGACAGATACCATATGTTTTCACTCTTACGTGGATCCTGAGAAACTTAACAGGAACCCATGGGGGAGGGGAAGGGGGAAAAAAAAGAAAAAAAAAAAGAGGTTAGAGTGGGAGAGAGAGCCAAAGCCTAAGAGACTCTTAAAAACTGAGAACAAACTGAGGGTTGATGGGGGGGGTGGGAGGGAGGGTAGGTGATGGGTATTGAAGAGGGCACCTTTTGGGATGAGCACTGGGTGTTGTATGGAAACCAATTTGACAATAAAGTTCATATATTAAAAAAAAGTGAGGCACAAATGAGGTGGATTTGTGTATTAAGGCTAGGAATCTGTTTTCTGAACACAGTCTCAGTCTTGCCCACATACATATGTAATAAGCCACATTATAAACATTTATATGTTATATATCTTCTGTATATTATTAATATTTATAATATGTTCTAATATCATGTACATCTATATGTATACACATGTAATTTTTTTTTAAGATCTGGAGTATGGGCCTAATCTATGGCCTTGAACAACAGCTTGGGGTTCTACACCCTCCCATGGGTTCCCACTTTCCACTGTAGATTCTTCTTATTCTCTACAGTGTCACAGTCCAAAATTTTTATTCCCTATACCCTTGCAATCCAATATGGCAGCTATGATCAATATACGCTTCTGGAGTCCTTAAAACTTCCCAAGTCTGAAGAGAGAAGTTCTGTGAGTGTAAAAGACCTCCATGATTTCTGAGATTTAGAATAAAAGCATAACACGACGTATCTCGATTAGTTTTTATATGGATTACAGGCTGACATAATAGGTGGACTCCTTTGGGTTAAACAAAATATAATATATTATTCATTTCACCTGTTCTTTTTTTTTTTTTTTTTTTTACTTTTCAAACTGTGGCTATTAGGAACTTTAAAATTACATACATGGCTCACATTTGTAGCTCACATTATAGAGTCAGTTCTGCCGTAACGCTTATTTTGAAAATGTAAATTTGTTCCAATGTGATTGCTATATTAAGGACTGATTTGAGCATACTACAGATACTGTGTCTGCTTGTACCCGCGAGGAATGCGAGGTGAACCCGGAAAACTGCACCCGGCTGAACTGAGCTGTGTGGGAACACACAGAATGCTCACACACATACAGACCTCCAATGTTAGGAGCTACTTTAGTTCACAACACGCATGATGCACCACGCGTCCACATCTGCTGTTGCAATTTTCTGTCCGGTTTCAGATAAACCTCCTTCCATCACTTCCTAATAACTCATAAGCAGCAACATACTGCTTGTGGACACCAACTCCGCAAGCAAACACCAGGTCTTTCTTTCTTTCTTTTTCTTTTTTCTTTTTTAATCCTTATTTAGTTTGAGAGAGAGCATGAGTGGAGGAGGGGGAGAGAAACCCAAGCACACTCCACACCGTCAGCGCAGAGCCCTGCGCGGGGCTCGATCTCATGAACCAAGAAATCATGACCTGAGCCGACATCAAGAGTCAGACACTTAACCAACTGAGCCACCCAGGCGACCCGCGCCAGGTCTTTTCTAAGGTCAAGTGCAACAGATAACTATAGTATTCATGTATTTTCAAACCACGAAAGCGGGATACTACTTTTTACTAGGTTCCTATCCTTCTTTTAACATGTCACTGACAAAGCTTTTGGGTGTTGTGCCGTTAACCCCGCTTTCTTCTTCAGTCCTGTGGTTTTTCTTGTGGGAGTGAGCGCCTCCTGGTATTTTTCAGACACGCCCACAACTGTAATTCTATTGGACGGTGTTGTGCTACAGAGCCTGGTTTCCCGAAGCAAATCCTAGCACCCCAGTCCTGCTCTTCAGCCACCTGCTTAATAAGATGCTCGATTTTCCTTTAAAACAACCTTTAAGAAAAAGCAATAGGATTCTAAGGTGCCATAGGACCAAATGCGACGTAACTTATACACGTGGCTAATGAGGACTTTGATTTAATAACATCACTGCCAACATCGCTGTAAACCTCAAAACAACTGGTGTGTTTTTATGAGCAGTGCTAGGGGAATGAAGTAAGTAAGTCGGGCTGCTTTGAGGAAAATGTTTTATGGATGAGATGGACAGTGCGGCTCTTGAGGAGGGCTCTTCCTTAAAATCCCAGAGGCCACTATTACCATGACATCACTGGAAAAGTGCTGGGACCTGGGATTCCTGCTTCTGTGATGAGGACACTTTTTTTTTTCTTAAGCTAGCCTGTATCCCAGCACTGTCAGAATGGACCCTGGGGGCTTGATGGCAAAACCAGCGTAGAATATGGACTCACTTAAACATAGACACTTCCTTAAAAGCTTTTGGTTCGATGTGAATGTAAGTCATTTTGATTACTCAATTTCTATATTTATTAGGAATGATAAACCAAAGTACTTGAAAATAATTTCAGTGGCAATGAACTGCGGCGCTCGATCGATGGGGGACACGGCAGTCAATTACCCTTTCACTTTATTTTGGTCCTCGGCAATCAGTTGGGATCAATACTCTCAATCTGAATTGATAGCAGAGCGCAAATCACAAATAATTTTTTTAAGTGGGCTGTCACAGTGCGTACAGTCAGGTCCAACAGGTCCTGAGCTGTCCCCTACACCTGCACGTGGACAGCGGGACGGGTATGAGCTGTGGCATTCCCAGCCTGGTCACTTTCGCACGCTCAGGATGAACTGACCATATGTCTAGCGTCACAACTGCGTCTCCTTATGGCCCGCTCTGCTTCCTCAAAACTGAGGCACCTGACAGAATCTCAAGTCTGAAAACCAGCGCAATCAATTAATTGAGTGAAGAGAAATATCTGGAAGGTGAAGCATGCAAAATTCAACAAGGATCAAGAAGGGAAGAACCGTAACCCCAGGGAAGGATACCCAGACGTTCTAAGTGTGCTTGAAAAAGTCGGTGTTGCAGGGATACCTTTCCCTGAAGGTTCAGAGTCTGGATGAAGGCTTACTTCCCTCATCCCCCGCCCCATGTTTTCTTTGAGGAGTCAGAAAGACCCCCGAATCACCCATTTAGAAGCTGGATGACCTAGGGTCAAACAAAGAACACCCCTGCATCACTGGAGAGGTGGGTCCCCATTCGTGAAATGAACAGGGTGGATTGGGCTAAAGTTTCCAAACAGTGCTCCCTGGGGTCCCTTGCTCATCAGAGAAAGGGAGGGGGAGAAAGGCCTGGGGAGAGAAGGAAGAAAAGGGTTGAGGGAAAGCCGAGATGCTCCTCAGTTCATCAAAACAAGAGCCACTTTGTTGGTGTATTTGTTTTGTGCATTTTGCTTTCTGTAAGATTTTGCTTGAAGGAGCAGCCTAATTAGTGTATAAGAGCAGGGGCAGGAAGAAAAATACAAGATGAGGTCTGTGGTCCTAAACAACAACTCAGACATGCTGCGAGAACTTAACACTAAACCCGGCCACAAGGCTCACACCAGAGTATCCTTGACAGAAGGTCCATGCTAGGATGCAAACATGAAAACAGGCATCTTCTTCTTTGATATTAGCACTTAAAACTCATAGTAAACCTTCGTCTTTCCCCCTGCCTTGCCACCCACTGGAGAAATTTCAGGCCAGGACTCCAGGTCTTCCTGGTCTACATCCAAGGACATTTCCTCTAAGACCATGATCATTAGTAGTTAGAGAACCACTACATGTGACCCGATCCCCACATCCGGACTGTTGTGTCAGGACCAGGTTGACCAACCAACTCCATGGCCAGATTGGGGTGCATGAACTTCCCAGACTCAGTCTGAGATCAGAAAGCCCTATTAGAACCTGCCACATCCCAAAGGGAGGGAAGAGAGAATCAAGTTATCAACAAATACCACGCCGGCAGGAAACATTTCATCTATGCATGATCAATACATAAGATACTCTTCAGAACTGATGCTTCTCTCAGGAAGTAGCCTCCAGAGCTGAGCATTTTTGGTCATTGATGTGGAAAACTTCTGGGCTGTCCTGCTCAGCTCACAGCAACCCTCCCATCTACCCACCTCCTGTCCCACACAGAATGACAGCCAGGGAGCCACACAGGTTCTACAACAGAGCTTCTCAAATTCCTTGGTGTGCATACCAATGGCCTGGGGAGCTTGCAAACATGGAGATTCACTAGGTTTGGGGAGGCCTGACAGTCCCCATTTCTAACAATTTCCCAGGGGATACTGATGTGGCTGGTCCAGGGACCACACTTGGGGTGACAGGTTGTATATAAATCCACCCGTGGCCATAGGTGATTGGACTTGGTATAAACTGGGCACCGAGGAATTGAGTAAGTATGCAGAATGAGAGCTACAGAGAGGACTGCCTGAGTCCTGTGGCTTTGAGTCCCTGGGTCCAGGTCCTACTCTTACCTGGAAGATTCCCCTCACTTGAGTGCCATGAGAGACACCATCATTATCATAATCATCTCTTTTTTCCCCATAACATTGTTGTCAACTGCGTTCAGTTACTTGCACCCCAAGAATCCTGCTACACAGCACTGGAGACGCTCAGCAGGTATGGAGGACAAGCACAGGTCCTCTCCATCTCAGACCTTAGCAGGAGCACATCGAAGGTGCTTGCTAGACAACTTCCGACGGAATGAATGAACATCATGCCCAAGGCATGCTGTTCTCTACAACTTCTCTGTGCCCAGATTTGGAGAAACCCTTTTACTTCCTGTCTCCCTGTCAATCCTAGAAATCGAATTGCGAATGTAACACGCTGTCAATTTTTCTATTTATGCCATCTATTCCCTCGGCACGCTAATTTCATTCTTCCTATCTGGCAAGGGAAAAAGGGACTCGGGGAAGGTGTATTTCCCCTTTAAATACCATGAAAGTTATGAATATTTCTTTCCCAAACTGCCAAAATAATTGTTTCATTTACAGAACTGAAATTCTCTAGGGAGCGTCCCAGTGATGTTCTAAATTGCTAACATCAGATATGCAGAAAACAAATATGGGGCGATCCATATGCTCCCAATCCTGAATTTAGCATCTCAGCTCAACAAAAACTTGCATTTCAATCACTTTCGGTGAGTTCTGGGTTATGAGTATGTGCAGGGTTAGGGCTGGACCAAAGCCACCGGCCTGGAACCTTCCGCAGCGGAGCTCTGTGTCTGCACAGCCGGAGGCCTGCCCTCGTTGCCATGTGAGAGTTCACTTTAGATTAACACTCACAGGCTGCAGATCCCCAGTCAAAGGGGAAATCCAAGAAAGCGCAGGCTATGTGATTGCAAAAGGAGAGGTGGCCAGATTGCTCCCTCTTCCTGTTACTGCTCAAAGAGTCCTATTGCCCTGGGGCTTTGGGGCACGGCCAGGAGTTTACCACTTCTCAGGGCTCCATTAGGAAAACAACATGTAAGAAGGAATAGCAGATCAGGAGCTTGGTGCGATGAGGAGGACGAGGAGGACGATGATGATGAGAGCAGCCAGCATTTATAGAGCACATTTTATGTCCCAGGCATTACTCTCAACGCCTTACGTGTGTCGCCCCACTTACTCTTCGAAATAACCCTATGTGGTGGGCATTAATATTACACCCACTTTGCAGATCAAGAAAGTAAGGCTTGGAAAGATGGGTTAACATGCTAGTTAGGGGTGATGGAATAGCTGTTGCTTTTTCGTGCCAGCGGCCAGTCTCACTCTTCTACTAAGTACGGTTTCAGTTTCCCTTTGGAGAACCACTCTCCCAGGCTACCTACTATTTCGGTGGACACTCCAGAACCATCAACTCCTATCTAACTGAGTCACTATTGAACTGTGAACGACACAAGGGTAGGTACTAGCCTTTTTCAGCTCACACATTAGCACAGGGCACAGTTTAAGTGCTTGATAAATATTTTGAGGACAAATAAATGAACACAGCGTACAATGTGTACTAGATCCCGTGTGATGGTTTCTACAACAGCTGGGTGGTGAGGAAGAGCCCTGACTGGGCAAGCCTGAGTTGCGTGCTTACCCTAGACCAATCGGGCACTCTCTTAGGTATGTGAATAGAGGGACACATGGGCAGGAGCTTTCTAGAGCTGATTCATCCTGACCGTGGTGCCCTAGAGGGGCTACAAACTTGATCCTACACCTGCCCCCTGTTCCTCTACTTTCCAGGCCCAAATGTCCAGATTTTCCTTCAGTTCTCTGAAATATTCCTTGCCATCCCACAAATAAATCCCCTTTTGCGCCCAACTGCACCAGAGCTGGTTTGTATTGCCTGCAGCCAACTCGCCCTGCATTCTAACTGGCAAGTTTGTACAATTCATGACATGGCGAGGCCCAGAAAACTTAACTACAGGGTCACAGGGGCAGCGCCGAAAGCCCAGGGAGTGAAGTTGAGCACAGCCAGTGACAAGGAGCGCTCATGTATTCAACAACGTTCACTGAGGGCTTCTGTGAGCCCAGAGCCGTAACTGGTCTTTTCCCTACCTTTTTCTCTCCAACGATCAGCAATACGGCATCATGCCCACTTGGCAGGTGAGAAGAGTAAAGCTCAAGGGGGCTGAGTGAACTGCCCCAGAACATAAATATACCAAGTGGCACAGTCCCCACTGAAAATCATGTCGTCCTGAGGCCAAAGCAATTGTTCTCATTGCACCACACAGTCTCCGGCAGACTGAGGGCTTGGCTCACCGGCACGGCTGAAAAACCAGCCCCTGGTTGCTAGAGCTCGTGCAAAAGGAAATAGGAGAACTGAATCGAGGCTGAGTTCAATGTGTGTTAAACTAGTTCAGGGATGGGGGCAATAGCCATGGAAGCCGTTATACACTGCACTTTTCAATGACTTTTTCAATTATACAGAAATGACCTCGGGGCGCCTGGGTGGCTCAGTCCGTTAAGCGGCCGACTTCGGCTCAGGTCATGATCTCACGGTCTGTGAGTTTGAGCCCCGAGTCGGGCTCTGTGCTGACAGCTCAGAGCCTGGAGCCTGCTTCAGATTCTGTGTCTCCCTCTCTCTGACCCTCCCCCGTTCATGCTCTGTCTCTCTCTGTCTCAAAAATAAATAAACATTAAAAAAAAATTAAAAAAAAAAAAGAAACGACCTCATTTAAGGAGAAACCTTGTCTGAGTCAATGAAAGTTCTAAGAGTTGGCCCCACCTTCCCAATTCCCCTTGCTTTCATGCTCCAAGCAACTCCAATCTTCTGCCACCGTGGTCTAACATGCATCTACAGCCTGTTACATTCTGCAATCCGTAAGAATCTATTCACACTCAACTTAAAACCCACTACAACTTGTAAAGGCCAGTTGACAATATTTAAGTCAAAGAGCAGCACGTGACAGGACATAGCCAAGGAGAATCTTTTTCTCCTCTTGATCTAGTGACTCACAGATGTTGCCCTCAGAGCATCCATTTCACTTTCTTTTGATTTCCCTTCGAATAAGCCCCTTCTGGTGCTTGGTCCATGTGTGGTTGACCTTAATTCCTCCTTTTTTCTTAGGTGCAAAGTGGGCATGTGGTTCAGTTCCAGCAAACAAATGCCTTCTATTCCTCTAACTACAACGTTTGGTTCATAGTTGGCCACCCCAGTGGTCTCATGTAACTCAGTCCAGGGGCTTTGGCCGGACTAATGATATGAAGAAGCTCTCCTTCCCTTGGGATTACCAGCTATAAATAGGATAAAATCCTAGAGCTGCCTGTGAATAAAGCCAACAGTGAAGGTAGCAGAGCTGCTTAGAAATGGAGGAGGATGAAAACTCACTGCATTATTCAAGCACCTGGATGCAGCCTTACCTGAAGTCTATGCCTTAGACCTTATGGTTACAAAAAAAAAAAAAAGGCAGAAGTTTCCTTGTGTTCTTAAGCACATTGAGTTGGGCCTCTGAATCTCCTGTCAATAAAGCCAGGAGCGATACCATGGACTCAACCGTGTGTCCTGGAATTACATTTACCTGCTCTGGACTGCTCCCATGTTTTCCCAAATCTTTATGAAGGTTCCTAAGATTTATGGGTTTTTAAATTTTACTTTTTTTTAACTTCATGCACACCAAGAAGATGTAGGAAAAAATAGTTACGTGACTTGCATGTTATATAATATTTGTTGAAAACCCACCAAGTTCCAGGCTGCTGAGGCTAAAGCACTAAATGAAACCAGACAAAAGAATCCTGCCCTCATGGAACTTAAGTCCTAGTGGAAGAGAAATAGACCAGAAACAAACATAGAAATAAACAAAGCAGGACAAAGTGAAAGAAAATGGCACAAGAGGGGATGCTGTTCCAGGCAGATGGCCAGGAAGCTCTCTGAGGAGATGACGTCAGAAGCAGCAATACCGATGCTGGCTGGCAAAGAGTATCCCAGGCAGCGAGAAGAGCTAGTTAGAGGCGCGGCTGCAGGCGTGTGCTTGGCGTGTTCCGGGAACACAAAGGAGGGCAGCGTGGCTGGAACAAAGTAAGTGAGGGGGCCAGTGACGGGACATGACTTCAGCAAAGTAGCCAGAGGCCTGATCGCTTGGGGCCCTCCAGACCCAGAAGGACCGTGGGTTTGATTTGGCTGTGATGGGGGAGCCCTGGTGTGTGTGTATGAGGGAGGTGGGGGGTGGGCAGAAGAATGGCATGACCAAATGCATATTCCAAAAGGACCACTCTAGGACTGTGTGGAGAATGAACTAAAGAAGGGCAAGAGGGAAGGCAGGGAGACAAGGTCAGGAGGCCACTGTGGCCCAGGTAAGACAGACCAAGCAAAATAGACCTTGACCAAGAGGTCAAGGTCGAGGCGACGAGGAGCATTTGGATTCTGAATATACTGTCAGGATAGAGCCACTGAAAATAGGTATGGATTGGACGTTGGATGTGAGAGAAAGACAAGACTCAAAGATGATAGCATCAAGCTCTTCACATGAGTCTAGTAGTGAGTAGAAATGTCATTTACTGGGGAGAAGAAAGATGAGAGGAGTAATGGGTTTAGGGAAGGGAAATCAAGAGCTTCCTTTTGGATGTGTACTTCTTCTCTTACTGTGGCAAATTATATCTAAAACTTACCACTTAAGCATATTAAAATGTACAATCCAGGGGCATGGAGTACACGCACCACGTTGTGACCGTCACCACCATCCGTTTCTGGCAGTGTGGATGACTTTCTAATGGGTAACGTTTCCATTAGCGCGAACAGAAGCATTGTGCCCATTCAACACTGCATCCCACCCCCCTCCCACCAGGCTCGGATCATCTCTCTTCTACCTCGTTCTTCGTGGAGGCCAACCGGACGTGGAAGGAAAGATGCCGCAAAGCACGTAGACACCGTGGTACGGGGGGTGAAAGGGAGAGAAGAGAACTAGAGACATAAATTTGGGAGTCATCAGCATACGGAAGAGTTGGCACAGAACTCCCGTTTGTCGAAATGAATGTTTGACTTCGTCTCTTTCACTGCTGTGCAGCCCGGAAAATGAGTACGGTGCCAGACACAGTGCCTGGCATATAGTAACCCTTCAATAAATATTTGTTGCATCGAGTAACTACACTCTTTGCCCTCGCGTGTGTGAGAGCGGTGACTCTTTCAACGAGATTTTTTTCGAAGTACAACCCTTTAAAATAAATAGCTCTATGTCTTAAAAAAAAAAAAGAAGAAGAAGAAGAAGTCTGAGCGAATTTTAAAATACACTGGCACTTCTCTTGCAGTTTTCGGAAATCATGTTTGATTTGTGATTTCTTTGGCTGACGACTGTGCCAAATCCAGTACCATTTGACATCACGCTATGTTACATCAACATAACGGGAGTGACAAAACCAGATGTGGCGTGTCACAGCGAACGAAGATCAATGAGCTCAAGAAGCAGGAGCCAAAGTCTGGTCTAAAACCAGGCATCCGAAGTGTGTTTCAAAATCACCGACCTCTATTCAAATTATCCGGGTGATGTGTGAAGAAAAATGTGGTTGTGCAAGAAGATAAAATCGTGACTACCAAGAGGAGACTCAGACAGCGATTTATCTTCAGCTGACGAACGTTATCTACACAGAATAACCTTCAAGTGCCAGATCTTGATAATCTCAGTTACGTGCAGGTGTCTAGGCTCCGCCGAGCCTAAGCGCGCGGCAACCCTTCCGCGTGTCAGCGTGTGCAACACGCAACTGGGGTGTGGGAGATACCGGAATTTATCTTTGGGTAATAACATCGCAAACATCCTCTCTAGCAAGACAGCCACAAGTGCAGAAATTTGGGGATATAAATTTGCTTTGAGAAGGCTTCAAAAGCCTCCGCGGTGTATTACGTTCTCTTAACGCTTGCTTCCCAACGCCTGTAGAGTTAACCATAGGTTATCGGTCTACCAGTGCCATGGTTACAGCCTTGGAATTGAAGCTGAATTGGAATGGCCCCTGGCCTCTTCAGTGTCCAGTCGAGGCTCGGAAACTCAAAGCAGAGAGGTACAAGATGGGCAAGTGCTCATCTACCCTAGTGTCAATGTTTTAGTGGGAAATGAAATCTGTTTACAGTAAAATCACTAGCGTTTTCTCTCAGGCATCATACCTTCTCAAATCACAACTGAAGTGTCTGAATTTGGCATTAATAATATTTCAAGAAACCAAACAGCTCCTGGAAGGTATGCGACAATATCCGATTACTTGTGTTGGAACTTAAACTTTGAAAGCGAGGATATATTTGCTTACTTTGAAAAATGATAGCCTACTTCAGTTTAAAAGGCTGGTTATCCAAATCCAATTTTGTGGGGAAAGATGAATTTATCTCCTTCCTCAAATTTCATCATTGCGTTTGGAACTTCCTTATGAGTTCAGAGGAGGAAGAGACCAATATCTATCTATTCCTTCTTCAGAGTGGAAAAACATTCAGGATGGATTTGAAATGCTTTTGTAACCTGGTGCTATGTTGGGTCACCACCTCCTTTCAGATATAAATGTTCTTGGGTTTCTACCTGTCTTTAGTGATGATGGAAAAAAAATTTTCATCACTATTGTACCATGAAAATATTTAAGGACCAAAATAAATGCTTGAATTCCTCAAGTCTGAGTGTTGACAAAATACAAAGGATTTGCATTTCTAACGATAGCCAGTGAAAACAACTAGCATGTCTCTGGTGATGCACCAATAGCATTTTCTAACACATTCCACTGCAAAACTAGGAGTGAGAAATCTTTCCTAACAGAGAGCAAGTTCACTTGCCTTGGGAATTTTGAATGAACCATATATTTGATGCAAAACCTTTCCCCCCACCCAGTAACGTGCCCCATTTTGAAGTTATTATGCCCTATTAGATATGCTGCTGGTGATCACTAGCCACAGAAAATCGGACCTTGACTTTTTTCTGCTACCATGGTTTAGTGTATGTCACACTCCATTACTAATTTGTTGACTCTCAGCCATACAGATTATTTTTATTTAGCTAGGTTTCACAGTTTCTTACCACTTGCTCAGGGAATAATTAATGAAACAAGGAAGGTCTTAAATATATTCAGAGGCCATGAACTCCTCTTCTTCCATTTTATCACTGGGAGTACACATAAGATACCACAGGGTTCTAGGAAGTCTGAATGGAGACGGTAAAGTATCTACATTGTGGGACAGTCTCCATGAATTGGTCAAACTCTATCAATTGCACCTTAGCCTCTGGGCATTGAAGCAAGCCTTTGCTATAGATAAGGATGAGCCTACCTCCTTCAAGAAAAATGAGATAGTTTCAACAAGTAGTCTAGTGTATCAAATTTACAGTGTGCCCAAATTGAAATCATGGCCAATAAGATTGAAAAGAAGGTATGTTATGGTTACAGAAGTCTTAACAGCTTGGTAAGGAGAATCAACGTATTTGGAAGGTAACGAGGAGTCAGCAGACAATTAGATGAATGGCTTGGTTGTTGTTTGGTTTTAGTAACTATCATCTCCAATCTCACAGGATGGATTGGAGGGATGAGAGCCTGAGAGTGGGAACAGTAGTATTAAGAGTGAGCACACACGCGAGGGAAAGAGAGAGAGAAAGAGAAAGAGAGACAGACAGAAAGAGAGACAGAAAGAGAGACAGAAAGAGAGACAGCAGAAAGCCCTATGAGTGGGTGTGAAAAAAGACTCATGTGGGAGATGGACCCTACCGGCCTCAATGAGTGCTGGGATGGAAAGTGTACAGGTCACAGATGACTGGTTTTAACTCATGGACAGGAGAAGAGAGCTGAGTAAGAGGACTGGTATTGATGAGACAGGAATGTGTGAGGCTATATTCTGGGCAGGTTGAGTTTGAGCAGCCTGTGGAGTATCCTCCCGGAAGTTCAGTTTTGTCTCTGAGGAGAAAAGGCTCACCTCAAAGTCTAGATTACAGAATGGCCGAGATGGAGGTAATGCTTAGGACCTGGGAGAGGACAAAAAAACCTGGAGTGTAGGGAAGAAGAAAGCCAAGGCTAGAACCTGGTTGGAAGAAACTACAGTGGAGAGTGAGAATATGGAGAAAAAAGAGGAAACCTGAAACTCATAGTGACATCAACACCAGGAAGGAGAGAATTTCAAAACTTGCAAATGATGTGAGTTACTTCCAGAAGAACATGGTGAAACTGCACAGGTTGTGTGAACTAGGGGCTTGGTTTACTTCTGTTAGGTCAGATTAAAAGTGAGTGAGGACTCTGCACAGCAAAGGAAATGGTCAACAATACGAAATGGAAAAAATATTTGCAAATCGTCCATCTGATAAGGGACTAACATTCAAAATATACAAAGAACTCCTGCGTCCGACTTCAGCTCAGGTCACGATCTCGTGGTCCGTGAGTTCGAGCCCCGCGTCGGGCTCTGAGCTGACAGCTCGGTGCCCAGAGCCTGTTTCAGATTCTGTGTCTCCCTCTCTCTCTGCCCCTCCCCCGTTCATGCTCTGTCTTTCTCTGTCTCAAAAATAAATAAATGTAAAAAAAAAAAATTCAAAGGACTCCTACAACCCAATAGCAGTAAAACAAGCCCATTAAAAACCAGGCGGAGAATGGGAATAGACGTTTTCCCAAAGACGACCAAAAAATATATGGAAAGGTGCTCAAACTCACTCATCATCAGAGAAATGCAAACAAAAACCACAATGCAGTATCGCTTCACACCTGTTAGAGTGGCTATCATCAAAAAGATAAGAAATACGTCGTTGGCAAGGAGGTGGAGAAAATGGAACCCTCACACCCTGCTAGTGGGAATGTAAGTTGGTGCAGCCATTATGGAACATACTATGGGGGTTCCTCAAAAAATTAAAAATAGGACTATCAAAGGATCCAGCAGTTCCATTACTGGATATTTATCTGAAGAAAACAAAAACACCAACTTGAAAAGATATATGCATCCCAAGTTCACTGCAGCATTATTTATTAACCAACATAGGGACAAATACACATACACAATGGCATATTATTCAACCATAAAAAAGTAAGAAAATCTTGCCATTTGTGACAACATGGATGGACCTTGAGGACATTTTGCTAAGTGAAATCAGTCAGAGAAAGACAAATGCCATACGATTTCACTTCCATGTGGAATCTGAAAACAGAACAAAAGTTAGCTCACAGAGGGAACAGACTGGTGGTTGCGACAGGCTGGGAGTAGGGAGTGAGGCAGATGGGTAAAGGGGGTCAAAAGGTACAAATTTCCGCTTATGAGATAAATAGGCATGGTGATTAGAGTCAATCATACCATACAGTGTATTTGAACGTTACTGACAGCAGATCTTAGAAGCTCTCACTACAAGAAAAACAACCCCACAAAACTATGTACGGTGACAAACATTAACTAGATTTACTGTCATGATGGTTTTGCAAGATGGACAAATATCAAATCATTACATTATACCTGAAACCAACATAATGTTTTATGCCAATTATAACTCACTTAGAAAAAAAAGAAGTCAATGAGGAGAGGGGACAATATCTAGAGGCATAATCTGTGTGGCTTTTTGGAGACCTGGGCAGGTGAAGGAAAGGAGAAGAAAACAGGAGCCCAAGAGGGCACCCTGGGACCAGGCTTTCAACAGCTAATTAGCAGAATAAGAGGAATAATGCAAGGTCTGCACAAAGTGGAGTGCTTTTGTTGTATCCAATGCACAGTTTAAATACCTGGCCAGACAGGTCAAGGTCAGGTAGGGAGCCCAAGATTCAGTAGGGAGGACATTAAAGCCAGAATGGGAATGATAGCAACCACGAGAAATGAGAGATAAACCACTCTGGGATTGGGCAAGGAGGAGAAGATGTATATGGTTTTTGTTCTGTTTTCTTTTGGTGGATACGTTGTTTTGAGTGTAGTACAAACATCATGAGTGATAGATTTTACATGGAATTTTTCAGAAAGTGAATTAGGTGCCAAGGCACCAGGCACCTTCCCACTTGGCCACAGTCATCAGGACCTGCTTAGTGATAGGTGCCCCCTTTGGATGCCACAGGGGTTCTTCTGTGCCCTGGTCATCACCACTCCCTGTCGTCTACCCCAGCTCACCTAGTTTATATTATCTCCCTGGTCTCCTGAAGCACCGGAATTTGCTGTCCCTGGGCCAGAGGTACCAATTACTCAGTGCGGAGGCAAAACTAGAAAGCTATGAATATGTAACGATTATGATTAGAGGCAATTTCAGAGCCAGATCTCAAAGCCTATCCTTTTCTTCTATAATCCACAGATTTTGAATGTAACCCGAATATTATATTTCTACTAAAATAGAAATACACACGTACAATAAAAATACAGATCCACATTCCCTTATTCACAATTTTGAAATTCAAAGTTTTGTTCACTTTTTTAAATTAACTCAGCGTTGCCAAGACCTGACCTGATATCGGATCTTTTTTGTTTTTGTTTTTTTTAAGTTTATTTATTTATTTTGAGAGAGAGCAAGGAGGGGGAAGGACAGCGAGAGGCAGAGAGAATCCCAAATAGGCTCCATGCTGTCAGCACAGAGCCCAATGCAGGGCTCAAATTCATGACCTGAGCCGAAATCGAGAGTCGGATGCTTAATAGACTGAGCCACCCAGGTGTCCCACTGACACGGGATCTTTATAGAGTTAACTTACCCCACTAATATCAACATTCACACATTTCATTGCAGAAATAGTGATGTTATGATTACAGGGTACAAAATGTATGGTCTATGCTTCCCAATACTTGGCTAAAATCCCCCAAATTCTATATTCTGGCACCAAGGGTTTCAGGTCAGGGATCGGGACCCTTACACAATGGCTTTCATGCATCTACGAGCGAAGGAAAAACAAAACTGTACCCTGTTAGAGGAAAAAGAAACAAAACACAAAACACCAGAGAATATCTAAAACAGTAAATTCAAAATAACATTCATGTAGACAATTAGCAAGAGCTGGAGGGGGGAGTTCGGTATTTTCAAATAGACAGGTAATGAGAGGAACAAAGCCTGCTTGACTTTTCACAAAAAATCTCTGCCAGTGGAAAGGAGAGGACGCGAGTTTGTTAAGAGTCCTGTCCTGTCTCATCCCTCTATCCCCAGACAAACCTTTACCTCCTGTTCTTCACACTGTGAGAAACAGACACGTTAATGCCACAGCGATTTTACAAAGGGAGGTGAGAAGGTGCGATTGTCCTCAAGCCTACTCACTAGAGTAGGTTCGGTCATTACTCCGTTTTTGTTCCACAGACTCTCCGGCACGTGGCTTGCTAGCCAGAGAGACTGGCCAAGCCGATCTTCCTAAAAATGGAGGCTTTGCTCCCCTGAGACAAAAACCCATCGGTTTTTGTGTCAGCTCGAAGTCGGGCTCGGCGGGCTTCAGAGCCCACATTACCACGCGTGGGCTTTCTAGACTCCAACATGCCCCCCGAGGCATTTCGGCTGGACTATGACCAGTCAGAGCCAGTGGCCTGATGTGCCATCTATTTTCTCTACTGGAGCGAGCGGGGGGAGGGAAATCATTAAGAAAAGGAGTCTGATGTTTCCACATCACTCCAGGTTCCCCGATGATCTCCTTTCAGCCAAGTGTAGCCACGCTGTTTGTAGGGATGCGAACGAAGCGCTTCGGCAAACCATCCCGTGCATGTTCCAGCGGCACGCGGTACCTCTCCCCGGAGTGTACAGGATTGAACGGGGCCTGAATACCTGCTTGCTGAGCAGAGAAAAGCGTGTACCTGGTTTTATGCCAACCCCAAGAGCTTACCCACTTGGTATCACAATAGCCTACGATCGCCAAGAAACGGTGATTTTTTTTTTAAGCCTTTTCTATGAAACCACAGAACAGGCTGGCGATGTTGCTGTTTTCCACTGCACCTGAAGCTATGAAGCCCCTACAAAGGAATTTGGATGAGATTTTTCCTCCCCTCTCTCCTTTTAATCTCTAAGGGATTGCCACTAAACCAGGGCCACTTTGGCAGAGGCGGCTCTGACTGAGCCCTTCTCAAACAGAGCATGGCACAAAAAAAAAAAAAAAAAAAAAAAAAAAAAGCCTGCTGCATCAGTATCCCAGAATACTTTTTATTCCCCAGTGCCCATCTGTAAAAGGCAATGCTTGCTTTGTAAAAAACAAGGGGATAAATGTGCTGGCACCGACTTTCAGACTCCACGGCCAGGCCCTGTGGGGTTGGCCACTTTACTCAGATTGTCTCCATCCACACACATCCCCGCCCCCCCACCCAACACACATAATGACAGGGAAGCCAAGAATGGGCAAATGGTTAAACAAGGTTTTCATTTTGACCTTAGTTATTATATTCCTGAGACAGAACCAAGAGTGGAAAACACCTTTCCATTTCTGCACTTGCGGTTTTGTCCGATTTCTCTCTTTCTTATTATTTTTTAAATCTTTTCTTTCAGGCTATATTTAAATTCATTTCCTCCGAAAATGTAAAAGGGCCCGTCTGCGTTGAATTCCTGGATAGCGTCTCACTGATGAAAAGTCCAATACGAATATAACATGCCCTTAGCACATTTCCTAGTTAATGTATCTCCGTGGGAATAATTCCCGTATGCTCACCTGCAAATCTGGCCATCTACTTTTAATTTTTTTCAGTCCTTATTCCATATAGCTGACTTCTGCCATCATTTATGTTATAGTGCCATCTTATGGTAGTTTAAGACCACCATTCGCAGAGGGAAAAATGCAGGGCTGTCTCTTCAGTGTTTTAAAGAAAAATATGGATTGAAAAATCATCTTTAATTAATCACACGAGATAAATGTGTCAAAAATGATGGTCCGTAAATAAGAAATCTGTTTCCGTGGGGTCTGTTGAGGGCCAAATGCTACAGAGAATATGTGAGTGGCCACACACACCTTAACGACAACGGATCAATTTTTTTTTTTTTTAAGGCATTTATGTTCTCATTCGGGGACTATTACTGCATAATCCGACATTTAAGCAGTAGCATTCTTCCTGAATGCCATGACGTATTTGGGAAGAATATCAGAGGGAGAGCCTGGTCTAAGGAAGTGATTTGTGGCCCAGAATTTTCAGCTCTGCGTTCTCAGGATGCATCATGTCTCCCTCCTCATCTCCAGAAAAACCCACAAAACTCTCCTGGGCCCATATCAGCATGACACAAGGAAACTCAACCCCACTTTTAAGCCTGATCATTTGCAAATGTATTTCAGTCCCAGGTTTAATTCGAGAAGATTCCTTGGAGGAGCCTCATTCCGGAAGTCTGCCTGCCAATTTCTGGAGACTCTAAGGCTTGTTTCCTCTCCCTTCTCCAGGTTTCTTTCCACCCACAAAGTTAACGTACATGGTGAATGGGCCTGAATTTAATTCCTTAATCAGAACCTGCCAGTCCGCGGCTGCACTGCCAGTCACACTCGGAAAGGCACAAGGAAAAACACGATTTCCACTCTAAGTTTGTTGGGGGGTTATGGATCAATGCGTTCACGAGATGGGGATCCTGGGGGATCTGGGGTGGCCGCGAGGGTTTTACTCGGGTAAATGCCCTAGTGACAGAACAGTCTAATAGCTACCAGAGTGATCTACTTCTAACTCCCACGTTCAAGAATTCTTTTGTTCGATTTCCATCTCCTTTCCAGACTGCCCCATTATTTCCTCATCACTCCTATAGGATCGAGACGAAGGTGCAAAGCAGGGAGGGCACCCTGCCGTTTTCCATCTATGGAGAACCCCTGTGCTCCTCACGAAGAAGACACAGAACACACAGTGAATCACCACGAAAGAAGAAAGAAAGATTAAAATGCATTTAACCAGGTGCAAAACAAGAACGTTGGAACAAAGGCCATTTTTTTTTTTTTTTTTTTTTTTTTTTACGAAGGCATGTGAATGTCAAACATTTCCCCGGTTCTTCCTGCCCTGTCACAATGGAACTGCTCCCCTTTAAACGGCACCATTTTCAGTAATTGTAAGGATCACAGTTTCAAATGAAACATTCCTAAGAAGTCGTTGCGGGTTTCGTGTACTTGGTTTCTGCTTCCCTTATTTTGTCATCTACCCCCCCCCCCATTCCTCTGCGACCGCCCCCAGCCTGTTTTGCTTATGAACTTACCGTTGCTGACCCTTCTCCCCTCTCCTCTTGGGGGCTGTTCCTGCTTCACTCCCTGCACTTGAAATGTTCTCTCTTCAACTGTCATCCTCAGATCAGCAGGGACACGCCTGGTGCCCACATTTTCCCCATCTTTTGTTAAGTGTGTGTTTGTGTGTCTGTTATTGTTTTCTTACCCCCCCACCCCACCCCCCCCTTAATCA
The DNA here is from genome assembly GCF_022837055.1 of Prionailurus viverrinus. Lineage (NCBI taxonomy): Eukaryota > Metazoa > Chordata > Mammalia > Carnivora > Felidae > Prionailurus > Prionailurus viverrinus. The sequence goes on from NC_062562.1 coordinate 38,338,024, forward strand.
AAAGTACATGATCAGAGACTCCAACACGCTCAGCTGAGATTCTGAACGGACTGTACCCATTAGGAATTCTTAAAGTGCAGACCGACTCTACAAAATCTGACTCCTTACAGATGCAAAAGCGACATCCTGACTTGCCTCACCCCCACCCCACCTCCCAACACGTATGGTTTTTCATTGCTGTTCCAATTTAAATTTCTCAGTTTACCAGTCAAAGAGATGATTTTTCTAATATCCATCCTGCAAACTCCATCTGGGATTCCCCCAAACAAGCTGTGTTCTTCTGACTCTCACAGACATCAATTATAATAAGTCTGTAATAGGAGCAGGGGCGAGGTCAGGCCTTCTTGATCCTGAACCATGGAGAGTCTTAATGCCTACAAACATGCAGGGTAAGTGAACAGGGAGGAGGAAATAAATGCCTTCCTGCAAGTGTTTTCCCCCCCATCCAGCCTGCTGATCCTGTGCAAGTTACCTTGGAGAAGCCCAAGCTATAGTCCCCCAAAACCGGAAGTGAGGAGCATCTAGTATGATCACAATTATCCTACGATGTTCATGTGTCGCAAGATATCGCTACCCTTCCAAGCTTTCGGCCTAATGTCTCGTGTGAACAGAGAACCAGATGGGAGTTTTGGGGGCTAAAATGGATACACCAATTATTTATAGATTCGGACTAAAAATCACGTGAACTGCCTTCTGTGGAGTTCCATTTTCCGAGAACAGACTTGAAATAGACATAGTTGTGGAAAGTCTCAGAAACATTTAGAATAATCCTAAACATGATATTGCAAGTAGGGAATGGTGGAGTTAAGCCTAAAGAATTTTAGAAGCCCCTTCATAAAGAAGGACATTGTTTTAGAACTAGATTCGGTAAATCTCTAGATTGAGACCGGGCGGTTCAACTTTATCGCCTATTGGTTTTAGCAGTACTGCCCCCAACCATTTCTCCCAGTTGAGAAAAACCTCTAAAATTAGACACGACCACTTGTGTAGCTAGGTGCCCCAAGCTTTGGAGGTCAAGGAGATGGTTCCTGGTACCTTACACCTGATGGGCACTCAATCAACATTTACTGGAAGGATAAAAGACTAAAAAGAATTTCTTTGATTAGTACTAAATATATGATGGTATATAATTTCATGAAGTTTCCTTAAGTTCTCCATTTCTTTATGTTAACTGTGGCACATGTAAGGTATTTTTTTTTTTTTCTTGTTTGGGAGAGCAGAGGAGCATGGAAAGGACAACATTTCTTGAAAGGATTCCTTTGTGCTAGGTACTGTCCTAAATACATTACTGTATCATGTTATTTTCTACCTCATGACAACCTCTAGTCTTTCACATCTTACAATAGAATAAAAACTTGCCTGAGCTTAACCAGCTTGTCCAGGGTCATCTGGCCAACCAGCTTCAGAACTCAGGCACCACCTGCTCCCAAACACAGCCTGTTCTGCTGTCATTCAAAATTGAGAAATGCTGCCTTTTAACTTTATTCATAAATCTAAAACTCAAAATGGAGACATTTCTGGAGAATGGCTAAGGCCATTCAAATTTTTTAGGGACGCTTACATTTTCACAGCCAAAGAACCATTTAGGGAATCAGCAAGAGTTTTAGGGTTTTTTTTGTTTGTTTGTTTGTTTGTTTTTTTAAATTTCTTTAATAACAGAGGCTCCCAGAAGACACGAGCAAGGGTCACACGCCTAGCTCCAAATTACTCTCTAGGCTCTCCTATTCGTAGACTCCTTTGGTGTACAAACTACCGAAAAAGCATAAACTAAAAGGAAAATTTAGAAACGAACTTGTATCTGGTGACATCAATCCTTGAGTTATGGTGTGAATTCTCACATAAGCTATTTGGACTGATTTAATTTTTACTGATATCCCTTTGAACATACATAATATCATTCAACATTTTAGAAATGAACAACTTTAATTACCATTTACTTTCTACTTGAAAAAAGTCATCCTAAGAAAGTGGAGATTCTGGTGCGCTATCAGACTTGCTCAGAGTCAAAGCAAACTTCCCCGTCTTCCTGGTTAACTCTAACGCCCAGGGAAAAAAAGTCCTCTGATGTTTTCTCAGGTGAAAAGGAAGCGGTATTCCAGGTCACCCGCCCCCACCTCCCTTGCTTGTGTTAACTGGGCCATGAGCAAGAATCTTGAGAAATGATACAACTCTGTGCCCTCTGCTCCATGTGGCTTCAATAATGTCAGCCGGAGGGGCGCCTGGGTGGCTCAGTTGGTTAAGCGTCTGACTTCAGCTCAGGTCAGATCTCGTGGCTCATGAGTTAGAGCCCTGCGTCAGGCTCTGTGCTGACAGCTTAGGGCTTGGAGCCTGCTTCAGATTCTGTCTCCTTCTCTCTGCTCCTCCCCCACTCACCCTCTGTCTCTCTCTGAAAAATAAATAAACATTATAATAATAATAATAATAATAATAATCAAGCATGCATTGAGTTATCAATATTCAATTGGTATGGGGGACATTTCCAAGTGAATCACTTAAAATTAAAGAGGCCCCTGTTCTTACCATGCCTGGAAAACTGCAAATGTGGAAACAGGTTTTGCCCCTTAGTTTTAAATCCCCTTGTTCCACAATTAATTTTCCCACTGTCATGGCATGGACTGTCATGGGATCATATGATTGTGTGTGTGTGCGTGTGTGAGTGTGTGTGTGTGTGTGTGTGTTTTCTCTGCGTGTTCTTTGTACTTCAGCTGAACACCACCTTAGATCATCCTCGACAAGGGAGTAAAGGTTATCATTAGCATGTTGAATAATGGATGGCGTCCATTGTATTTTCTTGTTTAGGAAAATAAATCATCCTGAAAACGTTTATTATGTTCTATGTAAAATGGAAGCACATCAGCACTTGTTATGTTTTCCTTCTCCTGAGTGGGTTTGGCAGGGCGCCTTAGGCTGGAAAGAACAGCCAGGGGTTGCCAAGCAAGGGCTGGCTTGATTCCGTGCCATTCCTCTAGGGGATGTAAACATCCTGCCCTGGAACCCTTCACCAACCTGTAGCTAGAAAACTCCCGTGTGCAGAGGTGCAGCCGGGAGGGCTGGAAACCATGAGTCACAGTGGCAAGCAGGCCCTGCTGGGTGAGGAGGAGGTCAGAGGTGTAAGCTGCATCCACCCTCCCCTAGTCCCCAGTAGGAAGACAGCCCTGGATGTACTGGGGACGCATACAGGAGTTGAGTGTGGACAAAGGACAAAGAAGATCAAGATTTCCCTTCACGTGCCATCATGTCATGTCCTACTGAGTGGGGGCTGCTCAAGGGGTAAGACCATAGGCATGTGAGAAAGACACCCCTGAGCTGCCCCTCACCGTGTGTGCGGTTTGGGGCAGCCTGCTTCATCCAATTCTCTGTATTCTTATGGGCCTGGTGGGGACAGACCGGTTACAGGGACTGAAATCCCTTCATACAGATGGCCAGGCGCTGTTACCTTGAGGCCCCACAGCACATACCCTCCCAGTATCCTGGATGAACCAGAGCCCCCACCCTGCCCGGGAACCACCCCGCCCACTATGGGCCACTTTGCAGTCCTGAACTAAAGGGAGATGCGGGTACAGAAGAGCCTCTAGGGCCCGGCCACTCGCGAGGAACGGTTTGCACTCACCCACTGGTACCCACGTCATATCTAGGGACAGGGGTGCATTCTACAGAGCCTATCACATGATAAGCCCCAAACAGATGATAGTTATGCCCATTATACAGATGGGGAAAACGAGGTTAAACGAGGCTAAATACCCATGCTAAGGAACCAGGATATGAATCCAGGACCGTATTATATCATATCATAGATTCTCAACTCTGTCAACCCTGAGGCACCAATGGGAGAATCCTAACAGCTTATTTTTTATTTTTTATTAAAAAAATTTTTTTTAATGTTAATTTGTTTTTGACACACAGAGAGAAAGAGCATGAACAGGGGAAGACCAGAGAGATAGGGAGACACAGAATCTGAAGCAGGCTCCAGGCTCAGAGCCCGACGCTCAGCGCAAACCCTCCAACTGCTAGATCATGACCTGAGCCGAAGTCGGACGCTCAACCGACTGAGCCACCTAACAGCTTGTTTAAAGATAGCATCAAAGCATGTCCCTCCTCAAGAGACCACTGCATCAGCTAGATTTATTTTATTTTATAATTTTTTAACTGTTTATTCTTCTGAGAGAGAGAGACAGCATGAGCAGGGGAGGGGCAGAGAGAGAGGGAGACACAGAATCGGAAGCAGGCTCCAGGCTCTGAGCTGTCAGCACAGACAGAGCCGGATACGGGGCTCGAACTCACAGACCCCGAGACCATGACTTGAGTGGAAGTCTGACGCTTAACTGACTGAGCCACCCAGGCACCCCAACATCAGCTAGATTTTAGATGCCCAGCCTCATCTTGAATGTCACCCCTGAGGATTTGTTAAAAGGCAAGAGTACACTTAGTCACGAGGACAACGTTTTAGTTATGTTATCAGACTTATTACAGGGCAACTGCTTTTCTCAAGACTGGAAAAAAGTGGTCTCAGCTACAGAACGGAGCTGGACAGGTACACAGCTAGTCTTCTCCACCACAAGTAGACAAGATGCTCTCTTTATGTTTGGGTACTCTGAATAAGTACCGAGTTGTACCTTTGTGGTTCTCTGTGTTCTCGGAGGGTACGGGGAGGACACGTACACAAAGCTTCTACACGTGATTTCATATAGTCAATAAAATTATTACTTTAAAAGCTTTCATCAAGGTAGAACATGGTCAAGATGGATTAAAAACAAAAATGGCTCCGCGAGTGGACATGTGATCCTCATACAGTGGTTACAACATGGATCCTGTATTTGCTCTCTTCTAATTCTTTAATCTGTTTCTCTATCAGCTGTTAGCACTTGAGTATGAAATAGTCACCTGGGGACGAGAGAGTGCTTCTATGGGAAGGTGGTCAAGTTTTGTTAAGAGCGAAGGAAAGAAATAGGAACAATTTTAGGGGGAGGCCGGAGTGGGGATGATTCCAGAAAAGTAAGCTAAGATTTTCCTATTCAACATGTGGTTCATGGGCCAACATCAGCATCCCCTGGGAGCCCGTCAGAAATCAGAGTCTGAGACCCACCCTGTCTGACGGATCACACTCTGTATTTTAATGGGATACCCAGACGATTCGTACGCACAACGCCGTTGGAGAGGCTCTGCTCCTGGGGGGCCCAGCCTGTGCTCACACGTGGTGGATGAGAGCCGGTGGGGGTTGGTGCCGAGCAGAAAATGAAGTTGGAAGAGATGGGAAGGTGCCCGAGCGAGTGCTCGCCTGAGAGGTTAGCCTGTCTGAATCGGCTGGAGGAGGGAAAAAAACTCTGTTCTCAGATGATGAGCAGCCTGTGGCTGCAGTTGCACACAGCGTGATGGCCATCTGTGTATAAAAAGAAAAGCAACACTGTGCAGGAGTGCAGGATTGCCACAGAGGCTAAGCACGGCCAGGTGTTTAAGCAGGAAAGCCAGTCTTAAAGATCAAAGGCAAGTCGATTGTAAAAGAGAACATCTTGCCCACCAAACCCAGGCCCTCTGAATGGAGAGAGGGCGACGTCTGAATAGACCAGATGTTAGCAGACGAGGGATCCTGAGAGCCTAGAATAAACTCGCTTAAATAGCTCTGTGGCATCAAAACCTCATTATCTGCCAGGCCCACCGCTAAATACAAACACAGGTTCCATAGCAGATGTGAGAGCGGTCCTTCGAGGCACCCGGCTGAGGCAGTAGGAATTTTCTGTCCCTGTGGTAAATGGGCAGCAATTAATTATGGGACAGACGCTGAAGCCTGAAGACTAAGTTCTCCACTGCGGATGACAAGGGAGTGGAGTCTTTGGAAAGAGCTGTGTGAGCACTCTGTGGTCACCAGCCCGGGGTCATGACAGGTGCTGTCTCCCGCAGGCCCCAGATGGGCGGCCAAGTTATTTTGGGACCGCAGGACGGGTGGCTCTGGCTCAGAAGCTCCCACCCTCTTGTGCCTGTACTTCAGTCCCAGCACTGCCACACTGTCACCCCGCCAGCGAGCCGGCGGGACCGTGGGGGACGGGCAGGGACACGGGCATTTCATCAACTTGTGAGTTTCCCACAAGTACAAGCTGGTCTCCCTTAATTGCCCCCAGAGAGATTTTCATAAATACATTTAAATATAGTAATTATTATTGTTATTTTACTTTGTTCTTCTAGATGGCACCTTTCCTTCAAACAGCTCAAAGAACTATTCTGAAATTATCCAATTAATCTTTGCAAAATTCCTGTGAAGACGGTGGGTGGCAGTTTCTCTGCATTTCTCGAATGAGAGAGGAGAAGCAGAGAGAGGTTCAAGGGCCTGGAGGAATACGGGGATGGCACAGAAATGGAAACGGGGCTCCCAACCCCATTCTCCGAGACAGTCCTCCCCTGCCAAATTCAGTGCCCTCTGAAGCGCCCAACTACCTAGGCCAGGGCCCTCCAAGACTTTGGCCTCTCCGGGCCTCAGTTTCCCCATCTGTCAAATGCCTCAGAGCGATATGTCAGTGAGATATGGCGTAGTGAGCCTTCATTACACCCTCCTTCATGGAGTAGCACAGCCTCTGGAATCCAGCCCCAGGGGGCTTGTTGGCAGTGGTATTCACAAGGTAGTTTTGTGTATGGCCATGTAAATGGCATATTTAGGCACCGAATGAACTGAGAGGGTCCAAGACTGGGCTTGGGAGGCAGACGGCTTGGTTCATATCTTGGCTCCAACACTTGCTAAATCCTCAGACTTTGGGCAGGTTACTTAACCACACCAAATGGAGTGGCGATTCAATTAAGATGATGCCCTCGAGGGTCCAGCATAAGCAAGAGCTCAGTGAGTATGCAGAGGCGGTTTTAGAGGACGAGTCTGCTGTCAGACTGTGCATTTGACTCCTGGCCCCCCACTTTCCAGCTCAGAGACCTTGGCCAAGTCACTTCATCCCACCCGGAGAAGGTAGGTTCTCGCGAGAATTAAGTAAGTTCATACACATAATTTATAACAGAACCGGGCATAGAATCTGTACTTGATAAATGTTTTTTTAATTGTGTTACGATTATGGCTTCATTTCGGGCTTCTGTTTGTCTGTAGAACCATGAACACTGGCCTCCACGCCTGTGGAAGGAGATTAGTCTATAATGTGAGGGTGACGTGGAAGGAAATTCGTTCAGTGTCAGGCCACCGTCCTCCAGTCAGCTGGAAGAAGCGTCTCTAAGCTAGGAAGCACTCCCTCTGGAATCGGATGGGCCTTGGGTCTGCCACTCACTGGCTAAGCGATGCTCAGTAATTCTGCCATTTTTGCTCAGTCAACTCATCTGGAGAATAATGCTAAGAGCTGAACAACAAGCGGAACAGGGGACTTGAGCTAAGGTACACACATGTGCTCGGTACATTCGTAAATACTACATCTATTTAAGGGGTTATTTATTCAGAAGCACACACTTTAAAAAACACATTAGCATCTGGGGCGCCTGGGTGGTTCCGTCGGTCAAGCGTCCGACTTCGGCTCAGGTCATGATCTTGCCATTCCCAGGTTCGAACCCCGCTTCAGGTTCTGTGCTGACAGCTCAGAACCCGGAGCCTGTTTCGGATTCTGTGTCTCCCTCTCTCTCTCCGACTCTCCCCTGCTAGCACTCAGTCTCTCTCTCTCTCTCAAAAATAAACATTTTTTAAAAATTAAAAAAAACCACATTAACATCTGAATCTTCATTTGGACAAGGGCAAATGAAACCATTTTTTTCTGTATGTACGTCTGTTTTCCATTCCTTCGGGCGGGGGAGGGGGGAAGAAAAAAAAAATCAATGAAAAAGTTCTTGTCTCAGGTAGGACAAGAATAAAGATGGCTTCATTTCCGGTGGTGCCAGCACCCTGGATACGCCGCCCGCTGCTATAAAAGCAAACACACCATCCTTCCACCCACCCGGGAGACACAAAGTAACTGCATTTCTCTTTGCGGAGTTCCTGTGGGTACTTCAAAGCCTGGAGACTTTGCAGATGTCTTGGTGGTGATTTCCCTTTAGCAAACACATGGGAAATACTTCAGTAAGAGACAGACTGGCTCCACAAAAGAAAATTGGGGGTCAGAAAGAGAGGGAAGACGGCTTGCAGGCTGAGCCTGATGAACACAGTTGCTGGATGTTCCTTACTCAGACGGATGGCACGCACTTGCACCTGGGCTTTATCCCTTCAGTTTCACCTTAACACTTACGGCGAGGAGGCATTTCTTAGGTACTAATCCATGAAACATCAAAACCGAACTTGACTAGAAGGAATTCTAGCAAATGCCTCACTAGTGCCAATACCCTCCCCCCACCCCCCACCCTGAGCGGAAGGTGGGAACAGGAGGCTTTCCTACTTTGGAGGGGCAGGGGCAACAGGCAAAGGATGGGTCTAATGGCTCCTTGTGTGATTTCCAAGTTTGTGTTTCGTTTGCATTTTTGAGTCTCCCAAAGCAAGTTTCCCTTACCATGCAGTCAGGGGCATTTTGACTTAGAGGAGCTCTAAAGCTCTAAGCCACAAAGTACATCTTTACATACAGCAAAGTTCTTTGGGGGATTAAAATAGGCATTTTGATTCGAGAAGCAGTTCATTCTTTAAAAGTAAGAATTAGTTACAAACCTATTATGTTGTCTACGATCTAGATAAGGGGTGTGAAGAGTCTGCACAGCCAGGGGCACCTGGTTCAGTCGGTTAAGCGTCTGACTTCGGCTCAGGTCATGATCTCACGGTCCGTGCGTTCGAGCCCCGTGTCAGGCTCCGTGCGGACAGCTCAGAGCCTGGAGCCTGCTTCAAATTCTGTATCTCCCACTCTCTCTCTGCCCCTCCCCCCACCCCCCGCCCTTTCTCTCTCTCTCAAAAGGAAATAAACATTAAAGTGACTGCTCCCACACTATCCAGTAGGGCCTGGATGGTTTTCCAGTCGGGGGGATGGTCCTGGGCTGTGTGTGCCCAGTGCACTCGGTAGGATGCTCTGCAAGGCAGTGGCCCAGATTTGGAGGCGATGACTAAAGCCACATGGTCAAAGTGAAGCGCCCTCATCCACTGGGTCACCAGACACACATGGCCAACCAGGCCCTCACCTGGGAGACACCCTGCCCACCCACCATTCCTCCCTGGTTGATTTATACACCAAAGAGCCTTTGCATGCTTGCTATCAGCCAGGCGTGTCACATGAAGTGTCAATCATGGTGTCTGTCCTCACCAGCTCTAGTGGGAAGGACAGACAGGCTGTCACAACCCAGTGTGTTACTGCCACACTCGGACAGGTTCAGGCCCCAAGAGAGAACAGAGGAGGGCACTCTCAGGTGGGGAGAGGCAAGGACAGGTGGACTGCAATGGCACCCTGGGGAGGTCACTCACCTCCAGGGAGGAGCAGGGAGGAGGGATAATGGCAGTGAATGGAGGAAAGACTGGAGACTTAGCTCCGAGCAGTCTAATCAAGGCATCGGGGCATCATCCACGGGGGGAACCACAGTAAGACTATTGGCTTTTTAGCGTTTTCCAAGGCAACACGTATAGAACCTGACTACATACAAGGCTTAGGACACTACACAAAATGACAACAGTGCCAGTATCACCTCCAGTCTCCGGCTGAAAAAACCGCACAACGGCAGTGAGGTACTTCGCCTTAGGTCATCCAGCTACTGGGACGTGACGCCATAGTGGAGGTTCCTGAGTTTGTCAGTCCGCGTCAACGTCCCTCTTTTCTGCGGCCCATCTCCATGGTTTCACTCAAACTGCAGGGATGGGTAGATGACTTAGGCCTGGCCTGGCAGGGCACTTGCATCCCCGGGCCACCATCGCTGGCTCAGGAATAAGAATGAGAGCCAGTTAGACCCAATGGTGTACAATGTTGGGACTTCCTGGGAATTCTGAGAGGTGGAGGAAGAGAGAGGCCCAGTCTTCCTCCGAAAACTGGGCAGATACAGGTTGAGAGCTGGGGAATGAAGACAGCACAGAGAGAACCACGAGATTAGGTCAGCTGGATCACACTCCGCTTGAAGCCACCATACTCCACGGCTCTTCAGTCAGGTGAGTCACCACATTCTCACTTGGTTTTTCTGTCACGTGCAATGAAAGAGCCCTAAGGAAAGAGCACCTGTGGGGCCTGTCTTACTGGACCCCTAACGTTATATGCTGCTGACATTGCTTTGGTGTTTTTCTAATCTCCTAAGACACGTAAACAAAATTATCTCACTGACACCCTGGGTCATGGAATAAACTGAGCTATGAAAATAAAGGCGGAGTGGAGTCCGGGGAAGCATTATTCAAACAACCGTAAAATTATTGTCGCACACGAAAAGGAAACTGGACGTAGAGTTAGGGAAACTGAGATCTTGCACCACAGCTCACCAGCTCCGTGACCTTGGGCGAGGAACCTTTGCCCTCTGAGCATCAAAGCCCTGAAATAAGGGAGCATCACCAGATGGGGGCCCAACTCAGGTTGGTGACTGCTTCTTAGGCTGCTTTTGAACCCTCAACAGATGACTCACGCAGATTTAGGGTGTCCATTCATATCCAGACATAGATGGAGGTTTATCTTAAAGTTCACACCTGTTTGCTTCTGGCGGGTACAGCTGAGAAAGACTCAGCATCGGGCCGTGTGTTCGGGAAAGTGGATTATGTAACTGACCCACCCCAGAGAATCTCACTTGTCCTGGGCCTTGGAAATCTCAAACGTCAGCCCTGGGAGAGGGTTTCCAGTCTGGCTGGAGTCTTGCGCTCAAGACACGGGACTATCTCACGACCTGGCCAACTGAAAGAGAGGACTCTCCCACTTTGCTCTGGGCCGTCATGGAGCCTCAGTCTAGCAAACCCTTAAGGACGAGTCCCCGAGGTGCAGCTGGTCTCATTGTTTGATGACCCCAGCCAGTGACCTGGAAGGTGGCCCACAGGGTTCAGTAAACACCACACTGGCTGCTTATAAAGGTTGACACTGGCAGGTGGCACATAGGTAGTGCAGTGGGTAGTGACGTCCAAAGAAACTGATGGGCCGGGAGCTTTATTTACCTACTCTGCCAAAAATAAACCTTAGAATTTTTACAACTTTGAAAGACACAGACACTTTTCGCTTTTCTTCATACAATGAAGACAGCATCTACGAGAATTGGAGGTAAGAAGCCTGTCACTGTAACAGACTTCTATTAGCTCTCCCTTTTAAAACCTCTATTACGTCACAGATAAACACACTTTGTTCTCCAACAATTCAATCTACGAACTAATTACGTGTTTTTGTCTGCACCACGTGAGATGTCCATTCTGTGTTGTAAAAAGGAAACATACAACTGGATGTGTGAACCGGCTATGGAGATTGGTTAGAACAACGTAAGGTAGCAGCAGCAGTCACTGACCCCTCTTGCAAGGCAGAAATTATCTCCCCTGCCAGCTAACACCAGGGAACACGCTCCCTTTAAGTCCTAACAAAACTCCGACCTCTCCTGCCTTAGGTCTTACTTGAGTGACATCCTAGGACTACCCTCTCAGAGAGTTCCACGTGAACCAAGAGCCATAACAGACGTTTTTAGCGGAACAAAAAACAGCAAGGCCACTCCCATTTTTACACTCCTGGAATGTGACACATAACTCAAATGCTAGCAAAACGTCCAGTAGAAAAATATTAACAGTGCCCAACTCTGGTCACGGTGGCGACAATTCAGCTACATAAACACAAGAGGCCTAAACCATTCTTGAGAACGAGATATAACACCGACAAGAAAAATCATTATATTTAAAACCACAAACCTTCACGGAAGTTTCTCCAGGACCAACAATCTCTGTGTCTCGGTGTGAAAATAATACAAATGTGTTGATCGAGGTGAGTGCTACGTAGTTACCTAGCGGGGCATGTCCGAACTCTAGAAAGTCAGTGGGAGCTCCGGTGAGCTCAGACCTCAGCTCCAGGTGCGGAGTTAAAGCATCCTGGCTATGTTTCCTTTAAAGAATCTCCCAACGTGGGAGGGGACAGGTGATGCTGATAAGTGACTTAAGTAGCGCCCCCTGAGTAAGGCCAGGCTTCTTCACAAGGCTGACTCTTCCACAGTCTCCCCTTTTTCCTATTTAGCGTCTCCTCACTGGCTGGACATCTCTCGTGTGGCATCCCTCTCAGCCCTGCCCTGGCCCTGAGCAACCCCACTTTCTCGTCTATCTTCAGGCCTCCACGAACACTGTGATTTCCCACTGGTATCATTTCAGTATAAAAGAAGTTTTCAGTGACAGTGGTGGGAGAGGGTGGGAGGGGGTGTGGGAGGAGGGAGATGATTTGGAGGGGATGGGCTGGCTATCAATGTTTGCATTTGTTAAAATAAGTATCACTTCTATCCTGAAAAAAGGAGTTTCAGAGACACAAAACGCTTCTGCACTCTACTTTAGAATGTGTGTGTGTTTGTTTTTTTAAAGTAAGCGTCATGCCCCGCAAAGGGCTTGAACTCACAACCCTGAGATCAAGATCTGAACTGAGATCAAGAGTCAGACACTTAACTGATTGAGCCACCCAGGCGTCCCTAGAAAGCTATTTTTTTTGTTTGTTTATTTTTTGAGAGAGAAAGAGAGAGAGAGAGAGAGAGAGAGAGAGAGAGAGCAGGGAGGGACAGAGAGAGAAGGAGACACAGAATCCGAAGCAGGCTCCAGGCTCTGAGCTGTCAGCACAGAGTCCGACGCAGGACTCAGACCCACAAACCGCGAGATCATGACCCATGCTGAAGTTGGACACTTAACCGACTGAGCCACCCAGGTGCCCCTCTTTTTTTAATGTATTCATTTTTGAGAGAGAGAGAGAGAATGTGATTTTAAAACAACCTGCTGTGTATCTAAGAAGAAAAAAAAAAACACAACACAACTAGGCTTACCTTGACCAGAATACTATGATATTAGTATGACTACCCAGACCTACACATGGACAGAACCTAGCGGCTACAAAGTACCTTAACACACATTGTCTCATTTCATCTTCCTACCCAGTGGCGGGAGCATTCACTCTGCCACCCAGATGAAGAAACTGGAGTTCAGAAAATTCAGGCAGCCGCGTGCAAGGTCAGGAAAGCAGCGGGCTGGCATGGAGGGTGGTGGGAGCTAGGCTTATCACGCAAATGGCAGTGCTCTTTCCAACCACCAAAACAGCTCCCCAGCCCCCCTAAAAGGCTTCTATGATGGGCTTGTGGCAATGAGGCTCCTTATTCAACAAGCAGCAGAGCCTCTGTGTGAAAGACCCACGTGAGGTGGGTGTGTTAGGCCTGGGAGCTCCTGAGTTAGTGCCACACTCACAAATGAACACGTAGGCCAATGTGCCAAGTGCCACAGAGGGGCTGAGAGAACATGTGAGGGCCTCCAATGTTGCAAGAAGGAGGGCTCCTCTCTGGCTGGAAAGCTCAGGACTGGCTTCCTGGAGGAGGGGGCCTTGGCACAGGCTCAGAGACTGGGGAGGGGTGAGCAGGCAGGGACGGAGGCAGGAGGCTGAGGACACGAGGGGCGTGGCTGGCCGCAGCTTGGTGCACACACATGTCAGAGAGCAGTGGGGTCAGCACTGGAGACCGCACAAGGCGGGGGTGGGGGCGTGTGGGGGCAGAACCATGGTATACTTTGCTCATGGCTGGAATCTAAACTACAGCTTTAAATTATTAAGGGTCCTGGAATGCCACAAACTTCTGAAAACTGCCTGTCAGGATCACACAGATACTTGGAGGAAAGATCTTCAAACCAAGTGTCAGAAATGAGAGATGAGCTTGTGTGACCCCACTTCACCGCGCACATGTTATCAACCCTTAGTCACCGGATGGTGGTGGTGCGGCTGCGTGGAAGGAGATCCTACAAATAAAATAGGAAATATGTGGATGTGTGTGTTTTGACTCCATATTAAAGGAAAAAAAAAAAACCCTTTGGGTTCTTCTTTCCAAAATTGTGATATAAAGGTATGAACCTTTCATTTTTTGAAGTCTTTTTGGGAAAGGCGTAAAGCACGCCCAGGACAGTCAGGGGACCATATTTTGTGCAACAGCAATTCTTCTAAATATAGAACGCACAGCGATCACAAGAGGGATGCGAGCGGTGTCCTTGGATGCTCCGCAGAACAGGCGGATGACAAAGCTGCTAAGAAGGTTTACATCGAAATCCTGCGCTCCCCGATTTAGCAGAAGGCTTATTTCGCTCTCTCGCATGAGTGGGTTGCCGGAGCAGACCCACGGCAGTTGCATTTTGAATCCATTCTTTGCCTCGTCTCAGGCCTGCCTTAAAGGTACACACTTCCCACGGCGCCTCTGTGGCTCAGGTGGTGAAGCGTCCGACTTCAGCGCAGGTCATGATCTCACGCTTCGTGGGTTCGAGCCCTGCGTCGGACTCTGGGCTGACAGCTCAGAGCCTGGAGCCTGCTTCGGATTCTGTGTCTCCCTCTCTCGCTGCCCCTCCCCCGCTCACGCTCTGTCTCTCCCTCTCAAAGATAAATAAACATTAAAAAAAATCCAAAAAAAAAAAAAAAAAAGGGTATCCAATTCCCCCAGAACCGGGAATTTGCTTTTTAACCAGGGACAAGTAAATTTCCTCACCCAAACTCCACCTATCCCTAACGGTTGCCAGATATCACAGGCTGATTCCTTTCTTTTTTTTTTTTCCTTCTTTTTTTTTTTAAACCTTACCTTCCCAACAGAAACATAAAAGGGAGATCTATAAACATTTCAGACTGCTAATATACAACCTCTTCTTATTCTCCTAAGCGGAAACTTTGCTCTTGGGAAAAAGGTGAGCATCTACTAAAAAGTAATTTTCTCTGTCAGGAAGGCTCGCCGGGCACTTGGTCGCAGCTGAAATGTGTTTTAATAAGGCCTTTCTCCTTTACAAGCCGGCTGCTTTCAGCCCCGTCCCACAGCCTGAGCGGGGAGGAAGATGGCTCTCAGACATCCTTTTGTTGCTGTAATCAGAGCCAGAAGGGCCGTATTGACTTTCAGGCCTTGGGGAGTTGTAGTTCTTTTGTATCCATCTCATCCAAGAAATCAAGTTTGATTAATTTGTCATCAAGGAAAATGTGTGATCCACTCAGAGCCAGGCCTTTGAAGTGGAAAGGCTGAACTCGGCCTGCAAAGACCCGGGCCGGCGGGCGCAACGGCAGCAAGTGCCCAACCGAACAAGTTCCTCTGTGCAGGGCTGCCTGCTCTCATTTAAAACACTCTGAAACAACAACAATAAAACCCTTTGCCGCACAAGTGTTCCGAGCCGGACTGCTCCCCGTCCAGAGTCTCCCCTTGTTGACTTCAATTCTGAAAATAGAGCAATCCAAAGCAAGGAAGGCCCAGGCGACATTTAGCCGCGGCACAAAGCTTGGGGGTGGGAGACTCTGACCTCCCGCCAATCTTAAAAGACCACTTCGAGTGGGAGACTCGAGAGGGCTGAACTCAGTGTCAGCACGTGCTTCTGGAATGAATAATCGGAAGGGGTCTCCAACTGGGTCACGGGACAGATGCTCGTTTACGATGCTCTGGTCTTGTTAACCTGCACTTAGTGGAGTTGCCGAACTGCTGAAAATGCAGAAGGCAGTGGCCCCAAGATATTATTTAATCCAAGACTTAGTGTCATATTTCTTGTTCAGATGCTATATATGCTTTACAAGGAATTACAGGGCTTTTAAACATTACAGAGCAAGCAATCTTTAGACATTCCACAGTGTTAGAATCCCCATATTGAACATGTTGCTGCATAGGTCTTTTTTATGGTGGTTACCCCTCAGGTATATACATAAAGACACAGTGCCTTAACCAAGCGAAAGTCCAGGGTTTGCTTGGCTTTTAAAGGTGTTTGAAAAGCACCAACAAATTATAAACAGTCTTTGTGGTTACTAAAGTTGGTGTCAAAACAATTATTAGAGAATTTTACAACAATAACGAGATTGGTAAAAACATGCAGCTTCAGAAATCTAAGGATATTTTAACTTAAGCACAAAAACCAACTCTGCTTGGGACGATACTTAAGCATTCCTTCACCCAGCCTGCATTGAGTTCATAGTGTTGTGTCAGTATGTGAAGCTCAAACATGTTTGAGATCTACTTCCTGCCTTTCTGAAGGTCTAGTACTTCCGAAGTTGTAATGATATTTACCAATCCACTCAACTATAAGCTCCACGAAGAACGGATGATGTCTTGTCTTGTTTACTTTTGTATCCTCAGTGCCTAGCAGCACATCATAGCTGTTCAATAAACACTTACTGAGTGAACGAGTCCATATCCCATACAATCCTTATCTCTACTGACGCCTATCAACTTTCTTAAGGCCTCCAGCATTAAAAGCATATGTGTGTAATACAAGGAACTCCAGGGACCCTCCTCTGGACCTCCTCCAATGAGAAGTCTGAGCGCCGACAATCCACAGAGCATAACACAGAGCTTATGTCTCAACAACAAGTTGTCCAGACTGGAAAACATTTTCATTAGCCGAATTTCCTTCTTAAGTATTCCTGAGTAACAAGGGCAATACTGTCCTGAGAAAATAATCAACTGGGAGATTCATTCAGGTTTTTAATTGGTTCACGGCAAACGACCCAGAAGTCAGATCCGCAGAGTTCCAGTGAAGAAGGCAAATTTGTTTGTCCCACCGTGGCGTAAGGAGGTAGATCAGGAAACAAGCAGTTACGAGACTAGTAAGTTTAGGCTGGTGTGGCCACCAATTTGGAGGGCCTCAAACAACTCAAGCTGGACCAATGTATCAAGAGGAGAGTGCAAAAGTTTCATCGGATCAGTTCAGTCTCTTTACCTCCCTTTACCGTGTGGACGTATGAATGTAGTCAACTAGTCGAAGTACCATTTAATAGCTCTCTCCATGAGCAAAGTGCTGAGCTGGGCGCTTAAATATGTTATTGGCTTTGGAGAAGCTCTGTCTTCTTCCCTTCTGTAGATGAGGAAACTGGGGCTCAGAGAGGAAGAGTAACTCGCTTGAGGCACAAGCTAAATGGGATTTCAACCCAATTCAACAAATTCCAAGCTAAGCTCCTTTGCATTGTGCCAGTTTGCTTCCCTCCTGATTGTTGCCATCCAAGGCTAAAGTCTGGGAATCCCAGGGTGCCTCAACCCAGGGAGAATCCCATGGTCTCCCAAGAAAACCCCTCAACTCTTTACCAGGACACCTAACACTGGTCAAGAAACCAAATCCCATCTTCTCTGCTCTTCTCCTTTCCAATCCCTGGTGGAAGCATTTGCAAACACAAATAGTTAAAGGTCACCAGTAAGAAGCAGAAGAGGGATTTTGCAGGATCCATCTGTGCTGGGATAATCCAGAATTGGCCGTGAATACACGGAAGGGCCTACACTACACCAGTAATTCTTTTTCACCTGCCATCCACACCAGTCAAATGTGTTATTCTTGTACATTCTTTGGAGGAGAGTGTTAGGCATGTGCATCTACAGAAGAACAAACTTCAAATATAAATTTGTTAATTCCCAGCTAAAACCTCGAGCAAGTAAGCAAGGAGATGCTGTATCCTAGTTGTACGCTGGTTTTGAGTCAAATCTGCTCATGTGGAACTGATGCAAAGAAGCGGATTAGAAAATGTGTATTTTTTCCACATAAGGTATGGAATGAAGGAAAGATCATCGATTTTAACAGCCAGGAGATTTGGGGAGCTGGCTGCAAGTCTGCCACCAACTGCTTGTGTGACCTTAAGCAGATTCTTTATACTTTCTGGGTCATTTCTTCATCTGTAAAATGAAAAGGTTGAACTAGGCCAGCGAGTTTTCAATCTTTTCCTTAAAGCTGTAGATCCTTTCCTTGACAAGCTCGTATAAGCAGTCTCAAAATCCGCGTACACTGGAATCCTCCATCAAGCCTAGCATCGGGAGAACTGCCTAGAGCCACACTACCTTAGATGCCCCCCGGCTCTCTGACACAGTACTTGTGTGACCGTGGGCAAGTTGCCTCACCTCTCTGAACCTTAGTTTCCACATACAGAAAATGGGGACGACACTAATGAGAGTACCTCCGAGCGTCTTGGGGAGAAATAAATTAATGTACGTGCTTAGATGGCACGGGACTCGATACACACTAGTTATTATCACTACTGGTTTATAGCTATGAGCAGAGCCACAGAGCACAGCAGAAGCATGCCAAACTCCATCCCGTCACTGACTTAGTGGGGGTAGCAAGTGCTCACACGGTCATTCTGCACCTATCGTTTAAAGAGCTTATAAACAACGTTTCTGAACTCAACTTTATAAGTAGAGGAGCTTCTCAAGCTGGACCAATGTATCAAGAGGAGAGTGCAAAAGTTTCATCGGATCAGTTCAGTCTCAGAAAAAGATAACAGTGATGTTTATCACACGAGTGATAAAACCAGAGAGAAATACAAAGAATGGCTTCCTCTCACTCTAAGTCAGCATGAGGGTAATTTTAGTCGGGAAAACAGGATGGAACTGGGGGAAACTAATGAGGGGGTCCCTGGGGCGGCTGGCAAAGTTCAATTTCTCAACCCGGGCGCTCTATGGAAGTGTTCTCCAAACAACAAGTGATTACACGTCTGTTTTGGGTGGTTTTCTGTGTCTTTGTTTTATTTTACAATAAAAAGTTTCTAAAAAGTGATGTTTCGTAAAACAAAATCAATGAGTATGTAAATTATGCTTACTGGCTTCCAAAATGTTAACAATTTGCCTTGCAACGCAAGTCAGTATGGATGTGTTATTGTGTTACTACACTTTTAAAAATACTTTTTAAAATATACTTTACAATAGGAGCTCTGTTTGCAGTATCTAAAAGTATTTCTCTAGAACCAACCACGTGGAGAACCTTTTTTTGAAAGCCAACAGGCTTCTGTTAAAATTTTATTTATGATTCCATGACGTTTGTTTGTTTGTTTGTTTTTTAAAGATACATTCTGAAAATCAAAGTCTTGTTCTTCGTACCTTGCCTATCATCATGAAACACCAATTATTTTTGTCTTAAAAAGGGAACCCTGCTTTAATAATTACCCTTTATTTCCACCGTTGTCCAGTCAGGGTGGGTCACAAAATCCAAAACTTTCCTAAGACCTGAAACCGTTCTCTAGGTCCCGTACTTTCTAGAATTCTGTATGTGCAAACAACAAATGATTTAAGCTCCCCGAGTGAAAGAGGAAATTGGGGAGTAAGAGCTTGTCCACATCTTTGAGGCTGGGAGGAGCACACACATTTAACCATAACATCTGTGCAAATGGCACCAGAGTTCAACATGCTTATGATTAGAAGGGCTTATGATTTATGCTTGCTAGTTAAATATGCTTATGATTTAAAATTATTTTCTTTGGCAAGAAAGAAGCTAGTCAGCATCACAGCTTAGCCAGATGATGGGAAATAGATACATATTTCAATGATACACCTTTTAACTTGCTGAGCCCCGTAAATGCTACTGTTTTCTTTTCTTCCTAGAACAAAAGACCTATCTTCCTGTAGGATTCCAGAGATTTTTAAATATCCATTCATTAGGGGAAGCAGTTAAAAGTTCTGGAACAGTGGGTACCACAACCAAAAGAATCACTGAGGTTGGCCTCTAAAAACCTGTACCTTAAATTGGAAGGCAGAGCCTATAACCAAGAACAAGTTGCCCTAAAAGTGCATTATAACCACTAACTGATAAAGTACAGATAGAATACATGGCAGCAGTAATTAGACTCAAATATGAGAAGGAGATCTTAGGAAATCTTCACTCCTTCAGATTTCACTAAAATCTGCTGTGTTCAAGTTAACCGGGCACCACATAACATAATCTCGAATTGCTGGCTTCTGCAGTAAGAGAAAGGAAAATCTGCAGATAAACGGGAGAAATAAGAGTTTGCTGGTCACTTTTTGTCTTTAAAGGGGTGTTTCAGACAGCCCGAAAGGAAGAGCAAGTTCACTTGACTTGGCTACACAGGGAACGGTTGAATCTTATGGGAAAATTGGAGGACAAGAGACAAACAAGAGGAGACGACTTATTCCAACGTGAGAGCGGTCGTAGCAAAAAAGTAAAGAAAAAGAATGACAATAAGTGAGATGTGGATTTGAAGAGCCGAAGATGAACCCTATCACCAAATGTGTTCGATAGGGGAGTGTAGAAAAAACAGCCGCTTCCTGTCAGAGTACCGAAGACCACCTACTATGCGTCATATACCATGCTAGGCGCTTCACACACATTGTGCTAGCTGGACGGGAAGTTCCAACACGTCCTGGAATAAACAGCGTTATGACCATCCCCAGACACATACTTGGAACCCAGTGAAGATGAAGCAATGCGAATAATAAAATGGCAAGAAATTTTAAACCGGGGGAGGGGAGGAGAAGGACATTGCTATCCTATAGAATCCAAATACGGAGTGACAGTTACTGGCAACAGATGAGAAAAAAAAAAAAAAATCTCAGTCGAAAGTTCTACAAACGAATGGCCACTCAAACCCCACAAAGTTACAACTTGCAAAAAGGAGCACAAATTCATAGCAGCATAGTCCCAAATTAGAAAACAGCAAGAGCTTTTACACGAAAAGCCTAGGCATTCGCCCTAACACATAAATCACTACATTTTCAAGGAAGAGAAAGTACAGTCTAGTCTTACCTTATTGCTGCAAAAGGCTGGAATAAAAATTACTGACTCCTAGAAGCAACTTTCACATGTATCTGAACATCAAACACAACACACAATATAAAATCAAAAATAACTAGAACAGAAAAGTTTTCAGCCTGACCTTAAAAATACTGAGCAAATCACTAGATGAAGCCAGATCAAAAGGAAGGGCATTACACCAGCTTGTAGCCATATGTGGAAAGGCCCCAACTGCACAGGGCGCAGATGGTATACAATGGGGAAGAGGGGGGCACCGGCAGATCCAAAACAGAAGGCAAATAAACCTGCTTCAGCTTACACACAGGTAAGACAGTGTGAAAGGATGAATAATTGTGAATGCAACCGATACGATTTTAAATTGGGGGATACCTTGTGTTAGATGTCCCAAGTTAAACTGTGCTCACCGGTTTAAGCTCCGAAATCCTTGGTGTCCTGATGTAAGTGAAACTAAAATCTCGAGAGCATACGTGCAAAGGGATGGGGACTTGGTATGAGATGCTAACTGAGTAGTCAAAACGTAAAAAACCAAAAACAAAACAAAAAAACCCCAACCATACAGCAGTTATGAGCCATGTTACCTGATTACGGTCTGAGAAATTTGGGGGGAACTTAATGCAGGCTCACAAAATTAATAGCTCTATTTGAAAACAGAAACCCTCCACGTTTTATTAAAAGGTCTAAGTCCCCATTCACCATATAAGGTAGCAATGCTAACATTTAAACTTTCATATGTGAAAAGACGGAAGGTACCATGGATTTTCTACAGGAAACTAAGAAACACTATTTACTTCATGCTTGCTTCTCTAATACAAAGTTGACAGTTTTAGAAAGCTCAAACACTTGTTCCAAGATGAAAGCTTAAGAAAAATTCTCTCACAGCAACATGAGAAGTTGAAATTTTCACAAAGGACTCGTGCACTTCATTAAATGAGTTGATGGCTTTTTTTAAGGGAGCAACTCAAACAAACATTTAACACTGATGTCTCCAACCTCATGATTTCTGAAGGACACAAAAAGCATAGAATATCCAAAAGGCTCTTTTATTGGATATTCTGGTTGGTACGTTCAACACACACATATACAATGGGAGTCTCAATTTTAGCAACGATGAACAAAAAAATATTGACTTCACAATGACTTTTGCTTGTCATTCACATGGCTTAGGGAATACTTACTTGATTTTTTGGACACGTCTTTGTATGAAAGAACCCCTCCACTTCAGTAACGGCTACTAAGCTACGTCTAAGACTGACAATTTTAGTGGAAATTCATTCCCAGGCTACTCTGATAGTCATTTGAACAGTTTTGCGTTATTTTACATGCAATTTTATAGCTCTATAACGTTCATTTAATCTTGTTCAATGATGCTGAACCCCAGATGCCATAAGATATTATAGAAAAGTAGTTACTGCACATATGGAGTAACTACTTTTTCTGAACATTAATTTCTTTTCTCTTAACACGCTGAAGTGGTATTTAGAAAAGAGAAAAGCCACCACTCTGTATTAAAGGTTTTATATCATGGACTTCCCGAGATGGGCTACTTATTACTGCTGTGGTCCTAGCCATAAAGTTTTTATTTACGAGCAACATCTTCTCAAGTCTTCCTGATAATGGCTTTCTCCAACCTTCCTAGGGTTGTTGGTATTATGCATTCCAGTCAGGTCACCTGAGAGCGTGGGGGAGCGGGAGGCTTTCCTCATTTGTCACTGGGGGGTTGGATATGAAACAGGGGTTCTCAGAGTGAGGTCTGGGGGCCACCCACATTAGAATTACTGGGGCTTTTGCTGAAAAGGCAGATATCTAGGCCTCTCACACCTACTGAATCAGAACCTCTAGGGTTGGGGCCGAGAAATGTGTGTATCGAGTAAGCGCCCTGAGGTTCTTCTGCACACCAAGGGGCGAGAAGGGCTGGTAGATGATCTCGAAGGTCCCTTCCACTCTAAAATTCAAAAACTGTGAATTTTCTTTCAAAAATGGAGTCATGTCAGCAAGATGAGAGTATCTCTACAACACAAGATGGTGACTTTTGGCTTGAATGAGCTAACCTAAGTAAGAAGCGCTCACAGATTTGGATGCATATGTAAAAATAGAAAGCAGAAACAGAACAGCATCATCGGTTGTGTAAAGAACCGATGTGAGCTCTCTTCTTTGTGAGAGTACAAGTGTGAGAACACACACACTCTCAACGCTACGCAGGAACATAGGTTCAAAGGGCTCTTCACTGCACCTCTGTTCCCGTCTTTTTCCTCTCCACCTTCCGACCCCTCTCAGCTGTAAAGGCAATGATCCAGGTTCTTACAATCCCGAGGCGCCAAACTCTAAAGTAATTTTTAATTGGTCTGCACGTATTCTTTTCAAAAATAAACTACCTACAGGCAGTCCTCTACTTTCATTTGTAATGAGTGAAATCTTACAGAAACATACATTACAGGAAAGGTGAACAGCAGACATACATTTTTAAAGGGGAGTTCCATATTTAGAAAGCCCTAAAAAAATAAAAACAAAAATCAAACCCTGATTTTACTTCTCCCTTGCGGCACAATATTTGATGAAATATTTCTGGTATTTCCTATATGTTTATTTCGTTCTTTCTCTTCGTGACTACATAGAGGCTCATGGAGAGCCTAAGATTTGAGCTTTTTAAAGCAGGTCCAGAGAGTTGGATCTTGTACACATTTTTATGAGGTATAGGAGAGCTAAAGTTCTATCGGTAATATCTAGTCAAATTTTTATAAACCCAGACGAACAAAATGCACTCAAATCTTAAAATAATTACACAAACCTAGCTGGATAAATTACACGGCTGAGCCAGAACTGTTGGCTGGAAGGCAGCGCCACCATGTGATCGCTCCAAATGTTGTCACTTTTGTTTAAGTACAAAAGATGGGACCCTCTATGAGCTGGGCTTCTCATGACAAGTACCCACCTCCTGTCACTATAAGGCTATTTGCAAACACCAGCCTGCAGCATGACTTTAGTCACTGAGAGCCAGAGAGAGAAAATGAGAACTGTTTATAACGTGGACATCTGACCGTGTCCAGGCATCTCAGTGGCCAGATTAGATGAGGTATGGCGTGCTTGATCGGGGTGAGCCGTTTTGGAGTTAGGTTGACAGGACTTTTGAGTTTTTTCAGGTCAAGGAAGCTTGGACTGCGTATGTAGCCTACAGACTTTAATGCCCAGCTCTGTCGCTTGTGACCCCACGTCCTTTCACAAGGGACAGGTTTGATCAAGTCTCTGCTAGTAGCCTGTACACTGTGTCCACTACTCAGTGATACCCAAAGTTTCGTTCAGCTATAAAGTCTTGTAACTGTGTAGATGGTGCAGACATGAGCTAAAGTCGAGAAGAAAGTTGAGAAGGAGTCAAGTTAGACTATTTAAAGTTCACTAGAGGTGTGTTTGCTTTTGTGTCTTTCGCTCTGTCAATTTTACCATGAATTTAATAGCCACATTATGTTAAATGTAAGTGTTTGCGGTAAACTATCCCCTCATTTCAGAAATGTGGAGACGTCCAGCAGGGAATCTTTAAATGGGGTGAATCAACACTTCAGGAAGTGCTTACAGAAGAAAAGTGAAGATATAGACAAGTTCCTTTAAGTTGATATTATCCGTCCTTATTAAACGGGTATAACTTCCCCAGTGTAAGCAAGCACCTGCAACCTAACAAACCTAGCATGGGATAATGGGAGAAGAAAACTGCATACTGGTTTCGATCAGAGACCCTGGCTCTGCATCCAGACCTAAGGAATGACAAAAGCGAGAAAGTCAGGGCTGTGACTTCCATCTGGCTCTCTGCAGAGAGCAGGCTGCACCTGCAAGGACCAGACGGAAACATCAGGATCCAACTGCAAGTTCCCACTTCCCCCAGCATGGGTACGGTGCCCTAAACAGAAGTCACATGCCCCACAAGATATTTCCTTGTATCTCAAAAGAGTATTAGCTTCTTTAATCCAAGAAGGTAATGAGAGGTTTTTAGGCTGATTAAATCAGCTTAGTTCATACAAAGTCTAATAGGAACTACATATTCAATTAAAACAATTTCTAAAGCAAAATCTGACAAAATCCACTCTTAAAGTAATTTAGATAATAGGTTCTTAACATTTGGCAAATTAAATCCTTCTCACAGTTGGTATTTTCCACAGGGTCAGAAACAGGTGCAGAAGTTCTCTGGGACAAAAATGTACTTTGTGTGTTAAGCCATGTGTCATGATCATAAACAACAGAAACTAGAAAACATTAATATGAGCCTAACATTCCTACTTATTTTATTTTTTTCTTCAAAGGCTACATACATGCAGAAGTTGAACATGTCACCACAACGCTTTAAATAAAGTTCAAAAAATAAAAATGCTTCAAAATCCATTTACTTATGGAAATATATATGACAATTATAATGAAGATAGGTCAATCATCCTTTTTTCTAATCTATCAGAAAAATACTTATATTATAAAAAAGAATTTAAATTCGTGTTCAGAATAATTTTTTTTAATCCTTGAATGACTAATTTAAAACCAAGTTGGATGTCAGTACAATGCTTAGAGAAGTGAGTTCCAGGCTCTAGAAAAATGGATCTGATATTCTTATGACTCATTCTGAAACCACTGAAGAAAGTCAGTTTAGAAACAAAGGGTTTTTTTAAAAACTATGGTCACTGTGATTATGGTTGATGTGGTTAGTAATGCAAGAAAAGGGCACAACTTTTGTAAACAGATATCACGGAAAGTTTTGTTTACATTTTTGAATGGAGAATTTTATTTACAAACACAGGTTGGAGGCTTGAAGTAGCCCCACCTCTCTCTGCTGGTCAATACTGCAAGAGGGATTCAAAATCCTGGGTACGAGTTCTGAGCCCTGGGCCCTTGTGTGAAATGTGTAAGCACGTGTCAGCTCCCCTGACTCCAGAAAAAGCCAGCAAGAGGAAGTGTCTTCCAACGCCCCTGCCTTTTTCAGGTAAGAGCAGTAGGAGGCTTGGTGGAGTCAAGAGAGGGAAATGGGTGCATTTGGAAAGAGGCTCAGCGCTCCAGAGCATGGCCATTTCCTTCTACTAAAACCATTATTTCTTTGGTAACATAGTACAATATATATCAACAATTCCAAAAATTAGTATCAACAGAATGCACTCAGAGTTCCACTTTGTCAATGTTCACATTCATCCTGGAAATGAGATCGACCCAGCTGCGCCTAAATGAAAAAGGCAGGGGCGAGCTGCCCAGGCTGGAGGACTATTAATTATTGGAAACGACATACAATGTGAGCAGGAAAAAGGGATAATTTAACAAAGTGTGTTCAGATACATCTGGAAAGCCCTAAGTGGGTGGGTACACATACCCAAAATTCAGAAGCAGCTTTACCTCAAACAATTAAAACATCACCTCCTCTTTAAATCAGAAATACAAGGTTTCCTACCAGGAGAAATTCCTTGCTACCACTCTGTGCCTATCCTTCGAAAAGGCCGAATTGAAATTGTGCTTAGAAATACTTCCACAGAGGGTCTGAAGACCTAGAGTTTGATTTATATCCTGATACTCAACTGTGATTATAAGTTTTCATGTTAGGCAACCCAACTATGATTTTCCTTTTATTGCTAAAAAAAAAAAAAAAAAAGTTTAAAAAGTAAAGAAAAATAAAAGATGTGTGTGCTGTCAGTGCAAAATCAGATTAAGTATGTTTTTTCTTTTTCCTGGGACAGAAAAAAAAAACAATGCCCAGTGCACAGTGTGTAGGAATGTGTCACAACAAATAATCAAGACAGGTTTCACCAAGCTAGTATTCCTCCAAGTACAGTGTGGTTTTCAAAAGCAGTATTGTCACGATTATGCATATTCTCATTAACTAGGTACAGCAGAGCTACTTAAAGGGAAACCGATTTCTTGTGCCTCAATAAAAGGGGAGTGTAGAAAACAATAATTAGACTGAATAAGGAAATTTAAAAGGACCCCCAAAAAAAAAAAAAAAAAAAAAGCCCAGAGTGAAAAGAACAGAGAATTTAAGAAGCCAAAAAAGAAAAATAAAAAAAAGCAAATAATGTGACGGTAGAAACCCACACAGTCTCCCCCAACCCCACCTGCCACTTTGAGCCCTAAGTGCCCAGTCTGCAAGGGCAGAAACCCACTCTAAATGGACCAGCATCGGGCTTCGGCAAGTCTTCTCTTCACTCTCCCTCCTGTTAAGACCGTTTCCAAAACCAATCAGCAAAGGACAAAGAATTCTTTAGAGTGCAATTAGTGTTTTCCACGTCCACCTTCAAAAGCATGATGCTCTTCATGGGCTAAAGGACAGAAAAAAACAAAAAAGAAAAAAAGGAAAGAAAACTTTAAGCAAAGGATGGGGCAACCCTTCTCTAAGGCATCTCATTCAGTTTCCCCAAATGTTGGCAAGAATGCAAATACCTTTTTGTGCCAGTAACTGTTAGCTAAGGCGTGCATTTCCTGAGAAACGTAATAATGAAAATTAAAACAAGGAATAAACAAGCAATGGGCATGCTGCCTGTTTCTTCTTGCTGTGCCGAGAGGATGAGTAATCCCCACGAGCTGATGAAGAGAAATATGCAAGTCTTCCCATGCTACAGGGGAAAATGTGCCCCACAGAATGCACGGGGTGGGAGACCCCATGTTACCCACGCCAGGGCCATTCATGGACCTATCCTTAGAAATAAAATAAAACAAAAATAAAGCAAAACAAAAGAACAACACAAGCGGGTAGCAATCGTATTTACATCTCCCCACCTCTGAGCACCCCTGTGGGAAATGAAGTTTCAAAAAACTGATGGGTCTTTTATTTTTTCCAATCATATTTTCTTTTTTAATTAAAAAAAAAAATCTCCCCCCCAGTCCTATAGCCTGGCTTATGAAATTACTAATTACAGTTAGGAACTCTAGAATGAAAAATGGTGCTATCAAAAGTATTTTTCAAAGACTTAACAATTTTGTAAAGTGGAAGTCGGAAATGAGACACTCATGAAATGCATAACATCTTGTCCAAGACAAAAAAAGCCAAGGGTGGAAATCCACTTCCTGAATCCGGCTAGCCATCATCATAAAGCAAGGGTAGGTCCTCTTCTCTCAAGGGTACAAGCCACCGGGGCTTGGGTCTAATAAAGCCAAAGGCAAATCAGAATTCTCTGTGCTTTGTCTTCTGGTCCCCACCCCTCCCCCCACCTCCCATGGGCAGTGAATGGATGGGCTGGCCGGCTTCACCTGTTAAGCCCCTCCCAATTCTCTGTTTTTAGTATAGACTAAATTCTTCAGACCAGTGTCTAAAGGGGTGAAGGGGTAGGCAAAGGGATCGTTTTCCCTTCAGGATCATCCTGGAGGTTCATCCCAACTTGTTCTTTGGATAAAACCCTGTGGGGGAAGCACACTTAGAGCTCTTGGGATACTAGGGGTTGGCCAAATTCCTAAGGACAGCCTACAGAAATGATCTAACTGAACACTTCTCACATGTAAATCTTTACAAATATTTCACTTTTTATGATTTTGTTTTCTTTTTAAAACAGTTTTTCAGGCCGGTACTGAAGCAAACGGGGTCTGATCTGCACTAAAATATACAGTGATGCTGGGTCAAGTGGTGAAGCCAACAGACCTCTCAGGGTTGCTGGGCTCCAAGGGATAAATCAAGAGATACGGACTGTCCAGAGATTTTTATTGCTCTGAGTGTGAGGGACCATTCTGGGGTGGGCATAGCTGAGATACCAGAATAATGCAAGTGTGATGGGCCATGGAGATAGCAGAATGGAACATTCAGAACTGGGCGAGTTCTGAGAGACACAAGTTCTTTCAGCCTTAGGTTAGCCTTGGTGGCAAGAGAATAGAGAATTCTTGAAATCAGGAGTCAGAGGACTTGTTCTGGAAGGGGGCAGAGAATAAACATTTTATGCTCTGCGGGCCATCCGGTGTCTGTCCCAACAATTAACCGTGCCACTGCCAGCACTGGAGGAGCCACAGACCACGTGGGCACAAAGAGGCCCTGCTAGGTGCCAGTACACTTCGTCTATATACGGACACTGCAATTTGAATTTCATACAGTTTTCTTGTGTTGCAGAATGTCGTTCTTCTTTTAATTTTTTCCAACCATGTAAAAATGTGAAAACCATTCTTAGCTGCAGCCCTTACAAAAAAGAAGGCAAGGAGGGGGCAGATTTGGCATAAGGTTCATGGTTTGCCAACCTCTGCTCTAAATAATTCTCACATCAAAAAGATGTCATTCAGCTGCCCTAAAGAAGGTGACAGAATTGGTGTGGGGGAGGGTAGAACTGGGGGGGGGGGATTGGGTGGGGGAAGGGTCTCTGTACACTGTGAGTTTCTCAGTCAAATAATTACTCTGTATCCAAATCATGTATGACTTAACAACGGCCCAGTTCTCATCTCCCCTGCCGGAGGTCTTGACCGAATATGCTTGGGCTCTTTCCACGTGGAAAACCTGCCATGTCACCTGGCTTTCGTACACTTGTGAATACTTACACCAGGATCCTATTAACAAGACAGAATAAAAGCAGAGAGTTGGCCATTTCTAACTTAGCTCACCCTACGACTGTTCTCCATCATGCTGTGAATAAGATTTCTGCACAAACCTCATTTTTCCAAATCAATTCTGCAGCACGTGGTATATAATAACCCTACTGAGTAAAGGACTGCCTGCTTTATATAAAATAAAGAGAATTGCTTGTTTTTTCCAATTCAAATTTTTATTTGAATAATCTTTGAGTCTTTAAATGTTAATTTATGCCATTAAAATATGGATTTCTACAGAGACCCTAGCCAGTTCTGCATTACTCACAAACTTCACAATGGCATCTATCTTTAGGGCATCTATTCAACTTGATTCAACTGGCCATGTTGCAACTTTCCCCCCAGATTTGGCTCCCCACCCCCCCCCCCCCCCCGCCCCTCAAGCCATCATAACAACTAAGCTGTGACTCATCCTTGTTCAGTCTTACCTGATTATTACCACTGCCCTAAAAACTAGCCTAACCACCCTGTGGCTTAATTTTCTAATGATATACTCCTATCATCTTGGACCTGCTGCTAACCATGTTCCTTGGAAATTTAATGAGAGAATTTTGAAGTAGAAGGAACCTTGGAGATCATTTAAGACGAACCTCCTCGATATTTTGGTGAGAAAGCGAACAGACGGGAAGATGTGACTTGCTCAAGGTCACACCGTTGAAGGGGGGACAAAAATTCAGAGTGCCTGACTTAATGATTCCAAACTGCTTCTCTCCTCTTCTGAGTCAAATGTGGAGTTGCTTCAAAGGTGGTAAAGAATGCTGTAGCCCCATTTATAAATGGCCATGAAACACACTTCTTCCAGACAGGCTTGTGAAGGAGAAAAACCAGAAAAGACCCCTGGTGACCTTTCAATTAATATCTGGATTGAAAATACAATTAATGTGCCCTAAGGAGGGAAAATTGCATCTGCAAATGTGCAATTTCCACACTGCACAGCCAACAATCAACTTCGGCAGGGCCATCTTTCTATCTCTTTTATTTAAACTTTCATTTAAAATTCAGAAGCTGAGCACCTCCTGAATACCGACAGAAACAGGTCAGGCTTGTTGCTTAAAATCTAAATCATTTGGTCTGGGAACGTAGGATTCCTACGAGGGAGGTCTTTGTTTTAATAACCTCTATGATACTAAGACAATCTCCAAAGAGCATTTGATTTTTCCCCTCCTTTTTGGCAAGGGGCTATCTCAGCAAAACTGAGATGCACTCCCCACTCCCCACCCCACATCTCAAGACCCCTGGAATCAATACAATGTCATTGTTTAATTGGGAGCCTTTTATTTTTCCTTCTTACGAATAGTAAAATGACACCATAGTCAAGGGCATCTTAGAGTCCATGAGATACCAGAGTTTAAAAAATTGGGTCATCGGCTCTTGGGGTAGTTTGGGAAGTAGGAATTGATCCTATGTATGTGTAGGGCTATCAGTACGTTTCTCTAACTCACTGTTAAAAGTGTAACCTGCAGTTTGATCTACCAAACATTGGTTTAATAAGCACAGGGGTGTTTTCATTATGAAAAAGATGACTTTTTCAAAAGAGCACACAAAAGCAATGAACATGAATCATGATGGAAACAATGGGTCCACACACCTATTCATACTGTTAACATTTCACCACTGTGCGTGAATTCTCTTTCGTTCTGTGTCACAGTCTTCCGTAATGAGGAAGTATTAGCATTTCAGTAGAACATTCAATCATCCCCGCGCTCAGAACAAGTTCCTCCACAAATACAGATGTTATACATTATAAATTCCTGTTTATGAAGGGATGATTGAATATCTACCTGCCAGCTCATATAATAACATTTTTGTTATTGTTGCTTCAAATAGAAGGTAATTTTTTTCCTGAGAATGACAAATTTAAGATCAGGCTTAAATTTCTGAAATAAATACAATATGTATCACCTTTTCTGATTCATGTGTTTAGATGATAATAAAATCTCATTTTAATTTCTGAGACTAAACTTTTTTTTTTTTAAACAAAACGCGTGTATTTTATTGAATTATTTTCTGGATTATAGAATTTTGAGTGATTCTACCTCCATCTCATTTGCAACACAGTCTCTATCTTTAAAAGTATGACAGAATAAGCTAGAAAGTAATAACTGAAAATGAAGCACTTACGTTTATAAAATACTGCTTTAAAAGATATGTGGGGCAGAAGTTCATAGATCTTTTCTAAAACGGTTGCTTCGCCCACTAAAGACGCATTTACATTCCAGACTTGGACGACATCTTCCCGGTCCCGGACACTGACACTGACTCCTATTACTTCATCATCTGAGGGAAGGCAGGGAAAAAAGAAATGAGTGATAATGTCAAGTCTGTCTACATTGTTTTTTAAGCACTTATCATGTTAGCTGCAAATTATGGACTCGATAATAAAAAGGTGACACAAGAGAACTCGTAATAAATATTGTTTCTAAGGGGAAACGTTGGACAAAAAGCAAGTTAGTGGACAAAAGCTGAAACAGTCACATCACATTTATCCAGGAACTTAGATAAACATCATGTTCCAGCCAAACGAATTTTCCAGATAAGTAATTTATCCTTTTTAACATGTTACCAAAGCTTTTTGACTGATTTCTTAGTCTGTTTTGATGAGACTTTTTCTAAAATGGGTTGCATAACGCTCTATCCTATGAAAGCCAAGTGAACTCAAATGAACTTTTCCTCGATGCTTGACTGTCTTTGTTAAAAACAGCAAGTATTTCTCCTGACTGCCTGCCAAACGTTCAGAGATCGTGGGGCGGTGAGCGCTATTTGCCCCAATACTAACTGGCCCCAAACTGTGTGTTCCAAGTGGCTCATTCTGTTTTTTTTGTGGTTTGCTTGTCTGCTCCTTTCCTTTTCATTCTTTCTGCTCTCCAGTGCTTTTCCCTGGCCATCCCCCTTCGGGTTTTGAACTCTGGGCTACAGAACCAACGGCCATCTGTTAGCGTTGTATATAAAGTAAGAGTAAATATCTTCGGAGTTTGGCTCTGCTATTCTGGGGCTTCCGTAAATGGACATTAAAGCACTCATCTACACTGATTAATGTAGGTCTTTTATTTAACTAAATTCTGGACTGGGGTCCACTTTGTGGATATTTGAAAATGGTGGCTGGGGAAGTTAAGGCTTTGTCGTACCATAATATGCATCCCTGCAGCCACTTACTGTATGTTAATTTACAGGAAAATGGCAGGAGTAAAGAGTTTTGACTCCTGGTTTGCATGCTCCTGGCATATTAATGAAACACGGTCAGCTCTCTCTACTTGCATGCTCAACATCTATAAGTAAAATGCGAAAGATGAGCATTATCAAAATTAGGAAATTTTGCCTTGAATAATATGCTTTGTCTAAGTGGCCTAATTTGCTCTAAATCCATATATCTAAATATTTATACCGTCAATTTTTCCAGCTGTCTTCTGGGGGTTAAAACATTCTAGTATTTAATGCAATTTAAGTGAGGGCATGTTCAATTTACTAAAGCAATTCGTCTTTAGTAAAATAATTTCTTTGTTTCCTCCTTCCTTTCCTTTCCTCCCTCCCTGCATTGATCCTGGCTAAATGTGTATAACTTGACGCTAAATGATGCCATTTATATAAATGTTTGAAAACAGGCAAAATCAGCCTATGGTATCAGAAGCCAGATCGGGTGGCCACCTTTGGGGGAAGGGAGGGCAAGGAAGGATTCTGGGGGGTAAGTGATGCTCTGCTTGCTCCCTGAGAATGCAGTTACAGGAACCTGTTTACTTCATGAATATTTATCAAGCTGTACACATTACAATTTGTGTATTTTGCTGCATATATGTCACATTTAACCCAGAATTTCCAAAGAACAAATAGGACCTGATGGTGGCCATTCCTTGGCCAAGAGAAACTTATTATTGCATCAAAAATGTTGTTTTAGTTCAGGTTTCTCATTTTTTAAAAAAACTTACACCTCCAACGTATACTTGCTAAAACTCACTATTAAAACTTCTATGTGAACAGAAAATCACCAAGTCAAGAGAGAAACCCTACACGTAGTTGACTATTTCCAAGAAGGGCCACGGAGACACGAGGTCAGCTGTGTAGGAAACATCAACATTGTCTGGTCTTTGGGTAGGGCCTACTTCTACACTGTTGGCCGGAGGGTGCTGTGACTGATGGATGCTGACTCTGCTGAGGCGTCAGGATTTCGGTTTGGCTTGGCTGTCGGTAACTAGGTGGATCCTACTAGCATAGCACTTTCAGAAGCGGCGTGGTAAAAGGCTGCAACTCTTACGCAAAGGCAGATCCATCAGCGGACGTGTAATATTCATAAGTAGAATCGACCAGCAAAACCCTAATTATTTTAGGGTACCGGCACCATGACAGCTAGGAGGAGCCACTGTTTAAAGGTGGGGGAAGGGAGGCCCAGAGAGACTGGCCGACTTGCTTCAGGGGGCAGAGCCAGCTTAATAGAAGAGCTAATGCTTAACGGACAGTTAATAGTGGACTCGCTTCCTAAGTCAACCGCGGAACAACAGGCCTTCTTTACTCAATCCTGGCTGTTTATTATTACTTAGACTATTTTCCCTGGTTCTGGAAACAGGAATAATTTGCACAGGAAACTTCCTCTCCCAGGGATTTATGTGTTTATAATTATACCCAGGACGCATTTTTGGCTTCATATTGTGAAGCTGCTAATGACTCCCTGTTAAAACAGAAGGAACCTGTACTTTTAAGACAATTTCATCCTAACCCAGGTTTTGTCTTAAGGGAATGAAAACTGGTGTAATAAGGAAGCAAAACAAAAGGAGAATTATTGAGACTGCTAGTAGATGAATTTGAAACTAGCCATGACACTGGCGTGGCCTGGGGAGGGGGGACGGGCCTGAAGACAGTACCAACTAAGACATCTGAGGACTAATTAATCAGTACTAATTTACCTAAAAAAAGGTTTTTTTTTTTTTACCTGAAAGCTGAGCAGGTAAATTGTTATTCTAAATATTACCTCAGGAGCATTCTGCAGGAACTAGCCAGGAAGAAAACCAAACTTGAAACAAACAATTCAATTCTCCTCTTTCAGTGTTTTCATGATTTAAAAAAAAAAAAAAAAAAAAAGAGCAAAATAAAAATGCCCTTAGGGAGGCTTGGAGAAATTCACTCAATATTTGAAAATGCCTCTAGACCTTATATTTTAGCTTCAATTGTAATAATGGTGGGCACATCCTTGCCTGGCCTTTGTTAAGTCTGTTCAGGTAGGGGACCACAAGAGGGACAGGAGGAAGGGAGAAAAAACTAAGGAGGACAGAAAGGGCTGTGCCTGACTAACTGTAAACCCCGCTAGACCTCAAAGGCACATCCCCCCCTGGAGGAACTGGAATAAGAATCCTCCCCCAAATTGTGTTAAGACCCAAATGATACCAAATTTTCTTTTCTTTCTGCTATTTACTTTGGACAGATGTTCATGGATACTATTGAGATGAGCTATGTGGGAAAAAATATATGCATACACACATATGTATACATGTAACACACACACGTCAATATGCACACATACACACATCACGAAATGCCATGATCACATGAAAAAAACCTAAGTAACTTCACAGTTACACAGTAAACAACTTCGAAACATGTCAAAAGCCAAACACACAAAAACAAACCTCTCCGAGGGACAAGCACAAGCCAAGCACACATGAGCGGGGGAACAATGGTGCGGGCTTCTTTACCTGCAGCGGCACAGTCTGTGAACTGTTCCCCGATTGTCGCTAACAACAATTCTTTCCAAACTGTGGACTGGCATGGGAAAAGAATAAAAAACAACAAACAAAACAAAACAAAACAAAAAACCAAAAAAAAAACAAAAAAACAAAAAAAAAGACCAATAACAACATAGATATTTTTAGACAAGTATCTCCAGGAGCTAAACAAGTCACATTTTCTTCAGCTTCATATGCACTTTTCATGCCCATATTTGGAGCCCACAGATATCCCCAGATCACAGGTGTCAACACTCCCATTATTGGCACATACAGTATTGTTTTACAGATAACCTTACACAGAGACATACGAGAGGTCCAGAGTTGTGTCCAAAGCCACAAAGCCAATCTCTAGTAAAACCCAGTATGAAGTTCAAAAGAATGGGGGCTGGGGGAAGAATGTTTTCAAGCGTATAATGTTCAATTCCTTTACCTTTCATTGATTCAAAATGGATCACCTGACTACAGCTGAATGCTATTAGTAAAATCCTTCTCTCCCAAACCCTTCCTTCCCTCTGTTTTTCTTGCAGTTTATAAGGTACTTAAAAAGCGACCCAAGTGATGAGCACTTAAGGAAATTTCCAGTTTAGGGAATACTAGAGACTTGCAGATTTCCATCCACTGGAGACCAACTGTTTATGCATATCCCTGGAAGGATCAGTACGTGGGCCCATCCACCTCCTACAAGTGACAGACCTGGAGCCCCTTCCACCCAAGATCTCCTAAGGCCATCCAGTCAGCACCCAGCGTGCACTCACAGGTAACTGGAGGCCTAGAAGTGCTTCCAGTTATTCCCCTTTGAAAAGTTCTTGGTCCTATTTATCGTCCTTGCCAGAGTTCACAGGCCCTGAGCTCTCTCAGAACTGGGTTTGAATCCTGACAGGTTGCAGAGTCTGGAATAGGAAGTGAGGAACCCTGGGGAGTCTCAGTTTCCTTAGGTGAAGGGGGGAATAACAATGGGCTGGCCTCCCAGGGCTGTTGTGACCATGAAATTAGTCAACAGATGCATTCAAAGGGCTTAGCACTGTGACTGCAGCAACAGAACCTAACAGTTAAGTTCCGTTCAGCAAATAGCTGCAGGCTTGCTCTATGCCAGGTACTCGCTACATATTAACTATTAATAATAGTGTTTATTACTATGTTCTAAGAAGCTGAAAGCAGCCTCGCTGAATTTTTAACCAAGAGGATAGCAATTAAGCACTGTGACCTTTCACTGTCAAGGAGGATTTTATTTTCCCTTTCCTAGATGCTCCCTTCTCGAAATCATCTTCTCCATTCGCCACCTATCCCACATGCAGTGTCTTACACTGTTGGTGATGAAGCTGAGGGTGTCGCAAGGAAGCCAGGGGCAAGGGGAAGTTCCCTGCCCTCGCTGGCACGTCAGACAAGGCTGGCCCACCACACTCCCACTCCTCCACAATTCAAAGCGCGTGAGGTTCTTGGCATGAGGACACTTGTACAAATATGGACATGTTATTATCTGTGACTGCACATGGCCAGGGAGAGGAAGGGCCAAGGTGCACAACAGCTACCATTTAGCATACATTGACATCACGACTGTTTCTACCATAACTCAAAGCCTGGTGTGGGTAAATAAAGAACCTGAGCAGGAAAAGGCGTTCTCGCCAAAATGAAAAACAACTTACATTCTCTCATTCTCTTCCATTTTCTGCGTTCCCTCCTTCGAAAGGGGGGCAAGAGGAGCTTCACAGGCCTGGCCTGGCTGTTCGCTCCGCTGACATTTTTTAGGAAAGCCAAACACCAGGCAAATCCTGGAGCTGCGCATCTTGGCAACAGCTTGCATCATTCACAAATAAATCCGGTCATATCTTTAGGTTTGTGCTTCTAGGGAAATGACTCAAACCTATGGGTCTCTGGAGACACTGCAGTTCTTTGAGCTTATCCACATAAAAGAAACCATGAAAAGGTGACTTGGGTAGCTTGTGCCCTTTCATCCATTTTCAAAGAAGTGTTTTGGTTTCCCAAAGCTTAAGAATAGGTTTGCGTGTTCATTTTCAGTCTGCATGATGAATGCGAGCCCATTCCTAGAAAATCTCGGTTTCTGAGGCTTGGCCGCTAGAAACAAGCGTCCCTCCAACCAGGCTTTCATCAGGCTCTCAGGGAGCTAGGGACAGCCTCTCACAAAACCCCCAAGAATGGTAGGACGCTTGGCCTTCCAGGCATCTCCTGCCTCTGCACCAACATCAGGGGAGGAAGGACGAGTGAGCCCTTGGTGGGCGGGATCCTGCTTCCCACTATGTACACCAACTTCCACACGTTAGTTACGGCTGGTGAGGAAATGACCGCCACAGTCAGCCTTTCTGGGAGGTCTGTGGGTATGTGGCTCTTCAGACTTTACGATACAGTCACACTACCACATCATCCCTCTAGAGAAACACGATACTACATTTTCAAGGTGACACCGTGAGGCAGAAAATCGCCAAGGTCAGAACAGAATTTCTCACCCCCAGTCCTGTTCTGAGACTACCAGGTGGACTGTCTAAAAAGCCCAAGATGCTCACCATATGCAGTCAACAACAATCGCAACCATAGCCAGTTCTAGAAAAGGGTCAGAATTAACCTACCGTGCTGTCCTTGGGGACTTTCATCTTCCAGACGCCGCCCTTGGCATTACTCTCCTCTTCCCTAGATCAGAGACCAAGGTTTAAATTTATACTCAAGGATTAAGGAATTACATGCATTTAGTTCAACAACAGGTGACGTTAAAAACAACAAACAATAGAACATTCTTCAATAAACTCTCCCTCCATCCTTTCACCGGACAAGGAAGCAGATGAAAGAGAAAGGAACAGAGTGGAGACAGGGAGGGAAGAAAGTGGGATTCAGGGGCCAAAAGGGCAGGGGTGGTGATGGGACACCTGTTTCTCACCCTGAAGGAGGCGGAGATGAGATGTTCCCTACACTATCTGGGGACAGACCAATTAATACAGGGCTTTCCATATGTAAACACCTTTATGTTTCAGAGCCACATTCATGATATTGTCTCCTCTGATTTTCATATCAACCTTGTAACGTATGCCTAATGGGACACTTGGCCCCCATGGTGGGCATCTCCTATGTTTTCCTGTTTAGTATCTGCTTGCTCTTCTGGGAAAAGTACCCCAATTTCCCTTTAAGGAGCTACTTGTCCCCTACTTTATATCAGACCCATTCCAACAGGGTTGATTCCACATCCTAGCCTCAAAAGAGGGCTTATGACCCAGGTCTGCTTAGGAGAATAACTGCCTCTTCCTAGTCCCAGTCATTGGCCAGGGATGTAAAAGAGGGCCCATGGTGAGCCAAGGAGAGCCAGCCTTGGCATGTTAATGGGTCTGGCGAAGGCTGACCGTGATTCAACACGTAAGGCGCAAGCCTGGAACTCAGGAAAGCCATTTTGCCACCACACATGGGAAAACCTGCCCGAAAAATTAAATCAACCCAGAGGAAAGCATACTAAATCTGATGGAGAGCATCAGATTCCTAATAACATTTGAGCACTCAGATATGCCAGAAATCAGCCCTAACCAGTGGACAGCTCAGTTACAGGGACAAAGACAAATTCTATCTATCTATCTATCTATCTATCTATCTATCTATCTATCTAGGCCCACATTAGGCTTCTGTCATTGGCTACCAAATGATCCAGGGCCTATTTCCATTTTATTAACCAGTAAATAACTCAGAACAGTGGAGGGACGTGATATAAGAACGGATTACTAATTGAGACTCCAGCCTAAGCAAACTGGCTTATTGTCTGCCAACCTCATCATGACACCAAGCTATTAAAGAAGGATACCTTCCTCTAGACCCCGGGCCATGGCCTGCATCACGATGCTCTTTATGTGGTCCACGTGAGATAGGTCTCTGGGGAGCAACCATACAACAGACATGGATACTCCATCTGTTCCTCTCATCTCCCGAAAGCCTCTAGGCTTTTTCACTCCACTGTCCAGGCCATTAATGAGCAAATGAAAGAACACACCCAAAAGAAGCAGCATTCCACACAGAGAGCTGCACCCTAACTTCTGCATGCTAACGATGACCTATTTTTGGTGAGACGACAATGGGGTGTGCAGTGGGGAACACGAATCATCCTGGAGCCCAAGCTGAAGGAGACTGTGAGCAGCGGCTTCCTTCATAATTAAGTAATAGCTAAAATTACTTTCCATCATTACCAGGAGAAAATTACTTTGGCATTCCAATTTGGCACGAGGTAAATATTTTATGAGGTTCACGACCACTTCCCTCCCACCTTAACCTCAAATTACAAGTTAGACACTTACCAAAGTGGTCGCCTCTCTCCTCTCATTAAATGATAACTACATCTCAAAGGCAGGCTAGTCACAGGAGGGATATTATTGTACACACTCCAGAATATCTTCAAAAGAAAAACACTTTGTTTAATATACCCAGTATTGATTTACAATGCCACTAGATTATAAAATTAATGCATTAAAGAAAAAAAAAATAAGATTCTCATTAAGTCTTAACCATTCAAAATAGATTTTCTTTTCAGTATTCTTTCTAGTTCCCTACTAGAAAATGTAACATAGCATTAAAGAACGTTCCTTGCTGATGTCAGACCAAATTGTATGCTTCAGGAAGCTATGGTTATTAAACAAACATTCCTATGCAACATATCTCCACATATAACTGAGCAAGGACCTTGCTAATGACTTTTCAGGCAGGTCGATGGCATCTAACAAA
Source organism: Prionailurus viverrinus (assembly GCF_022837055.1). NCBI lineage: Eukaryota > Metazoa > Chordata > Mammalia > Carnivora > Felidae > Prionailurus > Prionailurus viverrinus. Next base: position 38,377,471 of record NC_062562.1, read on the forward strand.
GACTGTGGTGCTGAATCCATGTAATGAACCGTATTTCCTTACAACACAGACCCGCCTTCTTTCTAAGCCCCGAAGGAGACTGTTCCACTCTGGATTAGGCGATAGCTATAGAAGAGGAGGCAGAGAGGGATCACCTTAGGTACTGTCTCCTTTCCTTTCCCTCCTAGAATGAACAGGGAACAGCTCGGGTACTAAAGCAACAAGTTGCCCAAAACAGAACTCCATGTTCCTGTCCTCCCCAAATTCATACATGGAAACCCTAACCTCCAATGGGATGGGATCAGGAAGGGTGGTCTTTGGGAGGTAATTAGGTCAAAAGGATGGAGCTCCCACAACGAGATCAGTGTTCTGACAGGAAAAGCAAGCCCTCTTTCCATGGTGTGAAGATAGAACAAGACGATGGCTGGCTGTAAACCAGAACTCAACCCCGCAGGCACCCTGAGCTTGGACTTCTAGCCTTCAGAACTGAGAGAAACCAGTGTCTACTACTGTTTAAGCCAAACAGTCTGTAGTATTCTATTATAGTAGCTGGAACTAACTAAGACACAGGGCGGCTAGTAGACAAAACCAGATTATATAAAAATAGCAGAATAATACTAACAGTAGTATGAGGAGCAGCAAGAGCACCAGGCTTTGGCCCATGAACTTTTACATACGCGTGGAATCTATCCTACTGAAAACCTCATTTAGGGGCCCAATTATTATTCTTGTTTTTCACATAAGGAAATGCAGGCACGGAGACTAATCTGTTCCAGAGTCGCTGTTTAGTACGGCCACTAGGATTGGGACGAGGATTAGGCTTAAAATAAGAAAACCCTTCTCAGACCGTTTGGAACAGGCCATAGTACCACTACATCATCTACTCTGTGTGTAGAATTACTAGGCAAACAAGAGTTATCACTCTGTGTGGTGAGGTCAGTAAAGGGGGATTGGCTGGGTTTCCCAGTAGATGTGAGGAAAGCACAATTAACAGAACAACTAGAAAAATAAATCCTGGGGCCTTTTCAATGGGGTAATATCAGTAAATGAAATTTTTATGTAGGCTGGATGGTACTCCTTATGAGGTGTTCAAGCCTGTCGGTGTAAAAGTTAAAGCCAAATTAATGGCAAGAGCACCTGCAATGAAATGTAAGACAAAATTTAAGTCAGAAAACCACCTGACAAAAAAACAGAAGAGAAAACTACTTGGCAGTAGATTTATCAAGAATATCTTGATCCTTATACAAAAGTGGTGCTACATAGGGAAGAGCTGAAAATAGGTCAGTGGTAACAACAGCAGGCCCCCAAACAGGTATCTGTCTTTATGGAGGTATTCGCCCTATAATGATTTGCTACTGGTGGAGATGGTAACACTGCTCCAATATCTGTCTGGGGTGTGAAAGTGAATTTGAAACCCCACAATTAGATTGCAAAATGTGTCTTTTTTTTCCAAGAATATTTTAATATTTATTTTTGAGAGAGAGAGAGAACGAGCGAGAGCACGAGTGGGAAAGGGGCAGAGAGAGACACACACACAGAAACTGAAGCAGGCCCCGAGCTGTCAGCGCAGAGCCGGATGTGGGACTCAAAACTCAGGAACCCCGAGATGATGACCTGGATTAACTGCCTGAGACACCTAGTGCTCCCCAAAATGTGTGCTCTTAAATACTATGCTATTTCCTTTGAAAACGTTACTATATGTTTTAGGCACATCCTTCTCCAATCCTGGAAGCCACAGACCAGGTCAAGGAGTCACAGAATGAGGGATAGAGATATCTTCTTGCCAGGAAATGCCCTTAACCACATTGAGCATGCTGGTTAGCTCTAGTCTGGGACTTGTGCGATGATGTGGCAGTGACCTGTGTAGAGTTTATGGATCAAATTATGCTAGAATAAAAATCCCTCCTTTACTAAGAGGACTTTGGTGCTGTTAACCTTCACGCCTCCTAACGGGGCACCCAAAACAAAGCACCTGCCCTTGCCCCCCCCCCTTCCAAAGTTCTCGTATCCTGGCATTTCACTGAGTGTCTGAAGCACCTTGAAAAGAACACCACAATATTCTCCTCATCCAGAAAGAAAACACTCGAAGGATCGTGCTAAGGTTTGTAGCTGTAAAAGTTTCTCTTTTAAACCAGACAGCTGATTTTTTTTAGGCTTGGCACATCTGACAGGAGACTACAGCCCAAGAAGTTACAGCAATAGACTGAATTCTGACTTAAGGTACTTGTCAAGGCACATATTTACAAGTTTGTGTGTGAACACAAAACAGGAGCAAAACATCTGGTGATGCCGTTGAAAAGAGCCCCGTTTAAAATCTGCGGCACTAAACCGGTCTGTTTCCTTGTTGCAAACCTTATCCAACGTGTGGAATATTTGTTAAGTTATCCGTGGTAAACTGTGGTCCAGAAGTAGATGGTCTTCCTTCTGACATAAGAGCAGAAGGTCTCCATAGTAGCTTAGTGGCTATGTCACAGGCCTTTGTCATTCACCTCACCATGTGGGAGTTTCATCATCTCACATCATCACAAGAAGGCTGACTACTGGACAATATTCTGAGAGACAGAGAAAGACCACATTCGTGTAACTTTCAGTATAGTGTATATAATTGTTCTATTTTATCATCGCTGCTGTTAATCTCTTACTGTGCCTAATTATAAACTCATCTTTATCATAGGTATGTTTGCACAGGAAAAAAAAAAATCTTTGTATATGTAAGCTTCAGCACAAGGCAGTGTTTTAGGCATCCACAGGAGGCCTCGGAATGTCTTCCTGTTGGACAAGGGGAGACGACCGTATGCATGAGGGTGAAACAGCTTGAGGAAGGAATCCAGCCCTGCCCAGCTCCTTACACCGCCCTACCCACAGAAGTAAAAGAGCTATTTCACTGGAAGCTTGAGAACTCATGATGATATTCTCTGTAACACATTTTTATTTTTGTTCAAGCACCTAAATTTTACTACAGATAGAAACTTGCAAATAGATTTCAAAAGCCAAATGGCTTTTAGGATTCTTATAACTCCCATCATTAATTCTAAGCGGCCTGCAAATAGTAGGTTGAAGCAGACGTAAGCACAATGTTTCTGTACAGTGCTTAAGTGCTTCTTCCAAAAGCCTGAATGATCACTCAAGGATAAGGACAGGCAGAAGAGTCAGGTATCATTCGTTTGCTCAACATTTGCAGACACCAGTGAGGGGCAGGGCACTGTGATGAGTCCTTGGGGGAACAGAACTGCATATATGAGGGCCAGACTTGCCCTTGCAGTCTGCGCTTTGGTGGGTACGTTCTCAAGCATCATTCTGGCACCTTCCTTGAATGGAGGCAGGCTCATCAGTGGAGGTGAAAATCCAAGCAAGTCTACCTGGATTTAGGACCATGGTTCTCAGGATCACCTTCACAGTTCATGGGGCCCCTGAAACCCAACCTCGTTCTCCACATAATGAGCAGATAACAGCTATTTCATTGCATAATTTAATGATTCAAGGTGAAGTCAAAGTTTGTGATCTGCCTAAAGTAAGGAAGCAAGATGTGGTTAGACTCACTAGACAGTAGTGACCACTTGATGAATCCCTAATCCTCCAGTTCTGATTGGAGCCACCTGACCATTGTCTGCCAAACAGATCATCATTCACTATCAGAAAAACTGACACATTTCCTCCTCGAGTTTCTACTGGAATGTTCTCAAGAATAGAAAAAGACAATATACTTGAAAATACTAGAGAAGAAAACAATGCCATGCTGTGACAGGCAACCGGGTGTAAGACAAAACAAAAATGCCCAGCAAATTATACCCCCTCCCCCCAAAAAACAAAATTCAGAATTTCTCTTAAGGGCCATAGCATATGAAGCAGGAGAGCAGTTTTTTAAGTTCATTTAATTATTTTGAGAGGAGGCAGGGGCAGAAAGAGAGGGAGAGAGAGATTCCATGCTATTAGCAAAGGGTATGAAGTCAGGACCCTGATACCATGACTGAGCCGAAATCAGGACCTGGATACTTAACCAGCTGAGCCACCCAGGTACCCCAGAAGAGTATTTTTTAAAAAATAATATGCAAATATTTTCCTTTATTGGGAATGAATCTCTAGTTGTCTGGAGCTTGCTTCCCACCGACTGGATCCACGATATTTGTGAGGAAGGCAGAAAGAATCCAGAACAAAGAAGACAACTGAAGAACGTAGAGAACATTTTTAACTGACAGCAGACACAACAGGCTGAAAGCCAAGTGCTTCTGATTGGCAAGAGCTGGGCACTTGATAGAGAAAGGGGTTTTGCTCTGAATTCCAAAAAGGCCTGGCTTACAGAGAGAACCAAAGTTTGGAGGTCTGGTCATCGCTTGATGATAAAATAAAGGATAGGGTGTTAGGGCAATCTCTCACCACACAGGAAGTCACTGAATAAAATGCAAAGTCTGGATTGGGGAGCTAAGTGGAATTCAAACTTTGAGAGGAGAGAGCCCCCAGAAAAGCCTGGGGAAAGACATCAGAGCTGCATGCATCTGGCTTCCTGAATAAGGCCCGCAGGTATATGTGTCTTTGTCAATGTTGATACTTTTAAGTGCACAGGGGCTTCACAGAATGAAAGTGAAAGCCCAGAGAAAGTGGTTGGACTCAGGAGCTTATACACTACTATAATGAAGGGTGATACACTGTGAAAAGTGACTGGCCGAAGGAGAAGGGGTTCGGGGCTCCTGACAGGTGGCAAGTCGGGGAGGTAACTAGGACATATATGGTAGAGATGGCTGTTGAGTAAGGTTTGCTATGCAGACTCAAGTGACAAGAAAGGGGGATACTCTTACAAATGGAAGTTTACGCCACCTTAAAAGGGAAATGTATGCCCTGATGTCAGGCAGACGGGAGGGTAGAGGGCTCCTCTTGTGTCTGCTGTTTCTCAACTGTCTCCAGCTCAAAATAATTCTTATGCTAAAGTGGCATTTTAGGGGGTGGCATATTCCGATCCCCTTCAGAGACCAGGTTTTACATTTGAAGTGACTAAATTACTCTTCTTTGCAAGATTTAATTTGCCCCTTCAGCCCCACCCATACGAGGGCCCCCAGCAGAGAGAGAGGATCATGGGTAACCTGACTGCAGTTCCATGTTGGCACAAATGGACAGTTACTATAAATGCTGATCTCATTATACACATGGTGAATAAATTAGATGATAAAGAAACCTGCCTTAACCTGAAATTAAGTCTGTGCTCCACAGACTCACGAAGCAGTCCTGGCTGCAGTACCTTTTGTCTGTCTTCAATGCAGAGACACTGAGGGTCTCTTTCTTACCTCGGTCCCCTCCCTTCACCCAAATGGTTCATTCCAGGCCATTCCATTGCAGGATGCCACCCACTGCGGGCTGCCCTTGTGTTCAAAATTTGAATCAATCTTCACATCACTCTTCATTATCAGTACTGACCTATAAACCTCTCCTGTTGTTTGTTTGTTTGTTTGTTTGTTTAAGTTTATGAGAGAGAGAGAGACAGAGAGCAAGAGCACAAGTAGGGGAGGAGCAGAGAGAGGTGGAGAGAGAGAGAGAAGCAGGCCCCACACTGTTAGCGTAGAGCCAGACATGATGTGTGTGGGGGGACGGGGGGAGGGTGCTCACATGACCTGAGCTGAGATCAAGAGTTGGAAGCTTAACCGACTGAGCCACACGGGCGCCCCACACCTCTCCTTTTGAAAGCGACAGCCCTCACTCCCCAGTGATGTGGAAGGCAATCTGTCGCCCTAACCTACTGATCCGTAAGAGCACAGCCATCCCACACCTTCTGATGAGGGATGATGTCTTGATTACCACTGGCAGTACACAGGTACAGAAGGAACACTCTTGATTTTAACAGATTGTATGTATTTCTGATGAAGACTTTCTGTTTAGGATAAACGATGCTGGATATCCACCTACAAAAGAAATATGAAGTTTCTGTATTATGTAAATTTAAGGAAAAACTCAGCCAACTTATAGGAAATACCGGGGTGAACATGGCACCGGTGGAACACAGTATGGCCAAATCTTGAAGGGGATAACCCGGACGGCCGACACGGGATAGAGTGTTGTAGAGCAATGAGTTTTCATGGGTGGAAATGCTGGTTTTGTGGCAGGAAAGCTAAAAGACAGTGGGGACGAGGGAGCCCTCTCTTGCAAATCACATTTGGCAGGTAGCTCTCCATTGTCTCACAGGCAAAATCAGGCGTGTTCAGAAGCTGTGTCCTATTCTGTACTGTGTCCATTCAGGACGTAAAAACACAGGAGAAATGTGGGAAGTTTGGAAATGTTTACAAAAGAGTGAAAGGAATCAATAAGCATCTGGAAAACACAACTAGATGAAAAATGGAATTTTCCAAGAAAGGCAGGAAAGTAGGAAATAAATTTAACTCCAAGCGAAGAGAATTATTCTTGGCTACAGTGAGAGTGTCCTCAGCAGGGGTCAGTGGACCGTCTGGAGGCACGCGCCTCCCCACCTTCTCAGTCAGGGCAGAGTGAAAGAAAAAGAATTGAACTAGAAGGGGCGGGAGTTCTAGTCCCTGAGACGTGGCAAGATTGGCTGTTTCCACTAGATGTTTCGGAGCACTAACCTCTCAGTATCAGTGTCTCCAGCTAATAAATGGGAATAACCATTCCTCCCCGACTCCCATCAACATCTCTGATTTGCTGAAGGGCTTCAAAGTACAAAAAGCATATTATATCCTTATATGTAAAGCAGTCATTAATAACACATGGTTCTCATATTTCATCCCAACAGGGATGGGGAAAAATCAAGGACACAATTAGGAATGAGTTTTTTAGTGCTGAAAGAGGGAAGGTCCAAAAATCAACACATAATCACAGAATAACAACACAGGGGAACCAAGGCATGTCCTCAAATGAATTAAAATTGGCACCAAAGCTAGTTGTTAAATACTAAGGACTATTCGCAAATGTTTAGGACATTCACAGACTGGAATCCTCAGAGTTACTGACAGGTTAAATATGTTGTCGTGAGTAGAGGTGTCAGTAGGGGCATACTCTGGGGAATAATACCTTGAAATAAATAATCTACAAGTAGTGCTATGTGGTTTTCTGACAGAAAATGTGACTGAGGAAACTACAAAAAGATGTTCCAACAGAAGTAAGTGAATAATGGCAGGTGAGGTTTATTATTATTATTATTATTATTATTATTAGGTACTTACTATGCGCTTTTTACCTCCTTGTGCCATTTCATTCTCAGGGCCTCATGATACAATCAGTATCAAGATTCTCCCCATCTTGAAGATGAATAAGCAGGTACAGAGAAGTTAAGCAACCTGCCCGACCCCGTAAGCGGCAGACACGGGATACAAACCCAGGCAGTGTGACCGCTCTACACCGTCACCCACATCCTCGCCAGTCAACTGATGAGGCCAAGGGGTAGCATCCAACACCACTTTAGTAAAAGCTGCCAACGTCCAAGGGCTTTACTAAGTGCCAAGCACCACCAGGAACCGTACACAAGCTCATCAAAACCTTGCTCAACCTTAGGGAGGCAGGCACTGCAATTATCTCAGTCTTACAGATGAGGAAACAGGGGGGCAGAGGCATCAGAGATAGGAAAGAACTTCCTGACCACTAAGGACAGTGTTTCATTATCACACCTCTCCAGGCCTCCTCAAAAGAGCCCCTTGTGCTAATCATTCCCTTGTGAAAGGTCAATACCACAGCAAAGCCATATATTTGTTTATGTGCTGTATATATATCTCTGATTTATGTATAAAAAGAGTGGGATTTTTTTTTTTTTTACCCCACCAAGGATCACTTTTTGCCTCCATTGAGAACGTGGCCTACAGCTTAAAGGATCCTTATACAAGCAGTCAGTTGTGATTCAGGAAAGTGGTTCATTTATTAACTTCTCATTCATTCATTCAATCCTTCAGTATTTACTGAGGGAAAGGAACCAGACACAATACAGTATGGTACTGTGTTATTCCATTTATACTACATTCAATAAAAGACAGAACAAATCTATGGTGATAGAAATATGAACAGTGCTTGGTTCTAGAAGAAAAAGACTGAATGCAAGGGCCCAGAGGAACTTTCTAAAGATGCAAATCTTTTTATCTTGATCTGGGTCATGGTTACACGTCTGCATACCTTTGTCAAAACTTATCAAACTGCATACTTACGAAATCTACGTTTACTGAATTTAAATTATCTCCTAACAGAGTATTCAAGACAGTATTTCCCAGCATGTGCCAGCCTGGGTACTTTAAATTGGTCCCTGAAGGCCCTAACTTGCTGCAGGATACCAAAGTCCAACCCAATGTTCTGTTGTCATGCAGGGTCAGGGAAACAGATGGACCCCTTGATCTGACTTCACCAATGTTGCCTTGGAATCCCAGGTGGAGCTCTGATGACCCAACGTCATCATGGGGTAGAAAAAGTCAAAGGGATCTATGGACTTTCATGTGGAGACAGGCTGCAAAATCAAGTGCTCTGAGATCTGTACAACGACTGCTAGGGAAGAGGTGACGAAAGTCCGCAACATCACCGCAGGGAAGAAGCGAGGGGAAGCCTTTCCCGGAATATGAGAGCACTTATCCCTCTGGACGGGGGCCCACGTGCTGCCTTGTGACACTGCTTGTACTTGGCACCGCATGGTTATTGACAGCAGCTCTGTTCTTTCGCCTTCCACATGCTTACGTCATTTTCTCAATTGGAACAGACATGGCCTGTGGTCTGGGCTGTGTTTTTACACCCGGCTCAGTGACCAGGCATGACACCTTAAAATCAGATTCCCAGGACCACAGAACCAGGCACATCAAATTTCCTGAACCAAATACTGGGAAAAGTGTCTGAAAAAAGATCTTTGTGCTACTTTTGAGTATGAGAAACTGCCTAAGGGACACAATCTAGATGCCCGTCTCATGGAATTGCTAATACATTTTTAGAGGCACAACAGGAAAACTCCAAAGCTTGCCCTTCCAGAAAATTCAAGACAACTAGTCATTCCAAGAATAAAGCAGCCTTAAAATCCTTATTCTGTCTAAAACACTATATTAACCTCGAAAAGGGGGATAAACTTGATAGACTTTGCTTTTGAAGAAAATGGAAATATGCTCAACTAAATAAACCAGGGTTTTTGGAAATTTTCTTCATAAGAGTTGGCCAGAGAAAGAACTAACAGATCTAAGCTTATATGTGTTGAGAACCTACCATGTATCAGGTATTCTGCTAAGCAGGGTATAAACATTATCTTGCTCACTCTTTCCAACCACTCCGGAGGTAGGTGCTATCATCATACCAATGTTTGCAGAAATTAAAAGGGTTAACACTTGCCCAATTTAGGATGATGGAAGCAGGAAACTGGCTTGAGACCTTCTACTTTGATGCTTCATACCTGCCTGCTCTTCCTAGGTGGCCTATAACCTTAGATGACTCTGCAGGGATATGATTTTGCCTCTCAGAGAAGGGTAAGAGAACCCAGAGAGGGAGTGGCCAGGCTGGTATTTGAATGGGGGCACACATCCATGTAAGGACGCACCACAGCCTGCTGCCCCGGAGGGTCTGTGAAGGATTTAGGTAGGAACTAAGTTTCAGCAGGTCACCAAGAGAAGAGCAGGCCACTTGGACGTGCGCTGGGCCAGCCTCTGGGTTACACGTAGCTGAGCGCGGCTCTACCAACTTGGACCTGAGAGCTGACACCCGATGTCAGAACCCTGGGTGGGGACGGCCAGCACGGCAGCCGTTTCAGGTTGGAGGGTTAGAGGTCCAACATACAGCACGTTCACCTGGGACGTCCACTTCCTGGACGTCTTACCTGGACTGTCTGCACCGTGTAGATTTTCTTCAGGTTCGAGGCACACTCAGCTGCTGTGGCACCAGGGAGGGATCTGAGCGAACAAAAGCAAAAGAGCAAAGAAACAAGAGAAAACAAGTAGTCAATGTTCCTGAAAGAAGTCTGCAGGTCTTTGCACAAATTAGGTCTGAAACCACAGAATCAGGCATTTTCTGGGATGTTCTTTAGAATTCAAGATGTGAAATTCCTACTTTGTGAAGTCATGTGTTTGCTTCTCCTAAATGTAAGCATGTTTATTCTGTGGAAATTTAACTAAAAACAATTTTTTTTAAAGGAAATGTATTTAAAAAAATATTGGAGGGGCGCCTGGGTGGCGCAGTCGGTTAAGCGTCCGACTTCAGCCAGGTCACGATCTCGCGGTCTGTGAGTTCGAGCCCCGCGTCGGGCTCTGGGCTGATGGCTCAGAGCCTGGAGCCTGTTTCCGATTCTGTGTCTCCCTCTCTCTCTGCCCCTCCCCCGTTCATGCTCTGTCTCTCTCTGTCCCAAAAATAAATAAACGTTGAAAAAAAAAAAAAATATTGGAAACTTCAAAAAAACCACATTTTAAAAAGCACTAAAATCGCCTTGTCACAACCAAACCTTTTGCTAGGACTGTGAAAAAGAAACGAGGCCTACTGTGCAGGTAGATGACACGTAAATTGCAGGATCATTGCCGGGATACAGGTTTGAAAAACTTGTCGGTTCCCCGGTGGTAAATATTCACAAACTCTTTAAGAAACAGAGCAACCTTTTGGCAACTTTAAGAAAACACCATCACTAAAAGTCAACTGTAGTTTCACCTGAAATTTGCATACATTTCCAAAACACTTCCTTTTAGAAAAATTCTTTCAGTTACTTTCTCGGGCTGATTGAATTAGCTCTGGGGAACTCTGCGGTCAGAATACATTAATCTTTAGTTTGCCATATGTTCCACTAGATGGCAACATACTACAGGTTTATTCACCAGAAAAATCCGGCACCATTTCCTGGGACTGGGGGCAACATGACTCCGTCTCATCAATCCTTAGAAGCTAAGACTCTCAGTTCCTGCCACCTTTTCTTTCTCCCTACACTGAATTACCAGTTCTTGCTCAAGACCGTTGGGATTCAGGTGTGTCAGGCCAAAGATGAAAACTCACCCCTCAAGTAAAGCTTGAAAGCCCCATGTCTGGTTGTGAGGTGAGAAATGGGGTTTGCTGAGAGGAGAACATGCTGGCTCACGGTTGACCCACTAGGATCAGGCATCTGTAAAAAATGATCTTTACTGGCCACTTGCAGAGACACAGCTCCCATGCAACCTGAAGGCATTGCGCTTTCTGGAGAGCTGTTAAACCACTGCACGCTTGAGATACACACAAAACTCACAGAGCACAGAGGCAGAAAGGACAGCAAAGAAAGGATCATGCCCAGGTGTAGGGTGGGCATGAGGTATGAGTGGCAGGGTTCTACAGAGTATAATTCTGGAACTATGGGCCAGTAAATGCTCTCTGGTATCTAACTGGAATAGAAAAAAATAATTTCTGAATACAATTCCCTTGTTTCAAGGTCACTCAGGAAGAACAATTATGGACCAGTTTACGGGCAAACAAAGGACCATGTTAAGTAGGTGAAATCTGATAAATAAATCTAACCCAAGTGTTTACGACTTTTTTCTAGTTGTTTATAAATATCCTGGACATTTTTTTAAAGCAATAACCAATATGACTGCATTTTCTTGCCAGACCTGAAGGCTAAAATAACTATGTTGAAGAGTGTGGTGAACAGTGAGGTATTCAATCAACACCTAACTCTGACAGTGACTGGGCCCCAGATCAATCAATCCATCAGCCCACAGAGACTGCCTTGACTTGGATAAATACTAATTTACTATTTAATGCAGGTTGTTCTGCTGCTTTTGGCTTAAGTTATAAAAAGATTGAACAAAAAAACCGAGACAGACCTTGAACCTTTTCTGAATAGATTTTCACATGAGGAAATCTATTACTTTTATATGAAAACCTACTGGCATTTATTCCAATGTCTATTTCTTTTCACTTGAAAAGTTTAGCTGACCTCTCCACCAAATATGCCCAGCAGGATATATCCCTGGATTACCCAAAGCACATAGGAGAGTATATACAGGGCTCCTTCCCTAACAGGGTGGGAGACAGGTTAGGATTCAAAGGAAGGAAATGTACTTTGTCTTTCCTTCTTTTTAAAAACGGTATGTTTCAAATTTTCACTATTTCTTAAATCACACTTCAATTTTTTAACTGTGCAGAAGGAGTATAACTGGAAAGCTCACCTCAGACATTAGGTCAACTTAATACAATGTGAAGGTAATACTGTTTACCTGGAAAACGTCACTGAGGAATATTTCCTTTATATGCCTCTTTTTTATTTATTTTTTTTAATTTTTTTTCTCAACGTTTTATTTATTTTTGAGACAGACAGAGACAGAGCATGAACGGGGGAGGGGCAGAGAGAGAGGGAGACACAGAATCTGAAACAGGCTCCAGGCTCCGAGCCATCAGCCCAGAGCCTGACGCGGGGCTCGAACTCACGGACCGCGAGATCGTGACCTGGCTGAAGTCGGCCGCTTAACCGACTGCACCACCCAGGCGCCCCTATAATGCCTCTTTTTAAATGCCTCTGTATCCACACTGTGGTCTTTTAGTTGCATTCTAGTATAGGAGACAACCATACAAAATCATTCAGGGTCCCTCAGTTTCACTAAGTCTTATAAAGAAATCTAGTTTCCAGGGTCCAGAAAGGGCTCTTGAGTACAACAACAAGGCAACTCCGTCTGGGTCAGATAATATTATCAGGAGCTAGTATGTGAGGACACTCCTACTTGTGCGCTAACCGTTCCCCCTGCACTACACTCCTGTTGGCGTGCTATCCATTCACCATGCGCTACACTCCTGCATGTGCCCCAACCATTCCCCCTGCACTGCATACCTGTCAGTGTGCAAACGATTCCCCTGCACTGCACTCCTGCTAGTGTTCTAAACATTCCCCCAGCACTGACTCCTACCAGTGTGCTAACCATCCCCCCTGCACTGCACTCCTGCCAGTTTGCTAATGATTCCCCTGCAGTACACTCCTGCCAGTGTGCTAATAATTCTCCAGCACTGCATTCCTGCTAGTGTGCTAACCATTGCCCTTGCATGGCACTCGTGCCAGTGTGCCAACCCTACCCTCTGCACCGCACTCCTGATGGTGTGCTGCACTCCTTCCAGTGTGCTAACCATTTCCCTACTCTGCACTCCTGCTGCTGTGCCAACCCTTCCCCTTGCACTGCCCTCCAGCCACTGTGCCAACCTTTTGCCCTGCACTACACTCCTGCAGACGCACCAACCATTCCCCTGCATTGCACTCCTGCCAGGGTGCTAACAATTTCCCTGCAACGAACTCCTGCCAGTGTGCCAACCATTCCACCTGCACTACACACCCACCCCTGCGCCCACCCTCCCCCAGTGCTGCCCCCCTGCCCCGTATGCCCACCCTTGCCCCTGCAAAGCACTTCTGCCCTCACCGCACTCCCACCCATGCGCCCACACTTCCGCCTGCACTGCACTCTCGCCCGTGCGCCAACCCTTCCCCCTTCACTGCAGTCCCACCAGGGCACCCACCCTCACCCTGCACTGCCATACCTCCGGTGCGCCAATCCTTCCCCCTGCACTGCACTCCTGCCAATGTGGTAACAATTCCCCGTTTCCCCTGCACTGCACTCCTCCTAGTGTTCCAAACATTCCCCCTGCACTGCACTCCTGCAGGTGCACCAACCATTCCACTTGCACTGCACTCCAGCCAGTGCGCCAACCCTTCCCCCTGCACTGCACTCCCGCCCGTGCGCCCACCATTCCCCTGCACTGCACTCCTGCTGGTTCTAACCATTCCACCTCCATCACAGTACTGAATCCCTGCCACCCAGCTTTGTGGGAAGAGTCTTTCCAGTAGAGCAGAGAAAGTTCTCACACAAACCAACAGGATCACCCTCAGTGATAGGTGTCTCTGATTAACATTTCGTGATGCTGATTTACTGGCATTTTAAGGAAAAATATCAGCTTCGGTTTCCTAATTTCTTAATGGAGAAGGTTGGATTCTGTGATCTTCAAGGTTTCCTCTTGCTGCCGGAGTGTCTTCTGAATATCCAGGTTTCAAAGTAACGAAACAGTGTTGTCGGAATTCCTGACAGTAGAAAGTGGTTGGCTTGGCCAGCGTAGGAAAGGTATTCTTCTGTGAGCCAAATCTGATTGCGACGGTCACTGAAAAACACCACTATGCCTAATCCTCACGCCTGACCTGGGACATCTTTAACAAGCAAAACCGCGTCATATCCACAGAATCAATTTTAAAAGGGTAATAAGCAAGCTGAGATTTTAAAATAATCTGCCTTGTAAACAGGTCAGCCTGTACTTGACTTGCCGGTTCAAAGTTGAACCAGAAGCTGCATCGTCTACTGTTACTGTTTCTTAAAGTAGCAATGCGGGTGGCTCGGGGCAGAGCTGCAGGCCTGGCAGCTGACCGCCCTGCACCTCTCCTCCCCGTGACTCTGAAAGAGACTTGTGCCGGCTGGAAGATAAATGTTTGCCCCTGAGGTAAATCAAAGACACACTATTACTTATCTCACATACACACCATATTCTCGTATCTTTAACAAACCTTTGTATCTCATTCATGTTACAAACCCAAACCTCTCAACAGAACCCTCAGCAAACCCTCACTCTGCAGACCAAAGAAGGCACTCATCTGGGCGTGATGTTGCATGCCCCCCCCCAGGGGACACGTGGCAATATTTGGAGACATGTCCAACTGTCACAATTGAGGGGGATGTTACTGGCATCTAGTAGGTAGAAGTCAGGGCAATTGTGGAGCCTCTCAGAGGGCACAGGACATCCACCTCACCCCCAACGATGGATTATCTAGTCCAAAATGTCAACAGAGTCCATGCTGAGAACCCCTGTCAGAAACATGTAACAGAGTCTCAGAGGATTTATAATTTATTTAGTTAACAAAGATTCACTGCACATCTCTTTTAGCTGATGGGGACACAGTTGTGATCACTCTACACAAAGACCAGTCCTCATGAAGTTTACGTTCTCGAACTGGCACCCCTGCTTTCTGAACTCCCCAGATTCCTGAAGCCAAAGAAATTATGATCTCTTTTCTTTGCCAAGGAGGGATGAGGTGGGAGAGAAAGCCATGAGAGGAATATACTTGTTGACGATGACCCTTCCTAGAAGGACACACAGCCAGAGGGGTGGGAAATCACAGAACCAGGGACTCAGAACCTATTTTCACATTCTCTGAATTCTATGCCCCCTTTTCAAGGTAAACAGCTGCAGCTGAGAACACAGGAGCGGAACAATAAATGCCCTCTGGATGGATCACATTAAGGAGTTTGAAGTGTTCACCAAGAGTGTTCCCTCTGATTTAATGATATTAATGTAATAATGGCCTCCTTTTATTGAGCACGTGTCATATGAGAGGGTCTGGCTTCTATTGTCTCCAATCCTTTAGTAACGCGGTCAGGTTGGTGTCATCATCCCCACTTTATTAATTAGGAAACTGAGGCTCAGTCTTTTTAAGTAGCAAATCTGGGTTCTTTCCCTGATCTGTCTAGCTCTCATGCCCATGATCTTCCTCTTAAACAAGGATGGCTCCCAGTAAAAACCAGTCACTGCCGTCATGGGTGGTCACACATGGCCTCTTAACGGCAAATCCCTCTCTCATCTCTTTTTAGACTACCTACTCCCTTCTTGGACCCACCACCTGCTCCAGACTGTCATCCCCCTGCCAACATCCATCTGGCCACACTGCAGGGAGGGGGCAGATGTGGAGACGCAGGGCTGGGATGGATGCTACCAGAATCCCTGGCAATAACGATATCCAAAAATGTGATATAAGGGACACAATTCAGTAAGAACACATGTACTGGTCAGCATTTTCTGGGGCTGAACATGAGGAGAAGATACTTTACCAAATAAGAAACACAGGCAGGAAAGCAGAGGGGCTAAGAGGATCATCTTTAGAATGAATGGACTTGAGTTCAAGTCCCAGCTCAGCCACCTTCCAGCTGGGTGATAAGCCTGACCCTCTCTGACCCTCACTTCCTGTTTCTGAGAATATGGTTTCTATCACCCATTGCTTTGCCACTTAGATGACATGACCGAATTCTATTTAAAGCATTTACCCAGCATGTGGCATTTAGTATGCAATTGTGGCTAACATCACCATCATCATCATCACCATCAGGGACAGAAAAACAGGAACCGATGAGCATGCAATTAGAACTGAGAGATACTGAGTACGTTTTCTAATCTGTGGGGCAGCCAGCAAGAATCCCAAGTCTGTGAGAGTTACACACACAGCTGAGAAACTCCTGTATTCCTTCTTCAGAAAAGAAAGCCCATCGGGTGCCAGTGTCTCTGGGATTAAGGCCAGAGCTACCCTGAGGGCTGTTTCCACTCCGAGTTGGCTAATTGAGAAGCTGTGATGGTTTAGGGCAGAAGTGAGAGGGGGTCCTTCGAGGTCTGCCAAGTAGGTGATTTGTGTAAAGACGTCAGGGGAACTATTAATGTTACTTACACCGCAAACTCGCAAATCCAGCTTTATAGTACTCCTGTGTGTCTTCAACTGCATAACAGAATAACAGGAAATGCATCTTAAGACTCTTTATGTAAAATTTCTTTTCATTTGGGGAGTTAGGAGAAGGCAGGAAGCCCCATAAGTTTGGACCAACAGTTCTACTTAAATGGTTTACAGACACGTAAGCACCATTTACATGCAAAAAGCTAATGTGTTACTTACAAATCATCTTTATCGATTCATTAAAGCAGGTCCCTGAGAATTTCACAAGACAGAACCCTTCCAGTTCAATTTAAGTCTGAAATGCTCCAAGGCGTTTTATCCTCTCTCTTATTCCAGAAATACTTACTGAGCCCCCAATACTTGAAAAGGCCATGTATCACGTGTTATGTGCATGCATTATCTCATTTCACCCTCATTAAAACATCATGAGGTAAACAGTGGTTGCAAACCCACTCCGCAGAAAAGCAAACTAACTTTGAGGGTGGTGACTTGGCCAAAGCCACAGAGTTGGCTAGTGGCAGAGCTGGGACTTGAACCATGGATGGCTGGCAACCTCGCTCTTTCCCACGAGCCTGAAGTGATCACGTACTACCTGACCCATCCTCTGCTTGGTGGCATGAATACAACTCTGCACCAAGCAGTCTCAACCCTCCTGCAACTTGCAATCCTCAGTTTACTTGCCTGCAATACAAAAGCACCTTCTCCATTCAACCCCACCATTAAAGATACGGTTGCTACAGGTAAGGCTCATGAATAATTCACGGAGACAGAAGCCCTTGCGAATACTCCAGGCAAAGCTCTTCGCCCGTTACCTGGCTAGCTCTTAGCAGGCCACAGCACCACTTACCAGTGACCTGGACACCTGGAGATGCTTCTTAGAAAGAAAAGATGCTGGAAGGGTTTCCCCAAATCCTGCCTGCATCCTTGCCAAAGCGTGGTCAGTTAACTGGCGGTGTTGCTTGGGAGCTTGTTAGAATGACAGCATCTCCAGGCCCATTAGACACCTGCTGAGTCCTATGGGATTTGTATACATATTGAAGTTTGAGATGTGCTGGCCTGTGTCATCTAAATTAAGTCACCGTAAGAAATGCTAACAACTTGGGAAGTAAAAGCTAATGAACTACAGATAGCATCATCAAAAACACATAAAATCCCTCTTCCCACAGATGCATTTTTTGTCGTCACCCAAAGAGATGATCAAGATGAGGCTGTCGTTAAATGTGAAGGACAATCCGACACAAGCTCTTAAATCTGGATTTGAGGCAAGGCTCTCTTCTTTGCAAATTCTGAAGCAGGGAGTCCTTGGCTTCATTTTTTCCCCATGAAACAGGAGCTCGGTTTCTTCGTTTGTGAAATTAAGTGGGAGGACCAGATTGCCTCTCAAGTCCTACCTAGCTTCCTTTATTTCGGGATATGAGATGTGGAAGAATTGTGTCCCGTTCATTGTTCATGTTCACAAGGAAGTGGTGTTCAACAGGGCTAGGGACACCAGTGCTTGGGGTCACACACAGTCCTGAGTTCAAATCCTGTTTCCATTTTGTACTGGCTGGGTAACCTTAGTCAAGGTGCTTCTCTGGGCCTCAACTTTCTCATCTGTAAAATGTTGCTGACACATCCTACTGCAACACTGTGAGAACCTTGTGGGTAATTACGTACGGCACCCAGGGCAGCACCTAGCCCAACAGAGTACACAGGAATTAATACTGACAAGCTAGAGTGGAAAAAGATGTGAAATTTTGCAAATGGTACAATATATCCACATAACGTATGCACACACCCAATGTCCAAGCACATGATAAATGGTTGGTGAAAGAAATGAATACTGACAATATTCCACCTTGTATGAGTGACCACTTCATTTGAGCCAAGGGAACAACCTTAGAGAGGGAGAGTTGAAAGCCAGGGATAGGTCTCATAAAGCCAGTCTTGTTGAATTTACTGACATCCGGCTCAGCAGTCAGAGGGAAAGTCTTGACAGGCTCAGTTCTGTGATGAAGAGCACCCCTCCTAAATCGTTCACTCCATGAAAGCTGATTTCGACTTAATCACTTTTATTTTTTTAAATTTTTTTCAATGTTTTTTAAAATTTATTTTTGAGACAGAGAGAGACAGAGCATGAACAGGGGAGGGGCAGAGAGAGAGGGAGACACAGAATCCGAAACAGGCTCCAGGCTTCAAGCTGTCAGCACAGAGCCCGACGCGGGGCTCGAACTCACGGACCATGAGATCATGACCGAGCCGAAGTTGGATGCTTAACCGACCGAGCCACCCAGGCGCCCCTCGACTTAATCACTTTTTTTTTTTTAATTTTTTTTTTCAACGTTTTTTTATTTTTGGGACAGAGAGAGACAGAACATGAACGGGGGAGGGGCAGAGAGAGAGGGAGACACAGAATCGGAAACAGGCTCCAGGCTCCGAGCCATCAGCCCAGAGCCCGACGCGGGGCTCGAACTCACGGACCGCGAGATCGTGACCTGGCTGAAGTCGGATGCTTAACCGACTGCGCCACCCAGGCGCCCCTCGACTTAATCACTTTTAAACACACCTGTGGCTTGCGGCCACGCCAGCTTCCTGTTTGACAGTCACATACAAAAATGGTCCAGGGCCTATCAGGAACATTTAATAACGCGTCTATTGAAACACACTTCATAGTCTAAATGCTTTATTTTTGCACGTTTATTTTTATTTTCCAGGCTTCCATCTATTTTCATTCCTGGCCTCTAAGCTCCTGGACACTAGCAACTGGAACTCTTTCCCTCTTGGCATATAACGAATCCCTGAGCACACAGAGGTTGGGTGGGAGAGAAGTGTGACAGTGTCAGAGGTGACAGGAGCACTAGGGCCAGGTTTTGGACTGTCACCATGCCAGACCACTGACGTCCTGCGAGCTGTCTCAGGTTTGGAAATAAGGAAATGGCATCTGTAATAATAAAAGAAGGAAAATACACTTTTTAAGCAGCTAGTGCCAGGGAAGGGCTTATAACTTTCCTGGGTGAGAATGTTTAGGGCCTTCAAGCCTACCTGTGAGAAGGAACCAATGACCCAAAGACTGAGGTCGTGAGCCCCTCCTTCAGAACCTTTCCCCACCTGAGCTCCCTGGAGACCCTTTGCCCCTTCCAGAAAATAAAATCCTGGGACAATAAGAGAGACTGTGGATTCAGAAAGGCAAAAATGAAAACAGGAAAGGGAAAGTCGAGATGCCAGCCACTCTGTCCCTGTCACCTATGGCCTTCCACGCAGTCTTCTACCCTCGCCTGGTCCCAAAAGGCCACTCTATGAACAAGGATGGTATTGAGCTCCTCTCCAACAAGCATGGCCTCATCCCCATATCAGATTTGTTATTATGGAGCCCACCATTGGAATGCATGTGAAAGCACCACACCGTGAAAGGGGGCTCCCTCTGGTACCTCCTAGAACTCTCTACTGATGCTAAGGAAGCATGGGGTACAAAAGACGTCCCTTCCGGGAGGCCCAGAACCATGCTGTCATTGTGCATGTACTGTTAACGGTGAGGACGGGGATGGGCAAATGATATGCTCAGTTAGCCTCATCCATAAACAGAGCAGTAATTCTTCACGTGTGATGGGTAAGGCATTTGTCACAAATGTGCATTCCATCTCAGGGGTCTGAAAGAGCAGGTCCTGGGCAGGGTTGGGAGCCTGTATTTTAAGAGGCACAGCCAGGTGGTTCAGATGTAAGTGGAGAGGGATGACAGTGTGAAAAACACTGGTTGGGTGGAGGGAAACCCCGTTGGGGTGGGTTGGTGGGAGGCTCACGTGATTGGCCTACCTCTGTGACTAAAGACACAAGCACACAAATACTCCCTAAGCACCTACTATGTGCACTGTCATATCCACTCCTAGGGAGCCAGACATGAGGCAGTCCAAGTCTCATGGTCAAGAAGGAGGGACAGAGAAACAATCAATAATTCTTAATATAAATAGTGGCCTGTAAAAAATGCTGCAGGTGCACAAAGGAGGTGGTGGGATGAATCCTGCCTAGGCCAAGGGCTAGTTAAGGACAATTACAGAGTTGGCATCTTTGCAAGGCCTTGAAGGATGCATGGCAGCCTTTTAGGTAGACAAAGGGGAGAGAGGCATCCCAACCTGAAGGAACATCATGAGACAAAGATCAGAGGCTGTCAAGTCCACGGTTACCAGAGAGACAACACGTTGGGTCCAGGGAGACTCATAGAGAGTGGTGTTTCGGAGTTGGGGAGATACAGGGGATGACGCTAAAAACAAGGTAGGTTTCACGTTAAAAACAGCAATGTAGACGTTTATAACCTGCGACCTACAGGTTTTAGGTTTTGTTTTTGTTTTTAACCTGCGGAATGCTTTCTTCAAATTAGAGTGGCCAGTTTCTAAAATAAACCACCACCAACAAAACCAATCAGAGCTGCTCTAGTCAAAGGAGGGTGGCGATCCAGAATCCCACCTGCTGGGAGCACACAAGCCCACAACAGAGGCACCCTGAGGTGGTGACAGGTAGAGTCACAATCCGCTGCTGTGGCACAGGTGAAAAGGTAGGTGTTTGGAGTGGCAAGACCAGGTACAGTGTAGAAGGCTAAGCCTCGAAGCCCAGGTAGGGGGGTGCTGGGAGAAGGGAAGAGCTTGGGGGCAGGCAGGCTAGCACGTACCTGGGGCTAGAGAGCACCAGGCCCTGCAGAGGCACGGACGTGGAGGGGAGGGGCCGGATTAGACTTCCAACAGGGGACCAGCCATTGGAAGCACAGAACTGGATGGAGTAGTGTACCTGAGAGAGGAGTCAAGGAACAAACGGAAATTCCGACTCTGAAAAATGTGTCAGATGGTGGTATTGCTAAGCAGCATGTGGTAGACTGGGTGTCCAGAACTCAGGAGAGAGGTCAGGGCTAGGGAGGCAGATTTACAGATGGTCATCAGAATCGCATGAACCACCATGACAGAGAAGAGGAAGTCACCCGGGGTATAATCCCACAACCCTGAACTATTCAGGGTGGGGTGGCTGGTACCAGGTGCTTGCTGATCCAGGAGCTGAGGGCAGGATGATGCAGAAAGGACTCTGGGAAGCCGACATTCCAGGGAGAGGAGACCTGCAAATGCAGGCTCCTATGAAAAAAACAAAGGAGGGTCAGGGGCACGGGAAGTGTGTGTCAGGATGTGTGCGACATTTTGCATCAGTGGTTAAGGAAGGCCCTGCTGAGAAGATGACACGTGAGCAGAGACCAAAAGGAGAGGAAAGCCCAGTCCTAGCAGGTGAGTGAGGGAAGGGCATTCCAGGCAGGAGGGGCTGCTGGTGGCAAAGGCCCATGCTTGGGATGATAGAGAAAGACCTAGAAGGGTAGGAGAAAGAGTGAGAGGGAGACGAGGGTGGGGGAGGGAGGGGGAAGGTATAGTGGGTGGGGACAGGAAATGCTATAGCGTCTCAAAGGCTATTGTAAGTACTTTGGCTTTTGCTCTGAGTAAAAAGGAGAGCAGAGAAGGGAAAGGCCTTCACTTAGGTATTACAGGGACCACTTCAGCTGCTGGGATGGGAAGGGACTGTAGGGGGCCAGGGTAGAAGCAGAGAAAATAGTCAGCACGCTACTGCAATGGCCCAGGTGAGAGAGGTGGTGTGGCTCAGGGTTTAGGATGCGGGTGGAGAGAATGCATTGGATTCTGGATACATTTGGATGGTAGAATCAACAGCATCTGCTGAGAGTGGATGTAGGGGAGGGAGAAGGAACAGGAGAAGAAAAGGAAGGGAGAGTCACAGAGGTCTCCAAGAGTCGGGGGCTGAGCACCTGGAAGGATGGACTCACCGTCAACTGCTCTTATCTGAGATGGGACACATGGAGGAAGACAAATTGGGGAGAGAAACTGGAGAGGTGGTTTGACTTGTGTCGAGTTCACATGTGTATCAGACGGAGACAGAGAGAAGGAGACGGATGCACACGTGTAAAACTGTGGGAATCACCAGCAAAGTGATGGAACTAAAAGCCTTGTGACTGAACGGCATCACTGGTGTGGTGTAGATGGGGACAAGAGGCCAGAGGACTGAATCCCATGGACAATACTCAGAGGAAAGGGGGTCACCATGAGATGAAAACAAAGCACTCAGAGAGAGACATGCAACCAAGAGTAGCCTCTAAGATCAAGACAAGATGCGGCTTTAAATCCCCAGAAAAGGGGAGGAAAAGTCTCCATCCTACATCCCCAACCAAAATTATACCCCCATATGCTTGAATTCTTAGCCATACCATCTAATTTAAAACAACAACAACAACAACAACAACAACAACTAAGGACTTACTGGAAATTACTATTGAAAATGCAACTAACTCTACTAAGGGACTCTCCCATTCATTCATGGGGGGAAATGAGTTCAGGTTGCTGGCCTCCTAGCACTGAGTTCAGACAGGGTGCTCCATCCAGGGACTATTAGTGTGTGTGGTCGGGGGCGGGGGGGGGGGGGTGAGGTGGTAATTTTGGAGCTTCAGGTAACAGTGTTGTCAGCATTTATTAAACACTTATTCTATGCCAGGCACGCATGTGAGTATTTTATGCTCATCCAATAATCCCTAGAACAGCCCCCATGAGATATAGTCTATGATTATTCCCATTTTACAAACAATGAAACTGAGCATTGAGAGTGACTAGATCACTTGTCCACGGCCACACAGTAGGCTGAAAGGGACAAGTAGGTAGTAAGTGCCAAAGGACAGTCTTATGTGGAAGGAGGCCTCTACGTGCTGTGGAACTCAATACTGATGCCCTCAGTGGCGGACATCAGCTATGCTGGGGTGAAGGTTGCTTTGGAAGGCTCTCCTGAGAACATCACTACTCTCTATAGAATCCTGTTTCCCTAGGGAGGAATGGTTACAAATGAACTTCTAGAACATAATGTGTTCACAACCCCACAGGGAAGGAGACCAACCTACAGAAACAGAAGGGACTTCCAGAGAAGGGAATACAGCTCAATAAAAGCCATGGGGTGAGTGGTCAGGCAAAATGAATTCAAATGAAGAATGCTGGAAGTAATTATACTTTCTAAGTTAATGTAATTATTTCTATTACAAATTTGGACACTATGGACATTATTTCATTTGACTGCTGGCTTTCAGAGATCAGAAATGCAGAAATACAGACTAGGAGAGCTCGAGTTTGTGTCTTCAATGAAGTTACTACATTCTTAGCCTAAAAGATCCCAGATATTCTTAGAAAGTTATTTACTGTTATGTAGTATTAAAATCTTGGACCATACTTAAAATGCTGTGCCTTTAAGTAGGCTAATTTGTGACCTGTTTAAAAAGAAACTCCCTCAAGCCTGTTTCCACCAGTCAAGAGTTTCCCCATTATAGACCAGAGATCCAGGTTTACCTTGAAAACATATACCAGGTAACAACATTAGTTACAACGCACCTTTGAAAACAGACACATAATTTCATTCTGCTAAAGTTTGCCAAAATCACTCCCGTTATGACAGTAAAAAGCTTTCTTAGCATCCCATAATGAAAGTGAAAATGTTTTAGATAACGAGACTCTTGAATCTACCCCACCCCCAACTTCTTTGGGTCCCCGGAAAAGGCAGTGGCTCTGAGTTTCAATTCTTACAGAGGGGTGCTATTTCCAACAAGAAGAAAGGAACGAACTTATGTCCCTTAAAAGGGTGATTATTACTTTTTAAAAATCTTGCAGGCATGTTATGGAAGGCTTTTAAAGATGTGACTTGGGTCTATTAAGTAAATTTCACAGAAAACAGCCATATACCTTCCTCCCTAACACTTAACCAGAGAAACAGTGTCATCAAAATTTCCATAAGCTCTTGGGACAACCTTGAGGTGTCATCGTTGGGCACCCACTGGGTGACAGATACCAAAAAGGGCTTCACATTAGTGAATTTATTCATTTGTCAAAAACTTCTCGTGCTCCTGCTGTATGCCAGGTACAGTTCTAGGTGCTGGGATACAGCAAAAGTCAAGGACAAAGTCCCTGCTCGTTGGCTTTTAACAGAGGAGAAAGTACCCAGGGACTGAGGCAGACTGAAAATAAAGTGATTCATACAGAATACTATGTGGCGGCATTAAGCATTACAGAGCAAAATAAGCGAGAGCAGGGGAACACAGAATGACTGCAAGGTTTGGGGTGTGCTAATTTGGATACGGCGGTCAGGGAAGCATCTCTGAGGAGATGACACCTAAGCCGTCCCCCGAGAGAGCCATAATTGTCCCCGCTTTACTGACTAGGTGAGGTATTGCTCACCGTTGAATTCCCAGCGCCTAGAAGGCGCGTGGCTGCACCGCAAGTGGTCAGGAAGTACCTGCCCAGGGTTTGAGCAAGAACGCAAAGCGGTGTCGGCGGGTTTCGGTGGGGCGCGGGGTGCAGGCCCCCGCTGGGCCGCGATCCGCGCCACCCCGGCACACTTCCCAGGGGGCCGGCCGGTCCGCTTTCCCGAGCGCTGTCACCGCGGAGGTCGGGTCCCGAGCTCTCCCGGAGCGCCGCGGGGGCAACCAGGACAGCGCCGCTCTCCCCACTTTACGGCGGGGACCCGACGACCCCCGACCGGGCCATCTCCCAGGGCCCGGCCAGGGCGGCCGCCCGCCGGCACGCTTCCTTTGCGGGGAAGAAAGGGGGGAAAGTGCTGCCGAAACTTTTGGGGCTGCGCCTGTGCCCTTCCGGGCGGAGCCGAGGCCGCCCAACACTCGCTCGCCCCGGCCCAGCCCCGGGCTCCCGACCCGGCTCTGCGCGAGCCCTGGGGGCGCGGGCGGCCGCCGAGCGGGGCCGGGGGGCCGCGCCGAGACAAAGCGGCGGCGCGGGCCGGGCGGGCGCACGGCGGCGGCGGCGGGGCCGGGGCCGGACGCGGCGGGCCCCGCGCCCCCTCACCTGTCGAGCCAGAAGGTCCAGGGCGAGTGCAGCGGGACCTCTCCCGGCTCGGGCCGCAGCGCCGACAGCTGCTGCAGGCCGAGCGGCGGCGCGGCGGCGGCGGCGGCGGCGGCGGCGGCGCGGGGCCCCGGCGGCTCCCGGGCCCGGGCGGGGGGCACGGCGGCCGGGGGCATCGCCATTTTCTCCGCCCCGCCTGCGAGGCCGGCGGACGCGCGGACCGCGGGGCGAGCGGCGGCTGAGTCACCCCGGCCCCCGCCCGCCCCGCCGCGGCCGCCCGGCCCCGCCCCGCGCGCCCCGCCCCGCCCCGGGCCCGCCGCCCGCCGGGGCCTGGGAGCCGCGCCGCCTGCCGCCGGGGGCACGGCACGACCGGGCCGCCAGACCGAAGCCGGCCGGCCCGCTGCGGGCTGCGGGGCCCATTTGGCACCGGCCTGCATCCCGCGGCGGGGGCGGGGGGTTGGGGCGGGGGGGACCGACGGCAGACCGGCCTGCGGGAGGGCAGAGCTGCGGCCGGGTATGGATTAGCGGGCTCTGGGGGTCGGGGAACAGAGGACCGGTCAAGGAGAGGGCTCACTCTGCAGCCAGACAGGGGGCCGGAGAGATGGATGGGCGGGCTCCGGAAAGATGGAGGGATGGACAGACAGACGGACCAGTGGATGGAGTTTCAGACGCACATGTAGGGAGGCGAAGAGGGGTGCGTAGAAATACCAGCAGTCTGAAGGATGGGTGGGAAAGCTGGCAGATGGTTGGAGGAGGATGGAGCGATGGAAGGGCAGATGGAAGCACAGTTGGATGTGACAGATAGATGGCAAGGGGAACCGCTGGCCAAGTGGATAAAGAAAGTGGAATGCCCAAGAGTGCAGGAAGAGAGGCCGGGCAGACACAAGGCAGGAACCTCTGACTTGGGCATGAGGTGGTGATAGGTCGGTTCTGTATTCTTCCTGGTGTGCATGTTTCCCAACTCAGCTAATTTTAAGGGAACAGAGCTCCCAGCTCAGCCTTTCTGGGGCCACCATATGTCTATAGTCAGGCACCAAGTCTGGCCCAAAGGCTGGCCAACTTCAAACAAAGGTTCTCAGAGTCAGTCTAAGTTCTCCAGATTGGCCCCAAAGCACCTTCAAAGAAGGAAACCAGGAACTCTCGAACACAGAACCCTCTGCTTTCTGAACCTCGGAAGACAGAGGATGTCACTGTGGCCGTAAGATTCCTGGGTCCAAAGTAAGAGC
The DNA here is from genome assembly GCF_022837055.1 of Prionailurus viverrinus. NCBI lineage: Eukaryota > Metazoa > Chordata > Mammalia > Carnivora > Felidae > Prionailurus > Prionailurus viverrinus. The sequence continues at coordinate 38,403,873 of NC_062562.1, forward strand.
AATGCTGCCAGCACAGCTCCTTGACAGGTTTCTGTCACTCTCTTTCAAAAGAAGAGGCACGGGGGCCTGTGAACTCACAGGCATAACTGGTATGGGCACGAATGCCCTCTCAAAGCTTGAATGTTGGTTAGGTCCCTCTCTGGCCTTTAACAGACATGGATGTGGATTTCCGTCTTCTCAGAGATTTTCTCCCTGGCCCAGCATATGTTCGTCTCTCGGCTTGAGCATTCAGTGGGATGAAAGAACTGTAAAACCAGATGGGTTCAGGGACTTCACAGGCATTGGAAATGCCTATTATGCATCCCAAGATAAGTGCTTTCCCTAAAAGGTATTTCAGTTCAGATAAAATGACAAGCTAAACAAGACCAACGCTTTGTGATCCCTACTTCAAACACAATTTGTATACAACATACGATGCTGAAAGCAGTGACATATTTATAAAATCCTTCCAACTCTGAGATCCTTGGGTTCCTTTTGGTTAGAGGCAGGGTTTTTTGTTTAATTTTTCCTCCCCCCCCCCCCTTTTTTTTTTTTTCAAGAAAAGGTGTATGTGGTATTGTTTAGGCTGTTCTGAGCATTTTACACTTATTAATTCATTTAATCCTCGTAACAATCCAATGAGGAAAGTACTATTTTATGGATTTATCCATTTTATGGGTGAGGAATGCGGAAGTTAAATTAATCCCAAGGTCACACAGCTAGCAAGGGATAGACCCAGGATTTGAACACAAGTATTCAGACTCCGGAATCTAGGCTTTAAACTGTCAGCCTCTACTGCCATTCTAATGGGAAAATGAACAGGTCCACATAGTAAAAATAAGGCAGTGAATAGTCAGGCCTCCCTCCCTCTGAAGGCCATCAATCTTCCCACCCAGAGGAAACCACTGCTAACAGTTTCCTTCCGGAAAAATGCAAGTAGGCACATAAAAGCGTGTATCTAGACACAGAAACTGTGTACCTATCTATATCTTTTAGAAGAGAAATAGAAGCATTTCATAACATTGCTGTGCCTCCTTATCTACTTAACATGATACATTTGAAGATTTTTTTTCCATATCAAAACACATACACCTACTTCAAGGGCTACAAAGTAAACCATTGTAAAGAAGTAATATGATTTAATTCACTAGCTCAAGATTGATGTTGTTTATAGTCACTTTCTTTTATAAATAATGCTACCATAAGCATTTTTATATTCAATGTCTTTCTTCAGCTGCGTAAGTTTGTTTCAGACTAAGTTTGGAGAAGTAGAATTTTGGCCTGCATTTAAAAATCTGACACATATTGCTAAATTACTGTCCCAAGCAGTTACATGAATTTGTATGTAACTGATTTATAAATAATGGTTGCCTCTGAAGTTGTGTTTATTAAGTGATATTTATCTTCATAAAGTTCTAAGGTAGAAAGGGACTTTTCCCCTACTAATTATATTAGAACTTGTCAAACTGTCTGGTCTAGTTTCTTCCTTCTGTCCTGCAACAGAAGGTTAACATACTGTCAACAACAAAGGGTTATTTTTAAAGTTTTATCGGTAATTTCCAAAAGAGAGTAAGCACCACATGATAAATTACTTCCAGAATTCAGAACTAAGAACTGTCTGGCAATTTTTCTTTAGTGAGTAACAATTATACACCTCCCTCTCTTTTTGCTTTGGCTTCCAGGATGCTCACAATTACATCTGATGTTTAATCATAACACTGATAGTCACCAATGAAGAAGCATCTCTATTTTCATATTAACTTACTCCCATTTTTGTTTTTAATGACCTAATTGCACATATGCATCTTATACCCTGAACCCCTCAAATCTAATTTGGAAGTAGGTGATATACAAAAAAAAAAAAAAAAAGTTAAAGGACCTTAAGATTAATAAAACAGGTCGGGCAACATGGCTAAGGCGAGAGGCAAGCAGAGAACAATGGGCATAATTTTCATTCGCTTCCTATTCAAAATGTGTAAGACACTTAACTGTTGTTGCTGCTTTTCAGAATCATCCTTAGAAGATAAAAAAAATTAGGACAATTCCCCTCCTCTTCCCCACTTTGCAACAGGACATCAGGGATTAGAAATTCAAGGCAGAAGGGAAACACGGAGATTATCTAAGCAACCCCATCATTTTACAAATGAGGAAACTGAGGCCCAGAGAGGTGAGGTGACTTACCCGAAGCCACAGCTCTAGGAAATGACAGAGGCAGGGCTAGAACGTGCGTAGCTTGAGATCCAGGCCAACGTCCTCTCCCACTGCGTAACACACACCTCAGACGACTGGGGTAGCAGGAGGGAGGAAGAAAAGGTGACCCCACAGCCCCTAGCAACGAAAACAACAAAAAGGACTTGAGGCACTCATAAATAATTAAGCAATTAGCTGCAGCAGCTACTCCCCTCCCCTCCAGTATCCAGTCACCAAGGCAACTTGGGCAGGGTGCCTGCTGGTTGCCTAGTAACAATGTGGTCTGCTCCCTTGACATGCTCCCTAGGCATCAAAGGATTTGAGAGCTGGGAAGAGCCTTAGACAGGGGTCCCTATTCCAACACCTTCATTTTCCAAATGGGGAAACAGAGGCTCAGAGAAGCCGAGTAACCTGCCCAAGGTCACACAGCTCCTCAGAGGCACAGCTAGGCTCCATTTCCAGTTACTTTCCATTGCACTATGGCTGCCTTGGGGATGCTGAAGATGAAGGAGAGGAGAGACATCTTTTCACAGTTCCTAGAAGAATGAGAAAGTAAGAGCAAGCCAGCAGGCAAGAAAGAGACAGAGACCTTGAGCTCTCATATGCAATTAGCAGGAGCTGGTAATCCCATCAGCCCAACTTTCATCATCGCCATGGCAACATGGGTGAGGCGGGTGCTGGTTGCCTAGGAACAAGTGGTGCTCTCTCTTCACTCACATCCAGCTCCCTGGGAGTCACAGGAATAGTAGAATATTGGAGCTGGAAGGGAAAAAGGGATCCTAACTCAGTGTCCTCCTTTGACTAACAAGGACACTGAGGTTCAGGGGCACTGTGCAAAGTCACACAGCCACACAGCTAGCTAGTGACAGGGACTCATTGTTGGCCAGCCAGCTTTTCTTGAATTCCCTGCACTTGATGCCTCTGTCATAGCACGGTGGGATGGAAAACTTCCCTCAGTAAAGTCAAAACACAGGAGAGGAATGGCTAGCGGTCCCCTGGGAGAACTTCTACCACCAGTCTAAATGGTGACAATGCTGCACACAAGGCCTTGACACACAGCAGACAAGAGGTATTGTGCACCGTAGTTAAACACGGTGTCTCCAAAGTCAGAGAACCTGAGTCAACAGCTAGCTCTCCCCAAACCTGATAAGCTTCTTGTCCCCCGATGGCTCAGTCTCCACATCTGAGAAACGGGCATCTTGACATTCCCTGTCTCGTAACTCATCATTAGGAGTAAATGAGACAACACCCAGGACAAATGCCTGGCATACAGTAAAGATGCAGTAAATGCTAGGTGTTCATTTATTTTACATTCAATAAATATTTATTGTATGTCTGCTATGCACATGGCACTGTTCTGGGCTCCTGAAATTCATTAGTGAGCAATACAGACAAAAGAAATCCCTGTCTCAGTGAGCTTACTTTCCAGTGGAATGAATATGTGTGTGTGTGTGTGTGTGTGTGTGTGTGTCTATGAATGACTATATATAAACACAAACACTTAAATATATATGTATCTACATATATATGCATTACATATATATTTAAATGTTTGTTGAAGGGGCGGAGGAACTCATTGCCAATGTGCTATGTTTATGTTACCAGGCTCCTTCTCTAAGACTGAGAAGTTTCCTGTTTACAGGGTGTGATGCTATAAATATGCAGGCCTGTCTTGGATGTGGGAACTCCCGGTTTCCTTTCTTTTAAAAGCTCAGAATAAAATGGAAGGCAGTGGCCACTAGATGGCAGACCTCAGTCTCTCTAGATTGGAGGGACAGTGAGGCCCAGGCCCAGCACAAGCTTTCAGTAAAGGCAAGTGTTGCAGTTGGTCAGTCCTAGGAGGGGCCTAGAGGAGTGGGAAAGACTTGAAACACCTCTGGGACACTGAAGATGTTGGAATTCAAGAGTGATTGCTTTAGGGAAACTGAATTCTACTTTAACCAAGATCCTGCCATGGGTGAGCTGTGTGACGTTGGTAAGTTATTAACCTTGCTGAACGCCAGATTCCTCATTTGGAACACGGAGATAATGAGAGCTCCCTCCATAGGCTGCTCTGAGGCATGTATGAGAAACACGTTTGTGCACCTTGCAACGGGCACACAGAGAAAAGCTCAACCAGTGTTACTTATCTAGAATCTGAAAGACCCTGACGGTCTGATTCAGAGTTACAAGTGGAAGGGAAAGGGGTAAATGAAATGGCATTTGTTGAGCATTTGCAACGAGGAGACTGAAGTCCTCCCAGCCACTGAGCCTGGAAAATGTGACATCCAGGTTCAGTTGACACATCCTCCATTTCTATATCCACCTATCAACTGGAGCCCCCGTTTTGTTCTTCCTGCAGCCCTTGCATTGGTCTTCGTTCTTTATTCCCACCAATAACACCCACTCCTAGTCTCACCTCCTGAGTTCCAGCCAATCACAACATCCTTCTGACCAGTCTCCCTGCTTCCAGCACTTGCTCTTCTAACCCAGTGATGGACGGTAGCCTCAGCAATAGCCTCCAGCTCAATCATGCCTAAAGTGTTTCACCAGCTCCCTGCTGCTCTCAAGATCTCTTTCTGGCTGCAAGCAAGGCTCAGTATCTCCTGCACGTTTCCTGCCTTTCCAACCGCTTGGCTGCACTCTTCCCCTTCCTTAAAGCTTCCCGGTAGCCTTGAGGCCCCTGCACATGCTGTTTCCTCCGCTGAACCACCAGTCTCTGCTCTGCACGACTGGGTTCTTCTCCCACTGCCGCCTCCTGGACAAGACCTTCCCACCATCCAGCTCCAAAGCAGATCCTCTTCTCCACCGATTATTTCCCTCATGCACAGGTCACAGCTGCATGGATCTACTGCCCATCTCCCACCCCAGAACATCCGGGCCAAGAGAACCAGGACCCTCTGTGCCCCTGGTACCCAGCCTAGGACTGACCACATGGATCGCATGCCGCCAAGATTTGTGAAGGAAAAGAAATGGGTATACAGCAGCTGTTGATTGAAAGGGACACAGTCCATGAAATCATTTCCTAATTTCTAGTCTTTCTCCTCTGCTAGTTTATCCTTTCTTAGGATGGTATATTACTCTTGCCCAAAAGCACCTTTTTTCTGCTACTTCTTTGCTCAACCTGCATGGCTGCCTGTCTCCCACAGGCTGAGGTCTGAAATCTCCAGTCTAGCATTTCCAATCCTCCCCACTCAACCCACTTTTCCAAATGCATTTGCGAGTATATTTCTAAATATATTTGACCATATATATATAGACATCTAAATTTGCATATACTGAGAAATATATAAATATATATCAAGTAAATGTATTTTGAAATACATATATGTATATTTTGGGATGCACCGTCTTCCTCTTGCTTTCTTCTTCAACTTGCAACTTGTTCTTGCAAATCTTCAGCTTTGCCAAAACATGAGCTGTCCCCGCCACCCCCCTCCCCCCCCCCCCCCCCCCCCGCCGCCCCAAGGCAAGCTTGCGAGCCCCTCCCCCACCATGGCCTCCCCAGTTCCTAGTGCAGCGTCTGGCACATAGGAAATTCAACTTTACTGAATCTAAGATCTGTCTACTCCCCTCTCAGTAAACCTACTGTGTGTACTCACAACTCCCCACTTTTTCCTGAGCCTTTAATTCTCTTCTCTGCCCACCCAAATTCTCTAGCTGTCCTTCAAGAGCCAGCGTAAGTTCTGTAGCAGGAGATCAGTGACCAAGCACACTCCCGAAAGGGGCAAGATCAGAGCTCTGGAGCCAGGGCTGAGCAGGTGCCCAAACTGCTTACACTGGTAAAAGGAACACTGGAAAGTAACCATGCTTTTCCTGCGTTAAGAGAAAAGTCCCAATGACTTCCTAAGCATTGGTTCTGTGGCCACTGTAAGAATTCAGATTAAGGGACCTTTGCTGTGGACATACAGTATTTCACTGATTGGAAGAACAATGAACGATTCACATTACTGTGAAAATTAATAAAGGAAACCTCATTTAAAACGGAGTCAGGAGGCTAGAAGGGGAAGCTCTCAGTGCTACCACAGTGGTTAACTGCATACCCAACAGGAAGAGATCAATACTACTTTAACTGCTTCCCCAGCAGCAGGAAGTCTTGCCTCCTCCCCCTGCAAAAGCCCAGCCAGTAAGATGCAGTTACATCTCAGCAAATGAAAAGTCTCTATACTCTGAACTGCCAGTTGACTCCAATGGTTTTTGTTTTGTTTTGTTTTGTTTTGTCTGTAATAGCCTTCCCACTCCCCCCTTTCCTCTATAAAAGAGTATTCCTCTCCTTGCATTTCTCTGGCCTTGCCAATGGTTTTGCCATAGCTTGCTTGTACTGGATTGCAGTTCTCTGCTATTCCCGAATAAACCCATTTTTCTTGGTGAAGTAACTGGCGGTTTTATTTTTAAGGTTAACATAACCTGCCTTCTCCTACTCTGGCATTCAGATTGTTACCAAGATTCGTCCCCATTACGTGCAACCCTGCAATAAATATACTCGGCAAATCATCGGCTTCCTATCAAAGAGTAGTTATTTATGCTCCCCTCGCCTATCAATCAGCCAAAAATGTGAGGATGCTCAGATCAGAAAATGGACCTGAAAAGGAAAGCCAGCAGGACTCAATGTGGTCTTTGGAAATTTTTTAAAGGGAGGGAGAGATGGTCAGCAGGCAATGTGATCAGAGGAAATTCCCCAAATGTGTTTGGCCCATACTTAACAGCTGTGTGATTTGAGACAAAACAGTTAACCTGAGACTCTTTCTCAGCTGAAAAATGAGCATATAGTGACTTCACAGTGCTGGCTGGAGGTGAGGCCTTGCATAAGCCATAAAATGCCACACAATGACTGGTTCTTTTTTCCTTACCACAATTTCTGGCAGAGGTAACATGACATCCTCTATGCTATTTGAAAAGATTTGAACAGAGGGGTTCTATTCAAAGTTAGAGATTTAGAGAAGAGTGTGTAGAACCAACCATCCAGTTTGTGTGAGACTGTCTGGCTTTGAGCAGAAGTCCCAGGAAACCCCTCCTCAGTCCTGGGCAGTGTGGGATGGTTGGCCATGCCAGGAGGACGTCCACAGAGCACTACCTTTTCCAGTCAGTAGCCTGCGTCCACCCTGAAAGCCTTGAAGCCCCACCTCAAGTTAACGACTGCTTGCAGGGTAGGATAAGTCAGTAGCAAGCTGGTTACTTCTTCACAGCAAAGAGCTGCTTTAGGGATAAGATTTGGTTTTGAGCTTTCAGTTATGGCTCAGAAATCATTTAGGGGAACACTCTACAAGCCTGTCCTCTTGAGAAGGGGCACTGTACTTTGCAAAGCTTTATTTTTAAGCTTCAATAATCACGTCATATTATGGCATAAGAAATCATCATATGGATGGGCGCCTGGGTGGCTCAGTCAGTTGAGCATCTGACTTTAGCTCAGGTCATGATCTCGCAGTTTGTGAGTTGGAGCCCCACGTCGGGCTCTGTGCTGCCAGCTCAGAGCCTGGAGTCTGCTTCAGATTCTGTGTCTCCCTCTCTCTGCCCCTTCCCTGCTCATGCTCTGTCTCTCAAAAATAAATACACATTTTTTAAAAATTAAAAAAAGCAATCATCATATGGAAACTAACAATTTACTCAGCAAAATATTAGGTGGTGATGAGTCATGTTGCAAAATGATCACCTATACCTTATTTCCTGTATTGGCCTTGTAAGCTCCTTGTGGGTGGGAAGCTCATCTGTGTGTGCCTCCCAGAATATTTTAAAGATTGCTCATGTAGCGAACATTCAATAAATATTGGAATAATGGACCCCCCATGATTAAAACATTCACTAAAGTATATATTAAAATGTTTTATAAGTCATTTACTTCTTAGGAGTAGAGTCCTCTAAAATTGAAGAAGCTACTATCAATTGATGGGCAATTAGAAAAGGAAAATAAAGCAAGTTTGGAATAGAGCCACATTATTTGTCTTTAAAAAAAATTGTAATTGCATAAAACTTTCAGAACTACAACTACTGAGCAAAGTGCTACATTAGGAATCATGAAAATGCTTGCAAATAGAATTTTAGGCCAAAGAAATACCTGTGGTTACTTAATCTCTTTCCTTTCACCAAATGCTTGGATTACATACTCTCAATAGTGAAAGATATTGTCATTTTTCTCTGTCTTCTTTCCTGTTGACTTGCATTTGTTAAACATTATACCCATAATGTTAAGTTGTACGTTATGGTATATCTTTAAAAGGTCCTGAGTTTTGGGGCGCCTGGGTAGCTCAGTCATTTAAGCATCTGACTTCAGCTCAGGTCATGATCTCACAGCTCATGAGTTCGAGCCCCACATCAGGCTCTGTGCTGACAGCTCAGAGCCTGGAGCCTGCTTCGGAGTCTGTGTCTCCCTCTCTTTCTGCCCCACTCTCCACTTACACTCTGTCTCTCTCTCTCAAAAATAAATAAACATTAAAAAAAATGTACAGTTCCTTAGTTTGGGGGCGCCTGGCTGCTCAGTCCAAACAGCATGTGACCCTTGGTTCGATCATGGGTTCGAGATCATGGGTTCGAGCCCCACATTGGGTGTAGAGAGTACTTAAATAAATATAAAAATAAATAAAAGTGCCTTAATGATAAGATGGTGTTTTGGGGGGGAAGTAAAAAAAAATGTACATATCGCTCATACTGGATGTGATATAAAATGTGCTTTCTAATAGGTGTTATGATAAACCTGGGAGTCCACAAACCACTGTGCACATGTGTTTTGTGTCACAAATATTTATTATCATTGAACACGATCTTGGAGATAGCTAAGCATCACTTTTTGCGCTGTCAAAACCTCCCAGATCCCTCAGAACTAAACTCTGAATTATCTTAACGTGGAGTTAATTGTCATTCGTAAAATGTGCAAAGGTCATGTTTTCTTGCCTTATGGATTAAAATATTTCATATTCCATAAAACATCATCTTGTCCATAAAATACAGTGCCATCTTTCTCATGTTTTGCACCAGCATAGTTAATGATGCAAATAATTCCCTATCTTTCATTCTGAGAGAAAATCATTAATAAAACCATGCTCCTTGCAAGAATCGAAATTCAGCAGTGAGAGGGCACAGATCACCCATAAAGGCAAGACCTAAGTCAGCAGTGAGGAAACCAGCCTAATGATGAGAGTGTCCAGATGGAAATGCATAACCGAATCATTCTTTATCAAATCAAAAAGCATCTTAATGAGTTGTTGCATCATCTGCGTTGATGTGATCGAACTGGAAGATACCAGAAAATGAGGACAACCTACAAAAACAGCATTTCCTATGCTCATTAGCATTTGGCCTGTGAATCCTCTCCTTTTATTCTGAACATGGAGTTTACCCCCTAACTGGGTTTTAGGTTTCTTTCCCTCAAAAGCATCCCATGTTAGAAAGAGAAATACCCCCAAACTGGAAATAAATGATTGGAATTCAAAAAAAACTGGAACCCCAGGGTTTGGTCAAATCTTTTATCAAAGAAAGAATTCAAACACTTCTTTTACCAGGCAAGCTGGTAAGTACAAGTTGTCATGGAAACGGGATGTATTCAAATTATACGAGAAATGACGTTCTTCATCTAACTAGGTGTTCATCTCCTCTAAATGGGGAGAAATTGTTGTAGCTGAAATCCATTATATTTCTTTCAAATCTGCATTAAAAACAATCATTTCCTTTATTTTATATAGGAACACACAGACACAAAGCCTCACTGTCATAAAAGGAAGCATTAAAATTACTTGCAAAGGAGCTGGTGCGTAAATAAAAAGACATAAAATGAAAATGAATCCCATGATGTAAATCTACTGCCGAATAGTGAAGGGGTGGGAGAATGGAAATCAGATCATAGAACACACCCTTCACCTGCCATGGGACATGTTTTTCTTCAGTAGCATTAGTGACTATGTTTCATAGAATGATCTAGGCCAGAACGGTTCTGTGGGAGTCGGGGTGACTCACCACCGCTATTAGAGCAGAGCCCTTGTTTTCTACACATGTCTACGGAAGACACAGCAGAAAGGCGACATCGTGCTGAGCAGGTATTTCCTACTACTTAATTGGGCACTTATTCAGAAACGCATGACATGGGATGCCTGGGGGGCTCCGGTGCTGGAGTGTCCGACTCTTGATTTTGGCTCAGGTCATGATCTCACAGTTCATGGGATCAGCGTGGGGCTCTGTGCTGACAGCACGAAGCCTGGTTGGGATTCTCTCTCTTTCTCTTCCCTCTCCCGCTCACCTGCACATGTGTGCTATCTCTCTCACAATGAATGAAAAAAAAAAAAAAGGATACATGCAGAAAACTCTGGTGATGTCACATAAAAAGTACCGGTCCAATGTGGAAGGAGTTGGGGGGCAACCTGGGGGAAGGAGATCATTGGGACAGTGACAGATGGTAGCTAGACTTTGGGTGGTGATCACTTTGTACTTCAGACAGAGGTCAAATTACAATGTTGTATGCCTGCAACTTACGTGATTTATATGCCAATTTTACCTCAGTTAAAAAATGTTATAATTCTATTTTTAATAAAGCCAGTTTTGTTATAATAACTTTTGTCAACAAAAGCACCAGCCGGACAAGCTGGCATCCGAGAAATGCCAATGAGCAGAGGCAAAAAAAAAAAGCCCAAGTCTGCTTTCTCTCTAGCCAAAGGACAAGGAGCAGCCTACCAAGAAAGACAACTTTTAGACAGTAAGTGCTGCACAGCAGCCAAACATCGCAGAACAATTATGACCTCACCCCCGACCCAAGCTGTCAAGGACAAGAGAGAGGCATAGGTATCAACCTTCACCAGGGAGAGAAGGTGAAATGAAGAAATGATGACAAGAACAAAGCAACCTCATGATCCAATGATATACTATCTACAAAAAACTCACTTCAAATACAAAATATGGGTAGGATGAAATGAAAAAGATGGAAAAAGATATGTCATGTAAACATTAATCTAAAGGATTAAGTGTGGCTATATTAATATCAGATAAAGCAGACTTCAAAGCAAAGTTTACTAGAGATAAAGAAAGATATTACATAATGATGAACGAATCAAGTCAGGAAGACATAATGAGCCCAAATACATGTGCACCAAACAAAAGAACCTCAAAATACAACAAAGCAAGCCCCGAAAGAGTGTAAAGGAGATAGGCAATTACAGTTCAGGACTTGAATACCCCACACTCAGCAACTGATAGAAATACTAGACAGAAAATCAGCAAGAAAGGTTGCATGTGGTTCCAGAAGAAATAAACAACAAAATTTAGCCATCAGCACGTAACTGACATATATTGCACTTTAGCAGAACATGCTTTTTTTTTTTTTTTTTTTGTTAATGCTCCTGGAACACTCAGCAATATAGATTACATATTTTTTTATAAATTTATTTTTATTTTTTATTTTTTATTTTTTTTTAACGTTTTTATTTATTTTTGGGACAGAGAGAGACAGAGCATGAACGGGGGAGGGGCAGAGAGAGAGGGAGACACAGAATCGGAAACAGGCTCCAGGCTCCGAGCCATCAGCCCAGAGCCTGACGCGGGGCTCGAACTCACGGACCGCGAGATCGTGACCTGGCTGAAGTCGGACGCTTAACCGACTGCGCCACCCAGGCGCCCCCCCCTTTTTTTTTTTTTAATTTTTTTTTTTAACGATTACATATTGATCATAAAAACTTAAGATACTGAAAAAAATTTTTTAATGTTTATTTATCTTTGAGAGAGAGAGACAGAGCACAAGTGGGAGGGGGCAGAGAAAGGGAGAGAGAGAGGGAGAGACATAGAATCCAAAGCAGGCTCTAGGCTCTGAGCTGTCAGCACAGAGCCAGATGTGGGGCTCAAACTCACGAACTGAAATCATGACCTGAGCTGAAGTCAGACGCCCAACAGACTGAGCCACCACCCAGGTGCACTGGAACTTAAGAAATTTAAAAGAAACCACTAATAGACAAGGGCAAATTTTCCAAACACATGAAAATTAAACAGTACACATTTAAATAACCCATCGGCTAAAGAGAAGTCTCAAAGAAAATCTGAATATAATAGAACTGAATAAAAATGAAAATACAACATGTATTTTCAGATGTAGCTAACACACTGCTGAGAGGGAATTTTACAGTGTGTAATGCTTACCTGAGAAAAGAAAAGCGTGGAATCAATAACACAAGTTCCTACATTAATAAACTAGAAAGAGAAGAGAAAATAAATCCAAGTCAAGAAGGAAGGGGAAACGTTAAAAATAAAAGCAGAAATCAATGAATTGAAAGCAGGGGGGAAATAGTGAAAATTAAAAAAAACAAAAAAAGAAGAAATAAAGATGTTTTCAGACATCCAAAAGCTAGAAAATACACACAGTATAAAATCCTTCAAGAAGAAGAGAAATGGGGGCGCCTGGGTGGCTTAGGGGGTTAAGCATCTGATTTCAACTCAGGTCGTGATCTCACTGTTTGTGGTTCGAGCCCCTAGTCCAGTTGGGCTCTGTGCTGACAGCTCAGACCCTGGAGCCACATTTAAAATCTCCTTAAAGGGGCGCCTGGGTGGCGCCGTCGGTTCAGTGTCCGACTTCAGCCAGGTCACGATCTCGCGGTCCGTGAGTTCGAGCCCCGCGTCAGGCTCTGGGCTGATGGCTCGGAGCCTGGAGCCTGTTTCCGATTCTGTGTCTCCCTCTCTCTCTGCCCCTCCCCCGTTCATGCTCTGTCTCTGTCTGTCTCAAAAATAAATAAACGTTGAAAAAAAAATTTTTTTTAAAAAAATAAAATCTCCTTAAAAGACAATAGGGGCGGTGCCTGGCTGGCTCAGTTGGTGGAGCAGGCAACTTTTGATCTCAGGGTAGTGAGTTCTAGCCCCACGTTGGGTAGAACAGAAATTACTTAAAAATAAAATCTTAAAAAAAAAAATACAGCGGTATGTTTACACAAAAATAATAACAAGGTAGTATGAGGTTTAAAACACACAAGAAGAAAAATATGTGACAACAAGAGCAGAAAGTTTGGGAAAATGAAAGTACGGTATTTGTAAGTTTGTACACTATAGGTGAAGAGGCAAGTATCACCTGTAGACTGTGTGATAAATCGAAGATTACACTGTAAATCCTAAGCACTGAAATAACAAAGCAAAAAATTATGGCTAATAATCCAACAAAGATATATAAAAAATAAATTCTAAAAAATTTTTAATTAATCCAAAAGTAGGTATAAAAATAGGGAAGAGGGAGCACCGAGCAAGTAAGACAAGTTACAAACAAATAGCAAGATGATAGATTCAAATTGTACCACATTAATATTCACCTTAAATATAAACAGTCTAAGTGCCCTAATTAAAAGTTAAGGATTGGGGGCGCCTGGGTGGCTCAGTCGGTTGAGCGTCCGACTTCGGCTCAGGTCATGATCTCACAGCTCGTGAATTCGAGCCCCGCGTCGGGCTCTGTGCTGACAGCTGGAGCTGCAGCCCGGAGCCTGCTTCTGCTTCTGTGTCTCCCTCTCTCTCCCCCTAACCCACTGGCATTCTGTCTCTGTCTCTCTCAAAAATAAATAAACGTAAAAAAAAAAAAAAAAAAAAGTTAGGGATTGTCAGACTGGGTAAGATGTTAAGAGCTAGAATAATGCTCCATACAAGAGATACACTTCAAATATAAAGACAGAGATAGGTGAAAACGAAAAGTATTGGAATTTTTTTTTTTCGGTGGGTAGTATACAAAAACTTTCAATTTAACAAATTTTTACTGAGCAGGTACTATGAACGAAGAATATATGAGAAAAACCATTAAGAAAACAAAATAATTGTAAGAATCCATTCAAAACCACATGCGTGAGGACATGCAAAAACCCAGGTTGCACACCCCTAAATCCCAGGCTTAGACTGTAAGCACAATTGAAAATAACCTTGGTCCTTTGCTGGATTTTATGAACATATCCTACCATAAAATAATTTTTAAAATAACAAAATAGGAGCAGAAAAGGTATACTGTGCTATTTCTAATCAAAAGAAAGCTGGAGGGGCTATATTAATATCGCGCTAAGTGACTTTTAAGAGCAAGGAAAATTATGGGGAATGAAGAAGGTCAATTAATAATATAAACGGGTCAATTCACCAAGAAGACATAACAATTCTAAACATTTTTGCTCCTGACAACACAGCTCTAAAATGCAAGAAGAAAAAACTGGTCCAGCACAAGGAGAAATACACGGATCCACACTTGTAGGCCAAGATTTTAACATCTCTCTCTCAATAACTGATAGAATAGGTAGACAGAAAATCAGTAAGAATATAAAATATTTTACATTTATTTGGATATAGAAATATTCAAACTGACCTGATTGTCATTCACAGAACATTCTATCCAACAACCACACAATGTACAGTCTTCTCACAGGCACATGGAATGTTTAGCAAGGCAAGCCATACTCTGGGACATAAAACAACTCTCAATAAATTTAAATGAACTCAAGTTACAATGGATGTTCTCTGATATAATGGAATTACACTAAAAATTAGTAACAGCACTATCTCTGGGAATCCCCTCAAATTTGTAAACTAAATAAAACACTTCTACATAACCCATTGTTTAAAAAAGAAGAAAAGAAATTAGAAGTACTTAGAAATGAGTGAATATGAAAACACACATATCATATTTATGGGATACTACTAAAGCAGTAAATTTATAAGAGAATTTATAATACAAATTTAGGGAAATTTTTATTAATTTTTTAAATGTTTATTTATTTTTGAGACAGAGAGAGAGAGAGAGAGGAGGGGAGGGTCAGAGAGAGAGGGAGACACAAAATCTGAAGCAGGCTCCAGGCTCTGAGCTGTCAGCACAGAGCCCCAGGAGGGGCTCAAACTCACAAACCCTGTGAGATCATGACCTGAGGTAAAGTTGGAAGCTTAAATGACTGAGCCACCCAGATGACCCTAGGGAAAACTTTATAATACAAATGCTTGAATAATGGTCTCAAATCAATGAACTTGATGACTGAAATCATGTTAAGAAACTAGAAATGAAGAGCAAAATGGACCCAAGAAAAGAAATAATAAAGATTAGAGTAGAACCCAATGAAATAGAAAGCAGAGAAATCAATGAAACAAAAATATAGTTCTTTGAGATTAAAAAAAAAAAAAAAAAAAAAAAAAAAAAAAGATAAACCTTTAGCCAGACTGTTCAGGAAAAAAAAAATGAGAAGAAACAAATTGGCAAAATCAGGAAAGAGGTGATAACAAATCTATATCTATCTATAAAGTCTAAATCGATCTGTAAAGTCTATAGATGACAAAGGAATTCTAAGGATAATGAGGGAAGGTTATTAACAACTTTATGACAATGAACTGATAACACTGATGAGCTGGACAAATAACTTGAAAGACACTAACTACTGAAGTTTACTCAAGAAACAGATAATTTGAATAGCCATATATTACCACAAGAAATTGAGTATGTCCTTAAAAACCTTCCCACAAAGGAAACATGTGCAAATGGTTTCTCTACCAAACACTTAAGGAAAAATAATACCAAGCACAAAAACTCTTCAAAAAAGTTTTAAAGGAGGGATACTTCTCAACTCATTCTATTAAGTCAGCGTCACCCTGAAAACAAACAGACAGACAAAACCAGTACCAGAAGAAAAGTATCAATAACTTTCATGAAAATAGATAGAAAAATTCCAAACAAAATTTTAGCAAGTAGAATATAAGAATAAGAAAAGATAAAAAGGATAGTACATCTGGACCAAATGGGATTTCTCTCAGGAATACAGGTCAGTTTAACATTCGAAAGTCAATCAATACAATTCATCATTTAACAAACTATCCTAGTAAATCCATGTGTTCATCTCAAAAACGGCAGAAAAAAACATTTGTCAAAAAACAACAATCATTTTCTATTAAAAACAAATCTCAGCAAAGTAGGGATAGAAGGGAACCTCATCTACAGGCATCTCTAAAAACCTGTAGCTAATATCAAACTTACTGGTGAAAATCTGAATGCCTTCCCTTTGATATGAGGAAACAGACCAATAAAATCTGTTCTCATCACTTCTATTTAACATTGCACTGGAGGTTCCAACCAGTACAACAAGGCAAGAAAAAGAAGTAACAAGCATCTAGATTGGAAAAGAAAAGGTTAAAATGTCTTTATTCACAGATAACACAACCATCAATGTAAAAAACCTCATGGAATTTGCCCCAAAAAACTACTGAAGTGCACTTAGCAAAATTTCAGGACACAAGAAAAATATGCAAAAATAAATTATGTATTTACATACTGGCAGTGAACAATTAGAAACTGAAATTGTTTAAAATGCCATTTGTAACAGTATCATAAATATGAAATGCTTATGGAAAAATCTGACAAAAGATGTAAATAACTGTATGCTAACGACAGAAAACTACTGAGAGAAATTAAAGACCCAAATAAATGAAGAGATATGTCTTTTTCATGTACAGGAAGATGTAGTATTGTTAAAGTGTCAATTATCCCCTAACTGATGTACATACAATCCCAATTAAATCCCAACAGGCCTTTTTGTAGAGTTCGACAACTTGATTCTAAGATCCATATGTGAATGCTAATGACTTAGAACAGTCAGAACAATTTGAAAAAGAAGAACAAATCTGGAGAAATAACACTCCATGATTTTTTTTTTTTAACATTTATTTATTTTTGAGACAGAGAGAGACCGAGCATGAATGGGGCGGGGCAGAGAGAGAGGGAGACACAGAATGGGAAGCAGGCTCCAGGCTCTGAGCCATCAGCCCAGAGCCTGACATGGGGCTCGAACTCACGGACCGCGAGATCGTGACTTGAGCTGAAGTCGGATGCTTAACCGACTGAGCCACCCAGGCGCCCCAACACTCCATGATTTTAAAGCTCGTTAAAAAGTCACAATAATCAATAAAGTGCGGCACTGGCATCGAGAGATATGGATAAACCACACAGAATGGAGGGTCCAGAAATGGACATACACGTATATGAACAACTGATTTCTTTGACAAAGACACAAAAGCAACTGTGTGAAAAGTAAGTTTTCCAACAAAGAGGGCTGGAAGAAGTGGATATCCACATGCAAAAAATAACTTCAAGCCATATCTCATACCATTTACAAGAATTAGCTTCATATGGAACATAAAACTAAATGTAATACTTCAAAAAATAAAACTTCTCGAAGAAACCACAGGAGAAAATCTTTGTGACTCTGTTACCAGCAATGACTGCTCAGATAAGGGCACTAAAAGCACAATGTGTAAAATAATCCAAATTGATACACGGAACTTGGTGAAAATGAAAATCTTCTGCTTATCAAAAGACACTATTGAAAGAATAAAAAAACAAGCCACGGACCAAGAAAAAATATTTGGGAATCATATACCTGAAAAAGAATGTGTTTCCGGAATACATAAAGAACTCTCAAAAGTCATTAATCATAAGTGACTCGATCAAAAAATACAGATAAAGATTTGAAAGGACTTATCAAAAAAGAAGATATGTCGATGGAAGATCAGCACATGAAAAGATGCTCAACGTCATTAGTCATTATTTCCAACCTGGCAAAATTCTATTCCCAGCCAAACTACGGAAGGTTGAAGGTAAAAGAAAGGCACTTTTAGATGTGTAAAATCTTAAAACGGTTACCTCCAAATCACCTTTCTCAGGAAGTTACTGATGTTCATTCATACAACCGCCTAAAAACGAAATGAAAGCACAAGACAAGAAAGAGAAAGAGGTGGGCCGCAGGAAATGAGAGATTTGACATGGCAGGGGAGTGAAGAGGCCAGCATGATTTTGATGGGAAGATCCAGGGCAACAGCGGTGCAGGGAGCCATCCAGCCCAGACAGAAGGTAAGAAACGTTCCAAGAGAAAGGTCTCCAAGGATGAAAACACTACCAATCAACCAGATGAGGAGTTTGGCTGTGTTGGGTGAAAGTGCAAGATCTGTCAGAAAGTCTGAGGTCAGAGTGGCACATATCACTTTAAGGGGGCGGGACAGGGGCGGGGGTGTGTGTGGAGACAATTAGTAGCTCTAAGGAAAACAAGAAAGTGGTAGTACAATTGACAACATATAGTTATGTGATTCAGCTGTGAATTGTCCTACATCGCCTGGAATTTCAGGATCCTACACCTCACTAATGCTAAGCAGACTTGAACCTGTACTCATTAAGTGGGCTCTATGCATGTCAGAAAGTAAAGGGACGGTGGCTATGAGAAATGGAGACACTTAACCATAACGTCAAATGAGAAATGTGCCAAAGTCACACCTTCTGTGTGACTTGTTTCACCATCAAAACCTGTCTGTCTTGTCTCTAAGGTCAGCCTGGGTCTTATTTTTGCAGTTGCTCTCCCCAGACAAGGCTAATAATTCTGGCCAGTGAAAAGAATCTCCACCTCATCTAAATCAAGACCCAATGCAAAGCCTGGTGGTCAGGGGGGAGAGAAAGAATTTGGGCATGAGTGGGATGTGTACGTGCACAGAGGGTGGGCATTTGATAATAGTCACTTTCATTTTTCATTATAAGAAAGTCGATGCTTTCATTATAAGAAATAGGTGAGACAGCAAGTCAAGAAATAGGCACATGTCTAGAATGTGTCCTGTGTGCCTCAGTTCCAGTTCCATAGCTCAGAGCATTGCATAAGGAAGTGCCCCACAAATCTGTTATCTTAGCAACTAGTCTCTGTAATTCTCTAGTCTAGAAAATGACAATAATCAATGCACAATCTGACTTGTGAAGAAATAGGAGACAGATAGGGGAGAGGATTATAGAAGCAGCAGCTTTGAAACTTGCTATTCATACCCTTAGTCCATACACAGGAGAAGAGCATTCAGGAAACAGGGTTGACCCTACAATCTTCTGCATTCACAGTAGCACCCTTGTCCTGGGGGCCGTATTCAATCTTTGAAAAGCAAAATTTAGGGTCACATCATAACTTAACCACTAGAGGGAGTTTAAATAGCTATTAAATATAATGGGGAAAAGACGGGTCACATAAAAGGCAGCTTTTTTTTTCTCATTTGGAGCCATGGCTATAACTCTTAGGAAAAAATTATGACAGAAATATAAATAAACAAACAAACAAACAAACAAATAAGAGTTTAAATGGTGATAACATGTTAGCGTAGATTTTTATCTCTTTTCAATATTGGAAGTGTTCGGGGCGCCTGGGTGGCTTGGTCGGTTAAGCGTCGGACTTCGGCTCAGGTCATGATCTCATGGTCCGTGAGTTCAAGCCCCGCGTCGGGCTCTGTGCTGACAGCTCAGAGCCTGGAGCCCGTTTCAGATTCTGTGTCTCCCTCTCTCTCTGCCCCTCCCCTGTTCATGCTCTGTCTCTCTCTGTCTCAAAAATAAATAAACGTTAAAAAAAAATTAAAAAAAATTGGAAGTGTTCATCTTCAGGTGATTAAAATACTGCCTTCAGCGTAATGGTTTTTTTTCAACTGTGTCTCAGGTGTTACAACCCCCAGTTTAATATTTACATGATATTGATAGGTTTTCCTTCAATTATGTATTCATCAATGCAGCCCTGACTGTAACAGGAATTGTTTCACAGTTCTGTATTTCCTTAGGACATTCACAGGGTGGTGCAACTAGCGCCAGAGCTGATTTTCAGAACATTTGCAGCATCCTCTAAACAAACCCAGGACCCCATTAACAGCCATTCTCCAATCTCTTCTACCCTCAGGCCCTGATGACAGTCAATCCACTTTCTGTCTACATGGATTTGCCTATGTGGCACTTCATACCCACAGACTTGTATAATATGTAGTCTTTTGTATTTGGGTTCTTCCACGTGGCTTTATGTTTTCAAGGTTCATCCACATAGCAGCAGGAATCAGCACCTCATGCCTTTCTCTGAGTGAATATTCCATTATGTGGACATGCCACATTTTGGTTATCCATTCATCCACCGAAGGGCATTTGAATTGCTTCCTCCTTTTGGCTATTCTGAAAAAAGCTTCTATAAACAGTTGTGTACAAATTTTTATGTGGACATTCTTTCATTTCTTTTCAGTATATATCTAGGAGTCTAGCTGGTTGATGTGGTCATTCTACATTTAACTTTTTAAGAAACGGCCAAACTGTTTTCCCAAGCACCTACACCATTTTACATTCCCACCTGCATTGTACGAGGGTTCCAATTTCACTGCATCACCACCAACATTTTGTTACGGTCTATCTTTTTGGTAACAACCCTCCTAGTTGGTGGGAAGTGGTATCTCACTATGGCATTTTCCTAATGATTAATGATGTTAAGCATTTTTCCTTGACTTTATTGGCCATTTGTATGCCTTTTTGGGGAAACGCCTATCCTACTCCCTTCTTAAAAATTTCATTTATTTATTTTGAGAAGAGAGAGAGAGAGAGAGAGAGAGAGAGAGAGAGAGAATATGAGTGAAGGAACAGGGAGGGGGCAGAGAGAGAGAGGGAGAGAGAGGATCCCAAGCAGGCTCTGCACTGTCAGCACAGAGCCCGGCACGGGAATCGAACCCATGAACTATGAGATCATGACCTGAGCCAAAATCAGAGTCAGATGTTAACCTTAGCCACCCAGGCACCCTGCCTATCCAAGTCATTGGACCATTTTTTTATAATTGGATTGTCTTTTTACTGTTGAGTTATAAGAGTTCTTTATATATCCTGTACACAGGATATGTATATAAATAACCTGAAAATTTGTCTCCCATTTTGTGGGTTGTCTTTTCACTTTCTTGAAGGTGTTCTTTGAAGCACAAACTTTTAAAAATGTTTTAGAAATCCAATTTATCTATTTTTTCTTTTTTTAATTATCTTTTTTGGTGGTATATCAAAGAAATTACTGCATAATCTAAAGTCATGAATACTTATTCCTATGTTTTCTTCTAAGAGTTTTATAATTTTAGCTCTTACTTCTACGAGTATGATCCATTTTGAGTTTCATTTTGTATATGGTGTGAGGCAGGGGTCCAACTTCATTCTTTTGCATGTGCAGAACAGCAACCATTAAAAGTGTTTTCAATACAGTGTTACAATACACCATGCATATACACATGATATTCAGTCATTCATTCAACAAATACACACAGCAAGAACAATATTGTGAGATACGAACTGACAACTTTTCTTCCTCTGTTTCCCCCATTCCTTCCCAACATTCAAGCACAAAGCAGGGAGGCTTCCTTGCTTAGGAGAGGTTTATGTCACGGTAGCTTCCGGGGGCTTTTATTTTCCTAAACACCTAAATTGTGGAACCACAGAATTAGAGGAATGGACTCAATTCCAGAAAATCACGGAAGAACTGAGTTCTCCCTCTGCCAGAGTAGATAGGGAGCCTCCAGAGATGAAGCAGAATGGAGGAGAAGGGGGAACTAACAGGGGATCTGTACTTGGTTCCCAGACATACTGGTGTGGATGCGTCTATATCATATGCATCTCAGCTCGGATTCTCAACCCTCAGTGTGGCATGAGGCAGCTAAGATCACTAAACCACAACAGTTTACAAGGACAGGAACAAAATGGCAACAACTGAGCAAACATCATATGAAATACCTCACATATGCATACACACACTATTCTTAGTGCAGTGCTGCATACTGTGCAATCTGGGTGTTACCCTGGAGCTATGTCACATCTTGAAGAAGCAAGGGGCCATGATGAAACCCAAGAAATATTTATAAGGTCGTAATCTCTTTCTCCACCAGCAAGGCAAAATGGTAACTCGGAGTCAGAAATCCTGTTTCTAGGAAGCAGTTATATTTCTTTCGCCTTTGATCTTATATGTGTGACATCACACACATTTATTGAGAACCCACTATATATAGGGCATCCTGCTAGTCTAAGCTGCGGTAGAAAATACAGAAGTCAATCAAGTCATGGTTAGCCAAGGCATTTATAGTCTGGTAAGAGCAAACAAGAGTTACTGTAATTAACACTTATTACGCACCACCGGTGTGCACACCAGGTGCTACCCTCTTTGTAAATGGATCACATTTAACGGTATCTTCCTCACAACAAGACTTTGAAGCTCAGAGTTTTAAAGAAGGCAAGGGACTTGGCTAAGGATGCACACTAGTAATCTGTGGGACTTGGATATGAACCGTGGTACATCTAACTAACTCCCAGTCTATTTTCATTCCTGCAGTTATGACTCTCTCCCACGAGAGATTAATATGAATGCTATCCTTTAATCAAACATCCATTGGATGTAGACTCTGGCTCATGTTTTCTAAGAGTTAGGATAGGGGTTAAGTCAAGCAAACCTTCTCTAACTTGGTGTTCAACGCACCCATTGGCAGATGACTAGCCAAGGTCAGATGAAGGCCTGAGGCTGGACAAGAGTCATCAGCCAAATTCATTCCCATGACCATTGGACCCATGGCTTTGACTGTATCTGTCATCAGCCAGTTCCTCCGAACAGTCTAGATTCCCATTACCACTCACACTGTCTACATGTGCAGCAAAGAAGTGACATCATTGATTTGGCGGTGAAATCCCAACTTTTCTATCTAAAGCAAACAGAATTTTGGAAGGAAGAGTTTGGTTATAAGCAAAAGGCACAGAAAAATCTCATAGAGCTGTTTTGCTTTGAGATCCAGGAACTTAAGTCCATCCCTAAGAAACTATTTTAAAGTCTTCTCGGATGCTTCCTAGAAACAGTAAAAGGAAAATAAGTTGATTCTGGCAATAAAATGTTAATAGCTTTTCCTTAAGTATTAATCTACTGAACAAATGTTGAGAATGAAAGCAGCAGTCATATAAACGCTGAGATTTATATATTTTCTTTGCTGCTTCTGCTATTTGATCCTGGGCAAATGACTAAACCAAATCTCAAACCCCAAAGAAAAGTATATTGAACCATACAAAAAAGTAGGAAACACAGAGAAATCTAAATGATAAAAGACGAATATCTCTTCCTTTGTGTCCTTTTCTGGAAAAAACTCTCCCCATTTGGGGTTATAGAACCATTTCACTTTCATTTTCTCATATACAAACTGGATTTCGTCACTGAAGACCCTCAGAATTCAGTTGGTCCACCGTCCTATTCTGTAAATGGGAACATGTGAGATTCCATGAGGTGAAGTGACTTATCCAATGTCGTGTGTACATTAGGGCAAATAAGGTTATTATTTCAACTAAGTGGGAACGGTGTTGACCTAGGAATGAAAAGATCTGGATTCTCCTTTCCACGCAGCCATTAGTGAGACTTTCTGTATCAAATAAAAGTATTAGATTAGGTGCTTTTGAAAATTCCTTCCCTCCCTGAAGGTGCCATAATTCCGTGAACGTGAACATCAGTTGTTCTTGATTGTTTTTCTTTCTAGAAACTCAATAACTTTCTTTGCAGTTACGATAAAGAGGCAATATATACAAAGTTATGAGTTCAGGCTCTGACCCCAATCCCAGCCCTCACATGTCCGTGTAGGGAAAGCCTGAACAAATTAACCTGTCTGCCTCATCTGCAAAATGAAGCCTGTCACAGTATCTGCTACATATGGTCCCCATAATGATTAAATGCAGTAACACATGTCAGGTATTCAACACAGTGCATGGCACATAGTAACAACTCAGTAAACAGAGGTCGCCATAATACCACCATAAAGGAACTAGATATGACGTCGTCGTGTGAGTTCTAAGAAAGGCACCTCTTCCTCAGGGCAGAAGCACCCCAAGTA
Source organism: Prionailurus viverrinus (assembly GCF_022837055.1). NCBI lineage: Eukaryota > Metazoa > Chordata > Mammalia > Carnivora > Felidae > Prionailurus > Prionailurus viverrinus. The sequence continues at coordinate 38,427,630 of NC_062562.1, forward strand.
CTAAGGTCCACATCAAGACAGGATCTCATTCTCTATGGCTATGTGCCTGGCTTTAAAAACAAAACAACAGGGGCGCCCGGACGGCTCAGTTGGTTAAGCCTCAGATTGATCGCCACTCAGGTCACAATCCCACAGGTGTGAGACTGGACTCTTCGCTAAGCAGGAAATCTGGTTTCCAAGCAGGAAATCTGCTTGGTATTCTATCTCTCTCTCTCTCTGCCCCTCCCTGGCTCCTGCATGCCTGCCTGCTCTCAATCAATCAATCAATCAATCGACGTTTAAAAACACACACCCAAAACAACAACAATAAAACCAATTTCCCAAACTCCCTTCCTGCTGGCGGTAGGCAGCCAACACTGTGTTGGTGTTTGCTGTAACAAAGGAGTTCTGAAATGCTCTTCAGACAGGGCCTACTTGGATGGCAGGAACACTTTCCAACTGCCCTTTCCCTTTTTTTTTTTTTTCCCCAGCCTGGAATGCAGAAGCAATGGCTGGAGAGTCAGCACCTTACTGATCATACGGGAAGGACTAAAAGACTTTCAGAAATTCAGTCCTTGAGCCAATAATGGAACGCCAGCAACCATTGACTTCTGGACTTCTTGTTCAGAAACTCATGTCCATATTTAAGCTACCCTTATCAAAACACACTTCCTAACCAAAATATCCTCCAAAATCTATTTTTCTCTGCTGTCAACAGATATTTGCAGACTTCCTGGTCAGCTGCCTACTTGCTCCTGGCCACTTAGGGGTCCTAAGTCTTTGGCCATCACTTAGATTTTCGCAAAAGGTCCAAACTGTCCTTGAGGTCCTTTCTACTCAGTGTGGTGTGTGGACCAGGAACACAGCATCACCTAGCAACGTGTTGGACACGCAGAATCTTTGGTTCCATCCCAGACCTACTGAGTCATAATCTGCATTTTAACCGCATCCCAGGGATATCTGTGTACATTAAAGTCTGAGGCTCCAGACTAGACTTTCAGGGTCTATTCTGTCCTTCCTCTTAATTAAGCACTACTGCCAAAAGAATCTTCCTGAAGCACAGTTCTAACAATGTCACTCTCCTTGGAAAACTTCAGGGCACCTCACTGCTTACAGATGAAATTTTTGACTCCTTAGCCTGACACTCAAGGCTTTCTATGATCTTATGTCTTCCTGGAAATGTCCATCAAAGTGCCTGCCATGTCCATAGTAGGTGGGCAATAAGTAATGTTCTGCATAAAAGAAAAGTGAGTGTACCTGAGAAACAACATATTTCTCAATTCTGGCTGTACTACGCTAGGCATTTGGGATAGACTAGTACAAAAAACAGACATGGTCCCTTGCCTTCATGGAGCTTAGAGACTGGCTGGAAGGATAGAATTTTAAAACACGAATAAAACTATGCAATGATAAATGATAAACGCTAGATAAAAAAATAAAATAAAATAAATGATCAGGCAGTGATACAGAGTAAGGTGGCCTGGTCAGAAGGATGGCCCCAAAGAGTGGGGTGGGGTGGGGGGCAGCCTGCTGGACCAGGCTGGGGGACGGCGCGAGCAAAGCCTTGAGAGAATTTCAGGATCGGAAGAGCGGCTGCCCTTTCAGGCTCACCCAGAAAACAGACTCCCTGGGGGCTATGGGGTGCACCTTCCAGGTCACTTAAGAGAAAACGCTGAATTTCTTTTCCCTCACATATGTCTTCACTGGGACCACGGGTTAGGCCGAGAGCACGGTTCGCTGCAGAGTCGCGGGGAGTCCAGCCCTGGAAATTAGACCTAGAGATACTCGAATCCGCCACTTACTGGCTCGCAACTCCCTTGAGCCCTAAGCTTCTGCTCCCTCAGGTACTAAGTGAGGTTAAGAAAAGAAGCAACTTTGCAGTCACTGTGAACGTCAGGTTGATAACGCTTGAAAAGCTGCCCAGAAAACTGCCACCCACATCGGTGCTCACCTGAACGTCGGCGGCTACATGATTACGACGGTGACGATCACTACTGTTAATCATTAGCTAGTGGGCAGAAGGCTCTACCCACAGATTCCTGCCCGCCCCCCCGCCCCCCAGGCCTCCCGACCCTGCCATCCCTAGCCACCTCCCCCCTGCGCACGGCCACCGTGACCCCAGCGCGGGCGCCAGACGCCGCCGCCGGACCCCCGTTACCTGGGGCCAAACGCGACTTGTCGCCACCTTGCGTCCTGGGCCCTGCCTCCCTCCCGGCCGCCTCCCGGCCCCGCGGCTGCCCGCGGCGGCGCCCCCCAGCCCAGCCCGGCCCGGGCGGCGCGGGCTGCCTCGGCGGGGCTGGCGGCGGCGGCCACGCTGCGCGCTCCGGCGGAGGGGAGGGGGCTCCGCGGCGGCGGCGGCGGCGGCGGCGGCAGCAGCGGCAGCGGCGGCGGCGGCGGGCCCGGCGGGGGGCAGAGCCAAGAGGCGCGGCGGCGGCGGAGGAGGAGAAGGAGGAGGATGCGGGGGGCTGCGGGCGGCGGCACGGCCCTGTCCGCAGTGAAGCCCGCGGCGCCCAAGGTGCAGGGAGTGGCCGTCGCCTCCTGCGCGCATCATTCCTGAGATGGCGGCGGCGCGGCGGCGGCTCGGAGAGCCCGGGAGGGGCCAGCCGGCCGCGGGCTGAGCCCCGCCGGCCGGGGAGCTCGCCCCGGGGCCCGCGCGGCGGCGGAGCCCGGGCCGGGCGGGCCTGGGGAGCGGCGAGGCCGGGAGCGGCCCCGGAGCGGAGCTCACGGCCTGGGGAGGCCGCGATGGCGAACGCTAGCGAGCCGGGCGGCGGCGGCGGCGGCGGCGAGGCGGCCGCCCTGGGCCTCAAGCTGGCCACGCTGAGCCTGCTGCTGTGCGTGAGCCTGGCGGGCAACGTGCTGTTCGCGCTGCTCATCGTGCGGGAGCGCAGCCTGCACCGCGCCCCGTACTACCTGCTGCTCGACCTGTGCCTGGCCGACGGGCTGCGCGCGCTCGCCTGCCTCCCGGCAGTCATGCTGGCGGCGCGGCGTGCGGCGGCCGCGGCGGGGGCGCCGCCGGGCGCGCTGGGCTGCAAGCTGCTCGCCTTCCTGGCCGCGCTGTTCTGCTTCCACGCCGCCTTCCTGCTGCTCGGCGTGGGCGTCACCCGCTACCTGGCCATCGCGCACCACCGCTTCTACGCCGAGCGCCTGGCCGGCTGGCCGTGCGCCGCCATGCTGGTGTGCGCCGCCTGGGCGCTGGCGCTGGCCGCGGCCTTCCCGCCGGTGCTGGACGGCGGCGGCGGCGACGACGAGGACGCGCCGTGCGCCCTGGAGCAGCGGCCCGACGGCGCCCCGGGCGCGCTCGGCTTCCTGCTGCTGCTGGCCGTGGTCGTGGGCGCCACGCACCTCGTCTACCTCCGCCTGCTCTTCTTCATCCACGACCGCCGCAAGATGCGGCCCGCGCGCCTCGTGCCCGCCGTCAGCCACGACTGGACCTTCCACGGCCCCGGCGCCACCGGCCAGGCGGCCGCCAACTGGACGGCGGGCTTCGGCCGCGGGCCCACGCCGCCCGCGCTCGTGGGCATCCGGCCGGCGGGGCCCGGCCGCGGCGCGCGCCGCCTCCTCGTGCTCGAGGAGTTCAAGACGGAGAAGAGGCTGTGCAAGATGTTCTACGCCGTCACGCTGCTCTTCCTGCTCCTCTGGGGGCCCTACGTCGTGGCCAGTTACCTGCGGGTCTTGGTGCGGCCCGGCGCCGTCCCCCAGGCCTACCTGACGGCCTCCGTGTGGCTCACCTTCGCCCAGGCCGGCATCAACCCTGTCGTGTGCTTCCTCTTCAACAGGGAGCTGAGGGACTGCTTCAGGGCCCAGTTCCCCTGCTGCCAGAGCCCCCAGACCACCCAGGCCACCCTCCCCTGCGATTTGAAAGGCATCGGCTTGTGAGGGGCTCTCCTGCCTCGTACGCCCCACCCGGCCTTTCCCTTTGGCTCGGACAGTGACGTCGTTTCTCTCTCTTATGCCCCCTTATTAATTTTCTAAGCTGCCTTCAAAATGACTCTCAAAGTGGTTAAGCACTTGGATTGTACAGACTACTTTTTTTTTGGTGGTGGTGGGGGGGGGAGGGATGGGTTTCGATGTTCCAGCCCCACCTCCAGCTCCGTGCATTTGTCCTACTAAGTATATTTTCATCCTGAACAATAGGCCTTGGAGTCTTTGTACTGGTACTGACGTCTTTTATTCCATGTGTTCCTTTTTTTTTTTTTTTTTTAAATAAAGCCTACACTAATTTTCTTCATGCAACGTTTCCTAAAGACCTTGGCCAGTTTTCTACAGAAGCTATTTTTGACAACCTCAAGTGGCATTACATTTCGCAGTGAAGTAGAGGAACCTAGGGGACTTCACAAGTTTGATTTCTTGAGGGTCTTCTGTGGGAAGCAGGAGAAAGGGGGGAGGGGAAATTGTCGTCAGTTCCCCCTTGAGTTGCCGGCCGTGGGGTCAGTTGTGCTGCTCTGGTTCTTTGAAAGCGTTGAAAACTTTGTTCAGTATCGGTAATGAATTTGAAGAGCAGAAATGGGAGCGTAAAGTAGCGAGGCAGTGTTTTTTCAGCAGTGACAAGTGACAAGATTTGTTTCCTACCTTACTTTATACTACTAGAAAAATACACATCAGCGGCAACAACTGCTCTCTGTATTATACCAATCTTGAGTGGAAACATTTCTGTAAAATTGTAACTTTTAAAAAGAGTAAAAGTGTTTTGGTCAGTGATGGTGTGGAGAAAAAAAAACCAGTATTGCATGTTTTTGTACTGATTGTGGTTCACGGATTGGGAAGGCTCTGGGAAGCAGAGTCAGAACTAAGTCAGAATTGCTTAGGTATTTTTTGCCAATAAAAATGAAAATAAGTTTATGGAAACAGCTTGTGCTTTGAGACGCCCAGTTTTATTCTGTCTTATGAAACTAATTTCCACTTTGAAAACTGTTCTCCTTTTGTTCATGGTATCAATGAATGGAATATAATGATAACTCTACTTCTACAAGACAAAGCATTTCCTTAAAATGTTTGCTAGGTTAAGCTGTGCTGTTCATCTGATGGATATTTTAAATTAATAATAACAACCATACTTTTAAATATTTGGTAGACACACTGTAATCTTAAACGGAAAGACTAAATTCTGCAAGTACTGTATAATATTTTTTGCTTATAATGCTACATTTTTATTAATGTACCTTCCGTTTTGAGGATTTATATCTGTATTTCTCTTTGCATTATACAAATATACCAGTATTTTCATTCTGGAGTGGTTTCTTGTTGCTGTTGTTTGAGACTGTGACTGGTACTGATACACTTCTAAATACGGTATTCGTTCCATTATCCTGTGAGTGAATGGCTCATGAGTTGACCATCAGAATATCTAAGGCATTTGGAGTCTAGCTAAGATACAAGATAAAAAGATGCACATCTTTTCTTTAAAGGAACGCAGTAGTATATATTGCTTTAAAACTTTTTTTAATAAACATACAGAAGACGAGTGTGAGCAAAGCAATCATTTTGATAAAAACAATAAATATGAGCACAGTAAATATGCTGAAATTTATTGTAGTTCATATTGTATAATATGAACTATTAAGTATTCAGTGCAAGAGGGATAAGTCATAATGAGGGTGTGGCCAATTTATCTCTGATAAACGGTCAGCAGTATTCTTTTTTGTCCGCAGAAGACAGTCTGAAGATGGTCTCATAGTTGGAAAATACAAGTAACAATTACCTTCTTCCTCCCCAGGTCGTGAGACCAGGTAGATGTTAATTATCCGACAGCCACTTGCCAGAAATCTCAGCTAACCCCAAAACAGACAGGCCCAGGCTCTTCATCTAACCCTCCTCCGCCTCCCAGGGATCCAAGTTCAAAACAACAGAAGTCACTAAGCCCATGTGATTTGTAGACTATTTAGCACCTGGCATGGAGCAAGGCCCAAACCATTTGACCCCTGAATATCTTCAGCCTTAGGCAGCAACCTGACTGTTGAGACAACCCGTTCAGACTGCTCTCTATATATGGATTTGAGTTCGTGGTTGTTTTTTAACAGGAAAATCCATAAACCCGTGATTCTCAAATTTTAATATACATAAGAATTACCTGAAGTGCTTGCATGGTCCAGAGATTATTAGGAGGGGTTGTGGTTGGATCCAAGAAAGAACATCTTTAAGAAGCACACCGGTTGGCTGGAGATATACCAACAGGCCTTTGTTCAAAGATTTACTTTATTATTTTATTTCTTAAAAAATGTATTTGTTTTGAGAGAGTGAGTGAGCAAACACAAGTCAGGGCGGGGCAGAGAGAGACAGGGAAAGAGAGCATTCCACACAGGCTCCGTGCTGTCAGTGCAGAGCCCAACCCGGGGATCGAACCCACGAACCGTGAGATCATTACCTGAGCCAAAATCATGCGTGGGACGCTTAAGTGACTGAGCCACCCTGGTGACCCTCAGACAGAGATTCGCTTCAGATGGCATGTCTACACATTCGATTATGTGGTTCTGTTTTGTGCTTCATTCTGATTAGGTGGATGATTTCTAATGAGAGTTCAGGTGAAGAGTAATGAGAAATGACAGTCAACTGTAAAAGAAACAGAAGAACAAAGAGAGGCAGAGAAACGAGCTGTCTAGGGGAATGGTGTAGAGATGCAAAAAGCCCCTCACACCTCAACAGCTTTTTGGATCAATGAATCTATTAACATGTACTTTGATTGCTAATTAATAAAACATCATCAAGAAAAAGTTTAGTTGCGTTGCAGAATACTCATCAATTGCTGGACAGGTACAAAGTCTTTGGGGAAGACTTCTATTAAAATAGCACATTTGTTTATTTGGGAAGTTTATTTAGCACGTCTCCACCCCTCCCACTCTCCCGTGAGATAAACCGGTAATCACTGCACTTGAGGCAATGGAAAATAGATTTCATGTACATAGATCTTCATCTGAATGTCCTGGCATGGAACTGTTGGTTCAAAACTATGCATTTTTACATGTTTTGATATCCTATGTCTATAAGCTTTGCAGAAAAAGGGTATCTATTTACATTTCCACCTAACTGTTCCTTTTTTAAAAAAAGAAATATCTCAAGTGGGGAAGCATATAACAAGCCAATAAACAATGACAATAATCTATTTAGTATCCAGCCTTGACAAATCTTGTCATTTTTTGCCATATTTGTTTCCACTTTCCTTTTCTTTCTTGACTTTTTTTTAACTTTTCCTTCTTTCTTTGTCCCTCTTCTCTATTCCCTCTCTCCACTCTTCTCTCTCTCCCTTTCCTTTTTTCCTTTCTCTTTTTGAAAGATGTGAAACATGGCACAATTACTTTTGCCAAGTCTTGGATCTCACCACCACCCCCTACCTTCTCAAGTGCCTTGCCCACTAAAAGATAACAGGTGCTGGGTCCTAGGGCTGAGCTAGGGTTTCCTTTTGCAGAGAGATGGGGGTGGGGGGTGGGGGGGGTGGGATCCAGTCTAACCTTTACCATCTTTCTAAGGCCTGCAGGATGGAATGCAAACACATCCTCCCTTTGATGATGACCTTTGTATACGCTCTCCTTGGAAAGCCTATGTCCCCTTCTCTGTCTGGGAATCTCACCAATCCCTCCAGAGCAGAGGCAATATTTGCAGTATTTAAGAACTGGGATGGCATAGGTGGAACTCACCTGTATACCCATACCTCTGGGTCCTGGTGAACATTGGGTTCGTGCTGGACCCAGATCCAAGACTCTGCAAGCCTTTCTTGGCCCAGCCACCCTCCTCCGGGCTCTCCTGGTGCACTGTGTTTACCTGTATGAATCCTCGTGTATGCCCGTGGCTCTCAGCTCCCTTAGCTCTCACCTCTGTCCTTTCCTTTCCCAGGCCCTGCCCTCCAGCCACTCCACAACCGTCATACCCTGAACAGATTGCAATGGGTCAAGCCTTTGCATGTATTGCTCCTTGTGTCTAAAGTCCTCATGCCCATTCCCCAATGCAACTGCTACTAAGCATTCAGATGTAAGGTGTGTATTCCTAGACATTAGGAGTGAACTAGCTGCCACGGGGGAGGGGAGGGGGGAAGACGGTTCTAGGGCAAACCCTGCAAAACGTTCCAGTCTCCAAACCTACTCTTTAGATCCGAGGGCCATGGTGGGTTGAGTAGCAAGTTTATGGTCTTACTGGCATTCTGAATTGTCTGTGTGCTGAGATATCTGGGGTTAGAAAGTGCAGTGGATGTAAAATACTGTTCTCCATTCACCTGGCAGATGTGTCATTCTGTGCCACCTGCCAAGGCCGCTGAGCTTCAGGACCCTCTCCATGAGGGGCAAAGGAGGTAATGGGAAACCGTCTCCACCCACTCACATTCTAGACCGAAATCAATAATATCCTTTGCATTGCTTTTTAGCTGCTTCTGGAGTGAACAGAAGTTAAAGCAAACTTAGTCTGAGTCAAAGGGGTTCTTTATGCCTTTTCCTCAACTTAGACAAGACCCTGGGGGTTCAACCCAGCCCAAGAATAGAGCTCCCTTGTCTTCCCCCAGCCCTACCACTTCCTTTCTTTGGGGGTGTTTTTGGTGAGGATTTGGCATTGGGAGCCACAGCAGCCATGTTGCATCCATGAGAAGAGATACTGTCAACACAGTGAAGGTAACAGACCAGAAAGGCATCTATTTTAACAGAGGTGAGCTGCTTAACCAAACAAGCAACCTCATGGGATGCCTGCGTGGCTCAGCGGGTTAAATGTCTGACTCTTGGTTTCTGCTCAGGTCACGACTGCACAATCTGTGGGACTGAGCCCCACATTGGGCTCTGTGTTGACAGCTTGGAGCCTGCTTGGGATTTTGTCTCCCTCTCTCTCTGCCCCTCCCCTACTTAAACTCCCTCTCTCTCTCAAAATAAATAAACATTAAAAAAAAATCCCATAAGCAACCTCATACCTATAGACTCCTAGTCTTGAAATAGAAACTACTATTGCTTCAGGCACTAATAATGATGCTTTTTGAAGCAACAATTACCGGCAACAGTACTTAAAATATTCGATTCCCTTCACTCCTTTGACAGGAATACTTGATATCCTAGAACTGTATTTAAAACGTTAAAAAAAATTAGACTTATTTAATTCACTCACTCTTTCCAACTATCAGGTCATTCAGCCTGCTGTTGACTGTTGAATTAACCTGCCTTTGGAAAAATAGGAACTTTGACCTGATTTCTTAGAATGAAATAAACCTAGAAGATGAAAAAGACTACCTATTACCAGGCTAGTTTTGACCAGTGTATGTTTAAGATTTTGACATCATAAATCTAGTTACAGGAAAACGGAAAACCACTTGAATAAACCCATGGACAGTAATCAATTCATATTGTAAGCTAATAAGCAGCCAGTTTCTGTGTGTTGGGCAGGGCAGGAGGAGACGGGGATATGGAAGGTCCCCGTATGCTAATGAGTTAGCAAGCTAATTGGAGACACCTAGCAAACGTGCCTCGAGCCACAAATCAAGTCAGAACATAATACATGCCCAAAGCAGGCCCTAGATAAGGCGCTTGGGGATAATGAGGAGATCAGACATCATCATCAATTGTCTGGGATCTCTGGTTACCCAAGTGAGGAAAGGAGGAAAAACCAGAAGACTGGAACAAAATTGTCCAGTTTTCCTCTTCCCCCTCCTCTTGGGTTCTTCTTACCTTCTGACTCCCACATTCTCCTCACCCCGGTGTCCATTTAAAAAAAGAAAGTCCTCTAAGTGAAATGAAACCATGTAATTCTCTGCTCAACATTTTCTGTTCCAATTCTCTCCAAATATCCAAGCGCCAGTAAGGAATGTGGTCATTTTAATGGAGGAAATTTGTTATATAAAATCTTGCTTCAAGGAGAGCCCGCAAAGCCATTATTAATTAGACAAGTCAGAACTTAACAGAAATGAAACAGGTAGTCCTCAAGAAGACCACTCCACTTCCCTGCCAAAAGAAGAAAGAGTAGCAGGCTTTCACTACAGAAAAAGGTATTTTGTGCTTTTGGTCAAGGAAAAAGCAGGGGGAAAGCCTTAGTAGGTATTTAGTGCATCCTGTGTCCTGCATGCAGTCATTTAAGAGAAACAGACAGCTTGAAATTTGTTATCTGAAAGCCTCAAGTCTTGAAGTCACTTCAAATTACACGGTGAAAACATGCAAAAACATTTTAAGCTGCAATGTCAAGGCATAAATACAATTCTCTCATTTCTCTGTAACATCAAGGAGACAGGTACATTAAAGCTAATATTACTTGGCTTCTAGGAGGAATAATTTCGCCATTTATAAATAAAGATTTAAGTGACCAGTCTACTCTAGGTGGAGAACATATAAACTGTTGGCTAAGTACAGATGTAAAAATTTCCCTGATTGATTTCTACTACCTGAATGTGCCAATCTACAGAGCTTTCTAGGATATGCCAGGATATGATATGTGAGAGGAGCACATTGTTTTTTGGTTAGGCCCTGTGTTGGAACCTGGTCAGGGCAATAAATGGTTTCATTTTCCTGAACTACAGACGTGCTGTAATTCCAAAAGGCTTTGGAAAATTATTAAAGTTTCGATGCTGACTTAATACATGCCGTATTAGAATATTCTCCAGAGATCATGAAATGTAAAATGCATGTGGAGATGAAACTTTTCCATGTCTTCGTCACTTCACATTTTATTTTCTCCCCGCTTATTCCTCCATATATTTTCCCCAATGTGTTTCCTGAGCACTGACCAACTTGCATGGCAATGTGCTTAGTAGAAGAGGAAGAAGGAGACGAGACAGGGAGGAACCCCTGTCGCAGGTTCTCATCAGGGATAGCGACATAAAGAGTGTAACTGTACATTGTGTAATTCTTTCAACCCAGTCACGAGCAGTGTAATTTGCATATCTATCTTGAGGAATTATGGGATACCCAGAGCTATTTCTAGAATTTGATTTGCATAATTGTTCTAATCCTTTATGAGTATGGTGACATGTGGTCTGACAAAAGATTTCCTTTTAATTTCTAAGTTTCCTTATAAGTTTTAGAAAGGTATTAGAATTAAACACCTTTAGATATATATTTAATAACCTGCCTCTATTGAAAGGAACACAGTTATACAAAGGCATAATTAGTCTTCTGCTAATGGCATATTACTTTACTTTTTGCTACTTGAAAAAACAGCTTTGTTCACTGAAAGTTTGTCACTTAAAGTCTTTTTTTCACTTCCCTTTATCTCGCGCTTCTTGGTGAGATTAAAATTCACTTAAACATCCTAAGAAAATTTACAGTCATAAAGGGCCTCAGAGACATTCCCTGTCTCCAAAATTTCTTAGTCCAGGGATAGAGGACATATTTGAATTAAGAGGAGTGGCACAGAGAAATGGATTTATGCATTTTCTTAGGTTTGGAAAATTAATATTCTCATGACCAAAATACATAAGTGAGTTCAGCCATTACTGGTTTGATGATTATTCTTCCATTTGATTATCAGGTTCTCATGAAGATATTATTTCAGGGCTGTGATAAAGAGGAAAACCCCAGTATGGATGTCTGAACACTGACTGCTCTCAAGCCTCAGACTCCCCTTTTCTTTTTGCCCTACAGCCGAGCTACCCAGCCCCAGCAGGCAGGAATTCTCAGGTTGGCCCTGCCTCCTGATCACAATGAAATCTACAAACAACCAAACTGCCTGCCTAGTGCCCCCTGGACTGATGTGCGCCTGCCCCACCCTTGCCAGCAAATCCCAGGAGTCATAAATCTTGTCACATCCTTTGGGGGTGTGTCACCACCAGTCCCCAAATGCCCATCAGTTTTGGGTGGGGGGCTGATCCCACTCTCTGCAGGACAGACGCTAAATGAAAACACGGATGCTATGTTTTTCAAGGGCACAGAATGAAATCTGAAGTGTAACGAAATGATGCACTTTGGGAAAGAATGACTCCATTAGGATTGATTAGGGGAGAGGTGGAAGTGTTGGATAGAGACCCAAAATAAGAGTGGCCCAATTGTTTCTCTGGGGTTCTGGAGGCCTGCTTCAGGAGGTGATCCAGTGACTGGCTAGTGGGTCAGCTCCATTATCTTCCCCAAGTGCCTCCTACCCTCGGGGCTCAAAGTAGCCAGGTTAATTACTGAATCTCCCTGTTGGGGAGGAAGTGGAGCATGATGTCCTTTTTTTTTTTTTTTTTTTTTTAATTTTTTATGAAATTTATTGACAAATTGGTTTCCATACAACACCCAGTGCTCATCCCAAAAGGTGCCCTCCTCAATACCCATCACCCACCCTCTCCTCCCTCCCACCCCCCATCAACCCTCAGTTTGTTCTCAGTTTTTAACAGTCTCTTATGCTTTGGCTCTCTCCCATTCTAACCTCTTTTTTTTTTTTTCCTTCCCCTCCCCCATGGGTTCCTGTTAAGTTTCTCAGGATCCACATAAGAGTGAAACCATATGGTATCTGTCTTTCTCTGTATGGCTTATTTCACTTAGCATCACACTCTCCAGTTCCATCCACGTTGCTACAAAAGGCCATATTTCATTTTTTCTCATTGCCACGTAATATTCCATTGTGTATATAAACCACAATGTCTTTATCCATTCATCAGTTGATGGAGATTTAGGCTCTTTCCATACTTTGGCTATTGTTGAGAGTGCTGCTATGAACATTGGGGTACAAGTGGCCCTATGCATCAGTACTCCTGTATCCCTTGGATAAATTCCTAGCAGTGCTATTGCTGGGTCATAGGGTAGGTCTATTTTTAATTTTCTGAGGAACCTCCACACTGCTTTCCAGAGCGGCTGCACCAATTTGCATTCCCACCAACAGTGCAGGAGGGTTCCCGTTTCTCCACATCCTCCCAAGCATCTATAGTCTCCTGACTTGTTCATTTTGGCCACTCTGACTGGCGTGAGGTGATACCTGAGTGTGGTTTTGATTTGTATTTCCCTGATAAGGAGCGACGCTGAACATCTTTTCATGTGCCTGTTGGCCATCCGGATGTCTTCTTTAGAGAAGTGTCTATTCATGTTTTCTGCCCATTTCTTCACTGGGTTATTTGTTTTTCGGGTGTGGAGTTTGGTGAGCTCTTTATAGATTTTGGATACTAGCCCTTTGTCCGATATGTCATTTGCGAATATCTTTTCCCATTCCGTTGGTTGCCTTTTAGTTTTGTTGGTTGTTTCCTTTGCTGTGCAGAAGCTTTTTATCTTCATAAGGTCCCAGTAATTCACTTTTGCTTTTAATTCCCTTGCCTTTGGGGATGTGTCGAGTAAGAGATTGCTACGGCTGAGGTCAGAGAGGTCTTTTCCTGCTTTCTCCTCTAAGGTTTTGATGGTTTCCTGTCTCACATTTAGGTCCTTTATCCATTTTGAGTTTATTTTTGTGAATGGTGTGAGAAAGTGGTCTAGTTTCAACCTTCTGCATGTTGCTGTCCAGTTCTCCCAGCACCATTTGTTAAAGAGGCTGTCTTTTTTCCATTGGATGTTCTTTCCTGCTTTGTCAAAGATGAGTTGGCCATATGTTTGTGGGTCTAGTTCTGGGGTTTCTATTCTATTCCATTGGTCTATGTGTCTGTTTTTGTGCCAATACCATGCTGTCTTGATGATGACAGCTTTGTAGTAGAGGCTAAAGTCTGGGATTGTGATGCCTCCTGCTTTGGTCTTCTTCTTCAAAATTCCTTTGGCTATTCGGGGCCTTTTGTGGTTCCATATGAATTTTAGGATTGCTTGTTCTAGTTTCGAGAAGAATGCTGGTGCAATTTTGATTGGGATTGCATTGAATGTGTAGATAGCTTTGGGTAGTATTGACATTTTGACAATATTTATTTTTCCAATCCATGAGCAGGGAATGTCTTTCCATTTCTTTAAATCTTCTTCAATTTCCTTCATAAGCTTTCTATAGTTTTCAGCATACAGATCCTTTACATCTTTGGTTAGATTTATTCCTAGGTATTTTATGCTTCTTGGTGCAATTGTGAATGGGATCAGTTTCTGTATTTGTCTCTCTGTTGCTTCATTGTTAGTGTATAAGAATGCAACTGATTTCTGTACATTGATTTTGTATCCTGCAACTTTGCTGAATTCATGTATCAGTTCTAGCAGACTTTTGGTGGAGTCTATCGGATTTTCCATGTATAATATCATGTCATCTGCAAAAAGCGAAAGCTTGACTTCATCTTTGCCAATTTTGATGCCTTTGATTTCCTTTTGTTGTCTGATTGCTGATGCTAGAACTTCCAGCACTATGTTAAACAGCAGCGGTGAGAGTGGGCATCCTTGTCGTGTTCCTGATCTCAGGGAAAAAGCTCTCAGTTTTTCCCCGTTGAGGATGATGTTAGCTGTGGGCTTTTCATAAATGGCTTTTATCATCTTTAAGTATGTTCCTTCTATCCCGACTTTCTCAAGGGTTTTTATTAAGAAAGGGTGCTGGATTTTGTCAAAGGCCTTTTCTGCATCGATTGACAGGATCATATGGTTCTTCTCTTTTTTTTGTTAATGTGATGTATCACGTTGATTGATTTGCGAATGTTGAACCAGCCCTGCATCCCAGGAATGAATCCCACTTGATCATGGTGAATAATTCTTTTTATATGCCGTTGAATTCGATTTGCTAGTATCTTATTGAGAATTTTTGCATCCATATTCATCAGGGATATTGGCCTGTAGTTCTCTTTTTTTTTACTGGGTCTCTGTCTGGTTTAGGAATCAAAGTAATACTGGCTTCATAGAATGAGTCTGGAAGTTTTCCTTCCCTTTCTATTTCTTGGAATAGCTTGAGAAGGATAGGTATTATCTCTGCTTTAAACGTCTGGTAGAACTCCCCTGGGAAGCCATCTGGTCCTGGACTCTTATTTGTTGGGAGGTTTTTGATAACCGATTCAATTTCTTCGCTGGTTATGGGTCTGTTCAAGCTTTCTCTTTCCTCCTGATTGAGTTTTGGTAGAGTGTGGGTGTTCAGGAATTTGTCCATTTCTTCCAGGTTGTCCAATTTGTTGGCATATAATTTTTCATAGTATTCCCTGATAGTTGTTTGTATCTCTGAGGGATTGGTTGTAATCATTCCATTTTCATTCATGATTTTATCTATTTGGGTCATCTCCCTTTTCTTTTTGAGAAGCCTGGCTAGAGGTTTGTCAATTTCGTTTATTTTTTCAAAAAACCAACTCTTCGTTTCGTTGATCTGCTCTACAGTTTTTTTAGATTCTATATTGTTTATTTCTGCTCTGATCTTTATTATTTCTCTTCTTCTGCTGGGTTTAGGCTGCCTTTGCTGTTCTGCTTCTAGTTCCTTTAGGTGTGCTGTTAGATTTTGTATTTGGGATTTTTCTTGTTTCTTGAGATAGGCCTGGATTGCAATGTATTTTCCTCTCAGGACAGCCTTTGCTGCATCCCAAAGCGTTTGGATTGTTGTATTTTCATTTTCGTTTGTTTCCATATATTTTTTAATTTCTTCTCTAATTGCCTGGTTGACCCACTCATTCGTTAGTAGGGTGTTCTTTAACCTCCATGCTTTTGGAGGTTTTCCAGACTTTTTTCTGTGGTTGATTTCAAGCTTCATAGCATTGTGGTCTGAAAGTAAGCATGGTATAATTTCAATTCTTGTAAACTTATGAAGGGCTGTTTTGTGACCCAGTATATGATCTATCTTGGAGAATGTTCCATGTGCACTCGAGAAGAAAGTATATTCTGTTGCTTTGGGATGCAGAGTTCTAAATATATCTGTCAAGTCCATCTGATCCAATGTGTCATTCAGGGCCCTTGTTTCTTTATTGACCGTGTGTCTAGATGATCTATCCATTTCTGTAAGTGGGGTGTTAAAGTCCCCTGCAATTACCACATTCTTATCTATAAGGTTGCTTATGTTTATGAGTAATTGTTTTATATATTTGGGGGCTCCGGTATTCGGCGCATAGACATTTATAATTGTTAGCTCTTCCTGATGGATAGACCCTGTAACTATTATATAATGTCCTTCTTCATCTCTTGTTACAGCTTTTAATTTAAAGTCTAGTTTGTCTGATATAAGTATGGCTACTCCAGCTTTCTTTTGGCTTCCAGTCGCATGATAAATAGTTCTCCATCCCCTCACTCTCAATCTAAAGGTGTCCTCAGGTCTAAAATGAGTCTCTTGTAGACAGCAAATAGATGGGTCTTGTTTTTTTATCCATTCTGATATCCTATGTCTTTTGGTGGCGCATTTAATCCATTTATATTCAGTGTTATTATAGAAAGATACGGGTTTAGAGTCATTGTGATGTCTGTATGTTTTATGCTTGTAGTGATGTCTCTGGGACTTTGTCTCACAGGGTCCCCCTTAGGATCTCTTGTAGGGCTGGTTTAGTGGTGACAAATTCCTTCAGTTTTTGTTTGTTTGGGAAGACCTTTATCTCTCCTTCTATTCTAAATGACAGACTTGCTGGATAAAGGATTCTTGGCTGCATATTTTTTCTGTCTAGCACCCTGAAAATCTCGTGCCAATTCCTTCTGGCCTGCCAAGTTTCAAAAGAGAGATCAGTCACGAGTCTTATAGGTCTCCCTTTATATGTGAGGGCATGTTTACCCCTTGCTGCTTTCAGAATTTTCTCTTTATCCTTGTATTTTGCCAGTTTCACTATGATATGTCGTGCAGAAGATTGATTCAAGTTACGTCTGAAGGGAGTTCTCTGTGCCTCTTGGATTTCAATGCCTTTTTCCTTCCCCAGTTCAGGGAAGTTCTCAGCTATGATTTCTTCAAGTACCCCTTCAGCACCTTTCCCTCGCTCTTCCTCCTCTGGGATACCAATTATGCGTATATTATTTCTTTTTAGTGTATCACTTAGTTCTCTAATTTTCCCCTCATACTCCTGGATTTATCTCTCTTTTTCTCAGCTTCCTCTTTTTCCATAACTTTATCTTCTAGTTCACCTATTCTCTCCTCTGCCTCTTCAAGCCGAGCTGTGGTGGTTTCCATTTTGTTATGCATTTCATTTAAAGCGTTTTTCAGCTCCTCGTGACTGTTCCTTAGTCCCTTGATCTCTGTAGCAAGAGATTCTCTGCTGTCCTGTATACTGTTTTCAAGCCCAGCGATTAATTTTATGACTATTATTCTAAATTCACTTTCTGTTATATTATTTAAATCCTTTTTGATCAGCTCATTAGCTGTTGTTATTTCCTGGAGATTCTTCTGAGGGGAATTCTTCCGCTTGGTCATTTTGGACAGTCCCTGGCATGGTGAGGACCTGCAGGGCACTTCCCCTGTGCTGTGGTGTATAACTGGAGTTGGTGGGCAGGGCTGCAGTCAGTCCTGATGTCTGCCCCCAGCCCACTGCTGGGGCCACAGTCAGACTGGTGTGTGCCTTCTCTTCCCCTCTCCTAGGGGCGGGATTCACTGTGGGGTGGTGTGGCTCGTCTGGGCTACTTGCACCCTGCCAGGCTTGTGATGCTGGGGATCTGGCGTACTGGCTGGGGTGGGTAGGCAAGGTGCACGGGGGCAGGAGGGGCAGGCTTAGATCGCTTCTCTATAGGTGATCCACTTCAGGAGGGGCCCTGTGGCAGCGGGAGGGAGTCAGATCCGCTGCCAGAGGTTTGGCTCCTCAGAAGCGCAGAGTTGGGTGTTTGCGCGGAGCGAGCAAGTTCCCTGGCAGGAACTGGTTCTCTTTGGGATTTTGGCTGGGGGATGGGCGGGGGAGATGGCGCTGGCAAGTGCCTTTGTTCCCCACCAAACTGAGCTCTGTTGTCAGGGGGCTCAGCAGCTCTCCCTCCCTTTGTCCTCCAGCCTTCCCGCTTTCTGAGCAGAGCTGTTAACTTATGACCTCCCAGATGCTAAGTCGCGCTTGCTGTGGGAACACAGTCCGTCAGGCCCCTCCGCTTTTGCAAGCCAGGCTCGGGGGCTCTGCTTGGCCGGCGAGCTGCCCCTCCGCCCCGGCTCCCTCCCGCCAGTCCGTGGAGCGCGCACTGCCTCGCCGCCCTTCCTACCCTCTTCCGTGGGCCTCTCGTCTGCGTTTGGCTCCGGCGACTCCGTTCTGCTAATCCTCTGGCGGTTTTCTGGGTTATTTAGGCAGGTGTAGATGGAATCTAAGTGATCAGCAGGAAGTGCGGTGAGCCCAGCGTCCTCCTAAGCCGCCATCTTGCCGAAAGTCTACCTCTTAAACATTACTCTTGACGGGGCTCAGTCGCCGCCAGGAGCTGGGACGAGCCACCTAGCACAGGAACCAACCGCCGAGCATGATGTCCTTTGAAGCAAGTGGGGCAGAGGACTGGTGCTCACATTCCACTGCTAAGATCTCAGTCATATGGCCACACCTAGCCAAAGGATACTGGTAAATGAAGTCTCTAGATGGCTAGATGAGTGGCCATGTGCCTAGCTAAAACTTTTGGGGGAAGGGGAAGGAGGCAGAGGAGAGGAATGAAGGGAGGAAGCAAGCAAGGAAGGAAGGAGGGGAGAAGAGAAGAGAACGTGAGAATAAAGGAATGAATTAGGAAAGACAGATGGAGTTTACCAGTCATGTCTTCAAGCATTTTCCCAAATCCTTCTCACCAAACCCAGGGAAATTAATAGAGAATACTAACATTTGCTATCCAAAGGACTATTGGCTGCAGACGACATTCAACTCCCCAGAACCCAATCACAACACCATAGTTGGCATATTCTCCTGTGAGTCTCTTTGAGCAGCAATTATTTTCTTTTGAAATTTTATACAGGAGAAAATATTCTTTCGTATGTTCTTATGCCAGGCCTGAGATATTTTTCTCCTCCATTTTGAACTCCAACTTGGGATATGAAAAATGTATCTCAAGAATAAATGGGTAGGGGCATAGGCTGATCAGTGAAAGGACCCTAGCAAGGTCCAAGCAGAGAGCTGCCCTTAAAAGAAAATGGACTGATATCATCAGTAACACACAAGACTGTGGCTCCATTTCCCCTAAGAGGCCCTTTCTATCGAGGACAAGACTGATTTGCTTCAAGGCCACACAGGAAAGGCAGAGGTCCTGGGGTGAGAAGCAGTCAGGTAGGGCTGGCTTTGAGATGGGGACTGCTGAGAAGATACTGGATGATGAATACATGAGGCTGTCTTATACAATTTTGATTACTTTCATGTATAAATATTTCCATAATGAAAGGTTTTTGTTTTGCTTGGCTGAACCACACACACTGAAGCCCAGCCTCAGTCCTGCCTAATGGGAACAGGTCCGTACTCAGTCGCACTCAGAAAACTCAATTTGTGAAGCTTCTCAATAGCTATTCAAATCTCATTTAATAAAAAAAAAAACAAAACAAAAAAACCCCACAATTTTCTTCAACTTTTTCTTGTAAAGCTTTAGAATTTCTGCGACAAAAACACTTTTCATAAATTATATCACATTTTAATCAAGATGGTGAAATCTGGATTTGAACAATGTGGAAATTTGCTCAGAAGTCTACTCCAAAGATGTGAAATCTTTCATCTACTCTTGAGGTTATCTGAGCCTGTGGCCTTAAGCTTCAATGAGTGGCTTATTAAAAAATTTCTCCCTTGAAACAGTGAACTATACAGCTGACATACAATTGACACTTCTTTTTTAATATATACATATTTTTTACTTTAGAGAGAGAAAGAGAAAAAGAGAGCACGTGTGAACCCCCCGGGGGAGAGGGGCGGAGGGAGAAAGAGAGAAAATCTCAAGCAGGCTCCACACTCAGTGTGGAGCCTGACACGGGACTTGATCCCACAACCCTGGGATCATGACCTGAGCCAAAACTGAGAGTCAGACTTTTAACCAACTGAGCCACCCAGGCACCCCACAACTGGTATTTCTTTGGTTGGCTATTAAAATGTATCAAGTATTTACCTTTCCATTCCTTTGAATATAAATGGTAGTTTTCTATTTGTGTTTTTTAGTTTTTAGAATACCTATTTGGTAGAGCCCCCATTTGGGGGTTTAATTTTTTAATACTGTTGTTTCAAATTTTGTCTGATACTGAAACAAAATTGATATGAGCAGACACAAAGTATCTTCAGACGACACCAGTGGGTTTCGTAGGGGGACAATTTACCCCTACCTACTCATTTGGTAATGCCTAGAGACATTTTGGGGTGTGACGGCTTAGGGGAACTACTGGCATCTAGTGGGCAGGAGACAGGGGTGCTGTTAAACAGCCTACAGAATACGGGACCGTGCCTCACAACAAAAACTGGCCTGGCTCCGGAAGTCAGTAGCGTCAGTGTTGACAAATCCTGGATGAAAGTGAGCGAATGCCTGGAAATACCCCCCAGCTGCCCCTGCAGGGCGTAGCCCCGGTTTTGCCTGGCTGTGGCACAGCTCATGAGTGCGTGCTCCAGGCCTTCATGATGATGAAAGTCCGCCGTGGACACAATGGTACACACTGTGTACGTACATGACACAGCCTATCCCAGGCATTTGCCCCATGATTTTCTACTTTCTTGCCTTTCAATCTCTTGTGGCGTATGTACGTTTTATTAAAATGCTTACTAATGTGAGTTACTCAGTTACAATCTGCTGCGATAAGTATTTTGAGGATTTATAGCTCCAGTAACATAGAACGAAATCTGGAGATATACAGGAACATGGGGCTAGGAGAGGGGGCAGTTCAGAAGCTGTCACCTGGGAGGGTATGCCTGGAGGATGACCGAGGTCAACAAACCAAGGGAGCCGGCTGCACAGCCTCCTCAGGGCCAGCAGGAGAGCCAGCACCAGCCAGGCTGCACCCAGGCCTGCTTCCCTAACGTAATTCAGAGGAGCTTTGAATAGACTCCTCAAATGAGCTATGTAACCCACTAAAGTTCTCAAGCGGGACCCTTCTGTGAAGGTCCCTCTAGAAGTCGTGGTGGGAGAAGAAAAAAAAAAAACCATCCCAAAACAGAGATTCATTTATGCTTGAGGATCCCAGGACTTTTGAGGGTGGCAAGAAAAGGCAGACATTAGCTACTCCTTCCACTTCTCATCTAACTACAAAGGTGTCTCGTAAAGGGGTTTCATGGGGAAGCAACAGTTCTATAAAGCATATTCCTTTGTTCTTTCTCGGTGGCTCTCAACCATGGGTGCACCTTAGAATCAAATTAAGTAGCTTCCAAAAAAAAAAAAAAAATCCCAACACCCAGGCCTCACCCCAGACAAACTGAACCAGAATAAGGGTGATAGATAATGCGGGGGGGGGGGGGGGGGGGGGGAGGAGTGGTCCTTCAAGAACAGTGTACTAATGGCATCTCGAATCTTGGGAGATGTGTGCTCTGAAAAGTGCCCTGACTTTTGGGGGAGTCAGAGTAGAGGGTAATAAATTTACTTAAGGATTATGTTGTCAAAGATACTAGAAGAGAAACAGTTCTCTTTAGTACCGTAGGGTGTACTGACCATTAACAAATCAGGGGGAAGATGTCGAAGAACCAAAGAAATATTAATTCTGGGGATATTACTGGAAATACAGGGCAACATGATCATACAGAGAACGATCGTAAAAGGTTGTCAGTGAATTTTAGGCAGTGATCCTCACTGAATACCAAAACTGTCCTGTTTTTAAAATTAAAATGGTCCCCAACTTTAATCCTCTAAAAAAATGAAGTTAGAAAATTCTGAATGGGATGAGGTTTCTGATACTGAAACCAATGAAGAAGAAAATTGGCTTAGATGAGTGATCTATCACTGGACTGACTTTACAGAGCTCCAACACTAGAACAACACTGAAATGCTGGGAAGAAAAAAGGCCTTCAGTTAGATGAGAGGGTTTGTAATTAAAGACTTTTAGCACAAACTTCTCCATGGTCAAAAAAAGATGTTGCTTTAAAAAAAAAAAAAAAAAAGGTTGAAGTCCGAAATGATAGTTTTCAAGAAAGTCAGTGTTTGCAAAGGAATCCACAGGTCCACTTGAGTTTAGCTCGTAGGTTCTGGCATCAGATCTGTTTCTCTCCCAGCATGGATGGAATTCACACCCGATAATGACATCAAAGTAGATTGCTGACTTTAACTTTTCTTGCGCAAATTTTCAGTTTGCCTTACCTTGCAGAAATTCTGGCCTATGAAGTCCCAGTTTCAGGGAGAGAGCGTCCTGAGGAGGGAAGAAACAGCAGCACAGTCTTTATAGTGCAGGAATTTGTGCACTTTGCGTACAGTGAGCTTAAAGAACCTCCATGGAACATGATTACGAGTTTTTGAAACAATTATTCGAAAGATGCTAACCCTGGTGACAAGTTAAAAGAACACTAACCAAATAAAGCTGTACCTTACAAAGAACGGGGTTAGTTATTCCCCAGTAAAAATAACAATCGAGGGGAGAGGTTAACAAATAGTAAGGTTCTGTTTTTCTTTGAATGGTAGTAGGTGAGTCAGTAGATATAGTTCTGAGTTTTCTACACAAACCTCACATTCCTTCTCATGGCTATACTACGAGCTACCTCTTTTTAGTGATTTTTTTTTTATTGAGTTGGTTTATGTAAAAGCAGAGTTTTATAAAAGTCATATGTTTTTTAACTTGGGTGAAAATGGATGGTTGACCCAATCAAGTTTTCAGACTTAAGAAAAAGGATGTACCACACATTACAAGAAAACAACATTTAGCGTAACGGCTGAAGTGCCTGCCTCTTCACCCATAATGTCACTTGCTGAAGGCGATGTTTTTCCAACAAACTCACTGAGGAATGCTTCTTGCACACAAACTAAACTGAACCAAAAATAATACTTCTGTGACTAAATATGGTAATTAGTACAGCAAAGTCCCATTCATTTATTTATGGGACATGTTAGCCCCCAGGGTAAAGTTACACACAATGTGCAACTGTGAGCGCCGGCTGAATAAGTTAAGTTACTACAAAATGGACGTTTCTTTTTTTTTTTTTTTTTGCAACGGTTAGTGGGTTGGCATGGTCAAGTTTACTCAGTTGAACACATTTCATAAGCTGTTTATTTGTTGACGTTGATTCCATTTACAATACTTGGTGGGTTTTGCAAGGCTGGGCCACTGGCATCACCTTAAGGCTATCGCCTCGCATCCTGCCTGACCACTCTTGGTAAACACTGGGTCACTATATGCTGAATCAATACAGTGAAATCCCATGAGTCCATTCCTGATTACAACCAGTTCTGCATATCACAAGTTTCTTTCTTGTTCCAAAACCCTCACCGATTTACACATTGTTTATTTTTTGTACTACCTTAAAATTCATGCAAACAGAACTTTCCTGTATGTAAAGTGAACACGCAAATACTGTTGGTGCTATTTTACCAATTTGGGGGTCTTTACCCATTTTAGAATGTGAGCTAATAGAAATCTGCTTGTAATAAAAACTGACAACAACTGTGACAAAAATAAGGATATAATATTAAAATAAATCAAATGATATACAATACTGTCATTATTCTGATACAGAATTTTTACACAGCAATATTGATATAGGGACACATGGCAGGATGTCAGGTAACCCATTACAATAGACCTTTTGGTTACAAGTAAAGTTTAAATTACAACTTAATACCGACTTTAAAATGGTAACTAGTGTTATGCCAGATTAAAATTAATACTTCCTCTTCAAGGGACATTTTCTGGAACATCTCTAATCATGAGACTTAAAAAATAAACTTCACAGGAAGAAAAAGAAGTGTAACATATTGGAGAAGTGTTTCTTACTAAAAAACCCAAAAAACCCTAAATCTAGAAATAAGGTCTAAATGGACTTTCCATGCCTTCTGAGCTCACACCTGTCACACAGCGGATCTGAGGTTCTGTTGCATGGACAGGGTCCACGAAAGCTGGAGAGTATGCCCACCTCTACTTCGTCCAGGAAAATTGTGGAGTGTCTAGTTCAACCACACACCCTTTGCTGTTTAAGTATCAGGCAAAAAAGCTTGATTTTCCACACTGATTTTCCCAGCAAGCTAAAGGATATCTAACAACCCTGTTCCCCTCGTTAAAATGCTAGAGGGCCCAGAAGGGAAATGGCAAAGAATAAGTGGGGGCCTTAAAATTCTTTGAGGAGAGAAAAGACACCAGAGGGTGTGTGTGTGTGTGTGTGTGTGTGTGTGTGTGTGTGTGTGGTGGTGGGCAGGGCTGGGGTGAGGGGGTTTCAGACAAAAAAGTTTCTGTAACAAAAGACCAAATTCTTATTCTCCTCATTTCTGTGAAAATGGGTGAGTTACTGGCATTAAAAAAGGCCAGACCAAGCCAAAACACAAACAGGGAAATGAGAACCGGTTCCATAATGCCCCGCACTCTACATTTCTATCCAAAATAGAAATCCTCTTTCAGAAAAAAAAAAAAAAAGTCATTTAAACATCAAAGATAGAAACGTTACTTGGATAGCTGAGGAAGCAAGAGCATTTCTTTCTGGCATATTATACTTGTTGGGCACAATCACAAGTAAATAGACTTTACAGACATCATGTGGTTGTTCACATTTAAAGTTTCTACTCTGAAGTGATTACTTTCGGGCTAAACAAATAAATCGATTAAATGAAGTCCGTAAACAGGCTAAGCCCGGCATACATGGACATGTGTGATGCATTCTCCGCCCAAAAAATGGAACCTAAGATAAAAGAAAAAAACTGAGTCAGAGCAGGAATCACTAAAAACAAAACAAAACACCAAAACACCCAAACACACATAACAAAACACAATTCTCGAGAAATCTCTGAATAACAACAGCTGGTGTTATATTGTGAACTATTCATCAAGTAATATGCTCAGCTCTTTATATATTATCCTTTTCCATCCTTACAACCACTCTGTGAAGATGAAAATGCTTTAATTATACCCATTTTACAGATGACAGACGGAGGCACAGAGAGATTAGTAACTTGCCCAAGGTCACATACCCAGAACTCGAAGCTTGGCTGGCCACCTGGACCAGAGAGACCAAGCTTTTAACCACCAAGCTACACTGCCTTCACTTCTTCTCATTTTTTGGTCTGTGTATATCCTACTAATGAAGCTCATTAAGGAGGGCATAACATTATGGGCATGTTCACATTGATATAATGAGTAAATATGAAGTCACTGACAAGGATCAACACATAAATTCACACATTTGCACACAGATGGCAGAGGGGTCAAAATTCCGGGGGGGGGGGGGTGTGGGTTGGAGAAGAACAAAAGAGAAATTAGGGAAGGAGGCAAGCTCGAGTCACAGAAATGGAACAAACCAAGCCCTGGCCTAGGGAGAGCCAGCAGAGAAAGGTCGGATTCATTCCAAGAGTCTTCCAGTGGGTATTTCTCAGTCTTGCCCATGCCACGAATGAAGCTGGGCTAAGGAGGCAAGTGGCATGGTGGTCCTTTGTCTGAGGGGCACAGGAGTACCTCAAAGTACATATTCTTTCTAGAGGCAAAGGACAACATCCATTCTCCCTCCCCTGGGCATCGTGCCCTCTTGAGAATCTGTCTACTTTGCAAGTTATAGCAAGAAACTTTCAGCCCAGGCCTGGAGGCAGTTGATAATCAATGAAATGGCAGATTACTCCCAGCCAGGGTAACGTGAGAGAGAGGCAAGCTCTTAGAGACTCATGCCTCAGGGATCCTTTTTCGGTTGACACATGGCACAAAAATGCATCCTTTCTGTTTCTCAATTCAGATGCTTTTTCCGCTAATCATTCTTAGTGGATTTCCTAATTCTATTCCACCAAAAGAGGCCGCCCCATACCAATTATCTGTCTTGAGGAGGAAATCTCAGATACATCTTCCAGATGCCTTCTAAATAATTTCTTTGCACATAAGAAAAGAAAGACTGTGCAGACAGTGACAGAACCATTCTAACCTTCTTTTGTGGTTGAACTAATAGGACAAACCCAACTGTATGGTGGTCCAACAACGGTCAGGACTGATTATTCTGCGCATTGTCTTTGGGTTGGTACCATGCTCATGTCCTTCTTACCTCCTTTTTCCTTTTTCTTCTCTTCCTCTTTCTTCTCTCCTGCCTTCCATTTCCAAAATGGTTCTGGAAGGGCCAGGGAAATGACTGTGATCAATAAATACAAAAGGAAGAGAGGGAAGCAATAGGAGGGCAGGGTGTGCATGGGGTGAACAGGCAGAGACACCCTTCTGCCTTTTTTTCACAAGGGCCTCATTTTCAAGGCTGCAAGGACAGTGCCTACACGCAGGTGCCACGGCCGTCAGCTCCATGCAGACTTGTGCGCAGAATGGTTCTGTCACTGTGTGTGTCAAAGGGCACACAGATGGCTAGCTCAGTTGTTGGCATGGAGACCATGTCAGAGGAAGTGGGTACGGGTCGACTGGCTTAGACGATCACACGTGGACCGCATAAGAAGTTAGCACCCAGGACCTTCATCATCTATTCTAGCCCTGAGCCTCTGAGCGCTTCACTTTGTCAGACCTAAAACCACTAGCATGGGCCAGAGGTTCTGAGTTGGGGGGATTCTGTCCCAGAGGGCACATCTGGCAATATCCAGAAACACTTTGGTTTGTCACAACTTGGGGGAAGGAGTGTCAGTCACATCCAGTGGGTGGAGGTCAGAGAATGCTGTTTAACAGCCTACAATGCACAGCACAGCCTCCCAACAACAAACAACTATCTGGCCCAACGTGCCAACAGAGCCGGCGTTGAGAAAAACAAACACGGGCAGCAATAATGAAGGAAGAAGACCCGAAATAAGTGTACGAGAACTATAATGCACACGTCCGGCTGTTCCACATGGACAACGCCAAACGTGTTTCTTTCATTCACTCATTCAGCAGTAGTTCAGTGAGGGTCACCAGCACATCCATCCTCGTTCTAGGTGCTACGGGTACAGAGATGGACAGGAGATGAAAGGCCTCTGCCGAGCATGGAGCTTACTTTTTAATGAGGGAAGACAGGTAACCAGCAAGACAGTTTAAGCTATGAGTAAGTGTCCTCATGGTGCTTACAGTCTTGTGATTTGTCCTTCAAGACACCATGATCACTCTCTGGCCTGTCATGCGGGTTCTCAGTACCCTGAAGAGAGCAGCAAAGGAAAATAACAGTGGAGACCTGCCATGGCCAGGCTTCATAAGGCACCGGGCATCAACGTCACACCAAACCCGTGTGCCAGATTTTTGCCTCATTTTGACACAAGCCAAGTGGCTTCTTCTTTTTTTCAATGCGTATTTATTTTTGAGACAGAGAGAGAGCAAGGGAGAGCAGGAAAGGGGCAGAGAGAGAAGGGGACAGAGGACCTGAAGCAGGCTCTGTGCTGACAGCAGCGAACCCGAAGTGGGGCTCGAACGCACGAACCATGAAATCATCACCTGAGCTGAATTCGGAAGCTCAAGCGACTGAGCCACCCAGGCACCCCGTAAGTGGCTTCCTCTTGAGCTGAAGTAATGTGGCTGACTGCAGTCACCCAGCTGAAAGTGGACATGTCACAGACCCAGTCCCACTTTCTTCCAGAGTTTGCTCTTTTCTCAAATACCACCATCCCCCAACTTTGAAGCTTTGTGAAGAAATCTCCTTTGTGAGCACATGGCACTTAGCCTGGTCCACAGGAGACACTGGAGAAAATATGTCCTGGCAAAGCCCCCACCACAGACTACGTGCCACCTGAAGGCAGAGGGGTGGCCTTCCCAGATCCTGTGGCTTCTGCTCACTCGGCACACCAATGCCTGGCACCAGGCAGGAACCCAAGGGGCTCATGCCACCAAAGTTAGAGATGGATTTACTGCGAAGCCAAAGAGGGTGAGGGCCTTCACTCGTGTGGTTCCCTGCAGGGCTTAGGTAGGGCCCTGGCAGTGTATTCACAAGGTCACAGGTCTGTGTGACTCTTTAAAAAATATTGTGGGGGGCACCTGGGTGGCTCAGTAGGTTGAGCATCCGACTTCGGTTCGGGTCATCATCTCACAGTTTGTGAGTTCGAGCCCCACATCGGGCTCGCTGCTGTCAGCAAAGAGCCTGCTTTGGATCCTCTGCTCCCCTCTCTCTGCCCCTGCTCTTTGTGCGCTCTCTTGCTCTCTCTCAAAAATAAATAAAACATCAAAAATATTGTGAATTCTTCTTTTTCTTATTGAGGGCACCAACAGGGTATTAGCCTAGGCCCAGATCTGCCCTGGCAATCTTAACATAATGATTAGACTGTCTTGCAGGACCTTTTATACCTGGATTCCCTTGTCTTATTCTTATCAAGTCCACTTCCCCTCTTTCAATATCTGTCTTTCTTTCACCCCCTGCCAAGGATATTTTTCTTTCTTTTTTTTTTTTATCTGCACCTGCCCTTAGTGGGTTTTCCTCCTCCCCTTCCATCTGTGAGCTCATAATGACAAAGAACTCCATTTCTGATATTATACACTTATTAGATACTTGACATTTTCTCAACAGGCCCGTTCATTTCTAGATCTACATATACTGTGTGACAAACTTAATAGATATCTAACAGCCAGATACATTACAAAGTATATAGAAGATGCATATTCAGAGGCATATATATAGCCAAGGAGCTAACTATTCAGTCCAAATTTGATGGCTTATTTTAGAATTAACTCAATCCGTTTCTTATAGACTAAAATTTCAAACAGAAAATTCTAGAAATAACCAAGGTAGAACCTTTAGAACTTTCCAGAAGGCATGATTCTTATCCATTTGTGGCATTTTTAAAGAGAAAATAATAGCACTGCCACAAAACAAATGTATTGTTTGTGATTTCTCTCACAACAGAGTCAGTTTTGCTAAAGAAAGAAACATAAAGAAGGATACATGAGGGCGCCTGGGTGGCTCAGTCAGTTAAGCGTCTGACTATTTCAGCTCAAGTCATGATCTCACAGCTCATGGGATCGAGCCCTGCGTCGGGCTCTGTGCTGACAGTGTAGAGCCTGCTTGGGATTCTCAATCTCTTTCTTTCTCTCTCTCCCCCGCTCCTCTCTCTCTCTTCCCACCCCTCCACTGCTTGTGCTCTGTCTCTCTCAAAATAAATAAACTTAAAAAAAAAGCATACATGAAGAAAACTGTGGTCATGTCACATAAAAAGCACTCGTCCAATACGGGAGGAATTTGGGGGGGTGGGCAAAATGGGGGAAGGGGGTTAATGGAACAGTGGCAGATGATAGCTAGACTTTGGATGGTGATCACTTTATACTTCAGACAGATCTCAAATTACAATGTTGTATGCATAACTTACATAATTTATATACCAATTTTATCTCAATAAAAAAGTTACGTGTGTTTTTAATAAAGCCAGTTTTGTACATTAACTTTTGTCAACAAAAGTACATAGTTCACAAAATTTCAAATAGCCATAGTAGTGCCTAAAATAGAAGCCCAAAATCTCAGAATTTCTGCCACTCCCAGTCTCCAGTTTTAATAATTAGGAAGATCGCCAATGTATTTGAATTGGGTCAAGTCGTAAAATGTTTCTTCAATTTTTTTTTTTTTGGAGTAAGTATATATTCATACAACCCTAAATAATGCAATTATCTTCTTGTGAGTAGAGGGTTCACATGGAACTGCACTGTGCCCTCTGAAAGAGTAAAGGAAAACAGGGAATGAGGGGGTTGGCCTCATGGGTTGTGTGGAACTTCACGTGGGTTGGGGAAGCTGTTGGCATATATGCCCAGGGCCTCTGGGTCTAGAGGGGAGTAAAATACTGGCAAGAAGGAAGGGTGGTAAGGATGGGTCTAGGGGACCCACGTGGCTCTCATCTGTGGCAGCCACAAGTACCCCGTGTGGTAGGGAGGACACACGAAGTATGTGCCTGGGTAGCTGCTGGGCACCTAATACAATGGTGCTGCTGTGTCCCCTCACTGCGTCCTGTGAGGCTAAGTACAATGTAGTGTGAGGCCAGGGGTGCCCAACCAGAACAATTTCCATCTCCCAAACTGTCACAGGGAACATTTGTCATAGTCCAGAGACACGGCTGGTTGTCACAACTGAGAGAGGAGGCTGCTGACCTCTAGTGGGAGGAAGTCAGGGATGCTGCTAAAACATCCTATAGGGTCCAGGCCGGCCCCCACAACAAAGAGCTATGGGGCTCATACTGTCAGCAGTATATTTAGTATATCTATCAGTATACAGACTAAAGTATATTTATGTCCTCTGAGTCTTTCTGACAATGAACTTGTATGCACAGCCATGATGCTGCCCTGAGGGAGAAAATGTAAATAGTGGCTTCTGACACCTGTGATAGGAAACATGAGGAAATTAATGTACTAAGCTTTCTTCTACCCATCTTCCACTAAATTCTATACTTACATAAGTTATATTTTAGTTAATATTGTTTTAAGAAGTCCTCTCTATCCTGAAATTATAATTACAATGTTTTATCATTGTAATTCTAAATTTATCATTTTAAAATAGAAACAGCTAATAATTTTTAAAATCTTCCCTTAAAAAAAAAAAAACACAAAAATGTCCCAGGTTTTAACTGGAAAAAAAAATGTTTTTTCAGAAAAGGAAAATATATTGGTCAAGTATTGAAGTGTCATGCCATATATTGCCATATATATATATATATATATATATATATATATATATACACGTGTGTATATATGTGTATATACACACATATATATATATGTAAAACCCAGAAAACAAAAAACAAAACTGGTACAAAAAAGTGTTAAATATACAAAACAGAGCAGAAACAACTTTTTGGAGGAAAGACAGTTGTTTAAAATGAAAAAATAGGGGCGCCTGGGTGGCTCAGTCGGTTAAGCGTCTGACTTTGGCTCAGGTCATGATCTCACGGTCCGTGGGTTCGAGCCCCGCGTCGGGCTCTGGGCTGACAGCTCAGAGCCTGGAGCCTATTTCAGATTCTGCGTCTCCCTCTTTCTCTGACCCTCCCCTGTTCATGCTCTCTCTCTGTCTCAAAAATAAATAAATGTTAAAAAAAATTTTTTTAAAAGAAAAAATAATAAATCACACATTATAAAAATAAAAGTATTAATCACAGAATGATAAACTTCCAAAGCCAAGCAGTAATCAGAACAGGATAGAAATGGCTAATCTTTGTCAACTGTGAAAAGTGTTGGTATTAATAAAAATATTAAAATAATGTTTTTCTTTTTAAACAGCAAAATACTCCTTGCAGACATACAATTCAGCAATTCATCCTTAATTGTTAGAAAATTGTTAAAAATGAATACATGTTAAAACTTTCATTTGACCAAATATGTATTTGGAAAACATACACTCTGTTCTTCTTAGGGAGGATGATCTTTTATTCCACTTTTTAATTATCAAATGTAAACTTAAAAACTGTACAATTATAAGATTATAGCCTAGCAGTCACTATAAAGTCCACAAGTTAGTTAATGCATCTGAAATAAAACAGTAAACTGAATCCAGTGACTATCAATTCCTACCTGTAGTTTGTAATTTCATTCATCAAATATTATTCACTTTATCAAAATAAACACACATTTGTGGCTAATGACTAAGTCAAGTCAGAATGGAAAGTTTAAAATTTAAACAGGAGCAGTCTGCACTTACAGTCTGGTGTTTTAAAAACACTGATCCTTGTGACCCTTCTTTAAAAACAAAACAAAACAAACAAACTAACCCCCCCCCGCCAAAAAGAAGAAAGTACTGAGCATGTCATATTAAAATACAATTTTCTATGCAGTGTCTACATTTTTACCATTTACCGATGAGCTATTAAACTGTAGTCTGAAGTTGAATTCTATATATTACATTCACCAGGAAACATTTACAAACATTTTTTTCCTCAAGTTGTTTTGAATACAATATAGTGGAGAGATAATCTGGAAATAACTAGATTTTTACCAGGATAAGTTAATTCCGCCCAGAACAAATAATAACTCCTGGACCTACTCTAAAAATAGGCCACTGAAATAACCGATAAAAACGTATTTTCAAGACAGAAAAGTATCCAGGATGAAAAGTTGTAACACTGAGTTCTAGAAAAACTTTTCAGGTGGGCATCTGAATAGGGGAAAAGTTAAGATCTGACAAAAAGAAACCTTTCTTTTTTTTTTTTTAATCCTTCAGTTCTTTTATCACTTAATTCTAATATGAAAACCATAATTTGTCATTAAAGACTTCATTATTAAAACTATGGTAAAAACAAAGTGCAGAGATGTACCTGGGTTTATGGGAGAAGAATGATTTTGTTTACTCTCAGAAACGACCTTGCACGAGACCTGAACTGGAAGTTATCTAGAAACCCAGGGAAACACTATTTGGTTCTCTTTCTTAAAATAACCTCAGATTTGGGAAGCTCATCAAAACTACATAGGATGTGACAAATTCCCATGTGGACACCATTATCTCTCGTCCCACACAAACCAGTCTTGGTTAACTGGAGTACAAAGCGTTCCAATGAAACCGCTTTTGTGGAGGCAGAAGAGTATGGTGATTCATACCACAAAAACACTGGCTGGAGCGTCAGACAGAATTGGAGCCCGGTGTCTCTCTGTGACCTATAACCTTGTGACCTCAGCCAGTTACTGAGTCTCCTCTGAGGCTGCAGGTGGTTGTATGCAGCACAGGACAGAAACAAATGTGCTTCATAGGCACATCTTGTATTAAATAAAAAAAAACGCATATATAACATTTAGTACAGAGTGTGGGGTACGTCACAGCCTTCAACAGGTGGCAACTGTAATTGCTATGATTACAAACAGCAGTTGAGTAGAATGTGTCACTTTCTCCTTGTTTTAGCAAGCAGGCCACGTGACTCTAGTATGCAGGGAGCATAAGGTTATGCTAACACTGTGTGAGAATGTCATTCTTAAAAGAAAAGGTTAAGGGTAGACTTTTCAATGGCTCAAATGACTCACATGTACAAACGTGGACTTGCCCTTGATAAGGGTGATGAAAAACGAGACATCAATGCCAAGGGTGACTGGGTTGGTGTCACTTCCCTGCAGGGAGTTTGGCATTGAGACAGACAACTAACGGCTTGCAACCTTTCCCGTCTTACAGCGGCCAAGAATAAAAGGTGCATGTCATACTTTAAAATGACTGTAAAACCACAGGAGGGATGGTCTACGCGGAACAGGAAGTATTTCTCAAGGAAACCACAGGAAAGCCAAACAGCCTTCAGAGAGACCCAAACAAGTGGAGTCCCTATTACAGCTCACAGAACTAAAACAATCCAGTTTACTGCATTACCTTTACTCCGAGAAAGTCAAAATAGTAACTGTTATTTACAACTGTAGCATATGAGGAAGATGGTGGGCCTTACTACAGCTTTCAACCCCAAACTACATGTAGAAGGCAGGGTCGAGTTTGCTTCAAAAACACTCCATCTATTAAAAAAAAATTGTTTTGGGGCACCTGGGTGGCTTAGTCGGTTGGGCGGCCGACTTCGGCTCAGGTCATGATCTCGCGGTCCGTGAGTTCGAGCCCCGTGTCGGGCTCTGTGCTGACCTCTCAGAGCCTGGAGCCTGTTTCAGATTCTGTGTCTCCCTCTCTCTAACCCTCCCCCGTTCATGCTCTGTCTCTCTCTGTCTCAAAAATATATAAAACGTTAAAAAAAAATTAAAAAAATTGTTTTAATGTTTATTTATTTTTGAGAGAGAGAGACAGAGGGACAGAGCACAAGCAGGGGAAGGGCAGACAGAGAGGGAGACACAGAATCTGAAGCAGGGTCCAGGCTCTGAACTGTCAGCACAGAGCCCGATGCAGGGCTCGAGCTCATAAACCGTGAGATCATGGCCTGAGCCGAAGTCAGCTCAATGGACTGAGCCATCCAGGCGCCTGGTCACCCCATCTATTTTAAAACAGGAGTATACAACACAGAGAGAGAATGCTGCAGAAAGACTGAGCTCTGCCTCCCAACAAGCCACCTGGCCTGGGAAATGCCTTTTGATGCTCTGGACTTCACTTTGCTGCTGGGTAAAACCAGGAGGTGGCACTAGGGGAGCAGTCACTGTCACCTGGTATTACTGGGGAAGCCTGCCGAGATCCCATCATTTTCAAAGTTTTGATCGGGAAGGGCTGAGACTCTCCAGGCTCCACAGACTTTTCTGCTCCCTCCTGTCTCCTACCCACCCTTTCCTGAAGTAACATAACTGACAGACCCTTGTGGACGGGACAGTCTGCAACACACCCTCTAAAGCACCGTCCAACCCTGCCTTCATATGGTCATACCACTAACTGCTAAAACTGTCCAAAAGTGTTGTTGAGGTCATTAGGGTATTTATACTTGAGATAAAAGAATAAACTGGAAAATTAAACGCCATTAACCTCTAGGATTATGAACTGTGTACTGCGTAGACTGAGGGAAAATAGAGGATTTTTAAATTAAGATACAAGGTAACTGTATCATTGATGGTTTTCAGTAAGAGACAAAACACAAAGTTATTTACCTCTGCCTTATCAGTACGTCTGATATTTGTATTTATATTGTCCTAAATAATTTTTAGGCAAATTCATGGTTTTGAAGTTATTTTTATGACATGTTTCTAAGGTCATGAAAGCCATGGTATGAAAATGATTCACAGGGTGAGGACAGTAGAGGACACAGCTGGTTATAATGGAAGGAGAGAGGGGAGAGGACGTGGTTTCCGTTGTCACCTTCTCTCACTTGTGATTTCAAGCACATTACCCTGGGTTTCATGCCATACAGGCCTTGCTGGGAGTTGAGTTACCACAACGTAAGGGAACCACCGAGCACCTGGGTATATATACTAACTTTACGAGTCAGCGGATGGCAGCTGTCTCCCACTTTGCCCATAGGTGTGCAAATCCTTATGCTCTTAACCCAGATACTAACAGCACAGCACATGCCTCCACCACACTGGGGGTCCTTGTCGCAGGCCTGAAAAGTAACAGACAGACAGATAAATACAGATAGCAGAGAAGACTCAGGCTAAGGAAATCCAAAATTAGCAGTAAAAAGGGCTCTTTAAATATCCAACCACTAGGATTTTAATACTCACGCATAAAAAATAACTGTAATCTTCATTTTCTTGAACATATTTAGAATAAAATCTGATCAGAAGAGATTTTCCTAGTTTAAAAACAATGGCCTACATAATGGTCCACACATTATGAAAATCTTAAATCAATACACATAGAAAATGTTATGTGTGTTAAAAAACGCACATAGAAAATCACCTCTCTTTTCTAGGATTTTGTGGCTGAATTGGCTTTGAACTTGAAAAACGAGGCTACATTAGTCTTACACCATACATGGCCATTAGGAACTACATAAATTGAATCAAAAGATTTTATGACTATTAACTGCAGAATACGTTGGGCCCAATTTTAAAAAGGGATTTAAGTGGTCTCTAAATCTGGCATGAAATGCTCCAGACCCATAAAGGCACTGATGTAAATTTTAAAAGTGCTCATTCTCCCTTTCAAATATTTGCATTTTGGTTCATGAGACTTGATATTTCTCACACCACTGACTTGATTTTCACCATTTCCTCTTTAAAGAAAGAAATTTCATGGGTTGGGAATGGACAAACCAAGACTTCTGTCTTCTGTTATGCTTTTTTGGGGGTAAGTAACCTACAAAAAGGAAATTATTGGCTTAGGATATACATATGTGTACATTATAAAATCAGTGGAACTATTCTTTAAGATTTATCCGATTTAGAAATGCAAACGACAGATACACTTATCAACAATGATTACTCAGGCCATCTGTTCCCAATATAAAAATTGTAAATACAAGTAATTAAAGAATCAACTATGGAGAAATTTTCATACTCTCTCTAAATGGAAATAAATAATGCAGTCTAAATTTATTTGCATGAAAATAGATCTAAAGGACAATTGTTCCTTCCTAGAACCAACAAAAAATAGGAAGCTTAGTTTGAGTGGTGTGCAATACTCTGTTTTGCTAGAGCTAAGGTAAAACATACTGTACTGTATGTGTAAGAAACTAAAAGGTCTACAATTTAGACAGAAATTCAAATTTTTTATATTTACTGGAAACAACTAACGCACTCCTCCGAAGTTCTTTTTCTTGAATGTTTTGGGGCCAGTCCCAAGTTCTCAAAACATAAATATATGAGCACACCCTTGTTTACTATTTTTCTTTAAAAACTACGAACCATCTAGCTCCAGGGTTGGTTTATTTCCCTCATGAGAATTTTTTTCTCATTCTATTTAAGGCAACTATCTGATCAAAAACTACAGTTTTCACTTCCGACTGTTAGGACATTTATATGAAAACATCCAAACGTTTCTATTTTCCAATTTTTATACGTTTGCCAGAAATCACGTACATGTGGCCTTTACATTCCGTAAATGAGAGGTTCAGTACGTGATCTTTTCCAATACGTTGTTAACAAATCTATGTGGAATATAAATCAATTTCAAATGAACGACATATATTAAAAAAAAAAAAAGGTAAATATTTAAGGTGGAGGTTTCAGGCAGTATTTTATATCAACAGATGCCCAAGACCCAGAATTCTGAAGCCCCACTAACCCTTTTTTATACGACAATCAAAAGCCAGCCAAAATCTTTTAAAAATTCAATCAATCACTTGGATGTTTAACATCCTGAAGATGAGAAGTTACTAAGTTTTTCATTTGGCTCCAGATGGTTCCTGTCATGAAGACATAACTACATTTTTTTATTGCCATGTCGCTTAGAGAAAATTTTTTAAAAAATCACTGAGGTAAAACAACAACAAAAACAATATATGTAAGTCCACGCTAAACCTCTCTAACAGATAAACATTCAATGTGATAAAATTTCATTTTTGTAACAAAAAACTTCAGTTCTTGGAAATATTCACAAAGAATTGCATAGGTTTATGTATTTTTAATTAGACAGCTGTTGCCTAATGCCCCGCATCCTTAACCCATTGCAGATCTATTCAAATAGTGTTGTCCTGTGAATGGAACAAAAAGATACTTATATTGCAGAGGAATTCTGGGCTCAGAGGATTAGGGAGAAATTTAAAATGAGCCAGCAGGGGAAGAGGGGAAAAAAACCCCAATCACGTTCCAACTCATATATTAAAAAGACCTGTAAAAACTTTTTTTTTTCCAACCACACTGACAAAGCTATTCAAATACATTTTGTAAAAACCTCTATTTTAATAAATACCACAATGCTTATAATACGTATTGGATATAACCAAATACTGTTACTGTGCAAGGTCTTTCAAGATGCTATAAACCCTATTAACTAACTTGGGAGAGTGGAGCTTTATTTTCTCAATACAATGACATTTCCCTCAAATTTAAATATTTCATTACGCATCATCTGTTCAAACATAAAAGGTTTATTGAAATCCCATGATGTGCACTTAGATAATTGAAGTAATTTCATGGAGGTGTTAATTTAAGACTTAAAAAAAAAAAAGAGTAAAGCAGGTGAACAACCAGGAAACGGTAGCGGTTTTGCATTGTTGATGTTAAAATAGACAAGATTTTTAAATTTTGTACTGTAAACTCATCCTTCAGGTCCACCCAGAGAAAACTGTTGGTAGGAGCAGGAGAGAAAACTGAATCAGCTCCTACTTCCAAAAATGATGAGGACAACTTCTCAAACCTGAAACTAACACCTACATTGCAACCTACTCCATAATTATGCCGGGGCACTGGAGGTGCTTTATCAGGAACTGGAAATGGAGAACTTTTACAAGGAAAACCTGAAGACGCTAGGGGGGGAAAAAAAGCCCTGGAAACAGAAGGAAGTGCCCCCATTGCTTTTCAAAGCGCACACATGGCCTCGGACCAAGTTATTTCTAAGGGTTTCTGCGGAGGAAGCCAGACGAGCAAATTCCTTGACCATAGGACAAGTCTCAGGATTGGGGGATATTCATCTTGCCCCTTTTCATTTCAGAAAGGGCCTCGCAAATTGTAAGGTTCGAGGCTGGAACGTCTCAAAGAAGTACTAGAGAAGACTCTGAAAGCAAACTTCTTTCAGCTTAACAGAAAAACCGACCAAACTCGAGGAGAGAGCTTGTAAGGAGATCGGACGGAAACAAGCGGGAGAAGGTGGTGATAAAGGAGGTGGGTAACACTTCGCTCACTTTTTCTTCCAAGGGGCACCCAATGTCCCGGACCGTCTGCCGCTTTTGGAGCAGCGCACCTCTCCCAGCGCGCCAAAGGGCCACCGGGGCAGGTGTCCCTGCCCGGGGCGACCCTCCCCGTGCCGCTCCCCTCCTGACCCACCCCCCCCCACCCCCGGGCGCAGCGCGGGCGCGCATCCCGGGCGGACAGGTGCGTCCGGGGCCGCTTACCCCAGTGATGACGGCGGCGTCCCCGGCGGGGGGCGTGAGCAGCAGCGGCGGCAGCAGCAGCAGGAGCAGCAGCGGGGCGCAGCGCGGGCCCCTCATGGCGCCTCGGGACTGCGCGGCGGTTGGGGGCCGTTGGGGGGCGCGGGGCCGGGGCGCGCTCGCTGGAGCGCGGAGCGGCGGGCGGGCGGGCTGGCGGGCGGCTGGCGCGAGCCTGCGGGCCGTTATAAAGGCGAGCCCCGCCGTGACTCACGCCGGCGCCCGCCCGGCAGCACGCGCGGGGGGCACGGCGCGGGCACACACCCCACGCCCCACGCGCACACGCGCGCCCACCCCGGCCCGGCGGCCCCGGGACGAGCACGTGCCGGCGCGCGACTCCCCGCGCCCCCGCCCCGGGCGCCACGCAGGCAGAGCCCCCCGCGGGGCGCCCGGCTCCCGGCCCGCGCCTCGCCTCCAGCCCGCCGCCGCCTCTCACACGCGCCGGAGCCGCTTTGTGGTCTGAGGCACGCTCGTTCAATGTCCTGGTTTCCAAAGCTCCACGTGCTCGACGCCTAAAACTTGCAGCTCATTTGCTGTGCAGATGTTTAGGGAGCGCCTACTACGTGCCAGGCGCTTGGACACCCGGGGGAGAGGGGAGGGGAGGGACAGGAGCCTCGGAACCCTTTCATTTGTTCTGTAGGTCTTCACAGAGCGCCTGCTGCATGCCAGGTACTGCC
This sequence comes from Prionailurus viverrinus, assembly GCF_022837055.1. Classification (NCBI taxonomy): domain Eukaryota; kingdom Metazoa; phylum Chordata; class Mammalia; order Carnivora; family Felidae; genus Prionailurus; species Prionailurus viverrinus. The sequence goes on from NC_062562.1 coordinate 38,466,277, forward strand.
ACTGGGGTCTGGCCTCATGGTCCAATAACCGAACAGAAAAGGCACACATCAAACAAATAAGCCGGGAAACGTGGAAGACAGGGAAAAAGAACAAAGGGCGAGCAAAATCACCCCTAATCCCACATCCCTGACGACACTGTGGGGTTTGTCCTTCCAGCTGTGGGAGTCCAATTTCTTTCTTTCATTTCTAATGCTTTCCCTTTATGTTCACATCTGTTCCCGACCCTCTCCTCTCTGATTTTCCTCGCATGCATTTCCTCCTTTCTTTAACATTGCGCCAGCTTCAGGCTGAGCAGTTCAGGATGATGCCAAAGGGAAATGAGAACGCCTGGCTTCGGGTGCCAGCCTGAGGCCCCTTGAACTGTAGGTAGGCAGCTCTCTCTTTTACGTTCCAGCCCAGGAAAATCACCCCTCAGTCTTGGAAGATGCCACACAGCACCACTGTGATTTGTTCATTCATGTAAATATGAGTGGAAGGCCTACCGGGTTCTAGACTACCCATGGCAGGATGAGTGGCAGATTTGCCCTCTGTCTCTGACCCTAGTTCCAAGGATCTCCAGCCTGTTTTCCTTCAGTGAAAACAACTTCAAGAAGACCCAGCTGTGGCCACTGCCAACCTTGCTTACATCAAAATTTTGGGAAGCCCAACTTTGTTTCTGAATGTTAGAACCTCTGGCTTTCCCTGGTCCCTTAAGGACCAGACACTGTTGAAAAGCAGATGCTTCTTTCAGCCTCTTTAATAAATGCAGTAAGGAGAGTTGGGACAAAGTTACTTTCAGACTGTGGGGTTCCCCATGCCAAAGCATTCAGACTAAATGTGGAAAAAAAAAATGAAGGCAATTATCTGAATGTTAAACAGCTGAATATTTGGAAAACCAAATCTTTGAGTTTTAAAAGCTTTCTTTTTTACCCGTGGTTACGTTTGAGAAACGTCCTGGAACAGAAAAGAAAAAAAGAATAAAACTTTTTTAACTTTGAAAAAAATTGTTAAAATTGGACTCACAGTAAAGTAAGTGGAAACAGTAGCAAGTGACAGATTGGTGGAAAGTTTCCTTTTCCAGTCTCCATGCCAACGCTAGCATGGGAATGCTGCCAGGTAAATGTAAAAACCAGTCAACATGGATTTTAACATTCCTACAATTTTTAAAAAATGGTCTATTTCATTTTTGCTACTACTGAATGCCAGCTTGGGTATTCCCTGCTTCTCCAAGCACAGAAAACAGGGTATGTCTACACAGGAAAATCAGATTTCAAAAGTGGATGGCTTCATATATGGCTGTTTGGAAAACAATCCTCATTAGGCTGTTTTGAAACAAGATCGGAAACACTTAAAAATAGGGTTGGTTTGTTTTCATGTTGTTTCTTTTGATTATGTTTTTTTTTTTTTCATTGCTTTTAATGCTTTAGAGGAGACATGAAGTCCCCTGGTACGACAAATCTTTGCATCTCAGCTTAGAGAATTTAAGTCTGAAAGTTTCATCTTATAAAAGGAAAGATGAAAGGTTGAGTTTGGATTAGTTCATAAAAACCAGTTAGGTGGAAAGGCCGACTTCAGAATGCTGAGATAGAAACTGAAGAGTGGCTTAACTATTCTATTTATTACTACAACCTGTTGATATTGCCACATGATAAGTGCACTCCGAGGATAACTGCATACGGACAACCAAACTTTGTGTAGATCAGAGTGGAGACCACCATCTAGTAGCAGGCTATCAAGGTTGAGCTGAATTGAAGAGGCAGTACAGGAAAGGCCATGGGATTTCAAATTTGTGAATCAGACCAAACTGGAGTAGAATCCTGAATGACCATTGGGCAAGCGGCTTAAGACTTTCTAAGCTTGTGGGGTGCCTGGATAGCTCAGTCAGTTAAGTTAGTTAGCTCAGTCAGATCAGTTAAGTGTCAGTCTCCTGATTTTGGCTTGGGTCATGATCTCACAGTTCGTGAGTTTGAGCCCTGTGTCTGGCTCTGTGCTGACTGTGTGGAGCCTGCTTGAGATTCTCTCTCTCTCTCTCTCTCTCTCTCTCTCTGTCTTCCCCTCCCCTACTTGTGTGTGTGCGTGTTCTCTCTCTCTCTCAAAATAAATAAACATTAAAAAAAAAGACTTTATAAGCTTGTTTCCTCATCCATAAAATAGAAAACACCAACCCAATGTGGTATAGCCTCCATGGGGTTGAAAGGCTATAATACCTGTAAAGTGCTTCCTATAGTACCTAGAACAGACTATGAGCCCTATTAGCATTACCTCTTATTAAGTCATATTATTTAGTGTCTGATAATTTCAGCCAACACTGATAGTTTTTTCTGTTTCATCCACCAGATTAGATTATATACTCCTTATAACTGGGCTCTTTGTGTCTAATTTCCCACATGTTCCTCTTGGCACATAGCACAATGATAAGCATATGGCAGATACAAAAAAACTAATGATCAACAGGAATATATTCTATGGAAGAACAGACAAGAAAATGGTATACAGCCTAGACACATTTAATTTGCATGAATCAGGGAAATGGAGTCATCAAACAGCTATAGGGATAAATACTTGTCCTGGTGCAGGTGATTCAGATCACCAGTCTACCTAGGAGACATGGGACTGAACTGAGGTGAACTGGGAGACACAAACCTGTCTCCCGGCAATAACCCTGGGACCCAGGCTGATGAAGGCTCCATCTCAACGTGTGCTTCACAGGTAGAATGGGTTCACTTGTGTCCCTGCCAAAAGCTATGTTCAAGTTCTAAACTTCCATACCTGTCAGTGTGACCTTGTTTGTAAGTAGGGGCTTTGCAGTTATAATCATTTAAGATGAGGTCAGCCTGGACCAGGGTGGGCCCCAAATCTAATAATTGGTATTTTTGTAAGAGAAAAGAGAAGGAGACCTTGACACAGAGACGTGGAAGAAACATACGGGGAGATGGTCATGTGAAGACTAGGGCAGAGACTGGAGTCATGTATCTACAAGGCAAGGAACGCCATGGATTGCCAGCAACCACCAGAACACAGAAGAGTCAAAGATTCTTCCTCAGAGCCTTCAGAAGAAGCATGGCTTCATCCACACCTTAATTTTTGACTCTTAGTCTCCTGAACTGTGACAGAATACATCTCTGTCATTTGAAGCCACTCAATTGTGATAAATTCTTATGGCAGCCACAGGAAACTAACCCAGGTGGATGGAACTGGAGGGTTGCACACCAGTTTTCAAATGCATCTGCCTTGAGTTGATGTCTCTCACTTTTGCCCACATTTTAATTTTTTTTTTTCCAACGTTTATTTATTTTTGGGACAGAGAGAGACAGAGCATGAACGGGGGAGGGGCAGAGAGAGAGGGAGACACAGGATCAGAAACAGGCTCCAGGCTCTGAGCCATCAGCCCTGAGCCTGACGCGGGGCTCGAACTCACGGACCGCGAGATCGTGACCTGGCTGAAGTCGGATGCTTAACCGACTGCGCCACCCAGGCGCCCCACTTTTGCCCACGTTTTAATGGCCAAAGCAAATCACATGACTTAGTCTGTCTTCAAAGGGATGGACAACGTAAATCTGAGGGGAACCAGAAATCTGGTGAGTAAGGCCGTATTTTACAGGAAAGGGATCAACCATGGCTTGGATTCCTGAATGAGCATATTGAACTTTGAATAATTATAAATGATAACGTTGTATTATTCATTTTGTGTTTTTGTTTTCGAGTTCAGTATTCCTTATGCTAGAATTACACCAAGACTCTGAAAAAGAATAAGTGTGTAAGTTGGTATTTTCTTTTGGGTGGGTAATAAACCATAATTCATTCAATCACCAGACATTTACTAAATACTTACTATATGTCAGATAATGTGGGAGGAACCGGAAGTACAATGATGACCAAGAAAGATATGAATCCAGCCCTCTGAGAGCTTACAGTCTACTGGGAAGGACATGAATCAAACAATCATACAATTATATAATTATAGGAAACCAATGTAGTGCACTCGGACACAGCATGTGGGAAGACCTAAAGGTTTCTTAAAGTAAAGACGCATAAGCCGAGATCTAAAGCTTGAGCCGGATTTAAGTGACATGAAGAATGGGGACAGCAGGAGCAGAGGGGGCTGAACACTCCAGGCAGGGGAATCAGCTTGTGCTGGGGATTGGAAAGAGCATCCTCTATTATTGACTTTTATGTTTATTGCTCTGTCCCACGTACCCTACATATAGCCCAGAATACAAGCTCTATGAGATCAAGAATTTTTTTAAATATCTTTTGCTTACTGATTTGCCTCCAGTGCCTGGAAGAGTAACTGGCACACAGCAGGTACTCAGCAAATATGTGCTGAACAAATTACTGGGAATGTGGAGAAGAGGTTGCAGGTGGGATACGGTAGATGAGGACGGATCTGATGATGTCCAGGGGGCTGTAGTGGTCCAGGGGGCTTCTGCTAACATCATTGGCAGTAAAGAGGGACAGAAGTGAATTGATTCACTTTAGAAGTGAAACAGGTAGAGTTTACTGTTGGTTAAGATAAAGAGTGAAGAAAATACCAAGATTTATCCCTAGGATTCACCTTGTCTCAACAGCAGTGATGTTGGGGATGCCGGAAATTTACCTGGCTGTGGGAGAGGCAGTCACAGACAGGCCTGGGGTGCAGAGAAGAGGCTGGGCTGGGGATAAAATTCTGGCCAGTTTCCTTTAAACTTTTTTATTTGTCTATATCACATACTATAGCCACAATGGTAAAAAAAAAAAAAAAATTAGATCAGGGGTTGGCAAACTGTGACCTAGTGCCTGTTTCTGTAAATACAGTTTTATTAGAACACAGCCACACTTGTTTATGTCCTGTCTATCACTGCTTTTACACTACAACAGCAGACTGGAGTATTTTTTTTTAATGCTTATTTATCTCTGAGAGAGAGGGAGCACACAAGGATGGGGAGACAGACAGAGAGAGAGACAGAAGATCTGAAGCAGGCTCTGCATTGATAGTGCTGGGCTTGAACCCACGAACTGTGAGGTCATGACCTGAGCCGAAACCAAGAGTTGGATGCTTAACCGACTGAGCCACCCAGGAGTCCCAGAGTCGGGTATTTTTCAGAGACAGATTGTATGGCCTGCAAAGCTAAAAACATTTATGACCTGGCCTTTTATAGAAAGTTTGTATAAAAAGCTCATTGAGGGACGCCTGGGTGGCTCAGTCGGTTAAGCGGCCGACCTTGGCTCAGGTCATGACCTCGTGGTCCGTGAGTTGGAGCCCCGCGTCGGGCTCTGTGCTGACAGCTCAGAGCCTGGAGCCTGTTTCGGATTCTGTGTCTCCCTCTCTCTGACCCTCCCCCGTTCATGCTCTGTCTCTCTCTGTCTCAAAAATAAATAAATGTTAAAAAAAAAAAAAAAAGCTCATTGACTCTTGCTTTAGATAATAAAGAAGAGGAATCACAAGTTTTTCTACTGGTCCTCAGGGCAAATTTGTTACCATGAAATTTTCCTTAGCCTAGTATGGACCGTACTTCAGATGTTCCCTCTGGGTTATCAGTTTAACCCATCTGCTTCCCAAATTTGGGAAGTTGCCCCCAACACTGGTTCTTCGATGGACCCCTGGCATGTTCATCATGTTATATGTACTTTTACTTCAATTGCTTGTTACATAGTAGGTGGTCAATCAATATTTCCTGGTAGAACTGGAGGCAGAAGGGCAATAAATTTGTTTGGTCTGACATCTTGAACTGGAAGACTAAAATATTTTCTCAACCATATAAATCAAGAAAACTTTTATTACCCATGTATATGGAGCTCTAGTTTTTACAGTGATTCCAGCTTGCTAGAGGACATATTTTCTTGTGCGTCTTCTTCCTATGACTTCTGATTATTATAACATAATAGGTGGACCTATTAACTTCATAGCTGGGTCCCATGTGTCTTAGTAAATGATTTTCATTTAGATGGTCTAAAAAAAGTAAAATAGATATTCTGCTTGTTTTCTTACTCTCCATCTTTCATCACCGTACTATTACACAGTGGCTTTTCTTGTTAACAAACCCATATTATAGTCTGAAATATTTTTTAAAAATAATAACCAGGCTTTAAATGTGACATATGAAAAATGAATTGCTTTTAAAGTTCTAAATAAGACATCTATTTTAATCTATTTCAATGCTGATGATTTCTCTTTATTTTTAAAAATAAATCACCCTGCTTCATTTTGAAAGCCAATTGTCTGTGGAGGCACTAAAATTATTTAGTCTATTCAAGTGATAATGTACAATAAAGTTTACCTATTTTTAAATAGTTGAAGTATAATCGAGGAGAAAGAGTTTTCTTAAAACAATTAGTATAAAATTCATTTGAAATAATACGAGGGGTCAGGATGAATAGATGTTTCTAAAAGATTTAGGTTTTGTTCATTAAAATGCTGAATGTATTTAATATTCATTGCTAGCACTGAACATGGGCCTGAAGGCTAAGGTTTATATATCATGTACTTCATTAAAAAGAAGAGATTGTTATGCAAATCTGTAGTATATTCAGTAACTTTCCACAGAGAAAAAAAAGAAAGCACATATAGTAAAGAGTTTTAAGATAAAAACGAGGGCTAGTTAATTACCTCTATCAACATTTATTAGCTATCCATGCAAGTAAATTTCACCTAGCAATTTGTTCTTCTCCCCCATATTTGGAGATTTATTTTTCTACTAAGGGAAAGGCCTTGGAATAATAAGGCATCTGGGCATAGGAATTTAAGGCACAAACCAGTTAACAGAGCCTCCGTTTCCAAATGTAAAGGATGGCTAGTTCTATGCTTTGCACATGGTAGTGCTAATAAATTTCAATACATTTTCTATAAGACCCCCAGTTATTCTCTGGGGTAGCTACTATCACAATTCCCATTTTACAGACGAGAAAAGTGTGATGCACAGAGATGGACAATATTGCACAGAATCACAACCATTTCTAAGTAGTAGAGTGGGGGGTTCAACCCAGTCAGTTGGATGCCAAATACTTCAATATTATAGCTTTGCCTCCTATTTATATGGTTTACGTAAACAGTGCCACACAAAATTTAGGTAGCCAATAACCAGAAGCAAGAAATTACCACTATGGTGTGAATTTTCCTCAAACTTATCTCAAAGCCTTCCTTTTTTTGTCTCTCTCTTTCAACTCAAGAGATCAAACTCAAGAACAAAATGTCAGATCCGGTGCAAGTCTAGATTTTTTGTTTGAGACTTTTTTCCAGAGGGATTCCCTAAACAACAGGGAAGGGTCAGAAGACGTCTTTTTTTCTTTTTTTTTTTTGTCAAGGAAACAGGTGATCAACATTTCTGCTCTGCAGGTACGTTTGTCAGAGTTCTAAGACCAGATTGGTGCCTCTGCTCATAAGGTAAGGACCCTGTCAAAAGCATCCTGCTTGCTTTTTTTAGGCAGGAAGAGAAGTCATCATTTCTATCAATACATCATAGGCCCTGAGAAGTCCTTCAAAAAAGAAACCAGCCCAACTTGGTGCAACCCAGCATTTCCAAAACATTTGGTAATAGAGCACATCTTGCATGTATCAGGGATAAGATTTTAGACAAGTCTAAATCTCCCATCATGACCACATACGAGCCGTAACAAAAACCCCACTAAATTTAGAATAAGGGCCTTGAAGATGGAATGAGTCTTAGGCGAACTCATCAATCAAATACAAGGAATACTGAGACACTCAGATCCATCTAGCTTGCTTTTCAGCTGAGGAAACTGAGAATCGAAAAGATTTCGTCTTATAGGAAGCAGGAGAAAGAGTTCTCTTGCTTCCTCACTCAAAAATTTTCCAACTATACATGCACCTCTTTGAGGTATGGGGACCCATCCAGAAAACAGTTATAAACACATCTTCCAAAAAAAGGAGACTACTCTGTGGAGATTCTTGCCCTATATATTGAGTCCTTACAGTCACTGGTTCCACCGTCCCTAGAGTGAGAGATGACCATCAAATTGTGCATTCGATGTTAAAGCATCCTGCGTATCTATCCACTGGTGTCATCTGTCCTTCACATGATTGGGCAGTTTGGGTTTGTTAAATGTATACGTCACATATTATCAACATTTGGTCCATGAATTAGCAAACAGGGTAGCATAGGCTTGGAGGTAGAGCCTCCAAGGTGTATTTTTGTTTCCCCCAATATTGTTGGGAAATTACCTTTGGTGGGATAAACCCTCACTTGGAGAATCCTAAGCAGTAAACTGCTAACTCATTTGTTTACTTCTAAAATGTCTGTGAGCTGATAGATGCAATTCACCATAATGAAAGTATTTCCAAGCCCTAGCCAATGATCCATAGTAATTGTGCTTTTATGATCTTATTACACATTCTCCCCTCCACTTCCTCCTGTGTTTGTCTGTTTAATAGACCCCCATCATAATAGCTGGAGGTGGAGGAGAGTGAGGTCAGGAGATGGGTTTACTGGGGTGCTTCAAAGTGTTTTCCTTGTAGAGCCGGTGGGGTCCCAGAACCCCACCTTGACAGAGGTGCTCATTGTCTTCCTTAAAGCTGATGAAAAACCACAAATCTTTTCCCAGCACAAGCTGCTTCCAATTATTCAGTAATATTTAAATTAATTAATTGCTAGTCTGATTTGTAAATTGATCTCTTAGACATTCAGTTTGTGTAAAATAGTAGATTTCAAACTTTTTCCCCCCTCAGCGGAACATCCAAGTTTTGGTAAGCACACTGTCAGATAAAATTCTTCTTGACTGCCTGTCATTTCTGGTGTTTTCATATGCAGATGGGGCAGGGGTAGCTGTGAAGAGAGAGCACAGGCAATTTTATCAACTAGAGACAAACTGGGTCTGTAGGCACTGTTGAGAAAAGTCCCATGAGAACCACTCTACACCACACGCCGGTACCAGACAGTTCTTTCCAGGCTAAAAGTCTCACCACGACCATGTTCAAAGTCCTAAAGTGATTTTCTTTTCTTTTTTTTTTTCCTTTTATTTTAAATTCCGGTATAATTGGGGCGGCTGGGTGGCTCAGTCGGTTAAGTGTCCGACTTCGGCTCAGGTCATGATCTCGCAGTTTGTGAGTTCAGGCCCTGTGTTGGGCTCTGTGCTGACAGCTCAGAGCCTGGAGCCTGCTTTGGATTCTGTGTCTCCCTCTCTCTCTCTCTGCCCCTCCTCTGCTCACGCTCTGTCTCTCTCTGTCTCTCAAAAATAAACATTAAAAATAAAAAGATGTAGTATATCTATACAATGGAATACTCCTTGGTGATCAAAAAGAATGAAATCTTGCCATTTGTAACAATGTGGATGGAACTGGAGTGTATTTTGCTAAGTGACATAAGTCAGTCAGGGAAAGACAGATATATGATTTCACTCATATGTAGAATTTAACAAACACAACAGATGAACCCAGGGGAGGGAAGGAAAAATAAGATAAAACCAGAGAGGGAGGGAAACCATAAGAGTGCCTTAAATACCAAGAACGAACGGAGAGTTGCGGGAGGGGAGGTGGGTGGGGACATGGGCTAGAGGAGTGATGGGCAATTAGGAGGACACTTGTTGGATGAGCACTGGGTGTTATATGTAAGTGATGAATCATTGGGTTCTACTCCTGAAACCAATACTATATATTCACTAACTTTCACTTAAATAAATACATTCCAAAAAATCTGAGAGCATTTGGAGTGCACCCCCAATTACTTACAGACAAATCTGGATCTGGGTCAGGGCTTAGGGGCTCATCCTGTAAAATGGAGATAATGATGGCTCCAGCCTCAAAGGGCTGTTATGGGAACCAAATGAAGTAATGAATACATATGATCCATCAACTGCATCATCATAAGAGCTCAATATATGTAAACTATCAATAGCCTCATACCTACGTGATAGGTAGGAAATGACAGGTGGGCAAAAACAAAAGGACTGGAAGTATTAAATGAGATCATGGACAGCGTCTAGCAGACTATATGGCATACTTTGGTACCTAGTATATGATGGTGATGATGATGAGATCATGTTTTTTTGACTATACGTGCACCTCTTTCAGGTATGGGTACCCATCTCCAACCCCATTATAAACACATTTTCCAGTTCACGGAAATCTGGAGTAAGAAATAAAGGAAGTTAACATATTCTAAAGGGCTTACTTACCACAGTGCCTGACGTATAAGCGTTGGAAAAATGGTAGCTATTATCACTGTATATTCTTTTATAGCATTATCTTCCTTCAAAGTAAGTCTATTTATATATTTTTTGTTTCCCCCAATATTAGGCCTCTGGGGGGTATTTTTTGATTACCGAATGTTTGCCCCAATTATGAGCCATGATATCAAATGAGGAGCTCTTGAAGCAAAGAGTATGAAAGTACAAATCATCTGCAGTATATATTTCGAATGCTATTAATTACCTTTCCTAAACATCACAATGAATTTACTGAAAGTTTGAGCAAACTTGGGGTTTGACCACATGTTGGCAGAATTTGGGACCTGTGGTCACAACTGCTTTCCCTTCCTTCTACTGTGGCATGTCTGGTCTTGAGGCCTGCTTGTTAATCTTTTTACCCCAATTGTACTTGGAGAGTGCTGCTCTGAGGTTAGATCTGAGGGGGTCCAGTCCCAGTGCTGCCATTGACAGCCTGACCAGCCTTGGGGGAGACACTTAAGCTCTTAGAGTGTCAGTTCTTTTCTCAATAACATGAAACTAAAAATAGTAATACCTGCAGTACAGGGTTGTTAGGAGAATTAAAAGACAATGTACCTGATATAATGAAAGGACCCAATGAAACATCTGCTATTATCAAAGGAAAAGGGTACTGTGCCAATGTCAGTGTCCTGGTCCTGACAATGTGTTCTGGTCATGTATGATGCTATGTTGGGGGCAGCTGGGTGGAGCATACTCAGGAACTCTCTAAATCATTTTTGCTATCTCTTGTGAGTATAAGATTAGTTCAAAATAGTTAAAAAAAGGAAGAAAGAAAGAAAGAAAGAAAGAAAGAAAGAAAGAAAGAAAGAGAAAGGGAAGAGAAAAGAGAAAAGAAAAGAAAAAAAGGAAGGAAGGAAGGAGTAAAGAAGGAGAGATGGAAGGGAAGAAGGGAGGGAGAGAGGGAGGGAAGGAGGGAGGGAGGGAGGGAGGGAGGGAGGGAGGAAGGAAGGAAGGAAGGAAGAAAGGAAGGAAGGAAGGAAGGAAGGAAGGAAGGAAGGAAGGAAGAAGACAAAGAAAAATGGGGAGTCTCTTAATACAAAGTCAGCAAAGCTGACCATTACCAGGCCCAAAGGCTTCTGGCATGAGAAGGTACCTGTCCAGCTCCAGTGGCAGGCAGGGCTCCCTTGAACTTGGGGAGAGGCACACTCAGACCACACAAACTAATGCCCTTGCTCTGACTCTGGAGCACTCCAACTCTCTGCTGCTCTCTGCTTCTCACCACAGCTGGGAGAGGCTCTGGGAACCAGAGGGCCTGAGTGCCAGTCCTTGGGCAATGAAGGTTTGCATTCTAAAACAAGAGATTGGCATTCTGATTTCACAACCCAAACTGAGGAGGCCTGGTTATCCTAAGTGCCCTGCTCCTTCTCTGGAGGTGCAGACAGGTCAGGGAGACACTGGACTATTGTCACTGGGTCAAGGTGAGAGGTCACCTGTGACTCCTTTTGTGACACAGCCAGAAAACCTTCCCCCCAAAAGTACAATGTCTCCAAGCAACAAAAATGGAGGATTTTATGCTTTTCCAGTTCTGGTTTCAGTCACTCCCCGAACAGCACATTGCAGTCCTACAGAACTTTCCACAATGATGGATATATTCCATATCTGCCCAGTCCGCAACAGTACAACGAGCCTCATATACCTGTAGAGCACTTGAAATGAGGCTCGTCCAACTGAGGAATACATTTTTCAATGAAATTTAAATTGCAATAGCCACAGGTAGCTAGTGACTACTCTATGGTACAGTACAGGTACAAATCAAAATTCTTCTATGCTGCTGCAAAGATTCATCAAATGTAAGGCTGGGACGAAACACTAAAGATGTCCCCATATCTCTACTCGTATTGTTTTTGTACAAAACGTCTTGTATAACCTGAATGGTAGGAGAAAAATACTCAGCCCACAAATACCATGGGTGATCTGCTTCTATGGAAGATGTGTTGGTCAGAGAAACATATTAACCCGTTATGATAAAAATGATAATAGCAAACATTAATCTCTTACTAGATGTAGGAAGTAGTGCTAAGTGTTTAATATGCATTATCTTCTATAATCCTCCCAACATCCCCAAACAGTTATTATTAGAACAGCATCTAACATCTACTGAGCACATGCCGTGCGTGAGGCATGATGTTAAAGCCTTACATGCTTTGCCTCATTTAATCCTCACAACCCTGTGAGATAAAGTACTAATATTACCCCATTTATAAGTCCTGCGATTTTGTGCAAGTTTCCTAACCTCAGAAAAATAGAAATACATAATGTATACATAGAAGTATATAAAATAATAATAAAAAATAATTTAAAAATAAAAAATAATAATTTTTTAAAATTAAAAATAATTAACAAATAATAATAATTTAAAAATAATAACAAATTAAGTGCCTGTGTGGCCAACAGCCAGCTTCAACGTCTGAACACTGCCAGTGCTCCTGAAGTCGTTGGAGTGCTTCCCCAAATACGTATCCTGATTTTTCGTTTGCTAACTACTTCCTAAGTTTGTGCTTTGTAGTTCTGCTGACTACATACAGCTCCCCAAATAAACGTGGATTCTTCTTTGAACTCCGTTCCACATGCATCTCTGAGCTCTTAGTCTTCTCCAGGTTCTGCAGAACTTGATTTTCTGAATTCCTCAGAAATCTTTCATTTGCAAGTAATAAAATCCAGGGCAAACTGGCTTAGGCAAAGAAAGAATTTACGCACTCTAGAAAGAGGACCGGTCATGAGTTCAGGCTGGTCTTCAGTTGTGTTTTGGGTTGGGTTGATCTCCTCTGCCAGGGTCTCTTGAATGATCTACCTCAGCAGATCCCAGATGACACTCTCACTGTTTCCCATTTAGCATAAATGGGGCTCTCTACCTGCCTCCTGCACCAGGCATCCTAGCAGGAATCTCAGGACTGAGTTTCAGAGGACCATTCTGGGTTAGGCACTCATCTCTGAGCCAATCACTACAGCCACAGGGATGGAATGTGCTGTTGGACATGATTGTGACTTGGGGGTATGATGCTGATACACATATGAGGGTAGCCCCACAAGACCTCTTCTATTTAAGGTGAGAGGGGATGGTTTTCCTAAGGAAAATGAGGTACTGTTCACAAACAAGAGAGGGTTGGGGTACCTGGTGACCCAGGTGGTTAAGGGACTGACTCTTGATTTCGGTTTGGGTATGATCTCACAGTTCATGAGATCGAGCCCTGAATCGGGCTCTGTGCTGACAGTGGGGAGCCTGCTTGGGATTCTCTCTCTCTCCCTCTCTCTCCCCTGCTTGCACTCTCTTTCTCTTTCTCTCTCAAAGTAAATAAGTAAACTTGAAAAAAAAAAGATGGTGGACATGGATAGGTAAAGGCAAGACATGTGTGCCCCACTTCTAAGCAAAGAGGGTAACTCTGACACACCTCAGTTGCTGATGCTCCAGGTACCCCCTCCCAAGACACAAGAAACAACCTAACTGCTCCTGTGTATGGTTGACCTCCTTAACCTCTTAGGATATTTTAAAAATTACTCTATTCCAAAAGGAAAACATTACTGAGGACTTTATCTTTGGGTTTTCATTTTTATATACAATACTCTTTGACTCTAAAAATGTACTTTATTTGTTTAAATCAGATAGTTATGTCTCTAACTTCCTACTGATGACTACATACTCTCTCTCTACCAGAGTGAGGTAAATGAAAAAGAAATTAGTGGGTGTTATTTCAGAGATGTATGGCACAGAGATCAGCAGAAAAAGCCAGAAACAAACAAAAAAGCAACCCATGATTACTCATAATAAAGATTACCACCAAACAATGAGACTTTACGGGGCTAAAATTATGAAATATTTATAGACCAGTTCATTTTGTTTGCCACTGAAAACTAGTTTTCATTTTTCACATTTCTCTCCCTACTTCTGTTAGAAGCCATGGAAACAGCCCTCTCTTTCCCTCCCCTATGCAAATTGATTCACCTCAGCATGTACTGACCTTTTTCCTTGGCGTATTCTGTTTTTGACTGTGGCCATGTCAGTTGTAAAAAGCAGTGAAGAACCTGATAATGAATGCTTTCACAAGATAACAGTGTGAAAACCTGACCTTGAATCAATGAGAGCACAATTGCTTTGTCGAATTAAAAAGAAAAATAGTCATATATATCAATGACTATTTTTCTTCCTTAAAATAATGATAGTCCTCAACAAGACTTTCGGAAGGCAAAACAGTATGTCTCATTCTATAGACCTATTTTCCCCAAATTGGCATGTCAATCACATTTTTGTAAACCGAATCATCATTTAAGGTCCAGGGTAACCCCAGAAATATTTTCAGTGAATCATGGAATAATCTTAATTTTAAAGGGAAAAAATACTTGTGAGTTGTCTTACATAAGTTCCTCCATTTAGAGATTTGGAAACTGAGGTACATGGTGAAAAATGACTTACCGGAAGGCATGCTTAAAGTGAGTTTCTTCTGTGATTTGTATTACTATTCTTTTTTTTTTTTTTTTTTGCTAAATGCAGATTCTGTTTTCAATGTTTACTTAAAAGAAGGTAGGCCTAAAGGAACAAAAGATTGCTTTCTTCACAAAGCAAGATTGCTTTCCTGTAGTTTAAATATAATTTATCATTAATTGTAAAGTTTGTAGATAAAACTATGTAGCTATTGAAACTAAATAGCTATTTGAAAGAAAAAAGCTTTCAACTGGGTGTGACTTTGCCTCTCCCTCTCCTCCCCCCCCCCCCCCCAGAGGACATTCTGTAATGCCTGGAGACTTTTTTGTTTGTCAACAACTACGGTGAGGGGGTGCTACCAGCCACCAGAGGGTAGAAGCCAGGCACGCTGGTAAACATCCTATAAGGATTCCTTTCCTACAGAAAGGAATGATCTGGCCCCAAACGTTAATTGTGCTGATGCTGGGAAAGCCCTGGTTCAATGAACCCATTACTGCAGGTGAAGATTCCCACAAAGATAATATATCACCTTATTGTACCTACTCTGCTGATAACTGCTATATTAAAGTGTCATAATAATGCTATATCCAGCTGTAGAGAAGTTAGTGTCAGAAGCCTTCCAACCTATTTCTGTATTTACCTCTGCTTCTTCCTTCCTGGGAAATTGATCTTCTCTAGAAGATCAACCCCTCCTCCAAGGCTTGGGAGCTGCTTAAGAATAAATCTGTCTGTGGGGTACATGGGTGGCTCAGTCGGTTAAGTATCAGACTCTTGATTTCCACTCAGGTTGTGATCTCACAGTCATGAGAGAGCCCCAAGTCAGCTCTTCCCTGGGTTGGGGGTGCAGCCTACTTACGATTTTCTCTCTCCCTTTTCCCCCTCCCCCTTCCCCTGCTAGAGCAAATGCACACGTGCTCTCTCTCTCTCTCTCTCTCTCAACAACAAACACAACCCAAAAAGAATGTGTGTATGAATAAATTCGGCTGCACATAACAAAAAAATCTGATTTCCTCTGGCTTCAACAAACAGGAATTTTGTTTTCCGCACAAAAAAGAAGTCTGAAGGTGACTATCCAGGATGGTACACTGGCTCCATGATGCCACCAGAGACAAGGGATGGTTCTACCCTTCTACCCAGCCACTCTTAGAACTTTGGTCCTCATGCATATCCCCTCAGGGTGGTCAGATGGCAGTTCCATTGAAAGCCATGGGGGAGAGGAGAGAAGAGCAAAGGGTAAAGGATGCCTGCGGGTTGACAATGTCCACCTCTGGCGACCATTCCAACTAGATACTCACCGGTTAGTCTCTAAAAATCACACTCTGCTCATTGCCCATGTGCACTCATCACATACGATAATGACATAGTTACCTGTTTTCTTGTCGTGGCTCCCTTGGGCCAACCCAGTAGATGACAAACGCTGTAAGGAGTAGGTGGTAGCCTGGTCCATGCTCTGCCCAGCTGCCCTCCCATCCTTCTTCTGGTTCTGTGCTCCCCTCCCTTAGCTGCCTTAAACCTTTGCTGCTAACAGTAGAGCCTGGGTCAGGATTAGTCAAGGCTTTCCTCTGTGCAGGGAGACAGAAAAGCCTGAGTGTTTCCATCCTGGGGGCTGAGGGGGGGTGGTGGGGAGACGCGGTGTTGGGGGGGGGCCTGTAGCCAGTGAGTGCTAACACAGGACTAGGAAAGCCTACTCCCTTGTCTTGAGCAGGACACAACTTGGAGGTGTAGTTACCCTCCAGAGCTCCCTGCAGGAACTGCCGAAGACTGGAGTTTTGCCTGAGAGCACCACCTGGCTTGCCTTCTTCCTTTACTAGTTCTATCCTCCTGCCCCACCCCCCCCCCAACCCCACCCTCTGCTTTACGAGGGTCTCCTGGGAACACTGAATTAAGAAATCATTTTCACAAGAATCTTTAGTCTGCTTCTGGGGGACAAATCATGTTGCTTTGATTCACCAGCGCCTAGCACAGAGCCTGACACATAGTGAGTGCTTGAGAGCCTCGGCAAGACTGCTTTAAAAAGCAAACAAAACAACGTTAAACTTGACCAAATAACCAATTCTAGCGAAAAGAAACATTCGAATTCAGTCAAGTTCATATGATTCAGTAACAGTTACTAATTCTCTATATAAGTTTGATTCAGTTTAGTGGAATTCAAATTCAAGGTAACCTAGTCAAAGTTGGATATTAAATTTTCATTAAAATTTGAGGTGATGGATCAATATAATATGAGCAGGACTAAGATTTTAAAATGTGTCTCAGGGCACCTGGGTAGCTCAGTCAGTTAAGTGTCCAACTTTTGATCTCAGCTCAGGTCATGATCTCAGGGTTGTGAGTTCAAGCCCTGTGTTGGGTTCTGCACTGGATGTAAAGCCTATTAACATTTTTTTTCTTTTTAATGTGTCTCATTTTTTTTTAATGTTTATTTCTTTTTGAAGGAGAGACAGAGCACGAGCAGGGAAGGGCAGACAGAGAGGGAGACACAGAATCTGAAGCAGCCTCCCGTCTCTGAGACGTCAGCACAGAGCCCAACGTGGGGCTCAAACTCACGAACTGTGAGATTATGACCTGAGCCAAAGTTGGAGGTTCAACCGACTGAGCCACCCAGGTGCCCCTTTAATGTGCCTCATTCTTTAATTAGCTTTAGGTTCCCACTGAGAAGCCCAGGAGTCTCACCCTACTAGATGTCACAAAACCCTCTTTTTGGTAAGCAGGCTGGCTACAGTGGCATCCCAGAAGCAAAGCTACAGGTAACATTAAATAAAGTTGCTCCAATGAGTGGAGGTCTGGGAAGAAGGATGAATTCCTAAGGGGAGTTTAAATCTGTGCAGAGCTCTCCCGGGTCCTCAGCCCTCACAGTTTCTGTTTGCTGCACTCTTTCTAGCCTGCTGACTGCCCTTCATGGTCCTGGGTGCTCTCTCGCGGTGAGTCCACGGCAGGTCATGGTGCCTGACCCCCGGGGCAAGGCCTTTTCCCAAGACACGCAGAACCCTCTCTGGGAAAACAGAGGTTTGAAAGAAGGGAGTCTGGGATTGGCTGAGTACTGTGACCGAATTTCAGTTAACATCTTACTTCACATTTACAGTACTTCACTTAGAGCCAAACATTTTCCTATCCCAACTTACTCTTGGCGTTGGAGTTAGATTCCCTGAATTCAAATCCCAACTCTGTCACATTCAAGCTCTGTGATATGGTGCACCTCATTCTCTCTCCCTGGGCTGCAGTTTCCTAAGTAGAGAATGCAGGGGACATGAGAGAATGAGGTCTTGGTCTTTTGTGACTGTTACTATATTCCTAGTGACTAGACAGTGCCTGAAATATGGGATGTACTCATTAAGTATTGCCTTATTAACGAATGATGTGTTTGTGAAGATCGAAGGAAATCAGTTAGTACGAAGGACTTTGCATAGTGTCTGGCACAAAGCCGTCTCTCAATAAATATTAGCTATCCACATGTAAAATAGACATATAAATATATACTTTATTTTTTATACCTGGTCACATAGCTTCTAGGCTTAATGCGATGTTCTCTAATCCATTCTTTTCATTAACAGAGGTATCTCCCTACTTCCTGACAGCAATAGTACATGTAGTAAACACTGCTGATTGCCCAATCAGCCTCCATTCACCCCTTTCTTTCTTCTTAACAGAACCTAGCTCCTGAGCAAGTATTCAACATTCCACATGTCTCATGACTCAGGAGAATGTAATCCAAGACTAAGCTCTAGAGTGGATCTTAAGCAGTCTGAGCCAATCACATGGCATCCTTTCCCCCTTGCCCCACTTCTGTGATTCTGATTGGTCACATAATTAATGCCGGTCCAATAAGAATGAGGGAAATATTTCCATTTCACACTTGGAGTGTGGTTTTTCCCTCTCCCATCAGGGGGTCAACTGAGAACAAAGAAGCAGGTGGATCTAACTGCCACTGACGTGTCACAATCACCTGGAGCTCCAGAATTACGTTTCACTCATCATGAGAAAATGGAATAGAGAGATGGAGAGGGCAAGGCAATTGATAGTATCTTTGATGGTTCCACTCTTTCCAGGTATGTCTTGTTTGTCATTTAGGATGGGCTTTTCAGCACCTTGCAACAAGAAGCATTCTACCTAATGGATTGCAAAATTATTTAGGAGGTGATACTAAAAATGCCTTCTTCAAATAATAATAGTAATGATCGCCAATGCTTACTCATCACTGTGTCAAACACTGTGCCAAACTCTTTGGCTATTTTACTTATTTATGCTTCCAAACAATCATTATGAGGTAGAGATTGTTATTAAGCTCATTTTCAGATAAGGAAATCTTTGTCCAGCTGTATGTCAAAGACACACACATGCACACACGCACACACACACACACACAACAGGTTAGTGACGGAGGTGGAGTTTAAACACTGGCAATCTGGCTCTAGAGCCAACCTTATACCTAGTCCTACACCTAACCAGTGAACTATACAGTGTTTAATGTGATGAAGGTTCACAGTGACACACATATACACCACCACCACAACAAAAATAAGAATGGAGTGTGCTTCGCTTAAAAAAAAAAAAAGTATACTAAGCCTTTCTCAGGAAATAATTGAACACTAGCTCAATTTTTTTGCTGGTGTATCTTTTTTGTCCATAAAATGTATCCCCTTTTGAAAACACATATTCATCCATTCAGTCATTCATTAAATATTTATTGGGTTCTTATGTGTCAGCCTTTGTGCCAGGTGCTACAGGTATAAAAGTGAATAACTTCCTGTCTAGCGGGAAAGACCAGCAAACGGCAATCACCATGCTGGGTGAGGAGCACTTCCTCGGGGCGGGGAAGTTGTAGAAATAATGTCTACACCACGGGAACATCAAAACATGGTACCTTAACCAGCTGGTGCAACAGTAGTGTCAAGGAATGCTTTCCACGTGAGACAGAAGACTTCTCTATGGGACGCAGGAGAGCATCTGTACAGAGGCCTGCAGGGGGAAAGAGAATATGGCATATTCATCATGCTGCTGAGTGTGGGGATTCTGTGTGGGGTCTGGGCAAGTAGGGACTGGGCAAGAGAGAGGGGAAAGCAGACTCGAGAGTCAGGGAGATAAGCAGTGGCCAGGAAGTTTGGTCTTTGTCTAACCCAGGTCCTCTAGAAAGTGGACTACAAGGCAGAAATGAAAGCAATGACGCTTAATGTGGGGGATGCAAGGCCAGGGCAATGAGGAAAGTTATAAAGGGAAGGAAGGCAAATGCAGAAGCAAAGCAACATGAGGGAACTATAACACATGGCCTTGGTGGCCACCATGTTACAATGAGCCAAAAGGAGGCACAGCAAGTAACTAACTCAGCAGGTGAATCTGCATGGGACAAGGGACTTTGCTTGAAAGATTATAAGAAGAAACCTCTCCTTGTAGTCCACAAAAGTAGCAAGAAGGGGAAAGTTCTCTGCCCAGCTCCCTTCCATATCCTACTTTCCTTTGTTTAAGGAATATCTATTCGAAGTTAACTTCTCCATCTTTCTGGTTATGTCACCTGGCACAGCCCAAGAAGTCAGATGTCATGCTCCGTCGTGTGGCATTTCATGCGATTTTGGAAGTGGAGGTGGGTGTGTGACACTGGAAGGCCATGCAGGCCCACCACTTCAACTTGGACCCCAGACAGCAGAGCTGAGCTCCTTCATAAAGGAAAAAGGTAAAAGAATCTACGAAGGTGGGGAGGTTTGTGTGCAACACAGTCTTTCCCCTGAAAGAAGCTCTGAAGGGCTTCAAGCCTAAGGAAGCCATAATCAGGTTAGAGCTTAGAAAGCTCATCCAGGCTGTAGTGTGAAGGGGGGATTTGAAAGGGCAGATCCAAGAATATGCAGACCACACTAGAGTCTGGTCTAAGGTGGATGGACTTGTCCAAAACCAAAGCAGTCAAGTTGACTGTACTTTGTAACTAAGTGGATATGGAGGGTGAGGGAGAGACGTGGCACCCAGCTGTTTGGCTTGGGCAGCTAAGGATTAGAGTGTGGTGCCATTTCCCGAGATGGGGAATGGATAGAAAGGAACAGGCTGGAGGTGGGGCAGGGTAGGGAGGAAATAAAGATGCTGAATTCAGTTTTGAACATATTGAAGTTGAGCAATTTGAGACACATCCAAGTAGATGTGTTTTAAGGTTGTCGGTGACACAAGTCTGGTGTTTGGGAGCAATAGCTCAGCAGGAGACACAGATTTTTGATCAGTGGAGGT
This sequence comes from Prionailurus viverrinus, assembly GCF_022837055.1. Classification (NCBI taxonomy): domain Eukaryota; kingdom Metazoa; phylum Chordata; class Mammalia; order Carnivora; family Felidae; genus Prionailurus; species Prionailurus viverrinus. The sequence goes on from NC_062562.1 coordinate 38,487,033, forward strand.
GGGTAATGAAGCAGGTGCGGGGGTGCATGAGATGTGTCAAGAAGAACATGTCAGAGAAGAAGAAAACAGGTTCGAGGGCCCAGCTTTCTTAGGCTCCACAATGCTACTGTATAATGACTGGGCAGCAAGACCAAGAGGAGACTCCAAAGGAAGCCAAGAATGACCAGAGATGTCCCTGGGGCAGGAAAGCTCTCCAAGGACATGGGGAACAATGTCAGCTGCTGCAGAGGAGTCAAGTCAGAAAAAGAGTGAGAAGTGTTCAATGGATTTAGAAATGAGCAGGTGATTGGTATCCTTGTTGTGAGCAGGGCCAATGGAGTGGGTTGGATTTGGGGTATGTAGAAGCAAAATGGGGAGAAAATACTGATCTCTCGTGCAGAGCTTACTTACAATTCAGAATAGTCACTGTGATTAGTGATGATGCAAAGGTCAAGAGATTGCAGGGCAAAAGAGAGTTCCAGTAGATTTTAGCTCCATACCCTATTCTGTTTCTTCACAGCACCTTTCACAATGTGAAGCAGTATTACTTATGTGCTTACTTGTTGTCTTGTCCTCTAGAATGGAAGCACCATGAAGTCTGAAATTTTGTCTTGTTCACTCCTGCATCCCCAGTGCGTGGCACAAAGTAGCCATTTAATAAATATTTGTTGAATAAAGGATTGGCTGAATCTGATGAAAATAGGTAAAGGAAAAAAATAAACACAATGAGTTTAATTATATGGACATAATGTTCAGATTCTTTATGAGGAATTATAGATGCGCATTAAAATCAGGAAAAGCAAGTTGTGAGGATGCCTGTAAGACATCTCCTGGGGTTGGCCTCCCAGACTTTACTCATAATGTAAGTGGACATCAACAATACTCAAAGACTGTGATGTACTTCCAGAAGACTTCTAATCTACAACTCTCCTATAGACATTTATTTATTTTAATTTTTTTAATGTTTATTTATTTTTGAGACAGAGAGAGACAGAGCATGAGCGGGGGAGGGGCAGAGAAAGAGGGAGACACAGAACCCTAAGCAGGCTCCAGGCTCTGAGCTGTCAACATATAGCCCAACGCGGGGCTCGAACTCGTCAACTGTGAGATCATGACCTGAGCTCGCCCAACCGACTGAGCCACCCAGGCTCTCCTCTCCTATAGACTTTTATGAAGAAGTGTTATTAGCAATTAGATTCTAAACTGCAAAGTAACTATCTTAGGGACTAAATAACATTAAATAAATAAATAGATAGATAGATAGATATGTATATTTGTGTGGGTGTGTGTGTATTTCCATTACTTTACTCAACTAAAAGACAGAAATTATGTACTTGAATTTTGAAGCTTGCATATTCATAATCTTGTATTCCTAGTAAAGGCAACATCATACATAGTATACAACAACGATGTCAAAGACCTACTTTACTGTATTGCAGGATGAAAGACCTACTCCCTATGGAATCAATTTTAGCGGAAGTAAACACTGAAATGGCAATTCCAGGAAGAATGCTGTCCTTGGCATAATTTCCTTTTTATCTCTACTTTCTATAGCTTCTATATGGTCCCATGTTTTAGCCACAATCAATTAATTATGTGCTCTGAAGTATTTAATAACTTTACCAGGCCCAATTCTGTTAGTGACTCACTATGGTAGATGTGTGTTCCATTTAGATTGTGAATTCTGGTCTCCAAACCTTGTGATTTCAGTGATAAGCATGAAATGTGGAGATATGGAAAGAGAATGTCTTCTCAATTTAAGGAGCATTGTTCTTCATGACTGTAGTAGAAATTAAGAAGGAAAGAGTACCACTTAAAGTATGTTACCAGTGTAAGGAGAAGAGCAAAACTCATAAAACCAGTGTGCTTTGGGGAAATTCATTGGTCTTTGAATGGATTTCACAAGTCCAGGGGTGAAACAGTCAGAGTAATATCCCAGATTGCCCTAGCTGGCTAATTAGTCAGTTTAGGGTAAATTAGGCTGGAGGAACATATATACCTTCAAATCTCAATGGCTTTCAATCATAACATCTTATTTCTGATTCTCCTTATACACGTATCTCAGAATTGGCTTTAGAGAGTTCTGCTTCCACTATGGTAGAGTAGGTTCCATTATCTGCTCTTCCTGCAAATAATGACTGTGAACTCTGAACAAAATACATTAAAAACAAAACAAAACAAAACAACAACAACAATAAAACTACTGAAGGTTCTGGAGAGTGAGCAAAAGCAGACAGATTTAGGGAGTCAAAACTTGTAAGAGTCGTCATCAGAGTTGATGATAACAGGAATTTCCCCTTTCAGTGGTGTTAGATTAAGCTTAAGTAGTAGCATGGGTGGGTTCAAATTCGAATAGAAAACCTGCTGTTCTTTCTGGCTTGAGGAATCACAGGCTCTGAGCTGGTCATTGCTGCTGGAAAGTAATGAGGGAATCCCAGAAAAGAGGCAGAGCAAAAGGGCCACCACTTCTGTGCATAAGCTTTGTCCAAGTCTCTGACCCCTGAACAATGTGTGAGGCAGACTTAAAGCAGCTTGTGAGAGGTGGGGGGGCGGGAACGCTAAGAGAAGCACATTGAGATGTGAGCTGCGATCCTCCACAGGCAACAGAGTTCACTGTTTGACTCTTTCCAAGTTAATCGCCTGCTAAAACAAAATCATCAACACTCTTTGTAGGAATATAATAGAAGCAAGAGTTTCCACAATATAACCAGAAACAAGGCAGGAAAGGGGGAAAAGAGGAACAAAAGGCAGAGGGGAAAACAGAAAAAACCCCAGAATATCTAAACAAAATCATATGGATAATTGCATTAAATATTAATGGATAAACACTTCCATCAAAAGGCAGACAGCATCACATCTGCTTCTAGCTCCTCACTCTACCTAAACTACAGGAAAGACTTTCTAACATGTTGCTTCTATCATAGTAAAAGGAAAGGAGCAGTGGGGGAAGCACATGATGGTTCTTACAGCTTCTGTTCAAAACTTGACAGTCATCATTTTCACTAGCATTTTACTGGCTAAGGCAAGTCATATGGCCAAGCCTGACTTTAGTGGGACAGGAAACTATAATCCACTCCCACTCAGAGGAGACAAATATTTTAAAATAAATAATAAAGTCTACTGCATGTTTACTGTCATGGAAGGGTAATTATCTTAGGGTGAATGACTTCTGCATAACAGGAATATTCTTACAGAGTATAGACTCTCCTGACAAAATCCAGCATCATCTATGTAACCACAGAAAGCTGAGTGACCAACTTGCTTGCCCGATCCATACACTTTTCTCAGAGATTCTGTCTTTTGCAAATTTGAACCACATGAAACCACTTCTGTGGATGCAGCTGTTTGGGCCAGGGTGTGGATGCCTGGCCGATGTTAGGTCAACTGGATTTTCCAATCTGGTCTGTCCTATTATATGCCTAAACTGCAGTGCCAAGCAAAGCCAGGAAGATGAGATGGAAGTCTTTGGCCCTTGTAAAGGTGGAGAGAAAAAAAATCAAACAGCAGGAAATGCTCTATGTTGATATAACCTCACCCACTTTTGTTAATTTCTAGGGCTTAACCTAACTTGAGGGCATTTGCACCATTCCAAATGCACCACTCCCATGGCAGTCTATATAAACAGTGCTAGGGATTCACTTAGACTAAAATGTGAATGTTGCCCCTGCAGTTGTACAATACGGTAGCCCTGGGTTTCTTTTTTCCTTTTGCCATTACAGATAGAGAACTCATGGAACTTACAGAAAGACACAGAGACCTCATTCTCAGGGTAATAGGCAATGACCAGAGTAATTTTGCTGAGCATACTGAAAGAGAACAAGCTTCCAGTTTGGTGCTTGGATCAGTCAGTGCAGGACCAAATTTGTAATGGGATTGGTTAGCATGATGGGATACAATGGATGGAGACCAAATGAAGTATAAACTGTGACTAATCACAGAATTTTTGCACTTTTGGTGTAAAAATCCTTGCTATAACAGTTAATTCTACATATATATACATATTGCAAATAACATATAGTTATTTGATAATGCCTTTTCTCTTTTCAAACACAAAAGAATATAATCCAGTACATATTTTATGTATACACATACCTCTCATTGACTAATTTATCTTCATATCTTATTTCCAGATAGAAATTCCACATTCTATAGCTTTAGCTCTTTGATTTACCTTCGAAAACTGTGTAAGCATGTCTCTATCAATTTGATTTTACAAACCTGTCTCTTTAAAAAGTGAAACATCTAAATATAAGTTCAGAGCCTCATATATTTTAAGACTTTTGCCTTCCTTTGTCACATAATTTAAAAATATGGCACATAATCTTATCTCGTACAATTCAAAACAGGAATACAAAATGTATAGACAAAGCCTCTCCTGCTGGTTTAAACACCATTTAGCAATTTTTACAGTTGAAGGGTTTGCCAACCTAACTATCAATTCCTTATTATAGTGAGTATATGAATTTTTTTAATAAACCAAATAAAGATGCTTCTATAGCCAAGCACAGCATGTATCTTTCAAAAGTCAGTTCTAAGCCCCTTGCTCTTAATCCTATTCCAGTATTTTTTGGAATCATTAAAACACAGTAAACTCTCAATACCTAGACTCACAGAGAGAAATGCACAGCAAAATTCATTCCCCAATCATTCTTAGTTGGTTTGGGTTTGCATTTTGATACTTAGAACACGCATGTGAAATTAAAAAAAAATTTTTTTAATTATTATTTATTTGAGAGAGAGTGCACGAGCGAGTGCATGAGTGGGAGAAGGACAGAGAGAGAGGGAGAGAGAGATTCTTATGCAGTCTCCATGCTCAGTGTGGAGCCCAGTGTTGCAGCTTGATCCCACAATCGTGAGATCATGACGTGATCAAGAGTCGAACGCTCAACCAACTGAGCCACCCAGGTGCCCACCAGTTTTTTTTATATTATCTAGTGTTCTTTATTCATTTGCCTTTATGTAGATATTTTCTCTTTGGGGACTAAATAAATTGTACCAGATACATTTCTTTAGATCATGTCATCATCACTTAAATTGTTTAGAAAAAAAAAAAGATGTATTGACAATTCTTCTTAGCATGTCTTTCTGTATAATGTGCTAGCCTGCTGTCTTGGACCATCAGTTGAAAATTATAGCACAGTACAACAAAGTAGATCAGTTGATAAATGAACTTGACCATCTTTTGCAAAGTTAAAAGCGCCATATCAATTTAAAGTGTTGCTATTGCCCATAATTAAGGAGACAAAAATCACCAGCTGAGGCTAAACTCAATCTGTTAACCAGTGGAACAGATTGTAAAAATATTTCCTTACAGCTCTTCTGAACTGTGTAGGTTTTTGTTTTTTTTTTTAAGAACAAGCTTTGCACATAAAAGGAAATTGTTTCTGAACGCTAGCTAATTTGGTTTTGCCTGATGGTTCTAGGACTCATTTAGATGCCTTTGGTGAGCCCTCAAATAAGCTTCATTCAAGGATCAGAGTTATTTACTGGAAGACGCTTGACTGGATTTGCCAATTCGCTAATATGCTCCCTTGATAAGACGACAGGACATGGAAGTCCGTTCTCAAAGAGTTGAACCTCCCATCTATCTCAAAAGATATTTGTTCCCCTCGAAAGCACAGTTGGTCTTCTTGGAACCTTGACTAATTTCACTTAAGATGTTACACTTGCTCCCCTCTGCCAGACAGCTCTTGTAATAAGGGGACTCTGTGGGTTCCACACTCTTTCCTGTATAGTTGGCTTCTGTCTGCAATATTGTGAATAGCTTCACTAACACAGTTCTGCAGTTCAACTCAGGCAAGAATTACAATCAAAGGCGGGCAAAATGCATTTCAGGAATTTATTATTTGCCATTTAGTATCTCTCAATAGCTTGAAAAGTGTTTTAAAACAGCTGCATCAATATTTCTGTGTCACCCAGCCTTGTGGGTAAGCTGAAGACAAATCACTCCACCCAGAACTGGAAACCCTAACTTTTTATCCCTAAATTAAACAATGGCAGCATTTACTTGAGGAAGGGGGATATGAGGGAGACACCTGTCTCTGTCAGGTACCAGCTGGATGGACCTTGGGCAAGTCACTTGCCTTTCTTAGGCCAGTTTGCTTCTTTGTAAATGCGGGTAATACAGCTTTTATGAAGAATAAGTGAGAAGATATTCAAAGTGATAAATAATATGTATGAAGGGCTTGGAAATACTAGTTACATTATCCTGTAGTATATTAGTTAGGGTCCCCAGAGAAAGAGAGCCAATAGAATGTATATCTATCTATCTATCTATCTATCTATCCATCCATCCATCTATCCATGCATCCATCTTTATATTTATATGTATTTATAGTCATAAGATTCCACCCATCCATCCATCTTTATAGTCATAAGATTCCATATGTATATATGGAGGTCAGTATTTTTCTGTCAAGCCCTTCAAGTGATTGGATAAGACGTATCCACATTTTTGATAATGTGCTTTACTCAAGGTCTACCTATTTCAGTGTTAATCTCATCTAAAAAATACCTTCTCAAACCAAATAGCTGGGCATTGCGGCCTAGCCAAGTTGACACACAAAATTAATCATGACACACAGTAATGAGAAAATAGTACTTTGTGGGTGCCACTGTGCTAAGCACTTCATATTTATTAATTTATCTACTCCTTCACCATAACCCTTTGAGGTAGCTACTGTTTTCCATTGTACAGGTGAGAAAACTTGAGCACAGAGAGGCTAAATAACTTGCCCAAGGTCATGCAGCCAGGCTTTTGTGCTTTTAACCACTGGGCTAGACTGTTAGCAACCTGAGGACAGACACATGGGGTCTGTCTCTGCTGTGGCTGGCATAAGGCTATATGAATATTTGTGAAGTGGATACTTTGAATATCCAAATGGCTCACTTAGCTAACCTCTTGGATTCCTTTAAGCAATGTGATCTTTTCTGTAAATTGACTAGCTGTTTTGTTTTTGATTTCATCTTGTGGATGAAACTTCAAAATGACATATTCTTTTTTATGTCTAAGACACTCCCAGCCATTAGTGACAATGGGCTGTGAAAGTGGATTTAAATGTACACAGCAAATGAAGTCGTCCATATATACAGGCTATAAGAAGACAATGTAAGTTTCCAAGTTGACTTGTGTATGCCAAGGGAATGGCCCAGACAGGGAGAATATCTGGAGTAACTATAAAATATGGATCCATCAGTATAAAATATTTGCTCAAACATCCCCTATAAATGTAATATAATATAATATAATATAATATAATATAATATAATATAATATAATTTATAAATTATATCACATGATACTGCCTGGATGTATAAACACATTATAGCCATACAGAAAGAATGAGCTTTAAAAACGATGAGATGGGGAATAAACGTTCATCAAAATTCTACTTTTCACATCATTACGGCTCTTCTTGTGTCTTCCTCATTTTCATTTTCACTGACTTGAAGTCTTGAGTAATTGGAAGTTTATCCCTCTAAACAACTTAGTGAGAAACGAATTGATTCACCCCATTGACTGCATGTAGTCAATGAGATAATGAGGGCCAGCAGAAGACTACCTTGAGGGTTAAATAATATGTGAAAGCCTTTGACACGGTGTGTGGCACTTCCTTTTCTCACAAGAGACCCAGTTTTGCATAGTTGTCAAGAGTACAGACTCCAGAGGGAGATCTTTGGTTTCAAATCCCAGCTTCACCAAGGACTAACTGCATCTGATTAGATGGGGTTATTTTGTAGATTAAATGAATTAAAAAACAAAACAAAACCCAAAACCAAGTAAGTAACATCCTTACAACATCCTGGCATGTAGTCCGCACTATATAAATGTTACTGATCATCATCACAAGGGCCCAGTGAACAATAAGAGTTACTGGTTGTAAAAACCAATGTAATGACATGCCGAGGCCATTACACCTCTATCCCTATTACTTTGTTCATCCAAAATGCTACATAATGAAAATGTTCAGAATGATGACTTTGAGGTGGAGGTGGAGGAGTTAAGATGGCAGGGCTTTAGGGGGACCCTATGCGGAATGATGACTCTGAACCACTGCCCTAGGATTTCATTCATTTGTGTACCAGTCACATTTTGCCCTACCTGTGTACTTTACTTGATATTTGTCTCTAAATAGACTGGGATCTAACATCAAGACCTACTTCGTTATATTGGAGAGCAGTTATAGTAAAATCACGGACTTGACGTGCTAGTAACATTTATTTTTCCGAAAATACAAGACAAGCACATAACCAGTAAACCATTTCCCTCACTAGAAGAAATGCTGCAAAAAAAAAAAAAAAAAAGAAAAAAGGCCGTGTTACACAACCCTTAAATTATGACTGCTTCAATTATATTCATTCTACTTAATGAGATCGAAGAATTTACCAACATATGTTAGATATCAAACCAAGTTTCCTTCAAAACACCCTAGTTCTCAAGAAGCATAGCTAATTGGGATTCTAATCTTTTTATTTTCTGATTCTTGATTGTTATTTTCTTTTGGATGAGGAGAATTTCCATTTCTTCATCCTTCTTCATTGGGCCACTTCATAATGGTTCTATTTGCCTTTAAATACATAAGGCTTAAAGAAACATTGATCATTGTTATCACAGGCATACTAAACATACCAAGTTAAATTTTATCAAATTAACTGGATTCCATATGCATGCAGAGAGACAGATTCAAGTTAAAGAGCTGAGACTAGAACATTAAAAGAGAAATTCAGCAATACTGAAATCAAATCTACTTCTGTCGAAAGTATGGAACTGCTACATTGAACTGACCATAAATAATGTTCTAGGTAAATGCAAGTGACAATGAATCAGACCTTGTGATCTTCCCATTATTTGCCATCATTCTTGATGCTGGAGATAGACCCTTCTCATCTAAATGAGAATCCCAAGCAGGTTTCTTTTAAGCATTTTTGGACTAAAATGCTAACATCTTGGAACCCATTAGATAGCCAGATGCTTTTAGTTCAAAATGGCCAAGCTATCCCCTTGAAAATATATCAAAAGTTTGGACAAGTTAAAGTCATTTCTCTAATCTATATTTCTAGGGTTCTATTCTAGTCCTCAACGCTATTGTCTTTATTGCAGATGCTAAAGTCATTATTACTTTAACTATTAGGGGGAAAAATCATGTGTTCCAGATCCACACTTTTAGTTGGTCTTCCTCTAAATCTATGTGACAAGATGAAAAGTGATCTCATTTGAGAAAATACCGAATAAAATGGAACATTCTTTGAATGGGACCCATTTACCTAGGTCAGGGTTTCTTTGTCTTGGGACTGATATTTAGGGCGGGATAATTAACCAATGAAGGAGCTGTCCTGTGCACTGTAGGGTGTTTATCAGCGTCTGTGCTCTCCATCCAAGAGCTGCAAGTAACACCCCCCTTAGGTGTGACAACCAAAAATGTCTCCAGACATTGCCAAATGTATCCTAGGGGCCAAGTTCCCTTTCACCCACCCACTGAAAACCTGTCACAGGTCAAGAAGAAAGCTTTGCCATTGTTTTCCTGAACGCCATTGCTGTGTTTGCAGGTAAAAGTTTACTTCTTTCCATGAGATTTTTTTTTTTGAGGCTGTATTACAGAATTCAAACTATAAATAACAGAAGGAAGGGAGAAAAGATTGAACATTTATTACCCAAAGCCATATAAATTCAATAATAAATAATGGCTCTCTCTAAAAATATGAGAAGTCTTTTTCAAAGTCATTAGTTCTAATCATAAATGAATTTAGCAGCATTTCTTTAAATATTGCACCTTTGTAATGAACTCTGATAAATTCATGGAACTGGATGTTAAATAAAGAGATAGAAAGGTCTAATTTGCTGGTTCATTAAGCTAGCTTATTTCAAGACAATGTGCATATTGCTTTGAATTTCATATTTCTGAGCAGTGGAGACAATAGTGGTATCCATCTTTAATGTAGTGTGGCAGACAATTAGGAGCTCAAATGGATTAAATCTCATTTCATCAGAGATACACACAGTGATTATTATTTTATTGCCAAATACTGTCAGCATTACATTTCTTCAACAGCTAGTGTGGTACCTGACTCGCATGCTTAAATTTGCATTAAACACTGTGCGGTAACAACAATCATTCGGGCCATTTTCTTACGTGGCATTATTCTCTTCTTCACTATGTGTGTTCAGCCCAATACCACTTTTAGGGGTACAAAGTTGTACATGCACTTGATACACGAGAGGCAGCTTGTAGCTTTGAGGAAAGGGTGCGGCCTTGGGGTCAAAAACATGGATGACGGTCCTGATGCTGTCCCTTTCAACGTAGGAGACCTTGAGAAGGTCACCTGACTTACAACAGATGTAGAAGAAAGGTACTTTTCTTTGATTGTTTTAAATATCCTCTGTCAGAATCTTTAAATTCTCAAATATTACTTTTTGAAAGAAATGTAATTACACAACAAAAAAGCCACCTATACACCCTGTCATCCCCTTTGTGCAAGCCCATATGCCAGCTCTCCCTAAGTAACTAAGAGTGATCATTTAGTATATATCTGTCTTTATTTTTCAACAACCTTCTATGAACACTTATAGGTAATTCTACCCAAATACTGTATAGCATGTTCCTTTCTTTCTAAATAAAAAAAAAATGGGATTATGCTATATATATTTTTCTTTTTCTCTAGCTTGCTTTTCTGAGTAAACTCAGACTTAAGCCATTGCTCAGATCTAAAACAGCTGCATAACATTTTGTAGTATAGATATTACTATTTGGCCAGCCATCTCCCTCCAGACCAACTCCACCCTGTTTCCAGTTCTTTGGCACTACTAACCATAAAGCAATCGATGTCACTGCACATACAGCACGGAGGCTGGGTTCCTTCCTGCAACTGGAACTGGGAACAAGAGGCTTTTTCCCCAGTGTGACTAACTCCTTGGAGGCCCAGTTTACACAAACACATAATGAGAATCACAACAGCTGCCTATTTCCTTTACACACTATGTAAGGATGGTCTGAGTCAGCATGTAAAAATGATGTGGTGGTCCTAGAATCAGGAGGGCCCTTGATAAAAAAAAAAAAAAAAAAATCCCACTTGATCCAAGCTGCAGCCTGTCAAAGCCACCTGCTTTTGTCTGTTTGCATGATCTAATATAAAATTTGTATACTCGTCATATGCTCCCCCCTTCTTGAACATTTTTTTCCAGTAGGCACAACTGCTTTTTCAATAGACAATTCACCCTTTCAGTGATTGGTGTTTAGTTTACAAAGTTCCATAGCAAGTGCTACTCCAAGGTAGTGCCAGAGTTCTGAGAGCTGGAATAAAGTGTGTGCGTGCGTGTGTGTGTGTGTGAGAAGGACACAGGGCGGGGAGGGGGAGAAAGAGAGAGAGACAGAGAGAGAGAGAGAGAGAGAGAGAGAGAGAGAGAGAGAGAGGAAGAAAAGGAGGGAGAGCACTCAGTAAATTCATTTAGTATAAAGTGACAGTCATCTGGTAATAATCACAAGAGTGCAGGCTTTGGAAACCGCTCATGGTGAAGGAATATTTTATACATTTAACATTTTACCTGGTACTATAGTTATTTTTAATTATTCTACTAAAATATCTCATAATGTATAATACAACATCTCTCTCTTAGACATAAAAGGTCTTAAAAAATACATCCACGTTTATATCATATTTTTTACTTACACCACACTTGTGCATGAAGCAGGAAAATGGTGACGTGCAATGACTGTATGTTCCACATTTATCTGAGAGACTGCAGAGATGCATGTGACATTCTAGTTCAAGGGCTCAGAGTTGAGACCAGAGGTCTTTAAACTATTGTCTGTGATCCACTGGGTTATGAAACGAAGTCAAAGATCAAGATTGGCATTTTAAAAAATGAAATAGAATAGAATGCAAAATGTCAAGAGTGCCACACTCCAAATAATGATACTGTTTCATAAATCTTTTGTTTCAGAAATATAAATGTGCCTGTGTGCATGTGTCCTGGATCTCAATATTAAATGTTTAGCTATCAAAGACATTTGAAAGTCCCTATTCTGGTGATACTTGTTCATGAGATTCATGGACAGTGACTGGTATTTGCTGTTTGGTGTAGTTGTGTCTGTGAGATACAAAGATGTGACCTGATGGGACTCTCTTCCCCCTTCCTCTCTTCTCCCCATCCTCTCTTCTAAGAACATAGTCTTTCATTAGACAGACGGAAAAGCCAAGAAGTTAATAGCATAACTACACATTGATGTTAAACCTCAAGAGGCAGTCAATGTTGGCAAGAAAAGTTTATTTGCTCTGAGAAGGCTTTTCTCTCAAGAATTAGGTAGGGAATGAAAGACCTCATCTTGTTCATCCAACATGGGCAGGAACCCTGGGAGAGAAACACAGGTGGGTGACAGGTGTCCATTAGAACGTGACTTAACGGATAAAATTGTATTTTGCTCCATCTTCTGGGTTCAATGAACATCTTTCTTTCAGGTACTTCATGGATTCAATAAATATTTGAGCACTTTCTATGTGCCACCGTCTTCTCTCTGAGAATATGGCAATGATCAAGACAGGCACAAGTCCCTGCACTTATGAAATGAACACTCTAGGAGGGTGGGGGGGAAGAGAGACAGATATTAAGCAAAGGACTACAGCATGCAGAATGTCAGATGGTGGTACACACTTGGAGAAAATGAAGTAGGTAAAGAGATACGTCTGTGTAGTGTGGGGACTGGAGCTGAGGGTTGCAATTTTATAGAGAATGGCCAGGGAAGAGAAAGTGACAGGCAATTAAAGACTTGAAGAAAAATGGGTAAGCAAGCCATCCAGGTATCAGGGGAAGAACATTCCAGGTTGGCATGTGCCTGTTGTGCTGGAGAGCCACAGCTAGCCTGAGTGACTGAGCCGAGGGTAGGAGGTGAGGTTCGAGGCGCACAGTGGTTGGTGGAAGGCGTCTATATTGCACAGAGCCCGAGGGCTATGGTAGAGACGTTGGGTTTTGCTCTGAATGAGATGAGATGTCACAACAGGATGTTGAACCGAAGGTGACCTGATGATATATACATTTTAAGAGGGTCACCCTGTCTCCTGTGCCCCAGGAAGTACCTATGTGTTCTCCCAGATGTGTAGGTGTAACTCAGGGATAACACAGACCAATACAGATGTATGTGAAACACAACTGAAGCAGAAGGAAAATGCCCAGGTAGATTACAAATCAAGGTCCACTGTTTCCTTCATTCTGTTAACTTAGTGATGAACCAAGCCAGACACAGGAAGTTTGGGCTCTTGGGTTCTTAGTTTTGATGGAGGATCAGGCCAGGTGTCTTAATCACATTCCACCGTGGGGAAACAGATTCCGTGGGGAAACTGGATTCCATGAAGTGTATTTGGCATCAACAGCCCCTGTTTCCCTCAATTTCAAGCTCTCTGCAGTGTGTTCTTATCTTTGTTTTCTCATTTTCTGAAGGTAGGCATCAGGTCATGTAGCCAAAGAACACAAGGTCCCTCCTTCTGCACTACTTTCATTGGTCAACCTAAGAGCCAAACTATGCTATTCTGTTGTGAACTCACCTGCCTGATGTGGCCATGGCATACCACGGTTTCTGTGGCTGGTCCTCCTGGGGGAGGTAAGATTCCTTTTGTCTGCCTCTTCCCTTGGTGGAAAAGAAAACAAAAACTACCCCAAAGAACTCAGCAGTGCCCCCTTGCACAACTTTGGAGGCTGGGAAGGGATCACAGTGTTTCTATTGCTGTACCACAGGCTCCTCTGTACCATGCCCTGTTATATGGATTGGTGGGATGGAGGGCCCAGACAAACACCCCAAATGCAGCACCCCTCCCCCACTGCTTCATGGAGGAGGGCAAGATCAGCCCCAAGTTACTCCAAGGGCAGCCGCTCTGTTAGCTTTTCTGTGACTCTGACATATGTGCTTTTGTTCCTGTTCTGCAGACATTCTGACCTAGAAGCACAGAGATTGCCTTCTCTTCTACTCCAGCCTCACAGGGCTGGGTCTCAGCCTCCCAGAGCGTAAGCACATTGTCAGGGAATGTTGGTGGCTGGCCCAGGTCCAGACCGCTGGGTTATAGAAGTTATTACAATTAAATCAATTGCTCACAAAATTGGAAGTGTTTTGACCATAAACATTGGCACCTATAAATAGCAAATTAACTTTCCTACCTTGGAAAAGGGTAAGTTGTAAACTGTCTTCAGAGAGGCCTTTGTAAAACCTCGCTGACCTGCCACTTTCAGATACCTGGACCTTTTAGGCCAGCAGATTATCAGAGTTTCCCAGGAGGCAGATGGTATGGAATCCTGGTTCCAGTGAATGGGATTTTGTGTAACGGTGAAAGCTAAAAAAAAATAAATAAATAAAAAGTAAACTCTCATGGCTTTCAGAAAATCTGAAGTACAGAAATTCAGATGCCCTTTTCTATTATACTAAGTGGCTAACAACATAAGTTGAGGTTGCTGTATATTATAAAACACTGAAGGATTTTTATTCCTTCCTCTCCTCCTGCCATAATTGTTTTTGCTTTCCTCCCTTGTAGCAAAATGGGTCTGGGGTGAGCAGTCCCTCAACAACTAACTAAGTGAACATGGATTACTTATTTTTAAAATATTTTTCGAGTTTTTAATATTTGATTTTTTGAATCATCATTCTTCAAAAAGTTCTTTTCTTAACACGTAAGAAAGTATCTACCTGTCTCCTAGACCTGAGAGCTCTTAATATTTTGCTATATTTGCTTCAGATAAATTTTTTCCCAAAGAAATAACACATAAACATAGGGGTGCCTGGGTGGCTCAGTTGGTTGAGCCACCAAATCTTGATTTCAGCTCAGTCATGATCTCATGGTTCATTAGTTCAAGCCCCACATCGGACTCTGCTCTGACAGTGCAGAGCCTGCTTAAAATTCTCCCTCTGTCCCACTCTCTCTCTCTAAATAAATAAAAAACCATGTAAAACAAATTAAAAAATTAAAAATTAAAACAAGAAATCTTTAAGTAAAACATTATAGATTTCATGGAAACTTCTTTCGTACTCTTCTCCCTTAGAAATGCACTGAAGCAGATTATTCTTCTCATCTGTTTTCATCTTTTACTACATTCTGTGTGACAATAAGCAACATACTGTTTTAAACTTTATTAAGGGATATTTTAAACTTAAAATTAGGTGGAATAGTATATAAAGCCCATTTTTTTTTAATATCTGGGTGAACGCTGTTGTTTAATATAGTGGAAGTTCTAGCATCAGCAATCAGACAACAAAGGGAAATCAAAGGCATAAAAATTTGCAAAGATGAAGTCAAGCTTTCACTTTTTGCAGATGACATGATACCATACATGGAAAACTGGACAGACTCCACCAAAAGTCTTCTAGAACCGATACATGAATTCAGCAAGTCACAGGATACAAAATTAATGTACAGAAATCAGTTGCATTTTTACAAACTAATAATGAAGCAACACAAAGACAAATAAAGAAACTGATCCCATTCACAATTGCACCAAGAATCATAAAATACCTAGGGATAAACCTAGCCAAAGATGTAGAAGATCTGTATGCTGAAAACTATAGAAAGCTTATGAAGGCAATTGAAGAAGATACAAAGAAATGGAAAAACATTCCGTGCTCATGGATTAGAAGAATAAATATTGTTAAAATGTCAATACTATGCAAAGCAATCTACACATTCAATGAAATGCCAATCAAAATTGCACCAGCATTCTTCTCAAAGCTAGAACAAGCAATCCTAAAATTTATATGGAAACACAAAAGACCCCGAATAGCCAAGGTAATATTGAAGAAGAAAATCAAAGCAGGAGGCATCCCAGGCTTTAGCCTCCACTACAAAGCTGTAATCATCAAGACAGTATGGTATTGGCACAAAAACAGACACATAGACCAATGGAATGGAATAGAGAACCCAGAATTGGACCCACAAATGTATGGCCAAGTAATCTTTGACAAAGCAGGAAAGAGTATCCAATGGAAAAAAGACAGTCTTTTTAATAAATGGTGCTAGGAGAACTGGACAGCAACATTCCGAAGAATGAAACTAGACCACTTTATTACAACATTCACAGAAATAAACTCAAAATGGATGAAGGACCTGAATGTGAGACAGGAAACCATCAAAACCTTAGAGGAGAAAGCAGGAAAAAGCCTCTCTGACCTCAGCCGCAGCAATTTCTTACTGGACACATCTCCAAAGGCAAGGGAATTAAAAGCAAAAATGAACTACTGGGACCTCATCAAGACAAAAAGCTTCTGCACTGCAAAGGAAACAGTCAACAAAACTAAAAGGCAACCAACAGAATGGGAAAAGATATTTGCAAATGACCTATCAGACAAAGGGCTAGTATCCAAAATCTATAAAGAACTCACCAAACTCCACACCCATAAAACAAATAATCCAGTGAAGAAATGGGCAGAAGACATGAATAGACACTTCTCTAAAGAAGACATCCAGATGGCCAACAGGCACATGAAAAGATGCTCAACGTCACTCTTCATCAGGGAAATACAAATCAAAACCACACTGAGATATCACCTCACACCAGTCAGAGTGGCTAAAATGAACAAATCAGGAGACTATAGATGCTTGGGAGGATGTGGAGAAACGGGAACCCTCTTGCACTGTTGGTGGGAATGCAAACTGGTGCAGCCTCTCTGGAAAACAGTGTGGAGGCTCCTCAAAAAATTAAAAATAGATCTACCCTATCACCCAGCAATAGCACTGCTAGGAATTGACCCAAGGGATACAGGAGTGCTGATGCATAGGGGCACTTGTACCCCAATGTTTATAGCCGCACTTTCAACAATAGCCAAATGATGGAAAGAGCCTAAATGTCCATCAACTGATGCATGGATAAAGAAGTTGTGGTTTATATATACAATGGAATACTACTTGGCAATGAGAAAGAATGAAATATGGCCTTTTGTAGCAACGTGGATGGAACTGGAGAGTGTTATGCTAAGTGAAATGAGTCATACAGAGACAGACAGATACCATATGTTTTTCACTCTTAAGTGGATCCTGAGAAACTTAACAGAAGACCATGGGGGAGGGGAAGGGGGAAAAAAAAAGGTAGAGAGGCAGGGAGGCAAACCATAAGAGACTCTTAAAAACTGAGAATAAACTGAGGGTTGATGGGGGTGGGGGAGACGGGAAAGTGGGTGATGAGCATCGAGGAGGGCACCTGTTGGGGTGAGCACTGGGTGTTGTATGGAAACCAATTTGACAATAAATTTCATGTTTAAAAAAAACCCAGGTGAATGGTATCACCTTCCACGTATCCTCTTGCAACTTGCTTTACACTCATCATCATATTTCTTTTTTTAAGAAATTTTAAAAAATATTTATTTACATTTTTTAATGTTTATTTATTTTTGAGAGAGAGAGAAACAGAATGTGAGCAGGGGAGGGGCAGAGTGAGAGGGAGACACAATATCTGAAGCAGGCTCCAGGTTCAGAGCTGTTGGCACAGAGCCCAACACGGGGCTCAACCCCACAAACTGTGAGATCATGACTGAGCCGAAGCTGGACGCATAACCGGCTGAGCCACCCAGGAGCCCCTAGGAAATTAAAAAATTGAAAACTACTGCCTGATTTGGTGGTGGGGGGGGGAAGGAAGGGACAAAAACTCTATAGAGAAAAAGTAATTCATCAAAACGTAGCCAGTATATGCATTTTTTATATTAAATATAATTTATTGTCAAACTGGTTCCCATACAACACCCAGTGCTCATCCCAACAGGTGCCCTCCTCAGTGCCCATCACCCACTTTCCCCTCTCCCTCACCCCCCATTCACCTTCAGTTTGTTCTCAGTATTTAAGAGTCTCTTATGGTTTACCTCCCTCCCTCTCTCTAACTTTTTTTTTCCCTTTCCTCTCCCCCATGGTCTTCTGTTAAGTTTCTCAGGATCCACATACATCATCATATTTCTGAAGTGGATCTGGGTTGATACGTGTAGATCCATTCCATTCATTTTAACTATTCTGGAGTACTCCATGATAGGCATGGCTGCAACTTAATCTTCTGAAGGTGGAGTTTTAGGTGCTTTCTCATTTTTTCCAAAAGGCTGCAGTGGGGATCCTTGTTGACATGCACTAAGGTTTCTTTTCTTTTTTTTTTTTTTTGAAGCGGAATCACAGAATTAAGTGGTATGCATGCTTTGAATTTTACTAGGTTTTGACCAATTGGCTTTCCAAATGGTTTTATCAAATTACACTCAACACAAAGAACCTATGGGTGTGTTTCCCCACATCTTCACCAATATTTATTGTTAGAGTTCAACATTTTACCTGTCTTGGTGACTGTGAAATGATATTTCTGTGGCTTTAAGTTGTACTTATTGGATACCAGTGAAGTTGAGCATTTTTTCAGGACTCTTCTTCTAGGATATACCTGAACATGTCATTGACCATATTTTATTGGAGTGTTTATCTGTTTCTTGTTAATTTGACTAGATTCTAATAATGAATGTGCACTTTGTTTAGACACTATGCAAGGGGCTGGGGATACAAAGTAAATGAGACACAGTGTCTATCCTAGATGACTTCTCAATTTAGTGGGGAAGGATGGTGCACATATGAATACATATACCATAAAGACAGGCTTTGAGGGCTACAGGAGCACAGAAGAGAGAGGTATAGTTGTCAAGAGCCTCTTAGTTGAAAGTTACAGGAACCCAATTCAAACCAGCTTATCCAAGGAGAAAATTTATTGGCTCATGTCAACGAAAATTTATTGGCTCATGTCCAGCATGGCTAGATCTAGGGATCATACAGAGCCTTCTGGATTCTCTATCTATTCACCTCTCATCTTTGCTTCTTTTTGTGTGTTAGACTGAGTCTTTCAATGCAAACAGGCTCTCTTTAGTGACTGTGTTGGGAGTTTGAGGGGTGGAGTCAGAAAAATGGCAGCTAATATTACATGGACTAATTGCTTACATTTTATTGAGGGGAAGGGAGAGACACAGAAAGACAGAGAGACAGAGACAGAGAGGGAGAGAGATTGGTTAATTAAGCTGTCTTATACCAGTTTGGAAAATTCATGGAAAGGATGAATTCATGTAAAAATAACGGGTACTGTGAGTGGTCCAATCCAGTGACAGCACAACCTTGCATGAGGGAGAACAGGAGTATGGGTGCATGTATGTTTATGGGAGCAGGCACTATCATTACCAGACCCACCCAGGAGAACTCCATGGTAGAGGAGGAGTTGTTCATCAGAAGAATACTGAACAGACAAAAGCAAGGCATGTGCATGACAGAGGGACATTAGGAAAAGCCTCTAAGAGAGGTACTTTTTTGGCCCCATCTACAGCCCAGTGGGATACAGATGCAATAACAATGGACAACGGACTGATGGTGTCATTTCCAATGCTGATACTTACAAGCTGTGTGATCGCCTAAACACTAACCATTCTGAGCCTGTTTCTTCATCTGTCAAATCAGGACGGTTCTATCAACTTTCTAGGGCTGTGGTAATGATAAATGTTATAACCATCCACATATTTTTGCTGTCCTCGGATTTTGCTGAATAGAGTTGCTCCAAAAAAATAGGACATTGGCAGCTGACTTCATTATATAGAGATCTTTGTTGCACTCGAGTATAAGGCTTTTTTCTTGTGTATTAAATATTAAATCATCGGTGCTAAGAACAATAGTGAATGAAAATACTCCCACCATATAGTGTATATTTAATTATTATTTCATTTTTGATACATTTTCATCGAGGTCTTTTTGTAGTGGTAGTCAATCCTTTTAATACATATTCATCTTCATTTGAGAGCAAGAGCGGATTCATTGGTTTCCAATACTGTATTTTTAAAAGGGCATATTTTTAAGCACCAGTGATTTTCTTTAAAAGTCTCTTTTGAGCTTCCAGAACATTGTTATTTTCAATTGGAATTAGAGAACATTTCTGACATATTTCAAACAATTTCACCAAACAAGGATGCAAACGCATGTACTACATTAAGGAAAAATACAAATGGGAACAGGTCTTTCTGAACAACAGGTAATGACATTTCAAGGATGATGCAGAACCATTCATTTCCAATACTCTCATTACCATTCCCAGCAACAGGCATATACGTCTCGCAATTCCTGTGTAGTTCTGTTAATCTCTCTACACAATATTCAATTTTCTTACAACGATTCAGCTGATTTATTATTTCTCTCTTGCGTTTTAACTGCTAAAGATGCAATGTAACCCCATAAATTTGCTTCAGTCTCTTAGCTTCGATACCCAAGGTCATTAATACCTCCAAAATATCCTTTGCTTACCTCACTCCTTTAAATGTGCTCTTTCTTGCCCAATGAGCTGTTACATAATTACATGGTACCAGTAACAATATCATCTTGTTTTTATAGTTTTATGATTAAGGATATAAAAATGAACTGAATTGAAGAAAATGTTAAGAGATATTTGCAAAATATAAGAGATTGCTACCATAGTTTATCACATATAAATGATATAGTATGTATACATTTAAAATTGAATTTTCTTAGTATATAGTTTAAAAATGTGTTCAAGTAAAATGTGCTATATTAATGTTTGACCTGATTGTTCTATATACATGGAATATGTCTTTCTTAGTGAAGGGTTAAAATAATTATGAAACATTTATTCCTTCCCCAATTATAACCAGTTGTTTTCTATTAAATACTTTCATCTATAGTGCTTGAGAAAAAAATTTAAATGGGACCAGCTCCCACACCATACAATTTTCAACTTGCTTACAGCTCAAAATATATTGGGGAGCAGTTATGGTAACCAACTGTCCCAGTTTTTTCAGGACTGAGGGGGTTCTAGGAATGTCATGCTTTCAGGGGTAAATTCAGAAAAATCTCAGGCAAATTGGGAAGAGTTGGTCTCCCTATTAGTAGTTTGGTCTCAGTTCTCCATCCCTATCTCTCTGCATCCACATTTTTGCCATGACCTTACTGTGGACAAAGAATCCTTTCTTGCCCCTTGACTCTGGGCTTGGCCATGTGACTTGTCTGGGCAAAAATATATGGGTAGTAGTGACAGGGCCTCATCCAAGGTTTCAAAGGCCCAATGTGTTTCTGGTTTCTCTCTGTGTCTCTGCAATAGGCCCTAACTAGCTCACTGGCCCAAGAAGGATGAGAGACTAAACACTGAATGAGTCCAGCTGACACATGGACCAGAAGCAAGAAGCAGAGTTGCCCAGACAAACCCAGCCAAGACCAGGAGAATCCCAAGCAACCAGCACATGCAGAAGTAAAATATGCTTACTTTTATAATGCCACTGAGATTTTATAGTTACTTGCTATATGTAATTATTACAACAAAAGCTAATTGATACAGGTGGCAACACATATTCATTCAATAAGTATTAACTGTCCTCCTGTGTACCAGGCACTGGGGATTCAATGACTAGCAAGATAGGCAGAATTCTTATTCTCATGGAACTTGTAGACCATTGCAGTGGTCCTCTGAGACCCTTTCAGGAAGGTCTGCAAGGTCAAAATGATTTTCATAATCATACCAAAACACGATCTGCTTTTTCTCCTTTTTCACTGTGTTGACATTTGCACTGATGATACAAAGACAATGGTGGGTACAGCTGATGGTACCTTAACACAAACCAAGGCAGAGAACCAAGCTGAGGATACAGTTATTGTATTCACCCCCATTAGGCCACTTACAGTTAAAAAAAAAATACCAGTTTCACTTATGAATGTTCTTGATGAGGCAGTAAAACTTATTGATTCAATTAAATCTCCACCCTTGAGATGAATACCTTTTTCAGAGTGTGACACCACAGAAATACACATAAAGCACTTCTCCTAGATACTAACATAATGTAGTAGTCAATCAGTGGTTGAAAACTGGTTACTCATTTAGATGGAAAAGCCAAATCCCTACCTTGCAACATACCCCAAAACAGGACCAATTGTCCTTGAAGATTTAAATACAACAATAAAACAATACCAGAAGAAAACGTACAAAGATATATTTTTATAGCTCTGACTCAGGACACTTATTTCTCAGCAATACACAAAGGTCAGAAAACACAGGGGACTTCAGTTTTGCCTTTATATATTTTAGCACTGTTTTAATTTCTACGAAAATTTTTAATAATAAAAATAATAAAATTAACCCTATGAAATAAAGAAAACAAGTCGATGTCAGCATTTTTCTTAACAAATTATAATAGGTTTCACTGATGTCATATGAAGAAGGAGCAGATCTTAAACACAATTCCTAAACAACTGATCACAGTTTAATGGTGAATCTCATCGGAAAATGAGTATAGGCAATCTGAGACTCTTCACACTGTCTGTTGTCCAAAGCCAGCATTGGATCCCCTTGAGATTAATGGCCCATTATGTAAACTATATAATTTCCCTAATATTTCAGAGGGCTAGGATTTTTTAAAGTCCATGACAGTTTATTAAAACCAAAATCAGAGAGAGTAAACACAATCTCACAATGTTCTGGTTGCAACAGTCAATTGTTAACAGCTACCCTTAATATCTTTCAGGCCTGAAGTGTCTTATTCCTGGATTATGGCGCCAAACCCTATGGTTTCCAATTAATTCTTATTAAAGAACCATGCAAAGATTGCTTTTTAAGTGGTAGCCCACAAAAATGGGAAGGATATGAGTCAGGTTCTTAGGTCTTCACAGGGCCTCTGTTAGCACACTCCATGCGCCATTATCGGAATTAGCAAAAGACATCCCTCCCGGCAGACAAATTAGAAAAAGACTCTTCCTCTAGATGGAAGAATTAGAAAAAGACACTCCTTCCAATAGAGCATTAGCTAGATTTCCATGTCCCTTAGCTCCTGCGGCTGAAAGCCTTTTGGGACAGTACAGCCTGGCCAGCTGTGTGCTATGGCCCCGCATCTTCACAGCATAAACTCTGGTTCTGGCTGTCTGGTCACAGAATTAAACTTTAATGAAGCAATAATAGAGAATATGCATACATGTTGTACAATTCCTTCTTGAGTTACTTGGGACACAAGGCTCATTTGGACATGTAGTTTGAGACAGAATGCTAAAGGGACATCATCTTAAAGCTTGATCTTGTATTATGTGCAAGTGGGGATCAGCAAATAAGGGTCCCTGGGCCAAATGTGGCCCACCGCCAGTTTTTGTAAATAAAGGTTTATTGGAACATACCCACATTCATCCACGTACTGTCTATGGCTGCTTTCACTCAACAGCGGCACAGTTGTGTAGTTGGAAGAGAGACGGCATAGCTCACAAAGCTTAAAATATTAACTACCTGGGCCTTTAGAGGAAAAATTTGCCAATCTCGGTATGAGATCACCAAATGGCACAATCTCCATCATACTATGCCAGCCTTTGTCTAAATGTCTTCAGTGAATTACAATTCAATGATAGTCCCCCAGCATGTAAAAATGGTTCCTATAATAAATATCCATGTCTACCAAATTTCTACGTATGAAAAACATCTTTTCAAATGATGATAATTTAGCCTTTCTGCCTGTGGATGCCACCAAGGAAGCGTCATTAAAGCCTCCCTCCCCCCACCAGCATGTCTAAGCCAGAGTCCCCCAAAGAGCCTGAACAGCTGCAAAAGCTCTTCCTTGTTAGTTCGAGCTTTGAAACAACTGATGAGAGTCTGAGGGGCCGTTCTGAGCAATGGGGAACGCTCACGGACTGTGTGGTAATTAAAGATCTGGGTTGGTCCCGTAAGCCACTGTGGAAGAGGTGGATGCAGCCATGAATGCAAGGTCACACAAGGTGGATGGGAGAGGTGTGGAACCAAAGAGGGCTGCCTCAGGTAAGGATTCTCAAAGGCCTGTTTTCCCACTTAACTGAAAAATATTTCTGTTGGTGGCATTAAAGAAGATACCGAAGAACATCATCTGAGAGATTATTTTGAACAGTATGGGGAAATTGAAGTGGTTGAAATTAGGACTGAGGCAGTGGCAAGAAGAGAGGTTTTGCTTTTGTAATATTGATGACCATGACTGTACACAAGAATGCCATTCAGAAATACCAGATTGTCCTGAAAGGCTCCACCAAAAAAACTGACAGAACTGATAGATGAATTCAGCAGGATATAATTCAGCAGGATATAAAATCAACATAAAGAAATTGATTGCATTTCTATACACCAATAATGAAACAGCAGAAAGAGAAATCAAGGAATCAATCCCATCTACAATTGCACAAAAAACCATAAAATACATAAGGAATAAAGCTAAGTAAAGAAATAAAAGATCTGTATGCTGAAAACTATAGAAAGCTTATGAAAGAAAGTGAAGGAGACATACGGAAATGGAAAAACAGTCCATGCTCGTGGATTGGAAGAAAAAACATTGCTAAAATGTCAATACTGCCCAAAGCAATCTACACATTCAGTATAATCTCTATCAAAATAACACCAGCATTCTTTACAGAGCTAGAACCAATAGTTTTAAATTTTGTTCAGGACCAGAAAAGACCCCAAATAGCCAAAGCAATCCTGAAAAAGAAAACCAAAGCTGGAGGCATCACAATTCCAGACTTCAAGCTATGTTACAAAGCTGTAATCAACAAGACAGTATGGTACTAGCACAAAAACAGACACAAACATCAGCGGAACAGAAGAGAGAACCCAGAAACAGACCCACAAATGTATGGCCAACGAGTCTTAAAGGAAGAAAGAGCATCCAATGGAAAGAACACAGTCTTTTCAGCAAATGATGCTGGGAAAACAGGCTGGCGACATGTGGAAGAATGAACCTGGACCACTTTCTCACACCATACACAAAAATAAACTCAAAATGGATGCAAGAGCTAAATGTGAGACAGCAAACTATCAAACTCCTAGAGGAGAACACAGGCAACAACCTCTTTGACCTTGGCCACAGCAACTTACCAGACATATCTCCAGAGGCAAGGGAAATAAAAGTAAAAATGAACCAATGTTGACCTTGTGAAGAAAAAAGCTTCTGTACAGAGAAGGAAACAATCGACAAAACTAAGTGCAATCTGCAGAATAGGAAAATATATTTGCAAATGGCATACTGGATAAAGGGTTACTATGTAAAACCTATAAAGAAATTAGCAAACTCAACACTCAACAAACAAATAATCCAGTGGAGAAATGGGTAAAAGACACAAACAGACACTTTTCCAAAGAAGGCATCCAGATGGCTAACAGACACATGAAAAGATGCTCAACACCACTCATCCTCAGGAAAATCCAAATCAAAACCACAAAAAGATACCACCTCACAACTGTCAGAATGGCTAAAAGTAACAACTCAGGAAACAACAGATGTTGGTGAGGATGGAGAGAAAGGGGAACACTTTTGCATTGCTGGTGGGAATGCAAACTGGTGTAGCCACTCTGGAAAACAGTATGGAGGTTCCTCAAAAAATTAAAAATACATAAATATTAGGTATTTATCCAAAGGATACAAATGCTGATTTGAAGGGGCACATGCACCCTACTGTTTATAACAGCATTGTCCACAATAGCCATATTATGGGAAGAACCCAAATGCCCATCAACTGATGAATGGGTAAAGAAGATGTGGTTTATATTTACACAATGAAATTACTCAGTGATCAAAAAGAATGAAATCTAGCCATTTGCGACAACATGGATGGAACTAGAGTGTATTATGCTAACTGAAATAAGACAGAGAAGATAAATATCATATGATTTCATTCATATGTGGTATTTAAGAAACAAAACAGATGAACATAGGAGAAGGGAAGGAAAAACAAGATAAAAACAGAAGGAGGCAAACCACAAGAGACTCAAATACAGAGAATCAACTAAAGGTTACTAAAGGGGGTGTTGGGTGGCAGGATGGGCTGTATGGGTGATGGGCATTAAGGAGGGCACTTGTTGGGATGAGCACTGGGTATTATATGTAAGTGATGAATCACTAAATTCTACTCCTGAAACTATTATTACACTATATGTTAACTAACTTGGATTTAAATAAAATTAAAAACAACAACAACAATACCCTAAAATACCAGATTGTAAATGGCCACAAGTATGATGTAAGGAAAGCCCTATCTAAGCAACAGATAGCTAGTGCTCCATCCAGCCAAAGAGGTCAGAGTGGTTCTGGAAACTTTGGTGGTGGTTGTGGAGGTGGTTTTGGTGGGAATGACAACCTTGGTCATGGAGGAAATTTCAGTGGGCAAGGTGGCTTTGGCAGCAGTTGAATTGGTGGTGGATATGGCAACAACACGGACAGCTGTGATCGATTTGGTAACGATGGAAGCAACTTTGGAGGTGGTGGAAGCTAATAATGACTTTGGCGATTATAGCAATCACTCTTCAAATTCTGGACCCATGAGAGGAGGAAATTTTGGAGGCAGAAGCCCTGGCCCCTATGGTGACGGAGGCCAATACTTTGCCAAGCCACATAACCAGGTGGCTATGCGGTTCCAGGAGCAGCAGTAGCTATGGAAGCGGTAGAAGGTTTTAATTACTGTCAGGAAACAAAGCTTAGCAGGAGAGAAGAGCCAGAGAAGTGACAGGGAAGCTACAGGTTACAACACTTTTGTGAACTCAGCCAAGCACAGTGGGGGCAGGACCTAATTGCTACAAAGAAGACATGTTTTAGACAATACTCATGTTCATGGGCAGAAAACTCAAGGACTGTATTCATGACTAATTGTACAACAGGTTATTTGAGTTTCCATTCTGTGAAAAGTGTAAAGCATTCCAACAAAGCGTTTTAATATAGATTTTTTTTCACTCATGCTGTTGATTGCTAGATGGAATAGTCTGATCACAACACTGTGCCTTTTTATAAATCAATCAATCAATCAATCAATCAATCAATAAAATTAGCCTCAAATGCAGTTCAGCTTCAAGGATTCCACGAAACTAACTAGATTTCTACAAAACCAAAGAGTAAGTAAGGCAATATTCATTTGATACCTAGCATTTCTCACTAAAGAACTCAGTTCAGAAACTCCTCCATCAGATCATGAAAGGAAAAAGACTGCCTTTGCAAATGAGCTCATTCTTTGACTTTTTAAGAGGAAAACAACCAATGTACTCTTCAATTTCCTCTCTTCCTTGGCTACTAGTACAGTCATAGCTTTGTTTAGGACTCACCTAAAGTAATTTCCCACGACTCCCATGCAACACCAGCTCTAAATGATTGTGTATTCTGCTTTCATTTGTCAATGTCTTATTTTGATATTACATTGACTCTATTCCTTTTTTGAAGGGAGGAAGTTTATAAATCATTCATCTTTGTCCAGTACTCCTTCTAACAACAGAATGGTATAGGGAAAGTACACGGGTTTGGTGTCAGCCAGACCAGGGTTCAAATCTTAGCTCTGCCCTTACTAGTACAGGGCCCTTAGACAATTTATTCAAGCTCTCTGAGCCTCAGTTTCTTCATGAATAAACCAATACAATAATAATTATCTTGCAATGTTGCCAGGAGAATTAGAATGTTACGCACAGTGACTTTGAGATTATATTATACCATACGTTCCTACTTAGTGTGTTTATAATATTAAATATTTACTCATTTTTACTTAAAACATCTAGAATTTGAGAGAGCTCTGAAAGGGAATCACATACCCACTCACTTACTCCAGCATAATGTTAGAGAACTTTCTCACAGCATCTTTGACAATAAAATGATGCCAGCATCATATTAAAAATATAAAAAATAAAACTATTCCTATTTAATAACCAATAATATTTGTAATTTTCTTTACAAATGTACTCTAGCGGTATCTTTGTTGTAAGATAATCAGAATCACCGAGAGGAGATCTTGAAATTCTATCCTCTGTATCATCATGTTTATGATCCTAAATTTATAGTTGGTAAATGGAATAAACTGATAATTCATTCAAAACATTTTTCTACATAACATTTAATAATTCATCTTGGAAATGACATTGTTTATAACATTACAGCCTCAATTTGCCACTGAATGTTCAAATTATATGGGAGCCAAGTCAAAATGCATCGCATACAAATCATAACAAAAATAACAACTATTATTTTGTCAAGAATTTTGATAGGAATTACCTGAAAAAATGACTACAACAACACACTCATGAGCTTTGTGGTACTTATTACTTCTTATCCTAAAAATAACAAAGAATTAAAATTAGAGACTAGCACAGATAGAAAAAGCAGGAAAAATGTGAAAGAAAAAGAGAACACACTTACCCGCTTCAAAAATCAGCTTTATTTGATTGCAAAAAGCTTTGGGATAAAATAAACCAATCTCAAGTTATTACATGAAAGCAAAATTTTCCTTTCATGGGGACACACACTGACCTCACCAAAGAGGAGGGTGTGTTTGACCACCACTTGCTGCTTACCGATTTGAAATGTACAAGAGTATCAAACATTAACGCGCAGGTAGTTGGTCTCTTCTAACCAGATCTGTGATTGGCACTAAATCAGAATAAGTCCTCAGACGAGAGGACAGCCTTGCTTGGGTGGTCCCTTGCAGAGGGGGCAAGATTCAGAATCCCACATGACCAAACCCATTCCTTGCTTTCAGACAGCCATATTCTGTCCCCATTCCAGGAATATATGGGGCCTCTCTCTTTTCCTTCAGTGCCTCAGCTTGGGCCTCTGGTGGGAATAAAACTTCTTCCTGAGGATGCAGAAGTACCCTCTAGGCCACACCCAGCTCCTGAGGTAGGCCTGCCAGCCTAAATCCAGGTCACCCAGGTACATTTGAATTTTAGATCAACAACCCATAATTTCTCAGTGTGAGTTTGGTCCACAAAGCATGTATTCATTGTTGATCTGAAATTTAAATTAAACAAAAAATGTATTATACAAAAAATGTATTCATTGTTGATCTGAAATTTAAATTAAACTGGGCATCTTGTATTTATATGTTTTAGAAAAACCAGCACACCCCTGTTGGAGGGGACACTTTTAGGTGATAACATAGTCATTCTGGCAGCAGTGGGGGTGGGGGGGGACCAAAAAACCAGTACTAAAGCAAAACCCAATGACTGAAACAACATGAAACAGAACTTCGAGAGTAGTAAGAAATTTCCTCTAGTATCAACACAAACATTCAACAAAGGCTGAAATGGGTCCCTATGAAAATGACAAAAAACTGTGGTCCAGTTGGTTGCTTGGGAAAGGGGCAGGAGGTAAGAAAAATTCACATTGATCTATATATTCATTAAAAAATTAAAAAAATATATTTATTTATTTTTGAGAGACAGAGACAGAGCACAAGCAGGGGAGGGGCAGAGAGAGAGGGAGACACAGAATCTAAAACAGGCTCCAGGCTCTGAGCTGTCAGCACAGAGCCTGACGTGGGGCTCGAACTCATGAATCGGGAGATCATGACCTGAGCTGAAGTTGGATGCTTAACTGAGCCACCCAGGCACCACTATATATTCATTTTTAAAAAATATAATACCTTTATTTGAGCTATTACAATATAGCAAAGCTAGTTAATTTATCTCAGTGGCTTTATTCCATTCTGTCATGTGGCTACCATCTTCTGGTGATTACCAAACAGGATTTCTTGTATTTGCACATTAGCAAACTTCCTTTTGCATAACCCTGTAAATCCAAGTCCCCCACAAGCTCTCTGCGGGTTGAGTGGCTAAGATGACTTGATCAGTGGTAATATTTTTTTTTTTAACTTTTATTCAGTTTTTGGAGAGACTGAGAGAGAGTGAGCCGGGCATGGGGCAGAGAGACATGCACACATAGAATCAGAAGGAGGCTCCAGGCTCCGAGCTGTCAGCATAGAGCCCAATGTGGGGCTCTAACTCAACGAACCATGAGATCATGACCTGAGCCGATGTCGGCTGCTTAACCAACTGAACCACCCAGGTGCCCCAATGGAGGTAACATTTTGAGCATCGTGTTTGTCAAGTGCTTTTTCATGCACCACTCTATAAGATGGGTAGTAATATTTCCATCTCACAAGGGAAAACTAAGACCCAGAGACAAGGGAGGCTTGGCCCCGGGGTGGGGGTGGGGGTGGGGTGGGTTTGGCAATGAAGGCAGAACTGGTCTTTATGTCCCAGAGAAATCTCACCCTATGGTTTTCTATGCTACCTCTTCCTTTCTTCTCTAAAGCACTACAGAGGGATCTGCTCCTCAACAAGCGAATTTTGCCCAATATTTGCAGATGGCCCAGAGATGAAAGTGAGATTCCCAGTGGGGCAGGTGAACATGTAGGGGATCACAGTTGGGACTTGGGTGTGTCTTGCTATTCTTGTTCCCATTCTGCGTTCATTCATCAGTCAGTACTCAATGCTCATCCCCACATACTCAGTGCTTGAGGTCACACCCAATCAGATTTTGTGTTCTCCAGAGTTCTTTGTTCTTCCTTGGGGGATTTAGTGTTTATTTAAGGAGTGCTTCCTTATAAATGCAAAAACATCCTCAAATCTATCATCCATTGAAAAATTACCCACCACTGTAATGGAAAGCTTCCCTGGGCCACAATTTGTCTAATTGAATATTCAAAAGCCATTTAGAAGTGGGTTTTCTGGTCCACACTTTAAAGAGTCAGTCTAGATCCATTGTTTGTATACTTTTTTTGATTGGTTCACTCTGTTTTATTGTACTGAACTCATTTAAGTGCTTCTGTTTTATAATTGTGTGGGATTTGGGGGTAATTCGTTCAAAGGTGTATACCCTATAAATAAATTATTCTCCTTTTGCTGCTAATATTTAACTGGTTCTATTGAAAGGGGAAAAAAAGAGAGAGAGCAAAAGACAGCTGAAGACATAGCTTTTGTTAAGGTGAGGAGAAAAAGTACACCCATTCTGCTTAGAAAAGACCTTTAAAAACCCATAGTGATTATACAAAAGGGAGCAAAAGCATTTTAGGGAGAAATGAAATAAATGGTAAACAATCATGCTTCCAACATAGAGAATGCGTCATTTCCTCATTTAAAAAAAGATGTTGGAAGTCAGAAAAACTGATGCTGGTTGTAAGAAGCAGAGCAGAGGCTGGACTTCTTTCCTGTATTTTGCAGTGTTCATAGACGCCATCCTGTTCAGTAGCTAGCCTTTGAAAAATAACCCTATGAATCAGCTTTTTAAAGTCTGAAAACTAAGTAGAGAGAGAGAAAGCTCAGGTCTATGTAATATGTACCTCAAGCAAATCTGCTTGAAACTTGGTTCATCTGGAGAATATTTACGAAATGCTTTCTTCTGATACCCAAGAACAAAGGCAGATTTCATATCCCTTCTATTTGGAAAGTTGTTTCCAATTGTAAATATCTGTGTGGAAAGAAGAATGGAATCAATATTCTTCATAAATCGTTTTATTTGATGGGTCTCCAATGTATGATTACCCTGGCATGAGGTTACGACAAAGGACATAAATGATATTTCTGATGAAGTTATATCCAAACATCTCACTGAACCAAATTTATGAGATTTACTTAACAAGCTAAAGGCAATTGGGAGAATTAGTATGCTTCTTTGCAGGGGGTAGGTCTGAGCTATCCCTAACAGTGGAGAAACAAAGAGAAATTGTGATCCATGATTTTCAGCAATGAGACCCCTTTTAGTTGACTCATCCAACGTGAAAATGAAATGAAACATCATCTATATTCTGCAGTCAAGAAGATAATTAATGAGCCACTCATTTCTAAATGAAGGCCCAAGGGAATAAAGCAACTGGCCTTGAATTTAAAAAGAGAAAAGTGGTTACATGTTTGAAAGAATACCAAGTCAAAATCACCCTATTAATGTTTGAATTTGAGCTCTTATTCGTTTTTAAATGAGCTGTAACCCTTGCTGAGTGCCTCCGTGGGTGCTACTCCGTCAACTGCAATTACCATCTTTAGTAAAGTAGGGAGACACAGTAATACTTTTCCTTTTGGTGCCTTTGCTATAAGCTTTCCCCTAGACAAAGTCAGACGGACCTTGTCCATGTAGAAGCCCCTCAAATACATGCCAAGGCTTCCAGGTGAATCTTTAGACCACCATTCCCCCTTATATTTCAGACAAACAAAAGCAGCCTGAAACAATGAAGAGATTTAGAAAGAATGTCAACCTCGCAGAATCAGACATCAAGCTTTGGATTCCTTAACCTATCGGTTTCAGGCACTGACCCGGATGATCATTAACGATGACAACAGTTAACATTTATGGAGTACTAACTATGTACTGAGTACTTCACTCGAATCATCTTTGTTAAACCTTATCAGAAACCTTTATGGTAGGGAATCTTAAGATTCGGATTTCCCAGGGGTGGAAACTGAGTCTGAGTGAAAATTCCTTGCCCAAGATCACGTCTGAGGATTCAAGAGCCCAAGTTAAAACTCTGCTTCTGTCCAAAAAAAATTAGAAAGAGAAGAAAACTAGAAAATACTCTGCTTTGAGACTGAATAATTTAGGTCTAATAATGTCACCAGCAAGACTCCCACTGACCACCCCCCTTCTTCTTCTTCACAGGAATGTTAGCCTTATCTTTTGTTATTATTATTAATTTATTTATTTTCAAGAGAGGGAGAGACGGAATCTCAGGCAGACTCCGTGCCCAGCGCACAGGCCAACATGAGACTCAGTATTAAGAACCGTGAGATATGGGGCGTCTGGGTGGCTCAGTCAGTTGAGCGCCTGACTTCAGCTCAGGTCATGATCTCACAGTTTGTGAGTTCTAGCCCCATGTCAGGCTCTGTGCTGATGGCTCAGAGCCTGGAGCCTGCTTCGGATTCTGTGTCTTCCTCTCTCTCTGCTCCTCCCCCACTCACATTCTGCCTCTCTCTCTCTCTCTAAAAAATAAACATTAAAAAAATTAAAAAAAAAAGAAAAGAAAAGAAAAGAAAAGAAAAGAAAAGAAAAGAAAAGAACCGTGAGATAATGACCTGAGCTGAGATCAAGAGTCTGAAGCTTAACCAGTTGAGCCACTCAGGCACCCCTAACCTTATCTTTTAAAGGCAAACAATAGGAAGACCTCTAGCCAGCCTTGACCAGTTTGAGCTTGATCACCGACCACTACCTGTGCAGATGGACCATAGAGTGTCGGGCAGTCACCTCTACCTCATTATATAAGCACAAACCTCATTAACTTAATATATGATGCATGTATACGGATGTTTCATCCATACATGGGCACGACCTTATGCCCATCTCTACATGCAATGACAATCACCTTTCTTTATATTCATTCTACCCCAAAATAAAAGGGACCCACTCACCCCTGCTGGGGGAGTCCCAACTTTGGGAGTTATTCTCCATGATCTCCTTTTTTGCTACACGTAAAGTTTTCTTTGTGTGACTACTCCATCTGGTATCATCTCTATCTGTAACTCACCAAGAAGTGAACTCACATTAGTGTGGTTACCGTAAGACCTTTCAAAATAATCATGAACTCTGTTAGACCAAATTCTTTGGGATGGTGTCTCCCACTGAACTCCCTGACCCTATGGTTTCAGGGGGGTAAGTCTTTCATCTTGTGGAATCTCTCCCTATTACTGGACAATGTGAAAGGCAAGAAAGGACAGATCTGTAACATAAAGGCACTGAACTACTTTGTCTAAACAGGTCCCGTGCCCTTTCATTCAGTTAACATGCCCATGTTAACACGCCCTTTCATTTCATAATGATTGCTCAAAGAGCATTTCCTTTATAAACCATCATCAAATATCTAACAACAAAAAAACCCTATTAAATTACATTAATTTCTAATTAAATTCAAAACACAGAAATGCTAGAAGTGAGGCACTGTGGGTTGTCCTAGATTCATCATTAATTGTGGAAGTAAGTAGTAACTAGGTGAGTCACATTTCTTCTCTGTGTCAATTTCCTCCTGTAGACAATGAGGATAATAATGCATTTCCTAACTAATATTTGGTAAGTCATTAAAGTGATGCAAAATAGTGGTGAAATATCTGGAATAACAATGGGCTAAAGGGGTAGAAGGCGATATTACATGTAGCATTTTTCTTTTTGGCTTAATTTCTAAGCCAATACTTTGGGGGGAAAAACTTTGGAAACACACCTAGAAGTAACCTCAGATGAATCTCATAAACCACACACTCCTAGAGTCTTTTTTTAAACCTATTGTGTTAAGTAAACTGCATGACCTCTTACTGAAGTAACCTATTACTCCACAAACTACAAAAAAAAAAAAAAAAAACACAAAAACCCTACACACAAACCCCAAAGCTTTTCATACATCACGTGTGCTCTACTTACACAATCTTCTCAAAGGTGCAACTTCTCTTCCAAATTTCTGAGCTGCTATTCTTAAAGTTTTCTGTGTTAAAGGCTACAAAGTCAAACTTCTTTGTCACTCTTAGTTAAAACAACACCCTCTCTGCCACTGTAAGCTTACCTTCTGTATTCTCCAGCAGTGTCTGAGACTCCTGTTTCTTTTTTTAAATTTTTTAAATGTTTATCTTTGAGAGAGAGAGAGAGAGAGAGAGAGAGAGAGAGAGAGAGAGAGAGAGAATGAGCAGGGGAGGGGCAGAGAGAGAGGGAGACACAGAATCCGAAGCAGGCTCTAGGCTCTGCGCTGTCAGCACACAGCCCAATGAGGGGCCTGAACCATGAGATCGTGACCTGAACTGAAGTCAAACACTTAACCTTCTGAGCCACCAGGCGCTCCTCCTGTTTTGTTTGTAAGAAATTCAGCCTCTTGCGGGACTCAACTGTCATGGGCATGGAGATGACATCCAGAGCCGTATCCCAAGCTTTCACTCTGCTGACACTTTGAAACTGAAAATGTGTGTGTGTGTGTGTGTGTGTGTGTGTGTGTGTGTGTGCGCGCGCACGCGTGTGCGTGCCCCCACGCATGCGTGTTTCTTCTTTTTCTCTCCACTCATACTGCCTTAGTTTTTGTTTCCTGAAGTAGTTGATGTGAGATCAAGTGGATTTATCTGGCACATGTTTTCAGGAAGTGGGGGACCTGGGAAGTAAGATGGAGAAGGAAAGAAAGATGATAAAGGAGGTGGCATCAAGCATGTGAGGAAGGAGGACAACTGGGCAGTTCTGGGGGACAGAGTAGAACATGCCCCAAGCAGCTGGAGTATGTACCCACACTCTGCCATCAGCTACAGGCTATTCAGTGGCATCAGCATGAGCTTTACATTCTTAGCCTTATTTTCAGTTCTCTCTCCCTCTTCTCATCTACTCTGTCATCACCGCCAATGGGTTCTTATCCCTCTACTGGGCTCAGTTCCACACTTCCTCCTCTTTCCCTTCTGCATCCAGACTCATAAGCCTGTTGGGCAGAGTTCTATGTATCCTTTGAGTTGTAAGCCCCATCTCTAGTTCCACACTGATGTCACCTTGGCCATGCACTACTGTTCTGACACCATCAACAGAATGTGTTTGTTTTTTTGTTTTTGTTTTTTCCCTCTTGCTCAAGTGCTGCACTGTTGCTTATTAGAGTAAAGCCAAACCATTTGGCACAATCTTTCCGTTTTACTCACCTTCAATCCAGGTAATCAAATCTATCTGATGCCCTTTGTGTGTCCTGTTTTCTCTTCTTCTGCCCCTTTCTGGCCATACCATGCCATTCTCCCTTTGTTCTCTGCATGTCAGCCCTATTTGTCTTCTTTCAATTCTTTAAAATGTGTTTAAAAACAAAACAAAACACTGCCAGCCCAAAATGGATTCACTTATGCTAAGCCAAATAACCAAATAGTGGCTTAATACCTGATCTAACTGCAGTTTCAACCTCCCCCATAAATGTAGTATTAACTAGCCAGTCAGGAATCTTCTGGTCAGAACCAAATCAGCAGGGTATCACAGGGGCCCTCTCCATCTACCACAATGGAAGATGAGGTAATCGACCTAGTAAGAACCACTGCCCTTCCCCTTAAGGAAAGGTGACCTTGCCTGAAAGAATCCTTTGTTTTTCTTTCGATAATAACTTCCTTGTCCACCCACCTCCCTATAAAAACCTTCTATTTTAGACAATTCCTTTGAATATCTCTCTACTTGCTACATGAGATGTCACCCAACTCATGAATCATTTAATAAAGCCAATTAGATCTTCAAATTTACCCAGCTGAATTGTGTTTGTTAACAAATCTGTCATGTCCCTTCTACCTCAGGGCCTTCGCACATGCAATTCCTCCTTGTCTGTAATACTTCTCTCTTCTTCACTTATGAAATCCTCCTCCTTCCTTCCTTTTGAATGGCATTTAGTTAAGCTTTTTCTGACTGATTTCCCCTTACCCAGGCTCCAATCCCTACACCCAAAAGGTCAGATACCCTGCTGCATCTGTTTTTATAGTATCTGTTTTTCTCTTTCATATCCCTTCTCATGATTACAGTTAATTAATTGATGAATTGCATTTGTAATTATCTGCTACTCCTAGTAGGCTGTAAAGTACGTGAGAGCCTATATGGTTCACCCACATACCTCTAACACCTAGCGTGATGTTTGCATATTGCAAGCACTCGACGGATATAAGAGAAGGAATATACACAATCTATACTTTCCAGCCCCGAAGGCTTTGCATTTCTCTGCCTGTGATACCCTTCACTCTCCTCATCTAGATGAAATACTCTATAAACCAGCATGCTCTGTAAACACTGTGGCTAGATCCCTGGACAAGTCATTTGAGAGGGCTCTGTGTAAATAGAAAGGCAAAGGGCAAAATGCGACGAAATCATTATCACCCTTTATCTATAACCAAAGCATCATATTGTGTATCATTTTCAAATTAACTACAACGAAACAGGAACATTCTCAGGGACTTGATAGCAAGGCTGGAAGTAGGTCACTCTGTTGAAAAGAAGAGGAGTCTGTGAACTTGTTAAAGCTTTTGTTTACTCCAAAATTTAAGGGAAAATGCATATGGCACTAAGAGAAGTTAGACAGTAGAGCAATGACTTAATGCTTTGGAAACTTAGGGGACAGGTGTGACAGCCTATTGTGTCTCAGAATAAGTGATTTCAACAAAGACATAAAGTATACAAATGGGAAAAGAATTTGATTTCACTTAATTTTATTTGATAGAACTCAACACTTGAACAACTGCTGTTTGCTAGACTATAAGAGTTTTAAAATTCTCCTTTCTCCTTAATGGGTCCCAAAGAGGAATGGATCCATTTGTTCCGTCGCAAATGTTCAATTGCAGATTTGGGGGATAATAAAAGCTCTTGCCTTGCTATTTAATTATTCAGTTGACTGCTAGGAAGATTTAGTTACCCAAATGGGCTTGTAACTCAGAAATGGTAATACATGTTTATTTTAAAAGAGAGCCATGTGATTCCAAAAGAAACCCGTGTCAATCCCAATTTTTATTATGGCAGTAACAATTTGACAATTATGTAAAAAGTTGTAAAAAAAAATTGGCAGTCATCAATTCACTTAGTAGTCCTGAATATGTTTTCTGTGAAAAACATTATATTCTTGAAACTTCCACATTGAACACACAGAGTGAATAACTGCATAAAGAGTGACAAGGAGACGTTTATAAATATAATATTTTTCTATTCAGCAATTACATTTTCAATAAGGAAAGTTTAATGTATATCTGATATTAGACCTACTTGAAATACATACACATCACTAAGGGAAAATCACATTAAAATAAAGCACCGTATTATCAATTTCTGGTAAAACTTTAAAATGTTGTCATTAATTATGGATGGAACACTTTTCTTGTAGTATATTCCTATTTGTTTGACACCTGGCAAGGCCTGCACCAATTTATTCACTTTCTCTGTGACACAACATTCAGTCCCTGGGGCCATTATTTCTGAGGGAAACCAAGTAACATAATTAGAAGCCTACATGAATGATTCATACTAGAACACTCTAGAACATGCTAGCCAATGGGATATGCTGTGACTAATCTAACTTGATGGCTGAAGCTTCCGTGGTGTCAGAGAGAAGTGATCCATTTACCAGATCCTTGAGATTAGCTAAGCCATTTCCAGCACCTGCAGAACCCCATGGTCTTCCCGAGGGCACAGGAAACATTTGCAACATTACCATGAGGAAGCATTTTCTCAATGGGCACGTGCCCACACACACACACGCGCGCACACACACACACACACACACACACACACACAGTACTATGGCTGCTTATGTTTGGTACCTCCTAGACACTTAGTAGTGTCTTTACCTTTTAAAAAAATAACTCCTTTTTTATTCTAGAGGCAGCACACTTTACGTTTGTAAAAAAAATTAGTAAACTCATGCAAACAGGTAACAAAACTTCTTCCCATCACCCAGAATTAGCGTGTCTTACATTTTAGTGCATATGCTTCTGGATATCTGTATGTGTGCATGTAAATTTGTATTTATATACACACATATTTCTATGTATGTTTTCTTCACCCACGTGAGATTATACCCTACATACTATTCTAAAACATAACCGTTGCTCGTCAGTGATCTTTACCTTTCCATTTCAGTACATTTTCTTATGTTATTGAATAGCTAAACCACACACAAATTTCCCCAATTAAGCTAAATAATACCTTACAACTGTTTGGTCCTATGCAGGAATCCTATCAAGAAACATATCTGGCTTTTATATCCCTTATGTCTCTTCAATCTGTCACGATTCTCTTTTTATGACTTTGGCTTGCTGAAGACACAGGGCCAGTTTTCCCATGGAATGTTGCACCTTCTAGATTTTTCTGGTTGCTTCTTTGTTGTACTATGTAGCTGATTCCTATACCCCTCGATCTCCTATGAACCTGAAGTTAGATCTAAATGATTGACGGATTCATGATCAACATTTTTGGCTAAAATATGCCACAGGTGATTCTGTACTAAGAAATGCACTCTCCAATGTGGCTAGCTCTCACTAGCCACATGTGGCTATTGAAATTTACGCTTACATTAATTAAAATGGACAATTAAGTTCCTCAGTTGCACTAATCACATTTCAAGCACTCAACAGCCACATGTGGCTAGTGGCTATCATTTGCAGAGTGCAGATATGGGACATTTCCTTCATTACAGAAAGTTATACTGGATTGATAGCTAGAGACGGATTCCATTTCTCCACCCCTTGAGTCTGGGCTTGGCTACGTGACTTTCCTCAGTGAATTGGATACTAGTAAACACAATGCAAATAGAAGCTTGGAAAATGGGCCCCGTAGTTTTCTTTCCTTTGCTGCTGAAACCTGGAGACAATCATGTAAAGAAGCTTAACACGAGACACCGCGTGGAGAGTGCCACGGCTATTCCAGCTGAGGTCCCAGAAATGTGAGTGAAGCCAGGCTAGGTCATCTTGAGAAACTCTGTAGAGGACCTCAGCCATCCAGTCATTGTTGTCAACTGCCAGACATGTGAGCGAGGACCTCTGAGATCGATCAGTTCTAGGCGAGCTACCATCTAATCACAGAGACCAGCAAAACTGACCTACAGAGTAATGAAGAATCATAAACGATTACTGTTTTTAGCCACTACTTTTTTTTTTGAATGGTTTGTTAGTTGGCAATAGATAACTGATACACGATCAGAAACGAATTGGTATAGTATTGTTCTGGCCTTCTGCAATGTCTTGTCCTCCATCAAACACTCACCAAACATACAAATCTTGCTTCAATCCCTATTTCCATTAGGTTTTAGGTTTTACAAAATGATGTTTTCAAATTCTATCATTCCTTCTACATTTACTAACTGGTATTCTTTTGTTATGTAGAGTTCTTTATCAAATGAGCCAGCTGGTAATTGTGCCATATAGTTCCCACTGGGGAGGCAGAATAGATATTTTATTTTTCCTTTAATTACAAATTGAAAAGTAAGGTGGTGTTTAATGGCCATCTCATATGATGCTTTTCTGGCTTTCTCTTTTTTGGGTATCTTTATAAAGTCATGAATTTTATATAATCAAATACATTGTATCTATAATCATTGCTCTTTTTGATGTCCAAATTTTCCCAACTTTAGCCACTGGGAGCCTCTTCAGACCACCTCCTATGTCACATTGATGCAACTCTATTAGTCTTGGGTAGTTTCCTTGCTTTCTGACAAACAAGCTGTCTCCAGCTCACCCTGCATCCTCCCTGCCCCAGACCTAGAACGAGCCATTTCTCTAAGGAGCCATGGGGATGTATTGAAATACACAACCTGGGTGCTTAAATCAATCCTGAGACGACATTGCTTGCAGGCCATTCCATTTATAGAGAGGTAATTTGCAGTATACAAGTGCTCTTCCCTTTCTCAGCTCCCTAGTTTTATTCTTTGTTCTCAAATCTGCTCACAACAGTTCTCACTCAGGATGCAACCCTCTCTTGTGTTTGGCCATTTGGTGGATTTGCAGCTTGCAGGACATTTCAGAATCCTCCTTCCTTCCTGTTCCACCATTGCTGATTTCATATCAGGTCTACTCCCTCTGGGTCTGGGTTTTTTTCTTCTATCTCCTACAACATCTGAAGATACTGTCCATTGGGTTTTGACTTTTGTTACATGGGTGGTCTCCCCGCTTTTCAGAAACTAGAAAAGAAAGCTTTTAAGCTGAGCTATCATCAATTCAGATCCTCAATCTTCAGTCCAAACAAGGGTTGAGAGAGTGACCCACATCAGGTTAACAGAAGGTTCATCATGGGAAGGACACTGACCCAAATGTACCCAAACAAAAATGATCTGGGACTTCTGCTGGAAGGCGTGAGCTAGAGGAGCTGAATGCATGAACATCTAGAACTACTAGTAGTATCTGGCTTTCTCATGGAGAGAATTTGGCTGAGACCAAAGTTAATATAGAGGTGAGAATTGAAAGGTAGAGACAGATAGATTTCTGAGGACCGCATTCAAACTCCTGGGTCCAGCCTTACCGGGATCCAGACCAAACTTAGGTTTTCCACAAATGCAATATTGAAAAGTCCTTTTAATTACATAAAACAAGATGAAATGTTTATCCTACTGAGTGGCACATACTGTGTCCCCAAAATATGCTATCATTATTTTTGAAAACTTATTTGAGTTATGTTCCAATCATGTGCAAGTACAAGAAAAGCGAAGAAAATACTACCAATAATGTTTGAGAACTGTGCTAGGCACTTTACATGTTATTTCACTAAGTCCTCACTGTAAGCCATGAGATAAGTTATCCTTATTTCTTTCCATTTTAAAGACTTACAAATGAGCTGAGCTTTCAAGAACTTTAAGTGACCTGCTCACATAGTTAAAAACTGGTAGATCTTGGATTTTAACCTTAGAAGTTTCACTACAGAATCTAAGCTCCAAATTGCTTAAATATTATTGTTTGTGATTTAGAAAGAATTTAAAGTAGAGGCACTTAGGAAATTACGCAGCATGCTAATGAAGAACCAGTAGATCAAAGAATAAAATAAGAGCAATAAAAAAATACCTTGAGATAAATGAAAATAGAAATGTAACATTCCAAAATTTATAGGAGGCAGCAAAAGCAGTTTTAAGAGAGACATTCATAGTAATAAATGCCTATCTCAAGAAAATAAGAAGAGTCTCAAATAAACAACCTAACTTTGCACCTCAAGGAACTAAAAAAAAAGAAGAAGAACAAATGAAGCCAAAAGTTAGTAGAATAAAGAAAATAAAGATTGGAGCAGAAATGAATGAAATAGGGACCGAAAAGATGATAGAAAGGATCAATGAAACAAGAGCTGGCTCTCTGAAGAGACAAAATTGACAAACCTTTAGGTAGACTGACCAAAATGAGAGGAGACTCATCTAAAATCAGATATGAAAGAGAAAATGTTACAATACAAAGGATCACTAGAGACTATTATGAACAGGTGTATGCTAACAAACTGAGCAACACAAAGAAATGGATGAATTACTAGAAACATATAACCTCCCCAAGCTGCATCATGATGAAATAGAAAATCTGAAGAGATCCATTACCAGTAAGGAGGTTGAATCAGTGATTAAAAACTTCCCAACAAACTGAAGTCCAGGACCAGATGGCATCATTGGTGAATTCTACCAAACATTCAAAAAAAAATTAAAACAATCCTTTTCAAACTCTTTTAAAAAATAAAAAAAAGGAAGGTATGCTTCCAAACTCATTTTATGATGCTAGCATTATCCTGATACCAAAAACCAGTCAAGGATACCGCAAGAAAAGAAAATTATAGGCCAATATCTTTGATGAACATAGATACAGAAATCTTCAACAAAATAGTAGCACACCAAATTCAATAATACATTAAAAGGATCATACACCATGATCAAGTGGGATTTACTCTACAGATGCAAGAATGGTTCAACATCCATAAATCAGTCAATGTGATACACTACATGAACAAAATGAAAAATAAAAGTGATACGATCATTTCAACATATGCAGAAAAAGCATGTGACAAAATTCAATATCCGTTTATAATAAAATAATTCTCAACAAATTGAGTATACAGGGAATGTATCTCAACATAATAAAGGCCACTTACAGCAAGCCCACAGCTAACATACTCAATGATGAAAGCTGACAGCATTTCCTTCAAAACAACAAACAAGACAAGGACACCCACTCTCACCACTTTTACTCAACATAGCATTGGCAGCCCCAGCTGGAGAAATTAGGCAAGAAATAGAAATAAAAGGCAACTGATTTGGTAAGGAGGAAGTAAAACTGTCACTATTTGTAGATGACATGATATTATATATAAAAAGACTAAACCCAAAAAACTCTGCCAAAAAATTATTAGAACTAATACATGAATAAATAAAGCTGCAGGATACAAAATCAATACACAAAAATTCGTTGTGTTTCTACATATTACTAATAAACTATCAGAGAGATTAAGAAAACAATCCCATTTGCAATTGCATTAAAAATATAAAACACCTAGGAATAACATTTTTGAGGTTTTATTTAAATTCCAGTTAGTTAACATACAGTGTAATATTAGTTTCATGTGCACAATACAACGATTCAACATCTGGCGATCACCACAAAAAGTGCACTCCTTAATCCCCATCACCTATTTAACCCATCCCCCCATCCACATCTCCTCTGGTAGCCATCAGTTTGTTCTCTATAGTTGAGTCTGTTTTCTTGGTTTGCCTCTCTCTCTCTTTTTTCCTCCTTTGCACATTTGTCTTGCTTCTTAAACGCCACATATGAGTGAAATAACATGGTATTTGTCTTTCTCTGACT
Organism: Prionailurus viverrinus; assembly: GCF_022837055.1. Taxonomy (NCBI): domain Eukaryota; kingdom Metazoa; phylum Chordata; class Mammalia; order Carnivora; family Felidae; genus Prionailurus; species Prionailurus viverrinus. The sequence goes on from NC_062562.1 coordinate 38,529,982, forward strand.
GGCTTCTATTACTTAGCATAATATTTTCTAGCTCCATCCAATGTCGTTGCAAATGGTGAGATTTCATTCATTTTTAAGGTTAATATTCATTGTGTGTCCGTATATATATACACACACACATACATAACATACAAACATACATACTACATCCTTTTTATTCATTCACCAATTGTTGGACACTTGGGCTGTTTCCATAACTTTGCTATTGTTGATAATACTGCTATAAACATCAGGGTGCTTATATCCTTTCAAATTGGTATTTTTGTATTCTTTGGGTAAATATCTGGTAGAACAATTGCTAGACTGTAGGGTAATTCTATCTTTAACTTTTTGAGGAGCCTCCATACTGTTTTCCAGAGTAGCTATACTAGCTTGCATTTCCACCAACAGTGCAAGAGGGTTCCCCTTTCTCCACATCCTCACCAACACCTGTTGTTTCTTATGTTTTTCTTTTTCTTTTTACTTTATTTTGACAGAGAGCACAAATGGGGGAGAGGCAGAGAGAAAGAACGAGAGAGAGAATCCCAAGCAGGCTCTGCGCTGTCAGTGATATGGGGCTCAATCCCGCCAACCGTGAGATCATGACTTGAGCTGAAATGAAGCACTGGACGCTCAAATGACTGAGCTACCCAGGTGCTCCTCCTGTGTTTTTCATTTTAGCCATTCTGACACATGTGAGGTGATATATCATTGTAATTTTGAATGATGAGTGATGTTGAGCTTCTTTTAATGTGTCTGCTGGCGATCTGTATGCCTTCTTTGGAAGAATGTCTATTTATGTATTCTGCCCATTTTTAAATTGGATTATTCATTTTGGGGGGGTTGAGTTATATAAGTTCTTAATATATTTTGGATACTAACCCCTTATCAGATATATCATTTGCAAATATCTTCTATTTAGTAGGTTGCTTTTTGTTTTGCTGATAGTTTCCTTTACTGTACAGAAGCTTTTTATTTTCATGTAGTCCCATTAGATTTTTTTTTTAATTTTGTTTCCCTTGCCTCAGGAGAGGCATCTAGGAAGAAATTGCCACAGTTGATGTCAAAGAGGTTACTGCCTGCACATTTAATAATCTAGGAATAAATTTAATTAAAGAGATAAAATATTTACATATTGAAAACTACAAGACATTAACTAAAGAAGCTTAAGAAGACACAAATAAATGGGAAGATATTCCATGATCATGAATTGGAAGAATTAATATTGGTGAGCTGTCCATACTACCCAAAGCAATATACAGATTCAGTGCAATTGCTATCAAAATTCCAATGGCATTTTTCACAGAAATAGAAGAAAAAATTTGCAAATTCGTATGGACCCACAAAATACCCTGAATAACCAAAGCACTTTTGAGAAAGAAGAATGAAGATGGAGGCATCACGCTCCCTGATTTCAAACGATATTACAAGAATATGGTAATTAAAACAGTAGTGTATAATAGACCTATAGATAACTCCATATGAATATAGAGCCCAGAAATAAATCCATGCATACATGGTCAATCAATGTATGACAAAAAAAGGCAAGAATTTACAATTAGGAAAGAACAGTCTCTTCAATAAATGGCACTGGGAAAATTGGACAGCCATATGCAAAAGAAGGAAACTGGACCACTGTCTTACACCATATACAAAAATTACCTCAAAAATTACCTCAAGTAAAGACTTGAACTTAAGACTTGAAACCATAAAACTCCTAGGTTATAAGCTCCTTGACACAGGTCTTGATAATTTTTTTGAAGCTGACATGAAAGCAAAGACAACAACCACAAAACTAAACAAGGGGACTATGTCACACTAAAAAGCTTCTGCATAGCAAAGGAAACCATCAACAAAATGAAAAGGTAACCTACTGCCAAGAGAATGTATTTACAAATCATTTATCTGATAAGGTGCTAATATCCAAAATACATTTAAACACTCATGTAACTCAATAGCAAAAAAACAATGTGATTAAAAATTGGGCAGATCTGAATAGATATTTTCTCAAAGAAGACAGACAGATGGTCAACAGGTACATGAAAAGATGCTCAACTTCACTCATCTTCAGAGAAATACAAATCAAAACCATAATGAGCTATCAACTCACACTGGTTCATGTGGCCATCATCAAAAAGACACACAAAATAACAAGCATTGATGAGGATGTAAGAACAGGGAACCCTTGCGCATGGTTGATGGGAATGTAAATTGGGGCAGCCACTGTGGAAAACAGTATGGAGGTTCCTGAAAAAATTAAAAAGAGAACAATCACATGGTCCAGCAATTCCACTTCTGGGTACTTACCTGAAGAAAATGAAAACATTAATTCAGAAAGATATATATTCACTGAGGAGTTGTTTACAATAGCCAAGATATGGAAATGACATAATAACCAGCAATGGATGAATGGATAAAGAAGATGTAGTATATATTTATACAATGGAATGTTACTCAGCCAAGAAAAAGAATGAAATCTTGCCATTTGTGACAACATGGATAGACCTCAAGTGCATTATGCCAAGTGAAATAAGTCAGACAAAGAAAGCAAATACTATATGACCTCTTTTATACGTGGAGTCTAAATATATACATACATGTGTGTGTGTGTGTGTGTGTGTGTGTGTGTGTGTGTGTGTAAACTATATATATAAAACTAAGCTCACAGATACAGAGAACAGCTTGGCGATTACCAGAGGTGGCGGGGGGGTGGGGGGGTGGGGGGGAGGATGGGAGAAATGGGTGAACTATTTTCATGTTATTTTTTAGTTTAAATAAATTGAACTAAAAAGAAACCAAAAAGCAAAGAAAAAATTAAATTAACATAGTTTTTTACACTTTTATTTCTTCAAAATATGAATTCATGTGTCTTAGAAGTTTCTTACAGTGTTACTGAAGTAATGGAGAAACGTAGAAAGCATATATTTTTTTTTCAAAAAAATAAGAGTATAGGCACATAACCGCAAGCAGCCAGAAAAATCACCTGTAACATTGTGCTTAGTCAAGAAATACGCCTGTGTGTTGAGAATCTAAACTTCATTAATGGCTCATGAAGTTATGAGCTGTTCTGATATTCTCCCAATAGCACACTGTAATGCCTTCACACCAGATTTTATAACCAAATGCCCAATTTCACTTTGCAGAATTCTTCCTTTGAAAACTGCCCGTAGAAACAGAGTAGCTGAACAATCAAACCTGGGGGGATAAGGAAGACCAGATTTCCGGGACAATGCCTTGTTTGTTGAGGGGAAATACTGTTCAGCTTTTTCTGGCTCCTGAAGCAATGGAATTTCCCCCTCGTAGACAAACATGAACAGCTTGTTTCAAAATATGCATTCCTTCCCATTATGAAAATTATTCTATTAAAGTGTTATAAATTGAATTAAATTGCTATCCATTTTTCTTTTTAAATATGCTTAATAATAAATAAGTTTCACAAAAGTGATGTTATCGTTATAGGTTCATTTTTGCTGCATTTCTTTATAGTACCTTTGTCATGATGATCTCATTAGCAGGCATTAATGCTTTTCAAAATCCTTGCTAAAAAAAGAAAAAGAAAAAAACAAAAATAGCCTATCCTATCAACATCTAATTGGAGCTTCTCTGGGGAAAGTTGTTGTTGTTGTTGTTGTTGTTTTTAACAAAAAGTCTAAGTGTGTTGCTTTGAAAGTCCAATGATAATTGTCTTCAGTTTACAGCCAACCTGCATCTGGGAAATTAGCCATGGAGATAACAACATCGCAGGGAGAATCTGATTTACTTTGACACATTTTCAGCTAGCATGCACTAATACTATATGTTAGGTATAATTGTTACCCACTTTACAAATAAAGAATCACAGGCTTAGAGACATTAAGTAAGCTGACAGGCACAGAGCTAGTAAATCAAAGAATGTAAAACCTGGAGGATGCCAGCAATTATACCTGGAACTTCTACTTTTTCTCTTCTAATGAGAATTTACTAAAGACTTGGAAATCACAGAAATATTCCACAAAGGATAATTCACATCTGCTCCAAGATTCATTACTTCCAGAGACGGTTGGTCCTAAACTCATTCTCAGGGATTTTACTGCTTCCTAGGAGACCCCCATAGGTCAGGAATCAACTGAAGCCACCCACCCAGGAGTCAAGGTCTCAATGAAAGGGGAGAAAAGAATGCTAGAGCCTAATATAGTTCTCAGAGTGCCTGTTAAGTTCCCAAGAAGATCAACAGTGGTAACATGAACTTATTTGAAGGGAAGCCCACCACGCCCAACACATACTTCGGTCCTACCCAATGGCCAGAACTGGGTCACTGAAGTGGACTGGCCCAAATTCTCCAGCTGGGGCTGTTCACTCTGTGTGTGAAACCAACACTCGCTAGGTAGCTCTCTCCTAAGCCAAATACAGTTTTTCTTCTAACCTGATGTGAAGGTAACTTGTCTTGACCAACATTCACAATCTTTACGAGGAACACATAAATAGCTCAGATAAATTTTTTCAGATATAGGATAGCTTCAATCTAGCTTTAGGAGGAGAGAAATTCTCTCACACATCTCTGATGTGCTCTCACTTTACAGGACTCAACAGAACATGGACAGGCTGGATAGTCTGCCTTTGGGTGACTTCCCAGATTCACGTATTGGCTCACTAGCCTTGATTAGCAGTGCCAACCAGAGAGGACCTCCCAGAACAAAGGTGTCTTCGCTCCCAGGATAATCTCTACCTTAGATAACATACAGTTTGAAGTCCTAAAAGTTACAGTTTCTAACATTATTATTTTTTAATGTTTATTAACATATTTTTATGTTTATTTATTTTTGAGAGAGAGTGGGGGAGGGGCAGGGAGAGAGAGGGAGATACAGGATCGAAAGCAGGCTCTTTGCTAACAGCAGAGAGACTGATGTGGGGCTTGAACTCACGAATTGTGAGATCATGACCTGAGCTGAAGTTGGACACTGAAATGACTAAGCCAACCGAGCGCCCCTAGTTTCTAACTTTAAAACAAACAAAAAGGGTTAACCTGTGCCTGTTCCCAGAACACATTCCATATGGAGCACAGCTACACAGATGTTTAGGGCCAAGCAAGGCAAAATGGAAAAACCCCAAAGGCTGTGTGTGCCACACATGGGCCATCTTATAGAAATGGAAAGTTGATTCCAAATACCTGGTGATTTCATGTTGGGGTTCACGGATACCTAAGATTCCACTGAATTTTCCGTTTCCATCCAGATTAAGGGAAAGGTAGAGATACCCACATGGATGGCTTCCACATTCCAGAAGTGGTCAGCAGTTTCATGGCTGAAAGTGCCACCCCCGATCTTCTATGGCACTTTGAAATAAAGGTCACAGCCCATCTTCTATTTGTCCTTATTTTGGAGGCAGTATAGCATAGAGGTAAGAATGAGGCTTTGGTTTCTCAGAAATGGGGGAAAGAATCCCCATTCTGCTTCTTACCAGCTACGTGATCATGAGCAAGTAGCTTTAACATACAGATCCCTAGTTTCTCCATCCATTATCCACATTTTATGGTGATGGTGAAGAATAAATCAAACAAGGGTGCCTGGGTGGTTCAGTGAGTTAAGTGTCTGACTTCGGCTCAGGTCATGATCTCGCACTCCGTGAGTTTGAGCCCGACCCCAATCCTCTGTTCCCCTCTCTCTCTGTCCTTGCCCCACTTGCACTCTCTGTCTCAAAAATAAATAAACATTAAAAAAAGAATAAATCAAACAATATTTAGCATATGTCTGGAACACAGTAGGTGCCTTAGAAAGAGTAGCTACTGTACTGTCAACTCAGCTCTTTGAGAGCAGGATTTGTGTTGTTTTATCCCTCCCAAGGCCCCATTACCAACAGCCATGAACCTACCATGTGTCTCCTTGTACTTGGATACATTTACATGCTCAGTAAATATTTGCTGAGTGATGAATACACGACCAAATGAGTGAATATGCCTACAATGCCTACAGGGATACATTTAAGCTAATCATCACATATTCTGAGTAATGAAGAGCAATATCTGCCAGTAGATAACATTACCAGAAATAATAAGGAAGCATGAGGAATTTGTGAAATGTCACTGCGCTGGTCTCTTAAATAGCTGGCACTTCCACTAAGGCTGCATAGAGCAGACAGCCACTGAGGATTTAGCATGAGCCTTGTCCATCACAGCTCAGCCTGGGACAGTGATGAAGGTAGACTTGGGAGTGAACATTCCATCAATGACTAACCAAGTAGCATCCAGGAAGGGCCCACAGGGTGCCCAGCCCCAGCTCGAGGGCCAGGAAATAGAGCTGAAAGACAGAAATCCTGCTCTTGAAAGCTTACACCCTCCTGGAGAAGGTGAGTAAAGAGACAATCTTTGTTGTGGGATAAGCAGGGAAGATACACATGGTGTGATCTGGGAGGATAGCAAGACTCCCCTTGTCCAACAGTCTCTCCTTATCTGGCTATCAGGCCTGGAATCTCCCATTCCTCAGACTCGAGCTGGATCAAGCTGTATCTGATTCCTTCGCTACAGTAGTCCTTGGCTCCTTAACAGGCCAATTCCTTGATCCTTTTTTTTTTTTTTTACATGAAATTTATTGTCAAATTTGTTTCCTTTTTTTTTAATTTTTTTTTTACATTTTTATTTTATTTTTGAGAGACAGAGCACAAGTGGGGGAAGAGCAGAGACAGAAAGAGACACAGACAGAAGCAGGCTCCAGGCTCTGAGCTGTCAGCACAGAGCCCGACGCGGGGCTCGTACCCACAAACTGTGAGATCATGACCTGAGCCAAAGTCGGGCGGTTAACCAACTGAGCCACCCAGGCGGCCCTCAAACTGGTTTCCATACAACACCCAGCGCTCATCCCAACAGGTGCCCTCCTCAATGCCCATCACCCACTTTCCCCTCCCTCCCACCCACATCAACCCTCAGTTCATCCTCAGTTTTTAAGAGTCTCTTATGGTTTGCCTCCCTCCCTCTCTAACCTTTTGTTTTCCCCCTTCCCCTTCCCCATGGTCCTCTGTTAAGTTTCTCAGGATCCACATAAGAGTGAAAACATACAGTATCTGTCTTTCTCTGTGAGACTTATTTCATTTAGCATAATACTTTCCAGTTCCATCCACGTTGCTACAAAAGGCCATATTTCATTCTTTCTCATTGCCAAGTAGTATGCTGATACATAGGGGCACTTGTACCCCAATGTTTATAGCAGCACTTTCAACAATAGCCAAATTATGGAAAGAGCCTAAATGTCCATCAACTGGTGAATGGATAAAGAAGTTGTGGTGTATGTATACAATGGAATACTACTTGACAATTCCTTGATCCTAATGGTCACTTCTCACCAAATTTTCAGGTTAATCCTCAATGAAAGGCAGGATTCCTTCAAATCAACAGTGGTGGTTCAACACTCATTATTCCTTTAGTTACAGAAATGGTCACTGAGAGTCTGTGATGTGCTAGGCACTGAGGATAGCACAGAGCTCAGGGAAGATGCAAGATACAACCTGTCATGGCAAGTGGCACACGGTGTGGTGGGCAATACTGTTGACAACTATGAGGAGGAAGAGCAGGGGGCTCATGGAATACACAGCAACAGGACAAAATCTAATTGAAGCACAGATCTGAGCTGACACCAGATGGATAAATAAGTATGCTCAGAGAAGAAGGAGGCTTCATGGTTACAATGGTGGGATATGGGATCTGATGCCCAGGTTCAAGTCCTAGACAAAGTTATTAACCCAACTCTGCCTCAGTTTCCACACTTTAAAAAGGCAAATAGAAATAATAACAATTCTTACCTCATAAATTACTGTCCTCAAAGGTAAAGATTAAATAGGAAATGTATATATGTATTCATATGAATACACTTATGCATGTTCATATATAGATCCTATATATATATATATATATATATATATATGTATACATATATATAAACTCCTATATACATAAGTTCATTAACACAGTATCTGACACATAAAAGGCTTCACAAGAAAAATAATTTTTAAGGATGAAAGTAAGAAAGAGTTCTCAATATTGAAGGAGTAACAAGTGTGACAGCCTGGAGATAAAGGAGAAAAAAATGCAGCTGAGGAATTTGTAAGAAGTTTATTATAACTAGATCCTGCATGAGAAGTAGAATGTCAGACCCTGATGGGGAGCCTTCTTCAGATCTCTGGGTTTCTGACTTATACAAAAATGTCCAACCCCATGACTGACTCCACAGATAGACAGACTTCTCTCCTAGTCAGTGTTCACAAGTTTTGTTTTGTTTTGTTTTTTGTTTTTTTTTTGGGGGGGGCGTTGCTTAAAATTTTTTTTATTAAGTAATCTCTGCACCCCATGTGGGGCTTGAACCCATGACCCCCAGATCAAGAGTCCCATGCTCTTCTGACTGAGCCAGCCAGGCACCCCAGTGTTCACAAGTTTTTATTGTAGCCATCTCCTAGTACCCCAGGTGTGTCTTAGGTCTGTTGTGTATTATTTATAACACATTTCGCTAAAAGTGGCAGAAACAACCTTACAAAAAAAAAAAAAAGAAGGAAGCATACAGATTATGGCTGATACGTCTGAGAGGTCCAGGCACAGCAATGGCTGAATCCAGGTATTCAGACACAGTTGCTGGTAATCTTTCTCTTCTCCTTGTTCTGCTTCCCTTTATGCTGGCTTCATTCTAAGCCATTTTTTTCTCTATGGTAGCAACATGGCCATTAGCAACTCTATCTTTACATTCCATATGCCTGGGAACCTTATCAGAAAGCAGCTTCCTCTTTCCCCCAGATTCCAGGGTTCACTCTCATTGGACCAGCTCGGGGCACTATAGTCAGAGGAGGGGAAAACGCTGATTGGCCAGGACTAGGTCACATGCCCACCCTTGGAGCCAAAGGTCGAGGTCTGCTGCACCAGGATGGTATGAGTGGGTGGTTGGAGGAGAGGTCATTCCTGGGCCAGACATTTGCCTATTTGCTAGTCTGATCACAGAGAACTCTCTCTGCTTGATGGCTTTGCCTCTGGCTCTCAGGTAGACTCTGCTAATTGGAGGCACTGACAGAAGATTAGAGGGTAGGAAGAGAGAGGAGCCAAGGTGTTGATCCCTTTCCCTCTACTTCAAGGGGTATCACAGACAATGGCTGTGTCTCCCCTGGGGCTCCTCCCTTCATGGTTCAGCTCCAGCTGGTCAGGCCCACCATTGTTCTAGCTTCCAACAGATGGCCCTAGACTCTGCCCCCCTCCCTTGGCCTCCTAGCTCTGTGTATTAGAGATAGCCTGCTGTTGCTAACCACTGGTCAGCCTCACCATCCCGTCTGGCTTCCCATCCCTCCCAACTGCATAACTCTTTGCTGGAATACAATTCCCTCTGTTTGAAATACCTGGCATGGTTTGTGTTGTGCCAACTAGAACCTGACTCATACATTCCTTAGAGAAAAATCCAGGAAAGGGTATATATTTCTGGCAGGCAAAATCAATAGATGTCCACTACAGACTAAAATCTGACTAATTCCTGTGATTTCCTCAGCAGGGAATGAAATTTTGCCCTTCAATCCCAGCCTGTGCCTGCCTTACTGCTATCTGCTAACATAACTGTGGTATAATGCTGTTTTCTGAGGGCCCTGTAGTAAGAGAAGCGGCAGCAGCAACAGGCAGTTATGTGTGATATGCTGTGCCAGGCACTGTTCTAATTGTTTTGTGTATGTTAACTTACTTAGTTCTCAAAATCACACTATGAAGCAGTACTACCACATTTCAGTTTGATACATGCAGCAACCAAGACTCAAAGAAATTCCCTAAAGTCAAAGAGCCACTAGAAAAGTCAAGCTGAGGGGTGCCTGGATGGCTCAGTCGGCTAAGTGTCTGACTTGTCTTGGCTCAGGTCATGATCTCACCGTTTGTGACCTCGAGCCCTGCGTTGGGCTCTGCACTGACAGCGCAGAGCCTGCTTGGGTTTCTCTCTTCCTCTCTCTCTGCCCCTCCCCCACTTTCTCTCATTCTCCCTCTCGAAATAAATAAATCAACTTAAAAAAAAAAAGTGAAGCTGAGATTTGAACTTGGCATTCTGGCTTCATGAAGAACCTCCTCTTAACCGGGACACTTGAATGTCTCTAGGCAAGGGAAGGACCAGGCAAGATCTGAAAAATTCCACTTTGCACATCGTTTGTGACATTCCCTCCATTCAGAGGTGATAGGTACACCTGAAGTGGAATAGCCAGTGTCTAGTTACCACTGGGGGTATTTCAGGAGGGTCAACATTAGGCAGAAACATCCTGATATTTTGTTTGGGGTTTTCCTCGCATAAGCTGCCAGCTGTGGAACATAGCTTGACTATTTCTAATAAACTCTGGGTTATAAAAGGGGACTAAAGCTCTATCTGCAAAAACCATTTGTGGCACAAAACAATTACCATGATCACAAGAAATGTGGGGGATAATTCTGTGAAAACTGCACAAAAGCCATGCCAAACCCTCGCTCAGCATTCCAGTTCGAATCCGAATGAAATGAGGAAATAATCACGGGGCTACGATGATGCCTAATTAAAGCTAAATTTAGCCAACCCTGGTTTTTCAGAGTTGTCATGAAATCCATTTCCACTCACACAGTAATAATGGCAACCCCAAATAATGAGGAAAGGGATTTAATTTGAAAGGTGGAATGTCATCGATATAATAATTAAGAGGAAAAAAAACCCACACAGGGGCCAAATGAAATGGGCAGCTCTCTGGTTGACATTTTCAGTGATTTCAGGGTGACTTCCTGACTTTCTAACTTAAAAATAAAAGGAAAGAAAAGCAAGCAAGAAGAATATCAAGCAAGACATTGATTTTCTTGCCATTTCCAGGAGTGTTAAGTGAACCTGGTGTCTCAACGCAACATGGTTGGGGAGGGGGTGGAAGACCAGACCTTTAATTACAGGCAGGGCAGATTCTGGCTCTGCCCTTCCTGACAGCTCCATGGGGGCCAGGGAGCGACACCACAGGCTGGCTCTAAATTAAACTGTGAGGAAAGGGGAGGGAGGCTGCTCAGAGAGCTGGAGGTCCTCGCCAAGTCAGTGCTTTAGACTTGAGCTGCATTTCCCCCATGAGGCTCTGCCTCCTCTTCAGTGAATACGTGTCACTGAGAAATAATCAAGAAATGTCTGTGAAGCTTGTAGTCTTATGAAATGGAAACAGAGAGGAGACAAGGTGAGGAGAGAGGAAATGGCTGATAAAGGAAATGTTCTTCCCAGCCACAGTTCTGGCAGCCACACCCACACCTACGCACACACAGCCACACGTAAGTAACATGAAGGCCTTCAGCCTCAGCTCGTTTTATGCATTTGTCTCAGCCCTTGCAGGCAGGAAATGAGGGGAAAATATGAAGGTCGATTATATGGTTACTGATCTGCTCTCTAACTCCAGAGAGAACCAAGGGAGCATATAGTGGCTATGTTTCTCTTAGAATCCTCCAATATTCAATTTATTATCTCCTAGGTACTAGGCTCTTTAATTGTCTTATTTCATCTGTGATGCAATACTAAAAAGTAGGTATCATGACCCCCATTTTACAGATTAAGAAACCAAGACTCCAAGAAGTTGAATAACTTGCCCCAGATCATAGAACAGTAGGTAGCACATTTGGGATTCAATCCACAAATTATCAGACTGTAGTACAAGACTGCCTCCTAGCTACTTCATTCAGCTAAGAGTCGAAATGTCTCTGTGTATTGTCTACCTTAATTACAAATTGTCTATTGTGAAGATGTTTTAAATATGATTTTAAAAAATGAAAAGTATTAAATTACAGCTTTGAAAAAAAGTCCAAGTAATGGACAAAAGAGATCATTTCAGCACAGACACTCAGCACAAGCATTCAAAAAAGGAGCATAAATTAGAATCTTATTCTGGGGGGTAATCATCCCACACACTAAATAAATTTAAGGTTTTTTAACATTTTTGAGAATTAGATTCTACTACAAAAGAAATGGGTTAGTTGAGGGGGAGGAGTTAAGATGGCAGAGGAGTAGGGGCAACCCTAAGCTTGCCTCCTCCCTCAAACACAGCTAGATAAATATCAAATCATTCTGAATACCCAAGAAATCAATCTGAGGACTGAAAGAACAAAACTGCATGTCTATAAGTAGAAAAATAACCAGCTTGTGGAAGGTAGGAGCTGTGAAGAGTTAATTTGGGGGAGAGAGAACTTTGGGTGCTGCAGAGGGGAGGGAGCCCTGGTTGTGGAGACTACTGCAAGGTATTATAATCAGTGCAGTTCAAAATCTGAAGTTTTAGAAGTCCACTACTACCAGGGTCATATCTGGCTTAACAGTGCTCCTGGGGGCAAGGAGGGCAGAGACCCAGGAGCAGACAGGATGGTTTGAGGATCCCCTTGGTCTTACCTGGAGAAACCTGGGGTGGAGTGCAGTTGGGAGTGGTGGCAAGGCCTTTCCCCTGACAGAAGAACAGGTGGCGCAAACAGGCGCACTGTTCCCAGGCATAAGAGTGGAGATGCTCGCTGAAGGCACTGAGCCTTGGTGCCAGCTTTATGATCTGCTTTGCCATAAACTCCAAATTGCTGTGTGCTCATGAGATGGCTTTCCTGGGACAAGATAGCAAACAGCAAAAGTGTGGCAAGACGCTCCCCTGGAGGACAAGCGTGGGTTATGCCAAGGGAGTCCCTAAAATTTGGAGTTTAGAAACCCAGCTGTGCACCTGAGATAAAACACAGGAGTACTATGCAACCTGGTAGGTGGACAGCTCAGACACAGAGAAGGTGAAGGGGGGAATCTGGCAGAAGCCGGGGACGCAAGGCAGGTGAATGCTCTCCTGTGAAGGCTTCCTGAAGAGAGGTAGGTGTGAGCTCTCTGCTCTGGAGGCAAGAGAGCAGGGCGCTGCCAGTTTGCCTCCCACCAGTTAGCATTGACCAACCTCAGAGAGCTAAACAATGCCACCAACTAGAGACAGGAGTCACACCAAACCCTGCTCCCTACCCCCTCCCTGTGCCCTGTAGGTGCATCTCTACTAGGGCAAGTGGACCTGAGAATCAGCACAACAGGCACTTTCCCCAGAAGACCAGCATAAATTCCTTGCCTGTACCACATCTACTAATCATAAAGTGCTGTAAAGCTTCAGCTGTAGGGGAAATAGGATTTAGCTATCCTTTCCTTTATTTTTTTAAATTATTTTTTTGTTAAAAAATTTATATATATATATATATATATATATATATATATATATATATACACATACACATATATATTTTTTTAATATTTTGGATCTAGCTGCTTTTAACAAGCAGACCAAAACAACCTAGGATCTCACTTTTGTTTTTCTTTTTCCTGGACAAAAATGACAAGATGAAGAAATTCACCTCAAAAGAAAGAACAGGAAATAGAAGTAACAGCCAGGGATTTAATCAATATGGATATAAATAAAATGTCTGAATTAGAATTTATAACAACAATTATAAGTATACTAGCTGGGTTTGAAAAAATCATAGGAGATACTAGAGAATCCCTTACTGCAGAGACAAAAGAGCTAAAATCTAATCAGTCAGGAATTGAAAATGCTATAACCAAGATGCAAACCCAAATGAATGCCATAAGAGCAAGGATGGACAAAGGAGAAGAATGAATTAGTGTTATAGAAGATAAAATCATAGAAAATAATGAAGCTATAAAGAAGAGGAAAAGAAAGGTATTGGATCAAGAAGGCAGTTAGGCAATTCAGTGACTTCTTAAAACATGCTAACTTCCATATCATAGGAGTCCCAGAAGATGAAGAGAAAGAAAAGGTACAGAAGGATTATTTGAGCAAATTATAGCTGAAAACTTCCCTAATCTGGGGAAGGACACACACTGAAATCCAAGAAGCACAGAGAACTCCCATTAAATTCAGCAAAAGCCAGCCATCATCAAGACATATCAAATTCACAAAATACACAGACAAGCAAAGAATCTGGAAATCAGCAAGGGAAAAAGTCCTTACCCTCCAAGGGAAGACCAATAAGGTTCACAGCAGATCTATTCACAAAAACTTGGCAGGCCAGAAGTGAATGGCAGGATATATCCAATGTGCTGAATGGGAAAAATATGCAGCCAAAACCACTTTATCCAGCAAGGCTATCATACAATATAGAAGGAGAGATAAAGAGTTTCCCAAACAAAGAAAAACTAAAGGAGTTCATGACCATTAAAAGAGCCCTGCAAGAAATATTAAAGGGGATTCTTTATTAACATTTTTTTAAAGTTTACTTACTTTTTGAGAGACAGAGAAATAAAGAGTGTGAGTGGGGGAGGAGCAGAGACACAGAATCCGAAGCAGGCCCCAGGCTCCAAGCCTCCAGCACAGAGCCCAATGCAGGACTCGAACCCACAAATCATGACATCATGACCTGAGCTGAACTGGGACGCCCAACCAACTAAGCCACCCAGGCGTCCCTGAAGGGGACACTTTGAGTGGGGAAAAAAGACTAGAAAGGAATAGAGAACATCACCAGAAACACCAACTTTACAGGTGACACAATAGCACTAAATTTATATTTTTCGACAATCACTCTAAATGTAAATGGACTAAATGCTCTAATCAAAAGACACAGGGTATCGGAAGGAATTAAAAACCAAGACCCATCAATATGTTGCCCACAAGACACTCATTTAAGTATTTAAAGTGTCTAAAGACACTTGCTGATTGAAAATGAGGGGATGGAGAACCATTTATCATGCTAATAGATGCCACAAGAAATCCAGAGTAGCCATACTTATATCAAACAAACTAGATTATAAAACAAAGGCTATAACAAGACATGAAGGAGGGCATTACATCATAATTAAGGGGTCTATCAATGAAGAAGATCCTAACAATTGTAAATATTTATGCCCCTGACTTGCAAGACCCAAATATATAAATCAATTAATAAAAAACATAAACTCATTGATGATAATACAATAATAGAAGACTTTAACACCCAACTTACAGCAATGGACAGATCATATAAGCAGAAAATCAACAAGGAAACAATGGGTTTGAATGAAACACTGGACCAGATAGACTTAACAGATATATTTAGAACATTTCACCCTAAAGCAGCAGAATACACACTTGTTTTGAGTGCACATGGGACATTTTCAGAATAGATCACATATTGCATCACAAATCAGCCCTCAACAGTACAAAGAGATCAAGATCATTCCATGCATGTTTTCAAATTTTTTTTTTCAACGTTTATTTATTTTTGGGACAGAGAGAGACAGAGCATGAACGGGGGAGAGGCAGAGAGAGAGGGAGACACAGAATCAGAAACAGGCTCCAGGCTCTGAGCCATCAGCCCAGAGCCTGATGCGGGGCTCGAACTCCCAGACCGCGAGATCGTGACCTGGCTGAAGTCGGACGCTCAACCGACTGCGCCACCCAGGCGCCCCTCCACGCATGTTTTCAGATCACAACGCTATGCAACTTCAAGTCAACTAAAAGAAAAAACTTGCAAAGACCACAAATACATGGAGATTGAAGAATATCCTACTAAAGAATGAATGGGTTAACCAGGAAATTAAAGAAGAAATTAAAAGTACATGAAAGCAAATGAAAATGAAAATATGATAGCCCAAACCTTTGAGATGCAACAAAGGCAGTCATAAAAGGCAAGTATATTTCAATATAGGTCTACCTCAGGAAGCAAGAAACATGTCAAATACACAACCTAACTTTACACCTACAAAGGAACTAGAAAAGGAACAGCAAATAAAGCCTAAGCCCAGCAGAAGAACAGATATAATAAAGTTTACAGCAGAAATAAACAATATAGAAACAACAACAACAACAACAAAAAACCCAGTAGAAGAAATCAACAAAAGTAAAACTTGGTTCTTTGAAAGAATTAATAATATTGATAACCTCCCCCCCGAGTGAGACTTACAAAAAAGAAAGGAGAAGGGACCCAAATAAATAAAATCACAAACGAAAGAGGAGAGATCACAACCAACACCACAGAAATCATAAGAGAATATTATGAAAAAGTTTATGCCAAGAAACTGGGCAATCTGGAAGACATGGACAAATTCCTAGAAAGATACAAACTACCAAAACTGAAACAGGAAGAAGTAAAAAATTTGAACAGACCCATAACCAGTAAAGAAACTGAATCAGTAACCAAAAATCTTCCAACAAACAGAAGTCCAGAGCCAGATGGCTTCCCAGATGAATTCTTACTTTCTTTTTTAAGTTTAAGTTTAAAAGAGAGAGGGAGGGAGGGAGGGAGGGAGGGAGAGAGGGAGAGAGGAAGAGACGGGGTGGGGGGGGGAGAGAACACAAGCTGGGGAAGGAGAGAAAGAGAGAAGGAGAGAGAGAATCCCAAGCAGGCTCTGCACTCAATCTCACAAACTATGAGATCATGACCTGAGCCAAAATCAAGAGTTGGATGCTTAACGGACTGAGCCACCTAGGTGCCCCTTCCAAGAGGAAGAGTTAATACCTAGTCTTCTCAAATTGTTCCAAAGAATAGAAAGGGAAAGAAAACTTCCAAACTCCTTATGAGGCTAGCATTACCCTGATTCCAAAACCAGACAAAAACCCCACTAAAAATGAGAATTACAGGCCAATATGCCTGATGAACATGGATGCAAAAATTCCCAACAAGATACTAGCAAATGGAATCCGACAGTACATTAAAAGAATTATTCATCACGATCAAGTGGGATTTATTCCTGGGCTGCAAGGGTGGTTCGATATTTGCAAATCAATCAACCTTATACACCACATTAATAAAATAAAAAATAAGAACCATATGATCCTCTCAGTAGATGCAGAAAAAGCATTGGACAAAATACAGTGTTCATTCTTGATAAAAACCCTCAACAAAATGAGGATAGACAGAACATACCTCAACATCATAAAAGCTGTATACAAAAGACCCACAGCTAATATCATCCTCAATGGGGAAAAACTCAGAGCTTTTCCTCTACTGTCAGGAACAAGACAGTAGGAACAAAACAGGAACAAGACAGTGAGGTCCACTCTCACCACTACTATTTAACATAGTACTCACAGTCTCAGCCGTAGCAATCAGACAAAAAAAAAAAAAAAAAAAAAAAAAAAAAGAGAATAAAGAAATAAAAGACATCCAAATCAGCAAGGGAGAAGTCCACTTTCACTATTTTCAGATGACATGATATTCTATGTAGAAAACTCAAAAGACTCAATCAAAAAATAGCTAGAACTAATACAAGTTTTCACCAAAGTTCCAAGATATAAAATCAAGTAATCTGTTCAATTTGTATACACCAATAATGAAGCAGCAAAAAAAGAAATCAAGGAATTGATCACATTTTCAATTGCATCCCAAACCATAAGATACTTAGGAATAAACCTAACCAAAGAGGTAAAAGATGTGTACTCTGAAAACTAGAGAATACTTGGGGCACCTGGGTAGCTCAGTTGGTTAAGCGTCCAATTCTCAGTTTCAGCTCAGGTCATGATCTCACGGGTTTGTGAGTTCAAGCCTGCAGTTGGGCTCTGTGCTGACAGCATGGAGTCTGCTTGGTATTCTCTGTTTCCTCTCTCTCTGACACCCTCCCACTCATACTGTCTCTGTCTCTCTCAAAATAAATAAATAAACTTATTAAAAGAAACTGTAGAACATTTATGAAGGAAACTGAAGAGGACACAAAGAAATGGAAAACATTCCATGCTCATGGATTGGAAGAACAAACATTGTTAAAATGTCTATACTACCCAAAGCAATCTACATATTTAATGCAATCCCTATCAAAATACCACCAGCATTTTTCACAGAGGTAGAAGGAATAATCCTAAAATCTGTATGGAACCACAAAAGATCCCAAATAGCCAAGGCAATCCCGAAAAAGAAAAGAAAAGCTGGAGGCATCACGATTCTGGACTTCAAGCTATATTACAAAGCTATAGACATCAAGACAGTATGGTACTGGCACAAAAACAGACACATAGATCAATGGAACACAGCAGACCTGGAAATGGACCCACAATTATATGGCCAACTAATCCTCAACAAAGCAGGAAAGAATATCCAATAGAAAAAAGGCAGTCTTTTCAGCAAATGGTACTGGGAAAACTGGACAGCAACATGCAGAAGAAAGAAACTGGATCACTTTCTTACACCATACACAAAAATAAACTCAAAATGGATGAAAGACCTAAATTTGAGACAGGAAACCATCAAAATCCTAGAGGAGAACACAAGTAGCAACCTCTTGGACCTCAGCCAGAGCAACTTCTTGCTAGACATGTCACCAGGCCAGAGGCAAGGGTAACAAAAGCAAAAATGAACTATTGGGACTTCATGAAGATAAAAAGCTTCTGCAAAGTGAAAAATCAATAAAACTAAAAGGCAACTGAAAGAATGGGAGAAGATATTTGCAAATGATATATCAGATACTAAAGGGTTAGTATCCAAAATCTATAAAGATATTAAACTCAACACTCAAAAAACAAATAATCCAGTTAAGAAATGGGCTGAAGACATGAATAGCCAGTTTTCCAAAGACATCCAGACAGCTAACAGATACCTGAAAAAATGCTAAACATCACTCATCATCAGAGAAATGCAGATCAAAACTACAATGAGGTATCAACTCACACCTGTCAGAATGGCTGAAATTAACAACAAAAGAAACAACAGATGTTGGTGAGGATGCAGAGAAAAGGGAGCCCTCTTGCCCTGTTGGTGGGAATGCAAACTGGTGCAGCCACTCTGGAGAACACTATGGTGTTTCCTCAAAAGGTTAAAAAATAGAACTACCCTATGATCTAGCAATTGCACTACTAGGTATTTACCCAAAAGGACACAAAAATACAGATTTGAAGGGGCACATGCACCCTGATGTTTATAGCAGCACTATCAACAATAGTCAATTATGGAAAGAGCCCAAATGTCCACCAACTGATGAAGAGATAAAGAAGATGTGGTATATATAATCACAATGGAATATTACTCAGCTATCAAAAAAGAATTAAATCTTGCCATCTGCAGTGAGGTGGAGGGAGCTAGAGTGTATTATGCTAAGCGAAAACAGTGAACGACGGATCATATGATTTCACTCATATGTGGAATTTAAGAAACAAAATAGATGAACATATGGTGGGGGAAGAAAGAAGAGAGAAGGAAACAAACCATAAGAGACTCTTAAAAAATTTTTTTTTAACTAGGCAAAGAACTTTATTAACCTTGTTTCAAACTTTATTCCCAGCCTTCTTCAGCTTAATTAGCTGCAAAGAATGAATTGTGTATAAGCAAAAACTGAAAAGAGCTGCAGTGTCCAAGGGGCGTGGGCTTAAAAATATCAGAGATCTAGATTTTATCAGACCCATGAAGAAAATTTTTAAAAAGCAGTCATAATATAAAATACCAGCTCCCTGTAACTTCTTCAAGTTTTATCTTCTTCAGAAGTTGACTCAATTCAGTTGGCTTCATTCTTGGAAGCTTCATCAAAATTCTCCATAAGATCTGGAACTTCATCATCATCGTCCTCTCTGGTAGCTAGTGGTGCCTTTCCATCCACAGATTGGGCAGAGCTTCAGCCAGTCTTCTTAAACTAGTCAGACCATCTGCACCAAGATGGTTTAAGATACCAGGTAGCATTTCTGTCAGCTGCTTTGTCTCAGCATGGCCTGTTCGCTGCCAGGGATGCCTGAACTTTACGGTTGTTAAAGTGGGTCACTGTTCCTTGGTTTGTGAACACATTTGCTTCTTCAACACCAGAGATAATGTTTACCCCTAACTTCTTTAAGAAGAAATAAAGTTTTTTATCATCTGCTGTAGCTGTTTTATGAGCCACTTTCTTCTTTACGTGAGCAGTTCCTTTCCCACCAGCGTGCACTTGTGCTTGCAAGTTTGGCGAGTTTCTCCTGGTTCGTGATAGTTTCTTTCACCTGGTTGGAGTGGAAATGGGACTGTGCATGGGGGACTAGGGTTGGTGCTCAGGGGATCTTGGGTGGACCAGCTGAGATTAGGCACACACACGCTGGGACAAATAGATGGCAGCTACAGGGAGCTAAAATTTTTTTAATGTTTATTTATTATTGAGAGAGGGAGGGAGGGAGAGAGAGCGCAAGCGAGCACGAGAAGGGGAAGGGCAGAGAGAGAGAGAGGGAGACACAGAATATGAAGCAGGCTCGTGTCTGTGACCTGTCAGCACAGAGCCCAAAGCGGGGCTCGAACTCACAAGCCATGAGATCATGACCTGAGCTGAAGTCAGATGTTTAACTGACTGAGCCACCCAGGTACCCCAAACCAATAGAGACTCTTAACAATGTAGAACAAACTGAGGGGTGATGGAAGGAGGTGGGCAGGGGATGGACTAAATGGATGATGGTTATTAAGGAGGGTGTTTGTTATGCTGAGCACTGGATGTTGTATATGAGTGATGAACTACTGAATTCTACTCCTGAAACCAATATTGTACTCTATGTTAACTAACTAGAATTTAAATAACACTATGAAAAGACCAAAAAAAAAAAAAAAAAAAAAAGAAATGAACTTAGCAGGCATATGGGTTTGTATGTCCATAAACAACTTAGTACTCAGGTAAGATAAGAATATTTACAGTCTTTGCCCTTGCCTGACCTCTAAAAAGAGTCTGGTCTCATAATTTTGGTGCCCTCTTCACCACTGTGTCCAGGCTCTATGGCATTGGTTCTCAAAATATGGATGAGGGAGGAAGTCTGTGTGGGCAATGGAGCAGTGACAAATGCATTAAATAATAAATCCCTCTCTTCCTATCTTTATGAGACAATCTGATTTAGGCAACGTAAATAATTTCAAATGGTACTTCTCAGAAAATAATGTGGCCCAGAAAATATATTACTAAATAGCAGATGGACAAAATGATTTTATCCCTTCAATACTGTGGTAGACAGTGTTTACCCAAAGTGGATGCACCAATCTTTCCCTTCCCAAATGCTGCTTGTTGTGTAATATGACTGAGACTGTACCCACTG
Organism: Prionailurus viverrinus; assembly: GCF_022837055.1. Taxonomy (NCBI): domain Eukaryota; kingdom Metazoa; phylum Chordata; class Mammalia; order Carnivora; family Felidae; genus Prionailurus; species Prionailurus viverrinus. Next base: position 38,550,871 of record NC_062562.1, read on the forward strand.
AGAGATGGGTCTAAGATCTCTTCTAGCGGGTTTGGGAAGGCTTGTGATCACAGTGGAGGTGACACTACATGACTTCTGAAGGTTGGCCCTAAAAGGCAATGCAGCTTCTGACAGGTTGTCCTGGGGCACTTGCTTTTCGATCTCGCCACCGTGCTATAAGGATGCCACGGAGCCCCATGGAGAGGCCAAGTGTAGATGTACCAGTTGGCAACCTCTGTGTAGTCTCTGCAAACATCAACATCAACTGCCAGAAGCCTTCAGATGGTTCCACACCCTACCCAGTGTGTTGCCTCCAGCTTTCAAGCCTTTGTAGCCAAGCTCCAGACACCATAATGTGAAGACACACTAACTCCTCTACACTCCCTCTCAAATTACTGACCCACCAAAGCATAAGCATAAAGAAATGGGTGCTATTTTATGCCACAAGTTTGGGGTGGTTTGCTACATAGCAATAACAAGGAGAATAAGTATCCTTCCTCATCTTTAAAGATAAAACCCACAGCCTTCTTTGTGTGCTCTCATAGCAGTTTTTACTCACCTCTATGAAAGCAAGTATGATTTTATTTCACCAGTAATTACATTTCTATTTGCCTGCCATCAGTTTCTGAGCTTGGCAAGGACAGAGACTTTTGCTTATTGATTTCTGTCGTCCCAAAGCATTTGTTGTAGAAATGAATGAATGAATGATTGAAATAGCCTAGAGAACACCACACTTTTGACTTCAATTTCATTGTCCCAAACATGGAGGAAGCTGATAAGTTTTAAAGCTACTGTGTTTGTGAAGAGTCATTACATATGAATCAATACACATGCAATCAATACACCTTCAGAGGCTAAGCTAGAAGCATAGAAATGGAAAACAAGAACACTCATAGTTCTGGTGGCAGAGGTTGTGTGTGCGCCTCCCACATCCCTCTGAACCTTGGGTCCCTCACACACATGCCTACCACATTCTATTACAGGTATCTACAACTCTCCACCTAAAGACTTGCTCTCAGCTCCTGAGCAGGGCAGGCCAGGCATGCTGGGAGAATTAAAGCCCTGGAAACAGACCTCAGCCAATGATGGATATGAGTTGGAGGATAAATACCCTCTGGTTCCATATACTCTGAGTTGGCATTTTTAGAGCTTATTCTACAATGTTCTTTAGAATTCCCAGGCAGGGATGAGCCCCAGAAACCTTTGTAATAATGCATTCTTCTCTTTCCACTTTTATTCCCTCAATCCCCTGCTGATACTCTTGGGATTGCCTTTGAAATAAACTATTGGCTTTCAAATCTACCCAGGGTCTGCTTCTGGGGAAAACTCAAACTCATCAGCACTCTAAGCAACACAGACCAAGTCTCATTGACAAAAACAACAAGAAGAGGGTATGGACAGATAAAATTCACCCAGCAAGTTACAATTCCTTCCAATGGATTTCAACAAATGACTCCAATAAAAATTTCCATGTGCTGTTGATTAAAGATAATCAACTCAAGATACAGGCCACAACAAACTATAATAGACAAAGGGCTCATTTATACATTAGTCAGGACATTTGGGCTGCAAGTGACAGAAAACGAACACAGACTGGCTCAAGCAAAACAGGAATTCACTAATTTGTGTAACTAAAGTGCCATGGGAAGAGGAAGGTCCTCAGCAGTGGTGGACCCATATCAATATTACCAAAAATCTGTTTACCAACACACAGCTCTGCTTTCTTCTTGGTTGTTTTTTTACCATTTGGTAACCTCTTTAAAAACAGTGGGAAGAGGCAACTTCAGATTTACATTCCATTCACTAAGTAACACCAGCAGAAACAGAGATGCTCTTTCTCAATAGTTTCATGCAAAGTCTTGGGCTTGGCTTTAATTTCTGAACTGACAGCTGTGGTCAGGACATTGGAATATGTCACTGGGCAGACTAGATCTGTGACCTCTGTGCAGTGGGGGATGATGCCATGGTGACTCACACCCAAACCATACAGGCTGGCAGTAGCTCAGGAGTGGTTCCTTAAAGGAAATTCACAGTCGAAAGGGGAAGGGATACTACACAGAGAAGCATGACCCCCTATAACACTAAAACAGACTTGTTGTTTTAAAAAGGAGAAGGGGCGCCCGGACAGGGACGCCTGGCTGGCTCAGTCAGAAAGAACATGCAACTCTCGATCTCGGCGTTGTGAGTTCAAGCCCCATGTTGGGTGTAGACATTACTTAGATAGATAAAATTTTAAAAATGAGAAATTACAGACAAGGAAAAACAAATAAACTGAACTTTTCAGTTACTCAAGGCATAAAAAGCCCATCTTTTGGGAAAGCCAATTTCTCTGATTTATAACTGAAAAAAGTTGTGGCTGATTATGTATACAAATAAAGAGTGCTCCATGTGAGATGAAATAAGCACATTCTAACCTGTCCTTCTGTTTTTAAATGCAGGTTTCATTATTATTTAGTTATGGTGAGGCCAACAGATTAGGAGATGACCGTTATTGACATGAGAGATTTTTACTCACAGTTTCCAAGAGGAGGGTCATACCATTCCATGAGGCGCCACATGGGGAAGCACCTGGGATGGTCAGGAGGCAGAGGCAGAGGCAGCAGGGAAAACTGGGCAAGAAGATTTACTCTAGTTTCTGTGGGAAGGAACACAAGGGTCAAGGTAAGCAGGTATGGAATTGGCTAGTTTGAAAAATTTCAGGAGGCTCTAGGGTATAGGGGCTGTCCTGAGTTGTCTGGTGTCTGGCTCCGGGGTGATTACAGCAGGTGGATCCAGTAGCCCAAAGCATTAGACTTCAGTAAAGGAGGTGGTTGGGGGTATGGGGTTTGGACTCTTTAATTTGTATATGAAAAGTGTGCTCCCAGGTGAACTGTTGAAAATCTCTAAGAATTAGCTAATCCTGAGAGGTGCAGTCCCTCCCCAGTTAGCAAGACCCTAGATACCAGAACATAAAGAATAGGAAATATAGTTAATACACTTTTTCACTGAATGCAGCTATACAACCTGGAGAGATTGCATCAATCAGCCATTTGAGGATTCTGAAAAGGAAGTAGTAGCAAGTGGGCTGGAAAAGAAGACCAGAATTTGAAGAACCATCAAACCGGAGTTTACTCTTTTTCTCTTTCTAGTGTCTACTGGCCTGAACTCAGCACAGTCTAAAACCTGGGAGTGAACAGAGAGAGCTCAAGGAAAATCCCTTTAATTCTGGCTTGAAGACAGAGAAAGAGGTTTCCTGATACTTAGAAAGGGGGGAGGAAATGACTTATTTTCTTTTTCTCATTCCTTCTTGTCTTTTTTCTATTCTCCTGTACCTCACCCCACAAGCAGTCTTGGCATACTAATGGTGCTGCTCTCAGAGGCAGCACTGGAGGCCTCCAGGAGCCTAAAACTCTGAGGAAGGGAACTTCCTCTCCAACAGGAGGCCCTGTGGTCCCCAGAGATAAGGCAAACTCCTGTGGCTTTCTTACCCTAAAACTTGGCTCCAGATGTGAGCACAGCTAGGGGTTGTGCATGCCAGAGTGGGGTAAATAAAACCCTAGTTTTCTGTTTAAATCAGCAAAAAGAGGTGTTCAGGGAGCTGAAAAGTGTCAGAGACAGCCAAGAGAGAGGAGAAAGTTGCTCATGGACTCCTAGGCTAACCTCTGAGCTATGCATTCCTGATTGTGACCTAACCAACATACAGAGACTTTGGAACTGAGCTATGGAACAGACTATATCCAAGTCCCAGGCTGAGCCCTGGGTGGTGAACATCTGGAACAGATCTAAATAGCACTGCAAAAGTATTTGAAAACCAAACTGACCTTGAAACCACAACCCACAAAAAACTGGTTGGAAATTGAGGACCGAACCCAACTGGGTTGATTAACTGCTAAAACAAAAACATCAACACTCTTCATAGGATTCAAGTAAGATTCAGAGTCTCATAATATTTAAAATGTCCAGGATACAAACCAAAATTACTCTGAATCCAGAGAATCAGGGAAATTTCGACTCACACGGGAAAAGATGCCAATGCTGAGATAACACAGAGGTTAGAAATATTTGAAAAAAGGCTTTAAAGCAGCTGTTAAAGAAATGCTCCAACATTCCATCAGGAATCCTGGGCACTCCTGAAATAAATGGAAAAATAGAAAGTCTCAGAAAGAGAAAAGAAGATATAAAGAACCAACCAAATAAAAATTCTTAGAACTGGAAAATACAATAACCGAAACAAACTCACTGGCTGAGTTCACCAGCAGAATGGAAATGACAGAGAAGTCAGCGAACATGAAGGTAGATTAGGAGACAGTATATAAGTTGAACAAGAGACAGAAAAAAGATAGAAAAATAAACAGATCCTAAGGAACCTGTGGACAATCCCAGAAGGTCTAACATTCCCATCATTATGTCTGAGAAGTGGGAAAGAATGAAGAAAACATATCTGAAGAATAACAACCTGAAAACTTCCTGAATGTGGCAAAAGGCAGAAATCTGCAGTCAAAAAGCTCAGAAAACCTCAAATAACATAAATCTAAACAAATCCCCCCTTCACACACACATAATAATAAAACTCCTGAAAACTAAAGAAAAAGAAAAAATGTTGAAAGCAAACAGAGAACAATGGACACACTACCGATAGTTATCCTATAGGAGAACAAGAATAGAAGTGGTTGCAGAATACTCATGAGAAACCAGAGTCTGGAATGAAGTATAACAATATACTTAAAGTGCAGAAGGAAAACAAATGTCAAGTCAGAATTCTATTCTACTGGAAACAGCCTTGGGAACAAGGTGAAATAAGGACATTCTCAGGTGAAAAAAAAAAAAAAAACTAAGAGAATTCATTTCCAGCAGACCTGTTCTAAAGGAATTTCCAAGTAGTTTCTTCAGACAGAGGCAAATTATATCTGAAGGAAACCTGGAACATCAAGAATGAGGAAAGAGAAATGGAAATAGTAAATTTCTGTGTAAACATAACAGGACTTTTCTCCCATGAGTTTCTTAAAGTATGGTTGATAGTTGAAAGCAAAAATTATAACACTGTCTGATGGAGTTTTCACTGTATGTAAATAACAAAAAACATATCATAACAAAAAACCCATATCTACTGGTAAGGTTTCTATATTCAACCTGAAATGCTAAGATACTTAAAAGTGAAAAGTTATATATATTTTAAACTCTACAGCAATCATTAAAATTACTATACAAAGAGATACAATCATAAAAACAGAATACATATATCCAAAGTATGCTCTCAGACCATAATGGGCTTTATCTTGAGTTATGCCAGGTTAGTTCAATATTTGAAAATCAATGTATTATTCATTGTCAAAAAAAAAAGTACATGATCATATCAATTAATACAGTACAAGCATTTCACAAAATTCAATGTTCATTCATAATTAAAAACTCTCAGCAAACTACAAAAAGAAGGGACTTTTGTCAGCCCAATAAGGGACATCATTGAAAAATCTACAGGAAACATTACACTTAATGATAAAAGATTGAATACTTTCCTCCAAAGAATGGGAACAAGGCGGACTTCCTCTACTTCCCTTCCTATTTGACACCATACTGGAATGGTGCAAGTAAACTATCCGGTGCAAGTAAACAAAAAACAAAAAACAAAAAACAAAAAAAAAGGAAAATAAATAAAAGTCATCCAATTTGGAAAAGAAGAAATAAAGACAAGATGAATTTACTGCCTAAATGTTAAAAAAGGATTATATTTCTACATAACAGCAAAAAGGAATTGGAAATCAAATATTTCTAAATGCTATTTAAAGTAGCTCAGGGGTGCCTAGGTGGCTTAGTAGGTTAAGCATCTGACTTCGGCTCAGATCATGATTTCATGGTTCATGGGTTCGAGCCCCACATTGGGCTCTGTGCTGACAGCTCAGAGCTTGGAGCCTGCTTCAGATTCTGTGTCTCCCTCTCTCTCTGCCCCTCCCCTGTTCATTCTCTCTCTCTCTCTCTCTCTCTCTCTCTCTCTCTCAAAAATAAAGAAACATTAAAAAAATTAAAATATAGAATAAAAGAGCTCAAAAGTGGAAATGCTTAAATATAAATCCAATAAAACATGCAAAGGATCTGTGTGCTGAAAACTACAAAATGTTGATGAAAGAAATCAAAGAGGACCTCAATAAATGCAAAGACATACCATGTTCATAGACTGGCAAATAACAAGTAAAGATGTCAAATCTCCCCAAATTTATTTATACATTTAACATAATCTCAATCAAATTCCCAACAGGATTTTTTGTAGAGATATAAGTTGATCCTAAACGGATATAAAAATGCAAAGGAACAAAAATAGCCAAAATGATTTTGAAAAAGAACAGAGTTGGAGAAATCACACTTTTCAATTTTAACTTTTCTATAAAGCTTCAGTAATTGGGATCAAGATAGGATAGTATTGGCAAAAAAAATGTAGATCAATGGGACAGAAGGGACTCTGAAAATAGACCCGATGCTATGGCCAGCCAACTGATGCCATTTTAATTGAAGTTTAATTCATATACAATGAAATGCATAGACCTGAAGTGTGCAAACTGAAGAGACTGACCAAGTCATATACACACATAATACACACCCAATAAAAAATATTTCCACATCCATTACTCTAGAAAATTTCCCTGCACTAAATTTATCAATTGAGTCTGTGCTAAAAGTGCAGAGGCAATTCAATAGAGGATTGTTTTCTTAATAAATGGTGTTGAAACATTTGGACTTCATGTGTGAAAAAATGAATTCCAATATAAATCTCATGTCTTAAACCAAAATGAACTCAAATGAAATTACATATCTATGATTCTTTTTTAAGAAAGAGAAAGCATGTGAACAGGGGAAAAGGGCAGAGGGGGAGAGAGAGAGAGAGAGAGAGAGAGAGAGAGAGAGAGAGAGAATGAATCTTAAGCAGGGTCCACACTCAGCATGTATGTAGCCTGATGGAGGGCTTGATCCCATAACCATGAGATCATGATGTGAGACGAAATCAAGGGTCAGACAGTTAACCAACTGAGCCATTCAGGTGCCCCACAAAATCATATATTTAAACTTAAGACAGAAAATTATCAAACTTTTAGAAGAAAACATAGGGGAAAATCTTTATGATTCAAAACAGAAAAAGAATACACTGGGCTTCATCAGAATTAATAATTTGTTCCAGGAAAGACACTGTTAAAATAATGAAAAGGCAAGCTACAAAGTAGGAGAAAATATTTACATACCACATACCAAAGACTTGTATCCAGAATATATTAAGAACTCACAAAACTCAACAGTAAGAGAACAAACAATCCAGTTTTTAAATGAGCAAAAGATTTGAACAGACAGAGGAAATACGCATGACAAAAAAGCACATAACAAGATGTTCAACATCCTTAGCCATTAGGGAAATGCAAATTAAAAACATCATGAGCCTGTGTCTCCCTCTTTCTGACCCTCTCCCGCTCATGCGGTTTCTCTCTTCAAAAAAAATGAACATTAAAAAAATTTTTAATAAAAAACAACAAAAAAAAACATGATGAAATGCTACTAACCACCTATTAGAAAGGGTTTAAAAAAAAAAAGATAACTGACAACGTCAAGTACCGGCGAAGACAAAGTGCAACTAGAACTCTTACACATTGCTGGTGGGGGACTACAATATGGTACAGCCTTTGGAGCAAACGGAGGTAGTTTCTCATAAAGTGAAAAATGTGCCTACTAGTTGACTCCTGGATCCTCCTAGGTATTACCCTAGATACATGAAAACTTATATTTATGCAAAAGCCTATACACTTATGTTTATAGCAGCTTGACTCATGATTGCCCAAAACTGGAAACAGCCAAATGCTCTCCAATGGAGAAACAAACAAACTGGGTTACATTCATACAATGGAATTCTGCTCAGCAATAAAAGGAAATGGACTATGGATATAAGCAACAGCTTGGATGAATCTCAAAGACATTATGCCGAGTGAAAGAAGCCAGTCTCAAAAGATTATATACTATATACTGTAAGATTCCATTTATATAACTTTCTGGAAAAGATAAAATGCTGGTGATGGAGAGCAGATCAGTTGTTGCCAGGGACAGGGGTTGGGGGAAGGGTGTGCCTACAAAAGGATATCATGAGGGAGTTTTCTTGGGTGACGGAACTGTTTTGTGTCTTGAGTGTGGTGTGGTAGTTACGTGAATCAATACATGTGTTAAAACTCACAGATGTGTAGACCCACACAAAAAACCAATTTTACTATAATTTCATTTAGAAAGTAAAATTTTAAGAAACTTATAAAGTAAAAATGTTTCCAGTGACACAATCAAACATATCAGGAATACAAAACTTCTCCAGAATGTGTTATTCGTAGGTAAAGCTGAAAGGGAAAATAAAATTAAAAAGAAGTAAGTATTGCCTTGAGCAGTGATTCTCAAACTTCAGTCTTTATAAGAATCATCTGGAGAATTTGTTAACATTGTTTATTCTGGACCTCACCCTATCCCTACCCTTTGAAAAATACTTGGTTGGAGCAGAAAAGGTACTAGTTGTTAAGTTACCTCAGCATGCTGTAAAATGCCTGATTAAGACCCAACTGGACTTACCGTAAATCAAAGCAGATGCTTCTGGATTCAGTTAAGTAATTAGTACAAAATTTTCCTTCAGAGAGTTTATATTTGCAGTGCTTAGGCTGGTAAATTGAGACACATAAATAAACCCTCTCCTACCAGCAGAACTAAAGCTTTTTTTCCTCCTTACAGATTGAGGCAGTTCAAATGAGATTCCTTGAGTTTTCCTAGGCAGTCACCAAAGAGCATGAGCCTTAAAAAATGAATCCATGATTAAATGACTTGCTCCAAGTTACTGATGGAAGATTAAGAGTTTGGTTGTTGTTGTTGGTTGGGTTGGTCTGGCCAGGAAAGGAGATGCAATTGTGAGAAGTAACCAAACATGGAATTTTGAATTCTGGGAAATAATGTCAAAAACATACTTTAAAAAAACTCCCTCTCTTTCCTACACTTACAGTTTGATGTTAGCCTAACTTAGTTTCAATTTTTTTTAACGTTTATTAATTTTTGAGAGACAGAGAGAGACAGAGCACAGCCAGGGAGGGGCAGAGAAAAAGGGAGACACAGAATCTGAAGCAGACACAGAATCTGTCAGCACAGAGCCCAATGTGGGGCTTGAACCCATGAACCGTGAGATCATGACCTGAGCCGAAGTTGGATGCTTAACCGACTGAGCCACCCAGGTGCCCCTCAAATTTGTTTTTAAAGTAACTCTGAAAGGCCACATCTAATTTTTCATGACTTTCTTAATAAGAGACAGGAAAAGTGAAATAAACTCCTAGCTTGCATACAGTTCTATTATTTCCAAAACATTCCAATTACTTTAAGTTTTGAGATGATGTGAACCAAACAGCTATCTGACTTGCCTACATTTTAGAAAGAGTGGAAAGTGAGCAGGAGTTGGTTGTTCAAGGCACTAGTTTCATGAGAGTTTCATGAACAGAGGCCTCAAAGCTCCACACATCAAAACGGCAACTGTCTTCTTCAGCTCACATGGCTGTGCTCATGCCAAGAATTTTGAACCCAAAACCACAGGTTGACCTTCCAGAGAGGTAGGCCCAGTCTATCTGCCTCCTGCCCAAGGGAATGGCTTGGGGATTTCAAGCGACCAGAGCCACTACACTATCACACCTTGTCTGAAATGTGTCCCTCTTTGTAGGATGAAAAAGAAGGTCCTCTGTTCTCTTTACCTTTCAGCAGAGGAAGTGGGTTTGGCTCAGCAAGGGAGGTGGATGCAGACAGGAAGGGAGGAGATGTAGGCCTGTCTTCTCTCAGTCTTGCCAACACCAAGAAGGGGAAAATGCAGGCCAGCATGCCTGTCACGAACAGCAATGCTCAAAAGTACAAAACGGGGACAGCCACTTTGAAAGATTTCTTACAAAACTTGCCATATGAGTCAGCAACTGCACTCCTTGGTATTTACCAATTTGTTGAAAACTTACGTTCATATAAAACATGTACACTAATGTTTATAGCAGTTTTAGTGTCACAATTGCCAAAACTTGGAAGCACCAATAATGCCCATCAACAGGTGAATGGAGAGACAAACTATGGTACGTCCATTCAATGGAATTTTATACGGTGATAAGAAGAGCCATCAAGCCTTGAAAAGACACAGAGGAATCTTAAATGCATAATACTTGGTGAAAAAGTCAATTTGAAAAAAGCTACATACTATAAGTCCCTAACTACGTAACATTCTGGACAAGGCAAAATTATGGAGACAGTAAAGATGATCAGTGGCTGCCAGGGGTTCAGGGAGTCAGAGGAAGGCAGGAACGGGTGGAGCATGAGGATTCTTAGGGCAGTGAAACCTTTCTGGATGATACTACAAACATGGAAACATGTCATTATACATTTGTCAGAGCACTTAGAATGTAAGACACCAAGAGGGAACCCTAACATAAACTACTGTGGACTTCAGCTAATGCTAATGTATCAATATTGGCCCCCTCAACCATAACAGATGTACCACACTAATGCAAAGTGTTGATAATGGGGCAGAGGAGTTAATAGTAACTGGGGGAAGGGGTTGGGGTGTGACAGGATAGATGGGAACCCTGGACTTTCTAATCAGTTATTCTGTAAGCCTAAAATTGCTTAAAAAAAAAAAAAGCACAAAACATCTATCAGGGGTCTCTTGCCCTGGCCAGAGCCCTGGTTGTGCCTCAAGGTCACCAGGGCCCATGGCAACATTTTGATTTGGCTTGCTTCCCTGATTGCTTGCAGCCCTGACTTTTTCAAAGCACAGTGGCACCCCAAGAACCCTTGCTGGCTGAGCCTAGCGCTGCCTGACTTTGCGCCTTCAAAATCACCCCAGGCAACAGGGGAGGCTGGGTGGCTCAGTCGGTTAAGCCTCCGACTCTTGACTTCAGCTCAGGTCCTGATCTCACTGTTGGTGGGTTCGAGCCCCACATTATGCTCTATGCTGATAGTGGGAAGTCTGCTTGGGATTCTCTCTCCTTCTCTCTCTGCACCTCCCTTGCTCACTCTCTCTCCCTCTCAAAAATAAATACATAAACTTAAAAACAAAATCACCCCAGGTGACAGACGAACTCTGCCTATGGCAAGAATCTTTCCAGCTTCCCTCACCACTTTACCCACAATACCTGGAGCTTTTGTGTCACCAAGCGACAACTTCCTCTTCTATAAAACCAGAGTAATAACACAATCTATCTTTACGGCTGTTCTCACGCAATCTGTATTTACCAAGTACTTCCTGTGGGCCATCCACTGCTGTAGGCACTTAGGGATACGGTTGTGAAAAAGAGACAAAAGTTCCCTCTGTGTGGGCCTCCATTGTAGTGAATGGATTAGATGAGACAATGCAAGGAAGTTCTAAGCATAGTGTTTGACCCACAGCGGGTGCTCCAGAAATACCAGCAACTGCAAAGGTGAAGGCCACTGCATCCATCAGGACAAGAGCTGTGTTTCCAGGCTTGGAGGAAATGTCTGTGCAAACACCTGCAGGCAGACTGCAGAGGCTCCAGGCTCCAGCAGGTGGCAGCAGCTGCAGACACATCCCTGGCGGGCCTGAGCCCTGGCTAAGGGGAGGAGGGATGGCCTGATGAATTCGAGGCTCAGGCTCTTATCCTCTGGATCACAACAAAAGCCTGTTCTTTCCAAGGAGTGTCTGGTGAAAACACAGCTCCTTATCTTATCGCCATCTCTTGCTTTGTCCTTTCGAAAGTAGCCACTTAACCCTCTGCAGCAGGGATCCTTCTCAGCCCTGCAAGACAAACCTGAGGTTTCAACTGCTGAATTTTCCAGCTGGAACGGACTTGAGAATTCGTAGGTTCAAAGGTTTGCAAAGTCAAGTGCCTCCTGGGGCCAGGCAGTAATGAACAACTTCCAAAATCCTTCCTGGCTCCAAGGAATTGGGGGTGCTGTCACCACAAGTGTTGAGGGAGCCACATATCTGGACTTCAGTGTGACACTACCATGTTTTCAAAGCACAGTGGCACCCCCAAGAACCTGTCTGCCATCTGGATTCGCCCAAGCCCTTCAGCCTGACGAGTGACAGCTCACAGCAGTTTCCTAAGTTGCAGGACCTCAGCAGGGCTGGAGAGGGGGTTGCTTGCTCAAGGCCAGCCAGTGAGTTGGGCATAGCCAAGAGATGAATGGAGTTCCAAATGCTGGGTCTGCCTGTGCAGCTACGCTCATAGCCATGAAGTGGTGTGTGTGTGTGTGTGTGTGTGTCTGTGTCTGAGTGCATGTGCATGTGTGTCTGTGTGTCTGTGAAGAAAAGCAAAAAATATGTTAAAATATGGTACGTAGCCCAAAATTGCTGTGACTGATATAACTCCTCAGTTATAGATGATAACATCGCCACCAGGAGAAGAGGATGTTGATGGGCATTTACCATGTGCCAGGCCTGGGCCAGGATTAATGCATTTAATCCTTACAGCCTCCTGGCCATGAGGCAAATATCCTCACCATCCCCATTTTATGCATGTGGAAATCAAGGGCACTGAGCAATCTGCTCGGAGTCGCTAAGCTGGAAGTGACAGAACTTCCATCCTTCCTTGGCTTTGAGAAGGCAGGTGATCAAGAGAGGGCTCCCGGGGCTCATCGTAGGGAAGAGTTTGGAGGGATGGTCTCCTCAGAGGGTGGAGAGCCAAGACCCAAGCCTCCTGGGGTTCTGAGAGAACGTCACCTCCCTACATAGCCTGCAGTCCTCACACCTGTCTACATGCTCAGGTACCTTCACTGCCTAAGGTGACATAATGACACAGGAAATAGAAATAGGCCTAGACCAGAAAAGCCGTGGGAGATAGGACCAGAAAGTAGTTCTGGCCTCCTGGCAGGAACTAACCCCCAATGAGCCCTGGGGGCTCCGCTGAAGCAGTTGTCTCCAGGGAAGCTGCAGAGACTTTGGGAAGAAGGTGGGGGGAAGGCCTGTGGTCTCACGAGGCCACCACAGAATGGAGTATGGAGGTGGAGCACGAGGGAGAGGGTGGCCAGAGCCCCTTCTTTATTGATACTCCTTTGAATGTCCCCTTCTCACAATAACTAGCTGCCTCCCCTCTTGCTTCACACTCAGACACACCCTAGATGTTTAGCACTTTTCTGGTGTTTTCCAGTTTGCCAGAGCCCTCAGAGTTACAATGCTATAGCTAGGCTATCTTTCCTTAGTATTAACTAGTTTATTCCTTAAGTGATCACTTAACGTCCCCAAGCCTCAGTTTTCTCACCGGCAACATGGGTGTAATGATATTTAGCTTATAGTGCAAGGCTGCTGAGAATGTCACAGGGAGGAGTCCAGTGCCTAGCATGGTAGTGATGTTAGGTGGTGACAGAGTCAACTCTGTCAGTCACTGTTATGGTTTCTCAGGACAGTCTCCTGTCTTGACCTTCCCATTCCCCCCAAACACAGAAATAAAAAAATCTCTTGGTTCTGCAGTCTGGGTGGGCTTTTTCAATGAATCAAAAGCCAATCAAGAAAATGAATTCACAAAAAAAGTGTAAATGGAAAATAGTAATTGAATGTGTTTCCCCTCCAGGGTAAGATTTGCATTTTAACAGAATTTCTCAAGGCCTTAAGTTCAAAGAGCGAGGAATGGAGAGGGTTTCAAGAAGAAATTGGGTTGCTTGTACAAATGAGCAGCTAAGAGGCACTACGGTTATGATGCTGAGGGAAAGCAGAAAGCAGAACACGATGCCTTGTAACTGGGAATCACCCCCTTCTCACCTCCACCTTCTATACACACACATCTCCCCAGTCATCTACAGTTACAGACAACTGGAGTCAGAACTAAGCTTTTTCTCCCTACACTATCATTTGCTAATATGGAAAATGGCATCACCATCATAATAGCTATGTCCTAGGGTTATTATTGTGAGGGTTAAATGAGTTAATACATGTCAAACTTTCCAAAACTGTCCAACATCTAGGAAGCACAACGTAAGGGTTCATTGTGTTACTTACCAAGTTGGCCCTCGTTCTGAGTTCTTGCAACAGTGACGTGTAAGTGAACGTTCCTCCTTCTGTTTGAACTGGCATTTGAAGATATGTATACCATATTTTTTTGAAATCTTGAAGGCCTCTCTAATGCCTTTCACGTTTTGATTCAGGGAGAACTAATAGCTTAGCTATACTCTAATAGTTAAGCATAAATCAACTTGATGTACTGGGAAAGACACAGGGGCAGATGATGATTCAGTGCTCCTGACCTTGGAGCTATGTGACCCCGGACAAAGTCAGACCTCTCTGAAACAGAAAACATTCATAGAGTCCTTTGAGGATCAAATGGCATCATAGATGTAAAAGAGTTTAAGTAGAAAGCTATTATAACTATAACTACCATGTGGACTTCTAGAAGCAAGGTCATGAATTCTATGACCATTGAACTAATTATCTCCCCCCCTTCTTGCTCCAGCCCTGGAGCTCAATATTTCACATTTGATGCTAAATTTGCTCATGCTGCTAAGCCAGAATACCATAGACTGGGTGACATAAGCAACAGACTTGTATTTTTCACACTTACAGAGATAGGGAAATCCAAGAGCAAGGTGCTGGAAAGGTAGGTTTCATTCTGATGCCTCTTCTCTTAACTTTTAGGCAGCCACCATTTCACCAAGTGCTCATATGACCTCCTCTTTATATGTGCACTGAGAAAGCAGTGAGCTCTCTGGTGACTTTTCTCATAAGGGCACTAATCCCATCATGAGGGCCCCACCCCATGACCTTATCTATACCTAATTACTTCCCAAAGGCTCCTGTCCAAACACCATCCCACTAGGGGTTAGGGATTCAACATACAAACATTCACTCCATTATATCACCCACCAGTAAATGCTGGTGGGGTTATCAATCAGGCTGCTGGTATGTCCATTGTCCAAAGCTGGTCTGTGGAGATATTCTGGCTTAAGAATGAGAGCAAGAAAGGGGACACACACAAGCTGACATTCTTCTTGCTGATAAAGGAAGATGACCCTTATTCTTGTGCTATCACATCTGGCCATGGTAGGGAACAATACGGTACCAGGGTGTCTTATTGAGAGCAAGGTATCTGGTAGCAAACAATGCCTTTGCCTCATTTTGTGGAGTTGTTTGATATCTCTGCACTTCAGTGCTCTCGTCTGTAAAATGGGGACAATGATGTGTAACATCATGTTACACATCTCACAATGAGCTGGAATCATTTAGCAGAGACCATGACATGGTTCATGGCAAGTAAACGGCAGTCGTGAATCTAGGATACCTGAATGAAAGAGGGACATTAAGAGTTTTGCTGCAGGATGGAAACTCAGAAGAGCTTAATCTGTGCTTGGATCTAAGTTCTTGGTCAAGATACTTAGCTGGTCAGTTTCCCCATTTATAGAATAACCAAACTAGAATTTCCTAAAGTGCATCTAAGGAGTATTCATCCCTTAAATGTCCTATAGGAATGCAGCCATGGCCATGAGGTTTTGGGCAAAGCTTCATTCCCTCCATCTCTGAGAGTCCCACGAGGAGTGTGCTGGAGCTGATGGTGAAGTTTTCAAAACTTCTCTAAACCAGCTATGTATTCAGTGAGGTCACACTGGTAGCCTCAAATAGTTATGGCAGGAGTATAAACTCCAGACATTGACAAATGCTCATAATCAGGGTTATGTTTTTTCTCAGCTTGTTGGTAAGCATTTATCAGCACACCACTGACTTGAATACATGTTAGCTTATTCATATCTCCAAGGAGTTCAGTAATAAACTCACTGAACTGGTGTTTCCCAAACATTTCAAACGATCAGACCACTTAATTGACAGTGTTCAGAAAACCTTCTGGGAAACGCAGCACTAGATGATTCCATGGCCCTTTTATTCTACCATTTTCCCATTAGAGGATGCAACTACTGAGTCACTGAGCTGAGAGGGACCCCTGTGGCTTGAAGGCTCAGTTCAGTGTTCACTTCACCATGCTTACTGACAAAGAAGTATCCTTCCACAATCCCATGAGATTTCCAACTGGTGTCCTTGGCACAGGAAGGCTTCCTTTGCATTCTTCAGGTTTATGAAATGTACTGCCTGTCACAAGCCTTTGTACGCGATGGTCCTACTGTCTAAACACTACCCCCCTTCTAGTAAATACCTCCTTATCCCTGACATGCATCTTGAGATGCATCACTTTTGGGGGGTAGTGTTAAGCCTTCAGTCAATGAGCTTCTGCTAATCCCTCAGACACTTCTGTAGTGTGCTGTTCTTTGCCTTCAGAGCACTAATCTTGTGGTAGCTGAAATGAGGCCATGAAGTCTTTTCCAATCAAATTCACTTCCAAACCCCTTGCATCTGGGCTGGGCTTGTAACCTGCTCTGACACATAGAATGGGGAAGCCTCTCCCCACTCCCCCAGCATGTAGCCCTGAGACATTTACGCTCATCAGCTCAGGACAGATGGAGAAAGACTGAGGTAATGCCAGTCTAATATGAAAAATCTGATTTTGAAGGGAGAAATAGCCCTGAAAGTCAGATTATCTTGTGAGAGAAGATTTCCCAGATTCTTCTGTTCTGCCTTCATCCATAGTTCATGATCCTAGAAGGGCAGAGATTTTAGATTCTCCTGATACCACTTCTTCATTGTGGATAAACTTATGGGAAGTTTAAATACTTTCACACAGACAGTGCAGTATCTTGCCTGTGTTAACTTAAGCTACATGCTAGGTGAAGACTGCTGCCCAAATGAGAAGTGTATACACCAGAGGCACTTGTTTTGAATCATAAAGACCAGATTCCAGAAGGACTTACAGTCCAAAAGTAGAACAGTCTTTGCTCATTAACAAAACAAGTATCAGAAATGTGTTTTCACTGACAAAATAACGGGTTTTACATGAATACATTAGATGCTATAAATGGGTTCTCATTGGATAAATCAGTGGTATTCAAGATATAGGTCTTAGCCAGAGTCTTGTAGAGATAGTTCTCTGTCCTTATATGAATAGAGTGCAAAGTCTAATGGAGACTGGAGCATGTTCTCGTAAGATGATACTGGAGATTTGATTTCTTGATGGTGCATCTAGGTTAGCATCCCAACTGCTCATGTGAACCTTCCACAATAGCTGGAGTTAAAAGGGCAGAGATCTACAACTCATGCAGCTTGCAAAAATGTTTTGTTCAAGCACTTTTATGCTTGCTTATTAAAAAATGTTTAAATAATGTGTCTAATGTGCATGACACAGTGTGGTTGGAAACTTGCCTTCAAATGCATGAGTTGAATCCTTTGGTTGCCCTGGGTTTTGTTTTGTTTTGTTTTTGCTTTGACGCTCTTTCCACATCATGGCAAAGGGAGGGAAAACTGAAGCAGAGAATGGCAATTTCATTGAGCAGATGTGATGAGACTGGAGTTAAGGCAGATATCATGGACTTAACTTATAGAGAGAGGCAGATATCATGGACTTAACTCCAGAGAGGTGGAAATCTGCATAGGAATCTCCCAGAATCTTTGACTGAATACCAAGTGGCATGTGCACAGGACAAGAATCCACAAAGGGAGGCAAAGGAAATTGACAGAGATTATTGTATGTGTAATCGAGAGACCACTCTGATAATTCTGGGCACTCAGTTGACACAAGAAAGACTGCATTAGGGGAAGGGTTGCTATCAACCCAGAGTTAAGAATATACTAGACCAAACATAACAAGTATTTTTTAAAGCTTCAAAGGATCAAGCTGATCCATAAGGAAGTTAACTGCCTTCCAGACAAAACCCAACATTATTTAAAGGAAGGCAACAAAATCCAGACATTTGACAATGCATCATCCACAATGTCTAGCACATAATAACATATTATTAGATACATGAAGAAACAGGAAAATGTGAAGGAAGAACATCAGTCAATAATTGAAACAGACCAGAAAAGACAGAAGTGACAGAATTAGGAAACAAAGCTTTCTAAACTACTATTATAAATGTGGCCAAGGAGATCAAAAGAAAATATAAACATTATGAAAGAATAGACTGTGAGTCTCAATAGGGAAATGGAAACGATAAAAAGGAACCAAAATGAAATCTAAAAACTGGAAAACACAGTATTCACCATGAAATTCACTGAATGGCATTAACAGAAGGTGAGATACTACAGAAGAAAATATCAGGGATTCAAACTAATGAAACTGAAGCAGACAGAGAAAAAAAGCTGAAATAAAAGTAACAGAACAGAGCTTTAATGACCTATGGGATAACATCAAGTCTAACAAATATTCTCAAGTTCTTGAAGGAGAGGAGAGTGAGAAATGGACAGAAAGAAAAAAAATTTTTTTAACATTTATTTATTTTTGAGACAGAGAGAGACAGAGCATGAATGGGGGAGGGGCAGAGAGAGAGGGAGACACAGAATTGGAAGCAGGCTCCAGGCTCTGAGCCATCAGCCCAGAGCCTGATGCGGGGCTCGAACTCACGGACCGCAAGATCGTGACCTGAGCTGAAGTCGGACGCTCAACCGACTGAGCCACCCAGGCGCCCCAAGAAAAAATTTTTTTTAGGAAATGTTAGCCAAGGGGCACGCAGGTGTCTCAGTTGGTTAAGCGCCTGACTCTTGATTTCTGCTCAGGCCATGATTTCACAGTTCCTGAGTTTGAGCCTCACATCAGGTTCTCAGCTGACAATGCAAAGCCTGCTTGGAAATCTCTCTCTCCCTCTCTCTCTGCCCCTCACTTGCTCATGACTACTCTCTCTCAAAATAAATAAACATTTTAAAAAGAAATTTTAGTCAAAATCTTTACAAATTAGATGAAAAATATAAACCCAGAAATTCAGGAGGCTCAACCAACCTGATGTGGGATAAATGAAAAAGAAATCTACACTAAGACGTGTTATGAGAAATTGGCTGGAAATCAATGATGAAAATAAAATGGTAGAAGCAGTCAAAGCAAAAAGACACATTACATACAGAAGACTCAGAATTTGTGATTGACTTCTTATACAAAACAAAACAAATCAAAAAACTACAACATGAACCAAAAAACAGTGAGATGGCATTTTTAAGTGTGAAAGGAAAAAGTCTGTCTACCTAGAATTCTACGTCCAGTGAAAATATCCCTCACAACTGGAGAAATAAACTCATCGTCAGACTAACAAACACTAACCAAATTCATCACCAGCAGAACCTCACGAAAACGGAAGTTCTTTAGGAGAAGAAAAACAGTAACAAATGAAAATCAAAATCTACACCAAGAAATGAAGAACACTTTAAATGGTAAGTACCATTAAATACATTTCTAACTTCTAAATAATTTCTAACTTCTTTACAACAAATTGACCATTTACAGTAAAAATAACAACAACATATAATGGATGTTATAACATGTATGTAACTAAAATATCTGACAACAATAGCAAAAAGAATGGGGGGAAACAAATATATTTTTGTCAGTTTCTCACACTGTGTGTGACGTGGTGTAATGTTACTTGAAGGCACACTGTAATGAGTCAACAATGCATATTTCAAACCTTAGAGCTACCACTAAATAAAACTATTTGTTGAATAAATGAAAGATTTATTCTAGGTATTAAAAACCTACTTCTTATGGAACTGTTGACTGAATTAGATGTGACATTTGTCTTCTCCTAAACACTTTGATTCAGTGGGATAAAACAGCGGGCAATTTTCACAAGGGCAAAGGAAGGATGAATGGGGAGTAGGATAGGGTAAATTTTCTGCTTCACTGTGCCTAATACAATGCTCCAATTGTTAGAATGTCAAATTAGATTCAACCAGACAGTACTGTAAATTCCAAGGGAAACAAAATATTCCAGGAAAGTCTTCCAGCCAAGACCTTAGCTGGCCTCCTGTGGTGACATTCCATTAAGAAATATTCCAACTTAAATTTTATGAAAGGATTAGAATTGACAAAGTGTCTTGCCTGCTAATGTAAATACGTGAAAGAAAATGAGAAGTTTTTAGAATATGACTTTTCTTTCACTTTCAATGTCTGAGGCAACACCTCTTATATTTTCTCTTCTGGATTAGGTCTTGATATTTATTCTGCACATTTTGTAAGTGCTGTGCAGTAGGTTTAGGAGAATTACACTTGGGGCATTAGATACTGATATTGCTGGGCAAATGGGAACAAAGCTTTCTTGATGGTAGAAAGGATAAAATCTATTACTATGGCAAGTTACTATTCATGGTGTGACCCCCAAAGCATATATAATCAAAGAACTAATGTATTTCTACAAAGCATTATCTATTTCTCCTTTTCATGGGAGGATAGATTAGCCGGGTCACAAAGAGGACTAGGAATGGGGTGGATCCCAAGTAGAATGATTTTGAAAGGCATGGAGTTGAGTGATACCCACCCTCTCCCTTCTTCCTAGAAGCTTCTCCGCCCTTTTCTCTAGTCTTCTGAATAGAACTCCATGGTAGGCTGTTTGGAATCAGCATAACAGTGTGTGTAATTATAATAATCATTTTGCATGCATGTAGTTCTTTTCTTCCAAAAAAACTCAAGGGCAATGTTGAAAGAAAAACACAACTCTCAGAACCTTGGTCAGCTTGTAAATCAGGATTCCTTAACTAGGGGTTTGAGGCCAACCTTGGCTGTGGGAGCATCAGTGAATTGCCTGAAATGGTTTGGAGAATATATTCATGCATTTTTCCCCCCAAGAAGACAATTCTCAGATTTGTTGTGGGAGCAGGGGGAGAATAAGGTCCAAAAAAAGAATAAAAACCATGGTGGTAAAAGATGCATTTCTCTTTCAAAAATTAAGAAGCAACACCAAATATTGCATCATTTAATGTGATCATTTAATCACTGGAGCTAAGAGACAGAAGAACAATAAACATACTGAGTATACATTTTCCGTCTATGAAGTAAATATGCACCTGTTTTATGGAAATCATTGCAGCTTGGAGAATGTATGTGCTTTACTGAAAGCAAGCAGCTTTAAAGGTTCAAAGGGGATGTAAACCAAAACATTTCAGTGGCCGAAGTCCTATCTGTTTCCATTCCTTGTTCCTGCTATCACAGATGAACAGTCTGTGCCACCTACACTGGGCTTCATGTCCGCCTACCTTCAAGGACAAAGCTCCAGCACCCCTCCCCACTATCTTCTCTATCAGAGTTAGGTGAACCATGGCCTCTAGGTCAAATCTAGCTGGCCTTGGTTGTTCCACTGTCTGCAAGCTAAGAATGACTTCTACATTTTTAAATGGTTAGGGAACAAAAATTTTAAAAAAGAATAATATTTTTGATACATGACAATTACATGAAACTCAAATTTCAATGCCCATAAACATTTGGATATTATAACAAGTCAAACTGCTATGCCAATTTCTCAGGGTTTACTGTCAATTTCTTCCATACCTCCTTACAGATGGGAAACAGATGGTTTTTGGACTGGCACAGGTTCCCAGATGCACTGGGGAGCATTGTTTTGGAGCACCCTGCTCTGGCCTCCTCTGGCTGTATTCCTTGCCAGGGAGTGAGGATTCTGCAGTACAAGGAATGGTACCTACATGGAGCCGGCAATCCCTGGAGATCACACACCATGTATCCTGGACCCTGGAGTCCACATTCAGAGCCCATATAGCCTCTTTCTTAGGTTCACACTGGCCACTGTGTGTACCTCTAACCACAATGGGCACCTGTGTGCAGTGAGCTTTGGACAGGAAGAGAAGGGGAGAGGGCCGTGGGCCTGGGCTTGCTCTACATGTACTGCCATGTTTTGGTGCAGAATTCCAAGTAGTCTGGAAAGTCTTTTGGTCATGATGAAAGTAAATTTCAAGGTAGGAAGATAGAACCTTGCTTATTTAACAGAGTATTAGCTTCATTTATAACTTCTAAATTTTTGGACATATGGTACGTAGGCTTCCATTTGAACTCTTGGCTGGGGCCCCAAAAATGTTAGAGGCAAGTGTGTCCACACGGTTTATTTCCCTCAAGGTTTTGTTCAGCTCATTTTCTTAGATCTGCTGTAACGAAGCACAAAAACCTGGGTGGCTTTGAACACTAGCAATATATTATTTCACAGTTCTGCAGGTCAGAAGTTCAAAACCAAGGGGTTAGCAGCACCCTGTTTCCTCTGAAGGTGCTATGGAAGAATACGTCCCAAGTCTTTCTCCTAGGTTCTGGTAGTCTCAGGTGCCCCTTGGCTTATAGATAGCCACCTTCTCCCCATGTCTCTTCCTATCATTTCCCACCCCCCCCCCCAAGTGTGTATCAGTCTCTGGGTCCAAATTTCCCCCTTTTAGAAGGATTTCAGTCATACTGGACAAAGGTTCATCCTAATGACCTCATTTTAACTTGATTACCTCTATAAAGACTATTTTCAAAGAAGGTTTCATTTTGAGGTACCAGGGGTTGGAAATTGAACATATCTTTTTGGGGAGGACACAATCCAACCCATAATACCTTCTCAGTGAAAACTCCTAACATGACTCTATTCAATACTATGTTCTGCCCCCTTACCTCCAGCTCTCAAACTCTCCAAACCCTGTTACTCTAATTTACTTTGTCTTTTTTATTGCAATTATCACTCTCTAACATGCTTGATATTGACTTGTAAGTTCTATTAATTGCTTACTGAATGTCTCTTCCTATAAGAATATGAGCTCCCTGAGGTCAGGGGATAGCTAGCACAGTATTTGGCTCATAACAAGCACTCGATAATCATGTGTAGGATGAGTGATTTGATTCACATTGGCCTCCAGGGGAAGAAAAATGTTCCTTCCTGTCTCTGGTAGGAACAGTAAAGGAGTTACCACACCTAAAGAGTGATGGCCACAGAAAGAAGATCATAAGGGAGCTCCAATCTGTGAACGTCAAAGCGTTTGAGAGTAGGCTAAAAAGTTAAGGGTCATCACAGACCTTCTCCTATCTTTGTAAGGAAGCTAAAATCAGTTCTTTAGAAAAAAGATCCCTACTGTCACCATGAATGCAAACAGATGGCTCTAAAGATGTAGTGAAGTATAAATGATGAGTGCCATTTTTCAACCATTAAATTGGCTGAAATTCAAAGGTTTGGTAATATTAAGCGCTAGTGAGGCTTGGGGAAACAGGAACACTTTGGTGGGAGTGGAACCCCAGGGGTCATTTGGCCATATCCAGGAGACAAAATACATATCCTCCTTAAAATTCCACTTGGTGTGCAGAGGCATGAAACAGAGATACTCCTTAGCAGTATTGCTTGTAATGGCAGAAAAAGAGGTAACAACCTGAATGACCATCAACATGGGTTAACAAAGGGTGATAAATGAATTGTAGTACATCCAGAGCAGTCATTCTCAACTCTGTACCCAAAAAATACTTGGGGAGCTTTTAAGAAGACCTGTTCCGTGATCTATGTCATGGAACACTATGCTGTATTGAAATAG
The DNA here is from genome assembly GCF_022837055.1 of Prionailurus viverrinus. NCBI lineage: Eukaryota > Metazoa > Chordata > Mammalia > Carnivora > Felidae > Prionailurus > Prionailurus viverrinus. The sequence goes on from NC_062562.1 coordinate 38,574,161, forward strand.
CACTGAGATTATATGTGCTAACATTGATAGATCTCCATGGCATACTTATAACTAAAAAGAGGAAGTTGTAGAAAATTAGTTGCAGTATAATATGTTTTATGTGAACATATAGTGGTAGGCAGCCTCTAAAATGGGTCCCAGTGATCTCCTCCCCTTTATGAGGAAGCTCCTCCCCTTGGATTTATTGACTTGTTAACAGAATATGGGAGAAATAACAGGATGCCACTTTTGAGATTAAGTTATAAAAGACTGATTTCTATCTGGGGTGTTCTCTCTTATTCTTCCTTGGATTTCTGGCCTTGGGGAATTCAGCTCCTATATCATGAGGCAGTTCGGTGGGAGGAGTCCTGATGACACGGGAATGGGCCTGCTAACAGCCATGTCGCTGGGCTTGGATGTAGGCCCTCCCCGCAAATGCAGTTTTCAGATGAGCCCAGCTTAACTGTCACTTGATAGGAGACCCCAATACTAAGGTACTCAGCTGAGCACCTCCCCATATTCCTGACCTAGAAACTGGGAGACAATATTTGTTGTTTTAACTACTAAGTTTGGGATAATTTGTTGCATAGCAATAAATAACTAATATACACACACAATAATCTACATATTTCAAATGATTCTACACATATGTAAATGAAGGCACAGAAAAGATACAGATAAAAATGAGGGTGGTTACCTCAGGAGTGGTGTGGGTCTGAGTATTTGTTACAAGGAGTGGTCAAAGAAATATTAGCTTTGTTTGTACAGTTTCAGATTTATTTACTGGGAGAATACATTCAGGGGTTGGTGGTCTAATTAAAAATTAATAAAACAAGATGTAGTAACTTGTGGCTTTCCTTGGGAAGGGCAGCCAGCTTTTAGCTGCTGTGCACTGCAGCTGGGAATGAGTGTTGGCCTCCAGAATGATTTCAAGAGGCTTCCACTTGCTCCCCTTCTCCTGGTAAAACATTTATGAGTGAGTTGTATTTCTGGCTCACGGTGAGTTTTGTCATCATACTCCATGCCACCGTCTATAGCCATTTGGGAAAAGTTGGTTGAGGCCAGAAGGACAGGTCAAGTGAATGAAGAGAAAAGGTGCTCTTGGGAAATAGGAAGATGGTTGCAGAGATGGCCCTGAGATTTCACAAGTCTGTGTGATTTCTTCTATCCTTACAGTAACAATGACTTAAAACAATAATGCAGCCATAGTTTCTAGAATCCTGGAGTGCCAAGCCATGGGAGGGTAACTACACTGAGGTCCAAAGAGTGGAGTTTTCTTCTCAGTTGATTGGGGAAGAGCCAGAAGTCCACTAGAAAATGCATTTCTGGTTGCCAAAAGGAAATCTCATCGCAGCAGCTAACATTCACAGACCCCATACTATGTGTCAGGCACGTATGCTATACTCAACCCTCACTACCCAATACTGTGAGGATGATACCATTATTACCCAGATTTTTAAGAATAATTCACTGAAAAGCATGCAAGTGAGATAACCTGCCCAAGTCACCCAGCCAGATATGGGGAAAGCTAGAATCTGTACCCAGGCAGCTGGACCCCAGAATCTAGGCTACTAGTGACTAGGTGTTTTTGTATACTCTGTCACTCTATCTTCTCTACGCTTTGTGGCCTGCCTTCAATTTCTTGGGTAGATATGGCAGTTTTAAAGTATTGTCTGCAAACTCTTCGACATCCTATTAAGAGATGGTGTCTGTTTCCTCCTTTGAATCTGGAAGGTTTCTATGACAAATGAAATGCTCATGTGACTTTTGATGCTAAGTCACTAAAGGCAGTAGAGATTCTGCCTGGTTCTCAGGTACACTGGCTTTCGGAACACAGCCTCCAGGTTATAAGGAAGTCCAAGCCACAGGGAGATGTGTAGGACTGTGATCCACAGTCCCACTCTTAGCAACTGGCAAGAATCCAAGCCCAGACATATGAGAGAGGAAGCCCTATGGATGATACAAGGCCCAGCTACCATTTGCCTACTACTGCATGAGTGAGCCAGTTCAAGGGCCCAGGCAACCCCCCCAGAAACATGAGGTAATAATAAAATAACTGGCACTTGAAGCCACTAAATTTTGAGGTAATTAGTTACACAGCAATAGATAATCAGACCTGTGGATTTACCAGAGCTAGAATTAGGCATGGTCCATGCATGACAAAGGATACCCAATAGAATAAGAGAATCAGTAAAAGAAAATCTCATCCATCAACCATATCAATCTTCCAGCCATTGTCTAGAGGTAAAACTGACACACTGTTTAGCCAGGTATCTACAAACATTTGACAAACAAAACCAGTGCTGGAGATGTCATGAGAGCTGCCATTCACTGAAAGAGGCCACTGTGTGAGGCAGTATTAAGTGCTTTATAAGTGTGCTCTCATTTCATCTCTGAAACAACACTATGAAGGAATTATAATTAACTCTGTTCTTTGAGGTACAGGAAGCAGAGAAGTGTTTATAAGTTGCTTCAAAGTTGCATAGCTAGAAGCACCTGAGTGGCTCAGTTGGTTAAGCATCCGACTCTTGATTTCCGCTCAGGTCATGATCTCAGATTTTGCGAGATCTCTCCCCTGCCTCTGTTGGAAATTCTCCCCCCGCCCCTCTCTGCCCCTCGCATGCATGCATGCATTCTCTCTCTCTCTCTCTCTCCTCTCAAAATAAATAAATAAACATTAAAAGTTACATAGCTAGTAACAGGGTATATTAGTTAGGGTAGGCTAAGGTGCTGTAACAAAAAGAGCCCAAAGCACATTGGCCTAAATGGGATACAAGTTTTCTTTTCTCTCACCAATCAGTCCTGAGGGAGGCAGTGCAGGTTGGCAGGACTTTCATGTCTTAATACATGGCTTCCATTTCTGATCCCAATAAGGTCACCCCATTGTTGCCATCTCACCAGACAACAAAAAGTGTAAAGGGTATGGAAGCGCCTACACATTTAAGGGGTATCAACTCTAAGAACTGGCCACTGGCACTTTCATTCACCCCTCGCTGGCCAGCACTAGTTCACCAGGAAACTACACTGGGGCTAAGGGTCAAAGAAGTAAGCAGTCTGAATTTATGACTTTGCCTAGCGTATCAGTTTTTACTGCATAATAAGCCATCCCCAAACTTAGTAGCTTAAAGTGACAAAACATTTATTATTTCTCACAGTTCTATGGATTAGTTGGGTGGCTCTTCTGGTCTAGGCTGTCCTGGCTGACTTCAGAGAATGGCAGGTAGGTGGGTTGGGGTTGGTTGGTCTAGGATAGCCTTACTCACAACTGGTGACTGGCAGGTTAGGTGGCCTAGGGACTCTCTGCTGAGGGAGCAGAGCCACTACATGGCCTTTCATCCTTCAGTAGCTTGTCTTGGGTTTCGTCATATGGTGGTTTCAGTGTTTCAAAGAACAGAAAGAGAGAGCAAGACCTAATGCACAAGTGCTACTTGTGTCAGATTAGTTACAGTCCCCTTGGCCAAAGCAGGTCACAGGGCCAAGCCCAGAGCCATTGGGGGTGGGGAGTGTCTATAGGAGGGCATGAATACAGGATGGCAGGAAAAAGGTGTGGGCCATTCCTACAACTATCCTCCACACCTTGCACAGCACCCGGGGCATCTATGTCATTCCAGGGTACTGCTGCAGGATGGTTACAGGCATGGTAGGGAAATTAGTGTTTTGGAGAACCAGGTCCTGAGTATCCTCCAACCAATTTCCACTTTAACCCCTTGATTAACAAACAGCACGAGGTGAAATGCAGGCATTGAAGGGAGACTCCTCTTGAGTACCTTCTGTTTTGACTAGTTGACTCACTTATGAGTATACGACTTGGTAGTATTGCATTATGGATCTGTACTCTATGGACCTGGGCCTATTATATAGAAAAATTGCCAATAAAAATGATTTGGGGGGTACTTTTGGTGGCAAGCTTTAGTGTTCACCCATCCCCTGTACGCATCAATCTCCATTCAGAGTGGTGCTGAGGAGATCGTCGGTAGCATGGCTACTGAGCAGTAGCACAGAACCCAAACTTGGGAGTTTGAGGTCACTGAGCCCAGCATTTTGGGTCCTATACCAATGACTGCAGATTGGATTCCGTAAATTAGGTACTGATTCTCAACTCTCACTGTACATTAGAATCACCTGGGGGGCTTCTCAAAAGCTACAGTTATCTGGACTCCACACCAGAGTGAGGGAATAGGAATCCTTGGGTGAGAGACCTAGACTTTTTGTGTTTGTTTATCCAGAAGCTCCCCCCAAAATGATTCTTACATGCTGCAACTGGAAGCACTGAATAGGAGTATTTCCCTCTCACAGAGTTAGGGGGCTGTCCTGACTCATCCTACCTGTCAAGTTGACAGCTCAACAGGCAGCAGGAAACAAAAATGGCAGATGAACCAGTGGAAAGGATCGAGCCCCTAGATGGACTGGTAGAGACCCTCTGAGGGAACCCAACAGAGGGTATCATACTAAATTAGAAATAGTACTTTCTGTCTACTCAACCAGAAATATGACATTCTTGGGTCATTGCCATTGGGAGCCAAGAGAGCAATATTCCAGCTATCAGGGTGCCTCAGGCAGAGGGTTTAATGAACAGGACCTCTCTTTGATTAAGAGAAAAGAAAAAGGGAGTCTAGTGTGAGTGCCAGTGGAGGAAGGGCAATAAAATGGTAAAACATTGCTATCCTGTTGCCAACAATAGCAGGCAATCACTGGGCACCTACTGGTACCAGCACTGTTATGGATCTGGATACAATAGCCAGACGTGTGGCTTTGGCCAATTCGCAGTGGTGTCTGTGGCCCTGGGCCAAGAAGTGAAGGCAGGGATCCTGGCCCTAACTGTTCTCCATCTGCTCCTCGCTCAGTGTAATTCAAGGCATGCCCAGTTGTCCGGGCCACCTCCCTTCGACACCCTCCCAGGCCTGCCCACCCAGGCAGCATCCTTTACTCTGAACCTTCTTCCTCCTATTCCTGCACAGCAAACGTTACCCATTCTGTACTTCCTACTATAGGAAACAGCTGTCTATCTGGAAAGAAAAAGGCTTTGGAGTCAGGTGTTCCTGTACTCAGACCAGAGATAGGTCACCCACTAAGTTCTGAGACTTTAGGCAAGTCATTGACCCTCAATGAATATTAGTCTCCTCCTCTGCCAAATGGGGACAATATCATCATAACAACCTTGTAAGACCAGCACTAAGTGACATAATGTATGAAAAGCACCATGGGTGGGACTCAACAGTAGTTTGGGTTTAATCTCACGGCTTCACAACTAATCAAAAGATACTTTTCCAGCTCTAAAACATTTGCATTAAAAGAAAAATACTAAGAGTTCACTTGAGACCTCTACAGGTTGGGCTTTTGGAGGCAGTATAAAAATTAACTTGGGACTTCCTGCAGTTGGCCACTAAACGGGGTCTTATTAGAAGAAGTCTGCCCCCTGGAGGCCTCCAAATCACACTAGGGGGCTGGTGTGCAGACTGGGCAACTTGTTATGAAATCACCCAGAGAGCCTAGTCTGTGGGTGGGTGGGTGAGGCCAGAAAAGCTGAATTTCATTCCAACCCCCCGCAGGGATTCTGACGCAGAGTACGTCTGAGGAGGTCCCCTACCCTTCCTAGACATAAGACACATCCTGCTGAGGGGATTTCTGTTTAAGTGAGCCTTTGTTTCATGAAGCCATTTGGTAAAACAAAAACAAAAATGACTTCCCAGAAGTTTTTCACCCATGTGAGACATTTCTTGATGTCAGCACAGCCCTTGCAAAGCTGGTTTCTCACATTCTTAGTAACCTTTCAGAGCCGCACTGCCTCGTTTTGAATGGAGAGGTTTAGAAAACAGTTACAGAGAATTTTCCTATGCATCATGCCACCAAAAATAGCCCTTTATTTTCTTCTTACCCAATGACGAGAAAGGTTAACAGCAGTCTAAAAGCAAAGGGTTGAGAAACTCACACTTTAAAAATGGGGATAAGCAGACATCAAGCTCATGTTTCCTGGGCCGATCTTGTCTTTGGCTGGGGCGTTTACCTTCACCTTGAATGAAGGGTCATGCCATCATGAGGCATTGTCAACAGGGGCATTTGGGTTATTCAGGAGGATTTCTGGGGTTCCTGGTTTATTTTCATAGGTTCCTTTTCTTTTTTTCCTGGGGAAGCCCAGAAAGGGCAACCGGCAGCTGTTGCCAAGTCCCACAGATGCCTGAGCTTGAACACTCCTGGAAAACATCACAGTCTTGGACAACATTTAGGGAAGCCATTTTGAGGGATGGATCTAGGTAAGGAGCCCAATTCTAACTCACACTGGTTGGTGTAGGCAAAAAGAGAGGGCACTGGCTTAGTCAGCTGGGAAGGATCTGGGAGCAGTCCTCAAAATCTAAGACAGGACCTCAGGGTCAGAACTGGTGCCCCCTGTCCCCAAGCTCCTTCTTTTTCTTTACTGACTGTCTCTGCCATCTTATGCTCTCAGGCTGCCATTTCAAAAGGTTTCCTTCACGCTGCTCAACACTGACACAGCCCCCGACTATAGTCCTTTATCTCACAGCATCTATTGTTTATTTCCAGGTAGGACTATGATTGGTCCTTACTAGTTTCTATCACTACTCCTTGAACCAATCATCACTGCTGGTTGGGTGGGACACTAGGATGGGCCAGGCCTGACTCACATGCTCAATTCTAGCTCAGGTAGAATATGGGTCCTTCCAAAAAAAAGGGCAGTGTAGTTGCTGGACTGGTAAGCAGAAAAAGCTATGACCATCCACTACAAGGGCAAGAGATTTTACCTGGAACCAAATAAACCTGCTTCAGGGCACTGAGAGAGGGGGTAGCTTGCATCTATAGCCGTGCTGAACTTTGGGGAGATTTCTTCTTTTCTTTTTCTTTTTTGGAGAGAGAAAGCGTGCAAGCAGGGGAGGAGAGAGTGAGAGAGAGAGAGAGAGAGAGAGAGAGAGAGAGAGAATCTTAAGCAGTCTCCACACTCAGTATGGAACCTGACCAGGGACTAGATCCCACCACCCTGGGATTGTGATCTGAGACAAATTCAAGGGTCAGACATTCAACTGACTGAGACACCCAGGTGCCCCAGGGAAGATTTCTTAATAAAAGTGCCCGTGGCACGACTGCGACACAGGGCTTAAAAAGAGGGTGAGCTGGGGGTGCCTGGGAGGCTCAATCAGGTGAGTGTCTGACTTGATTTTGGCTCAGGTCATGATCCCAGGGTTGTGGGATTGAGTCCCGTATTGGGCTCTATGCTGACAGTACAGAGCTTGCTCAGGATTCTCTCTCTGCCCCTCCCACTCTTGCTCTCTCTCTAAATAAATGGTTAAACTTAAAAACAAGAGAGAAAAAAAGAAAAATAAAAAGAGGGTAAGCTGGGGGATTTATGACTGACTCACGTGTGTTATTTTTAATGGTGAGAATATAGAAATATCCCACAAAAGGTGACAAGTTAAGTAAATTACAACACACACCCATAATAGACCATCATCAAGAAGTTTTAATGCCTGAGTAAAACAGTTCTATGATAACTGTAAGAGGCAGGACAAAAACCTGCATGCTCTGTGGCCTTAGCCATGTACTTACCTGCCTTCAAAAAAAAAAAAAAAAAAAAAAAGGTAAACACATAAATATGCCTGTTAACTATGGTTGTCTTCAGGCTGGGGGATTATGTCCCCTCCACCTCCATATTTCTTTATGCTTTCTCTCTTCTTTCTTTCTTTCTTTCTTTCTTTTTCCCTACTTTTTCTTTTCTACAGTGAATACGTCTTCCTTTGGTAATGAGAAACACACAAACAAAAAACCCAAACAAACCAAACTGTAATCATGTCCTCGACAAAACTGAACCACAGAGATTTAAGAATCACTAGAGGAGATAAAAAGAAAAACTCCCAGAATTCTAGAAGAGCAATTCCTGAGAGCAGGTACAGGGAGGCAGTGACAGAGGCAGAAGAGAGGCAGGGAAGACAGAACCCTGAGACGCTGAAATCCTTTTCTTACTTTTGAAAGTAACATTTTCTGAGTAGCTTTACAGAGATTACCTCCTTTAACTCTTTCCAATTAACTCTAAGAAGTCAGTATAATTGGGGCATCTGGGTGGCTCAGTTCGTTGAGCATCTAACTTCAACTCAGGTTATGATCTCACAGTTCATGAGTTCAAGCCCCACATTGGGCTCTGGACTGACAGTGTGGAGCCTGGAGCCTGCTCTGAGTTTTGTGTCTCTGCCCCTCCCCTGCTCATACTCGCTCGCGTTCTCTCTCTCTCTCTCTCTCTCTCTCTCTCCCTCAAAAACAAATAAATATTAAAAAAAAAAAAAGAAGTCAGTACAATTTTTTATTCTATCTCTCGGATTAGGAAACAACGTTCGGTGAGGTTAAATGACTTGTCCAAATCACACAGCCCGCACAGTGAAAGAGCGGCAGAGATAGGAGGAACTTTGCTCTTTGCACTGAAGCAAAAGGAAGTGTGGGCAGAAGCTTTACTTCTTAGCTGTCATGTTGAGATATTAAGGGGAAGGCGGAGGAATGATTTCCCTCCAGTAAACACAAAAGGATGTGAAAGCCTCCAAAACCCTTGTGAGAGTGTGAGACAGCCAGAGTCCTTGCAATGCAACTCAATGTTGATATTCCCAGAGAAAGGTATACCTCAAAGCAGAAAAGATGACACAGTCAAGCAGAATTTGTTTTAGATTAGAGAGACACCTGTAAGAACAACCATCCAGGTTATGGCTTTTGCAGATGAGGCCAGTGAGGCCCAGAGAGGGTAGGCAACATGCCCAAGGTCACACAGCAAATGAGTACAGTGGTTGAAAACAGACAAGGCTTGTCACTGGCAATGCAGTACTCCTTGGGTGCCATCATGTAGCAATGCGTCATTTGCTATAAAGGGAAGCAGGCACCTCAGTTGGAATGAAGCATCCGTGCCTGTCTCCTAGAAACACACATCACCAAGATGGATCTAGAGCAACAAGGGGCTGATGTGATAAGGACTTTCTCAGACAGTGCTGGAAAATCCATTCTGTTTAATCACTGTTCAAACACCATACTGTACTTCAAGGCATTTCTATGAAAGAGAAAAGCCTTTACATATTTTACATATATATATACATATATGCATATATATATATATATATATATATATATAATTTTTAAGTGTATTTCATTTCTGTTACACTGGGCCTTAGGTTGCCAAGGAGACAGTTATCAGCAGAACTAAGCTGTTAGTGAATAATTAATTGTCTGTCCTCAGTGAGCCTGGGAGAGAACTCAGTTTCTTAAACAGGGCTTGGGCCAAGTTGGCCGCTGTCCAGAGCAGTAAAGGAGTGAGTGATTGAACAGACAGCCACAAAAGAGGTGACTGCTCGGGATGGACGCTTCCCTTCTACCCCCAAAACAGAGGTGGCAGCAGTCACTGCCATTGCCAACCCGTGTCCCCCACACCAGACCAGTGCAGAAGACCATGCCACCTGGTGTCACCATCTGCATTTTCTTGCCTAAGAGCTCTCTCTGGCAGCCAGAGCTCTCTTGTTTGCCCATGGCAGGCCAGAAGTCTCCCTCTCGGGAGACAGAGAGAGAGAGAGAGAAAGACCAAGTGGGTAGCCCTCAACCATGAGTGACAGAAACATAAAACTCTTCAAGGGTGCTCTCCACTGACACCCCACATCATTGGGGGATTCAGCTCCACTAACTCACATGGTTGCATGCTAACACACCCTTCACTGGCTTTCTTCCTTTCTCTGACCCACTTCTCTACTCCCCTGTCAGTGCTTCCTGGGATCATCCCGCACATAAACTCCTTGCATTCAGATCATGCCTCAGGCCTGCTCCTGGGGTGACCTAAACCAACATGGCCACATCGTGCAGTGAGTGAACAGGTGGGTGAGCAAGAGCTGGGGCTGTGTTTCCCACCTGCTGTTCTGTTCTACCCTCAGGCGTTAAAGAATATTCGGTCAAATGGGATTTCCCAAGCGCTCTCTCTCTCTCTTTTTTTGCCAAGTATAGTGTAGATCTGATTTGCCTAAACTCAAATCGCGGCATGTTCTGAATGAAACCTGCCCTCCAGTAAATGTGAAAAAGATGTCAGGGGCTCCAAAACCCTGGTAAGAGTCCTTGCAATAGAACTCAGAGCTCCTATTCCTAGAAAAGCGTATGACCACGGCAGAAAAAGACCACAGTCGTGCAGAATTTGTTCTGGATCAGAGAGACACCTGTGAGAGGATCACATACAGTTTCTATCACTCAAATAGTTGCAGCTCAGCTTCAGCCTGGGCTCACTTGGTTGCTCCAGCTAAATGTGCAGGGGAGAGGAAAGCCTCATAACCTCCTAGCATCTTTGGTCTGGAACTTTCCAGTTCAATTGCTTCAGGTTTACAGAGTTGCAAACCCCAGCTGAGACATATTAGTCAGACACCTATTTGATGCATTAAATAATCCTGAACACCTTTCAGGTGCTCAACTAACATTCCTCGTTCTGTAGAAAAGAACTTTAGGTTATAAACACCTCTGCCCCTCCATTATGAAAAGGATCTTACGGTCCCTTGGAAGGGATTTACTCTTCTGAAACTATCACTGGTGCAAAGAAGCAAAGGCCACTCTCCACGCCTCATCAAACATACAAATTGTCTACTTTCCCCTAAACCCTTACTCAATTCTATGCTATAGAATATATAGAGAGTTAGAACTGAAACCTCTGTGCTCCAGTTCATTTCAAAATCTATTAATGAGCTAACTATATGTGAAGTCTTCTCCAGTCACAAAAAGTTGCACATTATAAACACCTGATAATACAGTAATGTTACAGAGGCTCTCAGAGAGCAGCAACTCTCTTTGCCACACTCTAAAAATGTCCTAACCTTTCTAGATTGTTCAAATGGAAACTCTTCTCCAACCCCCCAGCTCTCCCCTGCCACCACCCACCCCCTTAAGGTTTCTAAAGTAGGAGTTGTCTTGCCAGCACTAATGAGTTACACTGTGGCTATCCATCTACTTTCCACTGGCAGCATAAATGACTTCTGCAGTGAGGGAGAAAAGTTTTTTAGCTAGCTGATCACCAAGGTTAGGCAAATCTAACAGAGTGAGAATATGTTTATTATTAAACTCAAAACAACTTTTGGATGTATGGGCAGAATGGGGGGAAAAAGCTGAGCAAACAAGCAGACAGCCCTGAGTTCAAGTTCTAGCTGAACCAGAGGTTCCCCAGCTGCGAGACCTCTGATAAGTTATTGTACCTCCCTGAACTTTGGTTTCCTCCTACAGTCATTGGAGGGCTTCAAAGGAGATAATATACGAGAAGCGCTAAGCTCAGTGCCTGGGCATAGGAACCGCTTACATAACTTGATTATATCCCATTTCACCTTGTTCAAGTAAACACAGTTATCACCTGAAACAAGAAAACAGGTAGGTTATTGTGAACGTTTGCTTTTGCCTATCACTCCCCCTTTCTGGGGACCCACTTCCTTTTTCTCCAACAATAATCTTTTTTTATATGTTTTGAGTGGGGCTTCCTGCCTTACTTCTCTTTAGCCAGGTGGGAACGAGTCTCTGGCTTTGCCCATCCTCCTATGTGTCCCAATCACAATGGTAGGTGCAGGAACGGATCCACACATCAGGCTGCCTCAGTATCTGGTTGGAGATACTGTAAAAGATTCACTTCGTACCGAGCTTGTACACTGTGAATTTTATGCATCTGGCAGATACCTTTCCCGCCATAGCTGTCCAGGTCTGCTCAGAAAATCAGAACCAGTAGAAGATATATATCACTGGGGATTTATTAAAGTGACTTAGCGTCTTGCAGTTGTAAGAGTTGTTCAACACTCTGTGAGGCTGCTCTTTCTGTGTCTTGTGTGGGAACCCAAAGTCTGCAGGACAGCCTGTTGAGAAGGAAACATGGACACGAAGTGGGGGAAGCAAGGATAAACTGAAGTCTGTGAGGAGGGGCAAGAGTTCATGTGGAGAGACAAGGACCCACATTCCTCTCTTCCCACCTCCAAGCCACCCACTCAGATGATTGAATTAAGCTGGAGGGGAAGGTGGCCTCCTTTAGTATGCATCTGGACATGCACTTGGCCCAGGACTCAGGGTGAAGGAGGATCTGGTAGAAGTTGGTGATGCTGTGAGCCCAACCCCACACGAGAGGGAACAGATAAGTGACAACATGAGCAAGCCCTGCCAGCACCTCCCGGCCTGCACTGGCCTTCCCAGCATAAAAAAAAAATATGGCTGCCATCTGGCTCCACTTGCAAATCTCATACAAAATGTCTCTGTGGCTCCTATCAACCCAGAACTATGCAGGAAAGTAAATTTGGGGAAATGTAGTTCCATTTTAGCTAAATGGTCAGAACAAATCTGTCACCCTGGTTGTAGGAAGAGAACCCATTCAGGACGTGGGGAGAGAGCAAGAGCTCCGAGGGTATCATTTCAGCCTCTGGATCCAGCCACGTCTGAAGCTGTAACCACCCCTAGAATTTCCAGTTATGTGAATCACTTAGCTTATGCTGCTTTTCAGTTGGGTTTCTGTCTCTTCAAAGTGAAAGTGGCTCAACCAATCTAAGTAGCTGGTTCAGCAATAGTTCCAGCAGTAATTTGGTTCAGGAGTTGTATCAGAATTCCTATTAAAGAATCTAACTTTGGCATCACAATTAAAAATAAACTAAAACGTTGCAGATAATAGAGAAAGACTAGTACACAGCACTTTGAATTTTGATGGGTAAAGAATCTGCTAAGAAATGGAAAGAAGGCTGTGTATAAAATGCTATTATTAATATATGCTATTAACACACTACCAAGCGGCAGGTGTAAACTTTGCAGGAGGTAAGCTAACAGACTATGAGAAGCCAAAGGGATACCTAGACAAGTACCTAACAGGTGGGGGGGGCCCTGGACTTTGATACTTCAAATTTTCATTCTTGTTTTCGCAGGTCAAGAAACTTCATGTGGGGGAATGAAGTCAGTCAAGTGGCTCAGTCAGTCAAGCATCCAACTTTTCGTTCTCAACGTTCGTGAGATTGACCCCCACGTTGGGCTCTGTGCCGACTATGGGAAGCCTGCTTGGGGTTCTCTCTCTCCCTCTCTCTGCCCCTCCCCTGCCTATGCTCTCTTTCTCCCTCTCAAAATGGACAAATAAACATTAAAAAGAAAAGAAACTCCATGTGGTCAGTATGCATGTGATAGGTCATCTTTGCAAGAGGCGGGGGGGGGGGGGTCACACCTCCTTACTATATCTTCAAGAGATTGATAAATAAAACTATGTAAATTAACTTATAAGGGGGGGGATATCTTTGCAGCAATGGGAATTCTTGTACTCTTTACCTAGAACACATCTTTCCCAGAGATAGTTCACCTAGAATAATGAATGAAGATTAGAATATTTTTTTGGAGAACATAGACTAGTTTGAGGGAGATTTTACCCAACCTCTGGGTCAGTCAGTCTGGTCACTTTTTCCCAAAGTGGACAAAATGCTTTTGAGTGTCACAAGACTCAGGGTCTTTTGTTCAGAAATGGTTGTTTGGATCCTGTTCTATTCATAAAAACATTCTCTAATTTTTGTGACAAGATTCTTGAGTATTTCCCAAGTCATGTACTGTCCCAGTTAGAGATTGCCTCTTAAGGGATTATATACAGATGTTCAACCTCATTATTAAGAACAGGCATTTAAGAAACTAAGTTTTGGAAAAAAAAAAAAGTCCTTTCCTTCTCTCTCTTCTCTCGGAAAACTGTTTCTCTACTCATACCACTTCTGACACCAAATGTGTGGGCTTCCCATACTAAGCAACTTTCCAATTCTCTGCATATACTACCTGGGTGTCCTATGATTTAATTCAATCCTGACACTAATCACCTGGAGGGAGCACAGACCCCATAGGTTAAGGGTTCAGTTCCACAAGACTGCTCCCACTTCACACACCAGTCACAAGTAGTGGGTCCTCAGGTTACCCACACTACAGTCCGATTTGGCTACATGAATCAGGGATTCCTACAACCACCTCCTTAGGATCAAAAATTTGCTATAATGGCTCACGGAAGTCGGGAAAAAACTTTACTTATGCTTACTGGTTTATTATAAAGAGTACAAATGAATTGCAAGACGAAGAGTTACATCAGGTGAGGTCCGGAAGGGTACTAGTCACAGGTGCTTCTGTCCCCATGGAGCTGGGGCTCCCTGAAGCTCCTAGTTCAGGGATTTTTATGGAGGCTTCGTCATATAAGCATGGCAGATTAGTAATTCAATTTCCAACCCCTCTCTCCTTTCCTGAGGATGGAAAATGGGGCTGAAAACTTCAAGCTTCTAATCATAGCTTGGACTTTCTGGTAACTAGCCCCCATCCAGGAACCACCAAGAATCACCTCACTAGAACAAAAACCACTCTAATCACCTAGGAAATTCCAAAGGATTTAGGGGCACTGTATCAAAAACCAGGGACAAAGACCAAACATACACTTTTTTTTAATGTTTATTTATTTTTGAGAGAGAAAGAGACAGAATGCGAGTGGGTTAGGGCAGAGAGAGAGGAAGGCACAGAATCTGAAGCAGGCTCCAGGCTCCGAGCTGTCAGCACAAAGCCTGACACGGGGCTGGAACTCACAAGCTGTGAGATCATGACCTGAGCTGAAGTCGGACGCTCAACTTGCTGAGCCACCCAGGCGCCCCAAATACTTCTTAGTATATCACAATATCATACATTCCAAGCCTTTTAGGTACCAGGCAGTATGTACCTATGAATGGGAGACAAATAAATGTATATGATACAGTCATTCCCTCAAAGAGCTCAAAGAATCAATCTCCATATTCTAGGTACCACCTTTCTAATTACACAACCACAAATTCCATTACTTTTTGGGAAAGCCATCCCCCACTCCACAGTGAGCCTATTATCTTATAAAGCCCTCTATATAGATTTTTCTTCTTCTCTATGTAGTAAGCCAACTGCCCCTTCCACCAAATCTTTCCTTCAGTGGATGTCTTACAAATTTTTATTTTCTTCCGATTTAAAAAAAAACAAATGCAGTATGCAGAATATTTAGGATACCATGCTCCCCGCCCCCAATTTTTAAAACAACTTTTATTCTCAGGTAGTGACTTTCTCAAGGCCCAGGAGGCACCTCATCCACTAATTGTGGAAGAGTAAGCAGGCAGGTGGGATAGATCTTAGACTCATCACCACCCTTTTCCCCCCCAATCCTCCCGCCCTGGGGCAAGCCACCTGCACCTCTCACTGGGCAGCTACAGTTGCTCTTTAATAGGTCTCGCTGCTTCTATTTTTGTGTGTCCCCTTGGCAGTAGCTAGAGTGACACTTAAAATGAAATGAGATAGCTCTACTTCCTTGCTTAAAGCTCCCCAATTATTGCCCATCATAGCTAGAAAATAACCAAATGTCACCACTTCCGGGAAGCGTTCCTTTTCCACCTTCCTCTGGAGGTCTCTTCTACCTCTTTCCCACTGGTTACCTCCTTTTCTACTTTATTTTCCATCTTTGGACTTATGAATATCTGAAAATACATTGTTTCTGAGTTTGCTGATTACACCTCGTACCCCCAAGGATGTTGATTCCCTAAGGGCGGGTTATTGAGAGACCCTGAAACAGAAGGGGTCTTTTAGCTTCCTTTGGACCCCCAGGTGTGAGGGTGGGGGTGGGGAGGGGAAAGAGCCCCAGGTGCCTCACCATACTTTGTTGATTTCCTTGAGTCTGGCCCTCATCTTTCTAAATTGGGTTTTCTTTATTAAACTCTCCTTAATTACCCCCGGCAAATGGGCCATCTCTTTCCCACTAGGTGCTTGGCTCAGGTTTGACCTTGACCTCTGTGTCGAAAAAGGAGGTACCTGTACTGATGGCAGATGCTGAATCTCCAGAAGCCAGTCCTCTGCCCTTTGGTGCAAGCACAAGGGCTCTTACCGCCCTCCTGATCATTTCAGGCTTCTCCCCTTCCCTCCAGGGCTTGGCATCTTGTAGGCACAGGCATTATGAGTTAATGTATCTCTAAAAATTAAGCACTGAATCAAGCCCTTTATTTATAGCTCATTTTACAAATGTGAATTAAAGTGGGCCAGTCTTATGACACACTCAAATTTATTATCCCCACTTGATGGCTTGGATAGTTAAATACTTCAGTGAATAAACTTAGAATTCATTAAGTCTCAATTTTCTCATATTTCATATATTTGCAATCCACTCTCCTCCCTGGCAGTTTTCAAACAAGAAAATTAAGCCTGGCTCTGAAATTTATGGACGTATTCTTCTAATATCCCTTTAATTAGAAACTCATATGTGGCTTCCTAAGCAAGCCACCCATGGAGATAACTCATGTGAACGGGAGCCACCTTATTGTTTGACTGCTTCCTAATTCCAGTTTTCTTCTTAAGCTCTCATTAGCTCTGAATCACCACATAGGGCACATTCTGTGGAAATACAGCTAGGAGGGCTAACTTTTCACCTTCAGATTGATATTAGAAGGTTTGGTAATAGTTTATTGGTTTAGTTTTCACTGCTGAATATTAATGGAGTAGAATTATAGGTACTCAGCCCTGGCCAATATGGTGCTTCTGAGCTCTTGCGGTGACCACAGTTAACTGTATTGTGGGGAAAAGGAGTCTATCTTGCCTCCTTTTGTTTTTAGATACAAGATCTATCTAAATCCATTCTGAAACCACCTGTGCTGGGTAAGGCTGCCATTTTCGATATTCTGTTAACCACTGCAGGAGAGAGGGGAGAATAGAGACAAGGGGAGAATCTGGCACATGTCCACAGAAAGGGGACAGGGGGGAGAGAGAAGAGAGATTCAGGGTACATGGCATATTTATAATTGTGGTATTAGATGGGTGCTTGGATTGTCCATGTAACCCTATTAAGTGTGCCTGAAATTACATATCATTCCAGGATCAGTTGCTAATATTGGGAACTATCTATGTCACAAGCCTGAGGAGTTAGAGATGATTAAGGTTTTTAGAACTAAACATATTTGGCCCAAAACTTAATGAAGAGCCTTAGAGGGGTCTATGCAATAACAAACGTCTACTCATCTCCTATTACAGGCACTCCTGGCTTCAGATGCCAGAGACAGAACCCTGACTGGGCAGCTAATGCTTCACATAGTGCTTATTATGGGCCAGGCATGATTCTGAGTAACTCCACTTAAACCCCACAGCTCCCTGTGAAGTGGGTTTTAATATCATCTCCAATCTAAAGATGAGGAAACTGAGGCTCTATAAAGTTCATGTGCCCAAAGTTATAAAGTCAGTAAGTGGGAGAAGAGATAGCTGACCCTCAAAAGTAGGATTTCAGGGTTCATGTTCTTAACCACTGTATTTGTTAGCATTCTTCAGAGAAACAGAACCAACAGGATATATACATACAGATATATATATAGAGAGAGAGAGACAAATTGGTTTTAAGGAATTGGCTCACGTGATTGTGGCAGGGAAGAAGTGTAGTTCATGTCCAAAGAGAGTCTGCTGGTAGAATTCCTTCTTCCCTGGGGGAGGACAGTCTTTGTTCTATTCAGGCCTTCAAATGATTGGATGAGGCCCATGCATGTTATGGAGGGAAAACTGTTTTGCTTAAAGGTCACCAATTTAAATGTTAATCTCATCCAAAAACAACATGCACAGAAATATCCCAAATAACACACTTGATCCAGTATCTGAGCACTATGGGGCTGCCGAGTTAACACAAAATACTAACCATCGCAGCTATTTCTTTGGTTAAATTTGTGTCCTCCCCAAAAGATATAGTGAAGTCCTAA
Organism: Prionailurus viverrinus; assembly: GCF_022837055.1. Classification (NCBI taxonomy): domain Eukaryota; kingdom Metazoa; phylum Chordata; class Mammalia; order Carnivora; family Felidae; genus Prionailurus; species Prionailurus viverrinus. The sequence goes on from NC_062562.1 coordinate 38,591,845, forward strand.
CCCCCAGAACCTAGGAACATAACCTTATTGGATATAGGGTCACTGAAGATGTAATTAGTTAAGGTGAGGTCATACTCAAGTAAAATGGGTTCTTAATCCAGTATGGCCGGTGTCCTTATAACAGGAGGGAGGGACACAGAGAAAATGCCATGTGAAGACACACAGACACAGGGAGAATGCCATGTGAAGACAGAGGCAGAGTCTGCATTTATGCTGCCACAAACTAAGGAACATCAGAGACTATCAGAAACTACAAGAGGCAAAGAAGGTCCTCTAACACCTAACTTCAGACTTCTGGCCTCCAATACTGTCACAGCATAGATTTCTGTTGCTTTATACAACCTAGTTTGTGCTATTTTGTTATGGCAGCCCTAGCAAACTAATAAATGCTATGGGCTCCCTCAACAACCCCGCCCTCAGGGAGTCTGCATTCTTGGAGAGAGGGAGCAGAGAATGATCATAAGACTTACATGGGGATCATACGACAAAACACTCTTTCAGTGCTAAGTTTGTAGGGGGGAGGACTTCATGCATATGGTGGACACCTTGCCAACCATATCATTTAGAGTTCACTCAGAAAAGCAGAACCTTTAGAAGACACATATATCAGGGATTTATTATAGACATTTGGCCTTTTACAATTGGAAGAGCTGTCTAAACAGTTTATATGAGGCTGCTCTTTCTATCTGGTACACGAACCTAAAGTCTGCATCACAGATCACTCAGAAAGAAAGACGGATGTGAAGTGGGAGAAGCAAGGATAAACTGAAATCTGTGAGGTGAAATGTCTTGGTAGAGGTCTGATGTTGGGATGACAGCAGAACAGACTCAAAGTCACCTGATTTCCTACCAAGAGTATTTCCCATTACTCCATCATATCTTTTTTAGAAGCCTAAAATTTCTTCCTTCCAAAAAAACCTTAACAACTTCACCAGATCAGTAAGAACTAAAAAGTGTCAACTACTCAGGGAACTCTAGTTAAACAGTGATTCTGTTCTGGGGCACGTGGGTGTCTCAGTCGGTTAAGCATCTGACTTCAGCTCAGGTCATGATCTCATAGTTCCTGGGCTTGAGCCCTTGGTCGGGCTCTGTGCTGACAGCTTGCAGCCTGAAGCCTGCTGCATTCTGTGTCTCCCTCTCTCTCTACCCCTCCCCTGTTCACACTCTGTCTCTCCCTGTCTCTCAAAAAAAATGAATGAACGTTAAAAAAAATTAAAACCAAAGTGATCCTGTTCTAGAAGGAAATACAGCCAAATGTGTTTAGTAGTTACTTTGGAATTTGGGTGCTTGAATTAGTCAAAAATTTTGCCTTCTTTGCTATGTTTTCCAAATTTCCTATAATGATCAAGAACGCGTTTTAAAACAAAACACAAAACAAAATTATTCTTTAGAAGAAAAAACATCTCCATGCACACCTGAATCAGGTACCCCTTTCAAGCAAAACCAATGTGCATTTGCTAGCTAGCTGGTCCTGGCTGGCAGTCAAATAAAGTTCAAAGCCAGTGGTTTTAGAATTTGAGAAAATTCTGAACCCATGCTTTACAATTCTACGCCTGACTTTTGGATCCTATCCAGTCTCCACTTACTGAACCCAGCTGTACATAAGGACAAGGCAGGTGTAGGACCAGATAATCCCTAGCCTAAGAAGCATGGCATTCTCTAGATCCAAGATGTGGCTGGTTAAGTGTTAGGTTAATCATGCTGCTGGTTTCTGAGTTGATCATGTATTGGTGCTAGTACCTATGTTAATAAATAACAGACTCTATGGGCCCCTACCCTTCCATGTCCTTCCCTGACTTACTGAGTCCAATGTATTTCTCCAGAACCTGGGATCTTCCTGATTCAATCATTCATTGAATCAACATTTATAGAGCTCCTACTATGTGCCAGATATTGTGATTGGCAATGAGATGCAAAGATGAAAATGACATGATCTGGTCCTTGAGTGTTCCAGAAATCCATCATCAGCTATTCTATAACACAGTTCACTCTTACATGGCATTAAAATACAGTGGTTAAGAGTCTGGGTTTGGCAGTCAGACTGCCGGGGTTCAAATCTGGGCTTCATCTCATGGGCTGACTGGGTGGTTCAGTCGGTTCAGTGTCCGACTTCGGCTCAGGTTATGATCTCGTCATTTGTGGGTTTGAGCTCCACGTCAGGCTCTGTGTGCTGACAGCTCAAAGCCTAGCATCTGCTTTGGATTCTGTGTCTCCCTCTCTAGCTGCCCCTCCCCTACTCACACCCTGTCTCTGTCTCTCAAAAATAAATAAACATTAAAAATTTTTTTTTAAAAATGTCTGGGCTCTATCTCTTACTGGTCACGTGACTGTGAGAAGTTTGGTGATTTTTTCTAGACCTCATGTGTCAATTACAGACAATGATGACAACCATAAGAAGAGCTAACATCTACTGTCCTTACTAAGTGCTAGGCCTCGGCTCTTGAACATTCCTTACCTCCTTTCATGCTCACCAAGTCCCTGGGAAGAGGTTACTTTTAACAACCCCATTGGACATATTTGGAAGTTACGTTTAGAAGGTTAAATTACTCACTAGCAAAAGGGAGATCGGGTAGTGAGTGATGGCTGATGACACCCATATGCTGCATGTGAGAACCTCTGGGCCCTCTGGGCCCTCTGACCACGCCCACTAGGGCGGCACCAACCTGATCCTGGACTCTGCGCTCCAGAAGGCACACTGAGAGCCAGTACGGACTACAAAACCTGACGTCCAGGGTGTATAAACTAAACACGCGCCTCCTGCCTGAGGGAATGACAACTTCCCTGTGATTACTGCACTGTAAAAAATGTTAGCCTTCAAAAGGGCTTCCTCCCTTCCAATTCTGTTAGCACTCACACTGAAGCCTGTTAGCAGTCCTTCCCCAGCCTGTGGCAGATGCTGGTGAGGCCATGAAAAGAACCCATTCCCCTGGTAGCGCTGGCTGTGTTTTTAGCTCTAGGCTGTTGGCACATACCACCTGCCCAGGTACTAGTCACACAGCCTGGGTGTGTCAGCTCCCAAAACCACCCTGAGATCTAACACCGACAGACATGTATTTCATGGAGAAAAACACAGGTGACTACATAATGGGGAAGGAGAGAAGAGAAGGGAGAAAGAGAAGAGACAAAAAGGAAAGAGAAGGAGGGATGTGGTGGGAGAGGAGAGAGGCAGGGCAGATCAGACGGCAGAAGGCTGTAAAAGGTTCTGTCCCATCCCTGAGTCTTTAAAAGTAGGAACCGCTGAGCTGAGCTACAGTATTATAACTCACAGTTTCAGAGTGGATATTTCCTCTGTGGTCAGAGGAGGGCAGCGAGCTTACAGAGCTCACTCCTGCAGGAGCTTCCTTTTGTCCAAAAGGAAGTGAAGACAATATGGCAGGAAGAAGTCAGAATGCCACACGGCAAGGCTGACCCTTTCCTTCCCACCTGTGGCTATAGAAACAATTCCCACATGACCACCTGTCTACAGGAGGAGGTACTCCAGGTCCTTCAGGGCAGTGGGCCACTGGATGGAGCTGGTCTGTGAGGTCTTGGTTCTCAGTTGGTGATAAAGTTAAGAATTGACAGAACAGGATGAGAAATTTTTCTACCACGATCTAATGCTGCCAAGACATCGCTGTGTGTGGTCACCAAACTAGTCTCACTGATGGTGACCTAGACCAGTTGGGTGCTGATGACCATGAACTTGTAGGGCGAGCTGCCTGTGGCCTGAGATGTGTATTACTCACGCACAGCCACACCACATCCTGGGCTGTGAGCATGACAAACACTATTGAAGAGATTATTAATTTACCTCTATGGTCTCTAAGTTGCTGTGCCTCCCTAAGCCTCAGTTTCACTGTTTGTAAACTAGTGAGAATTACCTATATCTTAGGGACTTCTGGAAGATTGAATGAGGTAGTGCATGTCAAGCATTTAGCATAGTAGCTGACAAAGGGGGTGCACTTGACACAAGTTGGCTCATTGCTCGGTCATGGTGAACAGAGCTTTCAACTTGGCTAGGAGCAAAGTGTCTCAGCACCACAGATGTCTGAGGAAGCGAGCCCAGTCTCCCAGACTTGACCTTGAGCAAGCCAAGGGTATCTCCAAGTGCAAGCAAAGGGGCTGGTCACCAGCCAGGGGATGAAGATGGTAAAACTCATTCCCTCCGTTGGGAACAAGCGAATCGATGGTGAAGGAAAGCATTGGGTCCTCGAGTGCTCTAAAAGCCAATAATAAAATTGAAAATCAATGGGGAAACTGACAGCAAACTGATGGTGGGGCCAGAGGCCAGGAATGAAGTTCCTTCGTGCTGGAAGCAGGCAGACAGCCCAGGCAGCAACCCCCAGAACAGCAGCACGCCGAGCATCCAGGGGAAGGCGCCTCCGAGCCTGGAAATTGGCAGAGGTCCTGCCTCCACCAGAGGTCCTGTCCTGGCACGGCCCCACAGATATGGGATGAACACAGGAAAAAATGAGGTTGTGAAAGGAGTAAGACCTAGATCCCCAACACAGTGCTGCTCTATTTCTCTGGTCTTTGGAGGAGATCAGCCAGAGCCTGGGACATCACATTTTACACAGCATTAATTTCAGCTGCATTTTAAAAACATGGACAGACAATGCAGTACATTGTTATGGAATAAATGTTTGTGCCCCACCCCGACCCTTCATATGCTGAAACCATGACCTCCAATGTGATGGTGTTAGGAGGTGGGGACTTTGGGAGGTAACTGAGTTTAGATGAGGTCATGAGGGTGGGATCCTTATAAAAAGGGGAAGTGACTACAGTTCTCTCTGTCTTGGCCATGTGAGGACACGGCAAAAAAGTAGTCATTTGCAAACCATGAAGTGAGCTTTCATCAGGAACTGAATCACCAGCACTTTGATCTTAGACCTCCCTGACTGAAGAACTATGAGAAATAAATGTTTGTCTTTTAAGGCATCCAGTCAGTGACATTTTGTTGTAGCAGCCTGAACTGCGTAAGACACACAGAAACAGTCACAGTATTTCTTAGATAAGGGATTATTCAGATTCAATTATCTGTGCAAACATTTCTTGAACCTCCCTCCCCACAACACCTGTCTCTACCCCAATGTTTCCAGGACTATAGTGAAATAGGACCCTCAAGAAAAGAAGATTCTGTTCATTATGAGCTCATGACTGGTGAAGGAGACAAACAGATAGTAAATACTTAGCATCCAGCATGCCAGGTGCAACAGTGACTTTGAGAGGCTCAGCGGAGCATGGAGGCAACACCACCTGGGGTAGAGGGTAGGGTGGGAGGGCAGAAGCTGCTGAAGAGTGCCAAACCTTGCCTGCCATGCATGTTTGAAGGACATGATGGCACATCATGGTGGCTGTCGTCATGTGTTAAAGAGAAAAGTGGGCCAACTGGATTATTTTAGAAGTCACTGTGGGAATGAAACCTCTACTGGGTCATGAAAGCTGAAGAAAGGAAGAGAGGAGAGGCTCAGAATGAAGGAGAAAAGCTGAGAGGATGTGGGTGTGTGAGTTTGATAGAGAGACAAAAAGATACACAGACAGAGGGACAGACCTACCTCAATGTGGAAAGCTTTAGACTGGCTCTTTAGTTCTGTTCCCTTTGGGCATGGCTATATTTGGATTTTGTCTTTGAATCTCCTTAAGTTTCCACCAGTTAGAATGGGTAACCTTTACCAGAACGGGTGCGGTGGCTTTCTGTTACTAAGGACACAGAGTCTAACTAAACTCTAGGAGTGACCTGGGAAGGCAACACTGACTCACACAAATTCAACCATGTTGTCTCAGCCAAACAAGAAAAAGGGACAAAGAGAGAAATAACAATTCAAATACTGTGGCTGATGTCACCCTTTCATGTGTTCATGTAAGTCCTGGCCCAAGTGTGTCACAGGAGACATGACCCTGCCGGTCCATGAACTTCACTTTGTGTGAGCACCTCACTGAGCTGAGTGTGCTTGCTCCATCAGTTAATGTATATATTTTGGGACAAGAGGAAAATGAGGAAAGGAAAGAATAATTAGCAAGCAGATGAATGAGCATCCTGTTTCCATTTCTATTGCCAAGGCATTTATTTCAATTGAGGTGCTTGGTGAATTAAAGCCACATGTAAATTAAGGGTGTTAATTTCATGACCTAACTCTTTAGCATAAAACCACTCACACTGAGCCTATGGTTTGAAGAAATGAAGCCAGCAATTAACTCATAAGGCTGAAACTAACAAACCGCTTCCTTTACAGTTGAAGTGTCAATTGAACCTTGATTCATGAAGTCGCCAATTGGGCTTCTTGGTTTGCCATGCAAACCAGAGCCATCTGATAAATATATTTCATCATGTCTCAATATTGCCTCTTTTTCAATGACAAATGGCAGAAGGGCAGTTTAAAACCAAAGCAATATACCTGGACTGTTGAGAAGGGGTAGAAAGATATCAATAATGCTCAGAAATCAGAAGGGACTTAGGGTTTCCAAATGAATGAGTCCACTGGGATTAAAAACTTTTTCTCTAAGCTGTGTAGGGAGAGGAGACAGCCAGGTGGCCAATGCATCCTTTGGTCCATTTTAACCTCACTAAACGAAAACCATGTAAACGGCTGCCTTATGAGTCAGACAATGTCCATAATTTAGTGGCTGGAGAGGTGTGTGCTCAGCCCTAGTGCAAACAATCTGCTACCAGATGTAAATGCTTAGGTTGAACACCTGTAGAGGCTTCACTCGAACAGATGGACATTGAGGCACTGACCAAGGCTCAGCAGCCCATGACAGAGGACTCTGGAAGGCCCACCTCCGGCAGAGAATTGCTAAGCAGCCCTCAGCAACATACACACTCATTTCAAACTTAAATATTTAAGTCAAGTTGAGAGTGAATTATCCTTATCTGTTAAATTAACAGTAAACAATAAATATTCACTCTTCTGCTAAAGGGGTCCAGAATGTGCCACTCTAAAATATACCACTCATTTTGAGCTAAAGGCAAGTGAAAATCAACAGAAAAGGACATGGGTTTCTCTGCACTCCCCTTGTCTTTCTAAAGGCAGGGCATACATTTCCCTTTGTGAAGGTGTCTTCCCAGTACCAGAAAAGATAAACAGACCTTACTAAAATAACCCTTATCTTCCACTAGTTCTCCCATATATTTCCCAGGCACTTGTGTACAATTATCATTCCTTGAAGTCTAACCCCCTTTCCTTTATTAAAATGGTACATGAGTCCTCCAACCCTCATTGCTTCTTTGAGTTTTACTTCACATAAATGTATGTGAGGCACATAAATATTAATAAAAATTGTATGTCTTTTCTCCTATTAATCTGTCTTTGTTAGTTTAATTGGCCAGCTCCCAAGCACTGAACCTAAGAGAGTAGAAGGAAACTTTTTCATTCCCGACACTGTCACAGTACTGACCTCCAACTTAAGGGATTGCTTACTTACCTAAAGGAATAAATGTAAAAGGAGTCCCTACTTATCAAGGATTGTGAAAGCAAGAGGTCCTGAAGAAATATCAGTATGTTTATAGAGTGGCAAACATTTTTAAAAACTGATTATATCAAGGGACAGCATGGATGTGGCACAATGGGCACTTTTCCAACTGTTGGTGGGCACTTAAATTTGATGAAGACCTTTTTGGAAGGCAATTCGATAGGCTCCATCAAAACTGAAAACAGAAAAACTTTTGATCCAGAAATTCCACTTCTAGGAAGTTGCCTACAGATGTACATGCATACACACACATACACGTGAGAATTTTTACTGTAGCAGTGCCTTAATAGCAACACCCTGAAAATCACCCAAATATTCAGCAATAGAGAAGTTGCTACAAGGAGTCAGGAGAAAGAATGAAATAAACCTTTATATCCCAAGGTGGGAAGATTTCCAGGACACTGACAGTATTCAAACAGTAAATCACAGAAGTAGACAAATATTCCTTCAATAGATCTCAGTAAAGCACAATCCACAAAAGATTGATCAACTGAACTTCATGAAAATTAAGAACTATTCATCAAAAGCAACATTAAAAGAACTCACAAGTCTATCAATTGATGAACAGATAAGTCAAATATGGTATATCTGTAAAATGGATTATTATATTCCATGATAAAAAGTGAACAAAATTCAAATACATGCTACAACATGGATGAACCTTAAAAACATGCTAATTGAAAGAAGCCAGTCAAAAAAGACCATATAATGTGTGATTCCATTTATATGAAATGCCCAGATTAGGCAAATCCATAAAGACTGAAAGATTAGTAGTTGCTAAGGCCTGGCAGAAGGGGAGAAGGAGGGAGTGGATGTAGGATTTCCTTTGGGGATGACGAAAATATTCTGGATTTCAATAGTGGTGATGGTTGCAAAACTTTTTCAATGTGGTGAAAACCACTGAATTATAGACTTTAAACAGATGATATGTAAATTATATCTCACTTTTAGAAAGTGCATCAAAAAAGACAACAGTAAGAGTGAAAAGGCAAACCACAGACTGGGAAAAAATATTTATAATGCATATCTGAAAAAAGACTTACATCAAGAATATATAAAGAGTGCCTACAAACCAAAAAGAAAAAGACAACCCAATTTAAGAAAATTGCCAAAAGACTTTAATAGGCAGTTCCCCAAAAATGATTATACAAAGGTCAAAACTTATGAGAAGATGCTGTACATCTAGAGTCATCAGGGAAATATAAACTGTCACCACCCATGAACCAGAATGCCACTAATTAATACTAGTTGCTGGTGAGGATGTAAACAACTGGTATGCTCATTCACTGCTGATGGTAATGTAAACTGGTGCAGTCACTGCAAGAAACTGTTTGACAGATCTTCCGAGGCAAAACACATATCTACCGGTGATGCACCAATTCCTTTCCTAAATATATACCTAACAAAAATGAGTGTACCAAACAGAAATCTACCCACCCAGTGACATGCTCAAGAATGTTTACAGCAGCTTTATTCATAATACCTCCCAAATGGAAACAAACAAAATGTCTTCCAGTTGCAGAATGGATAAATAATGAAATACTGCTTAGCAATAAAAACAAAGAAACTAAGGATACGAACAACAACATGGATATATTTTTTTAAAAACATTTTTGCCACTTACAAAAATTTTTTTTGTAAAGTTTATTTTATTTATTCTGAGATAAAGGGAGGGAGAGAGAGGGAGAGGGAGAGGGAGAGGGAGAGGGAGAGAGAGAGAGAGAGAGAGAGAGAGAGAGAGAGAGAATCCCAAGGAGGCTCTGCACTGTCAGCATGGAGCCCAATACAGGGCTCAAATTCACCAAGTGTGAGATCATGATCTGAGCTGAAACCAAAAGTTGGATGCTTAACCAACTGAGCTACTCAGGCATTCCACAACATGTATATTTAAGTGAAAGACGTCACTCACTACAGAGTGCATACTAAATCATTTGGTTTATAGGAAGTTTAAGGAAAAACAATCAATGGTGATAGATGTCAGCTTAGCAGCTTTTATAGAAACGTAGGGACTGGAAAGGGGCACGAGGGAGCCTCCTAAGGTGCTGCAAATATTCCAAATCTTGATCTGAATGATGGTCATAGGGTCAAAATTCCCATATATTGACTTTGTGCTTATACACAAGCATGCCATTTTTTATATATGGAAAAAAAATCAAGTTGAGTGAAAAGCAAGTGATAACAAATATGCAGATTCCCTATCAAAATCCCAGCTGGATTTTTTTTTTTTTTTTTTGCAGAAAATGACAAGCTGATTTTAACATTTGTAAGGGAAATGCAAGACACTCAGAATAGTCAAAACACTTTTGAAAAAGGACTTGTGGTTAATTTCAAAACTTACTCCAAAGCTATAGTAATCAAGATACTTTGGTACTGGCATAAGCAAAGACCTATAGACCAACAAAATACAAAAGAGTCCAGAAATAACCCTTATATTTATGGTTAAGTGATTTTTGACAACAGTGCCAAGATAATTAAAGAGGAAAATTAAAGAGAAAAAAAACAGTCTCTACAACAAATATTGGGACAACTAGATAACTGCATGTAAAAGAATACAGGTGGACCTTTTCATTATGCATCCCACAAAAATTAAGCACAAATGGACTACAGATCTAACTGGAGGAGCCAAAGCTATAAAACGTGTAGAAGAAAATAATGAAGGAAACTTGCATGACCTTAGGTTAGGCAAAGCCCCCTTAGATATGACACCAAAAGCAAGTAACAAAAGAAAAAAAGATGAAGTGGACTTCGTCAAAACTAAAAACTGTTAACAGCTTCAAAGGACACTATCAGGAAATAAAGAGGATCAACTCATAACATTGAAGAAAATGCTTGCTATAAGAGACTTGTATCTAAACTATATAAGAAACTCTTGGAACTCAATAATAAAAAGACAATCCATAAAAAATGGACAAAGGATCCACAGAAAATATATAAATAGCCAATAAGCACAAGAAAGAATGCCCAATATTTCATTAGCCACTAGGAAAATATAAATCAAAACCACACTGTGGTACCACTTCACACCCACTAAAATGGCTATCATCAAAAAGACAGATAATAACAAGTGTTAGCGAGGATGTGAATTAACCTCATATGGTTAAAAACAGAAAAGGGTATTATAAGACTTCTATCTCAAGAAGGCTGTTAAAAGACATACAAGCGTGATTTCATATATGTATATATGAAATAACACATCTATAAATATGTAGATATGCATGCATTAGGGTGTACATAGCCAGAAGGGCTCTTGGGGAGGTGTATCCAGAGCTCTGAAGTTATTTCTTCCGGGAGTAATGGAGTCTTTTGCCATTTTGGTTTGTTTGTTTCTGCATTATTTCATTATCATTCAGCAAGCAAGTTATCCCATGTTACTTGTGTAATGAACATAAAGTTTTGGAGAAACAATTGCCAAAAGGCAGTGTACAAAGAATGGTCTGGAGGTGGCATGGATTTTCAGGGGAGGCAGTCACCATCACACAGTGACAAAATGGAGGGACAAAATTCATGGAGACTTTTTTTTTTTTTGAACTGGAAGGTTGGGTGCATTTTGTCCAGGAAAGGAGATGATGTGGAAATTCAGGAGAATGGGTCGGCAGCGTGACAAGCCCAGCATTGTCTAGGTCTCAGTTTTTAGAAATATATTCATTAAGTAACACATATTCACTTGGATCTGTTCCTGTGAGGAAACCACAGACAGATGTCAGTCGAGAAGATTCATTTTAAGAAGGAAAGAAGGAAGGAAGAAGAGGAAAAGAGGAAGGGAAGAAGGTGGCAGGGAGGAGTGACAGGGGGTCAAAAAAAAGACCAAAGCCAGGAGGTGAAATCCCACTACCATTTTAAGCAACCAGACTTGCTAAAACATAAAAGTTCTTGGGGCCCGGAGTGGCTGAGTCGGTTGAGCATCAGACTCTTGATTTCAGCTCAGGTCATGATCTCACAGTTCATGGGATTGAGCCCCATGTTGGGCTTTGCATTCACAGTGCAGAGATGCTTGGGATTCTCTCTCCCCTTCTCTTTCTGCCCCTCCCCACTGCTCTCTCCCTCTCCCTCTCTCTCAAAATAGATAAATGAAAACTTTAAAAAAAGACATAAAAGTTTTTGAATAATGGAAAGACATAATTGAAAGTTTTAGAATCCCCTGCATTCTATGCAATTCAGTTCTTTTCCCAGAGAGAAGAAAACTCTCAGAGCAGCTTCAGTAGTATTACTTTTTTCTTGCTAACTCTATTCTCTGCCTCACTGTCCAATTAGACTTTGTAATCAGGTAAAAGTACTTTTCAGAACTGCCTGCAGCTGGGATCCTGGCTTCCTTTACCAAGAGATGCTGGATAAAGACGGAAGCACATGTCCGACTTCACTACCTGGGTCATTCTTAGCTTCATCCTTGGGATGGTCAAGGCTAGCACTTCTAGTTAGCGTGCCCTTCCATAGCTCATGCAAAGTCCAGCTTAGCCTTGGAAGTGTCTGATGCAGAAGAGTTGACCAAACCTGCTATGCTTCAGGAGGATTTACCCAACTTCAGGAGGTTTAACCCAAATTCTAAGAATTCCTGTCCATGGTTACTGGCAATTTTTCTTCACTTCACTTGTCGCCCTGGGGTGGGAGTGAAATGTAAAGACAAATGCACAGAGCCCTTGGGTAGAGATTTAGGACTGAGATTATCCCAAGTCCTCAATTTTAAAGCAGGGAAACCATTAATAAAAAGAGAGGCAGGCCAGTGGTACAAAAACACTTTTTAAGAGCTTGATCTGCCTCCCAGGGTGGACTTGCTAGAGTCACAATATTGTCTAAACTAATTGCCATGGCCCCAAAGTCCGCCAAGCGAGGAATTCAGTCAGCATGACTGTCCATCCCTTTCAATTTAAAATTAAATTAAATCTTTGGTTGTTTGCCTGAATTAATCGTTCAATTTGCAAAAAAACAATCAAACCTATGTTGTAAGTGGTTCCAGCTGTGGGCTGTTTTTTTTTTTTTTTCCCCCAGCAGCAGAGAAAAACTACTTAAGCATTTCGTAAACAAAACTGAGAGACTTTGGTTTTCTTTCAGAGATGAATGCATGTCTAAATGGTTGTTATCCTTGAACCTAGATTATATTTCTTCTTCCTTGGAACCCCAGAGCTGACACTGATGAAGAAAATATAAACAGGTTGCCTTCTACCGCAAGGACATTGCTACCAACCTTGAATATATTTTAGGGGTCTTTGATCAAAGGGAAGAGAACAAGCAAACTACTCAATGTCACACCCACTGCTTAGTTTTGCTCTGGAGGATAACCAAGGTGAGTCACAGACGCTCACTCTAAACATGCCTGCATACACGTGGGCATTGGACAGGTTCAAACGAACTCAATGTGATGGCTAGAATGAGTTTTCCAATTTGTAGTGGTTGTCACTGTCCTCTTCCATGCCAATTAATACAAAAGAAATTCCTGCTCATATTCATTTGAAGTTGTTAACAGGAGACAATATCTCACTTCTATGGCTGAAGGCCTTACCATCATATCTTTATGAACAATGCTACAACTTTAATATTGGGAGTTGTATGAGTAAGAATGCTACCCTACATAAATATGGCCTCAACAAGATTGTTAAACCATCAGTTAATCTTTATATTCAAGGCAAATGAAAGGGAAAGACTTGTAGATAAATAATTTTCTCCAAAGCCGGAAGCAAAGTGTGTATAATAAACTACACACTCCCCAAATAACAAGAATAAATCTATTGCATTTTTCCCCTTGTATACTGTGCTTATGAAACTAGAGCCTTGCTTGGCAAACACTTTATTCTAATATAAACAGTACAAAGATGAACACAATTCTTCTTACTCATGATTAATATATTTAGGAAATCACCTCTGAATCATTTAGGCAAAGCAGTCCAGTATATTCATGGTAAGGACAAATTTTCCCCCTCTTATGTGAATTATAAACAGTTTTTCACTTCCATTAGGCTTGAGAACTACAGGGACTTTTACCTCTGAGTTATTCCTAACATGAGAACATTACACAATGATATGTGTTTATCCTTTTAATCTGTGAAGGCAGAGGATGCAAAACATACATTTAGGATGCTAACAGAACATGGAAAATCTACCAACCAATCATGGAAAATGGTATAGGCCTGTGCACCCAACAAACTAGGGGAATTGGGGGTTTATGTGTCTGTGTGAGTGCTACAAGCCTACCAACTGATAAATAAAGCCTCTATGGGCATACAGCTGAGTTCCCATTTGTAACACATTGGGTAGTGGGCTAGGTTTGACTTTAGATCTTTGCTAGTCATGAAGGAAGGATGTACTAAGCTAACTGTCAGTACAAACAAGAAATCAGAGTATATACCTGTCTCAGAGAACAAGCTGGCACTGAGACCTGTTAAACCAATAACCCAAATAATGCAAAGACCATGAATTTCTAGGGGGGAGCAGTGGGCTCCAGGTGTAGGCAAGGGGGGCACCAGCACAGCATTTTATGGTCATGAAATCTTCCTCCTAAGGAATCTTACTTGATTCAGTTCCCCATATCAACCTCGGGAGAAAAGATTAAAAAAAAAAAACTATATTCATTTTACAGATGAGGAAACAGCCACTACATAACAGACCTAAGATGGGAACCCCAATTATTGACTCCTAAATCCACTCTACCAGACTTCCATATCTAGCTGGTCAACAGCAGGTCAGCCATTCTGAGTATTTCTCCAATTGTAAAAGGGGAATAAAAGCATCTTATAACAGGGTTGTCATGGAGATCTGATGAGATAAATTGTGGGTAGCAGTTAAGATGCTTTGGGCTGTAAACTAAAAGAAAAATCCAATTTACCATGGCTTTAAAATAAAGCAATTTATCAGCTCCTGGACCAGGAAAGTCCACAGTGGAGGGACTGCAGGATTGAGCTGATCTAGAGGTCGATGGGGAGCCAGCATGAAGCTTCTCTTGGCTCTGTCTTCGTCCGTATGTTGGCTTCGTACCCAGGCTGGCTGCCTTCGTGGTGGAGAGAAGACTGTGTGCAGCTACCAGGATGCATGGCTTCTCCTCCGCACCATGGAGAATGGAACAGCTTCCTTTCTCCCAACCATCTAGCTGAGCACCCAGCTTCACTCTGACTGGATGACCAGCCCCACGTCCAGGTAACTGGCATGGAACATGGCAAGGATGCACCCGCTTCCCTCTGTGAAATCAGAAGAATAGATGCTCTGGAGACAGCTGGGATAGCAACCACAGTCCGTAGAATAGAGTCTCGTCATGCAGCATACCTCTGAGCCCTTTGAAAGCACTCAGGATGTCCCAGCATTTGACATTATCTTTGAGTCTCCCTTTTTCATGTATAAAGGGGGTAATTGGTTGGATTCCTTCAGTTATTAACATTCCTTCAGTGATTAACATTAATTATCACAGCAGGTAGCATTTACTGAGCACATACTACGTGCCTGGCACTGTACTACGTGCCTGGCACTGTACTAATAATTGTTTTACATCAATTATTCTTCACTCTGGTCATTGTGGGAGGAAGTAATCTAATTCTTATTCTGTAGATAAGGAAGCTGAGGCATAGAAAAGCCAACTAATTGTTGAAGGTCATAAAGAGACTTATTTGTGGGGTTGATACTAGCCCCTTACTCTTTCTGATTTAGAGACGTCATTCCTAAATAAATCACAATCTGATTTTTCAGGAAAAAACAGTGAAATAGCATTTCTCTAAAAGAATTTTAATAATTCATACTATTCATTTTTCCCCATGTGTAGAACATTACACGTGGTTATCAGATGTCTTATCATTAGTGTTGCACTAAGAAATAATTTATTCCAGGGGGCATCTGTACGGTTCAGTCAATTAAGTGTCTGACTCTTGATTTTGGCTCAGGTCATGATCTCACCATTGTGGGATCAAGCCCCACATTGGGCTCCATGCTGGAGTGGGTGTGAAGCACTTAAAATTCTCTCTTCTTCTCCTTCTGTCCTTCCCCTGCTCATTCTCTCGTTCTCTCTCTCTCTCAAGGAAAAAACAAAATCTATTCCAGTGGGGTGCTAATCCTGAAAAATCACACACACACACACACACACACACACACACACACACACACGTCACCTGCTTGATGACGTGAATTTGGAAAACACATTGTACCTCTCCAACAGCCCCTGTCATATGAATTCTGGCTATCCAAATTCAGGGGCTATGAAGATACAAAGAGGGAAGGCTGCCTTTGACTCCGTCCCCCTGGCCCCGCCCCTGGCCATATTCATTTTCTATGACCAAGACAAATGTGCTCCCACTTGAGGGTCCTTGTGCATGTAGTTCATTCCAGACAGCTGCATGGCTTACTCCTGGGCTTCCTACCAATCTCGGCTCAAATGTTTCCTTTTCAGAAAGGAAAGTCTCATCTCCCCTCTGTACAAAATAGCTCCACCTTCTACCCCTATACTGCATTACTCTTTCATTTTTGCAGCGGATTTAGCACCATCTGTCTTACTAGCCATCTTGACTATCTATTTATGCTCCATCACTAGAATGCAAACACTGTGATGGAGGCGCTTGGATCTTGTGTTCACTGCTGCGTCCCCAGCACCTAGCATAGTGCTTGGCATATGTTCCATGCTCAATAATGCAGATCAAATGAATAAAGAAACATATACTCTATTCTGCTTCTGAGAGAGTCACAATGTCCAGCATACCAAAGGCTCCGAGAAGTCTTGTTCAAGTTATTTAAAAATCCGTGTTGCCTAAATGTGGCCATTTAACATTTTTGGTGGGGAAAAAAAATACCCACCAACATTCCACACAACTAAAGTTGCTGGAAATCACTTTGGGAAATACTAAACTGCTATCTTATTTTATAGGTGAGGAAACTGAGCCTCTGAAGCATCCAGGGGTGCATCTAGGCCACACAGCAAGACAGCCAGTGAGCCCGGCCCTCGATTCCCTGTTCACAATGCATAGACCTCCCTGGGCTGCATCATCACCTCCCTGGGCTGCATTGATTGAAGATCTTTGGGGCTAATTATACCAGACACACTAATCAATAAACCCATCAATGAGTATTAATGGGCTATCTATCCTGTGCCCAGCCATCAGCACCTGCATTGTGACACTGAAAGTTCCAATGACACTTTTACAGGAGACACATTTTTTTCAAGAGCTGCTGATTGATTTCCTGAAGGCTGAGGTTCATGGGGAGATATGTTTTCTCAGACAGTGTTGGCTTCATTGATCTTTGCTGTGTGCCAATCCCATTCTTGTCATCTTATTATTTTTTACTATTTTGCTTCCCACTTTTACCTCCTTGGTACTTTTTTCCAAGCATATCTTGGTTATTGACCAAATGGGACACAACCCTGTTTGTGGGCCAAAGAAAATGCTCTGCAGCATCCATGGGAATAAAATTAGGTTGGAGAGGGCTGGAGAGAATGCCAGTGACAGGGGATCCCTCACAGGGCCGTACCCGCCCTGACACCACTTCCTCACCTCCTACCCTCCCGCAGCTAGACTTCATCCCCTCCCCTCCAGAGAAGTTTCTCTTGTCAAGGACACAGGCAATTCCATGCCAGGCAATGACTCCTCAGACCTCTTATCATGTCGCAGTCCAGAAGCTTCACACAAAGTGGCCTGCCCATCCTCTTGATGACATTTCCTATTCTTCAATTGCACAACACCGTGCTGCCTCAATTTCCTCGTGTACTGGCTGCCTGCCTCAGGTCCCCATCCTGGCCCCTGCTCCTCTGTATTCTCATCCCTCAACTTGGGAGCCCCCAAAGCTTATTAGTCTAGGAGCTCTTCTTTCCTCAACCTACATCCTTTGCCCAGGGAACAGTATTTGGACCAATGGATCTAAACAGCATCCCTTCCCCCCACCCAGGCCTCTACCTCCACCACCACCAAAAAACAAAACAAAACAAAACAGAAAAACAAAAAAAAGGAAAAGATCCAGGACTATACAACCAAATGGCTATTTGCCTTTTTTTTTTTTTTTTAATTTTTTTTGTTTTCAACGTTTATTTATTTTGGGGACAGAGAGAGACAGAGCATGAATGGGGGAGGGGCAGAGAGAGAGGGAGACAGAATTGGAAACAGGCTCCAGGCTCTGAGCCATCAGCCCAGAGCCCGATGCGGGGCTCGAACTCACGGACCGCGAGATCGTGACCTGGCCGAAGTCGGACGCTTAACCGACTGCGCCACCCAGGCGCCCCTTTTTTTTTTTTTTTTTTTTATTTAAAAAAAAATTTTTTTTTCAGGCTATTTGCCTTTTATTGCTTATGTTACCTTGAACAATCAACCCCTCTCTCTGCTTCAGTCTCTGTCAGTCTGCAAAGGAGTGGGAAGCCCCGCTTCACAGGGTTGCATGGAGAACTGAATGACTCCTATATGTAAAGTCCCTAACCTGTAAACAGGCAGCAAAGGTCAGTACTTACAGTCACTGCATCTCTCTACCAGAGTATCTCATAGACATGCCCAAAACAGAATTCAAGATCTCTGTACTCCTCCCTGCCCACCCTACCTCTCCCTTGCAGGGTCCCGCTAAAAGTCTAAAATGGTTCAAAAGGTTCAGAAGCCACCACTCGTGAAGAAAGTGCTCAGGGTGGCAGTAGGGAGAGCACCCTTTCCCCCCCACTGCATCCAGCAGGGGTCCTGCCCTTCCCAGGGCTCTAGTAGGGACCAGAAATGCCTACGGCTCACTGCACCTAAACCCTCAGTTGCCCTCGACTCAGAAAATCCAAGCCACCTACCTGTCAGGTGCCTCCCAATGTAGATGGTCCAGCCTTTTATCAACTAGAGCCTGACTCTAGTTTTTTGAAGAATCTGTTTCTTTGTTTGCTTTTATACCAGTCCTTGGGGACAAGGGCATCAGTGGTTTGATGTCACAAGGACAAGTGTCTTCTTCAGAGAAGGTAAGGGAAAAAATTGCTTGTTCGTGGGGGGAGGGTGGGCCTTTAGGAAAATAAGCTGGTTAATTTCTCAGTTAATTTTCAGATTTTCTTACCGAGAAAGATGATTCAACTACTGAAGGCTCAGGAGGGAAGCGGGTTTGAAAAGAATTGATCTAGAAAGGTCTCTTAGAAGCCCGACATTTTCTTTCTGGGACAGAACTCATTTGGCATCTCCCACTGTCCTGAAGCATCTAGAGTGTGTGGCCAGGACAATGAACTATGAGCATATTTTCCATCTGCCAGGACTTCAAGACCCCAAAGCCTTCTCTTGGAGGGTGGAAGAGCTGTCTGCAAGGCTGCAGAGCTACCAATCAAATAGACACATTTCCTTCATAAGTACTCCTAGCTGGGGAGGTTCAAAGATGTCTGAATGAACTGGACGTGGTTATAGCCAAGTTCATTAGATACTCCCTGCCCTGCACTCGCCAGGGTAGCCCCAGATACCCCTTAGGCAGTGGCTGGAGTTTGTTCTCAGCCCTCACACCTCAGCCTCTGACTCTGATTTCTACACCTGCTTATGGCCCCTTAAGTGTCTACAAGCCACCTTCCCCAACATCTCTGCACATCCTGTTCTCCCAGATGGTGACACAGCTCTGGAAGTCCCTAAATACAATAACCCACCTTCCTACATGCATTCAGATGTCAAATGGAAACCACCAATGATGCGCTCACTGTGCTAAGAGTCATAAGCAGGTATTTCTGCACATACATTTGATGCCCTCAAGGTGCTCACCATCTGGAGCACTGGTTTTGAACTTAGCTGCACAAAAGAATCACCCAGAAAATTTTAAGGATGCCTGATGCCCAAGTCTTAATCCCCAGAGAGTAATTTAACTGGCCTGAGGTGAGGCCAGGGCCCTACAGGACTTGAGAGACATTCTAGGTAATCCTAATTAGCAGAAAAGTGAGCCCCACTAATGCAGTGGACAGTTAGAATATGAGAGAGCGTTATTCCAGGGGCACGGTGTCCCTTAGCCCTCATTAAGGGGGAGATCAAGGGCCAGGGAGGCTTCCTGGAGGAGGTGGCCTCTGGGCTTTTTTAAAAAGAATGAGTGGGAGCTGGTCAAGTAAGTCAAAACTGAAAGGGGCGGAGAAGGCAGGCAGAGGGAAGAAGGGAAATGGTGGGGACAGAGTGAAGGGAGTGGAAACCACGCTGTATATCAAAGTTGAGAGGTTCCGAGTAGTGAGCTAAGGAGGTGAGGGCAGGCAAAAGCGTGTAGGGCAGTGTGGGCTTTTAGTATGCAGGCAGGAGAGACCACTCAAGAATTGTCAGGTGTGGTGGAACAAGATGAGATACCCAAGGGGGAAGCATTTCAGAGGAGGATGGATTGCCAGGGTGGGTCAGGGACTGGGCAGTGCAGGAGCTATTCGTGTATTTATTAATACATGGGCATCTCCTCTCTGCCAACACCCAGAAAGGAGAAAAGACAGGAGGGCACTGCCTGGGACATACACAGAGCTAGGTGCTTTACATGCACTGTCTTTGAAAGAAAAAAAAAATCCTCACATAACATCATCCTACGTGGCTTTTGTTATCCCCATTTTACAGATGAACAACCCAAGTTAAATAACCCATGGGGGCCGCACAGCTAGTTAAGTGGCTGCATCAAGACTCCAACTCAGCAAAAGCAGCATTCCTAACCATTAAGTGTTTGCCCCTCCCTGCCTCAGACTGCATCCTAGGGGCTGCTAGCATCACTAATCACTCAGCTAATGTTTGCATTTTAATGGAGGCCTTCTGTTACCTTAAAGGAAAGCAATCACTTTTCCTAATTGATCCAGATGTCTGATGCCCCAGTGGCATGATCTAAGGGTATAAAACCAACTTGCCCCCTGTAAATCATTCTGACTTGCACAGCAAATTCAGAGCCGTTTTTTTTTTTTTTTTTTTTGTAGTCAACTTCCAAACTCAAAGCAGATCACCAACACAAGATAGAAAGTCTTGAGCTAGTTTCCTGCAACTTTTGGCCATAAGAAGGCTTATTAAATATGCAAACTCCCTCGGCTCATCCAGGCTTCCTAAATCAGGATCTTGAGGTACGCTGTCTGGAATCTGCACCGTACAAGTTTCCCCTAACTAACATCAGCCTGGAGCAGGCAGCTGGCTCAGTTCCTGTCTCTCCAGGAGGGGTTTTCCTGAAGTAATTGTTGCTTCCACTTCTTTCCGCACATCATCTTAAAGCTCAAGGATCCTGTGTGCACAGGTTTCAAGTGTGAGGTCTCCCTTAACTGCCTGCAAAGCTGCAGCTCTTGGCATGGAGCCTTCCTGTCTCCCGTGTGTGCTACTGTTCAGCAGATCAAGTAACCTGTGGCGGCCCAGGTAGAAGAAAGGCGAATGGCAAAGCTAGAGATGAGAAGTATGGGCAGGGGCAGAGGTAACAGTCACAATGGCTTTTAGCTAATCAGTGATCCTTTCTCCTCCCACCAAAATGCATTCTGCAGCTTGAATCCTGCCTGATCTCCTGGTTTGAGTACCTACACGCAAAAATCCGTACTCTGTCTTCTGGTGGTAGCTACACGGTGGGATGACTGGGTGGCCAGAGAGGCCTCTGGGGGTCAGTTAGGTTTTAGTAGCCTAACCACTTTAGAGTTTGCTTTAAGAACTAGAATTATACAAAACCACGTGCCTCAGCGAAAAATGCATTCATGTAGAAACTAACATGGAAAAACACCTGAACAGACCCACCCAGTCAGATGCCCCTGGTGATGGCTTTTAGGAAATGAGGCCCTTTGATCCCCAGCCAACTTCTGTGGCTCTAAATCTGAATGGAGTTTTCCTGGCCAAGCTCTTCATCTGGGATTGTAATTTAGTACAACGAGGCTGAAATGCTATCTTGAAACTCACTGAGAGACTCTGAATTCCCAAGAATTAGGGCAGAGGTGCAGCCATGCCCCAGAGACAGGCAGTGGCCTGCTCGAGGTCCCAGCCACTTAGCTGGAGATCTGAGCCTGGACGTCCCATTGCGCCAGCCCCTTGCCTTTCCAACTGGCAAGATTCCACAATTTGCCTCTTTCTGGGAGAGGCCCAAGGAGTGTGGTTAATGGATGTTTTTTGATCTTACACTCGAAAAAGCTAATCAAATGTTCAAAGACTAAACCCTGTGTAATTACAAGTTTGATCTAAGGTAAGACTCAAAAGAAGGAAATGACTCCCTAGGATAAATATTAGGAGAGATTTCTTTTGAGAGAACTAGGAGAGCCATGCTCCTGTGGCTGGTGTGCAATAATGACTTTTTGGTCCTATGGACAGCCATCCTGTCCTGGAAGAAGATACCTGTGGGTGTAGAATGTTGAGCTCAGCGTCCATCTGACCGTTTGGCCCATTGATACAGCCACATCTAGGTGTACAAATCACTTCCCAAGTGTTTCAGGGCAGTGTCCATGGCAACGTTCGCCTCACTGACAGGACCAGGTTCCAACTAACCAGCCCACAGTCCAGATGAGCTTTCCTGCCACCAGGTGGAGACTGACTCAAATCTATAAGCTGGCAGAGTCTTTACGTATTAGGAGGCAGGTTACATGAGTTGGAAATACCCTCAAAGGTGGGCTACTCCAGTGATTCGCAAACCTAACTGAGACATCAAAGGGGCATTTAAAATACACGGATGCCTTCTAATAGTAGATATTAAGGAAGTATTGTTTTGCAGAGTGTGGCAGCAGTGCTGGAAACACATAATGATTGACTTGAGAATATTCAGGCATAAATAAAAGAGGAGTTGTGTATATCAGGAAGGGTTCCCGTAGGAAATAGTGGAACAAGCAAAGAAAGTAAGCAGGGAGCATTTGCTGTTTATAAGAATGTGGACAAGGGATGGAGGAAGTAACGGCAGGGAAACTGCCATCTCTAGGCAGAGTGGCAAGGGGAGGGAGTGGATAAGGACCTGCAGACAGAGATGTAGTGACGGAGAAGTCAGGCTGCCATGAGTTGTGGCTCCAGAGAAGGAACACAGTCACTGCCAACCTTCCAGGAGGGAGACAGCCAGGGAAATACATGCACCAGCCTTGGTCTATTCTAACTTCCCAGTCCTAACTGGGAAAAAGGGTCTTGGGAAGCTGGTGAAGGCAGTAGCCCACCTACCCGAGGCCCAGAGGAGGATGGTGTGGACCTGGAGGGGTAGCTGGAGAATATTCTGCATGAAAGAGACGAAACAAACATGACAACACATTGAACGTGGTTGATATTGGTGATGTGTCCTTCAGTCGGTTTGGACATTTTCATTATTAAGTTAAAAACAACCCAGATTCTTAGGGCTGGCTTCAGACCTATCAACTCAGACTCCTTAGGGAATGAAGCCCAGGGATCTGTGTTTCTGAAAAGATCCCCAGGTGCTGACCTCCCAACTAATCCAAGCTTCTCTTTTTCACTGAGGAAACTGGCAACAGGTTGAGTGACTCCATCAAAATCACAAAGAGCCAGTGGTAAAGACTGGATCAGAATCTAAGTCACCAGTCCCAGGCTGGTTCTTAAAACCAGTATGAGTAACAGCAGCAAGAACACGAGGGCCATTACAACCTCACTCTGAACGCTCAGTATGTGCCAGGCATGGGTCTTACATGTGTTATTTCATTGGGTTGCAGCAGAGATGCAATGAGTTAGCACATGTAATGGGTTTAAAACATGCCTGGCACATAAAATGCCTTGACCAATAGTAGATATTATTACCATCAGATCCTTTTAACTATGACAACAATCCTCTGCAATAACTATTATTATTATTTCCTTTTTTTTTCTTTTTCGGATAGACAAACTGAAGCTTGGGTAAGCTAAGCCCCGCCCCGGGTGTTGTCCACATAGGAGGGATTTGGACATAGACCTGAAGGATTCTGAAGCCTAAACTCTTAACCATCATTCCCAGACTTACCAACCACACTGTCTTCTGAAGTCTGGGCTGTGTGGGCCACCTGATTTTCAGTTTGCTTCTCCAAATCACTCTTTGGGCTTGTGGGTATGTAGCCCAGACATATCACACGTCACTCGTAGTATACATCTGGGACAGATGGGACTTTTCTGAGTTCCCTGAGGACAGCAGCTGAGCGTGCATGGAGTTAGTTAGCCTCACCATCCTACACTGTCTGGCAACCAGTTGGCAGCTAATCTATATGTTTTTGATGACTAAATGGAGAAAGGAAAATTCAGTCCTTAGAAATGGATGGTAATACACCCACCTGCCATGAGTCTGCCTTGCACCTTGGTAGTCATGGCTGATAGATTACCAAAGTCCTTGTGAATTCTAGAAACAGCCTCAAATTCCACAACTAAGCACATCATTCAGCCACAGCCAATGAACTAGACTGGGCTTGTAAGATTAAATTTATCGTGCTAGCCCTTAGCAGCAGATACATGGTTTGAAAAGTTTGGCACTCTTCAGCCAAGAATGTTATTGCTTGTTGAAAATAAGACCACAGATCCCAGGATCAGAAGGGCCTAGCCTGGGCCCTAGGCTGTCTAAATGACCATGAATGAGTCACCTGACTCCTCTGGGCTTGTGGTCCTTCCTTGGCTGTAAACTGAGAATGCCAACCTATTCATCCATCATGGCTATTGTAAGAATTAAAGGAGAAAGCACTTCCAAAAGCACCTGATACACTCAAAAGCATTACATACATGCAAATTATTATTAACAAAATATAGCCATAGTATCACTGGACTTGTGAGAGTAGATGCTGGTTTTTTTCTATGACATTAACTTCATACAATTAACAGATGTGTCCTGGGTAGCTCCAACTCCTCCTCATTAACCCCTCATCCATGAAGGTAGGAAAACTCTGTAGCTTCTATAATCCACTGAAACATGGGCTCCCTACCATTACTGTCTGTTGACTTCATCCAGGAGATTCTCCTTTATTCCCTAAAACAATCTCCAAATGCAACCCTTTAGTTAAAGCAAACTCTCTGGCAGGGTTCAGACCTTCTTGCTTATGGGCAGAGACTACAATCCTTTATCTAAAAAGACATATTATGAAATTCAGAATTCTTTTGATATTTGAAAGATGTGGTATTGTATATATACTGTCTATTACTTAATACCTGTAATCAACCCCATTAATATTTCTGCATAACAAAACATAAATATTCATAGTAAATGGTCTAAATAGACAAGTCATAGCCTCCTACAAGAGGAAGTCAAAGTTTTGCAGCTCATTGTGTTTAGGTAGGGTTCAAGTCTGGCTGTCAAATGAGTTACCAAAAACAACAACAACAACAACAATAACAAAAATTAAGCTTTCAGAGCTTCCTGAATTTCAAAACTGCAGGTATGGGATTCTAGACATGAACTTCTGTATTTCACAGAGAGGAGATGGAGGACAGTAGGCGCCTGCCAGCAAGGATAATGGGAGTCAGGATCCCAATAGGTAGAAGTTCAAGTGCATGAAAAGGAGCCTCCTCTTTCATTAACTATGTGATTCTGCCTCCTTCTACATTCCTGCATGCAGCTGCCAGAACTGATGCTCTAAAACAGTTTGTACTGTGTCATTCTCTGACCGAACACTCCTCCATGATGCCCCAACATTCAGCTCCTTAGCCTGATATACCAGACCTTCAGTGAACTAACCCCTACCCAACCTTCAGTCTCATCTCCTGGCTTCCTCCAGGAATAACCCTTACCAGCAGAACCTCCACACTAGACATATCCAGCCTTTGTCCCAACTTTGCCTGGAAGAATGCCTTTGGCCTTCCCTTCATCCTGCCCAAACCCTCAACCCTCTGGAGTCATTTCTGCCGTTAACCCTTTCTTGACACTCGCACTTCCACACAGGGTCTGGATACATGGGTCTGTGACTGCTAATCTGGGATGTGGCTGCCCTCCTGAAAATCCAGGCTCCCCCAGATTGTATTTGTTCCAGGGTTAGCAAGTAGTTAGTACACACTGGCCATGTAGACCCTAAGGGAATGCCACACCTCTGTATTACCAGTGCCTGGCACCAAGCACATCATAGAAGTTCAGAACCCATGTATAGGATCAGGCCACCCCACTCCCTGCTGACATCCTTTAGCAGCTCCAACTGGTCTTAGGACAAAGTCCCAGATCCTAACAAGGCCCAACGTCACTAGGTCTCTGCCTTTCTTGCATTATTTGTCTTCTAGCACTTGGGGCCTCCATCAGTGGCCCAGCCATGCCAGCCTTTGTTTAGTTTATGGGGGGGCCCATGTTCCCTGCTCCTTCGCTGGTTAACCCCACCTAATTTTGCATCTCTTTGCTTCACAGCCTGTTGTGGCAGAGGCAGATGGCTGCCCACCATTCTTCCCCTCTTCCTTGATTCCAGAACCATGATTTTATTTGGGAATGACAATGAGCCCAACTAAAAGTCATTATCTCCCGGCCCTTCTTGCAGTTAGGTACAGCCATGTGACTGGGTTCTAACAGAGGGTATGTAAACACAATTTTGTTGGTACTTCCAGGAAAGCTCTTGAAAGGGGTATGTTCTACTGTGCTTCATCATTTCTGGAATGTGAACCTGATGGCTAGGCACCTTCAGCCATCTGGGACTGTGAGATGCTAGGCTAAAGGTTGTGGACCAGAAGGACAGAAGGGAGTTGGATCCCTGGTAACTGTACAGAGATCATACTCAGTATGTCTGGATTTTGAGGGGTTATGTGATTCATGTCTCTCTTCCATGCTAAATTACAACAGCCTATAGGGCAGATGCAATGTGGATTTTTGCTTACTGCCACATGGCCAGGGTGTAGTAGGTACTCACTAACACTGGAAAAATACACTCTCATTCCGTATTGGCTCTAGAAGCTTGCCACCGGGTCCTTCTTTTTAGATCTCCAGGCTCAGCACTAGGCACTGTACATAGAGGTAATGACACTCAGATACTTGAGCTAAAGGAAAAAAATCCTACAAATAAAGATTCCTTGGCATACCCCTCTTTTTTTTTTTTTTCCTAGTGTTCGCTGTTTAGGAAAAGTTGTAATTTGCACAGTCCCATTTCTTGCCATCAAGCTCCTCTCCTGACACTATTTTCTCATTCTTCATGCTCCAGCCAGGCTGAACTACTTACAATTTCATAAAGAACCCCTGCTCTTTCCTGTCTCCTGCTCTGCGTATGGGCTGTTCTACTTGGAACTCATTTTACTCAGTTTAAGGCCTGCTCACATCTGTGGAGTCTCAACTTTGATGTCACCTTCTCCAGGAAGCCTTTACGGTCCCTTCAAGGCCAGGTCAGGCTTCCCAAGGTCTTCCCCAATGTGCCCATCACAGCATCTAGAACCCCGTATTATTTCCTACACCCCCTTTGTTATGGGTTGAATTGTGTTTCCCTCCCCTCCAAATCTCTGCTGAAGTCCTAACTTCTCCCTGTAAGTGTAACCTGATTTGGAAATAAGATCTTTATAGATGTAATCAAGTTAAGATGCGATCATACTACATTAGGGTGGGTCCTTAATCCAATATGACTGATATCCCTGTAAGAAGAGAATACACACAGACAGGGACACACAGAGTGCCATGTGCAAACACGGATCCAGAGGGACACACAGAATGCCATGTGCAAACACGGATCCAGAGGGAAGATGGCTATATGACCATGGAGGCAGACCAGAGTCAGCAGCTGCAAACCAAGGAATGCCAAGGGTTGCTTAACAACAGGGGCTAATTCGGAGAGCACTGCCTACAGATACAGTAATTTCAGATTCCTAGTCTTTAGAGCCATTAGAGAATACATTTCTGTTCTTGTAAGTCACCCAGTACACGATACTTTGTTATGGCAGCCTTATGAGAGGCTGAATATACAAATGGACAATGGCCAGACTATATATCAGAGAAGAACTCTGACCCACAACTGGAAGCAACCAGCCCCTGAAGCCAAATGGTAACCCCTGGGGCAGACAGCCCTAAATGGCCAGGACTTGATTACTGACAACTTCCCTACATTTCACCCCTGCTGCCAACTTAGAACCAACCAGAGAAAGCTAAACGTGCACGCCTAACCAGTTACATAGGATGCTGCCCCACTCGAAGTTAGCGTTCCAGAAGCCTCCAGCTTCTCTATGCCACTAGCCTCCAATCAGGACGCTCCCAAGGTCTTCCCTATTTTCCACTAAAAAGCTTTCCTTCTCCTCTTTGAGTCTGTCAAACACAAGTGACAGGGGGCTGATTCCTTTGCTATAGCAAGCTCTCATTTGAGTGGAAACTAACACAGCATCTTTCAATAAAGGCTTATGCTAACAGTATTCCCGTTGCTTCTCTTCCACATCATTCTCTGACATCATCTCAGGTAGTTTTAGAGAAGCGAACCTATTTTTAACCTATTTTCTGACTAATAAAATTTCTCATTCACCATGATACACCCAGCTTAAAGCCTAGCATGTCATCAGGGCTCCATTAGTAACATGCTTAATGGAAATGATGGTTCTCTCTTCCTTTCCTGGTTATGCGTCATCTGGCCAGAAGGTTGTACTTCACAGGGAAAAGTTGTTCTACGGAACAGGCATGGCTCTGTGATTATTTAGTACCCTAATAAAGGAGCTTTCCTACTAGATAACGTGACATTAGTGGACAGTTTAATCACAGCTGGTCAATAGTTATGCGGCCAGAGACCCAGGTGTGCTGTATGACTTATTTACAAGCCGATTCTGGAGCCCATCAGCCTCCTTGTGAGGTCCACCTGTTCCTACCTACCGCACCAGGTACAACACAGGCGGCCAAAGCCAGCAGGAAAGAACCAATCCTCAGCAGAGGCCCTTCCTGCTGTCTTTCTGGAGCAGGACGAATTTCCTTTTGATTACAAAGTAGGTACAGCTTTTCTTCCTGGTAAACTTCAGGGCTCACTCGACCAATTCCCTCCAGGTAATCAGAGGCAAAACAACAATCAGAGGAGGCACTAGAGAGCCTAAGGCATGCTGGTTTTGCATCCAGGCTGTGCATCTGAATCAACTGCAGGTGCTTGTTAAAATTACAGGTAGTGGAGCCTCCCCTGACCCTTCTGAGACAAAGCCCTGCAAGTGGGGCTGGGCTCTGGGCTTTTACTGAGCTCCTTGCGTACCTGGGTTTTGTGGGGCCTGAAACCAACCAACAGAAGAGCTGTGAGAACCTCCCTTTCTAAGGGCGATGTAACCAAAAGCAAACATCCTGACCACTGGTGAAGATTTGGATCCAATAGGCAGCAGGGAATGGTCAAAAAACAAGGACAACGCATAGCAAGCACCTACAGGTTCCAAGATAATGGGGATCAAGTGTTGAATAAGACAATCACTGCCCTCTCCGAGCCTCTGGTTTAGTCAAAGGGGCAGACCTTAAATCATTAGACAAATGAACAGGCCATTCTACTTGCAATCAACTCAGCAAGGGAAAAAGCACAGAATATGCCTGGAGGGTGACACTGCACATGAGCTAGTCTGAGGGTCTGTGAAGACTTCAGTGAGGATATGACATGTGAGGTCGGAAGATGAAGCAGGAAATCCAGCAAAGAAAAGGGTCAAAGGTGAGACAGGGCTTTCCAGAAAGAGGGGACATAGTGTCCAAAAACCCTAAGGCAGAACTGAGCTAGGCACAGTCAGGAAATTAAAAGATGTTCTAGAAAGCTCTTAGCAAATGGTGTAGTACTCATACACTTTAAGCAGAAAAGAAGCCAGGTGTAAATGGGAATTTGCCTAAGAATTTGCTTATTGTTGCAGACAAGTCTTGGGACTCTGGCCAATCCATCCTCATCATTCTCTGAGAACTGGCTTCCTTCACCCTCGGGAAGGGCCCTGCAGCTATACTGAACCTCCACAAGCCCACCCCCTGCGCAAAAGCCAGCCAGACAGGGGGAGCATTGGCTGGCTTCTTGCCATTCAAATATTTCTCTCTCTTCCAACCAAGAAATGGAGGTGACAGAGTTGGAAGTTTAGTTACTTTAACAGCCAAACTTCAGACTTTCTACACTTTTGTTCTTGAGAGGTGCCTGGTTCCCACCTCATGCTAACTCTGGTGGTTTAGCATTTCCTTAAACTGCATCCAAGGAGCCAATGTGAGCAGGTCATTTACAACCCAACAGCTTCGAGATCCCTCTGCCTCCACTCTCAGAGCCCGGAGGGCCAGTGGACTGGGAAATGCTTGGCATTCGTCATATCCAATCCCCCCAAACACTGGGCTTTTCTCCCAATCGTTTCCATTTCTGATTCCCTCCCAGAATGAGTTCTGAGAGTGGTTTCACTTTCGGTGGCTTGAGGTGATTCACAGCAGACAGTGGTTGTCAGGTTTGACAAGGTGCCAGGGAGCACACTGGGATTTCTGGAGCTCTGCTCACAGTGTCCTGACCTAACAGAACCTGCCCCAGCAAACAACAGGGCCTGACATAACTTCTTTCCACACCTTGGCTGATTTGTAATGCAACATCGAAAGCCAAGTTGTAGATCAGCAGTGGGTCCCTGCTTCCCCTCCCGCACCCTACCTGAGACAGGGATAGCCTGCTGACCCCAGGAATTGGGCGGGATGGAATTTAGTATTTACTCAGCAGGGCCCCTGCACCAGGCACTGGACTAGGTATGTTTTTCAGGTGACTTTTACCATCGCTTTGTGAAAGCCCATTTTTATAGTGAGAACACTGAAGCTCTGTGAAGGTTAAGAACACGTTCTTTTGCAAGCAGCGTAGCTCGGACTGCAGCCCACCTTTCAACAGCCCAGTGACTCCCCCTTTTAACCACAGCTGCAGGGAGGTAAGGTAAGGCCCTGGCACATTGCAAGGACAGGCACGGGGCCCATGGGACAAGGGACTGCTGAGGCCATGATGGGAAGAAAAGAGGAATGTTTCCACCCAGATCCTAGGGGAGCTTAAGGGCAGACTTCTGCTGTGGTTTTTCAAAGGACAATTAGAAAGAGAAAAAGATAGATAGCTTTCTGGTCTTACAAGTCGTGGTTTCCTGGGGCACCTGAGTGGCTCAGTCAGTTGAGCATCTGACGTCTGTCTGCTCGGGTCATGATCTCAGGGTTTCTGAGTTCCAGCCCTGCCTGGGGCTCTGTGCTGTTAGGGCGGAGCCTGCTTTGGATCCTCTGTCTCCCTCTCTCTCTGCCCCTCCCCTGCTCATGAGTGCATGGGCTCACTCTGTCAAAAATAAACAAGAAAGAAAGAAAGAAAGAAAGAAAGAAAGAAAGAAAGAAAGAAAGAAAGAGAAAGAGAGAGAAAGAAAGAAAGAAAGAAAGAAAGAAAGAAAGAAAGAAAGAAAAAGAAATCAGAGTTTCCTACCATTCAAAGCTGCACTGGTCTACCTGCATTACCCTGGAAGGATAGTGGACTGTGGTTTTACTACAGTCAAGAGCCCCAGACTGTTCCGATCTTGTGCTTTCCTAGCTGTGTGACCCTGAGCAAGTGCCTCATCTTCTCTGATCCCTAATTTACTTACCCCTTGCAAAATTGTGGTGATAAATACACCTACTTTAGAAGCTTTTGTATGAGGGTTATTACCCTCATTTTGCAAATGAGGAAACTGAGGCTTGAAGACATCCACTAATTCCTTCCACAAACATTTATTGAGAATGACATGATGGGAGGGACAAGGAAGGAGTCCAGGAAAGCAGGCCTCGTAATGATTACTAATGGCAGTGTGTCTTTTAAAAGGGTTGAGAAACACTGTGCTGACAATTAAAAGTACCACAGAGAGGGGTGCCTGGGTGGCTCAATCAGTTGAGCATCTGTTGATTTCTGCTCAGGTCATGATCTCATGGCCATGGGATAGGGCCCCACTTCAGGCTCTGTGCTGACAGTGTGGAGCCAGTTTGGGATTATCTCTCTCTCTCCTTCTCTCTCTCTCCCTCTTTGCCCCTCACCTGCTCACATGCTCTCTCTCAAAATAAATAAATACACTGAAAAAAAAACCTAAAAAATAAAACACAGAGAGAACAAAGTCTAGAGTAACGAGCTTCAGGGAAGTAAGCGTGGGGTTCCAAGAACTGGGACATGCAGATCCTCTCCGGTTCCTGGACTTTCAGGAGTCTTGAGAGAGGCTGGGCAAAGCCACCTCATCTCTGGAAAACAGGTTGGGATGTACCAGAAAAATGAATGGGGTTATTTAGAGAGTCAGCATTCTGGTAGAAAAAAACTCAAGAGGGACATCTAGGGAAACTTTCTTCAAGTCTCAGTTTACAAATGGAAGTTTTAGGGAAGCCAAGAAGCAGCAAGGAAGCACAGCCCAGCTAAGGGCAGAGGGAAACTGCTTCCCTTCATGCATACTCAGGCCTGACAGGAAGCAAAAGAAAGAACAACTGCAAACTGCAAGAGAGAGGGGCTGGTAGGACTTGGGGGCTTGGATGAAGTAATGCAGCCACTGTCCTTGGCTGTGCACGGGGTGTTGGGAGGAGGGAGCATCCCAACCTCTGTCTTCTTTCTCACCCCTTCATTCTCCTATTGGTGCCTTCCATTGGCTTAATCCAAATAGAAGCTCGAAGGGAAGGGAGGACACTGATGCAGTCTGTGGAGGTCAGGCCATCCTTGGACACAGAACACAGTGGAAAAAGTCGGAGAATACCCAGCACAACTATCTACAAAGAAGAAGGGGACAGAAACCCATCTGCAAGGAAGAAAAATACCAAGAGGCCCTTAGCTAGTTGAGGGGGAAGTGACTCCATTGGCAAGGGCAATCTGGCATTCCCAAATGACCATACATCAAGGGTAGGTTTTGACTGGGAGTCTTTTTGCAAATTCGCCTGTTCAGTATTAAAAGGTCAGTTACAAAAGGCAAGACATTAATCAACTCCCCCAATCAATAAAGGGTCAGTGATGGGATTGCCAATTGGTATTCTAAGAGGGATCAAGACATAGAACACTAATATCCTTGAATCTCAGGGAATGTTACTGAGTGGACATGATTATGTGCCACCCAGGTCCTCCCTCAGGAATTAAGAATTTATTTCCCCCAACTGCTGGTGGTCCAATGCAGGGACCGCCTCTCATGAATGGAACCCTCTAACCCAAGGCCATGTTGCTTTCCAGAGGTGGCTGTATCCAGTGACTGATCAGTATGGGGATGTGAAGACCTGCCTCCCCGACCCTAACTAAGGCCAAGTCTGCAAGGCCAGCCTAGCTCCAATGTGCCCCTTAGGGTTGGCTTAAATTATGACTGAGATGCACCACGGCCCACCTTGTCCCTCTGCCCAATCCTGCTGCCTTCTCTTTTCCTCAGGTGTTGGTGTCGGGAGCACACCCTAACACACACCTGGCACACCATGCATCTCAGAGTCGACTTTCTGCTATTCAACCTGCCACAGTTGTTAGAGGTTCCCTTATTATCAATCCTTACAAACGAAACTACAATTGAGAGTTTATAAGCAGTAATAATAAAAGACATCTGTGATGCTTTATACTTTACCCAACACTCACAGGTTCACTTAATCTTCTCAGCAATCTGGAAAGGCTGGCAGGTACTCAAAGAACAATGGCCTTATCTGTTTTATTATCTCACAAACATAAGATGCCCAGCATGAATGAGTATCAGAAACATCCTCTTGTAGGCAATAATTATAAGATTTAGGATAACGATTGCCAAGCTGTTTCATGGAACATGAGTGTTCCACCAGATGTTAATAGGTGTTCGGTTTTAAAAAGTGGGAGTGATGTGCAGTCATATATTTTTTAAAAATACCAGGTTAAAATCCTTGACTGCAGGACATATCTGAGCCTTTAATGTGCCAATGTGCACTGTTAATCTTCAAGAAGAGGTTTTATGTGCAGTATTTCCCAAAGAAACTTGACTATAAAACATCTATTACCATCTCTGCAGGTGTTGGAGGCCTGTGGAAATGCTAACTTAAATGACGGCCCACTAGATAGATACCTCTTCCATGATTCCTTTCTACTCGCTTCTTTCCATTTTTAAGAAAAAGGGAAAGCTATTCCTGGGCAGGCTCTGGAAGTGGCATTAGGAGACAGGTGTTGGATGGGGGAGGCTTCGTGGCTCTGAACCTTACTGGCAAGAAGAGGTGCAGGCAGATGGGGGTAGTGTTTCTAAGAAGTGAAAGCTCCTGAATTAGGGAGGGGAGACTGGAGCTCAGTGAGGGGAAGCAGATGGGCAGGAGGATGGGGGCAGAGGGCTCTGGAGAGAGGAGGATGAAAAGCTTGGGGCTTTCTCCAGAGCCAGGTGGATTTTTTTCAGAGCCTATGGCTTCCTGGTCAACCCCCGTGAGGCTGCCAAAGGCACTGAAGCTTTCAAAAGAGCAAATGAGAAGGAGAAAAATGAGCCTGGGCAGTTCTGTTCCAGCTGAATAATATGGCAACTGCTCATCGGTGCTCTCCAGGGCTTTGGGCCGCTCCAGCTCACAACCCTCTAAGACAGGAGGAATCCCTGGCTGAAACTCAGAGGAACCGGCTCCGTTCTCTGGGCTAATTCATCCCTTTGGCCCTGAAAACATGATGACAGAGTTCAAGGCTGACTGTGTGATACTAGGGAGGAAAACACAAACAAGCGTTGAATAATATCCCCTCTGCCTCATATTTACTCAGTCAATTCTCAATGATTTACATGAATGAAGAAATAACAAATATAGCTAATCCCAAATGGCAGATAATTCCAAAGTCTTATTAGGTGGTGGGTCTATTTGCATTTGAAAATTGGAATCTCTGATGCTAAGGAGTTGGACTTGTATGAGCTCAATGGTATCATGGTTCAGAGAGCTAGCATGGAAATCAGCACTGACACTTCCTGGCTGTCTCAGGTTGGGTGTCTCTAGAAGCTAACCTGAGATAAGGACTTGCATGCCAGTAGTTAATTGGGGAAGTGATCCCAAGATTATGCTGGGGAGTGAAGAGTAAAACAGGGAAGGGAAGGTGGCTAGTTCAGGGTGTGTTGTTGATCAAATTCCCACTATGGGCAACTGAGGCTCTATCCCATTGGGGAATCTGGGAGATCATGTAAAACACAACCCAGAGTGATCCTGCCCAAAACATCAAGGAAGCTGGGGTGTTTAATCCTCTAAGTCATACCCTTCACCTGTTGAGGGCTGCTCCTAGACACGTGAACTCCTGGCAACTCTGGCCTGCCCTGAGTGGAGGTGGAGACAAGACTTTCAGGTTGAGAGTTGCAGGTACTTACAGGAGCAAATGGCAAGGACTGGAAGGGTGAGTACAGAGGGGACATGGATGGGCTGCTAACCCACCGGATACTTAGCTCTGTGGACTAGGCAAGCAAGAAAACTCTCCCTGCTTCGTTCCTTCCTTGGGAAATGACAGACTATAGCGTCTATGTATATAATAGAATTCCGCAATGATTAAATCAAATAATGCTGTAGCACACAACCATAACATGTTAGAGGTCTATTACTATGTGGCAATTACCTCAAAACTTAATGACTTAAGATGACAACAATTATTTATTGTATCTCACAGTTTATGTGGATAATTCAGATGGAGCACACTTGGGACAGCTTATCTCTGCTCCATGATGACTGGGCTCAGTTGGAAGACTGGAAGCCTGGGATATGGAATCTTCTGAAAGCTGGACCTGGACTAGAGCATCCATTTCTTTTATTTTTATTTTTTTTAACGTTTATTTATTTTTGAGACAGAGAGAGACAGAGCATGAACGGGGAAGGGTCAGAGAGAGGGAGACACAGAATCTGAAACAGGGTCCAGGCTCTGTGCTGTCAGCACAGAGCCCGACATGGGGCTCGAACTCACGGACCGTGAGATCATGACCTGAGTCGAAGTCGGATGCTTAACCGACTGAGCCACCCAGGCGCCCCTAGAGCATCCATTTCTAACATGGCTTACACACATGGCTTGCAAGTTGGTGCTGGGTGTTGGTAGAAGGCCTCAATCCCTCTGCACACGGGCCTTTCCAGAGCACTGCTTGAGTGTCCGCACAACATGGCGGCTCACTTTCCCCAGAGCAAGCTAGTCAAGAGGCCAAGGCAGAAGCTTCAATGTCTTTTATGGCCTAACCCCAGAAGTCACATATGGTCCCTTCTGTACTATTCTATTGGTCACAGAGATCAACTCTATTTCATTATGTGAAAGGACTACCTTCAAGGTTGTAAGGACCTTTGGAAGCCATCTTGGAGAATGGCCACCAAACAAAGTGACAGGCACATAGTAAGAGCTCAATAATGTGAGCTAGTATTTTTAATGTAATAACAAGAGACCCCCCTTTCCCTCCCCAGTAAAGACCTGACTCTGGAGAGGCAGAGAACCAAGAGCCAATTTTCCCACCTGGTGTTGGCCTGTTTCTCCCTGCCACTTCTCCCTGGGGGTAGACAGTTTATTCTCCGCTTGATGAAAGGTCTCATCTCTAACCTTCCCTGGAGCCAGGCAGGTGGCGCTTGGCTTTCAGCAAGCATCTCGGCAGGCAAAATAAACAGAGGATGTAGAGATATCCATAATGTTGTAATTAAGCAGAGAAAGGTGCTAACTGCAAATCCGGAGCCCCAAATGTTCTCCAAGGGGTAGTTAGGGCTGCGTAGAATCTGTTAACTGGCAATAACTTTGAAAGGAGGCTTTGCCAGGGAGAAGCCAGCATCGGCATAGATCACCTGCAGATAACCATGGGCTGACTGTACATCCAAGCTCATTTGTTTTAAACTCAAAGTGCTGAGCCAAAGAGTCCAGCCTGAGTCTGAATTAATGATGAGCATGAATGAGGTTTGGCATTGCTTCCCTCACAGAGAGGCAGGCATTTAATGAATTTTTCATGGCTTGCTCATGGTGCCATTTTCTGTGCCAGATTCTCAGACCATGAGGTTTCCACAGAGCAAGGGTTCGTCACCCCTGGCATACGTGCTCTGAGGGAAGAGGTGGGATGGACGGTGGGACGATGGTGTTATTCTCTACTTCCTTCAGTGTCACCTACAGTGGACACCTTCCAAGTGTCTGCCCCATTCACAACAACTCCCCGTAGCCACAAACCCTTGGTTCAGTGCCATTTTATAACACATGATACCATGAGGCCCCTCCTATGGCTATGGGTGATTGGTTTCCAATGGGCTCTTGACTCACAATGAGACCAATGAAGTCCCTTCCCAGCACTGCTGAAATGGAAGCCAGGCAGAGAGTCCTTCTCTTGAAGTGCCTATATCTTTACATGCATCCCTAGTAACTGTGAATGGGGCATCTTTCACTGACAAGCAGAAGAGAATCTTCTGGTAACAGAAGGAAGGGATGAAGCAGAAATGTAGGGACAGACATGACAGATGGAAAGATAATCCAGATTTTCTTAAGGCCAGTTCTAGTCCCTTCCTGGGACCCATGTGCATTTTCACCTCTGAGTTCTTAGAGATACCCCTATATCCCTATAAATTTCCATTTTCTGCCCAATTAGTATGACCTGGGTTTACTCTTAGCTTCATAATAAACTAACCAATTTAATAAGTTAATATGTCTTGATTTAAAAAATGTAATTGTACTGGGGCACCTGCACGGCTCATGAGGCAGTTTAGCATCTGACTTCGGCTCAGCTCATGA
This sequence comes from Prionailurus viverrinus, assembly GCF_022837055.1. Taxonomy (NCBI): domain Eukaryota; kingdom Metazoa; phylum Chordata; class Mammalia; order Carnivora; family Felidae; genus Prionailurus; species Prionailurus viverrinus. Next base: position 38,628,581 of record NC_062562.1, read on the forward strand.
GTTTGCAGTTTATGAGTTCGAGCCCCACATCAGGCTCAATGCGGTCAGTGTGGAGCCTGCTTCAGAACCTCTGTCCCCCTCTCTTTCTGCCCCTCCACTGCTCACGCTCTTTCTCTCTCAAAAATACATTTAAAAAGATTTTAAAAATGTAATTGTACTAATAAAATAACCACACAGACACACAGACAAAAGGGGAAGTGCTTGTCCTCTCTCGCCCCAGGACCATCCAAGCTCTTGGGTCCTGGAGTGCTGTGCCAGGAGAGAATGAACAGACCTTTGCTCTGAAGGGCTAAGCTGGAGCTGGCACACCTGCTACTTAGCCGGCCAGTCATGCCCCATGAGACCAATGAGCCAGAAGCAAGGGCCCTTCTGAAGGGACACCTGCTAGTGAGCTCTGCATGATTCTTGGCATCCGGGTGGGATCCCTGAGGCTGGATTTTTCAGATTTTTTAGGACAGGAGGGAAGTCAAAACTTCAGTATAAAATTTACTGATATGAAAATATTACAAATAATTTTTAAAATGTTAGAAACACTCTGAGCACCAGACAGAGCATATCCATGGACATTGTTCTGTCTGCAGCTCTCTGGTTTGAGTGACTCCAGGGACTCTATGTCCCTGGAGACGACAGAGTTGGACAGTGTGAAGCGTGTCAGGTGAAGGCACTTGGGCCAAGTACGAGGAGGAGTGGCCTGACCTGAGGAAACGGATGGGATGGAGGGTGGTGGCTTCCACTAAAGCTGAGGCGCTCCTATGCAGCACCCTGAAAGGGGTGCTCAGGAGGCGGGACACCAAACTTGATGGTCCTTAATGTGTTGTCGTGGGTACCTTGTGGCTGAGGCTGTTGTGGGCAGAGAAGACTAATGGGAGGGGCATTTCTGTGGCCAACTCAGAAAGTCTGATAAGTGATGCAGAACCTGAACTTGACAGTGTGGTCATGAAGCAGAAGGAGTGATGGAAACAACACGTGGCCTGGTGGATCAAGGACCAGATCCCTACCCACTCCCTGAAGACAAAATGAGCCTGAGATTCTCATACCTAGAACGCAGACAAATGCCAGAGATGCCTGATAAGGGATCTTTAGCCACTAGGGTGGGGGAATGAGCCAGTTTTAAGCCAATTAATTGGAGAAGTGTAAAGAAACATGATACTCCTTAACCTGAGAATTGGTGTGCAAATCCATATTGGTTATGCTTGCAAGCAGAGATCCTGATGAAGACACTGCACGAAAGCCTCCCCACTGGGGCTGGATCAGTCAGGGTTCCACTCTACATATTTAAAAGAGGCAATTTAATACAAGCACTTCATTCATAAGAGGCGGAGTAGGACAGAGAGGCAACTGGGGCTTAGTGAGGAAGCCCCAGAGATGAGCAGGTGCAGGAGGGCACCACCACTCTTACTCTAGAGGGACACACGATGAGAGGTACCAGTGGGACCTAGGCACTGGGGTCACTTATCAGAAGCTAGAATCATGGCTGCCGGCGGGATCTGCAGTCACACGTGCAGTTGGAAGAGATACAAGATGTGAGCTGGACAGAGTGCAAGGTGAAATACCTTGGCTTATCCCTTCCTTCTGCTTTCCAGCATCTCACCTCTGCCTCCATTTGATTTTTAGGTGAAATCAACTGAAATGGGAGCATGGAAAACAGTCAGTCCCTGAATGTCAGCCTCCCTGAGATACAGAACAGAGCACGGGAAGGTCAAGGAGTAGACCTGAGGCAAATAGGGTGAAGTGGGGACAGAAGTATCATAGAATCGAGAGAACACAGCACATTCCAAAAGCATGAATGTACAATGCCCGACTCCTGGAAGTTCGGGAACGCCCCCATAATTCCTAGCTGCTCCCCAATCTTACCTGTTATTTACAGGATCTCAGCCAGAAGATGGCCAGACTGCAGCACTAGTGAATGGAAAGCGAAAGAACAACTGCTATGGTCACTTGCACAATAGGAATTATTTTAGGAGCCTTGCACTTTTTACCTCGTTTAGAATAAGGCTTGGTTTCCCCCCTTTTTCACAGACAGGCAAATTGAGGACAATAATGGGTAACATCTAGGCATGACCTTTTGGGGCACCACAGAAATTATGCACTGGGAAGATGAGTTTCTTGGTTTTATTGGCAATTTTCTTTCTTTAGGACCTAATCTGGTCTCCAAATGTATCTTATTTTGACAGTTAGGGTCCTAACCAATTTATCTAATCTTACACGCATATTTATACCATGACAAATTTGTATGACAAAGATTAAGTCTGTTAGTATCAGGGGTATAATGTATGGCCGAGTCATACAAACACATGGCATATATCCCCTCCCCACCCCCAATCTCTCCCACAGAGCCTGAAATATTAGATGGATAGTGGTTGACAGTTTTAATTACAGGATGTCTTTTATGGATATTGGTCTCTCCAAGTTAGAGTTGAAGAACACTGATGGTTGTTCATGTCATCAGTTGTGGTTGGAGTCCCTGGGGAACTGTGATATATTGGTTTTGTGGCCTTTGCTTTAAATTCCTCTCTGTAAACAGAGGTCTGGGTTAATTGCATATGGTGGAGCTGGATGTGGGACTGGGATTAATCTCAGCCAATCTTATTTCCAGCCGCTCCCTGACACACATCCTCTCTCCTACTTGGGCCACTCTTACTATTACTTCTATATCTATCATATCCGACCTTCATTCTCACTTTTGTCCAGGTCATTCCTTCATGTTGGGATGCCCTTCCCATTTTTCTCTGGAAATCTTATTTTTCAAGCCTCAGTCAGGATCCATATCCTCCATGGAACTTTCTCAAGTTAATTCTATGACACAGTAGCACAAATTTTGCTAGCACTTACAGTGTAAAATCATCCTCACCATTAAGAAAGTATCTTTCTTGAAGGACTAATATATAAAATGCATAGCGCTAGGCACAGAGGTGTCAAAGTGATATAAACCATAATCCCCATAAACCATAATCCCTACCTGTCATGTGTTTACAATCTATTTGAGGAAACATAACATTCGTTCATTCATTCCTTCTGTAAGCACTGAGTATCTACTAAGTGCAAACACAGCACCAGACAGGCACAAAAAGAGATATCCACAAATATACACAGATAGACATTTAACACTAAGCAACAACACACAAACACACAAATGCTAAGTGACAAGTTGGTCTCCATTCAGCAATACAATATAGTTGTTAAGAGAGAGAGAACTAGGTCTGGAGCCCAGCTCTATCACTCAGAGCTGTGTGACCTTGGGTGACACACTTAATGAGGGCTGCCATGCACATTTGGGCAGGTTTTATCCCATCATTGGTGTCTGGCCTAGAGGGTGTGTGGGGGCTGAAATCAGCCCATGTGCTGCCCACCAAGCTGAGCTGTTTGGCTCTCAGCCTCCATCTTCCTGGAAGAAGGAGTAGTGCCCTCTTGTAACTCATTTTCTGAGTGGGTGCCCTTTTTAAATTTATCCTCCAAGAAGAGGCTCCTTTGCCTGATTCACACAAGGTACCATAAGAGCTGGCAGAACCCTCCACTTAACCTCTCTGAGCCTCAGTTTCCTTATTTATAAAATGGGGCTAATAATGCCTACTTTAAGAGAATTAAGTGAGTTAACATAAGTGATTTATCATAATTCTTTAGATGCAGGGGAAAGAAACCCAAACCATAAAAAAAAAGAGAGAGGCAGAGAGAGGGAAACTTTTGGTGTATGTTGTGGGGGAAGGACACGGAAGAAATCTCAGAACAAGAAGGAAGAGCTGCAGGGCTAGAAATAGAGTCTACAGATCCGAGTTCAGGAAACCAAAACCACTCCAGGTATTTCAAGCAGCAAAGAATTGAATGCAGGCACGGGGAGTTTGTACTGTGAGCGGGGAGTGCTGGAGGAGCAAGGTCAGCGGCATAACTGGACACCAGAGTCCAAGGGCATTACCAAGGGTGTGGTCCAGGGTTTAGGAAGCCTCAACCCTGCTGCCACCACAGTCACCACTCATGCCCCGTGAGGCTGGAAACTAGACTCAGAACATTCAATCCCTAAGTAAATGATACACACAAAAGCACAGTGTGAGGGCTGTAATGAGGAAGGGATTGTTACCTTCAGTCTTGTTTCCTGGGCAGATCTATGTGAACGTTCTTTCCTCTGTGGGGCCACAGGTACTCTCCAGCCCAGGGCATGATGCCAGAGCAGCCTTCTACTACAGGAGTCTCAAGGGTAAGGCAATGAAATGGAGTGCACCTGCATTCTTACCTGAAGGCATCTCCAGGGAGTGGAAGAGTGTCATCTTACTCCCACTTAGCACGGCGAGTGACTCCGCACCCCCCTGCCACCATGGAAGTCATGCCAAAACCTGCAGCCACTGGGGCTGCTGTGAGGCTAGAATGAGCCCACATCTTAGGCAAGCAGTGGGAAGCACACCATGCCAGGGTGCCTGGCACACAGTAAATGCTCTGTAAGTGTTAGTGATATTCTGAGGTCTTTTGTAGACCAACCGGCCCTGCTCTCGAGTAGTGGTGAATGCCAGTATATCTAAACTATGACATGACCTTCCAACAAACCCCAGCTCACCCACAGTGGTGGTCTGGCCAAGCCTAAACTGGAGAGCCTATCTGGATTGAGAGAAAAGGCTAATGCTCCTGTTATAACATGAGAGGCAGAGAGAGACACAGATGGAGAAAGAGAGGATGAGAGCCAGAGACAGACAGAAAGTCAGAGAGAGGGAGAGACAGAGACTGAGACAGAGAGGTAGGCAGAAAGAGAGAGACATACACACAGAAAAAGAGACAGAAACAGAGAGAGAGAGAGAGAGAGAGAGAGAGAGAGAGAGAGAGAGAGAGAGAGAGAATATGAAACCCAGGCCATCTCTTTTCTATTGGCAGTTACTACCTAACCTCTTAGGACCACCTCTCAGATGGTCTGGCTGCTAAATTACCACCACCGCAGTAATTGAAACAGAAAATCATGCTCGGCAGAACAACCTAGCAACACCACCATTAGCAGCTGTGGCTTTTCACTGCAAACCGGGGAGATAATACGTCTCTTTATGTGTGCACAGGCACAGTCAGATATATATCTTCACCAATATTTCAGTAGGGCCTGAGCCCTCCCTTTTTCCCTTCACCAGGTGATATGTGGGGCTGTTCATTCAAAGAACCCAAAAGGAATAGTAAACTTTTCTATATTATCCAAGGCTGCCCGGCTCCATGGCTAATGCAAAAATGCCATCTTCTTGCCTCCTTCCTCCCATCCTGCCCCTGCTATCCTTGAGCTCACGTTTGTAGAGGGGAGACAGAAATGGAACAAATAATCACACAAATCCATAACTAGAAGCTGCAGTAGAGCTCAAATCAAGCAACCTGTGCCTGCAGGGGAATCCGAGGTCTTTGGAGGGAAAAAAAGGAAGGAAAATCTGAAGAAATGCTGAGCACGTGGTGAGGAAGGGTAAGGGCAAGAGAGGGAAAGAACAGCGTTCTAGAGACGATGAGGAACAGGTGCAGGGGCCCTGAGCCACAAGGGCGCTTAGTGTGCACGCCGGACCTGGAGCAGGCTGGTGTGAGCTGACAGCATGCAGGGGAAGGGCAGCGGAGGAGCGGGACTGGGGCAGTGGCCCAGCGCAATTCCTGCGTCTTATAAGCAGTTGGGAGATTTTCCTGCACACTTTCGTTAGAATCGTCATCATAATGCCTACGTGTGATTTTGTTGCCAACTTGCCCCCAATTTTCCATTGCTCTCGGTTATCTATCAGGTGGTTCTCAAGGTGAAGGGATTATGGAAATGCAGGGCATGTGTTTGGTTGTCACAACAGAGAAGTACTACTGGCATCTGGTACAGGAGGGGGTGGGTGACAGAGTGTCCGACATCCTATAATAGGTGGAATTGTTCCAACGGACAGATTTGGTGCCACATCCCACACAATTTCTGAGTGGGGCTCGTGTACATGGAAAACCAGTGTTATCTGAGCTTTAGTGGTTGGAACTGATGTCTGAATATTTGTTGCCATGTCTCCCTTCAAAGCCTGGAGCCGAATGTCCCTCCCCGTGAATGTGCAGCAGGCTTAGACTGTGCTGAGAAGGATGCCATGTGAATTTTGAGGCTGGGTTATAAAAAGCTTCTGTCTGTCCCTATGTCTCTTGGATCACTCCCTCTGGGCAAAGCTGGCTGCCATGTCATGAGGACACATAGCCCTGTAGGAAAGTTTGCACAGGGAGGAAATGAGGCCTCCTGCCAACAGGCACCACCAACTCGCCAGTCATGTGACTGAGCCGCCCAGGCAGTGGATCGTCCAGCCCCAGTCAAGCCTGCAGATGATTCTAGTCCTCAACCTTCCATCTTACAGCTGAGGCCCCAGACATTGTGGAGTGGAGACAAGCTGTCCTTCTGTGCCTCCTCTGAATGCCTGGCCCTCAGAAACAGTGAAAGATAATACATGGTTATTTGTGTTGGCAGCTACTGTCTCGGGGTTAATGCCATGTAGCAGTAGATAACAAATACGTGAGCGAATAAGTCCACCTACATAATAGCACACAATTTTTATGCCTGGTTTTAATAGATATTGAGGTTTCTAGAAACAAAACTACTGTGTATATCAAGGGAGAGTTGTGCTTTGTTTTGTTTGAACCTTTATCCAAAGTTGTTTTCCGGGGCGCCTGGGTGGCTCAGTGGGTTGAACGGCTGACTTCGGCTCAGGTCATGATTTCACAGTTTTTGAGTTTGAGCCCTGCCATCCAGATCTCTGCTCTCCACGCAGAGCCACACTTTGGATCCTCTGTCCTCTCTCTCTACCATCCCTCCCACACTTGCTCTCTCTCTGTCTCTCTCTCTGTCTCTCCCTCTCTCTCTCTCTCAAAAATAAACATTTAATTTTTTTTAAAGTTGTTTTCCACTGAAAATTATCACCAATAGCAAAACCTCTCAAGGTATACGAGTTGGTAAAGGAAACACTCCTAATGGTCTACATACATGTGCGGGTGGTGCTTCCACAGTGATCCCTCGTGAAATGGAAATTCGGCTGAGTATGCTCTTACATTTCTTATATTCCAACTTTTCTATAAGCCGTAAGCATCTGACTACTTCCTTGTGTCTCTTAATAAATCCATGTCTGAGCAGTTATATATTCAAGGGCCTACGATACTATAAATAGCATTTCTTTTATTCCTCCATATGAGAGCTGGGCCATTATACTTCCTTTTTTTCATGACGGAAATCAGTTCTGTTTTTTGAGGAATTTCATTCCAGGGTGACAAAGGGGCATTACAAAATATTTTTCAAGGAAAAGGTGCAACAACTAGAGAACAGTTTACTGACCCATGAAACTAAGATCAGCTGTTCTCCTGACCCTCCATACCCTGCGCAAGCTTCTAGCACGACTTCCTATTTCATGTCAGAGCCTTCTTTTGTAGTCAAAATGAGGCTTCTAACTGTCCAAAGGCACTGCCTTGTGCCTGAATCCCCTCCCCTTTCCCTTCTGCATTTCAAAATCTACTCATCCCTGACTTAAGACACCCATTCAACACGCGAAGACGGAGCGCCTCTATGGGCTGTTCCTCGCTTGTGCACCGGGGCTCTGGCACTGCACAACACAGGTAACGGGAGGCTTCCCCTGTGTCTACCAGGCAGCTGAACGTGGGTAACTACGCAAAAGTGATGACAGGCAAGGCTGAATGCCCACACACACTTGGCATTGCGGGGACTTCGTGGGGGTGAAAAGCTTGTTTTCAGATCTCCAAGCTGTAGCAGTTTTAAAATATGTTTCACAGAGCAGAGTGATCCTTACTTAGTGCTGGATGAAGTGACTGGCAGGCAGGGATGCCGTGCTGTGCCCCAAGCCTCCCCTCCTCCCAGCCTGATGCACCCCTTAGCACTGAATGTTCATTTGGTTTGCACGAACCTGCTCCTTACAAGCTAGATTGTGCAGGCTTCACCTCTGGGGCAGGCCCCCATCCCTCATCCCCTGACACTTCCCTCCTGGAGAGGCATACTAGCATGCTGAGGCAGGCCTGGAAACCTCTAGAACTGATATGCTTCTTTCTCAGAGCTGCCATGTGCTAAAACTGGTGCATCGAGAGAGAACACGGGACCCATGGGATCTGGCTGCACCTAAATGCGGGCGCTTGAATGAGGACCATGGGCCCCATGCAGCCCACCTGGGCCTCACAGTTTGACAGGGGCCTGTCCACCCTCTGCCTGCACCCTAGGCTGACTTATGCACACCCAGACCCATCCCGTGTGGCTTGCAGGCTCTTCTCTCAGGACTTACCTCATCTGTACTCCTCCCTTACTAGACTAGACTTTGAAAATGCCCACGCCTTTGAACACACACACTCCATATGCTAAAAACCTTTCACGGACTCACTAAAAACAAGCTCCAAATCAAAGCAGCCTGGAGACGACGCTGCTACAGTTTCAAAAACAAAACTGTGAGGAAGTAGATTTTCCAGAAGACATAGCAAAGAGAAGGTCCCTGCCCCACTACAGTTCTTTCCAGAGTGGCCTGGAATTCGAAGGGGAGCCAGAGGTAATGGCGGTTTCTTGCCACTTGAGGGCACTCTGGAATCCTGAGACAAGGAGGGAGCTGATTTGTTGGGCCTTTTTACCGGAAACGCAATCCAGTTAACCATCAGCAGACAATCTGGAGACCCATCCTCGGAAAGGAGCAGTGACAAATGCGTTTTATAATGAGGGCCTGGGGCAAGGCGGGGCAAAGGGCAGAAGCGGCAGAGGTGAACCAAAGGGCTTTAAGTTTCACTGCAGGTGGGAAGTGGTGAGCCTGACTTTTGCTCAGGAGAAAAAGAGTTCGATTAACCCAGTGATTCTCAGTGGGGGTGATTTTTGTTTCCCCTCCCGGGGAATGGGTGAGGGGCATCTGGCAACGTCTGGAGACATATTGGATTTTCACATGGCTGGGGGGGGGGGGGGGAATGGCATTACTTGCACCTAGTGGGTGGAGGCCAGGATGCTGCTAAACATTCCACAATGCCCCACATGCCCCCTGCCCCTAGCAAAGAATTATCTAGTCTGAAATGCCCAAGTTGAGAAGCTCTGAGGTAACCCAAGAGGAATTTTAAGGCCTGCCTGTTCAGTGTTTCAGGGGCTTCATGCTCCACTTTTTCCCCACAGTTCTATTCTGTTCCCATAGAATGGACTTGTTCCACAGGAAGTGATCTGGTTTTTCAGATGCTGTCATGGTCAACAGAGTAAGAGACATCAGCCTGGAATCTTCACTGCAACCCCTGTCTCTCCTGTCCTAGGCTGGCATTCCCCTGTAGCAGAGCCTAAGACAAGGACCAAAGCACAAGTCATTTATTTGGAAAGAAGCCCCAGGACACAGTCATAGGGCAGTGGGAGATGCCAGTGTAAGGTGTGCTCTTAAGTGACCATGGTGGGCAATGGGAGCATGATCTCACCAGGGAGTTCGGGAGTCCGAGTAGAACAAGCACTTCAGAGTCACCTGGTGGAAGTGAGGGAGTGGGGGCACCTGTGCTCCCCATCTCATCAGTCATGGGCTGAAGGCTACTGGGGTGGGGTGGGGGGGTTCTGGGGCATTCATTCCCCGATACTGCAGCCTCCTGTGCTAGCAAAGGGGTTCCAGCTGTCACAGAGGGTCCTCGGTAGAGACGTATAGTGGTGGCCAGTGTGCTATGCAGAAAGTGGGCATCTGCTACTTTCCCACCCCCCGTGACTGCAGCGAGTGTCAGAAATCCTATGCAGGGCTGCTCATCGTCTATTTGAGGACACTAGCTCCCTTTTTTGATTGTGCTGGGATGCACTATGGTGTCTCAAGGAAGGACAAGTGGAGACTGTGCATCTCAGTCAGAACTCCAGTGTCTGAGTCCCTCAGAGTGTCAAGGCAGGATTAGCCAGCAGCAAGCCCGACCAGAGCCTGGGGAGCAGAGGAGAATTTATCCAGAAGCTAACAGAATGTCCCAGGGTTCCCATGTGTGCATGGGCCCTGTGAGGTGCTATCAGTTGATGAGGTGCTAAAGGGTTCTCAGTCAGGGTCAACCCATCTTTAATGTGCATATGCACCAAATCCCCTAGGACCTTGTGAAAAGGCAGGTTCTGATTGAGTGAGTCTAAGGTAAGGCTTGAGGTTCTGAGTTTCTATTTTATCTTATTTTGGTTCTGCATTTCTTTATTTTCTTTGTTAAAGTAATGCCTACACCCAACATAGGGCTCGAACTCCCAAGCCCAAGATCAAGAATCACATGCTCCCAGGTGATGCCCCTGCTGCTCCACTGAACCCAGAGCAGATCGTCCAGGTTGCAAAGATCAGCCAGGTTGCAACTAGGAAGCCTTTCCATGTAAGTACTTCTGTGTAAGCATTCCTACAAAATTGGACAAGATCTCAGAAGAAGGATGTCAATATCTCTGAGGCTCTAGTAATGCCGCAGGATTCTTCTTCATTTATATAAACTTTCGTACCTAGTTTTCTATTTTTTTTCTTAAAGGACCCTCTCCCCAGCCTTCCCCACCACTTTATAAGCCTCAGATCTCACAAAACTTGGATCTTCCCTGAGAGTGTTTGAGACAGCTGGAATCTTACTCTGAGAATCTGGGCCCCATGCATCTTGACTTGTACAACAGGAGTTTTGGAAACTTTCAGCTTCTATGTCCTCCTCCATGATCTCGGGCAGTTTTCAAAGTTAGAGGCTAAGTGAAACAGAGGAGGAAGGGAGAAAACTGAGGAAGGAGACTTCACTGGTTACGTAATAGGCAGTGTGAAGCATGGCACTCAAGCCAATAAAACAGGTATGAAAGGATCTGAACAGTCAAACTATTTTCATTCATTCATTCATTCATTCATTCATTCATTCATTCTGCAAATCTATAATCAGCATCTATTATGTGGCAGGCATTATTCTAGGTGCTATGGGTAAGGCACTGAACAGAAGAGACAAAACTCACTGCCTTCAAGGAAGGGATATTCTAGAAAAGGGAGACAGACAATCTAGGGAAGGAAAACATCTACTCTACCCTTTTAGGTGACTTCATTGGGGCCTGAAAATTTACCTGACAAAAGGCATACACATCTTACGGATGTTAATATTACAATCTACATGAGGGCTTCCCAGAAAAAAAGTGAAAAACCCCAAAGAGGCAGTTAGACCTAGGGGCTTCTGTATCATTTTAACAAAGGATGGAACTGTGGAAAAGTGACCAGACAAAAGAAAAAGGGGTTTGGGCTTCTGGGGGTAAATGTGGGCAGGTGACTAGGAAATGCATACAGGAAACACATGGTAGATAAGGGTTGTTTATGCACATGTATTTAGGTCCCATCTTGAATGACAAGTTATCTTCCTCTTCCTGGTATAGGCCAGGGGGTACCTTTGCAAATGGAAATTTCCTTTACGAAAAGGAAATTTAGGCCTTACTTTTAGGCAGATAGCAGGAACATGACAGAACTCTTCCTGGGTCTTGTTTCTGAACTGCCTTCAGCTCAAAATCATCCTATGCCAACGTGGTATATTTTGAGGTGGCATATTCTGAGTCCCTTCAAACATAAGTAAATCATAAGTTACAAGATGACAAAAAGCAGAGCTGAGAAGGGGGTACATGACGGGTGGAAGTGGGAGACTCACAGATGAAACAGGCATCGGGGAAGATGTCACTCAGAAGGCGACACTGATTTCAAGACTCGGAAAGAGTGAGTGCTTTAACATGGAATTTCAATTTCAATTTAATCAATCAATTAATGTTTACTTTCATATGGAAATTTAAATTTTTTTGTTGTTCTTTTTCTTTTCTAGGGGAGCTCTGAAGGACGGAATGCAAAGAATTTCACTCTCCAAAGAAAGTTTGAAGAGTAAGCTGTGCTGGAGAAAAGAACTAGTTTCTCAGTTGCTAATGAATTAGACGTCAGGGTTTATTGCTAACAGATAAGAGGGGCGGAAGCCAAAGAAAGGAAAGACAGGGTGGGATCTTCCCTAGAAATGAAGAAGGAAAGTCTCAGAACAGTCTGAGGGACGGTGAAGTTACCCTCCACCAGCCTCTTGCTTCACCCATGAGGCACCCACCGCCAAATCTGGGTAACACATGGATGATTGGCCTGTAGACTCGTAGAGGACCACAATCACAATTGTCAAGAATGACTGAGAAAGCCCTTGACACAGGTTTAAAAAAAAAAAAAGATCACTTGACATCCCTTCAGTGGAATACAAGATACACTTTTCTAGGCAGGTTAACAGATTCTTAGGGCTCTGTCCCTTCCATTGTCGTTAATGAGCTATTTCAAAGCTCTGTATGTTGTAGGAAATCAATTATATGAGTATAATGCAAATACATTTTGTTCAGCGGAGATGCAGTTGAACCCCTCACGCTTGGAAGAGGATGGCATTGCATTATCAACAACCCGTTTCAGCATTTCTGACTACCCATAGATGTGTCTGCTTTTCAAATTTTTCATTCTTCTTTGAACTGGTTGAAATACTTTACTATTTTTTTCATTAATTAATGAGTTAAAGAAACCCTCTGACCTGTGCTCATTTTATGTGCCTAAGAGTCATGATTTTAGCTTTTAAAAAGTATTTCCCTTTAACACGGTCCCCCTGCATGGCCTCCTACCCTACAAGTCCCACCCTCTGACTGACCAGTCTCTCCCTTTGGGAGTCCTGAGAATTTGGGGAGAGGCAACTGTTCCCAATTCTTCCCTTCCCAGAAGCTGATGTGAGATCTCTAGGAGTGCTGGGTCTTATGCTGTGTCCTGAAGCCTAGGACTACCTGCTACCCCTGTGGAGAAGAGGCAGTATAGCTTGAGGTCAGTGACACATGCTTCGGAGCACAAACACCTGGTTTGGGTCCGATTCTACCACTTCTTAGCTGTGTGACACTGTACAACTTACTCGATCTCTCCAGTTTTCGATCTCTGACAGTTTTTGTAATCTGTGATCTGGGCAATATGAATAGAAACTGTCCTGAAAACGTCATGAGGATTAAAGCAGCACTAGATTCGGGGGCACCTGGATGGCTCAGTCAATTGAGAGTCTGACTTTGGCTCGGGTCATGATCTCACGGTCCGTGGGTTTGAGCCCTGCGTTAGGCTCTGTGTTGACAGCTCGGACCCTGGAGCCTGCTTCTGATTCTGTGTCTCCCTCTCTCTCTGCCCCTCCCCTGCTTGTTCTCTGTCTCTCTCTCTCAAAAATAAATAAACATTAAGAAAATTTAAATCAGCACTAGATTAGGAATTTAATGAGTTATCTGTTTGACCACTGTCACTGATACTGTATTTTATTGTTGCTGTGCTGGATACTTTGTATTTTCTGCCCTCAATCCACTGGCCATGGAGCAGCCTTCCCCTGCTCTGTGCCCCAGGAGGCTGACTGCCTTGTCCTCCAGCTTCTGGTTGGGTTTCACCAAGTCATCCCCTCTTCCCTTCCCTGGAGTGGTCTTTGGTTGGTAGCATCCCTTAAAGGTCCCAGCTCCAACCAGGAAGCCCTTGCCACCTCCAGGTCAACATGACTGCCTCCAACCCACCCCCTCTGGAAGGGTCATAGCTCCCTGTTACTACCCCTGGATGGTGCATTATCCATTGTGGGGCCCCTACACCCACCCACCACTTTATAAATAGTCGCTTGACTAAACACTCCTCAAATGACCCACACCAAGAGCACCATCTGTGTCCTGTCACAACCCCGACTGACACAGTTATTAGCGCCATTAGTACTCATTCCTCTGTGTTCATCTCTTGTCCTAAGTGAAAGATGCTCCTCTGAGCCACCCAGAAACCCAGCGCTGGAATCTGTGCTTTTGCTTAGTGTCAGACATGAGTGCTCAGAGTGCCAACAGCACAGGAAGGGTACGTTGTCCCAGTCCCTCCCCAGAAGCCAGCATTCCTGTTCACGGCCCATCCCAAGCATGCATCAAGTCCAGGGGATGATGTACAATATGATGCCCTTTCCTTCTCTGCTCCCCAATAAGCACCCAGCACTCAGGCATTGGGGGAAGTCTGTCCTCTGGCTGCACTGTCTGGTCCCTCTCAGCATCTCCCCCTTCCGAGTTCCACTGTCCTTGTTCTGTGTCTAAGCATATCTCTTCTGTGTCCCTGTCCCATCTCAGCAGAAGCAGTGGGCCCCCATGGTGGCTTGTTTGGGAAAGCTGTCAGTCCTGCACTTTGTGCAGAAAGGAGCACTTCCCAGCCCTCGCTACCTGCTTCAAGCTCACGTGTTATTAAGCAAATGTTACCAGGTCACTGAACAGTCTGGATTCAGCAAGGAGACAAACAACTGTGTTCTTTTGTTCACTTGCCACCTTTAACTATGCTATGACTAATCCCCCTTAATGAAAGTTCAACACATCCCATACATTTCTAGTCATTTTCAGGCTTTAAAAGTCCAGTCCAGCCTCGCTTCAAGTTCCCATCTCATATCCAGGCTGTCACTTCCCAGACCCACACACATGTGACTTTGACACTGGGCATCCTACGAGGGCCGAGGACATGGTCTCTCTTTTGTCTCATTCCCCCCGTCTCTTAGCCCCCTCCTCTGGGACATCAGGGGTTGAGAGGCAGCCTGGGGAAGAAGGGACAAACGTCTTTAAACCAATGCTGCTGTTTCTCTTTAAGGCTCTCCCGGCTTTTCTGGCAAGGCCTTGTGCTGGGCTGGCAGCCAATACAGGCTTTCTCCTGGGGCAGATAACTAAGTTATACAGGAGGCCCTGGGAGAGCGGCTTCCCTACCCACATTTCCCTGACCAGAGACATACCTTCTGGCTAGACATCTGCCAAACGCCTCCAGGGTAAAGATGGCTGCAGAGTCTCCGCGACTGCTTCTGTAGAGAGGAGGGATCTCTTTCCTCTCCCCTTAAACCTGACTGAACACAACAGAGGGGACATTCTGGGACTTCTCAGGCTCAGTCATAAGAAACCTTGCAGCTGCCACCAGGATTTCTTGGAACACTCTCCGGGAGCCCTGAGTCACCACGTGAGAAGTCTATTTTGAGAATGCCTTGCTGGCAAGGCACCATGCAGGTGCTCAGATCAATAGTGTGAGCCCAGCCTTCCAGCTGTCCCAAGTCAGCAGACCAGCCCATTCACGTGCTGCATACTACCAAGGGACCACAGTCAGTGCCATGTGGAGCAGATGAATTCTCAGCAGAGCCCTGCCTGAATTCCTGCCCTGCAAAATCATGACACAGAATAAAATGGTTGTTGTGTTAAGCCGTCTGAGTTTTGGGATGGCTTGTTACACAGCAAGCCCCCTCCTTCTGGCTCCTGTCCATGGTGCTGGAGTAATTCCAGTGGGTTAGTAGCAAGATGGCCCAGATGGATCCATAATCTGTGGTGTATACATGACCCACTTCTGCACTGTGGATTTTCCTCTCTTCCCATCTCTCTCTGCTTCTTTACCACCTACCCAGTCCTGTGATGATCCATTTGTAACTCCCTTCACTTGGCTTCGGGGATGAAGTACCACCCTTCTGTCCTCCATGATGAGGGACAGGAAATACACCAATGCTACCTTCTAGGTGCCCACCAGTAAGGGACACCTCCAAATACCTCAGGTTGATGCAGGGGGAGGAGGCACCACAACAGCAGTGCTGCATGGTGGCAAACCAAGTCATGTGCTTCTTAATAAGCCCCGGAGACATGTCTGTTTGGTACCTCTTTGATACTTCTTTGTCCTCAACTTTGAGCCCCAGTTGCTAATTTGAGGTTAAATAAATATAGCCTTGTCTTCTCCACAGCAGTTTGGAAACTGACTAATGACAAACGTGGAAGTCACATAGATTAAAATACCAGTTTTATTTCTGATAAAGCTAGACCAGAGGTGTATTTAGATCTGGCCGAAAGCCTCGCTAATACTGCATCCTAGAATTTGATCTATCTACCTAGCCATTCTCAGGCAATGCTGGAAAATCATAGGCCTTTCTCCTTAGGGGCAGAGATTTATTGCTAAGATAACCACCTGGCTGATGGCAGACCAGAATACATACTTTCTGTAGGCAGGCAGGTCGCCAAGGGGGACAGACAGGGAAGGGGCTGGCTACCATGCCTGGTCTGTCCTAAGCTTTCCATTCAATTAGTTCTTCCTCTTGTAATGAATACATGAAGAGAGAAAAGGAAGCCAAGATTTTCCTTATTTAAAACAATAGCGACAAACAAAAAGCCAACCAACCAATAAAAACACCAGTAAGAAAATAAGTATTTTCCCTAGCAGTAAGTTCTGAGGAAATGAGTTAGTCCCATTCAGTCCTCTTACAAGCCTCTATTTTGTCACTGTGTTCTGTTGGGTCCCTTCATTTCCCACTCCAAATCCAGCTTCATCCTGGCCCACCTGCTGTGTGTCTGGGGAGGCTACCCCCATGAAGTGAACCCTGTGAACGGGGATCCCGTGCCCCTTGGGTATGGATTGGGTTCGGCTGATGGCAGGCACTGGCAGGAGAGTGCAAGATGGGAATTGAGTGAGGTTGGGGATGTTTCTCTTGTCTTCCTCTTTGTCCATTCACAGAGGCTTGGCTCTGTCCCTCTAGTGAAGGCCACGGCTCCTGAAGGCCAGATCTCTGGGGATCTGAAACAGTGGTCCCATTTCCTTTCACATCCACAGGCAGTAACAGCTCTGACTTTTGCCAGACTTGGAATTTTCTCCCATGCCTTCCTGATCCACTTAAACCCTACCGTCAGCTGTGTAGAGTCCCTTTATTACACAGCCCACAAACAACTCCATTTCAGCGAGTCGTCTGTTTCTTGCCAGAACTCTGACTGTTGCATCTCTCCTACTGAAGACGGTCCCTCCTGGGGAAAGAAAGCATCACCCCACCATACTAGCTGTTATGGACTGAACGTCTGTGTCCCCCCTGCCAAATTCATATGTTGAAACGCTAACCCCCGACGTGATGGTATTGGGAAAGGGCGCCACTGGGAGATGGCTAGGTCATGAAGGTGGAACCCTCATGAATGAGATTAGCACCCTTGTAAAACAAACTCCAGAGAGCTTCCTTCCCCCTTCCACAATGTGACTACCTGGTGAGAATATGGCCATCAATCGGGACGCAGGCCCTCACCAGACAGCAAATCTGCCAGCACCTTGATCTTGGACCCCCCAGCCTCTGAAACTGTGAGAACTGAATGTTTGTTCTTTACACCACCCAGTCTGCAGTATTACTGTTTTTGCAGCCTGAATGGACTAAGACATGAGCTTCTCCTCAAAGCCCCCAATCTGTCCTCGTGCTTGAACCCTATTCTGTGCTCCTAATATAGCAGAGGGAAGGTCCTTTGAGCGAAATGAGAATTAAAAATTGTTTCCTAGGAGGATACACTTCTATAATAAGAACAGACATGAGTCATCTGTAAATTCTGAAAAGTGAATGAGGGAAAGACAGTCTAAGAGTGAAAACCTTGAGTTCTGCAGTCAGCTTGAGCTTGATTTCCCATTCCTGTGTGGCCTTGGACCAGCCATTTTCCCTGTCTCAACCTCCACTTCCTCATCCATACAGGTAACGAGAGTTATACAGGAGGAATGAGGTGATGCTTGGGTACATAACAAATGCCCATTCGACACTGTCAAGGGTCAGCACATGCAACTGTGTGGACACCAGGGTGCCCGGCCAAGGGGTTGAAAGGAGGTTAGACTGTCACCCCAACCTACTCACCAAGCCAAGGGATACCATGCACATTATACCCAGCACCTGAAAACTCTCAGCAAATGGTGGCAGCATGAAATCAAAATTCCCTTTTGAAATGTGGCTTTAGTAAGTTAATACAAGAAGATTGAGAGAGGAGTATTCCTTCCATCACCTGCAGTTCTCAGAGCTCTCACCTGAGCTCAACCCCGGCCGAAGATAAGATGAAAGAAAGGCTACAACAGACAGGGCTACAACTGCTTCTCAGTGCCTTTTGCATGGGTAGGCTTGAATGTGAAGAGCCATTTGATCATTAGAGTTCCAGTGTAGTGGTCTGTGAGAATGGGGCATCCCCAGAAGCTGTGCCGCAAGCATACGGTAGGTTCTAAGACTGAGACTGATGGGTGAGCAACTTTAATTACCCAAGAACTGTGTTAATGGCCCTTGGGGTGTCTTACTGCTATTCTGACACTTGGGAACATGGCATTTTCCCATTAAAATGCCAATTATCCTTGAGCACTTCTGCAAATCCATCGGTGAGAGGCTGCTGGATTGTTGAGTGATGCAGTTTGATGGTTTGAAGCAAACCTATCAGGTCAAGGGCATTTTATCAGGCAGTCCATGACTGCTCAGGGTCCCCTGCCTTCTCCACTCCAAAGACACACAGGTGTACATACACACACACTAACACAGTCCACTAAGCCAAAAGATCAGAATCTCTGGTTCCAAGTAGCTAGGAAGAGGAAGTGTCCAGGAGTTGGGAATAAGCAAGAAAATCAAGATCTGGTAAAGAGCCAAAACAATGGAATTTTTCTTCATCTGGATAATTGAAAGCACAAGCCCAACAGAAAAACATATCTCATTGGGGAAATCAGTTGATTTACCTCATCGGACTACCAGGAGACGGGTCTGCTTGCAAAATACCCTCTCATATCTCTTCTCTGTTGCAGATTAGTTACAGCTGAGGGGTTTGCTAATGCTAGAATCTGGAGCCTCAATCAGATGTGCTCTTCTAAGATACCTCAACCCCACCTTACGCAGCCTTGGGTTTGGCAGATCTGGGTTCTTTCTTCTGGAAGAAGTGTTTATGCAGGGGTCATGCCTGAGTGGGTGGAATTTCTCAGAAAGGTGGTTGCAGACCTGTTTGGTCCCTGATTTCTTGGAATTATGTTTAAATTCAATTATAAATCTAAATGATTATGCAGTAGAAGATCGTTTGTTTTGCTTTGTTTTGTTCTTACTGGATTCTATTCTAGAACCACAGTACGGTAGTGCAGCTAAAAGCATAGGTTACAGATCCAGATGCTGAGCTTCCAATTTTAGTTCCACCGCTTATCAGCCATGTGAACTTCAACAAGTCCTTTAGTCTCTCTGGACTTCAGTTTCCTCATCTGTAAAATGGGAATACTGGTGGTAATGACCTCCCATGGTTGTGAAGATTAAATCTGTTACTACTTAATAAGTCTTTAAGACAGTATCTGACCCATTATAAATGCTTGACTAGGAGAAGTATTATTTGAGTGTCTGGATAGAATTTTAAGTGTTCCTTCATTTCCAAGGCTGCCCCATTTTTATAATCGAAGAAGAGTTTGCTGTAGCATGGCATTTAAGGGGAGAGCCAGTCTACAAAGGGCCGGTGGTCATGCTTCTGTAGCAGGAATTTCTGGGGTGGCTCCCAGGTCCCCATTTCCAGACCAGAATGCCTACCAGGAAGCTGGTGCGGAGCTGACTGTAACAGCTCACTTCTGCACCTGCTCTGAAGCCTGACCCAATGCTGGCAGGAGAAGCAGATTCAGAGATGCCTTCCCTAAATTCTTTGCCATTCCTCCTATCCAAAAGCAGATACCAAATTCCTCTCCCCTTGAAGATGAACCAACCTTAATGACTTATTTCTACGAAACAGGATGAGATAAAAGTGATACTGTATGCCTTCTGCTCTGGGTTCAATTGTATCCCCCCAAATACAAGTTTAAGTTCCAACCCCAGTAATCCCCAGTGTGACCTTATTTAGAAACAGGGTCTTAGCAGATGTATTCAAGTTAAGATGAGGTCATATTTGATTAGGGTGAACCTTAAATCCAATGACTGGTATCCTTATAAGGAAAGACATAGAGACTCAGACACACAGACACACACAGGGAGAGGGTGATGAATGATAAAGGCAGAGATTGGTGCGATGTGTCTAAAATAAAGGAAGACCAGAGACTGTGGGCAATACCAGAAGCTAGGAAGAGGCTAGAAAGGATTCTTCCCTAGAGCCTTCAGAAGGAGCATGGCCCAACACCTTGATTCTGGACTTTTAGCTTCTAGAACTGTGACAGAACCAATTTCTGTCATTCTCTGTGACCTAGTTTGTGGTACTTTGTTATGGCAGGCCTAGGAGATACACCCTCCAAAGTCAGATTACAAGAGATGATACAGCTTGGGTCTGACCCTCTGTTTCTGTCTCTGTCTCTCTCTGTCAGAATGTGTGCCATTGTTGTCTTGAGGTACCATGTAAGAGGTCCAGCAACCCTGAAGCCACCATGCTTCAGAGAGTCTGTGTGGAGAGACCAGCCATGAAGGAGCCTTGGCCCTTCAAGTGTTCTCCAGCCAAGCACTAGACATGCAAGGGAAGAAGTTTCGAGAGGACCTAAGCCCCATCAGCCTGCCGTCTCCTGCAACCTTGTGACAGACTTTGAGTCAGAATGGCCCAACCCAGTCAAGCCACTCCCTTATGTGTGAGCTAGAGACACACTAAAGCTAATAAATGCTCACTGTTTTACAATTTACTTTACTTTTATTTTTTTAACATTTACTCATTTTTGAGAGTGATATAGTTAGAGCATGAGCAAGCGAGGAACAGAGAGAGTGGGAGACACAGAATCAGAAGCAGGCTTCAGGTTCTGAGCTGTCAGCAAAGAGCCCGACGCGGGGCTCGAACTCACAGACTGCGAGATGATGACCTGAGCTGAAGTCTGACGCTTAACTGACTGAGCCACCCCGGCACCCCTAAAATTTACTTTACTTTTAATCATGATAAAGAACACATAAAACAAATTTTACCATTTTAACCATTTTTAAGTATACAGCTCAGTAAAGTATATCCACTTTGTTCTGCAACAAATCTTGGGGACATTTTCATCTTGCAAAACTGAGACCTATGTACCCATGAAACAACCCTCTGTTCCCCCTCCCTCAGTTCATCTAAGTGGAATCATGCAGTATTTGTTTTTGTGTGTGTGTCTGGCTTATTTTCTTTAGCATAGTGCTTCAAAATTCATCCATGTTGTGATGAACTTCCTCTTTAAGGCTGAAAACTATTCAAATGGACATACAGACCAAATTTTGTTGATCCAGTCACCTACTGATGGAAACTTGGGTGGCTTCCACCTTCTGGCTGTGGTGAATAATGCTGCTATAAACACGTGTGCAGACGGTTACGGCTGATTTAAGCCACTGTGTCTTGGGGTAACTTGTCACACAAGTGGCAAGGCTGTTGTAACCCAGCCAGGCCTGTGTGCCTCTGGGTGGAATGAGGGAGGTGCAGTTCATGCTCCAGAACTGCCCATGGGATCAAGCACAGGCCAGGCTTCTGAATCCATGTCTGCCTGCTCGTATCATCTTTCCTCTCTTCCCCACAGGTATCTTTTGACAGTACCCCCTTATCATATCACTTGCACCAAGCTTCCCCTTTTAGGTCCTGCTTCTAGGGCACTGAACAAAGACAGGTGATGCCATGTGGGTGGGGTGGTGTGAGTCATCACGGATGGTGGCAGGGATGACACCATGATCTTCAGGCACTGCACAAAATGTGATGGTCTTTGGGTATTTAAATACTTTGTTGGGTATGTGAGGTGAGATTCTCCAGGGAAACAGAATTGGCTCATGGGACTATATAGGCTAAGAGGTCCCACGACCTGCCATCTGCAAGCTAGAGACATAGGAAAATCAGTGGTACCGTTCCAGTCTGAGGACAGGAAATGATTGATGTCACAGCTCAACAGTTGGGCAAAGAGAAAATTCTCCTCCTTACTTCTGTTCAGACCCTCCACAGACTGGATGAGGGCCACCCATACTGGGGAGACCATCTGCTTTACTCAGTTTACCAATCCAGATGCTAATCTCACCCAGAAACACCTCCACAGACACACAAGAGATAATGTTTAACCAGACCCATTTGACGACCCAGTCAAATGACACTTAAGATTAACCATCACAGTGGGTATTAACTCTGTTAAAACACTGAGTAGCAATTGTACAAACAGACTTAGTGAAGCAAAAATAGTCTTCTCGTGACCACTGTGCTCTTTTGGAGTTAAAATCCCTGAACTCTGTCTGGAAGTGGTGTTAACCCAGAGCAGGTCATTCAAAAGCTCTCCAACTATGGAGTGCTTTGCAGTTATGAAATGTCTCCACGTGCCTTCTCTCCGTGTGTCCTGGGATCATACTGGGAGGGGTGCAGGGAAGAGTCACCTAGTTTTACAGATGAGGAAAGTGAGGTTCAGAAAGATTATTAAGTGAACTAATCACATCTATGGCTGAGCTGGGACAAGAACAGATCAGGTGTTTCAATGTTCCTGTGGGCTCCCGCTTCCCCTCTGACCCCACCATCCACTCCTCACAGCGTGGACACAGTGGCACTTTAAAAATGTAAATCGGACACTTTTCTCAAGACCTCACCATGACTTCTAGTCATGGCACTTAGTATAAAACACAAACTCTGCATCATGATCAAGAAGCCCTGGCCCCAAGTCAGGGCGTTCTTCCCTGGGGCTTGCCCTTGAAGCTTTGGCCACAATGACCTTCAGGAAGGGTCCTGCTCACACCAAGCTCCTCAGGGATTCTGGCTGTCACATCTGTCCCAAACGCTCTGTCCTGGCTGAGCTGCTGCTTTTAAAACAGGCCACAAATTCTTAGACAATGCTCTCTGCAAAAGGTGTGTCCTGGTCTCAGTGACTCTCTTATGAACAGAAAGTGTGCGAAGTGATACGTGACTTCCAAGACCAGGCCATAGAAGATGCTGCAGCTTCCTCCTTGTTCCCTTTCTGGATCATTCACTCTGGGGCAGCCAGCTGCCATAACACAAGGACACTCAAGCATCCCTAATGAGAGGTCCTTGCAGTGAGGGCCTGAGGACTCCTGTCAGGAGCCCCTCGAACAGCCACAGGAGAGATTGAGATGGTGCAACGGCTTTGCAATGTGTCAACTTGACTAGGGTAAACTAATGAATTCCCTTTTTTGTGTATTTCCACATAGTGATTCTCAGAGACTTGTGGGCAGAAGGTGGGCAGTGGTAATTTTATACCACATACACTTTGTTGCTGGTCTGCTGGCTCATCTTGCTGGTGTAAAGCAGGAACTGAGCCAGACATACGTGTACAGATCTGTCTTGAAAGACCTTGGCTACTGGAGGGGTCCCTCATCACCAGGAGTGAACACGGGTTTCAGCTTGCTTGTGATCTTCCCTTGTGGACTGCTGCTTTCCCACTAGATTGCCAAGCGTATGGGGACAGACACATTCTCTGTTTTGTCCATCTGTATCCTAAGTCCCTCGCCGGTCTAACTCCTCATAGCTAGTGGGATGTGGAGAAAATTTCTCTCTGTGTCTCAGTTTCCCCAGCTAGCAGATGGGATGATGATAATACTGCCTACTTTACTGGGTTGTCGTGAGTGAATGAATTGATATTTATAAAGCGTTTCAAACATTTACCTGGCACATGGTAAATATTCAAGGAAGTACAAGCTGCTAGTAGTTTTAATATTATAATAGAAATAAACTCAATAAATATCTACTGGGGAACTAAACAAAGGAATTCATTGATCTCTTTGTCCCATAATCTTAAGTATCCAAGACACAAATAAAAAAGTCCCAGAGGCCTCCAGACAGCTAGAACGGATGTCCCAAAGGCTAGCAGCAGAGCCCATCTAATTAACTTATAGGCAAGCTCTTAGGCCATTACTCAGAACCTAATTACTTAATAGTCTTAGCAGATATTTATTAGTCACCTAACATATGCAAAGCATTGTGCTAGGTGTTGGGGGAAGGGGACAGAAAGACACGAAGGTGAATTAAGCTCATTACCCTCCCTCAAAAGAGCACGCTGTCTAGAGGGGGGACAGATACAAGAGCCACCAATCACACAATTACCAGAGAGTGACTGAGGCAAGTGGGTGCAGAAAAGAACGACGCTATCAAGGTGGCCAGACTCAATTAGTCACAATTATAACATACATAACAAGCTTAATTGTCGGGTTTCCTGGTACATAATGGATTAGAAATAGCATATTAGAAGAGAAAAACAGAGAGGTTATTGTTAGAGGTAGGAATGGTAAAAAAGTGACAGCTAAGAGGAATAAAGAATGTAATTTTTAAAATATTAAAATCAGAAATTAGATAACAGAAGCACTTTGGTTTAAGGTCAGTTAGTGTAGGGGCAACTGTTGTATAAGATATGAGAGGCAGTACAGAATGGATTCTGGAGCCAGACTACCTGGGTTTGAATCCCAGCACTATCCCTTACTGCCACTTGCATAAACTACTCAACCTTTTCTGCAACTCACTTTTCTCATCTGTAAAATGAGGATAATGGTAGCAGCTCCTTCAAAAGTATTGCAAAAATTAAATGAGTTAATATTTGTAAACTACTTACGAATTCCTGGTGCACAGCAATTCTGAGAGCCTCAGTCAGGATTGGCTGAGTTTGCTGCAGTAACAAACAGTTCCTCAAATCTCAATGACTTGAAGTAAAGAAGGTTTATTTTTCACTCATACTCATGTCCATCATCAATAGGCAAGAGGTTTTACTCTGAATCATGACTATCTTCACTTTGGTACCCATGGCTCATGCAACAGCCACCATGTTACACGTTTATTGCCATGGCAAAGAAAAGAGCATCTTCATGGATAACTCACTGACAATTAATTGTTCACCTTGGAAGTGACATAATTTCTGGCTCATAGATCACTGGCCAGCAGTAGTCACATGCTCCCACCCTTCTATGTGCTCAGATGGGGATGATCATAATGTTTGTCTAACAGCACAATCATTACCAGAGGGCCTTTCTATGCTAAGACACCACACAGTCATGGTTAGGTCACAGAATTTAAAAACTACAATGGACCCTAGAGCTAAACACATTCATTATGAGAAAGTGAAATCAAGATTCAAAGGAGTTCCCTGTTTCTCAGGACACCCCTGGCATCTGGGGGCTTGGGGGAGGGAGTGGTGTGACTGAGACCAGTTCTTCACTTGTGGGGCTGCTGTGCACATTGGAGGTCATCAAGCACCCCTGACTTCTGTTTACTAAATATCAGCAGTACCCCTTCTCCAAGTAACTGTGACAATCAATAATGTTCTAATCTATTTTCTAATACTTCTTTGGGGTAGAGGGAGATGACGCTCTTCTACTACTAACTAAACTACAAACAAATGGTTAATATGATAGTGTTGGTTAGAGCCAGAGCTGGTACCCAAACCCAGCTCTCTA
This sequence comes from Prionailurus viverrinus, assembly GCF_022837055.1. Lineage (NCBI taxonomy): Eukaryota > Metazoa > Chordata > Mammalia > Carnivora > Felidae > Prionailurus > Prionailurus viverrinus. The sequence goes on from NC_062562.1 coordinate 38,653,577, forward strand.
CCTCCTCGATGAGTGTTCAGGACCCTGAGTCATGTCCACTACAGTTTGTTAGTTGAGAATCAGAGGTCAGGGATGCCTGATTTTGGCTCAGGTCATGATCTCATGGTCGTGAGACTGAGCCCCATGTCAGGCTCCAGGCTGAGAACAGAGCCTGCTTAAGATTCTCTCTCTCCTCCTCCATCTGTCCCTCCCCCACTTGCATGTGAGTGTGAGCACCCATGTTCAATCTCTGTCTCTCAAAAAAGAAAAAAGAGAAAGAGAATCACAGATCAGTAGTTACATGGTTCCCAAGTGTATAAGCTGGACAAGTGATGGAGTGTTAATTTACCTTCCCCTTAGGAAACCTTGGTCATTTTTTGCCCTGGATTCCATGAGATGCCCCTGTATCCGTTCCATGAATCCCCCATTCTGTTTAAGCTAGTGTCAGTAGGTTTTTATCACTTACTACCAAATTATTTCTGACTAGGACACATACCTCCTAGAAACGTTTCTTTCAAATATGATTAAAAATTTTAAATGTGTTGTTTGCAAGGATAAGCTCCATTTAGTTGAACAATTTAATTTTGGGGAACTCTTCCTTTTTCTACTCAGTCAATCAATGAACTATTGATGTGTGGCTATGCAAAATCACCTACCGAAGCCAGAGGAGAGTGATGTGTATGCTGATGAGGAACACTGTGGAAAGAGCCTCAGGAGGGTTTCCAAAGGAGCCAGGCTGAGGGCTGAGGGTCAGCTGTGGGATTAGTATCTTTGTGTCCCACACCCAAATGAGCACATAAAACAAACCTGGGGTGAACACCTCCCTGTGGTGTGACAGGATGAGTCACTTACCGGCTTTCCCTTCTCTTAATGGATAGTGTTTCTTTCAAGCTCCAGAGAAAAACTGCCATGATTCATAAAACAGAAAAATAAGATGATATTAAATCTAATACAAGCGTTCAAACTAAATTTACAAGACATTTTTAAAGGGAGAGATTTTGCTTAAGCATTACAATAATCTAGTATAAGGATGAGGTCTCCTGCAAAGGTTTATTTTATCCTCATGAATGATCAGCAATTATCCAAACAGCTCTCCTCTGTCCCTGTGGTGTGTCAGCTCACTCAATTTGGATTTCACAGAAAGTAGATGGGGTCACTGCATGCTCAATCACTAATCATTTCAACACACTGTATATGCATGCGCTGAACACGTTGGGGAGGTATAGGTGACCAAAATTAAAACCTGAAAGAAGCTAGTTGCGATTCTTTGTGCCAAAAAGAAAGTATATTGTTCAGCAAGTACCATTTCAAGTGCAAACACTTCCAAGTTATTTGAGAATAATAACACAGAAAATTGAGTGTGTGTTTATTTGAAGCCAGGCATGGAGAGGAACACTTTCAGTGACGTCTTCCAAAATATTCATTTCTATAAAATCCCAGTGCATGGCCACTTGCATGGGACAGATGAACAAACTAAGGCCACAGAGATGCCCTACATCACATGGTTGATAAGGGATGGAGCCAGTGTATATTTTTGTGTGCTATAAAGTGCTTTTGTGTCTGTTAAATGCAACAGGTAAGACAGCAGGGTATGGAACTAGTCTCCCTGGGTTCAGATTGAGGCTCTCGTAGTTACTAGCTGAGTGATCTAGACTTAGTTAATTAGAACTCTTGGTGTTCAGATATCCTTTCTGAAAAATTCTCAACAAATAATAGGTTTTAATTTTTACCCAGAGTCCATTCTTTCCTACAGTGGTAGAGTCTAAGCTAGTGCATCAGGTACCTTGCATGGACTTGGAACTCACCAGGGCAACCATTTCTGTGTGGTCCAACTACCATTCAAAAAAAGCTCACTCTATCACTTGTGAAAGGTGGGAAGAAAGACCTTATCCAAGGGCACTACTACAATGGGGCTTTGCAGTAGGGGAGATATTGGGCTACAGTCCAAATACATCAAGAAAAAGTGGGGATTTAAAGCCAAGGAGCAGGTTGAAGGGGGCATCGATGGGTGGAAAATTATGAAATGGGCAAGGTAATTCTTTGCTAAACTGACCTAACAAGATTCTTGCTGAAGGCAGGCCATAGTGATCAAATATCAGTCAGAGGAGGAAGAGGATGATGGATTCTGGCAAAACTGACTTAACAGGATTCATGGTAAAATTGGGCATTTGAGGACATGTCCAAGGGCAAAGCCTAGGCAACAAAATGTTCAGAGGAGAAGAGCCTGGTCAAGAAGAGTCTTTACCAACCAGAGCATGATGTAAACAAGCTCTTGCCTCATGTCTACATGGCCCTCTTCTCTCCTGCCCAGGGGCATCCCTATTGCTGCTGAGATATAGATGCCCCTGCACCCCTATGTGTGCAACCTCCAGAAGTGGACAGGGGGTTAACACCCTGTAGAGCAACCCTTGACCACTGGGAGACAGGAACTGAAGGGTAAACTCTTCCCTGTCTTCTCCATAAGCACACTGACCTGAGGTGGTCTCTCTGAAGATGGTGACTAGAGACAGAGAAGTTGGTTTCTCCTCTTGCTGACTAGGTGTGCACCTTCTCCAATCTGCTGGTATTTGTTCTTCGCCTCATTCTCCTTTTCCCTCACTCTAGCATCCCTGGGATTGCACTTCCCCATAAAAGATTAGCATATAATCATCTGCCTCAGGGTCTGTTTAAAAAATCTGGGCTAAGACAGCTAGCATCATGAGTCTCGAAGGAGACTGAGAATCCAAAAATAATATGTTTAAAGACCTTCATGCCCAGCAGAAACCTTATGTGATGCAGGATTAAGTTAGGATTAAAACTTCTATCATGCTTGAGGCTAGCTCTGTTTAGGAAGGCTTTCACCTGTAGCCCTTCTCTTGGGCTCTTAATATTGAGAAGGGTGGGAAGGCACAGTCCTTCTTCTCAACAGTCTGACTTCTAGCAGTGCAAATACACTCAGAGCAGCACAGGATGATGCAGGCTGTGCCTCCATGGTAACCATCAGTCCACACTGATGGGCAGTCTCAGAAGGCCACAAAGATGGTCTCCTCTGTGGTTCCTCTTTCATTTTCCTTGGTCTTTTAAACCCTCTGAATAGGTGAATACCTCCTTGCTTTGTCCTAACTTGTCATGGACCAGGGCCCAGAAAGGGAAGGGGCTGTGTACTGCACTCCCTGTGATACTGTGATTCATGAATATATTCTGGTCTTCATCCTTAGCTCTGGGCCAGAGGTCCTCAAACCTTTGTAACTTCCTAAGTGATAAAGGTGCTAGGAGCATGTTTTGTTCCACGTATTTGGTCTTTAGCCCCAGTTCTTGCCACAGAGCTCATAAATCCTTTGGAATTCCACAGATGATAGGAGTGTCTTTTATTCTAATGAGGCAACTCTTGGCAGGCTCCTAGATTGGGGAATGGTCACCAGAAAGTCCATGCCATGATTAGAAGCTTAGAACTTCCAGCTTCATCCCCCATCCTCTGGGGAGTGGAGAGGGGCTAGAGATTGAGTTAATAATTGGTCATACTTACAGGATGAAGCCTCCAAAAATTCCTAAAGTATGGAGTTTGGAGAGCTTCCAGATTGGTGAACACATCCACATGCCAACGGAAGGGGCATAGCCTTACTCCCTGGGGACAAAGTTTCCTGCACTGAGGACCCTTCCAGACCTCACCCTATGTAACTTTTCATGTGGCTGTTCATCTAGATCCTTACCATATCCTTTATTTATTTATAACAAACTGGAGGTGTAGGTAAGTGTTTCCTTGAGTTCTGTGAGCCATTATAGCAAATTATTGAAACACTGGAGGGGATCATGGAACCCCTGATTTGTAGCCCAGTTTTACAGAAATTTGGGTACCCTAGGTACCCGCTACTTGCGATTGGCTTCTGAAGTGGGTGACTGTCTCGTGGGACTGACCTCTTAACTTATGGGGTTTGAGGCTAACTCTAGGTAGATAATGTCTGAATTGAACTGAACTGCAGAACACCATGCTGGTACTCACCCACAATCTAATACCCAAGAATGTAGTTATTCCAGGACTCATTTAAATGATGATGTACCAGCAGGTGTGCACAATGTAATGTCTTATGCCAGGGCCCTCTGCAATTTCAGAGTCCATTCAAACAATATCTACAGTGTTAGTGCTGTGTTAACCTGATGATGGTACAAAGTAGTTCCTGGTGACAGGTGCTTCCCTCATACCAGGCATATACCAAACATTTCATGTAAGTGTTTCATTTTTGATCAAAACCTTATGAGGTAGATATTATTATCCTCAATTTACAAAGGAGGAAAATGAAATTCAGATTGATAAGAAACTAGCCAGAATCTCAGTTAGCTGAAACTGGATTTGGATCCAGGACTTCCTAACTGCAAAGCCCCCAGTCAGGAGCATGGTGCCCCACCCACATCTTGCTGGCTCTTATGGTCCATACATGCCTGTGGTATCTTCTGCAAACACCTGTGATCTGACTAAAGACTTTCTCTCCCAGCACATGTGTTGGGCTTTAAGTGCTGGCAAGTGGATCCACCCAAGAGCAGCCCTCAGTCAATGACTAATGAGAGTCAGAGGATAAATACCCAGGTTCCTCACCTCCTGGGTGCCTTAACTCTGAGGCATGTCCTCCCAAGTTTTCTAAAAGTCCCAGCAGGACTGAGACCCAGTTGGCCACATTGGATAGGATGCTCAGCAATACACATAATTGGCCTCCTTCTCTTCCCTGTCTCACTCTCCCCTTCTGGTGGGATCAGCTCCCAAACAAACAACTTGCACTTAAATCCTTGTCTCAGAGTCTGTTTAGGGCTGGGGTATGGGCATGTGTGTATAAAAGCCCCAGTGGGAGATCTGATTCCTTATTTCAGAAGAAGAAAACACACACACACACACACACACACACACACACACACACACACACAGAAAAAATCAAGAGAACCAAGAGTATCTCTTGAAGATAGAACTGGGGTGCACTGTGTATGAAAATGACAGGCAGGAAAAACTTTTACTCTACCCTCTTAGGTTACTTACTGGGGCCTTGCAAATTAAACTGACAAAAAACAGATTGGCAAGAGAAAAGACAGAATTAATCATGTATAAATGGAAGTTTTTAGAAAAATGTGACTCAAAGGTGTGCTTAGAATTTGAGGTTTATATACCACCTTAATAGGGGAAGAGGAGGCACAAGAAGGCACCTACCAAAAAATAAATGACTTTTTGAGATGGTAAGTAGGCTCTTAGGAGAACAGATGGAGACAAGATAGTTTTATGACAACATGTGTTTGGTGTGGTATGGAGACTTCTAACCTCTGGTGATGACTCAATCTTCTCTGGTAACTCCTGGGGAGAGAATTTATTATAAGTGAGTTTTTTTGAGTTCTTTTGGGAGGCTCTGCTTTTAGACAGTAAGAAATTTCAGGTACTCAAATGCTCGGAATACGTTCTATATCACAATGGTATATTCTGGATTCCTTCAAGAGGTAGGATGGGCCTTGATGGCACAAAGTGGTTTTTTTTTTTATTTTTTTTAATGTTTATTTATTTTTGAGAGAGGGAGAGACAGAGTGCAAGCTGGGGAGGGTCAGAGAGAGAGATGGAGACACAGAATCTGAAGCAGGCTCCAGGCTCTGAGCTGTCCGCACAGAGCCCAACACAGGGCTCAAACTCACAAACCGTGAAATCATGACCTGAGCTGAAGTCAGACACTCAATCGACTGAGCCATCCAGGCACCCCTTGATGGCACAAAGTTAAGGCAGCCACATCTCACTATCCCTGACTCTTCAATGAAAGATCTCAGATTTTCTCTCTTCTGCCATTGTCCAAGAGGGTACAAACAGAATAAAAAACTGGGGTCTTTGGACATTTGGTTTCCCTTTCTTAGGTTCTTCCAGGGGAATCCTATTCTTCCAGAACACAGGACTGGCTTTGCATGAATGTGAAGTTCATTGCAGCATGGGAGAGCTCATGGTCACTGAGATCTTACCATGGAGCTTATCTTTGAAGTTCCAGCCTTAAGCCATTAATTCATCTTACCAAAGGCTGAAAAGCTCTCAATCACCCAGCTCCTTATCTAGGTGACAGCTTGGGTCTTGAGGCAGGAAACAGTATGTTGGGGGAATCATCTGTCATTTCTATGTGTTCACTCCTCTGAGGTCTTTCTGACATGAGCTCCAAAAACACCCTCTGGACTCTCATCAAAACTTTACTGGTGGCGGAGATTCATGTGACCAACTTGGATTATGCAACCCTTCCCCTAACTGCCACCCTGCACTGGGACTATCAACACATAAATAAATGAGGGGTCTACTGCCTTGGTTATCAGCAGTCAACTCCTTTTTCAATTTTTGAGAAAAAGCAAAAAGAGCCATGCAGTGGGTTGAACACTCCAACCAGATACTGTGAGTGTGAACTTGGAGTGTCTTTGGAGAAAGGGTATTTGCAGATGTAATTAAGTTGGAATCTTGAAAGGAGATCATCGTGTATTTGATAATCTAGGTGAGCCCTCCCCCCCAACTGAATAACAAGTGTCATCATTACAGACAACAGAGAACACAGAGGGGCAGAAGGTTGTGTGAGAAAAAAAAAAGCAGACAGTGGGGTGATGTGGCCACAACCCAAGGAATGCCAGGATCTTCCAGAGACTGGGAGAGGCAAGGGACGGAATTGCCCAGAGGGAGCACAGCCCTGCCGACACCTTCATTTCACACATCCCGCCTACATTTCTAAATAAATTTCTGTTGTTTAAAGCTACCCAGTTTGTGGCAATCGGTTACAAGCTGCTAAACAACTTTTGGCCCTAAAACCATGCCCCTAGAAATGAGGGCTTTAACCATTTCACCTCATAAGGATACTTGAAGCTAAGGATGAATTCTGCCCGTTTCAGAAGCAAGGAAACGGAGAAACAGAGTTTAAGTGACTTTCCCAAGCACACTTAGCAAGCAAATGGTGGACCTTGGCTTCAAATCCTGGCCACCTGATCCTAGAGTCCGCTTCTTTGATGACTGTGTTCTTCAACACAGTCTCTGCCTCTCCATCTGGAATCACAAGAAGAAATCCCCGCTCCTACTCATGTGGCATGAGTTGGAATAGGATGCGTTCCTGCCTTCCCTGGCAAGCAAGATGTATACCTGCCACACTAGGCTGGACTCTCACTCCGTGGGGAGCAAGGCAAAGTCCCAGCGTGGCCGATTCATTCCTGGCAGTGGCAGTGGTGGCATCCCAGACAGATGTGTCCCGTTAAAACCCAATGTGGGTCTTCCTGTTGACTGATCTGTGGGCACTGCCTCGGTTCCTGCCCATTTTCTAACATCCAGTCCCCAGTATCCTTCCAGATTCCTTTTCCACTGAAGTCAGAGTTAATTTCTGTTGTTTAAAATCAAGAATCCAGCAGCTTCAGGGGGAAAGCCAGCACCTGGTGAGAGCCAGTCAAGCAGACGTCTCAATGCAGCCCTCAGCTCTCCCTGTGCCCACTTTGAGTCTGAACTCAGCACTCTGACCAATGCACCTGCTCCAAATAAATCGACTTTGAAACATACTGGAAATAACGTAGATGTTGCTGATGACCTCAAGGAAAACAAGAAAGGACGTTTATAGCAGAGAACAGACAGAACTTCATGAAACTTCTGGAAAAGCCTGTTTGTCTTTCCCCGGGTTTCTTTTAGGGAGATGGCTGCCCCACATTCCCTTCCTCCCCCCCAGGCTCCCCCCACCACTTCTCTGCAATTCCACCGTGGCCCTCAGGTCATGTTCCCTATTCAACAGACAAAAGCCCTGGATTTAGTCCTTTAAACAGCAGTTCAATAAACCTGTGTGAACATCCTTGGGCACTTGAACGGTATGGGATCCAGTTTATGGGCCTTCCCATATTTGCTCAGCTCCACAATTCAAAGCCTCAATCTTCAGGCAACCCAAGGGTTGCCAATAAAACAGATCATATTTTGAATGGCTGGGCATATGCTGTAGTGAAGATAAAATTCTCTTTTCTCGGTTCTGTCAGTGAAGGGTCCACATCCGTAGGACCGGCTCCCTTCTTCCAACCCCTGCAGGGGCCCCGTCTCCCCTGAAGTGAAGGCATAGCTTACACGTGGCTTTCATCACACCTGCTCTGGGGTCCAGAACTGGCCTGCCCCACTGAGGCTCTGGCTCCTCCACCACTTCCAGGCTCAGGAGAAGCAGCACACTCTGGGGCATGGAAGCTGACATCCTCAGCAGCTGCCTGGCTGGGGCTAACACGACCAATCAGTGCCCCATGGGGCTGAGGCCAAGCAGTCAGAGAGTGGGAAGTGAAGGAGCCAGCCATTAAATTCCTTGGACCTTGTTTTCCCAGAGGGCCATTCTGACTCCAGGATTCTCCGTCACCCCCTGCATACACACACCCCACATGATCAACCTGCTGTGCTTGGTTGTGCAGCTGTGGCTGGCTCAGTGATGCAAATCTGTACTTGTTTTCCTTCCTTCTCTGCTTCATTTCTTTTCTCACTCACTCTCGTGACTGGGGATTGCATCCTCCAACAAATCATTGCCAGTCAAGCATTGTCTCAGGATCTATTTCCTATGGAATGTGAACTAAAATATCTCCCAAGAACAACAAGTCTTTTGCAGCAGGGTATATTTTGCTCTGAATAAAATAATAAATTTACTGCATTATTATACTAGGGAGTGAGCCCATATCCACATGCTTGAAACCCTGAAGAACTTATACAAAATGTGATGATATGAGAGAGGATTCAGGAACTGACTTAGTCTGAGTGCAGAGAAACAATGAACTTGAAAGTCGAAGAGTCTGCAAAGAATAAAGTATAACCAGGATCAGAGATGTCATCACCACCACCACCACCACCATCACCATGGCTAACACTTACTTTCTCAGAGCTTGTAGTGTGCTAGGTACTCTCCTAATTACCTTGTGTCTCATTTCATCTTAAAGACATACCCAGGAGATCAGTACTGTTAATATCCCCTTTTAACAAATGAAGAAACTGAGATTTAGAGAAGCTAAGCAAACTACTCAAAATCACACAGGTAGGGTGTGGCAACGCTGAGACTTAACCCCAGGCAGTCTAGCATCAGAGCCCAGCCAGCTAACACTACTACCTCATATTCTCTTTTCCCTTCATCTGAGTATCAGTGATTCAGACATGGTGGAACACAGTCTCTGAAAGAACCCATCCTGGCCCCCAAGAATTCACAAGGAGAGACTATTCTCTGTAAGAATCAGTAGGCCACCTGGGTGGCTCAGTAGGTTAAGCAAAGGACTTTGGCTCAGGTCATGATCTCACAGTTCATGAGTTCGAGCCCCACAACGGGTGAGCAAGAGCCCCTCTTAGGGCAAGCCCTGCTTCTCTCTCTCTCCTTCTCTTTCTTTCCCTCTCTGCCCCTCATGGGATTCTCTCTCTCTCCCTCTCTCTCTGCCCCTCACTCACCTGTGCCCTCTCTCTCTCTCTCTCTCAAAAAAAAAAAAAAAGAATCAGTAAACAAACAGAGATTACTATTTATAGCAGTGAAAAGAGGACCAATCTGAAACAAGGAGAAAATGTCTTCTTATGAAAGACAAAAAGAAGGAAAAAACAGGTAATTTATCATTAGTATTTTCAACATGACTCAAGGGGACATTGTATCTTTGAAATGAGGGCAGATAGTCATGAAGAAAAAATATAATCTAATATCTGATAAAGACTGAATGGAGATGAAAATGATGGATGTCACATTTAAAAAACATGATAGATTTTATACATCAAAGATACTTCAATAAAGCTGTTAAATACATACACACATATGCACACTAGAAGTGGCATCTTCCCTGGTATACTTCAGAAAACCAAGATCAGAAAAACATGCTTAAGGACTTCTTTAATCATTTTGCAAAAAAGAGTAAAGAGTTTGTAAAGAGAGCTAAAAACGGTAAGTCCATTAGATCCAACACACATATAATAGAACCCCTAGATAGAAAGAACAGATCAGACTGCCTAGAAGGCAACCTGAGGGCCTGTCATGTGCTGTCACCTCCATACCATGACTCACTTGTAGAAGAATGGACACCATTGGCAGGTGCCTTGTAAAGAATTAGTCCCAGAGGCTGAGGGTCTTAAACTATGCTCTATCCTGCCAAAGGGTAACCGTGAGGTCAATCCAGCAGTGGGAGTCTGTAAATCTCATCTGTATTCCAATGTAGATCAATATATTGATCCTCTGGGAGGTAATCAAGGAGAAAGAATACTCTTTTCCTGCTCTCAAGGAGGTTCCAATCTATTGAGGGAGGCAGTATACTCCTAGGATACCTAAGATCCTGTTTAAGAAAGATAGTCATCATAGACATAGAAGTTCCCCCTTGGATCTAGACCTTGCTTGTCTTCTTACAAATTGACTGCTGAAAAGAATCATTTCCCCACATCCAGGGCTCCCTCAATGACATTAGTGCTACATCTCTTTGCTGTTGTCCTGAACTAGCCATCTTACTTTAAATACAATAATTTAAAAATTATTAATTTACACTTTGTTTATAATTATACCTAGGTCTGTAAAAATAATGGCCTCGGGATCAGTCAGACCTGGGTTTGAGTCCTGTCTGTGTGACTTTTATTAAGTGATTCAATCTCTCTGACTGTTAGGTTTCCCTAACTGGATAACGAACATAGTAGTGTAGTAGCATAGTGGTTGTCAAACCTTTCTTACACACAGATTGTGATTCAGTACCAGGATGGAACCTGAGAGTCTGCATTTTTTTACAACTCTGGGTCCTGCTGCTGTTCTGGAGGGTAGAGGTTGGCAATCTATGGCTTTCAGCCTGACTTTTTTCAATCACACAGGCCAAGAATGTTTTTCCACATTTTTAACAGGTTGTGAAACAAACAAACAACAAAGAATATGCAACAGAGCCCATATGTGGCACACAAAGCCAGACAGTAAAATATTTATTACTACCTAGTCCTTTACAGAAGCGTGCTGGCTCCTTCTGTTGCACATGCTATTGCCAATGCTGCTCTATCTCCTGTACTCCGGGCCATCTGAGTTCACCTGCAGCTGCAAGTAAAGGCTTTATCCACCATCCCGCCAGCTTCCCGCCTCACCAACCTGCGCTCTCCCTTCTCTGTCTAAAGACTTGAGCTTGTTCAAGGGCCTGAAGGCCAAATTGGAGGTGAAGGAGGGTTAATAAGTCAGGAGCAACCACACCAATAGGAGGAGGGCGTCTGAAAAGTGTCCCAGAGTCCCTGTGGATTCCAAGAGGTGCTTCACACTGCTTCACACAACGCACCAATGTGACCTGCTTCCCTAGCCCATAGCAGGGATCTGCTCGTTCAAGTCATTCTTCACTGGCTTTACCCTTTATCTCACTTAGGATTTGCTGGTGCCACCTTGTACTGGTTTGTGAGAGCCAACTCTACAACCCTTTCCAATTCTGGCTTTAATGATGTCATGGTGGCATATTGACACCATGGAGATCACCAAGCACTACAAATCAGGTTGTTCTTGTTGGAGAGCCAGCTGATAAACACTGACAGCACATCACTTCCTCACTCGTCCTTTCTGGCATCTCTGCTGAAACAAATACTGACACCCACGCCCTGGTCTTGGGTTGGCTTTCAGTGGAAGCCAAGCTAAGAGAAGTGCCTACCTACACCACAGCTTTGGTGTAAGAGAAAACCACCTGAGGTCACATTTGAGAATTATTACCACCAGACTTGGTATGAGATTGTCCTTCCCCTTTCCTCCCTTTTCCTTTAGCAAAGGGGAGACTCTCCAGCATCTTCCAGGACACCTGTACTGCAGGCTTTCTGTAAAGTCAGCTCCAGCTCACTGGGCCATCTGGTCATTTTCCTGGAGGTTCTGGAATGACATCCTTGGCACGTGTCCACACACAGACTACCCCATACAATAGGCAACAAGAGATGGGCTGAAATTTTAATCGGCGTCAGGAAGGAAGCGTATCCATTGCAACCTCATGAAACTGGAAACATGTGGGCAAGGCAAGCGTGACGGCACTGTGTATTGTCCCAGCTCTGGCAAATGCAATGGAAATAATGCCCCTTTGTGCGGAGCTACGAATGGACACTATGGTTGGCAGGTTGGTGGCTCTTTCAGGTGCTACAAACTGAGGCTGGAACTCAGAGTAGGACAGGAAAAGATGAGGCCCAGAGAGATACAAAGGAGAGGATGAAAGAAAATGTAGGGACAGAAAAGGGGTGGCTTGAAAGAAAGGGCTAGGTGCCACCCAATATCCATCTTTGCTTCCTACTTAGTAACAGACCCCATTTTTTAATTCAATGCTCAGCCAAAGGACCACATTAGCCAACTTCCCTTGTACTTAGGTGTGGCACTCATTCTAGTCAATGAGCTAAAAAGTGCAAGTTTTGCGTGGGGCTTTCAGGATGGCTCCTTAAAAGATGCTGACTCGTCTCACTCATCATGCTGTTTTGTCCTCCCCTGCTTTCTTCTTACACGAGCCTGGAATTTGGTTGTGACAGCCGGAGGTTCAGCAGCCATTCTGGATGATGAGTTGATGTGAAGGATGAAGCCAGTGCTGAGGATGATGGAGCACAAAGATAGAAGGAACTGAAGTTCCTGATGACAAGATTGCTAGCCTTTGACTGTTATCTCAGGATTTCTCTTGGTAAGAAAGAGACAGACTTCTTTCTTGTTTCAGCCATTTCTGTTTTTCTGTTACCCGCAGCTGACCTAAACTGATACAGGAGGTGAAAATGAACAAGTCATGGCAAGGATGGAAAAGTGGAAGGGAAGAGGAAGACAAGACCTATGGAGTGAGTTTGAGTCTCAAACTGCAAACTCAGGATGCAAGAAACATACCCTTCTTTAGACCTAATTACCAACTTAAACTTTATGCCAAACCTCCATCCCACATAGTGGCAGAAACTTAATTTCTTGTCTCTTCAGAGTCCTGCCTCTTCTTGGTGCAGAATCGTCTCTAAGTTCTCCAGGGTGAGCTCTATGGGCGTAATCCAATGCTGTCCTCTCTCCAGCTCCACCCTGGTGTCTGGGGACATGCCTGTTCCGGCTTGCCTTTGGTGGCAGGTCCTGCCGGCTGCTGTGTATCCTCCTCCACGTCTAACCACAGCGCCTTTCTGTGCTTCAGAAAGACTACCACCTCTCTGTGCTCCAGCTGTGCCCCTTCCTTGAATCACTCAGGCCTGGGACATTCACTGGACCTTGCCATATCCCTGGATTCTCCCCAGAATGAGGGTGCAAGCCTCTGTTTTCAGATTATGTGTATCAATGTGGGGGGCCTTCCGTCCCTTCTACAAAAGCACTCAGCTCTCTTGCAGGGGCAGGAATGCCCAGAATCTAAGCCTTCTCTTTCCCTCTGGTGCCCATACTTCCTCACTGCAGCCCAGGCTGGATGAACTTTATGAAGGGCAGAGAGAAAAAGGAACAAGATAATCTCTCTCTCACTTTATATTATTTTTAAAAATAGATATAATTGGGGGCACCTGGGTGGCTCTGTCATTTAAGCCTGCAACTCTTGGTTTCGGCTCAAGTCATGATCTCACAGTTGTGAGTTTAAGCCCTGCATCGGCCTTTGCATTGACAGTGAGAAGCCTGCTTGGGATTCTCTCTCTCCTTCTCTCTCTGCCCCTCTGGCACTCGCTCTTTCTCCCTCAAAAATAAATGAATAAACTTAAACAAAAATAGATATATTTTCAAACACAAAAGCTTCAGGATCATGTGTCCTATCCTCTGCATAACCTTTCCCTGAGATAATAAAAGGTGACCCAGCTGTCCGAAGTAGGGGAAGCACTAGCCATCGTGGGAAATACTGCAAAGCAATAGCATCTGTTTATATCCCAAACAAGCCTACCGCTTTGAGAAGGGGAAGAGAGACCAGGAGAAGAGCCAAAGAACATGAGTGGTACAGGCATCAAAACTCTGTGCTAGGAATGACAGTGGGCAAGTAGGTAAGAGCAGGGTGCAACTCACGGAGTTAGTAAAAACCCCAAATATGGGGGTCTTGTAGTGGTGCCCTCTTGTCCCCCAGTGTCTAAGCCCACAGCAGAGAATTCAGCATTCTGCACGAGAAGAGGCTGATCTCAAGCCCTCCTCTCAGGGGTAGGAAAGCAGAACACTTCTGAGGATGCCCAGGGAAGAGAAGGGGCCTGGGCCCTGAAACCCTGGGCTCAAAGCCAAGCTGTCTAGACCCTCTAGGCAGGCAGAGGGACTCATTAGGTGAACACGGCCTGCTTAGAAGGGGGGCACTCACTTCTTTTTATTTTTTTTTAACTGTTATTTATTTATTTGTTTGTTTATTTATTTATTTATAATATGAAATTTACTGTCAAATTGGTTTCCATACAACACCCAGGGCTCATCCCAACAGGGGGCACTCACTTCTTGAATAACTGCCCCCTGATACTCAAGATTCAGGAAAGCCCGCATGTGGCCAATGTCAGAGTAAATGATGTTTGTTCCCTTTGCGAGTCATTAATGGGTGCTGTAACTAATGGGTAAAAGTTTGAAGAACAGCTACTCACACAGTCTCAGAGACTCCTCCTGCTGTTACTAATGTGTGTGACTAAAAAACAGGAAAATGGTCACTTGACAGCAGAGAAACCTGGCAGACTCCCTCTTGAATCAATGTTATCAGCAAGCTTAATGTCACCTGTGGTGGCAACACTGACATTGTGTGCCTTCTGATATCATGCACTGCACTTCTGTGACATTCTTGCCAAAAATGTGTCACCTAAATCAAATCATAAGGAAACATCAGACAAAACCAAACTGAGTGACATTCTCCAACATAACTGGCCCGTTCGCCTGAAAAGTGTCAGGGTCATGAACGCTAAGGAACCACTGAGGAGCTATTCCAAACCGAAAGGGGCTGAGTAGACACCAGGACCAAAAGCAGTGCTTGGCCCTGGATGTGAGCCTACACTAGAGAGGAAAGGATATTTATAAAGGGCAATATTGAGGCAAGAAGCCCCATTTGAAAGGGGCCCTGGATTGGATGGTGGTATTTGTCTCAATGTTAATTTTCTGATTTTGGTAACTATTATTTGTGTATAAAAAGACTTGCTCCTGGGAAATAAACACTAAAATATTAAGGTAAAAAGGAGTATATTCATATTCTCTCTCTTTCTTCCCTTTTTCCCTTCCTTCCTTCTATAAAGCAGATGTGGTAAAATGTTCATCAATGGGGAACCTGGGTGAATTGCATTGGGGCGTTATCTTTGGCTTTATTCGTATGAATTTTCTATAAATCTGAATTTCTTTGTTTTCTTTTTCTTTTCCTTTTTTTTTTTTTTTTTTGAATCTGAATGTATTTCAAAATAAGTTATCATCCCAACCCCTACTCCACAATGGTCTGAGGAATGTGTGGGCTAGGGAAGGGAGGAATCCTGAGTGCCTCCCACAAGCCAATGGCCAGACCTGAAAGGGGCCTTACAGAGTGTGAAGTATGACCCTCTCCTTTCACTTCCCAGGTCCTGAGACCCCAGTGATGAGTAGCCACTTAGGTCTGCTGGACCCCGAGCCAATGCCTTAGCCCCTGTGCCCGCCCCGCCCCCCGCCTCTGAATCCAAGCCCCACCACCTTGCAGAGCTTGAGTGAGCTACTTACCTTTTCTAGCCCCCAATTTTCTCATCAGGCAAATGAAAGGATAGGGAGGCTCCTTGGGGAGGAGACTGAGATAAAATCTGTGCCCAGAACTTAGCACAAGACACGCCCACTAAGTGCTCAGTCAGGTTCACTACCATTACTCCAGCTACTGTATTCTTGTTATTCATGCCCGACTCACAGGCCTGGATTTACAAAGAAGGAAACAGACTGACGTAGCTTTGAGAATGCTTCCAGCTTCGAGACAGAGAAAACACAAGGGGAAATACTTTTTAGGTAAAGGAAAGCTTTATCTCCTGTAATAGTCTAGATGTGAGACGGGTCCCTGGAGGCTGTGGGACAGGGGAGATTCATCACATGGCTCAACCCAGGACACCAAGGATTCGGGTTCTCTCCCGCTGGCTGCTCTAACAGACTCTGCTCAGCTTTGGGCAGGTTCCACTCAGCACCCCAGGTCACTTCACACTTGTGTATCACATCAAACAAAAATAAGACAGAAAAGGAAAAGGGAGCTTTTTTTGTCTCACTCTTGAAGGATAAGAAACAATTCCTACAGCCCCATTAAATGTCCCCTTCTACCTCCTGTTCAGAATAAATTCACATGCCCAAGGCTGAATCAAGCATAAAAACACAGAATTATCACCTACACAAGAATTACATTGGCTTGAAAGAATTGAAACCTTGTATCACATATGAAAGACAGGAGGTGACTTTCACGTCCAGAAGTGTGACTAGGCTGCCTGGGAATCTCTCTTCCTAGTAATACACTCCTCTGTGGTTTTGCCCCAGGTTGCCTCACCGCCCAACATGGCTACTCCATCTCTAATCCCCTAGGCCTCATTCCATCGTGGAGGAAGGAAAAAAGGCAGCAGAAACACAAAGTCCCTTTCTATGAACAACACTTCCAGAAATTGTACAAACCATATCTGCTTATTCCCACTGGGCATAACTTAGTCACATGGCCTTAGCTGTAACAGAGGGTGAGAGATGTCTTTACTCTGCACAGCTATGGTACCAGCTAAAACCTGGGATTTCTATTACTACAGAAAAGAATGGGGTGGTAGAAAGCATGGATACTGTCCACCAGCAGTCTATGCCACACCACGGCTCCATCATAGGACTGAGGAGGACCCAGCCTCCCTGACACTAGGGTTGCTCATACAAAATCAGGGAGCCGCTAACGTGGCAAGATGGGAAATGGATGTTGGAAAGGAAACAACAGATTCCTGAGACTAGTAAACTCCCATCACTCCTTACCAGTTACCCAACAATAGACATGAGCAAGCTTTAAAGAGAAAGCAAGTATTCCTTTCGGCCTTTTCAGCATACCACAGCTTTCTCCCACATTCTCTCCCTGCTTGCTCCTCTAGAATAAAGTCTATAAAGCATGCACCAGGCGATTACCTTACTCATGGGTCAGTCACATGACTTGTGTTCAGTGAAAGCCTGAATCACTTGTAAGATTTAGAGCACAGAACATTGCACCTCCATCTGATCCACTTGGGGGAGGAGGTGCCATTATCCTGAAAGTCATTTGTATGTACCAATCCACCCTCGTCTGCCAAAAGGATTCATTTTTAGTTCTCACAATTCTTATTCCAAGATAGCACTGCATATGTGTGTAGGGGAGGGGGGGTTCTTTATCTCCCAACAGCTCAACAATTGTGGATCTGTTGACATTATTTCTAGAGCTCAGAATGCACAGAATTACTGGGATAATAGGTGCTGTGCGATTCCATGATGACAAGACCCCCTGAGGAGAACACACAATTGACCCGACTATGCAGACGCTTTACCTATAAATTTAAGCATGGTGTATCCTGGGGTTTCATGAAGAATGCTCCAGAGGTAAATCTCTAGCTGTCCCACTTTTACAGAAGACATTTATTATTTTTCTCTAACATCTAATTCCTCAAAGTTTGGTGACAGAATTTCCCTTGGAAAACCAGCCTTCATGGAGGCTCAGTCTACACTGAACCTAATGCTGCTTTTGTCTTTAGGGTAGACATGTTACTCAAACTGGTTAGTGGAGCACTGTATTCTCTGGCCCAGCACAGTTGATTCATAATTGGTAGTACCCAAGTCATCCAGTATGACCCATTAAGGTAGCAAAGATAGAGGCTCTGTTTTCTGAAGAGGCTTGACTTGGGGTTGAGAGGATACAAGTTAAAAGTGGTTGGGTGCCATAATAGGAAAAGAGGATACCTCAAAGTAGAGGGTTTATAAACCAAAGTAATCTGTTGGTTTCTGGTATAACAAGATTTTCCCCACTCTGCCATTTTAGCAAAACTCTGATTTTGTACAGAGGGAAGTAGGGCTAAGTTGTGTAGACAGCTCAAGTCCTCATGTTGTATGTTGAGACACTGGGTCCACCATTCCCAAAGAGATCTCACTGAGATGTTTTGTTTGGTTAAGTTAATCATTTTGCTGAAGCCAGTTATACTTGAGTCCCTGTTACTTGCAACCAAAACAATGCTGATCAGTATAGCCATCCCAGTCACTGACTTCCTCCCCTAATAGACATCAGGATACAGTCTGCTCTTCCTGAAATGCTTTCTTCACTTAACCCTGAGTACCCTATGCTGAACTTAATCATGGACATTCTCCAAAGCCTGGGCTTTAATCTTCTCACTTGATCTTTCTGCAGGCACCTTAGGAAAAAAACAAACAAAAAAAACATCGATTTCTATTACTTCAAATTAAAAAAAATTTTTAATTTAATTTAATTTGAGAGAGAGAGAGAGCATGAGTGGGTGAAAGGGGCAGAGAGGGAGAGAGAATCCCAAGCAGGCTCCTTTCTGTCAGTGTGGAACCTGATGTGGGGCTCAATCCCACGAAACATGAGATCATGAACTGAGCCGAAATCAAGAGTCAGATGCTTAACTGACTAAGCCAGCCAGGCACCCCACTTCAAATTTCATTTCTGAGCTGAGGAGTACCAAATGGTATCTGCTCTAATTTTTTAAAGTTGTGGATATCCATTCGACATGACCGGTGGATGACAGAGACAAAGAATGCCTTAATATATGCCATTCAGTATTGCAATCAAACAAAATCTGTGACAAGATTAATTTGACATGGATCTGATGAAACATAAATCAGTCTTGTATGTGTTGAAGAAAAAATGATTCTGACACTTGTTAAAATGGTAGGAAGAGGGGTGCCTGGGTGGCTCAGTTGGTTAAGCACCCCGACTCCAGCTCAGGTCATGATCTCGCAGTTTGTGCGTTCGAGCCCCGCGTCGGGCTCTGTGCTGACAGCTCAGAGCCTGGAGCCTGCTTCAGATTCTATGTCTCCCTCTCTCTCTGCCCCTCCCCCACTCACACTCTGTCTCTCTCTCCTTCTAAAATAAATAAACATTAAAAAAAATTTTAAATGGTAGGAAGAGTTTATAGACAATTGTGATAGATACCAAGACTATTTCAACAAGGGAGAGAGAAGGGCCTTAACTTCAGTCCTAATACAGTAACAATGGCTAGGGATTTATAGCCAAGGAGCAGAGCGGGAGCGGGGCACTTGGTGGATAGAATATTACTAAGAGAAGACTTCAAGGGTACATGGATTTTTGCCAACCTGACTTAATAGATTTCTTGCTGAAGGCAAGCCAGCATAATCAATTACTGAGGGTGTGTGGAATTCTCTTTAAATTGAGTTTAAAGAGCAGTTTTCTTGCTAAAACCAAACTCAGCAGTCCAAAGACAAAACCCAAGGATGAGGCCCCCTCGAAAAGAGGGCTCAAAGGAGACTTTGTCAATGGTATGGCAGACTAGGTGTAAATGGAGAGTCTTCAGAAATGTGAACAGATATTGTGAGATTATAGTTGTCTATTATAGGCTGTCTCCTACAGCCCTGTTATGCATGGGGGCCGGGGGTACATTCCAAGACCCCCAGGGGATGTCTGACACCGTGGACAGTACTAAACTCTATATTTACTATGCTTTTTCCTATATATACACACCTATGATAAAGTTTAATTTATAAATTAGGTACAGTAAAGGATTAAGAATAACAAAATAGAACAATTCTAACAATATGCTGTAACAGAAGTTACATGAATATGTTCTCTCTCTCAAAATGTCTTCTTGTACTATATTCACCCTCCTCCTCCTTGTGATGACATGAGATGACGACACGCCTACATAATGAGATGCAGTGAGGTGAGTGGCACAGGCACTGTGACCCAGTGTCAGGCTGTTGCTGACCAACTTACATATGTTAGGAGAGTCACCTGCTTACAGACTGTGGCTGACCACAGTAACAGGAAAACGAAGTCATGGATAAGAGAGAACAGATGCATTTTTACCCAGATCAGGTTTGGAGTTAATTCTTCTCTCCTATAGCTTCATTTTACTCTCCTGAATTGCTATTCTTTTACACTGGCACTCACGCATTTGTATTGCGCCACGGGGCCACCTAAGCTTCCCCAGGCCTCCTTTCTGTGACTTGTCCCTTGTCCCCACCATACTCCTTCCCCTAAGGCCTGTGCACATGCAGCTGGCTCTGCCTACAACTCTGTCTTCACTTACTTAACTCCTAATTATCCCTTGGATCTCTTCCTGCACTTGGACTGGTTTCCTGGGGGAGGGGGAAGGAGGTAAAAGGGTGGAGAAGGGGTATGGGGGGAGGGTAGGAAGGGGTTCATCTGCGTCTCTGACTAGGACACGCCCCACACTGGTGCCACTCCGTAGCACTCGGTAACGCTCCAGCAAGACCATGCGTCACAGGTGCGATGTGCATTATTTATGGGAGTATTGGATAAAGCGTGGCTCCCTCATTACACTGCAGGCTCTAGAAAGGATGCGACTGTGCCTGTGTTTGCTCGCCCTTGAATCTCAGTGCCTAACAGAGTATCTGGCCCACATTAGGTATTTCACATATGTTTACACAATAAACTAGAACCAGGAGGTAGAATGAAGGCAGCAGAATGGCCACTGTCCACAGTCAAGTGCTGGACCATCTTTGAACCCCTCGATTCAGAGAGATGGTGTAAAGACAGAACTCATGTAACTGAACTGCTCAAGAAGGACTTCATGAGAGCTGGGCCCAAAGACAACTGCCTCAGGCCGCTGTAACCAAGGGTAGCCCCCGCTGATGCAGGCCCAGTGACAGTCTCGGCCAATCCCACTGGGGAACCTGAGGCTAGAATTGCTCTTCAGAATCGGCCAGCGCTGGGCCAAGATGCTCCACATGTGTTGGTCACTGGATGTGGGCTGCACCGGGAAAGGGTGTGATCTTGGTAGGACACTACCGCCAACAGCTGGGTAGCAAGACTGTCACTAAATGAGATCTGAAAGGTAGGCATCGCAGTGGTCTCCATGTAAGGTAGCCCCTTCTGCCTCCAGGTGCAGGAGGCTGCCTCACACCTTCAGCCGAGTAGTGGTGACAGCTGTTTAGTTATCAGCAGCCACCCCTGTGCCGTTCCATGCCTTGTTGTGTCCCTCCCACCCGTACCTTTGTGGATGGTCCCCTTATCCAACTCTACCCCAGCCACTGGTTTCAGCGTGCCCTCTGCTCCCTGCTGCCACCCTGACTGAGGTAACCTTAGGCTCACCTGCAGAGGGTGGAGAATACTGTACAACCAATGTAAGAAGGGCCCATCTTGATTCAAGACTATTGTGATGCATGTCAAGATGACTGCTGTAGGGGACAGAGATGAGCCTCAACTCTGCTCCCAATATAGTTCAGACAGCTGGGGATGTACAGCCAAGAAGCAGAGGCAACAAGACATTTACAGAGAGGAGGTCGACCACAAGTGACACTGGAAATGCACACTGCCCCAACTTTCCCCGTGTCTAGAAAGTTCATAATCCTGGAACGGTATCACCTTTTGCTTCATCCATCAGATGCCCATCCCTCTACAATCCATCCAGCTCCTGCCTTTGGAGATAACTCTGATCATGAACCTCCACTTAAAAGGCTACACTTACCTTCCCATAAACTCCCATAGGATTTACTGCCTAAACTTCTGGAAGCCATTTATCTTATCTTGCTTTGTATTGTAACTTTATTATTTGGCTCTCATTCTTTTTCTGGCTTTTAATGGGTGCACACATCACAGCCTCCGTTAGAGTGGATATGACAGCACTTCTGTGCTCTCACCCTCCACCTTTTCCAGCACACAGCCTTGCACCTGGGCACATTTTGATGAAAGCATTAATGAATGAAACAGTATAAAATTTGGAAGCTAAAACGTCTATCTAGATAACCGACTGACTTTTTTACCTCTCTATCTGTGGGTTTTTAAAAAAAACTTAGTTATACTTGCACGCTAGAAACAAATTAGCATTCAGCGTTAGTACGTGCGTGCTGTGCTCCATCCATGAATTTGTTCTCTGTAGAGGAAGTGATACATGGTACTTCTCTCCCTCGTTCTAACTCAGGGGGCCTGTAACATGAGCTGGAAATATGAGGCAATTAACCATGTAATTCAGACAAAATCGCCTGGAAATGTACTTCGTGAGTAGGTACACAGCCCAGTAATGGAAGACTTGAAAAATTCATTCATGATAGATACGGAATCATTTATTAGCGGAAGCGTGGGATGTGCCGGGAACATGTCTAATCTGTTAAAGTCAGCATCTTGCAGGGAAGCAGGCTTGATGACACAATCTGCGTGTTGCCACCACTAGAGACAGCGTCTGAGACTTGAGGCCAGGGGACACTGATTTGTGAGGGGATGGTTGTGCTCCGTATTTTCTATGCTTGTTAGGGTTCTAGGCTGTCAAGTGACAGAGACTGAATTGCAAAATCAGGCCAAATTAAGGAAAAATAAAGAATTGATTGGAAGCTGAGGTATAGCTCTCAGGAATGAATGAAAAGCTGGAAATGAGGCTTTTGGAAAAAAACAGAATCAAGAAAGTCTATGTTCCTGGGTAGCAGGAACTAATACTTGGACATTTTCACTTGGGAGCCCCAGTGAGACCTGTCATCCCCAGCACCCCCACCCCCACCTTAGAGGGTACCAGTGTCAGGATAAAAGCAGCTCTAGTTGTTTTCTCCCTATGTCACTTACCCCCTGCCATGTGCCTTAAAATGGGCTACTATTGTACACAGATTTGTATGACATTTTGGCGGGTCTTTTCAGTACTCATTCATTCATTTAACAAGTATTTCTTAAAATCTATACAAACCTTGTAACAGGTATTATAGAAGACTCAAAAGTTAATGCATTATAGAGTCTACTCCTAAGGGAGATATAGGGAGATGAGTATTCAAGTACTCGTAAGATGGGGCGGAAGGCTGCGTACCCAGGATCTTTTCATTACACGGGACAGAAACCAGTCTCAAACAGGTTTGAGGAGGAGATATTGGTCCAGATAAAGGAAAGTCCAGGGACATGGCACTAGCTGATGCATGCTGGATGCAGGGGCCAGAGAATGGAGTCAGGACTCAGTCCGTCTGCTTGATCTGGGCCGGCTCTGTTCTCAGGGTCTCTGCAGCAGAACCTCTGGGTCCCTGTACACAGCCCTTCCACACTTAGCTTTCCCACGTGCACGCCCATGGCACCCAGTGACAGCTCCTGTGATTCTCAGCTGGAGAAGTTTCTCCAGCAAGGAGAGCAGGTTAAGGCTGTGGCAGGCAGGCAGAAGTGCCAGGGATCCAACAGTCCCAGGAGCAGTACTCAGCCACTGAAGGGCAGAATTAGTGGATGTGTATATGAATTATTGTCTTTGGGTGGGACAACTGTGGGCCATGGTCTATACTTTATACCTTTCTCTAGATATCTTAGGACTAAGCCCCATCTTCTCACAGTGGCATCCCGCTCACTAATGCACTCTGCTTGTGCTTACTTCCCTTTCCCATCACATTCCCCTATTCTTCCACCCATGCCTTTCAGGATCACCTGCAAAATAAACCTCTTGAACATAAAATTCTGCCCGAATCTTCTTCTTGGGGGGCCCAGTCTAAGTCAACCCTAGTTATATGGTAGCAAAATGGCTGCAAACAACTGTAGGTTTGTGCCCTGCCAGTTTCGGATCCAATACAGAGAGAACTTTCTTGTAAACAGTTCCATTTAAAATTTTGTTTTTAATGTTTACTTATTTTTGAGAGAGAGATTGAGAAAGCAAGCAGGGGAGTGGCAGAGAGAGAGGGAGACACAGAATCTGAAGCAGGCTCCAGACTCTAAGCCGTCAGCACAGAGCCCGATGTAGGGCTTAAACCCACGAACCACGAGATCATGACCTGAGCCGAAGTCAGGACGCTTAACCGAATGGGCCACCCAGGCACCCCTAAACAGTTCCATTTAAAATCCTGAGTCTGACTCTCATTGTTCATGGCCGGCCACATTTCCTTCCCTGGGTTGCAATATACCCATTGACCAGATCTGGCCACCTACTCATCAGGGAGGCAAAAGGCCTGGAGCTAATTCTCCATGGTCTGGGGAAAGAGGAAGGATGGACTCCTGGTGAATAATCGGGATGCCTATTACCAGGTCATTGCTGTAAGGATCAGCACCAGGTCAAATCACTGGGTGTCCACAGCATGTGGGTCCCTAAACAGAGACAAACACAGTTCAGGGGAACATGATGTAGGTTCACTTTGGTGGAGGGTGGGGGTCACAGGAGTTTAATGCTAAAGGAACCTGAAATTCCATTTTCTGAGTGTTCCAGCCTGGCCCCCATTTTAAATCACCAAGAAGCTCTCTAATATTCTTCCTCATCATAACCCCTTGTTTTGTGTTTTGAAATATCATGTCATCCAAACAAAACAGTATGTAGTCAGAAGTAATTAGTTCTTTTCTTACACTTTAACAATTAATAAACGGCATTATTTAGTTCACTTAACAATAGGGAAACATACCCTTTCCAATGGTTCTCCCACATATAAAAAAGAGCTTTCAGTCCCTTCTGTTCTTTAAAAAAAAAAAAAAAGGATTTTTATTTTTAGGGGCACCCTCATGGCTCAGTTATCCGACTCTTGGTTTTGGCTCAGGTCATGATCTCATGGTTTGTGAGCGTGAGCCCTGCTTCAGGCTCTGCACTGACAGTGTGACAGTGTGAAGCCTCCATGGGGTTCTTTCTCCCTCCCTCTCCCCCTGCTCCCCCATCTCTCTCTCTCTCTCAAATAATAATAATAAACATTTTTTTAAGATTTTTATTTTTAAGTCATCTCTACACCCAACACAGGGCTCAAACTCACAACCCTGAGATCGAGAGTTGCATGCTCTACTGACTGAGCCAGCCAGGCTCCCCTATTCTTTTGAGTCCCTAGGAGCTGGGAGAATCCCCATTTGGTAGTTGAGGTCCTTATGAATATACAAAATTTCGAAAGGAGACTGGCTAGCAAACTGGACCATTTCATTTATATTAATAGACTTCATGGCTTGATAAATGATCCTTCAGGTCACATTTTGCAAGGAAATTCCCCTTGCTTCATTATCCTAGCATGCATATACTAGAAGGGATTTCTGACAGCTTATGTACTTCAACTCTTAGCTAAAAATTTTGACCAGAAGTGATGAACCCAGGTTCTCCTACCTATCAACGAACCTAGAATTTTGAGCACTTATGATGTACAAACCTGTACTCTAGGATCTCAAGGAAACAAAGTAAATAAAATGGAGAAAGTCTCTGTCAAGTGGAGAGATAGACAAAACATCCTAATAACCTGGGTGGCTTAGCAGGTTAAGCATCTGACTTCGGCTCAGGTCATGATCTCGTGGTCTTTGAGTTCAAGCCCCACCTCGGGCTCTGTGCTGACAGCCCAGAGCCTGGAGCCTGCTTCAGATTCTGTGTCTCCCTCTCTCTGTCCCTCCCCCACTCATGCTCTGTCTCTCTCTCTCTCTCTCTCTCTCTCTCTCTCTCAAAAATAAACATTAAAAAAATAAAAAATAAAAAACATCATTGGTTTCTGGGTAACATTAAAGAGCAGAAGCTATCACTTTTACCGTCACTACAAGAAAAAGGCTGAACAAAATGAAAGTAAGCACATCTAAGATGCATGGGAGAAGTGAGATCACTGGGAAAACCTCTCCCTCAGAACCAGAGGGACAGGCAGGTGGACCCAACGTATCACAGCTTACCAAGAGCAGAAGGGCCCGTGACTGCATTCAGTGGGTAGGAGCATGTCAAACTCTGGTTGAAGAATTGCTGGGGGCTCCACATGGACCAGCCTGAGAGTTAGAAATTCCAAGGGAGTCCCATCCTTTTGTGAGTTTTATCTCCAGGGACCTTGCCAGGACCTCACAGTGAAAGTAGGGACAAAACAGCTTCAGGCTCCTGGAATGGCAATGGGGGAAAAGAACCATTTTGGAAACCTCACAACTCTAAGCACTATGGAGGAGACAGAGTGACTGTGGAAGGGCTGTGAACAAGGACCCTGACAGAGTGGTTGGGAGGCACAAAGCCACCTGGTGAGAAAGAACTCAGCCCTTCCTGGGGATCAAGAAGAATCCCGTGGCTGGGGCAGGGGAGGGAGGGAGAACAGGACTGTGGTGACCGCAGAGAGAGCCGGGTCAGATGGCTCAGGGTCATAGAAGGAGTCTGGTCCTCATGCTTCTTCTAAGAACTGCATTCTTTATACACAAGCTTGAATACAGATGAGCTAAGACGTGAGGCCAGGCCTCGCTGCTCCAATCCCATACGTGCTTCCTACTACCCCGACACACAGATGACTAATTCTGGAACGTACGGTCTGGAAAAAAATAGATTCAGAAGCAGTCAAGCTTCTCAGCAGCCTCAAACCATCAAGTCTCCTCCTTCGGGGGCAGAAAGAAGTGGAACAACCATGTATAGTTGCATAGTCTGAGTACTGACTAACTATAGTCAAATTCTGGCTCTGCCACTGACGGGTTGCGGTCTGGGACAACTCACTTTAGTCTTCTAAGTCCCTCTTTCCTCTTCTAGGAAGAGGAGATGATTAAAGTACCTCTAGAGAGAGTTGTTGAGACAAATAAATTCAACAGGATGAAGATTGATTTTCCCTATACCTGCTCATTCCCTAGTTTTCTAGCTCCATACATGGCACTGCCTCCCATCCAATATAGTCACTCTAGACAAATTGCTTAGTCATCCCTGATTTTTTTCCGTTCCTCAAATCCCAAATCTATCAATATGCCCAGATTATTCTGTTTCTGAAACACATTCCAAATGTGTGCACTGTGGTTTTTCTCCATTGCCTGGATCCTAGACCAGCATACTCCTGTGTCTCCCCTCCTCTACTGAAAGGGCATCCTGCCTACTCTCCCCTCCTTCCCCATGCTTCCTACAATCTGTGCTTCATGAAGCAGCCATTTAAAATTGCTCAATGTCATTATGCATAACTCCTTAGATTAAATCCATCCAATGGCACTGCAGTGCATTTAGGATAAAATCCACAGTCTGCACCTCTCTGATCTTGCTTGCCCCAGCCTGTTTCTCCAGCTCTACCTCCCTCTCTGCTATGCCCAGTGAGATGGAGATTGATCTTGCATTCCATTCTTAACCTTCCCTGAGAGCCCTGCCTTTCCATGATAGAGTAGACTTTTCCACCCCTGAACTTGGGGCTTGGACATCAGGTTTGCTTTGGCCACTAACCTATTAATGTTTATGACATGGGAAGAGCCTTGCACTTAGTGTATACAGTCTGGCACAGCCTCCTGCACTTCTGTGGTTTCCCAGGAGAAGAATGTGCCCCGGGTGGCTACTTGTTCAAGGACAGTGAGTGAAACTGTGTAGCAGATTTGAGCCCAATCTATAGGTTGGAGCCAAGCCTAGATAAGTGGCTTGAAGCAGAACCATCTCGAAAGACCCCAGAGCAACAAAAATAAATGACATGCTTGCAGTTATAAGCCATTGAGTTTTTGTGGTAACGCCGTAGCATTATTACTACAAGAGGTGATTAATTACTCAGGTTCTCAGTTTTCTTTTTGGTTCCTGCAATTTTTTTGTTGTTCTCTCTGTTTGAAGCTATTCTTTATCTGGAACAGAATTTCTCAACCTGGCACTATTGACATGTGGGGCTGGATACTGGCTGTGGAGACTGTGTTATGCCTTGTAGGATGTTAAGCAGCATCCCTGCTCTACCCACTATATACCAGTAACTCCTCCCTCTCCCCAGTTGTGAAAATCCAAAATGTCTCCAGATATTGCAAAATGAGCCCTGGCAGGGGGTGGGGAAATCATCCCTGATTGAGAACCACTGGTCTAGAATATGCATTCCCTAGATCTTCCCGGACATAGCTCCTTCTTATTGTTTAAGTCCCACCTCCGAGGTCCATGATCTTGCTCGTTTATTTACTTGTTTTTCTGCCTCTCCCTGTCACCACGACAATGGAACCTGGCACAGGGCAGGCACCCTATGAACTGATTCTAACAAATGAAGGTTGGAAAGCATCCTGTCAACTCTGTTGACTGTAAAGCATTATGCAAATTAATTATAAAAGTAATAAAAGAGAGAAAAGTCACCGGAAACAGATCCGCACAGAATCTAGCAGCTGGGAAGTTTCCGATGCTATAATTTCCCCTTCTGCAGCTGCTGTCCTCTGAATGTTGGACAGTACTATCATCAGAATGAATGTTCTGGAGCCTGAGCTGGGTTTGATTGACTAAGAAAGAAAGAACCCTCATTGGTCTTCGGATATCTTTAGAATGGATTTAAACAGCAAAATAGTTCAGTGGATGTGATTTAATTTGTTTCCCCCAAACAGCTGTGCCCCCCACTGATATCTCTGGCTCTGTTTTGCATATGAAACCTTCAAAGAGCCACAAGTTAATAGATGGGAAAAGACATGTCAGAGTAAATGAACAGGGGTGCCAACCTGTTTCTTAATAACTAATTATGCATGGAATTTATCATCATCCTCCACACATCCTCTTCCTTAATAACAGTTGACAATGCCAGTTTTCCCACAGGCGTCAGCCTATCACAGTGAGAGGTTTCTTTCTTTTTCTTTTTCTTTTTTTTTCTCAAATGAAGACATCACCTAAATACAGAATCAGCAACATCAAAGGGTTCACTGGGGCTATCATTAGTTCAATGGATGGGAAGACAAAAAATAGGGGAGGAGACACTGGCTCTCAGGGCCCAAATCACACTTTGATCTGCAAGTTGGTGAGATACAAAATGGCCCCCCACTGTTCTGGGTGATGGCAGTGAATAGGATTTGGGGCAGGGGAGAGCAAGGAGAGACAAAGACTGAGAGTTGACAAGGTCTTCCAGGAGACCAGCCAAGACAGACCTGTTTGGACCCCACTGGATAGTACCTGAGACACCATGGTAGATCCTCAGAGCCTTACAACTCCTTCACAAGTTTTCCCAAAAGCCTGACTTAAATTACTTGTGTTCCAGTTTAAGCCTATTTGATCTTGATCTTGCTTTTCTGGTAGCTCTGGAAAGTTGCTTCCAACTGATGATACAACTCCCAAAGACATTAAGCAGCTGTAACTAGTTTTACCTTGACCCCTCCCCATTAGGGGATTTCTGACAAGACCCTACTCTTGGGTACCACCCTCTCTGTCACACTCCCCACCACTAGCAACAGTTTACCTGAGTTATCCTTCCCAGGAACACCTGACCACAGTTCAGCGAGTCAGAACCTATCCACACAGAACAGAGCAGGGTCACATCCCAGCAAAGCACTGAAGAAGGAATGACAAACAGGGCAAATCCAGCTGGCAGACATCTCATTTGGCTAGCAGGTTTAAAAAAAAAATGGAAACTTTACCAACCCCCCCCCCAAAACAAAAACAAAAACAAAAAGAAAAGATTTTCAGTATCTCTTAGAAAACTGGACAATCTGGGGTGCCTGGGTGGCTCATTCAGATTAGTGTCTCACCCCTGGTGGGTTAGAGCCTCACCTCGGGCTGTCTGCTGTCAGCACAGAGCCTGCTTTGGATCCTCTGTCCCCCTCGCCTCTACCCCTCCCTTGCTCAGCCTCACTCTCAAAAATAAACAAACACGGACATTCTGGCCACATGGGCCTGTGCTCCTAGAAAGCAGTGATCAGCTGGAGTTTAGTAGCACCCTCTTCAGATGGGGCATTGGCTCTCCCGTCATCCACAGTCCCCACCACACCATTTATTACTGCCTCCCTCATTTATCCCACCTTCTAGTGCTAGGAAGCATTTCAGTTGGAGATTTTTCCTCTAGAACCAGAGATCTCAAATAGCGGGTGGAACAGCTTTGGTATCTACTCTGTTGCAGCCTGTTTATTTATCTTATTGATGAACTCCACAAAGGATCCTGTATCTGTCATGGGCTGTCCCACCCATCCCCACTGTATTCATATGTTGAAGTACCTCAGAAGGTGACTGTATTTATTGACAGGGTCTTGAAGACGTAATCAAGGCTGTATAAAGTAATTAGGGTGGGCCCTAATCCATATGACTGCGTCTGAGCAGGAGTTACTAGGGATACACATGCACAGAGAAAAGGACATGTAAAGACAGAGCAAGAAGGTGGCCATCCTCAGGCTAAGCAGAGAGACCTCAGAAGAAATCAACCTTACCGACACCTTGATAAGACATGTAGCCTCCAGATCGGTGAGATAGTCAATTTCTGTTGTTCAAGCCACCCAGTCTGCCTTCCTTTTTGATGGCAGCCAGAATAGCCCAATACAGTATCCTGACAGGGAAAGTCTCCACCCCCTGCCTGTAAGGTTTAAATTGTAGTGTAGGGCTAACCTGTAGCCTTTAGAAATAACAGCTTTGTTTTAACACTATAGATTAAGAGATAACAGCCTTGTCCTATCAATCAAGGGAACAAAAAGTTCAAGGAAAATCAAGTGGATTAGTGTTTGATTGGATTGGGGCAAGGGCATGTCTGAACTGTTTCCACCCCCATCTGGGAACCATTTCTTTGTTCTGTTCCCAGGTGATGATAAGACGATGTGGTCGGCTATAAAAACTCTGTATCCTGGCTGTTCGAGACCACACTCTGGTCAAGAGTCAGTCCCGATTGGTTGGCCTTGCCTCTCATTGCAATAAACTTTGTTGTGACTGTCACTGGTGCCCGTAGTATTCTGTTTCAGGAGTTGTGTGGATGCAACACTGCCCAAAGTAACTCTTCCAGTATCCAGCAAACCAAGAGTCTCAACTAATAAATGTGTTTTTTCTTACAGTGTGATTAGGTCTCCTTCATTTTACCCAGGCCCCTTCCTTGACCTTTTAATTATACTTTACTAAAGGTCCACATGGGAAGGCTCATAAACTAAGGTGAATGCGTTAGAGTTTTGGTAAAAATAGAGATGGAAAGTCAGAAACGGAGGCAAATATTCAACTTCTCTTCAGGGCTGGGTCGACACATCTGAATACTGTGGACAAATACTAACATCCGTGTCCTTGGAAAATATGAACTGTGTGAAAGGGCTCAAGGTGGCATCTAGATCATGCCTTCCCAATGGGAACCATATGACAGCCAAAAAGGAGAAAACTGAATTTCAGATAGAAAAACATCTTCCTGTTTCTAGGTTTAAAGCACAAATACTCATATAGAACAGAGACAGACTACACCTTAAACTTTCATAGGAGGCTGATCAGAAAAAAAAATGCATACAACAGCTACTTGGACAGGATGATAATAAAAAACTATTGGGAAACACTGACCTATATATTTGGTGTAGTGTTCATACACCCTTCTGGGAGGGCATTGTGCTTTGGGGAGTGTGTTTTCAGATCCTTTACACAGGGATGCTAAGGTGCACAATTTTAGGGATTTCCAACTAGAAAAGGGATCTTTCTACCCTGTAAATCAAACACAGACAAAACCATTTAGTCTTGCTGACTGAAAGCTAAGGTTAATAAAGAAGGAACTGATGAAGGTATGGCAGACACAGTCATGGATGTGTGCCTGATAGTTTCCCTTCTAAGTGTGTTCTAGCCAAGTGACTTTCCCAAGATGGAGGCTAAAATCTGGGTACTTGCTTGTTTGGCCTCCTTTGCAACTGACCCAGGCCCAAGGGATGGGGGCTTCCGGGAAAGAGGCTCCTGACCCATATAAAGAATCTCGAGAACACCCCTGTCTCTCCTTCAGCAGTTTGCTGTCATGTCCCTTGTGGTGCCTAGCACTGCAACAGCCATCTTGTGGCCATGAGGCTGTGAGGCTTGGGATCACCAAGCTAAGGACAGTGAAGTGAAAGAAGCAAGAACCAAAGTCATGATGAAATCAATCAGGGAAGAGGAAAATGACAGAAAAGAGGAATGAATAAAATCAACGTTTCTAAATTCCTGTTCAGACATATTGCTTACATCTGTTTTGAGCACGTCCCTGGCTGCGATTTCTTCTTGACCTCTCTTTTAGGGAGAATTCCTCCATCTTGTCATTTTGGCTAAGTTCCTGTCTTTTGTGTGTTTTCAAAGCTTGTTATGTGCCCTGCACGTCAGAGTGCCACTGTAAAAAACGGTCATACGCTGCCCAGGGCCTGGCACTCCAGGAAGTGTTTCTGCTGCATGCTGTGTGCACTCTGCTGCTGTGTTTTGGCTGTTCTTTCCCACTGGTCAGTCCTCTGCAAAGCCCCTCCTTGCTTGCACTGGTGGAGTGTTTGGACCTTTGACCATGTGTGCTTTAATTTGTTAAAATAAACATAGCACGTGCCACGATGTCTCCCTCCAACAGGGGAGATCCTTCTGTTAGTCCAGATCAACTGGGATCAGTTGGGTGTTCCAAGGGATCTGACCTCAATATAGCTGTGTTCGAGGGATGAGGAAAGCCCAGGGTCCCCCTACTTCTCTGCCATCTTAACCTAGAAGATCAAGATCAACATTTCATGGCTAAAATTTACAAACTTGGGGAACAAGTGATCAAGTACAAGAGACAAAGGGGTAAGAAGAAAAAAGTCCTAGGTCTGACTCTTGGTTCTAGTCCTAGGCAGATGGGCAACTTTGGACAAATTATTTAGCTTTTTAAAATCTTTTTTTTTTTTTTTTTTTTTTTTTTTAAAGCATGAATTTGGAAGGGAGCAGTGACGCAACAACCATTACTCTTGGGTTATTATGCTTGACGCATTCAGAGATGGATGGAGAGATATGAGTATTTCCAGCCTGACTTCCCCTTTTCCTACCTGACCTCCACCTCCTCTTCCTGACTGCCAGTCCTACGTACCAACAAGGACCCCAGCTCTCCCACCAGACTCTGAGTTTGGGAGACTTCCCACCAGGTTCTCCTTTGCTGCCTCCCACCACCACCCCCTGTGACAGCAGGACATACCGGATTTCCTGGACTCCCATGCAAACTATTTCCCCCTGCACCAGCACTTCAGGGGGACTGGCTGGAGAGCTGGTTGTCAACTTTACTCTGATCCTCCAACTGCTCCTTTTAGTTTTCAGTGTCTCCCACACTTTTGTGAGGTTCCTTTTCTTCAAATAAGTCCTTTATTCCACAGTATTCACGGTAGTGGTGCTTTCCCGTTTAAACCCCCAAGTGATAGAAGAATCAAATGAAATGGGGCGCCTGGGTGGCTCAGTTGGTTGAACGTCTGACTTTGACTCAGGTCATGATCTTGCGGTTCATGAGTTCCACCTGTGTGTTGGGCTCTGTGCTGTCAGCACAGAGCGTGCTTCAGATCCTCTGTCCCCCTCACTCCCTGTCCCTCCCCTGCTTGCTCTCTCTCTCTCTCTCAAAAATCAACATTTAAAAGAAAAGCATCAAATAAAATAATGAATCCAAAGCAATGAGCACGGCACAAGGCACACGGCAAGCCCTTAATAAGTTATTATTATAATTATTATCAATGCTCTCACTCCTATTAATGCAAAAGGACTTGGAGACCCTGCTCCCTAATTGCCTCATTGTATAGAGGACTAAATATGATCCTTCCAGGTTAAATGAACTTGCCCATGGTTATACAGCTCAGTGGTGACCCACCAGCACCAGAACTAGTCTGACCCCTCATAGATTCTGGCCTGCTGCCCAAATGAGTCTCATGTTCTGGTTGTCACACAATATGATGCCATGGGTTGCAAATTATATACGTCTCTAACTGACCTAAACAATATGGAGGGTTTAATGGCTCCAATGTAACCAAAAAGATGAGACAGACAGAAGGTAGATCTCCGACATATCATGATGTCAGCAGGGTGAAGCTCCAATCTCTCTCTCATCTCTTTATGCTATATCCCCATCATAGCTCTCCCGTTGGAAGCAGAAATAGCTACAGCAGTGCCTCACACTTCCAAACTACAGCCATCTTGAGGAACAGAGTCCTTGTAAACCAAAGTACTGAGATCCCATATGACTGGACTGGTTTAGGTCAAATGTCCACCTTCACCCAATCTCTGTGGTGAAAGGAGATGGTAGGGTTGGCATGCAGTGATTGCCTCAGTCTAGGTCATGTGCTACAAGCCTAGGACTGGTGGGATCAGAGGCCCGTGGGGAGAGGCGGCTTCCCTAGAACCACGTGGACCCTTAGTACAAAATGGCAGTGGGCATAGGAAAACAGGAAGTGACTTCTGGAGAAGTAACATGTTTCTTGCAACAGTATCTTTTCTCAGTGATCCTTACTGAGTATCTGGATGAAGCCGGATGAGCACCATTTCCAAAAGAAATGCACAGTCATCAGTGATTTATTTAAAAGGAGTGGTCATGTGACTAAACATTTATGGTCATTTAGTGTAAGGTAAAGTACACATTCACCTTGATGCTCGTGAGTCATGTGGATGGTGGGGCATTAGGGCTGCATCTGACTCCTGGTCTGTCAGTCATATTAGCTGGTTTAAGAAACAGAGTGCCCTCAACCTCCCCCTGGGTGACATCCCACAGAATGGAAAATAGAATAAGAAATCTGCCAGGATGTAAGAATGTGTTCCTTCTTAAGAGTACAGACCAAGTAAATTAGCATGGATTTTTTTTCCTTTATCTTCAAAATGGATTATTGGTTGTTGGTTTTGTTTTGTTTTTGCTGTTATGATTAATGTGACCTATAAATAATGTATAGGAGATGCACGAATCTTAGGTTTCAGTTTAATGTTTTGATAATTAAATACACCTGGGGAGCCATTGCCCCAAACAAGCTATGGGACATTTTCATCACACTATAAAGTTTCCTCACGTCCCTTCCAAGTCAATCCCTGGCCTCCACTCCACAACCACTATCTGATTTCTATTGCCGTGCACTAGGCTCTTGTCTCTTCTTAGCGTCTACACAAATGGAACAAGACAGCATGTGTCTGGCCCTTTTACTTACAATGTTTTAAGGTCCATCCCACATTGTAGAGTGTAGCAGTAGTGTGTTCCTCTTTATTGCTGAGTAGGATTCCACCCTATGACCATATGATAATTGCGATCACCCATTCTCCTACAGAAAGACCTTTATGTTGTTTCCAAGTTTTGGCTATTATAAAAATAACGGAGGGGTGCCTGGGCGGCTCATTTGGTTGAGTATCTGACGTCAGCTCAGGCCACGATCTCGCAGTTTGTGGGTTCAAACCCCACGTCAGGCTCTGTGCTGACAGCTCAGAGCCTGGAGCCTGCTTCAAATTCTGTGTCTCCCTCTCTCTCTGCCCCTTCCCCAGATCGTGCTCTGTTTCTCTCTCTCTCAAAAATAAACATTAAAAAAATAATATAATAAACATTCTTGTATAGTTTGTTTCATGCAATATTTTCACTGGTCTTGAGCAAGTACCTAGGAATGGAATCTCTGTGTCATTAGGGTGGACGTATGTTTGAGCAGAAATTGCTAAAAAGTTCTCTAAAAGTGGTTGTGCCATTTTATACTCCCATCAGCAGCCTATGAGAGTCTTAGAACTTGATCCCCATTTCTGACAGAGACTTGGGGACATCTTTGTTTCCCAAAGATCCTTTTCTTCCCAGGTGGGAAAGGGAGTGATGCACGTGGGAACCCAGCAATGGCAGCTGTGGGGTGACAGAAGTGTGCAGGCAGGTCTGCTGGCCCTCCAACCCATTGTAGCCCACCCCTACTCTGCTGGTTATCACAGGAGGCTCCCTGCCTCAAATATCCTTGCTGGGTGTGGCTACTAGAAGGTGCTGAGTTTGGTGTGGCCACTGGGAGGTGCTGGGTTGGGTGTGGCCACTGGGAGGAAGTTTCTGTGAGTTTAGAAGGTGGGAGAAATGGATAACGCAGGCTCTGTCTCCTCCTCGTTCTCTGTGTCTCTTGCAGTGACCATATGTCTTTTCTTGGCATCAGCTTCCACCTCACAGAGCGGCCCAGCTCTAGCCTCTGCCGGGTGGCTCCAGGACAAAGGTAACACCACTTGCTCCCTTCCTCTCTCTAGCCTGGTAGTAGTAACATCTTCCTACTGGTGCACAGCTCTGGGTTGCCTCTCAGTTCCCTGTCCCTTGCTAACAGCCCCTTCCTTCATCTGAGTAAACAGTTTTTTGTATTACATTCGTTTTGCCTACATACTTAAAGCGGGTTCTGTTTTCCTGGTTGGACCCGAACAGATTACACACAGCATTAAGGATTAACAGAGACCATTTTGAGGCCAAATCACATCCGAGGCCTGCCAGGCAGATTTATTGTCAAATCCTAGAACTGCAAAAATAGGACAACCTTCTTCAGAAACACCATCTGGTACCACACTATTCCCCTAATGTCTAGTCTAAGTCCCTGCTGTGACAAAGTTTGCATCTGATAACCAGACAGAACCAAGTCACTTGGCCACAAGAGTGAATGTGAGCGTTGGTGTTAGTGTATTCGTGGGCCATGTCTTAGAACTGACAGAAGCCATAGTTCCGTTGGTGGGAGAAGAAAGGGAGAGGCTGAGAGGAAAAGGGCTATTTCTAAGCAGCCACCGTAATTGGATGGTTTGGCCCAAATTCTAGCTTGTCAGGCCACATACTTGGCTTTCAAGGAAGCCAGTCATTTTTGCTGCTCCTCTGCTTCCTTCTGCAGGACGTAAAATAATGCCTGCCAAATAGGAGATACTCAATACATATTTGCAGAGTTGCATTTGCTCGTGCATTCATTTGTCGAATACTAACTACTTGGATGATTTAGGAGTCTTGACTGCAAGTGACAGAAAGCCAAATCAAATTGACTCGAGCAAAAAGACATGCTGGTAACCCACGTGATTGAAAAGTCTATGTGTTCGTTTCAGGCATGGCTACATCCAGGTGTTTAAGCGATGCATCAGG
Organism: Prionailurus viverrinus; assembly: GCF_022837055.1. Lineage (NCBI taxonomy): Eukaryota > Metazoa > Chordata > Mammalia > Carnivora > Felidae > Prionailurus > Prionailurus viverrinus. Next base: position 38,690,098 of record NC_062562.1, read on the forward strand.
AGTTGTTGTCTCTCCATTTCTCAGTTCTGCTTTCCACTGTGTTGATTCCGTTCCAGATAAACTCTTCCAAGGGAGGGTAGGGAGATGGCCCAGTAGCTCCCAATGGACATCCTATCAGAACAATTATCTTAGGGGAAGGAGAGAGCTTGTCTTTTAAAATACTTTTTGTGAAAATCTAGGGCTCATCACTGAACTCTGATGGCTCTGGCCTGGGTCTCCTGCCTCTCCTTAGCCAGAGAAGGAACAAAAACAGGTCAACCTATTTCAAAGTCTCCCCAAGACTGTCTGCAGTGGGGGAGAGGTGATTCCTCAAGGGAAAAACAAGGAACTACTGGCAGAAACAGAACAAAAGGACGCTAGACAAGCAGAAATGACAAACGGCTACTATGGAGATATCTATGTGACTGGCATCATGGACCAGGGCTCATAGCAGGAACATACCCCAATCTCTGTCCTCAAGATGCTTACACTCTAGCAGGGAAGCCTGGCAGGGAGCGAGCGCTGAGAATCAAAGATGTTAATCTCATCAGCGCGGAAGTACAGTTGCGATAGGAGCAATACCCAAATGTCCTCAGATGTGGCCACTGTGGAAGCCAGTAAACTAGCTTTGTATCCACATTGGACACTCAGAGTTTCAATGCTGTCTTCCAGAAAGCTCTGCTGGAGCTATAGCCTATAACAGATTGTGCTGCTTATGTGAAATGCCAAGAATCTCTGAGAGAACGGACTGTAAACAATTTGATCCCATTGTGGCAGGGGGCCGGGGGCCGTGGCCTGGCATTTGCAGAGCTGAAATGTACTCTGGGAAATCTTTCAACTTTCAACCAGGTGGGAAGATATAAAATTTGATTTTTTCCACTTAAACTTTTTTATTGTCAGATAATTAGTTTCCCATGAAAGTGTAGGAAGTAATACACAGAGATCCCAGGTACAGCAGTCCCCGGTCCTCCCAATGGTAACATTTTGCAAAACTTTAGCAGACTATCAGGACCAGGTTCTCCAGATGGATACAATCCACACACTTTACTCTGATTGCCCTGGTTTTACTGGGATTCATTTGAATGTGCATCTGTGTATTTAGTTCTATGCAGTTTCATCACATAAGTCAGCATATCCACCACCACAACGGAGATAAAGAACAATTCCACTCCCACGAGGATTCACCCAGTTGCCTAATTATAACCCCACCCACCTTCCTCCCGACAAGCTCATTTTCCCTCCTCCCTAACCCTGTCAACCACTAACTTGTTCTCCATTTCTATAATTTTGTCATTTCAAGAATGTTATGCCACTTTTTGCATTGGCTTTTTTCACGCAGGGTAATTCCCTGGGGATTCATCCAGTTGTTTCCTGTATCATTGGTTTCTTTCCTCTTATTAGTGAGTAGTATTCAATGGTATGTTTGCACCACACTTTGGTTAACTATTTACCCCTTGCAGGACGTCAGGCTTCTTTCCAGTCAAGCTGCTACAAACATCTGGTACAGGTTTTTTCGTGAACAAAAGTTTTCACACAAAATAGATGCCCTGAAACTTTGGTTAACTTTGTACTCTGACCCACCCATATCTGTACCTTCACTTATATGACCTCCCTACTGAGACCTCACTGATGCTGACCTTACCATCTCTGGTGTTTGTAAAGCATTTTTGACCATTCGGAGCAAATGGACATTGATGGCTTTTTATGTATTTCAAGAACATTCTCATTGAAGAGATATTTCTTTGTGTTTTTAAGTGTTTCCTCTTTTTGTCCCCCTGTAGTCCCACAACACCCTTTAACTTCCTTTGTTTGGCTCAAGTGTTAGTTTCCTTCCAAGCAGGTCTTGCCTCCCTGTCTGAATGTTGGTCTCTGTCAAGTGTCACTGTATCTTCTGTGCTTTCTTTAAAAAAAAAAAAAAATTATTTTGAGAGGGAGGAGAGAGTGTGAACAGGGGAGGGGCAGAGACAGAGAGAGAGAATCCGGAGAAGGCTCCATGCTGCCAGTGCAGAGACTGACTGGGGGTCCATCTCACAAACTGAACAGAAATCAAGAGTCAGATGCTTCACCGACTGAGCCACCGAGGTGCCCCTATCTTCTGCACTTCCTGAAGTGTCACACACTGAGTTCCAGGATGGCAATTCCCCGATGCCTTTGTCCATGTACTCAACACATGCTTACTCAGGACCTACTTTGTGCCAAGAGGGAGGGAGAAAGTGACACAGAGGCATAATCCTGCCTTCACAGATCTTACAGTCAATGAAGTGAAAAAGATGGGAGAAAAAGAAATAAATGGAGAGATATGTATGGTGATGAAGGCTCTGATGGAAATCACATGGGCTGTGTTAGCGATGTGAGGGAGGTGATCAGGGCTACTCAAGGGGGTCAGGGGAAGCTACTCTGAGGGTGTAGCATCTCATCCAAGACAGCCCTAGCATGAGAAGTGATGTGCCACCATCTCCCTTCCAATGCTTATGACAGACACTCGTAACCCATCTGCATCCAGCTGCAGAATCCTTCTTGACACTGTTCTCTCTGCAGCTACTCCCCGAGGAACTGGATATTACACATGAAATGCAACTGTTTTGCCAACTTGACATAGTAGTTCCTCGGTGAACATGGGGGAAGAAGGAACACACCATCCTCTGGGAAGAAAGGACAGATATTATGGAACTTGTTGGCAATAAAGCAATAGATCCAAAGGAAGCCTGGTACTTCAGCTAAGGCAGACTAATGAGCAGAATGTCACTGCCCCAGGCACAAGCGTAACCTGCCACGTTCAAACCTAGGTCCCAACAAAGTTACATGGCCTGCTGGATAAAATGCAGGTTCCTGGGCCTTGTTCCAGAGATTTGGTTTTGATAGGTCTCGAGTGGGACTTACACGGCTGTAGAGGCGCATGTATCTCTGGTGATTCTGAAGTGGGTGATCCATGGACCAGACTCGCAGATTCACTGGTGAGACGAGGGAGCTGGCAAGTCTGCCTTATTTTCTTAACTAACCAAAGGTCCCTTCCCACAGCTGCATCTACAATACCCACCTATTTCCATCTAAAGGCCCAGAGTGCCAAATGTCCAGCATCACTGGCAGCTCAAGGCGGGGATGTGAAATTCTGAGCTGGCCCTCTCTCCTGACCCACGCAGCCAGTACTGCACTACCCTTACTTCATTTGCCCTAGCTTCCTGGCCTCTTTTCAGACTCTGAGATGCAACTACTCCTAAGGAGTGCCTGTTGTTGCCTGTTCCCAGGACACCCTTCCTTACCTTTCTTTACCCACTGAGCTCCTACCTACTGTCTAGTTCCTAGACATTGTCACTTACTTGGGGAAGACTCTCCTTCCTTCCTTCCCTGACAGAAGTTTCATCAGGCCACAGAATTATTTTTGTGAAATTTAGGAAAAGGCACCCCTTTCTTAAGACACTTTAGATGCCATCTTCCAGAAAACTATCCTAATAAATTTTCAAATTTATGATGAAGGGCTCTCCCTAGCGTTGTGCAGTGCACAGCCTACTCAACCATACACAAGTGTCCTGATACATGTCTTGGTCAAATTCCCATCTCACTAGTTCTCGGGGCATTAAGGACTTTCCCTTGGTAGCACAGATCACAGTTGCAATTATAAATTGCAATGCTGATCAATTATCTTTTTGCCAGGGTATAAATAGAAAACCTGTCTGGTTTTGTTTGTTTGAATCCCCCAGGACCTATGATAGTGCTTGGTCATAATGGTAATTTAGTGAATGTCTGAGCACCTTTCACTCCTACACAACTCTCAAGTCCTTCTAAAAGAGTTCTTTCCCTGTGTGCCTTTTCTGGCCCTACTGTGTGCCTCCAGAATCTGGACGTCCCTGCTATCACATGTACAACAAAGTACTGTCATTGTCCGTTTTCTTCTATTCAACCCACCCATTCCCTAACACACCAGTCAGTAAACTCTAAGCTCCTTCAGAGAGGGGGCCATGCCTGTCACTTGACTGGGGGCCATGCCTGTCACATGCCTCTGTCTCCCTGTCACTTGACTGGTATGAGGTAGTTGCAGAATATATGTACTGAGCCCTTGAGCAAATTCTGCCTGTCTGCCCTGAGACGTGGGAGGTGAGGAGGGTGATGACGCCTGAGAGGCACCTCCCCAAGAGACCCTCACTGTAGGAAGGCTGGCTCCTACCTCACTCCACAGGGCAGAAGCTCCTGGTGTGTTGGCGATCACTACAATTTGAGCCACTTCTCCCTCGAATCCCATTGGCTGATAAGAGAATGAATTTACAGCATTGTCTCTCAAAGAGTATCTTTATTCAGTCCCTGCCAATTTCCTATTCAGTCCCTGCCAATTTCCTACAATGCATCCCTCTAATAAGCCTTGAGACCCAGAAGCCAGAGGCAAACAGGTGCTCCAGAATGGGTCAAACTTGCAATCTCGGGCAGCCCTTGAACCCACTTTCTCAGCCTTCACAGTCAGATCGCTACAGAATAATAAGACCCACACATCTTTTGTCTGGAAAATTATCTTCCTGTAACACTGGAAGCTGTTACCATGGAAATAAAACAGCCTATTAGCCCAAATCTACCAAAACATGGGAGAGGCCTGGCTGCATTTCCGAGGCCCTTCATTAATAAGGAGAAAAGCAGATTAACCTTTAAGAGAATTGACAAGAATGGCCATGACTTGCTGGATTATGATTTCCAGGTTGAGTTTAGCTGAGCTAATATCTCAGCCTGGAACGGCCATGCTGGATGGGGAAGGAATAAAGACACGACTCGGTGTGAAGTTTCCAATGTGTGCCTGGTCTGGCCTCTCTCCGTCTTGGCCACAGGGGCTGCTTCTGGCCCACGGCTTCCTGGGGATGCCTCCTCCCTAGATCAGTGCAGGGGAAAGAGAGCAATTTTTCTGTGTCCTGTTGAGAAGCTACTGAGAAAGGCAGGGCACTGCAGAGGGCTCCTATCAGCACAGCCAAGATGCCAAACAGAAGCCGGAGACAGATGGAACTGAACCCAGCCTGGCCTGGTCCGCCTCCCGCTCCCTGAGACTGCCTGGTGCCAAATACCAGACACGCAGGCTGCTGGCAGAGGTGGCGAGGACTCTTCCTCTTCCTGTGGCAGGGCACAGCGCTTGCGGGTGCTGAGCAGGGGACTCTAAAGGCCCACAGCAGCTCCGGGGCATCTCAGGGCCAGGCAGCCAGCGGAGACCGAATCCCTGCAGTGCCCTCCCATGCAAACACAGGCGGTGGGAAGTGTCAGGGTCTTGACAGGTGTCAAGAGGTCCTCTATCCTCGGGAAACTGACAACAGCAAACAGAAGCTTGGACTACTGCAGCTCACAGATTTCTGAGGATTTCTTTTTCATCCTGTTTTTGGTTCTGAATTAAAGGAAGGAAGGTAGGAGAGTGTCCCTGTGAGCATTGGTCATTGCTATTAAAGGGCCTACCACCTCAGACCCATAGTGGTATCCTCCTCAGGTGTCTTTCCATGCCTCTGGTGACTGACACTGGGAAATGAATACAAGGCACCTGTTAATGTCAGCAGTCGCCTCGCGGTCAGAGACACTAGGTGTGGAAAAGGCGAGATCATCTGTACATTCTCCCACTCCTTTTTTTGTTTTAATATTTATTTATTTTTGAGAGAGACAGAGACAGAATGCCAGTGGGTTAGGGGCAGAGAGAGAGGGAGACACAGAAGCAGAAGCAGGCTCCGGGCTCTGAGCTGTCAGCACAGAGCCCGACGTGGGGCTTGAACTCACGGACCGCGAGATCATGACCTGAGCCGAAGTCGGACGCCCAACCGACTGAGCCACCCAGGCGCCCCTCTCCCACTCCCTTTTAATAGGAGTGGTACAAGCTGTGCATGAATGCTTCCCTGAATAGGGGCCACTGGGTGGCTCAGGTGGTTAAACATTCGACTCTTGACTTCACCTCAGGTCACGGTCTCACAGTTACTGAGTTCAAGCCCCACATCAGGTTCTGCCCTGAAAGTGTCAAGCCTGCATGGAATTCTCTTTCTCATCTCTCTGGCCCCCACTCTGTCTCTCAGAGTAAATAAATAAACTTTAAAAAGGTGGGAAAAAAAAAGGAATGCTTTCCAGAATAAGCACTGTTAGGCAGCCTCAGCTCTTGGGACACCTTTCTGGATCCTAGCATCTGACTGGGAATTGATGTGGAAGAGAGGGTGCAGAGTATGGAGCCAAGGACCTGAGTGGGGGAGAGGGGCAGTTTCCAAAGGCTAGGTCTCCTGTTTTCTTCCCATGGGCCAGGACTAGGCACAAACACCGCCCCTAGAGTTAAGGCAGGTGAGAGATGCTTGCTAACAATGTGCCAGGGCAGGAGAGGGGACCTCGGTATCACAGACAGCAAGAGGCTCTGACACAAATACTGGGTCCCAGCTGATAATAACAGACACTTACCTCCCTATATTCACTGGAGAGCTTCTAAATGTAAGAGTAAGGGGGTTCCTAGCTTTTGTGCCATCCAATATTGCCCAAGGCGTATGCTACAGGACTCAAGTCCTACAATATCCTCCAAAACCGGTTTCCTTGAACAGATTTGCTTGGGAAACAATGAAAAAAGACATATTCCTCTTGGGCATTCACATCATACAGTGGTATGAAAGGCTCTGAGAAGTCCTGCATTTCAAAATCTTTCTTTAGTTAAAACATTTCCCACATTTATTCAATGAGGGGACTCTATATTTTTGGAGGAAAATCGGAGTCACATTTCCTGGAGTCAGGGTTCTAAGGGGTATGCTTTACGAAAGTGGACCTAATCCAGTCCTGTTTTGGTTTCTTTTTGGCACACCAATGCACTGAGGCTCAGAATGAGGACTTGACTTACAGAAGATCAAACAAGGGAGCTGAGCTCCTGAGGGAGCTGCAGTCCCGCACCAGATCCTCAGCATGTTCCTTTCTCTAAACTTCTCAGAGGACGCTGTGCCTCCTAGGAACATGAGATCAGCCGGTATATATTAACCTGCAACATAACTACAGCCTTTTTTAGGGGACGGAATCTCAGTTTTGTTCATTCATTTACCAAATAAATGAAAACATTGCCTCAGTTTTCTCAACTGTAAAATGGGATAATAAGGTCTTACATTTAAAACACAGCTCAGAGCAAGGAACTGGGCTACCACTAGACAAGCATGGCCCTTGTCCTTATGGAAATGACCCACCACATAGGTGACACACAATAACTAAAATAATCATGAATTGTGCAAATGCTAAACTGAAATCATCCAAGAGGCTGAGAATAAGCAGGTGGTGAGTGAGTTGTGGTTGGGGTATGACGTAATTAAGATCGTGACAACAATTGTGATTCATGGTTTTTTTTCCAATGCCACCAAGTAATTCTGAGATAACAGCTGGCTGTACTACAGTTTAACTTAGTTCTGACACTATCTAACTGATAATGGCATCAGAGCCCACAAGTTAAGGGCTTCAGTCCCTCAAGACTGCCCTCCTGATTCCTTTTAGGAGCTGTCTGAAAGTCCAGACTGTCACCTGTGCTTCTGAACAACAGGCAATAGATGGGAGGTTCCAATGTTCCCCTCCCAGGGTTTGATTAATTTGCTAGAGCAGCTCACAGAACTCAAAGAAACATGTTACTAGCTAGATTGCTGGTTTATTACACAAAGCGCCTCCATGTCCTCTCCAGGCACGCCACTCTCCCCAAGTCTCCATATGTTCACCAACCTGGAAGCTCTCCAAATCCCCTCCTTTTAGGTTTTTATGGAGGCTTCATTCACAGGCATGACTGAAGAAATCAAGTGGCCACCGAAGACTGAACTCAATCTCCAGCCCCTCTTCCCTCCCAGAAGATTCGGGGGTGGGACCAAGAGCTCCAACTTTCTAATCACACAGTTTGTTCTCCTGGCAACCAGCCTTTTGCCCTAGGTGTGGTCCCAACGTCCCTGCATTAACATTACAGAAGACATCTTTATTGCTCTCTTCACAGGAAATTCCAAGAGTTTTAGGAGCTCTGTGCCAGATATGGGACAAAGACCAAAATATTTTTCTTACTCTAAGTCACAATGTCACAGTAATATTTGGAAATTTTCAGATAAAACGCTTCAATGAAATATGCCCTTTGCACCCTCAGGGCATGCCTTTTCTCTTCAGCTGCTCTCTGCTGACAAGGGTTAATTCAGAAGGAATGCTCAAGATGTCTTCGCAAAAGGCCTCTAAATGTGAGCACTATGGACCGAAGTTTGCTCAGATCATCTGTCCTGTGCTTTATAAAATGTTTCGCAGCATCTCTGGCCTCTACTCACTAGAGGCTGGAACTATTCTGCCTACCTCCTCCCCCTACCTCTGACAACCAAAAATATCTATCCCTTGGGGGACAAAATTACCTTCACGTGAGAGCCACCGTCTTCTGTACACTCATTGTAAAGAGTTTCATTGTAAAGATGGGAAGCATGGACTATAAAATCACCAGACCTCCCCTCTTCTCCCTCCCCACCTGTGTCCTCCTGGAATGGGTGGGGCACCTGTTTTCCAATCAAAGCAGGTCCCTGCAAACTGTGTCTGTGCTTCCCTCTCCTTCCCAGGCCCCAGAAAAGTCCAAGTGAATTTCCAGCCGTCCCACTACACCTCTCAAGAAGGGAACGTTCCTTCATTTTGCATTCCAGAAGCATTGCAACCTCAGCCCTTTGTGTTTCTGACATCCTGTTTCTGATTTCTGTGCTAGGTTTACAGTACGGACAGAATAAACACTTCTTTGAAAACCTTGTGCATACCAGAGAAAATCAGTCAGCAGGCTCTGAAAAAGAGAGCCGGATCCAAGAACACATGGGTAGAATGTACCAGGCCCATCACTGAGTGTGCAAAGAGAAAGAGTGACAGGGGAGCTGTGTGCAAGTTCACAAGACATGGCTCTTTATTTACTGGGGTTCTCTGCCATGTCACTTGAACTGAGACTGTTTCCTCACTTGTAAAAGGAGGGAGATGTTCTCATGACTAGTTGCTACCATTTATGTGCTAAGAACTATACCCTAATGATTCTTGCCCCACACGACCCTAACACCATCACCTTGATGACCAGGATTTCAACATTCTGAACCTGGGGAACACAGATATTCAGTCTATAACAGACTGCTCCCAGACATTCTCTATCCTGCCTGTAAATTACAAAGTGCTATAAAAATCCAACGTCTAATTAGAATTACTATCTGCTTCACATATTTATACCTATAACTGAACAAACCTTTAGGAGGCAAAAGAGCAAAGTGGTTAAGAATCCAAGTTTCAGAGGCAACCAGTCCTGGTGTCAAATCCTAGATGGGCCACATTGGCTGTGTGACATTGGGCCTATTATTCAACCTCTCTGTGCTTCAGTGTTCTCAGTTATGAAATGGAAGTAAACAAGATTTTTAACAGAATTTAATCTGATTATCATTTAAGCTATTTACCACAGGGCTCACCACTTAATGATTCCTGACTGATATGGCTCTATCCCAGAGAGATCTAGAAGAGGAGAAAGCCAGGGACAGAGAATGGATCTGGAGGGTTGGGGGAGCTTGGATCTGCAAGTGGAGGGGGAAGGGCCCAGCTCCCAGGAATGATTCTGGGTCATTCTGACTCAGAAGGAAAGGAATAATAAGACTTTGAGTGTGCTACGCCAAGCGTGATCAAGTGGAACAATCTTGCCAGTAACTCTTCTCAAACTCTACATCTGTCTCTGCTGCCCGGATGGGCTCTCTGCCCATATTACTCCAGTTGTGCCCCGCCTGGGAAGCTGAGGCTAATCCTTGGAGATTTTCTTGTGTCAGGTTAGCCCCCACCCCTGTGCGCATGGACACACACACACCCATAATCCATGGGTATCTCAACCTCAGCCCAGCCCTGCTTTCTGGCAGTCTTGTCCATCCACTAAAAGAGGCCAAGGAAAACAAAGGCAGATGGCAGGTGGACCTCTGAGAAGTGCCCTCAAGCCTATGACAGTATGAGAATCGAGACATTTGTTCTAACAGACGACACTTTCCTAGGTTTCCAGTTCTTGCTTTTTGATTTGGATCTCCCAGGTGTCCCTCTCTGGTGTGGAACCCTCTCCCCTGTCTTAGGCATAGATTTGAGTGCATTTTATTTGGGAGGAAGCATAAGTGAGGGGATGGAGAAGTGAGTGGGGGAAGGGGAAAGAAGCCAGTAGAGGGCATTATTTTTTTTAATTTAATTTTAATTTAATTTAATTTAATTAACCCCCGCATGCACATTCTTGTTTAAGAAAGAGGACATTTGTGTCCCTGTCCCTAGACAATCTGTCAGTCAGATAACCTAGATTTTTTGTTGTTGTTGTTACTTTCAAGTATGAAACACCTTAATTCTGAAATTTTTTTTTTTTAATTTTTTTTTTCAACGTTTATTTATTTTTGGGACAGAGAGAGACAGAGCATGAACGGGGGAGGGGCAGAGAGAGAGGGAGACACAGAATCGGAAACAGGCTCCAGGCTCTGAGCCATCAGCCCAGAGCCTGACGCGGGGCTCGAACTCACGGACCGCAAGATCGTGACCTGGCTGAAGTCAGACGCTTAACCAACTGCACCACCCAGGCGCCCCAGAGGGCATTATTATTAAGCAAGGTCCCATTGAGCTCCTTTTGGGGAGCTCTGGGAAGACTATACAGACTGGGCCTCAGACTTCTCCACCTGAAGGTGCAGGGCTGGGTCTTGTCCATCTATCATATTGGCTAAGGAGGTGTCTTAATCCATTTGGGCTGTCCTATAAAAAATGCCATAGAAGGGGAGACTTATAAATGACAGAACATTATTTCTCATGGTTCTGGAGACTGGGAAGTTCAAGACTGAGGGACTGAAGGATTCAGTCTGATGACAGCCTGCTTCCTAGCTCACATGTTCTCCCATGGTGGAAGGGGCAAGGGAGCTCTGTGGGGTCTCTTTTATAAGGGCACTATACACATTCATGAGGCTATACCTCCCAGAGGCCTCTTCTAATATCATCACCTTGAGGGCTAGGATTTCAACATTATGAACTTGGGGAACACAGATATTCAGTCTATAACAGACTGCTTCCAGACAGTCATTCTCTGCCCTGCCTGGAGGATCTGCCCTAGGAGGAGAATGCCCCTAAGGACAGTCCCAGCAGCAGGGGGTAGCTGCCTTCATGGATGAAGATGAGTGCCAAGGGCATACAGTGGGTCCCCAATACTGCCTGCCCCTATTTCAAAAAATTCCTGAACCCCAGGGCCCTAGACACAAGCCCAGCATTGGCCACTGTGGTGGGAAAGGAGATGTCAGGGACTCCTCCTTCCACCCCAGTCTCCCAGTGGGGAACCATGTCGAAACTGTTGAAATATTGATGGAACTCTGAAAAATATGTGGAATCTGCTAAGGAACTTGGAAAACATCAGTCACAGTTCTGTTTATTCGATGCCTCTCTAACCATGGCAAATTTTTCATCAGGAGAGAAAATTAAAACAAAGTAAAACCATGAGCACTCTCTCCCGGGAGAAACCCAAAACTCATTTCTCTGTCTGTTCCCAGCCAGCCCTCTCAATGCTAATATTGAAATTTGTTTTAAAAAGCACCCCCCACCCCCGCTTTTTTTTTCAGTATTGCAGATCTCTATCCCTCTCTCATTAGACTGGCAGGCTGGACTGGTGAAGGAGACGAGCATTGCTCTGCAGTGTTCTCTACAGATGATCTTCCCCAGCTGATTGAAACCAAGGTCTTAGACTGTATCGGGAGTGTCCTGATTCTCTCTCCCTAGCACTGACACTTGCTACCTCACATGGATGCCTAACTCCTTGAAACTCCGTATCTTCATCTTTAAAGTGCTTGTAATAAAGGACCAACCTCTGGAGGTTATTGTGAGGATTAAATGAGATAATAAAGGCACACGCCGAGCACAGTGCATGTCAAAACTTCCATCCTGGGGGTAGAGTGTGGGGCTTAAGCCCCTCACTCTTTCTCTGATTATTGTTTTGGTCCATTGAGTCTCACTCAGTACTGGTGACCCACCCTCTCAATAGGTTATGAAATCTTTATGCAAAAAAGCCTTGGTGGCCTGCCTGTAATTCCTACGCATGCTGCAGTCCCAAGGCAGGATCCTGCCCAGAGCCTGGTACATTTATCCAGGAAGCAAGAGAGGGCAGATAATGCTCAGTCAAGTGCAAGTACACTCTCAGGGTCTGGTTTCATCCCACAATGATCCCAGCATTCAGGAGTCAGTGTGAAGAGAAGTGTGGAGGAAGGAGAGATTAATTCTGACCAAAAGGGGCATGCTTAGACCACATCTGCATTACTCCATTTATTCCTGGATGTCACACTCTGAGGGGCACTGGCATATGGATATATCTTTTTAGATACACAGAACAATTGCTAGGCTGTACAGGATGTGGCATGTAGGTAGAGTATGTGCAGAGAAGGGTAGACGGCGGGGGGGGGGGTGACGAAACTACTTGAATTTTGAAAGCATCTAACTCAAGGGGCTCAGTAAATACTAATGAAATTGAACTAATGAGAATATTAAACCATAAGGCTGTGCATATTGGATCAGACCATTTGACTGTGCATAACCATATTTTAGCAGCAGGTAACAGCTCAAGCTCTCAGGAATATTAAGCCCAAAATGGAGAGAGAAACTCCCTTCTTTAGGAGGCTAACAGCTCAAGCTCTAACAGATATTAAGCCTAAAACAGAGGGAGAAATTCCCTTCTTTTACAAGGCTACCAATCCCTCAAACCACAGGCAGGACTCACAAACTGGCAGTCGGGAAATTACTGCCTCTCTTCCTGCCTTCCCAGTGCCAGCCAGCATCTGCTGTCTTGCTTCTGGGACTCCCAGTCGCCCTGCCTATAGAAAGCTGTCTCATGGGACCAGGAATTTAGCTGGCTCCTGTACACTCGTAATTCTATTTGCTTTGGCCAGAACAACAGAATAGAGGTGTTAGATGTGGTCCCTGTTTGAATGTAGCTCACATGGGAGACTGATTAGGGAATCTGAGCAGTTCGTGGTCATGAATATTCAGGAAGGAGAGAAAAACAAACAGGGTTTGTGGGGCATGTAACTGAAGACAAATAAATACTCAAGCAGAGTAACAGGAACACAGCCCAGGGATCATGGCTGCCACCTCACCAAATGGACTCCCACAGATGCCCTAGTGACATGGTACCTGGAAGACCAAGGCCAGGGGTGGTTGGTCTTGTTTGCTGCTATATTCCCAGAGCCTAGCATGGTGTAGACAACCAGTGGGCACTCAGAAAAGATTTGTTGAATAAACAGAATAAAAAACCAAATGTCAGAAGCCCTCAGCCCCCTTCCTGTAGATGTCTTGTTTGTCATAAACAGGATTTTAATACCTATTAAAGTTAAGTGCTATGGTAAGCCGAATTCTAAACATGGTCCCCCAAGATTCCCATCCCCTGTTCTTCTCTCAAACAGGAATCCGAGCACAGCCATGAAGCGATTTTGCAAATGAAATTAAAGTTCCAAGTCAATCATCCTAATTGAGATTATCTGGGTGGGTCTGACCCAATCAGGCAAGTCCTTTAAAAGCAGAATGTTGTCCCCCTTGGGTAGCAGAAGGGAAGTCAAAAGGACTGACAACACAAAAAGGATCTGACACAAGGATCTCCACAGGATGGAGTGGGTCTCAGGGAAGGACCCAAGAACAGCCTCTAGAGGCTGACATCAACCCTGGGCCTACAGCCAGCAGGGAAATGGGCACACAGTCACACTCCCACAAGGAACTGAATTCTGCCAACAAGAATGAGCTGGGAAGCTGATTCTTCCTCAGAGCTTCCAGAGTAGGGCCCAGCTCAGCTAACACCTTAATTTTGGCCTTGTAAGATCCTAAGCCCAGATCCCAGATGAGCCCATTCCAACTCCAAAGCTATAGAACTATGAGCTAATAAATAGGGGCTGTTTTAAGCTACAAAGTTTGTGGTAATTTGTTACCCAGCAATAGAAAATTAATACAATGTGAACAGAAGAATCTAGAAGTTTCTTTTCTGGCTAACAGTAGAACATGGTGGTTAGGGACTTGGGAACCACACTTCCTAGATTCACATCCCAGTTCTTCCACTTTCCGAGCTGGAAGACCTTGGGTAAGTGAGTCAATCCCCCCGGGCCTCAGTTTCTTCATCTGTGAAATGGTGGTAATAGTACCTTCATCATAAAGTTACTGTGAGAATAAAATAAGGTAAAATATCTAAAGTACTAAGAGAAGTGCCTGGCATGTTGTACATACTTCACAAAGCCTTTTATTATTATTTTCAAAAGACTGCTAGAATCTCTCCCCATAAAGCCTAGGACCTGGGGAAAGCTGGGCCCACAGACTCATATGATTACCATCATCTGAGGCTCTCTTCAGATTTTCTCCTGTCCAACTGTCTTTGCTCATGTATATTTCCCACCAGGCCCCTGTAAGCATTTGGGTTTGCAATCCTGAATCCTAGATTGATGAGCTGCAGAGTCCAGCACAACCTCAATTCCGACCTTCACCTATGAAGGCAGGCCAAGATCCTCATTCATTAGCTGAGTGGGCAGTCTTTTCCTAAGCCCTACTCAGCGTTTCTTTGGAAAGATTTAGAGGGCTGGCTGGAGTTTGGCTTGAAAGGGAATATGGAAGGACACTTGTGGGTCTTTGAAATGGATGAAGGAGAAGTGGCCCATAAGGGCTCTTGAACGTCTAATCCGTATGGGACTGTCACTGCCTCCCTGCTATATAAAATAAAGGACAACATGAAGCCTATGAAAGCTTCCATCCATCCCTCCAGTGGGCTCAAAGTCCAAGCCCACTAGACACTCAGAAGTGTGAGTGCTGGCCACTCAAGGGCCCTCACGCCCTTCTCTTCTGTGGTCCTAAATGATCCCGTGGCCCTGGAGCCTGGCCAAGAAGCAGGAGGAAAATGCCACTTCAAGCCCAAAGCCATCTCCCTGTCTCAGCTCCAATTAGCCCAGAGCATTTGTGGAAGCTGTGTGCGAGAGACCAGCAGCAGGGCAAGCAAAGTGCCTTCCAGCCGGTGGGCAGATGGACGGGAAGAGGGCCAGCATTTGATTTCAGTCTCGAGGAGGGCCTAGGGTGGCGAACACAGGCAGCTCCCATCCTGTCTTAGAAGGGCAGTCTCTGGAGGCCAGGAGGAAATGCTTCCCTGCTATGGTGCCTCTGTTTCTCCCTTGGCCACTATGACCTCCCCAGCCTGTGAAAATGGACTGGTGACAACAAATTCTTCACCATCTGGTTTTCAGCCTCAATTTGGAGCAATAAAAGAGAAGTAGACCAGTTGGCTGCACTCATCACTCTCAATCGCTCCCTCTCTCTCTCTCTCCACACCTCCCACCCTCCTTCTCTCTCCCTTCCTCTCAGTCTCGTTCCTAGAACTTGTTTCTGTGTGGTACAAGAATGTTGTGAAATATTAGATAGATGTGCCTGTTCTCTTCTCTTTCATCCTAGAACTTTTCTTTTTTTCCATAGAGCCTTGCTACTCAATGTGAGCTTGTTAGGCCATCCGCAAAAGCGTCATCTGAGAGTTTGTTGGAACCGTACAGTCTGCTCCAGACCTATAGAATCAGAAACTGCAGTTGAACAAGATCTCCTGGGTATGGATATGCACATTAAAGTTTGAGAAGCAATCCCTAGCCTAGGGGTCTTTCTCCTTAGCCCAGACAGCTAGACTGAGTCACCCACTGGTTTGCGGGAAAGCAGTCACCATGGGGGGGCGGGGGGGAGCAGGTGGGGGGGGGGTTACAAATTCCAATTTATTGAGTTAAAAATAAAACCCACTAATGTTAATTCAAGGCAGAAATATTTGCATGCATATTTATGGAACACATTTTTCCCCACTGCCAGATAAATTAAAGGAATCCACCTCTGAGAGAGAGAAGAAGAAGGACCAAGGAGACAGAAGCTAAGTGAGATCAAGAGAGTCCAGGTCTCAGGGAGTGATGCCATCCATTCCAGTGCCAGGGAGCCACATGACAGCCCAGTCAGTGCTCAGCTGCCCTTCTTATGGCCATCTGCTGGGGAATGCTCATGGACATATCGCCAGCCAATCATACGGGAGGAATGCAGCTCTTCTGTGCTCAAAGAATTTGCCTCAGTCCCCATCTGATCATCCACTCACTACTCTTGTGAGTCCAGCCCCTCAGAATGCAGTAAGGGCCATAGATACCTAAAGAGATAATGCGACCTGGATGAAAAGCTCCACTGGGACCAAAATGGCACTAGTATACCTGGCTCTCAATCCCTCACCAAGTCATGGACATCCAAACAACCCACCCTACACTTTTGATTTACTTTCCTCCTTGCATGGTCCATCATGTGAAGAGAGGGCTCTGAAGCTTTCAACTTCATCCTTCAAGGGAAGAAGTTGAGAAAATACAGTAGACTTACAGAATAATAGATTGTCAGAGCTGGGAATGACTTCTGAGGTCATAAAATATAACCTCTCCTCCTTCTGTCCATTTATCCTTCCTTCCATCCATCCATCCATCCTTCCATCTAGTATTCCCTTACTTTGACAAACATTTATTGAGTATCTCCCATAAGTCAGGGATCATGCTAGGGTATTCATTCCTAGGCAAAACCAGACATAGATCTTGACCTTGGGTAGCTTACCTTCTAGTAAACAGACTGTTGCTAAACACATGACAGAAGCTACTACATGTGGTCACTCAAGGTCATACAGGTAGTAGCAGATTGTGGGTTCTCATGAGGAGTTTAGAGCAGGGCTTTTTAGGAAAATGGGGAATGAAATCAGCTTTAAGAAGGAACAGGTGGGGCACCTGGGTGGCTCTGTTACTAATTGAGCTAGTAACTGACTTCAGCTCAGGTCATGATCTCAGGGTTTCTGAGTTCCTGCCCTGCATCGAGCTCTGTGCTGACAGTTTGGAGCCCAAAGCTTGCTTTGGATTCTGTGTCTCCCTCTCTCTCTGACCTCCCCCACTGGCATTCTGTCTGTCTCTCTCTCTCTCAAAAATGAACATTTAAAAATATTAAAAAAAAAAAAAGAACAGGTAAGGTTAGATAGAAGCTATATGATAACTTCTCCATTTTTCTCTTGCAAATGAGACCAAGTTGAAACTGTGATAGGAGCAGTGCTTGCCAGCAAATAAGCTTGGGTGGGACTAAATATATCCACTTTCTTATCTGTGTTAATGGAACCCTTCCCATTGATTTGTTTCATTCAGCTACTCACCAGGTACTGTGAAGAAGGGAAACACAGGATCCCTGACTGAGCTTCAAAAAAGTGTGAAGGATTGCTTCTCCAAGAGATAAACCAGGAGAAGGGTGCTTCCCTTTAAAAGTAGCTAAACCCTACTTGCATGATCTCCTTTAATCCTTACAACAACTTTATGAGTTGGGTTCTATCATTTTTTCCCATATTACAGATACAGACACTGAGGCTTGGGGGCGTTAAACAATTTGCCCAAGGCCACAAAACTAGTGAGCGGCTGAGCTGGGATCTGGATCCCAGACTCTACCTGGGATGGGAAACAAGGTGTGGAATTACAAGACACTAGTTATCTCCATCCAGGGCTACTTACTAGGTGTCTCAGCCTTAGTAGGTGTCACCCGGGGCCTGTGCTCAGAGGGGCCCTGCACTTGGGGCGCTAATGCTCTACAGCTGCCATCTTGAAATTCCCAACAACTGTACATTTGATTTGGGGTTTCAGAGGTCTGTTCCAGTGGGACAGCAGGGCATCTGCACTGCCACCTCCTGCTGCAGTTCCACCTCTGTCTCTCCAGGATGAGTTCTCTGCTGCTTGCTCCTGTACCCTCTGGCACCCTAAGAACCCTACTTGGCCTCCCCCACCCTGCCACTGCCCATGGCTGCAGCCATCCCCACCACCTAGACCCCAGGGGCTGACCAGCAATTTATTCCAGCCTCACCTGACTGGCCTGGGAGTCAGCACCCAAACAGTCAGGGGTTACCTGTCCTCTGTGGGTTGGGGACTGACTTCTACACTCCTGGTTGGGGCACGGGGGGCTTCAGTCAGCTGGCTGCTGGAAGAGGAGGGATGGGAGTGGGGAGTGCTGAGCTGCAGGGTCCCAGGTGCCTGTGATGCTCTGCATTGGCCAAGTGGGAATCCCCCTGCCAGAGGGAGTGGGACATCACAGAGCAAACAGAAACATCGGGGGAGAGAGCCAGAGAGACAAAGAAAGACGAAAAGGGGAAGAATGGAAAAAGTTTTCCATTTTAGTGTCTTCAATGGCACCTTTTTTTTTTTTTAACATTTATTCATTTTTGAGTGACAGAGAGAGACAAAGCATGAGTGGAGGGGGGGGGGGGGGCAGAGAGAGGGAGACACAGAATCTGAAGCAGGCTCCAGGCTCTGAGCTGTCAGCACAGAACCCAGTGCGGGGCTTGAACCCACGAACTGTGAGATCATGTCCTGAGCTGAAGTCTGATGCTCAACCGACTGAGCCACCCAGACACCCCTCAATGGCACCTTTTTTAACAAGAGACCCTGCATTTTCATCTTATGCTGAACCTCACAAATGATTTAGTGTGAACTTTTCTGGTGATGGGGTGGAGAGAGCTCCTATACTCATTATGCCTCCAAGACAATCTTTTCTCACTCCTGACCCAGAGGGAGAGACCACTCCTTTAAAAGAAGCTCCTCCCTATTTAAATCTCAGGGCTCCAATCTGGAACATTCTGATGGGTGAGACCTACATGTATTTCATCTGTCCAGCTTCTTAGATTTCATTCCCTATTCTTTTACTTAGTTTTTAATGCTCACATTTGAGTACTTGCCATACTGAGCCCTTTGCAGGGACCCTCTCATTTAAGCCCCACAACAGCCCCTACACGGTACAAGGTATTACTATGTCCATTTTACAAACAAGGAGACTGAGGCTTGAGAAATTCAAAAGTTAGGCTCTGACGGTGAGGCTCTATCTGCTGCCTCTGTGCAGACCCAGCTCTGCCTAGAGATCCCACTCAGTAAAACAGCCTTACTTCTCATTCCCTTCTAGCTTCACGGAACCTAAGATTCATGGATTTTCAAACATCATTCTTAATGACTTTCTGAGGTACCTGGGATCTGCCCTGGACAAGCCTCCTGGAGTTGGAAGGACTAGCTGCTAATCCCGGGAAGCGCTTTCCTGAAAGAGGAGATACTGGGAATATGTAAAACAAACTGTCTGAGGAATATATGGCTCGTTTCAGACATTTCAAATACCACCAGCAGGCAGCGATGTGTGCCCGACTGCCCAGTTATTTACCAAGGGAAGTCTGCGGCAGGTACACACAGAGGAGACTTTCTTCTGTGGGTCTTTCGCTGCCAAGAGACACCCTGAGAATGTAGAGGTTACAAGCCCTGGCACCCGAGAGCCAAGCTGCAGAGCGAGAGCTGAACAGAGCTCTCTTTGCAAGGCCACGCCAGGATTACAGTAATTGCAGGCCGGCTGCCGGCTCTCTGGCGGCAGTGCCCAGTGGAGCCTGCCAGCTGGCCCTGCTAATTACCTGTCGCCCAGGATGGGGAGGGAACTTGAGAGAGAACTGAAGAGGCCCAGACAGAAGGCACTGGAGCGTGGCAGGCTGGCATCTCCGGGATCCAGGCCGCCCAGCCGGCCCCATGGCAATAGCTCTGCTGTTGCGGAGAATGACTTGGCATGTTTCTGTCTTGTTCCTCCCAAACAGCTCCCCTGCGTGGGCCTGCCTGTCTCCCCTTCAGAGCAATGAACCTCTCTAGTCTCAGGCTTTCCCCAAGGTACCCAGAGAATTGCTGAGGATGGATTTTTGGGCAGGAGCTCAGAGCTGGGTGGGAGAAAGAGGCTCTTTCTAGACCAGTGCTGTCCAGTAGTAATTTAACGTAAGCCACAAATGTAATTTAAAAATGTCTACGGGCACATTAAAAAAAAAAAAAAGTAAAAAAAAGTGAAATTAATTTTAATATATTTTATTTAGTATAAAATCTAAAACATTATCATTTCAACATGTAATCAACATAAGAGTACTGAGATATTTTCTTTGCACCCAGTCTTCAAAATCTAGTGTTTATTTTACACATCCTGCACATCTCAATCAGGGTTAAGTGCCAATAGCCACATGGGGCTAGTGGCTACCATATTGGACAGCACGGATCCAGATGAATGATAGAAAATGTAACTCCAAGCATACCATTGGCTTTCCTTGACCACATGTGGGTTTTGTACTCCAACCTCCAATCCTTATTTTCTTCTAGGCTTGATATTAGATACTGCAACTCTGTGAATGGGCTGAGGGCCAGCAGCACTGATGTCATCAGGGAGCTTGTTAGAAATGAGGAATCTAAGGCTCCAGCCCTGACCTTCCAGATGAGAATCTGCATTTCAACAAGTTCCACAAGTGATTTGTATGCAGAGTGAAGCCTAAGAAGCAAACTGTCCTAGACCCCTCTCACTTCCCCTCCCTCTTGGGGTTGCATTTGACTTTCACTTCAAACCCGGGCTCCCTTGTTGCCTGGATCCCTTGCCCAACTACTGAACTTTTGGCTACTGCCAAGAATAGATGACACCTGTGTTATCTGCTACTGTCCCCAGACTGCAGAAAGCCAAGTGAGTGGAAATTGAAAAACAGTAACAAATGAAACCCATAGCCTGGCTAGTATTCATTGAGCACTTACTATGAGCCAGGCTCCACGCTCAGCACTTCTCATGCATAATCTCACTGAATCTTCATCTACTTGAGGAGCCTGGTGCATTATTATATCCATTTTACAGACGAGGGTCAGAGACTACTGCCCACACACAGTCCATTTCTGGTAAAGTGAGAATAAATCCTAGATCTACCTGATTGGCAAGCCCACAATCTGACCACATTCAAATTCGAGTAGTTTTAGCATATGTGTGGTGGCTGCAAGAAACACTTACTCCTGCTCAAAAATCCTGCCATTCTGATTTATTCAGTCTGCATGGTCTTCCTCACAATGGCTGCTATACATTTTGCTGTTCTTGAACCCCAGCCTCACCAACTAGACCTTCTGAAAATTCCTTCTCCCACCCCTTTTTAAGGGAAATTCAAAACCATCACACATGAATGACTTCAGATGGTCTCTTCTCAGTCTGAAAATCTCTGTGCATCTTTGTTAGGCCTTGACTTTGGCTCTGCTTCATGGCTTCCCCAACAGCCTCATGACTTCTGGATTGCAAGTTGGCTTCAGCTGGGAAGCTTCTTGTGGAGGAGGAGAAGCACTACTGAGCCTCTAGTACTATTCCTGAGTCTGCCTGGCAATTGGCAAAAATTCACTTACTCTTAGTTCACAACTTGGCATTCTGATCTACACCCAAGACTCTTGGAGACTTAGTTAATGTGAGTCACTCTCCAAGCTGGGTCAACTCAGGATGCACACCCCCCAGAGGGATCTGGGTGTAGAAAGATGAAGATTCAGGTGATGCAAAAAGTTACTCCTTGCCCTGAGGTTCTTGTTGAGTTAACTGGACTCCTTTTCTCTTCCTTCCTCTCTCTCTCGTTCAGTGTAACAAAGGGGCCGTCTGATAGAGCTCCTAACATTTATCATTGGTTTAAAACTTTGCCACCTGATTTTAAACTTTATTCCTTTTTTAAATTTATTTGAGACAGAGATAGAGAGCAAGTCGGGGTGGGGCAGAGAGAGAGGGAGACAGAATCCCAAGGAGGCTCTGCACTGTGAGCACAGAGCCCAATGCGGGGCTCGAACTCACAACCCGAAAGATCACGACCTGAGCTGAAATCAAGAGTCAGAGGTTTAACCAACTGAGCCACCCAGGCGCCCTGCCACCTAGATTTTAAAGTCCTTAGGATACAGGCCTTGTCTCCCGTATCTTGTACTCTGCAGCCCAGTGTAGAGCAGGTGTTTCTGAGCTATCTTGCCCCAGGGGTGAGGGAGCTGGGATTCTATTTCTTATTTATCAATCAACTCCTATCAGTAATGAGTTGAGGGCTCCTCAGAGGACATTCCAGCAGCAAGAGAAAGCTCCCAAGCAAAGAAATAGAGGTGGTGGCAGATGGAAGGCAAATTAGTATACACTGAACTGGTAAGGGAGAGTGGTAAAGGTGAGGCCCTGGCAGCGTCTGACATGATACACTAGATCCATGCCCACTTCACCATATCCTTTAATTCCTAACTCTTGAATTCTTCTAAAGTCATATCTGCTGCTCAGTTTTAACCAGGTATCACTAGTATTGAAAAACTGGAATGAGCTAAGTCATAGGCTCATGGACCCATATGGTGAGTTGTCCTAGACCCTGACCCACAGATGCCTTTGGATGGATCCCTAGAAAGACATGACCCCACATCCCTCTCTGATGGCTTCATGATGGTTTCTGACGGTGGCTGGAAGGCTCAGCTGTAAAGTCAGGCTCTGTGGGAATGTTGGGATCCTATCCATCTCCTATCCCGTGCGTGCGTGACAGGCCAAGCCTGGTTGGGCACGCGCGCGTGTGCGCGCACACACACACACACGCGCGCGCGCGCGCACACACACACACACACACACACACACACACACACACACTGCAGCTCAAAACACCTGTTTTAAATGCTACGATTTTGATTACTTCCTTGCTATCTCTGTTCTGGGGGCAGACATAACTTCAGGGGGAAATAATCTATCCCAGGAGAAGGGATATGTGATTATATACATATAGTTCTGGAAGGGACATCGTGGTGCAACATTAAAGACAGCAGAAAATGGGTCTTAGCAGTGACAGAAAAAGCCAGCAGGAGAGGGAATGATAGTCTGGAAGGCTGGGACCTCATTTTTGCCAAAATCAACGTCAGATGGGTCTGTGTGTTTGGGTCGGTTTTCTCTCTAGAATATTTATATTAACGTCACTCTGTGGAAACATTCCATGCCTCTGACATTTCAATCTTTTCAGAGTGCTATTATGCATTCAGAGGAAATGAGAGACAGGGAAGTGGAGAAGAGAGAGGGGGAGGGGGTAAGGATTAAAAAAAAAGAAGGTAAAACTGAATTAAAGATTGAAAAGCAAATTTGGTGCATCCTTTTAAAAAACAGAATGAGGCAGGGTTTCAGCATTTAACTTTTGAGGGGATACAAAGCATCCCATAACAACTTCTAAGAGAATCCTGGATTCCCAGGCAGGTCCAATCAGATGCTGGGAGGCGAGGTTAAGCGGCTACAGCTGTAACTGAGATGAGGTGAAGATGGCCTGGAGCAGGAAGACGTCAGTGCCGACAGAGAGCCAGGATGGATTCCAGATACAGAGTTTGGGGTAGAACTGGTATATCCACTGTGGACTGGAAGTAGTAGGTAAATGAAAAGAGGATCGGGGATGACTCTGAGGTTCATTCCTTGAGCACCTAGACCATAAGGATTCATGCAGCTGAGACTTCCCATCTCCTATGTTGTGTCTTGCTGCGCTTGAACCCTTGGCTATTCCAACAGTAACCAGAGAACTCCACGTCCAGAAGCCAACCCCAAAGATCCTGAGCCAGGATCTCTATTGGACACATCTTCCTGCTCCCAACAACGGACCCAAGCTCTGAATGTGCAAAGTGTTCTGAGTTTAACTGTGGCTGCCCACCCCCCACCCTGCCACGGCATCCTAACCTCCAACACCTTAGACTGTGACCTTATTTAGAAACAGGTTGTTTACAGTGGTAACAAAATGAGATTATTAGGGTGATCCTTAATCAAATACGACTGACGTCCTCATAGAAAAGGGGGAACTGGGACGCAAAGACAGATGTACACAGAGGGAAGATGATGTGAGGACACATAGGGAGAACACCACGTGAAGACAGAGGATAAAATGGCATGTGTTCAAGTCAAGGAACAACAGAGGACACCAGAAGCTAAGAAAGGAGACTGGAACAGATTCTTCCCTAGCACCTTGAGTGAAAGCAGGGCCCTTCCTGCCAACACCTTGCTTTCATATTTCTGGCCTCCAGAACTGTGAGACCACAGATGTTATGTTAAGCCATTCACTTTGTGGGTCTTTGCTATGCAGCCCTAGTAACCTCGGACAGGAAGGCTACGGAATTAATCAGGAGCAGCTCTCAACCAAAGTCTAAAGGGATCTGGTAGATAGTCCAGTTCTCTTGCTTCCCTTAGTAGGAGAAACTCTGACATGTGGGTTTGGAGAAACCTGTTTCCAGGATTTTTTCAGTGGGATTTGGCTCCAGTCACCCACAGGGTAAATAGCGTCATAACCCATGGCTTCCTGCTTCAAGTCTCTACTTCCTACCAATGTTTCTGAGATCTCCCAAATAAACAACTTGCACACAAATCCTTGTCTCATGTGTACGTCTAGGGGAGCTCAGCCTGAGGTGGGAGTCGCCCATGGGCAGCTAATTCCTGCTGTCCCAGCCACACAGCTTGCTGCTTCTTGAGAAGGTCATCTTCCGCCAATCCTGGCTCTTGAATATTTCTGCACAATCTGTCATGGGATGCAGTGGTGCATAAAATGGTTCATCTATCTAAGGGAGTTACAGGGGAAAAAATACCTTCTTTTACCTCTGCTTTCCCTTCTATCTGTCCCCAAGCAATGGACTACCAAAGGATTGGGGGAAAGGAAGATTTGTCAATTACTATCCTGACAGTTAAGTAATACTTGAAAGGAGCAAAGCAACAATGTTTGTGATGTTCAGGCTTTCTTAAGCCAGGTTGCACTGTACTTGGAAGAAGTTATAGAAGACAGAAGGATAGATACGTTATAGACTATATACAATTTAATTGCTAGTGAGGATAAGAGCAGACAGGTAGAGCTGGAAGAATAACATAAGATCTTAGGGAGTGAAATGTCTCCAGCATGCATACACACAAGACACAACTGTGATAGTTAAAAATATGTCCACACGTTTTTGACACTGTTCTCTTGAAAAGCAGAACCTAATTTCCCCCCTGTGGAGTGTGGGACTAGAAGTAGTGATTCATTTCTAACAAACAGATATGGTTGGAATTAATGATGTGTAACCTCCAAGACTAGATGGTCAAAGGCACTGTGGCTGCCTCCTTTCTTGCTAGGGTCACTCATGCAGGGGGAAGCCAGCTGCCATGTCATGGGGGACACATCAAACAGTCTATGGAGGGGCCCACATGGTGAGGAACAGTTGAGGCTTGCTACCAATAGCCACGTGATCCTCCAGTCCTAGCAAAACCTTTAGATGACCACAGCCTCAGCTGACATATTTTTTTAAATTTTTTTAAGGTTTATTTATTTTTGAGAGAGAGAGAGAGAGAGAGAGAGAGAGAGAGAGAGAGTGAGAGAGACAGCACGAGCAGGGAAGGGGCAGACAGAGAGGGAGACACAGAATCCGAAACAGGCTCCAGGCTCTGAGCTGTCAGCACAGAGCCTGACATGGGGCTTGAACTCACAAACCATGAGATCATGAGCTGAGCTGAAGTTGGACACTTAACCGACTGAGCCACCCAGGTGCCCCATCATCACCTGACATCTTGACTGCAATTACAAGACACCCTGAACCAGAATCCAGCTAAGTCATTCCCAAATTCCTGACCCACAGAAGTTGTGAGATAG
This sequence comes from Prionailurus viverrinus, assembly GCF_022837055.1. Taxonomy (NCBI): domain Eukaryota; kingdom Metazoa; phylum Chordata; class Mammalia; order Carnivora; family Felidae; genus Prionailurus; species Prionailurus viverrinus. The sequence goes on from NC_062562.1 coordinate 38,715,485, forward strand.
TAAATGTTTGCTGTTTTAGGCCACTGAATTTCAGAGGTAATGTGTTACCCAGCAATTAGACAACCAAGACGGCTACATACTATCTGATTATTAGTGGGGATGGAGAGACAAACAGGAAGAACTCACCATAAAGATTTCAGGGAGTGGAAGTGCTTTCACACATGACATACAACAGAGGCCAATATTTCTTTTCTTATTCTCTACCAAACCAAGGTGAGACACTGGAGAAAATTTAAAATACAGAGAATTCTCATGGAACTAGAGTTTTTGAGCTGAAAAAAATTCAGAGTAGAAAAATCTTCATTTAAAAAATGGTAGAAAAATAAATAAATAATAGATAGAAAAACTTATATTCAAGAGAAAAGAGGTGATTTCCCCGAAGACATCACATCCATTTTGGAAGGATCCTGGTCGGACTTGGAGGCAATAGGCAAATTTGGAGGAATCATGGATTCTAGGAAACTCCAAAAGTCCAGGCAGTGATTTTTCTGTATCAACACTGAAGGTTCACAGATATATTTACAATTGCTAAGAGATCAAACTACCAGTGGAAGTCCAATATAGGATTGATATGTAAAACTGATTTTTCTGCTTAAGGAAAATTGTTAGAATCTTTCCTTAAACAAATCATAAAGTTCTGAGACTCAGACAGAAAGTAAGTGTTGACTCATATCCAGCTACTTCTTGAAAACACCTGGCTTACCACGTGACTATTCCAGTCTTCAAAAGGAAGATTCTTGAATACAAAGACTGGTTGAGGAAAAACCTATGAATTGGAGATGCCCTATGGTGGTTGCCTACCTACTGGGCTGCTCCTTCACCTCTTGAAAAGATTCCTTTTCAGAAATAAGTGTTGGTATTACTTTGTAGAGTCCCAGATAACATCAGTTTGGGGAAGTCCCATGCCTAAATGACCCCTAGGAATTTTTTTTAAGCAAACAAATACCAACCAGATACCCAGAAATACTTCAGACAGATGTTTTTCAAAGGCATGCTCTCTTTTCCCTACCTGGCAATATCTTTTTGCAAATAGTCATAGACCTGGAGTTTTTATAAACTTGACTCTCACACACAATTCTGTGTGACCCAGACACTGCCTTCCTCTCCCACCCAACCAGGTACCACTCTCCCCTTGATCACTCCTTGCCAACCATATGGATTTTTTTGTTGTTGTTTCTAAAACAAAACTGGCTCTTTCCTACCTTAGGGCTTTTGCCCCTGCTATTCTTGTCATCTAGAATGTTCTGATGTCCTGGCTCTTAGATGCAGTTCAACGTTCAATGCCTCAATGTTCAAGTCTCAGGTGAAATGACCCTACCTCAAAGAAGCTTCCCTAATGACTGTGGACACCCCTCCCCTTTCTATCTGTGATGGTCAACTTGGCGAAAGTCCCCACTGAGTCAATGAAACACTAGTCTAGCTGTTGCTGGGGAGGTATTTTATAGATTTGATTAAGTCTATGATCAGTTTATCTTCCATAATCTGGGTGGGCCTGATCCAATCAGTTGAAAGGTGTTAAGAGCAAAGCTCAGGCTTCCCTGAAAAAAAAAGAAATTCTGCCAGTGGAAAGCAACTTCAGGATATGCCCTGTTCCAGCCTACCATTCCTCACAGACTGCCCTACAGCCTTTGGATTTGCCCATCCAGCTCCCATAATTGCTTAAGCCAACTCCCTGCAGTAATCTCAGAACAGAATCCCACTGGTTCTCTTCCTCTGGCGGCACCCTGAAAGATACACCATCCCAGGTGCTCCACGTAGTTCTTCAGTACTAACATTGCCTGACTTAGGAAATAAAAAAAGCAGGATGCAATTTGGGTAAATACATCTTCAAAAAGTGGTTTATAAAAATCTGATATTTAAATTTAACTGGACCTCCTGTATTTGATCTGGCAACCTTGGAGAAGAGCAGAACGTGGCCGAGTAGGAGGACCCTAAGCTCGTGCTGGCCCACATGTAGGAGTAGATATCACTCACATCCATGTAAATAACCTGGAGAAAACTTTGAAGACTGGCAGAACAAAGTTCACAATGAAAATGTAGAGAAGCAGCAACATCTGAGCAGTTAAGAAGGGGAGAAGGGAAGGAGTGGCAGGCACGGAGAGGGGACAGCACCAGGGAGCCCACACGGGAAGACAAATTCCCATGACTCTGGCTTTGCAAACCAGAGGGGCTGAATTCCCTGACTTTGTATAACCAGTGGGACTTGGAGCCCGGAGCTTTAAAAGGCAGCTGACTCAGCACTGGGCAAGCCAGGAGGGCAATTTTGTGATCTGACAACCCTACTTGTTACAATTTGAGTCTCCCTCGTTTATGGGTTTGCTTGCTTGCTATTGTCGGTCTCCCCCATCTACTCTGGAAGCTCTGGCCGGGACCCTGTATGTAGAGTCTTGTGGCTGTATCCCTAGTTCCTAAAATAGTGCCTGGCACAGAGAGGGTATCTACTAAATATCTATAGAGGAATGAATAAATGAATGTATATTATCTGCACATTCATGCTTTCTGCTTTGAGAGCCTCAAATCATCCCTCACTCATAGAAACCAGGTTTCTGTTCATGAGTAGTTGAATGGATGGTATCGAGTGTGTGGTCTCCCTTTGTACCTTGCCACTATCAGTGCCCAGGAGAGTGTTAGTTAGTGTGATTATCTGTTTTAAGAGCAGTTGGCTCTTATTATTTTGGAAAAATGAGCAGAAAATGGGAAAACAAAAGTGCTGATGGCAGTGGTAAGAGGCTTGTCTCATAAACTTAGTATAATCATGATGACAATGGAAATCGCAAGGCATGCCAAATACAGCAAATCTTCAGCCCCGATCAGAAGCTTACAGAACTTAGATTGCTTGGCTGTTCAATTATGAATGGCGAAAAGAGAGCAATAATCAGAACATGCATGGAGTCCCAAAGCTCGTCACTGAGGGCTGGCTGAAAGTCAAATGAGGAAGTTTTTCTTTCAGCATCTGGAGGCAGAAACCGCTTTCAAGAAGTGAATCTATTGTTTGACTGGGACATTGGCCTTCTGTTCTACTTGCAACTTAAGCCTCTGCTCAAGTGGCACCTGTTCCCTGTAGACTTTCCAGATGTCTATCAACCCACCCCCAAGAACCTTTCTCTCTCTCTTCCCTGGGGAAGTGTGGGGTGTGAAACCATTTGAAACATGTGTTCTCACTTTTACTTATATTTTAGTTACCTGCTATTGACTCCACCTCCTCTTCTAGGTAGCAAATTCCTTAGAAGTAGGGAATATTTTACAATCCCCACCACACACACACACACACACACACACACACACACACACACACACACAGGCTTATGTACAGGGGCTCAGTTCCATGGTGGAAATCAATCTACACTTGAAGCTGAAAGGTGTGGATACTGGTGGAATATGCCTATCAGCCTTATTCTACCCACCTACCAATGGACACTGAAAATACCTTTGCCTGAAACAATTCTGTCCTCCCTGCTCCAGTGCCTGAAATATCCACCATTACGGTCCCACCTGTGGGCTGAGGCATCTCATCTATTGACTCTAGGTTGAAATCAATGTGCCTCCAGCCAGGCTTAGTAGGAAAAGTGGGGATGAAGAAACAGCAGTGCACTGGAGGCCTGGAGACAAGGACTTCTGCTCCAGCTCTCCTACATACCACCTATTGGATCTCCTACCCCCTTCTGTAATTCAGCCTCTCTTATCTTGTTTTGTCATTTATGAACCATGCATCATAACCACACCTACCCTAACAGGACTGATAAGACATGATTTCTCAACCTTAACACTGCTGACTTTTTTGTCTGATAATTCTTTCTTGTAGGGGATGTTCTGTGTTTAGCAACATCCTTGGCCTCTACCTAAAAGAAGGGGCCAGTGACCTTCTCTACTACTTGTGACAACCCAAAACACCTCCAAATATCCTCTGGGGGCAAAGTCACCCACTGTTGACAGTCACCGCAGCAAAATTCCGATGCTCCTGTGCCACCCTCCCTCCCCCATCCAAGGACTCTTGTGATTATACTGGGCCCACCGGGATAATCTCCTCATCCCAAGATCCTTGACTTAATCATCTACAAAGTCCCTTTTACCATGTAACATAACATATTCACAGGTTCTGGGGATTAGGATGTGGACATCTCTCGGGGGGGGGGCACTATTCAACCTATAGCAATCCACTGTCTGTCCCTAAAACTTCATGTCTCCCTCATATGCACCCCATTCCAAGTTCCCCAAAACTCTCAACCCCTAACAGCATAACTCAAGTCCAGAATCTCATCTAGGTCTCAATTAGCTCAAAAGTCTCAGATCTCATCCCCTAAATCATTTAAAGGAGGTGCAAGCAAGCCTCTTGGTATGACCCAGCTAGGGGCACAATTCCTCAACATCTATGGACGTGCGAAACTAGCAAACAAGTTATCGGTCCCTCCTGGAGCAGATCCCACCAGGATAACGATTACAGACATTCCTGGTCAAAAAGGGAGAAAAATGAAAGGAAAAAAGAAGTCACTGGTCCCAAGCAATGTCTAACTCCAACTGGGCAAACTCCATTAGGTTTCAAGGCCTGGCTCCCAGCTCTGCCCTGAGCCTAGGGATTGGCTCGCTCCTTCCTTTTTTGTGATGGGTAGCATTTGTTTGCAGCTGAGTAGTTTTATCAGCCTGTTTCCTGCTTGTAGAGTTCTGAGGGTTTGACAGTCTTCTTTCACTTTGTTCTCTCTGTCCATTTCTGTCTGGCTGATGGTATTTCTGCTGATAGAATCCTCTCAAAAGCCTGGTAGGTCTCCTACATATGTCACAGGGATTCACTCCATCTGGCCCTCCGGCCAAATGTGGCGTATTGCTTCTATCTGCAAATAAAGTTTTATTGAGACACAGGCACACCTGTTTACGTATTGTTGATGGCCAGGCTACTTTCATTATACAGTAAGAAGAGTGGAGTAGTTGCAACAGAGAGAATATGATCTGCAAAGCTGAAGCTATTGACTGTGGCCCTTAACAGAAAAAGTTTGCGGATCCTTGGGACAGAGGAGAAACCCAGTAAGTAGTAGTTTGGAAAAAAAAAAAAAAAAAAAAAGACAGGCCTCGGTGGGTTACAAAACCAGTGCCACATGGAGGTGGTTAGTGTTTCAGAAGTGGTTGCGGGAAGTGCTAGGAGGGAAGTGAGACAAGGTGAGGAATGAATGAACAGGAGAGGACAGAACTTAAAAAGTAAACTTGATCTTGGTACGCTGCCTTGGAAGCCTGGAGCCAGGGCAAATAAGGAGCAAAAACAGAATGAAGGCAAACAGTCAACCAAAAGAAAGGAAAGAAACCCAAAGTGGGCTCAACTGAAACAGAAAAATCGCACGTGGAGTGGTGCATCAAGACCCTCAATTTGCAGGAACCACGTTGCTTCCTTGTCATCATCCCTCCAACAAGAATTCTGCTGTGCACACAACTGGGTGGCACTTGCTTGATCCTATGTGCCAGCGTCAGGTTCCTAATAAGCCTCTCCCCTTTGCTTTTACTCGGTGGAAATGAGAACACACCAAGGGTGAGGTTTGTGTGCGGTCTGGGGGGCTTTCACAAAAAGACAGCTTGATTAGCCTTATTTAAAATATGATTGCTCCTTGAATCCCTGTGCATAAATCAACTTCAGGTGATTGTGCCTGTCACAGGCCCCTGCTCGCCTGGTTACCGGTTCAGCGTGTTCTTTGCCCTAAACAAAGCAGGACAAATTAGAGGCAAAGACCCGCTTGGGGTCCTAGACATTAATAGAAACTGATTTTCCCTTAAAAAACAGCTCACTTTGGGAGTTGTAAATAGGAAGAAATAAACTACTCAAAAGAAGCTTTGAGACCACGGCCTGGAGCAGGCTTGGCTATTGGAATGGAACCGGTTTGGGTTTGGGGTTTGGGGTTTGGGTGGAGATGGCATGTCAAATTTTGTGGTTACTCCCTAAACACACACCAACTGTTTCAATATCAGATCTGAATATGCTGCAACTCCCCCACCCCCAAGGCCATGTCTCCTCCCCAAAGAGTTAAGCCAAGAGCCCAGGAAAGTGTGCTCCCCATGCGGATAGGTGTTCTGGAGTTAGCAGGCAATGTATTCTATTTCAGGAAATCAGACCAAATAAAAATCATTCCAATTAAAAAGCGCCACCGGGCAAATAGAACAGCAAGGGCCCACCTCACACAAAACAGATCAACCACAGAGTTCAGCCTTTCCTACGTGTTGTTGATGGCAGAGTCACTGCCCGGAGTTTATTCAACGGGATAAAAGGTGCCTGGTAATTTGCACTGAGAGGACTCTTTTCCCACACAGCCGTCACAAAGCATTTGGATGTGCTTATCATTTACAACGGCCCACAGGAGGAGCGGAATCGAAAAGTGATTGTGATTCCAAATACTACTGAACCCAGTAATTATATGGCTTATTAATACCGAGCCTCAACTAAGCCGCAGATATATTTTGAGAAACACACACACACAGAGGCTCGCCCCCCAAGCCCTCGGAACATGCTTCATTAAAAACCTGAAATATGGGGCTTCCTGTAGGGATATCTCATCTTGTGGAGTCGGGTTCCCAATTCTTACAAAAAAATGAAAATTAGCTACAGTGAGCTTTGGGGAAAGCCCCACAAATGCCCACAAGTCCAGCAAGATGCTCAACTGTGCGAGGCAGGAACTCACCACCCACGTGTCCGTCAGGTGAGGCGGGAGGGAGGACTGGCCGTCCACTGCTGCACTGGCACCCCCTTTTCTTGCTCTCTCTGTTGAGGACATGGAGGTGAATTCACTTGAGCCAAAAATGTAGGTTATGTAACTTTACCCTGACGGACAGCCCCGGGAGTGCCCGTCCCCACTACCAACATGAAAAGTACAAGGGTGCTTTTTGTAGGAAAAGCACCTGATGCTGGATTTTCCACTACCTGATAATAAACACCCGTCACTTTCTCATCAGCTAAAAACACTACCAAGGTCCTCCACCGCCTTTCTCTCCTAAACAAACCAACTCGGGCATCTGAAGACCGGTAAGCCTTTTCTCTCTTTTTCCCTCTCTCTCATTAGCATTTCCAAAGGGAATGCTCCAAGCTACCTGGGGGGGGGACAGTGCCCTGAAATTTCAGACACCTCCAAACGACTCCTTCCTATGCTGATGTAGGCATTTGAATACAGAATATGCAATGTCTCGGGCACAACTTGATTTCTAGAAGCTACAAGGTCACAGGTAGATGCACGAACTTCGGGGTTCAGACTCTTAATTAAAAGCGCCAGGTACCAGGGCACCTAGGTGGCTCAGTCCCTTAAGCATCGGACTTTGGCTCAGGTTTGTGAGTTGGGAGTCTTCTGTCAGAGCAGAGTCCAATTCCAGTCCTCTGTCTCTCTCTCTCTCTCTCTTTCTGCCCCTCCCCTGCTTGTGCGCTCTCTCTCTCAAAAATAAACAAACATGAGCAAAAGAAAGAAAGAAAGAAAGAAAGAAAGAAAAAGAGAAGTGCCAGCAACCAACTCAAAGCTTAAGTAAAAGGCACAAAGTTTCTGACTCATGCAAATGAAAATCTGCCTGTAGTATTGGCCTTGAGATTCAAGTGATGCAAATGATAAGGATCTCTCCGAGTGTCAGGCTTGCTTTTCTTTAAGGGTTGGCCTCATTCCCTCCTATAACAAGAGAACTCCATCATGTCGGGGCAGTTGGGTGAGTGGCATGAACTTCACTCATATCACCTCAGCTTCGTGCCTTCAGAGGAAGAAGGCTCTCTCCCCTGCCACTCACGGGCGAATCCCCACGGAAGGATTCTGATAGGCTGCGCTGGATCACGTGCCTCCTCAGCCCACTCGCTGGGGCAGGAGGGATGGGGCTCTGTGATTGGTCAGACCTCAATCTCGTGACCATCCTGTGGCCAGAAGGGAGAACCACAGAGTATGGCAGCCTGACCAGGGCCACGTGCAGCTCGTGGTGACCAGCGTTTGCCCAGGAAAGATGAGGGGAGGTTGCAGATATATTATGAAGCAATGAAAGAAGAGGAAACAGCCACCATTCACCTCAGGGTCACACAAAATATAACACGAAGGACGGTCTCACGCCTACCATCCCACGTGCAAACAAACATCTTAATGATGCTGCCGTTCAACTAACTTCACCGGCATTATTTATGACATTAGCCTGCAACTAGTGTGTCATTTTAGCAATTGGCGCCAGATTGCCACCCCTGAACAGAAATCCATAACTTGGAGAAGGCCAGAAAGCAGTGTTTCTCCAACTCCAGTATCGACTCACTTCATAAGTCAGGGTTTTGCAAGTTTTATAATTATAGTGGTTTACCCGTAAAACAGAAACAGAAACCCAATGCCGTAATTGCTTGCCGTACGTGTAGCAATTTCTCCCGGCAGCTCCACGAACCACCTACATTATCCATCATCTACCACAGGGTGGACTGAACATTTGCAGAGCAAGCATTCTGCTGCCATTCCAGGCAGCAAGTCACGCCAGAGGTCATGATAGTTTTGATCTCTTTCTCTTACCAACCCTCCCTGGAAGTGGGGTCTCTGGTCTAGCAGCATCCGCACCGCCTAGGAACTTATCTGAAATGCAAATGCTTGGACGCTGTCCCAGACCCACTGAATCTGAAAGGGAGAGTGAGGGCAGCATAGATCTGTGTTTTAACAAGCCCTCGAGGTGATTCTGATGCTAAAGTTTGCCTAATCCTGCCTTATATAATGTTCCATTGTCATAGTGACCTCGGATTCAGCACACATATGCTTCTTCCTCTTTTGGTTTCCTGCTCACAAACTTCCCATTGTCTACAGAATAAATTATATACTTAGTTTAGCATTCAAAGATTTTAGCAATCTCATCCTCCAAACTTACTGCCTATTAATGTGTTTATTGTCATGAATCTTATTTATTTATTGAGCACTCACACTGAGCCAAGCATCCTGCAAGGTCCCTAACATATGCTGTGTATTAGTCTGCTCAGGCTGCCATAACAAAATACCATAGACTGGGTGGCTTCGACAATAGATACTTATTTTCTCATGGTTCTAGAGGCTGGAAGTCCAATAGCAAAGTGCAGGCCAACTCAGTTTCTAGAGAGACCTTTCCTGGCTTGCAGACCACCGCCTTCTCACTGTGTCCTCGCATGGTGAAGAAACGGAGCAGGATCTTGCTCTCTTCTCCTTCTTATAAAGCCACTCTCATGACCCTAGGTAACCCTAATTATCTCCCACACGCCCCTCTGCCAAATGCCATCACACTGAGGGTTAGGGCTTCAACATGTGAATGGGGGTGGGAGGGACACAATTCAGTCCATAGTATGTTGGTTCATGTAAGCCTCCCACCAAGCCTGTATTATTGAGCCTGGTGACTATTGAGAAAACTAAGGTTTAGAGAAGCTAGGGAAGCAGTCCAAGACCACAGTTAGTAGGTAGTGGTGCCAGAGGTCAGTCTTGCTATGATACTCAATCCCACACAGGGCATCCTGTGGACTGTTCTATCCATGGCTGCCTGCTTTTCCAGACCCATCCCATGCCCTCCTTCCCTGATGCCTTGTTCATAGCACTCCCCAAACTGGATCACCTCCCCAGACACCCCCCACCCCGAACCCGTTTGTTTAAATGCATTGAGTCCCAGAAAACAAATGATCTTCACCTAGTGTCCTAACCAGAATGATTTTCTTTTTTCTTTTCTTTTTTTCTTTTTTGGAGTAACTTTCTTCATTCTTTTCCTCATCTATGATTCTCAGAGTTCTTTTGCTCCTCTGATTTCTATTTGCTTACCTCGCGCCTTGTACAAATCCCCAACCTTCCTTACTAAATTTACTTCCCAAAGCTCAGTGGATACTTCCATGGACCATTATTAATAAATATTATTAGCATTTTATTTTTTTTTAACGTTTATTTATTTATTTTTAATGTTTATTTATTTTTGAGACAGAGAGAGACACAGCATGAGCAGGGAAGGGGCAGAGAGAGAGGGAGACACAGAACGTGAAGCAGACTCCAGGCTCTGAGCTGTCAGCACAGAGCCCAACGCGGGGCTCGAACTCACGAACTGTGAGATCGTGACTTGAGCCGAAGTCAGAGGCTTAACCGACTGAGCCACCCAGGTGCCCCACGTTTATTTATTTTTGAGACAGAGAGAGACAGAGCATGAACGGGGGTGGGGCAGAGAGAGAGGGAGACACAGAATGTAAAGCAGGCTCCAGGCTCCAAGCCATCAGCCCAGAGCCCGACGCGGGGCTTGAATTCACAGGCTGCGAGATTGTGACCTGAGTCGAAGTGGATGCTTAACCGACTGAGCCACCCGGGTGCCCCAGATTATTAGCATTTTAAAACCTTTTGTAAATATCTGCCACATTCTAGCTATTGTAGACTTCCTAAGAAATTAAATGTACTGTCTGGAAAGAGGTGAGGACCTCAAATAAGCAAATTGAAATGATGGGCACAAAGTTTATTTGGCCAACAGTTTTCAAAGACTTTTTTTTCTTTCTTTTTTCTTTTTCTTTTTTTAATTTTAGGGATAGTGGTGGAATCAAATGAAGCAATAACAGGACAGGGTGCACTGGAAGGAATAATGTGTGAAATCACTACCAGTGGTTAGTTCTAATACAAGTATGACAACAGAGTGGTGTATAAAGCAGGGATCAGCAAACTCCATCCTGAATCACGATCACCTGGAGGGCTTATTAAAACACAGCTAACTGCTGCTTCCACTCCTCCTTTCTGATCCAGGAAGACAGGATGGGCCTGAGAATTGGTTTCTCTAAGTTTCTAGGGACTACTCATACTCCTGGTCCAGGGACCATAGCTGGAGAACCACTGATCTAAAAGTCTTCCTTGTTGTTAGAGATTTAAAAGTGGAAAGGCATGTATCATTCAGACGCTTTGCCAACAAGTAACAGAAACCCTGTCCAAATATAGTTTGGATGACAGGCATTGCAAGAAGCATATCAGCAAATGATGGCGTGATGAAGAATCAGCCTCTTGCCATCCGTCTGTCCTGCCATCGCCGTCAGGTACACGTTGCTCTTCATAATTACAAGGAGGCTGCCACAGGAACTCATTAACATGTACCGGAAGGAGCGGAGGGTTTTCCTCCCTGTGTTTTTGGTTTTTTTTTTTTATCCAGGAGGAATGTCTCTCCAAGAGCCTCCTAGCGGATATCCCCTTAAAACCCACAGGCTATGATAGCCACATGCCCACAGTTGTTAGCAAGGGTGGTGAGCCTACCACAATCAAATGAGAGCTAACAACATTCCCCTCGTAATATGGGACAGTGAACTCTTGAATTCAACCAAGGTCCTGCCAACTACGTGGAAGGTGGAGAAAGGTCCTTAGGGGAGGCTACTGACAGTGTCAGCCACAATCACTCACACCTCCTCCTCTCTGGGTTCCACCAGTAGAGAAAACTGGCACAAGGAGGTACGTAGGCGGGGGCCAAGGTATCACAGGGCTTTCTGGGACCCTACACTGGAGAATGTCTGCAGTGCACATTGGTGCTCTTCCTACCCAGCATTCAAACCCTCTCTTCTCCTAGCAGCATCCCAATTTTCTTCTGCGGAACCCTCCACACCCATTTTGGACAATCTTGGTGGGTTGGTCCAGCAAGGTGTGCTGGCCTCACCTGGCCCACCCTATCATTCGAGGTTGACCAATCTGAGGGTCTCTCCTGGGGATATTAACCTTGCATAAGGTGATATAAGAATAGAACACATTTGGAGTGGAGAAATGTCCTCCCTCCCAGAAAAAGAAAGTATCCTTCAGCCCTTATACTTCTCCTCCTATTCTCATCTTGTAGCTACATACGTTAATGCTCTGTTGGCTACTTTACATGCAAAACCTCACCAAATCTTGGTGATAATCCTATAGGGTGAGTATCGTTACTCCAATTTTGCAGATGAAGAAACTGAAGGTCAGAGAGGTTCGGCGCTAGTAACTGGTAGAGCTTGGTACTGAATTTATACTTATCAGACTATAGAGCCCTATCTTTCTTACTATTCTTCATTATCAAGAGAAACAGCCTTCTCCCCAAACAGCACAGTAAAATGGCTGACGATCTTTTGTCCTTTTTTTCTCTGTCCACACACCCAGGAGTCTTAGTACCCACACCACACTGCTGTCTAATCTAGGCTTGTTAGGACCAGGCAGTATTTCACAATCCCCCAAGCAGACATCTGTTATTTCTGCCCTTTCGCCATCTTTCCCCCAGCTTCTGATATCAACCCAGCTTTTCTGTGGCTCAAGAGTTAACTCAGTGCCACCTCTCCCCTCTCCCTCAAGGGATGGTGTGATATTGTGATTTATAATAAGAAATGTGCATTTGGTCCCCCTCCCTTTTCTGGCTTGGAGCTCCTAAAACCCTTGGAATTTTCTAAGTGATGAGAGTGATAAAGGTGTCTTTTGTTATTTTAATGATGTGACATTTGGACAGCACCTAAGGAGAACACACCATGTGATTCTTGTGATTCAAGGGTTGGAACTCTGAGTCCTACCCCACCCCTCCCCCTCTTGGGGGTGGGGGGGAGAGGGGCTGGAGATCCAGTACAATCACCAGAGGCCAATGATTTAGTCGGCCGGGCCTGTGTGGTAAAGCCTCCATAAAAACCCGAAAGGAGGGGATCAAGAGCTTCCACGTTGGGGAGCACGTGGAGATTTGGGGAAAGCGTCATGTTTGCTCAGAGAGGGCATGGAAACTCCGCCTCCTTTCCCCATATCTTCCCTATGCATCTCTTCCAACTAGCTGTTTCTGAGTTCTATCCTTCTATAATACACTGGTAATCTAGTAAGCAAAGTGCTTCTCTGAGTTCTGTGAGCCACTCTAGCAAATTAATTCAACTCAAGGAGAGGGTCATTGGAACCTCTCCAGTCAATAGCAGGTAGGTTAGAAGCATAGGTAACAACCTAGACTTGCAACTGCCCTCTGAAGAGTGCGGCCACAGGACCTGACTAAATGTGACACTCACTTATAGAGCTCCTCTTATAGGCACAGCATTGTGCCATGCACTTTACATGCAGTATCTCATGATCTTCTTGACAGCTCTTCAAGGGCAGTAATGTTACTCTTCCCATTTGACAGATGGGGAGTGGAAGCTCAAAAAAGTAAGTAATTTCCACACGGTCGCTCAGTTAAATAAGCGATAGAGTCAAAATCCAAATCCAAGAGTCAAATTCCAGAGCCTGAGTTCTGAACTAACACAGGTCACTTTTGAATAAAGACCTGTGTCTCTCAAAGGTCCATTTTAAAAAGTCAGCCATGTAGAAGCGTGACTTGTTTTCAGTCCCTTAAGAATGATGGGGATTAGTTCTTCTGAAACTCCCAAGGCACTAGCTTTCACCCTGGCTGGCGGTAATCTAGTGCCCGAAGCTGCCTAATTAAACAAGTGCAGGCACACTGATTTCCTTAATTCAGGATTCTCTCCATCTCTGTCTTCTGGCCCCCTTTCTCTGAACTCTTCATGTCTGCTAGGTGACCTCACTCATTCCCAGGTGTCCCATGTGTGGATGAATCCCAAGCTCACATCTTTAGCCCAGACTTGGTACCAAATCTCCACTGCCTTGGTTCCACCTGCTGCCAGGACCTTGGCACCTGAATTCTCCCCAGTGTAGCGGAGGCTGGGGTGCCCGCCCAGACCCCACAGGGTCCTTCTGTTTCCCATTTCCCAGCTGCTGCCTGCAACCTTCTCCAGAGTGTTGCCCTTGGGCAAAGACAGTGCCGCCTCACCCAGAAGTTCCTGCCAGATCCCAATACCCCCACCTTCACCTGACCTCAGGTGTGGAAATGGTAAAGAGAGATGAGGGATACATGTAGGGCAGTTATAGTTCCTGTGCCAAGAGTCTAGTGCACATTCCTTACACTAGCAATCAGTACACCTCTACCCTGGCTACAAATCTTCCCTCCTACTCAGCCACAGAGCCATTCCTCAGCCCTCAACAGTCCCTCTGCTTTCTAGTCTGCTTGTCTTTACTCACTCAGGTTCTTCTGCTTCCTCTCTTCCAACCACCAAAATTCTACTCGTCCTTTGTAAGCCAGTGACATTGCCACTTTGCCCATGACGCATTCCCAAATTACACTTTTGCTTGCCACATGGGTTACTGTTAGATATGCCCAGGTCTCTAATTACCATGGTCCAGAAAGAATCCGATTCATCTTAACTAACTCTAAGGGCTATGGTTGAAGTGTGTCCCACCAAAAGCTGTTGAAGTCCTAACCCCTGGTACCTGTGACTTTGACCTTATCTGGATATGGGGTCTTTGCAGGTATAATCAAGTTAGGATGAGGTCATTGGGGTGGGCTCTAATCCAATATGACTGGTGTCCTTGTAAGGAGAAGAGACACAGAAACAAACGTGCATAGAAGACAGATGCACAGGGAGAACAACAGGTGACCACAGAGACAGACTGGAACAATGCATCTACAAGTCAAGGAATGTCAAGGGTTGCTGGCAATCCCAGAGGCTAGAAGAGAGGCCTGGAACAGATTCTCCTCTAGGACCCTCTGAGGGAGTGTGGTCCTGCCAACACGTTGATTTCAGACTTCAAGCCTCCAGAACGGGGAGAGAATAAAGCCTCTGTTACTTTAAGCACCCCAGTTGGTGGCACTTTGTCACAGCAACCCAAACCAGAACATTAAGTGTCTCACGCAATACCTTATGCAGAGGAGGTAACAGACAGTGGCTTGTTGAATCCACATGGTGGTCATTTATTTTTCTCACTTGTTCTTTTAGAAAATATTTAATGTTTATTGCATTGCAATGTATTTTGCAAATATGTTGGCAGAAACTCAAATTTTCTAAACCTTTGGTTGTTTGTCATTCCGTACCTGTAAGCTACCCTTTCCCTACCAATTGCCCTTCCCAATAAATTCCATATGTATCATATTTGTGAGGGAGAAGAGAGCTTCCACTAATATTAGTTACATAATGTTGCCCTTAATAAGTTTTCTAGAAGTGATTGTCACATTTGGTCAGGAACTGTAGCCAAGAGAGTGGTATCTGTGGTCAGGTGAGACCTTAGGGATCTCTTACATCACCTCTACAGGGCTAAAGAGCAAGAGCTCTGGAGTCACAGCGAGTTCAAGTTCTGGCTGTGCCACCTACTAACTCTTAAGAACTTGTACCTTGGTTTCCTCTTCTGTAAAATGGGGGTGTCGATCACATATATCTCAATTCTGTGAGGTTGTTACATGGATTAAAATAAATCAACGCATGGGGCGCCTGGGTGGTGCAGTCGGTTAGGCGTCCGACTTCAGCCAGGTCACGATCTCACGGTCCGGGGGCCAGTCAGGTCACGATCTCACGGTCCAGGAGTTTGAGCCCCGTGTCAGACTCTGGGCTGATGGCTCAGAGCCTGGAGCCTGTTTCCGATTCTGTGTCTCCCTCTCTCTCTGCCCCTCCCCCGTTCATGCTCTGTCTCTCTCTGTCCCAAAAATAAATAAACGTTGAAAAAAAAAATTTTTTTTTAAATAAATCAACGCATGTAATAGGCTGAGAATGGTGCCATTAGTGAGAGTTCAAGAAATGAACTAGTATTTATTAGCCCTTCTACTCCTCTACTGACTCAACAAGGGCCAACCTCACAATGCTTTACAGCTCCATCCCCTAAGTTAGGATTCCCAGATACAGCAGTCACTGGAGATACTGTGCTGGGCCAACCGGCATAAGCATAGAGAAGAAAAACACTCTGTTATTTGCTGAATGGCTCTGGCTCGTATCTCTGTGTGCAGGAGCCCATCTTTATGACTGTCTTTTTGAGAGACTCTGCAGGGCTCTCAGTTGGGAGTCAAGCCTTGATTTATCATATTTTAGAATAACCCCCATAAACCTATGTAATCCAGTCTCTGGGCAATAGTCTGTCCGCAGAAACAGAAAAAGACAGCCAAAAGTGACCTTTCAGATGAGATTGAAGAGGCTTCCGCTCCCAGCCTGCTGCAGTCTCTCTTCCCCTCTCTCCACAGCTGACTACTGCTCTGGAAACTCTGCCCTCTGACTCTCTTGATTCTTCATTCTCAACCTTCTGCTCCTCCATCCAGGCTTCAGGGTCTTTGAAGCCCTAATGCCTTTCCATCTACCTTCCCAGACCCATCTCTCTCTGCCATGCTCCTGATGCTAGAGCACCAAATCTTGGAATGGGTGCAGATCTGCCTCTCAGGAGAAGCCCTCAGGAGGAGGTACTGAGCCAGGGGAGAGAGAATCCCCCTTGGCTACAGGTGCAGTGGTCTGAGGGACAGTCGGGGGCAGCTAGTGGCCCATCTCACACCATACTCTCTGTCTCCTGGTCTTCCTCAGGCATTCCCCCCAGAGGCACACACTTTCCCTCCTTACAGCCTTCCTTTCCACAGTCCCCTCCACCTGCATCGTCCCCACCGCCCCCCCCACCACTCTCCTGCCTTGGCTGGTTACTGGCCATCGCTCAAGCCTCAGCACAAACGTCTCCCCTTCAGAGAAGCCTTTGCAAATCCACTTACTGACGTAGCCCACCCCTCTCCCAATCCTTCCACCTTCAGCCATTTGGTTTGTTTTTGTTTGTCTGTTTTCCCCTTACAGCATTTGCCATAATTTGTAATCACTGGCTAATTTGCTCCCCTCCACCCCCTTTTATCTATCTGCCTCTTTAGAATCCAAGCTCCATGAAAATCGAAACTATCCAAAAGCATTCCCCAGAGCCAGGTACTTAGTAGGATTGTCAATAAATAGTTATGAATAAATAAATGATTGCTTTGAGTTTTCAACTCCCCAGTGGCTGTGTGACTTTAGAAAAATCACTGGGCCACCCTGGGCTTTGTTAAAGGGGATGGTGAAACTTGTTCTGACTTCCTCCTGAGGTGGTCCTGAGGACCGACCTCAAAAACGATCACACAACAACTTCAAAATCCAAAGCATTACTGTTTACCAATATTAACGGAGTCGTGAGGTTGACATTTTGTAAAGATTTACACCGCACCCGATGGCATACATGGTTACTCAGAGGGGTACGTGCTGGTGCTACATTCTCTCATTGTGCTCCCCCGCCCCACAGTAATTTGGGGGATGAGCACCCAAAAGACTGTAAGTAAATAAATGATGTGCTTGCTGAGCGCTGCCCCTCTCTGCCTGCCAGCTGGTAAAGTGGCCCTCTAAGTGGAGAGCTGCTTTCTCTCAGGAAAATGCACGTCACTTTCCACTGCCGGCGTGGGCTGCCATTATCATACTGTTCGGCTCCCGCCGCATTATGCAGCCTGCCATCAGCAACCAAAGGTCTCCAGGAGAAACACTGCCTGGCCTTTTAAAAAAAAAAAAAAAAAATTAAAAAGGAAGGGTTCTGCTGAAGGGGTTGAACTCCCTCCCAAAAAGGAAAACTCTCCTCTGCGAAGGAAAACCACCTAAGCCCCCCAGCCTCGTCACATTGTCGCCTGGCTATTATTCAGCTGACAAAATGCCCACTTTTCCTATTTGCACCTGGAGCCTGGAGTCACCAATCAGTCACATCTGGTTGCCGAGTGCTTTTCTGCATGGTGATTATCGGAGTGTGTTCCTGCTGCCTGGGTGGGGACTGAAGGGGAGGCTGGGGACCAGGGGGACAGTCTTGCATTCTGTTCTAGCACTTGAAATGGTCTTGCTTCTCCCATTGCCCCCTCTCTCCTCCACCCCACTCCCACACAAACTGCACTGATCTGGGGCTTGGGAAGATATGAATGGAAAATAACCTAGATATATGCCCCCATGTGCCAAGTTGCACGTATCTTAATTTTGTCCACCCAAGCGAGGAGCATCGTCTGCTACCTGTACGCCTGTAGCAGCCAAAGGAAACAGACGGTGGCTAATTACCACCCCTTTCCAGAATGCTCTAGAGCAATGCTCTCCAACAGAACTTACTGCAATCATCAAAATAGTCTATATCTGCACTGTCCAATATGGTGGTCACTGGTCACATGTGGCAATTGCACATGTCATGTAGCTAGTGCAACTGAGGAGCTGCATTTTTTTTATTTCATTTAAATCCAAATACCCACATGTGGTTAGTGGCCAAAGTACTGCACAGTGTGGCTCTAGAGCAATGCTTTTCTGACTTCAGTATGGACAGGAATCATCTTATTAAAATGCAGATATTAAATTAAGAACTCTGGAATGAGGGTCTGAGAGTCTGCCTTTTTTCTTTTTCTTTTTGAAGATTTTATTTTTTCAAGTAATCTCTACACCCCTCATGGGGCTCGAACTTACAACCCTGAGATCAAGAGTCACATGCCCTGCCGACTGAGCCAGCCAGCTGTCCCTCTGCATTTCTAACAAGCTCCCAGCAACACTGATGATACTGGCTACTGGTCTACCCTTTGATCAGCAAGGAGCTGTGGTTCCCAAACTTGATTGCACACCGGGCCTCCCTGGAGAGCTTTAAAAATACTGCCGCCTGGGTCCAACCCCTAGAGACTCTGATACAAATGGTCACAGGGAGGGGGCGCAGGTGGCTAGACACAGACATGCTTAAAAAGCTCCCCAGGTGATTTTAGTGGACAGCCAAGGTTGAGAACCACCCACACTGCACTGCAAATGACCTAGTTAATGCTTTTTAAAATAACTCCTCATCCCAGAGAACAGAGCACTGGCTTTATAATAATTTCTGAAAGGATCTTATTGGTACACAGTCAAACCTTTAGGGAGTTTAGGATGATTTTGCCCATCCAGACTAGAAATGGGAAACAAGTTCTTGACAGTCCATCCAATTAGAGCTGATGTGGCTCTGGAGAGCCAGGATGGAAGCGGGGGCGGGGCGGGCAGGGGTGAGGCATGCAGAGCTGGAAAGGCTATGAGAATTCCCCCAGGGGACACTCAACCTGTATCTGCCCACTCCTCTGCAGCCCCCACGCCAGATTCTGTGTCATGCCATGGCACCAAAGATACTAGCTGATTCTTCTCCTTCCACAGGGACCAAAGCCCAGAGGGGAGATGACCACAGACTCTGGAGTCCAACTACCTGGGTTTGAATTCAAACTGTTGCCGATTATTAGGTCTGTGATTTGCATAAGTTACCTTAACTGCTTGAGCCTTTATTTTCTCACCTCTAAAATGGGGATAAGTATCCCGCCTTCCTCCCTAGTGTGTGAAGACTGGAGTCATTCCCAACACTGCATGAGCAGTGTCACTCTGCCAGCTATCCCTACAATGCCATCACATCTCTGCCCCACCCTCTGCTCTTGACCTCACTGAACTCCTTTTAGCTCCTGAAGCCCCCAGCTCCCATTCAGTCCAGCCTCCCTCCCCCCTGCCACACACACGCTTGGGCTTCCTGCATGCAATCAGTCCTTTCCTCTTAAGGCATGGTTACTGCTCCGGATGCTTCTTAGATCAGCACGACTGGTACTGCCCCTGAGAAGTCTTTCTCCTCCAGCTCTTCTTAGCCCCACACTTCTTAGTACTTGGTGCAGTTCATTCATTCATTCAGCTTTATTTCAGCACCTCCTATGTGCCATGTACTGTCCTAGGCTCTGAGAATACTGAAGAGAACAACAAAAAATAGAGAGAGAGAAAAAGAGAAAAATCTCTATTGTCACAACCCTTACATTCTGGGATAGAGTGACCATCCGCAAGGAAACAAAGAGAAAAGAGAACAGGGATGTTGGGTAGCCACGGAGATCCTCCAGGAAGGGTGATGACTGGGAAAAACAAAAACAACCAAACAACCAACCAAACAAAAACCAACCCTGGGGATGTGGAGCAAGCCACGCATATACCTGAGGGGAAAGCACTCCGGGCAGAGGGAAGAGCCAGACCAAATACAAAACTGCCATGTGACGCTTTGCGAATCACTCAATTCGCCTCAAACACACAACCTGGATTATGGACTCCGTGGTAGGGGAACAGAATCACACACTTTGTTCTCAGCACCTGGCTATCTGGCATGCAGTTGGCACTCAATACATGTTGAATGCATGCGTGAACCGGGTATGCCAGCATTTCTGGAGAATGTATGTGTTGGGGACCAGGGGTTACATATTTACTGAAAAACCTGCTGCCATTCTCACCTGCGGAAAATAACTACTGGGAGAAAAAAAAAAATCTCTTGAAATGGAGTACTCTTCTTTTCTTTCTCACATTTCCTTTAAATGATCCTCCCTCTACCCAGCCAGAGGGATCCATCACGGAGAGGATTAGGATTGCGTGGCAGGAATGCACAGAGGGAAAAAGAGCTGATGTTCAGATTTTAACTCCCGAAATAGGCACTTGAAGCCCATTTCCGAGAATTCAATAGTCATGAAAGGCAAGGCTTCTGATGTACAGAACTGGTGTCTGTGAAAGGAAAACATTTAATAGCTTTATAGAAATGGGTTCTCTCCTCCTCCAAATCAAAAGGCAAAGCCGTGAAGGAGGAGGGTGTAAATTTATCTCCAAGAAATAGATTCAAAAGCAAGCAGACGCTGTGGGGGGACCCACACTGGCAGGCAAGGAGGAGACACCGAGGAGCTGGGGTTGGGGTGCTGACAGGGTCTGGCGGGTCACTCAAAGACAAGGCTTTCATCCTCAAGAGGTAGTCTGGTCCACCATGTCAATCAGGGTCCGCACAGAGTGCCCAACTGAAGATCCTTTCTTGAGGACACCATTGACAGAGGTGGGGGCAGGGTGAAAGGAAGCAGGAAGCGGCTGGAGACACCCCAAGACCAGCATTTCAGGGAAGCCCTTCCGTTCCTCAGCCAGAAGGGGTGAGGGGGGCTGGGATCTCTGACCGCAGGGAGAGCTGGCACCCAGGGGCTGTGCAAGCTGAGCTACTGCCCGAGCACTGCTGTGCAGATAGCAAGGAGCAGGGCAGAAATGACCACCCCGTCCTCTTCTCTCGCCCTCTGAACTCCTGATGGTCCTTCTGCTGGACCCCGGCAGAAGGGGTCCCATACCTTGGAGTGTCCTGTACCATGCCCCCCTGGACCCTCTGCTGACTTCAGCCACAGCCACAGTGAGATTCATATAAGCTCAGACTCATGCTGACAGCATCCTATTTCCAGCACATCCACCTGCTGCTCAGGGTCCTCTCTGAAGGTGGGGAGTGCCCTCAGCCAATGCACAGTGATGCCCAGGAACATGGGGCTGTTAGAGCCCCCACGGACACCTCATGGACAAAAGCAAATACCCCCTCAAGAGACAAGTGCCAGGAAGTCTGGGGTCCTCCTCGAAGATCCTAGCAGACCCTTTGTGTGTATGTGTGTGTGTGTGTGTGTGTGTGTGTGTGTGTGTGCGCGTGTGTGTACCTATGTTTTATGTTTATTTATTTTTGAGAGAGAGACCGATCATGAGCAGGAGAGAGGAGGGTGAGGGAGACACAGAATCTGAGGCAGAGCGAGCTGTCAGCACAGAGACCGACATAGGGCTTGAACCCACAAACCGCCGAGATCATGACCTGAGCCACAGTCGGACACCCAACGGACTGAGCCACCCAGGTGTCCCCCGGCAGACCCTTGCACAACACACCTTTATGTTGCCTGTCCCTGCTCCTCTGCTCCCCATCTCCTGATTCCTGGGACCAGCTCTGCCGCAGCCTGGGTTCTCTGGAGGCGGACTCTCAGGCAGAATTAAGGGTGCAAGATGTCTATTAGGAAACCAACACCTGTGAAAGTTAGGGAAGGAAGCAGGCTTGGGCAGAGGGAAAAGCTGAGAAGTGACACAAGGTCGACAAAGCCTCTGGCAGCCTGGGGATGCGGGTGGGGGGCGGAGTTTGGAGCCAGCCTCTTGGGCAGAATGGCCAGGCCTTCCCACCCCCACCTCACTCAGTCTCTGGGTGTGGGTACAGAAGAGGATGCTAGCAGCCCCCAGAAAGGAGGGCCTGACCTCAGGTGGTACAGCAGTGCTCTCTGCAGTTGAGTCAGATGCTGAAGGAGGTGACTGCTGGGGCACGCGGTCCTTCCTTGAATGGGGACCAGAATGGCAGGTCCGTGTTCGCTGACCTCTGTGAAACTGGCAAACAAGTCCCCCAGTCCTCATCTAAGGCTCTGCTTTGGGGGAAGCCCAAACAAAGCCAGAGGGTGATGCACTACTGGGGTCGGCGTCCCAGGGCACCGAGCAGGGGGACACGGTATGGAACCCTGGATGGGGGGGGACCAGCATGCCCATCCAAGCATGGCCCGTGCCCAGGGATGGGGAGTCCCGGAGAAGTACAACAAGCCGTCCCACTCAAACACTGCCCACATGTACCTCATGGCAAGCCCATGACCACTCAGAAAACTCAGAGAACCCTGCAAGGGAAAGCCTTCCCACCGTTCCTCAGGAAGAACAAAACAGAGCCTGCTGAGGTCCCTGTTCAAATGACTGCCCCCTGAAATAGGGGGTCATGAACTCGACCTTCATCTAGAGACTGCTCAGTTTATAGCTTTTACATTACCTTGAAGAAAGCATCACCTAGTGAGTGCCTGCAATGACTTCTGGCACCACCGTTTGCATCTATGATGTTTACTCCAACTAACAGATGAGAAAAAAGTGGCTCAGAGAGTTTAAGTAACTTATCCAAAGTCACAGAGCCCCAAGTGACAGAACCAGGATTAAGAAACATTCCACGTAGCTGGCACGGTCAGGCACCATCTCAGGACGTTCTCGGCCCGAGTATTTCCCCCATCACACTTGCTGAGGCAAAGCAGTAGGCTGGGCTGGAGGTTTTTCCAGTTAGTTTAGAATGGCCAAAATCCGGCCAGGAGACCAAGCTGGATCTCCAGCAGCTTCATACGTGCCGTCTGCCTGTCTTCAATCACACTGTAACAACCCTGCCTTGTTCATCACTGCTTTTCCTTCTCTTGCCTCCTCTAATTTCTCTCCATATCCTTTATGATGAGCCATTGCATAGAGAGTGATTTACAGTCTCCACTCTCATCTGCCTCGGGTTGGAGGAAAAAAAAAAAAAAAGAGAGAGAGAGAATTAAATTGGATGGAGCACTCCAGGAACCTTTCTCTGACTTCAGCCCCTCTCGTTTACCCAGTGATGCATCACGCTGCGTTCTAATGGCTTCGTAATGGGCAACTTAATCTGCCATTAAACTGACTCTAGAAGCACCCCTCACTGCCGGACTCCGCCAGATGCCTTGGCCATTGGTCTGTTTGCTGAACCATGACAGTTGCACGGTAGCGTTTGTCCTGAGATTGGTTGGTGTCCTAGGAAGAAGGGCTTTCTTTCTTCGGGGGTCACAGACTCAAACGCTGAGGGGCCAGAGAGGTAAAACAGGGGAGTGAAACTGGCAGTGGGGACTCTGGCCTTCTGTCTAAACGGGCAGTCCCAGCTGAGCAGCCTCGGTTGTTGAGTTGGGGGGTTTAGCCCCAGATCTTCCAATATCTCAATACAAGCCAGGAATGCAGAGTTTTATGTATAATCTCCCTCATTTTTAAACATCAGCATCTATTTAAAAACATTTTTTATACACCGGACAGGCCAAAAAAAACATGTCAGCTGACAGCTTTGGTCCAGACTGTGAACTCTGTCTCAGAGAGACCCAGAGACTCCCCACCGGGTCCTTCCTCACCCTAGAGATTTCCTGCAACTCTGCTCAGCATGGATAAGAAAATAATAAATCGGTCACTTCACTATCCAATTAGCAGCCTCTGCACATTCCTTCCTCTCCCCGCTGGAGGAAAAGAAAACAAACAGGAAAATCCTGCCCTGTTTTGATTTGGATCAAGCCAGTGATGTTACCACCTATTTGAGGCACTCTAGGGCTCGAGTTCTGGAGACAAATGCATGCCTCTACCCCAGGGAGCTCCTCTTACATAGAGGTCCCAAGCGCGCCAAACCGCAGCCACCACAAGCCATGGATACTTCCCCAGCGGGCCCAGCAGGAAAGAGGACTCTGCACAGGGGCAGAGCCAGAGTTGGGAAGTAAGAGTGAGCCTGGGGGTGTGGCTGGGCTGAGGGGAGCGTTGTCATGGTAACTGCAATTTCCAGAACCATCTCCATCCCTTGGAGACCTCTTCTATGGAGCTCAAAGGTTTTCTTTCACACTCCGTACTCTATTGTCAACATCCCAGGAACATACTCCCTGAAAGTTCTGAAAAGGTGCCATTCTTGAGACGCAGTGCAGAGAGTGAACCCTCGGGCCGAACTACCCCGGGGTTTATATGTCAGCCTTCCACTCAGTATTTGAGTGGGCTTGGGCAAGACACTGGCAAGACACTGTGCCTCAGTTTCCTCATCTGTAAAATGGAGCCGATAGTTGAACTGATCTTGAAGGTGAGGATTAAAGGAGTTAACGTAGAAAGCACATCTACGCTGGTTGCTGGCACACAGTAAGTGCTATGTAAGTGTAAGGTATTATTATTGTTACTATCATAATTTGAAGAATCTGCGGTCTCCTTAGCTGAGAGATGGAGAGTCACCAGTCTCTTGGTGCTACTGTAGGACGTGATGAGGTCTCTTCAGACTACCAGACTCCTCCCACTTTTTATCACATTCTCTTCCCTCCCTCTGCTCCGCTGAAATGCTACCCAACTTTCAAACCCACCTCCAATACCAATTCTTCTTTTACACCAGATAGAATCATCTTCACTTTCCTCTGAACTCACTTTCTACTTTATTGGCACGTAGACTAGAGCACTTATCACAATTTATCTTAGACCAGAGCTATGTGTGGCTATGTCTTATCTCCCTGGAGACAGTGACCTCATCTTATTCTTTATATCCACCGTAGGGCTGTGTCTTCAACATAATAGGTGTTAAGTCAATATTTGCTAAAGATATGTTAAATGAATACATGAATTAGATTCCCCGAAATAACCAGGGAGATTCAGCCACAGTAAGTCTGAGGTTTGAGGGCCCAGAGCACTCAGAATGGATTCAGATTCAGCCAAGGGAATTTCAGGAGATATCAATTATAATAAAAACAACAATAATAAAAAAAACCAACAACAACAATGGTAGTATTTATTGAGTGCCCACCATATGCCAGAAGCTGTTCTAAACTATCCACCCAGGATGTTTTCTGGAATCATCACTCACTATTCTAGGTGAGGATGCTGGAGTAATATACCCAAAGACCAACAACTGGTTAGTGGAACAGAAGGGATTTAAACCACATATCTTGGTGGTTTAAACCACATATCTTCCCATGGAAGCAAACCCTGAAACAAATATCCGAGAGCAAATAGCTCATCTGGGAGGTGGTCTCAGGGAGCACTGGAGGGGAATGAGGAAGTGAAACAAGGGAAGAGGCCAGTGGAATGCAATAGTGCACAGGGTACCTCTGTGGGCAAGTGGGGCACAGTCCTGCCAGGGACCATAGGAAGACTATGTAGAATATGCTTCAGGGGCAAGGAAGCTGGGGTGATTATGCACCAACCCCTACTCATCTTTGGTTGGGGCTGTGGTCAAGGGTCTCACCCTTCGGCACATCCAACCATGCCCACGTGTAAGCTAAGCACACTCCTGTGGCCAGAGAAAGCTCCAGATAGGAGTTTGCACATAGCAATGGTGAGTGTCAAAGGGATGGGGGCTGGGGCAAGGGGCTGACATTGTCTTTGACACCTGATTCCAAAGCCATTCCTCTTTCTATCACACCACAGGCCAGTGCCACTCATGTCTGGGAAGGAGATGCATCTTCTATGGGTGTTTTTGCCAGTTTTGAGTATTCCCATGATTAGTTCCAGCACCTCAGTATCCTACTTTATACTTTTTAATACATAAACACACATATCACAAACATAAATCTGCAGGAGAAACAGTTTCCATTTGGGAAGAAGTAAACAAACTTGGTAAGGTTAAAGAAACTTGCTCAGGGTCACATGGATGGCTGGTGACGGAGAGGTAGGCAGGTGCAGGCCTTTGCTTTTACAGAGTCCGAAATGAGGTTTTTAAAATTAATTAATTCATTCATTCATTCCGGTGAAAACACTGACCTGTTGACCAGCTTGACAAATAACAGAAATAAGCTCTCCTGGCTGAAACTGGTGAAATTTGAGACACAGGGGCTGGCAGAAATCCTTTAGAAACGTGTCACACAGATGTACATGAATGGCCACTTGCCTAAAATTATTTTAGCACAGAGTGACATAGGAACAGAGAACCACCAGCCAAACAGCATGAGACCCGCTTCATGTTCCCTCTTTCCTTCCAAAATAACCCTCTGGCAGGCAGCATGGGCCACAAGTAAAGAACACAGGCTTGGGAAATAGGCAGGGGTCCAAATCCTGCTGATTCACTGTTAAGGACCTTGGGCTAGGGTGGCGCATCACTCTGAGGTCTGGTTTTCTCACCAATCAAGTAAATATAAACAACAGAGCCCACCTCTTCACGATGCAGTGGATATTAAATGAAGTACATGCAGACAGTGGTTGGCCTAGTACCCAGGTGCCAACGGACCAGAGACAGTGTGGCTGGGGGAACAGTGCTACGTCCCTTCACAATATTATTTAGACTGCAGCCACTGATAAACCTTGAGGTACCAAGGTTTAGCCATGCCCTGCACAACTTTGTTTCTGAGGGTTTCTAAGTTTAATTTTATTTATTTTGACAGAGAGAAAGCGCACATGCATGCATGTGAGCGGGGGAGGGGCAAAGAGAGGGCGAGAGCATCCCAAGCTGTCAGCATACAGCCTGACGCAGAGCTTCATCCCATGAACTTAACCGCGAGATCATGACCTGAGCCAAAATCAAGAGTCCGACGCTTAACCGCCTGAGCCACTCAGGTGCCCCTGTTTGTGAGTTTTAAAGAAAGGGACTTTCTTCTTACGCATAAGGAGAGTTATCAAACTATTATTTTATTAACAACTGAGCACAAAACAGTTCATATGATCTATTTTGTCACAACCATACCTTGGCATGAACGTTTACAGAAGCATTTAGTGATTGTGCATAGTGATTTTCTTAGGACCAAGTTTACAGACCTCCCTTAATTCTTACACCCTGTAGAAAACACACCGCGAAGGCATTTAAGCCAATCCATATACTGTGAATGCCTTTAGTTTCACCAAAGAGAGCACATTTCTGATATTCATGAGGCTGGTCAAAGGCTCAAATTTATACACACACACACAACGTCATTTCCAACAGTATGGATGCTAAGGAGGAAAGCTTTGGTTGTCACACAAGATGTGGGAAACCAAAGGGCTTGTAGCAGCCCTCGCTAGCACGAGCCTCTGTGGCCCTTCTTGGACGACACATTCTTGATCAGGCTGCTCTTATTAGCACTACCAAGTATAGATTGAGCGCTCACAATATCACACTAGATATGAGAAAGGACTTTAAAAGAAAATGAGAGGTATCCTAAGCCTGGAATACAGTTAGCATTCAGTAACTGAGAGCAACTAACAGCTCTTAAGATCAGTATTGGGACAGGATCATCCCACATCACTGCCTCTGCTCATCCTCTTACCCAGCTTCGACTCCCCATTGTGATCTATTGTCTTTTTTTCTTTTATTTATTTTTTTTAAATATGATATTGTCAAATTGGTTTCCATACAACACCCAGTGCTCATCCCAACAGGTGCCTTCCTCAATACCCATCCCCCATCCCCCATCAACCCTCAGTTTGTTCTCAGTTTTTAAGAGTCTCTTCTACATTGTGATCTATTTTCAAGAGGAAAAGGCCAAATTGGTAAAAAAAAAAAAAAAAAAAAAAAAACTAGGAGGCTGTATAATCTATTTCCAAGGAGCACTAGTAGGAATAAGGAGTGGTGGGTGTGGCAACGAGCCATCAAAATCCCCCTTAAGGAAGGAGGCACTTAGGTCCCTGGGTGCTGGGAGCTGCCAGCAGCTGGCCCTCAGCTCAGCGGTCAGTGCTGTAAGGGACTGTTTTGGCCAGAGAGAGCTACCTCCCTCCTCTCCAAAGCCTTGTCCCCCTCCACAGGGCTGCATCCAATGACTGACAGATATGGGGGTGCATAGGCCTGACCCCCACCCCCCCGCCCCACTCCAGCTCCAACTGACATGACGCTAAAGAGCGCTCCCAAGGGACAATTCCCTGGGAAAACTGCACTGCAGTTCTACTTCTCCCTCTGCCCAATTCACCTCCCTCCTTCTCCTCCCCTCCCCCTCCCTTTCCCTCTCATTCCCTTCCCTTCCCTTCCAGGGATGTTGCCTCCTGCCCACCAATCTCCACCACAGAGTCACTGCTGGGGGAACCCAACAGGCAAAAGGAAGACAGGGAAAAAATGAGCTGCATCACAATTTTTGGTATTCAGAATTCAGATCTGGGACTCATAGAGATTCAGGGATCCTGATGGTCTTCGTGGAAATGCCAGGAAAACCCTTGAAACCAGGTCCCCAGGAGTCGGCACGTAGAGGCAGGGATTCCCACTTTCCCAAGCTTCTTCCAGTTAATAGCTGGGTGAGACCAGATTCAAACCTCAAGCCAACTTGCCTCTGGAATTTCTCCCTTCCCAGCTTTCCTCTCACACGTTTTTCAAAAAAACAAGTGCTCAGGAATGAGGCTTCCAGTGCAAATGGATTCTGTGATGCTCAGAGGAGAGCAGGGCACTGGAGACACCTGCAGGTCACGGGTTCAAGCCTGTCATTGTCAGCTGACAAAACCAAGGCCCAGAATGGGGGAGAGACAAGTCCTGAGTCTAATTGACAGTGGTGGAGTTGAGACAGAACCCCAGATCTCCCAGCTCTGTCCTGAATTTTCTCATTTACTTAACTCCACTGTGAGGAAGGCAAAAATGGGTGGGAGGGCTGGGGACAGAGGTAGGGCAAAGACTTGTACTCATAGTTCCACTGGCCTGGAGCAAAGGCCTCCTCATTGATAACAAAAAAGGCCACCTTTTATGGAGCACATACCACATTAAGCACTTATATAATCTCATTGAATTGTCACAATAACCTGATAAAGGTGGGTATTGTTATTATATTCATATTGCAGGAGAGGAATCAGACTCAGCTGAAGTCATCTGCTCAGGGATGCCTAGCCGACAATGACCAGACCACTTCACTTGAGAGTTCTCTTTCTTCTCTAGTGTAATTCCCTGCTCTCTTTTTCCACCTCCCTGGAAACTTAATTTCTTTTCTGGGTTTGTTACTCATCCTCTCCCTTTCAGAACTACAAGAGGAGGAAAATTATCCATCCTGTAAATGAGTGTTTAGGACTCTGGCACCCTCGAACAGTGGGAGGAATTTGAGATTATAAGGTTCTGGATTCAAATCCTGACTGTCACTTTCTAGCTCTGCCCCCTGTCTGAGCCTCCAGCTCCCTATGGGTAAAATGTTCAGTAGAAAAGTTGTGATTATAAACCCTTCTATCCTATCAAAGCAAAGCCTTTCAACCCTCCTGTTCCAATCTCTCCTCACCCATGGAGTTAGGATTAAAGACTGTTTTAGGGCTGGTAATTACTATAGCAGGAAGAAGGGTAACGAGGGGGGGCAGGCAGTTGATATTAAGCATAGTCAACCAACCAATGGCCCCTGGCCTTGTTGCTCGGTTTTCCCGTCTGTACAATGGGAACAGAGTCTGCTTCCCAGGCTTGTGGTGCTATCTGGATGAAATAATGTGTGGCAAGTGCTAAGCTTGGTACCTCATAAATGATCAATGAATAGTACTGTTATCAGCATCATCCCAGCGACAATGGCTGGTGAGTTCCAAGAGTCACCCGTGGACACAAGCTGTAACCTGGAGAAGAATGTGGACTAATGGTTCTGAAACTCTAGCAGGCAGCAGAATCACTGCGAGGCAGGGCTGACTTCATGGGTGCTTAGAAGACTCCATGTTTTGTTTAATGCTTTGCTGTCACCTTCTTGAAATTCTTAATAATTTCTGAACAAGGGACCCTGTGTTTTCCTTTGGCATTGGGCCCCACAAATTATGTAGCCAGTCTTGTCTGGAGAACTTATTAAAACACAGAAAACTGGGCCCACCTCCAGACTTTCTGATTCAGTAGGTTTGGGAGGTGGGCCCCCCTTCCCCCCGAAACTTGCATTTCTAACAAGTTCCCAGGTCATGTTTGTACTACTGGTCTATGGACCACCTTTGGAGACCCAATGATTGAGACAGTGGCTATGAACAAAGGTTTTAAATCAAAATCACCATGAAAGTACCTGGGCCCCACCTACACCCAGTGGAGTGGAATTGCTGGCTTCAGTAGTTTTGGAAAGCTTGCCAGGTAATCCCAATGGACAGCTGGGACTGAGAACCACAGGGTTAGAGCAGAGAATCCAGACTTGTACTCAGGAAAAGGAACCCCCAAAGGTATTACCCGCACAGACACGCAGGACCCATCTAGAGCAGGGTTGTGGTGAATCTTCAGAGAGGGGCCAAGGAGGCTGTGTGTTCAACAAACACCTCAGGTGATTCTTATCCCAGGACAATTGAGGAGAAACCATTTGGAGTGGCATTTCCCAAGCTTTAAGGTGCACTAAACACCCCCAGGAAACACGTGGGATCCTGTTAGGGAAGCGATTCTGATTCAGTCAGTCTTGGGTAGGACCCAAGAATTTACATTTCTCCCTTCCTCCCAGGGAATGCTGATTCTGCTGGCCCAGGGACCACATTTTGAGTAGTCCAGATCTAGGCTGGAGAAACAAGAAGGTGATGGGGTGGCTAAAATTTTGGCGAAGCGATCCCCAGTTGTCTAGTCCAAGATGTTGGAAAAAAGGCAATGTGCCCAAGCTTCTGCTGGAGCATAAAAAGTCCCACTTCCACATTGGATAAAGCTATAGGTAACACAGTCTCAACATGGAGTCTGAAAAGTTTCGTCACAGTGCTCCCCTCATTCTGCAGACAAGGACCTCCGTGCATCTGCAGGGTTTAATACTAACCCCCAGAGGAGTTCTTATTATGCCCAACCCATGTGAGCCTGGGCCAGAGACGTGGCTTCTATTCCTAGCTCCATCATTTGCTGTCTCTGAGGCCTAGAAAGAGGTCAACACTCCTATCTGAGCGTCGATCCTCTCAGTAGCCAGAATGGCGTAATGCCCATGATTATCACAGCCTATTTTATCACTGCTTCTGAACATCAGAGCATGAAAGGTGTTTTGATAGCAAAATTCCACACCAAGTATTGTTCCTGGTATCTCTGCAAACTAACAGCTTCTTACGTAACCTCTGCTCGACTTTCCCACACCTTCCAGGTGAAAAAGACCAAGATGTGACATGCTTCATGGCCCTGGAATGTTCTCCCCTCAATCAATCCACACATTTTTACTGAGCCCTACCCCACCCCCGGAACTTACCAGCTGGGTGAACTGAAAATATGGGCAGGAAGAGGCAATGCTGGCAAATGGTGAGTGAGACTAGGTTCTCTAAAAGAACTCCCCAAAATATGGAAACCAAAAAGAGCTAGCTTCCCCAAGAGTGGAAAGAGAGGAGCATCCAGGTAGGAACACCATGAACAGGTGAGCTGTATTTAAGGGTCAGTAAGGATGCAGGCTGGTAGCATGGGGCGGGAACAGGTCATCTTAGGGTCTCCTACAGCTGCAATGCCTCTAAACCAGCACATTCCTGTAGGGAAACTGAGGCTCCGAATGAGAAACTATCAATTAAGCAGCGTTCAGTTACAGGTAACAGACACAAGAGTCCCAAGGAAGTCTGAAGCACTGCCTAAGCCAGAAAGGATGGTTCTGGCAATCAAAATGACAGCACCCAGCTCACCTGCAGGCCGCAAAGTCACCAGCAGATCTCCTTCGCCAGAGCACTGTCATAAATTAATCTTTAATTTCCACCGCCAGGTCTGTGGCGCAGCTAATCACGACCACTAATTGCTACGACAAGCTTCTCCCTTCTCTTTTTATGTTTCCATATTAGCCCGTTTAGTATGCTTTGTGTCTGTTTATTTTATAGCCGGAAATACTTTTAATAGCCTAGTAAATTGAAAATGGACTTTACTACCATCTGACTTTACCCGGAGTTTTACAACCATTCAATTAATGGTATCAGTAATCTTCCTTCATAATTAGGTGGTTAGTAGCTTTGTCAGGCACTGCTGTTAACTAAATTAGTACTCAGCATCCACCTAATCGTGTTTTGGGGGGCTCCAAATGGGAGACCCTCAAGCTTGGGGGCTGCCAGGATGGAGTGCCACGATTAGCTGGCTGTAAATACCGCCTGCAAATATATGGTTTATTATAGTGATAACGGGCGTTTGTAGCTTACATAAATCTGAGCATTCCTGCTGACAGAGGAGAAATGGTTTTTCCTGGTTGCTAGGAAATAGAGTTAGTTCCCGGGTCTCACATGCTCCATTGCCTTCTCCAGGCAGCTGATGGATTCTCTACATGAGGGGATCGCAGCCGTTAGCCACCCCAGAGAGAAGGTAGGGAGCATCAAACCCGACGCCCCCAGTGTGCACACACAAGGGGGTCTCCTCTGTGAGCGATAATGCCGATGAGCTACAGCTGTGTGGAAAAGGCAAGCAGGGGACAGAGCTGAAATGCGGGAACAATGATCTGAAGGCTGATTTTTAATGTCGGGAAACAATCACAGTCTCGTATGCCCAAGAATCTCTGCCAGCTGTCATACTTTGAAGGGAGACAGATTGTTGAAGCGCGAGTGAGACTGGCAACTGGTAACATGTAACCCAAGTGGTCCTATTTCCATATCTGCAGCAATTAGAGCCCCCAAAGGTATTTCGGGACCTAACAAAAATGAAGCTCCCTTAAAAACAAATAAATACATGCTCCCTGTTAGAAATAGTTCAACCCAAGTATTTCCCATAATTGAAAAAGCAAAAAGACTGAAATTTCACATTAAAGGCACATTTGAATGAAACTTCGGTAAATTACTCAGCTAGGTTTCTGACACTGTCCTGAATGTTCACATAGTGGCTTCCAAACACTGACTACGACCGGAACTCCGTCTTAAAAATCTGCCGATCCGCCTGCTTTCCAAAATTTCAGAATTCTGACAAAACTTGAAACTGGAGTGAGTTGTAGGGTTTTGGGATATCAAGGCCCTCACTAGAGGTTTGGAAAAGGGGGCAATGCTTTAACTAACTTGAACAGGAATTCGGCACCCCAGAAGGAAAATAAGACCCGAGTTGTGCCTTTGCCACTGCCCACGACCAGCTATATGGCCCTAGTCAACTCGCTTACCTTCTCTGGGTCTGCCTCCTTCTTCACAAAATGGGGATAATATTATGTCCTCAGAGAACTGTGTTGAGGATTAATGGGTCTAATGTAAAGCACTTGCGGCAGGTTCGAGCTGCCACAAATGTTAACCAGGATTTCCTCCTTATCCTCTAAAAGGTCCTAACCAGCCTCCACCCCTTTCCATGCACTTCAGCAAATGCCTAATTCGGCAAAAGATCCCCAAACTAAGGCCCTATTCTCAAGGCAGTTCAGCTACTGGACTCTCCAACCTCCCGAAAAGAAAACACAAAACAAAACAACACCAATAACCGTAGCTGGGAGAGACGAGGTCTTTTCTCAAATGTCTAAGGAGCACCTGAAATTTCTGTCTTGTGGACCTCCCTAAAATGCCCTCGGAAAGCCATACATATGATGTGACTGAAGTAAACACAGAAGCAGGGACTGACTCAGTGGCTGACTAGACTTAACAAGAATGTGATTTACACCGTGAGCGGTTTGCTGGTATTCCTCCAGTTCCAACCAAAAAAATAAATACAATAAAAAGAAAAACATATTGGTGGACACAGACTTTTCCATCACTAGAAGACCATTCCCTAATAGTTAAGGAAAAGTGACTTTGTCACAACAAAACATCCTGCTTATGCGTAAAAAACCAAGGAAGGTCAGGGAGGTGCAGAGAGGCCACTGGTGGTGGCCTGGGGAGGCGGGCAAGAACCACAGGGCAAAGGGCTTTGTAAATTTCTTGAACGGGGTACCCTCTGATTTAGGAGCAACGGAAAAGCATGAAGAAGCCCGACTTGGACGATTCACAAGGTCAGAGGAGGTAAGGGCGTGATGGAGCAGGACACAAGGATTAAGTTGGGCAGACTTCAGATGGAAGACTGTGGACAGGGTGGAAATGTGCCAGAGTTGTCAGCCATAAAGGTGCCTGCTGTGGGTGAGGTGGCAGGGGACGGCGGCGGCAGGGGGCGGGTGCAGCTGGAGGCAGTGTGACAAGGGCTTAGGCCTGGGAGTACAGAGCCTGTGAAACCTTTATGGGTACTCAGCGGTGTCAGGCTAAACTGAGGAATGAGGGTGTGCGTGTGTGTAATTTATGTACCTGTTTGAACCCTGAGCTTGCAAATAAATTTAGCTTCTGGCCGACAGCCTGAGCACGTGTGCTGGGCTGGAGGGCTGCCACGGAGGACAACCAGAGTGGAAATTGAGAACAGATGACATCCTGTGCGATCAGTCTTTGGAGAAAAGCCACCACCCACCACCTCTACCATTCGCTCTGCCATTCAGCACCCACCCACCCACCCACCCACCCACTTGGGCCTGGGGAGCTGCCTTCAGGCAAGGGTTCTTGGGACAGAGCTTAGCCTCCCCTCCCAAGCTGCTTTGTCTTTTTCCAAGGTCACAGTTACCAATTGTGTGAACTTGGGCAAATCAATCTCTCCGTTGTTTCAGTTTCCTCCCTGAAAAAAAATGGAAATGATAAAACTGTCTACCTTATAAGGATTAAATAACTCAATATATATGTAAAACACTGAGAACATAGCGTGACACTTAGTGAGTGCTCCTTCAAGGTTAGCTGCTGTTATCGTTACCATCACAATGGCCTAACAAAGCCTCTGGACACTGCTCATTCAATAGTCAGTGCCCACCTTCTATGGGTTCCATGCAAAGAATACAAAGATAAATAACACACCACCTCTGTGCTCCAAGAGTTTCCCAATATTTGCATTTTATTTTTTTTTAAAGAATTTTTTTTAATGTTTATTTATTTTTGACAGAGAGAGAGACAGAGCATGAGCAGGGGAGGGGCAGAGAGAGAAGGAGACACAGAATCCGAAGCAGGCTCCGGGCTCTGAGCTGTCAGCACAGAGCCCGACGCGGGGCTCGAACTCACAAACCGCGAGATCGTGACCTGAGCTGAAGTCGGACGCTCACCCAACTGAGCCACCCAGATGCCCCTCAATATTTGCATTTTAAACTGGAGCTTTAAATAACTTAGCCCAAGAATGACACGGAATTTTGAGAATTCCTTGCGTCTTGGTAAAACCACAGAATGTTCTGTGCAAGGAGACTTTTAGGTCACCGTTGCTTTTTTGCCCCATGAATGCCAGGAATTTTATTTTATCCTCCTGGCAGCCCAGTGAGGTAGGAGCTATTATCACCACCCCTGCTTTATAGACCGAAAATATATATATTGCCCTTACTTGCACAGCTAATAGTTATACAATTAATAAGGACAGTTACACAATTAATAAGTTACACAATTCATAGTTACACAATTAATAAGGATTTGAACCTATGATCTAACTCCAGAGATCAATCTCTAGACCACTGTGTGTTACAACGTCTCTGAGAGTGATAAGACTTGGGTGCCTAGGCAGTAGAAGGTGGTCTAAATTGCAGCAGGACTCATTCATGAAGGTATTCCTGAGATCAGAGACTAAGACATATGGGAAAGGGTCAGCCAGGGAAAAAGGTGACATTCTCTATAAGTTTAATGCTTCTGTCTGGAGGCAAGAAATCAATGAAATAATTTCTCAAGGTACAATATTGACTACATGCCCATTGGACACATGCCATTCTGCCTCTCCCTGGAGAGGCAGATGTTACTATCTCTGATTAGCCCTGGAAATCTTACAGCACAAGGATACCTTCTAACCAAATCCCAAAGGAATGAAATGCTCTCCCCCAGAACCCACTGGGCAGCTCTGACCACAGGGAAAGCTTTAATATGTCAAGTATTAGACTGGTAATAAAGCAATGTGATTAAAAACTTAGAACCTAGGTGTTCCAGTTGGTAGTTATTAGGAGCAGGGCTACCTTACCCTGGAGGTGTTTGGAAATGTGTGGAGGTAGTTCTCATTGTCCCAGTGGTTGGGAGGCCCCATTGACATTTAGTGGGCAAGGGCCACTAAAATCCCACAATACATGTGACAACCCTGCCTCAAAGAACTGTCCCGCCCCAAATACCCTTATTAACCCTGTTGAGAAACCATGGTAGGGACATTTCCAGGTGCCATGACAAAACACCATAGACTCAGTGGCTTAAACAAAAAAAAATCTGTTTTCTCAATAGTTCTGAGATCTGGAAAGTCCAAGATCAGGGTTTTTCCTGTTTTGGTTCCTGGTGAAGGCCATCATCACGCTGGTTATAGACCACCACCATCCCTCTGTGGGCTCATATGACCTCTCCTTTGTGCATACATGTGCAGAAAGAGAGCAAGCAAGCTGTGTGTCCTCCTGTAGGGGCACTGATACTATTATGAGGGTTCCATTCTCATGACCTCTTCTAAACCTAACAGCTATGCACAGGACACATCTCCAAATATATCACACTGAGGGTTAGGGCCTTAACATACGAACGGGGGTGGAAACATTCTTCATTGCAAGGTCTACTTAATGGCTATGTGAGCCTTGCAGAAAGGGCAAACTGCTGTATACTTTTTCATGCAAAGTCAAGGACTTTGGCTGAAAAGCATGTAACCACGGGCCTCAGCCACAGAAGTAATTTTAGGAGATGGGGACCAGCAGCAAAAAAGTCAAGTTCAGAGAATTCTTCAACATGAGTGGAATGAGGGGCACCTGGGTGGCTCAGTGGGTAAAGCATCTGACTGTTGGTTTAGGCTCAGGTCATGCACGGTTAGTGGGTTCAAGCCCCATATCAGGCTCTGTCCTGATGGTGCAGAGCCTGCTTGGGATTCTCTCTCTCTCTCTCTCTCTCTCTCTCTCTCTCTCTCTCTCTCTCTCTCTCTCTTTCTCTGCCCCTCCCCTGCTCATGCTCTCTATTTCTCAAAGATAAATAAATAAACTTTAAAAACAAAAAAACAATAGGGGCGCCTGTGTGGCTCAGTCGGTTGAGCGACCGACTTCACCTCAGGTCATGATCTCATGGTTTGTGAGTTCAAGCCCCGCGTCGGGCTCTGTGCAGACAGCTCAGAGCCTGGAGCCTGCTTCGGATTCTGTGTCTCCCTCTCTCTCTGCCCCTCTCCCACTCATGCTCTGTCTCTGTCTCAGAAATAAATAAACATTAAAAAAACTCACAATAAATGGAATGACATGTTGGTGAACACTCCAATAGTTTTTCAGCACACACCTGTGGCATGGCTACCTGGAAGTCTAGCCCTGAGGTGCTCATTTACTTCATGATTACTGAAAAGCTTTAAATGATAAAATTTAAGAACTTCCATATGTCATTCCATGAAGTTTTCATTTGAAAAGAACAGGGTCTAGGAAGGCATCCTTCAAATATCTGTGGCTTGTGATGTCTTCTAAGGGCTCCTGGCTCCTGTTATGCCCTCACAAATGAGGCAGGGCCATTTCCATCTTCCG
Source organism: Prionailurus viverrinus (assembly GCF_022837055.1). Taxonomy (NCBI): domain Eukaryota; kingdom Metazoa; phylum Chordata; class Mammalia; order Carnivora; family Felidae; genus Prionailurus; species Prionailurus viverrinus. Next base: position 38,752,718 of record NC_062562.1, read on the forward strand.
GGTAGACCATCACATCTTGTAGTCAAGTCTTCTCAATGAAATCTAAGATTCTACACTAAGAAACAGTTCTCTTTTTCTCAAATCAATGCATCAAGATCCTGCATTAATACCCTTGGAGGCAGATGGGGTCTACTCATATCAGGCAGAATCCTGTTGTTTTCAAATGATGAAGACCCCATCCAAACTGGCTTCAGCAAGAAATAGAATTAATCACCCTGACATCAACAAGTCCAGAAATGCTTTGCCTTCAGACACAGCTGGATCCAGATGTTTCAATGATGTCACCAATAGTTATCAGCCCCTCTCTGCCTCTCTCCCTCCCTTCACTTTAATTTCCTTCTCAGGGTGGCCGTTCCATGGTCAGGGCCATAGGACTGCCAGCTGCTGCTGCTTGGTGGTGGACAGATCTACCTCTTAATCTCAGAAGCAAGCACCTCCTTCCCGATAGTGCCAGCAAAAGTTCCAGGGAGGACTGTGATTGGTCCAGTTCGAGTTAGGGCCCCAAACCCATCACTGTGACTGGGAGGTGACAGTACCTGAGTCATGGGACCACTCCTTGGATCAGTGCCATTCAAACCCCAAAACCTGAAAATGCAGATTGGGGCAAGGTCTATCAGGGTGCCAACCATAAGTTCTGGCACTCACCATTCCTACACCCATGGCTTCCTAGAGGAAGCACCTAGTTTAAGCACCTTCCACTAGACAAGGGAGCATGCTCCACCCGTGCTCAGAGAGGGCAGAAGTGTCAGGGAATCAACACCCCCAGGAACAGCCCTCAACTAATCGCACACAGGAATGGATGGCAAATACACCAGCTTCCTCGCCTACCCCTCCATTAATGATGCCACTCAGAGGGGATTCTGCACCGTCTCCCAGGGGTCCCCCCAGGACTCCATTTAGCTGCCCACGATGGTGACTTTAACACACCCTTTACTGGCTTCTTGGTTCTCCCTGTCTCACTTGCCTCTCTCCTGCTGCTGACTCCTGCAGCTGTCTTCCAAAGGAACTACTACAGTCAAGCCCCAGTCTTTGGGGTCTTCAAGGGGGACCCAAACTAAGGGCAGGGATGCTGGGGACTCAAAATGCTCTGTCTGTAAGAGGTGGCTGCTATCATGGGGCACCTGGGTGGCTCAGTCAAATGTCTGACTCTTCATTTTGGCTCAGGCCATGAGCAAATTGTTTGTGAGTTCGAGCCCCACATCCGGCTCCTCGCTGACACTGCAGAGCCTGCTGGATATTCTCTCTCTCCTCTCTCTCTTTCTCTCTCTCTCTCTCTCTCTCTCTCTGCCCCTCCAGTGCACTCGCTAAAAGTGAATGAATAAACTTAAAAAAAAAAAAAGAAAAAATTGTTTTTTTAAAAAAAGGTGCTATCACAGAGAGGGCCTTCTTACCCTGGTGTTGGGAATTCATGTAATTTTTGAAGTATATATTGTGTTAGTCCAGGTCCTCTAAGGAGCAAATGCCAAGATGGGATTAGATATGCAAGATTTTTATTATGGAAAACACTCATGAGAGAAAACAGACGAGGCCGAAAAAGCAGAGAGAGCCTTCAGACCACAGGGGCCCATCTGACCCCGAGTGAAGGAAAGAAGGATGGAAGCATAGATAAAAGCATCCTAGAATGTGTACAGACTAAGCAAAGTTAAAGAAGGTTTAGAGCGAAAGTCAGCATCAAAGGAGTCCACATGCCTCAGGAGTAAGTCTGCCTCAGTATCCTCGCTCAGTCACTGGCTGGGAGCAATCTGTGGGAAGCAAGGCCTTGGCATAAACACAGGGATGGATATCAGAGCCTAGGACACAGGGTCACTGACCAGTTACAATGCCTCACACTCATTGCCACCACATGTATTATTAAAGAACCCCCCACATATTCAGAGAACTGAGATGCTTTGTGGTACCTGTTTGAGTCTGAGCCTCAGAAGATCTATATGGCACTCAAATTAAAAAAAAAAAAAAATGCGCAAGAGCCAGGGGAATCAGACCCCAGGGACTAGAGACATTTGTGGCATTGAACGTCCCGCAACAGAGTATTCTGGTCAGTGGGAGAAAACCAGGCAGTGAGCAAAGCCCATTTGGAGGCAATACTCATCCCGCCCCCCACCCCCATTCTCTGTGAGTTGTAAGGCAGAGCACATTCTCAGTGCAGCAGAAATCCCAATGCTCTATGGTTTTGTTTTGTTGTTTGTTTTAACAAGCACCTCTTTGAAAGTAAATCTGATCAGTTTAATCTGAGAACCATTAAAAGTGATTAAAATCTCATCTTCTAGAAGCTATTTCAGAAATCCCTAAGGCCTTTTTGTGTATTTCCTTAGAAACAGAGTTCCCGTCATGTTCACGAGGGATGTTAGAAAACGCAGCTCCTTAGAATCCTCCCCCTCCATCAGGAAATCTGTGCTTCTGGCCAGCAGAGCACTGTTCATTCCCTAAACTGCCAGGGTGGTTCCCACAACCACTAGTCTAGATTAGGGGTTGTTTAACTACAGCCCAGGGACCACATCAGATGCTGGCTGGTTTTATGAATAAAGTTTTATCGGAACACAGCTACACCCACCTATGAACCCTTTGTCTATGAATGCTTTTCTTCTACAAAAGTGAGTGGAGTAGTTGTAACAGAGACTGTAGGGCCTCCAAACCTAAGACTGTTTCTTATGTGGTCCTTTAAGAAAAAGTTCACTGATCCTGGTCTAGATTACATCCAAAAGGGAATACGAGTGGAAAAAAGAGAATATAGGAGAAAATATGAGAAAAATGTAAGAGAATTATAGGAGACAATAAGGGCAGAGAGCATATATTTAAAACACTGCATCACCCTCCTAGCAATCCAGGGAGGATGGCACGAAATATGAGGAGACTGAGGCATAGAAGGCTTCAATGACTTGCTCAAGGTCACATGGATGGTAAGTAATGGACCTGGGATGGGTACTCAGGTCTGTGTGACTACAAAGTCCATGCTTTCCAAAAACAAAACAAAACAAAACAAAAGACAAAGTCCATGCTTTTCAACTTTATCCCACGTGTAGAAACCACAGTGTCATTAAGGGGTGACCCCAACATGATTTCATACCAAATAAAAATATCCCTTAATATGGAAGTTCTCTGAATATTATGTAAAATTTGAAGGACGGCACCTTAAACTCTAAGAAAAGCCACGTGCTTCCTGTATCAACAAGACTCGAAGATCACACACCACCAGTGCTGTGGTCTCATGAAAAGTCGCAGTTCTGAGACACATGTAGAAATGCCGGATTTACAGTGTCGCCTGGAATTAGGGCAATCTCCGACACACAACGCGAAGCGAGTCGAGTCTGCCTTGGAAGTCCTTGTCTTTCCTTTGGACGATTCCCACAAATGACTTAACATTTCTGGGCCTCAGTTTCCTCATTTCTCATCTTTAAAATGAGGAATAGTGAAAAACATTTAATAAAATGGGAATAATCAGAGTAGCTAGCTCACAGGGTCATTCTGCTCTGAATATCAAATGAGATAATCTGCATAAAGCCTTGCCTTGTGCCTGGGACAGAGCAGATATTCAATAAATGTTACCTCCTTCAGGTGGGGGCAGGGCTGGGTGGCTTAGAAGGTTAAGCGTGGGACTCTTGCTTTCAGCTCAGGTCACGATCTCACAGTTCGTGAGTTTGAGCCCCGCATTGGGTGCTGACGGCACAAAGCCTGCTTGGGATTCTCTCTCCTTCTCTCTCTGCCCCTCTTCTGCTCGCGCGCTCTCTCTCTCTTTCTCTCTCTCAAAATAAATAAATAAACATTTTTTAAAAAGTTCCCAAACATAGTGTTTTATCTTCTGAAGTAGAACTTACAGTCCCATGCTCCATTTCCTCAAAGCTGTGATATGTTTTTTTTAATTTTATTTTTAATTTTTAAAAATTTATATCCAAATTAGCTATCATATAGTGAAACAATGATTTCAGGAGTAAATTTCTTAATGCCCCTTACCCATTTAGCACATCCCCCCCCCACAACTCCTCCAGTAACCCTCAGTTTGCTATCCATATTTACGAGTCTCTTCTCTTTTGTCCCCCTCCCTGTTTTTATATTATTTTTGTTTCCCATCCCTTATGTTCATCTGTTTTCTCTCTTAAAGTCCTCATATGAGTGACCAAATTGTCCTGAAAATTATCCATATTCCCCCACGCCCAGTTCCAGGTACCTAGGAATGCCACCACACACCTGGGCATAAATCTGGAAGTGACCCTTGTGCACAACATTCACCCCTCGCTAGCCTGAACCCTCCTCTGCCTGGGCCCTCCCACTTCATTCCTACTGCCTCTGCCCTAATTCCTGTCACCAGGTCTCCCATCCTCCACCTCCCGACTAGTCTCTAGCCTCTCCAATAACCTGACCCAGAAGTGAAAGTCCCGATACTGGCCAGGTCGGCGCCTGCGCGAAAACCTTACATGGCTCCTCAGAGTCAAGGTCCACACACCCAGGCTTCGCGCGCAGGGTCACTATGACTGGCCTGGCTTCCCTGGCCAGCCTTGACTCCGTTACCCTTTCTACAGTCAAGGGAAGCGGCACTGAAATACCTGACAAGGAGCCACAGACACCCACTGGACTAGACGTCACTGGTGCCCGCCACTGGCCCCTTAGTTTCTGGTTCTGGGAAAGGTCTGGAGCAGGACACCCGAGGGAGGAACGGCTGTCTACCAACCAGGACAGCACATGTCAACACTCGATGACTACCAGAGCACCCTGGGGCCAAACAGAACTTATTATTCCCCTTACATGCCCTTTACATGCCTCTCTGTATTTACAAATCTGGCTCCTTTCCACAGCCCATCCTAATTGCCACTTTTTCTACAGAGTGCCATATAGAAGTCACCTTTCCCTATCTTTCTGAATTCCCACAGCAATTCCCTCAAGGGCCCCAGTTAGGGCGCAGCACTGCCTTATCACCAGACAGGTACCAGCATACGTGTGTTATCTAACTTAGATTAGCAAAATGACAACCTACAACTCAACTCAGCTTACAGATACTTGCTAAACCTGAATTATTATTACTATTATTATTGTTGTTGTTGTTATTATTATTTTAGCAAGAGACTTCAGATTCCAAACCTGTGTGTTTCTGGCTTCTCTGGAAGCATGTTATGGTAAGCCCAGGCCATCCTGGGCTGATGGAGCTATGACGGGCCAGGTCTGTGAAGCAGCCGCTCCCCCTCCCCCAGCAAGGGGACGCATTTCCCCACAATGCCCACTGGCCTATTTCACTCCTTTCCGTTTCCTGCCTGCTCCCTGCCAGCATTTGCATTTGCAGCCCTGCTATAATAACTTCAAGGGTGGAAAGCATCCCCTCTTAACCTTCAACGAGTGTGATGGTTACAAAGCATGGACTCTGGTCCAAACCACTTAGGGTCCTGGTTAATGCTGAGGCTCATTAGCTGTGTGATTTTTGGCAAGTTACCTAACCTTTCCTTGATTCAGTTTCCTCTTCTGTAAAATGTGAACAAAAACACCATAGTACCTATTTTATAGGATTCTCGGGAAGATTAAATGAGTTAACAGAGAAAGTACCTAAAACAGCGCCTGGGGTGTAGGAGGAAATCCAGTATTTGTTTATATACTCATAATACCTATAGCAGAGGCAGTAGAAGAATCCTCACAGAACCTAGGACACTCAGTAGGTATACAAGCACACTTGGAGAGTAAATGAAGACGTCAAATAATATACACAAGAGCCGCACCGAAACTTTGGGCTAACCCAGTGAAGGCCTGATGTGATGGAATGCCCACCAACATGGGTAGCCCAGAGGAAATACCGGGGGGCGACTATACATTACAGGGCTCCCTCGGTTTGGGGCTATGGAAAAACATCTCTGCATGTATTCCAGAAAAATGCTATTTTATCAAATGGGGGAGATTATAACAGTAATTATCCAAGTAGCAAATAAAGTTTCAATAAGATTGCCCGAATTCCAGCCAGGAGCTCTGTAGAATTTCCCTCCAGAGATGCTTGGGGACAATATGGGGGAAGGGAAGGAAATAGCCTGAGGCCTTGGCATGGAAGTACATATGCAGAGAAGCTCCTTACTTTTGATCACTTTACACGTTCGTTTGGAATGGCTTGCAAGAGGGTTAGTTGACGGAAATTATGGGGGAATTTAATTTCCTCCCTGCACCAAACCTCTTCCAGATACAAAGTTCAGTCAATGACCATATACTTTTTGAAGGAACTAAATAATAATGAAAATTATACCTACATTCAAATGCAGAGAAAACAGATATTCAGCTTCTAGAAACATCCAGCTCTCTGCAATGCCTCTCAAGAGGAAGATGTAATGGAGCATACCAGGGTGTTCTTGGCCCTAACCCTGAACTTATCGTTGAGGATTCTAATTAAAAAGTGATTTGTTTCCCTATGGTGGATACTTTATGGAGGAAGTTTGGCTAAGTTCAAACCAGAGGAGGAGTACTCAATAAGTGAACTTTATCGTCCTTAAGAAGAGTCCAACAGCTGGAAGAGATTTTATACCCTTTCTCATTAAGGTGGATTTCTTTTTTTTTTTTTTTTTTCTTTCTGGAATCCCTTCAGGAATGACCTCAGGGAGAATGATGTCAGTGGATCATCATCCCAGGCCCAAAAATTCTTCCTTCTGACAACAAGACCCCATCTAGAACGGACCCACCCAGACTCCGGTGCCTCTGTCCTCAGGCCACAACTCAACCCTGACTTAGGGGAAAGGTGAGCTGTGATGATTTTGAAAGCCCAAGCCTGGCGTAGTCAGAAATTCATGTGATAACAAGTTCGCAGCCCCGAATCTGGAAGATCTCCAAGGAAACTTCTCTCCAGAGCACCAAAGGAAGCCAAGAGAGATTACAACATCTGGGACCACTGCTGTACATTTGAAGGTGATGATTGTTTAGGCAAGTGATTTACTGGTGACCTGCGGGGAAAACAAAGTCAAGCAGAGGAGGGGACTGACGTGGCAGGGAGAACAAGCCAGTAAAGGCTGTGTGTATGAATCACAGCTGGCCCTGGGCCAAGACCAAGTACCTGATAGTGAAGTAAAGGAAAACTGGGCAACAGGGTTCTGGTCCCAGCTCTGTCACTTCTTTTCTCTGAGACCTTAGGTTAGAAGCTTCTCCGGATCTTGTTTTCTTCCTCTACAGGATGGGAAGGAGGAGAAGAGGTCAGCAGTTAAATCTCCAGGGCCTTCAGGGACCAAACTGGGAATGTCAACGCATGAAGGAGCTTAGGTGAGGCAGCAAGAAAGGCAGGGTACTCTGGTGACCCAGCTGATCAGTGCGCATGCTCCTGGCCAAATGCTCTCAGGTGCATGGCTGTTAAATCACTGATCTAGCTAACACACCTCTGGTCTGAAGCAGACTTTGGACTGTTATCATCAGAGCCATGGACTGGGTGGTGCCCAGGGCCACATTCTGCTTTAAGTCTCTGGGTGTCTGAGATCCTAAAATGGGTCCAGAATGAGACACATCACACTCTTGCCTCAAATACAAAGGAAACGAGGTCAAGGACGGTTTGCGTTAAAACCAAGGGCTTCGCGGCAACCTGGGATTGAGCGCTCTGCTCACTCACCAACAGGTAGTCTTGTTTCTATCTGAACTATCTAGCGATATTATTTATACCAGGGGTCAGCACATTTTGTTTTCTTTAAAGGGCCAGACAGTAAGTATTTCAGTCTTTGCAGGTCACAACTACGCAGCTTTGCCACTGTAGCACAAAAGCAGCCATGACAAGTGAGGAGGGCTGTGTTGTAATACAACAGATTTATCAAACAGGTAGAATTTGGCCTACAAGCTATAGTTTGCTAACCACCGATGTGTACGATTTGGCATGAATATGTACACATTTTGCTGCAGAAATATTACTGATTCTGATTATGACTGCTCTTCTCAACACCTCTGGGGTTGTGATAGATAGAATAATGGCCTCCAAATACGTCTATGACGTCTATGTCCTAATTCCTGAAACCTGCAAAGATACGACCTTACGTGGCAAAATGGACTGTGCAGATCTAATTGAATGAAGGACCCTGAGATAGGAAGGTAAGCTGCATTACCCATGTGGGCTCAGTGTGAACACAGGGGTCCTTCCAGGAGGGAGGTGGAGGGCTCAGAGATACAAGAGCCAAGATGAAAGTAGCAGAGGTCAAAGGGAGAGAGTAGATTCAAAGAGGATATGCTTCTGGTTTGAAGCCAGAGAAAGGAGCTCAAACCAAAGAATGCAGGTGGTCCCTAGAGCTGGAGAAGGCAAGGAGGCAGATTTCCCCTAGAACCTCCGGAGGAAAGGCATGCCTGCCAACACTTTGATGTCAGGCTTTCTGACCTCCAGAACCGTCAGATAGTGAATACGTGTTGCAATAAGCCATTAAGTTTGTGCTTATTGGTTACAGAAGCAACAGAAACTAACACAGAGATACAGCATAATATACGGAGGATGCACTTAATTTCCTTTCTAAAAGAGAAAATTTTGAATATAAAACTCTTTTCCTGAAAATGTCAGATACTGGCTTATGGATTTATGGTTGTATGATCTTGAGTAAGATCTTTCAGCTCCTTAAATCTCAGGTCCCCCATCTACAAGATGGGCATAAAATCACATCTTCCCTCAAGGTCTTTGTGAAGGACATGGTGATGCTCTTGCTAAATCCCTCTTCGAGAAAGGCCTTGGTGCCCAAGTGATCAAAAGTGCTATTGGCAGTCGGCTGAAAACTGGTCAGCCCTGAGGCACAGCCTCAGCTGCAGAAAGCCCTTGAGGCAGCGGGCACTTCTAAGTCTGATCAACATGGAGGGATATAAAGGCCTGGCCGTTTCCAAAGAGCTGAGACTCAGAATTTCTAGTCGTCAGCAAACATTTCTCTCTAAACTTTTTAAATTGGAGACTCAATGAGGGCATTTCAAAGTAGTTTGCTAAAGTCAAAAGATGTACCTTGTCTTCGAATATTTAGGTAGAGCTTAAGATTTTAGTAAATTTTTTGAATAAAGACTAGTTTACTAATTAATTATATAAATTGAAAATAGAAATATTTTATATTATCATAAACAAGCCAGTATATTTTCAAACAGGTGGTTATTTAAATCACACAAGAATCCAACCAAAGGATAAATACAAGAGGATATAATAACTATCAAGTCCTACCAACTGGGTAAGCCATACCTACAAACTTCACCCAACCCTGAAAGTTTGGCTGGCTGCCATGGCATGCCAGGAAAAGCTGGCTACTCAGGGCCCAACTGTGGTATCTGTGTGTCCTCAGTATACCTATCAAGCTTCCACCTCATGTAGCTGTCACCAGGGGACACTGTATTAAACTTGAAGCCACTATAACCGAACTTGCATCCACAAGCTCAATGGGAAGCTGGTGGTAGGAAATTTGCCAGGATTTAGAAACTTCTAGAAAGAGATGAGCAAAGAAGGGGAGAAGTTGCTTCAACCAATCTAGTCTTCTTCTAAAGTAAGGTAGAGAGGTTGGAAAAAGAGGAACCCTAATAATTTTAAATCAAGAAAGCTTAACACGGAATACCTTCAGGCAATGGAGACTTTTCAGAAGAGAAGAATTTCATGGCCATTCCATGGACACATTGATTGGAAGCCCCTGGATTTCCTATAAGTTCCTTTTAGGTCTCCCAAAAACACCAGCATTAGTCGTAGCCTGGACACTTCTTGTTGTCCCTTCCAGATCCATTCTGTACCCTTTCCTGTCTTGCTCTGGGCCCTGTTGGTATCTTCTCCCAGATTCCCTTGTTCTCTGGCTTCCTGTTGGGTCAACCAACTGAGAGCACCAACAAGAGGACACTAGAAGGAGGGGAGAGAAGGCAATAAGGAGGGTGATTTCCCCTCCCTTCTACTCAAGGTCCACCATGTGGCAGCGTCCCTCATTACCACTTAGTCAAGCGATCCTCTCTACAAAACACTCTCAGAGTCAGGGTTCCAGTGAGCCCCTCTCCCCTCGCTCTTTCCCTGCCGGTGAGGGGTGGGGGGGGGAGGTGCGGGGGAAGGTGGTAACAGCCCTAGGTAACTATACTCTCCCTTTTGATGTCCCTATACCCTGCTCACACTTTGTAAACTGTCCTTTTATTAAATTCTCCCCAAGGTACTCATTCGGAGTCTACCACTTGCTTCCTGCTGTGACCCTCACTGATATAAACGATACAGGCTTTATGCAACATTTACTATAAGCTACGTAAGCGCTGTTTCATTTAATCCTCCTCCCCAAGGATTCCACGAAGTGGGTGTTACTATTCCACCTTACAGAAGATGACTTCCAGATCTAGAAAAATTCCAAATCACACAACCAGAAAATAACAAGGCAGGAAGTGAACCCAGGCTGTTTAAGCACCAACTATGATTTGAATCACTATGCTAGGGTGCGATGATCAGTCTAACCTCACCAGGCCCACACCTTCAGCAGGTCAATAATATGTTTTCGGAAACGGGTCCTCCCCACCCCCCACTCTACCAGCACCAAATAAAGTGGCAGAAAGAGATTAGTAGCTGGTCTACACCTGATGAAAATGACCAGCATTATTGCTGAGGACTCTCAGATAGACTCACTGCAAGCAGCCTTTCCTCATCCTTTTCTGATGAGCTAATAAAAGTTCTGCATCTATGAGGTCTACAGGTGCTGGAGTGTAAGTGGTAGCAAGAGAGCGAGCGAGAGAATGAAAAGGTCTAGACAGGCAGGTCATGATTAAATATCAAGTCATTTCTACCCAGTCTTTGGTCTTCACTAAGAGGGTGGGAGATGTACACGCTTTGAGTGGTGACCTTTGAAACTGAGAGCAAGCTTTTATAGACAGGATCTCATCCCTTGTCCAACAGAGGGGGAGGCTTATGTGCTCTAGATAATGAAATTTTTGTCTGCCAAATTAGACCAGCCAGCGGCCCTTTATCTTTAAACCAGTGGTTCCATAAACTGCAGTCCCCACTTAACGCCGCCATAGGTCTTTGTAGCCTCACATTTCTTTTTCAAAGCCTTCTTGAATATCTTGCACATATAGATGACCTTTAGACTCCATTTAGCAAGTTCTTAAATCTATTCTATCCCGCTGGGATTTGGGTTGGAAAAGTGTGAACTTTACTATTAATCTCAGGGAGACCCATTGTTGTCTCGGTTAGACTTCTTTGTGGTGGGCAACAGAACCCAACTCTGGCCAACCTAGGCAGAGGAACTTTTTGAAAGGATGTCCAAGGCTTGTGGAATTTACAGCGGACCCCCATGAATGATGGGGACTAGGTTTGGGACAGACAAGAATCAAGGAAGCAGGAAGGAGAGCTGTAGACCAGAACCTAGAAGGGTCTGATCCAAATGCTTTTAACTCCATGAGAGCTGTCCCTCTTCTTGTACTGTTTGGGACTTAAAGTATGCAGAGAAAGTGCCTGGGTAACCGGCTGAGGTCTTACACTCTCTCTCTCACGTCTCCCCCTCCTTGTCCACCAACTGGCCTCCCCAGCAGGAAGTAGTCACCATGAACTACCCTCTGCAGAAGCTGTAGTCAATGCATACCTTTAATCCCTTGTCCTATGCCAGAAGCTACCCAGAGTTTCACCTATCAGCAGACTTCTCCTCTCCCTGGCCAGGGGCTACCCTTAACCAACGAGGGACAGAGTCTGCAAGATCAACAATCCAGCTCCCTTGCCCTTCAGAAAGAAATGTGAAGCGTGTTCCTTCCCAGAAGGTCCTCAGTGACATTGACCCCAGTTGCCCACTGGAGGTGACAACTGAAGGTTTGACGCAAATGAAAGATGGTGGCCTCCTCCTTTCCACGTCCTACATCCACACTCTCTCAGGCTTTTTTCCTAACAGGAATTTGAATGGCTATGAGATGAAAGTAATTGAGGACGAAGAAATACAAATGGCAGACAGTCACCTCATGGACTCACAAGGATAGCAAAAAAAAAAAAAAAAAAAAGAACAACAAAAAAAAAGCTTTTAATACTTTAAGAAGGGGAAAAATATAGAAGATGGTTCCTATTAGAAGCATTAATTTGCGATTTTATTTCAAGATGAAATGAGTAAGATTCTCAAGTTGTACCATCACATCTTTGGAAGTACACCTGTATCAGTTATCAATTGCGATTCCCAAAATTTTGTGGCTTAAAGCAAGAAACGTTTACTATCTCACAGTTTCTGTGGGTCAGGAATTTGGGAGCAGCTTAGTTGGATGGTTCTGGCTTAGGGTCTCATGAGAGACAGCATGTGGGGGGCTGCAGCGGACGGAAGCCTCCAAGATGGCTCGTTCCCACCGCCAGAGCCTCAGCTCCTCACACATCGACTTCCTTACAGGACTGCCTGAATGTTCTCCGGACACGTTGCTGTAGAATTTTACTGGTTACACAAGTCAGCCCTATTCAAAGTAGAAGCAGTTGACTCGAGGGCATAAATATCAGGAGGTGGGGAATGCCAAGGGCCATTTCAGAGGCTGGCTATGGAGTACCACTTTCTCCTAAAGCAGCCAACTCTTTTGGAAGTCTTTAAGAAAGTGACTGAATGATAGTTCTACCGAGTGGAGTCAGGGACTCCCTGTCCTAACATTTAGTGGGTCCACAACTAGAAGTCTTAGCGTAACAGTTTAACATGTAGCCCAATTGTTTTGTGCAAAGAAGGACCTCGGTAGAGTTCATTTTACTTGTGCTTATGACTCTGGCCGGGGGTCTGAGGATAACCAGATCTCCAGAGCTGGAACCAGAATGTGAATCGGGCTGGATCACCGTGTGTTTGGATAGACAATCTCTCCACTGCCGATGCTTCCCTTCCTCCTCCGTGGGGATCAGATCCTAAACCCCAGCACGAAATAAACAAAAGAGGGAAAATTCCTTTGTCAGCCCACCAGAACCTAGTAAAAATAGAGCCATATGCTGCAGAACCCAATCCGGAAATTCCAGCTTAACATAAAAAATATAAAATACCATCCTCAAGGAGCCAAGCCTTTAGAGACAAGATGACTCTGCCAACCCAAATAAGTGGGAAGGCCGAATGAGTTCAAGCGCCAAGCACATTTTAGAACCACCCCTGCCCCCACCAAATCATAAATCTAACACAAGGAAGGCCTGTGGATAAGGGCCTGGGAGATTATCTTTCATGGCATTTCTCTCACTCACCCAGAGCCCAGGGTTCAATGTGTGTGTGTGGTGTATATTGTACTGACCCAGAGCTCAAAGGGAGAGTAACACCGAGGCCTGAGAAGGAACCCCTAAAAAGAGACTCTAACAAGGGCATTTCTCTTCATGAGAAATGGCAATTAAAGATATTTGGAAAAGCAGAGGAATGTACACAACAGCACTATCATATGCATTGATTTAAACAGTGGGTCGGGGTGCCTGGGTGGCGCAGTCGGTTAAGCATCCGACTTCAGCCAGGTCACGATCTCGCGGTCCAGGAGTTCGAGCCCCGCGTCGGGCTTTGGGCTGATGGCTCGGAGCCTGGAGCCTGTTTCCGATTCTGTGTCTCCCTCTCTCTCTGCCCCTCCCCCATTCATGCTCTGTCTCTCTCTGTCCCAAAAATAAATAAACGTTGAAAAAAAAAATTTAAACAGTGGGTCATTTCACTGCAAATGTGTGACATTAAACAGTGATTCAGACGACAAAATGCCAGAGATAAACAGCATCACAAAGCTCTTGCACAGAAATGCTAGTCGTGTGCTCTGTGGGTCCCTGATTCCGTAACTAGCACTAGTAACCATGTGGTTGTTCAAGCCAGAAAAGTGGGGAACGTCCTTGACACTTGTCCTTCATGGGCTCGCACTCTACTTCTAACTTATTATCAAGGTTTCTGCATCCTACTCCTTCCTCAATGTTTTCCACATCCCTCCATCTCCACCAGCCCACTCAGGCCTTTTGCTTGGTGAGCTGTAGCACCTCAAAACTGTTTTCCCAGCTTCTAGTCTGGGCATGCCCCTCCCCCACAGTAGTTAGCATTTGTTTCTGCTGTAACAGACAAACTCAAAATAAAAGTGTAGAGAAATGTGGGGATTAGCAATTCAGGGGTGGCATGACATTCCTCCAATCGCCAGAAACCCAGCCTTCTTCATTCTTATGTTCTCTGGTGTGGCTTCTGTTCCAGGGTCACCTCATGGTTCAAAATGGTTGCCAGGGCTCCAGACATTACATCTGCATCGCAGCTAGCAAGAGTAAGGAAAGGATTGAAGATCACGCCCTCTCCTGTAAAGGATACTTTCCAGAAGTGTACACACAAACTTTTATATTGCACTGTCCAAAACTTACATAACCACACTTGGTGGCAAGAGAGATTGGGAAATTTAGTCTTTATGCCAGTCACATGCACAATACAAATCTGAACTGTTATTCCTACAGAAAAAGAATACAGCAGAAATCAGGAAGAGAATAGAGCATGTTGTCAATTCCTGATTAGGGACTTGATTTTCCCCTTCTACAGACAGCTTGGTGAAGATGTCTTAGTTTGGGTTCCCCTGAAGCAGACCTCGAGACCATTTCTGCACCTCCCCTTCCACATCATCTCAGCCAGAACACGCTCTTTTATGCCCTTTGAGAACTTACTTATGGAGGCCCCACAGGCCACGGTAAAGGCTGTAGTTTGCACAATGAGAAGCCACTATGGGGTTTTGAACATGAGAGTGACCAGATCAAATCTGTGGTTTTCAAAGTTCTCCATGGCTACTGTGTAGGACAGACTGTAGTGAAGCAAAGCATCAAGCTGGGAGATTAGATGGGAGAAAACTGCAGGACTTTAAGGGACAGCTGAAGGCGTCTAGGTAAAGGGGATAAAAATAGAGATGCTAAGATAAGGACAAACTTGAGTCACACTGCGGATATATAGCCAACAATACCAGTTGTCAGAAAGGCCCCAGAATTTTGGATGGGGGCGCCACTAACTGAGGGGGGACTGGCTAGGGGAGGAGCGAACCAATGAAGGAAAAAAATCAGGAGTTCTTTTCAGGATGAGTCAGCAATGCCAAGCAGGCACCCAAATGGAGATGTCGCATAGGCAGTTAATACATACGGGTCTGGTGTACAAGCATAGGGTCACGGCTAGACGCGTATTTTTTGGATTCTTCTGCGCATGATGACATTTAAAATCGGTGAACTAGATAAAATCACCTGTGGAAGATACAAATGAAAGAGGAGATAGAGAGGGACGGAAGGGGGTGGGCGCTAAGGACAAAGCCTCCACGTACTCCAACCAAGTACACGGATCCTTGAAACACTCAGTTCCCCGCTGGGTAAAATGGGAACACGTCTGGGAAAGTGCGTGGGATACCAGGCAGTGCTTTAAAAATGCAAACAGTCCTTATTTCTGCATCAAACGGTAAATAATTTGAAACAACCAATTACCTTTATCCAGTCAAGTGAAATGTTTTATAACCAACTGTTGTAAAAAATAAGCTGTGGTTTGACTGTGTTTAACATAACTCGGTCTTGCGCTGGCTTTCTTTTTTCCTATTAGTTTATGTGTTTAGGCACAGCCCATGAAACACCATATAAATGTAAAAATTGTTATTAAAAGTGTTCATAAAAGCTTCTTCAGAGTTCTCTTGTTTTATGTTACAAATGACACCCCTAAACACCCCAGGAAAAAGGATTTGGAAGATAAACGTTTAAAAGGAGAGGAACAAGAAAAAGTGTCTTTTATTTTTAACACTGAATGCTACCCATCCTATTTTTAAAATTTTTCTGCACATCCTGATTTAAAAAGTGAAGGGGAAATGGCTATTATTCCTTAATCCTCTACCACATAAAAGGCACTGTGATTATGATTGTGTACATTACCTCATTTAATTTTTTTCCAGCTCTCGTAAGAAGTGGGTATCAGGAAATGCACGTGATAGTGGAGGAAACTGAGGCCCAGAGAGCTCGAGTTACCCTGCAAGCTGGAGGGGGGCAGAGCTGGCTTGTGACGCCAGGTTAGGGGGGCCCTGGAGCCCATGCACTTTCACTCTACTGTTTTGTAACTGTGACTATGCTGCTTCTTTTATACTTTGTTTCCTATGGCTGCTGTAACAAATTAACACCAACTTCGGGATTTAAAACAATGCTAGTTTTTTATCTTCCAGTTCTGCAATTCTAAGTCCAAAAATAGATCTTACGGACTAAAATTAACATGTCTGCAGAGCTGTGTTCCTTCCGGAGGCTCTAGGAGAGACTCTATTCCTTGCCTTTTCCTGCTTGCATAGTCTTACAGAGTTTCTGATTCAGTAGGTCTGGGGCAAGGCCTGAGAATTTGCTTTTCTATCCAGTTCCCAGGAGATGCAGACACGGCTGGCCTGGGGACCCCACTTTAAGAACCACTGCTCGACGTTATGTTCCCTCTGCTAAAATACTGTGTATTCTTGTTTTCAACATGGCCCCTGCCTGATTCAGTGGCCTTCACCGAAATAGTTTACCACCCCGATCCAGGAGTTTGATTTGGTATGTTGGGTGGACGGGGGAGGGGGATAAAATTCTAACACCCACTTCTAACCTAGACCTTCCCATGAGATTGGATCACTCACTACTTCTTAGCTCATGGCCCCTTCCAGCAGTGAAATCACTGTGGCATCAGCTTCCATAACCACACCTCCTTTTCTGGCTCTGACCCTCCAGCCTCTCTCTTGAGATTACACTGGGCCCACAGGATAATCTTCTCAACTCAAGATCCTTCACTCAATCACACCTACAAAGTCCCTATGCCATGGAAGGTAAGGTAGCCGCAGGTCCTGGGGATTCCACGTGGACCTCTACGGGAGCCATTATTCTGGCTACGATACCTGCCTACCTGCTCTTTCGGGCTCCCACATTTCCATTTGAAGACAAACTGTGATAAAGCATTACAAGGTTTTCACTCAGTGTCAAGTCCTCTTTCTGGGCCTTTGCCCTCTGTATTTGTTAGTATTTTTAGCACAGGAACCACGGGCCCTCAACAGAATGGGGTCCCTCACATCCTAATGAACTGGTCCCTCTCATTCGTTTATTGTCGTCAGGTTGGGTGCTCAGACACGGGAGAAATGGGGGGGTGGAAATGGGCACCTCCTCTGACATTTGACAGTCTAGAGACAAGACTGCTCCCCCTTTCAAACAGCTCCCCTCAGCTCCTTGTCTTATTCCCAAGAGTAGGGAGAGAAAAGAACAGAGGATCCTGACTTGAATGTAAAAAGACACGTTATGTTGCCTTGGCGTTCAAGGCCCTCTGTGATCCGACCATGTCCTCCATCCCCAATAACACAGCCCAGCTCCAACCACAGTTGGCTCCTCTCCAGCCCTAAACACACCCTGCCCTGCCACATATCACTCTTTGCACACACCCCACTTCTTCCCATGCCCCTGGGCTCCTCTGCTGGGTGAGAACTGACTTATCTTTGAAGAAGGCCCACGTGTCACACCCTTCAAGAAACCTAAGCTGATTCCCTTCATCAGGATTAGCAGGAACAACAGCCTCTGGGTTCCCAATCACTTTGTTCCTCCCAATCACTGTTAGGCAGAGATCCTTCAGATACAAATGCCCGAGCCCGGTTCAAATTAGGAGGGTGTAGAGAACTGCCAGATTCTGGCAGCTGATGTTCAAGAATGGTCTAGCTTCAGGCATGGCTGGATCCAGGGTCCCAGACAACACCGTCAGTTTCGTTAGTTTCCTCTCTTCTTCTCCGTCTCCCCATTTCTGAGTTCTGTCCTTTCCCATATGTCCACTTGTATACAGGGTGGGACAATGACTGCCAGCTACATATAATCCCAGTTTAGCAAGCCAGGTGGAAAACAGGATCCTCTCTCTCAACACAAAGATGGCTCTCCCAGGGAGATATCATTGGCATCACTGTTCCCCTGCCCATCAATGAACCCAATATTGTGGTAGGGAAGATAAACTTTTCAGTCATTGGCCACCTGAGATCATGGGCCTAACTTTGCGCTGAGGATTCAGGGAACTTCAGATCAGCTTTAGCACTGGGAGGGGATACGCAAAGAAAAATGCTGAACAGACCAAAGTTACACTGCCAGAGACCCCCGCAGCCTAGGGTAGCACCTACCGGTTTGTATTTCCCTTTATCTGTTTATACAATTCGCTATTCCAAACAATCACAAGGTTCTATTATTTGAGGACATACTTTTCATTCACTGAACAGTTATTGAGTAAATAGCTACCGTGTGCCAGGCGCTGTGCTTGGCACTTAATTAGACTGTGTCTTATGCCTCCCAACAACCCTGCAGGCTGAGTGCTTTCATCACCCGCCCCCATGACGACTACCACCAAAAACAGAAGTGAGGCTCAGAGACCTCACATGGCAAGGCCACCAAAAGTTGGGTAAAAATAAAAGCAGAATTCGAACCAAAGGTCCTTTGGCTCCAAGGGCTGGTCTTCCCACAACCCTGTGTGAGCTTAGCCAGGGCAGGGCTTGAGTCCTGCTCATCTCTACCTGTCCTCCAGCACCCAATCCATTGCACGGCACCCAGCAGGTGCTTGGTACATGGTTGTTGAAGGTGTAAGTCAGTGAATGGAAGAACGTCATTCCTCAGCAACACCTGAGGATTCTCTGCTTGAGCTATTCGGACAGGGGATAGAGCTGAGTCAGTGGGATTCTTCAAGACAGGCTTACAGAGGAGTGTCAAAGGTGATGGGGAGAGAGGAAGGGAGGGGGGGCACAGATACGTTTCAGTTTTGCGGACACCTTCCTACTTATTCTGGACCACGGTGTTATGGATTGAATTGTGTGCCCCTACCCCCCACCCCCATATTCATATGTTGAAGTCCCAGCCCCAGTATCTCAGAATGGGACCGTATCTGGAGACAATTCCCTACAGAGGCAATCAAGTCAAAATGAGCTCATGAGGGTGGGCCCTAATCCATCCAGTATGACTGCTGTCCTTTTAAAAAAGAGAAACAGGGGCACCTGGGTGGCTCAGTCGGTTGTTGAGCGTCCGACTTCAACTTCGGCTCAGGTCGTGATCTCGCGGTTCGTGACTTCGAGCCCCGAGTCGGGCTCTGTGCTGACAGCTCAGGGTCTGGAGCCTGCTTGGGATCCTGCGTCTCCCTCTCTCTCTGGCCCTCCCCCTCTCATGCTCTGTCTCTCTCTATCTCAAAAACAAATCAACATTAAAAAAACTGTTTAAATAAATAAATAAATAAGAAGGAGAAACAGCCATAAGGAAAGATGATGTGGAGACACAGGAAGAAGAGTGATAATTATTAGCTAAGGAGAGAAGCCTGCACCAGATTCTCTCTCACAGCCAACCCTAACAATACCGTGACCTTAAAATTCCAGCCTCAGGAACCACAAGACAATAAATTGCTATTGTATTACCCACCCAGTCTGTGGCACTTCGATGCAGCAGCCCTAAGAAGCTATATTCGCAGACTTATGATGTGTGTGCCTACATGCATTCACACACTCACACACATTTTTTTCCATTAAAATAAAAAAAACTCCCTAGTAAAACAACGAAACAATGGACACTTAGAAAATAAATAAAATTTCATTTGTAGCCATCAATCACACTCCCCTACAATCATGAGAATAAAGGGCCTCCTTTAAAAGAAAAAAAAAATCAAAACTTTCTGGTCTCCCACTTTCTACATAAAGGTTCACTCAGGGGAAACCACCATATGAAATCCAAATTTATCTGGGTTTTACTTGGAAACTGCCTCACCGGAATGCAGAAGTGGAGCAAGAGATGCGAGAAAGACCGTCTGGAACCCATTTGTGTGTTGTTGCTCAGGAGGGAGCCCAGGGAGGAAGCCAGGAGCTACAGGCGTCCAGAAACGCACGGGGGCCTCCACCCCTCTCAATCTGCCTGGGATCAAGGGTTTCCCGGATGGGCCACTTGTGGGGCTAAAACTGGGACAGTACTGGACAAACGGGATGGTTGGTCTCCTTCCAGTCCTCTGCAGGGCAGTGTAGCAGGTTCTGAGAAGAGCCTCTGGAGTCGGGGAGCTGGTGCTAGGACCCCCAAGCCCCTAGTGCACAGTAGGGCACACTGTTTAACCTCTCTGAGCTTCGCATTCCTAAAGCCTACCACGGAGATAACAAGAGTTGCCTCATACAGATATGGCGAGATGGGTAACAGCCTCGGATGTGCTCACAGTGAGCAGCGGTTCTATCTGCCCACATCTCACCCATGCAAAGCCAAGGATCATTCTGCATTAGGCTCCGGGGCTTTTATGCTGCAAGAACTTGCAAGGCTCGTGCTAATGCACAGGCCCCAACAGTGGAGGGCTCACTGCCCCTGGGTGCAAACTTCTATCAGCTAGGTTTGAGAGCAGTGCCTGAGTGCTCCCAACTTCTTGAGCCTCAGGGCACTTTTCTGAGAGGTGTTCTCTGTTTCTCAAGGGCCTGGACAAACTGCAGTGAACCTGGGAAGCCCCCTTACATTGGCCTGGTCTCCTCCATATCACCCTCCCCAGTCCCTGCCCTCACTCCTGCTTCCCAGGACTACCTCTCCGGTAAATCCCCTGAATCCAAACACTTGCTTCAGTCTCTATGAAAATTTAAAATCATGGGGCACCTGGGTGGTGCACTTGGTTCAGCATAGGACTTTGGTTCACGTCATGATCTCACGGTTCATGAGTTCAAGCCCCACATTAGACTCTGCACTGACAGTGCAGAGCCCACTTGGGATTCTCTCTCTCTCCCTCTCTCACTTTCTCTCTGCCACTACATCACTTATGTGCTCTCTCTCAAAAATAAATAAACTTTAAAAAATAAAATTACAACCAAGCTTAGCAAATGCCAAGCAGGCATTTTAAAAATGTCCACTGTTACCTTTATTCATCTGAGGTCTACAGTTCATGGGCACTGGGAAACCTTGTTTCTAAGGTGGGATATCTCAGAGAGCTAGCTGGTGCCCAAGGGGTTTGATATGCTTTTAGAAAGATGCCATTTGGGCCTAAAAATGGACCAAGTCCACCTGTAGACTGTTGTCCCTTGATGAAGCCAGAAATCTGTTCAAAATGGAAATGCCTGGAAATGAAAATGAAAATGCTTGCAGAATTTCATCAGGTCAGATGAGAGCATTTTCCCCTCCTAAATGTATATAGAGCTGTGGGTGTCTAACTTATAAACCCCTCCCTGTTGGTTTTTATGCTCTCAGTTTGGGGGGGGGGGGGCGATGGCAAAAGTATGCCAACAGCCCAACACAATCGTGTGATGTCTCTAGTACGGAGAGGATTTTTATTGTACCTTTCCAATGCTCATTTAGCTTCTTAGACAAATAGCTATAGGCAAGCCACCTTGTAACAGAAACGTTTCTGAGATTTGCAACAGGACAAGCCATTTGACATTAACTAAAGAGTGAGGTACACAGTTGCAAATGAGTCTGGAAATGGCTCTGGGTGTTGGGAAACCTTGCTATAGTAGCTCCAGAATCAGACTGGATTAAAAAAAAAAAAAAAAAGACAATTGTTTTCCACAACACGGCCGCTTGAATATAAAGGCTTACCATTTAGTATTTCTACCTAGCGTTCTCCAGTTACACAGTAAAAAAGAGCATTTTAAATTCACGCCCTGGTAGTGCGGCTTGATTCTTGTTAGCTATTGATTTACAGCGAGCTACGCCTAGATTCTCCAGCCACCGTTGAAGAGCCAGCCAGAAAGGGGGTGGCCAGGGACTCCAGGGATCAAAAATGGAAGAAATTCACCTCTGAGAACCTTCTACTTTCAGGTGTCTTGAAAGAGACAAAACAAGAATAATAACAAGCCAAGGATTGGCTTCTCATGCTTTCAAGTAGATTTGAATCCCCTTCCGACACCCCCACCCTCTACTGTGGATGTTGTTAAAATGCAGATTCTGATCCTGGGGGTCTGGGGCAGAGCTTGGGAGCCTGAATCTCTAATAAGCTCCCAGGTAATGCTGATGGCTTCCCGGCCACATCTTGAGTTGTAAAGCTCCAAAGACCAAGGGTTGTAAAACTGACTCCCAGTCGTCAAGAAGTCTGCCTCCAAAGTTTGGTTCCACTGCTGCAAGTTTGTGAAACCCTCCGGTCAAATCACACTCCAGGGGGTATGTGAGACAGCCATTTCCAGAGAGGAAGACAGGGAAAGACCATATGTAACTACTTCTCTTCCAGTGAAATCAGAGAACAAAGTTAATTTCTCCCACTACTACTGTGATTTCTGTACGGAGAGATGCCTTAATGCACTAAATACATTCTTAGCCACCATTTCCTACTAAGTAAACTGTCAGCACCCAGCCCCTGTTAGCAAGACAGTCAGGGAGGGTTAGTCCTTGAAGGGCCCCTAGAGATCAATTTATCCAATTCTCCCGAAATATAGGGCCTGAAAAGCAAACTTCAGGGAACCAGACCACTGCGCAAGGCCTTTCAAAGAAAAGAGTTAGGAGAAGAGTCACAGTGCATCCGTGCTGGGGTGTAAATATGGGCCATTTTTACTTTTGTAGTCACTGCTACCAACACTGCCTTGTGGACACCTGTCCGCCCGACCCCAACTTCATCCCAGCTGCCCCAAGTGGTAAAGGATTCACTGACTTTTCATCTCATTCCAGAACTCTGCCATCCCTTCTGATTATGAAAGCTGTCTCACTTTGGATCTTAAGGCTTAGCCCTATTCATTTTAATTTTGTTTGTTTGTTTTTGAGAGAGAGAGAGACAGAAAGAAAGAGCATGAGCAGGGGAAGGGGAGAGAGAGAGGGAGACCCAGAATCTGAAGCAGGCTCCAGGCTCTGAGCTGTCAGCACAGAGCCCGACGCGGGGCTTGAACCCACAAACTATGATATCATGACCTGAGCTGAAGTCGGACGCCTAACTCACTGAGCCACCCAGGTGACCCCAGCCCTATTCATTTTAAAGCTTGAATCTAGCATTCGATTGAAAAACTTGCCTACTTGTCCAGGAAGGATGGACTGAGAGTAGTGTCCTGGGTCTGTGTGTGATCACAGAAGTGGTCCCTTCCCTCCCCTCCCTGCCACCCCTCCCTCCCCCGCCACCACCTCCCACACAAGTCCCCAGGGATGGAGGGAGAAGGAAAAAAGGCTTCCTTTTCCTTTTCCTTCAGCAGCTAGGGCTGAGCTTACAGCCTTCTCCTGCTTCAGTGTTTCCGGGTTTTCCGTAGGATGATTCCAAAGACTCATTCTTGGTAAAGCGTATCGGTGGAGGTTTTCAAACATGCCCGCAGTTTCTCCTGTTGCCCTCTCCTTATAGGCCAGCC
Source organism: Prionailurus viverrinus (assembly GCF_022837055.1). Taxonomy (NCBI): domain Eukaryota; kingdom Metazoa; phylum Chordata; class Mammalia; order Carnivora; family Felidae; genus Prionailurus; species Prionailurus viverrinus. The sequence goes on from NC_062562.1 coordinate 38,775,797, forward strand.
CTTGTGACTTATTTCTAAGGAAGAGAATGCTGCAGGAATTTTACCGTGCAACTTCCAAGCTAGGGTAGAGCACGCACTCCAGATTCCATCCAGCTCTCTCACAGGGGCACTTGCCCCGGGACCAGACACCGCACTGTGAGGAAAGCCGGCAGCTGAGGGGGACACCCCGTGGAGGTGGACCAGCTGGAAGGTTCCAGCCTTCAGCCGGCACCCACCACCACACAGGCCCACAAAGAAGGCGTCAGGTGATTCCAGCCCCCGCCCAGGAGGCCCCCTCGCTGAGAATGAGTACATCAGAAACAAGCTGTCCTTGCTGAGAGCCACCCAAACCATAAATTCATAAGCAGAAGAAATCTTGGTGTTTTGGTCAGCTCTCCGGTCGTGGGGCGTTCTGTTTTACGGCATTAGAAAACTATAGCAACAGTCACCAGGTCCAGTGGGGACGTCCCTGCTATACAGACTCGCCATAGGAGGTCCGGCTCCGGCTCCCATCCTCCTTCCCATGCTCCCAGGTTCTGCTTTGGGCCATCTGTCTCAGAGCTTCTTGTGGCTGAGATCCCTGTGCCCAGAGGGCGACTGTCCTGGTGGGAACAGCCAGCTACCATCACTGGTAGCCACTGCCCCATGTGTCCTGGTCTGTGTGGGCTGCTTTGGCAAATCACCACAGACTAGGTGGCTTATCCACAACAGAAATTGTTCCGGAGGCTGGGGGTTCTGAGATCAAGGTGCTGGAAGATTTGGTTATAACAACGCAAATCCCATCCATGAGGGCTCCGCCGTCATAACCTAATCACCTCCCAGAGGCCATCACCTTGGGGGTTGGAATTTCACTATACGAGCTGGGGGAGCCAGTCGGGGGAAGTGATGCCAACAGTGAATCCAGAGAACCATGGGAGACTGACTTATTTGGTTAGGCTGAAGAGCGGGCCTGAAGACCACCCTACCTTTCTCCTAAAAGTTACTATCCCACCTCTTCTGGTTCCTTCCTGCCCCTTCAGGACCCCCCTGCCTAGAGCCTGACAACTCTCAGCCAAAAGGACCATCACTAGTCTCTGACTTGTTCCACACTTTCCATCGCGTAAGAGGTGGATGTGGTTGCTGTTCCACATACAGCTATGGCCCCCAAATTACTACCTCCTGTTCTCTTTCCCACCCATGGATGAGAAGGGAGAAAGGGCGCTGATGATAGTGAGGGCTCTGCCAAAACAGGACTACTCACAAGCCCTGCCTGGTCTCAGTTAGCTGGTGGCTCTCAGAATTTGGGTTGAGGTGCACTTAGCACCACGGCTGCCATGTACGGCTGTACAGATTGCACACTGCACCACTCTAGGGCAGACAGGTCTACAAGTTGTTACTGTAATAGTAAATATTTTAGGCTTTGAGGACCACACGGACTCTGTCTCAACTATACAAATCTGCTGTAGCACAAAAGCAGCCTCAAACAATATGTAGATGAATGGGTGTTGCTATGTTTCAAAGAAACTTTATTTACCAAAACAAATGGTGAGTAGATTTGGCTCAAGGTTATAGTTTGTCACCCCTCACCCCTCACTCTAGGAGACACTATTCACAAAGCCCATCATGCCCAGTCCTAAGCTGTGGCTCTCCTTGGTGTCCTTGGAGCCTCAATTCTGGAAAAACAAGAACAATCACAGGGAGTGCCTGCCACCATCCAGGTGGACATGGTTTTCAAGGACCAGAGCAAAATCCTCTGTGCTGAGTGTGGGATCTTTGTTACTCCTTAGGGAAACTTCTTCAATGCTCTGCTCTTTCATTCCTTGAAAAGAAACCTTCTAAGCACCAACTATGGGTCAGGTGTGTGTCTTGCCCTGGGAATGTAACAGAGAACAAGGCAGACACAGCTCTGGCCTCTGTCAAACTAGCAGAATGGTGGGGAAGACGGGACTTTCAACAGGTAGTTATAAATGGGATGAATCTTAGGAAAGGTAAAGCTGTGAAGCAATGGGAGCTCTTGCAGGGAGGCAAGGCCAACTCTGAAAACTGGGGTCAGTTGACTGGGGTCAACTGGGGTCAGCTGATGAGAAGGAATCAGCTAGGCAAAGAGTTGGAGGACAAGTGTTTCAGGCAGAGGGACCAGCACATGCAAAGCAAGTGGAAAGCATCTGAGAGGGGGGTCAACCTGCAGAGCCCTCTGAATCCACAGCTGTGTCTCTCCCCATAGACCTGTGCCCTTCTGTAGATAATCAAGACCAAGATCATACCTGGTGTCTCTCACTGAGCCTGCACAGCTGTACTATTTGGTACCACAATGTTTTAGAACACTGGAACTATTTGCTGATATACGGAAGTTAAGGGATTTCAAAACAATCTGCATCTCTGGCTTCTCAAAAAATTCCTGGACTGTAAGTCCAATTCCTACACAGCAACAGCTAGCTTGGAGCCGCGGGCACCTGGCCCCTCAGATGGAATGCACTCTCCCCATTCTGTCCCAGGCCCTGTCACTCCCAGTCACCTGACTCGCCCTTCATTACCTGTCTGGCCCAGGCATGCATTTGACTGCTTATGCAAGCAAATCTCATGCCACAAAGGGAGACGTGGATTCAAGATGACAAGAAAGGTGTAGCTTTTGGGGACCCACTCTCCAAAAATAAAAGTACCCTGTGACAGAGCTGAATTACGCTTGCCTTGGAAATCCAGTCCGTGTCACCCAATCTGCTGAATCCCCCAGGTTCTGTTCCTGAAATCCCGACCAGGCTGGTCATGGAGACAGGATATCTGTTTTCAGAGCCCTTGCAGAAACCCTGCTGGGGTTTGAAAACAGCAAAGGAAGGCTTGAGAAACAAGGGACCGAGCAAGAGACAGGCCCCAATGGATGCCTTCCTTTCTCATCAAGTCAGGGTTCTTCCTCTCCAGAAAATCAATTCCGTGGCATGAAGGATATTCTCCAGAGTGGAGTTTATCAAAGCACACACCACAGAAGAATTTGCGATCCAAACCACACTGATAGGGGTTTCAGAAACAAACAGTCCTGATGTCACAGAAACGAGGTCTTGCCGGTCTAGTTCCCCAGAGGTTGACCCTGAATGGAAAGAGCGATTAAGGGCATGCTCCCGGGAAAACCCATAAAGCAAAGTCCCACAGGGGAGGTCTGGGCTGGTCCCACAGGGAAGCTCTGGGCTGTAAATTAGCCTCAGAGCTGCTCCAACTAGGACAGCATATTGGTCATTGGTTAAGGGCTGCCCTGGGGCAAGTAAAGTCCAAGGCATCGTTAGGTCTTATAGCCAGAGGGGAATTCTCTGAAGAAAATCCTGGGGTGCCATTAGAAGTGACAGCATGAGATGTGGGACAGAAACAGGAACCAGGGATCTGAGGGATCTGGGTGGAGCCTGCAAGTGTTTGCTACCTGCAATTCGGAATGATTCACAAAGCTAAACATGTTTGTGGTCTGCAGACTTTTTCAGAACCTGTAATGTGATCATTATCATCTCTATGGTAAAGAATATGATCTATAGCAGTTCCTGAACCTACCCCAGGAGGCTCTCTTTTCCCAGGATTCCCAAAGATTCCAGTTTTGGGTAACAGCACCCTTAAGGGTGCATGGTGGGAGAGTAGAGCAGGAAAGGGTTTCTCCTTCAGCCTCAAATGAAAGCTATGTCCTGGAATCCTCTGAAACCCCGGGGGAAGCCGGCCAGCCTGGGTGCCAGGCCTTCCAGGGGGGTCCCCACCCATCATGGCCTCCTGGCCCCACCTGGATGCTCACTGTAGAGTGCCCCAGAACTCCAGGGCCCCCTGTGGGCCTCCCAGGGACAGCCCTTTCAAACTTCTTTCCGCTCTTAGAAACCACAACATGCATCCCTGACTTCCAGAGTCAGCATTCCTGACTCACCTTTCCCCCCATGGGACACCAACCCAGCTCTGCATTTCAACCTTTCGCTGCTCCACTTTGGGCCGCCTGTGCACCCCCCCCCCCCAAGATTGCCTGCTATCTCCCGAACTTAATATGCTTGTAAACTAAAGGAACAACTTGGTTTCCTGTTTGACTCCTGCAGTGTTTTGGATTATTTACTCAATATTTTTTTAGAGAGAGAGCACACACGTGAGTATGAGCGGGACAGGGGCAGAGGGAGAGAATCTCAGGCAAGCTCCACGCTCGGCCCAGAGCCTGACACGGGGCTCGATCCCACAACCCTGGGATCATGACCTGAGCTGAAATCAACAGTCCAATGCTCAACCAACCGAGCCACCCAGGCGCCCCTCCTGCAGAGTCTTTAATTTTTCGTGTCATTTCATTTGAATATGCCAGACCAGGTTGGGAGCTCTGTTCTTACTGCCATCTTTATGTTCAGTCTCGCCAGCATGTTACAAGTGTAGCTCTTTAACCCAGCAAAGGAGCTGAGGAGACTGAGCCAGTGAAGAGCCGCGTGCCTCATGAAACACAACGTGGGGCATGTTGCCCGTGCCTGACCCCTGCAGGGCGGCGCTCCGTACGGACCATTCATGTCTCGGGAGGATGTGTACCTCTCCTTCCTTATGTGAGATGGCATTCAAGGAACCACCTTGAGCCATTAGACCCAGTCCAGAGTAAATGCTGCTCTGGCCAGGTGGTAACTTCTGGATAAGTCTAGCCACTGACATACACCAAGGCCCTACTATATGCCAGCCACAGGAGTTGGAATAAAATCACCAGATCTGTTGTCACTCCTGTTGTTAGCATTTTGTCTCTGACTCTTACTACGTCGGGCTTTGGGCAAGGCGCTTTAGCCTGAGGCTCAGTTTGCTCATCTGTAGAATGGATACAATAAATGACTTATGTCCAAGTGAGATCTAGATGCAACATACATGTAAGGCACTTAGCACCATGCCTGAACCATAGCAAGTGCTCAACAGCTATCTCTAATATACTAATAATAACAAAAGGGTAATATGCTGGAATTCAGTCTTCAACCACTTTAAAATCATTCTACGGCTGATCCTGAGAACCTTTTTTTTCCCCTTCATGTTTACTTTCCCTATACATCTCCTTCCCCTCCTTAATCCCTTCCAAGCTCTCAGTGTCTATAAAGCATTCATGAATCTTCTGTGGCGCTCCCTAAAAACACAGATTCTGAGACCCCCAACCTAAGGATTCCATGGGTCTGGCGAGGAGCTCCAGGATCTCTATCTGTAACAGACGACCTCAGATAATTCTGTGGTGGCCGCTGCAGGCACTGTGGTGCACTGGTCAATGCTTAGCATGAGTGTGGGGCATGGGGAAGGGCTGGTTTGTAGCACTTGCTAGGAATACTCCCACCCTGGCCAACATCAGGCTATCCATGTGACATCGCTGATGCAGAGCTGGGAGACGTTCAGCAACACACTGCTACGCGGTGCTACAGACAGAAGGACGTGCACAGCTCCACGATGGAGAGAAGAGTAACAGGAAGCTATGAGTATTAGGTATTATTTATTACCTTTGCTTTCAATATGCTTATTTCACTGTGAGCTTTTGTCGTTTAGTATCTTTTATTTTTGTAACATTTTTATTTATTTTTGAGCGACAGAGACAGACTGAGAGCGGGGGAGGGGCAGAGAGAGGGGGAGACACAGAATCTGAAGCAGGCTCCAGGCTCCGAGCTGTCAGCACAGACCCCGACATGGGGCTCGAACCCACAAACTACGAGATCATGACCTGAGTCGAAGTTGGACGCTTAACGTACTCAGCCACCCAGGCCCCCCCTGTCGTTTAATATTTAATGTTCGTATTTAACAACCAGCTCTCAAAATCTCTGAAAGTGAAACAACTGGCTCTTGGGAGTGTGGCCCCAACACATTGCCACAGGAACCAGAGTTGAAAAACCCTGTTTAGGGGCGCCTGGGTGGCGCAGTCGGTTAAGCGTCCGACTTCAGCCAGGTCACGATCTCGCGGTCCGTGAGTTCGAGCCCCGCGTCAGGCTCTGGGCTGATGGCTCAGAGCCTGGAGCCTGTTTCCAATTCTGTGTCTCCCTCTCTCTCTGCCCCTCCCCCGTTCATGCTCTGTCTCTCTCTGTCCCCCAAAAAATAAATAAACGTTGAAAAAAAATTAAAAAAAAAAAAAAAGAAAAACCCTGTTTATGAGAATTGCAGGAATACTCTGCTCCCTCTCTCCCTGGCAAAATGCACATCTTCGCAAAACTGTCCTGAAATTTCTGGAGACTTCAAAGACACCCCAAATCCCGTCGTGGATTTTGGAGGGGCCCCTGTCCCCCTTCTTCCCTCCTGCACTATCAGAGCATCTTGAAGGCTGGTGGAAGGAGGGAAGGAAGAATCAGTATAGTTTGGGGAAAGGAATTGTACAGATCTTTCCCATTTCCCCCTCTCACCCTCCGCTACCCTGGCCCCACACCAGAGAGTGATGGAGGGTGCTTCCAGAAGTTCTGTGTCCATATCAGCTCCAAACTCTTCATCTCCCTCTGGAGCCACAGGGTCCCACCCGCCTGGTGCTCTTATCTGATGAGGGTGACAGGCACAGTGAGTCAGGGAAGGAGACCGAGGTGTGTTCTCTCTCTTCCCTGCATCCAGCTGGAAGGCAAGTGGCTCCCTCTCAACAAAGGGCACAGTCTTGTGTCACTGTGCTTGGTTTAGAATGAGAAAGTCACTGCCTTTAGCAGACTCAAGGCCTAACAGGGTCACTGGCAGGCAGGCACATGGGAACCAAGACAAGCAGACAGGTCCTGTGCTCCGTGCTTTAGAACCGTTAGCACAGCAAATCCAGGGAAGGTGGGCACAGCTGTGATCCCCACTGTATACAAGAGGAAGCAGAGGCTCAGAAAATTCTGGCCTACGGGAGCACACAGCAGTGGAGCCAGGATTCAAAGGCAGGTCAATTGAAGGATCGGGCTCTTAACTTTCCTGCCGTTGTCCCTAATTTAATCCTCACAGCAGCCGGCATCCCCATTCCACAGATAAGAAGACTAGGATAGTCACTGCAATGCTCAGAGCCTCCGGAGGGGGAATCCAGGACTCTGGCAAGCCTCTCTCCTAACGCAGCACTGGGTTTGTAGCTGTTATAAGGCTGCATTTTTCAGAGGGTGGGAGGAGGAGCGCTATCCGCAGGTGGCGGGGGGGCTCCTTAGGTCCAGGTCACGGGAAAAGTAAAGCAAGGGTAGGGGAGAGCAACAGTAACTCCCAGGCGCTGTAATGAAGTTCACCGAGTGTCTAGAGATGAGATCATGAGAGCTGCTCCCCTGGGTTCTCATGGCAACCAGGCTGCTCCCTGCCCACTCCCCAGCTTCAGCTGCACTAGGAATTGGGGAGTTGGGGGGGAATGTCAAACAGAGGTGGTGATGTGGCTGCAGTTACCATCACCGACCTCCATGGTAACCATGGCAACTGGCCCTAGGAGCAGTCATTGAAGAAGATGCTCATCCCACCCAGCAGGCAGGGCTGAGAGACCCCAATGCCACATGAGGGCGCCCCCCGGAGGAGACAATGCTACGCCCATGGTGGCCTTGGTGCGTGGGTCTCCCTCTCTGCTACTGCAGGCTTCCTTGGGTCAAATCTCTTCACCTGTGCACAAAACCTGGGCAAGTTTCCTAGCTGCTCCGAGCCCCTGACTCCTCATCGGTTCACAGCAAGCATTCAGCAATCAACACCATCACCATCATCATCAAAGAGCAGGCAGTGTGACTCATCAGGGAGTGAGTCAGACAGACCTGGCTCTGAAGCCCTGCAAGCGAGACAAGCTACCTCCTCGCCTCGAGAGCACCTCGTTTCCTCACCTGTAAAGTGAGGCTGTGCAAGCACCTACACAATTATCATGGTATCTAACTGACCAGCTATGGGTCTTAGTTTGGGTTTCCCTAAGAGCAGAGCCTGACATGGGGTCTGGGCGCAGGTAGTTTCCTTAGGAGCTAATCCCCAGAAGCACAAGTCAGGGACTAGGCAGGTGATGTGCGGGCACAGACGGTTGGCGGGGGGGGGGAGTCAAGAGTGAGCAGGTCGCCACCATGGACACCTCAAAGAAGCTTGTAGACCACGCCTCTGATTTGTCCCAGCGAGGGACACAAAGTTGGGGTATTTATCTAATAAATGCCAATAAATCCCACAGCAGAGAGAGAGGCCTCAGGGACAGAGATGCCAGTTTGAGGTAAGAGGCCATCACTGCTGCAGGTAAGGCAGAGACAGGCAAGGGGGGAGGAAGGGGGAGGGGAGGAGCTATAACGGAAAACACCCAGCCTGTGTGGACACAGAGGTGGTGCCCACGGAATATGTGTGTCTGTAGGTTCCCACCTGTTCCCACTCTGACTTCTGCTGCTCCCATAGACATTTTTACTTTGGAGAAGCCACACCTATTCCCACGAGACTAGCAAAGTGGAGAGCTGGGGCTGCAGCCCCTTTGGCACAAGTCAGCCTGGTCACTGGGACCAGCCCTGTTTCTCTTATTAGCTGTGAGTTGGTGGGTAAGCACCTTGATGCCTCTAAGCCTCTGTTTGTTCATCTGTAAAAAGGGACAATAACTGCCTTTACCTCACTGTGCAGTATGATGAGAAGTGAAGAAGACAACACGTGAAGGGATGGGAAAATGTTTCTATAAAGGTCCAGATGGTAAATATTTTAGGTTTCACACACCATATGGTCTCTGTTGCAACTATTCAGCTCTGCCATTGTACCATGAAGGCAGCTGTGACAATATGTAAACATACGGGTGTGGCTGGATTCCAATAATACTTTATTCACCAAAACAGGAAGTGACCAGATCTGACCCCTAGTATAAAGCACAGAACAGACTGCCTGGCTCATAGTAGGCGCTCAATAGGCACGAGCTGTAATTACTGCCACACCTCAGAAGGAACTTGAGCTGAAAGCTCTCCGTGGCTTAAAAGAGTTTCAACTTCATCCCCTCCTATGTTGCAGGTCAACCATTCAAAGCATGAATATGTGCTCTAGTCCTTGCTACTCAAAGTGTGGTCCACATACCAGCAACATCAGCATGCCTTAGCATTCTTTAGAAATGCAGACTCTTGGGGCACCTGGGTGGCTCAGTCGGTTAAACGTCCGACTTAGGCTCAGGTCATGATCTTAGGCTTGTGAGTTCAAGCCCCACGTCGGGCTCTGTGCTCCAAGTCTGCAGCCTGCTTCGGATTCTGTGTCTCCCTCTCTCTGTGCCCCTCCCTACTTGCGCTCTCTCTCTCTTAAAAATAAATAAAAATAAAATAAATAAAATAAATGCAGACTCTTAGGCTTCATCCCAGGTCAACCAAGTCCGAATGTGCATTTGAATAGGATCCCAGGTGATATGAGTGCACATTACAAGTGAAAGGACACTGTCCTCATTCATCGCCAGCCTGCCCTTCCCAACCACACAAGGTCCTCCCTGGTCCAGCTTTGGAGCCAGCTCCTCCAGCCTGCTCACCACCCCCTCTTCTCACCTCCTAATCTGGGTCAGTTTTTTACCTCCATCCCAGGCACACTCCACAGCCTAGGCCCAACCTCCCATGGTTAGCAGGTATCGGTAGTGCCTTTGTTCAGCTAGTTCCTTGTCTCTTTATTCTCCTTCTCTCCTCCTCTGCAGTACCCACCCCCCCCCACCCCCGGCCCCGCCCCAGCCTCTTGCACAAACAAACCCTCCAACTCAAGTATCCTGCTGGGGTCTGCCCAGTACCGTAACCACTCACCACCTGTGATGACGGAGCACTTGAAGTGTGCTCGTCCAGAGTGAGATGTGAATGCAAAATACACACTGGGTTGCAAAGACTTAGTCAAAACAGAAGAATGTGAAATATCCCAATCCTTTTTTTAGTATCCATTCCATGTTGAAATATTTCAGAAAGATTCAGTAAGAAAAATATTTTAAAAATTAATTTCACCCCTTTCTTTTGCTCTTTTTTAATGTGGCACCAGAAAATTTTCAGTGATAATGTGGCTGGCGTTATAGTTCTATCTGACACCAGTGGTCTGCAGGGACAGCGTAAAGATTAAAAACGCAGCGACCAGAGTCCAGCTGCCTGTATTCTGTTAAAGAAAAAATTATCGGATACTTGTTAAGATAGTAAGAAAGACTTTATTCAAGACAAGTGCAACAGGGGAGAGAGATGAGGCTCAACGTAGAATACAGCAGGACAAATAAGAATTTATAGGCAATAAGCAGAGGGGCACCTGGGTGGCTCAGTCGGTTGGGCATCCAACTTCGGCTCAGGTCATGATCTCACCGTTTGTAGGTTCGAGCCCCACGTCGGGCTCTGTGCTGACAGCTCGGAGCCTGGAACCTGCTTCAGATTCTGTCTCCCTCTCTCTCTGCCCCTTCCCCACTCATGCTCTCTCTCTGTCTCAGAAATAAACAAACATTAAAAATTTTAAAAAATATATAGCCAATAAGCAGAGAGAGGGGATCAGTGGATGAGGGAAAATTACAAAGAGGGATGTCAAGAATAGGGACAGGATTTTTGGCAAACTGACTTTGCAGGATTCTTGCTAAGGGCAGGTCAAGGACTTACACATTAAAGATGGACTACATTAACCAGATATTAAGGGTGATCACCTATCAAGGATTGGGGAAGATTCTCTCTCCATGACTCAGCGGGATTCTTTGCGAAGACTGAGCTGCACAAGTCCAGGAAATCAGTCAAGGAGAGAATCTGCCAGTTCGAATTCCAGCTCTGCCACTGTCCAGCTGTGGGGGCTTTGTTGGAACTGTACTAACCTCTCCGTGCCTCATCTAGAAAGCGGGATCCCAAAAGTATGCACCTCTAGGGTTGCTATGAGGATTAAACGAGATGATATGTGCTAAGCTCTCGGCACTTTTCCTGGCATACAATAAGCACTCGAATCTGAGTTCTGGTTACTGTTCCCTCCCCTATGACCCTGCACACAGTAGACCACAGATATTTGGGAGGGTGGATTCTGAGAGCTCCAGGAATCCTGGATTGAGAGTGCTAGAGATGATGACACAGATCCCTGGCTTTGTCACAATCACGTGCCTTTCAGACTCGTGAGCACCCTGTGCTCTCTGTACCGCAAGCTGATGATGATTTCTATTCTCTGAAATTCTCTGTCATACCACATGGCCATCTTTACCAGGAAACAAAAGCTGCACCACGTTGCAAGTCCGCAAAGCTAAGGTGCTGGTGGTCATCTCTGTCCCCGCTGCAGCTACATGACCCACTCACCTTCAGTGACCCCAGGACACACACTGTCCAAATTTGTGCCTCGTCCAATGGCTGTGGGTCACAGACCTTTGGATGCTTCAGTTGGTTTGTGAATTCCAAGGTCAGAGCGGACTTCAGACAGTTCCCCCCAACCCTGCTCTCCATTTGAAATCCTGGGTGACCCCAGAGTGAGCAAATCACAAAGGAACATGTGTCACGGGCAGACACAGCAGGCCAGGACCATCGGCCAAAGCTGGGCCGTTAAACATTCGTCACTGTTGGGACGGGCGGCTTAAATCTCTAGTGGGGAATCTACAATTCTCCACAGGGAAGAGAAACCCACTTCTTTGCCAGAAATCTAGCTCATCCTATTAGAGACGCCTTAAAAACACATCAGAACAAAGACAGCTGACTATGACATCCAGGCTCAATGGGTAAAGTCAGATCCATTTACTGGGCCCAGATGTAAATCATGTTAAAAGGTCAGGCTCTTATCTTTGGGGGAAAGGTTTTTCTAGAGATCCTGGGCCCAGCAGAGACCTTGGGTAAACCAAAATCGGCAACCAACTACCCCTTCTGTTCTCTGGCCTCTTCTCTAAAATTCCCCTTTCCTCAGACAGCTAAAACCTTCATGCAAGCGGTTCTGTGATTACAATACACATTAGAATCACCCAGAATATCTGTTTAAAATGCAGGTTCTGGGGCACCACCCCCAAGTTTACAAGGCTGAAATGGCACCCAGGGAATCAGCATGTTGATAAAAAATAATAATAATATCAGCGAGACAGCAATTCTAGCAGAACTTCCTCCTTGGCCCCTGAAACTCCGTGGAAATCCAGCCGCATGGGCTTGATGCCTGGCCGGCACATTCCCCTCTCCGTGCATCCCAAGCAGGCCTGAAGCCTCAGAGGAAGTTCCTGTCCTCTCCTCCCCACCCCACCCACAAATGCCTGCCCCAGCCAGGGAGGAGGGCACACTTCGCACTTGTTTGTGGTATCAGGTCCAGAAGTCTGTTTTGATCACACTTCACAGAACTGCTTTCCACTGTTGTGATCTGCTTTACCAACTTCACGGCTTGTTGGGACCCAAAGGAACCCGGCCCAGTCCCTGGCCCATCCCACCCCTTAATCCTTCCCCACATCTGCTGCTCCCAAGTCTCTTCCCACTAGGCCAGCAGGTGTGCAGCCCAGCATCTGGTTGCACTGGGAACCCTGTGCAGGCTTTGTTTTAATGCCAGTGTCCAGGCTCCACCCCAAATCAGGACATTGGAATCTCGGGGGAGGGTGGGGCACAGCAGTGAGGTCTTTTCATCACTCCCTGGGCGGTTTGAACAGTAGTCGGGGTTAATAACATTTGTACATGGTTTTCTGCCCCAGCTGCACAACGGACTCCCCAGGGCAATGTTAAAAACCCTGATGATGCCTGAGTCCCACCCCCAGAGAGTCTAAATGAATTGGGTTAGTGTTCTTGTCAAGGAACTTGAATGTTTTTAAAATCTCACTCAGCTCAGAACCACTGTCTAGGCCCTTTGTCTCCACAAAGGAAGCCCCAGCACAAAGTCTTCCTGGAGTCATTATTAATTCGAGGGACATCTTCAGATTCCCTTGGGGGCCTGGGAGTAAAGCTTTGGCCCCGAGAGCCTGATGCCTGAGCTCCATTTATGTTTGTTGACAAAGAGGATTTGCTCAGCCACAGTGCAAACGCTGTACTCCAGCGGCTTCTCGTCTTTAGCACTAACCTACTCAAAGTGTGGTCCCCAGACCACGCACAGCAGCATTAGGGGGAACTTGTTGGAAATACAAGTCCGCAGGTGCTGCTCCAGATCTACTGAATCAGGAGCGGTCGCTGAGATGGGGCACAGCACTCTGTGCTTAATGAGCTCTGTGAGTGATTCTGATGCAGGCTCAAGCTGGGAAAAGACTACTTTAGTACGCATAGGAATGTTTCAAAAAGCTGTATTAAAATGCAGAATTGCTGCACTCACTCCCAAAGGGTCGAATCCTGGAGGTCTGGAGTAGGGCACAGGAATCCATATGAGTAGCCAGTACTCCAGGATGAAAGACGGTTCAGGGCCAAGTCTGAGGAACCCTAGAGAAGCCAATTACCCACAGAGGCCACATTTCCCACCGGTCTGCAAGGACTCCTGTCTCTCTCCCAGACCCCCACTCCCACTCAAAAGCTTCTAGAATCTTAAGCCCTCACCATTCATTGTCCTTCCCTGGAAAATGGGCTGAACCAGTCCACAGGCAGCGAGGAAAAGGAGCTGCATGCCGGCACCAGGCATGGGGTGGGGCTTCTGTTGGGGCTTTTCAAGACCTCTGTTTGTGTAAGGAGCTCTTCCATGTGTTCCAGGAGGATGAAAACACCCGCTTACTCCCAGACGTTGCTGGGCTGGACACATTCATTAGCAGTAAGGCTCCTGGCCGCACGCTTCCAGATGGACGGTCCTAAAGAGAATGGTCTGTTTCCTCTTGCCTTCCTCCATGTTGCGTTTTACGATCGCAGAGAACCACGCTCGCCATGGGCTCCCCTCTCATCCGTTAAGTGCTTTCGCGCGGGCTCAGTTCTTGGCCGCGTCCATACTGAGCGAGGACAGCCTTGCAGGCTGGCAGCACACGAAGCAGCACGGCCTCCCTGCCGCCGGCTCAAACTTGCAGGGCGTTCTGCCCCTCGTGCTCGGTTTCTGTTATCTTTGAGGGGGCCTGCCTTTTAATTTGTTTCTCGGGCAGCCATGCTAATAAATGGGACACAGCTGAAGGGCCGTCTGACAAACAATAGCTGCTCAGCCAATTTGTCTCGGACACCGTTTGTTATGGATCCTCCGAGCCCATTAACCCCTGAACCTGGGAGATGCTATCTCCCCAGGGATGAATTACCTTTATTTCCAGACACGTGTTTGCTCATTTAGCACCCGATTCATAAAAGCAGCCCTGTTTTGGCACCGTTTCCCGGAAGTGAAGGGGAAGCGCATCCCCACTCCTAGCAGGGACAGGTAGGTGAGGAAGCACAGCCGGCCATAGCTAGGAGTGACCGCTGACACTTCCTGAACAGTCACTACAGTCAGGCATGAGGCAAAATGCTTCTCCTGCACGCTCTTGTGTCATTGTCACCACTCTCCTAGGTCCTGGGTGGAACCGTCACCCTGTTTTGTGCAGAGGGCATCAGAAGCACTCTGAGCACTCAGCTTCTAAGCGGCAGGGCTGGGGTTTGAACTCAGGCACCTGTTTATTTTAAACCAGCTCTGTCACCAGCTGGCAGACCTCCTACCCTTCGTCTCTTCTCACTCAGGACAGGGACAGACAGGCAGTCATTTGGGTCACAGAAAGGAAGAGTTCACTGGCCTCTCATGATCCTTACCAGCGGATGTCACTTCCGGGGGGCTGGGCGGGGGGGGGGGGGGGGGAAGTAGTGACAAAAGCGTCACATCTGACTATTTTTAATTTGAATGTTTATTTTAATCCTGAAGTTTATTTTTAGTTGTGCACACTGTTTTACTCATGTGGGTGGAGGGACAGAAAATAGTAGTTAATATTTCACAGCTCTGTCACCATTCAGCTTCAATTGAGGTTTGTCAGTCCATGCTCTTAAACGGTAAGATGTGTCCAGTGCTTCTGCCGGCTGTGGTTGGTTCTTGCTCTGAAAATCTCAGAAGATGGAAGTGATTCATCTCCCCAAATTAGACTGCTGATTGTTAGGAGTTGTGTTAGTCTCATATAACAAAACTAAAATACCATAGTTTAAAATATAGTTTATTCTCTTATGCAAGGGTTTATTCTTTAACACAGTGTTCTCAACCTTAACACATGAGAATCACCAGAGAAGCTTCAAAAAAAAAAAAAACCTCCTGATGCCTAGGCTGTACCCTAAAAAGACCAATTACATCAGCATTTCTGGGGGTGACACCTAAGCACCAGTATTTTTCAGATCTCCCCAGGTTATTGCAGTGTACAGCTGCAGTTGGAAACCAGGGCTCTAACATAAAGCAAATCCCAACATCATTCCAGGGATGAGAATGTGGCTCCACAAAGTCAACCCAGATCCTTTCCTTTTTTCTACACTTCCATCATCAGCATCTGGCACTTATTCTCAATGTCACCACACGGTCCAAGATAGCTGCTGAAGCTCCAGCCATCATATCTGCATTCTAAGTGGGAGGAAGGAGGCAGGAAGAAAGGAAAAAGCCAAATGATGTCATGCCTAGCTGCTATGGGTTGAACTGTGCCTCTCCCAAGTTTACAAGTTGAAGCCCTAATTTCCATCATGGCTGTAGGTGGACATGAGGCTTTTAGGAGGTAAGGAAGGTTAAATGAGGTCAGAAGGATGGGGTCCTAATCTGATAGGATTGGTGGCCTTCTGAACAGAGAGAGGTCTTTTCTTTCCACCATGTGAAGACACACTGAGAAGACAGCCAGCTGTAAGCCAGGAAGAGTCAGCACCAGAAAACCAAGTTGGCTAGCCTCGACCTTAGACTCCCAGCCTCTAGAACCGTGAGAAAATGTCAGTGCCCCTCCCCCCCAGTCTACAGTATTGGTTATGTATTTGTTATGGCAGCCTGAGTAGAGTAAGACGCAGCTGACTCTGCACCCTCTTACCACCCTTCCTAGAAATTCCATCCGAGCTTCTGTTTCTATCCCATTAACCAGGCATATTCACACAGCCAAACCTAACTGCAAAAGAGACAAAGGTAGTCTTTTTGCTGGATTTGTTGCCACTCCCAATAAAATTGGGGTCCTGTGACCAAGGAATAGGGAAGAAAAGATATTTGGTGGCAACTAGCAGTCCCTTGCTTCCAGCATCAGTAATGAAAAGAGTAGGTGGGAGGGGGTGGGAGAGACACAGGAACACCTGAGAGAGAACACTTTAGAAACAGGGAAATTAAGCTCAAGTAACCCTGTACTACACATCAGGGAGCACCGGGAAGAGAGGGCAGATTCCTGAACCAGAGCCTCCATAGGATGAAGGGCCCCCACTGCCCTTCCAGGGCATGACAGCTGTTGGTAAAGAGGCCCCCAAGTGGAGCCCAGTCGTCAGAAGAGCAGCCCCTCTCCTGGCTTGCCGTGGGAGGACACAGAAGTTTGCACAGGGGTCCCGGGACAAGCACAGTGACTCGGGCAAGCGTGTTTTTTCTTGCTTTATCACATGCACTGAATGAGCTACTAGGAAGCCTTTCCTGGGCCAGCAAAGAAGGGCTGGGTAAAAGGTGGAAAAATGGAGGGTGAAGAGACAGTGGTACGGCCATTGGCTGGAAATACAGCTCGGAACCTCTCTTTATTCAGTGAGCAAGTATTTGAGGACTTCCTACATGTTGTGAGCCACGATTACTGGTGAAGAGAAAGACCAGGTCCCTGCTTTCAAGAAGCTTCTGTGTCACAGGAGGAACACAAACACTCAACAAATCCACAAATAACACAGTTTCAAAGGGGGGACGATGAAGGGATGGGCAGCATTTGGTAACCATCACAGGTGTTCTCTCTGGGGAGGAGGTAGGAGAGTCAGGAACTGAATGAGGAGGAGATTAGGGGAAGAATGTTCCAGTGGACGACAGAGGGAAGCAGAGCAAAAAGGAAACCAGTGAGTGAGGGTCACTGTGCACAAAGATGGGGACAGGAGGAGAGGTCAGAGAGAAGGCAGGAGCATGGAGGGCAAAGAGAAAATAGAGAAAGAATCTGGATTTTCACTGAAGAGAAGTGGGGAGCTTCTGGATGATTTTAAGCCAATGAGAGATACCATCTGACTACTTTTTAAACATTGCTTTGGCTGCCATGGGATCATGCGTAGGAGACGTAGGAATGGAAGCAGGGAAACCGGTTAGGAGGTTTTGTATTGGTCCAGACATAGTGGGGACTTAGAGTTGAACAGCCATTGGCAAACTATGGCCTGTGGGCCACTATCTTGGTAAATAAGTTTTATTAGAACATAGTCATGCCTGTGTTTACTATTGTCTATGGCTGCTTTTGCACTAAAGGTAAGTTGAGTGATTGCAACAGAGATCATATGGCCCTTAAGGCCCTTAAGGCTGAAAATATTGACTATCTGACCCTTTACAGAAAAAGTTTGCCAACCCCTGCACGAGACAGGAGTCGGGGTGATGGGGATTATTCTGGACAGGGAGACACAGGGACAGATTTTAGAGTCAGAGCCAAGAGGATTTATTAGCTTTTGGCTTGAAGATGTGGTGGACGGTGATGCCATGTGCTGACCCGAGAAGGTCACGTCTGGGAAGGAAAGTGAAGAAGTCTTCTCTGGGCATGCTATTTTGAGACGTCTGATGGCCACGGACAAGCAGAACCAAGAACATCTTCCCATCCACAGGTCCATTTGCGTCCATATGCCATTTAGATAACTCAGCAGCTATTACAGTACCTTTCATTAAGGGGCCCAACGGGCTCAGACAAAGGAGCATGGTTATTGGGAGAGTCAAGAACCAAGGGCACAGACAATGAGATGTACTTAGCACGGGAACCTTCACTGTTCTTGGAAAGATCACGAAGCAAACAAGATGACTTAGTGAGACTTAGCTTGAATTCAGCCAGAAGGGCCAAGCAATGACTAGGGTGCCTTTAATACCCCTTTACTAATTAGCAAAGTCAGTACCAGCATTCTATTTAGCTGTCTACTTAAATGGTGCGAGATGAGTCCCTCTGGGCTCCCTCTTTGCTCTCACAGCAGTCCCCTTGTCTGAGCTGGGTACCATGTCTCAGATCTCCTACATCATTACGCTCTTGCTGGGCCACAACACATACGGTCACTGGTAAGACATGGATGTAGGCATTCCCTTTCCAGGTACTACCATGCACTCAGAAGCCGCAGAATTCTCCTCTTTCCCTCCCCTCTCATTCATTCATTTCTCTGAAATGTCTTCCAGATGACCAGCCCTCATCCTTCTACCTCAACCAAAGCAGTAGCTGCCTAACCCCTCCTCATGTGGCCCCCAGGGGGCCTGTCCTAGGACACAGATCCCATTGTGATGGACAATGACAGTTTTGTCTGCCAAGAACGGCGGTTCCCTTCTTCGGCCAAGCCCCTCAGCGCCAGCACAGGGCTTTTGACAGGGCTGTTGATACTAGTGCTCTGGCCTCAGTGACAAGTGAGCAGAGAAGCCACGGAGGCCAATCCAAGAACTCCCACCTTCCCAGCCCCAGGCATTCACTGAGCACCTGTGACACCAAGAGGAGTAGCTTGCCTTTCCACAAAAGCTCAACATTTTAGCCCACGGAGCTGACAGCCGAAGGATAAACAAGAGGCAGCCAGGCAAACAAAGAAGAAAAGGTGCTCTCAGCAGAAGACCACCTGGTGCAAAGGCCCAGTGGTGGGAGGGAGCAGGAACAGAAAGAGGTGGGTGCAGCTGGAACCGGAGTAGAGAGCCATGGGGAGCCAGCTGCACGATGCCTGTCAGGCCCAGCAGCACACCCGCAGTGAACATTCATAAACTGTCCTGTCTGCCATGCACTGCTCTAACATCTTTACATACACTCACCCATTCAGATCTACAGCAATGCAGCAAGGCAGGTATTATTAGCAAACCAATTTTACATCTAAGGTGAGTAAGACAAAAGGAAGTAAGTAACTTAGTTCTGAGGCCCTACACCGTGTGTGAGAAGGGTCAGAAAGAGACACGAAGGAGTAAAAACAGTACATGGTGAACAAGTTCAACACTGGGCACAAGACACAGCACGCTCCCCATGATAACGGCCAGTGTCGCTGGTCGGGGGGGTCAAAAGCTGGTTTGGCCAGGAGCTCACCAGGGTCATGCCTAGGGCTGGCCTCACCAGCTCTGCCCCTCCCAGAGCAGGTTCCTGGATTTCCTTTCTGTCTCTTCTGCTGCTTTTCCACATGGATGGATTTATTTTCAAAACAATTTATGGTTATATTAAATATTAAAGGCACTTTGCAGGTGGTGTTTACTGTTTGAAAAGTTAACAAATGTATGTTGTACCAAATAAAAAGGCAAAAACCAATTTGGAGTGCTTGATGGCTTGGGGTGGGTGATAGCAATACGACAACCATTTCCATATTTGAATGAGACAGCATCTTCAGTGTGGCCCCATTACATGATTGAGCAGCAGAGACACCCAGGTGCTGGCTGAGTGACGGAAAGGCCTGTTAGCCTCTGCACTGCTCACAGAGCCGTTTGCAAAAGCCACAGTCCATAATCACAAGAAGCCCAGGCCTGCATGGAAGCCCATTTTGTTCTAAAACTATTGTAATACTATTTTTCTAATGGGACTTTCACCATGTGCCTAGCAGTGTGATGGGCACTCTATATCCATTATCATTATATGACACAGTCATTGCTTCTGTGGATTTCTATGACTGTTTACTCACCCTGTGCCAGACACTGAGCACAGAGAACCAATCCCTGCCCTACTGGGGCTTATGTACTTAGAAGACAACAAGAAGAAATAAGCAGACTCAGAAACAAGAGAACTGTAGACCGGGATTAGCACCAGGAAAGAAATATATCACGTAGAGACACGGAATAACAAGGGATGGGATGGAGGGTGGTAAGAGAAGACTTCTCTGATGAGGCAACATTTAAGCTGAAGCCTGATAGATAGCAGGGGTCAGCCATGGGGAGAGCCAAGGAACAGGCATTCTAGGCTGAAGGAACAGTACATGCAAAGGCCCTGGGGCAGAACAAAGCCTGGCACAGTCTAGAAACTGACAGAAGACTAACGTCACACTGGAGACCTGACAACAGAATTCCTGACTGGGTAGTTCTGGGGTGAAGTCTGAGTAATCCTCTTTCTAAGAAGCTCTCCAGTGATGCTGATGGGCTGGTCTGCAGACCACGCTGCTTCACTCCCAGGCTGAGTGAGAAAGGTAACAGCGATCAACATCCCTAGTACTCATGCTGTGCCAGGCACAGGCATTTGTGCTTTCGTGTCTATTTTATATATATATATATATATATATATATATATATATATATTATACACACACACACACACATATTTCATTTACAGAACCCTTTGAGGTAGCTATTATTATCATTTCTAGACCTCTATTTCTATAGATGGGGAAACTGAGGCATGGAGAGGTAAAATAACTTGCCTAATATCCCACAGATAGTTTGAGGCTAAAATGGGAGTTGAACCCAGCACTTAGGCTCCCAGATCTGCCATCCAGCACGTCTGGGAGAATAATTTCTTATTTCCATGTCTCTGCTACCTTCGGTCAAGTAATTAATTGACTGATTAACCCTGCAGTCTGCCATCACCCCCCTAGCCCCTGAGGCACTGGGTTTGTGAGCTCTGCACTACGCTGAGGGTTCCTTTTTCCTTTCCTTTCCTGCTCTTTCCTGCCTTTGTGATTAGTTCAGCAAATACTCAAAGGAGTATGTGTGCCTTTAGTTTCCTCTAAGGGGGTTATCACAGGCATCCACAGAGAGCCCTGTCCGAATTTCTCACAAATTTCCTGTGTTTATCCATCTTATACCCTTACAGGTGGGGCAGTCAGTACGCCTGTGGCTCACATTGATGGACCACATGTTATGGGCTAGGTATTCAGCTAAAAGCTTTCAAACACTCAGCTCTGCTACAAGGTGCTATTGTCCCTTTCTATGGATAGGCAACTGAGGTTCCGAGAGGCAAAGAAAATTGTTTCAGGTCTTGTAGTTGGCAAGGGGTGGGGCCAGGATTTCATCCCTTGGGTGGCCTGGATCCTGAGCCTGGATTCTTCACAAACTCTCTGGCTCTGTCAGGATTATCTCTAAAGAGAGGCTTAACGTACCAGAGCTGGTATGAGGGGTCCAGGTCACGGGTTCCAAGCTACAGGGTCAGTCACAACACACGCAGATTCCTGCGGAAGGAAGAAGTCAGCCAATTCTTCCAAGTCCTTCCAAGTTCACCTTCTGAAAGAGGGGAAACTGACTCCCCACCATGGGACATGATTAATTTCCCTTCTTCACAATACATGAATCCAGCCTTCTTCAAGCCTGGCACTGTGGACATTTGGGGCAGATCATGCTTTGTTGCATGGGACTGTTCTATGCGTTGCAGGATGTTGAAGGGCATCCCTGGCCCCTACCCACCAAAGGCCCATAGCATCCCCACCCCAGTTGAAACAACCAACAGCGCCTTCACACACCCATTGCCAAATGTCCCCTGGATATGTGTGTTTCAGGGGGAGGGTACAAAATTAGATCAGACCACTTGCTTGCTTAACATTCTTCAAGTTTCTCATCG
This sequence comes from Prionailurus viverrinus, assembly GCF_022837055.1. NCBI lineage: Eukaryota > Metazoa > Chordata > Mammalia > Carnivora > Felidae > Prionailurus > Prionailurus viverrinus. The sequence goes on from NC_062562.1 coordinate 38,797,047, forward strand.
TTTCTCTGGACAAAATCCCAACTGCTTTGCTGGGTCTATCAAACCTTCAGCGACATGGCCCTGCTAACATTTTGGTCCTTATCAGTCCCCCACCCAGCCCAGTAAAAAAAACAAAGCTGACAAATAACTGAACACTTCCTACACACCAGGCACTGTTTGAAGTCAAGCGCCCTCTTGGAGTTACCATCCCTATGTACAACTTAGAGAACTGAGGTCTTTAGGGTCTAAGAAATGTGTCCAGGGCATTCTGACGCTGACCTAGGAACTTTCTGCCTTACATTTTGGCCAGTACACAACAGATCAAACCAAAGGGTGGCTTCTCAAACGTGTGCCCCCTCTCTGCTCCCAATGCCCTTCCCTGCTCACGAAGCACCCTCCTTGCTCCCCTGCACCACGGACTCCTCCCTGACTGTAGGAGAGACAGCTGAGACCTGCGTCTGCAGCCTACTGCCTGGCACACATCCAGGCTCAGACAGCCTGCGTTAACTTTCCAGAGCGTCAGGCCAGGCCTCACCTCTCCCGGAAGGGCTGTCTTAATCAGGGATCATTTGCTTGGCAAAAACAAACTCGCTTGAGCTAACTTAAATAAAGGGAAAGCAATTATGAGGAGTGAGGTTATCTAGTGGGCCCCAAGGGCAGGAATTCATTTGGGTACCCACTCATTTAAGACGAGAAATGCTTCACAAGAGACTGTTACTGGGAATTGGAAAACTGGCAGGAACCAAATCGGCTCTTTCTCCTCGGGTCCCTGGGGAATACTTTCCTCTTCCTTCGCTTAGTTCTCCCCCTTCCTGCTTCAGAAAAGCCCTCCGGCTCTTGCTCCTTCCTCACACCTCGGGGCCCCAACATGGCTGCCAGCATGGCTGTCCGGGTCTGCTCCAGCTGCCACAACAAAATACCACAGCCTGGGAGCTGAGAAACAGCTCTGGAGGCAGAAGTCCAAGACCAGGGTACTGGCGTGGTCAGCTTCTGGTAAGGGCCCTCCTCCTAGCTGCAGATGGCCAGCGTCTCCCGGTTTTCACGGGCAGAAGCGGCAGGGGATCTCTTTAAAAGCACTAATTCTAGGGGCACCCGGTGGCTCAGTTGGTTACGTGCCCAACTCTTGGTTTCGGCTCAGTTCATGATCTCAAGGTTGGGAGTTCGAGCCCCGTGTCGGGCTCTGCGCCGACAGTGGGAGCCTGCTTGGGATTCTGTCTCTCCCTTCCTCTCTCTCTCTCTCTGCCTCTGCCCGGCTTTTGCTATCTCTGTGTCTCTCAAAATAAATAAACTTAAAAAAAAAAAAAAAGGACTAACACTATTCCTGAAGGTTCTGCCCTTGTGACCCAATCACTTCCCCAAGACCCCACCTCCTAATACCATCACCTTGGGTTAGGATTCCACGTATAAATCTGGGGGGACACAAACATTCAGACCACAGCCAGAGCTGGTCCAGCATGGGCAGTCCCATCCAGAATCTACACACCTTAAAAGTTTACTCTGTGGAGCTATTTGCTTCACATCTGAGTTCTAATGCCAGGTAACCAGGAGGGAAATCTGATTGGCCCTGCTTGGGCCAGGTGGTCACTAGCCTGTGAATGAGGGGGCAGGAGTCATGGGTATGGAGTCCTATGCAGCAGCTCTAGGAACAAGCTCTCCCAGAAGGTGAAGTGGGCTGGGAGGATTATCCAGAGTTGACAAAGGGATTGAAGGGCAGGTAACATTCATAGTGGAGGAAACGATCAGACAGAAGAAAAGCCTGGTGTCTCCCTGATTGTCCTGGGGGTCCCCTGAGTTGGGGGCATGTCTCCTCTCCTCTGCAAGGGGGGGTCCTATCACTCCGTTCTTGCTGGCGGAGCCTTCTTGCAGGGAAGGCCTGTGCCAAGTCTGAGTGAGGCCCACCTGATGAGGTCACCACACAGTGCTTTGATCGTTTCTGCCTCCCCCTTCACACACACACACAAACACACACACACACACACACACACACACACACACACACACGTGCACACACACGCACACACAAACACACTCACACATTCTCTCTCACACGCACACTCCCACATGCAAGTATACATGTGCGTGGGCTTTATGGCACTTACGCGGGACCGCTGCTCAACTGCTTAGGTGTCTCCAAGCCTCAGAGAAGAGATGGACAAGTAGAAAAGGTTACAAAACTGCTCCTGTGGGCTGGTCTGGAATGGGCGCCAACAGCCACAGCCCGACTACTCCATAATTATGTTCTCAACCCACTTTCTCCATTTGATCACTGGATTCCCATGAACAGCAGGGCTGGTGGGCCTGGGTGGGGGCAAGTGACCAGACAGAGCAGGGTCCAGGTAATTAAGGCCAAGCCAGATCTGAACACTATCTCTAAAATGTGGTTCTTTCTCTTCTCCTGGAAAAGACAGGATGTGACAGGGGGGAGCCAATGGCTCTGGGGTGGCATCTATACAGTACAACTAGGGCTATACGGTACCTCTTGCCCAGAGGAGGGCACCCTATGCCAACCACTGTCCTAGAGGGCATGGAGAACTTGCTGGATGCAGGCAGTATCTTCTACCTTTTTCCCCCACCTCTGGGCCCCACTGAGCCCCACATTTAGCAGGGTGCAGTTTAGGCCCTGCAGTTAGGCAGTAAATCATGTGATTCACCCAAATTGCCCCTGCATCACAATCTCCTGGAAAGCTTATAACAATGCAGATTCCTGGGCCCTACCCTCTATCCATAGATTCAGAATCACTGGAGTGGTGGCCCACGAATCTGTATTTTTTACAAGGCTCCTCCCCTTACCCCCATCACCACCAGTGATTTTGTTGTACTCAAAAACTTAAGAATCAAGACTCAGGGGCTTATCATCTGACCTTAAGATAAGGACATTACCCTAGACTATCCATGTGGGCCAGGGTCATCACAAGAATCCTTTCATGGCAAAGGAGGAGACAAAAGAGTTAGTACCAGAATGCTCTAAGAATACTCAACCAGCCACTGCCGGTTTTGAAAATGGAAGAACCACAAGTCAAGGAATGCAGGCAGCCTCTACAAGCTGGAAAAGGCAAGGAGGTATATTCTCCCCTAGAGCTGACACCAAGAAATACAGCCCCACCAAAACAGACGTTGATTTTAGCCCTATGAGGCCTGCACTGGATCCATGACCCCTAGAACTGTAACGCAATAGGTGTGTTTTGTTTTAAATCAAAAATAAAATAAAATAAAAAAATTCCTGGCACAGTGGTCAAAAGCTTGGTGTCTAAACTCAGAGCCTGGTTCTGTTCCTACTTGGTTAGTCATTTGACAAAATTAGCTCCCACTTTTGGCCTCAGTTCTCTTACCCATGAAACGGGCATAAATACAGTAAATGCTTCCTAATGGTAACTGCCATGCTGTGATTCTTGATAGAGGACAGAGAGTCAGAAGACAAAAGCTATGAAGGCTGAAGAATAGGACCCGACCTAGACTGGGAGGTTGAGGGAACAGGGTGTCAGGCAACAACTGCTCCTGTGCAGGAAACAGCAAAGATAAGACATCATCAAGGGTACAGGGCAAGATCCAGAGGACACAACACCCTGCAAAGTCTCTGCCTGTGAGAAAGCATGGGATGTGGGGACTGCCAATGGAAGGGTAAGGCTAGAGCTAGAATGGTCAAGTGCAAGGTCAATTAAGAAGTGGGCAGGAGCCAGACTGGGAGCAGGCTGGGAGACCAAGGGCTGGACCTTGGGGCTGGAGAAGAGCCACTGAAGGGCTTTGGCAGAGGTAAGCATTGCAGGCCTGTGCTCCATTTCCAGGCTATCCTGCCCTCACACAGGGGGACCCCACATCTTTTCTCAGAGTATGCTTCTAAGAGCCCACCCTTGGCCTCCTCTGTCCTCTCCTCACGGGTCAAGGAGTCCGTGGTGCCACAGGACACACGACCTAGAGCCTGTGCTCCTTCCCAGACTATGTTCTTAGTACCCAGAACTCAGAATTTCCTGCCCCCAAGACCCCAAACCTACCTCTAGGGTCTCTGCAAGCCTCTGTCTCTGGTCTCTCTTCCTTCTCCAGGGAGGCTTCTGTGGCCTTGTCCACAGCTCTGGGACAGAGAGCTGGTCTAAGAGGAAGCTGTGTGTGTACAGGGGGCAATGCTTGGACATGCAGATTTGGGGTGTCCAAATACATGTGGAGCTGGAGGTGGGAAGGGGGCAGGGCTGGGCCTCCATTTATACCATTCTCAAGGCCCCAGAAAATATCAGGGGCAGGGCTATTGCACATTTGCTTCTTGGCTGGTAAGGGGAGTATATTAGCAGAGACTTACAGACCAGCTGCCGGGCTGTTGCCAAAATCCCAGCAAAGAAAATAATGACTTCCAGGTAAGTTGTGGCAGATGGAAGGAAGAGAAGCAGACTGATTCAAGAGCTATTCAGTAGGTGATGACTGATTCAAGAGCTATCCTGTCTTTAACTGCTCCTGGGAACAAACATACCATGTCACAGAGAAGAGGACAATGTCATTTGAAACTAGAAGCGGTTGGAGGCAAGAATAATGACCTTGCCCACACTCTATGGAAAAAAAAGAAAACAACTGGTCACTCACAAAAGCTGATAAAGTGTCAACTCACTTGCAGAAGGGCCCCGCTGAACCCTCGTGAGAACAACGACCCCTGATACAAGGTAGGGACAATGAGCAGGAGAGGTCATGGGAGGGAAGCTTTAAGCTTAGGTGATATTAAGGTTGGGTGGAGAGATCATGACGTCTCTTTGCCCTAACCAGATCTGAACTGTCAAATAAGGCCAGGTGGTCTCAACCAGGGCCCAGTTCTCTGGGGTGTCCTCAGAGCCTGGTTCTGGAGGCAAAGGGAATATAGACCACACTTCTGCTCAACCCCTTTAGACCCTAAAGGCCCAGAGAAGACACTTCCATATATAGCCCTAAGTGAGCTCTTGTTCAATGGCCAGGACCCATCTATACAGAGACTTTTCCCATTGATTCCAGCAGGGAAGAAAACGTGGAATTGTTGGCCATGTTGGAAACTTGCAGCAAAAAAACAAAAAACCACATTGACTGCTAGAGTGAACATCCTCATAAAGGCTGACACTTATTAGCATGAATTGTGTATCAGATACTTTTCAGGTATTCAGTCCTCACCACTTTACAAGATAAAGAAAATATTATTGCCAAAAAAAGAAATGATGGATGGAAAGGTTAGGTAACTTTCCCAAGGTCACAGCTAGAAAAGGCTGGAGCTGGGATTACCCATCTAGGAAGTATTCCACAAAGGGTAATCAAAGGACCTGGGGAGTCCATTAGTGTTCGGTCTTCATCACCTCCACTGACCTTGCCCACCACTCTGCCTAGAAGAGACAAATCTAGCACTCCTTCCAATGCTTGGGACCTAAGTTCTCATGGCCCCCTGAAGGAGGATGGAAGGATGCCCATTTCTCAGATGGGAAACCAAGACCTAAGGCCAGAAAGAAAGTCTCTTTCATACTTTTTCTAAACTGGGAATATGTTTTATTTCTGACAACGTATGATCACTGGAAAAACTGAAATGAATACAGAAGTAAAAATCTACCACCCACTCCAAGGCCCCTAGTGTCATATGCTTCTTCCTCAAAATAAATGCTTCAGCAGTTTGGTGTACATTTTTCTAAGCCAGCATTTCTCATAATGTGATTTGCAGACTCTGAAGGCCCTGCGACCTGTTCAGAGACTTCTCGGGGCAAAGTTATTTTCATAATATTACTAGAACATTATTTGCCTTTTCACTGTGTTATTTGCATTGATGGTACAAAAGCAGTGGGAGTTAAAACTAGCACCTTATCCCCAATCAAGGCACAGCACCAATAGTTATTGTCCTTGTCAGTCATCAGGTTCTTTATTCCACACATTTCCAGTCAAACTGGGTTTTTCTAAAGATTTTTCTTGCAGGAGCATTACAAACTATTAATTTTATTAAATCCCTACCCTTGAGAACACATGTTTCCCAATATTATTGGTGATGGAGCAGCAAGAACGCACAAAGCACTTCTGTTGCACATCGTGTATGATAGTGTCTCAAAGAAAAGCATTTGTGGAATATTTGCGTTGCCAGCTCAACTAGCCACATTTTTCATGGAACACCATTTATACTTAAAAATAGGACTGTCAGACTTTGGTTATTGCATTCTTGGAAATGTGGCAGAAAATTTTTTTACAAAATTTACACAGTGGCCTGTCATTTCAAGGAAAGCAACTGACAATATTTGTTGCCAATGAAAAAAAAAATTGAGCTTTCAAGCAAAATTTGGAATTTTGAAAAACTTGGATCCTTTACTATGTGCTTGACAGATTTCCTGTGTTTAAAGACTTTTCTGATGAGATCAGTGTTGATATTAACAAATGTGACATTTTGATATTGTATAATGAAATGTGTCAACATTTGAAAGATCTCCACAACTCAGTGAACCAGTATTTTCCAAATGATTTTACAAAATCATGCATGGGTAAAAGATCCATTTAAAACACAACATAGACCAATTGATTTTAATATAATATGGTATAAGAAGTTCACTAATCAGGTTTTAGATTTCATACTGCAACTAACCTTTAAAAAACTACCACGTGGTGCATTTTCACGTGGTATCAAATTATCACAATTATCTGAAAAAGGCTATTAAAATTTTCTTCCCTTTTCCAACTGTGTGAAGCTAGATTTTTTTTTTCATAGATTTCAACCAAAACAACACATCACAACAGATGGAATGCAGAACAGACATGAAAATCTGGCTATTTTCAATTAATATAGGCACAGAAAAGAGTTCCAAAGGTGTAAAACAATCAAATTTCTTAAACTAGATTTGGTCTTAAAAATATTGATATTTTCCATAAAAATAGATTCCATAAAAATGTATTGTGGACTGAATGTTTGTGTCCTCCCCCAAATTCCTAAATTAAAATCCTAATCCCCAGTATGAGAGTCATTAGGTGGTGGAGCCTTTAGGAGGTTGTGAGGGGGAAGCCCTCACAAATGTGACCAGTGCCTTTAGAGAAGAGACCCCAGAGAGCTCTTGCGCCCTCTGCCACGTCAAAGGACCATGTGAAGTCAGCAGTCTGCAGCCTGGAAAAGGCCCTCACAAGACTCAACACTGAGGCACCTTGATGTAGGAGTTCCAAACTTCACAACCATCAGAGTAAATTTGTTATCTATATAGGCTGCCTCTTGTACAATACTTTGTTTTGTGTGTGTGTGTGTTTAATTGCTAATGTCTACTTATTTTTGAGAGACAGACAGACAGACAGACAGAGCATGAGCAGGGGAGGGGCAGAGAGAGAGACACACAGAATCTGAATCAGGTTCCAGGCTCTGAGCTGTCAGCACAGAGCCCAACGTGGGGCTTGAACTCATGAACCACGAGATCATGACCTGAGACGAAGTAAAGTCAGATGCTTGCCCAAGTGAGCCACCCAGCTGCTCCTACGATACTTTGTTATACAAGCCAAACTAAGACAATGTGTGAACATGCAATTGTTTTGTTTTTATTATTTTAATGAATTAATAAATATCTTAAAATCACAGTTTAAAAACAGGTTTGGGGGATCCTGTAGTTTTAAAGGTATAAAGATTTCTGACAACATCTACTCAAACTATTTTATGTGTAAATTATTTTTTCACTTGAAAAGCATCAAGGATATCTTTTCATACCAAAGCTAGTATCTGATAATATAAATAATACTTACCTTTTATTAAGTGCTTAGAATGTGCTCAGAGACTGTGCTAAGCAGTTGGCATACATCTCATTTCCTTTTACTCTTCACAAAAGAACTTGTGAGAGTTAGGTACTATTTCTCCCATTCTACATATGAAGAAACCAATACAGAGAGGGTAAGCTACTTGCTCAAGGACACACAGCTCATCAGGTGATCCAGCAAGTTTTGAACGCAGGCACTCTGATTCTAGAGTCTGGAGGGTTTACAGTAGTCCAAAGTACAGATGTCCCAAGATTTCTATGAATAAATGCAGACTGAGTAGTTATAAATGACTAGAGTAACGTATAGGGCTTTAGTTAGGAATAATTATGACATCATTTGGGGTAGCTGATTTAGGTACCATGAATCATCAAGCACTGTAAGTAACCTGTGGTTGTGACGGACCTGTTGTGTTTTTGCATAGGGTTTTCCAGTACCTGAACCCAAGCTCAAAGACAGGAAATGATGAACTACTGTCCTGCACACTATTTCAAGATCCTGAGTGAAAACCAGCAGTTTCCCTGTCAAACTGTGAAGGGTACCTCCCTAACCCCACCCCTCACCAATCCAGGGTCTATCTTCTTCTATGCTTTCCCATGACCCCATACTCTTCCTTGTGGCATTTATCCCAATTGGTAATGACCTTTTGGCAGTGTGGATTATTCAGACTTCCCTCCACCTCACACCATGCACTCCAGGAGAACAGGACACTGGCTGTTTGCACTCATCCTCCTATCCTCTGAGTCTAGGACAGTGCCTGGCATACAGTAGCTACTCAGTAAACACTGGTTATATGAATGGCTGGAAAGCAGATACTCTCAGAACGCTACATCTAAACCCTCAGATCCCTCTACCGTTATCAGGCACATGAGCCCCAGATGTGCTGTGGCCCCCACCAATCTGCAGCTGTGCCTCTTGGGTGGGGGTGCTAGAGCCAGCTTTCGCCTGTACCATGCAGAGAGAGAGCACCTGAAAAATCTATGTCCTTCTGGGGACAGCCCTTAACCAGTGACTAACAGTTGAGGGTAGCAAGTTTTAAAAACTTCAGCCCTCTTCCTCCCCCATCGACACTGAGTGTACCTGGCTTTCTTTCCAGACCTCACCCAACAGGACTGAGACAAACGCACCCTCTACAGGATCTGGCTTCCTACCACACCACTTCCCCACCACCCTATCGGTTTCCTCCTGTGACACTTCCTAGTCACTCAAATCTTTGCCTCGAGCTCTGCTTCTGGGGAACTCAACCTCAGGGAGACTGGGACTCTCCATCACCTCTGTACCCCTCGTGCCTCTTCAACACTTTATTCCATTTGTCGAATGAATGAATACTGGTATCTTATTTATAATCTTAGAGCTCCGCGGCAAGATTTAAGAGTGGAATTGTTAAGGAAAGAAGCTATTTTGACGATAGTCTCTAGAAATCTTGGTAATGAAGACCTTTGGGAATGTATCAACAGTGGTGGGCTGGAGCTGGTGCAAATGGGCTTGTCCAAGCCAAATGTTAAGTATTTCCAACTTTCGTAAATTGGTTCTTAAACCCTTGGGAACTTGAAAGTGACCATGGTAGGAGTATTTACACCACAGAAATTGGCAGATGCTATAAATCAGGGCTAGTCTCTGTACTTCCTACATTCCCTCCACCTTACCTGTTCAATTCTACTTCTTGTAACCTGTTTACTACTGTACTACTGGGAATAGCATTTCAGGATTAAAAAGGGAAAAACTGAGGCACCTGGGTGGCTCAACTGGTTAAGCGTCAGACTCTCAACTCTTGGTTTCCGCTCGGGTCATCATCTTATAGTTTGTGGGTTCAAGCGCGGCCACATAAGGCTCTGTGCTGACAGCATGGAGCCTGCTTGGGATTCTCTGTATCCTTCTCTCTATGCCCACTACGTGCTCATGCTCACTTGCTCTGTCTCTCTCAAAATAAATTTTTTAAAAAGCCGACGTCGGATGTTTAACCAAGTGAGCCACCCAGGTGCCCCAAAATAAATAAATATTTTTTTAAAAAATCTTTAATATAAATCTTTAATAAAAAATCTTTAAATAAAAAAATATGGGGGAAACCTGTACACTAATAAACTATAGTGTAGTGGCTAACACTATGGGTGTAAAGTCTGAGATCTACTGTCCCTTATTGATTCTGTAACCTTGAGCAAGTTACTTAATTTCTTATTGTCTCTATTTCCTCATCTGTGAAACAGGACTAACATTTTTATTTGCCTCTTGACATAATAAATGTGAGAAGTGCTTGGCTCAGAGCCTGGCATATAAAAATAGCTCAATGAATGATAGCTATTGTTCCGTTGCAAGAACCAAGAAATGTAGAAAAGCCCCAAAAACAGTCTTGGAGACCACAGTCATGGCATCCCCATGTCAACAGACTTCACTTCAATGGTTTACTCTTTAGTTGTCGGCCCAGCCCTATCAGGTCACCTTGACCAAAAGCTATGGTTCTTGGTGAACTCTTAAGGAAATTCACTGCTCCGCTCAGGGCTTATCAAATGGAAACCTGAGGCTCCAGATGCTGGCTTACTCTACGGATAACTCGGAAAGTGAGCACTGGATCTTGGCCTCTGTAGCTCTCTCCAAGAAAAGACAATCCATTTAAGGCAGATTTATTAGCAGGTAGCTGTGTCCATGTAGCAGATATCACACTGCCCTAAGACCAAGACCCACGCCCCCAGGGGAATTGTAAGGACATGAAATCATCCCATCAGATATGACAATTATTTAGGATGCGGTACATATCCTGAATCAAATGCAAAGGGTTAAATGAAACACCAGCAAAGCTACAATGGCGTAGCTGAAACTACCAGTGCCCTGCCCATGTCTCTCTGGGACCGGCTTCCCTACTCCTGATGGCTTTCTCACAGCCACCTGTGGCTCTGCCATAGGGGCACACCCCTGGAAGCAGAACACAGCCAATGGATGGGAGTTGGTGGCTAAATCCCCGGCTTCCTCCCTCCTGGGATGAGATAACCCTGAGGCATGTTGCACAGTGCCTCACCCAAGTTACCAGTGGGATAGAGCCTAGAGCGGTTGCCCACGGCAGCTCAGAGCAGTTGACCCACAGCAGTGACCTGCTTGTTTACGTACTTCCCTTCCCTCCCTCATTACAGCTTGTTACCAGTGCTTCCTGGGCTCAACTCCCAAAAAGAGTACTGACACTCAATGCTCTGTCTCAGGATCGGGGTGGTGGTGGGGAGGGCGGACCCAACCAAAGACTAATGGATACCATTACTTAATACCTACTGTGTGCAAGACAGTATTTGGTGCTTTCCTCTGTGGACCTGGTGTTACACGGACGGTGGAAGAGGATAAGTGTAAGAAGATGAACTGAGCAGAGTGAAGAATGGCAAAGCAGGCTGGGATTCCAGATAAATAGTTATTCTTCTTGGGCTCTCCCTCCATCCTTCTTAGGTTGTGACACGCAATACATATATCAAACTTGTAAATGTTGACTGCAAGCATTTTAGTAAGACCCAGAGTTATGGGCTCACTGGAGAAAATGGAGCAGGCGTTTAATATGGAACTTCCAGATGGTCCTTTTCTGGTAGTAATAATAAAAGACAGCGTTTATTAAATGCTTGCTCTTTGTCAGATACTGTGATCAAAGGCATGGGTGAATTCAGTTGCCATGACACTATATGGTAGGTACTATTATATTTCATTTTATGGATGAATAACTGAGTCTCAGAGAAGTTAAGTCACCTGTGCAAAGATATACAGTACAGCTAAGTGAGATAGTGAGGATTCGAACTCAGAGTCGATGCTCCGGAGCCACAGCTGCCAACACGCTGGGCTCTGAAACGTGATGAAAACTCATAGATCAAATTCTTCCTCTCTGGCCCCCTGGACCACGGGATCAACGTTCAATTATCCTGGGGAACAGCATTTCTCTGATTTTTTTCTGTTTTCAACAAGGTACTGATACTGGTTGGGTAATATTGCAACCCCCCCCCCACCTCCTTTCTCTACTCTTCTGACTTCAAGACACCCCCACACATTCATTACAGATACATCAGGTAGAGGAGAAAGGAAGCCACTGTGTACAACAAGACAAAGAAAGCCCACCACCGCCAGTTGCCAAGGACCTGAAAACAAGTCATAATGCTTCAGTTTTCTGTGGAAGAAAACTAAAGGTCATGTGCATCAGTCTGAATGTTGGCTATGAAGTTGATACTCTGGCCAAATGACTCACTCAAGACGGAAACATTAGTTTGTTCGCACTGGTGTGGGCCAACATTCCCCCCAAAAGAACACTACTGAGGATCAACGGAATGTTCGAATGACAGAGAATTTCATCCTGTCCTTCAGTTTACACTCCTCAAAGCTACTCTGGTCCTTCTGTTCATTGCCTTGCAAAGACCTGGCAGAACTCATGGTTCTCCATTCTCTCACAAGGGGAAGTGGTCAGCACCACAGTGAGCTACAGGAGAGAAGACGCATACACCATGCCCTTGATCCCTGATTAACTGAGGTCCTCACTTAGGAAGGGGCTGGCTACACATGTGTGCAGTACGCAGACTCCCCGAGGAGCAAGCATCAGAAAGCTCTTGGCACTGGACCGACTGTCTGGGAGCAAGGGGTCAGGATGGCTTGGTTTTAACAAGCTGGCTCTGATTACTTGACGTTTGGCTGTGTGCTCTCAGCCCTCAGCCTGGCCAGGTCAGCCTGACCCCAGGTTGTCGCCCCAGAGGACTGTGAAATAACTAACTGGCCACTGCTGACCAGGCCTGGAAGACAAAAGCCTCAGCTGCTAGGGCTTTTGTTGGCCTGCTCTGGAACCAGTTCCTTTGGCCTACAAATCATCCTGTTCCTGAGGGAACTGTACTGGGCCTGGGTCTTCGAATCTCATATACATTCCTTGCCCATCAGCTTCCCTGCTCTATGTCCAGGGCTGAGCCAACAACAGGGAAGGGGAGGACACAGGAGGAGAGACTGCCCCCTGCGGGTTGGGTGTCTCAGGCTCCAAAGTCAGCGGTGACAGGGACTGGCCAAGGGAGGCATTACAAGAGGTCGGAGGGCTGGAAGAGAGCGTACTAGGGCACCTCCCGCTCTCTCTCTCCACCTCAAGTGATCCAAATTTTAAGAAGCCAGAATCCAACAGGGGCAGGGGAAGATGAAATATGAATGATGCCAAGTTGTGCAAATACAGGGCCAGATCCTGACTTTATTTAAAATGTTGATATTTGGGGGCAGCTGGGTGGCTCAGTCAGTTAAGTGTCCAACTTCAGCTCAGGTCATGATCTTGTGGTTCATGAGTTCCAACCCCATGTCAGGTTCTGTGCTGACAGCTCAGAGCCTGGAGCCTGCTTCAGATTCTGTGTCTCCCTCTCTCTCTGCCTCTCCCCTGCTCTCTCTCTCTTTTTCTCTCCCAAAAATAAACATTAAAAAAATTTAATGTTGATATTTTGCTCATCATAACATTTTGCATTAATTTTCATATTTTAAAAATATTGCATGGATAAATTATTTGTCTTGATTACTGATTTTTCTTGATGCCTCCATAGAATCTGCAAGTACCTCTTTGCCTCAGGCTAGATTTGGCCTTGTCTTCCCGCACATGCATCACATGAGGGTCTAATTCTACTTCACGTTCTGTAAGTGGCTTTTGTTCATTTGACAATATGTTCCTGAGCATTTTTGTGTTGCTGAACATAGTTCTACGTTATCTGTTGCTTGAAATCATGTGTTACAAAATTTTTTCCCAACCCCTTCTTGATGGGTCCAGCAATCTCTGCCAGTGTCCAAGCCATCTATGGCCCTAATATTTCTGTATGCTCCAGCCAAATGCCACTGTGGACATAAGCCATTTCTGGACTGGAAGTCTTAGTCCAGTCCTGCAGAATGCAGTGGGGGCAAGTACTGAGAATTAACACCTGTCAGGAACAGCTCTCGGCCATTAATGGAGGTGAGGGGGTTAGCATATAAATACTCCAGCTGCCTTGACCACTGGGTGGGGCAACTCTGAGGTGTGTGCTCTACACTAGGTCCCAGAACTTTCCCATTGGAAACAAGCTCCAGCTGCCCACCACAGTGGTACTTGACTTAGTGACCCATATTTCATTAGCTGCCTGCTCTTCCCTAGATCACTCCTCCATTCCCTTCCAGTATTGTCTCCACACCTCCCGTCAGAAAAATACACTCAAGTATTTGTCTCAGAATCTGTTTCTATTAAAAGGGACATTCAGATTATTTCAAATTTCTAACTATTTACATGGTGACCCCCTTTATAGATTCTAGCATATGAAGATGCTCTTTGGGGACCATGATCTGAACCAAACAAAGATAATAGAATAGGGTTTTTGGTAAAGCCAAAAAAAGAGAAGAGACTGTATTTGCATGAGAGCATCTCAGAATGTGTCACATAAAATGATCATTCTTACTATGTGCCAAGGCATCAAAAATTTCAACAGCAATGTTCTCACCCACCAGAATGTGCACTAACTTCTGTAGCTCCAGTGACTGGCACGTAGAATGTCAATAAATATTTGTTACATGAATAAAAGGAGTAACTGATTAATGCTCTGAACCTCTGCCAAGCTGAGTACATGAGACCAGGCAACTCACCTGAGCCAAAGAGCATCTGCGCCTCAATACTCTCGAATTCTATAATCAAGACACAGAACAGCGCAATACTAAGATTAGCAAGGTGAGTTGGGGACTGCCCTGGAGACATAAAATGGGGGTCCAGTCTTTGGAGGTGAAAACATTCTTTGGCCCTAAGTGGCCGCACAAGAGACAGAAGAACCTTCTTGAAATGGAAGTCAGGCTTCTATACTGCCTCCCCCTTGGGAGGACTTCTTTGCAAGTACATGTTGGCAAGAGAAAGAGCTTCTCCATCCCCAGTGAGGGGAGAGGTTGTATATATATCCCACCAGTTTCATCCTTTCCCTCTCCCGCCTCTGTCCTGGCTACAAAGGACCCAGTATGACTTCACAAGATCCCTAAGCTCCGTGAAGCCACTCTAGGCCCAAGGCTCAGGGCTGCAATGAAAAGATTTTGGCAAAAACTAGATGGCTTTACTATTTCAATTGATATTAGTTGACTAGAAGCATTTTTCTAAGATGATGACGGAAATCTAGTTCTTCCAAGAGCTGATGAGGGAAAGCTGTAACGTTTGCTGAAATGCCCTCCTAAGAGCCCTGGCTTATGAGCACATAAGCCTCCTAACACTCTCTCCTCCTTTCTGACGCAGCCTCCAATCCAGACCGAGTCTGGATTTGTTGACATTGGTTTCAAACAGCTTCCCCCAGACACTTTCCTTTCTGGTTATTCCTAAGCTATCCTATCTCTCTCCCACACCAAAGATTCCTGAACAGGCTCTCCCACTGCAGGGCCACTGATCCGGCTGGGGCATGTACCCCAAGAGGCAGCAGACCCTTTGCGGGGAGCCAAGATGGAGGCCGGCCCTCTACCATCGTGCGGAAAGGTGTAACATTTTATTTCCCGAGTTTTGTGCGCCTCTGCTTGGCTGCTTTTCTCTTTGTTTGCCACAAGGCGTGCCTTCACTTATGCCCATGCTCAAGTCTTTGCCTGCAAGGAGTCCACTGTGGCAATGAGAGTCTGGACGTGACCTCCCACCAGACAAACACCTTACGCCATGCACACGGACTGTTTACCTGGGAATCCCCAGGGACTGACGAGTGAGGACGAGCTCAGGATTCATGCCCTATGAAAGCATACCCCAGCAGCCCGGCCCCGCTCTCTTACCAAAAAAGCAACTTTTAAGCTTCCCATTAATCATCTATCCATCTTTATCATGTCACCTTTGTAAGACAACTACAGAGAAGTGGCCTCCCAACCCAACGGACCAGTCCGAGTAGGCAGAAGGACTTCCTACATAAGCTCCTCATGGTCTCGTGCATCCAGGAATGCTAGATGCCAATGCAACTGCTCAAACACATTTAAGTCTCTGCTCATGTCATGGTTGCTCACGTTCCATTGGTTAAAGCAAGCTACCACACTAACCCCCAAGTCAATGGGGGAAGAAGTATGCTTATCCCTGAAGGGGCAGGCAGGAGAGTGAATGTTTGTTCAACCACAATACAATCACATGACCCTTCCAGCTTTGTCTTGAGCCCTCTACCCTTGATTTCCTACTCAACCATGCTGAATGGAGCATGAATCTCCAGGCCCTTTGCACATGATGCTCTCTCTGCTTGGAAGCATCTTTTTCTTCCCAATCCTCTATTTCTCCTTCTGATCGTACAGATTTATGTTTTCCTCTTACTTTCTCAGAGAAGGCTGCCCTAACTCCCAGACCAGCTCGGCTCCCTTGGTTAAGACTGCACTCTGTAAGGGGCACTACCCTTAGTCACCGCCTCACTTATAGGGAACCACTTCATTGTTAATACTCGGACATGCTTTCCCATCTATTTCGCTTTGGCTTGTTTTCCCCCCTTGACCTGTGACTTCCTTCTGCCTGATCTTTATCCACCTGCCTCCTTTTATAATTCACACCGCAGCCTCAGCACCACCTTCCCTGAGCACCCAATTTAAAGTAGCTCCATTACATACAGCATAACACTTACAATGGACATGTTTTCTCATTCCATTGTGATGCTGTCGTGTACTCCCCAGTAAAGGAAGGGTCCTTATCTAACTTGCCCATCCCCACATCCCCAGGGCTTGGCCCAGGGCTTGCCATATGGTAGGAACCCAAAAATTTTTTTAATGAATTAGCAAATCTGTTAATAGTGCTTCAGCGACTCTCATACCTGTTCAAGTATATTCTCCATGATGTCTGGAGTCAGGCCGGTCCGTTTGCTGCCATACCTCCACTGCCTAAGTCAGGGCCAAGAAGGCACCAGGTACTGCACTGTGTGTCACATCTGAAATGCTGACCAAGGGGGAGGTGCCATTGACAAGGATGCCTGGGCATGTAGTTAGGTTGGGAAGTTAACTAAGAGGGAAGAAAAGTAACAGAGGGAAGAGAGGGAGCTGCATAGGATATGTCCTGCTTAGGACTACTGTGCGGGACCTGGGCACACGGTTTAGAACACATCTTAAGGTTACCCCAATAGAAGGCGAGGAAGCTGGGCATTTATCCACTAACCCCCACCACACATTGGCTGAGAGCTGCAGAGGGCTATTAGTGGCCTGGGGGGCATCTACGCCCTACAATTTCTAGCCTGTCCTGAACTGGGGCTGAACTTCCTGGGGTAGCCAGAGAAAGCCTTCTGGCAATGGTGGGAATAGGAAGCTACTGCGTCAGATCTGCGTGCCCAGGCCTGAGGGGAGGCGGACATGGGCAGGGCACCATCTGCGTCTGAGGGAGACTCTATGAATGAATGAACTGGAATCCAGGTGAAGGGTAGACAGAGGACAGTGAGATGAGGAGTGGAAAGGTCAGGGCAAGGGTAAAAAGACAAGCTCAATGCCAATGCAAGCTTTTATGACCCTTTCTGAAGCAGCTCTGGGGTCTTGGGAGGGAGGGCCCTTCCTAGAGGAGATGACTCATCCAAGGGGTAGGCTGGAGTCCAGGCTCAGAGCCACCAGGAGCTATCTGGCAGTTTGCTCCTGGTTTCCCAGAGGTAATAGCCAAAGCAGAAACAGAGTGTTGCTGCCTTTGCAAAGACAGAATGTTTGGAAAGACATGGAAATTTACTAGGAGGGGGGAGGGGAAGTGGTTAGAGCATCTGGAGGGGAACCAGGAATCCCGTGCAGCCTCTTCCCAAGCCCCCCAAGGACATGCGGACCCGTCTGGGGGAGTGCCTGCTGACCCATGGCAGGCAGCCCCCTGTTGAGTTTCAGGTCGAGATAAATCCACACCCTTTATTCACCCCAAGGTCTTGGTGAGAGCTGTTTCACCTCTTAACACCTACACCCAAGAAGGAAAAGAAAAGAAACGAACAAGAAAGTCCAAGCAGCGAACCCCTCTGACGTGCAAGCAGCTGGGACCAGAACTGGTGGCTGAGCCCAGTTCTAAGCAAGGCTGACCTGAGCTACTCCTGCCCTGTGGGACCAGTGACAGGACAGGGACCAGGACTCAAACCTCCCCATCACCTGTATTTCAGTGGTCATCACTACGGTGTCCACACCTCTCCCCTCCCCATTCTCAGGTCAGCCTGTGTGCTGAATCCACTTTGTGTCGGGCACTACTGCGTCCAGAGAGGACGCTGGAGGTCTTCTGCTAGAGGCTACGTAGCAGGGTGGTTAGGAACCCAGCCTCTGGGGCCGTGTGCCCTGGGTTCAGATCCTGCCCGTGCCAATGACTACATGTTCCCCAGCCAGACCTAGCTTCTCTGTGCTTTCCTCAGTGAGGGCCCCCCTAGGACAGAGGGCGAGCCTGGGGTCTACCTCCTTCATTAAGAGTTCATCTAGGACACAGAAAATCTGTGCCACTCATGGATACATGGCTGTCCCCTCCAATCAGGCACCTTCCCAAAGAATTTTCAAAGGTAATTCTTCCTATTAGCAGTTTCTTTGAGGAAACCATTAGAACCACCCCTCTGTAGAGGCACCTGGGTGGCTTAGTCAGTTAAGCATCCGACTTTGGCTCAGGTCACAATCTCATGGCTTATGAGTTCGAGCCCTGCATCCAGGTCCATGCAGACAGCTCAGAGCTTGGAGCCTGCTTTGGATTCTGTGTCTCCCTCTCTCTCCGCCACTCCCCTGCTCATGCTCTGTCTCTCTCAAAAATAAACAAACATTAAAAGAAATTAAAAAAAAAATAAAAAGAACTTCCTCTCTGTGTATCAAGTGAGTTGGATCTGTGTCATTTCTCAAAAGGTGGTCCCAGGGACACCTACTCCAAATTACTGGGCAATGGGAAGAATGAGGCTTATCCAATGGGTGTCCTTAGGGCCCACCACACAAGAATATCCTTGTTTGCTTCTCTTAAAATCCCTGTGTGGTGGCTGTACAATTGAACCCCTTTTAACAAGAGTAAAAAACAGGCTCAGAGAAGGCATGCCCAAGATGACTTAGTTAAATAATAACAGAGCATGTCTTCAAAAGCTGTGGCCCGCCCTTGTCACCGTTTGGCCCTGTGGATCCCAGCTGCTGAAAACAAAACAAAACAAAACAAAACAGCCCACAACCCAACTGCAAGGATCCTCTGGGGAGGGTGATTTTTGTCTCCCCTCTGGTCAAGCACAGGTGAGATTTTCATCAGTACTGGTAACAAACCTGCCACTTTGCAACCAGCCATTATCACAGCAAGATGCTCTGATTGCAGAAACCATGTCCCTTAGCCTCATCATTCTCCTCTGTTCCTCAATTCTTTGACATTTTTATTTGCAGGGGGACCCTGCTCAAACACTTCATGCACTCATTCAACACATATGTATGGAGTACCTTCAGTACGCCAGGTGCTGTTTGAGGTGCTGGTATAAATTGCTATGAACAAGACGAAGTCCCTGCCTTTATGAAACTTCTATTCAAAAATCAGAAAGGAATAATGTCAGGGGGAGGTTAAGTGCTGCTAAGTATCATTAAGCAGAATGAGAAAGTCAGACTGTAAGAGTGGAGGGGTGTCATTTATTTCAAACCTAAAATAGAGTTTTTACAAAACATAACCCCGACGCCATTATCACACTTAAGACATTAACAAGGATTTCCTAATAGGCTCTAATAGCCAATGAAGACTCAAACGTCCTCATTGTCTTACGTATTTTGTTTGCTTGCATGGTGCAAACCTTATTTCCATACTGAGGCAAATACATCTTTCAGTCTCTAGGTTGCCCATCTATTTTCTATCTTTGTTTTTTTTTTTTTTGCAGATTTTTTTTTTGTTGAAATGACCAGGTTATTTGCCTATCGAATTTCTCACAGTCTGGGATTTTGTTAATTGGACCCCTATGCTGTCATCTAGCCTAGTGGGAGGTGCCCTTTTAAACAGGGTGGTCCCTTTGCAGATGTGACATCTGACCAGAGGTCTGAAGGAAAGAAGCCAGAAAGGGAGCCCACAGAAATCCAAGGGTAAGAGGAACCAGTTCAGCTTCCATTTTCTTCTTAGCCTGAGTGCTCACTGTCTCAACCTCTGAAACCCTGTTCTTTTTCATGTTAGTGTCCTCTCTGCTATGACAAGTAACCCAGCTGCCTTGAACCATCTGCAGTGAAATATTTGTGTTAAAAGCACTTGGCCTTAAAAACTGGCAACAAGCCAAGTATCTATCAGAAAGAATGAAACAGCAGTGTATAGTATATTCATACAATGAAATACTACTAAGCAATAAAAAATGAAACAACTACTGATTCAAGCAGTTACACACATGGGTCAATCTCAGAAACATTAGGAGTGAAAGAAGCTAGACAAAAAACAGCACACATTACATCATGCCATTCATGCAGTTCAAGAATAGGCAAAACTAATCTACAGTAATAGAAATCAGAACAGCCTTTACTTTGCAGGCGATAGTAACTGGGAAGAGGCACAAAGAAACACTCTGGAATGATGGGAATGTGCCGCATCTTGATATGGATGGTGTTTGCATGGGTGTACATGCATGTAATAATTCATCCACTGCTCTTAAGATGCATGTGATTTCCTGTATGTAAATTGTACTTGATTTTTTTTTAAGTTTATATATTTTGAGAGAGACAAAGAGACAGTGCACGCAGGAAGGGCAGAGAGAGAGAGGGAGAGAGAGATAATCCCAAGCAGGCTCTGCACTGTCAGCACAGACCCTGATGCAGAGCTTGAACCCACAAACTGTGAGATCATGACCTGAGCCTGAGCCACCCAGGTGCCCCTGTACTTTATTTAAAAATAAATAAATAAAAATAAATAAATAAATAAATAAATAAATAAATAAATAAATAAATAAATAAATAAAAATTATAAAGCAGCAAGACTTTGGATACAGGCTGACCCAAGCACTAGTTAACCGGTGAACCTTTATCAATTCTCCTAAACTGCTTAGGACCTCAGCATCTTCAGTAATAAATGGGACTGATATAACCTGCTTCATGGGTATTTCCATTCTCATGCCCCTTCTCCAATCCTGGCAACCTTCATCTCGATTCTGTGTAACACTTCTTCATCAGGTCCACGGAAAGACTGCATTTGTAACTTGTTCATTCATGATATGCACATGACCTCCCACTGCTATTCTTTTCACATGTTGCTTTTATTTGATCTAAATGCAGCCACAGCGTGGTTAATCACAACACTCTGCAGGAAGCTTGAAGAAGCCAATGGGTCTCTCATATGTGTTGGGCAGCATCATGGCCAGCAGCCGCAAGTCTCTCCAGAGCCTGGAGACAGGGGACTTATTGGAAAATGTCCTACTCATTTGGAATCTTTTCTCACAGGGAAGTCTTGGCAAAGCTGTTGCCAAACATTTGCAACTGGTCTGTGGAAAAAATCGAAGGCTGTTGAAGGGTATGATATCAGAATGGACTTCTTATCCATTTCCTTTCTTTGTTTTTGATTCTTCAAAGTTTTTGTTGAAGTAAAAGGTCATGTGTCATGTCTGTATACTGCTGTATCCATCTCTACTTGGCTGAATTCCCACTTTCTTTTGGGTAATGGCTCCCTTGGTGACATCTTGGGCCAATCCCAGGAATTTTCAGCCGCTTTTAGTTACTAGAAGAGCTCATTCTGAGGTATAAGACTTAGTACTTTTGTGCAAATTTGTGTAAATATATTCAAGCACAAAAGGTATATAGAGAAGTACACACATCACAAATGTACAGTTCAACGACTCTGCATAAAATGAACACATCGGTGTAAACTCTCTTCATATCAAGAAACAAAACAACATCAAAATCTTCAAAACCTCTTTGGGCCCTTTTCCTATGATCTCTGCCACTTGTAAGGAAACCACTACCTTGACCTCTGACACCAGAAGTCTTTTTGTCTTGCTTCTTTTGGAATTTCATGTGAATGGAATCTAATAATGCGTATACTCATGTTCACCCACTGAACATTTTGTGTATGAGACTTAAGCATGTTGTAACAGTTTGTTCAGTCTTACTGCCATATAACATTCCATTATATGGTTCTACTCGATTCATTCTCGATTTTAAAACATTTCCGTCTCAGACACAGTGCAGACATTTGGTGCAAGCCAGCATGGTGGCTCTCACTTGCTTAAAGCTGGGAATGGAACAGGGGTGGGGAAGGAAAACTAACATACTTTAAGAAGACTGCAATCCCATTTACAATAGCATCAAAAGCAATAAGGTACTTAGGAATAAATTTAACAAAAGACTTGAAAGATCTCCACACTGAAAGCTAGACAAAACTGGTAAAAGAAATTGAAGATGACTCAAAAATAAATGGAACAGTATCTCTGTTCATGGAATGGAATAATTAATGTTAAAACATCCACACTACCCAAAGTCATCTATAGAGTCAGTGCAATCACTGTCAAGGTTCCCATGGCATTTTTAAAAGAAATAGAAAAAAAAAGTCCTGAAATTTTTATGGAACCACAAGAGACCCCAAATAGCCAAAGCAATCCTGACAGAGAACAACAAAGCTGGAGGCATCACACTGCCTGATTTCAAACTCAATCACAAAGCCCTAATAATCAATACAGTATGGTACTGGCATAAAAACAGACACAAAGATTAACAAAACAGGACAGAGAGCCCACAAATAAACCCTCACAAATACAGTCAACTAATATCGGACAACGGAGCCAAGGAGGACACTCAGTAGAGAAAAGACAGTCTCTTCAATAAATGCTGTTGGGAAAATTGGGACATAAGCATGTCAAAGACTGAAACAGGACCCCTATCTTATACCACTCCCAAAAATTAACTCAAAATGGGTTAAACATTTAAATGTAACAACTGAAACCACAAAACTCCTACAAGAAAACATAGGGAAAAAGTTTCCTGACACGGGTCTTGGCAATGATTTTTTGGCTACAACACCCAAAGCACAAACAACGAAATCAAAAATAAACAAATTAACAACATCAAACTAAAAAGCTTCCGCACAGCAAAGGACACCATCAACAAAATGAAGACAACCGATGGAATGGGAGAAAATATTTGCAAACCACACATCTGATAAAAAATTAATAAAAAATATAAGGAACTCATACAACTTAATAGCAGAAATACAAATAATCCAATTCTAAATTAAGCAAAGTACTTGAATAGACATTTTTCCAAAGAAGATATTTACATGGTCAATAGGTAATTCAAAAGGTACTCAACATCACTGATCATCAGGGAGACGCAAATCAAAAACACAGTGAGGGAGCACTTGGGTGGCTCAGTCCCTTCAGCATCTGACTTGATTTCAGCTCAGCTCATGATCTCATGGTTTGTGAGTTCAAGTCCTGCATCGGGCACCATGTTGACAGTGTGGAGCCTGCTTGGGATTCTCTCTCCCTCTCTCTCTGGCCCTCCCCTGCTCACTTGCTCTCTCTCTCTCTCTCTCTCTCTCTCTCAAATAAATAAATAAACGTTAAATAAAAAAAGCACACGGAGGAATCACTTCACACGTGTTAGGTTGGCTGCCAGCAAAAGGACAAGAGACAAGTGCTGGCTGAAAAGGATGTGGAGAATAGGGAACCCTGTGAACTGTTAGCAGGGATAGAAACTGATGCAGCCACTATGGAAAACATTACGGAGGTTCTTCAAAAAAATTTAAAGTAAGACTACCATACAATCGGGCAATGCCACTTCCAGTACACATACAAAAGAAACGAAATCATTGCCCTGAAAAGAAATCTGTGCCCCCTAGTTCACTGCAGCATCATTTACAATAGCCAAGACATGGATACAACTTAAGTGTCCATTGAGGAATGAATGGGTAAAGAAAATATGGCATATATTTACACGAAGGAATACTATTCAGCCATTTAAAAAAAATAAGGAAATCTTGCCATTTGTGACAACACGATGGACCTCAAGGGCATTATGCTAAGTGAAACAAATCAGAAAAAGACAAATGCCGTATATCTCATGTATATGTAGAATCTATAAAACCAAGCTTACTGAAACAGAGATCAGATTTGTGGTTGCCAGAGGAGGGGAGTGAGGTGTGGGGATTAGATAAAGGTGGTCAAACTTTCAGGTACAAGATAAGTAGGTCCTCAGGATGTATACAACATGATCGCTAGAGCCAACAATACTGAATTTTGTGTAGGAAAATTGCTAAGCCAGGTGATCTTAAAAGTTCTCATCTCCAGAGAGAAAACATTTTGTAACTATGTACGGTGATGGACATTAATTACACTTATTCTGCTAATCAGTTCACAACACACACATATATCATCATGTTGTACACCTTAAACTGATGCAATGTTACATGTTAAATATATCTCAATAACCCCCCGCCCCCCCCCCCCCCAAAAAAAAGGTAAAAAGAAGATCTCCTCCCTGCACCCTTAGCTGTGAACTTTTGGGACCTGAGAAAGGGAAGAAGAAAGGCAGTGGTCTCCTTACCTGAGTGCCCATGTTCAGTGCTGCTGGAGTGTCCATGGCATCACTGGTTCCCTGGGCTCCCGTGATACCCACCGCCTCTGTTGCAACAAGTGGACACCACAACGGGGTTAGGTGAGCTTTTCCAGGTCCCTTTGCAGTGACGAGGATTTCTTCCTGAGGAGAGGCCATGACTCCGTTGGCACCAACAGGAACTGGAGCTGAAAGCACTAGTCCATGTCAGATATCCCATCACGGGGTCCAGGAGCCACGTGGGTGAGCCCTACGCACAGTTCCTTCCCAGACTCTGACCTCGCTGCTTCTTGGTGCAGAGCTACCGGAACTGCTGGGTCGTCATCTGCACTCTCCAGCTGCAGTGCAGAACAGGGCTTATTAACCTTAAAAATAAAACTGCCAGTTATTTTACCAGCAAAAGATAGGTTTGTTCGAGAATAGCTGAGAGTTACAATCCGGAACAATACAGCTATGGCAAAAACCATAGACAAGTCCAAGGAGCAAAGGTGAGTGAGGCTCTCTTACAGAGGAAGGGGACTCGGCTGAGAAGGCTGTTGTAAGCAAAAAGTCCACTGGAGTAAACTGGGGGTTGGAAGTAAAGTGGCTTCTCATTGGCTGGGCTGTTGCTGGGGGAGGAGGAAAGCCTTTCCTCCTCCTGCTGGAGTACTAAAGTAGTAGCCACCTGCAAGGTTCCTTCTTCCTATTGGGTCTGCAATTAGTAATGAGAGGCAGGGCGTGAGAGCTCCCCCACCCAACCTCCCAATTCCAATTCTCGTGAGGCTTCCCTTTGTTAATTTCCACAGCCTTGTCCTGGAATTAACCTTTCTCCAACTGCAATACACCATGGCCCCTTCAAGCCCTGGTCACAGGGCCATCTACAGTCCAGAAGTAGTCATAGGGTTCCTTGTTAAAGTTCACCCCCAACTCCTGAGCTCTTGCAACAACTCTCTCGGCACACTCCTCTTCAGTGGTGACACCAGGGGTGATCTCAGCAGACAAGCAACTGGGGAACATGAGGCCAGTCTCTGCTGCTTGTGTGCTCTTCTGACATTCACAAATAGAGTAGAAGTTGTGGTGCCCTGTGCATCTCTTCAGCTGTTACTATTTTAGGATACAAGAGCCTGACTTCCAATAGCCAGCACCTGAATCTCCTTGCCTCAAGGCTTTCACTGACTGCTGGGATCCACCCTGCCTAGTGTTCAGGAGGCTGAAATTGCCCCGGAATTAACACCTGCCAGGACCAACCCTTAATCAATGGCCTTCCAGAGCTGGTGAATAAATAGCCCAGCCCCTTATTTGGAATACCTCTGAGGGCACATTCAACTGACGTTCACAGACCTCCATGAGAATTAGGTTCTCATTGCCCACAGTGACATCTCACTCTGTAACACAGCCTTTTGGAGGCTGCCTTCCCTTCCCTGACTCATTTCCCCATTCCTCTACCAGTATTTCCTGGAATCCCCTCCCAAATAAACTATGTGGCATAATATTCTGGTCTTAGGACCTGTATCTAGAGGAACTCAAACTAAGACAACCCATGATTTTCTTGCAACCCCCCTCACTTGGCCTTAGAAAGGGAAAATGTCCCTTCCTGACCCTAGTAAGGAGGACATAGATTTTAAAGAAGGGGCGAGGAAGAAGAAGAAGAGGGAAGGCAAAGAGAAGGAGGAGTAGGCCTTGGGGGAGTACAGGAGGACAAGGAAGGGGGTGGGGGAGGAGGGAGAAAAGGAATTAGAGTCCCTATAAAACCACAGAATTCTTCTCTCTCGTCTTGTTCTTATAAACTGTAAGAGTAGAAAGGCAGTAGTGATGATTAGGGCCAATTCTGGAAGCTCAGTGAGGATTGAGGACAGTGTGCTGGCTCCCCATTCACATGCAGTACAGATATCAGAAAGCAGGGCATAGCTAATGCCTTTTCTCCCTAACTCTGGGCCATTGGCGGCTATTCTGGAACAATGAGAGCAACCCCCATTTGCAGTGTCCTGTTACGTCTTTTCAAGACCGATCCTAACCTCCAGTCTTTCAGGCTCCTCCCAGACACCAGGGATTTACATCTTCATTTTTCTTCATCTTCCACCGGGGACCCCTCTGTGGGGCTTAGAATATTCTAACGTGCCCCTTCCCAGTCCTGGATGGCTGCCTTCTAAAAACAGAACAGCTCTTGGCACACCTAGCAGAGCAAGGGGCTGCCAATAGTTCCACTAATGGTCTCCACTGGGATTTCAGAGACAAACTCCCATTGTAAGATTTCTGGGTCAGAAATGTCTGCCAAACTGCTGAGTATTCCTCTGGTCAAGTGGGAGAGACCAAAATACTCAGGTTTCAAGTTCATATCTGTCTCCACCAGGTCCTCTTGGAGACTGTGAAGCTCACTGAATTGGCAAATTTTCAACATGATTGGATCTACAGGTGGCTGGGACTGCACCATTAGGCAGAAGTGTCCCCAGTGTGCTTGACAGAGGGTCCCAGCATGGGCCTCTGGGGTTCAAGGATCCCCTGAATACTGCTGGCAAAATTGTGTGTGTATCTATTCACCTGCACTGTTCTGAGTTGGTTCACAGCTTCCCAAAGTGGTCTATGACCCGTATCTTAATTGCTCCCTATTAGTAGGAGTGGTGATTATTTGAAAAATAAGCAACCTTCCCAGACCCCAGTGATCCCACGTCAACTTGACCAAAGAGATACATGTAACGCAATTATGGCCAAGTGGAGCTGGGTTCTAGGCCATGATGTACCCCAAACAACACAAAGTCACCTCCAGAAAACTTAAAGGAATAATGTATGGCTCTTCCAAGAAGACTTGAAAGGGTAGTAAAGACTGAATCACCATATGTCACATATGCTAAATTTCCTCTGAAGACATTTCCCTTCCTAAATGTTCACTTACAGAGGCAGCTGTCCTCCCAAATTCCCCTTTTCTGCCTCTTCCTAAAGACTCTCTCTGCCCTTTTCTCTTCCCTCTTCACTGCCTTTTTCCCAAGTAGCTTTGAGTCTTGTCTGATACAAATCTACTTTGTCTCTCTGAGCTTCTCAACATTCTCCTCCCACCCGTTAACCTGGGCAGCTCAGAACAGGGGTTCAGGAGCCCAGCAACACCAGCATAGAAGTTTCTAGAAGATGATGGAGGCAAGCTGATTCCAAAAGTTGTATCCAAGTAGTTTTGCTCCTGTGATACACTGGCTGGGTAAGTAGAAATAAAATCAGTAAAATCGAGGAACCAGTTACCATTTTTTTTTTTTAATATCTGCTCTTACCACTTCTTTTTTTTTTTTTAATGTTTATTTTTGAGCGAGAGAGAGAGTGGGGGAGGGGCAGAGAGCGAGGGAGACACAGAATCCGAAACAGGCTCCAGGCTCTGAGCTGTCAGCACAGAGCCCGATGCGGGGCTCGAACCCACAAACTGAGAGATCATGGCCTGAGTCGAAGTTGGACGCTTAACCAACTAAGCCACCCAGGAGCCCCTAACTGCTTACCATTTAAGCTGTTCTATGAAAAAAGGTGAGGCAGAGCTGCTTGAACAGAAACAGAAAGATCTCTGTAACAAGCAGAGAGGAAGCCAGCCTAAGGCACACTTACAGGACCCTGAGAAGAAGTCTTTGTTTAAGTGAGATGTCTGGGGTGCAAAATTGAGGGAGGCACTCATTCTCCCAGGTATACAAGTGCTGACCCTGTACCAGCAAATTCCTCAGGGTGAGTCTCTCCTTCAATTTTGCATCTTAGCTGTCACATTCATCTCACCCTATCCTGGCCCTGATAGAAGGCCCTTATGAAGACAATAAAGCAGGATCATCCCAAATACTTGTGAACACTAACATGTGGGCTAAATGTATAGAAAGATCCAGCAGGATCATCCCCAAACTGTTACTGTGGTTCATCCACAGTGGAGCAGAATTGCCCGGAAGTGGCAAGACCTTCCCTGAGAAGTCCACCCACTTATGTGCTGCTTCAAGTTTCAAATTGTATGGCTTTAGTAATTTTAGATGAGCCAGAAAAACAAACAGAGTAATCAACCATATTACATGTCACAGGGCCTGCAGAAAATATTAAAACACATTGTCAGGGAGTAATTCTCGTGGTCAGATGCAAATGGTAAAAATTGAGACGTGTTGATAACTCTCACTCTCTGAATTCCAAGCACCCTCGCTCGTGCTGTTTCTTTCTGCAAGTGCACAGTGGCCATCCACCTCTGATAGACCCAGTATGAGATTTGCTCTCGCCGCAGATGCAAGTTGGCATTCCCCTGGGACTGAGCTACAAGGCGGGGAAGGGTGGTGTTGCTCCCTGACTCTCCCCGAAACTGGAGGGTCCGGTGAAGCTGACAGTCAGCCCCGCCGTGCAGTGGGGAAAGAGAAGGGGCAGTTTGGAGAAGGGGGGCAGCAGGCGCCAGAATGACCAAACTTCTGTCCATTAAGCAGAGACATCTGACAAGGCTCTTAGCCATCGGTGAATAACTCGCAAATTACACTTGTTATTTTCAATTCTGAAATTTCTCAGCAGTCACATTTATCTGCTTGTCTTACCCAGGTTTTTCAGCAGAACATTCTAAAAATCCACATTTTCTAGGCAGAGCAGAAAGTCTAACTTCACTCTTTTCCTGCCTGGCATCCTCTGCGTTTCCCTAGTACCTGGCCTGTCCTGCCTGAGATGGTCCTCATCTTCTACAATTTGCCATCATTCCTGGGACCAAACAGGCAAGAGAGATACCAGCTCTGTTGCCCAAGAGCTGGTTATCAGGACCCCAGATAATTGCAAGCCTGTTGGACACACCCTAGACACCCTAGAGCAGTGGCTCCCAGCTAGGGGTGATTTGTCCCCCAAGGGACATTTGGCAATGTCTGGAGACATTTTTGGATGTCACATTTTGAGGGGAACTATTGGCATCTATGAATGCAGGCCAGGGATGATGCTAAACATCCTGCAGTGCACAGGACAGCCCCACAACCCAGAATTATCCAACCCAAAATATCAATAGTGCTGAGGATAAGAAACCCTGCTCTGGAGGCTGCTATTCACAGGATGGCCCATGGACCAGCAGCAGTGACATCCCTCGGAACCAATTAAAAATGCAGGAACTCAGGGCACCTGGGTGGCTCAGTCAGTCAAATGCCTCTTTTTTTTTTTTTTCTTAAGTTTTTCTTTTTTTACATTTATTTATTTTTGAGAGACAGAGACAGAGCATGAGCGGGAGAGGGGCAGAGAGAGAGAGGGAGACACAGAATCTGAAGCAGGCTCGAGGCTCTGAGCTGTCAGCACAGAGCCCGACGCAGGGATCGAACTAATGAACCACGAGATCGTGACTCAAGCCAAAGTCGGATGCTTGACCCACTGAGCCACCCAGGTGCCCCTAAATGTCTGACTCTTGATGTCGGCTCAGGTCATGATTTCAAGGTTCGTGGGACTGAGCCCTGCACTGGGCTCGCTGACAGCATGGAACCTGCTTGGGATCCTCTCTCCCCCATCTCTCTGCCCTTCCCCTGCTCTCTCTTTCTCTCAAAATAAAAACATAAACTTAAAAAAAAATACACGTGGGATCTCTGGCCCCACGTAGACCCCACTCTGAGACACAGTAGAAAATGAAGAACCCCCATGTCATTCAGGATGGACTGGGGTAGGGCTGGCAAACTCTCTGTGTGAAGGGCTGCATAGTAAATATAGTAGGTTTTGAGGACCAGATGACCTCTGACACGACCACTCAGCTAGGCCTTTGTAGTGTGAAAGCAGGCATACTCGAGGTGTGAATGAATGGGTGTGGTGGTGCTCCAGTCATTTGGCTGACATTACTTGGCCACCCTGGGCGAGATCATACTACGAAAACAACCCCCAATATAGAATACAAAGATGTCATTTCTTGCACACACAGTGCATCCATTCTGGGTTGGCGGAAAGCCCTTCCTAGGGTTTCTGCGTCCACTACTTCAACCTTCACTGACCAGCACAAAGAGGAGCATAGGTGTTGCACATGCAGTGCACATGCTGGGTGTGCGTGGGCTCCTAAAGCTTCCACCCGGTGGTGTGACCCACCTCGCTCAAATTTTGTTGCCCAAAGCAAGTCGCGTAGTCGAGCCTGACTTCAAGGGTGAGGATGTATAGCTCCTAATGACTACCCAGATCCCCCCACCCTAGAAGTCCCAGCCCTATCCTTAATACATCCAATCTATGAATTTCATCAAGTCTTGGAACAAACCCGAGCAGAGTTGAATCCCAGGTCAGACATGGATAATTTAGTGGGGAACTTACCTCCTGCTCACACCTCCCGGAAGGAATAATGAACAGTACAAACACCCATGTGGATCTCACCGCCTGCTCTGTGCCAGGCACTGGGCACCTACCACACCTCAGACCTCTCCTCTCTCACAGGAGCCCGGAAGGTGGGTATCATCTAGTTCCAGAAAAGGAAACTGAGACAGAGAGGTGAAGTGGCTTATCCAAGGCCACCAGCTGGTAGATGACAGCGTTAGAACTCAAGCTCAAGTCTGTCTGATCTCAGCTCCCATACATTTTAACATCGTCGTGACCAGATGTGTTTTGCACACGTACTGGGTGCCAGGCATTGTATATGCTTTTTTTTTTTTCTTTTTTGCTTTTAATTCTCATCATAATCCTATGAAGTAGGTATCATTAGCCCCGATTTACTGACAATAAGGGGCCAAAAAGTAGTATGTTCAAAGTCACACGTTCGGTGATAAAACTAAAATTCTAACCCAGATCTTTTGACTCCAAAGCCTATGCTTCCACCAATTTCTAGTACCAGGCCATCTGTTCTGTAACTGAGGCCCCAAGTCCCTGTAGGTGTCCTGCTCATACCATTGGGGCCTTACCACTTCATTGGGCATCAGCCAACTGCCCCCTGTCAGAACCTTCATCTCTTTGCCTTGGGGCTTTCTGGGAAACCACTCAAGAGATGCTGCTCTAAGCTCATAGAAGTCAGCAGCACCAGGAGATCACCATCCAGGACCAGCACTGAACCCCAACCCCACCCCTAGCTCCCAACCAAAGACTACTAGAGTGGGCGTACAAATACCACAGCTCCCTTGCTTCCTGGGTATGTGCATTCTATGCATTCTACACTGGCTCCCGGAGTCCCCAGTGGGATAAAACTCTAGTCACCCCAGGTAGCAGCTGACTTGATCATGCAACCAATGTGGGCTGCCAGCTCGAGTTATCAGATTTAACAAATGAAAATCACCAGACCCCAGTTAAATTTGAATTTCAGATAAAACCGATACATTTTTTCTTAGTGTACGAATGCCCCAGGCATTATTTGGGATACATACAAAAAAATTATTTATCTGAAAAACCTGGCATAGGACATGCTTCTATTAAAAAATTACTCATTGTTTATCTGAAATGCAGATTTAACTGGCATCCTGTATTTTACCTGGCAACATTGCTGCCCTCCCTTTCCTCTGTCCCTACCTCCATTTCCCATACAAATAGCTCATACTTGACTCTATGTCTCAAAGTCTGTCCCAGAGGTACCTCAAACTATGATGCAGAGTAACATAATGAGGAACAAAACATGTCTGCACACAGCAGAGATATGTAAGATGTTCTAAGAGCCATCTGGATTCCACGGGAACCAGGTCAATGGGGCCAGCAGCCAACCTCCAGGAGAACCACTTTGAATAAAGCTTATATGGAGAAGAGAACAAGCTTGCCTCCCGTATTTCCCATGCAACTGCAGCTTGACACTTACCATGGGAGGCAGCCCTTTATCTCCTTGTATGCTTTGCCTGCAAGCACTGAGAGAGGCAGGCATCTCTATGCATCTTTCATCTGGGATTCCCTTCACTGTGTTCTCCATTAATAGATCAGAGAGATACTCAGAATTACATGGACCAGGTTCTGTTGCCACCGAATGGCCATCCCACCCTCCATCTTGCTTGCTAACATAACTGGATTTTATTCACCTTGTTCAGAACAGCCGTATCCTTCAAGAGAAACCCAAGCTATCCCCAGAGTGTGACCCATTTTCAGTCAAAATCAACCATGGTAACTCCATTATCTTTACCAGTAAATGGTTTAGAAATGGATATGAAACACAATGCTGGCCAGGGGGACAGAAGGGGGAATATAGGAAACATGTCTGTGCTCATGAAAAGACATATGCATAGTAGATGTTGGGTATAGCACCAAGATTCCTCTTCAGGACAGAGGCACTCATTCTCATAGCTTCCAGGACAGCTTTGTCCAAGGTTATGCCCCCTCCTCAGGGTCAGCCCACATCCAGTGACAGGGCAATGCAGAGGCACAGAGGGCTGGCCTCTTGCCTCAACTTGGGAACCCGTTAAGATTCAGCCAGCTCCAGAGTGCCCCGTGGGGGTCAGCTGAGGCCTCTGATGCAACTGCATGCTGGCCGATTCCTCCTTCTGGCCAATCCTGCCCATCACTCCCCAACAGTCACTGTTCCTGGGGCCACTGGCCTTTAACCTCCCTGGGTGCCAATTTGCATGCTAGGGAAATGCTCTAAGCCAACCTATGAGGAGAAAGCTTCCTTTTTCAGTAGAAGACATTACTTTCTGCACGTGGAACTGTAGCAGGGGACCTTGAGGGGAACCAACCTAAGAAGACAGGATGATGACGCAAAAAGATGGAAATACCATGGGTCTTCCATGTCATGGAGTCACTGTATGTTACTTGTAGCCAAAATTGTCTTTAAATTACATAATACACATCAGTAGGAGGCAAAGGGACATACTCCAAGACAAAGAAGAGATGCCCACAGCAGCCCGGGCTCCAGAAACCCAACACACAGGTGACAAGCTAGGACACTCCTCCAAACCCAAATGAAGTCCCTCATCCTAACCGTGGTGTGACGTCCCCTCCTCGTTTCACGCCACTGTGGCCCAGTAAAGCCAGAAACTACAAAGAAGCGGTGATTCTTTGCACAGCCGTGAGAAAGAAGGGATCTCCAGATAACCCCTCGACACCTTATAATTCACAAGCCAGCCATGCTTCTGTTTTACTTTCTCCTTTTTCTTGTTACACAGAAGAGAAGCAGGCTAGGAAAGGCTAAATCATCCCAAGTGATGTCTATCTCATAAATACTGTAAAATACTATAGGATGCTCAAAAAATATTTATACAGTTTTGCCCTCTCGTGATGAAATAAACCACTCAGCTGCATCCCCAGGCCATGCAACATCTCAGTAGCTCTCTTCAAAGTCAGAGGCGCCTTTAGTGCACCAGCTGCAGAGTGATGTCTATGCATTACGTAGCTGTTATGGACTGCATGTTTCTGCCAGCCCCAAATTCATATGTTGAAGCCTGAATACCTAAGGGGATGGCATTTGGAGGTTGGGCCTCAGGGAAGTAATTAGATCATGAGGGTGGAGACTTCATGATAGGATTAGTGCTGTTAAAGGAGAGACAAGAGAGAGCTTGCTTCTCTCTCTCTCTCTCTCTCTCTTTCCCTCTCTCTTATCCATGTAAGGGCAAGCTGTCTACAAGCCAGGAGGTGGGTCATCACCAGACAACACATTTGCAGACACTTTGATCTTAGACCTTCCAGCCTCCTGAACTGTGAGGAATAAATTTTTATTGTTTAAGGCACCTGGTCTATAGTATTTTAGTTATAGCAGCCAAAAACGACTAAGACAGTGGCCAAACGTAACACA
Source organism: Prionailurus viverrinus (assembly GCF_022837055.1). Classification (NCBI taxonomy): domain Eukaryota; kingdom Metazoa; phylum Chordata; class Mammalia; order Carnivora; family Felidae; genus Prionailurus; species Prionailurus viverrinus. The sequence goes on from NC_062562.1 coordinate 38,830,693, forward strand.
AGCACATGGCGTCTCTTGCCTGGGTCTTTATTTTCACCATTACGTAGAAGAATAGGAGCCAAGATCAAGAATCAAACAGCCTAGGGTTAAGTCCTTGACTCTGAGTGAGTTAAGTGTTCCATACTTCTTTCAACATCTATAAAATGGGAAACCTAATAGTACCCATCAGCTGAGGTTAAGTTATGCTACAGTAACAAACAACCCCCAAATCTCATTGGCTTGCCACAACACGTGCTTGAGTCCTGTGTCCATTGTGGGTTGGCTGTGGCCTGGTTCGATAGTCTTCACTTCACGATGTAGCCAACACAGCAGCCTATATTTTGGATTCTGCTGATCTCATGGGAGCGGGAAAGAGATCCTGGCAGAATGACATGATGATTGTGAAAGCTTCTGCTTGGAAGTGGCTCCCATCACTTCTGTTCATGCTTGAGAGCCCCAAACTTGTCACATGGCCAAGACTGATGCCATAGGGTGGGAAACATAACCCTCCCACATGGAAGAAGGGTCAATATTTTTAATAATAACACGTTACCACACTGACATACAGGACTGCTATGAGGATGGAAGGTAAGGGGCACACTGAAAATTCCAGAAGTTGGCTATCACAAATGCTAGTACCATCATCTTAAATTCTAAATTACTTAGCAGATTAAGGAACTTTTTATAAGTGGACCCTTCTCTTTAGATTAAGCTTTTGAAAGTACTAACTCTAGATAGTATGTGGATTATTAGATACTGTGAATAAGTGACCAAATAAAGTTTATTGAACTGCAAAATGGAAATAAAGGTAATGCTGTATAGATTAAATGAGATAATCCACAGGATGGCAGGTGGAAGATGGCCACAAATTCTTTGGACCTTTCTCTTTGAGAGTGAGTCTAATTCCCATCCCTTAAATCTGGGGGACTTTAGTGACCCGCCTGACCAATAGAATGTGGCAGAAGTAATGTTTCAGGACTTCTGAGGCTAGATTATATGAAGCCTTGCAGCTTCTGCCCACCCCTCTTAGAGCACTTGCTCTTGGAGCCGTGAACTGCCACCTAAACCGGAGAGGCATCTGGCTGAGCCCAGTCTTCCGGTTGTCTGTGCCAAAGTGCCGGACATTGGAGTAAAGCCATCATGAAACCATCAGACTAGCCTGTCAGTTCAATGCCACCAAGTGACCTCAGCTGATGTCTTGTAGAGCATAACAATCACCCAGCTGAGCCCTGCCTGAATTTCTGGCCCACAAAAATCACAAGATGATGAAATGGTTGTTTTAGCCACTAAGTTTCAGAGCAGTTTGCAATTCAGCAACAGATAACCAGAGCACGTGGAAGCCCTAGGCAGTGTGTCTGACTCATCGTTGGTTCAGAACATACTGCTGGTATCATCAGATCTGGGTAAATTCCCAGCTCACTTTCCCCCTTGGGTCTGGAATGCCTGTGGCTGAGAACTGAGGAAAGGATGGTGAAAACACATCTGGAGTCAAATGTTTCACAGTTTCCCAGACTTCCCCTAAAGGTAAGAAGAGAGCAGGAACATCCCCAGAGGCCACAAGGGGAGACTTAACATATGTAAGGCCACTATCCTGGGGAACGCTAAGAACTCCTGGCTTCCCGTGGGTACACTTTGGGCTGAAACCTTTAATGAAAGCCAAAATTCAACAACTTCAATTCCCTTAAACTCCAAGTAAAATTGCTACACCTACATGGCACTCTGTGTTGCCCCTGGTGCATACATGTGTTCCAAGGCACCCATCACATACGTTCAGGACACTGAATGCATACCTCTTTTTTCGGAAGCAATGACCTACATTCTAGAGTTGTAAAATCCCTATAAAATACACACACACACACACACACGTATACACGTATATGTATATGTAATATGTACCTATATATGTATATATAAAATATTATATATATATATATATATATATATATATATTGGTGCTGGTGCTATTCCCTTTGTTATTGATCTGTTGGTCTGTTGGTTTTCTTGACATAGGGATTTGGCTCTTTTCAAGGGAAACTGAGACAATAATGTTATGATTTTACCAAATCTCATCTCCTTTTCTTCTTGAGGCACAGCTAGACTGCACTTCCCAGTATCCCCCACAGAGAGATGGGACCATGTGACTAACATCTGGTCCCTGGAATATGGGTAGCAGTGACAGACATCCCTTCCAGGGCTGGCCCATGCTAGACCTCCTGTGTGTTTCTTCAAGCTCTCTTCCGTCATCAGCCAGACAGTTCACAGAAGGATCCTAAGCGGGGGAAAGAACCAAGAGTGGAAAGAGGCTGGGTCCCTGAGTGAATGGAACAGAGCCCCACTTCCTAGCACCATGCTGACTAGCACTGGACTGTGAGCTGAGCGAGAAGTAAGACTTTTGCACATTAAAGCTACTGAGACTGGGGTTATTTGTTGGAGTCAAGAGCCTTTCTTGGCTAACACAATAGTAGGAGGTGGGAGCAGGCTATGTCCTTCTCCTTGCTCCAAGGAGAACAAGCTGGGGAGTCCCAGGGCCTTTGTTGGAGGATTTACTGACAGCAGTTAGACTGTGTGCCACAACTCTAGAAGAAAGGAAAGAGTGGCTCAGAGGGCTACCCCTGCCCTCCCCAGTCTCCTAAGGGTATGAAGGAGGAATCTTCTATTCTCTCTTTCTCTCTGCAGGGGAACAGCAGGAAGATATCTAGCACATCATGTTCTGCTAGCTCCAGTGACAAGGAGATGAAATTCCATCACTCGTCCGACAGCAGACCTCAGAAGTGACTAATTTAATCCCCGAGGCCTCTTTAGAAGGAGAATCCTCTACTGTCTCGGCAACTCCTCCCTTCCCTCAGCCTGGTTTCCACGAAGCCAGATAGTTGCACTCAAATCAGCTCAGCAGGGAGCAGATATTCTTGGAGTGATTCTTCCCCAATTTGGCTGACTGAATGGAATAGCTATTTATTAGAGCTCTAAAATGGTGCCTTTTGCATAACACGGTGCCATACCCTGGAAATCACCCCCCGCCCCCCAGAAAGCAGCAAGAGAGACAGCTGCACACTCCTGAGGGAGGTGGGATGGACCAGTATCCATGCAGGGCCAGGCTAGGGCAGATGAAGAGGTTGGGTAGGGCAAGAAATCACCTGCAACTGATTTCTTTAGCGTTGGGGCTTTGGATGCTATCGGCCACCACTCCCTGGAGTCTGGAATCCTGGAGGTTGGAGTAGCGCTGGGTGACTCAGAAAGGAGAGAGCCCAGATTTGGAGATCACCCAGACCTAGGCGTGACTCCCAGCTCCAGCAAATACTACCAGCTGCGTAATGCAGAAAAGTAACTCAGCCTCTCTGAGCTCCCGTTTCTATGTCTGGAAAATGGAGACTGATGCAACCTAACTATGTCACAGAATCCTTTAAAGGGGAAGATGAACGAATGAGTAAAGTCTCTGGCATCATAGTGGCTCTTCCATCCCCTCCCACCCACGCCCCCACCATTCTTCCACATCTGGAACTACACCTTTAGGGACCTTGAAAGTCACTACTCTCTTTAAATCCCTGAAACTGACCTCACCGTCTTACTGCTCCTCACTGGCCATTGTATGAAATTTGCAGTAGAAACAAGGTAGGAAGACAAGCTTGAGATTTCAGAGTAGGAGCCACTGTGGACCTGGTAGCTGAAGCTGTGTAGTACCATAGGGGAAAATAGGGGATAGCACCTCCATCTAACGCTTAAAAGGGCCCTTATATAACCGCAACTCCCTCTACCGTCTCAAACTCTACCCTACACTATTGGACGACTGGAACAGGAAACAAACAAACAAACAAAAACAGCGACTGACTGGCAGATCAAGCCACACTCCCCTGTCGTATCTGAAATGCATTGCCAGATGACCTCACCGGCCAGGATTGCAAATAGATGGCATGCACGCCACTACTCTCCAGTTCTATACCTGTGGCAGACATCATTAATCAATCACATGGCTCTTCCCCACTAAGGCCAGTCAAGGCAGCAGAATCCTCCCCCACATAGCTCTCTGGCAGACACCACCAATCGATCAGAGATGTCATGCAAATGGGAACCTATTTACCAAACCATAAGCATTAGTTCTCTGGAGGGGCCTAGCCATGGAAGGTGAACAGGCAGTCAGAGGGACACTGTAAGGAGGAAACCAAGATGGACCACTGAGCTGGCAAGTGCCCACAAGAATGAGTGCTAACAAAATCTGGATGAAACAATGCAATTAGCCATGGAATCCAGGTTTCAAGGGCTATTTCCAAAGCATGATTTCTGCACTTTCTAGGTATTGCTTTGCTGGGCATTTTCTACCCTATGGCAAGGAGGTTTTCTCAGGAGAGCGAGCGAAGCACACAGACAGGGAGCTTATCTTCAAATAGTTCCAGGCATCGTTAGCCAACTCTCTAACTAAGCACAGTGTCAGCAAGGCCAGTTAACCAGAGCTCATCCCACCTCAAGAACTGTTAACAAGACAATGACATATAGTGCAGGGTGTTAAATCTTCCAAGGCAGGAATCCTTGTCTTCGGTGAATAGCCATGAATCAACTAAACAGGATGTGCCAGGATGTTTAAGACGGCCGTATATTTATTTATGAGTGAATGGCCAGTTCAGTATTTCTGCCAGTTACCTTTATGGTTTTTATGAGATTTGGATAACGTTTATTTATCGCCCATACTGTTTCCCATTCACAATGGAGCTTTGTTCGACATTTAGACACATTGCTAATGTTCCTGCCGGCCTCTCTGGCATGAATAAAGGGATCTTTTTTCTTTGGGTTTCTGCAAGGAACTCATGCAAGGCTAATTTGGATGATAAAATGATACCATTTCAAACATCTTCATGCACGGATTATATTATTTGAACCTTTTCATAGGAAGAGATTAATCATGTGGTTTGCATCATCAAGCTTATAATTTTAATAACAAGGCTGGTCAGATGAAGAGCCAAAATCTATCTTTTACAACAGAATATGCTACATCACCAAAGTATCTTCTGTTCCTGCTGTTGGACTGTGCTTAGGACATTGGCGATGTGAGAGGTGAATTTCTTTCCAGAATGGGCAATATATATCCAAGATGAAACTCTGTCATTTATTACTATTGTGAACTATAATATTAATAGCCGTAATTTACTGAAAGTTCCTTATGACCCAAATGTATACACAATCTCTCAAGCCAGGAAAGTAAGAACCAATGTGCCTGCCACATTTTCCAGATGAGGAAACTGAGGCTCAGCATTGGTAAGTCACATCCCCCAAGCCTCTAGCTGGTGCTGATGCAGCCACATTGGTCAATACCGAAGTTTGTCCCTCTCCAGCTATGCTCTGCTGACCTCACAGCCTGTGCCTACAAGATGCCTTCCTCCTCTAAATTATCTTATGTGGTCAAATCCAGGAGAAAAAAAAAATCAAACTGGCTGCCAAATACCATGTAGACATAACAAAAAGCTAATTGACTGCAACTCTTATTTTCCAGCCTACTCTTGTGGTTTTAGAGGAAGTAATCTCAGCCGTAGAGCTGGCGACCCACTGGCTTGAAGAGGCCCCAGGGGCTGTGTCGTCCAGCTCCAAGAAGCCAGGCCACAGAGCCTCACCTCCACCCTCCCCTTTGCCAAGTGCACTAATCATCCCTGCTGACGTCTCTCACGTCTGGCTGTCTACCAAACAGGCAGGGCAGCATCACGGCCTCCATTATAACAGTCCTCAGAATCATCACAAGGCACACAGGCCGCCTCACAACAGGCCACTTTATGGCACATCAGTTGTGCATCATCACTACACGCGCATGATCTCATTTTATTCTCCCAGCATCTCTAGAAGTAAGGAGAGTGTTCTACCCATCGGACACACCAAGCAACTGAGGCTTAACTTGGGGCTGTCCACAGTCACCCAAGAAGATGGAAGAGCTGGGGACTGGAATCCAGGCTGCTAACCCCAGAGCCCAGGCACTTAACCTCATATTTTCAGAGGCTGTGGACCTTTTCCCAAAGTAACAAAGCAACACCCCACCCCCCAGGACAAACCCACAGATAGTCTCAGGTCGAGAATGATAACCAGGGCCCTCTCCTCATTCTAGAACTTTCTCCACGTGTCACACTGCCCCATTTTCTCTCCCCAGCCACTGGGCACAGGCCGTTGGCCTACTGCATATCAGGAACTGTGCTATATACTGACAAGAAATAACAATAAAACAAAAATAAATGAGAAAAGGATTCATGGCTCCTATCCTCAGCAACATCAGACTGACACCTTCCTGACTTGGCCACCAACTAGCTTTGAAAACTTGGGCAGATCACTTCACCTACCTGGGCCTCAGTTTCCTTGTCTGCAAAATGGGGTAACGTTAGTACCTGCTTCATAAGGTTACTGTAAGGATAAAAAAGAAAGATAACTAAAGCAAGTTTAAATGGGGTAAAGTATATAAAATGCCTGGTATTTTTAAGCTCTCAGAAAATGGTGGCAACTATTTTGTTTTCGCCAGCACATTAAAATACACGTATAATTACACTCACAAGTTGGCATCCAAGTGCCAATCTAGATTTATAAAGAGGGATTCTAAAGGAGAGAGTGGAGATTTGAGTTGGATTGGTCTGGGGTGTTCACACAGAGGAGATATGAATTAATCTGTTCTTGAAAATGGGATACAAAGAATTCAGATGATGAATAATAATGGAAAAAATCAAAGCTCACCATTCCCCATGTACTAGGGTCTTGACACGAGGCATTCTAGGCCTCCAAACCCTGTGTCTACATAGCCACATTGAATAAGTATGAGGAAACTAAAGCTCAGAGAGGTGTAGGGACTCGCCTAAGTCCCCAGAGCCACAAAGCAATTGAACCAAGAGAGTCAATCCACACCTATCTGACCCTCTGGCCTCTCTTCCCTTCTCTGGAAAGGTCACTGAGGACAGCCCAGAGAGGAGTCAAGAAAGGCCACCTGTCTGATGGAGTAGAAAGTCCACACCACTGTGGATGGTGCTCATGGTCTGTGAACTTGGCATGGGAATCAAAATTTTATCTTCCTTTCCATTAACATTTTCCTGAAATTCAGCATTGCCTTCCATTTTGAATCTAGGCAATAAAGAAACAGTATTATGAGCAGTGCCTCTTCACCAACAGATCTGTTGGCCAATGTCCCATAGTGACACAGGGTATAATCTGGTTCCAAAGCTGGAGTTATCTCTGCTGCACAATTTTATCAGTAAACTTACCACCCTGTGTCTCAATTATTGGCTCACTGGTTCAGTTCTTCACTGATAATGGAACACTTGTGAGGCCAGAAACTCTCTTGTTCATCTTTAGATGACAAATATTATCATTTGATCCAGAACCTGATACAGAGTAGGGGCTCAATAAATGTTTGTTGCCCATGGTATGCACGCGGCCTTCCACAATGGCTTCTAGTGACTTCTAGTGACTTCTGGCTATACATGCCCCTGTGTGATCTCTGCCCTTTGAGTGTGGACCTAGAACTGCTTTTTTTTTTTTTCTTTTTTTTTTTTTCAGAGAGAGGGCACAAGTGAGTGAGGGGCAGAGGGCAAGAGACAGAGAGAGAGAGGGAGAGAGAGAGAGAGGTGGGGCTCACTCAAAGTGGGGCTCGTGCTCACCCGATGTGAGACTTGAACTCATAAACTGTGAGATCATGACCTAAGCCAAAGTCAGATGCTTAATGACTGAGCCACCCAGGCAGCCAGGACAGCTTCTAACAAATGGAACATAGCAAATATGATGGGATGTCGTTTCCAAGAGGTTATAAAATGCTGTCATTCCTGTATGGCATGCTGTTGCTCTTTGGACATGCCTGCCCTGTTGGCTGGGCACGTGGCAACAAATAGAGGGCAGCCTCTGGCCAACAGTCGATGAGCTCCTGAGGCCCTCAATCCAATAGCCCACAGGGATCCTACCAAAATCCACTGAGTGACTTGGAGGTGGGCCCTTCCCCAGGTGAGCCTTCAGATAGGACCACAAACCCTGAGCCAACAGCTTTATTAAGGCAAGAGACCCTGAGCTGGAAGATCCAGCTAAGCCATGCCCAGATCCCTCATCCACAAAAACTATGACAAAATAAATATGTATGTATCGTTCATAAGCTGCTAAATTTGGGGGTAGTTTGGCACATAGGCATAGGTAACCAACACCATATGTATCAAAGTAAAGGAGGAGGAGGAGTAGAGAGATGGGAGGAAGAGAAAGTGCAAAGGGACAGTGTTCAGAGTCCTCTGTTACTGTCTCCCCTCTGGGGTCACTCCTGGACACCTCAATCCCATTCTCTAGACTCTTTCTTGTTCCCCTCAACACCAGTAACTGCCACACAACCTTGCCTGGGCTGGGGCATGCTTTAGGGTACATTTGAACTTTCCTGCCATAGTCACATCAGGCTCAGTGACTCATGCCAAAATTATATTGTCACCAAATGCCTCACTGGGTCAGGTCAGAGGTGAAAATTTGGGTAGCGTTCTTTTAATACTCTTGTAATGACTCCCAGCCCACCCAGTGAATGGACACGAAGTCCAGTGTGTTATCATCCACTCGACTATCAAAGAATTTCCAAGACTTCTGGCAGTGAGGACATCTGGTGCAGATAATCCTATGAACATGGTCAGTTGTCTCGGCCAGCTGTCCTCACCCAGTCCTCACCCCATCCACCTGCTGGGAACATGGATTTACACCCACCCACCACCATCCATGCCTGGCTTTTGCCAGTTTCACTTTAAATTCATGGACCCTAAAAGTATTGTCAGAGGCCCCTGTTTGACTTTCAAGAGGCTTTTGAATTGGAATGAAACTACCAGGGAAGAAGCCCCCAGAAAGAACCCTCAGGGTCCCATGCCTTCTCTGACCCAGCCATGAGCACAACACTCACCCTCCAGGCTACAGCAGCTTTGTGTGCATGGTCTATTCCCTCCATTCTAATGCGCCAATCGTGGGGAACACATACTGTGGATTTAATAATAGTGTTTCATTCAGGAAAAATACTATTATATTAAAAGGCCACATTGATTTTTTTAACAATCTCAAATTTATTGAGGTGTACTTTATAGACTATAAAATCTACCTATTCTAGTTGTATATCTGAATGAGTAACCTGGGTAAGCATGACTACAATTAAGACATGGAACATTTATGTATCCCCAAAAGTTCCTTTGTGTCTCATCCCAAATAATTTCCCTACTCCTATCCTCAGGCAACCACTGATCTGCTTTTGGTCATTACAGATGAGAGTTGTGTCATCTAGAGTTGCATATACATAGAGTAACCCCCAAGTCTGCTTTTGTCTCTGACTTCTTTCACTCAGGGTAATGGGTCTAAGCTTCATCTGCAGAGTCAAATCGAATGTATCCAGCAAGACAGCAGATCATTCCTTTTCATTGCTGAATAGTATTCCTGTCTACCTTTTATATGTGCTTTTTTTTGCATTATCCAACTATATTAAAGAATAATTAATGTGGACTAAGTATGTAAAGTATACAGTTTGATTTGTTGTATCATATGTATATATCGATAATGTACACAGAAAGTTTTACAAATAAGAGTGTTTTAAAAACCAGTACAGCCCAGAATACTGAAGTAACTCCTTTATTCAAGTCCTTGGGAATTCTAAGTGAATATTAGCCTCACATGTAGCTAACGAGAGATACTTTGAAGACTTTTCCAAAACAACCCACATCTGTTAGAAGGTGTTTGCTGACTCTGAATAACCTTTGAAAAGCAGCCCTTTGCTGAAAACAAAACCAAAATAAAACAACAAAACATGTTTGATGGGCATCTCTGTACATTCCATATTGTTATGACAGGACCCTCAACTGCAGTAGCATAAACCCAGCTAAAACTGGCTCCAGAAAAAAAAAAAAAAGGTGGGCAAAGAGTAAAAGTTATGGGTTAACATAAATGAAAAGCCAAGGGGCTTCAGGCATAGCTGTATCCAGGAGCTCAAACATCATTAGGACTCCGTCTTTCTTCCTATTTTTTTCCCTCTGAACCCTGCCTTTCTCCCTATGAGTTTCATTCTCAGTCTAACTCTTCCCGTGTAGTGGCCTGCTACAGTTTCAAATTATTCTTCTGTCACTCGTGAAAACCATTTGGGGGATCTGCATTGGAGAAAATTTAATGCAGGGAATTGGTTACAGCAGTGATGGAGCTACTGAGAAGACAACCCAGGGATGTTGACTAATCTGGGACTAGCCACAGTAGGAAGCCCCTGCCTCCCTTCTTTCAGAGAGACAAAGAGAACAAGATGATATAACAGGAGCCCGGGAGCTGGGGACCAGCCTGGTGGGGACTGGAGCCACAGAGGAGCTGCAGCTGTGACTGGACACGTGGCCCAGGACCGGAAGAGAGATGGATACCTACTCTGACCTCTCCCTACTTTTACCCTCAGCGTCTTCGATTGGCCCGACGCAGAAGGAAGGGTGGCAAGTGTGCCTGAGACATGTAGCCTGCAGGGACCAGCCCTCTGGACTACAGACAAGATTCGAGGAAAGATACGGCAGGAAGGCAAAAGGCCCAGCACAATCCCCTGGAAAGGAAGCTTTTTCATAGCTCCACAGAAGTGCCGGAAAAGTGTCTGATTTGTCGAGGAGGGTCAGGCCCGCTGCTGGGTGGAGGGGGTGGGTGGGGAGAGAGGCTGGTGGGGGAGGTGCAGTCCACAGCACAGACATTAGGTGAAGCGGGATGGCTCCAAAGCAAGGACAAAGTGCTCTTACCTGTCACGGACCCAGGTCTGGCAGACCCAGATGCCCAACACGCGGCTTAGGGGGCAGGGGTGAGTGGTACCTGAGGCTGTGCGGTTGCAAATGGCCCAACTCAAGTTATTCCCACGTGGCAAGATTGGGGGTGCGCCGTGATGCCGAATCATGGCAAAGTTAGGACCTTGCTGAAAGAGTTCCCAGTGCCTGGGAAGGCGGGAAAGGGGAAAAGTAGGCGAAGCAGCACTATTTTTGTTTCTTCTAATGAGGCTCCCTCGTTCTCAAACTGTGGGGTTTTGTGGCATGAGGCCCCGGGTCTAGGTGGGAAGCGTGGCTTTAGGAACCTAACCCGAGGAAATACAAAAACCAAGTATCTCCATGGTCTCAGTGGCACTTTGCCGTCTAAAGGAGACACTTTGCAACCCAAATGCCGAGGCCAAAGGATTTCCTACGAGTCTTTTATGATCTCCATAAATTTCAAGAGAGAGAATTGGTGAGCAACTGGGCCCTGTCACTGTCAGGTTGCTGATTGAACGTGCCTTTAATGGAGTCTCCAGCAGCCATAAAAATGCATGAAAACAGCTTTCTGGACACAGGCAATCCTGATAGATGGAGCAGTGACACCCAGTAAAAGCCAAATGGGCTGGGATTGTCCTCGTGCCTGTTAAAGAGAATGCATCTTAGTCTCCTAGGAAAGAATTTGTGCTTAAAGAAACATTAAGCATTCTACATGAAATTTCTCCCTGGGGGAACATACACACATGCACAGACACACGTCATCAAAACTAAACATTGTGTGGGGACGGTTTTTGTATAAGATAGTGTGCCTGACTTTTTTTTTTTTTTTTACCTTTTATTTATTTTTGATAGAGACAGAGCACGAGTGGGGGAGGGGCAGAGAGAGACAGAGACACAGAATCCGAAGCAGGCTCCAGCTCTGAGCTGTCAGCACAGAGCCTGATGCAGGGCTCGAACTCATGGACTGTGAGATCATGACCTGAGCCAAAGTTGGACGCTCAACCGACGGAGCCACCCAGGTGCCCTGCGTGCCTGACATTTAAAAATGGGAGCCCTCTAGTGAGTTGAATAGTGTCCCCTACAAATTCATGTCCACCCAGGAACTAGAAATATGACTTTGTTTGGAAATAAGGTCTTCAGAGGTCTTATTTTACATAACATTTGAAAAATAAGCCTTGGGACTCCTGGGTGGCTCAGTCAGTTAAGCATCTGACTTCAGTTCAGGTCACGATCTCATGGTTTGTGAGTCTGAGCCCTGCATCGGGCTCTGTGCTGAAAGCTCGGAGCCTGGAGCCTGCTTCAGATTCTGTGTCTCCTTCTCTCTCTGTTCCTCCCCTACTTGCACTCTGTGTGTCTCTCTCTCTCAAAAATAAGTAAAAGATTTAAAAAACTGTTTGAAATAAAAAATAAACCTTGCTTTGCCCCTTTACAAATTGGGGATATTAAAATAATAGTACCTACAGGTAAAGTGAGTAAAGGATATAGAACACATACTATCATGTAATAGATGTACAATAAATGTGGACTAGTGTTATTCCATGTGAGAAGGAGGAGGGAAGAAAGAAGGGAGGGAGAGAGGAGAGCTCATAAAAGATGGCTAATGCTGATCGTAACCTTGAATTCACAGAGCTATGTCCCGAGGGAGCGCAGGACAGAATTCTCACGTAGCAGACACGTCGCCTTCCTTCTCCTAACCCTCCAATTTGCTTTGGAGTCCCCTTGACTTAAAACTTCCAGGAAAGGGGGAAATGCCTCTCTGTGAGTACAGATGTTCACAAGGTTCTACTATGATGAAGCGGGAGACGGCCAGCTGGCCATAGACCTGATTTGTCCTGGTCAGATGGTGGCCTGATGGAGTAAGCCAGGAAGTGAGATACCCAATTCAACACTCAGATAAGGAAAGGCACTGAACCTCTTTATTCCTGACAGGGGCATATGGTACAAATCATTTGGCATGCAGTGAATTATTAGAGTACTCATTTATTTTGGAATGTGTATGAAGTAAGCAGAACAAAACATGTACCATTTTCAAAAGAACTCATTCCCTCTGCCAGCGGCAAAATACCTCTTGTGGGAAGGTATTCAACGAAAATAAATTATCTTCAGGGGAAAACACATGCTTTTCCAAAGGGGAAACATTGCCCTCTACACATTTTCCAATTCAAGGGGTGCCTGTGTTGTGCATGTACACACACATATTAAATGCAAAGTTGGAAAATCATTAACCATGTATATTAAACACTGAAAATATGTACATGCCCCAAATAACAGCTGAAACAAGTGGAATTTTTTCTCACATACAAATAAGAGAGATCCAGGTTCAGATAATTTAGTGTTACTGTGGTGGCTCCATGGTGTTATCAAGCATGCTCCTATCTTTCTGCTTTGCTAAGCTCATGCTGAGTGGCTGCTGTGCTTGGAGTCACGTTATGGCCCAATATGGCTGTTGGAGCCCCAGCCACCGCATGTGTATCCCAGGCCAGCAGTGCACGAAGGAAGGAAAGACAAAGGAGTGTACCTTTCAAGTATATCAACTTTTTTCAGTCTTCCCCGCAAATCCCAAAGGTCTCACAGTCACATACACCCCCTAACTGTAAGGGGGTAACTTTTGTTTCTCAGACAGAAGGGCAGAATGGATCATGGATGACTACCAGCAGCCTCTGCCATACTTGGAAAACTAAACATAAACCTGACCACGTTATTCTATGTGTCAAATCAGGTCTAGAACAGCAGTAGGCTGTCATGTGGAGGTTAAAATTAATCATATTTGTTTCTACTTGTAACCTGATTACACATACTCAAAGTTGAAATGCAAATTTGAAAACAATCACGTATCTAAAAAAAAAAATACACTCCTTTGGGGACTTGCATGTAGAGTTTCCTATTTATTGGTGTTTTACTCAGCTCCAGCCACCATAAGGAAAACCACACACTGGTTTTCATGAGCCACAAAACAGACATGTCTTTCCTCACGGTTCTGGAGGCTAGGAGTCGAAGATCCAAGTGTTGGCAGTGCTGTTCTCTGGAAGTGACCACCTTCTCACTGTGTCCCCACATGGCCTTTCCTCCGTGCACATGTGCAGAAAGAAAGGGAGAGATCTCTGATGCCTCTTCCTCTTCTCACAAGGATACGAATCATATGGGATTAGGTCCTCACCCTTATGACCTGATTTAACCTTAATTACCCCCTCAGAGACCCTATTTCCAAATATAGGTACATTGGGTGGTAGGGAACAGGCACAGGGTGTGGTGTGGGTCAGGGGACAGGGGAGACACTGTTTAGCACGTAACAAGTGGTAATTAAAATCTGTGGGTAATGGGAAGAGAGAACACCATGGCTCTTAAGAGCATCTCCCTGTTGCCATACCTCTCCTCTAGATCTGCATGACACAGACAGACAGCAATCGAGTCAATGACAACCAGATCTACCGGAAATAGGGAATGTAGGGATGCTTCCCAGCCCTCATTTTCCCCTGCTATTTGAGGCCCCAAGCCAGGTATATTAAACTCAGTAAAAAGCAGACATGTGCGTTTTTCTAGATTAGAGACCAGTTCACTATTTCACAACGTATTCCGCCAAGAATGGGTTCCAGAGAGGCAAGCTCATTCGGAATACACTTAGGTGATTCAAATAACAAAATTTCTTCATGGGTTTTTTGGGGTTTGGCTTTTTTGTTTTAAGTAGGGTTCCCACCCAGCACAGGGCCCCGCATGGAGCATGAACTCACGACCCCGAGATCCAGACCTGCGCCGAGATCAAGAGTCAGATGCCTACCTGGCTGAGCCACCCAGGTGCCCCTTCTTCATGTGTTCATTTTTTAACTTCTGATCTTCTCAGGGCCTTTCATATATTGGGGTGTTGATTCCCCAAGATTGAGCCACAGAAGGCCCCATTTTCCAAATACACTTCAGATCCTTATTGAGAGTGCACTTCTGGAGATCGGTGCTCTATGAAGCGCACCTGGGCAAAGGGTGGGCGCATTCCTCTGGAGTAGGGTTCTTCACATCAACAGTCCTGACATGTGGGGAGGGCAATTCTTGGTTTGGGGGCTGTCCTGTGCACTGTAGGAATTTCAGCAGCATCCCTGGTGTCTGCCCACTGGCAACCCCTCCCGCACCCTGTTGTGACAACCAAAAATGTCCCCAGATAGTATCAAATGTCTCCTGGGGGCCCAAAATCCCCATTGGATGACCATGTCTGCTCTAGGGAAGTTCTGGAATCAAAACAACCCAAGAAAACCCCAAAAAGCAAAAAACAAAAACACAGTGACTATTCAAGAGAACCCTCTCTCTCAGGAGATAAACACTAAGTCTATTTTTAATAGCCCATTTTAACACCAATGTTATTTCTTAAAAGAGTCTTACTAGTGAGGGCACATTTCAAACCCTAAAATGATAATTCGAGTTGCTGTTTCTGTGAGAACTAAGTCAAAATGTTATGGAAACTTTGGAAATAAATGAAACTTGCTAATGTTAGAGTTTCAAATTCAAATTTTTGTGTAGGCCAATGTGACAATAAATTATATTTAAAAAATAAAAATAAAACAAAAATTTTAAAATTAAACATGTTAAGGTTAGGTGTAGACAATTGTATTATTTTAAACAGAATTTAATCCTCTTCCGCCCCAAACTCTGCGTTTGCCCACGGTTTCAGGAAACCATCTAAGGGTGAAAGTCGAGTGTGGCGTTCTTGTGTGTTCTGAAACCCCAGAGGGGATCATCCTACAAATGCTGCTCATGACATTTCTTTCCCTTCGAGCAGGTCAGTGTTAAACTGTGATAACCCTCTGAGGAGATGTAGGCCTCAACTGATTTCAATGGGAATCAAGAAAGATTGGAGCCTGGAATATCTTACTGTCTCAGAGTATAAGGAAGTACTACTCCAAGACTCATAGGGACATGTCCAAAGAACACAGGAGTCAGGTGGCTGGGCTCCCACTGGCCAAATCTGGGATAATTGGAACATTAAATACTTAACAAGCATAACATGTGAAATACACTAAGAATCTATGAACTTAGGTTAGTAAATAAATAGGGAGAAAGGAAAGCTCCCTTCCTTACTGTGAAAAAAGCCAACTAGTTAATAGCAAAGGAATGATGAAATTATCATAAATTATAATAATAAGGGATTCCATCAAGAATCATCAATGGAGGCACGCCTGGGTGGTTCAGTCTGTTGAGCATCTGACTTCGCTCAGGTCATGATCTCACAGTTCGTGGGTTCGAGCCCCATGTCGGGCCCTGTGCTGCTAGCTTCAAGCCTGGAGCCTGCTTCGGATTCTGTGTCTCCCTCTTTCTTTGCCCCTCCCCCACTCACGCTCTCACTCTCTCAAATAAATAAACATTAAAAAAAAGAGAGAGAGAGAATCATCAATGGATGCTAGGGGCACCTGGGCGGCTCATATGGTTAAGTGTCTGACTCTTGATCTCAGCTCAGGTCATGATCTCACGGTTCCAGCCCCAACCCTCCTCGGGCTCTATGCTGACACCATGGAGCCTGCTTAGGATTCTCTCTCTCCCTCTCTCTCTCTCTCTCTCTCTCTCTCAAAATAAACAAACTTAAAAAAAATCATCAATGGATGCTAAAGTCAGTGGGGAAAAGTCTGAGGAGTAACAGTATTTACACAATCCCAATGTATCTTATCACAATACAGTTAACTACAAAAGGTAAAATGACACTTTGCAGTGGAGAAATCTAGAAGAGAGGATTTTAAATGATTAAGGTTAGCATTACCAGTAATGGGACAAGGCAGTGACAAGGATGTCTGGAGGTGATGCACCAAGAAATACATAGCCCCGCCTCAGTGGTATTCCTGCCACAGGTATGTGACCTGTGTCCATTTATGAGGACACATCAGACATGAGGGCTGCTTTATAAAATACCTGATTCAAAAATGTGATGTCACAAAACACAAAAAAAGACAAGGAACCGTTCCACATTAAACATGACCCAAGAAAGAGGCATGAGAACCCAATGCAGCACATGATTTGGGGTTTCTTTTCTTATGAAGAACAGTATTAAGACAAGTGATAAAATCTGAATACGGTCTGTAGACTAGAAAAGAGTATTATACCAGTGTTAAGTGCCTGATTTTGATCATTGTACTGTGATTGTACTGTGATAGGAGAATGTCTTTGTTTTTAGAAATTCACACTAAAATAAAAGGGAATCAAGTTTGCAACTTACGCTCAATGGTGTGGGAGGTGGTGTGCATTTGTGTGGGGAGAGGGAGAGAGGGAGGGAGAGGGGGGGGGAGAGGGGACACGTGGTCAGGGCAAGCACACACTCAGAACATAAGTGTGATACAATGTAAACATTTCAGTTGAGAACTGAAAGGTACAAGGTAGTTAGCTCTTAGTGTTCTTGCAACTTTTTTGTAAGTCTGAATGTTAATATTAACAGTTTAAAAAAAAAAAGAAAGAAAGCTATGAGGTTCAGGATGCCCCCCATCTCCCCAGCCTGAGTCTCTGCTTCATCTCTCCCTTTTCCTTCCACTGTGCCAAAACTCTTCCAAATCCCCTCTCTCCAGGGGTTCTGACGAAGCACTTACCTTTTGTCTGTGTGGCTTGTCATGACTAGATTCCTGAATCCGGCCCCAGGAATCCAGGAAACTGACTGGGGACACCAGGATCCCTGGTTTTCTACAGAGGCCCAAGTTCCCCCTCCCCAAAGGTTCTGGTCTGACTGGCTTGGAGTTCATGCTGGGCTTCAGATTTTTTTTAAGCTCCCCAGATGATTCTAATGAGTAGCCAAGGGTGAAAGTGACTATAAATCACCTGAAGCTTTATTAAAATGCAAATTCTCAGTCACTAAGCCTGGGGGAGCAGGTGCCTGAGATTCACATTTTTGACCATCTTGCCAAGGATGCTACACTGACCACAACTTGAGTAGCAACGGTCTCATCTAGAGTCGACTCCAAGGGTTCTTTGCTCACAGACCTTCACCGTCTTAAATTCTGACAACTCCAAGAGGGCAGATACACCATCTGTTTTATTCTCTGCTGAACATCCAGCACGGGTGTTCCATAAATAGTCGTTGAATTCGTGCACGAATGAATGAATGAAAGGTTCCCTAATACCATGCTAATCTCCACTAGTAACTCCCAGCTGCTTAATATTTAAAAATGGTCATATTTTGCATAAAAATCCCCCCATCAGATTTCACGAAATCAATGGCTTTTGAAACTAAAAGCCACTTTGGGCCGAGAAGAGCTGGCAAGATCTCGCTCGCCTTCAGGAATCGCCTGCTGCAGGTGCAGACGACTATAGTGGCCTCCGAGTCAGCTGCTACCCCTTCTTCTACACTTCTCAAATCATTTTCGTATTAGCATATCTCTAAGTGCATATAATTTTCACATCAAAGAGTGTAATTTTTTGCAGAAGTGGAGTAGAGAATAATTTATCCGCTGAAGTATCTCAAGCAGCAGTCTCGATAGCATGACATAAAAATTACACAGAAGACAGACATTTAGAAAAACTGGGTGGCAGAATTTGTATTATTTAAGTAGATGTGGAGAAAATTCACCCATTGAAACTAAAAAATATATTTTTGGAGCTAAAAGCAGGCTCCTAGCTTAGTGACAAGAGGGCAGCCTGTGCTGATGACCCACCTCCTAGCTCACTGAATGGGGAGAGAATCCATCATCTCTCTCTCCCTCTGGGGGAACTGGTCGACCGGAACCATAGGCTTCACCAGCCCCGCCGGCCCCCCACACCCCTCACTGGCGTTCTAGCTCGTGATGAGTGAGGCCATCTCAAATCCCTCTGAGAGGAGCCCCCGTTTTGAGAACCCCAAACTTAACTTTGACTCCCCAGCGTAACTTTTCTTGTGCAGCCAGCCAGGCTCTTAAGCTCATCTCCTTGTTCTGAAAAACCCATCCCTTGCCCTTTGCCTCACTTAGATCCTTGGACTCCAATCACATTCTTTCCCCCGGGCCTGAAACCCTCTCCTGGTAACCCGAGTAGAATCGCCACCCACAGGAGCCCTTGACTACACACACACACACACACACACACACACAGCAAATATACGTGCACCCTTAATACACACTCCTAACACCCACAGACACTTAATACACACACCTATAGAGAATCACACCTGTACATACACCCAGATACCTAACACACACACGCCCCTAAGCACACACACACCTACTATTCACACACATCCGATACGTGCACACAACTGTACACACACACACTTACCACACACACATCTGACATATGCACACGTAGACCTAACAGACATACACACCCCCGCATGCACATTCTGGTTTAAGAAAGAGGACATTTGTGTCCCTGTCCCTAGACAATCTGTCAGTCAGATAACCTAGATTTTTTGTTGTTGTTGTTACTTTCAAGTATGAAACACCTTAATTCTGAAATTTTTTTTTAAATTTTTTTTTTCAACGTTTATTTATTTTTGGGACAGAGAGAGACAGAGCATGAACGGGGGAGGGGCAGAGTGAGAGGGAGACACAGAATCGGAAACAGGCTCCAGGCTCTGAGCGATCAGCCCAGAGCCCGATGCGGGGCTCAAACTCACGGACCGCGAGATCGTGACCTGGCTGAAGTCGGACGCTTAACCGACTGCGCCACCCAGGCGCCCCTGAAATACTTTAAAAGTGGACTCCAGGACACTGCAATGTAGTCAGGAAAGAATGGTCTTGTCGCGAGACGCTGGCGATGTCTGCGGGGGGGAAACATGTATCTTTGCCCTCCCTTAATTCCAAGAGGGTGACAAGACCTCAACATGAAAGGGAAAACGTAAAACTCTTAGAAGAGAAAGCAGAACATCATTGGACTCATGGAGTACGCAAAGAATTCTTGAAGAAGGATCACACCAGGGCTAACGATACAAATGGCAGGCAGGGGTCCTCATCCAAGGCCCGCTCTAAGAACTGCCTCCACGTCTATCAGAAATGAAAAAGATCAACCGTGTATGTTCACACACCAGAACGCAAGAACGGCCATCTGTGACTGCACACACACGACCTAAGACTTAGTCTCACAGACATAAACTTGTGTGCAAAAACAAACCACACAAGAGTAGATACTCTAGGATTCCATTCAGGTAAAGCAGGAAAACAGCAAAGCTACTTTCTCCGGTTGTGCTTTGGGATAGTGGTTACTCTCAGGTGCTGTTAATCTGGGAGCAGAAGGGGCTTCTAGCACACCGACAGGTGTTGTTTCTCCCACGGAGCACTGGGTGCACAGGTGTGTTTATTTTATAACAGTTCCTCAGGTGGTACAGAGGCCACTGAAAATGCTTCTTGTGTAACCTTCCGGAAATTGCACATGCACATAGAAGCACATACGTGTGTGTGGGGATGTGTGTCTATCTACACGTTTTCTACACAAATGAGAATAAACATGGTCTCCTGCACAATTCTTTTCTCCTTAACCATATCTTATGCATCCATATTAATAAAGACCCATCTCTTTCTTGGGTAATCTCTTCTAAAGGTCTTCTATTGCCTGTAGTGGCAAACCATGGGCAGCATGCCAAACTCAGCCCACCATCTGTGTCTATAAAGTTTTATTGGAACACAGCCAGACCGTTCATTTACATATTGCCGGGGTATGGATTACATACAGCCGTGGCTGCTTGCATGATCCACAGCACAGCTGAGCTGCTGTAACACAAACTAAATGTAGGAGCTTCTGACTGCTGCTGTAACAAATTACAACAATTTGGTGGCTTAAAACGACTCACATTTGAGAATCTTACTACTTTACTATTAAGAGATGGTGTCTGAATCCCTTCCCCTTGAATTTTGTGCACAAGTGACACCACGTGATTTTCAAGCATAGGTCATGAAACGCAGTTCAATTTCTTTTCTTTCTAGAAGAGTCACTCTTGAGGCCTCCTGCCACCACGTAAGCAATCCAATAGCTGCAAGGCCGCTGTGTTGTAAGGAAGCTCAGACTAGACCACATGGAGAGGCCCTGAGGCTACTCAAAGACAGAGAGATGCCTGGCCAACCCTGGTCACTGGGCTCCAACCATCATTTGTTTGCAACTGCCTAAGACTCCCGGGCCAGAAGCACCCAGCCCAACCCTTTCTGAGCCTCTGACCCCACAGCAACCATGAGAGAGAACAAAATGATTGATGTTGTTTTAAGCCAACCGCAAACCAACTCATTTATTATCTTATACTTCTGTGAGTCATCAATTTAAAATGGGCCTCCCTGGGCTAAAATCTGGGTGCTTCCAGAGCTTCTTGAGGCTCTAGGGGAGAGTCCCTTTCCTCGCCTTTTCCAGCTTCCATAGAGGGTGCTTGCATGCCCTGCCTTGGGGCCCCCTCTCCATGTCTCAAGCCGGCAATGGCTGGTTGTGCCTTCCTCACATTACATCACTCTGACACCATGAGCAAGAGTTGTGAGTCTGGCTGCTGTTGTAGTGAGCTCAGACTGTGGTAGCAAAAATCCCAGAGACTGAGAGTCTTTAATAGGAATTTATTCCCAACGTTGTGGAGGCTGCGAGTCCACGAGGAAGGTGTGAGCAGAGTTGGCTTCTCCTGAGGTCACTGTCCTTGGCTTGCAGGCTGCCTCCTTCTCAACGCATGTCCACATGGCCTTTCCTCGGAGCACACCCACCCCGGGGTGTCTCTCTGCGTGTTCTGACGTCCTCTTCTTATAAGGACGCCAATCGGATTGGACTAGGGCCCAACCGAATGGGCCCATTTTAACTTACCTCTTTAAGGACGCGATCTCCAAACACAGTCATATTCTAAGGTAGTGGGAGTTAGGACTTCAAAATACGGATTTAGGGATGTGGGGTGGGGCACAATTCAGCCCATAACACTCCCCTACAGCTTAGTTGTCTCTACTGCACCTGCATATTCTGTGATAGGAAAGAAGGCCTTTGGGCACAGACTCAGGGATGCAGATGCTGAGGTAGAGAGCTGCTAGTGGGGATGACAGCTGTCTCGGGTGAACCTGAGACAGACAGGAAGAGAGAGAGGTGACCACAGCATTCTGCCCTCTACAAACCTCTCCGTCACTTTCTGGCTCCTCACTTTGCTTTATTTTTTGTCTTACCTCTCAATATATTACCTCTTAATATATTGCTTTTGAGCTAAACATCACATACCATAAAATTCACCCACTTAACATGTGAAATTCAGGTTTTTGTATATTCCTAAAGTTGTGCAACTGCCCCCATTGTCTAACCCCAGAATACTTCCACCACCCCAGAAAGAAGCCCATGCCCGTTAGCAATCACTTCGCATTCTATATTTCACTTTATTTTCGTAACAACTATCCCTCCTGCTGCTAGAATTGAAGCTTGTTGAGAGGAGACTTTGATTTGTTCACAGATCTGGGTCTGTCCCCTCAGACGGGACCTGGTGCCTGGCAGCAACCCAGAAGCCACCTTCATGAAACTGACCTGAGGTTTTTGAGACAAAGGAGAAGACCAGGAATGGTCTGTGGTGAGGGTCTTCCTCCCCACGTGACTCTCCTGCTGGCAACACGGCTAGATTCTCAGGGGCTCATCTTCACTTATCAGCCCAGAAAGGAACGAGGCCCCTCTAGGGATGCTGGCTTCATAAATGGAGTTAGGAAACTTTCAGATTTGTGGGCCTGCAGTTGAAAAGTGTTGGTTTGCCGAGTGTTACATGGGCTGTGATTTCATTCTCTCCCTGTATCTTGGTGAATATTAACACTTCTAAGCCTCTGAGTGAGTTGGCAAGGTGGTTGGTTGGTTGGTTGGCCTAGAGATCACGAAGAACAGCCTCCAGTCTCAGCCTGGCCACTTAAGGGCGGTGGGAGCCTCCAAGCAAGTTAAATAGCCTCTCTCAGCTTTAGTGTCCCCTCTGTAAAATGGGGTGGGAGAGGGGAGATCATAATTCCTATCATACAGGGTTGCTGTGAGGCTAAAATGAGCAAAACGCCTCTGGTTCACCCTTGGCGCCTAGTATGTGCTCCTCGACCATTAGCTACGAGCGCTGAATGAGGCAATGTGTGTAATGCTCCGGGTGCGATACAAGGTAAAGTATAAATAACAAATGGTTGGGATTCACCAGTCTCCTCTCTGCTAGACACTCTGAATGATCCCTAAATTCTGTGCATCGAGTCAGAAAAACTAAAGGTTATAATAATCCCTTATCTTTGATGCATACACTAGCCATGGGTTCTTGGGCGAGTCACTTGTCTTAATTTCAGTTTCCGCATCTGCTAAATGAGAATCATCTATAAAACGAGTGACCATTCAGATAAAAGGGACAGCACATGCAAAGGGCCTGGGACACTGGTAAGATTTAACAAACGATAGTTATTAATACCATCTTTATTCCAAGTTCAGAGCTCCTTCTCTAAAACCCTGGAATCCAGAAGTGTTTAAGGAATCAGAACTTTTCAGGCATGCAGTGTACTAGGGGATACCCCAAGTGGGTCTACAGCAGCAGGCTATTACCAAACACATAAACACTTCCATGGTGGGGTGTGTGAATATTCGCAGAAGCCGGATGAACCATACAGATTACCCAACAACATTGGTCAGGGCAGATCAGGTTTAGCCAAAATGACTAGAGGTCAGGGACGGTTTTAACACCAGATGAGTAATGAAAAACCTTTCCATTTGCAAAAACATTTCAGATTTTCAGGGAAGGAATTGTGAGTTTGTACTTGCACTTGAGAAACCCACATCTTTTGTTTTCCACTCTCCCCTAAGAAGAGGCAGTGGAAATAAACATCTTTATTTCCCAAAGCATGACATACTCGCATATTTCAAAAGAGGAAAAAAATATTACAACACCTGGAGAAGAACGACAGATGAAAAAGGAGAAAACAAAGAATCCAAACTTGAAACTAATTTTAGTAACAGCAGTGGATTAAAGAAAAATTTTCCTCACTCACACATTGAGAAACAAAAACCGTCACACTGACGTGTCTTCCCAAATTTGGTTGAAACATCCCTCCCCCTGGTTTTGGAGAGGTCTTCTCTTGAACTGAAGCCAAGAACACATTCCCCTGTCCAAGTTCAAGATTTCATGTTGCAAATGGAAACACAGAGAGGCCCTTCTGAGCTAGCTCTTCCGCTGAGGTGCCTTCCCTGGCGAGGGCCACCTTTGGTCAGGCTCGGAAAACATTTCAACTGCCAAAAGAATATAAATGTTACCCGTTTAATCAATCTGTTGTGAGTTTCTTGCCAAAATAGTTAGTGTGCACCCAAAACATAGACACAATCTCCCTCCGCTGGGAGTTGAGCATTCGCGGAAAGGGAAGTTCGCTGAGCTGGGGACAGCACCTGGCAGGCCACCTCTGCAATCCTGGGCAGATAACAGGTGTCACGGGAGATGCAGTTCCTGCTTACGGCTCCATGCAGCTGAATCCTACCATATAAATTATTAAAGAACGTGCAGAACATTACACAGTTCATGTACTTAATGATTATAGTTCACAGTCTGGGTCAGATATAATTAGATGTTACATTAAAATAGCTTCACAGAGCCATTTATTCTGATTTAATTACTTAAAATGATAGCATAATGAGCAATGCTTTCAAGGAAAAAAGTACTGTTTTAAATGGGCTCATTTTAAGTTAATACGAAGAAAATTAATCATTTAACTAAACGTAGGAGCACAAGTGCATGTCTTAAGCAACATTGTTTCCATGTCACAAAGGTTATTTCCCTTTAACGACATGTTGCAAGTGATAGGGAAATAGAGGTGTTTTTTTTTTAATCCCCGTGGGAATACAGATTCGCATTTTCGCCATTCCCTCCGAATCTTTCTCTCTTCCAAGAGAGCCTGGCCGTTGGGAACAATGACTTTAAACACCAGCAATTAGACACAAACATCCAAGCGAGACCATCTCCACGACCAGCAGCATGTTAGGAATGGCCCATGTCATCTTCACAAGGGGCCTTAGAAACTGGTCAGAAGCAACAACACAGCACAGTGGTTGCATGTATACACTCCATAATCGGACGGGGAAGGGGTTCCAGTCCAACTTTGCCACTTAGACCCATGGGGGCTGTTCACAAATTGTGTGGCTTGTCTGGGTCTCCATCTCCTCATCTTGAAACAGGGGACAAAAATGGCACCCGTCTCATAGGGTGGGTTTGAAAGCCACATGAGATTCAGCGTGCAAACCATTTACATGGTGTCAAGCATGTGGAAGCTGATAATGAGTCTTAGCTCTTGTTAGTATAGAGATAACTGATGTTTTGCTAGCTCCTGGCCCCTCTGCACCCCCCACATGCACTTCTCAGAGTCTCCAGGCTCCTGCTGCATTTTTCCAGCAGAAATTATAAAAGTCTTTAAAGAAAAGGATGGAACCTCCCCAACCCAATTGCTTCCTTCTGTTTTTAATAACTATAAATGATAAGAGATCCCCATCTGAAGCTTTTTAGAGTAGTATCAGTTGACTCAAAAAAAAAAAATCATCCATGGTTTAAAAAACATATGGCAATGTTTATCTGCTATTTTTCTGTCCTGTGTTAGGCTTTGTAGTGAAAATATTCAATGCTGGGCTCAGGGGAAATGGGGGAAAAATTTTAAATCAGGAACCTTCCTATGAATACCTTCTTAAGACAGCTTTAAATACTACTCAGGGGATGCGGTATTTATTTGGATCCTGGGACGCTTAGCAAAGGTGATGACAGAAAACACTGGCTTATGGATACAGGGGGTTGTGGCAGCCAAAATAATGTGTCAAACTTGGCCTTGCATGAGCAAACACCATCCAAGAGAGAGCTGACACAATCTCCAAACGCAGAACTTTCTGGATGAGAAAACCCAACACGCCACAGGGCTTTGCGAACATGGGCTATCACGGGAATCGCTGGTGTTCAAAATGAGCTCTGCTCCCTTGGGGTGGGGAAATGCATGCCGTGCTGAGTCAAGGAAGAGAGTCATGTAGCAGGGATCTTAGTTTGGGATACTCCAAAACCTGAATCTAAGGCAAAAATTTAGGCCTGAGCAGTTTATTCGGGACGTGTGATGGTCAATTTTATGTATCAACTTGGCTAGGCTATCGTCTTCTGTTATTTGATTCAACATTAATCCGGGTGTTGATATGAAGGTGTTTTGTAGATGTGATTAACATCTACAGTCAGCCGATTTTAAGTAAAGGAAATTGAACCCCATAATCGGGTGGGCCTCATCTAATCAGTTGAAAGGCCTGCAGAACAAAATGAGGTTTCCAGAAGAAGAAGAAATCCTACCTGCAGACTATATTGCCAACTTTTGCCCCAGAGTTTCCAGCCTATCCTTCCTGAGGACCTGCTTTATGGATTTCAGATCTATCACAAGCCCTGCTGGGACATTCACACACGCAGATTCTTCCCAATAGTCTTCTTAATATATAAAAGAAGCATTTTAACTTCTTCAGTGATTTTTTTCAATATATTTAAAACATTATTTCCTTGGTGATTCCTCTAGAGCTAACTACATACATCTTAATTTATCAGAAGAACAAGCTTCAGGTTTCTGAGAACTTAACCCTGGTAAGATACAGAGACGTTCTTTATCTATCACTCCATTCTCCTTTCCCTTTCTTGGGTTATTACCTTATACATATTATATCCATACGTTTTAAAAACCAAAACAATGCATTGTTGCAATTATTGTTTTTTATAATTTTATGTCTTTTAAGGAAGCTAAAAGAAAAACAGACGATAAGCATATATTTATAGCTTTGGTTATATTAGCCTTTTTTCCCCCCTGGTTCTCTTCATTTGTTCCTGTAGATTTGGCAAATGTGTTACATTCCTACATGTTATCGTTCCAACAATATATTATATACATAGTGTCTTATGCAATTGCTTTTCAAATCAATTAA
Source organism: Prionailurus viverrinus (assembly GCF_022837055.1). Classification (NCBI taxonomy): domain Eukaryota; kingdom Metazoa; phylum Chordata; class Mammalia; order Carnivora; family Felidae; genus Prionailurus; species Prionailurus viverrinus. Next base: position 38,857,167 of record NC_062562.1, read on the forward strand.
GAAGGAAATAAATGCATGTACACTGTCTTTTATAATTAATTACCTTTACTGGTAATTTGTTTTTTCTTATGGATTCAGGTTATTATCTTCTTCTTATCTGAACAACTTCCTTTAGTATCCGTAAAGAGAGCTTGCTAGCCGTATATTCTCTCAGTTCTTGTTTATCTGGAAGTGTCTTTACTTTGCCCTCATTTTTGAAAGATAGCTTTGCTGAATAAAGAGTTCTTGGTTCATAGTTTATCTTCTTTGAGTACTTTAAATATGTCATCTTACTGCCTGTGGCCTCCATTGCTTCTGATGAAAAGTTAGCTGTTAATCTTATTGGGATTCCATGTAAGTGATCATTTTTCTCTTGCCGCCTTCATGGTTTTCTCCTGTTTTGGCTTTTAGCATTTGTACTATGATGTGTCTGTTTGTGGATTTCTTTAGATTTATCGTACTATGAGTTTGTTGAGCCTCTTGAACGTATCAAGTTTTCTTCACATTCAGATAATTCTGTCATTGTTTCCTTATTTTTTTCTGCTTCTTTCTCTCTCTTCTCCTTTTTGTACTCCCATTACACCTGTGTTGGTGTGTTTAATAGTGTCCCACATTTCTTCAGGCTCCATTTATTTTCCTCATTCCTTTTTTTCTTCTATCCTTGGGTTGCAAAATCTCTATTAATGTATCCTCGAATGCATACACTCTTTCTTCTGTCAGTTCGAATCTACTGATGAACTCCTCTGGTGACATTGTCATTTTAGTTATCACCCTTTTCAAATCCTGAATGTGCATTTTTTTCTTTTTGTCATTTCTCTATTTGGCATGATATTTCATCATGCCTTCTTTGACTTACTTATGGTTTCCTCTAGTTCTGTGAACATATTTATAATTGCTATTTTAAAGTTTTTGTCAAACCTGATATCTGGTCACCCTCAAAGGCAGTGTTTTTGCTGTTTATTTCCCCTGGTATAAGGGCTATACTTTCTTGTTTCTCTGCATATTTTGTGATTTTTTTTTGTTGAAAATTGGACATTTTTAGATTATGTACTATAGCAACTTGGGACTAGTCCACCTTGTTCTAAGGGTTATTATTGTTATTTGCTTGCTGACTTGTTTAGTGACTAACTACATTATCTTAGTGAAGTCTATCTCACTCTGTAGATTAGCAGTCACAGCCTTGGTATGCCCAGTCACCCTTGGATGACAATGGTTTGGCAGACTCTTTTTTTTTTAAGTTTATTTATTTTTAGGGAGAGAGAAAGAGTACACGCACAGGGTAGGGGCAGAGAGAGAGGGAGAGAGTGCAAATCCCAAGCAGGTTCCATATTGACAGCATGGAGCTCGATGCAGGGCTTGAACTCATGAACCATGAGATCATGACCTGAGCTGAAATCAACAGTCGGACGCATAAGTGACTGAATCACCCAGGTGCCCCATTGCCAAACTCTTTGACTTTCTTTTTCCTTGACCACACCCAGCTGTTAAGTGGCTCTACTTACCTACTGGCTACTCTCTTGCTATCAATTATGTTCTAGAGCATAAATTGCTTAAAGAGTGATTCAATCAAATTTGACTTGCTTTGCAGGGTTAGTTGCTGAGGTCAATGTTACACATTTTTTTCTGATGCCATGAGGGGTCTTCCTATCTCCTTCCCTCTTTCTCTCCAGCAAAGTAGTTCCCTATAGCTTAACCTCTACCTCCAATACATCTCTCAATCTACAAATTGTCTTTCACCACACCACCTTTGTTTTTGCAAGGCCCCTTTGGCCTGAACTTGTCCATATCTCATTGAAAATGAAGCCAGTTCCTTTGGGGAGATATTTGGAGATCCTTACTCTATGTCCTGCTTATCCCCCAGACACAATCTCTAAGTCAAGGCTCTAGTGCTGGGGACAAGGACAACTGCGGGTTTCATCTGAGCTAGAAGTCAGTGGAGGGAGGGGCAGCAGTCCCAAGTCACCCGAGCTGGATTCTCAGCATGAAACAGCACCTCAGGAGCCAGATTAAGAACTCTCTGCTCGCCAGTATCCCCCATGGCACCATATCCAAGACAGAACTTCCTTTCTATGAATGGGGGCTCAGCAGAAGTAAGGAGCTCCCATCAGTCAGCCGCACTCTGGGCAGAACTGAGCCCCAGAAACAGGTAGTGGGAGGCAGGATGGGAAAAAGTGGCACCTTGTCCCTCCCAGGAAGATAGGTCTCTGACCAGGAGTTGGGGGGGAGGCCAAGCCCTCTGTTCTTGGCTGTATCAATCTCAGATGGGGATTCTGCTTCACTGAGAGAGAGCAGGTCTTGATTCAAACATCACAGACGCTCCCTGTTCTTACCGAATATTACTATATTTTCTTCAATTCATCTTTCTTCAATTGCCATGTGCCCTCAGAATCATTTCCGGAGGTGTAATTTTTTTTTTTAACTTTTTAATTTTTTTAGTTTTCACGAGTTTGACTGGGGATAGGTAGGTCAGCAGGGGCCCGAATACTGTTATGCTAGAAGTGGAAGCCAGCTAAGTATTTAAATATTGCTCTGGCTTGTAATCTTCCTGGACAAGTGACAAGAGAAGCAGATTTATTCTGAACCTTATTTCAAAATATACGACATCTCCTGTTTCCAGTGGCTCTGTGATTTCAGGCAAATTCTTTGTTTCCTCATCCACTCCGATGAAGAAATTTGATCCCTTACAAGGCAGAACTGTTGGGAGGAATTCAAATAGCATACCCAAGGTGTTTGATGCACAGTAGGGTTTCAGGAAAATGAACGAATTTTTGTTACCATTAGAGAGAGCTCAGGCAGCAAATTGGCCCATTGAAGAAACGGATCTCAGGATTAGCAACACCTAATAGTGGTTCCAACTCACAAATGTTCTTTGATCACAGATCAACCCTGTCTTGGGATTGGGCCATTCTCCCATCCCCCGTGACTCTACTCACACACACGCACGTGCACACACACCTACACACGCAATACAATTTATTCAAGCAAAGAGGAAAACAACAGCTGACCAATTTCTCTCTTTTTTTTTTAAGAATCTAGTTTATCAATATAACACACCCATGGGAAACCCTCCCACACTCCAGGGAAACTTGCAAAGCAGTTTCTTTCTGCCCTCAGAAAGAAGTCACAGCTGGGCCAAAAGCTCAGAGCTGTCACTGAGAAGTATGCATTCCAACAAACTTACTTGTCATGTTCCTCAACCTTTGCTTCTCTTCCCCCATTAAACCAGGTGAAATCAGATACAAGCAAAACAACAGCCTGGTTGCAGACAGAGAGGAGTGGGCAGGCAAACAGGAAGTTCTTCCCTTTGGCCTAAATTTCATGAGGTTGCCAGGAGCACTGGCTATTTTCCCTGAGCCTTAGGTCTTTTGGGTACAATGAGGCTAAGGCATCGAATAGACCTAGATTCCAAACCCAGCTCTGCACTAGCCTTCTGTATAACGTTTGGTAAGTCACTTAATCCCTCTGAGCTTTGGTTTCTATACCTGTCAGATGCAAAGAGTAACTCCTTCCTTACTGAGATTTTTCCAGGAATTATGGAAATGCTTACTAAGTACAAAAGTTAGGTGCCTGCTAGATTTGAAGTTGGGAAACTACAGCTCATAGTCAACTCTGGCTCCCGCTTAAGGTTACCAGGTTGAGATTTTATCTGGCAACCATACCCACCTGCCACAGGCTTTTGTAGATGAAGTTTTACTCCACACAGCCTCACCTGTTACACATCACATTTTTTTTTATTTTAAAAAATATTTACTTATTTTTGAGAGGAGTGGGGTGGAGAGGCAGAGAGAAAGAGGGGAGAATCCCAAGTAGGCTCCACGCTGCAAGCACAGAGCCCCAGCGCGGGGCTCAAACTCACATATCTGTGAAATCATGACCTGAGCCAAAACCAAGAAGTCAGATGCTTAACCAACTGAGCCACCTGGGTGCCCCACTCATCACATTGCTTGAGGCTGCTTTTGCTATACGAGGCTGGGCCCAGCATTTGTAACAGACCGTGTGGCCCGTGCAGGTCGCTGCCCGTCACATGCTGGACAGGAGAGGCAGCAACCCGAGTGGTTCCGGCGAGGACTCTGCATGCAGTCAGGCTTCCAAGTTTAAGTCCTGGTTCTACCATGGAACATTGGACAAGTTAGAGAACCTCTTAGTGCCTCAGTTTCCTCCCGTCTAAAATGCTCTGCCATCGGGGCCATCACCGGAAAGAAGAGTATACTCGCATTGGTTGGCTGTTCAGAGGCTTCAGAAAGCCCAGAGAATCCTCTCCTGGGGTCCTTGTGAAGATTCAAAAGATAATGCATGTAAGGCCCAACAGCACAGTGCTGGGAACGTGGTAAGTACTCAAGATGTCCTAATGATTCCTGTTGCAAGCGCAAAGCTATTTCTATGACTACAATTACTTCTACAACCACCACCACGACTGCGGCTCACACTTCAGACAACTGTTGTGAGGACTAAGTGAATTCTAAACGGGAAAGTTCTGGCCACAGTAAAGACCCCATCCGCCCCAGTTTTGCTCCCTTCTCCTCCACCCCTTTTCCTGGGCCCTGCCCCTCTGGCACAGCAGAGTCTTGAGCACTGGCCAGACCTGGCAGCTGGGCTGGGAGGAGAGCGAAACCCAGCAGGTTCTCCCACTGGGAATCCAGCTTGGACTCCTGGGCCCGCTCCCCAGACCTTCTCTCCCCAAAGGCTTCCTGCCACCTTAACTCTCTGTGCAACAGCACCGTCTGTGGGTCACTGTGTCTCCTTTACTTTCCCAGTGGGATCTCGGTTCCCAAATCACACACGCTCACAAATTACAGAAACCAGGGGAGGGGAAGAGCTATTAATTCCTCCATCTTGGCCCATTTCCTGGGATCTGGCTGAGTATCTCGGGCATCTGAGGGCCTGGCGGAGCCCCATAGAAGATTAGTGTGCTAATGGCCCCATAAAAATGAAACATTTATGGGAAGGGCTTTCTTTCACTTTACCCTAGTTCCCCTCCTTTTAATGAGGCTGGCTCCATCACTGGAGGCTTTGGGGGGAGGGGGGCTGACAAACCAGTCTCCAGTTCCAGGCTGGAGTTGGGAAAAGTGGCAAGAGTTCTGTGCCCCGTGCGGGTGACTGCAGGGCTAGGGGCAGGAACTGAGGAGGACGTGGGACAGAGGGTGGGCACTCTGAGGATACCAAGGACCCCCCAGCTTCTCCCCAGAGTCAAAAGGGTCTTGTCAGCGACAGTACCGAAAAGCCAGAAGCACTGGATATAATCTACAGGATTACAATCAATGTGCTTCTCACCAACACCGGGTCCGGTGACCTGCAGGGGACTAGTGTCCCCCAGTGACCAGCACGGCCCTCATTGGCCTCGGCTACTGATTCCTGAACTAGAGGAGTGGACACCTTGACCGGGAAACCAGAACTAACTTGTGGCAGCTTCAACTTGTTGATGGAAGCACCTTTGTTGGCCCTCTCCCCCTACCCCAACCCAACCTCAAACTCCTTCCTCTTCTCCTATCCGCCTCTTTTCCAAATACAGCCTGGGGGTGGGGCCTGGCTCTGATGCTCCATAGACCTGGGCTTAAATCCCCACCGCTGCCACTCCCTAGCTGCCCACTCTTGGGCAAGCTCATCTTCCTCTCTGGGCCTCGTTTTCCCCACCTTGAAAATGGGGATGACGGTGCCAACAATGCTCACGTGCTAGGGTGATAAGATTATGTGAGAGAGTAGGATGTCTGACACCGATGCTAAGCCGTGCGTGGACAGAGACTAAACTATTTTATAAGGGCAGAATGACACGGGTTTGCTGTGGACTCAGATATACCGGGGGCTTAGCCGAAGGAACTGGAAGAAGCCTGAGTAACCGGTGGCGCCTGAGGACAAGCTCACGTCACTCCTACCATATGCCCCCTTCACCCTCCTTTGTGCCCCTTCTTTAGAAGTGCTAATAGCCACGAACACTGACTGAACGTGCCTTGTGCCAGGAGCTGGGGATTCCAGACCTAACGAGACTCCAGGCCTGCCCTCCGGGCTCTGCCAAGTTCCCGTGTCACGAGGCTCGGAATATCAGTTATTCCCAAGGACCACGGGCAACAGAGAATTGTTGGCTGCCACCACAAGGGAAGTACCGCCCAAAGGGAACCCCTCGAAAGGGTTCTGCCCGTCAAAGCAGAGAACGCTGATCAACGGGGCCGTATCACATGCAGAAGGAAGTGTTCATTCCTCAGTGGTCGACCCCAATTAACTTGAGGGCGGCAGCAGTGCCCCACCCAAAGGGCCCTTGGAGGCAGAACCCCTAAGGCTTCCCCTCTCTGCCACAGGGCTCCTCCGGTGCAGGGAGTAATGCCTCGGGAGTAGCCATTTGGCAATGCAAGTTGGGACTTGTAGCTCGGCTTCCTCGCCCGCCCCTCAGCAATGTGTCCCGGGGATCCCAGCGGTTGCCAGAGAACTGAGCTCAGGGGCTCCCAGGAGGAACCTACTCATTAACTCACCTGTATGGACCGACTTTCCTCCCTTCTCCGTCTCACTTCCTGCTCCCTCCTAGTGCCCCTGGGATCACCTGCCCAGTCAATTCCTTGCACCTAAATCCTGGCCTCAGGGTCCGTGGAAGACCCAGAGACCACCTCTCAATGAAGGGACTTGAGGCAGTGTGGTCAGCAGCACCTCCAAAGCACCTGCCCCGGGCCAGGACATTTCGGCCACTGGACCGCTGACACCTGCTGTAAAGCACCCTTACTGGCTCAGCGGAGCCTGAGAAGGTTCAGAACCCTCGTCAGGCCTACCTGCCGCTCGCCTTCTTCCTCCACCCGGTCCTGCTCCCTCCACCTTCCTCTCCCAGGCCTTGACCTCCAATAAACATCTTGTACCCCAGACTCCATTTCTGGGTGAGCTTCTAGAGAGCCCCGCCTACACCATTCTCCACTGGCAAACGTGTTTTATATCTCACCCCAAGATGTGAGTGAGAAAGAGGGGAGAATAGCACCTGATACAACCTTTCAGTACAGAAAGACAGACAGAGACAGAGAGAAACAGAGGGGGGCGTGGCGGGCAGGGGGGAGGGGGAGAGAATGCAAACATGGGGGCACTTCCCAGTCCCCAGGACTGAGCTGGCCTGCACCACTACTCTGTCAAGCTGCCAGGTGGGAGGAAGGCAGGAAAATAGGACTGAGGGGAGAGAGAGACGGTGGGCCTCCTCCCATGAGGCCCCACTCCAGTCCCCTAGCTCTCTGGCCACAGAGAAGGGAGACAGCCATTTGTTTACTTATTTCTAATGTTTATTTATTTATTTTGAGAGAAGGGAGAGACAGAGCAGGAAGAAGGGCAAAGAGAGAGGAAAAGACAGAATCCCAAGCAGGCTCCACCCTCAGGGCGGAGCCCAACATGGGGCCCGATCTCCCAAGCATGAGATCACGACCTGAGTGGAAATCAACGGTCAGACGCTTAACCATCTGAGCCAGCCAGGCGTCCCGTCCTGCCTTTTAATGCAATAATCTCACCACCTAAGAAACACCGCCCAGTGCTTGCCCCGAGGGTGAATAAAAAGGGGTAGAAGCACATGGAGATCCTTCCCTCAGAGGCCAACAACTCCCCTTCCTTTGTCCCAAGAGCAGTGTTCTTCGCACCGAGGAGCTGCTGACAGAGGTTCTGGCAGCCCCGTGAACTGGGGTCCAGAGAATCAAGTTCCACCCGGGCCAAAGCTTATCAACACTCATCCAAACCTCCTTTGAGAATCAGCAGGGTGGTCCACAGAGAAACCAGCCTCACCAAAATTGGCTCGGTCAACAATCGCTGCCTTATCAAGGGAACGGCAGGCTTGTGTGCCGGAGACAGCCAGACGGTGTCTGTCCTCAAGGCGCTGGAGGATTTGATTGGTGAACAGACACAGACTCCCGTAACTTCTAGAACAAAGTCAAGATAAGTGACATAGGTGGTTTTTGAAAAAGAGTGCCTGTGGGAAATATCTCCTTCAGCTGGAGTGGGCAAGAAGCTTCTGGAAGGGGGAAATATTTAAGCCTAAGCCAGTGCTGTCCAACAAACACATAATGTGGACTCTAATGCAAGCCACATCTGTACCTTTAGGTTTTTTAGTAGCCACACTGACAAGGGTAAAAAGGAACCAACGGGAATTAATTTTAAACATGTTCTTTAGTTGACTGCCCCGCAATTCAAAATATTAATTCAACAATAATAAAATCAATCTGATGTTTTACAGCCTTTTCTTTCATATGAAGTCTGAAACCTGGTGTGCCCTTAACACCTCCCTCATATGACACTTTGGAAGAGACACAGTCCAAATGCTTACAAGTGACGAGAGGTGAGTGACCACTGTACTGGACAGTGAAGTTCTACATTCTTGCCTCATGGGGTATTCACGGACCCAAGCACATTCATTGCCTTGGCATCACCTGAGAGCTTGTAAGGAGCAGAGCACCTCAAGTCCTGCCCCAGACCTCCGACATCAGCACCTGCATTTTAACCAGATCCCCCAAGCGACCTCAGGTCAGAATTTAAGAAGAGAGGCTCCAAAGTTTTCTCCCCCCTCACACCACACATCCAGTCCATCATTCACCCAGTTCTGTCCAGTCCAACTTTCAACTATCTCCCAGATCTGTTACACCTGCTCCCTGGCCCTGTCACCGCTGTGATGCAAACCTGATCTGGGTTGAACTGTGTCTCCCGAAAGGATGTCAAAGTCCCAACCCGCAGTGAAGGTGAACTTATTTGGAAATAAGGTCTCTGTAGATGCTCAAGTTAGCAGGGGGTTATTAGGGTGGGTCCTAATCCAATAGCACAGGCATCCGACTACCAAGGGGGGAATTTTGACACAGACACACACTGAGAACGAGCGCTATGTGAAGATGAAGGCAGAGATCAGGTGTTGCAGCAGAAGCCAGGAAACATCCAAGATGGCCAGCAAAGCACCAGGAACTAGGAGAGGCATGGACCAGACTGGCCCTCACAGTCTCATAAGGATCAGCCCTAGGGACATGCTGATGGTGGATGCCTAGCCTCCAGAACTATGACAGAATATGTATGGCTTTTGTTTTAAGCCCCCCGTTTGAGTAACAGCAGCCCTAGCGCAGTAGTTAGTACATACACAACCGCTATATAGCAACCAACACCTGTCCCCTCTTCCAGTAGTCCCATCACCCACCACAAAACCCTCAAAGATCCACAAAGGATGCCTCAGTCACAACCAGAGGGACTTCCTCAGAGTGAATATGGGAGCAGATCACTCACTCAGCCTCACCCTTCCCATCACTCTGCATTCCATTTCAATTTTTATTAAGAGAGACAGAACCTGAGTCGGGGAGGGGCAGAGAGAGAGAGGGAGACACCAAATCCGAAGCAGGCTCCAGGTTCTGAGCTATCAGCACTGAGCCCAACACCAGGCTTGAACCCATGAACTGTGAGATCATGACCTGAGCCAAAGTCCACTGCTCGACTGACTGAGCCACCCAGGCGCCCCTGCCTTCCATTTTCGTTTAGCCCCTCATTCTTAATATACCTGGTGTACACACACACACACACACACACACACACACACACACACAAGTCATGCTATCCCTTGACAAGCCAACTCTTTACCTCCTCTGGGCTTTGATACTTGCTCTTCCTTACTCATAAACACTGGTCCCTTCACTCCCCGCCCCCCAACCCAGGTTGATTGTCTCTACTCATCTTTCCAGTTTCACTTCTTCAAGGGTCCTTCAGTAATCACCCAGCCTAAATAAGGCATCTGTTTTTGTCTCTCCTAACCCCTCACTGGTCCTTGATAGAATACCATTCCAAGTGTGGACCAGTGATGGGCCACCAACAGGTTGTTATGCATCCATATCAACATACAGCATTTGAGGGTTTAGAAACTTTTATTATAGGGCATCCAAGCAGGGGATGGGTGGACCCATCTCATTAGACAGGGTGAAGTATCATCCAACTCACAATACAAACTACACACAAATCATGCACAGTAGGACCATGTTTGATGGGAAATGAAAAATAATAGGTCTTTGCTCACAGATAGCAGAGAAGCACTGCTTTATAGAAACCATCACTGATAACCCGATTTTAATTGGCCTGCCTCTTCACAGACTGAGTTTCATGATGGTGACAGCTATTTTGCCCACCACCGACCCCAAGACCCACCAATGTCCAGCACAGAGAAGGGGGGTGACAAACACTGTACATATAAATGAATGGGTTGAATTAGGACAGGCAAGGGAATTATGATAGGCAGGGGTGTGGAGAATGTTCAAGGGGGACAGAGGGCTTGAGGCCAACATTTGAAGGCGAGAAACCACTAGCAAACACAAGCCTGCCTGCACTATTTTTAAAGCCTGGCGACTTCACATTAGGGAATTACTCAAATGTTAATATGGGGCCCAGCCGGACAGATGGAGAATTCCAGAGGAATGGATAGATTCTTTCGATCCTGGGCTGCATTCTGTTTTCCCAATTGTTTCTGGCAGAAGCCTAAAGAAAAATGCAAACCAGATGTACAGGGAAATATTTTCCTGGTCAGGAAGAAAAGACAAAGTGACTTATCCTGCTTTCACATCGCTGCCCCTCCAGCACAGGCTAGATTCCCAAACTTTACCTTGAACTGCTTGAAGACACTCCAGAACCTTCTCCAGCCTCATGTGCTTGGGGTAACCTGGAGGCCGGCGCTGTGGTCGACACGGGGCTCTCCCTGGGGTCTCTCCAAGCTGGAGAAGCAGATGGAAATCTTATTTCTGCTTCTTGCTGCAGAAGCATGAGCTCCGGGGCTACATAATGAGCCGGGAGCCTAAGCGAAAGAGAGCTAGTGCCAACAGTTTGGGCGGGCTGCAGGGAATTCATCTGCCCCTTGCATCCTCTGGAGACACTGGCTCCTGCTAGGGCCTCCCTGGTTCTCCTCCAGGCCTCAGCCTCCCCGCCACGATGGGTGGTGACCTCGACCCAGAAGAGCCAGCATTTGCCAAGAGCAAGAAAGCAAGCCAAGTGTGCCTTCAGGAGTTCTGACAAACCCTGAAGCGTCCTCAAAGGACCTCCTGGCTGATTAGCCCCTCCTGTGCCCAACCCTATCAACCTGTTTCAGTCTCACAGTCCATTCCCAGGTCCTCTGAGATCCTCGTCTGCAGTCATGTGAGGAGTGGTGCTAAGGGGAGGACGTGCTCCTTCACTGCTTCTCAAAGTGTGGTCCCCAGACCAGCAGCATCAGCATCATCTGGGAACTTGGAAGGATTGCAGATTCTTCTGTGTGTGTATTTTGCTTTTATTTTTTATTTTGGGGGGTGTTTTGCTTTGTTTTTGAGAGAGCACGAGCTGAGGGAGGGATGGGGCAGAGAGCTAGGGGGACAGAGGATCTGAAACAGGCTCGATCTGACAGCAGCAATGAGCCCAATGTGGGGCTTGGACTCACAAACCGCGAGATCATGACCTGAGCCAAATTCGGATGTTCAGCCGCCTGGGCCACCCGGGTGCCCTGATTCTTTCGCTACTTATTACCCACCCTTAGGTTCTCCCACTCAAGTCCCTAAGGAGCCAGGTGTGTGATCCAGCTGAGGAAACTCAAATGTGCTTTCCCAGCTAAGAGAGGCACAGCCAGCCAGCTCTACCCAAAGGATGCAAAGTAGAAGGTGGGCTTGATTTTACCAGATCTTTCCATTTCTCAAGAGTGGCTAGAAATGTGGATTTTTTTTTTCTTCACGTGAAATCTCCCAATTTTTAAACACTGTTTTTTTTCTAGACATAATGCAAGACTCACCATCCCCGGTGAGGACAACTTCATCCTTCCAGTCGCTTGGACCAAAAGTTATCCTTGATTCAACTTGCCCTTTCTCACTCCCCACCTCCCATCTATTAGGACGCCCCTTTGGCTACACCCTCAGAAGGCATCCAGCACCAGCTACTGCTCCCTGCCTTCACTCACCTACAGCCCCAGACCAAGCCACTGCTCGAGCCACCACGGGACCCAGGCAAACTGCGCAGCCCCCCCCCATTGCCAACTTTCACCCTGGGCCCACGCATGTGAGTTTCTTTTTTTTTTAATATGAAATTTATTGTCAAATTGGTTTCCATACAACACCCAGTGCTCATCCCAACAGGTGCCCTCCTCAATGCCCATCACCCACCCTCCCCTCCTTCCCATCCCTCCCCCCCCCTCCCCATCAACCCTCAGTTTATTTTCAGTTTTTAAGAGTCTCTTATGGTTTGGCTCCCTCTCTCTCTACCTTTTTTCCCTTCCCCTCCCCCATGGTCTTCTGTTAAGTTTCTCAGGATCCACAGAAGAGTGAAAACATATGGTATCTGTCTTTCTCTATATGACTTATTTCAGTTAGCATAACACTCTCCAGTTCCATCCATGTTGCTACAAAAGGCCATATTTCATTCTTTCTCATTGCCACGTAGTACTCCATTGTGTATATAAACCACAATTTCTTTATCCACTCATCAGTTGATGGACATTTAGACTCTTTCCATAATTTGGCTATTGTTGAGAATGCTGCATGCATGTGAGTTTCAACAAAGCCACCAAAGCGCCCCTTTACAAATGTAAGCTAGATCATGCGCCACCTCTGGTCACACCCCACAATGGCAGTTTATTGCACTCATGGTGAAAGCCAAAGTCATCCAAAGCTTTACATGACTTGGTCTTCCTACAGTTCCCTCCTCAACATTACCTCCATTCCCTCTTGCCCAGCCTGTCCAGCTGCAGTGAATGCCATGTTGTGCTTCCAACAGTCCAGGCATGCTCACAACACGGGTCCCTCTCGCTGGCGTTCTCAATGCCTGGAACATTCCTCAAAGCTCATCTCTCACCTCCTTCGAGTGTCTATTCAAATGTGTTTCTCAATGAAGCCCATCCCAGCAGCCTTATCAAACATCGCCTCCCTGGCATTCTGAGTACCCATGAGCCAGCTTTATTTATTTTAGCACTTAACCACATAATATACTATGTACATGTATATCTATATCTACTTCACCGTCTATTTTCATCTGCTAGAATTTAAGATCCGCAGGAGCAGGAATTTGTTTGATCGATGCATCCCTAGTACGTACAACAGTATCTGGTACACAGTAGGTACACAGCAAATAGGTGTTAAACAAATAAATGAATGAATAGCAGACTGGATACTGTCACCAAGCAGCTCTGTGTTTATAGTTCAGTCGGAATTTCTTCAAGATTTGCTCCGAGCCCAAATCTTGCTTATACTCACGGGAATTTCAGTCCTGCTGCTGGCTGGCCAGAGGGCCATTTAAGGACAGACAGTATTTCTGGGGTCCATGAATCAAGAGCTACCTCCCTTTCCTGCATATAGCCCTGTCCTGCCCACATCTAGACAAACACTCCTGCCTTTGCCAAGTTTTTCATCCCGGAACGTGGCTTCTCTGAAGCCTGCACAGTAACTGTCCTCTAAGCCAATGTTTTCAAAAGAGTATTCTTTGCAACACTGGTCCCATGAGAGTCTCCAAGAAAAATAAGTTCTGAAAATACACACACACACACACACACACACACACACACACACTTTCTCTCTCCTTAGAGTTCACAATACATGTTAGCATTTTAAAGGCTTCAATCTGGTAGTGCGTTCATTATCTCTTTATTTGCTCCTCTGTTTCTCAAGTTTGTTAGACCACACAACCCCTTCCCCCAATGAAACACCTATTAATAATACTCCAGGACACAAATGCTCTGAGCAAGCAGTTTCATATTCTTTATCCTCTTATGGGGCAGGACAGGGGAGTTCAAAGAAAACTATATCCTATTCATTTTTCCAGCCACTTGCTGGAACTTGCAAGGATACTGAGACTTCCTCATGCCCACACTTTCAGGCTAATGATAGGTCTCTTTTGCTACTGCTGTCCCCAACTTGTAAAGTGGGGGTGGTGGATTTACCTTCACCTTCATCAGCTGTGGTTCTCCCCATTGCAAGTGACAGAAAAACAGACTCAAATAGGTTTAAGCAAAGACAAAGGGAATTCACTGGTACATATAAGTGGAAAAGTTTAAAGGTATGGCAGCTTCAGGCATGGCTGGATCAAGAGTCCAACCAGGATATTAGAATGCAATTTCATGCATTTTCCAATTCAGCCTTCAAGACAATATGGCTACCACAGCACCAAGCACACCTCCTCTCACATTCAAATACAGCTAGATAGAACCAAAACCTTTACTGATAGCCCCCTCTAAAATCCTTAGCTCTTCTCTGATTGGACCTGCATAGAATATGTGACCATCCCTGAACTGTGGCCAAAAGGATAGGATGCACTGATTGGCTTAGGCTGAGGCCTGATATTCCCCTCTTGGAGCTAGCTTAGACTCTACCCAGACAGACAAGTAGGGTTGAGAATTGGTGGCAAATGGGTCTCCCCACCCCCTGCCAAAAAGTCAGGCATTATGCCGGAAACAGGGAGGATGGACGCTGAGAAGACCATGCTGAGTTGTGTACCACCCCGCCCTTTGCACACACATCCAAACACTAAACACCCTCCAGGAAGTGGTCCCGGATTCCCCAAGCCAGAACTAAGCAACCCTCTTGAGGAACTGATGTATACAAACAAATAGCTGTGGAACACAATAGGAATTTTTCAGGTTCACAAGAGGAAGCAGTAGGAGTACAAAAGATTTGGAGTCAGAAAGGCTTGAATTCACAGTCTGGATGTATAACCTCGGATGAGTTACTTAACCTCCCGCAATTTCAGTTTTGTCATCTCTAAGGATTCGAGTTTTCTAATCATTCGCACTCATGGTGGGAAACGTCTATAATAAAATCTAGAGAGCAAACTCCAGTCAGCCATTATCCCAGCTCCCCGTGGTTACGTCTTGCCCGCTGCCTGCCTCTAGACCCCACTGTGTTTTAATCAGCCCCTCACGACAGGGTCAGGTCTCCCCTGGATTTCTCCAGAAACATCCGCTCCGTGGCAGCTTGGGGACACGTGTCCTGGTCTCACCATTCTGTCAGCGGGGAGCTGTTCCTTTGCAGTCTAGCCTGCAGCCCTCCCATTACACCTGAAGTCAGCTCCCGTGTTCTCAGCCCATGCTGCTCTCACCGAGGTGAGCTTCAAGACCAGAAACTGTTTCCGGCAGCTGCCAGGGCTCACATGAAGCACACAAGCTCTGGGGATAAAACAAAAGTCAATACAAGTATTCAGCTTCAGGCCATACAAAAGCCCTCCTGACTTGAGATGACAATGGAAGAAAGCAGGTCCAGGCACCAAGCATGCATCGTTTTTTTTTTTTTTTTCCCCATTAGGAGACAGCCAATCACACTGAGAGGAGGGTGACAAAGCTCTCTCTCCTTGTGGCAGAGATAAACCGTGGAGATGGAGAGGAGACATGAAAAGCAGAAAGATACGTGAAGGTAAACACGGACCAATCCGGTCAGCCGTGGGGCTTCTATTTTACGAGAGGGATTCAGGGACTAGTGCTCTAGGAGACAGTGATAAACTTGGAGCATTAAGGCAAGTGGACACAGTCTGGAGTTCTCACGAGGGCTCAGATGTACTCCCACTCATTTATTCCTTCATTCCCTAGTCTAATACGGATTAAGCATGTAACCTGTGCTCAGTGCGTCCGGCACAGACCGACACAAAATGCCCCGGGCCCCGCCCTTGCTGAACTCAATCCAGAGGCAAAGACAGGTGATAAACACGCAAACCCTTCAAATAAATACGCAGCTACAAACTGGAACAAACACTAAAATGAAACGCACCCAAGCAGTAAGGGAGAGTACCAGGTGAGCCGTGCTTGCTCGCTGCGGTCAGAGAAGGCACTTATCGACCCAAACGGGGAGAAAGAAGAGGAAGCCCATAGATGCCAAGAAGGAAAGACCCGTGTTCAAGGGCAGAAAGCAGCCAGTGGGGCTGGAGCTTATTCAACACATGATGGGGACAAAAGCGTGTGGTGCAATCAGAGGAGGAGGGAGAGACCGAATCACATAGGGACACCTGGGTCCTGATAGCGCTTAGATCTTAGCTGAAGGGCAAAGCCTCTTTTCTAAGCCACCACGGTCCACTGGGATCCTATTCATGGCACCTGCATACGTTTGAGAAATGCAATTTGCATGACGCCTCACTTATTTGAGTAACAGAGAGCACCCACAAGAGTAGAGGGGCCCTTACAGTAATCTGAGCTCTCTCAGGGGGGCTGGAGCCCACAAACCAGGAAAGCCCCTGACTTGGATCATATCAAGAGACAACCCAGGGACCTCAAATAATCTCTGCCTAGGGAGGAATAAGGAGACACAGATAAAACAGGATAATGAGAAGCGTCCATGGGAGCCCCTGAATAAACAGCTCTCTCCCACCTTCAAGCTGTCACCCAGGTCACTCAGGTGTAAGTGCCATACTCAGACAGACTCAAGCCTCAGTATCACCCAGGAGCTTGTCAGAAATGCAACCTGTATCAGTTTCCTATTGCTGCTGTAACAGCTGACCACACACTTAGTAACTCAAAACAACGCGGAAGTATGACCTCACAGTTGCTGAGGGCAGAAGTCTGAAACAGGTCTCCTGGGGCTAGAAGCAAGATGTTGGCAGGGCTATGTCACCCCGGAGGCTCTAGAGGAAGATCCTTTTTCTTGCTTGCTCCAGCTTCTAGAAGGCACCTGCATTCCTTGCCTCAAAGCTCCCCAGTTCCCTTTTCAAGGCCAGCAGAAGCAGCTGGTTCCGTCTCACATTGCATCCGTCAGACCTCCACTGGGCCCACCTGGATGGGCCAGGATCATCTCCCATCTCCAGGTCAGCTGACTAGCAGCCTTTATCCTCCTCAGCCTATCACCCACCACAGTCAGAGGTTCCGGGGATTAGGACGTGGACGTTCTGGGAGCCCATCATCTGCCCAACCCATCGATGCCAGACAGACTGAAGCAGAATGGACATTTTAACAAGACCAGCAGATGGCTCAGGGGCACATTCCAATTCGGGAAGCCCTGGCCTGGCAGCCCTGCCAGTGTAGACATCTCTCAGACCAGGCACAGGACGCCAGATGAGCGGGTTCAATCAGGCCACGAGGACCGCTCTTCTTGGCTCAGCGGCCACAGCTGCAAACATGCCCTCTGTCTCCACATGACCTCGAGCCCCTCATGGGCCTTTTGTCCGGAAACCTGGGCTCGAAGACAACCTCTTATAGGTGGTCTGAGCGTTTCACAATGTTCCCCAAGGGGGAGCAAACGGGCGGAGACTTGCACACAGCGTGAGGGAGGAACAGAATTTGCTCACCACCCCCACTGCAAGCCCAAGAATGGCCAGTCATGGGAAAAGGTCAGCAAAGCTTGCTTCGCGCCAAGCGAATTGTGATTCTCTACAATTAGGAACTGTAATTAGACGGGGGGAGCCTTGCAGGTTTCACAGATGAGATAACAGGCTCAGGTTGTGATTTGCTCAAGGTCACAGAAGGGAGCAGTGGAGAAGTTTGCAGAACAGGGAGCTAGGGACAGTGGCGTGAGTCTACACACCCTGCTGTCTCTAACTGGCTATTACTGGGGGACTGTGCCTCAACTGAAGGTCACCCATCACAGGAAGGAGAGAGTAGAGAGTAAGACCACCATACCTCTGGCTCCATCTGTTCTGAGGGAAAGCTGATCCTAACGACTGCCTGGACTCAGCCTGATCTGGCGGGTTCCTCACGCAGCCAGCCACACCTAGAATTTTCCAAGCATTCAGTGAAGCCCCAGAAGGATAGGTCCCCAGGCATCACTGCCTGGATCTCAGCAGGGGGGATGAAGCACAAGCTCTCTGGGGAAGGATGACCCAGGGCATTTCCTGCCTGGAGCAGACCCATCACAGCCCGGCAGGTGCCCATAACCAGCAGCCAGTGCACAGTGTGCTGCCTGAGCCCCACACAGGTGCCAGCACCTGGAAATCTCTTCGGGATGCCCACTTCCAGGCAGAGCCTTTCCTCTGCTTGTCCCTGAGCCCCCCCAAGGAGCTGACATTTGGAAGCTTCCTTCCACACCCCAGCAATGCTCAGCTTCCCTGCACTGCTAAAAAACATCTGGCTGGCTTGGCACCTAAGCCGGGTAAAAATAGTGTGCCATCTTGTGAGCGGGCACCACGCCATCTCAGCAGATGGAGACCAGTGCCGGCAGCCAAGAGACCGCTGAACGGTATGGAAGGCATTTGCAAAGGGCAAGATTCACAGCTGGAGGGGTCACAAGATTGAATGCCAGGACCTGAGGTGAGGGGGCAGAAGTTAAACAAGAGGGCCACAGAAAGGGGCAGGACCTCTCTGCCTTTCACAGGAAGGACAGGGCAGTAGAAGACCGCACTTGGACACTGGAAGGCATCAGGGGGCAATGGTGAAGATCTGGTCTTGGAACCAGATGGACCCACGCTTGATCCTACCATTGCCATTACTAGCTGTGTGACCCGGAGCCAGCATTTAACCTCTCTGGGCCTCAGTGTAAACCCACACTGCAGGGTTCTGATAGGCTATTCAGTCCCTCTTTCATTCAGTAAGTATATTATTGAATGTCAGGCACTGTGCTTGGTGTGGGACATGGCAGTGAGCACACGGCGCTGAGGTCTCTTGTAGGAGACACGCGTGAATGAAAAAGTGGCACGAATAAAGTAAAAATGTCAACTGAGGTAAGTGCCTCAACGGGAGGGTCTGTGGTCTAATTAGACCATGTAATTGAGGGGTTGGGAAGCAGAGGCACCCAAGTCGAGGAAAGCGTCCCCAAGGAAGGACAGTTAAGATCTGTAAGGTGAGTAGGGAAATAAATAGGGAAAAATGAGAGAAGGTACCCTAAGCTCTTAGCACCGTGCCTGGGATCTGATAACTACCAGCAAGTGGAACTGATTATTAATGACTACTTACTGGAAACAAAATTGTAGCAATAGCAATCTACTGGATCCAGGATCAGAACACAGGGCTGCGGACCTCAGGACCATGAGCAGTCATTTCCAAAGCAAGAGTCTCACCTCTCGTCTCCACCCAGAGGAGAGAGGCCAGTGGACTTTAAAAATAAAAACCCGGGGTGGTGGGGCATCTGGGTGGCTCAGTCGGTTGAGCATCCGATTGGGGCTCAGGTCATGATCTCACAGTCTGTGAGTTTGAACCCCGCATCAGGCTCTGTGCTGACAGCTCGGAGCCTGGAGCCTGCTTCGGATTCTGTGTCTCCCTCTCTCTCTGTTCCTCCCCTGCTCTCATGCTCTCTCTCTCAAAAATAAATAAAGGTTAAAAAAAATTTTTTTTAATTCCTTTCTCGTCTGCTAGGAGAGTCAGTCTCTGTAGCTTGCAACCACTAATGCTTACAGACACGCAGAATCCCAATATTTAAAAGGAATAAAAGTGGATATAGTCTGCTGAGACGTAGAAGAGTGGACAGGGGCTTCTCCCTCTCACACCGCACCTGTCGGTGGTTTCTTCTCTCAAAACTGCCGCAGGAGCCCAGGAGAGCTTGGCTGGAAACTCCTGATCTCACCCCATCCCTTTGTTACAAATAAGGAGAGCAAGGCAGGAGGGGTCCTCTGACTTGCCAAGTGAGAGTGGAAAACTCAGGCCCCCAACCTCCTAGGGCAGCACCCTTCCTGCCCCCCCCAGCCCCCCACCCCCCGCAGCAGCAGGCCCGCCAGAATCGAAGAGACAAGGAGACCACAGGGCCAGGTAGAGATCAGGTGCATGGCATGGTCTCTGCTACTGGAAGTCACAGAAAACAGCAACAACACGATGGTCTGGGAGGGCTCCACCCCAGGCAGCCGGCTCATTGCTCATCCCTGCTCTTTATTTCCTCGGCTGCGAGAGGGTCCGTGCAGGCACACCTTCACCACGACACCTTCAAGTCATAATGACAGACGTGTGTCACAAAGGCCCTCTGCCATATTCCCACAGCGCACCTCCCTGACTGGTCCCCAGTCCTACAAGACGCTCTGCAGAAAATGAGTTGCACGGGGGCGGCTGGATGGTTCGGTCGCTTAAGCGCCGGGCTCTGGATTTTGGCTCAGACCATGATCTCACAATTCGTGAGTTCAAGCCCTGCATTGGGCTCTGTGCTGACAGCACGGGGCCTGCTTGGGATTCTCTCTCTCCCCCTCTCTGCCCCTTCCCCACTTGCACTCTCTGTCTCTCTCTCTGTCTCTGCCAAAATACATAAACTTAAAAAAAAAAAATGAGTTGCAAGAACAAATGCTCCCTTTTCTAGACCCGACGGCACATTTTCTTACTTTTCCACACGTTACTATGAAATGAGAGGTGGTGTAGTGAAATGGTTTTGAGTATGTACTGCGGCATGCCTGGGTCTGATGACCGGCTCTGGCCCTTCCTAGCTGTGTGACCTTGGGCAAGTTACTCAACCATTCCGGGTCTCAGCTTTCCCATTTGTAGATTGGCAATGAAATAAAAGATCCAACCATGTTAGTTCACATTCTGCAAGAGGCAGACTCCGCCATGAGACGAGATGTGTCGGACGTGTCCTGGGAGAAACACCTGTGCGAGAGTGCAGGGGTGAAGCTGGAGGAGGCTGGGGACTGTGTGAGGCCTTGGGGAACACCTGTTCCTGCCACAAAAGAGGAGAAACAAAAGCCTTAGACTGCCATGCAGTTCCAAGAAAGTTTGGGCAAATTTTTGAGGAGTTCTTGAGTTCAAGTCAGCTGTCAGAAGAGTCCCAGGTCTCCCAGGATGGGGTCTACCTCGGTGTCCCTGACATGCTCAGTCACTGGCCTCTGCCCCAGGCCATGCGAGGTGTGTTCAGAGTGCACCCCTGGGGCCTGAGGTCAGTCACGCTCCCTGGAGTACTCCCTCTGGGATTCTTCAGCCCCTCCCAGCCCCACACCTACCTCAAAAGGTAGGACTGAGTCAATTTAGGTAAAAGCTCTTAAAAACATGCCTGGTCCATCTTAGTACTCTGTACAGACTGCGTTAAAACAAACAAGGTTGAAATGACGATGCTTCCGAAAATCAATTCGCACGCCCCATGTGATAGTTTTCCTTTTTTGTTCTGATTCCTGAAAATGCTGTTATTCAAATGCTGATACACCTTACAATCAGTGCATCATGGCATTGAAGAAATACATTTGGAAAACTGCAAATTATATACTGGAGATGTGCACTGGTGTACTAAAGATTCTGAGAAGTCCTGCAACAGACATGCCTACTTCACTTGGTTCAACTCCCAGGTGCCCAAACTTCTTTGCACACAGGTCTCTGATTTGTATCCACTTCCAATAGATTCCTTTTCTCTTTACTTAAAGCGGTTGGTTTCATTTGCTTGCCTCCAAGTCCCAGCCGATACAGAGACAATCTCAGTATATCAAAGAAGTAACATGGAAGGGCTTTGGTTGAAGGTGAGGTGGGCTGGGGCTAGGATTCATGGAATACAGTTGTGGCAAATGCTGTTTCAGATGACGCTCAGGAATTAGGTTCAGAAGAAACAGACCTTCGGGTAGACGGGAAGATGGGAGAGGAAGGAGGAATGTTTCTTGACACACCCAGGTCACCCCACCCCACCAGGTCCCTGGAGGACATCTTTGGAAAACCCCCATCCAACCCAACCCTTTCACTGAGAGCTGCCCAACAAGCCTCTGGCTGGAAGCAGGGCACCCGTCTCCATCCAGGCTCCTGAAGGGCATAAAAGCACCATGGAAAAAGAACTTCTGGCCACCGTGACCAGAGTTGGGGGGGCCAGGAAATGGGGATGCCCCCTCCATTTCTCACTTACCACTGGTTTAATGTCTGCTCTGTGCCAGTCAGTGTGCTTGGAGGTGCAGACTCGGCTATGACAGGTGCAGCTTGCTTACGGGGGCCACCTTTTATGCGCCATCTCAGACACTGGCCACCCACCTCTTTGTCCTGTCCAGAGCTGTGGCAACAAGCGGTGCCTTGCTTCAGCTGCACTGGGTATCTCTTGGTTTCTGCAGACCTTCTCTGCTGTGTGACAGGTGCCCCCAGGATCCTGTTCGGCCGTGTGGTCCCTGACAGACATTTAAGTGCAAACACTGAAGAGAAGCCCTAACCAAGTCAGGAACAAATGCTCCCCTCTTTTGTGTCTTGGGGGGGTGGATGGTGCTGTTGTGTGCTCCACACTGCTTCTCAGAGGGTCCCATGCCCACAGCATCACCGCAGTCAGGATTGACCTGCCTGGCTTGCCTGTTGGTCTCCCAAGTGTCTCCACACCCTTTCCCAAGAATCACTTCTTCAAAATAAACTATCTGCACATAACTCTTTTCTTATCATCTGCATTTTAGGAGAACCATGGTAGGACTTTTTTCTTAATATTGTTTTGCATGTTTAGCAATTAAAATAGTATATACTTATAAAAAATTTTGTTTATTTTGAGAGAGAGAGAGAGAGAGCAAGCATTGGGTAGGAGCAGGGAGAGAGGGGAAAGAGAGAATTCCAAGCAGGCTCTAAACTGTCAGTGCAGAGCCTGATACAGGGCCCGAACCCACGAATCATGAAATCATGACCTGAGCTGAAACCAAGAGTCAGATACTTAACCTACTGAGCCACTCAGGTGCCCCTGATAGTATGTCCTTCCAATAATTCCTTTGACCATCAGAGCAACCGAGAAGAGAAAAGGAAAAATGGAGCTCAGACAGGTCAGTTGACTTTCTAAATGTCACACAGCTAGAAACAGCAAGAAAACAGCTAGAAAACAGCAAGACTCCCATATCTCAGCCCGAACTGCTGTCAGTAGAAGTGTCTGTTCAGGGTCTGAGCACCTCAACCCAGCCTCAAAGGTAAACCCTTTGAATTCCCTTAGGCTGGATTTTGAAGAACATTTGTGAATTAGCTAGAGGGAGATGGGCCAGACAGAGAGTGGGGACAAGATTTTGGACCGAGGGAACAGCAGGAGCAGAAGCCCAGAAGTGGGAGCCATTTATCAGGGTTTCCTCTGGGAACTGTAGGGAACATGGCTTGGAAGAAACATAAGGCCAAGGAGGCATGTGGGGTATTGGTGAGAATTGCATGAAAGATCACATGGACCTCGTAGACTAAGCATTCCGACTGCTGGTTGATGAACACAGGAGGCCATGGGGTGGTGGTGTAGGGAGAGGACGTAAGGCTTGCAGGAGAGAACGTCAGATCTGTGGGGTTTGCCCAGAATCAGCTGGTGCCTATCCAGAGCCTCCCCGCCTGGCACCCTGGGACAGCTTGTTTCCCTGAGGGCTCAGGGCTCCGTTCCTGACCAAGCTGCCCCTTGCATTGTCCTTGACTGTGTAAAAGAAAATGAAACAAGACAACCTATTCTTTTTCTCTGGGAAGAGGTGCATCTCTCATGTGTCACTAAACAGGGCCAGTGGGGGGCTAGAAAAGAAGGGAGGGCACTCAGAGAAACCCAGACTCAGCAGTCTGTCAGAAGGCCACCTCAGCCCTCCTCGGCCGCTTCAAGCTGTGGTCAGCCCAGTTAACCACTGATGACCTCAGGCCTCGTCGGCACTGGGGATGAAGGACCACGGTTAACAAGCGACCTCACATGCCCATGTGTACACAGAAACCCCCGCAGAAACCAGTCTCTCGGCGGGCAGACGCCTCCTTCCTTGCTGGGGCAGCACGGACCAGCGGGAGCTCTCTCAACAGAGAGGTTTACGGGGTGTATCCAGAACTTCAACAACGCTCTAACATTGCTGCCATGTCCCTTCCAGGAACTTGTCCTAAGTAAAGAGTCAGACAAATGTAGCAGATGCTTGTTCCAGCCTCATTTGTAGGAAGAGAAAATGAAGATCAACCTCGATGTCCAGCAGTTGGGGCTAGAGTAAATTATAGCATGTCCATTCAATAGAAAATAATGTAGTCATTGAACAAGTAGGAAGTATGTGGTAGATTGCAAAAATACCCACAATCATTCTCCTTTCTCTGTGCTTGCCCTTTGCAACACGACTCTGCAGCAACTCCCATCCCAGGAATGGGGTCTCTTTCGCACCCTCCTGGCCACGTGACTCACTCTGGTCAACAGAATACAGAGAAAGGAGACAATGTGCCTATTCTGAGCTTAAGTCTTTAGAGACCTTAAGCTCTCCTGCCCTCTTGCTTGCCCTCCCCCCCCCCCACCTCATTCTCTCCCTCTCCCTCAGTCCCTCCTCTCTGTTGGGAAAACAGCCGACATGTGACCTGCCCAAGCATGTGCCCCTTATGGGACTTGGCCAGCACACCAGTATATCTGCCGTGCCCCCACTCCTGTGGGTAAGGAATGGGGTCTTTGCCTGTGGTACAAGAAAGAGGGGTGTATATAGTACGTCACCCTGCATTGGCTACCGGAAGGGTCCTGTGGCCATGGGAGACTGACACACAGTACAGACACTGATCTTGTGCATCTCTTCTATATGCGAATTAAAACACATATGTTTTTTATTTTTTTGTTGTTGTTGTTTATTTGAGAGACACAGAGAGAGAGTGCCCGTGCGAGCAGGGAAGGGGCAGAGAGAGAGAAAGAGAGAATTCCAAGGAGGCTCTGCACTGCCAGTAGCTCACAAACCATCAGATCACGACCTGAGCCAAAACCAAGAGTCAGATGCTTAACCGACTGAGCCACCCAGGCTCCCCAAAACCCACATGTTTTTTATTTTTATTTATTTTATTTTATTTTTTAATTTTTTTAACGTTTATTTATTTTTGAGACAGAGAGAGACAGAGCATAAACAGGGGAGGGTCATAGAGAGAGGGGGAGACACAGAATCTGAAACAGGCTCCAGGCTCCGAGCTGTCAGCAGAGAGCCCGACGTGGGGCTCGAACTCACGGACCGCGAGATCATGACCTGAGCCGAAGTCGGATGCTTAACCGAGTGAGCCACCCAGGTGCCCCATGTTTTTTTAAAACACATATGTATGTTGTTCTAACCAACACCTTGTATGTTGAGTCCTCCCTCGTGACTCTGAACCTCTAGCAGGTGCAGGGGGCCAGGCCTGGGTTCTCTTCTGGTGGTTGGCATTGCTGTGATCTTTGCCGTCCTCACCATCCGAATCTTTACTTGGGACGGGTAGCTGTGTCTTCCTACTCAGTATTCTCTCTCCATGTCTCAGAATCCTGCCACCACCACGTGCACAAGCTCAAGCCAGCTGTTGGAGGATGAGAGGCCACATGGGGGGGAGCCCAGTTGTATCAACTGACGCCATCCCTAGACCAGCCTCCAACCAGCTGACCCTCCGACACGTGTGAGGCTGGCCAACTTCCACAGAACCCCCGGCAGCCATAGCTGATCGCAGACACATCAGTGCACCCGGCCAAGACCTGAAAACCATCTACCTGGTCTGATGACTTATAAGCAATAATAGTAAACACGAATTTTTATTTTTATTTATTTATAAAAACTTTTTTAACGTTTATTTTTGAGAGAGACAGAGACAGCACAAGAGCAGGGGAGGGACAGAGGGAGAGGGAAACACAGAATCCAAAGCAGGCTCCAGGCCCTGAGCTCTCAACACAGAGCCCAACACAAGGCTCGAACTCACAAGCCTTAAGATCATGACCTGAGCCGACGACGGACACGTAACCGACTGAGCCACCCGGGAGCCCCCATAAATACTAATTTTTAAAATCCAGCTGTTCTCAAAGTGTCGTCTGGTGACTACAGAAGGTCCCTGACCCTATTAAAGTCTCTACAAAGTCAAACCTCATTTTGTAACGCTGTGAAGACGATAGTTGCCTTTTTGCTCTGACTCACGAGCGTACAATGGAGTTTTTCAGAAGTCACATGGCATGTAATGACATCATTACCATGATGGCTCGTGGAATATGTGCTGTCGTATTCTTGCCTTAAAAATTTTGTTTTCAGGCGTGCCTGGGTGGCTCAGTCGGTTAAGCGTCCGACTTCACCTCAGGTCATGATCTCACTGTTCTTGGGTTTGAGCCCCGCATCGGGCTCTGTGACGACAGCTCAGAGCCTGGAGCCTGCTTAGATTCTATGTCTCCTTCTCTTGCTGCCCCTCCCCTGCTCATGCTTTGTCTCTCTCTGTCTCTCAAAAATAAATAAATGCCAAAAAAAATTTTTTTTAATAAATAAAAATTTTGTTTTCATTTCCAATATAGTGAATATCGATAGCTATAGCTGGCAAAAGCGAAAGTTCTTTGAGGTATTTAATGATTTTAAAAGTGTAAAAATGTCTTGAAACCAAAAGTATGTGAGGACCACTGTGTTAAACCACGAGGTTTGAGGCTAAGTTATTAAGCAGGAGTATATATTTGATACAGAGTAGAGGCATGTGATCAACATGGAATGAGGTTTATATCATTGGGTCTTTGAAAACACTGCAAGGGTGCCTCTTTTGTTTGAAAGCTTTCATACAAAAATATGCATATAACCAAAATGTTCATGGTGATCATCTTTTCTATAATTATCCATATTTTCTCATTTTTTGTAAGAAATTTATTGCTCATGTTAGAAAAAAACAGCCTTAAAAACAAAACATGTGGGGATGCCTGAGTGGCTCAGTCGGTTAAGGGTCCAACTCTGGCTCAGGTCATGATCTCATGGTCCGTGGGTTCAAGCCCCGTGTCGTGCTCTGGGCTGACAGCTCAGAGCCTGGAGCCTGCTTCGGATTCTGTCTCCCTCTCTCTCTGCCCTTCCCTTCCTTGCGCTCTGACTCTCTGTCTCTCAAAAAGAAATAAACATTAAAATAAAATAAAAACAACCACATATGAACAAACAAACAAAAAGACCCCAGACTCTTAAATCCAGAGGAGAAACTGGAGGTTCCCTGAGGGGGAGGGGCTGGGGGCTGGAGGAAAAAGATAAAGAGGATTAAGAGGTACCAACCTCCGGGTGTGCAATAAGTAAGTCACAGAGATGACAAGGAACAGCATAGGGAATATGGTCAATAATGTTGTAATAACACTGCATGGTGACAGATGGGGACTGCACTTAGCATGGTGAGCACTGAATAATGGATAGAATTGTTGAATCAATATGTTGTACACCTGAAACTAATATCACATTGTATGTCACACATACTTCAGTAATTAAAAAGAAAGTTAGCTTGTCCAAATAGTCTTTGTGTTGCTGTTGAGACATAGTAGACATACAGCATTATATTAGCTGTAGGTGTATAACCTAGCGATTGCATATCTGTACGTGCCTATGGTCTCTAGAAAGAAAAGACAGCACACTCTCTCTTTCGCTATGACCATGACCCTCCCATGGCAGGGTTTCGGTGGACGGACATGGGTGAGTTAGAGGACTGCCTTCTGCCACCCTTTTCACGCCCATCCAGAGAATTCAGCAAAGGGACCCGGAGTTGCCACGTCTCCAACGTCCAGGGGCAGTCCGGTCAGACTTGTCTTGCTGCCCCCTTTTCCAATAACAAATGAACATGCTAATTCCCAGAGGGAGAAGCCCACTCCAAGATGCCCCCAAACAAGAAATGAGCAAGAGCCATTTCATATTCCTGTGTGCACAAATCCTCCACAAGTTGACTGCATTCCCGCAGCGGTTGCCTAGGGAACACCAGTGACATAAAGGAGATGTGAGGACACACTAAATAACTTTAGCAACTATTTACATTTGGCAAATGCGGCCAGGGGCAGGGCCCTGTGTGCCTCCCTGTGGAAAAGACAGAGAAGGAAGGAAACCCCCAGAAGGAATGGGAGCCAGCCAAGCAGGGCAGCAGAGGTAGAATAAGTGAGGGAGGGGAGCTCTTAACTCTTTCATGGCCCCTCCTCTAAGCGTGCTGAGGCCAGAGGTAAGCAACGGTGAGAGCCAGTAGGGTCCCAAAGCTTTGTGCGTTCAGGGCGATGTGACCAGAGGGCAGAAAACCCCAGAGAGGGGTGACCAGGGATGGCTCCCCCTACTCACACCCTGCAGTGCCCCCCCCCACCATCTTGCCCCCATTTTTACCACCTTGGGAGACAGATGGCAGGATGGGCTGTGAGGCTTCGGGGCTCTGCATCGCTGAGGTGGTTAATTGGGATCCTTTTCACCTGACAGGTGAGAAGTCTGAGAGAGCCACAGGGGGTCCGCTCTCTGTCAAACCAGCTCCTTCTCTCAACTGTCTCCTCTCATTAGAGCTGAGCCCTTCCCACAGAGCCCCAGGGGGGGGGAGGCAAATGAGCGGAGCCATCCCCGCTGTGGCCTAGAAATTGGAGCGACTGTCACCGGGCTTGGCAGGGCTCCTTAGGTGAGGTCCTGCATGGCTCCCAAGAGCCCCGAGCTCCCCCTGTCTGGGTGGGATGGAGAAAGACCCAGAAGAGAGGCCAGCAGGGGCCCAGACGGAGCCTGGCTTTTCTCACCGCAAAGTTCTAGTCACATTGAATTATATCAGAAATGATTGACTCCTTTATTCACCACCCCCTCTTGCTTCCAGTCCCCTAGCCCTCTCCACTTTGACCACATCTGTGGGCTGCACTGAAACAGAGCCAATATAAACGAAAACAAAGCAAACCCTGGCAGCCGGTGAGGGCAGGGACGTCCCACCCATCTGGGCAGTCCACATGCGGGGACTGGACTGCCAAGGCGCACCTCCTGCTCATACAAGTGCTGTGTGGAGTCATTAAGGAGCCTGGGGTTGGGCAGGCCAGGGCGAGTGAAGAGTGCGCATACCCATGTGGGCTAATTGGAGAGGAAGAGAGAAGGACTCTCCCAAGTGAGCACTAAAACGTGTGCAGACTGAACGATCCTCTCGAGCAGGATGGCGGTCGGCTGGCAGTGTCCCACAATGTGGCTGCTATCATTTGTCTTCCAAATTGTTTCCCAGTCTGAATGGCTGCTGGACACCTCGGCTTCCATGGATGTATGCATAAAGACATGCCACTTAAACCATGCAGGATTTGTTTTTGTTTTTGTTTTTTATGGAAGTGTTCAGAGCTGGCAAAAGCAGAGGAGAGAGACAGACACTCTAGTAGGTTGTTGGTGAGGATGACAACTGGCTGACATTTCTGGAGGCCGGTGTGGGCTCCATGTGTCCATGCGGGAGACACAGTCACCACGGGGCTAGGAAGTCTGGGATTCTACAGCCTTGGATGTTTTCTCTGCATTGAAAATGCACTCTCACTGCTGGTGCTGGTGGAGTTGAAAAACCACCATTCTCCAGAGTCCCAAACCTCTACTGGTCCCAGCTCCTGGTGGCCAGCAAATCCCATCATCACCTGGGAGAAATAAATGGGATGTTCTGTGGGATACACTCGCTTGGAAAGGTCACACCGCAAGGTGGCTTAAGCCCTCCGAGCATTAGTTTACAGAATGCTCCTCTTCAGGTGACAACTATGGTCCCTTGACTCCAGAAATGCCACCATGAACTGGGACAGGTACTGGTATTAGCTACACAGTACCCAGCACCCAGAACCCCTTCTCTCCTTGATGTTTCTGCCCCGTGAGACATCTGGTTTACCACGCTACACGCTATCCCCTATGATGAGGTCCCTGAAACCAGACCACCGTCCGGCTATCTAAATTCGTTAGTCTTCTCAGTGGATGTCAGACCCGAAGGTGGACCAGTTGGGAGGCTTAGATTTCTCAGAGGTCGTAAACAGACAACCCGCAAAAGTTCTCATCTAATTCTGGGCACTTGGTCATTGAAATTCTTGTTCTTACACAGCCAAAACACCATTACATGAGCTTAGAACATGACAGGATTATGCAGACAAATGTATCAGCAATGCGCCCCTCTGGGAGGTGGGATTAAACTGATTTTCTGCCTTTTGCCTGTTTCCTTGCACTCTGAGGTACTTTATGCACTTCCAAGTGACTTTGAATCTATTATTCCATGGCTGTAGGAGCTCAGATGCAAAAATGGCCCCAACTATCTCCCTCCCTGTATGCACACCCCTTTGCAATGTGACTTTGCAGCCTCTGCCGTTAAGAGATGGAGTCTGGTCCCCCACCCCTTGAATCGGGGTGAGGCTTGTCTCTTGCTTTGACCAAAAGAATTCGGCAGCAGGGACAATGTAACTGGCTTAAGTCGAAGCTTCAAGAGGCTGTAGAATTTGGCTTTCTGTCTTGTATTCCACAGACCCCTGGGACTAGCCTGGTGGAGAATGACAGATCCGTGGAGAAAGACTGTCTCAGCTGGGCCAGCCTACACTGGCAGCTGTCCCCTGGTGCGTGAGTTACCCAGCCCAAGCTGAAGAACTGCCTAGCTGAACCCAGCCCAAACTGCTGATTCTCAGAATTGTGAGCTTCTAAGCCACCGTCGTTATGGACCACTAGCTTTGGGTGCTTCTTTTTACGCAGCGAGAGCTGATACCGTGAGCTCCCAAACTAAGTGGGACAGGTATAATTTTAACCAGTTTGGAAATCAAAACAGGCTGGCACAGGACTGGATGTTTTATTCAAGGCCTCAAGGCCAAGTCGTAGTAGATTGAGAATTTGAACCCAGGTGTCCTGCCGGTTTATTTTCTCACGTGCATTTAAACGCATTTCTCATGTGTATTTTCTCATCAGCATGGTAAACGCGTGAGAGACTTCTGGACAGCAGCCCTTAAAAGTCCCTCCTGAGCGAGCCCGCTGCATTTTGGGGGCATCTGTCCGATATCACCTGCTGCCACAACACCTCACCGCCCTGCCTGGCCTCCAACCCTCCGCGGGCAGCACAGCCACACATCAACCATCAATAATCAGCCAGCTGGCAATGCCAGCTCGCAATCTGCAAGGCTCAAGCGGCTCCCATCCGGCCGCCCTCTCTTCTGCAAGAGCAAAGGCAGCAGTCTGAAGAACATGGAACATTTCTTTTGAGCCACACTGAATGGGATCAGTGGGTGGGCCTGTCCACTTGTCGGCATCCGTTGGAGATCAAAGCCAACACAAGACGGAGCAGACCCAAGAGGAGGAAGGAGGGGAAAAGCCCCCCTCAACCCACTCCAAACCTGGCCAGGCCTTCTAAGGGGTGGATGTGGTAACAATCCAGATCGAAATGCCACCCCTCCCCAAGGAGCCCAGAGGAGAAAGGATGAGAAGGAAATAGAATGGTTGGGGGTGGAGGGTAGGAAGAGGAAGCAACCGAAAACACAAAGGAAGGAAGGAGGGCAATCGGAGGAAGAACTCCACCCTCTAGTAGCTTCAAAGCAGGCCTTCAGGGCAACAACAGGAGGGCGGGCGGCCCAGGAGGAGACAGCTGCACACAGGTCCTGGCTGGGCGCACTGGCACCCTCGGCTGCCAGCTGGAGGGAAAACAGGCCAGCCTGGCTACGGAAGGGAGAGGGCTGGTGCTTGTTTCTTTCCTCGGAAGAGCTGGAGAGAACAGAGCCCAGCCCCGTGAACCTGGCCAGGCCCAATTTCCTCCCACAAGGAGAATTCTTTCCTGTGCTTGGGAAACACACCTGGCTAGGATTCTCATGCCATGGGCCAGGAGCTCAGAGCTTTCTGCCCAGCGGATAGTCCCTAGGGGAAATAAAACGCTTGGCTGAAACAATACACTTTGATGTCAAAACGCGTTGGCAGGAGACAAGTAACAAGCACTAAATGCCTGCTCAATGTGCCATGAGTCAGTAGCACTCAGAGCACTAGTGACGGCAAGAATGGTAACAGTAATAATAATGGCCGCCATTTAATGAGCACGCACTAGGTGCCGGGCATGGTTTTATTGCCTCCTCACAACAACTCGATGGGTTTGGTGTGGGAGACCCCCTGGTCATGCCCTCCACCTCCCGCCCTCACATACAACGAGGCCCAACATCCACCACCAGCTCCCGCCATCTCTGGGCCTCCTCACCAGTGGGATTCAGGTCTGGTCACCCAGTGTAGTCAGTTGCTTGATAACACACTTGGTGTGCCTGCCTCCCTGCCCTATCTCCCTTCCTTGTCCCCTACTAGTGGTTCCTGGGATCACCCATCCGAATAAACTCCCTGTGCTAGAATCCTTTCCCCAAGGTTGATTTCTGGGGGAATCCAACATACAGGGGTGATAGCCCCATTTTACAGATGAGAAAACTATGGCTTAAACGTTCCAGAGAACCTACCAGGGCGTGCCTGACTCAAAGTGCTTGTAATGACTATTCTCTCCTACAATCACTATAATTTGTGCTGAATCCTTTGGGAGCCAAGGAGACATCAGCTCAGGCCAGGAAACCCTGAAAGGGCGCCCCCCCCACCCCCGCCCTGAGAGCTGCTTCTGGCAGGTGGGTCTAGAGTCTCCTGAGGAGACTTGATCTTGGCCCCATTGGTTAAGAAGACACTGGGCCCCACTGGTTAAGAAGGCTTTGGCATCGGGAGACCTGAGTTTTCCTTCTGGAGGAGCCCAGTAGGAGTTCTATGGCCCGGGGCAAGTCCCTGAACCTCTCCAACACTCCGGTAAAGGGAGGCTACAGTGGCTGCCCCGTAAGGCGGCAACCAGCCTCAGTCTGCCCCTCACTTGTCCTCTTAAGCCTTCCCTCGGTCTTGTGTATAGTTGAGGTGTGTTGTGTCAGGCGGATGGAATGAAAACATGAAGGTGATGCACTGGGCAGGGGTCCTGATTCAGGGTCAGGAATTCTCCTTCCTCTCTGGGCTTGTGTGTAATGTGGTTGATCTCAGCCCCTGAAGACATTTAAATAGTGACAGCACCGTAAAAACCAATCTGATGCCAGAGCACTCCATGGAGACTCCCGGGGCCCAATTAACTTTCCACATTAAGCCAGCCCCACAGGGGCTCCAGAAACGCCCAGCTTTTACAAAAGGCCTCCCAAGCTCGGAGGCCAGGGGTAGCTGGAGGCCCAGCTGTGGGCCACTGCCCAAAATGCTGGAGACCACTTCTTAAGGAGAAGACATAGGTCAAAGAGCCCTGAAATGTGAAGGGACAGTTTTGGATACCGGACCAGTGGTTCTCCACCCATGGGGCGTGGCTCCCTGGAGTGTCTCAGACCCTTCGTTAGGGAGCTGCCTGTGCCAGAGACCTCCCACCTGCCCCTCCAGATCCACCCGCCATCTTCTCCCGCTCCACTCTGTCGGGAAGGCTGCCCCATAGAGAATGTATCCGCAGCCTCCTTTGCCCTCTGGCTTCCGATGAGTGCTGTCAAGACACTGGAGGGTGGAAGGATGGAAAGGTTGGGGAATTTATCCTCGTGCTGGGTCACCACAAGTTAACAATGTCGTTCTAGCCCCAGCTACACTCCTCTGGCACGCTTTTCCATCTGGCAGCTCTCCCCAGCTGCAGGTAAAATCCCTTACCCCCTTGTTCTTGTAGGCTCGGGGTGCACCAGCTCCTGGCTGGTAGCCCTGGAGCACCGACCAAGCTCTTGATGTTTCCCTAAACCCTCTAGACACCTTGGTCAACGGTCCTCTTATTAAACTCTCTTCAATTAACCTGTGTGAGTGTGTCATCGGTTTCCTGCCGAGACCCAGACACAGCCACCAAATTTGTAACAGGGTGTCAGGTTTATTTTTACCACAACAAAGCTTAAAGACTGTCATCATGACGTGCGCCTGTTTCAACGCCCAGCTGAGCGGGTCATGCGGTACATCTGCTAAAAGGCCATTTGGCTGCAAATAATAGAAAACTGGGTTCACACTGGCTTAAACAGAGAGGGGGGTTATTTTCTCAGATAACAGAAAGGCTGGAGGTAGGCAGCTGCCGACATGGATTTTAATGATTTCTGGGCCAACCTCTATTATTCACGCGGGCTTTGTCTTGGGACACAAGATGGCTGCTTCAGCTGCAGGCAACTCATCCATGCCCAGGCCAGGAATAAATTGGCCATCGGAAAAAGTCATCATCAGTTATTTCTGTGCAGGAAAGAGAAAGATTTCCCAAAGCCCCCTTCCCCACCCCAGCATATTCTCACTTACAGGTTGGATCTGTGTAGCCAATCTCCATAGCTGCAAGGGAGGCGAAGAGAGGAATTATCTGGAATTCTATTCTCCACACAGGGAGAGGGCAAGGGAAAAGGAGACTGGAAACTACATGAGGGTAAACTACATGAGGGTAAAATAAAACCTACAGTGAGGTCCCCCAGGTGTACCAAAAAATAACATAGCTACAACATGGAATGAAGAGCACTACTCCAGGTCAAGCTAGACTTACCATCTTCCATTTCCTGTGTTTACTCTGGAGCAAGTGAGACTTTTGCTGGTTGAGGCAATAAATGACCCTATTCAGCCAGCAACCTTGTCCCTTCAAGGATGCTACCAAAAACCCTGAGTATTTTTACAGTGTGGCCCTATCGGCCCACAAAAAGTTGGAGCAATTGATGTTTTCCCAGTACTCAGCATCAAATTCCAGGCTTCCCCTACAGCTGCATAACACAGAAGTTTGGGGCTCAGGGCAGAATCATCTGGATTGCCCATCTGAGGGGCTGAAAATGGTATCAAAACTAGGTTCCCACCCTCTAGCTCCTCACCTCCATGAGAATGCTGTCATGTCTCCTCAACCTTCAAATGTATCTTGTATGCTAAGCAAGTTGATGCTTCCTCCCGTGTTTTTGCTGCAACTCTGCCTTCCCTTGGCACTCTGCTCAGATATCTAATCATAGGGACCATTTGGCCAACACATCACTGTAAAATGACACCAGACCAGTTGTTATTTTCTTCTTTATGCTCATCTATCCCTTCTCACTTTCCTGACAATGAACATGTATGTTGTATGATGCGAAATCATTTTCTTTTTTAGATTTATATACATACACATATATATGTATATATATATGTACACATATATATATACATATATATGTGTATATATATGTATACACACACACACACACACACACACACACACACACATATATATATATAGTTTTGGAGACGAAAAGCAATGGAGTGTCCCTGCAAAGTCCTTTCCCACTTAATTTCGGAGCCTATGTGTATTTCAATGGAAATACAATCCATATGTTTGCTTCATTCATACATCCTCATGCACACAGCTCTAAGAGCAAGCTGATTGATGGCCACAGGCCCTCAAGACTTTTTGAAGGATTTCTTTTTCCTCAAAAAAGAGAAAGCTGCCTTTGGCAGCAGCAGCAGGAGCTTGCCTGCCAAATGTCTGAGAGTGAGTCACAATACAGAAGCCAAAGGTCCAGAGAAGTAGACGAAGGATCAGGTATCAGCCTTCTCCAGAAAGGAGGCTCACAGCTCTTTTCCATATCCAATATTTATTAAACACCTACCATTTATGGGGTGCAGTGTTGGGGGTGGGGAGCAGGGAAACTACAAAAATGACACATCTATGCATTCCCTTCCAGGAGTTACCACTTTTACTGGGGTCAGCAAATTTCTCTGCAAAAGGCCAGATAGTAGATACTCTGCCTTTACAGGCCAGAAGGCCTACGTGGCAAATTCACAACTCTGCCGTGGTAGCATGAAGGCAATCGTAGGCAACACACGAATGAATGAGGGTGGTTGTATCCCAGTACATTTTGTGTTTTGATACACAAAAACAGAGGTGGGGTCCATTTGGCCCACAGGCCACAGCGTGCCGACCCCTGGTCTAGATGAAAACACATGAAATTGTTGGCAATGTCACGTGGTCCCATCTAATGGTTGGGGAGATTAAATAAACACAGACAACTCTAACACGAAGAAGAAAGTACAAGAGGCCATAATCATGATTTTGTTTCCCGGATGGTTCTTCTGAAACGATCATCTGAGGTAGCTAATGACTCTAGCCGGGTGACCCCCGGCTACCCCACCTAGCACCTGAAATGCACTAAATCAACCTCTATTTTTATATGAAATATGCAACTCTGGGTTGCTGCTAAAATTACATAGGTGCCTTATAGCATTCTTGGAAGGGAGAGGATTGACTCCTTTGAGGATGAGAAGCAGAGGAGTAACTGTTGTTAAACAGGCTGGGTCCCTGCAGGTCTTGTCACAGCCTTTGACATGCTAATGAGCTCCTTGAAGTCCTCTGATGGAGATGTAGCATGAAGCAGCTCCCCAGCTGATTTGTTCCAGGAAGATCTTTGTATAAGCAAAACATCCCTGACTGTGGTTCTAGAAACTACCCTGTGGAAATATCTTTACCCAAGGTGTTTCTAAGAAGACCAGCTTCCTCTCCTGACAGATCTCATGTGACTATCCTATGTCGCTAAGAACAAGAGTGAAAGAAGGTAGGTAAGACAAAGGTTCCAGCTCTTTGCCGGACACCTGTCCTGGACCCAGAGGAGAGGTTAACCGAGGCTGGTCCCTGAGCAGCACTGATTGGATAACTGCCACTTTCCATTTCCTGCTTTAAGGGATGTAATTTGACACCCAGACTTGAACCTTTCTGGGAGAATTCCTATAATGACATTATGACATCTTGTGGCCGTTTAGAGGAACCCACACTATTCCCCTTGGGTTTTGATCCTGAAGGAGAAAAACCCTAGTTAAAGGTCACCACCCAAAGGAGCCCCAGGAGGATGTCCTCCCTTTACCTGCTCCTCATTGGCCAACTGGTTCCATTTCTATCATTCAGTGTCTTGCTACTCAAAGCGTGGGCCTCGGACCAGTGGGACCAACAGCAGTGCATATTCTCAGGCACCCCACCCCCACCCCCCAGAGCATCAGAATCACAATCAGCATTGTCATAAGAGCTCTGGGGATTGGAGTACACAGCAAAGTTGGAGGAGCATCTTACTGGTAGACCTGTTTGTGGGTGAATGAGAGTTTTGCTTCTGTTTTCAGGAATGGGAAGAAAAAGGAAGCACCAAAGGCTGGCAGACAGTGTTAAGCTTCATGTTCTTTGGTATAGTTCTAACTAGTTCATTGTTTCCAGGGATTTGCAAGGGCCCTTGGATAAGGTAAATAATTCTATTTTGTTATTTTCCTAGTATTTATTAGATATTGTTGCCAGACCCCACACTCAGTATTCTACTGGCAGTACTTTACTTAATTCCCACTGACATTGCTGTAGAAACTATTACTGGCTGGATTTTATGGATGAGGAACCTAAGGCTTAGAGGGGAGGTTGACTTGCAGATGTTGGTCTTTGCTCAGTCCCCACAACTCACTAGAGGTAGGATAAAGGAAGATCAAAGGTATAAACAAGAAGAAAGGAAACACCAGCGAACGGGGAACATCAGCCCAGTGTCAGAAGACAGAGAAAGGACAGACAAGTGACAATGGATGTGGATCTCAGCCTTCTCCTCAGTCCTAAGTGCCCATGAGAGGAAGCCAACACGAAGCAGAGATGACGCTCTGCAGAATCTTGGAAGTTTCAAGAATGGGAAGTACCAGGTACCTCTGGAGGCAGGCATGGGGGGTGGCGTTGAAACAGGAATGTGGGTTGAAAGTGGGTGCAAACTTAGATCCCCAGCCCCCTTCTCCAGGCCCACATTGCCAGGCAAGCATCGAGCTCTGTAGCTGCCAACAGGAAGGCAAATCTTGAGAGACAGGCGACGCTGGGCACTGTGGCTTGGGGGCCACCAGACCCCACTCACGTAGAAATGAGGAGCTGTACTGAAACCAGGGAGTCAGTGAATGTCCACCAGCAAAGAGTGATGCTCAGTCCTCTTCTACCAACTCAGCTCCAGAATGCCCACTGTCTAGCTTATCAGTATCCTGCCTCCATCCCCAACACACACACACACACACACAAACACACACAAACACACACAGAACACCCCATGAAGATAAATCAGTTTTCTTTTCCAGGGAAGCTGACTGAGCCAAAAGCAAAGACCTAGAGAATTTGATATTTGGGGCCCTTAGAAAAAAAAACATGTCTGTCTACCTCTCACGTTTCCCAATCAGAAGGTTGCACACCCTGGACATTTGAAGAGTGCTTGTACCTTGACACTCAGAAGCCAAAACAAATGAAAGGGGGGAAATTCAGACTGAGAGGGTGCAAGGAGTGGAAGAATGTTGTTAAAAACAGTGAAAGAGGGGCGCCTGGGTGGCGCAGTCGGTTAAGCGTCCGACTTCAGCCAGGTCACGATCTTGCGGTCCGTGAGTTCGAGCCCCGCGTCAGGCTCTGGGCTGATGGCTCGGAGCCTGGAGCCTGTTTCCAATTCTGTGTCTCCCTCTCTCTCTGCCCCTCCCCCATTCATGCTCTGTCTCTCTCTGTCCCAAAAATAAATAAACATTGAAAAAAAAAATTTAAAAAAAAAAAAAAACAGTGAAAGAAAGAGAAGATGACAAACTCTTTAAACGAGAACGAGATACTCTCACGAAGTTATAGAAAATAGAAGTCTCTGGGAATTGAAAACAGGATAGCAGAAGGGTCGGGTAACCACAGTGAGACCCCCCAATCTGCTTTCTCACCCTTGTTTCTCTGCTTCCTTCCCCTCCTGTTGAACAGGGGCTCCCCCGAGGCCTCCTCGGACACTGTGGTTGGTCAGCCACTCACCTAAAGATCCTGAGGAGAACTGAGAAGGCCTGAGCTGTGTCCCCGCTAATTCATATGTTGGAATCTGAGCCCCCAGTACCTCAGAATGTGACATATTTCAAGGTCAGGCCTTAAAGGGGATGATTAATGAGAGGCCCTTAAGGTAGCCCTATTCCAAGATGGCTGGCATCCTATTGGAAGAGGAAATTAGGACACACAGAGAGACATGAGGGATGTTTGAGCACAAAGGAAAGGCCATATGAAGATGTGGTGAGAGGGAGGCCTCAGGAGAAACCAACCTGATAGATACCCTCACCACAGACTTGGAGCCTCCACAACTGTGAGAAATAAGTTTCTGAGGTTTAAGCTGCCCAGTCTGTAGTAGCTTGTTATGGCAGCCATGACCAAAAAAAAAAAAAAAACCACCAAAAAACAAACAAACAAAAAAACTGCATTGTTTAATCAAGACTAATGTTTTTGTTCCAAGGGTTGAGAAAAAACAAAAAATAAAAACAGGGAACTGACCCTGAAAATTGTAACTCTTTTCCTGGAGAACAGAACTCTGTAGGCATGAGTGAAACATAAATGGTCTTTGCTGTTTCCTTCATTTTCCTGAGAACTGAGGATGAAAGGGAAGGACTCCTTGGGGCAAAGAAGGAGCAAAGGATTCTGGTACAACAGCCAGAGACCAACATGGTCCCAGAGAGACTACCTGCCTGAGGCCCAGGCCCAGCTGGGAGCCCATCCAGGCCTGGATTCCCTCTGCTTCTGTCTGCTCACCCACAACCCCCAATTCCTCACCCCCCACCGCACCCCCCAAGTGCCCAGTCCTTTCCCATCTCAGAGTCTGTCCCCTGGAAGTTTCTGTCGCCAGAACTAGCTAATCCAATCAACTTATAAGGTATTTCCCATGCTGCCTGATCAGAACCCTCACCTGGGACAACTATTAAATAAACAACTTCCTTGGACCCTCCCCTGCAGATTCTGATTTAGTGAATTATATTTGGAACTTATTGCCCAGAAAATTCTAGTAGAGGCACATTAGGAAAACAATAGACTCATGCCTAGTTAAGACAGGAGGAAGTCCTCTCTTCTGGATCCAAGGCCATTTGAAATCCACAAGGCTGCCTTTGGAGTCCTGCTCTCCAAATGCCCCTGATGTCTGACCCCTGACAGAGCCATTCAGCTGAGGGGCAGCTCAGAAGCACGGTGGCTTCCTTGGGCTGGGCTGAGCCACGCTCAAAAAGGATGAAGGGATTGGCTGTCACAGATGCCAGCTTTGGCTCAATGAAAAGAATTTGCTAATCCTAAGAGTTGCTGTCCAGCAATGCAAGGGACCTCGGAAGAGAGGGGCCTTGGCGTCTGCGGAGGAATTCAAACCAAAGCTCCAAGGAAGGGCTTTGTAAAGGGAGATAGCACCTTCTGCCTGGCACAAAGGTGCTTCATAGATGCTTCCGGAAGCAACAGGAGGATTGTGTAGAGCCTACCTACTCAGTGTGGGCCATGGTCCAAAAGCATCAGCACCATCTAGGAGCTTTGAAAAACCTCTGTGATTGGACCCCATCCTCCAAAATTCCAGTTTCCTTAATCCAAGGTCAGGCCCTGGCATTAATGCTTCTGAAACCTCTCCAGTTTACTCTAACATAAAGCTGAGACTGAGAGCCAGAGATTTAGGGACCCCAGGGTTCACCCGACTCTGTGATAATGAGGCTCTCTGGCCGAGCTGATGGGGAATGAACTCGCTAGAAGAGGGAGAAACACACATTAAAAGCCACGGTCTCTTTTTCACTTTCTTTTCTGCGTGCCTCAGCAGGAATTTCTCTCCCAGCTGCCTCCAAAAACAATGACTCAGAGAAAGGATGTGACCTGCCCAAGGTTACCCTGACGATGATGGAAGGCAAACAGGACTTTGCGATTCTCCATGCAGCACTTTGCTACATCCTGGGGCACTGAAGCTGGGCTGCAAAGTGTAGAAAGAGGAAGAGGACAAGTCCCCACCTCCACAGCCTGACTGTGAAGCCAAATCAAACTCAAGATATGGCAGAAGCCAGAAATCATAACACACTTTGACCTGGTGTTTACACATACAAGCAGTCCTCTGTGTGCTCTTTACTTAGGCCCCATCGTTTCCTCTTGGGAATAAGCAATCCTCTGTGTGATTGTCAGCAATCCTGTCGGTGATGCATTGGCCTCATGAGGAAACTGAGGCTCAGAGCAGTGCAGTCACTTGCCTGGGGAAGCACAGCTGGTAAGTGGTAGAACTGAGAGTCAAACCTGCAGTGGAGTTGGGGTGGGGAGAGGAAGGGAACAACTCAAGAACATAAACATTTAATCGTATGTCCACTACGTTGTAAGTGTGTGTGTGTGTGTGTGTGTGTGTGTGTGTGTGTGTGTGGAGGTGGGGTGGGGGGGAAAGGCTTGCTGGGGGAATATTGCTTTGAGTTTGGCCATGAGGGTCAAAGACATGTGTCTGGGGCAGAAGTGAGTCTGGAAAGCTGAGGACAGCTGTCCAGGCTGAGCCCAATCCAGGACTCCAGAGGAAAGGCTGGGCTGGTGACCTCCTTGGCAGAAGGAAGAAGGTTTTGCTCTGAAGTCCTAGAAAAAAAATGAATTTTTTTTGAAAAAATGAATTTTTTCAAAAAAAAAATGAATTTTTTGAAACATGGGGGCGCAATGAGTATGTTTCCTTCACACTGCTCACTGGGCTCTGAGCCCCTAGGGGGCAGAGGTGGGGAGAGGACACAAGAGGCTGAGGACACGTGTCTAAGACCTTGGGAGCCATGAGGAAAGGCTGGGCTGGTGACCTCCTTGGCAGAAGGAAGAAGGTTTTGCTCTGAAGTCCTAGAAAAAAAATGAATTTTTTTTGAAAAAATGAATTTTTTCAAAAAAAAAAATGAATTTTTTGAAACATGGGGGCGCAATGAGTATGTTTCCTTCACACTGCTCACTGGGCTCTGAGCCCCTAGGGGGCAGAGGTGGGGAGAGGACACAAGAGGCTGAGGACACGTGTCTAAGACCTTGGGAGCCATGGGGTAGGAGCATGCTTCTTCAGACATCCTCCTGCTGGCCACCTACACCCGGTCCCCCTCAGCGCTGCTCACGCATTCTCTGGCTTGCTATTATTTTCCCACTCCACTCTTCTTATTCTGAAGGAGACCCAGGCTTTAAAGGAAATGGAGCTCAGAGAGGTCAATGTACTTGTCCAAGGCCACTTAGCTGAGAGGCTGAGCCAAGATGGAAACCTAAGCTGGCCTCACATATTGAGGAAATGAGACTTCCTGTTAAGAATGTCAGAAAAAAAAAAAAACCCACATGTTTTATTCTGCTCCTTTCTGAAAATCACTGACATGAGAGTAAAGAAAAAAATTAAGGAAAAAAATTTAAGTCATAAATAAGCCAGCAAAGAATAGGGAGCAGAGGGAAAGAACAGCAAGGGATGTCCAAACAAAATTTTTTGTTAATGGGTGGGGGCGGTGGTGCTGAAAAGCAGGTAGATGAGGGTTAACAAATGCATCAGAGCCAAGAACGCTAAAGCCTTGCAAACCTAGGGGAAAACAACATGATGCAAGGCGACTTGTGTCCCTGGAATCCCAGAAAACATCAAGAATCGGAGGCACTAGGGAGCCCTGGAAGCATGGGCCTAGATGGGACTGAACACAAGAGGAGGTGGTTAAAAAAAAAGTCTCTAAAAAGAGAGTTTAGATCTCCAGGTTTCTTCCCTAACCCAAGCAGCAAGGTGACTGACCAGCCCAGTAGAAGAAAAGAGGCTTAGCCTCCAGCCGGCTTTGGGCAAATAGGCTCTCAATTTGGAGCTTAGGGGAACATGGGGGGCCAAACTCAGCCATCAGATTCAAAACAAGGGGATTAGTAAAACTCAACACATTGAATGAGGAGGCTCTCCCCAACCAGGCTGAAATCTGGGTGACCAACTGTCCCCATTTGCCTGGGATCAAGGGATATCCCAGGAAGATGAACTTTCAATATGAAGACCAGGAGAGTCCTAGGTTAACCAGAATGAGTTATTGCCCTGCGTATATCTCTCCAAGACCAGAAGATTCCTTGCTGAGGAAAGTGACGAGCTCAGGAAAAAAGATCTGCGGGCTGAAAGGGAGGAAGGAAATGCCCTCATGAGACAGTAAGATCCCCATCTTATAATGAAAGCAGTGGTCACCAGGTCCTGCCCCCCACGCACACCTTGAGTACAGCACATCATAGGATGATCTTGCTGGGCTGGGGCTCAGGGCTTCAGATGGTGGCTGTCCGGCTGCAGAGGGCACTGGCAACAGAGGCTGTCACCAGGCACCTGGAAGAGAACAACGGTCATGTGAAACACCACCAGGGACACCCAGAAATACCTGGGGGAGACTGTGCCATGGGGGTTGTCTCTGTGTGAGCACTCAGGCTGCTGAGGGACTGGGGGGACCACAGAGGCACTCTTCACAATGGCCAACAGATGGAAACAAAGTAAATGCCCATCTGCAGATGACTGGATACAATGGGGTCTAGCCATGCAATGCAATATTAGTCACAAAAAGGAATGAGGTAGTGACGTGGACGAACCTCCAAAACATTGTTCTCTGAAGTCAGCCGGACTGAAAAGGTCGCAGACTGTAGGATTCCAGACTGGGGAACATCCAGGTAGATAAATCTGCAGGTGGGGAAGCAGATTATGCATCAGGGGCTAGGGGTGTGGGGAACGGGGCATGACTGCTTCATGGATATTTACTTTTAGGGTGATGGGAATGTTCTGGAACTAGACAGAGTGATGGTTTCACAACACCATGGATGCACTAAATGCCACAGCAATGCATCTTAAAATCGTTAATTTTCTGTTATGTAAATTGTATCTCAATTAAAAAAAAAATCCAGCAAGAATGAACAGACCCATCTGACAGGTTCATCTAAGCTAATACCAAGAAGCATGGCTTGTTAAAGCTATCCCAATTAGAGCTATTCTAATTTAACCCATCCAGGCCTGGCTCTCAGGAATCCCCAGTCCTCTCCTAAAGCTGCAATGAAAATAACTGAGCCCCAAAATAAAAGGGGACACACACACACACACACACACACACACACACACGAGTGCTCTGGGTTTCCTCCCCTCTCCCACCACTTTGCCACTAGCAGGCCCACAGGGTCCTAGACACCCTCCCAGTACTTGGTGAGCCCCACAGTTCTCTGGTGGGCATGATGTTCTGCCAGTTTCCAGAATGTTCTCATGAGAAATTGTCAATAACCGGGTGTCACAAACCATGCTTTGCGCAACTCCAGATAGGTTTGCTTAAGAAA
This sequence comes from Prionailurus viverrinus, assembly GCF_022837055.1. Lineage (NCBI taxonomy): Eukaryota > Metazoa > Chordata > Mammalia > Carnivora > Felidae > Prionailurus > Prionailurus viverrinus. The sequence goes on from NC_062562.1 coordinate 38,900,476, forward strand.
CACAATTAGGAAGGAAAAGCACACTTTTTTTTTCCTTGTTAAGACCTGGGGGAATTGTTGGTATTCAAGCCAGCTCTCTGGAGGCCTCTCTCCCCTCTGAAGGAGCATAAATACACCACATTCCAACCGGCCACAGGCAGACCAGGAGCCTGTCACCGACCCAGCCCAGGAATGCACAGCCCCCAGCAGCTACCAAGCCCTGTCTGCTCCACATGTAGCAGTTCTCAGGAGCTTGAAAACTTACCCATCACCTGATCAAGCAATTGCAATATTTAATATTTGGTGACAAAATGTTTTTTCTTTTTCTTAAGGAATCTTAACGTTTGAGATCTCAAAATAGAAAGCAGGTTTATAAATGGAGCTTCTCTGGTGGGTAAATAGGCAAGGGACTCTGACTTCTCTCTCCTTTATCTTGTTAGTGTCCACCTAAGGGACTTCCAAAGACACCCGAGATTCCCCTTAACATGTTTGTTAACTACCAATCTGGCCCAGTGAGGACTCACTTGTGTGTGTCAGAGAACAATTTTCAAAAAGTTAAGAAACTGCCTCTTACACAAATAGAAAATAAGCACATGGTGGGGATTTCTTTAACTGTCTAAAAATTACTTATTACTTTATTAATAGGGGAGCCAGAAGGATGGGAAAGCCAGTTCAAAGGCTTATGGGAGATACCAAAGTCAATGCAGCAAAGGACAGAAAGAATGCTAGAATAACACTGCCAAGTCAGACACAGAAATGATGAATATCCTACAGGTCAATAAAATCGCATACTTTGGGGGTGTCCTTTATACTGGATAGAAATCACTTTCAGGACTACTGGACCAAAATCATTTGCAAGTTATCAATCTTCCACAAATTAGCATCACACTTTCCAGGGTCTGGGCCCAAATCAGTAGTAAATAGTAAATCAAAGAACACAACATTCCCCTAGAGCAGGGGTCAGTAAACCTCTATAAAGGGACAGACAGTAAATAATTTTCAGTTTTGCGGGGCCATCTGGTCTCTGTTGCAACCACTAGACTCTTTCTTGTAAAGTGGGAGCAGCAGAGACAAAAGGCAAACGACTGGGCGTGGCTGTGTTCCGATAGAACTTTATTTACAAAAACAGGCGGCAGCCACATTTGGCCTGTGCCCTGAAGAATCGGATAACCCAAGGGCGGGCCTGTCAGCCAGGGCTCTGATATGGCATTCAAAGAACACACAGTCATCCTTCTGCCTTCTCTCCAAGTTTTGGGTGCTTTTTCATAACTTTTTCTTACAGATGTGGAAACCAGAGAGGGAAAGCAGTTTGGCCAAGGGAACATAGCCCGAGCAGGCTGCAATTCACATCTCCCTTCGCCTGGTTCCATGGAAACAGAAACAGGGCCCATCTCTCCCCGGCAGAGAGTCAAGCTGGGCAAAGGTGAGAGCCACAAAGTCTCCAGGGGAGAGGACTCCTCCCACTTCCCCCAAAGGGCCAGTCCAGAGGGAATTTCCTTCCCCACCTCTGAGTCTCCAAGGGGGACTGAACGAAGACTCTGCTCTCTTCACCCAAAGCAGATGCTCTAAGACAGAAAAGCACAAAGCCTCACAGATCAATGCGCTTCCTTGGAGCCACGGTTCAAATCCAAGTCAAAGAGGAGAACAATTAGCTGGGGAGAGAGGTTCATTGCCAGGGTCTCTGGCAAATTGCTGAGGGAGAAAGTGAGGAAATGATTTGACATCAGAGAAGTTGCAAGTATTTTTTTCCTTCGAAGGGGAATAAAAGCACTTTGTTTCCTTTTCCTTTCAAAAATCAGTGCCTGCCCCCCTCCCCAAACCTAGCACAATCGTCTCTCACTGCGTGGCAGCGATGCAAAGAGATTTTTAATGGAACACTGTCACGTGAACACTGAGCCAAAACCCTGGAAGCAAGCGACTCATTGTCTGAGAGGAACAGGAAGTGAGTGGGATGAGGGACCCGGCTGCTTTACTCAAGTAGGAGTGCGAGGAGGTAGGGCTGCTGCCCTGGACCCTGGCCTTGTCACATCGGTGAGGTCTCAACTCTCCCACCTTTGTCCCAGCACCTACGACGCACCAGTGGCTTTTCACACAAGACCTCACGGAACCCTTGTCATAGTCCCTGAGCCCAGAAACTCAGAACACATGGCAAAGGTCATGTAGTGTATCTCAGGTCACGGATCTAACCCACAGAGCCTACTGAGGGCCAGGCAACGTTCTCAGCCCGGGGTATTTATTAATTCATTTGGTCCTTGCCATCTCTTTGTGAGATAGCACCTTTATCATCAGCCCCATTTTACAGAAGAAGAAACTAAGGCACAAGGAGGTTAAGCAACCTGCCCAGGGCCCCCCGGCCAGCAAGTGGCAAAATTGGGATATGAACCCAGGTCATCAAGTTCCAGAGACCAAGTGTGTGAGCCTCACACACACCTGCCTCCCAGAGCTCAAGTCTGCCTTTGTCCCTGGAACTAGCTGGTCCTGAGCAGAAACACAAAAAATGAGAGCTCAAAGGTTTCACAAGCACAGAGAAGAAAACATCTGTCAACTGTCTCAAAATCCAGGCTCTGTTTTTATTTTGGGTTGATTAGCTCTCAGAAAATTGTGACTTGTAAGGATACAAGGGGGTGTCAGGGAGGGTGGGAGATCCTCAGGTGAAGTTTCCAGTCCAAGCCTCCAGTTCCTGCCAAGATGGGCAATAAAAAGACATTCAGGGGACACATGGGTGGCTCAGTCCATTAAGCATCCAACTCCTGGTTTCAACTCAGGTCGTGATCTCAAGGTTCATGGGTTCAAGCCCTGCATCAGGTTCTGCACTGAAAGTGTGGCGCCTGCTTGGGATTCGCTCTTGCTCTCTCAAAATAAATAAACAAACATTAAAAAAATAGTATAAAAAAAAGAAATTCAGCAGTCACGCCATTTATTGAGAAGTTAATATATCCCGGCACCTATAATAGACACCAGACAGGTTTCTGGATTATCCTTAAATTGCAGTTTCCTGTGATGCAGACGTGGGACACGTTAGACCCTAGGCTCTCCACGTCAACTCCAGCCGGGCCACTTAGAGCCTCCCCCGAGAGCCTGGCCAGCCCCTTTAGGAAATCAGCATGCTCTTTTGGCCAACTTGTACTATTCCTGGCAGCTCAGGGTCAGTTCCCCATCTCCGAGACTCTGTCACTGAGAGCCCTGCCAGCAGGAATAAGGACTTCTTCCTTTTCGAAAAGGAAAAGATGCTGGACAAACAGAGATAACAGAAGTGCTCTGTGCTGTTTTTACTCACAACCTTCTGTCACCAAAGGCACGGTGTCCTTTTCAACACCACTTCTCCAACTCTCCAGTGCCAGCTGGCTGTCCCACAATTCAATTCAACTCTCACACAAAGTACCTGGAGTTAGTGTCAGATCCCATAAGTAAGGAGCGGGGTCCCACAAGACTGCCCCCTGCCCGAGACGCCGTTCACAAGGCCCAGGTTATCATGGGCGTTTCTCACTGACCAGCCGTAAATTCAAGAAGTTCCCGTGACGCCCTCCTCGGTTGGATAATTCACTAGAACGACGGTAAGAGCTCAGGAAAGTACTTTACTTGCTAATACTGGCTCATCAAAAAGGATACAACTCAGGAACAGCCGGATGGAACAGGTGCACAGGGCCGGGTATGTGGGTGTGGAGTGCGCGTAGACCTTCCACGCTCTCTCCAGGTGCCATGGTCCTGTCATCTTGATGTGTTCACCAGTGGGGGAGCTCTTCAAACACTCTCATTTAGGGGGTTTTAGGGAAGTTCCGTGATGTAGGCAAGGCTGATTAAATTGTTGATGACTGAACACAACCTATAGCCTGTCTCCTCCCCTGGAGGCTGGGGGTATGGCTGAAAGTTCCAATCCCCTCCTCATGCCTTGGTCTTTCTGGAGACCAGTCCCTAACCTGCAGCTATTTAGGGGTTCCTAACCACCTATTATCTCATCAGCATACAAAGGATACTCATCACCCTGGACATTCCAAAGATTTTAGGAGCCTGGGTGCCAGGGACCAGGGACAAAGACCAAATATGTATGTCCTATGCTACCAGTGCCCTAGGGTCATCTATATCAACACCATATAATGTAAGAGCATCCATTGCTGCCTTTAAAAAGAGACATTCAGCCTGGCAGAGGCAATGAAATACTTCTCCCAAGTGCCTGAAAATATCTCAGGTGGAGAAGATATTGTTGATGGCTATCCCAACTCAGGCCCCTCCTTTCTGTGGTTCACAGTTGCCATGTTCAGGTTTTTCCCTTCCTCTCAAAAGGCAAATGCTCACCGACACAGATCTGGAGCCCCAGCAGATGATTTCTCTAGGCCATACATTGGTGCTTCCATCCCCTTCCCCAGCACCAGCTTAACCATTGTCTCCATTTAGGACAATGAGATTTGACAAGGCAAGTCTGCTGATGGGTGTCAGATTAATGCAAAGAAATACAGAGGATGAGCCCTTGTCTCTCTTCCACAGGCTGTTATCATGTTTACATAAGCTTCCTGGAGCTATGGCAGCCACTTTGTGACCACGGGGAAGAGGAAATCAACAGAAAGATGGAAAGAATTAGAGTCTTGCTGCTAAATTAACCAATTGAACACCACCCTACCTCTAGACTTCTGCTTTTGTGAAATAATTAATTTCTTATTATTTAAAGCACTGGGTCAAGCTCTTTGTTTCTTGAAGCCCAAAACATCCTAGGCCCATGCTATGCCATAGAAATATAAGAAGCCATAAATGCAAGCCACACATGTTATATTTAATTTTCTAGTAGCCATAAATAAAAGGTAAAAAGAAACAGCTGGCATTCATTTTAACATATTTTATGTAACCCAACATATCCAAAATGTTCTTCAACATACAATCAATGCAAAAAGTTATTAATGACTTAGTATTATTTTACATCCTTTTTCCCACCAAGACTTTGAAATCAGTGTGTATTTCCCAGTTGCACCTCAGTGCGGACGAGCCACATTTCAAATGCTTGATAGCCACAGCGGGGAATGGCTACCGGCCCTAAGCGCTGTGCTGTCCCGTCTTTCTCCAGTTTTTTATTCCCCTCTTTATCCTTCCACAGAGTACAGTGGGATTGACCCTGACCTGAAATCTCTATCACTCAAGGCCTTGGTGAGAGCTGGGTTCCCTTGGCTCTCTTCTTCTACAGATGGGTCGCTTGCTCTGCCCAAAGCACTGAGAGGTGATGCACAGGCAGCTGGCCCCTGTCCTGGCCCAAAAAGAGCATGCAGTCAGGCAGGGGCAGCAAGGAGGTGGGGCCAGAAATCATCAGTGTGTGAAGGTGCCACAGGGAGACACCAAAGGGAGGGGGCAATGAGGAGGAGGAAGGGAGAAGTGTGTGCCCTGCTCCTGGATCCTGGATGGAAGGCAGCAATGCTGGGACAGGGTAGGGAGGCAAAATAGCTGGCCTGGGCTCAAATCCCAGCTGTCAGGTACTTGCTGTGTGACTCTTGTCAAGGGATCTGAGTTTCTTCATCCATAAAATGGGCATGTTAATAGTACCCACCCTCCAGGATCCTACGAGGGTTAGATGTATTAACATACATTCAAGGTGCTTAGCACAGAGCAGACAGCCCAGTGTTTGCTAGTATTTTGTTATTTTTAAAAGGAAGGGAAACAAGAAAACTGAAGGCAGGCAAGCAGCTCTACTGGAAAGAGGTAAGAAACGAGTGGGGGGCTGGTTGCAAGTAGTGGTAGGAAAAGAAAGGAAAGGAAGGAGGGAAGGAGATCTTCCCACTGAAACCAGGTTCACTCCCCCAGGGACTGTCTGCAGAGCAAAATCCAAGGAGAATTTGCAATATCCCCTCACACAAAGAACACGAAGCAGGTCCAGGACAGAGCCCGAGACTGCTCTGTATGAAAGTCCCCAGTCCTTTAACACCCCGAGTTTCCCTACAGGAACTTCTTGCCAGCGAGGCTCTGGGAGAGGGGTAAAGGGTGGCCAGAGGAAACGAGATGGGAGGGAAGGGGCAGGGTGCCAGGGAAAAGGAAGGCAGGGCTGCCTGAAGAAGGGGGAAGGGGACCATTCTAGGATGCTGGAAGGGGAGGTAGGAGCATTCACCACTTGACTTGCCTCTGAACAGGCTAGGAGAGAGCCGCAGGCCAGGAGTCATGGGACTCTTTTTGCCTAAGGCATAAACTGGGGACTTTCCATGGTGAGCCATTCCTCACATGTCAACCATGGCATGGGGAGGGACAAAGGGCAAATGGGGCAGGGGAGTGCAGCAGGAATGAGAGAATCCTGGAGAGGGGAGAGGAAGCAGAAAGAGGGGGGAGGGCAGGAGAACACACAGGAGGATGAGAGGAAGCGGTTAAGAAAGAGAGGAGCGGAGGGGGGAGTGTAGGAGGAGGAAGAGCTACTTGTGAATTCAGCCAGATACCAGAAGTCTCCAAGTGGCCCTTCCCGCTCCTCCCCAGTCTGTTCCCACCCACCTGTAAGCGGGGCGGGAAGCCCACGCATCTCCCACAGGACTGCCACCTGCCAGAGCATCTTGTCCCTCAGGAGGAGTTTGTCAGAGCTGCTCCACGCCAGGACCGTTAGAGAATGTGTTTTCAGGGAAGTGGGGCTCCCCGGGAGCTGGGGTCCAGGCCCCCAACCTCTATTCATGTGTAATCTTGGCAAGCCCTGCCTCTCTCAGTGCCCAGCGCTCTCACTTGTGTGGTGAGGTCACTGATGAAATGACCTCCTGGCTCTTTCTCAGCCTATGCTTTGGAATCTGACCAACACGCAATAACCGGGACCAACTTCTCCTAGTACTCTGCGCAGTAAGTCCTATCAGAAACCTCATTCCACAGGCGAGGAGGGGAGGCTTACACCTTAAATATCTTGCCCAAGACCACTCAGCCAGGGGCTTGCAGAACTGGGATTTGAATCCAGCCTGTGCAGCCCTGAAGCTCACCTCCGTCCCCTAAGAGCCACACAGTAAAACCTCTCTGATCCGCCATGCGCATCAGGGCTCTCTAGTTTCCCTCCTGCAGTTAACAGCGCTGCAAAATGTTAGCGGGGCGCGTGGCCGCCCAGGATCCGAATGACACGTGCAGGGACCCTGGCAGGCTATGTGCGGCAGCAACTCCGATCTGGCCAACGGGGGGTACAGAGAGGTGTTACGTCCAACCACCGGCCATGGCCTTACAAGGAAGGGGCCCTCCTCCCCTTCCCCCTTCTCCTCTTCCTTCCGCCACCATGTGAGTCTGGAGAAAAACCAGGACTACACAGAGGCAAGGGAGGTATCTAGGGTGCAAAACATAAGCAGGCACTCGAGGCTTAGGATTGCACCAGGCAGCCAAAAACAAAGGCCTCATTCAATGTCTCTCCCAGACCTCTCACTCACCTCGCCCCCGTCCCTGCCCTGCACCTTGGTCCAAGTGGACAAGGGCACCGGGCCGGGAATGGGGAGCCCCTGCTAACATCACGGGGCAGAGCCTCTGTCTCGATCACTGCGACTCAAGTGGTGGGCCAAGGAGGAGGTGGAGAGCAGCCCAAAGTACCAGCTTGGTCACTGGGACGGGCATGCCTTACCGGGGAAGCAGCTGCTTTTCTCAGCAGGGCCTGAGGGCCTGCTCTCCCCAGATACACTTCCGCCTCCTAATCCATTCTCCAAGAAACAGCTGGAACAATCTCTCCAAAACAAGATGTTTCCCCATTGTTCTCAGAATAACACACAAGAATAACAAGCAGAGGAGCCTTTTCTTGGGCCCACCAGGTCCTGCCCCCTCCAGTCCCTTCCTTCCCCCATAGCCCTCTCTCTGAGACGCCACCACCTGGCTTCCTCTGGTTGCTTACAGACCCCCCATCATGGCATATGGTGTTCTGCTACCTGGGCCATCCTTCCTGCACCTCTCTCTTTGCCTCCTCATTTGCTCCCTGGGCTTCAGATCTTAGCTGAAGTGTCACTTCCTCGGAAACAGCTTCTCGGATGCCCTGCAGTCAGCCACCCTCTTGTGCACACCCACAGCACCCCGTCCTCTCCCCTCACAGCTGCAGCTGTCCCTCAGGTATGCAGTGAGGTCGGTTGTCTCCTCTGTGGGGCCACCAGGGCCACTGCCCTTTCATTCGCCTTGCCATCCCCCAGGTCAAGTACAGTGTCTCATCCCTGGTGATGCTCAATTAATATTTGATGACTGAGGAAATGACAGAGGCTCAGGGGCCACGCAGGAACCTGGCACAATTAACGTGTCTAACACAGCAAAGGGCCACGTCAGGGTGCAGCTACCAGGAAATGAGTCCTCATCCAAGGGACTCTGTCTGCTTTGGTTCTCACCACACAGCTTCCAAGGAAAGCCCAGGAATACCTCAGGGCTTGCCATGACCCCTCCTTCTACTCCAAGCCCACAGCTTAGTAAGTAGTCATCTGCGACGGGCCAGCCGCATCAGCCCTCTGAGACTGTTTCACCACGTGTAAAGTGAGAAAGCTCGTGGGATCTGCCCATCAAACTTCTCAAGACTGTCATGATTCTCAAGATGAGATCATGTGAAGGAACATGGACTGGATTAAAATTCTTTGTCAGTTAGGGGTGCCTGGGTGACTCAGTCTGTTAAGCGTCCGACTCTTGATTTCAGCTCAGCCCATGGTCTCGCGATTCATGAGTTCAAGCCCCACATCAGGCCCTGTGCTGGCAGTGCAGAGCCTGCTTGGGATTCTCTCTCTCTCTCCCTCTCTCTCTCTCTTCCCCTCCCTGCCTCACTCTCTCTTTCCCTCTCTCCGTCTCTTCTCACTCACTCTCAAAATAAGTAAAATAAAAAAAATAAAATAATAGAATAAAATTCTTTGTCGTCCCCCAGTGAGAAGTGGGGTCTGTTTCCTTCACCCTCTGATTCTGGGCTGGGCCTGTGACTGCTTTAACCAATGCAATATGGAAGAAGGGCCTACATGCCAGGTCCAGGCCTCATCTTTAAGAGGACCAGCAGCATCTACTTCCTCCCTTTTGAAGCCTAACCCCCATGCTGTGAGGAAGCCCAAGCAGCCATGTAGAGAGGCCACAGGAGAGAAGACCGACCTGTAGCTGGAGCCCCGGCTGGGCCTACAGCTGACAGCCTGCACGGATCTGTCTGCTCTCTGAGTGAACCCTCTTGGAAGAACCAATTAGGCTGCACCATCAAGTCCTGCCGAAAGTGCAAAACTGTGAGCAAGTGTTTAAAAAAGTAATTGTTGTATCAACCCACCAAAGGGGGTTAGCACACAGCAATAGACCACCAGAGCATCATTTTTTGGACGGTATAGTTCTTAATACTTGCGTTTATTTCCAGCTCAGGGCAGTGGTACCTCCCCGAGGCTGTTGTGGAAATGTGGGGGAGGAGAGACATAATTTTGTTTGTCACAATTACCAGGCTTAGGGAGTGGAAGACACTGTACTACTACAATTTAATGCCTATGGGGTCAAGGATACTAAGTGTATTAAATATCCTATAAGGCTTGAGACATCCATTGAGTCATCCACAATGAATTGCCTCACATAAAATGACCATAGTGCTCCCACTGAAAAACAGTTAAGTCACAAAAGTAAGGGCCTGAATGGAAAAGTGGTTTAAAGATAAACATGAAATTAAGATATAAGGATTTGATATAAACTGCTCTTGCAGCAAAACAAACAAACAAAAAAAATAGGGTTCATCTTAATGCCAACTGTAATCACCTATAGTGGCTGCCTGGAGGATTGATTGAGAATGCCTTGGACGAGGCATGTGAAATTAGCACAGAAAGAATGCTGTGATCAACTAGTGATGTCTGTCACTGGCTGTGGAAGGGAGGGTGGTGACCTTTATATGGGATGGTCGTATAATTTAGCATCCAAACTGGAACATTCTAGGAAGTAAAAGGGGGCGCTATTAATAAGTACACTGAGCCAACAGACAGAAGCTGAGACTGTCCAATAAAACCAGGACATGTGGTCACCCTACTTCCATGCCGTGAATGTCACCTGTTATACATCTTGATGTGTAGCTCAGAGATAACCAAAATAGAGGGGCTGTCCAGACTTACAAGCCCCTGAAATCCTGAACGTTAACTTCTCTTTTAAGTACTCTGTTTCAGTGTGTGATTAGATATGAAGAATTGTTCTAAAGAACACATTAAAAATTAATTAAAAGAGTTTCCTCTAATATTTAATCTTACCAGCCATGTACTCTGAGTGATGTATTCCCAGTCAGCGTGTCAGTTCCTGAATAATTAAAAGAGAAGGGGAGCGTGATTCAGCCCCTTGACGAGCCTTTCCGGGGTTTTAGACGCAGCACAGAACCGGGGATGGTGTTGCCCAATGAAAAGTTCTGCACTGAATGGCAGGGTCCGGTCCAGCCAAGACTCATAATACTGGCATTCATCACCAGGGTAGCCTCAGAGGGAAATGGAGGCAGAGACGGACCAGGCTGTGCTGAGCCATCAGCCCCTGAGACATCCCATCTTCGCGTCCTTTCTCCTGGGAAGGTGGCGGGGGAGGCAGTGGTGAGTTATGGAGACCTTCCCAGGGATCCCCCATGAGCTGAACACTTCCATATTTCCTCACCTCTAAGACACATGCTTCTTCATTTTGTAACATTTCGAAAATCAAGACGTGACTTAAAATCAATCGGAGGATTTAAGGTGGTATTTCGTGGGAGGTGTTCCAGAACGACAGTGAAGAGAAGAGCCAGGCTCCAGAATCCCACTCTGGGCTCTGCCGTTTCCCAACCCCACGGCCCTAGGCACACCGCACCCCCTCTCTAGGCCTCAGTTGCCCCACCTGTAAATTGAAGCTATTAATAATAGTACCCAGTTGATCGTAAATGAAAGAGAGCTGGAGTGTAGCACTGGCAGGTAGCGAGCTCGTGACATACGGTAGCTATTACTTCTTTTTGTTTATTCTCTGCCTGCTGTTGTTAAACTGCCGGTGTATCTAAAAGCTGACATCACCTTCAACGTGTGTGTGGTACTGTGGGCTTCAGAAAGAGTTCAAAAACAATTATTTCTGAGTTCACTCTAAGGAGACCACCGGAGTATTGATTATGGCCTATTTCTGGTGTAGTGGGTACAGGAGAGCCACACCGGAGAGTAGGACTTAATTTCATATCATTTCTACTCGGCTAAAATGTAGGAAACAAGAAGATTCTACAGGAACGACCCCCTCCCGACTTCCAACCTTGCTCCTTCCTGTAATTGAAGCACGCAGCTCCGGATGCAGGCTTCTTTGACTTGTAGCAGTAGGTGTCCGTCATTAGGGCCATGGAAAGGAGAGCAAGAGAAGAAGGTAGTTTTTATCTGGGCTCGTGTACACAAAATAAGGTAGGCGGTCACCACTCAGCATGGCCCATGAGGAATGTTGTCGGAGGTCTGACGTTCCAAGAAAAGGGGGAAAACATTAAGTCTGGGTCTGTAAAGACCTGCTTCCCCCCGGTTCATCCCATGTGACTGTTGGGGTGACTCACTGAAATAACTCATGTCAGGTGCACTGGGCACAGTCAGCTTCTTACTAAGCCCCCAGAAAAGGGCAGCTATTATTGCTGAAACTAAGAAGGCACTCGGGCCCATATCAGATGGGATTGTTAGAGGCGATAACAGAATCCACGTGGGTTTGCAGGACAGAATTCATTCAAGGAAACCAGAGGGCTCGCGTAATGCCTGGGAGGGCTGAGGAAGGCCTCTCTGAAGCGCTGCAGCGGGGACCCTGGCCACACACCGTGGGGACCTCCCCTGAGAAAACACGGCTCTCCCGTCATTGCTGGAGGCTCCTCAGACACACAGAACCAGAGCCAGGAGCTCCACACCTCTTCTCCTGGAAGGCAGAATTCCTGGGCCACCATCTCGCCAGAAGATCAGCTTCCCGTTGTGCAGCTACTTTCTCACGGCACTCAGTTCTGAATAGGAGGCTCCCGTGGCTGTGTCGAACTTGCAGAACTTTGCAGGTTATGTTCCAGAAGGCAAGAGAATCTAGTAATGTGCATCCAGTCCTTAAAGCAGGACCGAAAGCGGGGGAATTATCTGAGATGTAGGGAGAGGATTCTTGGGTGATGGGAAGCCACAAGCGACCAAATCTGCTCCGTGCTACTCTGTCTCTCGTGGTCTGGGTGAACTTGGCTTAGCCCCCACATCCCAAGCTGTGTGGCTCCGGGACCCTCTCCACAATCCTGGCATTTGCTCACCTCACTTCTGACTCCGGAGCCTACCGTGCAGGCTCAGTTTGGATTGTATTCGGGTCCTGGCCCTGCACTCATTTCATAAGAAATTCTGTCATGTGCGTGGATTTCAGGGACTTAAAGAGGAGTCCCTTTGGGGATCGTGATGCTCGCAAACCAGCCTCTCAGCCTCTCGGCTCTCCCCTCTGCCACCCTCCAGGAGTCCAGGCTCCCAACCTAGACTCGCTCCCTGCCCAAGCGGCCCTTGGGGAGCAACAGCCTAAGCTTCACTACTATTTTCTGGGGGCAGTCCTATCTGACGGCCTTCCTTTCCCAGGCCTGTGTCCATGAATTCCGATTCACACTATTTCCTCCATCGTCATCCGTGTCATCTACACCCTGAGACACTGGATCAGTCTTTGAAGCTCCTCGCGTGGTAGAGGACTAGCTACCGGTCCATTCAGCTTCATCCCATCATCCCACTGGTCTGTTCAGCTTCAGCCCAACATCCCACCTTCCACCCATGATCCGGAAGCAAAAGCAGCTGGCCTCTGAGTACCATTCCATGCCTGTCATTCTCTTGGGTCCCCCCAAAAGCCTACTTGAGATGAGACTTTGGATACAAGTAGTCCACGTAGGAGCTGATCCCAGGAAGTACCAGGAAGAGAGTAAGGAAGGGAAGGGAATGGGAGGAGGCCGATAAAGTGTGCATTAATAACTGGATTACCACTCCGGGAACCTGGTCTCACTCCCACTAGACACCTCTGAGACAGGGTGACATGTGCCTCAGAACTGTCCTATCCAGGGCCGAGGAAACTGGGGTGTTTATCCATCAACTCCCACCCCTCACTGGCTGCAGGCTGCTTCCGGGGATGCTCGTTCTTGGGTGCTCACAGCCTGCTCGGTGCCCAGCTGGGCTTGCTTCTGCGTTCAGAGAAAGCCTGCTGGCAGGTCTGAGCCACACTGCACACACCGGGCCGCAGGCAGTCTCCAAGGTAGCCTGAAGAAGGCAGACAGGCACTGACAGCATCGGCTATGATGAGGCACTCGATTCCTTTCTGTCACCATTGTAACAAAGTACCAAAAACCGGGGGGCTTAAAAACAATGGAAAAAGATTCTCTCACAATTCCAGAAGCTAGAAATCTGAAATCAAGGTGTCAGCTGAACCCAGCTCGCTCCGCAGGACCCAGAGAAGATCCCTTCCTTGCCTCTTCCAGCCCTGGAAGCTGTGGACAATCCTCGGCACCCCTTGGCCTGTGGCAAGATGCCACATCTGTCTTTGCGTGGCCGGCTTCCCTGTGCCTGTGCTGTGCGTCTCCCTGTGTCCAAATGGATCCCTTTAATAAGGACACCGGTCACAGTGGATTAAGGGCCCGTCTACTCCAAATGCTTCCACCTGTGACAACCCGATTTCCACACAAGATCACGATCTGAGGATCTGGGCGACCGGACGGTGAGGGCTTCAACGTATCTTTTGGAAGGCGCACAGTTCAGCCCATGACAGATCCCTTATACGTGTTATATCCTCTAATCCCGACAGCAGCGGCCTGAAGGGCAGGGGGGATGGTCTCCACGTCACAGATGAGGACGTAGAGGCTCTGAGCGGTGAAGGGACCCACTCGGGGCGACCCAGCTAGGGAGGTACAGAGCTGGACGGTGAGAGCAGGTTAAGGCTGAAGACGCTCCTGTGCTTCTCTCTAAACAGCAGAGTCTGTCTGTCGCCTCTGCCACCTTGAAGGCACAGGAGCAAAGGTGTATGCGCTCAAGTCAGATTACACAGGCTGAAATCCCACCTCCACTGCTGACTCTCCAGAGTCCTTTTGCATATTCGGGAGCCCCCCACTCCCAGGAGGCTCAGTTTCCTCCTCTGAAAAGTGAGAATCAGAACAGCACCCAGAGCACAGATGTGCTGTGAGGGTGAATTCGAGCAACACGTGAAAAATACGTAGGGGAGTGCCGAGGACACAGCAAGGGCACAGCGAACGTCAGGGGCCGCGTTCTCCTCTCAGTAACGTTTAATACTCCTCGACGCGAACCCTCAACACACGAGCCACTGTACGAAGCTCACATTTCCAGCCCACAGCCGAGGATCATGTGTGTCTTTTACCCCTCGCCACAGCTGCCCACGCGTGCTTCCCGGCAGGGATGTGATGGGCTGCTGGGCGGGTAGCGCTGGCCCTTGTCCCGCGGCCCCTGCACCCCACCGCCCCGCCCAGCTGGCTACCGCCCGAGTTACAGGAGGCTCTGAGGGCAGCGGTCAAAACAGCAGTCTTAATCTCCTGCCTGCTGCATGTGGCTTTATCTCAGCCCCCCTCCCTGGGCTGCTGGGGCTGGAGGGGGAGATGGGCAGATTAAGAGCAGCGTTTCCCACATGCCCTCCCACCTCCTGCAAAGTGGGGCCTCCGCCAGCAGATTTCCTCAAAGCCCTGCGAGGCCGCCGGAGGAATGTGCAGCCTCCCTGGCATGGCAGACATTCAAGGGAGCCCACAAAGGCGCTGTTATGAAAACCCTCTGGAGCGCAGGGCTAGGGAGAGGTCCCTTTGCAACTGGGATTGCACACTTTAAGAACAGGAGCTCGAGTGACAGAATGCATGCCTGTGAGCACACATGGCTCATAATTAATTCATTTTGCCTCCTCCTGTTGAAAAAATATTGCAGGGGATGGCGAGGGGGGGTGCAGGCGGTGGAACCACTGGTCTGAACAGGTAGTTATTTCTCTGCCTGAGGCTCAGGCTGGCTGAGAACCAACATGTCAAAAGTGGAAGTTGAAGGCCAGGTAACTATTGTGCAGGCAACAGCCGGCTTGGCGTTCCTGGGAGTGGCTTCCCCAGGCTGGCCTCTGCCTGTGCCCCGTGTGGTCTTCTCGTTCTTGGACAGGAGTGTCTTCTAACAGCTAAAAACTAGAGATAGGGCTGAGGAGCACAGCAGTGCCACTGGGCACCCCCAGCAGCCCCTCACGTGCTCATGTGTCGGGGATACGTTTGGTGGGCACGTGGGACTGGCCCAGCCTGCTGCCAGGCCCGGCACCTGGTAAGCAAATCCCTGCTCCCTTCTCTCGAGCAGCTTACAGTCCAGCGGGGGGGAGGGGCAGGTGAACAGAGGAGGATGAAGTAGGTGTGCACATGGCTTCCTGGGCAAGAACGGAAGCAGAAAACCTAACCCAGCCTGGCAGTCAGGGAAGCTTCCTGGAGAATGGGACATTCGAGAGGAAATGGGGAGAAGGAATAGGCGTAAGCAGGAGGAACCAACAGGACAAAGACCCTGCAGCTAAAAAGAGCATGGCGCATTCTGGAATATTCTGGAATGTGAGGTTGCAGGATGAGGGTAGGAGAATTAGAATTAAAGAAGCAAATAAGAATGAACTATTTCAAGAATTACCCGTGGGGGTGCCCGGGTGGCTCTGTGGGTTAAATGTCTTACTTTGGCTCAGGTTACGATCTCGAAGTTCATGGGTTCAAGTCCCACATCAGGCTCTGCGCTGACCCTGTGGAGCCTGCTTAGGATTCTCTCCCCCCACCTCTCTCTGCCCCTCCCCTGCTCACCCTCTCCCTGTCTCTCTCACAATAAATAAATAAACTTAAAAAAAAGAAAGCACAAATGACCTCTGGATCTCAGCATCTAAAACTATAAAGATGTACCAATAGCGAAAACGTGGCAGGAGTGAATGGTACTTGACAGAAGATAATCGTAAGTAGGCACTCTCATTCTATCACGAACTCGTGTGAATACACAGTTACTGCCCTGCACCTGTGCAGCAATGCCGGTCACTGATGATTTGAAGGTAGTGCAGACACGGTCTTGTCCTCCACTTCTAACCACCAATACCTTGGCACATTTCACACGTCCTGGGCACGCCCCAAGTTCTGCGCCACTTTCTCCCCCCCCCACCCCCACCCCGCGCTCTGCCTCCAGCACTGGGGGAATGGAAGCTTCAGGCTGCATTTACCCTCTAGAGTCACACAGGTCGCTGTGTCACACGACTGCAGTCAGCATGGGCGCGCCCGAGGGCTGTGGGGTGTATGAGATGCTGGAGATGCCAGCCCGGGGGACAGAAAATGGAGAGAAAGGAACAGAGACAGAGAGACAGATAGCGGGACAGAGGGAGAGACAGAGAGAAACAAAGAGAAGGACAGAAAGACACAGAAAGAGGCAGAGAGCCAGACGTGGGGAGAGAAAGAAAGAGAGGGAGGGAGGAAAGACAGGAGCCGGGCAGGTGAAAAAACACGGAAGTGTAGAGAGGTGGAGACAGGCCGGCAGAGAGACCAAATGGGGATGAAATGGCAGCACAGCACCGGATGATTCACAGAAATAGAGAGAAACAGAGCGTAAGAGACTCCAGACAGAAAGGAACAACGTGAAAGGCCGAGGCCTGCAGCTGAGTTCTTTCCTAAGAAAACCAGGCCCCAGGCTGCGCTGGCTGAGGTCTGGCTTGCCCCAGCCTCCAGGTGTGCCTAAGGCCCAGCTGAGTCAGGAACAAGCCACAGGGAGACGCCGGGACCCCGAGGAACCCAGCCCAATGGTGTAAGGACCAGCAGCTGGGAGAGCTAGCAGCAGGGCCCATCTGTAGTGGCTCCCCACCTCCCCACTAGGCTCCCATCAAATTCCTCCCCACCTCAGGGACAGGCTGGGGCGCCTGAGGAGTTGAGGTCACCAGCCTCCAAGGCTGTCCCTGCAACTGGCAGCTGCCTGTGTGGTCCAGCCAAGGACACAAGCCAAGGAGCCTGTCTGAAGCAGCAGGCTCCAAAGCCGCTGTGCTTGGCATCCCACAGGATGTATGAGGCCCTCCGCTCAACAGCCACTGTGTCTGGCGGACTGTGGCTGTGCCAGGCCCGGCTCTAATGGCCAGAAAGGTCAAGGTCTTTAAATGCTCCCTTGCTGCCATACATGGTGGCATCCTCACAGTAAGGCAGGCACTTGTAGTAGCCTATTTTGCAGATGCAGAAACCAAGGCCCAGAGAGGCCGGGGGCCTGTCTAAGGACACACAGCCAGCACACCTAACTAGTAGGGTCACTGCTACTGTGTGTTTTTCATCTGGTATCACAGAAACCCTTGAAGTGAGTATGAGGACCACCATTTCATAGATTAAGCAGACATAATCCAGCACACATGAGTTACAGAACCCATGGAAGAGAACAGGGATGAGAAGCTGGGCATGCCTCACCCTGTGGCAGGGGTCTCAGCGTCCAGAAGACTGCAGAACAGCCTGGAGGTTCTGAAGGAGGTGCAAAGCTTGGTAATGGGCGAGGCACCTACCTTCGACAGCACTGTGGCAGCCAGTGACTTGCTCTCAGTCCTGCTTTGTTCCCAGGGTCCTTAACGGGAGTCTGTGGATGGAATTCAGGGGGTCAGTGGACACGGGAGAAAACAAAAACAAAAACAGATCATTATTTTCACTAAGCTCTGACCAAAAGTCAGCATTGTAACCAAGAACCCGTGCTAAGATTAGCAGTGCCTGCGACTTGGTCACCAGTAGAAATCACGAAACCTTTTTTTCTCACAGGACAGTTGTTGCAGATATGGTAAAATACTACGTATGTTCCTCACTACCTCAAACTTCTGGCAGTTCGTAAACTCGCTGCTAGATGTTATTTGATGTCAATAAAGAAGCACATATATTCCAAAGTGTCATCTTTTCTCTTCTTACTATTTTGCTAATTGTATCTCAAAACAATTGCTTTCTGTAGCCCTTTTCTGTAAAATAAAAACATTTTTCTGAGAGTCGTCCAGGAGCTTCAGCAGATGCTAAGGGATCCAGAACATATAAAATTTTAGAATTTCTGGCCTATTCCTTTTCATTCAGGTGCAGAAATGGTCCTTGCTCCCCACCCACTCCACTGAATCCCTAGCACCAAGGCCACGGGTTCAAGCCCACTGACTCCCTGGTTCAAAGGTTGAACCTTCGCTGAACGTCTGAGGATACAAGCCGGAATCAAATTCTTCCACGTCCCCTCATAAAGCCAAGGCAGAGCACATGCTCAGTGTTTGGAAGCAAGAACGCTCACCCATCAGTGGGGTTTGTGGCCAGCCACCCAGAAGGGTTCAAAGCACAGCCTTCTTATAGCCAAATTAATTTAGGAGGCAAGAAGGTGGAAGGCACTGGTTCTCTACCTTGGCTGCCCATAAAAACTGCCTGTAGGAATTAAAAATTACTGGGGTGTCTGGGTGGCTCAGTGGGTTAAGCGTCCGACTTCAGCTCAGGTCATGATCTCATGAGTTTGAGCCCCGCGCCGGCTGTGCTGACAGCTCAGAGCCTGGAGCCTGTTTCAGATTCTGTGTCTCCCTCTCTCTCTGCCCCTCCCCGCTCATGCTCAGTCTCTCTCTTTCAAGAATAAATAAACATTAAAAAAAAAATTTTTTTTTTAAGAATTAAAAATTACTGATGCCTGGGTCTCCCCTGAGAGATTCTAGGTTGATTTGGTGTTACACCTGGGTATCGAGATTTTTTTTTTTAATGTTTATTTATTCTTGAAAGAGAGACTGTGAGCAGGGGAGGGGCAGAGAGTGAGGGAGACACAGAATCCGAAGCAGGCTCCAGGCTCTGAACTATCCGCACAGAGCCTGATGTGAGGCTTGAACTCATGGACCATGAGATCATGACCTGAGCCGAGGTCAGACGCTTAACCAACTAAGCCCCCCAGGGACCCTGAGATATTTTCAGCTCTCCAGCTGATTCCACTGTGTAGCCAGGGCTGAGTCTCTGGTGTACTGAGGAAAGCAAAGCCCCAGGCTAGGGCTCAGGGTACCTGAGGACCGTTTCTGTGTCCTGGGCAAGCAGACAGCTCTCTGGGTCAGTTTGCTCATTTATAAACATTTGAGATGGGTAGAAAGGAGCTATGTTTATTAAGGACTCACCACATGCCAGGCACTCACCAAAAATTCTTTCTTCCTTTACCCCTCTCAACGGTTTTGTGAGGATGGTGTATTCCACCGTGCCCAATCTCACCCAGCCAGTAAGCCATCCAGTGGGCATCAGAACCCCACGTATTTAACACAAAAACCCTGTCTGTCCTTCCTGCTAAATCAGTATTGCTCAAGTTTGCTAAACCTTATTGAAGGTTTAAAGATCTTATTAATGCACATTCTGATTCACTCTATTAGGGGTAGGTCCCAAGACTCTGCCTTTCCAACAGGCTCCCAAATTATGCCAACGTGGCTGTCAGAGGCCACTTTGAGCAGCAAAGGGTTAAGTGGATCAGTTCTCATTGGTCAGTGCCTGTGCTTCAGGCCATTTGGTTGACTACTGAGGTCATTCCCTCTATTGGGAGGACGGCACCCAGCTTTGCCATAAGATCGCAGCCCCTCCCCTGCTCAGCCACGGCTTGTGTGATGCTGACACTACCCCTGTTCCAGCCTAAGGCAATCAGCACGTAGTATCCCTCTGCCAGGTACTTGGGGTGGGCTCCTAACTCAAGCCAAGCAAATGGGATACAAGATTTTGAGAGTAGAAGTTCATTTCTTTTCCACAGGAGGCCCCACAAGGAAAGTTCTTTCTTCCCCAGGCTGCTGTGGCTTGAGGATTTAAAGAATGTAACAGCCATTTCCTTCCACTAGGGGAGAGGCCAAAGTGGTGGGCTGCAAACCCAGCAACGTGGAGCCTAACGATGAAGGCCGGCAGAGCAGAGAGAAACTTGGTCCTTGGGGGCGTCATTGGGGTGGATTAAGTCTTGCCTGAAGCTCACCTCTGGGCTATCAAGTCACAAAGGCCATTGTATAAAGCCAAGCTGAGTTGAGTTCTGTCTCTCTGAACATTATAGTCCTAATACAAGCTCTGCCATCAGAGACTAGAGTTTGAATCTCAGCTCAGCCACTCACCAGCAATGTGGCCTTTGATGAGCCATTTGGCCTCTGGGAGCCTCAGTTTCCTCATATATAAAATGGAACTAGTAATGCCTATCCCAGGGTTGTTGCAAAGAAAAACCATGAGTGTCAAAAGCTTGGCATCTATGGAAGAAATGGTAGCTATTATCATCACAACTAATTATTAGTCCCATTTCGGCAGGCTCTCATTCTAAAAACTGTATATGTCAGCAATTGTTTCTAGCTGTTAGCAAAAAAAAAAGAAAGCAAATTAACCTCAAAGATTGGGGGTTGGCGGTGGGGGAAGGCCTGCCTCAAGGGTTATGAGTAACATTGAGAAAGAAGAAAAAAGAAGTTGAACTCTCTCAGTAACCAGGAGAGATGAGAAAGCTTGTCCTGGCGGGGAATGCAAGGCTTGCCTGGGCTATAATTGATTTGGTCATAATATGCTCAGACCTTGGCTTCATCTAGCAGGGCGTATGGAAGCCACGTTCTGCTTCTCTGGGTATTTGATGGTCTGATTGGCTCAGCCTTCCTAATTGTGTTGTATTGACAAATATATTTGTTTGGAACAAGCAAATGTATTGTCGGCAGGAAACAGACCAACTCCAAGAATTTATTTTGCTTTTTGGCGTTGCAGCACTGAGCTTAGCATTCATTATGCACCCATGTAAAACAGTCTCCGGCAACGCTGGCCTGAGTTATCTTTTTAATTATATTTATTTTTTCAGCTGCATTTCGGATCATGAACAGACTTGCTGGTGATAA
The DNA here is from genome assembly GCF_022837055.1 of Prionailurus viverrinus. Lineage (NCBI taxonomy): Eukaryota > Metazoa > Chordata > Mammalia > Carnivora > Felidae > Prionailurus > Prionailurus viverrinus. The sequence continues at coordinate 38,921,128 of NC_062562.1, forward strand.
ACAGGCATCATTGGGTGAGGCCTCCTGCCTCCCTCGAAATCACGTTGTGCGGATTAAACGTTCAAAGACATCAGACAAACCTACAACACTGCCATGGGCCATTATCGCTAATGGATGGGAGATGGGGTTAAGTCCGTCAAATCCCTGCTCTGAGCCCGGAAACGTCCACAGAAACCAATCCTGGTCACCACATTGAAATTGAAATCAGGTTTAAGTACAGACATGGAGAGATGAATAGAAGGCAATTCCAGTAGGTCACTCAGGGATCTTCATGACCCACTCGACTGTACCCCCACCACAGGAGCACCTGGCCTCCATATTGGAACAACGTGGCCCTTCTCCGTGATTGAATGAGGAGTAAGCACCTGACCCCGGAAGGCCAATGAGAGCCCCAGCTGGGGTTACTAAGAGAGGGAGTGAGGGGCTTACAGACTGGCTAGTCATAAGGCAGGATCTGTAACAACAGAACTGGGCTATGTAGGCAGCCATCTTGGGTGTCGTGTGGACAGAGGTGCAGCAAAAGCCAAAGAAAGGAAACAAAGCTGTCCCAGTGAGGTGACATCGCTGAGGAGAGACATCGGGAAGGGTCATTCCGTAGGTTGATGACTTCCCACGGTCCGTTGTTCCAGTTGCTCAGGCACTCTGCCTCTCCAAATACATTGCCCCTTTTTGTTCCAGCCAGCTCAAGTTGTTCTCTGCCTTACATCCATACAAGGGAAAACTATGCAACAAACCAAACAATGTTGTGGAAGAGTATTTATTAACAGGAAAAATGTACACAAGAATATTGCTGAGTGCAAAAAGCACGTTTCTTTCCTTCCTCCAACAGATATCCACCTCCTGTGCATCCGACACTATATGTACACTGGGGACACAAGTCAGGGCTCCAGCTCCTGCGAAGTTTACGGTCTGGTTACAAAATGTCAGGTAAGGTCCCACTTCACTACAAAGAGGCATGTAACCTGCATGAGCCAGGTTTCACACCTAGGAGAACAAAGGAAGTGTGCTCTAAGAGTTCAAAACCAGTGCTGTTCCACGCATGTTGTGTGGAGTTCCAGCATGCCCCCCGGCCCAGGAGCTGGTGAGAAATGCAGATTCTCAGCCCAGGTCCAGACCTACCTACCGGGGGTGGGGCTCAGCACTGTTTTAACACGGCTTCCAGGTGATTCTGATGCAGAAGGAAGTCTGAGAACCACTTCCCTAAAGCACAATAGGTCAAGGACACACCTTCCAAACGAACGAGAACTTCTAGCATTTCTCCTTCTCAAATGCCATTTTGTGTGTGTCAGCAATTACTTGTAACAGTTATATATAATTTTACCTATGTTAATTCATTTAATTCTCATAATGACTCTAACATAGGTACTGTGTATCCCCTACTTTATAAATGAGAAAACTGACGCACAGAGAGGTTACATTACTTGCCCAAAGTCACATAGCTAATAAGTGCTCAAGATGGGATGGAGGCCCAAGTAGTCTTTCTAGAATCTGTGCTCTGAACCACTAAGTTAAACTACTTGTGAACTAAGTCCGGAGCCTCTCTGCTAGCTGGTAGAGGAGAGCGCCAGTCTGGGAGACTGGACCCTGCGGCTGCTGGGGGTTCTGCCTTTCTGTGTCCCTCCTTGATCTGATCACGTGTGAGATCTGTCATTGCTGCCTGGGTCCCTCATCTGGGAGGCCTCCCTATCCCTTCAGATTGGAGTACAAAGGCTCCTGCCGTTGAGAAAGCCCTACAGCAATGCTACCTGAGCCTCAAAGCATTAGAACCTTTAAAGAGAAGGGTGCCCACTCAGCCAGGGTGGCGTCATCAGGATTCTAGTCTCAGCCTCAAACCATACCCAGAATGATCCCTTGCTTCCCACTCTCCCCGGGTACAGGTGCCAAGTCCTGGCTCCTATCCAGGCTGACCTTTCCCTTATAAGTGTCTGCTCTAAAATTCTGTGGTCCTTTATGTCTGACCTTGACTGAAGTCAGCCAAACCAGAAAGGTTTGTGTTCACCTTTGAAACCCAAGGTGAAGGCCAGAATCCTAGAGTCTTTACTTCCAGGAAAGTCCTTGGTCCCTGGGTGGGGCGGAGGAGGGAGCACAGGGAGAGGGCTGCTAGTTAAAGAAGATAAAGAGTTGTGGCCCAGTTGCTTTCCAGAAGCAGCAAAGTTCCAAATTGCAGATAGAAATGTTGGCTGGGAAGTAAGTCCTCTTAACTCTACCCACCAACTTTATTCCTAAGCTCAGGCCCATATCCAGCCAATGCATCCAGTGACACCCTCAGAGAAAGGGGGTGGACACTGACAATCGTCCATAAAGGACCAGCTCAGGTCGTTAAAAATATAAGTATGGGTGATGGAAGTTACCTCCCGAACCCCATGTGTGCCATCACACCTGTGCCCTGGCCCCATGCCACGATCCAGCAGCTGGAGAGTTACTGTCTGAAACAGGAAGGGGCCCCCACCCACCCCAGGGCTATAGCCACTGTCCCCTCTGATGGACTGGTGCTAGAGCTGCTAAGATCTAGAAAGACACACACCAACTTGTTGAAATAATGCTTTTTTCTAGGTATTGGGAAGGTAGGTCATTTTTCTTTCTTTTTGCTTAGCCATGGGTTCAGCTTTTCTACAGCAAACACGGTTTACTTAAGTAATGGAAATTACTTTTTTAAAACATGAAAGATAACAGGCAGATCTGAAACGTCCCGGGATGAAGTCGAGTCCCCCGTTATTTCTCCCGCCTCCACCCTCACTATTCCTGCTGGCAGGCCCCCGTTACAATACAGCAAGCAGGCTCGAGGGGTGCCTCAAGAGCCTCCTGAACATGGCCTTGAATGTCTCCAGAAACCAGGCCCACACCCTGGGTTTCAGCAGAGAGGCATTGTGCTTCCCTGGCCACGAGCCTACCTACTGCCCCTGGTCAGCATGACTAACCATCTAATTCTGGAGAAATGGGAACTCATTGAGTGATCTGGCTTCCTCCAGAGAGCAGCCCATTTATTTCCTGAAGTGACTGGTCCACTGGGAAGTGGGCCAGGATGAACCTTTGAAGTGCTCCACGGTGAGAGGAGGAGAAAGAAGAGAAAGCACAATAGAGCGGCCAGGGACTATGACGGGGATGAAAAGTTCATGTCCTTGTTAAGAACAAAGATTAGATCAAAGCTAGCAGATACACGGCCCACATACCGCTACCACTTATCTGCTGCCCAGGGCAGACATTGTCAATCAATCACAGCACTTTATCCTCACTGAGATGTGGCCTCAGAATCCTCCTCGGTGCAGCTCCAGGCAACCTTCCCATCAATTGCAAGTGTCACCAGAACTGAATCTCATTTGTCATCCCTGGACTACTTGGGCTAGTGATGCTAACTCTCCACACGAGTCCACTGGGACCCCGTGAACACAGTGATCATGAGCGTCCCCTGAATCGGGAGCACGCACCAAAAGGTGCTGTAAGGTCGGTGGTTGCTGTGAACTTCCTCCAACTCGTGGAGACGTCGTTCTTTCTGGCATCAGAGAAACTCCCCGCTGGGTGTGGCTCTACCCTCTGCCAGATGGCACATGAGAGGTCATCCTCTCATCAACTTTTTTTGGGTCATGGAGCCCTTTCTCCAAGTCAAAACAGTTAGAAGGTCAAATTGCCAAAATGTGATGGAACTACTGTGCTTGAAGCTGAGGTGACCGTCCCAAGCCACAGCCGCCCAGTGCCACCTCAGCTGATGCCTCGACCACTGAAGGACTTCCTAGGAACTCTGAGGGTGCTTCCTGTGGGACAGAAGGTGGTCAATGATTTTCTCCAAGCTCCAGCGTTTCATAGATGGGGGAAACTGAGGCCCAGAGAGGAGATGTGGCTGGGAAAAATTCACCCAGCCAGTGAGGGGCAGGCCCAAGAACCCAGGAGTTGATCCAACCAACCAACCCAGTGTATTTGGTTCCTTCTTGGGGAAAGCTATATATGATATAGTCTCCCTGAATTTCTGCAGCTTCTCCCAGCTTCAGTCTTGTCAGTCACCCTGTACCTCCCATTTCCAGATCTGCAGCCGATTCACCTGCCTCGTGAATGCCTCCACTGTGCGATTCACAAGGATCCCAAACTCATCATCCAACCTGAAGCTGAACATCCAAACTTCTTCCTCCCAAGCTGTTCCCGTCCAGCATTCCCATTGCCTAAGAGCCCCATCAGCCCCTGCAATTGCTGAAGCCACAAAGTTGGGGTCATCCTTGATTCCTCCTTCCCCTCATAAGCAGTTTCTGTGGCCTTCACCTTGATCTTGACCTTGACCTCCATCATGTCTCTCCATCCCCACTGCCGTTTGCCTATTTTAAGCCACTATCAGTACCCCCTGGATTTTGGCAACAGCCCCTTAACTGGTCTCTCTGGCTGCAGCTTCTCCCTCCATTATTCAGGTTGTAGCCAATGTAATCTTTCTTTTTAAAAATTTTTTTTTCAACGTTTATTTATTTTTGGGACAGAGAGAGACAGAGCATGAACGGGGGTGGGGCAGAGAGAGAGGGAGACACAGAATCGGAAACAGGCTCCAGGCTCTGAGCCATCAGCCCAGAGCCTGACGCGGGGCTCGAACTCAGGGACCGTGAGATCGTGACCTGGCTGAAGTCGGACACTTAACCGACTGCGCCACCCAGGCGCCCCGACAATGTAATCTTTCTAAAACACACACTTGGGGCGCCTGGGTGGTGCAGTCGGTTAAGCGTCCGACTTCAGCCAGGTCACGATCTCGCGGTCCGTGAGTTCGAGCCCCGCGTCAGGCTCTGGGCTGATGGCTCAGAGCCTGGAGCCTGTTTCCGATTCTGTGTCTCCCTCTCTGCCCCTCCCCCGTTCATGCTCTGTCTCTCTCTGTCCCAAAAATAAATAAACGTTGAAAAAAAAAAATTTAAAACACACACTTGAACCTTACTCTCAGGCTTCTAATTCTTCAAAGGCTTCCTATTGATCTTCGAAAAATGTCCAATCTCCTTGGCATAGTTTACTGCATCCTTTGTAATCTGACCCGTTTACCTCTTCAGCCCGATCTTTTGGGATTCCCTGATCCAGACTTCTACAAAATGGACCTACTTTGTGTCCACACTGTGTATGTGTGTGTGTATCAAGGTCTAAACTTTTCCAAGCAGTGCCCTCTGCCTGGAACAATTTCTCCTCCCTTTTTTCCTAGCTCACCATTCCTCATGCTTCAAGGCTCTCCTTAGCTATCACATTTAGCAACGTCCTTTCCCACCCTCAATGGTTTACACTGTGGTGACCTCCACGAGTCTCCCCAGCAACTATCCTGCCTGTTCACACTCGTCACCTCAAAGGGCCTTTTTTTTTAAGTGTTTATTTACTTTTGAGAGAGAGAGAGCATGAGAGCAGGGGAAGGGCAGAGAGAGAGAGGGACAGAGGATCCGAAGCAGGCTCTACTGAACCACTGAGGTGCCCCCAAAGAGCCTTTTTTTTAATGTCCTGCCTGTTACCCACACTGGACACAAAATCCCTGAGATCAGGAATTCTGTCTTGTTCCCTGCTGGAGCTTCAACCTGAAAAGGCGGTAGATGCTTAATAAATTGTCGACAGACGGATGCATGAATTGATTCCATGACATTTTTATTCTTGATTGACCTCATGTTGTAATCACTGAGTCAGGAAGTTAGTGCCCTCATCTCCTCATTCCGTACTATTATTTTGTGTGGAATAGAAGATGAGCCAACAAAAAGAAAAAGAAGAAAGAAAATAGAGCAGGCTCAGCCATGAAGGGAGTAGCCTTGAACAGCGTGCTGTGTGCATGGATGTGGGCTCCTTAGGCATCCCAGAGGGTGCAAATAGTTCCCCAGTTGTTTGGCTTTTAATTCTAAGTATCTTTCCAGGTAAAAAAGGATCGAATTCCTCCAGTGCACCTCGGTGTTCTCCTCGAAGAGCACACATCTCTTTCCTAAGCTGATACTGTAGTTTTGTTTACGGTGACACCTCAGTTTTTCCTTGAGGACCAGAGCGTCTTAGCGCAGCGTCCCCAGAGCTTACCATAGTGTCTGTCACAGAATAAGCCCTCCGTAAATACGGGGTGGGTGGATGGAGGGGAAGTAAGGGGCGTGGGAGAAGAGAGAGAAAGAAAAGAATGACGCTGAGACAGAAAATAAAGGGGGAAAGATGACAGAAGGAAAGGAGCTAAATGCTCAAGACAGGCTGGGGTCCAGATGTTCCTCCAGACCGTGGTCCTTGGCACAGGCCAGGCTCAGCCCAGCAGCTGTGATTCACTGGCTCCCAGTCTGGGGGACACACCTGCCTGGCAGGCTATGCTTGCCAGCTCAGGTGCCCAACCCCTTCTTGCTGCGGGGCAAATGTGAGCCAGGACCCGCCCCACAGCCGCCTGCTCACCACCCTCTGTTTTAGGGCCTCCCACGCCCCGGCATAAGCCAAGCACGGGATAGGTCCTTGATCAAGCTGCAAGGGATGTTAGGGAGTGACTGGTCAGCCCGGAAGACCGAGTGGCCTCTGTCCCCTTGATCTAAAATAACAGCCCTCCTCCCTTCTTCCTGCTTTGTTTCTCTTCCCAGCAGTGACTGCACACTTCCAGAGCCTAGAACAGACCGAGGTGAGTTGCAAGCCCTTGGTTTCTTGGAACGGGAAGTTTTGATAGCTGGGGAAAGAAAGGCCTGGAGAGGCCCAGAGACTTACTCAAGGTCACACAGCAAAGTGGAGGCAGAGTTCCCACCTCTTCGCGTGCTACCTGCCCCCCACACACCTTCCAGGGAGGCCAGCTGAGGAAGGGCTGAAGGAACTCGCCTCAGAGACCAGAGCCCTGCCCCCCCCCCCCCCCCCAGTACCACAACCAGCAGCCACAGGGAGCCCTCGCAGGGTGATTACTGTGACCGAGGAGGAGCTGAATTGTTCATGTTTTATCATTTTAATTAATTTACATTTAAATGGAAAAAGAGATACTCAGTCGTTACTGGAAAACTTTTCTGTCGGTCTGGAGCAACCTGAGGAGGTGAATGTACATTTCCAACTATACGTTTTATAAAATCTAAACCCAGATCAAGTATTCCCATGAAAATTTAGTATCCAAATTGAAAAGCGCTGTAAAAGTGTAAAACGCACTCTGCATTTGGAAGGTTTAGTATGCTCAGAAGAATGTAAAGTATCTGGCCAATAACTGTGCGTATTGGTTTTACGTTGAAACGATCATATTTGGGGGATATATTGGGTTAAGTAGAGTGTGTTATTAAAACTTCATCTATTTCTTTTTCTTTTTGAACGTGGCTGCTCAAAAATTGAAAATGCCTCAGGTGGCTCCGTCGGATTTCCACCGGGCAGTGCCAGGCTAGATGGGGTGGAAAGAGGGTGACTCACTGGCTTGGGGGTCTGGCCCCCCACTGGTCGGAACAGGAGGGGCAGGTCGCTGGGCTACTCTGGAGGCCCGCCGGAGCTGGCTCCCTGCTCTCTGCACTCACACACTTCCCTGGCGGCGGGGGAAGCAGCTCGGGGATTAGCGTTAATTCTTTCCCTGGAGGGCAGATGGGGAGAAGGTTAAATGCCAAGTGACTGCAGCTGCCCAATTAAGCTCTGCGAGAGGGATGGGGGTGGAGAAGGGGCTGGGGGAGGCTCCTAGGGATTCCCAGGGAGGCGGCAGACAGCAAGGGCTGGACCACCTTTATCTCATTTCCCCTGCACCCGCCGCTGCAGTTTCCCCCGCCCCAGGCTCAGCAGGGGTGGTTCACTTTCCCAGGACCACACAGCAGGCTCAGAGCTGAATGAACTAGACTCCATCCTCCTAGTCTCTGCTCCAGCTCTTTAAGTAGAAAGCCCGGGGTTCAAGACCAGTTGCCTGCTTTACTGTTGCTCTGAAGTGGAAGCAACAGAACTGAGGCTCAAGAGGGTTTTGGCCAAGGCTCACCCTGACACTGACCATGTGCTACGTGCCTCCGTGCATTCCCTGGCTGAATATTCTCACGACACTCTTGTGCCATGACCACCATCCCTATTTATGGGTGAGGATGTGGAGGCTCAGAGAGGTTCAGCATGATGGCCAGGGACACCCAGGTAGGACACCCAGGTAGGCAGCTGGGAAGCCAGGGGATTTGAATACCCAGTGACCTGGTCTGACCTGAGCTCTGGGCTTAACCACCATGTCCTGTCACCTCTTCTGCTGAGAATCTTCCCCCAGGTGTCAGACTTGCCTGCAGGGAGGCCAAGCTGGTGGGATGTCTGGCTAGAAACTGTCTGCCTCGGCAGGAGGAGGGATGTCGTATGCCTTGGGCTACCCCCTACTTCCTCGAGCTTACATGCCACCTCTTCCAGAAAGCCTTCACTGATTCCCTCCCACCTTGTCTTCCTGCATCCTCCTCACTGCCTCTGCCCTCCTGATGGTTTTATTTCTCCACATACAGGTAGCCAACATACACTGAGCATTTCACTCACATCACTTCCCATTAGCTTTGTGGTAGTTAACTTTCTGGGTCAGTATGATTGGGATGTGGGGTGCGGAGATTAAACTATTTCTGGGCAGGTCTGTGAGGGTGTTTCCAGAAGAGATTGCATGTAAAACCAGAGGACCTAGGGGCGCCTGGGTGGCTCAGTCGGTTGAGCGTCCAACTTTGGCTCAGGTCATGATCTCACGGTTCGTGAGTTCGAGCCCCACGTCGGGCTCTGTGCTGACAGCTTGGGGCCTGGAGCCTGCTTCAGATTCTGTGTCTCCCTTTCTCTCTCTGCCCCTCCCCTGCTCATGCTCTGTCTCTCTCAAAAATAAATAAACATTTAAAAATAAAAAAATAAAAAATAAAAAAATAATAAAACCAGAGGACCTAGTAAAGCGGCTTGCCCTCCCAGGGTGGGTGGGCCTCTGCCAATCCCTTGAAGGCCAGAATGGAACATAAAGACCGAGGAAGGGGGCATTTGGGACTCCTTGAGATCTGAGTCCTCGACGAGAGACTCGCACCGTCTGCCCTCCAGTTCTCAGAACAGCCCCCCTTCTCCTGGGTCCCCGGCAGACACAGACCCCTGGGTCTCCTCAGCCTCCACCACCACTTGAGTCATGTTCTTATCCTAACTCTTATCTATTTAGCTGGTTCCGTTTGTCTTGAGAATGCTGACTAACACAACCCTCACAACCAGCCAGTAAAGAAATGTTCTCTTTGACAGTTGGGGAAACTGAGGCACAGAAAAAGAAAATGAACTGCTCACATCACAGAGCTCTTAAGGAGTAACATCTCCATATGTTTCCAGTCTGAGCACCCACTCTGAAAGGCCCTACCATTCTTCCACACAGCACCCTGGTAGGTTACTGGTTTACTCTGTCTCCCCTGCTTCCTTGTGAAGAAGTTAGGCCAAGTGGGGATGCTCCCAGTGTAGCAGTGATCAGAGCAGCCCCAGTTACCAGAGTCCCCCTGGCCGGTGCTGGCATGGAAAGTGTCACGGGTGCTTCCTGTCATCAGCGACACGCACACTGTCTGAGCGCTGCCGGTGTGCCCATCACTGCGGGTCCAGCAGGGAACAAGAAAGACCCTTGGCCAGGGAGCTTCCATGCAAGGAGAGCAGGCAGAGAGAAATCAGGTATTCAGGTAAGAATAAAAGTGATTTCTGGTTGGGACAAGGTAAAATACGGGGAAGAGGGGACCATGCGCGGGGAGGGTGGTCAGGGAGGATCACATGAGGTTATATGTGAGCAGAGATGTGCAGTGAGGGGGACAAGTCCCAGGAAGATCTGGAGGAGAGGGAACACCAAGGACGAAGGCTCTGCAGGGAGAGCATGCTCAGCATGTCGGGAAACCAGAATGGTCCACACAGACTACACGTATATTCGCAGCGGCGTTATTCATAAGCCAAAAAGTGGGAGCAACCCTGCGTTGGCCAACTGATGAATAGACGCAGGAAACGGGCTATAGCCATCCGTCAGAATATTATTCGGCCACAAAAAAGGAACGAGGTACCGATGATACAAGCTAGATGAATCTGGAATTGTGTGCAAGAAGCCAGACAGACACGGATGGTAGTATTCCATGTATATGAAATACCCAGAGTAGACAAACCTGTGCAGACAGAATGTGGATCCGTGGCTGCCTAGGGCTGGCGAGAAGTGCGGGGGCGGGGCCCCGGGGTGGGGGGGTGCGGTGAGAGGGGCTGGTAATGGGGATGCAGTTTCTCTGAGGGATGATAAAAATATTCTACAATTAGACTGATGATAATTGCACAACTCTGTGAAAACAGATAACAACCACTGAACTGCACACTTTCAGTGGGTGAGTTTTATGGTATGTTAATTATATCTCAATAAAGCTGTTAAAAAGAAAAGAAACAAGCCAACAAACAGAAGAAGGAAGAAGGGGCGGGCGGCTGCAGCAGGCTGAGCAAGAAGAGAAAAGGCAGGCAGGTCAAGTTGGCCCTCACAGATGAAGCACTCTGGCTTTCACTCTGTGGATCGAAGCCCCTGGGGTTTCTGAGCGGCCAGTCTGGTGGCCCTGTATTCGTGCTTGAAAGATGATTCATTCACAAGGCAGCCTGATGTTCTCCACGGATCCTGGTGCCTGGATTCAAATCCCAGCGGAGCGCATGGCCCTGGCTGTGTGAGTGCGGCAAGTTATGACGCCTCTGGGGGCCTCAGTTTCTCACCCGTAAAATGGGATGATAATAGCATCTCCCTCAGAGGAGGCTTAATGGAGTGAATATTCATGAAGCTCTCAGAATAGTGCCTGGCACGCAGGCAGGTCCATAAAAGTTTGGTAATTTAAATAAATAAGATAGTACTCACTAGATGATTCTTATCTGTCTGGGGAGGGAGCAGAGCCAGTCAGATCTGCTTTTTGCTTTGCAAAGCTCTCGGCCCCTCGCCTGGCTCCATCCAGCAAGTAATTGCTCCCGAGGCTTCATTCCAAATGGGCCATAAATCAGAGGCCAGGGGCTCCTGTTACCGGGGGCTGGCAGTGAAGTCCCTCCCCAGGGTAATTGGAAGCAGATGTTGCCAGCCGTCTGGCCTCCTGAGGCCTGTGTACCTGGGCTGCTTGCTTCAACAGCAGTCAGCAGTCGGGGCAAGAATTTCCATGAGCCCTTGAAGCAAAGGTCGTCAAAGAAAAGGCCTCCTAGGGCTTCCACATGTTCAGTGGCTTGTTTCAAGCAGGAGGTGGGCAGCTAAAGGGGGTCCTCTGGGGCCGAGAGAGGAAGGCAGGGTCGTGAATGACCCTGGGGCTGTCCAAGGGGGCGACTGGCAGGCAGGACGTGGGGGCCGGAAGATGGCAACCTGGAAAGGAAGGGGCACTGCGCTGGGGGCATGAGGGCCTGCTCCACATTCTCCATTTCTCAAGTTTCCAGCCTGTGCTCTAAAGGATGTCGACTTTGTAGACCTCTGTTTTCTCGTCTGTGACATGGGTATGATATTACCGATCTCAAATACATCTGAAGGGTGGGAAGTTACTGAGGTTAAGGCTCCAGTACAGCGTCCGGCACACTGTGGATGCTCAAAACAATAAAGGTAGTTATTACCAGGGACTGAGGCCCAGAGCCTTGTGATTCAACAAGCCTCTATTGTCCTGGACAGTGAGCACTGTGGATGACAGGAGGAAGTCTAGGACACCCTTAGGAGGCTCTCTTTCCAAGGTTACTAAGGCCAAGGTTTTGAGAAGGTCCAGAAAATTCCTTAACAGTCATTCAGCTATAAGTGCCTGGGTAGTTTGGCTTCAGGTACAGTTGATTCAGGACTCAGATGATGTCACCAGGAGCCATCTGTCCTCTTTAACTTCCTCTGATGGATTGCCAAATTTAGCAAATAGAAACACAGGATGTCAGTTTGGTTTGAATTTAAGATAAACAATAAATGCTTTTATAGCATAAGTGTGCCCCACTAATTCTTTTCAGTGTAAGTGTGTCCCAAATATTTAGTGAGACAAACTTCACAGTTTTTGTTTTTTTTTATTCATTGCTTGTCTGAAATTCAAAATTAACTGCACCTCCTGTATTTTATGTGGCAGCCCCTTAGTTCACCTGGGGTAGCCATAAGACAGCAAGCCTCTCATAGCTTCTCACTGGCTCCGATTGGGTCATGAGACTCTCCCAAATCAATCGCTGTGGCCTGGGGTTTCCCTGCCCCATTCCTAGGCTCTGAGACTGGGGCCAGTGTATCCCAAGATCCTAGGAGAGTAGTTCCCTCGAAGTCCAGTATGGGGTGGATGTAAGGCAAGGAAACCAGGAGCCAATGTGAGCAAATGCAGGGAAGGGGATATTTGAGCCAGAGGCGGAGAAGTGGGTGTCCAACCAGCTGGGATAACCAGAGCAGGTGCAGTGCTAAGAGGCAAAAGTGGGTCTCTTAAGGCTAAAGAAATCCCCTGGTTGTGCCTGGCTCTGCAAAGGCATCTCTGTACGATCCCCCCTCCATGAAGCCCTTCCCTAATTACTTCTCTTCTCCGAGGCTCAGTTTCTCCATCCATCAACCAAATGAGGGTAACAGGTCAAACTTCTCGGGGTCATTTGGACACTTATCTGAAGTTCAAGTGACCTCTGATTTGAAGCCCAGTTAGTTCTTATACAGCGGTCACAAATTCAGTTGCCGTCTCTCCAAACTTCTTTTCCTGGGGGTGCCTGCGTGGTTCTGTCAGTGAAGCATCGACCTCTTGGTGTCCGCTCAGGTCAAGATCCCTCAGTTCATGGGTTCGAGCCCCTCCTCAGGCTCTGCACTATGAGTGTGGCGTCTCCTCGGGATTCTCTGTCTCCCTCTCTCTGCCCCTCCTCAGCTTGCACTCTCTCTCTCAAAATAAATAAACTTTATTAAAAAAACAAACAAACAAACTTCATTTCCTAAGCGTAGATTTTTCCTAAGTGGGGTTCCAGTGCTAAAGGTCTATTTCATTACTTGAAAAAACCAAAATGACTTTTGATATCTGGTCAGGGCTTCTCAACACTATGGACATTTGGGACTGGATCATTCTTTGCCATAAGAGGACTGCCCCGCGCATTGCAGGACATTGAGCAGCTCTCCATATCCAGCCAAGACAACAAAAATGTCCCCAGACACTGCCAAAGGTCCCCTGGGGGGGTAAAGTGGCACTCTCCACTGAGAACAACTATGATAATAGAATAAAACACACAAAAATACTCACATAAACATGTTTTAGGCTACTGCATCCAACGTGTATGGAAAACCCTATATTATCCAGCTCCCTCTGGAGAGGCTTCGTATGGGCTAAGCCCTCTGCCATCCCTTAAAATAAAGTCCACATAAATTGGAGCGAAGACACCACTTCTGAAGTGAGGGAGGCCTGAGTATTCTTCCTGCCCCTAGGGACTTTCAAACTGCACTGAAAATGAGAATCATCTGTCTCAAAAATGTTTACATGTCAAGTTAATTGAATGGAGAAGGCTAAGGATAGGGCAATGCCCACTCGTCTTTCGGCTCCCATGTAGCAAAAGCCAAAGGGCTTCTTGAAACAACATCAGGATTTGTGTAGTGTTGGTGTCTTGAAGTCATGCTCTGCTTTTCGCTATTCTTTGTAAGTCATAGAAATAAGCGTCACAGCCAAGATGTCACCAGCTGTGGTCAGTGGGAAGGAGAGAGTCGGGGCACCTGCAGGTAAACACAAGGCAGCCAAATTCGGTTCAAGGCTGCCCTAGACCTTATACTGAAACCTGGGTTTACCTCTCACCCATTGGGTGTCACTGGACAAGCTGACTCCTCCCTCTGACGGGGTCTGGGTCCTGTGTAGTCACACAGGCCCATGCTCAGAAGGGCCCTGAGCGTGCCCCATGCTGCTACTCCCATCTTGAAATTCTTAATCCTTTCTGAACAAGGGCACTGTATTTTCATTTTGCACTGGGCCCCCATAAATCATGAGGCCCAGTCCTGCTCTCCGAACTCAATTTTCACATCTGTAAACCGGTGGTAACAACACCCTCCCTCCACAGGACCGCTGTGAGGATTACAGTCCGGGCCCGTTGCTGACAATTCTCAACACTGCCACTACCTGCCTGGCCATCCCAGAAGCTCAAATAAACAGTGGCTGCAATCGCTTTCAGGAATCATCTCAGAAGGAAGTCTTTAACTGCAGTCCTGAGACCATGACTCGAAGTTTCCGGAACCTTTGAAATTCTCACTGTTTATTATTTTTGTTACTCCCATCTGTTTCCTGCAGCAATGAACTCTTTAAATGAAAAGGCCTGTGGACGTGTGTGGGGGATGGGGGCCAGGGCGAGGCAGGGGGCAGTTGGGAGACTCCGCCCCTGGGGCCGCCTGGTTGAGGAGGAGTGTCCCCAGGGGCCAGTTAGCAGAGCTGAGGAAACAGACCAAGTCCCCGGAGCTTGTGCAAGGGAGGAAGGAAGAGGGGGCTTCTCTCTCACATTTGTACCCAGTTAAGCTCTCCAAGGAGGGACAGAAATGATGCAGTTACAGCTGATCCTACGAGATGTGCGTAAACCCACAGCCCTTCTTATCCAAGTGTTCACCCTGTCCTGCCTCAACAGGTGCCTCTTGATGGGTAGTAATGAGGGTGCTCTGTCTCTTCCATCACTATTATCCCCAACGGGTGTCCAGCCCCCAACCCACCCCTACAGTTTATATTGAAATGGTAGCATCCACCTGGGATGATGGAAGGTGCCAGAACCCAAGGTCTTAGGACACTGTTGGAGGTGCCCCTGTGAGCCAGTGTGCTGACTACCCCAAAAGGGACCTCAGTAGCCATTCACAGGAAGAACCACCTCTGTAGCTCCTCTGTCTATGGTGTCAGGCGACCACAAGAAGAGACTGCAGTGTATCGAGGGGCTGGTGGAGCCTCACTGGGCATCCCCAGCTGATGACCCAAGTGCTTCCTTCATGGGGGACTGGGCAGGGTCTAGAAGCTGAGTCCCTTCTCCTTTATTACAACCCCTCCACCTCTCTCCCTTCCCCCAGCCTAGAAATCCCCCCTTCTGGACCCTCCAGGTCCAGAAGCTTCCCTTTTCCCCCTGAACTCTTCTCCCACTCTTCTCCCACATGTATTATTTATGCTGTCAGTCTCTCTCATGCCCAGGGGGCCTAAGCTTTTGAAACTCGAAAGCCAAAAGCTGACACTCATTTCTCTCAGAGTTTCTGCTGAGTCATCCTCTCCCTGAGGCTAGGAGTACAGAGCTCACAGCTAGCAGAATGGAGGAGGGACCGAGGTGGAAACACCAGGAGCAAAGAACATGGCACGTCACACCACCTGCTCTCACACGGTTATGGCAAGACTTACGATGATGATTTTTGTTTATCTTTCACAAGAAGTAGAGATATGCCTGTGGGTATGTGTCACCATAGCAGAACCATCTCTTTGGTGACAAGATGCTGGAGGAGGGGGTAATCCTCCCTTTGTGCCCTAAGACATCCAGCTATCAAAGAGGGGTGCTGGGAGGAACCCCAAGTCCATCATTGCCTGGGTTGATTACCAGGGTCTCAAATCTGAGACTAAGCAAGACTTCTCACTCTTGCACTCCTGTCCACCCCTCTGAGGGTGACCATCTAAGGCCTCCACCTTCAGGAAAGTCACTGTGTCTGTGAGAGCAGGGTGGAAGTCATGAGAGCCTGTGATGGAGAACTTGAGAATCGGTAGTTCTAATGCTCAACAAGGATCCTGCTGACAAGGAGGTTAGGTGTGCTTTGAACCTGAGCTTCTTTTGAATAGATGCATCATTTACACCCAGTGAATCTTAACCATGCCATCAATACCATAAAAGTACTTTGGAAACATCCTCACCCACTTGGGGACGTCTCCCAGCCAGGTGATGAGGGGCACTCTTTTTCCCCTTCAGAGAGTCTGACCAGCCACGGTGTTCACCATGGTCTCCAGTCTTGGTGGGAATAACTGTGGTCAGCAGCCCTGAGACAGTCCTGGAAGAAGTTTGCTTAGGGACAACTCTGGAAAGTAACACACTTCATCCTAATTTGGAAGACATTTCCACTCATCACTCTGCTAAATGGCACCTCTTTTAGTCATTCCATGCCAATTCAGCTCTTTCTAGTAAATGCATTTTCAAGTTCAGAGCAGGAAAGGGCCTTTGGAGGAGTTTTCGGAAGGAACTGGGTGAGGTGAGGTGGAGCTTGGAGCCCACCTCACAGAGCCCACAGGGACCCTTGTCAAACGCTGGTTCTGGGTACAAGACCAAATCACAGAATTTCTCCCAAGGTTCTTTTTTTAAAATTTATTTATTTTGTAATTGACCTCCAAGTTAGTTAACATATAGTGCAACAAGGATTTCAGGAGTAGATTCCTTAATGCCCCTTACCCATTTAGCCCATCCCCCCTCCCACAACCCTTCCAGCAACCCACTATTTATTCTCCATATTTAAGAGTCTCTTATGTTTTCTCCCCCCCCCCCGTTTTTACATTATTTTTGCTTCCCTTCATTTATGTTCACCTGAGTCCTCATATGAGTGAAGTCATATATTTGTCTTTCTTTGACTAATTTCGTTTAGCATAATACCCTCTAGTTCCATCCACGTAGTTGCAAATGGCAAGATTTCATTATTTTCGATTGCTGAGTAATACTCCATTTTGTGTGTGTGTGTGTGTGTGTGTGTGTGTGTGTGTGTGTGTGTATTAAGATGTGGTATGTATATATATATACCATATATATATATATATATATATATATATATATATATATACACACACCACATCTTCTTTATCCATTCATCCATCAATGGACATTTGGGCTCTTTCCATACCTTGGTTATTGTGGATAGTGCTGCTATAAACATTGGGGTGCCTATGCCCCTTCAAAACAGCATACCTGTATCTCTTGGATAAATACCTAGTATTCCAATTGCTGGGTCATAGGGTAGTTCTATTTTTAGTTTTTTGAGGAACCTCCATACTGTTTTCCAGAGTGGCTGCACCAGCTTGCATTCCAACCAACGATGCAAAAGAGATCCTCTTTCTTCCCATCCTCACCAACATCTGTTGTTGCCTGAGTTGTTAATGTTAGCCATTCTGACAGGTGTAAGGTGGTATGTCATTGTGGTTTTGATTTGTATTCCCCTGATGATGAGTGATGTTGAGCATTTTTTCATGTGTCTTTTGGCCATCTGGATGTCTTCTTTGGAAAAATATCTTTTCATGTCTTCTGCCCATTTCTTCACTGGATTATTTGTTTTTTGGGTGTTGCGTTTGAGAAGTTCTTTATAGATTTTGGATGCTAACCCTTTATCTGATATGTCGTTTGCAAATATCTTCTCCCATTCTGTCGGTTGCCTTTTAGTTTTGCTGATTGTTTCCTTCGCTGTGGAGAAGATTTTTATTTTGATGAGGTCCCAACAGTTCATTTTTGCTTTTGTTTCCCTTGCCTCCAGAAACGTGTTGAGTAAGAAGTTGCTGTGGCCTAGATCAAAGACGTTTTTGCCTGCTTTCTCCTTGAGGATTTTGATGGCTTCTTATCTTTCATCCATTGTGAGTTTATTTTTGTGTATGGTGTAAGAAAGGGTTCAGGTTCATTTTTCTGCATGTCGCTGTTTTCCCAGCACCACTGTCTTTTTTTTTTTTTAATTTTTTTTTTGAACGTTTATTTATTTTTGGGACAGAGAGAGACAGAGCATGAACGGGGGAGGGGCAGAGAGAGAGGGAGACACAGAATCTGAAACAGGCTCCAGGCTCTGAGCCATCAGCCCAGAGCCGGACGCGGGGCTCGAACTCCCGGACCGCGAGATCGTGACCTGGCTGAAGTCGGACGCTCAACCGACTGCGCCACCCAGGCGCCCCCCAGCACCACTGTCTTTATCCCATTGGATATTCTTTCCTGCTTTGTCAAAGATGATTGGCCATACGTTTGTGGGTCCATTTCTGGGTTCTCTTTTCTGTTACATTGATCTGAGTGTCTGTTCTTGTGCCAGTACCATACTGTCTTGATGATTACAGCCTTGTAATACAGCTTGAAGTCTGGGATTGTGATGCCTCCTGCTTTGGTTTTCTTTTTCAGGATCGCTTTGGCTATTCGGGGTCTTTTCTGGTCCCATACAAATTTTAGGATTGTTTGTTCCAGCTCTGTGAAGAATGCTGGTGTTATTTTGGTAGGTATTGCACTGAATATGTAGAACACTTTGGGTAGTATTGACATTTTAACAATATTTGTTCTTCCTATCCAGGAGCATGGAATCTTTTTCCATTTTTTTTTTTTTTTTGTGTGTGTCTTCTTCAATTTATTTCATAAGCATTCTACAGTTTTCAGTGTGTAGATTTTTAACCTCTTTGGTTAGATTTATTCCTAGGTATTTTATGGTTTTTGGTGTCCCCCGAAGTTAAGGCTTCTAGCATTCCTCCGGAGTTCCTGTGCGGTGCTGGCCGAGATCCCACCACAAAGCCATCCACTGATCCTGGATGCATTTTATAACCCCTCAGAGTCTATGTCCTTAGCCATAAAATAGGAATAATCATATTCATCCTTCCCCATCATACAGTGAGTCCCTCCCATCAGATCATTGGCTATCTGGGGATAAGGACCTTGTCCTTTATACCTGTTCCAGGTACAAAGACAACGATAATAATGCAGTATCCTTTACTGAGAACCTTACAGGTCCTCACCAGGAACTCTGCTAAGCACTGGTCAAACATTCTCTCATTTCATCCTTACAACAAACTTCAGTTTGCCGTGGTCATTATCCCCATTTTACAAACAAGGAAACTACGGTTCAGAGAGAGGAAGTTTAAACTATGCAATTTTTAACACTTGAATCCTAGCTCATTTGCTTTTTCTTCTCTCCCCTCCCTCACCCCTCTCTCTCTAGCAGAAGAGAAATATAATCCTCTATGTGAAAAGACATTCCATAAACACAAACCCAAACTGTGTCCAGAGTATCCACAGCTCCCTCCCCTCCCCCAGGATCACTGGCCATTTATGTATCCAGGAAACAATTATTGCAGGCCTCCCCTTAACAGGCTGAGGATGAAATAATAAGTAAAAACAATCATCACCCAGCCCCAAGGAGCTTACCATCCGGGAATATAGTTAATCCTGCTGGATATCTCGGTAAGCAAAAGGTGCTCTTGACCCCACCACCAGCCTCTTCCCAGATTTCAACTCACGCATTCCGCAACATTCAGGATTTATTGAATAAGACTGAGTTAGGCTGCAAGTAACATGAAGCCCAAACATCAGTGGCTGCTCTAAACTATAAAGAGAGGTTTTTCTTATATGACAATGTCCAGTAGGAAATTGTTTAAACTAAAAGATGTCAGAACAGAGAGAGGTCTTGGATGGCCCTGTTGGCCTTTGCCACAAGGACATGAGATGGCTCCAGCCATTAAATCTATACTCAAAACAAGAGGAAAGTGGGAGTTCATGAACAAAAGGTCCCCTATCTGCTGAGTCAGGCTTTCTTTAGCGAGGCTATTCTGGAAGTCCTCTGCAAGATCTGACACTTTCATAACAGTCACTGCGCCTGCCCCTTCCACATCCCCGTGACAGTCATCACCCAGTCACCAAAGATTCTCCTTTTACAAACACATTCCTGTGGCCCCAGGAGCTTGGTCAGATCCAGACACAGACGAGGCTAGAAGTGCCAGAGTTCATGGTACCTAGGGGTAGCCTCAACCAAAGCTGGGCAGCCCTTGGTGAACAAATACCCAAGCTTTCTTGCCTTTGGGTGGGAAAACCGGGGTCTGTCCTAGAGCAACTTGCAGAGGTTCCCAGTGGGATGGGGCCTCAGTTGTCCCCAGCAATAACCTCATCCCTTATATACTCTGCATTTGGCTTCTTCTCTTCTTTGTCTCATTTCCCCACTTCCATACAAGTCCTTCCTGGAATCACCTTCCAGAAAAACTGACTCTTAGGCCTTTGCTTCACAGCGTGTGCTTCTGGGAACCCAACCTGAGACAGCCCGGTTGGTGACACTACATGGCTACCTGGCTGCAAGGGTCTGGAGACTGTGACCCTTCAGACGGAAACATGACCCTCCCATCAACACAGGGATTCTGCTGCAACAAGGGGGGAAGAGGTATTGGGTGAGCCTCTAGCAGTCTCTACCACACTTAAGTCTGGTTCTCCCCAGATTAGGTCTAGAATTTCCCATCTTTGCCCTAAGACCCACCCCGTACTATGTCACACCAAGCATCATGCTGGCACAGAGTTCCAGTGGGGGCCAGGCACAGCCTCTGCCCTCAGAGAGCTTACAGTCTCCAGGGAGAGGCAGACAGACAAGGAAGAGCTATAATACTGCTTTGGAAAGCCCTAGTTCCAGGCAGGGCTCCATCCTATGAGATTTACATGCATGATGACACTTACTATTTCTATTACCAATACTCGTGTCTGAGAGCATCCAACCTTATGTTATACTCCTTCCTACTGCTGCGATGCACATTCCCACCCCCTCGCTTGTGTTCCAGGTGTTCTGCCCACCTGGCAGGCCTTCTCTTGGCCTCTCTGTGTATTCAAGCCATTCCCTGTATAAGACCTGGGAGCCTCTCCCTCCAGCTATGTCTCCTTTGGCTCGGTGGGTCTCCAACTTGGCTGCCTATTAGAATCACTGGAGAGATTTTCTAAATCCCCACACAGAGGCCGCAAAGGGATGTACTGCGTCAGCACCGAGCTGAGTGGGGACCAGGCATCGGTATTTCTTCTGGCCCTTCCAGGCAGTTCTGATCGGCAGGCAGGATGGGAACCAGTGTCCTGACCTCTCCCTCCTATAAAGGGCTTCCGTTTGACCCAAATTTCCCTGGCAACTTTCGTTGTTTGAGGCTGGGTCGTGTGTATTTGTCTCGTCCCCCGAGACAAGTTCCTGCAGTATCTTTCAGAGCATCCGGCAAGTGCTGACCGTCCTTTGCACACTCGGTCAGGATGTGTCCACCAGGAGGCTGGTAGACACGCAGCGAGTCATTTATCTCTGTCTCTCTTCTCCTCCCCATGGCCCTTCCCGCTCGGTGGTGGCCATCACGCGGGCCCCCTCGGGGCTGACCTCTGCCTTGTCCACATGTGGCTCCCGGCGGGGACTCCTCAAAGCAAATTCAAAGGGCCTGCCCTACCCTCATGCAGCCTGCCCGCCAGGGTCAGAGGGCCTCACGTGCTGGCGTGTGCACAGCCAGCCTGCACCCCTGTCCATCGCTGCTGCCGGACCCTGCCGCGCCCCCTCTGCCTCCCTCCCTGCAGCTCCGTCCTCAGGAAGACCTCGGGGACAAGAAACATGCAGGCTGTTGTAGAAAATATTCTCCAAAGTGGCCAGGGACACTGGAGTGGCTCTCACTCCACAGGCCCTTCTTAACATGTAACTTTGCCCACCTGCCACCAAGGGGGAGAGAGAGCACCTCTTCTCCACCCAGGCAGACTTTTGTTTCTGCTTCTACCAGTAAAGTGTGGTGGTAGTAACTCCGAGGCTGGGTCATCAAGACAATTCAGCTTCCTTTTGCTTCTCCCTCATGGGACACTCACTCTGAGAACCAGTCGCCTCACGGGAAGGATGCCCAGGCCCCATGGAGAGGCTACGTGCAGGTGTTCCGTGTAGTAGCCCCCGCCGGAGCCTCAGCCAACAGTCAGATGGACTGCAGATGTGTGGGTGACACTCCCAGCCACCATCGGACTGGGCGCCAGGAGAGCTGAGAGAGTGCCACAGCCCTGACCCAGCCAGCCTACGAACCGCGACAGGTAACGGTAACAGATGATTGTTGCTTCCCACCACAAAGTTTATATGGTGTCTTTCACAGCACGGGAAACTGACACACTGGTCCTGAAAGTGAACTCAAGGCCTTCAGGGCAGGAAATGTGGGGGTCCCCAGAGGCTGCTGGAGAAGTGGGGCTGTAGCCCGGGGCAGGCACACCCCCTTGGCCGGGAGAGCATGGCCGACTGAGGTGTCCTGATGGTCTGGATCCAAAGGTGGCACTGCCCCCAGGCATTCACCCCAAAAGTGGCTCAGGGGTGATGGTCCAGACTGGCGGCCTTTGAGCCGAAGTCTCCCTCTTGCCTTCTGTGTGGAGGGAGCAGAGTGCAGGGGTGAATGTGCAGGGCTTTGCAGCAAGGAGTTACCACCCAATGCCGTGCTTGACTTGGCTGCCGTTGTGGTTTGTTGTTGTTGTTGTTGTTGTTGTTGTTGTTGTTTTAAAGACACGTATTGCCAACATTTAAAAACTGGAAGACTTCAAATAAAAATCTGTAGATACATAAATATGTATTTTCCCCCTGATTGTAGAAACAAACATGCCAAGATTTTTCTCTTGAAAATCAAACAAGCCGGGCCCACTGGGTCCACCTGTCCTGGTGGCAGCAAGTAGCGAGAGCTGAGCATTAGATAGGGTGTCCCCGCCTGGGCACCCCCATCCCTGCCACTCCCTACTGCCTTCAACTTACCAGGCTTCACTATGGCATTAAACCACCCCGGAGGTGTTTGATTTTAGAATTCCCAAGGCTCGTTTGCTCAGCTGGCCACCCAGGTCCACCACTTAGTAGGTGTGTGAGCTAGGACAAACCCCTTACCTTCCCCTACCTCTGGTTTCTAGCCTGGAAAACTATGACCCACCTGCCTGGGAGCACCGGGGGGAGAGCTAAACAAAAATGCATGGGACAGGCTTATCCCAGCATCTGGCCCATGGTAAGTCCTTTATAAATAACTGCTATTGCTATCATTATAGTCATTTTATCTGAGGCCTTGGACCTAATTCCCTGCCCGCCATCTCCTGTAGCTCCCTCTCAGCCCACACAAGCTGTGTCCCAACACCCCACTCTGCAAATCCATCCCCCAGGCCCAGGAGAACCACGGGGACGGGAACCGGCCCTGAGCCACAGCTTTGCCTGCAAAAGTAAATATTAGTGTTGGCCCAGCCTGGGAGCGCTGGATGCAGGAGAGCCTTGTGCCAGAGCCCCACGCAGCCCGTCTGCCAGGAGCTGCCAGGCAGAAGGACCACCCCAGCCTGGCCCTCCAGGCTGCTTACAGGAGGTTGGGGCCAGTGAAAGCTCGGCGGGCAACAGTTGCACCCCCACCTGTGGCCCACCACCAGGACGGGTCAATTCCCCCCAGGCCTGGGGTCTCTGACTACAGCAGAATAAGAGCCGATGCTGAGGCCCAGGGTTCTGCCTGGTCCAGGGTTCTCCCCTATCGATAGCAGGAGTTCAGCAAACTTCCAAGTACCCAGACCTCTGCGGGGAGGTAGTTACAGGGGTGGTGGCCTTTGGGTTGGCCTGGGTTTGCATCCCATCTCTGCCACTTAGTAGCTGTGTGATCTTGATCAAGAGATCCTTAACTTCTCTGCGCCTCAGTTGGCTCATCTGTAAAATGGGGATAATAGTACCTACCTCCTTGGATGAAATGAGACACTTCCCCTTCCCCACCACGCCTGACCCTCAAGTGAATGTGGTTGGACTAGTCGAGCAGGGCTTTGTGCCCAGCACCTCCTAAGTCACTGACCAGCCTGTGGACAGTCAGCGTTGTGCCCACCCTACCTACTCCACCATCACCACTGCCACCCCACATGTATACGGTGGAGTACTACGCAGCTGTTGAAAAAGGAACGAGGCCTCCTCCATCACCTTGTCTGGAAAGAGGCAGCAGCTCCCTCTGGATGGGCTAATGGACATCCAGGGAGGGTTGATGAGACAGTTTTCTTCACTCATCTCTCCCCTATGGGTGGACAGGCACTGCAGGCTAATACCTATCATCTTGGCTCAGCACAGAGACACTGATGGCCCCAACTCCCTATATGAAGCCGTCCCCCTCCTACAACAGCATCCCCCACAAATAACCATGGACACAGTACATTTCTGCTAGGGAAAAACTCCTTCTCAACTCAATTCACTGCCAAGCCAGGCGAGCGCTCCAGCTCGACAGAATTATCAGCACTGAGCTAACAGTGACAGATGAACCGAGAGGCGAGTGGGGACAGCGAGCAAACAGATCTATTTCCCAGCTCCGAGATTCCATCTGGGCTTCCCCCAACAAAAGACGAATTTCTCTGCGGAGGTGTCCACAGGCCCTTGTGGTGGAGTCAATTTTCTCCCCCTCGGCCTTTTGCCAGCGGCTGAGGAAGGAGACAGGAACCCCGGGAGGCGAGCCCCTTTGCTGCAGCCCCAAGCATCTTCCTAGCCAGGGAAGCTTTCCCGCCATCCCATCCAAGAGGCCACTGGAGGACCAGGAAAAAAAGAGTCTGAAAAATGCAGCTCTTTGGTGAAAAGAGATTGGCTGTCTGGAGGGCGAATGGAAAACAGTCAACTTCAATCCAAGGGGAAATTCTTCTTTTCCCGGGCATTCTATCTGATGAGTTTTTCCAGCCAGTCTTGCCCCCCACTCCCCAGCCCTCTATGGATTGGAACTGTTTGTGTGGGGGCGGTGGCAGCAGAGTGGGGGGAGGGGCTCAGGTCCCGCCGGGAAAAGGCTCCAAAGATGATAAAACTGGAAGGCTCTCACGGCAGTGATCTGTGGCTGCAGACGGGCCAGGTGGTGCCCACACACGTGCAGCCGAGGGGGCCGGTGACCCCTGGAGCTGTCTCTCTGAATAGAGGGGAGGTCCCGCACCAGTGGTTTCCAGGCCCCCCCTCCCGGGCACCCTGACAGAGCTGCTAAGTGACTTCACAGCTCAACACCTAGACAGCCCCATCCATCACCTGGGACAGGGACACCCTCCCTTACAAAGCAGGAGTTGCTCGAAATATCATTGCTCTTGTGTCTTGATACAGAGTGTGTCCGTAGGCCAGACACCTGGAAGGAGAACACTGGGTCAAAGGGGATTGCATTAAGCATTTTGATAGATACTAAAAGCTCTCCCAGTTTTCACCCCTGTGTCAGGCAGCTTTTACTACGTAACAACCTTGAAATTTCAGCTGTGCAAAGCAACAAGCATCTATTCTCTGGCCAACTTGCCGGCAGTGCAGCCAGGGTAGGGCTGAGCCTGGCTGGGCATGGCTGGGCCGAGCGCCAGGCCAAGTCTCCCGCCCTCCTGGGGCCAGAAGCTCCCCCAGGGAATGTGATTCTCACAGCATAAGCACCAAGGGGACAAGCGGAAACATTCAAGGCCTCTTAAGGCCTAAGCTCAGAACTGGCCGTCATCACTCCCACCCCTATCTTGTCAGGCAAAGCGAGTCCCGGTCACTCCTGACAGAGGGCGGAGGCTGGCTCCCCCCACGAAGCCTGGAGGAGGGGAGGAGGGAACACTCACTGAGCTATCGGCCCATCTACCCCACTCTTGGTCACGTGTGTGCCACACTCCTACATGGTGGAGGTGGCGGGGTATATATCAGAATGTCCACTGTAACATAGCTAGTACTATTGGAACCTACGAGAGAAGCCCAAATATCCATCAACAAGGGAGTGCTGAGCTAAACCACACGTACACAGCAGGATAGTATGAGGCCCTGAACAAGGAATGAGGCCTATCTCTGTTAACAGATCTAGAAAGGTTTCCCACATCACAGAACAAGTGATGATGCACAGGATGATTCTTCTTGGGGGGAAAGAACATCCCACTGATGTGTGTGTGTGTGTGTGTGTGTGTGTGTGTGTGTGTGTGTGTGTGTACACGCGTGCAGAAGGAAGACTGGGAGGAAGGCCATAGTCAATTTTACCTATGGGGAAGAACTTCTGAATTATTTTAACCTTTTATGCAGGGAATTATGGTTATATATTATATATGATTTTTTTTTAAACTAGAAGAGCAGAAGAAAAATTTTAAAATAACTTTGTTAGGGGTTTGAGACCTTATTAGATGCAAATGTTCTAGGAACTCAGGAATGTTTGAATCCTGCCAAACCGGAGTTATCCTCTTTCCCCTCTGCCATACACACTCCTGTCCCACAAACTCCCTTTGGGAGACAAACTCACATGAGCCATCAGGGAAGGAAACTAAGAGTGGACCTTTTATTATGAGCTGGGCTTAGTGCCCAGGCAGGCAAAGGCCTTGGATAGTAAATGAAGCATGAAGTGCAGGCCCACGACCCACGTGGGCTACTCCAGCCTGCTGAGCCCTGGCCTCATGTCCTGCTGTCTGCTGGTCCTGATAAGACCAGAGTTTCAGAGATGCCCAAAAGGGGTGGAAAAGAGCCAAGTTCGTTATACAGGCCCTGAGGAGGTAAGCTGAGCTTACACTGGCTATCCAGCCTTGGAGAGAAGGAAGCCACACCCATGTGAGTGAGGCTGCCCACCAGGAAACGCCATTCCCCATTGGCATTCCCCCTCCCACCTTTTTTTTAAAGTTTATTGATTGACTTTGAGAGAGAGAGAGAGAGAGCTGGGAAGGGGCAGAGAGAGAGAGAATCCCAAGCAGACTCCCCACTGCCAGCGTGGAACCCAAGGCAGGGCTCGAACTCATGAACCTCTGAGATCGTGACCTGAGCCAAACTCCAGAGTCAGACACCCAACCGACTGAGCCACCCAGGCGCCACAGCGTTTCCCCCCTTTTGGAGAGAGATGAGAAAGGGGGAAGGAGTATTGTCTCTATAATCACGACAGTTTCTTCCAAACCTCTAGACCTGCCCTGTCCAGTATGGCGGCCACTAGTCCCATAAGGCTACTTAAATTTAAATTGTTTTAAATTAAATAAAAGATCAGCTGCTCAGTCCCACTAAACACACATCACGTGGGCAGTAGCCCCATGTGGCCGGCGGTTACCATATTGAGCGGCCCAGATGGAGAACGCTGGCAAGGACATGGGAAGTTCTGCGGGGCAATGTGGCTTCAGGCTTTCACAGCCTCTTGCAGGTGCAGTGACTGAGGGGTTCCCCCCAGGCTGTGCATTTGGCATGGGAGTTGCCCCTAGGAGTGGTGAACCTCACCAATGCTTCCTGGACATCATCAGCAATTTCAAAATGTCTATGGTTCGTAACACCCCAGGAGGGTACAGTTCAATCTCCCTCCAAGGGAACTGGGGGAACTGGTCTCACACTGGCTGGTTCGTCCTGGCCCCACTGGCTGCAAAGGGCAGCCCTGGTCTGAATCAAAGAAATTTCCATCTGTCTCCCCTTCACTGTTGCATGTGAGGAAGGTGGACACCTTTGGAACAAGAAAAATGGATCCCATACCCACCAAAGTCTGGCTTCTGCCAGTCTCACTGCACGACCCTGCTCTGTTAAAACCCTCACTTACGTGATCCCCCAAAGCTCAAGTTTCCAGTCTCAAGCCCCTGGTCCTCTCTGTGATGTTCCACACTCCAGCACACCACCTGCTTAGAACGGCTGCCTTCTGTGCCTTTGGCCAGACAGCAACCCCTACAACTCCACTCTCCCAGGGTCCTGCCCCCAGACTTTCCCTCACTCTCTTACCTCAGAGGCGGTCAACTGATTGCCCATGGGCTGAATCCAGCTCACAGACGTGGATTATTTGGTCCATACAGCCCTTAGAGCAAAGTGTGAGTAAATGGTCTCAAAAATCCAAGAAATGTCACATAAAAACCCAAATTTTTGGCTTCCTTCAACAACCAGAAGCTCTTACAAGCCCAGACCTATCTTTCCACATGGCAATAAGCCAATGGAAGCTGAGGGAGGCTGCATCTTCTTCCAGAAGTGATACAGGCACTTACATTTGCCTCAGGCCTCATTGCTCCCCTAAAGCTCCTGCCTGACTCCCATAGGCATTAGAGTAAGGGATTCTGTTCCCACCATCTGCCCCCCCAGGGCCCTACTCTCACTGTTCTCTGGGGGTTCCCAGTATTCTTCCATGCTGGTTTTTCCATCACCCCTCCTGTCCTCACTTCCATCCCTAGCCTAGACCTCATGTGAACATCCACCAACACCTCCACCTCATCCCATATAAATATGCCATCTTGCCTGCCTCCCCTGGCATGCCCCCCACCAAGTCTCCAGGGACGGGAGCTCCCTGCACAGGTCAGAACACCAGGAACCATCGTTACACTCTACAGCCCTTCTCTCTCATAAGTACGTTGCCCCTCGACCTCTGCTGCACAGTCTGTTCTTACCTGTGGTAGCTCAGTAGCTTCCTTCCTGGCCTCCCTGATATCAGCCAACAGCCATTCATTCATTCATTCATTCACCTGTTCATTCAGCAAGCAGGCATTGAACAACCCACTATGTGCCAGGCACTATCCCAGGAGCAGTGACCAAAACAGACAAAAATCTGTCCTCTTGTGCTTACATTCTAGCGGAAGAGGACGTAGTAAAAAAAATGAGTGAGGAAAGATACTCATGTGTAAGATGGTGGTAGGTGTCATGAAGAGAAATTAAAAGGGGAAGGAGGGTAGCGACGGGGGGGGGTGTCATTTTAAAGAGGCAGTGAGTAGAGGCCTCAATAAGAAGGCGGCATTTCAGCGATGACCTAAAACAGGTGAAGAAGTGAGCCGTGTGGCTAACAGCGGGCAAAGCAACTCAGGCAGAGGGAACAGCAGATGCAAAACCTCGAGGCAGGATGTGCCAGGGTCTAGGAACAGCAAGCAGCTCGCGTGGCTGGAATGAGTAAATCGGGCCTGGTGAGTGTTATGGATGAATCCAGGAGGTGTTTGATGGGGAGGTCATGGAGAACCTCGCGGGCCATTGGAAGGACTTCGTTTTCTGAGCTGAAAGAAACGGGCTGTTCTCAGAACATCTGAGGCAATGTGAGAAATGGAACAGACAGGTGTTCTCGGGATCTCTCTGGCTGCGGTGTGGAGCAGAAGCCCAAGGGGCCAGGCCTAACGTAGGGAGACCAGTTGCCAGGCTGCCCCAGGGAGGCAGGCAGGAGATGGTGGGCTGGCACGGCATAGGTAGAATGGAGGAAGGGAGACAGAAGCAGTGGTTTTCTGGACCCAAAGAAAGTAGCACCAAATGGATCTGCAGACGTGCTAGTGTGGGGATGGGAGAGCAAGAGCCATTTGAAGATAAGGGTGAGATTTATGGCTAAGTATCTACAAGGACACAGTTGCCATTAACCAAGATGGTGAATTTATTATGTTCTAACCACCGAACCCAGTGCTTTACTAGAATTGTTTAATGTAATCCTCCTGCAAACCTACAAGGTTGGGACCAGCGCCCCGCCAGTCCATGCACTGGGTGGGTTAAATAAAGACTGTAAAGGCGGGGCTGGAGCCCCTCACTGCTTAAGCGTGGGGCTCCTAAGCCGGCCTGTGTGTGTGGCTCGCGTCCTGGTTCCGCCACTCTCTAGTTACATGATACAGGGGAGTTGATTTCCCCATGGCTCCCATCATGGCTGCGTAACAAACCACCCTGAACTTCACATCTGTCCTTTCATTATCACGCATGCTCTGGGGGTGGATGGGATCAGCTGGGCTGTTCTCCCTCTCCCCCCACCTCCCTACCCCCTCACCATCCTCCCTTCCCCTCTCCAAGGGTCTCTGGTGCAGCCAGGATCAGGCAGGGCCAGAGCCATGTGCCAGGGCTCTGGAGGCTCAAGCTCCCGAGACCAGAATGGCTGGAGCTATTTGGGGGCTCTCTGAAGCCTCTCCAGCGTGGTGGCTTCAAGGCTCCCCAAATTCTTTAATGGGGGTGCAGGGCTCCAAAGTGCATGTCTTAAAAGAGACAGAGCCAGTAGGAAGCTGCACCAGCATTGTGATCTAGACTCAGAAGTTACTGGGTCATCTCTATTCTATTCTATTCCTCAGAATTGAGATGCTAATCCCAGTCTGTATTGGAGGGGAAGGGAATTAGACTCTACCTCTTGATGGGAAGGAAGAATTTGCAGGCACATTTTAAAACCACTATAAAACCCCTGTCCCTCAGTCTCCTCATCTGGAAAATGGGGAAGATTATGATAAGAACAGTCTGCTTCAAAGGATGAAAAATTCAGATGAAGCATTTTATGCAACGTCCCATATATACTGAGCACTGTGTTTTTAAACACCTGATAGGTCATTTCATTTAGATCAAACTCAAATCACTTTCAAGCCAACGACCTGCCTTTTCCCGGATCTTCAGACATCTACCGGGGTTTTGGCTTAGATGCTGTGGATCCTTTGCAGGTACCAGCCAGCCCAGAAGGGCTTCCAGCCAAGCAGCACCTGGCTGAGCCTGGGACTTGGGCCTTCCACATTCTGCTCCCCACCCTGGCAGGTAGGGGTTAATTCATGCTGGCTTATTAGTGAATTCAATTATGGTGCACAGGTCTGTGGCTTCCAGCCACGCTTCCCGCTCCCCTCCCAAGGAGCCATGTCAGAAGAGGGAAAATAATTAGTCATTAAAACAAGTGCTTCAGGAACATGACAAACGTCAAGCCCCCATCTCACAGCTGGGAGACATCCTGACATTTAAAACAGTTGCACAGCCCCCTTGTAATGCTTGGGATGCATCAGCCATCTGCCTTTCCAAGGCATGGCCCAGAGGACCGCCAGGCTGCCCTGTTGGCTGCAGACCTCACGTGCCCTGGATTCCCGAGAATAACTCGCTCTTTGTCATCTCTCTGGCAGGAGTGGAATTACAGAGAGTGTCCCGTGCTAACAACCCCAAAATCAGGGCCTTGCTTCCCATTCATCCAACCACAAACCTGCTTATCTGTCCATCCACCCACCAACCTACTCCCCCATTTTTCCATCTCTTTATCCGTCCATATACCAACCTAGCCATGCACTCATCACCCCCATCCTTTCATTAGTCACCCACCCATCCATCTGTATACCAATCTACCCATTCACCCATTCCAATATCCGATCACCTCCAACCCAACCCATTCCGTCCGTGTGTCAGCCAACCCATCTACTCATCCAGCCAGGCAACAGACACTTAGCATCTACTAACCATTCATGTACTCATTAGCTTATCCACCAAACATCTATTAGCAACAACTATTCATGCACTCATGTACCCATTCAACCAGCATATACAAAGAACTTACTATCTCATTTATTCAGCAATGGGCACCTATCGTTTACACACTCAACACGGATGACGCAGCAACCGTGTATTCACTTATTCAACATACATTTTAGCAACCATTATTCAGCCAGTCAGCAAACAAGGGAGCATTTATTGAGCACTTACTAATGCCAGGGCCCGTACCGATCATTTGGGATACCGGGATGATGAGGACAAAGCCCATACCGTTAAGCAACAGAGAGTCCCAGCAAGAAGACAGACCCATCAAAAGAGAACTGTTCTGGGGCGCCTGGGTGGCAGAGTCAGTTAAGCGTCCGACTTCAGCCAGGTCACGATCTCGCGGTCCGTGAGTTCGAGCCCCGCGTCAGGCTCTGGGCTGATGGCTCAGAGCCTGGAGCCTGTTTCCGATTCTGTGTCTCCCTCTCTCTCTGCCCCTCCCCCGTTCATGCTCTGTCTCTCTCTGTCCCAAAAATAAATAAACGTTGGAAAAAAAAAAAAAAAAGAGAACTGTTCTGCAAGGCTGTTAGCATACTGATGAAGCCACACACATACGGAGTCTCCAAGAAGGTGTGCGGGATCTAGTCTGGAAGATTTAGAGGAAGCTTCCTGAGGGAGTCATGTGAGCTGCGAGTCAACTGTGGGCTTGAAACTCAGGCCATCCGGAATCCCAGCTCCGTCTTCTGGCTCTGTGACTTGGGGTCGTCAGTTTCTCACCGTAGAATGGTGAGATCATAACAGTGAGCTGGTAGAGTACCAGTGCTTACCACAAAATCATGAAGAGGG
Organism: Prionailurus viverrinus; assembly: GCF_022837055.1. Taxonomy (NCBI): domain Eukaryota; kingdom Metazoa; phylum Chordata; class Mammalia; order Carnivora; family Felidae; genus Prionailurus; species Prionailurus viverrinus. The sequence goes on from NC_062562.1 coordinate 38,952,536, forward strand.
AGGCATAAATGGTTAATGACCAATAAGTGGTTGCTCCTACTACTTACAGCCCGGGTAGCAGTTAGCCAGTGAGAAAGGGGAGGGAGGGCACTGCAGGCAGCAAGACCCAAAGCCGAGGAGGACCAGAGGTCAGAAAGTCTTGGCCAGGGCAGTTGGGACTAAAGGTGATTTAAGGTTGCTGAGGGAGGAAAAGGAAGGGCAGGAAGGGCTGGGAAAGACACAGACCACAGCATCTAGGACAGGGTTCTCCAAGTTAGCTCCCTGGAGCAGAGCATCAACAGCATGTGGGCACTAGAAATGCAGATTCTTGGGCCAGACACCAGGCCTACTGGATGAGAAACTTCAGGGTTGAGGCCCAACCTCCAGTGTGTTCGCCAGCCCTTCGGGTGACTGTTGATGCATTTGAGACTGATCTAGAGGGCTAGGGATTATCTCATAGTGGTGGCGGGGAGAGAATGGACGGAAGAGCCTGGCAAGGCTTCCCTGGAGGAGTGTTTTTCAAAGGATTTGCTTTCCTTACCAAACAATTACATACCTTTTTAAAAAAAGTTTAGAGGGGCGCCTGGGTGGCTCAGTTGGTTGAGCGTCCAACTTCGGCTCAGGTCATGATCTCATGGTGGTTGAGTTCGAGCCCCACATCGGGCTCTGTGCTGACAGCTCGGAGCCTGGAGCCTGCTTCGGATTCTGTGTCTCCCTCTCTCTCTGACCCTTCCCTACTTGCGCTCTCTCTCTCTCTCTCTCTCTCTCTCAAAAATACACATTAAAAAAGAATTTTTTTAATAAAAAATAAATAAAATAAAATTAAAAAAGTCTATATATATATATGTATATATTTTTTTAGTGATCTCTACACCCAGCGTGGGGCTCGAACTTACGACCCCGAGATCAAGAGTCACGTGCCGTTCAGACTGAGCCCCCCAGACAATAAAATACCTTTAGTTGCAAGCTGTTGACAAGGGGAATGAGGGGCAGGGAATGCAGGTAACAGAAAACCCAGCTGTCCTGCCGACCAAGCAATTCCCTGCGGCCGGGTCCAGGCGTGAGGCAGCTCTTGCCTCGGGGAGTTCTTACTCCTGAAGGCCAGGGACAGCTTCTGGCTCAGATCTGAGGGCAGCAGGCCAGGATCCAGCCAGTTCTGGGGGCTCTGCCTCCCCCGTGCCCCTACCCTCTGCCTGTCGCACGCAGGGATGTCACAGGAAACAATGTGCCTTTGCGAGCCGCCCCGGCTGCGTTGGCAGCGGCCTGGCGTCAGGCCTCACAATGACTCTCATTTCCTAGGAAACAAGGAGTCGCACTTGTACCTTTGCTGGGAGCCTCCGCATTTGGAGCCATCATGTGACTCGGGGAGCTATTTTTAGCCTCCCCCAGCCCTGGGTTGTAAGAAGAATGATTTGATGAAAATACTAAACTCATTAAAAGCCCGGGGGAGGGGGAGGGGAGGAAGGGCTGCCAGAGCAGGGAGGCTGCAGCCACCAAGATTTCAGCCCAGGCTGAGCAGCACAGAGGTGATGACGGCTGGGACATGGCATTTCCACAGGGCCTGTGCCCTGAGGAGGTAGGTGGGGGGGAGGGAATAACCCTAGGACATAGGATGGGCGGTTCGCGCTCTGGGCCAGGCGTGGCACTCAGCTTTTTATTTGCATGGTTTTATTTCTGCCTGACAATGCTCCTAGAAAAGAAGAACCACATCCCATTTTGCAGAAGAGGAAACTGAGGCTCAGAGGGTTTGGAGAGGTGGCTTGAGGTCATCAGTTAGGAAGCTGGGAATCCGGGATTGGAACTCAGGCCACCTGACGCCGGGGCTTGCCCCTTACCCACCCTGCCAGAGGGAACCCTGTCTGTACCCACTAGCTGTTGGAAGCAGGGGAACAGGGCCAACGTCAAGGGTGTGCCATCCGAGTAGTCACACAGGGCCCACCCTTAGAAGGGCCCTGGGGTCAGTTTAATAAGTGCTGTTACCATCTTGAAATTCTCAATCACTCTTAAACAAGGGGCCCTGTATTTCCATTTTGCACTGGGCTAGCAAATGACACTGCCGGTCCTACTAGAGAATTCTCCTGCCCCCTTCACAGGCCTCTCTGATCTGCACACTAGCAAGTTTCTCAGTGTATTTTTCTTCCTCCTATTCAGGATAAAGGAGGACTTTCTTTTTATTGTGTTCGTGGTGAAGATTCAGACTCCAGAGTCACCCACACGTGCATTCCAGTCCCAGCTCGGCCACATACTAGCCGTGTGTTCCTGGGAATCCACTTCTCCTTCCTGAGCCTCAGTTTCCTCATCGGTTAAGTGAAGACAATTATAGTTGCTCTCTTGCTTCACTGCCTCCAGGATGAAATAGGATTTTTTGTGGCAAGCACCCAGCACGGTGCGGGGCCTGCAGTAAAGCTCACTCAAGGCTGGTTAGTAGTGTTGAGTAAATTTTTTGCGGGCTTGCTCCCCCTGCATGCACACCGGGACCTTTCGTTCCCTGCCCAGCGTTCCCTGCGTGCATTAGGTTTCCAAGCAGGCGTCCTGTGGTCTCAGGAGCCTGCTGTCTGCACCATCTGCCCGGCACATCCTCTCCTCTACAGCCCCCTCCATCAGTGTTCACTGCCTGGCATCTCCTGAGGGGGTCTCAGCTGTGCCCCCAATACCAAGATGGCTGAGTGGGCCCCAACAAGGTGTATGTGACTCCCAGGATCTTCAAAGCCTCAAAGTCTCCCAGAACACACCCCAAGAAGTCCCGGATTCCTGGCTGAAGTTAGGACACACTCCACACCATCATTTATCCAATGTATCCAGACCTAATGTCATGCTTACACTCACCCTGTGAGGTAGGTATGAAAAACTGGCCTCATTTAAAAAAATTTTTTTTTCAACATTTATTTATTTTTGGGACAGAGAGAGACAGAACATGAACGGGGGAGGGGCAGAGAGAGAGGGAGACACAGAATCGGAAACAAGCTCCAGGCTCCGAGCCATCAGCCCAGAGCCTGACGCGGGGCTCGAACTCACGGACCGCGAGATCGTGACCTGGCTGAAGTCGGACGCTTAACCGACTGCGCCACCCAGGCGCCCCTGGCCCCATTTATAGATGCAGAAGAATGAGCTTGGAGAAGAAAGTAAATTTGTCCAAGGTCACAGCCACAGCGTGGCAAAGGTAGGATTAGAACCCAAGCCTAACTACAGGTCCAGGGTGAAGGTCAGGCCCCATCCTATGTTAAGCAGACAGCATGTCCCCTCATCTCACAGAAAAGGGTGACCTTAGTTTCCACTGCGGCCCCTTCTTCCAAAGGAGTCAGAGCCTGATGTGGGGTCACATGGCCTCACGCCCAGCCTCCATACACACACGCAGGGAAGGATTGCTCAAGACAGACCCATCATTCTCTGGGAAAGACACGGTCTTCAGAGTGGAGGAGAGGAGGGCCCCAGGGGGACCAGGCCGTACAGAGAATCATTTTTGCCTTGGAAAGACTTCTTAGCATCAGGGAGCCCAAATCGAGTCAATTGCTGCCTCACTTATGTCCCTTCGGCCCTCACTTCTGCTGACATCCAAAGGCTTCTTGGATGGGAACCCACTGTCCATGGGAACAACTGGTCTCAGGAGCAAGCTTGGCCACACAGAGAATATCCAGTTCGTGTCCCCCAGGAGCAGCCCCCAGCGGCGACAGTGGGGAGGGAGGGATCAAATGCCTGCTGCCTTGCACCTCAAGTGGGACAATTCTAAGGTATGTTCCACGCTGCCTCCCAGGGGACCCAATGGCACTGAGGCCAGTTGCCCATGGCAACAACCTGCTCATTACCTCATCCTGTGTTGTTGGCTGCCTTCCCTTCTGTATCTCACTTCCCTACACCTCTGCCAGTGTTTCCTGGAGTGTCCTCAAACCTTTCCTTCAGAGTCTGCTTCTGAGGGAACAGGCCTCACCACAGAAGACATTCTTTCACTCATTCCTTCATGCTACACAATTTCTGCCATTTTATGAACATTAAAAATTCCCTTAAGGGGCACCTGGGTGGCTCAGTCAGTTAAGTGGCCGACTTCGGCTCAGGTCACGATCTCATGGTTCGTGAGTTCGAGGCCCACGTTAGGATCCTTGCTGACAGTGAGGAGCCTGCTTGGAATTCTCTCTTTATCCCTCTCTCTCTGCTCCTCCCCCACTCATACTCACTCTCTCTCTCAAAATAAATAAACTATGAAAACAAAAGTTCCCTTAAGCTTCTAGAAAATGGGAATTGTCATTCAATTAAATCTGTGGAACACCTCCGCGAGCCCCGTCTCTGACTCTAGCCCCACCTCAGGTGTCTGGGAGGCAATGGATACAAATAAAACCAGAAAAATTTCCCGAGAGTGTCCCATGTGCCACGCCCCGTGCAAAGAGCTCCACGGCATTCTCTCTTTTTGCATCCACGATGACCCAGCAAAGCGGCTATTTGTAGCCTCCTTTTTCAGACAGGGAACTGAACCCTCAGGGAGGTCAAGTGTTTCTCCAAGGGGACACCACAAGTAACCAGCAAAGCCAGGATCCCAACCAGGGCTGTGGGAACCTTGAGTCTACTGAACCTTGACCTAACCGCCCCACTACACAACTGCCCATTCTCCCCACGGCCCACGGCCGGCTTGGCTTGCCGGCCAAGTGCCCCTCGTCATTTCATCCAGCAACTGCTCACAGACTCAACTACAAGTGGAGAAGCTTAGGCCAAAAGGATTCTCTCCCCTCCCTTTACATGCTCTGTGACCTCAGGCAAGTCAGTTCACCTCTCTGAGCCCCAGACTCCTCATGGCCAAAACAGGGTGGTGGTGAAGGAAGTTCTTTGTACTGTGATTATGAACCGATGCTTTAGGACTACCAGAGTCAGGACTGGGCTCGCATCGCTGTACCTAAACAGACAGGTGTAATTGTTGGTGGGAAGCCATTTCCAACTTTTCCCAGAAGCACCTGGGAGGCAGTGGGCTGAACCACAGTTGCTTTTCCCATGGAAACAGTGTCCTCAGTCCACAAGACCCTCTTTGAGTCACCAGGTCCCCTGGGTAAGGCTGGTTCAGAGGATGACACTGGCCTCACTCCTCCACCAGCTGGCACCTCTTTCATGAGAAAAGACTGGGGCATAAAAGGTAGAAGTCACAAGGCCAAGAGCACAGGTCACCTCCCATGGGGGAGGTGAGGAAGGTAGGCGGGAGCTTTGCGACAGCAGTGACTGGTGATGACCCCTGAGCTGCTGAAGGCTCTGGAGGCAGGGAGGTTCTGACTCTACGACTATTTAGGTAGGTAGCCTTGGGTAAGTTACCTCTCTGAACCTCAATTTCCTCATTTCTGAAATAGCAGCAGAAGGAAGGGGTTGTTGTGAGGGTTACATGAGACACTCTGTACAAAGGCCTCAGCTCATTGTCTGCCTTAGCGGTGACACTTGATGGGTAGGGCAACAAAAAGCAGGGCAAATCGTACTTTTCAAATGTGATCAAAACAGTATCCCCATTTTGTATGTGCTTCTTACAATGTGATTTGGCACTTCTCCCATCAAGAAATAGAGTCTCTGTCCCCTGCTCTAGAATCTGGGCAGGCTGTGACTTCCAAGGCTGGGTCAGAAAAGACAATGCACCCGTCCCTGGCTCTTTTGGGACGCTTGCTCTTAGGATCCAGCCGCCATGCTGTGCAGAAGCCCAAGCAGCCCCATGGACAGACTCCCAAGGAGAAGAAACAAAGTATTCAATCTGCAGCCCTGGCTGAGCTCCAGGCCGACAGCCAGCACCCTCTTGCTAGCCACGTGACTGAGTCATCTCAAAGTACACCCTCCAGTCCCAGCCAAGCTGCTTCAGCTGTTGTCACAAGGAACTGAGAAAAGCTCTCCCCACCGAGCCCTGCCCAAATTGCAGCTATGAGCAAAATACATGATGGTTGTTGTTTTCAGCCACTTGGCTTAGGGGTGATTTGTTTACAGCAGAAGATCACAGATGCAGAGAAGTCAGAGGACTCACCTGAGTACCACCGCTGGTCAGTGGAACTAAACCTGGAACCAAAGTCCCAGCCTCCTGGGACAATTCTCCCCTTCGCAATCCTCACTTAATAGATGAGGAAAACGGGGCTCAGGGATGCTTGGCAGCACAGTCAAGGTCACAAAGCAAATGTTATGGGCTGAACTGTGTCTCCCCGAAAAGATAAGTTGAAGTCTAACCCCCAGTACTGCAAAACGTGATCTCATTGGGAGATAGGGGTTTCACAGATACAATTAAATTAAGAGGAGGTCATTAGGGTAGGCCCTATGCAAATATGACTGGTGTCCTTCTTATTTTTTAAAAAAGGAAATTTGGGGGCACTTGCATGGCTCAGTTGGTTAAACGTCCGACTCTTGATTTCCGCTCGGGTCCTGATCTCACGGTTGGTGGGACTGAGCCCCACATAGGCTATCAGCACAGAGCCTGCTTGGGATTCTCTCTCTCCCTCTCTCTCTGCCCCTCTCCTGCTCACTCACAACTGAATGTGCTCTCTCTCTCTCTCTCTCTCTCTCTCTCTCAAAATAAATAAACATAAAAAAAAAAAGGAAATATGGGCACAAAGGGATCACACAAAGAAAATACCATGTGGAGGCCCAGAGAGAAGGCCATGTCCAAGCCAAGGAACACTCGAGGCTACCATCTCTAGGAGTCTCTCTCACAGCCCTCAGACAGAGTCAGCTGTGCTGACACCTTGATTTCAGACTTCCAGCCTCCAGAACTGGGCAACAATAAATTTCAGTGGTTTGAGATACCAAGCGTGTGGGACTTCGTTACTGCAGCCGCAGGCAAATGATAGAGCTAGTGAGTGGATGTCTAACCCTGAATGATGTTCTACTGCCTCTCCCCTGAGGCATTCTGGGAAGGCTTCCTGAAGGAAGTGGCATCTACGCCCTGAGGGATGCACGGGAGTTAGCCAAGGAGGCAAGAGGGTTCTCTGTAGAGGGGCAGCTTGGGTGACAGGAGACCTGCTCTAAAGACACAAGACACTCTACTGGCAGGAATGGGCTGTGTGTGGCAAGGGCACAAGCTGGCCCCCGAGGCAGGAAGAGGATGGCCTTTGTTAATCCAGCAGGCAGGCCATTTGGATGTTATCCCAAGGGCAGTGGGGAGCCATCTGCCTTTTTCTTCTGATTCTTGTCACCCCAGCAGGATTCCTCTAAGAGCATTTCACACTGGGCCCGGCCCTCCCCCTTGGAGCCTGGAAGTGAGGAAAATGGTGGGTTTGTGCTCAGCGGGAGAGGCACTGTCTTTGCAAGCCCCCTCAGGTCTGGGAATTAAGGGCTTCTGCTGCTGACTTCTACCCTGCAGGCCCCTCAAAAAGTATCCTCACTGCCAAGTCTGAGTCCAAATAAAGAAACGCCTCCACAGAGCTGCTGGGGGTGGGGGGTAGGGAGTGGGGGGTAGAGGCTCGTTTGGGAGGCCCTGGGAGGGGAGGGTGGCTTACTGAAATCTCCCCTACCCTACAGGGTGGCCCCATCTCAGGAGGCTCTGAGTGGAATCTTCAGGTCCTTACTACGAATGGGAAGTTTTCTAGATGAAGATGTCCCCTCCCACCCCCAAGGAGGTGGCAGGTGGAGTCATTATTAAGATTCCTGTTAGGAAAGCAAGGCCCCGCAGGTTGTGGCACTTTGGATGTCAGAAGACTGTCTCCTACACCACCAACCCCCACCCCCCTCCCCCAGAAGTCTTCTTTGTATCTCCCAAAGTCTTCCCCTCCAATCCTTTCAGATTCAAATTGCTCAGCCAAACTAGGGTTTCTGAAGTGTCCCTGGGCCTCCACCTCCCCACCGGCTCCCCAGCGCCTCCTGCCTCCACCAATACCCACTCAGTTGTTCACCAGTCCTAGATCAACAGACGTTGTCAACAAACACCTTATCAGGGGACAGCAGAGATAGAGCAGAGCCTGGGAGTCAGGAGGGGGTGCAGGGGTATGCCTGGGGCAAAGAAAACACAGCACCCAACCACTCCCCCCAGAGGCCCTGGAAATCTTTCCAAGAAGCTTAAGGTATCTTTAAACCTTAAGATTCTCCAAGAAGAGGCTGTCATGGGAAGAGTGGGTAGTGGACCTGACAGGAGCCAGCCCAGCAGCCTGGTTGACTGGGTTCTCCCCAAGTGGGTCTGCTGCACTCCCCCAACCCCCACATGGCACAGGTGTGCTGCCCCCCACCCAGGACGCAGGGGCCCTGCTCTAAAGAGGTCAAGGGTATGCCAAGTGGGGACTTGGGAGCACAGAGTAGGAAGGTGCGGGGAGGGGGTGGTGGGGGGTGGGTGGGGTGTTAACTCAGACCTTAGTTTGTGTGCGTTTGTTTTGTGTTTGCTGCTGGGAAAGAATCAGGAGACAGAGCTGTTTGTGGCTTGCTCACAGCAGGCCCCAGGAGGTAGCCAGGCCCTTTGGGGTTATTGCTGGACTTGGAGACAGCCTCTCCCCGGGCTGCTGTGAAATCTAGATTAGGCTGGGTTTCCAGGGGGAATCAAGGGGAATGATTTCCTAGGAAGGGGATGGAGTCTGAAGATGTTCAGGGCACCACCAGCGAGGTGGCTGGGGGCAGGGGGTGGGGGGTTGGTGGCCAGATGATAATGGATGTGAGGACCTCCCTACGAAGGCTGGCCCCTTCCTCAGAACTCACGCCAGCCAGCCCCGGCAGGCCTTGGAAGGAGCAGCAGCTCTGGGAGACTTCAAAGCACTGAAGTGTGGGGAGAGGCCAGAGGGACCTGTGGGAAAGAGGTGGGGTGTCTCCATGAGGCTGGGATGGCCCAGCCAGTCCCACCAGCCTCCTGACTGGGGCTTGCGTCAGGCTTAGGTTATCTTGGAGAACATACAGACACGAGGCAGCTCTTGCACAACTGAATTCACGGCTGCAGATTCACCAAAGGAGAGAGAAAATATAGGAGAAGAGGAGAGACAGACAAAAGGAAACATTCAGACTGAAGGAGGGGGACAGGAAAAGACGCTGGAAGGACGTGATGATGGGAAGGAGATCAAAGTTCTATACAGGCAGAAAGAGACTCAGAGAAGAGGGGACAGAGGGGGAAGGGGGAGGACAGAGAGGGAGGAGGGAGGAAAAGGGGAGAGGGGAGGAGAGTGGGGGAAGGGGAGGAGGGAGAAGCAGAAGGGGAGAAGGGGGGAAAGGATTAGGGGAAGGGGAGGACAGAGGGAGCAAGAAGTCAAGTAGATAGGAGAGGCAGGAAGAAAGGGGGGCTAAAGTGTAAATCGTCTCAGAAAAGGAAAGACCAGATGTTGGGGTGCAGGAGCAGGAGGTATATGTGGCTTTCGGTAGGAGGGGAGGCACCATGTGTCTTCCCCTGGACCTTAGGAGTCGGCAGGTTCTGATTTTGCCCCCACTACCTGTGGCTTTAGTCAAATGACGCCACCTCCCAGAACCTCAGTTTGTTTCTCTGTAAAGTGGGCATAGCAATAGCACGGACTGTTATCGTAGGGTTGCAGTGTGAAACACAGCAGTGCCGGGCACACCGGAAGCCCTTGGTGCCTAGAAGCTATGATACAGCAGGGGTGAGCGGAACCAGGTGGAGAGAAGGGACATGGGAAGAAACCTCTAGGCGCCCTTTTGGCCTGGGCCATCATTTTGCCTACTTGGAAGAACTCAGTCCCGGGTGGGTGGTCCCAGGAAAGCTGCCCAGAGCCCTCTCCATACTTTCTTACATCCTCACCCAGCCCTAGTAGGTGGGATCCACTCCCGTCTCCATGTTAAGGAGGAGGGCACCTAGCGTCTAAACACCCAACATGCCCAGTGTGGTCACCAGGCTAATAAGCAGTTGGGCTCAGGTGCTAGAAGGGGTCCACAGGGTCCTCTCTGCCGAAGCTCACTCCATTCCAACAGCCTTAGTTCTCCCTGAGATGAACATTCTCCCCTCAGGCTTAGAAATCCTGGCGGACTCTGCCGGGCCAGCCTGTGTTTGCCAGGTAACAGAACGCCTGGGGAACCCTGCCTGGCTGTGGGAAAGCCCCAGGCCAAGACCCAGGCAGCCGGTGAGCCAGATGCCTCCCTCCCAGGCTTTTCCTCGTCACTCGTCACTCCTCTCCCAGAGCCTGGTGGAGGAGGAGCTGCAGCAGGAAAAACCCGCCCACGTCCAGGTCCCTGATGCTCATGCCAGGATGGGGATCCAGCAGGGGCACGTGCATGCTGGGCAGGCGGAATCCAGAGAGCCGAGGGGAGGGGCCGGGGCACAGAGGGGGCCCAGTGTTTTCTCCCAGGCTGTTTGGAACAGGATGTTCTGCAGTGAGGAGGCAAGCCAAGAAGCAAGGCGTGTGTGTGTGTGTGTGTGTGTGTGTGTGTGTGCGCGCGCGCTCACGTGTGTGCATGTGTGTGCATAGGGAAGGTGAGTGGCACTGTGGGAGTCAAGGGCAGAATCCGAGCAGATGGGGGGGTGGAGGGTTAGGCGTTTATCTGAGCAGAGCAACTAGAAGTTAATGATGGAGGATGGACAGGAGGAGCAAAGGGGAGGAGAGAAGGGGGGAGGGGAGGGAGGAAAAGGAGGACCCCAGGGATTTCAGGGGCATCTCCTGCTCTCACTGTGGCCTGCCTCCTTCCACTGGGAAGAGCATGGGGGTCCCTGCTCTGAAGAAAGCCGCACAGAGCATCGAGGTGGTGAGGGCAGAAAGGTGGCCAAGGTCTCCTCCCCTGGCTCCCTGGCCATCAGCCTGCGGCCTCTCTGGTTGACAAGTGGGTTTTATCGGAGTCACATGTCAGCTTATTTCCCACCTGACACCCATCCTTCCTGATGAAACAGGAGGAGGAGGCTGATTTGGGACCACTAATTCTGGACATGGCTGCAGGGAGTTAAGGCATGTTTCTGGTTCCATTTAGGGATTCTCTCCGGAATTCTCCAATGATTGATTTGGTTCTGTGAGAAGCCAGCCTGGGTCTTGGAGTTGATGAGGTTAGATGACTGGCTGGTGGTAGATGGCTGGTTGTCGTTGGGATTGACCAGGACTCAGGCTGTGGGAGCCTGTGACTAACTACGACTGACTGACTGGCTGACTGAAGCAGGGTGGATGGATTGACCCTGACTGTCTAGGTGACCGGCTGACCAGCAGACGGACTCACTGACTACAAGTCTGACCAGCTGACTGGTTGAGAACAATGAGCTTGGTGGGTAGTTGACTTGTTGGTTGCCTCATTCAAACTGACTGGCTGACTGGCTGACTAACAATGACCTCCTGACCAGTAGCCCTGAGTAATGATCTCGCCTGAATGATGTTAGCTGGCCGTCTCCTTCAGACTGACTAGATGACTGGATGCCTGTCAGTGACCCCAGAGCCTTGACTGATGGCCTTTATTGCACACCTCACTCTCTGACATTGATCAACTGACTGGCTGGCTGCTGTTCCCTTGTGGCTGTGACTGACCAGGCCAGGCCACACCGTAGCTGCCAATGACGGACCAACAGGCAGAAAGTGACTGGTCTGGCTGGGTGGCCCGACCACCTGCCCTTGCTCCATGAACATTGACTGTCTGGCTGCCTTGACTGCCATAGGCCGCTCAATGACCATCTGGCTGTAGGACAGCATCCTACCAAGTGACATACTTTAATATGCTGACTGGCTGACTGATTTTGATTAGCTGTTGGGTGACAGATGACTACTAGGGGGATGGCTGGCTGTTTGAGGTGGGCTGACTGACCCTGCCTTGACTGACTGGCTGGCTAACAGGCTGAGACTGACCAGGTTGGGGCGACCTGCTGACCATGGCCGCGACTCACACTGTGAGTGGCCGTGTCCGACTGGGTAGCCGTGACTGTGCAGAGTCTGACTGTGAGACAATGAACAATGGATTGACTGGCTGAGATTGGCTGGCTGGCTGTGACTGTGATCCCTGGTGTGAACAGCTGTGACGGGGTGTAACTGAGTCCAACTGTGAGTCAGGGGCCGACTGCCTGACTAGCTGACTGGTTGAGGCGCACCAGATGACTGGCTGACCGCAGCTGTGACTCGTGTCACGAGTGGCCCTGCCTCGCTGTGTGGCCCTGGCTGCGTGTCAGAGTCGGACTGTGAGACCGTGACAGACCAACTGACTTTCCCGGCTGACTGCCGCTGGGTCAGCCTGTCAACACAGTCCCTACCTGTCCCGGAACCATCCGAGGCCCTACAGGGAGCTAGCCAGCCTGAGGTACAGAGCGGTTTCTGTGGAGCAGCTGGGGCAGGAAGACAGAGGCAGGAGCCACCAGAGGGAAGAGGGGAATTGGCCCTGCCCAGGGCTGGGCCCAGATGGAAAGTTCTCCGCCTCACCCCTGCAGGGGCTGGGTCACTGGCACACATACTCTGAGCTGTGTTTTTGGCCCTAGTCTCACAGCTCCTTTATTTGGGTGAGGGGAGTGGGGAGAGGGGAGGGAGCTGGGGGAACCTATAAAAATAGTGAGCCAGTAACTCACCGACAGGACTCCAGTTATAACAGGAGCCTGATGTGGGGGAGGGGAGGGAGGAAACCAGGTGGGGGTGGACGGGCTGCTTAGGGGGCTTGGACTGGGGCCAAACTCTGCCCTGGAAAATTCAGGCCTTGTAACGCAGAGCTGGGGAAGACTTAGGAAGGAGCCGTGCGTCTGTCAGGCACACCTCCTCTTACTTCCTCCATTTTATAGCTGAGGAAACAGAGGCCCACGGCCCTCAGGGCCCAGGGCATTTCCCAAAACCCAGCCCTCCAGGGGCCTCCCCAGCAGAACCCAGGAAAATGGTGAACTCCAGTCCTCTCTTCACTGCCCCCAGAAGGTGCTGGGCAGCCGGTTTTCAGGGGAAGAACTGAGGACTTGGGGGTGAGGCACTCCAGCTCTCTGAGCCTCAGTTTCCTCATCTGTTAAACATATTTCTACCGGGAAGGCGTCTGGCAGAACTCAGATTGGATTCACAGACGTCTCTACCACCTGCTCAATGTGTGGTTTCCTCACCCACAAATGTGAATGATATCAATAATGGCTCTTACTCTCTAAGCTTCTCAAGAGAGGAAAAAACATAATCCAGATAAAGACTTCAGCTCAGGGCCTGGCACTTAGTAAACAACTAAGAGATGTGAACTTTCATGATGATTAATACTCCTCTCTCAGGGATGTGTTGGGATTAGTGAAGATCTTCCATGCAAATGTACCTGGGAAGCCGCGAGGCTATGCCGCCTGGCAACCACTCTTTCCCTGGGCCTGGCAAGGCTGTCCCCAGCCGCCCTGAAATGCCACCCGGCCCCCCCGCAAAGGATTCGACAGACTCTCTGGGGTTTTCGGCTGCTCCTGATGCCACAGCTGCTGGGGCCTGGCCCCACAGGGACAGGGAGGTGAAAACAGGAGGAAATTCTCCGGGGTTCCCCTGGGAAGAGCCAAGGACCCAGTTGTCATGAGTGAGCCCTGGTGGGGCCGAGGCCTCTTCTAGGAAGACCCAGGGTTTCAGACCCTCCAGGACCAGGAGAAAAGACCAGGCTTTCCTCTGGGGCAGGGCAGACTGAGGGGCAGGATTTCCCCAGGAGACTCAGAACCCAGGTATGAGCCCAGAAAAGTCCCTCCCACACTAATACCGTCATCCTGTTCTCAAAGAGCTGCTGAAGATGTGAACTCATGTGACCTTCAGAGCTACCCGTATCTGCAGAATACAAACCAGGTAATGAAGCATCCCCAAGGTCACAGCCAAAGAACAGAAGGTCCCCTCTGAACTCATTCCCTCCTCACTCATTCCTTCGTGAGGCTTAAGACTTCAGGCAAGACTGTGTTCGAATCCCAGCTCAGCCAGTTGCTGGATCTGTGACCTTGGGCCACAAACTTACCTGCTCAGAGACTCAATTTTCCCATCTGTGAAATGGGGATGACTACAGCGCCAACCTCACAGGTTCATGGTGAGGATGTGACAAAATGCTCAAGAAATGTTTTAACAATGTACGGCTCGAGGAGCTGAGAGTTTTCCCTCTTTGGCCTCACCAAGTGCTTCCTCATTGAAAAATGGACGCAGGGACCTACCACACAGGGTCCCTGGGAAGAGTTAACATGCGCTCGGCATAGTTGCAGCCACCTGGCACAGCTCCAGGGGCCCGGTGCTCACATCCTAGGTGATCAGTCACAGCCTCCACAGCTCTTCACAGCGGCCCTGGCTGGCACACAATCAGGGCTCAGTAAATAGAAACTATTTGTCTTACTCTTAGTGGGTAAAGCAAAGAATGAAACAAGCATTTAAATACGAAGGGTGTGCTAAGGGCCACGTGAAGGTGTGGGGAGGAGGCAGAAAGGGGCAGCGAAGGAAGGAGGAAGGAATAGAAGGCGTCAGAGACTTCTAGGGCTAAGCAGAGGGCCAGACTGCACCAGCTGGGGGCTCCTGGCAGAGGGAAGCCCATGCAAAGGCCTGGAGGCTGGAGAGAGTGGGCATCTGTGGGCACCCCAGATCCTAGTGGGGCTGGAGTTAGAATCCCAGGGGTACACAGCAGGGAAAAATGCCCTGAGCCCATGTTTGCGATGGGATGGAGCAGAAGGAAGACCCTTATTCCTGACTTCCAGGAACACTAGCGGGTGATCCTTGGGGCTCTGGCCATGTTCTCAGCCAGTCCCTCAGCCCCTTTCCTGCCTGGGGCAGGGCCACTGGGCTCCCCGCTCCCCTCATGCTACAGGGCTTCAGGCAGGGGCTATCACTGGCCCATTTCACACGAAAAGAAATGAGCTACTTCTTGTATTCTTTTTCTGGTGCAGTGTTAGAGATTGCCACAAACTTAATGGCTTAAAAAACACAAACGTATTCTCTCGCAGTCCTGGGGGGTCTAAAGTAGAAAATCAAAGTGTCGGGAGGTCTGCAGCCCTTTTGAAGTCTTCTGCAGACACAGAGGTTCCTTGCCTTTCCCAGTTGCCTTGGTTTGTGGTCTCTCCCTCTTATCACTCCAACCTCTTGCTTCCGTTTTCACAGTGCCTTCTGTCTCTCCAGTATCCTGCATCCTTCTTAATTAGACCTTCATGGTTATACTGGACTCACCAGGATAATCTCCTGTCTCAAGATCCTTGAATTAATCACATCTGCCAAGTGCCTCCTACCCCAGGGCCTTTTCACTTGCTTTTTTCATTGCTTGCAATGCTTCCCCCCCTCTCCCCCCCACCAAGATATCCATATGGATCATTCCTTTACCTCCCTCAAGGGTCTGCTCAAATGAAACCCTTACTCCATATCCTGGTATTCTTCATTCCTCCAACCCTGCTGTCTTTTTCTCCATCCCACTCATCACCAACCGGCATATTAAGGATTTACATACTTGTTTATTTTCCGTCTCCAACAAGAATTTAAACTGCACAAAACTGAGGTCCTGTCTACCCCATTCACTGCTGTATCCTCAACACCTACCATACAAAATTAACAAATGGCTACAGTTCAGAGAGGTAGAGTGGCTTGCCCGAGGTCGCACAGCCAGTAAGTGACAAAGCTAGAGATGTGAACCCAAGAGGGCCTGGCTCTCATACATTAATGGTTTGAATCAGTAATGCCCGTCAGCCTCCTGAAATTTACTTATCTGGGTACCGGGCCTTCAGGCCCTGCCCTCTGCCTTCTCCTGGTTGATGATGGGGTAATTGTGGGCTGCTGTGTGACTCACCCTAGAAAATAACCAGAAGAGTAAAAATAGTTTCTGGCCCAGGGCATTAGATTTCACAACAGAATGAGGGCACCGTGAGAGCAGGGAGTGTGTCTGCTTCACTCCACACTGTGCGGTCGGTGCCAGACAAACGCCTGGCACGTAGTTGGTGCTCACGAAATCTTTGTTGACAGACGAATGGTGCTCATGAAATCTTTGTTGATGAAGAACTACTCTCTCCCCCCTCCCTCCCTCCCTCTCTCTCTCTCTCTCAACTCTGGACCACCAGTTTCCTGCCCTGAGGTCCTAGCCACATTCCCTGCTACTCTGAACATCCCTCTGAGTTTCATGACAGGGTCCCACCCAGCAGAGTCTCAGGAGGTGGCCCCACCCCTCCCCTCAAGTCCCTGATCTCAGACGTTAGTGCCCATGGCAGTGACCTCAACAACATGGTGGGAAAGGCCCCGCATTAGCCTTCCTGCCTCTCAGCCTGGACTGTACCCTCAACATTGGCCAGAAGGTGAAGGCAAATGTGCTCTCAGACCCTTCCCACTTTTCTCTACCTTCTTCTCCCTTTCCCAGCCAAGATTTTTCAAGAAAAAACACACACTTTACCCTTCTCTGCACTTTACTTCCTAACCAGCTACCAAACACTGAAGTCTACAATGGGAAGGTTTCCATGAGGATTAACTTGCCCCTCCCCCAAGCAGCCCAGAGGGGCAATGCGGTGGCAGCTGGGGCTGCAGGGGTGTCTCCCCAAAGTGGGAAGAGGATGACAGGAGGGTCTCTTGGGCCAGCACTGACATCACATTGAAGAAACGGAGCCAGATCTGCAGAAGGAATGTTCGCTTTACTTAAGAGGAGGCCCTAATCAATGTCATCACAGTGTTCATTCAATTGCACGCACAAACATTTCAATCAGCCACTAAGGTACCCCAGGACCAGGAGAGCTGGTTAACTCTACTAACTGCATGGTTTAAAGCCTTTGCTTTACAAACACAGTCATCCTGGATTGATGTAACAATAGAACCGCGACTGGTGTATGTCACCCTGCGTCCAGCACCCACCGTGAGCTGGGGCTCTGCCCTCAGCACTTTATCTCCACTAAAACTCAGCAACTTCAGGGACGCCTGGGTGGCTCAGTCAGTTAAGCATCCAACTTCAGCTCAGGTCATGATCTCTCAGTCCATGAGTTTGAGCCCCCTGTGGGACTCTGTACTGACAGCTCAGAGCCTGGAGCCTGCTTCAGATTGTGTGTGTGTGTCTCTCTCTCTCTCTCTGCCCTTCCCCCGCTCAGTCTCGTGCTCTCTCTTTCTCTCTCTCTCAAAAAAAACATTAAAAAAAATTTAAGGCTCAGCAATTTCACAGTGTTTCAGAGAGATAAGGTGTGTCCATTCTACACATGAGAAAACTGAGGCTCAGAGAGGTTGGGTCACCCGGTCAGGGCCACAGTGCTCTTCTCATTTCCACTTTTGTTCCCCTACAACAGGAATCAGCAAACCATGGCCTAGAGGCCAATCTAGCTGCTGCCTATTTTCATAAAGTTTTATTGGAACACAGCTATCCCCGGTTGCTTACGAATCGCTTCTCGCTGTTTTTGTGCTATATAGCAGCAGTCCTGATTAGTCACAGCAGAAACTACATGACCCTCAAGGCCAAAACTATTTACTATCTGGACTTTTACAGAGAAGCAACACAACCCCTGTCCTATAATCTATTCGCTGCCTGTTCCCCAAAGGGATTCTTTAAAAAGCTACCTCAAGTCATGACCCAACCTGCTTAAAATCTTTTTTCTTTTTTTAAATTTTTTTAACGTTTATTTATTTTTGAGACAGAGAGAGACAGAGCATGAACGGGGGAGGGACAGAGAGAGAGGGAGACACAGAATCGGAAGCAGGCTCCAGGCTCTGAGCCATCAGCCCAGAGCCTGACGCAGGGCTCGAACTCACAGACCGCGAGATTGTGACCTGAGCTGAAGTCGGACGCTTAACCGACTGAGCCACCCAGGCGCCCCAAAATCTTTTGGATAAAATCCCAGTTTCTTCCCATAGCCCACAAGTCAGCAGGATTTGGTATCTGCTAACCTCTCCCACTCTCCCCGCAATTAACAGGTCCAACACCCAGGACGTTTTTCCATTTACCTAAAGTACTGGCCTGTTTCTGACCTCAGGCCCCTTGTACACACTCTTCCCTTGTCTAGAATGCTTTTCCCCCAGCTTTAAGCCTTAGCTCAAATACCATTTCCTCAGAAAGGCCTTCCCTGCTGTTATTCTCCATCCCCCTTTCTAGCAGTGATGATAGTTTGTCGTTTTTTTGTCAATATGGTCACTTTTTTAAAGTGTATTCATTTACAGTCTCTACACCCAACGTGACACTCAAACTCATGACCCCGAGATCACATGCATGCTCCAGCAACCGAGCCGACCAGGCCCCCCTGTGTGTTCACTTTTAATCTCTCTGTTGCCCTAGGCTGCAGGCCTCATGGGGGCAGGGACTGTCACTGTGTTGATCAGTGCTTTATCTCCTGCCCGGTACCTAGGAGATGATCAGTGACTATATCTATGGACATATGAATGACTGTAGCACTTCACAGCAGCATCCGGGCTTGCAGGACTCCAAACCGCATTCTCAGATGCCTTTATCCCTCCTCCTTCCCACGAGCACTCAGAAGACAAGACTCATAAAAGCATGCCGAGGAACTAGACAAGTCCCAGGAAGTGGACAGCCAGGCCCCGCCCTCAGACAATTCCCCAGGGACCAAATCCTCCCACCCAAACCTCTTCCCTCCTTCCAAAGTGGCTGGCCAGAGAAGAGAGACCCCCTTGAGGGGTTGCCTGGGAGTGTCCCCATCCTCAGGGAGAAATCAGCTGCTCCTCACTCAGGCCCCACCAAATGTCCCCCAGGATTCCCGTCTGCTGAGAGGCTTTCTTGTTTCCCCAGAGAAGGTGATGCTGCAGGACTGGGTTGGGGGCCGAACAGGATCCAGATCCCAGGTGTAATGGGGTTGAGTGGCAGCCATTAAAAAGATATGTCCAAATCCTAATGCCTGGCACTTGTGAATGTGACTGTATTGGGACTGTATCTGTGTCTGTAAAGACAGATGTAAATAAAGATCTCAAGATGGGATCATCCTGGCCTCCTGGGGTAGGTTCCAAATCAAATCACAAGGGTCCTTTCAAGAGACAGAAAAGAAGATGCAGACACAGGAGAAGGCCAACATGGACACAGAGGCGCCCCAGAATGCCTGGAGCCACAGGAAGCTGAAACTGGCAAGGAAGGACCCTTTCCTAGAGCCCTGGGAAGCAGTGTGGCCCTGCCACCCCCTGGGTTTCAGATGCCTAAGCCCCAGAACTGTGAGAGAACACGTTTCTGGAGCTATCAGCTGCCCAGTGTGTGGCCAATTTGTTAGCACAGCCCCAGGAAAAGAATACACCTGCGAAGGGAAGGCTCACTTCTTGTTTCAGCCCTTAGAGGACATGCTTCCGAGAACCACAGAATTTTCTGCAAGAAGGGACATCAGGGCCAAGTCCCCTGAATCCAGGCACCTGTCAGCTCCACCTGTTTTCCCTTCCACACACCACTCTGCTCCTCCTCCCCGACTATTCGTCTTCACGGGGACCTAACTTTGCCCTGCTCAGGTGCATCTCCAGACCGTCATCTGTGTGTAGAGAGAACCAGCACCATTTGCAACTTATTTCATCCACCCCTCTATTCATTTATCTGGTCCACAAAACATTTGTGAAGCACTGACTCCACACCAGACGACACTCAAGGCCCTGGAAACGCAGCAGGGATGCTGCAGACACGAATCCCCACCCTGCTGGGCCTGGCGTACTCCTGTGGAATGGGCTGGGGGATACTTGCCCAAGTAAATACAAAGCTGTTAAAAAATTTACAACCTGTAGTGACATGTCCCCTAAAACTGTCTATGACCCCCAGGTGGGGAAGTGCTGACAAAGCCCCACTCTTCCCTCACAGGGAAGTAGGGGAGGGTGGGGAGCAGGGTGGAGGCAGAGACCAGGGTTTGAATTCTGGGTGTGCCACTTCCTGGCTCTATGCTCCGAGAGCCTTGGTCTCCCCCCTCCTCCCCCCACGGCCTCAACCAAAGCAGAAGGCGTCCAGTTCCTGGGCCTCCTAGTCCTCTGTGGCCAAGAGCCTGTGCTTCTGTGAGAGGGGGGCCTGGCCCCGGGGGCAGGGGTTGGCACCGTTCATTTCCCAGGGGCTGAGTCCACCAGGCCCAGAGGCCGGCTGCGAGGGCAAACGAGAGAGAGGCTCTGGGGGAAAGAAGGTACGGCCTGCCAGAGCTCAGAGGCTGTGCCAACCCCATCCTCCCACGGGCGACAGGAAGGGGTGTCGTGTGACTTGTGGGATCTGTGGGCAAACAAACCGTGACGCTGGATACTCGCCCAGGGAGGACAGGAAGCCTGCTTCTGAATCCTCTGGTTGTAATAAACATCATGCATTGCGTAGCTACAATTTGGCAAGCCCAGACGACCTGTTTTATACGGTTTACCAGCACAACACCCATCGATGTCACAAATG
The DNA here is from genome assembly GCF_022837055.1 of Prionailurus viverrinus. Classification (NCBI taxonomy): domain Eukaryota; kingdom Metazoa; phylum Chordata; class Mammalia; order Carnivora; family Felidae; genus Prionailurus; species Prionailurus viverrinus. The sequence goes on from NC_062562.1 coordinate 38,972,585, forward strand.
AGATGGAGGTACAGCAAGGTCACACAGCTCTAAGTGGCAAGGCCAGGATTTGAACCCAGGGCTGATCTTGGCCACCTCCCTCGCATGTCTTTAGCTCTATTTCTGAATTAGTAAGGTGTTTTTGACTGCAAGGGACAAATAACGAAATCAAACTTAACCCCACTTCTATCCCCCAAAACAATTTATTGTAGAGTTCAGGGCTTTCAGGCACAGCTGGATCTAGATGCTCAAGCAGTGTTCTCACAACTGTGTCTCACCCTCGGGCTTTGTTTTCCTCAGGATCACCTTTACTTTACAGTATGAGAGGTACAAAGATGGCCACCTCTGAGACTCCGGGTTTCTACTCTGCTTTACAAACTCAATGGAAACCGGACCTCCGGCTCTAATAGTTGTAGCACAAATCCTGGCTATCATTGTCATTGAGCCAGGTTGGATCCCATGACCAGCCTGGAACCAATCATTCAGTCAAGGGGATGCAGCATTCCCATTGGCCAGAAAGGGATCAGGTGTCCACCCTTGAAGGGGGTAGGTGAGGACAGCAACCTCTCTCCCCCAAATCACATAGAATGAAAATGGGAGGAGGTGATTCACCAAAGGGAAATAGGAATCATTTACCAGCACAAGAGACTCTTGGCAAGCAGACACAACTGGCGTGCCCTGTGGCTTGTTTCTCTCCTTTCAGTCTTCGGTAAATTTCCTTTGGAAAATCTCCAACCTCATCCTCATGGGAAGTAGAGGCCCAGCCTTCTCCCACCACAGCAAGGCAAGATGGCCCTGGGATGAGTTGCCTTTGTGTGGTAGATTGGATTGTAGAGGAGGTGGATTGTACCTCTCCCTGAACTGAGAGTGTCCTTGGTCATTCGACTGCCTTTGGCCAACAGGGTGTAAGTGAGTGTGCGGGGACAGAAATTTTACATGCGTCTGCTGTGCTGAGTTCAGTCTCCTCAGCTTCTGCCATTTGCCACAGAAACATCCTCTGGGTGCCTACAGACTGTAGAATGCAGATGTACATGGAATACCCGATCGTCGTCCCAGCCTAAACCAGAGCTACCCCAGATGACCCATGAACCCAAGAGGAAGACACATAAATGGAGGTTTTTGTTAAGTTCCTAAGATTCGGGGCAAGTTGCTTGTTACGTGGCATTATAACAGCAAAATCTGACTATCACACTTGGAAAGTTTAGGAGGTTTTATGTTGAGGGAGACCACTATTCTCTGAAGTAAACAGTCTTTGAGGAAGGTACTCTGGGCCGTGGTCAGTGGGTATTCTGCCACCATCCCCTGGGGACCCAGAAAGGCACAGCCACCATAGTTTAACACAGCACCCATATTTCAACTCCTACCCAAGAAAGTCTCTACAGGCCAAAAGGAGTTTCAGCATCTTTTCTAGAGTCCTGCAATCTGCCTTACCCTCTATCTGGGGTCTCTCAGGATCTTTATGAGCTGTGTTACTTTGGGCAATCACTTGCCCTCTCTGAGCCTTAGTTTCCTCACCTGCAAAAAGGAATAATACTAATCCTTGGCTTTGGGGAAACTGATTAAGAGTATCACAGTTATAGTGCCTGGTACAGTGAAATGTTAGCTTTGTATTTACTTTGTTTAAATTTATTTTTAAGTTTATTTACTTATTTTGAGAGAGAGCCATTATGAGCAGGGGAGGGGCAGAAAGAGAGTGAGAGAGAGAGAAACCCAAGCAGGCTCAGCAGTGTCAGACGTGACCTGAGCCAGATCAAGAGTCAAACACTTAAGTAACTGAGGCACCCAGGTGCTTGTATATTTACTTATTTTTCAAATTATTAGAGGAGTAAAGATGTATCTGAATGTCTGGTCTGTTTCTCTGAGCCTTGGGAACACCATGCACTAAGCATGTCTGTATCCTATGGCAAAGAAGCTCCAGGGAAGCCTGACCCTGGAAGGGGGGGGCGGGAAGGAATCTGGAAATTGACAAGGCAGGTTTTTCTCTTCTGTTGGGTTTGGTTTCAGTTACTTGAAGTCACGTAGCCAATGTATTTATTTTGAATGTTCATCTCACAAGTAAAAATAAAACAAAGACATTGGCACAGCAGCAGCATTTGCTACCACGTGAACCTATGATAAAGAACCCCGGCTGGAAGGAAAGTCACAATTCCATTAATCAGAAAGACATGGAACTGGCACCCTTCATTCCCCCGGGGGAATTTACTGTGAGCTGGGACTTTAATCCCAACTGACTGACGGGCCCCTGGTCCAGCCTTCTTCGGGCTCTGCCTCTCTTAGACTCCTGTTCCCGGCCCTGCAGTGTGAACCTCAGAGTGAAATAACGACGCTTTAACTAAACGACAGCAGCGAAGCAATAGCCAATCGGGTACTCACCAGGTGCTAGGCGCTGTGTTACATGCTTGACGTGCCGAACCTTCTTGGCACCCACCACATCCCCGCCAGGCTGCTATCCACTTTACTGCAGATGAGGAGCTAAGACTCAGATTTCAGGGCATGTGCCCACATCCCACTTCCAGCGGGGACAGATCCAGGACGTGAAGTCAGCTCTGGTCCTGGGTGCTGCCAGCCCAGGCGATGCTGGGTCAGCAAGAGTCCCCTTCATCTTGTATGGAGGCCCAGAAAGAAGCTCAGTGTCAGGGTCCTCCTTCTCCGCATTCTGTAGTTCCCATCCCAGTCTGTGAATCTGGCCATGGCTGCATCCCTCTCCTGGGAGAGATGGATCCCAAGCGGCAGCCCCTTGGAGCCCATCGCTGGCCGTAGCTGGGGCTGGCATCCTTGAAGCTCGAACCTTCTGACCCCACAGCCAAGTTCCGGGTCTCCGTGGCAGGCAATCTTCTCTTCCCAGCTGCATGGCCTCAGACATTCACTAATCTCCCTGGGCCTCAGTCGACCCATCTGTAAAAGAGTAGCTTACAGTCAGCTCAGTGGTTCCCAATTTGAGGCGAGGACACAATGGGTGGAAGCACAGGTAAAATGCCCTGGGTCAATCCAGTGCAGGAGCAGCTGTTCCAGATGAGAGAGGCCTAGGTCTTGGCCCGCCTGAGTCCCCCCTGGGAGCAGTGGGAACACTCCTCACCTGGCTCATCCCTGAGGCCCCATCCAGCTCTAGCATTCTGTGATCCTTGGATCTCAACACATGCCCCCCAGAAAAGTTTTTCTTCCCAGATGTGTTTATCAAGACCCTTGGGATCCAAGTGACCAAAACTCAGCTCAAACCAAGGGAAGCAGAAAGGGGAATATATGGGCAGAGTCCCCAGAATTCTACTTTGGTTTGTTCAAACGCGGCAGTCCCTTGCTTTTCTTGAATGGCTTTTTGCAGCTCGTGGGGGGGAAAATGCAAATGTTTTGTGTTAGCCTCTGAGTCCGTGCCTGATCTGGGCCCTGATGCTTACTCCCTCATCCTGAACCTTCCTCTCCCTCCTCCGGGCCTTTGCACACGCTGTGTCCTCCACCTGGGACGTTTTTCTCCAAGGTTTTCGCATCCAGCTCACTCTCCCAATCAGGCTGCAGCTCGCTTGTCACCTCTCCAGAGAGGCCTATCACGTCCACTCCAACTTAGGTGGCTCCCCATGCTCCCTTTCGCCTCACCTGGCCTTATTTCCTTATCACAGTGATCTTACCTGTGTGCTCCGGTGCCTGCTGCCATCTCCCCGTTAGAATGTCCATTGCCTAAGGCACTTTGAATCGCTTACTGGGGTATCCCTGACATCCACACTCCCCTCACTGTGCACAAGTGTTCCATAAATATTTGTGGAATGAACGAATAAATAGTGACAGTAACTCTTCATGCTTTATCAGGTCCAGATTCCTCTGCCTCAAACTCAACATGCCCTTACAAACCAGAGCCTCTTGCTTTTCTCAGCTGGAGCCACACCCCCCTGGCCAGGTCTGCAAGATAGTGCATCCTGGGCACCTCCCCACACCCTCCCACCAACCCGTCTCCCCCCACCCCGATCTGTCAAGTTTCCGCTTAATCTCCCGAAGCCAACCACTTCTGCCCGTCCCTACACCCCCGCTCCAGGCCAAGCAGGCATCTCCCCTGCCACACACACACCTCAGGGCACCTGCTGCAGCTTCCCAGGGGCTCTCCTGGAACCCCTTCTCACCTCACGCCAACCTCATCCCTGCACCGCTGCTCTGAACGTGTCTCCCTCCACTGAAAAGCTACCATAGCCCCATCCGTACACTCGGAAGAAGCTCGCTGCCTTCTGGAGGCCACAGCTCTGCATGGCCCATCCCCAGGAGCCCATCGTGTGTCTTCCTGCCCCTCTCTGCTCCAGCGCTGTGTTCACCAGACTCTTGCCCCCAGCTTAACAGAGCACGGACCACGGTTGTTCACACGCTTCAGCTGGGGCTCCTGGAGCAAGGCTGCCTCTTCTACTTCAGTTTAAACTCCAGGGGTGGAGACACTTGCCTGGCTTTGCATGCACAGCCCAGCCCTATTCCTGGCATTCAGTGGTGCTTGATAAATATTGGTAAATGAATGGATGAATAAACGCGATTGAATGTCTTCTATATGCCAGATGTTGAGCTAAAAATATAAACACGTTATCTAATTTTCCCAGCAATCTTGCAAACGAGGTACTATTATGTTTGTTGATTGAATACATGAGTGAATGGATGAATGAAAGAACTAAGGGGAGCAGAGCCGCAATCCCAAAGCATACAGAGGCCAGGAGGAAATAAAATTTGTAAAAGGCACCCAACGTAAGGCACTAGTGAGTAAAAGAGACCGTGGCAAAATGAAGCCCCATGGCATCTATTATAGGCTGAATTGTAGTCCCTCAAAATTCATAGGTTCAAGTGCTAACCCCCAGTACCTCAGAATGTGATCTTATTAGGCGATAGGGTCTTTGCAGATTAAGATGAGATTGTTAGGATGGGCCCTAGTCCAATATGTCTGGTGTCCTTATAAAAAGAGCAAATTTAGACACAGAGACAAACACACACAGAGGGGAGACCATGTGAAGGCACACAGAGAGAAAATAGCCAAGGACAGGGGGCCTGGCACAGATCCTTCCCCCACAGCCCTCACTCAGAAGGACCCCTGCCAGTACCTTGATCTTGGACTCCCAGCCCCCAAGCTGTGAAATCATACATTTCTGCTGTTTAAGCATCCCCCCCTTCCTGGTCTGCGGTACCTGGTTACAGCAGCCATAGCAGACGAATGCACATCTGAAGGCATTCACATTCAAAACCATTTTTCAACCCTGGTGGGCCAAATGAGATTTATCCGGAGGCCACGTCCTGCCCGAGAGGGCACAGGTGGAAACCCCTGCCGCTTCCCGGGCCCAGCCACACTCTGCCCACTGGGAATTGGCTCTGTGGGAAGCTGAGGTCAAGCAGATCAAATGGGAATTCAATTATGGTTTGGAGACAAGTCCTCGAAGTCATAGATTAAATGAGGGCAGGTTCTGAAGCCAGGGCCTCCCCGTGGTGCCTGAGCCCCAGGCTTAAGAAGCTGGGCATTGCCTCCCAGCAGAACCCCACGAGGCCCAGCCTGTTTGTCAAGTATAGCAGAAAACCCGAATTAAAAAGAAGAGGTAGATTGGATTAGTTTAGACATGGCTGTCGACTAATATCCCCAGCATATGGTAATCAATGTTCTGTAAAGCACATTGGAACTGCTGTTTACCAGTATCTGTTATTTGTAAAAAAAAAATGAATCTATTTTTTTCCCCTCCATTTAATTCAGAAATCTCATGTTACACAGAAAGGTTAATTACAAACCGACTTCTAAGAACCCTTTGTTGGAAGCTTCTGTTTCATTTTCTCCAAGATGAGTCCTTGAACTCCATATTTGGGAATGCAGACTCAGGCTGGCTTAGCGAAATCATTTCCTCATTCTAGCGGCCCCCAGATGCAGCAAATCTCTCAGATGGCCTGATGGAGCTGGGATTAACCAGAAACCACTTCAAACCACCCAAAACCTTCTAAAATGTGGTTTTGTTGCTTTTTCCATTTAGATTGAAGACCACCATCTTTTCAACATGTTGTCCTGGTTGCAAAAGTAAGAGGGTCTCGAGTTCTGGGACCACAATGAGAGACATCCAATATTCCAGTGGCTACACCAATTAGGTCTGTTTGCTCCCAGCTCCGGAGAAGGTAAACGGTCTATTACTTGGTAGGTAATGCATACCACATGGCATTCCTCAGCCTCAAGCCTGAGAGGCCTCATTTTCCTGGCATGGTACAGAGTAGGGCCCCAGCACCCAGGCTGAGCCCGTTCCCCACCGTTAGCTGTGCCCAGAGCTTGCCATGGCCCCGTTGCAGCCTTCCCGGAAGGCTTCTGTTCTCTCCAGCCGTGCTTGGAAAACTTCCTTACAGTAGATGTGGGCAAGACTGGTTTTTGTCTGCCTGGACCCTGGGCATCGTGGCTGGGCCAATCAGAGGACTGCATCCCTCCGTTTGGGTCGCGGATGGGCACGTGACCCAAATTCCCTAGGACGCAGAGCTAGTGTTTAAAGATAGTCCTCCTCTTTAAAAGAAAAAAAAAATTATTCTGCCCTACGAGAATATACAACTAAGCTTCTAGGAATCAATGTTCTTGCCCGATGGAGTGTTCCCAGCTGCAGCTGAACCACAAAATAAATCCCAATGATAATAATAATAATAATAGTTAAATACTTATATATTATTGACTCTGGCAAGCACTATTCTAAACATGTTACATATATTACCCCCCTGAATCCCCACAGCTTTCCTCTGAGGTCAGTACTCTGTTATCACATCCTGATTCTATACAGATTAGGAAAACGAGGCACAGGAAGGTTAAGTAACTTGCCCAAGGTCACAAAACAAGTGAGATTCAAATCCAGGGAATCTAGCTCCAGAGTCCTCATGCTCAAAGACTACCATAGAGGGAGCAAGGGAAAGAGGGAAAGGTGCTATCATTTAAGCCCCAGGATCTAGCCATGCCTGAAGCTACCGCTGGATTTCTTAGCGTCACAAAGCAATTCATTCCCTTTGTTTGCTTACCTGCTGTGTTTTGCTGTCTGTCTTTTGCAACCAAAGGAGTCCTGCTTCAGGTATCCCTCCAATACATTCTTCCCGGGTAGAAGATTGGCAAGAAGCATCTCAGTGTTTCCTAGAGTCTATTTCCCAGGGCTTGGACGACAAGCATAAAATCCCTTCTTCAGGTTCTATTATTAATCTCGTTTCACTGACTATGAAACTGAGGCTGGAAGAGGTTAAGTCACTCCTCCAAGACTGCATAGCTGATAAGTAACAGGCATGCCTAAGGCCCCTCATGTCTGGCTGAACCTATGTCCATGACCCCCCACTACCTACATCCCAATCTGTAGTATCACTGCGCTGATTTGTAATGCATAGCCCGTCTACTTCCAACATCAACATAAAGGTTCGTAGTAGAAATTCAGATGCCAAGACAGTTAAAAGTGGGTGTTGTTGTTAATTTTTTTTTTTTAAATTTTTTTTTTTTTTTTCAACGTTTATTTATTTTTGGGACAGAGAGAGACAGAGCATGAACCGGGGAGGGGCAGAGAGAGAGGGAGACACAGAATCGGAAACAGGCTCCAGGCTCTGAGCCATCAGCCCAGAGCCCGACGCGGGGCTCGAACTCACGGACCGCGAGATCGTGACCTGGCTGAAGTCGGACGCTTAACCGACTGCGCCACCCAGGCGCCCCATAATTTTTTAAGTAATCTCTACCTCCCACGTGGGGCTTGAAGTCACAACCCTGAGATCAAGAGTCACATGCTCTACCAACAGCCACCAGTCACCACTAAATTTGGCGCCTATTTTCTTTTTTCTTTTCTTTTTTTTTTTTTTGAGAGAGAGAGAGTATAAGAGAGTGTGTGTGGGGAAGGGCAGAGGGAGAGAGAGAATCCCAAGCAGGCTCCATGCTTAGCACAGAAGCCGACATGGGGCTCGATCTCACAACCACGAGATCATGACCCAAGCTGAATTCAAGAGTTAGATGCTTAACTCACTGAGCCACCCGGGCGCCCCTAAATTTGGTGCTTTTTAACAATAATTTTATTTATACATGACTCACATGTTACACAATTCAAACAGTAGAATTTACAATTCAATGATTTTTAGCATATTCACAGAGTTGTGCAGGCATCGCCCAAATCAACTTCAGAACATTTCATCATCCCAAAGGAAACCCTGTAGTCTTTCACAGTCACTTTCCATGTCTCTATAAATTTGCTAACTCTTAGACATTTCATATCAGTAGAATCATAAAATATATGAAATTTGTGTCTGGCTCCTTTCACTCAGAATAATATTTTCAAGGTTCATCCATGTTGTAATATGTATCAGTACTTTGTTTCTTTTTTTTGCTAACACTGGAAATTCTATGGATATATTGAGTCTTACTTACCCATTCATCAGGTGATGGATATTTGTGGGGGGTTTTCGTTCACTTTTTGGATATTATAAAAAATCCTGCTAAGAATATCTGTGAACATGTTTTCCTGTTTTCATTTCTTTGGTATGTACCCAGGATTTGCTGGGCTTGCTGTAGGGTAACTCCATGCTTAACTTTTTGAAGAACTTCCAGACTATTTTCCAAAATCGCTACACAATTTTACATTCTCACCAACACTTTTGATTCTCCATCTTTTTTATTATGGCCATCCCAAGGAGTGTATCTCAACACGGTTTTGATTTGCGTTTCTCTGATGGTTAATCATATAAGCGTCGTTTCACATGCTTATTGGCTATTTGCATGAATATATTGGGAAAATGTCTATTCAGATCTTTTGCCCAATTGTTAATTGCGTTCTCTTTTTATAATTGACTTGTAAGAGATCTTTATATATTCTATAAAGTCCCTTATCAAATATATCAGTTGTGAATATTTTCTCCCATTCTATGAGTGTCTTTACTTTTTAAAAATTTTTTAAAAATATTTATTTATTTTCAAGAGTGAGTGAGAGAGAGAGAGGCGGGAGAAGGACAGAGACAGAGGAAGACAGAGAATCTAAAGCAGGCTCAGCACTGAAAGCGCAAAGGCAGACCTGAGGTTTGAACCCACGAACCGTGAGATCATGACCTGAGCTGAAGTCGGATGTTCAACTGACTGAGCCACCCAGGTGCCTTTCTTTTCACTTTTTTGATGGTATCCTCCGAAGCATGAAAGGTTTTAATTTTTATGGACTCCAATTTATCATTGTTTCTTTGGTTGCTTTCGCTTTTGGCATCATATGTAAGAAATCATTACCTGATCCAAGGTTTATGAAGATTTACTCCTGTGTTTTCTTGCTCTTATATTAGTCTTTGATCCATTTTGAATTAATTGTGTATGTATATGGTGTGATGTAAGGTGTCCAGCTTTGTTCTTTTGCATGTAGACACCCAGTTATCCCAGCAGCATTTATCAAAAAGACTATTCTTTCTTTGTTCAATTGTTTTGTCACAGTTGTCTAAAATCAATTGATTGTAGGGGCATCTGGGTGGCTCAGTCAGTTAAGCTTCCATCTCTTGATTTCAGCTCAGGTCCTGATCTCACAGGTTCATAAGTTTGAGCCCCATGTGGGGCTCTGCACTGTCACTGCACCTTGCTTGTCATTCTCTCTCTCAAAATAAATAAATAAACTTAAAAAAAAATCAATTGATTGTAAATGTGAGGGTTTATTTCTGAATTCTCAATTCTATGCCATTGATCTATAGATCTATCCTTATGCCAGTATCACAATATCCTGATTATTTTTGCCCTGTATTGTTTTTAATATAAGAAGTGTGAGTGCTTTGATTTTGTTGCTTTTAAAAAGATTGTTTTAGCTATTCTGGGTCTTTTACATTTCTGTGTGAATTTTAGGATAAGCTTGTCAATTTCTGCAAAGAAGCCAACTGAGATTTTGATAGGGATTGCATTATGTCTGTAGATCATGGGGGAGTATTGCCATCTTAACAATATTAAATTTCTGATCCATGAACATGGGATATCTTTCCATTTATTTGGGCCTTCTTTTGTCTCTTTCAACAATATTTTATAGTTTTCAGCATATAGGTTTTACATTTCTTCTGTTAAACATATCCTTTTTAAGTATTTTATTCTTTTTAATGCTCTTGTAAAATGGAATTTTCTTAATTTTATTTTCAGATTGTTCCTTGTTGGTAGATAGAAATACAGTTGGTTTTTAAATACTGACCTTTATTCTGCAATCTTGCTGAACTTCGCTGCAATAGCGTTTTGTGGATTCCTTAGGATTTTCTATGTATAAGATCATGCCAATTGCAAATAAAGATAATTTTACTTATGTATTTCCAATCTGGATGCCTCTTGTCTCATTTTCTTGCCTAATTAGCCTAGCTAGAAATCTCAGTACGATGTTGAATAAAATTGGTAAGAGCAGACATCTTTGTCTTGCTCCTGATCTAAGGGGGAAAGTAGTCTTTCACCATGTAGTTTGATGTGGGTTTTTCATAGATATCTTTCATCAATTTGAGGAAGTTCTCTTCTATTCCTAGTTTATTGTTTTTATATTACAATGGTGAAAATTAGTTTTAAAAAGAGATCTTGAGGCTTTCAGATAAAGACAGAGCATTGAACACACATACCATTTTGTTCCCTCTTGGTCACCATCTGAACTGGAGTAAAAGTTCTTTTATTTTGTTTTGTTTTTTGCAAGAAACCACAGGTCTGAGAGAATGAAGAGGACACAATAAAAGAAAATACTTTAGGCTGGGAAGCAGACGGGGAGGTAGCCAGTGCCTGCTGAAAGCCAAATCTAAGCCAACATGCAAAAGCCAACAAAACCAACCAAATCCTCCAAAAGTCAGGAACTCATTACTCATGTAATTCTAGAAGGGCAGGTGAAGGGTGGCGAGGACCGAATAAGGAAAATAAGTTAAAAGCCAGCAAGAAAAGCAGATGGCTTCCCATATCTGCTCCCTGGGTCACCCCTCACTCCAGGATGCAGGGCATCCAGCCCTCCTCCACTCCCCTTAAGAAAGAAGGTTTATTTCCTGAAGAGTGTGACACAGAGGATATGGGACTGTCCATGATGAAGGCTGAGGCCCCAGACTGCTCCCCAGTCTCTACCTCCAGCAGGAATTTGGAAGGGTCTGACGAACACAAAGTGGAAAAAAACTAAAGATATTTACATTTACATTTGGGGTTCCCCCAAAAAAGAGTTCCCCCACAGCCCTCTATCTTTAACAAGTTCTATCCTTGGCTTGGTGTTTTCAGCCTTAGCTTGCCTCTCCATAGGATTTAGAGACACCTGAGAAGAGCCTTTAACAGGACATAAAACAAGGAACTTAACAACAGCAGACTAGTCTGAGAAAAGAAAGCTTTAAATCATCATTAATTTTCTCCAATGAGAAAATATATTGCAGGCATGAAATAAGAGGCTGAAATGACAAAACAGAAGTGTACAGAACAACAAAAGAATGGCCCGTGGAAATGGGAAACATGATATAAGAAATGAAGAACTTAATAGAAGAAATGGAAGGCAAAGATGAGGTGTATTCGTTTCCTAGGGCGGCTCTAACCAAGTACCACAGACTGGGGTACTTAAAGAAATAGAAATTTACCATCTCACAGTTCTGGAGGCCAGAAGTCAAAAATCAAGGTACTGGCAGAGATTAGTTCTCTCCGAGGACTCTACAAGGAGAATCTGTTCCTTACCTCTCTCCTCCATTCTGGGGGTTTGCTGGCAATTTTTGGTGTCCCACGGCTTGTAGATATATCATTCCAATCTCTGTCTTCATTTCGACTGGCGTTCTCTCTGTGTCTGTGTCCAGATTGCCCCTGCAATAATGATGCCAGTCATATTGGATTAAGACCTACCCTATTGATTTCACTTTAACTTGATTAGCTCTGCAAAGACCCTATTTCCAAATAAGGCCACACTCACAGACACTGGGGGTTAGGAGTTCAGCATATTTTGGGGGACACAATTCAGCCCATAGCATGAGGTTGTTTTTTTTTTTAAAAAAACCCGAAAGCATGAAAAGAACACAAACAGAAATCACAAGAAAATCAGAGGAGGTACAGTATCTGGATAACAGAAGTTCCAGAAAGAAAAAGTAGAGAAAATGAAGTCATCAATGCAATAGTTTAAGGAAATTTCCCAACACTGAACGATTTGAATTTGGGGATTGAAAGCATCCAGTGGGCATTCAGCACAGTTGTGAAAATAGATCCACCCCAAAGAGCATAGTCATGAGGTATCAGTGTACTGGGGACACAAAAGAGCTTCTTTATTTTATGTTATGTTATTTTATGCTATTTTATTATTTTATTTTATTTTAGATTTTATGTTGGCTGTTGCATCCAACATGGGGCTCAAACTCACAACCTTGGGATCAAGAGTCACATGCTCTACCCACTGAGCCAGCCAGGAGCCCCCAGAAAAGCTTCTTTAAATGTCCAGAGAGAAAAAAATAGGTCCCATGTGCAGGATCGGGAACCAGAAAGCTTGAGGCTTCTCATCAGTGTCACCAGATGTGAGGAAGGAAAATGACTTCCAGGGGAGTGTACAAGGTGGGTATGAAGGAAGAATGCAGACATCGTTGGTCTTGAAAGGTCTCAAAGAATAGAGCCCCCCCCCACCCACCCCACATCCTTTCTCAGGAAGCTACTGGAGGATGAGCTCCACCAAAACGAGGAAGTAAAACAACAAAGAGGAAAACCGGGATGACAGGAAACAGGAGATACAACAGAGAAGAGAGGGACATACCAGGGTGGTAGTCAAGGGAGGTCCCACTGTGAGAGCCGTGCTCGGCCTGGATGGGGACAGGTCGGGAGACACTAGAAGAGATGTCTTCAAGAAGCTGAAACGAGGACACCTAAAGCCAATGAATCTGTTGGCAAGCATCGAGCCCACAGGCCAGCTAGCCTCGTCTTCCCCCTCCACCCTGCATTTCCTCCCTTTTCTGACTGGCAGTTTCAGGAGGCTATCCCCGTGGATTGCCAGTTTTGAGCTCCCTCGAGCTCGGCTTCCTGTCGGGCTGGCTATTGAGTAGCATTGGCAGGAGATGAGAGGGGATGAAGCAAGGGGGGGTCAAGTGTATTTCACGCTCCTCCCGGCCTGCTTTGATGCCACCTTTTTGGCAGTGGCTACTTTATCCCTCCCCAACCACAAATCCTGCAAAGCTGCTTCTCTTGCAGAGCTGTAAATGCTCTAGGCTCCGGTAAGCCTCTTTCCCCTCTTTGCCCTTCAGGCCTGGCACTGGTAATGGCTTCCCACTGTTGCTAACGTCTGTGGGTACCTCTCCACCCAAGTCCACACCTCTCTCAAAAGCCCTTTCATGTAGAGCCCTCGGGTGGAAACCTCTCAGTGATATGCTCCGTATGACCAGGGCCCTGACTAAGCCTATGCATGTTTGGTTTTGAACTGGTGATAAATGCAGAGAGAAATAAGCAGACAAAAAAATACTAACTTCAGAAAAAAAAAATTGTGCAGGAAAGACAAAGTAATCACAATTTTACCATAAAACTCCACTGTGATATACACTTACGTATATAGTCAAAATAATATAAATGCTGATGCTGATCTAATCAAATATGCTATACAGACAGTGGGTCCGGGGTCAGGGAGAAGTCTATGTTTGTAGACTGAAAATGGGCAGAAGGAAAGAGCTAAAATCTTATCTCCCATAGTAGAAATTAAGAGGTAACACGCAAGATGGAAAACAGGAAAGAACCCACTGGGCATGATTGTGACGTATGAAAAGAAATACCAAATAGTGATAAGGAATAAAAAAGAGTTTCCTCTGAGAAAAAGGAAATGGAAGAGAACGGAAGCAGGACTGGAAGTTTAGACTGCTGTAACTCTTAATGGACTAATCCTCTAGGGATGCATAACTAAATACCACCGATTGGGTGGCTTAAAAAACAGATATTTATTTGTTCACAGTTCCGGAGGCCAGAAGTCTAAGATCTAGACACCTGCAGCAGGGATGGTCTCTGCAGACAGCTGCCTTCTTGTGGCCTCGCATGGCCTTTGCTCTGTGCGCGGTGAGAGAGTGAGGTCTCCGGTATCTCTACCTCTTCTTATAAGGACATCAGTCCCCTTAAGGGAGCCACCCTTACCACCTCACTTAACCTTACATATGTCTTTAAAATTTTTTTTTTAATGTTTATTTATTTTTGAGAGAGAGAGTGAGATTGAATGTGAGCAGGGGAGGGCCAGAGAGATGGAGACACAGAATCAGAAGCAGGCCCCAGGCTCCGAGCTGTCATCACAGAGCCTGAAGCGGGGCTCGAACTCATGGACCGTGAGATCATGACCTGAGCTGAAGTTGGACGCCCAACCGACTGAGCCACCCATGGGGGCCCCCCCTTACATATGTCTTTAAAGACTCTATCTCCAAACAGTTCACTTTGGGAGTTGGAGCTTCAACATATGAATTTGGGAGGAACACAATTCAAACCATAACACCTAACATGACTTGATCCGGGAGATTCTTTAGACTATGGCTATGTGCATTACGGTGTATCTAGGGAGCATCCAACTGTGCGTTAAATTGTCTTGATGTAAAGGGCAGGATTAAGGGCATAAAGACACAGGCTAATGGTGGACTTTGGTGACACACACGCTTCTTACGGATCCTGGCTTTGGATCACACAGGAGACTTGCCATCAAGGGCTCCAGATATGGACCAGACTCACACAAAGACCTTCCAGAGCAGATGCAATTAAATGCGTAACTGAAACCTCATTCCTTCCCCAACCCAAAACCTCAGACCACGGAATTCCCCAACTTGAGGACCATTTCCCAGGTTTCACTTTGGAGGAGGTGGACTGAAACAAAGAGGTGACTGGGAACGTGAAGCGGGATTAATTGTCAGCCTGGCTCGCCCAAAGTTCCAGGTGCCTCCACCTGGCTTCAGTTCGCTACCACTTTTAACAATACAGCCAGAATGGGAAACCAGGTTTTTCTGCTCGGAGTCTCTCCTTGGATATGGGAGGGTGAAGGGTGAAGGGACTGGAATGCAGGAAGTGAAGTTGGGAGTTAGTTCTAATTCCTGGTCAATCTCTGTTTATGTTCTTATAGTCTGGTAAAATGGTATGGTAGACTAGTTAATGCTCAAAATATCTGCTGCCCCTCCCTGTGGCACCCAGCCTAGAGGAGATGATACATCGCTATCCTGTGTTGGGGAAGGGATGCTTTTTTCTTCAGGGAGAAAGTCATTTATAGGAAGAGAAGTCAGAGTCATGCCCAAGTTGTTTGGATCCTTCTTGGCCTGCAGTGGAGATATATACACGTCTCCTTCTTTCTCTGGAGAGCCCTAACTAATACATAGTGGTTTAAATAAAAGAGAAGTTTATGTCTCACCAATAGGGGTCAGAGGCTAGGCAGGGCGCCTGGGGATGACAGCTCTAAGGTGTCATCAGGGACCCAGGCTCTATCTTTCAGCTCTTCCTGTCCTCAATAGGTAGCTTCCATCCTTAAGATGACCTCATGGTCCATGGTGACTGTCAGTTCCAGCCATCACCTTAAAGTTCCAAGCCAGCAGCCTGAAGAATCAGGCAAAATTAAAGCATGCTGGCCTGCCTCCCATCATTCAAGGACATTAAGAGTCTCTACTGCATAAGGGCACCTGGCTGGCTCAGTCGGTTAAGGGTCTGACTTCAGCTCAGGTCATGATCTCACAGTTCGTGGGTTTGAGCCCCGTGTCGGGCTCTGTGCTGACAGCTGGGACCCTGGAGTCTGCCTCAGGTTCTGTGTCTCCTTCACTCTCTAGCCCTCCCCCACTCGCAGCCTGTCTCTCTCTCAAAAATGAATAAACGTTAAAAAAAAAAAAAAAAAGAGCGTCTACTGCATAACTGGAAGATACCCTTGTTCTTATATTCAAATACGGCCCTGGCCCTTCTAATCAGACTCATTTCAGGCCGTGCACTTTGCAACACTGGGCAACGGTTGTCAAGGTGTAAGGACTGTCGTGTTTGCCTTCGGTCTGTGACGGTTGTTTAACGGGAGGTCAGGTCAGACTCCTTTTCAGGGTGGGCTCCTTGCAGGCAAAGGGTGGGCAGAGTGAAAGTAAATAAATATGCTGACATCTGACAAACAAGAGAAAACAGCCAAGCAGAGGCATACAAAACTCAGGAAACAAGAGGTTAAGCCCTCAAACGCAGAGGGTGGAGACAGGGCTGGCCCCCAACTGGGCTCCCCACAAAGGGCCTGCTGCCTCTTGGGATGCCCGCCCCAGCTCTACCGGTGGCCCTGAAATGGGAGAGGCTGTTCTCCAAGCGTTAGAAGGCCAAGCCAGAATCTTCCCTGTGGGGAGGACTCCGGGAAGGGGGTGAGGCTTGCAGCTAGATTGCTGTCTTGGAACTAGGCCCTTTGGTCAGTGCTGGTGTCCACGGAGCAGTTCACACGGTTGGTTCCATGCTTTTAGGGGCGCTCAGGAGCGCGCGTGGGAGGGCCTTGGGCCCTATCTGCCAACTAACTGCTGGGCCCGGGCACCCGCTCTCTGCCCGCTGTGCCTCCACCCCTCCCCCTCCCCTCCCGAACGAGGCTGCAGGCCCGGGCGGCGGCGGGAAGTGGCGGGCCCTCCGGCCAGAAAAAGGGGGGTGCGTCCACCCGGCAGCGAGTCCGCCAGTTCTTGCGCTTCATTCTTAAACACGCGGCCGGAGGACTTGGCCGCACCACGCTTCGGGCGAGGACACTGCGGTCCGGCCGCTCCTGCGAGCCCACTGGCCTCTCCGGCTCCACCCTTTCCCTGCCCCCTTCCCCTTCTCCGTCCCCAGTCCTGTCCCGGGCCCCTTTCCCGTCCCCCCACCTTCCCCGTCCCCCCACCTTCCCCATCCCCGGATCAATCCCCACCCCGTTCTCCCGACCCCTTCCGCCACCCCGGCCCCCCCTCCCTGGACCCATTCGCGGCCTGTCCGCTTGCCCCCGGGGCCCTTGGCGCGGCAGCCTCCCGCAGGCCAGGAGCCCCCACAGCCCTCCTTCGCGGCACCGGACTCTATTAAGCCGCATCTTCAGATGTCTGGGATGCGGGCGGAGGGGACTTTCTCAGACCCCGAAGTGGACGGTCATGTCAAGAGGCCGCGGAAGCCTCACCTGCTGCCGGGAACAAAGGCTTCCGGCGTCGGGGGAGTCAAGAACGACTCACTCAAGCAGGAGTGTGACTGAGATGAGAGCGGAATCCAGAGTCCAGCTGACAGCCAGGGCGCACCGTTAGATCTGCTCAGAGTGGGTCGGAGGAGAAACCTCCGAGGCGGAGCGCACGGGCTGGCCAGGGCCTGGGCCACGCTGCTGGCTCGCACTGGCTGGAGCCCGCTCTCCCCGCGGCTTCTCTCTCCTGCGGTGGGGGCTCCCTGTTATGGCTCTGAATGGTCCTATCCTTGTAACTCATGGGCACCGGGAGGTGACGCGAGCCACCCCTTTGCAAAGCTACTGTGGTCCGCACGTGGCCTCAAAGGTAGGAAATGGCGGGTGTGCCCGATGCGGAGTCACCCTGTGGAGCAGGGAACTGAGATTTTGTAGGTATCTAGGAGGAGCCGGGAACTCTAGCTCACGAGACCTTTGTGTTACCGTTCTCCAGAGAAAGAAGCCAAGGTTCAGAGAGGCTCAATCATTTTCTAACGGCCACAGAGAGGCCCAGTAGGTCTTAACTACAGTCTTTTCACAAACGCTCCCCCCAGAGTTACGTTAGTTGGTGGAATACATTTTTAAAACACCATATTAAAGAAAGTGAAATGGGTTTCTTTCCAGCAGGACTTCTCAGAGCCTTTGATATACTAATGATCACTGTGAAACTCCAAGAGGGCTTCTGTATTAAACAGGACTTCAACCAAATGTATTTGGCCACAGCCAGGCATCTGGCCTAACTCGAGTTCTAGGAACATACTTTGGAGGAAGCTGCCCATTCAGCCTCTTGAAGACTAAACTCTGAATTAGACAGCCTTGATTCAAATCCCAATTCCTCCACTTACTAGCTGGGTGGCCTTGGGCAAGTTCCTTAAGATCTCCGTGCTCCAGTTGCCTCATTTGTAAAACAGGCAGGCAGCGATTTCTTCATTCCACAACCATTTATCCAGCACAGACTGCCAGTAACCCTTCTAGACACTGAGGGCTATGTCAGTGCTTACCTCATAGAATGTGACAGACGGCAGTGTATTCCAGGAAGTAGTACATTTTTTTCTCCGAGGGGCCAGATAATAAATATTTTAGGCTCTGTGGCCCACACGGTCTCCACTGCAACAATTCCACTCTGCCTTTGTAGCAGGAAAGCAGCCACAGACAGCACGTGAACGAACGAACGGGTGTGGCTGTGTGCCAATAAAACTTTATTTATAGATGCTGAAATCTGAATTTCATATATTTTTCATCACAAATATCATTCTTTAAAAATTTCAACCACTTAAAAATGTAAAATCCATTCTGAACTCATGGGCTGTACAAATACAGGCAGTGGGGAAGGATGTGGCCCACGGGCTGTCGTGTGCCCATCCTGACTATATTCCATAATGTTTCTGTGCGGATTAAGTGAGTTAATACTAGGCGCTAAACACAGTACCAAGAAAGTGTGTTCTTGCTATGTAAATAAATTTTGCTACGGTGATGTCGCTCCACGTTGCACAGAAGGGATTTACAGAGTCAGGATGAAGTGAGGGATTGTCACAGAGCTGGGAACATAAAAAAGGGTCCCACGCAACTGTGGTTCCCAGGACCCGCCACTCACACCCGCTGTTCCTGGTGTACACAGTGCTCTTCGAGGGTAAATCCCCACTAGGGATTCACGGGGCTTCTACGGAAGAGTAGCAAGCCCAGACGTTGTCGGCCCTCGGCCTCTACTCAGCAGCCACCGAAGTGGTCCCCACGTCTCGCCGGCCACACAGGCAAGCTGGCCCCTTCGTCCACCAGTGGCTGCTGATGGGTTCGGGATGAATGGAGGTGCCGGCGGTTCTCCCTCTTATTAGTCTATTTGTTTGCATTGTCAGGATGATCTCTGCACACAGGAGTCACTTGGAACGTTACAGTACCATTTATTAGAGGGTCTTGCCTCTTGGGAATGCCTCCCCTTCACACATTTTCCACTCTGGCAGATTGTTATAATTCCAGCCAATGAGATAACTCTACTGTAGACTTCTCCAAACGGGTACAAATTTCTTTAAACGTGAAGAGGCAATGAATACAATTTATATATCTGCCTTGCTCCCCTGCACGGAGCTCTCCTCCTTCTGGGGCTGCTGTGATGGCTGAATTACTCAGGCTGAAAAAATGGTTCTCATCTACAATTCACTCTCCATGAGCGTATTTGGGGCCGATCTAATGGATTGTAGCTCAAACTTCTCTGTGCCAGGAGCTCGTGACATTTATGCACGAATGAAAAGCCCCACTCCCCATCAGTACACATGTGCGTATACACTTATGACATACACACGTATAGACACATATGCATGCAGGTACAATATATGTGTGTGTAATCCACAACCGATGCTTAGTAATCTACTGTCATGATGCCAGGCATCCTGTGGCTCTCTAATTCTCCCACTGACTCTAAACTTCTTTTTTGGTAATAACAGGACAGTGAACATCATTTTAAAAAAATCAAACTTTTAATGAAGAGAAGCCATATTCATTGTAACACTGTGTGTAGATACAGAAACACCAAGCAGCTGTCAAAAATACCACCGGACTTGATTTACATGTGGCCTTTGCCAGATTGCTCTGGGCCAGGGCCGGGGGGATGGGGGGGGGGGGAGGTATATAACATAAAATATAAAAAGATAAAACAATCACAAACCAAACCTTTCTCATTCCCAGTGTTGCCATCAGCGAAGCATTATAGCGAACGTCCAGGAAATAAAGTTGTCCCACTTATTAAAACCACGACAAAATAGAAGCAACCCTGGGGGCGGGGGCGGGGGGGGGGGGCGGAGACCTGGGCAGAGTAAGGTTTGTTTCTGAGATGAGGAAAATGAGCCTAGGGAGGCTGACTTGCCCACAGTCACCCACAAAGTCAGGTAGAGGTGGCAGCCTTCCACAGCTCTGACTCCCAGCATGAGCCTTGCTGTTTCCAGGAATCACATCCGTTTGGTGTTTTGCCCTGTTATTTGAGAGTCCCTGGGGTTGGCAGAACCGGTGCGACAGCCTGGGCAGGTCCTGGTCTGGCCTACATGGCTACACCCATCACTGCCAGCAGGCCTTTGGGTCTGGCATTTAAAGCTACAATGCTTGGCACTGGCCGCCTCCTCTGGTCCCATTTTAAACAGGAAAGCGGAGGTTTTCGAAAAGTTGGTGTTGGATATTTAGTTTCCTTCTTTCCGGACTCCTTCAAGTCTCTCAGCCAGCCTTCCATTGAGAATCCCTATGGCCCCAGGGAGGGCTCCACAACGGAAGAGTTGACTAAGTCAGCCTTGTAGAGTCCCCCAGTTGCTTTGGATGGGTTTGGTCCAGGGAAGGAATGGCAAATGAGTTTTACCACACAGGAACACGGGGTCACGAAGACTGTAGAGCTGTGTTGAGGCTTTGGAGTCTGAATTCAGCTGAAAAGACAGTACTGTGAGTGATTAGTGAGGTCTGGCACAGCTCCAGATGGGGGAACAGGTGGGGGTGTGGTCACTTGAATGCCAGGTCTAGGTCAAAAGCACCAGCAGGAGGGGGCCAATTTCAGTCTGCATCCACGTGCTTATCCCCCTTAGCTGTGTTCTGGCAAAGCACTGGATCTGTCATTGGGACTAGAAACACCCAGTCCCCAGGTGCCCTACAGTGAGCTCCCCGTCGCAGCCTTGTGATGAATGCCTGGAGAAAAGGCAGGTTTCCCAGGCAGAACATGACACCTGGATATCTACTTTCGCTTCAGGGTCTGCCCTGACCTGAACCTGCCCTGAGCCCCTTCCTCTCTCTTTCCAGACATGTCCTATGACCTTTTCTAGAAAAATCAGAGCCTCCCCTGCAGTATTCAGTGGTCCGTGTCTATCGCACTTCACAGAACTCCGACTGCTAGGGAAAAGACTGCACCTTCCTGACAAACACTATTAGGAGCGGCCAGAACAGATCTTGGCTTCTTTGACAATTAACAAGCAGGACCTTGATCAAGAGGATGGTTCTGAACCTTTCCTTCCCGGGATGTTAAGGTTTCGGAGTAGCTCTTCAGAACCGCTCGGAGATCAGGGACGAGACAGACCAAAGGCCTCCCTGACACCCCTCATCTCCTTGCTGCCCCAGGCAGAGGCTGGCCGGTTGCCACGTCACAGGATTGTGAGAGCAGAGCATAAGCCTGGGTGCCTTCTGGCTTCAGGGATCATCCTATCCTTGACCAGGATGAATTCAGCCAGCGTCTATACCATGTCGGTGTCACACCTCAGCCACGGTGTTCCTCAGTGGGGGTCTGGACGCGTCGACACAGCGTTTAGCCGAGGACAAGAGGGAAGGAGCCATTGTCTCCCTTCCCTCTTGTCCTTACGGCCAGAAAGGATCCAACTTCTTGCTGTACGCCTCTATCTATGCGAGGCAGCTGCCATCCTCCTCAAAGGGTGGAGCCAGGGCCACCAGCAGCGGGGACCCTCACGCAGGACTCCTCAGACACCAAAGAAAGCAGAGAGGTAGGGGGTACAACCAATCGCCTGTCTATAGCCACAATAGCCGCTGGGAAACAGGAGACGCCATCTGATCCCTGCCCTTACACCCTTCCAGATCCTTTCTGAGACTTCTGAGGAGCCAGACTTGGGTGACACTCCGTACCGGCAATTAAGGACCAAGGAGAACGCAGCTTTCTTAGTTTCCTTTCGTCAGGACGAACCCATTTTCCAGTTGGGGGTCCTGCACCATGTTACACCGTGTTCCTTTCAGTGCTAGTCCAAGTGCAAACTCAGGACAAAGAAGAGTAATCGGGTGCATCCTGAAGCGTTTCAAGTGGTTTTCGTATCCTCTGGAAGGGCACAGCGACCGCTGCGGCCACTCAGCAGTGGTCTCCCTAGCACGCGGCAAGCTTTGTGTGTGTGGCCTTCAGGTCTGACACTGCACTTGTTTACATCGGAGTGACAATTTACCTAACTGCAGTTGGCCAGAAATGGGTTGTCTTCTGACAGTTTGCGGCGAGCCACCAAACTGTTGTCAGCCGCCATCTCTTTTTAAATCGCTATAACCGATCTCAAAGGATGAGCTTAGACACATTAAGATGGTTTTCTTCCCAAATATGGACGTTCTTTTTGTTCAGTTAGGTTTGCTGTTGCAGCTTTGAGATATGCACACCTAAACCAACTTGCGCTCTTGGCCTCCTGTTCCCACTGGAAATAACCCGCGAGCTAAAAATCCGAGTACAAAATGGAACCATTTTCCTAAGGCTAAAATCTATACACAAGGAAATAAAGATTTCAGTGTAAATTTTACTATTTTATTTGTGAAAAAACTACAAGCAGAATTCATAAATAGACATTTCTATTTAAAGCAGGAAAATGATAAAGTGGCTTCTAATAACATAGTCGTGCACATGCCAGTAACAGGAATATATTAACATCTTTTATTTGCTAGACAAAGAGCAGTGTCCAATATAAATTTCCCCAAAACATTTAAGACCTGTGAATTTCTGACCAGTTCACAAAACCACCAACTGACACTTTAGCATGAAGAAAAAAACAAACCTAACAGACTGTCAGCTCTAAAGACGTTACAGAGCAGAAACTTCCAAAAGCGTTATACAAGCTGTCTTTCTGGGCAAATGAAAAATATAGCTCGTATAATACATTAACAAAAATTCACAAGATAAGATTATGTTTTGACATACTTAACAAGCATTCTCTATTTGTCTCCAACAAACAAAGCTAAGGAAATAATGTAACCATCTTTACACAGTAAATTAAGGTTACAAGTCATACACAAGAACAGAACTGCTTGCGCATTAAAAACTGTTCAGCTCCATTGTCATACTCTAAATGTTGGCTCTTAAACCATTTTCGGTTACATACAAGCAAAGGTTATTATATATTCAGCAATTAATAAATTTTCAATAATTTAAGATACGGTAGCTTAAAAAAGTAGACTGAGAATGGTCTTGATAAGGCAGGTGAGACATCTTAGTGGAACTAAACTCACAGAAGCTTCTGCCAATGTTTTTAAAGATCCAGATTGAAACTGAAAGGTTTGATCAGAATATTTTGTGGGTGTCAAGATGTCTTTCCCTTTTTTTTTTTTAAACTGCATGACTCAAGCAGAGCACGCTGGGGAAGCTCTGTCGTGTGTGCGCACGCACGAGTGTGATAGAGCGTGTGGTATGAAAACAAATGGAAACTTGCAAGCGTAACACTGTGCTTTTGTTTGTTTTGTTTTTATAACCTGCTTACTGTGCCACTGAATACCAAGTATTTCTGGTCCTCTTTTAATATATATCTTTATAAACTACACTAGTGTTTTTATGCGCTGCCTACTAGTTGTAGGGCAAACTGCAAATGCAGAAGTTATAGGAATTCCATTTCCAGAATACATGCCTGAGGGATGTCTTCAATTTCGGAAATTAAAAGTGTAGAGTCCCCACCACTTCACTACCTCAACAGGATACACCACAGCAGCTGGAGGACTGGCCCAACGGCATGTGACTGTCGAGAAGTCCCAGTGTTAGCTGCAGTTTCTAGCAAAATGCCAATTTCACCTTACCTGTTTGAAAGCAACCCTCCCTGCCTTCACCCCTCCCAATCCTTTCCTCTATTCTTTATCACGGAGGCAAAACTGAAAAACCAAGACACTGGCGATGAATTAATTAGCAGCCTATGAGTAGCTGGTTCATCAGCTCTTTCCACTAATCTAGGGGTCCAATCACTTTACATGAAACGAATTTTGAGAAAGTACACAGTGTTTCTGAACAAAGTGCATACCAACACTTATTGGTTCAAAAAGCAGTGCAACCCACGAGTTTGGTGGCATTTAAATTTTCTTAAAAAGGTAATTAGAAAACGTAGCAATTCCTTACATCTCTGGAAAATAAATATGGCTGACTAATTTACCCTCCCTGAGACCCTTAATAAAAGGAATATTAAAACTTTAGAAGGAATGTCTTTGCAATATCCCACTAATATTAAAATGTGGATTTAAAATTCATAGTCAAATCACTATGGATTATATATTCTGATGCTTACAGAAAGCATCTGATTTCCTTTGGTTCATTAATAAATACTTTAAAAATGTATTTAAAAAGAGAGCATAGCTTGCATCCCAGATACAAGCATCATTTTAAAAAGAGGGGAACAATTGTCCATGCATTTGAGAATAGGAGCACAGCAACAAATAGCACTGCTTTACAGCCTACACCTTTGAGGACAGAATTTAAATTACGGCACACCAGTGACTACCGAATAGTTTTAATGTAAATGTGAAAGGAACCTTTCCTCTTGGCTACTCAAATCAAGCTGTTAATTGTTTCTTTTTACTCGTTGCCTCCATAGACAGGTACTTCTGTTCTTAAGCAAACCAGGTTTTTCACCCCACAATGTGGCACTTCATCACAAATCGCTGCCCTCCTGTGAGTCCTTCAGTATGATCAAATAAAGGAAGGTGACACCAAGTTCCCATGTTTGAAATGACTCTGAAGCCTACAGACCGCGTGGATATGAACGTAAGAGTCAAACGCAAGAGACCCGAAATCCAAACAAAGCAAAACAACACATTTGAAAAACAAGGAGGGGGTGGAATCATGTTAGTGGTCTTTGTTTTTTGTTTTGTTTTTGCAAGACAGTGAAAAATAAGGGAACAGAAATGTTGAAAAAGACAAAGATCACACGCTCGCAGGAAGTCTGAACTTTCCCTGCAATTCTGGCTGCTAATGCTTAAACCATTCACCACGTTCCCACAGCAGGGAATCGAGAAATGTCTCTAAACACTGTAAATACTCCATGTCGGGACTGGATGTGCGTTTGATAACCTTGGTTCAGTCAAAAACAAACAAGAGTAGGTTTTAAGAAGGAAGAAGAATTCTCATAAACTAAATTGGCAGGGTAAGGAAAAGGAGAGGACACAAGGCAAACCAACTTCAATTACAAAAACCACGACTGCAATGTCACGTGCAAAGTGGTAATAGGGAGTTGCTTCTTGTATGGACCAAAAATATAGGTTAGACAGTTTCAGTCCTGAAACTAAGAGATTTACCTCAGACATGAGTGGAGGTCTGGAAAATGGATGGAATTCGAGTTACAGAATACCATATTTTCATGAGTGCTTATGTAAGAACAGCAATGCTAACATGTAACCGGAACTTACACGAATACTTGGCATTCTGGAGCTAGTTTAGTTACTTTTGAATCGTCTTCAAAGCCCTCCCAACTAAACCATTTGTGATTTGTCAGTTATTCCATTGCAAATGCAGGCTATCTGGAGCAGTCTTGAAAACTGAGATCACATTGTGTAAAAAATATATATTTTTATATCGTCCAGTACTCTTTAGACAGATGAGAGTCAAGTTCCCACGTGGGTTGGAACATACTTCATGTAGGACTGATTTTAATTTAATTTCAGCACTTTCCTAGAAGGGACTGTCCCAGATCTGTAACTGTTCAATGTTGTATTCACTTCACAGTGTATCAAGCACCAGCGTTGCCATGGATTGGTTTCAAATAACCCTTTATATATAATTTTATATTTATATATATATAGTTATATCAAAACTGATAGTACATAGTATAGCTGGAAGAAAGAACTAAACTTAAAAGGATATGCTGAAAGGATGGAGTCTGTGAACACAATAAATAAAAGTTCCCTCCCCCACCCAGCCCCCCCCCCGCCCCACCCCCAACAAAACAAAAACAAAAAACCAGTTGTCATGTACATGGAAAATTGTGCACAGCAGATTTTTTTTTTTTTTATAAAAAGTAGATTCAGGAGCACATCCAATTATAAATGATTGTTAGGAAAATCATATAAAACAATGGAATACATAAAAGTGTCAAGAGTAATCGTCAGGGTGCGAAATTCCTTGGTGGCCAGATGCCCATGGCAAGCAGAAATCATCCTGGCAGCTTCACTAAGAGGCCGATGTCCACAGAAGATTCTCCAGGGGGTGCAAGCAGCATGGGCAGGTGGAGGATTTGAATTTCATACCCTGATTCATAGTTTTCACAATTCCATGTGCAATTTCAGAAAGATTCATCATTTACTGCTGACATGTCGCCCTTTGGCGTGGAGGAACGGGAGGAGCCCTTGTCTGTGCTCTCTGACCCCGAGCTGCTCTGGTTCTGCTGTTCTGACCCTGCACTGGAGGTCACTGTGGATGAGGAGGTCGAGGAGGAGCGAGTCTTTTCCTTAAAGTCTGTGATAATGACGGTGACGTTGCCCACAGTCACTGCCAACTGCTGTGCGGTGCTCCTGTCCACGTTTTTCAGCCGGGGCCTGAAAGCAACACCCCGGGGAACAGCCAATTAAATATAAGCTATGGATTCAAAGCAACTTCTCCATCAATATACACACGGACCTCACGCTACCGTGGGTGGCAAGGGGTCTAAATCGCCACCACACACACCAAGAGCTTCCAGCAAAGTCTGCTGATTAACTTTTAGCGACAGAAACCACCACCGGTTAAACCAAGCTTTTGGACCAATGCAAAATTATCATCAGTTGATCTTTCTCCTGTTGTGGGCACAGTAATACAGAAGAAACCCACATATTTACAAGTGTGTTTTCCAAGTGAACAGGCCCACACCTAGCTCCTGCCCCCACCCCTTCTTAGCTTGCAAGCTCACAGGCACAAAACCTGCCCCGGGTTATGGACCAGGACAAAGTAAATCAGAGCAGCAATGCTGTGTTTCAATCTAGCTTCAAATACCTTGAGGTGTGATTCGTTTCACTGGTCTTTGTTGTAGCATTTGCAGACTGTATACTGTTTGCTTCACTAGGAGGATCTTTCAGAATATCGGACTTTGGTCTGGGGGGCGGGGCGGAAACAAAAAGAGGCATTTAAAACAGGGCTGGAGTTCACCGGCAAAATAACAGAACTGTGCAGAGTGGGCTGGGAACTTACTTTGTTTTCTTGTTGGTATTTTTCTTGGTAACACTAGGACTGATTTCCTTATCTTTCTCAGGTTTCTCTTTGTCTTGCTTCTCCACCTTCTCCTTCTTTTCCTTCTTCGGGGGCGGCGGGGTGGCGTACTGCTGCGCCACTTGCTGCGCCACCAGCTGAGAATTGATCCGAGGTTTTCTAAAACGTTTAAGGAAAGACACGTCACTATTTGCTTTGTATTATTTCTCTCACTTTTTTTTGCTTTGGTCTTACAATCTCTCAAAGTATTTTATGACCGGTGTCTGGCAAGTGCAAACTACACTACTTGTTATTTCTCCGTTATTGCTCCTATGCAATAGGTAGAACCCTCTTCCTCTTTCAGATCCACCTCCTGCATGTCTGCCTTTAATGACACACACACATGTGCTCACACAGACACATCCCTTTGCAGAAAAAGTCTTTTGGCCCATAAAACATGACACTGTTTCTAAGAGTGCAGAGAGCACTTCTTCTTTTGAGCTGTCAAGATTATACTGACTGACAGCTTTCAAATACTCCTGCTGCAGAGGGTTAATCTCATTTTATTAAATGGACACTGGTAATCCCTTGAAAGGAGAATGAAATTAGAAGTGTGACATTCACTCCTCAATCTAATTATTCCAACTCGGTCTGCTCCCCTGCAGCTCTGTGATTGGCATGGACAACACATATAGAGCAATAAAAGGTAACTGTGGTTCATACTAGCTCCCAAGGGGAGTCAAAGACTGAAAGTCACTATAAAAAAAACCTCAGACAAGTGATACATTCATTGTGCCATCAACCATTATGTCCGCGCCAATCTCCAACTGACACCGGCTCTTAACACTATTGTTTACAAAATCTAAGTGCTGCCAAACACTTTGCACAATGCAGGAGCATTCAGACCCAAATGGGAAAGGGAGACAGAAGAGCCTATGCGTTATTTCTATACAATATTAATTTTCAAACATTTCCCATCTAGATCTCCATTTATAATATAATAGATCGCCATTTGCAATATAGTAACTTCTCCAAGAACAAGGTAGGAAACAAACACCTCCAGGTGGGTCGTTAATAAGGTGAAATGACCGGCTGCCACAATGTAACCATCACCTTCAGACCCTACATCTCCCTCTGGGTCCCCAGGATGGAGAAGAGGGCTGGGGAAAAATAACCAGCCACACTAGGTCCAGCTCATCATTGGGAAGCCTGGGGGCGGGGGGAGTGAAACAAATGTGTGTGTGTGGGAAGCTTCCTTCTTAAGTAATTCTGCCATTTTGGGGCAGGAAAACAGTTGCTAGATACCTGACATGCTGAACCCCTAATTCCTGGAGCTTCTGAGGGCCGGTGTGGCGTGGATGAGGAGGAAAGCAGCACAAGGAGGAGACAGTCAGCTCACTCCTGCGAGTTCCCCAAGGTGAGCCTGAGCGTGGAAGGCACTGGGTTTGCTCTGAGCTTTTCAGTACTTGTTCGGTGATAGGGTGGCTTTACCAGAAAACGTACCAACAAAGGTATAATCTCAGAGCAAACCTCCTATCAGTCTCTAGCAACATAGGCCTTGGTCATGGGTGGTCACCACAAAACCCAGTCACAGGTACACCTCAGCCTGGACCACAATATTGTCAGTGGTAAGAGATGCAAACGCAGACGTGAAGTACCTCTAGAGAAAGGGAGGAAGGTACTTAACTCTAAGCCCCCAGAGGATCCCGTATGGAAGTAACTTTCTTTTTCCACAGGTTCTGAGAAAGGCAGCAGCAGCCATGCTAACACATTCTACTCCTTCAAAGAGCAAGCACGAATGTGTTCATACTTACAAAGAAGATCATCACCACCACAAACATTTCCCAAGCGCTCACTGGGGATCCAAACAGATCAGCTGTCTAAAGGGATTACCAGTTTAATTCAGGTGAAACAAAATGCCACACACTAAACAATACTCTGGTATCAAAATAAGTCAGCCAGAGTTAATACTGTGAATAAACCATAAAAACTATGAAAAAACTACACCTTGAGAGAGAATTTCAATTAAGCCAGCACATTCATTTTATTCCAGAGAAGTCTGACATGCAAGAACATGAAAGGACACCCGGACATCAGTCTAAGAGAACCTTCCACAGGGAAGGAATAGAAGGTTAACTGCCAGCCAAATCACCAAGCCCATCCAATCCGAGTTAGAGGTGCCGGTCTCATTCTAGAATACTCTACAAAGTTCTGTCACTTACAATGCTGTACTGTGATTGCCAGTCAACTGTACACCCCTCAGTGGCAACCTCACATCTTAATCATTCTTGTCACCATGTCATTCAGCACAGTGTCAGGTGCTCAATAAAGTTATCTACTGGATGAATAAAGAATAAACGAACGTAGCAAAGACAAAGTAAAATGAGGATGAACAAGAGGGCCCAAGCTTCGATAACCAGAAGGAGGTCAATGCCAACCACCAGGAGAGCAAGCCACATGGGATCAAGGGCTGCGAAGATGGACGGACGGTCAGCGCACTAGTACAGAGATGGCCAATAGGAACCCTTCTGAGAACTGTGGTGCGAAAGTGAGCACGGCCCTGGCCATTGTGGAAAGGGGTAAGCAGGGTTTGAAACTGCTATAGGAAAAGAAGACTTAAATCATGCTGTATGCTGAAACAGACTGGAGGCAGGCAAGAGAGGTTAATTCATGGGGTAAAGGAGAGAAAGTACAATCAAGACAAGTCCTCGGAAAGGAACGGGGACACATTCTTCTGAAGCAGGAAAGGGATGCTAAGTAAATGGGGGTTATGGGCAAAATTTGGGAATGAGAAGTCAGAAGAGATTCAGAAACCAGGGACCTTAGAAGCAGTGCCTGGTTCAGTGAGTAGCAGGCACTAACATTAGCAGAAACGAGAGCTAATGATGAGCAGAGAGAAAGGGAAATTGCTTCTTTTGAGTACAGCTGACATACCAGGTTAGTTTCAGGTGATTCAACAACTCCATATGCTGTACTCACCCCAAGTGTAGCTACCATCAAAAAGAAAGCTACTTGTATCTCACGAATGGCCCTTAAGGGCATGAGTGGGGGGACCATAAGAAGCTGTGAGGCAGCCAGACATCACACGTGTTCAGGACGGAGTACCCCGAAACGAGGCCGGCTTGCCAAGGCTCCAGGCAGACTGTGGACAACAGGTGAGGTGCCTGCGGTGTGTTTCTGTGCCAGATAAGCATTCCCTAAGACTTCAGCAAAATGCATGGTCTAAATTCTTCAGCACATGCAAACCATGATTCACTATCTACAGGAAAAAATCTATATATACCTAAGGTAAAAATCAGCTGTGATTCCTAATACACAACACACATGCACAGCCATGTGATGGCTTGTACCTGCTCCTAAGAAAATGAATGTCTGACTAGAAGAGTGAATGCCGCTCTCCGCCAATGGTTAACCAAGCCACAAGCTCAGAAAACGACAAGGACCCAAGGCTATTTGTGATCTGATAATAAGCAAGGAATAGGGGATGTCTGCTAAAGACATTTGTGTTGTTTCAAAGGTATTACTGTGTTTTATGTCACCCATTTCCAAAGTCACAACCTAACTCCTCAGTTGTTACCTGACCCCCTCCTCACAAAAAACCCTCCAAAACTGAGGAATATTTATTATTGAAATTACTATTGCCAAAAAAAAAAAAAAAAAAAATCACTATCGCAGCTTTTTCAAACTCTCTCTCTCCAACAAGTCCCATAGAATTTCTAAGATCAGGGTACAGAGGATGTAGGAAATAAACCTAGCCAATTTTTAAAAGATTTGATTTTTAAGTAATCTCTACACCCAACATGGGGCTCAAACTCACAACCCCAAGACCAAGAGTCACATGTTCTCCTGAGACAGCCAGGTGCCCCAAACCTATCCAATTTTTACCAGCTGCACAGTACTTTTCTCAATCAAGTGCATACCAATACTTACTGGTTCAAAAAGCAAAGCCAACTTTTTTGCAAGGGGAAGGTTAAGAAGACCAGAAGGCCCACCAGTGTGTACCTGCCAAATAAAAGTGCCACCCCGTCAGCACTACTCGGGCAGCTCCTGCCATCTGTCCCCTCTGGTTCCTAGGCTTATGCTCTGACTGCATGTGGGACAATGGGGACGCCCCATCTCCATGAGAGCTGCACCCACCTCACTCCAGTGAGGCCACCCCAGCCTCTCTAGACTAGACACGGCGAAGTGCCTGGAGTAGCAGAGGCAGATCCATTTCCCAGCCATCACAAGACAGGCACAACGTGAAGCTAGATTTAGCACAACTCTCGGAAGAACTGACTGTCTCCAAATTACAAATTAAGAAGATTGAGGACCACAAAGATAAACTTGTCTAAGGCTAACAATTAAGTGGCTGAGCTGGGATTTTTAACCCAAATCCATCTGGACTCTTGGTGGATTCCTATTTTGAAGGTAACCTCAAAAGAGTCTCTCTGCCTTAAATAGCCCAGACTTGTCTACGTGTGTGTGTGTGTGTGTGTGTGTGTGTGTGTGTGTGTGTGTGAGAGACTTGGGCCTGAGGTACTAGAGATGAAAACCTCAGGTCAATCCGTTGAGCTAGACAACTCACTGACAATGCCAGGAGCCTCATTAGCCTCGTCATCCTCATTGTGGCAAGAGGACTACTTGGTTGTCCCTAAGGGAAGAGAAAAGGGCAGTGGAAACTACCAAGAATGCTTTCCACTGCCTGTGGAACATTCCCAGTAACAAGGGAACACCTATCATGATTATGTGATACTGCTGATCAGTGAGAAATCATTACTTCCCACAGATTTACATAGCTCACTGCATCTTCTAAGTGTCATACAACACACAGTGTAGACAGCACATTTAGTGGGCAGAACTTTCAACATGTTGCAGAAAGTCAATCCTTCAGTATGCAGTTGCAGAGTCTGGGTTCTTCAAAATTATCTGTTTTCCAACTATCAAACCTAAAATAAACTATTAATAGCCTTCAAAATACAGTGGGAAACATAGATCAAAACATATGGCTTAAGCTTTTGATGTCTAAGCCTTGAACTAAAGCCAATAAACTAACAACAACATAAAACAAAAACACTACTGGAGAAGTTATAGTAAACAGGGGTTCTAGTTTCTTTAAAAAGAGTAAAGCTGACACT
Organism: Prionailurus viverrinus; assembly: GCF_022837055.1. Classification (NCBI taxonomy): domain Eukaryota; kingdom Metazoa; phylum Chordata; class Mammalia; order Carnivora; family Felidae; genus Prionailurus; species Prionailurus viverrinus. The sequence goes on from NC_062562.1 coordinate 39,004,555, forward strand.
GAACAAGTTTTCTGTATCTTCCTCAAGACTTTTTTATAACCAAAAAAAAAAAAAAATTACCCTATGGGTTTATGGTTGCTGTCTCAGTAACATTTACAAATGAAAATCTGCTGTGAAATTTCAGTAAAAGACATCATCAGGAAAACATGTCTATTTATTTGCTTTTAAAACAGCTTAATACTTCAGGGGTGTCTGGGTGGCTCAGTGAGTTAAGCATCTGACTATTTCATTATCTGGCTGAGTGTGGTGCCTGCTTAAGATTCTCTCTCCCTCTTTCTGGGGCTCGCACTCTCTTAAAAACAAAAAACAAGAACCCAGCTAATATTTCAGAAAAGTCCATTCCATGAAAAGCGAAGCAAATCTTCATCTAGGGACAGCCTTAATTTTAGAAAAGGAAAATTTTCAGAGTTTGAACATACATGAGTAAATGAACACAGTAAGAGCACAAAACAATCTTTCTGAATTGTTTCTGGTATGTGTACTCATGTCACTGGGGTAAGCACAGACCTTTTTTTCTTTCTTTTTTTAAAGGCAAACCATATTTTTAAGAGGTGTTTCTACCATATACCCTTTTCCTTGTTTGCCTGTATACTCAGGGGAACCTGAGATTTTACCGCTCATTTCTCATAAACTCTATATCTAAGCTACCTAACAAGCAACAACACAAACCACCGTCTTGTGGTTCAGGCAACAAAGAGCAAGAAGAATCTCTAACAAATTGTATCTTTCCCTTGATTATGTTCAGCTTTTCCTAAATTATCATTTGTGCATTTTGCCAACTTAGAGAATTCCATCTGGTGTTTCACTTTTCAATTAAAATACCCTAAAGGCTCTGGAATCAGACAATCAACTCATCCATTAAAAAAACAAAAAAAAAACAAAACAAAAAACAAAAAAAAATGGTGCTTTACAAACTTGCCAAATCGTCTTCACTGAGCTTATACAGTCCTTGAGTTCTCTGGCCATTTACATCTCCCCAACCTTTTCCTTGCTTTGGTGATCTGCTAGGTGAAGAACTATTAACTTCTAGGATTTAACAGCTGTGAGAATGCTTTTCCATTTAGCTCACTTCTATCAGGACCCAAGATTCTTCATGAGAGACCACATGGCAATACAATTTTTTTTTTAACGTTTATTATTGAGACAGAGAGAGAGAGAGAGAGAGAGCATGAGTAGGGGAGAGGCAGAGAGAGGAGGAGACACAGAATCTGAAGCAGGCTCCAGGCTCCAAGCTGTCAGCAGAGAGCCCGACGTGGGGCTTGAACTCACAAACTGCAAGATCATGACCTGAGCCGAAGTCAGACACTCAACCAACTGAGCCACCCAGGCACCCCGACCACATGGCAATATAAAAGGAAACTTGACATGACCAATTTTCCGGTCCTTACATGCAAAAGGTCATCCTACACATATTGTTACACCAGCTAGGACAGATTCTACGCCACCCATAGTGATTGAATTTTTGTATTGATGATGCCCCCCACCCCCCCCCCCCCCAAAAAAAAAAACAGCAGCTGGGAACACAGCGCAGTCTGTATTTATGGCAAAGGCAATATACATGTTGGGTCAACAACACTGGCCACTACACACTAATGGCCCCTGGCTTTGATGCCTAGTACAGAAAAGAGGCCCTACAAGAACAACCTGTTTTCTTTAAAAAAAAAAAAAAAAAAATTTTTTTTTAACGTTTATTTATTTTTGAGACAGAGAGAGACAGAGCATGAACGGGGGAGGGTCAGAGAGAGGGAGACACAGAATCTGAAACAGGCTCCAGGCTCTAAGCTGTCAGCACAGAGCCCGACGTGGGGCTCGAACTCACGGACCGTGAGATCATGACTGAGCCGAAGCTGGCCACTCAACCGACTGAGCCACCCAGCACCCCAAGAACAACCTGTTTTCTATTCATTTTACCTTTCGGCTCTTGAGCCATTTTATTTTTTTTTTTTTTAATACCAAAGATAACCCAAAGTAGAAATGCTGCGAACAGAACACAAGTTAGAATTCCAGCTTTGACACCAAGGATCACAAGCCTAATGAGTCGAAATCATTTGTTTTAGTTTAAACTAATTATCATATTCAGTTCATTCTAGCCCTTTCTGGATTCGTTCATAGGCTAGACTTGTGGCTCAGAAATGAAATTAATAGTAGTGTCACGGTGAGTATGGTTGATAAGTTGTCTCTTTGAGAGGCTCAGGGTAAGGGTAGCAGGAGTGCGATCTCTAGGTCAGTAGAAATGTAACAGCTACTAGGAAAAACTTTATGGAGAAGGGCAGGCGGGCAGACAGACCCTAGCGTGGGTCAAATCCGCATTCATATGGGCTTGCTTTTTCTGCGTAGATGTTTAGTTGGGGCAGGCAGAATGCAATTAGTATGAGTAGTGTAGATAATAATGTGTTGGTCAGTAAAGTTAATATTCCATTTATTATTCCTTTTCGGATTACACCGAATGTATAGAACAGATTTCAAGTTAACAGGCTACCTTTAGGGCTCTTCCCCCTCTGCGTGTACTTATATATATTTTTTTAACAACTGTTGCCTCACTTTGTATCTTTAACAGTTCTAAAAGGTAACTTAAAGACTAAGATTCTCAGTTTTTAAAAATGAGAGGATTAACAACTAGACCAGAGAAATGGAATCTCCAGACTATTCATGTGGTGATCTTTCAGCTACACCATGTGAGGCTAAGACTTTTTTTAAATAAAGGGTTTTAATCTCTTAAAAACCTCTGTACTTTTTCATATTTGTTCAAGTGTTATAGGACAGTATTATTATTAAGAATCACCAATGTGATCAATTGGCCCAATGAAGAATAACGGATGAAGAAACACAGCAGATAATCTGGTTTAAAAGTAAAACCCCATGGAATTCCTAGGTATGTGCTTTGTTTGCCACTATTTTATTTTATTTTTTTAATGTTTATTCATTTTTTGAAAGGCAGAGACACAGCACAGGCAGGGATGGGGCGGGGCGGGGCGGGGGGGACACAGAATGTGAAGCAGGCTCCAGGCTCTGAGCTGTCAGCACAGAGCCCGACACGGGGCTCAAACTCACGAACTGTGAGATCATGGCCTCAGCCGAAGTCGGATGCTCAACCGACTGAGCCACCCAGGTGCCCCAATGTTTGCCACTATTTTAAAGGACGGGTTATCTTAACAGACCACTGTGCAAATATTCGTTATGTTCAGCCATGGGAAGATGAAACCAGCTCCAACCTAATTCCTCTCTGATGCAGGACATACAAGACTTTGTTGTACCAGGTGTTAGTCCCAATGACCAAGGTACCCTTTCCGCTGGCTTGTTCAGGCCCATGTGAACACTCCTTAGACCTAGCTGGCTCTCCTCTGAAAGATGAGTACCCCTAGCTGTCCCCTGAGCTGCTCCTGACGCAACCTCCAGCCATGCTGCACCAGGGTGAAAAGAAACCTATGTGACCTTGTGACCTACACTGAAGCCAACCATCATAATAAGGATAATTTTAAAGTATCTTTTTCTAAAAAAAAATGTTTATTTATTTTTGAGGGGCAGGGGGGCGGTGCCAGAGGATCCCAGGCAGGCTCTGTGTGACGGCAGAGAGCCCGATGCAGGGCTCCAACACACAAACCGTGTGATCATGACCTGAGCTGAAGTCAGACGCTCATCCAACTGAGCCTCCAGGTAATCCCTAATATGGATACTTTTAAAAGTCAACTATCACTTTACTTTGCTAGGATCATATACATGGTATGGCATTATTAACTTCTCCCTGCCTTGCAAATAGTATCTCTTCTTGCTGTTCTTTTTCTCCCACACCATTCTTTCCTCTCTCATGTAAATATCTGACTTCATGAAATCTCTCAAATCCTCTGGCTCATCCTTTAGAATGAGGCACTAAGTGACCCAGGGGGTCTCAGTTACTACCATTTTAGGTTACTCCTTCCCAACAGTACACATCCTTGAAACAGGGTAACCACTCTACTCTGTACCAGAAAACAAACCTTCTCTCAATTCCGACTCCAACTAACAAATTTTTTTTTAGAAAACAAACCATCCCCTTTGTCTGTCTTTCCTTCTGCCGTCTTCACAGCTAAGAAGGAGAGCATGGACTCTGGAGTTAGGATAACTTTATATAATAGGCTCTGCTACTGGAGAGCTCAGCAGTAGTAGTAACTCAAAAGGGAATGGGGCCCTATCTCATTTAATAGAGCTGAAGCGAAGATTAAACAAGGTGAAGTTTACTTAGCTTGTCATAGGACATGTACACAGAATGTATAAATACTTAACAAAATAATTCCCCTTAGAAGTAATATATATACACTACTTTTCCAGCTGCAGATGTATCTACCACCCTTCCTCAGGTACTGGGAGGCAAATATAAAGGTTTACAAGTGAGACAAGTTGGTAAGCCCTGCCCTAGGAAAAGGATTCTAGAGACACATATCTTTCACAAAAGTTGGTGTCCCAAAGCTAATTATGCTGTCTAGCTTCAACACAGCAGCACTAAGCATCTTCTTCAACATGGCTACCAATATTTCTACATACTTCAGAGAGCACTTTGGCTGTAGATATTCCTTTTATTTATTTTATTTAATTTTTATGTTTATTTATTTTTGAGACAGAGGGAGACAGAGCATGAACAGGGGAGGGTCAGAGAGAGAGGGAGACACAGAATCTGAAACAGGCTCCAGGCACTGAGCTGTCAGCACAGAGCCCGACGCGGGGCTCGAACCCACGAACCGCGAGATCATGACCTGGGCTGAAGTCGGACGCTCAACCGACTGAGCCACCCAGGCGCCCCTGTAGATATTCCTTTTAAAAGAGAACGCCTTCTGGGGCGCCTGGGTGGCGCAGTCGGTTAAGCGTCCGACTTCAGCCAGGTCACGATCTCGCGGTCCGTGGGTTCGTGCCCCGCGTCGGGCTCTGGGCTGATGGCTCAGAGCCTGGAGCCTGTTTCCGATTCTGTGTCTCCCTCTCTCTCTGCCCCTCCCCCATTCATGCTCTGTCTCTCTCTGTCCCCAAAATAAATAAACGTTGAAAAAAAATTTAAAAAAAAAAAAAAAAAAAAAAAAAAAAAAAAAAAAAAGAGAACGCCTTCAGGGGAAGCTACCAGGCTTCAACTGTGCAATATCTACAGTATTACCCAAATCTCACCAGACACAACTTGGTTAGGAACAGCTGACTCCAACAGAACGAACGAATGCAAGCATCATTCATAAGCAGCAGAATCAACAATGTTCTATTCCAGGTTAAAAATTGCCGTTTTGAAAATTCAAATGTCTCTTATGCCCTGAAACACATGACTTTACAAATAACCACCACTAAGTACAGGCACCAGAACTTTTTTTCTAGAACTCAGAAACATATTCAAGTAGGTAAAAGAGCAACAAATGGTTTAGAGTCTTGAAAGCAAGACCTGTATTTCATAAGCAAACCTGTGAGCAATGAGTATCTTAGCCCCATAGTTCTCAAAGCATGGTCCAGAGATTCCTGGGGGTCCTCTAGAACTTTTTTTTTTTTTTTTCCAACGTTTTTTATTTATTTTTGGGACAGAGAGAGACAGAGCATGAACGGGGGAGGGGCAGAGAGAGAGGGAGACACAGGATCGGAAACAGGCTCCAGGCTCCGAGCCATCAGCCCAGAGCCTGACGCGGGGCTCGAACTCACGGACCGCGAGATCGTGACCTGGCTGAAGTCGGATGCTTAACCGACTGCGCCACCCAGGTGCCCCCCTCTAGAACTTTTTAAGGAGGGTCTACCTATGAAGGCCAAAACTATTCCCATAATAATTTTCCGTAACTTTTACTTCCACAATAATTCTAAGACATCACTTGCCTATTCACTTTCCAAAGATTACATGACATGTAACATCACTGCTCTGACACCTAATGAAATGTATGTCTGTACAACTGACCCTTGAACAATACAAGTTTAAACCACACGGGTCCACTTATACAGAGATCTCCTGATACAGTACTGTAAATGTATTTTCTCTTCCTTATGATTTTAATAATGTTTTTTCTCTAGCTTACTTTATTGTAGGAATACAGTATGTAATATAAAATGTGTTAACTGTTTATGTTACAGAAAGAGAAGGTAATAGCAGGCTATTAGTAGGTCATTGCTTTCTGGGGGGAGTCAAAAGTTATATGCAGATTTGACTTCAGGGGTGGGGGGGGGGGGGGGGGACTGGTGCCTCTGACCTGCGTGTTATTCAAGGATCAACTGTATAGTTTTGTGTTCTAAACATTTCTCAGTTTTCATTTCTGATATGGAAAACATCTATAGATACAACCAACATGATGCGAAAGCTCCTCGGGATCCATAATAATTTTATCAACAATGCAAGAGATTCTCTGGCCAAAAAGCTTGAGAACTGCTATCCTAGGACCATGCCAAATTATTTTTTTCTGTGCCAGTCTGCTTCATTATAGGCAAAGAAAGAAGAGACTTTCTTTAGATGGCAACTTCTAAAATAACTCAAGCTTAAAATCTTCCTTAGCAAAACTTCAAAAAGGAAACATGAAAAGCAACATTACCTCCAACTGCAGGTTAAAAAAACAGTTTGAAAATAAAGAAAAATTTTAAACTTACTAAACATCAGAACAACTTTCAAGAAGTGGGCTTAAAAGTATTTCAACCATAGACTATAAATCTGGCTTCCTTCTATTTCCTCTCCCCTGTGGTGCCTAAAATAACAATTTTATTGTGGTCATTCAAATATTTTAAGTAAATGTCCCATAATAAATATGCCCTTTAGATCTCCCACAGCTATCTTTCCAAAAGCAAGCCCACTGACAAAGAATGTACTAGTTGACTTTATATAAGGAAAAATGTTTCCTAAACTGTTTTTAAACTGGACCTTCTTTGAAGGTAGCTAACTGAATCTCTTTTTTTAATGTTTATTTATTTTGAGAGAGAGAGAGAGAGAGGGAGGGAGGGAGGGAGGGAGGGAGGGAGGGAGGGAGAATCGCAAGCAGGCTCTGCACTGTCAGCACAGATCCTGATGGGGCTCAATCTCAAGAACTGAGATTGTGACCTGAGCCAAAATCAAGAGTCAGATGCTCAAATCACTGAGCCCAGCAAGGGTTCCTAAGTGAATTTCTTTTTGATACCTCCATTCATTATTTTCAACATGAATTTTATTCTACAGCAAAAGACTTCAGTGTTCAGACTGAAAAGGTCTTTTGCTTGCTGAGGATTTGGTCCGAGTAAGTGTTTTAGGGAATACTACTCATACTGGAGGCAGCCTATCACCGGAGCCATTGGTCATGTGACTACAGGTGTGGTAGCAACACTCTTCTCTTCACCAGCCCCCTTTAGAGGAAAGCCCAAACAGGCATCTAATCCCTAATTTCTGGGCCAGCATCCTCTACCTCTCAAACTTCATTTGAATAAAGGGGCAGAGACATGGCATGCCTTGTGCTGTCTCCTTTCCCAGTTTCACGTCTGGCATTCTGGCTTTTGTTTTGAAATTCACTAAACATGTTTTTCCTGGTGCCTACCATATGCTGAGGCAGGGTGCTGTGCACTTGGGATGTGCATGCATATATGCTCATTATCCAAGGAGTTGGTAAGACATGACATAACAGATACCAATAGCCGAGATCACTGGTGATGGTCCTCTGTGTTTTATGGGGTGCTCCCTGACACACAAACCGGATCATAAGACTTAACAGGTGAGATGCCTAAGCTTTCCCTCTTCTTGCTTTCTGTACTTATTTTGGGACCTAACTGAGTGACTGTGAGTACTACCCTCTCTAAACTTCAGTTTCCTCACTGGCAAAGAGATTAGAGGTAAGTGATCTCTAAGGTTCCTTTAGCTGAGACACCTGTATTCAATATTTAATAAAGACAACTACATAGAGTATTTGTTCTCAAGGTAGAGGCAGGTTTTCAGTTTATGCTGTTAGTAACTCATTTAGCCTCTTATTTTAAAAAGGATTAAATATCATGGGGTACATTCTACAAACTATACTGTTGGTTTAGTGACTATGATATGACCCCTCTCTCCTGCTGCGAAAGACATACGAAATTACCTTATAAATCATGTCAATAATTTAGAAGGAATCACAGAAACTACAAATCTCTAAGCAAACCACATTTTCAGATGCAAATAAATCCAATGATGAACCAAGGTTTTCTCTCTCCAAGAAACACTTTACAACAGCAATCCAATCTACTCTGCAAATTACTTTATAGTTGTCAAAGATCCCATTTAAAATGCATTTAAACACTTCAAAATTACAGTTCATGTCACAAAACTGGGCACCTGCAAAGCACACAAAAGAATTAGTAAATCTTCAAAGGGGAAAAAAAAGGCAATTAGATAACTCAAAGGAATCTGAGGTCTAACAAGTCCATTGCCTCCTTCAGGTCTTGGGTTTCCTCACCTGCAAAATTAAAGCATTGGGCTTCATTAAGGTCATCGTTTAGGATTCCTTCAAATCTAATCCTTGAAAAAACCAAACCAAAACGTACATACTAGACAGTAACCGTTCTAACAAACATGGCTAGAGCTAGTTCATGGTCAAATTATCATGTCATAATGGGTTTCCTACATCACTGGGAATCAAAACTTAAAGCCCGCCATCACTTGGCAAAGAGGTTCACCGCAGGGTTTTTCAGCCTCAGCACTGTTGATCTTTTGGACCTCCTAACTCTTTGCTATAGGGGCTGTACTTAAGCACAGAGGAATATTTAGCAGCATCCCCCCCCCCCCACCAGATGCCAGGGGCACCCCAATTCCCAAGTCATGACAGGCAGAAATTTCTCTAGACACTGCCAAATGTTCTCTAGGAGGCAAAATCACTCCCAGGTGAAAACCACTGTTATGTACAAGATTATCATACAGAGAAGCAAAATATCTACAAAGATGGGAAAGCAGCCCAGAATACAACAGTGCTTCTGTTAAAATGTTATCGAAAGATATCCACCAGAAACATCTGTAATGTGTTCATCATCTTAATTGTTGGAGGTTACCAGAGAGTGAGATTTAGGAAGAACAATCTGAAGAACTTTGAATATATTAACAGTGGTTTTTCAAATGAAGTCGTATGATCACTCTTCTCAAACATTTTGCGATACTTTTACTAAATAAAGTTCTATACCTCACAGCAACACAAGGATTTACCTGTAAGATATATCATTTACACTGACATTAAACAGAAGTCTTTGGTAATTTCATATAGAGCCAAGCATCACACATTTGGTCGGGAACATACCAGTCGCTGAGATCTAAGTAACAGTGTTTTAATGTGTAGCACGTATTCTAAGGGGGGAAAACCCAAGGTAAAATGTAAAGCAACTTCAGTATATTAATAACCACGAGACTGGTCTGACCAATCACCAAAGAGAAGGCAGAGGAAAGACTATTTGACGGTCTCTACACAATTTCAACTCTATTAAGATCATCTAGATTTCAGGCATTTCAGGTGAATCAGTTTTTTTTTTTTTTTTTTTTTTTTTTTTTAAATTTTTTTTTTTTTTTTTTCAACGTTTATTTATTTTTGGAACAGAGAGAGACAGAGCATGAACGGGGGAGGGTCAGAGAGAGAGAGGGAGACACAGAATCAGAAACAGGCTCCAGGCTCCGAGCCATCAGCCCAGAGCCCGACGCGGGGCTCGAACTCCCGGACCGCGAGATCGTGACCTGGCTGAAGCCGGACGCTTAACCGACTGCGCCACCCAGGCGCCCCTGGGTGAATCAGTTTTTATTTCCAGTAAGGGAAGGGAAATTTTAGGGTTATCTCATTTCAAACGGTTGAAAAGTTCGATGCGAATGAAGGCGAGAACTCTGAAACCACCAGTAGCTCTCAGCAAGAGAAACTAGCACTGGAGTTTGAGAACTCCTTCAACTCCATGAATAGGATTTTGTTTTGCTGGGACAGTGTGGCACAGGCTGGAGATCGGGATTCAAAGAGCAATTTAAACAGTACGGTAAATCTTTGAGTTAAATATTGGTCCTATTTGTTACACAGGGATGAAACATTTCTCAGAATCAGAAAATAATGAGAATTATTTGAATAAGAATAGAAGTTTCAATAAAGACGAGAATATTTTGAGATACACTGTCAGCAGTCACGTATCACACCCCCAACAGGTCCGAGCATGCACCTTATCTTAGTGCCTAAGAAATCAGTGATGCAAGTATCAAAATCTATGTCAGATAAGGAAAACACATTTGTTGGAAAATGTTGATAGCCACGCCTCCTAGAATGAATACTTTTAACTCTGAGGGACCCGAAGGAAGTGTTTAGGACACTACATTAACCAACATCTCTATGTAAAAAGTGAATTCTGTGCACAGCCCCTACCCACCCTTGAGTACTTTTCTTCCCTTAAGCAAAATTCTCAGAACAACTTCCCTAGCAATTAAGTGTGGTGAACTGAATGGGCGCTGCCTAATGCTTTCAGTGTCAAATCATGTGTTACTACTATGGTGAGAACACCTTCCCAGGAAGATATACTCTCTCCCCTTCCTCATTCTTAACATGCTACTGTGACCTCAGAACAGGGGCTGCTTACCTCTACTACTCATCCCTACAACCCCACTTCTGGATCTTCACTGTCTTCCTCCATTCTAGCTCAGGGCCTAAACACCTTCCTCCTCAATGTCTTACCTGCAACGTCCAGTCTTGCCCCTAGTTAATCCCACATGACGCTACTGAGACCAAGGGTCTGAAAAAGAAAGCGTAATTGGCGATTTCTCTGTTTAACATCTACCCCCGACCACGGTTTACAGAAGTAAATCTGAACTCCCGAACTTGATGGGAGGGGCTCCTCACAACTCGGTTCTGACGATCCTCTCCAGCTCACTCCGCCTCCACCACAGCCTGCTCCTGAGCTCTAGCTTAAGCCACACGGACTTGAGCCCATCTTTTTCAGAAGATACCTTTTATCTCTTGCTGTATTTGCTCACCATACTGATCCCTTAGCTTCTGAAATGTCCTTCCCCATAACTGATGTGCAAAACCCATACGTACCTAAGACCCAGCTCAAATGCTGCTTTTCCAAATTCTACTGGCTAATACCGGTTTGTGGCCAGATTTTCAGGGTTCCCTAACACCCTCTGTATTATAATCATTCTGTCTCTCCTTACTAGATTATAAACATCTGAGGCCATACTGACACTTTACATTTTGTTTTACTTCCCAAACTTGCTTCAAAGTAACTGACAAGAGCTCAGTTAATGTTGCCTGCAAGAACCCAGGTCCTCTGTACAATGTGGTGCAGACAGCAAGTGCTGTATCAGCATGTGACACAAGATTATATTATCATCATGCTGTACATAACAGTCTCTCTGGGACTCAGAACTGAGGGACTTTGTACAACTCCTCTTTCACACTGCCATTCCCCAGCAAAACACTAGGACACAGGAGGTTCTCAAAGAATATCAATACCTACCCCAAAGGCAGAACAGCTCCCAGTTTAAAAGAGGGGAAGAAAGGAGCAAGAAAATGAATGGGGAATGCACTGCACCCTCTGAAGAGGCACTGTGTCACGTGTCCTGCACGCATCACCTCACAATCCTCACAACTTTCCCAAGTCACTGAAGGGACCAAAGCCTGAAGGTCCAACGGTAAACGGAAGGCTAGAGCCGGTAGAGTCTAATCCAAGTTTATGCTCTTTCCACTAACCCACACTGCCTGCCCAGTGAACCTCGAGAAGGAAGAAAAGAAGTGAACTGAAGCCAGTGAAAGTGAGGAAAACACAAGAGAAGACTATACCACAAGAGACACAGAGGCAGAGACAAAGAGACAGAGAAGAGAGGGAGGGAGACGGAGATCGACTCCAAGAAAGAACAGCCAATATTGAAAGCTGCAGCAAATGAGGACACAAAAAACGAGATCTCTGAATCTGCTAATCAATGAAGTGCATTTGCAAAAGAAATGTTTCTCTTCTGTTCCTTCACTACATAACATATGTGCCCCTTCACCTTTCCTCTGACCTCAAATATCCCAACTATTTCAACATATCCAACCTACACTCCACAACTATATAGGTATGGAAAAAGCAGACTCTGACATTCTGTTGTACGATGCCTGTATTTTTAAATATCTAGAGCCCAGGAATTGGTACAAAATTCTTAGGAAGTCTAAGGAATGCTCTTCATCTTTTCCGTTTCTTTAGCAAAGTAAAAAGATCTATGGGTACTAACAAATGACTTCTCAAAGCATTGCACAATTAGTAAGTCCGCTTACTTAACCTTACAGGAACCACACTATTTTCAAGAGTAAGCACTGTGGCATCAAGTGGGATCCTCATACTACCAGCAAGCTCTCCAATTACACAGCTTTATCTAAATCCCTGGCTTGTAAGAAGGGACGTTCGGATACACAGAGACGGTGGTGTGGTGCATACCTGCAAGTACCCGCACCACTCTGGAACAACTTCTCAAGCTGGCACTCCACTCCACATCAAGTATCTGCCTTTGGCATGAAAGTAAGCCAATCTTCATGCCTTGTAGTAAGTTTCCAACAGGGTAAGGATCCTACAGGTTCCAAAAATGACTCTTACGTGTCTTTGTTTGAAATGGGCTTTTTTTTGTTCTTAAACCAAACTGCTACAACTGCACTTTGTTTGAAGGTTTGCTGAAAATTTGATTTGCTAACTGGCAAAGATAAAATAGAGATTTTTCAAATTCTTTGTTTTAGAAGTCTGAAAACACAAATGTTTTGTTTTTAACTAATTTTAGAGTTGCAAAAATGGTACTCAGCATATACCCCTCACGCGGCCTCTCCTGATGTTAACTTCTTATATAAACATAATTATCAAAACCTGAAAATTAACACTGGGGTACAATACTGTTAACTAAAATGGACACTTTCTTTTATTCTCACCACTCATCCCACCAATGTTCTTTTTCTCTTTCAGGATCCTGTCTAGGCTCGTGCATTGCATTCTATTGTTAGTTCTCATCAGCTCCTCAGTCTCCAGGTCTCTGATGACCCTGAAACCTTTGAAGAGTACTGGTCATTATTAACAACGTCCTTCAATTGGGGTTTGTCTGATGAGTTCTCTCGAAAAAAAGAAGTCACCCATTTTCACAACACCAGAGCCAAGATGTGTATCCTCCTGTGTGTCTGTTTTCACACCTTATTTGCAATGTTAACCATAACCACTTGGCTAAGGAGGTGTCTGTCAGGTTTCTCTAAAGTTATTGTCTTTTAAATAAACATCTTGAGAGGTATCTTGAGACTATATATAAAAATATGTTGTTTCTCCTCAAACTTTCACCTATTAACGTCAGCATCCAAATGTGGACTGTGCAAAAATTACTATTTTGTTTTGGTTTTGCCCAATGGTGGCTTTCTGGGTGCCTCTTTCTTTCTGTATTTACTAACTGGGATTCTCCTGGAGGTAAGAACTGTCTTTTCTCTCCCAGTATGGATTCATGGATATTTACTTTATCCTACAGGTTAACATCCAATATTACCATTATTTATTTTGTGTCTCCAATCACTTCAGCTTTGGCCATCAGGAGCTCTTTCTTCAGGTTCAGTTCTACAATCCCTCATCCTTTTCTGAGGCCTTAAAACTCTACAAAGTTTTAGGATCAACTGTTCCTAGGACTATTTCACATTCCTAAGCACTGTACCCAAAACCAGTTACAGCCCAGCTAGCAAGGAATAAAACACCCTAACTTACCAGTCATGTAAAGTGATAGATAAATCACTACATCCTGTCCCAATCAGCATTATATTCCAGACAGCACAACTATTAACAAAAACGGGTGATGCCTAAGCAAATGGGAGCTCTAGGTATCATTATGAGTACATTTCCTCCAAAGGTACTATTTTAATGCCTCTTCTAACAGAAAACTGCTGTGCTCTAAAGACATCCTTGATCACCAAACAATTTGCGGCCAGAGGTAAAAATGCCAGAAAGAACAATGATGGATTCCAGTTAGGTAGAAAGTGTTCTCTAAAACACATTCAGGGAGGGGGACTTGGGCGGGGGGCAGACTTCAAACTCTGAAAGAACCTGGAAATATTCTGACCAGGAATAGAAAAGAGCACAAAAGCCAAAGCTGAGTGCATGCTCCAAATAGCAAATAGCCTCTGGTGGGGGAAACAGAAGCCACCCCTGCCCACTTTGTGCGGCTCTGTCCATGGCCTTGGAAGAAATAACTAGCAGCACCTCCAAAAGGACTTCCCTTTGCTTTACAGGTGCATGCTTACCTGCCATCCAAGGAAAACCAAGGGAGGCAGGTAGTAAGAGTAATAGGTGCTGTGGCCTGCTAACTAGAACAACTTTTGCCTAGCATACATTTTAAGAAGGCACAATTTACATAAAATGCACACAGTTTTAGCATTACAGTTTAAGTTTTGACAAATGTATACAGCAGTAGTCATCACCCCCAATCCAGATTCCTTTGTGTCCACCTTCCCAGACAACCCCTACTGCCAGCTCCATGAGGCTACCAATTTGTTTTTTGTCACTATGGTTTAAATCTTTGAGTTTCACATAAATGAAATTATATAGCATCTTTGCTTGTATGTAGTTATTTTTGCTGAACATAGTATTTCAGTTATTTTTGCTGAACATAGTATTTCTGAGATTCACCTACGGTGCTGTATTTTGCTTACCCAGTCTCCTAATGATGGACAGTTGGGCCGTTGCCAATTTTTAGCTATCATGAATAAGGCTGCTATTAACATTCATGCACAAGTCTTTGTGTGAACATGTTTTCATTTCTCTTGGCTAAAATTCCTATGGCAAGTATATACTTCACTTTATGGTAAGTGTATATTTAACTTTTTAAGAAATCGCCCAACTATTTTTCAACAGGACTGTGCCGTGTTACATTTCCTCCAGCAAAGTATGGGTATTCCACTGTTCCACATGTTCAACAACCCTTGGTACTATCAGTCTTTTTAATTTGAGTAATTCTAGTGGCCGTACAGTAGTATCTCAATGTGGTTTTAACATGTAATTCCCCAAAGAATAATGATGTTCAGCCAATGTGTTGCCTAGGATGTACTCTTATACAAGTGCAGTTGATGCCTTACCAGAAACAGTAAGATTTTACAGTATTTGTAAAGATCAAGAGGCTTTCCAATACGGTAACTGTTGAAGCTGGGTGACAGGTAGAGAGACTGTGGTCTCTACTTTTGTGTCTAAATTATGTTTATTAAGAATAAATAAACCAGAAGCCTGCTGGGTTGCATGCCCAGAGAATGTCTTAATGTTTTAACGGAGGTAAAGAACTCAGAAAAGAATGAGGTGAAGACAATTACTTGTCTGATTCTGGTACAGAGTAATGAAATAAAGCATTTCTGATTCTGACTTAAACAGCCTAAAGAAACTATGAACAAACTCCTAAAAATTAGCCAACTGACCCAGATGATTAAGCGTTTATGTACTATATAGAAAAGTTTGTGTAAATCAGTGAATTAGACGCAGACACACAGAAGACAGGGGACCAGACCAGCAAGGATAGCTACCACTTTAGATGACAGAATGAAATTCTGAAGAGGTTCAGCAAACTGGAATAATGGACTTGAGATCAGACAATAAGATTTCACAGGACAGCGGTATTAACGAACATAATCTGCTTCTTGTACTTCTTAATCTGAATGCGACTGGTCCAGTCAAGAGTCACAGATGTTAAGAAAATGGAATTTTAGCTCTGGTTCTTTATCAATTTGCAGAATAATAACCAAGAAACACAGCCTTCAGCCTCAGTTTCCCCAGTTGTTAAAGAGAAAAGACCTGTCCTATGTTCCTCCCATAAAGTTAAGGAGAAAATGTTGGACAAGGAAAACAAACACTTGGGGAGACAAGTAGAGAAGACCTATTTTGGTTTTCATGTTCACATACACTTTTGCACACATGTTCAAATTTTAAAAACTTTGATTTTAGTAAAAATGGAAGAATATCTCCCCATATGTCATAACAACATATGCCTCAGAGGGCTGATGCTACATAAATACCCCAGCAAGAAAAACAGACAAGCCATCATTGCCACACTACATTTACTGAGTACCACTGGGGGTAGGTACACCCAGTGCCAACCAGGGTTAAAGATAAAGAGCTTTTAAAAATTATACTCTATATTCCTATTATTAAATATTTCATGGAAAATAATTTAACCCTGATTATTTTAACCGATTACAGCGAGAGTCCCTGGAAAAGTATGAAAGGTGGCCCCAGGCCCCCACAGTCCACGCTACTGTTTTCATCGGTATGTCCATGACAGTGCCATCTCTGCTACCCCAGCAACTGTCTAGTTCCCGCTATTAATAAGGAGCCATCCACACACACACTCAGGAAGCCGAGAATGCACTTGTAAAAGAACATGCTAGAATTGAGAATACAATGTTTTCAGAAGCAGATTACAATGCTCTCAACTTCTGACTGCTAATCTGGCATCTTCCCCAAGTTAACTTTTCAAGAAACTTGTTCTTTTTAAAAAAAAAAAAATTTTTTTTAATGTGTATTTATCTTTGAAGGGAAGAGAGACAGTGTGTGAACAGGGGAGGGGCAGAGAGAGAGGGAGACACAGAATCCGAAACGGGATCCAGGCTCTGAGGTGTCAGCATAGCTCGAGGGCTCGAACTTACAAACCACGGGATCATGACCTGAGCTGAAATCGGTCGCTTAACCGACTGAGCCACCCAGGTGCCCCGAAACTTGTTCTTGAGTTATTACTATGTTAAATCCATCAAACAAAAAATACACTTAAAACTTTATCTTATACTTAACTGTTCTTAGTAATAAGTCACAGCCAAGTTATCTCACTATGCACACACATCCAACCTATAATCTAGTAAGAAAAACTTGAAAAAACAAACCAACCAGTAGTCATCTTCATTCTACAAGTAGAAAGTACTATCTCACAAGAATGACATCTACAGTTAATATCAAAGCTGTTCCCTTCAAACAGCAACTAACATACATATATATACACACACACACACACACACCTACATATATATACATATATATTTTGACAGCAGGGTGGGGGTGGTATTCTGTTTTCCTAAAGAAAGTTGTGATTCGTTTCTTTTTTTTCTAGTAATACAAGTTAATTCTAAAAAGGGCTAAGTGTCTGTGATAAAAGTATGAGTTAGAAGCCAAAGCGGTAATGAGTGTAAACATTTCACACATTACAGTTCCCAGGGTAATCTTACTGTAGTTACAGGATTATTAATGCCTTCCAAAAATGTTAATAGGTAAGAGAATACCTACAGAGGTTGCTGGAGTATGCTCAATAACCTCTCTTGTGCTTAGTTTCAAAGAATGGTATGACTTGATGGTGTGAAAGCAATGCACAATCAGAAGAGGCCATCCTTCAAATTTGGAGTGTGGATCTTTTCCCAGGCTGGTGGTATATGGTATGAGCCTCTCCTGTGAGGCTGGGCATCTGCACGTGCAGCTCCCAGCCAGCCCAGCGATCACAAGGGTCAATAACTGATACGCTGACAACTATTCCATTATTCACTTTCAGTATTCAACAGATTACATGAGATGTTATTATAAAATATGCACATCCTCACAAAAAAGGCCTTGTATTACAAAATAGGCTCTTATTTTAAAATAGGCTTTGTGTTAGATGATTGTGCCCAACTAAAGGCTAACGTAAATGCTCTGAGCACGTTTAACGTAGGCTAGGCCAAACTGTGATGTCCTGCAGGTTAGGTGGTATTACATGCACTGTAGACTTATATTTTCAACTCACAATGAGTTCATTAGGAACATAACTCCATCCTAAATCAAGGAAGACCTATTAATTACTTTTTCATAATAGTAAGTAATTTCCTTTATTTTTACAGATGAGTAAATAGGCTTAGAGATAACTAGTAATTTTCTCAAGAATCTGAGTGTCATTTACCACACAGTAACAACCAACGACCTAACCAAGACTCCTAATCATTTTTCCCAGTTTATAATAGAAGGGTCATTGCCTAACTAAAGCTCTTACTCATCTATTCCAAGCCCTAAACCCAAGCGATGTCATGTTTCTTAATCTAACCAGGTGTCAAAGGGAAATTTTTACACTCCCACTTTCTAACACCAACTGAGATGTCAACAATTTTAATGTGTGTTACTATTTCAAAAGATTAAAATGTGGAAGGTGATGTATCAGAATGGGCAAAACAGGGTATGATTTGATTTACTCCTATGGATCACTTAACTGTAAGTTACCACTGCAATAGGTATGGTGCTTAAAAATTAAACTGCATGAACTTAAAAATACTCTAATATTCTAGTTCTTAAGTCAGATTGGACCCCTCCCTTTCTATTCCAAAATAGCTAGCTCTCATTAACACATAACTTAAAGCTCCACTTCAAGGAAGTGGCTGTTACCATGTGTCTATCAATTGCTATAAAAAAAAAAAACAAACCCTTAAAAAAATAAAAATTTTCACAATGATCCAGGACAAGTATTCTCCTTAAAACTGCATTTTATTCTGCTGTTCTGGGGCCCAAAGAAAAAAGCAAGAGCATGGGTTAGTGGAGGATATTATGGGTTATCTACACTAATAAATTTTCCCAGAAAAATACCAGACTTCTGTCCCAGAGATAAATTTATTCACTGTCCTAAGTGCTAAGGAAACAAATTAAGAACACTACCTATGTATCTCAAATTCTTCAGTACTTAACATGGGTTTTTGGGTGGGGTCTTCTATGGAAGCTTTTGTGAATATGATAAGTATTAATCTACTCAGAAAAAAATACACAATATCTGTGTGCAATTTCAAATTTATAGATCCCCCAGTTATAGCTGGTCCAACAAATATAAAAACAAACAAGAATAATAGGGATGACTGGCCAAGTTTCCATCTGGAAGCCACAAAATCTCCAAATGTTACTGTTCAAGCTGACTGACTCTTATCAACTAGGAGAACTGCAAATTCAGCATTTAAGGTAGATCATGCCTTTAACAGTATCCAAAAACTTAGCTAAATTAAAATGACTGAAAATGGCCACACAAATGCCATCCTACCTTTTTTTTTTTTTGCCATCTTATCTTTTTTTGGTAAGATAGAGTCACCTGTATTGTTTCCGTTAGCGTGCAATTTAATCCTTCCATCTTTCCCTCTCCCTTTTCCCAACCCTGTCACCGCCATTTATTACAGAGAAATTAACACAGAGTTTATATTAAAAAAAATTTTTTTTAATGTTTATTTATTTTTGAGAGAGAGCAAGAGAGCGAGTGGGGGAGAACCAGACAGAGAGGGAGATACAGAATCCAAACCAGGCTCCAGGCTCTGAGCTGTCAGCACAGGGCCTCATGCGGGACTTGAACTCATGAACCACAAGATCATGACCTGATTTGGATGCTTAACACAGAGTTTATATTTTTAAACTTGCTTGGGGAGCCTGGGTGGCTCAGCCGGTTAAGTGTCTGACGTCGGCTCAGGTCATGATCTCATGGTTTGTGGGTTCAAGCCCCGTGTCAGGCTCTGTGCTGACAGCTCAGAGCCTGGAGCCTGCTTCAGATTCTGTCTCCCTCTCTCTCTGCCCCTCCCGCCTCGTGCTCTGTCTCTCTCTCTCAAAAATAAACATACATAAAAAAAATTTTTTTTAACTTGCTTATTTCTCTCTTAAGTTGAGTTTTTGCTGTGTGTTTAACTTCCTTAACTAAGTATTTTGTGATCAACAGTTTGCTTATTCTTTTTTCAAATCTGAGCCTCTGTAAAATATTATCTTGAAGATGAAGACGATTACCAACATCTAGCATTACAGGACTAAGATCTGTTTCTTTTCTCCTATGACACCTTGAACCTGAATTCAAAAATCTGCACTTTAAAGTTCTCTCAGAATAGAGATTATTTTGAAATATGTTCCAACACGAGGGAATAAGTCTTTATACAAAGGTTTATTCAGTCTCCTTCACAGCTGAATCCACTGGGCCCACTGTGAAAATGTGAATATGAAGAGAATTTGGCCTTAACTCAGTCAGATGCTTGAGTGATGTGATGAGGGCAGACTAAAATGGGGTGGGGTTGGGTAAGATGAGTTCCACAGGCCTATGTAGCAAAGCCATCCATACGGAATATGTGTGTGTGTGTGTGTGTGTGTGTGTGTGTGTGTGTGTGTGTGTGTGTAATGAGACAATCCCAGTTGAGGGCAAAGGCAACTTCCAAAAGCAGAAATGTGGCCTCTCTTGGAGGTCTCCAAATGAAATTTCAACCTGCCAGATAAGAACCTACTCTTTCCCACCAAACAGCCTTCCTTCCAGGTAAAACAGTACTCTACTGTTAACTGCCTCTTGTTCTTCACCATGGACTATAGCTAACAAACAGAATTAGACTTAACTGACTTCTGAGTTTAGAATATAAAAAAATCATGGCTTTCTCCCTTGTTCTCTCTTGGACCATTGTGAAAAGCTGGCAGTCATGGTCATGAAGAATCTTACAAAGACTCAGGGAGAGGTTCATATGGTGAGCAACCAAGACCTCCCCTGCCATGCCTGCCAACAGCCAGCAAGGAACTGAGGTCTTCCACAAAGTCATGTAAATAAGTCATTTTGAGAAGCAGGACCCGCACCCCCCCCCCCCCCCCCGCCAATACAACCCCAGTCAAGCCTCCAGATGACTGCAGCCCCACCAAACATCTTGCTGCATACATTCTTATTAGGGACCCTGCCTGAACCAGAACCACCCAGATAAGCCATTCCTACATCCCTAACTCTTAAGAAAAGATATGACAATTGATAAAGGTGGTCAAAGGTACGAACTTCCACCTGTAAGATTAAATAAGTACTGGGGATGTAAGGTACAACATAAAGAATACAGTAGCACTGCTCTCTGGTATATCTAAAAGTTACTAAGAGAGTACATCCTACAAGTTCCCACCACAATGGAAAAACCTTCCTCCTCACTTTTTAAAAAAAATGTATGTGGTTAAGATGTTAACTAAACTTTGGTAATCATTTCGCAATATATGTAAGTCAAATCATTATGCTGTACATCTTAAACTTATGCAGTGCTGTATGTCAATTATATCTCAAAAAAAAACTTGAAAAAAAGGTGTGAAATAATAGGTTTAAGTTGCTATTTGGGGAATCATTTGTTACACAGCCATAGATAATGCATGCATACACACACACACACACACACACACACACACTTACTCTCAAATATACAGTAATTTTTTTATAAAGTAAAATAAAAAAAAATGCCTAGAAAAAAAAAAGATTCATGTTCCAGGTTATAAAACATCTACTACTTCCTACAAAACCTTTAAAGGTTATACATCCTAATGAGATCCACTCTAGGGAGAATAAAGGTTAATTTGAGAAGCCAGAAGTGAATCTTAATTAATATAAGTAACCCAGTTGACCTCACAGTCCAGTCATCAGATATTCAATCAAATACTGTCAATAGTTACTGTATTCCTTTAGAACAGGGATCAGTGAACTTTTGATGTGAAAGGCCAGATAGTGACTATTTTGGGTTTTGTAAGCCAAGAGGCAAAAACTAAAGAGTATGGACAAACTTACGTAACAACCATTTAAAGCTGTAAAGAGCATTCTGAGCTCCCAGACCCTACAAATGTAGGTGGTCAGCTTCAGAGTCTAGGCTACAGAAAATATATGGTCTCTCATATTAAAGCAATCCAAAACTTTCAGGGTCTGTATTTCAAAGGACTTCCCCCAAAGGTTGCACATTATGCAAGTACTGGTAAAGCAACAAGAAACCTTATAACTAGAATGGCTGCTTTTTCATAAGATGATAAGGTCTGCCATTCCAAAGTTAACAAAATCTCAATACCAGAGTCAGAAGAACAAGGATACATTCCTGTCAAACTGGAAGATGCAAATGTGTTTCAGTAAGAATATTAAGGGCAAGAGAACGATAATGGTAATATTGCCAGCAAATAAATTTATCATTATACAAGGGGTCTGAGTAGCAAAAATGGCATAGTGGCTAGCCAATACAACAAAGAAACACAACTCACCTTCAACAATTCCCATTCTCTGGCTTTAAAACTCATCAAGTTACAGATATACACACGCACACACACACAGCTTTGTAAACTCAACTTATGTGGATCAATGGGTGCCGGAAATAAGGTTAATCACATTAAATTAGCTCTCATCACACTGTAAGAGTCAAGAGACCTCCAACATCTAGTCCTTATACTTTGTGACTAACTGCTCAATCTTTGTCCATTTATCTTCACTGGGATTCATTCATATTCTACGTGATGGAACTAGAATTTATTATATCTCTGAATCTTGTGAATGGCAAAAATCCATGACCATAGGTGTATCTATTTATAACAAATAAAAAGAAATCTAAAATAAGTTAATTCTGTCTCCTTAATGGATTTAAGGCAGTACACAGGTGTTCTTATACTAAAAAGAGGCAAGAAAACCAAGAGGCAAGAAAATACTCCATTTGCTCAAGTTCTCACATAGAATTCTCTAGCCAATGAAATGTTTTCTTAAGGGAAAATATCACTAAAGAACTTGAAATCAGTCTGGCAGGCCAATCAATGACCCTGAAAACCCCTACAGGAAAATAACAGGATCAAGCTACATCTGCCACAAAAGAGTAGCCAGGTAGTTACTGGGAAATTAGAGAGAGGCCTGCACTCAACTTGTCTACATGTTATCCTACTTGATGGATGAAAGCATTGAGGGAAGACATTATCCTATCTTTGGCACATAGTGATAGCAAGGATCCAGTCTGAACCCAAGCAGAAACTGCTCAAAATCTTCAATATTTTAGATATATTTAGCATAAAATTGTGAATGTACTTTAGAGTCCATACTGAAGTAAAAAAATTTTTTTAATTTGAAAAATAATTTTGATCTTTAGGAAAACTGGATGTTTTAAGAAAACTTGTATTTCCTTAAATTTATTTCTTCATAAATTTGGTGCTGCACCATGGCTAATCATTTTCTGGCTAATAAAATCTATTTTATATATTACTTTAATGAGGGTCAAACAGAGGGAACAGAAAAGACCTAAATGTTTCAAAATAAAGAGTGCAAATGAAACGAGTATTTATTAAAAAATGTTTTTCTAATGTTTATTTTTGAGAGGGGGAAGGGAGGGACAGAAATAGAGACACAGAATCTGAAGCAGGCTCCAGGGCTGACAGACTCTGAGCTGTCAGCACAGAGCGACGCGAGGCTCTAACTCACAGACTGCAAGATCAGGACCTGAGCCCAAGTCAGATGCTTACCTGACTGAGCCACGCAGGCACCCTAAAACTAGTATGAGCAGATTTGGGACTTGAAAACAAAACAAAACAAAACTTAACCATTATTCTCCTTCTTCCGTGTTCTACAAAGGATGAGATGGCTTACAATATTTAAGTTGCAATATTTATATATACAAATCAATATATTTATTTATATATACAAAATCAATACTAAATGAAAAACAAAGGCAGAAAATGAGGACAAGGAAAAAGAATATAGAACACTGTTGGTATATAGTTAATCAAACTTCAAATTCTGGCTCTGTGTTTTCCAGGACTCTTAGGCACATGTGAAAACCACGGAGTAACAAGCCTGTGTGGCCACTTGATCCTTAAGGGAGAGTTTAGGAGCAAATGGACTAAGGAGTCTCTCTAACCTTCCTTTAGTATCAGTAATTTTTTGTTTTTGCCAATTTTTGAGAGAAGCTAAACAGAATCAACTGGAGGAAAAATTTTTTGGCGAGGGCCCAGATACTAACCAGCTAGAAGTTAAGTGCTGAGGCAGGACAACAATTAAGACACTTAGCACCAAGCCATCTACCCACTTGGGGAGTGAACAGCAGAGAAAGCTATAGGCAAAGTGTCATTTTTTTGTTATTTGGATAGCCCATTTACGCACATGTACAAGTTCTTAAGCTGACCTCCCTGAAGTTCTGCATCACAGGCTATGTAAGGTGATCCTCACTTGGAAAATTTTCAGAAAAGGCGCCCCCACCAAGATCACAGAAAGGTCTTCCGGATCCTGCCATGGATATTCTGGCTTTGCTAATGCTTTCCCGTGTGTTTAACCACTAAATAAGCATAAACTTCTGGCAAGGCCAGTTATTAGCAAAGAACACTGATAAATCTGTGATTTTATTCCCTGGATAATTAAAAAAGGGGATAACTAAGGTGGGAGGGAAGCCAACTACAATTATCATTTTTCCCTTAGTTTATGTATTAGAATGTCTTATTTTAAGCTGTGAGATAAATCCAGACAAAATATACTAGGCAACTATGTTCTATTGGTTCTTCACAATTAAAAAATACTTACACCAATGTCTTTTGTTTTATAGATAACAACAACAACAACAACAACAAAAGCAGATACTTGTGTTTTGCCAAATGTTTTACTGTTATTTTGTCTCTCCTACCTCCTGGGAGAGAGGAGAATCTTATAAAATTCACATATATATCCTGAGTATTTACAGATGGATGAAAATACATTATCAGAAATTTGCCCTAAAGAATCATCTGCTATCAAAAAGCATCAAAAATTAATGAACTGGTTTGCCTGTGAATTTTGGACAAAGGAATGGATCATCCCCATCTCTCTAAAAACAGTAACAACAACAAACCAAAAAAACCCCCAACCATCCACCGAAGTCACAAATACCTTATTTAAGTCAGTAAGTTTTGCTAACCATTTGACAGTGGTTCCACTACAAAATAACTGCTCTTTATTATTTCTCCTCTACAAGTGATCTTACCATCCATCCCACAAAGTCCAAGAATGAATGACAAACAGCCGGCATCAATTCTCGTCCTTCCAAACCCAGAGCAAACATGGCCAAGCCCAAATGAGGCTCCAGATTCCTCAAAAATACATTCCAGGAAGCTGTTAAGATCAAACCCATAACCTACTCTTTTCTCTCACCTAGTACTTCCAGTTCCTTCTTTCTCTTCCACTTTAGCCTCTATACTATTGCCAAAATCATCTTAAAATACAACTTTGATCCTGCCTCTAAGATCTTAACGGTCCTTCAACTACCTAGAAAGTAAATCCTAAAGCCCACAATGTAACATGACATAAATCTAAAGCCTGCCTTTCTCCAGCCCAACTGCTATGTCCTTAAAAATTGGTTTGGCCACTGACACTGTTCACCAGCCCAAACTGACAACTACTCCCTTTCCTACCTCCTTCTACCTCTGTTTAAACCTTTCCTGACTGCTCCTGTCCATGACAGGATCTCCAGCCTCAGTAGTCTTTGACCTCCTATTCACTCTCCTATTCTTTATTTGGTTCTACAGACACATGGCTAATGGAATTTCTGTCCAGTTACTCTGCACTTTCATTTATTCTTTCATTCAACATATGCTGTAACTCAAGCACTATGCTAGAAACTAGAAATAAAATGGTGGATAAAAACAGGCTAATCCCTGCTCTTTAAGAGCTTCATCTAAACAGATAAGTCAAACCAGCATATAATCACACACAAACAGAAAATTACAGAGGAAAGAGTTCAAAAGAAACATCAAGGGCATATTAAAAAAACAGTAGTTTTGGGGTGAGGGAGTTAATGAGGGATATGGGGACGTAAGAGTCAAGGACAGCAGGCTCAGGTAGGGGAAACATGGAAAATAGCACTGTGGTAGGAAAGAAAGTCTTATGGTATTAAGTAATACTAAAAAAAGACCAAGGTGGCCAATTTGCAAAGACCAGGCAGTAAATGATGAGGCAGGAAGAGTAGGCAGGGAGCCAGACTGTCACTATTATTTAGGGATCATGTATTCTGTTTACTATAAATTCCCTGTACTGTCTACTATAGTATCATATAGTGAAAAACTTAACATTTACTTGCTGAATGGAGGTAAATGCATCAACAGAACTGTGCTGAAATAGTAAACAAAATATGCAACTTGCTAAAGAAATGAGCAGTCTGGTAGCCAATCCTATCAAATTCATATCATTGATTCCCACCCATGCTTACCCTTACAGAGCCTCAATTCTCAAATCTAACTGCACATTAGCATCAACTGGGGAGCCTTTAAAGAACCATAATGCTCTGGCCCCAACAACAGGGATACTGATTTAATCGGTCAGAGATCGGGCCCACCTAGGCAAATAAATTTTATTTTTTTATTTATTACTGAAGTATAACTGGCTTACAATACCATACTAATTTCAGGGGCACAACATATTGACTTGACAATTCTATACATTACTTAATGCTCACAATAAGTATAGTCACCGTACAATGTTACTAATATTTTATTGACCATATTCCCCAAACTGTACTCCTCTCCTCCATGACTTATTATTTTATAACTACAAGTATGCACCTCTCAATCCCCTTCATCATTTTGCCCATGTTCCCACCTACCTCCCCTCTGGCAACCACCAATTTGTTCTATTTAAGTGTCTGTTTTTTTGGGATTCCACATATAACCATATCTTCTTTATCTAGTCATCTATTAATGGACACCTGGCTTGCTTCCAGATCTTGGCTACTGCAATAATGCAATAAACACAAAGGTGCACATATCCTTTTAAATTAATGTTTTTATACGGAAACCCTCTTGCACTATTGGTAGGAATGCAAACTGGCGCAGGTGCTCTAGAAAACAGTACAGAAGTTCCTCAAAAAATTAAAAATAGAACTATCCTATGACCCAGCAATAGTGCTACTAGTAATTTATCCAAAGGATACAGAGTGTTGATTCATAGGGGCACATGTACCCCAATGTTTATAGCAGAGCTTTCAACAATAGCCAAATTACGGAAAGAGCCCAAGTGTCCACCAACTGATGAATGTTATGATAAAGAAGATGTGGTTTATATATACAATGGAATACTACTCGGCAATGAGGAAAAATGAAATCTTGCCGTTTGCAGCAACATGGACGGAACTGGAGGGTATTATGCTAAGTAAAGTAAGTCAGTCAGAGAAAGACATATCCTATGTTTTCATGCATGTGGAGTTTGAGAAACTTAACAGAGGACCATGGGGGAAGGGAAGGGGAAAAAAAGAGTTTTAAACAGAGAGGGAGGTAAATCATAAGAGGCTCTTAAATACAGAGAACAAACTGAAGGTTGATGGGGAAGAAGGGGAGGGTGCCACAGGGAAAATGGGTGATGGGCACTGAGGAGGACACCTGTTGGGACAAGCATTGGGTGCTATATGTAAGTGATGAATCATGGGAATCTACTCTTGGACCCAAGAGCACACTGTATACACCTTATGTTAGCTAACTTGGCAATATACTATATTAAAAAAAAAAAGATAAAAACCATAATCGAAAACAATGTAAAAAAAATATGAATTAGTGTTTTTGTTTCTTTGGGTAAATACCTAGTAGCAGAATTACTGGATCCTATGGTATTTGTAATTGTTGAGGAACCTCCATACCGTTTTCCACACTGGTTGCACCAATTTACATTCCCAACAACAATGCATGAGGGTTCGTTCCCTTTTCTCCACATCCAACACTTGTTATTTCTTATCTTTGATTTTAGTCAACCAAACAGGCATACAGTGATATCTCATTGTGGTTATGATTTGCATTTCTCTGATTAGTGATACTGAACATCTTTTCATGTGCTTGTTGGCCATCTGTATGTCTTCTGTGATCTTATTCAGGTTCTCTGTTCATTTTTAAAATCGGCTTGTTCTTTGGTCATGAGTCTATGTATTTTGATTATTACCTCCTATCAGATACATCATTTGCAAATATTTTCTATTTACGAGGTTGCCTTTTTACTTTGTTGATCATTTCCTTTGTTGCACAAAAGCTTTTTATTTTGGTGTAGTCCCAATAGTTTATTTTTGCTTATATTGCCAATGTTTCCTTTTAGTTTTAAGAATTCAGGTCTCACATTTAGGTCTTTAATCCATTTTGAATTTACTTTGTGTAAGGTATAAGTCATCTAGTCTCATTCTAAGAAATTGTCTTTCCCCAACTGTATATTCTAGCCTCCTGTGTCACAGGTTAATTGACCAGAGAGGTGTGGGTTTATTTCTGAGTTCTCTATCCTATTCCATTGATCTGTATCTATTTTTGTGACAGTACCACACTGTTCTGATTACTGTGTGGCCTTTTTTTTTTTATTTATTTATTTTCGAAAGGTGGGGACAGGCAGAGAGTGAGGGAGAGAGAAAATCCCAAGAAGGGTGTGCACTGTGAGCAGAGAGCCTGATGTGGGGCTCCAACTCATGAACTGTGGGATCATGACCTGAGCTGAAATCAATAGTTGGACACTTAACCATGCCCCTCTGATTATTGTACTATTTCTTCATATTTCTTCATATCTGGGATTGTGATACCTCCAGTTTTGTTCTTACTCAAGATTACTTTGGCTAGTCGAGGTCTTTTGTACTTCTACACCTATTTTGCAATTGTTTTAGGTCTAACACACTACTGCCATTTTGATAGGGATTGCACAGAATCTGTAGACTGCTTTGGGTAGTATGGACATTTTAAGAATATTAATTCTTCTAATCTGTGAGCACGGTATACACTCCTCTGTCGGTATGGTCTTTAGTTTCTTTCATCAGTCTTAAACAGTTTTTGGGAGTATGAGGTTTTTTTACCTCCTTGATTAATTACAATTTACTCCTATGTATTTTATTGGGCAAAAGTATTTTAAATAGCTTCCCAGGAAACTCTAATGTGATCTCTAGGTAGAGAACCATTTGCCTTAGGGACAAGTCCTCTTAACAAATTGTTCAGAAATAGCTTTATGTTTCTCCCAGCTTTTCCTTAAACACCAGACATAGGCCCGCCCCCATTCCTCCTAAGTTTAACGCAACCGCTGGTGTTCCCAAACACCAAACGCATCTCTGTAGCTACATCCCAGGAACCACCTTCATTCATTTTACACACTTTCAAACAAGCAAGATGGTATAAAAAAATGAAGAGGGGCTGAAGGTGTTGAGTTGGAATAAAAAAAAAAAAAAAAATCATGAAACTAACCCAATTCAGTTTTGAATACCCTAGTCAAAACTCTAATTTGTGCAACAAGAGTAAAATCTCTAAGGTGGCAAACAAAATGAGAAGATGAGTGAATTCTGTCCTAAAGAGAACAATCTGCCTCCATCATCAGTAAAAAAGGAGAAAGAGCTGGGAAAGGGAAACCACTTAATTCATGTTTGCTTGTGTCCCAGGCAAAAGGCTTTGAGAGACTGAAAGAACATTACACAGCAGGGTCCCAAGACACTGGGAGGAGAGGAGTGCATTCCAAATTGCTCCTGATGTTGCAGGCCTGTAACAGTTATAAGAGCTCAAATACAAGTCAAATGTAGGTCGACTCTTAAGCTATTAAAATTGCTTGCCTTTAAGGAGAGAAATTTTGGCTATTGCTTTCGTTTTGTAGTATAAGAAAATTGCTAATTGAGGTCACCTGTAATAATAGGATTCTATCCCTAATGCTGGTTATAAACAAAGGTAATATTTAAAATAATTCAGGGTGCCTGGGTGGCTCAGTCGGTTAAGCGTCTGACTTCGGCTCAGGTCCTGATCTCAGAGCTCGTCGGCTTGAGCCCCGAGTCGGGCTCTGTGCTAACAGCTCAGAGCCTGAAGCCTGTTTTGGATTCTCTGTCTCTGTCTCTCTCTGTCCCTTCCCAACTCATGCTCACTCTCTCAAAAATAAACAAACATAATTCAAAATTAAATGCATCTTATGAACAAGTTTAGATTTCACTGGCTACTTTGGATTATCTGTGCATGTCATATTCTTCATCATCAGGCTGATGTACAAGCACAAGGTAAGATTTTAATCCTTATGTATGTAGTTTTACACATGAAAAAAAAAACAGGGTTTGCTGAAATTTATCTCAAAAGATGCAAGCCAATTTCACCTTCTCTATTTTAAAACTAAACCCATTCTAAGAACAATTACAAGTGACACAATGAAAAAAATTAGCTCTCTCCAAGAACTTTCCGTTCTAAGACAAACCTGGGCCAATTGTAAATCACACCATCCTGGCACCATTATTTGAAGTCCTTTTCCATTTAAAGAGTCTCACATCAATGGCAGAAGTGCCTTTCATAACCCTTCCCATTTAATGGCCACAATCTCTCCCAGGTTCCACCAACTGGACTATATAGAGCTGATGTGAGAATGCATTATTGGGCTTCTTAATGCCTTTACTTCCTGTTAGCTAAAGGTTGAACACTTGGCAAAGCATCTCAACTATGTAATGTGTGGAAACGTCAGCCTAACACAGTGTTTTAAGCAGAGTCTTGAATGAATAAATGAAATAAACAATGTCGGCTCAGCAAATGCCTCCCACCTCCAAACTTCTAAATTTCAAACATACATAAAATGTTTTTTTCTTTAAATCCAGGAACAAGAACATTCCGCTTCACCTTTTGAGGACACAATTTAAAAGACATTTCCACCAGATTTTTATTTCCTTCCCCGAACATAATTACACTTTGGAAAAAAGGATAACTGAAAAATGCCATCCAGTGTTAAGTCTTTCTTTTAAGAATGGCTGTACTCTTGGAAATGTGTTCTATTCTATCATCACCATTAAAGACAGTGGTATGTGTTTGTGTTTAAAATATTAACGATACATAAATCTTAGAACTGGCAGAAACAATGCCAAATTACTTTATCATGCAGCAGGCAGCATTTTCAAATATATTCTCTTCATGTGGTACTTAAAAGTTTTGTCTATCATCTCAGCAATTTAATACTCCCCAAACCGTTTCCTCTACCTTTAGTATTTCATCCAATTGTAAATGAACCATATGAAACATGAAACTAAACTACCACTTCTTACTAAAACTATTTTTAAAGTAATAAGCCTGTTCACACTGGACTAAGCTCAATACCAAACAAAGAAAAGGTAGTGATTCCCTTTTGGAGATTATGATCTAAACTTACAGAACACAAAATATTCAGGGCACCCAAAAAATATTTGATGCAAGCTAAAAGGTTCATCCAGTGGACTGGTGAAAATATATATGGGCAAAGAAGTTAAGTAATGGCAGTATGTTGCAATAAATCCTTAAGACTTCCTAGAGACTAGACGAACACTTCTTGATAGTACAGGAATCTATGTGACTCAAATCTCTGGGGTTACTGAAGGGAGGAAGAAGACAAGCTGATAAAAGACATATCCAAAATAAATGCAATTAGAAGGACTGAATAGAAAATAAATGAAGTGGACTGCTGTGCATAAATCTGTATGGTCTCTAGAAGGCAAAGAAGTGTGAAGATATGAAAGGAAAAAAATGTAATGCGTTCAAGAAAGGGTGCTTTGGAATATAAAACAACTGATACAGTGCGCTCAGCCAAGTAAGTTAACTGGTAAAAATCGTATTTTCATTTTTTCTTTGGGTACTTAGCATAGATAGCTAAGTTACTCAAAGTGGGAAGTTAATTACTGGACAGAGATCTTAGTTTTACTTTCAAAGGTCTGTATTTATTTTTCTCCCCAAATTCTTAATTTGTAATAAACTACCCATCAAATCAGATGATCTTTTAGAAATGGGTATTATGCATTTTCAAAGTGGTTAAAGATCCTCACAGTAAGACTGATGTCCGATGTTACAGTAAAAACTTAAAAGTCTTATTCAAAAAATAATTACTAAATCCCTTGAACAGAAACAAATTATGTTTCTCAAGAAATCAAAACCAACTTCACCTTAGTTCTCCACCAAATTTGGAAAGGTAAAGCCTGAAGAGGTGGGTCCACAGTTAAAGGTGATCCTTCACAACAACACAACTACCACTCCACTACTCCCCACTTTCTTCCTCAATGTAACTCCTTCCTCTGCAACTCAAGTTAGTGTATTATACTGACTACATGTATCCTCTGGGTGGGTTATGGCTATCTTCACCTGTAAGTTTATGTATTTGTTTTTTTTTTTTTAATTTTTTTTCCCAACGTTTTTTATTTATTTTTGGGACAGAGAGAGACAGAGCATGAACGGGGGAGGGGCAGAGAGAGAGGGAGACACAGAATCGGAAACAGGCTCCAGGCTCCGAGCCATCAGCCCAGAGCCTGACGCGGGGCTCGAACTCACGGACCGTGAGATCGTGACCTGGCTGAAGTCGGACGCTTAACCGACTGCACCACCCAGGCGCCCCTGTATTTGTTTGTTTTAAGAGAGAGAGAGCATGAGTCAAGGAGGGACCCAGAGAGGGGGAGACAAAGAATCCCAAGCAGGCTCTGGGCTGCCAGTGCAGAGCCGGATACAGGGTTCGAACTCACAGAACTATGAGATCATGACCTGAGCCAAAACCAAGAGTCAGATGCTTAGCTGACCCAGCCACCCAGGTGCCCCAACTATCCTCATCTTTAAAATGAGTGAGGGGCA
The DNA here is from genome assembly GCF_022837055.1 of Prionailurus viverrinus. Taxonomy (NCBI): domain Eukaryota; kingdom Metazoa; phylum Chordata; class Mammalia; order Carnivora; family Felidae; genus Prionailurus; species Prionailurus viverrinus. The sequence continues at coordinate 39,036,727 of NC_062562.1, forward strand.
CCTGGGTGGCTCAGCTGGTTGAGCGTCCAACTTCAGCTCAGGTCATGATCTCACGGCTCATGAGTTTGAGCCCCGCGTTGGGCTCTGTGCTGACAGCTTGGAGCCTGGGGCCTGCTTCAGATTCTGTGTCTCCCTCTCTCTCTGCCCCCCCCCCCCCCCCCCGCTCATGCTCTGTCTCTCCCTCTCTGTCAAAAATAAATACAACATTCAAAAAAAATTTTTTTAAATGAGTGATACTGAGGGCCTTAAAGGCTGCTGTAGAGAGTCACCTAAAAATGTACCAGACCTGGGAAACTTACTGGAGATTTACTGGTCACTTGGTAAATCGTTATCATCTCACCTCCTGCTGTAGATCAAAGTACAGCTCACCTGAGCTACTTGTACTTAGTACAAACCTCCTCGCCTCTAGTACTGCCCTTTCTTGTTTATCACAGAGTCTCAAAGTTCATTCTTCCACTGTCACCGATTATATACCACTCCTTTCCTCCAAAGCATCAGCCTGAGTTCCCATATGCATTATGGGGCTAGACCCAAGTTGTTCACTTCATGACCCATTCCTCAGGAGCAATGGCATTTCTAGACGTTCTCCAGAGGTACCTTCTCCCAGAGTACTCTTTCTGCTGCATAGTTTAACCTATGGTGCCACTCTTGTTCATTATACCTCGAGACTCACTTCTTTCACTGACTCAACAAATAAGTACTGAATATCTACTATATACAAGGCCCAATGTATTAATATCTGATCTACAGAATAGCCAATAGCTAGAAACCTCTCCACAATTCAAACCCAGAATCTGTTTCGCTACACTTCACACTTGTACTTTGTTGCTTCCTCACTTGCAACACAGTTGTTCATACATTCATTTCTCCCAAAACAACACTTTCACAAATAAGAAAACTATGAGTAATCAGTAATGGTGTTGACCTTTTAAGACCTAACTAGGAACTGGGGCGCCTGGGTGGCGCAGTCGGTTAAGCGTCCGACTTCAGCCAGGTCACGATCTCGCGGTCCGTGAGTTCGAGCCCCGCGTCAGGCTCTGGGCTGATGGCTCGGAGCCTGGAGCCTGTTTCCGATTCTGTGTCTCCCTCTCTCTCTGCCCCTCCCCCGTTCATGCTCTGTCTCTCTCTGTCCCAAAAATAAATAAACGTTGAAAAAAAAAATTTTTCTTTTTAAATAAAAAAGACCTAACTAGGAACAATGTAGGCAATCTCATTTAAGTCTTCTCGTACACCCCTCCTGTGAAGCTCTATTTATTTTTTTATGTTTATTTTGACCCGGCAGGGGGAGGGGGGGAGAGTGAACGAGCAGGGGAGGGACAGAGAGAGAAGAGACAAAGAATCCCAAACAGACTCCACACTGTCAGGGCAGAGCTCGACACAGGGCTCTAACTCATGACCTGAGCCAAAATCAAAGAGCTTGATGCTTAACCAACTGAGCCACCTGGGCACCCCTAGTTATTACTTTAAAGACCCTGCTGGCTTATTCTCTGCCACGAATTACGTACCTGTGTTTGATGTATTGTAGTTTCTACATCACTCAGGACAGTGTTTTAATGTTCTCATGGTCCTGTCAGGCAGCAGCAAGTAGTATGGGTTCAAAGGGTTTGAGTGTGGTGTTTACAGAAGCCAAGACTGAATTTCTATCTCCGTGTAGACCAAGGTGTTCTGTCTGGTGCCCAGATACGCTGCTGCTGTTATTGCTGCAAAACCTTCCGATAAATGCCTACCATTACGTAGAGCCGGAGAGTGTAATGTTTCCTTCAACAGTCAACCAACACACATTGGCTGTTGACAGGTCAAACGGTCCCTGACTTCCGGGGATGGGTAGGGACAAGGGGTGGGGAGACAATTCTGTGAAACATTACTGTTAAATGTGAAAGATGGTGAGGGTGCTAGCTATGGTGGCACAAAAAAGAGGGAAGACCAACTTCGCCTTGGGAGATGAATGAAGGAGTCTTCATTCACAGAACTAGGTGAACAAAGGGAGGACCCCTAGGAGGGACAAGGTCTAAGCGAGGGGAGAGAGCCAAAGAAGGATGGGAAACTCCCAAATCATTTGGGCAGCCAAGCACGGTATCACTGCTGATTAGAAAGGACTTCAGGTGCTAAGTATTCGCGTACCCGGAAAACTAAAAGCATTTGTCTGGTGGTGATGTCTTAAGTACAAAGACCATCTCTGCTGCCAGTTTTGTTTTGCATTTGTAAATTCACATGAGAAATGATTCTATCACAGTATATTCTTCTAGCTCCACAGCCTTTCTCAGCCTCAATTGCACATCTCAAAAAATGACTTATTTTCTCGATTCTCCCAAGGATATACGTAACCAGTATGATTTCAAACACAGAGAGGGTAACTCACTATCCAGTGGAAGCCTTAGAGCAGTGGGGCCAATTCTCTCCAGAACCGAGTAAGAGAGGCTGTTGGGCTTCACAACGCTGCACTTGCACTTGTCTTAGAAATGAACACTGAACGGATACATAACTCAACCTGAGGTTTGTGCTCTTATCTGAAACCTAGTAAACGGTAAGGGATTTCCACTGCTGTTTTGTTGTTTTGTTCTCAGAGGTGAGGGGGGAAAAAAGCAGTAGGAGACACTATTTTCCATAGTCTGTGAGATATCTGCAAATAATGCAACTGTTAAGCCTTTCAGATGAAGTATTTACTTAAAACAAAGCTTTGTCACACACACACACACACACACACACACACACACACACACACAGAACCACAGCCTGCAAACTGAAGGATTTAGAACTGGAAAGCACTGCTGAAGTCTAATAAGCCTTTCATTTTAGAGATCAGAAAACAAAGGCCAGAGAAGGTGTGTGACTTGCCCAGAGTCGCACTCAGTGCTCAGGCAGAGGCTGCACACTGAATTCCAGACTTTCCAGGCATGCCCCCCTTCACTACTTACCGTCCTTTCAAGCAACATACCCCACTTCAAAACTTTATAATCGAGTAATAATTAGCAACAGCAATGATGGGGGGGGGAAAGGTTGACTTATATTGCTTCCCAAACTCGGTATTTATATTCACTTGAACATATACTATAATAACTAAGCTCATCTGGTTGTATTTCAGTGACAACCTCTTAAGTCTAAAAATACTTTTAAATGTGTTTATTACTGACACTGTTGTTCTACTCAGTGAGAAACTGATTACGATCAGAAGTATTTTCTAATGTGCTAAGAACATCTAACATAGGTACCAATTTTGTAGTAATTTTTTAAAAGCTGCTACATTGCTAAAGTTTCTATAAGGAGATATTTTACAAATTCAACTATAACAACATCTTGTGTCTCATTTAACTCTTGCTTTACCAGAACAAATAATCAAAGCATGAATTTATTTGACCCACACCAAAGTAATTTATTTTCAGTTTCATTTCATTGTGGTGATTACCTACTTTTCTGTGATGTATTTAGAAACTTTAAAGTACAATGTAAACTACATCGATACCTTCAGAATACAAACCTAAGTACATCTTACACATAAAGAGAATGAGTCATCAACCAACTTTAGCCCAGATGACAAATTCCAGAACAAGTAGCAAAAATCAAGGATAATTCAGCGAATTTGTAAATATGTTGAGAAGCCCTCTGAATATTTATCACAGATAAATGTGATTAACTAATGTGAAAAGAGGATTCCCTCATGTGCCTTGACCGTTTCATATGTGGCCTGCATGAAATATAGAGCTTGGCAAATAAAATTTTTTTAATGTTTTTTTGGGGGGGGGCAGCGTGAATGGGGGAGAGGCAGAAAGAGAGGGTGACATAGAATAGGAAGCAGGTGCCAGGCTGCACAGAGCCTGATGGGGGGGGCTCAAACTCACAAACTGAGATCATGACCTGAGCCACAGTCGGATGCTTAACCAACTGAGCCACCCAGGTGCCCTCACAGCCTGGCAATTTTAAAGGCCAAGATCTGTAGGAAGGTAAAATGAGGTTGGTTTCACTCTTCTCCTTGTCAAAAGATTCAGGATTCCAATCAATCCTTATGCAGCTATACTAATGATGTAAGAAGCAACAGACAATTTTTTTCTATACTGCACCAAAAGGGGTTCCATTATTTGTTAGCAGATTTACCTTTATAACACATTCATCCTTAATTACAGGACGGCTGTCTAGAGATCAGGGCAAGTGTACTGGTCAAAGCAAATTCCTTCCTCAAACACCCTCCCCTCCCTCCTCCTCAAGACACTGACAAACAAGTGTTATTAGAGAATATTCTTCAAAAACAGAAAAATAAAATCCATCACCAGCTCTTAAGCAAATGCTGTGAAGAAAAACCTAATTAACTCATACAGTGAAAATGTAGCCAGGGAGCAAAACCATAATGCTTGGGAAGAGAATTAAAGCAAGTAGGTTAAATCTAGTCACCTGCTTGTTAACTACCCATCTTTCTTCAATGGTCCGCACATATGCTTCCTGGTTTGTAACTGAGGGAAAGCATCCACATCAGCTGGGGGCGGGGTGCCGGGAGGAGGGCCTGCCCACTCAGTTTCCCAGACTATGTGTGGCAAGAGGGCAGGATCAGAATGACTACCCAGCTTGGTGCAGCTTTGCTAACTGCAGCCTAACCAAAAGCTTGGGGTTAACAACATGACCCATCACCACAGAAGGCTTGAAACTGTTACCTGATATCAGTTTCTGGCAAATTCCAAGAAAGGAGAGGTTTAAAAGATTACAGCATGCTTAGTAAAATAACACTTTCCCCTCTTTTCTGTGCATCAATTATGTGGGAAAAAAAACTGTTACGTCTGCAGAAGCAGACACTCCATATCTACAAGATGAACCTCCACACAACTGTGTTCCACAGAAACAGAGGAGACACCCGCCAAAAAGGCACAGCTAAGTCTCTGGTGGCAACAATCTTGTACATGAGCTTCACATGTTATTTCACCAACACTCCAAATGCCATACTTTCTCCCTCGCAGAATTCCCTCGTTTAAGAGGCTTTCCAGTGAAGCAGCAATTCAATTCCTACTGACTTTCCCATCTTCTCATCAACTTTAGAGATGCTGTTTTACTCCTTTGCAACAAGAAAAATCCACACTTTTCCAAGCAAAAATCTGCCTGTGAACCAAGAAGCATACACTCCTCAGTTCATACTATCCTGTCCTGAGACGCTGTCCCAGGCCCCTCTGGTTTCTCATTTTCATTGTTGGAGTCACTGATACAGCTTGAGCCTGCACGTGTTTATACAATGCCCAAAGCAGAACTGTTCTGTACAGAATAGATGCATACAAGACAGCTGATAGAAGGCAGTGCTAAGTATATGGAAAAAGTACTCAGAGAGCTCTTGAACTGGTCCCCATCTTGAAACGCACCTAAGCAGTTCACTTGTAATTATCAATATGCTGACTTCTGCGTATGAAGGTGCTGAGTGGGTAAGAAGTCCAACTCTAATGTCATAATTAGGGATATAGTTTGCATTCCTTCCCTTATCAGATTTTCCTTTTTAACAAAATTTACTCACCGTCTGCCTCTGCGTTTCGATAATTTTACTAGTAAGCTGATAATGGCAAACTAAGATGAAACTGAGACATACAGTATGAATGGAGGAAAAAAGAGGACAAAAATTTAATATTTCTCAAGCCAGAATTACACTGCTGCAATTTACTTCTAGAGGGAAATTTTTAAAAAGTTTGTTGTAACAATGAAGTCTGTATTAAAAAGTTGCAGAAGGAGAAATTGAAGACCCTTTCTACTTCTGCTACGAGTTCGAAAAAGGTGAGGGATAGATGATAGAGCTGGGATAGAGAATGGTTCCCCACTAGCCTGCACTTCTAATAATATTCGGATGGCATCTGGCATTCATTTTAACGTGTGTGTGTATGTATGTATATATATCTATATCTATCTATATAGATATAGATATAGATATATAGTGCATCTCAATCAAGCTCAATTACTATTATTCAAGAAAATGTCCTGAACAGGTCTAGGGTGAAAAGTATTCATTGCTTTTTCACAGTAAACAAATGATGAAAACCAAACTGTTCACATAAGATTTATAATATATTAAGATGGTTCTGGGGCAAAAATACAGATACTATAAGATGTTTTTTCATTATTGGGTAATAAAACTAAAAACCAAGAAAAGAATCAAGGCAGTAACCCAACATCATTTTAGAAACAATAATAAAAGCTCATAATGTACATAATTCTTTCGCTGGCTAAAACTGACTTCTCAAAATATGTACTTCTGTTAAGACAAAAAAAATGTGCTAACTGGACTTCCATCAAAATTTAAAACTTTTGCTCTTCAAAAGATATAGGTAAGAAAATTAAAAGGCACATTTACTTAATAAAGGACATATATCCAGGATGTAGAAAGAACTCTTACAAACTTTAAGCAGACAACCCAATTTTAAAAATGGGCAAAATATCTGAATAGACATTTGGCCAAAGAAGATATACAAATGGCTAATAAGCATAAGAAAAGATGCTCAATATCATTAGTCATTTGAAAAATGCAAATGAAAACCACAGTGAGCTTGGCACAATACATCTACTGAAAAGGTTATAATCCAAAGTGTTGGTGAGGACATGGAGAAATGAGAACCCTCATATGTTGTTGGCGTAATATAAAATATTGCAATCGCTTTGAAAAACAGTTCAACAGTTTCTTCAAAGATTTAAACATGAAATTACCATACAAGCCAGCAATCCACCTAGGTTATCTACTCAAGACAAACACTTGTCCATGCAAATGTTTATAGTAGCACAATTCATAACAGCCACAAATTGGAAACGATCCTAATCCATTAACTGGTAAATACAGAAAATGTGGTTTATCCATGCAATGAAATATTACCCAGCGATGAGATGGACAAACCTCACAGAGATTATGAAAGAAGCCAGAAAGAAGCCAGATGTAAAAACGACTACAGACAGTTATTCCACTGACACAGTATTTCTATAGAGACTAAAAGTGTTATCAGTGGTTGCCTGGAGAGTAAGGACTAACTGCAAACAGGCACAATGGGACGTTGTGAGATGATTAAGTGTCCCAAAACTGGGGTAGGGTGATGGCTGTACAACTAAATTCACTAAAATTCACTCAACTGTTTGATAACTCAACTGTATAGTCAATTACAATGCAATCAAAGTTGTAAAAGTAAAAAGTTTAACAACCCAATCCTCCAAAAATTTTAACATAGAAGCTACTTTAATTTTCACATTTATTTATTTCACATTTATTTACCAAAGACAAGAGATTATGTTTTCAAACACAAACTGTATTAGGCTTAAAAGGAACTCAAGACGATAGCAGTTTCTCATTTAAGGCATATTGTTTAGAAATATCTAACATGGCAGACACTTCATTCTCCTCTATAGGGTCAAATAAAACAGTGCATTGCTCAGTAATTGTACTCTTGGACATTTACTCTAGAGAAAGGAAAACTTACACTCACATAACAAACTGTACATAAATGTTCACAGTAGCTCTATGTGTTCATAGCCCAAAACTGAAAACAACCCAAATGTCCTTCAGTGGGTGAATGCTATACAGCTGTGGTACATCCATACCACACAGTACCACTTAACAACAAAAAGGGATGAACTACTGATACACACTATCTTAATGGACATTAAAGGAATCAGAATAAGTGGGGGAAAAAATCCAATCTTAAAGGGTAACATATGTAGGATTCCATTTACAAAACATTCCTGAAATGATGAAATTATGGAGATGGAGAAGAGATTAATAGTTGCCAAAGAGGCTGGGAGCAGAGGACAGGACAGTGGCTGCAAGAGAGGAGCATGTGGGATTCTTGTGATGGGCCTATTCTGTATCTATCTTTACTGTGACAGTGGCCAAACACACTACACATATGGTAACATTACCTTTAAGTCAATATGCGGGTACACACACACTCTCTAACAACATCACATATAGGTCCAAGTGAAACTAGAGGAATTTGAATAAAGTTTTGATTGTGTCAGTGTCAATTTTCCTGATGTGGTATCGTACTACAGTCATTCAAGATGTTATCGCTGGGAAAAAGAGGATGAAGAGTCTATGAGATTTCTCTAGTATTTCTTACAACTGCACATAAATCTACAATTATTTCAAGATAATTTTTTTATCTTTTAATTATTTTTTAATAGTTAAATCAACACAGTGTATTTTCACTGTTACTTTCATGGAATACAAATATACCACATACTCTGAGGCTATACTACATTTAAGTCTTACAATATACTACTCTTTTTTTATGGGGTACCAGCATTCTCATAAACAGAAGGTTTACCAAGAAAAATGACTAGAATCAATCATTAACTACTGAGTTTTAAACACCGGAGAACAAAAGGTAGGAAAGACATCTAGCACTTACAACTTCTACACCAAGGCTGCAAACAACAATCTCTAGAGGTGGATTTAAGTTTTTCTCTCTCTCTCACTCACACTCTCTCACACACACACACACACACACACACACACACACACACACACACACACAAAATAGGGAGTTTCTTCAATTAGAAAGGTATTTTCTAGGGGCGTCTGGGTAGCTCAACCAGCTCTTGATTTCAGCTCAGGTCGGCTGAGGTCATGATCTCACAGACTGTGGGATCGAGCCCCACAAGGGGCTCATGCTGATGGCAGAGAGCCTGCTTGGGATTCTCTCCCTCCTTCTCTCTCTCTGCCCCTCCCTCGTGTATGCACACAAGAGCTGGAGTGCATGCTCTTTCTCTCTCAAACTTTAAAAAGAAAGAAAGGATATATTTGTACAGAAGGACATATTGTAGTGTGCTACAGATGAAACCATGCCTTAAAGAATACAAGACACACAAAAAGGACACATCTTTCATTGTGAATTCCAAGTTTACCACGTGGGTTCTTAGCACATTTTGACACCTTAAACTGCATCTGACAGGATCCTTCGTTACTGGAAAGAAGGATCACAATCAACTGCCATTCTGTGAATACTTCAGTCTTTTGGGATCCCAATTTCATCTCCATCTCTCCACTCCACATAAAGCATGAAAAGCCAAACCCCTTCAACCTGGTGACCTCCTGACGGCACCCAGAAAATCTTCCAATGCTGGACAGCAGTCAGGAAAGGGAGAGCTGGGAGTGAAGAAGGTGGGGAAGCCTTCCTCTCCATTTCAAAGTAAAGAGAGACAGTAAAGGAGCCATTCGAAAACTGTAACATTACCTGATAGTTAGAACAATAGAAAGAAAAGCAAGATGGGCATATACTGTAGTCCTTTTCGCACCGTGAAATAAACAGTTAACTAAAGACAAAAGACAGATAACATGAGAAGAGACTATAAAGGAACCAAAAGAAAGGGAACACCAAAATTCAAATTCAAAAATCAAAACTAAGGGACCTTAACATTCCAACACAGTTAACAAAAAGAGCAAGACTTCAAAGAGCTAACAAACATATGAAAAGAAGTTTACACTTATGGATAAGGGAAATGTAAATTAAAACAATGAAACATCATTTTTAACCCTATGCTTTCCACTCTTTTCTGAATTTGAAATCTAATAATCCCAACTATTGGTATTATACAGGAAAACTGGAATTCTGCCCTTAGCAAAAACACTTTGAAGACCCAATTTAATAATTCTTAAACACTGAAGAAGCCCCATCCTATGATTCGGCAATTCCACTTAAAGATCTCCAACCTAAAGAAATCTATACTTGTCACAAGACGTGTACAGAGATGCTCACAACAGTGTTATTTGTAATAAAGGCAAGGAGAAGCTACCTAAGAATAGATAACTGTATTTTACCCAAGGAAACAGAACCTAACAGTTAAAATGTGCAAGCCAGATACACCATCAACATGGTAAGGTTGGTCCAGCATCACCAGGGCATCTAAGACAATGCTAAGCTGTGTGTGTGTGTGTGTGTGTGTGTGTGTGTGTGTGTGTGTGTGTGTGTGCGCACGCGCGCGCGTGTGTGTGTGTGGCAGGGCAGGGGGTGGTGGTGAGACAAGGTGCAAAAGGATATGTACAGTACACCATTTAGGTCGATTTGTAGAACGATACACATCTTCAACAAAAGTGGTTGGGGAAAGGCACCGAGGGAGAAAAAGTCAGAGAAAAGAGGTGCTCACTGTTTACATTCCTGCTAAATAAATGTTTACCGTTTGAACATTTCATCAAAACTATCCAAATCAAATGCAGAAAAACTGTTAACACTAATAAGCAGTAGGTGAGGAGTATGTAATACTTTTGTGTGTTCTTCTATTAAAGGATTATGTGTTTTCTGAAGTTTTAAAAGGCGGTAGTATATTAAGTCAAAGTGAAAAAAGAAGATGCAAATTCTTTGTATCAGGAATCAAAGAAGAGACATCATTACAAGTCTTACAGACATTAAAAGGATAAAGGAACTTATAAACAATTTCTGTCTAAGTTTGACAGCTTAGATGAGATTGTCTCAAAGAATTTTTCCAAATTAACAAAGCTTACATAAGAACAGGTAACATAAATAGACCTATACATATTTTTTTAATGTTTTATTTATTTGGGGGAGGGAGGGAGGGAGGGAGAGAGAGAGAGAGAGAGAGAGGCAGAGCACAAGCTGGGGAGGGACAGACAGGGAGACACTGAATCTGAAGCAGGATCCAGGCTCCGAGCCGTGAGCACAGAGCCTGACATGGGGCTGGAACCCATAAACTGGGAGACCATGACCTGAGCCGAACTCGGACGCTCAACCAACTGAGCCACCCAGGCGCGCCAGACCTATACGTATTAAATAAACTGGTCTGTACTTGACACAACAAACCCAAAAGAATCCTTCCCCGACCTCTAATCAAGAGGACTTCATTGGTGAATTTCTACCAAAAATGTAACAACGAACTCTACACACACTCTGGCAAAAGAAAAAGAACACTTTTCAATATTATAAAGCCAGCATTACTGAAACACCAAAATTAAAGACAACACAAGAAAACTATAGATCCATCTCTCAAGAATATGGAACCAAAACTCCTTAGCTAATTATTAGCATACTGAATCCAGCAATACCTAAAAAGGATAAATAACATGTGATGACCAAGTGAGTTTATACCATGAATGCAAAATTGTTTCAATATCTGAAAAATGAAGATAATTCACCATGTCAACATATTAAAGAAAAACTACATGATCATAATAATAAATGAGGTAAAAATGTATTGACAAAATTCAGCATCCATTCATAATAATTTTTAAAAAGCCAGCAAACGAAGTCTTCTGGTCAACATCTGGTGGGCCAGGAGTATGGAGTAAGTGGGGAAAACAAATACAATTAGAAACTAAAAATAAAGACAAGTACCACTTACAGTAGCATAAAAAATGAACTATTCAGGGATAAATCCAACAAAATATGTACAAGATCTATATGCCACATTCTACAAAAAACAATGATGAGAGATCAAAAATTTAACTGAACAGGAGAAATACTATGCTTGTGGATTAGAAAACTCATTATTGTTAAGTCAATTTTCCTGCAAATGATCTATAGTTATGATATTCAATACAGTAGACACTTGTAACAGGACTATTTACATTTGAGTTTAATTAAAATCCGGTAAAATTTAGAATCTATTTCCTCAGTCTAACTACTTTTCAAGTAGCCAGGTCACATGCTGTTAGTAACTACCACATACTGGACAGCATAGACAGAAAACATTACCATCGTCACACAAAGTTCTGGTGTTATTGGACAGTGCTGAGCTACAAAGTCAGTGCAATCCAGTAAAAGTCTCAGCAAATTTCACAGAAATGAGGATGGAAAAAGAGGACCTATTATACTCAAAAAAATTTTTTTCTGAAAAAGAAGTACCAAGTTTAAGGATAGATTTCATGATTTATGTTGACTTACAGTATTCAACACAGTGTTGCTGGATTTTATGATTTATGTTGGCCTTACAGTATTTAAACACAGTGTGGTATTGGCAAAAGGAGAGTCCAGAAATATATACACACATTTATGATCATCCGATTTTAAACAAAGACACCAACATAATTTGATAGAGAAAGGAGAGTCTTTCAACAAATAGTATAGAAAAAACTGGGATGTCCACAGGTAAAAATTAAGGACCTTAATCTATACTTTATCCATATATAAGAATTAACTTAAAAAGGCAAACACATTATTGAAAAAGTTACTATAAAACTTTTGAGAAAACATAAAGGAAAATCTTTAAGACCCCGTCTATGCAAAGATTCCTTGGATAAAACATAAAAAACAGAAACTGCAAAAGAAAAAAAATATTGAATTACAAAAAGTTAAAAATAAAAATCCTCTGAAACATAGCATCTCTCCAGTTTTATTGAGAACAAAAAGTTTAAGGTGTGTAGCATGTGGCTTGATTTACACTTATTATAAAATGATAACCCCAAGTTTAGCTTAACAAACCCATCATCTCACAGAGATACAATAAAAAGAAAAAAACTCAAGGGGCGCGTGCGGCTCAGTTGGTTAAGCGTCCAACTTCGGTTCAGGTCATGATATCGCAGTTTGTTGAGTTCGATCTCTGCGCCCAGCTCTGTGCTGTCAGCTTGGAGCCTAGAGCCCGCTTCCAATTCTGTGTCTCTCTGTCTGCCCCTTTCCTGCTCGTTCTCTGTCTCTCGCTCTCAAAAATAAATAAACATTTAAAAAATTTAGGAAAAAAAGAAAAATGAAAAAACTTTCTCCTCGTGGTGAGAACTCTTAGAATCCACTCTTTTAACAACTTTCCTATATGCCATACAGCAGTGTTCATTATGGTCATAATGCTGTACATACATCCTTAGTATTTATCTGTAAGTGGGCATTTCTACCTTTTGACCACCTTCCTCTTATTCTCTGCCCCCACTCCACCCTGAAAGACACCATCAAGAAAATGAAAGCCAGACTAGGAGGAAAAAATATGCAAAATACGTATCTAATTTTAAAAAACTGTTATTTAGATTATATAAAAACCTCTAAAAGCTGAATAATAAACACCACACTAAAAATGGGCAAAAAAAATTTGAAGTCATTTCCCCAGAGATATATGGGTGACTTACATAAACACATGAAAAGAGATTTATCACTAGTCATTAAGGCAATGCAAACTAAAACTACAGTGAGATAACCACTAAGATGTATATTGGCTATTCAAAAAAAAACAAGTGGCAATGCTGAGTACTGAGGATGTACAGAGACAGGAATTTCTATAGTGTTGACGATGAAAAGCAAAATGGTATTTTGGGGGGGATGATGGGAATTTGTTCTTCTTAATTGTAATTACAAGTCTAAGTGCATAAAAATTCGCAGACCTATACACCCAAAAGGGTTACGCTTAATATGAATTACCTCGGTAAACCTGACCTGAAAAAAATTCTCACTTTTCCAGTATTTTCTTTGAAATATTTTAAACACTTCAGTTTTCCAAATTCAATTCAAACTTTTCTAACACCTCTCCTCAATTACTTCTAAATGGCCTTCTGAAAGCCTCCTATAACCAGTTTGATCAAACCTTAACTCCACAAGACAAGCAAACGTTCCATATGACTAGACAATCTGTTTCCAATGCATAGGATGTACAATTAATCAGAGAAGCTTCAAGAAGGAAAGACACGTAAAGCATTCCACCTGCACCCAAGTCCTACAGGTGCTCCAGTTATCTAAAAGAAAATCGTCAAGAGGAATAATCAAAGGAAAGGATTCTAAAAACAAAAGAAATCTTATGAAGGGAAAGGAAGTGCTCTGGATGCGATGGTCACAACAACAAAAAACCACCAATCCACACTCAGACATACCCCCTCTCACTGGGAGAAATCAGGTGGGCAGAAGAACAGAAACTATCAAAAGAAACCTAATGCTCACCCTGAATCACGTCATATCAAATTTCCCTGTCGTGCAAACCAAATCATAGGACTTCCAAGACAATATACAAGCACTGGAAGTCTAAGATAGTTAGAACAGTTAATGGACTATGCCAGAGAGAACTTCACAGAAATGATTATGCAGAGGAAAGTAAGAGCTGGTAATTGAGAAAAAACAGTTGCTATTTCATTATGAAATGCACATGTGCCTGCCATAGTTCCAAATCTTAACTGTAAAGAAACCCTGAAATACAAAGCACTTAATACTGCATAGAATCCAGAGGAATACCTCTAATCATCTTCTTAACGCCTGCTTTGTCACAAAGACGGTACCATTTGTTGGGAATAGGACAAATCTAGTCCAGAAGTCTAGGCCAGGTTCTATTACTACTAACCTGTTTCACAACTTAGGGTCAGTCCCTGAATCTCACTGGCTTCTAGTTTTCCTGGATATAATGACTGGATAAAATTACCTCTATGAGGCCCATTCTAAAGACATTTTTCCATGGAGGAAGAACAGGAGCCTAGGGCAATCCAAAGAATTGTAGTTCTTCTTGGCCAGATACGGCTACAGCCATATGAATGTGGATTTAACACTATCTCATTTTGTAAAACTACATTATATATTTACCAGTAGCATATGGGCTTCAGCAAAAAGCAAAACGCTGCCCTACAAACTCTAAGCACAATAAACATCTCCTACGTAGAGAGCAACACCAAGGCTCATCACAATCAAACTGCCAAAAGCCAGTGATAAAGGGAATCTTAAAAGCAACTAAAAACGCATTTTGTAGAGAAAGAAAGAAAAAAGAATGGCAGATTATTCATCAGAAGTGATGCAACCCAGAAGACAATGGAACAACATATATTTAAGGTACTTAAGGTACTTAGATAAAGAGGTCTGGGCGGCTCATATGGTGAGCTTAGGTTCTGAACTCCGGGCTTGTGAGTTGGAGCACCACTTCCGGCTCACTGCTGTCAGCATGGAGCCCGCTTCAGATCCTCTGTTCCCTGCTCTCTCTCTCAAAAATAAATTTAAAACAACATTAAAAAGATAATAAACTGAACCTAGAATTCTATATCTACCGAAAACATCTTTCAAAACAAGCACAAGGAATTGGAAGGCTCATAGACCATCAGTGGTAATATAAAATGGTGCAGCCACTTTGGAAAACATTGTGGTAAACTTCAAAATATTAAAGACTTATCAACTGTCCCAGCAATTCTAGGTATATACCCAAGAGAAATTAAAAGATATATCTATTGGGGCACCTGGGTGGCTCAAGCAGTTGAGCGTCTGACTTCAGCTCAGGTCATGGTCTCACAGTTTGTGGGTTCGAGCCCCGCGTCGGGCTCTGTGCTGACAGCTCAGAGCCTGGAGCCTGCTTCGGATTCTGTGTCTCCCTCTCTCTCTGCCCCTCCCCACTCACACTCTGTCTCCATCTCTCAAAGATGAATAAACATTAAAAAAAAAAAAAAAAACTAAAAAAAACCCAAAAGATGTATCTATTAAAAACCGTATATGCTAATGTTTATAGCAGCATTCACAATGGCCAAAAAGTGGGAAAATTCAAAATAACCAACTGTATAAACACAATGTGGTATATTATACATTACTTGGCTATAAATAGGAACAGGTACTGATACGTGCTACAACATACATGCTGTTTCCAAGGTGAGCCTTGGAAACATGGCAGTGAAAGAACCCTGTCACAAAAGACCACATATATTATTTCATTTACACAAAATACCCCAAACAAGGAAGAGTGTATCAATGGTTCCCTAGGACTGGGGATGCCTGTGTGCAGTGGAGTGGGGACACCCTGGAGGGTGACAGCTTAAAAAGCACAGGATTCCTTTGGGGAGTAAGGAAATGAGGCCACAGTTTGTTATTCTGTGAATGTACTAAACACCAATGAACTGCACACTTTAAATAGATGAACTGTATGATACAGGAGTTGTATCTTTAAAAAAGCTGTTATAAGAAAAGCAAAAATTAAAACTTCTGAGGAATAAAACACAAATCAATCAATCACCCGCAGACCTCAGCTACAAGGAATGTTACACTAAGTCTTTCAGGCAGAAGGAAAATATTACCACATGGAAATCTGGACCTAAACAAAGGAATGAAGAGCACCAGAAATGGTAAATATGTGGGAAAATACAAAAGACTTCTTTTGTTATACTTTGCAATCTCTTTAAAATATAATTGACTACATAAAAATGTTAATATATATGGGAGATTACAACAGCAGCAACAGCAGAAAGGCAAGGTATAAGAGTGGTAGCATAGTACTCTAAGATTCTTATATTACAGATGAACTTGAACACCACCAGTCTGAACTGCATGGGTTCAATTACAAGTGGGTTTCTTTTTTTTTTTTCTCGAAAAACACAGTTTCGTAAATGTATTTTCTCTGTTCTCTGATTCTGTTAGTATTTTTTTCCTTAGCTTACTTTATTGTAAGAATACGCTATATAATACATATACAAAATGTGTTGAGTGTTCATGTTATTTGTATGGCTCCCTATAAATAGTAAGCTATCAGTAGTTAAGTTTTAGGGGAGTCAGAAGTTATATGTGGATTTCAATTCCATATGGAGTCAGCACCTCTAACCCCCATGTTGTTCGAAGGTCAACAGTATAGGTAAAAAAAAGTCTGTCAGGGACGCCTGGGTGACCTCAGTTAAGTGTCCTATCAGGATCTAGCCCCAGGTCATGATCTCAGGGTTCCTGAGTCCAAATGCCACATCAGGCTCTGCGCTGACAGTGGAGAACCTGCTTGGGGTTCTCTCTCTCTGTCCCTCTTCTGCTTGGGCACAGGTGTGCTTTCTCTCTCTTTCTCTAAATAAATAAATAAATAAATAAGTAAGTATACTAACGCAACAAATTAAACCAAAGACTTACAGGTAAGAAGAAAGAATATAAACAGAAATTAAAAACAAAAACAAAAACAAAAACCAAACACTCAACCAAGCCAAAGATGGCAGAAGGGGAAGAAGATAGGTGGGAAAAATAGAAAACAAAAAGTAAGACAGTAGATTTAAAACCAATCATATCAATAATCACATTAAATGTAAATGATCTTTAACTACAAAAATTTAATTATATCTGCCTGTAAGAAATCCATTTCAAAGATAAAGACAAAAGGGCGTTTGGGTGGCTCAGTCGGTTAACCATCTGAGCCTTGATTTTGGCTCAGGTGATTATCTCATGGTGTGCAGGTTTAGCCCCACACTGGGATTCATGCTGACAGTGAGGAGCCTGCTTGAGATTCTATCTTCCTCTTTCTCTACCCCTTCCCCACTTGCACACTTACACACACATGCACATGCTCTCTCTCAAAATAAAGTTAAAAAAAAAAAAAAGACACACAATTATGGAAAAAGAAAAGATAAGTCACGATAACCCTACTCATTTATTAAACCTCCTTGATATATGACAAAGGAGTATCAGAACAAAAAAACTTATCAGTGATAAAGGTGATCCCATAATGACAAGGGCTCAATTCCTCAAGAAGACACAATTCTAATTATTTATGCATCTAATA
The DNA here is from genome assembly GCF_022837055.1 of Prionailurus viverrinus. Classification (NCBI taxonomy): domain Eukaryota; kingdom Metazoa; phylum Chordata; class Mammalia; order Carnivora; family Felidae; genus Prionailurus; species Prionailurus viverrinus. The sequence continues at coordinate 39,054,082 of NC_062562.1, forward strand.
AGAAAGTGGACATAATTAAATCAGAAGTCAAAAACAGAAGGGTAACTGGAAAAACCTCACGTTTGGAAACAAGGTGACAACTTGAAATCACGCATCAGCCAAAAGAGGGAGGGAAAATTATAAAACACTTTTAACGGAATGAAAACGAAATACAATAATATCAAATTGCATGGACTGTAACTAAAGAAATACTCAAAAGGGAAATTTATAGCATCAAATGTCTTTATCTGAAAAACAAAGTTCTCAAATCAATCACATCAAACTGACACCTAAGGAAACTAGGAATAGAAGAGTAAATGAAACTTAAAATACACAAAATAAAGACCAGATCAGGAATCAATGGAAAACATAAGAAAAACAATGGAACCAAAATCTTGTTGAGCTCAATAAAATTCTAATAAGCCAGACTCATCAGAAAAAGAAGACACAGGTCAACAATAAGGAGGAAGGTGACATCTCAATAGCTGCTACACATCTTAAAAGGATAATATGGGAATATTATCAACAGTTTTATTTCGGTAAAATGGACAAATTCCTACATTCCTTGAAAGGCACAAACTGCCAAAGCTCACTCAAGAAGAAACAAGTAATATCTCTATAAATTTTAAAGAAATTCAATTTGTATTTCAAACCTCCATAGACAAAACTCTAGGCTCAGACGGCTCCACTGGTGAATTCTACCAAACATTTAAAAAGAATTAATACTAATTCTACAGAAACCCCTCCCGAAAAATGAAAACGAAGAAGGAATTCCCAACTCATTCTATGAGACCCACATTAGTATGAATACAAAACCAACTACATGACAAGGTTAAGTAAACCACATACCAATGGCCTTCATGAGTGTAGGTGCAAATATTCTTAAAGAAAAAAAAAATCTAGGGGCACCTGGGTGGCTCAGATGGTTGAGCATCTGACTTTGGCTCAGGTCATGATCTCACGATTTGTGGGTTCGAGCCCTGCGTAGGACTCTGTGCTGACAGCTCAGAGTCTGGAGCCTGCTTTAGATTCTGTGTCTCCTTCTCTCTGCCCCTCCCCTGGCTCATGCTCTGTCTCTCTCTCTCTCTCTCAAAAATAAACCAACATTGAAAAAACTTTTTTAAAAATCGAACACAGATTATTGCCAAGAACATAAATGTATCACAACAAAGTGGGCTTTTCCCCCAGGAATGCAAGGTTGGTTTAAAATTCCAAAAACCAACCAATGTAATTCGGCATTAAACATGAACAACTGTATGATCATCTTAATAAATGCAGGAGATGCAGAGCAGGGAAATGTACTTGACAAATCCAACGTTCATTCTTTAATTAAAAACTCTTGGCAAAGTAGAAAAGAACTTCCTCAATCTACAAAAAAGTACAGCTAATACCATACTTAACGATAAAAGACTGAATTAAAACTCAAGAACAATGTAAGGATGTCCGCTCTTTATAATTTCTATTCAACACTATTCTGAAGAGGTAGTGTAGCAGGCAAGTAAAGAAAAGTAAAAGACATCAAAACTGGAAACGTAAAACTGTCTTAATTCACTGATAGGGTCATCTATAGAAAAAACTGCAAAATCCACACAAAAGCTACAGAAGCAGTAAGTTTAGCAAAGATGCAGGAAACAAGACACACAAAAATAACTATTTGTATAAACCAGCTAAAAACAACCAGAAATTAAAATCTTTAAAGTAGAAACAGTTACAAAGATAGCATCAAAAATGTGAAACACTTTGTGATGAATTTGACAAAAGATAGCCAAGAATGAAACCCACAGAACGCCACTAAGAGAAGACCTAAATGGGAAACCCATACAGTTTTCAGAGATTGACTACTGAATCTAACGTGGTTAAGATGTCTGTTTTCTACAAATTCAATGCATCCCAATAAAAATCCCAGCAGGCTTGGGGCGCCTGGGTAGCTCTGTCAGTTAAGCGTCTGACTTCGGCTCAGGTCATGATCTCACAGTCCATGAGTTCGAGCCCCGCATCGGGCTCTGTGCTGACAGCCTGGAGCCTGCTTCAGATTCTGTGTCTCCCTCTCTCTCTGCCCCTCCCCCGCTCTCACTCTGTGTCTCTCAAAAATAAAGATTAAAAAAAAATCTTTTAAAAATCCCAGCTTTTTTTGCAGAAACTGACAAGGTGATGCTAAAATTTATATGCAAATACAAAGGACCTAGAATAGCCAAAATAACTTTGAAATGAACAAAAGTGTATCTTAATACTCCCCAATTTCAAGAGCCTAAAAAAAAAAAAATGTTAAGACAGCACAGTACCAGTGTAAAGACAGAGATTGAGGGAACAAAACAGAGTCCAGAAAGTGACATGCATACAGTCCATTGGTTTTCACCAAGATACCAAGCCAATTCAAATGAAGATATAATCTTTTCAATACAAGATCCTAGAAAAACAGGATGGGCATATGTAAAAAACAAAACCAAAAGAAGCCACCTAATTCACCCTTCAAATATGTATACAAATATCAGCTCAAAACAGACTGAAGATCCAAATTTAAGAGTTAAAACTATAAAACTCCTAGAAGACCTGAGAAAAGCTTGGTGACGTTGCGTTTGGCAGAGATTTCTTAGATATGACACAAAAAGTTATAAGAGAAAAAAAATCACAAATTGGACTTCATCTAAAACCAGTGTTCTTCAGAAGACTTTTAAAACATACACCTGAATCAGGGGCGCCTGGGTGGCGCAGTCGGTTAAGCGTCTGACTTCAGCCAGGTCACGATCTCACGGTCCATGAGTTCGAGCCCCGCATCAGGCTCTGGGCTGATGGCTCAGAGCCTGGAGCCTGTTTCCGATTCTGTGTCTCCCTCTCTCTCTGCCCCTCCCCTGTTCATGCTCTGTCTCTGTCCCAAAAAAAAAAAAAAAAAAAGTTGGAAAAAAAAATTAAAAAAAAAACATACACCTGAATCTAGAATAAAGAACTGTCACAATTCAGTAAATCAAACAACCCAATTTAAACATGAGTAGAAGATCTGGGGGGGAAAAAACCCCACAAAAAACCTTAAAATATACAGATGGCAAATAAGCACATGAAAACAACGATCAATGTTATTAGTTACCAGGAAAATACAAAACTGCAATAAGAGACCTTCAGGCATCCTCTATCTGCCTAAACTTAAAAACACACACATCAAGGTTGACAGAAATGGGGAGCAACAAAAACTCTCACACACTGCTTTGGGAATTTAAAATACAAAGCCACCGTGAAAAAACAGTTTGGCAGTTTGTTAAAACATTAAAAATACCCAGTGACTCCAGAGCTTAACCCAAGAGAAATGAAAGCATAGGTGTACACCAAGACTTGTTTGGAAATGTACAGAGCAGCTTTCTTTGTACTGGCTAGAAACTGGAAACGCAAATGTCCATCAACAGGTGGATAAACAAGTAGAACAGGTGTACAATGGAATATTATTCAGCAATAAAAAGGAATAAATATGGACAAATCTCAAAATAAGTACGCTGATTCAAAGAAACCAAAGGAAAACCAAAAAGTGTATGTTGTAGGATCACATGTATACAAAATTCAAGAAAACGCATACTAATGTGTAGTTGCAGAAAGCAGATTAGTGGTTGACTGGGAACAGAAAAGGGTAGGAGGAATTACCAAAGGGCAAGAGGAAATTTTTAGAGATGACAGATAATTATTTCACTTGTGGTGGTTTCTCCAGGTTCTTCTTTAAACATGAAGTTTCTTACAGGCCAATTATATTTTAATAAAGTTAAAAAATTAAACCCAGATGACAAGATGTTGTGCTTTTTCTCCTGATTACAATACTTTTTAGCTTTTCCTAAATAATAGAGGATTTAGTAATACAGAGTAATAGAGAAATTATACATCAGTGTATAAATTAATGTTTTGTTGTTCATCACTTTTTTAAAATCAGGACATCAAATCTAGTTGTTCGGTACTATTTGATAATGTATTACAGAAATGCTACGAATACATCTGCTTTTTGTAAAGTAAAGTATTTCTCACTAGCTTGTAAGTATTTTCAAAATGCTCTATCTTCCTTCCCAGTAATTTTAATTGGCAAATAAGCCTAACATTTTAGCTGTAAATTTAGTATCAATACCATCATTACCATTACACAAACTCACCCCATAAATTATAACATGCATCTCTTCAGAAACAATCTGTACCACCACAGTTTTCACCAAGGCATAAAGTGGTTTTCCCGACGGCTGGAAGAGTTCATAAATCCAGCTTGTTTACAACTTCATGTAATTTTGGGGTCACTATGTTATTTCTTATATTGCCTATATAGTAGAGTAAAATCCTATTCTCCTTCCCGATCTCTACACCAGTATCTAGTCCGAAAGTTTTTAGGCCCAGCACAAGAAAAGATATGAAAGGCAAAAATCACAGCCAGGCTAAGTTTACTTAAAGGTCAATTACCTAGCTAGTTCTTTCTTGCTTATGGCATGTAAGTTTTCATGGGGCCAGACACAGGGAGAGATGGGACTTCTTTCACTACTTTTGAATCCCTGAGCCTTGAAAAGCCAGAAGTAAGGAAAGAAAGTAAACCAACTCTCATTTACCAGAAGTCTTGCTTTTTTAAATTCCAGGGCTAGGGTTTGTTTGTTTGTTTGTTTGTTTGTTTGGGGGGGATGGGGTAGGGTGGTGGTAAAAAGGTTTAAACTACTAATTAAAATGAATATTCAGGTTAGATGAGGAAAATCCAAATCACGTAAGACAAGTGGAAACTGGCACTAACTGCTCTGCATTCATCGTTCTTAGGCTGTTTTTTGCTGCAAAGCAGATGCAAAGGAAGCCAACAAGATCGCTTTCTTGAGTCTAAATACAGCCAGTCGCAAGAATTAAAAATATGTTCATTCATATACAATAAATGGTATTCCATAACTTACAACAAATACTTGCTAAACTGAAGATCCAATTAGAATCCTCAAGAACGGGCCTGTAGAAAAAGTCTGATTTAGGGGCGCCTGGGTGGCGCAGTCGGTTGAGCGTCCGACTTCAGCCAGGTCACGATCTCGCGGTCCGTGAGTTCGAGCCCCGCGTCAGGCTCTGGGCTGATGGCTCAGAGCCTGGAGCCTGTTTCCGATTCTGTGTCTGCCTCTCTCTCTGCCCCTCCCCCGTTCATGCTCTGTCTCTCTCTGTCCCAAAAATAAATAAACGTTGAAAAAAAAAAATTTAAAAAAAGAAAAAGTCTGATTTATCTGCAAACTACAAATATTCTAACTCAAAAGGGCAATCCATCAGTCCAAAAGTCTGTTCTTGAAAGAAAAAAAAATATATATACATATATATATCACAAAAGAAAACCACATTCTGTATCTTACTTTGTACAATCCTGATAGATTTACTCAATTACATCAAGGTAAGAGTTTTACAATGAAAGATTAAGGAGCAGACACCACCAGGAAGTCAAAGTTACAAGTTTAGCTCACACCTCTTTCCTCAAAAATCTGACTCATTAGCACTAGACTTAGCAAAGTTAAAATGACACAGAAATATCCAAGATATGTTTGTCATTATGTAGAATTTGAAAGATTTTTACACTTCAACACACTGCCTATTATTAAGACTTTGGAAACACTACTATAAATTTAAGTTCCACTATATAAATAAGACACTTGAAAAAGTAAAGAGTTACCAAAATAAATAAATAAATAAATAAATAAATAAATAAATAAATAAATAAATAAATAAAAGTAAAGAGTTACAATAAAGCTCTCATTTCTAAAGCCCTATTTCATATAAAACTAGACAGCCTGGATAAAGGAAAGAGGACTAGGAAAAGATAATTAGGACCTATTTACTTGACAAGATCAATGAACTGGAAACAAAACAAAATTCTGGTGATTACAAAACATAACTGAAAGAGTGAAGACTATACTGGTCACTGAGAAAAACAAGGAAATATCCTTATACAATTTTCTGTGCATGTTATGAATAAAATTACATCTGAAAATATACCTTTCAAAACAAGAGGATCACAAAGATTCATCAAGTTACCATTAGCTGGTTTAACTAATAGGATTAAGCCAAACACTAAATTTATAGCAAAAGTTCCCGAGCTAGGGACCAACATGGTTGCTGTGTACTAAATTTATTGATGCTTATATAGAACATTTCCTGTTTGTAAATGCTTTTAAAACTAGGTATGGACTTTCTTAAATTTGCGTGTAACATCTTTTTAGAAGCCAACTCTGCAGTTTGGCATGAGTCTCTATTTTCACTGGGTATTTGTTTATTGCCAAAGTCGTGTTCCAGTAATTAAATGCGTATTAATAGCTAACAGGTTAAGTGAAAATGTAAAATTCTCTTTTTACAAAAACATTCCAATTCATCAGAAGTATCTTCTTTCATGAAATTCATTATTAGGTCAATGAGTTTTAAAAATACTGATAAATAATTAAGAGGCTTCATTTATAAAATAGAACCAACTGAAAGGGAAAGATCATATAGGACTTCCATTCTGAAAATAATAGGTAAAATACCAATATCTGTATTACATTAACCAGTTCAAAAAATTCTCCAACCCATCTCTTGAAAACCCCTTGCTAAGAGAATTCCACCCATTCTGAGTCCTACTGAGCTTCAAAATTTCTAAGAAAAACAGACTTCATGACTTGGTCAATTTTAATCCTATCCTCCTTTAAACCATATTGCATCTAGACCATGCTAGCCACTGTTTTACAAACCTTTCAAGACAGCTGTTTCTAAAACCTTAAGCCGGCAAGCAGAGAACAGAACAGAATTTAAGAGAAAGGTATTTTTTAGTTCTCCTGAGAGGGAGAACCTTTTTAAAAAAGACACTGGTTCACAAGAATTCTATTTTGGGGTGCCTGGGTGGCTCAGTCAGTTAAGCATCCAATTCTTGCTTTCAGTCCAGGTCATGATCTCCAGGTCCATGAGCTGGAGCCTCACATCCTGCTCTTTGCTGACAGTGCAGACAGCGCCTTCTCTCTTTCTTCCTCTGTCCCTCCCATGTCTCTCTCTCTCAAAATACATAAATAAACTTTTAAAAAATTCCATTTTGCAATAAATTGTAGTCTCAGCTGTGAGCAGAAAAGCAAGTATGAGTTTGAAAGGGAGATAATGAAGGAACCTATCTTAAGAATAAGACTATGCAGGGGCGCCTGGGTGGCGCAGTCGGTTAAGCGTCCGACTTCAGCCAGGTCACGATCTCGCGGTCCGGGAGTTCGAGCCCCGCGTCAGGCTCTGGGCTGATGGCTCAGAGCCTGGAGCCTGTTTCAGATTCTGTGTCTCCCTCTCTCTCTGCCCCTCCCCCGTTCATGCTCTGTCTCTCTCTGTCCCAAAAATAAATAAACGTTGGAAAAAAAAAAAAAAAGAATAAGACTATGCAAAGAGTAAAAATTCTATAGAAACTACAGAGAAAGTAAACAAATGTGGGTAGTATTTCCAAGTCATTTACCGAGTGTTTTTTTTTTTTTTGAAAGGACATAACCTATTTGCACATAGGGTTAACCAATATGACATTATTTTAAAAAGGAAACATTTTACACTAGAGACTGGAGAATGGATTACACTTGAAAAGGTACACCTAAGAGTACAAAGCTGCAGCACAGTAAGATCCTGCCTCTGAAGACTGAATAACAGTCACTGTCCCTGCCCATGAGGGCTTCAAATTTAAATTTGGGGCAACAAATGTTAACAAGAAATTCTGGTGCAAAATGATGATGTGCTGCTAGAGAAATACACAAAGTTCTTCTATGATCACGGAAAAAAAGAATCAAGAGAGGTTTCCCAAAAGAGTTGACATGAGCTGGGTCTTACCATGCAAAGGTGGTGTTTACTGTTTACTTTACCAAGTAACAGTAATAAGGTAAGAGTCTTCAGGCACTGTCACAAAGAACATGCTGAAGGAACACTTAAGTTTGACCAGAAGGTGCATGGTAAGAACAGGCATACATGAGCGGGTGGGTAGGACAGTGCCAGCCTAGGCTGGGCCTTGCACATGACGTTTAAGGAGACAAGGCAATACCTCCCTGGGCAATCAGGCAGCAACCAAGTATTCTAAGCAGACAAGCTACATGATCTAGGTGTCTTCTAGAGAGATCACTGACTACCTGGCTGACCAAAGCTACTGCAATAGTCCAGGTGCAAGTCTGGACTAGAGAGGCTTGCAATTAATGAAGTTCACAATGAAATAATGAGGACCTGAAGTGAGGTGGTAGCAACAGGAATACAGGAGAAATAGAGTAACAGAATTTGATACCTGGCTGCTACAGGTGGGTGTCTTAAAATGATGTCTACAGAGGCGCCTGGGGGGCTCGGTTGGGTGTCCGACTCTTGGTTTCGGCTCAGGTCATGATCTCACGGTCCATGAGTTCAAGCCCCACATTGGGCTCTGCGCTGACAGCGTGGAGCCTGCTTGGGATTCTATCTCTCCCTCTCTCTCTGCCCCTTTCCCCCCAAAAGTAAATAAACTTAAAAAAAAAAATGATGTCTACAGATTGGCGGCTATATAGGTGGCAATGCCATCTTCAGAGGAAAACTAAATAGAAACAATATAAATGTGGAGTTGGAAAAGATCTGAGTCACGTGCAACTGTGCTATGTAAACTCAGGGTGGGAATGTAAACTCTAAGCCTCATTTCATTATCTGAAATGGAGATATATATCATAAATTTAAAGCGATGAAATGAGACAATGCATGAAATGGGCTTAATATAGTGCCTACTATACATTAAATGCCCATTAAATGTTGGCCCTTATCAGCATAATTATTAGGTAGGTTGGGGCCAGGTTCCTGATGAAACCTTCGATGAGCTGTGTCCCACACATCTTCCTGTTACCTAATGAAGCTCGTTCTAGGTCTTACAGTTACAGTACCGAAATCACTCAATTACGGTTTGTTCAATAAATGCTAAGCATAAAAAAGTGTAGGGGCACCTGGGTGGCTCGGTCGGTTAAGCGTCCGACTTTGGCTCAGGTCATGATCTTGTGATGGTTCGTGAATTCGAGTCCCGCGTTGGGCTCTGTGCTGACAGCTCAGAGTCTGGCGTCTGCTTCCCGATTCTGCGTCTCCCTCTCTCTGCTCCTCCCCCACTCATGCTCTCTCTCGCTCTCTCCCTCTCTCAAAAATAAATAAAGCTTAAAAGAATTTTTTTAAAAAGTGCAAATTACTCCTGCTGTATTAGAACCAAGTTTTGCCTTGAGGCAGGACCCAGGATTAACTATTGCAGAAATACAAACTTTGTAAAAATAAGAAACAGAGAGAAGCATCAGAGTCATTCTTTTAATTAAAAGATATAACAAAGACTACCACTAGGACTGCAACACACCTGTCTGTAGTTAAAACACCTTCCACACCAATGTTTTGACAGAAAGCCTGTATCTTAAGGATCCTTAATAGGAGATTAACTGAATCTAGTTTTGGTTGGTCTGAAAGTTTAATTTTTTAGACCGGGAAAAACAGAACAAAGATTTTTAAGTCCACAAATGAAGGATTTCAAAATAAAAACACTATTATCTTTTTTTTTTAATTTTTTTTCAACGTTTATTTATTTTTGGGACAGAGAGAGACAGAGCATCAACGGGGAGGGGCAGAGAGAGAGAGAGACACAGAATCGGAAACAGGCTCCAGGCTCCGAGCCATCAGCCCAGAGCCCGACGCAGGGCTCGAACTCACGGACCGCAAGATCGTGGCCTGGCTGAAGTCGGACGCTTAACCGACTGCGCCACCCAGGCTCCCCCTAACTATTATCTTAAATAAGGAAACTCCAGCTATACATACTCTTGCCAAAAAAAAAATTTTTTTTAATTTTTTTTTTAACACTTTATTTATTTTTGAGACAGGGAGAGACAGAGCATGAACAGGGGAGGGTCAGAGAGAGGGAGACACAGAATCTGAAACAGGCTCCAGGCTCTGAGCTGGCAGCACAGAGCCCGACGCGGGGCTCGAACTCACGGACCGTGAGATCATGACCTGAGCCGAAGTCAGCAGCTTAACCGACTGAGCCACCCAGGCGCCCCCTTGCCAAAAAATTTTAACACATAAAGCCTTCCTATTCCTATTCAAATTCTGAAATATACAAATATCTACGGACATTATCTTGGAATAGAGGAGTGAGACATTACAAATAAGTTATTTTCCATATACTTTTAGACAAGTAATTTGGCATCATGGTATTTAAGTCATTTCATTATTATAAACTGCCAAAACTGACACAAATCACAGTATATTTTACAACTGGAGGAGACACAGAAATCATCTAGTTCTGCAAATTTCAGGGAACTTCAACTTATTGCAACTCAGTTTAAAATCCCAATCTGTTATCTGTACATACATAATGTCTTACAATGTGGTAATTTTAAAGCTTTCATTCACAACTGCAGTAAGCAGAAAACTGTGTACAGTGAAACTTCTAAGACATCCTAGGCATTGAGAAAAAACAAGACTCTTTGAAACGTAATTCCATCAAATTTCAGTCTGTCTGGACAGCCAAATTCCACAATCCTCATAACCTTTCAATAAAGAAAAAAACAAAACCAAACACTAATTGCAGAAGTTCATGTTGCTAAGATTCACCTAGATCAGAAGTAAGTTCTCCGTATAGAATTCTGATGGGTTTTTTGTATATGATTTATAGGTTGGGTAGACCAGAGAGGAGGCATTGTCAGGCACATCCTGCGGGGCCAAAAACAAAAACAAAAACAAAGGGCAGAGAAAAAATCAGGGGGCAAAGAACACTACCTACCCACCTCCCCCTATTATCTATCACTCCGGTCCTGAGCATCAAAATGTAATTCCCCTTCTTATAAATTCACTTCAATGATGCACACCAAAAGTACATGCCAGGATAAGCTGACAGTTTATGGTCATATATTTTGTCCCAGAGTACACAACAAATTATATGTCCTGTGAGTGACTTCTTTAATTTTCTTAACTGGAGGAAAAAACCACAAATAAAGACAGCAGTACATACCAGGATAGCAGAATGTACATAACAGAACACAGATGCTGAACATCTAATGATATGTGTGCTCCATCAGACCCTGCTCAGGAGACAGATACCTTCCACTGCACCACTGCCTTGGGAGAGTCAATAATTCACAAACTCACTGCTGCTTCTGACCACTGATTTTAATGGTGGCATGGCATGTTCTTTCAAAGAACTGTGTAATTTTCTGAATGAGTCAAGCGATGAACAGTACTTCAAAGGTGATTTTATGGCAGTCAGCACATACTGCATATTCTCAGCCCATTTTTATGGGCATATTTGATCAAGAGACAGACTGAAAAACATCACAACAAGCAAAATAAATCACCCAATCTATACAGGCTTATGGTAACTTTTTACATCATAGGTGATATGATTAACCTAATAATCTCAGGATAATTCTAAGCAAAGTAGCTATTCAGCAAACATTATATTATGGCCCTTTTCTAATTTTAACGGCCCTGGAAAAGGGTGACATGTTCTCCCGTGAGATGGCAAAGGTGAAGGGAAAGAATTAAAAGAATGCAGTTAAAATACTTTGGTACTATATTAATTTGTCCATTTAATTATGTCACATTTCTATTTCTTCCATTCTACTAACTGGGTAGGAAATCAAGTAAGTTACTTCACTTTTCTGAGCCCCAACTTCCTTAACTGTGGAAACTGGAATAACAACTTTATCTCAGGATTGCTTTGAGTATTACATTGGGAAAACGGACATAAAAAAAGTATAGAAAATGTAAAGTGCTATGCAAATATAAAGTATTTGAATATATCATCTTAAGATTTACAGTCTAAATGTTCAAGTGCCTGGTGCAATACACTCTACATGAGTGCTCAAATATTTGTCCATTTATTCAATCATCATTTAAAACTTAGGTCCCAAAAATTCAATTCTGGAACACAAAGACCACCTCATGTACTACTTATGTATTTTTCAGTAGTAACATTAAGAAATCAGTTTTGCCTGGGGGCACCTGGGTGGCTCAGGTGGTTAAACGTCCAACTTCAGCTCAGGTCATGATCTCACGGCTTCTGAGTTCGAGCCCCATGTTGGGGTCTGTGCTGACAGCTCAGAGCCTGAACCTCTTTTGGATTCTGTGTCCCTCTATCGTGCTGCTTCTCCCCCACTCATACTCTGTCTCTCTCTCTCAAGAATAAATGAAACATTAAAAAAAAATTAAAAAGAAATCAGTTGTGCCTTTAGAATGAGTCATTCGATCCAATCCAATCCAAATCAACAGGTGTTTTTTTTTTTTTTTTTTTTACAATATGTATTCTGTGCTAGGTCCTGCACCAAGTTGCTACATACAGTAACTCACTCATTTAGTACTTATAATACCCCTGTGGAGAAGTTACCATCCACAAATGAAAAACGAAAGCACAAGTTTAAGTAACATGCCCAAGGACATAAGGTTAGCAAATGACAGAGCTGGTGTTAGTTGAACTTAGGTAGGACACCAAAACCTTGGCTCTCAACTACTACTACTACTAACTCTCCAATATGGTAGCCACATGTGGCTACTGGGCACTTGAAAGCTGGCCAGTCTGAACTCAACTGTGCTGTAATTACAAAATGCACACCAGATTGCGAAGACCTAGTATGATAAAAAGAACACAGAAAGTCTTACTGCAATTTTATGTTGATTACATGCTGAAGCGGTAGTATTTTAGATAAAACAGATTAAACAAAATAAATTCTTAAAATTAATTTCACCTGCTTTTTTACTCTCTCACTGTGGCTAGCAAAGTTTAAAATTTCATGTGGCTTGCAATGCATATACTTACATTGGACAGCATTGATTCAGAACATCATACAAAACATTTCTAATACAGAAAGCACAAAAGAGCTTTAAATTTACAAACACAACATGTTTTAGAGTACAAATATACTCTTCAATCTCAGCTAATAGCTGTTTTAATACTAAATTAGTGTAACCAATATAAAAAAAAACCTTTATATAATCTCTTGATGTGAATTATTATTTAAATTTTATTCCAGAATTAAGATTTTTTGAATTTCCCATTATGAAAATTGCTTTTTCCAACTGCAAAAGTGGTATGAACTCATCTATACTATAGAAATTATAGAAAAGCACACACACAAAAGAATCCATCATCTTACCAGTCAGAATATTTTAATCATTACTTCCAGGTATATATATCAAATGATATGAAATACTGAAGTGCGATCATATGGTTTTATCATTTTGAAACTCGCTTTTTTTCTAATATATTACGAACATTTCCTTTTATTACATATTCTTCCTAAAACTTAACTTTTTTATTTTGAAATAGTTAGATACACAGAATGTTGCAAAAATAGTATGAGGTTCCATATAACTTTCATCCAGTTTCCATACAGGGTCGCATCTTCTGGATTATATATAGTACAACATCAAAACCAAGAAACTGGGTACTGGCATGCGCGCGCGTGTGTGTGTGTGTGTGTGTGTGTGTGTGTGTGTGCGCATGCGCAGTTCCATGCCACCTTTTCACAAGTGTAGATTCATGTAACCACCAACACAGTCAAGATTAGATTTCATCAACACACAACTTTCTGTCTTGCTACCTCTTTACCCATCTTCCTCCTTTCCCACCAGCCCTAACCCTTGGCAACAATTAATCTAATTTTGTTATTACAAAAATGTTAATGGGCTCCTAGGGTATGTGATCTTCAGAGATTGGCTTTTTTCACTCAGCATCAGATAACTGAAATTGGTGCCAGTTGTTCTATTTATCAAGAATTTGTTCCTCCTTAATTGCTAAATAGTATTCCACATGGTATGGATGTACCCCTGGTCTACTGAAGGACGTTTATATTATTTCCAGTTTTAGGCTATTACAAATAAAGCTGCCGTGAACATTTGTGAACAGGTTTTGTGTGAACTTAAGTTTACATTTCTCTGGGACAAATGCCCAGGAATGCAACTAGTAAGTCATACAAGTAAGTATATGGTTGATTTTGCAATAAACTGCCGAACTATTTTTCAGAGCGGTTTTATCATTTTACATTACCACCACAAATGTATAAAAGACCTCCAAACATTTTTTGAGCTACAAAATATTTACTGATATTCCATTTTTTTTTTTAATAATTCCCTGCTGATTCCTATGTAGGTAATTTTCTTCCTCTTTTTTTTTTTTTTTTTAAACTTGTAGCAAGAATTACTACTATCAAACTCCACTTACTGGGCCAGAGACCCTTGTGGTATTAGGGAAAGACTTGCCCCTCAGGTGGCACACTACCTACATTTGTGAGTTTATCATCCAGTCATTTTGTTACAATACTGATGTAATTAATATGTTTACACAAATATTTTTACATGCAGATCACACAAATTCCTAGAAGGTGAATTGTTTGGTCTCAGGGTACAAATATTATTATTTTTAAAATATAACTTATTTACATGCAACACCCAGTGCTCATCCCAACTAGTGCCTTCCTCAGTGCCCATCACCCACTTTCCCTTCTCCCCCACCCCCAATCCACCCTCAGTTTGTTCTCTGTATTTAAGAGTCTCTTATGGCTCAGAGCCTGGAGCCTGTTTCCGATTCTGTGTCTCCCTCTCTCTCTGCTCCTCCCCCGTTCATGCTCTGTCTCTCTCTGTCCTAAAAAAATAAATAAACGTTGGAAAAAAAAAAAAAAAAACTAGGGGCGCCTGGGTGGCGCAGTCGGTTAAGTGTCCGACTTCAGCCAGGTCTCGATCTCACGGTCCGGGAGTTCGAGCCCCGCGTCAGGCTCTGGGCTGATGGCTCAGAGCCTGGAGCTTGTTTCCGATTCTGTGTCTCCCTCTCTCTCTGCTCCTCCCCCGTTCATGCTCTCTCTCTGTCCCAAAAAAATAAATAAACGTTGAAAAAAAAAAAATTAAAAAAAAGAGTCTCTTATGGTTTGCCTCCCTCCCTCTCTGTAACTATTTTTTCCCTTTCTCTTCCCCCATGGTCTTCTTTTAAGTTTCTCAAGATCCATATATAAGTGAAAACAGGATATCTGTCTTTCTCTGACTTACTTCACTTAGCATGACACCCTCCAGTTCCATCCATGTTGCTACAAATAGCATGATTTCATTCTTTCTCATTGCCAAGTAGTATTCCATTATATACATAAACAACATCTTCTTTATCCATTCATCAGTGGATGGACATTTAGGCTCTTTCCGTAATTTGGCTATTGTTGAAAGCACTACTATAAACACTGGGGTACATGTGCCCGTATGCATCAGCACTCCTGTTATCTCACAGTACAAATATTAAAGGCATGATACCAACTGCCATAATGGCCTTCAGAAAATTTAAATCAACTTACTCAGCCACCAAGTATCTGTGAGAACACCCAATTCTTCCTAGACTCACCAACAAATTTTTAATCTTTACAATGAGATTTCCCAAAAATGCTTTTTTGTATTTATTTAACTAATGGGAAGGTGATACATTTCTGTTTCCTGACTTAATTTGTGTTCTTTTATAAACTACCTATTTGTGTTCTTTGCCAACATTTTACTGAAATGCGGGTTTACTATAAAACTTAGTTCTATCGTATGTTGCAAAGAAATAGTTTAAAATACGTATATCTGAAATTCAACGCACGTGTTAATAGTGCAAGACAATATCTGATTTTACAATGAAAAAAAGATGCAAGTTTAGCTGATATGACTCCCCAATTTATTTGTAAGTATTCCTATATTACATACAACGTACTGGTTAAAAAAAAAAAATCATCTCCAATGCCAATTCTAGATTAAAAACATGGCTCGGCTGGTTAAGCGTCCAACTCTTGGTTTCAGCCCAGGTCATGACCTCAGTTTGTCAGTTCAAGCCCTGCAAAGGGCTCTGCATTGACAGTGCAGAGCCTGCTTGGAATTCTCTCTCTGCCCCTCCCTTGCGTGTGCATTCTCTCTCTCCTGCTCTCTCTCTCAAAATAAGTAAATAAAACAGTATAGAGCTGTGGTCTTCTAATAAAAGTTAAAATAAATAAATTAAAAAAATGAATGTTGATCAATTCTCTTAAATTCACTCTGAAATGCCAAGACATAAATTTTCCATAGCAAACATCAAGAACTATCTCCAGCTTCATTAAAAAACATGGCTGGCTTCTCTTTAGGAGAATTTAAGGTCATCCAACCAGTGCTTCTCAAAAGTGCTTCCCAGACCAGCACAGCAGTATCAACATCACCTAGGACCTTCTAAGAAATGCAAATTCACAGGCCCTACCCCAGACCTACTCAATATAAATCCAGGGGGTGAGGGAAGGAACAGGGAATCTAGCAATGTGTTTCAACAAGCTTTCAGGTGATTCTGATACATAGTGAAGTTTGAACAAATTTAATATAAAAACACGGAATCTCGATTGCCTTGTATCCATATTCTTTTAAATGGAGGACTTGGGCAAAGTTAATCATGCCACAGATATTACAAATTCATTGACAGATTTTCATTCTTCCCCAAATTAAAACAATCCAGAAAGAAAACTGTAAGCTGAATGTTAGCTTTATTTCCTGCAAAAAGAAATCCTAAAAACCATGAAGTGTTCACAAAAAATTTCCCTTAGAAGAAACATCCAAAATGAACCATATAAACTAACAGGTCGGAATATGTGTCTTTCAAACCAGAAACTCAACTAGTTTTGTACCATACACTGCCTGACTTTCCCACTCCTACGTCAACTATTCCCTATCACACTTCGACAATTCAGTGAACTTGCGTATTAGATCACACCTGGAAAACTAGTTACTCAAATATTTGTGGTCCAGTAAACAAATAAATTGGTCAATAAATAAAAATAATTCTGCAAGGCAGTATATGGGTGACGCTTGTTTTTCTGTTTTGTCCCCAAAGTTTCTGTAGTAACTATGTATTACCACCTTCACGATGAAAATAAAGGAGAATCGTGACTGTAACTAATGATACAGGAAATGAACCTATAAAACACCCATATTATTAATTTTACCAATGTACTGATAATCTTTCCTTCCTTTATCTGTATGATTAAAAAATCTACATGATGCTGGTAAACAAAATTCCAGCCTTCAAGTTTATTACAGTTCTCAATTAGAACTGAATATATATCCTAAGTATTAACCCAGTTACAAATTTGTGTTACTATGGTAATTATTTTCTATCCACCTGGTTAAGTGTCCATCTCTCTTCAAGTAAGACTTCAGATGTGTTTGTTAGGCTTGGACAACCCAAGTATCCCAACCTCCAGGCAACAAAGAACGGTCCAAGAGCTGGGCGAGTGACAGGGGTCCTGATTCCTGCAGCTGACTCCAAGTTCAAATTATGTAAACCAGCAAAACTGTTTTGTTTTGACTTAAGGTTAGTTTGAGCTGAATTCTTCGTTCTTGAAACCTCGAATATTCCAGCAGCACTTAGGACACGAACAACTTTTAAAGGAATGTTTTGTAAAAGAATGAAGAGTGTGTAAACCTTATAACCTACATATGAAATGATATCTTCTTAGAAAGCAGTAACCAAGTTTGTTTTCTCCTTGACTAACCAGCATGTACTAAGTTTTAAGATCCAATATGTGGTGATGAAACTGGCTACATCACCTTTCATTTCTTCTCCCTCCCGAAGGCTACTTCATCTTAAATTGTACTGCTAATGCTCTTAAATGATAAAGTTTTGAGTAAGGTTTTTCTTTTTACATATCCCTTCCACCAGTTTATTTCCTAACCAAAGGATAATTTAAATGGTTTTCAAAGTAGACAGGAGAGGGAAAGGAGAACAGTAATACCTAATCCTATTTAAAAATTAAAATTGCACCTGTTTACCTTGTGATTTCAACTATCCATGATTTCTGAGTAACACTGCAGTTTATTTGCATTGCATTCACTGAGAATTCATCTTTGGCACAACAGTCTGTGTCAATCACTGTTTCAGCATGCAACTGAATTGAAGCTAAATAAATGAAGTGAATGAGTCAAGACTTCAACGGAAGTAATTAACCCAAATTACTCAACAGAACAGTAATACACACTATGTAGAAGGTACAACTACCAACTTATAGGTATGTTAACACAACAGAACTTATACAAGGGATAGTGTAACATCAACAACACCCAACACGTTTTGAGTCTATTTTTAGACTGCCTTTAGGTGCCAGCTCTCACGCACACCCATCTAGTTCCTTAAAATTGGTTTTGCACAACATGACTGATCCTCGGCCCCAGTGTCAGACTTTCATGACTTTGGGCTGCTTAAGTAACCAAAAGGGCAACCAAAAAGAAGATTAAGAATCGCCACAGTTATTTTTTAGGTAAATGTGCTAATGCTCTGAAGCTCCAAACCACTCCAGGAAGTACTTTAAATGAACTGCCTACAGCCTCCAAGGCTGAAGTTCTGTGTTTAATTTCTAGTACACGTTTAGAAAAACCCAGAAAAACAGGAATACTACTTTTAAGGACACACTTTATCAAGACAACTTTCCCCTAAATCAATGAATTACCCACACAAGATGCAAGACTAATGTGAAAGCGTATCTATTACACAGAACCCTTAGCTGGGACAGTTTTAAAGGGAACTCCTCTTCAAAGTCCTAGACTTCATTTATTCTATATACACTTACTGAACCCCTGGCAACTGCCAGGCACTGGACTAGATTTTTAAAGAAAATAAAGCTGTGAAAAGAAATGATCCTGCCCTCAAAAAAGGTGAAAACCTAACAGAGGTGATCAAATAAAAATTCTGTTCAAGTGTTACAATGAGGTATACATGATTTGAAGGGTGAGGCAATCAAATAAAAACACTTCAAGTGTTACCATGAGGGGTACCTGACCGGAGAGTGATGGAAAGGTTTCCTGAGACGTCTAGAAGGACAAACAGAAGACAGGCAGGACACAGAAGGAAGGAAAAGCATTTCAGAAGAAAATCCAGAGGAAAGGAATGTGTGAAGGTATGGAAATGAGAGATCACGGTCCATGCGTAGAAAATAAGCAGTTTGGCATGAAACACACACATGCTGTATGTGGAGGGCAGATGGGTGTGAGGTAGCAGGCAGTCGGCTTCCAGAAATCCTAAAGGAACATGAAAAGATTAAACCAGAAGCCCCTCGTGATGATCAGCATTTAGACTTACCTTAAAGGCAATAAATACTAGGAGAGAATTGAAGTTGACCAGGTGGAACGGCCTCAAAACAAGTTGGATTTGATCGTCATGGGTATGCACGCATGAGAGCAGGGATATGTATGGTTACTACACAGTATCTGCGAATTACCAGCCAGCCGGGAGAAGTTGAAAGGTATGGATGACATCTCAAGTGAGAGAAAAGCTTAAAAGGAGGTAGAGGGAACAAAGAACTTCTTTAAGCCTGTACAACAAACTCTGCATCAATCACAGAATCATACAGTCCTCATTCAAATCCCAGATTCAGTGAAGCCTTCCCCAATGTACCCACACAGACTACCTCTACCATGGACTCATTCATTCCACGCATACCATCACTGGGTGCTTTACACCACTGAAGATGTTACCTAACCTTTTCAACATGGTTGTTGGGGGTCCCTCAAAGGACGAATTTTCTGTTTACTTAACCAATGACTT
Organism: Prionailurus viverrinus; assembly: GCF_022837055.1. Classification (NCBI taxonomy): domain Eukaryota; kingdom Metazoa; phylum Chordata; class Mammalia; order Carnivora; family Felidae; genus Prionailurus; species Prionailurus viverrinus. Next base: position 39,073,556 of record NC_062562.1, read on the forward strand.
GAAATATTATAAATGACTTATGAACACAACTGGATGTGAGGCAGTTTACTCCCTTTACTATCTGCAGGAAGTTCCACACACCAGGTTTTATCCTCTCACCTAATGTGTCAATTTACACCAGCTGAAAGAAGACAGCTGTGTTCAAGTATGTAGGTAATAGAAATCAAGAAGAGACCCTATCGCTAGAACGTCTCTAAGGGTCTACATGTAAAAAGCGGAGTTCCAGGGGCGCCTGGGTGGCTCAGTAGATTAAGCGTCCGACTTCAGCTCAGGCCATGATCTCACCGGCTCTGAGTTCCAGCCTGGAGACTGCCTTGGATTCTGTGTGTCCCTCTCTCTTTCTATACCTCCCCCACTCACGCTCTTTCTCTCTCAAAAATAAAATTAATAAAAAAAAAAACTGAGTTCCAATATACTCTTAGGATAAAACAGCACTGATAAAATAAACAAGAACCACACAATAATATGGATGAATCTCAAAAACCCAGACCCAAGGGCACCTGGGTGGCTCAGTCAGTTTAGCATCTGACTCTTCGTTTCGGCTCAGGCCATGATCTCATGGTTTCTTGGGTTCGAGCCCCGCATCCGGCTCTGTGCTGGTAGTGCAGAAGTGCACACAACCACAGGACTCCACTCATAAAGATCAGAGACATGCAGAACTCCTCTGCAGCATTACAAATCAGGACAGTGGCTAAAGTGACTGTCAAGAGTGTAAGATGGGCTCTGGGGTCCTGGCAATCTTCTGTTTCTGGGTACAAGTTACACGGATGTGTTCACCTTGGGAAAGTTCGTCAAGTCTTATTATTATGATTTGTGCACTTCTCTCTATATATACTATAGCTCAAAAAGCTTACTTAAAAATAAACAGGTAAATGGCTCCCAGCTGACTCAGTCAGTGGAGCATGCAACTTGATCTTGGGGTTGTGAGTTTGAGCCCCAAGTTGGGTGTGACTACTTAATTTATTTTTAAGATTTCATTTTTTAACAGGTAAAAAAAAAAAAAGAGCAACACTCATGATGAGGAGGATAAAGAGGTCACAAAGGAGAAAAGCCCTAGTGATGGAGCCAAAGAGAAAATGAGAGCCAGAAAGACTAGAATGTTTTAGTTCAAGCCGTAAAGGAGACATTTAGAGATCCACTATTACCTAAAGTACTAATGAACTGAATTAGTGCCAACAACTTCCTCAAGTAGCTGTAGTTTACCAAAATAGTTTTTATTAGTCTTGGAATTTCTTCAGTATTTACAGAAGCACAGGACAAATGTATGCCACATGAATAATACATAACTGAATCCATTCAAACCTCCTATCCCAGTAACTAACAGGATATACTAACAAGTTTGCTGTCCTGGCTTCCATACGTGACATGCAACTAAGGAAAAGTTGAGTAGCCTGTGCACAAAGGTTCCAACTCTAAACTGTCCCCAACCCAATGAGCTAAATGGCACAGACTACAGAAATATCTCCTTACTCCAAAAGAAAGCAGCATGCATGTTGCCTAAAAAGACCAATGTGTTATCTCTACGTGGTCTAGAAAGTAGTCACCTGCCCCAGCTCTCATCACTCTATAGTTCCATAGCCTGATCTAATTTCTCCCAAACACTTGCCACGGGTCGAAATTGTATTTTATTTTCCGGTTTACTTATTTTCTCTTCCTCTCCATAGTATTTTAAACTCCACGAAAACAAGGACCTTGTCTGTCTTTCCACCACTGCACACCCAGAGCCCATGCGGCTGTGTGCTCAATAAAAACTTGTCAAATAACCACAACTACCCAGGTAATTTACTTTAAGGTCACCAAGTATACATAAGATCAAGTCGGTACCAATAAATCAGTAAGTCCAACGTAATAGCAAATAACAAAATAAATTATCACTGTTTCTGGGTAAGAGTGATCATTAAAACTCTACCAGCTTTGAGGCTGAAAGGTTTCCTAAGGTTTGATGGTTTGGAAGACAGGTAATTTTTCCATATATTTTATGGAGAAATTTTATGAAAGACAAATACTACGGCAAAACCAATGTGACCTAAGGAGCAAAACCACTGTGGTGGGTGAAAGCATAGGAAGAGTTAGGTACACCCAGCCCTGCTTTCTGGGAGCTTTCCTATCTGAACATTACCTCAGGGTGACGTAGTTTTGAAGATCAGAACTTTCACTTATCGCTAATTATGTGTGTTTTCCTCTAAAACTTCACAATAGTGAAGTACTTCACAACTATTCAAGGGATGTTGAGTTGTTAGGCTATCTGAAGTTAAGGAGAGAAAATGTCCACATTTATAACTGCAAAGAATGAGGGAGCTCCTATACAAGGAGAACATTTTACAAATAACACAGCTGAGTACCAACCTCTAATTCAATATCCTGAGTACTGATTTTTTTTAAGTGACATAATCTTACTACACATCTAAAGTAAATTCCTCACTTCTACTTGCCTATAAAAGCTCTAAAAAGAGTACACTTTTCAGAGGGATGGTATTTAAATAAACAGGATTTGAACACAACATCATGATACAATCTGGCACTGAAGACTAGCAAAGTTCTAAATCTCTGCTAATTACCCAAAGCAAAAGTTTACCAGTTTTCGAGCGTGACTTAAGCAGCAGCTGGTCAAAATGCAGCACTATGATCAAAAGAAAAACCACTGATCAGCGAGAGTTGCAGCGGTGTCTCGGCGATCTGTACTTTCCAACCAAGACATCGCTGCATTTCCAGCAATAGTAGACCGAAGCAAAACACATTTCATTTATCACCAAGTCTAGGAAGTTACTCTGCTCAACACTCAAGAAATTCCACTTAAGAGAATAATCAGGTAAATGTGTTAATTTGCAGGGTTTTTTCCTTCTAAAAGCTGGTGGTATCAACTTTCATGAGACTGGCAAAGTAGGTTGGGAAATCCTACTTTATCTCCTATTTACCACCTAGGACAGGGATAGTGTTTCCTCCCCACCCACGGCCACCTTACAGACACACTCTTTTATTTCCTATGTTGAAAGGCCTAAGCCCTTAGAGAGCTCAGCATGGTGAGGAGGCAACCTTCCAGTGCTCTTATGACATATCACAGAACAGGCAGAAGAAAACCATGTGATGTGATGAAAATCTAAAACTAGTTTGTGGTGATGCGAAAATCTAAAATCTAGTTTGTGGTGATGGCAGCAGAAGTCTTTAAAATAACTAAAGTTCAATGAATCATACACTTACAATTAGTGAATTGCATAGTATGCAAATCATACCCAGTAAAGCTATAAAAAATGAAAACAGAGTGTGACGATATAGTTAGAAAAAGAAGCGTATACGGAGACCCTCCATATAACTGAGATATCCAAAATATAGATCTCTACTGCCCGCTGAACTTCCAAGCAGCCTAGTAAGCATCTCCTCCTTCCCTTAACACGTTCCTTAGGAGCAATCTGGTCCTCCTTCATTCTGCTCTATGCTGCTCCAATAGGAAGAAGACCTCATGAATTACTCTCATGAATATACTTGCAGAATTCAAGATATCCGGTACACATGGCAATAACAATGAAGAGGTGGCAGGTGATTTTGTAGAAATCAATTCTCCTTGCCCAAAGAAATGGGGAGGCGGAGGAGGAATCCTTCTAATTGATTCCCCAAGTCAGACTGCTCCAATCTCCCATAGCATTATTTACACCACTCTTAGAGTCTTTATAACCTGGATTCTGATCATCCCTGTACATGCCTAACCAACCCATGCTCCCTACCAATGTCTTGACCAGTATTTTTCACCTCCTAGGAACTTAATAAATGTTCTTTGGATGAGAGTCAATATTTTCCTCATCAAATTGAGTAACACCAATTCTATCTCGAAGGGTAAATGCACTTCTGTGTCCTACTGGACCTACTACTAATTAAAATCTGACTTCAATGGTTGACTAGATGATGGTGACAGAGACAAAAATGATGAACTCCAAAATGACCAGTGGCTAGGCCACCAGATAGGCTGTTACTACAATACGAGTAAGAAACACCAGCCCAGAGCAGTAAAACTTAATTTCTATACCAGTCAACAGGTTTACAAAGCCCTTTTTGATTATTTAAGTTATTCTAAAATCAATTTCTGCCTATTACTCAGCATCCAAAACCCAACAATTTTCTACTGTCATCAATACCAGGTGTGATTAAAACAATGCAAGGCAAAAAGTATTAAACCTTTGAGGTACCAAGAAAATTTCAAGAAAAAGGCACAGGAAAATCACACAGCAATAAGGAGTACTAGCACTGAGAAATTAACCAACAGCTACTAGACTGGGTAAACCTGGATGAAGAGCTGTGAAATTCACCTGTCTACATGAAATCCATTCACAGCATGAGAAAGCCAAAATGTCATTCACCTTCCAATTAATGACGACTTCAAGAATAGATCTAAAACACCAAAATATTGACAGTAACCAAGATGAAACACACTTTGGCTATGTAAGGGTATCATACGTGACTTGTTAGGAGTTTAAGTCCTCACATCTCGGAAAGCTGTGTTCAAATCCTACTCAACAAGAGACCTCAAAAAATTACACAAAAACCCGTAAAGGTTAGAAGGGACTGTCCTATTCCTAAAATATTTCATCTTTAATTATTTAATGTATTTGTTTAAAAAAACTGAATCTCACTGTCATCATCTGTAACCCCGAAAAAACTAAACATTTCTATTACTTTTAAAATCAAACCTCCCACAGGCTTTCAGAAAGTTTGATAAGTCAGATTTTTTTTTAATACACCAAGAAACTGAAACGCATTTCATTATAAGATAATTATTCCCAGCAATACATGAGATGTAAACTTGAATTTGGTTTTTGCTCTTCACCAGTAAAGTTCTCAAGTTCTTAGGAGTTTCCTAGTCACTTGAACATCATCTACGGTAACACTCAAAGCAAAACCACAATAAAGAGGTTTGGCCTCTGAGGGATTCTACGTGTAAAAAAACATTACTCATAAATAAAATACAATCACTATTGCTTTAAATAACAAATACATTTCTAAACTTTCATCCCATTTGATGGAATTCCCTGTTTCGTAGAACAAAGCAAAATCTATTAAGCTCCCAATAAGTGCTTTTTATTTTAACTAAATCTGTTCTATGGTATTTAGTTCTTGTTCTACAAAACTTGACATGAATTTGGTGTAAAAACTTCTGAAAAAATATTTCTAGTACTTGAATACTTTTATTCAAAGCACTCATTACTTCAAGAGTTAGTGGAAGTCACAGAACTGCTCTCCCAGTAATTGCACCAATTCATCCCAGAATGATATTCTTCAGATTACCCGATATCCTAGGTAATTCCCAGGTATAAATAAAGCAAGAAAACCCTAACGGGACACACTCATTCAGTCCAAGGACCTTATCCAGTTAGAACTATGCAGTACTACCACACAGTCATATTGGAACACTACCAACTCAAAAATAAGTACCTGATGAAATGAGACTTCTGGCAATCGACTTAAGTCTTCAAGGATTCACTAGACTCTCAACTCCTCTCTGGCCTTCACACACACACATCCCCCAATGCCCTCCCATTAAAAGACATCAACAACAGTTTAACTTCAAACTCTAACATCCCCTGAACCAAATTCCAGATACGATTTAAAAAATGACCAGAAAACTACAAAATCAACTTTGACATTTTATCCAAATATATCTGAACGTTAAAAGTGAAATATTTCCACTCATTTTGATACCAGATGCGATTTACTACCTTCACAAAAAACGAAAAGGAATTCTTTCAACATTCTTTTCATTATAATAAAGCTTTACATGCAAACTTCAATATATTCCTTTCACCATTTTGCAAAATCGTCCTCCATCCACCACTCTGCATAAGCTAATCAGAAAACACACAAATTGACAGCTCAGCTTTCCAAATACTACTTTATCAAACCCCAACATTTCTTTTCACAGGGTGAGAAATAACAGACATTTGCAGCTCAAGACAGGAAAAGCACAATAACCAGCCTAACTGTACATTCACCGTTAAATCTCTCGGAAAAGGAAAAAAAAAAAAAATTCAGGACAGGCAAATTAAAAACATTCTACACATGGCAAAAATAAAAGGTCTAAAGTCCTACAATGCATAGCAAAAGCACTGCTTCCTCTCTTTTTGAGCCAATACCAATAAGCCAATGGATACAAGTGTCAAATAAATCCAGTCTGTTTGAAATAAGACGAAAACCTGGAAAAATTCCCTCCCATAAATCATTCAGTGAATAGGAAGCTTTGCACCCAACACGAAATACACACAACCAAAACCACACATTACCCACCCCCCAAATGCAAAAAAGCCGTAATCAACAAGTTGGAAAGAGGGCAGCAAGTACAGCTCTCTACCCTATCTCCCACCTTAAGAAAAAAAAAAAAAAAAAAAAAAAGTCCTTCAACAAAAGCTCACACAGATCCTCAAGTACCTGGTGGAGGTGCCTTTCCTCACATCGCAGATGCTGCATTTAAAGGCTTCAGCGCTGTTTCTGAAGGTGCAGACGCTACAATCCCAAAAGCCTTCGTCTGCGGCAGGTTTCGCTTGTCTTTTTGGCCTTCGGAGGAGTGAGGAGTGGGGGAAAGGGGAGGGAAGAGACAGGGAGCAGGAAAAAGGGGGAGAAACAGCAAAACACAGGCGCTGGTGAGCCGTCGCAATTTCGCAGGAATCCAGTGCTGGAAACTTCGCTCAGGCGACCACCCACCCACCCTTTTCGGGGACTAAAGAGGGACCGGGGGAGGGCACGGGGCGCCCCTACCGGCACCCCGCAACCCCCGGGCGCGGGCCGTACTGCCTCGCACAGCAGGCGGCGGCGGCGGCGCCCCGGGAAGGGCCGCGGCGGGCGCAGGAAGCGGGCGGACTTGTGGACTTGAGCGTGGGGCTGGGGGGGCCGGCAGGGGAGCCGCGGGCCGGATCTGGAGGGGGCGCGCAGGGGCAGCCCGAGGCCGGCGGCGGCGGGGAGTGGGCCGGCTCCTTCCCTCTCCCCTCCCATACTCGCGCCCTCCCTCCCTCCCCACCTGGTTAAATCTCCCTTTGTCTGGGAGGAGTGGCGGCGGCGGCGGCGGCGGAGGGCGGCTGAGGAGGAGCCGCCATGGCTGCGGCGCGCACGGCCGCCGGCCCCGAGCGGGAGCGACACCGCCTCCCGCCGCCGCCGCCACCGCCCGCCGCCGCCGCCTCCCCCCGCCCCCGGATCTCCATCTTAGCAGCGCCTCCCCCCCGCCCCGGGTGGCTCCGGGGCCTAGTCGTCGCCGGCCCCCGCCCGCCCCCAACCCTCCCTCCCCTTCCGCCCCCTCAGCTCGGAGCAGGTACCTGGTCGGGCTCTTCTTGTCGCCCATGGTCATGGATGGGCTGTACCCCCGCCCCCCCCAAAGCCGAAATCGGCGCCGCTCGGAGGAGAAACGCCGTCCGGGGAGTCGTCGCGGACCGGCCCCCCTCCCTCCCCCGCGCCCGCCCGCCCGCCCTCAGCCGCTGGGGCTCGAGCTCCGGCCGCCGCCGCCGCCGCCGCTGCCAGTCTCCGGACGAGACTAGTCCCCGCCAGCGCCGCCTCCGCCGAGTGACTGACGAGGGGCGGGGCCGGGCGCCGCGCGTCACGCGCCGTGTGGCCAATGGGAGGACGGCAGCCTGCGCCGCGAGGGCGGGGGCGGGGCGCGGGGGAGGGCGGGGCGTGGCGGACGTGGGCTGGGCCGTCGGTGTGCGTGCCCGGGAGTGTGTGCGCGCTGGGGGCGCGCGTGCCTGCCGGTGGCCCGGCGGCCCGGCGCGGCGGAGCGTGCAAGCCTAGAGGGGCGCACGTGGCCGCGCCCGGGAAGCGGCGGTGGGCTCCGGATCCCACGCTCCCGCTTTATCGGGCTGTCTCGTGGACCCCGGCCCCGAAGCCGCCCCGGGGGAAGTAGTTCCGCGCAGTTTGCGCGCGCCACTGGGGCTGGCAACTGCCGCGCCGCTTGCAACGCCTCGAGGCTTATAGTGCCCCGGGAGTCGGCAGGGCCTCTTTCTTTTGGCCCGGGCTCCCCCGCGCCCCTCTGCTCCTCTGCCACGCGGAGCTTTGTATCTGCCTCTCTTAAAGTCTTGGCTTCCTGCGGATACTCTGGCCTGAAGCCCCTTCTCTGGCCCCTGACGCAGGAGAGAACTGTGCATTAAGGGTGTGGCACAACTAAAGGTTCCCCAAGGCCGACTCTGAACTCCAATGCACCAGCTCCCACTCGAGACCACCCCCCCGCACCACCACCACCAGCCTAAATAGGGCGTTTCCCTAGGGAAGTTGCTGTTCAAATCCTGGCTGCCACATGCCAGCAGGCTAACCTTGTGCCTCAGCTTCTTCGTCTCCAAGGTGAGGGTTAACAACTGTCCTCTTAGTGTTGTTGGGGAAATTCAGAGATGGAATGCACGAAAAGCACGCAAGTCAGTGCCTTGCACTAAGGAAGGACCAATACAAAGTATCGGGTTAAGAACTTTTGTAATTGGGTCTGGGTTGAGCACCATTTCCCCCGCTTTGGAAGATTCTCGAAGGCGAAGAACAACTTTCCACCCTGCTCCAAGAGTGCTTGCCAAATTGACTTGAACATGATTCGGGCCCCTTTGCCCTCAAGGAGTCAGGACCCTAAGATGGTTAGATAAAAGGCTTGGCGGGGCTGAAGCTCTGGCTGGGGGGTAGGGACTTGGTCAAAGAATGATGCTAGTAGTTGGGAGGTGCGGATAGGGGTGTGGAGGGAAGATAAGACAGGCCTGCAGCATCTACTGAGATACGTTTATATGCGAACACAAAGTGGATTATCAGGACTGCCCCATGGAAGGGAAACATACGGAAGCCTGAGAGACCAGGGAAGCTTTCCGAGACTGAATGCCCAAGGAGCAGGAAGTCCTAGGATCATTCCAGGGAACAGAAGGGAGAGAATAAAAGAGGGAGGGAACGTGTCAATGATAAGCTTGATCAGCACATGCTGTCCTTTGCAGGCAGGCACACCCTGGAGGGCCAGGAGGGACAGCATTATTTAGCAAGGGTCAGCAACTCCCGCACCTCCCTGGCTTCCACCCCCCTGCCTTCTGAGGAAAGGAGGGAGAAAAGGAGGAAGAAGAGGGAGGCAGAGGGCCAAAGGGGCCAGAGAAAGCCAAGGGGCATGCACACAAGCAATGGCCCAGTGCCCACAGCCTTGGCCTCTGGTGTCTGCGTGGCTTCCTCCCAGGACTCCACCCCTGGTATGCAGGTACTGAAAAAAAGGAGCATTAGGAAATCCCAGCTGGAGGAGTGGCCTCTGGGTAGGGAAACTGGGTAGCTGGGAGCCACAGCTTATGGAAAGGAGACTGACTTTATTATTATTTACATAGAATAAAATGCACAAATCATTCTACAGCTCCATGAATTTTTATAGATACCTGCTATACTTTGTATCCACCATCCAGATCAAGATATAGAATATTTTCATCCTCCCACTGAGTAACTACCCTCTCCAAAGGTAGCCACTGTTCCAGCTTGTGTCACCAAAGATCAGTTTTGCTTGTTTGTGAATGTCATATATATATAGGTCATAAAGTATGTATTTGTGTGTCTGCTCAAAATTATTTTTGTGATATTCGTCTATATTGTTGCCTGTTATCAGTAGTTCCTTTTAATTTGCTTTCTTAAGTGTGTGGCATTCCATTGCAAATACACAGTAATTTAGTTATCCACAGGAGACGAAATTTTTAGTGGTTTTTCCTTTTAATCGTTGACCTGTTTTACCTTTTCAAAAAACAAAAAAGTTTTTAAAAGCTGTTTTGAAGGAAAAAGAAGTTCCAGAATAGAGAACTCATTTCTAGGAAAATATCAGACCCACACATCACCATGCGGTTATAACTGTAGAGACTAATTTGGTTTCCTTGTTGGGGGTAAATATGTTTTGAAAGCCTCCTTATAGGTACAGAAGCCAGACAAGCATACTTCTGGAGCAGTGTACTATAGAACACTTGTCTCCAGGCAGAGCATCAGATTATCATTCTAGAGTGGTTTTTGTTGCACCTGAGCTATTTGGGGAACAAATCTTCCTCCATGGTGTTGCCTTGAACCATCGTTGGGTACAGGGATGAGTGGGATTTGACAGACAGCCCCTCCTCTGCTCCTCTGTTCCCTATTTTGAACTTCCATTTCAAGTTTCATCTGAAGGGTTCTTTTGATTTAAAAATTATTTGAAATCCATGTTTTTTTAGAATAGATGCTAGTTAGAAGCACTCCCCAAGAAGTGTCCGATGTAAATGATTACACAGATACGTAGAATAGATTAAAAGACCATATTCTTTCTCCCTTCCCATCATTCACTCTACTCAAGTCACATTGGCTTCTTTGCTTTTCCTGGAGCACTCATGCTCCCACCTCAGGGCCTTTGCACCTGCTCTTCTGTCTGCCTGGAATGTTCTACCCCTAGATAATCACATTCTTAGCTGCCTGGCTTCCTTCAGGTCTTTGTTCAAAAGTGACATTCTCAGTGAGGTTTTTCCTGAGCACCCATTGAAACATATCACACACCACCGCATAACCTGATACCTTAACTATTTTACTTTTTTCTCCTTAGCACTTAACCATCATCTATATACCATGGAGTTTACTTATCTTGTTTAGCAGCTCATTGCCCAGTAGACTATAAATTCTGTAACCGCAAGGATTTTCTCTGTTTGCATTTTTTCCTTCCCAATGTTATATATAAGTGCCCTGAGAAGTGCCCGATAAGCATGCACTGAAGAGAATTTTGTTTTCCTTTAACAGTAATTTATAGAGTAGCAACTAGGTGCCATACCCCATGCCAGGGACTGGAAGATCAGATGGCCGTCATAGACTTCATTCCTAATCTTTTGGAGTTTACATTCTAGTTGAGAAGGCAGACTTTATACAAGTAATTAATTATGATTGTGGCAGTTGCTACAAAGACAAACCATAGGATGCATGGCAAGAGGGTACTAGGGGAGGAGGGGAGTTGATACAGCTGGGGGGGAGGTGGGGCACAGCCCCGAAAAAGTAAAGATCACCCAGAAGAAGAAAAGAGCAGTCAGGGATATGTTACTTTGCAGGAGATGAAGACAAGCAGCTGTGGGCAGAGCCCTGCAGGAGAGGAGAGATGAGGCTGGAGAGGAGAGATGAGGCTGGAGAGGGAGAGCCCGCCTAGATCCCCTATATGGCAGGGCAGGCTCAGCTGGGATTGGTGTCTGTATCCTGAATGCCATGGAAGCCACTGATGAGTTTACCAAGACTATTTGTTGGGGCACCTGGGTGGCTCACATCGGTTGAGCGTCTGCCTCTTGATTTCAGCTCAAGTCTTGGTCGCAGGGTTAGGAGTTCAAGCTCTGCACCAGGCTCCACGCTGGGTGTGAAGCCTATTTAACCAAAAACAAAAAAAAAGGAAAAAGAAGAATATTTGCCTATCTGTTTGTGGTCTGCCTTCACAAATGAGATGAGGGTGAAAGCAGACCCCTTGGAGGCAGGAGGTAGTGAAGGAACTTTAGATTGGCCTGATAGTTGGAGCAGGAGGGCAGCTCCAGCAGGCTTCCTTTCTTTTGCTCAAGAAAGAAGCAAAAATTATTAGTGCCCACCAAAGAAGGGTCTGGAGTTTTATCAACTTTGCCTCCTCCTGCCTTTAAATTTGTAAGTATTTTTCCTAAACAGAAATCCTAAATACTCTGTGCTATTTCTAAAATTTTTTTTAATGTTTATTTATTTTTGAGACAGAGAGAGACAGAGCATGAACAGGGGAGGGTCAGAGAGAGAGGGAGACATAGAATCTGAAACAGGCTCCAGGCTCTGAGCTGTCAGCACAGAGCCTGACGCAGGGCTTGACTCACAGACCGCAAGATCATGACCTGAGCCAAAGTCAGATGCTTAACCGACTGAGCCACTCGGGCGCCCCACTCTGTGCTATTTCCAAACAGAAAACCTAAATACTCTTTGAACCTTAGAAATACCCAGGAAAGCTATTATACACAAATGAGAGAAAAAAGTCTTTCTCCAAATACCTCATGGTTTATCCCACCCCACCCATGTTATACCTTCTTATGGTCTGAGCCCCAAACTGTGATTTGGGGTGAGGTTTTCACCAGTCTCCAGTGAGATGAAATGAGAAAACTAAGAGTACATACATTTGTAGGAACAGTCTCCTACAGCCAAGTAGATTACCAACAACTGATTCTTGGGAAAGAGTATTTTTTATTCTGAGATTATGTCCTGCCGACTTTTTTCTTTTCTTGGAAGTTTGGATAATTTATTTAAAAAAAAAAATTTTTTTTTAACGTTTATTTATTTTTGAGACAGAGAGAGACAGAGCATGAACTGGGGAGGGTCACAGAGAGAGGGAGACACAGAATCTGAAACAGGCTCCAGGCTCTGAGCTGTCAGCACAGAGCCCGACACGGGGCTCGAACCCACAGACCGTGAGATCATGACCTGAGCCGAAGTCGGGCGCTTAACCGACCGAGCCACCCAGGCGCCCCGGAAGTTTGGATAATTTAATACCCCCCTCCTTTTTTTTTTTTTTTTTTTTTTTTTCAGATTTCTAGGTTTTTTAACTTTTTGGCCTTGAAGATATTAGGGCTTATGGTTGAGTAAGAGCATCAGATTCACACACTAGACCAGTGTAAAAAAGAATTTTATATTCATATCTCAAGTTAAAGACCTGATACCCTTACAGAAATAGTGCCAGACCCTTTTAGATACTCTTTTTCTGCCTCATCATTCTTGATGTAATAAATAAATGCCTTCTAAATAAAAGCAGGAGTAGACATTAGTTATCTTTCTTAAAATGTTCTCGACTAGCCACATCACAACGTGACAATTCTATATTGACTTCTTTTTTTTTGTTTGTTTTCTTAAGCAATCTCTACACCCAACGTGGGGCTCAAACTTCCGACACTGATATCAGGAACCCCATGCTCTCTGCTCATAGAGCCAGCCAGGCAACCCCATGTTGACTTTCTAACTTTCTCTCCTCACTGATTTTATTCTTGACATTTTAAGCAGAGCAAAATCTAAATGATTTTAATGAAACTTTAATGAAACTTTTATTGAGGAGAAGAGGAAGGAGAAAACAGTATGATCTGGTGACTAGAAAAGCCACCCAAGCAGGACAGAAACTAGGAAGGTTAAGATTTCCACCCTAATTGCTAAGATTTAATGCCCTACTTTGCACTGAATGTTCCTTCAGTGGTTTAAGAGAGAACACTGCTTCTCGAAGCAAACTAACTACATGGATGGAGTGTTTTAGGAACTGGGGAGAACCTAATTCATTTCAAAGACTCAGGCTTGTGCTGGTATCACTGGGGACATCGGCAGAGCAATACTCAGGATAGGATTAACATCTAAAGAAACAGCCCTGGAGGCAGAGAGAGGTGGAGCTTCCCTGACCACCTGTGTTTGAACCTTAACCAGATTTTGCAACCAGCCTGTGCACGTGCTTATCAGAGCTATGAAGTTTTATTGATCTGCTTCTGGCACAGTAGGAAATATCACCAGTCAAAATTGTCCCGGGTTATACCTCATGCCATTTACAAAAATTAATTCCAAATAGATCATAGGCCTGAGCATAAAACCTATAACTATAAAACTTACAGAAGAAAATACAGGAGAAAACCTCTGTGCCCCTGGATAGAAAAAGATTTCTTAGGCATGATACAAAAAATATGACCCATAGAAGAAAAAGCCAATAGTTTGGACTTAGTCAAAATTAAAAACTGCCCTTGGGGTGCCTGGGTGGTTCAGTCGGTTGAGCATCTTCCTCTGATTTCAGTTCCAGTCATGATCCCAGGGTTGTGGGATCAAGCCTCCCACTGGGCTCTGAGCCGAGCATGGAGCCTGCTCTCTTTCTCTCTCCCTCTGCCCCTTCCCCATGAGCATGCTCCCTCTCTCCCTCTCTCTCTGTCTCTCAAAAGAGAAAAAAAAAACTGCTCTTAGAAAGCACTGCGAAGAAAATGAAAAGACAGGTCAAAGACTGGGAGAAAATATTTGCAAATCACCTATCTGACAAAGGCATCATATACAAAATATATGTAGAATTTTTACTATACACAAAAAGACAAGCAACCTAATGAAAACACAAGCAAAAGATTTGAATGGACATTTTGCAGAAAAGGATACATGAATGGCTAATAAACACATGAAAAGACACTGAAAATCATTATTCACTTGGAAGATGCAAATGAAAACCACAATTAGGTACCACTGCACATTAGAATGGCTTAAAAAAAAAATCCTAACAATCCCAAGTGCTGGGGAGGAAGTGCAGGGACCCTCACACAATGCCAGTAGGAGTGCAATATGGTACAGTTCCTCCGGGAAAATGGTCTGGCAGTTTCTTATAAAGTTAAACATACACTTACCATATGAGCCAACAATCCCACTTCTAGAAAGTTACTAAAAGAAATAAAGACATATGTTCACACATAAACCTGTACTCAGATATTTATAGCAGCTTTATTCATCTCACCAAACTCTGGAAGCAGCCCAAATGCCCTTGAGCTGGCGAATGAGAAACGAAGAGTGGGTCCATCCCTACCATGGAGTACTACTCAGCAAGAAAAAAGGAACCAACTACTGACACATGCAACACAGACGAATCTCAAATACATTATCGCAAGTGACAGAAGCCGGTCTCAAAAAGAGACAGAGAGGCTCATGTTGTGTGATTCTTTTTTTTTTTTCATTGTTTTTTTTTTTTTTTTTTTTTTTGAAACAGCACAAGGAGGCGAAAGGGGCACAGAGAGAAAGAGAGAATGTCAAACAGGCTCCACGTTCAGCATAGGGTTGGGGAACAGATCAGTGGTTGCCAGGGTTTGGGTTCGAGAGAGGGTTTGACCACAGAGAGGAGCAGCAAGCAAGAGGGGTTTTGGAGAGGAGATGGGAGTAATTTACATCTCGGTTGTGGAGGTAGTTACTGGACCAAATGCACTTGTCCAAACGCGGACCTATACACCAAAAAGAGTTTTATTACCCATAAATTACACTTCAGTAAATCCGACTTGGGATGCTTCTGCCATGTTAGCATGGAAAATTCCTCATGCCTCTACCTCCCATCCTGCCTGCCCCATTATAGTATTAATTACATGAGCTAGCATTCTGTAGTTTAACTGTGTGCCTAGCACGGGGGGCAATCCTGCGCTTTCCTGAGTGCTCTTCTCTTCAGTAATTCACCCAGTTCCTCAGGCCATGATTTGTGGAATCATCCTGACTCCACTCTTTCCCTTATGCCCTACATCCAGCCCATCAGCAAATCTTTTGCACTTGGCCTTCACTGCACATCCTGCATCTGACCACTTCTCATTATGTTTATTGCTATCACTCCAGTCCAAGCTAGGATCACCTTTCCGCCACCTAAATGGCCTCTCTAACCTCTCCTCCTGCTCCTCGCACCTGTCTGTGTATACTAGTTCACGCTATGGTTTCGACTCCCCAGTCTTTGTGATTTATCTCTGAAAGGTTGATTTCTCCCAGAAGTGACATGTCCTCTGCAGGCCAGCTGTAGCTCTGCCCCGTGTCTCCTCCCTCTAGAACCCAGGCTGATGGAGCAGTGTCCAGCTTGAGCCCTGCTGGTCACAGAGATGGTGGGTGGGGTGGGGTGGGGAGGATTTATAGACAGACTTGCAGTGGCAACTAATTAACAACGTGGCCTGTAAGTGATACTTCTGACTTTCACTCATTGGTCATAGCTCATGGCCCCACTCAGTAACAGGAAGTGCAGCCCACCATGTGTCTAGGAGGTGGAAAGCAGGAAGTGTGTGTTCATCAGCTTTGTGATGACCATGATTCTTTCAAGTCTCTTCTCCAAACAGTAGTCAGAGAGATGTGCATGACCAAGGCAGTCTCCTGCTCAGAATCCTCTAATAACTTCTCATGACACTTAAATGAAAAATCACAATCTTGGGGTGCCTGGGGAGCTTGGTCAGTTAAGCATCCAGGTTCGGCCCAGGTCATGATCCCTTGGTTTGTGGGTTCAAGCCCTGTGTCGGGATCTGTCCTGACAGCTCAGAGCCTGGAGCCTGCTTCATATTCTGTGTCTCCCCCTCTCTCTGCCCCTCTCCTGCTTGTGCTCTCTGTCTCTCTCAAAAATAAATAAACAGTAAAAAATTATATGTGTGTGTATGTATACATATATATATGTACACGTATATATGTATACATACACACACACACACATACACACACACACACACACATACACATATATATATCTCACAGTCTTGACCCTGGCCTTCAAGGCTTACTGACTTCATCTACTTCCAATTCAGCTCTAGGCACACTGGCCTCTTGTGGTTTCCTGGCAAGCCCCAAACTTAGGGCCTCTCTAACTGTTCTCCCCCAGATATTGCCATGGCTCCATCTTTCTCACTGTCCAGGTGTCTGCTAAATGCCCCGACTTCAGAGAGGATCTCCTGGCTGAAATATCATACATGGCATAACCCCCAGTCAGTGCTTATCCTGCTTTTTCTTTCCATCCTTTTTATGCCCTGGCATTATCTGATGTAGTATTTGTTTTTGCCTGACTCTTGCACTAGAATTCAATGTCTATCAGGGCAATGACTTTGCTTTGTCCCAATTCTGTATCCCCTGTGCCTAGAACAGTGTAGAAAATGTTCCTCCACATAGTAGAACCTTAAAAATTATTTGTGGAACGAATGAAGCACTTTCATTTTTTATTATTTTTAAAAATATTTAGTTGTTATGGGGAGAGTGCAAGCTGGGGAGCAGCAAAGAGAGGAGGACAGAGGATTTGAAGCGGGCTGCACACTGACAGCAGCGAGTTGGATGTGGGGCTCAAACTCACAAACCACAAGATCAAGACCGGAGCTAAAGTTGGACACTCAACCAACTGAGCCACCCAGGTGCCCTGAATGAAGCACTTTTTTTTTTTTTTTTACGTTTATTTGAGAGAGAGAGAGAGAGAGAGAGAGAGCGAGCACAAGTTGGGGAGGGGCAGAGTTCAAGGGAGACACAAAATCCGAAGCAGGCTCCAGGCTCCGAGCTGTCAGCACAGAGCCTGACGCGGGGCTCGAACCCACAAACCGCGAGATCCTGACCTGAGCTGACGTCAGACACTTAACCGACTGAGCCACCCAGGCGTCCCCTGAATGAAGCACTTTTATATTCGTTACCCTCAATGAAACCCCAAATGACGCAGTGAGGTAAGAACTTTTATAGCCCTATTTGACAGATGAAAAATGTGAGTCAGGGAAGCGATTTGCCTGGAGCCAGGGACAGAGTTCGAATTCAGAGTCAGCATCTGACTTTCCAACTCCACCTCTTACATTTCTCTTTCTGCCGTGCTGCTTATGAAGAGTTGTGTTCACTGAAAAAGAACCAGCCGGTTTTACAGGGTGCCTGAGGAGGACGGGCTGACGTGGAAGCTCAAGTGGTCCTCTCTGACAGGAGATCCCAGGGTCCTCTTCACAAACAGAGAGGTTTTTGGCCCTGGCACACCTAGTTTATGGGCCCACGTTACTGTGAGTTCTTGCCACATCAGACAAGACACGCGTGCCAGAACCCAGGGCATGAATGATATGCTTTGGTATGGCTCCATTTGGGGCTTTAAGAAAATGCACAGTGAGGGTTCTCTATGATGGTGTGATTTCCGTCGTTGATTCAACATTATCTATTGGCGCTTTGGATGCAGAAACTGTTTCCCTAGAAGCTTCTGCTTGATACTTCCTACCTTTAGAGTCCGAATCACAGAATTTTGAGGGTGGAAAGGAGAGAATCAATGCATCTGCTTGTGTCCTTTTACTTCAAGGGCAAGAACCCCGGGGGGCGTGGAGATTACAGAGGGCTTTCACACACATGGTCGCCCTTGATCCTCACTGAACCCCTCGTAAGAGCTACCATTGTCCTCCTCTTTAGAACAGAGGTGTCCATGCTGAGGCTCAGGCAGGCTTTTTCTGATGGCAGGTTCTCTCTACTACACAGCAAACAGAATCCAGAGAACCTGGGATAAATATCCTGGGATTCATTAAGAACTGCATTAAGAAAGAGGCTCCCCCACAGGAACAACAAATGTTGTGGTCGGTTTATGCATCGTCATGGACTGGACTGTGTCCCCTCCCCCCCCGCCCCCCGCAGATTCATATAGAAAGCCCTACCCCCCAGCAGCTCAGGATATGACTGTATTTGGAGATAGGGCTTTTTAAAATTATGATAAAATTACAGTGAAGCCCTTACAGTGGGACCTAATCCAATGTGACTGGTTTCCTTATAAGAGGGGAGGAGACACGAGGCACATGTGCACACAGAGGAAAGGCCATGTGAGGACACAGTGACAAGGAGGCCATCTGCAAGTCAAAGAGAGTCCCCCACTGACACCTTCATCGCTGACTTCCAGCCTCCACAATGAGAGACAACAAACGTCTGTTGTTTAAGTCACCCAGTGTGTTGTATTTTGTTACAGCAGCCCCAGAACACTGATAATACCCGGTTCATGAGTTTGTGGGTGGCTACAGAGTGGCCACCCATGGCATAGTAATAGCCAGCCTACATGGAGTGTTTACTCAGGTGCTAAAAACTTTAGGTGTGTTAATGAAATGAATGCTAACAATAGCCCCGTGAGGTAGATTCTATGATGGTGCCCCTTTTAAAATCAGGAAAGTCAGACAAAGAAAAGTCACCTGCTCTGAGCTGCCTGTTTATAAAGTGGCAGGGCGAGGATTTGAATCCTGGTGGCCTGGGCTCCCAGGCCCTTGTTCTGAAGGATCTAGCTGAGTGTGTTATCATCACTTCCAGATGGGCAAACTGAGACTCACACACTTGTCCAACATCCCAGAACCAGGGTGTGGTGGAACCAGAATTCCAAATTATTTGATTTTGTCGCAAACGAATGGCTGGAACTCAAGGATCCTGAAAGTCATTCACTGGAGGAAGGGAAGGGACTCACCCGAAAGAGTAGGAGCAAAAATCTATGTATACACAAAATGAATTTGTGGGGGGAGAGGAATGTGACAGAGAAGTTTGGGCCCACTGAAGGGTGAGCGGCCATACAGCTAGGTAGACAGCTGGCAGGATTCATTCAGGTGTCCTTGACTCTCAAGTCCACTCTCCTCTATCATTTTTAGCTTTGACAGGTATTTACAAGGCATCTACTATGGGTCTGATATCAGAGGCTGACCACACGGGGATAAAGGATATGGCAGGCCTTGGCCTTTGGAACCCACAGTCTGGATGAAATGGGTACACACACAGATCATTTCCAGGGTGGCGAGGGCCATGGGGGCCAGGGGATCATAACTGTCCATGTTCTTTTGTGTCCTGGTATCTTCTTCCTTTCCCAAGCAGGTGATTGGGCCTGTGCTCTCTGTCTTAAGGTAAAAAATCTGACAGAGTAGAAAAAAAAAAAGGCCTTAGTCTCTGCCTCTCGTGTCCATAATTCTAACCTCTCAAAGGTCCCCCCGGGGCAATCCAGGGCCGGTAAGGGATAAATATTCCAAAGAAGGAAGGAGAGGAGAGTGCTTTTTCAAGACAAGAAAACTCTTCAAAGGTGCTGAGGGAGGGAGAAAAGACAATAAGTACATTAGAGAGAGCTGAGGGCCAGAGAGCAGGAGGGTATGTCCATAAAGGGGGCCCTGGGAAGGGGCCCTGGGAAGGGGGCCTGGGAAGGGGGCCTGGGAAGGGTGGCAAGGCCTCGGAGTAGGTGTGGTAGTGGTGATATATATGTGCAGACAAAGCCAAGGCCACCCTGCAGAGATTCTAGGGACCCAGCATAGAGTAGGCATTGCCTACGTGACTCCTGGACTTGAAGGGGCCACGAGGAGAAAACCAGGGATATCTTTATAGGAACCTGTGATGAACAGATGCCCTGAAACTAGGCAGACACGTCCCTCAGCACTGTGACACTAGAAAGTCTAGAACTTAGATACAACACTGGAGGGAGAGGAAGTGCCAAACTGATGGCGATTGAGTTGGGATGGGGTTCAAAATACAAATCGAGAAGGGAGAAATGAAAATAAGGAAAGATATTCCTGGTGTGCCGGAAATTCACACCTAAGTTGTACGATAGGTGAACCAAGGTGCGTGAGAGCATGCTGGCCAGCCAGGATTGTCCAGGGAGACGCCAGGGAGGGCAGCCCAGGCCCAGAGGACCACCCATGCAGTGACACTATGGGGCAGTGACTTGTGGACCACAAGGAAATCAGTGTGCAGGAACTAGGAGGATGTGGAACAGTGGAGGTGACAGTCCAGAGAGGCATGCCCAGTCTTGACACAGCTTACAAACCCTGCACGATGGCTGGAGTTTATGTTGAAGATAAAGGTAGGCTATGGACACATTGTGATCAAGGAAGTTGTAGGATTAATACCAAGTTTTTCAAATCTCTTTGGGAGGGGGGCCGCTTGGGTGGCTCAGGGAGTTAAGTGTCCAACTTTGGCTCAGGTCATCATCTTGTGGTTCATGAGTTCAAGCCTCGTGTTGGGCTCTGTGCTGACAGCTCAGACCCTGGAGCCTGCTTTGGATTCTATGTCCCCCCCTCTCTCTCTCTCTGCCCCTCCCCTGCTTGGCTCTGTCTCTCTCTC
This sequence comes from Prionailurus viverrinus, assembly GCF_022837055.1. Lineage (NCBI taxonomy): Eukaryota > Metazoa > Chordata > Mammalia > Carnivora > Felidae > Prionailurus > Prionailurus viverrinus. The sequence goes on from NC_062562.1 coordinate 39,094,031, forward strand.
TCCCTCAAAAATAAATACACATTAAAAAAACTTTTTTTTTTAAAATAAAATCTCTTTGGGAGCAATATAGATGGTGGTGGCTTGGGTCAAAATGAGAAAGGGCTCGCTCAGAAGAACAGTAAAAGTGGCAAAGAGTTGAACAAAACAAGGAGGGGATTAATGGAAAGAAAGAAAGAAACAGATTTTCAGCAGTAGAATCTTCTGGACTTTTTTTTTTTTTTAAAGAACAATAAAGATTTATTTTCCAATATGTTTTTATTTGGACCTCCCCACCCCCACCCCTGCCAACTGAATTCACTCCCCACCATTAGTCCAAAGGGAGGGTTCTCTCCACTAGGCATCACAGCACATCACAATACTAGCCTCCTCAGCTCAGAGGAAATAGTGTTTGCCCTGTGGCTCAACAATCTTTGTCCTAACCTGGCCCCAGCCTCAGGTGCACAAGCACATGCCTTTGGTCACCTGAGACTTTTAAGTAGCACCAGCTGGTACCCTAGCTGATTTGGACCTTAAATGCCACTACCCACCAGAGAAGAGGCTCCGACTCGATTCCAAGCCTGTTCTTTATTTTTCAAAAATATTTTTTAAAAAGCAACTTAGTAGAAAACAAGGCCATCCTAGGAATGTTGTCAAAGTCTCTAGTCGGCTTTTGACTGATATATGAAGTTACAGATAATAAAGAAGACCTCCCCCACCAGGTGTAAGACTAAACCAGCAGCTTCTGGGCCCCGGTCTCCAGTGTTCAGAAAGACACATTGGCTTAAAGACAGAGACTAGAGACATTGTAGCCCCCGGGGCCTCTGTAAATGACGCCTCCCAGTCACCGGTGAACAGACACATGGTGTTGGGCATTTGTCCTTGGGCCCTCCCTTATCCTGAGATTCACAAGCAAGATCTCTGTGAGGGGAACAGCCCATACTTCTGTGGGAGGATGGATGTAATACTTTCCAGGGCACAGCCTGGATGAATGATACCAAACTTTCCAAGTACAGACAAGTCAACCACAGTTGAGCCCAAGCAGTACTCAGGGCTCTGGCCATCCCCAATTGGTCCCCCATCAATGACCGGCAACAATTGAGGCCAGAGGTACAGGAATTCCTTGACATTTGGAGAACTGGCCTAAGAGTCAAGGTTGGTACTGGTGAGAGCAAGTGTTGCTCAAACACCTAGGCCAAATCCTGCATGAAGCCATGATAGGAGTCCAGGTGCCTACAAGAGGAGTAAAGGGGTTCAGGTCCTTACTGAGCTCTTGGGAGCTTTCCAACACCAGGGTCACTGGTTCTGATAATAAGTCTTTCAGGAGCACCTTGGATATGCTCAACATGGCAGTCCCTGTAGACATCGGCCACATGGCCCAGATAGACAGGCGGCAGCTTGGCCTTGCTGCAGCCCTTGAGGGGGTACACAGCGCCCTGTGCCACTGAGCAACTTGCCGAGAAGGCCAGGCCCTATGGCGTGTGGGTGGGGACCACCACCATGGCGGGCGCCTGTGCGCAGCTCAGCCACGGAGGCCCAAAACACCTTGGTCCAGCGGGCAAGGCCACACTCCCGGGGAGCCACAACAGCCAGGCCCTTGGCACTGGCAGAGTGGGGCTCAGAATGCAGAGGAGCTGGCTGCTGTGGACAAAGCCCCCGCCCCCGCCCCCATCCCTCATTCAACCTGGTGCTGGCAGCCACCACGGCTCTCAGCACCTGCAAATCTCCTGGACTTAACTCATGATTAGATTTTAGGGGTGAGGCAGAGGGAGGAGTCAAGGATGATGGCCAGGTTTCTGATGTGGGTCAATGAGTCAGTCATGGTGATATTAACAGGGCTAGAGTTATAGGAGGGGAGGCTGGTTGGAAGAAGATATTGAGTTGAGTTGTAGATGTAGTGAATTTGACGTATCATTTAGGATGCTCTTGGCTGCAAGTAACAACAAAACAAAACAAAACAAACTAAAAACCCACGCAAACAATAAGGGACTATATTGTTTAACATAGTTGGAAGCCCCTTTCCCAATAAGATTCAATCAGCTGGTCATTAAGGACCCAGGCTCTACTCCTGTTGGATTTCACCTATCCCTCATGGTTGCAGTTGGTTTTCCTGACTCTGACTGACTCCAAGGCACAGCAGTATCGAGAAGGAGAAAAGAAGCCATCATTCATGTATCTGTTTGAGAGAAAACTTTTCCTAGACATTCCCAGCAATCTGCCCTGTCTGGGTCACATGCCCACTCCTTAAGCAATCACAGGCTTCAGCCAATCGTCTGGAAAGGATTGGCAGCTGAAGAGTCGTCCAACACCACGACCAACAGCCCTACAAGGTGACCGTGGCATATGCAAATGGGGTTAGCTTGGAAACAGTCAGAAACAAGGAACAAAGGACAGATTTGGGGTGAAGGCACCATAGAGGTGCTATGAGGAAAGCTGTCCCCTGCGGAGACAGGGGCAGAGAGAAGAACAGGGGCCAAACACACAATTCCAGAGAACATGTCTATCTAAGGGATATCCGAGGAAGAAAAACTGCATTGTAATGGTTGACAACTTGACTCTGGATTCAGACAGACCTAGGTGGGAATTCAATTCCTGCTGCTTATAAGCCATTGACCTACAAGGGGGTCAGTGAAGATCCCTGCATTACGCAGAGCCTTACCTTCCTTGTCTGAAAAAGGGAACCCATAAGTCCCACCTCCCAGGGCTGCTGTGAAGCGTCGATAAGAAAATGCACACAAAGCCTCCACACGACCTCAGCCCACGGCAGCTGCTCCTAGCCATTGGTGAAAAAGAACAGCCTAGAGAGTATCTGAAAAGTGAAGGGGGAAGCTGGTGAATAACCAGGATGAGATGGAGTCATTGAAGGCACAGGGTGAGAGGATTTCAAGGAGGAAAGAGTGGGCAATTATGTCATCTGCTGAAGAGAGGTCAGGTCGGAAGTGGACTGAAAACTGCCCTTTGGATTTAGCAATTAGAAGGTCACTGGTACCCTTGACAAGAGCACTCTCAGTGGAGTGCTGGGGTTGGGAGCCAGGAAGCAGGGGGTCAGCAGTGAAGACCAGAATTCAAGTCGCCTGGCTACCAACCGACAGCAGCGTGCTTTGCACGATGCCAGGAGCTGCTTGGTGTTGAAAACTCCCGTTTTCAGTCATGCCTCAAAAATACTCATTCGGAGAGCAGTAAACAGTAGGATTCCACAATCTGTGAACGAAACGGCCCCTGTTCATCATTTTTAATTTTTTTTTGTGGATAAAGCGAAGGTGGTTGTTTCCTTTCATTAGAAATATGTTGCATCCTTTTCGAGGATTTGTGTTTACATTACCATTTTATTGCTATATGGTTCTTTTTTATATAACATATTTTGGAACCATAAAAACAAACAAACACAACAAACAAAACCCAAACAACATATGTGCTTTGCATTAAATTCAGAAAGTTCAAACCCCTCACTCTGTGCACGTTTTCGAGGCAAAGTGTGGGACTAGGAAAACCCTTCAAGAAACACGCAATTTGACAAATCCTCCTTTAAGAAATGATAGCAGTTGCTTTTGAGACCAATTTGGTCACACGGATCCTGTTTGTCAGGGCTGTCATTAAAAGCCTAATATTTTTCCCATTGCAGAATGTCTCCCAGTGACTCAAACGTGGGCAGAAGCTAAGCACGGTCAATTTCGTGACCTCCCTTGTGCTACCCACTCCCCCGCCCCCCTCACCCCGCCCTGGCTATCTCAACTCCCCAGTGGATGATCTCTTATCCCTAGCAACAACTGGAGCTGCTACTGTTTCTCGACTCTGGCGAGGAAAGTGGGCTTAGGGCCAAGTCTACTGGCCAGGGCTCCCCGTGGAAGATGCTAGAAGAGCACTCCACATTCTCTCACCATCAGTGACCCAAGTTCCTCACCTCTGCCGAACATCTGGATTGCAACACACAGAGTTCAAAGGTCCAGCATGTGTGTCTGCACCTGGCCTCGCTGTTGAAACAGAGCTGACCTCAAACCAAACACGCGGCCTCTCTGCTGTTATTTATGCGGAGGGTCGGATGCCAGATATAAATATTAACTTCGGCATCTTCTCCCCACAGGACTTTGTGATTAAAGGATGCATGTAAACCATCTACCGGGCAGAAAAAGCAGCTCTACTCTTCTCAGCGTATTGAACCCTTCTCAAAAGAAAGCTGATCCCCTTTCCTACCGTTGTGAATGTGTGTTGGTTTACTTTAATAATAGCACGGCTCCTTCCCGCCATGGGGCTCCCCGTAGCCTCTTGCGTTTGAAGCCATCAGGTGGTGGGCCTGCTGCAGACATGGTGCATCCCGTCCCCAGGAGAGGCTTGCGAGCGAGCACCATATGTTATTAAGACCTCCCAGAACTGGTTGCCATCGTTGGGAGCACAGTCAAGGAAGAGAGAGGCAAGAAGCGGCCGTGTAGCAGATGTGGGTCCTCGGTGCCCAGCAGCTCTGAGCCATCCCCCCCTCTTTGAAGTCGGCTAAGGAAGATAGATGAATATGTGGGAGGGCAGGTGTGGCTGACAGCAGCCAGGGGTAGAACAGGTGTAGTAGTTTAAGGAAAACGTAGATCATGAGATTCCCGGGCACAGGAATGGACCTAGTTTTTCTGTTTCTAGAAAGAGACCGGAAGATACAGAGAGCATGATTTAATTTCCACCAACATGTGTTAGCAAATTATGATACCCAGTGTAGTAATGCTGGGGGACAAGGGCACGCACAAAATACTATGGAGTTGAGAGGAGAAAACATCCTCTCCACTTGACAGGGAAACTAATAAAATTTTCACAGAGAAAGAAGCATTTGAATGAATGACCGAGTCATTCCTTCATTCAACAAATGCTTATGGAGCCCCATCATGTGCCAGCACCATCCTGGGGGCTACACAGGTGACAGGCAAGGTCACTCCCATCTGCGAGCCCACTCTTTCGTGAAGCTAGACTGCATGCCTACTGGGTGCCCAGCCCTGGGAGACGCCCTCTTGGAGATTAACATTCTGTTGAAACAGATGAGTCACTTCAAAATTGTGCCATGGGTGTTATGCTCAGAGCAGGACAGGAAGCCATGGGATGACAAGAAGGGGACTGGGTTAGTCCAATGGTTTGCAACCCGGGGCAGGGGCAATTCTGTCCCCTAGGGAAAATGTCACAGTGTCTGGACACATTTGTGGTTGTGGAAACTGGGGGAGGCAGGTGCCGCTGGTGTCTAGCAGGGAGAGGCCAGCCATGCTGCCAGACACCCTACGATGTCCAGGGCAACCTCCACAGCAGACGATGAACCAACCCGAAATGTCAACAGGGCCAAGGTTGAGGAACTCTGGCCTAGTACTAGACTCAGGGAACGATTTGGGGAAGTGCAGTTTGGGTTGAGAACTAGCGGGTGCTAGAAGTTCAGAATGCCTGGCATGGGAGTCCAGCATGGAATCAGAGGACATCGTGAAGAGAAAGAGAAGTCCCCAGGAGCTCCAGCTGAGAATGCAGGGAAGGTGGAGGGGATACAAAACACAAAATCCGGTCTGTTTCCAGAGGGACTAGAAGGTCTTCTGTGCCATGTTATGAAGTGCAGACTTTATCTGGAGGGCATGATGGCTAATACAACCTGCCCCCCACCTCCTCCCCCACACATCTACTCCGTTGAAAAATTTTAAATCCCATGACACGATTCCGTTGGTTTTTAGAAAATCCCTTCTAACAGCAATGCAGGTGATTGTGGGGGAGGGGAGGGGAGATTGGAGGCACGTGAGAGACTTTTGCAATACAGAAGTGACGGCTGGAGGCCATGGCAGGGAACACGGGGGGGGGGGGGGGGGGGGGGGGGAAGCTGCAACAGACTCCTGAGAATAGAGGAATTTTTATACTTGATGATTGATTGGGTGTTGCAAAAGAAGGAATTCCTTAGAATGACTGAGGTTTCTAGCTGAGGGCCAGTGTGAGTGGTGAGGTGTGTGACAGAGGAGAAGTCATTTGTAGGGGACAGAGTTCAGTTTACAGATACGGTGTTGATGGTCCCGTGGGGACATCCAAGCGGACACATCCTGTTCACAGAGAGAAAAGCAGATCTGTGTTGGGGAAAGACGTGCCCTGGAAACATGGACGTGGGGGTCACAAAGGCCCACCGGTGGTAACCAAAGTCTTGAACGTGGAGAAGGTACCTCCTGGTGCTGGTGAGAGACGAGAAGCCACCAGGGCGGAATGCCGGGGTTCATACAGAGTCGAGGGGCAGAAAGAGAAGGAACCACAGAAGGCGGACCAGAGACATGGAAAGAGTAGTGACACACACCAAGAGAGGGACTCACTTTAAGAATAAGAAAGTGGTCAAGCTGTCTAATGCAGCAGAAGTTAAGCAGGATGTGAAATTAGATGGAGCTATTCAACATGTCAATCAAGAGGTCATTGGTGACCTTTTCAAGAGCAGTTTCACTACAATGGTGGGTGAGGAATTTATTTAAAAACACTTGATTACTCAAATCAAGAGGAAGAAAATGGGAACCGAATGTCTTTATATCTGGGCAGAATTTGAATAGCGGTCATTCTGCCGGCTTGGCAAACAGAAAAGGAGTAAAACAGTTAGGCAGAAGACCGGATTAACAATAGGCCCAATCATAAAAACAGTTATTGTATACCAAAAAGACGTTTAGAGGCGAACAGCCTCAGAGTCAACTTGGCAGCTCAGTGATGTCTTTAAGAATCTAGACTCCTTCTATTCTTCTGCCCTGTCATTCTCATGCTAGTTACCATGAGGTCACAAAATGGCAGCTGCAGGCTCCAAGCATTACATCCCCACGTGACAGTACCTAAAGCAAGAAGGAAGATGCCAGGGACCAAACTGAGGCTCACCTCACACTCCGCTCTCCTTTTGTTGGGAGACTTTCCCTTATATCTAATCACATGCCTCCTCTTAGACCAATTAAGATAGAGGTAAATGGGACTACCAGAAGTAGCTCGCACGAATCATCGTTCTTCCCCTGGGGCTAGGCACATGGCTGCTTGAACAGAATTGGTGTTCTGTTTCACAAGGAAGACGGGGGACTGGCAGTTGGGGTGACAACCTGTCGTGTCGGCCATAGGAAACTATCCTTTCACAGGGTGAGGGGAGCCCATCAGAGACCTTACAGCATCAGACAAGCCCTTGGGATGCTTCGAAAAGAATGACTAGCTGTTACAGTTAATATTCAGAGCTGAGATGTTATTATAATATCCACTACATATAGGGGCACCTGCGTGACTCCGTTGATTAAAGGTCTGACTCTTGATTTTGGCTCAGGTCATGATCTCACGATTCGTGAGTTCGAGCCCCACATTGGGCTCTGAGCTGACAGTGTGGAACCTGCTTGGGATTCTTTCTCTCCCTCTTTCTCTGTTCCTCCCCCACTTGTGCTCTCTCTCAAAATAAATAAACTTATCCACCACATATTCACTACCAACCCTAGGCAGAAGGCTGATTGTTTCACGGATCGCATACGCTCAGCAACATCAAGATGTAGGTAATAATTGGATGATGATGCTGGCAATGAAGTACGCTTATTGAGGGCTTACTATGTGCCAGGCACTTTATATTCATTACCTTAATCTTCAAAACACAAGTGAGATGGATAGATGCTATTTATATGTCCATTTTCTTTTTAAATTATTTTTACATTTATTAATTTTTGAAAGACAGAGAGAGACAGAGCATGAGTAGGAGAGGGGCAGAAAGAGAGGTAGACACAGAACCCGCATCAGACTCCAGGCTCTGAGCTGCCAGCAGTGAGCCCGATGCGAGGCTCGAACTCATGAACTATGAGATCATGACCTGAGCCGAAGTCGGACGTTTAACCAACTGAGCCATTTTATAGAGGTGAAAACTGAGGCATGTAGAGTTTCAATAACTTGCCCGGTGTCCCTCAGCTAGTAGCAGCCGGCCCAGGACCACCCCATCCCAAAGTCAGTGCACGCGCTGACACTCTACTACCTACCGCCTTTGATAAAAAGAAGCCACTGGGAAGTTTTGTTACACCCGGGAGTGGAAGCAATTGTATGTGAGGATGGAAAAATGTGCTGCGATGAGCTTTCTCTCCTTTACCAGTGTCCTGAGTTTCCAGCCTTTCATTTTCCCACACAACTTTGCAACAAAAGCACATCCAGCAGACAGCCCATTCCCTTCCAGCTTCGCTCCCTCGTTAACAAGCTCACTGATCTTACATTGCTCCTCCGGAAACTGAAGACTGAGGTGGGTAGGTGTGCTCACGGGCTAAGACTAGGTGCACATCACGGTAACCAGAACTTCTTCCTGGTGGGTGCAGTGTCGTGGATGAGATTTGGGGAGGAGGATTAAAATCTGAGGTCATTCATATGGAATAAAAGGGGACCTCCAATCAAAAAAGGTCAGAAACTCTTGTGTGTTCAACAGGGTTTCAGGCAGAATTTGGGTTCACGTCTTGAGATGAGCAACGAATGGGAGCTGACGTTGCTAACTATGTTCTCTGCTCCGTGCCCAGCCTTCCACGTGCATTATCTCAGGGAACCTCACCATGAGGTTAGAGAAGAAACTTTTATTGTCTCTGTTTTATAGATGAGGGAAAGGAGGTTCAGAGCATTAAGCAATTTGCTTAGGGTTCTACAACGAGTGAGTGGCAAAGATGAGATTGAACCCACCCAGAGCTGTCCCTGCAGACTGATCATGTGTAACCACTACGCTTTACTCCCTGCGGACTCCCTAGGTACTGCTGTGAATACACAGCTCCACGGAGGAAGGGGTTCTTGGGACTCACCAGCTTTCTGTTTCCTTAAAATCCTGTCTCTGTTCCAAATACATTCCCAAGGGCATAAATTTCAGGATGAGTTCCCATACAGAATTCAAATCATGGAAGCATGTTGGGAAGGCATTTTAACAGGACTACAAATAAAAGTAAAGAGGCCCTAAATACTATACAACCCCTTAGCTAGGCCTATAGTGCCCTAAGGGTGGGGTGAAGGGGCTTTGCGTTTTCTCACACAGTCCTAAGACAAGCCGGCCTTTCTCAGGGTTAACATAGGCACCTGCTCTAGACTGGGATTTTACAGGGTTGTTTTGCTAAACAGGTTTCAGTTTCTTCCCCCACCACTCCCAAGACCGCTAAGACCACTCCTTGGGATTTGGATCAGGGCTGTGTGTAGAGAGACCAGCTGGGAACTGGCAAGAAGACCCTACCCACCCACTGACAGGTGGAAACGCAGCTCCAGGCACCAATGTCAACCCCTCTCTCCTTCGAAAATGATGAACAGAATTTGGATTCCTCTTGCCAGTACATACACCAGAGGTATGATCCAGAAATGGCATTAACACAAGTCATAGTCAAAACTTAAAAGTTAAAGCAGGGGAAATCTGAAACAATGTTATGACCATCCAGTGCTCCCATAGGTGCCCTAAGATGTGCATTAGAACATGGCACGTCTTCTTCTGGGCAGTACAAGCTGGTGCCAGTGTACAAGATGTAGTGGGTCGAGGGTGGCCTGGATTTGAGCCCTCACTATGCAAAGCACAATAAAAAATGGCAGCACTGACCCAGGTCCTGTCTCAGCTTCCCAGAATGTTTTCCAGTGTTCAAAAGCAGAAAGCTGGTGGACACATTCTCACCCAGCTTAAAGGGAGAGAAGGAACCTGAGAACTCTTTTCTTGTTGAAATACTTAAATCCTGTAGCTCAGCTTGGAAAGACTCAATTAAGAGGAGTTGTTGGAAAACCTCAGAACCATGAAAGGCCCAAGGCCATGTTCAAAAAGCTTTCAGAAACTGTTAGCATGGAACAATTTTGTTTAGTTCACAAAATTGGCATTGACCCAACACCTCTCCTCTTAGCTTCATCTCTCAGCCTCCTTCCCAACTCCTCATGGCAGAGGAGGAAGGAAAATAGAAAGCTTCGGAGGGTAGCCTCTAGATTTAGGTTTAGAATTGGCCATGGCACTTTAGAGCTGTGTGACCCTGAGCAAGTTACTAAACTTCTCTGAACAATTTTCTCACAGGGTCATCATAGTGGATAAGTAGGTTAGTGATGCATACAGTACTCTGTATTATGCTTGCCCCTTGGAAACTGAAGAATACATAATAGTTATTATTAACCCAAGCAATGCTGGAAGAAAGAACTCAGGAAGGTTCAGCCCATCTGACACCTCTTTTTGCTTTCATGCCTCATCCCCACATGGGTTGGGGCCAGCAGGGTAAAATAAGTTCCAGTAGGTACAACTGGCAGTAGGCATGACCAACTTTATCTTTTTTTTTTTTTTTTTTTTTATGTATCGAGCATCTATAGATGAGGCACTGGCCTAAGAATAGTGGTGAAGATAAGGATTAAAAAAAAAATTCCTCTGCCCTTAAAGAATGTGCAGATTGGCAGGAAAAGAAGTGATAAAGGGGTATCTGCCATTTTCAGTTCAGGAAAAGCTTTTGGAGGTGTCTGTCACTTATTTCCTCCCTGCTCCATTCATCACCTGGGGGGGCCAGCCCTTCCTTCATGTCTTGTGACACCTGACCCATCCTGGGTACAGCTCGTTGCACCAGAGCTAGTCACGTGACCACACCTGGTGAATCAAATTGTTTTCCTGGGAATTTAAAATGGAGTGGATTCAAATTCAGACTCAGGATGAAGTTAATCATGGTGATGGGTACAAATAGCAAAAGTGACATAAACTCAGGGCTGCTGGAATTCTCAGCCTTGGGCACACCAGTGGATAAGCAGAGAATTATCCACACCAGTGGATAAGCAGTGAATAAGCAGGAAAACTGATGTGAGGCCAGGTAGCTGTAGCCAGACATGAGAGAGAGAAAGAGATGGAAGGGGTAGCCTTTTATGTTCCTAATGGCTTTTCACTTCGGACGAGGCGCCGCTATACTTTCTTCAATGGGGCTTCGTGAGCCTTCTCTTCCCGTACGCCCCTTTTTACTCGAGCAGTTGATGCCCCCTGGTTCCACAGAAAAGCTCAGTGTGTGGGACCCACTGCCTGGAGATAAGAAGCTGCCAAAGCCCGCTCAGATACGATTCTTTTAATCAAAATAACTGCCTCTTGAAAGCCTGATTAAATTAACCACTTGGTTTTAATCCAAACAACTGTTTGGCAATTGATCCCATTTGAACAGATCCAGGGAAACAGGAGTAGCATCTCTTTTTACTCAGAGCACCATGATGTTATGTGATGGTACACCACTATGAAGAGTTCCCTGAAAAATGCATACTTCTGGGGAAACAACATTCCAAATTTGTAGATGAGAAAGAAGTGCAATTAACGTTATTTTAGGCTCTTGTAGGCTTATCTTGTGATTTCTAAGGGGAGGCAACCACTTATTTCCAAGTCTTGGCCTTTTAGACGTGTACTTATTTCCACGGCAGACTTAAGGGACACCTTATGCCCACACCACCCGTTGTACAGAAGGCAGGGTCAGCTGGTCAACGATCCAAACACAGTGCCCATGCAAAAGATTTTTTTTTTAAATGTTTATTTATTTTTGAGAGAAACAGGGACAGAATGCGAGTGGGTTAGGGGCAGAGAAAGAGGGAGACACAGAATCCAAAGCAGGCTTCGGTCTCTGAGCTGTCAGCGCAGAGCCCGACGCGGGGCTCGAACTCAGAAGCCGTGAGATCGTGACCTGAGCTGAAGTCGGATGCTCAACTGACTGAGCCACCCGGGTGCCTCCAAAAGTTTTTTTTAAAAAGCACAAAGACAATTCCTTGTATCCAAGCATCCTTTCTGAATATCCTGGGCTTGCTGGTACATTAGCAACATTATTTTGCCATCACTGAAGCCTCTAAGATTTAATTCAGGGAAGTCTATGAAAGGGGTATTGCATTTGAAGAATATGTATATTGCCTGTACATCAATTGGCATCTTGGGACCGCTCTGGGGCACCGAGGTCAAAGTTTAGTGATGCATGGAGTTGTCCTCCTAATGGTAAGTATTGATCAGCAGCCTCAGAAAAAAAAACAGCACGCACTCAGTCTTTCCCCAGCCAGACGCCAGGCTCCCGAAAAAAGGAGTGTCTTTCCCAGAGAGCCTTGGAAAACGATGCACGGAACACTCGAGCCTGCAATACATTCACTAAGATAGTGAATGACTGCTTCAGCAGGATAAGTGGAAAATGATAAATAACACTGTGCACCATCTGCATAGCTATGATACCTGGTAGGAAGGGGCTCAAAAGCAATACATGCCATATATGCATAAATATGTTCGTTTTCCATGGCTGCCATAAAAAATTACCCCAAATTTTGTAACCAAAAATAATACAGATTTATTATCGCACACCTCTGTAGACCCGAAATTCCAGGTGGCTGGATTGGTTTCTCTGCTCTGGGTTTCACAAGGCCAACATCAAGCTGTCAGCAAGGCTGCATTCCTTGCTGGAGACTTCAGGATAAATCACTTCCAAGCTCATTCAAGTTGGGGTTGAATTCAGTTCCTTACAGATGTAAAGTTGAGGTCCCTGTTGCCTTGCCAGCTGTCAGCTGGGTGCTAGTCTTTGCCCCTAGAGGCTGCCCACATTGACTCTCACACTTTACACATTGCCCCTTCACCAGTGGTGGGATCCCTCTCTTACTTGGAATCTCTCCAGCTTCTGCCTCTGCCAAATTTGTCCCACCTCCGGCCAGAGAAAGTTCTCTGCCTTTAAGGGTTCGTGTGATTCGATTGGGCTCACTTGGATCACCCAGGATAATCTATATTAAAGTTTGTAATCTTAGGATGCCTGGCTGGCTCAGCCAGTTAAGCGTGCAACTCTTGATTTCGGACCATGTTGTGGGATTGAGCCCTCCTGGGATCAAGCCCTGCTGGGATCGAACCCTGTGTCAGGCTCTGTGCTAGGCACGGGACCTGCTTAAGATCATCTCTTTCCCTCCCTTCTGCCCCTCCGCTGTTTTCACTCCCACTTTCACTCTTGAAAGAAAGGAAGATAGGAAGGAAGGAAGGATGGAAGGAAGAAAGAAAGAAAGTTACATGGGCAAAGTCCCTCTTGCCATGGGACATAATGTATTCACACATTCCAGGGATTAGGATGTGACCATTTTGGAGGGCCCATTATTTGATCTACCAAAAAATATACATACAATTTTATATCCTGAAAAGCAGGATTGCAGCCAGTGCCCTGGTGTGGTCTGCACTGTGGCACCGCAACCTGACTAACTGAGCAAAATGTAACTGATGGTGTATTAGTTACCTACTGTCGCATAGCAAATTACCCCAGAAGTTCGCAGTTTAAAACAAATCATCTTTATGCCACAACTTCAGTGTGTCAAAAATCAGGTGTGGCTCAGCTGAGTGCTTCTACCCCAAAGTCTCTCGTGAGGCTGCAGTCAAGCTGTTTGTGACGGCTACAGTTTTATCTGAAGGCGCAACTGGGGAAGGGTCAAGGATCCACTTCCAAGTATATTCACATGTTGGCAGGAATCAGAAGACTGAAGTCCGAGTTCACCCAGGTATTACTGGCAGGACGCTGCTCCTCACTTCATGGGTCTCTCCATAGGCTGCCTGAGTGTCCCCCCAACATGACAGTTGGGGATCTGAAAGATAGCCTGGGCTGGAGGGCAATGGAGAGGGGGCATACCAAGAGAGAGCCTGCAATGGAAGCCAAATTTTTTTTTTTTTACCATCTTAACCATTTCTACGTGTGTAGTTTGATAATGTTGAATATATTCACATTGTGCATCAGATCTCCAGAACTTTTCCATCTTGCAAAACCAGCACTCTCTCCTCGCTGAACAACTCCCCATTCCCCTCTACTCCTGCCAACCAGTATTCTACTTTCTGTCTACGAATTTGACTTCTCTAGGTGCCTCACCTTGGTGGAACCATATGGTATTTGTCCTTTGGTGACTGGGCCATTTCTAAGTATACTGCCTTCCAGTTCATCCATGTTGTAGTATGTAATAGGATGTCCTTCTTTTTTAAGACCGAATAATATCCCATCATACGCATTATACCACATTTTCTTTATCCATTCATTTGTCAGTGGGCATTTGAGTTGTTTTCACCCCTTTGCTATTGTGAAGAGTGCTGTTGTGGACATGGGTATACAAATATCTCTTCAAGATCCTTCAAGACCCAAGTTTTTTTGGGTATAGACTCAACAGTTGGATTGCTGGATCAGATGGCATTTCTATTTAAAAAAAAAAATTTAATGTATATTTATTTTTGAGAGAGAGACAGAGTGAGGTGGGGAGGTGCAGAGAGAGAAGGCGACACAGAATCCGAAGCAGGCTCCAGGCTCTGAGCTGTCAACACAGAGCCTGACGTGGGGCTCAAACTCATGAACTTTGAGATCATGACTTGAGCCGCATTTGGACGCTTAATCGACTGAGCCACCCAGGTGCCCTGGTAATTCTATTTTTAATTTGTGAGGACCCTCCATACCGTGTTCGTCTGCACGTGTTCAATTTCTCCACATCCTCACCATCACATGTTATTTTCCATTGTTTCGTTTTGTTTTGTTTTATGGTGGCCATCCTAATAGGTGTGAGGTGATATCTCACTGTGGTTTGGATTTGCATTTCCCTACTGATGAGTGACACTGAGTATCTTTCACACACTAGTGGCCATTTGTATACATTCTTTGGATGGAAGCCACAATCTTTTAAAAACCTAATATTGAAAGGACTATGCATCACTTCCATTGTATTCTGTTCATTAGAAGGGAGTCAATGAGCCCTGTCCACACTCAAGAGGAGCAGAATACTAGGAGGCAGGGATCACAAGGATAATCCTAGGGGCTGCCAACCTCAGATGGAGTGTCAAGAGTCTGTGCAGAAGTACGACTCAGGCCTTCAGTGTACCAAGGAGCTCTTCCTAAACTTCCCTTGTGTTAAGAATCACTTGAAGCATTTATTAAAATCAGATTCTTAGGATCTTCCCTAGAGGTGCTAACTCAGTGGATCTGAGGGAGGATCTTAGATCTTGGGATCTTAGATCTTGGGAATCTGCTTTTTTAAACACTGCCCAGGTTTTTGTCTTTGTTTCTTTTTTCCTTTTTCCTTTCTTTTTTTTTTTTAAGACTTTATTTTTTAAGTAATCTCTACACCCAACGTGGGGCTTGAACTCACAGCCCCGAGATCAAGAGCTGTGTGCTCTATTCACTGAGCCAGCCAGGCACCCTCGTTTCTCTTTTTAAAGATATAATTCACATGCCATAAAATCCACCCTTTTAAAGTATACCATTCATGATTTTTAATATATTTGCACAGTTGTGCAACCATCACCACTTTCTGAGAACATTTCATCACCCCTTAAAGAAACTCCCATCCATCAGCACTCACTCTGCATTCCTCTCTCCCTCTGAACCCCTGACAACCACTGATCAACTTTCTGTCTCCATGGATTGGCCTATTCTGGACATTTCATATTAATGGAATTGTATACTACGTGGCCTCTTGTATCTGACTTCTTTTACTTAGGATAATGTTTTCAAGGCTCATCCACTGTGGCAGCAAATATCAGTATTTCACTTCTTTTTATGGCTGAGTATTATTGCATTGCATGGCTACATCACATTTTATCCATTCATTTGTTGATGGACTGAGGAGATGCTTATCATAAAGGAAGCCTGAGAAAGGCTGCAAACTAAGTTTTACAGGGAGATCGAAAGTAGTTCAGATGCCTTAGGAGCTTGTAAAAATGCAGGTTTCTGGGCCCAACCCAAATCTCCTTATTACAATTAGGGACAGGCCCAGGAATCTGTATTTTTTCTTAAGTAAGCTTTAGGCCCAACGTGGGGTTTGAACTCACAACCCCAAGATCAGGAGTCACACGTTCCACTGTTTGAGCCAGCCAGGCACCCCAGAACCTGTATTTAAATAAGCATCCAAGAAAGATTCTTTTGCACAGTGAAATTCAGACTTAGAGGAGAAGTGAGGTGAGGTAGGTAGCAGGAAAAGAAGACAATTGTTCTAAGAACTTTATTCCCAAGCAGCACCTTTTTAACCATTAAAAAAAAATTTTTTTTTTTAACGTGTATTTATTTTTGAGACAGAGAGAGACAGAGCATGAACAGGGGAGGAGCAGAGAGAGAGGGAGACACAGAATCTGAAACAGACTCCAGGCTCTGAGCTGTCAGCACAGAGCCCGACACGGGGCTCGAACTCACGGACCATGAGATCATGACCTGAGCCGAAGTCGGACGCTTAACCGACCAAGCCACCCAGGTGCCCCTAACCATTTTTCTAAAGGCAATGTGATAAGATGGCAATTCGACACTTAGCAATATGACTCGAACAAAAAGACCTGGGCGGAAGCCATATGAACACAGGATCTTGAGACATTTGCGGGAGGTGGTCAAAGATGACACTTCTTATTGTGGGTTTCCTATGTTTATCCCTCTGCAGACCCAGCCCTCTGGCCAGGCCCTGTCCCCAGACCAGCTTCTTCTGATAGTGGGATTTAACCAACTAGGTCTAATGTCAGATATTCATAAAGCGGAGAAGAACTAAAGAGCTTATCTTGTCCAATGGCTCACAACCACAGCTGATTTTCCAGTTTTAGGATTCTTTCAAAAATCCTGTTTTCCGAAAAGCAAAAAAACAAAAAATCCTGTTTTCCAACACTGCCCACTGCCCCCCCACCCCATAGACACACACTCCAGAAGCTTCAACTGGTAGCTCTGGGGCCTTGAAATCTGTGGTTTTGCAAAGCTCTCCAGGTGAATCTGATGGTCAGCCAGATTCCATAACCACTGGTCCAGCACCCTTGTTTTTCACAGCAGGAAACTGACCCAACATCAGACAACTTCAGGAAAGAACATTGCCTAGAAATTAGGTCTCCTAGATCCTCATCAGTATTCTTTGAAACCCATGTCATCGAAATGTCAAATTGCTGGAGCAAAAACCATGGAATTTGGTTTTTGACACTGGGGCACAAGCCTGTACACAAATATGCTGTCAGGACTGAGGTCACTCCTGGGTGCTGTGTTGGCTGGCCCGTGTTAAATGGTAAGAGAATAAAGGATGAACCAAATTGTCATTACCAAGTTAATACTGCTTGGAATCAGCCATTAGTATTTCAATTTGGGGGGTAGCTCCCGATGGTTTGACCATCATTAAGATTTAGGAATTACAAAATTTGGACTTTAGGTGTATCATAAATATGGATAAAATGCTCGCTCACATTTATTTCCCGTAAACCTGGAAATAACAACTTTCCAGCTCAGTGGTTCTCCAATCTCACTGTGTATGAGAATCACCTGGGAGTGTTTAAAAATGTCCTATTGCCCAGCCCTGACTGTCCAGAGCTCAAGAAATAGAATCAAGGGCCAAGCCCGGTCATTCATTCATTCATTCGTTCATTTACTTATTTATATTTTTTCAGGCTTATGTATTTCTGAAATGAAGCTCCTAACTAAAGCTCCCCCAAGTTATTCTGATGCATAGCCAGGGCTCACACCCACTCTTCTTGTAGCCATGTAAGTGTCTAATAAAATGAGAATAATTAGAAAACTTTTAAGTTTCCCGTTATATTCTGAGAAACATTTTCACCCTGAACGGGCTCGTGAAGGATCACGTTCCGGGATCCCTGGGAATTCTAATCAGTAACATTTGTGCCCTGCTTTATAATTTACTAAGCGCTTTCACACACATGTCGCCACCCGGTTATGATTATTTATTAAGTGTCTATCATGCCTTTTCTGCTAGAAGTTCAAGGTGGTGGATTCTCCTGCCCATTCTTAAAAGAAATCCATTGATGAGGCTTTTCTTTTTAGAATTTTAAATAAGGCAGAGGAAAAAAATGTCAGAAAACGGGGCAGAAATCTCACTGGAAAATTGTGCTTTATGTAATGACACCAGGACTCCTTGCACATTATATTCGGAGATTGGGCTAAATTCAGCCTCAGAGGGTCACAGACCCTCGAGGTTGAAGTAATGATGAGAAAGGAAATGGGGAAAATGTGAGTTCTAAACCAGAGCTTTTCAGATTCTAAACTGCATGTGAATCACCTGGGATCTTGTTAAAATGCAGATTCTGTTTCACCCGGTCTCCTATGGATTTGAGATTGCGCATTTTTAACAAGCTTCCAGGTGACACCAGTGCTGCTGGTCTGCAGATTACATATTGAATGTAAAGAGTCTAGAATTAGGGACAGGCAGAGGGAAAGAGGTCGGGAGATTTGTCCCCCAGCCCTATTCCCCCAGGTTCTGCGACAAATTTAGATTTCTCATTCAGAAAATGGGGCCGGGGGATTGGTCTAGATCAGAGATAAATAAATACTTATCCCTTATGACCACTCTCCCAGATGTCGTGGAAAGACAGAAGATCCTGGAGACAGAATGGGCATGATTTCTAGTCCTACAGCCCAGAAAATGCAGGTGGTATCTTCAAGAAGCACGTAGTTAATTTAAGTTGTCACGTATTGCAAACCATGACCCCCATAACTCTTTCACACGGATGTGATTGTCAAAGCAATTGGGTTCAGAGTTCGTCCAGGTATGGTTAAGTTTTGATGGGGAAAGAAGTGGCCGTAGTGAGAAAGCCTGATGTACCAAAGCCCCTTTGAAGAGAAAGACGCAAAAAGGGAGGGAAGGAGTCCAGCAGGAGATCGGCAGGGGAGCCACAGGGAACACACTTAACCCTCTCCCTAGTGTGCTGGCCCTTGTATTATCATCTGGAGCCTTGATCTTCCTAGGATTTCTACCTCAGCTCCTAAACCTGGACTCCTACCATGGAAGGGACCTCTCTGGCCCATCCCAAGCAGAAGAACAAAGACCCCTATGGGAGAGCCTGCCCACATTCTCCATTAGAACCCTGGAGGTTCAGTTGGTTAAGTGACTTTGGCCCAGGTCATGATCTCATGGTTCTTGAGTTCAAGCCCCGCGTTGGGCTCTGTGCTGACACCTTGGAGCCTGGAGCCTGTTTCGGATTCTGTGTCTCCCTCTCCTTCTGCCCTTGCCCTGCTCAGCTCGCTCTCTCTCTCTCTCTCAAAAATAAAAATAAACATTAAAAAAAACTAAAATAGAACCCAGTATCCTTTCCAACCTTGATTAGTCCTGTCTAGTGCTGGGAGTGTGCTCCTAGGACTCGTGGATGGACCTCTCTAACTCACTGCCTGGAGTTAGGCTATAGCATCTCCTAATCTCACAGGGAGATGATTTTTATATCAATTGAATAGAGACACTATTCAGTGGGCAGCCGTCCATGGGCAGAATTTATCAATGCTCTCCTCATGCAAATACCTTGGGGATTACATGGCTGGCACTGCTTTTAGACTTTCAAGGTTAAGGAAGATATTCCCAGTGGGAAGAATATATATGCTTCAGAGACAATGTGCCAAAGCACTGCCCTATCCACTTTAACTTTTATCTCATTTAAGCACTGCAACACTGCAAATTTAATGTTGTTGTTCCCACTTCACAGAAGAGGAAACTGAGGTTCACAGAGGTCAACAAAACTCCCGCAGCTCACAGAGCTGAAAAGTAGATGACCTGCCATCTGATTCCTGGTTCATCAGACTGCAAGCCTGGGGCTCATAACCCCTCACCTCACTGCCTCCTAGACACTGGACTTGAAGGGAAAAATCTTTGGAAGCTGAGAATGAGTGAGAATGATGAGGTAGAGTCAATTTCCTTCTGTCTTCCTAATTTGGAACAAAACAGGTGCCCAGGGCATTGGAACACTTCTTACAGTTCGTGGAAGAAAGGACGTGGCTCTTCTGTTTCCAGGTGCTGGCAACCTTATTTTAGAGGTCCTGAGTTACAAACAGATGACATAGAGAGGGTGCCTGGGACTTTGACTACCCCCTTGAGTCGGGTCTAGGTCCTTCTACATAAAAGGAGGGATGCCTTTAGCAACTATCTTGTGCATACCCTCAAACTCTGCAATCAATTGAAACATGTTTTGAGTACTACAACCTGCCAGACAGTGAGACAGGCGCTGAGAGGTAAATGCGGGTGAGCAAGGCCGATGAGCCCCCCTCTGTGGGCCTGGCCTTCTGGCTGGAGGAGGGGCGGGGCAGACGGTCACAAATAAGACACTTCATGTGTAAGGAAAATAACGAAAGGGGACGTCGCCCTGTCCTGGTGCCTGAGGGACCCCATCTCTCAGCAGCAGCCCCATTGGACTGAATTAAACTTAACCCTCCCTTGCCTACGGGAGCTTGAACCAAACTAGAAGGCAGGCCACTTTTGTCACTTGCAGTCATGGCTGCTCTGCGTCTCACTTGCAGAACCACTGTCTACGAAGTTGTAATAAATTCCCTACCAACTTGGCTAGCCGCTGATGTGCCAAGCGCTCTCTTGGGCCCGGCAGAGAAGGGCCAGGCACGTACACACGTGTGCACACGAGCACATACCCACGCACATGCACACGCACACCGCCTGCTGCACTCATTACTTTCCCATTCCACGTCCTTCCTCCTCTCGGGTGAAGCCCGAGGATGGGATTTCTTTCACAGCTTGCCCTGGAGATGCCGTTAATGCAATGTATTTTAAAACCATTTCCTTTGTTCTTAGGGGAACACACTAAGATATTAACAGTGGTAGATTCGGGTGGGTGGAATTATGGGGGGGGGTGCCTTTTCTTCTTCCTTTTTTTTAAGTTATTTTTATTTTGTAGTTTTTTCACAATGGGCATGAATCACCTGTGTAATAAGTTTTCTTAAAGAAAGAAAGAGGACATCTCTTACACTACAATTGCTTTCTAATTCGCCTAGAATTTGCCCTGGAAGACAATGAGGCATGTGGCATGTTTAAGGCTTGTTGGCACTGTGTGGTGTGATAGCAAGGACCCTGGACTAGGCACTACAACGCGCAAGTTCAATTCCCAGCCTTCCAGAACTTTCTCACTTTGAGACACTGGGCAAGTCATTTAACTTCTCTGAGCCTTCATTTCCTCATTTGCGCCATGGAGCAGTAATAGCTCCCAGAAGATGAAATTGATCCAGTAATGTCAAGTGGGATCATCATTACTATTATTCATGTAACTGAAAATCAGCCAATTTCACACTCACGTAGAAAGGAGAGAAAAGCCATGATTCTGGGAAGTGTAGCCTGGTCAGTTTCAGCTGGTATCAGGGTGGGGGGAGTGGGAGGATGGGAGCCAGCACCGGATGGTCTCCTGTGAGTCTCACGGACCCGTATTCATGCCTTTGGATGGTCCTCTCCCCCAGGGAGTACAGCTGACCCGTGCAACCAGTAGGACATTGCAGAAGCGACAGCATGTGACTCTGAGGCTGGCTCATAAAAGGTATTATGATTCTGCCTTACTCCCTCTTGGACCACTCATTCGGAGGGAAACGGGAAACTAGCTGTCGTGGCATGATGACACTCAAGTGGGGTCGTTGGGGCAAGGAACTGAGGCCTCCTATAAACTGCCATGTGCCATCTTGCCAGCCACGTGAGCGGGCCATCTTGGAAACAGAGGCTCTCAGCCCCGCCGACATCTTGACTGTAACTTCTTGAGCAACCCCGGACCACAACCACCCAGCTAAGCCACTCCCTATTTCCTGACCCACAGAAACTGTGTGAGAGAATAAAAGTTGACTGTTACTTAATACTATTAAATTGTGGGGAGATCTGTGACGCAGCCACAGACGATCAAGCCTTCAGCGGGCAGCTACGTAGGAAGGCTAGGGACCTGCACGCATGGCTTCAGGAGGAGTAATTCATTCCGAGCCCATTTAACTTCCTTCCATGATGAAGTGACCCCGTGTGTGGATAGAGGGGGTGTGGGCAGTAAGTGTATCTCTCTGGTCTCAGGAGGGCTTTTAATTTGATACCACATGCCACTCTCATCAACACGCAGGGAGGCAGGGTCTTAGTGGTGGTTCATTGATTTGGCCTCAGGAGAATGGATGCAAGAACCAATTCAAGACTTGAGCGAGGGAAAGGAATATACTAATAGCAATACAAATATCAGTAATAATAGTAATACTCTTGACTACTACTCATTTTAACACTGCTGATACTTGTCATCAAGACACCTCCCCATTGGAGAGCCCAGGTTCTTCAGAATTCAGTAATTATACTTTCCTTTGATAAACAAAATCGTTTCAGCCCCCACTGCAGTGCTTTGACAAGTCTCCTTCAGAAACTCCACAGATTTCCAGAAAGGTCTGCCTTGTCTGATCAGTGGGGGCTGCGGCCTTGGTCTGTACCGCTCCCTAGTCCTTCTCCATCACCCTCTGCTCTTGAGGCTCCATCCCTGGTCTCCCGCTCTGTACCTGCTGGACCAGCTCACTTCCTCCATGCCTCAGAGCCTTATGAACACAAGGTGGGGTCCTAAAAGTTTGTGGATAATGAGAGGGATATTACAGCCCGGCACAGGGGATTGATTAAAATGGAATCTACAGCAGCTTGGTCCATGAGCTTCTTGGTGATGGCCGCGACAGGGGTTCCCGTCGCTCTGTGCACACCCTTGCTGATTGCTGCTTTCCTGAGCCACGTCCATTTTTCTCTGGACCCCCTCAATCTCCCTTCCTCCCATTCCCAGCCACCCCTCGCTTCCTTCTCACAGGCTTGCCGCCCCCACCTCCAAAAAAACCTGTCACCTGTTCTGCAGACAAGCTTCCTCTGTGTGATGTGTTCCCACCAGGGTGGTATAGACATGGTTAAACACCCGGGCTGTGACGCAGGACAAGATGGCCCCTGCTGGACTCCCAGTTCTGCATTTTCCCTTCAAATCCTTCCTATCCCTGTTTTACGGGTGACAAAACTGACTTCCAGGGGGATTAGGTTTTGTGCAAGGACCAGGGTGAATAAAAAAGATCTGGGACAATTCCCAGGCCTCTTCCAGGCAGAGGGAGAACTAGGTTGGAGATCGTTAGTTGAGGGCACCTGCAAAAGCTAAATTGAGGCTGCCTGAAGCTTAGGAGGAAGGAAATGTATGTAGAGTTAGTTCCTAGAGGGCTTATAAATAGGACCATTGCTCATGAGTCCTGAAAAGTCCCAGGGCCAGCCTTCCCGAGGAGAGGGAAGGGGGCGGGGTCACATGCCCTCCTGAGGTCATTTCTAGCTTAATGATTCAGGCGGCAAAATCCCAGTGTGGGTTTGGCTCTCCTGAATGTACTTTCATTTTGCATTATGATTTGCCACTCGAGCTGATGAGAACCAAATTGATGTCATTTCCCTCCCAATAAGCTCTTGACCAGAAAACATCTATTTCTCCATCTAACAGGGATTTTTTTCCCCACCCTGTTTCTACAAAATCATGTTGCCTTAATATTTGCCTTCCTTTTTAAAGATAGCATTTGTCAGGGCTTCTCATCTGGTTATAAAAGTCATGTGTGTTCACTGCAAAAGAATTTGTAAGGCATAGCATGCTAAACGAAAAAAAAAATTATACATACTGTCACACCCATAGACAAACATTAAAAACTGTAGTATGTTTTATGTTTTCTTCCAGTCTTTTCCTCATGGATAGGATAATTCTCTTCACCCTAATTGGATCAAATGCCTTTAACAAATTTTTTTTTAAGTTTTTATTTATTTATTTTGAGAGAGACGGAGACAGCGCAAGCAGGGGAGGGGCACAGAGAAAGGGAGAGAGAAAATCCCAAGCAGTCTCCACACTGTCAGTGCACAGGCTGGCACGGGGCTCAAGCTCACGAAACCGGGAGATGATAACCTGAGCAGAAACTAGAGTCGGATGCTTACCCGACTGAGCCACATAGGCACCCTTGGATCGACTGCCTTTTTTCAAGACTTCTATTAAAAGTGGGGAAGGGGGGCACCTGGGTGGTTCAGTTGGTTAAGCATGTGACTGCGGCTCAGGTCATGATCTCGCGGTCTATGGGTTCAAGCCCCACGTCGGGCTCTGCGCTGACAGCTCAGAGCCTGGAGCCTGCTTCGGATTCTGCGTCTCCCTCTCTCTCTGCCCCTCCCCTGCTCACACTCTGTGTCTCTCTCACTCAAAAATAAAAATAAAACATTAAACAAATTAAAAATAAAAATAAATAAGCTTTAAAAAAAAGTAGGGGAGGGAAGGATTATACGTTCTGGCTTTAGGGGAAAATGAGTGTTAATAAATAGCTTACATTTATTAAGTACTGACAATGATCCAGGCACTTTATATGCATTGCCTTAATGCATGTAAGTACTTTATATGAATTGCCTAACTGAATCCTCACAACAATCCACTGAGGAAGATGCTAATACCGTGCCCACGTTACAGATGAGGAAACTAAGGCTCCAAGAACCTTAAGTAACGTGCCCAAGAATAGCTAGTTCATGGCGCGGCTGGGATGGTAGATTTTTTTGCCTCTACAGCCTGGGAATATTAACCTTTATAGTACATAGAGAGTTTAATCTCTTTTTTAGCAATAACTGCCACAACCGGAAAGGCCATAATGGAAATACTGGCGTGCTTCTTGTTTAACTGGGAATATTTTAATGGAACCACAATACATTGATGGAACAAAGAGCATGCTCCCTGCTGACCTTTCATCACACTTTGCTCTTAAACCGTAGAGGGAGAAAGGAGATCCAAGGGAAAGGTCAGAAGTTTATTAGCTAGTGCTGCTACAAGCTTACACAGGCTTTCCTATAAGCTGTTGCTATTTTAGTATTTGATGGCTGTCTAACATGTCCCTGGGCACGGGGGCAGCTGACACATGCCAGGGCTCAGTGCACATGCTGTGAAGTGACTGCTCATTCTTGCTAATGGCCATCCATTGAGCACCGACTGGGTTTCTCTCAGGCACAGTGCTAGGCATGGACTCCAAATGGGGATCTGTAAAACCAGCCACCGTAGGTGCAGCCAAAGTGGTGAAGTGGTATTATAATTATCACCACCCTGCCACCTATCCCCCCGCCCCCAGTCAGGAAATGAAACACTGTTTCAAAATAATAGCTTAAAATGTTATATTGGTTAAATAGCATATCTGTTAGGGTGCTTTGATTGCAAGCAACAGAAACTGACTCTGGCTGGTCTAGGCAAAAAAGAGGATATCTTGGAAGCATAGTGGAGAGTGCACTAGAGCAAAGGGAAGGCTAAAGACTCAGGCGTGGAGCCATCAGGCACCCAGCATCTCCAGAAGGTTCTTGGCAGCAGAAAGTGCTCAAAAATCTCACCCAGCTGCCTTGGCTGGAAAGAGAACACTCCAACTGTTCTCTGTTTTGGGCCTGAATCCATGATTCAGATTTCAGAGCCGGAGCCCTCATTGGGCTCACTGGCAGTCACGTGCCGGGGGAGGGACGGGCACCTGGCTAACCATTCCGTCAGACAAAAATGGAGAGCTATTAGCAGAAGACAGGCTAGAGGCTGGGCAGCTGACAAACAATGAATATCCTTGAATTTCTTGAGAATGAGGAGGGTCAGCTACAGAGGCTATGGTAACACCTATTTAAAAAACAAAAAAAAAAAAAAGCCTTTTCTATCCATTTCTCTCACATGCTGAAGCTGCTCTAATCTCTCCAGTTACGTGCAGACCTCCCAGATATCCAGCGCCGTGTACCCTTGCCGGGCGAAATGCGATGTGAACACCAGCAGCAACTTCGTCACCCGGGAGCATGTTAGAAATGCAGAGTCTCAGATCTACTAAATCAGAATTTGCAAGATTTTAGATCAGAATTTTAGATCAGAATTTAGCAAGATCCCCAGGTGGTTCTGATGCAGGCTAAGATTGGGACGCACTCTTACATGCATTTTCCTCTCCCTCTCCCCCCCTTCTTTCTTTATTATAGATCAACCTAGTTTCTCACCAACCTAAAACAATACCACCTCTTCAGCAAGAGGGACGACGTGGGCTGTCAACTACAAGCTTGCCTCTGATAGAGTGACAGAGACGAAATGAGAACATATGCATGCTAATAATTTTTGTCCTGTAAACAAAAGGACCAAACAGACACAGTCTGTGACCTTGGAGTGCACGTGTTCTAGAGGGAGGAGCCGGCCAGGCAGTCCAAACAGATACTGAGGGCTTCCAAAGGCCATGGCACGGTTCTCAGGGCTGAGCTGGCTTCGGCACAGCCTGATCTAGTGTGGATCCCGGGGACAAAGGGACAGAATGGGAACTTAAGTTTTAATGGGCTGGACAGATACATTGGAGGTCCGGCGGTACTTTGCGTGCCCTCCCAAATGCAACGCTGAGATATAAAACTGTGGCTGGCTTGTCTTCTACTCAAAGAGAGCGAACGGGGAGTGGGTCCCAAAGAATCACAGGGTGGGGCGTGCACGGGCCTCTAAAATGTTGTTCTGAATGTTGAGTTTTAAAAGCTCTGGAGTTCAGGTACTGCTTTGTGGCCTCTCATCATGCTGGTCTTCACACCATGCAAATAAAACAGGCACGAGATTTCCCCCAAAGTTAGCAATCTCCTGTGAGTCATTTCGCAGGAACTTGGTGGCAGCCACTTGGCTGAAAGCAGCTGTGAGAAGGAATGTCCAGGCGGAGTGGCCGCAGCCACGGGTGTGGTTGTGAGTGTGGCTGGAGCCTGGAGACAGGCTGTGGGTGTGGTCACAAACAGGGGCGTGGCGGTGGGCGTGTCCGGCCCGGGGCATGCTGTGGGCGTGTCTATAGGACTCAAGGGGTTAACCCCGGGAGACCCTGCTGGCTGGCCTCATCTCAGGAACCGCAGGGACTTGAAAAACTGTGCTCTTGGTCCCCCAGAGCAGGTAGAACTCTAGGCAGAATCAAAGTAGAACTGAGCTAAGGATGGACACAGGCCCTGAGTGGGTGGGGGGCGGGGGGGCGGGGAGCGGGCAGCAAAAGATCAGAGAAGAGGTCCCAGTCACATACCTTGGTGCTTTCTGGGTCCTCTGGTGAGAGTGGGGTTTGGCATGCAAATGACCTGAAACCACCCGGACTCCTTTCTACAGGATATGTGCATTCAGGAAGCCCAAGCTGACAATGTCTGTGGCAGAGAACCTGATGTTAAGGTTGCCCCTCCCGTGCATGGGGCAGCAGTATTCTGCACCAGGATCCTAAGCCCCCTCTCATCATCCAGATCCCTCAGGATGCATGAAGGGACCTACACTATCCCACCCTCTTTTTCATCTTCTGTCTTCTTCAGGTCCCCCAGCCCACGGGGTAATCTTGTCCCCTTCACCAGGAAGAAATAGCACCCGTTTCCCCTCTCCCCCTATTGCCACTCCCTCCCCGCCATGCCCCCATCCTCCCCCCACCACTGTGGCACACGGACCCTGTGAGCTGTCACCCGACCAGGGTTTCCCCTCCACCCCGCAAACAACAAAGCTAGTAATTCCGTTTAGGCTCAGCTAGAACACGCTATGGTGGCGTCCAATGAGTTAATGGTTGCAAAAGCTTTAGAAAAAGACACTCTCCTGCTCCTAGAGAGTATGATTTACATTTCTTTGGCATTCTCCACTTTCAAAAGCCACTTGCAAATGCCAGTACTTCTAAGTTTTATTTCTGATACTTGTACCTATAAGGAAAGGCACCTCTCATAAGAAAAAAAAATCCCTTTAAACCATGGCACTTTACGAAGGAAGAAGAGAAAATGCAAAGAGTAATAGTGATGAAATAAACAAGCAAATTGGTTTGTGAAGTAGCCCCGGCCACAAGTTCACATCTTTCTAGGAGCTCCTCCGACACCGATGGTTAAGGTTTACTGAGTACTTGCCGCCAGAAACTCTTCTAAGCACTGTACCTATGGTATCTCAGGTGATACTTGTAGTAAATCTAAGCCACTGCTCCTCAAAGGGGAGTTATATTGCTTTCCCCCTCAACCCTTAGACATATTTGGCAATGTCTAGACACACTTTTGCTTGTCACAACTTTAGGGGAGGGTGTTGTTACTGGCATCTAGTGGGTCACACATCCCATGATGCTCAGGACAGCCCCACCACAAAGAATGAACTGGCCCAAAATGTCAATAGTGCTGAGGCTGAAAACCCCTGCTGTAAGAGACAGGGGAATCATCATTCAACCCGTTTTACAGATGAGGAAACAAGTACAGAGAGGTACTTCCAGATACTTAGGTTTATGATCAAACATAATTGGCAAAATGAATGCAAACAAGGGATTGAGAAAAAGTTTGCCAATATTTGAGATGAACTAAGAGAGGGAGGAAATGGGAAATCGTTCGCTTTGCACCTGTCCTGTGATTTTCTTTGTCGGGGTGATGTCCATCCATGGATCCCACTGAACTGATTCGCTGAAATCGTTCACACGCAGGTTGAGCTGCCCAAGAAGACACTTTGGGTGAGGGAAGGGACTGCTTTCCAAACTCACTGCTCGCTTCCCTCTTTACTATCAGACTGTTTTCCAGGTTCACAGCTGCACTTCTCATTCTCTTCTCAATCTGCAGCCTCTAGTTTCACCTTGTTAGGTCCATTTGTGATTGCTCAGGGCAGAGGTGATGGAGAGAGGCATCTGCCCTCCTGACGCGGCACATTCTCACACTAGACAGCCTGCATCTACCTGGGGATTGTGGTGGACAGGGTAGGTGGCCAGCTGTCTCCAGGTCTCTCCTGGGTAAAACCTCAGAATCATCGCAAATGTTAGCTGATGGCCTATCAAGGAACAAGGCCAAATGGAACTAAAAAGAGGGTAAGAGCCTTCCATACGGAGTATGATGAAAAAATGCTCATGATATTTGCAGTGCAAAAGCCAGGTCGGGGGCACCTAGCTGGCTCAGTCAGTAGAGCACACTGCTCTTGATCTTGGGGTCATGAGTTTGAGCCTTACACTGGGCACAGAACCTACTTAAAAAAATTAAAAAAAAAAAAAAAGCCAAGTACAAAATTGAATGTACATTGATGACAACTTGTTAAAAAACTTTGTATTTTTGGATGTTCCACTTTCTAAATGAATATATATAACATTTATCAGAAATAAATAATAATTATTTTGACAAGAATTTTTTCAAAAATGTCCACAGAAAGGCATGAACAAAAATGTTCATGGCAGATTTTGTGTGTGATAACTAAAATGGAAACGAACCAAATGAAGGGTAGAAAGGCAAGATAAATTGAGGGTATTTTGCTACAACAGAATACGACATAGCAACGAAAAAGAACATCCACAGCTCCATGGATGAGTATCGGAGACGGGATGTTAAACAAAGGAAATCAGAACACATGGAACACACGCTGTAGAATCTGATTTATAGGAAATTCAAAAATAGGCAAAACTTATCTGTGGTGATGACTATTGACGGGGAAGGGGCACAGGACAGTCTTGCAGGGACAGGTAGCTGGAAAGGAAGGTCTGTGTGCTCTCCCCTTTCTCACCCAGAACCACTGGGCGGGCTCTATATTTGCATAAGCCACTCAGCAAAACAAAAGCCCTGGAGGTGACAAGAATCTGCTCCCTTAGAAGGCAGTGTAGCCACAATTTATTCAAGCCTGCTGATAAATTCAGTGTATTCAAACTCAAGCCTAATGCTGCCGTGAGGTCTTACCCAACAACCCTAAACCCATATTACGCCCCCCCTCGCCCCCCACCACACACGCTGCCTGAGGAGTTCCTATCATTACAACTGTATTGGGGATCCTATTTCACCAACACTTTGCCTGTGTATTTTAGTTTCCCGCTTGAAACTATATTTTCTTGCCGCTTCCCAGCTCCAGGGCTGAGCCCGGAGTTTTAGTGCCCTAGGGACAAAGAAAGATCAAAGAATAAAGAGACCATTGATCAGCATTAGTCTCCAAACTGAGGTTCTTGACCTCTGCAGAGAGACAATGGCCTTGAAAGCAGGCTTTTTGGTGGGGAAAAGGGATTTCTCAACCACACAGTTCCGCTCTAATAAAGCCAGGCTGAAGGTTCTAGAGAGGACTGCCTAGCCAGAGTGCTTCCACACATCCCAGGGGACTTGATCCCCACTACTCTTGGAGCAGCCTGGTTAGGATCTTGGTGGTTGGGATTCCCGCTGCACCCCACCCACCCACCCACCAACCGGCTTAATCCTGCAAAAGAGCCCGCTAGGGTACCAGGTCTCCTCCAGGTCACCCAGTGGGCCATACACATATTCTTTTCTAGAGGTGCTACCAGAGGAAAAAGGTAGACAGGTGCCACCCCAGATCACGGAGTTTTATCATTCCCAGATATGCCCCAGACCTATTCATGCCACTCTGGGAAGATGTCAGGCAGGAAAGGAAAAGCTGAAGGCCACCGATAAGGTCAGATGCCTCTAGGGAGAGGAGATTTAGAAACATCTAGAAAATAAGGGGGGGGGGGTGTGAGAACATCAGGCTAAGTGCCTCACATCCCAGGGCAGGGTAGAAGGAAGTCTGCCACCCCTGGGGGACTTGCCTCTGGCTTAACGCCCTGTGTCCCTCAGCCCAGGAGCGATGGTGTGCAGGTGGTAGCAGGAGGGTGTAGAGGAGTCTGAGGAAGATACCCTGGGCCCCTGGAGCCTGTTTGGGGCGTGCAGGGGGCCCAGAATTTCCATGGTAATGGCAAAGCTGGCCTGTAATCGGGAGCAGCAAGCTGCCACAGGCAAAGAATGCGAAGCCAGGAGCACATAACCTGGACGCTGGGTGCTGGCCAAGGTCTGTCCTGGCCCACAGAACGCCTTTGTGCTAACTAGCAAAAGCCTCCTTCTTCTGACAGACACAGCCTTACGGGCTCATAGCTTGGTTAGCAAAGCAGTGGCTACATTTCAAACCCTTGGTGGGTGCGCTTGTGTAGGAGGGAAAGCCACACCCATGAGAGATGGCTCTAGTTTCAGAACACTGCCACAAAAAGCTAGGCAGATAGCCCTTCAACCACCCCCCAGTCCAGGTATTCGCTCAGACCAATCATTCTAAAGGAAACCTTGTGAGGATCTTGGTTCCCAGTCCACTTCCTACCTATCCCCCATATGCCCAGGTTCCGTCTTAAATGGCGAGGAGGAGGGTTTCCAATCATGGGGACGGAAAGACAAGGCTCAGAACCCTGGCCGCATTCTCCCCCCTGCTCAGCCAGGTGCTGACGGAACAACTTCACAAACTGTTTAAATTATCTGGCATAGGGGTACCTGGGTGGCTCAGTAGGTTAAGTGTCTGACTTCAGCTCAGGTCATGATCTCCAGGTTCATGAGTTTGAGCCCTGCGTCAGGCTCTGTGCTGATGGCTCAGAGCCTGGAGCCTCTTTCAGATTCTGTGTCTCCCTCTCTCTCTCTCTGCCCTCCCCCACTCATGCTCTGTCTCTCAAAAATAAATAAACATTAAAAAAATTTTTTTTAATTAAAAAAATCATATTTCGTCCCCTCACTATCTAGCTGGGTGGAGATATGCAAGGCAAAAGGCCTATTACAGAAAGATAAAGAAGTTACATTTTCTTTGTACCTCCAAGCATCTGACAAGCAAAAGTGTAACCATGCTAAGCAATATTCTCGCCTTTGTTATCTTTCTGGGAGAGGCATTGGCGCCTCTCACAGATAGGGTGAATGGATGTTATAGTCTGCCCTAGAGCGATCTTGGATTTTGCTGATTACCATAATCATTATTTTTTTTTAATTTTTTTTAACATTTATTTATTTTTGAGACAGAGAGAGAGCATGAACAGGGGAGGGTCAGAGAAAGAGGGAGACACAGAATCTGAAACAGGCTCTAGGCTCTGAGCTGTCAGCACAGAGCCCGACACGGGGCTCGAACCCACGGACCGTGAGATCATGACCTGAGCCGAAGTCAGACGCTTAACTGACTGAGCCACCCAGGCGCCCCCCCATGATCATTATTAATAGCACCCCCTTCACTCTCAGAAGTGTCTCAGTGCAGACTATAAACTACATGGTCACTTACTAATAAAGGCACAACACATGTCAGGCCTGGCTGATCTATCCTTCCTTCTTGTAGCCTAATGCCACATAAGAAGGACAGACATGGTGACTGGGCTTGGAGAAAGGGAGATCCCTCCAGGCTGGAGAATCCAGACAGGATGAATTTGACCTGAGCCTTGAGAGAGTGAATTTAGAGGGCAAAAGGAGTAAGCCTTATACATAGACGGGTGAATGTATAAATTACCTACTGCTGCATCACGAATTACTATAAAACCTAGCATCTTAAAACAAACGATGAATCCTAGCTTGCACAGTTCTGTGGATCAGGAATTTGAAAGTGACTTAGCTGGGTGGTTGTGCCTCAGGGTGTAGCCAAGATACAGGCTGGGGCTGTAGTCATGTGAAGGTTTGACTGGGGCTAGAAAATCAGCTTCCACGATGGTTCACTCATATGTCTGTGGGCAGGAGTTCCCCACCATGTGGCCCTCCCCGAGAGCAAGCGTTCCAAGAGAGAGCAAAGCAGAAACTGCAATGACTTCCGTGACTTTGCTTCAACGCCACGCTCCATCCTTTCTGCAGTATCTCATTGATTACCTAAGCCAGCCCTGTACAAACGTGTGACCACCAACAGGTGAGGATCACTGAGGGTTAGCTCAGACTATGGCTGCGACACAGACTATGCGCTAAGTCACAGAGGCAGAAATAGGGAGCGTCTGCTCAGAACATTAGTGATGGGGCAGTTGTCCGGAACAGTTACTGACTTCCCACTATATTCAACGCCAAACAGCGCTCTCCAGCCAAAGTCCAGCAATCCAACCTTGGAGAGTATTGATCTACCGACGTGTGTGAGGAAATGGGAATTTGGATTCCCCTTATCCACAGCTGAAATCTAGAGCAAAGCACTAAGAAACATTTTAGTTTTGTTAGAACAAGAACGCACGCGGGGCGCCTGGGTGGCGCAGTCGGTTAAGCGTCCGACTTCAGCCAGGTCACGATCTCACGGTCCGTGAGTTCGAGCCCCGCGTCGGGCTCTGGGCTGATGGCTCGGAGCCTGGAGCCTGTTTCCGATTCTGTGTCTCCCTCTCTCTCTGCCCCTCCCCCGTTCATGCTCTGTCTCTCTCTGTCCCAAAAATAAATAAACGTTGAAAAAAAAAATTAAAAAAAAAAAAAGAACAAGAACGCACTCTACGTAAAGCACATTGTGGTCCTATATAGGGAGTTGAAGATGACTGCTTTTTAAAAGTACACTCCTGGGGGGGTGGGGGTGGGGGGTGGGAGGGGAAGCCACAATGGAAAACAATCTTTGAAAATTCATTTTTCTTTTTATTTATGGACATTTTTCCCATTAAAAAAAATGATGTAGTGCTTGTGTAATTTTTAAAAGATTAAAAAGCATGAAAAATATGCTCTACACAGAGCTACAATCATTCTCCTCCGAAATATGTGACTCTCCTGAAATAAAGGAGAATGAGTTTCCAGGAGTCTGCACTGAGCAATGAAATGCAGCAAAGGGGGAATCCACCGTGGTTACTGGCTGCTGGCTCTGGCTAGGTCAGCATTTTAAGCAGGTTAAGGTAAGGCCTGGGCATTTGCGTTTTGGAGTTGCATTGATTTTTGTTTTACTCTGTGATCCTAGAAATACTAGCCCTTTCCTAGATTTTTCTCCATTCTTAGCTAATGTGTGACATGTCTTATATCCTTGTTTTAAAATGCTTTACTACTTGAAATTGGCTTGGATGTCCTTTTAGAGAATAGTTTCTCCATGCTCAATGTTTATTTATTTAACAATTATTTTTTGGTAATTCCCTAGGGATATCATGATGCCATGGCAGACACAGCCCAGCAGCCCACATGGACCTTCCAACCTGGGGGGCAAGTAAGTGAAGGGAATACTGCCTTGTGATTTCATTTACAGAAGATGGGCCTGAAGGGAAAACCAGCTATCTGTAAATCTTACGGGGCGGGGCGGGGGCGGGGGGGGGGGGGGGTGGTGTTAGAATTAACTGGAAGGAAGCCAGGATGGAGATATTAGATTAGCATATAAACACCATATAAGTCTAGCAAATAGCTACATAATCCCTGGAATCATTTACATCTTATGTGTCTCTATGGTTTCCCTCTGTTTTTCTTTCCTCTATTTCTATTGAAAACACATAATGAAACAATTTGAGTTATTAGGAATACATCATTCTGGAGGTTCCTGGGTGGCTCAGTTGGGTGAGCATCCGACTTAGGCTCAGGTCATGATCTTGAGGTTGATCAGTTCCAGCCCTGCCTTGGGCTCTGTGCTGACAGCTCGGAGCCTGGAGCCTGCATCTGATTCTGTGTGCCTCTCTCTCTGTCCCTCCCCCACTCCCACTCTGTCTCTCTTTCTCTCTCTCTCTCAAAAATAAAGAAACACTAAGAAAAAAATTTTGGGGGTCGCCTGGGTGGCTCAGTTGGTTAAGCGTCTGACTCAGTTTTGGCTCAGGTCATGACCTCATGGTTTCATGAGTTCAAGCCACGTATCTGGCTCTGTGCTGACAGTGGGGAGCCTGCTTGGGATTCTCTCTCTCTCTCTGCCCCTCCCCTACTCATGCTATCTCTGTCTCTCTCAAAAAAATACATAAACTTAAGAAAATGTTTTGAAAACAATTTTTTTAAATAATAAAAGAATACATCATTCTGCATGTTAAAAAACAACCCACACATGTCCTGGGTGCTTACTGTGTGCCAGGCACAGAGCTGATGGCCTCACTTACATTATCTCAAGTAAGTCACACAACAGCCCTAGCTGTGGGGTAAGTTCTGTTTTTATTCCCATTTCACAGATGGGGAAACTGCCACCACTGCAAGGTCAGCACACACTTTCAAAGTCACCTTGTTACTAAATGGCAGAATAGGGATTCAAACCCTCGTGGGCCAGAAATTCTTATCCCCCACAGTGATGGTGCCAGTTCTAACTTCTGGCTTCAGTTGCTTCGGGAGTCTGTCTTGACATCACCCAGAAAAGAACTTTAGTCGTAGCTCCTATGAACTGAAACGGCAAACTGAAAAAGAGGAAAGAAAACAGCTTGAAACCTGTTTCAGACCCTGCATGAGGCGAGGAACAGAGTCAGCGGAAATGAGAAGCCAGCTGGATTCAGCGACTCCTCAAGTAAGGGGGGCCATGTGAACTAACTTAATTGGATGATTATTTCAATTATCTAATTAAGAAAGATTACAGCTGAACAAAGACAGAGAGGGCCTCCAAGGTGATAAAAAAAAAAAAAAGTTGATTAGCTGGGTTGGCCCTTGGCAACCCTGGGAGGTGGAAGGGACTCCCCGTTGGACGCCATGGCCCTTGGGACAATTAGCCACAGAGAGCCCCTCCTTTCTTCCCCCATTCCTCCCCAGCTGAGAGCTGTCTTCCACTTTACTGCCTGAGACTCAAGTGGTCAAGTAGCCAGCATTCTCCTCCCTTCCTTCTTTCTTCTTCCTTTTCCCTGCCTATTTGTTTTGTACTGGTTTAGTAAACAAAAACAGTATAGATTTCCCTGTATAGTTTAGGACAGAGGTTATAGTCTGGTTACTACTATCCATCCCCCAGTTCCGCTTCCCCATGTATGGCCCGCGCACTTAAAATAAATTAGGGGTGACTGGGTGGCTCAGTAGGTTGAGTGTCGAACTCTTGCTTTCAGCTTAGGTCGTGATCTTACGATTTGTGGGTTTGGGCCCTGTGTAGGGCTCTGCACTGGGAGCACGGAGCCCGCTTGGGATTCTGTCTCTCCCTCTCTCTCTGCCCCTCCCCCACTCACATGCATGCGTGCACGTGCACTCTCTCTCAAAATAAATAAACTTAAAAAAAAAATATTCATCAATATTTAAAAGTCGAGGATTTCCCATAAAAGTCCAGATCTCTGGCTTGATTTGAACAAATCAGATCTGACAACACTGGGTCCACCTTCTAGGAGGCCAGGTTCAAAATATTTAACACAGTGTGTATGTGTTGGTGCTGTCTTATCAGAACAGACGCCAGGCATAAGCCACCCAGATGCCATAACCATGAACACTGGTGGGAAGGTGGGGGGTCTGCCCTCTCAGACCAGCCATGTTCTCCAGCTCCCAGGGCCTCTTTCGGTCCTATTGTCTCCTTGACATTGAGGTGAAGGTCACCTGCCATTTATCGTACCTGCTTGACCCACTTATAGTAAAGAGGGAAGAGACTCTTCCCTTAGCTTGACCTTTGTCTCTCAGTTATATCATCAGCCTGGCCCAAGTTGGCTTGTTTTAGGGAGCCTGTGGCTTTTATTCTTTAATTTAACAAATATTGGTTGAAAGACTTCATTATGCAACACGATAGAGCAGAGAGAGCTATTAAGAACTAGGCCAGAGAGCCAACAGTTCTGGACTCAAATCCTGCCTCAATCATTTGCTAATTATGTAACCCTGCTTCATTTCCTGATTTTGAAAGGAAGAATTTAGAACTTATCTAAATACCTGAATTTTCAAAACACCTGTTTCACTGCTACAGCTGTGAGCTTTACTGTGAGGACTACATGGGAAGAAATAACAAAGGACCTAGCACGGTGCTAGGTAAGCACAAAATGGCAGCCAGTTTAGGGGGAGAGCACTAGCTGTCATGATGGTGCATCTATGATATAATAGGCACTGTGCTGTGCACCCACGTGTGTTATTTGTTCCAGTCCTCATGAGCTCCCTTCTAAGGTGAATAACATTATCTCCATCTTATGGAAGAGGACACTGTCCATCAGACATTGGATTCTCTCCTTCAGGACCCAAGAGTGGTGGGAAAAGAGAAGATATGCACACAAAATACATAAGGTGGTTAAAAGATAAAAGTATCCTACCAAACAGGGGGCAGGGGAGTGTAAATTCACCTAGCAGATGAGAAGAAAGATTACTTATTGCTGGGAAATAAATTATACTAGAATAGTGCTTCTCAAATTTTAATGTGTATACAAATTACCTGGAGATCTTGTGAAGAGAGAAAACAGATTCTGAGTCAGAGTCTAGAGAAGGGCCAAGATTTGGGGTTTCAAACAAGGCCCAAGATGATGCTTTCCTGCCGGTCCATGGACTACACTTTGAAAAACAAGTTAGTTGTGGCCAAGGTACTGGTGACCAGTCATATTTCCCCATTTCTCTAGCCACAGTGAGTGGCTAAGACACAGGCATGGGGACCAAACTTGGCCAATTATAGTATTTCCTAGGAATATACGTGACTGTTGGGGGAGAGAAGTCCTGTGCTTCTCTTATGGTCATTAAGCTGGAATGAAGAAACCCTGGGTTGCCTCTGGCTGGGCTAACCCATACTGTATAGAGAAGTGTCTTTTTTTTTTTTTTTTTTTTTTGAGAGAGAGAGCATGCACACATACACAAGCAGGGGAGGGACAGAGAGAGAGAGAGAGAGAGAGAGAGAGAGAGAGAGAGAGAGAGAGAGGCAGACAGAGGATCCAAAGTGGGCTCTGTGCTGACAGCAAAGAGCTCAATACAGGGCTTGCACTCATGAACTATGAGATCATGACCTGAGCCAAGGTTGGACACTTAGCCAACTCAGGTATCCTGAGAAAGTGTCTTTGTGGAGGGAAAGAATGATTCCATCAGAGTGAAGTCACAAAAGAGAAACCAACAGAGAGACGATGAGAAAAAGAATCCTGATGACATCATTTGACAACATGGTGTCTCTAAAGCTAGTCTCTGGTTTTCCCAAGGACCAATAATTCTCTCTCTCTCTCTCTCTCTCTCTCTCTCTCTTTCCCTTTCTCACCAGTGAACTGAATTTTCATCACTTCCAACTCGAAAAGTCCTGGGTAAATATTAGTGTTAAATTAAATATTAGTATTAATTACTGTAGCATATTAGTTACCTAGTACAGCTTAACGATCACCCCAAAATGTAATAGCTTAAGGTAATAATAAACATGCAGCATCTCCCACAGTTTCTGTGAGACAGGAGTTGGAGAGAAGCTTGACTATGTGGTTCTGACCTGCCATCCATCTCCCATGAGGTTGCAGTTAGGATTTCCGCCCGGGCTAATGTCATCTGAAGGCTTGACTGGGACCAGAAGTCAACTTCCAAGGTGGCTCAATCATATGGCTGGCAAGTTGGTACTGGTTGTTGGTGACAGGCCCCAGTTCTTGCCCAGCAGACCTCCCCTTCAGTGTCCTTGAAACATGGTGGCTGGACATAGACAGAAACAGAGAGAACCAGGAAAAATTATGTTCTTTTTATGACCCAACCTCAGGAATCACACAGTGTCACTTTTTCACATTCTATTCATCAGAAGTGAGTCCCCATATGACTGATTAATTATAGAACCAGGATCTGGATTCTTGTTCTGGCTTTGCCACCAATAGACTGTGTGGCCCTGGGCAGGTCATTCCATGTCTCTGAGTCTTGGTTTCCTCATCTGGCAAATGAGGAGGCTGGATTTGACCCATTTAGTCTTAAAATCCCTCAGTGTCTCTACCAAAGACACAGAAGGCCATGTATATCCTAGCAGGAGCCTAATTATCTTTGTCTTCTGTTGGGCCTCCTATCTTTTGAAAAACAACTCTCGGACATAAAAAACCAAGATGTCTTTCAACTATGAATGTAACTTGCCTCATATCGCAAGCCTTGAACCTCATGAACCAGGACTTGTTTCAACTAGTCACCTTATTACACAAACGTGACCATGTAAGAGCCAGAGGAACATGTGAGTTTTAGCCAGGGCCAGTGGGGAATAATTACCACCACACTGTTGCTTAATGAAGTCAAGCTTCAGGTGGTAGAGATTACAGGCCAGAATAAAGGATGAGCAGGCACATGACAACCCAGTTTGTGAAGTATTGGGAAGGAAGGGAGACCCTACTACCGTTAATAATAACAGTGATAATGATAATGCCTTTAATTGAGTGATTATGGATGGCAGGAACTGTGCTAAACATGCCTTTTTATCTCTTTTTGCCCATAACAACTTCATGAAGAAGGAAATATTAGCACCATTTTATGGGTGAGGAAATACACATTAAGAAGAGTAGGATGAATTGTACAAATCCACATAGCTAATAAGGGGTGGAAATGGTATTAAACCTGGGCCCACTAGATTTATAAGACTGTGCCCTCTATCATTATCCTTAACTGCTTGTTTCTTGTGGGTGGCCAAATAGACTCTCAAAGCCCAAAGAAAAGTCTTAAGAACAGGGCTGATTTTTTTGTTGTTGTTGCCATTTTCAATTTCTTTTTTATCATAAACTTTGGCTCTCTACATTTTAAAGGAAGATTAAAATCTAAGAGTTACTCATTAGTATAAAACAACCGTGAGGTCCCCCACAGTGTGATTCTGTATCTGACCAAGGTAATTAAATAGACTCAGCCTTAAGTCCATCTACTTAAAATATTCAATCAAGGGAAGCCTAAGGTGGTGCCATGAACCAGGTAGGTGATGCCAAAGCAGCAGGTGACTCTAGAAAGGAAAGGAGAATTAATCAGAAGAGTCAAGGCCAGATGGGTAGCCAGGATATATAAAGAAGGGAGGCATGGGGCCCCTGGATGGCTCAGTCGGTTGGGTGGCCGACTCTTGATTTCGACTCAGGTCATGATCTCACGGTTCATGGCTTCCAGCCCCATGTCCGGCTTCGCTCTGTGCTGTCAGTGAGAAGCCTGCTTGGGATTTTCTCTCTCTCTCTCTCTCTCTCTCTCTCTCTCTCTCTCTCTCTCCCCCTCCCTCCCTCCCTCCCTCCCTCTCTGCTCCTCTCCCGCTCATGCACATTCTCTCCCTTTCCCTCTCACAATAAACAAGTAAACTTAAAAAAAATAAAAAAGAAGGGAGGCACTTGAGGGGCCAATGTTGGCAAATATAAGGTCCTGGATCCAGACTCAGCTGAGGCGTCAAGAGCTGGGTGAGTAGCTGGGACCCTATTATACCCAAGTCAGCACAGAAACCCCCAGTAGAAGTCGGAATGAATAAGTGCCAGGGGTCAGGGGAAGCAGAAATCAGGTTGAAGGCTAGAAATCAGGAGGGAATTTCACTATATACTAACTAATTTGGATGTAAATTTTAAAGAATAAAAAATGTTAAAAAAAATCAGGAGGGAAGCAAAATCAAGAGTAAGACAAAGCAGTCAGAGGAGACAGGCAAGGAAATGCCAGGCCCATGGACAGGAAAAACCAACTGATGAGGACCCTGAAGACACAGTTTCGTCATCGACAGAGAACTTGGCAAAAGGACAAAGAAAAACTTGCAATTCTGCTCACGGTGTGTTAGTTTGGACCAGCCCTCCTCTGGAAAACAAGAAAACTTGCTGAATAAATTGAGTATCTTACAAGCACTTAAGAGTTAATGATACAGTAAGAAACCAGCAGGCCAAAACTGAAGGGAAAACAGGACCCTAAACAGATAAGGGGAGCACAGAAGTCACTTGTGAACCAAGAGCATTAGCTGATTCCAGCAATGTGAATTTTTGTTTTGATGGTCTTGTGGGAAAAAGGAGGCAGAAATCAAAAGGGCAGGCTAATTAGAGACCCTCTCTATAATAGCAGAGACCTGTCCTCCCTCCCCCCCCCCCCCCCCCCCATGGCCCTATACACTCAGGGAAGAGGTGAACCAGAAGTAACCTATGCTTTGTGGACTTGCAGCCAGGAGCCAGTGTCTGGTGTTCTGGGAAACCTCAAGCCTCGAACCTGGTTTAAGGTGATCCCCAAACACCTGACAAATTAAGACACACATACTCTCTGGAGGAAGGTACCTTTACCCAAGACTTCAAATTACTCCTACAATTATTCTTCAGGTACAATGAACAGCATATAATCAAAGATAACCAGGGATAAAAAGAAATAAGGCTCTATGAAGAACAAGCAGAAATAGCAGCCAGCAGAAATAATCCTGCAATGAGTTTATAGAGTTATCAGGAACATCTTATAAAGTAGGCATGCATA
This sequence comes from Prionailurus viverrinus, assembly GCF_022837055.1. Lineage (NCBI taxonomy): Eukaryota > Metazoa > Chordata > Mammalia > Carnivora > Felidae > Prionailurus > Prionailurus viverrinus. The sequence continues at coordinate 39,134,489 of NC_062562.1, forward strand.
ATATATTTACAGAAATAAAAGACAAGGTCAAAGATAGCTACATGGGACAAGAAAGTATCAAGTCACCCACCAGATTTGAAAAGAACCAAATAGAACCTCCAGCAATTAAAAAAAAAAAAGCAAACTAACATTAAAAAACTATTTTAGAGACAAAACTATATTCCATTAAGGATACTTCTTAGAAACAAGTCTGAGACATGGTAATAGAATGATTTGGGGTGGTAAGAAAGGAAGCACCCAATTAAATGTGGTTTATATGATAAAGAATATTCACTATCTTATATAACAAGAAATCCAGTGGTTGGGCTGTACTAGGGTTATTTCTGTACAGAAACAGTGTCATCTAAGACCCTGCGTCTTTGCAGCCTTCCATATCATAAACTTCAACGTGGTGGCCTTTGTCTTAGACATATCTCCTCATGATGGCAAGATGGCTGCAACAGCTCCAACTATCATGTCTCTGTGTTACCACATTCAAAAGCAGAAATAAAAGAGATTTTCCCCTGTGCACCTCTCCTTTATCAAGGAGAAAAGACCCTCCCAGAAGCAATGCCACCAGAGTCTCCTTGATGTCTAACTGGTCAGGCATAGATCACACGCTCTAGCTGCAAGCAAACTGGGAAAGTGAGTTGCATTTTCAGCCTTTGAAGCAGGAGGTAGATTCTGCAGCTTTGGAGAAGAGGAGGGAACTGCTGCAAGCTCGGCAGTTTTGACTCTATGTAGGACCACAAAGAAGGGAGATATGGTGATGGAGGGAAGAGGAAGATTCTAAAAGTGAAGCAGTCTGTCTTCAGGAGCACCGAATTCCCCTTTGTATACCATTTTCCTTCTTTTGGACTCTTTCCCATACATTATGCCCTTCTCTAATCCATTCTCCCAAGGTACCGGAAGCCCTTTTCTTTCTTTCTTTTTATTCCTGATGAAAAAGGGTCTTAAAAGGAATTCATCCAGTAGTTTCAATTAGTTTTCTGTATTACCACTTCTGTAAGAAGCACCAAGAAAAGAGCTCAAAGGAATCAGTACCACAGTGGTATTCCAGACACCGTTGGATTGATGAGGGGTAGAGAGCAAGATAAGGATTTGGGGACAGTGAGGTGAGGGAGACACCATCTAGTCACTTGGGAATCATGCTCATACGCAGCCTGTGAGTCACTTGACTAGCCTAACAGAAAGCTGAGGTACCACTGTGGCCACAAGGCCAGGAGCTCCAGCCTTCAAGTCCAAAGCCTGCACTGTCAGTCCTGCCTTAGAAGTCGGAGGCTTGAGGGGAGGTACTGCCTCCCTTGACCCCATTTTATTCATCGGGAAAACAACAAAAGTTGACCCAGCAACCTTTAAAGACCCTTTTGTTCTAACGCAGTACCCAAACCAAAATCAAAATCAAAATCAAAAAGTAATAACAGTTACAAAAGAGGATTCAAAAGAAACTTAAACACCTGCTGTTGCGCTTCCCTCCTTACAGATCTGCTTCTGAGCTTTGGCTTGATTCCTGCCCCCCTACCCCAGGAGAGAGGAGGGAGGGGAAGGGTGGAATCTTAGAAGGACAGGGAGCCTCTACCCAGAAATCCAGACTTTCATCATTTCACTTCGGCAGAGGGAAGGGAGAGGGTCTCTCTTCCAAGAGGCATTTATACACAAAATCCTACGAAGGAGCCCTGCCTCGTTCAGATGTCCCTATTTTACTGGCCACTGAAGGAAGGGGGAGGTGGCAGGTGATGGATATTTCTATGATTGGCACCTCCACCAAAACAACAGGAAATAGGATCTGCTATTCCCGTAATTTTCTTTGGAAAGACAAAAGAAACAAAGAAAACGGGAGAAAAGACGTCTGCATGGTATAATTTGCCCCACTTATAAGACCCAGAGTAGTCAAGCATGTTGTCCAAAACACACAGCAAGTAACTGTTGCTGCTAGATGCAACCTCAGATCTTTTGTGCCTCCAGGGCGCAGTCTCCTTCCCCTGTGCCTCGGTTCATCTCCGTAATCACAAAACTGTCTTCTTTCTTTACTATATATGAAAATTCTCTGTCGTCATTATCTACTAAACTAGATCAAGAGGTAACTTTTATTCATTTTAGGTCACCTCCTGTTACTGGAAAACTGCCCCAATTTAACCAGTGATGTGCTCAACAAGGCATGGGAGGGGCACTCACAGACAGGGGGCCGGGCAGTCACTGGGCAGGTAGCACAAACAACCTCGATTCATGCCCTGCTTTTTGAGGAGAGACGACAGGACAGAGAGGGAAACAGGGAAGGGGTTTCCAACAGCCATCATGGTCTTGGGTTCTCATAAACTACTCCGTTGCCCGGGAAGTTGAGAAGCATGATAATGAATGGTGATTTTTTTTTTTAATGTTTATTTATTTTTGAGAGAGAGAGAGAGAACGTGAGCCGGGGAGGGGGAGGGGAAGAGAGAGGGGGGACAGAGAATCTGAAGTGGGCTCCGCTCTGTCAGCACGAAGACTGAGGTGGGGCTGGAACTCATGCACCATGAGATCATCACCTGAGCTGAAGTCGGATGCTCAACCAACTGAGCCACCTAGGCACCCAGAAAGGTGGGTTTTCAACAGAGACATTCCCCAACCTGACTGATGATTCACATGGGGGAGGGGGCACTTACATGTGATGGGCAGAAAATCTGCTAATTGTGCAGGAGATACAGAACTTTTTACCATCACAGGAGATGTCAGAAGCGGAGGGCACATCCCAGCTGCTCCTTGTAAAAGCATCCAAACGCCTTCTGTTATTAACCGACATCTATTGAACCCACCTGTCCCCAGTCTCGAAAATCGCCCGGGCTTGTGCTCAGTGTTCCCAGTGCTAGTCAGGGCCTCTTGCCTTTATCCACCAGGTCAGCTTTAGAATTGGTCCCTTCTGGTGACAAGCGGGAAAATTCCAGCAAGGAGGAAAGAGTGGTAGAAGAAGAGGAACTGGTCCAGTGGAAAGAGAATAGTCCTACTGTTAGCCCAGAACGTCCTGTCGTTGGTCCAGATTTAGTGGAAAACAGGGGATTTGAAAGGTTTTATTAACCAGGTTGCTCCTGCATCTGTGAGTGGGCAGGGGACATTTTAGCATGTCTCAGCCAGGATTGGGAGACTTCAAGTAGCCTTAGAATTGGGGTATAAGCATGTGCGTGTGTGTGCGTGTGTGTGTGTGCACGTATGCACGGGTGTGATGGAGACCAGAAGGTGGACCAGACTTCATTTTTCAATAACAATCAGTTAATAATTCCCTAGTCACGCTGTCTGCCCTTGACCAGTGACACCTCAGGATACTGAGGATGGATCTCAAAGAGGAACATTTCCTGAGCTCTTATGTTATAACAGACAATGTGATTTCACTGCCCTTGGTGACCCATACCTTGATCCTCAGCAGACTTGAGGGGACCCTAAAGCAGGGGGAAGGTCAGCCTGGCTCCTCAGGGCCTCATTACTTGGGGCTACCAGAACAGTCCAGTACCTTGCTTCACCCCAAAGAGCTCCTTTCTTGGTATCAAAGTCAAATCCAAAATTCCAGATCTGGAACAGAAAATGAGCACAGCCCCCTGAGCTTGAAGGCACAAGACAAGCAGCCAGGAATCATAGGAGCCTTTCACTTGACTCAGCCCCCTTGTCATCTACCACGCGATGACCCTGTCCACACGCCTGCCCTTTCAGCAGCCAGCTTTTGCTTGCACACTTCCCTTAATGAGGAGCTCACTACCTCGCTTAGCCAATCAATTTTCACACATCTCTAACTATACCTTCCTAAAGGATTTTCTGCGACAAACCAATCCCCATGGGCTCCCTAGAGTCAAGAAATGACTGGTAAATACATCTGGAAAGAGCTGTTTGTGATAATACCTGCTTAGTGATCTATACCACAGCAGTATATTCAGGGCTCTAAAAAAATACAGCCATTGAGAAACTTGTTTAATTTTGCTTAACTGAAAATTTCTCAAATTTATTTTACTACACAACACGTCCTTCAGGAATCTACAACCTTCCCACAAGAACCCTGTATCTCGGAAGTGCTGGGTCAGCAAGCTTCCCCTGGGATTGGAATCTCTCTTTCCCGGGGTTCCATCAACTGGCTTCATTGCTAAGCTCTGGGGGTGTGGAGAACAAGCCTGGCCCCTCTATAGATTCGAATAACAAAGGTCTAACTCTTACCAAGCACTTGAGTGGGGGGCAGACACTGTGCTGAGTGCTTTTCATGGGTTACGCCACAGCCCCTGTTTAACGGATGGAGAAACTGAGGCTTGGAAGGGTGAAGCAGGGTCACACAGCTAGAAGGTGGCAGGGCTGGAAAGCAAACCCAGCACCACACACGATAGTTAGAAAAACACCTGGCGGAACATTTGGCACGTGGTAAGCCTTCAGCGAATGTTATCCGCGTTACCTTGCTGTTACTATTATTGTCATTATCTGACTGAAGAGGAAGTACTCCTCACGACGCCTTGTGCCTTGCTGGAACCTTCTGTTCTCCGCATTAAACGTTTTTGACGTCCTGAATGTTTTCCCTTGTTCGTCTGACGGCTCTCTCCCACCACTTCTGCACCCAAAGTAGGAAGGACAGAGCACCGAGGCTGGGAGGCCTTTCCTAGCTGAAAGCAATCTTCCATTTGCTGTTTCCACAGAACCATTTTCTCTGTCAAATCTTCTGAAATATGGTGGAAATAAATCCTTCAGGAAGACCAATGAAGGAGAGCAGAGGGAGCTGGGGAGAAGCCGTAGGGAAGATGATCATCTATCTCCTAGACCAGGGGTCAGCCAACTACAGACCACAGGCCGGATCCGGCCAGCCCCCTGCGTTTTGTACCTAAGGTTTTATTGAAACACGGCTATGCTCATTCATAGATGTATCAGCCACAGCTGCTTTCTGCACCACAAAAGAGTTGAGGAGTTAGGAGAGAGACCTAAAATATTTACTAGGAGGTTCTTTACAGAAAAAGCTGGCCCACTCCTGCTTTATCTTGTGGGGAGGAGAAAGGTAGGCTGGAAAGGTTTTTGATGAGCCAGGTGTCTGCCTTTCCTTATGTTCCAGATGCTCTTGGAAAAGCCAGCTGGGAGCTGCTGGGGCCCAGAACACTACAGCTTAAAAGAACTTACAAGTAAGAAAGGTACAGCTCTCCACCGAGGTTAACCTTGAAACCTATTCATGAAGGATCAGGGACAAGATAGGTGGATGTGGAGTCCTCTGAAGGCCACCGTATCACTCCAAGGCTAGGGATGTTGGCTCTCCGTGGATCAGGGTATTGGCCTATCTGAAGACAGATGCGTCGGCCAAGTGGGGTTTGGTCAGCTTTGTTCACTTAGAGGAGCGAGGTTAATGCTGGCAGGACTCCATTCAGGCATCGCTCCAGGTTAGGGGAGACCCCCAACGGATGGAGTATCTCAAGTGGCAAAGCCGCTTATGACACGTTGTGGGCGATCTTAGCCTAATGTTCTCGAACACTCAATTCACCCAAATAACACCCTTGTTTCAACTCCATGATCTCGAAGCAAACTTCGGGCTGTGACTTGGCCGCTTCCCATGTAGCTCTGCCAACAGAGGGGGGTATGCTGCACCCTAATTCCCCACATGGGTTTCAGAGTGACTGAGAACCTCCTGAGATTGTGTGCATGGTGTTGTTTATGTTTGGGAGTGCCCACAGTCCCGAGGACAGGAGCCTTCATGGTCACTATCATCAAAAAGGTCTCCACGAACCTCAGAGACCTGGCATTTATTCGCACAAGTGTTTCGATTAGGGTTTCCTTCTACTTCTCCGACTGAGGGCAAGAACTCTTTTGGTTCCATATGCCACTTTCTCCAGCTCTCAGCCCTGTGCCTGGCTCATGGGACATGCTCACTAAGTGTTGGTCACAGCAGGAAATGAAGTAAGGGAAGAGGAGAGGCCAGGAGGAGGGGGAGGAAGGTTAGGGTTTGACATGCCAGCCTGAGCGTCCCGGTCCCCGTGATAGTTAGGATTTTCATTGTAAATTAATAAACTGACCTTCTGGTTTATGTAAGAGTCTCATGAGTGTGGTTAATAGATTCTCCCTTGGGGCATAGATTGCTCTTGGTGTGCTGCCTACAAAGCTCTATGACCAGAACCTGGACCTGGATGAATCCACCAGTCACCCTGTGGGGCTCCTTGGAGACAGATTGCTGGCTTGTTCGCCCCACGGAAAAGGAGGGTTTTAGCGTCCCCTAATCGTGTTACTACTGCAACAATGGCATTTGCTCTCTTCTGGCAGTGCTGAGGACATTTGAAGCCCGTTCCAGGGCCTGGGCCAGGGTTGGAACCCAGTAGTTCTCTTTTAATGTTTACTGAACAAATGGGTGCTGTATTATCTTGAATAACTGAAAATAAATGTACATTTGTTTTTGTTATTACATCTAAAAATACGACTGAATAACCCACAAGGTACTTGTTATAGTCTGTGACAACAGACTTTCTAAAGCAATAAGGCTAACAAGAAATTAAAAAACAATCATTGCTACTTAAAAAAAATTTTTTTGTTTATTTATTTAAGAGAGCAGGGGAGAGGCAGAAAGAGAAGGAGAGAGAAAATCCCAAGCAGGCTCCGCACTGTCAGCACAGAGCCTGATGTGGGGCTTGAACTCACGAACCATGAGATCATGCCCTGAGCCAAAATCAAGAGTCCAACACTTAACCCACTGAACCACCCAGCTGCCCCAATTGTTGCTACTTTGGAAGCACAGGACCCATTAATATATATAGGAGCCCAATATGGCCCCAACCCATTTTGAGGGAGGGGGTCCCAGGCCTTGCTTGACACAATCTTGGTGGCAGCAAGTTACAGCTTGGTCAGTAGCAGCCTCCAGCCTTAAAAAAGAATAATTTCAACCTAAGATTTAGGTGAGAATTTCTAGGGGGCTAGTGACATATCAGAATACTCTCTGAGAACTGAAAGAGCGTCATGCCTGCCTTTGCTGAGTTAAGTAGAACTATATTTTATTCTCACACTCTCTTTTCAAGGCACACACACATGCACATGCACACACTTATACACACACACTTTCACTACACATACACACATGCAAACCTTTATTTCTTCTGGGAAAAAATAGTGCTACACGTATGGTAATATATTGGTTACCTATTGCTGCATTAAAAAATTACCCCAAAATGTCAGCAACTTAAAGCAACAAACAGTATCGCACGAAGTCTCTACAGGTCAGGAATCCAGGCGCCTGTTAGTTCTGGTTCAAGGTCTCAAGAGGACTCATAAGGGTGCAAACTGTCATGTGGAGCTGCACTCTTCTGAAGGCTCTGTTTCCAGCTTGCTCATACAATTGGTGGCCGGCCTCAGCTCCTCACTGGCTGTTAGCCAGAGGCTCTAGTTCATGGACCACTCCATAAGGCTGCTCACAGCATGGTTGCTCGCTTCCTCCAGAGCAAGGGAGGCAGGGAAACAGCAAGAGAGTGAAAGAGACGCAGGTTTTTATAGCCTAATTTTGGTAGGGGCACACCCCCACTTCTCCAGAGACCATTGGTCAAAGAGAACAACTGTAATAGAGTATAGGACAGACATACACAAGGGTGTGACTATCAGGAGGTGAGGATCGTTGGGGGGCCATCTTGAAAGAGACAACATAGGGGCGCCTGGGTGGCGCAGTTGGTTAAGCGTCCGACTTCAGCCGGGTCACGATCTCGCGGTCCGTGGGTTCGAGCCCCGCGTCAGGCTCTGCGCTGATGGCTCGGAGCCTGGAGCCTGTTTCTGATTCTGTGTCTCCCTCTCTCTCTGCCCCTCCCCCGTTCATGCTCTGTCTCTCTCTGTCCCAAAAAAATAAAAAAATAAAAAACATTAAAAAAAAAAAAAAGAAAGAGACAACATAGAAAATTTAAAAATACAACTACAAATTCTTTTGCACCCCCTCCTTCAAAACGTAGAAACTAGGGGTGCCTGGGTGGCGCAGTCGGTTAAGCATCCAACTTCAGCCAGGTCACGCTCTCGCGGTCCATGAGTTCGAGCCCCGCGTCAGGCTCTGGGCTGATGGCTCAGAGCCTGGAGCCTGTTTCCAATTCTGTGTCTCCCTCTCTCTCTGCCCCTCCCCCGTTCATGCTCTGTCTCTCTCTATCCCAAAAATAAATAAACGTTGAAAAAAAAAATTAAAAAAAAACCACAAGAACAAAAACGTAGAAACTAATGTTCCTCCCTCTGAGTAAGAGCTGGACCTAACGACTTTCTTGTAACAGACAGAATGCAGTGGATTGAGAGCATGTGATTTCACACAGCCAAGGTCATAAAAAGCATTGTTGCATCCACCTTTCCCTCTTGGATCACTCTTTCTGGGGAAAGACAGCCTATATGCTGAGAACACTCAAGCAGCTATATGGAGAGGCCCACACAAGAAGAACAGAGCCTCTTTCCAACAGCAAGCACCAACTGGCCAACTATGTGAATAAGCCATCTTGAAAGTGGATCCTCCAGCTCCTGTCGAGTCTTCAGATGATTATGGCACTGGCCAACAAATTGACTACAACCTCAAGAGAGACCCTGGGCCAGAATCACCCAGTGAAGCTACTTACAAATTCTGGATCTACAGGGGCTCCTGGGTGGCTCAGTCAGTTAAGCAGCCGACTTCGGCTCAGGTCATGATCTCGCGGTCCGTGAGTTCGAGCCCCGTGTCGGGCTCTGTGCTGACAGCTCAGAGCCTGGAGCCTGTTTCAGATTCTGTGTCTCTCTCTCTCTGACCCTCCCCTGTTCATGCTCTGTCTCTCCCTGTCTCAAAAAAAAAAAAAACGTTAAAAAAATTTAATAAAAAAATTAAAAAAAAAAACAAATTCTGGATCTACAGATAATGTGGGATATAATAAATGTTTATTATTGTTTTAAGCCATTAAGTTCTGGGGTAATTTGTTATGCATTAGTAATTAATACATGCTTACTGAATTTCAGGGTTCTTAGTTGCAAACAACAGAATCCACCTAGTTTAAACAAAAGGGGGATGTATTCAAGGAACTAAGCAGCTCACTGAATTTCTGGGAGGACTAAAGAATGAAACTTGATTTAACAAAGCCATGACACTCTCTGTGGAGACCCTTCTGCTATACACTCTAGCAACAAGTGTTGCCACCAGAATTGCTGCCATCTTGCCTCTGTAAGCTGGATATCTTGACCAACCCCACATGAAGAATGGATTTTACGTGCGCTTACTTGCAAACCAAAGCCTGTGTAAGGATTAAGTCAAATGTCTATACCTCATTGTGATGTTTAATTTTATGTGTCAACTTGGTTGGGCCACAAGTGCCCAAATATTTGGCCAACGATTATTTTGGATTTTTCCATGAGGGTATTTTCAGATGAGATAAACAGTTATTTGTTTTTTTTTTTTAAGTAAGTATGGGGATATTGTATTGTATTGTATTTTTTTTCCCCTAAGAATTTATTTAAATTCAGGTTAGTTAACATATAGTGTAGTGTTGGTTTCAGGGTAGAATTTAGTAATTCATCACTTACATATAATAGCCAGTGCTCAGATGAGATAAACATTTAAATGAGCGGCATCTGATGAAATCAGATTGTCTCCCATAATGTGGAAGTGGGCCTCATCTAATCTGATGAAGCCCTGAATACAACAAAAGTCTGACATCCCCCAAGCAAGAAAGAACTCTGCCAACAGATGGCCTTTGGACTTGCATTGCAATATTGGCTCTTCCTGGGTATCCATAATCAGGTAGGCCAATTCCTGAAACTTCTTCCTTCTCTTCCTTCCTTCTCTCTCTTTCTCTCTCAAAACAAAACAAAGCAAACAAACAAACAAAAACCCAGAACCTATTTGTTCTATTTCTCCTGAAAATTCTATTACTACATCCTGTTACAAGGGAGGTTCAGAAAAATGAGTTTCTGGCTTAGACATTTTCAGACCCATAAGATGAAAAATTCTACAAATAGACAAAAGGTGTTCTAGTTGCTGGGTGGCCAAAGAGTCTAACCAATATTTGCTATATTTATTATTTAAATAACCAAACATAAGCCATCTCTTCTATCAAGTTAAACTTTTCCTCCATAACCATCTCTCTCCTCAATCCACAGAGAAGCACACAAAAAATAGTTTGATGTATGTATCTCAAGCTATTTTTTTCCAAGCTGTAGACTTTATTTTATTTATTTGTTTGTTTACTTATTTACTTATTTAAGTAGGCTCCAGACTCCATGTGGGGCTCAAACTCACAACCTGAGATCAAGAATTGCATGCTCTACCAACTGAGCCAGCCAGGTGCCCCCAACCTGTAGACTTTAAATTAATGTATTTCAGGCATGCACCTGGTAAGATTCCAGGGAATTCTACTTATATTTAAGCCTTTGCTCTACAGACACTTCAGTCTTTCTTCTGTATATAACTTCTTCCTTTAATTATGTACATTTGTAAATAATGAATGACATTTCCCTCAAGAGACTTTCTAATTTTATCTGTTGATCCAAATTAAAGTCTGACCATAATTCCTTCTCTAGGGAATGATATTGTAAGCCTGTAAGTAAAGTTATAAGCATCATAGACCCAAGGGAGGAAGGTGGTAGTTCTTTCTTGGCAAGAAAAATCCCATGAAATCTCATTAATTCAGATTCCTTAAGGTTGGAATTTGTGATTATTCAACCTTCCCTGGTTTGGAGTTTGCCTTTTCATTTTCTCTGAGCAAAGTGATTAAATAAAAAAGTCAAATTGCAAGGGGAATGTTTCAGTAGCTACAGCTTTAGATGGCTTTAGCACACAATTTATTTGGGTCCAAATGGAATCTGCTATGTGGAAGTAATTATTTTTTTCCTAAGTTGAAAAGCAATGATGAGGACTGATTCTATCATAGAATCTTTAAGAGTTTTCTGACAAGATTGCGGTAAAATTTTGTTCCTTGCTTTAAACAGCAAAGCTGGAATCTATGTGGGGCTTTGGACTCTTCTAAGAAACAGCATTCACCTAGGATTATGATTCAGGAACAATCCATGATCTAATGGAAGTGTCCAAGAGAAAAGAGATGCCAAAATGATTGCCAAAGTTGTTCTCTAAAAAGAAATTCACTAAAGAGAGAGCAAGCAAAATTAAAGCACAATAAGATTATAATTATGAGTTCTTTGAGTATTTTATTTTATTTTTTAAAGATTTTATTTTATTTATTTATTTTTAATATATTTTTTAATGTTTTTATTTTTGAGACAGAGAGAGACAGAGCATGAGCAGGGGAGGGGCAGAGAGAGAGGGAGACACAGAATCCAAAGCAGGCTCCAGGCTCTGACATGTCAGCACAGAGCCCGACGTGGGGCTCAAACTCACGGACTGTGAGATCATGACCTGAGCTGAAGTCGGATGCTTAACTGACTGAGCCACCCAGGCGCCCTTAAAGATTTTATTTTAAAGTAACCTCTACATCCAATGTGGGGCTCAAACTCAGAACCCTGAGTCACACACTCCACTGACTGAGCCAGTCAGGTGCCCCATAAGTTCTATGGATATTAAAAAAAATTTTGTTATATTTATTTATTTTTGAGAGAGACAGAAAGACAGAATGTGAGCAGGGGAGGGGCAGAGAAAGAAGGAGACACAGAATCTGAAGCAGGCTCCAGGCTCTGAGCTGTCTGCACACAGCCCTACACGGGACTCGAACTGACAAACTGCGAGATCATGACCTAAGCCGATGTCGGACGCTTAACTGACTGAGCCACCCAGGCGCCCCAGTTCTATAAATATTTTAAAATTTAAAAAGCAGCTATAATAATGCCTGTCAAGATTCTGAACTTTGAAATAGATATAATTCCTTAGGTATGAAAGAGAAGCACTTAAGACTCATGCATTTCTTTTTAAGTTAACTCTATGCCCAACATGGGGGTCAAACTCACAACCCTGAGATCAAGAGTCATAGGCCCTGCTGACTGAGCCAGTCAGATGCCCTGAGGAATCATGCATTTCCAGTAGAAAGAGCCCCTGTCCTGTAATCACGGCCTGCTGTTGCTCAGTGAATGGGTTCCCATGTAAAGAAATGGATCCCTTCAGCTCTTAGGAGAACTGCGCAGGGTCTGGGGCCAAAAGAGTGCCCAGGAAAATCTTTTGGCTTCATATGGCCTTATTTCTTTATTTTATGAGCTATACAGACATTTTCATCTTTTAGCCGCCCCTACGGACAAGAAAAACATTGGGAGGCTCTGTAGGAAAGAGAGCACGGTGGCCCCTTCTTTCCAAAGTAGCCCCCAAGAATAGCCTCTCTTGGTAGCTACGTGGAGTAACAGCCCGACAACACCTCATTTTACATGCTATGGGCATGGTGGTGGGGGCCCAATTCACTACTATTCCACAGGCTTCTCAGTCCACACCCTTCTAGATCTGCAGGTTGTTTTTTTTTTATATTAGAAGTGATTCATTCTTGCTTTTCAATGCAAACATTCTAGAAGTTAATAATTAAAAAGTGAACCCCCCCCCCCCCACACCGCTCATCTAGAGTGTTAACTATGTGAAGAGTTGAGGGTGTATCTTTCTGATCCGTTTCTCCACACATGGGCAATCAGTAACTTGTATCTTTTCTAGATCAATCAGCCTGTGAGCTACCTACCTCTTTAGCCATCTGCTTATCTATCCAAAATTTACTCACATCTGCCAGGGGTGAAGGGGGTTCATATGCCAGGCAGTGATTAGTCTGAACATTCAGTGGTACAACGTGAGATTCTTTCTGGTATGAGACACATAAAACATAAAATGAAGGAATCTTATTAAAGAAAAAAAAAAACCATCTATAGGCTCCCCTGGCATACAAGTTTAGAAACCCGGTCTCACTTCACTTACAGCATGATTCAGAGGCTTTAAGAGATCCTCAGGACCCTATTTCTCTCTCTCTCCCTCTCTCTCCCCTCTTCTCCATCCTTCCCCCACATTGACTTCATTCTCAGACTCCAAGGATGGGCAAGATGGCTGGCTACCAGCAGTCTGAGGGGTCCCATGCCCTTCCAAGTTCAAGTCAGGTAGAAAGGGGACCCAACACAAGTGCCATCACCTCTCCCTGACTCTGACCACCTTCTTAAAAAGAGTCTGGATATCCTTATTGCTTGTTACTCTTATACCCCATAACCCCGTTCTTTGTTTTTTTTTTTTAATATTTATTACCAATTGAAATTAGGCTGAGGATTTGCTATAGTTGATTCTCTGCCTGCCCCCACTAGAAAATAAGCTTCCCCACAGCAGCATTCTCACCTATCTTGATTCCTACTTTATGTCCCAACTCCTCTCAATAAATGTCCCAACTCCTCTCAATAAATATTTGTTGAATGGATGAAAGAGTTAGTCACTGTAGCCAGAGAAATATCATGCACTGATTGGCCAGGTTCGAGTCACATGACACCCCCCCCCCCCCCCATATACCTGGAATGACAGCTGGGGAGAAGATAGTACCTCAGAGGAATATCAGTGGACTGTTAGCAGCAGAAAGGTGATTGGAATGGATGTGTTGAGTGGCAAAACCACAGAGGTCCACCATGTCAGTGAAGCATTATACGTGGATTTCCCAAAAGTGAGACAAAATACCGCAGTGCTATATTTGAATGTGGGGTTTGCCGCTTATTAGATGAATGACCTTTTTGCAAGTCACTTTGCTTCTCTTAGCCTCGGCTTCCCTCATTAGTAAGATAAGAAATAAACCTAACTCTTCATGTGACAATTAGCAATAACGTATGTAAGGGGCGCCCTGGGTGGCTCAGTCAGTTAAGGGTCTGACTCTTGGTGTTCAGCTCAGGTCATGATCTCATGGTTTGTGGGCTCAAGCCCCACAGTGGGCTCTGTTGCTGACAGTGTGGAGCCTGCCTGGGATTCTCTCTCTCCCTCTCTGCCCCTCTGCCATTCATACCCTGCCTCTCTAGCTCTCAAAAATAACACTAAAAGAATTTAAAAAAAAACAAAGAAAGAAAGAAAGAAAGAAAGAAAGAGAAAGAAAGGAGGGAAGAGTAGAGGGAGGGCGAAAAGAAGGAAGGAAGGAAGGATGAAAAAGAAGAAAGAAAGAAAGAAAGAAAGAGAAAGAAAGAAAGAAAACATGTAAAATGGCCAATAAACAGATTTACTGTCGTTTTTACTATTTTTTGTGGCTCTGGTTATCCACTTCTAGTGATCTCAGTCTTTTGATATTTTAGACAAAATCCAATGAAAACACATTCAAAAGCCCCAAGTGTGAGGGAATAAGGAGTTGGTTAAATGGCCACTCTTTTTTTTTTCAATATGAAATTTATTGTCAAATTGGTTTCCATACAACACCCAGTGCTCATCCCAACATGTGCCCTCCTCAATGCCCATCACCGACTTTCCCCTCCCTCCCACCCCCCATCAACCCTCAGTTTATTCTCAGTTTTTAAGAGTCTCTTATGCTTTGGCTCCCTCCCTCTTTACCTTTTTTTTTTCCCCTCCCCTCCCCCCCATGATCTTCTGTTAAGTTTCTCAGGATCCACATAAGAGTGAAAACGTATGGCATCTGTCTTTCTCTGTATGACTTATTTCACTTAGCATAACACTCTCCAGTTCCATCCACGTTGCTACAAAAGGCCATATTTCATTCTTTATTCCATTGTATATGTAAACCACCACTTCTTTATCCACTCATCAGTGGATGGACATTTAGGCTCTTTTCATAATTTGGCTATTGTTGAAAGTGCTGCTATAAACATTGGGGTACAAGTGCCCCTATGCATCCGCGCTCCTGTATCCCTTGGGTCAATTCCTAGCAGTGCTATTGCTGGGTCATAGGGTAGATCTATTTTTAGTTTTTTGAGGAATCTCCACACTGTTTTCCACTCTACTTTTTTAAAGCAAATTCTCAAAAATTTTAACCCTAGGGTGGTATCAGTCAGATACTGAAGGCTGCTGGCAAACAGTGATTTGGCTGAGCGACTTTATAAAAATATTTATCTACTGGCCAGGCTGGGCATTAACCAATCAGAATGACCAAACGGCTGACATGGAATGGACGCTGGCCTTACGCAACATGTCTAACTGTCCCAGATTGCACTAGTTGGAGGCAGGTCTAGCCAGGAGTCACTTTTGGTCAAACCATCATTGGCATCTGGTTACACAGCTTCACATGAGGTACGGTCAGTGGATGTTCTTCATCACCATTTCTGACTGGGGTATAACTTGGCATTTGTGATGTCATGGATGAGAGAAGCCCATCCCACTTCCCCAGGCTTTCCCACGGAAAACCAGACCCTGGTCTTTACGGCGTGCCTGCTTAGCTAACCTGACCAGACAGTCAGGAGAGTCTCTGCACACGCTTGGTGGCTTGGGGGAGCTGAGAACTGCCCAGCAGCTGGAGCCAACACTCAGTCCTTAAATGATGTGGGCGATGGCCACAGTCCTGGTGGGTTATTAGAAACCAAGCAAATTTTACTGAAATCAGATTTGTAGGTGCAGCATGCAAATAGTGAAAAGTCAGATCACTGTTAATACCACTAATGACAGCTCTGACTTTTCCTTTAGACCATTCTCTTGGCATTATTATAAAACCACTGAACTGGAAGAATCAAGTTTCTGATTTCCCAGGCAGACCTATTCCCGGACCTTCACACAGAAAGCAAACTCACATTGCCAGCCCAGAAACTTCACATCGTCTCCTCATTAGTAACCACCTTTAAGCATTATATTAATCTGCAGCCTTAAGACTGTTCTCAGTTAATTGACCTCTCTGCTGCTAAAGTTTAGCTTCTTTGCTTTTTATTACCACTTTTCAACTACTTGAAATTTAAGTCATTCTTTAAAAAAAATTGTAGTAAAACACACACAGCGTCAAAGTTACCACTGAAACCATTTCTAAGCTTACAGTTCAGTGGCATTAAGTACATTCACACTGTTGTGCAACCATCACCACTGTCCGTCTCCAGCGCTTTTTCACCTTCGCACACTGAAACCCTGTCCCCATAAACAGTAACTCCTGCTGCCTCCTCCCCCCAGGTCCTAGAAACAGCGTTCTACTTTCACTCTTTGAATCTGACAATTGGAGGGACCTCATGTAAATGGAATCACACCACATTTGCCCTTTTTTGAATGGCAAATTCAAAAAAGTTTATTTTTAAGTTTATTTATTTATTTAAGTTTATTTTTTATTTTTTAAGTTTATTTATTTTTTATTTTTTAAGTTTATTTATTTATTTTGAAGGGGGGGCAGTAAGAGAGAGAGAATCCCAAACAGGATCCACACTATCAGTGCAGAGCCCAATGAGGGGCTTGAACTCACGAACAGCGAAATCAAAGACAGTGAGACCTGAGACAAAATCAAGAGTCGGAGGAGACTTAACCAACTGAGCCAGCCAGGTGCTCCCTGGCTTGTGTTTCACTTAGCATGATGTCCTCAAGGTTCATCCACATCGCAGCATGTGCCAGAATTTCCTTCGTTTTTAAAGCTGAGTTGGGGGGCGCCTGGGTGGCTCAGTCGGTTAAGCCGCCGACTTCAGCTCAGGTCATGATCTCGCGGTCCATGAGTTCAAGTACCGCATCAGGCTCTGTGCTGACAGCTCAGAGCCTGGAGCCTGTTTCAGATTCTGTGTCTCCCTCTCTCTGACTCTCCCCCATTCATGCTCTGTCTCTCTCTGTCTCAAAAATAAATAAACGTTAAAAAAAAAAAAGTTAAAAAAAAATAAAGCTGAGTTGGTATTCCATTGCATGTTTACATACATGCCATATTTTGTTATCCAGTCATCTGGATGGACATTTGGGTGGCTTCTATCCTTTGGCTAGTGTGCTGCTAGAACATGAGTTAAGTCAGCTTTAAAGGTTGTTATTTTTGGGGTGCCTGGCTGGCTCAGTTAGTGGCGCATGCAACCCTTGATCTCAGATTTGTGGTTTCAAGCCCCATGTTGGATATAAAGATTACTTAAAAATAAAAACTTTTAAAAACAACTAAAATAAAATATTGGTATTTTTCCCCCACAGTAATTTGTTAACTGGATTCACACCTTGAATATCGGTTCTCACTTCTGTGTTGAACGTTCCCTGCAATGCCCCCCCAACAGGATTTACTATACATGAGTTTTAAGATGCTATGGAAAGTTAACCGTACAATTTATTTTTTTATTTTTATTTTTATTAAAAAAAATTTTTTTTAATGTTTTTGTTTATTTTTGAGACAGAGAGAGACAGAGCATAAGCAGTGGAGGGGCAGAGAGAGAGGGAGACACAGAATCTGAAGCAGGCTGCAGGCTCCAAGCTGTCAGCACAGAGCCCGATGCGGGGCTCGAACTCACAGACCATGAGATCACGACCTGAGCCGAAGTCGGAAGCTCAACCGACTGAGCCACCCAGGCGCCCCTTACCGTACAATTTAAATCCAACAAGATCCCAGGTGGCCTCTCTCAAAGCCTTTCAGGTGCCTCCCTCTCCCAGCAAATGTTTGCTTGCAGCCCTTGTCCATAGAGGCACCAGAAAGACAATCCTTACTTTTTCCTGAAACTGGAGCGATTTTCATTTTGTCAGTAGTTGGTCAATAAAAGCTACAAGGGAAGATTTTAGAAATGGGTGCCCAGGGGATGATTTTCTTCTTTCTTTAAATACATTTTTTTTAAGTTTATTTATTCATCTTGAGAGAGGAAGAGAGGGTGCAAGCAGGGGAGGGGTAGAGAAAGAGGGAGAGAGAGAATCCCAAGCAGGCCTTGGGGCTCCAACCCATGAACCATGAGATCATGACCTGAGCCAAAATCAAGAGTCAGACACTTAACTCACTGAGCCAACTGGCTGCCCCTGATTTTCTTTTCTTTAATTTTAATTTTAATTTAATTTAATTTAATTTAATTTAATTTAATTTATTATTATTTTTTTTTATTTAAGTCTTCTCTATACCCAATGTGGAGCTCAAACTCATGACCCTGCTCTCAAGAGGCATATGCCCTTCAGACTGAGCCAGCCAAGCGTACCCTCAGTCGATGACTTTCATTTTTTCATACTCTGGTATGTTCCATATTGTCTACAATGGTCTTGTTTTACTTTCCTAATGAAAAAAGAAAATATGGGTTTTCTTTTTATTGGTTTTCAAAAACAAACTTATGCATGAATAAATCCCCTTCTGAAATAGGGGCCAGCAGGGACACTTGGGTGGCTCAGTCTGTTAAGTGTCCGACTTCAGCTCAGGCCATGATCTTGTGGTTCACCAGTTCAAGCCCCGTGTCTGGCTCTGTGCTGATAGCTCAGAGCCTGGAGCCTGCTTCCTATTCTGTCTCTCTCTCTCTCTCTCTCTCTGCCCCTCCCCCACTCACACTCTGTCTTTCTGTCTTTCAAAAATAAATAAACATTAAAAAAAATCAAAAAATAAATAAAAAGTTGAAAAACAAAATAAAATAGGGGCCAGCAAACATTTTCTATAAAGGGCCATACAGTAAATATTTTGTGTTTTGTGGCCCATCTTAGGTTTCGTGGTCTCTGTCACAGGACTCAATTCTGCCTTTGTAGTGTGAAAGCTGCCACAGACAAGATATAAACAATGGGTGGGGCTAACGTAACAATAAAACTTTATTTACCAACATTAAACTTTGAATTTCATGCAGTGGGCACTTTTGTAATTATTAAAAACCATTTATAGCTTATAAGCTGTACAAAAACACTTGTACCACTGGTCACAGTTGGAGAATCCCTGCTCTAGAATGAAAATAGCATAGATAAGATAAAAAGTGGCGTTTACATTTCATACCAGTTCCAGTCTTTTCCAGGCCTTCTCATATTGCTGTTGAGTTTTTTGTTTGTTTGTTTGTTTTTTACATTGTATTATGGAACATTTCAGACATATAAGCAAGCTAAGAGAATAACATAATAACCCCCATGTATCTACCACCCAGCTTTGACAATGACAAACTTATGTCCAACCATGGATTATCTACACTGCCACCCACCCACTCCCTCATCTCCCTCATTACCTGAAGCAAATCCCAGACATGACAAATCCGTAAATATTGTAGTGTGCATTTCTCAAGATAATACTACATTTAGAAATATCCTTGTTACGGGGCGCCTGGGTGGTGCAGTCGGTTAAGCGTCCGACTTCAGCCAGGCACGATCTCCCGGTCTGTGAGTTCGAGCCCCGCGTCGGGCTCTGGGCTGATGGCTCGGAGCCTGGAGCCTGTTTCCGATTCTGTGTCTCCCTCTCTCTCTGCCCCTCCCCCGTTCATGCTCTGTCTCTCTCTGTCCCAAAAATAAATAAAAACGTTGAAAAAAAAAATTAAAAAAAAAATATCCTTGTTACACCTAAAAACAAATAACAATAATTCTAACTTTAAACATGCTAAAGCACAATTTCAAAAACGTCTTACATAACAAAACACCACCAGTGACATTTAGAAGTTCAAAAAAATATTTTTTAAGTCTATTTTTAAAAAATGGGGCATCTGGATGGCTCATTCCCAAGGGCATGCAACTCTTGATCATGGGGTCTTGAGTTCAAGCCCCACGTTGGGTGCAGAGCCTATTTAAAAACAAATAAGTAAGGGGCACCTGGGTAGCTCAGTGGGTTAAGCAGCCTGTTCTTGGTTCCAGCTCGGGTCATGATCTCACGCTCCCTGAGTTCCAACCCTGCATCGGGCTCCCTGCTGACCGTGTGAGTCTGCCTGGGATTCTCTCTCTCCCTCTCTCTCTCTGCCCCTCCCCTGCTCATGATCTCTCTCTCTCTCTCAAAATAAATAAACTTTAAAAAAATCAAAAATCAAAAATAAAGAAACACAAATGAATTAATTAAATAAACAAAAAGTCTATCTAGAAGCTCATTAGAGTGTAGCGGTTTAAGGTCTGAAATCTACAACTGGACACCACTTAGTAGTGATATGGCCTGGGAAAGGTGCTCAACCTCTCCACGCCTCAGTCTCCTTATCTGTAAAAAAGAGAATGCTGACAGCACGTGCCTCATAATATTGCTCTGAGAACGAGACGAGCTAACGCGCCTGACGTGCCTACGGCAGTGCCTGGCGCACAGTGAGCGCTGGCCGGGTGTTGGCAAGTGCCATTCACTTCCTTCTGCTGTTTCTACTTCGTTCTCATTAAGGTTGTTGGAAAGCACAGAAGCACCCTGGACTCGTTCAAGCGGGCAGAGGGGGGTGTGTTTGGGAGTTAGTGTGAGTCTCCAGGGATCTTACAGAAACTAAAAACAGGAAACAAAGCACTACCAGCCCTTTAGGGATGAACTGGAAAGTCAAAACTGGGACTACTTGGGGGCTGTACCGCATTTCTCGGTTTCCTTCTCTCGCCTCAGTCCCTCCACTTGCCACTCTTGCTGGGCAGCTGTCCTCCATTTGCCTTGTGCTTGGCCCAACATGGCCCCGCAGTGCGGAGTACCCTTCATATCTGCCTAGCTGCAGCTTCTACTACGGACTGCCAACCGTCTCTATCATCTCTTGGCATTCCGAGTCCTGGGAAAGGACCGATGGGCTGGCATTTGATCCGAGGCCCTTGGCTTACAGTTAGGTGTAAGAGGCCACAGTCATAAGAGCACAAGCGACCATTTTTGGAGACTCTGGTAAGCAACTTAATCATTGAGGATAGGCCAGCTTATGCTGTGATAACAGGTGATCTCAGCGACTTGAAGGACGAGCAGGTTATTTCTCATCCGCAAAAAGGTCCATCGAGGGTGGGCTCGGGGTCTTGCTCCCTCTCGAGCCCAGGCTGCTCAAGCAGCCCCTCGCTGGAACCATGGCAGGGGGGAAACAAGTCCTTGGAGAGAAATCACGCTGGCTCATGAAACTTCTGCTTTAAACATGTTATTGGCCAGAGGAAGCCCCATGGCTGTGCTTAACTTCAAGTGGGCAGGAAAGGACGATCTTACCATGTGGTGGAAGAAAGCAAGAGCCGAAGTGTGTGTGGACGCCTCCTGCATACCGCAGAGGGGAGGGCACCCACCTCTCACCTGCGTCCTCTTCTTACCATCCAGTCGTGTGTATAAAGGCACTCAGGGAGAGCTACACCTAGTTTACTGCAAAAGGATGCCAACACTTTCCTTCCTGGACTGAAATACTCATTCTAAGGGCAGCAAAGTCTCTGTGAAAGCAGAAACAACCCTAACTCCATTAACTTTTTCGCCCTGGACCCATTTTTCATTTCTTAAATCACCGAGATTATTTCATTTGAGACCTCTCCAAGTGCCTCCCATTTTTCTTGAGAGAAACAGGTTGAAATTAGTCAGAACAGCTAGAACAGCCCTTGACCACTGCAGGGTGACTAATTGCGCACCTTTCTGAATTAGGCTGGTGTTTTTTTTGACAACTATTGTACCGCTGACTTAAATTCTGTCAGAGCCCTCCGTGACCCTGGCTCTGCTCCCCCAGTGGAGGTGGTCACTCAGATTTTCCACATCTTCTGAATACTTTCCACTAGAACTCATCCTGTTTTTAACGTACCACCTCTCAAATACATCTCTTCCAAGTTGTTAGTGTTCAATAGTAAGGCAGCAACTTGTCTACTGCCTCAGAAAGCCTAAAGCCAGCCCTGTGCACCATGTTTTCTTATTAGAAAGTCGGAGTAGCAGGGCCAAAATTTACACCTCAACTCAGATGTACAAAAATGCGATTTAGGGGCGCCTGGGTGGCTCAATAGGTTATGCGTCTTCCGCTCAGGTCATGATCCCGCTGCTCATGAGTTCGAGCCCCGCACTGGGCTCTGTGCTGACATCTCAGAGCCCGGAGCCTGCTCTGGATTCTGTGTTTTCCCCTCTCTCTGCCCCTCCCCTGCTCACATTCTCTCTCTCTCTCTCTCTCTCTGTCTCTCTCTGTCTCTCAAAAATAAATAAACATTAAAAAAAATTGTTTTCAAATGTGATTAAAAAAACCTTCCATTACCTGACCTCATTTAACCCTGGAGTCCCCATTTCTATAGACGGTGGACAAAAATGTAAACTTGATAAGAGAAGGTCACCCCCCTACTTCTGGCTTAAAATGGTCTCTTTCAGGTTCAAATTCCCTACACAGACTGTCTTTCTCATCTTAAGAGGATTCCATACTTCTTACTCTTTCTCAGGACGGCACCTATAAACAACCACATGTCCTGCCACAGTAGGGTGAACACACACACCGCGGCATAATCATACAATGAAATAGTAGCCAGCAGTGGAGAAAAATTGAACTCCTACCTACAACAGCATGGATGAATCTCCAATGGATGACTATTGGATAAAGAAAGCCAGACAACAAACAGCACACATTGTACGATTCTACTTACATGAAATTCAAAAGCTACTCTTTGGTAATCAGGTGAAAAAGTGATTATCTTTGGCAGTGATGAGGAGGGAGCACAAGATACTTTTCTACGGTGCTGGCATGGTCTGTATCCTAATTTGGGTGGTGGGTACATAGGTGTCTACACGGGTAAACATTCATCGGGCTCTATGCTTATATCTGTATATCTATGCGATATCTCAATAAAACGACACCAACCAGGACGGCATCTGGATATGTGGGAAAGCTTAACTCCTTCTGGGTAGCGGGGAAGGAAGTGCTCATCTGTGGAAATTCACTGGCCTTCTGCAGGGGGAGGGGTGGGGGTGGGGTGCTATGTAAATGAGTCCTTGGCAAGTATCTGCTGAGGAGTATTTGGTTCCACTTCTTGTAGAAGACTCACTGCTGAAGTCTGTGCCTTGGCGTCCTGTTGTGAGCCCCTCATCAACCCCAGACCTCTGGCTCAGTATTCTCTGAGCACTTCAGCCCCTCCTCCCCTCCAGGATGGAAAGCCCCAGGCCCTAAGGAACTCTTCTCAGGCTCATGGCCCTGCTGCCTGTCTCAGCCCTTTCTACACCACTGACCTGGAGCCCACTCCAATCAGAGCCTTCTAGAGGAGGGACTATTTTGCAGCGCCAGAAAGGGCTTTTTGCTTACCCTTCCTTTATGATAGCAACTGCCTAGGACATTTCTTGTCTGGACCCAGCTCCCTCCTGCTTCCTGGGACAATAGTGAGACGCACCACAGGTAAACAAATGGTACTGACATTCACAAGAGGTACATTGGAAGACGTTTGGAAATGTAGTATATCCATTACTTCTGATTTCTTTTACACAGAATCTCATTTCTCTTCATCATGTGACTTGGATGATTCAAATCAGTGTAGCTAGAATAGAATCACAGTATTTTAGCAATGAAGCGGTTCTTAATTATCATTCCAGATTCTAAGTGGGACAGTTTCTCATTGTGTGGTCTTAAGCACTGCATACATTTAGCATCCCCGCTCCACCCCCCACAACATACACATAAATGCTACTCATCAATCACGTGGTCACCAAAAAGACCACCCCTTCCACCTCCCCCCCGCCCCCCCCCCCCCCCCCCCCGCTGCCCCCGGAAGGAAAGGGTCTTGGTCTAAATTGTTTATTTTAGAGATAAAGAAACTAAAGTCCAAAGGAAAAAAGATGACTCGGCCAAGTCAATGACAAAGCAGGGATTAGCCCCCCGATCTGATTTTCAGTGAGATTTTTAGGACACCCCTCTGACTTTCAGTTCAGGTTTGCGGAACTAAAACAAGGCGCTGCCAGGGAACTTCTGTTTCTTACTGAATTTCTGCTTTCCTTTCTTGCAGTGGAACTGCCCATCACTTCCTCTTTCCCTCCCTTGACACTGGAGGTCCAGAGCCCTCCGTTTTCTCAACAAGAGCAGCGATGGCAACACGTGTGAGAACTTGCTGGCGGCCGTACCTAGAGCAGACCTGCCCTTCCATCCACACTTTCCACCCCGATCACTTCATACAGGTAGGCAAACACACAGTCTCGCCGTTCCTTCGCTGCCCTCTGCTTCCCACCAAAAATTGACAAAAGAAGGCAAGAACACACCTACATCTGACTTTTTCTACCTTAGATGCAGAAAACACTCATTCCTAATGCCTGTGTTACTCAGATACCAAGAGCATGATGCTGGCAGGTGCACAGCAAAATGAGAAGGAAGTTTAGCAGAGCTATTGAGAATACAGGAGTTAGGGCCATTCATTCACTCACTCACTCATTCATTCATTCAGTTTTCATTTCAGGGTTTATTGAGCACTTGCAAGGAAGAGCCCCATTCTGGGCATCCGGTAACAACCTGGCAAACAAAGCCTTCTGTCCCCTTATGGATTCTACACTCTGGAGTCTTAGTTCAGAACCTGGCTGTGCTGCTTACGAGCTGTGTGACCTTGGGTGAGTTGCTTTATCTCTCTGAACTTCTACCTCTACATCAATAAAATGAAAACATGGAAAAGAGGATTGAGATGATTAAGAGTAAAACACGTGGGAGGGGACTCGCCCAGTTCCTGACACAGTGCTATGTGCTATGCAAGAGATAGCTACTATTATTCCTAAAAATGTAACCTTCCCTGAGAGAAGTCTCTGCATCCTTATACCTACAATCTGAACATGAAGTTTTGGCTGAGAATTCTCCAATTTTCTCCAAATTATGTATAAGCAACCTACTTTCTCCAAAGTTGTTTAGTTGTAGAACAGAAACCAAAATATGTATACACTACACATGCATGTTTATATTTAAATTTGTATTTAAATTTAAATCTGTATTTAGATTTACATTTATAGTGTGTGTTTTATCTGGCCTTGTATCCCAATGTCTGTATTATAAGGTGAGGACAGCAATGATTTCTATTTGCAGCACACTTTCAAAAGAGCCTCGGGTAAAGAAAAACATGACATGAACCATGAGTTTTTAAATATTCTATTCTCTTCCCTGGGCCTCCGCTCTTGACAGACACTTTACCTTATTTAGCCTCTGCCGCCTGGTCTTCAAACCTCTAAATAGATCGGTTATTTCAGGCTAGCCAAACCCTCGAAATTATTTGCCAGCAGCCCTTTAGAAACATATCCCCCTACTGGGAGCAAAAGCATCCAGAGAAGGACTGTGTGTTTGCTCTCAGCCCCCTCCCCTCTAAGCCTTGACTTAGGAAGGAACTACAGGCAGGCGAAGGAAGGAGCCCGGCTTCGAGGTCATTGCCAAGTTTGCCACATCCCCGGTAAGCTACAAAGCCGGAAGAGCCTCCGTTTCCCCGTTTCCCCATTGGTGAGGTCGGGGGCTTACACTTAACTTTGGAGAGTTATTGGGATAATTAACTGATGATTAAAATAGTCACTCATTAATGACAGTTAACAATAGATAAGATCACGGGTCGTGAGATTACACCCCAGGGATTAGCTTTAAAAGCAAACTCCCTGGGAGAGGTGGTGGGTTTTACAGTCACATGATGGTGTAAGTACAGGGCATATCTGGACAATTTCTGTAAGTCTTTTACAAGGAGGGAAGGAACAGGGAGGCCTCTCCAAGCCCTCAGGTGCAGACAGAGAGGAGCGCAACACCGAATTGGCTAGCGCCCCAAGCAACTGACCAGAGCACTTCCATCATGGCTGGCTTTGTCTCCCTCTGGCACTGGTAGGACTCCTTAAATCCCATCACAAATCAACAGAAGAAGGTATGGTTCTAAAAAGATGCCTCTCTCAGCAAAGCTGAACATTTTAGCTGAACATGTCCACTTGCTGATTTCAATCTGCAGACCTTTCACATTGTTCTCCAGATGGCCCAGAAACTAGCTGCCCACACTTACGGCTCTAGATCTCTGTACAATTTGAAAAGACTTCCTTACACGATTTTCTCTTTCAACAGTGTTCACTGAGAGTGAACTATGTCCTAGGTGCTATCTAGGATTTGTGACCGTGTCAAGGGAGGCTCTCTGGGGAGATGGCATTTGAGCAGGGACCTCGATGAAAAGAGGAAGTGAGCCATGAAGAGCTCTGGCAGGAACATCCAGGCAGAGGGAAAGGCAGTGCAAAGGCCCAGAGGCAGCAGGAGGTTATGATTCCCACTCTATGCATGAGGACACTGAGGCTTCAGAAGATTAACCTGCCCAAGGCCCCCTGACAGGTAAAAAGAAGACCTTGATCTTGAACCCAGCTACTCATCAGTTTTTTCAGACCTCTTAGTACTCAAGTAACTGAATTACATTAACCCAATTATAAAGTTACTCGTTCCAGCTTTCTCTTGAACCAGGGGCCATCCATCATTGCGGGGTAGTCATTATTATCAATGGCAAATATTTACTGAATGCTTACTACGTTTCAGATGCTATGCTAAGAGTTTTACAAGGCTATCTCAGGTTAGCCTATCAAGAAATCTATGAGATGGGGCACCTGGCTGGCTCAGTCTGTAGAGCATGTGACCCTTGATCGCAGAGTTGTGAGTTCAAGCCTCATGTTGGGCTTAGAGATTACTTAAAAATAAAAAGGAAATTAAGAATTTCTTTTTAATGCTTATTAATTTTTGAGAGATGAAGAGAGACAAAGCATGAGTGCGGAAGGGGCAGAGAGAGACACACACACAAAATCTGAAGCCAGCTCCAGGCTCTGTGCTGGTAGCAGAGAGCCGGATGCGATCCTTGAACTCACCCACAGTGCAGTCACGACCTGAGCTGAAGTTGGACACTTAACCGACTGAGCCACCCAAGCACCCCCAAAAATAAAAAGGAGAACTTAAAAAGAGCAATAAAAAAGAAATCTATGAACAAGTACCAGTGATATCCTCATTTTAAAGATGAGCAAACAGGCCTGAGGCTTTCCACTGAAACTGGGCTCCAAGAAACTTTTGCGAGGCCCAGCGTTGGGGCGAAGTTGGTAGTAAGGGAGATGGGAAAGCAACACTGGGAGACACAGAGACAGTGTCACCGGGACCCCCGAGAGCCATCAGCTCTGCTTTTACAGTGTTTCCCCTCTGTGTGCGCCTCCCCTCTCCGAGGAAGGTCATCCTGCTTCTTCGCAAGAAGGTTTTCAGAGACGCAGAAGGAAAGCTATCTTTATTCAGGAGGGCTCCAAGAAGCAAAGACGATGCGGCACATTTTTAAAGTTTTTTTTGTGAAATCATTGCACGCTGAGAGTTCCACCCAGCAGTGAAAGCCAAGGGCTCTGGAGTGAGACAGACCTGGGTTTGAATTCCAATTCCACTTGGGAGCTGTGGGGCCCTGAGTAAGTCATTATGCCCCTAAAACTTCTGTTTATTCCTCTTAAAGCTTCCATTCATTCTTCCGTAAGATGGGGGTTAAAAACATCTACATTATAGTATGATTAAGATTAAATTCAATAAGTTTTTATATATCAAGTTCTTAGTCCAGAGCAAGTACTCAACAAATGAAAGAGATGATGATGATGATGATTTCTATCATTTTAAAAGCACCTTTGGTAGTTTGGCAGGTTTTTCAAACCTAAACATAGTCTGGGCCACCTGGGTGGCTCAGTTGGTTGAGCATCTGAATTCAGTTCAGGTCGTGATCTCATGGTTCATGAGTTAAAGCCCCACACCGGGCTCACTGCTGACAGTGCACAGCCCACTTCAGATCCTCTGTCCCCTCTCTCTGTCCCCCTCTCCCCGGCTTGTGCTTTCTCAAAAATAGACATTTTAAAAAAAACACTAAACATAGTCTTACTATGTAATCCAACTGTTGTACCTCTTGATATCTGCTCATACAAAATTAAAACGGTGTCCATAAACAAACCTGCCCATAGATGTTTATAGCAGCTTTCATAATGCAGTGCATAACTGACAAAACTTGGAGCCAAATAAGATGTCCCTCAGTAGGTGAATGGATGAATAAACTGTGGTACATCCCAATAATGGAATGTTATGCAGCACTGAAAAGAAAGGGGTTAGCAAGCAATGAAAAGACACGGAGGAATCTTAAATGCACATTACTAAGTGAAAGAAGCCAATCTGAAAAGGCTACATACTAGATAATTCCAATTATATGGTATTCTGGAAAAACCAATCTATGGAGACAGTGAAAAGATCAGTGGTTCCCCGGGGGTAGGGGTGGACAGACCAACAGGCAGAGAGAATTTTCAGGGCAGTGAAAATATATGTATGACACTATAGTGATAGATACATGTCCTTATACTTTTGTCTAAAACCTCAGAATATAGAACATCAAGAGTGAACCCTAATGTAAATTATGGCCTTTGATTGATTATGACGTGTCCATGTAGGTTCACTGATTGTAACAAATGTCACCACTCTGGTGGGGGGATGTTGATAACTGGGGAGGTTATGCGTGGGTTGGGGCAGTGGGTATATGAGAATGGTATAATTTTTCTCTCAGTTACCTGTCCTCAAAAATAAAGTATACCTTTTTTTCTTTTTCTTTTTTAACATTTATTTATTTTTGAGAAGAGAGAGACAGAGCATGAGCGGGAAAGGGGCAGAGAGAGGGAGACACAGAATCTGAAACAGACTCCAGGCTCTGAGCTGTCAGCACAGAGCCAGACGCAGGGCTCGAACTCACGGACCGTGAGATCATGACCTGAGCCGAGGTTGGATGCTCAACCGACTGAGCCACCCAGGCGCCCCTAAAGTATACTTTTTAAAAACTCCAAAAAAAAATAAAGAATTTAAAATAAAATAACAAAAGCCATGGTTCCTTTAAAAAAAAAAAAAGTATCTTTTGATGTAATCTTCTCCATCAATCCACTTCTGACCATCCTAACCACATTATTAAAAATATATCTCCCTTTTCAGAATTCTCATTGCACTGCAATTTGTCTAGCAATTACCATTTTGGTTACACTGAAATTATTAGGGGATTTATCTTATTTCTTTTACTATAATACACTGGAAGGTTCTGGCAGGAATGACAGCATACTACTCAGGTTTCTATATTGCATAGGGATGGTGCTTAAAAAAACATAGCTGTGGAATTTAATCACTGGAGTCTAGATTTCTAGTGCTGATAAGGTATTAATTAGCCACACATGACTATTTAAATTTAAAATTAAATCAGTGTAAAATTAAATTTAAAAATCAGTTCCTCAGGTGCACTAGCCACACTCCAAGCTCTCAACAGTCACGTGCAGCTACTGGCCGCCATATTAGATAGCTCAGGTACAGGATATGTCCATCACTACAGAAAGTTCTATTGAACAGTGCTCTATTCTAGAGCTTCCTTGTTCACCTTTTTCATATAGTCCTTGAATTAAAATTGTGTTTACAATGCTTATACTTTATTTTCAAATTAAATAAAAACATTTTCTAAAATCCTGGTTGAATTACCCCGACTGTGCTCTCAAAATACGAATGACCCCTAAGACAACCTGGCTCTTTAGAGAAGTGGCTGATTCCAAGTCTAGGGCAAGAAATTTTTAAGATAAGCCTGGCCATCGAGTCATATCAGAAAATAAGGCAGATATCAAAGACTAGTGGGGTCCTGTCAAAAGGATTCGGGAGTCAACTTAGAGAAGATCCCAGTGGCCAGAGGATGTGAGGATTAATAAGAATTAACCACAAAGGACTGAATCACCCTGCATATGTAAAAATTCATAAGTTCATAAAGAACAAAACAAAAACCGTTTCAGTCCTTCTGGAAGATGAGAGGGAAACAATTTCTTATTTTTGAAACCTGGTAAATAAAGGGGAAGAGTCAAGTCTTTCTCCTGTCTTTCCTGTAGGAATTGTTCCTCAGGGCAACCACAAACAGATGTTTATGGAAGCAATTCCAGGGGAGAAAAAAAAGAACAAATGAAAGATTAGCAGATCCCATTTTGCGAACCCCTGCTGCAATAATGGCTGGGGCAAACAATCATCAGCGTCTGCTAAGAGCACAGAGGGACCTTGAGGCACAATGGGCCTCCTGCTGTAGGAACACACACTTACATGAAGTCACATCTAACGTGAATGAGACCTGTAGGCCACCAAGAGGCAGGATCTAGCAGCCAATCTTAAGGAAACGCAGGCAGTGAGGAATGTGTGAAAGGACACCAGGGAATCCAGACCTTGGAAAACTTTATGGTATAAAGGGGGAAAAACAGAAGAGGTGGGAAGCTGGAGATTAAAATAAATTGTAGAGACACCTGACATAGCAACCAAATGCAACAAGCAGACCTTGTTTGGATCCTGATGTAAACAAATCAATTGTAAGAAAGTGAGAGACAGAGAGAGAGAGACAGAGAGAGAGACAGAGAGAGAGACAGAGAGAGAGAGAGCCCTCATGCATCTGCAAGAACTGGAGAAAGTTCAACAACGAGGAACTATTCGGTTATATTAGGGAATTATTACTGATTTCTAAAGTGTGATTATGCATTTTGGTTATGTCTTTTGTAAAAGAGTTCTTATCTTTTAGAGACACACACTGAAATATACAGATAAAAATGACACAATTCTGGGATTTACTCAAAATAATCCAGGGGGAAGACAGGAAATGGATGGGGGGATACAGACAAGATTGGCCAGGACTTGGTGGTTGCTGAATATGTGTTACATTTTTCCCAATGAAAAGTTCATCTCTTTAACTCAGTCTCTGTTTTCCCCGGCTCCATCCTGTAATCGTTTAAAATAAATTTTCCAGGATGGCATTCTTCTGGTCTAATTTTGACAAGTGGAGGGGCTTAGGCATAAAGGTTCTGAGGAAAAGGCAGTCTCTGAACTTATCAGAGGGCTGTTGCATTAGAAAGCTCTGCAGCCAAGTTCCCCCCAGATGGTAACCGGGTTAAAAGCCTCACTATCTGCTGGGGTGTTCTCTCTCCCCTGCATATTCTAATTCACCAACCAGATTGTCATTCAAGTCACATGCAAATTACATTGTTCCAGAAATTTGCAGGTCAGCCTAGAGGGCTTTCAAGTGCAGGCGGAGGTGTCTCCACCTCCTCTCCTCCCCCTCCGGTGCTACCCCCTTCTATTCTTTCCACTTTAACAAAATGTACAGAAGTACAGAAACTCCTCTTTCAGTGTATAACTGAGGCTACCCTCTGGGAGAGCTTCTTCTGCCCCCGCCCCGGCCTTCCCCCCTTCCAAGGATGAGTCAAGATCAAGAGCTCAAAGTTCAAACCCCCAGCTGGAAGGAAGGAAGCTTCTTTGACAAATCAAACTCCTGGGCACAGGTGAGCACTCTTTTCTAGGAATCTTTCAAAGAGGTTACAAGGCCTCAGTGGCATAGGACTAGTTTCTATGTTCACATTTTCTTCCAGGACGCCTGGCCTTTCTTCTGATTCCTATTCCGTAAGTTACGATCACATTTCACACCGACTCCTGTGATTATTCCCAGTGAGGCCACCGGGGTTTCGGATGTTCCGGCACTCTTCAATTACACGTTTGCAGGCTCTCTCAAGGATGGTGTGGCAGACAGCTAGTTATCCCCCTGCCGATCTATCCTGTCCTTTCAGGGTAAAGACTGCCCAGGTAAAGACGACATTTCCCAGCCTCCCTTGCAATTTGGCAGGGTCATTAGACTTAAGTTCTAACCAGTGGGCTAGAAAGACCAATTATGGTACCAATTTGGAATTCTGTCTTGAGAAAAAAGTCGATGAGTGCTCCTGGTCCTTCCCCCCTTCTACTGGCTGGAGAAGATGAGAAATGGACTCACAAGAAGAAAGCATGAGTTGAGAATGGAGTGGTCCCACAGCCCTGAATTGCCACCTCTGCACTGTGACACTGTGGCATGAGGGATATGACTTGTATCTTGTGGAAGCCCGGAGAACTCTTGGTTTGGCAGTTTACCCTGTATCTTAACGAATACAGACGGCTACCTACGACCTCTGGGAACCAATTCTACTTGGACAACTCTAAACACGACTTTATTTCCAAGAACCTGAAGCAGCTCCTTCCCATCACTTTCTTGTCCCAATTTCCTGTCCCTGAAGCCATGCGGTGCAATGCAGTCACTTTGATGATGTGTCTGTCCATGGCTATAAACTCAAGATTCACTTTGGGAGGCTGAAATTTTTCCATAGAGCACTCCACACGAACCTCTCCTCTTGAATGTCAAATGACAAGGAAGGTTTGGAAACATCAAGGAGCAATGGGCCTCTACTCCTACTTTCCGAGGTCCCTAGAGCTCGTATCTTTATGGTTCTTCCTTGGAAAGAGCATTTCCTTCCCACCAAGAGCCAACAGCTCGGCCAACACTGGCAGACATACTCCATTACAAGTAATAATGGGACTCAAGCACTTTAGAAGCTTTTACTAATTGAGCTGCTGAATATCCCTGTGAAGTAGGTAACTATTATCATCCCCAATTACTGTCAAGAAGCTGAGCTGCAGAGATATTAAGTGGCTTGCCAGAATCGTGCAGCAGAGTTGCAAGCAGAGTAAGTTCTCTGGTAGAGGCTGAATTTCAGCCCTAGTCAAAGGAACCAGAATTGTCCTGGAAATCAGGAGACCTGTGTTCCAGTAGTGGTTCTGTCATCAACCACTGAGTAGAAGTCTTTTCCTCTTTCTGTGCTCAAGTGTGTGCACGCTTGGGTGTGGGTGTGGGTGTGTGGGTGTGTGTGCGTGCACGCATTCGTGTGTGGGTGTGCATGTGTGTGTGTGTGTAGTCTGAATAATCTGCCCACTCTCCGGGCTTTTTCCCACTGAAGGCAGAAGCGGAATTTCAAAGGAACAGACATCCCACTGCTGATTCTCCCAGGAAGAAGTTAATCCTGAGACAGGAAATGAAGATTTAAAGGAGAAAACTTTCTCTTTAATGGGGAAGACTCCAAGGTGAAGACAGGCCTGTGTTGGGTTAAAGTATGGTTCCCAGGATGTTCAGGGGAGTTAGGGGCTGGCCCAGGACACATGGTGAAGTGAGGAGCCGTAGGGAGTTCAGGGCCCCTTTCCAGGCCAAGGTGGGGCTGCTGAAGAAGGTGACGAAGGGAACACAGCCCAGCCTGGCAGTGATCAGTTGAGGCCAAGTTTATGGAGTGATGGGGCAAGGCCAGCAGCCCAGGAAGGAAAAATGTGAAAGACTGTGCTCAGAGGTACAAAGTGGTACTTTGGGAAATGTTCCTAATCCACAGGGACACTGAGAAGAGCAAATTTCTCAGCATGAATGTTGTGTGCGCTGTGCCGTAACAATTTAGAAACAAACAGGAGGGGCGCCTGGCTTGCTCAGATTCGTTAGAGCATACAGCTCTTGACTTTGGGATTGTAAACTTGAGCCCCACGCTGGGCGCAGAGTTTATTTAAAAAAAAGCAAAAGAACAAAAACAAAATACTTTGGGAACAAACAGAAGTCACTGGCTGCATGGCATGGGACACTCAGAGATCTGTAAGCCTCCTTTTCACTGAGACACATGAGCCAGAGCCCTGTGCGGCTGGAAATCCAGCCCAAGGCCTCGGGTGGAAGTCTCACTCAGGATTTTCACCCCCACTGCAGTCCACACTGGCCCCAGCTTGTAGATAATGGCTGAGGTTGTGCTTAGGGCACAGGGCCTTCATTCATTGGAGGTCTGGTGAAGTCCCAGACTAAGAAAATGGGAAGGGGTGTCTGTGGTCTCTCTGTTCTATTCCCAGCTTTTGTTTTAAAGGAATTAAACTCAAGTAAAGTTTGGCTGACTCACTGCACACTCAATGCATCGTGACAAAGGTCAACACTACCCCAATCCATATCTGTCCCCCTGGAAAGTTCTATCACTCTAGAAAATTTCCTCAAACTCCTTTCCAGTCAATCTCCTCACCCTTCAACAAGCAACTGATCTTTTGATTTCTATCACCTTTGTGTAGTTTGGTCTGTTCGAAAACTTGTTAGAAATGGAACCATACCGGGGCGCCTGGGTGGCTCAGTTGGTTGAACAGCTGACTTCAGCTCAAGTCATGATCTCACGGTTCATGGGTTTGAGCCCCACATCGGGCTCTATGCTAACAGCTCAGAGGCTGGAGCCTGTTTCAGATTCTGTGTCTCCCTCTCTCTCTGCCCCTTCCCCACTCCCACTCTCTTTCTCTCTCTCTCAAAAATAAATACATTAAAAAAAAAAAAAAAACCTGGAACCATATTGTTTGTACTCTCTACCCATTTTTAACATGCAAATGCTGTTTTCAATTATGTGCCAGGAGTAAACATGGCATGCCAAGAAGATACCAAGACCCAGAGGCTATGCATCTCCCCTAGCACACCTGACGAGGCAGACGCAAGCTGGCAGAGATTAAATTTCTCAACCTTCATCTTTTGCTGAGTGTCCAGGCTGATCTCTTGCTTCCCTCAGTCCAAAGTCCTGAAACCTCAGGGCTTGCTTTGACCTCAACTCCCCTCCACCTGGCCCCAGCACAGACCAGTCTCTGTACCCTGAGGGTCCCGGCATCCTGGGCTATATTGGGCTAGAGTAACAATCCTGATGCAGACATAGAGCTTTGTTAAAGCTTTAGAGCTAATAATATTTGCTACCATTTATCGAAAGCTCTCCAAGACACCATGCTTTATGTTTGTATGTATCATCTCAGATAATTTTCACAGCCCCTCCCCCACTCCTGAATTATTTCAATTTTACACATGAGGAAACTGAGGCTCACAGAAATTAGAATGGGGCTTCTAAGACTTTCATGTGCAAATGATTCACCTGGGGGGTCTTGTTTAAATGCAGATCCTTACTTAGTAAGTCTTTGGCTGGCCTGAGGGTCGGTATCTTGTAATAAGCTGCCAATCAACACTGACGGTGTTGGCTCCTGGATCATACTTGGAGTAGCAATGGGTGACATAACCCCTCTGAGGTCACATCCAGGCTATGAACTCTGAATAGCTGCTTCCAAAGCTCGTGCTCTTAACCGTTCTGCTTATGTGGTGCGAAGAAGAAGGAGAAGGAGAAGGAAGAGAAGGACGGGAGTGGGAGGAGGAGCTAAAGAACACTGGGGTGGTGGTGTGGGCAGATTGAACAAGTGAATCTGGAGTTTGGGACCCAGAGAGAGGAAGCAAGATGGT
Source organism: Prionailurus viverrinus (assembly GCF_022837055.1). Lineage (NCBI taxonomy): Eukaryota > Metazoa > Chordata > Mammalia > Carnivora > Felidae > Prionailurus > Prionailurus viverrinus. The sequence continues at coordinate 39,169,065 of NC_062562.1, forward strand.
GGGCCGCTGGGGCCGGATTAGAGAAGAGGAATGGCTACCAGCCCCTGGAGGTGAGATTGATATAAAGTCTGGCCATTTAAATGTGTTTGCTATGTTTTGCTATAGGCCTTTTGATATAGCCCTGACCCTTCAGCAGCATCTGTCACTCACATAACCTTGAACTTGAATTGGTGCAAGTTTGGCCAGATGAGAATTGGGGTAGGATAGAAAATATGTGGTAGGCAAAGATGGGGAAGGGAATCTAAATGGAAAGTCAGAGCCAAAGGAGGTTAGGGGAGGGGAGGCTCCCTTTGCCCCTGCCCCAATTTCCCATGAGAGAAAATCTGGGTCTCTTACTGTGCTTGAGTTGGGCACTCAAGCTCATCTTGTTCATAATTTTAAGAGCAGTTACAAGACTTCACATCTGTTACTTCATTTATTACACATAACAGTCTTGGGGGGCCAGAGGCTACGAATCATCACTCCTTTTTCTTTTTTTTTTTTTTTTTCAACGTTTATGTATTTTTGGGACAGAGAGAGACAGAGCATGAACGGGGGAGGGGCAGAGAGAGAGGGAGACACAGAATCGGAAACAGGCTCCAGGCTCTGAGCCATCAGCCCAGAGCCTGACGCGGGGCTCGAACTCACGGACCGCGAGATCGTGACCTGGCTGAAGTCGGACGCTTAACCGACTGCGCCACCCAGGCGCCCCATCACTCCTTTTTCAAAGACTCAGAAATCAAGGTGTGGTGGGGGTGGCCACTGGAATTTTCTCAGTCACCCAGTTGCAGGGTGTCAAAGAGGGGCCAGAAATGTGCTTCTCAACCCCCTCTGGGAATCAGAATCAGCTGGGAGTGTTTAAAGAGAACCTGTTGGGGCACCTGGGTGGCTCAGTCAGTTTGACTTCGACTCAGGTCATGGTCTTACAGTTCGTGGGTTCGAGCCCCACGTTAGGCTCTGTGCTGACAGCTCAGAGTCTGGAGTCTGCTTCGGATTCTGTGTCTCCCTCTCTCTCTCTGCCCCACCCCTGCTCATGCTCTGTCTCTCAAAAAAAAAAATTTTTTTTTAAATTAAAATAAATAAATAAATAAAGGGGATCTGTTGCCTGGATCTCCACCAGCAACCTGATTCTGTTCATTTAGAGTTGGGCCCGAGCATCAGGACATATAAGCCCCCCACTGATCCGAGGAGGATACAAGTCAACACCCCAGGGGATGTCTGAAACCACAGACAGTACTGAGCCCTGTATCTACTGTTTGTTCCTGTATGTACATACCTATGATAGAGTTCAGTTCATAAATTAGGCACAGTGAGAGAATAACAATGACTACTAATAAAATAGAACAATTCTAGCAATGTAATGTGATAAGTTATGTGGATATGGTCTCTCTCTCTCTCTCAAAATACCTTTTTGTACAGTAGTCATCCTTCATTTCCTGGTGACAGGGAGATGACAAAATGCCTGTGTAGGAGATGCCGTGAGGTGAATGATGTAGGCACTGTGACGTAGCATCAGGCTAGTAATGACCTTCTGACACTTGGTGAGAAGGAGAATCATCTGCTTCCAGACCACAGTTGGCCCTGGGGTAACTGAAGCCACCGAAAGCGAAACCACGGGCAAGGGGGAACTACCGTATTTTTCAAAAGCTTCTCATTGATTCTAATGTTCAGTCAGAGTGAGAGCCCCTACGCTGGCTGATACACATAAAGTGCTCACCTCAGTCAGCCCAAGGTCAGCCACAGCTAATGTCAGCAGCTGGGAACACTTTCACCATACAAACTCAAACCCCATGATGCCATGCTGTCAACCATGGTTCTCAGACGCTACTAATCCTAAGGATCACCTGGCTTGTTAAGACAACTCCCTGGTCCTCACACGCACAGTTTCTGACCTAGTAGGTCTGGGCTGGGAACTTAGAACGTGCCTTTCTCACAGGTAGGCTTTCCAGGTGCTGTTGGCCCAGGGATCACACTTTGAGAACCGGTTCTACAAACCAAGTAAGGGAAGGGGACTCTTTTCCATCTTTCTGGGTGAAATGGCCAGGCTGGGGCTCTTCCAGTGGCCTGCCATGACAGGTGGAAGGATCTGCTGTCCAGGCCACCTTTCACCAGGTGCATTATCTAGTTAGGTGTGACTAAAAATGGCTCGCTGGTGACTAGCCTTCCAGGACGGGGGCCTACATTTGATGGCTAAGACTGAGAGAAAACACCCATTGCCTAGGCAATGCCGTCTGGCTCACATGATTAGGGACTACTTAAAAAGAAAGGGGCGGGGCGCCTGGGTGGCGCAGTCGGTTAAGCGTCCGACTTCAGCCAGGTCACGATCTCGCAGTCGTGAGTTCGAGCCCCGCGTCGGGCTCTGGGCTGATGGCTCAGAGCCTGGAGCCTGTTTCCGATTCTGTGTCTCCCTCTCTCTCTGCCCCTCCCCCGTTCATGCTCTGTCTCTCTCTGTCTCAAAAATAAATAAACGTTAAAAAAAAAATTTAAAAAAAAAAAAGAAAAAGAAAAAGAAAGGGGCTAGGAGGGGGGAGGAAATGAAAATCTGTAAAAGAAAATCTCTAGTGTCAAAGGTTCTGAACACTTGAATGCTCATCCAGGCTCTCACAGACACAGAAAGACATAATGATATACTCTCTATCCTTTCAGCCCAAGGGAAGCATTCTAGAACCTTCTTGGGATTTTCTGCTCTGATGGAAAAAACCAGACGCTGCCCCATTTGAAGCCATGAGTTGCATTACGTGCAACCTCCCACCACCTCCACCCTGACCACAGCCTGATCAGTTCTATTAGCCCCAAACTGCCACCTGTAGGCCTAAGGGAGTCCAGCAGCCAATGAGGAGGCCCGGTGCAAGAACTCTGGCCAATAGGGAAGCTCTGTGGTGGGCAGTGGCTACCTGTCCAAGTTAGAGCTACTCTCTGGGGGACACACAGGATGACGGTAAAGCAGCAGCAGTGGTTAGGAGGTGAGACAAAAACAGAGGGAGGGCTGAGAAACTGGGTTACCAGGAGGACAGAGTCTTCAGAATAAGCAGCCCTTGTGAGGTGCTGACAGGGTGGCCAGGTCACTAGTACTGCTGATGTTCTCAGCCATGTTCCCTACTGGTTTCTTGCCCACGAAGTTTGTTGGCTAAGTAGAGCTAATGACCTCCTCCCCCTTCCACCACCCCACAGACCAGCGATGGAAGTCCGGGTTTAATTCAAAGACCCTCATGGGCCACAGTCCCCAAAGGTCATGCATCCATGTGTTTTCTCCTTGACTTCTTCCATGTGGTTAAGCAAAAAAACCGAGGACAACCGCAGCCATTTCTGCCTCCACACGTTTGCTCTCCTCTGTGGAAGTGCCTTCATCCTACCTTCAGACAGATATTCTCACCCCCCACTGTCTCTCTCTCTGGTCATTGAGGTGTAAGACTGGAAAATCAAATATGAGCTACTTTGGTGCTATGTCATAGGTGTCCTATGAATTCAGGTAAAAAGGTTCTACAGCATAACTCACCAGAGCTTTCTGCACTGAGATGCAGGTGGAGTCCCAGTTAAATATGGATATTTGATCCACAACCCTTTTGGTTGCCAGTGAAAAAGAATTCCAATTCAAATTGGCCAAAAAACAAAGGGCAGGCATGGGGTAAGGCACACAATGGGAGGGGAGAAAGGAAGGGGGAGGGTACCTTTACTTTAGAACATCCCACTGTCGCTGCATTCAGGAGTTCCAACACTCTCATTAAGACTCAATATTTCTCGGGCACCTGGGTGGTTCAGTCGGTTAAGTGTATGATCTCACGGTTTGTGGGTTCGAGCCCTGCATCCGGCTCTGTGCTTAACACTTGCTCAGAGCCTGGAGCCTGCTTTGGATTCTGTGTCTCCTTCTCTCTCTGCCCCTCCTCTGCTCATGCTCTGTCTCACTCTGTCTCTCAAAAATAAATAAAAGTAAAAAAAAAAAAATTAACAAAGAAAGGACTCAATATTTCTCCATTCCTCACCTCTAGTTCTCTTCATTCTTGAGTGGTAAGTACCACCATTAGTAACTCAAGGCTTACATTCTACCAGTAGAAATAAATGGACGCCTTCTTTTCTCTTAGATCAGGCAGGAGTCCTGGCAAGCCTCCATTGGTCACAAGTCTATCACAGCACCTGCTTATGGACTGGTGATGCCTAGGTTTTGTGCCTACCTCTGGACAGAGAGTAGGCAAGGGCTGGTCCCCAAAGGAGGGTTGGGATCCTATTATCAGAAGAATGGAGAATGAATGCTGGGAAGGCAAAACCTATAAATGCCTTCTTCAGTATTTTCCTTGGTTTCATTCTCTCTGTCTTTATCTTTGCCAAGGAAAGGTGGCCCAAAGCAGGATTTGGATAGGTTGATGTCTTAGCCAAAAAGCATCTCCATAACACCACCCAACATCACCAGTTCCTGTGAGGCTGGCCATGTGTTTTCTGGCATGGATTCTCTTTTGTCCTTGCTTCTTTCTATAATCTAGAACACAAGTATGAGGATCTAACATTCCCTTGCCAGTTCTATCTCTAATTTGTAAAAGGGCACTCCGTCTCCCTGACTTCTCTCCAAAGAGACTGAAGACTGTCCCCCATACATGGTCTCAGGGCACAAAGCACCTGTACCAACAAGGCCCCTGGACGCTTCCCAGTAACATTGTTTCCTTGAGCCCCACCCTGAGGCTTCTAAAGCTACAAGGGAAATCCAAGATTTCCCTACGTTCCAAATAATGTCTGTCTTTTCATTTTCTGCTGTAACAAAGCTTAAAACAAAGGCAAAGATATAGGGACTCCTTTTTTTTTTTTTTTTTTTTTTTTTTTTTTTTTAATTTTTTTTTTTTTTTTTTCAACGTTTATTTATTTCTGGGACAGAGAGAGACAGAGCATGAACGGGGGAGGGGCAGAGAGAGAGGGAGACACAGAATCAGAAACAGGCTCCAGGCTCTGAGCCATCAGCCCAGAGCCCGACGCGGGGCTCGAACTCACGGACCGCGAGATCGTGACCTGGCTGAAGTCGGACGCTCAACCGACTGCGCCACCCAGGCGCCCCTAGGGACTCCTTTTTGATAAATTCTTCAAGATAATGTCTTCTATCTATCCTGAAGGAATTAATCATGCATACAAAGCTTATTAAATTACAAGCATATTAATCCCTCTATCATTTATAAAGGAAAAGAGTTGGAGACCATTTAAATATCCAACCATACAAGAATCAGTAAACAGCTAAGGTACATTCACCGCCATTATGCAGCTATCACATAGGAATACGATGCAACCAATAAAAATAATGTAGAAGGATATCCAATGATGTGAGAGAATAGGATATGCTGCTAAGTGAAAACAGAAGAAAATGCTACCTTCCATTTTTAAAAACTGTGAGCACACTGTTATTGGCCGAACTGTGTCGCCCTCAAAAATCATAAGTTAAAGCCCCAATGCCAATGTGATTGTATCTGGAGATCCAGCCTACAGGGAGGTAATTAAGGTTCAACGAGGTCATAAGAATGGGGCCCTGATACAACAGGATTGGTTCCTTATAAGAAGAAACATCAGAGAGCCCACCGTCTCTATCTCTCTGCCATGGGAGGACATGGCGAGAAGGTGACCATCTACAAGCCAGGAGGAGAGTCCTCACCAGAACGTGGCCACCCAGATCTGGGACTTCCAGCCTCCAGAAATGTTGTTTACGCCACCCAGGCTATGATATTTTGTTCTGGCAGCCTGAGCTAAGATACTCATGTGTACAGATGGCATGAAGCCATGTTAACAGGGATTATCTCTGTGAGTAGGATTACTGGGGACTTTCAGCTTCAGCATTTTATTTTTGTAGGCTTATTAGAGGGAACAAATATGATTTTTATAAATGCACAAAATCAATGCTATCTTTCTATATGTCAGTAATGGTTACTTATGGGTATGACAGAATTAATACATGTTCAGTGAAGAAACTGGTGGTTTTATGTTCTTTTTGCCGATCTGTACTTTCTAAAATATCTACGATAAGTAGATATTAATTTCATTTTTTAAAAAGTTATTTTCACAGATTTTCCCCTTACACAGTAAATCATCTCTAAGGGATGCCTGAGGCCCATTTGTGTGAGAGTGTGTGTGTGTGTGTGTGTGTGTGTGAAAGAGAGAGAGAGAGAGAGAGACAGAGACAGAAAGAGAGAGAGAGAAGGAGAAGAGGAGAGAGAGAGATAGAAAGGGAGAGTGAGACCTTGAAAACCCATATCTTAGAATTCTTACACTCAACAAGCTTCAACTGACAGCCACTGCAGGTCAGGTGCTGATCTGTATTTTTTTTTCTTTACTACTGTAATAGTTTTTTTTTTTAAATCATGGTGTAACAGTATTACCACACACTTAGCAGTTTAAAACAACACACATTTATTCTCTACCATTCCATGTGTATCAGGAACCCTGGCACGGCTTGGCTGGGTCCTCTGTTTAGGTTCTCATGAGAGTACAGTCAAGGTGTCAGCTGGGGCTGCATTCTCATTAGAGGCTCGACTAGGGAAGGACCTGCTTTCAACCTTCTTCAGGCTGTTGGCAGAAATCAGTTTCTCATAGTTTAGAGCTAAGATTTCAGATTCTTGCTGGCTGAATCTTGTTGGTCAGAGGCCACCGTCAGCTGCAAGAGACACCACAAGGTTTGTCCTTTCTACAGATGTTCCCCAGCATGGATGCTTGCTTCCTCCAAGCCTGCAAGGAATGTAGAGACTACAGCAGCACCTGACATCCGGTAATCACATACACGTAATCATGTGTACTAGTGTGTAGAAGCAAGTCACATGTGGGGCACCCGGATGGTTCAGGAGGTTGAGCAACCGACTTTGGCTCAGGTCGTGATCTCACAGTTTGTGAGTTCGACCCCACATCAGGGTCACTGATGTCAGTGCAGAGCATGCTTCAAATCCTCTGTCTCCCTTTCTCTCTGCCCCTCCCCTGCTCTCTCTCTCAAAAATAAATAAACATTAAAAAAAAAAAAAAAGAAGTGAGTCACAAGTTCTGCCCAGTCTCACGGGGATGGAACCCACAAGGGCACAACCACAGGCAGATCACAGAGCCACCTTAAGCATCTGCCACAAATGCTATATTTAATTTTATCGAATTCGATGCATTTGAAAAAATGAAACAATGTAAGATTTTTTTCATGTTCTGTCTGAGACCATTATTTTTACAGGGCTTTAATTCTCTGCTTATCATATTTTTTGAGATTCTCACTCATCTTCTCTTTAAATTACTATGTAAAATTTTTAATGAAGTATAAGAATATCTCCAGGAAAGAGAACAAATCATAGATGTATACAGTTTGAAGACTTTTCATAGGGACACCTGGCTGGCTCAGTCAATAGAGTGTGGGACTCTTGATCTCAGGGTTGTGGGTTTGAGCTCCATGTTGGGTATGGAGATTCCTTAAAAATAAAAATCTTTATTAAAAAAAAAGATTGTTCATGAAATGATTGCCCCCACATAACTGGCACAATGGATCAAGAATCACCACGTTCCTGGCTTTAGAAGCCCCCTTGTGCTTCCCGGCAGGGCTACCCTCTCCTCCTCTGCTAACTTGTTCATGCCTGTCGACCCCACTTATTGAGTTGTCCCAGAATAGGGATTTTTAGGCTTAGGAACAAGACTGGCTCAGCCAACCAGGACCAAAAAGAACCTTTGCTACAGACCCAGTGCTGATAGAAATGATGCTTTGGCTCAAGCAGGATTGAGCTGCTGGCATTTACAGGCTGATGACTTCCTCCCCACCGGAGAAATTGGAAGGAAAAAAACAAAAAACAAACTGTGTTGGAGGGAATCAAAGGCCAAGAGAGGAAGAGCTACTGTGGGGTGTTCTTCGCCCCTGGAGATGTCTCTACTTCCAGACTCACGTGAATTACTCCCCAGGGAAGCAAAGAAAATTTGCAGATGTGAGTGGGGGAACTAAGACTTCTCTGAGGCAGCACTGTCCAAGAGAAATATAATGCAAGCCATAGTATGCAGTTTTAAATTTTCTGGTGGCTGTGTAAAACAAAAGAAGAGGAAATAAGCTTTAATCCTTTTAATGATTAAATATTAAATAATAATTTAATTTTAATATTTTTTTTATTAAAAATATCCAAAATAATATCATTTTAACCTAAATCAGTATAAAATTATACATGAGATATTAATGAGATATTTTATATACAATGAGATGTTTTACTTTTTTATTTTCATACTAAGTCAAGGAAATCCAGTGCCTTAGGTCTAGAGTTTCACAGGCCAATTCAGACTAGCCACGTTTCATTGGCTCAGTAGCTTATGTGCCTGATGACTATGGTATCTGTGGCCCGTAGAGTTCTAAGGATATGAGAAAATAAAAAATGCCGATTTTTCAAATGCTTCAAAGGTAGGTTCCAATGATAATCAAGACCCATGCATTCATTCATCAAACATTTTTGCATACAGGGGCTAGAAAGAACTCAAAGCTTCTGCCCTTAAGGACCTTAAAATGGAGCAAGGGAGACAGACGTGAATAGACCATTATACCATCAGGGGGTGAATGCAGTGCCAGAGAAAAGCAGGAGGGAGCAAAGAGATGACCATCTACATGGCAAGGTGACTGGACAAACAGGCACCCTAATATTACCACCCATTACAATCAGTTAAGATGCCTCAAACTCTCATCATTCAGTGGGCTCTGTGTCATGAAAACAGCCAGGTTCGAATACAAACACCTATTCGGGCAGGGGAACATGGAAACTCAGGCAAGCCCATTTACGTGCATTATTGTTTGAAACCAGATTTATTTGTGTTATTTAACAGAAAACAAAGCCGGAGGATGGGAGAAAGATCTAAGACTAAAGGCTCAACTGTGGAACACTCAGATCCTAGAAGGCTCCTAAAACACGACAGTAAAAGGGAAAAATGCATTGAAAGTGCAGATTTAAATGTCAGGAGGAAGCAGCAAAGGTACATGACTTTACACACGGAGAAAGTAGCCCAGACCAATGTCTTTCTTTTTCCTAACGTGTCCTATCCACCTAAGTATGCATCCCTAAATAATAGACGACTGTACTTTTGAGAATCTCATTATTAAAAAAAATTTTTTTTTAATGTTTATTTTTGAGACAGAGAGAGAGAGAGAGCGCGCAAGCTGGGGAGGGGCAGAGAGAGAGGGGGAGACACAGAAACTGAAGCAGGCTCCAGGCTCTGAGCTGTCAGCACAGAGCCCGACACGGGGCTCGAACTCACGAACCATGAGATCATGCCCTGAGCCGAAGTCAGACTTTTAACTGACTGAGCCACCCAGGCGCCCCTGAAAATCTCATTATTAAAAGAGAACTGACATACAAAAAATGGCACATATTTAAAGTGCAGTTTTTGAGGTGGATATCATTGTTGTCTCAGTTTGTCAGATGAGGACAGTGAGGCTCACAGAGGGGAGGCTGGCCTTTCCAGGGTCCTACACCTGTGAGGGCAGGTTTGTCTCCAGGGCTCCAGCCCAGGCCCTGTCCTCCCTGTCTGTCTCCACTCCAACTCCCCTGTAGGAAACCAGAGGTGACACTATGATGGCCCTGGTGAGGCTGGGATGGGAGACTTCCAGGCGGGCAGGAAGACTCGGGGTGACTGGGGGTGCCCAAAAGTCTGGGAGACTTTATTTGGGCTTTGTGTTCAGCCTTCCTCTTCACGCTCATTTTCCTTTGGCCCCTCCCCCAGCCCTCCCCATGCAGGGAATGGAGTGTAGACCCCAGGAACGGAGGGGAGGCACCCATGGCTGAGAAGCCCAGGTAACAACCACTCATTCTCCCAGGTAAAGTGCCAATGAAAGTCTGTTACAGTTTCACTAACAAATGAGTGTGAAAACATGTTGGGAATTTTCTGGTTATCCTCAAAGTATGCTCAAGAGAGAAGCAGCGGGGTGCGGTGTTTAACCATCAGCCTGTGGGTTCGAATCCCACGTGTCCCTCTTCTTCTGATGACCCTGGGGAGGCTCATTACCTCCCTGATCTGCCCGAGTTTCTCCCTCTACTGTGGGATCCCAGCATTACCTACTCATGGAGTGGCTGGGAAAACCCACTGAGAGGAAGCCTGTAGAGCATTTAACTCAGTGCCTGGCCCACGAGAAGGATTTCAGAAGGACCAGCTGCTATCACTAATGAAAAATAACACTACATGAGACAGAAAGCAAGAGGAGAGACCTCGGTCTCCATCAAACCTTCAAGCATGTGCCCCACTGCCTCTGTTCTGGAGTATTCCAGCAGGCATGGAAGGAATTCTTATGGCGGTGGTGTCCTGTCAGGATGCAGGGGACTCCTCAGGAACCTAAGGTGGGGTCCTCAGAAGAACCACGGGCCATGGGTATGGACACCGGGGAGGGGCCGAGAGGAGCAGGTGCATTCTCTCTCCAGTTCCCTGAGACCAGATGCCGCCACTCTGACTTTCTCCTTCCTTCCCACTTTGGCTCTGCTTCCCTCCCTTGCCCTTCCATCCTCCTCCCTCCCAGTCCTTTCTCCCTCTCTGGATTTGTTAAATTCCCATGGCTGCTGTACCAGCTCACCACAGACTTGGTGGCATAAAACAATGGAAATTGATTCTCTCCCAGTTCTGGAGCTGGATCTGAAATCAAGGTGTCCACAGAGTTGGTTCTTTCTGGAGGTTCTGAAGGAGAATTGGTGTCTTGTCTTTCTCCTTGTACAGGCCACCAACAGTCTTTGGCATTCCCGATGCCTTGGTCTGTGGACGCATCACTAGGACCTCCGCCACACTCTTCACATGCACCCCCACCCCCGGTCTCTGTATCAGAGACCCTCTCCTTTCATCTCTGAGGACACCACTCATTGGATCTAGAGCCTCCCCTCAAACCCAGGGTCATCTCATCGTAAAATTCTTTTTTTAATGTTTATTTTTGAGAGAGCGAGGGAGGCTCAGACAGAGAGAGAGGGAGACAGAGGATCCAAAGTGGGCTCTTTGCTGACAGCAGAGAGCCCCATGTGGGGCTCGAACCCGTGACCTGGGAGACCATGACCCGAGCTGAAATCAGACGGTTAACGGACTGAGCCACCCAGATGTCCCAGTTATCTCATCTCTAAATCTTAACTTAATAACATCTGCAAAGACCCTTTTTCCAAATAAAATCCTATTCTGAGGTTCTGGGTGACTGTATATCTTTTGGGGCCACTATTTAGCTCACTAAATGCTTTTTCTATTTTCTCTCCAACCCCCAATTTTGTATATCCACCCCCTTTTCCTCTCCCCACTCCTTTGCCCACCCCCCTTGTTCCTCTCCCTCTCCCTCTTCTTCCCCTTCTCTCCCCTCTTCCCCCTCTCTTTTCTCTCTCCACTGCCTTTTTAAAATAAAGCTTCTCTGGGGTGCTTGGGTAGCTCAGTTGGTTGGGCGTCCGACCTCGGCTCAGGTCATGAACTCACGGATCTAGGGTTGGAGCCCCGTGTCAGGCTCTGTGCTGACAGCTCAGAGCCTGGAGTCTGCTTCGGATCCTGTGTCTCCTTCTCTCTCTGTTACCCGCCTCCCCACCACCTCCCCACCCCCACCCACTTGCACTCTCTCTCTGTTTCTCTCTCAAAAATTAAAATAAAGATAAAAAAAATATTTTAAATAAGACTTCTCTTTGGTGCTTCCTCATCATTTAGCTTGTACTGGCCAGAACTTCACATAAATTGTCAGATCGGATGCCCAGCAATAGCTAGTCTAGAATTTTTAATTTAACATTCTTGGGAGGACAGTTTTGACTGGGTGAGCCTGATCAGGTGTCCAATCAGCTGTGGGCTTAGAGGCAGGGTTAGTTACCAGGTGCAGGCAGGTCAGTCTGGGCCCCCAAGGGGGACCCGCCTGTCAATGGGTCCACTGTATGTGTAATCAGAACTCGCTGCCCAGTCGCTGCGGGTCATGGGGCATCAACAGAGCTTTCAGATACCTTTTTCTGCCAAGATTTAATAAATCTGCTCCATCTGGGCCTGTATTCAATGCCATGAGGCATAGTTTTTGTAACTTGCTTGATTGTGAGAATCATATGAGAAAGGAGGGTGTTTTGTTAAAAACAGAGATTACCAGGCCCGCCTTCTCTGGACCTCATTCTAATAAACACTCAAGAAGATTCTTACCAACAGAAAATTGTGGAAAACAGAACCATAGCGCAAAGTGTCTTTCTTTCTTCTTTTTTTTTTTAACGTTGATGCATTTTTGATAGACAGAATATGAGCAGGGGAGGGGCAGAGAAAGAGGAAGACACAGAATCTAAAGCAGGCTCCAGGCTCTGAGCTGTCAGCACAGAGCCCAAGGTGGGGTTCGAACCCAAAACCATGAGATCATGACCTGAGTCAAAGTCAGATGCTTAACTACTGAGCCACCCAAGCTCCCTGAGCACAATGTCTTTCTTTAAAAAATTTTTTTTCAATGTTTATTTATTTTTGAGAGATAGAGAGAGACAGAGCATGAGCAGGGGAGGGGCAGAGAGAGAGGGAGACACAGAATCCAAAGCAAGCTCCAGGCTCTGAGCCATCAGCACAGAGCCTGATGCGGGGCTCTAACTCATGAACGGTGAGATCATGACCTGAGCCGAAGTCAGACACTTAACCAACTGAGCCACCCAGGTGCCCCACAATGTCTTTCTAATGTCAAAGAGTTTGTCTCACTGTTCCCAGCAAATCTATCCCCCGATAACAGATTGCTGTGAGGTTCAACCAACCTGAAGAGAAAACGTGGTAACCACGTGCAATGCCAGAACTGGAAGCGTGGCATGGCGTGGTGAGGAATGTGGGCTTGGGGCTGCTGCACAAACCAAAAGTTGCTGGTCAGTGGCCCGCGGCTACGTGACTTCTCTAAACCTCACATCCACTTGTAAGATGGGGGACAACGATATTCTCGTTGGTCTTTTTGTGAAGATGAAGGACTGTAATGAACATGAGGCGTGTGTTTTGAGCGTGTCCTCTATGGAACACATCACATGGGCCATGTCGTAAAGCAGCCAGCACTGCACATGGCTGTGGCGGGGGGCAGCCGCCTTCTCTGCTGGGTCCGGAGCTGCTGCAGCCGCCCTGGCCAGGTAGAGAGCACCCTCTCTTGAACAGAATTGTTCTCTCTGCGAAAGAGAGAGATGGGGTGGCAGGGAATGAACACTGGGTTAGAAGCGACCCACTGTGTCTGCCACATCTTCTTAGGGGCATTTCCAGCAGTGTTTGGTTTTGTTTAATTTTTGTCATAGAAATTCTCAAATCTACAACAAAAGAAGAGAGGATCATACAACGAACCCCGTGTCCCCATTGGCCAGCTGCAACGACCATCTTCTGCCATTCTGATTTCACATCTCTCCCTTCCTTACCACCTCCCCACTGCCCCCACTAGAATACTATAAAGGAATCGCTTCACTTTTTTTTTTAATTAAAAAAATTTTTTTAACTTTTTAAATTATTTTTGAGAGACAGGGAGAGACAGAGCATGAGCAGGGGAGGGGCAGAGAGAGAGAAAGGGAGACACAGAATCTGAAGCAGGCTCCAGGTTCTGAGCTGTCAGCACAGAGCCTGACGCAGGGCTCAAACTCACAGACTGTGAGATCATGACCTGAGCTGAAGTCAGTCGCTTAACTGACTGAGCCACCCAGGTGTCCCTTAATTTTTTAAAATATTCTTTGAGAGAGACAGACAGAGCATGAGTGGGGGAGGGGCAGAGAGAGAGGGAGACACAGAATCTGAAGGAGGCTCCAGGCTCCTCCTGGCTGTCAGCACAGAGCCTGACGTGGGTCTTGAACCATGGAAGATCATGACCTGATCATGTAAGATTGTAAGATCATGACCTGAGCCAAAGTCAGACACTCAATGGACCAAGCCACCCAGGCACCGCTCTTCGCTTTTTTTTTTTTTTTAAATAGACTTTGTTTTTTTAGAGCAGTTTTAGTTTCACACCAAAATGGAGCAGAAGGTACAGAGATTTCCCATATAACCCCTGTCCCCATACACACAGCCTCCCCAATACCAACATCCCCCCCCCTCCGCAAACAGAGGCACATTTGTTACAATCCATGAGCCTACACTGACACATGGTTATTACCCAGAACCCAGAGTCCACACTCAGTCTTGATTGCACCTTCTATGCATTTGGACAAATATATAAGGACATGTAATTGTTTCTCTTTTAAATACCCCGGTATTTCTGACAGATACAGGCCCTCATTACATTATGAGCACCTCACGTGATGCAGTAGAAAGCATGGGCACCACCTATAAAGGAATGTTGCCACAGATACTGAGCCTGACACAAGATCTGGACTTTACGGGAGCTACAGGGAATTGGGGTGTGTTCACTGTCACCCCCAGATTACAATCAGTTACGTCCATTAACGTGCCATGTTCTACAGGGCAAATAACCCACGTTTTCTTTTTTTTCTGTATTTATGTATTTTTTATGTTACACAAGTTTTTCAGGGCACCTGGATGGCTCAGTTGGTTGAGCGTCTGGCTCTTGATATCGGCTCAGGTCATGACCCCAGGGTCATAAGATCAAGCCCTGCGTTGGGTTCCAAGCCAAGCATGGAGCCTACTTGAAATTCTCTCTCTCTCTCTCTCTCTCTCTCTCCCACTCTGCCCATCTCTCTTGCTTGCACGCTCTCTTTCTCTCAAAAAAATATTTTTTTTACAGTAAGCTCTAACCCCAATGTGGGGCTTGAACTCACAACCCTGAGATGAAGAGTCACATGCTCAGGGCACCTGGGTGGCTCACTAGGTTGAGAATCCCACTGTAGCTCAGGTCATGATCTCACAACTCATAGGTTCAAGCCCCACGTCGGGTTCTGTGCTGACAGCTCAGAGCCTGGAGCCTGCTTAGGATTCTGTGTCTCCTTCTCTGTCTGTCCTCCCTGCTCATGCTCTGTCTCTTTCTCTGTCTCTCAAAAATAAATACAAACATTAAAAAAAAATTTTTTTAAGAGTCACATGCTCTACTGACTGAGCCAGCCAGGTGCCCCCAACCCCCACTCTGGGGTTTCTTTTTTCACCTAATGAATAGCCTTTAAAAAGAGAGAAGAGGGGTGCCTGGGTGGCACAGTCGGTTAAGCGTCTGACTTCAGCCAGGTCACGATCTCGCGGTCTGTGAGTTCGAGCCCCGCTTCGGGCTCTGGGCTGATGGCTCAGAGCCTGGAGCCTGTTTCCGATTCTGTGTCTCCCTCTCTCTCTGCCCCTCCCCGGTTCATGCTCTGTCTCTCTCTGTCCCAAAAATAAATAAACGTTGAAAAAAAAAAAAAGAGAAGAAATTGTTAAAGACTATAGCAGACTCAAGCAGATGCAGTGTGGGGACTGAGAGAAGAATTTAGCCCCTGATTTGAACGAACCAACCATGAAGCTATGTTTTTGAGATGATTGGGGGAAATTGAACAGGCACTTTGTACTAGATGATGAGAGTGGATTGCCATTAGTTTGGGGGGATATTATAAGGGCATGTGGTCAGTGGTATTGTTGAAGTCCTAACTGGCATTTCCTTTGACATAAACACACAGGGAAGAACTTTGGAGTGACTGGTTCAAGACCTTGAGCCCAGTCTGAGCTCCGCCAGTAAATTGCTGATTGTTGGGCCTCAGTGTTCTCATCTGCAAAATGTGTAGGCTGGAAAGGATTTCATCACCTTCTACCATCCCAACCTCGACAATTTCAATTCCAATGTCATCTCCACCCTCTTTGTGCTGATACCATCATCAGGTCGGAGAGGTCAGCTAGGATGAGCTCATGGTTTACACAAACCATGCTTCTATTTATGTGTCACGGTAACTTCATTTTTTTTTTAGAGACAACGTTATTGATTCCCATTTAGCTTGTGGGCCACTCTGAGATTCTTATCTTCCTTCATCCTAAGAGCCTACCTCTGCTCAACTTGGATCCAGGGAATGACATTCCTCTCTATTAAATGCCTCTCTGATTCACACCTCCCCACTTTTCCACATTGTCAAGGTTATTTTAGCTAATATGCTGCATTTATTATTTATTATTCAAATAGCTGTGATTGCTCTAACTCAAGATGGGTAGATCCCAGCCTGGCTCTGGTGGCCATGGACTCACAACAACAAAAGTGCCTTCTAGGGGCGCCTGGGTTGTTCAGTCAGTTAAGCATCTGACTCTTGATTTCAGCTCAGGTCATTATCTCACGGTTTCACAGTTTGAGCCCCGTGTCAGCCTACGTTGGCAGTGCGGAGCCTGCTTGGGATATTCTCTCCTCGCTCTCTCTCTGCCCCTCCCTCACTAGCACACGCACTCTCTCTCTCAAAAATAAAATAATAATAATAATAAAAGTGCCCTCCCATTCCATAGAGTGGCTCAATCTTTTAAAGCACATTTTCATGGAAGATGGTCTCCTTTTATATTCAGTCACTCTGGAGTGACATAGGCATTCTTATTCCCATTTCACAGTCTGAGTAATTAAGGTTCTGGGGAAATGAAGTGACAACTCAAGAGACGGGAGCTTGGATTCCAAGTCGTGAATCACCTTCATGACCTTGGGCAGGGCTGAGGCCCCATGAGGCTACGGTGGAATTGACTACACACGGGGATATGCCCAGGCTAACCCAGGCTGATACCTGTCGCGCCTGTGTGGTTATCACCTGTGACCCCTTTCGCTCTAAAATGTCTTCCAGCTTGGTAGATAAATTATGCAGTTCCCTACCTGGAGCCCTGGAAGAGGAGGAACATGGACCAAACCAGTGGTTTTCAATCCTGGTGGCCCAACAGAGTCACGGGGAGAGAATGAACTTGGGATACTCAGACCTCACTCTAAACCAATTAAATCAGAACATTTGCCAGGATGGGCCCTGAAATTGTATTTGGTTCGAGCTCCCCGGGGGATTCTAAGGTGCAGCTGGAGTTGCAACCACGGCAGGTGGTCTTGCCCCCAGGCAGCAGCACCAGGGAGTCCCTGACAAGGATGAGGCTTGGGTCCCATCACAGACCCCCTGACGGCACCGCAGCCCGCATTTGCGCACATCCCCTGGGCACTCACGCCATGCTCCAGCCTGAGCAACACTGCTGTATGGGTGCTCGGAGCTAAACGACTTGGCCCGTACCGCTTGGCTCCTGGAGCCTCACCGGAACAACGGCTCCCAGTTCTGTGTTACCTCAGCAGGTGGCTCATGGCCTGGGTACCGGAGAGGGCTGAGGTCTGGACAGACCATGATGTAGGCTGGAAGGGGAGCCCAGATGTCATGAAGGGATAACATGGCCAACTCACTCTCCAGAATGCGTGTAACAGCAAGAACAACACTCTGGTCAACTGACTTGACCATCTCCAGCAGCTTAGGACACAAAAAAGGACACACCCGTTCTTAACACTCACATTACTGATTCCAAGCCTCCTCCTGTCTGATCAGCAGCATACCTATTACCTAACTTTCTCTCTTGCCCTATCTGTGCCTCCTGTTTTCTAGAACCCCAGGCCCTCACCACTCCAGAGGGATCAGCATATTGCATCTCTGGCTGCTGCCCACACCAGCCATCCTGAATCTTGAGAGGGAATATCACAGTGTCTGTATAGTCACTGCTGGCCAGAGAGCCCCAAGCGGGGTTCCATGTTCATAGAGCTGAACCTTAAACTCAGAAAGTGGCTGACACTCCCTCTTGCCCCGAGGTGATTTCCTCTTGGAGGGGGGGGGGGGGGTCCTTGGGATCTTTCCTGGGTAGTTGACCTCAGGTGTCATCTCTGCGATCAACATAGCGCTTGCTACTGCTAAGCCTCAAACGTGTCCTCGTGCTCTCCCAAGAGGCTCCATGGCCGTCATGCAAATGTGCCCGCCCACTCCCTGGAGCTGTGTATACAGAGAAGTACAGAGGCGGACAGGCATATTAGCAGCCCTGCAACGGCCTCGGGCAGGGGCATGGGGCCCACACCTTACATTCCTCAGAGGGGCCCTACTGTCTCCTTTGAGACACCCACACTTCTGTCTGCTCTAAAACGATGGAGGCCTTATTCCAGGCCAGGCACCGTGCTGGTCAACAGCAAGCTTGATCTCTCTGACCAAAGCCCTCCACTGGCTGCCCATTTTACTCAGAGTAAAACCCAAGTCCTGGGCTCCCCAAGCAATCTCCCTGCTCCTTTTCTCTCTGCCTGCTTTTCCTGCTGCTCAGGCCCCGCATTCCCTTCCAGACACATGCACTTCTCAGGTTCTTTTTTTTTTTTTTTTAATTTTCTTTTTAATGTGTATTTATTTTTGAGAGAGCAACAGAGAGACAGAGTGTGAGTGGGGGAGGGGCAGAGAGAGAGGGAGACACAGAATCCGAGGCAGGCTTCAGACTCTGAGCTGTCAGCACAGAACCTGATGTGGGGCTCGAACTCACGAACCGTGAAATCATGACCTGAGCCGAAGTCGGATGCTTAACCGACTGAGCCACCCAGGCGCCCCATTTCTCTGCTTCTTCAACACACCAGGCATACTCCTGTCTCTCGGTCTTTTCCCCGGCTGTCCCCCGCCTGCACCTGTTCTTTTCTCAGATCCCACAAAGCTGTCACTTCTTTAAAGCCTTGTTTCAAGTATCATTTCAGTAAGACCTACCCTAACAATAGTCTATTTAAAATTGCAATCAGGACCCACACTGCCAGTCCCCTCTCCACCCTCCCAATCTTCCTTGTCCAGATTTAATTTTTGTAATTGCACTTAACTTTCAATCACACTACATAATTTTCTTCTTCTACGCATTCTTTATTGTCTGTCTCCCTCTGGTAGAATGTAAGTTTCATAGGATTAAGACTATTTCCCCCTCTATTTGCTCACTGGTACGTCCCTCAGTAAGTATTCATGGAATGGATGAAATTTCAAAGCCCCTAGATGTAGGCAGAATTGTAGCACCCATTTTACAGACAGGAAAACTGAAACTCAGAGAAGTCATGTGACTCGCGGAGGTCATGGAGGACCCAGATACTAGCACCAGGTCACACACACTTCAGAGCCAGTCACTGGGCTAGTTTTAAGGATCTCAGTGCAAGCAACATGTGGATCCTTTAGGCAGAGTCCAGGGAGGAGGAAGTAAATTGAAATTTGCTTTGTGTTTAGGGGTGGAGGTGGAAGATGCTAGAAGAGTGATGATAAGAAGGATGAAGGAGGGTTGCGGTGACCTGTAGTCTTCGAAGTAGTAACCTGCGGTTGGAGGGAGAGTGTGTCGCTTGAGGTCAGCAACCAGGAACAATACCAACACCTGCGGTAACAAACCACCTTCCCACCTGGGGGTTTACAACAGCAAGCCTTTGTTACTGCTCCCCAGTCTGTTTGTCAAACTAGGCATGCCCAGTGATCTGGGCCAAGATCTGCTGATCCCCACTGAGCTCACTCGGGTGCTACCGTCTGTAGGGCTGCCTGGGGCTGAGTCTCTCCCGGGCTTATGTGTCTGGCGGCCGGCAGGCTGTGGGACGGGGCGGTGGGGGTCTCTGGAGCTGTGTCTCCCATCCTCCGGCAGGCCAGCTCGGGCTTGTTCACACGGCGGCACAGCCGTTCCAAAAGAGGAACGGAAGCATTCGAGGCCACCCGGACTAAAGCAGAACCAGCCCCATTCCATCCACTGCAGGCTATTAATCAGGCGGTGGCACGGGCTCAACAGGTGGGGAGATAGGTCCCCCATAGGATGTACTGCATGGAAAGGGACGTTGTGACCATTTCTGAAAACCAATCTCCTACAGGTTGGCTTAGCGTAACTGAAATGCACTCTATAAAGCAACAGGGACAAGCAATAGATAAATAATGAGGATGAGGGAGAGGGGGTGGACGGAAGGAAGAGATGTGGTGCCAGAAAACTAGTTTATTCATTCCTTTGACAAATATTCAGGGAACATCTGCTGCAGGCCCAGCACTGTGCTGGCCCTGTGAGTGCAGCAGGAGACAGACCTGGGATCAGGCCCTCTCGGGACTGCATGTTGGAGCAGGACACAGATAAAGACACCCACCCTGCAATTCACCATGAGTGAGGCTGTGTCAGGAGAACTGTGGGCAAGTGTCAAGACTCCCAGGGGAGGCACCTGGCCATTGTGGGAGAAGGGACCAGGGATGGCCTCCAGGAAGAAACCCTAAAGCAAGGTTCGTGGCACTAACCATGCCAGAGAGGGTTGGGGAAGAGAGAAGGGCATTCGAGGCAGGGGAACAGGATGTGTAGAATCCCAGACACGAGAGGTGGGTGTGCCTTGTTGACTGAGCGTGGCTGGAGTCAAGGAAGACCGGAGCTGAGAGAGGCAGACGGGGACATATGCGAGAGAGGCTGAGGGGTCGAGACTGCATGCATAAAGATTTGTAACTGAGAGGTTCCAAGATCAGGCTGGCATGTAAGAAAGACCACTTACCTGTTAGTACAGAAGGTGAACTTTTGGTTTTGGCTAAGAGGGTGGGTGGAGAAGCAGGGCAAGGTGAGATTCGGGAAGTCTAGTTAGACCCTTTGAGTAATTCAGGCATGAAATGGCAGATGGAGAGATTAGAGAGAGAGGTTTCAAAGAAAAAAGCTCCTGGATGGATAAGTGCCACAAGGAGACAGAAAATTCTAGAATGTTGTCTGGGGTTTCTGGCTTCAGCCAGAGAGATAGATGGTGGTACTATTTAACAAGACAGAAAAACTTGGCTAAAGGAAGTCCCCTTTAATTGAGCACAAAATTTGATTCTAAGCTTCCCAGCAGCAAAGGCAAAGAGAAACCAAGATAAATAACCTCATTTCGATGTTTCCTAACAGGAAGCACTGCCGTGCACTGTGGAAACCAAACTTCCTCATAAGGTATACAAGGGGAATCTACCAAAGGGATCTCCATGGAAAGTACCATGAGCCAAATACAGACAAGATCCTTAGAAAAGGTGCAGAAATATTCTTTGCAGGCCTGTTCTGTATATATAGAGAACCTGATATGAGCTGAGAGCCAGTGACCATGTAGAGTCACTTGTGGGAAGACATTGTAATGGCCTCTGAGTATCCCACTTGCCAAAGATTTTTGAGCTCCTGGCATTTAGAAAAGTGAGAGATTGGATACAAACAGAAGGAACTTACAAATACATTTTATTTCATAAGCTGAAATTAAGAGTCCACGACCTTAGTGTATAAATTAATGCCCCAGGATCCTTTTTTTTTTTTTTTTTTTTTGAGAAAAAGAGAGAGAGAGGGAGAGAGAATCCCAAGCAGGCTCCATGCTCAGCATGGAGCCTGACGCAGGTCTCGATCTCATGACATTGGGATCGTGACCTGAGCCAAAATCAAGAGTCAGACCCTCAACAGACTGAGCTGCCCAGGCGCCCCTTAAAGGGAATACTGGGGAAGTCCCAATTCCCGCAAATGCCATTAACACCGCAATCAAATAACTTAGAGCTCTGTTTTTAAATGTCGAAGCAATTAGAACAAAACTACTGTATTTTTTCCCCGGATACTAAAGTAACTCAGCCTTACTATAGAAAATTCGGGAAGTTCAGAGAAGCCAAAAAAAAAAAAAAAAATTAAAGTCACTTCTAGTCGCAGCAAAGATGACAAACCACTGTTGATATCGTGGTGTACTGGTCTTCACAGGTATTTTTCTGGAGCTAACTATAAGGAAATATTTTTCTCCTTAAAAGGTTGGGATAAGGTGAAGCTGCATCAACTCTCTTACATCCTGCTTCTTCCATTCACGTTTTCCAATGACAAACAGAAGCCTTTGTTTTAAGGAAACCTAGTGTTTCAATGACCTCACTTAATGTGTCCAAATTTCTATGTGTTCTGTCTCTTGTGTGGACATTCGTGTACTTGTTCTGCTTTGTGCTCACTAGCTTCCTGAAAATGAGAAGAAAGGTTAGTGAACTTGACTTTTTCTTGCCAAGTACTTAATTGTGTCATTTATAATAGAAATCTTGGGGCCTGGTATTTGAGCAGAAAGAGAAAGAAATATGCTAATGCGTTGTGCTTCACAGAGAGCACAAGAATAATTAGCCAGCCCAAGGCCACTCCTGAACAGGTTGTGGCCTTGTCGCCTCCTTTCCTGGGGAACATTCTCCTCTGATAACTGTTCCACGGGGATGCAACCTCCATTCTGCCTTTCTCTTCTATCATGGTACATGGCAAAAAGGCCACAATGCTTTACTGCTGCTCTCATCAAGAGATGAAGTCTATCTCCTTACCTCTTGAGTCAGGGCTTGCGATCTGCTTGGGTCAATGGGAGGGACAGATGTGACAGTGTGTCAGTTCTGAGCCGACAACTTACGAGACGTTGCAACAAGGTGCTTCCTTCTTCCAACATGCGAACAGTCCTGGGCAACATGCTGGATGATGAAAACCTCATGGAGAGAGGCCCCAGGCATCCCAGCCACAACCATTATAAACCAGCATCCCCAGCTGACCATGGCCCCGATGTAACCACCCATGTCCAGCCCCACCCAGAACAAGAATTCGTGACTTATAAAATTGAGAGCTAAATAAGTAGTTGTTTTGAGGTTGGTAAGCTTTGGGGTAGTTTGTTACACAGAAAAAGCTGACTGATGACGGTCACTGAGCATATTTGAAATAGATTTAAGCATATCATGGTGCATAAGAATCTGAGAGTTCAAATGTTATGCTGATGAGACTGGAGAAGTCCCACAATGGCAGGTGCCACATCTGTATGTTTTGTTTTCTAAAATATTTATTTATTTATTTATTTATTTATTTATTTATTTAGAGAAAGAAAGAGAATAGCAGGGGGGGGTGCAGGGAGAGAGGGTGAGAGAGAATCCCAAGCAGTCTCTGAGCTATAAGCACAGAGCCCAATACGGGGCTCAAACCCACGAACCAAACCATGAGATCACGACCTGAGCCAAAACCAAGAGTCGGACACTTCACCGAGGCACCCCAGGCACCCCGCCACATCCGTTTTGATTGCTGTGGTAGCTTCATGTCTAGCACAGTGCTGGGCACACAGTAGGTGGTGCCTCCATGATAATAATGGCATTTATTGAATGCTTACTACTAACCCATCACCATGCAACATGCTTTCATGTTGGTTATATTATTTTGTGATACAAAGAAAATGTCCTTCCCAGAGGCGCCTGGGTGCCTCAGTCAGTTAAGCGGCCAACTTTGGCTCAGGTCATGATCTCATAGCTCGAAGGCTCATGAGTTCGAGGCCTGTGTTAGGCTCTGGGTGGACAGCTCAGAGCCTGGAGCCTACTTCTGATTCTGTGTCTCCCTCTCTCTCTCTGCCCCTCCCCTGCTCACGCTCTGTCTCTCTCTCTCTCTCTCTTTCTCTCTCAAAAATAAACATTAAAAAAAAAAAAAGAAAGAAAATGTCCTTCCCAATGTAAAAAAAAAAAAAAAAGACGTCTACATCCTAATCTCCAGAGCCTGCGGAATGACACCATATGTGGCAGAAGAGACTTGTAAGATGTGACTGAATTAAGAATCTTGAAAGGGAGGGATTATCCTGTATTATCTGGCTGAGTCCAGTGTCATCTCAAGGGCCCTGACATAGGGAGGCAAGAGGGTCAAGGTCAAAGAAAGGAGATGTGACTGTGGAGTCAGAGTGGAGTGAAACATTCTGGGAATGGAGGAGGGGCCACCAGCCCAGGAACACAGGCAGCCTCTAGAAGGTAGAAGAGGCCAGGAGATGGATTCTCCCCTAGAGCTGCCAGAAGGGACACAGCCGTGCAGGTATCCTGGTCTCAGGCTTCATCCCTCCAGACCTCTGAGACAAGAAATGCGTGTACTTGGTTTAAGTCACTCAATGTGTGCGTGTTTGTTACAGCAGCACTTGGAAACTCATACAGATTCCATCCTCACCGTCCCTTATAAAGTCAGCTCTACTGTCAACATTGCTGCTTGACATAAGAAGGAACTGAGGCTCGGACAGTCTAAGTCATTTGCCTGGCTGTGAAGTTGCAGAACTGGATCATACCTGGTCTTCCAAAATTTACCTGTAGAGCCTCCCAGTGAGTCAGAGAAAGAGCACTGACTATGGAATCTGGGTGGGAAAAGCACCTCTATAAAAATAAGGATGAGAAACTGGACCAGATGACTTCAAACCACCCCTTCCTATTCTGATTTTCTAGGATTCTAAAACATTGAATTGGCACTTCTCAGTGTCAGATTCACAACTCACAAGAGGACCAGGCAGGACTCAGGGGCTCAATCATCTCTGGAGAAAGAGTTGGAAGAAAGCTCTGGAAATACAGTATGGACCATATCAAACTAGGACTTCGGACAAATATAGGATTGTCACAGTGCTGGTAGATCATGCCACAGCCCCTGAAATCCACGGAGTGAGCCCTGTGGCTGCCTCCCCACCACCTATCCACTCAGCTCCACTGTGTGGCAGCTCAGGGCTTGCATCGAATTGACCCAGCCCCAGGCCCAGGATGGGCCGTGACTGGCCCAACCCTTCAGTGTAATCTCATCTCCTCTGCCACAGTGATTGATGCAAGTACTGATTAGAGCATTAACTGGGACTTTGGTTCAGTGAATGGAGAAAGAGAGGCTATGTGTTTTGCATTTGTTCTTGAGAGCACCAGGTACAGGTATGAGACCTGGGGTTGTTGTACCCACTTTGCTACAGTGAGGAAGCCAGTTTGAACGTAAGACCAGTCCCAGAGAAGGGCAGAGCTGAGACAATTACACAGAAACTGAGCCAGGTCCGTGCTCAGACTGTACCTGAAGTCTAACCTATCTCTGGACTTTGAAGTTACAAAACCCGATAAACTCCCTTGATGGTTCTAACATAGTTTTGGTGTTTTGGTTTTTATTTCTGTGCGTTTTAAAGCAAACCTATCCTAACAGACACCAATCAGTCACTTCTAAGATACCTACATAAAAAAGCAGCCACGGCCATCTTTCCTACAATTTAGCTTCCTGGGAGAATCATTTGGCTCTTGGTACCTCTTTCCTCATACCTCACACCTTCCCTATCATCAACCCCAGCTCTGTATGTCCTTAAAACCTGGCCTGAGCCTGGTCAGCTCGTGTTGAAGACAATTTTCCTACTTTATACAGCACGTATGTCTTTGCTCTCTGTTCCACCACTGATGTCTCTTTTCGTCTTGTAGTTCTTCATCATGAATCCCAGCTGGCCTAACATGCTGGTCTTAGCTCAGCTTGAAGCCTCTACCTACAACCCACATATTAGTGGTCAAAGACTCTGAGCCCAACCCACCCCTCAAAGGGGGAATGGGAAGGCCGGACATTCCCCCCTCTTTGAAACTGGACGAAATGGCCCCACCAGAGAGGACACTGCTCGACAGTCCAAACTTGGGTGAAGTGTCAAGCAGGCTAGAGACAGGAAGTGAGGGTTCATCACAAGCAGAGACTAGGCTGGCAGATTTGGGATGCTTATGGGGAACAGTCTCATCTGGGGATGGAACCAGGGATGGAAGAATAAAGAGATCTGGATTCTACTCCCAGCTCTCCCACTGGCTGGTGAGATCTCAGCCAGTTTGCTTACCTTCAACTGAGCCTCATTTTCCTCATCTATAAAATGGGTTTAAACTAGATTAGGGAGGGGTGCCTGGGTGGCTCAGTCGGTTAAGCATCCGACTTCAGCTCAGGTCACGATCTCACGGTCCGTGGGTTCGAGCTCCGCGTCGGGCTCTGGGCTGATGGCTCAGAGCCTGGAGCCTGCTTCCGATTCTGTGTCTCCCTCTCTCTCTGCCCCTCCCCCATTCATGTTCTGTCTCTCTCTCTCTCTGTCTCAAAAATAAATAAACGTTAAAAAAAAAATTTAAACTAGATTAGGGATTTTAAAACCTGGAACTCATGTTCAGGGGGCCAAAGTTTTCTTTAGAGGATTTCTGTTGTTTTCATTATATTATCAAAGGAATATGTAACATCAATTTTAAGAACTACAGGCCTAGATGACTTTAATCGACCACTGGCCATCTTTGGTTCTAGATGAGGGACCACAGTGGAATCCCTCTAAGGATCACAGCCATACGCAAGTGCATACAGTGCAAGTCACGGAAGTCAAATCGCCCTAAGGTGTTAAGGCCACAGGGAGCTGAGGGTGATTATAAGGAAGGTGAGTTTTTTCAATTGTATAAAAAGTTCGCGGTTGTATTTCCTTTCAGATTGCATATACCACCGTGTACAGGAATTCTTAGGCACGCTGACATTGAGACCCACTGAGCTAGACTTGAAGTAGAAACAAAGAGCAATTCTCCATGCAGGTGTTTAAGTGCTCAAACTCCTCTTCTTTAAAAGAATTATTACCTAGACCCCCCCCCCCCCCCCCCCCCCCGCTGCTGCCCCAAAGCAAAATTTACTCTGTAAAATAAGTTTTGCACCATTTCTTGGGTATGGAAAGTGCTGGGGGAGTGGAGGACAAGCCCCAACACTGATGTGGGGAAGTGGAGAAAGGCTCCAGAGCAGGTGATACAAGTGCGTGGAAGGGTGCCCTGGGCAGAGGGGAGTGTGAGAAGAGGCATGCAGGCATGGATGTTTGGGTGCTAGGGGAACACGGGGAAACTTCTGGTGTGTAAATAAGCAAAATGCTGGGAGATTTGAGTGGGGAGAGGGGTGGGGCTGAATGTTCCAGGTTTTGTGAGCTTTGTTAAGGGCTTAAGAGCCCCTGCAGGGAGGCAGGGCAAAGGGTATATACACACAGGTGGGATGTCAAACAAAACTCCTCTGGGCAAACACAGTTCTGGGCTTCCTGCAAGGACCTCAGCCTTGCTGGGTCTCAGATGGCTTGGGGACCACCTGCCTGCAGAGTCTTTGCTGGCTCAGACTGGAGGATGGGCTGGGAGAAAATTAGGTCCTCTTCTCAGAGAAGTTAAACTCACTCATCCAGGGCTGGCTGACTAGGTTATCAGGGTAGCCCTGCGAAGATCAGTGGAAACTGTCTTTTTACTCATATGACAGTTCTCTATTTGCTGTACCACAAATAACCCCAAAACACAGAGGATTCAAACAATACACACTTACTATCTCAGTCTCTGCGGGTCAGGAGCTTGAGAGCTGCTTAGCTAAGAGCTTCTGGTTCGGGGTCTCTCGTGAGGTTGTGCCCAAGATGTCAGCTGGGGCTGCTGTCATCTGAAGGCTTGACCGGGGCCTCCTGATGGCTCACTCACGGGGCTGTCGGCAGCAGGCCTCAGGTTCTCTTCACATGGGCCTCTCTGTATGGCTGCTTGAGTGTTCTTATGACCTGGGAGTTGGCTTCCTTCAAAGAAGTGAGCCCAGAGAGCAGAGAGGAGACCACTTGCCATTAGGCCCTAATCTTGGATGTCACATATTGTCACATCCTGCACATTTATTCATTAGAAATAAGTCTCTAAGTCCAGCCCACACTTAAGGGGTGGGAATCAGACTCCACCTTTCCAAGGGAGGAATATTAAAGAATATTAGACATATTTTAAAACCACCATACCCCATTAGAGATTTTAAGAATGTTCCTCATTGTTCCAGGTAGAAACAGTATCTCTAGAATAATGGTTCTCAGATTTTGATGGACATACAGACCATCTGGGGGTGCTTGTTAAGAGAGAAGGCTCCTGTATCCAGCTCTGGAGTGAGGCCCAGAAGATGGCAATTTAGGATAAGTCTCGCAGGGCATTCTAACGCAGGATATCGAGGTCCAGGAATCTGTATGTGACAAGCTCCCACAGTTACTCTGTTGCTGGTGAGCCATAAAATTCCTACCATTGGAATGGTAAGATCACAAATTCCAGTACAGTTGGGAATAACCATGTGGATAAGTCTGGTCAAGGGCTAAAGCAGGAACGGAAGGGCACTTGGGCACAGCTCCCCAGACATACGCCCGTGACAGGCAGAGCTCAGCAGTCACAGCTCATTCCTCACTTTCTTGGATGCAGTCCCAGGGAGCTTCTCGACCTAGCCCTGCAGACAGCCTCCTCCCATCATTCAGAGACTAGAAGCCTATTTGCCATACTTGATCTACAGCCACAGGTCCGGGAATCTGCTTAGTTCAGACGCATAACACTGATTTGGAAAATCTTGGCAAGAAAGAGATTTCTCTAGCATGCATGGAGAAAGAGCTGAGCATAGCTATTATCTATTCCATAACTGGATGGGGATGATGGGATGGGCGGGGGGATACGACCTCGGGGGCGGGAGGGGCACTTGACCAGCACTGAGCCCTGGAATGCGTGGTCTGAATCAAAGGTTGGAAACAGTTCAGTGAGGGGCTCGGCACAGAGGCACATGCTTCCGCCTTGATGAGGAGCTGGGGGTTTATGAGGTGGCCCCGGGGGTGGCCCTTTTGTTGAGCTCTGTCTGGTTCTTCACTGGCGCTTTCAGGAAACTTGCCAGGAGCCCCTCTGCGTTTCCAGTCATTGTCTGGGCCCCTCTTGCCCTCTTTATGTGGGATGGTTTATGTCTGCCCCTCAGCCCCGGGAGGAAGCCGACACAAGAGCGGCTAAGCAGCTGTCGGGGCCTTTCTGTTTTGAGCTGGGACACTATTGTCTCTCTCTTTATTTCCCATAAGGAGCCGTGACCCAGGTGGCTACGGAACGGCTGCTCGGTGGCTCAGGGCAAAAGGCAAACACAGCCATCACACAGCATGAGGGGCAGGTGAGGGCACTGCAGACCCATCATTAGCAACTGCAACAAAGCCCAGGCCTCCCTCCCAGAGCCTCCTGTAAGTTCACCTCCACCGCTCTGGGTCTGACCTCCCCAAGGTGGGTGTGGCCTCCCCTGCGGGGACTCTCGCCCTCAGACGCATTTCCCCACAGCTTTCCTTGTGCTGGGTTTTTACCCCAGCTTCAGATCAGAGAAACTGTTAGAGGCCTGGCTTCACATGGCATCGGCTTGAATCCCTGGAAAACTTCCCCCCAAACCTTCCTCCCCTCTTCTGCTCCAACTGAACTATTTCTAAGGCAGTTGTAACTATATAATACCCATTCTGGCCGCCCCTCCCCCCACACACTTAGTCATGTTCCTTGTTTAAAAAAAAAAAATAGAAAATGCACCTTACACCCAAAGATAGAGATTTTTATTCTGAAATATTCCTTCCAGACTTTCTTTCTCTCTGCATGTGTACATGTGTGTATGAAACCATTGACATTTTGGGTTTGTTTGTTTCTTAAGGTTTGTTTGTTTTTTTTTTTTAAAGATTTGTTTATTTTTGAGAGAGAGCACAAGCTAGGAAGGGGCAGCAAGAGAGGGGGACAGAGGATCCCAAGCAGGCCCTGCTCTGACAGCAGTGAGCCTGGTGCAGGGCTCGAATTCATGAACCGTGAGATCATGCATGACCTGAGCCGAAGTCGGACTCTCAACTGACTGATCCACCCAGGCGCCCCAAACGATTGACATTTTGGTGGGATAATTCTTTGTAGTGAGGTCTGTCCTGTGCATCACGGGATGTTGAGCAGCATCCCGAACCTCCTCCGCCACATTTGTGATAGCCAAACCTGTCTCCCGACATCACCAAACGTCCCTCGAAGGGCAAAATCACCCTCAGTTTAAAAGCACTGTTTACAGACACACACACACACACACACACACACACACTGCAGTCAGTCATATTGCAAACACCGCCTCTTCTCTCCTCCTTCTTCTCCTCCTTCTCCTTTCTTTTTTAATTGACTCAGCCACGAACCCCTTCCGTATCAACTATTAGAAATCAACAGCGTTATTTGCAATGATGGTAGAGATGCCCATCAGCTGGTTCACATGTGACATAACTTGTAACATCAACCCCCGTCATCGGCCCTTGTATACAAAATTGAGTCAGTACACCCTGAGTTAAGCGTTTTAATTTTTTTAATTTTTAAAAATTTTATTTTATTTTTAAGTAAACTCTACACCCAATGTGGGGCTTGAACTCACAACCTGAGATCAAGAGTCACATGCTTTACTGACTGAGCCAGCCAGGTACCCTATAAGCTGCTTTAAAAAAAAAATTTTTTTTTTTTTTTTAGTTTATTTATTTTTGAGAGAGAAAGAGTGTGTGAGTGAGGGAGGGGCAGAGAGAGAGAGGGAGAGACAGAATCCCAAGCAGGCTCCACCCTGACAGCACAGAGCCTCATGTGGGGCTTGAACCCACAAACCTGAGACCACGAGCTGAGCCCAAATCAAGAATCATATGCTTAACCTAATGAGGCACCCAGGCGCCTCCTATAAGCTGCTTTTTAAATTTTAAGATGTCATGAACATCTTTGCACATCACAGCTGTGGGATGTTGACCAAGTGATTCTACCTCTCTGAACCTCCATTTCCTCATGTGTAGGAGGGGGATGTGCTGTGGGAATGAATCACCAGAATGGGTACCTGTGCACCCCCCACCGAACGCCCTCAACCCAGGGCCACGACTGCAGTTAAAGTCCTTGTTATGTTTGCTATGTCCTGGCTTTTCAAAGGCTTTTAGTGCCCACCCTTTATTTGGAGACGCTGTACATTTTTTAGTTTGCCCCTACTGATGGACTTTTAGGTGGTTTCCTAATTTCCAGCATCATAAATGACCCTGCCATTAATATAATCATAGACAGTTTCCCCTGACGCCTTGGGAAACCAGTGAAAGAGAATGTAGTCACCCACCTGTCCTCACTGGAACCTGTGAAGCAAAAGACAAATTGTTTTCTTCATGGCCTGGTTCTAGAAACTTTCCTAAATGTGAGGCCCCACCCACCCTGCCCCTTCAGGGCCTGCCAGGCAATTAGTCCGTCTGCTCTCCAGTCGGGGTGCTAACTCCAGGCTCCCCTAGGCCAAACCGGGGATTTTTTTTCCTTGCTTTTAAGTCAAGCTTAATCCTCTTCTTCCTGCCTTGAGATCACCCAGGCTTGTATTTAAACACCTGTGAGATTTCTATTCTTTTCTATTTGTTTTTAAGTTATGGATTTGCAATATTTTGATGATTGCAGTGTGTGCATGAAAACATTTGCACAGTTTAAAGAGCAATAGTAAAATAAAGACTCCTATATCCAGCACCCAGGTCAAGCAACAGTACATTTGCTACCCATTAGCACCCACACATGCCTGTCTCTCCCACAGGGAGCTTTCCTGAGGGGCGTGGAACAGAAGGGGATGGTCCACTGGGTACCTTGGAGTCGGGGAACCAGATTCCGCCCCAAATTCCATTCTGCCCCTGCTTGTCCTTTGAGGTTCTGACGCCTTGGGCACATTACGTAACTCTGAGAGCTTGGATTTCTTGTCATTGAAGTGGAAGATTGTTATGCAGATTAAATGAGATGCTTCTTTTGATAAACCCCAAGTCTGCTGTCTGGCACCAAGTAGGTGCCAAAGCACAGAAGCTGTTGTTTTTGTTATGGTGAGAGTTTCTGAACAGGGGATTCAGAACCGTGCCCCCCTCCCCCACCACCTCGCTCTGCTAGCCCTGAGCCCTGTGATTCCAGGCAGGGCACATCCTGGGGCTCAGCTTCCTCAGGTGGGAAGTAAAGAGGACAGACTCACTGGAAACTCTAACTTCCTTTTTTTCCAGCTCCAGCCCTTTGTTATCAAGCCAAGGAGAACAGGCTACGTTGAAGCAAGAACTTAATACCAAGGACTCAGTGAACAGTGCCGTTAGCTGGACCCTAGAAAAAGATAAAGCGGCCCAAGGTGAGTCACATGGCTGGGAGGTAATAATCTGGTTAATAATGACAATATTGTAAGCACTTATTCTGGGGGCCTTGTGGTAAGAGCTGCACGCGGGGCCATTTATGTCCTCACTGTGTGTGATAGATTCTATTCTTTGATGCCTATTTTACAGATGTGGAAACTGAAGTTCAGAAAGGTCGTGCGGATGGTACACAATCCTACAGCCCACGACTTTTGATTGGCAACCAGCACCTCTCATAATGTGCGCCGAAATCATGTGGGGGTCTCATTGAAAGGCAGACTGTGATTCTGCAGGTCTGGGGTGGGGCTCAAGGCTCTGCGTTGCTAACACGTTCCCAGCAGTGCTCATGCTATCCGTCTTCTCAGTAACTCACATGCCCCCCGCCCCAGAGCCAGGCTGAGGAAGGAGTGGGGCCTTCAGATTCCCTGGTTTCGATGAGCATAAACTTCATTTTCCGGAATCTGCCTCCACTTGGTGACTTCCAAAGACCAGGTGAAGAATGGAAGAGAGTCTGGGGGTACACACACGGATCGTGCAAAGTAAAAGCAGAGCAAAACCGTGGAGAGCTGAAGGGCAGGGCCTCGTCCTCAATCTCTCCTGGCCTGGCAACCGCCAGTCCCCAGCATCCAGGCACAGAGCGTGTCCTCAGGGCTGGCCTGCGACAGGCTACCATAGAAGACTGCTCAGAATGAGCTCGGCCTCCACTTCCAGACTGCTCCAGGGCCCGCCTGCCCCGGCCCGATGATCTGGGCACCACCTTTCTATCGAGGTGAGACTGGGATACAATGATGTTTTTGAATTTTAAATATTTATTGTTTTAAACATTTATTGTTTAAAATATTACTTGAAAATGTTTTGGGGCATCTGGGTGGCTCAGTGGGTCAAGCGTCCGACTTCAGCTCAGTTCATGAGTTCGAGCCCAGTGGCGGGCTCTGTGCTGACAGCTCAGAGCCTGGAGCCTGCTTTGGATTCTGTGTCTCCCTCTCTTTCTTCCCTTCACTGACTCGTGCTCTCTCTCTCTCTCTCTTTCTCTCTCTCTCTCACTCTTGGGCTTCATCTCCCATTTGGAATTTGCTTCTCTACCCCTTCCCAGAGTATAAGAACCTTGAGGGCAGGGATTCTGCCTTGCTTCTCTGAGTCTACCTTAGAGCACCAGCATGGCCCTGCTAAATGCTCAAGAAACGACTCTGGTTAACGTGACCATTACCCATGTGGGAATCCTCGAGCGAGTGACTACACATGTGGTCTTACAGTGGCATGTCTGTCTCCTCCCCTCCCAACCCCCTTCCTCTTTGCTTGCACCCCTGTCCTCTGCAGCCTCTGGGACTTCTGGGGGTTATTGGGTTTCTCAGTGTGGGAGGTCAGATGGCGAGCATGCCTCTCCTTTAGTAGGATGGAATTCTCTTTCTGCCATGGCTGAGGTTGTACAGTCTCTGCTATCATAATCTTGGCTCTCATTCACACATTAGCTTTGAACTTGTCCACTCTCTTGCTCCTCTGGGCTCAAATGCCCACCTTTCCTGAGGTCAGCTGGCTTTCAGAGGCAGAGGACTCTCAGGTGTGGCAGAGGTCTGCCAGTGGCCGGAAAACAACACTGGGGGACAGAGTTCCCAAAAGGAAGGGTCTAGAAGCGTGGTAAGGTCTTGCTGTGGATCCAGTGATAACATCTGTTTGTCCCCAGGTCTCTCTTCACTCTGAATCCCTGGAGACCTCCTCTTCTCCATTTCAGTCACAAATTCCTTCTAGTCCCACAGAGACGGACGACACGTTGGAAATCTCCCTGCAATAGAAAATGGCAGCACGTCTTTGCAAAATTCCAGTTCACAGCAGCATTCTGTCCTGATTATTGCTTTACATGGTGGTGATGGTGCAGGGAGGAAGAGTCATTTATTTACACCCAAAGAGTGGCTATTTTTATTACATCCCGGGACAAGAAAAATTAGGGCTCGGCACACTGCTCGGGACTGCTTCTGACAGACGAAAAGGGAAACGTTTCCTGTTGACGAGAAGAAGTTTCGAGTTTCTCCCGCTGGCAATGTTTATTTTTTTCCAGACTTTTGTTGAAACCTCTGCTTTGTACTGCTCCCTGCAGAGGACAAGGATTCGCGACAGGAACTCACCGTTGATTTTTGACCACACACCTGCGTGAAGGTGCTGGGCCTCCGCTCTCCACAGATTCCCATCTTGGGATAACATTTATTTTGGCAACCACTGCACTTCATCCCATAGGTTATACCTGGCAAGTCTGGGGGCGGGGAGAGGAATTTACATAAAGACTATTACAAGAAAGGCGATCTTACAACCAGGTGGACTGTCCAGAGGGATAGCAAAACACGATTTCTCCCCAGCACATCATCCTCTGGCGTAGAAACACAGGCATTTGGAACCCCTCATGGCTCCAGTCTCCCTGGATCCCTTCCTCCCACTGCTCTCGGCTCCCAGCCCTGCCAGTTACCCCAAGTATTCTCCCCCTTTCTGCTCTCCCCCAACCAGGGTCCCGGCTTCACGCTGAAATAGTGGCAGCAATTCTGTCCTCCTGGAGTCCTGGGAGGGAAAACAGCTCCACAGAGAGGCAGGCCTTTCTTTGACAAAACTGTGGTGTGTTAGCAGACAGGGACACCGCAGTCTCCTTTCCCGGGAATTGTATCGCTGCAGAAAGGAACTGGGGAGGCAGAACACCTCACCTGCCCCTGATGCTGCTTTGGCGATATCCATTGAGATGTGGAGCTCAAGCGTCGGACACCGTGGCAGGGAACAGGAGGCAGCTTGTCCAGGGAACAGCGGGGAGGAAGGGCCATGCCTCAGAGCAGCCCCGATGGAAGGGGGGTTATGGTATTCAGGAGGACGCTTGTCTGATGAGTGTTCAGATGAGCAAGGTTACAGCGGGAAATACTCTCAGATCTGCCACGTGCTCCAAGGTGACCGGGTATGGGACAGCCGCAGAGGCCACAGAGGCTGTGGGGTATAATCGCTGCTGACCAGTTGGGTGTTGGGTGAAATTATGTAGTTTTAATTCCACGAGACTTTTAAGCCTTTAGTCCATATTCACTGCTTTTGGTGTAAAACCTTCAAGCTCAAAAAAGGCCTTCAGTGAATGCAGCCCTTGCCTAAGTGCTGACACAGGCACCTTCATGTGCATGTATCCTGATGTGGGGGGGAGGGGGGGAGGGCTCTTCAAAGGGCCCTGCGACGTGATTTAGTGCCCAGTGTCGCTTTTCGAAATTCGTAACAATATCTGATCAAGCAACTTATATTTTCATTCTGTACTGGGTCCCGCAAATGATGTAGCGGATCCTGAAAACCAAGGACAGCCACTGGACCTCCCTGACCTCACTTTTCGGTTATGCTTTCTTTTCCTTTCAGTGAAAACAAAATTCTGGAAAGAGCGGGACCAACCGAAATGAGTAACTGAACCAACAGGTACCTGCGCGGTGGGCCCGGAGGGGAGGATCACCCCTGCCTGCTCCAGGGTTCTCTGGGAAAGGAGTGTGGCACTGTGGTAGGACCCAGCTGCGTACCCTCAGCTATCTGACCTAGGATTCAGGGAACCTGCAAGCCCCCCAACCAGGGTCAATATTCGTCCCTCTGCCAGAAACACGTGACTAAAACTTCTCCACCCCTTAATATTAAGGAACCCATTCCATTCTGTTCATTCAGCCTGAATTTAATGGCTATTCACTGTGCCCACAGGGTACTGTGTTAGGGC
This sequence comes from Prionailurus viverrinus, assembly GCF_022837055.1. Lineage (NCBI taxonomy): Eukaryota > Metazoa > Chordata > Mammalia > Carnivora > Felidae > Prionailurus > Prionailurus viverrinus. Next base: position 39,204,164 of record NC_062562.1, read on the forward strand.
CAGGGTGGGGAGGGCCAGTGGGATGGTGTATATATATATATATATATATATATATATATATATACTCCCACTGCTACAAAGGATGTTATTGGGACAGGAGGAGAGATGTGAGTATGAACTGAGGAGAGTACTATTATGTCAGTGTTAGGTTTCTTGGGTGTGATCACGGAATTTCTGATTACAAAGCAGAGTGCCCCTTTTACTGGTAGACACATGCTAAGGGTTTACAGGTGAAATTTCATGAAGTCTGCAACTTATTTTCAAATGGTTCCAAAAAATACATGCACACACATGCACACACACACACACACATACACACATACACACACCCTGACATAAAATGTATCCGTTTTGTAAGAGAAAGGTTATTCAACTTATAAATGTTTCCCACTGTAGACTCTAAATACATGTTTGTCCTGAATATATTATAAAATATAATAAAATATAATTATAATAAAAGTATAACATAATTATATACATTATATAATTACAGTCTTTATAAAAATACAAACATATATATTGAGAAAGATTGAGAGAGAGGAAGAGGGCGAAGAGGAGTGAAAACAATTGTGGGAAAATGTTATTGATTGGTGAAACTGATTGAAAATGTTCAATTTTCTTTGGTTTGATATTTTCCTAAAAGAAACGTTGGAAGGGGAAGTGCACTATCTATCCTGGTAAGGTTATCATCATGGGGAGGCAGGATGTGGTCTATCTGTCTTACTTTGGGTTTTCTCCAGCAGCGGATCCTGAGATAAAATTTGGAGTGCAAGTCAGGCCAATGGGGAAAGGCCAATGGGGAAGTGAGATAAGGGGAGGCGGCCAATAAAGAGAATGTTACCAAGCCAAACATTACTGGGGAGCAGTGGGGCCGTGCGGAACATCCCAGAAGAGAACTGGGGCATTTCCACATCAGGGCAGTCACAGGCTGGAGGCTGCAGCAGCCTGAGAAACGCTCCCCAGACATTGGCAATCAGGCTGGGCATGGCCACAAGGCCTGGCTTCTCCTCCTCTTTCAACCATCTATACGGTCATCCAACCTCAGGGCCAGGCCCTGTTGTAGGCGCTGGGGAAATCATCTTCATTAAGACAGTTATAATCCCCACTCCCACAGGGGGATAAAAAAGTGGGGAAGAAAAATAAAAGCTGGGTATACAGAAATCTACAACAGTGGCAGGAACTACAATTCATCCATTCATCTAGTCCTCAAATGGTCACTAAACACCTACTCTGTGTTGGTCATAATTCTTAACGTGGGGATGTGCAGATGGAGTAAAAACTGTGAGTCCTTAAGCAACTCACAGTTTGCTTGTTTGTTTGTTTGTTTTTAGGATTTTTCTTTTTTTTTTTTTTAAGGAAAAAAAAAGTCTCATCAAAGTCCTTACTGCTCCAGATGGGTGATGAGGCATGGATATCCCGCTGCAGGGACAATTAATGAATGGGCCCATCATTTACATTTGGTTAGAGAAGCCCCTCTCCTCCCTGTCCCCTTATCCTCACGGCACCCGGCGTGCTAACTCTGCCTGTGAAATGACCTTGAGGGACATCCTTCAGTGAACTGCTCCTGAAGGAGATGCAGCAGAAAAGGGTACTCGGGCTCCGCTCCTGAGACCCTGGCTTTTCTGGGTGGCTTGGCACCTGCAAGAGCCCTGGTGGCCCCAGGTGGAGAAAGGGTACCCACGTCCACCTGCAGAAATCACACCCCCTCCATTTCTGCCCAGCTACCCCTGGCACTCCCAAACATTGCCCCCTTAACATGTAAAAAATGGAGATGTCAATAAAATGTGGCTCAATCCCCTCCTAAACAGCAGATGAACCATTTGTACAAGAGTCGTCATTTAACTGGTGTTGGCAGAATGTTGTGTGATTTCAGCATCGAACACCGCTCTTCAGTCATAGCATCTATCCGTCAGGAAACAAGGACAGAGACACCCTTGTGGCACCCATTACAGACATCAGGCCCTGGGCTTTGGGCTATTATTAAACAAACAAAAAACAAAAACAAAACAAAAAAGTCAGGCAGAAGGTACAGCTTTGAGGATTGCAAACCTACTAGTCTGGGTTGGTTTTTTCCCAACATGGTGTGGAGTGAATCCTTTACTCTTGGTCAAGCCTTTTCTGCTTTCCTGTAATTTGGATCAGGGGTGGGTGGATCTAGCAGTTTTTAAAAAGAAGCTTGAGGAAAGCCATCCATCTGAGTCAGGCCGGTGGTTTCGGATGGTGCCAGGCTGGTGGCAGGAGAAGCAGCCGTGGGAGGTCAGGTCAGCCCCCTCCTTCACTGGGCCAGCTCTAGGCAGTCCACAGGCAATAGTGTTCTGAGCTCCACCGTCTCCTTGGAGGTTTTTTGCCTTCCATTTGCAAACAATTTGCCTTGAGTCCTACGGGCTCTGCATCTAGATGTCCAGGCTGTGCGCCTCCTCTCAGCACCACCCCCCCCACCAACAAAGCTGGACCAGGACCATCACCTCAAGCTGGGTGTCAACAGCAGCCCCCAGCTGGCCTTTCCCTCCCTCTAACTTCTGCACACATAGCAGTCTTGGGAGCCTCCTGAAATGCACATCTGCCTCTGGGGCTCCCCTGCCCCGGGGCCTGCAGCATTTCCTGTGCTCCTTGGGATGAAGCCTTCCACCCCCACCCCGTGCTCTAGCTCCTAGCCTCATATCTTCCTTTCTCCACCTCTGCACGCAGGCAAACCCAGCTCCCTGCTCTGCCCTGAACACACCGAGACGTCCACCAATGCCATTCCCTCTACTGGGAAAAGACTTCTTCTGTCCAATCCCTCTTAACACTTTGAACCCCTGTTTTCCATTGAACCATTTTTTCCTACTGTTTCAAGACCTGGCTCAGATGCCACCTCCTCCAGGTAGCCTTCCCTGAGCCCTCAACACTTGGGTGAAGTGCTCCTCCCACCGTCAGTGACCTGGTCCCTGCCTTGTTCCCGTGTTCCCCCTCGACTTGACGGGCTCTTTGTCTTATCTTTAACTGGCAATGTTTCACAGAGCTCCTGATGGAACACAGGCTCAATAAACGCATGCAGGATAAGCGGGTGAATAAACGAACATCAGGCATTCAGTCCACCCCTGAAATGGGGGTTCTCCATCAGTGCTGTGTGGAGTGTCCACGACCCACTGGTTACCAGTTTGCAACAAATTAAGTATAGAAATTGAGAGTCAGTATTCAGAAACCTTTATAACAACTTAACTGAGCACTTTCATGCCTGCCCAATCTAACAGTAAGAATGTCGGCTTGTACTTTGTATGCCTTTGTTATATCTGCTTCTATAGACATTTTTTTTCTTCTATTTTAGGAAAGTATTTGTCTGCAAGGGATTAGACATCTAAAACAAAAGAATTCTTTATCCAGATAATTTGAGAAGTGCTGTTCTATACCCTTCCTGGGGTGACAACATAGAAGTGTGGGGAGCAGAGACAGATAATGTAGGCACGTGTGTGTGTGTGTGTGTGTGTGTGTGTGTGTGTGTGTGTGTGTGTAGTGCTTCTGGGGTGGGGGAACAACAGGAAAGGGAAGGATTAGAAGCTAAAACATGGTTGAACGTGAGGCTGCAGGGAATGCTTTCCCATATGATGCCACCCAAGAAACTTTCTCAGAATCCAGCATTCCAGACAATAAACAGCTCATAGAACAATCTTCTGAACCCTGAGTCCCAAAAGGGAGAATCAATCACGACTATTAAGAACATCTCATTCGCCTAACTGACCCAGACAGCCCCGTGTCATGGGGTCCACACCATCAAAATGTGTCCCTCTCACTCACACCGGAGACATGATTTTTAAATGTTTCCTCACTTTCCCCAAATCTGGCTTCCATTAGAGAACTATTTCCCAAATTAACCTCTGCACTCTCTCAAGTAAAGAATGCAGGAGATTTCCACCAACTATTTTCTCCTGTTTGGAACATGCCATATGCGTTTAGAAGGAGGCAGAGATTTCCAGGAGAAAAGCGGTAGCGAAGGCATCATTCCAGTAACTGCTCTTTGGAAATCTGCACAAAGTTTTTGTAATGATAGGCACCTCTCTGCTCCCCAAGTGGTCCCTCACGGTGCCATCCTGAGGCTAGCCTGTAATTGATGCTAAGGAATTTCACATTAAATCACCCTCGAAGTGCTGAGCAAGTAGAAAAATGATGTCCATGGAGCCAAGAGGCTATGTGGTTGGGGACCCAGGTAACGGTTGAACTTTATCTGTGTTCGTGAGGAGAGATCGAATGAGTCACTGGTGGCCCCAGGAACACTGAGTTATCATTCTCCACACTTGTTAAGAAAAAGGTCAGAACACAGGGTAGTGATCATGCATTCGAGGCTCACATTCAGTCTCCCCAGAAACGCTTTTCTTAGCCATGCCTCCAGAATCAGACACATTGGGTTAAACACATGTTAGTGGAAAAGTTCAGGGCCCAAAGTGTAATTTCAGAAACTCTGAACCAAGTTCCCAGCTCGGGCATTTAGATAAACGGGCACAGACAACGAGCTTGGAATCAGAAGCAATCCTATTCTGGATGGGCTTCTGTTCCCAGCCCTATATCCACACCCTTCTGTCCTAATCTGCGTGTGGCCATGAGACTTCATTTGAGCAAAGGGACGAGAGCAAGTGTGACCAAGTCAAGATCTGAAAAGTGCTTGTGTCCTGGCACTTGCCCTCTTCTGCTGCTCTTTGGGACTCCAAGGCTAGCCCCATGCGAACAGGCTGAGGCTAGCCCACAGGAGGATGTGAGACAATGTGGAGCAGAGATGAACCATCCTGGATGAGGCCCTTCAATACCAGCTAGCCTGTGCACTGCCAGATATGTGAGGCCACACTAGCCCCAGCAGAGCCTGGGGAGAGCAGGTAGTCCAGCCCAGACCAGAGGAACCACACAACTCGCTCACAGAATCCTCCGAAATGACAACTGTTTGTTGTGCTAAGCCAGTAAGCAAAAGCCAACTGATAACACACTCATTCATTCATTCATCCGTTCATTTATCCATTTGTTCAGTTAACAAATATTTGTTGAGTGCCTCCTGTTGAGTCACTGTGCTAGGCACAAAGGCAAGTGGGCTTTGGCCAGGGGTTTTTTTGAAGCCAAGGATGTAGCTTATTTTTCTCTGTATCTTGGGCCTAATATAGTCTGGGATATAGGCATACTCGAAACTGTGGTCTTATACGTACGTGACTCAGATAAATCCTTGGGGGAGAATTATAGACCCCACACCTTAAAAGCACATATTACTTAACTCAGCAGTTTCACGTCTGAGAATTTAAGGAACTATTTTTTGATGTGTGCAAAAATTTAATTACAAAAATGTGCTATCATAGCCTTGTTTACACTAGCTTCATTTGTTTTGACTGAAAACACATCGGTTGCAACTGTGGTTTCATCTCTGGCCATCTGATTGAAAAGAATATCACCAATCATAGGTATATGGATAATCTCTGTTCATGGTGAGGGAGCTTTATGGCTTTTTTGTATCTTTAGACACAAAGTATTTAAATATTTTTCATAAATATTAGGGTTTTTTTTGTACCTTTGACATTCCTTTTTTTTTTAAAGTTTATTTTTATTTATTTTTTAAGACAGAGATAGAAAGCAAGTGGGGGAGGGTCAGAGGGAAGGAGACAGAAGCCCAAGCAGGCTCCGCATGGTCAGCGCAGAGCCCGATGCGGGGCTTAAACTCACGAACTGTGAGATCATGACCTGAGCCGATCTGAGCCGAAGTCAAGATTCAGACGCTTAATTGACTGAGCCATCCAGTTGCCCCTCTACTTTTAAAATTTCTAAAACCCTTTCAGCCAATTAAGCCTGTTTCTGGGCTGCTAATAAGACAAAGCAAAAAACAAGTTCTGTGTCCATCAGTAAGGCATTAAGTGGCCACAGAAGCACGCAATGGACGTTTACATTGTATGTAATATGGTAGAGACAGGGTCGATAACAGTGCTTCTGTTTACATCAAAAGACGGTCAGGGTTCTCCAGAGGAACAGAAAGAGGGGGAAGGAGGGGTGGGGGGGAAGGGAGAAAAGTTTTTAAGGAATTGGCTCAAACGATTTGCGGCGGCTGTCAAGTCTGAAATTTGTATGGCAGGCTGAAAACTGAGGCGAGTGTTACAGTCTCAAGGCAGAATTCCTTTTTCTCCAGGAAATCCCACTTTTTTGCTCTTAAGGCTTTCCACTGATTGGATAAGGCCCACCCAATCAAGGGCAATCTCCTTTACTTGAAGTCAACTCCTTGTAGATACTGATCACAGACACAACATACCTCGACAGCAGCATCTACACTAGTGTTTGACCAAACACCTGGGTTCATGGCCTCACCAAGTTGACACATAAAATGGAACCATTAATGTCATGATGTAAGTTGAAAAAAAAGGCTTTTAAAATAGAATACTTAAGGCTTATTTTTAAAGATAAAAATAATAACCTATATGTACAGAAATAAGGAAAGGTCTACACACAGATGTTAACAATGGTTGTCTCTGGGAGGGTTGAGTAATTGTTGGGTCTCTCTCTTCTTACCTTGCCTGGTTTTTTGTTTGTTTCTTGTTTCTTTTTTTTTCTTTTTTTCTTTTTTCTTTTTTTTTTTTTCCTGGAAAGAGAAGGCTTTGCTATCTAATGAGAACAAATATAGAAAAGAAACACCAAATTAAAGAAAAGAATGTTGCCGATGCCTTTTAGCCAAAGCGCCACCAGGAATACACCTGTCATTGAAGAAGTGGGCTTACTGTTGCCGTGAGGAAAAATGCACACCATGTGTGCTACAAAGAACCCAGTGCAGGATCAGGGCTTCAGATGGGTAATTTGGGTGAAGGTGAAGGAAGCAGGCTCCCTCAGAGGGCAGGGGTGACTCTGTGATTGGGCATGACAGTAAATTCTACCTCTGTGGACAGCACACGACAGCTGTAATGGATAAAGACACAGCGGTCACTCCTGTTCGCTGAGAGAGGGGAGGTCTGGTATTTTGTGGGTTGCACAGTGACCGTGTTTTTCGGTTCACTTTATTACGGTCACAGTGTGACCTTGGCTGATGTTGGTGTTCTGTGAGACCGTGTCTGCCCAATAGGAGAACAACATAGCCTAGCTGTGAATGGCAGACCAGTGCCCGGATGTCAGAAATTGCTTTTTTCTTTTCTCAACGCAGCTAGGAAAAAGAGTAGGAGCTTTATTTGCGCTTTTTAAAAAAGAACAGTTTTATTTTTAGCAACAGATTCTTTCTCTGTTGGTTTAGCCATGTTTTCCTGAAAGTTTTTATTTAGCAAAGTGAACCAACCAAGACTAATTTTTTGATCACTGGTGCACATGTCATAAACTTTGAGGGCTCTATACGAGGCATGCAATGACAAACACTTAAATTGTTTCCAGCATGCAGGGGATGGTAGCTTATGTTGTTTCCTTCTCAGTCTGATCCCAAACAGAGCAGCCCTCTGTGATTGGAAATATGGAGACATTTAAAAGTAGAAAAGTAAGAAACAAACTAAAACTTCACATGAAAAAAAAAAATGGAGAGAGGAATTGCTGAAAGATGCATAAAAAACTGCAAAATCATTCCAGACAAAATTTCCCCTTGGCACACATAAAATCTCCTCTTTGCATAAACATAGTGACTAAAACTTTTCATTATCAGTGGATTCAACATCTCAACCACACTGGCAGCTTAATCAATTTACTTTTGGCCACACTGCTTCTGACCAAATTGTCTGCTCTGATGTGTAACAGTAAAATACCCAAGATAAACGAAACATCCAACAGGAAGGTTAGGAAAGAAAGTGACATAAATCACAGCTCATCAGTACAACGACTGTCATGCGTGCCTTGAAAGCAGTGCATACACATTTATTTTGAAAGGAGGAAATGAATCCTTGTAAACAGTAAGGAAAGAGTTACAGGTGCAAGTAAGCCTGATTCAGTTGCCCAAGTAGCCAACTCTAGGACTTTGACCAATAGGGACGGACACTCCTTTCTCTTGAAAATCGCTCACATTTCTACCGTTTATTCAGTTCATCAAACCTAATATTTCCTATTAGGCTGGCTATCTCAGAGCATGAATATCAGGTGGGAAAAAGCAAATCCACTTAGTTCCAAAAGGGTAAGGGTGGTTCCAATGGTATTCCACCCAGTCAAGTCTCCACAAAGAAAAGGATGAAGCGTCAACTCACGTCAACTCAGGAATGAAGTGCTTTCTTTCTCCCCGAGAGAGATTTGACTCTTTATGTAAGCCATGATGCCCTCCTCCCCCTGGACTGTGGTTTAAAGAAAATGTCTCTGAACAGCTTTACTGAGATATTGTAACTGACATACAATAAACCGCGCATTTGATGAGTTTTGATATATTCGTATAACTGTGTAACTATTGTTACTGTCAAGGTAAGGAACATATAGGGCGCCTGGGTGGCTCAGTCGGGTAAGCCATGACTTCGGCTCAGGTCATGATCTCGCGGTCCGTGAGTTTGAGCCCCATGTCGGGCTCTGTGCTGACAGCTCAGAGCCTGAAGCCTGTTTCGGATTCTGTGTCTCCCTCTCTCTGACCCTCCCCCATTCATGCTCTGTCTCTCTCTGTCTCAAAAATAAATAAACGTTAAAAAAATTTTTTTAAAAAGATAAGGAACATATATATCCGTTCTCTCCCAAAGTTTCATTCTGCCCTTTTATTCTCTCCTTCCCACTGCCCCCCACTTCAGGAAACCACTGAACTGCTTCCTGTCACTACAGATTAGTTTCCTTTTTCTAGACTTCTATATTGTTGTCAATGTCAGCAATTCTTTCCTTTTGATTGCTGAGTACTATTCCATTGTAGGGAGGTACCACATTTCGTTTACGCACACACTGGCTGAAGGACACATGGATTATTTCCAGTTTGGGGCTATTAGAAGTAAAGCTGCTATGAACATTCATGCACAGGTCTTTGTACGGACATAGGCTTTCCTTTCTCATGGGTGAATACCTAGGAGTGGAATGGCCAGATCATATTTAAGTATGTTCTAATCTTTTAAGAAACCTCCAAAGTGCAGGACGTGAGGTCTTGACCTTGTGTTAAACCAAGGGAGAAGTCCACAGGAGGTTTGCCCCTTACATGTAAAGGTATGCTATGAGCGTGTTGAAGAGGAGCCCTGGGTGGAAATAGGGGATCGGTTATGATTATGTGGGGACCAGCAGAGGTCCACAGGGAAGTGGGGGGCACCAGTCTGATCGGAGAGCTGGGGGCCCTACACCTATTCCATGCTGCCTTTAGCCCAGCCTGCAGATGGGGGTGCACGTAGAGGGGGAGAATTCCAGAGAGCTGCTCTGACAGCGCTGTTTTGCTGGTGTCAATCAGTACTTGTTGAATTAGTAAATAAGTGTCAAGGGAGGCTGAAAGGGAAGAGGCAGAGAGCTCAGGTTTTGAAGACAGAGAAAAGAGCCTGTGAAAGAGAAGAGCGGAAACGTGTTGGCAGGGCTGACACAGGCTGTCATTTACAAAAGGCCTAGAATCGGTATTGCAGTGCCTTTTCGACGCTAGAGAAATGACATCTCTAAGGCTTGCCGTCTCAACCCCGCAAAACAAATTGCTTTTTTTAAATCTCAGGGTAAAAGAGGTAGTTGAGGTCTCTTGGGCCTGTGGCCAGTGGGTTTTCTGATGGGAATCCGTGATTGGATGTAACAGAGAATAAGCCAAATAAAGAGGCTACCTGATAGGCTATCTTCTCATGGCCTGCCATCTTTCCTGGCCCAACTTCCAGACCAGCTGTACCTGTCGACACTCTCTCTGCCTCTCCCATGAACTGGGATCACTGGCTTGGGGATCTCTGCTGCCTTCCTAGTTGCTCGGTCCGATAGCCTTTCTCAGATCTTGTTCTCCAGGTCTCATGGCAGCATTTGGTCCTGCCACCTGTCCCTTCCCGGCTTTCTGTCTTTCCAAGGCCTGCAGGCCGCTGCCCTCCTACCTGGCTCTACCCTCACAAGCCACCTGCCCTAGGAAGCCAGACTCTGAGGTGGAGAGGATTAGGGAAGACTCTCAACACCAACACTCATGAAAGGGAGGGGAGCAAAGTGGGATTAGGCCAAGGGACAAGTTGAGCTGTGCCTAGGTCTTGGGAAAGTCCTCAGCCAGCCTCACGGGGAGCTGGGGAGCTGGCACGGACCTTCAGAACCTCGAGCTGGAGCAGAAGAGCCAGATCCTTGCAGTCTGTGGAGATCAACCACCGGATGGGGGGGCGGCCCCTGGAAGCAGGCGAGGGCTTGGGTGAAGCAGTGTTCAGCCGGAGGCCATTCTGACAGCAATCCCAGCAGCTGGGACAACCAACCCTTCCCTAATGGGGGGCAGTGGGTGGTACAGGACAGCATCCACTGTCCCTGCCTGCTCTCCAACTGCTGCTTCCTGGTCATGGTTGACCCCTTAACCCTGGCCTCCACCTCTGGTCTTCTGCTCTTCTCTGTTTACAATCCCCTTTTTTTGCAAATCAACCACTAAGAAGAACCAAGAACAGTAGCTAACATTTATTGGGTGCTTGCTATGATAGAAGGCAGGTGCTGTTGTCCTGCCCATACATAATATCTCATTTAAGTTCTCAGAAACCCAAAGGTTTCAGTGGCATTTAAACCTCATTTTATGGCCAAGGAGCGTGCCAGAAGTCTTCCTAAGAGAATCGTTTCGGCCATGACCCCTCCTAGCTCAAACACCTCTGATGGCTCCCAGTTACAGTCAGAGTAAAAGCCCAGTGTCCTAAGCCAGCATCCAGCCCTCCACTATCTACCCTGAGCCTGCTTTTCCACTCTTGCCAAACTGCTCCCTTTGGTAGCACCTTAACCCAGTCTGCTCCAGCCTGCTTCTAGACCATTAGGCTTAGCTGCCTATGCCTATCCGCTCATTCTTCCCTCATTCCCTTATTCACCTGCTCTTTATATAGACCTCATAAATGTGAGGTTGTGTGCTTGGTGCTCTGGACACAGTGCTGACCACACACGGCCTGTCTGCCCCTTTGGAGCCTTATAGTCTAACAAGAAACTTGGACAGGATTCAAATATTTGCCAGAACTTTGAGCAGTGCCAAGACAGAGCCTCAAGGTGTGTTTAGAGCTTAAGAAACATCCAACAGAGCGGTATTAAGCACCCTCCAGGAGCTGGCCACTCTTGGAAGGTCATGGATATGCCTGCTTATATCAACCACCCTGTCTTCATATCCTACTTTCTCTCTCTCTCTCTCTCTCTCTCTCTCTCTCTCTTTTGAAAGTTCATTTTTATTTATTTTGAGAAAGAGAGCACACACATAGGCACATGCAAGGGAGGGGCAGAGAGAGGGAGAGAAGGAATTCTGAGCAGGCTCCATGCTGTCAGCACAGAGCCCGACACAGGGGCTCAAACTCACGAACTGGGAGATCGTGACCCAAGCCGAGATCAAGAGTCAGATGCTTAACCAACCGAGCCACCCAGGCGCCCCCTATATCCCACTTTCTTCATGGGTCTCTATCCAAGCATTCCTGCCTTTTAGGTCCTCCATATCCTCCTCCAAGCAACTAAACCCCTCCATCATGTGCAGGCTTGCTTTCTTATTGTTAAGCACCGACTCTCTCAGATCAATTTTCAGACTCCTGTTCATAGTAGTTATTTACCTGGGGCCTCACTCTGCGTCAGGTTCTCCACAGGCATTAGCCCTGCTCACTAATTACAGCAACCCCACAATAACCCGCTTCTTCTCATCATTTCCTCCCCCCCACTGTCTTAGTTCCCTCAGAAGCTGATCCGGGAGCAGCTACTCGGGTACAAATAGTTTATTTGGGAATCAAAAGAAATATGGGCAGGGCGGTGAGGAAGGTGGTCAGTAAAAGGCGTGGTATTAAGCAAGGTAACCTCAGGGGAAGCTGGGAGCTTGACCCTGTTGGGGACATTCTGGGGAGTGGTGTGGAATACCTATACTCAGAGTCATCATACCCACGGGGGCAGGGAGTCAGGGCACAGACTCACCAGCTCCCATCAGACGCTGGGTGGTTGAAAGCTGTGTGTGAAGGTGGGATGGGCATTAATTCCTGGGCACTTCTGGCCCCTGCAGGGCAGATACAGTGGCAGTGAGCAGCTAGAGAAAGCCCTCAGGTGAGGTAGTGTAAGCACGGGGGTGCACAGAAGTGGTCAGAGTTCGGGGCCTATTGCCCCATATTACAGACAAGGAAACTGAGGCTTGGGGAAGCTGGCCCAAGGGCACCTGGCTAGGAAGTGTCAACGCCACGATTCGCTGGAGTCTTTCTGGCCCTAAAGCAACACCACCTGCCACTGAGAGGCATTATCTTGTCTTATCCTTCAGTACCCCTTCCAGCCCTTTGCACGAGACTACAAACCCAGTGGAGATTCCACAGCTGCTTCCTGATGGACGAGCCTTAGTGACCAGGAGCTTATTAGAACCACAGAACAACGAGCTCTTAAATGTGCCTCCTTCTTTCATAATTGCGGGTTTTATCTCCCGGCTTCCCTTTTTTATACTATCGTCTCTTAGGCTTCGTCATTTGAAAATGGGCAAACTGAGGACCCAAGCGTGGGCAGGTCCCTCACGAAGCCGGGGCCAGAGCAGGAGTTGCTACTCTTGGCCTCCAACAAAATCTAAAGGCCCGGCCGATCCTTGTTTTCCTTCCATGAAATTTCCCCTAACTCGATTAAAGAAAAAAAAAAAATCAATCAATTTACATGGTAACAGAAAAGGACAGGGTCATGTATAAAATATTCCCCCATCTGCACTGGAGGGCACGGCTTACACGCTTCAAGAGCACAGCCAAAGGCTCTGGGGATTTGTTTTTCTTTCCCTGACCCGAGGACTCTGATCTCTCACTTAACCTCTGACCTCTTCAATTCAGATAACCAGGGAACTGGCAGCTGGGGCTGGGGGCGCTGGGAATGCCACCCTGCCCCGCTGGCTCCTCCGTCTGGCCATGGTGCCAGAACAAAGGGAGGCAGCGCCCCCCCCCGCCCCGCCCCCAGCACTTAAGAGCCCCGCCCCCAGGACTGCAACCAGCTCTGTGGAGACCCCTGCTTGTAACCACTTCCCCACCAGGCCCCCCACCTGGCAGCACAGGGGGCAGCCTCATTACAGCTAATGCCATTTAGAGCCTGCTTTGTGCAGCAGAAAAATAATAAACAACACGAAGCCCTTGCTTTGACTCCATTTTAAAAATTCAAGCTAAAAAGGGCTTCACTGAAGATGATGACCTCGCCTCCCCATAGGCCTTTTTTTTCTTTCTCAGGCTTCATTTCAAACAAGGCCAGAGCCTGGATTTTTAACAGCAGCTACTTAGAGGTGGGGATGAGCCACTTGTTTGAAATTGAATCAGCTGTTTTTATTAAACCATATATTTTCATTCTTGCCAGCGAAGCCGGGAGAGGACTTTCGAGCCCCTCTGGTATACTCTGCGGCTCATTTTCATTGGAAGGACAGCGGCAAACCTGGCCCCGCAGCCCCCAATCACCGCACTCCAATCCCACAGCGCCGGGCCGGCCCCAACCCTGTTGTAACCCCAGAGACGATGCATCTGAAAGACCACTACCCCCAAAACTCTTCTTAAAAAAAATTTTTTTTAATGTTTGTTTATTTTTGAGACAGAGAGAGACAGAGCATGAATGGGGGAGGGTCAGAGAGAGGGGGAGACACAGAATCTGAAACAGGCTCCAGGCTCTGAGCTGTCGGCACACAGCCCGACGCGGGGCTTGAACTCACAGACCGCGAGATCATGACCTGAGCCCAAGTCGGCCGCTTAACTGAGTGAGCCACCCAGGCGCCCCCCAAAACTCTCTTTTAAATGAGAGGCCCTTTGGCCCCTTACCCCCACTACCCAGCCCCTACATCTCAGCTCCCCCATGTTTCCAGCTCGGTGGCTGCTACCAGAAGTGACTTGCTGGTGACTTGGCTCAGCAGTGACCACCACGGTTGTGCCTGAGAGCTACATGACTACTTAATCTCTGCTTTGGCAAGAGGGTATACGCTGCCTACTAGACAATTAGATGTGGTAGTAACAGACATTTCTTTGGAGTCTCCAGTTCTCAGATGTACACAGTGGGCCATTCATTCATTCATTCATTCATCTTCTTAGAACAGTGCCTGGCACACAAGGACAGCATGTCTGTGTCATTCATATTCACAGGCAACATTTACCAGGGGCTTCCTATTATGTGCCGGGGCCTAGAGATAAAATGAGACCCAGCCCCTACTTTCATGGAGATCATACTATCAGAATATGGAACACACACTGGAATCACCAACACACTGGAATCACCAAGGGAGCTTTTAAGAAAAGCTGATGCTGGGCCCCACCCCCAGAGGTTCCAATGTAATTGGTCTGCAACGTTTCCAATGCACCATCGGGCCTCAGAACCACTGTTCTCTAGGGAAGGGCAGACAACAAACAGCTACGCCCCAGGGTGAAGAGGGGGGGAGCAGGGGTGGGGGGGGGGCTCTACACAGAGGAGCAGGTTCTGACCCCGAATGGAGTGGGGAAGGCTCTTTAGGGGAACTGAGACCTAAAAACATAAGTCAGCATGGGCCAGGCCAAGATACTGGCAAAAGAGAATGGGGGAGAAGAGTCTAGAAGATGTGAGCAGCACAGGTAATGGCCCAGGTGGAAGGTGAGCATCGAAAGTAGGAGACTCTCCAGTAATTACATGTGGCTGGAGTTTACAGGGAGAGAAGTGATAGGGGATGGGGGGGGGGGGGGGACTATGCCAGAAGGGTAAGTGCACAGGGACTGGTAGGGTCTGTCACCTGCATAAGGGGTTTGAACTTGCTCAAGATCAGTGGGGAGGACTGGAGGGAAATTATTAGCTTTGCATTTTAGAAAGCTCCATGTCTATGGAATGGACTGGCGGGCAGCCATACTGGAATCCAGGTGAGAAATGACAGTGGCAGAACAAGGGATGTACTGGTCTGACTTCGGTAAGGCTCTCCCAGGTGCAGACCATGAGAGACAGTGTAGGATGGTGTCAGAGTTGTCCTACTTAAGGAATGAAGAAGCTGGGGTATTTGTCTGCCAACTTTGGCCTGGCATGGGTACGAGGCTGCTCCTTTCGGGGTTTAACTCGGCACCATTCTGGCTTGCCCCGTTCCTGCCCTCAAGAATGGTCTGGCCAAAGAAAGCTCCCTGGCTAAGAGTCCCAGGCACTAGCTATAGGAAGCCATCCGTGTGGGTGAGAACAGGGAGTGCCAAGGGGGACACGCGCAGAGCTTCCACAGTGGACTTCACCCAGGGAGCCAGGGAACGAAAGACTGAGGCCAGTTACTCCTGGAGAGGCTGGTGAGTGTGGTGTGACTGATGGGTGGGGATGGCAGTGAGGAGGGGCGGGGGAGGGGGCCAACCTCACAGATGCTGGTTGAGTGCTCGAGCAATTAGAAAGGAAGCTTCAATAAAACCCAGGGTAAGATGAGCACAACCGTGGGCAGGTGCCAACCAACACTCCCCTGAGTGTCAGCCCAGGGCGAGGGCGGGACTGTGGAATTCTGGTTGTTTGGGCTCCCTGGACTCTTGGTTTCCAGGATGGAGGAACATGCATTATTTGTAGCAGACTCACAAAGAACCTTAACGGGCTACTCTGAACCAGCTCTCATTCTGGGTCACTCCCCCAACCCCAACTTTGTGCCTCCTTCCTTCTCCTCTCCCCATGATGTCCTCCCTGACATCATCTTTGGTCTGCTTCTCTTCCCTATCCAATTTCTCATGCCCCATCTAATCAGCTGCTCTGTTGCTTGTGAATTAATTCAGGGCAAGGAAAAGAAATCCACTCAAACCAACTCAAGTGCAGGAAACCAACTTATTGGAAGGAACAAGGTCAGGGGAAGGAACTGAGGGCAGGAAATGTGGCCAGGTTCCCTGCTGGTTCAGAAGCTAGGACCATGAAGACCCCAGCAGTAGAGAGAAGGCCTATCTCATTTTTCTCTGAGGCCCCATGTTCTCTCATCTTTCCCTCTTCCTGTCCATCTGTTCCACTTCTCTCTTATTCCTTTCTTCTCTGTCTCTAGTATTTCTGTTTACGGCTGGCATTATGTGGCTTTAGTTTAAGCCAATATAAATGGATTTCAGTCTTTATGTCAATTTTTAATTCTCAGGAGAGAATAATCTGATTGGAAAATAATAAAAATAAAACAACTCAAACTGGCTTTTGGACAAAAGAAAATTTATTGGCTCAGGTAACTTAAAAGTAGTGTACACTTCAGGCATAGTTGGATCCAGGGGCTCAAGCTCTTTCTTTGGAAACGCTTGACTTTTAGCTCCATTTTGCTTTGTGTGGGTGTCATTCTCAGGCAAGCTCCCTCTAAGTTCAGATCCTCCAGTTTGGGAGCCCCAGGATAAAGAGGACTTCTTTCTGCCAGAAGTTCCAATCAAATTCCTAGGACTGACTCTCCCTGAGCCACCCAGGATCACAATCTCATTGCTAAACCAGTCACTCTGTCCAGCAGTTGATTGGCCAGACCTAGTAACATGTGCACTCTGGGACCAAATGGATGAAGAGTGGGAGAAGGATGTTTCCCCAGAAGTAAAGGAGGGGCTGGTATCAGAGGAAGGAAATGTGGATATGAATAGGCAAAAGTAAACAACCAATATGGCCATGGGGGTGATGCCAGGCCTCTGCCTACTCCCGAGAGCTCTGAACAAGGCGGTTTCCTTATGATGATGTGGGAAGCAAAGCAGTCACTGAACCCTCCTGTCAGTCACTGAACCCTCCTCGCTGCCTCTGAGTCACGGCCTCTCCTTGCTCCCAGGCACCAGCCAGTGCTGACCACCACCCCGTGTGCACTGACATGGCCATTACCATTGTTAAAATATTGCACTATTGCTGTATCTGCTGGTAAGTATCCATTAGCCTGAGTGCTCCCAACCCAGGCTACCCAGGCCCCGCAGATTGCCATTGTGTAGCCAACAAAGAGTTAATGCTGAACACAGCAGGAGGGGGAGGGGAGGCACCAACACCTTGCTGCAGGCCCTTCTGATTGGCTGATCTCATGACCTACCAGCCTTTCCATTGCTCTGGGGCCAGCAGTTAAATATTTCAGATATCATCCTGATTCCAGCAATAGTTTCCTATCTGTTCTTCACTCCACTCTGTCCCTCACACCCCACAGTCCGTCCTTCGCAAAGCTACCCAAGAGTCAGCTTCCCAAACCCTGCCCTGAGCTTCTCACTGGCCACCTTCTCATCCCCCCATGCTTCAAGTCCTAACTCCATACAGGTGGCAGCCTGCCCCGCATGATCTGGTTCCAGCCTCACCTACCATCCGCTCCCACTCAAACCGCTTCCCCTATATGTATGCTTCTCCATGCCCCTCTGCCCTCACTGGATGGCAGCTTTCCTCCATCTGATATACTTTACCCAAGTGTTTACAGTGATCCCACGTGTCCCACATGGGCTTGGAGTAGGAGACAGAGCGGGAAGCAGAGAGAAGCAGGACAGACAGAGGCTCTGAAATGCAGACAGAGAAGCTCAGCCATGGGGGCTGCTTGATCCCAACTTGAAGAGCTCCCTGGAGGAAGATTCCTGGATGTTGAGCAGGAAGCATGAGAATGAACTCAAGGAGGTGCCCTGATGCACCGTGAATCTGGGGAAATCAGCCTCAAGCCCACCTCCCATTGCCCGAGTACCTTCCACCTGCCAGCTTGGGGAGCACTGACCCCTTCCATGCCTGATCTCACCTGGTCCTTACCTCCACCCTGTTTTGGTAAGAGTGCCTGTTCCGTGCCCATCATGGGGAATGATCCGGCTTCCCTACCAACCCGCAGGGGCAGTAGGTGGGTCCCCTCAGGGAGCCATTGGCACAGGCAGGCTGCAGCTTATATACAGGTAAATACGGTAATCTTTCCTTCCACCTCCCTGCCACAGCAGCAGGGATATGAATTGATTGTCAGAAGCTGTTTAAGGGCCTGTGATTGAGGAGATGATCTGAGATAAGCTGCTCCAGTGAAATAAAGGCCAACAGCTGCCTGCTTCCACGTCAGCCAGCCGCTGTGCTTTTCTCAAAGGCAGCTCTGTGCTTCGGCACCCACCCCCACTCCACCCCACCTCCAGGAGGCAGGGAGCACTCTCCTCACACTTTGGGAGGAAGGAGACCATATCTGGTGACAGATGAGATATTGAGGACTAAACTGGAGCGTGTAGGAAAGCGCAATAGTTGGGGCTGGGTACATCAGTTTCCTTTTCTTCGTGGATGGGGTCTCAACTGTGGATTCGAATTTCATGGGAATCTTAGCATTGGACAGAAGGAGGGGTTGGGGAGACTCAGCCCTGCTCAAAGCCAAAGCACGTGAATTTCCTAACTTCATGTGGAGCCTTTCACACAGAATCACTTCTTGCGTCTGAAATGCTCATCCATCCATCTGTCCGTCCATCCATCCATCCATTTACTTATTCACTCATTCTACAAATACACAATGTGTAAGAGCTTGGGCTTTGGCAGCTGACAGATGCATTCAGTGGGTTTGGTCACTTACTAGCTATGACCTCAGGCAATTCACCCAACCTCTGGGAGTCTCTGGATATCAATGCCAACCTCAGAAGACTAGTTGAGAATTAGTGAGATAATGCCCACTTGGGATGGAGCCTGGTGCCTGCATGTACAAGTGAGCATCTGCTGTAGGGTGCCAGCAAATGAAATAAGTGTACAAGAATTTCAAAACAAAATCACAGAGCTCTTTGAGGAGTTCATAGGACACACATGACTATGCCGTAGAGGGCATTCATGTTACAAGAGCTACAGAAGAAATGACATGGCAAGAGATGTCCTCCCATTGAAAGAAGGAGGAACAAGGAGATTAGGAGTGACATTTGAGCTGACCTTTAAGGGACAGGTAAGGAGAAGAGGTCTTTCTGGGAGGAGAGGACAGTGCAAACACAGCCATACTCTTAGCATCTCACTCCGCAAAATATGGCTCACAGACAAGCAGCACCTGCGAGCTTGTTGGGAATGCAGACTCCTAGGCCCACCTAGACCCCCTGGATCAGAATCAGAGGTGGAACAACCAGGAGATTCAGGTGCAGATGGGTTTGAGGCGCTCAGGGCTGATGATCTCTGAGCTCTGTGAAATGCCCTTTTGGCAAAGACAGGAAGGAGGGACGATCTCCCTGCATGTTTGGGCTGATGGCAAGGGCATCACGCCAGGCCTTTGACTGGACACGCTCCCAGAATCAGGGACCCCCAGGAGTGTAGGGAGCAGAGCCCCAGAGGCACTTGGAGGGTAGGTGGTTCAGGACAGAATGTTCTCTGAAGTTGCATCTGAGCCTGCAGGCTCAGGAGACTGGGGTGCAGTCTTGGCCATTCACCTGCTCACCCTTTTATTCCACAAGCTTGTTTGAGGCACTTTTATGGGCCAGATGCCATGCCAAGTTCTGCCTTAGCAGTGCTGTTAGCCCTGAGGCACGTCACCTTCCCTCGCCCTCAGTTTCCCCATTTGTCAAGTCCAGGTCGTTGTGGCTTATTACCTAAAGCCGCACCCACTGCAAACATTTCTGTTACCTGCTCCCTCACTTTCTCAGTACTTCCCTCTTTTTCTCTGCCCCTCCCCCACGACTCTCCATGCGCCTTCCTTCCCTAAGGCCGGGAATTCCCCAGCCCTCTCCTTACGCTGGGTTCCCAGGAGAAGACCACAAAATGAAGATTCATGTGAAAGTGACTTATGAGGAGGTGGGGAGGGGGGAGGCATGGGAAACAGTACGGGGGACAAAGAGGCGCCATCCTGCAGGAAGCATCTCAGAGCTGCCCTCATTTGCACTGCCAGGGCGAGGGAGCCAGCCGCGCCAGGACATCCCAAGCACTTCCAGCTCTCTGAGGGCACATGCTATGCTGCCTTCCAGCAGCGTGAGGACAGCCCGGGAGTCTCATGAGGGCCCTTGGGGCAGGCTGGGGGCAGGGAGACCCCGGGAGCTGGTGTGCAGGAGAACCGCAAAGAAATCCCGGTGTATGGAAATAAACTTAAAAAAAATTTAGGGGTGCCTGGGTGGTTCAGTCAGTTAAGCATCTAACTCTTGGTTTCAGCTCAGGTCCTGATCTCAGGTGCATGATCTTGCGCCCTGCACTGGGCTCTGTGCTGACAGCTTGAGATTCTCTCTCTCCCTCCCTCTCTCTCTCTCTCTCTCTGCGCTTCCCCTGCTCCCTCTCTCTGTCTCTCAAAACAAATAAATAAGCTTAAAACAAAATCTGGGTATATGGATACAGCGCCGAATGCAACCACTATGCTCTCTAAATAATTACAGGCCAGACTGAACTGAGGTTCTTAGGGCACAATAACAATAATGACGTTGGACTAAAGCTTCTCCTTTATCGAGCACTTACTTTGTGTCAAGCACTGTCCGAACACAGTGACTACACAGTACCTCACTTAACCTAGGGGACAACTTTCTCAGGGCTTTTCAACTTTCCTAACTCCCACCCCACCCCCAGCCCATACAACGCCACGATTTCTTTGATCGTTCCAGTTACAAACAAAACAATTAACATGTATGACGACTGTAGAAGCTTACTATGAAACCAGAGTGGAGGAAAGTCTTCAGGCAAGCCAGAGCACTTGAGAAATCTTCACCCCACCCACCCTACAGACCTCCACTCATTGCCAGGGTTTTGATAATTATCTGGAAGGCAGAATGATTTGACTTCCCAAAAACTTGCACTCAGATTTTCCATCGGTCCTTTAATGGGCCTGGAAAATTCTGTGCAGCGTTGGAGATACACAAAATCACATAGACTAAATTTTATGGCGATTTAAGTCATTTTTCAAGGGTATTTTGGACTCTACATGATTTCCAGCTGACTTTAGAATCCAACCCTGTGTTAAAACGTAAGTCTGCGGCACAGTAAGTATTTCGTCACACAGATAAGAGAACACAGGCACAGAGAGGGGACAGAACTTGTTCAGGGTCACACAGCTAATCAGGGAGGTGGTGGGATTGTGAACTGTGGCCAAGTAGGTACCAAGGCTGTGTTCCTCAGTGCAGGGCCGTGCTGTGCCTGATGCGGAAGAAAGAGGGGCCCTCGGTGGTACTTTCTGGAAACCGTGAGGGGGCTGACCACTCTGGACAGCGCTCTGAGCAGCCCTTGGCTCTTCCCTTCCTTGGCTCCAGAGAGAGGAGATAATCCCTCATCCATCTTTTACCCAGCCTCCTGTGGTCCCTATTGGCAGCAGCTGCCTGACACTGTCTCTGAAAGATGTTTAAGACTCTGCCAACCCAGTGTTTAATGCATGCAAAGCCTTTTCCAAAGAAGTCACTTAAAAAGATTACAGAGGACAGGATTGCCCCTCCCGCCTCCAGCTTAGGGAGACTTTGCAGCTGGCCTGGAGCTAAGCTAAGGAAGCAGAGTCTTTAGCAGCCTGAAAATAAAGTGAGCCTTCATTTGAGAAATCACTCAGAATACCAGCTGCAAGGGCTCAGTTCATTGATGTATTCACTGACTATTTGCCGCCCATCCACCAAGTGCGTGCCCTGCACGGCGCCCTGGGGATAGTCTGGGGACACGGCCCCCGTCCTCCTGGAGCTTACACTCTAGGGCAAAGTGTCCACTCTGTCAGGAATCCCTTCTTTCTCATAAGCTTCTGCTTGGGGTGGGGGTCCTCTGCCCATCTCCCCCCAGAGAACAGTTCAGATGCCTCTTCGCTGCCCCAGCACTTTGGCGAAGCATACGAGGTTTGGTCAGCCCTAGGGAAGGCACCCCCTTCCTATCTGGATGGAAGAAGGGGGGAGAAGAGGAGAAGGAATGCACTATGCATGCGGGGAAGAAGAAAGAAAGGAAAGCAGCTGAGTGTGAGAGGAAGGGAAGGGAAAAGAGAAACGCTCAGGAAAAGAGAAACGCTCAGGATGACGGCACTTGCGAACGTGGGGCTCAAAAGGACTGGCTGCCCTCTCCCTTCCGCCCAAGCACTCCAGGTACTGAAAGCACCAAGAAACGAAGAGAGGGTTGACGGACCGGAGGAGACTGAGAAGAAACATACTCTAACCTTGCAGCTCCATTCCCCAGGGTCCTGAGTCTACTCAGAATTTTTTTTTAATGTGATACAATTAGCGGTCCTGTGCATGCAAACCAGTGCCCTGAGCCAGGGGTTAGTAGCCTCCAGCCCGTGGGACGAATCCCACCCACTGCCTGATTTTGTAAATAAAGTTTTACCGAAACACAGCCATGCTCATCTGCGTATCATCGATAGCAGCTTTCATGCTGCAGTGGCAGAGTTGATTAGTCGTGACAGAGACTGTGTGGTCTGCAAAGCCTAAAATATTTACTAGCTGGCTGTTTACAGAAAAAGTTTGTTAACCCCTGGGTGTTATTTCTAGGATCTCCAGCTTCAGAGTTCTAAAATTGCTTATCAATTCTTCAGCACTTCCTTTAAATTCACTCATCAAATATTTATTAAAGCCTACAGTGTGAGAATATTCTCTTTTGGTTGCAAGTGATGGAAAATTCAGCTCAGGTGGGCTTAAGCCAAAAAGGGGGGAGGGGAGGGGAGAGAAGATTATTGTCTCCTGTAGCTGGAAAGTCCAAGGATTGTAGCATGAGCAAATCTGAGCCCAGAAACTCAAACAGCAGCAGCATGCCATGGTGGTGAGAAGCGATTCGCTTCTCAACAGTAGAGCACTGCAAAGGTGACAGGATGTCACTTCCATAATTAAGTTACAAGAGACTGTACCCTCTGCCTTGCTAGCAGACTCTATTGCCTTTTCTGATGCAAGCAGCCATATTGGAGAGAATATTTCCTTCTTCGTGTGGCAAGAAACTGAGGGCAGCCTCTGGCCAACAGTCAGCAAGGAACTGAGACCCTCCATCAAACAGCTCTCAAGGAAACTGAACTCTGCCAACAACCATGTGAGCTTGGAAGCCTGTCCCAGTTGAACCTTCGGTTGACCCCAGCTTTGGTTGCTACCTTGATTGCAGCCTGGTGAAAGAGCTTGGGGCCAAGGACCCAGGGAACTGTCCCCAGATTCCTGACCCATTGAAACTCTAAGATAACAACTGTATGTTGTTTTAGGCCAAGTCCGTGGTACTTTGTCATGCAGCAACAGATAACTAATGCATTCCCTAGTCTCTGAGGGAGCCTGGGAAGGTACTTTTTAGCTTGGCATGTTGCCATTACCACCTGGATTGGGGCTATCTAGAAAAGAAGAGGAGAATGCATAATTTTGGGAAAGTAGCAGTTGTCTCCTAGAAGCCACGGAAGCATTCCTGGGAGGAGAAGCACAAGTCTTGGATTAGGACCGTGGCAGGTAGTGACTGGATTCCTGGTCCCTTACTTCTTGAAGAACTGGCTTCCTTTTGCCCACTAACAATTGCCTATCGCCAGTTTTCGAGGTCCTCTTAGCCCCTCTCATACATGACCTGGTTCCCACACAGAGTTCCTGAACAGGAGCTCAAATCAGAAACACAGGTGGAGCAGGAAAGCAGAGAGGACGCAAAGGCAATGGCTACTTCAAAATCACACATTTCCTCTTTTTCCACCCTATTGATCTCATTTATTGTAGGATCTGGTGGCAAAGTGAAATCTCTTTCCTGGACAGTACTGCATGACTGTGATTCTAGATGCAGAAATGAGACTTACCCTTTGAGGCATCTGCAGAAATGAAAAGAAACCCAGGTCCCTTTAAACAGTACAGATTCGGGGGTCTAGACATGAACTTTACGGTTAAAAATCCAGCAAGCCCAACCCCTTCGAGTCTTCTCTTGGGGAGTTTGGAAAATGCATAATTTTAAGTGAGGCTGAATTTATGAGCATTGTAGTTATAGCAACAGACACTTCAGCTTCTGGGAGGCAGGTCCATGAGACTGTTACGTAACAGTCAACTTCGTGGTAAAAAATGCAGGAACACTGAGACCGGTAAAAAATATATAATAGGACCCAGAGAAAAGGGCAGTGGTGGGCAAGAGGGAGAAAAATGAAGGCTGGAAAGGCTTTTTCAAAGAAGAACATGATGAATCTTTTTGTGAAGGAGCGAGAGCTTCATTTCGCAGGCTCACTGCTGCCAGCTCAGGCATGTAGGAAGAAACTCATCAGACAAAAGAGCAGACAAAAATATGGATGCAGCACTCAGGGGCCTGCCAAGCTGAGGATTAGGAAACAACAGAAAACACATGGATGGTGGAAGGGAAGAGCCCGCCTTGGATCTTTGGACCATAGAAGGCCAAAATGAAGGCACTGGCCATTCTCAGGGTGCTCTCCAGCCTGTCGCTGCTGTGTTTGCCTGTGGTTTCCCTGATTCTGTGGGGGTTCCTACTGTCCTGGTGACCCTTTTCCTTGCTTGAGAGGAAGGAAAGTGAAGGATTCGTCTCCCCCAACATCAGAAATCATGTTCTCTGCCATATGAGCCTTGTCTCCACACTGGCACGAAATTAGAATTTCACAGTGTTGTTAGCATGGACAGAACAGTGTTTGGAATCAGGCAAGACAGTCTTGCCCTGGTCCCTGCTTTAAAGGGCCCCTCTGGTCTCTTGCCTCCCTACACAGAATCCACGGGAACAAGGGGATATGCCCATCTGGGTCCCATGCCTGGGATTCCGTAATTTCCGGCTCAGTGGTCCTGACCCTGTTTCCAGGAAGTTTCCAGGGCACCTCTTCCCTTCTTTCTTATCTGGGAGACCAAACCTTCCATCCAACATGTATGCTCCAAGCCTGAGTTCATTATGGGGCAGCTGGGAGTATCCACAAGCAAGCGAGTGCATGAGCGAGGCTCTTCACCATGTAGAACAGGGCCAGGGGAGAAACAATGTGAGCAGGCAGGGTGCTAGGGATCGGCTCTTCCCAAATTCCACATTCTGGCATGGAACGCCAAGGATGCTGAGAAATCTAAAGTCAGTCCTGGTGCCCCAGGGGATCAGGAAGGTATTATCTGTCAGGGGACTGGAGGCTAGTATGTATTTTACGGAATATCTTGCTACCGAGATTTACAATTTTGGAAGGCTCAGACTCAGACATAGCGTACGGGGGCCCTCATTTGTGCTCTTGCTCCAGGATCCCCAATATTAGGGGCCCAGCCTGAACAGAGGGCTTGTGGCTCAGCTCTCTTCTGCCCTGCTCAGCTGCCGCCATCCTGGCAGGGGAAGGAAGGGCACTTGCGAGTGTCAATCCCTTTCCCCCTGTGAGGCCAGACACTGAAGGGTATTTCTGCAAACTGTAAACAACAGAAAAAGCCCACTGGCCCCTTGGCTGGAATGCCCCAGGGTAACTTCTTCACAGCCCTGCCCCACTGCACAAGACACACACTGGCTGCAGAGTTATGATCTTGCTTCTGACACGTGCCCTCTCCTCCACTGACATCAGCCAGGGGCCCAGGCTTTTTCAAAGGAGCTCCCCACACCACCCCCGCCCTTGGCCTTCCAGAGCTGGCCCATGCAGTGGATGCAAAAAAACAGTCTCTTGTCTCAGCCTAGACCCTAGCAAGAAAAATCAATAGCAATTTGGCCCCTGGCCAGCCTCCCATTACTCTGGAGAGGCCAGTCTTATTTGCCATCCACCAGATAAAGGCAGAAGGCCGGAGCCTTCAGACAGGAGGCAGCCCAGATCCTCCTTCTAGGCGATCACGGCATGGCCTGATTTACAGCCTTGCGAGCGGCTCTGGCCTCAGATGCCCAGCCAGGCTGTGTCTCCAGCCCTGGGGATAACCCAGAAGCGTGTGTTTAGCTGTTAGGGGTGTAGCCATGGCCCTGGCCTGAGCCCCAGCCCTGTCTGACTGTGCTTGGTAAATTGATGGTATAGGCCTCTGGAAGTCTATTTGCTCATGAGCTTTGAGAGCCTCTGGGAGATGACCCACCCGAAGGGACAACAGAGCTGGGAGCCTTAAGTCTGGCCCCAGGACAAAGCTTTGATTGTTAAGAAGTACACAGAGACCATGAGGTCTTGTAGGTTTTATATTCCAGCCTGCCATCCCATGGGCTAGTGTCAGTCCTGGGATAGGAGGGAGGAGGGGGTAAAGGCTGTAGGGGTAAGGCCTTTCGAGGGGAAGGTATTTTTAAGCCTCCTTTCTCATACCTACTTCCCTCAGAAGACACAAAGAAGAATGTTTAGTTAGTGCTCATGCTGTGTCAGGCACTCAACTCAGTCCTGTGTCCTCATTTTGCTTATACTACTCCAAGCTTACAAAATAGTACTTCTCTCATCAACAACATTTTATGGAGGAGGAAACCAAGGCATAAAGAGTGTCACTCAGATAGGAGAAAGGTCAAAGCGGGGTTTGAACCTGGGCAGTGTGGCTATAGCCTCTGGTTTTAGCCACTGAGCCACTAGACCTCATTGGTCTGCTCCTGGATCTGACTGGATCGGGTTAACAGTACAGTGGGTTTACAAGAGATCACTAAAAGATCAGGACATGATTGTAATTTCTATCTTTCTTTCTGTTCATGTAGAGAGGATGCAAAAAAATATCAGACTTGGGGACCAGTAGGTAGTGGGGGGAGGTAAAAGGGGCAGAATCTACCAGTTCTGGGTTGAAACCTAAACATTTAAAACTTAAAGAGTGTTCCCCCCAAATTCATGTCCACCTAGATATTTGGAAATCGGGTCTTTGCAATTGTAATTGGTTAGCATGAGATCACACTGGATCGGGGTTGGCCCTAAATACAGTAACTGGTGTCCTTCTAAGAGAGGAGAGAACACACAGAGGTACACATGGGGGAGGAGACCCCATGAAGACAGTGGCAGGGATGGGAATGAAGCAGCTATAAGCCAAGGAACTACCCCCAAGGACTACCAGAAACTCCGGAAGCTAGGGGGAGACAAGGAGGCAAGGAAGGATCTTCCCCTAGAGCCTTCAGAGAAGCGTGGCCTTGCTAACACCTTGACTTCATCCTCCTGTGAAGTCTCCAGAACTCTTGATAGAGCAGATTTCTGTTGTTTCAAACCACTCAGTTTGTTGTCGTGTGTTAGGGTAGCCCTAGAGAACACATACACTGTTTAGAAGAAAGAAGGTGTTCCATGTGGCCCAGCCGAGCTGCTAGAGTTGTCTGCGTTATAGTTGGGAGCGCATGCTCCAGCTACTGACAAGCGTGTCTTTGCTTCCAATTGGCCATTCTTCCTTGTGCCTATCTCTCTCTCATATTGGTGAACAGCCATCAATTTCTGGCTGCCTAGTGTCCATTCTTCATTCTAGCCACACCAAGCTTTCTTTGAGGGAAATTGTCTTCTCCTTGATGCAGGGAAATTCCTGGAAACCAACTCGCACTACAAAACTCAAAGGGACAGTCATTCCCTCTCCCTCCCCTAATGTGGCCGGAGCACAGGCCCACTGTGTAAGCTCAGTCAATTGGATTTTCCTTCCTGAATCATTGCATAATGAAGGATTTGAGAGGGAGGCCATCTGAGGCAGAGTGGCATGCTAACAGCTCCTGCTTGGAGATTGCCGCTGTCGTTCATGTTGCCAGCTTCTTAAGGGGCCCCACTTCCCGTCCATATCTGAGTTCTTTGGCACAGAACCCATTTTCCATTCTAACAACATCCAGATTTGCCTTTGGAGAATTACCTTCCATCATTCTCCTATATGTGGGTTAGAGTTGACTTCTATTGCTTGCAACCACAAATACCACCTGATATACTCAAGAGGCTGAGGGAGGGGAGGCAGAATGTAGGTATGTGGGGGACCCCTGGACAAAACCAAAAACCGTTCCTAATACTATATAAATTTTTCCAAATTCCTATACCACTGAGGAGAGTATAAATTGGTATAATCACTTTGGAAGTCTTGCCAAACCTAGTTGGATACAAACACTCACACTTAGTGGATACTAAGTTTGGGAGTGTCCACTAAAGCTGAATACATGCATAGCCCATGGCCCAGAAATTCCACTCCTTCTCCCCCTCTCTTTCTCTCTCACACACACAAACATACAACAAAAAATGCACGCGTTGCATATATATTCACCAAAAGATATGATTATCATGGCAGCACCATTCATAGTAGTCCAAAACTGGAATCTACCCAAATATCCATCTATAGTGGAATGGAAACTAAATTGTGCTCTATTTCCACAGTGGCATACTATATAGAAATAAGAATGATAAACTACAGCTACACTCATTAATACAAATATATCTCACAAACATAACTGATGAGCGAAAGAAATTCAACTTGCAAAAGTCTAGGCTCTATGGTTCCTATTTACATCGAGTCCACAAATGGGCAACATGAATGCACAGTGTTAGAAGTCAGGAGAGTGGTTACACTTGGCATAGGAGAACCTTACCAACCGGAAGAGTACAAAAGGAAGAGTCCATGGCACCAGAAAGGTTCTAGTTCTTGATCTCAGTGCTGGTTATATGATGGGTTCATTTTATGAAAAACTTTCTGGAGCCGCACACTGACGGTTTGTGTGCTTTTCCATACGCATGCTGCCACTTCCATTTGGTCCCTCGAGGACTGTGGAAAACTTAGCAGCTTCATCTCCTTTGAGAGCACCAGCTAACCATACACAGGGAGCGAGAGCACCCTCCACTCCCCAGGAGGAAGCAGGAATGGTGCCTCGTATTCCCAGGATGCCCAGGAAAAGGGGACCAGAGAGGAAAGGACAGAAAATGGCTTATGCTACAAAGTACTGACATATTCACGAGCACGTGCACAGGGTGATTTATATGAAGGCTTATTAGGAGGGGATTCTGTAAGAAGTCAGGGTCCTGACTTATAAGTAGGGGCCGGAGCTACCAAAACCCTGACACCCATCACTGGTGCTGATCTGGTAGCTCAAGACAGACATGAGCATCAGAGACCTTTGGCAATGCCATTCCTCATAAGTTAAAGATGATGTTAATAAAGGATTTAGTCCAAATAAAACCCAACCCCTATAGGCAAGGAAGTATCTAATGTCTTTACATATAATAATGCATTTGATTCTCTCAGCATCCCTGTAAGACAGCTAGACAAGTTGGAGACAAGGTCCCATCATGAAGTGGCAGGGCACCATTTTAATTTTAAGAACATATATATTAAAATTATACCAACTTGAGTTCAAATTCCAACTCTATTATTTACCCTATTACTTACTAGTTACATGGTCCTTTATTTTCTTGGGCCTCAATTTCCTCATCTGTAACATGGGAACCATAACATCACTTTCTCCATTAGATGCTTGTGAATATTAAACAGGATCATTCACATAAAGTTCTTAGTGGCGTGCCTGACACATAGAAAAAGACTCCATAAAGGATAGTTGTTGCTCGTATGTTTTCTTATTACTGATAATCTTATTTCTTCTAAAGAGAAACTATAGAACATTAAGAATGGTATTATCTTTTATAAACTTTAAGATAGAGTCTGCTGAGTACAATTCTCTGTGGTGACTTCTTTGAACAAACTTTTATTCTCATGTAACTCTTCAGAGTTAATAAAGACAACATTTCGCACATGCCTGGGACACAGTATTTTGAAATACTGGCCACCTAGCTCTACTGGCTCACATCTGCTGGATCCAAATTGCTTCTTTCTGTCAGGAACTCATCTGGGCATTAATCCTTAGAGGAAGGAGGGAGGGGAAGGGCATGACCCTTTTTCCCATAGGTGTCATCTGTGATAAGAGGAGAATGAAGACCCCCTAATTGATTCCTACTTTGGAGACTCCAGGATGCAATGGAAAAGTGATTAAGGACACTGTGGAGGAAATGTATGGGGTTCAATTGTCACTTCTCCTAAAAATATATAAAATCTAGCAAGTTTTGCATCTGTTTTGTAATAAAATCTCCAAGAGAATGGAACATATCAAAAAAGGGCAATGGGGTGTTTCAACCAACAGTGTGACCTGTTCTAATTCGGAGATTCTTTTTCTCTTTGCTAACATCCCTAACTCTGATGACCCACTTCCAAAGAATAACCGGAAGGTGTAATTATGCAGATATAATACACTTCTTATATTTCTAAGATGCAGCATTTCTCACTTTGTGCTCTGCAGACATAACTCTGCAAAATGCTTTCTGAAAACAGGGTTCGAGGATGAAATAAGTGTGAGGACGTTGAATACTATTACCGAGAATATTTTGTGGTTGTCTCTCCAGCATCTGTTCTCCACTCTTCCATTGTTGATCAGGGACCTAGGAAAGAACCTGACTGTAGCAGTGTTCCTCCTTCCGGAATGGAGTTTGTGGTCTAGGCCTCAGCCAGTCAGCAAGTCATAGTTCTCTGGTAATAGTGATTGGGTCAGAAGTGGGCACATGACACAGAACCAATGAGATAGAATAAAGCTTTTGCTAGGCCTGCTGGGAAAAGGGCAAATGCTCTTTGCCATTGGCGTATGTGGTGAAGTGGGATACTGGAACTGCGGTAGCCCTCTTCGAGTTACGAGGGGGTAGCCTGCCTGAGTGTGGAACCAGCAAGGGCGCAACAAAGTGGAAAAAATGAATGGAAAGCATGTAGTCGCTATAAAAGTGCACCACTCAGATCTCCTGCTCTTAGGAGAAGAATGGACTAATGGCCCAGCCAGTTCTTTCTGAATCTACCATCATCTTGTGACAAGACCCTTCTTCCCATGGCTGCTCCCAGCCAATGGCTAGCATAGCAGGGATACTAGTGCAGGCTTATTTCTGTGGGACACGGACCCACCGCCACATCACCCTGCAAGGGAGGCTGGAGAATATGGTGTTTATCCTGGGCAGCCATGGATGCAGCTTGAAACATTGAGCGTTGTAACTAAAGAAGGGACAAAAGGAGGCTGTGGACAAATAGCAGTCTCTGCCATTGTTATCTGGTTCTTCGAACTTTCAGAGCACTCCTCTGGAAAGAATCACAGAAGACTCCCTCCCTCTTCTTCCCACTCTGCCTACATTTAATTACTCCTAGGCAGTCTTTCTTTTCAGTGTCCCTTTTACCCATCCCCCCATGCTACCACTCAAGTTCAAACGTTCTTTTTCCCCTGTTATAAAAATTTCTTCTTGCCTCTTCCTTTCTGTGTCAAATTCATCCTTGTTAAGCCATCAGATGAAGCTTCTTAAACACCACTTTGTACACTTTTCTTCCCATTTAAGCCATTGTCTATGGGGAAGAAACAACCTCTTTGGTCTTGCTTGTCCCACGGGCTCTCCTTGATCTGGCATTTTCCAAACCACTGAAACTCATTCTCACCACGACCTGAAAACCCAAGGCTACTTCTCTTCACCAACATACTGCCTCTCACCGGCTTCTCTTTTCATGTCTACTCCCTGTTGTTTGCCCCATGTCCTTTCTCCTTCTTGACCTTCTCCTGGACTGTTGTCTTTTGAAGACAAAGAATCTGACTATGTTGAGTTATGGGTGGTGGGGAGTGGATTACAAAGACACATATAGCACATTGGGAGACTGGGATCTTAAGAGAACCTAGGGAAGGTGAACCCTTGAGTCTCATAGACACTGGAATGGCCTTTGAGATTTGGCAAAGCAAGATGACTTATTGGTTAAACTGTGGACTTTGAAGTCCAACAGGCTAGGATTGAGATCTGGTTCTTCTCACTTAGTAGTTGCATGAGCTTGAACAAATGAATTAAGCTTTATTTCCATATTTGGGAGATAGGATAAAGATAAAACAGACTCTGTAGGGTTGTTGGGAGGCTAAATACATTGTTATATATAAGCCACTTAACCCAGTGTCTAGAAAATGGAAGGTGCTCAGTAAATGCAGGTAGGTCTTGTGCCTGAAGTCCATCAGGGAGCCAAATCACCTAGGCCCATCCACAGTGAGAGTTGATGGATTCTCACTCATTTCCACCATTTCCACTACTCAGTGATTCCCATCTCCATTTCTCTGGGTGTTCTCTAGTTTCTCCACTCACTACCTACTGATTCCTTCCTTATATTTCAGCCTCACATCCTTGGATTGGCCACTGCTCATGGTAGCACCTCTTGCGCAGCACTTCCTGCTCCTGAGCAGCTCCAATGGGCCGTCCCCGGTCAAGAGTACACTTCAGTCCAATGGCACACAGGAAAGGAGGTCTGTGGTACATGCACTGTCACACCCCTTAGCAGGGTGGGAAGAGGGGCCTGTGGGCATGAACTGAGCTGCTGGGTATGTGGTGTCACAAATAATTGCTCTGTAGTTCTACTTCTGAAAGCACAGATGGAAGGAAATGACCCTCATCGAGGTTCAACCCCACCCAGACTCTGGGCATTTTCACATAGTCTTCAGTCATTCAGGGCTGCATTAGAACTCTTCCATTCTCCATTTTAAAAAATGGGGGCCATTCCTCTATTTAAAAAAAAAATCCTAAAAGTTGTACTTTGTAACTGCATTGGTATAAAGATGAATATAATCTGGGATGGATTCATTGTTATATATTTACTATTGTTATTCTTTTCTGGTTTTTTTTAAGTTTATTTATTTTGAGAGTGAGAGAGAGCATGAGCAGGAGAGGGTCACAGAGAGAGAGGGAGAGAGAGACTCCCAAGCAGGCTCCACGCTCAGGAGGCAGCCTGACGCTGGCATGAGGCTCGATCTCACAAACTGACATGACACGAGCTGAAATCAAGAGTAGAATGCTTACCTGAGTCACCCAGGCACCCCTCTCTTCTGTTTTTAAAAGACAGTAAAGTCACAACATGGGTCCCTAACAGTATCTGGGCCCTGTGTACTGCATCTATTGGGCCTAATGGAGAGGTTGGCCCTGTACCTATTACATAAATGTTTATTGAACATCTACTATGGACCAAGAACTTCTCTAACTTTTTATTTTTTTAAAGCAGGCTCCACACCCGAAATGGAGTCCAATGCAGGGCTTGAACTCGCTACCCTGAGATCGAGACCTGAGCTGAGATTACGAGTCTGGTGCTCAACTGACTGAGCCACCCAGGCACTCACAAGCACTTCTCTAAGTACAGATTATGCAATGGTGAAAAAACAAGAGTCCTGTCCTCATTGGGCTAATTTTCTAGCATAAGCTCTAGATCATTCCTCAAAACTTCCAAAGAAGGAATAGAGTTTTCTGAGGACTTTTTCCTCTAGTAATTACAGAGAACTGGGATTAAAAGGATCCTTTCTCTGTTCCTTTCACACTTAGTCTTAGGAGGAAAAGACAGAGCCACTGGACACAAAGATCAGGACACAAAGAGCCACTAAGCAAAGATCAGGCACAGTTCATTTCAGTTTCTGAGAACAAGAGGAGGTAGTACACATTTCCATCCTGTGGGGCTCCCTCCCCAGACGGGATCCCCTGGAAGGCAGTGCGGGGTGGCCGGTAGGCAGCAGCCTCTGGATTGTTAAGATTTCAGCCTGGGCCCTTCCTGGCCGTGAAGGCTTCGGGCAAGTTACCCTCACTCCACCTCAACTTCTGTAAAGTGTTCCCAGAGTACAGGATTTTTATGAGGAGGAAAGGGGAAAACTCATTTGTAGCATAGTGAGATCTCAAGAAATACTAGCTATGAAGTCATATTACTGACTGCCAGAGACTCAGAGGCTATCTGCACATGACGGCAAGAGTGATCTGGTCCATTAGCAACGTTGGCCAATGACAGCTCATTTATTCTGCATTTGCAACTCCAAGAGTAGGCTCAGGGTAGAACCAGTGCACCAAGACAAGGATGGCATTAACAGTGGCCTGCCTTTGCTGAGGATACCATGGGGATGGGTTCTTGGGCTGATTACTGGACTCAGAATTTCCTTTAATTCTCTTAAGCCAATGGCGAGGTAGGTATTATCATTCCCATTTCACAGTAGACTTGAGGGTAGAAGGGAAGAAGCAGCTGTGAGGACTGTCCTTGCTTTGGCTCTTCCCCTTTTAGCCGGAGGTAGAGGTGGAAGTGAACATCAGTGAGAGACACCCCGGACTTCAGGGAAAACCCAGCTTGGTGTTGGTATAAATTAATTCACACATTTCCCAACTCGGTGGGTAGGTACTTTGTGGATACATCACCAATCCAAGGAAAGTAGTTTCTGGCTGCTGCTAAAATAGAATCTAGGACTTCCTGGGCACATCACATTTCTCAGACTCTGCAAGAGCAGTTGAAGAGCTGTGAATAGAGCTTAACCCTTTCCCCTCTTTGAGCTGAAGAGGCCAGTGAATGTTTGCTTCTACCAAACCTTTGGAGTGGTTTTTGTCACAGCTGCTGAGGACAATAGCAATAGCCATGGAGAGATTTCTAGATGATGTTCGCACCTCCACCCCTCAAAACGGTAAACATCAAGCTCCTGCAAACCACATGGTGTATCATTTAGAAGCCCTTGCATTGAATCTCTGATTTCAGTACTCCCCCCCCCCCCCCCCCACAACCCCACCTCTCACAGCTCAGCCTCCATGTCTCCCTGCCTGGCCCTTTGCTCTCTACTGATATTTAACTGTTTCGAACTCCTCAGTAGACCATTCTGGTTTTCTTTTCTATGTGGCTTTTCAAGACATACCTCTCCTTGTGACACTCCTCTCCAGCTAGCAATCTTGCTTTTCAACTTCCTGCTTAGGTGGCCTTTCTAGCAGATACTCTTCTCTTCCAGAAATCTCCTGTTGCATACTAAACCACTCCCAAGCTTAGCAGTTTAAAGCAATAATTTATTATTATTGTTCGTGGTTATGCAAGGTGCTGTGAGTTACCTGAGCTCAGCTGAGTGGTCTTGCTTGTGGTCTTTTTATGCAGTTGCAGCCAGATGACCAGGGCTGGAGGTGTCTGAAGCCCAACTGGGCTGGACAGCCAAGATAGCTCCTTCATGGACCTGTCCACTGCTTGGCTGAGATGGCCGCTTAGGCAGTATCTCTCTGTCTTCTTGTGAGGGTTTCACAAGGCTAGTTGGGCTCCCTCAAACCATGGTGGTCCCAGCATACTCAGACTTTTTACATGACAGCTGGTCTCTCCCAGGTCGTGTATTCCACAAGACTAAAGCAAAAGCTAGGTTTGTTATGTCCCAGCCTCTGAGGTCACAGAGGACCACTTCCACTGATTTCTATTGCTTACACCAGCCAGCCCTGATTCAGTACAGGGAGGGCCTATGCAAAGGTCTGAATGCCGAAAAGTAATGGTCACTGGGAGGCCATCTTGAAAGCTGGCTACCACACCTTTCCTGTCTCTCCCCTTCTCTGTGCTCCCATGGGATTCATGTACACCCCTAGCTCAACATCTCTCTTAGGGCACTATGCATGCTTTCTTTTTTTCTTTTTTTTTTTTTTTTTTTTGTCTCCCTGATTCACTGTGAGTGGCTTTGTTTGGCTGGTGAGTTTTGAGCCTTTCATGCCGTGTCTAGTGCCTGGCCTTCACAGAACACAACTTCACTTCATGGACTTGAACTATGCTGTGACCTGGAGCTCCATCTGTCTCCAGTCTACTCAAGACTCCAATCAAATGGTGCTCTCACCTCCCAACTAAAGAAGGCTCCCCTGAAATTCAGACCCAGTCCAGTCCAGTTGCCCTCCAACAACACAGAGCCAAACATTTCCTTTTTCCTTCTTTGACAAGTTTATTTGGTTCTTGAAAAAGATACCAATTGACAGCCCCACAGATTGAGGAATATATGTCTTCCTCCAGAGGGGTCCCTGTGCACCAAGAAACCTGGGTGGATGCTGAAGAGGGCAGTTGAGTGTGGGCATGTGTGGAGACCCAGCTGTAGACCTTGATTCCCAGGGGCCAATCCTGCCCCTTTAGAAAGAGTCAGGTGGGGAGGATATTTCTTTAACAAAGACATCACCTCTAGGCACAATCTGACAATCTGACAACTTGCCTGGCTTCAAGCTTCAGTTCTGCTTGAGTTATTCCATCTTTACTAGATCTGGGGTGGATTGGAGATGGGAAGAAGAGTGAAGAGAAAATCCACCTCGATAATGGAGACCAAGGGAAGGATTATGGGATGAGCTGGGACAGAAGAGAACTGAGAAAAAAATGTCCTCCTTCAACAGGCTACTAGGGTAATGCTGGCTAGCTCTTGCCCTTGTAAACCACACTCATCCACTTTTCTCCAAGTCATGGCCCCAACCTTCTTCTTTACTAACAATAATAACTACGGAAAGAGATGCCAACCAGTGAGTGCTTAATATAGGCCAGGCACTGTGCTAAGCATTTTTTGCATATTACCCCTCTGAATCTACATTGTTCTGGAAGATTGTTGTCTCATCTATAATTCCCTTCTCCCTTACTTCAGTTTACAGAAGAAATTAAGAGATCTTTGGAGAGATGGAGGAATTTGGCAGAGATCAAAGATCTTGGAAGTGGCAGAACCTAGTTCTTATCCTGGCCTGTCTGCCTCCAGAGCCTTGGCGCTCAAAATGGGTCTGACAGCATCATCACCTGGGAACTTACTGGAAATGTCAATTCCCAGGCCCTAAGTAATAGATGGATCAGACTCTGCCTTTGAACATGACCAAGTGATTTTTTCATACTGGAGTGTGAGTGGTCTCAGCCTCTCTCCTGCAGATGGAAACAGTTCTGAGACCACTGGCTTGGCATACTGGCATCAAGTGAGCCTTGGCTGACTGCCAACTATTACCCAGCACATGTCAGCAAGAGCACATGTGACTGGCTATCTCCACATGGGGCCTGAAAATACAACAAACCCAGGTTGGCACTATCAGGCATTGTGGTTAGGATGGCTCTTTCTGCAGTCCCTCAACATAACCCTACCAGTAGAAGGAAACTCCCTCTTTGTTCTTTTTAATTATTTTTCTAATAATGTATAATTTACATGCAACTAAGTGCTCAAATCTTGGTTATATAACCATCACCCAGATGAAGATAGCAAACATTTCCAGCACCCTAGACAGCTCCCTCTCCCAATCAACACCCTCCTTAATATTCAGTCTTCAACCTCCATCATCATAAATTCACTTTACCTATCCTTAAACTTCAAATAAATAAAGTGACACGGAATATTTTCTCTTGTGTCCATGTGACCATGAGATCGTTGTGTTATATCAGAATTTATTCCTTTCCATTGCTCAGTAGTATATACCAGTTTGTCTATTCTAGTGTCGATGGACATTTGGTTGTTTTTGGTTTTTTGTTGTTATTATTAAAGGTGCTATGACTATTTTTGTACATGTGTTCAGCTGGACATGGGCACTCATTTCTTAGATAAGTTCATAAGCGCTGACTTGCTTTATTCAGCATATGGTAGGCTTTATTAGTTACTGTCAAATAGTTTCCCAAAGTGGCTGTACCAATTTATACTTCCACCAAAAGCATGTGAGAGTGAGGACTCCTTTTAAGTTCTGGTCCCAAAGCTAGTGAGGATTCCATTACTCTGTACTGAGTTGTTCTCCTTTGCAAAGGGAAAGAAAAGATTTGCTACTAATTTCCTATCTACGAGATGATAGCACTACACATCATTTGAAATCAATAGATTGTTCATGCATGTTTGTTTGACGTCAGATATCAGATGCAGAGCCCTTTTATGGAGCGCCAGAAAAGACACTTGATCCCAATGAGCTGCGACAATTGAAACTTTATAGCTTCTGCTCGCATTAGAAAAAGGTCCCAAAGATATAATCAACCTTTACAAACATATGGGGCAAATTTCAGGTCACAACTCACATTAATGATAACCTGAAATAATAGGAGCTATGTGGATAACTCCTGCATGGCAAGCAGAAATTATACCCCTGAGGTCTTCTCTACACCAGAGGCCATATATTAACACACACACACACACACACTTCCCCTCTGGGGCCCTCCAGTTTACTAGAAAGAGCCAAGGCTTGGGTCTCAGAAATGAGGGTTAGGGGCACAACGTCCATGCTAATTGCTCGCTGACCCTCGACCAGCCATTTAGCCTTTCCATGCCTCAACGCCCTTTCTAATAAAATGAGCAGCCCAACCTGCAGACTTCTCTCTTTCCCCTCCCTGACTCTTAGCCTACCCTTTCTTTTTCTCCACTCTTTCAAAGAATCTTTTTATTTTGAAATCATTTTAGTCTTACAGAAGAATTGCAAGAATAGAAGAAATTCCCTTATCCTGTTTTCCCAGATTCCATTGTTAACATTTTGCCATTTTTGTTTTATCACCCCTTCTGTCTAAATAGAATTTTTCCCAGAAACATTTGAGAGTTCACTGTAGACAAGCCCCTTTACCCCTAACACTTCAGCATCAATTAAGAGAAAATGGCATTTTGTTTAATATCGACACAACGCTATCATTCAATACACAGCCCATATTCAAATTTTACCGATTGTCTGAATAGTCTGTTGTAGTGCTTCTGCTCCTCCCCATCCAGGATCGTGCATTGCATTTAGCTATCATTTTTGTATAGTCTCTTTTCATTAGAAGCAGTGTTTGAGCCTTTCTTTCTCTTTCATAGTAGCGACATTTTGAAGAGTGCAGACCAGTGGTTCTAGAGAATGCCCTTGAACTTGTCACTCTACACTCTTACCACACTCAGATTTGCACATCCCCAGAAATGATGTTTTATTTCTACCAGGCTTTTGTTTGAGCTAACCCTTCCACCTGGAATCCCCTTTCTTTTCTCTTTCACATGGGAAATCTCCATTCAACCTTTGCTGAGACCTTTTCTATGGCCCCCTAAGGCTTGGATAAAAGCCTCCATGGGCTCCCATGATACCCCAAGTGTAGCCTTTCTGAGCATCTGTGTTGTCTGTGTGGTGAGGAATCATTGACTACTACCCAACTTGGGACTCTCATGTCTGTCCAGGTCAGACTCCCTCTAAAAAGTATAGGCATGAAATCTTTGAATATTCGTCCTTCACCCCAACATCGTCCACTATATGCCTAGGGCTCCTCTTTGATACAAGGGTAACCTGGGGCAGACTGGTTCTGTCAGAGGTGGCACGGCCAACCAATACTGGGGAAGCCCTCTGTAGACAGACCAAGGCTGTGGACAACTGCAGATCACCTGGGGTATGTGTAATAATGACATTAACAAGAGCAGGAGTTTTAATAGCAAATACTTAGCACTTACTCTGTACTATGTCTAAATTATTTACCGATAATAAATCATTTACTGCTATGAGGTAGATATTTTGGTAATGTGTTGGAGGTGACTTGTACTGTTTCATGAGAGCCAATTGTTAAATATTTATGAATTTCACCATCTGGTGTTTAAACCATGGATTGCTTGCAGTTGACCACTGTGGGAGTATTTATACCACAGCAATCAGCAAATGCTAAAAATTATTACTTTTTTGGCAGGGATGGGGGGGTTGGGGTGGAGAGCTGATTTACCAACACAATAGATATTGTTATTAACCCATTTTATAAATGAGGAAACTAAGGCATAGAAAAATCATGTACCTTGCTGGAGGTCACATGGCCAATATGTTAGTTATCTACTGCTGTATGACAAACTGCCCCTGAACCTAGTAGCTTAACACTACAAAAATTATTATTTCTCACAATTTCTGTGGGTCAGGAGCTCAGGCAGGGTCTAGCAGGGATAGCTGGTCTCTGCTCCATGCTGTGTGGGGCCTCAGATGGAAGCCTAGAAAGCTGCAGCCTGGAATAATTTGAAGGCTCACTCACTCATACGGCTGGCAATTAAGGCTGCTTCTGCATGGATGCCTAGTGAGGGCTGTCAGCTGGAATGCCTGGACGCAGCCTCCGCATGTGGCCTCAGCTTCCTTACAACATGGTGGCTGGGTTCCAAGGGCAAGTGTCCCTAGAGAGAGAGGCTGCCAGATAGCATCTAGATCCTTCCTATGACTTACCCTTAAAAATCACACAGCATCCCTTCTGCCTACTCCTTTGGTCAGGATAGTCAGAAGCCTCTGTGTCTAAGGAGAGGGAGTAGAGCCATCCTTCTCAGTAGAAGTGCCAGAGAAGATCCTGGGGGCAGAGGCGGGGTATCACAGCCATTTGGGGAAGATATAGTCCAATACAGTTATGGATGAAGCAGAGATATGACCTAATAGGTTCTGGAGTTCATGGTCTTTTTTTTTTTATAAATATAATTTTTAATGTTTTTTATTTATTTTTGAGAGAGACAGAAAGAGAGAGACAGAGAGAGAGAGAGAGAGAGAGAGAAAACACCAGTGGGTGAGGGGCAGAGAGAGAGAGAGACAGAGGATCTCAAGCAGGCTCTGTGCTGTGAGCACAGAACCTGATGTGGGCCTTGAACTCACAAACTGTGAGTTCATGACCTGAGCCAAAATCAAGAGTTGGCTGCTTAACCAACTGAGCCACCCGGGTGCCCCTCTGGAGTTCATGTTCTTAACCAACCAGCTGCACTTTCCCCAGTGAAGGCGGGGAGCAGTTGGCTGGAGAGGCCTGCAGGCTAACAGGACACTGAGTATGGGGCCAGTGCCCTGTGCAGGACTCCATCTCTTATCCACCGAACCCTTCCCAAAACCCCTTTATGGACATCCAGCCCAGGGCACCAAGCTCACTCAGGTCCACTCTAGCACCTTTTATCCACGTCCTAATCCTGTTTGTTTTGTTTTGTTTTGTTTTATTTCCATTAGACCTTGGGAGCCATTAAAACAGTGCCAAATTCATTCGTTATCAGAAAGATGTCCCTGCCTTCCTTCCTTCCACCACTCTTGTATTGGGGTGACATACTTGCCTGCACTCAGTCATGAGTGGCTTCCTGGAGGAGGGCTTGCCTTCCTACCTAAAATTCTTCCAAAGCAATAAAGAAAAACATAAGTTGTGGCTTCCCGAGGGTGAGTTGAATAAATGTATCCTACATTACTTTCCACACTAGACCCTGTGAGTCTCACTGACTCACCCTGTTCTCTCAGGACCTGCCATGAAGTGGGTGCTTTATTTATTTTATGAGTGAATTGATAATAAGAGCAAACATGTTTTGAGGGGTTGCTCTGTGCCAGGTACTATCTTAAATGCTTTACAGGTATTGGCTCATTTAATCCTCACAAAAACTCTATGAAGCAGGATAATAGTAATCTCCACTTTATAGATGGAAAACTAGACATAAAGAATAACTTGTCCCAAATCACAGAGCTAGTGACTGGTAGAGTCAACCAAACTACCTTTCTTGATAAAAGGTAAGGAAGGAAGGAGGGAGGGAAGAAGGGTGAGAGGGCAGAAGGGAGGAGGAAGGAAGGAAGGAAGGAAGGAAGGAAGGAAGGAAGGAAGAAGGAAGGAAGGAAATGCATTATAATTTTTATCCCAGGCTAAGGCATTTATCCCTGCTGAAATGCGAATGTTGCTATTTGGAGTGTCATTAAAAACTTTTCCTACCATAGTGCCTGAAATTCCCATCTTTATATTCATGTCTTTGTATTAAGGTCCTCAGATTACAAATATCCTTCAACAAGGACAGCATCAAGACCATGGCAAGCACTTGCATGTGTTGCTATGTTCTACTTCGCACAGTTGGCCAGGGTTCTGAGACTCTGGACCATCAAAATGGCAAGCATGGGGAGATGGAAGGGAAAGCATCCATCCTTTGACCAAAATTAAAGAATATGAGCAATGCTTTGAGAAAAAAAAAAGAACCCCAAACTCTCTGCTTCGATGAGACATCATCTCAGAGGACAGCACAGTAACAAAACATTCTTTCCAGGGGAAAATGATAAGAAAAGGCAG
This sequence comes from Prionailurus viverrinus, assembly GCF_022837055.1. Taxonomy (NCBI): domain Eukaryota; kingdom Metazoa; phylum Chordata; class Mammalia; order Carnivora; family Felidae; genus Prionailurus; species Prionailurus viverrinus. The sequence continues at coordinate 39,245,473 of NC_062562.1, forward strand.
GGCTCTCGGAGCAGGGTAAGGAGAATCTCCAAATTCTTCACCTACATCATGGCTCAGACAGGGCCTCCTCCTTCCAGGCTAAGGCTGAGGAGCACAGGCTGGAAAAAATTTACTGGTTAGAGAAGCCCAGAGAGGAGACTGAAGAACTGTAAGAGAGGATTAACTCAGGGACAAAATGACAAGAGGAAAAATAAAGATCAGCCATCAGTGGCAAGTTGGTCATGGCAGAAGTCTCACATAAATTGAGCAGCAAAATAATGAGAAACTTGGAGGCCAAAAGGTGAGCTGGCAAACCCAGGAGGCATAGCCGAACTGGCCCCAGAGAATCCGCAGAGCCTGAACACTGGCTAGCCCACGTCAGACAAGAGACCTGTTCTTGAAAAGTAGTATGCGAGTCCAACATTCAAAAAGGGAGGCATATTATAAACCCAAAGCAAGTGAATCATGGCACTGGTGGGGGTTCCCTGAGAAGCAGCCCCTGACACAAGGATTTAAGTGTGAGTATTTTATTGAGAGGTAAAAGTGAAAAGAGCAGGGAAGTGGAGAAATGAGACGGGCAGGGTAGGCAGTGCCTACAATAATGGTGAGTTATCAGTCAGCAAGCACTGTAGGCCACTGAAGCTTAATCCCATAGGGAATTTTGCAGGTGCTGGAAGGCTGCAAAAACCATACTCCTAACTGCCCAACAAGAGGGGATTATGTCAACAAATAATAGGCCACTCTCAAGAAAAAGCCATGGAGAAAGAGATAGAGAGAATGTAATAGTAATTATTTACAAGTAATTTTTCACAGCAAATCAAACTTTTACTTATCTGCTCTTCCTCAGATTTTTTCCATAAGACACACAGATTGCTTGTTTAACAAAAATGATAGACGTTCCCAGAAAAGGAAAAAGTGCAACTGTTAAAAGTTATAGGAGAATTTACCAGGCAAAGGAATTCTAAGGCATATCCTTCTGAAAAACAAAAGCCCCCTCCAATAAGGCCAGCATGGCTCCCTAGTTTATGTTTGGTACAAAAATACGCTTTTAAAGAAGGGTAGGATATTTCCATTTAGACAGCTGGCTTATGGCCAGGTAGACCTCTACCTGTTACCTAAGAAAGCCAGATAATTCTGGATTCGACAGGCACACAACCCCTTAGTCCAAGTTGTTCTTCTGGCCACTTCTTGTCATCTCAAGATGAGGCACCACCACTCTGTGTACCCCCAGTCTATGTGTAGAATCTGAAGACTCAGTCTGGGGCCCGTCTTGCCCTACATTTCTCAGCAGGCCTGCAGTCTGGGGCCCAACCTGGCAAGCTGGAGCCTGTTTACCAAGGTCTAGCCAAGTGACTGTGACAGATCCTGTCGGGCAGGGCCAACCTGTTCAGTGTCACGTGCCCCATAGGAGTGTGGGAACATCCCAGCTTCTCCATCATCCAGGGGCATAGAGTTCCTTCCTTTTGGATGGTGGCCATGGTGGTTTTGAATATTCCTGCATAGCCTAGTGGGGCTTGAATTATCTGAGGATCATGGTGAGGTGAGGTTGGGGGATGTATTATCCTTCCACATGCAAAGACCCTCAGCTCCACACGTAGCAGGAAAGCAGGCCCAGTGCCGCTTCGCTCTTCTCCCATCAGTCTAAAGGGTCTCTTCCTTCATCCAGGCACCAACCTCCTTGCTCCTTGATTCCCCTATACTCCCAAAGTGGCCAGTCCCACCTATCCCCTTCTCCTCCTCACACATATGCATTTTATTTCCCTCCTCTTGAAAACTTACCATCAAAGTGCACATTTTCTCAGTGCCTATTTTCAGCTTGATATTCATAGAAGAAAAATACCTAATCAACCAATTCATACTAAGTATTAATGAATAAGAACACTTAATTTATTGAGCTAAAGGAGTGAATCTCTAACAGCTAAATTTTACCATTTGGTAGCAGGTCAGTAGGCAGAAGTTTGTTTTGTTTTGTGTAATGCCTTCCTAGAAAAAAATATCCCAATCGAAATTACCTAGCAATGGGGAACTGGGATCCTCAATTAGAGTAAAAACAAACACTGCCAACCAGAATCTCACAGACATATAATCTTTTGGAACTTTAAGGGAGTTTGGAGACTAAATAATAATAAAAAATAATAGTAATAATAATCACGTATTGAATAATTTTTATGCTATATAAATTATGTTATCTGATTCAACCCATACAACAATCTAATGATGTAGGTGCTGTGATTCTCATTCCTGTTTGACAGATGAAGAAAGTGGTGAGGTGCTTGGAGAGGGTAAGTAATTTTCCTAAGGTTACAGGGCAACTAAGAAAGCTATGGTTTGAACCTGAAAGTCTGGCCTCAGGGTCTAGACTCTTGTATTATGTATTACTGTCTTCCACCTACTCTTTAAACCGAGATGGCATAGGACTGGAGGTGGGAAGGATGATGAGTGGATGGCCAAGGGTAGAGTCTTCCTCCTTCTCAGCACAACTTCTCTTTCACCAGAAAGCAGGAAGTGCAATTCTATGAGTCATAGAGGGCAGAAGGATGCAGCAGAGATCCTGACAGTTACTTCTACCTAGTTGGTATTTAAATGTCTTTTTCACCATGACAACTTTTGTTCAAGTGAAATGTTACTTGGAAGTCCAATATGACTGGCAGATAAAAGTGAGTTACCCTGGTTGAAGGTGGGAGGGGCAGCCCAAACTTGAATCGTGACCTTATGTTGGCTCCTGAGGCTCTTCCATGAAAGCCTACAACCCGAAAAGCACATTTTGGAAGGCTATACTAACCACTATACCACCAACGCTGAAAAGCACATTTTGAAAACCACTCCCTGTCATAGATTGCAATAGCAGCCAAAATTCTTTGCAGCTCTTTCCATCAAGAGGTAGAGTCCAGGGGCGCCTGGGTGGCTCAGTCGGTTGAGCGTCCGACTTCGGCTCAGGTCATGATCTCACGGTCCGTGAGTTCGAGCCCCGCGTCGGGCTCTATGCTGACAGCTCAGAGCCTGGAGCCTGCTTCAGATTCTGTGTCTCCCTTTCTCTCTCTGCCCCTCCCCTGCTCATGCTCTGTCTCTCTCTGTCTCAAAAATGAATAAAATGTTAAAAAAAAATTAAAAAAAAAAAAGAGGTAGAGTCCATTTCTCCACTCTTAGCGTTGAAGCCAGACTTGGTTTCAGCCATAGAATTCTGTGGGGGTAACGTCATGCCAATTCTGAGTCAAGGCCTCAGGAGATTTCACACTCCGCTGTACTTGCTCTTGGTATCCTTCTACCACCATGTGAGCAAGTTCAGACTGGCCTGCTGAATGAGAGAGCCCACATGGCCTCTTTCATCCCAGACAAGGCCATCATCAGCCAACTCACCAGCTGATCATTCCCACCTGAGATTAGCCAAGCCCAGCCCAGACCAGAGGACTGACCAGCTGCGGGCAGCCCAAAATGCTGACCTACAAAATTGTGAGCTAAGTAAATGGTCTTATTTTAAGCTACTAAATTTTGGAGTGATTTGTTATGCAGCAACAACTAACTGATACAGTTCCCTTTAGAAAAATCTCAACATGATGCCATGACCTTCCTCCCAGGTCTCAAAATGCGGGGAAATGCACAGCAAGGAGTCCCTCCCCAGAGCAGGCCCTACATTTAGCAATCCACTTACACTTCAGAATGTGGTAGGCACAGGAGACCCATCTGCCCTAACTTCAAACAGAGTTACAATTACAGAGGGGGAAGAAAGAAGACTCGATTACTTGGCTCCAAGGGGCTAAACTTCTATCTAGAGAATTCTGTTCAGAACCCACCTGTGTGGAAAAAGGGAACGTCCCTGTTCACCACAGGTGCCTCCAGGCTCATGGCATTCTCAAAGCCTGGGGTGGGGGAATAAGTGGCAAAGAGAGGGAGAGAAAGTCTTAAAGGTTAAACTTAGCAAATTAAAGTTGCTCAGAAAACGCCAAAGAAATGTAAATGAAAATTTTCAGCCACAGTAGGAGAAATCCAGGCCCAAGGCCCCGGGTTGATCTTTCAGACTGCCGGGCACACTGCAAAGCTGTCTCCATTTATTTACTTCTAATTGAAAGCTGGCGTGCTGAGGGTTACTCCACCCAGGCGTGAAGTGTAGCCATCCGTGAAAGATTTCCCAAGACCTCTCCCTTTGCAAAGCATCCTTCATGTGCTTAAAAGGGAAAATGTCATGGGGACACTAAATTAAAACTCAGTTTTGTCTTTGAAAAATAGATTCAATCCTCAGTAGGATGTGGTTGGAGAGATACCAGCATTAGCATAATTCCTTAGTGAACTTTATAGGCCAATCAGGAAAAAAAAAAAAAAGATATTCAGAAATCTGCCAGAAAAAAAAAAGGTCTCATGGGGGCCACACATGCTAATCCTCACAGATCGACACTCTTGGGCCTGACAGTTGACAATGGGTGGTTTTCTTGAGGAGATTTTACCTCTTACAGGGGTGGATTCAACACAATTGGTCAGCTGGTGGTAAATACCATACAGGAAAAACAAGTTGACTTGCTTTCAAGCTTGTTAGTTATATACAAGTTCATTAGTTCACTCACTCGCTCTCTTCATTTATTCAGCACATGCTTATTGGGTCCCTGAGGCGTGCGAGGCACTGTTTGGGCTACTGGACATACAACTGTGAATAAGATAGGCCCCCTCAAAGCCTACAGTCTACCAGGAAGGAGAGACAGGCAAACAAGTTAAGACAGTTCTCCATTTACATAAGGGCTCCCTTTGGGAAACCTTCTGTGAGTCAGTTTTGGATGTAAGCCAGAATCATTTATAACTCTGGACCCATTCAGCAGGTGTCCATAAAGCAGAAGTGGAGACATCTGAGCACACACAGGGCGGCCTACTTAGGCTCCAGCCTTTCTCCTCAGGCAAACTTTACCGTTAGCATGTAGAGGTAAAGAACATGGGCAGTGGAGCCAGGCAGACCTCTGCCTAAGTTCTGGCTCTGTCTTGTCATTGGTGTAGTCTTGGGCAAGATGCCTGCCTCTCAGACCTCAGGTTTCTCTTTGGTAAAATGACAGCAATGGCAATACCAAAGCAGAGACTGCCTATCTCATATTCATTCTCCCTTTCTTTCTGAGTAACAGAGTCTTAGCATTACTGAAGGCCAGAGTGAGTCCAGCTAAAAGACTACTTTGACCAGCTTCCCTTGTAGCTGGGTATGACCATGTAGCTAGTTCTGGCCCCAGAAATGTAAAGGGAAGTTGTTGAGTAGAATTTCTGGGAACGTACTGGCCGTAAGCATGTTCACATAGCAAGATGGCACTTTAAGAAATCTGCTGGCTTTCCTCCTTTTCCTCATTGTCAGGAATATAGACATAATGGCAGTAGCTACAGCAGCCATACTGGACCATGAGGTATGAAGATGAAACCCCTGAAGAAAAACTGAAGAAGCTTGAGACTCTGATGATCATGGAGTACTATTAACTCCATGGCTGCCAAGCTACAGGCTTCTTTTGTGAGAAAAATTTGTATCTTTTAAAATAACTGTTATTTCTGGTCTCTCACTGGAAACTGAAGGCAATCCCTAATACAAGTAGCTGTGTTACTGTGCGAACTGAATGAAGCCATTCACGTAGCGGAGTGAGCCCAGTGCCTCGCCCACAGTGAACTCTCAGGGCAGAAGAGTTCACACTGTGATTCCACATAGGAAATGCTTACATCGTCTTGGTCAGTGCAGGCTGCTATAACAAGATACTGGATTGGGTGGTTTATACAACAGGCATTAATTTCTTACAGTGCTGGTGCCTGGAAATTTCAAGGTCAAGGTGCTCACCAATTTGATTTCTGGGGAAAGCCTTCTTCCTGGCTTGCAGATGGCTACGTCCCTGCTATTGCCTCACATGGTAGAGAGAAGGAGAGAGTTCTGGTCGCTATTCCTCTTCTTATGAGGACAGCAGTCCCCTCCTGAGGTCCCCACTCTCATGACTTCATCTAAAACTAACTACCTTCCAAAGACCTCATGTCCAATACCACCACATTGGGAGTTATGAATTTCTTGGACATCAGTTCATCACATACATAGACATCAATTCATAACACACGTGGGTCCTATCAGAAACTTTAATTACAGTTGTTTTTTTTAAGCTAGATTAGTATAAGTAGGAAACTTCCTGGATTATAGTTAAGAGTTCCGAGGTTATAATAAAGGGAAGTCAGGATCCTGGATAACTGAAAGTTCAGTGTGATGATAGGGGATTGGAGATTGTGTCCATAACCATTTTTCCTAGCAGCACTTAGATGGGAGGGCCTGTCATTCATCAAAGCCACTACTAATTCATGAAAGTAAAACCACATCATCCGATTAAGGAAAGAAGAACTCAAATAATGAAATCAATGGTCAAATCACACATCCATCTTGTGTTGCCTTCTTTGCTTCATAAGTGACCAAAACTACAGCAGGAGACCATATGGAGTACTTGGTGCGTGCCGGGCTCTAGCCTTGGTCTTGCCTTGGATTGAGGTCAGTCAGGGCCAGCAGAAGCAGTGTATGCTCAAACTGGGAATTTTGAGAACTCAATAGAGAGACCATTTGCAAAGGTGTGGACAAGATGTAGAGAAACCACAGAGAGAGTGTAGCACCTGTGGGTCAGTAACAATGGGGCTGTCAACCCCCCTCCCCCAGCCTAAAGCCATAAGGACACAGAGCAGGTACCAGATGCCACAGAGAAGGCAACCAGGCAAAATCAGGGTCTTTGATGTGAGGACATACCCAGCTCACAGTGACCCTACAGAAGTGAATCTGACCTCACTCCCCTCCTGATCCAACCTCAAATTTCTCATAGGCTGAAACCTTTCAGAAACCTGAAAGCAGGGTCACCCTGACCATTCAGGTCCCTCTCCCAGATATAGCAGGATGGAGAAGGGTGGAGTGTGAATCTTGAGGGACCATGGCCTTACTCTTTTCATCTTCGGCAATTACTATATGAGGTAGACACGATTATTGCCTCCATTTTACAGATGAGGAAACAGAGACCGAGAGAGAGAGGGAGATATTTAACAATTTATACATTTGAAAACATATAATTTTGTAACGATGTACAACTCAGATTCTTTAGAATGAGACCGCAACCTCCTATTACTGAAGCTACTCCAAATAAGATATATCTATTGAAATGTACATAGGTCTACATCAGAGCTTAACATCCTACACCCCTATGAGATGTATACTCTGATTACCTATCTTTTACTTTGAAGAAGCAGAGGCTTAATGAAGTTAATTAAATCAGGTGACCTCTAGGATCTTCTGAAATCAAAACAGTATTTAATCCACTGATTACTTAAACCATTACTTTTGACTTATAAAAGAAAACTACAAAAAGCCTCCACTTTCAGATCAAAAAGGAAGAAATAAAACTGTCCTTATTTTCAGATGATATGATGGTCTGTGTAGAAAATCCTAAGGAATCTACAAAAATCTACAACTAGTAAATGAGTTCAACAACTTTGCAGGATAGAAGATACACATACAAAATCAAATGTATTTCTATATACTAGCAATGAACACATGTAAACCAAAATTTAAAATGCAATATAATTTTGGGGTGCCTGGGTGGCTCAGTTGGTTAAGCGTCCGACTTCGGCTCAGGTCATGATCTCACGGTCCGTGATTTTGAGCCCTGCGTCGGGCACTGTGCTGACAGCTCAGAGCCTGGAGCCTGCTTCAGATTCTGTGTCTCCCTCTCTCTGACCCTCCCCCATTCATGCTCTGTCTCTCTCTGTCTCAAAAATAAACATTAAAAAAAATTTTTTTAATGCAATATAATTTTAAACCACTCAAAAAAAAAAACAACAAAAAAGAATGACATACTTAGGTATAAATTTAACCTAACAGAACTTTTATCCTGAAAACTATGAAACACTAAGGAAAGAAATAGAACATCTAAATGGAGAGACATACCATGTTCATAGATGGGAAAACTCAGCATAGCAGAAATATCAATTCTTTCCAAAATAATACACAGGGTTAAGGCAACCCTATCAAAATCATAGTAAGACTTTTTATAGATAAAGGCAAGCTTATTTTAAAATTGATATGGAAAGGTAAAGAAACTGCAAAGCTAAATCAATTTGTACAAAGACTACAGTGGGAGGAATCACTCTGCTTTTATGGCTCATTATATAGCCATAGCAATCAATACTATGTGCTTTGTTGGAGGGATAGACCCATAGATCAATGGAACAAAATAGAGAATCCAGAAATAGACCATTACACGTATGGCCAACAGATTTTTTACACAGGTACCAACGCAATTCAGTGAAGAAAAAAGTCCTTACAAATGGTGCTGGGGTAACTGCATATCAACAGGCAAAAGAAAAAAAATTTTTTTACCTTGATCTGTACCTCACACTTTATATAAAAATGAACTCAAATGCGTCACGTGAAACATAAAACTCTAAATCTATCAAGAGAAAACATAGGAGAAAATCTTCAGGACCAAGGGCTTGGTGAAGAGATTGTAGACTTGAGATGAAAAGCACAATTCATAAAAGAAAAAAAAAATCAATACATTGGGCTTTGCAAAATTTAAAACTTTCAGTCTGGGAAAGACCTCATGAAGAGGATAAAAAAGACAAACCACAGCCTACAGGGAAATGTAAGCCACATTTCAGACAAAAACTCCTATCTGGAATATATTAAAGAATTTTCAAAAGTCAACAGTAAAAGAATAAACAAGTCAATTAAAAAAATGGGCCAAGGACATGAAGAGACGTTTCACTGAAGAGGATATATGGATGGCAAATAAACACATGAAAGGATGTTCAATATAACTAGCCATTAGGGAAATGAAAATTAAGACCACAATAAGACATCACTACACACCTATCAGAATGGCTAAAACAGAAAAGAGTGATGACACCAGTTGTTGGCAAGGATGCAGAGAAACTGGAACATGTATACAGAGTTGGTGGGAATATAAAATAGCAGAGACACTCTGGAAAAGTTTGGCAGTTTCTTCCAAAATTAAATGTGCAACTACCATACAACCCAGCCATTGTACCCTTGGTGATTGATCTCGGAGAAATAAAAATAATGTCCACAGAAAAGCCTGTAGCAGCTCCATTCATGATCACAGCAGCTTTAATCCTAGTAGCCAAAAACTGGAAACAACTAAAATCACCCTTAGTAGGCGCGTGGTAAAACAAATTGTGTTATATCCATACCTTGGAATACTATTCAGCAACAAAACAGAACAAACTATTGACACATGAACAATTTGGATGGATCTCAAGGGCACTATCCTAAGTGAGAAGAGACAGTCTCCAAAGGGCATATACTATATACTCTTACTTATATAACATTATTGAAATGATGAAATTAAAGAGATGAGGATAGATTAAGGGTTGCTAGAGTTTAGGGATGGCACAAAGGGCGAGTGTGTGACTAAAAACGGAGCACAAGGGAAATCATTCTCTTTATTTTTTAGTTACTTTCTTTTGAGACAGACAGCATGCAGGAGGGGCAGACAGAGAAGGAGAGAGACAGAATACCAAGCAGGCTCCACACTGCTGTTAGTGTGGAGCCCAATGTGGGGCTCGAACTCATGAACCGTGAGATCATGACCTGAGCTGAAATCAAGAGTCATAAGTTTAACTGACTGAGACACCCAGGCACCCCAGGGAGAGTATTCTATTGGAACAGTTTTCTATGTTGATTGCAGTGGCAGTTATAGGAATCTGCACTTGATAAAATGGCTTAGAACTAGACACACATATTGTTCTATTGTCAGTTTCCTGGTATTGACATTGTACTATAGTTTTATATATATATGTGTGTGTGTGTGTGTGTGTGTGTATAAATATATATATGTGTGTGTGTATATATGTGTGTGTGTGTGTATAAATATATATATGTGTGCGTGTGTGTATACACATATAAAAGTCCCCACCATCAGCAACAAAAATGCGTGCTGAAATTCAAAAACTCTTTCTACTGAAATGTACCACTGCAGTAAATCCTTCCATTCAGGGACACTGAAGTGGTTGACATTAGCGAGAATAGCACAGATAATCTAAAATCTGGAGCGACCATATTCTGCCCTTCTGAATGCACTCCCAGCCATCATGCCTAAAATTCCTTTTTTCATCCCTTCTTTGCATCCCAAAACTTTTTGGTGGGAAAGACAAAAGCCTTCCCTGGAGCCATGGCTCTCCAAGTACTACTGGCCATGGGATTAGTTGGAATTCTGTGGGTGCAAACTAGAAGAAATCCAACTCAAAGTGGCTAAAGCTAAAAAGAAAATATATTAGTTCATGACCTATGATAAGGCTGGCTTCAGGTATCAATTGATTTGGGGCCCAGAGGATGTCATGAGGAACCAGCTACCCTCTCTGTCCTGACTCTGCTCCTTGGGGTAGGCCCCATTCTAAGCTTCATGTGGTTGCAAAGTAACTGCCAGCAGCAACTTGGACCACACCCTTCCAATATCAAATCCAGCAGAAAAGCACAATTCCACCTGATCAGTAATTCTAGTGAAAATCCTAGAATTGAGTCTCTCAGGTTCTAACTGGCATGACAAGGATTGTATGGTCACTATGACCAAAAGAATGTAGTGTTCCAATCGGCCTCCTACAATACGTGAACTGGAGCTTGGCAAAGGAAGATCCCATAGAGGTATCAGGGCTGCTGCTCAAAGAATGGGGAAGAACATAGGGGAAAACAGCCCCTGTCTACCACATTCATCAATACCATTGCCAGAAAGATGAACAAAGGGATTGGGGAACGTGTATGTAAACTGCTCTCTCCACCTCCCTGGCAGTTCCCTCCTACCCCAGGCTTTTTCCTAACTTGGGGAAGGGCTGCAAAAGTAAAATATATGCCCAATACAATCACCTTGAGTGTTCCACTCAATTCCTGGAGAATTCCTTTCCTTGTCCTCAGTCTGCATTGGAATGTTGCCTTCTCCATGAAGTTCAGCCATCTCTAATGAAATCTAAACCTCCCCAGCGGCCTTCCCCCCCAAATTTTTCTCTTCTATGAACTCACAGTACTTCATACATACATTATCTTCATTACAGTGTTTTTTCATGTATCAAGATTATTTATTTACACCCCAGTCCCTCATATTTTACATTCATACACATACACACACTCACACCTAACCAGATTAGAAGCTGTTTGAAAGCAGAGATTTGTTTTATTCATTCTGAGTCCCTAAAATGATGTATAACATGTAGAATGGTATTCAGAAATGTTGGATGGATGGATGGACAGATGGACAAGTGGGTGGACAGAAGCATAGGTGGATGGATGAATGGATGGAAGGACAGATGGATAGATACATGGATAGATAGGTGGGTGAATGGATGGATGGATGGATGAGTGAATGAATGAATGGAAGGTTTCTACAGCCTTGACCATTAAATAAAGTAGCAGCACTCATTTGGGCATTTAGTCAATTAATAGCATTTAGTAAACTCCTATCGAGTATACAGCAGGGACAAACAAATTGTTGAAAATAAAATTAAATCAGTAAAGAATAAAGCAATCATATGCTTATTCTGCTCGTTTTAAAATAGAAAACTCCTGAAATAAAGACAACGTGCATTGTTTATGGATTCTCGTGAGAAAGTATTATCATCAGCTAGGGAAAAGCACACCCCAAAGGGATAAGAAGCCACAGTGATGTCTCGAGAAATTTGTGCTAAGTTTGTTCCCTTGAACACAAATGCCCAGCATGGTCCAAGGGTATACCAATGAGATGTGAGGGGGCAACTGAGAGATCAATTCAAAGAGATAGAAAGCCTTGGCCTTGACTCTTAACTCTGCCCCTTACACAGGGAGCTGTCAGGTGATTTGACACTCTGGGCCTCCATTTTCCCACCTGTAAAATGGGGATGACTACCCCCTGAGCTTCCCAGGTGACTCAAGACTTAACCTCCCTGCTGTCCCTGATTCCTCCCTCATTCTCCTGCATGTGCAATCCACCGGCAAGCTCCACAGTGAAATACTTCCAGAATCCAACCACATCTCTCCCACTTCCCCGCTGGCACGTAGGTCTGAGCCACCATTAACTGTGACAAGGACTCTCGATATCCAATTCCTGAGGCACCAGCAGTGACCGGAGGAGGCAGTACAGCGGGCTCTACGGCAAACAGTCGTGTGTTGGTTCCTGCATTTGGAGACCCACACCCTGAGGTCTGCCATAGCTTCCCCGCTTCCTTTGCCTTGTCTTAGCCCTTCCAACCTCTTCACCCTCTTCAGAGCGATGGTGTAACGCAGGATCAAGGCCTGGCCTCTGCTTCCACTGAGGCCCGTGAAGCCCTCTGTGCCTGGCCCAGCTTCCACTCAACTCCACTTTCCGCCTCGTGCCTTCTAGAGCTCCAGTGTACCGGCCCTCAGTCTCCCTGGATGTGCCAGGTGTGTTTCCACTTTGGGACTTAGCCCTCGTTCTTCCCTCTGTATCTTGGCAGCCTGATCCTTGGTGTCCTTCAGCTCTCAGCTCAGTGAGGGCTTCCCTGACCACCCATGCAAATAAAACAGGCCTAGAGCCACTCTACCACCTCCGTCTGTTTCATTTTCTCCGCAACGCTGATACTACTTGAAACTATGTGTTTGCTTAACGGCGCAGGAACTAGAACGTATACTCCACAAACGCAGGGATATCCTTTGTCTTATTCACTACTGTGTCTCTGGGCCCTATAATAGAGCCTGGCACATAATAAGTGCTCAATAAGTATTTGATAAATAAAAGAAGAAAGGAAAGGAGAGGGGGCAGGAGGCAGAGAGGGAGCTATCGAGACTATCAAGACTCCATTAGAAAATTCTCATAAGCCACTTAGCACAGTACCTGGCACTCGGGAACTACTTAATACATGGTGTTATTATTCATTTATTAGAAGAGTGGGCAGTGTGCGTGTGCACACATGCACACACACACGAAAACACTTTGCCCGGATTCACCTGGCGTCTGAAGAGAATATTCGAATCCTCTGACAAAGCAACATCCCCACTGGCTCCCCTGGAACTAATGCTTGAACCCAGTTCAGACCCCGGGGGTTTGGAGTTCATTTTCTTTTGGCAATCCGTCGCCTTTTCTTTTCTAAGGGAAAAAAATAAAATACAAAAAGACACTCACATAACATCTTGGAGATCAAATGGCTCTTGGAAAACTGCGTTTTGATGAGTGAGGGAATCAAAACCATATGGATTAGATTCTCCTCAGATCTCCTAGGGGGAAAGGGGGGCGGGAGCAGGGGAAGGGTAGGATGACTGCAAGATTCAGCATTGATTTTTATGAACACAAAGCTAGTTCATGAAGGATGGTCTGAGATGTAGCAGGTCGTTCAAAGCAGTTTGTTGACCACATGCCAGCTGACTCAAAAGAGAAGAGAAGGAACTATAAAAGTTTTTTTTTTTTAAACACTCCTGTTTCTTTTCTTCTGATATTCCCTCCCCCACAGGGGCTGACTTTGGGGTCTTGTCAGTGACTGGCAAAGAGTAGTGGCTAGACGTTAAGTTTGTACATTTTTTCCCAGAAAGCAGCCTCTACCTCTTTCTCAGAGGAAAGAGTCTAAAATAATCTGCTGAAGCCAAATATTTGTAATCGGGTACTTAGAGGAATGCCATTCATTTTTTTTTTTTTTTAATGGTTGTATTTCTATCTGCATTTTGCTGATCTGGGCAAGTTGCAGAGGACAGACTAAGAGACTGCATACAGCATGATTCACACTGTCATTTGCTGGGAGAGGAAGTCACGAGGAACAAGTGCTTCCAACATTTTGACTTAAATCACAGAGAAACCTCAAAAGCAGTTTTCTCTGTGCTTATCCTAATCTCCTGAAAGCAGGTGACACGGCTGACGACCAGCCTGTATGATGCACGGGTCACAGGGAACACTGACTGACCATTTACACAGTACTCATTTCATCCTCCCCACCCACTTCAAGGGACGTGCTCTCACTGTTTTCATTTTACAGAGGAGACTGAGGCAGAGAGGTGAAGCAGCTTAACTAAGCCACTTAGCACAGTACCTGGCACTCGGGAACTACTTAATACATGGTGTTATTATTCATTTATTAGAAGAGTGGGCAGTGTGCGTGTGCACACATGCACACACACACGAAAACACTCCAGCAGGTAACTGGTGGAGCTGGGATTTGAACCAAGGTTCTGCCAATGCCAGAGCCTGTACTCCTAACCATTATTTCCCTCTGCACTTTTGGAATCTGTATCTTTGCTTTTGTTTTTCCATTCATCTAAAAAAACCTTTCTTGCTGTTCCCACCTTTCCTCCCAGCAACCTGCCAAAAATAAATCCCCCGCCCTCTGTGCTATGCCCCACGTGTCCATGGATCCTTTTGGAAGCTCCCAAATTGGTTGGGACCTCTCCCACCTCTGAACTCCAGGAAACCTGGTGCCTCCCTGGGGCTGCCCAGCCCATTCTGCGTCATAAACTCAGCCTAGCATGATGATTAGGTACCTTGCTTTTAAATGATGAGACACGCCTGCATTTATTCCCCTGCCGGGACACTCTAATTTACAAACCACTCCGAGAGACTCAGCTTCCTCATCAGAGGAAAAATAAAATGACCCGGTGTGAGCGAGCCACGAGCTAATATATGCAGGGCACACAGCAAGCATGCAATTCATGTCGGCTACTGTGTTCTAGTTCCTTGGCCGCCTGTTTGAGCTCTCCCACCTGACTGTAAATTCCTCCAAGGAAATGTAATAGTCACTGATTTAGGCAGTGATTGCATTAGGCATTTCACTAACTGGGTTTAAAGGAGAGAGGAGAGAGGGGCGGGTGGGGAAAGGAGATGGAAAGACAGCTCAGAGGGAATAAGGGCAGCCCCTCCAGACCGAGTGCTTGTCATGGGACAGCGGTTCCAGGATTAGCACATCCAATCCTCCCGGCAGCCCTGGGAGGTAAGTGCTGTTATTACTCTCATTTTACAGGTGAAGCGACTGAGGCCCAGGGGGTTGAGTGACCAGCCCATGGCCATATATTTGGTAACACAGAGTCAGGATCTGAACTCCAACACTCTGAGTCCAGAGTCGAAGGTCTTAACCTGCTAATCTAGACTGCCCCTAAAAAGGGGGGATTTTAAAGCTTTCAAATAGCAATAAACAAAAAGGCTGGAAGTATCCGGTCTGGATTGATGGGTATTTAATGGGTAGACATGTTGGGCCACAAGTTCACCAACACTTTGCCCGGAGTTTATCCAGTGGGAAGAAAGCACTGGGGGTTTCCCCCCAAGAAGCCATGTGGGTTTTGTGCACACACTCTTGATAAAACAGACAAAACTCTGGCTGAGGTGATGGTTCAGGTGGGATCCATGTATATATTTTATCATGCTTGTATGTCATTTCATGTTTTTTTTCTTGAAGGACTTGATTTAACACATACCTCAAGGTGAGGTGAGGTAAATAAATTCTAAGATTGGAGAAAACGCAAGAGATCACTATGTTGGGGGAAATATCTAAATTAGTCCTAAGAATGTGGTGGTGGGGAGTGTCAAGGAAGGCTTCCAAGGGACGACTGGGTTGAGACCAGTTGGCTTAGTGAGGAACACACCGTAGGTAGGTTCACTCAGTAGCCATTTCCAAACCCTTTCTCCTTTTGTGTTCCTTGATGGAAGCTTGAAGAGCTAATAGTTTCTTAGCCTCCCTTGAAGTCAGAGGGGTCCACATGACCAATTTCAGCCATTGTAATTCCAACAGAAGTCTGTGGGAGGATTTCCTGGAAAAAAGTTTTACTTTCCTCGTGACCGAGACAGAAAGGGCATGCTTAGCCCTTTCCCATTCTTCCTGCCTTGAATGCTGGCATAATGGCTGGAGCTGCAGTAGCCACCTTATGACCATGAGGCATCAGGGTATAGACAAAAGGCAAGGAAATGGCACAGAACCAGCCCTGTCATCATTGTGCTGCTGAAGCAATTCTGCCTACCTCTACATTTCCTGTTATGTGAAAAAAAAAACCCCACTATTTGAACCCCTCTAAGTCCTATTTTTTTTCATGACTTGCAATCAAAAGCATTTCTAATGCATCCCCTAGGCCCAGTGGGAAAATAATGACAAAAAAAGATGAGGTGTTCAAGGCAGAGAGTCCAGCATGTGCAAAAACCTGGCGGAGAGAAAGACTAGGGCATATCTGAAGATAATAGATACCATGTAAGTGAAGTATATGTTATTGGTGCTGGGTGCTGAGTTTTTGGTGCTGGCTGTGGTGAGAATGACACTAGAGAATCACACAAGGCCGAAGGCTACACATGCAGGGCAATTTACAGCTCCTAAGTTTAGAATTTGGACATTATCCCTAACAATGGGGCACCGTGGAAAGCTCTGTGTGTGTGTCAGCAGCTGAGATAACGTCACATTCTAAAAAGACCCTTCTGGCCTGACCTCATTCATTCAGTAAACACTTTGTGAGCATGGAAAAGTAAATTGGTAGAACCACTTTGGAAAACTGTTCTCAGGTATCTGACGCCCCAGCAATCCCACAACTAAGTACACATCGAAGAGAAATGAATGCACATGTCCACCAAAGGATAACTCCAAGTATGTTTATAACAGCTTTACTCATAATAGCCCAAAGCAGGTGGCAACCCAAATGCCCACCACGGCTAGGACAGCCAAATGATTTGCTGGCATCCTTGCACAATGGAGTACTACAGAGCAAGAAAAAAGCGAACTGTTGCCACAGGCAACATGAAGGATCAGAGGCCTACTGGTGAGCAAAAGAGGCCTGCAGAGGAGATGGACAGTTGTGTTAGTCTGTGCCCTTCAAGGATATGCCAAGATTCAATGTCTAAGAGGTGATTAAGGCAAACATCTCTGAGGGAAAATGGAGGTCACTGGGAAAGACTGGGAACCAGCAGGCTGTGGTGCAGGTCTGCTCCCTATGAGGGCAAGGAGGGAGGGAAGGAAGAAGGGAAGGAAGGGACTGTGTAGTTCCCTAGACCACGGTGTATATTTCCAAGGAAGCTCGGCAAGGCTAATGGGGAGTCCTTGAGCCAAAACTGCCAGTCAGATGGTTCGCTATCTCCCAGGAAATACCCTGCATGAGAGTTCCTGCCACATCCAGTTAAAGGTAGCAGGAGCCAGTGGGAAGAGTGTTCTCCCAGATATGAGATGACATATTTCAGAGCCCAGCAGAATCAGCTGTAGGTCAGGCTCCACAGTCAAAGATCTACGAGATGCATTTTCATGGCCACAACATCATACACTTCCATAGATGAAGGTAAGAACAGGCAACATCAGTGTTCAATGATAAAAGAATGCTGGTTAATTCTAGAATAAGTGGGGTTGGGACTATGAGAGAAAGGGCATGGGGAAGCCATCTATGGTGACTGGAAGTGTTCACTGTCTTGATTAGGGATGGTGACTGTGGAGTAAACATCTTTCAAGGCACCACCTAGGGTTGTGCACTTTGTAGGAAAAAATAAGAAGTTCATACTGAGCAAGCACTCTCAAATGCCATGCTCAGCCCTGGGCACCCAGGGGTGACTAGAGCAGACAGGGATTCTGTCCCCCAAGGGGCAGGAAGCAGGAAGCATGGTCCAGCATGTGAGCCGGCAGGGTCCCTGCTGAGGAGAATACTGGCAGTGAGCCTGGGGCATAAGATACTGTCTACAGATGGTCAAGTCCAAGAAGCATTTCATCAAAGACTCTTGAAAAGACAGAGTAAAACCAAATGACAGGCTTTGCAAGAAGTAGAAGGAGATATAGGAAACCAAGTCTGGAACCATCAGAACTGCTTACAAAGGAAACTGCTTTTGGAGAAATCAGTTACGGAAAAATTCAGTGTGACTGTTCCCTGCTGGGACATCAGGGAGCCCTGAGCCCTGGGAACCACATCTTTCCTGAAGTCAAGCTCCTCTCCTCTGTGCTCACGAATCAGTTTCCTTTGGTTTACAGGATCTACTGGGAAATTACATTTGATATTTTCCAAAGCCCAGAAAGGGTTTCACACGTTTGTGAGGAGTGCTGGGAGGCAGGTAAAAGAATGTAGTCTCTGGACAGAAGGGGTGTCATTCAGGGCCTCTTAGAACGAAACTGACCTATCATTTGGAGGAGACGCAAAATGGAACTCACCATGTTCTGGAAAACTGAGGATGTCTCCTGCGAGTTCATTGCTCACAGAAAGTTTTCTGCAGGAAAGCGCTGGTATTGATCATTCCTTAAGGAACAGTTTCAAAAAAGCGAACTCATTCCAAATGACTTCTGTGTTTTGCGAGTGCTTCTAGTATCAGCCCTTAATTCCCAGCCCTTTTCAATTTAACATGGTGATGTTGACTATCAGGCTTTGAAACAAAACATGTAAATATATACATATATTTTAAATTTATTTCAAATCACCATGCCCTCAAAATGTGAGCTTCCAGAAGGAGGAACTATGAATAGAACATTTTACACTTGTCTAACTTTTCCTGAGATTTTTTTTAACTGTCCTATCTTTTCAGTCTGTGGTAAATGCCAAAAAAATACCTCTCCAATAATTTACTGTGCTGAGGTGGCAGTGTAATTGAGTCACCCAAGTTAAGCACTTCAGGAAAATTTCCATCAGGTGCCATCATGTTCTCTGGCCTAAGCTTTATTTAAACTCACTGGATCAATCTGAATCAATTTGACATGTACACACTTCAGGGCATGGTTAGTTTCAAATCAATTAAGCTCCTCATGACTTTATGATTAAGAACCCAAGGTTATAAAACATTAATATAAAAATCACAAATTGTAAAGTGAAAAGTAAAATCTCCACCTAACATTTCATAAAAATCGCCAAATCATTATGTAAGCTTCATTAAACAAACAAGGTAAGAGTAATTAGGTGGTAAATTGAGTACAGCGGTTTCCAAAGGCTCTAATTGGGACGGACCAAACAGTTTAATAACAACAAGGAAGCCAGGGTCAAGTGCAGCCTTTGCAGAATGTGGACCTGAAAAGAACTCCTCCGTGGTCTGGTGGTCCTTGCAGGAGGAACACACAAGAGTTCTCAGGAAAAGCAGAGAGTGGGCTCAACACCTTCTGGCTCTCCCCTAACCTTGGTCACGCTGCCCTACACCACCGGACACATCATAAGGACCTACTCTTGGCTGGAGCCAGCAGGCAGCCACGTGAAAGCATTTTAAGGATCACAATGTAATGTGATTCTTCCCTTCTAGAGTTACTTGGAATTTTTCTCTCCTGGTTTTGGAGCTCAGAGGAAGCAAGTAAAGAGGAAGGAGTGAATTCAAGTTTACATTAAAATAATGAGGACTTCCAGGCCCCTTGATAAGTTTGATCATTTTCATTTATCTTTACAACTCCCGTGAGGATGAGAGGGGTTCTCTTACTTCTCACCCTGTTTTAGACACTGGAGCACAGAAAATTTAGGTAACTTATCCCACAGTCACCCAGCAAGGAAGGGGCAGAACCCGGGCATGTGTGATTCGGAATGATGAGTTCTTCACCTCTGCAGGGTGGAGAGGCCTCTTGCATGCGTTTATTCAACACATACCGGCTGAGGGCCTCTGCCTCCTCTGTACCCGGTTGTTTCCGGGCTAAAGATCAGGGCGAACCAAACAGGCAGGTTCTTGCCCTCACAGGGGGCTTTCATTCTAGGGCAGAGTGGAGTGAAAAGTAAATAAACAATCTGATAAAGTCAGAGTGATAATGCTCTGCAGAGAGTGTTCAAAGGGTACCGTGATAGTGACGGGTGGCATCTTTCACTGGGTGGTCACCTCTTAAGAGAGGGCATATGAGCTGATGTATGAATGACAAGAAGGTGACAGCTATCCTGAGTTTAAGGAGACAGACACTCTGTTCCAAGTGGGGAGACAGGTGCAGAGGCCCCAAGGAATTAATAGGACCTCGGCACCTGCCTCCTCTCTTCATCTGTTTTCTCTCCCCTTGAATCTGTATGTGTCTCGTGACTTACTTTCACCAGTAGAACGTGGTACAGTGACAGTGTTTTGGTGGGTGAGCCTAGTATTCTGGCAATTTCCTATTTCACCCTCTTGGAGCCCTGACCCAACATGTAGAGGGATCCAGCTACAATGCTGGCGAGGCCATACAGAGAGAAATACACAGGAGGCTGGCCCTAAGCTAAGGAGCCAATCATGTGAGAGAGGGTCTCCAGCCCCAGTAAAGTTCCCAGCCAAATGCAGCTCCATGAGCAACCCCACTGACACCTCAGGGGGACAGATATGAGCCTCCCAGCTGAGCCCAGCTAAGCCACAGAACTGTGAGAAAGAACCCACGGTTGCTGCTACAAGCCACCAAGCTTCAGGATGGTTTGTTTTGTAGCAACAGATCATTAAAGCAGCTAGTGTGACTAGGGTTAAACAGAGCAAAGGGGGGTGGTAGAGGGTGAAGCGAGACTTCACTCTCCACCAAGAGCTGGATCTGGCAGGACCCATGAGTCAGAGTAAGCAGTTGAGATGTCATTCATGTGGTCGAGAGCCACCAGAAGGTTCAAGGGGCATGACAGGACCTGATGATTTATATATTTTTAAAACGTATTCTGGCTGTTGTGTGGTGAGGGAATAGTGGGGTCGGAAGAGCAAGAGAAGAAGCGAGAAGACATCGGATAGGCGGCTACTGTAGGAATGCCTGCAAACTGAACCAAGGTGGTGGCGGTAGAAATTCAGTGAACTGATTTATGGCGTGTTCTGGAGATAGAGTCAAGAGTACGTGTTGCTAGATGGAGTGTCTTGGGACCGGCTGGCTGAGGATAACTCCCTGATTTTAGGTTTGAGGAACTCAGCTGATATCATACAGTTCTCCAAGCATACTCTCGGGTGCTCTGACGTCTGGTGATGAGAGGAAAGGAGATTCAGCCAGAGGCAATGAAGGAGCAGCCAGTGAGGTGGGAAGAAACCCAGAAACTCTAACGGTTCCCAGAACCTAGGGGAATACAGTTGTTAAAGGAGGAGGACGAATCAAATGAAGTCAATATTGATAAGGACAGATAGGACCATTGGTTCATGGAACCAAGGGAAGTCACTGGTGAGCCACTGAGTCATTGCTAACGCACGAAGGAACTGTCTAGAAGGATTATACATTTCATCAGAGTGGCACAGAACAGAAATTTGTTCTCACACCTCCCTAATCAATGCCATGATAGTAGCTAAAGCCCCAAGTCTTTGGTCAATACAGGGGTGGAGAAGAGGCTATTAAGTATGCTGAATTGACTGATTTTAAACTTTTAAAGAGAACGTTTTCCCACAGATGCCATCAGGAAGAACGAAGGCTCAAAAGGGAGTATATAGAAATGAGTTCTAGGAATGCGGGACAAAAATACAAAGTAAGTTAAATTTGATATGCATCTTCGATACATGGCTCAAAAATATCCTGGGGAAGGGAGGCAAGGGCAGGATAGCCGGGCAATGATTAGGAACAATAGAGTCATTCCTATTTATCCCGTCACTGCGTGGAGACACTTGAAGAAACAGGTTGTGCAGTAGGGGGGAGCGGCCCGGGGTCAGGCACGGAGCTGACCTCCTCCTCACACACATGCACACACACACACACACACACACACACACACACACACACATACACCGTGAGCACCATTAGTGCTCTTATCTCTGTTTTGT
Source organism: Prionailurus viverrinus (assembly GCF_022837055.1). Taxonomy (NCBI): domain Eukaryota; kingdom Metazoa; phylum Chordata; class Mammalia; order Carnivora; family Felidae; genus Prionailurus; species Prionailurus viverrinus. The sequence continues at coordinate 39,266,985 of NC_062562.1, forward strand.
TGATGAGAAACTAAGGCTTGCGCCAAGGCCCCAGGGCAACTAAATGACAGAGTTCAGGTTCAAACCCCGGCTAATGTGACTTGAAAATCTAATATTTTAACCCTGCTTCCTTCAGAATGCCTTCTTTAATCACAACAGAAGAAACCAGGGCACACTGTTATGCATGGAGAATTACAGGCTGCAGTTGGAAGGATATTTCTCCATTTTATTTTTTGACAACTAAAATTAACTTCTTTGTCAGGTCCCCAATTCTTGGGGCGGCAGAAACAAAATCACTCCCATTTAGGAATTTCTCTGACTCTCCCCCAGGCTGACCTCTCAGTTCTGGAGGCCCTCGGGAATGCCATGCCCGTGAAGCTTCCGTGTCCCCTTCTGTGCTCCCCCTGGCACCCTGAGTCTTTCTCGGGTTCTTTCTGCCTAAACTCCCTGATGGGCCATCTCTACCTAACTAATTCCACACTAAGCTGGCCATGGGAACCCTGGGGGCTCCCCTCGACTATCCAGGGAATGGAGTCACGTTAGTTATGTGACTCTGGGCAAGTTATTTAAGTGCTTTGTGCCTCAGTATCCCTATCTGTAACATCAATGGTCTTAAAGGGATGTTAGAGAGTTAGAAAAGAAAATATTCGTAAAATGCTTAGGACAGTGGTTGGCACATGACAAATGCTTCACTAAAGTTAACTGTCATTGGGGGTGGGCGGGAAGAAAACAATGACTCTCACTGACCAAGTTGTTGTCTTACGCTTGGACTGTAGCTTTAAAATCCAAAATGCTGGAACTTTAACCCTTTTATTCCCTTGATTCTGTAGCATCCTTTCTTTCCCTGGACAACAAAAGCAAATTGTCTATGGGGTGCCTGGGTGGCTCAGTCGGTTAAATATCCGATTTCAGCTCAGGTCACAGTCTTACCGTTGGTGAGTTTGAGCCCCACATCGGGCTCCACACTTATAGTGCAGAGCCTAATTGGGATTCTCTCTCTCCGTCTCTCTCTGCCCTCCCCTGCTGGCTCTTTCAAAAGTTAAATAAATAAACTTAAAAAAAAAAAAAAGCAAATTATCCGGCTCCACACATTTGGGACCTTGGGGGTGGGGTGTGGTTTAATATCTCAAAATCCCACCCTACCCAGTCATAGGTGGACAGTTCTGTTTGAGACCCTCTGAGTTGTCCTGCAGTGACCCCCCAACTCCCACTATCTTCCCGCCACAACACACACACACCCATCACTATCTCCACTGCTGCTGTCTAGAGGATAGAATTCTCTGGCATATAATTCCCCTACAACTCACACAGTTTATCTTTGGAGTCATATCCATTCATTGGATCTTTATTATGATCTTTGGGGAAAGAAAACCAGAATCTGCTCTCAGCTACCACCCTTTTCTCTTTTAACAAAAATTGTGTATACTCACAAATTTGTTCATAATTGTGACACTGGAGTTTTCCATTCTACAGACTTGTGTGTAGAGATTAGACTAGAGGTCTGCCATGCATATCTCTTAGCCACATGTTCAACATGTAAACATATTACCCCCAAAATCAAATCTGCTAAAATAAATCTTTTGTGCATTATGGAAAACTTCAAACATATACAAAAGTCAAGGAGCCACCAATGTTCAGGCACTCATTATCCTCAACTCATGGCCAATCCCACTTCGTCCATCCCTAGCCATATATTTTGAAGCAAACCTCAGAGATGGTATCATGTCATCTGCAAATGTCACTGCGCTTCTAAAGACTGAGAATGCTCTTTTACAACATGGTACTGGGATCACAACTCTGGTAAAAAGTAATGATGATTCCTTAATATCATCAAAAAGCCAATCAGTGTTCAATTTTTTTTTTTTTTTTAGCAGCATCCAGTATGATACATCAGGGTTGGGATTTGCACCTTGCAAATTGTTTTAGGAAACAGCCGGAGGCTGTCCGGGTGAATGATTCCATCCCTCCGTTTTCTTCACAGACAGGAACGTCATAGCCAAACCCACAGTGGGTTTTGCCAAGAACTCCAAAAAAGACAATCACGTGTCAAATAACCATGGAGACGCGGTTACAAAAGGAACACTTATTCCTTGCTCCCTTGTTTAGCTGCTGAGCACTGATGCAGGAGGCAGGCGCCGCCTGGGGCTGCACACACCTGACGGTGTGCTCCTGGTCAGCTCCGCCTGAGCCTGCAAGGACTCGTCCAGCTGCTGTCAGTGTCGGCGCCGGGGATTAGCGTGCCCTCCTGGGGGAGTCCAGCTGACCGCAGCGCTAGAAGAATCGGAATCTCCAGACTGTCCTTGTTAGTTTCTTCTAATGGTTCAGCAGCAGTTTGATATGAATCCAGCAGAGGACTTATCTGAGGTATTATTATTATTTATATTATGTTTCATCCGGTTCCAATGTTGATTATTTACATGACGAGCCTCGTGATATTAACCTAAGGGCAGTTCCAAGCCTAGTCCCTTGAAGTGACTGCATTCTTAGATTTGTGGCCTACAATGGCTTTCCTTTAGACACCTTACATAAATCAAGGTGCTGGTAAGTCAAGAATGAAGTGATCCTATTATTACTTTAAAAAAATACATGCACAGGGGCGCCTGGGTGGCGCAGTCGGTTGGGCGTCCGACTTCAGCCAGGTCACGATCTCGCGGTCCGTGAGTTCGAGCCCCGCGTCAGGCTCTGGGCTGATGGCTCGGAGCCTGGAGCCTGTTTCCGATTCTGTGTCTCCCTCTCTCTCTGCCCCTCCCCCGTTCATGCTCTGTCTCTCTCTGTCCCAAAAATAAATAAACGTTGAAAAAAAAAAAAAAAAAAAAAATACATGCACAAAAATAGTCTGCTAACAGTTGCTCCAGTGCTGTGCCTCTGTTCCTTAGCTTTCCTGCTTCTGGGTCTTTCTGCTTCGGCTCTCCCAGGGCTGCGGGAGGTAGGAAGGCCTGGAGTCAGAGAGTTAGCACCCCCAGTATCAACCAGTGAGGGGCCCATGTTGGTGGATAAAAGCCCAAGGTGGGATAACTCTGAGGGGTGTTCTATAGCGCTCCCCAGAGGTTCCAGACAGGCCTGAACCGCCGCTGTCCACAGAACTAGCCGATTCATTATCAGCAGCCCTCCCTGGACCATCTCATTTCCCCCATCCTCCATTAGTGCTTCCTACCATTACCTCCCACTGTAGGGTGACCAGTTCATCCTGGGAAATCCCCTAGTCCCAGATAAACCAGGACAGGTGAATACCTTATCTTCCAATCAATCAATCAATCAATCAATCAATAAATAAATAAATCACTTATATTCAAATTCTAGTTCCAGGGTTGGCTTCTGGAGTATCTGAACCTAAGATAATCCCTACAGGCAGAAGAGTCTGGAATGAGATGCACCTCTTTTTTCTTTTTTAATATAATTTATTGTCAAATTGGCTAACATATAGTGTGTACAGTGTGCTCTTGGTTTTGGGGGGTAGATTCCCGTGGTTGCGATGCACCTCTCACCTGGGTATTCATTATGAATAGAGCCCACTGGTGTTGGGCAGTGGGGCAGTGGCACAGTGTTGGGCTCCGTAGGTATTTGGGTGTGGGAATCTATGAGCATGGTTTCTCACCAAATCTGCATTTGACGTTTTTACGAAGAACATCATTTGTCTACTCTTTCAAAAGTACATAATAAAAACTTGGGGTCTTATAAGCAATTGGCAAATATTTGTTTTATAACTTTTCACGAGTCCTCTTCATTCAAGTTTTTTTAAAGAAAGGAAAGAAACCAGATATTAAAAAAAAAAAAAGTTTTTTATGATGACTCAGGGCAGCGGTTTTCAAATCTTTTAAGCCTACAAATCTTGTGAGGCAATGCTACATGGGTCCTCCAGTTACAACCAGTTACAAGTGGAGCTGCTGGCACTAACACAGGGTTCTGGGGCTGGAGCCCCGCCCTTGCAGTTGCCCCGCCACCCCGTCCGTCCCCCAACCCTCTTCCCTACCTCAGGTAACCACTAAGCACTTCCTAGGAAGCCTGAGGTTTTTGTTGGACCCCAGCGTGCAAACCACTATCATAGGGGATTACTGAATGGCATGAAAAAATATCACTAACTTTTTACTTTAAAACATGTTAGAACATGAGAAGGGCAGGGCAAAAAAGAGCACACACATTCTGTCTTGAGTTTGTGGGGGGAAAAAATAATAACACCTGTATTCATATACATTGAGAAAAGGCTGGAAAGAAATACACCAAAGATGTTCATGGTGGTCATCTCTGGGGGACTGGATCCCCATGACCTTTTCACTTTCTATTCTGTGCCAGCGATCTATTACCTCCATTTTCCACAGTGGGTAGGAATTATTTTTCAGGCGAACGAAATCTCAACACATGATTTTAAAGAGGGGAGGAGAGGAGGAAATATATTCCAAAGTCACATGCAGACAACAGCAGCATCAGACTAGATTTTCATTATTCCTAGATACCGATCTGAAGAGCAGGGCCTTTTTCAGTTTGAGAGGGTTTAGCCACTGAAGACTGCATAACACAGGTTATAGCCTGTCAATTCCATGCCCAGCAAGGTTTTTGAAGCTTTTGATAATGATATATGAACATTGCCCATAAAATAAGCAAAGCAGGGGATAACTCTCCTGCCCCCATTGCCATGCAGTGGTTCAGCCAGCAAAGTAGGCGGTGCCTCCTGTGACTGTGGGTATGGTCAGGTCAGCCGCATGGCCAAGGAGCATTTGAAAGGAGACTCGAAGCTTTGCCAAACCTGAGGCTATAGTAGAGAATTAGCGTTTAAATCTGTATTTCCCCAACTAGCTGCCCATCAGAGTCACCTAGGGAGATTCTTACAATTGGATTCCTGGTCCCACCCTCGGATCACCTGATACCTCCTGAAGAGGACTTAGGACCTGCATTCTAAACAGATATGGCAAGGGCAATGGGGATACTTATGGGACAACTTCGTGAAGTTCATCATCACGGCTGGTTTGTAAGTTCTAGGAAACTTATATGCCTGTTTGCTGCTGTGACCTAGATACTGTGTGCACAACTCCTGGTGCTCTAAATATTCAGGGAGGCAACTATTTATGGAAAGTTCACTCTGTGCCTGACATTTTGCTAAGTAGTTTCAAGTCCATTCACCTTAATTATAACTCAAAATACGCTTCTATCCATTTTGTCAAAGATGAAGCAGATTCAGAGGGGTTAAGAAACTTGCCCAGTATCACCTAGAAAGAAAGAGAGGCACCACTGGAATCCTGGTCTGTGGCCCAAATGCTAGCTCATCTCATTCAGCTAACACACTTCTAGAAAGTTCCATGGCTTTCCCTTCCTTTTCCTGGGAGAAAAATGGAACCAGAATTCTCCACTCACCTTCCTCATCCCCTATCCTCTACCTGCTCCTTCACTGGTTTACACACCCGCACACATGCACACCCTCTTTTAAGTTTTACCTGCATCGAAAACAGCACCAGAATCCTACCCCCAGGACATTTCATACAGAGGTTTATTCTCACAATTTTCTCACTTCTTGTTAAACATGTCTTTCCTAAGCTACAGGAAACCAGTTGTTCCTTGATTCCATTTTAATTCTCCAACTATTTGAAAGCAGTTGTTGTAAACCATCCTAAGCAATTTGCCTGTTCAAATTACAAGGCATTTGATGGTGGGTCCTTATCCTCCACTAGTCACAAGGCCTCAGAGGCTACAGGTTTCCTCCCCTGACCTCCTCACCAGATAGTGTGATGCAAACAGACCCATCTTAGACCAAATTCCACCAAAAAGGTGACAGTTGTTAGCAAGTAGTCACATACACAGACCTCCGACCCATTCTGTAAGACTGGGGACATCTCAGTCCGCTGTCCTGTAAGACACGTCAACAGCCTCTTAGATGAGAAGTTCATTTGAGGCAGGTGTGACAGTACTGTCAGTGCAGTACTTAGCTAACCTACTCGGGCAGGTGATAAAATCAACCTTTTCACGTCCAGATACTGGACCAGGTGGACATCCAAGCTCAGTGCCTTTCCAAGAGAACACGTCACTGGTCTCTCTAGATTCATTCGCAAAGTTCAGGCAAAGCAGATGCACCACGAAACATTTCTAGCCATCTACCTTTCCTGAACACCCTTATTTTCATCAATGAAAAACCATTTTAGAAATCCATTATGCTAATGAACACACCCGTGGGTGCCGAGCTAAGACAGATCGTTGAAGCGCTTATAGTAACTTCCTCTGGGGTGTGGGACTGTGATCTTTCAAATGTTAGCTAACTGGCCCTACAGTGTAAATGAAGGCTAATGTGTGTGTGTGCGCACACGTACTCATGCACACATAACATGTTATCTATGCTTTAGCTTTAGAAGTGAATTACAGACAACACATATCAGCATAATAGCCACCATTTAATAAGAACTCCCTGTATGCCAAGTACTGTGCTGAATGTCTGACCAGGAAGAAAACTGATCTCGTTTCATTGCCACTGAGGAAACTGAGGCCCCAGGAAACCCAGCTAGAAAGGATGAGCTAGACTCATACTCTGGCGGACTTGACAGCTATAAATCTTAACCCCTCCAAGAGACTGGTTGCCTGTAAGTTCTTCGAGGCCTCTTGGGAATCCCTCAGTCATCATCACCAATAATTTTTCATTTATGGCTCAAAACTTTCAACAATAAATAAAATCCCAATCCCTGGGAAATATTCTACTGCATGACTTCTGAGCATAGTTGGTTCTGAAGCGGGCTTGGGAACTCCTCTGGGGGTGATAACTGTATTCTACCCAGAAACATGCAGCGCAGCTGGCTCTCAGTTTCCAAGGCCAAGGGTGGCCACAATTTGAATCCCCGCCCCCTGCCACCTTCCCTGTTAAGCCTCAGCATGGAAGCCTCCTCTTCTGCACCCCTCGGCTTAGTGTCTGTGTTTGAGCACATCAGATTCCGCAAGGCACTGGGGAGAAGGGCAGCCAGTCACAGCCCAAAGCACCCTCCCTCCCTCCCAATAACTATCATAAACTTCAGAGTTGCCAGGGCAGAGAGGAGAGGGAGTACGCTGGGGCTGGTGAGGCACCATCAAAATCTCGATACTTTACAATAGGAGAGTTGAAAGAATTTGCTGATGGATCAACATAGAGTCTACAAGAAGAGACTTTTAAGACTTGCAGCCTGAGCACAGAAGAAGCTAGTTGTCACTAACAAGATGGGGAAGACTGAAGAGCAGGTTCATGGAGAAACAGCGGGACCTGTGAGGTTTGAGAGGCCTATGAAGTATCCCAGGTGTATTAGTTTTCTATTGTATTGTAACAAGTTACCACAAATTCAGCAGTTAGAAATGACACCATCAACTCACCATTCCGTAGGTCACAGTCTGGGTAAACTCAGATGTTTTTGCTGCTCAGGGTATCAGAAATTTGAAGTCAAGGTGACCCAGTTCTTGTCTGAGGCTCTAAGGAAGAAGCCATGTGCAAGTTCATGTTCATCGTTGAGAGAATTCAACTCCTTGCTATTGTGGGTCTGAAGCCCCTGGTTCTTTGCTGGACGTGAGTTGATGGCTACTCAGCTTCTAGAAGCTGCCTGCATGTCTTGCCATGGGGCTTCCTCCATCTTCGAGCCAGAAAGGGTGGGTCAAACCCTCCAGCTTTGAACTCTCACATGCACTTCTGTCACCAGCCAGACAAAAACTCTGCCTTTAAAGGGATCTTGTGATTGGACCAGACCACCAGGAACATCTCCTTTCTTTAAGGTCAGCTGCATCGTATAATACAATCTAACCAGGGCAGTGCCGTCCATTACATTCTCAGTCCCGACGGAGAGTGCACACCAGGGCAGGAGTGAGGGCAGAAAATCATGGGGGCTTTCTTAGAATCCTGCCTGCCACCCAAATGGAAATGCAGAGGAAGACCGTCTCCTGCAGAAACTTCCAGGGCTGAAGAACAGAGGAGGAGGGGGAGGGGACAAGCCCATCTGGATGTCTTTAACCTCTGGAACTTGAAGCACTCAGGAAAGAAGGCCTGGCCCTTTGAAGCGCCCCACAGAGCCGTGTGTGTGTGCCCCACCATGGGCCTGCCCTGCCAATCCTCCTGCAAGGGCCCCGAGGCATCTTGGCTGCAGTATCCCCGTGTCTGGCAGGTGAGTCAACAGTTGGCTGCTCTCCTGGGCTTTCTTGGAAAGGGCTGTGTTCCAGGTTGGCAGCTGTGCTGGCTGGGAAGGAGGAAAAGAGAAAAGCCAAGTTCTGGGGGCGTTGCTGCCAGGCAGGACACCTGGACCTTTTCCCCCTCGGCCCCTGAGAATGATGGCAAGAAATTTCACTATCACTCCAGGGAAGCCGGAGCCATAATAAAGCAGGGTGGTAAAGCTCTCAGGCAGTGGAATCCAATCAGTGACCTAGTCTCACAATTGCACCATCCGTAAAATGGGGATAGTTGCTAGTAGCTTCCACAAAGGGGCTTGTGACAATTAAACAGCATGGTATCTGTAAATCATTGACCACAGTGGTTGGCATATAGGAAGTACTGACAAAAGCCCACACAAAAAATACTATTAACAAAGGGGAAAGGAATGGCAGATGGAGGCTGTCCAACGAGAAGGGATTAAAAGGAGGAAGGGATCAGATAAAGAGGTCAAGGGGACAGCTAACCCCTTTGATAAGAAACTTTCATAATATTGGAACGCAAGTTAGTTGTTTCTATAAAGACTTATGAATATACAAAGGACAGCTGGTACACCCCAAGGCATGATGGATTTTGATTGAGCCACACAGTAAATCTGGATATGTTTCCAAGGCTCCTAGGTAGCCAGATAGGGCTTCTACTTCCTGTAGAAATTCAGGAGGGAAGAGAGGGACAAGCAAGGGGCAGACTACTATGTTGGTATGTTGCATGCCACATTTGATTGCAAGTAACATACGTCCACGTGAGCTTAGTGGGGTGGGGTGACATATATGAGGCATCAACTGTGGCTTCATCCTACACTTCTGTATGCACTAGATTTCCTTGCTGCATCCTGAGGACTTCATTTCCTACCTCCAGCCCAATACAACTCAGCCAGAATTGAGTGGGTTATTCCATAAGGAACCAAGCAAAGGCCTTATACTCAGGGCAGCACAGTGGGAAAATGAATCACAGCCTCCGCCAGCTTTGCTCAAAAACACTGAGAGTTCCTTGACTTGACATTGAGGCATTTCTCTTACCTGACAAAGACCACCAAACCCTATCAGTCATCCAGTTTGCAGGGATGTGTCCCAGGGACAACACCTTTCCCCATCCAACGGCCAGGACTAATGCTTCCCAGGACAGAGGGGCCCACAGAGACCTCTAGGTCCACTGAGAGCAGACAGCAGCATGAAAATAAGGCCTCACCCCTGACCAAGGTGGATAAGCTGGAAATAGTTCCCCCCTGAGTGGCAACTTTGAACATGCTCATTCTGAGGCATGACACACATCCTGTGGACAGACACCCAACAAGAGGAAATCAAGGAAGCCAGTCCTTGCCACTGCCTGGTTGTCAGCTCCTTCCCCTTGTCCCTTTACAAACTGGCCTGTTCTCTCTCTCTTCCAGCTTAAGAAAGTGCACGTGGCATTGGGGTCCCTGCCTCAACCTGGCTCTACATGATCTCTTGGTTCAAGCGCTGAGAACTATCTAACTAGAGTTGTATGTCTCTCAGTTCACATGTTTGAAAGGCAGAAGCTGGTTTGAGCCTATGGATTGATATTGGTTCGGTTTGCCTTGGATCCAGTTAGTGGTGAGGGGTAGAGTATGGGGGTCACATGGTATAGGCATGGCTGCCTCTTTCTTCCAGTGGGGTTGTGGGTGACTAGATACTCAGAAGGGAGACAGGGTGTGGCAAGTACCCCAAATGTAGCCACCACAAATAGCCCCAACCTAATTTAGATTTCATCAATTCTGATACATCATTACAGAGTTCTTGAAATCTAATCCATTCCAGAACATTTCCAGATGGGCCAGAAGGGAATGCATCTTTGTATCCTCTCTTTCTTCCAGAATCAAATTTTTGGTATTATTTCGAAACTAGATATGCAGAAATCCCATCCTGCAAAACACAATCTCTTGTGGTTAATTGAATGATTATCTCCCATTTTTTTTCTTTTCAACAAGTCTCAGTTTTCATAGGTGGGCTTGTTGAATGCGGGGTACACCCACATGGATATTTCTGCGGCAAGAGGGCATCATGGAAGAAGCCACTTAATTACAGCAGAGTTAATGGCCTTGTCCGGGTTAGTAGTAAAGCCAAGTGCCACTTGCTGAGCCTTTAACTCTTCATTAACTCAAATCCCAGTTGTAACTTTCTGCTAGGGCCTGGAGTTCTGACTTTGCTTAATCCACTAGATAGAAGTAGAGCAACAGGAGAGGCTGTAAATACTCTGTCAGGGCATGAAGAATAACAACAATAAGGCATTCATATTAGGAGAGGAGATTCATTCATCACGGTTTGTTTACCCTCTCAACAACCCAGTAGATTTGCTGTGGCTGTCTCTGGGGAAGCAGCTGGCGTAAGGAAATCAGATTGCAGAGCAAAGAATGTGAGCTCTGCAGTCACATGCGCCTCATTTCACATCCTGGCCAAGGCCCTTCACTTCTGGGATGGGGCAAACCTGGATGGCAACTCTGATTGGTCAGTTCCCATACCCTGACCCTAGTGAGAGAGCTTGAATGGCAACCTGCTTCTTTTGTCCTCGGTTTTGCTTCTACAAAATGGGGGAGTGATAATATTGACTTCATAGGGTGATTGTGAAGCTTACATAGGATCACATATGTGAAAGCCCCTTGTATCTACTAGATACTTATGTTTGCTTCTTTCGCATTATAACAGACTTCTTCCAGGTTTGAGCTAATCCTCTATTAAGGTTTCATGACTGACCAAGACAGAACAAAGAGAGCTAATGGGGATGGGGCCCCTGGGTGGCTCAGTCAGTTGAACATCCGACTTCAGCTCAGGTCATGATTTCTGTTTGTGAGTTGGAGCCCTGCATTGGACACTGTGCTGACAGAGCCTGGAGCCTCCTTTGGATTCTGTGTCTCCCTCTCTCTCTCTGCCCCTCCCCCACTCTCTCTCTCTCTCTCTCTCAAAAATGAATAAACATTAAAAAAAAAAGAGAAAGAGAGAGAGAGAGAGAGAGAGAGAGAGAGAGAGAGAAGGGGGGAAAGCCAGACTTAAATCATTCTTGTGAGAAAAAAAAGTCTCTCTCAGGTAGATCCTACCTCAGGCTTGAATTTCATCCTCTTTTCCAGACCCTTCTATTGATGTGGCAAAAGTTACTCACTGTCCCCTAACATTACACTCCCCTAATTCTGTAATAATACATTTCCCACAGACACACGAAGTTTAAGTTGAACATACAGCCAATGAGAGAGAGAGAGAGAGAGAGAGAGAGAGAGAGAGAGAGAGAGAGAGACTACATTTCTGAGTATCCCTTGCAGATAGCCATATGACAAAGTTTTCACCAATGGGATGTGAGAGGAAGTGAAGTTTGCAATTACTGAGCCTGACTGAGCTTCTCTTTTCCCTTCCCTACTAGCTAGAATGTCAATAAGGAGGTGGTCAACTGACCTTGGCCACATAGATGAAGACAACCCTCTGAGCAACAAGATAGAAGGAATCTGGGTCTCTGGACAGCCCCATGCAACAGAGCTGTCTGGGACCATCTACCTACCTCCAGTCTGTTGCATGAGAAAGAAACATACTTCTGTTTGGTTACAAACACTCTCTTGGGGGAGTGGTCTCTTATTACATCAATTCACTCCACTCCCTAATTCACAATCTACTCCCTAACTAAAAATCCACCTTACCTGATTGGAATTCATCTTTAGAGCTTGCCTTGAGCAAGAATGGTCTGGAGCCAAGATCTCACCTACACTTTAGGGTAGATCAGACTTCATAATCTGGCTACTTGTAAACCAGATCCATCCCACAGACACGCTTTGGTTGATTCTTACGATGTATTTAAAAATTTTAGATCTGTTGTTGCAGCATCTGGGTGGCTCAGTTGGTTAAGCATCGAACTCTTGATTTCGGCTCAGGTCATGATCTCATGGTTTGTGAGACTGAGCCCCATGTCTGCCTGCTTAGGATTCTCTAATTCTGTCCCTCCCCTGCTCACGCTCCCTCTCTCTCCCTCAAAATAAATAAACACTTTTAATAATTAAAAATTTTAGATTTATTGTCAGCATTTATGAAATTGAGAACTTTCACCAAAAACCCTAAATGTTCAGCTTTTCTTGAGAAATCAGAAGGTCTGGCAACCCTGGGCCACATTCTTGCTTAGAAAAATTCAGGCGCTAACTTGCTTCAGTTCATCATGGTCAATGCCTGTCAGAGTCTTGACGGTTTGGGGCCTGATACCTGACTTCTAACACCCAAAACCTATGTCCCTTTGCCTAAGTGCTTTCTCTGGCCCCCTGGAGCCTGCCTAGCCAGAGGGGCTAGAGACTGAAGGTACTACCACCCCCAAAAGACTCCAATCAACCACTGATGGGAGTTGATGTATAAATATCACAGCTCCCCATTCCTCAGATGGGATAGCTGGAGGGCACCTTTCCATTGGCCCCTAGAGTTTGAGTCCCAGCGTTCCAGAGTGGTAAGCCACTCCATAATGTACCTTTTATTGACTGGCTGCCTTCCCTTCCCTATCCCAGTTCCCAGGTCTCTCCCAACACTTCCCAGAATCACCTTCCAAATAAACAGCTTGCACTCAAATCCTACTCTCAGAATCTGCTTTCTGGGGCAGCCTGAGTCACCAGTGCCCTTAGTTTCCATGTGATAGTTAGCATTTAGCACCATGCTGCACTGTGATTTTTCTCGTGGTGAAGAAATATTTATCTGTGTTTGATCTTTATTAAAAGTGAAAAGAAAAGGGAAAGATGGTTCCAGAAGCCGTTTTTCAGAAAATAGGTGAGAGTCTATCTCTGTGGAAGTAAAGAATATTCCTGAATGTTTAACATGCAAATACTGGCCTGCTTCCTTCAGTGACGTTATCTGCCTGACCCTCAGACGGTCATGTTTGTGATCCCTGCTTTACAGCCCTGAAAACTCTTGTTAAAATTCAGGAGTCATTAACCCCTGACTTTGAATGGGGCTCTGAGATTAGCTAAGTGGCCGCGTGGGAGCATATTGAGGGAAGAGGGAGGGAGATATCTAAGTTTCAAGGGCTGAAGTTTAGAGGAAGGGCCAAAGGAAACCCTGGCACTTCAGCCAGGCAAGGTGGGCTCAATGTGGCATCAGGGTAGGGAGCCTGAAGAGAGCCGAAGTCTTTCCTGAGCCTGTGAAAAATCTCTTCCACCACAGCATCCAAGAGGCTGGATCCACACCCTCCACCAGAGCTTGGCTCTCTTTATTCCAAAACAACTTTTTTTTTTTTTTTGAGAGAAAGAGTACAAGTGGGGGAGGGGAGTGGAGGGAGAATTCCAAGCAGGCTCCACGCTCAGCATGGAGCCCGATGCGAGGCTTGATCTCACAACCCTGGGATCATGACCTGAACAGAAATCAAGAGTTGGATGTTCACCCAACTGAGCCACCCAGGTGCCCCTCCAACACAACTTCTGGGTGTGTCTCCTGATTTTGCACGAGTTCCAGATGGGTGGTAGCTATCCCTATTCTACTCGTTTTTCCCAGCACCTGACAGAGGGCTCGCCATACTATGGGCACCTAATGAGGTTTGTCTTAAATTTCTGTGAACCAGCTTGACCCTAGATTGAGTGGTCAGAAGTGCTATGTAAGCCAGGGGGCACTGTGATTCAATGTGCATTTCTCTGTTGGAGAGCTGAAAAAGTTTTTTGGCTGCTCTGTAGTGATAAAGACTGAACTAGCTAGTCCCACACTATTTAAACCCAGGAACATGGGCTTTTTGGAAAACTAGCTATCTCTTACCTAGTTTGCAGTCAACAGGATTAAGAACGTGGAGAGTCAGACTGTCCAGGTTCAAATCCCAGTTCCCCTACTTACTTATTAGCTGTGTGACTGTGGGCAAGTCACTCAGTTTCTCTGTGCCTCCATAAAAAAATGGAAATTGAATGAGCTAATACATGTAGAGTGCTTTGGACTGTGCCTGCACAGAGGAAGCACTTAAAATATGTTAGCTATAATTGGCTCTGATTGGAGACAACAGGATCCTGGCTAAAAAGAAAGCCAGGATAGAAAATTATCTAAAGGAATATGCTAGTTCTAGCAAAGCCCTAAAGCTAGACATTAGGCACAAAGAATCCACATGTTCCAGAGCAGGGCTTCTGACCTTTCCTGTGTTGGCATCTATTCAAGTGATGCTCCCTTTTTAGAATAATGGTTTGTATGTATGTATGTATGTATGTATGTATGTATTTATTTATTCATTCATTCATTCATTCATTCACTCTAATGTTTATTCATTTTTGAGAGAGAGACAGAGCGTGAGATGCGGCGGGGCAGAGACAGAGGGAGACAGAGAATCTGAAGCAGGCTCTAGACTCCCAGCTGTCAGCGCAGAGCCTGACACAGGGCTCAAACCCACGATCCGTGAGATCATGACCTGAGCCGAAGTCAGAGGCTTAACCAACTGAGCCACCCAGGCACCCCAGAATAATCGTTTGTAAATGCACAAAATAAAATACATAGGATTACAGAGAAAGTCAGTTTTATGGCTATCAAAATACTAAACAAATTTATGATACAGTATTAGCCGTTCTCTGTTACTAACACATTAGAAAATAAGATCCAGCAGTGGGTCTAATTACTACTGTAATTTTTAAATAGAGATGAGCACAAAATGTCATTTTCACATATCAATGTATTTCAATGTAATGACAAAGTCATAGGCACTACTAATATAATTGTGAACAGAAAGAAATGCCAACCTTCATTTCCAGATTAGGAAATGTAAAAAATAAAGCTTTTCCCAATACAAGAGGAACCTCTTTCCTAAGGAGAGCCAGAAAGAGCCCAGAAGTGCATCCAGGCATATGAAAAGATGCCCAAATTGGCTAATATTCCTTCCTTCCTTCCACCCTCCCTCCCTTCCTTCCTTCCATCCTCCCTTCCTTCCTTCCTTCCTTCCTTCTTTCCTTCCTTCCATCCTCCCTCCCTTCCTTCCATCCTTCCTTCCTTCCTTCCATCCTTTCTTCCTTCCATCTTTCCTTCCTTCCTCCCTCCCTTCCTCCCATCCTTCCTTTCTCCCTTCCTTCCTTCCTCCTTCATCCCTTCCTTCCTTCCATCCTCCCTTCCTTCCCTCCTTCCTTCCTTCCTTCCTTCCTTCCATCTTTCCTTCCTTCCTTCCTTCCTTCCTGCCTTCCTTCCTTCCTTCCTCCTTTGTCCCTTCCTTCCTTCCTTCCATCCTCCCTCCCTTCCTTCCTTCCTTCTCTCCACCTTGTACAAACAGATATGGGGAATCCAAGAAGGACTGTGACTTCTGGAGGAGGGGAGTGTGTCTCCTTCATCAAGCCAAGGGAAGAACGCTCCAACAGAGTAGCTTATAGAGATTGAGGGTGCTGTCAAGGGGAGCCAGGGGCCTCATTTCCTGGTTGGAGACCCATGAACAACAGCCATTTCAGACCTATTCAAGAAGGGCCGGGAGTTAACTGGAGAGAGTGAGGTGGAGAAAGGGTGCAGTCAACCCTCCTACCACTAAGGGTGACGAGGCAGGGAACCTCCTTTGGTGAAGAGGACCCCACAGACTTGAGTCTCAACCAGGAAGGTGGCCCCCAGGCAAGAAGACCCCAGAAGCTAGTGGCTGGGGGCAGAGGGGGGTGTTCCTGATGAAGGGGAAGGAGGAGGAGGTCAAGCAAAGGTGGTTCTCCAATGTTGGGGCCCTGCACATTGAGGAGAAGCCCCCCACATCCCTCTCTGCCCACACACCCCCAAATGCACTTCAAAAAAGTCACAAATGGAGTCATTTGGAGCTCACCATGCGTGCAGACGAACCAGTATTCGCTGAGAGAGGACTCGCGCAGTTCTGGTTGAGTAAAAACAAACGTGTTCCTTTTCTCCAGTCCCTTTTTTCTGTCCCAGCACACAGGGCTGCCGCATACTCCATGGAACACCCTCACGTCATCTTCTGTGTGCAGGCCATCTCAGGGCTGTGCCACAGTGTCAGTGATGTTCCTGGGGTTGCCTGAGGAGAGAGGAGGGGAGAAAGAAGGGGGAGGAGGAGAAGGGATCCTTCAGACAGACCAAGCTCTCTCTTCACTTCAAACCCCTCGGGCCGAGTCAAACCTGTGCAGGGCAGAGGGAGGAAATGAAACTAGAGATAAAACTGGACCTTTCTATATCCAAATAGAGCAGCAACCTATGGGATCCACTCAGCATGTCATCAGGGGATGTGGGGAGGAGACAGATGCAATTCACCTTCGTGCCTCATCATCTTCAGACGTGTCAATACATGGAGTAGTGTGCCTTTCATTAATTTTGCAATTCAGACACCACCCAAATGCAGTCATGGGCCCTGGGAGTCACAGGGAGATGCATTCCTTTCTTATCTGAAAACATCAACACCCTCCTCTCAGGAGACTGATCCCCAGAGATGGAAACACACTGTAGAACTACCTGGCTGAATGTCCCTTTCTTACTGGGGACCCAACAGTCCCTCCCATAGGGGCCCCAACTGGCTTGGGCCTGCCCCAAAGGCAGCAAAACACCTTCATAATCAGAGGCTTAAAAAGAAGATGAAAAGGAGCACCTGGGTGGCTCAGTCGGTTAAGCGTCTGACTTCTCAGGTCATGATCTCATGGTTTGTGGGTTCAAGCCCCCTGTTGGGCTCTTTGCTGACAGCTCAGAGTCTGGAGCCTGCTTTGGATTCTATGTCTCCTTCTCTCTCTACCCCTACCCTGCTCATGCTCTCTCTCTCTCTCAAAAATACATAAACATTAGGGGCGCCTGGGTGGCGCAGTCGGTTAAGCGTCCGACTTCAGCCAGGTCATGATCTCGCGGTCCGTGAGTTCGAGCCCCGCGTCGGGCTCTGGGCTGATGGCTCGGAGCCTGGAGCCTGTTTCCGATTCTGTGTCTCCCTCTCTCTCTGACCCTCCCCCGTTCATGCTCTGTC
Organism: Prionailurus viverrinus; assembly: GCF_022837055.1. Taxonomy (NCBI): domain Eukaryota; kingdom Metazoa; phylum Chordata; class Mammalia; order Carnivora; family Felidae; genus Prionailurus; species Prionailurus viverrinus. The sequence goes on from NC_062562.1 coordinate 39,283,951, forward strand.
TCTCTCTGTCCCAAAAATAAATAAACGTTGAAAAAAAAAAAAAATACATAAACATTAAAAAAAAAAAAGTAAAAAAAAAAAAAAAAGGGGGAAATGAAGGAGTCCACTCCTTCAAGGAGACAATTCCAGCTCCGAGGAGTCTCGAATGTGTAACTGTCTGTAGAAAACTTCTGTGGCACATGAGCTCTGATGGAATGTTCAACGGCTGTTTCTAAGGTCTAGCACTAACCACACTTTTCTCCAAAGCCAGGAGAGGCCGCTTAGGTGCCCAGGCACCAACAGAAGGTCAAGGAAGTTAATTTTCCCAGGGACAACTCTCCAGTGGGGGTGGGGAGTGGCAGTCAGTCTCCTCTCCCTCTGGTGGGACAATGCAAAGTACATTCCATGTCTACGGTTCCCTGCACATTACCCAGTGGGTAACCAGAAAATAAGGCATGTTCTCAGCTCTTCTCCCTTCTCTCTCTCATTGCCCCCTCATTCCTGCTTCCTGGATCACTTCCCAAACAAACTGCTGTACCCATGCCCTTAGCTCATGGCCAGCTTTTGGAGGAACCCAAAAAGCTTAAGACAGTAATCCTCCCTATAGCTGAAAAAAAATCAGGCTTCCTTAAAGGGTCCCCCACACACCTGCATGGCCTCAGGGCTGAGGAAATGCAAGTCACCGGAAAAAAAGCCAAGGAGTGGGGTGGAGAAGAATCATGGCAGGTGAGGAAAATCATTTAGAAATTATAAAATTAAGTAGCTTTAAAAAGAGAAACCTGGTTGGGAAACTACTGGAAGAGCACAAATTGAAAAATGTGCTCAAGACAGTTGAGAATCTGTCAACTGACAAGAGACGGCTTTGTGAAGAAAACGAACCAGAGCAGGGTGTCAGGCAGACAGATTGGCCCAATTAAGGGCAGAGAGGCTGGGGAGAAGGAGTGAGTTATCGCGTGGCCTCTGGGGGGTCTAGAAAAGCTATTCCCAGCAGGATAGATGGGCCCAGACAGGAGGCTGGTGAGAGCCTCTGGGGTGTCTGCATGCTCCTTCCCCACTGTCAGGAGACCGTGAATGAACAGGGACAAGATGCTGTGTCTCCGTGTCCTTTGAGACTGGACCGCTGATCGCGTAAGATTCTCTGGAATAAAAGGGAACGGGGTGGGTACTCTATGGGAAGCCCCTCTTGGAGATCCGTTCATTCAACAAGTATTCATTGAGTCTGTTGACGTGTGGTGCTGCAGCCTGTTACGGATGGCATTCCTGCCCCAGGAACTTTGCAGTCCTTCAGGAGAAGGAAGCATCAAATTCTTGGGCTAATATTCACTACACGAGGAGGGCTAGTCTAGATGCTTTGTCTCCTCATTTAACGTTCACAGAAACCTAGGAGGTAGGAACCACATGATCATTATTTCAGAGATGAGGAAACATAAACACAGAAAGGTTAGGAAAATGGGCCAAGGTGACAACACTGGTAAGGAGTAGAGCCAGAACCCAGAACCAGACAGTCCAGCTCTCAAGTCTGCACTCTGACCCACTACAGTTTAGTCTCTCCTATATTAAAGGATCTGACAAGTTCCGCAGGAGGATCAGCTACAAAATATGATAAGGCAGAGCCCTAGTTGGTGGTGGGGAAGCTAATCTCCTCTTCCCATGGCGTCCCAACACAGAGCAGTTGGGTGATCCCCAAGGAATTACAACCTCCTTGGTACCTGGGTCAGAAGTAGGCCCCCACCAGGTTTCCTGCTAAATGTGCCATGGTGCTTCCAGCCCAGCACTGGGATAGCTGCCTCCTTTCCCTGCCCTGTGACATCACGAGATGGGCACTGACCCTAGCCCTCCCTTCACACGTGCCCAGGCCTCTGTGGGGGGCAGAGGGTGGCAGCAGAATCGGGTCCCCCTCCCTTGCCCCCTGCCAATGCCAACCAGTCACGGTCCTGAACTCCATGATCTGGGTACCCTGATGACACGGTTACTGGGCAGGGCAGAGAACAGGGAGCCAGGGGAGGGAAGACGGCAGCTACGAGCTCACCTTTTAGGAGACAGTAAGAGGCACACTCTTGAAAGTTGAGACGCCAAGCCTCCGGCACATGCTCTATTGTCCCCTCAAACTTCACTTACAAAACACAACTTCAAAGATAAAATTATGAAGAATTTCAAGACCGCAGCTGCAGGGCATGAAACCCCAAATGTAAGAAGTCTGTGTGGCTGCTCTGCCAGCACAGCCATGCTCTGGCCCTGCCTGGAGTCAAGGGAAATGGAAAACAGTTGGACTGTTCCAATACAGTCCTCCACACTCACTTCGGCACAGAATCCCCTTTGAGGTTAACAGCCCTGAGTGCTAGTGTTCATGGACCTCCCTCTTAAAATGCTACATCACTTCACTCAAACCTCATAATAGCCACGTGGGTCAGGGAAAATCAGGGTTGTCACCATTCTTCCGAGAGGGAGAAACTGAGGCACAGAGAGGCAAGTGTTTTTCTTGAAATATGATAGGTATTGGTAGGTATGGTAGGTGTTACAGTAGGTAAGAGGCAGGGTCAGCTCTCAAAACCAAACATCCAGCCTCCAGGTCCTGTGCTCTCTCCCTGCAATGCACCAGCCTTCCCAACCCTCCAAGATGCTTCTCACATCCCCTGTTTGTCGCTCAGGAGAAGGCCGTAATGCTGGCAGGTTGCCATCCTGAAGCTAGTATTTATTAGGAAATCTCCAGGCATGCCAGGAAATTACAGACCAGCAAATTAGTTTAGTCATTTCACTAGTTGAAGGAGCTCTTCGCAAGCTCTGTAAAAAGCTTTTTCAAGAACAAGTTGTTAGAAGGGGTGTTTTGGTGCCTTAAAGACACCATGTTATCTTGGGCATCCAAAGACCTCCTTGAGGAAGAGAATTCCCATCAGACTAAGAAGAAACTTTAATGACCTTGAAAAATACCACACCACAGGGGCACCTGGGTGGCTCAGTCAGTTGGGTGTCTGACTTCGGCTCAGGTCACGATCTCGTGGTTCATGAGTTCAAGTCCTGCATCGGGCTCTGTGCTGACAGCTCGGAGCCTGGAGGCTGCTTCAGATTCTGTGTCTCCCTCTCTCTGTTCCTCCCCCACTCATGCTCTGTCTTTTTCTCTCTCTCAAAAATAAATAAAGCTTAAAATTTTTTTTTAAAAAAACACCACACCACAGGTGTGGCAGCCAGCCTTCAAGATGGCCCCCAATGTCCCCTGCCTCCCAGTATTCACAACTTTGGGCACCCTCTCCCACCCTGAACAGGGATGAACTGTATAATCAGAAGAATATTGCAGAAATGACATTTGTGACTTCAAAGATGAGGCCCTAAAACTATTGCTTCCATCTTCCTCTCTCTTGGATCACTCAATCTGGGGGAAGCCAGCTGCCATATCATGAGGACACTCAAGCAGCTCTGTGGGGAGGACCTAAAGTCTTCTTCCAACAGCCACATGAGTAGAGTAGGGCCATCTTGTAAGTGGATCCTCCAGCAACACTCAAGCCTTCAGATGACAGCAGCCCTGGCCACTGGTTTGATTTCTGCTTCACAGAGCACCCTTGAGTTAAAACTGCCCAGCAAAGCTATCCCTGCATCCCTGACCCACATAAGCCACAAGATAATACATCTCTGGTTGCTTTCAGCTGCTAAGTTTGGGCTTTGTTATGCAGCAATAGGTAACTGATACATTTCATTAAAAAGATCATGGGAAATCAGCTGCTCTGAAGTAGAAGGGGAACGAATTTCTTGAGTTGGATATAAACATAGTCACATCCTTCAGGTCATTTGTTCTCTTCTTGCTGCCACCATCACTTCAAGAAAGCCCCAAGGGACACAGCAGTCACAAATTTTGGAGGGAGAAGGAGAGGTAGGGAAGGGGGACTCAGGTCACTATCTGAGGCTTCTACACAGGATCGCTAAGGTGGCACATGGCCCTCTGTGGAGCCACATGAGGCCACCCCCCCCCCCCACAGGTAAGAAGCAGTATATACTCTAGTAATGTGTCTTACAGCTATGAATTGTTACCAGAACAAAAATCCCAGTGAGTGATTACTGAGCACTTTGCATGCTGAGCACTTTACATTTGCTTTTAGCGCTTCAGCTAAATTAGCACTCACAATAACCTAGTAACGTCATGCATTGGGCACAACACATCCATTGCGAGTGACAAAACCCAACTCAAACTGGCATAAGCCAGAATGGGCATTGATGGATTCATTAACTGAGAAGTGCAAGGGGTGTCCTAGGCTTCAGGGACTGTTGTATCTAGGGTATGGAGTTCTTTCTTTCTCTTATTCTCCCCTTCTACCCCTTATTCTCTCTCCTTCTCTTCCTCCCCTAGTCATCTCCCTGATTTTTGTTCCCCCAGGAAACTTGGACACCAGTAGCTCAAGCCTATGCTCTAATAATCTAAAACCAAGAGAGGCTCTCTTTGCCAACAGCCCCATATCAGATCCCATGGCAGGTCTCTGATTGGCCCTACTTAGGCCACTTCTTTATGCCGATCCTGGGGACAGGGCCATGGGGCACAATGATTAGTTAGGCCTGGAACACGTGTCCAATGGGTAGATGGGGCACAGTAATTGCCAGTCCCACCAGAACCACATGCAATGGCAATTTCCTACTTAGCATGAAAAAGGGATGATAGGCAGACAAAAAGCACATTTATGATCATCATCATCATCATCACTTTACAGATGAGGAAACAGGCTCAGAACAGCTGCAAACCCCTGCCTGGGGTCTCATAGCTGGTAAACAGCAAAGGCATATCTGGCTGACTCCAAGGCCAAAGTTCTTAGCCATGCTCCTTCCACCTTCCTCATCCCACAGGGTCCTCTGACCCATACAGGAGATCTGCAGGCAAGATGATCTCCCTTGCGGAAGCCAGAGCAGTTACCTGATGCCAACCCAGGCCCTAGGACTAATTCTGCATCTGACACAATCTGCTTTTTCCCAGCCTCCCTAGTTCACCTGGGGCTAGAGAAGGCTCACCCAAAGTATCTCCTGTCCTGACCTTGACTGCATCAACAGCCACACTGACTATGACCATCTCCGCCTCCAGATGAAACTATTCTATAATATCCCCTTGCTTTTGGAGTAAAGATCCAAACTCTCACCTCAGATAAGAGCTCTGAACATCTGACCCCTGTCAACCTCTGGCTCATTTTTTCCACTCTCTGTCTCAGCCACACTATTCCTGTCAAATTTTGTGAAAGTGCCCTTCTTCCTCCCACCCCAAGACCTTTGCATATTCTGTTCCCTCTACTTGGTGTGTTCATTCCTCTTCTCTCTGCCTAGAAAACTCATCCTTCACATCGGCTCCTCAAGGAAGCCTCCACACCTCCATTGCTGGGGTCACTTCCTCTGCCTAGGTCCCCATGGGAGTCTAGAGCTTTCATTGAAGTCATGAGAATACATTCATGTGGGATCTGTAGTGAAAATCTGCCTCTCACACCAGACTGTAAACTCATCAGAGCAAGGATAATGTCCCTGTTTCTATTCATTATGTCTAGCACTTAGCCCAGGGCTTGACCCAAAATAGACCCTTAGAAAGCATTTATTGAATAAATGAAAGGAAGGAAGGAAGGATGGAAGGAAGGAAGGAAGGAAGGAAGGAAGGATGGAAGGAAGGAAGGAAGGAAAAAAGAGAGTGGGGAAGGAAGGGAGGGAGGAAGGAAAGGAGGGAGGAAGGAAGGAAAAAAGAGAGTGGGGAAGGAAGGGAGGGAGGAAGGAAGGGAGGGAGGGAGGAAGGGAAAGAAGAGAGGGAGGGAAAGAGGGAGGGGGAAGGGAGGAAGGAAGGAAAGAAGGAAGGGAGGAGGGAGAGAGAGAAGGAGGAAGGAAAGGAAGCAGGGAGGATGGGGGGGGGGCAGGGAGGGATTGCCATGCCTCAAATTAAAGCTCACGGAGTAAATCACAAGTATTCCAAGATGTTGATTAAACTCTTAAACTAGGATGAATGTGAAGAACATGAAACTATTACAAGCATTAGAGGATTTATTGGCTGAGCCTGGCTGCTTTTCAGTATTATTCCCTTCGTTCTCATTGCATTGGAACCACAGGGTGAAAGTCGTGGGGAGAGGGAGGAAGGGGAGAAAAAGGAACAAGAAGCAAGAAAAGAAGGAAAGAGAGTAGGGAAGATGAACAGATAGGAAGAGTATATAGGGGTCAGGGAAAGAGGGAAGGTTAAGGGGGGAGGAAGAGAGAGAGGAAGAGATGAAGGCATAAGAGGAGGAGGGAAGGAGATGGAGGAAGGGAGAGGAGGAGAAGGGAAGAAAGGGGACAGGAGGAGGTAAGTACAGTGAGTCAGAGGGAGGAAGGAAAGAAAAGAGGGAGGAAGAGGGAGGAACCCATCTAAGTCTGCTAATTCCAAATGAGCAGGGATAGGAAATAACGCAGGGCGATTCTGGCAAGCCCAGCACCGAAACATGCAAGCCCCACCCTCTCCAGGAGATGTCATGCTATGGGTCTCTGCCAATGGCAAGCTGTCAGCCTGGAGGCTGGACAGGAAATACGAGATCCATGGAACTGAAGACTTCAGGTGGGAAGTATACTCAGAAGCAAAAAGAAGGAAACCAAGATAACAGCTGATATAGGGAGGGAGGTGGAAAAAATAAGGAATGTGTCACTCCCTCCCTCTGCCATGGGTGACCCACTGGGTACCCTCATCACCTCGGAGGCTTCTGGACCTCTGTTTTCCCTTCTGGTTGTGTTGACAGGAAGAAGGGATGTTTATTGCTAACACAGCAAAATGTGGTCCAGCGGCCGGGAATCTCCCTGGCATGATTAATTCATGTTCTGAACAAATGAACACAAGTTTGTACCGTTGCAGTGCTTGTTGTACACATGGGGTGGTGGGGCCAGAGGGCGGGGGACATGGAATCTGGCACTGGCTGTCAGCAAGTGCAGTGCACACTGATGGGGTCCCCACAAATGCCCCATCTCCCAACTTGGGCTCTTGGGAGCATTTCCTGTTACAAATAATAAGCATGTGTGTTGCCTCTGGGGGTGAAAGAGGGTCTCCAGCACAGGATCTGTGCATTTCAGGTAAACGTCTTTGAGCATGGATGGGTTAGCAAAAAGGTAGGAATACACGTCGAGACAGTGAAAGGGATGATTGCAAAAATGAAGGGGACATTCCTCCGGCAGGAGCAACTTGGTGAGTGAAATGTCCAGTGAAATGCCTGAGAGGAAATCAAGTAAACCCTCTTCCACCAACCCACCCTGAGGTGTCTATGTCTTGGCAGTTTACTCCTATTGGGATCACTCATTCAGCATTAGAACTTATACAGGCCATTCTGACCAAAAAAAAAAAAAAAAAAAAAAAAAGAGGGGGAGAATTTACTGGCTCAGGTAACTGAAAAATCCAGGGATTCAATGTTTTCAGGCACGGCTGGATCCAGGAATCCAAGAATTGTCATCAAGATTGTTTTTTCTCTCTGTGGCCCTGGATTTGCTTTCCTCTGTGCTGGCAAGCTCTCTCCAGTGGAAACCACCCCTGTCTAAAGAGTGCTTCTCTTTCCCCAGAGTTTCCAAAAAATCTCAGGTCTGAGTCTTATCGATTGGGCTTGGGACATGTGCCACCCGTGGAACCAAGGATAAGGGGTCAGCCCTCCCCAGATTGGGATGCTATTAGCCAAATGATGGTAAATGGCTATTGTGCAGACAAAAACAACAGATGTGACCACAGAACTGTGTTGATAGCTGAAAAATGAGAGCACCCCTCCCCCAAGAATTTAAATACAAATGCTGGTTGCTAGGGAGGCAAGCCAAGGACAACCCACACATAGGTTATTTTCTGGGACAGAGAGAGCTGAATGGAAAAGATCCTTCCTGGCTCTCCTTTAGGAATTCATTTGACAAATCCAACCCAGTGTTTCCAGAATTACCAGACCTGGAAGGAGGAAAGTAAAGGCTTTACTAGAAAGCTATTCATTCACGCATTCATTCATTCATCACTCTCACCCTCTCTTTCTCCCACAACTCTGTCATCTGGTTTCTTCCTGTCTCTCTCAGGGGGGACTGTCCTTGTGAAAGTTGCCAATGACTTTTCTTTTGTTCAATCCTGTGGCCAATGTCCTCCTTTCCTTCCTTGATTTCTCAAATGACTGGGTACCACTGACTGCCACCCTCTTGACAACTGCTTTCTCCATGGCTCTTTGCTCCTCTGTTTGCTCATTCGCCCACTGAGAACACACCCACTGTTGTGGCTTCTGTTTCCATCCCCTTATCCACCCCAGTCCAGAGTCGCGGCTCAGACCACTCTTCTGAGTCTTGGTTTTGTGAATTCAAGTGCCTCCTGGAAACTTCACCAGGTGATCCCCCTAGCATCTTAGACTCATCATGTCCAAAATACTCCTCACAGCCATCCCCCAAGGCTACTCCTTGCCTAGTGTGCCTTGACTTGGGGTCTAGTACCACCAGCCACCCACTTGCCTAACCCAGAGACCACGAACTAGACCAACACCTCTCTCACGCTCACATCCATTTAATCGGTTGGAACTCCGTGGAAATATCCACCCACTTCTCACCATCCCCACTGAGAGTCTGGCCCCATCATCTCATATCAGAATTTCTGCCAACAGTGTCCCAACTAGCCTCCCAACTTGTCCCACTCCAATCCCTCATCCACTCTGCACTCAGACATGTCCTTCTAAACACAAATTTGAACCCAGGCCCTGCTTGTTCCTCTAGGCTCACTTACCTTTTTCCACTCTTCTCTCAAATTCGACATGCCTGCCACACCGAATGACCTACCTCCAATTTGCATAGGCTGTTCCCTCTGCCTGGAGCACCCTTCCTCCTGACTCTTCACTCAGCTTCCTCTCGCTCATTGTCCAGGTCGCCTCTGCCAGCTATCACTCCCTCCAGGACCACTTCTAGACCAGTAGAGTGGTCCAAGACTTAGTTATGTACCTTTTCCGCATGTCCCCAAACACGAATGAATGAACGAATGAATGAATCAATCAACCTATCAATCAACTCTTTAGAGAAGACGGTGATGGTACTCAAGTTCTTGATGAAAAGGAAAGTTCACAAGAGGAGAAGGGAAATCTATGTGTCTATTTTTAGCCACTAAACACTTTCTTTTTGACACTCACTTTCCAAACAAAAATGTATTAAGTTCTTACCTTGAGTCAGCTACAGCCGTGGTGGTCACTGAGCTATAGTAGCAAACAAGACAGACACACATCTTGCCCCTTAGGAAATTATAATCTAGCAGACAAAACAGATCCTAAATAAACAGTTCAGCAAAATGTAATGTGTACTAGCCCTAACCCTCTTGTAGCAAAGCAAATTTTCCAAACATGGCTGCACCAATATATACCCCCTTCAGTATACTCTCTCACAATGTAACTGACACTCCTCTATGATATGTGGGGTCTACCTTCTCCTCTTAAAACTAGGTGGACTTTGGAACTGCTTTGACCAATAGAATGTTGTAGAAGTAACACAGAGTGACTTTCTGGTCCATCAAAGGCAACACAATTTCCACCAATTAATCAATATATGTATCTCTCCCCCCATCGCCTCATCTCTCAACTCTTCCTTTGGAACCCCATCCACCATGTTTGTAAGGAAGTCCTGAGCACATGGAGAGGCCACGTATGGACGTTCCAACCTATAATAGGTCTCAACCGACAGACAGCATCAATCTCTACTCATGTGAATGAACGAGTCTTTAGATGAACTCAAGCCCTTGGCTCTTCCAGCTGAGTTCCTTGACACCATGGAGCAGGAAGAAGCCATCCTCATTGTGCTCTGTCAAGTGCCCAATCCACAGAATCTATGAGCATAACAAGTGACTCCTTTATGCCACGAGGTTTTGGAGCAATTTTTTCTGCAGCCATGGCAACTATATTACTTCTCTAGGCTTACTTGCAGAAAAGAATACTAGCTGAGAAATAGAGAGTAAAATATACCGCCATTTCTGTCTTTTAATAGCTGTTGATATGCACTGGCTGTGCAAACTTGGGCATGTCATTTCCCATCTCTGGGTTCTTAGTCTTCCCATGTATAAAATAAGGTGATGGGGCTGGATGATTTCTAACACCCTAGGAAGCTTGAAAATTCTATTAATGGAGATTCATTTATGGGACGCCCCAATCAAAACCATGTCAGTTGATATGGCAAGAGGTGAACTCTTTAATTGAAATTCCTGATTTTGTTTAAATATCTTTCTAGAGGGTGAACTCAGCTAAAGCCATTAGAAAAACAAAAGGATTCCTCTAATGTATAATTCATGAAAGAAGAGTGGGTTTGACCCAGTGGGTCATTTGGAATAAAAATGCCATAAAAATAAAATATGTTATCCTTCCCCTTCTGCCTCCCTCATCCCTTACACCAGCTAATGGAGGGGAAAGAGTGAATTAAACTGGAGTTCAGGTCAAAGGTTTAGTTGATTCATTCCAGAATGGTCATTCCCTCCGGCTGCTCCAGTAACGACAGACACTGCAGATGTTGACGAAGGTTTTGTCCCCGCCCCAAAACCCCCCCCACCCCCATCCTGAGTGATAAGGCCTCTCCTCCTTCCCTGGGGAGATGACCTCACCTTCTAATGGACTGCCCAATTAGGAAGCATATGAGCCTGTTGAGAAGACACCCTGTCCGCTTCAAAAGCTTTGGGGAAATTCCCCAAGGGGCCAACCTGTTTCACAGAGCAAAGGGAAAAAAAGTAGACAGCCTGTAATTAGTATAATAACCTGTTCGGATTCCACCTGCCTGTGATTTCCCCAGCTTGTTCATCCATTCATGTATTCATTCACTCAGGCAACAAATATTTACAGAGCAGCTGTGATGTGTAAGCCCTGGTGATACGACAGGTCCCCCGGAAGGAGCTAACGATTTGTGTGCATGCGATTGATTAAGAAAATGCTCCCAGGGGGCATCTGGTGGGGAGATATGGAGGGAGGGTAGGACAGGGAAGAAGAAGTTGCCAAGTGAAAGTTGATTTCAAGCAAGTCCAAGCCTCGGCTTGGTCCTGAAGGGAGCTCCGCAGTGAAAAGTACGCCTCAGGATTTGTCCCAAGTCAAAGCAGGGGAGCCAGGCTTTCACACCTCTGCATCAGTTATTGGTATGGTCTGCCCTCCTAGGAACACAAATCCCAGTCCTTCAAAAAAAAAAAAAAAAAATCACAGGTGCAGGCCAGTAGAATTGAAACACCACAGAAGCCAAGAGCAGACATTTTCCACTCTTTCATCCCCAATATTTCAGCAATATCTCACCTCATGGTTGCAATAAGCCTGCAGCAGCTCCAAACTTCCCACCCTCTCACAATACCCAAAGGCAAGAAGGGATGGAAAGAAGGTAGTACCACCTACAGATCTAACTTCAGAGCAAGGAAGATTTCTCCTGGAGGCCTCCAATACACTTTGCATCACGTCCTCTTTACCAAAGTGGGTCAGTGCACGCTTTTAAACAAATCATCGCCAAGAAGACAGGATTACTGTAAACGGTTTCTTGGATTGAGGAGGTGACTTTTCCTGAGCATCTTGCCCACCTGCTTTATACCTGATGGGTTTTTCTTAGCAAGGAAGAGGAGGGAATGGCTTTGGGGCGGACAATGTGCTATGTGTGTGACACTAGCCAATCAGAAAACACCAAGCCCTTTGGACTACAGTGATTGGTTCAGGGATAAGCATACTACTCAAGCCAAGCCAATCAGAATTAGTCCTGAGAATATTGCGTTAGTTGCTAGGAAGAGGTACTTACTCACTGAAAGTGTCCTAGGCAAGAGTTGTGACAGCCATCTTGGCATCATGAGGAGCCTGAAAATAAAACCATCACAAGAAGGAAAATCAAATGGAATAAAGAGTGGTTGAGAGAACAAATCTGGATTCAGAAACCCTGAATCCGGGCTTTCCCAGAGCCAACTCTAGACTTGGGCAGGAAAAAAAAAAAAAAATGTCCCTTCTTGCTTAACCCAGCTTGGGTGGGTTTTCTGTTCTTTGCAAACAAAAGATTCCCAAGTGATACAAGTGTGGAACAATACAGACCCAGCTTCTGCACTTATGGAGTTCAAAGTCAAATCGAGGAGGCAGGTGCTGAACAAGTTACAAGTTACAAGTATAATCTGAGTTACAAAGGTCAAATGCAGAGGACGGGCAGAACACATGAGATAGAGGGGCCAGTCTGGTCTAGAGTCTAAGAAGTCTCCTTGGGGTGGTGTGGTTCAAGCTGACACTGGAAAGAAAATGGCTATGTTTTCCAACTAGACTCCTCCATTACCCCTTGACTTCCCAGACATAGCAGGGAGCAGCCACTCACTAGGGGAGCCCACGGATTTCCTTTCTCTCTGACACACCCCTTACTCTTTCATCCATTCTTTCAGTATACTAATTTGGTCAGAAGCTGCCAAGAATGATCAGAGTTGTTGTTTTTTTGTTTTTGTTTTTTTCTTGCGCTCCTGCAAAAGCCTTTAGTTCTGGAGAAAGACTGTGATTTCTTTCCTGTGCAGGAGTGTTTTCTTTTCTTCTTATTTCCTTCATTGCCTGCGTGAATTGGAGTGGACGAGTCAGGCCTTGAGGTGGTGGCAGTTAAAAAGAAGTCTCAGCCCCATGCAAGTCATTGGTGCAGCTGAGAGGAGCCGTATATGGAGGAAACCCTCCAGGAAACGTGGAAATTATGCATCCTTGGATAGAGAAACCACCCTCTGCTGTCTCCCAATCTGGCCCAGGGATGTTTGTTCTCTGGCATCATTCACAAACTCAGAACGGAGAAAACCCTAGTGCCACTGTCTCTTCCTAGCTACGCAGTCTCAAACAAGGCTCTGAGCCTCAGTTTCCTCATCTTTGAAGTGAGAATAATAAAATCTGACAGACTTTATTAGCAGATTTTAATAAAAATCTGCAAGACTGCAAGAGCTACCTCAGAGGGCCCAGGGGAACACCAAAGGTGATACACATAGTGAATATGCTGACAGGCACAGTCTATCATCCAGATATGATCTGTGATGGCACACTTTTGCTCATCAGGGGTCCTCAGGCCCTGTTCTCCAGCCCCAAGCAAAGGGACCGAGTCTCTCATCCGTCCTCACTGACCACACTGCCGGTGCCCTGGTCTTGTGTCCAGCACAAGACTTGCAACTTCCGTAGCAAGCACTGGGCGAACATGGCTAAGAGGAAGGGTCATTGCTGTGGTTTGCCACCTCAGGTGGGGAAGACTTGCGTTTGACGGCCAGCATTTCCACTGCTTGAGGCTGACGGGCTCCTTTGGGAGCAATTCAGCCACCAGGACCTTCACCTTGATTCCAAAACAGAGGAGGTTGGGCAGGTCCTCGGTGTTTCACCATCCACTTTGTAATGCATGTGAACCGCCTCCGGAGGCCAACTCCGTTCACCCGATGTGAATGGGGCCCCTGAAATTGTGCCATTCAGTTTAGGGTTGATACTTGAACACAGCTACTCTGCCAAGATATGCAATCACCATTTGAGCCAGTGGGGGCCTTAACACATCAGGACAACCTCAAGGAGCAACACCAGCTTGGAGTAGGAGTCAGGAGGGGTGCCTGGGTGGCTCAGTTGGTTGAGCGTCTGACTCTTGATTTCGGCTCAAGCCATGATCTCATGATGGTGAGGGGTCCTGAGGTCGGGTTCTGTGCCGAGCATGGAGCCTGACTGATTCTCTCCCTCCCTCTTTCTCTGCCCCTCCCCTGCCTACACACAGGCACATACCCTCTTGCTCTCTCTCCCTCAAAAGATTTTTTTTTTTTTAATTTTTTTTCGAAGTAGGAGTTAGGAAACCAAGTCTGAATGTCCATGGGCAATGCTGGTCTCCACTCTTTAGACATCCCTGGCTTTCCAAACAGTATTTCCAAGCATCCCTGGAGACAGAGAAAGCATCCAGATGGGCTCTGCATACACAGCCCCTCCACATCCTAACTTCAGGGAGAGTAGCCCAAGACCTCAACATTTTATACTATTATTTTACTTTATTTTATTTTATTTTATTTTATTTTATTTTATTTTATTTTATTTTACTTTACTTTATTTTATTTTATTTTATTTTATTTTATTTTATTTTATTTTATTTTATTTTATTTTATTTTAGAGAAAGAGAGGGAGAAGAGGAAAGGGGCAGAGGGAGAGGCAGAGAGAATCCCAAGCAGGCTCCACACTCAGTGAGGAGCCCAACGCAGGGCTCAATCCCACGATCCTGGGATCACGACCTGGGCAGAAATCAAGAGGCAGACGTTCAACCAATTGAGCCATCCAGACGCCCCACGTCCTCAACATTTTAGAAGTGGGGCTCTGAAGAAGAATGTATTTGAAAGGAAGGAAAGAAGGGAGGAAGCAGCACAGACGATTAGGCTACTGGGTTGTCAAATCTTATCTCCTTTTTACATCTGATGACTTGGCCATAGCCAAGAACCTCCAACTGACAATTTTGTTCTAAAGATTCCAAAGAGAGAAAGTCCTTTCATGGCTGAAGTGGGGTAAATGGGTCAGCTGTTTCTTAACCCAAAACAACGCAGGTGGTTCTGAGGTGAAAGGCTCTTCAGAGCAGCAGTTACTTCACTTTGGTGTCCACACAGATCCCTTGGCAACTTACTAAAAATCCCGATTCCTGAGCCCCTACGCTCCAAGGGTAGTGACTTCGAGTTGGGGCCTGGGGCCAAGAGCAGGGCCTGGCATCCCCTCTGCCACCTGCAGCTCTGGCACTTGGACCACACCAGTTAACCCTCTGTGCCTCAGCCTTCTCGTCAGGGAAATGAGTATAATCGTGGCCATACCTTAAGGTTCGGGAGGATAAAATGATTAAGTGTAAAGCCCTTAGAACAGTGTCCAGCACACAACACGTGTTCAATAAATGTGACTTCTTACTAACATGAGGGTGGAGTCCAGGAAGCCCTGGGCGATTTGACAAGCAGCCTGGATGATTCAGATGCGGAAGATGCAGGTTATCCTTGGAGCACCTTGGATGGACAAGCACACGGAGCAGCCTCCGTCACCTGCAGGCAGCTCCTTGCCCTGGGGTAAGAAACAAGGAATAAGACACTCGTGTGCCACCGAGCCATCTGCGTGTCTGAAGAGGCAGCAGCTATTTTTTCCTCAAATGGAAATAGCTTGTTATTCCAATTAGATGTGTAAAACATGCTAATTACCCCCCCAAATCAGAAAGGTCAGAGATGGAAAGAAAAAAAAAAACCTATAAATAATCCCCAAACCCGGAGAAAATAACTGGTAATGTGTTGTTTCTATGCCTACACACATGCGCGCGCGGGCACGCACACACAGATTTCTTTTTCTTATACCAAAATCACCATTTTCCCTTTAATAATGTGACAGGAACATCTCACCATGTCAATAAACATAGCCCCGTGACATTCATTTTCGTGTCAGTCAGTACTCCAAAGGATGGACATAATGTTCTTTAGCCAAATCCTGTCAGACATTCAGGTTACTTCCTTTCTGGCCGGCTGATGACCAACGATTGTGGGAACACTCACATTGACGGGTCCTGTGGTGCCCTGTGTGCTTTTCCCTCAGTAACGACGGGCGCAGATAGATTTTGCTGTGTCGGCCTCAATTGCAGTGCAGAAAGTTCTGAGACCAAATGGTCCCCAGTTTACGCCATCACGTCAGGTCCACTGGCTTCAAATCCAGCTCCACTAATTAGTTCTGTAACTTTGGGCGGTTGATTAACTGCTAAGGACCTCAGTTTCCCGTCTGTAAATTGGGCACCCTGGAGAAGTCTCAGCAGAGTGCCTGGCACCTACAAAGGCTCAGTCACTTACCAGGCACTTACCAAATATTAAGTGAACTGAAATGTCACTAAATATCACTGCTCATTAGTCAAAACTTAGGATAAGTTCCTAAGGTCACAAGGACTACATTTTTATTTTATTTTATTTTTTATTAAATTTTTTTTTGAGAGAGAGTGAGAGAGAGCAAGTAGGGGAGAGGCAGAGAGAGAGAGAGAGAGAGAGAGAGAGAGAGAGAGGAGTCTGAAGCAGTCTACACGCTCAGCTAAGATCTCCACTCAGGGCTCAATCTCACAACTTTGAAATCATGACCTAAGCAGGAGTTGGAGTACCTGGGTGGCTTGGGGTACCTGGGCAGCTCAGTTGCTTGAGTGTCCAACTTCGGCTCAGGTCATGATCTCACAGTTCATGGGTTCGAGCCTCACATTGGGCTCTGCACTGGCTGTGTGGTGCCTCCTTGGGATTCTCTCTCCCCTCCCTCTGTCTCTGCCCACCCCCCACTCACATGTTTTTTTTCTCCCTTTTTCTCTCCCTCCTCTCAATAAATAAACTTTTTAAAAAAGTAATAATAATAATGACAAAATATCAAATACAAAATAACAGATAAATGGAAGCATTTGCTCTTACGTTAAGTTCTCTAAAGAAGAGACTTCTGTGGGAGGGGCACCTGTATGGCTCAATTGGTTAAGTTTCCAACTTTGGCTCAGGTCATGATCTCACGGTTTGTGAGTTCAAGCCCTGCGTTGGGCTCTGTGCTGACAGCTCAGAGCCTGGAGATTGTTTCAGATTCTGTGTCTCCCTTTCTCTCTTTGCCTCTCCCTGCTTGCACACACACACACACTCTCTCTCTTTCAGAAATAAACATTAAAAACAAAAAAAACGTTGGACCCTTAACAAGCTGAGCCACCTTGGCAACTCCTGGGGCCACACTTTTTAAAGACTTAATTCATACTATCAAACTGGCCTCCGGTAACACCATACCACCCACAAAACATAAGAATTCTGGTTTCTCTTTGCCCTCACAAACACAGTTAGGCACTTTCTGAGCTCATCTGTCCTGCTCCTGTGTTGGCGGTAAGAGCCTGGAACTGTCAGAGCGATTCCTTGAGGCCACAAAGCTGAGGCCCCTCAAGTCACATCTCTGTAAGGAAGAGTGAGATGGCTGGTGTCCCAGAGGGGTCGAGAAGCATCCTCCCTCTCTCACTCTGTGACTAAACCACATTAACCTTGCCTGGACACCGGAGTCACGTCTGTCAAAGTGTATCAGCAGAATATTCAGGCATCTCTATCTCAGATCCTGCCGAGGCCACCCCTGCCTTCAGCCCGGTTCGACTCTCAGAGTTTCTGGAACCAGAGCCATCCCTTCCCAGCGAGGACTGAGGCCTGCAGTGATGCTTCCTTGGGTCTCTCAGCGATGCAGAGCCCATGCCCCCAACATGGTCTTTCTCCTCTCTCAGCTGTGACCAGCTGGTCTGTTTTTCAGCCGCCAATGGCTAATTCCGGGATTACACTCTCTAAGTTGATGAAATGTAATATCCACAGTGTAAAAGCTTTAGACTTGCTCCCAGCAGTGAAGCATGGGGCGCATTTCTCCAGGGGCTGAAGATCGAGTTTAGACTGTGGTAGAGCATGGCCTGCCCTGCTGAACCCTTTCACGACACACGGCCCCGTGAAAGTGAGGGAAAATTCTGGCCAAGAGGTATGAACTTCATTACAACATGTTCTTGGTTCCTGAGGAATTGAAGAATCTGCTCTCGGTCACGTTCTCTAAATGTGTGGAGAAAGGACAGGGGGTGGAAATTTCTTCCAGGTGCTATGACATTCTCTCCCCAAAGTTTTACCCTCAGAGTACATTTAGGAAAGGGGATTTGAAGAGCATAGAAAGAAAATGCTCACTCATTCTCAAAGGAGGAGGCTATTTTTCATTTTCTGTGGCGACTTGACACCTATCATGAAACAACTTCAGCCCGCAGAAAGACCTTTTTTAGGGCTGGTTTTATAAATTTCTTTCTCAGCTGAGGAATAATGACATTTTCCCTAGATTGCTTTTAAAAAGGGCACTCAGAGGAATCTAACACTAAGAAAAAGGAAGTATTCATAGCAAAAATACTAACAATAACAATAGCCATAATTTACGAAGCACCTAACATGTTTAGGTCATTCATTATAGTGTTCACCTTCATTAAAACTCTGTAGAGCAATAGCCCTAAGACGCAGGCTATATTATCCTTATTTTATAGGTAAGGAAACTGAGCTTAAAGAGGCAAAACAATTTGATCAAAGTTGGCTAATGTGTTTCTAGCCTTTCATTAAGATGTACATTAAAAAAAAGTATACAGGGGCGCCTGGTGGCTCAGTCAGTTAAGCATCTGGCTCTTGACTTTGGTTCAGGTCATGATCTCATGGTTCATGAGTCTGAGCCCCACATTGGGCTCTGCAATGACAGTGTGGAGCCTGCTTGGGATTCTCTCTCTCTCTCTCTCTCTCTCTCTCTCTCTCTCTCTCTCCCTGCCCCTCTTCTACTCGTATGCTCTCTCTCTCTCTCTCTCTCTCAAAATAAATAAATAAACTTAAAAAAAAAGGATACATTATTAGGGTACACATTACCAGCTGGATAGATTTCACCATCCATATAACCACACACATCCATGTAACCAGTAGCTCAACTGCAGATTCCAAGACACAGAACATCATTATCAGCCCCCCCAAGAGCCCCTCTCCTGTTCTTCCCACCCACTAACTCCCAAGGGCAAGCACTGCCCTGACTTAGACCATAAACTCATTTTGCCTGTGCTACGATGCACATAAACGGAATCGCGTGGTATTTACTCCTCTGCCCATAATCTGCTTCCTCCGGTACCGTGTCTGTCAGATGCACCACGCGGTCGCGTGCGCACTAGTTTGTTTACTCTGGATGCAGCATGAACTCCATGGGATGGACGTCTGTTCCGCAGCTGAACGTCTGGGTTGCTGCCGGTCGGTGGCTCTTAAAAATGGTGTGGCCATGGGGCGCCTGGATGGCTCAGTCAATTAAGCATCTGACTGGCTCACGGTTCGTGACTTCGAGTCCTGCCTTGGGTGAGCTCGAGCCCCACTCTGGGTGAGCACAAGCCCTGCTTTCCAAAGTGGCTACACCTATTTATACTCCCACCACAGTGGAGAGTTCCAGTTGCTTTACAGACTCATTGAGACTCGAGTCTCTTTTGCTTTTGCTCTACACATTCTGCACATTCTGCTGGGTGGATGTCAGATCACGTTTAGGCACAGGCACACAGCATCAGATGCAAACATTTCTAGAGCCAGGCCGAGCCCAGTACTGGGCACTTGGAGAGTGCTCGAGGGATATCTGTTTAATTGATTAATGACCCCAATGCTCACGGTGTTTGTTTTTTCAACAGTATTTTGCTGTTGCCTCTCCCTGAGTCCCAGACTCCTGAATAGCACAGGCCCCACCTTCTCCAAAACTACCCAGCGAAACAGCCTGATGTGACACCCTCGGTTTCTAAGACTTACAATCAGTAGTAAAAGGAGGCTACGGCTGGCCGTGAGTTGACTCAGGAGGAAGCAGGCACTACCACGGGAGGTGGGGTCCCAGGTGCCCACCTGCAGCTAGAAGTAGGAAGACACGGTTCCCCTCAAAGAACAGTCCCTGGAGCACAGGGAGGAAGACAAACAAGAAGGAAGCTGTGCCAACAGCCTGACACACGTGCACTAACACATCCTACGGGAGGGAGGAGGTGGGGCATTCTGTGAGCTAAGGACAGAGAAGAGTCTCTTAATTCCCTTGCAAATGATACGGGTTCATTAGGGCAACTGTTTCAGAGGAAATCAAACAAATGACTGTTCCAATTTTAAATACCTTCCTGAGAACAGGATTAAGTATGATTAAGACAATTCTATTTATTGGGGAAAATAGACGGCTGCCCAGGGCCCACTGCCCTACAATGCACCTGGGCTGAGTTTTCCTTTATTGCTTCTTTGTTACCCTGATGGCGACGTCTGGGGGAAAGAATAGTCACAGTGATAGCATTTCGGAACACTTACTATACACTAGGCTCTGCCCCAAGCACCTTGCTGGAGTTGTCCCATTTAACCTTTGCTAAGCTCCTATAAGGCAGGGACTGTTCCTGTCCCCATTTAAAGTTGAGGGGACTGAAGCTTGGAGAGGTAATATCTGAAGATCAAACTGCCGGTTAGTATGTGGTAAAGGAGGGACTTGAACCCTGGTGCTTTAACTATCCACGCTGTGTAACAAATTACCCCCAAAACATAACAGCTTAAAACAACAACCATCTGGGCAGGGGTCAGCTCCACGCAATGTGGACTGGGGTCACTCTGAGTATGTAGCTGGTGGGGGAGTTCATCTGGAGGGTCTGGGACAGCTTCTGTCTCATGACCAGTGCCTTGGCTGGGAGGCTGGGTGGCTCAGCTGGGACCGTCACCCGGAGGGAAGAGATGTGATCGCTCCGGTGCGGCCATCTCAGGGTAACAGCACTTTCCCATGACAGCCTGGGACTCAGAGTGTGCTGAGGGAGCAGGTGGAAGCTGCCCGAGGCCTGGGCCCGCAGCTGGCACAGCATCGCTTCAAGCCTGTGAGAGAGCCCGGCCAGACCCAGGGCAGGGACATAGACATGACCTCTCAGTGAGAAGAGTATCACAGAGTTCCTTCAGTCTACCATGCTTTTGTCTTTGCTGGATTCCAGAGCCCTGAGCCATAAGCATGAACATATACTGCCTGACACTGTCTTCATTGTACGTGGCATTTTACACACCTCCACAGATTCTTTTACTTGTCTTAGAAGAAAAAGAGAGAGAGAGAAGAAGGCAGATGAGAAGGAGGAGGGGGAGGAGGGGGGAGGAGAAGGGGGGAAGGAGGAGGAGGAGACAGAAAGGAAAGGAGGGGAGAGGTGAGTACAGAAGGGAAGGGAAGCTGGGAGACAAGCATTTCTCGCATCCTGTAGATGAAGAAACTGAAGCTCAGAGATAAGAGTGCCTTGTCCAACGAGGGTGGCCAGTGAGGATGAACGTCAGGATTTGAAGCCCTCCTTCTCTCCTTCCTTCACACTTTCTTCCTCTGGGCCCATGTATGCTTCCCCCTGGCAAGGCCGCAGCCATACTTTTCCCCGTTCCCAAACACAGCCTTTGACCCTTCACTTCTGGTTACAGAAAGCCCGCTTTCCAGAAGAGGCTGCCCCAAACAAGGTGCTCGAAGAGCTGCCTCTCCTCAGTGGCAGCTCCGGTTTGATCAAAGGGAGATGACTCATAGCAGGGATCAGCAGGGATGGCAGAGAAGATTTTCCTCCATCTGTCCACCCTTAAGGCCCAATTTCCTCCGAATTGCTTCAGAGAGATACTGAAACTATAGATGTCACTCAGCGACAAAGAATATATTTATCCGAATGGCTCTCCAATGCAGTGGGCAACTTTAAGATGTGCAAGCGGGACCCAGAAAAACACTGACGCGTCCTCAGAGCTGTCGGGGCGTGATCTCTCATCGTTCACACCCTGACATAATACAGGAGCCGCTGTGTTGCTCACTGTTTATTGCTGTAATGTGTCAGCGTGGGTAACAGAGAGCAGGCAAGGAAGGCTTAATTATAAAAAGGAATCTTTTCAAGACACTTTAATTCCCTCATTGTTGTTTTTTTTTTTTTCTGTCCTGACAAGACCTCACACACATACTCACATAAAAATGTGAATCTAGTTTAATTTGGGGCTCTCAAAATTATTGTTAATGTGATTTCTTAATACCTTGCGGTTCAATCTTAGAGTTTCACAATCTGGCTAGGATTTTCTTTTGCTGAAAGCAGTGTAGCAAGGAGGTTGAAAGTGGGGATTCTGCAGACATCCTGCCTGCCTTCGAGTCCTGCCCCCACCCCTCAGCAGCTGGAAGGCCCTGGGTCACTCATGCCCGTGCCTCAGTTTCCTCAGGTGGGAAATGGAGAGAGATGTAGAACCTCTCTCCCAGAGTTGCTACGAAGTTATAAGAGGCAAATATGAAAAGAGCATAATATAGTACCTTACATACTTAGTGTTCATGTTTATTAAATATTAGATATTTCTGTATCGTTATTATTAAGTAGCCCAGAGAGTTCAAACATCTAAAGAGCTATATACATGATGTGGATATGTGCGTGTCTCAGTGTAAAATGACCAGGTATACATGCCCCTGTCAATCATTCTTAAACATTTGGATTATTATAAAAACAACTTGTTTATTCTAGAAAAACTTTTAACATAGAAAAGTAGAAAGAAAAAAATCACCACCATGTATCATCTATCATCTACAGAAAAACATTGTTCAATACTTTGGCCTATATACTTCCAGAGCTTTTTAGTGTGCATGAATATATTTTTTTTCATCAAGTACTTGCTTTTTTATAACTTGCTCTACTCACTGGTGGCATATCATAACTAGACAGCATGTCATTCCTAGACAGCATCACAGGAAACATCTATGTAGTCTTCTGTCCCCTGAATGTTTTGCTATTCATTTAATTAATCCCCTACTGTTGGATATGTAGGTTGCCTTCGTTATTTTTGCAATGTTAAAAACAACCCTGAAATGACCATTCTTGGAAATAAGATATTGTGCACTTCCATGGTCTATTTCCTTCGGATAAACTCCTAGAAATAGAATTTCTAGGTCAAAAGTTCTGCACATTTTTAAGGTTATAGGCGGCACCACTGCATCCTTCAGAAAGGATGCATCACTCCCCCCAGTGGTGAATGAGTATTTCTTTCTCCTATCTTTATCACCCCTGAGCACACCTTGCTCATTTCTTTCAACAATCGTTTATTGAGCACTTACAGTTTTCCAAGCACTGCTGAAAATGACTAGAACAAGTCCTTTTCTCTCTATGCTCCATCTTCAAAGATTTCATATACTCAACTCTGAGGATGGGGTTTCAGAGTGGCCCCTTTATTTCTCTGCTTGAGTGTCAGAGAAATGGGACTGTCTGGTAGGTGGAACAGGGTCGGAGACAGAGCTTCAGTGTCTGGATTGTGACGAGCCGATTCTTCTGCCCTTCAGCTGGGAATAAGCTAGTTCTTTTTTTTTTTTTTTTTTTAATGTTTGTTTATTTTTGAGAGAGAGAGAGAGAGAGAGTGTGAGTGTGGGAGGGGCAGAGAGAGAGGGAGACACAGAAACAGAAGCAGGCTCCAGGCTCTGAGCTGTCAGCACAGAGCCCAATGCGGGGCTTGAACCCATAAACTGTGAGATGGTGACCTGAGCCAAAGTTGGACGCTTAACCAACTGAGCCACCCAGGCACCCCAAGAAGGTGCCAGTTCTAACACCCCTTATCTAACTGCTATTGTGTCCTCTATGCCTTGGTCTGCTCTTCCGGTCTAAGCTTTCTCTCTAAATGTGTGGCAAGAGCTTCTACCCAGACAAGAGGGTTTCAATGCAAACGCTGACTCTAGCGGTTTAGTAGTGATAACCTGGCTCTCTGACTGAGGACTCTGAGGCTAAGTTTGAGATCATTTAAAAGAATGGTGTGGTCGATTAGTGATGTCTGCCACAGACACAGGAACACAGGAGACTGGTACGTACACCTATCGATGCTGTTATTTACTCTATCTCCAGGCGTCGGCTGCCCTCAGGTCAGATCCTGCTGGATTCATGTGCCATTTTCCCGTACTTCTGCTCTCCCTTGCTCCTTTCTTTTTCACACTCTCCCTGATTCACTTTCTCTTCCTTTGTTTCCATACTTCATATACATTCTTCACCCCCTGTAGGTCGACATCCTATAGACAACATCCTTGTTGCACTTAGCTTGCCAAGAGAGCACTCCGTTGTGCTCTCGCTCACTCCCTTGTTCTCTCTTTATTTCTCTGCCTCTCTGTTCCTACAGATCATCCACTAAGTTTACCTCTCTGTTTTACCAGCAGCTGTTGGGGGTAAACAGCACCCCCCAGGCCAACAATACATTCCTGATGAAAGGACCACAGGAGGAGCTGTTTCCCTCAGGAAGCCCACTGTTTAGGAAGGAGGGGCCCGGTGCCCGGAGAGAGGCAACAGGAAGTCACCTCACAGGAAACAAAGCATATCATTTATGGCGCTTTATTCACGTTAAAGCATTGCCGGACTGCTTCACAAGCTCCCAGAGACTGGTAACATGTCACTTGTAGAAGCAAGTGATTCTACACTTGAATAGTGTGGAACCCTATAGACAGAGCTCAAACAGAGCCTGACAAGGTTAACAGTGTATGGGCACAGTATTACATTTCCCATAAACAGATCCCCTTAATGAGCTCTAGCTCTGGATCAGACATTGTGCTAAAGGTCTGAACACGTTATCTTCTTGACTCTTCTCATCAGTCTGGAAGGTGGTTACCACCATTATCCCCACTTTGAAGATGAGAAAACTGAGGCTCAGGAGTCTAAGTAACTCACCCCCAATCTCTCTGCTGTGGAGTGGAGGGGGCCTACAGCCAGGTCTGTGCAGCTCCACACCATAAATTTCTCAATAAACATACTGCTCCCTGGGCATGTGGTAGGGCTAGGGGAGTGACAAAACATCCCACCTATCCATCCCAGCATAGCAAAGAACTTAGAAATAAGGAAGATAAAAATCACCATCTGGGAGTTAAACCATACAGTCGGCCCCTAAGAGATCAGATCAGCAAACTGTAAGGTGGTTCTCAAGGATACCATGGCATCTACGTCTGTAGAAATGAAGGTATTTGCATATTTAAAGAAAAAAAAATTGTGTCCCTTTGAAGGAAGCTTAGCTACCACTAGTGGAAGCCCTCAAAAAGAGGATTAAAAAAAAAAAAAGATTTAAAGTATGCCCCCCCAAGCACCACCTGGGGGGAGAGGCGGGTATTCCAAGTTTGCTCTGACCAGTGGCATACCCTGTTAGGCTACTCATTCACTAAATTCTATTTATACTGCACCTGCTATGTGCCAGCCGTTGTGCTGAGCATTGTCCTGGCACTCACGGACCTGATGTCCTAGTCAGGAGGCAGGTTTACTGTGAACTAATGAAGTCTGAGCAGGGGGGCCCTCACCTGCCTGGGCCTATTCCAAGAGCCCTTATAGAGCGTCTGTGTGGCCTGTGACTTTGTGAAATTTGCCAGTGTGAGATACTTCAACAGCCATCAGTTAAGCCCACTGTCTCCACTTGTCTTTCCTGTCTGTATTTAAATAAATATTCACTTTTGTGTTCACTTAATTTGGTTCTCCAAGAAGCAACCCCTGGGACAAGGACAAGAGTACATTTGGGTTACCTGGGAGGTACAGGAAGCCCTGGCAGGCAAGTGGGGACCAAGACCAGGAAGGGCAGTGGGCCCGCAAAGGCTGCGTTATCAGGCCAACGCCCTGTGTGAGTACCTAGAGCTTAATCCCATGCGGGCCTTTGGGGAACAGGCTGTTTTAAAATATAGGTTTTAATATTATTTAGGTGTGGAAGGGCCAACAGATCAGCAGACGACTGGGACTGGTTAGCTTGTTACTCACAGTTCCCAAGAAGACAGGGCAGGCCACGCCACGATGGGCCACACGAGGCACCAGCTTCGGTGGGACACAGAGCATGGGGGAACTACGGAGAGCCTTTACTGTGGTTTCTGCGAAATAGAAAGGATGAGGTGGGATAAGCAGGCTTATGACTAGCCTGTTTGAATCATCTCGGTGGGCTCTGGGACATAGGGCTGTCCCTAGCTGGCTGGTGCATGGCCCTCAGGTGATTAGGGCAAGGGGATAGTGCAGCCTGCAGTGGCAGAACCCAATGAAGGAGGCGGTTGAGGGGAATGCGCTCTGGACTGGTTGGTTTGCATTTGAAAGATACACTCCAGGGTGAGTTTTTCCTCTTTGGCTGGCCATGGGAGGGGCAGCAAGCTCCCAGATGTTGCCACAATATAGAAAATAAAGACATGGGTGAATGTGCCTGGTAGAAACCAATCACAGCAGCCAACCACGGATCAGGCCCACTTTGTGGGCAAGGCAGTCACTGGCTGAGGGCTTCTGGGGATGGTGGGGGGAATTGTTTCTCTAGCACTCTTGGGGGGCAAGAAGCTTTGGAGAAAGAAGGAGGTCCTGGCAGCTGAACCAGCTGGAACATACTCAAGTGCCAGGACCTTGGAGGGGGGGCATGGGCCGGACACCAATAACCCTGCTCCCTGCACCTAATTTTACACTTATAACTGTACGTTCTTTTTTGTCAAGAAGGCCTCCAACACTGTAGAGACTCTGGGCTCTACAAAAGTGCGTCTGTCTCTGTGGGAGACAATCAACCAAAATCTGATTGTTATGGGCAGAACTTCGTCCACACACAGATTTGAATACTGAAGACCTAGCCGGCAGTACCTCAGAATGCGACTGTGTGTGGAGAGAGGGTCTCTAAAAGGTAATCAGGCCATTAGGATGGGTCTTAATCCAATGACTGGCGTCCTTCTAAGAAGAGATGAGCACATGAGAAGAGAAGAGACATACACAGAGGAAAGGCCACGTGAAGACACGGAGAGAAGGCGGCCATCTGCAAGCCAAGCAGAGACCTCAGAAGAAACCAACCCTTGCCAACACCCTGACCTTGGACTTCTAGGCCCCCAGAACTAAGAGGAAAGAGATTTCTATTATTTCAGTCATCCAGCCTATGATACTTTATTACAGCAGCCTGAGCAAACTAATATGAGTTATTGAGATATGATTGGCACACACTGGTGTCGAAGAACCTCCCTTCACTGGATCTGGCCTTCCTCTGTGGCCTTGGGGTTATTTAACTTCCTACAGAGCAGGCCCCAAGCAGGGTGGAGGCCACCGCACTCTGGAAGACTCATGTTCCTTTTTCTTCTTCTTTTTTTTTTTTAAGAGAGAGAGCGAGCAGGGGAGGGGTGGAGAGAGAGCCCAAGCAGGCTCCACACCATCAGCACAGAGCGCGATATGGGAGTTGAACCCACGAACTGTGAGATCGTGACCTGAGCTGAAATCAAGAGCCGGAGGCTTAGCGGACAGAGCCACGCAAGCAGCCCAGGCTCACGTTCCTTCTAAAGAGAGCAGACATCCTCAGTGCCAGCTGACTGTTCCCACATCTGCTTTACCCAGAGAAGCCAGAAATCTGCATTCTGTATGAAAACTCCCTATTTCTCAAAGTTGGTAATGAATTCAAACATTTAAAAAAAAAACACTCTGGAGGCCAAACAAAACAACTCTGCAGGCAGATTGCACTAGCACCCACAGTTTGCAACTTCAGGCTGTATTTCTTTCTCGCAGGGAGCCACAGAGTGCCCATCCACTGGACATTTCTGTCTTGTTGTCAACGAATCACTTGGCATTGACCCAGGAGTCAGATTAACCGGGTTAGAAATCCCAAGTCTGCCAGTCACTAGCTGCAGGAGCTCGAGCAGATCACATCACCTCTTGTGCCTCAGTTTCCTCATCTGCAAAGTGGCAGCCTGGGTAGATGACTTGTGAGCATCAGAGGCATGGTCCACAAACAGCTGGGTGTGCAGCAGGCGTCCAAGAAGTGAAAGCTCTCTACGCCATCCTCACTGGTTCGCTTTGTTAGCGGTTGTCAGCCTCCCGCGAACCCTGAAACAGGCAGGACTGAGTCTCTGAGCCCCTGGGGCCTGTGATAACTGAATCACAAGGTAAACATCACCTGGTCAGGACCTTGTCAGGCTGCTTGCCATCCTTTCCTAGGGATGACCTGACCTTGAGATACCCTCCTTTCCAGTGTCTGCACACTGAAATAAATCACTGTTGGTTTGGTATTACAGGGTCCACAGTGCTGAGCGTTTAAAGGCAGGCACTTTGTCCCTGATTAAAAAGAAAAAAGTCACTCTTTCAGGGGCATCTGGGTGGCTCAGCCTGTTGAGCGTCTGATTTCGGCTCAGGTTATGATCTCACAGTTCCTGATTTCGAGCCCCCATTGGGCTCACTGCTGTCAGCGCAGAGCCCGCATTGGATCCTTTGTCCCCCACTCTCTCTGTCCCTCCACTGCTCACACTCTCTGTCTCAGAAATAAGTAATCACTAAAAACAACAACAACAGGAAACCAATTTGACAATAAATTTCATATTTAAAAAAAAAAAGACTCTTAACCATAGAGAACAGATTGAGGGTTGATGGAGGGCGGTTGGTGGGGGATGGGCTAGATGGGTGATGGGCACTAAGGAGGGCACCTGTTGTGATGGGTACTGGGTGTTGTATGTAAGTGATGAATCACTGAATTCTCCTGAAACCAATGCTATGCTCTATATTAACTAATTAGAATTTAAATAAAAATATGAAACAACAACAACAACAACAAAAACTTTAAAAAAATCACTCTTTAAAACGTAAACCCTGACACTCACTTCCCAGGCATTGGATCACAGTGTTAAGGGGCTCCAGAAGGCATCCCGGGGTCTGCCGTTAGACTCACTGCAGCACATACGTTCGTTTTTAATTCCCAGCCAGACACACGAAGACGGGAAGATACTGCCAAATATTGATCTTGCGAAATGAGACACAAATCAAGCTAATTCTGTCCACCCAGGCTCCATTCCCACAGGTGGGCTAGAACAGCTGACAGAGCCTGAGTCTTCCTTTTTTTATATTTTTCACTTTCGGCCCACGGATCAATCTGAGAACACAGGCAACAGTGTAGATTCGATGAGCACGTTCTTACATGAATATGGGGAATATTCTTGTGCGCGTTTTGCTTGCTAGAAGGGAGACCACATAGCCACGTTTTGGAACTGAGGACTTTGAGCAAGCTACTTAACTCTCTGAGCCTTGGTTTTCTTATCTGTGAAATGAGCAAACAGTATTGCCGACCTCACTGATAAGAGGAATTCACAAAGGGTATGTGAACTGTTTAGGGCAGGGTTGCACTTAGTTGCTACACTGTGTCCTGCCCTGCCCAAGGAAAGTTAAGCACTTTTCTTGGATTAACTGATTTAATCCTCCCAACACCCTTTGCATATGGATGACCATTAGCCTCACTGTACCACCAAGAAAAGGAAAACACAGGGAGGTGAGGAAAGTCACACAGCAAGCAGAGGGGAGAGCCAGGATTTGCATCCCGGGGTCTGGTCTCAGTGTGCGTAGTCTTAACTATAACAGGAAGGTAATTTATTTTCATAAATTACCACAGATTTATTTATCTGTTCAGCAAATATTAAAATAAGAAATAACTAAAAGTGGGCTGAATACTGTTTATAAATTTAAGTGCTGGATGTCCTACGGGCAGAACAAAGAGACCTGAAGATGGCCTGTGGAGCCAGGAAATAGCTTTTTGGTTGCATAACTGGCCAAGCCGGGAGGAGAATACAGAGATGTGGCTAGGATGGGGCTTCCACACCGATGGCATCAGAATCCCCCTGGAGGCTCGTTGAACCCAGCCCCACAGGAGAGCTGGGGTGGGGTCTCTACACTGGCATCTCTCCCTCTGCCCCCACCAAGCTCCCTGCCCCTTCTCCAGCTGGTCTGGGGAGCACACTTTGAGGGGAGGAAGCAAAGAAGGGGACGAAGTTAGAAATGGCTCAGGGAGACAAGACGGCAAGGCCAGAGGTCTCATTTCCTAGTGACTCCAACCCCTGAGATCTGGGATAGTGTTCTCCCCATCCATTGGGCAAGAAAGGAAATCGGGCCATAGAGCAGTGAATTTGCTTGCCACAAAGCTTTGCAGTGGGAGAGGCAGGATGCAAAGCCAGGTCCGGGATGAACGGAGAGCCTCCCCCAAGAGTCCGGGGGAGCCAGCCACAGGAAAGGAGGACCACGGCATGTGTCTCGGCCTCCTGGCACTCCGTAGCACAGTCTCACGCTGACTTTCAGGTTCCTGAGAGCTGTGGTGCAGGCAAGCAGAGATGAAGAAAACCAGCTCTGTCCATACTGCCCGCCCCGTCTAGGGCACTGCTCCTTCCCCAGGGCTCTCCCTGCGGGTGGTGTTTGGGAGCAGGATGCTCCGAATCTGGGATTGTTTTCCTGCTTCTCTCTGGCTCAGGAAGCCGAACAGCTCAGGTATTGCAGGGCAGGACACATCCATTAAGAGTGTTGTAGGAGGGGGGACCTGGGCGGCTCAGTTGGGTAAGCACTGACTAGATTTCTGCTCAGGTCATGATCTCATGGTTCTGGGGATGGAGTCCTGTTCGGGCACCGTGTGCTGTGCGCTGACAGTGCAGAGCCTGCTTGGGATTCTCTCTCTCCCTCTCTCTCTGCCCCTCCCCTGCACTCTCTCTAAATAAATAAATAAACTTAAAAAAAAAAAGAGTGTTGTACGAGGAACTAAAATTTGGGGAGGTGATAGGGGCACGGACAATATTACCCTTTGATCCTTACAGCCTTTTAATTCTGAGCTTCCAGAAAGGAGGCTGCTTTTGCTAAAATCATTATAATAATTCAAAATTTTCAATCTGCTTCAGTAAAAACAAGGCAAAACATTCACAGGATCAGACACTAATGGGTGCTCCAGGGGTTCACAGTCAATAACAGTAGTTACTGGGTTGGGGGGAGGGTTTCCTAAATGCTGTGCCGAATATTTTTTCTTCATTATCTTATGTAGATCTCATGATTGGATCAATTGTTCTCAGGGGTGGATGTTTCGTTATGCTCATTTTACAGAGGGGGAAACTGAGGCTCCAAGGGATGGGGTACCTTGTCACACACACAGTTCACAGTGGCACAGCAAGGCTTCAGGTGGAGCTGATGCCCAGTCCCCGTTCTAGTTTCCCAAAGCTGTAGAATCTTCCAAAGTTGCCATCCTCCTGTACCACACTCCTCTTTCTTCTCTCCTCCTCTAGAATTCAATGGCCGAAAGAGTGGGCCCACTGGAATCTGACCTGGACTGGAACCCACACTCCTTGGGCACGTATGAGCTGTGACCTTGAGTATACACCCTTGAATTAAGCAAAACAGGGAATTTACTGGTGGTATAACTGAAGAACCCGGGAATATACCAGCTTTCAATTTGGTCTAATCCAGAGGCTCAGATCTGTTTTCTCCCTCTCCATCTCTTATGGCTATGCTTCCAGACTTTTGGATCGATTCTAGATGGGATTTCCCTTCACACAGGCAACATGGCTGCCACACTTTTTGCCCCACATCTTCCCAGGTTCCTGTTCATTAGGAAAGCGCCTCAGCCCTAGCAGTCCCAGTAAAGGTATGTTATGTTTCAGTGGTTCTAATGGGGTCTCTGCTGAATCCTGAGCCAATCCGTGGGGGTCAGAGGATCGTCATGAACTGATTGGCTTGGGCTGAGTCATGAGCTTTAAGTCTGAGTCGGGGATAGAACCACCTCCCAAGCACATTTGCTGACAGTGGGGAAAGGGGTGGTTCTTCCAGGAAATTAGGGAAGAGTTAGCACAAGTCTGAATAGATTTCAGACATGCTTGACAAAAGAGCAACTTCTCCATGCCTCAATTTCCCCTTCTGTAAAATGGGAATTATTGTAGTGTCTTAGCTCAGGGTGTTGTAACAAAATATCACAACCTGAGTGGCTTAAACAATAGAAATTTACCTCCTCCTAGTTCTGGAGGCTGGAAGTCCAAGATGAGGGTGTTAGTGTGGTTGGGTTCTGATGAGAGCTCCCTTCCTGGCTCAAAGGCAGCTACCTTCTCACTGTGTCTTCACCTGGCCTTTCCTCCATGCACACGCATGGAGGGAAAGAGTCCATGTTTCTTCCTCTTCTTGTAAGGACACTAATCTCATCATGGGCACCCCACTCTCATGACCTCATTGAACCTAGTTTCCTCCCACAGGCCCCATCTCCAAACACTGGTTTGGAGTTATGTCAACATATGAATTCGGGGTGAGGGGATACAATTCAGTCCATAGCTGTTAGCATTTACCCTATTCAGTTAATGTAAGAATTAAAAGATAATACTGTAAAGTTTCTTATAGCATTTGGCCCTTATTAAGTGCCAGTTAATAAATTGTAGCTTATAGATTACATTTTTTGTTTTAATTATGTACAATGAAATTCATCTATTTTTATTTAATCAGTTAATTTATTTATTTAAGAGAGAGAGAGAGAGAGAGAGAGAGAGAGAGCACGACTGGGGGAGGGGCAGAGAGTGAGAGGAGAGAGAATCGTAAGCAGGCTCCACACTCAGTGCGGAGCCTGATGTGGAGCTTGATCCCAAGACCCAGGGATCGTGACCCGAGCTGAAATCAAGAGCTGGACGCTCAACCAACTGAGCCATCCAGGTGCCCCCAAATTCACCTATTTTAAATATAGCACTTGATGAATTTCAGTAATTCTATGTGTCAGTGTAACCACCATCACAATCAGGATGCAGAGAGCGCCTTCACCACAGAAGCACCTTCCAGGACCTTTGCAGTTGGGCCTCTCCCGTGACCCCCAGCCCCAGGCAACCACTAACCTGCTTTAAGTCACTACAGTTATGCCTTTTTTTAGAATTTCATCTAAATGGAATCACAGAGCAGTTTTCTGTCTTTCGTGTTGGACTTCTTGCACTTAGCATAATGATGTTGAAATCCATTCATGTTGTTATTGTGTATTAATACTTTGTTCCTTTATATTGCTGTGTAGTATTCTAGTGCATGGATAGACTGCTGTTTTTTTAACTATTCGTAATTGATGGGACTCTTTCTAGTTTTTGATTATTGTGAACCAGATGCTAAGAGCAATCGTGTGCAGTTCGTTATGTGAACATATGTTTTCTAGACTATAAGATTTTTATGGCAGGTTGTCTGGTTTATTTCACAGTGTTCAGAAGATGTTTAAATGTTTAAAAATCATTTGTACCAATACCTGCTACAACATAAAAGCCAGACATGACATGATCCTACTTATATGGAATGTTGAGAATAGGCAAATGGATAGAGACAGAAAGTAGATGGGTAATTGCCTAGGGCTGGGAGACTGGGGGAAAATGGAGAATGTTTGCTCATAAGCTTTGCTCTAAAATTGATGTTGGTGATGGTTGCACAACTCTGAATATGCCAAAAATCACTGAATTGTACACTTTAAATAGCCAAGCTATGCTGTGTGAATTCTATTTCAATAAAACTGTTAAAAATTATTGGTTAAATGAATAAAGGATGAAATAATTGGATGATTCCATGTATGAATTAGGACTCTTGTTTCCTGACTGTTTAATCACTCCAATACCCTTTGGTATTTATTTGTAATTCAGCACAGGTATTGGACATCTATTAAGTGCCAGATATGGTGCTAGGGGCAGAGGGTTCAAAGACAGAGGAGACAAAGACACACACTTGAGAGACGGAAACAGACTAATTGCAGCTGCAGTAGCTAACAATGATACATCACTTGCAATGCTGCATTCACTTATATATTCTATATTCTGATTATAAATGTATATATATATATATATATATATTTTTTTTTTTTTTTTTTTTTTACTTAATCTTCACAGCAATCTTGGAGGAAGGTACTAGCATTACTTGCACTCTTCAGATGGGAACACTGATACAGAGAGGGTGAGTAATTTGCCCATGGTTACCCAGTTAGTAAATGATGCTTCTGGACTTGAAGTCCAGGAAGCCTGGCTCTGTGCCCATGGCCCTGATCACTGTGCTCCACTGTCAATTCAGGGTGACAGTGCTCCAAGGGCAAAAGTCCCAGCCATGGCACAGTGTGAGAGCTGAGGGCACTGTCATGTCTCCCCTTGGGCTTGGGCTCTCAGCCCTGCATCAGCCTTTACACTTTCTCCCTTCTCCCCTTCCTCCCCACCAGTCAGCCTCTGGCCCCGACCACACACTGCACACTGAAGAAGGGGCCCCGCCTCCCAGACCTACCTGTGACATCAAGTACTGCCTCATTACCTCTCTGTTTCTATTCCTCTCTCTTAACAGAACAGAAACCACTTGTTATGGACTGAATTGGGTGCTCCACAAATTCATATGTTGAAGTCCTAACTTTCAAAGACACTAGGTTTAGAGATAGGAACTTTGAAGAGCTAATTAAGGTTAAATGAGGTTATGGAGGGGAGGTTCCTGATCTAATAGGACTGGTGCCCTTATTAGAAGAGGGAGAGACACAGGGAAAAGGCCATGTGAAGACAGAGCAAGAAGGCAGCCGTCCGCAAGCCAGAAAGAGAGGCCTCACCAGAAACCAGCGCTGCCAGCACCTCGATCTTAGATTTCCAGCCTCCAGAATTGAAAAATAAATTTCTGTCATTTTAAGTCCCCCAGTCTGTGGTATTTTGTTATGGAAGCCCAAGTAGACTAATACATCATGACATACCTGCTCCTCTCAGAGTGGAAGCAGGCCTGACCCTGGCTGGGAGACACGGTGACCCTGGAGAGTAAAGGTCTGCAACATGGGTCCTTCTTGGAAATCCCACCAGACAGCAGGTCTTGTCAAACCAGCGCTGTGCTGCCACTGGTTCACAGATACCCGAGAGCTGACTGTAAAATTTTCAACAAACACGGTCATTATTAAAAAGTAAATTACATAAAAATTTATTAAATAAATTATATTAAACATAAAGACAATAAATACTCAAAACCACCCCTTCCTAAGTATTTTACTACATTTTACTGTCGTGTATCTACACAGTGGGTAAACCACACAACCGCACATCTCTTCCTAGATCCCCATTCAGGTACATCGCGTTGGTGGCGTAAAAGAGGTCAATTTGCAGGTGTAGATGTATTTGCACCACAGACATTGGCAAACACTTTAACTCAGAGCTTCATCTATTGTTTTGTTGATTGTCTCGACTTAAGAAAGTGATTGAGAAAATGTCAATAATCAGGTGCATCACGTATATAGTTGTTAAGTTGCAAATAGCACAAAAATCAAGGAAATATTCTTGAGGTAATCAAACACTGCTATCCAGTTCAGCAAAGAAGTCACTCATGCCACTGATGAAAACGCGTCTTCACTGTTTCACTTCCATCTTACTCTGCAACATAAGCAAAATCATCAACCAGTCCGCCTGCTGGAGTTCCATCCATTTGTCAGTTGAAATTGTTGGCCAGATACTGATAGAGGAGGTGGGCAGAAATCAACAAAAGCATTTTGTGAAAATCATTTGCCAATGTGGATGTACAATATTGTTTGTTTAACTTATACTAAATTGTGTAGTGTATTTATATACTCCAATTGCATAGTATGTTACATTTATTTATGCAAAATTTCATACTATACATTACTAATATTAGTTACATGTACACTAAATATATAATATTTGTAAGTACACATATATATGTACATGTGCAAGTACATATATAGATATCTATGTACTTTTGGTGGGGGAGGAGAGGCATTTATTAGGCACGTAATTTTTTAATTTTTTTTTAACATTTATTCATTTTTGAGAGACAGAGCACAAGCAGAGGTGGGACAGAGACAGGAGACACAGAATCTGAAGCAAGCTCCAGGCTCTGAGATGTCAGCACAAAGCCTGGCTCAGGGCTCAAACCCACGAACTGTGAGATCATGACCTGAGCTGAAGTCGGACACTTAATCAACTGAGCCACCCAGGTGCCCCAGGCACTTATTATTAAACATTCAGTTGCACATTGCTGTATTAAATCCACCCTATTTGAGGCGACTGGGGACCAGGGAGTGGAATGTCTGCCCCAAGTCACATACCCGGGGCTCCTGACCCCCTACCCTGGGCTGCTGCTCCCACCTCATTCCAGCACCTTGGAAGTTATGGAAGGACAATCCAGAGAGACGGGAGGAGTCCCTGGGATCCCATCATTTCTATTTGTTCCTGAAATCCTCTTGGTGCCATACAAATAGAGCTAAGCCATAAATCCTAAGAGGTGCATAATTTCATTATTCTTATTATGCTTAATTAAAACAACGCTGAGCCTGGGTTAGTGATTAACTTTCTCTCCACCTCCCTCCGACTCCCATTAGGGTAATTTGTTTCTGAACCCTCTGAACAAACACAGGCCAAGATTTTGTTTTTCCTCTATTTTGGTTATTCTTTATGATTTTTTTTAACCCCTCAAGAGTGTGGCAGACTTTTTGTCAAACTTGTCCATCTTATTCTTTGAGATAAACCTTACTTGAGAAAATGGAAAGGAATGAAGGGCATGGCAGACTTTGGTTCAAAAATAGGTCTGACACCATTTACGAAATGAATAGACCACCTACACCCTGGGGAAAAAAAAAATCACATTACATATATCTGAGAAAAACAATTAGCATATATAAAGAATTCTTTAATGTCAATAATAAGACAGACAATCCAATTAAAAATGGACAAAAGGTGTGGGGAGCCTGGGTGGCTGTCAGCTGAGCATCTGACTCTTGATTTTGGCTCAGGTCATGATCCTAGCATTGTGATACTGAGCCCCATGTGGAGCTCCATGATCACCGTGGAGCCTGTTTAGGATTTTCTCTCTCTCTCTCTCTCTCTCTCTCTCTCTCTCTCTCTCTCTCTGCCCCCGCTTCCCCTCTCTCCCATTCATGCTCTCTCTCTCTCTAAAATAAAAATTTTTAAATATGGGCAAAATATTTGAACAAACACTTCACCAAAGAAGATGTACTATTGGCCAAGAGGCTCATGAAAAAGGTTCATTATCATTAGTCATTGGGAAAATGAAAAATTAAGCCATGGTGAGACAATGCTAGACACCACTTCAATGCTTGAAGTTAAAGAGTTTAATTTCAAGTTAAAAATACTGGCCATACTAAATGGTGGTGAGGATGGGGAACAAAAAATCTCATGTACTGCTGGTGGGAATGCCAAGTGGTCCAGATGCTTTGGGAAACCATATGGCCATTTCTCATTAAGACAATGACCATACAATGCAGCAATTTACCCAAGAGAAATGAAAACATATGTCCACATGAAACTTGTACCTGAATATTCACAGTAGCTTTATTTCTAACAGCCGACACAATCCAACTGTCCATCAACAAACAAACGGATAAAGACACTGTGGTCTAATCATTTAATAGAATACTCCTCAGCACTAAAAAAAAGGAATATACTCTTGATATACACAGTAACATGGAGTCATCTCCAATAATTATGCTGAGCAAAAGAGCTAAGCATAAATGAGTACCTGCCATGATTCCATTTTACACCACATTCTAGAAAAAGCAAAAGTAGGGGTTCCCAGGGGCTGGAGTGAACAGACTACAGAGTAGCACAAGAGAAGTGTAAGGGGTGATGGAAAAGTTCCACACCTTACTTGGGTAATGGATACATGGGTGTATCCACCTGTCAACTGTATGTTGAAC
This sequence comes from Prionailurus viverrinus, assembly GCF_022837055.1. Lineage (NCBI taxonomy): Eukaryota > Metazoa > Chordata > Mammalia > Carnivora > Felidae > Prionailurus > Prionailurus viverrinus. The sequence continues at coordinate 39,320,741 of NC_062562.1, forward strand.
ATGGGTGCATTTTATTATATGAAATTTATCCCTCAACAAAATTGATTCTAAAAGTACTAGCTGTGGAACCTTGGGCAAGTTAGTCTACTTTTCTGGGCCTCAGTTTCCTCATCTGTAAAATGATGATAATGACAGTTGCTACATCATAAGAATGAAAGAAAAGATATGCAAGCACTTAGAACATGGGTGTGCACAAGAATATTGGCTTGCTTTCTTTGTTGATTTTGGTTTTCATTACATTATAAATGGCCATATAATAAGTATCCCTTCATTCATCCATTCAATAAATATTTAATAAGGACCTACTACATTCTAGGTGTTGTTCTAAGCACTTGAGATACATCAGTAATCAAAACGAAGAGTCTTGCCTTCTTGATATTTAAATTCTACTAAGAGAAGACAAACAGTAAGTAATAAAGATAATAAACAAATTATATATAAAGTTACAAGATAATAAATGCTGTGGGGGGAAAACGAAAAAAGGGAATACGGTGACAGACAAGACTGTTGAGTCAGGGCTCATGCAGCCTGCGATTTTAAGTAGTATAGCCATAGGTTTTACTGAGTGGATGATGTTTGAGCAAAAAGTTGAAGGATACATACTTTGGAGGGAAAGGAAAAAATACAGGCAGGGAGGCAGGGAAGGAGGAATCATAATTTCCCAATGTAATCATTTGTCAACTAAAACTAAACCTGATGGGCATTAATTCTACAGGGTTGGGTTGGGGGATGGGGGCAGTCACACTCTTTCTACTGTACCAGTTCAATGACACGGGAGCATAAACACGGAGAAGGCGACGAGGGAAGAATGGTTACGGATCACAGGCAAGGCACGTTGGCACACTGAACCCGAAACAACCAGATTCAAAAGTCACCTAGGCCACCTACCCACTAGCTACGTGACCTCTGGCATTCGACCTCTCAGAGCGATAACGGTCCCCGAAGAGTGCAAGAAGGATCAAAGAAGACAGCACGGGGATGAAGGTGCTGGCATGACTCCCGGGGGCTTTCTTCCTGAGCCCCCTCTGGATCTGCACGGCTGCCCCACCTTGCTCATCCTCCTCATCTGGCCACCGCAGCCCCGGAACGACAATTACTGCGCTGTTCTCTGCAGCCCCGCCGCTGCTTCCCCGACTTGCCAATTAGCATGGGTAATTTCAACACCTCTCCGACTAGATGATTTTAAATTCATATTCAATAATTTATGGAAATGAATGCTGGTATTTTCCCCTCTTTTTTTTTTTTTTTTTTTTTAAAGCACTTTAAAGAGACGGCCCAATCTTCTGACACTTGACACAGCTGATGAGCAATCTGCCCGGTGGCAGAGTGGTTCCACTTTTGCCGGAGCCCGGCCTCCCGGGGAGACCCAGGAGGAAAGAAAGCTTTCTAAAACATTTCAATTGTAAGTGGAGTTCATTAGTTTGGATCCCATTACAATAAATTATTAGCCACAGCTTTAAAGCTTAACAAAATGGACACCGCAATGATTAGAGTCTCCTCTATTTGCACAAAGACCCTATAATAAACCTACACTTGATGGTAAGAACAGCATATTGGCCCTCGACCGAACCAGTTATTTGTCCCAAAAGGGAAAGCCAAATTCAATTGTCAACACCCCCCACGCCCCGCCACCCCACCTTTTGACAAAAAAAGTAGGAGTTGGGTCTCTTCATTTCCTCAGAAGAACATTACCACTTACGTCCCCAGGCAACTGTGATCATGGCAGGTGCCTGCTTAAAACTCACCACAGTTTCTTATCACTCTGAGGAGAAAGTTCTGTCAAAGAATAATGTTCTGATGAGGAAAACGCCACTCTTTTTTTCCTCCCAGTTTTATTGATAATTGATATATAACATTATATTATTATATTCATTTTTAAAGTTTATTTATGTATTTTGAGAGAGAGAAGGGGAAGGGCAGAAAGAGAGAGGGAGAGAGAAAGGAGCCCAGGCAGGTTGCAAGCTGTGAGCACAGGGCCCTGTGTGGGCCCAAACCCATGAACCATGAGATGATGACCTGAGCCAAAATCAAGAGTCAGTCGCTTAACCAACTTGAGCCACCAACATTGTATTAGTTTAAGGTGTACAACATAATGATATTTACATATATTACAAAACCATCACCATAGTAAGTTTAGGTAACATCATCCAGAACTTTGGCATCTTGTAACTGAAAGTTTGTACCTTCTAACCACCTTCACCCACTTCACCATCTCCCAGCTCCTGCTCTGGCAGCCATCAATGTGTTCACTGTGTCTGTAAGCTTGGTTCTTTTAGATTCCACGTATAAGTGAGATCATACAGTATTTGTCTTTCTCTGTGTGGATTATTTCACTTAACATGATGCCCTCAAGGTCCTTCCATGTTGTCACAGATGGGAGAATTTTCTTCTTCTATATGGCTGCACAATATTCCATTGTGTGTGTGTGTAATATATATACATACACAATGTGTATATGTAGATACTCACAATGTATGCATACAATTGTGTATATGTGTGTGTGTATATATATATGTGTGTGTGTATATATATATATATATATATATATATATATATATGCCACATTCTCTTTAACCATTCATTGGTAAATGGACACTAAGGTTTTATGTCTTGGCTATCGTAAATAATGCTACAATGCACATGGGGGTGCCCTCAAGACAGTGATTTCTGAAAACCCAACTCTTACACTGATGAAGAATAAATATGTGTCAAACATTGATTTACTCATTAATGACAGAACTAGTGATATTGTAGAGCTGGTTCCAGCAGCATTTGATACAGTCCCTCACAAAAAGTGTACAGAAGTGAGTTTTAATTGACTTGCTCATCTTCCAAGCTGGAGGCAAAACTGACTAACGTCCTTCATAGTGAAGTGATCATCACTGGGGTTACCTTTTCTACGAGACAGAAAGCACTGGCTTCTCTGCAGAGGACAGCTATCTATAAGCGTATATGTAACCTCCTGGAGATCAGCCCCAGTCAGTTCATAGCAAAATCAAACAAAGGTACAATCCCACAGACAATTAAGTCATTCTTGGGTGGGCCTGGTAGATAATGCTCTAGTCTGACACTGAAAGAGTCTATAGTCTTCCTTTTTACCATATTTCTAAGTTTTGGACAATTTTTCTTAACAGTTCTAAGTCTTCAACATGGAGGACAAAATGAGCTTCCTCCTCTGCTCCTAGCCCTGTCGGTACTGCTGCCCACCTGAGGCAAGTTCCTTCTCATTTCTGGACCACACAGCTGCTTCCTTGGATGGAATCACAGACTTCTCCCTTCCCCAGGTCTACTGTACTTGAGGTCTCTCAGGTAAGTCATTTCCTCAAGGGAATCTTCCTAACTCCCCTAGGCTAGGTTAGCCTTCCATAGGCCTAGCGGCTGAAAGTCTGGCTCCCTTACTGGAATAGAAGCCTCCTGAGAGTAGGGGTGCTTCTGCTTGACTCGTCACTGGATACCTGGGGCAGAGCTAGAACCGGAGAGACTAAGGCAGAGGGTAAAGAGGGTAGCGGCACCCTTGGGTCATAGCCTAGGGCTCTCTCTGCTCAGGACCCAGAGACTCCGCACTTGGGGGTCTCATGTCCAGTTGAGCCACCGACGTTCCAGGAAGTTCATGTGAGGGCAGGCCAACAGGTCACAGGGACACATGGGACCTCTCAGCCAGGTGGCCTCCCCCTGCAAATGGGAGGGATGTGACTTACCTCCTTGGGCCCATCTCTCAATCTTATATTTGGGCTCTTGAGCAGAATCCAGGAAAGCAGTGTATTCTTCCCGGCACAAACTCAGGGTGACGCTCATGTGATTACGACTATGACAGATTGCGACGAGACACCACGGGATGATTGAGGGCTTCCTCTAATCACACCAATTGATATAAATTACTACGTCGGCCGCCCCGAGCGGCATCTGTGGGATTTACACCTCATTAGATCGGCGGTGACAGAGGAAGCAACAGGGTTGAGCCCTCCCCTCCTCAGGAGCAGTCTCTGTTCGGGGCAAACACGGAAAGTGGCAACGGGAGAGTAACATCAAAAACCTCCAGTGAACAACGGCAACAGAGCTAGACTAAAATAGTCACAATTCTGCGTCTGGGGGTTTCTGATCTGAATCAGCTCTTTACACTTCTGTCAGACTCCTTCCTCCTTCTGTTCTTTCTGAGGTCACGCCAAAGCCCCAAGACCACAGAACCAGGTGGCCCGGGGAGAGCGCTGACAGGGACGCGACTCTGAGGTCTGGGGAGGCAACAGAGGCAGGAATCCAGCTTTGCTGGGGCCCATGCCAAGCAGGGTTCCAACCTCCCATAATATCCACCGGCCGCCCTCGGTAAATAAACCATGGAAGGGAACGTACAGCTGTGTGACAGACAGGGCTTCCAGACAGGCCCCCAGACCTCCAGCCGAGCCTCGGCCCCCTGGCAAGCCTCCCTCCTGAGCTGTGAGCAGTGCCGGGCCAGCTCCCTGCCAACCCTCCGGAGGCCCATAGGATACAAACAGGAAGGCAGGAAGCCAGGAAACCTGGATTTCCTTACGGGCTTCTAGAGGCAGAGGGGAGGAAGAGATGGGGGCGGGGAGGGGGGTGGGCAGGAGATGAAGCCAGGCCACTGGTTTAGGCACACACATCAGAGCCAGGAAAAAATCCCAGACTTGATTGCAGGGTCAGGAAGTTTTATGTCACAGTTATGTTTTAGCAGTGGTGGGTGTTTTGGTTTTTTTCCGGAAGCGGTCCCTGTTTAGACTGTGGGAGGACAACGTCAACAGGTAGATGTATCAGGTGATGGATGGGGACTAGGTCACAGACAATAGCTTGGCTGATTACATCCGGCGGAAAAGAAGTTATGCTCACCTAGAAGGTGCCTAGAGAGGATGCTCTCCCCGCCCTGCCCGGATGCCCTGTGCACACACCTGCAGTCAGAGCAGCTCATCAGAAACAACCATGACCCTCCAGGAAGGCCTTCTGCCAACTGGAACACACAGCCTGCCTGCAGGGCCGGCAGAGGAGCCCCGGGAAGCAGCCCTAATGATGACTGACGGGGCAGTAGGATGACTCAGACGATGGTCCCTACTGTGCCCCAAATGTATCCACAAGGATAACCATCTTGATGCACACCGGGATGGTTTCACCCCTTCCCTGTCTTCCCTACTCCCTACCGGTGCTTCCTGGGATCACCTCCCAGAAGACTCACACTGCAGTATTTCTTTCCAGGTCTGCTTCCAGGAAAACCTAAACCAAAGCAGTGCCTTTGCAAAACTTACTAAGGGGCATCCACGGGTGGATGTGAGCTCAGGGATGCAGAGCTTGGCAAGAAACCCTTCTCTGGTCTGAGTAAGTCCACATCATGGTCCTGATGGGCAGGTGACGTGTGGGCTGGATTTCAGACCCCACCTGACTCCTGCTGTGCATCTCTGCCCGGGAAAGAGGCCCCTTGGCAGCCATTAGCATATTCACCACTTCTCTCTGCTTGGCTTCCCGAAGGAACAATTTACCACTAATCTATTTTTGAGGCATATCGGAAATTCCAACACATACTCATGACAGTCTGAACATTCCTAGGAATTCAAGGAACAAACGGGGTGCGGAAGAAACAGAACAGGGCTTGAGCGTGAGTGCTCTGAGTTCAAATCCTGCCTTTGCCACTTTGGGGCGACCATTTCAACTCTCTGCAGTTTCCATTTCTGCAACTGAAAGAGAGGACATGATTGCTTGGGGCATAAGGTTAGGAAGCAAACAACCAAACACGAGGGCAGTGTCTGGACACCAGAAGATGTCCTTTCACACTTAGCCCTCCTCGTTTCTCTTGCTGGACTTCTGAAGCGGTCAGGGCCTGACTGGGACCCATGGCATGAGTCCCTGGGGCCCCCTGACATTCAGAACCAGGTCAGCCCCCAACTAGTGTTGAAGGCTCACTGCTGTTGAGGGCCAAGAGGTAAATACGTTAATGGAGAGGAGGCCACCGACCAGGTGGTGATGACAAACCTCACTGTCCCATCTGTCCTTGACCTCCTCCCACTGCAGGTTGGGCATGAGAACAGCTCCTTACTATTCCTTTGCTGAGTGAGGTGATGCATGAACCAAGGCCCCTGAGAGACCCCATGCCAGGTGAGAGAACCAAGCCTTCCCTCTTTATTTCTTGACTCTTGTGCCCCCTGAGGGTAACATCCACAGCTGTCCCTGGGTTTCTTAGCAGGGCCTAGTGGGTTTGGCACAGCCACAGGTCTTCCTCACCTGGAGGTGCTGATTTGAACACAAGCAGCAGACCTCCTTACCTGAGCGCACACCCTGCCAGGCTTAGTACCGTGACCAAGAGAAACCACCAGTAAGACCTGTGAGAAATAAGACTTCGGGAAGCCTGGAGACCCCTCGAAAGTACCTCCTCCGGCTCCCCATATGCACAGCCACCCAAGCAAGGATGCTCTGTCCAGTAGGACACACACACAAATATGCACACACACACACACACACACACACACACACACACACACAACAGACAACACGTGGCCACAGAGTCCGGCTCTCACAAACATGTTAGAGACCAGGAAATAAAAGGTGTGGGCCTAAAATATGCAAAGAAAAATATGCAAAGTCAAAATGAATAAATGTGGGGAACCTGGGGGAGCTCAGTCGGTTAAGCGTCCGACTTCAGTTCAGGTCTGATCTCACTGTTTGTGACTTCAAGCCCCGCCTCTGGCTCTGTGCTGACAGCTCGGAGCCTGGAGCCTACTTCCAATTCTGTGTCTCCCTCTCTCTGCCCCTACCCCACTCACACACTCTGTCTCTTTCTCCCTCTCTCTCAAAAATAAATAAACATTAAAAAATTTAAAAAAAAACAAGATGAATAAATGTTTCATTAAATGTCTACAGACACTGGGTCCACTGGGTTCACTATCGAGTTTTGTTTTCATAAAGATTTTATTACATCTGAAAGAAATTCATGATTTGGTTACCTTGTTTTTTGTGAACTTCTAAGGAGGCATGATGACTGCTTACAAAACATAGCTAACAGTAAATTAAATGAGTGACTGTTCATAGCCAAATGTTCAAAAGCAAATTCTAAAAATTATTTTTAAAAAATGCAGGGATCCCTGGGTGGCTCAGTCGGTTAAGCGTCTGACTTTGGCTCAGGTTATAACCGCACAGTTCCTGAGTTCATGCTCTGCATTAGGTTCTGTGCTGACAGCTCGGCACCTGGAGCCTGCTTTGGATTTTGTGTCTCCCTCTCTCTCTGCACCTCCCCAGCTCATGCTCGCACTCTGTCTCTGTCAAAAAGAAATAAACTTAAAAAAAATTTAAAAATGTTGCAGGCCACTGCACTCCTTTAAATAAATAAATGAATAAATCTCCATATTGATATGGATGCATTATGATATATAATATACAATATGTATGTATATGTATGCTATGTATTATATAATATATATAAATTATATACATATGTGATAATGGTACATTATAAGGTTTGATCTAATATATCCTGTAGGGTCAGGTTCTAAAACTAAGAGTAACTAGGGCCAATAAACATCTTGAAATGGCTTGCTGTATGTCAATAGTTACAACTATTGCTAGTTCTCAGGGAACTCTTTACTATTGTATACACCTTCCAGTGAGGACCCTATTATTTTTTTAACCCTGGATATGCAGACTTGAAAGTCAGTCACTGGTCACTAAAGATGTACACAAATAACATCTTCTTCCTTAGAATTAGGAGACTTCACGACCACCAACCCATAGGCCTTCCTCCCTCTGGCCTCTTATCCTACAGATACGCTGTTTCCTCCAGAGATTTCAGGAAGCAGGCTGAGTTCACAGGCAACTTAACCTCTTTTTACACATCTCTGAAATCTTACTGCTGAGCCCCTTAAGGTCCCCCCCCCACCTCCACCGGAGCAGCCGCCATGCATGTGCAAGCTATCGCGGCCACCCCATCTTCCAACCTTGATTCTCAGAGGCTGCACCCTGTGGGCCCTCCACCACTGAAAGGCCTTCATTCCCCACAAAGCCACTTCCACCCCATCACAGTTTCTGCCAACCTCTTCAGAGCAAAAGATGCGAGGGGCCATTAAACACAGGCCATTAGCAGAGACTGAGCCGAGTGGCACCAGGGAAATCCCCTCACAGTGGGCATCCTTTAGACTTTGGTTTTCATGCCACTTCAAGAAGCAAATTGATTTCAAATGCACACTTTAGAGCCTCTTGCTTACCCCATCATCTCTCCAATTAAGGCAAAAGCCTCAGGGCAGCCGAAAATTCATTATGAGGAACCCACAGGCAGGCCTGGGTTGGAGGTGCCCTGGGCAGCTTCTGGGCCCAGGGAGATGCCGGCAGCGCGACTGGAGACAGATGGGTGCTGGGTTTGTCGATGAATAATTCACACCCTCTGAGAGCCCTGCTGATAGTTGGCATCAAAGAAGAATTCTTTCTAAGCCTGGCCACTGTGCAGATGGGTGGGGGCTCCGGGGCAGAGGCCATGACAAACTTGGGAGGGGTGTGGGGGTGGGGAAGGGAGAAGCTGCATCCACTGATTGTGCTTAGGACCCTCTTCCAGGATCTCCAGCAACAAACAAGCCACTTCCCCAGGATGGATGGTGAGTGCTTCTTATCAACACGGCAAGCCACTCGGCCTGGCTCCTGGAGGGCTGTTGAATGAGGCAAGAGCCGATCTCTCTCCACCTCCTTGCAAAGCTTTGCTCCTTGATCTCCTCTACCTCCTGGTCCCAACCAGCCCTTAGGGAGTCACTGCTGGTCACATCTCACAGAATCACAGGCTCACAGAAGTACAGAACTCAACTGAAGAAGCATTAGGTGTGTATGATACGCCAGGCCCTGTGGTAGGGCAGGGGATACAGTGTAAACAAAATTTAAAAAACCCACATTCTCATGGAATTTACATTCCTTTGGACAAAATCACCATAAATCAGTATGGTCTAGTCTCCTCTGCTGGAAGAAAAAAGAAAGGGGATTGAGGTCCAACTGTGGGTTTAATGCTGTGCTAGGAGCTTTATATTTCCCATTTAATTTTTTCCCCCAACCACCTGGAAAGATGAGATTATGACTCCCATTCTACAGGAGAAGAAATGGAGGCCCAGATAAGCTTAGTAAGATGCCCAAGGTCACAGAGCTAGTAGGTGAGAAATCCTGATCTGTCTTCACAGCAGGTGAAGTGCGTCTATCAGGAAGCCTCCCCCCTTCTCTAGCTCATATCATCAGTCTCCCTTCATTTGTAACTGCGATATTTAATCACTTTGTGAACCTGAGCGAGGGATGCAGTTTTCTCATCTGTAAACTGGGGTTGACAGCACCTATCTCCCCAGATTGTCGGGAAGATTAGAGGTGACCAGGCCTATAGACCCTTTGTCCAGAGGGTGATACTGATAAGTACTCAATACATGTGAGCCATCCTGAGTAGTAGTGGTGGTATTTTAATATTTGATTTGATATGAACAATCACACATAAGGAGAAAATGAAAAATTATAGGTGGCAAATAACCTTAATAAAAGAAAAGTGTACTAAGTCAGAGAGACTTACTATGAGCACACTAAGTCAGATCTACAGAAGAAAAAAACGGTTGCTGTATTATGAATATCGTAGGTGTTCAGCAAGCTACTGCCTTCCGACTCTTCTTATCATAACCATAGGATATGGCCAGGAGGAATTCTGAATTGTTAGGTGTGCAGCCTGATCCCTCGTCCTATGCTGGCCATGATGACGTCAGTGAGTACTGCCCAGAATGGCTATGGGTGACAGTGCCAGGGACGGATTTTTCAACCTACAGGGCTCGGCTCAGATACAGTAAGTGCCATGGGCTCCTTGTTTAAGTACTGGCGATCTAGAGCCAGTCTTGGTTTAAGCTTAATACCACAGCCTCTTGTTTTCCTTATCCACGCAAAAGGCCACAGGGTGATAAGCTACACTCCTTTAGTGCGTTTCAAATACCTTTTCCACCTTTTGTTGTGTATCAGCTTTTGCTGCCTAACAACCCTTGTTAAAACTGAAGTGTTTTCAAACCTCTATCATTTATTTAGCTCACAAGTCTTGGGGCTGGCAGTCCGGGCTGGGCTCAGCCGGATGGTTCTTTGGCAGGCCTCATTCTCAGGGCTACTGTCAGCTTCCAGAGAAGCTTGGGCAGGGCACAGCTCATCTGGGCTTTATGTATCATCCCACAGGCTAAGCTGGACTTGTTCATACGATGGCAAAAGGGATCCGAGAGTTGCAAACTGTTTATGCATCACATGTGCAAACATCCTGGCGGTCCAAGCAGCTTGCTCTAAGTCCAGAGTCAGAGCCCGAGGGCATGGAAAATTACATGACAAAAAGGGCTGTGGGCACCAAAGGAAGGCATCCAACACATCAAGGAGCCTGGTAAAACCCTGCATTGTTTTGGATGTATTTGGATACAAGTAACAGAACCCTACCCATGTCAGCTTGACTTAAAAAAAGAAAAAAGGCAATTTACTGGCTTGGGTAATGGAATGATCCAGGGTTGAACTAGCTTCAGGAATGGCTGAACGCTGAGGTTGGTATGATATCAGATCTCTCGCTCTCCCTCTCTTTCTCTCTCTTTTCTATCTCCTTCCTTCTTTCTCCCCATTTCTGCTTTCTTGTATAGGATATTCCTTTTCCAGGAAGATTTCACCCACATGATTGCAAAGATAAACATTAACAGCTCACAAATAGCTTCCTTCCAGTTTACCAGTTGAGAAGAAAAGCATCATTTCTTTTTTTTTTATTAAAAAAAATTTTTTTTTTCAACGTTTATTTATTTTTGGGACAGAGAGAGACAGAGCATGAACGGGGGAGGGGCAGAGAGAGAGGGAGACACAGAATCGGAAACAGGCTCCAGGCTCCGAGCCATCAGCCCAGAGCCCGACGCGGGGCTCGAACTCACGGACCGCGAGATCGTGACCTGGCTGAAGTCGGACGCTTAACCGACTGCGCCACCCAGGCGCCCCGAAAAGCATCATTTCTAATAGCTTTGGTCAAAGTTCTGAAGAGGACTTTCATTGGCTGGCCATTCATCTGCCCATCCCTGAACCAATAATTGTGGCCAGAGGTACAGATATTTTGATTGGCCAGACCTGGGCCCTGGGTCCAAACCTATGATAGAATTACAGGGTACAATCAGCCCTTAAGATAGGCAGGGAATAAGCAGTATTATTACAGAGAAGGTCAGGAATGGCTTCCCTGAGAGGATTCCAGACAGGTGACTCAGGTGATTATGGGAAGATGCTTAGGATGACAAGTTTTTTAAAATGCTCAAAAAATAAAACAAGAAAAGGTCTCCCAAGATAAAAGGCAATAAAGGTATTCTCCCAAAAGTGGGAGAAGAATGTGTTATATGGTTATATGTGTTACATGTTCTGGAAAGGCATCTCTGGTAGGCTTTTTTTTTAAAAAAAAAAAATTTTTTTCAACGTTTATTTATTTTTGGGACAGAGAGAGACAGAGCATGAACGGGGGAGGGGCAGAGAGAGAGGGAGACACAGAATCAGAAGCAGGCTCCAGGCTCCGAGCCATCAGCCCAAAGCCCGACGCGGGGCTCGAACTCACGGACCGCGAGATCGTGACCTGGCTGAAGTCGGACGCTTAACCGACTGAGCCACCCAGGCGCCCCTCTGGTAGGCTTTTTACCTCTTGCTCAAAAATAACCCACTGAGACAGGCTTGACCTGCTATGTTATCCATCTCTGGAATATGAAATCTCTCAGTTTATTGTTTCCTGGACTTTGCAAAAAGGGCCCTTCCTGCAAAACCTCCTCCAGGACGGTTTGGAAAATCCCAGAAGCCCTAGGCCTGGCATCCAAGATGCTACTGGAGAGGTATCCATTTCCTACTTCTCCTAACCTGGGAGGTCAGCAAACTTTTTCTGTTAAAAGCCAATTGTAAAGTATTTTAGCCTTTGTAGGCCAAGAGGCCAGCTCACAGCTATTTTGTAGGTATTTATAGAACAAGAGAGAGAACAAATTTGTACAAGTTCTTTTCAACCGCTTAAAATATATTTAAAAAATAAAAAATATAGTCCATTTGCAAAGCTGCACAGAAACAGGTGGCAGGATGGACTTGACCTTAGAGTGCCAGTTGGTCCATTCCTGCCCTAAGCCATCTAAAGTGGCAGGAGGGAAGACAGATACTGTAGGATCCAAATCAGAGCCACAGAAAGAGAGAAGGAGGGAGGGAGGAAGGAAACCAGTGATGGTAGGTAGAGTCTGAGAGAGAGACTGAGGAAGTCTGGAGGGAGAAAGAGGACTCTTTTGGGGCAGTGACTACAATAAAACAGTGACAGAGAGCAAGAGAGTGAGGTTACGCAAGAGAGAACAGGAGAAGATTTGACAATATTTGCTGTGCTTTGCGATGAAATTCACAAAGGACTCCAGTGAATACTCAATTGCTTTTTGGTTACTGTGGTACTGGTACTGGGTTGTCTTCCCCGCCCTTTCTTTATATGATCCACACCTGAGTCTGGGGCCACAGCTTTATGTGGTTTTCTTTGAGCTACTTCCCAATATTCTATCTGGGTTAACACTCCTCTCCATCCCAGTCATCCCAAGTAATCTGGTTCCCTCACTCATCACATCCTTCCACCTGGGATACACTCTCCCCTCCCCAACCACCCTCCACTTGACCAACTCCTGTTTATCCTTTCTTCAGAGATCGTTCATGACTCCTGGAATCTCACTGCCCTGTGTCCTCACCCTGCAAAAGCCTGAGTGCCTCTTGGGTTCCTCCCTTCAAAATGGGGCCACTCCTGCCTGTCCCTGTTGAAAGCAAGGCAGGGCAGAAGCACTTTTGCAAACTGTAAAGGGCTAGGCACGTGGAAGCTGATATTTGGCCCATTTTTGGTCTTCTCTGTGTAATCCTCTCCAGGTGATACTTTCATGGTCCCTTCGAGCCAGATCTCCGCACGCACAGTGTTACTGGGAGGGGAATGATATGCCTGTGATTTGGGGATCTGCTTCGCCAAACAACAGTTTAGTCAGCTTGGGAGAAGGGGGAGAACGGGGTGGTGCTGACCTCTCCCTTAGAGCCTCCCCAAATTCCAAGTGATTGTTTTTACATATCAGGAAATTCTGAGTGTGCCATGCTCAATTAAAGACGCAGGTGTCTCTTCTCCCCAGCAGCTTCCAGGCTGCTACCTTCTCGAGCTCGGCTCAGAACTCCATCTGAACCTGCCTCCTATAAATCTTAAATAAAACAGCCCCCTCAGTCGACAGTAATTAAACAGAGACTCCGCCGCGGCGAGCTTGGCATCCACACCTGCCACTGGGATCCCCTTTCTCCAGGCACCTGCGCTCGGCGGCCATCCCACCCCACCCTCCCCCCGGCCCGCTCGTGCGCACGCGCAGTCAGCTCGAGCGCGCGCCGCCGCCTCCGGCCCGCGCCCGAGGAACAGATGGAGCAATCATGCTCCTCATTCCGCCAGAAGGGCCCCGCTACTCTGGGGGGAGTTCTGTGGTTGTAAGACACATAATTAGACACGTCAGTGGACAATGCGGCGGATTAGAGGGGGTGGGCTCGCATAAGGGAGAACAGGCATCCTCATTGATCTGCGGCGCGCCGAAACGCGCGGCGCTCCCACCCACGCCCGGCCCCGGGGGAGCAGGAGCACCGCGATCGCCTCCGGGTGGGGGGGGCCGCCTGCTGCCACCGCGCCGTGGCTCTGCCGGCCCGCTGGAGCAGCGTGTGTCTTTGCTCTTCCTTGTTAAACACCGCGCCGGTCTGATTTCTGTGCAAAGGATGCCACTCCTGTGGACGTGTCACCTGTCAAGTGTCCAAGCACGACACGGTGGCAGTGGGTCCCGCCGCTGGCGCGGTAGGAGAGACAGCGACAGTTTCAGCTCATCCACCCGCAGCACAGCCCTAGTCCCTGACGCCCCCCCCCCCCCCCCGGGGTGAATGCTTCGAGAAAAGCCCACTAGAGCAGACACCCGCCCCGCCCCAGAGGAGCCAGATGAACTCAGGCCACTTCACCAGGCTCTACAAAGGGCTGCACCTAATGAGGGGAAGAGCCGGGCCTCCAAGGGGAAGATGGGGTTTGCACCCTGGGCTGCCTTTTGGCTACATGGGTGACTGGCAAGTTACTGGGCCTCGGTCTCCTCTTCTTGTTTTGTGGGAATAACCTCCACCTCTCAGGCACTTGTGGGGTAAAGTATGTTTGAGCTGATCTCCTTTGTGAAAATCAGAGACTCGTTCAGGGTAGTTTGAATAATCAGGGTGTGTCAGGTGGGTCTTCTGGGAATGGGAAGCCAAGAAAGGATTGCAAGTGCAAACTCACTGAAGGATGAGGGGAGGAAAGGAGTAGAAGAGGAAGGCCCAGGGCAGCGAGGACTGGCATTTGTGGAGGGAGGGAGACTCCACACCACCAGCCATGCAACCTCAGAAAATCTGGAAGGAAAGCAGAGAGCCTAGAGCAAAGAGCCTGTGGGAAGGGTCCCACATGAGGCAGGAATGGCCCAGTTCTAGCACCTGGCTGTGGCTGTCGGTGGCTAGGAGCAGTCTGGGGAGAGTGCAGCTTCCAAGTGAACACTGCATCCTCTTCAGGATGAGCTCTCTCACCTTGTAGAGCGAGCTCAGTAGTGCATGGCCATGGCTAACCCCAGCACCATGGGTGGCCACATGACTGAGACAAAACCACCCAGCACATTCCACTTTATTGGCCAACTGTGAATGATTCTGAATTTACCTAAACCGATCTAATTAGACTGAAAACGAGGACAATTGCTGGGGATGCTGGAACACAGCTAATCACTTTTCTCGTGGATGTTAACAAGAAGTAGGTAGCTCTAGGGAATCCTGGCAGCCACCTTGGGACATGAGACTTACCTAAATTGGGATGAAATCAACCATTTGAGGATGGTAGAGCAGAGAAAACTCCAAGAAACAGGGCTCTGGTCACATGGTTGGGCAGCTGGGTTAAGTGTCTCCTGAAATCCATTCTGTTGCTGGACTTCTTTCATGAACTAATAAACGCTCATTATTGTTGGAAGCAGTTTGGTCAATTTTCCTGTTTTATAAGAAAGGATTCCAATCTGATCAGCAATATGGGAAATGGATGCCATCCGAACTCCACAAGTAAGAACAGTCACAGGGTCAAGTCTAATGGAACTGAGACGAGAAAAGGGTGGCACAGGGATTCTAGGCTGCTCTGGGACCTCAGGGCAGAAATGTTTGAATCTTCATGTTAGAGAGTAATGTGACTTAACCGCACGTGTCTGCAGCCTTGGGTGCCCAGCCACTCTCTTTGCCATGACCATAACCCTCTCCTTGGTATTTTCTCCACTACACACATTCTTCTAATTCATACTTCTCCTTCTGGAGTCTGCAGGACTGACTCCAGACCCACTTCGTGACTCAATGAATCTCTCACCCTCAGCAATTACTGCCAATGGCCTGATCTGCTCTGCACTTCCCCCTGCAAATTTCTGAGAACACAAATCTGATTGTCCTGGCTCTTGCCTCATTACACAACAAAGAGATTCTGTATACAGTGGAGGCTGGGTATCAGTATTTCTTTAAAATTTCTGATGGTTCAAGTGTGCTGCCAAAGTCACTTCAGTCAAGTTTTCCAGGTCCACAGAAGGCCCGGCCTGTCCTTGGGTCAAGTTCAACTTCAATCCAGTCAGCTAAGAGCAGAGCCTCCTCCAGTGGTGGGTCTCTGGGTACAGAACTAAAGTGTAGACAGGTCCTGCTTGACATGCTTAAAACAAGAGAAGCCTCACACAGACTTTGGCACAAGGCAGTGACTCAACGTGTGACAGCGGTTAGTAAAGTCTAGTCTCCTCTCTAATTCAAAGGTGTACTGTCTTTAATTTTATTTTTAACGTTTATTTATTTTTGAGAGAGTAAGACAGAGCACGAGTGGGGGAGAGGCAGAGAGAGGGAGACACAGAATCCAAAGCAGGCTCCAGGCTCTGAGCTGTCAGCACAGAGCTGGACACAGGTCTCAAACTCAGGGACCTCGAGATCATGACCTGAGCTGAAGTCAGACACTTTAACCCACTGAGCCACCCAGGTGCCCCAAAGGTGTACTGTCTTTAAAGTACACTAGGCTGCTGCTGTACCACAGCTGAGGAAGAGCTGCTGAGGAGGCAACCTACGTCAGCTAGACATTCATGCTTGGCAAATACACTGCACCACAGGAAAATTCTGATTAATTCTATTTACATTGGAGAGGAATTTCTTCCATTGCAGTAAGACCTATTGATGCAGCTAGGAAAAGTCCTATTTGGGGAGGCTGTTCAGTGACCTGGGGAAATACTCACAACCTGATGTTAAGAGAAAAGAAGGGACACTGGGGCGCCTGGGTGACTCAGTCAGTTAAGCGTCGGACTTTGGCTCAGGTCATGATCTCGCGGTCCGTGAGTTCGAGCCCCGCATCGGGCCCTGTGCTGACGGCTCAGAGCCTGGAGCCTGCTTCGGATTCTTTGTCTCCCGTTCTCTCTGCCCCTCCCCTGCTCTCTCTCTCTCTCAGAAATAAACGTTTAAAAAAAAATTTTTTTTTAAAGATATAAAATTTATATAGTGCATGATTCTAATTCTTTTTTAATGTGAGTATATATTTGTATAAGTATACACAGTAAGAAAAAACACTGGAAATAGAGACACCAAAACAGTAACTCTGGTTCTCAGGGAGAAGTTTTTCTTGAAGCTAAATATGTTCAATTTAGAGGACAGACTTTTATTTTGGAATGTCCTTTTCCTTTTTTGATGGTAACCTGCTTTCACGAAAGGATGATTTCAGCGGAGCACTGGCTGGGCAAGCATACTGTATGGTTGATCCATGAACAACACGGGTTTGAAAGGCAGAGTTCCACTCATACACACAGATTTTTTTCACTTAATACAGTACTATAAATCCATTTTCTCTTCCTTATGACTTTCTTAACATTTTCTCTAGCTTACTTTATCGTAAGAATACATTAGATAACACATGTAACAGAAAATATGTGTTAGCTAACTACGTTATTGGTAAGGCTTCTGGTGAACAACAGTAGGCTAATAGTTAAGTCTGGGGGAGTCAAAAGTTCTATGTGGATTTTCAGCTGCATGAGGGGTCAGCACATCTGACCTCTGTGTTGTTCATGGGCCAAATGAATATGCAAAATAAAATGTTGGCAGCTCTACATCAGCAGCCCCTCTACATGCTACCGTGGTTTGTTTTTCCTAATTTTAATTTTATAGAAGTCTGAATATAAGAACCTGGAACCCACTGCGCTGGGGCACAGCCTCGCAGGAATCCCGCTTCTCCAAGCTGATCCCTTTAGCTTTCCCTGGATTCAAGGCTCTTCTGGCAGGACCTGGCCCTGACTGAGTGGCAGTTCAGAGGAGGGAAATAATTTCCAGCCAAGAAGAATGAAGGGTGACCTCCTGGAGGTGGTGGCATTTGAATGGGGCCTTGAAGGCTATGAGATGTCAAGCTATGCAAACTGACAGGGAGAAGAGAAAGCGATGCATGAGCAAACATGTCAAGGTGGGAAAACACAAAGCATAAATACAGTAAATATTTACTACATATTGTGGAAGAAGCTCGATGCGAGGCACTCGGTTGCAAGAGGGCTACTGTGTTCAGAGGGGTCCTGGGCCCGTCGTCAAACTGCTGGAACTTCAGGCTGGAGGCCCGTGAGCTGGGCTCTCAAGTCACTCGGCCATTCCTGCTGCTTCTTCCCCTGAATGCTCAGCCCACGGAGAGAAGGTGGGAAAGGTCTCCCTGGAAAGAACTTACAAGACAAGGGCATACCACTGCCATCCCTTAAAATCCCGGAGACACGGCCTCCAGCACGCGGGCCTAGCTGGACAGAGGAGGCTTGCCCAGTAAAATTGCTGCCTGCAGCGCCCCTGGAGAAAAGCAGAGTACCACTGAGTACAGCCTTGTGGCAAGACTTCCCAGAGGTGAATCCTTTCTGTTCGTTTTTCCCCAAGGGCTTAGGCATCCAGCTCCACATTCATCCCTTTCCTCTAGCTTATCTTTTCATGACTTTGGAGAGCAGTCTTCCTTATCTAGGAAACAAATGGCCTCCACGGAGAGCTCAAAACAGCGAAGTCATTTATCTGTCTGACATGTGTTTCCCTGTTTGTTTTCTCCAGCCTTGACACAAGAGTTGTGTCAACTGTGGATGGCTGTGCCCCAGTCACTTGAGAGGCATGAATCAATTTCCAGCTGCATTTATCACTTGCTGCCTTAAATCAAGTCTAATCAATGCTTCCTTCATTTGGTATGGATTGAAACTATATATAACACGCTCAGAAAACGGCCGGGAAAGGGAACAGATCACAAACAAAAACTCCGTCGGGGATTTAGATGGAATGATGTTAAGGAAACATTTGTAGAGTTTGATTCACTTTAATGGAGATGCCTGACCAAACAGATACAGAGATTTGTTTATGAAGTTTAACTTCAATGTACCTGACATGCAATGTCATTTCATGACGGATCAGTCTATACGAGGGGACTTTTGCATCTTCAAATATTTTATATACATTATGAAGATTAAGTATACATCTGAGTAAGGTTTTATCCCTCTATGGTCTTTAACTCCTTTTTTTTTTTTTTTTTTTTGTCACCATTGACTACATGGGTCAATTTTTAGTTACAAGATATAAAATAATAAAAATCTTTGTATTAAAATACATATCCAGGGGGCGCCTGGGTAGCTCATTCAGTTAAGCTTCCCACTTCAGCTCAGGTCACGATCTCGCGATTTGTGGGTTCGAGCCCCGCATCAGGGTCTGTGCTGACAGCTCAGAGCCTGGAGCCTGGTTCAGATTCAGTGTCTCCCTCTCTCTTTGCCCCTCCCTCGCTCATGCTCTGTGTCTCTCTCTCAAAAATTAAACATTACAAAAATTTCAATAAAAAAATAGATTATCTAGGAGCCCCTCTGATATAAAAAGTTCTTTTATGAAGTCTCACAACAAAGAAAACTTAACCCTCTCTCTCCTTCCCCCAGTTCTTTGTAATAGAATTTGATCCATACAACCAAAGTGGATTTTCCACTAGCAGGTGTGAAAACCGCCCCACAGCTGTTCAGCTAACTCAGAAAGTGGTAGGGAGCAGCCCTGTCTCATTTGTAAATTAATCCTGTGCCAGTGAAAGATGATATCAGCATAGTTACTGGCACCTAAAACCCATCATGCCCACAGCAAGGCCTCGGATTATTCTTCAAGGATAATGGCAGAGGAGAGACAGAACATAGAAAAATAGGTCAATGATAATGCGAACCCAGAAGATGAGGCAGTGCCGTGATTCATTGACATAATTAATATTTCTATCTAATCTGCTGAACTGTGTAGACTTTTACCACTGTCATGCCTCTGAAGCGATTAGCAGGGCTGACTCATTTTCACAGTGCCGGCTCCCCCAGTGACCTGTTGTCAGGTAGCTGAACAGAGAGCCCTGTTCAGCTCTGGGAAGTCCGAGAATAATAACAAACCCTGATGTTGGTTTGATACTTTCCAGTTCATAAAAGTGTTTTGAACATACAGTCTCATCACCCTTTAAGATAAGCAAGAAAAAAGTTTTATCCCCATTTTCAAAAGGAAAAAGGAGGTTCAGAGGTTGGGGTACCCCCTTGGGGGCTGGTCAACACCTGAGCTCTAGCTCTGGAACTCACTTCTTTGTCTCATCAACCCCAAAGCCTTAGTTCTTCTGCTGACCCGTGACTGTCACTGAGGTCCCCTTCTGTTCTTTCCCCAACATATTTTTTTCTCCCATCACCCAGGGTTCTTGGGAAACTCCTACGGTTACAGGAGATCCCTAGAGTTGCTTGGCAGGTTGTCTAGTTTAAAAAAATGAAATAAGAGGCAGCACCTTTGGACTTGTTTTGGGTTACAGACATGGTGTAGTGTTCTTAACTCATCTTAAACAAAGACAGGGTAATGTGATATAACAAAGCTTTAACCCTCTGTGAACAAAGAGAGGGCAGGTGAAAGAAACACTACAGATTTGGAGTCGACAATTAAGGCACCCACTCATGTGGTCTTTGATACTCATGAGAGTTGTTTAATGAGCTCCTCTGTTCTGAGGATCTCTAGGATGGATCATGTTTGCTCATTCTTTTGGGGGGGTAACAGGCTTTTCCACCCATGGCGAGTCTCACACAGAAGTAGATCCTGTGCAGATTCCTAAGTTAAGGGCAGAGTCGATAGAAGGAAGAACTTCCATGGCTTTAAACTTTTTGACAAGAGTGGATCTGCTCAACTTGACATTAGTAGAAGTAAATGAGGGGAGTAACAGATAATGCATCTTCAAACTGGCTTCAGGTAATGTGCCACTGAGAAGAAATGCGTTTTCAATGGTCATAGGCATTTTGAAGCTCTCCAGGGAGCCCGAAAAAAAGTCTTGAACACATTCTGACAAAGCTGTTATAGTGTTCAGGAGTTAACATGCGTGTCGAATGGCAAAGTCACCCCAACTATCCTGTTAATACAAACTGAAATTTATATTGGAAATACAAATACTCACAACCTATATAAACCCAGAGTAAAAGGGAGCATACCATTTCTTGAAATAAAAATGCTGAGATTAATACATATCAGATTTCATTTCATTTCCTCCCTAGACCAAATTAGTTTATTTCATTTATTCATTCATCCAGCCAATATTTATGGAGCGCTGAGAATACAGGCACTGATGATTCAGTGGTAACCAGACACGGCAGAGAACCTGCTCCCTGGGAGCTTACCCTCAAGTGGGAAAATTCACATTTAAAATATGAATGGAGACTTACGCTTCCAATCAAGATGGAGTAATAAAGACCAGATTTACTCTCCCACCTAACATAACCAAAAAAGAAAAACAGGATAATACACGTAACCATGGTTTTCAAGACACTGGATGGCAGGCAATGAAAGCCTGTGATCCTGAGGGACGGGAAACAAATACAGTGAGCCACATCATCACCTGACCTGAGGCACTGTCCAGGCTGCACAGGGAGGGACAATGTAGGCAGTCCCCAGGGGACCCTGGAGTTCAGGAGACAGAGCTGAGGGTGAGGGGACACTGAGGCAGCCGGCGTTTGCAGGACAGAGTACCAGAGAGGAGAGAGCCGCAGAGAAGCCCAGATACCTGGAGAGGGGCCCCTCTGATATTCATGCGAGTACCTACTGCTAAGAGTGTGGAATCGTGGGAAGGCAGCATCTGAAAGTATTAGAGGGAACCGTGCTCAGCACGCATACAGGGGCCTATTTCCACCCGCTAGACTGGAAAATTTGTAATTCACAGGGCAATGGGAAAATCTTTCCTTAGTACCAGGAAATAGTTTGTCCTAGGCTGAACACTGTTCCAGACCTGCCTAACAAATGACATGAGCAAGACCCACAAAGATCACACTATTTCCAAGTAACTTAACTGCATCCCCAAACAAAGCCACAGAACATAAGAATACATACATATTCAGCCAGGTAAAATTTATAACGTTTGGCACTCAGTCGAAGATTACAAGGCATGCAAAGATGACTCATAATGAGGACTTGTATCCAGAATTTATAAAGAACTCTCAAAGCTCAAAAATAAGAAAACAAGCAACCCAGCTTTAAAAAGAAAAAAAAAGGCAAGAGATTTGAAAAGACACTTCACCAAGGATTTGTGGATGACAAATAAGCATATGAAAAGACGCACAGCAATAGAAGCCTTAAAAAATGCAAGTTAAAAGCACAGGGAGATACCATCTCACACCTAATAAAACGGTAAAAATGTTAAAGCCAGATCATACCCGGTGATGACAAGAATGCGAAAGACCTGGAACTGGTGGAAACGTGAACTGGGACAGCCATGTTGGGACACAGTTTGGCAGTTTCTCGAACTGTTACACATCCACCTACCATACGGCTCAACCATCCCACTACTGGATATTTACCTAAGAGAAATGCAAGCATATGTCCGCACAAAGACTAGGACACAAATGTTCGTAACAGCTTTATTTGGAACAGCAGAAAGCTGGAAACAACCCAAACGTCCATCAGTAGGTGAATGGAAAAATCTATCCAATGAATTACTACTCTGATACGGGGAAAAAACAAAAACCAAAAAAGCCCTCTCAATACAGGCTACATTGATGAATCTGAAAATAATTACAGTGAGTGAAATGAGCCTAATTTAAAAAAGAGGGGGCGCCTGGGTGGCGCAGTCGGTTAAGCGTCCGACTTCAGCCAGGTCACGATCTCGCGGTCCGTGAGTTTGAGCCCCGCGTCAGGCTCTGGGCTGACGGCTCGGAGCCTGGAGCCTGTTTCCG
Organism: Prionailurus viverrinus; assembly: GCF_022837055.1. Lineage (NCBI taxonomy): Eukaryota > Metazoa > Chordata > Mammalia > Carnivora > Felidae > Prionailurus > Prionailurus viverrinus. The sequence goes on from NC_062562.1 coordinate 39,342,952, forward strand.
ATTCTGTGTCTCCCTCTCTCTCTGCCCCTCCCCCGTTCATGCTCGGTCTCTCTCTGTCATAAAAATAAATAAAGAAAAACGAAGAAAAAAAAAAATTTTAAAAAAGAGTACATATTACATGATTCCATTTATATTAAATCCTAGGAGATGCATACTTAATGTACAGTGTCTGAGCAAGTAGAGCGTGCGACAATTGATCTCAGGGTTGCGAGTTCAAGCCCCACGTTGGTTATAGAGCTTACTTAAAAATAAAATCTTTTTTTTTTTTTCAACGTTTATTTATTTTTTGGGACAGAGAGAGACAGAGCATGAACGGGGAAGGGGCAGAGAGAGAGGGAGACACAGAATCGGAAACAGGCTCCAGGCTCTGAGCCATCAGCCCAGAGCCTGACGCGGGGCTCGAACTCACAGACCGCGAGATGGTGACCTGGCTGAAGTCGGACGCTTAACCGACTGCGCCACGCAGGCGCCCCTAAAAATAAAATCTTTAAGAAAAATATATTCATGGGCTCTACCTTGTAGAGATTCTGCCAGAACTGTTATTTCATCTTCAATATTAATTATACTTTGGTGAAAATACTTTAAAACGTTATTTTTAAGGTTGTGACAAGGAAACCAACAGGTATCAACATAAGCTCCGTGGAAAAGTGTTGCATACACTAAGAAAAAGGACCAAGTGGAAGTGAATTCTCGTTCTGTAAAGGAAACCAAACCCGCCATAATTCTCAGCAGTGAGGAAAACCACGCAGTCAATCACTTGGTGTCTGCCAGTCGCCTCTGCCCTGCACGCTGCTGTGGCTTGCAGCCGCGGAGTCCTCAGGTCCGGACACTTGAACTCTCGAGTTCAGTTGCTCTCCAAGCTCCTCTATCAGCGGCCCAGAGCCTCCAGGAGCCCGGGGGGAGGCGGGTGGCTTTCTCGGACTACCACCACATCTCTCGACGGCTGAATTTCTGCACACCCCGTCATCAATTAGCAGGTCGCCACGTTCCTTGAGAAAGGGACCCTGCCAGGAACGCACTGTCTCAGACTCACCACCTGAGAGCTCCCCTTGTTCGGAGTCCGAGCCTTCGGTCTCACGTGAGGTGGTGCTGTCTGACTCCTCCGTGTCACCTGCCTCAGGAGGGCAGGCAGGTGTCTGCTGCCTGGAAACAGGACGGCCTGCTTTTGATGCAGTGTCTTCCTCCTGGACAAGAAGTGCTGCGGCCTCCAGTTCTTCCAGTTCTAATCCCAGCTGGGCCTTTGTCAGGGACACTTTCTTTAAGGTTTCTGCAAGAGCTGCCAACTTATTGGACCTTGAAAGCCATTTGAAGAAGAAATATTAGGACAATTCATTAATTGGCCTGAGAACGAAACAGCTTCTTTATATAGCTTAAAGAAGTAAGAAAATAAAGATGGGTCCATACTTCACGTGACACACCAAGATAAATCCCAAAACAGATCAAAGAAACGTAAAAGAAAATGAAGTGGTGAGGTATGACAAGGAAATGCAAGAGATTCCCTTCATAACCCTAGGATGAGGAAGCCCTTTCTATCTATGACTTAAAATCCAGAAGCCACGAAAGACTGATAAATTCAATTTAAAAAAACCTATAGGACAAAAACCAAAAAACAAAACATCATAAACAAAGTCAATAGGCTAATACAAAATTGAGAAAAATACTAGCAACTCATGTCACAAAGCAAGGCCTAATTCCCCTAACACGGTTCTTAAAAATGGACATAACAATTCATCAGAAAAATGGACAAAAGACATAAGCAACAATTCTCACAAAAGGAGATATAAATGCCTCTTAAACGTATGAAAAGATGTTCAACTCCAGTCAAATAAGAGACCCAAACTAAAGTCACAGTGAGATACATTTCTCATTTATCACAATGGCAAACACCCAAACGTGATAACACGACGAGAGAGGCTTGGGGGAAAGACCCCTCCCCACACCGCTGGCGACAAATTAAACAGGTACAGCCCCTGTGGAAAAGGTGGCGATAACTTTCCAACTTGAGAATGTACACACCCTTGGCCGAGCAATACCACATCTGGAAATTAAACACACATGCTACAGGACAGAGGCCCAGGGTATTCACTGACATTGTTTTCAATACCCCCAAATGGTAAATAACCAAGTGCCCGCGACCGCAGGACTGGTTAACTACCTTATGGAATATCCATGCAAAGGAAGAGCCTATGGCTGTGTACGGAACAAAGCGTTCTATGGGCTAACCCAGGTTACACTGTGTAACAGCAACAACAAACGGCACACCGTTATGTGGAGGCTACCTTTTATGTTAAACAAGGGGAAAGAAATAAAAACACCCTTCTGTTTGTTTGTATACTTATCAATAAACTCTGGAAAGCTGCAGAAAACACTAGCTTATGTGAGGGGGTCTGGTGGGGACTGGAAAGGTAGAGGAGGATGGTAAGAGGGAGGCTTTTCACTGGAATTGTTTACTTTTAAACTCTGCAAGCGTAACACCTATTCAAAAATTTTAAGTATACAAAAGAGAAAAAAGCAATACTATAGAGAGCAGCATGACGTGCTTTTTACTTTTTTTTTAATGTTTATTAATTATTTTTTAGAAAGCGCACATAGGCGGGGAAGGGGCAGAAAGAAGGGGGACAGAGGATCTGAAGCAGGTTCTGCGCTGACAGTGGAGAGATATGGCGCTCAAACTCATGAACTGTGAGATCATGACCTGAGCCCAAGTCGATGTGCAACTGACTGAGCCACCCAGGCACCCCCTTTATATTTTTATCAGAAAATCATGCCATGTTATTTCAGAGGATAATTTTCAATTTGTAACATTACATTATACTAAACTTTTTTTTATTAAACTTAGAGGCATTCGTACTTTTCCTTTGTTTCGAAAGAAGCAAAAAAAGCATACTGCAGGTGTCCAAAACTCATGGCTTTACTCCTCCCTAGAGGAAAATCTGAAGTGACAACTGAAAAGGGCGGCAGTGAGCAAGTGAAAATGATCAGCACGCTGACCTTGGCTTCTACGTTTCTCTAACTCTGGAGCTGAAATGAGTGTACAAAACATTTAGTGGCTTTGAGACAAACTGGATGACGGTGAGTTCACAAGATAAATTCACTTGTAAAAGTGTAGTCCATCCCATAATATCAAGAAAATGGGGCTTTGTTTCACTGGAGCAGAAGTGACTGGTGGGGCAATGGGAACTAGTGAACAAAGGTGGTGTTTTTCACCTAAGTGCCCAGGTATATCTGAGACCCTTTGATCTCAGAATATTTAGTGTAATAATGACTTTGTGCAGGGATGCTCTGTGCCCTGGCTGCCCTCCATGAGCACAGTCAGGTCCCAGAAGCCCCACTGCAGTGTCCCAGGGTGGGTGCTGAGGTACTGCCAGGTGAATGGCCAAGGGCAACAGCCATCACTGAGGGCAACTTCCTCTTATGTGAGGAAACCCTTGAGTTTCAGTGCTGGGATTCCCAGAGCTTAGAAAAAGAACGGCGGGTAGGGTAAAGAAGAAAATTAGGATGGGATCAGCTGAAGTCAGCTTATGATTCACCAATGGTCTACAAACTCTGGATGAACTCTCATCACTTTAAGACATCTCTAAAAGCACAGTTATGGGGCGCCTGGGTGGCGCAGTCAGTTAAGCGTCCGACTTCAGCCAGGTCACGATCTTGCGGTCCGTGAGTTCGAGCCCCGCGTCAGGCTCTGGGCTGATGGCTCAGAGCCTGGAGCCTGTTTCCGATTCTGTGTCTCCCTGTCTCTCTGCCCCTCCCCCATTCATGCTCTGTCTCTCTCTGTCCCAAAAAAAATTAATAAACGTTGAAAAAAAAATAAAAAAAAAAATAAAAGCACAGTTATGGAATACCATGGTCGCGATGTAATTTACATCCATGTCCAAGACAGTTGTAGATGACATCCACAAACCATATATGCTGAAACCCTGACTGCCAGTAGTAAAGAATTTGGTCTGAATTAGTGGACCAGTTTGCAATATCTTTGCCCCAAGGCCCTGTCAGCCTAGAAGCTAGTTCACGGCCATCTTTCTCACTGAAGTGGGCCCTCTCTGGGTAGTGATGTGCACCTGTGAGAGGTAAAGAGCAAAGAATCTAGGAAAGAAGACAATGCCTCTTACTAAATTATAATATTAGAAATAAAATTTGGGGGTGCCCGGTGGCTCAGTCGGTGAGCATCCAACTTTGGCTCAGGTCATGACCTCACGGTTCATGAGTTCAACCCCGCATTGGGCTCCATGCTGACAGCCTGGAACGTGCTTGGGATTCTCTCTCCCTACCTCTCTCTGCTTCTATCTCACTCACTCAATCAATGAATCAATCAATCAACTTTTAAAAAAATAACAGGGGCACTTGGGTGGCTCAGTCAGTTGAGTGTCTGGCTCTTGATTTCAGCTTAGGTCACGATCTCACAGTTCATGGGTTTGATCCCCAGAGTGCAGGGCTGGCTTTGGATCCTCTTTCCCCCTCTCTGCCCTTTTCCCACTCACACATTCTCTCTCAAGGATAGACATTAAAAAAAAAAAAAAAAAAAAAAAAGATTTTAAAATCAAAGCTCTTCCTTCAGTGACCATACATTTCACACTCTGATTAGCCATGACAAATACTATCGACAGTATATGAAAGACAATGTTCCACACACATCCCGACACTCATTCCAAGTGACAACTTCATGGGTCAGTTGCATTTTTGTCCACATTACCGATGACAAAACAGAAGCCTAGAGGGTTAAGAGACCTGCTGCAGTTTCCCCAGCTGAAAGGGGCAGTCAAGACTGGAAAACCATGCTGCAGAGCTCTAGTGGGCTTTCTCCTCCACTACCGGGCCTCCCACAAATTATCCAGGCTCTGAAAAGTCTCCTGTCCTATGACCACATTCTTCCCTTCTCCCCAGGTGGAGCTCAATTCAACATCTTCCAAAAGAGCAAGTTCTGACAGGCATAGGCAAAGAAGGCTGCAAACAGTGATCTCTTTAGCTTAGCAGTCTTAAATGAAGTATACATCTAACTAAGCCTTAACTACAGAGGTTTAAAATTGAAGCAAAACATCTGAATTATTTGTGAGGATATGGTGAACTCTCAGGTTGAAACCATCTGGACCTTTGTTATTGTCCACTATCTGTGTCATGTGTAACAGAACAAATTTGGAATTTCAAAGCCCCTCACCCCTAATCCTGGCTCTTTTCAGACACAGTGTAACCCCACAAACTGTGAGACTATAAAGGATCTACTCTAAGAGGCAGGAAAGTGGCCCAGATGTGCCATATGACCCCCAACAGGACTTGTGCCTGTTACCAGGTGATGTGAATTTTTACCCTTGAGTTTGTTTCTCACTTTAAGTACTGCATTCATTTAAAGTGACCCATTCATATAAAATATGTAAAAAACGAATCCTATGTTCATTTTTGCTTCTTCACAGTGCTGACCCATCTCTGTTTCTTATTAATCCCACTTTTACTACCTCAAGCTGGCTACTTTCCTAAATTAATACTAAAGTTCTGAGAGAAACCTTAAGTTTATAGAGGAAGCATTCTGAATTCTCCACTTAAAGAATGCGAGAATAAAAAGGAATTAAAAATTTCAAAACATCATTGATGGAGAATGTGACCCAACAGTCCAAAGAATTAAAGTTGGGTTTGTTTCTATTAAATTATTTTATGCAGATAACTTAGCAATCACTGTTTACAATAAAAGAAACTATCTGTTTAGAGAAAAAAAATTAGGCTGAGAAAGAGTAGCCTTTTTGTTCTTTCAACCACAGGTAAAATTAGAGTTGGTTCCAAATCTGCCACTCTTATATTCTAGAACCTAACTCTGCAACGGCGCTTTCCATTTCAGAGAGCACCTCATTTAATGTAGTTAGTGGTTTTTCACCGTCACAGTCAAAACAGACCAGCTAGTTCATGTCAGAAAGCTTTGCCGAGTGATGTTATTAGTTAACCAGAATGCTTACAAAAACCAGGTACATTCTGATCCAAGCAATGAATATAATGAGTTACTAGTTGTACTTACGGTACACATTTTATATTGAAATGAAGAGCGCCTACTTGTTAAGAATGTATTTATTAAGGAATGAAGAGATTCATTATTTAAGAGCCATGACAACTGGATAATGGTAATGTCATATTTTAACACAACTATACTCAAAATAGGTTTTCCTTAGACAGTTTTTGGAAATGTAATCCTACCACGTAGCTTTTTAAAAAGCTTTCATTCTGTTTGTATATGTGAAATAATCTCCTATTTGGAGGATTTTTTTTTTTTAATTAAAAATGCTCTCTGACAAGTTGTAGCAAATACAACTACGATCAGTGACTAATAGCAACAGCTGGAAGTACACGCCTTGACCATCGCTAGGCTAATACACAACTTCCTCAATTATTTTATATTTTGGTGAATGAGTTAAAAGAAGGGGGGGGAGGGATCCAAGGCCTTATGAAATAGCCAAAACAAAGTCCAAAAAGGGCTCTAAAGTGAAGGGAAAATGATGTATAAATAGAAAGCATACATCCTGTTTCTTGTTGTAGAGTTTTGTTTCCAACTATCAATCAGCTTTTCACCACTTCCTGCAATAGCTGATCTACTATAAATCTCGTAGTAACTGACTAGGTTTCATTTCCTCTGCCAAAAGCCACTAACCTGTCAGGCATGACATACTGACACTAGAGCCAGCAACTGATAACGTAAGACAGGACGCCAGTGAGGCAATGCAACAAACATTTCATACGGGACGACAGGACACAATGACTTGGCCTTTTAATTTCAAAGGACACATACACACCAGGCTCTGTGTGGGAACAAATAGTACATCAACTATCTTTTTAAAGGGTACACTGATAATAATGGCATATGATCATAGCTCCTCCCTATTGAAAAGTACCAGTTCCAAACTTCAAAATCCCCTGCCCGAAACACAGTGATGTAGCCTGATAAAAAAGATAGTACGTTAGCTTTAAGTAGAAGTTGCTAATGACAGTCTTTTGTCTTGACTTGAAAAACACACACCAATTGATGCACAGATGATCACACAATTATGTGCCATCATACCATACTACTGAAAACCGCCTCCAGCTCCATCATTAACAGAAATGATCTCTTTAAATAAGAAGCTACTAATTTAATACAGAAAATGCTACAAGTTATTTAACCCATATTGAGTTTGGGCCAGTGAAATCAGTTTTCACCCTATTTCTGACTTCACGTACCACCACTGTGGGCTTGGGCTATGCATATTAACATGTAGTCTACAGAGCCACTGAATAATTTCCTGAAAACTCCCTGCACTGGCTTCCTAGCGCTGCCATAACAAACTACCACAAACTGGTGGCTAAAACAACAGAGATTCCTTCTTTTACAGTTCTAGAGGCTACAAGTCCTCAATCTAGGTGTTGACAGAGCTGGTCCCTTCTGAGGCTGAGGGAGAACCGGTCCCATGCCTCGCTCTTCACTTCTCCTGTTGCTGGTAATCCTGGGTGTTCCTTGGCCTATAGACCCATCATTCCAAATTCGGTCTCTGTCATCACACGGCACTCTCTGCGTGTGTCTGTTTCTTCACAAGCTGTCTTCCCTATGGCAGTGTCTCTGGCTCTTCTCCTCTCCTTACAAGGATATCAGTCATACTGGCTTAAGGGACCACGCTACTCCAGCATGACCTCATCTTAACAATCAATTACATATGCAGCAACCCCATTTCCAGATAAAGTCACATTCTCAGGTTCTGGGAATTCTGAGGGGACACTCTCCAACATACTGTACTCCTTAGAGCTGAAACAGACAGTGGAGATGCTCATTAATGGAAGATAAATTAAAACCAAAAAAGGTCACTCAAGGTAAAGCAACATAAAAAGCCAAAATTTAATAGTAAACAGTAATTTTTAAAAAGTTAAGATTTTACCTTCAAACAAAATTACAAATTACACAAACAAGTTCATAAAATGTTTAATCATTTAATATGTAGGTTAAAACTATGACTATGTACCATTTCTCTAAATGAACAAAGAATGAACCAGATATTAACTGTATTTACATCTGTTCTAACAAAATTATATTATGGCACTATATGATATTCATCACTTTAGGTCAGTCTTCTAGGGCGAATCAGAGAACAGATAACCATCGAAGCATCATCCATTTTCTCAAGGGTCTTTCAATCATGTGACACTCAAATGATTCCTTTGGTATTTAAAGATTTGTCACTAATGCCATTATTATTGTAGAGTTTTCTTCTGCAAGTAACTAGTATTATTATTTTTTAACGTTTATTTATTTTTGAGAGAGAGACAGAGCAAAGTGGTGGCGGGGCAGAGAGATAGGGAGACACAGAATCGGAAGCAGGCTCCAGGCTCTGAGCTGTCAGCACAGAGCCCAATGCGAGGCTCGAAGTCATGAACCGCGAGATCGTGACCTGAACTGAAGTTGGGACACTTACCTGACTGAGCCACCCAGGGGCCCCCTCCTGCACTTAACTAATCCCACACTTCAAAGCATCAGTGTCCATGGTTGTGTGGCTCAAGCACAGCTCCTTTAACACTTTCACTGTCTTTGTGAAGTCCTTGATCTTTCACACAATGTGCAATTTATTTGTACCAAACACTACCAACAATCAGCAAGAGGTCAAATGACAAAAAGCCTGGCTGGATGGGTGGGGAGGAAGCTAGAAAGGAAATGATATGCTACAGTGGGACTAAATTTATTAAGTGATTTGGTCATTAGGGAATATTTCTGTGTTTTGACTATCATCACTTCTCTAACTCTGGAAGTCAGAAACTCAAATAATGAATATTCAGAAATAAGGACCCCCTGCATGACATACATACACAGCTGCACACACACACAGACACACACACACACACACACACACACACACACACACATTTTTAGACTTGAGGTAAAAAAAATAAATAAATAAATTGCTATAGTAATCTCACATACTGAAGACTATGCCTCAGGTAGGGTAAATGAAGGATGGAGGTTTATCCAAATCCAGAGATCTAGAAAGGCTATCATTCGCCTCATCACTGATATCCATCTAAGAAGTGGAAGGGTGAAGGTGATAAACAGATTAAGAAAGATACAAAGTTCATAAAGACTGTTCAAAAGAAGTGGACTCAACTCCTCCTTGAAACTATTTTGCATTTATTTATGTCAGACCGAATCAGATTAGCAGAGATAGAAATGTGAGTCCCATAAATTTGCCACATTTCCCTCTACTCCCCCACATCTCAGCAGAAATGCTTTTGCTGAAATGTGCTCAGCTGTAATCCTCCAAAACTGGGTGTTCAGGGTCAATTTCAAAACCGGCCCCATGAAACTCTTGGAATTGTCAAACTCAGAGGGCTCCCTTTCCCTGCTGGCTGTTAGCGAAGTCAAATCTGTGACCCGCCTGGTGTAATGGAATGTACCCAGAGCTCCTCCTGCCTTCCTTTTCATTCTGTTGCTTTTGTTTTTTTACCTTTAATTAATGCCACGTTGTTTTACACACACACACACACACACACACACACACACACACACACACACACATGCTTTAAATAATTTCTGGTAGAAGGCAAAGAAAAAAAATTAGTCATTTGAGTGAAATAAAATAGCTGGTTAAGTAAAAAATACACAAAAACAAAACAAACAACAACAACAAAAAACCCACTTTTGTTGGACAGAAAAGGATATGGGGAAATGAGGATTATGGGTTCCAGCCTAAGACAGATATATTTTCTTCTCAAAATGATTCCACGAAGCACAACATTTTGGGTATTTCGGACTTGAACCATTTTGACAATATTTCTACATTTCATCTATGCGAAAAGGGCAGATGGTGCTGTTTAATAACAGAGGCACAGTATTTTGACCTCTTCTTAAATGTTCAGATGAAATGGCTGCTTGGATTCCATTAAACCAAGTGGAGGTCAATCAAGAAGATGGAGAAGGCATTACTATGAAGGTGGTGTCAGAAGAAAGGTGTTATAGGTGGAAATGTGTCCCCCACAAAGGTATGTTGAAGTCCTAAACCCCCAGAACCTGTCAATATGACCTCAGTTGGGAACAGGATCTTTCCAGATATAATCAAGTCAAGAGGGTGTCACACTGGGTTTGGGCAGGCCCTCAACCCAATGACTCCAAAGGGATTGCTGCCCTGATAATAATACCATGTGAAGATAAAGAGATGCAGAGAAGGCCATGTGACAACAGTGACAGAGACTGGAGCGACGTATGTACAAGTCAGGGTATGTCAAGGCTTGTTCACTATCACCAGAAGGAAGAAAGAGGCATGGAAAGGATTTTCCCCTCAACGCTCCAGAAGGAACCAGCCTTGTGGAGGACACCCTGGTGTTGGACTTCTGGCCTTCAGAACTTTCAGAGACTAACTTTCTGTTGTTGTAAGTCATGCAGTCCGTGATCATCTGTTACACTGGTCCTCAGGAACTAACAAAGAGGGGTATATAAAGATCAAGATTTTTAGAGCTGAACACAAATTAGAAAGAAGCTCATACAAGTTCCTGGTTTGACAGATGACAGAGTGGAATCACCAAAAATATCAACAGCAGCAGGGCACAGAAAAGTTGCCTTCACTGATAAAATGCAGAGAATGGAACGGTCTGTTTCGATTCCTGTCTGAATCTCAACACCTTGGTTCTACAGTTCTGTGCTATCATCATGATGTTTCCCTGTGTAAAAACCTGCAACAGCTTTCCCAAAATAGGATAGTATCCAAACTCCCCACTGAGGACAAAGTCCCAGGGATCTGGCCCCTGGGTGCTGCCTGCCTGCCTCTCAACGAGGTCACCTGCCATACGTGTCCAAGTCACTGTGCGCCATTCACCACCCTCTCTCCATCCTGAGGACACACTAATGCTGCATTGTGCCTCAAGGCCCCTGCACTTGGCGCACCCCCCCATCTGGAACATTCTTCCCCTAAGTCTTCCCATGCTGGGTCTTACTCATTCAATATCAGCTAAAATACCACCTCAGTCTTATAAAAGCAGTGCTTCCAGACCTATTTTATGTCCTGGAACACAAAGAAAGTGGTATTTGCCTGGCATGGTACTGGGCCTGCACCCTACTTGCCATCCTGAAGGTGAGGGGCCAATGTTCTCATTCCTCTGACACCCATTTGTGGTGCCATGGACCACCAGCCGGTATACCCTGCCCTTCGCCCTCCAACTTCTCATACGCAGACCTCCTATTAGGAACTTGGTGGAACAGGGCAATTTTGAGGTCTACACAAGTGGAAGTTCTGGCTGAATTTTTCAAATATGTCCTTTTTGTCTCCACCTTCCCTCTTGAAAGCAGAATGAAAATGGCTGCTTCCAAATTTCCTGGCATCCTCTGAAAAAGAGGGTTAAGTGATTTAATGTGTTTATTTCTTTGAGCGCTTGCTCTAAATGCTAAAATTTTCCTTGGTTACAAAATATAAAGTTAGTGCGCTATGTTGCTTTCACAATACTAAGACGGGAAAATACTTACGTGCTGGTATGTTTACCACACGCACAGGCTGAAGCCTACAGCTCTCCAGATTAGGACAAGTGTCAAAAACTTTGAAAATTCGAAATATTTATCCACTCACTGGTATGATACACAGTGAAACGTCTTCTGAAACACACGCTGCAATGGCACGAAGCACGTAATCCTGAGCCATTCTATGGTTTCTTAATGACAATCCTCTCCTACAAAACGAATGACAGTGGTACACTGCTCGCTGGTTTGGCTTTTCCAGAATTACTAATTGTCTGACTTGTCACATAAGCTTTGCCTCTCGCCACTCACTGTGAACCACGGTTAATACGCTCTCTAAGGGAAGTTTGGAACCTTTGATTTCCTAGTGAGAAAACAGGAACGACATGACAGGACACAGTTCTGGGACAGACAGGGGCAGTGACAGTGCTAAGTGGCCACCTCTGGGGCCGGCCCGCCATACCTTCCTCTGCTCTTACACAAATCACTCCATGCCGTGCCCACCCGTACAGTTCACTGGTATAACAAGGGCAGCTGGTTGACCTGTCTGCCTCTGTGGGGAAGCCGGACCTAGAGCTGCAGCATTCGGCCCCCTCCTAAATGGAGATCCACCACGTCTGTTCCTTGTTGCACCCGGAAGACCACCCTGGAAGGGAAGGGGTCCTGCTGGCACGTCTTAGAACTGGTCAGCAAAGGCGAAGAGGAGAGTGCTCAGAAAATATGCCACCTATAATCTAGTCAGCACTTGGACTCCCTGGTCTCCCTACTTCGCACTCCCCACACAGCTACGTTACTACGTTACTGGCTGTGCACCTCCTTCAGATTTAACGCTCTCATTGTGCCAGATTTTTTTTTAAGTGCCCCAAAGAGACCTTTAAGATTGGTGTTGGGTTGGAACATTCACAAAAATAACGCTGAAGGAACGAAACCACACACACACAAGAGTACGGATTGTATTATTTCACTTGTACAATGTTCGAAAATGGGCAAAACCAAGAGATGGTGAGAGAAGTCAGGACAGTGGTTACAGGGTGGGGGCTGGGGAATGACAGTGCACTAAGGAGCTTCTGGGAAACCTCTCAGGCACAATTCCTGATTTGGGTGGCACTATACCACACCAGAATTCATTCTTAGTCTACTTATCATCTGTGCGCACTTCAACAAAAATTAGCTTAAAACAACCATCACAATAAGAAACACGAGTCCTGGAAAAGAAGTCACAGGCTTTGGACAATCTGCTCTGGAAAAGGGGATGGAGCGTTGGAGAGGAGGAATGTGTCCATTTGAGGGGACAGGATCATGGAGCTGGCTTCGGTTTCCTCTGGCAAACTGGGCAGGACCTCTAATACAACACTCCTCACTGCAAACTTCTTTTTAAAAGTCATGGCATGTTCTACCAAATACAAAGAGAATCTTAAAATGTGCCTAGAGAAAGACCCATTAGTCATCTCTTTCAATGTGTGTACTAGACACAGAAAGTTGTTCTTTGCAAAGTACACAGCTCACCACCATGGAGGTTATTCCCCTGGTGTAGGTGAAAACCTGTCTGTGGGGGCATTTCAAATGATATTTTTAAAGGTATTCGCCCCCTAGTCCCCTGGACATTTGATCTACAGACCAACCCTAGTACTTTCTGAAATATAAAATAATAATTTCTATTAATTTTCCTTCTGGTACTGCTTCTAAGCCTCTAAAACGGCATCCTATCTATCAAAAACCTAAAGATGAGCCACCAAAAGTCTTTATACCAGTTGTATGAATATTTTACTTGAAGTGAGAGATTTTATCTAATTTGTGTATTACAGAATAAAGCTTAGTTTCATACAATAGTTTTTTTTTTTTTAATGGGCATTAAAGATTTAGAAGACTACGTTCTGTATGAGCAATCCCAATTAAAATTTATACAGCAACAAGAAAAAAACTTCCCACCTGCGGGGGGCGGGGAGGTGGAAAACAACAAGACCAAGTTTTGAGATGCTTCATTTATTATGATGATGATTAGGGAACTGAACAAGGACACATTTTTTTCGCTGAGGGGTTTTTGCCTCAATGCTGACATTTATTTTTTTGCCACATGAGGATGTTCACCAACACATTTCTCTGTGAAATAATAGAATTGGATATTATAATCAGACTTTTCTTATCTTTTTTTTTTTTTTTAATATTTAGTTTTGTCAGAGAAAGAGAGAGAGTGCAGGTATGCAAGTGGGAGAGGGGCAGAGAGAAGAGGACAGATGATCCAAAGTGGGCTCTGCGCTGACAGCAGCAAGGCTTATGCAGGCGTGAACCCACGAACTGAGAGATCATGACTTGAGCTGAAGTTGGATGCTCGACTGAGCCAGCCAGGTGCACCTATGGTCAGACTTTTCAAATCAATTCTGAAATTCAAGAGATTTCTTTTTTTTTTTTTTTTAATTTTTTAATGTTTATTTTTGAGAGAGAGACAAAGACAGTGTGAGCAGGGGAGGGGCAGAGAGAGGAGGAGACACAGAATCCGAAGCAGGCTCCAGGCTATGAGCTGTCAGCTCAGAGCCCGACGTGGGGCTTGAATTCATGAGCCATGAGATCATGACCTGAGCTGAAGTCGGACACTTAACCGACTGAGCCACCCAGCTGCCCCTTTTTAATTTTTTTTCATGTTCATTTATTTTTGAGAGAGAGAGAGCACAAGATGGGGAGGGGAAGAGAGCCGGAGAGACACAGAATCTGAAGCAGGCTCCAGGCTCCAAGTTGTCAGCACAGAGCCTGACGTGGGGCTCGAACTCTCGAACCATGAGATCATGACCTGAGACGGAGTCAGTTGCTTAATCCACTAAGCCACCCAGGTGCCCCAAGGGAGTTCGTTTTCTAATAAACTCCACTCATGTGTAGATTAACACTCAAAGTTAATATTTCTTATACTGATGATAAAGTCTCTAGAGGAATCCACTCCTTCCCTTCCCTTTCCTTATTTAAGCTACCTCTTCACAAAAAAGAACTATTTAGCACTCTTCAGACTAACCCTAGGGCTTTACTTTATATTACCTGCTGTCCCCTCAGGAGTTATGCCACAGATTACATCACTCAATTCTACTCTCATCAGCCAGAGACTAACCATTTATGCCTCTGGCTAATCTGTTTCTAAATAAATTGTCAATTTCCTGCAATAAAATTTCTACAGAAAATCTCTAAATTCTACCACAGGTCAACAGTGCCTTATCTGAAACCCTTGGACCTGTAGGAATTTCCATTTGTTTGTTTTGCATTTCCGAAAGGTAATCCTGGATATGTACTACTATACCATCTATGACCGAACACCCCCAGCAACAACTTGTAATCAAATATACTAATATTTTTCTGCAGCAAAATGTACAGCTAGTCTCTCCGAGTGGAATAAGGAAAGATTATAAATAGCCTCATGTCAGGTGAGTTCAGGTCAGTCAGGTTTTGCTGCCAATTGCCCTGAAGATACTTGTGCTTTCAAAATTTTCTGGGTTTCAGAATTGCACACAAGGGGTTGAGCACTAGAACCAGAAGCTAGCAGACTGAGTTGCAGCTTTTCAGCTCAAGTGCCCAGGTCCAAGATCAGCCTTTTGACAAATATTCACCGAGCACCTGCTATCTGCCAGGTTTGGTGTATATAATGGTGAAGACAAAACACAGTCTCCGATTTGCAGATCAGATCATCTCAGTCTGTGGAAGGCAAGAAACAAGCCATTAGAGCATGGTGAAGTAAGTTTATGAGAATGATTAACACAAGGTACTCAGCGAATGTCTAGCTCAGGGGCTTTGAGAGTCTTGGGCACAGAGGAGACAGTCTCCTCCTACAGAGAGTTCTATGCAAAAACCATTCTGTATTTTTAAATGGAGGCAAGGAATCCACCCAAATCCTAATTCTGCCCAGGTTGACTACTTCAATGCTTTTCTTGAAATTTCAACTATAAGGGGCGCCTGGGTGGCTCAGTCAATTGAGCATCTGACTGTTGATCTCAGCTCAGGTCATGATCTCATGGTTACTGAGTTTGAACCTCACATTGGGCTCTATGCTGAAAGTATGGAGTAGGCTTGGGATTCTGTCTCCCTCTCTCTCTCTGCCCCTCCCCCACTTGCTTTCTCTCTCCCAAAATAAACTTAAATAAATTTTTAAAGAAATTTTAAATATTAAATTCTTTGAGGAAACACATATATATTCTTTTCTGTCTCTTGTGTGCTAATCCCTATATCAATGCTTAGTCAGTCTATAACGTATAGTAGATTCTCATTATTTGCAGATTCCATATTTGTGAATTCGCCTACTTACTAAATTTTATTTGTAACCTCAAAGTCAACACTCCTTAGCACTTCTATGGTCATTCACGGACATGCACAGAGGGATGAAAATTTCAGTTACAAATCAACGCATTTCCAGACTTCTTGTTTTAGCTCTCATACTGTGAAAAACATGTCATGTTCATGGTCTAGATAGTGCCACATTGGGCTTTTTGTTGATAATTTCACTCTTTAAAATGGCACTCACACTTAGTGTCAAATTACTTTCTAGTATTCTTAAGTGCTTGAAGGTTATAATGTGTCTTATGAAAGAAAATAGTTGTGTTAGATAAGCTTTGTCCAGGCTTGAGTTCCCAAGCTTTTGCCATGAGGTTCACTGCTAATGAATCAACAATACATATTAATACGGTGCCTTTAAACATAAACACACATAAAACAAGGATACCTATTGAATGACTGATGAAAACGTAACCAGAGGCTCATAGGAAACTAACCCTGTATTTCCCCTAGGAGCAATGATTGAGTTTGCTAAGTCAGGGTTTGTAGAAACTTAATGGAACATAACTGCTATGAATAATAAGAACTGACCGTAATTCGGTCCTGGCCGTGACACCAAAGAGGAAGGACAGCCACTTTAGGGTGGAATGGTAAAGGGAAGGGGCAATAGCAGAAAAGGTCTCCTACAAAAGGGGTGGTAATCTACAATGAAACATTTTTAAGGCCTATGAGAGCAGTCCAAGTGAGAAAAGTGGGAAGGGTTCGGTGACACGGGAACCAGAGGATCACAGCACAAGAACAACAGCACCGTTAAGTCCATGGCTACATCCCTGGACCACAGGACAGACTGACAACATTCCACAAAAACTAAATACGTATGACCCTGGAACAACACGACTTTCAACTGCACAGACCCACTGACATGCAGATTCTTATCAATACATACAGTACAGTGCTATCAGGGTATTTTCTTTTACAGTTTTCTAAGTAACACGGCCTTTTTTTTTCTAGCTTACTTTATTGTAAGAATACAGTATGTAATACATGTAACACAAAATATGTGTCAGTTGCTTATGTTATCAGTAAGGCTTCTGGCCAATAGTAGGCTGTTAGTAGTTAAGTGCGGGCAGAGTCAAAAGTTATATGCAGATTTTTGACTACATAGAGACAGAGACAGGGACTGGGGAGGGGGAGAGGTTTGGCAGGCCTACCCCCCAATGTTGTTCAAAGGTCAACTGTATCTTGGAACGGGCAGGAAAGAGAGGTGCACATAAGAACATCTACTTACAAGGGACCTTGACTATCAGACCCAAAAGCTGAAATGTCCATAGTTTTGAACGCTCCTTTTGCCTCTCATTAAATCTTCCAGGACACTAATTTTTTTAAAGGTACAGTGAGCCTTCAGAGTGAGTCAGGTGCTGTCAGCCTCTCTGTACCATAAAAACCGACTTGTAATTTTGACCCAGGTCCCTAGAGGGCCATTTTGATCCATGGCTTAGCACATACACACACCCCCTCCGGGGTATAACCACCTCTCACAGGCAGGGAATCAATGTAAAAGACTGCTAAGGCTTGGAGTATTCAATGACTGCCTTTAGAAGGCACACATTCTGACAGGTGTGATGTGGTATCTCATTGTGGTTTTGATTTGTATTTCCCTGATGCTGAGTAACGTTGAGCAGTTTTTCATGTGTCGGTTGGCCATCTGGATGTCTTCTTTGGAGAGGTGTCTGTTCATGTCTTTTGCCCATTTCTTCACTGGATTATTTGTTTTTTGGGTGTTGAGTTTGATAAGTTCTTTATAGGTTTTGGATACTAACCCTTTATCTGCTATGGCACTTGCAAATATCTTCTCCCATTCTGTCAGTTGCCTTTTAGTTTTGTTGATGGTTTCTTTCGCCGTGCAGAAAGAAACTTTTTATTTGGAGGAGGTCCCAATAGTTCATTTTTGCTTTTGTTTCCCTTGCCTTCGGAGATGTGTTGAGTAAGAAGTTGCTGCGGCCAAAGTCAAAGAGGTTTTTGCCTGCTTTCTCCTCGAGGATTTCGATGGCTTCCTGTCTTACATTTAGGACTTTCATCCATTTTCAGGTTATTTTTGTGTATGGTGTAAGAAAGGAGTCCAGGTTCATTTTTCTGCATGTTGCTGTCCAGTTTTCCCAGCACCATCTCTATTCTTTTCCATTGACCTGAGTGTCTGTTTTTGTGCCAGGACCATACTGTCTTGATGATTACAGCTTTGTAATACAGCTTGAAGTCCGGGATTATGATGCCTCTACTTTGGTTTTCGTTTTCAAGATTGCTTTGGCTATGTGGGGTCTTTTCTGGTTCCACACGAATTGTAGGATTGTTTGTTCTAGCTCTGTGAAGAATGCCGGTGTTATTTTGACAGGGACTGCAAAGTAGCCCTATTCTAAAGGTCCTTTTGGCTCAAGAGTCACCAACTTGGCCTCTCTTGATCTGAGGCTCATTCTCAGAAACGTTCTCTCTCCGTCTGCTCTTTTCATTTATTCATTCAGCACTCAAACTCCTAACGTGCCCAAGCAATGAACAAAACAGACAAGAATCATTGTGCTCATGGAGCTTCTACTCTTTCATAGGAAAAGACAGACAATAAACACAGAGCAAGTAAAATATAGAATGTGCCAGATGTTATAAGTGCTGTGGAAAAAAAAAAAAAAAAAAAAAAAGCTAAAAAGGTGGCCCGGGAGGGCTACGGGTGGGGAGTGTTCAATTTTCAGGAGTGCTTCAAGAAGGCCTCACTGACTGAAAGGTGATGAAAGGGACCAATATATTTGAATAGCCTGAACTGTGGAACCTAGCTTTATTCTTGATTTTTACCTCTCTCATTTCTTCCTGGCTGACCTCTCTAGTCTATTAAGCTTACTCACACCTACCCCCTCTCCTAGCATTGACAGCCACCTGGCTACTTGTAATCTCCAGATCATGTTGCCATGCCTCTGTTACTTCTTCTAGTACCTTTTATTCACCTGGTCCTGAGACCCACCCTACAGTGTCCCAAGTTCAGGGGAAACAGCAACAGGTTACCTTGTCCTAAAAAGGAAGACCCAGAAGCTTAGCAAAAAAAGAACAATTGTGGCCAAGTCAGAATTCTATATTACTTCGTACTACAAATACAAACTAGATAGAACTATTTGAGGGCCCCAAAATGTATCATTCTACAACGAACTTATCTCATGTAAAAAACTGGAGACGATGCCATAGGAAGGCCTCATGCTCAGCCACCAGGACAGCAAGGAGTACAGATTTCAGCCTATCCAAGCCCCTGTTACGGGTGGCAGGGATGACATTGAGGGCACAATTCTCCTTTAAGAACCAAGCATGTCACTTTGTTGAAGTCTACACCATCTCAGATCAGAAGATATCCGAGAGATAACCGAGTCCAGGGTTGTCCGGTACAGCTTTACATAATGACAGAGAAGTTCTCTATGCTGTCCAGCAAGGTGGCCATTAGTTACATGTGGCTACTGAGAACTTGAAATGTTACCAATGTGACTGAGGAACTGAATCTTAAATCTTATTTAATTGATTACATTAAAAGAGCCTCATGTGGCTCTGCATACAAAATTGGACCACACCAATCTAATTTTCTTTGACAAAGATGAGGCCTAGACATAGCTAAGGCCACAGGACTAACCACAACCTTGAGTACTAATATTCCACACCGGCATCAGACTGGAGGGTTTTCCAACGGCTTTCATGTGCATGAGCCTGTCGGATCCTCTCCTTGGCCACATGAGCTAAACAGGTCTGTACACCTGTCCGTGCTTCATCGGTGCTCAGAAGCAAACATGTGCCTAATGGCAAAGGGTTAATCCCAAGGACGGCCAGAGCTGCTGATGTGCAGACCCACTAGGTCCTGGCTCACAGTGCGGTAGTGATACCATGTGGGTAATTAGAGGTCATTTACTACATGAAACAAGATTCTTGAAGAGGGCACTTGCCAGGAAAACCACTGGAGAATCTTTCCTATGTCATGGGATCCAATCCTTGACAAAACATGTATGCAGATTAAGTCTCCCGGGGTAGTTTTATCTGGACGGGAACTGTAATGTGTTCCATATTTTAAGGTGGTAACCACGATTCTCAAAATTAGGACTCAACTAGTCTGTTGGCCAGCTTCTTACAATCCCCTGTTCGCTTTATCATCAAGACATAGAAGCAAAAAGTCTTCTATAATTAGAACTGAAGAGTTGCCAAAGTTTCCCAATCAGACCCAAATTACTACCTACAAAAATTACTGATGGCTAAAAATAAGAATGAAAAAGTGGCTCAAAGATATTATTTGACTAAATATACGGCTACACAGTACAACTTAAACCGCCAGTCAGATGGTTGTTAGAACCAAACCTGTTGGCTGAACAGCATTTCATGTTCCTACACGAACTGGTTGCAGAAGCCTAATTATGGTTTGATTCAAATGATGTTATCAAACGCTTCCCGCATGGCGTGAGAGGCAGAAATGCTCTCTCCTTTCATTCCTTGTCAGGGCATCTGTGCTGGTGGTTTTTCTTGGAGCCACCTCATTCCACAGAGACAAATCCAGCCCCTGCGATGAGCGGTTTACAAAAAAGCAGGGGCTGCTGTCGGCGGGAGCACCGGAGCTGGGCTTTGATCCCAGCTGCGGTTCCCACCTGCTCAAAAAAGGCAGCCACAGCGCTACAGCTTTTCATTCCCCTGCTCAAAAACACAAGAAATCAGCAGAGATGAGCTGACAGGGAAAACATTACACAAATCGCTGACCCTGCTGCAGGCGGCGAAGGGCTGCCTCTGCTTGGCTTTGATTTTCCAGAGCTGGAGCCCGAGGGGAGAGACAGTTTGACTTTCTTCTTTCCTAGTGCTCCCGACGGCAAGGTGCATTCAGACGGAGCCCGGAGGAATACCAAGTGCAGAAGAAAGGCGAGTAAATAAATAAACAAAACAAGAACACAGGCTGAACAGCGGAGAGGGGAAACAGCAGCAGCCAAGAAGAAAGATCATATTCCTGGTTAAAAGCAAATCGGTGTTACAGGTTTTCGTGAAGCCACACAGAGGCCCGAGCTCTGGCTGTGATCTCCGTCGTGCTACTGTCCTGCTGAGGGAGGCAATGAAGTACGTACATGCCACAAACCTTACTTACGCATTCCTATTGTTTAGTGTGTGTCTGAAGAAGAAACCGACAGGGTAGCTCTCCACCTGCGGGAGAGGTGCTGGGAACAGCAATTCCTGACCAGCTTTTGCCCTGACAAGCACACAGACCCCTCTCTCCTTTATAAGCAGCCTATTTGCTGCTTACTGGTCATCCACATTTTGCCTTAAAAACAGGGTTCAACATGACCCATACAGCCCGCTGGTGTGTGCATCATCAGTCTGTTTTCTCTGTTTTCTCCTAAGCGTTCGAGAGGCCTGCTGCAGCTTCTGAGATGGATTCCACTATAACGTGGTCACTGCTGTCACACAGGTGCCACAGTTATCGAGTGCCTGGGATTTGCTGGGCATTTCACTAGCCCCAGCAGTAAAGTGGTACACAAGCAAAGCATGGCTCCTGCTTGCATGGAGCTTGCAGTCTGGCAGGAAGAAAGTACAGGAACTTCCGATCCCGTATCAGACCCCTTGTCCACTCGGCCAAGGCCACCAATTGTGCTGCTCTCACCGGCCGTGCAGATGGAGTCTAGTGGAGGGGGCGGGGGTCTGTGCCACAGCAGACAGGGCCAGTCCCGCATAATGGAGACAGCTGGCCTCAGCTCTAGCCAATTGTTACCATGTGGGGATGTGGGCCCAGCAACTGCCAGGACTTCCGGTATTTCAAGAGCAGCTGTAAATCCAGACTTTTACATAAAATCTTTCAATTTTTAAGTGCTGACAACCAATTCAAAGTTTTTAAAAACTCATTGAGAGCCAAATGTGACCCAAGGGCCCCTGGCGTGCAACTTCCACATTCTGCAGACTTCGCTCCTTCTCCCCTATGCCCTAACATATCGTGTACACCCCTAAGGACCTGCCACTAGTGTGACCAGTTTACCTCTGTTCCCATACCCAGCACACCCTAAGTTTGGGGATCTGCCTCAGTTGTGCCCTTGCCTAGAACTTCCCCTTCCTTTCTTTCTGTCCCTGGCCAGACTCCACCCATCGCAAGTTCCCAATTCAACACTCTACTTCCCAAGCCTCCTAGACCACACCGAGTCGCCCTTCCTCGAATCCCGATCTTTCTTATGACTGTACCACTGGCGATGTGGAGGGGCTCCCACTCCACAGTGCTCTAATTCTGCCATCTGTGTATCTTCTCCCCAACCAGACAAAATGCTCAATTAGGGAAACCATGCTGAAACTTTGTCTACAGCGCATGCAGTATTAAGTGGGGGCAGTCTGGTGTCAGTCACTCTGGAAGATGACAGGGAACTAACTGACGGACCACAGCAAGGGGGCTAAAAGCTCAGGCTCTGAAGAACAAATAGACCTGTATTACCTTATCTCTCTGAGCCTCAATTTCCGTATTTCTAACCGGGGGCTCTCAAAATGGACACAGACCCCAAATTCACATAGTACCTGTGAAATCAGGAGAGATGATGAACGTAAAGTGCACAGTACAACACCTGCCATGCAGTGAGCTGTTACTATTGCAGACTCAGTGCCTAACCCAGCCGGTGTTATTGTTAAGCAAGCACTGCATGGCTGGCAATTTGTTATTCACGAACCGTTTATCGACTGCTTACTCTGTGTTAACATGCTCCAATCATACCGCATGTGTTTCCTCATCTAATTCGCCGCATTTTGTGAACAGCTGAAGCAGAGAGAATTTATATGAGTTGTCCAAGGCCATACAGGCAGAGCAGAGATGTGAAGTCAGCCAGCTGGCTCCCACACTCTTAACCATGATACTCTATGGTCTCTCCACATTCCTGATGGCAAGGGACACATTCTGACCTCAACCTTCTGCAGGAGGGTTTGGCTCCTGCAAACAGGAGGATTAAAAGCAGGATTTGGCTTTGTGGGCCGTGGCTTAAGACGACAGAATGATCAGGACCTGGCTTGGGCCAGACTATATCTCTGAAGACTCATGGAGTTTGCTGCTCTGTGTGACCAAGGTCTGTCGGTTTGTTCAATAAACTGAGAATGAAGAGAAGAGAAAAAATGCCCAAATCATAACATGATAGCTGGTATTAGGGAAGGCAAAACTTGTGACACAGGTTACACTAACAGAAAAGACAGTTTGCTCATCACAGAAAAAATAACTAGGGACGGAATCAGAACCATGTTTCTAGCCTCCAACATCCAGAGAAGACAGAAAAGAGGCATCTATATCCCGCTTCACTTCAAAAAGGTAAAAAAGGAAAATGATGAAATCAAAGACAGTGAACTCAAAATTCACGAACGGCAGGCAGTTAAGAGGGGGAAACGGTGGCCTTCAGGAGCCTCGCGCAGAGGACAGGGCCTGGGTTTTAAGCTGGCATATGACAATTTCCTGTGTCTTCTTTATGGGCAGAATACAGAAAACAGGGTGGATGATTATAAAGCTGACTGGACGCATATTTGACTTTACAGGCGAGAGCAATTTAAAAACTGAAGGAAAGTATCTAGTGAAGAGCACCAAGCTGTTAACGACAGACTTCCTCATTGCACATTTCATTCACTGTCTTAGATGAAATCAGAAAATGTTCATTCTAATTCCTTAAGGGTGGAAGCCTTATCTAACTTAACGCCTCTTCAATTCCCCAGGGCCTTGCCTTATGCTTGGCATACAGTAGGTACTTCAAAAATGATCACTGAAGGAATTTCAAGAGGAAGTTTACAAACTATGTTACAGCAGATGGCAGATTCCAGTTCCGAAAATATTATTAATACAGGTGGACAGAATAAACCCAATCCAAAAAGGTGCAAACGAACAGGGACAAATACAAAGTTCTTCAACCACTTATAGAGAAGCAGAATTACAGTTAAACACCAATGTCTGAGACTAAATTGTTAAGAGTTTTGGCTAATTGTAAACTATAAGAATAGTGTGTTGAGGTTTCCCAATAATAAGCAGATGAGCTCCCAGACTAAATGAATACGGTAATGTACACACACACACACACACACACACACACACACACACACAAACCCTGAAAGGTAACAGCTCAAAAGCTCCTCTCTACTTCCTGGCCAAACCTGGAATGTTTGGTTTAGCTTGAAGGATACTTAAAAAGGATGCTGGGAAGTACTGTCAGGGGAAGTACTGACAAAGTAGTTTGCCTAAAAGAAGACCAGGAATGCTGAAGATTTGGGACGCACGAACCTGTAAGAATAACTTCAAGACAAAAAAAGTAGATCGGGAGCCCTGAAAAGGGATATAGTAGCGATCCTCTAGATAGCTGAAGGCATGCTAGAAGAGAGAACAGACTTATTCTATATGGGTTCAGAATTAAAACTAATGTGGGGCACCTGGGTGGCTCAGTTAAGTGTCCAACTCTTGATCTCAGCTCAGGTCTTGGTCTTGAGGGTCGTGAGTTTGACACTTAAGTAGGGCATGGAGCCTACTTATAAATCAATCAATCAATCAATCAATCTCACATGAAGAAAATAGATTTCAGTCCAACTTAAGGGAGAACTTTTTTAACCAATCTAAGGTGCTTCAGAGTAGAACAGGCTCTCTCACTCATGAGAGGGTTTCTAGGCACTGGAGCCATCTGTGACAAGGCTAAGCAATCACACAGTGACAACAGCACAGGGGGAACTGATCCCCAAATGAGAAGACTGTGCAGCATTTCAATTCTATGAGTGACTGAATTAAAGATGTTCATCGCCAAGAAAAGCTGTACAATGGAGATGACTTTGCTGGGGTGACGAGAGAAAGCTTCAAACAAAATGTAGTATCCCTGACAGAGAAAACGGAATACACAAAGGCAATGAAAAGCTGAAGTTTATGGCAAACTTGGGAAGTGGTGACAGTATCTGTCTGGCAGGAGAAGGACAGGGAGCTCAGTCAGCAGGAGTGAAGGATGAAGCATAAAAGATGAGGAGGAGGAGGATACAGAGCTCGGGCCGTGAGCCCAGCTGAGGCACTCAGGCTTCTGTGCTGCTGGGAAGGGGAAATCACCGAGAACTTCTGTGGACAGCCATGATCAAAACGGGCATTTCAGAATGATCAGACTGGCATCATTGCAGGAAAAACAAGAGGGGAACGAGGTTCTGGTGGCAAGAAGAACAGACAGAATGCTCCGGCATCAGTGAGAAAACAAGAGCCTGAATTAAAAGACAAGCAGTAAGACCAAAAAGAGGAATTTAAATCAAAGACATCATCTAGGAAGAATTACAAGGACTTTGTGAATGATTCAGTGTGGGGTGGAGAGTCAAAGACAGATATACCTGAATCGGGGAACCCACATATGTCAACATGCCCAACAGTTAAGACCAAAATAACCCCCAAAACATCTAAAGTCACAACTGGGTCCCAAACTACTATCCCATCACAGCTTTACATCCTATGCTCAGAGTACATTTTTCACATACAAAAAAATACAAGATTTTGTAATTATCTTTGAATGTGAAACCAGTCACCAAAAGCTTATAGAATCACGTCTATAAAAATTAATTCCTCCAAGGACAGAAAGAAGATATGCCAGGTAAACACTAACCAAAAGAAAGCTGGGATCTCCATATTAATATAGGACAAAATAAACAAAGGTAAAAAAGCATTATTAGTGATATAGAAGACCACTACATAATAAACATTGCAATTCTCCAGGGAGATGTAACAATTTTAAACTAGCAAAAATGAATAAAATATGCCTCAAAATATAAAGTAAAAATTTACTATCTGTCTACAGGAAGATAATGACACAACCAACACAGTACGAGATTTTCACACAACTCTTCCAAGGCAAAAACGGATGTATGAAACAGACAAAACAAACCAACAAGGATAAAAAACTTTAAACAGCTCAACTGATGAGTTTCACCCAGTGGACACAGAACTCAAGCTTTAAAATCTATGAAAGTGACTGCATACGAGACATAAAATTAATCTCAACAAATTTCAAACAATGGTAAAATTCTCTGACAAATACAAGGACATTAGAAATCAGGAACAAAGACAGCATTATAAAAAACCCATTTACATGGAAAGGAGAAACATACTTCTCCACATTTCATGAGTAAAATCAGAAAATATCTGGAGTAGAATAATAATGAAAATTCAGTATGTTTCAAACCCTGTTAATGCACACAAAGCAGACGCCTGTGGGAAAGTGTATAGGCTTAAATAAAGGCTCCAAAGCTAATGAATTAAGCATCTAGATAAGTGGGGGAAGAGGATGCCTAAGAAACCCCCCAAAAGAGAAGGAATTAAATGATACAGATAACAGCAAAATGTAGGGGCACCTGGGTCATTGGTCAGACTCTTGATTTTGGCACAGGTCATGATTCCAGGGTCATGGGATCAAGCCCTGCAGAGGGGTTTTTGCTGACCATGGAGCCTGCTTAAGACTCAGTGTCTCTCTCTCTCTCTCTCAAATAAAAAAAAAAAAAAGCAGAAAGTAATGACACAGAAGACAAACAAAACTAGAAGATCAAAAGAGCAAATATTGGTTCTTTGATAAACTAGTCAAATATACTCTCTTGAAAGATTAATTTTTTAAAAAAGAAGGAAACATGAATATTACAGTAAGATAGGACACAATGCATTACAGTAAAACAACGCATAGATGCTGTAAAGAAAACAGTTAAGAGAAAATAAGAATAACTTAATGTCCGATACTTTTGAAAATTTAGATGAAGTGGACAAATTTCAAGAAAAACACAACCTATCAAAAACCAACTCAAGAAGAAATAGAGAACCAGAACAGTTTTATAACAATTGGAAAATGTGACTGAATCGTTAGAAATCTCAAAAAGAAGAAAGATGGTTTTGGTGAATTTTACTGAAGAATCAAGGAAGAGATTACAATTTATAGAAATTACCTCAGAGAACAAAAAAGGACAGTACAAGACTGGAAAATTATGAGCCAAATTCCTTTTTCCTTCTTCCTCCCTTTTCCCTCCTTCTCTCTCCATTTCTGTTTCTTGGTGTGTATAATACACAAACACAGTCAAGCAAATCAAATTCAGAATCACATTTAAAAAATTCATCACAATCAAGATGGGTTTATCCCAGGAATGCAAGGCCTGACTTAAGTTAGACATTTTATAAATGCCATTCATTATATCAACATATTAAAAAAGAAAAACCTTAAGATCATCTCAAAAGATGAGGGAAAATACGCAATAAAATTCAAGGACCATTTGAGATAAAAAACTCTTCGCAAACTAAGAATAATGTGAACTCTTCTTAACTTGATAAAGGCGATCTACAAAAGCCCACAGCAAACATCAAAAGCATTTTCTTAAAGATGAAGAACAAGATAGAGAAATACCTGACCACCATTACCTATTGGGCATTGTGCTAAAGGGTGTAAACAGTACAGTAAGATGAAGAATAAAGAAAAAGAAAGAAAGAATATAAAAATTGGAAAAGAAGAAACCAAATTATCACTATTTGCATTGCTATTGCCTATACAGAAAACTGGAGAGAACCTATAATAACAGTTAATAGTAGAGTTTAGCGAGGTAGCTGGATACAGAAATTGATATAAAAATGTGAAATTAACATTTCTAGATGCTTAAACAGTTGGAAAGTGATTTTTTTTAAAAAACTATCATTTACAATAGCAACACACAAAATCTATAGCAGTTAATTCCAACCAAAGATGTACAAAGTTTTTAAGGATACTATGATAAAATTTTATTGAACGACATTAAAGACAACTTAAATACAGAGTCATACCATGTTATGGAAGGGGACTAAATGTTTTAGTCTCCCCAAATGGATTTATAGATTCAAAGCAATTCCAATCAAAATGTTTTTCATGGAACTTGACAAGCTGATTCTAAGATATAAAGCCACAGTAATTAAGAATGTATGGTATGCGCACATGACAGACAAGCAAAGCAGTGGAACTGAAAAGACAACCCCGAAACAGATCCAAGTATAGATGTAAACTTGATGTATGGCAGGGTGAGCGCTGCAGGATGCATGAGGCAAGGATGGACTATTTAATAAATGAAGCTGGGGTAAGGTGATCCACATGAGAAAAAATGAAACTGGATCCCCTCTCTCATGAAATGCACCAAATCAGTTCCAGGTGGACTAAAGACTTAGATGCTAGATGCAAAAGAATAAAAATTTCAGGAGATACTATATGAGAATATCTTTATGACATCCACATCATACAAAGTTTCTTAAATGAGAAACAAAAAGCATGCCTATAAAGGAACATATTGATAAATTCTACAACATTAAAATTAAAAACTTCTGCTTATGAAGACACTACAAGGAACCTAAAAAGATAAACTACAAACTGGGAGAAAATGTTTGCAACATGTTTAACTAATAAAGGACTAATATCCAGAATACCAGAAGGATCCTAAAAATCAAAAAGAGAAAGAGAGCACTAATGAGCAATAGGCAATACCACAGACAGACGTCTCAAAGAAGAGCGAACACGAAAGACCCATAAACACATGAAAAGATGCTCAGCCTCATAACCTATCAAAAAAACGAAAATGGAAATGACAAAAGGAACTCTTTCAACACCCTCACCAATTGTCAAATCTTAAAATCTAAACAAGTGCTGGCATTACGGTTGAACTAGGGAAATTCTCGTACTTTGCCGGTGGGTGAAGCAGTTGAAATAAATTGGTACCACCACTGTGGAAGACAGTTGGACATCACCCAGTAAAGTCTCACCCACAGCCATCACCTAAATCCTAGCACTTCCATTCCCAGGCACAGAGCTTGCTAGAGAAGCTGTACATAAGCACACCATGAAGCACGCACAAAGATGTTCAGAGCAGTGTTGGCCTAATAACCCAAACTGGAAAGAAACTATTCACCAACAAACAATCTAGAGAATAGATAAGCAAACTGCAATGTATCACACAATGACAAAGTACACCATAGGAAAAAAAATAATAAACTACACCACTGTACATCATCACGGATAAATGAAAAAGGAAAAAAGAAAAAAACATTACATCCAAAGAGGCAAGTGATAGAAAAGCACACACAATATGAGAAGTGAGCAAAACTAAAAGTAAACTGGGGTACATCCATAGACGGTAAAACCTTAAGGGAAAGCAAGGTAATGATTAACACAAAAGTCAGGGTTGTGGTAGAGGGGGGAACATGATTGGGGCTGGTTCCACAGGAAGCCTCTGGGAAACTGGTCATCTTTTTTTTTTTTTTTTTTTTTTTTTAAGTTTATCTTATTTATTTTTTTAGTCGTCTCTACACCCAACATGGGACTCGAACTCACGACCGTAAGATCAAGAGTCATTTGCTCCTCTGACTGAGCCAGCCAGGTGCTCTTGGTTATCTATTTCTTCAGGTTGATGGTGGGTACAGGCATATTCAATTTATTATTATTCTTTAAAATGTACACATATATTTTATGTATTCTATAATTTTGTATTTCATGAAAAAATATTTTAAGAAATATCTCTACAAACAAAAATGGTACACAAAATATAACCTTCCATAAATACCTGAGTCCAACAGTTCCTTTAAATAATGAAGGGAACAATAACAGAGAAAGACAACTATCCCTTACCCAGAATTATAAACTAAAGTACAGATCACCCACAGAGAGGCAGGGCTCTGTACAGAGAAGAATTTCTCTAAGAAAAGCCAACAGCCTGAGAATTACTTTATGCTAATTAGGGCTCTTCACCCGCTCAGCTGCACAAGCCATAAACCTAGGCATCAGGTGTCACGCTCCCTATTGCCTTCCCCCACCCTCCCCAAATCCACCTTAGTTCCTAATGCTACTGCCCTGGTCAGGCTACACTCATGCCTCCCAAGGACCTTTCAAACTGGCCTAATAAGCAATTCACACTACTGTCCCTGCCACGGATCTTCTCCCACCAGATGCCCCAAAGCCTTCCCTGGCTTCCCGTTGCTCTAAGGGTAAAAGTTAAACTTCTGAACACAACTTAGAAGGTACTGTAATATCTGGGCCGTGGTTAAATCACCAGCCTCATCATGGCCCCTCAGCACCCACCTCCTCCACATGCACACATTTGTCTGTTTCAGCCACACTGAACACCCTATCTTGTTTCAGTTTCTTGAACACACACAAAAGTCCCTCCTGCCACAGGACTTCTGCACATGGTGGACCTACTACACCTTCCTGAAGTCCACCTGTCTTAACTCCTACTTGTACTTGAGTACCCAAAGCACACTTTTCCCTGACACAGCTCTCCCCACCCCTCATCCCCCCAAGTAGACTAGGTCAGCGATCATGTGCTTTCTCAGCGACAACAAACTTCTTCTGTAGGTTTTGACTCCACTTTCTGTGTAACTGGTTATTTGATTAACAATTCTCTTCCCTTAGACCTTAAGTTCCTGGAGGGTGGGGGCCATGTCTGGTTCTCACTTACCATCCTAGGCTCAGAATCTTGGCATGGAATGTCACATAGAGTAGAACCTTGTAACAATCTGTTGAATGAAAGGATGGATGGATGGATGGATGGATGGATGGATGGATGGGTAGATGGATGGATGGATGGAAGAACAGATATTCAAGCCTAAAGCAGTCACAACCCCCACTCCCAACCACCACAGTAGGGTAACAAGACCCCAACAGATATGAAACAAAACAGACGTATGGTATCACCTCTCACTCCCAGGCCTCAAAGGGAGAGCCCATCTCAGACTGGTAGGTGATCCTTGAAAAAGTAGGATCCGTGGAAAAATGTTACACAGTCCTACAAAGAAGATGGGAACATGCTTATAGCTCTTGTTTAAAATCAAAACCAAAATGTTCTCTTACAAACCTGGAGCAAGACTGGATTTTTCTGATAAAAAGGTAAGATAAACCCAGTATTTACTTTCTGAACATTTTAGATTTGCAATTTTACCTGAAATCATGGATTATAATAAAGCCTCTGAAACCTAAGTATGTGTAGTGCTGCTGTGTTGAGAATACAAGCATTGCAACTTCTTGAGTTTTTAAAGCTTGCTTTTTATAATTAATCCAGTATTTAATAGAGTGGAGAGCCTTTGCCAATCATTTTATTCACAAAGCTTTAGCCTACACCGCTCATAAGTGAAACCCTTTTAACTGCTGTGTCCATTTAAAACAAGAATATAGGACATTTGCTGACAACTGTAATTTTTAACATCAAGTTCAAAATGAAGGCAATTTCTCCCAATAAGAACTAAACCCTTGTTTTCCTGAAGTGTTAGGGGGCTCTAAGGACAGCAATAACATCTAACTTGGCTGGTAAGCTTACTTGGAATAGCACAAAGGTACCTAATACTACATGTGCAAAGGTGTTTTATTCTTTGCTCAAAAAACTAACTCTGGGTTCTAGTAAGGCATCAAAAAATAACATTCCCCCAAAACAACTCTGGGTATGTAGGTGACCTGAGGTTGCAGGGCAAGAATGAGTCTGGAGAAAGCAAGATGGTCAGAACAGACATCACTTTTCACTCTTGTCATTTAAAGCACACCACATTATAAATCTGTGAGGTAATATATCCACCACAACACTAACAAAAATTTAACTAAACGAAAGGCAAAAGTACTATAATAGACATATTTTCTATTGCTTGATGTGTTCTTGTAAGACTAAGAACATGCACACAGTTGACCCCTAATGGTGGTCTCTTTTCTGCTATGTGGTTTCCTAAAATTAATAAAACAGTGACTCAAATGCAAGTTAATATTTGAGAGAGCTCAAACAAGCATTGATTATCTAATTATTCCATTTATTTCATTCCACTCAGGGCATAAGGGATTCCATTTTTCATGCCTTTATCTATGTAGTTGAGGCTTGAGTGTAGACCACCACACTTTTAACTTTATTTACTTGTGTAATATCATCCTGTTATACTTGATGAAAGTAAGATGTATATCTGGGGGAAAAACAAAATACATGCTCACCAAAAAGTATGAAATAGAAAAGGTGCCCATGAATCCACAAACCAAAGATGATTTTTTATGAACATGAATGAGCTTCCTTCCAGGATTTTTGCCCTGTGAATATGTGTTTAATGTGATTGCAACACTTCAGCATATACAGCTTCCTATACACTGTTTTTGCCATTTAGCTTTCCAGTTATGATTTTTCATGGCAGTACAGTATCCTTAACCCTCCCAGACAGTGTGCTCCTTGCTGCAGAAATTTTGACCTTGATCTTATCTATAGCACAGAGTTCAATGCCAGCCATAGCAGGTGCTCAATAAATTTCAGGTTCAATTACACTGTAAACTCATTTAAAACAAATGAGCCACAGAAAACAGAAATATTTATCATTATAAATAATCATATTTAACAATTAAATAATTGATAATTATAAAGAATAAGGTATTAATAATTAATAAAGACATACATATTTCAGATAGATGTGGTGTAATCTACAAAACTTTTCACAGGTTATCTCCCGACGGGAAACAGGATTAAATCGAATGGCTATACCTGATATCCCTCAGTCACACCACAGATCGCTCAGTATGTCTCCTGGCCTTGTGCATAATTTGGGGATGACAGTCTGGGGAACATCCTGGAAGTGATGGCTGGAATCTCTTCTTCCTTCCCAACCACCGTACGCACACTCTGTCTCCAGACTTGGGGAGGGACAGCAGGTGGGTACAGATCCTAAGATGGTCAGTTCTTGAGCCTGACTCCTTGGGAAAGGTACATGGCATTCCCAACACCACACTCTGAGCCAATTCTGCACAACAATAAATAGATGGCATGCAGGAGATCTAAACATCCATCTACCTGATAATCCAAACACCCATACACTATTCTCTGGCTCTCTCTTATATACCTCCAACTCATTCTGACTTCCTCATACGTAAGTAAACAAGCAGGAAGTTATAGGTTTCCTTTGTCATTTATCCCAATACATACCACCTCTATAAAAGCAGGCATCCTTGTTTTATGGTAGGATATGAAGAGCAGGACACACACTACAGGTCCTACAAGAGGTAGGTTCAGTATCATGTAAAAAGAAGGTAAAGCTGCTTCTTTTCATTGAAGCTTTTAACTGAATTAGAAAAGATATTTTCAGTTCAATGAGCATTTACTGAGCGTCATTAATAAGCAACACGCATTTGACTAAGGTGCTGGGGTACCAAGTTGAGCAACACCTTTGACCCTGAGAACATTCACAGTCCAGGTTTCTCTGGACCCATTCTCCTTGAGTCAGTAATTAACAATAAATCACAAAATCATCCCTCACAGAATCCTACATGTCTTCAACTTAGTTCAAGCAACTGGAAGAGACCAACTTGAGTCCCTGAACCTGAACTCCAATGGCTCAGGCAAGACGACCCTCCCCTGTCATCACTCAGAATAAACATATGTGATTCTCTTTGGAAATGAAGATGGTCGTTGCTCCAAACTTCTGATCAAGTATCCTATCA
Source organism: Prionailurus viverrinus (assembly GCF_022837055.1). Taxonomy (NCBI): domain Eukaryota; kingdom Metazoa; phylum Chordata; class Mammalia; order Carnivora; family Felidae; genus Prionailurus; species Prionailurus viverrinus. The sequence continues at coordinate 39,376,078 of NC_062562.1, forward strand.
CTAAAAATATGTTTGGTATTCACAAAACATGACATTTTGCTAGAAATCCATTAATGACCTTGATTTCTTTCTTTTAAAATAAACAGAAGGGGTGCCTGGGTGGCTCAGTCAGTTAAGTGTCCGACTTTGGCCCAGGTCATGATCTCACCATTTGTGAGTTTGAGTCTGGTGTTGGGCTCTGTGCTGGCAGCTCAGAGCATGGAGCCTACTTCGGATTCTGTGTCTTCCTCTCTCTCTCAAGAATAAATAAACATTTAAAAGTAAACAGATATGCCTATTCTAGTCTTCCTCCACTCCAAAAAGACTGTTCAATGTGCTCCATGGAGTAAATACACTTCCCTTTGGAGGCCATTGCCATAAAAAATTTGGAGAATAAATGTATAAATCAAAATCACAATTTACAACATTATAAAACTGTCCAGGCAAAGGAGGTAAGACAAACATAAAATAAAAACAGAAAACATGATCTACTTTAGGAAAGTACCAATTAATCATTTTAAGTTTAAGAAAAGCACAGAGCCTCTACAAGGAAAAGACAATACAAACGTATAACAGCTAACATTTTCTTTAGTTTAAACCTTTCAAAAAGCCACACTAAGTGAAAACATTTAAAAATGAATCAGAAATTTGTTGATCTCCACCCACTGAAAATACAATCTGTCAAATTGTTTCAATGTTCCGCTAATATCTATTTTTTTTAGATAAAAACTACTTCCCAGAAAGCTGTTTAAATTGAGAATAGTAAGCGAATCATCACTGATAAAATTATGTAAGATAAATAGCATGTATCACTCAAAATGTGGAACTCTACTTCAAGCAGGCCCGTTCCCCACATCGTTCCCCACCCCAGTCCCGACAATATGCTCTGTAGCTCTATTTATTATTTTCCCAGCTTGTATTTATTCAGAAAAGTAGACAGAGCAGGAAATGGGACAAGTCAAATGATCACAATCAATCTCATCACCTTCACAACATGCTGTGAATGTAATTAATCCTCTATTTATTTAGGGGACTTCACACCCCTTACATTAAGGCAGCAACTCCCTGCTGCCTTGGGTTGAGATAATTATGTTATAACAAGGATTGGGTTTCAATCATAATAGGCAGAAGAAAAAGAAAATTGTACTTGAAGTTGACAGTTTTTTTAAAAAGGTTTCGTGTGACTCCATTCAAAGGACGCTCTTGACAAAGCTCTCCTTAAACAGAGCACTTTCCAAGTGCGATAACCACACGTATGCCACATTAATCAACGTAAGCCTCTTCTCGGAATGAGATGTGAAGACAATCCGAGCACTGTGACAATTCTACATCAAGTAGAGAATACTGGTTTACAAAACCGGACTAAATCAAGCCCACCCCGAACTCACTTGATCCTGTGAGCATCCTCGGAGAATCCTCCAAAGACCTCTGATGGGTGAACAAGCCTCAGAACAAGGAGGTGAGGGAAAATGCCAATTTGTTCACACAGTCGCTAATTACACACTATAAAAAGCCCTGACTCCAGCAAGCCAAAACCAAGGATTTGAGAAGTCTGGCCAAGTACCCAAGACCAAAAACAAGAACAGACACAAACCTAACACAGCCACCCAGTCACAGCTCTAAAATGGGCCTGATGTACACAAGCCCCCATGTACCATAAACATGGGGGCATTTTCCAGTTCGGAAGCCACCTATTTCACCTCTGGGACTTCTCATCCACTTTTTACAAGAACTCACAGGCACACTTTCACCTCTAATCTCTACCTTAAGAAAGTTAACATGAAAATATGAAGTCTTGCCCACTATATCTTTGCAAACTTCTAATGTTTATTCATAGATCATAATAATGATGCCTGCAGCACATGTAGAAGTAAAAATAATAAACGACTTATGTAATTCCAAATATCTAAACATTATCAAAATATGCTAATACTGTTTTCAAGGTCTGGAATCTTGATGGTTGGAGTATTTGTATATATCAGCTATCTTAGTATCTCAGTAACACTTTACTACCTTTCAATAGCATTTAAGCTCTTGAAGAATCAAAATGTGCAAGAAACCGAACATTACTGATTCTTGAGTTCCAGTTCTTAGTAAAAACAAAACAAAACATGGTATTTTGGGATAGGAAAAACCATTGGGTAAAAATTAGGAAAAACCTAAATAAACTATGGACTGCAGTTTATAATAATGTATCAATAATGGTTCATTATTGATATAAGACGTTAATCATAGGAGAACAGAGCGTAGGTTATCTGGGAACTCTGTATCATGTTCACAAACTTTCTAGAAATATAAAACTGTACCAAAATAAAAAGTTTACCTTTAAGAAAAAGTAGGGTAAAAATTACAAATAAGGAGGTTCGCCTGGCTGGCTCAGTCCGTTAGTTAAGCATCCAACTTCAGCTCAGGTCATGATCTCGCAGTTTGTGAGCTTGAGCCCCGTGTCGGGCTCTGTGATGACAGCTAAGAGCCTGTAGCCTGCTTCGGATTCTGTGTCTCCCGCTCTCTCTGCCTCCACCCCACCCCCCCGCCCCGGACTCACTCTCTGTCTCTCTCTCCTTCAAAAAGAAATAAACATTAAAAAAAATTTACAAGCAAGAAAAACATAATAAGCAAAACAACTACAATAAAAAAAAAAGCCACAAAACTTTAACATTCAGGTACAGAATTCTTTTGCTAGTTTTCTCAATACACATAGTTGCAGAGAGCATTGGTATCTATACAAAGAGTTATTTTACTCTGAAATCTGTAGGAACATTCATAATCCTATGATTTATTGGCACATTTCTTGTAAGAGAAGTCTAATGAAGAGCTACAGTCCCCAGTGGGCACTGCTGAACTACTGGTGATAAGGTAAAGAACCATTAAGTAAATCCTTTCCATATGAAACCCCACAGAAGGCATACAAGTGAATGAATATTGGCATGCACTAATCTTTTCTTATAGAGATAAAACCCACTCCCATCCAGGATGAATTTGTGGATTTAATTAAAAATAAACAGTAAAACCAAAGAGCAACTTGACATGCCAGAATAAGCACCTTACCAAGAATGATTTCAATTCAAGAGAGGTTTAACTTGCTTGAAATTATGCACAATTGTTTCTTGAAATTTCTATATGCTAATCATTAGCAGCTCATGTAACACTTAACATTTTACCATTTATCACAGAAGTAACTTCCCATACAAAAGTAAAACCACCTACAGTGTCTGATTATTATGTGGTATGCCTGAATTTAACAGACCCCTGAAATCACCTTCAGCACTGTACCTTTATTATGACTATCGGTGACATGGGTGACGGTAAAGTGTTAGGGTTCTTCCTCAGCTATGGCTCAGAACTGCATCATGGAATTACAGCAGTGTCTCTTAAGGTGTCTGCATGCCCCACATGCATCCCTCTCCAAAATGCCACTAGTGACAAAGTGGGCCCCAGTGTCATGCATGTACCGCCTTACGGAGCATCCCTACCCCATGCCCACTGTGACCAAGGCAATTAGACCAGGAAGACACTGACTCGTGGTTGGGCCCACCATTCCTCCTCCCTTGGGATTACAAGCAAGGGACTCGCAGTTTACTGAAACTAGGTACACATGAACTCAGCTGCGGAAACAGCCATTCTCGCCCATGTGCATCAAAAGAGAAGGGTGGCAGCGACCTCCATTAGGAAGCAACACGAGAGACCACATGTCACCAGAGAGTAAGCTGACTGCTGTTACTTCTTCATCACTTGAGCTCATGAAGTCCAGCTGTACTCCCTGCACCTGGGTTCCAGAAGATAACCTAGAGCCCCCTAACAAAGTTGCTATGTTTACTATAAAAGTCTGAGTGGGTTTCTCTTGTGTAACCAAATGGGAGAAATAAGGATTTCAAATGTGGTTCTATTACCAAAACACCACGACCCCAAGCTAACTGTGAACTCTCTTATTCAGTAATAAAGAGATACTACGAGGACAGATAAAACTGATCTAAATGCGAAAAAGCCTTACATCCGTTCTCACCCTTCCAACACACCATAGCTACAACCAGGAAATCTGTTCATCATGTTACTTACATGTTTTACTCATCTACTCCTCTGCATGATGTTATTTTCCCAGCTTGGAACGGATCCATTCCTGATTATTATATTCATATGTGGAATAGTACTATGCAACTAGATACCGTTTTTTATGTTTTGCTATTTAGATCCCTTCTTTGTCCAAACTCCCTTCCCTATATATTTTCCAGCTGTGATCCAAATGTTCCTGACTACTTCCTCACAGATATTCCTTAGAGACCTCAAATCGACATGTTCCCTCTCTCTCTCTTCCTTTCCAACCTACACCCTCTCTCCACTATTATTTAATTTCAGCAAATACACTTCAAATGGCCCAGTTAACTGGCCAAGTCAAAGTCTGGATCTTCTCTTTGATGCTTCCGCTTCTCCCTCTCCCCTCACATCCCATCATTACTAAGTCCTGGCTCATCCACCTCTCAAATATGACCACCAGTCTCCTTCCCTGCTCACTCCCCTGGCTTAGTCCACACCTTTTGCCAGCATCACCCACATCCTGATGAGGACTTCAGTCTTAAGTCTGAGCTCTGCCCCACTCAGTTCATTCCCTGGAAGGGGACCTGATGGCTCTTCCCAGAATCTGAATCTCATCACATCACTCACCCAGACACTGTATGGCTTAACCTCTTCAGTCACCCCGTACTCTCCCAGGACAAAGTCCAAGCATCTTCAAGTGGCCAAGGCTCCACATGAACTCCTTGGCCTTATTTCTTCCCTCTCATGCCTATACTGTGACCCATCCATACTGAGCTTTTGAGCTCTCTAAAAGAATCATATTCTTCTGTCCCTACCGTCTGAAATACTTTTTGCCCCAGCTTCCCCGGCTGCATCTGACCAACTCTTACTCGTCTTTCAGCTCTCAGCTTCAACTGTTCCTTCCAGAAGCTGTTTCCTCTATTCCAAGGCTAAACATGTGGCTTCCTAAGTGCTTCCACAGCATCCACGCTTCCCCACTACAGCCGCTATCAGGCTACAGCACTATGTTCCCCTTACATCTGTACTCCCCACTACAAGATCAGCTTTAAGATGGTGTGCCTCTCGTTCACCACAGTATCCCCATCGCCCACCTCAGGACCTAGCATATAGTAAGGCTCAACAATTAGTGGCTGAAAAAATAAGTAATTCCACTTTTACACTCAATGTTAACGTTCTACCTTGGCATTTGAGTTACCCCCATGCCCATGACTTTGACAGGTGAACCAAGAACAAGAGAGAGCCAAAAGGAAGAGATCTGTGCTATTCTCAGGAGCATAACCTATCCCCTACCAAAGCACATACACAGAGGAAGCATGTGAAACAGTATAAAGCAATGATGAGGTCCTAAGTTTTCTAGAATTTTAAGATTTCAGGACTGAAATGGCTTATGTTCATTTACAACTGAGGAAACTGAGGTCCAGGATTTATCAAATAAGATACAATGATTCAGTGGTAGAACAGTTTCCCTCTAAAAACTTTCCATATTAGTGTCCAAAGGGCCACAAAGTAAGATCTGGTGGGCAAAGTATGCTAAAAAGAAGTGAAAAAAATAAATGCACCAAGTGTATAAAGCAGAATAAACTATCAGTTCAACGCAAAGTGGTTCATTTCCTCAAAGACGTTTTTGTTCTTTTCTCTATAACCAACTACCTTAAAAAAACTATATTAGAAAAAGTATGATTTAAGACCTTCATGACTAGCTCAAACTGAGACTGAAAGACACCCAAGATTTTAGATCTTAATTTCAGTTTTTTAAAAAGAAGCAACCAAAATTTCTCCACGTAGCAACAACAAAATAATACCCTACTTGACCCCCTGTATTTCAAAATACACCACGCATTAAAACCATGCACTATCACATTTTCTTCAGTGAGCGCATACTCCTTTTACAATGAGAAACAAATTGTTTAAAAAACATACTATGCTAGGGATATTATGTGGTAAAGGAAAATTACTCATAGGGTACTATTATAAAGAGAAAACAAGTTACAAAATGACATGTGCACTATTACTTCCAATGGTTTAAAAATGCACTGGAAAATAGAGGAAATACTAAAATACTAATATTGGCTGCATGAGATAAACTGACGAAAGTGACTTGCTCAAGTATTGCCACCAATGAAAAGAAAGAACTGGCACATACACTACAGCTCATGCTTTTCTAGCCACGTTTATATAAAAGGGTGTAAACTCTCAGAGGGTCAGAACAATCCCTGCTACTGCTAAGGAAGCCCACCAGGAAAGAAATCAAGGAAGGGCAAAATCCACTGAATGTAGCTGGAAATGTCAATTAAAATAAGTAAGAGCCAAAGCATAGTTTTTAGAGTGCTATGCTTTTTTCTTTTTTTTTTTTAAACAATGAAAAATGCTCATGTAACTGGCTGTACTGAGTACCATTCAATTCAACAAAAACCTACTGTGCTCCCAAGGACTTTGACAGGCCCAGAGAGATGCTCATTCACATGGACTTTAAAATTGTAGAAGGGGAAAGAGATAAGGACTACAATTACTACAAAATGAGGCAGGCGTGAAATATGCCTACATGATCTTAAACCAAAAGCTATGGGAACATCCAGGCAGAAGATGAGTGAGTCATTAACTCCTCTTCCAATAGAAAAAGCTCTCTAAATGGAGAACTTGTGTCTTCTGGTATTTTCCCCCCACATGCCATGGGTAAAGACAAACTGGTTATCTAGGAGGCATGGCTGGGAAAATATGAAATCCAGATCCAGAAACTCTGACACTAGCACACACCTATCTCAGAGATGCTACATGACTTCAAGCAAATCACTTCCCCATGCTGCCACCCAGGGAGCATTTGCTGCAGTGACCACCATTCTCAAAACTTCCAATGACACTTATGATGAAGGATGGCAGGGGGTGTTCCTTTTCAGAAAAATAATTTGCAGACTTTAACCCAGAATAAGAATATAGGACCTTCAGTTTTGAAAATCTGCAAATATGCGCTACAAGACACAGGCATCACAAGGAAAAAGAACTACACAGTATAAAGCAAAATGCAGGATAACTGTTATCCTAACTTCATTAATTGAATATAAGAATGACTTCGCAACCCAATTCCAACAAGTTTTTGCCAAAGTGAATGTCAGACTATAAAAATGAAATGCTGTTCTTTGTGTTCATTAGAATTTAGCACTTGTCTGATATTGTAGATAAAATTTCAGTCTTTATAATCAAAATCATCGAATAGAAATTAAAGAAAATACAGAACTATTTTAAAACATAAAAATAGGGTGCAAGATCTCACTGATAAACCCTATGGGAAAGAAATAAACCAGAAGATGAATGGTGAGGAAGAAATTAGTTATGGAAATCATGAACATTCACTATAGTATAAATGATTTAGAGCTAAGACAGTTCAGGGTAAAGATGACCATGGAACCTCAATTATGTTACGCTTGAAAAATTAAGGATTAAATCAGAAAACTGAATAAAAATCAGGTAAATGAACAAATGTATTATTTCAAGAGAAAGAAAAAAATAGCCAGATTCAACTAGAGTTAAAATGTAACACACAAAGTGAAACCAATACAGCCTGTTTAGGGAAAGGAAAGTTATGGTCAAATTGGTCAAGTCCAAAAAATTTTTCTAGGGTGCCTGGGTGGCTCAGTTGGTTCAACATCAGACTTCGGCTCAGGTCACAATCTCACGATCCGTGAGTTCGAGCACTGCATTGGGCTCTGTGCTGACCACCCAGAGCCTGGAGTCTGCTTCGGATTCTGTGTCTCCCTCTGTCTTTGCCCCTCCCCCATTCACACTCTATCTCTCAAATAATAAATAAATAATAATAAAAAAATTCTTTTCCAAAGTAATCTGAAGAGGGGCACCTGGGTGGCTCAGTCAATTAGCATCAGACTCTTGATTTTGGCTCAGTTCATGATCTCAAGGTTCATGGGTTCAAGCCCCACGTCGGGCTCCGTGCTGTCAGTTCAGGGCCTGCTTGAGATTCTCTGTCTGCTTGGCTGTCTCTCCCCCACCACTCTCAAAATAAATAAACATTAAAAAAAAAAAAAAAGTAATTTGAAGACTCCTGCTGGTATCCTTCTCCTGTCTCATTTCCCAATCCATTATCTCTTTGAAAAAATTAGTATTATCATAACAATTATTAGGAAGATAAGAATTTCATTTAATTTCCTGCAACTTAAAACCAAGGGAAAAAGGATTTTTTAAGCGCAAGGAGGTGTGGTAATCCCCACATGCACACAGGGGCACACGCCCTTCTACTTTAATGGAACACAATCTTTTCTCTAGTTAATGAGGAATGCCATAGAGAAAGGAGGCACTCCTAGAAATGGGATCCTCACAACAAACCTCAGTGCTCACTGCATGTTTATAAAATCCTCACCCTGAAGGGAACAAGAAAAATCTAAACCCACACAAATAGACTATTTCAATTTAATTTTATTATGAAAACAACAGGAAATGGCAGCAGGGTACCTGACAAGCTCAATTAGCAGGAGGATCAAACGGGAGTGATGACACGCCATGATGACCTCAGGGGTCAAAGATGCAATTCTCCATCTGGAGCCACTGAGATTTCCACCACAGACCCCACACCACCTGCTGTATGGTATTAGGCGTTATGCTGAGCAGACCGTCAGCTTTTCCCGACCACAGGTATGGCCACAAGGTTTTCTCATCTCACTCGGCATTAGGGCTGCTTCCCCGTGAACAGAGGCCAAAAGTGAATTCTATATAATGGCTCACTCAAAACAGGCATTAAAGGCATGCTAAAGCACTCATTTACCATCACAGCAACAGTACAACTATCGTGGCTGTTTTTCTTCTAAGTCACGAGTGATACTGTGCCACCATTCCCCATAACCCGTACGAAGCGTTCTCATCAACAGCTCTGTATGCTCTCAGTTAATCGTCTCCTGCTACTGAAATGGTTAATTTGCATACGTCTGTTGAACCTCTTCACAAGAGAAAAGTTCAGTTTTTAAGTTTATTTTTACTTAAGACAGAGACAGGAAGCAAGTAGGGGAGGGGCAGTGAGAGACAGGAAACAGAGGATCCAAAGTAGGCTCTGCACTGACAGCAGTGAGCCAGATGCAGGGCTCAAACTCATGAACCGTGAGATCATGACCTGAGCCGAAGTCAAGAGTTGGATGCCTAACCAAATGAGCCACCCAGGCACCCTAAAAGCTCACCTCCTTTTAAACTTAATAAACTTATTAAACTCTCTCTCTGAGGGAGGAAATGGTAAACGCTTTTTTAAAATCTTACATACCACGTGCAAGGAGCCTATTTGTGACAGTTCAGACCCGTAGATACCTGTGTTACCAAGAATCATCACATGAAGCATTGAAGGTTGTACTTTTTATACTCTGTGTAACAGATTCTGTAAGCCAGTGGTTCACCAATGAGTGCACAACTCTCACCAGGATGACGGCTGATTAGGCTGGTGCCTTAATGGAGTTTGCACAAGGTGCCCCCACATGCATACACACACACTCACAGCCCACTGTGAGTACACCAAAGACACAAGTCTGGACACCCACGTATGAAATCTTGAGATTTCATATTGGACAGTCAATAGCATAGCCACAACCAATCAGAACTGTCTGTTCTCACATCTACTTTCTAGGCTATAACCATGTTTTCCAGTAAAATTTTTACCATCTGTACCTTTCCCAATGCCAATTCGCCAAGCTTCCCATGTTGATCTAGTCACTTTTTAAGGCATTTGGTATCTAGATGGGGTATTCTTTTTCATTACAACTTGTCTCACAGGCTATTTCATTTTCTTCCTCCTGGGTCAGGAGGTATTCCAGAAATGGGGGCATGTAAAATTCGTAAGTAACTCAAAACTTACTTGGCTTTCTGAATCCACACACAGTAGTCTGAGATGTAGAGATCATTCAGAATGTAAGCTGGGTCATTTTCCTGAAAAATTTTGTGAACATCCAGTAGACATTTTAAAACTGCACTTTTACCTAAAGGAAATTTTTAAAAAATCAAGTCATTCATAAGAAAAAAACATTTGATTATCTTAAACTGAGAAAATCAGATACTGCAAGGTAACATACATATATCAGTTAAGAAACTTAACCATGTTTCTAGAATATTTTTAACACTCCTTTATTGCATAAAATCTTATCAGTACTATAAAGCCCAAAGCTCTTTATTTCCTTCATTAAGAATTATGGGTAGGAGCACCTGGGGGGTGCTCAGCTCAGCTGGTCGAGCATCCAACTTGGGCTCAGGTCATGATCTTACGGTTTGTGAGTTCAAGCTCCACATGGGGCTCTGTGCGGACAGTGTAGATCCTGCTTAGGATTCTCCCTCTCCCTCTCTCCTGAAAAGTAGGTGCTCTTTCAAGGTGCATGCTACAAACTGAGAAAGAGGGATTAAGAGCCCCACATCAGGCTCTGTGCTGACAGCTCAGAGCCTGGAGCCTGCTTAGGATTCTGTGTCTCCCTCTCTCTGCCCATCCTCCTCTCAATCTGTCTCTCCCCCCGCCCTCTCTCTCTCTGTCTTTTTCTCTCAAAAATAAACAAACATTAAAAAAAAGAATTATGAGTAATTCTTATGCTCTATTTCTATAGCAGATTAACTGTGGTTACCATAAAAACACTATGAAATACAACTAGGTACAAGGAAAGTTCTCCAAACGAAATGAATATTTAAATGCACCATAGTTTTAATTATAAAATGTTCTTCCAATTCAAGCTTTCAAAACACCATGAAAAATTATATTCTGGTTTTTAAGCCTCTTTATTTCTTATGTCAACATTTTTTGTCAAGGAGTTATCTGGTATTAGCTTAAAATTTTTTCACCTTAAAGAACTGAGGAAAATTGAGGCTGAAAACTAAAATATCACAGCACTCATTCAAAAATAAGCTGACAAAATCTCTTGGAAAAAAGCCATCAAGTACTAAAGTCTTGTTCAATGTAATTACTTCCTCCTGGTTAGTGAATGAACCTAATTTTAACGCCACCAAAAGCTTACCAAAGGAACCTTTAACAACTCAACAAGTCCCTAGGTCTCCCAACTTCATGACATTCCCTGAAATGTGTAAACTATGAGGCAAATTACTAAATGTATAGTAGCCCCACCTCCTTTGATCAGTAAAATACAGCATTTTCAGTTTAACAGTTCCATTCGTATCTTTACAGTCCTGAGACATAAAAATACTGTCTATTGATTTCCTGAAGATATTGGATATGCTTAAATCGACATTTCCCAGTTGACTTTTAGACAGGATAAAAGAATCATGAACTAGATAATGACATCTCAAGGTGCCAAAATTGCTGCCACTAAAATTTTAATACAATTAACACTAGAAAATACACTTCAAAAGAGAAGGAACTTCTGTTTTATTTAGGGATCAGTCCCCAATACCTAGAACAGAAGCTTGGAGCAGCAGACTGTCAATTTCAGTATCTTAAGAATGAATGAATGAATGAATGAATGAATGAATGAATGAATGACACAGTTCTCGCCTGCCTTACACCCTTGCAATTCCTCTCATCCACAGCACCACACACCAGCCCTGAGGATTCTTCCTGGATATGCCCTTGTAGCTGCCCTTTCCCCACAACTCCCTGGGCAATTATCCTCACCTGTACTCTCAACACCTCATGCCTGGATTATAATATCTTCCTCTTCCTCCCTTGCATTCCAGACTGTCCTTCTAGACTTCTGACACACTTTTTTATGCACTGCTTTCCTCAAGTCCCCTCTCTGTACATGCTTTCAAAGTCCTGTGCTCAACTGGCTCCCACACCTGCTATGCCTTTTCTAATCCACTCCAATGAATAACATCTCAGCCTGCCTTCACGGCCTAGCATTAAGACTTCACCCTTCAGGGAGCCTCGGCTCACTTCCTAGTCTTCAGAGCTCTTTACTGAACCCTGCAAAGGAATGTGGAAAAGAAAGAGATGATTCTCCCCACAGTCCCCCTGCTCATTTCACAGAAGCAGAACCTGAGGCTCAAGGTTGATAAGGTATTTACAGGATCCAAATTCTGAACTCATCAGCTTGCAGCGAGCCACCGTGCTACACTACCCATACATTCGTGGCCCACTCCGTCTACAGCACACTTTTATTACTCAGGAGTTAAATAGTATGTTCAAAGCAGGAGCTGTCACTTATTCAAAAATTTTAACTATGTGGCTTCCTCACGTGCAGATGGGAAGAATGCCAATAAAAACCCCAATGCTCAACTGGGTAAGAGAAACAAATACTTTGAAGGCCTAAAACTATATTTGGCTAAGTCACGGCCAGAACTGTGATATATCAGAGTGGCCCAGATTAACTATATCAAATGACTCATGTGAATCCCCCCACGGCAGGCCTATTTTCATTACATGCCTATGTAATGCTGTATGCACAGTTTGATGACAAGAGGCATGAAATACAATCAAAACTCACAGAAGTGATGAAACCAAGTTAGCCACATTAACCCAAGAAGAAAAAAAATCAAGAGAGAACTAACTAAAGTGTAAGAATGTGTTTTAATGTTTATGTGTGTGTGTGTGTGTGTGTGTGTGTGTGTGTGTGTGTGAGAGAGAGAGAGAGAGAGAGAGAGAGAGAGAGAGAACATGAGGGGGGAAGGGCAGAGAGAGAATCTTAAGCAGGCTCCACTCTAAGTACAGAGCTCCATGCAGGGCTTGATCCCACAAACCAGGAGATCGTGACCTAAGCTGAAATCAAGAGTCAGAGGCTAAAATGACTGAGGCACCCAAGCGCCCCTAAAGTCTAAGGATTTCTCAAACAGTTTTAATTGCCACAGAGAAGAAAATGTCAGGGTAAGCATATGCCAATTTCTTACTTTCTTTCTCTCTCTTTTATGGGGGGCAGGGGTCCAGGGAGAAGGAGTTTACTTTTATAACTACCAACTGAAAGTTTTAAAAAGTTAACCATGTATCTTTACCAAAAACAGACACACATACACCCTGAAATCAGAAACGAAAAAGTATTTACTTTAAACTTACAAAAGCCCTTCTACAGTGTGACACCCCAGAATACTGTCAAGCCAATTAATAGAAAGTGCAGGATTTGGGTGGGGGGGAGGTGGAGACAGCGCCTGGGTGGCTCAGTAGGTTAAGAGACCAACTCTTGATTTTGGCTCAAGTCATGATCTCATGGTTTGTGAGGTGGAGCCCCGCATCAGGCTCTGTGCTGACAGTGCAGAGTCTTCTTGAGATTCTCTCTCTACCCACCCCCCCCACGTTTCTTCCCCCCTTGTGTTCTCTCTCTCTGAAAATAAGTAAACTTAAAAAAAAAAAGCAGGATTTGGAGCAAGACCTCACAGTAAATAATTCAGCGAGTGAAGAAAAATGGGAAAAATGGGAGATGCACTGGCTTGAAGGATGGTGTGAAATGGAGCAGAAAGGAGACGTAAAATGGGGTAGATTCAGGGAACAACAAGAAAAGATCATTAGACTGGAGCAGATGGGAAATGGGGAGAGTAGGCAGGTGAGTTGGGAAGAAGAGTGTAACCAGGGATGGGGAGACAGGTGTCCTAAGGATGAGGTGCACAGGTCTAAACACAGCTGTGCAAGGATAAGAGGCCTGACTCCAAGGATTTTTACTAAGAAGGGTATGGAAGTAAGGTCATGTGTTTAATGAAAATCCATAGCAACCACTCCCCTAATGAAATTCTATAGCTTCCGTTAGCAGACATGCCTAAAGTAAGGTTGCCCCCTGCTAAGGGCCATGGGCAAATTCACATCTTCATTATCACAGAAGAATAATAATACAAGAAATGTCAAAAATAATCTTTTTTTTTTTAAAGAGAAGTTACATTTTACTTGCATGTTTTAATCCCTACTTTCTTTAAAAAAAACAAAGGCAAATACACATAGAAAAAAACCCTTAAACATATATACACTTGAATAATATTACCGTTTATCTCTACATTCACTGAACATATCTAAGTGCCTGTGTGTGCCCACCACTGTTTGACATGTGGGATTACAGTTGTTGCTGCTGCTTTAAACTTTCCCCTGTTTTCAAGCTTCTCCACAATAAACATTTATTTAACAAAAAGTTAGACACATTTGGCCACACAGCCAACCCTTGAAATAGTGGCAAGAATGCTAAAAAGTTTTAATTCATATTTAAATTTTCTTTAAGTTGTAGTTTTGAACCACAGAGAGGCAACATTTAGATCAGGTAATTTTAGAAAATCACATGCAAGGCAGTTTTGAAAAGAAAAGTTGTGCGTTCCCCAAAAGCTGTGTTGTCACTGGAGGTCTCATTCAAAGCATTTTCACGGTAAGCTGTGTGACAAAAAAAGGTAAAAGAGAACTGGGCTACTGGCAGTTGACAATCTAGAACAATAAGTACATTTAAATTATCTTCTCCCCAACAAAGTGTATTGTTACTCCAAGGTCATACTTGATCTCTTTTGTTCCCACTAAACCACCACAGACTACAGCCACACAGCCAAGAGATTCAGGAAGCTTGCAGGTTTTTCTGTCTCTGTTGTATTGACTGCTCTTTCTCTCAGGTTGTCAACCACTTATCTAATAGCGATCAGCAAAGAAAAAAACTGGCCTTGCTCCAAGTTCTGACAGGACCAGTGGCCAGAAGCCTTCGGGGACTCAAAGTACCTGGCTCCTGAGGGGCTTCACCCAGTTGTGGGCTCATCACAGAGCATACAGGTATAAAAAAACTTCTCAGGCCTCAGTCTGAGAACATTTTTTCTGCTGAAAGGGACTGGAGAAAATTGACCATTTTCAGCTAGTTCACTGCCTGGTCCAAAGCAGGAAAAAAAAAAGAAGGTGCTTTGCACAGTAACCACAGTAACTACTGTCACTACAGCAATGCCCCAACAGGCCTCTCCAAGATGTTGTATCTCCAGAGAGTTAGGGAGTCTCCAGATAGATGTGGTCTTTCCTTAAGCCAACAGTAACCATGGAAGAAAGGCTTCTGGGACCAAGATCTCTTGTTCATTTGTGAAGGCAGTTTAAAATCAGTATCCTGGTATTATAAATGACAAGGGCCATGAACGTTTTACCTCAGGAAAAATGCACAATAGCAACAAAGA
Organism: Prionailurus viverrinus; assembly: GCF_022837055.1. Taxonomy (NCBI): domain Eukaryota; kingdom Metazoa; phylum Chordata; class Mammalia; order Carnivora; family Felidae; genus Prionailurus; species Prionailurus viverrinus. The sequence goes on from NC_062562.1 coordinate 39,391,114, forward strand.
GAAACATAAAGAAAACAGGGATGCCAGTCAACAAGCAGGTGGGCAGTGAACAGTATTTAACACATTCTCTGGCTACTCATTCTCCAGCTTTCCTTTAAACAGTAGGTAAACTAAGAGCAGTGTTTTCCTGTTCTGACATATGTGGCATTTCAGGTTTATAGATCTTAAAAGAGAAACAAGACTAAGCTATTCTAAACTAGAAGACACTGGCTACTTGAAATCTCCCTATTAATAGATCAGGTTTGGCAATAAATGTCTTACTGACAGACCAGCTCATGGTTGTAAGCACTTAAAAGACAGGGCTCCCATCACTAAGAGATTATCAGAATAGTGGATTTTTTTTCTTTTCTGGCTAAAAGTCAGCAAAAGAAAAAACTATCAATTGCTAACTCTATATAGTAAGACCTAAATTTCTTTTCAACTACTGATACATTATAGCTACTATATGGCTATTGTTTTCTGAGTATCTAGTTCTACCCTTTAGAGTTTTGAGCTACACAAGACAAGAGGCCAATCAGAGTAAAGGAAAAAGAGGTGGTTACTGGGAATACTTGAAGGGAAACACTGCTTGGTATTTATTTATAAAATCATCTCAAAATAAAAGCCAACATTGCTATCATCTTAAAATGCACAACTTAGTAGATATCAGTTAGATTGCTGGGATTTTGATGAGACCACATTATCAGGAGGGATAACTTATGAATTACTTCTAACATTAATTTTCATAGATTATTAACCATAAAAAGGGATGATAGGGTAATTGTGTCAAATTAATCAAAATTAAGAGAATCAAAGTGTGGTAATTTGCTTCAATACCAGGCCCTGTTAGGAAGTAGCTTAAAGTCAAGTCCCCAACAATTAACACAAACATACATTAAATTCAGCTTTAAGAAAGCTTTTCAATCCATTTTATCGGGTTTGTTTTTTTTTTTTTATTCTCAAATTCCGCATATAGCTATTTAGGCCCTTGCATTTGGGAGTTGTAATAAGAAACACGTATGAAGCAATAAGAGTTACTATTTTGAGCACAATTTATAATCCTGTGCCAGTTTTTTAAACATTGTTAGTTCTTAGAATTACATGTATTGTTATTATAGCCACAAACAAAATTAACACAAAGCAAACAAACACTTTGTATATACTTCTTTTGCCTGGGGAAAACAACCCCAAGTGCGACCCCAATTCACCGTCAAGTCTCAAATCAGGCAGTACCTCTTCTAGGAATAGGATTCCAACACTCCCTCAGGTTGGTGCCAGATGGCTGGCACATCTAATATGGGAGTTAGTAGCTACCAACCTGCTCTACACCGAGTACTTTCCACACATTACATCATTTAACCCTTCCAATTAGGTACTTCCTTCCTCACTTCATAAAGAAAAGTGAGGCTCAAGGACATGGAGCTGGCCAAGATGACAGTTAGGAAGCAACTGTAGGATTTGAAAGTAAGTCAGGAGTTGAAAATAAGTACTTCTGCCTCCCAGCCACCATATGCAATAAATACCGTGTCAGTATTTATCACCTGGTGTGGTGAACTCCTGGACAGCAAAAGAAACATGGCACCTCCTCACCTTTCTTCCCTGGGCTAGCACAGTGTCTGACAAACTGTAGGAGTCTGTTCAATAAGGCTAGTTGTTAATGTGGTCTGGAGTACATAAAGCCCAAGTTTAGAAACATCTGGCCAAACTGCTCAGTCAGTGTCCAGTTGTCAAACCTGTATGCGATCTATGGATTTATGTTAAGTCACAACACATGTGAGATATACAGTTTATCTGTGCCTTCCCTTATTATGTCTATTCCCTGACAAGAAAGAACGCAGCTGTGCCAACTTCCTCGTATCACTGTACCATCAAAAGTTCAAGTAGTAGATTTAACCCAAGGCTGCCTTTTGCCTTTTCTGCTCTAACAATTCCTACAAGGTTTGCTGGTTTGAAAGGACAGCCTTGACATTAACTCCATTTTCCTTCAAGTCACCTGTCAAAGTAGTGGTTGCTTCAGTCTAGAAATACATAGCAGGATGTCATCAAAATTGCATAATGGAGGCATGACTAATTTCTAATTTCTTCTGAAATTAAGAACTGGACATCCAAATTTAAGATAGAACATTAAAAAAAAAACCTTTCTACAAAGGTAGAAAAGATTAAAAAGCTGAAGATTCATGGGAAAAAGCTCTGGAAACAGTTGCTTTTAAATCTAAACCTTTAAAAAAAATAAGAAGAATCTAAAATTTTGTAATTCTGCGGGCAAAACGTCAACTGTTGCACCTTATGAGTACAGCTTGTATCTCAATGCCTGGTAGTTCGATTTCAAATAAATTCTTGTTGTTGACTATTCACACTATGAGACTTTATTTTTCCAATAGATACTACCTAATAGTCACAGTTCTGACTCATTCTATGGATTTAATTTAGTTTAGAACTGGGAAAGCTAAAACTGTGCATAAAGTCAAAAAGAACATATAGGACGAAAGACAAGTGGATTCCGCAAATGGCTCATAGGAAGAAAAAACAAACCCAGCCTGAAAAGCCTTCTGAGTCCTTTCTGGGGATATGACCTAGGGAGGAGTACCTCAAGAGAGGAATTCCCAAACCTCAGGAAGACAGCAATGTGCTACAGTGACAGCATGCTTACTGCTAAATGAGGTGCACGCTGGTAGAACTGAGTTACACTTCTTTACATTTTAATCAAGTATAACAAATATAATTTTTTTTTTTTCAACATTTATTTTTGGGACAGAGAGAGACAGAGCATGAACGGGGGAGGGGCAGAGAGAGAGGGAGACAGAATCGGAAACAGGCTCCAGGCTCTGAGCCATCAGCCCAGAGCCCGACGCGGGGCTCGAACTCACAGACCGCGAGATCGTGACCTGGCTGAAGTCGGACGCTTAACCGACTGCGCCACCCAGGCGCCCCTAACAAATATAATTTAGTAAAAATGGTTAGGTATCTGTATCTACATGTAAGTTTAATGTACATTAAAAGGTTACATAGAGTTTTGATAATGAAATTTAGATCTTAGAATTCTGGTCCCACGCTATAAAAGGCTAAAGAAAGATCACTAAAAAGCTACACATAGGGGCACCTAGGTGGCTTAGTCAGTTAAGTGTCCCACTCTTGGTTTCAGCTGAGGTCAAGATCTCTCTCATGCACTGGCAGCTTGGAGCCTGCTTGGGATCCTCTCTCTATAGCTCTCTGCCCCTCCCCCAATTGCGCTGTCTCTGTCCCTCTCAAATAGAAATAAACTTAAAAAAAAAAAAAGCTACACATAAATAATCTTTGTGCAGTCCTAGCTAATTTCCCTCTGATGTAAAAATGATGTAACAATTTCACCTGTTCCGTGTGGAACAGTTATGCAGCCCCGGTCTGCTTGCTCCTGGTGTCATTACTTAGCTGCTTGGTACTTAATCTGAATCTGTTTCCACATGTGTCAACAGAGGGGGACATTCTTGAGAACTGCTAAGGGAAGGAAATGAGACAATGACCGTGTGAATACTTTACAGATGACAAGGGAAGGAAGACAACAGGTCATTCAGGATCATTAGGCCTGTGCGTTTGCTTCTTCCTTATCAAGCCCTCCCCTCACTTCTACTCAAAAGCACCCACCCTATGGGGGTCACAGGGAGGTGTGGTACTAGAATCCTGTGACCCATCCCCTTCATCCTGACCAGGCTCTGGCTCTCAAGACTAACACAAAGTAAATAGAAAGAAAGGTAAGGGATCTGCCTTGTTTTTTTGTTTTTGTTTTTTAAGGTTTCTGGGCATAGCTATTTAGGTAATGAAGATTATCTCCCACATCCTTCTCCAATCAACTCCTGGAACCCACGGGGATGAGACTCAGCTTCAAGCGGGACTGAAAGAGCAGAGATCTGGCACAAGCCCTCAACACAGCTGGAAACTGGCAGATGCAGGAGGGTGTAAGAAAAACAGCCTGGCACTTGGAATGCCTGGGAGTCCAAATGAAAAACCTGGGACCCACACAGGCTGACTTGGGCAATGAGACATGCTATGGCTCTTAGAGTATTATTGACAACCTCTACTTCATTGCTAATACTTAGACTTTTGAAAAATTTTATCTTAAAGATCACTGCTTTCTAATTCTTTTTTTCAAGTCCCCAAATTGGCAATGCTACCTTTCCACATGGCAACAACAGGCTACAAATGGGCATGTATGTCCCAGGCTCACATAGGCCTCATTACTCCAGACTGTCTTAAGTCCCGCCATTGTCATTCACTTACCCGTCTGGACAAGTAGGGATCTCAATTCGCTTCTCCTAGTGTTGAGGGCCTTACTCTCATGGGAACAAGCAAGATCAGCTACTTCTCACCCTCTGGGGAGGACAAGAAAAAGCTGAAATGATTCCCTTCAACACTGGCCACTGTTTAGGATGGAAGACAGCCAAAGACTTCTGCTAACTCAGAAAGGCTCTCCTCCAACTGTGTATGTATGTATATCTAGAGCAAGGGTAGGCACATTTTTTCTGTAAAGAGCCGAAGAGTAAATATTTTGGCTCAGCAGGTCACATAATATGTTTCAACTGCTCAACTCTGCCATTATATCCCAAAAGTAGCCATAAACAATATAAAGTGAATGAGCACGAATGTATTCCAATAAAGCTTTATTTATGAGCACTAAAATCTGAATTCCATATAATTTACATGTGTCATGAAACACTATTTTGATTTTGTGTTCAACATCTAAAGATGTAAAAAGCATTTTCGGCTCATAGGTCATATACAGTATGGATTTGGATTTGGCCTATGAGTTCATTTAAGGTATCTTCCTAATGGATTTTCTCTTTTGTAACTTGTAAATCCTTGTATTTTGTATCTTACCTTTGTCTTATCATTCCTATTACATAATAAACTCCTTAAAAGCTAAGGCCAAGTGATATATATTCCTATAACTCTTAGCTGATTCTGTTATGATGCCTTGCACAGAGAAGGGGTTTGATTTATTTATGTTGCATAAATGTCTCCTGCTCATTATTTTTCAGTATTAATTCCTATTTAAAGAACTCTAAATTGCAAGAATACAAATCTTCCATGTTTTCCAGACAACATGTGAAGTACTTTTCAACTAACCTCATCTAGGCCTGTTGCTATTACTGTGCAATAGGACCTTGATTCATTAGGATCAAATAAAATGTTTCTTCTTTGTTCTCCCAAATTTGTCTTTAAATTTTCTGCCTTTGTCCTCTTAAAGAAATTAAAGTTACCTCCTTAAAAATTCAGATCAATATCTACCTTATGACCCAGAAATAGCACTGCTAAGAATTTACCCAAGGGATACAGGAATGCTGATGCATAGGGGCACTTGTACCCCAATGTTTACAGCAGCACTTTCAACAATAGCCAAATTATGGAAAGAGCCTAAATGTCCATCAACTGATGAATGGGTAAAGAGGTTGTGGTTTATATATACAATGGAATACTACTTGGCAATGAGAAAGAATGAAATACGGCCTTCTGTAGCAACGTGGATGGAACCGGAGAGTGTTATGCTAAGTGAAATAAGTCATACAGAGAAAGACAGATGCCATACGTTTTCACTCTTATGTGGATCCTGAGAAACTTAACAGAAGATCATGGGGGAGGGGAAGGGGAAAAAGAGTTAGAGAGGGAGGGAGCCAAACCATAAGAGACTCTTAAAAACTGAGAATAAACTGAGGGTTGATGGCAGGGTGGGAGGGAGGAGAAAGTGGGTGATGGGCATTGAGGAGGGCACCTGTTGGGAGGAGAACTGGGTGTTGTATGGAAACCAATTTGACAATAAAGTCATATTAAAAAAAAAATTCAGATCAATAAAAAAATCTCAAAACTGACTTATTTTATTATATTTTACTTTAGAGACAGAGAGAGACCATGAGTGGGGGAGAGGCATAGTGGGGGAGAGAGAGAATCTCAACCAGTCTCCACGCTCAGCACGAAGCCCGACACAGGGCTTGATCCCATAACCCTGGTATCATGACCTCAACCAAAATCAGGACACTCAACCAAATGAGCCACCCAGGCATCCCTCAAAATTGACTTTAGATTTATTTTAAAAAGGCACTAATTACAGAAAAAGATTTTAAGCCATAATATCAAACCATATAACTAACCTAGTTTTTGACACTGTTGAGCTCTAAAGCTGCAGAAATAAACAAAACTTACCTTAAATAGTATAGGAAATATAATGCAAATTTCAATTGACTAGATATGAGTAATATTTAAGAGATAGCTGATTCTGAGCTATACTTACCAGCAAGCATTACTATATAAATCAAATTTCCAAAGAACCCTGACACAAAGATTTCAAGTGATTTTTTTTTGTAGCAGAATCACTATAAACTCTTAATCATCTATGGCAATTAAAAGGCAAATTATCTTTGTAAACCATACAGGAAATACTGCCCTCTACAGAGTATTTTATAAGAACAAAGAATATTTTATATAAATGTAACCCATAAATTACCATGAGAGCAACTTTTTAAAATTCTAATGATACCAATACTTAATGAGTGACAGGATTATTAGAGGAAAAAGGAATCCGATGGAGATGACTGGAATTTTATTTTCTTCACCTTAATGTTTATGCACACATACAATATCCTTCTATACAGGAGCGTGTGTATAAACCCACAAATACTCCAAGGACAAACAGTAAGGATAAACAGAAAGAATGTGCCAATTTAAGAGACTGGGAACACAGATTTCGGCTCTGAGGAAGAGAGGAAAAGGAATCTGCTTTGCCACATGGCAGGACAAGCCAAGGAGAGAAAGGGGACAAGGACTGGCTGAGTCATGACCGCACAGCAGAGCCCTGTCCTCCCTCTCACACACTCGGGCTGCAGGGCCTGTGCCCTAGGGCTCTGAGGCCCTCCTTCTTTGCCATGGAAGTGGTCAGCACAAAGAGGCACAGATGGTACTTCAATATTTTATTCGAGTTCCATGCTATTTAAATTTCCTTGGGGCGCCTGGGTGGCACAGTCGGTTAAGTGTCTGACTTCAGCCAGGTCATGATCTCGTGGTCCGTGAGTTCGAGCCCCGCGTCGGGCTCTGGGCTGATGGCTCAGAGCCTGGAGCCTGTTTCCGATTCTGTGTCTCCCTCTCTCTCTGCCTCTCCCTCATTCATGCTCTGTCTCTCTCTGTCCCAAAAATAAATAAACGTTGAAAAAAAAAATTTTAATTTCCTTAAAGCACTAGGACTGTTCCACTCTTAGAAACATTTTAACTGCAGTGGGGAACTGGCTAGAAAATGAAAAGTTCAACAACAACTCGAGAAAGAAAACAGAAAGTTAAGTTCCTCCTGGATAGGGGGCAGGGAATTAGGTGATAACCACGAAGAACTAGAGAAATCCATTCTGGTGAGCCAGTTAACTCATCCAGGAAAGGGAACTATTTCGCAGGCTGTAGGCCAAATCTCAGATATCAACTCGGAATTGTCACTGAGGAAACGCTATTCTATACACTTGATGCTGTTCACTCACAGCATTTAGAACACTCCCCTCCATCCCGCTATGTCTAAGTACCACTCACCCTTCAAGTCCCAATTCAAATCTCATGCCTTAAGTGAATCTTTCTCTGATTCCTAGTGAAACGTCACCTCTCCTTTTTTGAACTATTTCGTCTGTGCCTCACATACTTACAACCATCTACTATGTATTGTGGTTGTGATGGACTTCTTAGCTCCCTGATGAGTGCATACACTCCCCAAATACAGTACACGGTTCTAATTCATCTTTCTGCAGCTCTTTATATTTACAGGTTACTCTACTCTACACATAATAAATTGCATTTTAGTGGGTACCGACAAAGTAACTGTTGAATGAATAAATTAATAGATGAACTCATCAACCAATTAACAAGTACTTTAAAATGACAGGAAAATGGAGTAAGAACTGAGAATCAAAAGTCAAATAATGTAGAGGCTCCCTTCTTTGGGAGGTTACATGTCTTAAATGACAACTTAAAGGCAAGTCTGTTTCCCCGGCTTTATTATTTTCACCAAATGTATTTCTCCTCTGAACTACTTATTACGAATGCAATTTTTTAAAAACCTGATAGTTGTATAATTCCGTGCCCCCCCCCATGAGAATCTTAAGCTCCCTGAGTTCGTGACTTGCATGTCCCCTGTTCACAAGCATACCTCCAGACTCAGCTGAGCACCCTGACACAGCGAAGGCTCAACAAATAGTTGAATAACTTGCAAACTAGTTTTACATCAGGTATTTAAGGAGTGACATTAGAAGGTCTAACAATTCTTTAAAATGTCCGTAACACAGGTGCCTGAGTGGCTCAGTTGGTTGAGTGTCCAACTCTTGATTTTGGCTCAGGCCATGATCCCAGGGTCGTGGGATCGAGCCACCTGTCAGACTCTGTGCTGAGCAGGGAGTCTGCTTAAAATTCGTTCTCTCTCTCCCCCTGCCCCTCTCTCCCACTCACACTCTCTTGCTCTCCCTTTCAAAATAAAAAAGTAATAAAATAAAATTTTCATAATACAGAACTCATAAAAATTAAATACAGATAAATGTCAACATGGGAAAATCCTTGTGATTTCACCTTTTAGTTTTCAAGTTGGGGGTAACTGTTACAACTCAATAAAAAGAAGACTTTGGGCTAAAGAGAATTCAAATGCTAAAAACTCATTTATCTTCAAGGTTGCATCAGAACTCGGATTCACACAATATACTTGTCATACCCCAATTTCTTGGACAATTGCTCTCCTTAAAGAAAAAGAACAGTCCCAAGCCCCGTGCTATGGTTCTTCTTATCTTTCACATAGAATGTACTATTATATCTATTTACAGAAGGGCTAAGTAAGGCAGTCATTTCTGAAAAAATGATTAAGTCCGACAATGACTCATACATAGGCCTATTAATTATATGAAGCAAAATCAGCTTTTGGATGGCAACAATAACTAATCTCCTGAAGGCTGTTTCTTGGGTTATAGCCTGACATGTGGCTACGAGTCCTCAGAAGTCAAACATTTATAGAAAGGTAGGTTTCTGATAGTCTTAAAAACAAAACAGAACCAGGGCACCTGGCTGGCTCAGTTGGTAGAGCATGCGACTGTTGATCTCAGGGCTGTGAGTTCAAACCCCACGCTGGGTGGAAATATTACTTAAAAATAAAATCTTTTGGGGCATCTGGGTGGCTCAGTCAGTTAAGCATCCAACTCTTTTTTTTTTTTCAACTTTTATTTATTTTTGGGACAGAGAGAGACAGAGCATAAACGGGGGAGGGGCAGAGAGAGAGGGAGACACAGAATCGGAAACAGGCTCCAGGCTCTGAGCCAGTAGCCCAGAGCCTGACGCGGGGCTCGAACTCACGGACCGCGAGATTGTGACCTGGCTGAAGTCGGACTGAAGTCGGACGCTTAACCGACTGCGCCACCCAGGCGCCCCGAGCATCCAACTCTTGATTTGGGCTCAGGTCATGATCTCACTGTCCTGAGAGAGCCCCACGTTGGGCTCCACCCTGACCATGGAGCCGGCTTAAGGTACTCTCTCCCTCTCTCTCTGTCCCTCCCCTGCTTGCATATGTGCACTCTTTCAAAAAAAAAAATTTTTTTTTAAATAAATTCTTTAAAAAACAAAAAAACCCACAGAACCAAAAAAGATTATTTCACACATATGTTTTCATTAGCCAAAAAAAATATGTATACAACTGTCTGATCAAGAATTACAATGTTTTCCATAAAATGGTGAATAAATTTAAGCACAGTGGTTAAGAACCCACACTTAAAAAACAAAAACAAAAATCTTTTATAAAGGAAAATCACATGCAAATGGAGACTACAGGATAGTGAACTACATCACTCAACTTTAAGCAGCTACCAACTGAGGGCCAACCTTGTTTCACCTGCACCTGGCCCACTTTCCCCCAACCCCTTGTGGATTATTCTGAAGCAAATCCCAGGCTTCATACCATTTCATTTATAACTATTTCAACACATCAAAAGCCATAGACTTTGAGGCAGATAGACCGGTGTCAAGTCTAGGCTCTACCAACTAATAGTTGTGTGACCCTGGGCAAGTCACTGAGCTTCTCTGAGCTTGTCTTCTATCTGCAAAATGGACGAAATGAGATAAGGTACCTGAGGAATGAAGCCTAGCACTGGCCCACAGAAAATAGTTAATATGGCAGCTGCGGTTTTTTATTACTATACGAGCATAGAAAGGCAGGACTCTTTCTGACTCATTTCCAATGAGCCCCACAAAGGACAAAACAAATAGCAAGTATTCCCATATTTTAAAAAGAGATACTAACCTCTCTATGCTAAAGTTACAGAGGGACGAACAAAAAACTGGTGATTTATGACCCCCCTCAGCCCAACAGTGACCTCCAGGAGTTTAAGGAAAACAAGTCCAGAAAATCTCTTTGGATAAAACTACAGTGTTATGGGGTTTCAACCACCCTCCACGGGGGAGGGGAGGAACTACCTTCTGGTCACCATAAACCAAGAGAAAGGGAATTTTAAGAGAGTCCCCTAGAGAGTGTAACCTATCACCCCTAGAAATTGTGGGGTACAAAGACTGGTGACTGACTCATACCTGATAAAAGCCCACCAGTGAGAAGCAGGAAGGAGCAGCCTGTGGTGGCTGTGTGGAAGCTTGCCCTGGAACAGCAAAGAGGACCCCCACCCCTTCCACCCCCAGTGCTGGCTTCCCAACCTGAGGCAGGCTGGGGATGGGGAAGGGAAGATTTACTTTTTTAATCAAGTTCAAAGAGGACGTTTTAGGTACTTAAAAGAGATTCTTGTAATTTAAAGTGACATAAAAATTTAAAGAATACCTATTATATAAGATAGGTGTGTATGTGATATGATATTTATAGGTTATATATTCCATCCAGAAACAATAAAAGAACAGACAGAATGAGTTCAAAGGGGGAACTGAGAGAAAAAACTAAGCTGTTTCCCATGATGTTCAGCATCTTCCATAATAGTTACATTATATGTTCAAAAGCCCAGCAAGAGCAGAGAAGATGACGAGCGCCATCATAGAGATTAATGAAATGTAGATATTAGCACAACTAATAAATAGTAACAAGTATATAATCAACTTAAACCATACCACTTCTAAACAGAATAAAATTTCAAGGCATATTAGAAAAGCTGTTCTCTTTTCATCTCTTTTTTCATTTAATTCTGGTGAGTAACAGCAGCCAAGCAATGCTTCCATCAAGGATTCGACCTACTTAATCCTAAAGAATGAAACAGGGAGGAGGAAGTAAAAGTTGCTTAAAACAGGACAGAAACAAAAAGGGGGGATGATCATGTGGCCCAAAGGGTACTGATCCAGGGAAAGAAACTCCATGCGCAAGGTCCTGCGTTAAGCGCTAAAACAATACTTAAAAGGACAACATAGGTTTTCTGCCCTTAAAGGAATTTGGATTAGACATACAGCAACAGCAAAAGATCAGCGTACACAGTCTTTCAGAGGTGGGGAAGGGGTGAGAGAAGGAACACAAACTTGAAAATAGCCAAAGGCCCAGTAAAGAATCCCTTGGAAGGCTACTATGAAGTCACTCAAGGCAAACTCATGATTCAGATCTTACACAAACAAAATAAAAATTCAGATTGTAGTCATTCCATTATAATGAAATTTTCTGTAGATTCTGAAGCCTTGCTACATTGGTTTTGAAAGCTCATTCCAGTTAAGATCAATATTTCTTTGGGGGAGAGTTATTTGGAGAGTTATTCATTACTTTCAAACTATGCAGGCACTCAACAGACCTTTCTAATAAAAAGTGTGATTGCATTTTGAATTATAAGTAGACACAAATTCATTTTTGGAAAACATTCAATGCCACAGAAGAGCTATCCCCATTGAAATCATGGGGTATCCAAACACACAAGACTCTTCAATGGCAATAATGGCGTCCCTGTGCCATCCACCTGGATAAACACAGGTTACAACCCTCATCCGGAGCTTGTGTTCCCCATAGCTTATGGTGGGAATTCTAGACAACCCAGCTCTGTCTCAGAACTAACTAACTAACCACAACCCAAATCAGCCACAGAACATGTTGTGTACAGTTTATAGAGGCTTCCCACTCATTTTCAGCAGACAGACCTCAAGTGTGTTACCTAAGGTTTCTGTTGCTATCAAGACACAGCTGATAAGACTATTTCTTGTCAGATGGATAAAGATGTAAAGTTAAGTCTAAATTTCACTTCTCACCTACTAAAACTATTAGAGTAATTGATTACCATGTAAGTCGACACAATCGAATTTATTTCTGGTTATGCAATCACAGAACTGATTACTTTTCAAATAAAAATTCAGAGAACTAGATTACTCCCCAGAATAAAGAGTAGCAACTATGTGCCTGAGTGCACGCCCACACACACGCATAGGGTTTTTTGCCAGTTTTCCATCTGGAAACCATGATGTAACAGGATAATCGCAAATTTACTCTCATTGTTTAAATCTATGAATAACGCACAGATCATCTAATACAAACAAGTAATTAATTGTGACATGTAACTCAAGTTCAAGTCACTTATAGTAGCTTGATCTTTCAAGGTAATTTTTTACAATTCAAGAAACCTCTTAAAAGTCAAGAAGAGGGGTGCCTGGGTGGCTCAGCTGGTTAAGCATCTGACTTTGGCTCAAGTCGTGTTCTCACCGTTTGTGAGTCTGAGCCCCACGTCGGGCTCTGTGCTGACAGTTCAGAGCCTGGAGCCTGCTTTGGATTCTGTGTCTCCCTCTCTTTCTACCCCTCCCCGCTCTCACCCTGTCTCTGTCTCTCAAAAAGAAATCAATAAACATCTAAAAAAAAAAAAAAAAAGGGCAAGAAGAAATAACATAAGAAAAAACAAAGCAGTTTCTTTTCTACCTATGAGTTAAGAAAGACTGATTTTTTTCAAAGGTAGTAGCTCTGCAATTTTACAAGCAACAATCCTTCGAAATAAAATACAGATGGCCTCAACCAACTGGATTAATAAAAAGGTATCTTTCATTTAACCATAATTCATTTTGATAATTATTGTCTACCTTAAAAAAATCTACTTCAAAACTGATTTTCTGCTTCCAGGATAGAAGGTGATATGTCACACAGAAGTCAAAGAAAAACCTAGGAATACCTCTAGGAGCGACAAAGTTGGAGATGAAATTCTTCCTTTCAAGCCAATGACGTCAAGTGGGTGTAAAGGGAAGAGCTTCTTTACTTTCTCCTTCTTACCCTCAAGTCTGAAAACCTACACCTAGAAGTATTTTACCTAAGGACCAAGGAACAACGAGACTCCCCAGGGAAGAATAGAAGAAATGACCATAAAGGATGGAAAGTGACTTTTAAATAAATGTGCCAGAACTAATCCATACAAACGGATGCTGCCACCTTCAAATTCATTACTTTGGAAATTATATACTTAATCCAACGATACTGTTATAGTCACTTCAGAATTTGTTTCAGAGCTCAAAATTTTCCACATCCTTAAAACCAGGAAATGTTTGTCTCTTCAGGTTAGATTTGCAATAGTCAAAGGTCCTCAGAGTAGCTGTGCTGTTGTTTGGAAAGTCTTTCTTGACCTCCCAAGTCCAGGTTCTGTGCCCCCTCCCCGTGATCACTACATCCCCCAGCAGAGCACTTCTCACTCTATAATGGAATTGTTTACTTGTCATCTGTCACCCTGGCAAAACTGTAAACTGCACAGAAACAGGGAACAGATCTTATTATTATTATACCCACAATCCTAGCATAGTGCCTAGAAAACTGCAGGCTTCCAGGAATACTAAATGATGCACTCTACTTTAATACGAACTGGTCTGGAATCGTGTGTACCTTCTCCACTGCCCCTCCCAGCAGCTCTCAGAAAAGAGTGTATCTACAGAGACGAACCATTGCTTTTTATACTTGGCAGGGAGAAGTGATTGGATTTGATGATCTTCATTACTGATTTATGCATAGAGAAGCAAAAAATCATGACTACATCCTCACAGACTAAAAACATAACTTTTTCCCTCTCAAATCTGCAAGCACAGGAGTATCTTACCTAGCTGCAAGATCTTTATAGTGTCTCTGTAAGCTTTCATCACCAGCTTGAAGTGGCGATAAAGTGGGTAGCATAAAACTCTTCTTCCAAAAGACACCAGGATTTCATGAACATTAGTCCAAGTCTGTGAAGTATAGTTTAAATAAGTAATCATTTCCATATTACATAAATAAAAGGACACAACGAAATATGAAACTACTCTCAATTAAAAACTATAAGTTCGGATCATCACAAAGCCATGCAAGAGAGAAATATAAAACCGTGAAATGAGATTCTTTTTGTACACCTTACAATAAAATATTTAATTGCAGTCCTTGTAATTTCTCATACTTCATCAAGATATCACAAATGCTCCTTAAAAATCACATATGCAGCAGGAAAGTTTCAAAAAGTCCTTTAAGAATTACAAATATGAATCTAAAACACATGGTACTAACAAAATACAGATGCACATAAAAGACACTGTTAAATGATATATGTTTCATGTTTTTGTCCTTTAGGACCACTCAAGATGGTGTAGATGAAAGATGGAGAACTCTTTAGTGAAGTGTGTTCACAGTCTCCCTCTTCTTCTACTTTTTCTTTTTCTTCTTTTTTAGTGTTTAGGGCATGAGAAAAACATGGTATTTATTTCAGTAATTTGCTTTCACTTATCAAAGAGAAAAGTGCTTTCTTGAAAAAAGTATTTTATCTTGAATAGTATCAAACTGAAACCATCAGCAATTCAAAACTTACTGAAAACACTAGACGAAGGCAATTTTGCACAAAATTGTTTTTTAATTGGATTTTGATTAAAACTGTATGAAAAATGTAACCCATATATAAAACTTAAAATATAAAAGTAAAACTAAGGGAGCAGAAAAATTTCCATGTATATTAATCCTTAACAAATGAGAGATCTGATTAAGAATATTGAGTATCTCACAAAGAACAGTTTATACCTAAAAAACTATAAACTTTTTAAAAAATTCTACCAAAAACTAATAAAAATTTCACATAGCTCTCAATAGCTCTGGCAATTCTAAGTTATCTCAAAATCAATAAAAATTTCAAAATGAAATCACATATAGGTGAATTTATTCATGTAGATTTTAATAAAAGAACTATGAAACTCTTCAGTTACTGACTACTTTGTTTTCAACATCAGTAATCGATGCCATTATTACCAAATCCAGTTTCTCCCTTACATGCTGATCACAGCAATAAGTAGAACTCAAATGAAGTCTAGGGAGCAGTGCTCCTCCATCTTTAACATGGATACGAATCCCTGGAGATCTTGCTACAGGTTCTGCTTCAGTGGGTCTGGACTGAGATTCTCTAACAAGCTCCCAGCTGAGATGCCGGTCAAGCCATTAGTTCATGGAACATTCTCTGGAGTAGCAAAATTCTCTAACAAAGCTGAATGTTTCAGTTCCTGTTCCCATCTTATCTATTATTTAAACAAAGTGATGCCATGAAGGGCGCCTGGGTGGCTCAGTCAGTTGAGTGTTTGGCTCAGCTCATGATCTTTTGGTTTGTGAGATTGAGCCCCGTGTCGTTGTCAGGATCTGAGCTGACAGAATGGATCCTCCTTGGGCTGTTCCCTCTCTTCTCTCTGCCCGTCCCCACCACCCCGCCCCGTGCACCCATGCTTTTTCTGTCTCAAAACAAATAAACTGTAAAAAAAGTGATGTCATGAAACAACCTTGATTTTATAACTTACAATGTACTGTATCTAGGATTTTTTTTCTAATGTTTATTTTTGAGAGAGAGCAGGAAACAAGAGAGAAAGAAAGGGAGACAGAGAATCTCAAGTGGGCTCCACACTGTCAGGACAAAGCCCAACTTGGGGCTAGAACCCACAAACGGCGAGATCAAGACCTGACCCAATGTTCAACTGACTGAGCCACTCAGGAGGCCTAAACTGGAAAAGCAAAAAACTAATTGACTTAATTGATGATGCAACTGTTAGTTGTGTAAAATGACACTTTTTTTTTTTACATGCTAGCTTTTATTTTACATGCTAGCTTTTGTTCTTTCTTTCTTTTTTTTTTTTTTAAGTAGTATGTACACCCAGTGTGAGGCTCAAATTCATGACCCCAAGTTCAAGAGTCACATGCTCTACCAAATGAGCCAGACAGGCACCCCTAAAAACTTTTTAAATGTTTCTTTATTTTGAGAAAGAAAGCGTGTGTGTGAGTGAGGAGGAGCACGCTGACAGCGCAGAGCCCGACGTGGGGCTCGATCTCATGAATTTTGAGATCATGACCTCAACCGAAATCAAGAGTCAGACACTCAACTGACTGAGCCATCAGGCCATCAGATGCCCTTCTACTTTTAACTGCTGTTTTTACATTCAACAATTTGTTCAGAGCCAGTAAATTTTAAAATGGCATCCTCTGATATTTTTGATAAGATCTACAAAACGATTTACTGGGAAGTATTTATAAAAACAATGATTACTATACTAGAAGAGTTATCAGATCTGACCATACTACTTGTAGGACCTTGGACAAGTTATTTAAACTCTATGATCTAACCTTCATCGTCTGTAACATAGCAGTAATACTTATCTCACAGATTGACTGGAATGAACAGGAGAGGTAATACATATAAAAGGCTAATAAGGCACAAAAGGCACAGCTTTTGATGGTCAGGAAATGGCCCCTAGTAGAATTATCACCTAGGTTTGTTTCCCAACTTTGAGCTCTGAGCCCCAATACTCACCAACTTACAAACACTGTTCTCCTTCTCCCAAATGCTACAATACCCTATCTAGCTTCATTAGAAGAGTTACAAACGCAATCAGAATTTTATTTAAAAAGATGGGGGGAAAAACTTGTATAATCAAGTTTCCACTTTAAAAAAGCTAAGGAATTGCCTGAATTACCCACAACAAACTAATGGCGACAGAAAAAAGAACTTTCTAAACAAACAAAATGGCAAGAACTGCAAATGAAAATCATACCTCAAACCAGCACAGTGTGGGACTCAGTTTTCTAATGTTCCATGCAGACTCAACCTTCATTTGTTTTGGAGAAAAGAGCAGTGTCATTTTCGAGGTAAAGTCATTCAAAAATAAAGTAAATATATCCATTCACTCAACCAGTGTCTCAGTAGTACTGCCATACATAAGAACTAAGAAGTGTCTGTGGCTGAGGAAAAATAATTGCTTTGCAGAAGCTATCAAAGGCAAGTTTCTGCCTACTTTCCTTGGGATTTCACAAAGTAAAGCTTTTCCACTGATAAGAGTACCAGAACATAAGAGCAAACAAGCAGGGGCTTTGAAACTAAAACTTAAAGCAAAGTGATGTTTGCTCAATTACTGTCCTTCTCAACTAACTTACCCAAACATTCTGTAAGTAATCTGCCAAAGGACTCAAAGATAATGCTGAAGGGCTGACTGTGGCACTTAAAAAGATGCTCGGAATATGGCCTTTCAGAGAAGGCTTGTGAGAGTAAGTGCATTCTAGAGAAGGTCTTGAAGTTGCAAGACTTCGCGGCATCAAAAATGCAAATAAAAGAATCAAAAATGGTCAATTTTATCAGGCATGACTGAACACACTCACTCATTTCCTTAAGCAATAATGTGAAGTACTTTTTTCGTAAAAGAAAATATTTTCTCCAAGTATAGTATCCTTAAACGATGAACGGAAACAAAAACCATTTCCAGCTATAGTGTGCCCGTGATATACTCGTTAATATTCATTTGGGAGTCAAATGCAAATCCCAAGAGTCACCTTTGAAATTTTCAGAATCCTAACAACAGAAAATTTGGCACATATCAAATTCTAATCCTAATACTATGCTAATGCTGTGATGGTGAGAAAAGCAGATTAAATAATATACATCGTGACCCAATTTAAATACACATACACACGTACACAATGAAAGACTGGAAGAGATGTATCTCCTTATAACAGTAGCTATTTCAATGGCTGAGATTATGGGAAATTTTAATTATTTTTTTCATACCTATATTTTCCTTTTATACTGATAGGAATTATCTGCATAATTTTAAAAAAAGGAGAGCATATGCTCAGCTTGAAAACAACTCTTGAGCAAGTACAATTATAAACAGCTGCAGGGGCACATGGACTGGAAAGACTTTTTTGGTTCTTCAGCCTTTTTAAAATGTATGATCACTGAAATAGGTGAGAAAGACGTTAAACTCTTCATTTATACAATCAAATGTGGATCAAGAAGAGATACAAAAAATGTTTATATTATTAAAACAAGACCATTTAAGAAATAATGTTCTTTACAAAAGGTTTTACTTTTACAAGATTTCTTTAAATAGCAAAAAAGATAGGATTCAGGTTTTTCAAAATGTAATTTACATGTAATTTTTTCAGAAGCATACATACTATATAAATTGAGGGACACCTGCAGAAAAATGCTCAGATTCCCTTTTTTGTAAAATAGATATACCTCACATCTGCTCATGGACAGCTTGGCCAGAGAATGTAAACGGGTATGGTAAGTTCACCTCTTGCCAATGTCAAGTGTCACATGGAAATAGCCCTCTTTGAACAAGTCGTCTCCTGAAGAGATGAGAGTTCAGGATATCCTTTCTCTACCCTCAGCTTTACTGCCCCACTCCACCATGTGATAGACACTGATGCGCAGAGAGAGAAGGAAAAAAGAACAAGCCAGCAATATGTGCTCACATCGGTACCCACCACTAACACGCACGTGCAGCTCTGCTAGGAGCATCCCCCAAATAAATCATCCCAACAGGGCTTACTCTCCACAGGAGTGACGCCTTACAGTTGATTTAGCCTGCTCACGTATGCCAACATGCACAGACACGTGTGCACTTACGTTCTTCTCTCCTTCAGTGACACGAGTTTCATAGCAATATGCCAGAAGGATATCAATCAAACTGTAGTACACTTGGCGAAGAGCTCTCTTGTCCAGTAGGTAAGATTTATTGACAAATTTTCGCAGCTGATATTTCTCTTCTTCAGAAAAAGACACTAGGAAAAAAATGCATTTAAAAATGAAACACTCCATTCAGTTTTGCAAAAAAAAAACAAAAAAACAAAAAAACCCAGTGCGGAGGATTTGTCAAAATTAGAACTTCGATTATAGAAACTGAAATAAGAGTAATTTAACTCTGAATATAGAAGGAACTTTTAAACTAGGCTTCACAGTTTTATTAAGGGCTGTGCATCTGCTCAAACCCTAGTAGAGCTAAATAAAGGAGAAATGTCTAAACAGTATTTATTCCTTACTTCCGGGATGCCCCCTCTTTTTGCTACACTGTCCTGTATTCAAGGCATCTAAATGCCAGAGCTATTGACTTTAAAATTCAGATAACACAGTTTGAGAACAGAAAACATAATGGCTAAATAAAGCACTCTGTAAATATTCATTATCCATTTTGAAAGTTCTATACAAAAGAATAGGAATATTCCCATATAATAGGCAATGTTAAGGGCAAAGTATCTATTAATATCTTTTAGACACAAAGTATTACCTACATAACACACAAATGGGACCACATCACACATATTTGACTTGTGGGAAGAAGGTGGTTCTTTTCAACAGTGTGTCTTTTCTTCTCTGGCTTTCACCCTGTCTACATCTTCAACAACAGCCTCCTCCACATTAAAAATCTAGTATATAAGGGCGCCTGGGTGGCGCAGTCGGTTAAGCGTCCGACTTCAGCCAGGTCACGATCTCGCGGTCTGGGAGTTCGAGCCCCGCATCAGGCTCTGGGCTGATGGCTCAGAGCCTGGAGCCTGTTTCCGATTCTGTGTCTCCCTCTCTCTCTGCCCCTCCCCGTTCATGCTCTGTCTCTCTCTGTCGCAAAAATAAATAAACATTGAAAAAAAAAATCTAGTATATATCATTTCATATTTTTCTCTATAATCATGTAATGCTATACAGACACATAAACATATACAAAGGAATTTATATGATCCTCCCTTCCCCACCCATAGAATTCGATCCTTTTTTTCCACCTAGCCTACCTCACTGAATAACTCTGGCAAATCTCTCCAAGTCAACTGGTACTTAGCTAATTTTTGTAAAGGCGCAGAATATTCCATGGTGTGGTATGCTCTATCCAACCACTCCCCCTACTGATGGGCATCCACTATGCTTCCAGTTTTCTGCCACTGCTAGTAAGACTGCATAAATGTCCTTACCACACATCCTTGGATACTGGGAGGTTTTATTTCTATAAAAGAGATTCCCGAGAGTAAATTCACTGGGTTAAAAAGTGCATCTGTTTTTTAAGAATACTTTATTTAAAGGCTACAACTCTCCTTTTTAATGGCCCTGGATACAAGTTCTCCTTCTACACCCATCCCTCCCACCCAGCGATAAATATCATAGCTTTTCCTACTCATTTCCATTTTAACAGATAGGAAATGACTGTAGTATGAAGAATTCTAAGAGGAGACCCAGTGAATGTGGGCAGAATCTGTGACTTGCTTCTATCCAAAAGAATATGGCAATGGTGATCGGACAGTCACTGTCATGATTATGTCGCTTTAAAGAACAGACTGGAGCCAGAGACTCACCGCTGGTTTTGAAGAAATAAGATGCCATGTTGTTAGAAGGCTGTTTGGCAGGAGAGTGTGGGGAGCTGTGAGATGTGAGAGTAGCCTCCAGCTGACAGCCAGTAAGGGCACTGGGACCTTAGTTCTACAGATGCAAGAACAGAATTCTGCCAACCATCAAATGAGCCTGGAAAAGAACCCTGAGGTCCAGAAAAGAACATAGCTACCAACACATATGAAAAAAGAAAGGAGAAGATGGCCATATTTATGTACACCCTGATAAGACCCTGAGCAGAGAACCCAGCTAGCAAACTCGAGTCCTGAGCCATGGAAAATGAGTCAAATTAGAACTGTTTCTAATTTGTGGTAATTGCTTACACAGCAAAAGAAACCTAATACAATGATATACCACTGTTACTGCGGTTAGTATTTTTCTAACTGCTAAACTTTAAGCATTATTTTATAGGTTTGCTGGCAACCTCTGAACGAACCATTCAATGTGTTTTGCCCACTTTTTTCTATTGGATGGCTTGTCTTACCAAATTTTTAAGAACTTGCTGTTATAGATATGAACCCTAGTCATATCTCCAAATCGACTGTATCTCTACTGACTTTGTTTATGGGATCCTTTGCCATTGATTTATCTATTTTTTTGCGTGTAGCCAAATACATCCATCTTTAA
Organism: Prionailurus viverrinus; assembly: GCF_022837055.1. Taxonomy (NCBI): domain Eukaryota; kingdom Metazoa; phylum Chordata; class Mammalia; order Carnivora; family Felidae; genus Prionailurus; species Prionailurus viverrinus. The sequence goes on from NC_062562.1 coordinate 39,412,266, forward strand.
AAAAAAAAAAAAAACAGATTCTGGATTGACAGTCTCCGATAAGTTTCCCCAACTCCTGAAAATGTACATGAAACCTCTCATCTTTTCTTTAAGATTTACAGTTTCCTTTCTAAAATCTTAAGTTTTTAATCCATCTGGAAGTAATTTTTTCATGTTAAAGGATTCTGGTTAATTCCAGGTAAACAGTTAATTGCACCAGCACAGTTTGGTCAGTAATCCATCTTTTCCCCACTGTACCGAACTATTAGCTTTGTCAAAAAGATCTGTTGTTTTCTTACTAACAATTATTTCCAAGCATTTTCAGCTTTAGTGACTTGTAAATACAATATTCCCCCCCCACCCCCGCATTTCCAGTAATTTTTGATAGGACAGAGAAAAGCTATTTCTTTTCACAAACCACCTTACCCAATATTTGGCTGCCTTGACTAAAAAAAAAAAAGCAAAGTACTTAATAAATGCTAATAGTTAAAAAAAAAAAAAAACTTTATGTCTACATTGGTAAGGTAAGCAAGTATATAAGGCTGAAGTTCTTTCTAACTTTCCTCTGATGTTTACAATATAGACAAGCTATCGTCAAGGATCTATTTTCTCACATTAAAACATGAGCATTTTCTGGGGTTCCTGGGTGGCTCAGTAGGTTAAGCATCCAATTTCAGCTCAGGTGATGGTCTTGTAGGCAGTAAGTTCAAGCCCGCATCAGGCTCTGTGCTGACAGCTCAGAGCCTGGAACCTGCTTTGGATTCTGTCTCCCTCTCTCTCTGCCCCTCCCCAGTTCACACTCCCTTCTGTCTCTCAAATATGAATAAATGTTAAAAAAAATTTTTTTTAAAACAATATGAGCATTATCGGTTATTATCATATATACGAAGTAAAATGCATCTTACCTTAGAGCAAGATTTACAGAAAGAGTAACAACTAACAACATAAGTGTACTCAGTTCCTAGCTAGTGTAAGTAAAACATGGCCTGCTACTTACCTTAGAGCGATTTCTTTTTTTTTTAAATATATGAAATTTATTGTCAAATTGGTTTCCATACAACACCCAGTGTTCATCCCAAAAGATGCCCTCTTCAATACCCATCACCACCCCCCCCCACCCCCCATCAGCCCTCAGTTTGTTCTCAGACCTTAGAGCGATTTCTTTTTTTTTTTTTTTTTTCAACATTTATTTATTTTTGGGACAGAGAGAGACAGAGCATGAACGGGGAAGGGGCAGAGAGAGAGGGAGACAGAATCGGAAACAGGCTCCAGGCTCTGAGTCATCAGCCCAGAGCCTGACGCGGGGTTCGAACTCCCAGACCGCGAGATCGTGACCTGGCTGAAGTCGGACACTTAACCGACTGTGCCACCCAGGTGCCCCAAGAGCGATTTCTAAAGAAACTTAAGCATCTAGATATTTTAAGCTACCTCTAAAAAAAAGGTTATCAACCTTTTACCTTGCAAAGTAATCTTTAATTCTCGTTCCATGCCCTATCAGACCATTAGTTTCAAATTCACTTAAAAAGTTAGGCCCAATAAAGAGGAGCGTTTTGCTTCTAGTTCCAGTGGTTCATACTAACGTAGTTCAAAACAAAGCAAAACAAAACAAAACTTTAAAAGGCTCTTTCTCCAGGTTTTAGAATTGCCTGTTACATTTAGGTAAGGACAGGCTAAACTGCTAACCAAAAGACCCCAAAATACAGTGGCTTCTCTGCAACAGAAGTTTGTCTCCCACACTACTATTCTGAGTGAATGATCCAGGACTGGTGAGGCATCAGCATCTCCATCATATGACTTCCAACTATGCATCTAAGAAAGCTGTTCCAGGTTTTCACCATTTCCTAACCAATGGGCAAGCAGCCTAAGACGGCAAGCTCCTTCTTTCTAAAGACCGGGGCCAGGGCACACACCACTTCCGTCATTTCCCATCACCTAGGACTTAGGCACAGGACCACGCTGAGGGCGAAGAAGGAGAGCAAAGGGAATCAACAGGGCAGTCACTAGCTGCATGCTCACGTGTCTAGCTCCAACTCAGGAAGCCCCTGAGGGGAGGAAGACTAAAACAGACACCAGGTGGCTGTGATGCTTTTAGGAGCCCAAAAATTAAGTTGCTTTTTAGTATTCCCAAATCACTCTCTTACTAGCCAGTTACCCCATCCCTTCTATCTGCTCAACAAAAACTGCCCTTTTGCGGGGCACCTGGGTGGCTCAGTTGGTTGAGCGTCCGACTTTGGCTAAGGTCACAATCTCGCAGTCCGTGAGTTCGAGCCCCGCGTCAAGCTCTGAGCTGATGGCTCAGAGCCTGGAGCCTGCTTCCGATTCTGTGTCTCCCTCTCTTTCTGCCCCTCCCCCGTTCATGCTCTATCTCTCTCTGTCTCAAAAATAAATAAACGTTAAAAAAAAAAAAAAACTGCCCTTTTGCTCATCACAACTGGACAAGGCCAGAAGAGAGAGATTTCCTCACATGCTGGGCCCTTTTCACATAGTTTCCCAAACCCACTTCTGTCCTCTCTTAGGAGCCTTAACTTTAACATGGCTTCTTTTTGTTTAAAGGCTTCCTTCCAGCCATTTTACACTCTATCCTCTGGGGGAAAAAAATCTTAAGCGCAGTTATTGGAAATTACTAGAAGCAATACCCCTCTACTCATTAAAATTTACTTAGTGCAAAAAAACCAGATCTTAAAATATATTTATGTAATCATTTTTTAATGATGTTAGAAATTCTATGTTTAAAAAGTATGAGAAGAAACAGGAAATGTATTTGCACAAGTGCTGCTTACATAAATGACAACGATGGGAATGCATTTGCTTTAATTTGCTGGCAGCAACATAAAGATATGTGTATACTTTTAAACTTAATGCAGGTAGGTGTCAGGTGAAGCATTCTTTAAAGACTGGGACTTAGGGGCGCCTGGGTGGCGCAGTCGGTTAAGCGTCCGACTTCAGCCAGGTCACGATCTCGCGGTCCGTGAGTTCGAGCCCCGCATCGGGCTCTGGGCTGATGGCTCAGAGCCTGGAGCCTGTTTCCGATTCTGTGTCTCCCTCTCTCTCTGCCCCTCCCCCGTTCATGCTCTGTCTCTCTCTGTCCCAAAAATAAATAAACGTTGAAAAAAAAAAATTTTTTTTTTAAATAAAGACTGGGATTTGGAAATAGAATTAATAAGACAGATAAACTGGGTGCAGAATGTCTCATTGAAGGGCTAATGTGAGGATCCCTTAATTTAAATAGAAGCTCTCAGTTCAATTAAAGCAATCTGATTTAAGGAAAATGTAAGAAAGCACATATTCACTGCATGAAGAACGTATACCTAACAAAGTATTTTAGTCCCCTAGTAATTCATAAGAAGGTTTGAGACAGTATTCTCATAGGTATAGTTTTGAGATGTTCATTACTTCAGCTAATAGCAAAGTGCCAGGTGTTCATGATGATATTATCTCACTTGAGAAAAGCCTTTAACCTAGTTGACTAATAAGGACTTCTGCTTCCAGATAATTCTAAATCATAAGGTAAGCATTCCCAGAACCATTTAATAATACATTTACTCATCTAAATGTTTATACCTTCATTCTCAAGTAATCACACCTGTATATACACTTAATCGTTTGTAAAGACTGACCTAGGAACTATAGGTTCTGATGTTCCATTACCCAGAAGTAAGGGCTTCTGCATAACATAAGTCACTTTCCAAGACCGTGTATGTAAGAAAAGCCTACTTGAATGTACTCAAGAATTCTTGGATGCCAGGTGCCCCTAACCTTTCCTTAAAACACACCACCACCTTTTTCTGAGCATTTTCAAGTCCATTTTGGCTTAAATAGCTCATTAATAATACACAAATGCATTTAAATTCTGAAATTCAAGCAAAGGAACCAGAGATGATAAATAACAATATTAACAAAGTAGGAAATCACTAGAGAAACCAAAAGTCTTAGCTCCCCAAGGCCTTTTTGATTAGAGCTGTAAATCACATCACCCAAAGGGGAACTTGGGGAGGTTTGCACACAATCAGGTCTAACTAAGCAGCGGCAATGGAAATGACTACAGATGCGGTGCCAACAATACTTGGATGATTGCCACCATGAGTAACATTTGTCAAGCATTTGTATGACTAAGCTACACTACAAAGCAGCCTTGCTATACAGTTCACAACATTTCGGTTAATTATACTTCTATAAATAATCTACAGTCAAACAAAGGCAGCGGAAACTCAATTCATTTGGGGAAGACACTGGTGCACTAGCATGATGCAAATGGCCCAGGACCACCTCCCAATGTTAAAAAAAAAAAACCCAATCGGTACATGTGAAGACTGCAAAGGGGCTCCCATCAAAATGGAAAGTGACCTTCTTAACTTCACTTTGAACATTCTCTAGTTGTGTTACTTTGAAATCGTCCCTTCTCTCTAAATCCCCCTCCCAAATATCTGTCTTCTGTGGGGCAACAATTAAATAATCCCTGATCCGGCTCCTCTCGGAGGAATGCAAATCTGTCTATTATATTGTATACTTTCTGGAAACAGATCAAGGGAACCAGAAGAAAATGTGCTGCATTCAAACCTTTAGCCTAAATGGGTAGTCCCGCAGCGCTACAACTTTCAAAGCTGACACTGACAGTTAGCTCTACAAACACTGGAGAACTCACTGGTGCCAAACAGGATGTCCCCGCTAGGAAGTTCATTGACTAAAAATGTTATGTGGTGTCACACCATGCAACCATGTGCCAAGATTCTTGGGCTGAGATTAACCACGGAGAGACAACTTGGGAAATGTGGTAAGTCCATCCTCATGAAACCAGAGCTCAGCAGGAGCATAGCATTTAACACTTCCATTTACAAGCCTTTGGGGAGGAAGACGGATCATTAACAAAAGTCGCCGTGTTGTAACTCAGGCCTACAATGAAAATCATAGGAATCATAAAATCAAAGGAATCATAACTGAGGCAAAGACAGGGAGCAAAGTTCACCATCTAAGGCTTATCTGGAATTCTAAACAATCTAGCTTACTATTTCATGATGAGACTGAATCAAAGGTAGAGCCCTCACCCGCACTGCTGTATCTGCCTGGCAACACCCCACTGCAGTGACACAGAAAGGAAGGAGGCCAGGGAGGCAAAGAACAAAGAGGAAGTGGAAGGGAAAATACAGCACGAGCATGCTCCTTGAGTAGGCTAAGGACTTGAAAGTTTATTTCTTGGTTTATTTCTTTTTGCCCATATTATCATCTGGGTGAACACACTTCAAAACATTTTCACAATTCTGGGGACCTCCAATACTTGACCAAGAAAAAAAGAAAGAAAGACAGGGGCACCTGGGTGGCTCGGTCAGTTAAATGTCTGACTCTTGGTATCGGCTCAAGTCATGATCTCATGGTTTGTGGGATGGAGCCCCCCATCAGGGTCTCTATTGATAGCACAGGGCCCGCTTGGGATTCTCTCTCCCTCTGGCTCGCTCTCTGCCCCTCCCCCATTCACATGCACGTGCTCTCTCTCTCTCTCAAAAATAAAAAAATAAACATTTTTTTAAAAAAAGAAAGAAAGAAAGATCTCATTAACAAAAAAACTTCCCCCTAAAGCTTCATAAATGTACAAAAATTTTAATTTCACAGAGAGGCCATTCAATTTCTGGCACTCCCACCATTGATGTTAGTCTACAATAATAATCTCTAACATTTACAACATGCTAGGGATTTCAAGTACATCATCTCATTCAGTCAACAAGACAACTCTATGTGGTAGGTATAAGATTTCCACAGCAACCCTGCCAAGTTGCAAGATCACGCAACTAGCCTGTGATGGAGCAAGGTGTTAAAGCCCGAACCCCATCTTTAGCTTATATCCATCCTTAACCCTATACTTGGCACATTATGAAAAGTGCTTTCTGTACAACAACACAGAGCTCAAGTTCTTCTACCTTAGATCACAAGTCCTTGCTATTTTTAAAGGTGATTTTTAAAATGAATCACCATACTAGCTTAGCAGGCTACAATTGTTCTCTAAGCACCAGTCAGGATACATGTCACAGGTGGAATGAAGATGAAGGGACAGGAGAGGCAGTGGTTAAAGGGAAGAACTAGTCTAATCTTCTGTTACAATTACAAACAGAGAACTAACTCAAAGGCTGGCTCTCACAGAAAACAGGACCTAGAGCAAGCTACAAAGGATCCAAGTGAAGCAAGTTCGAATTTAAATCAAAGAAAGGTAATGCCTTTTCTTGATTTTTAGGGCAACTAGCTCACCCTTGTGGACAGAAAACTTAACTACACAACCACCAATTTCCACCTGCACCACCTTATCAAAACACTGCACCAAATTTGGGGAAACTGATTGAGACCAGCAGATAGCCTTGATGATTTCAGAGTGAGCAGACATTTTAAGCAGACCTACGTGGCATATACAATTACCTATCTCAACTGTGTTAGCAATCCTCTACCTGAAAATGTGTCAATATAATGTGGGAGGTCTCTGAAAGATTCTTAAACTCAAATCAAATATAAAACCAAGGATTTGTTGAAAAGAATGTAACAAGAGCCATTATTTATAAATGAGTTTCTCTACTGCAGTAGTCAATTATAAAAGATTAAAGCAGCAATTTTTCCATCTGGTAGAAATCACCTAAACTCTAACAAAACCGAACTACAAAAATACTTTGTACAGTATTTATCTCTTCCATAAATATTTACCAAGAACTTAGTATACAACAGGCACTCTGCTAGACAACAGAAATATAGCAAACAACAGACGACCGCGTTACTATGCAGAGAATCAAAGTACTGTTAGACAATAGACTTGCAGCTATTTCAGACTGAGTGGCCAAAGAAGGTACTGCAAAAAAACTGTAAACAACCCAAACATCCCATCAGTAATAAATAGCCCAAATATCCATTGTTCATGATAAAAATATACAACAGAATGCCAGGCAGCTATTAAAAGCTCAGGAAGAACCCTAAGTGCCCTACAGGGAAGAGGTACAACATGTGCTACACACTGGACAAAGTCAAGAAAGAACAGAGTGCGTGTGAGTCTGTTTATAAATTTCTTACAGCTAATATTCAGATGTTGGTATATGCACTGAAAAAACCCTAAAACTGTTAAGAGTGATTACTGTTTTTTAATACAGAAATAAAAGCCAGGGGCGCCTGGGTGGCGCAGTCGGTTAAGCGTCCGACTTCAGCCAGGTCACGATCTCGCGGTCTGTGAGTTCGAGCCCCGCATCGGGCTCTGGGCTGATGGCTTAGAGCCTGGAGCCTGTTTCCGATTCTGTGTCTCCCTCTCTCTCTGCCCCTCCCCCGTTCATGCTCTGTCTCTCTCTGTCCCAAAAATAAATAAACATTGAAAAAAAAAAAGAAAAATTTAAAAAAAAAAAAAGAAATAAAAGCCAAATCAGTATACCGCAAAACATGGGCCTTCTACTCTTGATCTATCTGAAACTGTTATAATTCTAACATACAGATGTAATATCATGAAAAACTTAGAGAGGACATATCCAATTCAATCAACAGACAAAGGGAATGAAAACTAGGTCTTTTCCCACCATTGCTAATACTCAAATGCCCTTACTACAGTGGAATGTTCAGATCTTTTAAGCAGATTATTCAACTATTACCGATGTCCTGTGTGTTCATGTCCCTAAATTTACTTAAAAAATAAAAATTTTTGAAAGGATCCCAATGATTCAACTATACTTCAAAAGACTGTTCCAAGACCAGTCTAATCATCGAGTAGCATTTTCCAGTCTGGGGTGAAGACTCCATTTCCAAAATTAGCAAACCAAAAGAATATCTTCCCTCCATGAGAGAATTACAACTGTGTGCTTAGTAACAGGGAAGACAGGAAACAAATGAGCCTAATTTTGAGTTGCTTACCTAATGCAGCATGATTTTCTTGCTCCTGACTCTTTCCCAAAGAGGCCATCATTTTTGAATATATGTCAGTCCACCAAGGATTATACTTCAAAATCTGTTCAACAGCCTCATCTTCAAAAAAGTCAGCTCTGGAAAGAAAACAGTCAACGAGCTTGTTACATAGAATTGAGCTGAGTTTCATTTTTCTTTTAATTTTATCTTAACTCCTTACGTTTGGTATTAGAAACAGAGATTGTTAATTCAAAGTACAGATCAAGGAAATGAGCACTGTGTTCACTTTCTGAGTGGTCACTAATCACCATAAAACGAAAGCTGGGGTCAGACTAAAGGGATATGTGACATTTCTGCTCTCCTCAGAAACAAAGTGGAGAAAGGACCAGTCCTTCCCTTGAAGGCCCACCCCCGTACTGCACTGGCATGGGATGAGGCAAATCTGAACACAAAATGGACTGAAGCACTGAACTTGGGCTAGGTTTTTAAGTACCACCTGTTTTGGTAAGGTTACAATAAAGGAAAGAATCTTTTAATTCTACCAAAGGAAAAAAAAAATAATCAACAGAAAATACAAGATACTGCACACCCCCCCCCCCCCCCCACACACACACCATTTATTAGCATGCGCCCTCATACTTTCTACCAAGATGCAATTTCTCTTACTTAGCTCTGCTAGTCCTAATAGTCCCTTGGCTTAAAACTATTGGAAAAGAACAAAGCAACGTTTGTAAAGGAGAGAAAATTAATTTGCGTGTACTTCACTTTCTGGGTTTTAACTTGCAAAATAACTGCTACCTTCAAAATAGGTTCCTGGAGGACATTTATTCAGAAATTCTACCACCTTGCATTCAAGGCTGAAAACTGGTATTCGTGGGAACGGAACAACAAAAAAGTAGAACTCATGGTGAAAAATTCATTTATATGTCAGTTAATTAGAAACTCAAGGAATTGGTTGTTTTCACAGGTTGATTTTCTAGCTGATAGTTTTATGACCTGAAATATTTTTTCTTTCAACTGAGATAATGAAATCTTTCTAAATTTAGAAACTCAGATAACTGAGTTATTAACTAAGTTAATTTCTGATTAGAAAATCAGATAACTTACTGAATTCTTCATACATGCCAAGCACTGCACTAAATCCTTTTCACCCATCACTTTCTTAATCTTCACACCATCCCCATAGGCAGGGGGTACTACTAATACTCCCATTTTACATGGGTGGAAACTGAGGGTCAGAAAACTTGTGTATCGTGGCCAAGGTCAAAGAACCAGGAAGAAGTGTGGCCAGGATCTGGACCCAATTAAGTCTTACTCCAGAATCCAAGCCATTAACCAATATAAACATTCCATTTTTACGCTTGAGGAAATAAAAGTACATATGGGACAAAACCGAATAGCAATGATCTTGAAATAGTAATTGTCAATTATCAATTTTTGTCAGGTACATGACAGATATTTCAAAAAGATAAGTACTACAAGTAAACAGCTAAAATGCTTTAATAAAAGTCAACAGGAAGTATTGACTCTGCCCTGTGCCAACAGTAGTACTGACTCCATTTTGGGCACTGGGGTTACACGGCTGACAAGAGACATGCAGTCATGGTCCTTACGGAACTTACAGTGTCATAGGAGGGCCCAGCAGTCACAATATAAGTGCTATGTAACTACTATGACCTAACAGTACGAGCATCTATGGCAAAGTCAAACTGGGATGACAGGGAAGGTCCCTGAAGGGAAGACTATCTAAGCCAATAGCTGAATGACAATAAACAGTTAACTAGACTAAGACAGATAGGAGAGAGTATTCTGGCTACAAGAATAGGTAGCAAAGGCCAGGAAACAAGAAGGCACGTTTAAGGGGGCAAAGGGGAGTTGAGGATAGCTGAAAACAATACACTGTAGTGACAACAACACTGTAAGCCATGTCCAAAAAATCTAGTGGATTTTTGTCACTAAAAACGACTAGACACTTAAAACCTTTTACATATGGGTCTCATATCAGTGTGCTTTGGCCCACTGCTCTCACTGGTCTGGAACATGGTCTAGGAGCAAGCCCCAGAGCACAGAAATCATGGAGGCCTGGAAGGGGGTAGTAGCAACGGACGTGGAGCAAAGTGGATCTGAGCTACAGTCAGAGGCTAGAATCCTTAGGATGTAGACATAAAGGGGGCCAGGAGTCAAGGTCTATATCCAGCATTCCAGCTGAGACAGTTCAGTGGACAACAGTGCCCTCTGACGAGACAGGAACACAGGGACACTAAACAGACAGAATAGCTGGAGACTTCCGCTTAGAACAGGCTGAGTTTGAGACATCCTTGCAGGACATACAGAGACTGACTGGCGCAATAGGCAGTTAGCCACACAGATCTGATGCTCAGGAGAGACACATGGAATCGTGAGCATTTAGACAGTGACAGAGGCCAAGGGAGAACACACAATCACCCAGAGAGAACTTGGGAGAATGAGAAAAAAGGACTCCACATACTGGAGGGCTGACGACACAAGTCAAGAGTTGAAGAGCCCATCTAAAATGATTCTGAGTCTCCCTAGAAGAAGTGATGGGAAAAAAAACCAAAACAAGACCTTGTAAAATCTACCACTTCCACGCCCTCCCTCTAAAAATTTCAAAATGTTTAAATGACTCTTTTGGGTAAAATCTCACTAATATAGTCCGAATAGTTGAAAATGTGATGGCTTATCCTTTACACTGTCCATGGTTCAAGAGTTTTGTGAACAAGATCTGAAGTTGACTAATGTTCTACTTTCCAAAATGAATTTATTTTCAAGTTTCTAAATGTCATTCACTCAATGAGCATTTACCGAGTGTCCCATGAAAATGCAGCATCAGGGAGATGAGGATCAGTAAGACACTCCTGACCCTTCAGGGATCCACAATGAAATGGGAATGGATACAAAGAGAGAATATTGTAACATCGAGATGATCTGTCACTTGGAAGCCCCGAGGAGGGCTTCCTCTGCCAGTCTGAGAGGGGGTGTGCCAAGGGGTGACAGTGGAGCCCAGTCTTAAAAGATAAAAGTTATCCAAGCTAGGTGGAGCAAGGGAGAAAACAGCTGTCACAGGAGCATCATGAATACAAAGTGTGCAAGAAGTGGCATGGTACAGGCAGAGAAATAACTAAAATTCATTACTGCTGCAGCGTATAGGGTAGACAGGGACAGGCAAAAGAGAAGCTCCAGACGTAAGCACAGTCCAGGTCACAGAGAACTTTCTACACCGTGCTAAGGACGTAGAAGTTTATATACTTTAATTGATGGAGAACCCACTGAAGATTTAAAGCAGATGTTCACTTTCAGTACTTAAGACATGATACTGGTGGTTTTATGGTTGATGGATTTGCAGGAGTCCAGGCTGGAGGTGGATACACCAAATACGAAGTCATGAGACTGCTGCACTAAGCCAGACATATAGGAGGACCAGAAAGAGACTGAGTGAAGGAAACAGCAAACAGATAAATGGTACCACTTCTGGATGGATTAGAAGTGTGGAGAAAGAAAGGAGTCAAAGATAAATCCCGGGTTTCTACCCTGAGTGACTGGGGTGAAAAATGGTACACTCCACCGAACAGAAAATGCAGGAAGACTTTCCAGGTAAAAATGATGGGTTCAATTTTGGACACTCAGCAGAGGAGGTCAGCAAATACCCAGTCGCTCTCCAAACCCTTAACAACGTGACTTTTCTTCAGAGCACTTATCACAATCCAAATCTTGTCTCCTTCCCCACTAGAAAGTAAGCCCCGTGAATGCAGTGACCTTGTGGTATTCACACAAATCCTCAGTATGTGTGACTCTGCCTGGCATGCAGTTCATTCAAACTGGGATTTGTTGAACAAATTAGTGCATATGTGAAAGAAGAAATCGATGAGATTTTCCTCTAATGCTTTTTCCTAAGCTTGCCATTTTGAATAAAGAGCCATGCTGGAAGCAAGTGATCTTCTTCCCAGCCTCATCATTAGTACTCAGAGCCTTGACATTCCTCAATTAATCCAAAAGCCAGATGAGTGTATCAAACTCTTAAACAAATTTACAGCACTGAAAAGTTACAATTTAAAATGGCACCCCAAATGCTAGGCATCATTTTTGTACCTCTTCTCATCTCACAGATATTTAGAATGCTAACTCAATTCTTCTGTTTTCTCCCAAAGAAGGACATAGGCAGATTTATGAATTGGTTCAGGTAAAAGATATGCTGACAATTAAAAAAAACAATATGCCTAGGGAAGGAAAGAAAAACCACTCTCGGCAAGAGAAATATGAAAACTTGGCTATGACAGGCAAAACAGGAAGGCCTATTAAAGAATGTTTCCAGATACCTTCAACAAACTGTAGTGTAAAAATAATGCCCAAAAGGAGTTACAAATAGCAAAAAATAGACAATCAAAAACAATGCATGTTTATGGATCATCTGTTATATGCCCAGTATTCTGCTGGGCTGCAAAACACACACCAAGGAATAACATCACAGAATGGCCTCTAGATTTTACAACACAAGACCTAAAAAATAATTATTATCCTAAGTCATTTATATGTGCCTTTGAAAGGAATGAATTTTTCTATATACTGAATTTACCTCACTGTGTTCTGCCTTAGGATAGAATTAAAATTAGTTTTCCTTAAGTCTGTAAAATATCAGACACCGTGACGAAACATCACGACCAGTAAGAAGTCACACAACTTGAAAGTCTCATATACTTCACAATGACATATATTATGTATTAGGCATGTACATTACATTCACGTACATAAATGTCTAACATGACACATGCAATGTATTGTCTGCATGGTAGGTAAAAATTGAAGCAAACCTTTTCCTCCACTGTATTAACCGTTAAGAACAATTTAAAAAGCACTGAGCTAAAAAAAAATTTTTTTAATTGAAAATTTAAAAGAATTTTACTTGGACTTCTCTAGTATTAACACATCTGGGTGAGTCAGTCAGCCAATATAAATAATGGGTAAGAAGTAACACAAAAACTACAATTAGCCAAAGTCTTACTGTTACTGGAGAAGTCACAAAGAACCTTTACCGCACAGCTCCCACTCTCCGACCTGCCCATGACTAAATTTAAACCACTCGTGTAAGAACTCTTCTTTAAATAATGGAAAGAATAGCTCATGCATACTATTAAAGAAAATGAGCTTCTGGATAAAGAAACACAGAAGATGGAGAAAAATAAGGGCTGCATATAATATCACACTGCTAACTATAAATTCCAATTTCCTAATTCTCTCAGGCCATGTCGTTATTCTTCCAGTTTTAGAAGAGAAGAGATAGGCAGTTCTTCTAATTAAGCTCCCTCCCACTTGAAATTTTACTCTTGTAAAGCTCATTCTGTTTTCATGCTGGTCCGAGAAATTTGCTGACAATGAAATTTCCCACTTTAAATATTCAGCATGATTTTAAATAGGTTTCTTCAAATTACTCTTCAGTGGACCTTTAAAGCCACAATTGGAGAGATAAAGGTAATTAGAAATGGCAATATAAATGGAGCTGAATCTCTCAGATGTCCTCCAAAATATAACATACCCTGCTCTTACCCAGTTCCCCCTAGGATGTTGAACAGTTCTGACCATTTATCACTACACATCACTCAATGCATTTGCACATCACAAGATATATTTCTGCCATTCCAATTAGTCTCCCACTGTGTCACAGGAGATAGAATGTTAATCACAAGAGTAACAGCAGTTAAACTGAAATAGTGTACATGAAAAGGAAATATAAAATGACAAATGGAAAGACTCTTTTCAAGTCCTGACGGAGCCACTTAGTAGTGGTATGACCTTGGGCAAGTCCCTTAACCTTCTTTACCCAACTGTTGTGAAAACGGATTTAAATAATCACTTGAGAGCACTTGATAAGCTGAAAGCACTATACAAATATAAGGGAATACGATGATTACAGCTGCATGTATAACGGTTTAGAAATTGTTGGCCCAGAGCTTGGGAAGAATAATAATTGAGGCCTACATCAACCTAGGACTCACATCCTAAGAGAGCTGAGTATCCACAGAAGCCAGGTGACAATCCCTTACTTGGAAGAAGTACTGCTTTTGTGGCCAATGAGAGACATCACAATGCTCAAGTGATTATTTACCTATGCATCAACTAGATAAGTTTGTTAGGCAAATACAAGCCTGCAAGTGACACATTATGGCAAAAGACACAATCAAGGCAGATGGGAAATACAACAAAACTTAAAATTAGATTTTATTTATACCCTACTGCAATGAACAATTATTTGTTAATTAGACTCAGATCTTCAATTACAGGTGCTCGGAAATGAAGTGTTGGTAAAACCCTGGATCAGCCAAGAAATGTAGTAAATGTAGATTCAAATTCTTAAAAAAAAACTGAAACATCTTTTCATTTACATAGACCATTAATTACAACAAAAAGTCTACTGAGAAGAACTATAAATATTCTCACGAATGCAGTGTTCTACTTTTAAGCCTGGCGAGGAAAAACTTAAAGAAGTACATTAAGAGTTCTCCGATGCTGGAATGATATCTTAGAAAGATCACAGAGGCTTAACACTTTGTAGGTTAATTCAAAAGTCAATTAAGGTTCTGAGCCATCACTAATTTTGAGAATCCCAAAACCACAGGCCTAGCATAGTTAAAAAGGCACTCCAAAAATTTTCAAATCAACGTCAGGTCAATTAAACGCTCAAAAAACTCAATACTCACAGATAATGATCAGGATCAAACTTGGCCAGCTCAGCATCCAGGCGTTTCTGCCGTCGTTCAGGTGCAGGAGTGAAATCTGGATCCTTAATATCAATAACATCACTCAATTCATCCTAAGAACACCCAGAAAAGAAAGAATAATTGCTATCTCCTATTTTGTCATTGAAAAATCTAATTTTGCACGAAAGGCCAAAACAAAGGAACAATCTGATCAGCAGGCCATAATACTACCTGTGACATGTAGATTCAAATCCAGCAAATGTTTGTTAAACACCTACTGCTTCCCTGTTAGAAGTTTTCACATAAGTTATCTCATTTAATTCGTACAACAAAGTGATCAATATATATCAGACATAAACGCTCATCCTAATTTTTTTAATGTATATTTAATCTTGAGAGAGAGACAGAGACAGAGCACGAGCGGAGGAGAGGCAGAGAGAGAGAGACACAGAATCCAAAGGAGGCTCCAGGCTCCGAACTGTCAGCACAGAGCCCGATGTGGGGCTCAAACGCACAAACCATGAGATCACAACCTGAGCCGAAGTCGGACACTTAACTGACTGAGCCACTCAGGCACCCCTGAACATTCATCATTAAAAAAACAAAAAACAAAAAACAAAAAGCAAAAAACAGAATAACTCCCTGCAAGCAACAGGAACATTCAATTCTCCATCTCTTCCCCATTTACTCCTAGAGATTTTAAAGTTATTAACAGCATGTTTAAATACATTTCTAAATTTTTCTTTTAATGTTTATTTATTTTTGAGACAGAGGGAGACAGAGCGTGAGTGGGAGAGGGGCAGAGAGACAGGGAGACACAGAATCTGAAACAAGCTCCAGGCTCTGAGCTGTCAGCACAGAGCCCAAAGCGGGGCTCGAACCCATGAACCATGAGATCATGACCTGAGCTGAAGTCGCACCCTTAACTGACTGAGCCACCCAGGCGCCCCTAAATACATTTCTAGACTGGAAGATGGAGATGCTCCTGCCATGTTAGCAAACAGAACCTTAGGTAACTTTTGTGTGCCCATAAATCTCTGCTCGACCAGAAATCCACTAGACCCAGTCAGCCCATCTCCAGAAGCCAGGCCAACCCTGGGTGCTATGCTTACTTCCTGGTTCCCTCTTACCCCAAACAAGGTTGACTGTGTGGCCTTAGCCAATCAGACATTTCCTATCTTTCTTCCTTGTTATTCTTTATCCCATTAAAATTTTCTGCCTTTCGCCCATTTTTCCAAGTCTCCCAGTGAAGACTGTTCACTTCCTAAAGCGTTAAATAAAGTCTCTTTGTATCACTGAAAACTGTCTTCTTTAATCACTTTTGAACAACTACATGCAGACTTTCCTTTTGTTTCTTCCTAAGGACTAACTCAGCTGGTCTCAAATAAGGATTTCCAAATAAAACTTACATATAAAACTGTGTGTGTTCTACTTTATGAGCATATTTAGGAATTTTTAAGGGCAATTTTGATGTATATGACTTTCTATCTGCAAACTTAAAAATCTAATCCTAATTGATATTCAATTTTACCGTAAAAATCTTCACTGATGTATACACACACACTGATACAGAGCATGGTTCTTAGGTCAAATCCTACAGAAAATAGGTATAGTAGGAAAACTGTCTAGGAAACCATATAATCTTTTTTTATTATAATTAGAATTATGAAGCCAAAAAACCTCATACAATGCAAAATATCCCTATAGCGACATCTTTTTTTCAACCTCCTCATTCCAATTACTGACCACAAATGAGAAGTATAGAAACTGAAAGAACCTTAACTAAAAAGAAATCCAGGGAAATTACTCGAGAGAGTCATGGAGGGAAACTGAAAACAGATTGGCAAATGGAATGACAGGTTAGTGCCTAATAATCAGCTTAAAGTCGAGAGCCGTGAGGCAACCTCACCACAAAGAAATGAGCTACAGTAAGCTGAAGGAGCCAAGGAGACACTAAGATAAACACTCCCCACACAATCCAAATTTTTGCATTGAAAAAAAAAATTCTCTCATTCCTATCACAATCCACTTAGCTCAAGTAATATCAACAACATTTAACCTAAGCACATTCTAATACAATGAAAGGGCCCAGAAAACTTTTTGGATGTCACGTCCAGAATACGTTAATACTTCTAACTACAAACATTCCAGGCAAAAACCAGATTCTTGGCTGTCCCCAAATAAAATTTTGCATTCCAAAAGTTCCCTTACAATTCACTTTTGGGAGATTAAGAATATATTTCCCTATAGAAATACTATTAAAACCAGTATTTATGTGCTCATGATAACCCACAAGTTTATTCCACTTATAATAAACTTTAAATAGAGTACTCTCCATTCAAAGGGCGTACAACCCTGTGGCAATGTTTCCATGAAAAAATGCTTTCAGAGTTCCACTGCAACCCACCATAAACATCTCTTCCCCAAGTAGGACAATCTGGACTCTTCCTCTCTTCCTCACCTGCCTGAAATGAAGTCCTCCAGGCACATAGCCAGAAAAGGTGCTGACCGTAGGCCTTGGGAGGAGAGGTCGAGTTGTACTGGGCCCACTGGACTCATGTCAGCCAGATGGCTACCATGAGAGCCATTTCGTGCCCGTGGACCCCAAGTCCTTCTTCCCAGCACCCTTAAGTCACACATTTGCTTCCCTACTAGCCCCAAGGAGTTCCTTGCACATACACACATGTACTCATTCACTCACTCACTCACTCACTTCTGAAAGCAGCCCAATGAAGCAGAAAAAAATGTGAATCTGTAGTCAGACAAACTGAAATTAAAACCCAGCTCCAGGGGTGCCTGGGTGGCTCAGTCGGTTAAGCGTCCAATTTCAGCTGAGGTCATGGTCTTGCAGTTCTTCAGTTTGAGCCCTGTGTCGGGGTCAGACCCCGGAGTCTGCTTCAGATTCTGCGTCTTCCTCTTTCTCTGCCCCTCCTCCACTCATGCTCTGTCTCTCTCTCTCAAAACTAAAAATAAACATTAAAAAATTAAAAAAAAAATAAACACCTCAGCTCCAGTCTAACTGTGCATCCTCCCTGAATCTTAGCCTCCCTTGTGTGAATGAGTCTAGTGACACCTCCACCGTGAGGCTGGGGACTAGTTTCCCCTTGCTGCTGTAACAAATTACTACAAACTTAGTGCCTTAACACAACACAAATATATTCTCTTATAGGTGTGGAGCTCCCAAGTCCAGAGTCAGTCTCATTGGGCTAAAATGAAGGGAAGGCAAAGCTGGTTCCTTCTCAAGGTTCTAAGAGAGAATTGGTTGCTTTGCCTCTTTCATCTTGGAGGGTAGCTTCCTCATTTCTTGGCAGGTGTATTAAAAAAATGTCCCATGACAATGCCCTTCCTCCCTCGGCTTCCATCATCATGTGGCCTTCTCTCTTTTCACTTTGACTCTCTTACCTCCTTCTTATAAAGGCCCTGTGATTAGATAGGACTCACCTGGATAATGCCGGATAATCTCCCCATCGTAAGATCCTTAATTGTACGTGCAAAGTCCCTTCTGCCACATAATGCAGTATGTTCACATGTTCCAGGGACTGGCACACACAGACATGCTAGGGAATGGGGAGGGAAGGAGCATCATTCTGTCTACCACAGGCTGTTATGAGAATTAAATGAAATAATACGAGTAAAGCATCAAGTACAAGGCTTAATACATTCAATAATTAGATTCCTTCCTCTGTGTCTCCCTATTCCATGCTGTTCCCTGCACTCACTGTCCAACTTCCTACTGGGAATACCTGTCCTCCTTCCCCTTCCACGTCCTCACTTGCCAGTAGCAATAAAAAGAGAAAAATAGGGATTAAAATGTGCTGCTTCATTACTTCACCTGAACCAGATATAAGGTCACAAATGGGATAGAATCTGGGAATTTCTGTAGGTAACTACATTTCAGAGGATAAAGGGACTAAGGGAACCACAGGCATTTCAAAATACTAATTGCACTGAGAATAAACCCAGACTTTCCCCACAGCTCTGCACAATCTAGCCCCTGTCCTGTACTTCACGCCCACCTCCTACCTTCCTCTTCTGGCTCAAATCCCCCAAGCCACATACCAGGCTTCCTTCCCTTTCTAAAACCCTGAGACTTTGCATTTACAATACACTTCTCACCATTCAAGACTCAGTGCAAATGTCGCTCCTCAAAGAGGCCTTCTCTGGGCATCCTCACCAAAGGAGTACCCCACAGTCTCCCACATTACCCCATCCGTTCCTTCACTTGTCACTATCTGAAATTCTCTAGTTTATTTGTTGTTTACAGGATTACGGACTAGCTTCCCACTAGAAGATTCCAAGAGGACAGGAGTCTGGTCAATATTTTTCCTCACTGTGTCCCTGGCACTGTTCCTGGCCTTGAGTATTAAATCATTCATTCAGCAAATACTGTATGAGGGGCTGCCTGGGGTGCTAGAGATCCAGAAATAAATATACACACCAGGTCTCTGCTCTCATGAGAGTAAGAATTAGACAGTAAGAATGCAGCTGTCCTTCCTCTCTCCCTCCTCTCCCCTCTTGCTTCCAGACTCAGGGCCTCCACATGTAGCTATGCAGTCTGTACCCCAAAGAACACGAACATCCCCAGAAGTACAAGCCCCACCAGGCTCGACCTACACACGGTCATACACAGTGGCCCTGTTCAAACCGGACTCTCAAGAGGAACCAAAAGGAACTACAAAGCCAAGTTAGCGTGGGGGAAGAGAAATCCATCTAGGGCATCAACCAACCAAAGGTAGAAAGATAAGAAGATGGGAAATGTTCGGCCATACCAGAACAGCGGTGATTCTGCTACGGCCACTGTCAGTTGAACCATTTAAAGTGGGTATTGCCAAGAAAAGGTCATGCAGGATTAAAATCAGGCTTATGTTAAATTTTGGCATCGCTATGGCAGAGACCCTCCAGGGAGAAAATGAACTGTGTGCACATCTGGCCAATAGGCCTCCTGGAGACAACAGCCTCGGGTCCCTGGTGCAGCTGCGGGAATGAAAAGGGCCGGCCAGCCAGCGTCCTGTGGCTGCTGGCAGCGGCCGTGCCGGGAGCTTGCTGGGTTGGCGCCCAGAGACTCTGGGATGGTTGCTCCTGGCAGCCCCCACCGCCTGACGCCGGTTGTGAGGCCCTGACTTTGAGCAGCCGGGGCAGTTTTCCAAAGGCGCCCTGGCGGCTGGCAGCGGTTTTAGAAAGGAAAGAAAAAAGGGATGGGGAGGAGAGAGATACGTTAAAAAGAGTGTTTCAGCAAATACCACTTCTTTTTTCTTCTCATTATCAGTATGAAATATGGAAGTTTCTAAGCATATGCCGTGTACATGGTCGGAGAGGAAAAAAAACATCGACTATAAATGCCCCCCTGCCCCATGAAGGATTAAATTATTCGATTAAGAGCAGATACCTGGGTCTTGGAATTACGAATGATGTTTCCTTTCTTTGTTATATTTTTATAATGAATATATATCGCTTTTATCATCAAAGAAAATAAACCTATTTTTCACTTAAGGGGGGAAAAAAGAGACTGTGGAAAAACTAGTAAAATACGAGCCATCAACAAAACTTCATGGATATTTTCTCATCCAAAGGCAGAATGAGACAAAGTCTAAACTTGTGAGAAAACATTCTTTGAGAAAATGCTGACGTTTCTTAAGTCCATCACTTGAAAACAGAAGAGATGTTCTCAAAGGTATTTAGGCAGTAATTATTCCAGCTTCTTCTCATTGCTTCACTAGCAGAAAGACACCCACACCACTAACCTTAGTCAAATGATCGCTCAGTTTTTAAGCACAGGGTAGTGGTGTCATACACAGAGCAGTCATGAATGCAGAACAACTCTGCGAGGAACACCAATTATGTGAGATTTGGGGGCCACTATCGCACAAAACACACCTACATTAATACCCCAGAGAGGGTGTCCTTTGGTTCACAGAGGATTTTTGAAAGTTTTCATTCCTTAATGGTCACGAAGAATACCACAAACTTCTAGTTTTATTCATTAGAACATATAATCTTGAGGGGAGGGTGGAGGAGAGGAGAAAATGGGTGATGGGCGTTGAGGAGGGCACTTGTTGGGATGAGCAATGGGCGTCGTACGTAAGCGATGACTCACGGGAATCTACCCCCAAAACCAAGAGCACACTTTACGCAGTATATGTTAGCCAATTTGACAATAAATTATATTAAAAAAAAAATCATTCAATAAAAAAATATATGTATATCATTTTGAAAAAACAGTACCTACATCTACTGGTTTGTCCACTGGTAAAAGGTGCACAAGTAACAGCAACGATGCCAGGATGGAAAAGATACACACAAGAGCCCCGCACAGTGCCTGGCACAGGGACATAGTCAGTAGCTGTTGGCTGTTGATGCACAGACAGTGGTAGTCCAGTACCTGTTACTCAAGTTCCCCTAGAGAGGAGTGAACTTCAGCATTCAGACCTTTTAAAGAATTTAGAGAAGTTAACTGGTACACACCCATTACATATTTTATTTAACCCCTTCTAAATCTGGGGCAGCACCCTGTATTCAAATGCATTACTATTTCTCTGGCAAAATCTGTCAATATGCACACTAAGCGGGATTTAAGAAACTAACTAATAAAAGACTCACATCGGTGGGGCTCCTGGGTGGCTCAGTGGGTTAAGGGGCCGACTTGACTTTGGCTCAGCTCATGATCTCACGACTCGTGGGTTCAAGCCCCCGCATCAGACTCTGCGCTTACGGTGCAGACTCTGCTTCCAATCCTCTGTCTCCCTCTTTCTGCCCCTCCTGTTCCCCCTCTCCCCTCAAAAATAAATGTTAAAAAAATAATAATAAAGACATCGATTCAGATCAGGTTTTGTCACAAAACTAAACACACAAAAATGTTTACTTTGAGAACTTTCTGTTACTCCGTTACTACAGACATGGGTTATAAGCCTGCACCACTAGTTACCAGTTACATCACCCCTCAGGGTTTGTTCACATCCATGGCTCTCTTTTTTTCCTCTGTCGAAGAAAATATGCATTCAAACAGCTTAGAACAGCAATGCTCATTCAGTTAAAATTTGAATATTTTAATGATTTTAGATCATCAAGCTAAAGGCTCGAGAATCATGAACATCAAATTCAGTGTTTCATTTCTGAGGGGAAACAGAATGATGTAATCAGGGGCTCTAACTATGCTGACATTTATTTTTAAAGCTGGGTGATAGGTGCCCAGAGATTTGGTGCCTTAGTTAAGACATTCAGAAAGACACAGAGAATATTTCATAACATTTTTTAAAATAAATCTAAATTACTTATTGAACATTTCCAACAGATACAAGAACTTGGGACCTAAAGGACTTGGTCTAGGCTTACGTTATGGCATTCCAGCATCTTCTCAGCAACCTGGCAGAAATCCCTTGAAAGGCTCTCCCCTCAACGGCAGCAGCAAGAAACCAAGTTCCCTCGCCTCAGAAATGATGATCCATCTGAATGTACAATCTGTACTTGGCCTGCTTGACTTGTATTAGCATTCATTTAGAGCTTCACACAGGTAAACCCCAAGTGACGGACCACAAAGTAGCTCTCAGCTAAACAGGTGAGGTCCATTCACTGTAGTTAGCACTGTAGACAAAATGGACTCTAACTACCTCAGAGATGACCAGAAAACGTGACTGGGGAGAGAGACTATGGAGAGACCGTAATTCAGGGAAAAAAGCATATAAGGGTTTTGAAGGGAGTATCTAATCAGTATTATTTGCTCAAGTAAATCCCAATTTTGTTCTCTTTAAAGAGTCTGGAGAGCATTTTAACGTTTATTTATTTTTGGGACAGAGAGAGACAGAGCATGAATGGGGGAGGGGGCAGAGAGAGGGAGACACAGAATCGGAAACAGGCTCCAGGCTCTGAGCCATCAGCCCAGAGCCTGATGCGGGGCTCAAACTCACGGACCCCGAGATCGTGACCTGGCTGAAGTCGGACGCTTAACCGACTGCGCCACCCAGGCGCCCCTGGAGAGCATTTTATATTTTTCATAGACAGAAGTCTTTCTAGCATCCTATTCTTTTTCAAAGAGTTTTTATAATGCAGCATCTCCTAAGTTTTCTAAATGCTATTACAAAGTAGATGAGTAAATTTATCCCTATTTGATAAAGAGGAGACAAAACTTGTTTATGATCAAATAACTGGCCTATCACCCCAAATCTAAGCAGCAGAAGTGGGACTAAAATATAGGTAAACCCTTCTTTAGTAAATTCAAATATGTCTTACTATAATAAACTACAGTCTAAAGAGATTTCATGTCCTCTGCCCAGATAGGGATTGAAAAAAAAAAAAAAAAAAAAAAGTCTGTTACGGTTTCTTTCATTTAAAATTCAAACAAAACAAAACGAAACAAAACTCCAAGCTAATGGTTCAGAAATACTTTCCATCATATAACATTCTAGGGAGGCATTTTCTATAAAACAACACAGGTACAAAATAGTTCAAATCTCTCCTCTCCATTTCATTCTCCCCCCATAAACTAAAATAAAGCGGAATTTCCTATGTTTTTTGAGGAAGAGAGACTGATGTCATTCCTTTTTAGCCTAAGTGACAAACGATTGGGTTCTAACAAGAGATTACATTCAACCCCCACCAAGAGTAAACAGACACAAGTGCCCACTGTACACCAAGAACTAAACAATTCGATCAAAAGACACAAATTCATTCTCACCAGGAACATTCTCTCGCATTTATACTTATAAAACATCATGTAATCATTTTCATCTTTCAGAAGTGTAACACAAAGATTTGCAGTTAAGTATGAGGAAAGAGGAGTTCCGTTTTGTGTTTTGGAAACTTCATGTCTAGAATACTGAATGAAGTGGAGAAAAAAGAAAGTAACAGGACATCTGACATCTGTAAGCACAGTGCGACTGGGCAGAACCACCAATGCAATGGAAAGGAACAAACGTGTGTAATCACTACAGAGAAGCAGCTGTGACTTGTGCTCTGAATACATCACCTCCTATCATCTTCATTAAAGATCTCCAAGTAGGAGCAGAACTGAAATTAAAATATCAAAATGGTAAAACCCTATACAACAAGGTCTTTTAGAAAGAAACCGTACCTGTAACCGCTGAAACACTCCGGATCGTAAATTTCCAAATCCATAGTGGTACTGTGGATTCAGAGCACTTTCTGATACCTCTTCATAGGGGACCTGTTCAATTTCCCAGTCAAACTCTTCATCCTCAGCTTCTACTCCTCCCTCAGAAACTTCAGAAGCACCTGAATGTGTTAAATATTAATTTATTCAAGTACTGGGTTTCCTAGGTACAACTTGGAGGGGAAAAAGTATAAAAAAATGCCTGCCCACATGCACTGAAAGGTATGTAAAAGAATATACATAACCTCATTATTTGTAAAATTTTAACGTCTAATTTTGAGAGACAGAGGGAGAGGGGACGGGAACAAGCGGGGAAGGAGCAGAGTGGGAGGAGACACAGAATCTGAAGCAAGCTCCATGCTCTCAGTTGTCAGCACAGAGCCCAACGTGGGGCTCCAACCCACGAATCGTGAGATCATGACCTGAGCCATCATGAAATGTTTAACCAAATGAGCCACTTAGGTGCCCCAACCCCACTATTTTTCATAGCTTCCCCCCCCAAAAAGGAACCAATCCAAAGGCCCTCAAGAGTCAGATGTATAAATAGTAAATGCAATGAAAGCAAACAAACCTCAGCTATAGATGGAAAAACCTCACAAGAATATTAAGTGAAAGAAGCCATACACAAAAGAACACATACTGCCTGAGTTATATACACAATTCAAGAACAGGCAAAACTGAAGGTAGCAGTAACACCGCAGAGGAGGGAGGAAGAAGGGACCAGGAGGAGGCACAGGGTAGGATTCCAGGGTATTGGAAACATTCCATTTCTTGACCTAGGTGGTATTCATTTTATGTAACTCATTGAATTTATAAACTTTTGATCAAAGCTCAAGAGGCCATTACTTTGCAAAAGACAGAGATGCTGTTTTAACTGGTCCAAAAATGTGACTGACACACTGAGTCAGTAATGTGTTTTTTGTCTTTAAATTATATGTCACCGGGGCACCTGGGTGACTCAGTTGGTAAAGCGTCCAACTTCCGCTAAGGTCATGATAGATCTTGCAGTTCACAAGTCTGAACTTTGTGTTGGGCTCTGGCTGACAACTTGAAGCCTGGAGCTTGCTTCGAATTCTGTGTCTCCCTCTCTCTCTCTGCCCGTCCCCCACTCATGTTCTCTCTCTCTCTCTCTCAAAGATAAATAAATGTTTAATAAATAAATAAATAATAAATGAAATAATATGTCACCAAATGAGCTAGTTTTATTTTCATGTGATGTCCTTATCTTGTCACCTGAAGCATTTTCTCCCATTTCCTATTTGCTATATCCCTCTTCTCCCAGAAACACAAAGCACTCCAAATTTTCTGTTTATCTTTATTTCTTCTTAACTACAATAAACATACCTATTTCTTCCACAAGTGGTTTGGCAGTCCTGGATTTTCTTGGTGCCAGAAGAGCGGTTAACATGTTCAGTCCCTCAAAATGCTGGCCAGGAGTTTCTTTCGGCAATCGAATGGTAAAAATTCCTTAAAGATAAATTTGTTTTATACTTAGCTCTATTAAAAAAATCAAAGACTTCACACAAATACATCCAAGAAATATGTATTCCTATTTCATAGGGCTCCAAAATTATGCCCTTGTTATACAGTGAATAAAAATCAGGATAGAAAAAGGCTTGGGCCCCTGGGTGGCTCAGTAGGTTAAGTGTCTGACTTCAGCTCAGGTCATGATCTCGCGGTTCGTGAGTTCAAGCCCCACATTGGGCTCTGTGCTGACAGTTCAGAACCTGGGGCCTACTTCAGGTTCTGTGTCTCCCTCTCTCTCTGCCCCTCCCCTGCTCCCGCTCTGTTTCTCACTCAAAAATAAAATAAATATTAAAAAAAAAAACCTTGGAAAAAAAAGAAAAAGGCTCAAATAGGGTTTTTCAGAATCACTGATTCAGCTGTCACCTGTATAAGAAATTAATCTGCTAAAGCTGCAGAATGCTTTAGTCTTACACAGTATCCCCTTAACCTACTGATAATATTAAAAGTCCAAGCCAAAACCTCTAAAACTCAATGACCTGAGAAGGCAGTAGCTTAGAATTAGCCCATAGCTACTTATAAGATTTATTTCTGAACTAGGAAAGAAAAATCAAGATATCTAATCCAATGAATAGCAGCAATTTCAAAAATTCACAAAATCTTAAAGCAATTATAGCTTAAAAAGCTATCTGAGATCTCAAGAGACATATCCCCAAAGTCTAAGACAGACTCAAATTCTACCTATGCACTTCTTTCCTTTCCCTGACTAGGTTTATCACTTCATCGAGGCTACCCCATAGACTTCTTACATTATTTACTACTGTGAATTTAAAATATTTTTTACCTTTTTCATTGCACTTAAACATATTTCAATACAGTTGACCCTTGAACAAAATGGAGCTTAGGGATGTGAACCCCCACCCAGTCAAAAATCTGTTTAACTTTTGACTCCCCCAAAAGCTAACTATGAATAGTCTACTGTTGATTAGAAGCCGTATCAATAACATAAACTGTTGATTAACACATATTCTGTATATTGTATGCATTAAATGCTGTGCCCTTACACTAAAGAGAAAAGAAAATGTTGTTAAAAAAAATCGTACGGAAAATACATTTACAACACAATACCGTATCAAAAAAAAAATCCGCATATAAGTGGATCTGCACAGTTCAAACCCACGCTGTATGAAAGTCAAGTATATATCAAAAACAACTCAATCCAAACCCACAGGTGCAGCTTCCTAAATCCCTGGGTACTTTTGAAATTTAATAAATTTGTTTCAGTATGCAACTTCCCTGCAATTAAAAGCACACTTACTACCTAGAAAGGCAGTTTCATATTTCATTATCACATTAATTCCATTGTATTATGGGTTATAACTTTGTCATTTAACTTTCATGCCATCCTTCCTCTCTTACCCTAGTTTACTGAGGTCAAGAAATATTCACTTAATAAATTACACAAGACTATACAAGGTATTCTTATTCCAGATTCACTGATAAAGAAAAATCCAGAGGCATCTACAAAAGGAAAATAAATGGTTTCGACACTAGCTAAACTGAAGGGCTTATCAATCATGAGAAGAAAATGCAGTCGGCCTTTAATTGCCACCTTTGAACAGTTTCTCACTTACCTGTTATTAAGTTTTAACTTTAAAAAGTATACAAGAGGGGCGCCTGGGTGGCGCAGTCGGTTAAGCGTCCGACTTCAGCCAGGTCACGATCTCGTGGTCCGTGAGTTCGAGCCCCGCGTCGGGCTCTGGGCTGATGGCTCAGAGCCTGGAGCCTGTTTCCGATTCTGTGTCTCCCTCTCTCTCTGCCCCTCCCCCGTTCATGCTCTGTCTCTCTCTGTCCCAAAAAAATAAATAAACGTTGAAAAAAAAATTTAAAAAAAAAAAGTATACAAGAAAAATTTGATTTGCAGCTTCCAAAATCATCCACATCTTTTCTCATATAATCTAACTTTTTAAAAAAGTTTATTTCTTATTGGGCGGGGGAGGGGCAGAGAGAGAGGGAGAAAAAGAGAATGCCAAGCATGCTCTGCTCTGTTAGCACAGAGTCCGGCGTGAGGCTCAAACTCTCCAACCGTGAGATCACGATCTGAGCTGAGATCAAGAGTCAGTCGCTTAACCAACTGAGCCCCCCAGGTACCCCCCACATAATCTAACTTTTAAACTCTTATTCAAAGTAGAAGAAGTAGAAAATAAAACACCTAGGAAACAGAAACAGGGTATTTAAGTAACTTTAAAGAGTACTGTGAAGTACTTTACAGGACTGAGGAAATTGTAATTGTCAAGAAATCCATGAACAATAGGCACGGGGCATTAAGAAACAATGAAGTGTGCATTTGCAATACATCTAAAGGTCCCCATAGTATCTTGAAAGATTATGATGTACTTATTCTAACATGAAGAATCCAAAGAAAAAAAGTAACAAAATTCCAAAGGCAATACCTTTATCCGCATCATAGGATCCCTGTTCACTTCCGTTTTCTACAACTCTTCCAGGAAGGGTTAATCTGCAGATTTAATAGGTTACATCAAGTCCTTAAATTACAGAGTATAAGTGACCGTCAATGATAGTACGTTTACCACTGAAACCTATCAACCATTTTAAAAGGCAATTCTTCAGCATTTCTTTAACATCTTGCAAACTAAATAATTTACATTTCTTCCCTAGCTAAGATAAAAGAAATCACAGCTGCCTCATCTTTCTGTCTGAATACTCCCTAGTCACCAATAAAAGCGATGCTTAAAAAGAAAAACCACAATAAATATTAGTCATCACTATTTCTACAGTACTTTCATCTTCCTAATGAGTAAGGGAGTTATTAATATACCTGGTGCCTGATACAGCAGGGGCTCCAAAAAGGTATACTAAATGGCTCCCCTCCCTCCCAAAAGCATTTTTAAAATGGAAAACAATAAAGAAACAACAAAACCAATTGTTTATTTGGGGCAAAATTAATACTTTAAAAAAAAAAAAGCAAAAAACAAAAGTTTTTCTCAACTCTCATTATTACTATACAGGGATTTTCCCCCTTTCACTGTAAAGGAAATGAACTGATTTCCCTGTTTCCAGTTTTACTCTGGTTCAGTCGCGTCTTCCACAGAGGTCCCAAAAGAATTTTTCTAAAATAGCAATCAGGGGCGCCTGGGTGGCTCAGTGGGTTTAAGTGCCCAACTTTGGCTCAGGTCATGATCTCAGTGTTTGTGGGTTCAAGCTCCGCATCAGATTCTGTGTTGACAGCTCGAAGCCCGGAGCCTGCTACGGATTCTGTGTCTCCCTCTCTCTGCCACTCCCCAACTTGGGCTCGCTCGCTCTCTCTCTCTCTCTCTCTCTCTCTCTCAAAAATAAATAAACACTGAAACAGACTTTAAAAAATTAAATAGAAATCAGAGTGTCACTTTTCTAGTGAAAAAGTTTTCATGGCTGCCTGACATCAACTCAATAATTTACACTCATGAGTACCACATATGTGACCAGCTCCATTCCATTCCAAACTTAAAATGTGAGGCTCCTTTCCTCCCACATCTCCTATTCATATGCTTCCTATTCTAACATTATAATAACAACAACAACAACAATAACAAAACTTGGCAGGTCCCAAAGGCCCGGGGCTTCACAACCTAGTTAACTTTGATCTTAACGCTTCCTGGAGCTACAATGCAGTTTCCAAACCAAAATCCTTTCTAAGTCCAACATAAGAAGTCCGTTTATGGATAAACTAGCTTGTTTTAATGGTTACAAACACTAACTTCACTTTCAGAATCTGAACTGAGTTCCAGCTCTGCCATTCGCCATCTCTCCAACTTTTTTTGTATAAGTTAATCAACTTCGAAGCTCATACACTTCATCTGTAAAAAGTGAGAAATAACAGATCTCCCCCAGAGTTACTGCAAGAAGAGGTTATTACTGTGAAGTAGGTAAGCATTCCAAAAATGTAAGCTATTAATACCAATGTTCTTCTCCTAAATTCTTCGTAAGTATAGAGTTAAATTCTTACTGCATAAGAGTGAAATCCTGTTTGTTCACAGATCTGCCACCCCTGATAGACTCTCAGTTTCCCAAGCAGAGGAGCGAGGAGGTTTTATTCACCTCTGCTGTACTGTAGCCAACTGTATTTTCAAAGATGGCCCATCTCACATCACTCCTCCCAACTGTGGGGTCTATGTCCCCTCCCCCTAAAACTGAGTGAGCTTGCAAATGTCCATGGATAAATGAATGAATAAGTTGCAGTGTGTGTGTACGTGTATACACATATACATATGTATATACATATATATAAAACACACACATATATGTATATATATTTGCTCAGCCATAGAAGAATGGAATATTACGCAGCCATAGAAAAGAATGAAATCTTGCCATGTCCAACAACATGGATGCATCTAGAGTATAATGCTAAGCAAAGTCAGAGAAAGACAAATCCCATATTCCACTCATATGTGTAATTTAACAAACAAAACAAAGGGAAAACAAAAAAGAGACAAACCAAAAAACAGACTCTTAACCAAAGAGAACAAACTGATGGTTACGGGGGGGGGGGGGGGGGGGGGGGGGACTGAATTAAATAGGTGAAAGGGATTAACATCACATTTATCATGATGAGCACTAAGTAACATGCAAAATTGCTCAATCACTATATTGTATACCTGAAACTAATATAACAATGTATATTAAATATACTGGAATTAAAATAAAAATTAATTAACTAGGTTTTTGTTGTTGTTGTTTAAACTGAGTGGCCTTGGGGCCAATAAAATGGAACAGAAATGACAGTGTGATTTCTGAGGTTAGGTCATAAATGATATGAACCTGCCTTGTCCCCTGGAATACTTGACTTTTGAAACTTTCAGCTCCACCCCCCCGCCCCCCACAAAGGAATCAAACTAGACCATGCAAACACACCACACAGGGAGTCCTGAGAGTACACAAAGAGAGAGG
Source organism: Prionailurus viverrinus (assembly GCF_022837055.1). Classification (NCBI taxonomy): domain Eukaryota; kingdom Metazoa; phylum Chordata; class Mammalia; order Carnivora; family Felidae; genus Prionailurus; species Prionailurus viverrinus. The sequence goes on from NC_062562.1 coordinate 39,442,323, forward strand.
CTGTGCCCCAGCCACTCCACCAGTCCCCACCTGCTTTGGCCCTCACTGTTCCAGGTCCAGCCAATATATGACTACAACTGAATTAAAGATCTCAAGTCAGAACAGCTCGGCCAGGCTCTTACCAAATTCCTGAGGTACAACCAGGGCAAGAGAGTTAGGTAACTGTTGTTTTAAAACACTATTTGATTGGTTATGCAACAACAGATAACTAGAACAATAGGCCCTTATAATAAATATCTACTGTTTACTGAACATATGGGCACGGCAATAAAAACTATGCATCCATTATATCAATCCTCACATCAGCTCTGGACGATCACTAATATTAGTCCCATTGTAAAGATTAGGAAACTGAGACAGCATAATTTGCTGTAAATGCCAGAACTGTTAAGCATGCTGAGACCCAGGTGTGCCCAACTCCCCAGTCCCTGCTACTCAAGGAATGGATGAACTGGTGTAAAGAATACTCTTGAAAGTATTTCACAAATAACCTCTTATTTGGGCTTCATCAAGACTCCCAAACTTAGGCAAAATGGTTTTTACCTTGAAACTCCTGTTATTGTATTTAATTTTACATTCCTATCACATTTAACATCTTTTCTCTGAGCCTCTGATACCTCATCTGTGACATGAGTTAACAACAGAAACTATGTTGTAGGACTGTCCTAAAATCAAATGAGATAATCCACATAAAGTATTAACCTGAAGTGAAAATTCACTAAATGCTTGCTACCACCATCACCATCTACTTCCCATTCTTCATGTCCTGCCTTAAATATCACTTCTTCAAAGTCTTTCCCGGGGCCACTTTACATTTCAACAGGATCCCCTTTATTTTCTTTCCGTGCACTTCCCTTCAGAGTACTTATCACAATTTGGAGTCATACCTTTACTTGTTCGTTTATTGCTGTTCTCTCCCCATTAGAATGTAAACTATATGAGACACCACTACACCTCCAATACCTAAAACCCAGCCTGGTATAAATAAATCAAAGGAACAAATGAATAAAGAAATAGGAAAGTGCAGTATATGCAAGTTAAGTCAGGGCTTAATGGGAATCTGAGCAAAACGGTTTCCCACCCAGTGAAGGAACCAGCTTGACTCAAGAGCAAGGTTTATTAGCAAAGTACTTGGGCAGAAAAGGTAGGCTACAGCTACACTTGAATTAGAAAGATTAGGAGAATGGATTTTATGTAGCAGGAAAGGGAAAGGGGTTGACAATGTTTTAGGAAGAAAAATCCGCAGTGTCTTCTGTAAAAAGAAGCTAATATCAATCAATGCCTATTTCCAAGGAGCTCTCGCTGCCCAGGTCAAATGGGATAATACACACAAATACACATAATACGCCTGTATGCGTTAAAGTGAGCCCACGGAGCTGTTGCTACTTTTGTTATGGTTCTGTAAGGAAAAAATGCAAACAGGTTGTGATGAAGGGCCCTCATTGCGAACGCACGACAACCGCAACTAAAGGGCAAAATCAGACAAGTTAGGAGGAGGTAGGAGAACGAGGTTAATTTGGTGTCAAGGGGGCAAAGAAAGGAGAGAATATCAGGAAGTAGGGAGCGGCCCGCCAAGCGTCGACACAACTCTTAAGCAGAAGGTCGACTGATAAAAGTCAAAAGGACTGGTCAGTTGGGAAGTCAGCGCGCACCGTCCTGGAGCAGGGGATAGGGTAGGAGGACCAACGCAGGGAGATAACAACGTAAAAAGGTACGAGAACTAGGGCGATAGGACAGAAACTGCAGACGTTACAAGATCCCAAACGCCAGGTCTTATAATGGCTCGAAATCTTTTTTACGGTGGGGATTTAACAAAGTTTAAGAACGGAATGAGCTTGTACAACACGTGGAATGCACTTCTGACGAGGTCATTTCCTCAGCACTGAAAGAAGCCGCGGAAATCTCGGGAAAAGGCAATCATTAAATCCCTCGCTCTTTCTTCTTTCCTCGGTAAACAGTTATCTCAAGAGTAACTGAGAGATGAAAGATCAATCAACGAATCAATCCCCTATATACATTCTTTCCAGGGCCGGACACAGAGAACTCGCCTGAGAAAGTACGGCTTGGCGTAGAACTTAAAGTCGACCCCCTCGAAGTAGACGTCAAACTCGGAGACCCGGGCGTAGGGCACGCGGATGGCGACGGTAAGGAAGTCGGGGTCCTGGCTGAGGTCGAACGCGGGGGTCAGCATGGCCGCGCCGGACTCAGGTGTCCCAGCCACTTACACTCACGGTCGCCGCAGTCCCGCCACTCAAACTACCCAGTAAGTACCCACGCGGGAGACTGGGTCTCGTAGCCAAGGCGCTTCCGGCTCGAGACGGAAGTGTTTGCGCGTGAGGCAGGAAGTCCCGCCCCACGCCGATCTCCATGGAGACTGGACGCTGTTAGTGGACAAAGGGCGCGGAGCGTGGGGATTTGACCGCAGAAATGGAACTAAGGTCAAAACTTGGAAAAACTGGGACTAGAATCCTCCTTAGACTCACCAACCCTGTTTCGAAATCCTAAGAGATTAATTTTAACCTCACTGGCCTTGGAGGTAGACAGACCTGCGTTCGAATCCCTTCTCGGCCACCTCTCAGCTTAAGACCTTAGGGAAGTTACAAAACGTCCCCATGCTTCGGATAACTTTTCAATAAAATGGCACTAACACTAACCCCGCAGAGATGTGAAGATAACATGATATTATGTAAGTAAAGCTCTAACAAGGTACCTGGCAAGTTGTCAACGCTCCTTGTATGGAAGCAGTCACCGCAGAAGCCACAGCAGCGTCGTTACTGTGGTTTCCTTAGTTCTCACCTGCCTTGTCCGCAATTCCCCCTTTCTCCAGCCCCCCTGCGTGTTTCACTGCCCATTTCTCTTCCCCTCCCTTTCCCTCTCCCTCTCTTTATCTGTTATTTTCTTTTCCCTTCCGATTTCCTTGAGTAGTTTTCTCGTATACAGATCGTCCATCTCCTAACCTCGTTTAATCTCTACTATGAGTTTCAAAGAACACGAGTCAAGAGAGGTTAAGCACTGTATCTTATAATCATGCATCTTACAATTACCAGAACCCAGAACGTTGACTCTTAAACCCTGTTAGTGCCTGAATTGACAAATTGCTGTACCTCCATATCCCTTCTTTCCTTTTCTCAGTTTTCTCTGTACACTTTAGTCTATGCTCCTCATACTCTCCCAGTACCCGTCCCACTGATGTCCATCTTTCCCTACTTAGTCCTTTGGCCTTGCTTCTTCTTGTTGTATTTGCTGTTATTCCACCAGAAACTAGATTAGTCCAGGAAATAGTATTTACCTCCTGGTTTTAAATGTCAATGGAAAAGGGGTAAGAGTCATCTCTGTGGTAGTGGACCAGATAACTTCAAAAGTCTTTTCAACCTCCAATTTTTATGAATCTTAAAAATTAATTAGGACCCCGGAAAACAATAGTAGGAGCAAATAAAATAAAAATTTCAAAATAAAAACCACTCTGTTTAACTCTGGGAGTTTTGTTTTGTTTTTGTTTTTTTTTAATGTTTATTCATATTTTGAGAGACAGAGCGTGAGCGGGGGAGGGTCAGAGAGTGAGGGAGACAGAATCCGAAGAAGGGTCCAGGTTCCAAACTGACCAAACAGAGCCAAACAGGCTGACACGGGGCTGGAACTCACAGACCGTGAGATCATGACCTGAGCTAAAGTCAGACGCTCAACCGACTAAGCCACCCAGGCACCCCATAACTCTGGGAATTTTTTTTTAAATTTTTTTTCAACGTTTATTTATTTTTGGGACAGAGAGAGACAGAGCATGAACGGGGGAAGGGCAGAGAGAGAGGGAGACACAGAATCAGAAACAGGCTCCAGGCTCTGAGCCATCAGCCCAGAGCCCGACGCGGGGCTCAAACTCACAGACCGCAAGATCGTGACCTGGCTGAAGTCGGACGCTTAAACGACTGCGCCACCCAGGCGCCCCTGGGAATTTTTTTAAAAAATAGTTTACTTACTTCTGAGAGAGAGAAAGGGGAGCGGAGGGACAGAGAGAAGGGGACAGAGGATCCAAAGCAGGCTCTGGCCTAACAGCATTGAGTTGGATGCAGGGCTCAAACTCACCAACCATGAGATGGTGACCTGAGCCGAAGTTGGATGCTCAACCGACTGAGCCACCTAGTCGCCCTAACTCTGGGAGTTTTAATAAACACAAAATAAGAGGTTGTGTGTGAAACGCTTGAAAGAGTACCTTTTATCTTTTTTAAGTTTATTTTATTTATTTTGAGAGACAGAGAGTGCAAGCGGGGTAGGGACAGAGAGAGAGGGAGAGAGAATCCCAAGCAGGCTCCGTGCTGTCAGCACAGATCCGGGCTCGGGGCTTAATCTCAAGAACCATAAAATCATGACTTGAGCCAAAATCAAAACCCGGCCGCTTAACCAACTGTGCCATCCAGGCCCCCGAAACAGTACTCTTTAAACATTGATCTATTTCCTGGATAGCAGAAGGATTCATTGAATTAACTGAATACTTAGTATGTGCCAGCGCTGTGCCAAATCCTTTATAATGATCTCCCTTTTCCCTCCTGACAGCTCTTAATTTTTTTTAAATTTTTAATGTTTATTTCTGAGAGAGAGAGAGAGAGAGAGAGAGAGACAAAGCATGAGCGGGGGGGGGGGGGCGCAGAGCAGAGAGAGAGGGAGACACAGAATCCAAAGCAGAGTCCAGTCTCTGAGCTGTCAGCACAGAGCCCAACGCAGGGCTCGAACCCACAAACCATGAGATCATGACCTGAGCCAAAGTCGGATGCTTAACCAACTGAACCACCCAGGCACCCCTTGTCAGCTCTTTAAAGTAGGCATTCTATATCCCATGGCAGGCACAGTATCTCACAGCTGTGAGTGGTGCAATGGGAATTGAAACCCAAATGAGTCTGATTCCTGGGCCCAGGCTCTCATATAGTATAGAATTGACTCTATGTTACCAATCCCTCCAATATTACCATGTACCCAATTGTTCCACATTTAGACCACAGGTATTATCATGGGCACTCAATATTGAAAATGAATTGGTGCAACCATGGAATCAGCAAAACTCTCAAAAGGTCCCTTGAGATAGGCCTTTGGCTGGTCTAGAAAGTATCTTTACTTCTACCGGGGGACCTCATTTCTATAGGTCACAAGCATTAATATTTTTATATTATTAATGCCAAAGAATTAACTGAGACTGAATCTATGTTATCCATGAGGACACCATAAGTGAAAGCACCTTACAAATTAGAGCTGTGCACTTCCTAGATATTTTATTCTGTGTTTGAACACACACACACACACACACACACACACACACACACACACACACAGGATTGCAATACAGTTAGACTGTATGGTTCACATACAATATATGTAAGAAACATACATTGCATCTGCTATAGCACAAAATATTGACAGCTGTACCTATATAACAGGATTCTGTTGTTTTACTTCTCAGCAAGAGTTCATTTTATTTTGTATTGCCAATTAGCAGTAAATTATACAAGTTAAATACATTCTCTTTTTAAAAAATAGAATATTGCATACACATAAGTTTCCCATATAAACTTACATGTAAGTCTTTGCCATCTAACTGGTCCTCTCTTCCACTTCCCCAAAGTTAATCATTCTAGATACACTTGCAAACATTCTACATTTCTGTATACATTTCTAGGTACGGTGTTACTTTGTCTGTCTGTGAATAGGTATGTTATCACATAAATGTGATAAATGTAAATCTACAACATTATTTTAATTTTTTACTTTGGTAATTTTTTAGACATATCTACATTGACTCATAGATCCAGTTGAGTTCATGTCTAGATATAGACATTATTTCAAAAGAAAGACAATATTTCATTTTTTTGTGTTAACTCTAGAGGAAAATCAAACAGGAATGAAGTTTTTCATCATTTTTTGAGCTATTCAATGGCTACAGTATTTGTTTACATTTTTCCTTCTCCTTAAGGCTTACTTTTGGATGCCATTCCAGTGTTTTAAAAATAATCTTTTGCTTGGCCACATTATTGAGGATATGTATATAATCTATATCTTTGATTATATTGAATCAGCCCCTCTTCTAACTAAACTTGATTGTGATCTTCAAGGTTCAAAATTAAGTATTAAATTTAAAACTATTTTTCTATAAACATTTCCAATTTCAGCCTTATGACAAAATGCTATTGTTCTAGCAGTCTTTTAGGGTGAAATATTCCTTGTTTCCAGAAGGTGGCATTCGTACAGTCGATTAAGACAATGTTATTACAAAGAACAGAATTTTAACTTATGTTGGAAATAGCTTCCTCTAAAAAGCTATTTATAACTCTAGTTGATTCTCTGAGCCATTTTAGGAAGCGGTGGGATCTTATGCAGAATTTGCAAACGACACCTTAAATTGTTATTATTTTGGCATACCTCCTTTCAGACTCCATGGAAGTATAGAAAGACGTTTAAACAAAAATGGTATCATACTCTATATTTTTAATTTTTTCCACCTAACATAGCATTGAAATATTTCCATTTGGCCACTTTTTTGCCAAGAATATTGTATCATAACCATACACTCCTTATTTACCTGTGTTAGTATCATAACCCTTAAGAAATGAACAAAGTGGTGATTGTTTTTGAGAGATGAAAAAAAAGAAACCAACAATAGAATCATAAACATAGATCATAACCCTAGGATAAAAATACAGAAGTTAGGAGGCGCTTGGGTGGCTTAGTTAAGCATCCGACTTCGGCTCAGGTCATGATCTCACAGTTTGTGGGTTTGAGCCCTGCATCAGGCTCTGTGCTGACAGCTTGGAGCCTGGAACCTGCTTCTGATTCTGTGTCTCCTTCTCTTTCTGGACCTCCCCCACCTGCTCTCTCTCTCTTTCTCTCTCTCTCTCAAAAATAAATAAGTGTCAAAAAAATACGAAAGTTAGAATACAAACTCAATAAAAACATTTTGAAGTATGAAATAAAATTATCCTTTTATATAACAGTAGTAAATACAGTAAGACTAGATATCCTAAGCTTTGCGATTCCCAGAGGGCTTGGATGAATTCTTGGGTAACTTACAGATAAATACTGGATCGTAAAAGAGGCTTAAGGGATGGTCCCAACAGGAAATAAAGCAGCCCATGAGTCTCCACTGTTTTTTAAACCCTTTGTAGTTAAGCACTTTTTCTGATCCTTGCACCAATCCTTCAGCAAATTCAAGTTACGTTGTTAAAAGAGCACAGCACTGGCAATAACAATAGCACAGTAATGGGTATTTCAGGTAGGATTTAGTGCAATTTAAATTTCATACAAACTCAGGAAAGTTCTGAAGAAGATCTAACATGGCTGCAGCTGACACCATTACGCTTTTTGCAACATTTTTGTGCAGTGTGTAGCCAAGGGTTTAACACCATATATTTCAAGATGCTAGTCTCATCCCATTAGATGAAACGCAGATCACATAAGAATGCTAACCAAACAGCGTCTCAAGCTTCCTTCATTGTGTAACATCGTATTTCTAAAAGACATCTACATAAGGTGCGGTTTTGATGCCCTGCCCAGGTGCCCTTTAGGAAAACAGGGAACCCATCTGTCACTAGTACGGAGTGTTGTTAGTGGCTTGCCCTTAACCGCTTCTTCAAAGAATTGCCTTAGTCCAGTGTTTCTCCACCCCAAGTATTTCTGGAAGACAAGTCTTTGTTGTGGGGGGCTGTCCTGTGCATTGTAAGATGTTTAACAGCATCCTGGCCTCTAGCTTCCCAATACCAGTCCCAGCCCTGCAGTTGTGACAACCACAAATATCTCCAGACTTTGCCAAATGTCTCTTAGGGGACAAAATTGCCCACAGTTGAAAATGACTGCCATAGATTGATTGGAGGCTCCAGGAAATAATTACCACCAACACCACTACCACTCTGCCATCAGGCCCACAACCATGAAAATTGATCTGGGGTACTGAGACTGCCTTAAAGGAGCAGATGACTCCAGTGTGGCTTATGCTTCAGAGTTCCTTGTGGCCAAGAGTAGATTTTTCCTGAGTCCACATGCTCATTCAGTTCTTTCCCTATCTTTGTCTTTCTTCACTTCTCCCTTACTGGTTTCTCCTGCAAACACCTCTTGGATAAATCACAGGCAGCCAAACCCTTGCCTTAGGATCTGCTTCTGGGGAATAGATCTAGGGCACCTGACCCATGAGCTCATCTTAAAAAACTCCTTCCTTCACATTCTTTACACTTCTGCAAAATGACTGGAGAAAAGTATCTGCAATATCTACGGAGACTATCTGATGAGATTTTATGTTAGTTTTTTTTAAGGTCTCATAATCTAGTTATCATTAACCTAACTAATGTTGTCTTTGATTCAGAGTGAACATGTGTTTCGTTCTTTATGCAGAAATTATTTAAATGTACCTCTTCTGGCGTCAAAGATTGTGGTAGATTGTACATTGATACAAACACCTTTAAAAATTGTTGGGCAGTACATACTAATAAAGTTAGACATGTGTATGCCCTAACATCCTGCAATTTCTCTCTTTGATATATAACAGAAATGAGTGGTAATCATCCCATCAAGAGGTATGAATGAGAATGTTCGTAGATGCATCATTCATAATAGCCCAAACTGGATACAATTCAAGGGCCTATCAAGAGTGCAAGAGACAGATTGTAATATATTCACACTGTACTGCAACAAAGCAGTAAGAAAGAATGAACTTCTATACAACACCAAAAGAGTTCATATACTATGTTTCTATTTATATGAAGTTCAAAAGGGGAAAAACTAATGTATAGTCATAGATGTGAGAATAGCAAGTACCTTTGTGAATGTGGTTATTGACTGGGAGGAGAGATGAGAAAACCAGCTGGGTGGTGAAAATTTAGTCAATGTCTTCATTTTAGTGGGGATTACACGAATATACACATAGATAAAAATTCATGGAGTTTTTTTTATATATTTGAGATTTGTACACTTTATTGAATGTAATATTTATTACATATTGTATGTTGTATGGAATGTTTATTGTACGTAATATCTCAATTAAAATGAGATTCTGTGCATGACTAGAAACCAATCAGAGATTTGGATCACTCCTGGATGCTACCAGCAGATAGCTCACATCTGTGTCCTTCACACGGGATTGCCCTTGACTGCAGAGAAGTGCCCTGTACAGAGTTAACCCTCTCCAGAAAGTGGATGCCATATACAAAGGCCTGGTGTCCTATCTCATGTGGGACAACTTTGAAAGTCACCCCCACTCCAGAACTTCCTGTAGAATTGGCAGAGGCCTTGGTTGTATTGCATCTTAGGCCTCTGTCCAGTCCCACCCTCCCCTTCTTACAGGTGTAGTTCCCAAGAGCATCACCCCAAAACCATCTGCATTCAACTGTCCTTCTGAAAACTGTGTTTCCTAGAGTCCCAAACTAAGATGTTGTATGTGCTACAGATCCACTTTCCTCTCAATACTGAAATTCCCAAAATTAACTCTATGACCTTTTTCTTGATTTTTCTGCAAGGCCATTTCCCGACATTTCCTCACTAAGGGGGTCTTATAGCCATGATTTTGACTGTATTGCAAAAAAACTATTGCTAGGGCTCTCTATTTTCCTGAATGCCTTTTGAATATTGCAGCCACTCAGAAGAAAACCAATCTTGCGAAGAAAATAGTCAATAAAACTATGAGCTCTAAGCAGGAGAAAAAGTTTCCCCTGCAATTTGAAACAATTTCTGTTGATTATATGTATTGTAAACTCATTACAGGCACTCCTCTATAAAGTTAAAATGGCATAACTGGATTGTTTTATATTGTTTTCCCAGAAGAGTTCACATTAGTCACTTTTTTTCCTGAATAAAGATAAACCCTTTCAACGAGATGCCCTAGTGTTTAACATGTGGTTAGTAATTATGTTATTGTCAATTGTACATAATCAAGACATAGCCTTGGATCCTTCTTCCAATCTTCTCCTTTCGCTTTGCTCCATTCTGCCCTCGGGTTGTGTATATTCTCTGTTAAGAGTCCCTTCACCCCTCAATTGATCTACACCCTGCGATTGATTCTTTTCCTGCACTGACATTTTCTTCATTTCACATCTATTTTTTTCCTTTATGGGTTTTGTTTATTTATACTTGTTTTTCTTGATCAGGTCAGTACTTAACAACCACTTTATGGTGACTCTTTAAATCATAACTTATAGCCAATTAGACCTATCCTCTCTTTAGACAAGACTTTAAGAAACAAAAAGAAACAAGAAAACTTCAACTATGTCTTCATAAGTTTCCAGCAAATGGGATAGAATTTGAATAGATACTATAGAGCCAGTTACTTCCATTATCATAGTTTATATAACTTTTTTTTTCATTCTGGAGAATAATGCTTGAGTTCTCCACTTTTCCCCTAGGCAAAACTGCTCCTAATTCTCATAAATTTGTGGTATCCATTTAGTCAACAATAATAGCTGGTATTTATTGGTTGCTTATTATTTTCCCAAGTGACTTTCAAACAATATCATTACTTGATCTCTGTATAAACTCCATGAGGAAAAAGCTATTACATCACCTCCAACATTATTTTGTAGATGAGGAAACTTGCACTTGGAGAGGTTGAGCAATTGCCCGAGTCCCATGGCTTATAAGTGACACAGCCAGGATTGGGATCCATAAACTTATCCTATGTCTATCCCACTATCTATAAAACACATGTTTCTGTTCTTGATGCTCTGGGAAGAGAGGAGAAGTGAATGGAGATAATAAAAGATGAAAGACGTGACTCTTAACTTCAAGTAATTTGGACTTCAGTTGAGAAAATAAAACACAGAAGGATTAGGAACTGCGGTGGCCAATTTCCAAAGACGCCTCCTCTCACAATGAGCCACTACTCCCAATGATCACACTTTGTTTGGTCCCTTCCCACAGTGAATTGAGGTTGAGCCCGTGTGGCCAGGAGAATGCAGCAGAGGTGACACCACATGACTTCTGAAGGCCAGGTGGTAAAAGGTCTTGCCACATCCACCTTACACTCTTGGAACAGATGCTCTGATGGAAGCTAGCCACAGGGTAAGAAATCCAACTACCCTGAGACCTCCATGCTGTGGGGAAGCCCAACCTAGCCACGTGGAGAGGGTATATAACCAGCTCCAGCTACCTCAGCCGTCCTAGACCACTCACCGTTCACAGGAGTAAAAATGCCATCTTGGACATTCAAGCCCCAGCAGACTCCACACAGAGAAGAGAGGAGCCTAGCCATCTGCCAGAAACAAGGCACACGGCTTATGGCCCCATCCCAGCCACCTCCAATCCTTTGAGTAACTCCAGCTAACGCCCCAGCCATGTGAGAGGAAAGATAAGCCATCCCTGCTGTGCATAATTCCTAATTCACACAATGGTCAGCATAATAAAATGGTTGTTATCTTAAGTCATTAGGTTTTGGAGAGGTTTGCAATATAGCAATTGACAAATGGAACAGAAGTGAAAGACCACAAAGGGTGTACAGATTAAGTCAGGGAGATCCAGAGATAGGGAAATGCCTGGGGATGGAACAATTAGAAAAATCCCATTTCTGATAAGAATGTCTGGGGCCCCAGCAAAGGCTCCAGGGAGACAAAATACAGATAAATAGTGTAGAACCAGGTCACCTTATCTGATGTGAAGACTGCAAGAATGGAAGCAATAAGTCAGGTTGGAAAAGAGTCTAGGGCAGAGTGGTGAGGGTGGTGAATGCCAAGGAAAATAATGTTCCAGCTGAACAGGGCTATGAAAACAATCTAGTACAACTCAATTTCTTTTTTCTTTTCTTTTTTTTCTTTCTTTCTTTCTTCCTTCCTCTCTTTCTTTCTTTCTTTCTTTCTTTCTTAACAAATGAGGAAACTTAAACCTAGGGAAAGAAGTGATTTAGGGAAAGTCACATAGCTGTTTGGCGCAGACATTAATACTCAAGGCTAGAGTATGATCTCTTTCCTCTAGGAACCCACAGTTGGTTAGGGAAATGGGATCACTCTTTTGCATCTAAATCTAGATAAGCTGTCTCCCTGGGCATCAAAGTACCACAGTATACCCACCCTAATATATCTGGAAAGCCACTGCACGTATAAAGCCAGTTGCTGTAATTTGTAGTTGTGAAGTCTCAAACATGTTTTTTTAATATTTATTTATTTATTTAGAGACTGAGCGAGGCAGAGGCAGAGAGAGGGAAAGTGAGAATCCCAAGGAAGCTCTGTGCTCGCTGTCAGCGTGAACCGTGAGATCATGACCTGAGCCAAAATCAAAAGTCAGATGCTTAACTAACTGACCCCCAGGCGTTAGTGTCTTCTCTAACACTCGTACCTCATTCTGTTCCTTCATGCTAGAAACCAAACCAAATGGAATCTCAATACCTTTCAGTCTCTGAGCTTTCACTACATTCTTCACTAGGTTTTTTTTAAACAACTTCACAGAGGTATAATTTACATTTCATAAAATTCATTCCATTTTCAGTATACTCTTCGGTGATTTTTTTAGTATTGACTGGTGCAAGCCTCACCATTGTCCAGTTCCAGAATATTTCCACGGCCCCAGTAAAATCTCTCTGCCCATTTGCAGTTAATCTTTGTTCCCTTCGGGAGCTGCAGACGAGAAATAATTTACTTCGTCCCACTATTTGTCTTTTGTGAACATTTGCGATCAATGGGACCAGGCAATAGGTTGTCTCATGTCTGTCTTCTTTTGTGCAGCACGTTTTGGAGGTTCCTCCATGCTGTGACATGCATCAGTATTTCATTCCCTTTTACGTATGAATAGTATTCCACTATACAGATGTACCCCATCTTATCTATCCATTTATCAGTTAACAGATATTTGAGTTGTTCCCGCTTTTTTTGCTATTGTGAATAAGGCTGCTACCGTTAAGTCTTAATCGTAGTAAGGATTGCTAAGTATAGAGACATTACTTACAGAAGTTTTGGGGGTTTTGAGGGGATTGCTTACTAAAATAAGAAAACACAGAAAACCATGAAGAGGAAAATAAATTCATTCAGATACACTTATGCTATTAGTATTCTACACCTTTTTTCTAACCATATATATGATTCTTTTCTTTATAATACTAAATGGTACGTATTTTTTAAAAATTGTTATTTTTTTATTAATTTTTTTATTTGAAAGAGAGAGCATGCAAGCAGGGGAGAGGGGCAAAGGGGGACAGAAAGAGAGTGAGAGAGAGAGAGAGAGAGAGAGAGAGAGAGAGAGAGAGAATCCCAAGCAGGCTCCATGCTCAGCACAGAATCAAACACAGGGCTCGATCCCACAATCCTGGGGTCATGACCTGAACCAAAATCAAGAGTCAGATGTTTAGCCAGGTGCCCCAGTATGTGCTTATTTTAAAATTAATGTTTTCATGAATAATTTTTCTACATCAGTAACATTCTGTTGAATTGATATACCATAATTCAATCCCAATTACTAGCTAATAATTTATCCCAATGATTAAATAACTCAGATCTATCCATTTGTTTGTCATTATAAATAGCATTAATTGTTGCTATGCTCACAACAGCTATCTACAGACTCAATTCATAAAACTACTTACTTCTGTTTTCTTTCAGATCTTTTCTGGTTTATTGTTTACATAACTTTTTATTTCATCCTGAATGTGGTTTGGTGTGTACTCCAAAGCCATCCTTCCATGTTGACTTAAAAAGCATTCTTCGTTGCACAGGACAGGTAAATATCACCCTGAATCTTTTTCTAGGTCTATATTCTTTTTTTTTTTTTAATTTTTTTTTTCGACGTTTATTTATTTTTGGGACAGAGAGAGACAGAGCATGAACAGGGGAGGGGCAGAGAGAGAGGGAGACACAGAATCTGAAACAGGCTCCAGGCTCTGAGCCATCAGCCCAGAGCCTGACGCGGGGCTCGAACTCCCGGACCGCGAGATCGTGACCTGGCTGAAGTCGGACGCTTAACCGACTGCGCCACCCAGGCGCCCCTAGGTCTATATTCTATTTCATCAAGCAACTTCTACGTGCCCATACCAGCTTGTCTTAATTATACCTGACTAATGCATCATGATACATAGAGGTTAACACCTCTTTTGTGAACATTGTCTTGTTTCATGTTGTCCTGGAAAGTCCAATTTTTGTTAATATCTATGGCCTGGGAATTTTGAAACAATTTACACATTTTAATAGCAAAATCATCTTCTGAGTTCACCAAGAGAACCCCTGGGTTGAAGGCAAACTTAGGGTAAGTTATTTGTAATACAGTCATGGTTCCCTCTTACCGCCATCTTTCTCCATCTTTGTCCATTCCCTCACCTGACCACCATCTTTTATTCAGACCAGAGCTCTGGACTTCCTTCCCTGTCCCTGTGATGAGATGAGTGTGAGCTGTGAATCATAGTGTTCTAAAAAAATAAATGGATCTTGAAACCATAGTATCCCTACACAGCATTGCTATGATCTGTATTAGATAGGAATTTTCAATGCACAAAATTCTGGTGTGCCAGAAAAAAGGAACTTTGACTTTCTGTATCTGAACTTCTCTTTCCAGCTGTAGTTTGCCAGTCAGTTCATGGTAAACCCAGTCACTTAAGAGTTTTTCCTCCATCTCTTTGGAGGAAGAGACCTCCATTTCAAGAGGTCAATGTTCTTCTCTTCCTCCCTAATTCATCTCATTTCTAAGAAAGTTTTCAAAGAATCATGGCATTGAGTAGAACAGGGTGAGCTGAGGAGACTGCTGACCCTCGGAGTCATTGCTCTTGTTTAGACGCATGAAACTATGAAGGCATCCGAAGTTCTATTTCATAGCCATACAGTACATGTCAACTTCTGCTGAGTCACCCCCTCATCAGCACAAGGACCTATCCTGTCTGTATACCCTAGGATGTTTTAGAGGCCCTACTCTGGCCCTTCTCAGGCAGTGCCCATCCAGAGCTCTAGCCCCTCCCCTTTATAGCACACCCTCTGGATAGCTATGACACGATAAGTCCCTATCTAAATGCTCCCGAGTCCACTTGCAAGGTTGATGTAGGCTTCTTTTCCAAGTGACCCTTCTAAAGTCTAACTCTCTCTGGCGTACAGTCTCACGCCTGAGGGTGACCAAGGGTCAGCTGTTGGCAGGACCATGGACGAAACTTTGATGTGTGGGTGGGGTGTCCCTGTATGTGTCAGGGGTGGAGGGAGAAGGGGGTAGGCCAGAGGCTGAGGCTTGGGATTCGCTCTCACCACCTCCATGTATAAGTATAGAACCCTTAAAGTTCATTCTGACCTTCTAGGTTGTTATAAAAGCATATGTGTCAGGCATGAGCATAGAGCACATGTTATTTGACAGTGGTTACTTTCGCTTATGACTGCCCAATATTTCAGCAGGTGGTAGGTAGGTCTCCATTTATACTCTTGCCTCAGACCCTGTGAATACTAGGGGATGGGCCTGATAGGTCTCTATTGCTCAACTTAGTGCCCTTCTCAGGACATAGAACTTTCAGCCATGCTGTGACCCACTCCAGGGCCAAGGAAGCTTACCTCTTCTTGTCTGCTCTGAAGATCTCAGCCATGGGTTCCTCCTTAGTGTTCTCACTCTGCAGAGCCCAGGGAACACCTATGACATGGCCACTCCCAAGGCTCTTTTCCAGTGTCCTCTCAACTCAGTTCCCTCCAAATAACTGGAAGATCTTTCATCCTGCCTTGAGTATTGATCCTAGTGTCTCTTTTGAAATCACCAGCAATTACCTTGAAATTTTTAAAACGATACTTTTTTTTTTTTAGTTTAGAAAGCATATCAGGTGCACAGCTTGATGAATGATCACAAAGCAAGCATGCCCATGCCTACCACCCAGATCAGTAAACAGAACATGACCACCACCCCCCAAACTCCCTCTCTATCCCCTTTCTAATCACTACCTCTCTCTCCTCCCCAGAGGAAACCAGTATCCTGACGTGGAACAAGAGTAGTTTGGCTTGTTTTTGAACTTCATACAAACACAATCAGTTTAGATTCTTTTGTGTGTGGCTTCTTTCACTCAATATTAGGTTAATCAAATTTACTCATATAATCGCATGTAGTAGTAGCTTATTTACTCTCATTACCATATAGTATTCCATCAAATGAATATGTACCACTATGCATCCATTCTCCTTTTGTTGAGCATTTGGATTATTTCTAGCTTTTAGCAATTATAAATGAAACTGCCATGAACTTTCTTTTACATAGCTTTGGGTGCACATAGATATGATATCTACTAAATATACATTATACCTGCAAGTGGGATTTCTGGGGCATAGATTATGCACACGTTTTGTTAGTAGATTCTGCAATTTTTCCAAAGTATTTGGACCAATTTATCCTCCTACCACTGAGGTATGAGTTTTGGTTGCTTCACAATCTCACCAATGCTAGATAATATCAGACTTTTTTAAAAGTTTTTTAAATTTATTTTTGAGAGAGAGAGTGAGGAAAGTACAGAGAGACAGGGAGAGAGAGAATCCCAAGCAGTCTACATGATGCCAGTGCAGAGCCCAACAGGGGGGCTCAAACCCCCAGCCTTGAGATAATGACCTGAGCCAAAACCAAGAGTCTGACACTTAACCGACTGAGCCACCCAGGTGCCCCAATATTATCGGACTTTTTGATTTTAGTTATTCTGGTAGAATCTCACTGTGGGTTTTCACCTCTCAATATTTTATTACAAAATTTTTCAAGCAAACAAAAGAGTCAAAAGAAATGTTACAGTGAATATTTTATGTTCACCTGTACCCTCAATTTTTATATGCACATTTTTAAAGTTAGCTTTAGATTCTATACATAAAGAACATAAAGAATCTAGGTTTTATTAGGAAAAATATAAACAGTATTTCTAACCTCTTTCTGGGCAGAGCAGAGATCTTAACCTTTTAACTTTCTTCTGAACTATCTCAATCAATCTTTCATGTTTTTGTTTATAGATGTTAGTCGCACCCTGATTATAAAGCTCCTCCAAAATGTTACTTTTTAAAATATTTGTCAATATGTTTTACCTATTTCTTTTCTTTTAAACTTTTTACTTGTTTTTGAGAGATAGAGACAGAGCATGAGTGGGGAGGGGCAGAAAGAGAGAGGGAAACACAGAATCCAAAGCAGGCTCCAAGCTGTCAGTACAGAACCTGATGCAGGGCTCGAACTCATGAACTGTGAGATCATGACCTGAGCCCAAGTCAAACGCTCAACCGACTGAGCCGCCCGGCCACTCCTGTTTTACATATTTCTTAACCCACCTCTGCTTCTTACATTCTATTCCTTCTTGAGTTCAGTTTCCTTCGTCTCAAAGTATATTCTTATTATTCATTCACTGAATAATCTCCGGGCGGTACACTTCCAGACTTTGTGCACTGCATTGTACCCACTGTATTAGATTGCTATTGCTACTATAACAAATTACCACAAAGTTATTGGCTTGAAACAACAGAAATGCACTCACTTAAAGTTCTGGAAGCCAGAAATTTAAAATTTGTTTCAGTGGGCTAAAGCCAACGTGTCAGAAATGCTTGTTCCTTCTGGAGATTCTAGGTCCCGAGCAATTTTGATCCAGCTAGCAAACTCCATTAGTTGCGATGCCTGAGAACAGTCCTCTGTGGCACTCGGCTCTGCCTTCTGAGCCCACAGCTTTGCCTTCTGAGTTATCCTTTTCTTTTTCTGAAATGAGAGCACATGTTTGCAGTGGAGTTATTTTAGTAACCCGTTTACTGCCTGTAGAATGTTGGGGGTCCCATGGCCTTCTTTCCTTTAGTCTTATCTTTCTGCCTGAGCTGGCAGTGTTTCTACTGATGATACATTCTCAAAAACCATATGGGTCTCTCATGTGAGTTGTGAGAATTCATCCTATTAAACACAGGTCTTTGCTGGACAATATCATCTCCATGCTTGGCTTCTGCAGAGACAACTGAGGATATCCATGAGTCACACACCTAATCTCTTTGAAGAGCCCTCTGTGCAGTGGAATATCCAAATATATATGCTCCTTTCCAGGTACTAGCAACATGTTGTCCAGCCACATCCATGACTTTCTCTCCCGAGTATAGTTTCCTTACACTGAATCTTCTAAATTTTTCCATTTCTTGCAAAGTGGATAGGCTGAGAATTTCCCAAAAGTCCTGGTTCCCCTCCACCTTTTTTCAGACAGTTCTTCCCTAAATTTATTTCTTACCTCTCACATTTTACTAAATGCAGCCAGAAGAAACCAGTCCGTACCTTCAACATTCCACTAAGTATCAGAGTTCGTCGAGTACAAATTCTGCTTTGCATGCCACTGTGGGAGGCAATTCACCTAAGCTTCTAACACTATGTCCTAAGGATCTCCTTTCCTCCACTTTTCCGTAATGTGTTTCTCATTTCCCCGTGAGCCCTCATCAACAGTTTGTTTACCATTTTTATTTGTATCAACATTCTATTTATGACGATTTAAGTATTCCCTGAGACGATATACACCTTCTCTTTTCACTTCCTTGTGAACGCTTACCAGCAACATCTCAAACATCCATATTTCTACCAATAATCTCTTGAAAGAAATCTAAGATTTTTCTATCATGTGCCTCAAAATTCTTCCAGCCTCAGTCCATTAACCAATTCCCCAACTGATTTAATATTTTTAATATTTTTTATGTTTACGCCCTCTAAGTTGAATGACTATTCTTCAGGGCATAGAAGTCCAGGTTCATACATTTTTCTTCAGCACATTGAAAATATCACGTCATTATATTCTGTCTATGTTATGGCTGATGAGAAATCTGGCTTTCATTCCCTTGCAGGTACACAGATTTTTCTTTCTGCAAATTGAAGTTTCCTTGTTTTTCCTTTATGTTCTGTGTATTTGTTGAAATATATATAGGCCTGTGTTTCTTTTCATTTATCCTGTTTGCAACTCACTATGTTCTATCAATTTAAGGATTTGTACCTTTTTACAGTTCTGTAAAATTCTCAGTCACTTTCATTTTTAACATTGCCCCCTTTTGCCCCATTCTTAACTTCTGGAAGTTTAATTAGAAGTATATTAAATTGGGGTGCCTGGGTGGTTCAGTCAGTTAAGCATCTGACTCCTGATCTCAGCTCAAGTCTTGATCTCAGGGTCGTGAGTTCAAGCCCCACGATGGGCTTCTCGCTGGGTGTGAAGTCTACTTAAGAAAAAAAAAAGTATAGTAAATATTCTCACTCTATCCTTTTTGTCTTTTAACCTATTAAGTTTTTATATTTATTTATCTCTTCATACTACATTTTCATCAGTTCCTTATCTTCATTTTTTTAAATCTATCTTCCTTTAGTTTAAAAACCACTTAAGTTTTTATATTTATTTATCTCTTTGTACTACATTTTCATAAGTTCCTGATCTTTTTTTATTCATCTTCCTTTTTTTTGAGTTTTCTTTTCAGTTAGATATTAAATGCAATTTAACTTTTAAGTTGGGCTTCTAATTTTATTATTACAAATTTTGTATTACTAGAAGTTATGCTTTTTTATTTTCAAATCTTCCCTCTCCCTTTTGGTAGTCTCTTATACCTACATGTAGTTTCTATAACCTCTCTTGTAAAAAAGGTATTGCACATACTTATGTTCTTTTGCACAGTGACCGTTCCAATGCCTGTCCTTTTTACAGATTGTTCTCCACATTTTGTTCTTTATGTTGATTCTTTTTTTTTTCATCATAATTTATTTTTTTTTAATTTTTTTAATGTTTATTTATTTTTGAGAGACAGAGACAGAGTATGAGGTGGGGAGGGGCAGAGAAAGAGAGAAAGACACAGAATCTGAAGAGGCTCCAGGCTCTGAGCTGTCAGCACAGAGCCCGAAGCAGGGCTCGAACTCACAAGCCATGAGATCATGACCTGAGCCGAAGTCGGACACTTAACTGACTGAGCCACCCAGGCGCCCCTATCATAATTTATTTTATATGTGTGTTTTATAGTTTGGGATGATGAAATCAAGTTCCTTGGAATTTTATGTGTGTGAATTTCCTGAAACCTAGTGTATTCGTTTCTTAGGGTGACCATTGCAAATTACCACAAACTGGGTGGCTTATGGAACAGAAATTTACTGTCTGAGGCTTCAGGATGTCGAGAATTTGAAATCAAGGTGTGACCAGGGCCATGCTCTCTTGGAAGTGCAGAGGAGAGTCCTTCCTAGCCTCTTCCAATTTCTGGTGGCTCACAGCGTCTCTTGGCTGTGTCAGCATGACTTCAATCTCTGCCTCCATATTTACATGGCTTCTTCTTTCATGTATCTGTGTTTCCCTGTGTTGTCTCTTCTTCTTACCAGGATAAGTATGCCAATCATTGGATTGAGGGCCCGCCCTACGTTCAAGGTGATTCATCTTGGGATCCTTAATCACATCTGCAAAGATCCTATTCCCAAATAAGTCATAGTCTGAGGTTATGACTAGACAAATTTTAAGGAATCACTCTTCAGCCCACCATACCTAAGATTTAAGTGTGTTTTGCCAATTAAAGTTTGCTTTTGCTTTTGGAACTTGGACTATCTACCACTTTTTGGTTGTTTTAACCTAATATTTCTCCTTGGATGTTTTCTTTTTCTTCTTCTTTTTTAAATTTATTTTTAGTTATTATTATTATTATTTTTATTATTATTTTGCCTCACAGAAGCCTATGTGAAAGTGGGTTGTTAAAAATTCTCATATTATTTTCCTCATCTGAGGAACACAGTCAACACAGGCTATATCTTCCCCATCTTCTGTGAGATGGATTGCTTTCTAGATTTTTATCAGGGTGCCACTCTTTGAGGGGACTTGGTTTATTTTTATGGTATTCTTTTTTTTTAATTTTACTTATTAATTGTAGTATAGTTGACATGCAATATTATATTACTTTCAGGTGTACAACATAGTGTTTTGATAATTCTGTGCATTACACAATGTTCACCACAATAAGTGTAGTTACCATCTGTCACCATACAAAGTTATCACAATATTGACTATATCCTGTATGCTGTACTTTTCATCTCCATTACTTACTTATGTTATAACTGGAAGTTTGTATCTCTTAATCATCTTCACCTATTTCATCTATCCCCGTCACCTCCTCCCCTCTGGCAACTACTAGTTTATTCTCCATATTTATGAGTCTATTTCTGTTTTCAGTTTGTTTGTTTCTTTGTTTATTTGTCTGTTTCTTTTATGTTTTAGATTCCATCTGTAAGTGAAACCACGTGGTATTTGTCTTTTTCTGTCTGACTTGTTTCACTTAACAGAATACCTTCTAGGGGCACCTGGGTGGTTCAGTCAGTCAAGTGTCCCACTCTTGGTTTCGGCTCAGGTCATGATTTCAAGATTTGTGAGTTTGAGCCCCATGCAAGGCTCTGCGATGACATTTTTTAATGGGATTTTTTTTTTTTAATTGTTGAGTTTTAAGGGTTCTTTGTATATTTTGGATAACAGTCCATGATCTATTTTGTCTATTGCGATTATTTTCTTCCAGTCTGTAGTTTGTCTTCCAGTTCTCTTGAGATTGTCTTTCGCAGAGCAGAAGTTTTTTATTATAATGAAGTCTAGTTTATCAATTATTTCTTTCATGGATCGTGCCTTTGGTGTTGTCACATACAAGGTCATCTAGGTTTTCTCCTATGTTTTGTTCTAGGAGTTTGATAGTTTGGCATTTTACATTTAGGTCTAAGATCCATTTTGAGTTAACTTTTGTGAAGGGTCTAAGGTTTAGGTATAGATTTTTTTTTCTTTTTTTTTTTTTTTTTTGCATGTGGATGTCCTATTGTTCCAGCACATTTGTTGAAGGGACTATCCTTGCTTCATTGTATTGTCTTTGCTCCTTTGCCGAAGATCAGTTGACTATACTTATGGGGGTCTATTTCTGGGCTCTCTAGTCTGTTACATTGGTCTATTGTCTATTCTTTTACCAATACCACAATGTCTTGATTACTGTAGCTTTATAGTAAGTCTTGAAGTCAGGTAGCACCAGTCTTCCAATTCGGTTCTTCTCCTTCAGTGTTATACAAGTTATTTTAAGTCTTTTGCCTCTCCATATAAACTTTTGAATCAGTTTGTCAGTATCCACAAAATAACTTGCTGGTATTCTGATTGGAATTGCATTTAATCTATAGATCAAATTGGGAAGATCTGATATCTTGACAACATTGAGACTTCCTACACATGAACATGGAATCTTTCCATTTATTTAGTTCTCTGAATTTTTTCATCAAATTCTGTAGCTTTCCTTATATAGATCTTACACATATTTTGTTAGATTTATACTTACATATTTCACTTTGGAGGGTGCTATTTATTATACATGGTATTGTGTTTACAGATTTCAAATTCCACTTGTTAAACGCTAGTATGTAGGAAAGTGATTGACTTCTGTATGTTAACCTTGTATCTCGCATTCCTGCTATAACTGCTTATTAATTTCAGGAGTTTTTGTCTATTCGTTTGAATTTCCTGCATAGACAATTATATAATCTTTAAACAAAGTAGTTTCATTTCTTCTTTCCAAATCCACATACCTGTATTTTCTTTTCTTGTTTTATTGAAATAGCTAGGACTTACAGTATGATGTTGAAAAGAATGGTAAGTGGGAAAAACTTTGCCTTGTTCCTGATCTTAGTGGGAAAAGTTCTCATCATTAAGTACGATGTAACCTGTAGTTTACTGTTAATGTTCTTTATCAAGTTGAGGAAAGTCTCTTTATTTCTAGTTTTCTGAGAGTTTTTCTCAAGAATGGGTGTTGAATTTTTTCTGCACCCATTGACATTTGATGTGATTTTTTTCTTTAAATCCTGTTGACATGATGAATTACATTAGTTGATTTTTTAATGTTGAACCCACCCTTGTATACCTGGAATAAATCTCACTTGTTCATAGTGTATAAATCTTCCTATACACTGTTGGATTCGATTTGCTAATTTTTTTGAGGATTTTTGTATCTATGTTCATGAAAGATACTGGACTATAGTTTTCTCGTATGTCTTTTTCTGATTCTGGTATTAGGGTAATGCTAGCCTGATAGAATAAGGAAGCATTCTCTCTGCTTCTATTTTCTGAAAGAATTTTAGAGACAACTGGCATACTTTCTTCCTTCGGTGTTTGTTAGAATTCATCCATGAATCCACCTGGGCCTTGTGTTTTCAGTTTTGGAAGTTTACTAATTATCATTATTTCTTAATTTATATTTTACTTAGTTTATAGTGCAATATCGGGTTTAGGAGTGGGGAAGTTTATTAATTATTGATTCGATTTCTTTAGTAGCTATAGGCCTTTTCAGTTCATCTATTTATTCTGGTGGTTGTTGTGTCAGATTGTTATTTACAAGGAATTGGTTTATCAAATTGCAGGCATAAAGTTGTTCACAGTATTCTTTCATTATCTTTTAAACCATCCATGGAAATTGTAGTGATACTTTATCTTTCATTTTTGATATGAGTCATCTATGTCTTTTCTTTTTCTTAGTCTGGCTAGCAGTTTATCTATTTTGTTGGTCTTTTCAAAGATACAGCTTTTGGTTTTATTTTCTCTGTTGATTTGCACCTTTTAATTTCATTGATTTTTGGTCTAATTTTTATTATTTCTTTTATCTTACTTTAGATATAATTTGTTCTTCTTTTTTTAGATTCCTAAGGTGGAATCTTAGGAATTCCACCTTTCTCTTTTCTAATATATGCATCAAATGCTATAAATTTCCCTCGAAGCCCTGCTTTCCCTGAATCCCACAAATTTTGATAAGTTGTATTTCCATTTTCACTTAGTTCAAATATATATATGTATATATATATATATTTGAGCTATATATGTATATATATACACATATATGTATTTGAACTATATATATACATATATATATTTGAACTATATATATATATATATATATATATATATATATAGTTTGTTTTAATTTTAGAGAGTATTGTGAGCAGGTGAGATGGGCAGATGGGGAGAGAGAGACAGAATCTCAAGTAGGCTCCATGTTCAGTGCAGAACTGAATGCGGGGCTCAATCCCAAGACACTGAGATCATGACCCGAGCCAAACTCAAGAGTCAGATGTTCAAGTGACTGAGCCACCTACATGCCCCTAGTTCAAAATATTTTAAAGTTTCTCTTGAGATTTCTACTTTCACCCATGTGTTTTGGAAAAGTGTGTTGTTTAATTTCCATGTATTTTAGAGTTTTTCAGTTATCTCTTGTATTGATTTTTAGCTTAATTCCATTGTGTTCTGAGAACAGGCATTGAATAATTTATATTCTTTTAATTTTGTTAAGGTGCATTTGATAGCTCAGACTGTGGTCTATCTTGGTGAATCTTCCATGTGAGCTTGAAAACAGTGTGTATTCTGTTTTTGTTGGATGAAGTAGTTTATAGATGTCAATTATAGATGGATCAAAAGTGCTATGTCTTTAATGATTTTTTGCCTGATGAATGTGTCCATATCTGACAGACTGCTGGTAAAGTCAAGTCTCTAACTATAGCAGCGGATTCACCTACTTGTGGCATTGCTACCAGTTTTTGCCTCACGTATTTTGATGCTCTTTTCTTAGATGAATACACATTAAGGATTGTTATGTCTTCTTAAAAAATTGACCCAGATATCAATATGTAATTTCCTTCTTTACCCCTGATAATTTTCTTCCTCTGAAATCTGGTTCCTTTGAAATTAATGTAGCTACTCCAGCTTTCTTTTGATGAGTGTTAGCATGGTATAACTTTCTCCACCCCTTTGCTTTTCCATCCTTTAACTTCTAATCTTTATATGTCTTTGTATTTAAAGTGGGTTTCTTACATATAACATACAGTTGGGTCTTGTTTTTTGATTCACACTGAAAATCTCTTTTATTTAGTGTATTTAGACAATTGATATTTAGAGCAGTTATTGATATAGTTTGATTAAAATGTATTCTATTTGTTACTGTTTTTGATTCATTGCACTTTTCATTTATTCCTGTTTTTTTCTCTTCCCTTTCTGCTTTTTGTGGTTTTAGTCAAGTGTATTACATAACTAAATTTTCCCTCCTCCCTTAGTATATCAATTATACTTCTTTCTAAAAATAGGATTTGCAATATACATTTACAACTAATCCAAGTCTGCTCTTAAACAGCACTATACTGCCTCACAAGTAGTGCAAGTACCTTACAGTAAAAAAATATTTCTAATGCCCTCCTTCCATTCCTTTTATTATCGCTGCCACTCATTTCACTTATACATACCTCTAAGCATCAGACACATATTGCTATTATTATTTTAAACAAACTGGCTTTTTTAAGATCAATAAAGAATAAGAAAAAAAAGTTTTTATTTTACCTTATTCCCTCTTTAAGCATCAAAGATGCTCTTCCTTTCTTTATGTAGATCTGATTTTTTTTCTTACCTATATCATTTTCCTTCTTTCTTTCTTTCTTCTTTATTTTTTTTTAAATTTTTTAACGTTTATTTATATTGAGAGACAGAGTGTGAACGGGGGAGGGGCAGAGAGAGAGGGAGACACAGAATCCCAAGCAGGCTCCAGGCTCTGAGCTGTCAGCACAGATCCAAACACGGGGCTGGAACTCACAAACCACGAGGTCATGACTTGAGTCAAAGTGAGAAGCTTAACTGACTGAGCTACCCAGGGGCCCACATTTTCCTTCTTTCTGAAGAAACTCTTTTAACATTTCTTGTATGGCAGATCTGGCAACAAATTCTACCAATTTTTGTTTTTCTGAGAAAGTCTGTTTCTCCTTCACCTTTGAAAGATAATTTATGAGGATACAGAAGTCTAGGTTGGTAAATTTTTCTTATAAATCTTTATGTATTACACTTACTTTTTTCTTGCCTGCAAGGTTTTGGAGAAGATGGACATAATTCTTATCGTTGCTCTTCTATAGTTAGAACATTTCTTTATATCTGGCCTCTTTCAAAATTTTTTCTTTATCTTTGATTTTATGCAGCTTGAATATGATATTCCTAGGTGTAGTCTTTCGGACCTGTATTTTGCTTGGTGTTCTCTGAGCTTCCTTGACCTGTGGTTTGCTTTATGACATGAATTTGGAGAAAATTTTCAGTCATTTTTGCTTATAGAATTTCTTCTGCTTCTTTCTTTCTTTTGTTCTCTTTCTGGTATTCCCACTACATGTGTGTTACACCTTTTGTAGATATCCCACATGTCTTGGTTGTCTGTTCCTTCAGTCTTATTTTCAGTTTTAGGAGTCTCTATTGACATGTTTGTAAGCTCAGAGATGCTTTCCTCAGCTGCGTCTAGTCTGCTGATGGGCCCATCAAAGGCATTCTTCATTTCTGTTACAGTCTGTTCACCTGATTTATGAAAAGTTATTGGGAGTGCACTGGGAGAGAAGATGGGTTTTTCAACAAGCGGGCCAATTAAGTATCCATATAGAAAAATATAATCCTGATCTTTACCTTATACTTTACACAAACACACATACACAAAAATAACCCACAATGAGTTGTATACCTACTTGTGGAAACTAGAACAATAAAGTGTCTAGATCTATAGTATGCAATATAGCAGCCACTAGCCCAATATGACTATTTATATAAAATTATAAAAATTTCAGTTCCCCAATCATAGTAGCTACATTTTAAGTGTTCAATAGCCACATGAGGCCAATGGCAACCATATTAATATAGTGTAGATATACAACATTTAGTGTAGACATAAAACATTTCCATCATCAGAGAAAGTACTATCATACAACTATATACTAGAATGAAATAAAATAATTTCTTTGTGACTAAGGCAAACATTTGTTAGACAAAATACCAAGTATACCAAACATAAAAGAAAAGATTGAAAAATTGGACTTCACTAAATTGAGAACTTCTCTTTATCAAAAGATACCATTAAAAGAGGGAAAAGCCACACAGAGAGAAGTTATTTGCAAAATGTATATCTGACAAAAGTAATATAGTAATATAGTAATAATATATAAAGGACTCCCACAAATTAATAAGAAAGAGACAAATGCCCTAACCCCCACCCCCAAATAAGCAAAAGACCCAAAGAGGCACTTCACAAAAGAAGATACCCAAATTGTCAATAAATATGTAAAAGGTGCTCAAGAGAAATGAGAATTCAGACTGTAACACAAGATTCTACACACTCACCAGCATGGCTAAAACTGGATTAGCACACAAGATCAAGTATAGGTGGGGATGTGGAGTAAATTGGAGTGCTATTGGGAGGGCAGATTGGTACAACCATTTTCAGAAACCATTTGGCAGCATCTAAAACTAAATAAATGCCCACCGTATGACCCAGAAATTCCACTTTAGGACACATACTCAAAAGAGATGTGTGTTTATGTCCAGCAGTAGATTTGTACAAAATGTTCATAATAGCTGGAAATAATTTCATTATCTCAATAGTAAAAATGAATAAAATAAAAATAGTAAAATGAATAAAAAATAATAGGCTACGGTATATTCATATAATGGAATATTACCCATCAAACAAACCAACATATATACAAGCAAACCAACTGATACATGGAAAAACATGAATTGACCTCACAGACAATATGTTGAATGAGCATACATATCATATATTTCTATTTATATAATGTTTCAAAGAGAAGACAAAATTAATCTATGATTATAGAAGCTAGAGTAATTATTATCCTTGAATGTAACCCCTGGGAGAGGGCATAAAGAGTCTTCTGAGATGTTAGAAAAGTTCTATATCTTGGTTTTTGTGGTATATCCAGTTATACAATTAAGAATTATATATGCTAGGGGTGCCTGGGTGGCTCAGTCGGTTGAGTGTCCAACTTTTGATTTCAGCTCAAGTCATGATGTGAAGGTAGTAGGATTGAGCCTTATGTTGGTCTCTGCATTGAGCGTGGAGCCTGCTTAAGATTCTCTCTCTCTCTCCCTCTCTCTCTCTCTCTTTCTCCTTCTGCCCCCTCCCCTGCTCAATCTCTCTCTCCTTCTCTTAAAATATATGCATATATATATATATATATATATATATATATATATATTACTGTCCATAAATAATCACTTGGAAACATATAAACATATATGTGTATGTGTAATGTGTATCTGTGTGTGTTCATATATGTGTATGTGTGTGTGTCTATGTATGTATACACACACATACAATTGGTAGTAAGTGTTGTATAGGAAACAAAATGGGCAAATAGTAATAAGAGGAACACTATCTCCTTAAAAAAGGAAGTCCTCCGGGCGCCTGGGTGGCTCAGTCGGTTAAGCGACCGACTTTGGCTCAGGTCACGATCTCGCTGTGTGTGGGTTCGAGCCCTGCGTCGGGCTCTGTGCTGACTGCTCAGAGCCCGGAGCCTGTTTCAGATTCTGTGTCTCCCTCTCTCTCTGACCCTCCCCCATTCATGCTCTGTCTCTCTCTGTCTCAAAAATAAATAAACATTAAAAAAAATATAAAAAAATAAAAAAATAAGGAAGTCCACAATAGTCTTGCTAAGGAGGTGGCTTTAGGCCAAGATCTAAATATTGAAGTGCCTTCCAGAGCCTGGATTCAGCAAAAGGAACTGCAAGCACAAAGACACTGAAGCAAGGAAAATCCAGGAATGGTAGAGGCCTTGATGGAAAGGCACTGGAGCTGGAAGGAGCCCCAGGATGGATGTAGTTGGAGCTGCAGTCAGGGGCCAGATCATGCTGGATTTAGATGCTATGGTAAGGAGTTCAGACTTATTCAAAGAACCATGAAGAATCACTGCAGAGTTTTAAACAGGGGACAAATAAGATTCAATTTATGTTTCTTAAAAAAAGTCGTCCTGTCTTAAAACTTGGAAGAAGGCATGGGAAGAAACAAGGAGAATAATTAGAAGGTAACTGCTATTGCATGTAGGCTGTAAAATAGCCGCATCATGTAACAGGGGTGGAGACTGGGGGGTGGGGAGTGGAGTTGTCACAATTTATATGGAATATGGTAGGAATCAGGCTATTAAGAATTTATCAACATTTGGTCTTGTCAGGCAATCATGATTGGCAATTCAGAAGGAGAGAGCTGGACAGATGGCAATCAGATTTTAGAAGTAGCTTTGACAGAATTTGCTCGTTCTCTGGATATGGGAGGTGAGAAAGGCAGCCTTCTAAAATGACTCCCAATAATCCTGGCCTCCTGATATTCAAACCCTTGTGTAATCTTCTCCTCTTGAGTATGAATGAGATGTAATGACTTGCTTCTAGCAAGAAGAACAAGACAGAGTGACAGAATGTCACTTCTGAAATTAGGTTATAAAAGACTGTGACTTTTGTATTGCTGCATCCTACCTCTGACTCTTCTTACAGGCTTAGGCTTTTGCTGATAGAGAGGGTCACCCGACAAGGAACAGAGAGCATCCTCTGGCCAAAAGATAGCAAGGAACTGAGACTCTCAGTTCATTGGCCAGAAAGAAACTGGATTCTTCCAGCAACCATGTACGGGAGCTTAGAAGTGGATCCTTCCCAGTTGAACCTTCAGATGAGACCACAGTTCTGAGCCAACACTTTATTGCAGCCCTGTGAGAGCTTGTGAAGCAGAGGACCTACCTAAGGTGTTCTGGATTCTTGACACACAGAAATGATGAGATAGTATGTGCATTATCTTATGCTACCAAATTTGGGAGTAGTTTGTTATGAACAACAGATAATAATAACTAATAATAGATGATAGGTAACTAATGCAGGAGGTGAGGGAAACAGAGAAATCAAGGATGACTGCCACCTAATTTCTGGCTTGAGCAACTAAGTGTCTAGAGATATCAAAACTCCAGGAGGAGAAACAGATTTCAGGAGTGAGGGTGGGGGTCAAATAAACAAGCATTTTGTGTATTAAACATCCAAGTGAGAAGTTGTGTGAGCCATAGATAGATATGGAGTCTGGAACCCCTTTTTCATGATGTCAGAAGTTGTACTTCTCCGCCAATCAGAGCAGTGAAATCCAAAAGTTGAGTATGGATTTAGGAGAAGGAGGTAAGTCAGTAGAGTTTAAGAAAATTAAGTCCTCTGTTTGGTCAAGCATAATTATCCCAAGTTCCATTCTGGTGTTTGAGGCTAAAACCCCAGGTGCTACTTCATTGTCCCTATGCCTAATTTTATCCTTGTTGTATGTGTCCTCCTTGAGGAAGAAGAGAGGCGGTAAGACAGAGTATGGGAGTTTTTGCTTCACTGGGCCACATAGCAACATGACGGTGGCCATTTCTAAATCTGAAAGGCCTATACACCAAGCTTTAGCATAGCTCAGCATTTCTCCGCAAGGCGTCCATGTCGGCATTTGGCCCAGGACAATTCTTGTTGTGCTATTGTGTCCTGAGCATTGTAAGAGGGTTAGCATATGACAGTAGAACCAGCCAATCATTGTGACAACCCAAAACATCCTTTTCACATTTCCAGATGCCTCCTATTGGAATGGTACCTCACCCTCATAGAGAACCAATGGTGGCCTACGCTTGACCTTGCACTCTGCCATTTCCGTGGTGCCTGCTTTGAAGAGTTTCCAGGTTAGTAAACATTCTCATTCCTAAAATGTTAAATACAATGGGATCCCAAATAATTAAAATATAATGTTAATATAAGAATGATTCAGAATATAATTGAATTTAAGAAAAAAAATTAATGTTTATTTTTGAGAGAGACAGAGAGTGAGTGGGGGAGGGGCAGAGAGTGAGAAGGAGACACAGAGTCAGAAGCAGGCTCCAGGCTCTGAGTTGTCAGCACAGAGTCCGATGCAGGGCTTGAACCCACGAACCGTGAGATCATGACCTGAGCTGAAGTGGGGAGTTAAACTAACTGAGCAACCCAGGCTACCCAGGAATATAATTGACTTTGAAATGATTTATGGGGTGCCTGAGTGGCTCAGTTGGTTGGGCGGCCGACTTCAGCTCGAGTCATGATCTCACAGCTCGTGAGTTCGAGCCCCACATAAGGCTCTGAGCTGACAGTTTGAAGCCTAGATCCTGATTCAGATTCTGTCTCTCCCCCTCTCTGTCCCTCCCCCACTCAGGCTCTGTCTGTCTCTCTCTCTCAAAAATAAATAAACAGTAATTTTTTTTTTTAATTAATGATCTATAAGTCAACATGGAATCTGGTAGAAACTCAGAGACATTGTTATAACTGATCTTCTTTGGCCATGCTGAAAAGAGAGTTAATAGAACATTGGCTGGCAGTTCATAGTGAATAATAACACTTTGTGTCCTCATGCTTCAGATTTGTGACTGGAGATGCCCTGAAAGAATAGTTTGAAAGTTCTAAAACTTAATCTGGTGACTATAGCTGTGAAGGTCTCACAAGACTCTATTTGTACGTTGGGGGTAAAGTATTACTCTATCTCAAATCTGTGTCAGAGAGAAAAAATATTTGCATTTACATATTTATGATAAGCTACGTTTTATTGTAGTGATTATCACAGAGCTTTTATTGGGCACCTATTATGAGCCAGGCACTGTGCTAGTTTCTTTGAATGTGTTTTTAAATTTAATGATAATACTGCCGCTGTGGAGAGCAGTATTATCATTCCCAGTTTGCATGTAAGGACATGAAGGTTCTAATTGTGCAACTTGCTCAGGATCACTAAGCCAGTAGGAGACTGAGTCAGATTTTACACCGAGGCTTTGAAATTTTTTCTATGACTTCTTTAGACTACGTGGACCTGGAGTGATTTGGTCCAACAGATATCCACCAAGGGCCAGGCCCTGCATTGGGCAAACAGAACAGAGATGCCCCTGCCTGAATGGAAGTGTATAAATAGGTGCACGGGTGTGTGGAAAGACGGATAAAAATAAATGAGGGGAGAATGCATACAGTAATGAGATGCAACCGGAGGGTAAGTGAGTGAGTGACCGACCGAATGAGGGAGGAAATGGAATGGTTAGGGAGGGAATGAATGGATGGATGGATGGATGGATGGACGAGTAGATGGAAGGATGAATTAAAGAATGAATGAATGAATGAATGAATGAATGAATGAATGAATGAATGAGTGAATGAATGAAGAGGTATTGAGGCTGCCCTACCTGAAGCCGAAGCGCCAGTCTCCCGGCTGCTGCCGGGTGGGCGGACGGGCGGCTACTCCACACAGTACGGTAGACGCGGGCCGCTCCTCCTCGAGCCCCGCTCGCGCCTCCTCCTTCCCTCCCGCCCCCTCCTCGTCCTCCTCCTCCTTCGTCGCCCGCCCGCCGGCCGGCCGCCCGGACCCCAGTCCCCGGCGGGCGGGCAGAGGAGGCGGCCGCCCCGCTCTACTGCGCTGGCCCCGCCGCAGCCGCCCGGCGCGCAGCGATGCGCAGAGGGGCCGCGCCGCCCGGGGGCCGCCGCCGCCGCGCCGCACCATGAAGCTCCGCAGCAAGGCGGCGGCGCTGCTCCTGCTCGCGCTGGCCGCGCTGCTGCTCGCGCTGCTGTCTCTGCGCGCCGGCCGCGCCGAGCCCCCCGCGCCGCCCGCGCGCCCCGCGTCCGCCCCGCAGCGCCACCCCGCGCCGGCCCCCGCGCGCCTCCCGGGCCCGGGCGCCTTCCCGGGGGCCGGTCCGCGCGCTCGGCGGCGCCGGCCCCCGCGTCCGCGCCCCCGAGCCGGCCGCCGGGGCGCCGCGAGCCTGGAGAAGTTGGCGAGGTGAGTCGTGGCAGCCCCAGAATCCCCTCTGGGACCCGTGTCTCACTCCCTCAGCCGGTGCCGAGTCCAGGGGAGGCTTTGGGCTGGAGGGACGGACTCCCAAATTCACCCGCGGGCTGCCCACTTCTGTTTCTTGCTCCGCTGGAAAGTAAGAGCCACCTTCGTGGAGTCCTGTTGACAGCCCAGTGCTGTTGATCACGTACATTTTTGAAAGAGAAGTGTCAGGGAGGGTGGCTTATATATTACATTTCTTAACAGTCAGGGCAAGGCGTGTGTTTGCATTCTTGCAAACGTGCGCCCTTTGTTTAATCTTTCAAAAGCCATCACGATGCAAGAATGCTTTATCTAATTCTCATGTTTCACTGGAGGATTTTTTTTATATATATACCAAAAACTTAGATGTAATTCAGTTGGAAAAGTTACATGTTTACCGAAGACTAGCTGCCTCTCATTGAACCTTGAATCGCCCTGTGCTTAGAACAGAAGAGGCACTCGACCTAAGTTTATTAAAAAGTTTTCTTCTTGGAAGGAGCGTGGCGTGGCACGGGCAAAATAGAGTGACGGTTTCCCTGTTCCTCGTTGTGTTTCAGACTTAAGTACGGTCCAAGTGTCTTACAAGCAAAACATCTTAACCTTTGACATTATGTTTGATATTCTCTTTCTCTGCGTGGAGTTTAACCCGCCACAGCTTTTCATCTGAGCGTTTTATCTTTGTCCTCAGGGTTGCTGGACCGCCCCCAGGTTAGGGATTTGCGTTCATTTCCTTTGTTGTGGAGAGCTTTTTAACAATCCCCTTGCAGCGAGTCTGTTTCCTCTGCCCTTTGGAAGCTGGTGATGTTTGTAACTGCTGTTGCTGCGTCTGCGTGTGCTGGGCTCCTTAATTACTTGAAATGAGTTGAAGAATTCTTTTTGGCTGTAATGACTAAATCTGTTTTGCCGCTTTTACTGTAAGAGGAAAGACACAAAACGTCAAGAAGTAGCTGTGTCAGCTTTTGTTTCTCT
Source organism: Prionailurus viverrinus (assembly GCF_022837055.1). Taxonomy (NCBI): domain Eukaryota; kingdom Metazoa; phylum Chordata; class Mammalia; order Carnivora; family Felidae; genus Prionailurus; species Prionailurus viverrinus. The sequence continues at coordinate 39,475,802 of NC_062562.1, forward strand.
TCTGCCTCATAATAAATGTACAGATGGGTAGTGACAAGTTTTAGAGGGGGAAAAAAACCCCCAATGATCTACAGAGTTGCTTTTAAGCCGTTAGAGCCATTTACGGCATTTTATGAATGTATGCATACTTTAAGGCTATATCTGTTAGGAACTGAGGTTTCTTAGAATGTATTATGTTAAGGTTCAACTGCAAGTTTACTATGATTTGTAGTGGATGGGACAACTTTTACATCAGTAATAATTGACACCATTTAACATAGCTAATAACCTTTTGCCAGGTACAGTGCTCACAGGGGTATGTAAAAATAGTCATTGTTGACATATACTGTGCATATATTAACCATGTCAACCACACGGCAACCCTATGACAGTGGTTCTCAAAGTGCAGTCTGAACCAACAGCAGCCGTGTCACCTGGAGCCTTGTTAGAAATGCAGATTCTCAGGCCCCACCCTAGCCCCATGAAATCAGAACCCCTTGGGATGAGGTCAGTAATCCGTGTTCTAACAAGCCCTCCTACTGTTTCTAACACACACCAGCGTTTGAGAGCCTGCTCTACGAAGTAGGCACTAATATCATCCCTATTTTACAGTTAAGGAAGGTAATGCACACAGTTCAGCCACCTGTTCAAGGTTCATAGATCACGTGTGATAGATAAGGATGAAGATCCAGGCAGCCTGGGCCCAGTACATTCTTACCTGCTATGCTGATGTCCTATGCTAACTAGTCTTGCCTGTGTGTCGTAAGTTTTTCTGAGATTTTTCTAAAGAAACATCATAGATTTTTACAGCGGTCTCATTCTTCAAGGTATTGGGAACATGGGACAGCATCTTCTTGTCTCTATCTGAACAAATTGGCTCTGACTAGGAAGAGATCATGAACAGAATCCAGATGGATGTTTTAGGAAAGGACTATTTCCATGAGCAGCAGTAGCTCCTGAAGCCATTTTTCTTTCTGAACATATCTCTTATATCATCATGGAAGTCATGGCCAACACCATAGGAATATAGAACAAAATTTAAAAACTCAGGGCAGAGTGGAAAACAAAAAAGCCACCAGAAGTCTCAAGCTCAAATGCATAAAGATAAAAGTCTAGTGTCCTCTGGAGAAGTTGACATTTTCTGGGATGTAATAACTTTTTTTTTTTTTTTTTTTTTTTTACTACCTGGACAGAAATGGCGACAGAAGATTCTGAGACACTGAGGGAGCAGAAGGAAAGATCTCTGCATGGGCTCCTTTATTGCTTTCCTAATCCTGCTTGGGTTAAATTTTTGTGGTTTAGAAGGAATTTCATTTTAGGGAGGGAAAAGAAAGCCTCGTGTTTTTAGAAATTGGGTGCTTTAATCTCGTTATGTGGCTAGAATCCAGAAGAGATGAAGGTTACGTGATCTCATTTCTCGGGCCTGGGGAGTAGTGAGAGCAAGCTTGCAGTTGGATGTGATACAGTCCACCACCTGCTGACCATCCGTGGACCCGGCTGCCTTGCCTCCCCCAGGGTACTGTTGGAAGTGAAGTTCTGCCACGTCAGCGCAGGAAACATAGCCCTCTCCTTCCACATCTTGTTTTCATTTTAGAGAAGTTTCCAGGGACTTGCCTAGTTAGCAGACAGACCCTACAATTTTATAACTAGTCATTTGTATGCAATCTGTCCTGCGGTGGCCTCTCCTCTCTATAAATATAAAGCCCGGAGGTAAGGTCTAAGCTTTTAGGTCAGGGGTGGGATCTGAAAATGGATACCACGATCTAAGTAGCAGTTCCAAGCACACAAGAGAAATGAAATCTTCCTTTTGTTTTGGTTTATTGGTGATTTATACCTGGCTGACTTCCATAGAAAATTTGAGATGACTTTCAGTAAAAAAAAAACATATATAATAAGGCCATTGAAATCATCATAAAAAATGAAAAGTCATAAAAAAGAGGAGGAGATAAGCACTGTTTGTCAAAAACTGAGCCACCATTGTTATGAGGATTAAGTATTAAATTTAGCTTTAAGCTTCCTGGCAGCCATGTCAAAAAGAGAATCACGATGGGCTACCTTATTTTCACTGAATGATAAGAGGAAGAGTTGCTCATGAGGGATGATTTGGTTTTCATGGAAATGAATTCCAAAAAGAATTTTACTGGAGAGTAAACTTTAGACGACTGTCTCTCCAGTTTGCTTCTGAAAACCTCCTCTGTGAGCCTACGTATGCTAAAGGCAGTTGAATAGCACTGCTAATCAGTGCAATGTAGAAAAGAATTTGGCATCTCGAGGCCAGAAAATTGGGTTCTAGTCCCCAAGCCATTTCACCTTAATTTCCTCATCTGTGAACTGAGCACATCAATCCAAAAGTTTTCCAAGATCTCTTCCAGCTCTGACATTTGATGATCCCGTGATGAGATCATCCAGTTTAGCTGTGAAATCCCAACAATGGCTCTTGCTAGGCCCTGTGTGCCCTCTCTTGCAAAATCAGTTTCTCATTTATTGGCTGTAGCCTAGAACCCTTACTGATTACTCAATCTCAACCCTCTCCTGAACTTTTTTCTTTTTATTCTTGCACTAGCCTGGATATTGCTGTTTTCTCTCTTAAAATATGGTTTCTACACTACTCTAAACTCTGCAGAGGTCCCCTGCCATTTTATTCTGCATTCAGCAAATGTTTATTGCACGTATATTCTGGACCAAGCACTCATTGTACAGTGGTGAAAGGAGTTGGTGCCCTCCCAGAATTTGGGAGGGATGGGGGCGGGGAGACAATAGAGAAACACGTTACCCTTGGCAGCCGCCCCAGCTGCCCCAGTGAGAGGAAGCATGTTTACTCGCTCGTCAAGAGACACCATTTCCTGCGGTTCCCTTTGGTGTCTGAGATAAGTCTTCTCAGAGGGTTCAAGCCTGAATAAAGGTCTCACTTAAGCAGCATGGTGTTACAGAGCAAAATGCCAACACTGCGGTGATCCTATAATTGTCTGGTAGCGCCACGACACATTGAAGGTACTGTCTGTGATATTCTGTACTGCTGAGTCTTGATTCTGTTCACATTCATTTTTGTGGATTGGTCCATGATTCCTCCTTGTATCGATCAGCAAGCCATTCTGGTTCAATCTCAAAATATATGCCCCCTCTTGGGGCACCTGGGTGGGCTCAATCAGTTAAGTGTCCAACTCTTGATTTGGGCTCAGGTCATGATCTCATGATTCGTGAGATGGAACCCCATGTTGGGCTCTGTGCTGAAAGTGCAGAGCCTGCTTGGGATTCTCTCCCCCTCCTCCTCCCCCACTTGTGCACACCCATTCTTTCTCTCAAACTAAATAAACCAAAAAAAAAAAAAATACCCCCACTCTCACCTTTTCTACTGCTGCCATGCTTACCACTGGCTTCTAACCACCATCTTTTACACGTGGACCTCCACAACAGCACAGGATCAGGTTGGCATCCCTCCACTCTAGCACCCTCTACAGTTTGTTTTCTGTACAGCTGCTGGGATAATGTTAAAGATGGCAGACCACATCAGGTCTTTGCTGGTGAAAGCCCTTCGGTGACAGACTTCTTGTCACCGTGAGAAAATTCAGTTTCTTAGTCCGGCCTTCAAGCCCTTGTCTGATTTCAGCCCCATTTAGGTCTCTGACATCATTTTCTACCACTCTGCTTCAGCCACACTAGCCTTCAGATACCCTCAGCTCATTCCTGCCTCAGCACTTTTTACTTGTTCTCTGTGCTGGAATATTCTTTGCTCACATCCTTGGGTTGCTAGCTTCCTTCTTTCAAACTATGCTTTCTTGTTTTCTTCTCAGACGGATCTTCCCAGCTGCTCTAGAAAAAAGGACCCTTCCCACCATTCTCTACACCCTTACCCTGGTTCGTGTTGTTGTTGTTTTATAGCTTGCGTTATTATATGACCATTCTATTTTATTTGCTCCTTCCCTACAATGTACACTTCATGTCTTATTAATCACTGCACCTTGCCACCTAGAACAGAGTGATCTCCTAGCAGGTACTCAATACATATTTGTCAAATGACCTAATGAATTAATTCAGCACCCACCTTGTGCCAGCACTAGGCTAAGATTTTACTTATATGAGTAAATTACATATTTAATAATGTTCAAAATAATCTCATAGTGAAGAACAATGAGAAGCATAGTGAGGATCTTTAATTATAAAGATCTTTAATTATAAAATCTTTAAAAGAGAGGGGTTCTTTTTTCTTAAAAAAATTTTTTTAAGTTTATTTATTTCTTTTTAATGTTTTTACTTATTTTTGAGACAGAGAGAGACAGAGCATGAGCAGGGGAGGGGCAGAGAGGGAGAGAGAAATCCCAAGCAGGCTCCATGCTGTCAGTGCAGAGCCCTATGCAGGGCTTAAACCCATGAACCCTGAGATCATGACCTGAGCAGAAATCAAGAGTTGGACATTTAACCAACTGAGCCACATGGGCTCTCCAATAGATGTTAATTGTTAGAGCAGTTTGGGATTTTTAGAAAAACTGAGAAAGTAGTACAGGGTTTCCCAATACCCTGCACCCAGTTTCCTCCATCATTAAAGCCTTACAGTAGTATATTATAATTAATGAATTAATAGTATACATTATTACTAGTGTTTCATTTTTTTTACATTTCCTTAGTTTTTATAGAATGTCCCTTTTCTGTTCCAGGGTCCCAGCCAGGATAGCACATGACATGTAGTTGTCATATGTCCTTAGGCTCCTCTTCATTGTGGCAGTTTCTCAGACTTTCCTTGTTTTTGGTGACCTTGAGAGTTTTGACGAGGTCAGATATTTTGTAGGATGCCCCACTATTGGAATGTGTCTAATGCTTCACTCATTATAGTACTAAGTTATGGGTTATTGGGAGGATAGCCGAGAGGTAAAGTACCATTTCCATCACATCATATCAAGTGTATATGCTATCGACATGATTTATGACTGCTATTATCGGCCTTCATCACCTGGGACAGGTGGTGTTTGTTTGTTCAGGTTTTTCTACTGGCAGCTTGCCCTTCCCCCCACTCCCTTTCTATACTGTGAAATTTAGAAGGAAGTTTCTGCATAGCCCACACACCTGAAGAGTGGGAAGCGATTCTCTCTCTCCCTCCTTGAAGGTAGAGTATCTATATAAATTATTTGAAATTGTCCTGCAGGGGAGATTTGATTCTTCTCCTCCATTTATTAATGTATTTAGTCATTATATCACTATGAGCCTGTGGATATTTATTTTATACTTTGAGTTACAAGCCAGTAGGACTATTTTGTTGCTGGAATTGTTTCTTTATTGGCCATCAGGAGCTCTTACAGTTGGCCTCTGTTCTTCTTTGACATAATCCCATTGGTGTGTTTTTGGTTTTTGTTTTCATTTCTACTTTTTTGAGCATTTCCTTACTCTCTGGCCCTACAGGATGCCCCAGGCTTGTCTTGTATATTTTTCTGCTTCATTTTTTGAATCAGCCATTTCTTCAAAGGGCCCTGATTCCTCTTATTGGAGCCTTGTATTCGAAACCAAGATCTGGGTATGAGGCATGCTAGTTGCTACTGGGATACCATTTCTTTTAGACCCTCACAGCTGACAGAGCAAAACATGTATGTGTTAATACTAGCCTACTTATTTACACATATATATATTTCCATATGTAAGCATCTCTGTGTTAAGGTAAACACTACTACCTGGACCATTATAGCTTCCTTCCCTTACCTGTTGGGGAGAGAGAATTTTTTTGGTTCCCAAGCCCCAGTTTTTTCACATCTCATTGACTTTGATTGGCTTAAATGCCTGTGGTATGGAGGAGGGACTGGAAAGGAGTGGAGGGGTAGGATAGGATTGACTACTTGACTGAAACCGAGCAAAACCCAACACCTGAGTTAGAGGTGAGGCCATGACCACCCAAACCACCTGGGGAAGGTGATATGGTAGATCTTATGATTGGCTCCAACCTATATTCCTCCCACCCCTTGCAGTTTGTGGGTGGACCATACATACCTCCAGGAGATGGTCTACGCCAGGCCCCACCACTTTCATGGTATGAACTGCATGTATCTAGGACTGAAACATTCAATAAATTCATTTCTTGGCAATGGTTATTGTTCCACAGGTGTTACCTGACCCTAGTTGACTGAATTGACGGACATATTTTATATTATTAGATGAAAGACTCCATGTGCTAGATATGGACAAGGAAATAGATAGTCCTAGTTACTACCATGATTCTTGTAGAACCACCTTTAGGATGAAGCCATCACTGTGAGCAGTAGAATAGAAAGGAGAATATGGATCCTTGAGGACATCGCTGAGTCCAAGAATCAGCGAATCCTGACTCCTGCCCTGTCTTGGGCCCTCTAGTTACATACTTTGGAGTTGAGGTTTCTGGCATTTTTATTCAAAGTCATCTTGCCCAAACCAGATGGTTCTTTAGATCAAAATCCGCTGCTGTTGATGGAGAGAAAGGGGAATGGTTGCAGGGAGCACATAGGATATAAACGTCCACCACACCGTAGAGCAACCATTTTGTGCCTTCAACCTTGTCCCAGTTGGCAGGTGATTCAGAGATAGGTTCTTGGGCCAAATTAGACCCTTTTTTAGGGATTTAAAAAATTGGAGCAGAGACAGTATAATGGCAAACTGTTTCTAGTGGCTAAGACTAAGGTATGAAATTCAGGATTGACAGCCATGTTTCTGCCATGTGGAGAAAGCTGGTGTGCACTGAGAGTACATGAACCCAAAGTGAGAAGCTACACAGAGCAATGGGGGTGAGGGGCGAGGCCTAATGTTGTTCCCAAGGCCAGCTTCTGCCCATTGCTGGCCATGTTGTTTCATCCCTTTCCTAGAATCCATGAATTGAGTTTCTGTCACTTACCACCAAGGAGTTCTGACTAATTTCGATACGTAGCTACTGCTTTTAACACCTTCACTAAGTTCAGTAAATAGTAGCTATAGTGACTCTTATCCCCATACACATTCACAGATGAGATTCTTTGGAAGAAAATTTGACAACAGATTTTGTTTTTCCCTTTGGAGATACCTCCCTTCACATGATCTCACTGCAAGAAAATAAAAGAATTATATATGTTATATATTTTACTACCATTTAAAATATTTCTTAGAAAAGAGAAAATAAGAGATTTCTGTTGAAGAGGAAATTCCTTTTGTGTTCCTTTCCAAATATTCCCCAGCACTTGATTTATTCCAGATCATGAAATTCTAAAAATTGCCCCTGGAAAGAGGAATTTCTTGACTTGATGCCTTTATTGGGACTCCTTGATTTTGTGCCAGCAAAGAGTGACTTTGATATATATGAAGGTGATGTTTTGATGTTTGCCCATGCCCCCCCCCCCACCTCTTTTGGCAACAGACAGACTGAAATGGTCTAGTAGAAATTCATCACGGTATAATTTAGAATCCAAGCTTTACATTAAGTAAGAGACAATGGAGAACACGACCCCTTTTCACAGGGAAGGAAACTGAAGTCCAAAGAGGTAAAATGATAATAATAATGTACATAAAGTACCTAGCACAGGGCTAGCTCATGGTGGCCGCTCAACAAATGACTCATTGTTCCAAGTACTGTTATTATCCACTGTTGTTTATTAGGCAGGAACTGAATCTTAACTAGACCCAGCTCACTGGCAGTCTAACTTTGAATTATTCCTCCTTGGCAAATCATGGCTTTCTCCTAAGTTCAATGATGAAATGAACTATCGCAGGTAGAATGCTGGCACAGTATGTAGCACGCAAGAAACTTTCAGCAAACGGGAGCTAGGGCTCAGATGCAGATTAGGGCAGGCTTTTCTTGGATTATGAATTGAGGAAATCAAGACTCAGCTTTCACATGTGATAAATAATATAGGGGCACCTGGGTGGCTCAATTGGTTAAGCATCTGCCTTCTGCTCGGGTCACGATCTTGTGGTTCGTGAGTTCGACTCCTGGATCCTCTGTCCCCCTGTCTCTGCCTCTCCTCTGCTCATGTTCATTCCCATTCTCTCTCTCTCTCTCTCTCTCTCTCTCTCATAAATAAACATAAAAAAAAATAATACACCAACCCCAGTCTTCTGATCCTCAGTAGAAGCTGAAGGAGTAGATTAGGGAGGATCATTTTGACTGCCTCTCGGGCAGTTGGACTGTTGATCTGGAGAGTGTCAAGCCTGGAATAGTGGCTCTCTGTAGCTTTGATGTCTCCTCAAGGGCAGGGAGCTATTGTTTGCCAGCTCAGAAAAGTGGAGGGTGAGTGAAGCGTTCACGTTCATGTGCATGGAAATTAGGAGGTTGTTCTCAGGGCACCCAAATGCAGAATTTTGTCCACTGTCGCTGCTATTCAAGGGGTCTGCCTCTCCAGTTGAGCTTGAAAAGGCTCTGCATTTTCCTCCCTCCAGTTTTGTGAGACTCACAAGGACCTCAGCCGTCTGGCTGCCAGCCTTAAAGTAACAAGCTCTGATGTTCGAGTATCAGATTTTACCCCTCAGGGAGAATGGGTTGTTAGGAATTCCTGCCTTATTTTTTTACTTTATTTTATTTTTCTTTTTTAGAGAGAGAGAGGGACTCTCAAGCAGGCTCCATGCTTAGCTTGGAGCTCGACACAGGGCTCAATCCCACGACCTTGGGATCATGACCTGAGTGGAAATCAAGAGTCTGACTGAACTACCCATGGGCCCCCAAATTGCTGGCTTAGAAGAAACACAAGAGAAGTTGGAAATACATTGGAAATTGGCATTTTAGAAGAAACATTTAGAGTTAAAAAGTGTACAAAAACTTCAAATCTGATCTGCAATAAGATAGAGTACTGATACTTAAAGTAATATGCTTTTTACTGCTCTGCCTAGCCTGTTTTTATCATGGATTTGAAATAGAGAAAAATAAAGGCTTCCTATACATTTCAAGTTATTTAACAATAACGATGATGGTAATAATTAATGTTTAATGAAGACTTAAAATATGCCATGCTGCTGTATGAAGCACTTCCACGCATTATTTCATTTCACCTTCCTAAAAGCCTATGAGGTACTATTACTGGATAGGTCAGAACACTTTCTGTTGCAAGAGTTAGAGTCTCAGCTCATCACCTTATACCACTTAGTCATAAAAGGGGGCTTACAGGATCAGTGCATGGGCGCCTTGGGTGGCTCAGTCATGTGAGCATCTGACTCTTGATTTCTGATCAGGTCATGGTCTCAGGGTCGTGGGTTTGAGCCCAAGTCAGGCTCTGCACGGAGCTTGGAGCCTGCTTGAGATTCATTCATTCTCTCTCTCCCTCTCTCTCTCTCTCTCCCCCTCCTCCCTCCGGCCAACCCTCCCCCACTCACATTCTTTCTCTCTCTGTCAAAAAAAATAAATAAACTCTCTTAAACTTAAAAAAAAAACCAAACCAACAGCTGTAAAGTGCAAAGGTTACAGGTGTATCCCGGATTTCTAGCCATCTTGCCTCTGTCTTCAATCTCTGCTGCCTTCTGTGTGGGCCACACCCTCACGTGGGTTTCTCCATTGGAGAATTCCAGCAGGTCTGGGCTTACCTTTTCCTCCTTCAGTCACTGCCAAGGGAAAAACTTCGTCCAACGAGAGTCCCAGAGTTGCCTCTATTGACCTGATATGGATCCCATGCATATCTGATTGTTGATGTCATTGCCTAGGGAGTGGATGAATCAGCCCCTCCAAACCTCATAGACCGAGAGCAGAAAAGGAATGGTTTCCCCAAAAGACAATTAAGGTGCTCTTATCAGAAAGAAACTCTTGGAAATGGATGCTAGTAAGAAACACCAAAACCAGAAGCGGATGTCCACTATAATCAGTATGCCCATTTTACAGATGTGGAAATTGAGGGTTAGAGGTGGTTAAAGCATTTGCCTGAGATGGAGCAGCCAAGAATTTGAAGCCAAGCCCATGTGCTTTTGAAGTCAAACTGCTTATCACCATGCTGTCCTTGGGAACAGATCTTGCAATTTGAGCTACTCGATTGCTTTCTAGAATCCCTTTGAAGAAGATCCTTTGATAAAGTCTCTCTTTATTTTCAAAGATTTTTCGTATTTGTAAGGGAAAAATAGGCTATAAAAATTATCCCTTAAAAATGTTTTAATACGTCAGGCTCTGGGCTGATGGCTCAGAGCCTGGAGCCTGTTTCCGATTCTGTGTCTCCCTCTCTCTCTGCCCCTCCCCCGTTCATGCTCTGTCTCTCTCTGTCCCAAAAATAAATAAACGTTGAAAAAAAAATATTTTAATGTATTTACGTAGTTATATATACACATTCACATATATTGAATGTAACTCTGGAAGGTTATTCCATTGTATGTTAACAGTGGTTATGGAATTGGAATTATACCCCCCCCCCTTTGGCTTGTCTGTATTTAAAATTTTTTCTGTGATGAATGTTTGCATTCCTTCTATAACTTACAAAATAAGTTAAAATATATAAATTATAAAAATTAAAAATCCCTTATTGGTCTGAGGCGTAGGAGGATGGAAATTAAATGGAGAGACCATTTCTCCTCCCCTTAAGTTGGTGTTTCATGTTCTTTTTTCGGAAATGGGCTAGAAGTGTCCATTTGCAGAATATGTAATTCTCATTCTTTTCCCTCGTATGTCACCAGCCATTTATTTATCTCAAACTAGCTCTGCTAGTTCATATTTTGCCATCTCAATAACAGCTTAATTTGAAAAGAAGAGGGAGGTGGAGAAATAGAATCTCCTGTGTGTCAGAAACAATCATAAGGGGAACAAATGAAATGAGAATTAGTCCAGGCAGTATCACAGATTTAGAGGGAGAGGAATATGTATAAATACATTTGTGCATGATGTCAGGTAATGGCGGATGCATGGGTTACGAAGGCAGAGTTGGTAAAGGTGTGCATTAGGCATCCTGCCCGGGGGGGCTGTGCATGGATGGGGTCTAAAATCCTACCCAAGCTCAGATCACTGAGTGTTGAGCCCTGAGTACAGATAAAGGGTTTATTTGCCCAGAGCAGGCTCCTTTTCTAGATCACTGGTGTATAGCTCCAAATAGAGCATAATGATGAAATGATTTTTTGAGAGAATCTCAAAAAAAAAAAAAAAAAAAGCTCCAGCTTTTCAAAGTCCAGCTTCCTGAGTCTGAATCCTTGCACTGCCACTTACTCACCATAAAGGAGGTATATGTGTCCAAGAGTTTCTAAAAGCAGACACGCACACATATAGACATATAGATAAGATTGACAACTTCAGGCTTTGAACATCTCCTATGTATTGGACCTAGACTTTGTTTAGGAGCATAGCCATATTTTAGATATCGTGATCCAAACTAAAAATATGCTATTCATAATTGAGCATACTTATCAAATAATTGTATTATGCACTGCCCCCCCCCCCAGCAGTTTTTTGGCACTGTGTACACACTATTCGTATAATAGCATGGCTTGAAGGCAAACGTCAGCTTCTCTGCCTATCGTGGAAGATTAATGATACTTGATTTAACTCCAAACCATGGGTCATTAAAAGTGATTTAACTGTTAGCACGGTCCTCAGCGTCATGTCTGGGTTTCTAAGTGAAGGCTGTACTCACAGCTCCAGCAGGGAAATTTTTTGTCAGGGGACGAACGTGTTCCCAGACCTGTGGTTTGCAGGGAACTTTATTAGTGCCTCTCACTGCCAACATGTAACGTGGATATAATTACCCATTACCAGACTCCTTCCAGGGGCTGAATCGAGGTGTTTCCACTTCTAACCTGCCACTCTGGCCTCATCTGCAGGCCTTCTGCAGGTTCCAAATAGCTATGGTTTCATCTGGAAGGATTCCGCTTGGGAGGGAATCTATTCTTCCCCTAGATGTGATTTCTTCAAATTCATCTTCTGCCCTTCCCCCACCCCCCAAATATTTCTATATTTCCTTCCCTCTTAAAACAAGTTACCAACAGCACGGTTTTAGACTGTATTTAAAATTTTTTTTCTTTCTAATGTTTATTTATTTACTTATTTTTGAGAGACAGAGAGAAACAGAATGTCAGTGAGGGAGAGGCAGAGAGAGAGGGAGACACGGAATCCAAAGCAGGCTCCAGGCTCTGAGCTGTCAGCACCAAGCCCGACAAGGGGCTCGAACCCACAAACCACGAGATCATGATGTGAGCAGAAGTTGGATGCCCAATCAATGAGGCACCCCTGTGCCCCAGACTGTATTTTAAAGAACTAGGATTTTCTGCGAAGCTTCCACAGCTTGTCTGTATCACAGCATCAGGTTTATCTGAGTTAATTTAGCTTGTCAGTTCAGGAGAAGCCTTGGTAAGAGAGGTAGCAAGAGACAGCAGGAAAGAGGGTCTGAGTGCAACCAATTACTTGCTTTAATAATTCAGTGTGTTTTGCAGTAATAGGCTACAAAGTAAATAGTGCTACACATAAGTGCCGTATTTCATTATTTATACACTCCAGAAATTGAAGTTTAATTAAGTCACACTCCTGAGACTTTTAACGATTAAGGAGACGCCTTGTGTCGGACAGTGTGAAGCTGGTGAGGCAGCTCTCCCTCTGAGCCTTCTCTGAATATCATTTTTCGTTTGTACAGGGAGGGGTTGAGCCAGGACAGTTGAGGCAATGTTTTCCAAACTGCAGGCAATCCCACATCAGAGCCATCATTCTTATAATATGGCTCTACTACCATTGCTAACCTGAAACATTAAAAAAAAAAATTGTCATTAAACATCAGTGATTTATTTACTTAATTAATAGCTTGATAGCGATACAATCCAAATACCCTTTCAAGGTGTACAAGACAGTGGTTTTTAGTTTATTTGCAGAGTCGTGCAACCATGACCACATCTAATTTCAGAATATGTTCTTCACCCAAAGAAGAATCCCTGCACCCAGTAAGCAATCAGTCCACATTTGCCTCTTCCCCTAGTCCCTGGTAAGCACTAATCTGCTTTATGTCTCTATGGATTTTCCTCTTGTGGACTTTTCCTGTGTATGGAATCATCAATATGCGGTCTGCTGTATTTCCGCAAGGTTCACACTTGTTTAAGGTTCATCCATGCTATAGTTACGTCACCACTTCATTCCTTTAATTGGCAAATCATTTTCCATTTTATGGATATGCCACCTTCTGTTTGTCCGTTCATCAGTTGGTGGACTTTTGGGTTAGACTCTTTGGATATTATGAATAATGCTGCTGTGAACCCTTGTATACAAGTTTGCGTGTGGATGTATGTTTTCATTTCTCTAGGGTAGATACGTAGGACTGGAATGGTCAGGTCACATGGTGGCTCTGCGTTTAGCCTTCTGCAGCACTGGGGAACTGTTTTCCAAAGTGGCTGCACCATTTTACAGCCCCACTAGCAGTGCGTGAGGGTTTTAATTTCTGCACATTCTAAGTTTATTCATTTATTTTTGAGAGAGAGGTGGGGCAGAACCCAGTGTGAGGCTCACCATCGGTGAGATCATGACCTGAGCCAAAATCAAGAGTTGAGCGCTTAACTGACTGAACCGCCCAGGCACCCTCTTAGTGTATTTATTTTAGGGGAAACTTTTCTATCGCGGCCATGGATTGTCGGCAGTAACGTAAATAAGAAATAATCATCAAAGGAGACACTGAGAAGATGAAACAACCTTGCGCATTTCTAACTTGGCCGTTGAAGGTTCTGTATCTGAGTTCTGCTGTCTTTTTAATTGAAAGGGAGGATTAGGCAACATTAGAAAGGTGTTCAAGACATGTTAGCACCAAGTTGAGACTCTCTCATTGACATTGTTGAGAAACAACCGGAAGTGGAATAGCTTTCTCACTCAGAGACTCAGAGTGATTTGATGCGGTGTCTTAATGATAATTGTAACTGACGCATCACCCTCTAGAACATGCGGAATTTGGAGGCACAGATGCCGTATGCAAACCCATCTCATCGTGTTTCCACAGTCGGCTCCATGATTATGTCATACAAATACTCAGAGGTGTAGGGGATCGTGTTTGTTATGTTTGGGGGGGGGTTGTTTTTTCTCATGGTATGGTGTTTTCTAATAACTCTTGGGTAAATTTGAGAAACTGTCAAGGTTACTACATTCTTGATAGGATGATGACCCACTAATGTCATTTCTGGGAATGTGGTCAAAGGACATAATGAAAAGAAGAAAACAGTCTGTTGGCACACACACGTTTAGTGTCAGACTTTTTTTTTAAATACGGCAGAACAGTTGGAAACACCCAACAAAAGGGAAATGCTGATAAGCTATGGTGTTTTAGTTGGAGGGAATAGTAGAGAGGCAGTGAAAATGATGGTTCTAAAGACTTAAAAGTGACAAGAAGAATAAAAATCAGATGAGAAACAGAATATAAAATTGAAAACAAAAAAAAATTGAACGCATACTATTAATATAGCTGTAAAAATATGTATTCAGTGGAATAAAGACCAGGATATAACATGAAAAAGTAGTCATATAGGGCAAGATCCTTTTTCATTTACCAACTTTAATGTTTCAACACATATGTTTTATATTTTTTAGCTGGAAGTGTACATTGTGTATTTTTTTCTGATCTTTTTTATTTTTTTTATTATCAGTTTTTTTTTTTAATGTTTATTTATTTTTGAGACAGAGAGAGACAGAGCATGAACGGGGGAGGGGCAGAGAGAGAGGGAGACACAGAATCGGAAGCAGGCTCCAGGCTCTGAGCCTTCAGCCCAGAGCCCGACACGGGGCTCGAACTCAAGGACCGAGAGATCATGACCTGAGCTGAATTCAGACACTTAACAACCGACTGAGCCACTCAGGCATCCCTATTCTGATCATTTTTTTAAAGATAGATATTTTTTGTTTACTTACATGGCCTCATTTTGATGGTATATAATGTGCCCTTGATATAAATTAAAAGGAAAGAATTTGTAACCACCAGCTGAGATAAGATTTTGGAAGAAAATAAGCAAAAACCGTGACAGAGAGTAAAAGGGAGGGTGTTCCCTTGATGAGGTAGTCAGGGAAGCTCATCCTGCTATTTAAAAGAAAAGGAGGATCTGTGCAAAGGGAAGAATATTCCAGGCGGAGGACACAGTTTGTTGTAAAGGTCCAGGATGTGAGCATAGCACTGGGTGTCTCAGGTAGAAAGAAGGAAAGGTGGTGGGTGCAGAGGTCATGAAACACAAGGGTCAGGAGGCTTGAGCATCTTCTGAACAGTGGGTGAAGTCCTCAAGAATGCTAGCAGGGATTGGTGGGGGGAGGAATTCTGTGAGTGAGGAGCTAAGTCTCAGGAAGCTGGGAGATGCCAGCAAGAAAAAGGTAGAAGAGTTTTCATCCACAGACTTCACTCTGAAGACACGTGCCGTGTCTGGGTGTAGCAGTGAGAAACAAGGAGGACACCAGTCCTCTTATTGCCCCGGGGGCTCCCGGGGCAGGGGAGGAAGAGCAGCCTCCACTTGGGGGTTCTGCCGGGGGGGGGGGGGGGGGGTGGCATCCTCACAAAGCGGCCATGTTTTCATTGTCAAGATGCGAAGAGAATTCCCTGAGGAAAAGCTGAGCATAGAGTGGGTTTTCCTGAGGGCCTGGAGGGAGAGTTTGGGAGAGAAAGGGGAGGTGACAGGTCAGCTCAGATCTTTGGTTCTTGGCTATAGCTGAACTGTGGGTGGTTGTGGTACAACTGTGTTAATAAGCAAGCTCCAGGATCTCTCCCAAGCCCCACTGATTCGGAATCTCTGTGGTGTGGAGGTTTGCATATTAACAGGCACCTAGCATGACTATAATGTGCAGCTGGGTAGGGAATCCCCTGCGCTAGATGCTAATTGGTATCTCTTCCAGCTATAAAACTGTAAGAAGGATGAGCCTTTGGATCAGGGCCCTAGCACTGAGCAACAAGGAAGAAATGGATTCAGTGAGCATTTCAAAAGCTGACTCAAGGTGAGAATATGAAAGAGGTGGCGCTAGTCAAAGGGGGTTGGAAACATTTTTTTTTTAATTTTTTTTTTCAACGTTTTTTATTTATTTTTGGGACAGAGAGAGACAGAGCATGAACGGGGGAGGGGCAGAGAGAGAGGGAGACACAGAATCGGAAACAGGCTCCAGGCTCTGAGCCATCAGCCCAGAGCCTGACGCGGGGCTCGAACTCCCGGACCGCGAGATCGTGACCTGGCTGAAGTCGGACGCTTAACCGACTGCGCCACCCAGGCGCCCCATCCATGTGGCTTAAGTGAAAGGAAATGTATTAGCTTAAGAATCGAACTGTATCCAGTTATGGTCAGTGGCACCTGGACGCAAGTATTCAAGTAATGCCAGCAGACATGTGACCCCACCCCACCCCCATCACCTTTTGGCTCTGCTTTCTACTGTGTTGACTCCCATTCGGGTTCTACCAGTGTGGTGGCCAAGATGGGTACCATCACTTCCCGCCTTAGCTGGAAGTTCCTCAAAATCCTGGACAGCAAGTGTCTACTCCAGTCTCCTTTTATAAAGTATAAATAAGAACATAGTTAGGCATCCGTCAGAACAGTGTTCCAGTTCTCTATCACCCATTCCCTGCCCAAACTCTGTAATTCAAGGCGTTAAGGAGTTTTAGGTTCATAGACTGGACTTGCTTGATCCTCAAAGGTCTCAAGTGACATCGGAGAGGTACTGAGTGCGTCATTGGTAGGAGCTGGTGAAAGGCACACCATTTCAGTGCCCTTAAACTTGACTATTCATTGTGATCACGTGACAGAAATGCTTACTACCTGAAGCCTGAGATTTTTAATGTAATGTGAGAAGTAAGAGAGTGGGGGCAGCAAAGGTCTCGTTAAATCCCAACCACTGATACTTGACCTGCCACCAGGAGAGGCCTTTATTTTTCTTTTTTAATACCTGTCACCAGACACCAAGAAAGATTGCAGTCCCTAGCCCCTGCTTTTTGTACTGTGCAGTCCCAAATTATGGAAATCTGCAGAGAGTAGCCTGTAGGTTGCAGAGGAGGGCAAGCTTTTTTTAATTAAAAAAAAAATTGTCTGGACACCTGGCTCAGTTGTTTAAGTGTCTGACTTCGGCCTGGGTCATGATCTCACTGTTCGTGAGTTCGAGCCCTATGTCGGGCTCTGTGCTGACAGCTCAGAGCCTGGAGCCTGCTTTGGATTCTGTCTCTCTCTCTCTCTCTCTCTCTCTGTGCCCCTCCCCTGCTCGTGCTCTATCTCTCCCTGTCTCTCAAAAATAATAAACATTAAAAAAAATTGTCAAATAGTTTGGGCATACAAAATAATACAGATAATAACATAATGAATTTCTGTGTACCTAGCACTCATCTTAAGAAATAAAAATTTAGGGGCACCTGGGGGCTCAGTCGGTAGAGCATCTGACTCTTGATACCTGCTGAAGTCATTGTGTGATTGAGCCCCATGTTGGGCTCTGCACTGACAGCCTGGAGCCCGCTTGGCATTCTCTCTCTCCCTCTCTCTGCTCCTCCCCTGCTCTTGCTTTCTCTCTCTCACTCTCAGAATGAAGAAATAAACTTAAAAAAATTTAAATCCCCAGAGATAACCACCATCCTGCATCTGATGTTTATCATCCTCCCATATGTTTACTTTTACTACACGAGTCTGTGAACAACACAGAGTGCTACTTTGCTTGCTTTCAATCTTCATCTAAGGTATTATTCTTTTGAAAGTTGCTTTTTCCCTCTTTGGCCTTATGTGGATATGTGACATTCTGGTTTGTTCATTTTCACTGCTATGTAGTATTCCTCTTAAGCACATTACATATATTCATGTTCTCCTTTGCATGGACAGCAACGTTATTTTTAGTTCTTCACTATTACAAACCGGGCTGCTGTGAACATTGTTGAATGGGTCTTGTGTAAATGTAAAAGATTTCTTTAGGTTACATATGTAGGTGTAGGACTACAGGGCTGGAGGGTGTATGTGCATCTTCATTCCTCCTAGACATTCCCAAATGGTTGTCCAAAATGTTTGGGTCAGCTTATACTGCCCCTGGTTCTTTCTGAGCTGTCCCCCACACTCATATCCACTCCAAAGCTTGGATGATCCAACGTTTATTTTATTCCTTAATTTTTGCCAATCTGAAAATAAAATGGAATCGCTTTATTGTTTACATTTGTATTTCCCTGATTACTAATGTCAAAGCCTTTGTTCAAGCAGAAGCTCAATATGTAAAGCTAAACTGGACAGAGTTATTTGGAACAGGGCAGTATTTCATATTTAAGGTAGCTATGCTATTACATTGACTGTTTTCGAACCTTTGGATGATACCTGTGCTCCTAAATGTGGAGCATAATTTCAAGGAAACGAGTTTGCGTTGAATCTTATCAGTAGCATATTTTGGCCAGTCTTTTGCATGATTTGTAACTGACTGTGATTTTAGCATTATCTGTGACACAGCCTTCCGATCCTTTTACATAAGTTAATTGGGAGCTGGCTTTAATAGTAGGTATGAAAACCCACCCACAGGGCTCAGGAAGGGAAGACATCAGAGTCCTTATTGCAGGGGTCCTTGAATTTACCAGACATGCTCCTGATTTTGTATCTTTGCTCTCACTGTCTCCTCTGCCTGGAATGCTCCTCACCCAGAAATGCCCATGACTCACATCCTCACCTCCTTCAAGTTGTCGTCAGATCTCACCATCTTAGTGAGTACATTCCCAGCTTTGCACTGCATAAAAATATCTACCAGCCCATCGGCCACTCCTGTATCCCTCCCTGTTCAAGGGTATACCTCCTTCATAGTCCTTATAGCCAGATAACTTTCTATATAAGCTATTTAGTTACTATTTGCTTTGAGTGCTACTTCCTTCTTTGTATTTCCCCTACCACGTTGACAATGTAATTTCTTCAAGGGCAGGCATCTATGTCCGTTTTGTTCACTGCTGTCTTCCTGGTACCTAAAACAGTGCCTGGCACATGGTAGGTACTCAGTATAGATTTGTTGGTTAATAAATGGTCTGAAGTTAGCAAGAAAAAGAGCAGAGGGGAAAATTTCTGAGAGACACACACAGAGAGAAAGAGAGAGAGAGAATACGTGTGCCAAGACCTGGAGACAACTCAGCAGTCTGCTGACCAGAAGTGAAAATGGATGGAAAGTATGAATATGTGACTGTGGCCACGGTTATGAAGGGCTGTCCACCGAGGCTGGAGGTGCTGGAGGCAGTTGCTAGAGATGTAAATAGGAGCCATGATCATCACTTTGGACTCAATCTTGAGGGCAGTCAGGAGCCCTTACCTTATTTTAATCAAAAGAATAACACAATACTAATTGCATTTTAGAAGAACTTCACTCTGGTGCCAACAAGAAGAAATCAGAGGGTGGGAGTTAAGGATAAGACTGGAGGCAGGTGGACCATCTAGGGAGCTGACAGGGCAATCGAAGAGAGAGAAGATGGTGGCCTCATCAGGTAGCAGGAGGAGGACGAAGAAAAGAGGACAACATTGGGAGATGCTTAGGACATCTCTAGTGTCTTCCTGTGATCCCTGAAGTCAGTGGAATCTGAGTGTCTCTCGGCATCTGGACTTCATTGAGCTTCCCCTGAGCATGCTCGTAAGTAACTGAATTGGAAAGATGTCTGGAGTGCCCCACCCACATCTTCACCTCTCCTCTTGATGAAAGAAATCTGGAGCAAGACTTCCATTATTCAGCAGAGCAGTGGATAATGGAGCAGTGCGCTGATTGGACTCGAAGCTTTTGGAAGGAAGGTAGCATTCCTCGTCCAAGTTTCCCTGGCCTCCAACTCTTTTGTGCAAGTAAATTAGTTTCATTTGTCTCAGGGCACCTTTTCCAGGCCAACTCCTTCCAACTTGCCTGCGAATGTCTCTCAGTGGTGTGTTTGAGGCTTGGCTGCGTCTCCTTGTCTGGAACAAATCTTTTATTACAAGGAAATAGCTGGATGATGATTCTAGACTCTTGGACCCTATTCCCCTCTCAGCTGTTGACTCAGTATCTGATACCTTGGTAATTTTCAGCTCAACCTGCCTCCTCTCCTGCCTGTTTCTCATTAATACGACTTACATGCTGGAGGCTGAATTTCAAGTCTGCCACCTCAGGAATCTTGAGCGAGACAGTTAGGATTAACACCTGTTTCTTCAAGACTTTCCGAGGATGTGATGGAGGCACATATGTTCTTTTCTTTGCTCACCTCCTGGACTCGCATGGTTTTCCTTTGGTGCGGTGGTCATGCATTCCACCGCAACCTAAAACCATCCAGATGATGGAAGTATCATGTTGCTCGTTTCACATGGGAAAGCCACGACCCACCCTTGTCTTGTTCATGTTGCGTTCAAATCTAATTTGCGTGGCCTCTCTGAGTGTGAGCACCACAACCCCTGTGTCAGCTGTTGAAGCTTAGCAATGCTATTTCCAAACATGGGCCATTCGGCAGGCAGCAGGCACTCGACAGCTGAGTGGGGCAGAAAAAGTCTCAGACACCTAAGGCAGGCCAAACAGTGACTCATGCTGCTATTGCCAGGATAAATATGGGAATAAATGGTATTTTTCTCTAAGCAGGAAGAATTGTCAAAATGCTTATCACTTTATAAAATATAACAGATTGTGCCTGTTCATGTTTTGAAATGTTCCAACTATTCACTAGCTGGGTTGTTTTGTTTTGTTTTTTTTGTTTTTTTGTTTTTTATGGGTTTAGTAATAGCTTTAACTTGTTTTTCCTCTTCCTAGGAGGCCTGGAGAACTCAGGAGTTTCCAGGCTGTGCTGCCTCCAGAGCTCTGGATCCACTTGGCCGTGGTGGCCTGTGGCAATCGGCTGGAGGAGACACTGGTCATGCTCAAATCAGCTGTACTCTTTAGCCACAGGAAGATCCAGTTCCACATCTTCACAGAAGACTCTCTGAAGCCCGAGTTTGAGAAGCAGGTGAATGTGTATAAATGGCAGCACCATATTCCTGAGTGCAGACAGACTGCATTTTGGGAAATGCATATCCTGGTTGCTAATGTATTTCTGCTGTGGACTCAGCTGTGTGGCCATAAACTCTTGACTGTCAGCCTTACTGTTCTTACTTATAATGCGGGGATCATTACACTTGCCTTACAGAGATACTGTAAGGGTTCTATGTGATGATGCCCTTGAAGCCCAGGGCTTGAGCCTCTGGTGTCGTTAACATTGTTCTTATTTGGGGGACAGGTAGCTTTTTAAAAAAATCTATTTATATATGTTTTTTGAATGACAAGTAATAGATGTTCATTAAAATAAATTCAAATGATACAGATGTTATGAATTAAAAGGTACGAGTCCTTGCTACCCTCAGTCTCACATAAGATACTATCAGAGTTAACGATTTTGAGTTATTTTTCCATATTTTTTCATGTGCAGATGTGTATGTGTGTGTGTGTATGTATGTATCTGTGTGAGTATATGTATATGTGTGTTCATGTGTATTTGTATATATAAACATCTGCATGTTTGGGGAGCTATTCCTGCCCATGGGTCCTATCCCTGTGCTTTAATAAAGTCACCTTTTGGCACTGAAAAAAAATTAAACATCTACATGTTTAACACATGCAATTGTATGTGCCTGGATTCAAGTGTGTTTCTTTTACAAAATCAAAGTTATTCTCTATGTGTTGTTCTGGAACTTGCTTTTCCCCCCTTAAAACCATATTGTCAGCATCATTCCAGGTCAGGACTCAAACCTTCTTACCTCTTCTCTTCTGGTGGCTGAACAGTATTTTGTTGTATATCTGGATCCTTGTTTATTTGACTTTTCCTATAGTGAGGAACAAGTAATGATTTTTTACCAGTACACAAGGAGAGCTTTGGAACCACCTCTTGTCCTCAGTCTAGGTACATGTGTGACTTTGCAGACCAAACTTTGCTTTGTCTCGGAAGTTTTCTCTTGTGGTAAGGCCTCGAGTACTGGGAGAGTGAGACCCTGTTTTGCTCTGTGTCTATTGACTGGGGTCAAAGCAGGGCGGCCTCCTGTCGCCAGGTTGGCCGCACTAATGAGAAATGCCAGAGAGGCATGTTGAGCAGAGAAAGGCTAATAACAGAAAGCTAGAAAACATGTTAGGTTTCCTAAAGAAAAATATCATCTTGACATCCTCACCAAGGGAAGCCAAAGAACAAATAGTCTTGAAGCTTTGAAATTGATTGGAAACTGCCTTGAAAAAGATCTGAGTCAAAGGAAGGGGTCAAAGGAACACACGTGGTTAGCTGCTCTGAAGCTGTGGGGACAGGAGATGGTGATGATGGTGATGGTGATGGTGATTATCATCTATCAAGGGCTTCTGATTTGTGATGTATTCTTCTTTAACCCTTACGGGAAGGTAGCACTCCTGTTTCTGTTTTGCACACAGATCATCGAGGCATAGAGAGTGTTAGTGGTTTGCTCATCAGGTGTCAGTTCAAGGTCACAGACTCAAAGCTCTGTGAGCCTAACCACTGTACCGTACTCCATCTCAAGCTAGTAGGCAGAAGACTCAAATGCAAACCTCACCTCCACTGTGTACCTGCTGCTTGATCTCCAGCAAGCCTGGTGGCCTTTTAGAGCTTCAGCTTCCCTGTTTGTAACTTGAAGCTAGTAGCATTGATCAAAAGAGCTAAGGTATCTGGAATCCGGATAGGCTAGGTCAGGCTGCTGTAACACCTCCTGAAAAGCTCAGAGACTTGCCTTGTGCCTGCTACATGTTTCACACAGGCACTCAGGTCTGGGACCGAAGATGACAAAGACTGTTCATGCTCTTTTTTTTTTTTAAGTATATATATATTTTTTTAGTAATCCCTATACCCAACGTGGGGCTCAAACTCACAACCCTGAGATCAAGAGTCTTATGCTCTTCTGACTGAGCCAGGCAGATGCTCCAAGACTATTCATGCTTTGAGTTGCACCTGCTGGAACATTTGGCATCTAAAGTTCTTGGGATGCCATACAGGAAAGAGAGAGACAAGTGCTTCATGACTATGCGTTTCACTCCCTCAGCTTGACAGCTATGTGAGTCTTTTCTGCTCACATGTAACTGCCCAGAAGCAGTCACGAGGCTCACCCAGCGGCAAGGGGCTGAGAAGTGCTCAGTGTGCAGGAAGGGAGGATAAACTAGCTGTGGGCAAACTCTAGCAATGTCTTACACAATATCCATCTAATAAGTATTTCTTGAGTACCCACTGTGTGCTAGAGGCTGGGACATGAGACGGAGCAGAACAAACTAGACTTGAACTTAAAAAAGATGAGGGGAAGGAAGATGCGTGTATGTACAATTATGTATATGGGGCAGACTGTGTTTTCCAGAGAAGCCCCAGCACCCCCACCTTGTGTTACTCACATCTTCCTGTGCTTCCCTCCTTCACTGACCCAGGATTGGCCTCTGTGACCAGCAGCATAGGGAGGATGTGACGCAACATCAGTTCTGAAGTTAGGATTTATTTATTTATTTATTTATTCATTTAATTTATTTTATTTTATTTTATTTTAATTTTTTTCAACGTTTATTTATTTTTCGGACAGAGAGAGACAGAGCATGAACGGGGGAGGGGCAGAGAGAGAGGGAGACACAGAATCGGAAACAGGCTCCAGGCTCCGAGCCATCAGCCCAGAGCCCGACGCGGGGCTCGAACTCACGGACCGCGAGATCGTGACCTGGCTGAAGTCGGATGCTTAACCGACTGCGCCACCCAGGCGCCCCTAATTTATTTTTTTTAATACATTTTTAATGTTTATTTTTGAGACAGAGAGAGACAGAGCATCAGTGGGGGTGGGGCACAGAGCGAGGGAGACACAGAGTCCAAAGCAGGCTCCAGGCTCTGAGCTTCAGCACAGAGCCCGACGCAGGGCTCAAACCCACAAACAGTGAGATCATGACCTGAGCCGAAGTCGGACACTTAACCAACTGAGCCACTCGGGGCCCCTGAAATTAGGTTTTAAAAGGCACTGCGCTTTCTGTCTTGGTCACATTCACTTTCCCCTTGGGTCACTTGCCGTGGGGTAAGCCACTTTCATGTCAGAGCAGTCCTTGTAGAGGTCGACATGATAAGGATTGAAACTGCTTGTAACACACGAGTGAGCTTGGAAATGGAAGGTCCCGCCCCATGAAGCCTTCAGATGACTATAGCCCCAGTCACAACTTGGACTGCACTCTCATGAGCCGCCCAAGCCAGAACAGCCCAGCTTACAGAATTTTGACTCTAAGAAACTACATGAGAGAATACGTTTTTGTGGTTTTGAACTACTAAGTTTTGGGGATAACTTGTTATAAGATAATAGCTAATGCATACACATCTACTTATGTCTTACATATGTATGTATGTATAAAAGAGAGTATGCTAATGTAATATTCAGGTGACATTTGAGGCTAGGACATGGAAAGGATACAGCTTCTGCCTCACTCTTTCTTGGGTTACCTGCCCCAGGAACCTGGCCAACATGTGAGGAAGCCCAAACTAGTCCATACAGAGGGCTCGTGTGGAGAGACCTGCTCAGAGAGAAGCTGAGGTCCCCAGCACGTAGCTAGCCTCCACTGCCAGGCATGTGAGTGGACCAGATTTCAGATTCTAGCCTCCAGCCTTTAAAGTTCCTAGCCGAGGCCACAGACATCATACAGCAGTTTAAGCCATCCTTCTGTGCCTTGTCCGAACACCTGAGCCGTGGAATCTGGAACATAATAAATGGTTGTTTTACACTGCTAAGTTGGGGGGTAATTTGCCATGAGCCATAGTAATGGGCACATTATAAATTAGGAACTGACTTGCATGGGAAAATTATTGAATTTGAAAAATCATTTGAATTGCTCTGATGACTTTATTCCTTTGATGGCTCATTTCCTCAGGTCTTTGTCAGACCAGTGAAGCTCAACTAACAAAGGAAATTGTACTAGGGTGCTAAAAGACAGGCAGAGCATATGGCCTCATCCCTTTCTCTTCCATGCAAGGATTATGGTGCCAGTTTAGATAAAAAAAACTTGTCTCCTATGTAAGTTACAGAACTTCTCTCACTCACAATTTCTTCACCTGTATCAAAGGGCAAATGAATCTTACTGTAGAGCATACTTGAGAGGCTGACTCAGATCATCTATTTATTCTTTCATTCCACGAAGATTCTTTGGAGTATCTCCAGTATGTTGGGCACTTTGTTAGCTCTGAAGTAGTAGATTAGCAGCGGTTAGGCTGTGTGAAGCCACAGGAGATGCCGGTGTGCAGGGGCAAGTTACGCCTCCCTCCTTGAAAGTGTCCCTTACAAAACCAAGGCATTGTGGGAATATCCAGTTTCTTGTGATAACTTCTGGCGAAGCTCAGGGCCATATATCTTAGGGCAAAACACAAAACAAAGTGCCAGTTGATATCATGACTCCTCTAGAAGCTGTTTTATGGGTGAATTCTATATTTAAGTAGACCTTAAAAAATAATTTTTTAAGCTGTGTGAGTCCAGTAAGTCTGGTGATATTTACCAAGTATAATATAGATACTTAATATTTTGGAGTTTCATTTGGTCTTGTCATCTCCCAATATAGAAGCTGAAAATGCCAGCTGGTTGATTTCCTTGCCTCTCTAGGCAACTCGCGAATCAGACGTGTGCTTTAGGCTTGGCTCATCTGTCAGGAAAAAGTGGGACCCGGAAGTGGGGATAACCACCGTTGCATTCTGGTGATAGGTAGGGCCAGTGGGATGGCAGCCTTCTTTGTGGGTGTGGTATGTGGTTCTGCCACGGGAATACGTGTCAGCAGGAACTTTCAGTGGCTGGAGTTGAAATACATGCATTGATTTAAATGTAAAAGGACTGAACAGTCCAGTTAAAAGACATAGATTGGCAAAGGTAGATAAACCCTTCTAGAAGGTAGGATCCTAAAGATCAAGGAATCAAGGAAAGCAACAGACCATGGGACCTTCCCATTCCCCTTCCAGGGCTGATTTTGGGCTGTTGTGCCGTCGCACAGTTGTGCTGAGTGTTTGTGCCCGGTGTCCGTTCTGATGTGTCAGTGCAGTTGTGCTGGGTATTTGTGCCTGGTTGTGGCTTCTCATTGGTCAGTGGCCTTCATAAATCAGTTATTAAATCCTTTATCACTCTTCCTCTTTCTCATTCTGAGATTTCCCTCCCATATATCCATCTCAAAATTGCAAAGTTATTCATTTTTAAGTTTATTTATTTATTTTGAGAGAGAGTGTGTGCACAGTGTGTGTAAGCTGAGGAGGGGCAGAGAGAGAGAATCACAAGCAGGCTCTAGGGAGCCCATCATGGGGCTTGAACTCATGAACCATGAGATCATGACCTGAGCTGAAATCAGAAGTCAGATACCTAATCAATTGAGCCATCCAGGTGCCCCTCTTCAAACATTTTTATGTGACCATATAAGCATTATATGTACATTATTAAAAAATCATAAAATTATAAAGGAAAAAAATCAACCTTCCTATTAATGGTCAGGGAGAGCAATTTTTATGTATTTATTTATATTCTTTTTCTTTTCATATAAACATCAGAAATGAGATTGTATCCTACATTCCCTTTTCTATCACTGAGTCTTATATTATTGAATTTCTTCTAAAACTGGGGTTAGCTACTTTCTTATGTAAAGTACCAGACGGCAACTTTTTTAGGCTTTGCATGCTGTGTGGTCTTGTAGCTACTCAGCTCTGATATTCACTGTAAAAGCAGCCATAGAAATATGTAATAATTAGGTGTGGCAGTGTTCCAATAAAACTTTTATTTATGGACACCGAAATTCAAATCTCATGTCGTTTTCACATGTTGCAGAATATTACATTTGTTTTTATTTTTTTTAACTATTTGAAAATATCAAATCATTCTTGGCTATGTGCTTGTGGTAGCAGGTTGGATTTGATCCTTGTACAACCAACAGCTTGCCAACGCTCATTGTACATTGTTGTCATTAGTTGCTGCATCATATTCTGTCTGTAGACAAACCCCAGAGCTTATTTAACCAAATTGTTATTTAGGTTGTTTCCAACTTTTCACTGTCACAGACAACATTATGATAAACAACCTTGTAATAAATATGAATGTACTTTTGGAATTTTTCCTTAGAAAATTCTTAGAAGTAGAACTTTGGTGTCAGTGGGGAGGCAGATAAGCATACGGAAGGATGCTCAACATCAAATGTCCTTGGGGAACTGCAGCTGAAGACAGCGAGATACCTACACGCCTATCAGAATGGCTAAAGTCCACAACACTAAATGCTATCGAGGAGGTACAGCAACAGAAAATCTCATTGCTGGTGGGAACACAAGACAGCATAGCAACTTTGGAAAGCAGTTTGACCATTTCTTAGAAAGCTACATGGAGACTGACCATACAATCCAGCAGTCAGACTCTTTGACATTTTCCCTAGATGAATTGAAAAATTGTCCACACAGAAACCTGCACATGAATGTTTATAGCAGCTTTATTTGTAATCACCCCAAATTGGAAGCAAGCAAGATGTCTTTCTATGGGTAAATGTAGAAACAAACCATTGTATACCCATACAATGGAACGTTATTCTGCTCTAAAAAATAAATAAGCTATTGGGGCACCTGGATTTCTCAGTCGGTTAAGCGTCCGACTTCAGCTCAGGTCATGATCTCACAGTTTGTGAGTTCGAGCCCTGCGTCGGGCTCTGTGCTGACAGCTTAGAGGCTGGAGCCTGCCTCGGATTCTGTGTCTCCTCCTCTCTCTGTCCCTCCCATGCTCATGCTCTGTCTCTTGTCTCTCAATAATAAATAAATGTTTAAAAAATTTTTTAAAAAATAAAAAATAAATAAGCTATCAGTCTACAAAAAGACATAGGGAAAACTTAAATGCATACTGCTCTGTATAAGAAGCCAATCTGAACAGGCTATATACTGTATGATTCCAACTATATCCCATTCTGGAAAAGGCAAAACTAAGAGACAGTAAAATAATCAGTGGTTGTAGGGGTGCCTGGGTGGCTCAGTCGGTTGAGCGGCTGACTCTCAATTCTGGCTCAGGTCACTATCTTACGGTTTGTGAGTTAGAGGCCCACATTGGGGCTCCAAGCTGACAGCTCAGAGCCTGCTTGGAATTCTCTCTCTTTCTCTCTCTCTGCCCTTCCCCTGCTCCTCTCTCTCTCTCACTCTCTCTCTGTCTCACAAAATAAATAAACATTAAAAAAAATAATCAGTGGTTGTAGGAATTCAGTGGGAGGGAATGGTGAAGGGATTTTTAGGGTGCTGAAACTATTCTGTAATGGTACATACCTGCCATTATACATTTGTCAAAATCCATAGAATGTACAACACAAAGAGTGAACCCTAAGATAAGCTATGGACTTTACTGGCTAACATATTGATACTAGTTCATCAATTGCAACAATATGCCACACTAATGCAAGATGTAGATAATAGAAATGGAAACTGGGGGGTAGAGAGGGAAAGGGGGAAGGGTAGATGGGAACTCTATGCTTCCTGCTTAGTTTTTCTATAAACATAAAACTGCTCTGAAAACTAAAGCCCATTAATGAAATAACATATGCAAAGAAACTAATATATACTCATTGTAAAAGTTCTAAAGAACACTGAAGTATAAACTTAAAAAATGAAATCACCACCACCACCTCCACAGGTGCCCACTTGTAACAATTCAGTGTCCATCTGTAGAGATTTTTCTCTCCATATAAAATATATATGCATATGTTTTCCAAGACAGAACTTATATTATGAAATTTCTTTTTTATTTTGCTTTTTCTAAAACCTAACTATCATAAACATTTTTCCATGCCAGAAAATATAGATCTACCTAATTTTAACTGTTAACAGTAGTCTATTGTATAGTTCTATCATAATTAATTTTCCCAGTTCGTACTTATTGGTCATTTAGTTTGTTCACAAGGATTTTTTTTTTTAATTACAAAGTAGGTTGTGTTGAAAGTCTTGTGCCTTTATCTTTTGAAGTTCGTTACTGCCAGTTTCCAAAGTGCCCTCTTGGAAGTTTACTCAAATTTATACTCCCCTTGTGTTATTTATGTACCAGCCTCCTAACACCCTTGCTAACTCTGGATGTTATCATTATTATTTTGTTTAATTCTAGCCATGGTCTTTCATTCACTGAGCACTAATAGTGGTGGTGAAGTTAGATTTTCTGTGTAAGTTGCCTGAATAGTGTCCACTTGAACATGCAGAAGCTTCAGATGTTTTCTGTATCTCTGGGGCCTAATCATCCTCTTCTTGTATTCCTTGTTTTTTAGTTACGACAGTGGCCTGACTCATATACAAAGAAGTTCGAGCACCGAATCTACCCCATCACATTTTCGGTTGGAAACCCTCAGGAATGGAAGAAATTATTCAAACCGTGTGCTGCTCAGAGACTCTTTCTTCCGGTAGGAACACGAGCCTTTAATAAGGTGTTCTCAGGAGACAATTGCTCTTGCAAACATGGTGAAATTAACTGGTGTTAAACATTTTACTTAAAGCTGAAAATGTGTTTCTCTTGGATTCTGTAGTTGATTTTCTTACTCTTCAAGATATAGAGAAAGGGTTCTTGTGTGCAAGAAGTTGTCTTTCCAGGGGCACCTGGGTGGCTCAGTTGGTTGAGTGTCCAACTCTTGATTCCGTTCAGGTCATGTTCTGACGGTTCGTGAGTTCAAGCTCCACATTGGGCTCTGTGCTAACTGTGCAGAACCTGCTAGGGATTCACTGTCTCCTCACTGTCTGCCTCTTTCTGTCTCTCTTTCTCTCTCTCTCTCTCCCTCAAAATAAATAAATAAACTTTAAAAAAAAGTTGTCTTTCCACAAGATTGAGGGACTGAGAGCATCCAAAGCATGTCTTGTATTATGAGTCTTTGTGATTATTATTTCTCTTATAACAATAACTATTGCCAGATGTAGCCATGCTAGGGAATAGTTCAAAAAAGGCCCAGAGTTCTGGATCAGGCTTTCAGTTTTTAATTTTTTAATTGAATGCTTTTGTTACCTTTTTAAAAATCCTAAATAGAAAAATCACTGAAGATATATCAAAAATTTTTTTAATGTTTATTTTTGAGAAAGAGACAGAGCGCAAGTAGGTTAGGAACAGAGAGAGGGAGACACAGAATTCAAAGCAGGCTCGGAGCTGTCAGCACAGAACCCAAGGTGGGGCTCAAACTCATGAACTATGAGATCATGACCTGAACTGAAGTCAGATGGTTAATCATCTGAGCCACCCAGGTGCCCCTCACTGAAGATATATCAAAACTGATGTCTATCATGGAGCAAAGATGGCAGCTTTGACTTATGAATTGCACTCTTGACATTTGTGACAGATTCGTGCTTTTGGCAAACATTTACTTGGTGCCCATTAAGTACTAGGCCTTGGGTTAGTGATGGCAATATGGTAACGAGCAAGTTAGCGATAGCCTTGCTCCCTTGGAGTTTGAGCCTAGCAGGGCACTGGACAGGTAATTGAAAGTATGATCTATGCTGAAGTCCCATGGATATATGTAACCTGGGGTTCCACACTGGTCAGAGAAAGGTCATAGAAGATTCTTTTGGGATGTTGCATTTATGCTGAGGCATGAACACCGGAGAAGTGGGGATCACTGAGTGGCAAGGGCCTGGTTGGCAATGAGAGAGAAGAGGGTATTAAGCAGATACAGTAATATGTTCAAAGGCCCTGAATTGGGAAGGAGCATGTTTGGGATAATAAAAGAAGGTAGAGTAACCAGAACATAGAGTGAATGAAGAGGCCAGTAGCAGTTGTATTGTCTGGTCTTTGTGTTAAGGACACTGAAAAGCCATTGACTGATCTCTAGCTTGGAAGTGGCATGATCTGACTTGTGTTTTAAAGAGGACACACTAGTTCATTGCAGTGTGGACGGTGGAATCGCTAGACCAGTTGCTGATGAGGTAGGCTATGGTGGGTGCCCTGAAGATGGATTCAGAACCTCCCCAAGAAGCAGTATTTACCAGTCCTCGTGATTGGCTAGTAGTAAGAGTTGAATTGGGAGAGTGCAGTGATAAGTATTTCACCCAGGTTTCTGACCTGAACAGATATTAAGGCTGATCTGTTTGAAATTGCCTATATTCAGCTATTGATGACCTTGTTATGGTTCATCCTACTTAATGGATGGTGGTCTTCGGAGAGATGGAAAAGGCAAAGGGTGACCAGTTTTCATAGGAGGGAGATGAGTTTAATTTGGGTCCTATTTTGACTCAGAGGTACCTGGGAGATGGCCATGCAGAAAAATCTCACCGTGTGTCAGCTTGAAATCCTAAATGGCAAGTTGGTCCTTTTAGCATTTCTTACCTGGAACCCGTGAGAAGAAAAAGGCCTGGTGGTCCTCTTGGTGTCTGTGCACGCTCACTCACTCATGAAATGGCCTGTTTGTCACATGCCATGGACCTTCATGTGAGGTGGGATTAACTGCGTAAAAGTGTGGGTAAGGAACAACTAATTTAAACTGGAACTAAAATCTGTATGTTGGTAATATAATAACTAATCACCATGTCAGAAGATGAGAAAAAAATGTCAGGTTTCTTTTCCTTATCTCTGTTTTAGGGGGGGAAATGTATTCAAAACCCAGGTTCCTATTGGAAAATTGTCTCTCCCACCTATCCAAAAAATATAAGCAACCCAGTGGAGCCACATTTGAATTTTCCCTGACCTTGAGTTGTGCCTTTATTGCCACGATTAAAAAAACAAACCTACCACATGATGGTTTTTGTTCATTCCCAGCTAAGTAAGCATTCCATTTTGAATGACAAATGAGTGCTGGTATTCCTTATCTGCTTTTGATAATGGAAACTAGCCCTCCTTAAAAATAATAAAGAGGGATTGTAGTTGACAGGACATTTACCTTCTCCAAGTCGTGTATCATAACAGCAGATTATGAGCATGGCATTTTGGGGCATCAGTAGAAGTATTGAACCTCAGGGTAATTTGAAGTAAAGTCTAGGTGATGTTTTCCTTGAAATTCATCTCTGTAAAACCAAATCAAATGTACTACTGAGCCAGCAGAGTGAAGATGGAGGTTCCCAAAATGCAAACATTCTAGCAAGTGGTAGGTCAGTCGATTGAGAACCACAGTCTCACCCATATTCTGAGGCAGTGTCATCTACCCCAAGCCTGTAGAAATAAAACCCCTTCTCACATAAGATCTCACTATCAGAATAAGATCAGAGTACAAGTCTGCATCCAAAGCCTATTAGTTTCTTAAGTACAATTAGTGGAATTCAGATCCCACCAATTCATGATTTATGAAGTCCCAGAAACCAGTGGACCTTTAATTTTCTATTTCTGTGAATAATGGTTCTAAGAGCAGGACCATTATTAGTGCGAAGTAAGCTCCAGCTGGCTTGTACTAGTAAGCTGTCTAAGATGCATACCACTTTCAGGTAGCTCAGAAGCTGAAAGTTTTTAAAACAATCTGTCAATTACAAATAAATCAAATCTGTTCATTCAAATTTATCCTAGAGTACTTTTCCCTTTTCCTTTAGTGACAGCCATAAAGCTTTCACTATGGTAAAAGTAATGGAGTGTCATGAATTCATAATACCCTTCTCCCATTTAATTGGAATTACTGAGATTTTATAATGGCTCTATACATTTTGTTGCACACTCTGCCTCCTTGATTCCAAAAATCTACGTCCTCACTAATTGTGGTCTTCTGGGGACCCTAGAGATATTTAAAACATGACAGGGATCATTGAATTGCAGAATCTTCAGAGACTTTATTGGCAAATGGCATCCATTGTGGAAATTTACATTAGGTTAAGGTGCTATGTAGTTCTCACTCGAGGAGAAAGGCCCCCTTTAACAAAGTTTTGATAAATTCCAAGATTACAATAATGTCTCATGTCATTCTTGCTCCCAACACTTGGCCACAACCATCCATCTCAGAGGAAGAAGTTAGTGAAGGATATTGTCATGAGAGGTAGGATACAATTGCTTACAGCCTTGACCTGTAAATTCTTCCTGAATTTTCTGGACATTTCGATATTTCTAACAAAGTTGACTCATCCTTTAATATTTCAAAGGCATACCATGACAAATAAATAGAAATCTTAGATTGCCTAGGTTTTCTACATCACATCTCAAGTAGCAATATGTAATCTTTCCTTTTTCTGCTTACAGTTTGTTAAAGAGGTTTGTAACTGGTTCCAATATTTGGAAAACTGTATACTTACAAGAAATATTTTAATGAGTCAGCTATAAGCTAATGGACAAGAGAGGTTACCTGACTTATAAGAATTTTCTATAATTAAGGTCAGGCCTCTGTGCTATTATTAATATTATAACTCAGCGTTAGCAGTTAACATTCAGGCTTCCTTGGAACCAGTGCTTTGGACGTCAACAAATACTGACAGATATATGAGAACATATTAAAAATCCTTAGTAAGAGGAATGTCTATTAGAATCACTACAAATGATGTCTCTGTATTTCATTAAACATTAAGAAGCCATAAATTATTAGGATAAGATGAGCTATCAAAAAGATCCCTTGAAAATGACCCTCGATCCCAGTTTGGTTGAACAAGCTTTCCACACTCCTTATCATTTACTCACACACTATTAAAAGCTTGACATTCAGGATATTAGTTACAACTCTTGGTTACCTGTGAAAAAACTCAACTCCCAAGTAGCTAAAGAAAGAGGAAATTTTTTGGCTTAACTGACAGTGAAATGCAGATGATCCCAAGCATAGGACTGATCTGGGTGCTCACATATGTCACCCAGGCTCTGAGTGCCTCTACCTCAGTCCTTCCAGGGCTCACTCCAGGAGTATAATGATTGCTTGAAGCAGCCTGAGATCCAAATGCTAGAAGCTTAGCCTAGTAGAAAAAGCAGAAAAAGCAGAAAGGGTGGCTACTTCCAAAATGGTGGCAGAAGAACTCTGTGCAAATGTTCCCCAGAGAGATAGGCATAAGTGGTAAAAATTATTTTTAAAGCAACTATCTAGAATCTTTGGACATTATGATAAGGACCTAAGCAAATAAAGAAACAGATTATTCAAGAAAATCTACTAATGTAACCAAATCCAAGCTTGCTTTGCTTGCTACATAACAGGCCCATAATCTAGAGGCAAGATATTAGGGTAAGTAAAGTGACTTTATTTGGAAAGCCAGAAAACCAAGGGGATGCAGACCATTGTCCTAAAGAACCATCTCCCCTTGGCAGGAAATTTGAGCTTCTTTTATGTTGTTAGCAAAAGAGGGAACTGAGAGGGAATTGGAGTCCAAAGATGACTGATGTCTGTAGATATCTGAAGAAGGTTGTGTAACTTATTTGTCCTTGGTCAGTGATCTTTGTGTACAGGAATCTGGTCATGTCATTCCTGTGAATGTTAAGCATATCATAGTCATTTCTGTATGTGCTTCCCTATCTCCTCAGGTAAGGTAGATTTTGGGTAGAAAGCAGTGTTTCCAAATCTTAGCCGTAAGCAAAATGTCTTCGCTGATTAACATGGCTACCTCTAGGGCTAAAGCAGAAGTTTCTAAGCTTCCGTCACACTAGCAAGGGAAATAGAAGCAACATGGAGTCAGACATGCTGGTTTTCTCCCTGTTACAGTAAAACTTGGTAAGAAAGAGGGAGAGTCTGTGACATTTGAACCTCCCTCTGGTCTCTCCTTCCAACTCAGCATGATGGAATGTCAGCTCTGGGTAATTCAGTCAAGAATACAGGGATCCTTTCTCCCCAGCTCCTGGTTGAGAGATACGGTATTAACTTAGGGAGGGCAGGCCATGAGGAGTTCTCATCTCTACAGCTATGTATCACAGAGCTTAAATTCCAGGCAAATGTAGCCAACATCCTGGGGCTTCCTTAATTAAGAGGAAGCTGGTACCTTCATGAGAACAACAAACTAAACTATAAGCTAGTTAGTTTACCAGGGAGAACAGGGAAAGAGACAGACAAAAAGTGCCTTCTTGGTGCCAGAACAACGTTCAAAGACTGGCCTCAATAACTATCCCTGCAAATAAGCCAAATTGAATTGGATCAGATGGAGGAGCACTTAGTGCCTCAAAAACAATTAGCTGGCAGTTAGTGGAGGGTAATAGCTGGGTGTAATATCATCAGAGGTAGACAGCTTAACAGAAAGATTAGAGAGTCAGTCAAAGAGAGGTGATAAAACCACCAGCCTTTCAGGATGGCTGTGTGCATGCCCCAGGCTGCACCCAGTGAGGAACAATACCACCGGCTGCATAGAGTGGGTGAAGTGGACTTTCCTAAAATAGTCCAGGCAAGATTCTAAATAAATGAATAAATAAATAAACATCAAAGGGTGCCAGGGTGGCTCAGTCAATTAAGCGTCTGACTTCAGCTCAGGTCATGATCTTGCGGTTCGTGAGTTCGAGCCCCGCGTCAGGCTCTGTGCTGATAGCTCAGAGCCTGGAGCTTGCTTCAGATTCTGTGTCTCCCTCTCTTTCTGCCCCTCCCCTGATTGCTTGTTCTCTCTCTCTCTCTCAAAAATAAATAAACATTAAAAAAATTAAAAAAAAAAGAAATAAAAAACATCAATAAGCCCTGTAGGTTGGAGTTGCTAAAATATATTATCTAAAACATCCTATCATACTATAATACATTAACATGCTAAATACGTTATCCATATTTTTTCATCAAAAAAATTTGAGGCAAAGAAACGGAAAACTGTGACTCATTCACAGGAAAAAATGCAAGCAATAGAAAATGCCTGTGATAGGACCCAGATGTCAGATTTAATAGAAAAAGACTTCACCCCTTGGGGGCCAGGCCTCGCTCTGGTCACTTGATGGGGTCTCATCCCTAGGGACATAGTACAGCCCTGGGGCTCTGCTGGTGTGGGCTCAGGACCTGTGGGTACCAGCCTGATTCCTGAGGGTCTGACCAGGAGGTAGAGACATCACCACCACTTGGGACCCCAGCTCTCCCCAGCTGTCAGTAATTAAAAGCAATCTAACACGCATACACACGCACACACAAATAACAAACGACTTCAAAGCAGCCATTATATTTTCAAGCAACAAAAGGGAACCATACTTAAGTAAAGTAAGCTATGATGACAATACTTCATAAAACTAAGAATATCGGTAAAAAGATGAAACTTATTTTTAAAAACAGCCAAATGGAACTTCTGGAGTTAACAGTTACAATGATTGAAATGAAAAGTCATTAAAGGAGCTCACAGCAGATTTGAAATTAAAGTAGAAAGAATTGGTAAATTTGCAGATAGATCAATAAAGGTCATGCAATCCAAGGAACAGAGAAAAATAATGATTAAAATTGACCAGAAACTGAGAGAAATGTGCAACACATAAAGCAAGTGAGCATATGCATGATGAGAGTGCCAGAAGGAGAGGGGAAAGAGAGAGAGGAATAGAAAAAACTATTTGAAGAAATAATGGTTGAAAACGTGCCAATTTGATGAAAAACTATCTACCCATCAAAGTTCACAGAACTCTAAGTAAGATAAACTCAAGGAGGTCCACATGCAGGCAAATCATAATAAAGATCCTGAAAGACAAGTCTTAAAAGTAACAAGAGAAAAACAACTTGTTACATACAAGGGAACTCCATTAAGATTAACAGCAAATTTCTCATTAGAAACTGTGGAGGCCAGAAGGCCATGGGATGACATATTTGAAGTGCCAAGGGGTGGGGGGAAACTGTCAACCAAAAATCTTATATCTAGCAAAACTGTTTTAAAAATGAAGGTGAGATAGGCTGTGTGCCCAACAGTCCTCTGGATCTGTTTCTTGCTTCAACAGGATTTGGATGGAATAGACCCAGGCATGCCTCTTCTACCAGCCTCCTACCACCCTCCAAATTTTTTTCAGTCTCAACCTTCAGAGCCATCTTCTCAGCTACCCTCTGCCTCCGGGACCAGCCAACACCCTGTACTGAGCTTAGCTCCTTATTAGCAATCAAATATGAACTCTCAGATTCATCAGAATTATTCCACAGAAGTGGATGCTGCTGTCAACCACCTGGTCAGGATGGATCTACCGGCCTCCTACACCTACCTCTTTCTGGGCTTCTATTTCTGCAAAGATGTAGCTCTGGAGGGCATGGGCCACTCTTTCCACAAGTTGGCTGAAGCAGAATGAGCCTACTGAGCTGTCCCTTGAAGATGCAAAACCAGCACCGCAGCCATGCCCAGGATGTGCAGAAGCCATCCCCAGATGAGTGGAGTAAAACCTTGGATGCCATGGAAACAGCCCTTGTTCTGGAGAAGACCTGAACCAGACCCTTTTGGATCTGCATGCCCCGGGTTCTGCCCACGCAGACTCCTATCTCTGTGACTTCCTGGAGAACCACTTCCTAGATGAGGAGGTGAAACTCATCAAGAAGATGGGCAACAAGCTTTCTAACCTCCCCAGGATGGGCTGGGCAAGTATCTATTTGAAAGGCTCACACTTAAGCATGACTACGAACTGCTCAAGCCCAGCAGCCTTTGAGGGGCCCTCTGGCATCCCTGTGGTGTCGGGACTTATGCCTGAGCCTCTTCCTGAGGCCACAAGGCAGCTTTTAAACCACCCTGGAACCTTGAGGCCTCTCCCAACCCTCTCCCAAGCCATGCACCAAATGGAAACAATAAAACTTCTCACAGAAAAAAAAAAAAAAAGAAAAAGAAGGAGAAGGAGAATGAGAAGGTAAAATTGAGTCATTCCCAGATAAAGAAAACTGAGATAGTTTGGTGCTAGCAGAACTGACTTATAAGCAATACTAAAGAAAGTTCTTCATGCTAAAAGCAAATGAGTCCAGACAGTAATTCAAAATCACTTCATAAAAAAGAGCCTTAGTAAAGGCAATTATATAGAAAACATTATAATGAATATTTCTTTTCTTAGTTCTTTTTAAAGTAATTTCTGCACCCAGTGTGGAGCTTGAACTCATAACCCTGAGATCAAAAGTCACATGCGTTACTGACTGAACCAGCCAGGCACTCCTATAATGAATATTTCTTATCATTTATTCTCTTAATTTACTTTAAAAACAATTATATAATACAATATGTATGTAACTGTATTGTTGGGACTGTAACATAGAAATGTAATGTATTTAAAAATAATAACACAAAGGTGGTTGGAGTTGAGCAAAGTTGTGGGGATAACAAAATGATAACAGAGAGTAACTCAAATCCACAGGAACAAATGAAGAAAATCAGAAATGGTAGAAGAAGGTTAATATAACAAACTCCATAAATATATCCTTGTTCTCCTTCCTCTCCTAGCTTCTTTAAAACACGTACAATTACATGAAGTAGCAATTACAACAGTATATTACTGGGTTTGTGACAGGTATGGATGTAATACATACAACAATGACATCACAAAATGGAGACAAGAGAATAGAGTTATATAGGACTGACATTAGTGTACCTTACTGGAATTAAGTTAGTATAAATCTGAAGCATATTTTGATAAGATATATATGGTAAGCCCGGGAGCAACCACTGAAGAAAAATATGGTAAAAACAAATCACTATCTTAAAATGTTACATTAGAAAATATCTACTCAATGCAAAAGAAAGCAGTAAAGGAAGAGTATGGGAACAAAAGAGACAGGAGACATATTGAGAAGAAAAAGTAAAATGGCAGACATAAATTCAACTATATCAATAACATTAAATGAGAGTGGATAAAACAATCCAATCAAAAGGCAGAAATTGCCAGAGATAGGTAATAATAAAAAAAAACCATAATGTGCTATGTACAGGAAACATACCTTAGGTTCAAAGATACAAATAGGTTAGAAGCAAAATGATGGAAAAAGATGTCAATCAAACAGCAACCACAAGATAGCTGGAGTGGCTATACTAATATCAGACAGAACAGAACTGAAAAAAAATTGCTAGAGGAAAACAGGCACATTTTATAATGCTAAAAACATTAACCCACCAAGAAGATATAACAATTATAAATATACAACATGAAGCCTAAACTGACAGAATTCGAGGGAGAAATAGGCAGTCCACCAATAATAATGGGAGACTTTAATGCCCACATTCAATAATGGGTTTCAATAGGTAGATCATCAACAAGGAAATAGACCTGAACAACACTTAAAACCAATTGGACTAACAGATACCTATAGAGCCCTCCACCCAAGACTGGTAGAACCCATGTTCTTCTGAGTGCATCTGGAACATTCCCATGGCAGACCACATGTTAGGCCACAAAACAAGCCTCAATGAATTAAAAAGGACTGAAGTCATGTAAAGTATGTTCTTTGACCACAGTGGAATGAAATTAGAAGTCATTAAGAGAAAGAA
Source organism: Prionailurus viverrinus (assembly GCF_022837055.1). NCBI lineage: Eukaryota > Metazoa > Chordata > Mammalia > Carnivora > Felidae > Prionailurus > Prionailurus viverrinus. The sequence continues at coordinate 39,514,783 of NC_062562.1, forward strand.
ATTTGGGAAACTCAAAAATAATGTGGAAATTAAACAACACCCTCCTAGATAACCAATGGGCCAAAAAAGAAATTACAGAAAAAATTAGAAAATACTTTGAGATAAATGAAAATAAGCATACCAAAACTTATGAGAGCAACTGAAGCAGTACTTAGATGGACATTTATAGTTGTAAACTGCTACATTACAAATGAGGAAAGATTTTAAATCAGTATTTTAACCTTCTACCTGATACACTTGAAAAAGAACAAACCAAATCCAAGCAAGAGCAAGGAAGGAAAGAGTAAAGATTAGAGTAAAAAATAATGAAGTAGAATAGGCAAGGAATAGAGGATAACAACAGAACTGAAAGTTCATTCTTTGAAAAGATCAACAAAATTGATAAACCTGTAGCTAGACTGAACAAGAGAGAAAAAGAAGACTCAAATTACTGAAGTCAGGAATGAAAGAGGGGAGATGAATACCAACATTAGTGATATAAAAAGAATTTTAAAGCAACAGTATAAAAAACTGTATGATGGTCAGTTAGATAACTTAGATGAAATGGACAACTTTGAAAATGACAACTCAGCACAGAGCCCGAGGTGGGGCTCAAACTCACAAACGGTGAGATCATGACCTGAGCCGAAGCTGGACGCTCAACCAACCGAGCCACCCAGGCGCCTCTGGTAGAGGTCATTTCAGAGAATGAACCCCAAAGGCAAAAGTTACAGGGTAAAGGCTGACTGTTCTGATCGTCTATTCTTTAATAATCTGTGCAAACAGTAAGAAAGTACTTTTGGGGTGCCTGGGTGGCTCAGTTGGTGAGCGTCCGACTTCAGCTCAGGACTAGATGGTTTCGTCGGTGAGTTCTACCAAACCTTTAAATAATTAATACAAATTGTTTCCAATGTCTTTCAAAAAAAAAAATAGAAAAGAAGTAAATATGTCCCAACTCACTCTATTAGGCCACATATTAACCTGTTACCAAAACCATGCAGTGACATCACAAGATGTCAGACCAATTACAGACCAATTACTCATGAATGTAAAAATTCATGAGATGGAAAAATCCTCAACAAATACTACCATAGAAAATCCAGCAACTCAAAAACGGATTATACACTATATCTAAGTGGGATTATCCCCAGGGATACAAAGTTGGTTTAACATAGTAAAACCAATTAATGTAATATAATATGTAAACAGAATAAAGAACAAAAACGTCATGAATATCTCAATAGATGCAGAAAAAAACTGACAAAATCTAGTACCCTTTATGAAAAAAAAAACAAAACAAAACACATTCAACCCTAAGAATAGAAGAGAACGTTCTCAACCTGATGTAGGGCTTCTATAAAAACTTCACAATTGGTGTGATACTTAATGGCAAAAGACTGAATTCTTTACCTCTAAGATCAGATAAAAAATAGTTAAATGCTCTCAAAATTTCATTTATTTATTTATTTATTTATTTATTTATTTATTTATTTATTGTAGAGAGAAAGACTATGCACACACACACATGCTTTCATGAGCATGGGAGGGGCAGAGGGAAAGAGAATCTCCAGCAGGCTCCACACTCAGCACGGAGCTCTATGCAAGGCTCGATCTCAGGACTGTGAGATCATGACCTGAGCCGAAATCAAGAGTTGGATGCTTAACTGATTCAGCCACCCAGACGTCCCTATGCTCTCAAAATTTCTATTCAGCATTGTAGTGAAAGTTCTAGTTGGGGCATTCAGGCAAGAAAATGGAATAGAATGAATTCTGATTTGAAAGAAAGAAGTAAAACTATCTCTATTGTCAAATGACTTCATATCGTATATAGAAAATCCTAAGGAATCAACTTAAAAAATAATTAGCATTAATACACAAATTCAGTGGGGTCCCTGGGTGGCTCAGTCGGTTAAGCATCCATCTTCAGCTCAGGTCATGATCTCACGGTTTGTAGGTTTGGGCCCCGCATCAGGCTCTCTGCTGACAGCTGGCTTCGGATTTTGTCTCCCTCTCTCTTTGCCCTTCCCCCACTCACACTCCAAGTGTCTTCCTCCAAAATAAATAAATACCAATACAAATTTAAAAAATAAACAAATTTAGTAAGGTTGCAAGATACAAAACCAAGACACAGAAATAAATTGTATTTCTAAACACTTCCAATAAGTAATCCCAAAATAAGATTAAGAAAACAATTCCATGTATAATGACAAAAATAATAAAATGCCTAAGAATAAATTTAACAAAATGAGTGTAAAATCTGTACTCTGAAAATTGTAAGAGTTGTTGAAAGAAATTGAAGAAGAGTTAAATGGAAAGACAGCTCATGTGCATAGATCAAAAGACTTAATATTGTTAAGATGGCATTAGTCCTCAACATTGTCTACAGAGTCAGTGCAGTCTTTAGCAAAATCCCACCTGACTTCAGTGCAGAAATTGACAAGCTGATCCTAAAATTCATACAGAAATCCAAGGAACTATAGTGTCAGTAAACTTCTAGCCAGGCTAACTAAATAAAAAAGAGAAAGGACACAAATTACTATTATTAGAAATGAAAGAGGGGACATCATTAGTACAGATTTATTTTGATGGACATTAAAAGTTTAATAAAAAAATACTAACATTTCTATGACCACAAATTTGATAAGTTAAATGAAATGGATTGATTCCTTGAAAGACACAAACTATCAAAACTCACACAAGAAGAAATAGATCATCTGAATAACCCTGTGCCTATTAAAGAAATTGAATCAATAATTAATACCTTACAAACAGAAAGTACCAGGGCCAGATGGGTTTGCTGGTGAATTCTATCAAACATTTAAGGACAAAGTTATGCCAGTTCTCTACAATCTCTTTCAGAGGATAGAAGAAGAGGGAATACTTCCTAACTCATTATATGAGGCCACCATTGCTCTAATGCAAAACCAGACAAAACGATAATAAGGGAACTATAGACTAATTATCTCTCATTAACACAGATGCAAAAATCCTCAACAAATTATTAGCAAATCAAATCCAAAAAAGCATAGAAAATATTATACACCTTAACCAAGTGGGATTTATCCCAGGTATGCAGGGCTGGTTCAGCATTAAAAAGTCAATTAACAAGGTGCCTGGGTGGCTCAGTCAGTTGGGCGTCCAACTTCAGCTCAGGTCATGATCTCGCTGTCTGTGAGTTCAAGCCCTGCGTCAGGCTCTGTGCTGATGGCTGGGAGCCTGGAGCCTGTTTCAGATTCTGTGTCTCCCTCGCTCTCTGCCCCTCCCCCACTCATGCTCTGTCTCTGTCTCTGTCTCTCAATCTCTCTCTCTCCCTCTCTGTCAAAAATAAATGAACATTTAAAAAAATTGTTTTAAAAAGTCAATTAGCGTAGCCCATCACATCAACAGGCTAAAAGAGGGAAAGTACATGATCTTATTAATAGATGCAGAAAAAACATTTGACAGACTTCAACATTTATTCATGATAAAAACTGTCAGTAAACTAGGAATTAAAGGGAACCTTATCAACTTGATAAAAAACTGTCTATAAAAATCCCTACAGCTGGGGCATTTGGGTGGCTCAGTTGGATGAGCGTCCAGCTTCAGCTCGGGTCACAATCTCATGGTTTGTGAGTTTGAGCCCTGCATTGGGCTCTCTGCTGTTAGCACAGAGCCTGCTTCACATCCTCTGTCCCCTGCTGTCTACTCCTCCCCTACTCACACTCTCTCTCTCAAAAATAAATAAATAAACATTAAAAAGAAACCCAACAGCTAATTTTGTACTTAATGAATCTTACAAAGTAAGCTTTAGGACCTTAATAGGATAGGGAGACTCAATATTGTCAAGATGTCACTCCTTCCCAAGACAATTTATAGATTCACCTCAATTCCAGTCAAAATCCTACCAAGTTACTTTAAAAATATAAACAATCTGTAAAGTTCTTATGGACAGGCAAAAGGCTCAGAATATCCAATACAGTGTTGAAAGAGAAGAACAAAGTTGCGTAACTGATGCTACGCAGCTTTAAGACTTACTCTAAAGCTATAGTAATCAAAACAGAGTTGTATAGGCAAAAGAATAGACAAATAGATCAACGGAACAGAATAGAGAGTCTATAAATAGACCCCCATAAATACAGTCAACTGATCTTTGACAGAGGAGCAATACAATGGAACAAAGATAGTCTCTTCAACGAATGGTGCTGGAACAACTGGATATCCATATACAAACTGATAAATATAGATGCAGACCTTACATACTTCAAAAAGTAACTCAAAATGGGTCAGATACTAAAGTGTAAAATGCAAAACTATAAAACTCCTGGAAGATAACATAGGAGAAGACCTAGATGACCTTGGGTACCATGGTGGCTTTTTAGATATAATGCCAAAGACATGATCCGTGAAAGAAACCATTGATAAGATGGACTTTGTTCAGTTTAAAAGCTTCTGCTCTGTGAAAGACAGTATCATGAGAATGGGAAGACCAGGTATAGGCTGGAATAGAATATTTGCAAATTTCTGATAAAGGATTATTATCCAAAATATACCAAAAACTCTTTAAAACTCAACAATAAGAAGCAACCTAATTTTTTTAATATATGAAATTTATTGTCAAATTGGTTTCCATACCACACCCAGTGCTCATCCCAAAAGATGCCCTTTTCAATGCCCATCACCTACTCTCCCCTCCCTTCCACCCCCCATCAACCCTAAGTTTGTTCTCAGTTTTTAAGAGTCTCTTAAGAAGGAACCTAATTTAAAAGTGGGCCAAAGACTGGGGCGCCTGGGTAGCTCAGTCAGTTAAGCGTCCGACTTTGGCTCAGGTCATGATCTCACAGTTAGTGGGTTTGAGCCCTGCGTTGGGCTCTGTGCTGGCAACTCGGAGTCTGGAGTCTGCTTTGGATTCTATCTCCCTCCCTCTCTCTCTCTGCCCCTCCGCGCTTGCTCTCTCTCTCTCAAATATAAATAAACATTAAATTTTTTAAAATGGGCAAAGACTTTAATAGACACCTAATCAAGGAAGATGTACAGATGAAAAATAAGTATATGAAAAGATGCTTTATATAGTATGTCATCAGAGAAGTGCAAATTAAACCAATAATGAGATACCACTACACATATGTTAGAATGGCCAGAAGGAATGCTGGTGTTACCAAATTCTGATGAGGGGGTGGACCAACAAGAATTCTCATGCCTTGCTGGTGGGAATGAAAAATGGATGGGGTGCCTGGGTGACTCAGTCAGTTAAGCATCGGCTCAGGTCACGATCTCATGGTTCGTGAGTTCAAGCCCCACATCTGGCTCTGTGCTGACAGCTAGCTCAAAGCCTGGAGCCTGTCTTCAGATTCTGTGTCTCCCTCTCTCTCTGTTCCTCCACTGCTCGTGCTGTCTGTCTGTCTGTCTCTCTCTCTCAAAAATAAATAAAAACATTGAAAAATTAAAAAAAAAAGAAAAGAAAAATGGTACAGCCACTTTGGAAGATAGTTTGGTGGTTTCTTACAAAACTAAATGTACCTTTACCATGGGACCAGCAGTTGCACTTTTAGTATTTACCCAAAGTAGCTGAAAACATGCCCACACAGTAACCTGTACTTAGATGTTTATAGCAGCTTTATTCATAATTTTGAAAACTTGGAAGCAACCAAGATGTCCTATGGCAGGTAAATGGATAAATAAACTGGACACATCCAGATAATGGGATATTATTGAGTGCTTAAAAAGAATTGAGCTATCAAGCCCTGAAAAGTCATGGAGGAAACTTAAATGCATATTACTAAGTGTAAGAAGCCTATCTGAAAAAGCTACACATTTTTGATTCCAGCTATATGACTTTCTGTTAAAGGCAAAAAGCTATGGAGATAATGAAGATGTTTGCCTGGTTGGGGGGCAGCCAGGGTAATGAATGAACAGGCAATGCACTGAGGGTTTTTAGGGCAGTGATAATATTCTATATGGTATTACACTGGTATATATATGTAACTATACCTTTGTCCAAACCCAAGAATGTACAACACCAAAAGTTAACCATCATGTAAAGTATGTACTTGGGGTTATTATGATATGTCAATGTAGGTTCATACTTGGTAACAAATATACCATTCTGATGAGCGATGTTGATAATAGAGGAGACTATGCACGTGTAGAGACAGGAGATATAGGAGAAATCTCTGTACTTTCTCTTAATTTTGTTGTGTACCTGAAACTGCTCTTTAAAATAATCTTTATTAGAAAGAAAGAATGAGGGGCGCCTGGGTGGCTTGTCGGTTAAGCGTCCGACTTCGGCTCAGGTCATGATCTCACAGTCTGTGGGTTCGAGCCCCGCATCGGGCTCTGTGCTGACAGCTCAGAGCCTGGAGCCTGCTTCCGATTCTGTGTGTCTCTCTCTCTCTGGCCCTCCCCTGCTCATGTTCTGTCTCTCTCTGTCGCAAAAATAAATAAAAACATTTAAAAAAAAAAAAGAAAGAAAGAATGAAAGAGGGAAAGAAAGAAAGAAAGAAAGAAAGAAAGAAAGAAAGAAAGAGGGAGGGAGGGAGGAAGGAAGGAAGGAAGGAAGGAAAGAAGGAAGGAGAACTCAAGGGACCCAAAATATCCAAAACCAACCTGGAAAAGGTGAGCAAGGTTGAAAGATTCTCACTTCCTGATTTTAAAATTTACTACTAAGGTACAGTAACCAAGCCAAAGCAGTACTGGCATAAGGATAGACATAGAGAGCAATGGAAGAGAATTGAGTCCAGAAATGAATCCTCATAGTTACAGATTCATTCAATGGAGAAATAGTAATCTTTTCAACAAATGGTGCCAGGAAAACTGAATATCCACATGCAAAAGAATAAAGTTGTATTCCCTACTTCATGCCATATTAAAAAAATTAATTCAAGTGGATCAAAGACCAATATAGAAGAGCTAAAAATGGAAAAGTCTTAGAAGAAAATACAGGAGTAAATCTTCAGGACCTTCAATTAGACTGTGTTGTTTTTTTTTTTGTTTGTTTGTTTTAAGATATGATACCAAAAACCCATGGAACAAAAGAAAAACTGGATATTTGGACTACATCAGAATTGAAAACTTCTGTGCTTCAAATAAGACCATCAAGAAAATATAGAGAAAGACATCCACAGAATGGGAGAATATATTTGCATATCACATATCTGATAAGGAACTTGTTATAAATAATTCTTACAACTCAATAATAAAAAGATAAATAGCCCAATTAAAAAATGGGCAAAGGATCTGAATAGACATGCCTCCAGAGAAGATATAAAAAGAGGAAGTATACGTATAAAAGATGCTCAACATCATTAGTCATCAGGGGAATGAAATCAAAACCACACTGAGATGCCACTTCACCCCACTAGGATGGCTGTAATCAAAAAGACATTATAACAAATGTTGGCAAGGATGTGGATAAACTGGAAGCCCTGTGCACTGCTGGTAGGAATATAAAATGGTGCAGCTGCTTTGAAAACAGTCTGCCATTTCCCCAAAAGATTAAACATAGAGTTACCCGATGACTCAACAACTCCACTTCTACATAATGAAGAGAAATGAAAACATATGTACACAAATATTCATAGCAGCATTGTTCCTAAGAGATAAAAGATGGATACAACCCAAAAAGATGGATACAATCCATCAACTGTTGACTGGGTAAATAAAATGCATTATGCGTGTGAAATGGAATAGTACTTGGCAGGAAATAGAAATGAAGTAAGTATTATTGATACATGCTACAGTGTGGGTGTGCTTTGAAAGCGTGCTAAATGAAAGGAGCCATTCAAAAACATCACATATTGTATGATTCCATTTGTATGAAATGTACTGAATAGGCAAATCTATTTATAAAGATAGTAGATTAGTGCTTGCCTAGGGCTAATCAGGATGTGGAAAATAGGGAGTGACTGCTAATGTGTACAGAATTTCTTTTTGACATGCTGAAAATGTCCTAAAAGTAGATTGTGATGATGTTCAGCAATCAAAAAGAATGAAATCTTGCCATTTGCAGCAACAAGGATGGAACTAGAGTGTATTATGCTAAGCAAAATTAGTCAGAGAAAGACAAATATCATATGACTTCACTCATATGTGGAATTTAAGATACAAAACAGATGAGCATAAGGGAAGGGAAGCAAAAGTAATATAAAAATATAAAAACAGGGGCTCCTGGGTGGCTCATTCAGTTAAGCGTCCGACTTCGGCTGCGGTCATTATCTTGCAGTTTATGAGTTTGAGCCCTGTGTCGGGCTCTGTGCTGACACCTCAGGGCCTGGAGCCTGCTTCAGATTCTGTGTCTCCTCCTCTCTCTGCCCTTCCCATGCTCATGCTATGTCTGTCTCTCTCTCTCTGTCTCTCAATAACAAATAAACATTAAAAAAAATTATATATATATATATATATATATATATATATATATATATATATATACAAGGAGGGGGAGAAAACACAAGAGACTCTTAAATACAGAGAGACAAACAGTATTGCTGGAGGAGTTGTAGGGAAGGGGATGGGCTAAATGGGCAAGGGGCATTAAGGAGGACACTCACTGAGATGAGCACTGAGCGTTATATGTATGGGATGAATCACTGGATTCCACTCCTGAAATCATTACTGCACTATATGCTAACTATTTGGATGTAAATTAAAAAAAAAAAAAAAAAAAGATTGGGATGATGTTGCACCACTCTGTGAATATATTAAAAACCATTGAATTGTTCAGTTTAAATGGATGAATTGATATGTAAATTATATTTCAGTAGAGCTGTTAGAAATCAAAAGCATGGTATTTAATAACTGTCATAAAAATTCTGGGGTAGGAGCAACGAGGTGGCTCAGTCAGCCAAGTGTCCAACTCTTGATCTAGGCTCAGGTCATGATCTCACAGTCATGAGGTTAGTCATGAGATCATGCCATACATTGGGCTCTGCCCTGAGCATGGGGCCTGCCTAAGATTCTCTCTTCTTCTCCATCTTACTCTGCACCTCTCCTGCTTGCTCATGTTCTCTCTTTCTGTCTCTGTATTTCAAAAATAGAAAAAAATCCTGTGGTATATTGTGATTGCCCCTGAATGGCTCATGTGCCCATCCCTGAATAATCATTATGGCCAGAAAGGTAAGATACTCTGATTAGCCCAAGTTAAATCACATTATCATCCATGGGCAACAGGGGCCACCTACATGTGAACCACAGGTATTTGATTTTTTCACAGGAGAGAGGGTTTTTCTTCTCAGAAGATGAAGGAAGATATGCTGGAGAGGCCAAACAACAGATTATTATCTGAGTTAAAAATGACTAGTTCTTGGGGCGCCTGGGTGGCTCAGTCGGTTGAGTATCCAACTTCGGCTCAGGTCATGATCTCGCGGTCTGTGGGTTCAAGCCCCGCGTCAGGCTCTGTGCTGACAGCTCAGAGCCTGGAGCCTGCTTTGGATTCTGTGTCTCCCTCTCTCTCTGCCCCTCTCCCACTCATGCTCTGTCTCTCTCTCTCTCTCTGTCAAAAATAAATAAATGTTAAAAAAAAATTTTTTTAAAAGAATGACTTGTTCTATAACATCTCTTCTCAAGCCTTCAGATAGGCCCTTTTACTTTGTTAGGATAAAGAATATATATATGGTGGGGCCTTTAAGAAACTTAATAGCCACAGTACTAGGAAGCATGTAATGGAGATAGAAATTAATTTGAGATATATCAAGGCAATATGGTGTGGTTGTTAAGGCTATAGACTCTAAAGCAGCCCAAATATGTTCAGATCTTGCTTATACCACTTACTGCTGTGTAACCTGAGGAAATTACTTTTCTTTGCCTGAATTTATTCATCTGTAAAATGGGAGTAAGAATATTGCCAACTCACAACAATAAATTTGTAAATAAAATAGTAAAAATTTTAGTTAATACATTTAACATCCTTAAGAATTGTGCCTGGCACATAGTAAGTGTGAGCTTCTATTTTTATTATAGTTAGTGTCATTTTAAGGACTGATATGTGGCAGGAAGCTACTGAGATTATTAACTTTTTTCTCAAAGGGACCTTATCTTGGCTAATAGCAACAAAATTTTTTTTGGTCTATTTGGCCAAGCCATAACCAACACAGAACAATTGGAACATACCTCAGCAGAGAACACCACTGTTATAATATCAGATACACTGTAGAAAATTGTCTTTTTGTCCTCAACATGATTACCCTCCTAGTAGTTCTGGAAGTATCATGTTTGTTATGAAGCATAAGAATCATAACTCATATTTGTTGAGGACCTACTATAATTCTCTGGTTGCAAGCAATCAAAATTGATTCAGACTGAGTTAATGGAAACCCAGAGATCACAAGACATTTGAAGAAACTCTAACAGAAATGACAAAGGTCAAAACAAATAAATGGAAACTATCAACTTAGAGAAAATAATATATGCAGGATAAATAAAACTTCTAAAGAAGTTATCATTAGTATCCTCAGAGAAAGAAGATATTACATGAAGAAGCATAGGATTTTTTTGAGGGGGGGGGAGAGCATGTAAGCAGGACAGGGGTAGAGGAACAGGAAGAGAGAGAATCTTGAGCAGGCTGCATGCTGGGTGTGGAGCCTGATATGGGGCTCAATCTCATAACTGTGATATCATGACCTGAGCAAAAATCAAGAGTTGGACACTTAACTGACTGAGCCCCAAGAAGCATAGGATTCTATAAAAAATTAAACATTTAGAGACCAAAACCAAAATGTTTACAAATTCAAATGTGTAGGGGCACCTGGGTGGTTTAGTAGTTTAAGTGTCTGACTCTTGATTTTGGCTCAGGTCATGATCTCATGGTTTGTGAGTTTGAGCCCCATGTTGGGCTCTGTGCTGACAATGTGGAGCCTGCTTGGGATTCTCTCTCTCCCTCTCTCTCTCTCCCCTCCCCTGCTCACTCTCTTGCTCTCTCTCAAAATAAATAAAAATTTGATAGCAGACATGAGCAACTCAATACAAAAACTGCAGAAAAAGTTGAGGAAATTGTTCCAAAAGTAGAGTGATAAACAATAAAAACCAATGAGATGGAGAATAGCAGTGAAATGAACAGAAAATTAGAGGAAAGATCCAATATATGAGCAATAGTAGTTCTGAAAAGTGAGAATAGAGAGCACAAAGGATAGGAATCAACATTGAAATTAATTCCAAGAAAATTTCTTACAACAGCAAGACATAGATTTCCAGGTTGAGGGAACCACCAAAAGACTATTACATTAAGTGAAAAAAAGTCATACATCATGAGGTAGATTGGCTTCAATTTTCAGGGTTCCAGCCCAAGATGGCAGTATAGGAGCCTCTTGAATTCACCTTCTCTCATGGACACCCTGAGTCTACAGCTACACATGGAATAATTCCCTCTGAAAGAAATTTAGGAACAGCTGAGTGATTCCTACACATTTGGCAAGCAAGGAAATACCCATTTCACCCACATTGAAATGGGTCTTGGCACTCTCAACTACTGGGAGCCACTAAGAACAAAGAAGATGGATTGAATCATCACAAATGTTTGAGAGACATCCTAGAGCTTGAGTGAGATGTATAGGAGACTGGAAGAGGCAGCTGTTTTATCTAATGCACAAAATCCAACACAGAGAGTCAAGGAAAATGAAGAAACAGAGGAATATGTTACAAATTAAAAAACAAGATAAAACTCCAGAGACAGACCTTAATAAAATGGAAATAAATTATTTACTTGATTAAAATGATAACAGTAATAAAGATGCTACCAAAGTCAGAGCACAATACATAGGCAAAGTGAGAATTTCAACAAAGAGATAGAAAGTATAAAAAAGTACCAAACAGAATCACAGAGCTGAAGAATACACTAACTGCACCAAAAAATTCAAAATTCAACTGCACCAAGGGATTCAACAGCAGACTGGATCAAATGGCAGAAAGGACTTGAACTTTGAGAACAATAGAGAAAAAACGTCATATTATGTGTCAATAGTGAAGAAAGGGTCACATCCAAAGGATTAGAAATCAGAAGGGCTCCATATTTCTCAACAGCAATAGTGGAATTGCTAAAATATTGCAGCAATGCCTTTGAAATTCAGAGCGACATCATTTCCAACCTAGAATTCCATACCCAGCCAAACTACAAACCAAGCACATAGGTAGAACCAAGACATTTCCAGATGTGCACAGTTTTGAAATATTTACCTCCTCTGAGTCTTCTCTCAGGGAGCTACTGAGAATGCTCCACCGGAATGAAGGAGTAGATCAATAAAGGAGAGGACATGGGATCCTGGGAGCAAGGAATCCCACAAAAGAGATATAAAAGAGTTTTAGGGGAAAGAAAGTGAGAGCTGCACAGCATTCTGATTAAAGCATATCAGGAAGCTGTGGAATGAACTTTGCTAAATGTGTGTAAAACTAAGCAACACAATAACAGCAAAAAAGGCATTTATTAATTCCAGGGAAAAAAGAATTGTGGTAAAGTATTGTGGTTCACTCCATGGCTTGATTGGAAATAGTGTTCACATGCCATCATAAGATAACAGTGTATATTGAGCTAAACAGTAGTTTGGTATGCTGTATTAGGGGATGAGAAGTGTGTATTTGAGAAGTATGGTGGGGTTGGGAGTTTGTGTGAAAGGGAGCTACATTATCTTCCAGGGTAGAAAGTCAATAGATAAGACATGTGTGATATAGTAAGAAATACATATCTGGACTCTGCCCCTGGTTTTTGATACATAGCTCCTAAAACTCTTGTGATTTCCTGAGTGAGAGGGGTGCTAGGAATACCTTTTGTTCTAGTATTTATTTGGTCTTTGACCCTCTTCCTGACACAGAGGTCCTAAAAAAATCTTGTAATTTCCTGAATGATTAGGGTAATAGAGCATCTTACACAGAGATTCTAAATTCCCTGGAATTCCCTGGGTGATAGGAGTGTTTTTTGTTCCCCTGAGGTGACTCTTCTTGGGCTGGTCATCAGAAAGACGAGGTCATGATTAGAAGCTTGGAACTTTCAACCCTACTCCCCATCCTCCCGGAAGAGTAGAAGGAGATTAGAGATTGAGTTAAACTATTATGCCCCTGTGATGAAGCCTCCATAAAAACATGTAGACTTTGGAGTATAAAGAGATTCCTGGTTGGTAAATATATTCATGTGCCAGGGTGGTGACTTACTCCATGCTTTGTGCAGATGGAAGCTTCTGTGAGCGCAACCCCTCTGGACCTCACCCTATGTACTTCTTCATGGGTATCCTTTATTATATCCTTTATAATAAATCCATGAAAACGTTTTCCTGAGTTTTCTGAGTTGTTACAGCAAGTCATCTAACTTGAGGAGTAGATCATGGGAACTCTAATGTACTTGTAGCCAAGTTAGACGTAAGTGTGGGTACCTGGGAACCAAGTACTATGATTGGCATCTCAAGTGGGGTGCAGTCTTGACAGACTGGGCCCTTATCCATTGGCATCTGCACTAACTCAGGTGGTTAGTGTCATCATTGAATTGTAGGATACCCAGTAGGTCCGCAGTGTTGGAGAATTTACACATTTGGTGTCAGAAGTGCTGTAGATTCAGAGAAATATTTGTTATTTTAACATATTATTTAGTGACTTGAATGCACATATCCAAAACAATTTAAATTGTATTTTAAAAATTTTTTGATGTTTGTTTGTTTTTGAGAGAGAGAGAAACAGAATGCAAGCAGGGGAGGGGTAGAGAGAGAGGGAAACACAGAATCCAAAGCAGGCTCCAGGCTCTGAGCTGTCAGCACAGAGCCCAATGCGGGGCTTGAACCCAAGAACTGTGAGATCATGACCTGAGCCGAAGTCAGATGCTTAACCTACTGAGCCACTCAGGTGCCCCTCAAAAACAGCATTTAAAGAATTGGAATTGATTGTTAGTTGTGAAAGTAGTAAATGCAGTGGGAGACATGGAAATTTTATTTGTCCACTTGTCTCTCTATCTGTATTTAATTATTTACCAAGCCTTTGTTAACTTCAACCCTTGTATTTGTTAAATTGTGGAAAATTATCTACTGGTAACTCTTCAAATCAATTCAGTGGATTACGATCAGATTTCAAAAAAGTAAAATAAAGTAGAATACAATAGTGAGCATGCACTGCATAGAGCACAAATATTATTTTTGAATTTTTTGTTTGTTTCATATATTTATGCACATACTAGAATCATGATGTAAATGCATTTCTTATTGTGAGATGCAGTTGAAAGTAGTTTGAGAAATGGGCTTTAAGATGTATCTTCAGGACGTACCACTGAAACCAAAGAATGTTTGGGATGTGGCCCAAGACCATGCAGTGTCTGTTGCACTTAACACTTGGAGGATCTTTAAGTTTATGGTTTCATTACTCTTCATAACTCTGATTTGTATCCTTTTTATAAATGAGGAAACTGAAATTAGCCCAAGTTTCTTCTATAACATAGGTATTCTGCCCTACTTCTTGCATTTTCAGAGGGCCCCGTTTTCTCCTATACTTACAGAAAACATTACCAAAGTGTTCCAGAATACCTCCCAAGCCTTCCATTCTTCCACTATGAAATGGGTGTAACGCAAGCACATATGTCTTTGCTTTGCTGTTTAGTGAGGCTGTTATATTTAAAATTGCTACACCCCTCACTTTGCTTTTCCCCGATTCTGCTGTCTTCAGTTAGAAGACTGCATGATGTATTTATTTGTTTCTTTTTTTCTTTTTTTACTTTTCCCACTAGCATGTGAGTCCTGTCAGGAGAAAGATCTTTGATATCCAGCACCTAATAACAGATGGCACTCTGTAAAAGTATTTCCGTGCATGAACAGATGGGAGGGAGGGAGGGAGGGAGGGCAGGAGGGAAGGAAGGAGGAAGGAAGGAAGGAGGGAAGGAAGGAAGGCAGGAGGGAAAGCAGGAACGAAGGAAGGAAAGAAGGAAGGAGGGGGGAAGCAGTAACAAAGAAGGGAAAGAAGGAAGGAGGGAAAGTAGGAACAAAGGAGGGAAAGAAGGAAGGAAGGAAGGAGAAAGGGAGGGAGGGAAGGAGAGAGGGAGCATTGACTTACAATCAGGGCTTTAGCAAGTGCTTCAAAGAGCAGTAGAGAGGATTTGAAGGTATAACGCTCGTAAGAGTGTCCAGCCTTGCACGCAGTAAATACTCAGTAAATGTTGGTTGGATTTGATTTTCAAATATATGGAAAGGGAAAACATTCTTAGAAAACGAGTCCAGGTTTAGGGAAGACCTACAGTTCCTGAAGACCTACTGATCCCGTTTCCAGCAACTCCCTAGCAGAGAACACATCCTCTGGGGAGGCACCATCTGACCAAAAGACTAGACTGCTCTAAGTGACAGTTTCCCTGGCTACCAGGATGTCTACAGTCAACAGGAAAAGATAATGTGTACTTGCTGGCTGGGACTGCAACACCTGATAACAGGAGGAAGAAAGCCAAAAGGGATGGAAGCAGATGGAAGATCTGAGACAGCCATCATCTCAGAACGCACCAGAGAAACCAGACACCTTCAGTAATGCAAGGCCTGTGGAAAACGTCCTGCGTGCAGCTATGACAGTTGGCCACACAGCTGCGATGATGAAATCAAAGACCAAATACAAGTTTGATGAGCCAGAATTTTAGGAGAACCATCCCAAACAAAGCCATCGTTTATTTGCCAACTTGGAGGCAGTCTGATTGTGTTTGCATGGAGATCAAAGATTAAAGTGATCAGAGGAATCTGTTAATGGGGAGCATGTGTGACTGCAGTCATGACATTGGTACATTCTGCTCTTTTTTAAAACTTCACAAAAATGAGTATGTAAGTTACATGTAATTCCACAAGAGGGCACAATGGAAGCAAAAATACAAATTGTTATCTTAATTTTCTCCTGTGCCACCGTATTTTATGTTGGTAATTTAATGATCAACCTTAACATCTCAAAACAGTTAAATTGGTGGATCACTATTTAATAAAAAATGGGTATTTATTTTTGTACAGACTCCCAGTGTTTGTACAGGAAAGGGGCGTCTGGGTGGCTCAGTCGGTTAATCGTCTGACTTTGGCTCGAGTCATGATCTCACCGCTTGTGAGTTCAAGCCCCATGTCAGACTCTGTGCTGACAGCTCAGAGCAGCTGAGGAGCCTGGTTTGGATTCTGTGTCTCCCTCTTTCTCTGCCTTTCCCCTGCTTGTGCTCTGTTTGTCTCTCTCTCTCTCAAAAAGAAATACTACAAAAAAAATTTTTTTAACCGGAAAAAAACAGTATATAGGAACAGTACTTTCCAAGTGTTCGTGATTCTATCCTATCTTAGGCTAATTTAACATTATCAAATAGGATGTTTGAGAATATTCAGCATGGAACAGAAAGTCCTTTGCTCTCTGCACATCCAAAGTGAAAGGAAAGTATCTCAAAGCAGACAATTAGCAAGTATGTATAGCATGATTCCACTACTATTTTTAAAAACCCAAATGCACATATGTGGGTGAGTGTATATATACACACAGCCATTCATTCAACAGTGTTTATTGAGCCCCAGCTATGTAGCTGTCCCTGGAAATACGGTTGTAAGCAAGGGAGCCAAATTTCCTGCTCTTAAAACTTACATCCAAACCATGAAAGAATGACCAAAAAAAAAAAAAAAAGTTATACATTTTATTTTAGGTAGTTAAAAGAATTATGGGGAAAAAAACTTATGAGTTTAAAGTGACGGAGTAGAGATCTCTGAGGAGGTAATAAGTGAGTTAAGATCAGAATGCCTAGCCATCCTACAATCACACGTGTAGATAAATGTGTAGAAACAGTCAGGGTGCTGTTCACTGAAGTGTTTATTATGAGTTCGTTTTAATGAAAAGAGAGAGGATGTGGGGGCTTGGAGTAGTGGTGTGTAGGGAGGGGATAGACAGGAAAAGAGGAGCTTGAATTTCTGACGCCACAGACTGCTGCCTTGTCTGTTTTGCTAACACACAAGCATGCATTTGTGTATTGTGTACTTTGGAGAATTTCTTAAAATGGCAAACCAATAAGAAAGAGAAGAAAACAAGAACATAAGAGCTTTTCATAATGTATGGAAGCTAGAAGACATACAGGCACACTGTGAAAGTACAGGCCTCTTTCTGACCAGGTGTTCTGGGTCTGGCTGTATTTACATTAATACAAAAAAATAAACATGGCAGTGATAATAGAGAACATGATGGTTGTACCACCCTGGTTACTCATCTCCCTGCCAACTGTGTCCCTTCCCTCCTGCATGCCACTCCTGGATTTTTGGATTTTGAATGCTACTCTTAGCCTGTGAATTCTGAGCTCAGAACCTTTGCAGAGTCTCTGTTCCCATGTAGGATCCAGTCCGAACCCTTTTGTTCAGGGTTTTTGTTCAGGGCCAGCCTTTTGTTCAGGGCCCTTTGCATTTTGACTGAGTTCACCTGTTAATTCTTCAGCATTATTCCAAATCATGATTTACCTGTCCAGCCAGGCTGGTCTGCCATTGTCCTCCTGAGATGCTGAACATATTATCCTTCGCCATACTGTTGCCTGGGGGTGATGTCCTGGCCACTTCGCTCCTCTGCATCCAGCCTCACTTATTAAAATCATACCCAATTCTTTAAAACTCACCACGACACCCTAATAATCTAAGCTCAAATTTCTCATTACCTTCAATAAATTATTTCTCAGCATCACACAGTCATACAGGCTCCCAAGCATCGATTTGGATCCATGTTTTTGATAGATAAGTAGATAGATAGATAGATAGATAGATAGATAATTATAGATATATGTGTATGCATTGGTTAGTATTACATAGGTGCACTTCCTAACTATCCACTGAAAGAGGCTAGAAGCAGAGTGTATTGTGGTGCTGGAAATTAATGATGTGTTAAAATATAAAATGAATGAATGGATGGATGGAGGGATGGAGGGATGGATGGAGCGATGGAGGGAGGGAGGGAGGGAGTCATACTGAAAGGGCGTGGGAAGCAATCTGAAAGAGCCCCATACTGAAAGAACAGCATGGGCAACAAAATAAACAATGACAGTATGGACCTATAACCCCTGAAATAGAATAATTTTCCGTAAGTCTATACTAATATAAATAAATAACTGAATGGATAAATAAATGGGGAGAAGTCACAACTCTTCCCTTCAGAAGAATTCTGATTAACATTTGTAGAAAGAATGCGGAAAATAGAAAATGACCATTAGAATGCCATAGTACTAATGGCTGTAGGTAAGATCTAAAATTAGGGGGTGAGGGGCGCCTGGGTGGCTCAGTCGGTTAAGCGTCCGACTTCGGCTCAGGTCATGGTCTCACAGTCTGTGAGTTCAAGCCCCGCGTCGGGCCATGTGCTGATAGCTCAGAGCCTGGAGCCTGCTTCAGATTCTGTGTCTCCCTCTCTTTCTTCCCCTCCCCTAATCATGCTCTGTCTCTCTCTCTGCCAAAAATAAATAAACATTAAAGAACATTTTTTTTAAATAATCTATGCTCCTCTAAAAAAAATAAAATAAAATTATGGGGTGAAACTTTAACCCGAAACGAGATGTTTGCATGTTTCAAAGCATTTCCTCCAGAATATTTGGCAATTATGAAGCGGGAAATAATATGTTTATTGCAGAGAATATTGGGAGACAGTACCTTAACCAAGTGATCAAGGTTCATATCACTAGTAATACATATCAACATCATATACGCCCAGATATGATACACTGAGAGGGGCACTTCACCTCTGCTGTGTTCTTCCCAATGATGCATAATCTCAGTCTAATCATGAGAAAACACCAGACAGCAAATTGAGTGACTTTTACCAAGTGGTTGACCACTACTCTTCCAAGGTGTCAAGATCATGAAAAGACAAGGAAGGACTAAGGAAAAGACAAGGAAAGATTCGAGGAAATTAGGAAAATGTACCAACTCAATGCAAGGTGGGATCCTTGATTGAATTTTGAACCAGAAAAGGGACATTAGTGGAAAAGCTGCTAAAATTAGAGTCAATTCTATAGTTTTAAGTTAGTAGTGTTGTACAAGGTTAATTTCTCAGTTTTGACAAGTTCTCGGTGGTCATGTTACACGTCAACACAGCGGAAGCTCAGTAATGAGTACGTGGGAACTCTCTGGACTCCTTTTGAAACTCTTTGTGAAAGTCTAAAATGGTCACAAAATAAAACATTTAAAAACACATACGTACATATACGCTGGTTCCAGGCGCCGACGCCAGACCTAATAATTCAGAATCTGAGGGTAGGGACCGGGGATCTGCATTTTAAACAAACTTCATCAATGATTCTCAGGTACACGGAGGTTCAAGAACAACTACTCTGTGACTAACCACATCCACCAGTCATGTTGTGAACATGTACGGTTAGCATTAGGTGAAAATCAGCATGAGCCTTGGTATCAAAGAACCCTGGTTTCACTCTGCCATTTTTCAGCAGTGACCTTGGGTACATTATTCAAGCTCATCTGTTAAATGCGGGTAATAATACCACCTTAGCAAGGTTTTTGAGGTACCATTGTATATGAAATGCCCAGAAGGATGCTTCACATGCAATGGGTATTGAGTAAACAAAGGGATTAATTTATTTTTCCTTTACATTTGTAAATTAGTTTATTGACAAAAAAAAAAAATCTGTGGATTCATTATTTCATAGAGTTCTGTGACCTTGGGCAAGTAACTTGACCTCTCTGTGTCTCAGTTTCCTCATCTATAAATAGATAATACTATTATTATCTACTAATAGTACTAATAATACTAATACTACTACCTATTAGGTTGAGCTGGTAGAACAGGGCTTCGCACATAGTGCTATATGAGTGTTTATAATTATTATAATTATTTAGCCAGAATAGTATCTTACCTACCTAATTATTTTATGGGATTATTGTTTACATGGGTCTCAGGCTATTATTACCCCTTCTGATCAGTTTTCATTCTTCAGATTTCCACCTCTCTTTACTAGAGGACCTCCCAGATTACCCAGACGTTGGTGGAAATGTTCATTTTTATTCAGCTTTCTCTCTTTCCTCAAAAGTTCCTGTCTCTGTAATAGCCTGTTTCAATATAGGTCCAGTGTGCATTTTTTTCAAAAGGAGTGTGAAAGAATGGTGGAGGAAAAGGGCACTTATTTTTACTTATTTTTATCAAATTGCAGATGTACGTTGCTGTGTACTTTCCTTTTTTCTTTTCGTTTGGAGACTTTGGAATTTTGGTCCCAGTGCGGAAGGTCCAGAAAACCTTAGAAGCTCTGTTCCATCCAGTTGATCTTCCTGTAGAATGAGAAGGGGCAGGGGTCACCAAACATTTTCCCAGAATCTGCTCACCCACCCCCCTCCCCATCCCCACAGGGGAAGACTTTCTGTTAAGAGAGCTGGAGGCAGGTAGCAGAGGGGTTGCTCTCTCTTGCTCCTTTCTTGCCCCGAGATGTCCTCTTGGTCAGCTTTGATAGACATCTTGCCTGGAGGAGAATGTGCTATACGACTGATATTTCAAAACAAGAAGAGAAGAAAAGGACAGGGACCTGATTGAACTGTGGAAATGAAAGAATGAAAGAATACCTTGGAAAAATGCCTTGAGTATATTTGGCTTAGGGAAGTGAAAATTCACCAAGGTAGAAATAGGTTAAGTAACCCCACGGAGTACATTGTGTAAACCGCACTTTAATTGCAAAGGCGTGCTAACAGTGCCTGTGTTTCCCTTTCCCCTGTTTTTACTGTAAGATATATGCAATATAAAATGCTTTTAACCATTGGAACTGTGTTTAAGCCTCCAGTACTATGGCCCTGAGTACATGCAGGGCTGTGCACCGCCATCCGTCTCCAGAGCTGTTCCATCTTCCCACACTAAAATAGCGTCTGCCTGGGGCGCCTGGGTGGCTCAGTCGGTTGAGCATCCAGCTTCGGCTCAGGTCATGATCTCACAGTTTGTGGGTTCGAGCCCTGCGTTGGGCTCTGTGCCGACAGCTCACAGCCTGGAGCCTGCTTCTGATTCTGTGTCTCCCTCTCTCTCTGCTCCTCCCCCACTCATGCTCTGTCTCTCTCTTTCCTTCAAAAATAAATAAAAACATTTAAAAAAAATTAAAATAGTGTCTGCCTTTCCTGTGTCTTTCCACGGGAACACCATTTCTTCACTCATGATCTGATTTAGTAAATACAGGGTCTGTGCCTTGCTGATTCTGACTAGATGGATTGTGGCTATTTTAGTCATAAGCAGGTCTCTTATTTTTCATATGCATAGATGTCTTCTTCACCTGGCCAAGAAATATTGCTTTTTTTCTACTTCTTGAAATCTTGTCCTTTCCTCCTCTCTGTTGCCCCCTCCTGCTCTAACCCTCTTTACATGTTTTTACCTTCTTCTGATTATCGTTGATGGCATTTTCCAAAGGCTCCCTCTCTAGAGTTTGGTTCTACTTGGATCTGAATGGCTCCTTTGTCTTTCCTTCTGTTCTGTCCTCCCCCCTCTGGTTCCTTTACCTTTCCTTCAGTTTTAAGGACGTTGTAGAGATGCTTGAGAGGTAAGGGAATGGAATTATATGCTTAGCCCCTAGCTGTCTTATATTATATGCTTAGACCCCTTGGGTCTTCGAGACTTCATTTGCTCACAGACCATCTCATTTCTCAGGACCTGTCTTATCCACCGATCAGCCTTAAAGCATTTCAAGTTTTACAGTGGTTCTGATGCAGGTCAGCAGTTGAATTCCTTAGTTTCTGTAAATATTTATTGGATGCCTAATCTCTATACCAGGCATTGTGCTAGGTACATGGACTTCAGAAGTTAAGTAGACACAGAGGGTCTTGCCCTCACAGAGCTTCTATTCTAATCAGGGAAGCAAGCAGTAAATGAGAAAATAATTCAACAAAGGCCACTGGTGTAAGAAGTGGTGGGAAAGGGTTCTTAGGTGTTGTGATGAGGAGACTGGGAAGGGGGAAGGGTGGGCGTTCTCCAGGAAGCCTTCCTGGGGAGGTACCATCTGAGCTCAGATCTGAAGGATAAGTCAGAACTGGGTGTTCTAGAACAGTGAGTGGAAATCTCTGCTTCCCATGGGGGAAGGCTTCACTGACAGGCCAGGGAAGTTGCTTATTCCCAGTCACAGAAACTCAATGGAGCTTTATGGACAGGCTCCCAAGGAGGGGAGAAACATCAAATCATTGCTAACTTATTTACAGCAGCACGTATGATCTGGGAACGTCGTCCATTTTCACACTAATCATAGTTCTGATTTTTTAAGCAATTATCTAAAACAATAGCTCACAAACCTTGAAACTGACGAAAGCATCAGAGGCCGCACATGTATTTCATAGCCAAGAAACATGCTCTTTTTTAAAGAATTTTTTAATGTTTTATTCATTTTTGAGAGAGAGCAAGCAGGGAAAGGGCAGAGAGAAGGGGGACAGAGGATCCAAAGCAGGCTCTGAGCTGATAGCCGAGCACCCAATGTGGGGCTCAAACTCATGAGCGGTGAGACCGTGAACTGAGCCAAATTCGGGTGCTCAACTGACTGAGCCACCCAGGTGCCCAAATAAACATGCTCTTTTTGAGCATATTTGGAGACCTTATCTTCTTTACCTCAGATGTCAAGAACTTAGGGAATGTAGTGAGAGAACATTCCCAAAGCTGATTCCTTGGTAAGTAAGAAGTCCCCAGTTTCCATTTATTTTCCTTCTGAAAGAAGAGATTTATGTGTTAGTGCCTGTCTCAGCAAAGACTTAAGACTCCGACAGAGGAGACCTTGGCCATATGTAGGAAGAGAATCAAGAGCTTATTGGCTCTGTAGTAAGTTATTTCACTCCCCAGCCTCTACTGACTTTGACAGTAACAGAGTGATAATGAAAAGTTTAAGACCCTGGGGGCGCCTGGGTGGCGCAGTCGGTTAAGCGTCCGACTTCAGCCAGGTCACGATCTCGCGGTCCGTGAGTTCGAGCCCCGTGTCGGGCTCTGGGCTGATGGCTCAGAGCCTGGAGCCTGTTTCCGATTCTGTGTCTCCCTCTCTCTCTGCCCCTCCCCCATTCATGCTCTGTCTCTCTCTGTCCCAAAACAAAACAAAACAAAAAACAAACAAAAAAAAAACGTTGAAAAGTTTAAGACCCTGAAGCCAGAAAAATCTTAGGTTAGGCTAGGAGGTGAAAGAACACCACTGATAGAAGACGAGGTTGGAGGTGAGCAGAGCATGTCCATTCTCCAGGGCCTTTTATGGACGATGGTATGTCTGTCACTACTTAAAGTTCAGTGACAAGTCTTGAGGGGGTTTAAGAAGGAAAGTGGCATCCTCTAAAGTAGATTTTTTGAAAAAGCCTCCCAAGCAGTTCATAATGGTATAAGGATCAAGCCATCGGGAAGATGTCACCCACCTAAATGAGTAACAGAACTTCCAAAGCTACAAAGCAAAAACATACTTAGACAAATAGACAAATCCACAGGCTGAGTTGGAGACTTCAACACTTCCCTTTTTATAATTGACTGATTAATGTGAAAATGAGTGATGGTCCCAAATCATAGCTGGATTTTTTTTTTTTAGTTTTTATTTAAATTCCAGTTAGCTAACATAGAGTGTAATATTAGTTTCAGGGGTACAATTTAGTAGTTTCACACTTACAACACTCAGTGCTCATCACAATAAGTGCCCTCTTTAATTCCCATCACCTATTTCACCCATCCCCCCAACCCACGCCCCCTCTGGTAACCATCGCTTTGTTCATTGTCGTTAAGAGTCTGTTTCTTGGTTTGCCTTTCTCTCTCTTTCTCCCCCCAAGGATCATTTGTTTTGTTTCTTAAATTCCACATATGAGTGAACTTCAAAATGGATTAAAGACCTCAATGTGGGGGCGCCTGGGTGGCTCAGTAGGTTGAGTGTCCGACTCTTGATCTCAGCTCGGGTCATTTTCTCAAGGTTGGTGAGTTAAGGCCCCACATCGGGCTCCACACTGATGGTATGGAGCCTGCTTGGGATTCTTTCTCTCTCCCTCTCTCTCTGCCCCTCATGCATGCCCTCTCTCTCTCTCTCTCTTTCTCTCTCTCTCTCAAAATAAACATGGGGCTCCTGGGTGGCTCAGTCAGTTAAGCTTCTGACTCTTGGTTTTGGCTCAGGCAATGATCTCACAGTTTCATGAATTCAAACCCTACATCGGGTTCTGTGCTGGCAGCATGGCGCCTGCTTGAGATTCTGTCTCCCTCTCTTTCTGCCCCTTCCCCATGCATGCTGTCTCTGTCTCTCTGAAATAAATTAATAAACTTTAAAAAATATATTTAATAAATAAATACATAAATACATAAACTTAAAAAAGTGTTTTAAAAAGACATGAAGGTGAAGCAAGAAACCATTAAAATCCTAGAGGAGAACATAGGCAGTAACCTCTTTGACATCGGCCAAAGCAACTTTTTACTAGATATGTCTCCTGAGACAAGGGAAACAAAAGCAAAAATAAACTACTGGGACTTCATCATATCTGTTGATGTAAGTGAATTTGTAGTAATTTCACAATTCTCTCCCCCTTCTTTAATGTCTGGAGGTAAAACTCCATGGAGCTCCTTTGGTTAGAATAAACAAACAGAAAATCAGTATGGGTATAGAAGTCCTTGACAACAGTATCAAACCAAGTTGACAGCTACAGAACTTATAGAATACTCCACCCAACAACTGCAAAATAAACCTACTTTTCACATGTATGGGGAACATTCACCAAGATCCACCATATGCTGGGCCATAAATTTGAGAGGACTGAAACCATGTAGACTCTGCTCTGTGACTACATGATAATGAAGTTAGAAATAAATAACAAGAGATGGGGCGCCTCGGTGGCTCAGCTGGTTAAGCGTCCGACTTCGGCTCAGGTCATGATCTCACAGTTCGTGGGTTCCAGCCCTATGTCAGGCTCTGTGCTGACAGCTCAGAGCCTGGAGCCTGCTTCGGATTCTGTGTCTCCCTCTCTCTCTGCCCCACCCCCGCTTGTACTGTGTGTGTGTCTCTCTCTCTCAGAAATAAACATTGAAAAAATTTTTTTTTCTGATGAATAACAAAGAAATCTGGAAAATCCCAAATGTTTGGAAACCAAACCACACACTTGTAAATAACCCATGGGTCAAAGATTAAAAATCCCTCTGGATACTCTGTGAAGAATACATTCCGGGGAGATAAGTGTGGACACAGACTAGCAAACAGACCTTTCCAGACTTCTGGGGGAGCTGTAATCATGCCTTGGAGAGGGAGAGTAAAGGGTAGATTCACATGTTCTTGGAGGAAAAGCTGATGGAACTCTCTAGGGTTTGGTGTGGGCAATGTGAGTAGAAGGGGAAGCATCTGACCTTGGGTGTTCTGTCACATCATTTTTTTTTAATGTTTATTTCTGAGAGAGAGAGAGAGAGTGCGAACAGGGGAAGAGCAGAGAGAGAGGGAGACACAGTATCTGAAGCAGGCTCCGGGCTCTAAGCTGTCAGCAGAGTCCAATGTGGGGCTCGAACTCAGGAACTGTGAGATCATGATCCAAGCCGAAGACGGACGCTTAATGGACTGAGCAGCCCAGGCGCCCCCGTGGTTCACATCATTTGACATCTCCCCTTTGGTCTCAGGATCCAGTCACCATAGCTTCTTTTGGGGCCGTGCTCACTCTGCTAGTCTAATCGCTCACCAGCCTGGCTTTCCTGCTTTCAGCTTCAGCCCCACCCGGCACCTTGCCATCCCATTCTGCATCATGCGCGCTCTCTCTCTCTCTCTCTCTCTCTCTCTCTCTCTCTCGGTTGCGAACCTTTTCACATGCTGTTCCACTTACCTTTAGAACTCTTTGCCCGCTCTTCACTTATTGCTCAGCAGAGATGTTGCTTCTTCTGGGAAGTCTTCCCTGCTTTCACCGCAGACTGGTTTAGGGGCCCTGCTGTGTGCTTCCGTGCTATCCCTGTCATCCCCCACACCTCACTTTGCTCTGCCTTTTACCTGCCTCCCCCATTAGACCTCCTTGAGAACAGAGGATATGCCTCGTTCTTTCTATACTGCTTCTACAACTGCCGCTACTGCTATAGCCAGGTACTTGTACCCCACACTGTGAATCAAGGATCTTAGCCCTTGAGCAGAGCATGGACTGCCAACATTGACCAAGTGCCTGCTATGTGTTTGCCACACACTTCGCACGCCCCGTCTCATTTCATCATCCCAGCAGTGCTATGAAGTGGGCTACCTATGCCCCTCACAGGATGAGAAACTGAGGCTTAGGAGGCGTCAGTGGCTTGCCCAAGACCACACACTTAGTAGCAGACACGGGATTTGAATTGTTTTCAAATACAGTAATCCTGTCTCATCCGTGTTTTGCTCTTTGCAGTTTCGGTTACCTTTGTTCAGCCTCAGTTCAGAAGCAGGTGGTCCTCCTTCTCACATAGGGCCAGAGGTCCTCGGTAGCCTGACGGTTCGTCACAGTGCCTGTGTCACTCACTTCCCGTCATGTCATCTCATAGGCGTTTTATCATCTCACATTGTCATAGAAGGGTGAGGAGAGTACAGTAAGATATTTTGATGCTTATTTTTATTTTTGAGGGGGGGAGGGGCAGAGAGAGATGGAGACACAGAATCTGAAGCAGGCTCCAGGCTCCACGCTGTCAGTACAGAGCTTGACACGGGGCTCGAACCCACAATCCATGAGATCATGACCTGAGCCGAGGTCGGACACTTAACGGACTGAGCCACCCAGGCGCCCCTAAGAGAGACAACAGTCACGTAACTTATTACAGTATATCGTAATAATTGTTCCATTTTATTATTAATTATTGTTAGCCTCTTACTGTACCTAATTTATAAATTAAACTTTATCATAGATATATACACAGAGGAGAAAACACAATATAAATAGGGGACTCAGTATTATCCACCGTTTCGGGCACCCACCAGGGGTCTGGGAATGTATCCCTCCTGGACTGGGGGGGGGGGGGGGGTGGGGGCGCTACTGTAATTAGACTTCAAACCCAAAGCTTTTAACCGCCAAATTGTACTGTCAAAGTCAGAACAGGACTGGAGCAAAACAAACTTGAAGGTAAGCTGTTGAGCCCTTGAGAATTTTGTTGCCTGTGGCCAGCCTCTTGTCCTCACAAAGCACAAGGAGCCAGCAGGTTGAGGCGGTGAATGGAGCAGGTCCAGGAGTGCCCATTACACCCGCAGGATCGTGTACAAATAGCTATTGTGTGCTCCCTATCTGCCCCGCTTTCCTAAGAAAACAAAGGCCTCATTTCTAGCACTGACTGATTTCCATAAGGGAATTAGAATGGCTAATTTTACATCCTTTCGGTAAATATTCCTCTTCCCATTATATCATGGCCAAATGATCTTCTTCAAATTAATACCCGCAATCATTGCTGCAGAATTAGCCTCCAGAGACACACTGTTACAGAAAGAATGAGGTTTTTTTTTTTTTTTTCCTTTTCTCCTGGTGTTTTGTTGTTTTTTTCAGATAAAGAGTAAAAAGGCCTTCTGGACTTGTTTTCCCTCAAGGTAATAAGTAGATTATGATATTAGAAAGTTCAAAAACTTCGTTTCTTCTCTGCCTGACTCTGTGTAAGAGGTTTTTTGTGGTTGACGTGTTTTGAAGGGCTGTGGGCATTGCTAGGAATGGTGGCTAATTGCACTTGACGCCTGACGAGGGAGAACAAGAGCCTTCTTACAGTAACAGCACTGTTAGTTACGGAGTACTTACTGTCCACCAGCCATGGTACCACGTACCTCGTGTGTGTTGTTTCTCTGGGTTGTGAGGACAACCTGGGGACAAGGGTGGTGGTGGTGATACTGCTTTACAGTTTTTACAGATGGGGAACTGAGGCCTGGAAAGCCTGAGGGTCTTGTCCAAAGTCACAGGGCTAGGAGGTCATCCTGCCAGGAACTGAACTCACAAATACCAGACTCGAGATTTTAAGGATTGTCCCTTCTCCGAAATATATCGTTAGGGCTGCTTCTGTGTGTCTGTTTGGATATAGGGCCTACATACCAAAACTCTAAATGCTTAGTTTAATAAGCTCACGCCCTTGTAACCACCACTGTGGTCAAGCACTAGATGATTTGACCATTGCCCCAGACACTCCCCATCGATGTATCCCCTCCCAGGAGCACGCATGGGCTTCTTTACATTTCAGGGAGTGCTGATGCGGAGGAGGGAGTGAAGGAACTAGGCTTCAACGGTCACAAATGGGCTGTTGCCCTGCGAGGGCCAGACAGGTAACTCGGGAGTGACACATATCAAGTGGCATCTCAGTTAAAGGTGACTCTGTGGTACCTTTTGTTCAGGTTAAAATCCTTGGAGTTGCACTTGACTTTTCCCTTGTCTCACATGACACATAGAGTCCATCAGGAAATCCTGTTGGCCCTGTCTTTAAACTACATGGAGGATTCAACCACTACTCCCTTGCTGGGTTGCCACTACGCCGTCACATCTCAACTGAATTATTAAAATGGTGTCCTGGGGCGCCTGGGTGGCTCAGTCGGTTAAGCGTCTGACTTCGGCTCAGGTCATGATCTCGCGGTCCGTGAGTTCGAGCCCCGTGTCAGGCTCTGTGCTGACAGCTCAGAGCCTGGAGCCTGTTTCAGATTCTGTGTCTCCCTCTCTCTCTGCCCTTCCCCTGTTCATGCTCTGTCTGTGTCTCAAAAATAAATAAACGTTAAAAAAAATTAAAAAAATAAATACATAAAAATAAAAAAATAAATAAAATGGTGTTCTCACTGGTCTCCCTGCTTCCCCTGCATACTGCAGTCATCTGTTCTCAGTGCAACATCCACAGTGACCATTTCTCTGAGTCAGATCGTGTCACCCCTCTGTTGAATCTCGTCAGTGGCTTCCATGTCATTCAGGGTAAAAGCCAAAGTTCTTCCCAGGGCAAACAAAGCCCTAAGTGGCCCACGTACCTCTCTGTCTCCTTCCCTGACTCTTCTTCCGTGTGTTGGCCCTGGTCCAAGCACACTGGTCCCCAGCTGTTCTGGAAGTGTGCCAGCCTGCTTTATTCCCATTTGCTCACCCCTTCTGAGCAACACTTTCTCTCCAACCCGATTCAAAATTGCAAACTCCCTGTGTTCCTGGTACCCCTGGTCCCTTTCCCTGCTTTATTCTTCTCCTGCTTCCATACTATATCATCAGTATAATGTATCTTATTTATTATCGGACTCCCTCATGAAGGCAAAGATTTTTGTCTGTCTTGGTCACTGCTGGTCACCCCTGGCACCTAGTGGACCCTCCAGAAATGTTTATTGTATAAATGAGCAGAAAATGCAAGGAGTGCCTGTAAACCAGCACCAGCAGATTTTTCCCTTGTAGGATGCAGGCTGTTCTTGCTGGGGCCATCGATTTCTTTTAAGACAGAAATGCAGATATTTTTGAGAAATCTTCAGTTTTTAAAAAATGTTGACAACTAAACCAATTTTTTCAAAAGGCTATGTATGAAATTTTCTTAAAAATCCATTCACTGGCTGAATTTGACCCACAGGCCTTAGTTTGCAATCTGTAGCATAAGTTGAACTGGCTTTGCCTTTTGTAAAAAAATTTGTTTTAATGCTTTATTTATTTTTGACAGAGAGAGAGAGAGGGGGAGAGCGAGAGAGAGAGAGAGAGAGAGAGAGAGAGAGAGAGAACAAGCGGGGGAGGGGCAGAGAGAGAGGGAGACAAAGAAACTCAAGCAGGCTCCAGGCTCTGAGCTGTCACCACAGAGCCCGACGCGGCTCACAAACCACGAGATCATGACCTGAGCAGAAGTCAGATGCTTAACCGACTGAGCCACCCAGGCGCCCCTGGCTTTGCCTTCTTAACTGAAGATTTGCAAGTTTTCCAGAATTAGCAGCCAGAAAATGTATTCCTAAATTTTTCTTCCATGTCCCTTGGTCCTAGTCCAGGAAGCACATCTCCAGAATCACACATCACCAGAGGAGGGGTTAGATATGGCTTGGAGAAGGTTTGTAGAGGGTTTCTACCTATGAAGCATTCGGATCTGGGGCCTGCGTGGGTGCCATCTGGTGGTGCCAGCACTGGAATCCAAGTGTCCTTAAATGTTCGTCACTGGTCTTCCAGATATGCATCACTTCTTGCCATAGTGCACGATCTCCAGGGCAAGACTTGCAAGAAAATATGAACTAAAATGAATTGCAATGCTGAAACCCTGAGGTGTGCTCCGTGTAGGCGCAGACCCTGAAGTGTGATCAAAAAGGCACCCTCTTACCTTGCTGGTTGAAGTCCAGAGGGGTCCACTTCTAGAGAAGTAGTTTGGCAATATGTATCACGCGTACAAATGCATGTACTCTTTGACTAAGGAATTTACCCAACAGAGAAACTCATGTGTGTTGGAAATGAGTTAAGATGAGGAGGTTTCTCACTGTGACACTTTTTTTTCATAACAAAAGCTTGAAAACGACCTAAATGTTCTATAACATGTAAGTGGATAATAATAAGTAAAAAACAATAAACAAAATCTTTGTGTGCCGATACGTCAAGTCCTCCTGCGTGACTGTTTTATTTATTTATTTTTATAGCAGGCCGATAACATTGTGTATGCTCTGCTACCATTTGTAGCATGAAAGGGGATTGTACATGCATAGCTCTATACATGCATAAAATATCTCTGGCACAGCAAAGGGCAGTCCGTTATCAGCGGTTACCTCTAAGAAAGGGAGTTGGTGACAGAATCACAAGGAAGAATAAACTGTCAATAAATTTACTTCAGGATATTTTTATTTTGAACTGTGTAAATATTTACTACATTAAAAAGAAATGCCAGGGTACCTGGGTGGCTCAGTTGGTTAAACAGCCAAGTCTCTGTTTCGGCTCAGGTTATGATGTCACAGATTCATGAGCTCAAGCCCCACCTGGGGCTCTGTGCTGACAGCGTGGAGCCTGCTTGGGATTCTCTCTCTCCCCTCTCTCTCTCTGCCCCTCCCACACTCATGCTCATTCCGCACACCCCCCCAAATAAATAAGTAAATAAATAAACTAACAAACTTGAAAAAATTAAATTAAAAAAAGGAGAAAAAGAAATGCCTTATTATGTGCTTAGAAATTTCCCTAGAAAGGCACCTATTGTAGTGTTGTTTCTAATAATGAAAAACGGGAGCAGTCTTTCATATCAAATAATTGGATATGGGTTAAATAAAAATTTTACCCTATGTAAGTGAGTTTATTCTCATTTTGTAAATTTCTGATACAACTTTTTTTGCCTTTTTCTCTCTTGATTAAAGATATTGCCTGTAACTTCATGTTGGAATATGTCCATTCTTCGGATCTTTTTAGTTTTTTTTTTTCCAGACCTCTTCAGAAGAGTCTTTTTGTTCTTTTTTGTTTTGGTGAGGAGTGGTAACATTTTGAGGAAGAAAGTAATGATAACTTTAATAAAAATGATTAAGGCCAAGAAAAAATTAGGGTGATCAAGTCAGCAAGCTTATCACTTCTTAGCCTTTTGGCTAAGATCAAGTGCAAATCACCAAGCTTGATTCTTTTGGGCAGATGACTGCATAACCCTTAATTTATTAAAACATTACATTGTGAGCTTTTATTCAGGCCTTATTAGATAATCAGCCATAAAGAGAAATTTGTACTATTTCACATGGGTTTAAATAGGTTTCTCTTCCTCTCGAATTCTGTAATTCTAAGTTAGCTTTATATTGGAACACCATACAGTCTCTTTTCCCTGAAAACACATTCTAGAAAGTGACTTAATCTTGTTATAACCTTATTAGCCAAAATGCAGCCATCATTAGCATTATTTGACATATGAACTTGGGCAGAGCCCTTTATTTTGCTTTAGTTTTTCTTCCCAGTAAAATAAATTGGCAGAATGTTGAGCCCTTGGGATTGTGTTGGACATGCAAGACATCATAATTGTATTTACGTGTAGTTCATAATTTTTATCATAACATGCATTTACTAATGCTTTTGTAGAGAGTTTGCCCTTGCTCCAGCGTACTCTGGAAATGTAATTAAAAAAAAAATTATCAAACAGAGGCTGATCTGTGGCAAATTTTTTTACCTTTCCATGGGAAAATAAGAAAAAATAAGGATAAGGTAGGGGAGTTTTTAAGTTTGTGTGTTCAATTCGAAGGATTCATCTTAATTCTAAAATCGAGATTGTCAAGTTGTTAAGATGGATGTCAAGATAATCTTTTAAGAAATGATAGGTGATCATTATTATTATTAATTTTTTGTGTGATCGTTATTCTTAATTTCATTTTATTGGTTTGTAAAATCTATTCCTCTACTAGATGAGAAAGAAAGCTGAATCCTGTGGCTGATCACGTAAGCTCTGAAATCATTCAAATCTGAAATCTGCATGATACCTACATCATATAGTGCACATACCTGTTCATCAGTTTTAAATATTGGAGATTCCAATGGAATATTGTCTTAGTCGGCTTGCCGTAACAAAATATCATAGATTGGGTGGCTTAAACCACAGAAATTTCTTTTCTCATAGGTCTGGCGGCTGGAAGTCAAAGATCAGGGTGCCAGCATGGTCGGGTTTTAAGTACCTCTTCCTGCCTTGAGACACTGCTTCTCATTATTTTCTTTCTTGATAGACGGAGACCAAGGTGTCTGGCCTCTCTTCTTATAAGGGCACTCATCCCTTCATGAAGACCCCACTCTCATGACCTAATTGAACCTTAATTTCCTCCCATAGGCCCCATCTACAAATACCATCACGTTGGGGGTTAGGGCTTTAGCATGTGAATTTTGAAGATACAGACAGTCACCCCAATGCAAGTGTCACTATGGTAGTAGGTGTTGTGGTGCTGTTTGGATAACATTAGGCCAGGGATACAGGAATATTCAAATCCTTCCTTAATTAAGCTACCACTAAATTTGGGGAATAATGGCAAAACAAGGCAAATAACACTATTACTAACTAAGGCTTTGAAATCTCTAACTCCAAGGCAAAACTCTGGTAAGCAAAGCAGTTAGGACAGGAGAATTCATTTGCTTTATTAGATGGCTGGCTTGAAAGAACAGCAATAGAGGTTGAAATCCACAGCCCATGAGCCAAGAATGGCTTTTACATTTCAAATGGTTAAAAAAATAATCAAAAGATTTTGTACCATCTGAAAATTCTATAAAATACAAATTTTAGTGTCCGCAAATAAAGTTTCATTGGAACACAGCCCTGCCCGTTCCTTTATGCATTGTTGTAACTTTCATGCTACCATGGCAGACTTGTATTGTTGCCATGAAAAGAGACTGAAAGAGACTGAAAGATTTATTATCTGACCCTTTAGAGAAAAAGTTTGCCAATCCCTGATCTACAAACCAAGCTTGCCAATGATTTGTTTCGCCTGTTCCCGAGACTAAATCTTAGCTGAAAATGTTTATTCAAAAAGGTGCAGTTATACCCATCGGCACTAGAAGAAATGGATCCAGAGACAGAGAGTATTTACCCCAAAGCCTGGCATGAGCTAGTCTAGGGATTGTCCACTTCAGGCTGTCCAATGCCAGACCCTCATTCTAAGAAAAACTGAGAAAGACAGATGGCTTCACTGAAGGATGAAAGTACACAAGAGACCCTCAGTCCATATGCTGATGGACTGAAAGTTCAACCCTTCCCAAATACAGTCTAGGGTCCTAGAATTGAAGCAAACTAAATGAAGGTTTACCTTCCTTTGAGTCTCTACCCTTCAATTAATAGGTATCCTTGGAGTCAAAGGAGGAATGGAAGCTAAGAGTGGTACCACCCTTTCTGCAATTCAGCCTTGACCAGTGAAATTGATGGCACTGTTGACATATCAGGCTACTTCCTCTCTTTCTGATTTGTTTTTGTTTTGGTTTCTCTCCCCTCCCCGCCCCCCCCCCCCCAACACACAAAGGTGATTTTAAAGGATGTGGATTCACTTCTCTATGTGGACACCGACGTTCTCTTTCTGAGACCTGTCGATGACATATGGAAGCTTCTGAGGCAGTTTAATGCCACCCAGCTTGCAGCCATGGCCCCTGAGCATGAAATCCCCAAGATTGGCTGGTACAGCCGCTTTGCTCGGCACCCTTTCTATGGCTCTGCGGGAGTTAATTCAGGAGTCATGCTGATGAATTTAACTCGTATAAGAAGTGCCCAGTTTAAGGTAAGGAAATACTTTATATTTCATGTTTAAAATTCGGGATTTTGTCATTTCAACAGTGATGTTCCTAGATTGTCAATGTACTGCTTTTGGAAGTAAGGCGCTTGTAGGTGAGGAAGGAAGGAGCCAGGGAAGAGGAAAATATTTGCAAAGTTATGAAATGTTTGTTCAGGAAGAGCCCAGGTGTTTATGGTATTTAAAGCTACAGCAGAGTTACTATTCAAGAATGTTATGTTGCATTTCTGAATTCTATAATGTTTGAATTCTGTGTTTACCCAAAGCTTCAAAAACCATGGAAAATTTTGTGAAATTATCCTAGGGATATATTTACATATGTATACAGAGATATTTGTACAAGGCTGCTCATGGCCTCATCTTTTATCCTAGTAGAGAACTGGAAAGAACTTAAATGAACCTCAGTAGAGAGCTAGTCAATTAAAAAAAATCATCCTCTAATTAAGAAGTAGATCAATCTATAGGTAAGATACATAAGATCTCTAAAAAGATATTAAGGGAAAAAAGTTAAAATGCAACAAAGCATGGTACCATAAGTATGATCTCTTTTATGGCTTAGAAATTTCCGGAAGGAATACCTAATAGAATACCTGATTGTTAACCGTGGATATTTCTGGGAAGAGTGGGGGTGGAAATGGTAGGAGGATGGAGGAAGAATACTTTTACCTTTTAGTTTTATCTTTGTGTGCTATTTGAATATTTAGTCTATAAATGTGTTGCTTTTATTTTTAAAGTAAATTATGTTAAGACAAGGAGAAGGTGTTTTCCCTTAGATACCTTAACTCTGCCATCTGTATTTTGTTCCTTCCCCTCTGAGGCAGGAATTAAGCATAAGAAAGAGAGTTTCAATTTGGGCATAGTTTTCTGAGTGGAAACTACAGCCCCAACTAGTGGTTCCTGGCCCATCTAGTATCTATGTGCTACCCCATCTGGCAAAACTCTACAGTTTCCAGCCCTAGTTTTGCTTTGTCCTATGTCTTGAGGCCAGCAGGACCCCTCCTATTTGCTTCATAGGGGGATTTGGGGGATTTGGGGTCCTCTGCACTGTTTCTCAGTGGACAAAATGTATTTGCTTTGCCTCAGCCATTCTAATGGTTGTCTCTTTTCCAGAACAGCATGATTCCAACAGGCTTGGCTTGGGAGGACATGTTGTACCCTCTGTACCAGAAGTACAAGAATGCCATCACATGGGGAGACCAGGATTTATTAAATATTATTTTTTATTTCAATCCAGGTAGGCTCTCTTGCGAGAATGCCCTTTGTGTAGGAGTCCGCCCACCTCGCCCCTCAGAGCGCATTCCAGCCTGGTCTGCTATTGACTGAGCCTGAATTGTGCCTGTGTCCCCTGTGAAGTGCGTCCTTTCATTCACCCCCTGGGCTTCTCCCAGAGGCGGCCCACACACTTCTGACACAAAAGGCCAAATGTTGAAACCTCCAACACTGGACTCCGTTTTTTGAGAATATCTTTTCGATTTTTGCCACACCATTCTTCTAAGAAGTGTGGTCCAAACTAATGGCAGGGCACAGAACTGAATGACAGCATTATAGGCTAGGCACGAGGCCTTCCACAGCTGAACAATGGCTAGATTGAGGGGAATTGATTTCTTGAGATCCCTACAGTTAAGTGACTTGTCTGGGAGTTAAATGAGCCTAAAATAAGGACTTAGATTCCCCAGTTCCTTTTTCTTTTCACGGGAGGCAAAAGATGTTCTTAGATTGTTACATCAGTGATTTGGCGGAGTTGGGGGACAGAGGGAGAAGAACATTTCTGATCTATGTTTCTTGGCTGTTGTCGACACCTAAAACTAATAAAATTTCCCTCTTCTTTGCTAAAACCATTATTTATGTTGTTAAAAATCAAAACCATGTTTTCTCCTTGAGAAAGACCTTTGGGGGAAAAAAAGGGCACTCCTCACCTGGACCTATTCCATCCATTTCTTTGCCTTTAAAAAATCCTGAAGTAGAGACTCCTGTTTATAAAGACTTCTTTCTGTCTGTCATGTCACCTTGGAAGCACCTACTTTGTACTTGAAATTTTTTTAAAACAAAACTCTGAACTAAAACCTAATGTCGTATGTCGTTGGATCTAAATGGAGCAAATCCTGGAAAAGAAAAAAAAGCAGATTGAAACTGAGTTTCTGGGGAAAATTCCCACTAGTAATTCATTGATGAAGGGACTGTCTTGGCCATTCACTGGTGGCCTGTTTTAATCCATTTCCCTCTGATAGTAACAGGGAATTTAAGGTCTGTATCTCCTCCTTTTCTTCATAAGCAGATTTCATCTTTTTTTCTAGGTGTTGATGTATTAGTTAGGACTCTTGGTTGCATATAAAAGATCCCCCAAGTTAGCCCAAGCACAAAGGATACTTTTTTATAAGCAAACTGATGTCTGCTAGAAACCAGGGCAGGAAGGCCAGCAGGCTCAGCCCGGGACATGAAGCAGGACGGGGAAATTGATGAGGATCCCAGGTCGGACTTGCTTTCTCCCACTGAGGTTGTTTATTCTTCTCGTTGTGGACCTCATTCTCTGCTCCTCAGGCCTCAAAGTAGAGTACCAAGGCTTCATACGCCAGGTGCAGCCACATGGAAGGATTAACCCCCAATTCCATCCCAATTCCAAATTCCCAGGGGGAGAAAGCAGACGGTTCCAGCTAGACCAGGAGCATGGAGCTGAGAAATCATGGCTGACATTTATTATTTACTAAATGCCAGGTGCTGTTCTAAGCATTATCTTCTTTAATCCTCAAAACCACCCGAGAATATAATCCCCATTATACAGACAAAGATACCAAGGGACAGAGAGTTTGTTCAATAATTTGCAGCACTGCTAATGAGTGACGGAGGAGGGGTACAAACCCAGGCCATTCCCAACTTCAGCCCTATGGGTTTGGGAGAGAGGGGAAATGCTAAACAAGGGGAATCCTACAGAGCTGGGCAGACATCCCAAAATGTATCTCTCCACTGAATTATTTGTCCTTTAAATATTGCAATTTTCCCTCTGTAATGTGGCTAAAACTATCTTTTACAAGCCCATCTGTACATACTCCCAAATAGGAATTCAAAAGATTCGCACAATTTCCTCCCCAGAAATCCTCTTAGCCTGTTGCAGATTATTTGAGGACGTGATCAGTGAGTAAATAATACTTGAATGCAGTTGTAAGCAGCTTTGCAATTAGACAGGAGCCCTTGTCTTTAATTGGAGCTGAAAACCAGCTGGTTTTCTCTGTGCTCCCCATCGTAAATCCATTGAGTACTTGAACATTATAAAATAATTTTTCAAGTTGTTCTAAACCCTGGTTCTTAGCAGGACCAATAACCAAGTTTTCTAGCTTTAGATCAGCAAATTACTAGGTAACTCCTTGATTATTCTTTGTGTCATCTGCATTGGATCTTCCTCTTTCATACCTTTTTCAGGTGCTTTATTAAACATGAGATCTTTGAACTGAAATCCATTGATATCTTTCACATTATAAGCCTTTTCTTTGTTTATATGGGTTGCGATCACTCTCTCTAAACCCGAAAACTATTTTGAAAAAAGATGTGTCACCTTTATCCCTAGAAAGGAGAGAGGGAGAGGAGATTGGCCCGAACACAGGATATAAACATACTTGCTATTATGGTTCTGTAAGTTGCCATGGACAAAGAAGCAACGCACAAAAAACCTGAACACATGTCTGGAACATTACTCTTATAGCCTCCTGTGGTCAATAACACCACTTGTTAAAATGTGTGTGTGTATTTTTTTAATGTTTATCTATTTATTTTTAGAGAGAGAATGGGAGGAGGGGCATAGAGAGAGAGAATCCCAAGCAGGGCTCCACGCCATCAGCACAGAGCCCGACGCAGGGCTCAAACCCATGAACCGTGAGATCATAACCTGAGCTGAAATCGAGAGTCAGACGCTTAACCAACTGAGCCACCCAGGTGCCCTTTAAAATGTGTTATAGTCAGGCCAGCTAAGGAAGGGACCAGGGGGCGGTCCTGGGAACACATGGGGCAGACTGTGCTAGGCCTCTTGGGAATCTGCTAAGGACCAAAGCTGATTTCTCTATCCCTCAGACGCCCCAGGATCTCTGCTGTCCTTGCTTCTCTCCACACCTACCTGATTCCATTCTATTTCTCAGCATTCTCTTTATATGTGGCCCAGCCTAACAAGCCCACAGCCAATGATGATGCATATTTGGTAACAGCCCCCTATGTTTCCTAATTCACATTCTTGAAGAGAGAGAGAAACCAAGGAGAGAGAGAAAGAGAGACAAATTTGCCCAGCCCAGCCTATAACTGATTTCCAGCCCAGCTGAAACTTAGTTCTCTTTGGATAGGGAGACCACCCACAATCTGGTCATCAGGAGCCAGAAGATCAAGGCCTTGTGGCATTTTCCTTTCTCAGACATGAGCCCCTAGGTCTCTCCTTTCTTCGGGAATAATTTTCATAAAGGTGGGCTGTGCGCAGGGAAGGAAGGAAATGGAACCAGCCAAGTATAGATGACGAGGCAAGGCACTCAGCCAGATAGTAACAGTAGGATGCTGCCCACTGGGAGAGGGAAGAGCTGAAATATCCCTGGAATATACCCAGGTTGTCATGGGCTCTACATAGGGTAGTTGAGTGAGGGGTTTGGTGGGGCCACAGGGAGCAGGACACATACTCACATGGCACAGGTCTCTTCAGTGGCCCCATTAGGGCCTTGTTCTCACACTGCCAGGGTCACTGGAGCCCTGCATTTGAGTGTGCAGCCACCCTGGACCCTCCCCCACCCCAAGAGCTCCCAGCATCTGGCAGCGATGAGTGTGTTGCCGGAGTTGACAGCCCCCACTATCTGGTGTTAGGACTGTTCTGGGAGACTGGAAACACCTTATTGTTTGGGGAATCTGGGGGTTTCATGAGCTCTGATACAAAGCACAAGAATGAAGATTGTAGGGTCCTTGTGGGAAGGGATTGTATCTACTTTTTGTCTTTCACGTGCAAGACTTCACGCCTGAAGCAGGGTTGGTCTTCAGAAGTGTTGGCTGGTTGAACACATGGATTTAAGAGAACAGAGGAGAAAGTCCACAGGAGGGAAAGCGAGGAGAGGAAGGAGAAAGAGAAAGTAAGAGAAAGCAGAAGAACACGTGTGGTAAAGGAACGTATAAGGTTCCATGCACTCATTCATTCAGCAGGTATTTTTGAGCGCCTACTATGTGCCAGCCACCATGGTGCGCACTGGGGATATGACAGCAGACAGAATGGACAAGTTCCTCTTTTCATGATACCCACCTTTTAATTGGAAGAGGTAACCTTCCAAAGAACAGCAACTAGTTCCAAATCACACGTTGTGATAAATGCTATCAAGGGAACAGATGAGAGGTTGAGAGAAAGAGCCTGTCTGGAAGGAGAGGATTGCTTCTTTAGATTGTGCGATCAGGGAGGCCTTCTTGGAAGAATTAATTGCCCTTCTTTGGAACAGGGCACATTCTGGAAGAAGGAAGAAGAGGATGCTAGGAAAGCCTAGTTCCAGAATGAGACAGTAAAGAAACAAAACTAAAAAATGAAAATAACTGTTAATGATGATGCAATCCAACAGCCTCCATTCTGTTGGTAATATAGCAAATGAGGAGTAAGCCTGTTTCACCATGAAGTG
This sequence comes from Prionailurus viverrinus, assembly GCF_022837055.1. Lineage (NCBI taxonomy): Eukaryota > Metazoa > Chordata > Mammalia > Carnivora > Felidae > Prionailurus > Prionailurus viverrinus. The sequence goes on from NC_062562.1 coordinate 39,554,335, forward strand.
AAGATGACCAGGCATTGAGCTCTTCCATAATCTTAAAGATCTCAAGAGTACGAAATAATCAGAAACGTAAGGAACAATCAATTCACACAGTACTTTGCAAATAGTTAGGAGGCTCTGGAAATAAATGTAGACCCCTGAAGGGATCACTGACGGACTCCAGAGCCATAGATAATCAGTTAATGAGCTTCTTTATCTATGTAAAATGAGAGGAAAATAGCAAAGACTCAGGGCTTAAACAGGGCTTGGCTTGGAAAAATATTTTAAAATAAATTGCAGTGGTTTAAGGCTCTGGGGATTTGGAATTTTAAAACCACTCACCGTATTATTTCCCGAGCAGCGGAAAGTAACCTGGACATTTCCCCATGCTATCATTTTTAACCATCAGATTTTGACAGCCCTGATAATCGTGCTTAAAATAGATCCATTTCAGAATGGTTATTGATCACATGCCAAATAACCATCATGAGTCCACTCTGCATGTTCATCAACTGATCTCCATAGGGGATGCCTCTTCAGTCCACCCCTCTTCTCCTTCCCCCCTTAAAAAATGGAGATTACAAAGTGTAACCCATGCAAAATTTGTGAATAAAGAGACACGTCTGTTACTTTTTAACTGCCCACTCTTGATTTTCCTTTCTTTGGGTAACAGGGCTCCAGTTTTCTCAGGGGAATTACTCTTCCCTCTCTCTCTCTTTCTGTCTCTTCATCCCCTCCCTCTCCCCCTCCCTCCCCATACCCCATTCGCTCTTGCAAGCATTCTTAGAGCCTAGTCTGCTCCTGACTCCCACTCGCCCAGTCAGACCATGTCCTCCCAATCTGACTGGGGATCCAGGAGTAGAAAGTAGCCAAGGTTGTGGAACTGGCAGCAGTCGTGAAAAGCTGACATTAATTAGTGCCCACCTCTCAGAGCCCAGGAGCTGTCCCACTTCTTGACCCAGTTCAGCTTTACCTCTGATTTTATGAGCCACCCGCTCTTTCCAAAGGCAAATTCCTTTCTCTTATTCATTTTCTCCTTCAAACTAGAATCAAAGTTAGTTACTTGCAATCCACTATAGACTGATTATTTCTTGAATGTTTTAGGTCAGAGCATTCTATATATGACAAGTTTGTTACCATTATCTTCCCCTTGGAAGAGACTGAATTTATCCTAGCGAAATTGAACGGCTCATCTTTTGTAAAGCACACTCTGATTTCCAGACTCTTCACCATGATCCGGTCATTTTCTCCTTGAATGCTCTTCCAGGCCTGCATTTCTGACTGTCAAAGTCCCATCCTTAGTCTGTAAGCCTGAGTTCAAATGAAACTTTACTTAAATGTCCTCCTTTCTATGAAACCTGATAAAAACATGTTCATCTTACTATATACTCTATGCTGTCTCCTGTACAAGAGTATAAATTCTCCAAGAGCAGGAGCAGAACCTTATCATCCAACGACACCACTGCCTTGCAGTGTGTGAATAAATGCTTGTTTCAATGTATATGCTCCATGTGTTTTGTGTTTCTTCCTCTGAAAAATTCTGAAGGAAAAATTCTGAAGGAAAAATTCTGAAGGAATTCTGAAGGATTGTAAAAGATGTGAATTGAATTCTGTCTAGAAACCAGTTGCATACTCAGAGTTCAACCGCTGGGTTCTTAGCTGGTCTTTGGGAGATCAGTAAGCCCCTAAACTTATGAGCAAATGTTCTTAGATATATCTAGTTGTACTTTTCCAACGATGGGGTCTAAAGCTTTTGTTAGATTCTTTTTTTACAATTTTTTTAAAGTTTATTTATTTATTTTGAGAGAGACAGAGGCAGTGCAAGTGGGGGAAGGGCAGACAGAGAAGGAGACAGAGAATCCCAAGCAGGCTCCGCACTGTCAGCTTGGAGCCAGATGTGGGGCTCAAACTTACAAAACCGGGAGATCACGACCCGAGTTGAAACCAAGAGTTGGACACTTAACCGACTGAGCCCCCCAGGCATCCCAAGGTTTCATTGCATTCCGAGAGAGATGCGTGGATCCATAAAAGTTTAATAATTACTGGCCACCTGCATAGCTACAAACAGTTGGAGTAAAACATTTATTACCAATGTACTATGTGTTGGGAACTATGCTAGACTCATTGCTTTGATTTTGTTTTATCCTACCAGTGACCTAATGCAATAGTTCTTAACAGTAACATTGGTGATAATTATTACACCTAACAGTTATTGTGTGCTTTCTAATGTGCTAGGTACTCTTCCAAATACTTATTTTATTATTTTTTTAAATTTACATCCAAGTTAGTTAGTATATAGTACAACAATGATTTCAGGAGTAGATTCCTTAGTGCCCTTTACCCATTTAGCTCGTCCCCCCCCACAACCCCTCCAGTAACCCTCTGTTTGTTCTCTGTATTTAAGAGAATCTTATGTTTTGTCCCCCCTCCCTATTTTTATATTATTTTTCCTTCGCTTCCCTTGTGTTCATCTGTTCTGTGTCTTAAAGTCCTCATATGAGTGAAGTCCTATGATATTTGTCTTTCTCTGACTGACTAATTTCGCTTAGCATAACACCCTCTGGTTCCATCCATGTAGTTGCAGATCGCAAGATTTCATTCTTTTTGATTGCCGGGTCATACTCCATTGTGTGTGTGTATATATATATATATGAATGTATATATATATGTATATATATTGTATATATATATGTATATATGTATATATATATATTATATATATGTATATATAATATATACATATACACCCCACATCTTCTTTATCCATTCATCCATCGATGGACATTTGGGCTCTTTCCATATTTGGCTATTGTTAATAGTGCTGCTATAAACACGGGGGTGCATGTGTCCCTTCGAAACAGCATTCCTGTATCCCTTGGATAAATGCCTAGTAGTGCAATTGCTGGGTCATAGGGTAGTTCTATTTTTAGTTTTTTGAGCAACCTCCATACTGTTTATCAGAGTGGCTGCCCCAGTTTGCATTCCCACCAGCAGCGCAAAAGAGATCCTCTCTCTCCGCATCCTCGCCAACACCTGTTATTGCCTGAGTTGTTAATGTTAGCCATTCTGACAGGTGTGAGGTGGTATCTCATTGTGGTTTTGATTTGTATTTCCCTGATGCTGAGTAATGTTGAGCAGTTTTTCATGTGTCGGTTGGCCATCTGGATGTCTTCTTTGGAGAGGTGTCTATTCATGTCTTTTGCCCATTTCTTCACTGGATTATTTGTTTTTTGGGTGTTGAGTTTGATAAGTTCTTTATAGGTTTTGGATACTAACCCTTTATCTGCTATGGCACTTGCAAATATCTTCTCCCATTCTGACAGTGGCCTTTTAGTTTTGCTGATGGTTTCTTTCGCTGTGCAGAAGCTTTTCATTTGGAGGGGGTCCCAATAGTTCATTTTTGCTTTTGTTTCCCTTGCCTCCAGAGATGTGTTGAGTAAGAAGTTGCTGCGGCCGAAGTCAAAGAGGTTTTTGCCTGCTTTCTCCTCGAGTATTTTGATGATTTCCTATCTTACATGTAGGTCTTTCATCCGTTTTGAGTTTATTTTTGTGTATGGTGTTAAGAAAGTGGTCCAGGTTCATTTTTCTGCATGTCGCTGTCCAGTTTTCCCAGCACCACTTGCTGAAGAGGCTGTCTTTATTCCATTGGATATTCTTTCCTGCTTTGTCAAAAATTAGTTGGCCATACGTTTGTGGGCCCATTTCTGGGTTCTCTATTCTGTTCCATTAACCTGAGCGTCTGTTTTTGTGCCAGCATGTTCCAAATACTTATAAGCTCAGTTCGTACTCCCCAGAATCCTCTGGACAAGTGATATTTACAGTCCTCCTCCTTTTACAGATGATGAAACTCGGGCCCACAAAAATTATGTAATTTGCCTGAATGCATGCAAGTAGTGGTAATCCTGCATTCAAACCCAATGGATTGACTTCAGAGCTTGCCTCCTTAGCCATTACACTGTACGGTCACAGCCAGCACATGATAAAGCTGGAATTCAGCCCCAGATAATTTAGCTTCCCTTTACTGCTTCTAAATTGGGGTCCAGATAACTCACCAACGTCATAGAACCAGGAGGTGATAGAAGCCAACTTCGAACATAGCCTTTGTTTGATTCCACAGCCTTTCTATTCATCCTCTGCCTTAGAGTGCCCTCACTGGACTAGGTCCTCTACAGAGGCTGCAAAGAGGGGAAGGTTTCCTTTTTTAGTGGGTCCTGCATTTCCTGGGAAGAGGCAGAAACCTGCATCACCAGTCTCAAACAACACAAAGGCAGGAACCAGACTTTCCTTTGTCCACTGAATGCATAGCAGGCGCTCAATAAATATTTGTTGATTCAATCAGCATATTTACAGAAACAGAGATGGCTTCTAGGGTGATTCACTCAGCAGGGAACATTAGCAGGTGCTTAAGCAGGAATTGCAATTGCAGATGCAGGCAGGTATCAGAAATGAGTGATGGGATTCACGGGGTTACAAAAGGCCACAATTGGGCTGAGGTCAGACACCGTTTAAAAGCACACAGGCAGGGGCACCTGGGTGGCTTGGTTGGTTAAGCACCAACTCTCGGTTTCAGCTCAGGTGGTGATCTCACAGTTCATGAGTTCGAGCCCCGCGTTCACCTCTGCGCTGACAGCATGGAGCCTGCTTGGGATCCTGTCTCTCTGCCCCTCTTCTGCTTACTTGTGCTCTCTCTCTCTTTCAAAACTAAATAAACTTTAAAAAATAATAATAAAAAATAAAAGCAAAAAGCATTTTTAGATATTTTCCCTCATGGAACCCTTATGCCCCCCTCTGCACTGTTGGGCAGAAAAGTTGCACAACTAAAAGAGGAGTTTAAATCCAGATAATGTGACTTCAGGATGAGCACTACCCTCTCCCAGCTATGGATTCTAAGTGTGGAAGTGAATGTAAGAGCAACATCATGGCGGAAAGGGGTCCTCCAGAGAAAAGGAAAAGCTCACAGGGTGTTGGGAATGCTTAGGAATTGGAGGGTGCCTGGATGTCAGCGTGGCCTGTAAAAACTGAGTGGTAGAATTATTATACACAGTCTGCCAGAGAGGATGTGTGCTTTCCATCTTGAAGTTCTCTGTAATTCTCTAAGCTGTGGTCCTTTCCATGAGAAGGGAGAGCTCTCAGCCCAACAAAAGAGCACAGCTTTATGTTGCTCTTCTGACAGTGGTAATTGATTTGCTCTAATGCTTCTGTGTTCTCACTGGGGGCCTTTCTCATAAACAGTGACAAACATTCGCAGAGAGCTTTGATCCATACTTCTCCAGCCCCAGCCCTAAAAGGCATCAAGCTACAGAGCCAGGAAGCTCAGTGGACATGACTTTATTGCTGATTTTACAACCCTAGCTACCAGGAGGAAATTTTCTGAGTCCAACAGAATTAGAGCCGAGTTTTTCAACCTTGGCACTGTTACTTTTATGGGGGCTGTCCTGTTCGTTGTGGAATGTTTTGAGTATCCCAGGTCTCTACCTGCTAGATACCAGTAGTGGCCTCCTCCATATCTCCCTCCAGACATCACCCAATGGCCCCAGGGGAGCCCTGGCAAAGAACCACCAGCTTAGAGACGCACGCACAAATATACCAGTGTGCACATGATTGCTCACAGTGTATATAGTCACCTTGACACGGGGGCTTTTTTTTTCCCTTTGCTCTTCTGGGGGGATTCCCCCCCTTTACCCTTGTAGGGTTTTTTTTTTGTTTTTTCCTTCCTGTTGATTTTGTTTGTTGTTTGGTTTTTAATCCAAAGAGGAATCTTTGCTTTGATCTTGATTCCCATTCAAGTCTGTCTGTTTCATAAAACCTTTACAAAGAGGGGATTATAAGCGCTAGCATTGTTGACCACCGCTGTGTGCTTGGCATTCTGCTGAGTGTTTTTTAAATTTAATCCTCACAGTAAGAGGGAGGTCCTGTTGTACCCATCTTACAGATGAGGAAAATGAAGCACAGAGAGGTTGAATCACTGGCTCTAGGTTGCACTGTTTTTGAGTGAAGACAGTTGGGATTCGGACCCAGGCTGTCTGCTGACCTTGTCTGCCTCCTTGTCCGTGATACATTGCCCTTCTTTTTTGGGTGAAACCTACAGCCTCATTAGCATGTGCCCCTTCAATTCCCTACCTCAAAATAAGGACAAAAATGGAGTGACATCAGGGCTGTGGGTCACGGTCACATTCCCATGCACTGAAATCCCGTGTGGTGTGCAGATTATGGAAACACTGGTTTAAGCACCAGTCATGCAGAGGAGAGCCGGCACTGACTGTGGACACGTCTTTCTCTTGTCACCGCCAGAGTGTCTCTATGTGTTCCCGTGCCAGTGGAACTACCGTCCCGATCACTGCATGTACGGAAGCAACTGCAAAGAGGCTGAGCGGGAAGGCGTGTCTGTTCTGCACGGGAACCGAGGTGTCTACCATGATGAAAAGCAGCCAACTTTCAAAGCACTCTATGAAGCAATACGGGATGTAAGTGTGTTCTTGCCGCTCTTCAGCAGACACATGCTTATTCAGCCCGAGACGGTACAGGCACTTTGGTCACCAGTGCCTTTGAAGGCCAGAGAATCCCCCAGAAGCAGTGAGTGATATCCCTTTCCCCAATCCCAGTCACTATTTCATTATATCCACTTGCCCCCTCACACTATATCCACTCAGTATTTACAACTAAGTCACTCTTTTTTTTGTCCTTAAATAAGTTCACTTAAGGAGGAAATTAAATATCATCAGAAAGAAACCCAGTGCCATTTGCCATAATAGAGGGGAATGTGTTAGGGTAACGATAACATAATAAGAACAAAATGATATTATGCAGCTTGAGCTTAGCCTGTTGCCTGGTTGCCAGCATCCTGTTGAACAAGTGGGCGTGGAGGTGGTCGATTAGGACAAGGGGTCCGACTGCAAGTAAGAATCAAGTGTTTATTTACATATTGCAACAGTGTACTCAAGAGGCAAAAAGAGGCACTAGCCCCCGTGTTGCATTTTTACCTGGCAAAGGGTACTGATCAGCAGAATGCAGCCTAGAGGCAAAAGTCATCTCAAGGCCTCTGCATCCTTAGGACCCTGACCTTAGGCCAGGGGAGGAGGAAGGAGAAGGGAAAGAGGGAGGAGTGGAAAGATACCACCCTCCCAATCCATCCCCCCCTCCCGTGTCCATCCTTCCCATCCCTTGTCCCTGGGAGGCCTCGAAATGGAGGTGCCTGGGATGGGAATGCAGATATGCATCTGAGCGTGGCTGGCCCAGGGCAGGGACCTGAGTTTTTGACCCCAATTCCTTCAAGTAAACTACAGGGCGTTGCCTGTGCACCAAGTCAGGTGTCACAAGGGTAGCTCCCAGCCCCTCCAGAGCCAGCCAGCAGCCTTGTCATTACCTGTGATTGAGTCTGAAAGATCACACAGTAGAATTTTGGCCTGGAGCCGGACTTCTCACTGCCTGAGGTCCCCTCTTACAACCTTGAAGGGATTGATTAGCAAGTGCTAGGGAATTAAAGATACCTGGGAACTATTTTCTTGCAGTAAATGGGAAAGTTGATAAAAACCTCACTTTGGGGTTCACTACCTAAAATCTCAAATACTGCCTGCTTTTGCCTTGCATCCCACACTGGGAAACGCTGCATTCGATGTTGCTTTTTATCTGGAGATTGCTAGGAGTGGCAGAGATTCAGGGATGTCCCTTTTGAAACCGTAATTCCAAGACGTAGAGTAGGGGTCAGCAAACTCAGGCCAGATCTGCCTTGCTGCCTGTGTTTGCAAGACATGTGGGCTATGAATGGTTTTGTAAATCACTGGGGAAAAAGGAAAAGACGAATATTTCATAACGTGAGACAGTGATATGAAATTCCAATCTCAGCATTCATAAATACAGTCTTATTGGGACACAGTGACACCCATTCATTTATGTGTTTGGCTGTAGTTGTTGGAAGCCATCATGGCAGAGACGAGTATTTATAACAAACTGTGTAGCCCACAAAGTCTAAAATATTTACTATCTGGTCCTTTATCGGAAACATTTGCTGGCCCCAGACATCAAGTATGTAGATTTAGAGGATTTTTTTCTTAAGAATTTAGAAACCCTCACGGTGTCACAAGTGGGCTTTGGTGGGAGTGAATCCTGAGACACAGGCATACATTTTTGTGTGTGTGAATACTGTGCCTCTTGCTAAGGAGAGTCTCTGGAATTTCCAGAATTTTCTCTGCAGGGAATGAGTTTAGCCTGCATGTAAGCTAAGCTAACACCGCTTTCTTCTCCTGCATTTCCTGCTGGTGGTTTTCAAAGATCAGGTGATTTAATTACACAGAAAATTTGTTCTGTACTTAGTGCTACCATCACGTTAGATATTCAAACATGGCTCCAGGGGCAAAGCCATTGAGGAGTACAAACAGAAGTTCAATGAGTATGCAGCAGGTATATGTACCTCAGAGCTGTTCTTGGGTTTCTTTTGTGATCTGTCAACCCTAGTCTGGAATTGAGCAACTGTGGCTTGAGTTACAATACATCTTGTTTGCTTTCTGGAGGAGCAGAAAGAAAACAAATAACTGTGTCATAAATGATCCTGCCAAATACCCTCAATGATGATCCTCCCATGGGCCTAAAGGGACCATTTTCACTGAATCATTTCAGACAGGAATGCTCTAACCCCATCCTAAAACCTGAATAGAAGTAGACTCCCTCTTGGAAAACATGTTTCCCCGCTGTCCCCAGGGCTGGGCACCGTCATGTGGTGGGGTCAGGGCTTGAGGTAGGGGTCAACAGACCTTGGTTCAAGGCCCAATTTTTGCCCCTTTCTGGTGATTAGTCGTTAACTCTTTGCTCTTACCTTACTGGGCCTCAGTTTCCTCATCTGTGAAATGGAGATGATAATATTACCTACCTCATAAAAGTGTTGCAAGAACGCAACAAACTGATGGTTTTTAAACTTGTAGTATGGCACATGACCTATGGTTGTGCTCAATAATTAGAAGTTATTAACAGTTTCACACTTGCCTCCTTTTCTACCTTGTCCACATAGTCTCACTTGCTCTCTCTCTCTCTTCCTAAGTATTTTCTCTCTCTCACACTGTATTTCTTTCTCCCTTCATCCCTCTCTGAAAATATTCTTCTTGTCCCTCTCCCCTTTCCCCCTTTCCTTCTGTCCCTCTTTCCTGCTTCCTTTCCTTTCCATCTTCTGTCTCTCTCACACACACATCCTAAGCCTGTGTGTCTGTGTTTGGCAAAGGTCTCCTCCCATCGTGACCCAAGGAAGTCATCTATCAGGTACACGTTCTGTCAGTAGTTCTTCCAACAATCATCTATTGCAGGAACAATTCTAGCTTATAGAAACTCAGAAGTTAACAAGACTGATAAAGCCTGGTCCCCAGGACACATATATTGTGGGTGGAGGAAGCCAGACTATACTCACATAAACAAAGAAAGAAGAAAAATTGTACCAGGTAGTGAGAGGTGTTAAAAGGGAACCGGAGCAGGGCAATGGGCTGAGAGTCAGGGGTAGGGAGGAGCGTTAGTGAGCTGGGGTCCTCAGGGGGCCTCCGCTAGCCTGGTAGTGTGATTAGTGGGGGCAGCCCTGGGGCAGTTTAGGGGGAGATACTGCTAAGGAGAAGGAATAAGCCAGGGAAAGCCCCTGAGGCAAGGGTGAGTTTGGTGAGCCCGAAGGACAGGGAAGAATTCAGTGTGGCCAGAAGGACAGAGACAACAATGACAATTCCAGGTCACATGGAGCCTTGAGGACAAAGAGGAATTGGAATCTTACTTTATTGCAGCGTGAAGCCCCTGCAGGAAAGTGATACGGTCTGATCTTTGCTTTAAAAGTATCACCTCAGTAACTCAGTGCGAGGAGGCAAGAGTGAAAACACAAGGGCTATTGATGAGAGTTACTGGAGACATCCAGGAGCAACATGGGGATGGCACGTACTTGTGTGGCACCGGGAAGGTTGGCAGTGGTGGCCACATGTAGGATTCGTTGGAAAGACAGATTTTACAGCATTTGTGGATTAATGAAAAGAGGGACGTGGGGGAAAGAAAGAATCAAGGATGACTTCCAGGTTTTGACCTATTTTCCTATCACTAGGGACACCATGATGAAAAAGGAGTTGATCAGCAGTCTAAATTGTGCTGTGGAAGAAAACAGTTGTCCCAAACATGGTCCTTCTTGCGTTACATAATGCATAATCTCCTTCTGGGAAGAAATTCGCATTTCTGATAAACACGCTTATGCAATATTTCTGATGAACTTTAAAGGGATTAAGGCTTGTTCTAGGAAACCAGACACCCACCCACTCTGCTGCCAGGCAAGCATTTACTGACCTTTTCACTCTTCTTCCTTTTTTTTTTTCTACTCTCTTTGTATACAATTTCCTCGCCAACAATGAATCTTTAACTTCATTTACTAGAGGCCTTTTCCATTTCATCCAGATTGTAATAAAAATTTGACACATGCTCATAACTACATGATCTTCAGGATCTATTTTGGAAAATTCTGTTTATAGACACCTTTCATGGGAAGACAAGAGAATGTTTTTTTTTTAAAAATGGGGCACCGGGGTGGCTCAGTCAATTAAGCATCTGACTCTTGATCTCAGCTCAGGTCTTGATCTCAGGGTCGTGAGTTCAGGTCCTGCGGCATTGGGCTCCACACCCCACAGGGAGCCTGCTTGAAAAGAAAAGAAAAGAAAAGAAAAGAAAAGAAAAGAAAAGAAAAGAAAAGAAAAGAAAAGAAAAGAAAAGCAAAGCACAGGATTACATGGGGAAAAAACCAACAAGCAGTGTTTGGTACCTGAATTATTAAAATGAATTTCATTGATGTTAGATTTCACTGGTAATTGCCAAACTGTGAACTTCATCAGATTACTATAGACATACCCTAGAGTTTCTTCATTTAAGATTGAGACAAACACAGGGGCACCTGGGTGGCTCAGTCACTTCTGCATCTGACTCTTGGTTTCAACTCAGGCCATGATCTCATGGCTCGTGGGATGAAGCCCCACATCAGGCTCTGCAGTGGCAGTGCACGGACCCTGCTTAGGATTCTCTCTCTCTCTCTGCCCTTCTGTCTGTCTCTCTCTCTCTGTCTCTCAAAATAAATAAATAAATAAATAAATTGGAAAAGAAGAGATTGAGACAAACAAAATATATGAGGAATTCAGTGTCTTATTGCAGGTGATGTCACGTCTCTACTTGAGCCTTGCTTCTCTTCAGCAAGAGCATACAATGTAGAGAATATCCTGTCCCTGAAGATACATGTTGGTCTTAGCTTTTAAGAGTTTTAAGGACCCAAATAAACCATCTTTAAAAAAAAAAAAAAAAAAAAGAACAAAAGAAAGAAAGTGAAGCCCAAATAGGGTAAGTAATTGCCTCAGGTTGCACAGGATTGAATCAGGTTTTGAATTTCTATCCTCAGAGTTCCCTTCCACTATTCTAAGAACATCCAAACTGAGGCACCTGGGTGGCTCAGTCAGTTAAGCGTGCGACTTAGGCTCAGGTCATGATCTCACAGCTCGTGAGTTCGAGTCCGGCATCAGGTTCTGTGGTGACAGCTCGGAGCCTGGAGCCTGTTTCAGATTCTGTGTCTCCCTCTCTTTCTGCCCCTCCCCCACTCATGCGCGCGCGCGCTCGCTCTCTCCCAAAAATAAATATTTTTTAAAAATTAAAAAAAAAAAAAAAAAGAACTTCCAAACCTATGCTTGCATGCTTAATTCCCTGTTTCATTTTTCGGTAAATGTTGTTTGCGTTTTAAATGACATTTCAGTAACTAAAACATTTTCTTTCATTTTTTTTTTAAACCATTTTTCAGTTTCCCTTTCAAGACAATCTCTTTCAATCCATGTATTACCCTCTCCAGCTGAAGTTTTTGGAGACTGTGCACACTTTATGTGGACGAATCCCACAAGTGTTTTTGAAGCAAATCGAGAAAACAATGAAAAGGGCTTACGAGAAACACGTCATCATCCATGTGGGCCCCAACCAGATGCACTGAATATTTTTCATATTGTTGCCAGCGGATTGGGCATCTCAAGAACAAGGACATGTCCATCTTTAAGCTGCCTGGGTCTCTTTCGTGTGAATATTTAATGGTGCTCTGTGACAATTGCGTTTTAAAAGCTTTGTTAAATGTTGCTGAATTAGTCGCCCCTAAAAGGAAATGTGCTTTAATTTTTTCTAAAATGGTATTTATCTCTCTTTTTTTTAAAAAAAAATATTATTACACACTTAGCATTGTTCAAGCAGGTTGAGCTAGCTGTGAAGAGGAACTTTTGTGAGCCTTCCATTTCCTGTTCAGTGTCTGAGACAATGTCAGAGGCATCTCGTGTTGTATATTTATCTAGTATTCTTCAGACTCTTTCTATGTCAATGACTCCCCCATACCCTTCTTGTAAAAGTAATACATGCTTGTTGTAAAACAGAAAAATGTTCAAAGGTTGTAGAGGAGCGGGGCGCCTGGGTGGCTCAGTTGGTTAAGTGTGTAACCCTTGATTTTAGCTCAGGTCATGATCTCACGTTTGGTGAGTTTAAGCCCCACGTTGGGCTCTGCTCTGACAGTGTGGAGCCTGCTTGGGATTCTGTCTCCCTCTCTCTGTCTCTGCCCCTCCCCTGCTTGCTGTCTATCTCTCTCTCAAAATAAATAAAAATAAACCTTAAAAAAAAAAAGTTTGTAGAGGATGTAGGCCAGTGGACCAAAATCAAGATTAGATTAGCCATAATCCTACCAACCAATTATTTTAAAGGTAGTTACTTCCAGCCTTTTTTTTCCTACTCGTATATTTATTTGTTGGTTGTCTTTTCCATTGTAATACATATCTGGAACAGGTAGTTTGAGTAAAAGCTGGCCCCTATGCTGAGATTTTTATGTTGAGACAAAAATTTAGACAAAATGATTGTATTTACAGACCTGGAAGAAGTATTCAAATTTCAACTAATTGGGCAGTGTTAAAGGATGAAGCATATCTGGGGGTATTTTTTAAGAAAAATTGTTTAGATTAGTGGAAGGTTAAATCATAAGAAATATTTATGCAATCATACCTTCTGAAAGGAAATTCAGTCATTGTGTTAAATGCAAGGGGTCAGTTTAACAGAGATGTGTTTTTGTGTTTAACTACAGACAAAAACATTTTATCTCTTACTTTCATAGGTGTGACCTTCTGTCTTCTTTAAACTCTTGGGCAACGGTTGGAAATTGAAGGCCAACTTCAAACTTACGTGTACAGAATAGATAGTTCAGCTGATTCCATTGGCAAGAAAATTCAACTTCCTACCAGCCTTGGAAAGGTCTCTTTAAATGTTTTTTCTTCTCTAGGCTGACCCATCCATTAGCCAAGGAACTGGGCAGGTCTTATCACCTAGCTACAGTAGAGGAAATTCTATATTCCCCAGAGGGATCTGACTTAATCCCTTGTTGCTCCTGTAGCTGGTAACAGGGTAAGAACATTTTTTATAATGCTTTATTTATCTCAAAAACCTTGTGCCTAAATGATCTTGATGTTTGCAACAGCCTAATGAACTTAGTAGGGGCCTCTATCATTGGACAAAGAAGGAAATTGTAACCCAAAGAAACAAGCATACCCAATATAATTGCTGTTCTGTAACACATACAGGTATGTATAAGATGCATCCTCTTTTACAGAGGAAGTTTGGAGACAAAAATATCAAATACTTTTCATCATATATAGACAGTAATCTAAAAGTATAAAATGAAAAATAATATTTTGTTAATGCAAATATGGTATGCTATATATTGAAACCTGGTAGGATATAATAGGTACTATATCCACAGAAGAAGTCTTAACCGTGCAAAAATATATGAAAACCTCAGCACTACAAAGAAATATGTAGATGCCAATTAATATTGGGATATAGTACCATTATGGTAGTAGCAAATTTTAAAATGTTAAAGTATTAGCCCATACCCTCCTTTTGATCAGTTGGGTGTCAGGTGATTTATTTTTGTTAAGGAAATTACCATTAAGATGTGGAACTCTTCACTGTTATATTTTATGTTTCCTCATTTCACCATTAAAGGTGATGTCATTCGTTAGTTTATGTCTAAAGTCTGTGGAGGAATTTTTGGATTGTCTTTTGGATGGAGGAAAAGTACCCTACATACCCACAAATATGGTTTTACTGAAAGAGCCCGGATGTGAACATGATTGCCTGACTTCCATTCCAGTTTTGCTACATGTTCAGCATGGCCACCAAACCCTACAAATGTCATTCACATTTTTGGTGGTTTATAAACCTAAAAAAGTTCTATTCCTCCTCTGGTGAGTCCTACAAAAAATGTGCTATAAAGACTTTGAATATAGAAACGCCTTTTCTTTTATGAGAATCTTACCCGCAACTCTTAACTATTGGTTCTGGTCTGAATACATAGAATCAGATTTCCAGCAAAGGTCCATGATACAATTCTAGAACATTCTAGAATGATGCACGATGAGAATGTGAAACCTTAGAATTTAGTGTGGTTTTCTGCCTTGGAATTTCTTCATGGTATCCTGAAATTTTGAGGTGAGTCTGGTGGAGAATCTGCAGTTAATTTTCTCTCGCAATCCCTACTACCTGAAAATGCTAATTGTTTTCCATCCAGTGTATTACCATGAGGCGGTGTTTCCTCTGCCTTTGATAATTCCCAGACAACTACTACATTAATGCCTTTGAAATCTGGGAACCACAGATTTTAATTTGGTGGACTCCTAAAACACGTACCCTGTGATCTGAAGTTTGCCAAAGGTTGGGTTGTTCCATATGGCACGTAGAATCTATACAGGAAGAGCATGACACTGGTTCTGTCATCCCCTCTTCTTGTTTCCTTCAGAATTCTATTCAAACACATGTGACTACAGAGTTCCACTGGAAAAATGAAAGAACAGGGTCTAAGAGCAAAATGTAACAATATTGTTGTATGCATTGAGACTGAGACATTCAGTAGTAGGGTCACTAGAAATGCTTACAATATTTTTCTTGCTGAGTTTTTCTTTTCTAATATAAACCTCAGAAATTGTGACTTACATTGAAAATTTCAACATTAAAAAAAATTAACTGGCTAGAAAATATGTTCAAGTTTTCCTTCAACTTCCTGAATGACAGTTTAGCATTTCAGGGTATGACACTCCAGCTTTGCTATTTATTTGAAATGTCTAATACATATTCAGGACTTCCATTGCAAATTGTGACTATGGGTGGATTTATTATTGAAATTGGTATTTATATGGACTCATCCAGGTTGGGGAGTATTTATCTTATTACAATTATGGTGTTGATAAAACAAGCATGCCATACAAAAACTTATTCACGGTCACAAAATAGGGATCTGGTGATAGAGTAATTACTCCAACCCACCTGGAGGACAGGACAACATTTGTACAAATTTAGGTTTATGTACAAATTTTGCCTGTTATTTATACAAAAAAAAGATAGGTTGCATATGTTGGATAAGCTAACATGAACAGGATTTTATGACTGAATTTAGAAACACACTGACTGAGTTCAGAATTATGTTGGATGCCATGGGGGTACAAATTATTATATCATCAGTTAGTATTATGGTAAGCAAGCTTTCTTAGGTTTTTCTGTTTCTTGGGTCCTATGTTTTCATCTCCCTTTCACTTCTGCTTTTCCCTTCCTGTCTTTGATGCAGGCTTCTAAGCATTACCAAGAGGCTTGGTGCTAGTGGCAGAGTGACAGAACTTGGGGAACCCTGTGCAGGCAGAAGGAAGTTCTAATCCTTAGATGGAATCTTTATGATGAGAAATTTTCAAAAAAATTTACAAACCGTGCAACACATACATAGACATATACACACACGCACCGCACATGACTTTTACAGAAAGAGCTCTGTGAATCCGTTGTGCTCTGTGAATTGAATTATAGAGAGTGACACCTTAGGTCAACTCATTTCACAGTGACAGCGCTGGTATTTGAAGCCGATGAGATTTCTCTGCCAAACAGAGAAAGTTATCCTAGTTTTTGTTCTTCCCAGGTCAAAACTGGAAATAGTCTCGTGAGTCCTCAAGAAAAAGCACTGGTGTTTGTGTCACCGTATGCCTGAGTATGTAAGAATCTGGTGCGGTTTCTGCGTCATTAGTTTCACATTTGTGTTGTCCCTGAAAAGTGCGCCTGTTGTTTATAGCTCCCAAGGAAACCCCGAGTAGATTTTTTATGTTGGAAAACTTATTTCTTAGTGATTTTTCTTTGGGAAGAAATGCACATTAAAAAAACAACACTCCAAAGAAAATTAGTTGTTACAGCAAATTAAAAGAAACAGAAATATTATGATTTAATTACTTGTCCTTTTGAATGCCATCTCCTGTTTTATCGATTTCTTGTTGTTTTTGTTTTTGTTTTTTTAAATTAAAAGCTTTAAAAAAGACTTGTCTTTTTTGGTGTTATTTTGGAAGTGTGTTTCTTTTCTTTTATAAGATTTCAAGTTTACGGGGCGGCTGGGTGGCTCAGTCGGTTAAGCGTCCAACGTTGGCTCAGGTCATGATCTCACAGTTTGTGGGTTCGAGCCCTGCCTTGCGCTCTGTGCTGACACCTCGGAGCCTGGAACCTGTTTCAGATTCTGTGTCTCCTTCTCTCTCTGCCCCTCCCCTGCTTGTGCTCTGTCTCTGTCTCTGTCAAAAATAAAGAAACATTTAAAAAAAATGTTTTTTAAGATTTCAAGCTTAAAATTTTATATTAAATAGTAATATTTAATTCCTTCCTTTTAAGGATTGGTAAAGTAATATTTGGTTTGGTAAACAGCTTAGCCTATTTTTAAAAATTATTAAAACTTTGCTTCATTTTAAAAAATGCCGTATTATAGGGGTGCCTGCTGGATTGGTCCACAGAGCATGTGACTCCTGGTCTCAGGGTTGTGAGTTTGAGCCCCATAAAATTTAAAAAAAGTATTTTTCAAATACCATACTATAAATTATATGCTGTTTGGTTTTAATGGTGTTTTGTGTTTGAGATACAATGAGGAGAATTTGGAGGATGTAAAAATCAGTTGTCCCCATTCCCACATTTTATTTAGCAAAGTTGAAACTTACTTGTAAAGCTAGTAACATATCAAAAATAACTGAACTGTACCATGAGTTTTTGAGTCTTTATAAAGGTTTTCCCCCCAATCCCTAATCTCTTTTTTAAAATCAGCACAAAGTACTCCATGCATCTACTGAGTTCCCTCCTTATATTTTAAAACATTTAAAAAGCTAAGATACTTGAATATGTTTTTCTGGAACAAGTGGGAACCCACAACCAATTATTATGTGACATATAAGCTTCAGGAACTACATGCAGTTTACATTGAGTTTAAATCCTAGCCCCACCATTCTCAGCCTGACCCTTTTTCCACTTCATACTTCCCACCTACTAGGACAGGGCTGAGGATGACTCTCCTTCTGGATTGTGATAAGAAATAAACACAGAAACACAAAATTTCAAAATTTTTAAAATTCCTTGTTTGTGGAACTCTACCTCCACTAAGTAAATGGCTAAGAGATTTAAAAAAAAAATTTTTTTTTAAGTCTATTTATTTATTTTGGGAGAGAGCCTGTGTGCACAAGCATGAGCGAGCAGAGGAGGGGCAAAGAGAGGGGGAGAGGGAGAGAATCCCAAGCAGGCCGTGCACTGCCAGCATAGAGCCTGACACAGGGCTCGAACTCGAAAAACGTGAGATCATGGCCTGAGCCAAAATCAAGGGTTGGAGGCTTAACCAACTGAGCCACCCAGGTACCCCTGGCTAGTGGATTTTTAAAGGATATCAGATTGAAGGGATGCCAGCTGAATTGTCTGCCGTGATGTCAGAGATTTTACTCACCGGAACATCGACATGCTGAAGTTCTGCTTTACAGGAACATAGGTGGAAATGTTTGAGACTCTCTGGCTTCAGTAGTTTTACCCTTCCCAAAGCAATCCTATTTTAGTTGGCTTTCTTATCAAGTCCTTAAGCTGGAACACAGTTCAAAAGTAGCTCTCTGGTATGCCATCATGATCCTATGGTATTCCCCTTCCTTCTCCTCCTTTGTTTTATAAGCTGGTAAACGTCACCAGCATCCATCCCCTCGCTGCCTCATTCCAGAAACCTGGGTGTTATTCTTTACTCTCATCTGCTTCCTCTCCCTCCTTGCACACCACCCTCCTCGTTGAATCATCATTTCCCCCACTAAAACACCCCGCCCCTGATACCAGTTTCTGCGGTAGCAAAAACCCTTCAAATTGTAAGTGACCACACACAACTTCAACCAGTACAGGAAAGCCAGAGAATACCTCCAGAATATTAAGAGTCCACTTCCTGTATTTATCCTCACTTTTGCCTCCATTGAAACTAGTACTGTCTGCGGTCTTTTGATCTCTGGCCTGGATTGTTGTTCTCATGCCTGTCTTATCTCTGCATTCATTCTGGCCCCCTCCAAACCACAACCCACCCCACCGTGTGTGAAGAGTGGTTCCTTTGCTCCTATGATAATGTCCAAACTTCTTTCCAAACTGCCCAGAAGTCCCTGTGTGATCTTACCTTCTGCCTATCTTCCTGGCCTTGTTTGAGTTATTCTTCTCCACTCCACTAATCATCACTTATGCTGGCTTGTTTTCTCTTTCTTTAAGAAGCCAAACTCTTACCCATCAAGAGGTTCTGCATGTGCCTGGAATCCTCCAACCTGCAAATTCACCTGGCAAATTTCTAGTATCCTTCAGGTCTTGACTTAAATACCATTTTCTCAGAAACCTTCTTGGATCCCCAACCCTCCCCCCTTCCCCCCACCACACCGCTATAGGGGCAGCTCCTCCTCTTACATTCATTCATGTCAACCTTTTCCTTTGCAGTGTATATTATAATAGCAACAATACTTATTTGCGTAGAACTTTTAGTTTATTGACTGCTTTCCCCACTAGACACAATGTTCCTTGAAGGTATGTATATTTCTTGCTGATCTTGTTACCTGTTCTATGCCCGTCACCTAACTCAATGACTAATACATTTCTGGTGCTCAAAATATATTTATTGAGAATAAATGAGGTGATTGTGCTGCATCATGAATTGGGACCAATTCCTATCCACAAAATTTCATGACACTCTGTATTGACTTTTGAGTGTTATTCTCAAAAACTATTTTTTTTCCTGTAAATGTTCAGGGTTCTAGGTTATAATACCCTATCCTCTAAAGTCTCATTCATTGAAAGTATATTGATTCATTGAATTTCTTGGAGATTTACTAACTTGTCCTAAAAGTGACATGGTTGGGTTAGATAATGTTTAAATTCCTTTCTACTTAAATGTAGTTTCCATAATCTGTGTTTCCATAATCTGTTTTTTGTGGCTCTCTTGTGGACATTTGTAGGATTTTGGCTGCCTGGAAACCACACCACGCATGGTCCAATTTCTGAATTAGTTAAAACTCTTTCAATTGCAAGTGACAGCAAATACAATTCAAATTAATACACAGGAAAAGACACAGAGAGAGGGAGACAGAGAGAGAGAGAATGTATTGCCTCATGTGAGTGAAAAGTCCAGAAATAGCTCTGAATTCAAGGCTTAAGTGATGCCAAGGGAAATGTATCATTTTAACAATGCTTTTTTTCATTAATATTTTATTGAAAACCACACATCCTTCTAGGATTCCAGCCATAAAACTTTCATGTCATTTCAATAGAATCAGTCCATCTTTGGAAAAATACATTGTCTCCGTGTCCAGCTGAAAAATTGTATTGTCAACCTGGGTCAAGACATCAAGAAAAGTGTTCTCCTGGTGTATGTTTTAAAATTAATATATCTTTTTCCCTTCATTGAGAACTACCATTGACCAAATAAGGCTCTCATACCAGAAATGACTCACCAACTAATATGAATGGATGATGCGGTAGGGGGTGCATTCTCATAAACTATTGGACAAGAGTATTTTATCACCATCCCCCCAGTCCACAGTCGCATAGACTCCGAGAGGTGAGAGTCAAAATCATGAGCATAGATGTGTCTTCTCAGGCTAGAACTATAAACAGACTCTTGGGAATGACTTTGCCTGTTTATTGAGCATTTAGATCTTGTCAGAATAATAGCACTTCTTGATTCATAGGGACACATGTACCCCAATGTTTGTAGCAGCAGTTTCAACAATAACCAAATTATGGAAAGAGCCTAAATGCCCATCAACTGATGAATGGATAAAGAAGATGTGGTTTATGTATATGATGGAATACTACTTGGCAATGGGAAAGAATGAAATCATGCCAATTGCACGAATGTGGATAGAACTGGAAGGTATTATTCTGAGTGAAATAAGTCAGCCAGAGGACAGATACCATATATTTTTGCTCATATGTGGATCTTGAGAAACTTAAGACCATGGGGGAAGGGAAAGGGAAAAAATAGTTACAAACAGAGAGGGAGGGAGGCAAACCATAAGAGACTCTTAAATACAAAGAACAAATGGAAGGTGGATGATGGCGTGGGGGAGAGGGGAAAATGGGTGATGGGCATTGAGGAGGGCACTTGTTGGGATGAACACTGGGTGTTGCGTTGTAAGTGATGAACCACGGGAATCTACCCCAAATACCAAGAGCACACTTTACACGGTGTATGTTAGCCAATTTGACAATAAATTATATTTAAAATAATAATAAATTTTTAAAAAATATATATTTTTTAAGGATTGCTACTCTGTGCTTTGGGTCTAGTGACAGAACAAGTCTAAATATCATATTAGGAAATTGAGTTCTCCTGCATCTAAATTATTGTTATTAGATATGATTGCAAGCAGACAGAGTTAAAGGAAAAATAAAAGAGCTGATACCAGCTTTGGCATGTTTAAATCTTGATAGTTGTTTATAAGTGTTCCCCTGATATTCTGCTATTGTCTGCATGTGCATGGTTGTGTAGGAGAGAGCTAACATCAAACTAAAAAGCTGTGTTCAAGTGAGAGGAAATTTAAACATCTTAAGGTTGCTATCGGTCTGTTTAGTTGTTACAGTATCTGGCATGTAATTGATGACCAGTACAGAATGCCCTCCCTTGTTTCCTTAACACACATTATTTCCATTCATGTCAGCTTGAAATCTAATTTCCAGCCCCTGGGACTCTGCCTGAAGGTTCTATTTCCACTGCAGCCTGCTCCTGCTCATCTATGGACAGGCTGGAAGTGTTGGAAAGTTAACACATCTAAGAGTAGCCCTCAACCATTGATTGACAGGGCTTGGTGGATACATACCCCAGCTCTCTCTCCTCTCAGGTTGAGTGACACTTGGTTTTCTGTCCCAGAATTCTCCACTCTTGAGAGAGAGCTCAAACTACTCACACAGAATTCTTCACAGAAAGAACGCTCAAACTCCCCACACAGTAATTTCCTTGATAATATATTATCTTTTAATATATAATGAAATTCAGATTGCATTTATTTATCTTTAATATAATTTTTTGTCATGTTTGCTAACATGTTCACTTCCTTCCCTTCCCTGTCTCACTTTCTCCTCTTCTACTGGTGTTTCCTTGGATTTGGCCCCAAATAAACCACTTGTACTCAAATCTTTGTTTCATCATCTGCAACTGATAAATTTTTCATGCCAATAAAAAATCAAAATTAATACTTATGATCTTATTTTACTTATTATGAATTTAATTCTTCTCCTTCCCCCAGTGTGTCTCCCCCTCCCACTTTCTCTCCCCTTTTCCCTGTTCCTCCTCTTCCTTTTTTTCTCCTCCTTCTGTCTCTTCTTTTTCTTCTTCTTCCCTTTTGCCTTCTTCTTCATCTCTGTTTGCATTTGGGAAGATTTTAATTAAGCCCCCACACAAAATATTTGGAAACTAGAATTCTTATACATCCTCCTATTCAGTTTTCTCCCATCACAGGATTTTATTAGCTATTATTATTGTACATATTCAAGCTGTATAACATTTATACTCTGAGCTGTAGCATGGTTATTACTTCCATTATATTATAAATAAGCTTAGTTGGATGTTTTTATTGATCTTCAAAGATTCCCAAATGCTTTGAGTTCCATTATCCTTTATTTCCTTTTTAAGGTATGCATTTAAAATACATTATATTTTGGACTTGGGTTTTTATTTTGTTTGTTAGGTTTATGAGTTATATTTAGCTAGTCATTAATAGTTTTGTATAACTTTGTCATGGGTAATAACTGAAATACCATAAACTACTCATATTTAAAAGGTATAGTTAGATTGGTTGTACCTTATGTATGATCACTTGAAACCATCTTCACAAGGTAACAAATATTTCATCACCTCTAATAGTCTCTAATCTAATAGTCTCTTCATACCCCTTTCAATCTATCTCATTTCCCATCTGTGTCCCTGGCTAACTGTTGATCTACTTCCTGTTCCTGTACATGAGTTTTCAGGTTCTAGGATTATATATAAATGAAGTCACACAATATGTGCTCTTTGCTTGACTTCTTTCACTCAGCGTAATTGAGATTAGCCCACATTGTTGCACGTATTAATAGTTCATTCCTTTTTACTATTGAGTAATACTTCTTTCTATGGATTAACCATAATATATTTGCTCATTCTCCTGTTGATGGATTTGCTTGTCTCCAGTTTGGGGATTTACAAGTAAAGCTGTTATGGACATTCATGAACAAGTTTTTGGACATTTTTTTTCCTCTCGGTCAAAAACTAGGAATGAAATAGGTGAGGGGCACCTGGGTGGCTCAGTCTGTTAAGGGTCCTACTTCAGCTCAGGTCATGATCTCACAGCTCATGGGTTTGAGCCCTGTGTTGGACTCTGTGCTGACAGCTCGGAGCCAGGAGCCTGCTTCGGATTCTGTCTGCCCCTCCCTTGCTTTCTCTCTCTCTCTCTCTCTCTCTCTCTCTCAAATATAAAATAAAACATAACAAAAATTTTAAAAAAATGAAATAGGTGAGTAGTACAGTAGTATAGTAAGTGTATGTGTAATTTTTCAAGGAACTGCTAAACTGTCTCCCAAAGTGGTTGTACCATTTACATTCCCGCTAGTACTTCCAGTTGCCCCACGTTTTTGCCAAGATTGTGTGGACAATGTTTTTAATTTTAGCCAATTTAAGTGAGTATGAAGTTATGCCTTATTGTGTTGTTTTTAATGTTTATTTATTTATTTATTTTGAGAGGTGTGGAGGGGCAGACAGAGGGAGAAAGAATCCAATGCAGGCTCCAAATTCAGTGTGGGGCCTGACATGGGCTTGAACTCTCGAACCATGAGATCGTGACCTGAGCCAAAATCAAGAGTTGAACACTAACCGACTAAACCACCCAGGCGTCCCTCCTATTGTGGTCTTAAGTTGCGTTTTCCTAGTGACTATGATATTGAGCATCGTCTCATGTGTTCATCTGACATTCATATATCTTTATAGATAAAATATTTAAAATATCTTTTCCATTTTTTAAAAAAATCAGGTTGTTAATATCATATTGAATTTTGGGAGTCTTTACATAGTCTGGATATAAATTCTTTGATATATGTGCTGCAAATATTTTTTCTTAATCTATGGTTTGCCTTTTCATTTTCTTAATGGTGCTCCATTAATGCATTTTCTTTTTTTTTTTTTTTATTTTTTTTTAATGTTTATTTATTTTTGAGGCAGAAAGAGACAGAGCATGAATGGGGGAGGGTCAGAGAGGGAGACAGAATCCGAAACAGGCTCCAGGCTCTGAGCTGTCAGCACAGAGCCCGATGCAGGGCTCGAACTCACAGACCGCGAGATCATGACCTGAGCCGAAGTCGGCCACTTAACCGACTGAGCCACCCAGGTGCCCCATTAACGCATTTTCTAAGAGCAAAAGTTTTTATATTGGTAAAGTCCAGTTTGTCATTTTTTTCTGTTTTATGCTTTGTGTTTTAAGAAGTGATTGCCTATCCCAGGTTACAAAAATAATCTCCTGGTTTTGTATAGTATAGTTTTATGTTTTATACTGCAGGGACTGAATGTGTCCCTCCAAAATTCTTCTGTTAGAATCCTAACCCCCATGTGATGGTATTAGAAGGTATTAGAAATTACCTTTGAAAGGTAATTAAATCATGAGGGTAGTTTAATGCTCTTACAAAAAGAAACATAAGAGACATTTCTCTCTCAGCCATGTGAGGATACATGATCCATTTTTAGTTAATTTTTATGTATATGGAAAGAGATAAGGGTTGATGTTCATTGATTTCCGTATGGTATTCGGTTGATTCAGCAATCGATCCTACTGACTTGTGTTTAGCTAGACATTAATGATTAGATCAACATTGAATAAGGAGAATCAAAGGCAACAGACCCTCTATTCATTCATTCATTCGTTCAATTAATATTTATTGAGTGTCTATTAAGTGCTAAAGTCACTAGTATGCTTTGGAGATCCATGATAAATAAGATACAATCCCAAATTTCAAATAGATTACATTTTAATTGAGGATATAAATATAAAATTACAATGTGATAGGAGAAAAGTGTACTGGAGCTGTGTGTTCATTTCAAGGTCAATTTAAAAAGTCATAAATTGGGGGACACCTGGGTGACTCAGTTGGTTGGGCGTCTGACTTCGGCTCGGGTCATGATCTCACGGTTTGTGAGTTCCAGCCCCATGTTGGGCTCTGTGCTGACAGCTCAGAGCCTGGAGCCTGCTTCGGATTCTGTGTCT
Source organism: Prionailurus viverrinus (assembly GCF_022837055.1). Lineage (NCBI taxonomy): Eukaryota > Metazoa > Chordata > Mammalia > Carnivora > Felidae > Prionailurus > Prionailurus viverrinus. The sequence goes on from NC_062562.1 coordinate 39,578,880, forward strand.
CCTTCTATCTCTGCCCCTGCCCCGCCTATGCTTTGTCTCTCTCTGTCTCTCAAAAATAAATAAATGTAAAAAAAAAAAAAAAATTTTTTTTTTTAAAAAGTCACAGCTTGGGGCACCTGGATAACTCAATCATTAAGTGTCCAACTCTTGATTTCCACTCAGGTCATGATCTTACAGTTGTGGGATCAAGCCCCACATCAAACTCCAAGCTGAGCACGAAGCCTGCTTAAGATTATCTCTCCCTCTCTCTCTGACCCTCTCCACTGCTCATGCATGCTTTCTCTGTCTATTAAAATAAATAAGTAAACGTTTAAAAAATAAAAATAAGGGCGCTTGGGTGGCTCAGTTAAGCGTCCTTCTCTTGATTTCAGCTTATGTAATGATCTCGCAGTTCATGAGTTCGAGCCCCACATCAAGCTCTGCACTGAGAGTGTGGAGCCCGCTTGGGATTCTGTGTGTGTCTCTCTCTCTGCCCCTCACCCTCAAAAATAAATAAAGAAAGTTAAAAAATTTTTTTAAATAAAAATAGGGGCACCTGGCTGGCTCAGTTGGTTGAGCGTCCAACTTCAGCCCAGGTCAAGATCTCATCATTAGTGACTTTGAGCCCCATCAGACTCACTGCTGTCAGTGCAGAGCCTGCTTTGGATCCTCTGTCCCCCTCGCTCTCTCTCTGTCCCCCTCACTCTCTCTCTGTCCCCCCTACCTGTCTCTCTCTCTCTCTCTCTTCCTCTCTCAAAAATAAAGAAACATTTAAAAAATAATAAAAATAAAAAGTCATAGCTAGCTAGTATTTAAAAAAATGAAATAGAATATCAGTGCATATTAATATTGTTTTACAAAATCACATTTTAATTTCTTATATCTTTTGTATATTTCTTATATGCGTATTTGGTTTCAATATAAAATGAATTTTTTACTTCCATTCTTGGTCAAAAATGTTTTGGAGTCTCTATGTTAGAGATGTATACAAAGTGTTAGGCAAGCCAATGAAAGAAGCAATAAATATCTAGCACAGCGTTGGGGGACACTCAACACAGAAGGGACAACATTTGAGCAGAGTCTTAAGGGAATGATTAGGTGAAGGGCATGGCAAGGAGAAAGGGTAGCATGTGCAAAGGCCTAGGAATGGGCCCAGTAACAGCAAATGCCAGGAATTGTTGGAATTCTGTGTCAGGGAAGGAAAGAATGCCAGCAGGTGTCCCAGGGCAGAGAATGGGTGTAACAAGATGAGACCAAAGAGATAGTCTGGGGAGATACTACAAAGGATCTTTATGACATACTGGTAAGATTAGCTTTAGTCCCTGGGCTTGTGTTTCTCAAAGCGTGGTCCCAGAGATCACTTTTATTAGACTCACCTTGGGCAGTAGTTCTGAAAATGTTGTTTCTGAACCAGTAATATCGGTAGCATTGGTATTACCTGGGAAGTTGTTAGAAATACAGATCTTGGGGCGCCTGGGTGGCGCAGTCGGTTAAGCGTCCGACTTCAGCCAGGTCATGATCTCGCGGTCCGTGAGTTCGAGCCCCGCGTCAGGCTCTGGGCTGATGGCTCGGAGCCTGGAGCCTGTTTCCGATTCTGTGTCTCCCTCTCTCTGCCCCTCCCCCATTCATGCTCTGTCTCTCTCTGTCCCAAAAATAAAATAAAAAACATTGAAAAAAATTAAAAAAAAAAAAAAAGAAATACAGATCTTGGGCCTCACTGGAGATCTGCATCAGAAATTTTGGGGGTGAGGCACAGACATCTGCGATTTTTTGTTTTATGTTTGTTTCGAGAGAGAGAAAGAGAGCGCCTGCACATGTGAGTAGGGGGGAGGGGAGGGGGAAGAATCTTAAGCAGGCTCCATGCTCAGCACAGAGTCCGGCACGAGGATTGATCCCATGACCCTGGGATCATTACCTGAGCCAAAATCAAGAGTGGAATGTTCAACTGAGCCATTCACGGGACCCAGACAGCTGTGTTTCAATAAGCCCTCCAGGTAGTTCTGATCAGCCTGAAATTTGAGCACTACTGATGTAGGAGTTTGCTAAAATGGGGATTCCTGGCTCCCCTGCTCCAGGCCTGCTAAATCACATTCTCTGGGATAAGGACCCAGAATACCTATTTTTATCAAGCTCTCCTAGTGATTCTAATGTACCCTAAATTTTGAGAATAACAGTTCTAGGTGGAATGTCATCCGTTGGAGATTTTAGGATGCCAGAGGAAATGACAGGAACTAGGACATCACTAAAAGAATGTGCCGCTCTGGGCTCCTGGAAGAGAAGACTGGACAAGACACCATGGTGATTTTGGCAAACATAAATTGAATCATGCCATTCCTTACTTGAAACTTTCCGCTATCACCTTTTTTTTTTTTTTAAGTTTATTTTCAGAGAGAGCGAGTGGGAGTGAGCTTAAGTGGAGGAGGGGCAGAGAGGGAGAAATAGAGAGAGAGAATCCCAAGCAGGCTCCATGTTGTCAGCACAGAGTCCCACACAGGGCCCTAAGCCACCAACTGTGAGATCATGACCTGAGCTGAAATCATGAGTCAGACACTGAACCACCTGAGCCACCCAGGTGCCCCATCCACTATCACCTTAAGATGACAACCAAACTGCTGAGGATGTCTTAGGAGGACCCACAGTGTCTGGCTTACCCCTCGCTGCCCTTGCTCTGTTCTCCAGTCACCCATGGTGCTCCAGCCGTCTTCCAGGTTCCTAGAGCACACCATGTCCTTTCCTTTCTCAAAGCCTTTGTCCCTTGTTTCCCCAGCTCTTCCCCAACATGGCTTAGGTCTCAACCCAAATGTCACCTCTCCAGAGAAAACTTCCTCGATCATTCATCCAGACTGGCTTGCCCACATGGCCCTCATATCATATTATCCTGTTTATTTCCTTCACAGTGCTTACTACAGTCTACAATACCTGGGCTTTTATGTAATTGTCTATTTCCTTTACAGTTCTCTGTCCTACTAGAATGTAAGATCCGTGACAACAAGGATCCTGTCTGCCTTGTTCACCACTGTCTCCACACATCAGTGCCTAGTATAAAGTACACACTCAGGAAATATTCAGGCCCTACTTACTCCACCCCCTTGCGCGTGGTAACACTATAAAATCCACATGCAATAAGGCAATTGCAAATGAGACACACCTGGTGACAAGCCAGAAAACAGCCAGATCCAAGCAACGGCAAGGTCATCATCCTAAGTGGGGAGTGTTCCCACAGGCTGAGGGTGCCTCCTGGAGACCAGCGAGGTTGGGGCAGCTTGAAGAAGGGCTTGAAAGCAGTGGTGGGAGATGAGGTTGGAGGGATCAGGAGTGGCAGAGTGGCCCGCTGGAGGAACTGTGGTTTTTACTCTAGGGGAAATGAGGAGTAACTGCAGGGCTACTTGCAGAGTGGTAGGACATGATCTGATCTTATTAAAACGATCCTGGCTGTTGTGTTGAAAGCAAGGCCAGACGGCAGGAGGGCTGGTGGAGGCTGGTGTCATAATACAGGTGAGACACATGTAAGCACCTAATACATATCTGGAAAGACTTACGGCAAACTCATCATGCTTCCTATAGTTGTGGTAGGTATTGGGTGGGGCAGAGGGTCCTAAGAGACTTTTACTTGCCCTGTATTTTTTGAATTGTTTGATGAAACACTATTTACCTCCTATTCGAGGAATTAAAATTTACTGTTATTATTTTTATTATAAATACTAATATTTTTTACCACCCCTTCCAGGAAAATTCAGTCTCAAGCCAGTTAAATGTGTCCAAGGAAAGAAGGAATCTGCAAGGGCATGGGGGGAGGTAGCCTGGGGCATGGTGTCAGGGCCCAAGAGAGGTAAGATGGGCCACTCTTTTTTTTTTTTTTTAATTTTTTTTTCAACGTTTTTTATTTATTTTTGGGACAGAGAGAGACAGAGCATGAACGGGGGAGGGGCAGAGAGAGAGGGAGCCCAGAGCCCGACGCGGGGCTCGAACTCCCGGACAGCAAGATTGTGACCTGGCTGAAGTCGGACGCTTAACCGACTGCGCCACCCAGGCGCCCCAAGATGGGCCACTCTTAAAGGGATTGGCAATGGTAACAGGTTGGTCACATACCAGGAGGACTTCTCCAATAAAAAAATATTTTGAGGACAGTGGCAGCAGGTTTTTACTGTTGGAGACTTGTACATATGGAAAGGGAGAAAACTAGAATGAGTCCCCAGTGTTGGGTTGGAATTGGAAGCTGTGAACTCTTGGTTCCAAATATATGCTGATATAGATAGATACAGAAATAAATGTGGATGTGTGTGTATATGAATACATGTGTATATTCTCTAGCTCTGTCTGCTAATAGGGTCCAGGAGCAATAACTTATCAATGGCAACAAGTATGCTAGCAGTCTTGTTTAGATTCCTAAATAGCACTAAAAGGAATCAGGATTTCTTAGAGAAATGACCAATTCCAGGTCTGAGGAAGGGAAGAGACTCAAGATGAGCCCGGAATAGTGTTGTACCAGAAAATGAAGATGTCCTCTAAGAATGATGGGAACATGTTAGAAGGACACAGAAGCCAGCTGGATGAAGGTCCTACTGGCCAAGTCTAGAACAATTTAGGTATCAAAATAAATAGTTATAGTAATGAATTACGACCCATTAAATAGGAATCCATGAGTTCAAACTACTATAAGTTAAAAAAACAAATAAATGCGAGGAGATGATGTTTCCCTTATGTTATATTGCCAACTAATAAATGTAAAGTGAATGATGGGATTAGAAACCCACCATTTGGCAACCCTCATAGTATTACTTAATTCAACCCAGAATGATCAATGGATATGAAAACTGAAGAGTGAAAGCTTAATGAGAAATGGGATATTTACAAAGCTTCAAAGTCCCTTGCCACAAAGCACTTTTAATTACTATAGTTAGCTGAATAGTAGCCCCCTAAATAATATGTCCATGTCCTAATCCCTGGAACCTGTGATTGTTACCTTACTGGGAAAAAGGGTCTTTGCAGATGTAATTTAAGTATCTTGAGCTGAGGAGACCACCCTGGCTTATCTAGGTGGGCCTTAACTCCAAAAACCAATGCCCTTTTAAGAGTAAGGTCAAGGGAGATTTGACAGACAGATGAAGAGGCAAGTGACCACGGAGGCAAAAATTAGACTGATGCAGGCAGCTACGTGTCAGGGAATGCCAACAGTCAGCAGAGGAAGAGGTAAAGAATGGATTCATCCCTAGAGCCTCCAGGGGGTGTAGCCCTACTGACACCTTGGTCTCACATTCCTGGCCTCCGGAAATGTGAGAAAATACATTTCTGCTGGTATAAGCTACCCAGTTTGTGGTAACTTATTACAGCAGCTACAGTAAACTCACCCAATTCCAACGGGGAAAGGGCAATCTTACAGAGGAGAAATCTGGCAAATACTACCTTAACCACATGATCCAAGTGAATGTTACATCATCGGTAATGAGACAAATTGAAATTGTGGGTCACCCAGTAGGATGGAATGAGAAGACCACAGTATCCCTTCTACGACATTCCTGACAGAGATGCATCACCTGAATCTAATCACGAAGAAATGTCACACAAACCCAAAATGAGAGACAGTCTACAATTGTAATCTTCAACAGGGTCAAGGTAATGGAAGTCTCTTCAGTCTGAAGGAGACTAAAGAGACCTCACAACAATGCAACAGGTGCTCCAGGACTAGATATTTCTCTTAGAAATGGACACACTGAGTCAACTGGTGTAACTTAAACAGGTTATGAGGATCGGATTGAGATAATCTATGACTGCCAACTTCCCGATCTTGATAGTATTGTGGTTATGAGCAGATGGCCTTGTAGGATTTGCATACTAAGGGGAATGTCATTTCAGGAGCCTTGGGGGAATGTGTTTGGCCACTTACACTCAAGGGCTTTTTAAAAACACGGCCTTTGTGTTCTACTTGCAACTTTTTTATGAGTCTGACTTTTTTTCTTAACAAAAGGAAACAAAATCGCAAATGTTGTAATTCTTAATCTAAGTAACAATAGCTAACGTTGATTGAATCAGATCATTTGCTGGATTCTCACAGCAAACCTATGAGCGAGGTACTACTACTGTCTCCAATTTGCAGATGAGGAAGTTGGGGCATTTTGATATTAATCATTTACCAGAGTTCACACAGCTAGGACGTGATAAGCCAGGAATTGAACCCAGATCTATTTGATGTTAGACCCTTTTCTTTTAACCAGTACACCATTCAATTTTATCATATTCAATTATTGAACGTTATATGTGTATAGATATTAAGAAGGGTTCTGTGGAGAAACAGAACCAAAAGGGTGTGTGTGTGTGTGTGTGTGTGTATGTGTGTGTGTGTGTGTGTGTGTTTAATATAAGGAATTGGTTTACAATAATTGGTTATTATGGAGGCTGGAAAGCCGCAAGATCAGCAGGGTCAGTCTGCAGGCTGGAGACTCAGGAGAGCCAGTAGTTTAATTCCAGTTTGAGTCGGAAGGTCCGGGAGAGCCAATGGTGTAGTTCTAGTCCAAAGGCCAATAGACCTGAGACCCAGGAAAAGTCAGTGTTTCAGCTTGAATCTAAAGGCAGGAACAAAGCCAACAACCCAGTTACAGAGTCATTGGGCAGGAAGAATTTTCTCATACTTGGTAAGGTGGGCAGGAGGGAGGTATTAGCTTTATTGGTTTATTCAGGCTTTCAAAGGATTGGATGAGACCCCCTCAAATTAGGGAGGGCAGTTTGCTTTAGTCTACTGATTTAAACGTGACTCTCATCCAAAAACACCGGGAATCATGTTTGACTGAGTATCTGGGCACTCTGTAACCCAGAGAAGTTGACATGCAAAATTAACCATCACAGTATATATACATATAATATATGAGAGACAGAGAAAGACAGAAAGAGAGAGAGAGAGGGAGAGAGAGAGAGAGAGAAAGACAGACACTAGGCTAAACAGTGGACTTTGATAGCAAGAATTGATTAGCACCTATCCAGCCCCGCCTGAGGGAGAGAGCAAGGTGTGGTTTCTTGCACACGCTGGAAGACTGTACTCTCACATAGGATGGGATGGTGTTTCTAAACAACATGCACAGTCAACATGAACTTTCTCTCAGATTACTCATTGGCTCAGGCTCTTGTGTGAGTTTGGTTAGGGTCAATCAGGCCCCTTGTTGTAGTCATTTCTTGGGGTCTCTGATCACTACTCCCCTCACCTCTCGGAATTCTTCATTGCCTGGCCCTGTTGCCCCACATTCATGGACAAAGCAATCAGGTTTACACCAGGACACCCTGCTTTCCAGGCCACAGTTGAGAGGGCACTTGGCCCATGTTAGGTTGTGATTGAGAGATACTGGTTAGTTATCTTAGCAAGTCCTTGGAAATGAGAACACCTTTTTGTGAGCTTTCCTTGAAAAGCTTACAGACAAGAGAAGGTAGTAGAAATGAACACACTGGCTGGGAGCCAGATGTTTTGGGTTCTGATGCTGTTTTGCCAGACTAGCTTTCTACACCTCAACTTTCCCATTTGTAAAATGTCAGGGTTGGAGAGGCCTTCTGAGATCTCGCCCTCTCTAACTTCCTGGGTGCTTATGTAAGACAATCCCAATCATGATGATAATAAAAATAGAAGTCACGTTAAGTGAGTGCTTACAAGTTCTCTGGCACCGTGCTACATGTTTGATATTCACCATTTCACTCAAGTCTTGGGGTGGGGGGGAGTTTACAAACTCCCATTTTATAGGTGAAGAAACTGAGACTCTGTGAGTTTAAATCACTAGCCCAAAGCCACACAGGAAGTAGTTGAGTTGGACTTCGAATCCAGATGGCTACAATCCCGAAATTTTCATCTCTTTTTTGTATGCATTGCTTCTTTTTAAGGTGGGTCAAGGACGAGCCTTGGGTTCAGGCAGGGAGGTATTTTTGTTATGATTATTAATAACACAGAGTGTGTTGGGTTTTTTGTTTTTTATGCGTACTCTGACCGCTGTGTGTACACACTCAATTCTCCCAGCACCTGTACAAGGTGGTCGGTACTAGTGCCATCCTCACACGGGCGGGGAAAGTAAGGCTCAGAGAGGCTCTGTAAACTGCTCAACATCACACAGCTAGCAAAAGATAAGGACTCAAATCCTGGGAATTGGCCAGGAGCACCCCGCCGCGACCACTCTAGCTGGAACAGGGGTGCGGCGGGCCATCGCCAGGGGAGAGGCGGGGCGTCGGGCGTCTGCCGGGTCTATGGGACAGCCCTGGCGGCCCGCCTCCGCCGCGCACGCGCTCTCGGGCTCGGCTCGGGGCGCGCGGCGGGCGCGAGGACGGCGGCAGGGAGCGTGCGCGCGGTGACGTGCCGGGCGCCATGTTGGAGGGCTGGTGGTAGCGGCTCGGGGAGGTGTTCGCTCTCTCGGTCTCGCTCTCTCGCTCGCTTCCCCCGGCTCCCTTCGGTGCCCCCCCCGGTCGCCTGCGTGCCGGAGTGTGTGCGAGGGAGGGGGAGGGCGTCGGGGGGGTGGGGGGAGGCGTTCCGGTCCCCGGGAGACCCGCGGAGGGAGGCGGAGGCTGCGAGGGACTCCGGGAAGCCATGGACGTCGAGAGGCTGCAGGAGGCGCTGAAAGGTGGGGGTAGCTGCCCCCTCTCCCTTCCTCTTTACCCTCCACAGCTCCTTCTCCTGTTTTTCTGGGCTGGGGGCTCCGAGGGGCCGGGCCGGGAGAGGGTGGGTTGCGCTTCCCCGGCTCCCATCCCCCTCCCACTTCCCCAGGGGCGGGGAGCCCTGTGGGCAGCTCCCTCCCACCCCGCTCTGGGCTTTGTGTCGGCCGCCGGCGTCTGGGCTGGGGGAGGGGAGCCGGGGAAGCTCTGGTAGGGGCCCCAGCCTCTCGCCGACCCCTCTGGGGTGAGGTCGTGGGCCCGCAGCCCCGTTCCAGGCAGGCTCCGTTCTCTTGTCAGGCCCCCGTTCGCCAGGCGTCGGGCTAAGCGAAAAAGTAGAAGGTTTGGGGGGGGGGGGGTGGCGGAGAGAGGGCGGTAGAGCAACTTTAAAGAGTCTCAGGAAGTCTTTTTCAGAGCTTCTGAAGTCATTCCTCCACGCGCCCTGATTCTAAGGTGGTCTCCTTCCACGCAACAGGCTTGAGAACCGTGGTTCTCAAACTTCGAATACCGTGTGATTTCAGCATTTTCGGAATTATGAATTGACATCCAAAATCATTTGGGAACGGCTACGTTAGGTAGCTGCAGTTTCTTAAGACGCAGGTTTATGAACTTAACGCAGATAAACAGCTTGTGGAAGTTGGGGCCTGGGATTTGTATTTTAACTGGTTTCCCAGATAAATGTGATGTTGGTGTTCCTCCGGACCACACTTTGAGAAACACCACATTAAGGCTTTGTGGAGAGGTTGAGTGCCCCCTTTAGGGGGATTCTTGTTACGTGTGAAGAGACACATGCTGGAACTAGAACTTTGGGAGTCAGTTGGTTGAGAGGCTGATTTTTTTTTTTTTTTTTTTTTTTTAATAATTGCTTCTTAATATTTGACGAAGGACTGGGGAGAAAGTTTGTTTTTGTAGTGCTTCGGAGATGGTTCATGGCCTTTGAGAAACACTGATAACTTTTCTTTTTTCCCTTATCTAGATTTTGAGAAGAGGGGAAAAAAGGAAGTTTGTCCTGTCCTGGATCAGTTTCTTTGTCATGTAGCCAAAACTGGAGAAACAATGTGAGTTGAAAACATGTATTAGTTGTTACGGTCCTGTGTATCATTCAGAATCGCTTAGGAAAGGGAAAAAACTATTTCAGAAGAAGTGAATAATACGTGTGTCCAAACTGTACAAGCTGCAGTTATTAAAGCATTTACTAAATGCATATACTTTAGTTGCTTTATGTATACTCTGTAATGAGTTTTAAAAATTTGTTAAAATTTTCTTTCTATCTATGCTTTTGTACATTTAGAATTTATTAGTCTGAAGAGCTAGAGAAAAGAATGCCTATCCCGTCTGTTATGACTCTTTTGGCTATAACAAACAGACTTATTTCCAAAATTTTGTGGCTTTGATTCTGTCTCAGTTTTTTTTTTTTGTTGGTGGTATTTTCCAATATTGTCCTGTATCCAACCTTTTGTTGTCATATTTATATATTTGAGTGTTTGAAGTGTCATTTCTATTTATTCTCTTGAGGACTTCTGGTGATTATCTGACAATTTCCAGATGCTACAGTTTTGACTGTCCTGTAAACTTTCTAGGATAGCTAACTTGTTACATATGCTCAGCATTTTATTAGGCTTGTTTCCAAATGTTGTGAATCTGAAACTTAAACTATGAAGTTTATTTTCAAAAGGATCCTTCCATCTCATTGTGTGTGTGTAGTTTATGTTGCAGGAGTTGTTTTCACCATCACCAAGTTAATTTGTAGAAAGTAGTGCAGATTTGTGACTTCCTTGTACTCTTCTCTTTGGGTGGGGGGTGGGGAGCAGGAAGGAGAAAGATTTCTTTGGGTGCAGTGTTAATAAGTGAGCCTTCTTTTGGCTCCCTTATGTCCTTTTTGTACAGTTTCTTTTGAGGCCTACTATAAGAGTGTAAGGTTTAGCAAGTGATAACTGCTTTCTTTAGCTTTATTAGCCAATGTTCATTTCTCACAAGATTGGCTTGTGGCTCTAGTGTGTGTAGCCTTCTAACAACTAGCCTAATTTAGAAAGGAAAAAGATACTCTGATTGAGTGGTCCTGTAGACAAACTGAATCTCTGCAGTGCTTTATTAAAATTATCATCAGCTTAAGAATCTGATGTATTCAATCTTACATTTTTATTTATTCCACTTAAAAAATGGAATCCTTTAGGGGAAAAATCATTTTTGCCTCTGAATTACTCTTAGAGCATCTTTTAAAAATTGATGGAACATAACTCACTGGTATTTATGTAGATAAGCTTAAAAATGACTAGATGCCAGGTTTCAAAAAGAAATTAATCCCTAAATGGTAAATACTCTTGATTGCCACTGTTTCTTTTCAATTGTTAGTTGGTCCAAACTTATCTCCGTACAGTATCGGGAGGAAAAGCTTTTTACTTTCAGAGTTTTGATACACAAGATTATATCAAACTATTGGGAGATAAATACTTAAAACCTCCTCCTTATCAGTTCTGTACAAACTGTCTTCCCTTTTGATAACTTTCATTGGCTGTAAATGTGTAAATAGTTGAAAACTTCTGAAAGAAATGTTTTTTAATATCCTGTTTGGATCACCAGGTGGGTAGGAAAATTTAACCTGATTTTTGTGGATTATTTTGTCTTGATAGAGGTCTTAAGGTCCACCACCTTACTCCCTCCCCCCTCCAACCTTTTTACATTTACTAATAGTATTTTGTATTAAAATGGTGGTGTTAGATTTTTTATAGCATTTGGAAAATATTTTTAGAGTTACTAAAGCAGCTGGTGTTTACAAAGTTTTAGCCTTTGTTGCTTAACATGAGCATGCCTTAATTTTTTTTTTTTTAATGTTTATTTTTGAGAGAGGGACAGACAGTGTGAGTGGGGGAAGGGCAGAGAGAGAGAGAGAGAGAGAGAGAGAGAGAGAGAGAGAGAGAGAGAGAGAGACGGAATCTGAAGCAGGCTCCAGGCTCTGAGCTGTCAGCACAGAGCCACATACTGGGTTCTAACAGGATCGGCAACGGCAAGATCGTGACCTGAGCCGAAGTCCGATGACACTTAACCCACTGAGCCACTCAGGTGCCTCTTAACTTTTGATTCTGAAATTTGCAAAGTTTCTGTCATTCATTTATTGTTAAATTGAGCTTTATGTAACTTCTAAGATTTTAACAAGAAAACGTAAAGAACAGCAGATCAGGTCCCTTTAGTGTTTTAGGATAGATAGGTTGCTTAAGATAAAAATTGCGTAGTTCTGTTTTTATCTTCATTGATACGTTATAGTAACAAATTATTAACAAAAAAAATATTTGAACTTTGTTTATGGATGAAAATTAGTGACAACTTAGGCTATTTATTTTTCATACAAAAAGAAAACAATTGATTTGTTTTCTAAACAGTTTGATTTCTAAACAATTTAGAATTCGAAGTATAGGTTTTTACTGAGCAGGAGGTTGTAGGAAAATTAAAGAGCCCTGGAACAATTTTGCTTTCTGGTCTATTAAAAATTACCTATAAACATCTAATATAGGAAGTTGGGAAAGATGCCAAGACATGGTGTACTAAACTGTTATGAATACAGAGATTATCTAAAACAATCACCAAATTTGTTGGTTTTGGCTATTTGAAAAAATTGTATTTATGTTGAAAATGGGACATTACCTTGAACAAAACTTTTCTGAAGGTAACAGTTTGTAACTTAATGCCAAGTATATATTATGTGTTGGATAAACAAACATATGTGGTGGGTTTCAATCATGAATTTAAACATTTGATGGGTTTCAGTTGTAGATTTAAACTTATTTGATAAACTTAGTTGCAGTTACTCTTTTTGGTGGGCTTATTGTCCCATGTTCGTCCTATGGGAGCTTCTTTAATTTGATTCCAGAGTCCTTTGACTTAATAGTATCAGTAACTCCCTGGTATGATCTGAGCTCGTTCCTGCCCAGACCTGGAATCAGCCGTTTCTCAAGAAGCCATGCCTTCTTTTAGTGGGAAATGGTCTTTAAAGAGTACAAACTGGAGAGGAGAGCTGCTTATTATTACTGAGTTGGTCATTGTTTCAAGCCTCTTCAGTGGATAGAAGCTAATGAAATACTTAATGATTCATACTGATGGTTCCAATTCAAAATCAGGACTACAGTGTTTTATTTCTTCCACAATTTTGGTTCCAAGGACACAGGGGAAAAGTCTAATAATAATGTCACCAATGTAATTATTGGGGACATTAAAAATATTTCATATCTCTTCCAGTTTGTAGCCCCCATTTAAGAAAAGTAGTTGTATCTACATTATCTGGACATGTAACAATTATAGAAGTCTCTCTTAACCATCACTTAATCTTTTATAATGGCTCTATTTCAGATGCTCACCCTAGTCCTTAGGTCAATATCTTTAGTCAGTTTGGTTGTCTGGAGTTCGTTCTGTACTAGATTCTTTAGGCAGAGCTCATGGGAGCATTCCTGAGTTCTTGTATATTTTTAAGAGTTTGTGCCCTTTGTTCTTGAAGGTCAGTTGGGTTGGAAATAAAATCATTGGTAGCGTAAATGTGTTAATTCCATTGTTTTCCTGCAACTCAAAGTTACTATCAAAAATCTGATGATAATCTAATTTTCTTTACCTTGTAAGTCATCTACACTTTTTGCCTAGATTCCCAAAGAATTTTTTTTTCTGTTAGGTGCAGTAATTTTTTTGGACTTTGTTTTAGTATTGGGCATTTTGGGTCAGTAAACTCAGGTATGTGGTGTGCTCCTTCAATCTGTATTTTCAGATTTTTCATATCTTTTTTTTTTTTAATTTCAGGAAATCAAATTATGTCCTTTGATTTTTGTTGTCCTCCCCGCCCCCCCCTTGTATTCTTATTTGTCAGATCATCTTGCATGTCTTCAGTATTTTGTCATTTTGTTGAATTCTTTTTCCTTATTCCTGTTTTTAAAAAAACAGTTTTATTAAGGTATAATTTATATGCAGTAAACTTCATTTGTTGAAAATATGTAGTTTTCTAAATTTTGATACCCACATTCAAACTTTGACCACGCTCAACATTGTGAAAATATCCATTCATGACTCCTAGAAGTTGCCTCATGCCCCATTGTAATCTTTCTTCCCTGCGCATGGCTCCCCTGCCCTCAGGCAAGTAATGATTTACTTTCCATCACTTTAGATTAGTTTGCTTGTTCTAAATTGTATCTAAATGGAATCATACAGTTTGTATCCTTTGCCTTCTTTTACTCAACCGAGATCCAGGTTCGGGTATTAGCAGCTCATTCCTTTTTGAGTAGTATTCATTATATTGATGCCCTACAGTTTTTTTAATACAATCATTTGTGATGGACATTTGGATTATTTTGTTTTTTCTGTTACAAAAGCTGCTATGAACATTTGTGTACAAATCTGTATGTGGACATATGTGTTCTTTTGGATAAAAACCTAGGTGTGGAATGGCTGGATCATGTGGTGGATGGATGTTTAACTTCTTGAGAAATTGCCAAACTGTTTTCCAGAGTGATTGCACCAGTTTGTATTCCCAGCAGTACTTTGGGAGTTGAGTTCCAGTTCTCCACGTCCTTTCCAACATTTAGTATGGCCATTCTTTTTTGTGTTAGTCATTCTAATAGGCACATATTGCATAGTGGTTTTAATTTGTACTTCCCTAATGACTAATGATGTTGCATATCTTTTCATGTGTTTGCTGTATGTATATCATCTTTGGTAAATTGGTTCTTCAAATCTTGCCCATTTAAAAATTGAGTTGTTTTCTTACTGGTTTTTGAGAGTTCTTATATATGTTACAGATAAAAGACCTTTATCTGATATGATATGCAAATACTTGCTATAACAGTGTGGCTTTTCATTCTCTTGATAGTGTTTTTCAAAGTGCAGTTTCTAATTTTTTTTGTTTTAAAGAATGAACTTTATTTTTATTATTATTTTGAGAGAGCCAGAGTGTGTAGGGGAGGGTCAAGGGAGGAGCAGATAACAGGGAGGGGGAGGGAGACAGACAGACAGACAGACTGACAAGCAGGCTGCAGGTTCAGCATGAAGCCTGATGTGAGGCTTGATCCCACAAACGTGAGATCATGACCTGAACTGAAATCAAGAGTCGGATGCTTAACTGAATGAGCCACCCAAGTGCTCCTGAAATTTCTAATTTAATTCTATTTCGATTTTTAAAAATATCTTCCTTTGAAGAACTCTTACTGCGTTACCTCTTAGGTTCTTTTGTTCTCATGTACTTTCTAGTTTATTTCCTGAAGTAATGTTTTAAGTTTCTACCTAATTGGTTGCCGAATTCTATTGCTTCATTTTCTGAGTTTGTCTAATTCTGACTTATATCATTTTGTTAAGTGTCTTTAGCTCATTTATAAATATTATACAGATTTTGTTTGTTTTTGGACGAGTGTTTGTGGATTCCTCTCATTGTCTGTAGGGACGTTTGTTCTCCTTACTCTCTCTTTTTTTTTTTCCTTATAATCACCTTGTACAGGATTTAACCTTGATATTTTTCTCTTGTACTCTTTTACGTGAAATAAGTTTTCCTGACCCTTGAGAACAAGATAGGGCTCAGTAGCATTCCTAACTTGGAGCTCTCTTGTTGTTTGTAGTGTTTAAGAACATGGAGCTTGCTTTCTGAAATTTCCAGCTTCCCTTTTCCAATTTCTGCTTTATTTGGATCCTGTCTTTCCTTCATCTTTATTGTCGTCTTATACTGGGGTCATCTCTGAATGGGAGCTCTGGTTGGTCTTTTTTTTTTTTCCCAACGTTTATTTATTTTTGGGACAGAGAGAGACAGAGCATGAACGGGGGAGGGGCAGAGAGAGAGGGAGACACAGAATCGGAAACAGGCTCCAGGCTCCGAGCCATCAGCCCAGAGCCTGACGCGGGGCTCGAACTCCCGGACCGCGAGATCGTGACCTGGCTGAAGTGGGACGCTTAACCGACTGCGCCACCCAGGCGCCCCATGGTTGGTCTTTTTTAAGAGCACATGGGAGCAAGACTGCTGCTGTCTTTCAGCTCTCATTGTGGGTCCCTTCCGTTTTCTCTTCGGTGGAGTGGGCAAAACCCTTTTCAGTTTCAGCTGCTGTTCTCAGATTGGCGTATCATGATTTCTAGTGAATGCTTGTTGGCTGTTTTGTGGTTCTATTCCTAGGCCCTTCAGGTACACCATGACTTGTTTCTGCTTTCTCTTCCTCGGAACCTGATACGGTACAGGTCATGTGACTGTCATTTTTCTCACCTGTTTTACTCTTTGGGGTTTGAGAAATTGACTACTTGGTCAGCTAGGGTTTTTTTGTTTTCCACCTAGTTTTATTATAAGTTCATTTCTGTAACTTTATTTTTGTTAATTGGCTTTTCGCTTTGGTCTAGTTAAGTCTGATAGAGTTTTGGAGACATGGAAAACTGTAGCAGCACTGTTACCCTCTCATAATTAGACTTCTTCTGAAAACTTACTAGTATTCTCAAGTATAAAATGGGAATAATAGTAGCCTCTCCTAGTATAAGTAGTTAATACAGGGAAAACTTAGCACATTGTTTGAGTAAATGCTCGATAAATAGTCGTCATTCCTGTGTTGACACTGCTTATGTTGGGTCTGCTTTATCCCCCCACCACCTCCCTGAAATTTCAAGTTCTCTGTGTTGAGCGATTTTGACATATGATTAGGAAAATAAAAGTTAAGTTGCTTAAAAGTAGTTATCAACAACTAATTATTGAAAACAGTTGAATTATAAAATCTCCTTACATTGAAAATAAAATCTGCATTATTAAAAATCTCCTTATGAATGAGGCTGTTAGATCCTTCTTCTGTGAGTTTCTTAAAGGAGGAGATTTTGTTTTGTCAACATAGTTTCTAAAATGTCATTTTCCTAAACTGCCTTCCTGATTTTTGCCACATCTTTCTAACTTCTGTGTAATTAACACTCTTCTCTAGGTTGGCTTGCTTTTTTTCAGATTTGTTTTTAAGTTTTATTAAGTAATCATGAACCCAAGATCAAGAGTTGCATGTTCTTCCAAATGACCCAGCCAGGCACCTCTTTTCAGATTTTTTTCAAAATAGAAAAATATTACAGAAGTTAAGTGCTCATTTTGCCCTTCCCCATAAATATATTACTATGTTAATTTTATTCCCCTTGCAAGAAACAAGATCTGAAACCACTGGTTTGTTGCATTAGTTCTATCTTTTAAAGTTTCTTTAAAATCTGTAAGTACTAAAATACATACCTAATATGAGTTTTCCATGTGCCACCTAAAGTCCTCATGTACCACCGTCACAGTGGTACACAGGAAGCACAGTAGATTTTCAATAAATATTAGTTAAGTGAATGCTCTTTGTTTCAAATATTACAATAACTGCAGTGATTAAGGTATGAACATGAATAAAATTATAGTCGTTTTCATTTCTTTCATCACATCATGCTGTAATCTGGATGTGTCTTCTACATTGCACAAAATTGATTGGTGCATTGGAAGATAGACCTGTCACCTTTGTTTTTTGAGTAAAGTTAACTTCAAATCTTCAATCTCTTTGGTGTGCAAGTGAGCTCATATTTTCCATGTTAAGATTTTTATTAGTAGTTGGTCAGTCCCATAATTTCATGAGAGTTAGCAGGTGGTAATATCATTCTTGGAAGAAACATGGCTTGAGTTCTGAATTCAGCTTGGCGATTTCTCCGTGTGAATTTGGGCACATTATTTGTGAGCTTGTTCCTCATTTGAAGAATGGAGCTTATACTCTATAGTTGTCTCAGCTCTTGTGAGGACTCCAATAAATGAAAGTAGCTATAAATACTAACATTTGGGAGTAAAAATTAGAATTGTCTGTATGTTGGGCATAAATTCAATGATTTGGGCTTAAGAAACAAGCCTGCGGTACTTTATCCTGTGGAAGGAGCTCTGGTTTGAGTCAGGAGAACACCCAACACCTGGGTTTGAATTCCTGCCTCTACCCGTTAGTCTGTGGCCCAGGCTGACTTCTCTGTGCCCTAATTTCCTCATCTGTAAAATATGAGTAATAAAATCTATCTCAAGGTGTGTTGTGGGGATTCAGTGGATTTATACATCTAAAGTTTTTGATACAATGACTGGCACACAATGACAGCCCCCTCCCACCGCCATCCTTTAAATGGAAGCTGCTGTAACTGTTTTACTTACCATTATTTAAATCATCTAAGTTACTAAGGGACACAATTTGCTCTGATACAGACTGAGGGGTTTGTAATAGATGACCTCCAAGGTTTCTCCCAGCTTGAAGAGCTTATAGGAGCCTGTTGAGGCAGTAGTTATGTAGTTATCTGGGGGTGGTATTGCAGCAATAATGATTAAGGGTGGAAATGGGGCACAGTGATAGTCGTTGAAGTTAAAAATATCTGCTGATGGTGAAAGATGTTAACTGTTGGGAGTATGTTGCAGACAAAAAAAAAAAAAAATGGAGAATTGGTTTTCTATACTTAGATGAGAAAGATCAGTCATTGTTACCACTTAATTTATTAGAGCCACAAAGAGGTTCGTTCACAGAATGCCATTCATAGTGTACCCTGTATACATGTGTGGTTTTTATCTATATCCAGAGATCCTCTCTGTGCCTGCCAATTAATGCATGAGTTCAAAATGCTGATGGTCTATTACTGGAAGTTTGAAAAACTTCATGCTGCTTCAGAACATCTTATTAATAAGAAATTAAGGAATTTATGATCTAGAATTTACTATGCTTTCCCTGTGTTTTGTGGACTGTAGATCTTTTACCTTAATGATACAGGAGTTTGTCATTGAGGTGAATGAATGTGTCTGTCTGCCTCCCTCTGCTGTCTTTATCTTTTCTTTCTATACCAAAATCAAGTTTCAGTATCAGTAGCAAAAACAGACAAAAAACCAACCCATATATGTATTCAGTGACTGAAACAGTATAGACAGTTGAGGAGGAGAACGTTGGCTGTTATTTCATTTAATACATATGTGTGTGAAAGAATTTTACTTTAAAAATAACCAATGAGGGGCACCTGGGTGCCTCAGTCTGTTAAGCGTTCAATTTCGGTTCAGGTCATGATCTCACTGTTTGTGAGTTCAAGCCCCACACTGGGGCTCTGCGCTTAGAGTTCAGAGCCTGGTTGGGATTCTCCCTCCCTCTCTCTCTCTGCCCATTCCCCACTTACTCCCTCTCTATCTCAAAATCAGTAAATAAAAATATTTTCTTAAAAAGTACACTTAAGGGGCGCCTGGGTGGCTCAGTCGGTTGAGCGTCCGACTTCGGCTCAGGTCATGATCTCGCAGTCTGTGGGTTCGGGCCCCGCGTGGGGCTCTGTGCTGACAGCTCAGAGCCTGGAGCCTGCTTCAAATTCTGTGTCTCCCTCTCTCTCTGCCCCTCCCCTGCTCATGCTCTGTCTCTCTCTCCCTCAAAAATAAACATTAAAAAAAATTTAAAAAAATTTTTTAATATTCATTTTTGAGGGAGAGAGAAAGAATGTGAGTGGGGGAGGGCGGAGCAGAGAGAGAGAGAAAAAGGGAGACAGAATCCTAAGCAGGCTCCAAGCTCTGAGCTGTCAGCACAGAGCCCGATGTGGGGCTCCAATGAGCCGAAGTTGGATGCTTAACTGACTGAGCTACCCAGGTGCCCCTATTTTTGATCCTTCTAAAGTGTTATTCTCCTTTTGTTACTTGCATGTGGTGCTTCTCAGTACTCCTACATAGAATTTTTGATTGATTTTAAAATCGTGAACCTGAAACTGGGATTTATAAGGGACTAGAATTTTCACTTCTGTTTTGGGTTAAAGTTCTTTTATCTAATTAAAAGGCAAACTTGTAGTAAACATTTATTTTGTGCCAGACACTGTCAAATATTTCATATGTCTATCTTAATTTGATCTTTACAACTACTGTCTGAAGTAGGTATCTCTGCTTTTTAAAAGATGATACTGGGGTGCTCAGTTGAGCATCCAACTCTTGATTTCAGCTCAGGTCATGATTTTGAGGCCCTGAGATCCAAGGGCTGGGTGTGGAGCCTGCTTGAGATTCTCTCTGCCCCTCCCCTGCTTTCTGTCCTGTCTGTCTTTGGCTGTTTCTAAATAAATAAACAAGCCTTTTTTTAAAAAGAGGGTACTGAGGGTGCCTGGATGGCTCAGTTGGTTGAGCATCTAAATATTTCAGCTTAGGTCACTATCCCGGGGATCAAGTTGAGCATAGAGCCTGCTTAGCATATTTTATCTCTCTCCCTCCCCCTCCCTCCCTGCTCTCGAGAGGCTAGCTTGCTCTATCTCTGCCTCATATAAATTAAAAAATAAAAGAGGATTCTGAGGCTTAGAGAACTTGAAAGTTTTAAGGTTGTGCATCTGGTGAGTGACAGAATTGGAATTTAAACTCAGGCATACCATACCGACTTTAGGTTCTCTCATAACTCTTACTTTTTTATACCCCTTGTCCCTTGTGCCTGGATGGCTCAGTTGGTTGAGCGTCTAAATCTTCATTGTTGTCTTCACATCTTTCCTCTTTACTGAAGAAATCTGAGAATCTTTTTAAAATCATTAGAATTTGAAACTATGCTTTTGATAAGAATCTGTTACTAATTATTTCTGAGATTTTCTTGCTGCTTATCTAATCCTGATCTGAGGCACCTGTCCTGCTTTCCCTGCATTGTAGCATACTATAGTGTGATCTTCTAAGCCCTGAGACCATGGATAGTTGCCTGGGAATTGTGGCAAGAATGGGGAGGTTGGGTGTGGTAGTTTGGGACTTAAGAAAATTAAGAAAATCTATGTCAAGAGCATCAGTAAGGTAAAGAAGTATATATTTGATATACCCTTAACATGTGTAAGTTAGACTATTTCCAGTAACTTCAAAAGTTGAAAGCTTGTAGTAATTATAATTTTGCAGAGGTGTAAATTTGAAGCATATAGGTAATGTGATTGATGTATATTTAAATTGAAAGTATGAGCCTAATTTTCTTTTTAATGTATGCATTTTGGATTTGTTATTCTTAGTCAACCAAAAATATTAACCTTGCGGGTTAGGTGGTAATATTTCCATTTACTGGTGATGAAACTGGAAAAAAATATGCTGTAGAAGAATCTGAAATTTGAGAGGTATAAGAGCTGTTACAAGTGCATTTGTAGTGTGCCCTATTGCGTATCTCATAGAAGGAGGGTGAGAGCTTTTTTTTTTTAACTGATGAAATATTTCTATTCAGAATTGTATGTTGTAAAGTAAATTTTATATTTTGGAAGTTGTTTTATTTTGGTCTTATTTTAGGGATATTGTCCATGGTGACTGCAGGGTGAGTTTTGAGATTATGGCTGTTTTGTCTCAAAGTGGTTCTTTAAAAAAAAATATTTTTTAAACATTTATTCATTTTTGAGACATGGAGCATAATTTAGGGAGGGGCAGAGAGAGAAGGAGACAGAGAATCTGAAGCAGGCTGCAGGCTCTGAGCTGTTAGCACAGAGCCTGACATGGGGATTGAACTCACAGACTGCAAAGTTATGACCTGAGCTGAAGTCCAACGCTTACCTGACTGAGTCACCCAGGCGCCCCATCAAAGTGGTTCTTTTCCTGGAGACAGGTCCAACTTTTCTAGGGATTTTGAACAATAGGATATTTCTGCAAGGAGTAATCTTAAATGGGGGTAGAATGTGGCCCGGTTTTCTTTTTTCCCCAATTAAGTATTGTTAGTGAATTCAGGGTTTTCCTGGGCATGAGCTGTTGTTGTAAGACAAGTAGTCTTTCTCTTCCTCCTATATAGATACTGATAACTCTCTTGTCTTGCCCTGTTTATATTAGAGGGTTCATGAGGACACCTGTCACTGTATCTGTTTTTTTTGTAAATATTGTCTGTGGTATTTGATTTTGCTTTCTTAGTTGTTAGAGGATATGACAGAAATCAATGCCACAGTCAGGATGTGGCCACTTTAAAAATTATTTTCTGACAAAATTTAGATGAGTGAATAGGTGGTAAATTTTAAATACTTAAAACTTTCAGTCTTTCATATTTTAAGTATCTTAATATGGAGACTATCATCATACTGTTCTGTTCCTGTTCCCATTTTAGTTAAGGAGAAAGTTAGAATAACTGCATATTGAGTTGAATGGATCACATGAATTAAATACTTATTGTCTCCATACTGTAAAAAAAAAAAAAGTCAGATACACAGATTATGGAAATCGGTACTGCTTTAGATAAGCCTGTCTCATTAAAAATTTTTTTATTCAAAGCACTAACAATAAGAAAAAAATCAAACTGTACCTTTAACCCGCTTCTTCTATATTAACAGAATTTTTCTATGTTATATAAATGTATGTGTTGATTCTTTAAAAAAAACCACCTAATATCAAACATCTGCAGTTTGCAGAATACTTGCTGTATTGGCTGTCTTTTCTTATCAAAACACTTAAGTTTACCTTATTGTGTTTATGGGTTGCATACTAGTCCTTTGCTTGGGGTATACTGTAATTAATTTAACCTGCCCTTCTTTGATGATTCTTTAGGTTGTTTATATTTACAGACAATTGAAACAGTGTTTAAGTGAGCATATTTATGCTGGCACAGATGCAAGAATGGGATCTATAGGTTGAAGTCTATATTATTATTATTATTTTTTTTTTTTTAATTTTTTTTTTCAACGTTTTTTTATTTTATTTTGGGACAGAGAGAGACAGAGCATGAACGGGGGAGGGGAAGAGAGAGAGGGAGACACAGAATCGGAAACAGGCTCCAGGCTCTGAGCCATCAGCCCAGAGCCCGACGCGGGGCTCGAACTCCCGGACCGCGAGATCGTGACCTGGCTGAAGTCAGACGCTTAACCGACTGCGCCACCCAGGCTCCCCTCTATATTATTATTTTGACAGGTATTGCCAGGTATTTGGCCTTCCCAAAAATTTTTTCAACCTATGCTTATACCAACAGGGTGTGCAAATTATCTCTCTACCACAGACAGCACTGAGCATTATTAGGCTTTTAAATATGAAAATCTGATAGATAAAAAATAGTATCTAACTTTAACTTGTTTTATTTTGTGTCTGCATCTTTCCATTTGTCTGTTATCATTTATAGTTTCTGTCGTCCTCATTTATGAAGTTATGATTTGGTTTTCAGATTTTTATTGATAAAAATGTTAAGTATCCTGATAAAGTTGATTCTAAATAATTATACTTTTTAAGTTTATGTATTTTGAGAGAGAGAGAGAAAGTACACATGCTGGTTGGGGTGGAGCAGAGAGAGTCCCAAGCAGGCTGTCTGCTGTCAGTGTGACACCCAACATGGGGCTAGAACTCACACACTGGAACCACGAGATGATGACCTGAGCTGAAATCAAGAGTCAGATGCTTAACCGACTGAGCCACCCAGGTGCCCCTAAATAATTACACATTTTATTGTGTTAGGAATAATTTGAGTTTACGAGTCTCAAGCAGCAAGTTGTTTTAAAAAGATGGTCATGACTGTATATCAAAGAATAGTCTTTGTTATGGTTGGTGGATTGAATTGTTATTTCTGGTGTTTGTCTTATTAGTTACACTCTCTAGACAAGTAGTCATATTTATCAGTAACAGTGACTTCAAATATATAGTCTGAGCAGTGGCTTCAGTTTTAATGACTGTGTTTGAAATTTTGTCCTTATAAAAGAAATTTTTTTTCGCAGTATGGTTCTCGCCTGTTTCTTTGTGAATTGGCCAAAACAAACCACTTAGCTTAAGGGAAAAAAAACCTATATTCTGCTCTTAGGTTGACTGAATACTGAGGGCATTCTGAGATCTCAAATGTCAGTCATACTCAAGCAGAAAGAATGAAATTATTTCTCACAACAATGGACATGTCTTAAGATTGTTCCTACTATCTTTAGTTTTGAATAAATACATACTTTTTTTTAAATGTAAGTAAAATATTTAATCTTACCTGTGGTGTGTATGTAAGCTTATAGGACTTTGCAATAATTAGAAGTAAAAGTAATTGCAGATGTTTGAGATTTTGAGATGTGGGCTTTTTCTTTGAATTTGCATTTAATTCTATAATATATGTCTTCACTTAAAAAAAATTTTTTTTTCAACGTTTATTTATTTTTGGGACAGAGAGAGACAGCATGAATGGGGGAGGGGCAGAGAGAGAGGGAGACACAGAATCGGAAACAGGCTCCAGGCTCTGAGCCATCAGCCCAGAGCCCGACGCGGGGCTCGAACTCCCGGACCGCGAGATCGTGACCTGGCTGAAGTCGGACGCTTAACCGACTGCGCCACCCAGGTGCCCCTTCACTTACTTTGTTAAAAATATATATCAGTGGTTCTTAGCCTACGATGATAATGACTGGAGACATTTTTGGTTGTTACTAGTGGGGGAATGCTACTGGCACGGAATGAGTAGTGGCCAAGGTTGCTGCTGAAGATAACTCCCAACAACAAAGTATTATCAGATCCAAAATGTCAATGATGCTGAGATTGAAAGATTCTGCTTCATAGGAAATAGCATACATCAAACTTGAAAATGTGTCTTAGGGGCACCTGGGTGGCTCAGTCGTTTGAGCGTCCGACTTCAACACAGGTCATGATCTGGTGGTTCATGAGTTCGAGCCTCGCTTCGGGCCCTGTGCTGACAGCTCAGAGCCTGGAGTCTGTTTTGGATCTGTGTTTCCTTCTCTCTCTGCCCTTACCCTGCTCATACTCTGCTGTCTGTCTCTCTCTCAAAACTAAATAAATATTAAAAAAAAATGTTTTTAATGTGTTTTATAGTTCTTTCACCTGTAAAATAAAAACAGTGGTGGGTAGGATCAAGATGTTTAACCAAAGCTTCTAGCTTTACCTTTCAGAATTCTATTTGAGAAACTTCATAAACTTCAGTTTGAGAAGTAGATACTACTTGAGAAAGAGTTATAGTCTAATTATTAAAACGTTATCTTTTTTGATGTTCAGTAGATGGAAATCTTAAAAGTTATGTCTTTAATCAAATGTTGCCCAGAAAATTCTGTTTCTCCTTTGCTCTCAGCCTCAAAACACTTCTGACACTACGTGTGTGGGCTTTCTTCTCCACACCGAGCAATTCTGTGACACCGCGGAGTGTCCTACAATTCAATTCAGTTCAGACTCTCTCTCCCGTTTCAGATGCCAATCAGCATTCAGCTTGTTACCCAAGCTTCTGAGTAGCAGGCTAAACAGAGGTTTTCATGGCTTGCTCCTTGGGTTCCATTAATTCACTAGAGTGGCTGCTCACAGAATTCAAAAAAACTGTTTACTTAACTAGATGACCAGTTTATTACACTGGTTATTGAAGGATACAAATGAACAGCCAGATGAAGAGATACAGTGGGCCAAGTCCAGCAGGGTCCTGAACATAGAAGCTTCTGTCCCCATGGAGTGTGGGGTGCATCACCCTCCCAGCATGTGGATGCATTCTTGTTCATGATTCTGGAAGCTCTTTGAATCCATAGTTTGTAGGTTTTTATGGAGGCTCCATAATGTAGACCTGATTGATTATTCACTCCACTTCTAGCCCCTTTCCCCTCTCTGGATAATAGGGAGGGGGCGGTGCTGAAAGTTCCCAACTTTTTTTTTTTTTTTTTTTTTTTTTTGAAAGTTCCCAACTTCTAATCCCAACTTGGTCTTTGTGATGACACACCCCAACCAGGTGCCCACCAAGAGTTACCTTAGCTATTTCAGGCGCCTGGGTGGCTCAGTTGGTTAAGTGTCCAATTTTGGCTCAGACCATGATCGTTAGTTAGTTGGTGAGTTCAAGCCCCACACTCAGCTTTATGCTTACTTACAGTTCAGAGCCTGGATCCTGCTTCAGATGCTGTGTGTCCCTCTCTCTTTCTCTGCCCTTCCCCTGCTCATGTTCTCTCTCCCTCAAGAATAAATAAATGTTAAAAATTTTTAACAGAACAAAAACGGTATATGTTTAGGGTTTCAACATAAAAATTTTGGGCGAACACATTCAGTCCATAACATTTGCAACTGATTTGTGCAATTAGTGCATCTTTCTGTTTTTACATCTACTGATTGAATTCAGGTGTGGATTGTTTTATAGACATGCATTCTTGAAGTTTTTGAATTTCAGTTTTGTGAAGTAAATGTTTTAGGTACATTCTCTTTAAAGGAAATGGGAAAGAGAAGGGACTGGGATTTATTGAAAACATGCTATGTGATAATCCATACTGTGTGACATTCTGTATAAGATATGCTGGTGTGAAATTCACTGAATGCAAAAGTTCCTTTTGTTATTTTTTCACCACTTAGTTTTTGTGTAATTTCTGATTGTGCATTTTTTGTTTAGTGTTCCTTCATTCCTTAACATCTCTGTGAGATGTTACTTAAGTCAGCAAATACTCAACATATAATCTGTGCTAGGTACTGTGCTAGTTGCTGGGAATGCATTAGTGAGCAAACAAACCACAGTTGCTTATGTTTATTATTTTGGCAGTAAAGTATTATATTTATATGATACTTTGTTGCTTTTATCAACATTCCCGTGTATCAAGTACGTTAACTTCATTTTTAAAGTTAGGACAGGTGGAAACTTTAAATGTAGTTATTTAAGTTAGTAATTTTTGTCATTTGATTCCTGAATTAACCTATGAGCCTAAGACTATTTAGGTATTGAAGAGGTTAATCCATAATAATTTTTGTCATACATTTCTGTATTTAAATTTTGGGTAGGGAGGGAAAGGTTTTAGTTTCCAGAGATAATAGTCTCATAATGTATGAGGTGCAGAACTTTGTTAGATTACATGGGAGTAAAATTGAAATTGCTTTAAATTTCTGCTTTATTCTTCTGTGTATATATCAATTCCATATATTTCTCAAAATTTTGACATAATTACAAATTTTATTAAAATAAAGGTTTAACCTTAGATTTTCTTTGCTACCCAAATAAACATTTTAAGACATTCAATTTCAGAGATATTAAAATATGGAAAAAAACATATCAATGAAGAAAATTCATTGAAATTTTATTTCGAAAGTTCCCAACTTCTAATCCCAACTTGGTCTTTGTGATGACACACCCCAACCAGGTGCCCACCAAGAGTTACCTTAGCTGTTTCAGGCGCCTGGGTGGCTCAGTTGGTTAAGTGTCCAATTTTGGCTCAGACCATGATCGTTAGTTTCTGTTATTCAGGAAATTCTGAAGATTTTAGGAGCTCTATATTGGGAACTGGGGCAAAAGACTAAATAGTAGAACAAAAGATTGTCCTAATACCCCTATTTTCAAGGGTTTTAGGAGCTCTGTTAGGAATTAGGGGCGGAGACCTATATAAATTTCACAAATACATCCATTAGCTTCATGGGACTCATATACATAGGGGAGAGAGAAGCTTTAATTCCTCACTTCATTAAAAGGGTACTGTACTGGCTTTGTGTGTTAACATTAGCTACTCTGCATATACCTTGAGAGGGTAGGGTTAGGTACATTGAATCAGAAAGGGGTAAGTGAAAGGTAAATTATTTGTCATCTTTCAAATTTAACTGCACATTAAAGTGAGGCCTATGTTCGTTATACATGCATTTCATAAACAAGCTGACAAGATCATAGCAGCAGCTGGAAGTACAAAATGAAGAGGCCTGCTAAACCTGCATATTTTAATGTAATTACTAATACTTCATTAAATACAGTACAAATGGTAAACTGGATGGAACACCGGATGAACAGATGTAGACCAGGACTCTTCTAACTAGGATGTATGGTCATTTTCCATTGTTCCCTTTGAAGTCACCATTCTTAGCATTACTAGTTAATATCATTCCTTGTTTATCATTCTTTCATTGAGATTATTCTTTAAAATTCTTTATTGATTTGGGTTCATCTTACCTTTTCAGTCTTATCTTTTGCCACCATTTGTAACTTCTCCAAATTATTTGCATTTCAGTGAATATGCAGTGTTCTCTTTTGCTAGTAGTATTTAATTCTAATAGCATCTTTCTGTTGGTTGCCTCTGTTCTTCCTTGTGGCATGACCTCCACTTGTCTTTTAACATTGTTCAGATAGCTCAGTTCAAATACATAGCAATCTGCTGAAAAGCTTTTCTCAGATTCCTTTTTCTTAATTGAAACTACCGTATTTCTGACATGCATTGATCACGTTTCTGTTGTAGCTGTTTGCTTACTAATCTGTTTATACTTGTGGTTCCCCAAGTGTTGAGGGGGCTGAAATTCCCTTACTGAGAATGTGGCACGAAATAGGAGCTGGATTAAATACGTAAATGGAAGAAAAATCAAAATGTTGTCTTCTTCTGTTAAAGAAATATTTTAACTTGAGAAAATAATAGAAACTGTTGTTTCCAAATCATAAGGTTTGTGTATGTAAGAGGGAGAGAAGCTTGCTTTCTCTTCCCTTTTAATTTTCCCTGTGTCTAGATTCTATTTATCCTTTGTCACCTTTGCTTGTGTCTAAGCCTTCCCAGGTTTTCAAAAAAGATAGTAACTTTGCTGTTATAAATTCTCCATTTACCATTTTCTGCTGTGTATTATGGATATATTAATACAGATATTATTTCTCCTGGCTAGCTAGGTAGGCTCTTTAGAGATCATAAGTTGGTTTTTGATCTTTATATCCTTCTGTGTCATATGTCACTGTTTCTTCAGTAATAGACTTGCTGTCTTATTTTGGGTTACGAGAACAAAATATCATAGATCACATGGCTTCAATAACAAATTATTTTCTCATAGTTGTGGAGTCTGGATATCTGAGATCAAGGTGCCAGCATATTTGGGCTTCGGTTGAGGGCTGTCTTCTGGCTTGCAGAAGGCCACCTTCTTGCTTTGTCCTCAGATGCACTGTGGGAAGAGAGGATAAGGGAGGTGTAATAGCTTGCTGTTCCCCCCCTCCCGTCCCCTTCCCCATCATTAGGGTCGCATCCTCACGGTTTCGTCTATACCTAATTGCCTCCCAAAGACCTTATCTCTAAATACTGTATATTTATATTGGAAAAGATAAAATTCAAACCATAATCAAGGGATAAGGTGCAAATAAAGAAGCAAATAGCAATAACGTTACTTTATTGGCAGTAATCTGTCATACAGAGGTGGTCAGTGTATATAACAACATATAGGATCTTTGACATTCTGGAGGGTTACATGCAGAGAACAAAACTAAAACCCACATTGCCTGAATACCGTGCGTGGGTAGGCTGCTAGATTGAATGATCAAATGGTTCATTTGGGGACGTCTCCTTAGACTTGAATTAATTTTTTAGTGTCATAGCAATTTAAATATTACACCATAAGAAGTAAACTTTTAAGTTGTAGTTTGAAAATACCGAAGAGACTTTTTTCTCAGCTCAGATTTCTACTTAAAGATAGAGCATTAAGGATGTAGTCCTCAAAAGAAAAATAGCTGTTTGAAAGCATCAGATTCATTTAAAACTATCTTGCTTGCAAGCAGGACAAACTGATTTTGGTTCTCTTAAGCCCAAAAGAAAGTGAGAAAGGAAGAGAAAGATTTTTTGGAAAGATACTGAGGTAGACAGAATTTAGAATCACAGGGAGAGTTAAACTACCAAGCCAAGGATAGGACGATGGGGTACCTTGGGGGCCTCCGCCATAGAAGTTGCTGGATCTCTCCTTCGGATTCCTGCCAAACGGGTGATTTAGTCCAATAACTTCCATTGTGTGTTCTCTCCATATTTCACATTTCTGGAGGAAAATGTCCAATTGGCCTAACCCAGGATTAATCCATTTCTTTTTTAGAGGAGGAGGCAGGTAACATGGACAGGGAAACAGTTGGTTCTTGGAGGCCCATCTTTGTGTATTACATCCCTTTCCTAGAAAGTGGCTGGGGAACCAACTCATTTGGTGTATGCTATAATCAGCATATGTGCATATACAGTATCCCCAGTTCATTATACAGGTAAAGTATTAAAATTATTACCTTAAAACTGGTAGGAGATTATAACTGTGACTTGGGGGAAACAACTCCTGTTCTTTTATTATGAGAAATTCATTGTCCTTACCAGGATCTCTGAATTGTTGAAATGCTTACAATTTGAAGGATAGCTTTTGCTTAAGTTCTTATCAGAATGTTCTCATAACAAAAGACAGTTCCCTCCCCAAAGATGAATTCTCTTGCATGATGCTTAGCTTCTTAGTACCTCTTAAGGGGGAAAAATGGTCTGGGGCAGAACGTAATAGTTGCTTTAAGGGAGTAATAAAAATGCTTTGAGAGAAGTAGAGTAACAAGTTGATTTCTGAGGATTGGGGAAAACTTTGATACCAGAGGCAGTTAAGCTCAATTCCGCTAGAGGGAACAATAAACAAAGGGATAGTCAGGAAAAAGTGAATGGTTATGAAGGTGTATTTGGGACAAATCAGAGTATCTTGCCGATACAAAGAATTTTGCATTTAGAGAGACCTTAGAAATTATTGAAGGTTTTTTTTTTTTTTAGCAGAAGAGAGAGAAAGCAGAGCTTTGCCTTGGGGAAACTAGTGTCTAATTCAGGTGAGTTACTGGACTTTAAGATAGAGGAAATGAGAGCTTGAAATAGGGCAGTGTTAGTAGGAATGGACATGGGAGATTCTCAAACATTGGGTTATGGTTCTGTAGACATTATCCATCATTCTCATCTTGCCTGAGTTTCTGTATAGGCTTTTCTAAATGGTTTCTTAAAATGCAGTTTTGCATTCCCTGTTTAGTGTCTAATCTATGCTACTAGCCATGGACGTGCTACAATGTAAATAACATGTTATTTCCCTGCTTAAAATTTTTATGCACCCTCCTTCTTGCTTAAGTTAAAATTTAAGATCTTTATTATGTTTTAAGATGCATATGATTGTGTCTCTGCTTAGTGTGATATTCCCCAATTTGCTCCCTTTGTTTTTTTCTGCTTTGCTAAACTACTTATAGTTCTCTGGTGGATCATGCTCTCTCATCTCAGTGACTTTGCTTACTATTGCCTCTCCCTGGAACAGTCTCTTTTCCTTTGTGCTCATCTTTTTAAGATCTGTACTAAGTCTGGAAAACTTTACTCCAGGTAGATCAGTCTTTAGCCCACTTCCAGTACTTTGTGATTGCTTCCATCATTATTGCATGTAGGTTTTGTTTTGCTGTCTTTTTTACACTTGATCTTAGCCAAAAGGCCGAGAAATGATGTTTTGCTGTCTTTTTTGCTTAGATGTGAATTCTATGAGGCATCTAGACTTTTTTTTTTTTGTATCTTTTCCTACTGTACAGTAGCATACAGATGCATATTTGCATTGCCTTTCTTACGTTCTTTCTTTTCTTCTCTTTTTTCTTTTTTTTCTTCTTTGCCTGTAACTAGATGTCCTGACTTTATAGGAGTATGGATTTTGAAGCCAAATGCCTAGGTTAAAATCCTGGCTCTGCCACTTACTAGTTGTGCAACCGTGGGCCGGTTATTAAACGTCTTTGTTTCTTAGTTGCCTGCTGATGGTAAGATTGATGAAATAATACTGCCTAACTCATAGGGTGGTTGTAAGGATTGAATTAAATGTCCAAAGTGCTTAGACCAGTGTCTGACATTGGTGGTTGTGTGTTTTTACTATATATTGCAGTTCACATATGAATCTGTACTCCTTTTGCAAAAACAGTTGCACATATAGTGCTTCCAAATTTGTTTGGAAAGTGGTATTTTCCTGATTTTTTCCATACTGTAGTTGGGTTGCATTATTCCCACCAAAGCATGCTTCAGGATATTCACCAAATAATTACTGAGCACTTAACTATTTGTCAAACATATTTCTGGTAGTTTGATATATATTTAGGTGAAGAAATATGTGGGCACATAGTAAATGTAATAAATTGCATGTTATGTGATTGTAAAGGCAATGGAAGAATAAGAAGAGTAAGGGAAATGAGAGTTAAGGGTCAAGAGGTACTTGTAATTTTATTATTTTTTTTAACGTTTATTTATTTTTGAGAGTAAGAGGCAGTGTGAGGGGGAGAGAGACACGGAGAGAGGGAGACACAGAATTGGAAGCAGGCTCCAGGTTCTTGAGCTGTCAGCACAGAGCCTGATGTGGGGCTTGAACTCACGAAACAGTGAGATCATGACCTGAGCTGAAGTCGGACACTCAACTGACTGAGCCACCCAAGCGCCCAAGAGGTACTTGTAATTTTAAATGCAGTGGTCAAAATAAGCCTCCTATAGAAGAAGAGCATTCCAGGGAGAGGAATCTTCCAGTATACAAGTCCTTAAGTAAGAGTGTGTCTTGCCTTTTCACAGACTAATAAGGAGGCTACTGGAGTAGACTGACCAGAGAGAGGAGGTCAGAGACGTAAAGGGGATTGGAGTTAGCTTATGTAAGGCAGTGTGGACCATTGTAAGGACTTCGGCCATTACTGTGACTGAAATTGGAAGACATTGTGTAGTTTTGAACAGAGAAGTGACATTATCAGACTTAAGTGTTAGGATTGTTTTACAAACGGCTGTGCTGAAAATGCACTTTATGTAAAATAAGCCAGAAGCACAGGTTATTGAAGATTGATAGTAGCTTGGGTAGCAGGAGGTGGTGAGGATTAGTCACCTTCATTATATATATATCTGGAAGGTTTAACTGACAAGATTCCTTGTAGATAGGCTGTAGTGTATGAGAGAAAGAATGGAGTCAAGAATGACTCAAGGGTTTCCCCTAAGCATGGAAGATGGAATTTCGTTACACCTGAAATGGAAAAGGCTGTGGCAGGGGCAATATTTGGGAAAGATAAGCATGTTCAGTTTTGGACATGATGAATGTTATGTTAATGTGGAGCAGGTGCTTGGGTGGATGACTGTGGAGATCAGGAGGTATAGTTTTGGCATATAGATGGTATTTAAAACCTCCAGACTGGATCAGATCACCAAATGTAGATAGAAGAGATAGTCTGAGCTTTGGGTCACTCCAGAATTAAGCAGTTTGGGAAACTTGCAAAGGAAAATGAGCAGCAAAGACCAGTGAGTTAAAAGAAAACCCAAGAAAATAATTAGGAAACAGTGATCAGCTGTGTGAAATACTCTTTTAGGGCAACTAAGGATGAAGTGTGAGAATTGAACTTTGGATTTAGCAATATGGAAGTCATTGATGACTTTGTTAAGATCAGATTAATTTTAGTGGTGCGGCTGAAAGCTTGATTGGAGTGAATTTGAGAGAGAGAGGGAGACAACTCTTAAGGAATTTTCCTGCCAAGGAAAACAAATGAATGATGTGGGGGATAGGTGGGTCAGTGGAGGAAAGAGGATATTTTTGAGATGGGAGAAATACTGATATATTTCCATGGTATAGTGGAAATTATTAGATATTAAAAAGTAGATATAAATGTAGTAAGTAGGAGAAAGATGGAATTACATGAGTGATGCTTTTAGGTGCACAAATGGAGAATCTGGTAAGTTAATAGATGAGAGAATGTATAGTTCATCTGTGATTACAGGAGGGAATTCAAGGTGTGTGTATATGATCCTGATAGTAGGTGGTTAAATGTGGTAGAACTTTGGAAATTTTGTTAACTGCTTCAGTTTTGTAAGTAAAACAGGAAGAGTCTGTGATGGTGAAGAACTCGATGGGGATTTGAGGAGAGAAGATATAAAATAGTTACCTATAAGGGTCTGAGAGTGAATAAACTAGGGAAATATATTACCTGTCAGCGTTAATAGTGTACTTGAGGGGCGCCTGGGTGGCGCAGTCGGTTAGGCGTCCGACTTCAGCCAGGTTACGATCTCGCGGTCCGTGAGTTCGAGCCCCGCATCGGGCTCTGGGCTGATGGCTCAGAGCCTGGAGCCTGTTTCAGATTCTGTGTCTCCCTCTCTCTCTGCCCCTCGCCCGTTCATGCTCTGTCTCTCTCTGTCCCAAAAATAAATAAACGTTGAAAAAAAAAATTAAAAAAAAAATAGTGTACTTGAGTCTAACCAGCATGGTGGTGCATTTTTCTATAACTTTTGTCTTCCTCTTTCTGTGCACCAATGAACGGGCACACATGTGGTGGGGATTACCTTCAATCAGTGGAGTTGATTTTGTGAGTACAATGAAGGCAAAGAGAAACTAGAGAGTCAGCTGTATGTAAGGGGGTGATTATAATGAGTATTATAATTTAATCTGGGTAATGAAGAGAATATCAAAGGGGAGGATATCCAGGGGAGGATATCAAAGTGGTAGGATTGGTGGATTGGAGATCATGGTGGAATCAGAATTTTTGGAGCAAATGTAATATATGAAATATTTTCTAGTTCATCAAGAACTGTAAAAAATATAACTAGCTAAGGTTTGACAATGCTAAGTGACATATAGATTATTTTTTCCTATTCTCTATTCTTATCTGTTAGCTGCAACACTTCATTTATTTAGTTTCTTTAAGGAAATAGTTTTGTTAATGGTGGAGGGAGGAGTATTGGTTAAAAAATTTTTCCTGTCTCTGATGAAGGGAATAAAGACATATTCTTAGGCCAGAGAGATTGCCTGAAATTGTTATAATCTATTATGTGGTAGTACATAAGATTTAGCCCAGCCATTTTGTTATAGTCTAACAGAGATCTTGCTCACTGTTCCGATTCTTTCTTAGTAAATGCCACCTGGAAAGCTCTCTGCACGGCTCTGCTGTAATTCGCAGGTGCTCTCCCTGTTCAAGTTTCTTGAGGAAAAACAATCATTGAGTGTTTCCTAGGTGTGCGTTACTTTGCTAACAAGCACTCTACTTACAGTAATGTTAATCCTTACAGCAGTTCTGTGAAGTAGGTACAGTTATTTCCATTTTACAGATGGGGAAACAAAGGAGGGATTATCTGTCTTAGATGAAGTGAAAAGTCTGAGCTGAAATTTGAACTCAGCCTAGCTTCCAGTTTATTTTCTTGGTTTCATTATATATAGGTTGACATTCTCAAGAAGGGTTGTCTATTTCAGTGTCATGTGTTTGTTTAACACACGTTGAGTCAGTTCTTGGACCAGAGTATAAATTGTTCTTGCACTAGATGCTGTGCTTTTAATGATGTTTTTTCTTCCTTTGGGGAGTATGTAGAAAATAGAAAAATGCTAAGTAATTAGATTTTTATTTAACTAGTAATTTTAGAGTAGCACATAACTCTGGGGCATATTTCAAAACATGAGTAAAAATCTGTATGTGATACAGCACAAAATAGACACATATCAGACAATTAAAAGCCACTATTGCAAATACTGTTTAAGACTGTTTGAGCCTCATCTTCAAACTCAAGATTCTGCAAGATGAGGGGCGCCTGGGTGGCTCAGTCAGTTAAGTGTCTGACTTCAGCTCAGTTCATGATCTCGCCATTTGTGAGTTTAAGCCCGGTGTCGGGCTCTGTGCTGACACCTCAGAGCCTGGAGCCTGCTTAGGGATTCTGTGTCTCCCTCTCTCTCTGCCCTCCCTGTTCACGTGCTGTCTCTCTCTTTCAAAAATATATAAACATTAAAAAAATTTTTTTAAAGATTCTCCAAGATGAAACCTGTGTACTAAAATGTACAGTAATCTCCTGCCACATGTGGATGTGTAACCTCATTTTTATATTTCAATAACAAATTGTAAAGCCTTAATCATTTACTGTATAGAATATATTGCAGTCTTAGAAAAAACCCAAACAATTACTGATTCTTTGTTTTGCAGCACATGAGTTTGTCTCTTAGTCGGGGTAGAAAGATTTGTTGTTGGTTTTTTACCTCTACCTTTCTCAATATGCAGAAGACTACACCTGAGAAAAAAAATTAAGGTCAGATCTTCACAGCACATATTCCTGTACAGTTGGAAGTGACTCATGAGGTAGATTTTAATGTTAAAGAACATTTTATTCATTTCTTAAATGAATCCTCTGCATTTTAGAAATTGTCTCTGCCATTGAAAAGTATATATGCATATTATTTTATTCTTCAAATTTTGTGAGTCTTTGATCTTGCAGTTACCATTTTCCAGCCTTACTAAATTTCAGGAACCAATGTAGTCCTCAAAAAAAGGAATTGTGTATTTCATTAGTACTAAGTGTGTTTGTTGAGGGGGCAGTGTTCCCCCCCACCCCCCCCCCCCGGTTCATTTGGCATTGTCTGGGGACCTTTTTGGTTGTGATCACTCAGGGTGGGAGTGCTACAGGAAGTTCTCTTATAAATTGGAACTGTCTAGCCCAAAATGTCACTAATGGTAAGTTTGAGAAATTTGATCTCATTAAAGTGTCTTCTACTTTTAGGTCCTGTATCTTTCCACTTTGTTTTTCCATACTCCACTCATCCTTCTAAGGTCTAGCTTACAGTCCCACTTTGTCGTGAAGCTTTTCCTAGATAGCTCTAAGCCTACATTTCATGTTTCCTTTCTTTAGATTCTGTTGTACCATCACTAAATCTCTACAACCAGTAGTTTCTGATGTCTTATTTGTTTATTGTCATTGTATCTTGTTTTCTAAAGTCATATTAGTGGAAGATCAGGTTGTATTTTTTCTGGGCTGTTATTGACTTAGATGTATAGTACGAGTTGGTAGAATGAAAAAAGGGCCCAGGGCCTACCTAGGCTCTGGCAAATGTAGCAATGGAGAAAAGGACCATTTCCTGTGGATGGGAATTTGGAGTTGTTAATTTATGAATTGTGGTGAAAGTGATAGCAGTAGTGGTGAAAGTGGAGAGAAGAGTGACCACCCCCTCCTAGAAGGGGCAGAGTAGATCCACCTCAGCCATTAAGCTAGGGCTATTAGAAAACCTCAGTACCCTCTGAGTTCTGAATTGGCTTTCTTCAGCCTGAGCTGTGCTGTTAGAGATGTATTTTTGTTTGATTTAGCTGTTTTTATGGGATAGTGAAGGGTTCATGTTTGTATAGTAATAAATTTTAGAAAGATTTTCAGTAAGGGGTTAAAGGGGTTAGCTCAGAGTTAAGTATAAATTGAGTTAATCAGAATACACTGTTTCTTCAGCTTTTTGTTTTAATTGGTAGGGAGAGATGGGTGAGTGGAGGAAAGTAACTTGACTCTTTAGACATGTTAGAATCCTTATCATTGAATGTAAAAGTTGCCAAAGAAGAAACCCAAGTTCATGCTGAGGTATTACCTGAACGTTTGTGTTACCTCTTGAAGCTTTCTTTTCCATCTGATTGGATCCTTGATGTGTACAGCTGTCATGAGATTTTTAGTACTCTTTTTTCTTAATGTTTATTTTGAGAGAAAGAGCACGTGCATGTAGGGGAGGGGCAGAGAGAGAGAGAGAATCCCGAGCAGGTTCAGCATAGGGCTTGATCTCACCATGGTGAGATCATGATCAGAGCTGAAATCGAGAGTCAAGTCGGAAGCTTAAACATCTCAGCTGAGCCACCCAGGCGACCTGAGATATTTAGTACTCTTAATTTGAAAGATTCACTTTTCAATGTTTGTGTTAGAAAGAAATGTATTGCTTTGGAACAGGTATATACCATGCCACCTTCAGATAAGTGTTTGTGCAAGAAAATGTGTAACATTTGAAGGGTAATTTCAAAATAGGAACAATTAGATAAATATTTTAGTGTCACTTCAAAATTTATATAAAAACAGTTTTCATTATTTTAAGCAGTCAGTACAGAATGGGAATCTGAAAGTTATGTTCACACTTAATGTCACATAGTGATTTCCTTTTTCTGTGAGTAAGAAAAAGATATTTTAAAGGGATAGGGAGGGACACTGGTTCTTGATTGGGAACAATTTTTGTCTCCTAGGTAACATTTGGTAATATTTTTAGACGTTTATGGTTGTCACAACTTCTGAGAGTGGGGATTGGGTACGACTGACTTCTAGCGGTAGAGGCCACGGATGCTGCTCAACATCCTATAGTACACAGGACATTCCCCTGTGACCAAGAATGATCAGGCTCACAGTGTCAGTGAAGCCAAAGTTGAGAACCCCAGGATGAGAGGATTGCAGAGAACCTGTTCAAACACAAAAGAATGTTCTTGTGAACAGTGAACGTAGGTTAAAATACTCAGGTTTACTAGCAGTGAATGAAGTGCATATTAAAGTGTTTTTCTACTATTAAATTAACAGGAATTTTGAAAGATTTTAATATTTGAGTGAAATAGGTGTTAATATACTGTTGGCCCTATACAATAGTACAGCATTTCTGAGAGGCTCTTGAAAGTATGCATCAAAAGTTGCTATTTATATTTTAAAGTTTTGACTCCGTAATTCCACTGATGGTAATCTATCCTAAAGTAATAAAACAGATCCCTCCATTAGGATGTTAATCACAATTACTTCTCATTGTAATGAGCTGGAAACAAACCTAACTCTTCTTAAAATGGTGGCGATTAAATAAATAATAGTGCAACTATATATGATACAGATTAAAAATCCTTCTTTCAAAGACTGTTGATCATGTGACAATACCTACATAGTGAATAAGGAGGGAAAGAAGGATATCAAACTAAGGATGCCAAATTTTAATGAATGAGTAGAACAAAGTTTAGTGAAAAATACACTAAAATGTACTTTAATAATGATTAATGAGCAGTTTATGGGCAGTTTTCATTTTATTTTCTGTTTTCTAATTTTTTATGACTGTACCATTAATCAGAAAAAATTGTTTTTACAGTCTAGTAAAATTTTATACTAGTCCTATAATTTCTTAGGGTATTTCCTGATTAATCTGTCCTTTCCCATATACCTAGTTTCCTTTTGTGTTGCGTCTGTGTCTGGTCTCTCTTCTGTATTTTATTCGCTCAGTTAATTGATGAAGTATAATATATGGTATAATCATGATGAAAAGGGAAGGTTCTCTTGAACTAGTAATTTGTATTTTAAAGTTCTTAAAAATCTTGTCATTTTGTGTAAGCAGTTCACAATGTACTCTTATTTTTGCCATGTGTTTTTGCTCATGTGATTGAATATTCAGATTAAATTTACTTAGTTTTGCTCTCTCCTGTCAGGCAAAAATTCTGACACTTTGTCCCCTGACTTAAATAGCTGCCTTTTGAAGATTGTTTTATAAGCCTGTCACCTTGTGTGATTGATCAGCCTCCTTAATTTTTTTGTTTTTATTCATTCTTCCCATATTCCCTTTTGATATTTCCAAATGGTGTAATATTTGGTATCCCTTGGTGGTAATAGGCCTCTCCTGTGCTGTCTTGTGTTAGCTTCCCACACATTGTGTGGCAACCAGTGAGGCTGAGTAGGAGTGATCTTAATAGAATTTGGAACTGTAAGAGGCAGCAAATTAAAAGTTGGTGGTCACTGGTCACTAAAATGTTTTAGGACCAGCTGAGCAAATAAGAGATGGCTTTTCTGCCCTTGAGCCTCTAAAAAATACCTTTACCTCGAGAATTGTGAGGGAAACATGTTTGTTTTGGAATAGACTTGTAAGTTCCTATAGAGGAAAAAAGTGTGTGATGTTTTATTGAGGGATATCTTCATTAGTGATGTGAGTTGTGCCTTTCTAGAAGAGAAACTGCATAAAGAGAAAAATGGAAAGATAAGAAAAGAAAATGAAGGGAGATGAGGTTACTTTAAAAAGAGTAATTTCAGTAAATTCTTGAGTTAATCTTAGCAAAGTAGATTAAATTGTATTTTATTCTTTGGAAATTTTTTATGTGGAGGAATTGATTCTAAAGTTGAAAATGTGTTTCGTGAGCATCTGTTTAGAACAATTTTATTTTCATTTGAAAAATAAGGTGTTTTTGTTGTTCATTTCTAGTTTCTACTCAACCAGTGAGTACATTCTGAATAAAAAAATTTTTTTTGTTGCCAGATTTTTTTTTTTTTTTAATTTTTTTTTTCAACGTTTATTTATTTTTGGGACAGAGAGACAGAGCATGAACGGGGGAGGGGCAGAGAGAGAGGGAGACACAGAATCGGAAACAGGCTCCAGGCTCTGAGCCATCAGCCCAGAGCCTGACGTGGGGCTCGAACTCAACGGACCGTGAGATCGTGACCTGGCTGAAGTCGGACGCTCAACCGACTGCGCCACCCAGGCACCCCTGTTGCCAGATTCTTAATTGATTTGATCATGGCCTGTTTTTTGTGGTCAAATTATATAATATTCAGGGGAGCATTTTCTGTTTTTGTTTTTTTAATTTTTTTTTAACGTTTATTTATTTTTGAGACAGAGAGAGACAGAGCATGAACGGGGGAGGGTCAGAGAGAGAGGGAGACACAGAATCGGAAATAGGCTCCAGGCTCTGAGCAGTCGGCACAGAGCCCGAC
Source organism: Prionailurus viverrinus (assembly GCF_022837055.1). Taxonomy (NCBI): domain Eukaryota; kingdom Metazoa; phylum Chordata; class Mammalia; order Carnivora; family Felidae; genus Prionailurus; species Prionailurus viverrinus. Next base: position 39,618,486 of record NC_062562.1, read on the forward strand.
ACGGGGCTCGAACCCACATACCGCGAGATCGTGACCTGAGCCGAAGTCAGATGCTTAACCGACTGAGCCACCCAGGCGCCCTGTGTTTTTGTTTTTAATAATTTGGTTGTAGTGAAACAAAAAGTTGCATCTTTCAACATTCTGCAGAAGTGGTTTTTCATCTTTATATGGTGTAGTAACTTCTGAATTGCATCTCTTGGATCTAATTCTTAAAATACAGTATTTACAAAATTTAGATTATGGGACTTATTCTTGGCTGGTAAGTTAATATGATATTTTTTGAAGATCCCCATAGTTTGATTGTGTGGGCTGTATCTTTTCCGTTAATGTGTGTGGCTGTTTTTTGGGGTTTGTGTTTGTGGGTTTTTTGGGTTTTTTTGTTTTTGTTTTTTAAATCTTGGGTGGATTGACAAGTGGTTAATGGAAAGATGGGAAAAACTCCTGTGTGTATAGAAATCCTAATTCATAAAGTGGATTATTACTTAGTGGCTTTATTAAAACTATAAAAAATTTTAATTTAAGAAATAAAAAGCATAAGTGTTCTCTTTCAGTAATCTTCCTTGGTGTGTTTTAGTTGAATGCCTCTGGGGAGCCTAGTGAAATTTAGAGATAAATTGTAGTAACCACTGGCAATTGTATGTTAATCAGAAATTAATATAAGGCTTGTCAAAAATTATAATATGCTGCCTCTGCTCGTTAAACCTTGAATTCCCCTTCCCAAAATAGACCAAGGAATGGAAGAAAGGTGATCGTGCAAATAGCTTTTGTTAATCATCCTCAACAAAATTTTTTAGTATCAATGCCATTTATATACCATGTAATTTAACTCATTTAATAGAATGGAATTGTCAGGTCACGTGTTAACTCTGTGTTTAACTTTTTGAGGTACTGCCAAACTATTTTCCCACAGTGGCTATAGCATTTTGCATTCCCTCCAACAATGTATAGATTTCCAATTTCCTTACATCCTCCCCAACACTTGTTATTGTCCATCTGTTTTCATTATACACCCCTTAGTGGATGTGAAATAGTGTCTTGTGGTTTTGATTTGTGTTTCCCTAATGGATAATAATGTTAAGCATCTTTTAACATGTTTTTTGGCCGTTTATCTTCTTTGGAGAAATGCCTATTTGGGTCTTTTGTTCATTTTCTAACACTTTTGGTGTAAAATATACATAAAAATTTTAGTATTTTAAGTGTATAATTTGGTGACTTTAAGTACATTCAGAGCTTGTGCCACCATCTTCATTATCCATGTCCAAGCCTTTTTTGTCTTGCCAAACTGACACCCTGTTCCCATGTAACAGTAACACTTCACCCTTCCCTTCCCCCAGCTCTTGGCTAATGTCTTTCTGCTCCTTGCCTCTTTGAATTCATTTTAGATCCTTCATATAAGTGAAACCATAAAATTTGTTGTTTTGTGTCTGTCTTATTTCATGTAGCATATTATGTTCAAGATTAATCAAAGTTGTAGCGTGTGCCAGAATTTCCTTCTAGTTTTAAGTCCTAATAATATGCCATTGTTTGTATATATACCACATTTTGTTTATCCATTCTTCTGTTGACTGATGGTAGTTTCTACCTTTTGGCTATTGTGAGTATTACTGCTTTGTGAGTTGGTGTACAAACATCTTTTGGGTATCTACTCAGAAATGGAATAACTGATCATCCAATAATCCTTTGATTTTTTTTTTTTTTTTTTGAGAAATCACCGTCCTGTGCCACAGTGGCTGCATCATTTTGCATGCCCACCAGCCAGTGCACAAGGTTTCCAGTTTCTCTACATCTTCAGCAGAGATACTTGTTATTTTCTGTTTCTGTTTTTGTTTTTGTTTTTTTGGAATGCAGTCACCCTAATGGATGTGAAGTTCTGTCTCATGGTTTTGATGTATGTTATCGTAATGATTAGTGATGTTGAGCATCTTTCCATGTGCTTATGGGTCATTGGTATATCTTTGGAGAAATATCTACTCAAATACTTCACCCATTTTTTTCACTGGATTGTGGCCCATTCCCTGCTGAGTTGTAGGAGTTGTTTTTACCTCCTGGATAGTAATAATACCTCATGGGGGAGATTATTTGCAAGTATTTTCTTCCATGTTGTGGGTTGCATTTTCACTTTTGTTGATAGTGTCCTTTGAGACACAAAAAGGTTTTGATTTTGATGTAGTGTAATTTTTTTTTTTTTTTTGCTGTCACATAATATTGTTGACGTCAACAGTGACTGATTTTGAAATGTCTTGGGAACGTATACAAAACCTCAGCTCACACTGAAAGGCGTTTTCTAGAATTTTCATTTTTTGTTTTGAAGTTCACATTTTATTGTTGACCACAAATATTTTAGTTCTTTCTCTTCAAGTCATTCATTTTTGAGAAAATGTCCACCACATTCTCTTGTTCTGAAATAGCCTTATTTGACAGTCCTTTCAAGCAAAAGTGGCCTTCTATGATAGCAGCTAGTTCCACTGGCAACAGTATTCAGCTGTTGTTCCTTGACGTGTCTGTAGTATTTTCCTATGCAGCAGAAGTTTTTTTATGTATACTTTTCATTTTGTTACTCAGAATATTAGAAAGATGTGTATTCAAAGGTTGAGAATTAATAAAATGAGTATTTTTTTGTTTTATTAAACATTAAGTGAAAGGGTTTTTGTTTTACTGTGAATTTGGTGGTGAAGATGATGATGACTACTAATAGATACAAGTTTTGTACTGTTACCTTGATTTGTGCTAAAGTATCTTCATTTTCCCACTGCTCTTTTTGCACCACCAAGACAAATGTTAACACAGTAAAAACAAAACAAAAAAAAAGTTTGGCCTCTTCAACTATACTTTGAGAATAGCTGTCCTGGTTTTTAGGATTGTGGATGGAAGGGAAAGGTGATCGCAGATTAGCATCCCCCTTATTTTGCTTAAGATTGATCTGCTGCCACTAATGGTTTTACTTTCTGTGTGGGGATTTGGTTCACATTCCTGATTTTTGGATCTCCTGGAATTTAGACTATTTAGGCAGGTAGCATCCCAATTTTTTTTTTTTTTTATATTAGTGGGAAAATGTGAGAGGACAGGAATAAAAATATATTTATATTAGTAAATGAATACATATTAAAAGCACATAAAGAAATTATGTATTTTTACTTTGTAGATACATATTGTATAGAACCTGTAATATATATACTTTGTTAAAAGACATAAGATTCTGAAAATACTAGCTGAAAGTTAAAGGAGAAATTGAAGTTTATTTTGCTGTTTAACATAGATAAAAGACAAGAAGCTTAGAGTATAGAGTCATTTTGACTTCTTTATTTAAAATTACAAATGTGAACTTGCTCTAATTTCTAATAACCTATTTAAGATGGGACAGTAACACCTCCCTGGTTAGGTTTGTTATGAGCAATAGAGTCAAAACAAAACTGTTTTAAAATGCTAGTAATGAGACATAGCACACAGTAGCCTTTCAGCCTGAGGTAGTTCTTTTTAAAGCTTTTTATTAGAGATTTGGGTGTCGTTTGGGTCAGGAGTGGGGAGAATTGGACATAACTAGTTTGGAGCTTCTGAGTCAAATTCATCAGATGCAGTCCTGGTATATGTTACTGAAAAAGATACTCTCACTGCTACTTATTCAGATCTTCATTTTGTTACCATTCGTGTCATGATAAATTCTGTGTTTGTGGTTTGTGTTGAAGAGTTATAAAGCTACATGATGCTGTTTTTTTTTGTTTTGTTTTGTTTTGTTTTTTTGCTTATAGGATTCAGTGGTCCCAATTTAAAGGCTATTTTATTTTCAAACTGGAGAAAGTGATGGATGATTTTCGAACTTCAGCTCCTGAACCAAGAGGTCCTCCCAACCCTAATGTCGAATATATTCCCTTTGATGAAATGAAGGAAAGAATACTGAAAATTGTCACTGGATTTAATGGGTATGCACTTAATACTATTTTAAAGGTTTACTTTTTAGCAGAACATTATGGACTTTTATTTACGCTTTGTTCATTGATTATCCATTAAATAAGTTCTGTGTCTTTGGTGACATTTAGTAGTTACTGATTTTTAGCTTACAAGTATTTAAAATAATTACAGCATTTTCATGTATTTAATTTGTTTAACTTGAACTACCTTTATGGGTATCATTGGCATTTGAACTTTAAATGGGTATGACAGTGAAAACATTGAGGAAATATGTTAGTTTTTGCTTTCCATTTTATATGTGATACTATAAGTCATTATACTTTATCTAGAACCTGTATATCATTGAGATAAATGACACCTTTTTGAAAATGAAAAATAACAATTTATGTACATATTCCCCTTGGAACTTTTTACTTAAAAATTTTTTTTTGGAGTTCCCCTTTTACTCCCAAGTAACAAGTAACTGTTCTTAGCCCTTTGTAAAACATTGCATTGAAAAGATACACTGCACTAAAATAAAACTACTATTTTAAAAAATGTTGCTGCATGTCATATTCTGTGTCATTTTAATATTTTTCTTTTTAGGACTTTGTATTGGGGTTCCTTTTGAAGGGAAGAAGTATTTGTGAAGTTGAATTGTTCACTATTTACATTGGCAATAGCAGCTTGGAGTGTGGGTTGGCAATACCAAATTTAATGAACTGTGGATATGTTAACTGAATTCATATTTGGGGTAGGGAGTTTCATTTGTAAGTATTTTTAGGTAGCATAAACAGTCTCATTTTTTCCCTTCAGATATTTAAACACATGGATTTGCACCAAGATAGTGTAATTCAGTTAATTCTTTATATGTTATGTTTTTGTGCCTTTGAGTTTTGCTTAAAATAACACATCCTTCAGCTTTGGTTTGAGATAAGTCACTAAAATACTTCCTTGGGGGTAGAATTTACGGCTGTATGTTTGAACTGCCTTTGTGGGTTTGGGGTGGGAGGGAGACATATTTTGACTTTGTACCCTGTTGTACTTTTGTACTGTACTGAAAATTACTGATCTGTATTCATTAATTTCTTTTTTAATAATAGTATATTTTAAATGCTCATACCAAAGAAAGTCACATGCTATATATTAGAAGTATGTTGCATAAGATTTATTCTTGATCTGAGTTACTCACGGTAAGATGCTTTTTGGGGATATTTATAAATAGTGTATAGGTAGATAGTATTTACATGTTATGGTAACTTTTATTTTAGTAAGTTATGGCTACCATTTAAAAATAAGAGTTAAGGTAAAACAAGTGATACCACATATACTACTGCATTGTTAATGTGAAGCTAATTTACTTTTGATTCTCAATTAGTAATACCATTTTTATTTCTTTCAAATTAAAATGGACTGGATAGGTAGGTTATTAAATAAATCTAAATATTTATAATCTCTTAGTCTATAAAATAGGTAATTGACTTACTTCTGAAAATGATTTGAGCAATCATTTAAATACCTAAGTATACTTAAGATGTAATTGCTTTTAAAACATTTTTCATCCTTGAACTGTAAGTATTTTGAGCTTACATTGTTTTAATTTGATGTTTCAGAATAGTAGTTATGAATCCTTTTCCCTAATCAGGCAGGATCCAAGTCTTACTAATCAGTGGTAAATAATTTTCAGTTTTTACTTAAGCTTTTTTGTCTATATTATCATATATTGGCATATTGAAATGTGTTTATGGTTTTTCTCAATTTTATTTTCATGCTTTGAATACATACAAATGCTGTTTTAAAAATTTTGCTATGAATGGTGGCTAAAATTGCACTTTGGTCTTTTTCAGCCAGATTGAGGATTTGTCATTTCTAGTATATCTTTTTGCTATTATAATAGGTCATCTTTTAAGTAACAAAAATGATACTTGGTCATGGTTTCAAAAAGATCCTCAGGTGTCATAGGAGTAGTCCATAAAAAAAAAAAAAAGTAAGATCATATCATGCTATTTGTATTTTCCTTTCTAAGAGCTAAGATATCACTGTCTCAGTGCATTTATAGTTGTCTATGTATTTGAAATAACTGCATTATTTTTTATTATACAAGCGAGTTAAAATTCATTTGCCTTATTTCCATTGGTGGTGGGTGTTTTTGACTTCTACAGGTAGTGCTTGTAGTGAGCATCTGTATACATACCTTCTTGTGTTGACGAATGTCACACATTGAATGTATATGTAGATTGTTGCTTTTTCTTTTAATTTGTAGAAATGGAATTGATAGGTCAGAGTGTATGCATACCTAAATTTTTACTGATCCTGCCAATTAACCTCATAAAATGTGTTAATTTGTCATTCCATGTGTGAGAAAGTGCAGATACTGTAATTATTCACTAGTTTGTGTGTGTATATGCATAGTTTTGTGTGTCTTTGCAAGTGAAATTGAACATCTTATTAAGTGTTTATTGGCTCTTATAAATTGTTGTTTCATACCCTTGTTTTTCTTACTTTGAGGCGATTTTCTCACTGGTAAGTTTATTGTTTTGGTTTTGCTTTTCATGAGTAAAAGCTCTGTTGTAAATGCTTCATAATATTTAGCTATAAAATAGAGTATCCGTTTTTCAAAATTATTTCACTATATTGTCAGCACTTAAATTTTCCCTCTTTGAAGTGGTAATTGTCGATTGACTTGTTGGCTTGATTTCTTGAACTGTAAGGGGTTACAGACACAGGGTTAAGTGTGTTCCAAACAAGGCCTAGAACAGTCAGTGCCTGAACATAGTAGGTTTTCAAACAAGTACTGAATAAATGGATGAAAAGAACAAAAGCATGCTTCTATATTTATATTTTGTTTCTGGTAGTTCATTCCTATAATAGTACACAGGGACTTCAAGGGGTAGAAAGAATGTAATTTACATTTCTGGTAGTTTTAAAAAAGATAGTTATATGTCCTCTAAATGACTGAAGTGGAAGAATAATGAATACAAATTAACTGTGTGTGTTTGCTTCTCCTTTGTCAATGGTGTTAGATCTAAGGCCTTTCTAAAATAAGCAGTGAGTTTCAGTTAATTATGGGTAGTTGACTAATATAGTATGGCTGTGTATTTATGAGCATGTCTGGAAGAAATACATAACCATTTGATGCCTAAAAACTTTTAATTGTTCTATCATCTGTAAGGCAGGTACAGTCAGTTACAACGGAGGAGTGCTTTTCAACTTTTGACATGATAGTCTTTCTTTTTTTTTTTTTTTTTTTTTAAATTTTTTTTTTCAACGTTTTTTATTTATTTTTGGGACAGAGAGAGACAAAGCATGAACGGGGGAGGGGCAGAGAGAGAGAGAGGGAGACACAGAATCGGAAACAGGCTCCAGGCTCCGAGCCATCAGCCCAGAGCCTGACGCGGGGCTCGAACTCACGGACCGCGAGATCGTGACCTGGCTGAAGTCGGACGCTTAACCGACTGCGCCACCCAGGCGCCCCTACATGATAGTCTTTCTGAATATTGAATTTGTTCTCTAAAGTTACTTTAACATACATGACTGACCAGATTTTTCTTAGTCCTAAAAACTTCACACTAATTCTTTTACGTGTGGGTTGCATACATACAGATATCTCTTGTAAGTTTCTGCACTTGAGTGTGTGCCTCTTCATACCTTTTTTAAAGGTCGTATATGAGATTTTTATACTCTTCTATCTGCATCATAGATGTAAAACACACTCCTGTTTTGATTTTGTATTGTTGCTTTACAGTTAGCTTGAGATTACTCAGGGATGAGAAGATGGGTTCTAGTCTTTTGTTACTTTGTTCTCTTACTTTGACCTGTTGGTTGCTGAATTTTCTTCTCTAGTTAGGGAAAAAAAAAGTTTTTGCGGTTTTTTTTTTTGTGTTGAGCATATTAAATCTTGTAGCTCTGTTTATTTTCTTTGATCTCTTTCACTTAGCATAACTAGTTGAGAATTGAAATTATTTAGTAACCTACCCTCCTTGCTCTACCACCACTTTGTCTTGTCCTTTGGTAATAACGTTTGATTTGATGTCTAATAAAATGTTTTAAATCGAAAGGTAGGATATAGCAGAACTCTTCATTTTTTCTTGACATTTTCTATTTGATAAAAGTACAGTGACAAATCAGCCTGCTGTAGGCACTGTAAAAGATGATTTAACTTGATTAAAAGTGTTTACAGTTGCTACGGACTTAGTTTGGGATGGGGAATGGTGCAGATACTAGTTTAGGATTACTCAGCATTATTTTAAGAGGCTAATTCTTCGTTTTCTTAATTGTTTGTACTTATAATTTTACATTGATGTTTTCAGTATCAGGATTTCTAACGTTGGATTTGAGATAGGAAATATATACCTAATAATGTTTATGTGTATATTTATACAAATATTAAACCCTGAGTACAGGTAGAGCATCTTGCTTTCTGTAAAAAGGTAATGTCACGTGGTATTTCTGACTTTTGTAGGACCTAAGAGTAAACCAAACAACCCATTTAGCCTTTGATAAATTAAGGTATATTTAAGTTAGTTTTTATCTAAATAGTTCAGATCAGATTTAAGTAATTCTGTTAACTGAATGTAGCCATTAATAGAAAATAAAAGACAGTAAAAACCACATCTTTATGCATAAAATAAAAGCGAGCTGGCTCTTTTAGCATTTTTCATAATAGGGTGTCTGATTTTATGGTTATCGCTTAGTTTTTTTACTTGGATGGCCTGTGTTATATTTTATATTCCTTTATCTTCTTCATGAGGAAAGTTTATTGTATTACAAGAGTAAGATAATAAGTTATCTGATGCTTATCTTAGATCCTGAATAAAATGTGCATTTTATTTTTCTGAATGCATTCTTTCCAACTGAATACCTTGGTATGCATTCAGAATATTTGTACATCTTAGTGATAAAAACATTTAAACAGACTAAGATAAGTTTTAATCAAACTATAATCTCAGGTTAAAATATAAGGTAGGAAATTCTTCCTTTAGGTGTTGGCTTTATTGTGTAAAATTTCTTTCTTTTAAAACTAACATTGAATTGCTAATTTTCGCTTAGATGTTTTTCTCATGTACAGACCCTTTCCTGATACTTGAATTCTCACAGCTTTCAGGTCTGTAGGACTTGATACTTTTTTTTTTTTTTTTAATTCAGTGAATGGGAACAGATTGCAGTCAAATTAAGATATACTCTGTAGCTAATATAAAATGTGTGATCCTCTTTAATCAGGGTTAGTTGCTCTCCTTGGAATTAAAAGGAATATTTTTAAAGACAGATAAACTTTTGATTTTGTTCCTCTGTAGTTGGTCTTTGGAGTGTTTGTGCTTTCTAGTCTCTATTAATTATTGAAAGGGATCAGGATGATGATGGAACCTAAGATTTGATGAACACCTTATAAAATATTTCAGGCATTGTTAAGTGGTTTATATACATTATGTTATGTTACATTTTGTGTGTGTGTGTGTGTGTGTGTGTGTGTGTGTGTGTGTGCGCGTGTATACACACTTGGAAATGGTCTCCCAGTGGGCTATCAAATATGCTTTTTTTACTACACTATATAATTTTGTACATCAAAAGTAGACTGGTTGACAGTGTTCTCTAGTGTTTCTGAGTAATGCCATTTTGAAAGAACCTATCACTCTTGGATCTTTAATGTGGTTTTGTTTTAAGTTTTGCTGGATTTTGTAGACACCTTTTTTTTTTTTTTTTTTACAGTGGAAAATGCTAGCTAATCATGTTCTTTTTAAAAGTGTCCCCCCCCCCCCCCCAGTTCCTTATGTATTCTTTGTTTTTATCTTTGGTGGGCAAATAAGGTAATACATTGCAGAGTAAACTGAATACATTTTTATTTCAAATTACCCCAAAGATTTTTTTTTTTTTGAAAAATTTTTTAATGTTTATTTTTGAGACAGGCAGAGTGAGCGGGAGACGGAGGCAGAATCTGAAGTGGGCTCCAGGCTCTGAGCTGTCAGCACAGAGCCCTACGTGGAGCTTGAACTCAGGAACAGTGAGATCATGACCTGAGCTGAAGTCTGATGCTTAACCAGCTGAGCCACGCAGGCACTCCCTGCCTCACAAAGATTTTTCCGCTAAATTTTATATTTTACAGTATATTGTTCCATTGAATATCCTTACCCCATTTCCCCAAATTTAGGGATTCTGGTTTAGGTTTTTCATTGTGTGCATTTTTGCTTTTTTCTTCTTAGCACAGGGGTCTTAAGTTAGTGATTTTTATTGGTATATGTGCTGCCGAAGCGAGCATGTTTAGTGATTTTTATTGGAAAAAAACTTTACTTACAGGAGCTAGAATAAATGGTTTTGTTTGCTATGTCTCAAGAGTAACAGAAGAGGGATGCCGGCTTAGTCAGTTAAGCATCTGGCTCTTGATTTCACCGCTGGTCTTGATGTCAGGGTCATGAATTCAAGTCCCGCACTGGTCTCCGTGTTGGGCATGAGCCCTACTTAAAACACGTAACCGAAGGCAAGCTTTTTGTTAACAGTTTTTGTAGCAAACATTCATTTTGGATTTGTCTGGTTTATTCTTAGGCCTCTTTTTTAAAGACCTAACTCAGATGAAGTGTTCCCAGGTTCATGCTTGCTTCCTTGGCATACAGCTTATCCTGATAGCATTGTGTACAATTTTATTAGCATTTACTGTAATAACTTATATGCTCTGCTACTGAGTAAATATTTCTAGCTTATATTTACTTAAAAAGTACAACTGTGTGTAAAGAGACCTTCTTTGGAGTTATCAAGATTATATTAATGTTTCCAGTGCATACTTTTATTTACAAGTAATATTTATATTTTAGCCTGTTCAGGTAAGGAGTAGGGGTGTTATATGACATTTTAGTGCCATCTGTTGGACACTTGGTAAAATAACTCTTAAAGCTCCAGAAGGTGCCTAAGAAGTAAACTCATTTTATCACAGGCTATTATTGCAAACATGGTTATGCAGATATAATACACTCCCCCCCCCCCCCGCCCCCAAAGTAGTATTATTTACCAACATATGTAGTGTTGTTAATTGGCTACACTTTTACTTACCTTCCTAAAGAAAATAGGCAAAACATTTAGGGTAAACATTGTTAACAAACAGCTTAAAGATATTTATGTTTTAAAGCTATTTTTTTTTTCCATTTAAAAAAAAAAAAAAGTTTATTAGAGAGAAAGTGTGAGTGGGGGAGGGAGAGAGAGCATCCCAAGCAGGCTCAGTCTCAGGAACCCGAGATTATGACTTGAGCCAAAATCAAGAGTTGGATGCTTAACCACCCGAGCCACCCAGGTGCCCATAAAGCTATTTTTAATTTAAGAGAATATACTGGTTTTGGTTCTTGAAAGAAGTGTAGTCGGAGGAAAAGATAGCTAGATATAACATCTATTTAAGTAGTTGTCAGTTAAGTATTGTTTAACTGTTCTTAACTTTGGGTGCTATTTGCTTCTTTTTAATAACTTACCCACTCAGTTATAGTGTCACTAGAATAGCATAGGCAGACTGTGTTCAAGGTTTGGGAAGTAATGAACTTGAAGAGGGGCTGACGTACAGAGATACTATTAATATTCAGAAATCCCTGATGGTAATGCATTTCAGATATATATGTGTACAAATAACTTACATATTGAACCTAATATGTAGGAGGAGATCCTGCCCTTAAGCTTTCAGTTAAATCTGAGGAAAGACAAATTGTAAATTTATGTTGTTTATTATATATGTAGCTTGGGAGATGTTTTTTTTTTAATTGTTTAAATGTAGTTAACAGTTTTGTGTATTAGCTATATGTAGGTTTTCAGTTGTGTTGTCTTTATAGAAATGAATAAAACACATGTGTAAGCTTACTGTCTTGTTTCTAGTAACGTTGTTGATGTGCCTTGTTTCCTTTTTCCATTTTAAAGATTCTTAATTTGGACGGTATACTCCATTCTGACTGTATTTTCAAAAGGAAGAAATGGTCTTTCTCAGAAATCAAAGGCATTTCCTTTAGCATTCATGATGACATCAGAGAAGTTCTGTAATTTCTAGCTCCTTCTGAGTATTTGCGACATCAGCCACACACATCTTTTAGTTCGTGCTCAGTCTTTTGTTGGCAGAATGATAGCTTTCTCAGTTTTAGGTTTTGATGCTACTTGAGAGAAGATTGAGTCTTGGCTTCTTATATGTAAAATGTTTTCATATGAATAAATGTATATTTTTTCAAAATAGGTTCTAAGTCTTATATTGACTTTTTATAAGAACATAAGGGTAGTATTGATGCTAAAAATAAGAGAACCAAATATAGTTTGTCAATTTAGACAATTAACAAAATTTTAAGTATGTTTGGAATAGTGGAAAGGGAAGACAAGGGATTTCAGGTTAGAGATACTGGCTTTGAGTCCTGGCACTGTTAACTCACTCACTGCTTTCCCTTGTTGGGGAGAGTACTGTGTCAAAATGCCTATACTCAATAAAGAACTTTGTGAATGTTAAGTCTTAATTCGAGGTTTTGTAATTGTTTTTAAGGAGAATAAGTAGGTTTGAATGGCAAATACTGAAGTCTGAAGTTTATGTTTGTACTTTTTAGCTGTTTGTCCTAATGCTTTTATGTTTGCTGTTCACACTGTAATTCTAAGGAATGCTAATAGTATGTGAGATGAATTTTTTTACATTTATATAATGATACTAGTCCAACGTATATCAGTTTTGTATTTGGTATGATCAAATGAAAATGTGATTGTGGTTGAAGTATTTGGTAAAGTTAATAGGGCACTTATCAAAATAATGATGGTGTTTGTATTTTATGTCTGATGAAACACACATTGTATATAAAACTGTAATTATGGAGCGGGACCTTATTTATAATACTTTTTTATTGAATCATTTGCTTTGTTCCATCCGATAACAAAACATTTACATTTGGGGGGGGGGAACACTGTACAGAAATCTTTGTGTGCAAAGGAATGCTTGAGGAAAAGTTTCTGTATTTAATAAACTGTAACTTGATTATTAATTGTGTTGCCTCTCTTGTAAACTTAAAATTCAATTATATTCAGAATGTTAAAATTTTTTTCTCAGTTAGTTTTGAAACTTTCAAAAATGTCTTTCTTTTTTTAATTACTTTTTAAGGCAAGGGATTTTCTTACTAAAAAGACAGGTGTACTTATTGTCTTGCTTATTTTTAAGTCACTCATCTATTCATCTTCCTATTGTAACATTTTCTTTTGTCACTTAATACCAGATGACTAGGTAAATCTTTAAATAGCAAGATTAATGATGTTCCTGATTCTCTTAATAATTAATGATCTCAAACTATAAAATCATGTTCTTTTGCAGTATCCCTTTTACTATTCAGCGACTATGTGAGTTGCTAACAGATCCAAGGAGAAACTATACAGGAACAGACAAATTTCTCAGAGGAGTAGAAAAGGTATTTATTTTATTTTTGGAATTATATTAAACTTAGCCTAATGTATTTCAGAAGAGAGTATTGAGTAAGTGCTGTTATAGGCATCTTTTCTTCGGATAGGCTTCCTGAAATCTACCTAAAGTTTTTCCAAGTTGTTTTCCTAATTTGGGAAAAACTAAGTTTTGGAGAGAGATTTAATAGGAGGGGCATAGAGGGAGGGCTTGTGATCACTTAAGTTTGGGGAAAGCACCTTACTGTCTTTTCAGAGTTCATGGTATGCATTCACATTAAAGGCTCTGCAAAATTCTAGCATTGATATTTTAACTTCAGTTGTGTTTTGCACACTTGTTTACCCATGGAATTCATTTCTTTCTTTCTGGCTTTCAGAGGTGCACAACTTTGGAAAATCTGATGCAAAAATTTAAGTTAGATATTGAGAAAGATGTAGATCAGACTTACGAATGAGGAAAGCATTGGGTTTTTTTGTGGGTAGGGGATGTTAGTTGTAAGAGAAGGGTATTTTGGACAGAGGAAACAGTGTGATAAACAAAGACATCAAGGTGTTTGAGGAAATGAAAAGTAGGAAATTGACTTGTCTGGAGTAAAGAACCAGTGAAGAAACCCTATGAGAACCAAGATTGGACCAGTGGGTTTATAATTCCCTGTGATTGATCCTAAAACATAGTTCAGTGTTCATGGTTAATTCAGATTCAATTTATTTTACCCTTGGAGCAGGAATCCAAAACCATTTCTTAGTGATTTACAATAGATCTTAAGGCCTTACTGGATTAATGTATTTTGTTGCAGCTTCCATGCCCTCAATTTAATAAGATTCCTGAAGGGCAGGAAACTGAGATGATTCGTCAGTACTTATTTTCAGCCTATGGACTTTTAGCAATTAGATTTTGGCTATCTTTGGGTGAAGAGGCAGTTGTAGCAGTTGTACCAGGGGTGGCCCTCTCACCAAATCAGGGCTACAGTGTTTGATTTGGGTGACCATAGACTAGTTATATAACCCAAGTCTCAGTTTCTCATCTGTAAAGTATGGATAATAACAGGGTTCTGGAGGGGATCAAATGTAAAGTGCTTACTCTGGTTCAATACACATTTAATGAATATTGACTATTAATAAGTTTCGTATTACCAGGAAGATTATACTCTTAAAAAGTTCTTAGGCTCTTTTTTGGTATATGATGCTACTACACATCAGGCTTCTGATTGGGTACTGCTCTATAAGGAAATTCATTATACTTGGCCTAAGTATTTGAATCTCTAAATATCTTGGAGTGATTTCAATATAATGTAAGAGTGTGGCTCCACTGTATGATTGATAGATATACTGTCAGGACTCCAAAGTAGCTAGAGTAGAGTTAAAATAATACTGGCAGAAAAAGCAAATGGTTTAGTAGGTTATATTAGATTTAGTCTGGGGATGCCTGGGTGAGTCAGTTGATTAAGCGTCCAGCTCTTGATTTTGGCTCAGGTTATGATCTCATGGTTTGTGGATTCATGGGATCCAGCTTTGCATCAGGCTCTGTGCTGGCAGCACGGAGGCTACTTGAGATTTTCTCCATCTCTCTCTGCCCCTCTCCCACTCACATGCACATACGTGCTCTCACAATAAATAAATATTAAAAAAATAGTCTGTTATTGTTTCAGTTTCTCTTGTTTGATTAATCCTTTCTAACCATTTATTTCCTTGTATTAGTAAAATTGGAATAGATAGGCACTTAATCTGTCAGGGGGATTCTGAGAAATTAAAAACAAATGATTAAACTTTATGTTGTAGTGCTTTCCCTCACATTAAAGCAAGAACTTTTGTTATTACAGAATGTGATGGTTGTTAGCTGTGTATACCCTTCTTCAGAGTAAGTATATATAGATTTTTGCATTTCTGTATATTCTAATAATTGTATCATTTCTATTAGTCTTTAAAATAGGTTATATTTACTTTAGATGGAATGAAGCTTGATAACATTTATAAATACTTGTGAACCTACTACCCAGTCCCCCAAGTAGAATATTACCAATGACATTACCTCTATGTTTTTCTGATAAAGAGATGTGGATTAAAGTGATTTGATAATTTACTGTAATCTTTACATTTGTGGATTTGTCTACTGTCAGGGTGCTCAGAACCCTGAGATCCCATTCTAGATATCTTACCATGGTGTTTGTAGGGCAAAACTCCTAGGTTTGGGATAGCTACTTGATGAGTTTCCTGTTCATAATGGAAAAGTATTTCCAGTTGTCAAGATTTATATAACAAATTAATGTATCAGTTTAAGACATAGTCTTTGGCACTATTGATCCTTTGTTTTGAGTGGATGTCCTGGGAATTTCAGCAGTTAAGCCCTGTCCTTGGCTTCTACCCACTGGATGCCTGTAGCGTCCTTCTCCTTCCTCAAAGAATGTCTTCAGACATTGTCTGAAGTCTCCTGGGGCTGTGGGCTGGAGGAAGGAGAGCTGCGAGAATGATGTTGCCTCCTGTTGAGAAACACTGGGTTTATAAAACGTCTGTGATTCCATAGGCAGTAACAGTGAGTTTGTTTTTAGAACTCTCACAAGAATAAACCTGTGGGAAATGAGATATTAAGGTAATCCCATAATTAGGTTGTTTCTCACAGAAGTCTTTCTGTTTGGTTCTGTGACCATGAGATCCTACTTAAAAGATGTTTTAGGTCCATGGCTCTTACCAAAATTAAAGAACTAAATGATCTGTAACGGTGTTTTTTTAATTTTCTCCTAGGAAAAACAATTCCAATAGTTTAAATCGAATGAATGGTGTTATGTTTCCTGGAAATTCACCAAGTTACACTGAACGGTGAGGTTATTGATTTTAATATCCAGAGAGATTGCATTTTCCTAATTTTGAGCAGCAGGTTCAGTATACTTTGTTACAAATTGGGCATTTTGTGGAAGATACAGGATAAATTAATTTGGTAACCCAAAATCTAAGTCAAAGTTAAATACTTCTGTGATGTGTATATATAAGCAAACTTTGGGAGGGCGACCTCTTACAAAAATGAGAAAATGATGTTCATTTATCTTACCATAGGTCTAATATAAATGGGCCTGGAACACCCAGGCCGCTTAATCGACCAAAGGTTTCTTTGTCAGTCCCCATGACAACAAATGGCTTGCCTGAGAGCGCAGACAGCAAAGAGTCAAACTTACAGCAAAATGAGGACAAAAATCACAGGTTTGTATGTGATTTATATTTTAAAACAAACATGTTTTCAAAAAAGGTTGACGTTTATTGATTGTTTTCAGCACTCATTATTTCCTATTTACTGTTGTTTTGAGGAACACAGAAAGGTTTTAGTGTGTTTTACAGGAGCAGTCTGTGGCTTCTGGAAGTTTCCAGTATTAGTACATGATGAAGATGATCATAGAAAAGGCTGAAAACAGCTAATTTGGGGAGATCCTATTTATAGTAGGGTCTTAAGAAAGTAAAATGGTCATGATATTTTTTTTATTTTTTAAACTTTTTTTTTTTTTTAAATTTTTTTTTTCAACGTTTATTTATTTTTGGGACAGAGAGAGACAGAGCATGAATGGGGGAGGGGCAGAGAGAGAGGGAGACACAGAGTCGGAAACAGGCTCCAGGCTCTGAGCCATCAGCCCAGAGCCCGACGCGGGGCTCGAACTCACGGACCGCGAGATCGTGACCTGGCTGAAGTCGGACGCTTAACCGACTGCGCCACCCAGGCGCCCCGGTCATGATATTTTTTATTTCTTGTTTTTGCAAGTAACCTGAAATGTTGAAATTTAGTGAGTTATTTCTCATTATAGATTATTAAAGGAAACCTTTGGTTTATATCCCATTTCACATTTTCTGCAACACATTAAGGGAAAGCAGACAAAACAAGTGAGCAATCTTAGTATATCCATCTGGAGGACTTGTAGTTATGTTACGGGAAGCCATTTACTGCAGAATTGAACAGAAATGTCATGCAGCTTGTTGACTGGTTCTAGTGGGAAATACTCGTTAAACAGTTGAGGTTCCCTCGAAATTATTGTGTTGTGTTTCTCTTTGCCCAGATGGTACAGTTTAACTTTGACAGTGAAATACAGTTTTAAAAATTACTAGACCTTAAAAATGAGATGAGAATGTGGAAGATGAAGAAAATCTTACTAATGGCATTTTAAAAAAAACATTTACAGTGACTCTGTGACCGCTGAATCCGAAGGTTCCTCAGTGAGCCCTATAAAAAATAAACACCCAGATGAAGATTCTGTGGAGGCTGAGGGGCATGAGGTAAAAAGACTCAGGTTTGACAAAGAAAGTGAAGTCAGAGAGACAGCCAGCCAAACATCTTCCAGTGAAATTTCTTCGGTCATGGTAGAAGAAACAGAAACATCGTCGTCATCTCAGGATAAAGACAAGGAAAGTAGTTGTACCAGACAGCACTGTACAGAAGAGGATGAAGAAGAGGATGAAGAGGAAGAAGAAGGTATTTAGAGACCATCTGTAAAAGGGTGGAGTAAGGAGATCCTCAAATTCTTGTACTTCATTTTTGCGTGAAAGAATTTAACGTAATGGAACTCCTTATAATGCTGATGTTGGGCTTTTCTGCCACCTGTATGTAGTTGCTGCTGAGTTTCAGGGGATAGGATTTGAACTGTAGAATATCAGAATTCATGAAACTTAACTGTGGAGGTATTTTGAAAATCAAATTTAACTACAACAACATTTGCTTATTTTTAGAGTCTTTTATGACATCAAGAGAAATGATTCCAGAAAGAAAAAATCAAGAAAAAGAATCTGATGATGCCTTAACTGTGAATGAAGAGACTTCTGAGGAAAATAATCAAATGGAGGAATCTGATCTGACTCAAGCTGAGAAAGATTTACATTCTGAAGGTAGTGAAAATACAGGCCCTGTAAGTAGTGGTTCTGATTGCCATGAGACAGAAGAATTAGTAGGATCCAATTCCAGTAAAACTGGAGAGATTCTCTCAGAATCATCTATGGAAAACGACGAAGAAGCCACAGAAGTCACAGATGAACCAATGGAACAAGACTAACTATCTAGAAACATGTAGATGCAGTATTTTACATACAGTTCTGGTTTTACACTGTATAAAACTTTTATGTAATAAAATGGACCTCTAGTTTTTACAAGAGAAGCAGGTTGTAAAATAAAGTACTTTATGGGATAAATCCTGAAAGAGTTGTACATGTAAGAACTGTGAATATCAGCTCCTCTGGGTCCTGCTTACCGCTGACTTTTTCTTTCAGTCTGGTCAAATCAGTGGTTTGTGTATAGATTTTTTTTTTTTTTTTGAATTAAAGTTTTTAAACTGGAAGGTAATAATTATAATTTTGAAAACCTTTTGGAGATGATCACATTTAGTTTATACATATGCAAGAAGTCTTTTTGTCTTGTCTCTTTCTGACAGCTCTAGCAGTTTTCATATTTTGGTCATAGTTTCAACATTTTAACATGTGAATTATAGGGTTTCATGCTGGTTTCCAGATTTTATTGTTTGACTATGTACAATGGAACTTTAAGTCATATATACATATATATATATATATATATACATATATATATATACACATATATATATATTATTCTAAGGGGGGAAATGTTATATTTTTCTGTTTCTATAAGAGATGAATACAGTGGATACTTTTTCTATTGGTAATGATTGAGTTCACCTCTTTCAGAAGACAGTTTCAGTTTCTCTTCTGAGTAATTCAAATAAAATCTGGCCCTTGTGAAACCCTGGAAATAAGTCTGTTGAAATACCAGGTTAAACACATTCCAAGAGATCTGTTCAAACTAAAATTCTTTTGTATACTTCTGAGGTGCCTGAGAAAAAGACTTCACTATTTATGAGAAAATATGCTTTATCTTGGAAACTGTGTTCAAACATTAGCTTACTATTTTGTAGAATGAATGCTGACATGAGACCATCTCAGAAGAACCCGGCAGGTTCCTTGACCTTTTGCTTGCTTTTCTGAACATTGTGAATATTACACATTTCTTTCTAAATTATTCTAGAGTATGCAAATGTCATTGGTGTGAAACCCCACTGTACTGGAAGAATTAATATATTACTATAGTAATGTACTGGAGCTAAATGGCTGAAGCTTTAGGGGTGCATAGAAACCACCATAATTTGTATGACATTTTGAAGTGAATTAAATATTTTTGAACATGCTTCTTCGACAGCCAGTGTTATATTTTTCAGATTAACACAAAGCACAATGATTACTCTAAACTCAATATTTTCAAATTCACATATTTAAAGTCATGCAAGCTGCAACTTCCCTGTCAAAATTACTGGCTGCCAAATTTATACCTGTTTCTTCAGCTGTACCTTTTGATATTTAGAATTTTTAAATTTCTGTAAAGTAGATTTTGTAGAATGTAATGTGTTCACTGCCTTTGTGAAGCGGTATATAATTGTATAATTTCTGTGTGTAAACTGAATGCTTGGGCTTTCAATACAGTATTCATATAAAGCAATAAATATTAATGTTATGAAATATTCGAGTACATTTTTATCAAAATACAAAAGAATCCCTTTTTTAGTTTCAGATATCTGAATTACACAAATGAACTTAGAAAACTGATGCAAACAGTTTCTGACACTGTATCATAATCTTTGGGGTGATGTGGGTGGCAATTACAACTTTTGCATTTTGACTACTTAAATTGCTATAATTACCAAATTGGGCTCCGTTTATGTTTATAGGGTAATATACTACTGACTGACTTGACTGTCAGGTTCACAGCAGCTAGATATATTTATGAATATGTCTAATAGTTGACATAAAAACTACATATTGATTTACTGCGTCCAGGAGGGGAGAAAAAAATCACACATTGTAAATTTTTAGAAAATTTTTTGCAAAAATGTTAAAATGAAGCAAATTTTAAATGTGACATTCATTTGTAGTGACTTATTATTTTGTTGAGGGATATTTTGCCAATGAGAACAGATTTTAAACATTTTAAGTTTAGAAATTTTAAACTTTTCTTTAGAATATTTATGAAATTATTGTCAATAAACCTATTCTTTAAGATCCTGTGACCTTTGATATTTTTTGTTTTAATTGTGCCATGGACCATTTGTAAACAAATCAGTTTACTTTTGTTGGTTATAAGTAGAAGATTTAGCAACATGATTTTAAGGTCTGTGGTTTTATTTGTAAACTTGCAATTGCTATTTTTGCAAGGGCAAATGTATTTCTTTATTAAATAAAGTACAATAATGGTGAATGTACCAAAATGCCATCATTTAACTCTATGAGAGATCTGCATTTTAATCTATAGTTTAATAGTTTTAATATTTATTAGATATTCATATGTTGATCATAGATCAAACTTGTTGCTGTTTATACAGATAATTGTAGAATGCTCATGGGATATATTCTTTAGGATAGGTGGAATACTTCTGTAGTTAAACTGGGAAACCTTGTTCAGCTGGTTTAAGATATTGATGCCCATTTGGAAGTAGATTTCCGCAAGTATGCATAGGTGCACTTACACAGACTTTGCTTTAATGAAAATACGAGTTTTAATAGTAACTGATTGAGATGTGAATCTTTTAAAGGCTAATTTTAGGCACATTTTCTTAACACATCAGCAAAGTCATTAAAAGATCTAAATGAAGCATCAAGACCTCAGTGATTAAAAATAATTATTTCCTTTTTTTGGCCTTGAGCAGATTGTTTACCTGTTAGAATCTAGACTCTGAACCCAACATGTGAAAAGGACTTTCAGTGCTGATGAGGATACAGAGTGTATATGTACGATGTTTTTAGCACTTTCCCCTTTTAAAAAAGTGAAAACATTAATTATCCTAGTACATTTTTGAAAATACATCTTTTCAGGTCTGAAAGTGTAGCAGAACAGAGATGAGTAGTGGAAAATGTCCTATTTTAAATGTTGATTATTAAATAAGTTTAATCCAGTTAGGGTTTATTGTAACTACACCTTTCACACGTGTGCACAGAGAGCAGTGGGATTCCCCATCAGGGGGCTGTCACCCTTTGGCTTGGGAAGGCGTCCTAGAAATCCTGGGCCAGAAGGCATAGCCTGTGAAAGCATGGAGGTTCAGAGTACTTTGTCTTGGTGGTGTAGATAGGCATGTATTTATGCATTTTTGCATTTGTAAAATCAGTAATTTTTCAAATAATGTAAATGTAATATACTAGATTACTTATAAAGGTACTGGGCAGAATCTATAGCTGCTACAATGTTTGATTATGAGAAATGTAACGTGATAAGAATGAAATGCAACTTGTAGAACCAAAGGAAATACACATTTTGGGTAGTGTTTCAAATTGTCTTCTGAACAGGAGTTTAATTACATTGGTTTTGATCAAACGAAGCTCACTTCTCGAGATTTGTGCTAATAAAATGGATGAATGCAAAAACACCTTGTAATTTTATGTGGAATTATTATAATTAGGTTTATTGGATTATTGGCCTAATAAGGATGCTAGTATGTATTGGTTAGAATACATCAAATAGTTCACATTTAAAAAATCAGTACACTTCCTTCGGAATTTTATTTTATTTCAATTTGGAGCCTAGATTACTTTGCCAAATGTATTATTTTCATAATGCAATAAAATATAAATTAGAAGAGTATCTTTGTGTGGAATTCCTTTATTTGCCATAATAGTTCACACTTCCTCTCTCCCAACTCCTCCTCCCCTAGTCACTTCAGATGCTATAGGATCCATAAGCATTTATTTCCTGGTCTATAGGGGGAAAAGCCTAATGCGTGACTTTATTGCAGCTCTGTTTCTTGAGTGATAATGGTATTTCTGTGTGGAGGGTGCAACTGTGTCGAATGGACAGTTCAAACCTGGTATCTGATAAAATCCTGATTTACCTTATAAAAATTTCTCTTTGGGAATAATATGGCACTAATTTGCATGCACAGATCTATAACATTTGTGTTAGAATTCTTTTAGAACTGCCTCTTTCAGACAACTACCGTGGCTAGAAATGTAGAATTGCCCTGAAAGAAGAGGATGGGTTCTGTTTTCTTTTCTGTATTGCACAGTAGGTGATAGTAAATAGTAACACTTGGGGCTTTGGATTCAGAAGATAGTACTAATTAACTAGCATGTGTCTGATTTAAAAAATTTTTGAGTTTCAGCTTCTTTATAGGATACCTAATTTGCTCCCAGGCAACTTTATTATTTAGTAAACGGAATTGGTAGTACGAGTTTTGTTTGGGTAAGGAAGACTGATTCTTGCCCTAACTAGGAAGAAGCACAATGGTGGGCCCTTACCCTAATCTAGAATGAAGAGTATACTATTTTCTGTTGTCACAGTTTAAGAGCAACAGACGTTTTTTTCTTGTTTAAAATTGAGCAGTAGAGTTTGTGGTCTGGGATTTATAAACTTCCAGCCTTTTTCTTCCAAAGGCAATGGATTTTTTAGCTAAAAAAAAAAGAAAAATGTCAGCAATCCTGTGTTTTCCAGTCTGCGCACACTGCTCTCCTCACTTTTATACTTGGACAAGCCAGCCCTGTGCTTGCTGAGTGGCGGACAGTTGAAATCAAGTGGGCTTGTGGATACTGTCTACACAGTCCACTGTGAGATTCCTAAATTTTACTAATCTTTTGATCACTCTCTGCCCACTTGAAGGGTTCTGTGTTCATCCCTGAAGCCTGTCTTTGCAGTGAGGCTTATGGTATTGGGAGCAGTCCACACAGTTGGATGCTCTTGACTGGAGCTCCACGAGCAGTTTGTATCACCAGGAGATAAGCATGCTGATGACACAAGACCTGGTGTCTGCAAGACCTGGCCTAGAGTAAGGAACAACACACCCTCACCTGAATAGGGGACAGTGTTCCTCTGACC
Source organism: Prionailurus viverrinus (assembly GCF_022837055.1). Lineage (NCBI taxonomy): Eukaryota > Metazoa > Chordata > Mammalia > Carnivora > Felidae > Prionailurus > Prionailurus viverrinus. The sequence continues at coordinate 39,641,584 of NC_062562.1, forward strand.
CGGAGGCTGAGTAGTCAAACAGGCCCAGTCCTGCTTTAATGTGGTATAATGGGACTTGATATTTGGTTACTACTGGTATTAGTAATAATACTAAATGTAACTAGTAGTTCTATCAAGAAATGTTAGCAGTTGGATAGGCTTGCAAGTGTTAATGCTGCTTATATTTGCTGAGAATTTGAGGGTGAAATCTGTGGTATTGGGCTATCTTCGGATGTTTTTCTTTGCCTGGCTTGCAGTGCTACAGCATGGAAGGGTCAGGTTAGGTGATGACCCAACAACTGCCATCTGCATTTAGGAATGCACACAATCTTCCACTTTTCAATTTGACTAGGTACCTAAAATTAAGTTGGGTGGCAACTTGTATGAGCTGTGTATTTGCAGGGAAAGGGAGAGGCTCAACAGAGTAGACTCAGCCCTTTTGTGACCTTTGAGGGATTTAGTCACTTTTGGAGAAGAAGTTTTTAATTCAAGGTGGTCTGAGAATTGAGATGTATAGGAGAGACACCTGAGTGCACTTGTGGCTGTGTGGGAAGGCTTCTCATTTGGCCTCGAAAGATGAACAGGACAGGGAGGTAGCAAGGTGTAATGGTCAGAATAGAAGGGCATAGGAGTTGGCAGTGATAAGCGTTAAGCCCAGCTGAGGCACTGTGGGTAGGTAACAGTATTTCTTTGAGCCGTAGTGTCCTTATTGTTGAAATGGGGAAATAGTATCTGCCTGGCAGTACTCTTTGGGCATTCAGTGCAATTAGGGGTATAAAACTAGATCTGGTTCAGGATCTGACATTTCTTTTTAGGAGAAACATGGAGGGGAAGCTCTGTATTGTTCCTGGGGATGACAACCGTTTTACCAGAATCAAAGTTGAGGTTTCAATCCTGGTCAATAACAGGATAATAATCGCAAGCACTAATTGAGCACTTTATGCCCCTCCTTATCCTCAGCACATGTCACCTCTTTTAACATTCCCATCAACCCTATGAGGTGTGGAATGATATCCTCATTGTATAGACAAAGAGTCCCAGGGACCCTTTGAAAGTAGGTCAGAATGAGAATTAGGGGCTCTGACGCTAAAAAAACCAGTGGTTTTTGTTGTTGTTGTTTGTTTGCTTGTTTACCATTATACTCAGATCCCTTCCAGTCTTGGAAGGCCAGGAAGGGAGCTGTTCCAGGTGTCCAAGGATTCTCAGATCCACCTAGACTGTCACATTCAGGTGCATCAAAGGGCTTTGCCAGTCAACAGACCCAAAGCACTTGGTTTCACACTCCATGTACTTCACTGTTTTCTGTTCATTTTATTTTTTTTCTATCACCCATGATTTTCCACGAGACGTTTTGAGTACACACTCTATTTTAAAAGTTAATGCACACCTGGCAAAAATTCAAACAAAATAGCATATACTGAATTGTTTTAGTCCTACCACCCTTGCTCCCATACCCCTCAGTTATATCCTCCCGCCTCAACCCTGAGGTAAGTGCTCTCACTAGGTGGGCCTTAGTGCTTGACAGCAAAGATCCTGGAGCCAGATTGCCTGGATTTGAATCCCAGCTCTGCCATATGTTGTCTGTGTGATCGCACATCTCATCTCTAAGATGAGAATGAGGTCCCAACCTCAGGGCGTGACCACTACAAGAGATCCTCACTCTCCAGTGGTCTCCCCTGACTTCCTGTCCACAGTGAGGGGCACTTTCCTGCCCTGTTTAATATGGTTTTGTAATATGTCTGCATCAGTACCTCGAAAGCCACCCCAGTCATTTTAACAGCCGCATTAGTACGTCAGCATATAGATGAACCATGCTTGGTTTAATCAGCTTCCCTTTAAGAGACCGCACGAAGCTTTGACTTGTGGCCACTGTTCACCCAGTTTGAGCGGTTTGACATGGGGACGTATGAAGTCAGCTTCTCTCCTTACCACCCACCCTGGGAAGAAATAGCCAACCAGCCACTGAACTTGAAGTATTCCTTAAAAGAATCATTAAGTAATGTGTGAAATAGATGCCCTCGTCCCTGGGATGAGGTGGAAGAGAGGATGAGGGATTACCTGTTAGGCAAACCACATGCTGTAATTGCCAGCCATCGAAAACAGTAAGAGACACTGTTACGTGAAGTAAGACGTTAGCTGCCCACTGAAATATGCTTCGTGATATTCCTGCACAGGGCATGGGTCAGTCATAATGGTCTCTCCTGGCTTGACATTTTCATCTCTTTTGATGAATTTTGTAATTTCTCCATTGTTTGTACTGCTTTGGCTTGTGATGGGCAATCTTGCAATGAAGCAAAACATAGCTCCACCTCTTTGTGCGTATTTTCATTTTTTAAGCTCTTGGTTGTCACTTGGCAACAAAGTAGGGAATTAGTCTCCCACAATGACAAATACTTGCTTTACTAATTGCTGTCATTTACTAATTACTTGCTCTTTTATTGTGACTTTCACGACATTTTTTTTCCCCCTGAAGGGACATGATAACTTTTTGTCTCAATGCAGAATCACAGTGTCAGTTAAAGACATTTTCAGCAGCAATTAATTTCAATCCATGTCGTGTACCAGAAATGCACAGAGCTCAGTTGGAGTGACAACGGTATGAAATGGTGACGGCCACTTTGCATATGCTGTCTCGTGACCACTGCCACCACCACACTGGCCCAGGGCTCTTGAGAGATGGATGCACTCAGAGCTCTGAGCAGACGAGAGCAGGCCAGCATCAAACATCGCAGAAACAGCCATCAATCAATCCAGACGGTGATCTGTTGCTTCTTTGGTCATCCATACGCGTTTATTAAGAGACTGCTTATGAGCCTGGGCCTGGGAGTACAGCAATCAAGACAGAGAAACAAGGTAAGTGGAAATATATGTAAGACTGTGATGAAGGCTGTGGAGCTGAGGAGTATGGGGAGTAAAGGAGGGTAGTTCTATTTTAAATCAGGTGTCTCTGCAATGACATTTGTGTTAAATATGTCAGTTGTGCCATTTTTTTTTTATGTTGAGAACATCTAATACCTATTCCTTAACCACTTTCACGTATATAATACAGCGTTGTTAGCTGTATCATGTGAACTTTAAAATCAGCTGGTGTGATTCCAGAAAAATGATTTGTCGGTACTTTAATTTGATTATACTACGTTTTAAAATTAAGTGTGGAATGAAGGGCATCTTTATGATGTTGAATCTTCCCAATTAAGAACATGGTATAGAGCTGATAAATCAATTCAGTAAAGTCACAGGATACAAAATCACTGTACAGAAATCTGTTGGTTTCCTATACACTAATAATGAAACAATGGAAAGTGACATTAAGAAAACAGTCCCTGGGGCGCCTGGGTGGCTCAGTCGGTTAAGCGGCCAACTTCGGTTCACGTCATGATCTCGCGGTCCGTGAGTTCGAGCCCCGCGTCGGGCTCTGTGCTGACAGCTCGGAGCCTGGAGCCTGTTTCAGATTCTATGTCTCCCTCTCTCTGACCCTCCCCCGTTCATGCTCTGTCTCTCTCTGTCTCAAAAATAAATAAACGTTAAAAAAAAATTAAAAAAAAAAAGAAAACAGTCCCTTTACAATTGCACTGTAAGCAATAAAATATCTAGAAATAAACTTAACCAAAGAGGTGAAAGACCTGTACTCTGAAAACTATAAAACACTGATGAAAGAAGTTCAAGATGATGCAAAGAACTGGAGAGACATGCCATGGTCATGAATTGGAAGAACAAATATTGTTAAAATGTCTATATGACCCAAAGCAATCTACAGATTCAGTGCAATCCCTACCAAAATACCACCAGCATTTTTCACAGAGCTAGAACAAACAATCCTAACATTTGTATGGAACCACAAAAGACCTCGAATAGCCAAAACAATCTTGAAAAAGAAAAACAAAATTGGAGGTATCACAATCCCAGATTTCAAGTTATATTACAAAGTGGTGGTAATTAAAACAGCATGGTACTGACAGACACTAAAAACAGACACATAGATCAATGGAATAGAACAGAAAACCCAGAACTCAACCCACACTTAAATGGTCAATTAATCTCTGACAAAGGAGGAATGAATACACAATGGGAAAAAGACTGTCTCTTCCCCAGAAAACTGGACAGCCAGCCACATGCAAAAAATGAAACTGGACCATTTTCTTTCACCATACACAAAAACTCATAATGGGTTAAAGGTCTAAATGTGAGACCTGAAACCATAAAAATCTTTGAAAAGAGCACATTTTTTCTAGATATGTCTCCTGGGGCAATGGAAATAAAAGCAAAAATAAACTTTTGGGACTACATCAAAATAAAAAATTTCTGCACAGCAAAGGAAATTAACAAAACTAAAATCAGACTGTTGAATGGGAGAAGATACTTGCAAATGGCATAGGTGAAGAGTTAATATCGAAAGTCTATAAAGAACTGATATAACTCAACACACAAAAACCAAATAATCCAATTAAAAATGGGCAGAAGACATGAACAGACATTTCTCCAAAGAAGACATCCAGATGGCCAACAGACACATGAAAAGATGCTCAATATCACTCCTCATCTGGGAAATGCAAATAAAAACTATGAGATACCACCTCACCCTGGTCAGAATGGCTAAAACAAAAAATACAAGAGACAAGTGTTGGCAAGGCTGTGGAGAAAAATGAACCCTCTTGTACTGTTGATGGGAATGTCAACAGTACATTGGTGCAGCCACTATGGAAAACAGTGCGGAGTTTCCTCAAAAAGTTAAAAATAGGACTACCCTGCCATCCAGATATTGCACTATTTACCCCGTAAGTACAAAAACACTATTTCAAAGGGATACATGCACTCTTAGGGTTTATTGCAGCCTTACAGGAGCAAACTATGGAAGCAGCCCAAGTGTCCATCGATAGATGAATGGATAAAGAAGATGTGGTGTATACATACACACACACACACACACACACACAATGAAAAATTATTCAGCCATAAAAAAGAATGAGATCTTGCCATTTGCAACAACATAGACAGAGCTAAAATGTATTATGCTAAGCAAAATAAGTCAGAGAAAGACAAATACCATATGATCTCACTCATATGTAGAATTCAAGAAACAAAACAAAAACAAGCAAAGGGGAAAAAAGCAAGAGAGGCAAACAAGAAACAGATTCTTAACTATAGAAAACAAACTCCTGGTCGCCGGAGGGGAGGTGGGAGGTGGGTAGGGGGGGATGAGTGAAACATGATGGGGATCAAAGAGTACACTTATGATGAAAGATAAAGAACATGGTTTATCTTTCTGTTTGTTTACTTTTGTGACTTAAAATTTTTTTTTAAATTTCTTCATACAGGTTTGTGTGTTTTTCTTGTTAAGTTTGCTCCTGAGTGCATTATCTATTTTATTTTTCTAACTCAAGGGTGGGTCCACTTCAGGTCCACTGCCTGTTTCTGTACGGCCCACGAGATAAAAACAGTTTTTACATTTTTAAAAGGGTTGAAAAAAATTAAAAAGAAACATAATATTTCATATCATGTGAAAAATTATTTAAAATGCAAGTTTCAGCGTCTGTAATAAAGTTTTATTGGAATACAGCCACGCCCATTCATTTTATGTATTGTCTCCGGCTCCTTCCTCACTATGAGGGCAGAGTGCAGTAGTAACAACAAAGACTGTATGGCCCACAAAGCCTAAAATATTTACATTTTGACCCATTGCCGAATGTCTGCCGACTTCTGTCCTTAGTGGTGGTTGTTTTCACGCATACTTGCGTCCTCCGGGTTTGTGATCACTCATGACTAACCTGGTCCTCCATTTAAGACAATTGAGAGCTTGACTGAGGTTGAGGGAACATTCACAGGAAGACTGCCATGAAAGGTTGCTACCAATAACTGAAATGCCCAGGATATATCCAGTGGAGAAATAGCCTATAATACTGTTGACAAAATATTTAAAGTCTGGGGGCGCCTGGGTGTCTCAGTGGGTTAAGCGTCTGACTTCGGCTCAGGCCATGATCTCATGGTTAATGGGTTCGAGCCCCACGTCTGGCTCTATGCTGATAGCTCGGAGCCTAGAGCCTGCTTTGGATCCTGTGTCTCCCTCCCTTGTTCGCTGTCTGTCTCTCTCTCAAAAATAAATAAACATTAAAAAAATTTTTTTCTAATGTTTTTTAAAAAAAGATTTAAAGTCTGTTTCCTCTTGCAGGCGATGTTTGCTTTCTTTCCATCAAATGGGATTATTTCTTTTGAAGGGTACAAAATCTTTGGGGAAAGTCAGGAAAGAGACCATCTAAACAGGTGACCTGCTTCACAAAAGAGAAATGACAACCACCCCCACCACCCGACCTCGTTTTTCGTGCCCCCCCTTCAGTTGTGGCCCCCCGCGGAGGCAGAGCCATTAGCCAAGAGCCTCCAGTCAGGGGTTCCCCAGCGCTGAGGACCAGCTCTGTGTCTTCTTTCTGTCACGACTCCACACAATCTCCTCTTTTCTCATGGAGGCTTTCGGATGACTGACGGCGGGCGGCTGTGTCCTTCCGGGAAACATCTCTCCTCATCCCACCTCAGCTCCTACTTCTCATTCAGGAGTTGAATCTAGGTCCCAGCCTGGTTTCTATGAGTAGAATGTTAATCACGATCTGGAGCAGAAACAGATGTGTTATTTGGCCTAATAATATACATCTGCATTTATGACAGCCTGTAAAAGTTTGCGACAAGACTGAATTCCAGTAGAATGTGTTCCATGGTCGTGTATATGAATCCGTCAGAAAAGAAGGGTCTGCGTTGAGGTTTCAAAAGCCACAGCGAAGCTCTTCAGTGCTGTGGCGTACACGTATCACCACACACGTGCTGGGCAAACCCTCCTCACGTGGTTCCCAGGACTGGGCTGTGAAGGACAATGCGGAGAATTTTACATGCAACTAAATGGATGCAATGAATAGAACACATCGTTGTGCTGAGGTCGTTCTTCCTCGTTTTGCAGTGTTAAAAATCTCCTTTCTTTTATGAAACGCTGGCGGAGGTGAGCCTTGGTGGTGTGTGTGTGTGTGTTTGGTAAAATAAAACATTGACAACTCGGCTGGGCCCCTGGGCAGGCAGTGGATCAGTATTCCAAAACTATTACTGTTTACTTTCCTCTTGCCTGCCTGTACCATACAGGCTGGAAGGTGACTGCCGGCCCCTGGCCACCAAGAAGCAGTCATGTCGTGCAGCTCAGGCCCCTGAGACAGAGGCGGAAATCCACAGCTAGTGTTCCTTGCTAGAGAAAAGTGCTTTGTTCTTTGCCTCTGGACCCTTTGTCTTCTCCCTTTTGCTTTCTCATCCGTCCCCTGACCTCCTGGTCTACACATGACTCAGACCCCAGTCTTGAAGCCACCTACCTCCTAGGAGGAGACCAACATGAGAATGAAAACCAGTGCGTAAGGCTTGGCAGAGCAGAAACCAGAAATAAAATCCAGAAGTTTGGGATCCACACCTTGGTGTGTCAATGATTACTTTTGCCAAGTAGCATCTTATAAGCCTTGGCCACAACATCTCATGATCGCTAGAAACCTGAAACGAAATTTTGCAGATGTGATCTTCCGGTGAAGTTTTGAGTATCTGTTGGTTAAAAATCCTGGCTTGTTTTATCTAGAGAGACTCCTTTAGGTCAGAGGGTGGGATTTTTGCAACTCCTCCTACCCCCCACTCCCCACCTGTCCCCAGACATGGTACTAAGCAGCCTCATGATCTGTGACACCTGTGTCATTCAAATTGTTTTCTAAAATATTTCAGCCATTGGCCTGTTGCTGATAGCAACACCGTCTAAAAGAAGATCCTTAAACACGTCTTGATCCACTGTGACAGGAATGTCTGAAGCAAATGGCAAGGGGTTATAATTGTCATGAATTTATTTGAATTAAAAACTACTGAAATATTTCCTGGCATTTCTTGAGGGATTTCAAAAGGGACCCAATTATTAATAGCAACAGAGACATTTCTCTTTAAACTGATACTCAGAAGTGGCATTTCTCCAGTCATGCCACCTGTCCGGCCTGGGCACGTGAAACAAACGGTCATTAGTGTAGTCATTTTGGCATCTGTTACGCATCAGGTGATTTCAATGTACTTTTCCTGTTCTTCACAGCCTGGAAGTAAGTACCGTTATTATTATTCTTGTAGAGATTAAAAACGAAAACAAAAACAAAAAGTTTCTCGGAAAGGTAAATTAATCTCTCCAATGACACACAGCTAGTTAAGATTTGAAAGGGATTCTCTGAGATGTCAGAACCTTAGTTTTCCTCTGTCTCACCTCTATGTAAAGGCTACTCATAACATTTACCTGCGTGTTTAAAACCTTTTCCTATCCCCCGCCCCTCGGTCCCTGCCTCTTCCAAATCCAATTATCCCGTTTACAGGATTACACAATGTCAGAAGTTTCCCCTGAGGTTGCCGCTGTCTAAGATGGCAATAGAGTTTGAATGATTCTATGGTAAGAGTCTCCAAGTGTTTATTCTTTTCAACTACTCTATCTGCCTTGTCTGGAGATTCTATTTCAGAGGAAATTTTTCTGAAGGCTATAGTTTACAGAAGTCTCAGATCTCTTCTGTTTATGCTTATAGGTGTTGATCTGTACACTTTCAACGCTGATAAAGGAACTGAAAAAGAAACGTATTTGAATAAATATGTTACTTTTAATTTTCTATTAACTAGAAGTTCTGCAGCTTGTTAGTATTACTGTTACCAACATTGTACCAATATTTAGTTTTCCAAGCCTGTTCCAGAAGGGCGAAGGGCAGCGGGTGTATTAGCAGTAGGAGATGCAGATCTCGAAAGAGATAAAGTATATCCAACGTTTTCCACTATTTCCCTCCCAGGAAGTCTAAATTTCTGTCCACGCTGCACGGAGCAGAAGTGTGGCCTCATGGTGCCCTCTTGTGGTTGCCTGTTTAGTTGCAAGACGGTGGTGGCGTTCTTCTTTGCAAATATGAATAAAGAAAAAGAGAAGGAAAAAAGGTCTTGCATATGTTTTTAGTCAGCAACAAGTTTTGAGATGTGACAGTCCTGTCAAAACATAACAATTCAACAAACTTCAAAGTAACCACAACAGAAGACGTGTAGACACATTTTGGAGCCTCGTGACAGAGCCGTGCTGAAAAATGTGCCAAAACCATTTTGAAGGACAAACAATAAGATCTGAAAGAGAAGTGGGGTAAGTTACACTCAGGTGTGTGGCAGTTCGGACGGGGACCCAAAAGAAAACCAGCTGAGAGAGAGAGGCAGAGCATTCGTGAAAAGGCCGAACAGGGCTTCAATTTTCAATTCTCTGCTGCGGGAAGCTCCTTTTGCTGCCCATGTTTTAAGAATGCGGGAAGTTCCATCACGTTAACTCATCCATCCAGGCACGAACAACAGTGTCTCTGTCTTCGTGGACCTGACATTTTGGGCAGGGGGCACAGAACAGACAAGGAGAGAAATGCACAAGGCATGAAAGTCCCGTGGAGGAAATAAACCACAAAAGGGGGCGGGGACAGAAACTGAGACATGGGAGGGGGAGAGGGAGAGACGTCTGGATGAAAGAAGTGGTTAAACTGTGTATTCACCTTGAAGTCGGACCTGATTTGTGGACAGATCGCATACGGATCCTGCCCGGAAAAGGAGCGAGGGTGACGTCAAGCGTTCTGAGATGGGGAGCCTCCCAAGGGGGCCACCATCGTCAGTCGGGTCTTACAGACAAGGAGCTGGCAGCTCTGAGCAGCCAGCAAGTGGATGCGGGATGCCCGGGCCTGACCGAGGGGCCTCCCACCCGCTGCGCCCACCTGAGCTGACCCCCTGCACCCTGGCACTGGGTAAACTGTCTTCTCCCAGGCGGGAGGGGTTGAAGGCTCAGGTTATGATTTCCACTCAAAAGTTAAGAAAGAAAAATAATTTACACACTTGATCATAAACGTGTGTGATTCTTTTATTTATTTTTGAGAGTGAGAGTGTGCGTGCACAAGTCAGGGAGGGGCAGAGAGGTTGAGAGAGAATCTGAAGCAGACTCCGGATTCTCAGCCATCAGCACAGAGCCCGATGCAGGGCTCGAACCCATGAACCGTGAAATCATGACCTGAGCCCAAGTCAGACAGAGGCTTAACCGGCTGAGCCACCCAGGCACCCCTCAACCTGTGTGATTCTTAACATTTACAAGTTTGTATGGCTCTGAGAGGGAGTGCCTCTCTTGCCTCACCCAGAGCCACAGCCCTTTTGGGGGCCCTGGGGAACAGAGTGAATATGGCAGTTATCCTCACAAAGGGGGGTGTTTATCCACCAGCCTATGGTGAAGAGCGGCTGGCATGGGGCCTCTGGCTCACCTGTGGGCGGCAGAGCGAGTAGGGGAGCTCAGGTGTCACAGAGGAGACTGGGGGTGCCCTGAAGTGGTGGGGCAGGCTGGAGGCCCCGAGGGCATGCCACACCCCAGTGCTGCCATCCTGCTCCAGGGCTGCTTGTCCCTGGGAGCTCCTTTCAGTCCCAGCCTCCAGTCACCGTCCTTCTTGGACCTTGTCACTCTCCAAAGGAGACCGGGATCCTCTCCCGCAGCCCACCACATATTTGATGGTGACATTCACCTTCACTCCACCTGTTTCCTCAGGATCAGTTCCTGCCGTTTCTTTAACGTGCCTCCCATCCTGCTTGCACTCCGATAGCTGGTTAATATTTCTCAACCTGCTGCCCGCAGCTGGACGCAACAGCCCAGCAGAGTGAAATCACCACAGAAGTCAAGAGACAGACACCACTTCCCGACTTTGGAGCAGGATCAGCAAGTTACAGCTTGTGTTTTTATTTTTGGGTTTTTTTTGTTTTGTTTTTAAATTTTATTTATGTTTATTTTTTTGCTTCTAGGCTCCCCCCCCCCCTTTTTTTTTTTGAGTGAGAGAGAGAGAGAGAAAACCTTAAGCAGACTCCAGGCTCAGTGCAAAGCCCGTCTAGGGGCTCTATCCCACAACTCTGGGATCATGGCTTGAGCCTAAATCAAGAGTTGGCCACTCAACTGACTGAGCCACCCAGGCAGCCCTGCATTTTTAAATAATTGAAAAAAATCAAGAGGAAATTGTTTCATATCGTGTGAAAATTGTATGAAGTTAATGTCCACAGATAGAGTTTTATTAGAACACAGCCGTGCCTGTTGTATCACCCAGTGGTGTTTTTGCATTTTGGAGACAGTGTGAAGGGACTGGGTCAGAGGCCACAAGGCCAGTAGAACCCACAGTATTCATTACCTTGGTTCTTTAAGAATGTTTCCAACTCCTGCCACAGAGTAATCCTGAATTTCTTTTGCCTTGACAATTTAAAAAATTTATCTGAATCTTTGTATTGGAAGGCTAATACAATCACAGGATTTAAGATTTTCAAGACACGAAAACAATCCCTATTCCTGAGCCACTCTGTGAACACTACCAGTGGCTTCTATGTCCTTCCAGATAAATTGGATGGAGATATAATCCAATACCCAGAGCCCAGAGCTTTCTGCTTCATTCTTTTAAAACAGTTTTTAAAAAATATTTATTATTATTTTTTAATGTTTATTTATTTTTGAGGCAGAGGGAGACAGGGCATGAGCATGGGAGGGGCAGAGAGAGAGGGAGACACAGAATCAGAAGCAGGCTCCAGGCTCTGAGTTGTCAGCACAGAGCCCGATGTGGGGCTTGAACCCACAAGCCGTGAGATCATGACCTGAGCAGAAGTTGGATGCTTAACTGACTGAGCCACCCAGGCGCCCCCCAAAATATTTATTTTTGAGAGAGAGAGAGAGTAAGTAGGGGAGGGACAGAGAGAGAGTGGGGGCGGGGCAGAGGATCCAAAGCAGTCTCCATGCTGACAACAGAGAGCCTGATGTGGGGGTCACAGTCACAAACTATGCGAGCCAAAATCCACCACTCAACCAACTGAGCCACCCCGGCGCCCTCTACTTATACATACAAATGAAAGTATTTGATAGAATTGTTCTGGACTGTGATTTTTTAAAAATTACACCCAAGAGTGTATCTTGATTTTCTCACAATAGGTGCTAAAGATCTTTTTTCTTTTTACAACTGCTGAGTCATTCCATCATGCGAGTTTACCTATAATATTATGAACTTAATCCACAATATGTATAATTCATCTCCTTTCAATGGGCTTTTAGGCTCCTAATATTTTTGTCCTGTGCTAATGCAGAGAGTCCTTCAATTAATAACCTTGCATACGTACCATTTCCCAAGTAGGTAACCGTATTTGTAAGATAAAGTCCTAGAAGTAGGAATTCTGGCTCAACGTGTATGTATTTGCTTTTGAGATAACCATTTCCTTCTCCTCCTCCCCTTCCCTCTCCCCTAACCTTTGTTTGTCTGTCTCTTTCTTTCTCTTGTGTCTCCCTTTTTTTTTCCTCTCTTTCTCCCTTCCTTCCTCCTTCCTACCAGTGGGCACTGGGATCCTGTGCTAGAACTTTTGGGGGTGCACGTGTAAGGAGTATGGAGAACATTTAAGATTTAGGTTCTCTGTCAAATCACGATACAAAGGGTGGCTGGCTTCTGTCTGCTTTTGGAGAAGACAAGTCAAGGATGCTGAATTCTAAGTCAAAGGCCCTGTGGGATCCTGAAAGCTGTTTTTCCAAATGTTTCTATCAGGACCATTATTCGCCTACTCCTTCTCCCCTTGGGCAAACCGTGCATTTGCAACACGCAGCGTGGGGACTCCATCTCTGAGTGAACTGAACACACCATAGGATATCACCATAAAATAAAAATAGCTTATGAAAATCCTCAAAAAAATAAAAGTAGAATGACCCTACCATCCAGCAATTTCACTTCTGGGTATTTACCCGAAGCAAAGAAAAAATACTAAGTCCTGTTGGATTTCCCTGCCTGGCAAAAAAAAATGGCACCTTCACAGAGGTAAATCCTTACTGTGGACCCTGAGACTCTGCCGTGACAGACAACAGCCCCTTAACAAGCTTGTGGAAAGCACCACATGGGTTGAGACCAAGTCCCTTCAGGGTACAGAGCTTTGAGTCTGAAGAATACCTAGCCAGAAGCCAGCTTCCTGCCTCTGGCTTGGCAGGAGGGAGGGTTGGAAGCTCCCGGGGTTGCTGGCTCTGGGGAGGGAGCCGGTAGTGTGTGGGAGGGTGACCCTGGGGGGATGCAAGCCACCACCTCCCCCATTTCAAAATAACGTGCCTGTTCTCGCTCTGCTTTCCCCAAGGGCCCCGTGCCTGCTGGGGCTTGCCGTGTAGCTACCCGTGTAGCTAACATAAAGGTGTCTCTGCAGATCCTAAGGACACACCGGAGACGAGAGCATCTTCTCTTGGAAGCCACAGTCATGTTCACTGGCTACCTCCTGATTCCCACCAGGTGCCAGGCCCTGGGTGCCTCCCCAGGGAGGTGTGGATGGCAGGTACTATTGGTTTCCAGGAGAGGTTTATCATTTCAGTGTTTGTCCCATTGCATTAGATTTAATGGCACCGAATCGGATGAATTGAAGACCTATTGCGTGCTTTTCACTGTGCATGGTTCTGAGGAAAACTGGACGGCAGAACCACGGCTTCAGGGAGTTAACATTTTCTAGATGCAGAGCATCAAGCGGCTTTGCAAACATGAGTAGGCTCTTCAGTTTTCCAGGCCTCAGTTTCCTGATCATTAAAATGGGTAGAGAAACAGGACTTACCGTTGAAAGAATTAAATCACCAGGCATTGGGCACCTGGCAAGCCACCTGCTGGGTAATAGGCCGAAATACATGTGCTTGTTAGCAAATCGCCAGTTACACAGGAGTTACAACAGCTCCCACCTCCCAGGGTTGATCTGACGCTTAAATGCTTTTGTCCCTGTAAAGGGCTATAACCAGTGGTTCAGCAGCTGGTGGGCTTAGCTATCAGGGCCCTCACTGGAGGCTGCAGCTCTGTGGTGCCTTAGTTCTGTGTGAGCCAAACCACGTGTCCTCTCACAGTCTCTTTTTCCCAGTCTGTGAAATGGGCGCGATGGTAATTTTGCTTTTTGGCCTCATTGTAAGGATTGAACATGGGTTCTTGGGACAGTTCGTCCTGCCCCAAGATCCGGCGGCTTTTATGATTCCAACCTGGCAGTTTGTCGTTGCTGTTCATTTAGTTCAAACAGCTCAGCCTGAGAAACCGACTTGTCAGAGGACGAGCAGACAGAAGTCACTTTCAAAATATCCTAGGGAGGCTGCGGGGTGAGTGGCTCCATCCTTGAGTTTCAGCTCCAACCCTGCCACTACCCTGCTTGGTAACTGTGTGCAGATCGCTTGCTCCCCCTGGGTCTCTGTTTCCCAGCTGTATGATGTGGGGTTAGATAAAGCAGAGATTTTTACCCAGGGTTGGGCCTCAGGCCCACTTAGAGAGCTCTGAATATACATGCCCAGTCCCTAGCCAGGGGTTCTGATGCCCACAACAGCCAGAGCACCACTAGATCAGGGTGTCTCTGGGGTGCCTCCTGCCTTTCCTATCCAGCAATTGAGGGGATTCTTGGAAATGAGCTGTGCTTGTGCTCCAGAAAGAGCTTGGTGATGTGACTTCCTGTGCTTGGGGTTCTCACCACATGCGGATGGGGAGGGGTTATTTCTGTTCCTCAGGTTGGGGGAGGGGAAGAGCAGAAGGGTAGGCGCCCCTGGCTTGTCTGGGATCGGAGTCCGTGACCTCTGGGTAGTTTCCACACCAAAAGGCTGGGTGGGGGTTGTAGCCTGCAGTCCTCAGGGCAGCAATCTGGGCTGAGCAGGCAGCAGAAGGGAGAGCTTCCATCTCCCACCCCCATGACAGTCCAAACCAATATGGGAGGAACCAAAGGGACCCTGGAAAGCTGATTGATTCCTGTTTAACAGTTCATTTCTTTCTAATGACTTCATTAGAAGTCATTTCCTCCATGGGAAATGAAATTGAAGAGTGTCTCTTTTTCAGCTTCCTAAAATACTAGTAGCGGATGAACGAGTTATGCGAATTGTTTCCTAAATATGAAATGTTATGATTTTGTATTTTCTTTTTTTTAAGTCTATTTATTTGTTTTGAGAGAGAGAGAGATAGAGAGGGAGAGAGAGAATCCCAAGCAGGCACCGAGCTGTCAGCACAGAGCCCAATGCGGGGCTCTATCTCATGACCCGTGAGATCATGACCTGAACCAAAATCAAGAGCCAGATGATCAACCGACTGAGCCACCCAGGCGCCCCTATGATTTTGTATCTATCTACCTTAAATTATTTTTAACAATAAGTCTGAGTATAAATGAACATCCATCTATTTTTCGTGTGACTAAGGTCTGACAGACCTTAGACTAAGTCTTCACCTTGCCACTGAGTAGCTGAGTGACACTGTACTGGTTATTTCACTTCCCTGTGTCTTAGTTCTCCTTATTTTATTTTATTATTAAAACTTTTTTTAATGTTTATTTATTTTTGAGAGGGAGAGACAGAATGAGAGCGGGGGTGGGGCAGAGAGAGAGGGAGACACAGAATCTGAAGCAGGCTCCAGGCTCTGAGCTGTCAGCATAGAGCCTTACGTAGGGCTCGCACTCACGAACTGTGATCTCATGACCTGAGCCGAAGTTGGACGTTTAACCGACTGAGCCATCCAGGCGCCCCAGTTCTCCTAATTTTAAAATGGAGAAAAATAAAATCTACTTCTGGGGGTTGCTGTGATGGATTGTATTTTCCAAACATTGCAGCAGCGTGATCTCTTGTCACACATGCTTTTTATTTAATGTGAGCTGAATAGTCCTTCCAGCAAGAGATGGGGCCCAGGCCCGGCCACCTTGAATCTGGCCCGGACTGTGGTGTGACAGATCGTGCTCTGGCACCTCTGAGGCTAGATTATAAACGTACCATCCACTTCTGTCTTTTCTCCTGAGATACCTCCTCTCGGAGCTCAGCCACAATGCTGTGAGGAAGCCTGGCCCAGCATATGCAAAGGGCTACATGATGGCCACATGCAGGTGTTCTCAGTGATATCCCCATGCCAACAGGCAGCTCCAACCACCAGACTTGTGAATAAAGATGCCTCCAGACGATCCCAGTGCCTAGCCCTCAATCAACCCAAGCCTCAGCCCCAGACACTAGAACAGACACAACCTGTCCCCACCCTGGCCGACAGGGGCCACAAAAACTTATGAGCATAACAAAATGGTTGATTTTCTTTGGCCATAAATTTTGATTTTTTTTAAGTTTATGTATTTATTCTGACAGAGAGAGAGAGAGAGAGAGAGAAACAGTGAGCAGGGGAGGGGCAGAAAAAGAAGAGAGAGAATCCCAAGCAGGCTCTGCATTGTCAGCACAGAGCCCAATGTGGGGCTTGAACTAATGAACTGCGAGATCATGACCTGAGCCAAAACCAAGAGTCGGATGCTTAACCAACTGAGCTTAAGGCACCCCTCTTTTGGCATGAATTTTGGGTGGGGATTTCCTACATAGCCATAATACCTGGAATGGTTGCTATGAAAATCAAATAAGATAATGTATGTCATGTGCCTAATTGTTACATCAGCCATCATAGTGGGAGATTTTTGATCTGGACAAGCTTAAAAGATGTAGTAGGTATGTAAGGGGCTTTTGTGAAATTCTGTTCTCAATTAGAGAAGACACATCCTTACCAATACTCAGGAAGCAGTTATAAAAATTGACCATTACCACGCCATGAAACAAGTCTCAGCACATCTAAAATTACTGCTCTCGTAGCTCATCTGCCATTGGACACATATTGAGTATCGCTGTAAGCCAGGCACCAAGACACAGCAGTGAACCAAGGAGAGAGAGAGAGAGGCAGAGACAGACAATAAGCAAAAAATGTGGCAAATACCTACTATGCCCAGAGGTGGTAACTTTTTTATGGAGACAAAAATGCACTGGAACAGAGAAGGCAGGAAGTGCTGAGCCGAGGCTGTCACTCTATATAGGGTGGTCCGGGCAGGCCTCTCGGGGGACATTTGAGTAGATAGAAGAAGGAAGTGAAGGAGTGAGCCTTGCAGGTATCTGCGGGAAGAGCATCCCAGGAAGAGGACACAGTAAGTGCAAAGGCCCTGAAATGGGAGGCGCTAGATGTCAGAGGGCGGGGATGCCGGTGTAGCTGGAGTGGAGGGGGTGCACGTTCTCCACCATACAGTTAAGTCAGCAATTAATGATTTAAAAAAAAAGGGGGAAATGCCCTCACGTGTTTAGAAATGTAAAACTATTTCTAAGTAACTTAAGGGTCAAGAAACAAATCATAATGGGAATTTGAGTGCTTAGTGCATTGCTTGGCCTGTTCTAGAGCAAATCTGCATACAAATGGAGGGGCTGAGTGGGTGGCTGCCTTTGGAGGCTAAGGGGTGCCCAGCAGCCATCTAAGAGACCCTTGAGTCCCAGGCCCCTTGACAGTTAAGGAGGCAGGTAAATAGGGCTGTCAGGTAAAACACAGGATGCCCAGTTCAATTTGAATATCAGATACACAATACATAACCTTTTAGGATACCTGTGTCCCAGGCACTTATAGGGGCCAGGGGTAGGCCACCTCAAAATGTGCCTCTTTGGCCTATTGATTATAAAGCTGGCATCCATCTTGCCAGCTCAGATGGCAGCATGAACACCAGAGGTCACCTCAACCCCAGGCACGACTAGACCAGCCAAGGAACATGTAGGTCCAGGATCCAGGGACAGGAATGCTTTCTTATCATTTAAAGGAGCCTGTAGGACAAGTACTTAATTGGCACTACCTTAGAGATAGAATCACCAGAGGTACCTAATGAATCCTCTAGTAAAAAGAAGAAGGGCATTTCCCCCCCCAGAATCCAAGTCTCTTGAGGTGAAGACTGTGGAGGTGGCGGGGGGGGGGGGGGGCGGGAGGAGGGCAGACAGATCCACTTCAGAACACCTGCCAGCATGGCCCAATGGGCCTCTGGTCAACGGCCTCCACCTTCTCAGGAGAGCCAGCCCCAGATTTTGCCCTTAAAAACCCTCACTGGCGAGTCATTGGGGATTTCGGGACTTTTTTGAGCGTTAGTTCCCCATTGTCTTGGGTGGCACTACCCCAATAAATAGCCCATCTTTCTTCACTGCAAAAGTTCCGTATTCATGTTTACTGATTCACTGTGCATCAGGTGGACAAACTCTTCTTGGGTTCGGTTACAATTACTTTATACAAAAGTTACTTAAGAGACAGCTGTGCAGGAAGGACACTCAGACCCCCTCCTCTGTCACCCTGAAAGCCGGAAATAAATCTCCCATGTGAAAGGTGCTCTCCCTGCACCAGGAGGTAGAGAGGCATCCTTACCGCCAGAGATGGGACATTTAGAGCCCAGAAGGTTGTATCAATAACTCTTGTGGCTTTTTACTAATTCACTGCCCCATCCCAAATTCTACTTAGAATCCCTTACTAATCGAAGCTCTCGAAGTTAACTTCTCTTGTTCTCTCCATTCCTCATGGACTTACTGTCTTTTTGTCTAACATGTATAAAAAGTGCCTACCTCGGTCATTTCTTTATGTCTCAGTTTCATTACTGGGCCTCCACGCTTGTGTACGAAAACCTGGGTTTTCTTGTGTGTTAATCTGTCTCCTGCCTATTTAATTCGTAGTCAACTGGAAGACCTTGATGGGTAGAGGAAGATTTTTTCCTTCCGTATGCAATATCTGTGATATGCTAAAAAAAATTCGTCGTGTGTTTGAAATTCAAACTGAACCTCTGTGTGTGCATCTGCAATTTCAATCTGGTCATTCTAGCAGGACACTGAACGGGTGTGAGGCAAAGATCTGAAGGAAGGATCTGAAGGAGTCACACCTGCTCTGGGCAGCCTTGAGGATCTGTGGCTGGTGTGGGCTGTTCTCTGGGGTCTTCCTTCTGCTTCCACTCAGCTCTGGCTCACATCTCTCAAGCATGTGCACCTGGGCAGCAGCGGAAACTCCTCTTCCCAGCGGTCTGAGCGGCTGACCTTCCCGGCATGCTCCACGCCAGGGCTGCGCACGCGTGCGCGGGGCAGCCTCCCGCCCAGCCCCGCCCCCCAAGCCCAGGTAAGCTTGTGGCTGTGCCCGCTGGGTGCACTTGGAGGCCAGACGGTGTGGGTGGCCCGGGACGTTGTCACTCAAGCATGGTGAAGCGGGGAGGACCCTGGATCTGGGACTGCGTTCACCTGGGTCTGAAATCCCACCTTTTCTTTTGGAAAACAAACGAAAATGCCGCCTAGAATCTCCAGGTGGAGAAAAGCCAAGCCGGTCCACTGTGACTTCAGGTAAACTGCATTACTTTTCTGACTGTGCTTTCCTGGTGTGCAAAATGGGGATGCCTATACCCTCTCTCGGATGCAGTACGACAATGAGGGGAGAAGCTGTGTGTGGAAAGTGAGACCATGCCTGGGGCCCAACAGATGGCATCTTTTTGGGGTCTTAGAGGGGCTGTCTGGAGGGTGGGTCTGGAAGCCCACCCGCGTTGCACTTCACGTGGGATAGAAGATATCATTCTTGAGGGATGGCAGTGGGGTGAGTTGCTAATGAAGATTTCTGGAGCCCCAAACTTTGGCTTGGCTGCCCTTCTTAGCATTGAAAGCTTTCTGGGCCTTTGTTTTCTCATGTAAAGTAAAAAAAAAACAAAACAAAAAAACACCCCCAAAACAAAAAACCCACCTCCCTGCCGGAGCTAAGCAAGAGTGCACCCAGGGGTCGCTTCTGGTACATCCTGACTCAGAGAAGGAAGCTGCTGAAGAAGCTGTTCCTGATGGTGTCAGGATCCCTGCTGCCATGGACGTCTCTTGGAGTCTTTAGGTGCCCCTGGGAGTCCTGCGGGACTTCTAGAAATGCAGAGATAGGGCATATGGAAACGAGCGTGGAGGGCCTTTTTCTTCTAAAAGCTTCCCTCGAGGGCAAGAAGTCCATAGAGGGAGCTCGAGGAATTATTTGATCAGAGAAATCCCCAAAGTGTTCTAGAAAGTTCCATAGGGGACTGGTGGGTAATTGCTCTGGTGGCTCCCGGTGGTCTTTTTAAGTCTTTTTCTATTTAAGAACTGGGGATTTGGAATTTTTCTTCAACATTTGAACAAGCTCTTTATACAGTCCCTCAGCCTCTCACCACGTTTCATGTTCTAGTGTTACTTTTTATCCTGTCAGCTTCTAAATTATGTACAAGTAAATCCAGTAGTCCCCCAAACTGTCTGTGTCTTAGATTCACCTGGAAGGATTTGTCTCAAAAAGTGCAGACTCTTGGGCTTTTCTGTCACCTTCAGATGGTGATGGGCCTGTGTAGTTCAACAAACTGAAGAAGGTGGAGGTGTAATGGTGATGGGTCACGAGCCTCTGACCCGCTGGTCCGACTCCGCTTTGCTGTTGGTAATTTCTTTGCCTGAAAGGGAGTAACTCACCGTAAGATCAGAGACCAGCTGTTCTCAGTGTTTGGCCGTGTGGTTTTGGGACCATCAGCAGCACCTGGTACCGTGTTAGAATCGCAAATGCTCAGGTCTCACTGCAGACCTACTGAATGGGAGATTCTGGGGCTGGGACCCACATCCGTGTTTGAACAAGAACTTTGGGAGATCTGATGCTCCCTGAAGGCTGAGAACCACTGCGGTGGACTAAATATTTGCCTCTTTCAGTTGAGTTTTTTTTTTTTTTTTAACTCATCTGGAGTTGGACTTGGGGTATGGTTCTATAAACCCTGCATTTCACCCCAGTTGTTAGGAATCTATCCCCAAGTCATTAAATGATTCTTCCATTTATGAGATTTGGAAACATTTATTGAGCACCCATTGCATGCTAGGCCTATGTACAGGAGCGTCACAGATACTCCTTCCTGGTCTTGTAAATGCTCAAACTCTTGGGGCAGATAAGACCCTTCTCTGAGTGTTAAAATACACACCATTTCCTATGGGAAATAGGGAAAAGCTTGTGGAGGGGCCTTTGGGGTCACTTGGCATGGGGACAGTTGGATTTTCTTTTCCTGAGAATGATATCTAGGGTAGAAAGAAAATGTCTCCTCCCTGCCTCCCCTTTCCCCTTTCAGAAAGCCTGTGTCAGCTTTTTGGAGTGTATCCTTCTCTTGTGTATACAGGTACATTACAAACACAGATGCCCACTTAGATCTTACCACATACTTACTAAAGGGTGCCCTGAGCAGAAAGGCACAGCTTTTCTCTACAGTGTAGGCACCATCCCTGCAGGTCAGTGGGCGTGGTTTACTCTTGTTCTAATAGCATATAGTATTCCATAGTGGGCAACACCAGATTTATTTACCTGTTCTCTTTCTCATGGGCTTTGGCATAGTGTCTGGGGTCGCTTACGATGAACAAGAGGTCATTCTGGTAGGTCGGGATGGTGGGGAGGTGGGACAAGTCCAGTTGTTCAGAGAGGGTAAGAAAGTCTCAACTTTGGGCACTTTTCAAATGAAGAAGAAAACACTTGTTTCAAGGAAGTGGGGGAAGATACTGGTTTTTCTTTGGGAAATGCCTACGAATCAAAAAAAAAAAAAAAAAAAGGAACTTGATAGGGTTTCTCCAGTGATCTGATTTCCAGCAGTGCTGGCACCCACTCCACAGTGCCCCCCATATTCAGATGATCTGGGATCTGTTCTTGGAGCCCAGGCAAACATCTTGCGTTTCCCATCTGTCTTAGGCTTGACAGAATCCAGCCCCAAACCTTGATTTCTCTTCTCCCTTCTCTCCCCTCATGGGTGGATTTCCCGGGAAATCACCTCCACATATTTTTATAAATTTGCACCAGAGTCATCAAAGGGGATTGCATAAGAAATGTTGGCAGCCCAGTGAGGCTTTGAGCGCTTCAGATCCGGTCTTCTTGGCAACGGGAAGCCCTTTCTTGCTCAGCATAAACAAACCCGAGCACTCCCCCCACATCCCCTTCCCCTCAAGGTTCAAGTTTGCTTTGAAATCCACAGTAAAGGATTTGAGGTGTGGCCTCCTTTTGGCAAAAGCCTTAATTCCCATTATCTTAAGACACTGTACCCATGATCCTCTCCCTCCCACATATAATTTAATAAAAGTCATGTGTGAGAGGGGATTATCCTTCATTCATCTGGAGTAAAAGGTCATCTTCAAGGCCCAAAGGCCACTTCCCATTGTGCCTGGGAGCAGGCCAGTATGAATGCTGGTACTGCAGTTTGACTAATGACCACCAGAGGGAGCACTATACTTGAAAACCACCTGGTTCCTCCTCTCCATTCTAGAAAAAGAGGCCTGTTAGTCATATAGGAGAACCAAACTCTGTGTCATATAGGAGTCGTCATCTCCCCTCCACATGTGGAACAGCTAATGAGGTAAAGCAAGAGGTTTCTTGCTGGGAATTTGAGAATTCAAGGAGAGACATGTCCAGTAATGCAAGTAGTAAATTCTGTCAATAATTAATACCACTGTTATCTCATGAGTGTGGACCAGGTTGGCTGTAATCATTGGTATTTACAACTCTAAGTGGAGACTGCATACAGGCTTATTTCCTGCCTTAATGAGTAAGTCAGAACCTGCCTCGGAGGCCCTGTTAATTGTTAAAAACGGATCTTTGAGCAAGGTTGTAAACAAGGGACAATAACATTTTGGTCCCCCCGAACCTGTTTGATAATTATCTTCAGCTGTCTAGTGCAGCCGTAGAGACCTGTGCAGTACCTGTTCCATGTAAAATTATGGGTTTAAAAGCCCAGGGAAGAACTGAAGGTGGTAACAACATGCCCAACATAGCTGGGTTTCCTCTAGAAAGACTTGCCTTGTCCACCTCCCTTGCCCCCGATGCTTGCTGTGGTATGGGCACTGGCATCATGGGTATTACTGTGCTCATTTCATGATCGTCTGTTGAGGTGCGAGCGTTGATCACACCCACTGGAAAAATAAGGAACTGGTTCAGAGTAGTTAAATATTTACCCAGGGTCGTACAGTGCCTGAACTGGAATCTGGACCCAGGTCTGTATGACTCCATTCACTCGCTTGCTCGCTCACTCACTCATCAGACATAGTTTTGTGTCCTTTGCTCTAGGCTCTGTGCTAGGTGACCAGGATATAGTAAAGAATCAGGAAGATGAGATCCCTGCCCTTACACAGCTTACACTTTAGGAAGGAATGGCAGGCTCTAAATAAACTGATGAAAAATATACTTCTGATGGGTTCTCTAAAGAAAAGGAGATTTGATGGTGATAGGGTGCAGAGAGGAATGTTTGGAGAAGGCTTCAAGGAGAGGGGCCACAGGAGTGAGTGATGAGAAGTTTCCATCCATGGCAAGATCTGGGGAGGAGCATTCTAGGAGGAAGGCTCAGCCAAGACAGAATCTGTGAGAGGGGACAGGCTCAGCACGGTAAGCGACTGCAGGCCAATGAGGCTGGAGCTCAGAGAGGATGAGGGACACAGGGGACATGGGAGGCGAATGGGCTGGGAATACACCCTTAGCTCTTCACCACACACCATGGCTCCCCTCAACAGTCTCCACGTGAGAGTCCAGCTCCTAGACATATGTGCTGCTGTCAGATGCAAGATGAGCCTGTGGCTGGATTCCAGCTCATTTCACCTTTTTTTTTTTTTTAAACACTTAATTCATCCTTTCTGGCCTCTCTGATTCCCAAAGGAAGACCCAGCTGCCAGTTCCCTCTTTATTTTAATATCTCTCCGGGTTCCTCCATCTGCTTTGGATCAGGGTAGAAACTGTCATCGTCACCCCCTGCCAAGTCAAGCCCTACATCTTTGTTAACGTAACTAGCACTCAAACACCAAATCTTCAGATCAGGGGCAAGCCAGGCCTTTGGGATGACCAGAGGGAAAAGACAACTCGGCAGAGTTTGAAGGAAGCATCCGGGGTGATGCATGTGTTAGGATGGTCTTTGTGGTTCATCCACAAATGTAGGAAAATGGAAGCAACCTGGCCGTCCATGCCCAGAAACTGGTTAACTAAAATTTGATCTCTTAATGTAATGGACTATCAGGCGGACGTTAAAATAAAGACCCAGGGCCATACTCATGGCCTAAAATGATGACCACCGTGTATTAAGAGAAAAAAGACTGGAAAATAGACTGTAGTATGGTTCCATATTTGAAGAGGTTGTAGCTCTGTGCTTGTGATTATGGGTGCCAAGAACAAGTTTTGAAGGATTCACAGCAAAATACTAACTGTTCTTCTGTCTGGGTGGTGGGATTTGGGTGATTTTTGGGTGATTAAACAACTCTCTTGCTCACTGTTCTAAGATGAAGCTTTCCACACTTCTCACAGGACATGCTTACCAGGCTGTCTGCTGTCCGACTTGTCTCCACTTGTCTCCCCCAGCAACCTGATCTTATTGCTCCTTCGTGGAGCCCATGGGCCATCTTCTTTTAATTTTTTTTTTAATCTTTATTTTTGACACAGAGAGAGACAGAGACAGAGTGTGAGTGGGGGGAGGAACAGAGAGAGAGGGAGACACAGAATCTGAAGCAGGCTCCAGACTCTGAGCTGTCAGCACAGAACCTGACACAGGGCTTGAACTCATGAACTGTGAGATCATAATCTGAGCCAAAGTCAGACGCTTAACTGACTGAGCCACCCACGTGCCCCGGGCCACCTCCTTTTCTTCATCCAGTCATGCATCTTCCTTTCTCAAGGACTTTGAACAGGCTCTTCCCTTTGTCAGGAATCTTCCTCCCTGGTGGCCTACCTCAGCCACTTTACCTTTGCTGCCTCCCCTGCCTCTATGGGCTCAGTCTTCACTTCCTCAGGGAGCCCCGTGGCCCTCCCCCGGTGGCTGCCAGGCTTCCCTGCTCCTGAACGGCTCTGCTTGGGCCCTCCTGCACCTGTACTTCAACTGAGAGAAGTGCCCAGTCATTCCCCTGCCTAAACTACCAGTTCCAAGAACATGGGAGCCGTGTCAACCTCATTCCTGTGTCTGCTGTGTGTCCCATGCTCCCAACAGCTGCTCAGAGCTGTGTTGAATGGATGACACAAATACCTTCCACTCCTGCCTGCATTCTTATAACTAGCAGTTCCTTCCTTGGAGGAAAAAATAACAAAACATTCTTCCTGCCAATACTTGATTGTCGCGAGAATGTAAAATAATTCAGAGAATGTTAAATTACCTCTGTTACGTCATTTTTGGGTTCAGAGCACTAGAGCTATTTTCATCTGGCAGGGAAGGGCGAGGAAAGAAGCAGAGGTAAGACATTACCGTATCGCTTCCTTTCTCGAAGGCTGTGGTGTGGCTGAGTGTAGACTTTAGAGTCAGACTGCCTAAAATTTGCCCTGCCCGCCCCCAGTTTTGACCAGCTGTGTGACCTTGGGCCCTTCTCAGAGTCTTGATTCACATTTACTGAATGGAGAGAGTCATAACTCCTGCCTATTGTGAAGGCTCTGGAGGAGGTGATCATTTGAAAGCTCCAGGAAAACGGACATTGTCTGTTTTGTTCCCTGCCATGATCTGAGTCCTAACAACTAGTAATGACTCAGTATATCCTAGGTAAATGTTCAGAATTTCATGTGCCTCCTGAGATGCTTTGTCAGCATTACTCCATCCTCTCAGGCTCTAGAACTGGGGAAGATGCTTATTGTTGCTTGTCTCTACTTATTTTAGAAGCAGCAATCCTCTGAGGTCAAAACCTGTGGGAGTAGTAAAGGAAATTTTGGCCTTTGGGTTTGGGGAGCAGCAGCCCTCAGTGAAGAGACTGTGAATGGCACTGGGTTGGTTGCCCGGAATGATGGGTTTCCGTCTGGCCCTTTGAGATGGAGCCTCATTTGACTGGAGCTTTTCTTCTTAGCCTCCTGTCGCTCCAGGCCAGTGGGCCAAACTTTGCTGCCGTGTTGTGGCCAGATCTCTGGGCATTCCTTTGATCATGTTGGCTGGAGGCAAACTCCTCGTCTCCTTCTTTGGCCAGATCAATTAGATTCAGACCCTCCAATGAGAGTCTTTGCTCTGAATTTCCTATCTTTTTGCCTCTGTGCAGTTGGGGGACCATTCCAAATAGAGCCTGTATCCAGAGGATTATTATGGAAAACAGGAAGAACGGACACATCGATGAAGGGCTCCCAGCAAAACTACAAACCTAGTTTCAAAATGAAGTACTTTTGGTTTCATGCCTAACAGCTTTTGTTAGTAAATTCACTGGGTTTGCTTCTCTGGTCCTGAGAAAGGAACAGATTTGGAACTAATTCTTGATATTCACAAGAATTAGTTCGGGCACGCCACAAGAATGTCCTCTGTTTTTTTCTTGGAGAACCGTTTGCCAGTTGGGTCTCAGCTGGTCTGCTGAGCACATGCCCCAGCCCACCCTGGGCCTCCTGACAGGCAGCTGAGGATGAACGTGCCAGCCCAGCTGAGGCCACCTTGCTGCCAGGGCCGCAGTGCCCAGCTCTGGTTTGTGCTCTGGGTAGTGTCCACACACTTTGAAGGAAAGGACGCTCTGACCGCAACTTGGCTGGTAAACAGTGGTTGCACGTGACAACCTAGGTACATTCAAACCCACCCGCACAAGCCCTGGAAATCCTAATTTCAGTTTGTCCAGCTCATACTTCGTTTTCATGTTCAGACTGATATCAGCTCAGTGTTGCTAAGAATAAGACTTGTTTTAAATTCTGGGCATAAGCTGCTGGTCCTCAAACTGCACCACATCTTTTTTTTTTTTCTTTTTAATGTTTATTTATTTTGCGAGAGAGAGAGAGAGCATGCATGCGTGAGCAGGGGAGGGGCAGAGAGAGAGATATATTCAGAGAGAGAATGAATATCCTAAGCAGGCTCCACACTGTCAGCACAGAGTCGGATGTGGGGCTAGAACTCACAAACCTAGAGATCAGACCTGCAGTGACCAAGAGTCCGTTGTCCAACTGACTGAGCCACCCAGGCACCCCGTGCACCATGTCTGAGTCACCTGGAGGGCTTCTGAAAACTCAGATTGCTGAGCCTGCCCCAAGAGCTTCTGCTTCAGGGGCTCTGGGGTAGGGCCTGGGAATGTGCATTTGTAACAATGCCACCGATGGTCCCTGGACCATGCTGTGAGAATGAGTAATGGAAGACCTTCTCGGTTTGAGTTCTCTGGTTTAAACTGCCAGCTGCACTGTTAAAAAAAAAAATACTAATGAGAAACTCGCATAGTATAAAATGAACCATCTGAAAGTGAACAATTCAGTGGTGTTTGGTTTATTCCCAGTGGTTTGTGTCTGTCTCTACTTTCATAGCATTTCCATCACTCTGAAGCAAAACCTCACATCCACTGAGAAGTTTCTCTCCACTCCCTCCCTCTCCCTGGCCCCTGGCCCTTAACCTATTTGAGTTCTGACTCTATGGATTTATCTGTTCTGCATATTTCCTATAAATGGAATCGTACTACTTGTGACTTTTCGTTTGGTTTTTCACTTAGCATGATGTTTTTGAGGTTCCCCCGTGTTATCAAATGTATCAGTCCTCAATCCTTTTTATGGCTGAATGTTCCATTGTATGTAAGGTCTCCAATTTGTTTCTCCATTTATCTGCTTCTTTAGCTGTGTGTTGTTCCTCAAGTTACTTAACCTCTCTGAGCCTCTGCTTTTTGATCTGACTACACCAGCAGTAGTTTCTTAATTGTAGACTTGTTGTGAAAATGAGAGTGGTCACGCATGTAAGCTTCCTGGCACAATTCCAGGCACATATTGAATGCCTCAGTGAACGGAAGCTATTATAAATACTCTTTATCCTAATTTAGTATTTCTCAGGAGTAGATCCTGTGGTAAGGATTTGGGTCCAAGTAGCTGATTTGGGAGGTAGTCCTAAGAAACACTTTTAGGGGAGTTGAGAAGTGGGACAGGGCAGGGAAAGAGCTGGTCTGGACTATGTTATCAGGCCAGCCATCACAGCTCGCACCTTTTTATTTTTTTAAATCTCTTTGACCCATCCCCCCACCCACCTCCCACATGGTTCATGGAGCTAAATCTTGCTGGAAAGGCGGGGAAATGGTGTGGAGCACATATCCCAGAGTTGTCTTTCTCGGGGGTGATGGGTCTGGGGTATTGTTACGCCTGCTCCTGAGGGCCATGCACGGAAGGTTGGTCCAGGTGTGAATTCTGTGGCATCCCGGCCAGAGAAAGGTGTGGTAGAGAAGGCCCCAGGTAAGGAGACGCAGGTGCTGCAGGTGGTAGTCCCACGGTGTCCTCTAAGGTGTCAGGCCAAGAGGAGGTGGGTTGGGACTGCCAGCGTCCAACTGTGCCCTTCTTCCTGGACAGTTCTGTTTTTTTTTTTAATTTTTATTTTATTTTATTTTTTTTTAACGTTTATTTATTTTTGAGAGAGAGACAGAGCATGAACGGGGGAGGGTCAGAGAGAGGGAGACACAGAATCTGAAACAGGCTCCAGGCTCTGAGCTGTCAGCACAGAGCCCGATGCGGGGCTCGAACTCACGGACCTCGAGATCATGACCTGAGCCGAAGTCGGCCGCCCAACCGACTGAGCCACCCAGGCGCCCCCAGTTCTGTTTTTCTGAAGCACTTGAACGCTTCTGTTGTTCAAGCCCATCCATGTTTCTCCATCTTTGTCATGACATAGATGGGCTTGAATGATAGATAGCTTGCTCTTGGGAGGCTCTAAATTTTTAATTGAATTTCCCCCGAAGCGGAGCATGGTGCTTGTTCAGTAGTTCTCCCCATGGACCCCCAGGGCAGCTGATGATGTACATCCCCTCGGTGAAGCCGGCTAGGTGAGGTTGTTGGCTTGCCTATCCCCCCACCGCCACTCAGGGACTCCTCTTCTGCTGACATCAGAATGCGCACCAGGCAGACTGAGTTTGCTCCCAAACTTGTTTATGTGAGTTGTGTTGCAATTAAGAATAAAATTCAATTATGTGGATTAAATAATAAATAGAATATCATGTAATCCAATTAGGTAAAAGTGCAACATTTAACTTTTCTATGGAAACTAAGATGAATGCTTTGGAAGCATAATTTGCTGAAAAAATTGCTGTTGAATTAGGGGCAAGAAGGATTGAAGAAAACATTTGTTAAAATTTGGAAGAATTTTTCATTCATATAGCTTTGGAATGGTTCTAGGTTCTCTCTCCTTTTGGCAGATACTGTTGACCGGGTAACTCAGTGTCTGTTTCTATCCTCTTTCTTCCCAGTCTGCTTCTTTTACAGAGGCTGCAAAGCAAAGTGCATGAATATCCAACTTTCTTTAGAGCTGGATGTGTTAGTGACCCAGTTTGGACTAAAGAATACAGGAAAGTGTGCTGGGGGAAGGGTTGGTTCTGAGAACAATTGCTTTCCTGATACATTAAACAAATGTGTGAGGCCCTATGGTTTCCTCATTTTTCTGCATTAAATGTAGATAATCTGGAGGTGCAGCAACTGTTTTGTGATCATGAGGCTGTAACCCAACACTGAAAACTAGTCAAGTGGAAAGTCCTTTATGACATTTTGGAGTCACAGCACCAGTGCAGGGATGTCTATCTTCAGACTATTTCATATATTAGATAATTAAATGTTTGTACTAATTAAGCCATTGTTACTTGTAGCCCAGAGCATTCCTAATTGATATAGCTTTTTCAAAGAACTTGAAACCAAAACTGGCAGATGGTGCACTCTGGGTGTGGTTTATGCAAGAAAGATAGTATGCAACCCCAGTGAGGGGGCACATCCTCACAGGGATTGATGGATCAATCATCAGAATACTGGCTGGTGATGATGTATCCATGTTTTTAGTTAAAATATTATGGAGGTAACCCTAACCTAATGATGAGAAAAACAGTCAAGCATCCCAATGGGAGACGTTCTATAGGACCTTTTCCTCAAGATGGCCATGGTCATGAAAGGACATTGAGAAACTCACAGCCTAAGGAAGTCTGGAGGAGATAGGACTCTAAATGCAATGTTCTGGCCACACTGGGTCCTGTTACAGAAGGAGGACTTGATGGAGAAACTGGTGATCACCAAATCCAGTCTGAATAGTAGTTCACAGTAACGTGCCAATATGAGTTTAGTTTTGAAGAGTGTGTCCTGATAGTATCAGATGTTAATAATGGAGAAGCTGAGTGGAGGAAACTCTGTGTTCTATTGGTGGCACCTTTTTCTGTAAATCTGAAGTCATTCCAAAATAGTTGAGGGGTGCCTGGGTGGCTCATTTGGTTACGTACCTGACTCTTGATTTTGGCTCAGGTCAGGATCCCAGCATCCTGGGATTGAGCCCAGTGTAGGGCTCTGCACTGGGCATTGAGCCTGCTTAAGATTGTCCATCTGTCTGTCTGTCTGTCTGTCTTTCTTTCTCTCTGCCCCTCTGTTCCTCCCCCACTCACTTGAGCACTCTCTCTCTCTCTCTAAAAAAAAATAAGAAATTTTATTAAAAATCATATGTAGGCAGTATCAGATTTTTGTTTTTTGGTATCCTCACTTGGACAGACCCTTGATGAACTCACCAGCTGCCAGCCTTCTAAGACTTGAGAGCTTTGAGTGCATGTGGGGTGCTCACTCATGCTGCTTGCCTTGGTGATGTGGAAAAAGACATACTTTGCAAACAACTTTCTCTCCGTTTTCAGTCTACATCCATAGTCACCCTACTGGAGAGCTGCTCCTGGTTTTAAATGTTTATTTTTTTAAAAATTATTGATTTAAAATTTAAATTTGCATTTACTTACTTTTGAATTTAAGTAATCTATTTTCACACTTTAATTTGCAGTCTGTTTTTCAGTAAGCTGATTTAATATTCAATTTAACTTTTATATTATATCTTACTATTTTATTGTATCATGCTGGGCAAGCAGGTAAACCAATATGGTGGTGTGTGAGCAGTGCTGTCTGCGGACGTGCGGTGATTGGTTTAGGGATAAGCATTGGGCTTTGCTTGAGCGCTCCTGGGTGTGCTGCCCTGTCTTTTGGCTGAGAGTGCTTAGCTGGTGGATGTTCACCTGAGCTGGTGACATGTGTGCTGTCGTCCTCACAGAAGACTGCCTGGCAGTGAACCTGGAGGCAGGAGGAGCCCACACTTAGTGACCAGTCTTCCTGACATTGTTTGATCTACTGAGATCCAGCTGTGTTCTTATCTCTAGACTTTTCCATTTAAGAGCCAGTAAATTTCCTTGTTCTGCTTTTAAAGCCACATGGAGTTGCATATCTATTTCTGTCACTTAGAACCATAACGTTTTTGTTGAAACAGTAGACGTCTTTGCTATTCTGATTTACAGTCCCTCCTTTTTGCCTGCCTCCCCATGAGCCTTAGCATGAAACTATACACTGTCCAGTCTTGTCCACAATTTTGGACTACACTGGGTTAGTTTCCTTGCTCTGTCCACTCTTAAGTATGAGTAAATTATAACCAGGGCAAATTCCTTGACTTCTTAGAGCCTCAGTTTCCTTGTTTGTAAAGTGAGAATGAAAACCCTGCCCTTAAGGCTTGTTTGGATAATGAAATGAAGAAATTCCTGTGAAGCATTAACATGGTTCCATTTTAAATCATCAAATGTTAGCCCTTTTTATCACTTTTATGAATAAGTAGCAAGGTCATCGTGAGGCAGCACTTCTTTTTTATTTTTGTTTATTTATCTGAGAGAGAGAGAGAGAGAGAGAGAATATGAGTGGGGGAGGGGCAGAAAGAGAGGGAGAGAGAGAATCCCAAGCAGGCTCTGCATTGTCAGCCTGAGCCCTATTCAGGGTTAGATCCCGTGAATCATGAGATTGTGACTTGAGCCAAACCCCAAAATCGGACTCTCACCCACCTGAGCCATCCAGGTGTCCCCTATCTCATTTATTTTGGAATCTCTGACAATGCCTAGAGTATATAGTTGGAAGTTAAAAATTTTTAAGAAGTGTTAAAGACCTCTGTGCTGGTTTCTAAGAATAGAAAGATGAGTAAGACACAGTCTGTCCTCTTAAGTTCTTCAGGGCAATTGAGAGCATTGCCTGATTGAATGCCAGTCAAGAACAAAAAGAGAACGTACCTAATATAATGAAAAATCAGTTGATGAATGCAACATGTATTTACTGAGCACCTATATCATGGAAGGTGCTGTGTTAGAGAGGCTGTGAATAGTCAGGTGAACTGTGACCCTATCAAGAGGTAATGAGAGGGATAAACAACTTGCCCATAAGATTTTAAGAATAGGTGAAGGGCTAGTATATACATGGATTCCATCCTGTGTTTGAAGGTCATTTGTCCAGAAAGGATTTAAGTTTTACAGATATTGGATGGATAGTGCAAAGGAAAAGTTTTCCCAAAGAACCTCTCAAACAGGTAGCTGCTACTTTTCAATAAAAAAAAAAGACTTTTAATTAATTTAAAAAAATGGGCAAGACTTAAAAAAAAAAAAAAAAAGCAAGAGACCAGTATGAACACTGAATGTGTTAGCATTAAGATAAATGTGTATTTCAGAACCACACACACACACACACACACACACACACACACACACAAGTGGTATCAAAATGGTCATTTAAAAATAATTATTTTCATGCTACATGGTTTTGTAAAAAAACAAAAAACAAAAACAAAACAAAAAAACCCCCAGGGATATGTCTCTCTTCCTACTAATTGTAGAAGTTGCCTAAAAAAATGTAGATTTTCTCGTTTCTATTTTTTTATAAAACAAAATGACTTAAGCTGAATTCAAGCTATTTCAAAATTGCAGACATGCTAAATCTTTATGAGGAACATTTGACCTGATTTGTTTTACTAATTAACAAAACACCCTCCCCTGAATGGCATGTTTCACCCGACAGCACATTTTTAATCAAGGCATAAATTGTAGCAAAAAAAGGTTTCTAAGAAAACCATGAAGTGCCACCTCAACAGAAAGCATGCATTCTTTGTCACAGCAGTAACCCAGCGGGGACCTGGATGAAGCGAGCTGGGGAGTGACTCCGTGGGGGGAATGAAGAGTCAGAAGAAATCACAACTTCCGGCCCAAGGACAAAGGGCCATGAGCAGATTGCAATGGGGTGTCTCCCGTGTGCCACCGCAGGGCTGATGGCATCCAGTGGCACATAGGGCAATTAAAGGAGAAACCATTTGGAGGAGAAAAATGTCAAGAAGTACATTCCCATGTAAGCAATAATGTTTGGGCCAAGTAGCCTGCCTGTCTCTTTTAAGACTGAGCATTTTGATGCGCTAGGGTCGTAGGGGGAAGACTGCCTGTGGTCCCCATACCATCTCCCTCCCTCCATTCCCTCCCCATAGCGCCCTCCCCACCCCCTGGAAACTGAAGTACTAAGGTCTGAGCTTTGAGGCACCTGGTTCCAAACCGTGGTTCTGAAAGTGGATGGTGACGTTTCCTGGCAGTGAAGCCAAGTCTCGGGATGGAGAAATGAAATCCTGCAGGAATAGGATTCCCCTGGGTGTTTAGGGAGACAGATTCAGCATCTGCCGTTAGGGCTGTTTGTATTTGGGGGCATTGCTGTGTTTTATTTCCAACTTTAAAA
Source organism: Prionailurus viverrinus (assembly GCF_022837055.1). NCBI lineage: Eukaryota > Metazoa > Chordata > Mammalia > Carnivora > Felidae > Prionailurus > Prionailurus viverrinus. Next base: position 39,674,790 of record NC_062562.1, read on the forward strand.
AGTTAGCTTTTGGTAGCTGTAATTTATGCAGGTAGTTGCAAATAGTCTTTTAGGGCTCAAAGTGGTTAGCATTCTGCCTTATAGGGAGCTTTGTTTCTCTCTGTTTCAGTCTCCATCCCCCTTTCTCCCTGTCTTTCTGAGAGGAGTCTTCAGTGGAATTCTTAAATCTAAATGACAGCTACAATTTTTTGAAGTAGACTAAAAAAATCTTAACACATCCCGTTAATAACATGTAGTCATTAGGGAACCATAAAACCCCTAAAATCATGTCTCTCCTGGTCCCATTTCCCGAGGGTGATGACTTTGTATGATTGGGTGTATATTCTTCCCAATTTATTTTATGTACAAACTAACATATTATTGTTTTAACAGACTTGGAGCTGTTCATATGTCTTTGCTCTGTGTTGGTGGGTATTTGTATTTGTTGTTGTCTAATATCTATGGACACCCTCGTTACATTGTGACAGTTTCGCATCTGCTTTGCTTAATAATCTGTCATGGAGATTTCTCCATATTGGATCTTAGAGACTCTCTGCTTCCCTGCTTTCTTTGTTTAATGACTGTGGCTCTGTGGTATCCCATTATATGAATATATCACCATTTCCCCCATCTCTGTTTCTTATTGATGGACTGGAGCAGAATATAGAAATTTGGAAACTCTCTCAATCTCGCTGTCTCTGGTTCTCTCTCTACCCTCCTCCACACACAAAAGACACACACACACACACACACACACACACACACACACATATGTTTATGGCACTTCTCTGTAAGGTTAAGGAAGAGAAAACTGAGGTCATGTACGTGTGTATACACACACACACACACACACACACACACACACACACCAGATCTTTCTAGCCATGCATGTATTCAGGGGCAGTGGAATTGCTTCTCGTATGCATTACTTATATATGATTATTTGTATTGCATGGGGTATGGGAAAGCTGTGTTGGTGAGGATGGTGAAGATCCTATTCTTTCTAGAAAGCCTTGATAAATAAGAAAGGGACTGTGGGCAGCAGAGCCACCCTTTGAGCTTTGCAGGTGCTAGATGTGCACAGAATAATGGAACAGCCCTGCTTGTGTAAGGAAAACAGTGACCACAAGTCCCTGGTACTGGAGTCAAATGTGTAGTGGGTGACAAGGGGATGCTAACAAGTGATGTTTCACCCAAGATAGTGTCACAGGAACTTGAGGTCTTGGGAAGAAGGATGCTAGGAAAGAAAGCACTGCCAGTCCAAAGTATGTTTGAGGGGAAACTGGATAGAGATAGAAAATAAAAAATAGGCTGGAAGTCACAAGCATTAGGGTTGGAGCACACAGCTGGCTCAGAGGAACACAGAACTCTTGATTTCGGGGTTATGAGTTCGAGATCCACATTGAGTGTAGAGATGACTTAAAAATAAATAAAACTTTTAAAAAAGCATCAGAGTTGATGCATTCTTCTTGCCTAGGAATTTTGGGGTCACATTAGCAAGCACGTAGACACTTAGGGTGAATTTTCTGTCTGTTGCCCATAGCTGAAATTGCTAATCACAGCATCCTTTTCCCTTTGAACCTGAGGCATCTTCTCAATCTTTGGTCAGTATTGTTTTAGTTCAGTCCGAATCAGTCAGGGCTGATGAGCAAGACGAAATCTGTTTGCTGTTGTGAGTCTCTAGGGACTGGGAGTCTCTGGGCGGTGGAGCCTCACAGTGCCCTTGGTGGCTTCCCCTGCACTTTCCAAACCTTTGCCATCCCAGCATGAAAAACAAATACGCATTCAAAACAAAAAATGGACAAAGAAAACAAAAAACCCGGTATGGAATGGTGGGACAAGCAAGGACTTTTGAATTATCCAGAGTGGAAGTAAAGCCACTTGTTAATTTGAGAACCTTGGATAAGTTAACTAATTTATGTTGGGTTTAATTTCCTTATTTGTATAGTGAGGAAAAGAATACCCCATGGGAGTGCAAGAAATGTTACAAAGTGACATGCTGTTGGAAACATGAGCACAGGAGGAGCACAGAAAGGGGGAGAGAGAATCCCAAGCAGTCTCTGCACTGCCAGTGCGGAGCCCGATGCGGGGCTTGGACCCATGAACCATGAGATCATGACCTCGGCCAAAATCAAAAGTCTGACCCTTAACCCACTGACCCACCCAGGCGCCCCAATCTAGCACACTTTTTATATGCCTGTTGGAGTAGCTCCCTATGCTCAGTCAGCTTCTCCTCCTTCATAACCTAAACTTGGAAGTGACTTTGGCCTCTCCTTCCTTCACAGGCAGCACTCATAGCTCATTACCTCAGTTTACCTGTGCTTCCCAAATCAAATGTGGGCACATGAAAGCCTGGTTTGCCTCTGCTCAGTTTCAGGTGCTAGGCCATGGCACTGGTCACCGGACACCTCTTGGGCTGATTGGCTGTCCTTGGGTCCAACTCCCCTTCTTCACCCAGTCAGCTTGGCCCAAGAAAGGTGGGGGTGGGGGAGGGGGACAGTTGTAGGGGACACTGTGGCTGCCTAGGCTCCAGTGGCTGGGCTGGGGGATTATGCAGGAAGGTCTGAACATGATAGACAGTCACTGGTTGTAGCATATTTTACATTTGTGACTCAGCCTAAACGTAGTTACACTGTGCTGTCACCTTGAACGCTGTAGTTGTATGGGTGGTCTCTTTCCCTGACTCCTGAGTGTCACACTGCAGTGTCCATAGCGTTGGGTTTGTCCCTCTCCTGGGGACTTTAGACCTCTGTTTTGTGTCACGTGTCTCCCCTCTAGCCCTCTCTGTCCCATGGGCTTTGATTTTCTTTGTAGCTCTTATGATTATGCGTCTGTCTACCTCCTACTAAAATGTCAACTCCACAAGGATTTTCTTTTCTGTTGTATTCTCTGGACCTAAAATTGTGCTTGGCACACATTTGTGATTTGATTGAATGTTCGCTGTTCTTGAGGGCAGAAGGTATAAGCAGCATAGCCTGGACAGGTGACATGCCTGCACTGTGGCCTGGTGGGTAAGAGTAGGCACTTGAAATGAAGAAGTGGCCTAAAGTCACATTCCCACGAAATTCTAGCCATGCCCCTGGGGGCTAGTTATTATCTTTCTGAGCCTCCGTGATCTCACCTGTAAAATGGGGGCAAAGAGTGACTTGAGATGTCTCTGACACGGCAAGAGCTAGCCCTCAGATGTGGAGAGGGCCCCCTGGGGGCAGAGGAGCTTGATGAACAGGACAGCACATGCCCTGCTTAAAGCAGCAGCCACTGCTCGATTCCTGTAGAGTGTGAGAGCAATGGCCTTATATGGCCCATCCTTCAGTATTTCTGGAGATGATTGAAATCAAGAGTTTTGCATGTTAGCTTCATGAAAACAGAACTACTCTGTGGGCCAACTACAAGCTAAGCATAGCTCAGACTGATGGTCTAGTGGGCTGGAGAATTTGTAACCTTCGACAAAAGCAAGAGTGATCCAGAAGTCGCCTGTTTTCCTGTGTTCTCTGTAGCTTTTCCACTTTAAAGGAATCACCAGCCAAAAGCATAAGCAACAGAAGAAAGATGGAATAAATTGAACATCATGAAAACTAAACAATTTATGGGTCAAAGGACACCAGCAAGAAAATAGAAGGCAGCTCACAGAAGGGGAGAAAATATTTGCAGATCCTATCTTGTAAGGGACTGGTATCCAGAATGTATAAAAAACTCTTATAATTCAACCATACAAAGACAGCCCAATTAATCAATGAGCAAAAGATCTGAGTAAACATTTCTCCAAAAGGCATATAAATGGCCAAGATGCTTAAGAAATCAAAATCACAATAATTATCACTTCACACCTGCTAGGAATAAAAAAGACAATAACAAGTATTGGTGAGAATGTGGAGAAATTTGAACTCCCACCCACTGCTAGTGGCAATGTAAAATGGTGCAGACACATTGGCAAACAGCCTGCCAGGACCTCCAAAAGTTAAACAGAGAGTTATCATAGACCCAGAATTCTACTCCTAGGTAAATACCCAAGAGAACTGAAAACACACAGGCACACAAAGCTTGTACGTGAATTTTTGACAGTAGTATTATTCATAGTAGCCAAAACATGAAAACAACCCAAATGTCCATCAACTGATGAACTGAATGACATGTGCTGTATCCACAGTGGAATATTATTTCCCCATAAAAAAAGAACACAGTACTCGATACACGCTGCAACATGGTTACACCTTAAAATCATTATGCTAATTGAAAGAAGCCAGATAAAAAAGTCACATGTCGAATGATTTCATTTATGTGAAATGTCTGAAACACACCAGTTCCTAGAGACAGAATGTAGATGGTTGGTTGCCAGGGGCAAGAGGTGGAGGGCGTGGGGACTGTCTCTGCCTTTGCCTCTGAGCCCATGTCCTGGTGGAGTTCTTTTTTTAAATTTTTTTATTTTTTTAAAATGTTTATTTTTGAGAGAGAGACTGACAGAGTGCGAGTTGGGGGGCGGGGCGCAGAGAAAGTGAGAGACACAGAATTCAAAGCAGGCTCCAGACTCTGAGCTGTCAGTACAGAGACTGACATGGGGCTTGAACCCACTAACCGTGAGATCATGACCTGAGCCAAAGTCGGATGCTTAAGTTTTTTTGTTTTTTGTTTTTTGGTTTTTTTTTTTTTTTTTTGGTCCTGGTGAAGTTCTTAAATGAAAGGAAGCCATTTTCTTTTTTTTTAAATTTTTTGTTTAATGTTTTATTTATTTTTAAGACAGAGAGAGACAGAGCATGAGTGGGGATGGAGCAGAGAGAGAAGGAGACACAGAATCTGAAGCAGGCTCCAGGCTCTGAGCTGTCAGCACAGAGCCCGACGTGGGTCTTGAACTCACGAACTGTGAGATCATGACCTGGGCCGAAGTCGGACGCTCAACCGACTGAGCCACCTGGGCGCCCCAACCATTTTCTTTTTTAAAATTTTGTTTATTTATTTATGAAATCATTTCTAACAACGCTGAAGGGGTCAACTGCAGGTCCACACGCCATCAATCCTTCGTTATGATGACTCTGCTCCTTTTGATGAATGGCCTTCAAGAAGCATTTTGCTCCTGCTGGATGTTGACAAATTGTGGGATGGACTGGAGCCACAAAACTTGTTATCTCTTGTGGCTTCGGTGAGGTTAGAACCTTGGTCTCCAGAGATGAAAAATTGCTCCTTTAACCCACTGCACAAAGAGCCTTCCCTTAATCTAATTCCAGCGTGGCTTGACGCAAGCTGACCAAACAGCCACTGTGGCATCCATCCCAGTGCCTGCCAATGCGGGGGCATGGCTCTGTGCTGTCGCCAATCCTCAGCTGGCCCAGCTGTGGCGTGTTAGTGAGCCATGTGATCAATGAGGGAATGGCCCTGAAGCATCCCTTTGAAACCTTGAATGGAATAGGACATTTACAATAGTGAAGTGGGATGTTGGGTATCAAAGGATCAGTCACTGAAGCCTTGAAAATCAAGGTTTAGGGATTTATGAGAGCTCTTTAGCCATTTCCTTTCATTGTTAAGGGATGAAATTTGCCATATGGCCTTTCTGGTTGTTAAAACCCGCAGGTCAAATGTTATAAATTCTGTCATCTTCTATTAGGAGGAAGGACAAAGCAAGGGACTCCCTTATTCCAGCAAAGAATTGAAGAATTAATAACAGGCAGTATGTATTGAGAAGTCATGTTTTAAATTAACACTTAATTAATTAATTAATTAAGAGAAATAGAGCAAGTGGGGGAGGGACAGAGAGAAAGGGAGAGAGAGAATCCCAAGCAGGTTCCCCACTGTCAGTGCAGAGCCTGATGCAGGGCTCGAACTCACAAACTGCGAGGTCATGACCTGAGCCGAAACCAAGAATCAGAAGCTTAACCGACTGAGCCACCCAGGTGCCCCAACGCCGTAGTTTGGAACAGGCACTGTTCTAAATGCTTTACTGACACATTCATTAACTCTGCGCAACACCCCAGGGTGCCTGGGTGGCTCAGTCAGTTGAACATCCAACTCCAATTTTGGCTCCGGTCATGATGCCAGGGTTGTGAGATCAAGCCCCACGTCATGCTCTGCACTGATTATGGTGACTGCTTGAGATTCTCATTGTCTCTCTCTGTCTCTCTGTCTCTCTGTCTCTCTCTCTCCCCCTTCCCCCCCTTTTCTCTTCCTTCCCCCTTCTCCTTCTCCCTTTGCCCCTCTCCCCCACTCCTGTTCGCTCCCTCTGTCTAAAAAATAAAAGTCTACACCAACCATTAGATAAGTGCTATTATCATCCCCATTTTACACATGAGAGCAATGTGGCACAGAGAGGTTAAGTGACCTACCCAAGGTCACACAGGCAGTGGGTGGTAGAGCCAGGATACCAACTGAACCAGCCCTTTAACTCTGCTGTACTGACTGGCCGATCCGCTGGGTTAATCCCACTTCAACAGTGCTCTGTACTTCAGAACTCCTAGATCTTTTACTCTGGTAATCGGCATTGTAAATCTGTAGTATCTGGATATAGGATATGACATTTTTCAAGTTAATTGCCCCCAGTTAGGACGTGTAATTTTGAAAAGAGCTGAATTCACATCCACACAATCTGCATCCAGGGTCCACATATTAACCATTCCGTCACACTCCCTCTCAGTGTGGCCTACTTGTGCAAAGCTGTTTTTCCCTGAAATGATCAAAATGGAAATTGTGGATTTTAAATCTATTTTAGAAGCTGATCGGAACCACGATGTAAGTAAATACAACCTGTTTGTCTTGGCACAGGACATCTGTCGTTTTTGCTGGGCTAACATAGCGTCTGTTCTCCCTTCTTTTTATTGTATCCCAGTGTTTTTTTGGGGTCCCGCACTCTGTCATTGCATGCAGTCAAGGTGTCCAAGCTAAGCCAAGCAGACACTCCCTGGGGAATCTTAATGTTTTGTGTTTGGGCCAAAAAACTCAGGCACAAAAAAATGGTGAGAGCTGCTGAAGTTTTCTGTGGGAACCCAGATGTAGCTGGGCTTCCTGCATCTCTGGAGCTCCCTTGGTTGTGTCTTTCCTGAGGCTTGGCTGCTGTATCAGTTACCTACTGCTGTGGTAATGCTGCATGACAAACAGCCACAGAATCTTCAGTGGCATTCAAAAATAAACCTCAGTTGCTTGTTTGGGGTCAGCTGGCATTTGGTTCTGCTGTAATGGGTTGTTCACATGGCTGGGTAATGGCTGGCTGTCGGCACATCTTGGGTGGCTTTTGCTGGGGCGATAGCTCTGCTCCCCTTATCTTTTACCTCCCAGCAGGCTAATCCTGGCATGTTTTCATGACAGTGGCAGAGGCACAAGAAAGCTCAAATACACAAGCCCATTAAAAAAGTGAAATTCCAACCTTCCCCTTTAAAAAAATTTATTTTGACACAATTGTAGATTCCCCTGAGGTTGTAAGAAATACAGTAAGACCCTCTGTATCCTTTTTATAATTTCCATCATTGATGCTATCTTGTAAAACTATATGGTACAGTATTACAACCAGGATATTGACATTGATACAGCCTGCTGATCTTGTTTAGATTTCCTCAGTTACTTGTACTCACTTGGGTGATTGTATGTTCTTAGTTCTGTGCAATTTTATCGAAAGCGTAGATTTGTGTATCTATTACAGTCAAGATATGGTACTGTTCCACCACTGCAGAGATAACTTTGTATAACCATGTCTACCTTTCTCTAGACCCCTACCCCAGGAAATCACTAATCGTTTCTCCATTTCTATAATTTTCTCATTTCAAGAAGGTTATATAACTGCAATCCTACAGCAAGTATGTAACCTTTGGGGATTGGCTTTTTCATGGCTTAATTCTCTTTGGACATTCATGCAAATTGTCGAGCATATCCTTGGTGTGTTTCTTCTTCTTGCAGGATAGTATTCCATAGCATGGATGTACCACAGTTTGTTTATCCATTCACTGATTAAAAAAAATACCTGGGTTGTTTCCTTTTGGGGGCTGCTATAAATAAAGCCCTGTAAATAGCTGCCTCTTATTGTATTAAGTTTTTGTGTGCATATAAATTGCCATTTCCCGGGGATGAATGCTTAAGAGTGCAATTTCTGGGTCACATGATGACTGTATGTTTAGTTGTGTAAGACACTGCCAGACTCTGTGGTTTTACTATGTCACATTGTCATGAGAAATGTGTGAGTGATCTAGTTTTCTCTACACTTGTGATAGGTGTGCAGTGGTACCTCATTGTGGTGTTACTTTTCATTTTTTAATGGCTAAAATCTTTAATGTTCTTATTTGCCACTTGTATATTATCTTTGCAATGTTTCTTCATATCTTTTGCCCATTTTTCAATTGAATTCTTTGCCTTTATACTGTTGAGTTTTGAGAGTTCTGTGTATCTTTTGTTGAACACACTGCTAGTCTTGACACACTCTTTTTTTTTTTTTGAAATTTTTTTTAAATGTTTTTATTTATTTTTGAGACAGAGAGAGACAGAACATGAGCAGGGGAGGGGAAGAGAGAGAGGGAGGCACAGAATCTGAAGCAGGCTCCAGGCTCTGAGCTGTCAGCACAGAGCCCAACGCGGGGCTCAAACTCACAGACTGCGAGATCATGACCTGAGCTGAAGTCAGACGCTCAACCGACTGAGCCACCCAGGCGCCCCAGTCTTGACACACTCTTAACAGAAGATAGGAAGTTTTTAATTTTGATGAGGTCCATTTTGTCAGTTTTTCATTGTAAGAATCTTAGTCTTGGTGTTAAGTAGAAGAACACTTTGCCTGGTCCTAGATCCCAAGCATTTTCTCCTATGTTTGTTCTAAATATTAAATGTTTTATAGTTACTCTACATTTGTGTCCATGATCCGTTTTGAATTGATTGTTGTGTATAAGGCCATGATTCATTTTTAGCCTATGGATGACCATTTGCTCCACTAGCATTTGTTGAAAAGGCCATCCCTCATCCATCAAAACACTTTTGCACCTTTTAGAAAAATAAGTTAGGTATATTTGTGTGGGTTTATTTTGGGCTTCTTTTTTTTTTTATTTTTATTAAAAAAATTTTTTTTTTTCAACGTTTATTTATTTTTGGGACAGAGAGAGACAGAGCATGAACGGGGGAAGGGCAGAGAGAGAGGGAGACACAGAATCGGAAACAGGCTCCAGGCTCTGCGCCATCAGCCCAGAGCCCCACGCGGGGCTCGAACTCACGGACCGCGAGATCGTGACCTGGCTGAAGTCGGACGCCCAACCGACTGCGCCACCCAGGCGCCCCTATTTTGGGCTTCTTTATTCTCTTGTGTTGTCAAATGTCTTTGTCTTCCCACCAATACCACGTTGTCTAGGTTACTCTAGCTATATAATACACCTTAATGTCAGGTAGGGCGAATTCTACCACTTGACTCTTCTTTTTCAAGATTACCTTAGCGATTTTGGGGCTTAATCCTTTATATATAAATTTTAAAATAAACTTATCTATGCCTACAAAAAATCCTGTTGGGATTTTTTTTTTTTAATTTTTTTTTTCAACGTTTATTTATTTTTGGGACAGAGAGAGACAGAGCATGAACGGGGGAGGGGCAGAGAGAGAGGGAGACACAGAATCGGAAACAGGCTCCAGGCTCTGAGCCATCAGCCCAGAGTCCGACGCGGGGCTCAAACTCCCGGACCGCGAGATCGTGACCTGGCTGAAGTCGGATGCTCAACCGACTGCGCCACCCAGGCGCCCCAATCCTGTTGGGATTTTGATAGAAATGACATGAAACCTGTAGCTTAATTTGAGGAGAATTGACATCATTGATAGGTAGAGTCATCAGACTCAGATGATCCATGAACATGATCTTTCTCTGTATTTAGGTAGGTGTGTTTTGATTTCTTTAATTAGAATTTTATGATTTTTCAGCTTACAGATCCTATTCCTATTTCATTACATTTATATCTAATCATTTTATATTCTTTGGTGCAATTGTAAATACTATTATGTCTTTAATTTGTTATCACAAGTTCATTTTTATTTTGCATATATATTTTATTTTAGAGACAGCTCAAGTTGGGGAGAGGGACAGAGAAAGAGAGAGAATCTTAAGCAGGGAGCCTGAATTGGGGCTTGATCCCATGACCTGGGATCATGACCTGAGCTGAAATCAAGAGTCAGATGCTTAACAGACTGAGCCACCCAGGTGCCCCCATTTTTAATCTACATAAATGTTACTGATTTTTGTGTGTCTATTCTGTATCCTGATACCTTGCCAAACTCACTTGTTAGATCTAAGAGTTATTTTTTTGTAGATACCTCAAGATTTTCTATGAAGTCAGTTTTATCATCTGCAAATGGGACAGTTTTAGTCCTTCCTTTACAATCTGTGTGTCTTTTCTTTTTCTTGCTTTATTGCATTGACTTACAGTAATGTATTACATAAAAATTTTGAGAGAGGACTTGTCTAGTTTCCAGTGTTAGGGGTGATGCATTCAACCTTTTACCATTATGTATGACATTAGCTGTAGAGTATTTTTTTTAGAAGTTCCTAAGCAAGTTGAGATATTTCCCCTGTATTCCTAGCTTGCTGAGAGTTTTTTACATAAACAAATGTTGGATTTGGTCAAATGGTTTTACTGCACCAATTCCTATGATCATGTCATTTTTTTCCTTTAGCCTGTTGATAGGATAGATTGCATTGACTGATTTTCAAGTGTGGAAGTAGCCTTTCATACCTGGAGTAAATTTTACTTGATTATAGTGTGTAATTATTTTGGAAAATTGTTAGGATTCTGTTTGTAATATTTTGTTAAAGAATTTTACATCCAGGTAGCATGAGTTTATGGTTTGTAGTTTCTTTCTGTTTTCTTCTTTTCTTTTCTTTCTTTTCGTACAGTCTTTCTCTGTTTTTGGTTTCAAGGTAATACTGGCCTCATAAAATGAGGTGAGAAGCATCCCCCGCCTCTTCTGTTTCCTGGAAGAAGAGATTTTGTGGAGTTGGTGTTAATCATTCTTTAAATTTTGGTTAAATTCTTTAGTGAAGCCATCTGGTCTGTAGAATTTCTTTTGTAGGTGTGATTTAAATTAAATATTCAGTTTTTTTAATGATTATAGAATTCAGGTTATCCAGTATATCTTAGTTTTGGTAGTTTGTGACCTGCAAGAATTTTTCCATTTCCTTTAAGGGGTTGGATTAATTAGTGTAAAGTTGTTTTTAGTACATACTCCCTTACGATGCCCCTTTTTATGACTTAAGGATCTATAGTGATACCTCCTGTTCCATTCCTGACATTGGTGATTTGTGTCCTCTCTGTTGATTTTTGTCAGTCTTTCTAAAATTTTATTAATGTTACTACTTTTCCTACCAAATAACTAGTTTTGGTTTCATTAATTGGCTCCGTTTTCAATTTCAGTGATTTCTTTTGTTATCATTACTGCTGTTATTGCTCTTAACATTATTTACTTTTTTTCTGTTTTGTATTTTTCTTTTTGTGGTTTTTTTGATGTAGAAACTTAGGTTATTGATTTGAGATCTCTTTTCTAATGTGAGCTATTAGTGTTATAAACTTTGGTTTCAGTATTTTGCTTTAGCTGTGTCACATAGTCACATATTTTAAACACTACATTTTCATTTTCATTCAGTTGTATGTACTTTAAAAATTTCCTTTGAGGCTTTCCCTTGTGAATTGTTCAAAAGTGTGTCCTTGATTTTCTACATGTGAGATTTTCATTTTGTCTTTCTGTTACTGATTTCTAGTTTGATTCCTTTTTGGTTCAAAGACAAATTCTGAAATTTTAATTTTTAAAAATGTATTGGGGTTTAAGATACTAGATATGGTTCCTCTTGGTGAAAGTTCTACGGACATTGGAAAATAATGTGTATTCTGCTTGTTGTTCAGTATTCTGTGAGTGTCACTTACTTCTGGTTGATGGGATTGTTCAGCTGTGGTATATTTTGCGCTGTTTTCTTTCTAGTAGTTGTATCTGTTGCTCAGAGTCCCCAATGATGATTTTAAACTTATCCCTTCTTCCTTTCAGCTTTATCAATTTTTGTTTCATTGGTCTTAAAGCTCTCTAATTTGGTACATATACGTACCGGGTCACTATGACGTCTTGGTGAATTGTTTTATCATTATGCAATGTTTTTCTTTTTTTTTTCAACTTTTTTTTTTTTTTTTTTTTTTTTATTTTTGGGACAGAGAGAGACAGAGCATGAACGGGGGAGGGGCAGAGAGAGAGGGAGACACAGAATCGGAAACAGGCTCCAGGCTCTGAGCCATCAGCCCAGAGCCCGACGCGGGGCTCGAACTCACGGACCGCGAGATCCTGACCTGGCTGAAGTCGGACGCCTAACCGACTGCGCCACCCAGGCGCCCCTATGCAATGTTTTTCTTATGGCCCTTGTAATTTTTATTGCTCTGAAGTCTACTTGATAGGAAGTTAATACAGTCACTCATGCTTTTGAAAATTATTACTGTTACTTTTTAAAGTTTATTTGTTTTGAGAGAGACCAAGACAATGCAAGTGGGGGAAGGGCCGGGAGAGAGAGGGAGAGAATCCCCAGCAGGCTCTGCTGTGTCAGCACAAGGCCCAATGCAAGGCTTGATCTTAAGAAACCGTGAGATCATGACTTGAGCCAAAAGCAAGAGTCAGACGCTTAACTGACTGAGCCATCCAGGTGCCTCTTAAAAGTTATTATTGCTTTTAGCATGGTACATCCTTTCCCATTCTTTTACTTTCAAACATTGCCATTGTGTTTGTAGTGAGTTTCTTGTGGACATTGTATTTGTGAGTCCTGTGTCTATCCACTCTGCTTCCCTGTCCTTCACTTGCTGTGTTTAGACTACTTAAATTTACCATGGCTACTGATGGGTTAGGGCTGATGTCTACCATTTTATTATTTAGTTTGTTTCCTCTCTTTCTCACTTCTCTGCTCCTCTTTTCTTGACTTCCTGTGGTTATTTGAACACTTTAAAGGAATCTTTTATTTGTGCTATTTTTAGTGTATTTTTGTTTGTATTGTTTGTATTATTTCTTTTTTTAATTTAAATTTTTAAAATGAAATATTTGAGAGAGACAGAGACCTGGGAAGAGGGGGAGAGTGGGGAGAGAGAGAGAATCCCAAGCAGGCTCCATGCTCAGCATGGAGCCCCATGCAGGGCTGGATCCCACAACCCTGAGATCATGACCTGAGCAGAAATCAAGAGCCACCCACTCAACTGACTGAGCCACCCAGGCGCCCCTGTATTATTTCTCGAATGTATTTATATCGTTGTTTCTTTTCCTTTTAGTCATTGCCCTAGGTTTTGGAATATATGTACATAATTTCTCACAGCCTACTCATATTGATGCTTTAGTACATTGAATGGAATAGTAAAATCTTATTTCTTTTTGGGTGCCTTTACTCTCGCTACTTTCTAAATGTAATCGTCTTGAGTATTTCCTCTGTATACATTAAGCAGCAGAACAGATGATGTTAGAAGTTTGGCTTCAACCATAAAACGTGATTTAAATGACTCAGGATGATAAGGATAGTCTATTTTTTAACACGTGTTGTCTTTTTGTGACGAAGCTCTGCCACTTCTGTTGCCATTCTCCTCCTCATCTGAGAGCTTCCTTGAGCCGTTCTTTAAAGGTATGTCTACTGGTAGCACATCCTCATATAGTTTGCTTTCATCTGGAAATGTCTTTATTTTCCCTTCATTCTTGAATAACAGTTTGATCAGATCCAGAACTCCTGGTTGACAGTTTTTTTCATCATTTGAAAAATACTATGCCCCTTCTTTCTGGCCTCCATAGTTTGAGATGAGAAATAAATCATTTGAATTGGTGTTCCCTTATAAGTAATAGTAAGTAATCAGTTTCTCTCTGGTTGTTTCTAAGATTTTTCTTGGCCTTCACTTTTCAGGAGTTTGGTTATGATGTGTCTTTGCATTGATTACTTTTGGTTTATCCTATTTGGGGTTCACCCAGCTTCTTGAATCTGTAGGTTTATGGGGTTTTTTGTGTGTGTGTGTTTTTTGTATTTATCAGATTTGGGAAATTTTCAGCCATTATTTCTTTGAATATCTTTTTCAGCTCCACATTCTTTCTTTTTTCTTCAGAGACTCCAAAGATACAAATGTTTACCATGCCCGTAGGTCCCTGACTGGCAGTTCATTTTTTCAGTCTGTTTTTCTCTTCTCTTCTGATTGAGAAAATTCTATTGATCTGTCCTCACATTTACTAACTCTCTTTCTGTCATTTCCACTCTACTCTGGAGCTTATCCACTGAATTTTTTTCAGTTACTTTATTTTCACTTCTTTTTTTTTTAAAAAAATCTTTGTTTATTGAGAGAGATAGAGTGTGTGTGCAAGCAAGGGAAGGGCAGAGAGCAAGGGAGAGAGAGAATCCCAAGCAGGCTCCACACTGTCAGCATAGAGCCCAAGGCGGGGCTCAAACTCATGAACCGTGAGATTGTGACCTGAGCTGAAATCATGAGTTGGACATTGAAATGACTGAGCTACTCAGGTGCTCCTGTATTTTCACTTTTATAATTTCCAGTTTTTAATATGTTTTATTTATTTGCTGAAGTTCTGTGTTTTTTAATTTGTTCAAGAGAATAATTGTTGAAGCAATTTGACAGCTGTTTTAAAATTTTTGTCAGACATTTCAGTATCTGATTTGTGTCAGTATTGGTATCAATTGATTGTCTTTTCTTGTTCAAGTTGAGATTTTCCTAGTTCTCAATCCTGTTTGATCTTTGGAGTTTTAGCAGTAAGTCACCGTGTTTTACTTAGTGTGTGGGTTCTGGCCTACTTGAGTGGGCTGTGATTCCAGTGACAGTTGAGTTTTTTGAACCCTTGCAATGTTAATCCACTCTTTGTCCTTCTTGCTCCCTGGAGCCCCTGCCAGATCCCTCCCTGTGCTGCCCAGGGTGTGGGGGATTTGTGAGTGGGCACTTTACTGTGCACCTGGTGTTGTTAGGTGAGACCTGAGCATTTCTGGACCTAGAGGAAAGACAGTGTTTCTTCTGGTCTGTTTTTCAGCCAGCTGGTGCAGGTGAGCTTCTCTCTCTCTCTCTCTCTCTCTCTCTCTCTCTCTCTCTCTCTCTCTCTCTCTGCTAGTGCCTCTGGGGAAGGAAAGTGCTTGCCTATACCACTTTCTGTAGCTGGGCACAGGACCAAGAGTCATAAGTTCTGGTGGTTCTCTGCCACTGGGTAGGGAATCAGGAGACCCTAGGCCTCATTCCCCTTCTGTAGCTGGGTAGTGAGCTGGGGTTGCCAGACCTTGGTTGCCTTTTGGGTGGAGGATCCAGAGATGCAGATTCCACTGGTGCAACCAGGTGTGGAATGTGGGATGATCTCACCTGCCCAGGTTTCTCTATTGTTGATGCTGTGGGGAGATTAGAATGGGTTGTTCCCTGGAGCTCTGGTGCCAGTGCTGTAGGTAGATCAGGCCGCTACTGATACTGGTTCTGGGTCTCCCTGCTGTGTCCCTGTGGGGGACATTTTCTGTTCGTTAGCTTGTTTTTGTTTTTTCGGTTTATGCCTCTTGACATTCCTGGGTTGCAGGCTCTCTGGTATACAGCTGGGATATGTGTGAGATAAAAACAGAACCTGGGGAACTTACTGTGGTTTTGTTCTTCAAGTCCTGAGGTCCCTAGCCAGCCCAACTTCCTCTCTCCACCTTTTATGGTTGTTGGATTATTGCCCAGGTTATTTCATTGTATTTAGAGTGCAGATGCAAAGTGAGTCTATGCCCCCTTGTTACCCCCAAGTCCATTTGTAGCCTGTGGTCCATGGAATGTTAGCAGGAGCAACATAAGCAAAGCAGATCACACAGTTGAGCCTAGTGTTGGAAGGAGTGGTGAGTCAGTCCAACCGTGGTGGGTGGGCACTGGCTGGTTACATGGGAAGGGCATGGAGATGGGGAGGAGTGAGAAATAAAGGTCATCTTTGCACATAACCACAGTTGTCCTCGTAATTACATCCTCTTTTCCCTTAATTGGAATTGCTGTCTCTTGCTTGTAAGCAAAGAGCCTGGATGAAGCAGTTGTGTATCCCATACTTAGGTAAAAACTTGGTCAGTCTGTGGGTTTTGCATCTTAGGGGGGGTTGGGGCCATGTGTTCCAGTTAACTGCTATATCTTCAGTGTCATGGGAGACAATTCAGGAAAATATGTTGAACTGAACAGCATTGGCCTGGGGCATCTATCATCTCTTTAAGGACACATAGTCACCATGACGTGGATTTGGTCGTCTTCACCCTAGCGTTCTGGTTGGGGACCTCCAAGCCCTGACTTGGAGCCAGATCTCCCATGCACCCATATTTCAATAACCATACAGTAACTGTGATCCGGATTTAGGTTTTTATCTTCACTCCATAATACGGTTGATTGAGTTGCAAGTAACCCTTGAACTCTGTTAAGATGGCTACCCCAGACCCCACACCCCAGTGCTGAGAAGTCTGGGGAGAACTTCTGAGTCTGAGAAGCTGGGCTGGCATCCATGGAGTTCTCTGTTTCTGAGGTCATTTGGACCCAGACCAAAGAAGGTTATGAGATGTTACTCTGTGCCATGTCCCCAGTACCTTAGAGTTGGCTTTTATAGCTCTCTAGGCAGCAACATAGAAGGAAGACAGAATAAGTCTGTGACAGTCTTCCAACACGCAGTGGCCCTCGTAAAGTGGGTTGTGTCTGGAAAGAGAACGTGACGCAGGGCATTATGCCATGTTATTGGACCAGGCACACAGAAGCACAGTATGTGTTAGCTTCTTTTATGGTTTTATTCTCTGCATGTTAAATTTTTCTAGTAATGAAGATAATATTGATATGAGTAATAATAATGTCAACTAACTTTTATTTGTTTATGCAACAAATACTTACATAACCTTATTAGGTCCTAATAACCACCCTAAGGAGGGCTCTAGGATGATTGCCACTTCACAGTTGAGGCACAGAGAATTGATGTAACCTGAAAACTGGCTAGTGAAAAGCAGAGCCTGAAAAATGCCCTCCTCATTCCCTGCTGCTCTGCAGGTCCCCAGTCTTTGGAGAGGATAACGGAAGTGGCATCTGAATTCTCAAAGAAGCGATTGCTTCTTTGGCACTGGGGACTCAGGCTGATCCTATACTCAGCATTTTGTCTTCTCTAGCAGTTGGGCCCTATCAGAGCATGGCCTTGCATTTATCCAATATATTTAAATGTTAATTTAGTGCTGCATATTAATTTCCTCATAATTTTTGCTTTTATCATCTATTGTGAAAGCACAGGCTGTCCCCTATAAGTCACTGTCAGCCACCTGTCCCTTCAATCAGATCCCTCCTCAGTCCTAATGGGGCAGTGGAAAGAGTCATGGAGCAGCTGTACTGTCACTGTTGGGAGTGCAGAAGAAATTAATTGAGAATCAAATATTTGCCTACTTCAGAGTGATTTATCACAATTAAAAGGAATAATTATTTGCCCTTTGGGTCGCGTCAGAGATTTCGAGGGTTTGACTGCTGTAACGTATATAAATCAAGTTACAGAAGAGTCTTAGATTTCAGTTTGGCACAGCAGAATTTTCCAGTTGGGATGCCGATAGTTGCTCAGAGGAGTTGACTCCTATACCAGGCTATGTTTTAAAGGCACTGTAATCAGGAGCACGTTGAGGGCAGCCACATTTTCCTTGAGAATCTCTTACAAAGGCCCCTTTCTGGAAGCCAAGATCCCATTTGTCAGTAAGTCCAACATAATTAACTCCCTCCTGCCCACCCCCATCCCCGCCCAAGCTGGAATTCATCAGGGTTTCTTCAGTTGAACACAGATGTGGTTCTGACTTAGTTCAGGGTTAGAGTGACTGCAGAGACAGCTGAGTCATCCTTCCGATCTCAGTTCTCTGTAGAACACATGCTCATCAAGTGGATGGAGGGCAAAGTCATTTGTACTATTTCAGTTATTTCCCTTTGAACTGTTTCTTTCTCTTTTTTTGGCATGGGATTGAATTTGCAAAAATCAAACACACTATGATATAGCCGTCCTCTGGTGAGATACCAAGAAGCTGTGACTTTTCAAAGTTAGAAAGCGCTTAGAAGGCAGTTCTGGAAAATTCTGTCCTATAAACCAAAATGACAGCTGGAATTGATTAACTTTCACTAATGATTCCAATCAAGCCCAGGGCTGGACCATGTGATGCAAGCAGATGTAGGAGTTAAAATGTAACACTGTCTTAGCTGTATAGACATTAACTGGTCTTTGGTAAGGCTCCTACAGATCTACTTTTAGGGACATTATCTTTTAGAAACATCGTCTTGTGTTCAAGCTTTTCCATCGAGACAGGCCAGGGGGGTGGTGGGTTTCCTCGTGTTTGCCCATTAGACATAAAGGTGCTCAAAGAAGCTGTTCAGAGATGAGCGTTTGCAGCTCCTGGAGATCATAGGCTTTTGGAGAGTGGAGAGGGTTTTTTGTGATTCCAAAGAAAGTGGGTGGTGTACATAGCAGTCTGCATGTCTGACTCCACGCAGGCTTGCCTGAGCTGCTGTGGAGTCTCCTAATTAACTTCACACAAACAACCCTCACCTGCCTTCAGGCTCTCAAGGCCTTTGCCATCCCAGTGACCGGAACCCTGCCACTTGTCCTCCCCAGGGACAACTGGAGAGCCACTTTGCATTCAGATAGGAGAAAGGGACGTGCCCTGGATGCCCTGGATGCCCTAACCCAAGGAGGGTCACTGTTCTGTCATTTTCCTCTGGACTTGTTCCGTTTTCTGCTTTAATGACCAAAGCTTTACCTTGTGGCTAGCTCTTTCCTGGTAGCTCCTGTAATTGAGACTCAAACACTAAAATATACATAACCGGCCGTTTTACCAAGTCATCATTTATGAATACAGCTCGATTAATTTGTTTAGTCAGATGTAGAGGGGCGATAAAAAGTGATTGACGAAAAACAATTAAAACAGTAAAAGTAAATTGTTTGTGTCCATTAAAACCTGCTGAGGCCGTCAGTTGAAAATTGTAGGCCTCCATGTGAAAATTAAAACTATTGATTTCCCCCGTATGCATGTGAATATCAGAGTCCTAATTTGTTTTGTTTTTGCTGGCTGAAAGTCCCTGAGGTCAAAATGAAGGTACGCCTTCAATAAGCTCTTTTGGTGGAGTTAATAAAGATTTGGAAAGACAAATGTGGATAAGAAATGGCCGAGATGTTTTAGGGGAGAATTATGTGTCTGAAGAGTGCCTAAGCCCCCTGCTGCATGCTAATACTTTGTAATTTATTGCATTTTGGGGGTGAAAATGGAAAATCAACTGCAGAATATATGATATTCATAGGTTGAGTTTTTAGGGCTTTGTGTTAATTTATGTCAGTAAGATAGATATTTTTTTATTATTGTCATTTTATTTTTTTATGCGCCACACTAAATCTTGTATTCCACCAACTATTATTTTTTAGTGTTCAATTAAAATACCGACATAAAAGGAATTTTACATGGACAGATCTCGACTTCTAAGAAGAAAACTTGGGGGGAAAACCCTCTGGATCAGAGGGGGAGGTTTTCAATCAGGAGATGTGATGGCGTTAAACCTTAGAAGGCTGTAAAAACAGTGTAGCATGTTTGGAATTCCAAGTATTAGGCTATCTGTCATTGCATCAGGTTGGGCATGAGTTAATATTAGGCTTACATACTTAATAAATCATCCAGTGAGAATGCAAAGTGTTATATTTGGTGATGAAGTGAATGATCAATAAACAAGTCAGACTTTCTTGTAATCTTTAAGTAAGGCGTGTTTTTTGAAGAAGTTTTAATCAAGTTAGAGAGTCAGCCTTTTGAATACAGCATTTAAAAAGCTATTACAGGGGCGCCTGGGTGGCGCAGTCGGTTAAGCGTCCGACTTCAGCCAGGTCACGATTTCGCGGTCCGTGAGTTCGAGCCCCGCGCCGGCCTCTGGGCTGATGGCTCGGAGCCTGGAGCCTGTTTCCGATTCTGTGTCTCCCTCTCTCTCTGCCCCTCCCCCGTTCATGCTCTGTCTCTCTCTGTCCCAAAAATAAAAAATAAACATTGGAAAAAAAAAAAAGCTATTACAATTGGGGTGTTACCTGAAGTTGACTCTTACACCCTGATTTTCTAGGGAATAAAAATTCAAACAAATAGCTAATATTTCCTTTTGGGGGAATTTTTGTTTCATTCATTCCCACCCCATCCTGGAGAATTTTCTGAAGAGAATATAAATTATTTGCCTACAGGAAATGCTGTGGTTCCCCCCCCCCCCCTTAACTCTATTTTTTAATAGCATTATTGAGATATACTTGACAAATGAAATGTGTCTATATTTGAGGTGTGCGATGTGATGAGCTGATGACCATACATTGTGAAATGATTACCACAATCAAACTAATTAACACAGCTGTCACTCACATAGTTACTATTTTTATGTGTGTGGTGATAACAGTAAAGATTTATTATCTTAGCAAATTTAAAACATAACAGTATTTAGTTATCGTGCTGTATATTAGATTTCTAGAACTTAACCATCCTGCAAAATGGAACCTTTGTGTACTTTGATCCACATTTCTCCATCTACTGCCATCCCCCTTCCCCCCCCTTCTCCCCCCATCCTAGGGCTCAGCCCCTGGAGTAGGGTTCTCCTCTGTGCTTCTATGAATTGGACTTTTTTCATAATCCACATATAAATAAAATCATATTTTTTTAAGTTTATTTTTTTAACTTTATTTTAAAGTTTACTTACTTATTTTAAAGTTTAAATTTTGAGAGACCATGTGCGAGCAAGGGAGGGGCAGAGAAAGAGGGGACAGAGAATCCCAAGCAGGCTTTTCATTGTCTGTGCTGTCAGCCCAGAGCCTGACGTGGGTCTTGATCCCATGAACTGTGGGATCCTGACCTGAGCTGAAATCAAGAGTCACACGCTCAACCAACTGAGCCACCCAGGTGGCCTCAGTGTTTATCTTTCTGTGTCTGTCTTATTTCACTTAACATAATGTCCTCAAGCTTCATCCATGTTGTCTCAAGTGTTGGGATCTCCTCCTTTTACAAAATTGAACAATATTCCGTTGTATGTATATACCACATTCTGTTTATCCATTCATCTGGTGACAAACACTTCAGGCTATTTGCCTCCCAAGTTCATTGCAGCCTTATTCACACTAGCCAAGATATGCAAACGACTTGAATATTTCTTATATTATTGACCCTTAAATGTGAGCAAGCTGGAGACACGTTTGTTCTAGAGGTAGGTTTCTCGGCACTGCCTGCAGATGTTCTGATGCAAGGGAGTGGTTGACTTTAGAACCAGGCATTTTAAAAAAGTGTTCTGGGTGGTCCTGATATGGGAAGCCTTAGGACCACACAGTGAAATACATGCTCCAGAATACTGATGCCTAAATTTTGGGGGTTCAGAATGTCCTTGAGAATCTTCTTAGAACAATATATTTTTGTTTTGGCTAAAAGTGTCTGGATTTGATGGCCTGACATTAAGAACTTGTGCTACTCTGTATCTGTATCTATCCATCCATCCATCTATGCATCCATCCACTCATCCATCTATGTATTTATAAGATATCTAGATCTATGTAGATATATTTCTTATATGGAGGTGGGTAAGCAATTTCACCTGAAGGAAGAATTAAGTAGAGAAATACCCAGGTTTCATTTGGTTCCTATGCAAGAACTTTTTATGGTCCTCCAGGGTTTACCCAGCCTCTGAGCTGAGGGTTTTTGTGATGATTAAGTGGCTTTTGGCTGGTAACTGGATGTGGGAGATGGCAGGTGCCAGGTATGCAGGCTCTGGTTTTCTGATGAGCCCTTTTCCCTTATTCGGCAGGTTTTTGTTTTTTTTTTTTTTTTTTTTTTTTTTTTATGGCTATAATTCTGCAGGTATTTAGGAACATGAAATCCTATACAGTTCAAGCTGGTAAATGGTGAATAGGGGCGGGGGCATGGTTTGGATGGAGGGATTTATTCCATGCCCAGTGGGGAGATCCTATCACATGACCCACCCCAGCTCTTTCATGGTGCCTTCCAGGGTGACACACAGGAGGGTTGGGTTGGCCTTGTGGAGTCACAGGGTCCCATTGGACTAAGACCAGCTTTTGCTATTGACTAACTGCAAACTTTGCAACACTTCATGCAGTGTTTTCTTAAAAACAAAAGTAAAAGTGAAGTTAGTATTTTAGGTGGGCAATACCATTCTATAGCTTGCAACTGGAAAAGTTTAAAAGACTCCAGTGAAAAAGCCCTCTCCCCTCCCACACCTCTAGTTACTTGTCTCACTGTGGAGAAATCTGATGTAAACAAAAGCAGATCTGTATGGATATGTAATTATCCTTTTAATTTTAACACAGTTTGTAGTGTATGAAACAAATTGTTTTTTGTAAGTTTTAACGTTTATGTTTGCTTTTTTCTCTGGAGCAGAATTTAGAAAGGGAATGTGATACCGCCTGTGTAAATTTTATTGCTGCTTCTCTCCTGTTAAACGTTATGTGTAATCCTAAACAGATCTAGAGTGGGTACAAACATCAGCTCGTTTCCCAAGGGCTGAGTCGCAGTGATTTGGAGCCTCGCTCTGGGGTGAGGCCAGAGACATTGATTGGATTGTTCAGGCATACCTCAGAGATGCGGTGGATTCGGTTCCAGACCACTGCCATAAAGTGACTATTGCAATAAAGTGAGTCACATGAATTTTTTGGTTTCGCGGTGCATATAAAACTTACATTTACACTACATGGTAGTCTATTAAGTGTGCAATAATATTATGTCCAAAAGGACAATGTGCATACCTTAATTAAAAAATACTTGATTAGTAAATAAACATTTGAAAAAACCGTCTTCAACATGTCCTAATCTTTTTGTGAGCGGAGGGTCTTCCCTTATTGATGGCACTGATCAGGGTGGTGATTGGGGAAAGTTAGGGTGACTGTGGCAATTAAAAAAATTGGACAACAATGAAATGTACCTCATTGATTGATTCTTCTTTTCACTTGAACACTTAAGAGACCAGTGTAGGGTTATTAAGTGGCCTAATTTCAGTATTGTTGTGTCTCAGGGAGTAGGGAGGCCTGAGGAGAGGGAGAAAGATGGGGGGAGGGCTGGTTGGTGGAGCAGTCAGAACACACACACACACACACACACACAGTACTTTTTTTTTTTCCAACGTTTTTATTTATTTTTGGGACAGAGAGAGACAGAGCATGAACGGGGGAGGGGCAGAGAGAGAGGGAGACACAGAATCGGAAACAGGCTCCAGGCTCTGAGCCATCAGCCCAGAGCCCGACGCGGGGCTCGAACTCACGGACCGTGAGATTGTGACCTGGCTGAAGTCGGACGCTTAACCGACTGCGCCACCCAGGCGCCCCCACACACAGTACTTTTATTAAGTCCTGTCTTATATGGGCACGGTTTGTGGTGCCCTGAAACAATTACAGTAGTAACATCAAAGGTCAGAGATCACAAGAACAAATACAATAATGACAAAGTTTGACATGTTGTGAGAATTACCAAAATGTGACACAGAGACACAATGGAAGCATATGTTGTTAGAAAAATGACACCAGTAGACTTGTTCGATGCAGGGTTGCCACAAACCTTCAGGTTATAGAATACACAGCTGCATTTTGAGTATCCAAGAACCCAGTACGAGGTTATAAAGAATAAAAATAAGGAGCGGGATCTGACTTAGGATTGACACAGAGTCCCCTCAAGCTGATGTTTTCCTGGTTCTCAGGAAGGGGGTTTTCTGGGTGGTTAACTCATCCCCCAGTAGAGCATTCATCTGAGAATCTTGGCTGGGGACTGTGCACATGTCTCTTTTTCTCATCTGGAAGATGAAACTTCGTGGTTCTCAAATCTGATGATGACCAGAACTACATGGGACATCTAAAAAGCCATGAACTCCAGTGGTCTTGCTGTGGGGGTCTGGGAAAGTGCATGATTAACTAGCCCCCAGGTGATTCTGATGCTGGTGGCTCATGTATGGGCCCAGAGGCTTTCTACTGTCTTGCCAACTGGAAATGGAAATTATTTCATCAGTGTCTCTAAGAGCTGTTTTAACTTGACCACTGGGAGTTACTGTAGACTTAACTACCCACCTTCAGGCTGAATCTACAACAGGTAAAATGTTGTCATCTTTGACAAAACAGAATTTTCTTTCTTTTTTTTTTTTTTTAATTTTTTTTTCAACGTTTATTTATTTTTGGGACAGAGAGAGACAGAGCATGAATGGGGGAGGGGCAGAGAGAGAGGGAGACACAGAATCGGAAACAGGCTCCAGGCTCTGAGCCATCAGCCCAGAGCCCGACGCGGGGCTCGAACTCACGGACCGCGAGATCGTGACCTGGCTGAAGTCGGACGCTTAACCGACTGCGCCACCTCGGTGCCCCCAAAACAGAATTTTCTAAGCCATGAACCACAGAGCCCTAAACTTTCCCACCAATTAAATGCACAAGCTGTGGTTCAGATAGATACCCCACCTGTCCTCAGTAGGAACAGGTCTATTCCAAACAAGGCAACTTTTTAACCCCCTCCCTAACCTGGGAATCCCACCTTAAAAAATTTTTTTTAAATATTTATTTATTTTTGAGAGAGAGAGAGAGAGAGAGAGAGAGAGAGAGAGAGAGAGAGAGTAAATAGGGGTGGGTCAGAGAGAAAGAGAGAGGGAGACACAGAATCCAAAGCAGGCTCCAGGCTCTTAGCGATGCGGGGCTTGAACTCACAAACCGTGAGATCCTGACCTGATCTAAAGTCAGACGCTTAACCAACTGTTCCACACTGTCACACTTGGGAATCCCACATTGCTTGCAGCTTGCTGTTGAACTCAACACATACATAGATGTGCATGTGTGTGTGCAATTTACAATGTTTACTTCTTGTCCAGTTGCATCCTGATAGACCTGGCGTTGCTTCTTCCAGCTGACAGGGACCAGCGTTTCTAATGTCAACATCCCATTTTCCTTGATATCACGGCGTGATGGTTAAACTGTGCCTGTTTATTATAGTGTGTTTTGGGACCATGTGTATCAGAATCACCTGGAGAGCTTGTTAAAACATGCAGGTTTCTGGGTCTTACCACAGCCCATTGAATCACAGAGTCTGGTCCCAAGGTTATAGAATCAGACTTTTAACCTATTCCCCAAGGTGATAATCAGTTGCCAATGCCAACATCTCACTGATGGCTGATACACGTATGTTCCTGTTTAACTGTGATAAGCCAGTGAATGAAGGAAAATTCCTATTTATTTTTATTTATTTTTTTAAATTCACATGTAAGTTAGCAAGTTCCTATTTTAATTATGGGCTTCTTCTACAGCAGATCAATACCCATGTCTAACAATGGAGTTTGTTGCTGCTGAAACTTTTTCTTGTTGGCCCATCTTCTAGCACAATATTCCTTACACTTCACTGTGCCTGTGGATCCCTTGGGGATCTTGATAAAATGCAGATTCTGACTCACTGGGTCTGGGGTGGGGTCTGGGACTATGCATTTCAAACGGGCTGCCACATGCAGCCTGCCACTGCTGGCTGTGTTGAGCAGGTTGCTCTCTCCCTCTGTCAATAGAGCTAAGGCCGGTCACGTGGATCTGCCTGCCCGAGGTTGAGTGTCATAGTACTGACTCAGGATTCCTCTAATTTTATTTAATTTTTGTAGGTGAAGGAAGCCTGAGACCCCTGGGAGAGAGGCCAGAGTCTTTGGTGAAGGAAGGCAGCCAATTACATCACTACCAAAGGGCCCATTGATCTGGTGCAGTGGGGAGAGTATTGAGTGGGAAACAGCCAGCCTTCCACAGTTCTGGGGGAACCTCGGGAGAGCAGAGACCATCTATGCTTTATTTTGTAATTAAGGGGAGAAGAGTTCAACCTAAAATGTTGCTTAAGGGTCCTGGCTTTTAAATTTATGTCACCGAGTAGCCTATGAATCAAGCCATCCACTATGAAGATGTCATTTCTGATAGAGGTTTTCTTTCTCTGTGGCTTTATGCAAATGTTTTAACTTATCCCACTATTAAGCTTAATGGGGACTTCAGGTCCATTCGACCTGAAGCGGGGACGTGCTTTCTGGATTTATGCACTCATGTTTGATTACGGAACTCTTCTTCCCTCATCTCCTCAGGCTGGGAAATGGAGGTGACATCTGGTTTTCTCAGGCATCTTTTGAGGGGAGTGGACTACAAAGCTCTTAGAAGTGTGAAGACTGTCAGTGGAGAGAGAAGTGTTTTGTTGCATTTTGAGAGGACTTTTCAGTGAATTTGCTTGGTGACTCTGGGTCCAGTGAAGCCCCTGATCATCCAGAGCTTGACTTGAATACCTCGCCTCAGGCAATCCCTCTCAGACCACTCCTGAGGTGTGAATCTGGGCCGCTCATCTGTGCTCTTAGGGGCCCTGTGCTGTCCTTCGTAGCATGTTCATCACTGTGTAATGTTGAGACCGAGGCTTGGGGAGGGGCAGGCCTGAGTCTTTTGAGGTTCCTAGAAGTGGCCAGTGCCAGGCCTGTGCCTGGTACATTATGGTTGCTCAGTACATACTTGGATGCATGTGAATGCTATAGCAAACACATGATTTTTATGTGATTTAATGGGCCTTACTCCAAAGATAAAGGAAGACCAAACTTTAAAAAATCTATTGATTGGACTCACAAAGAACTTTGTGCTTTTACCAGTAGAATAAGTTATCAAGACCAAAATGACAGTCATGCATGTTTATTTCAATTCAGTTGGTGGATGGACTACCAAGTTAGTAGCCTCATTGTCCTCACATCTACTAAATTAATCATATATCTGTGGCCAAAAAATGCTAGATGTCCTCTGAAGTGTTTCTTCCCTTATCCCTTAGCAATACAATAGAGTCTCTAGTTTTTACATGGACACATGGCAACCTATGATAAAGGGTACATTTTCCAGTCTCCTTTGTACCTAGGTATGGTCATATGATGAATGTAAACTAGGCACATGTGATTTTCAGAAACTGTCATATTACTTTCTTCCTGCTTCCTGCTGATGGACTATGGATGTGATGACTGGACTTGGGCAGCCGTAGTAGGCTGTGTAGACAGTAGAGCAGCAAGATGAGGGTCCCTAAATACTTTCCTAAAGCTGCCCTACCAGCCCTGCCCTGCCCACCTCTGGATTTCATTTGTGTGAATCAAGTCACTGTTAGTTTGGATTTGATATCTCTGCTAAACTGAATCCTGCCTAATAAAATATTAAGAGAATTATAGTTCTCAGGACCTTTTTAAGGCCAGTTTTGGAAAACCTGCTGTGGTTCAAGTAATAAATGAGGGTTTGCTTGTGACAAGGTTTTGGGTAATGTAGTATGAGTGTTGAAAGCATGGGCGTGGAAGTGTGTTGGGTCTTAGATGCCCGGAGTTCTTGGACAATCTCCTTGGGCTTCCATCTTTCTGTCTGTAAAATGGGGATAATGACACAGTGCCTGAGTCCTGCTGTTCGTCCTCTTGTGGAACCTCCATATAACCAGTTCTCTCAGGGCCAAAGCAATTTCAGTTGAAGAAGATAGCTCTTGTGCAGCTTGTCTTTTTTTTTTTTTTCTTTTTAAATTAACAAAATGAAATAACCTTAGAAATATAACTTGCTAAAGCATATAAAATAGTTGGTTCTTTTATGTGATTTTAAGTTCAATTATAGACCATGGGCTTTTACCATCTTAATGACAATTCATTTAGCCTTTCTTAATTTGATGCCTACCAAGTGCCAGGCATTTCTTCTTAAGCCTTGGGAACAAAAACCAAAACAAACAAAAAATGGTCAAGACATAACTGTACCACTACAGAGTGTAAAGCGATGGTGGGCATGCCCTTCTCTTTACAAAGCAGTTGTATGCTTTGCAGATAGATGTTCTTAGGGGGATAGAAGGCGGAGATTTTGACGATGTGATTCTTTTGTTTCTACAAGTATAGATAAACTGATTGCCAGTTACTGGGGCCATAGTATGTGCAAACCAGATGTTGACTGCATGTTCACTGGTGCTCAGAGCTTGACGTGGACTTAATTTTTCAGTCTTCTGAGAGTCCAGAGACAGAGTCCCTCTTCCCTGGAGTTCTGCACCTTCTTGGCTTTCTTACTGCTTTCCTCTGTCCTGCACTCCTGTTTCTGAGACTGCCTCTTTGGCCTACATGTGCATTTATTTAGTCTTTCCACTTGATTGTAAGGAATTTGAGATCAGGGACTATGGCTATTTAGGTGATTTGTACACAGATCTTAGGGCCAGTGTTTTATATGCAGTCTCTTCAAAGCTTGACTGATTCATGGGGCAGCGAGGATTCTCAGAGCACATGACTTCTTCCATCCCTCCTTGCTAAGGCAGAACCTGGAAATGGGCTGCCTCAGAGTTGGTCAGCTGCACCAAGAGTGCCTCGTTCTACTCAGCTACCCCAGTGGTGTGGATTTCCTATGGCAGAGAACTTGTCCCTGTTTCTAAAGGTCAGCACCTTTATTGGCTTCCTCTCCTTTGCCTTCTCTGTTTTATTGTGCCTAATAAAATGCAGTGGTTATTTTACTATTTAATAATTTCTAAGATCAAAGGAAGTTAAGTAGTCATTTCTGCTTTTATTAATTAGTCTTTTCTTTTTCAAATTAGTTTTCTGTTGATGTTCTCAACAGATAAATGCAATGTCATTTATTCCTCTCTGTGAAGGCCATTTAAAGTCTTAGTGGATTTAGCTTTTTAATTTATTCTTGAATTTTAAATAGGAAAAAAAATGAGAGTGTGAGTTAGAACAGATATGTTTAAAAAGACATATAAGCTGCTTTTCGCCCTGTGCGTCTCATCTCTGTGAAGGAAGCATACTATACGTGCACCCAAGAATCCTGCATTCCTGCACTTCTCCATGCAATCTGTGGCAGTGAAATAATTAAATCGAATGGTTTTCTAGTCTCTTGTGACAGATGTTCTGGTGGTGTTTTTTTTTATTCTAGTAAATAGAACTTTATTCCAGAATTCTTTTTGGCACTCTTAAATTTTGGAACTTTAGGTGTTTTCATTATTACAGGAGACACCTATTCCTGTGCCATAAAGGTCCTTGGACTATCATGTAAATGCTCCTGAGTGGGGACCGGGGCACTGAGCAATCCTTCTCCTGGTGGGAATCATGGAATGACCGCATCTGGCAAAGCACCTGAGTTGTGTTATGTCTGAGTATAGTTATGTTCCTAAGTACGTTTACGGGCACTGCCACGCTGGGTCCCTTCATCAAAGCAGGAGGAAATGTTATCTCTGCTTTAGGAAAAAAGTTGTTTTGTTTTCCTGTAAACTAGATTGGTGGGGAAGACCCATCTATCAAAGGGAAGATGGTTCACATGGCTTTTTAATCTTATAAGATTGCTTGCTAATTAGAAATTAAAAGACCTGGAATTACCTTGAACATGAATAAATAAACCTCTTAGGTCAGGGTGGAAAAGTTGATACACTGTATATTACATGAAAGTCTTCTTGGGCTGTTTGGAGTTTGATGTTTCTGGAGTTAAAACAGCCCTTGAAAAAAACAGACAACATTCAATGATATCAACTTGCAAATATTTGTAGGAAAACAGCAACAGACCATATCTTCAAGGACTTGAAAGGATGCTTGGCTGGTGTTGTCTTCCCAGAAGCTAAAGGCTGAGAGCCAGCCGAGGCAGAACCTTCCAGTCTGAGACACTAACTCCTGTTGGAAAAGGCACACAGCAACAAATATAGCCGACCTTTATTTTCCCTTTGATTTTTTGTTTAACTGCAGTTTTGATTAATGACAAACATATCGATGTTTGGCTTGTGAGGCGTGGATGCCTCCCTGCTCTTTCTCAGTGGAGGCTGGACTGAGGTAGCAAACAAAATCTAATTAGTTCTTTTGAAGTACCCCCTCCCTGCCCTATTTGTTACTAATCCCTACCTTTGATAGTCTAATACTGTGTGGTCTGTGGACTCTGCTGCCATGTAAATTTTTAAAAATATATTTATGTATTTGTGTAGCTAAAAGCAGTCTGTGTGCTATGCATATGGAAATATTTAAGGGAAAGTGTACTCATGGCTGCAACTTACTTTGAATACGTAAAAAAAAAGATAGATTGATGGATAAGTAGAGCAGTGATGAATAGATATGTGATAAAGCAACACAGTAAAATATTCTAGAATCTTCATGACGGGCACATAGAAATTCCTTGTAAAATTCAACTTTTGTGCAGGTATGAACACTTTTATAATAAAATATTGGGAGGGAAAATGGAAGGGGAGGAGTCTGTCATGTAGGATTCTCACTCAGATGAAGCCAAATCTCTAGGAATAAAATAGTTTTTAGCATGACAGAAGTCTTGACTGACAGGCAGACTTGGGGTGGTTATTGCCTGGCGCGGCAAGAGTGAATCTGCTTCTGTGTCTTCGTAAAGGCTCTGTAGTACCCCGTTTCAGTGAATGTGCTATAATGTATGAGCCAGTTTCTGATTGGTGTTTCAGTGGCCAGGCACCAGCCTGCTGGTACTTCCACGACAACATACCACGGACTTAAGGGTGGCTTAAACAACAGACATTTATTTTCTCACAGTTTGGGAGGTCCAAGATCAAGGTGCTGAAAGGTTGAGTTTCTGGGGAGGATTCTTCTCCTGGCTTGTGAAGGGCTGCCTTCTTGGTGTCCTTGTGTGGTCCTCTGTGCTTCTGCAGAGGGAGAAATCTCTGGGGTCTCTTTATCTTATAAGGATCCAGCCCGTAGGGCTGACCTCTCATGACCACTCTCATGACCTCACTTAACAAATTCATTACCTTTTCGTGAATAAACGGGGCAACTTCGCACCCTTTGTCCTGCTGGTTTTAATCCCCTTTGGTTGTATGACTTTTCTCCTTTTTCAAAAAAACACTTGGGAACAGTGCCTCCTTCAGGTCTGGCGGGGAGCTTGGTTCATCCACTTCTTGGGGTGCCCGCCTCTCTCCTTTCTGTGTGCTTGGTGTTCAGAGGTGTCTATTTGTTCTCCTTAATATGGGGCGCCTGCCCCAAGGGACATGGTCTTCGACGGAGTCGTAACTCCTGGGGCTCTGTGTACGGAGCTGGGGGAAGGAGGAGGCATAGGAAATGGGAACCTAGCTGAAACAGGGGTTGAGTCTGGCAATGGATGAGGGTGCTTCTGGCTGCCCAGGCTTCTGCCAAGAACCATTCCTGAGATGAGAGCTGCTGTTCCCATGGAAACGAGTGGCCTCCTCCACCCCTCCCTGGGCCCCCTGGTGTGATGCTGTGTCTGTGTATTCTGTACAAAGGTACTTGTCCTTTCCCTTTGTAAACTACATTTGACATGGATCAAATCAATATAGACAAACAAAAAAACCCTAACACAGACTCTGTCTCTAAGTAGTCACATTGGGGGTTCGGCTTCAGCATGTTAATTTGGCGGGGGACACAACTGAGTCCATAACAATAAATATTTAAATTGTTTCAAATTTGGGATTACTATAAGCAATTCTGCAGTGAATTTACAATTTAAACAATGGAGGTTTATAGATGGTTTATAGATTATACACATTTAACACAGGATAGTGGTGTTTTATCTATCTGAACCAATTTGTGTGATCATCTCTGTATTTTCTGCATACTGTCCATAGTCCCACCACACAGATAAGTCTTTTAAATATGTGTTTTATTAATTGGATAATTTTTTTTTTTTTGAGAAAAAAGCATGAGAGGGAGAAAGAATCTTAAGCAGACTCCACGCTAAGCACAGAGTGTGGGGCTCTTATCTCTTGACTGTGAGATCATGACCTGAGCTGAGATCAAGAGTCAGATGCTTAACCAACTGAGCCACCCAGGTGCCCCCAGATCGGTCTCTTTAATACACTTCAGTGTGATAAAGAATGTATTTTGTATGAATTCGTTTTTCGTTGATAATCACTGATGATGATGATGGTGTGTGTGTGTGTGTGTGTGTGTGTGTGTAGTATATATATACTATATATATATATACTACTATATATATATACTATATATATATATACTACTATATATATACTATATATATATATACTACTATATATACTATATATATATATATATATATATATATATATATATATACTACACACACACACACACATCATCATGTATATATACACATATATATATGTATTCTTCTGGATTTTCCTTTTCACATCTTTTAGCATTTTCTTATAAGGTCATTTGTCATTTTAATTGATTTCAAAGGCTCTCACGACATTAAAGAATTAAGACTTTGTTGGTAACAGAGACAGAGCACGAGCAGGGGAAGCGCAGAGAGAGGAAGACAGAATCCAAAGCAGGCTCTAGTCCCTGAGTTTTCAGCACAGAGCCTGATGTGGGGCTTGAACCCACAAACTGTGAGATCATGTCTTGAGCAGAAGTTGGATGCTCAACCAGTTGAGCCACCCAGGTGCCCCAGCTTGTCTCTATTTTCAGTCAGCACTGTTCTTTTGTCTAACTGCTCCTCCCCTTTGTTCTGTTATGGGCTAAATTGTGTGCAGTTCTGACTCCTGTGTTGAAGCCCTGACTCTCAGTGTCTCAGAATGTGACTGTATTTGGAGAGAGTGCCTTTAAAGAGATCAGTGAAGTAAAATGAGGTCATTAGGGTGGGTCTTCATCCCCTGGGAGTGGGACCTTTACAAGGGGAAGATTAGACACAGCACAGACCCAGGGTGGCAGGGGGAGGACACAGTGGGAAGGTGGTAGTCCTCAAACCAAGGAGAAAGACTTCAGAAGAAATCAATGTGGCTGACACTTTGATCTTGAATTCCAGCCTTTAGAACTGTGGGGGACATTTAAAAATATATATATTTAATGGGGCGCCTGGGTGGCTCAGTCGGTTGAGCGACCAACTTCGGTTCAGGTTATGATCTCACGGTTTGTGAATTCGAGCCCTGCATCGGGCTCTGGGCTGACAGCTCAGAGCCTGGAGCCTGCTTCTGATTCTGTGTCTTCCTCTCTCTGCCCCTCCCCCACTCATGCTGTGTGTGTCTCTCTCTCTCTCAGAAATAAACAAACATTAAAAAAATTAAAAAAAATATATTTATTTTTGAGAGAGAGAGAGAGCACGCACTTGAGTGAGGGAGGGACAATAAGAGAGGGGGACAGAGGATCCAAAGCAGGCTCTGTGCTGACAGCAGAGAGCCTCATGTGGGGCTTGAACTCCCTGTGAAATGACGACCTGAGCCAAAGTCTGATGCTTAATCAACTTAGTTACTCAGGCACCCCTGGGGGACTTTTTTGTTGTTGTTTAAGCCACCCAGTCTGTGGTGTTTGTTATGGCAGCCTCAGCTTACTTATGCCCACTCCAACCCAGGAAATTGTCTCCTACAGTGGGGCAAGGATTCCTATTGTCTCCTTCTCCCCACTGCCCCCTGCGTCTTTCTCTTTCTGTCTCATCCCATCAACCTAGAACAAGGTTTGACCCATAGTAGCCACCTAGATACCTGCTAAATGAATGAAGAGGATCTGAGCAGTTTTATTTTGGTTTGAATTTGAGAATGTCTGCTAAGGTATGCCTAAGTTATTGCATCAAAGAAGCGTAAATAGGATAAAGTTTGTCTTTTGAACAGATCTCTGTCTCTGGTTGTCTCAGGGCAAGTGGGTAGGCTCCATTATACTTAATGTACTAATATACTCTTCCATTTATGATTCAGAATGGCTGCTCCTGTTCCTACCGTCTCATCTGTATCCTAACCAACAAGAAGAAGGAAATGACTATTGATGTTGCATTCATATATCTTAAAAATCTGACGTGTGTTGGCATACAAAGTTTCCCTTCATATTTGATAGGTTAGAAAGTCACATGACTTATGAAACTGCAAGAAGAGCTGAGAAATACAGTCTTGGGTCAGGTGGCCATATGCTGAGCTAAAACTATTAAAGGAAGAAGGGGAGAATGAATATTGGAATGTAGTTACTCTGCCACAGTGAGTATAGGAAAATGTATTTTGAGTTCCTAAATGCTGCCTTTTAAATATTTTACTTTAAAAATCAAAAGAAAGGATAACTGAAGTTACTTTCTTGTGTGCATTAAATTTTGAGTGATGAGAGAATTTGACTTATAGTCCAGAAATCGTATTCTTGAAACATTTAAGCCATATTCTATTTGTACGTGTGGATTTCTTTTTATGCCTCAAGATGAGAAAAGGATGGCTATATAAAGGGAATGAAGAAAAATTAGCAAATTATGTGGTAGTAATCACTAGAAGAACTAGAAATAAAATAGTTTCAAATGGTTACCTTTGGAAGTAAAGGAGATGTGACATAAAAGTATTCCTTTCATTATATGTCCTTCTGTACTATGGCTTCTTAAAGATCGTGTGCCTGAACTGTTTTAATGCAAATTAGACTGTTTAAAGAATAGGATTTTATAAAAATGAAGATAGAAAGTATAAACTAAAATAGGCAATGAGAAGAATACTTAAAATCAATAAAATGGCAAGTTCAGAAAGTATGTTTTACACTTTATCTTTCTTTATCTTGAGGATGAAACCCAAGAGCGTACAGGAGGCTTGATGATCCAGGGCTTTTTAATGAACGATGTGCTATAGGGACTAAGAATGTAATGTCACCTGATCGATCCCTGTGGTGGTTACGTGAAGATGGGTCCCTCAGGGAGCTAGGATCTATTTTTGTTCACAGCAACTTTCAAGACTTTTCTGTCCACCCCATTCCTCCATTTTAGGAGTGTGATACCCTCTTTTTTTGACAAAGCATTTAGATTTAAGGAAGGTACTCCAAATATGAGCCCTGGGTCTTGGTCATATGTAAACACTAAATTGCAAGTAGTGAGTGGTAGAAAGACTAAGGTCTGTGTGAGGCTGTCATTCCTGAGCTGTCTTCTGCACCAGGGTGGCTGAGAGGCTTCTTGGAGGCATTCATAGAGGCATCCTTTCTTCCTGACCAAAGTGAGTTCCTCCCACCTCCACATTCATTGCTCTCGTATTATAGTGAGCCCTGCCACAAGACAGGTATCACTGTGCTGGTGAGTGTTAAGGTGCTAGCCCATGGTCACCTGGTTGTCTTCAGACCCATGGAAGGCTTTTCTTTTTGGGCCAGTCAAACCTGGTGTGAATCCAGTAGTTCCATTTTACCTGCTAAGCCAGCTTGGGCCACTTCTAACCCCTCTGGCTCTGAGTTCATGCCTGTGCAACGTGGACTCTCCTAGGATGGCTAGAAGCTCAGGTGAGAAAATGCCTACTCTGGCTGTGTCATCGAGGGGTCATATTAAATGTAAGTTTTCCGGGCGCCTGGGTGGCTCAGTCCATTAAGTGTCTGACTCTTGATTTCACCTCAGGTCATGATCTCACGGTTTGTAAGCTCGAGCCCCACGTCGGGCTCTGCACTGACAGGAACCTGCTTGGGATTTGCTCTCTCCCTCTCTCTCTCTCTGCCTCTCCTCTTCTTTCTCTCTCTGTCTCTCAAAATAAATAAGTAAACTTTAAAAAAAAATGTAAGTTTTCATCCTGGCTGCATGGTACCTGGAGATCTTTGAAGAAAACTACCTGCCTGACTTCAGATTGACCAAACAGAAAACTTTGGAGGTGGGGGAAGTTGAGGGACAGTAGTATTAAAAACAAGAAGAAAACACACCCATACAGCTTTTCCCAGGAGCTGGCTGGAGAAACACTGCCATAGAAGATAAAATGCACCTGCGCCTGTGGGGCCTGGATGGACCAGGAGGTACAAATCAACCAGAATTCAAAAGTCGTCAACTCTTCGCCTATGCTTCAAATTGAAGGGGTCTCAGTAGGCTCCTGTTTATTTCACCACATGATTGAGTGTCTGTGACTGAGTTCCACTGAGAAAATCGCTGTTTGATGTTACATCTTCTCTCCTGAAGGCCCCGCAAAAAAATGTCTCCATGCCTGTGTAGCTACTGCATTAACATACCGGTTCTGTTTTCAGGGGTTCGTTAGTCTCCAGGAAGAAAAACCCAGACTTGTGATCTGACCTAAGTCAGCTTGACCGATGAGGGCTCTTTTGACAAATACTCCAGCCCCCAGTGATCATAGATAGGTAGGTGTTACAGATCTCTTCCTCCAAACCCCATCCAAGATGATAGGTTACAAGGCAATCAAACACATAATAGTAAGAAGGCACAAAAGTGGGGGCTCCCCAATCCATTCCTATACACTGAGTGAAGCCTGCCACCTACACTTGGGCATTTTAATGTACCCTTTGCTTTACTGGTTCACTGTGAAGTCAGTGTGGGGATAATCCAAGGGCAAAGGCAGCTGAACTTAACAGTTTGGTCAGGCAACAGAACACCCATTAAGTGTGTACTGGGGGAGGCACAGGAACGCGTGGTTTTAGACCCTAAGAATTACTGCAAGTTACTAGGCTGCTGAACCTATCATGTTTTTCTTCTCATGCCCATCATAGTTGAGACCCCATGGAATTATTTCTAGCCAACCACCTAACTGACCTCTGACTGCCCCATTGATAAATTATTGCCAATAGTGTATATTTTTCGTTGGTGAAATGAGTCATGTTTGAGAAATACAGGTGGGTTAGAAATACTACATAGGCACTCCTGCCTTGCACGCAAAGGGTTATGACAGGGGTCACCAACTTGTTACGAAAAGGGTCAGATAAAAAATATGTCAGGCTTTGAGGGCCATCTAATTGATATTGCAACTATTCAGCTTGGCTATGGTGGCATGAAAGTCACCACAGTCAATATGTAAATAGTTCTCTTGTAATAAGATTATAGTTACGTTAGGTTGTTCACTCATGGTATAGAAGAATCTGGCAAGTTCAGGATCTTGTTTACTTTGGAACAGTAGAAGCACCTGATTCTTCTATCCCTGAGTGTTGCCTTACGTAGGGGATTCTGTTCTGTGATATCAGACATCCGGAAGGCTAGCTGCTAGAACATGTTTGTATTTTCCTTGTGTGTAACTTCTGTGTGAGGACAGAGAGCTGAGACCTCAGTAGGCAAACAAGAGCTGGCTGTGGGACTTGGTGGGGGCTGTTGTTCCTTGTCCAACTCCATGTAAAGGCAGGGGAGTGGAGAGGACACCTGTGGCCTTCTCTCCCTTTGAATCAGAGGAGGCCACCATTTGCCAACAAGAATGCAGTGATTGTCAATGACCCAATTGGCTTAAGTCTGTGTGTAACTGTCACTCAGGTGAAATTTCAGAAGTGAACTGACCTGGCCTACTACATGGCTTTCAGTTTATCTTGATCCTGGAAGCTGGCCTCTCTGCGTTGGTCGTAATTACATGGATTAAAACAGTTAAAACATTTTCTTCTCTTTGTATATAAAATTGATTATGTGTGTGTGTGTGTGTGTGTATACGTGTATATATATATATATATATATATATATATATATATATGCACATAGCATGAAAGTAACCATTTTAACCACTGTTTATTTTTTTTTAAGTTTATTTGGAGAGAGAGAGAGAGAGAGAGAGAGAGAAAACATAAGTGGGGGAGGGGCAGAGAGGAAGAGAGAGAATTCCAAGCAGGCACCACACTTCTAGTGCGGAGCCCCATGTGGAGCTCAAACCCACAAACTGTGAAGTCATGACCTGAGCTGAAACTAAGAGGTGCTTAACTGACTGAGCCACCCAGGCTTTTGTCTTTTTGTGACTGGCTTATTTTACTTGGCATAATGTCTTCAGGTTGATGCAAATTGTAACATGTATCAGAATTTCTTTCTTTTTTAAGGCTGAAGAATATTCTAGTTTATGTGCAGACCGCATTTTGTTTATCCATTCATGCGTCAGTGGTTGTTTGGATGGTTTCTAGTTTTTGACTGTTGTGAACAGTGCTGCTATGAATATTGCTGTACAGATAACTCTGTGAGCTCCTGCTTTCAGTACTTTGGGGTACATACCCAGAAGTGGAATTGTGGGATCATACTATGATTCTATGTTGAAAGTATTTTTATTTAATTTTTTTCACATTTATTTATTTTTGAGAGAGCAAGACAGAACATGATCAGGGGAGGGGCAGAGAGAGAGAGAGAGAGAGAGAGAGAGAGAGAGAGCGAGCGAGCAGGGACATAGATTCTGAAGCAGGCTCCAGGCTCCGAGCTGTCAGCACTGAGCCTGACGTGTGGCTTAAACTTACAGACTGTGAGATCATGACCTGAGCTGAAGTCGGATGCTTAACCGACTGAGCCATCCATGTACCCCTCTGTGCTGAAAGTTTTGAGCCACCATACTGTTTCCCCAATGGCTGCATCATTTTACATTCCTACCTGCAATGTATAAGTCTGCTAATTACTCCACATCCTCTCCAACATTTGTTATGGTCTGTTTTTTTTTTTTTTTCCCAACGTTTATTTATTTTGGGGACAGAGAGAGACAGAGCATGAACAGAGGAGGGGCAGAGAGGGGGAGACACAGAATCGGAAACAGGCTCCAGGCTCTGAGCCATCAGCCCAGAGCCCGACGCGGGGCTCGAACTCACGGACCGCGAGATCGTGACCTGGCTGAAGTCAGACGCTTAACCGACTGTGCCACCCAGGCGCCCCATGTTTTTTTTTTTTTTAATAGCCCCACTAATGCACATGAAGTAGAATATCATGTGGTTTTGATTTGCATTTCCCTAAGGACTAGTGATGTTGGGCATCTTTTCATGTGCTTATTGGACATTTGGAGAAATAACTATTTTTTGGAGAAATAACTATTTAAATATATTGCCTAATTTTTAAAGTTTATTTAATTATTTTGAGAGGGAAAGAGCGAGCGAGCAAGAGCTTGAGCAGGGCAGGGGCAGAGAGAGAGGGAAAGAGAGAATCCCAAGCAGGCTCTGTGCTGTCAGTGTAGAGCCTGATATAGGGCTCAGTCTCACAAACCGTGAGATCATGACCTGAGCTGAAATCAAGAGTCGGACATTTAACCAATGGAGCTAATAAAGCACTCTGAAAAGTTTTTATTTATTCCAGTTAGTTAACATACAGTTAATATTAGTTTCAGGTGTACAATATAGATATTCAACACTTCCGTATACCACCCAGTGGTCATCACAACAAGTGCGTTCTCTTAATCCCCATCACCTATGTCACCCACCCCTCTACCTACCTCCCTTCTGGTAACCATCAGTTTGTTCTCTATAGTTAAGAGTCTGTTTCTTGGTTTGCTTTTCTTTTTTTCCCTTTGCATATTTGCTTTGTTTCTTAAATTCCACATGTGAATGAAATCATATGGTATTTGTCTTTCTCTGAGCATAATGCTCTCTAGCTCCATCCATGTCCTTGGAAATGGCAAGATTTCATTCTTTTTTATGGATGAGTAATAATTCCATTTTTCTGCCTATCTATCATCTATCTATGTATCACATCTTCTTTATATATTCATCAGTCATTGGACCCTTGGGCTATTTCCATAATTGAGCTTTTGTGGATAATGCTGCTATAAACATTGGGGTGCACGTATCCCTTCAAATTAGTATTTTTGTATTCTTTGGGTAAATACCAAGTAGTGTGCTTCCTGGATCCTATCTCCTACATGATTTTTAAACTGTGTGTCCCAAAGTGGTTCCTTGGAACACTGGTTTTGCAGCATCTTAAATGGGCTTTTTGAGTAAAAAGGGTTCTGAGACCAAATACTAATGGTATGCTTTGGGTTCCATAAAGCCTAAACTTTTTTTTGCTTGTGAAATGCTTGGAACATTAATACACTAATACATACATAGTAAACCTCTGAGTCAGAGAGTATGAAATATATTTCTCAAGCTTAACTGACCACAGAGCTCTTTTTATGTAGAAAAATTTGCAGGACTAGACTTTGCTGAAGAGGATGTAGGGAGTGCTGTGCTAGCTTGCTTTGTCACTGGTTGTCAATTTTTTTTGTTTTACTACATGCCTATGCTCTGTTCTTAGCATCAGCATACTCATGGCTGATGGCTTCCCTCACTGTTTTCTCCTTTTGCTCACCTGTTCTAGTCAATGGGCAAATCTTGATTCTTCCTCCCTAAAGAGAACTTGAACCCATCCCCTTTACTTTATTTTCCCAGTCCTTAGTATGGTTGCTTGTACTTATACAAACTGTCTGAATGGGTCTTGCTCTATACCAAGCTACCAGAATGGTCTTTTGAAAACGTAAATTAGGGGTGCCTGGGTGGCTCAGTCGGTTAAGCGGCCGACTTCGGCTCAGGTCGTGATCTCGCGGTCTGTGAGTTGGAGCCCTGCGTCAGGCTCTGTGCTGACCACTCAGAGCCTGGAGCCTGTTTCAGATTCTGTGTCTCCCTCTCTCTGACCCTTCCCCATTCATGCTCTGTCTCTCTCTGTCTCAAAAATAAATAAACATTAAAAAAAAAAAGAAAACATAAATTAGATAAAGTCATGCCCTTACTTAAATTCTGTATTATTAGTCAGCCCTGGCGTGTAGGTCATTTTGAGCTGTACTGGAAAATGATATTCAAGACCAAACTTAGTGATGTCTTCTTTTTAATAAAATTCAAGTATAATTAACATACAATGTTAAATTAGCTTCAGGTGTACAATATGATTCAACAATTCTATACATTCCTTAGGGCTCATTATAAGTGTAGTCTTAATCCCCTTCATCTATCCCTCCGTGCCCCCCTCCACCCCCCGCATAGCACCCTTCTGGCACCCACTAGATTGTTCTCTGTAGTCAAGTCTTGCTTTTTTGTTTGTCTCTTTTTTTCTTCATTTGTTTCTGAAATTCCACATATGTGTGAAATCATATGGTATCTGTCTTTCTCTGTTGAATTCATTTCACTTAGCATTATACCTTCTAGATCCATCTATGTTATTGAAAATGGCAAGATTTCATTCTTTTTATGGCTGAGTAATATTTTCTTGTGTGTGTGTGTGTGTGTGTGTGTGTGTGTATTATATATATATATACTACATTAAAAAATTTTAAGGTTTATTTTTGATAGAGAAACAGAGCATGAGTGGGGGAAGGGCAGAGAGAGTGAGAAGGAGACACAGAATCTGAAGCAGGCTCCATGCTCTGAGCTGTCAGCACAGAGCATGATGTGGGGCTCGAAACCACTGACAGTGAGATCCTGACCTCAGCCAAAGGTGGACACTTAACCGACTGAGCTACCCCGGTGCCCCACTACTGTGTGTATATGTATGTATGTATGTATATATATATATATATATATATATATATATATATATATATTTTTTTTTTTTTTTTTTTTTTTTTTTTTGAGAGAGCGTGAGCGAGTGCGGGCGCACGTGCATACGAGTGGTAGAGGGGCAGAGGGAGAGTAGGGAGATAATCCCAAGCAGGCTCCACACCCAGCAGGGAGCTGGACATAGGGCTTGATCTCACAACTGTGAGATCATGATATGAGCCCAAATCAAGAGTTGGATACTTAACCAAATGAGCCACTCAGGCATCCCTATACCACTTCTTCTTTATTTACTCATCTATGCATGGACGCTTGGGTTACTTCCATAATTTGACTGTAATAAATAATACTGCTATAGACATAGGGGTGTACATAGCCTCTTGAATTAGTGTTTTCATTTTCTTTGGGTAAATACCCAGTAGTAGAATTACTCGATCCTATGCTAGTTCTGTTTATAATTTTGTGAGGAAGTTCCTTATTGTTATCCACTGCAGCTACACCAGCTTTCATTTCCACCAGCAGTGCATGGTTTCCTTTTTTTCCATGTCCTCACCAACACTTGTTATTTCTTGTGTTTTTCATATTAGCCATTCTGACAGGTGTGAGGTGGTATCTTACGGTGGTTTGGATGCATATTTGCCTGATGATGAGTGATGCTGAGCATCTTTTCATGTGTCTGTTGGCCATCTGGATGTCATCTTTGGAGAGATGTCTGTTCATGTCTTCTACCCATTTTTTAATTTGCTTACTTGTTAGTGATGTCTCCTTTAAAAAAGTAAATTAGAGCAGATTCACAGTTATTTCTGGTCTTTTCTTGCAATTGCTTGCATTCTTCTTGAAGGAGAGAAAACAGTACTTTGCTCAGAGGTGGTTAGAGGGGTATGATACCAGTTTCCTGTAATCCACAGTCTAATGTCTCTGTACCACAGGAACCAACTGCTACTCTTGAACAGTTTAAGTTATGTGGCAGTTGTTGTTTATTGCCATGATTTCTTCGTGGTGTTTCTTGAGTACTGTTAAAATCTGATGAGACTTTTGAGTGCTATACAAGAAAAACAGATTATCCTGCTTACCAGTGGTTCTCAACAAGGCTCAGTATTCCCTGCAGCCCTGAAGGCATTTGGAATGAAAATGAGAGTTGGGAATGTCATCACTTCTCTGGGTGCTAGTGGCATTGAGTGCTCTGCTGCCCAGGATGAAAGCTGTCCTGCCCTGCATAGGACGGTTCCGCACATAGAGAATTGTCCAGTGTCAAATGTCCTCATTAAACTATTGGTCATCAAAATGCAAACTTTAGCACTGTGTGTGGGACCTCATCAAACCTATCTCCTGTGTTCTCAGCGTAACACACACACCCTCCATTTATGCTTCCTGCTCTTCTCCAACATGTGATACCTTCCTGAGCAAGTGAAACTTAATGTGTTCTTTCCTCCATCTGGAATGCTGTTCTATCTTTGACTAGTTAATAAACTCTTCCTTTTGAGCCTCTTTCCATCTCTGACCCTTTCTGCTCAGAGGGAGAGTTAGTTGCTATTGCCCTATGTTCCGCAGCACCCAGAGTGCCTCAGGGTGCTGACCCAGGTAGTCACCGGGGAAGGCACAAGTATGTTATTTCTTCTCTGGGAATACGGTAGGATGATATTTCCCTGCTCCACCTTAAATTAAGCACAGTCAAATGACTTGCTTTGGCCAATGAAGTATAAGCAGAATGGCTTTGTGTAACTTCCATGTGGACACTTCAAGAGGAAGTCATATTCTGCCATTTTCTCTTTCTGTCTGCTCTGGCAGCCAGGAGCAGGGTGGACAGTGGCTGCTCTGACCCTAGACCTTGGAATAAGGAGGATGAGAAGCAGAGCTCTCTACCAGTCCCAGTTGACATGTAACATGAACAAGAAATAAGCTGTGGGGTTATAAGTCTCTGAAATGCTGAGGTTGCTGGTTACTACAGCATGACCATGCTCAGACTGCCTGAATGACCCCTCTATTCTAACACTTATCACATGGTATTGTTACTGTTTTTTGTTTGTTTGTTTGTTTGTTTTTGTTTTTAACCAAATAAATATCCCCAGTAGGCTGTGGGCTTCTTTCTGGTAACGACTGGTTGTTTTGTTCTGGTGTTGTTACCTTTGCAAAGTAACAAGTTATAGTAAGTATTCCTGTGTAATAAATTAAGTCACCACTTACTAGCTTAGAACAATAAGATTTTTTGACCCTCATGGCTCCATGGGTCAGGAATTTGGGAGCCGTTTGACTGGGTAGTTCTGGCTCAGAG
This sequence comes from Prionailurus viverrinus, assembly GCF_022837055.1. Classification (NCBI taxonomy): domain Eukaryota; kingdom Metazoa; phylum Chordata; class Mammalia; order Carnivora; family Felidae; genus Prionailurus; species Prionailurus viverrinus. The sequence goes on from NC_062562.1 coordinate 39,717,981, forward strand.
TCACTTATGGGGTCACAATCAAGATGTCAGTTGAAGGTTTGCCCGGGCCTGAAGGATCCACATCCAAGGTTGCTCACACATATGGCTGGCAAGATGGTGGGAGGCCTTTGTGAGAGGCCTCGATTCTTTCCCATGTGGCCTTACAACATGGTAGTGATGCCAGTGATCTAAGAGGGAGGAAGATTGAAGCAACAATGTCCTTACTGAGTTAGCCTCAAAAGTCACTTCTGCTGGGGGTACTTGGGTGGCTTAGTCAGCTAAGCGTCTGATTTTCGCTCAGGTCATGATATAGTGGTTCGTGAATTCAAGCTCCACATTGAGCTCTGTGCTGACAGTGCAGAGCCTGGAGCCTGCTTCGGATTCTGTGTCTCCTTCTCTCTCTGCCCCTCCCCCACTTGCAATCTGTCTCTCTCTCTCTCTCTCTCTCTCTCTCAAGAATAAATAAATGTTAAAAAAATTAAAAAAGTCTTCTGCCGAATTTATGTGTTCCAAGTTATTCCCAAATGTGGCCCACATTCCAGAGGAGAATTAACTTTCACCTCCTTTTGAAGGAAAGGATATTGCTATGTTCTGAACATTTGTGTAAACCTGAATTCAGGGTTGAAATCCTCACCCCCAGAGATGATGGTATTAGAAGGTGGGGCCTCTGGAAGTGCTTAGGTCATGGAGTGGGGGAGCTCTAGTGGATGGGATTAGTACTCTTATAAAAGAGACCCACAGAGATCCCTTCCCCCTTTCACCACGTGGGGACACAGTGAGTTGTGTCAGCTCTGAACCGGGAAGCAGGCTATCACCAGAATGTGTGTGGCCATGACATCACTTTGATCTTGGACTTCCAGTCTCCAGAACTAGGAGAAATAATTTTATAAGCTGTGCAGTTTTGTGGCATATTGTTCTTGTAACTTGAATAGACTAAGACAAATGTCAAGAAAATCTGTGGCCATGCTTGAAAACTACCTCAGCGCACATAGTGGGCCCTCAGTAACCACATGCTGAAGGAAGGACCCACTGTTTTCATTCAGTCTGCTGGGAAGGGCCTCAGCTACTTTCCTCATGTCCTTTAAGTTCAAGTTTTCTCCCCTTCAATTAGCCTTTATTTCAAACTCCATCCCATAGTTTCTTCAGTTGATTTCTGCCCTAGAGAATGAATTATGTATAATCAGTATCTGACAATTTTTTTTTTCAGTGTGCCTGAGGATCTTAAAATAGTAAGAGAGCGAAGTCTCACCAGCCTTGTAAATTAGACGCCTCAAAAATTGTCATAGGAAAGTAACTTGAAATTTTGTCCTTTCCACAGGTTGCCAAAACCACCTTTATCTTGTTATTAGAGGATTTTTCCAAACTGGCAATTAGATTTGGGATTCCATCAGACCCACTTGTAACTCTGAAGAGTGTCCTTTTCCTCATCTGTGGTATTTTTGGACAAAGCCCTGGCTGGTCTCCTTAGCCAGGTCAGCCCTGTCAGTGTTAGGCATACTTGTGATTCTGGGTAGCGATTCTTTTAGCTGCACAGATGTATTGACCAGAGCTAACGGAATGTAACCTTGTATTTCTCATAGGAGCAGTGGCTCACTATTCACCAACTCCACCTTATGTTTATAGAACTTAACTGCCACAAAGAATCAGAAATGACTGTGTCTACTCCTCAAGGCCCCCTTTTAACAGTGTTCCTTTGCAATTATTCAAGAACTTCAGGGCCAGGACCAGTTGCCTAATGTGTGGGGCTCAGTGCAAAATGAAAATAGAGAAATTTAAGAATATAAGAATTCTAAAATGAGCATCAAAATCAAGCAAAGAGGGCCCTCTGTGACTGCATGCATCACATGCCCACCAAGCTGGCTCTACTCATAGATTTATTCAAGCCAAAAGACACCTCTAACCGCCAGGCTGGGATGAAAGAATCTGATGGGCTCACCACAGTAGTTGATTTGGGTGGCCAGTGGTGTCATAGTTGAAGGTGAAGGCTGCATGGTTCAAAGGACCCTGCTTGTCCCCTACTGTATGATGGCCTTGTTGGTTGAGACCCTGCCCAGGATGCCATGTTCCTATTCATAGAGCTCCTATTCCATGATTTGTTACCAAATCACCAACCCTGTGGGAGGGCAGCCAGCTCTTACAGTGTGGCATGCCAGCCCAGATTTCTCCTTTTTGAAGCTCCCTTTGAGGCCTTAGTTGGGAGAACTCAGCTGTCCCTGTCCACCCTGATGGGTTTCTACAGCTTTAATTTTTGGGAGAGTAGAAGCTCCTAATATTTTCATCCTGGAAGTTCCTAGCTCTTGATGTCGATTTGCCTTTTCTCATCCCAGGGGTTTACGTAGCAAGAGGGTGGGACAACTTTGCTAACCTAAAGGACCAATAAATTAATCCCTTCAAAGTGTGAAAGCACAGCAATGTTGGCTGCATATGAAGAGGCTACTTAAGTGTCCTTACATAGAGCAAGGACACTTGCTCTAAGGGTCTTTTTAGCTTTCTGGGCCAGCCTTTAGAGTAGCTGTGAAGAATTCAAGTAGAAAGGTCACATATAGTTATATCTTTATTTGGTTTGGCCTGCCAAGATTTTTTTTTTTTAAGTTTGTTCATATATTAGATACAGAGAGAGAGAGACAGAGAGAGAAGTGGAGGAGGGGCAGAGAGAGGAGATAGAGAATTCTAAGCAGCCTCTGCACTGCCAGCGCAGAGCCCACAGAGCTTGAACCCATGAACCATGAAACCAAGAGTTGGACGTTTAACTGGTTGAGCCACCCACGTGCCCCCCATTTTTTTTTTTTTTGGTAAAATTTCAAACTAGTTGCCAACATTTAAGTTGGGAAATTTCCAAACAAGTCCAATTTCATTCTCTTTGGGAAAACCTGTATATTTGAAAACACTAGGCTTACATTCTCATATCTGCCATTGGCAGAGCAGATAGCAGCTTCTCCTATACACGAAGAACAACTGTCTTTCCTCTTCCACAGCCCTGTGTGCCCCGTCCTTCCCCTCACCTGCCTGATCTGTGTGGGGACGACTGGCAGGGACTGCTCAGAGCCTACTGGAGCCCAGCTGGTACCAGTTGTTAAATATTTCGAATATCACCCTTGCCTGGAGCCATTTGAGTTGCTAACCCTGCTTGGCAGAGAAGCAGCTGTCAGCTTCTTGCTAAAAAACAAATTTAAATTCTGACTCCAGGGTCACTCTGTTACACTGATTAATCTGTTAGATTGTCAGTATTCTCCACTATTTCATTTATTCGGAGCAGAGCTTCGAGATGAAATCTAAGAGGAATTCAGAAAGTCTGGCCATGTCTGTGCTGATGGAGTGGATACCCTGGGAAGCCAATTTGCATGAGGGCTGAGGCCCCTCCTGGAAGACAATTCATCCTGATGAAATGAGGATCCAGGTACTAGAACCTGACCTTGTTAGAGGAACTCGCTTGTCAGATAATGGCATGAAGTCTGACATCCTGATTTCTCTGCATCTAGCCTTCACTGGCTCCTCTCTGCAGCCTTACAGAGCAGAGCAACAAGTTAAAAGGGGAGCAGTGTTTCTGTACAAACTCTGGGATATTCCCCTAACAGAATTGAGTCAAAGGGCGTAAAGAGACATTTCCTATCCCTTCCCCAGAGCCCTTGCCACTCTATGAACACACCTGTACTTTATTGGCAGGGCCCTGCGGATCTTCAGTGCTCTGTGGGAGGAGAAGTGTGGGCCAGTCTTGGTGGTTTGGGGTCCTAACAATCACCCCGACACCCTTCCAGATCCTTAAACTTTTGCACACAGATGTAACGAGCCACAGGGGTTCAAGTCCAGAAACTGAGAGGATGGCAGCATGGTTATGTTGCCTGTAATTTTCTCAAAATATTTTAATGGAGATGGTGGTATGTGTGCATGTGTAAGTTAAATTTAATGTATACCCTAGGGGCTGTTGGTTAACGTTTCACGTTTTCTTAATCTGGTTACTTATTTCTGCATAACCCGCCTCCAAATTTAGTGGGTTAGGATGCAGTATATTAATATTTTTCTTGGTTCTGTGTCTGGATAGCTCAGCTGGTAGTTCTCACCGGGAATCTTTCATGTGGTTGCGGCCTGATGGTGGCTGGGGCTGCTGGCACCCGAAGCCTCATCTGGGCTGGATGTCGAAGGTAGTTTCTTTTCCTCATGTGCCTGACCCTGGGGCAGGGATGGCTGTCACAGCTGGGGGCTAGCTGGGCATCTCCTGTCTGTGATCTCTCCACCTGGCTCGCGGGGGCTTCCTCACAGCACGGCAATGTCAGGGTAGCCAGACTTCCCGGAGAGTGTCCCAAGAGACTGATGAATCTGTGACGGTTCTTACCATACCACTTACTCTTGGAAGCCATGTTACATCACTTCTCCTGTCACCAAGGCTGACTGGGATGGTTAGTTTGATGCGCCCACGTGGCTGGGCCTTGGTAACCAGATATTTGCTCTGATATTATTCTAGATGTTTCATGAAGGTATTGTTTAGATGATTTAAACATTTAAATCAATAGACTGAGTGAAACAGATTGCCCTTCCTAATGTGGGTGGGCGTCATGAAATGACTTGAAGGTCTTACTGGAAAAACACAGACCTCTCCTGAAGAAGACGGAATTCTGCTAGCAGATGGTTTTTGGATGTATGCACTATCAACTCTTCCGTGGGTATCCAGCCTGATGGCTTCCCCTGCAGATTTTGGATTGGCCAGGCATGACAGAGAGAAAGAATGACAAATTGTGAGGCGATTCCCTAAAATCTCTCTAGCTCTGTTTCCTGTTACTTCTCTTTTTCACCCTTGACTAACAGTGTCCTAGTTTTAGAGGGAGGAGCATCCAAGAAAATGTTCAGTCACCTTTACTTTATTACAGTTCTGATCTGAAATTCCCACTCTGGGGTTGGTTACTTGTATAGAAGTCATAATTTATCATTGGTCGAATGAGTGGTGTTAAAGGTGTTTGGTTGGCTAGAAACACTCTATAACACTATGTTTGAGCCAAGAAGATTAAAAAAATGACAAGCCTAATATGGCAGCAACTGCTCTTGGTCTAGGAAGTTATTTAGCTCTGTGTCCCCCACTTACCAGAGGCACCTGCTGCTTGATCTGATGAAAGAGATTATAAGTGAATGAAATTCTTTGATAAGCTTCTTGTTGAAAAGCCCAAGGGTAGAGCACCAAATGTCCCTGAGCTCACAGGATAATTTGTATGATTATTTTGAGCCAGCCTGCTTTGAGAAATGATTATACAAATGGAAACATTTGGTCCAAGGTTTGCTTTTGTTATAACATGGCCCACAGCAGTGAACCATGGAGGAGCTGTATAGCTCCCACCTACCTCCAACTGTTGGCTGTGACCACCAATGGCTCCCCCAGATCTGTCAGTGTTGACTGGCCAAATGGGCTTAGGTCATTTTGCACCATGGACTATTCTCTCCCTCTCTAAACAAGGACTTTGGGATTCATATGACTTGGATTTGCATATTGAGTTGCAGGCTGAAGAACTGAGAAAGTGCAGTCTTGGCCAAACTGGCCAGCATCCGACTCTGCTTCATCTGCATACTGGAAGGAGCACGTGTCATGCTTTCAAAGGGCGGGTGGCTCTTGCTGTCCTTGTTCAGTGCAGTGCACTGCCCTAGGCAAAGGTGGTCCACTGGGTGTCAGCTGACCCCATCTCACCAATCACATTCATTACTCCTCGTTCCATGACCAGTAGTTAGAGAGGACTTACAGAGCTTACTCTACTGCTGTGCCTTTCAGGGAAGGAGGGAGAAATCTTCTTGTGGAAATAGGAAGATGGAGAAAGGGATATTCCAACCAAGGGATTAAAGATTCCTCCTGCTAATCCCAGATGCAACTACAGAGAGATGGTGGGGTTCTGTATGAACAGTGTGGACATGAGGCACTGACATCAATGTTATTATTGTGACACTGTCCTCAGGCTGGTGATGGCTGGCAAGAGCCTTCTTTTATCCATAGGTATTATTTGTCTCCCTAAGTCGACATGGGATTCATGCCCTATTTCTCACTAACTGCCCTTTCTTTAGCCACTTAACACCAGTGTGGTGCCCTGTACTGTATTTGTGGCCAACCACAGTATTTTCTTGAGTTAAAGAGTTCAGCAATAGGAACTCAGGGCTGACTATGGGTAGGTCTGGCAAGAACATTTGGAAGGTTCCAGGCATCACTTGCAAACTTTAATAATGTCCAGATAGGCACAGGCCTTACATTTTTAATTACTTATTTATAAAATAAAATTAAGTGTATTTAAAGTATATAACATAATGATTTGATACATAGACACACATAGTAAAATAACTCCTTTAGTCAAGCCAATTAGTAACCTCTCACATACTTTTTCATGCATGATGAGAACACCTAAAATGTGTTTTAGCAAATGTCTCGTATTCAGTACAGTATTACTAATTGTGCTCATCATGCTGTATATTGTATCTCTAGATGTATTTATCCAACATAACTCCAACTTGGTACCCTTTGGCCAACATCTCTCCATTGGCCCCTCAGCCCCTGGTTGCTACCATTCTACTCCCTGCTTCTATGGATTGGGCTTCTGTAGATTCCACCTGTAAGAGATGATGCAGGCTTTGTTCTTTCTGTGTCTGGCTCCTTTTGCTCAGCATTATGTCGTGCAGATTCATCCATGTCACGTGCAACAATGTGAAGGACTCTCCTTTCAAATGAAACGCAACTTGCCAGCTTGGAGGGTGGCTTTAACATTTTTTATTATGTTTTTGAGTTCTTGGAGTTAGAGAATGAGGCATGGTGGATCTTTCCTGTTTGCATACATTGCATTCCTTCTCTGCACTCTGTGTTCGAGGGGGCCGGCCCATCTGAACCACACCAGTGGTGTCCCTTGCTTATGGCATCTGGCTGGGAGCAGCTGTGGGGAGTTCCTGCAGTGAAGTCATGCTATATCTTTCTTTTTTTATTTTTTATTTTTAAATTTTTATAAAAAAAGGTTTTTAAATGTTTATTCATCATAGAGCGTGAGTGGGAGAAGGGGAGAGAGAGAGAGGGAGACACAGAATCCCAGGCAGGCTCTAGGCTCTGAGGTGTCAGCACAGAGCTCAGTGCGGGGCTCAAACCCATGAGCCATGAGATCATGACCTAAAGTTGGATGCCGACTGAGCCACCCAGGCGCCCCCAGACCATTTACATCTCACGGCATCTTGTACCTGCAGCTCTCAGCTGTGGATGGGGCACCCTCGCTGCAGGCTTTGTGTGCCTCCATGTCTCTCTCCCGCTCCCTGCCTCTCCCCTGCTGACCCACAGTGGGCTGCTCCCTATTTTGCCCCTTCATGCCTTCGGTAATAGCCTTTCTCTACGCCCTCCCCACATCTTTGTAAATACTTTGCATGTTAAACTCCCCTTGCATTAATTACTTGAACTGAGTGTATCATCTCTTTCCTGCCTGGATGCTGACTCATACTCTATCTAGGTCAGTGGTTCTCATCTGGGGGCTATTTTTGTCCATCAGGGGACATTTGGGAATGTGTGGAGACATTTTTTGGTTGTCACAAACTGGGGGAGGGGGTGCCATTGGCATCTAGCCGGTAGAGGCCAGGAATGCTGCCAAACGGCCCACAGTGCCCAGGCCAGCCTTGTGACAGACTTACCAGTCCCAACATGTCAGCAGTGATGTGCTGGGAGACCCTGCTCTGCGGGTTAACTCTCATGTCTGCTCTACACCTATGAACTCAACACACGTTTACAAACCACATATGAAAACTGTAAAACCAATGAAATTTTAATTAACAATGTTAACTGAAAGTTAAGGATGCAGTTGTTTCCCTGACATGAAACTGGCACTCACAACAGGATGTGGTCCCGATCACTTGGGTCCTCGTTGTGTGTGCGTCTGGTGTGTCTGGACGCCCGAGCTGGGGTAACTCCCTCCCCGCGGCATGTCTCTGCTCCCGCTACTAGGAGACCTTTGCTCCTAGGGTGCACAGTGGGGTTTGTTGGCTTTTATTTGGCAGCAATATAATTTTCATCTCAAGTCTACCGTTACCATTACTCTCATAAAACCTGTGTCAATTGTTGCTTTGCTAGTTGCTGCCAACATACTCCTATATGTAATTTGCAAAGGAGAACCGTATAGCAATCCTCTGTCCTTCAGATAGTTTTAGGGATTTCATAGAAATTAAGGCAGGAGGCTCATATAACATGTTTCCCAGGAAACTCATGGGTCCCTGACAGTCTATCTTTGTGTTCCTGTGAGAGGACGTTGTTCTAGTACTGGATGGAAAATGTGAACAGACCCCTTTTCCTTCCTTGGTGATGGAGATGCAGGAAGCTTCTGCTGTGGGCAGAAGGTTTTGCAAACAGATGCACAGCTTTCTCCTTGGCTCTTTCTGTGATGGCTCAAAGATAGAGAAAGGCCTTGCTAGTAAAACCTTATCCCCAAGCTGCACAGTTGGGGGGGGGGGGTTCTCACACATTCCAATCAACATATTTTGCTTTCTCAGCACCTGCTTTCTAAATGGGATTCCCCTGTGACAGGAGGCTAGTAACTTGAGTTTTTCTCTTCATGAAAGAGATTTGTTGGATTTCCTCCTTTTTCCCCTGGCTGAGGAAGGGTGCAGGCTTCTGAAGGCTGTTGAATGGTGCACAGAACAGACGAGCTTGGCAAAGGGCTTGTGTTCTAAATTCCGCCTGGACAATGCGAACTTTATTTCTTTATCTAATAACCTCTCTGGCTGACCATATCCATCACAGAATCTTGTGTTGCTCTTTATTTTGTTCACGTGTTAGCACCTTTTGCAAATCTAAAACAATTATGAAACCATTTAAAAACAATAATGCTTAAATGCAAACGCTTAAATGTTATTAAACTGTTAGCATCTTGCTGAATTATTTCCTTATGGTTAATTACTTTATTTCTTTATAGCTCGCCATGATGGATTGCTGGTTAGTGTGGTTTTTACTCTGTAAGATAATACAGTTGCGTGCTTTGAAATGGTTAAGGGTGCCCGCCACCACTTTGAAAAATGTTTGAAAGCATTTGGTGGGGAGGGGGTGGGGGGAATTCCTTATTTTAATTTACTGTTTATTTTTAAATAAATATTTAGCTATAGTGATTTTGATGAAAAGCCCTTTACTGGCTTAATGAAGGATTTTTATGGGTCTATATAACATCAGTGTCTTAATTACTACAAATGGATAATAAACCCTTTCTCATATGTGAGAATGGGAAACACACAGAGTGAGCGCCATTAGAAACAATTGGATTTTCACTTGATAATTCAGTAAAAAAAATGTAAATACTGCAAATAACAGCCCAAGGGGTAGACTCTGCAGCTCCACCAGAAACCATAGAGCATAACTAATTTTTACAGAGATTTTCTCTGTGTTTTTTGGGCTGTGACAAAAGCAAAATATATATTCATGCAGGGAATGAAATCGTTGTTCATTTGGTGAGCACTAATTAATTTCTCTCTATATGCTGGAGACATTTAATTCCTCATCATAAAAGGTCCTTGAATTTAGGAAGATGCCCAGGGAGGACTATGTGACTCTGTGCAAGTAGCTGCAATGGACCAGGAGTGGTCTGGAGTCTTAGATTGCATGTGTGTGGCTTTAAGAAATTCACTTGGTTTTAGAAACTCACTTACTGCTAATACAGATTGGCCTTTGCCAGCTCAGCAAAAGGCCAATCAGAAAATAATTTCAGAGAGGTAGTAGTTTCAGTACTTAAAGTAAGAAAATGAAGAGCCGTTATTATACCCTTAATTTCCTAATCAGAGGTTTTCAAACCAGAGTGTGTCTAAGAATTACCTGGAAAACTAGGTAAAATGAAGATTAGGGACGGCACTCCAAGACAGTGATTCAGCTGGTTTGGGTAGAGTCCAGAGACTTATTTATTGATAAGGACCACATGTATGGCTCATGTTTTGAAAGCATTGATTTCTTTTGGGAGGTTAAACATGCCCCTTGAATTTGTTCTTTTATTTTTATTTTTTTCCCCATTACATAAGATTATTTAATTTTACTTAGTTCCTAATCAAATGAACCGAAATTTCAAGTTCAAAATCTTAAAGCTTACTCATATACAGAATAGAGATGACCTCTGCTTATATGCAGAGATCATTCTAGAAAATGGAAGTTACTTTCAAAAAGTGGCATATAAGTTAAGTACATAAGTGTTTCTGTTCTTTTCTGTATAGCTCTGGTTTGAATTAAGGTAGGAGCACTGAGAATCCAGAATCTTAGTCTGTAAAAAGATAGTATCTCCAATTCCAAAAACATACTTTATAGGCTTATTATAATGAGATTTTGGTTGCATCTGTCTCTGCAATGATAGTTGATTAAAGATTTCTCATTTTGGGATTTAGCATTTGTTTCCAGTAGCATAAAGCATTTCCTTTGCCCTGTACTTTGTTACCCTTTGGAACAATAGTCTCAGTATTTCATAATGTCGTATTTTTAAATGATCTGGTTACAAACCTAAAACATTTTCTTCTTCTACTTCAATTGAAGGATCTATGAAATTGCCTCATTTTTCTTATCAAAAGAATGTGTCCACCATATCTAATCCAAGAAGACCCCTGGGGTCCTGTGCAGTTCCTTTTTTTTTTTTTAATTAAAAATAATTTTATGGAAGTACAATTGACCTACAATATCCTCTTGGTTTCAGGTGTATATATAGTGATTCAATATTTTTATACATCATAAAATGATCTCCAGAATGTCTATCAGCATACAAAGTTAATGCAATACTAAAAACTATATTTCCTATGCTGTACATTGCATATCCATGACTTGTGTGTGTGTCTGAAAATTTGTACCCTTAATCCCTTCACCTCTTTCTCCCATCCCTTCCCTTCCTTCCCTGCTCTGGTAACCAGTGGTTTGTTTCCTGTATCTGACTTTGTTTCTGTTTCTGTTTTGTTTGTTTATTTTGGTTTTTTTTTTTTGGGGGGGGGTTCCCACATATCAGTGAAACCATACAGGTCTTTGTCTTTCTCTGACTTACTTTACTCAGCATGATATCCTCAAGGCTCATCCATGTTGTTGCATATGGCAAGATTTCATTCTTTTATGGCAGAGTAATATTCCTGTGTGTGTGTGTGTGTGTGTGTGTGCGCGCGGTGCGCGCGCGTGCTTAGCACATCTTTTTTTATCCATTGAACATTGCTGGACATTTACATTGTTTCCATGTCTTGGCTATTATGACAATGATGCAATAAACACAGAGGTGCACTCATCTCTTTGAATTGGTGTTTTTGTTTTCTTGGATAAATATCCAGAAGTGAGATTACTGGATCATAGGGTAGTTCTGTTTTTAATTTTGGGAGAAAACTCCACAGTGTTCTTCACAGTAGCTGCACCAATTTACAGGACTTCCAGGAGTGCATGAGGGCCTCCTCTTCTCAACATCGTGCCACCACTTGTTATTTTTTCCTTATGATAATAGCCAACTTAATAGATGTGGGCTATATCTCATTGTAGTTTTGATGGGCATTGTCCTGATGACAAGTGATGTTGAGCATCCTTTTCATGTGCCTGTTGGCCATCTGTATGCCTTCATTGGAAAAAAGTCTTTTCAGGTCTCCTACCCAGTTTTAAAACTTGGGTTGTTTATTTACTTATTTACTTTTGATACAAAGTTGTGTAAGTTCTTTATGTATTTTGAATATTAACCCCTTACCAGATGTGTGATTTGCAAACACCTTTTCCCATTCAGTAGGGTGCCTTTTCATTTTGTTGCTGGTTTCCTTTGCCTTGCAGAAGCTTTTTACTTGATGTAGTCCCATTTGTTTATTTAGCTTTTTTTCTTTCCTGAAGAGACTGGTCCATAAACAAAATACTCAACTTTTTGAAGCTTACTACTCATTTTTTTCTTCCAGGAAATTTATGGTCTCAGGTCTTACAGTCATGTCTTCAATTAATTTTGAATTTATTTTTGTATATGTATAAATAGTGGTCTAGTTTCATTCTTTTGCAACTGGCTGTCCAGTTTCTCACACCATTTATTGAAGAGGCTGTCTTTTCTCCATTATATACTCTTTCTGCTTTATCATAGATGAATTGACCATATATGTGTGGATTTATTTTGGGGCTCTCTATTCTATTCTGTTGATCTGTGTGTTTGTTTCATGCCACTACCATAATGTTTTGATTGCTGTATATTTGTGGTGTAGTTTGAAATTGGGGGGTGTGATGCCTCGAGCTTTGTTCTTCTTTTTCAAGATTGTTTTGGCTCTTCAGGGTCTTTTGTGGTTCCACACAACTTTTAGGATTTTTTGTTCTAGTTCTTTGAAAAATGCCATTGGTATTTTAATGGGGATAGCACTGAACCTGTAGATAGCTTTGTGCGATATCGACATTCTTTTAATCCATGAACAAAGGATATCTTTCCATTTATGTGTAATGTCTTTTAATTTTTTTGAAGTTTATTTATGTTGAGAGAGAGAGAAAGAGGGAGGAAGAAGGAAGGGAAGGAGGCGGGGGGGGATCAGAGATAGAGAATCCCAAGCAGGCTTCACACAGTCAGCACAGAGCCTGACATAGGCCTCCTACTCACTAACTGCGAGACCATGACCTGAACCAAAATCCAGAGTCAGAAGTTCAACCAACGAAGCCATCCAGCTCCCTATTTGTATTGTCTTTAATTTCTTTCATCAATGTCTTACAGGTTTCAGGATTCAGGTTGTTTACTTCCTTGGTTAAATTTATTTCTAGGTATTTTATTCTTTTAAATACATTTGTGGGGCCGCTGGGTGGCTCAGTTGGTTGAGTGTCTGCTGATTTCAACTCAGGTCATGATCTCACAGTTCGTGAGATTGAGCCTTGTGTGTTAGCAGTGCAGAGCCTGCTTGGGATTCTCTGTCTCCCTCTCTCTGCCCCTCCTCTGCCTGCTTGCTCTCTCTCAAAAATAAATAGATATTAAAAAATATTTCTAATTGTAAATGGGATGTTTTCTTAATTTCTCTTTCGGATAGTTTGTTATTAGTGTATAGAAACACAACCAATTTCTGATGTTCATTTTGTATCCTGTGACTTTATTAAATTCATTTATTCTAATAGTATTGTTGGTGGAGTCTTAGGGTTTTCTCTATATAGTATCATGTCATCTCCAAATAGTGATGGTTTTACATCTTCAACGTAATCTTCAATTTTACCTTTGCAATTAGGATACATTTTACTTCTTTTCCTTAACTGATTTCCAATACTATGTTGGAATAAAAGTGATGAGAGTGGGCATCCTTATCCTGTGTCCTGATCTTAGAAGAAAAGCTTTCAACTTTGCACTGTTGACTATGATGTTAGTTGTGGGTTTGTGGTAGATGGTCTTTTTTGTTTGTTTGTTTAAGGTACATTCCTACTATATACATTTTGTTGAGAGTTTTTAGCATAAAAAGATGGATGTTGAATTTTGGTCAAATGCTCTTTCTCTGTCTATTGAAATGATCATATGATTTTGTTTTAATTTCTTATTTTTTTTTGGGAGAGAGCCAGAGAGAGCGCGCAAGAGAGAGAGAATGAGAATCCCAAGCAGGCTCCTGTCAGCATGGAGTCGAATGTGGAGCTTGAACTCACAAACCGTGAGATCATGACCTGAGCAGAAAACAAGAGTCGGTTGCTTAATTGACTGAGCCACCAACACACCTTTGATGATCATATGATCTTTATTATTTGTTTTGTTAATGTGCTGTGTCATATTGGTTGATTTGTGGATCTTAAACCATTCTTGCATTCCAGGAATAAATACCACTTGATAGTGGTGTTTGATCCTTTTATTTTTATTTTCATTTATTTTTTTACCAGTATAATTCCCTTTACTGTTTTTTCTACTTGGAATGATTTTTAAAAATTTCTTTTAAATATGAAATTTATTGTCAAATTGGTTTTCCATACAACACCTAGTGCTTATCCTAAACAGGTGCCCTCCTCAATGCCCATCAATATATTGTTGAATTCAACTTGATAAGATTTTGTTGAGCATTTTCCAATCTGTGTTCATCAGGGATATTGGGCTTTTTTTTTTTTTTTTTTTTTTTTTTTGATAGTGTCTTTGGTTTTGGTATACAGGGTAATGAATTTGGAAGCATTCATCCCTCTTCAGTTTTTTGAACAATTTGAGAAGGACAGGTACTAATTCTTCAATGTTTGGTAGAATTCAACTATGAAGCCATATGTCTTGAAAGTTTTTGGGGGATAGGTGAGGGGAGCTTTTAAGTTATTGATGGAATTTCATTACTTGTAATTGTTCTAGAAAATATTCAGATTTTCTGTTCCTTTGTGATTCAGTCTTAGAACATTGTGTGTTTCTAAGAAGTTATCCATTCGTCTAGGTTTCCCAATTGTTGTCTTAATTATTCACAGTAATCTCTTATCACCCTTTGTATTTCTGTGGTGTCAGTTTTAACTTCTCTTTCATTTATGATTTTATTTGGACCTTCTCTCTCTTTTTTGTTATTTATTTGTTTATTTTTCTCCTGGTGAGTCTGGCTATAGGTTTATTGATTTTGTCTTTTCAGAGAAGCAGCTTTTGTTTCATTGATTTTTTTTTTTAGTCTGTTTTTCATTTATATTTACTCTGGTCTTTATTATTTACTTCCCTGAGTTTTGGGCTTGTTTTGTTTTTCTAGTTCCTGTAGATATAAAGTTAGATTGTTTATTTGGAATTTTCTTATTTCTTAAGGTATACCTGTATTGCTATGAACCTCCCTCTGCAAACTGCTTTTGCTGCATCCTATAGATTTTGGAAGTTGGATTTCATTTTCATTTGTCTCAAGGTATTTTTTGATTTCCTCTTTGATTTCTTTTTTGACCCATTGGTTGTTTAGTAGCACATTGTGTAGTCTCCTCATGTTTGTTTGTGTGTGGTGTTTTTCCAGTTTTCTTCTTGTAATTGATTTCTAGTTTCATGCAGCTGTAGTTGGGGGAGATGCTTGATAAGATTTCAGTCTTCTTAAATTTATTGAGACTTGTTTTGTGGCTTAAACATTGGCCTGTCATGGAGAATGTCCCAGCATACTTGAAAAGAATGTATATTTCTACAGTTTGGGACAGAACGTTCTGTATATATCTGTTAAGTCCATCTGCTCTAATGCATTAAGGCTAATGTTTCCATATTTTCTGTCTTGATCTATTTATTTATGTAAGTAGGGTGTTAAAGTCACTGACTTTTATTATGGTGCTGTCAACTTTTTCCTTAATGTCTTTTAAATTTTACCTTATATATTTAGGTGCTTCTCTGTTGGGTGCATAAACTATTTATGTATCCTTTTTTTGGATTCACCTCTTTATCATTATATAATGCCTTCTTTGTCTTCTGTTACAGTCTTTGTTTCAAAGTATATTTTATCTGATAACAGTATTGCTATACCACCTTTATTTTCAATTTGCATGGACTACTTTTTTCTGTCCCTTCACTTTGTGTGCGTGTGTGTTTAGATCTATAGTGAGTCTTTTATAGGGAGCATGCAATTGGGTCTTGTTTTTTCATCCATTCAGCTACTCTCTTTTGATTGGAGCATGAATCAATTTACATTTAAAGTACTCATTGGTGGGTATATACCTACTGCCTTTTTATGTTTTTTCTGGTTGTTTTTGTAGCTCCTCTCTCTTCCTTTCTTCTTCTCTTGGTCTCTTCTCTTGTGGTTTGATGGTTTTCTTACTGTTATTTTTGGGTTCCTTTTCTCATTATTTTTGTGTTTCTATTATTAGGTTTTTGGTTTGCGATTACCATGAGGTTCATAAATATATATGGCAGTCTGTTTCAAGCTGGTAGTTGCTTCAGTTTGAATGCATTCTGAAAGCACTATGTTTGTCCTCCCCCCATCCCGTGTTTTATGTTAGTGTCTTCATACTGTATTCTTTCAGCTGTCATTTGTTCTTTCTGATATTTTCTAACTCTTTGTTGAAGTTCTCACAGTGTTCCTCTCTTCTTCTCCTGAGTTTAGTGAGCATCTTTATGACCAATATTTTGAATTCTTTTTCAGGTAATTACTTATTTCTAATTCATTAGATTTTTTCCCCCTCGTGTGTTATCTTGTTCTTTTGTGAAACATACTGTTCTGTCTTCTCATTTTGTTTGACTTTGTTGATGTCTTTGAATTTGGCTTAACAGCTACCTCTTCCTGAAGGTGTGACCTCGTGTAGGACCTGAGCAGCTGATGTGGACTGCATATGCCTGACAGCTTTGGCAGGCCAGCTGGAGCTAGAACAGTTTTGAGCCAGGGAGGTCCCAAGACTGGCCATGTCACGCCCCCCCCCCCCCCCCCCCCAGCTGGATGCTGGAGTTGGAGTGGGCATGGACTGGGTGTCTCAGGCTATAATTCACCTTGGCCACCTTGTTGGGATTGTTAGAACTGAAGCAGGTATGGGCCCTAGTCTAGCTGGCTGGTCTAGAATGCTGAACCCTGCTCCTACTTAGGCCATCATGGTGGAGGGGGAATGTAAAAAATGGTGCTCACCAATGCCTCTTACCACAGAGAGAGTTCCAGCAGTTTTCTGCCCATTTGGCAGATGATCTAGGGTTATTAAATGCATTTCTTTCGCTTACAGTCTAGTTGCCTTTTAAACCACTATTTATGTACTTGGCCCCAGGGCAGGTGAGTCTGTATGTGGGCTATTCAGTTATATCCCTTCCCTAATGCAGGTTGTCTCATTGGGGTTGGGTTCTCATCATTTCTGTGTCTCCATCTGTCCTACCCTTTTCTCTCTGGTCTCTCTATCCTTTGTTGTGCAGAGGCTACTTAATCAGTCTTCAGTTCTTCAGGAGGAATTGCTCTAGATGTAGGTATAGATTTGGTGTGTCTGTTGGAGAAGGTAGTTGCAGGGTCTTGCTGTGCTGCCATTTTGAACCACCTTTCCTGTTACCTTAGGTAATTGTTAAATTTTCCTTATCAGTTTAAAAATTGAAGTTCAAGTTTTGATTAAAAAAGTAATAGTTTTCAATTCTTGAAAGATTAAAACAGTACAAAGAAAACAAAAATTGCTCAATTCTACTGTGACACAATTCCATTAATATTTTGGCACAGTTGAGTTTCAGTCTTCCAAATCTAGATTTTGCTAAGAAAATTTAAATTTTACAGTACTCCCTCTTAGAAAGTTATTAAAGACATCTAGTCTATATGACCATATATTTTCTTTTTGGGGGACCACTTCCTAAGAGGAGAAAGCACTGTGGGGTTCTTGGAGATGCCTCTCTGTAATAATTCTGTTGTCGCCTCCTTTCCATACTGGTTCTCCCTCCTAATTGTCATGAAATTTTATGAGATGCAATTTGGGGATTAGTGAAAGAAATTCCTTCCTTCCTTCCTTCCTTCCTTCCTTCCTTCCTTCCTTCCTTCTAGTCCTCTCTCTCTCTTTCTCCCTCTCCCTTCCTTCTCATTCTTCCTCCTCCTTTCTCTCTGCCCTTCTCATTTCTTTCCTCAGCTGGCCCTTGATGAATAAAAACACAGACCTTCCCATGGGGATCTTATTAATCAGTACCTACATGACACACTAGAGATGTAGATTTTTCTCTGTTGTGACTGCTGTAATTTGATAGTTGCCATGCCAGTGGCCACCACATGTTTTCTTTTAGTTAAATGACATTTATTTGACATCCTTTGTCACATGAGTAATCTTTATTCTGTGCCATCCATTTATCTTCTTTCAGTCTTGAAGTGACAGTCTTTGTTCAAATAATAACAGTACCGTGAATCCATCAGTTACTGAGCATTTACAGTATGCCGGGTGCTGTTGTGAATGCTTTAAATATATTTACTCACCTAATTCTTGCACCCCTTTTAAAGGTCACAGGTGGCATCATGATTTGACAGGTGAGGCAGTGAGGCTCAGACGATTCAGGAATTTACCTTAACATGGCAGAGCTGATAAATGGTGGAGCTGGGATTCCAATCCTAGTTTCTTGGATACTAAGGTTAGTGAATTAATCACATGTTCCCCCAACAATTGAAGGGACTTTATAGAATGGCATTAGGATGTCTCCCAGTTGAGTGGCTTCATAGAACAAAATAGATTTATTTCACCCGGAAGTTCAGTGAAATGAAAAGAATCCTGTGAACTTTATCAAGGCCCAGGTTCTAATGGACTTGTTCTCAAGTCCTACTCACCAATCTCTCAAGTCAGGGCGTTCCAAACTTGAGGTTTACTTCCAGGGCTCTGTCTACATTCATTGATGCCCAAAGGTTCTGGTTTGGCATTTTGAACAAAGCCCCTGGAGGATTCAGACAGTGATGGGCTTCTTGTCATATCCATAGGGAGTCGTACCAGGAACTGTTGTGTGACTGAGGTAGTCATAAAGCAGAAAAAGCATGGTAGGTTATGAAAACACTGTGTTTGCTGAGAGGGAGACTGGTCATGGAGTGAGAACTGATAAAATGAGATCTGGTCTCTCTCTGACATGGAAAGATGATACATCTGTAGGCAAAAGGCAGGTGGAAATCTGGTTTCAGTGTGGGAAATCCATCCTAGGAGAAAGGATGTGGATATTAGTGGTACTTCAGAATAAGCTCCATTAAGCATTCCTGAAACACCGTGAAACCTGAGTTTGCTTTTAATCAAATTTAGAAGAGAGTTTTTTGAGAAAAAGAAATCAAGAATCCAAGCTCTTTATTATTAATATTATTATTATTATTGAAAACTGATGGTGGGGGGAAATGAACAAAAAGTTTTCCTCTTTGGTAAAGGCGTACCTGCAATAGCCACCTACTGTATCTGAGATCTTCCTTCACTAGGCAACAAAATTATTTTCAGTAACAATTATGAAATAACAATTATGAAATGAAACAGTAGTAATAGAAAAGAAACACAGACACTCCAAATGTTTTTTTTTACTTCATAATCATGCCCTTGAAAAATAAAGCAAAATATTACTGCATCACAAAGGAAAAGAGCAATGGATTAAAACTTTAAATCATTTTGTGTGTTTTTTTTTTAATACGAAATTTATTGTCAAATTGGTTTCCATACAACACCTAGTGCTCATCCCAACAGGTGCCCTCCTCAATGCCCATCACCCCCTTTCCCCTCCCTCCCACCCCCCATCAACCCTCAGTTTATTCTCAGTTTTTAAGAGTCTCTTATGGTTTGGCTCCCTCTCTCTCTACCTTTTTTCCCTTCCCCTCCCCCATGGTCTTCTGTTAAGTTTCTCAGGATCCACATAAGAGTGAAAACATATGGTATCTGTCTTTCTCTGTATGACTTATTTCACTTAGCATAACACTCTCCAGTTCCATTCCTGTCGCTACAAAAGGCCATATTTCATTCTTTCTCATTGCCAAGGAGTATTCCATTGTATATATAAACCACAAATTCTTTATCCATTCATCAGTAGATGGGCATTTAGGCTCTTTCCATACTTTAGCTATTGTTGAAAGTGCTGCTGTAAACATTGGGGTACAAGTGCCCTTGTGCATTCAGCACTCCTGTATCCCTTGGATAAATTCCTAGCAGTGCTGTTGCTGGGTCATAGGGTAGATCTGTTTTTAATTTTTTGAGGAACCTCCACACTGTTTTCCAGAGCGGCTGCACCAGTTTGCATTCCCACCAACTGTGCAAGAGGGTTCCCGTTTCTCCACATCCTCTCCAGCATCTATAGTCTCCTGATTTGTTCATTTTGGCCACTCTGACTGGTGTGAGGGGATATCTCAGTGTAGTTTTGATTTGTATTTCCCTGATGAGGGGTGACATTGAGCATCTTTTCATGTGCCTGTTGGCCATCCGGATGTCTTCTTTAGAGAAGTATCTATTCATGTCTTCTGCCCATTTCTTCACTGGATTATTTGTTTTTCGGGTGTAGAGTTTGGTGAGTTCTTTATTGATTTTAGATACTAGCCCTTTGTCTGATATGTCATTTGCAAGTATCTTTTCCCATTCTGTTAGTTGCTTTTTAGTTTTGTTGATAGTTTCCTTTGCAGTGCAGAAGCCTTTTATTTTCATGAGGTTCCAGTAGTTCATTTTGTGTGTTTTAAAAATTTTTTTAATGTTTATTTTTGAGAAAGAGATAGAGCATGAGTGGGGGACGGGCAGAGAGACAGGGAGACACAGAATTCCAACTAGGCTCCAGGCTCTGAGCTGTCAGCACAGAGCCTGACGCAGGACTCAAACTCACAAACTGTGAGATCATGACCTGAGCTAAAGTTGGACGCTTAACTGACTGAGCCACCCAGAGGCCCCAATCATACTATGCTTTTTGACAAAAGGGGGAGAATCCTTATACTCCTTTGAAGCAATAAATACACTTTTTGCTTTCAAAGCTTCTGCAAATTTGTTGATGACTTCAGTGAAGTTTATCTTCACGGGTTCAGGTTCAGTAGATGGATGGTAGAGCTGGTTTTGTTAATGTAGCTTTACTCCTAGTTGACCACAGAATGTTTTTTTGTTTTAACTTCAAACCGTTTCTTTTACATGAAGCAACAGATATGCAGGTAGTTGGGATAAATTATTTTATTTCATTTCATTTCATATAAATATTTTTATTTATTTTTAGAGCATGAGCAGAGGGAGAGAGAGCAGAATTTTAAGCAGACTCTATATCCAGCGTGGAGCCTGACATGGGGCTCCATGACCCTAGGATCATGACCTGAGCTGAAATCAGGAGTTGGACGCTCAACCAACTGAGCCACCAGGCGTTCCTAGTTGGGAGAACTCTTAAACACAAGGCTCAATTTCACTGGGATCCATAAAATTTTTATATCACCACAAATTCCAGAAAGTCGCAACCTCATCTATGTCTTTTTTTTTTATTCGTGTTGGATTCTAGTGGCTTTCAAAGGTCTTTGCGGTTGAAAAATTTAAACACAAATACCCAAGTGGATATACTGAATGATAGTTCGAGTAACTCAAATTCTGTTTCTTGGTCTTTGTATCTGTTATGTTGCCTTTATTTGTTTTGAAGCTTCTGTTTAAACACAGGATTGTGTGACACCACAAGGGGCTGGAAGTAGAAACTGCACAAAACAAGCTCAAACCATTAGGAACTTGATCTTGAAACCAACACATGCAGTCAAGTTCCTGTTTGTTGGGAATGACTGTATAATTCATTTTCAGAATTTACATTCATATAGAATATGATGTTTATTAAAAGATAAATAGCAAAATAATGCTGATTTGAAGCTTATGTATTACTAAAACTGAATTGAGTCACCAGTTCCGTTTAGTAAACCAGTTTAGCAGCTGTTTAGAGTTTTGACCAATGGAAGTGATGTTTTTGTTTGTTTTTTTAAGGGCAGAGTATATTTTCATTGACATTGTTTAGAAGTGCCAGCTCATGGTGGTCATAAAATGAAGATCAGGCAGTTTTTATTGTTGTTTTAAAATTCTCTGCAGTGAGTGCCCTTCCTTAGTGCCTGAACTTGGGGGTGGTCACCGACCCCACACCCAGCCCTCCCCATGGGCTTTGTTACATCCCTGCTTAAAGGATTGCTTTGGATTCAGGTGTTTTGAGCTATTTCTGATATATTTCATGATTGTTTCTCTTCCAATACTTTTCTCCATTGAAGATTCCTGAGGGCAGTCTGGGCCGGAGTTAGGATTCTTGGGAAATGTAGCCTGGTGGAGGACATCCTCAGTCTGAGCATGGGAGCCCCCTACGCCACCACCAAGAACGTAGGAGCCTGGTGTTGCTCACCAGAGGGAGTGAGTTTTACTTAGCCGTTGGCATGCTCACTCTCAGCTGCCAGGAAGACCCCTGGCTGTGTGTCTCACCACAGTCAGAATGCCTTGTGACCCTGCTAAATGGTCTACATCAAGACTGGACGTCTTTGTCATTTGAGTCCTTTAGGGGGAGCTCAAGGGTACCAGCCCTTCCTCTTCCTACCAGAGACAGAAGTACTGCCAATCTCGCTCTCTCGGCCCTGCCAGCCAGTCGTGGTTACTGGCTGTTCTTTATTCCCTTCCCCTAGTTGCATTTTCTTCTAAAGTGGCTGCTTAACAGCACATGGTAATCCCATTAGGAGATGGTCCCTTAGCTGGACAATCTCATCAGAAATTCCCCTGGAGAGGGGCACCTGGGTGGCGCAGTGGGTTAAGCGTCCGACTTCAGCCAGGTCACGATCCGTGAGTTCGAGCCCCGCGTCAGGCTCTGGGCTGATGGCTCAGAGCCTGGAGCCTGTTTCTGATTCTGTGTCTCCCTCTCTCTCTGCCCCTCCCCTGTTCATGTTCTGTCTCTCTCTGTCCCAAAAATAAATAAACGTTGGAAAAAAAAAAAAAAGAAATTCCCCTGGAGAAAAATAAAAATTAGTATTAAATTTGGTGGAAGGAATCTGAATTCCATACATTACCTCCTTTCAAAAATGTATCTCTTTTCTGATGAGACCAGAAAGATCTATACATTCATCCTTCTCTTGCTAGCACTCACTTCTTAGAGATTTTATTTTTACTGTAGAAAATATAAATACAGCAAGTGTATTACATTTGGTTTTCATTGTGAGATAAAATACTTCCCGAAATGAAGAGTCTCTGAGAATAGTAAGTCCATAGAACATCTGGAGGAGAAATAAAGAAGATGTTTTTGCAGGTTTTTTGTTTTGTTTTGGTTTTGGTTTTGTTTTGTTTTGGTTTTTTATTTTGGGAAACAAATGGGCCTTCAGTTGTTAGAGATAGGGGTCTGAAAGCATTTTGTCTCCTAGGAAGGATGAAATATGTTTATCCAGGAAGCCAAGGAGACATGAATAATGTAAATCAAAGCTTATTAGGCACAACGTTATGTGTGAGCCTTTGTTTGCCAGTCCTGGGCCTTCTTTATGGGATCCAACCTGAGGCAAGAGAGGTGACCCCTGCAGACTGAATTTCTCAAGTTCCTGCATCAGCTGGCTGGGTTGGGCCAATGGGATCTGTGGATGGAAGGTCAAAGGGCAGAGGTAGGGATAAAGCCGGGTATTCTCCTTCCCATCCCTACCTTTCTGTCTTGGATAGCATCTCCTTTAGTAGTGTGATTCCTCTGTGGCCTCAGGCGTGCAGGATTCTAGCTTCTGCTGGTGACCCACCCCTGGGCTGGGATAAGGCACTTTTTTTTTTTTCAAGTTTATTTATTTTTGAGAGAGTGAGGGAGGGAGGGAGGGGTAGAGGGAGAGAGGAGAATCCTAAGCAGGCTCCATGCTGTCAGCACAGAGCCTGATGTGGGGCTTGATCTCACAAAACGTGACATCATGACCTGAACCAAAATCAAGAGTTGGAGCTTAAGGGACTGAGCCACACAGACACCTCAAGGCCAGTTTTTTTATCTTTGTGTATTCAGGGAAGTAATAGTTCCCTGCTGTTGCTGATCTCTGGGACTGCCTCAATGTCCTCTATTGGCTTCTCAGCTCTTTCCTCCCTTGGATAACCAATTGTCTGATTTAAATTCCCTCTCCTCAATTACAGAGAAGTTTCCATTTTTTCTGATAGGTTTATGAAGGATACATTCTGAATATTTGTTTTTAGAAGTGGTCCAATGAAAACCATAGATGAGGCACATGTTTGTTTTATTTTTCACTTACTGATATTCTTTGTCCTTACCATCTTCCTCCTGGGATTCTGTCAAGGAACAGACCTAAATTGTTAAAGACTGGTATCTGCTGACATGAACCAATGTCAATGACATGACATTGGAAAAAAAAATACTGGTTTCATACTAATAAGGTGAATTGGATTAACCTTATAGGTTAGGATTGGGGTTAGGTAGGAGGCAGATACTTTCATGGTCATAAGAATGTTCCTGTTGCTCCCACCATGACCTTGTATCCCCATGCTGTCCAAGACTTAGAGTCCTGGCAGAGAAAATGCCCTTGGCTTAGCTTAAGTAATGTGGCTCCCTCTGTCTCTACCAGAGGATCCGGGAATGGGAAAAAAGGAGCCCTATACTTCATTTTGCATAATGGGTGTGAGTTGCTGCATTAACCACCCTGCTAAGACCACACACAGCATAGAAGAGGTGATTCCCTAAAGGGACTTGGGTCACTGTTGAGGATATGCAAACTGGGCAGCCACAGTGGGATAAATATTCACCGCATGCCCAATGAATGGTAGTTCTTCTTGGTTATTGTTCCTATTCCAGCCTCTCGGGTGAAAGTCTGAGAGTAATTGCTATTTTTTGACACTTAATGAAGAGCATATTCTCACTTAAGTCAGTTTACAGATGAGAAAACTGTGGCCCAAGATGCTGAAGTGAATGCCAAGGTCTCATATCTGGAAATGTAGCACAGGTGGGTTTTGATTCAGGTTTGTGTGACCCCAAGGTCTAGAATGGCAGCCTTGAGGTCAGGAAGCCTTTTTCCAGAGGTGCTACTTAGGGTCACCACTCACCCTCCCCAGATGGCCATTTTACACCTGGGTTGATTGAGGCTCCGAGTCAATTGCTCAAGAACATACATGGTAGGAAATGGTGTTAGGGGCTGTATCTCAAATCTTTGCAGTTCCAAAGACTTTGCCTTATTTTCTCATTCCTGAGGTATTTCACTGAGAACTCTGGTCTTGTGAGGCAAAAAAAGATAAAAACAAAAAAAAAAATCTGTGGTTGTATCTACTTGGAAAAAGCTATGTGGGATTATCTTCCTTTTGGGACTCACAGTATACAGTGTATTTGAGGCTCTGAAAAGCCCTAAAATAATAAACTCTATAGAGCTTTGGGGTCTAACTCCAAATTTACTAACCTAATTTGACCTTGGAACATGTAATGCCCATTAACATTTGTATAGGCAGGATTGTCCAGAAAAACAGATCCAATAGGATACGCATTCTAAGCTGGAGACCCAGGAAAGCCAAGTGATATAGTTCGAGTCTAAGTCCCAAAGCCTGAGAACCGGGGAGCCAGTGGTGTTAAGTCCCAGTCCAGGGGCAGGAGAAGATAACATGAAATCTCTCAGCTCCAATAGGCCAGAAGACAAAGGGGTGAATACCTTCTTCCTTGCCGTTGTTCTGTGCAGGCCCTTAACAGATAGAATAATGCCCACTTATACTGGATTTTATTGAGTTGACTAATTCAAATGCTAATCTCATCTGGAAATGCCCTTGCAGACACACCCGCAAATAATGTCTAGTCTGGACACTCCATGGCCAGTCAAGTTCACATATGAAATTAACCATCACAATGTATCTTCTGATGAGTGTCAATTCGGAAAATTTTACTATCCCACTATCTTCCCATCTAGGTAAACTGATGAGGGTGCTCATGGCTAAGGATGACCAGTCCAGGGCCTGTGGCTTCTCTGAGGGGTGGGGGGAAAATATCCTGGGAGCTCAGGTGTGCCACACCACTGGCAGGGTCTGTGCCATGCGGTTTGGGTGCCAGTCCAGAAATTTGGGGCCTTCTTCAGACCTGTCCACATTGCAAGACATAGCTTATTTTTGTGAATGACTTTCCCTTTCTTTTCCTCCCCAAATACAGAGGCACACCACCTTACTATATCACGTCCCGGAAACATTAAAATGGGTTTAAATAGATTTGGGACTGCTGTGATACCAGTTATAGTAACTAGAGATATCCTAGATGTTTAAAGACTACATTTGGGGTCAAGTACTAGTTTCACTGTTTGTTTAACTCACAGATTATTGTATCCTGGGTTTAGGGGCAAACTCAGGATGTCATTTAAACTTTCCGTGACAAAGACACAGAAACAAAAGGATTCTGTAATTTAATGGAAGAATTCTCAATTAAAAAAGCAGTGCCACCTCAAATCTTTTATACCTGACCTCGTTTTAGAAATGAACAATACTGCAATCTTTCCAAATAGAATTTTCTGGTCTTGGTGCATGCATGTGCGTGAATGGTGGTGGCAGTAGTGGTTGCTTCGTGGTATCCTCATTAGAGAATTAAACAATAAGGTCTCTGTAGAATTACAGTGACTGTACTTGAATTGTCAGCCATCTTCCCGTGGTACATTGCAGCTTGAATCTTTCGGCTGCAAAGCTGTGATGCTATAAATCTGGGAAGAGACAGGCAAATTACAAATTAGGCATGTTGTGCTATTAGCTGCAGATTTTATGATAAATTCTGAACATAAAAACTTCCCTACGATGGTTCTATCTATGAGAATGTGTACATACTCTGTATATATCTTTCAAAATGAAGACTGATGAATAATGGTTTGGTCGAGGAATACATACATAATGAAACATCACCTTTGATCTTTCTTGCTTTCCGTGAGGTCAAAGTTGGAATGGGTTATAAATCATGATTTATGCCTTTAAGTCTGTGGTATTTTCTTTTTAAAGCAGGCTGTTCCCCCCATTGGTTTGATTTTGAGTTGTTTAATTATTCATCAGCCTGTAGTATGTCCACTTCTTTACTGTTAGGTATATTTGTTTACTTTTGGATACAGATTGAGTTTCAAGGTTTGGTTTTGTTTTTCCACCTCCATGCATTGTCTTTGTGTTTATTGCATTATATTATTATAATGTGAAGATTTAGTTGGAGTAAATAGAAACCTAAAATACAAATGTGTATCCATGCGGTGAACTGCAAGTGAAATAATGGATTTTTAAGTAGAATTTTCAGGCATTTTCTTCACCTGATACATCTTTTTCTGTTTTGCTTGAAAACTCAAATTTCTAAAAGCTCATAGGAGCTGTGGGGCCTCAAAAACATGACCTGTTTCACACACAATTATAATGAATTTAAAAATACAGCTTGACTTGGTAGTGTAGGCATCTGATGAGAAGGAATTTTTAAAAGTGATATTTCTTAGTAAGATAATTGGTTAATAGAGAAAACTTGAACTAATTTTTCAGTCTTGGAGAGGCAACCTGTTCCCATCAAACTAGAGAGACAGCATGCAAATTCCTTTTTTTCTTTTTTTGTAAAAATTTTTTAATGTTATTTACTTTTGAGAGAGACAGAGCACAAGCAGGGGAAGGATAGAGAAAGAGGGAGGCACAGAATCCGAAACACGTTCCAGGCTCTAAGCTGTCAGCACAGAGCCTGATGTGGGGCTCGACCTCACAAAGGGTAAGGTCACAACCTGAACCAAAGTCAGAGGCTTAACTGACTGAGCCACCCAGGTGCCCCTGCAAGTTCCTTTTCATCTTAGTGGTTGTTTTTAAATTGTAGGTTGATGGATGGACAAGACTCTCTTAATGCATACAGCCCTTAAACTCCACACTTTTTAATGTGAAAATATATCAACCAACATTTTAGTAAAATGTGATGTTATCATTAGATACTGGCAAAAAGCTTATTTCATACATTACTTCTGTTAATTTGTTTTTATGCCCCTGTTAAGTATCCCTGCCATGTCAGGCCTCATGGGAAAGAAACAGTTGATGATATACTTAAGACAAACCTGGGAGGGCCTCACATACAGGGTAAAATCCCCCTTTTTCTCCCCCATATTGTCTTGATACCTTGAGAGTTCTCTTAACTGCGAGATTGTGGAGCAGCACAGAATATTTTACGAAACCAGCGTCACCTCATTAAGCATCCTTAGCCAGGGTTGAATGTGGCCATGTGGCCACTCTAGTGAATATAGTCCCGGCACTAAAAAACATTTATCGCCATCATTAAAAAAAGAACTTTTAAAATGAGTTTGAAAGAAAGTCATTACCTCCTTAACTACCAAATAAACTCAGTGGTCTATGTAGATTATGATGAAATATCTCTGGTGCTTCCATCTTATTCTCTTTGTTCCGTAAGCTGTAATTCATGCTGCGTCTGTGCTGACAGTTGGGTAACTGTGCTCTCTCACCAGATCCCTCCCCGCTCCATCCGCCGCCTTCTTTCACTTCATAGTTTTTGCTTTGTTTGCTTTATGCTCATGTTTGCATCTCAGAATAAACTTGTGTATTCCTTATCTTCTTTTCAAGTGTCTCTGTGTGTGTAGCCTAAGGTCTAGGAGCTTTAAATGAAACTTTGCTGCTTTTTTTGGTGGGGGGGGGGCAGCACCCACCTATTATTATAGCAAGTATTGCTTTTGGATTTCTGTTAGTGTTTTTTGCAAATACTGTAATTCACTGATAAGTATAGGTTGTAATACATTGAGGAAAGCTTAAATGAGTTGACTCAGATCATCAGGGATGGAGCAGTGCCCAATTTCCCTCCCTTCAAACTGTCCAAGGTCTAAATATGCAGTGTCTGGAAAGCTCGACAAATCCTGAGAGGACATATGCAGCGCTTTTGCATTCAGAGAGGGCAGTTCACAAAAGTTTTTCTTTCTTGCCATTTTCCCCAGCCTGCCTTGCAGCACATTCTGAACGTGGCTGTGCTCTGTCTTTCCAAGCAAAGATAGGATGGTTTGGCAAAGTCATTTGTAGGAACAGTATGATAGCCCAGGGTTTGTACTCTTGTGCCAGTCAGCCATTTACTTGGCTTAACATTTCCGCAGCAATATCCAGAGGGCTTTGGGTAAGAATTAACTAAATCTCCTTTGTCAGCCAGGTCATAGTTTTAAAATTCATTGCAAATCATTGGTACCATTTTGTGATGAGAGGTTTCCTAAAATTAAATACACGTATTCCAGTGGAAAGGGGCTTAGCAACAAACAAAGAGGAAGTGCATCAAAGTTGTGAATGCTGTGGATGTTCCTGTTTATTTCAAGCTAACAATATCTCTAGTGGGTTGGGTTCCCAAGCTCAGTTTAAGTCCCCATCCATTAGTTTTGTGTCTGGCAAGGAGAACAAGGGACTAAGCCTTCATGGCTGCAGAATAACATTCATGGGTGCAAACAATGGGGAAACCTGGTTCCATTTCCCCTCCCTCCTTCCTGGATGTGAACTTACATACCCTCAGAGCTACACTTTGATCAGGAGAAAGCAAGGTTGTGAGAACAGACCAAATAATGGATGTGAAAGCGCTTAATAATGTGAATTTGTTGTGATTGCTATTTGACTTGATTGGTGGCAATGTCATGTGTGTGTGACCTGCGCACAGGCCCTGTGCTTCCTTTGCGGCTCTACCATTGCCATCTTAAATAGTTTTTCAAAATTTTATAATTTCCAAATAAGGGGGCCCACATTTTCATCCTGAGCTGGGTCTCCCAGTTGTGTAGCCATTCCTGACTGTGAGCCTACTGTTGGTTTGTATGGCTGGATTTATTCACTTGGTAAGTGTTACTGGTCCCTGCTCTAGGCATGTCTGATTCTTCATCCCAGGTCTGTCTCCATTGTCACATGGTTCGAGTCCTGGGTAGAAGTTCTCGATGCTGGTGCTCTCATCTGTAGGGCAGAGACATATCATTGGGAAGCCACAGCCACTGAACCCAGAGGGACCCTCCTTTGCAGGTCCAGCTTCAAGACTTTGAGAAACATTGAGATGATGCAAAAATTGGCTGACTTTCTGCTTCATGTTTGGATCTGCCTCTGCTGTTAGGGAGTCCTATTTGGAAGGGTACACACAGGGTGATGATGGTTGTCATAATAATTGGAGGTGGAGTAACACTGGCCTTTGGTGGCAGGGATGAGGGATGCTTGATTTCCTGCAATGCACGGACAGCCTCCCTGTTGCTTGGTCTTCCCAACTCAGGCTTCCTGCCGTGGTTCTGCCTCTGTGATTAGCCTCAACCTCCATGAGAACAGGTCTCCCTCAAGTACCATGCTTCCTGCATTGCCTGGCTCTATGCCTGTGCCTATGCCATAGTGCCTGTGGAAGCTCCGTCACTATTTGTATGCAACAAGCCCACCCTTCAAAATCTGTAATTTTTTCCTGGGTGAGGTATATGTGAAAAAAGAAAAGTTAGGCATGATGTTTTAGTACTATGTTGGCCTGTTTTTGTAAGTAAAACTTTTAGAAACTTAAGTGTGAGTTTTCAGTACAGGGTGGTTGGTCAGAAAGTTTAATGCTTCAGCCATTCCATTTGGAAAGGTGAGAAACCATATTCAGGAATCACTGGAAAGGCTGGAATTAGGAGTTGTGGATGAAGGAACATTGAGATACCCCTTTTTGGGAAGAGAAGTTCTGTGGAGCTTACTTACCCTGACACCTTTTCTCTAAAAACCACCTTCCCATGTAGCAAGTAAATCTTGAGTACACAAGTCTATCTTCAGCCATACCTAATGAGATTTGGGGAAACACTGACCTTTTACTTTTTGCCTTAGTCACTGTCAGTATACTAGTGACTAGTAATTAGTGAATACAGTCATCAGTTCACTTTAGAGTTTTTACAGTAATTTTCTAACTTTAGGACCAAACCTGTTATATCAGTAGGAAAAAAAAAAAGTAATAGAGAAGCTTCTTCTCTGTGATCCTTAAATGTCCCTTGTAACTTCCCCTTTGGTGCCACTGGAAGTGGCCATGTCTGCTGTAGGATCCCTTCACAAATGGGAATTTATTGGGTCACATAACTTCTGGCTTTAGTGGTTGCAGTTGTTCACATGATTTTATCAAGGACTTGTCCATCTCTTGCCTCAGGGTGCCTTCACTCTCAAGCTGGCTTTTCTTACATGGGGGCAATGCTAGCTTTGGGGGAGGGAGAAATGCTTCTTTCCTGACTCCTTCCACTTCTATGGAGGCAGAAAATTCCTAACCCCCATCACATTTTTCACAAGGGAGAAGGAGCTACATCCACTGATATTTGGACCTCAGCAATCTTTGGTTTTTTGGAATGAACTGTCTTCAGGATGTTCATATTATTGGGCATTTGTGTGGAAAGCTTCCTAGGACTGGATGTACCCCTGAGAGGATGATGCCTACAGTTTTCAGAGGTAAAGTTAGAGAGTACAATTTTGACTTGAAGTCAAGCTTCACTCTCCAGCATAAGGCTGATAGCGTTTCTCTCTGTCATTCTGACTCCTCTGTCAGTCTCTCTTAATTAGGCTTGTATATAGGAGTGGGGAAAGATTGGTATTTAAACATTAACCTTCAAACTCCATCTGTGACCATAATTTATGCTTTTATTTTTTTTAATTGATTTATTTTGAGAGAGAGAGTGAGAGAGGACCAGTGTGAGTAGGGGAGGGGTGGAGAGAGAGAATCCCATGACGATGAAATCATGACCTGAGCCGAAATCAGAAGTTGGGCACTCAATCAACTGAGCCACAGAGGCGCCCCTGTGCTTTTCATCTTAACAGTTTAGCAATCCCAAAGAAAGTTTTCCATTCTTTGTACTATGTCTGCAGAAGTTTACACGTGCCCCTCATTGGTTGGGCCTGAGTCATGTGCCTAATCCTGAGCTGTGTCTGTTACTGATTGGCCACACCCAAGGATCACAAGGACCTTCAGGTCTCCAGGACACATAGACTTAATGGAGGAAACGTGAATGTCTGTAGACCTGCTTCTTAAACTGTAACATACATACAAATTATCTGGGGATCTTTGTAGGTATAGATGCAAATTCAACAGGCTCCCAGAGTAGGGCCTGAGATTCTGCATTTCTAATGAGCTCTCAGGGAACGCTCATGCTGCTGGTCTGTGCATCACATTTTGAGTAGCACAGTCTCAAGGAACATGTGGTTACCATAGGTGTTGATATTGGGCAAAGAAAGAAAACCAGAGATGGCCGCCATGATCCCTTTCTGTCTACCCATTTTCCCCCTCTTCTTCTCAATGAACATAAGCCTTAAAACTTACCTCACCAACTACAATCCACAGTGATATGTCCTTCCTTGAACTCCTTAGCATTTACTGCATGAACTTAATCAAATTATTTATGATAGTGAGCCATCCTGGCATAAAAAATTCTTAAGGCTAAATTCATTCTTAAAAAAACTAAAAGAAAGGAAGAAACCTTCCCCCCCCCTCCCCCATGTGGGAAGACTGTTCTGTGGAGCTCTTACTGTAGTGCCATCCATTCTATAGGTAGATTGAGATTCAGCAGGTTTCTGTGGCCTGGCCCACCAAGATAACTTGCTGCATTGGAGGAAATAGGTCCTGTATTCCAAACATAACTTATAAAACAAGTTACCTGAAACAAAAACTGCTTGGTTGAGCAAGTTTTTTCTTCACTTGAGAATAAGCAAGAAGTCCTTTTATTATTTGATAGTAATGTATACCAACATGTTAACAGTGCTTTATCTGGAGTTGATGTTGTTTTCATTATCTAATGCACGATAACCACCCCTACCACAACAGCATTTTATCTGACTCACAAGTGTGTAATCTGGTCAGGGTTTGATGGGCAAAGCTCATCTCTGTTTTACTTGGTGTCAGTTGGGGTGACTAAATGGCTGGTGTCATCTGAAGGATTGCCCATATGTCTGGTTCCTGAGCAGGGGACAGTCAAACAGCTGGGCTCTGGCAAAGCTGGACTTCTATGTATCTCTCACTACCCCTATTTAGTTTCTTTATGTAATCTCTCCAGTATGGAGACTTCCTTCCATGTTATAGTAGGATTCCCAAAGCACATGTTTAAAGAGTAGGGGTGGGGAAATGGGAAGGGGAAAAGAGAGAAAGGGAGAGACAGGGTTAGCAGGTGGTTGGGGGGATGAAGCTGAAGCCACATATCCTTTTATGACCTGTCTTTGGAAATTACACAGCACCACTTTCACTGAATTCTGATTGGTCAGTACATTTACAAAGATCTGCATAATTTCAAGGGGAGGGAACATGGACTCTTAATGTAAAGTGTCAGTATTGCAGTGTAGGAGGAACCTGAGTGATGGGGTGCATGTGCGTGTGTGTGTAGCCATCTTCTGTCTTTCCTTCCTTCCTTCCTTCCTTCCTTCCTTCCTTCCTTTTTAAATGTTTACTCATTTTTGAGAGAGAGAGTGAGCAAGGGAGGGGCAGAAAGAGAAGGGCATAGAGGATCTGAAGCAGGTTCTGCCCTGAGAGAAGAGAACCTGAGGCCAGGCTTGAACTCATGAATCCTGAGATCATGGCCTGAGCCAAAGTCAGATGCTTAATTGACTGAGCCACCCAGGCACCCTCTGTGGCCATCTTTAGAAACTACAAACTGCCACAGAGACTATGGGTGACATTATAGCCTTGTAAAAACATATATCTTTCTAATGTTTTCAAGGAGAATATGTTGCTTTAATATCAAACAAATTACATTAAAGAGACTGATAAAAAGGACTTTGACAATAAGGTAAAAACAGAGAGGGAGGCAAACCACATGAGACTCCAAAATACAGAGAACAAACTGAGGGTTGCTGGTGGGGTGTTGGTTGGGGGAAGGGCCAAATGGGTGATGGGCATTAAGGATGGCAGTTGTTGGGATGCGCACTGGGTGTTATATGTAAGTGATGAATCACTAAATTCTCCTCCTGAAACCATTACCACACTATATGTTAACTAACTTGGATTTAAATAAAGTTTAAAAAAAAAAGGACTTTGCATGAAATCTTGGAACCAAAGCCTTGGCCAATATGTAGTATGTTTCTCTGCCCTAATCTCCTAGGCGCTCTGATCACTGATTATGACAGAATCAAGCCTGTTAAACACAGAACAAAGCACTGACAATTGGACTGGCCAAATCACAAACAAATTGGTTTCTTCTCAACTCTTCTTGATATTACAGACCAGCAGCAATTAAAAAGCTCAGGATTTTCTAAGTAAAAGAGGTAGAGAAAACCTCCTTGAAGCAATTGCTGGTCCTTTCTGTTCAGCCAGACTGTGTAATTGCGAAGCCTGGCGTTGGGCTTGAACAGCAATATCCTAGCTGCAGGGCATGGTGGCAGATGGAGTATGGCGTCTAATAAGCTCCAACTCCCCATTGCAGGCTGGCCACATAAGGAGAGCAGTAATAACACTCCCAGAATGAAAACATCCATCAAAGCCTGACAAACCTCTTGACATAGATTTTCTTTATGTTACTAAAGGAGCTAGTTAAATGTGATGAAACTGCTAATAAAAATTCTTTGGTGGTCCTAATGAAACAGCTTTGTATACCCAATCTCCTTCCTTGTTAGGTGAAAGGGAAATCTGCGTTAGAATTTTTGGTGGCTAACATTGATTGTGGTCTGGGGAAGCTAAAGGTAACCGGATCAAAGCAACTCAACTCACTGGTCTTTTGAAGTTAGAGACAACCCAACGATGAGTTGTTTTCATGGTAGTCTTCACCACGGAAAGACTGACTTTGTCATCATAGTCAAAGAGCAGATGTTTGGAGAGAGCAGAGGATGAGAGGGCGGGATCAGCTTTTCCCTTGATGGACCTAATACGTTGTTGTCTCTTTCATCGAACATGGTCCCTCAGGCCACTAAGGTATTTCCTCTGGACTCAGCAGAATAGAGAGTGATGTGTTCCTTGCTGGTGTCAACATTGGCTGCAAAGGAATTTGTGAGTAAGGCACTTCAATTGCACCATAGTGCCTTGGTCATTTTTAGGTTGTATCCCCCTGTCATCTGACCTGCACTGACCATAAAACATCTGGAGTGATAGGGCTTTGCATTTGCCCACCCAGATTACTTCCTCTTTTCCAGTGTCCATTGCTAGAACCCTTGGTTCTGTTGGCTTCCTTGCTTCCCTGCCATTCTTCGACCAAGCTAGGAGTCCTGAGGTTTCCTATCCCCCTATGCTCCCCACAGCCATCTTTTCTGAGATCTGGCTACTTCCCTGGGCACAGTCAAGAAGCAGGGTCTACGCTGACACTATTCCCAGGACCCAAAACAGTCCTTTCCACTTCCTAGTCTGGGGGCATTCCTTGTCCTTTTTCTTCTTTCTTTCCAGAGCTGTTTTCTTCCTTGGCCCATCTAGTGTTGTGTCTTTCATGGATGTGGACCTTTACACAACCCAGGGAAGGCCGTGACATCAGCCTGCCTCTGCTTCCAGGAGGGGGATACAGAGACAAAAACCTACAAATCAACTTCTCCAAAACATAACCTTCAATATTGATGGTTCCAGTGTGTCATGCTGATTTTGCAGATGAGGAAACCAAGGCCTAGGGAGATGAAGGGATTTGGGTAAAATCCCACTGTTAAGAAGCAGAGTGAGACCTGTGTTCTGTAAGTTGAAGCCCTGAATGTCTGAATACCTCTCTATCAGTCAGAACTATCAAGATAGGTTCATCCAGTACTATTCAAGTAGGCAATGCACTTCTGAATATTCTGAATATTGGTTGTCAGCACAGCCACCAACTTCTAATGTTCCCTGGAAAGAGCCGTGGGCTTAGAGTCAGATCACTGGGGAATTCTGGCCTTCAAGCTGCCATGGTTGTGTGATCTAAGACTAGTTATTTAACCTCCTTTGATCTCATATTTTCAAAATCTAACATACTTGCTCAGTCAACCTCGCAAGATGATGGTGAGGATTGGAAGAAAGTACAGGAAGCCTTCAGTAAGGTAGAAGCATCAGATAGGTAAAGCATAAACAATTGTGATTGCTATGGTCTGCCTTCACTTGCCTCAAACTCCAAGATATCATATTCTTCATCTCTTCCAGTCCTGAAAGCCTCCACAGACAGAGTCATGGCATCACAATAGGGGTATTAGAGGCATTTAGTTGCTTATTAAATGTGTGTGTGTGTGTGTGTGTGTGTGTGTGTGTGTGTGTGTGTGTGTGTGAGAGAGAGAGAGAGAGAGACAGACAGACAGACAGACAGACAGACCTGGGCCTGTCTCTTGCCTCATTGGGATTTGACACTCCTACACAGAAGTCTGGGATGCCATCATGTTGACGGAAGTCATTGAACAATTAACCTGTATTATTAATAGTTTGTAACCAACCTCCTGGCTTTGCTGATGTGTGGCCCTGGGCGTCTCAATTAACCATTGTTCCTCCCTAGTCTATTATGAAAAGGTTGACTATGCTCTGTGACAGTTCTATCCTGGAGGAAGAAGTTCTGGGGATTGAAAATAAGACTCCTCTCACATCTGTTTGCAAACACAGCCCCAACCCTTGCTCAAGATCTGTAGGTCTTAGGTGCCAAGTAGAGCAGAATGGTTCTTTTGTAGTGCTGTTACCATCTGCATAATGGGAATCCTTGTTTAGGTAACTGGTTGTTTCCCTTAACAGACTGAGTTGCCAGGGGTCAGTTGCCCTCTGTTCTTGATGATATCACCAGCACCATCTAGCAAGGTATTGTGTGTATTGTAATTACCCAATAACGCTTGTTTAAATTGAATTTTACTACTGATTTGTCTCCTCCAGAAAGAATGAGTAGTAGACTTGTTCGGAGCTACTGTTATTAATATAAGCAAGTTTATTTTGTAGATAAAATGGTTGTTTAACTGCAGAGGGTGGATACAAGGAATGCACTTTATGTTACGTAGTGTTATATGAAATATTATGCCACGGTAGAGAAAACCATGGCGTGCCACATTGACTCTAAAATTATTTTGGAGGTTGCCTTGGAAATAGGCTTATTATCAGGCTCAGAACTTAATAGGGTCATGAAGTCAGAATGTAGGTGTGTGGGGTATGAGGGGAGTACTTAAAAGTCAGTGTTTCTAGGTCCTCCCCCAGAGATCAGTACTCATTGTGTTTGAGGTGAGGCCCAGGAATCTATTTAACAAACAACCCCTGTTGTTGAGGTAAAGGTGGTCCTCAGAAGGCAGTTTGAGAACACAGATATTTTATCCTAACTCATGAATAAAAAACTGTTTTAAGATATCTGTTTAAGATATCCGTGGCATTGGGATTTCTAAAGTATTGGAAAGTTGTATGACTCAAAATCTCAGAGAAGGGTAAAAACCTTAGACTTCAACTGAGTAATTCTGGGTAAGATAAAAATGGAAAGCTAATGTTCCAGTTCCCTACTACTACATAGAAAGTGACCCAGGTTGTAGCTTAAAATAACCATTTTATTTAGCTTTTGATTTTTGGGGTTGGGAGTTTGGGAAAGACTTAGTGGGGCAGTATGAGTCTGACCTGCAGGCCACCAGCTGTGCCTCTGGAGAATCCCTTTCCAAGATGGCCTTTCCAATCATATGTCTGCTGCCAACAGTGCTCTTTGGCCTCTTTTTCTTTCCACATCCTCATAGGCCTCTCCATATGGCTCAGTTACTCAGAGCAAGTTAGTGTCAGTGTAATTGTACTTTTGCGTGGCAGCTAACTTTGAAGAGGTGGGGACTGGAAGGCACTGCCTCAGTTAAAGGCTATGTGCATACTTGGCAGAACGTCACTTCTGTCCTGTTGTTCCTGGAGCCTGCCCAGATTCAAGCACATAGGGAAATAGACTCTGCCACCTGATAGGGCATTGCAAGGTTTCACTGCAAAAAGAGCATCTGAAATGAGGGATATTTGGGAAACCGTATTTGGAAAATAAGATTTGCCACATGTAACTCACTGGGGTTTAAGCCGATGAAAGGTCTTCCTCTACCTAGGAAGAGGGTCATATTATATGCATAATTTAGAAACAAGTGCATTTGTTGATAATGAAAATGTTGCAGGTAGAATTTCACAGCACATGCTTAATAATTTCCATGCTTACAGAATGTTTGTTTCTTTGCATATTTTCATGGCATTTTTGAGAAAAGTGAACAACTCATTTTCTCATTTGTTGTTCTGTTTGTCCTATACGTTTTGTTCAAGAGTGAGTCTCCACATAAGATGTGCCTCCAACTTATTGCATGGCCTTGGAATGTTCACACGTACCTCACAGGTCGGGCTTAAATTTATATATCCTCTGACTTCCCTTGAGTCTTAAAAAATTCATACGCTCATGTCTTTGTTCCTCAGTGGTATTTACTATCTTCCAATAATACTTTAAAATCTAATTTCATTGTTCCATTGGATGTGGTTCTTCCATTTTGATTTCTGCTTTTTCACTCTTTTGCAATTGGGGCTATCATATCAGTGACACTAACTAGTGGTTTTATTACACTAGAGCGTAAAAGAATTGCATTTCCTCTACATTTATAAATGTCGTATCCACATTCAGGCTGTGCATAGATTTCACTGAAATGCCTTGAACTTGTTAGTTGATCCACAAATAGCTCCTCTGTATATTTATGGTAATACTTTATGCTGAACAACAATTTCACACTTAAAACCGTCCCTCCTGGTTTGTCTGTTTTAAATGTCATCTGCTCATATTTATAAATGTGGAATGAGCTCACTCAAATTGGATTTCTTGGGTCCAAGACACTTCTGATTTTCCTAATGACCAAATAACCAAAAAGCAGAACAGATTAAGAAGAAAAAAGAAATCTTGGGCATATACAATTTTCAGGCAGTCAGGGTTTGTTTAAAGCTGCTTTGTTCGGCGGGAATGGTTAATAAAAGAAACATTTCCCCAAAGAATTGTTGTGGTCTTTAATTAAACTCCTTTCCCATAGGTTTATAATGTAGGGTTGAACAATATTTGGTCAGTTTCTCTGCTTGGCTTTCTTAGTCACAGGCTGGACTTTATTGGATCTTGGGTCCTAAGGGAACATTAGGAGCTGAGAGAGGCAGGCCGCGTCAAATGAAAAGTTAATTGTGTTTAAGCCATCTTGGAAACCAGCCTCCAGTGTGCCTTAGCTGAGAGCCGTGCTCAACTATCAGATGCCTGGCTGTCAAGCTGAGTCCACGGCCAACACTTTACCTGACCCAGAGAAAGTGCAGCCACAGAAAGGCTAGTGACAGCAGAAAAGGCCAATCCAGGGCCTCACCCTTCAGCTGTCATGGGCCCAGGGACAGTGGACGGTGAGGTGATTCATTCTGCCGGTGGCGCTGGAAGTGTGGGTTTGCTCTGAGGAAGGAATGCAGTGGGACAGCAGTTCCTACCCATAGTTCATTAAGACTCAGGGCTGTCTTGTGGAAAAGCTGTGATAAATTGCTCTAAATTATCTGGAAGCTAAGCACTCTGGGAGTTGTTGAAGTATTTTGTCTGGCTCTCTTCCTGTCCTTGAGTTGAGAATCGCTCTCTCAGAGCAGACACTGGCGGTGTGTGTCTGGCCTATCTAAAGCGGGTCAGTTTTAAAAAGAAATGCCCCCTCGTCTGCACCGATGGAGGGCCATGTCCCTTTCCCCCTCTCCACCCCTGGCACATCCCTGGACACACCTCATTGGGAAGGAAAACACAGGGGTCTTCTGGGGGCTCTGTGAATACTTTGTTTCTTCCCCTAGCTGGTGGTTCTATACCTGCTCATTTTATGATTATTTATTCACTAGCCCGCATCTTTTACTTACATTAGTGTATGAATTAACTTCAAACATGAAATTACTAGTAGATGACCATTTTTCATCCTACAGAAATGGCACTCTTACAAGGTTCAGTATATTTTACACAAGGAAATTATAAAATAAGGTAGTATAAATACCATCAAATAGATCAGTAGTCATGAGGTGTATTCAAAGAGGCACTTCCTTCCTTCCTCTCTCCCTCTTTCTTTCTCTTTCTTTCTCTCTCTCTCTCTCTCTCTCTCTCTGTTTCTTTGTTTCTAATGTTGATTTTTTGAGAGAGAGAGAGACAGAGTGTGAGTGGGGGAAGTGTAGAGAGAGAGAGAGAGGGAGACACAGAATCCAAGGCAGGCTCCAGACTCTGAGCTGTCAGCACAGAGCCCGATGTGGGGCCCAAACTCATGAACCATGAGATCATGACCTGAACCAAAGTTGGATGCTTAACCGACTGAGCCCCTCAGGTACCCCTATTATTTTCTTTCTTTATTTAAATGTTATTTACTTAATTATTTACTTCATTTGTTTGTTTATTTATTTATTTAGAGAGAAAGAGCTTGAGTTCTGGAAAGCAATAGACAGGAAGTCAGAGAATCCCAAGCAGGCTCCATACTGTCAGCACGGAGTCTGATGCAGGGCTGGAACTCACAAACCGTGAGATCATGATCTGAGATGAAATTAAGGGTCAGACCCTTAACTGACTGAGCCACACAGATGCCCCCAGAAAGAAGCATTTCTATAATCTCTGTTGGATGATAAGTGTAGTAGCTGTCCCACTGAGTAAGAGTCTTCATTTTCTTTTGCTTTGAGAGACCACGCAATGTGGTGGTTAGTGCTTGGCCTCCATGGGCGGACATGCTTGGGTATGATCCTCTGCTTGGCAAAGTACCAACTGTCTGGCATTAGGGAAAGCTCTCGACCCCAGTATTTTCATCTGAAAATGAGGCCAATAATAGTACCTCCTGGCTGGGATTGCTGAGCAGATTACATTAGATGCTATCTACCTTGCCAGATGCATGTCCCACAACATCCCTTTGGAATTCAGTGCTCTGCATGCTCTGGACTTGTTTTTACTTTGGGTGTTTGGGGATTCTTTTTGTCACTGAGTCTCCGCATGTGCTATTTTCCTACTATCCAGAATGTTCTCCTGTGCTGTTACCTATGTGGTTCCCTCCTTGCTTGAGATCTCAGCTCATTTCTTGTGTTCTTAGCTTCTCTTGAGCATCTCTGACTAGGTCATAATTGTTGTCTTTTACTCTCTAATGGAACCCTGTAACTTTATGTTGTAATACTGACCATTGCTGCGATTTCAGAGTAAGGTATGTATGTTTTGATCCATCTGTCCCCCTCATTTGACTGTGAGCTCCTTACGGGCAGGAAGCAGGATGTGTTTTGCTCCTTGTTGTCCACTGGAGGACCTGCCTCATTGTTGGTCCTCTGGAAATTTTTTTTTTTTTTAATTTTTTTTTCAACATTTATTTATTTTTGGGACAGAGAGAGACAGAGTATGAACAGGGGAGGGGCAGAGAGAGAGGGAGACACAGAATCGGAAACAGGCTCCAGGCTCTGAGCCATCAGCCCAGAGCCTGATGCGGGGCTCGAACTCCCGGACCGCGAGATCATGACCTGGCTGAAGTCGGACGCTTAACCGACTGCGCCACCCAGGCGCCCCGGTCCTCTGGAAATATTTAATGAATGAAGTAGTTTGCATTCGAGAAGTTCTTCCATTTTAAGGCTTTGGGGAGAGTCTCTGTATTTCCGTTTACAAAAATCAAATGGGAAAGCATGTACATAAGCAGTGTGTATATGTTTTCGCGTGACAATAATTAATAAATCATCAGTTTAAAAAAACTCACTCAGCATTTTTGTGCAATGTAGTGGGTAGGCAGTAAAGTACAAGGTTTAATAGCTGAGATGCTGACAGAAATCTAGGCTCAAGCTTAGTTCATTGTTTGATCTTAGATTTTGGAAAAGTTGCTTTTCTGAAACTCCTTTTCTGTGTCTGTACACTGGATATTTAAAATAGTACCTAGGTAGGGTGCCTGGGTGGCTCAGTTGGTTAAGCGTCTGACTTTGGCTCAGGTCATAATCTCGTGGTCTGTGAGTTCAAGCCCTGCATCAGGCTCTGTGCTAACAGCTCAGAGCCTGCCTGGAGACTGCTTCCTTCCTATTCTGTGTCTCCCTCTCTGTCTGCCTGTTGCCTGCTCGCACTCTGTCTCTATCTCTCACAAAAATAAATAAAGATTAAAAAAAATTTTTTTTAATAAAAATGGTACCTAGGAGCACCTGGGTGGCTCAGTCAGTTAAGCATCTGACTCTTGATTTTGGCTCAGGTAATGATCTCATGGTTTGTGAGTTTGAGCCCTGCATCAGGTTCAGTGCTGACGGTGTGGAGCCTGCTTGGGATTCTCTCCCCCTTCTCTCTGCCCCTCCCCCACTCTGCCTCTTGGTCACTCTCAAAATAAATAACTAAAAAAAAAAGAATTAAAAAAATAGTACCTAAATGCTATGAGTTGAATTATGCCCCTTTAAAATTCATGTATGGAAATCTTCACGCCCAGTACCTTGGAGTGTTATTTGGAGACAGGGTCTTTCCAGAGTTAATCAAGTTAAAGTGAGGCCATCAGAGTGGGCTCTAATCCAATATGACTGGTGTCCTCCTAAGAAGGGGGAATTTGGATATAGGAACACACAGAGAGGGAAGATGAGGCAAGAGATGAAGAGAGAAGACAGCTGTGTACCTTGAAGTCTTCAGAAGGAACCATCCCTGTTGACCCCTTGATTTTGGACTGAGGGACTCTAGAATGGTGGAGACCGAAATTTTCTGTTATTTAAGCCACCTAGTCTGTGGTACTTTGTTTCGGCATCCATCACAAACAAATACACTCGGTCAGTTTAATATACCGTGAGACCATATATTAATGCAAAAATACCAGTCACTTACAGTAGAGAACATTTATTTTTCTTGCCCATGGGTCCGTGAGTTGCTTGCAATTCACCCAGACTGGAGGCCAGTTGGGTTCAGATCTACTCCTTGTGTGCCCGCATTATTCTACTCCTTGTGTGCCCGC
Source organism: Prionailurus viverrinus (assembly GCF_022837055.1). Lineage (NCBI taxonomy): Eukaryota > Metazoa > Chordata > Mammalia > Carnivora > Felidae > Prionailurus > Prionailurus viverrinus. Next base: position 39,759,886 of record NC_062562.1, read on the forward strand.
ACTCTGTAGGGCATGTTCTCTTGGAAGAAGGCAGAAGGAGAGCCCAAGGCAAGTGATGCAAGCCCCCTGAAAGCCTCTCATGGCCTCATGCCTGGTGGTAAAGCAGGTCCCCTGGCCAAGCCTACTTCCCATAGGCAGAAGCATATACTCTACTGCAGTGGGAAGTATTGAGAGTCACATGGAAAAGGGGGAGAGTGACAACAACCCAATTGATCGCAATGTCTACACATAGCAGAGTTGTCTGCACTAAAGCAGATTTTGCATGGGATGCTTTGAGCACAGTGCCTGACACCCAGGTGGTGCTCAGTAAATGGTTGTTGCTATTGTCGTTTTTATTTTTTAACAAATTCTAGTGTTCATCTTCAGTGGTAAGTCTACGTGAATTTGGGCCTTTCAAACTAGTAGAACTAGCCGAATAAATTGTATTAATATTTGCTTAAGTAAAAGTCTCTGTAGGCTGCATTATCACAGCTGTGATTAATTCTTTTAAATTCTTTCAAATTGCATGTCTGCTTCAGTGGATTGGAACATAGATATGATTTCAAGCTTATGTTTCTCGTTAGGACATTGAAGCCACAATTAAATCTGCTTTTTCTTCTTCTTTGAAAAAAATCAAAGGCTCTTAAAATGGATTGTTGTGAAAGGACACATAAATAGGTTTTAATCAATAGTTGAATTCTCCAAAGCATCATCAAGACAAAGTGGTAAATGTTCTGATTAAATTTGTGATTGGTTAAGCTAGAAATCCATACAGTTGCATGTCACACAGTATTTAATAAATGGCGTGTAGAGTATCCTAATTGTACCCATTTATCACTTCCCTCTGTTTCTAGATGCATAAAGTTATCAAAATCAGGAAACTCAAACATTTCTATTTCCATTTCCTTGGTTGGGCTTTGTTCTCTGTCTTTCTTGGTGTATTGGGTCTGGTTTTGAGCTAAATATTTCTGACACAACCTTCATGACTCATTTACATTTAAATAGTAACAGGAAATCTCTTTGCCAAGAAGGCTATTGGAATCAAATTTTACACCAGATCTTTTTTTTTAAAGATGTTATTATTGATTTTTTTTTTTGTACATCAAAGTGCTTTTTCGCTTTTTATTTTTTTCGAAATCTAAGTATTATAGGCAGTGTATAAGTTTTTCATTTTTCATCTTGGGTGCTTATTATTGCTTCTGATGCTCATAATTTATACCAGTTGCTATAATGTTAAAAATTAGAAATGAACTTCTGAGGTGTTCATTGCCTCTGCTATTGAGATTTCATTAAAAGGAGTTTGAAGTATAATGCATGCCGTTGAACTTGTTGTCACATGTTGAATGAGATCTAGTTATAGGAAAGTGAGGATATAATTATATAAAAGGTGATGAAATCAAATAGATTCCTAATCAGCAAATGGAGGTGTGATTTATAAACATCCACATGATGAGAAGATTTAATGGGACTTGAAGCAAATTAAAGATGATCAAGGATAAACCTTTCTGGCTGGGAAAACCAGCGTCTTCAGTGGAGGATAAGAGAACAGAAACTCCCAGGCATCCCAGTGGATTTCACCTAGCACACTACCTCATATTCCTAGGAATGTTTTTAAGAAGGCATTAGAATCACAAGAAGGCTTCCCAGCTTGTAAACCAACATCAGCCACAGCAGTGCACTTAGACATTGTTATTCTAGATGTCAGTGGGAAGAAGAAATTCATTGTGTGTGGAGTTCTTGTCACAGTGCTCCTGAACTGGATTTAAGAAAAGGCTCAGGAGGCGTCTGGGTGTCTCAGTTGACTGTCTGACTCTTGATTTCGGCTCAGGTCATGATCCCAGGGTTGTGGCCTTGAGCCCTGTGTCAGGGTCCATGCCAGATGTGGTGCCTGCTTAAAATTCTCTCTCTCTCTCTCTCTCTCTCTCCCTCTCTCCCTCTCTCCCTCTCTCCCTCTCCCCCCTCCCTTTGGTCCTCTCCCCCACTCGTGTGCTCTCTCTCTCTGTAAAAATAATAAAATAAAAAAGAGCCTAAAACTTATTTAATAGTAAGTTTTATTGAGCATTTGCTCTGTAACAGGAGTTGAGAGCCTTACATATATTAGTTCATCTTATTCCTACCAAAAGTTTTTTGAGGTTGGTCACATTATTCCCATTTTTATAAGGTAAAACTGAGGCCTAAGGAGAATGGGCAATGGAGCAAGTGGTAAATCTGGGAGTAATGCCTTGGCAGCCAGCCTTGAGTGCCCACAGTCTTAATTAACACGTTTGTATTCAAAATCTCTTGTCTATCCCTCCTTTGGCATCTCCTTCTTTCCCTCAGCTATTTGTGTAGACCCCTGTACCCAGTGCTCTGTGTAGGCACTGGGGATAAGGTATGTTTACAGCAGAAAAACTGACTGTCTTCAAGGAGCTGATAGTTTACTCAGGAAACAGATGAGTACTCATATAAACATATAATGTAATTGCAGACGTACAGAATGCGTTAAACATAAAGCTGAATAAGGAGCTACAAAGCTGGGAGAAGAAATGTTGCTTTAGAGATGTTGATGTTTGAGAGATTTTCAACAAAGCATATCAAGGTGTTGTAACATTCACTGAGTCGCTTATTGGAAAGTGAGTAACGTGCTTACCCGAGTAGGGTACCGTCATGACCCAAATGTAGTGTGCAAATGACTTGTGTTTATGATGTGGTGGGGTAGGTGAGGAAGACAGTAGAGAGGGGACAGGCAGTTAGGAGTGACTAGGTTTGAATAGGGTTCTTTCTTTCTGTTCAAGTCACACTGACATTCCTTACGTCCTTACCTCCTGCCACCAGCTCTTTGTAGGGCTTTTGCCACACTCTTCCCTCTGCCCTCCTTTCCACACCCCTTCACCTGGAATTTGTAGTTTTTCTGATCTCTGCTCATTTATCACATTCTCATAAAAGCCTTCCTTGCACAAGGCCTGCACAAGGCCATGTTCTTTTTTATTAATTCTCCTAGAATGGTGTTCTTTTCTTTAGAGCCTACATCTCTGGCTGAGGATACATTTATTGGTGGGTTGTGTGAGTGCTGTCTTCCTGGCCTGTTGAACTATAGGCTCTTTGTGGACAGGGTCCATGTCTGTTTTAGCTCATTCATCATTTATCCCCAGAACTTACCAGAATATAGAGCTTGTTAAATCTTCTGCAGTTTATTAATAATGCATGAATATTGACAATTTGATATATCCTTCAACGTGGGTGTAAGTCAACTTTAAATTTTACTTTAGGAGTAGTTAACATTTGGATTAATTAGGGACCCATATTCCAGGGCTGCCATCAAATATCACTGTCTGTGAATTAACATAAGGGATGTTAGAAATAAGTGTTATTGGTGAAATAAATGGTGTTCAAGATATCCATTGGTTAGAATCTATCCTTGCACAAATGGGGTTGTTAAAGAAAAAATGATTTATGGCACTTGCTAAAGATGGTCAGGCAGACTTTATTCATGACCATCCCGATAGGTGTAGGGGACACTGCAGTGGGATTTTACAGTGGGGGAGAGAGATGGGACTCAACTCCAAATACAGCACTGGCGGCAAGTGGGGCTTGAGAGCAAAAGGAGCAGGAAGATGCTCAGTGGATGGAAGATCACTAAGAGGGTACATGTGTGTAAGAGGGTTTACTGGCTAAACCGACCTAACAGGATGGTCCCTGAAGGTAGGCCAGGTGATCAGACATCACCTGGGGGACAGTGAGGGATGAAGAAACTGATGAGATATTGAGAAGTATCATTTGTCAGAGGTCAAAGTGGGGTTCTGATTAAACTGCCTTAGCAGGGTTCTTGCTAAAACCGGATTTACAAGGATGTGCACAGGTGAACCTAGGAGAAAGTTCCGGAGCTTGACTAAAGTTTAGTCAAAGAAAGAATCTTTGCCAGCATTTAGGAATAAGATTACGATAAAAACTCTGAAGGGTCCTAGTTTCTGTACTCCAGGGAAGACTCTGTTGCCTAAATTGATTAAATGAGAGGTGAACCTGCTTTGAGAACACTGTGGTATTTCCCTCAGGGGGAAACATCGATGCAAACTGCTCTATAAAGCACCTAAAACCTAAAAACCTGAGAACAGAGACTTTGCTTGGCTTAGGCCCAGGTGGTTAGATTCTCTGGGACCTGCTTGCTCATAACTGTGTGTAGCTTGAGATTTGCTTACTTGTGACATACTGCCCAGGTAGGAAGAGGGGGTTGGGGAGAGATACAGCTCTAAATCCCCTCTAAACACTGGAGGTTCTCCAGATTCAGGAAAAGAGCTTGGCAACCATTAATGTCCAAATTGGCTTTGGTCATCTTACAACAAGAGAGCAATAGACAATTGTTGAATGAAAGAGGCGGTGGTGGGTTAGAGAATACCAAGATAGAGTCAGCTCTTCTTGATGACTGATTTATGTGGATGTGAGGGAAGAGGCGAGGATGACTGATGTGTTGGTCCTGGGAGCAGGTGTGGGTTGGCTGAAGGAGCTTATGACTCCTTCTTGTAAACTGGGCTGGTCCCTGACCCTATTAGGAAGCAGACAGTGTTGGTCTTTGGTAAACTCTCACCTATGTTTCACTGTGTCCATTGTGAAATACTTCCCACCCAATGCTCTGCCAAGTAACATCCTGTGCTGATGTACTGTGACTGAAAGTCTCACGGCCTTTGTTTTCCAGAAAAGGCACTTTGGAGTCATCTGTTTATCTAACGTGTATGGTGATGGTTATGGCTGGAAATCCCACGGGACTCCAGCCCGTCTAAATAAATCTGTGCTTTTTAGAAAACCTTTTATTTTGGACTCATTTTAGGTTTACTGAAAGTGGCCAAAGTAATCTAGATAATTCTCTTATATCTCTTTTTTTGCTTGCCCTAATCATAACATCTTACACAATCATTGTGCAGTTATCTACAGTAAGAAATTGATGTTGGCACAGTATTCTGAACTACAACTACAGACCTTATTTGAAATGCACCAGTTTTTCCTCTAATGTACCCCCCTCCCCAATTTTTTTCTTCTGTCACAGAATCCCCGTCAGGATCTCACATTGTATTTCACTGTTAATTCTCTTTACTTTCCTCCGGTCTGGGACAGTTTCTCCATCATAGCTTGTCTTTATGACCTTGACACTTTTGAAGAGTACTGGTCAGTTATTTCAAAAACAGCCCTGAGTTTGGGTTTGTCCAGTGCTTTCTCATGATTGGACTGAGATGATGCATTTTTGGCATGAATTTCACAAAAATACTGTGTCTTTTTCAGTGACTTATAGGAAGGAGTTCATGATATTGGTATGTCTTATTATAGGTGATGTTTTCTTTGATCACAACTTAGTAAATTCACGTTTGCCACGTTTCTTCTGTGTAAAGTAACTATCTTTCCCTTTGTAGTTGATAAGCAAATCTGTGATTTTAAGCCTGGAAGCAAGCCAAATGAGGGCAATGAAATTTGGGGCAGAAAAACCTGTTTCCCTCCTCCCAACCTCCATTGAAAAAAAGTATTCATTTGAACACTGTGTTTCGTCCTGGAAAACCTAAGCAGAATAGTCCATGTAGGTAAAATAAAACTATCTTTTGGCTGCTTTGGTCGGAATTTTTAAAGACGAAAATAGTGATAATTCCTTTCCCCATGCTGCTGTGATTGTAAAACCTATCTTTGGTCATTTTACTTTCTTGATTAAAAATGTTTGTGGGTTCCGACTGATGGTAGGATAATGTCCTAACTTCCCAATGTGCTCCCCAGGACCCTCTACCATAGGACAGCAGCCTACATCTCCGCTTTCTTTCTTTGTCTCTTGTCTGCCCTCCTCTCTCATGAATCCCATGCTTAAGCCGTGTTAAACCAACACCTGTGCCCTGGGTCTCTGTTTTTGCTTATGCCATTCTCTCAGGCAAGACACCCCTTCTCTTCTCACCTCTACCTTTTAAAAACCCTTGTTCTCTGTGGGTACACTTAATGATCTCATCGGTAATTAAGCTATTTTGTCTCAGCTCCAAACTCTCTCTGCTCTGCTTTGTGATGCTGAGGCTGGGCCACTACAAACCACATTTCTTCTTGTGCCAACTGCTTCCTGGAAGGCTGTGCCAGGATGAGGGACTAGAGGATCCTGGAAGATGTTTTGTTCCTGCAAGCATCACTCCAGTAATGCTTCTTCGCCCTGTCATGGCACTTCCTTCCCGTAGCAGCTCTGGAATATTCATCTGCTGTTTCCCCAGCATCAGCAGAACTGGCCACATTCTGCCTGCCAGACACCAGAGCTAGCAGGCCAGTGGCCTCTTCTCAGAGGTCTGGGTCCTGTCCCAATGGGAGTCACTCCTCTAAGCTCAGGAGCTAACAGCACCAGCCTGGTGGCACCATCTTCTCAAACATCTGAGTTTCAGTTCTGCAGAGAATATTCTGTAAGATTTTGAGTTCTAATAATTCCAGCCTCTTCCCTTGGTTCCTGTATTTGTAGGAGTGGTAATTCTCTATGTGATAGCTTAGTGTTATCTTTCTGTTTTCTATCAAGTTAACAATCTTATCCCTAGCTAACACTTATTTTTATTAAATTCTATTTCATACAAAAAAACAAAGCTCTGGTGTGGTCCCTATCTCCAGCCTTGATCTTGAGTGATGAGGGAGTTGGTACCAGGAGCATTGCTAGGAACCTGGTTCTCTAAGATGGGTTTGGGGATTTGCTCCTGGGATCCTCAGACGTGAGCACAGTGTTGAGTCTCGCCAATGGAAAATGCACTGCTGGTAACCATGGCATCTCGTAGCTTCATGATTAATCAGATTGGTGGTGAAGCACATACTAAGGTAAGGATGGAGGGGGCCAAGTGACTTCTGCCCTTGACTCTTATGGCAGTAACAATGGGCATTCGTACAGTGGTGTGAGGTGGATTTTCACTAGTACATGGGGGCTCTTGCAGAAATGGAGTGACAAGCTCAGGTTTTTAAGCTCTCAACTCACATCCATGGACAGAGAACCAGAGAGCTTCCCTAGCAACCTTAAAAGACTTCCTTACTGAAGCCACAGACGGGGATGATGATGGTGGTGACACCATCATCATCATTTGTTTCCCTGGTTTCAGAGAAAGAGAGAGAACGTGAACAAACCCAGTTTGGTTCAGAAGTCTTCCCAAGTCCGTTTGGCCATAGCCAGGCAGGAATGCCCCAGGTGCAACATGGCTGCTGGCCGTGGGAGGCTTCCCCACAGGGGAGCACAGAGCCGATACACCAACAACTGTCTTTTGACTGGCTCTGCATGGGAGTTCAGAGCCTGGCTTAGGGTGGAAACCTAGTGCTTGGTCACCTTGGAGGTGGGCAGAAGACAAGAAGAATTCTTTCCTACCTCAATCTCTATAACAGAGTCTGACCTTTAAACTGAGAGGGCCTCTGGCAATTTTCTGAAGTTGTTTCCTTGAGGGACTTTTGAGATTCAGGCCACCAGATCGGCTGCTCTGTGCCTTGGTAATCGAACAAGACTGAAAATTGGAGAGGGGGACATTTTTCCCTTTTCTGCTTGGAACTTGTGGCTTTAGGGCAGCAGGGACTGAGGGAGCTCAGTGCTTTGTGGTACCTTGAGGGTCTTGGTCTTTGAGAGTCCTAAGGAGATGACCCCGTAGGCTGAGCAACAGCCTCCCTGAGAAGGGTTCAGGGCTGCTGTGGCAGGAGTAGGGGGCGTGGTGGGCCTTCTCCATCCTGGGGACGCTAGCCAGGGCACCAGAACAGAAAGATACATCAAAAGGATTCCCCTAAATAGCGAGAGCTTTTGAAGTGGGGGTTACAGGACCAGTGTAATTCAGATATAAATGTAATTTCATTTGTACTCATGCTGCTGAGGCTGGGGATTGCTCAGGTTACATTAAAACCTGCCTAAACAACTTTTTTTTTTTTCTCCCTTTTTAAACAGCATTGCTATTCTGCACCATTAGCCTGTGGAAGGTTCTCCTCTTTCTGAAGACTTAGACGTTTGAAACTCAGGCCAAGAGAATGACAAAGAAAGCTTTGGACATTAAGGCCCTTGTTTCCTTACGTGTTTTTTTTTTTCTTTTTTTAAGTTTCAGTGACACTTTTTCAGGGTTTCTAGAAGAATAAAGCTGACTGGCAAGGGGCTTCTGAGAGTATCAACTCCCTAAAGGCATTTTGGGGTTGGTTGTTAGCAGACTTGGCCAAGCACACATTGAAATAACTCATTACTCGTTCTACCTGTTGTTTTAAAAAGGCAGCATTGAAACCCTTTGAATATTTTGCTGTGGGGTTTTTGGCAGAACATATTTCAAATGGGGGAGGGTGATAAACAGTGGGAAAAAGCAAATGAATTTCCTGTGAAGGGTGGCTAGTTAGGACACATGTGTATGTTGCTTGTGGATGTAAATTAGAATATTTGGAGACCCTGTGGTCTTATTTCTGAAGCTCTTTACTTGTTATTCATGGTTTCATTATAGCTCCTTTTATTCGCATGCACATCTAAGGGTGGGGTAGGGGAGGGGGCAGGTGCTGGGCTTGGCCTTAAAAAACAAACAAACATAAAACTCGCCATATATTTTAGAGTTATAGGTGCATGCATTTTTTTCCTCCCATCAAATCTTGCTTTCCCATTTTAGCCGCGTAAATGGTTGTCATAGTGACATTTGCTTCCAGCCTCTATGGCTTTGGTACAGAGCAGAGGGCTCCGGTAGTATCGGGTGACTGTAAATTCAGCTCTAACTGTCCCCTTAGCTCTCTGAAACTAATCATAAACGAGGTCTGTCATGAACTGCTCCTGCTCTCATAGAGCAAGTGAAAATTACATTGAAATTAGGCTACAACAGCCCCTTTGTCTGAGTTTTTCAGAAGGTAGTGGTGTGCATTTTTAAGGAAAAGTTTGCTCTTTCAGCATTTTAAAGGGCATTTAGCCAGTAAAAGTCATGGGATGTGTGATCCAGCAATAAAGTAGGATGTTTAATTCCTTTGAACAATCTCTATATGTCTTAGGTATGGAGCTGTCTCTTAAAAGTGGTGAGTTGGTCCAAAGAGTAACTTTTATCCTATTTTCTTTTTTAAAGTTTATTTCTGTGCGTGTGTGTGTGTGTGTTTCTTGTTGTTGTTGTTGTTGTTTTTGTTTTTGTTTTAGCAATCTCTACACCCAATGTGGGGCTCAAACTCATGACCCTGAGATCAAGAGTTGCATGCTCCTCTGAATGAGCCAACAAGGTTCCCCAAAAGTATAACTTTTTCTTCAAGCTGACTTGAAATTCGCCTCTTTGGTAATATTTTACTAATGTTATTTTGTAAAGTTTTTGTGTATATTACGATCTAGTATCATCTCTAAGGATATTTCCTTAAGGATTGTTTTTTAATCAAAAGATAGAACTATAATCCAGAGGCAAAAACTTTGGGAGAATCTCAGCATTTGAATGTTATAAGTTAGTTATTGCTAAGACTGAAAGGCCACAGAGATGGAGATACTCATTGCCAGGGCATGGACAAACCAGTTCCTTTTCTGAGTTCAGGATGGGGGTCTGTGAAGGATCCAGGTATTTGGCACCAGCCCTTCCTAGGGGTCCTGTGGCTCACTAGCTGTGGCCAGTCTAATATCCATCAGAGGATGGTAGTCAGCTGGAAAAAAAACATTGAAAAAAACAAAACAGGGGCACCTGGGTGGCTCAGTCGGTTAAGCGGCTGACTTCAGCTCAGGTCATGATCTCGCGGTCCGTGAGTTTGAGCCCCGCGTCGGGCTCTGTGCTGACAGCTCAGAGCCTGGAGCCTGTTTCCGATTCTGTGTCTCCCTCTCTCTCTGACCTTCCCCCATTCATGCTCTGTCTCTGTCTCAAAAATAAATGTTTAAAAAAAAAGTTAAAACAAAACAAAAAAAAAAAAAACAAGAGGGCAAAGATGACCCAGCATAATAATTCATTTGGGATGCTTTGGGATGCAAGAAAGAAAATGGCACCCAAGAGTGGCTTATTCAGTTTGGATTTATTTTTCTTCTCATAATAAGACATTGAGAGGTAGGGAATTCCAGAGTTGGTCCTCTGCTGTTTCACAATGCCATCTCTGGATGATTGCCTCTGCAACTATCTTATACCTCCCCTCCTGGTTTAAACAGGGGCTGCTGCCCTCCCCCCCCCCCAAGTTCACATCCTAAGTCAGCACCATCCAGAGCTGGAAGGAGGGAGAAGATGAACATGCCTTACTTGCTTATCCATCTCCCCTGTTCTCTTTCCCTTTCTCTTTTTGAATTCCGGATCCTACCCCACCACCCCCGCGGTCCCCCGGCAATGTCCACTTAACATAATTCATTGCTAGAACTGTATCACACCATCACCCTGGCTGCAAGAAGGGCTGGGGAAGTGAGTATCTGGCATTTTCAGTATTGGGGTGACGTGGAATCTGCTGATAGAGTAGAAGAAAGAAGTGAGCTCTTGCCATGTTGGCCACCAAGAGTGTCAGCCCTAAAGTTTTGGAAATGAAAAGATTGAATGACATTGCTTTATCCCTCCAGTTTTATTTATGAGGAAACTGGCACCAGAGAAGCTTGGTGTCAGATCCGAGATCTGAGTCTAGATCTTCTGACTCACGACATAGAATTTGAGGTTGATGGTGACTAACATCTGAGTTGCATGTTCCAGCTGGCACAGAGAGGGCTTTGTTTAGCATGTATTAGTTTGCTTAATTTTTGCCTTTAGCACTGGGGGTGGGGGGTAGCCTTCAGGCTTCTCAGAGCAGAGGGCACATATGCTGTAGCTTCCCACTTGTGCTGAAAAGTAGCAAATCATTTCTTCCTAATTAAAGATCAAACATGATTTCAGATGGTCCCCTTCCTAAGGTGTCATGGGAGATGTTCCTCTTATCTGTCAGTGGTACTGATCATGTTGTCATTTTTGGCAACTAATTCCTGGAATGAATAATAAAATTATAATAATCTTGCACCAGAGGGAGGACGACCAATTTGTAAAGTCCATTAAGAACCGAGCAAAGGATTGTCCTCTAATGAGATGGAGCGCATCAGGAAGAGGTACATCAAGCCTCTCTGTCACAGATACACAAAGGGACCTGGAGGGAGGGGCTACTGTAATGCTGGCAGACAGGGTGGGTTGTCTTGGATGCACATTTACATATCGTCATTGATCAGCTGCCTGAGAAGAGGATGACAAGCAGAACACCAGGGTTCTCCATTGTGAGGCTCAGGGTGTGTTTATGCCACCATTGATTCATTCCCCATGGGGTAAGGAGCATTACTCACTATTTCCTCATGTGCCAGAAAGAGAAATGGAATCAACGAGCATATCATCTCCTTGTTGGAAAATGACAGCTCCCTTATTATAAATCCCTGATAAATTGATGGAAGAGCTGTTCAAACTTTGTAGATAAAAATGTTTTCTGGGATTAATGGGAAGTTATTCCTAGAAATGACTTACAGTTCAGGAACCGATCTTAGTGCCGAGCTATTGGTTTTCGGTTTTGTTTTCCTTCAGATGTCACAAACCCCTCAAAGCAGCTGAGTGTAGATGGCCAACATTTTCCATCCAGCCCATCCCTGTACCCTATCACTTCCCTCATTTCTGTTGCCAGACTTTTAAAGATTTAGAGAAGCTAAATGATCCCTGCCTTTTGGAGGAATCTTCTTCCTTTTGAGAGTCCTTTATGAGTGAACTCAAAATGTGAAAATCTACCTGTGACCTCTGGGGAGACATAACTGCTCCCTTGTAGGACAGAAGCCAAAATACTGTTTGTTATTGTGTCTGACAGGATTTAAAAAAAAAAAAAACTTTATTCAGTAGCTATCTTAGCATTTTTGTTTTCAGTGTGCTTGTAAACCAGGATATTGAGCCACTTGACTGTCACTTTGGGAAGGGATTATGCCAACAATGGCTTATTTTCTAAAACATCAGGATTCTTCCCCATTGTGGCATCTAATGGTCATTGAGGGACTGTCACTTGGTATTTGTATTAATGTTGATACTCTTATTGAGTGAGTGCTTTTATAAGTGGGACTGGATCTTTTGTCCAGCACCAGGAGCATGTGGGCACTTAATAAGTGCCAGTCAATACCTTTTGCTGATAGTGGAATGTAGACCCGTCCACTTCCCAGATGGCTCCATGGGGATAGATGCATTTATAGCTTGTGCTTTATTCTAAGGAATCTATGAAGGGCTGCCTACTATATTGCCTTTGTTTGAACCGTGCTGGGTGTGACATTTACTCAAGCAACGGCACTTCTGTCTGCTGGTTGCTGGAGAGCTAGAACTATACTTTTCCTTTCACTTTATTTGCTTGGGGTAAATTAGAATTTACTCCCAAGAGTGGTCTGGGTAAGGATGGGAATGTTGCTTCTAAGCCTGTCAGCCTTCTAAATTGCCTTAAGCCCATACCTCCACACCCTCCTTCGATTTTTAAGAAGTTGGAGGCTGAGGCTTGAAGTTTTTGTTTTTGTTTTTGTTTGTTTCTTTTGCCATTCCACACTTCCCCTAACTTTTCCAAAGCAGGTGGAATTATGATTACTACTATCTTCTTGCTGTTTGCACACAAATTGATTCATTTCACCTCCTCTTTCACCCTCCAAAGTCCTGCTACCAGATGGATGTTGACTATAAGAACATTTTCCAGAATTTGAGGATAATGGATGGGGAGAAGAGCATAGGGAACACATTAAATTTAAAAATTAGACAGCACTTGTTTTTTTAAACACTGCCTTGGTTTTCCTCACCATGAGGATTCCTTAATGGTCTTGCCTCCTCAGATTCTGGACCCCTGAAATGCTGTCTTGCCCTCCTCTTTGCTTAATAGGTCAACAGATACGATGGAGCATGTGCTATGCACTGGGCGCAAGACTACGTATTTGGATACAGAGCAGTAAATGCAAACAGACACCAGCCCTGATGTGATGGGGCTTTTAGTCTACAATGAAGGGGCAGAGAAAGGAGGAGAGATTAAACACACAACACACACACACAGACTCTCTCTGTCTGTCTGTCTCTCTCTCTCTCTCTCTGTCTCTCTCTCGCACAACTGTGATAAGCCTGAGAAGGAGAACAGGGTTCTGTGAACAAGATTAATATCTTCCCTGCTTCTTTATTATTTTTGCAAGCCTCCTTTTTCAGGTCACCTTGGAAATTCCCACTCCCTCCCTCCTTCCCTCACTTCTTTCTTTTTACCTTCCATTGGCTCTCTTTGTTTGGATGGTCTCATTTCCTTTTTTTTTTTTTTATATGAAATTTATTGACAAATTGGTTTCCATACAACACCCAGTGCTCATCCCAAAAGGTGCCCTCCTCAATACCCATCACCCACCCTCTCCTCCCTCCCACCCCCCATCAACCCTCAGTTTGTTCTCAGTTTTTAACAGTCTCTTATGCTTTGGCTCTCTCGCACTCTAACCTCTTTTTTTTTTTTCCTTCCCCTCCCCCATGGGTTCCTGTTAAGTTTCTCAGGATCCACATAAGAGTGAAAACATATGGTATCTGTCTTTCTCTGTATGGCTTATTTCACTTAGCATCACACTCTCCAGTTCCATCCACGTTGCTACAAAAGGCCATATTTCATTTTTTCTCATTGCCACGTAGAATTCCATTGTGTATATAAACCACAATTTCTTTATCCATTCATCAGTTGATGGACATTTAGGCTCTTTCCATAATTTGGCTATTGTTGAGAGTGCTGCTATGAACATTGGGGTACAAGTGGCCCTATGCATCAGTACTCCTGTATCCCTTGGATAAATTCCTAGCAGTGCTATTGCTGGGTCATAGGGTAGGTCTATTTTTAATTTTCTGAGGAACCTCCACACTGCTTTCCAGAGCGGCTGCACCAATTTGCATTCCCACCAACAGTGCAAGAGGGTTCCCGTTTCTCCACATCCTCTCCAGCATCTGTAGTCTCCTGATTTGTTCATTTTGGCCACTCTGACTGGCGTGAGGTGATACCTGAGTGTGGTTTTGATTTGTATTTCCCTGATAAGAAGCGACGCTGAACATCTTTTCATGTGCCTGTTGGCCATCCGGATGTCTTCTTTAGAGAAGTGTCTATTCATGTTTTCTGCCCATTTCTTCACTGGGTTATTTGTTTTTTGGGTGTGGAGTTTGGTGAGCTCTTTATAGATTTTGGATACTAGCCCTTTGTCCGATACGTCATTTGCGAATATCTTTTCCCATTCCGTTGGTTGCCTTTTAGTTTTGTTGGTTGTTTCCTTTGTTGTGCAGAAGCTTTTTATCTTCATAAGGTCCCAGTAATTCACTTTTGCTTTTAATTCCCTTGCCTTTGGGGATGTGTCGAGTAAGAGATTGCTACGGCTGAGGTCAGAGAGGTCTTTTCCTGGTTTCTCCTCTAAGGTTTTGATGGTTTCCTGTCTCACATTTAGGTTCCCTATCCATTTTGAGTTTATTTTTGTGAATGGTGTGAGAAAGTGGTCTAGTTTCAACCTTCTGCATGTTGCTGTCCAGTTCTCCCAGCACCATTTGTTAAAGAGGCTGTCTTTTTTCCATTGGATGTTCTTTCCTGCTTTGTCAAAGATGAGTTGGCCATACGTTTGTGGGTCTAGTTTTGGAGTTTCTATTCTATTCCATTGGTCTGTGTGTCTGTTTTTGTGCCAGGATGGTCTCATTTCCGATCTGTCCCAGGTTTGAGGTCCTCACTTCTGTTACCCAAAGAGGTCATCAAGGTACTTCTTTAAAGAGAGTACTGCCTGCCCCCATAGGAAATAGGCCATCACTCTTCTATGGGAAGACATTTGGGATTTCATTATATTTTAAATTGCATTTACTTCTTTCCTGAAATACTGTCTCAATGTTGTGTTTTAAAGTATGAGATTCCAAAGTGAGGGAGGAAAGTTGTATGATCCCTGGGAGAATAATAATTTATACACATCTCATGGCAATATAGATATTTTCTTCTTTTTTGAGATATAATTGATATATAATACCATATTAGTTACAGGTTTTCAGCATAATGATTCAATATTTGTATTTATTGCAAAATGATTACCTCAATAAATCTACTTCACATCCATTGCTACACAGTTAAGATTTGTGTGCACGCATACACAATGCCTATAATTTCTTTTATTTCTCATTATTGTCCCTCCCTTCCTTCTCTCTCCTTACTTTCCACATTCACCAGGTGGTGACATCTGACACCCATCAGTTACACATGTATGTGACAACCAACACTGTTCTAGTACTTGTTCTATTCCAGGCTCTGTTCTGAGAACTCATTACAAATCAAGGTGCTTTTTTAATTAAAATACGCTTGACAAACAATGTTACATTGCTGCAGGTGCAGAACAACTGTATGTTACGTTGTGCTCACAATAAGTGTAGCTACCATCTGTCACCATGCAATGCTAACACCATTGACTCCCTGTGCTGTACCTTTCATCCTCATGACTACTCATTCCATAACTGGAAGCCTCTATCCCCCACTCTTCTTCACCCCTTTTGGCCATCTCCCCACCTGCCTCACCTCTGGCAACCACCAGTTTGTTTTTGGTATTTATGAGTCTGTTTCTACTTTGTTTTATTTATTTGTTTTTTGATTCCACATATAAGTGATATCAACTAGTATTTGTCTTTCTCAGACTTATTTCACTTAGCATAATCCCCTCTGGGTCTGTCCCTGCTGTTTGCAAATGGCAAGGTCTCATTCTTTATGGGTGAGTAATATTCCATTGCATGTATATACCACATCTTCCTTTTCCATTCATCTATTGATGGACAGTTAAGTTGCTTTCCATATCTCAGCTCTTATATGCTCTTAATTGGTTCCAGGAGAATATTTCATTTGGATAGGGGTATGATTTGGTTATTTTCCTCTCTGAAACCCTCAGAGCAGCCCCAGGCTCACAAGCTCCAGCATCTTGTTAGAGTTATAGAACTTTGTTGTGTTTCATTATACTATCTTATTTTTAAGGTTGTCTTCTGCCTTTAGCAACTGATTCAGTTTCTTTTGAAAAATAACATTTTTAACATATACAATATACAACTATATAAGGGTTGGTGACCTGGATATAGCAAAATCATGTGTTTCGTTGGATCCATTAATGTTATGACATCCTGCTACCGAATGTGTCACCAGACAGTGGAGCAGGAAAGGTGATGTGGCATAGTGCAGATGGAAAGAGGACACTGGGTTGGTCAGAAGACCTGTATGAATCTGGTTTTGCCACATCTCATCTGCATGGCCTTGGGCAAATCTGTCTTCTCTTTCAGCCTTAATATTCTCTCCTTCCAAATACTGTTGAATACCAGACTGCTGTAAAGATTAAATGAGAAAAAGCTTGAGAAAATGTTTGGCATGGCATCTGGAAAGTAGTGGTGTAGAAACATTTTTGTTTTTAAGTGGGATCTGCAACATTTTATTGAATTAACAATTGCTATTAAAGTAAAAAGACATCATTATGAAAAGCTGCTCTGTTCCAGGCCCTAAGTTGTCAGTAATGACCAGGACAGCCTGGGCCCCATGCTCACAGAGCTTCCATTGGGAAAGACAAACAAGACACATTTACCAAGATTCCTGGAATTAGGGCTCTGATCAATGTGAGGGAGAGAAGGAGCATTTGACAAGCAGGTCTCACATTTACTCGGGAATAAAAAAAGGTTTCCTGGAACCACGGTGATAAGACATGGCTTAAACTGAGACCTCCCCAAAATATGTAGGTGCCAGCTAGGCAAAGAGGAGAGGGAGAGAATAACAGTCTAGACGTTACACACATCTCCCCGAGAACCTGACACTGACCGTTGGACACAGAGCAGATAAACTCATCCAACAAGCAACCTCGGTTTATGGCACCCATAAAAGGGTTTCATCTATCCCAGTTCTCAAGGCAGTCCCTTTATAGTGGTGATCTTTCTTCCTGTTTTATATTACAACTGAAGCTGTTCCTTTTCCAAATTGCCTGGCAGCCAGAGGAGTTTTATGCATACTTGGGTCTCTAGAAACAAGCCATTGTTCCAAGTCCTTGATTTCTCCATCTCCACTGGCCTATTACACACCATTCCCTCATCTCCCTCACTTCATTGTCCTTAATATGAGACTTCGATTCTGTGATTGCCGTTTCTTTATTTTTCCTGAGAATCTTCTTGGATGAGGACAGGAAGATCAGATTAAATGCTGTATTAGATAGCATCTCCCTCTATATTTTTGGCTCACTTTGAAAGGAAGGTCTATGTCACCGTTCACCATGTTGTGCCATGTAAAGAGAAGAACATGTCAGAAGCCAGATGTGAATTAGGATGGGGGTCGTGGCAGTGTTGAAATGTTCCTATTCATTGGCTTTTTAAGAAGTCACTTTTCATGTAAAGGTAACTTGACGAGTAAGGGATGGTTTCACTAGCTTCCTGCTTCTCATTTGTTTATTATTCCGAGCCAGTGACTCTTTGGTTATACAAAATTTCATTTCTACTTTCATTGCTCTAGAAATAGTTGCAGTTTTGCCTAGTCTAATTTCATCCCTTGCTGGCATACTAAGCATGAGCTACGCCATGAGTTTCTTGAATAATTCTTGTCCCCAATCACCCTTGGATTAGTTTATGAAACACCTGCTTTGTAAAATGCTCTTCTGCCTGGAACACTGAGCACCCCCTCCCCATTCACCTGCACTGCTCCTTTTACTCCTGGTCTCAGCGAACACATAACCTCGGGGAAGCTCTCTATGAAAGTACAAGATGCGCCTAGAGCTCCTTTCCTCCTCCTGATATAAATCTTTATAATTCTATCAGGGTACTTAATTGCAACTGATTGTATTTGCTGGATTACTTGTTAGTCTGCCCCTCACTGTACTGAGGTTGGGGGGGAGCCACCATGTTCACAGTTGTATTCCCTTTGTCTAGCAAAATCCCTACACCTAGTGAATGTTCAGTAAATATTTACATGAATGACGGGTGCCTGGGTGGCCCAGTTGGTTGAGCATCCGACTTTGGCTTGGGTCATGATCTCACAGTTCGTGTACTGGAGTCCTGCGTTGGGGTCTGTGCTGACGGCTCAGAGCCTGGGGCCTGCTTTGGATTCTGTGTCTCCCTCTCTCTCTATCCCTCCCCTACTTATGCTCTCTCTCTCTCTGTCTCACAAAAATAAGTCAACATAAAAAATGATTTTTTAAAAAAATAAAAACAAGTAGAAAAGTAATAGTTACATGAATGAAGGAATGAATGAATGAAGTAATGAGCTGAGTAATGTCAGTGTTATTATGTGGGATTGGTTTTGAATTCAAAATCATTGAAAGTCAGTGTATTTCCCAGTCTCTTGATACGTTTGTTTATTTTCAGTAAAGATCTATCCCTCTTAAAGATATGCTAAAGACGCAATAGTAGCTTGGGTCACAGGTCATCTCTAGGGCAATCCTTTATTTATTTATTTATTTATTTATTTATTTATTTATTTATTTATTATTTTTTAATGTTTATTTTTGAGAGAGAGGGAGAGAGATAGGTCCAAGTGGTAGAGGAGCAGAGAGAGAGAGAGGGAGACACAGAATCTGAAGCAGGTTCCAGGATCCAAGCTGTCAGCACAGAGCCTGACGGAGGGATCGAACTCAAGGGCTGCGAGATTATGACCTGAGCTGAAGTTGGACGCTTAACCAATTCAGTCATCTAGGCGCCCCTCCCTCTCTCTCTTTTAATTTCTTTCTTTCTTTCTTTCTTTCTTTCTTTCTTTCTTTCTTTCTTTCTTTCTTCCCTCTCTCTCTCCCTCCCTCCTTCCCTCTCTTTCTTTCCTTCCTTCCTTCCTTCCTTCATTCCTTCTTCTTTCCTTCCTCCCTCCCTCCCTTTCTTTTCTTTTCTTTTCTTTTCTTTTCTTTTCTTTTCTTTTCTTTTTTTCTTTTCTTTCAATATTTACTTATTTCTGAGGGACGGAGGGAGAGAGCACACAAGCCCAGGAGGGGGCAGAGAGAGAGGGAGCCAGTGGATGTGGGGCAGGCTCTGCACTGACAGCAGAGAGTAACCCAGGTGCTCCCAGGGCAATCCTTTTATATTGGTATCTTCATTCCCATTTTATACAACTGACTTATCTCAAAGTAGTACTTCAGGAGCTGTTTTCTAATAGAAAGACTCCCACAAATTAGTTCAGTGGCTGAGGCTAGAATATTGAGGGTAGAATAAAATAATTCAAATCGTGAATTGCTTCTGGCCAAGTGACATATCTCTTGAATTTTCATCTGTAAAATGGGGATATTCATTCTTATTCAACTCATAGAGTCGGTGTGATTAAATGTTGTATATTAGATCCTTAGAGCAGTGGCCTTTGTTAGTAGCTTGTGTTAAGCAGTAAATACAAAGTTCAAATTAATTTTAGGGGCACCTGGGTGGCTCAGTCTGTTGAGCATCCTACCCTTGATTTTGGCTCAGGTCATGATCTCATGGTTTGTGAGATGGAGCCCCGCATCAGGCTCTGTGCTGACTGTGGAGCCTGCTTGGGATTCTGTCTTTTTCTCTTCTGTCTGCACCTCCCCCTGCTTGCCTGGGCTCTCTCTCTAAATAAATATTTAAAAAAATTAATTTTAACATCTATAATGCAATGTTGGGCACTGGTTGAATACTCAGTAAATAACACCTGCTCTGGTAATGCTCACTCCTATTCGTTTATGAATACGCTTCTATGCTTGCCTCTTCGTGAGGCATCAGGGAAAAATGAAAGCATATTCCAAACTTCTGGGAGTGACAGCAAGTGCAGCAGTGCTAGCCACACCTCTGCCATCTTGAGAACCCCTTGTCAAAGGATATTTCAAGCATCGCTCACATCGGTCTCCCCTTTGCCACCATGTCTTTTGCTTTCGCTTGTGGCAACTCCAGTGACAAAACTTCACCTTGTAACAGGGAGGATGGTGACAGGTGGCAAATGACTGTGAAGAAAAACTCTTGGGTAGAGGTTGAAGATGAACACGTGCTTTACAAATTTCCCTGGAGGCTCTCATCAGCGAGTTTCAGCCAGCTGACATTATTCATGATCTAGCGTGAAAAATTGGTACTGAGGCCACTTTCAGCTTTGAAGTTAATGTGAGATTTTTTATTTTCTTCTGTGCATTTAAGATATTGGACTATGTTGGGGATGTTGTTGAACTAGGGGGCTAGCCTCATTCACCCCTGGAGCAGTGTTCCCTGCCAATCAGATTGTTGTGGGTAATTAAATACTGTTGACATCTTCTTGGAAATCGTCTTGAGACTTAATAATCTGGTTTTATGCTGGAACTGGTTTATGCTTAATATCTGGTTTTTCATGGAACTGGGCTCACATTAGCATTTGATTCTTCTGTTAAGTATGCTTTTCTGCCTGGAAATAGAAGGAGTATACCTGGAATGTCTTCTCTACCTCTGGAGATGAGTGTATACCTAGGATATCTGGGATGTTACCAGAATTGGATTCACAGTAAATCTGGAGTTGATGTAGCTTAATTAGAACAATGACAGTCACGGGTGTGAAAGGAAGAAGAATATTATTTTAGAGTACGTATTTGTACACATACCTACATATGAACATGTGTGTGTTCTGACATATATAATATACGTTTAGTGCTTTAAAACAGTTGTCACTTGCCAAGATCTATAAATGGCATAGAGGAACACCTTTCAACTTATAAATTATGCTTGGGATTGATAGTAATGTGAATGTGATCAGCCATTTTTACCTGTCCCATTCTGCTCCAATTGATGGATCAGTCTATCATGACATCACCCATGAGACATTCATAGCCTTACAAATCATTCTATCACTACATGCTATATGTTATTTGTAGCAGCTTGATTTTAAAATTGAATTATTGGCAGGACTTCCAGGTATGGCTGAGTAAGGAGGTCAGCAAATGCTTTTCCCAAAATACATCAGTGAAGTGGGACAAAATTGACAAAAGCAACCATTTCAGCATTATGAAAATTAGCCAATGGCATAAAACAAGCTGAGGAGCATTCATGCTTGAAAAATTGCCAGAATTTGGGCGCTATTGGGTGTCTCTGGGGTGTTCTGGTCTGGAGCTTCTCTCCTATTCCCAGCTCAGGTGGGGTAGATTTTGCTGCTACAGTAGAAGGCGTCTTGGATGAATTTGGTGTAGGGATATTATTAATGAAAGTGACAATCTTGGTGACCAGGAAGCAGAAAGGGCCAATGGCTCTACTAGAGTGGGTTTTGAGTCATGTTTTGGGTAAGCATGTTCCTGGCTGGGGCTATGCAGATGCATAGCTGACACCAGAGAGAACCTAAGCTATTTATACACCCCTGACCAACCCTAAAACTTTTCACATAGCCACAGAATACATTAAAGTGCCTAGCAATAAGCAAAAGCTGGGACAGATTTGAGAGTAGCCTCATCTTTTTTTAAAAATTTCTTTCATGTTTATTTAGTTTTGAGAGAGAGAGACAGAGACAGTGTGGAGTGGGGGAAAGTACAGAGAGAGAAGGAGATACAGAATCTGAACCAGGCTACAGGCTCTGGGCTGTCAGCACAGAGCCCCACATGGGGCTTGACTTTAAGGACTAAGAGATCATGACCTGAGCAGAAGTCAGATGCTTAACCAAGTGAGCCACCCAGGAGCCCCAAGAATAGCCTGGCTCACAGTTGAGCCATTGAAAGTTTCTGAATAAATAGAACCAGCAAAATAGAAACAGCAGCCATTAGAGATGAAAATCAGAATCTAGAGTTGCTACAATATATTATCTGCAATTTTCAGTGTTCAACCAAAAATATGAGACAGAGAAACAGAAAAATCTGACTTAAAATTGGAAGAAGCCATAATTAATAGGACTGTCTCTGAATGCCCCCAGATGTTGAATTTATCAAAGATTTCAAAATGGCTATTATAAACATATTCAAAGAACTATAGGAAACCATGCTTAAAGAATTAAAGGATGGTCTGGGGTGGTATATTAAAGGATGGTGTGTATACACACACATACACACACACACGCACACACACATATATATTCCTCAATATATAGTCTTATATAGTCCTTATAGTCTCAATAAGGAGATAGAAATTATGAAAAAAAACCCATGGAAATTCTCAAGTTGAATATATCTATATATATCTATATATATCTATATATAGATATATATATGTATATATATAAGTTGAATACATATATATATATATATGTGTGTATATATATACACACACACACATACATATATACATACATACGTATATACGTATATACGTGTATATATATACATGTATGTGTGTGTGTGTGTGTGTGTGTGTATATTCCTATTATATATTTCTTATAAAGGCACCTGGGTGGCTCAGTCGGTTGAGCATCTGACTTTGGTTCAGATCATGATCTCAGGGTTCGTGGGTTTAAGCCTCGGGTCTGGCTCTGTGTTGACAGCTCAGAGCCTGGAGCCTGCTTCAGATTCTATGTCTCCCTCTCTCTGCTCCTCCCCTGCCCGTGCTCTGTCTCTCTCTCTCTCAAAAATAAGAAAATATGCATTCCATATATATATTAATTGGTGTAGATGATTAAGGAGGCCAAGAATCCCATGATTTGCCATCTGTAAGCTGGAACACTAGGAAGCTGGTTGTGTCATTCAGTCGAAGTCTGAAGGAAGGCCTGAGAATGGGGGCTAGGGATGCTGATGGTTTCAGTGCTGATCCCAGTTTGAATGCCTAAGAACCATGAGTACTGACCATTGATGGTAGGAGAAGATGGATTGTCTGTCTCAAACAGAGCAAATTTACCATTCCTGTGCCTTTTTATTCTATTTGGACCATGCAGGGATTGAATGATGCTCCCCCACCAATCCAAATGCTACTCTTGTCCAGAAATACTCCCACAGATACACCCAGAAATAATGTATTACTAGCTATCTGGGCATCCCTTAGCCTACTCAAGTGGATACATAAAACGAAGCATCACAGGAAGTATGACAATAATGAATTAACAGCTAGATTCTCAATAAGGAGATAGAAATTATGAAAAAAAAACACACATGGAGAATCTCAAGTTGAATACAATAACTGAAAGGAATAATTCACTAAAGGGATTCAGGGTAGCTGAGGAAAGCATCAGTGAACATGAAGATAGATCAATGGAAACAGTCTATTTAGAGGGAATAAAAAGGAATACAAATAAGAACAGAGCCTCAGAGAACATGAGATATCAATTATACCAGCATAAATATAATGGGAGTTTCAAAAGAAGACAAAGAAGAGTATGGAAAAGCTCTTTGAAGTAGCAGTGGCTGGAAACTTGCCACATTTGATGGAAAACAGACACCTACCAAGGTCAACATATCCCAAGTCAGAGAGATTATCATTTAGACACATTATGGCCAAAGTCTTGAAAGTAAAAGAGAAATTCTTGAGAGTGGTTAAGAGAAAAATGGCTTATTTCAGAAGGGGAAAAGATATTCCAAGGTAAGTAAAGGTTGAGAAAATGGGTTGCTGGCAGACCTAACAAGAAATACTCAAGAAATCCTTCAGGCAAAAAGGACAGGACACTACATAGAACTTGAATCTCCAGAAGAAATAACAAGCAACAGAAGTGATAAACTCTATATAAGAAACTCTATAAATATATTTTTCTGATACCCTCTCTAATCTTTTTGAAAGACAAAGTGGTAATTACAGCATTGTATTATATATATGATACATACACATTCACAGAAGCGAAAGAGTAGGGAATTGAGCGTGCTGACGCACTTTCTTTATATCATCAGAATTACATTAGTATTAATCTGAAGTAGGTTGCAATGAATTAAGACATATGTTTTAATTAAAATGTTACATTAAAAAGTAGTTATTTAATGCAAGAGAAGCCGATCGAGAAGAAAGAAACACAGGAACAACAAAGAAACAGAAAAAAATAAAGTGGAAAATGTAAATTCAACCATATCAGTCATTTCATTAAGTAAAAATGATCTAAATATCTTAATCAAAAGGCAGAGATTGTCAAACTAGATTTTTTTAAAAAGCCAGACAGTCTCTTACCTACAACATAAAGAGCATGATCCATAAAAGAAAAAACCTATAAATTTGTTTAATCAACTTGAAAAACTTTTGTGCTTCAGAGGACATCATTAAGAAAATGGAAAGACACAGACTGGAAGAAAACATTTACAAATTATGTATCTAGTTAAGAGTCCTTCCAAGTATATTGGAAAAACGCTTATAATTCAGTAAGAACCCACTTTTTAAAAATAGGCAAAAGATTTGGATAGATATTTCACCAGAAAACATGTAGATGGCTAGCAAATATACAAAAAAGATGTTCACCATCATTAATCCTTAAAGCAAATCAAATGAAAACTGGCATGCCGTACTGCTATACATCCACTAGAATGGCTATAATCGAAAACATAAACAGTATCAGATGTTGGCAGTGTGTGGAGAAACTTAACTATTAGGTTGTCCTGAAAGGAGTATAAAATGATACACCCTATTGGGAAAACAGTTTAGCAGTGTCTTAAAAAGTTAAAAAGAACTTGCCATGTGACCTAGCAATTTTACTTCTAGAGACCTACACCAAAGAAATGAAAACATGGGTTACCACAAAGACAGGTACATGCAATAGCAGTTTTTATAACAGTCCCAAAATGGAAACAGTCTCAAGGTCCATTAACTGGTAAGTGGAGTAAAAAAATGTGGTATATCTATGCAATGGAATCCCGTTCAGAAATAAAAAGGAACTCATACGTGTTTAACATGGACAATTCTTGAAAACATTATAAGTGAAAGAAGCCAGATGCAAAATCATACATGTTGTGTGATTACATTTATAGGAAGTTCCCGGAAGAGGCAAATGTAATAGAAATGGAAACCAGAACACTGGTTGCCCAGGGCTGGGGAAACAAGTGAGGATTAAATAAAAGTGGACATGGTGGAATTTGGGGGGGGGGGTGGGGAATGGCTAAGATTTATGAAATGCAAATTATACCTGAAAGCTTCTTTAAAAAACATTAATTCATGAAATATTGAAAAACAATAGAAAGTTTTATTGAACAATTCAGATAAGTTATGCCAGGATTTGGACTTCTGAACAAATGACCTTCGACTCTATGGTCAAATATGAGAAGAACTGTTTGAAATGAGTATTTGTAATAATACACACTTGTACTTTGCACTTAGGGTTTACACATACCCAGAACTATACTGTGAAGCCCTTGCTCCTGTTTTCCCAGTGAATGAATAGGGACCTTTAAGGATAAACACTGTTGCATGCCAGCTTGCTCAGGTTTTTTTATAATGCTACTTTATGGACACGTTTTCAAAATATATTCATATATAGCTTTACTTTAGTACATTTTAGCATACAGATACATTCTTCCCTCTAGTTGGCATGCTATATCATATGCTCTCATCCAACAGTGTTTGGCAGGCAGCAGTGTATGATTGTTGCTAATGAGTGTCACTGCGTGTATCCTACAGTAAGATCTTTTGGCCAATGAGTGTTTCCCCATGTTATTTTGAGTTGAGTGCATTCTGCAACATGTGTTGTCAATTTATCTGCAGTCTCTCCTTCTACCATTGTTATGTAGAGTACAAGAAGAGTCACAGCTCATAATGATACCATAGACACACAAGTGATAGTAAGGGCCTGCTCCAGAGAGTCAGTGTAAGAGCCCCTAGTTCGATGTAGGTGTAAGATGTGTATGTAGTAAATGTGGCTGATGCACTTGTAGGCAAATGCTTGAGGAAATGCAGTTAACATCAGCAGCCGGGAGGGGATGGTAGGGTCCTTTGACTTTGTAATGGACACACCTTGCTAGCTGAGATGAGTGACCAACATTTGCCTAACAGATTGTGAAGGATAAAAGCCCAAGGTTGTCACATCTTCAAGGACGGAAGAGAATGGAAGTCATCACGTGATTGAGGAATTTGTCAGGGCAAGGATTTTCCAGAACACATCCTTACAGCACAGATTTAGGTAGTGTTCCTATATTCTGACAAAGACTTCCAACTCCCACTTTTGCTTCGTGGCTGAGGGGTGGCATAATATGCTTATATTTTATTTATTTAAAAAAATTTTTTTAACATTTATTTATATTTTTGAGACAGAGAGAGAGACAGAGAATGAACAGGGGAAGGGCAGAGAGAGAGGGAGACACAGAATCTGAAACAGGCTCCAGGCTCTGAGCTGTCAGCACAGAGCCCGACGTGGGGCTTGAACTCACGGACTGCGAGATCATGACCTGAGCAGAAGTTGGACGCCCAACCGACTGAGCCACCCAGGCGCCCCAGTATGCTTATATTTTAAAAAGATAAGCATCTCGTCTTTCTATCTTCAGCGATACTACCCTAGCTTTATTGTATCAAGTCTTGTATTCCACTCCAAGGGCATACCACACTGCAGTTCGAGCGATATTTTTGAATGAATGTTTGGAAAGTGTCACTTGCCTACTTTAAACCTATTAAAGGCTAGCCATTACCTTCATGATTAATATGGATTACAATGCCCTACCTGTCCATTCTGTCTCATCCTTCACAGTCTCTGTCCCCCTCCTCCCCTATCCTAGCCTTTATATACATGATTCCTCTTCTTTGGACTATTTCATTACCTCAGCCATCCCACTGCTCAAATACCCCCTCCCCCACCCCATCATTTTCTTTCTTTTTTTTTTTAAGTTCATTTATTAATTTTGAGGAGGGGAGGGGCAGAGGGAGAGGGAGAGAGAGAATCCCAAGCAGGCTATGTGATGACGAGGCAGGGCTCTATCCCACAGACAGTGAGATCATGACCTGAGATGAAATTAAGAGTCTGATGTTCAACTGATTGAGCTACCCAGGCACCCCTCTTCCTCATTTTCAAGTCTCTGTTTACATGTCTGAGAGACTCCCCACTTCTTCAAGTGCTTCAGGGTGGTTTATGTGCTTCTTGCATGTGCTCCTTTAATATTTCCTAAATCCTGTTTTCTTGTATTTACCACATTTAGGGCAGACACTACTAATTATCTCCCCAAACCATTCTATCTTTCTTCCTTATTAGCAGGACCCTGGTTTTTCTCAGAGTAACCTTGTGTCCAGTGAAAAATACTTGCCTTCCCAGACTCCCTGGCAGCTGTATGTGGTCATGTGACCTCATTAAAACCAATAAAGTGTAAGGGGATGTCCACTGGGTAGAATTTCCAGATAATCATTTCCATTTAAAATAGGCTGACTTAACTGGTCTATACATTGTTTTGCCCTGGTCTTTCACTCTGCCTCTTCTGTTTGGCATTCAGAATTGGGCCTTGGGGAGCAGCAGAGATCTTGTGAGAGCACAAATGAGGCAAAACATTAAAGATGGCAGAGCAGGAGAATGGAAGTTGTCTGTGGCCTTTGTCACACAGGGAACAGCCTTGCATGTCTGGGGCTGTTGACTCTTGTATTTATTTTTGCATGAAAACATACCTGGTTAAGTCAAATCCCTCTTAGATTAAATTGTAATATGCAGCTGAACTCATTCCTAACTGATAGCATCGTTTTTTGTTTGTTTGTTTTTAGTTGGCTATTTGCCTAACTGACTTTAATGATTCATTTGCACAGAATTCTGTCCTCATCACTTCTGTATTCCCTGTGATTGTAGTGCTACTTGGCACAGAGTGGGTGTTTAGAAGTGTGTTGAATAAATAATTGGGTCAGTGAATGAGTCGAGGTGAAAATGTGTGGATTTTCCCATGATTTGTATTTAGTCTTCTGGGGTATATATGGAGCTGGGTGTCAATATTCCATTAGAATTGTTGGCCTATGCTGTAAAACTGGATTTCTCAGCCTTGGCACAATAGCCATTTGGGTCAGATAATTTTCCATGTGGGGAATGTCTTGGTCTCTATCCACTAGATCCGTATAGCACCCAAACCTTCCAGGTGGGGCAAACACTACTGTATCCTGATGTTGCTAGATGTCCTATGCAGGACAAAATAGCCTGGTTGAGAACCACTTCTTCAGAGCAGGGTTTCTGATGTTGAGTTCTATGAACTACTGGATAGGACGTACATGTTTGAACTCTTAAGTAACATGCAAAATTTGTTACGTGTATGTTCATTGCTTTGGGGAGAGTGCCTACAACTCTTACACATCCTCAAGAGAGCCATTGGTCCAGCAAAAGAACCATTCCTCTAGAATTTTCAAGCTGTTTTTAAACTTTTTGCCATGTTTTCCTTGAGCCTCCGGTATACTGTTGAACTTAATAACTAGAGAGGCTCAGACCACTGCTTAATGACATGTGAGTTCTAATCAGATGTCCAGTAAACTAGTATTGTTAAGAGGCTCACAAAACAAGCCATTTGAAATAGTTTGGAGATCCATGAGGTCCACAAAACAGGCCATTTGAAACATTTTGGCGAGCAGTTGTAAATAGGGAAATTGAGGACAGTATTTTCATGCCTTCTAACATAATGGTCAATCCACTTAACAGAGGAGAATCAAACTGCAGTTCTCACACTCGAAGTGCAGGAGTAATTAGATGAAAAGGAAGAGAAACTCTCATAAACAGATTACTTAAAAATAGTCT
Organism: Prionailurus viverrinus; assembly: GCF_022837055.1. NCBI lineage: Eukaryota > Metazoa > Chordata > Mammalia > Carnivora > Felidae > Prionailurus > Prionailurus viverrinus. The sequence goes on from NC_062562.1 coordinate 39,788,227, forward strand.
CAGGTGAATATATACCAGCAGGAAAATTTAAATTATAAAAAAGAAATAAGATGGATGTAAGCATGACTGAACTGAATTTAATGGTTGATGTTCTCACTTACTTAATCACATAATGCCACTACTTGGGACTCTATTACTGAAGCAAATCATTTGTTGCATCCAAAGGGAGCTATAATAATGCAAAATGTGCCATGAAATACCCAATTAAATTATTTTAACACATTGATGATTGTGGGCTGGTACACGTGTCCTAGTCTTCCCTCTGCCTGACAGTCTGGAGGGTATGATATGTACTTAATACCTGGTTTTATTTCTCCACTCTGGCCTGTGTGTGTGTGTGTGTGTGTGTGTGTGTGTGTGTGCATGTGGATTCACCACTCTGCTGTAGCCATGAAAATGTTTGAGTACAGCACAGTCAGGAACATAAAGAATAAAAATAATCTGTAAATAAGACAGTCACCTCCTAGAGCATTCCTAGGGGAGGTTGGGAATGTGACATACCAGGAACTTGGAAATGAGGTTTCCTAAACTTTATACTATGGCAGAAGCTTATTGTGGTGAATCTGCCAGGGGCATGTACCTTGCTAACTGATAAAATAGAGTTGTCTGTTGGAAACACACGCTTCACTTGTTTGCTTTGCTTTTGGGAAGGGGAAGGGAGAGAATGTGGCAAACTACCCTTTTCCATGTAAAGGTTTTTCATAAATGTAACTTCTAATGTTATTTTTGACTATAAGGAGTAGATGAACCATTTATAGTTTAGCTGTTTGTAGTACATTGTGAGTATTAACGTTACATGCATTCATTATAGGACAATACAAAAAAGAAAAGAATTTTCTATAATATTACTACCAAAAGACAACCACTCAATATTTTCCTTTTCCTATGTTTCAAGTCTAAAAAATCTTTTTTTTTTTTTTAAGAACTGTTCTCATTAACAGAGAAAACTGTGCAAATAGCCTGTAATGCTTGGGCAGAGATAGAAATTGTTCATTTTTATATATAAATATTTTGAGTTTCTTTCCTCCAAAGCCTTGTACCCATACCAATACATAGAGGGAATGTGGTCCACCGAATTCTCTGTCATTTCTATCTCTCTCAATAGATCCACGATGCACAGAAAGCTTTATTGTTTTTGTACAAAAAGGTATGTTCTGGGGGATGGGATGAGAAGGGAGCTCTAGAAAAGTGCAGAAAAGAGAATTGTATCATCCTGAGCCTACCCTCCTGATGTAACTGAAGTCAACATGGAAGGATACTTAGAAACGTAAATGTCCATCTTTTCAGTTTTAAATGAATGGGAACCTACTAACTCTTCTAGAGAGCCAGCTTTTCATCTACACTGTGCTTTTGGGTAAATTATAAAAGTTACCCCCCTTCTTGGTGGATGCAGTTCCAATTTATTCACTCACATTTGTGGAGGGCTCCAATGTAGGCAGCAACCCTTGATTTTTTCACTCAGCAGTATGTGGAAGACACATATTATCATATGTAGATGCACCACCACCACCACATCAACGTCCTCCTGTGAGAGGGAACACTAAATACAGTGTTGACTGCATTCCAGGCACTGTTCTGAGAGTTTTAGAAGTGTCATCCTTTTTAACCCTTAAACAACTGTAGTAGGTACTATTATTTTTTCCATTTTATGTTATTTATTTTTTTAATGTTTATTCAGACAGAGATAGAGCATGAGCAGGGGAGGAGCAGAGAGAGAGGGAAGGAGGGACCAATGGACGGAGGGAGGGAGAATCCCAAACAGGCTCTAGGCTCTGAGCTCTAAGCACAGAGCCCAACACCGTGCTTGAACTCAAGCACCATGAGATCATGACCTGAGCTGAAGTCAGACACTTAACAGACCGAGCCACCCAGGTGCCTCTTCATTTTACAGATGAGAAAACAGAGGCCTAGAGACGTTAGGTTGCTTGTCCAGTGTCCTCCACCTAGCGACTGGCAGGGGTGGGATTTGAAAGTCTACTCCCAGACTTTGTACTCTTACTGACTCTGCCATTCTAACTAATCTCTAGTCAGTAATTTCTTCTCTTGGTTTCTATTAAAATAATGTTCTGTGAACATTTTCATCTGACTGTTTCCTTAGTATAATTTTCTATTTAGTTTTTATTTAACACACTATTAAAGAACACTAAGTGCTGACACTACTCTAAACGTTTTGCAAAAATTAACTCCTTAATATTCCTATCAAGATATTGCAGATGAGGCAGAGAGGGATTAACTGTAACAAATGCCAGAGCTGAGCTTCCAACCCAGGCAAGCTGGACCCAGAGCCTGTTTCCTTAACCATTAAGTCATATAGCCTCTTCCTCTCTTGAGGAATCAGGAAAGCATCATGCACCATATACCCATATTTGGGTATAGAACTAGCAAACTGCACTGAAGAAAGAGTGTCTCATTGGGTGATTAGCATGTTAGGGGATTTTGTTCTAGCTAGCTCTTTCTATACATATGAAAATATAATTTAGTTTATACTCTATATCCAAACTTATCCGGTTACTAATTTCTTTATTAAAAATAACTTAGGGGGCGCCTGGGTGGCTTAGTTGGTTAACTGTCCGACTTTAGCTCAGGTCATGATCTCATTGGTGGGTTGGAGCCCTGCGTCGGGCTCTGTGCTGACAGTTCAGAGCCTGGAGCATGCTTTAGATTCTGTCCCCCCCTCTCTCTGCACCTCCCACCTTGCCCTATGTCTCTCTGTCTCTTGAAAAAAAAAAAAGTTAAAAAAAAATAAAAGTGTCTGGGTGGCTCAGTCAGTTAAGCATCCGACTCTTGATTTCAGCTCAGGTTGTGATCTCATGGTTCATGGGCTGGAGCCCTGCATGGTGCTCTGTGCTATCAATGTGGAACCTGCTTGGGATTCTCTCTCTGCCCCTTCTGCACAGTGTATCTTTCTCTCTCTCAAAATATATAAATTTTAAAAAGGGCAATATTATTAAAAAAATAATAATTTAGAGGGGCACCTTGGTGGCTCAGTCAGGCTCTTGATTTCAGCTCAGGTCATGATCTCAGGTCATGATATGGAGCTCTGTGTCAGGCTCTGAACTGGGCTTGGAGCCTGCTTGAGATCTCTCTTCCCCTCTCCCTCTGCCCTTCTCCTGCTATGCGTGCCTGTGTGCTCTCACTCGCTTGCTCTCTCTCTTTCACTGAAAAAAATTTCTAGAAAACAAAGAATATAAAGAAAAAAATTACATTTGTCCATGACAAATCATCCATACATAATCACTGATATGTGCTTTAGGCTTCACAGGATTTTTTTCATGGGAGTATAAATACATATACACATTATAAATTGCTATCTTTTCTGGAGTGAAAATTATATTTGGCATTAGTCTGTAAAACTGTAGTTTTACTCTATTACCAAAACAGTCTCCATCCAATTTTTGTTTTTTTGCTGGAAAAAATAACACAGTGATGAACATCTTCTTGCATTATTCTTGATGTGATTTTCTGTTTCTTTAGATTCCAGGAAAAAGAAAAATTACACCAAAGGCTTTGAAAATCTTAGGGTTTTCCAGATGTACTTTTACTCAGCAGGTAATAGGCATTTTTCTAAGTTCTAAAAAACTGTTCTTAAAGACCCTTTTACTCTCTGAATAATAGGCAGTTATATATAGCTAGTTCATACCTTAATCATTTAGTTCTTGTTTTATGACTTCTATTTCAAGTGGTAGTCTTCATTTGAAGTCAGTGTCCCCTTTTGATAAACATTACTACCTTACACCTCATTTAATGTTTACATAGTATTTGAATCATTGACAATTTTAGGAATAAAACATTTTATTTTGATTTTGAGAAATTATCTCTTTAGCCTGAAAATCTTCCTTTAGAGTTTCTTAAAGTCTCATGGTGTGGGGTGCTTGGGTGGCTCAGTTGGTTAAGTGTCCTCCTTCTGCTCACAGCATGATCTTGTGGTTTGTGAGTTCAAACCCAGCGTTGGGCTCTGTGCTGACAGCTCAGAGCCTGGAGCCTGCTTCTGATTCTGTGTCTCCCCATCTCTCTGCTCCTCCCTTGTGTTTTCTCTCTCTCTCAAAAATAAATAAACCTTAAAAGAATTTTTTTAAGTCTTATGGTGACAAATTCTCTTAGTTTTCTTTCATTTAAAAATGTTTTTAGGGTACCTGGGTGACTCAGTTGGTTAAGCAACTGACTTCGGCTCAGGTCATGATTTCGGGGTCTGTGGGTTTGAGCCCCATCTTGTGTTCTGTGCTCACAGCTCAGAGCCTGGTGTCTGCTTTGGATTCCGTGTCTCCCCTTCTCTCTGCCCCTCCCCCAGTCATGTTCTCTCTCTCTCTCTCTCTCTCTCTCTCTCTCTCTCTTTCAAAAATACATAAACATTAAAAAATAAAAATAAAAATGTTTTTATTTTGAATTTATTCTGAAAGATATTTTAGCATGTTAACTTTTATTTATTTTTTTTTTCAACGTTTTTATTTTAGGGACAGAGAGAGACAGAGCATGAACGGGGGAGGGGCAGAGAGAGAGAGGGAGACACAGAATTGGAAACAGGCTCCAGGCTCCCAGCCATCAGCCCAGAGCCCGACGCGGGGCTCGAACTCACGGACCGCAAGATCGTGACCTGGCCGAAGTCGGACGCTTAACCGACTGCGCCACCCAGGCGCCCCGTTAACTTTTATTTTTAAAAGTAATATCTACACTCAGCATGGGGCTTGAACATGACCCTGAGATCAAGGGTCTCACTGTCTTCTGACTCAGCCAGGAAGGTGTTCCTAAAGGACATTTGAGTTAAATACAGAATTCTCTTGACAGGGTTTTCTTCAGGATTTTACAGATGCTCCACTGTCTTCTGGTCTCCATAGTTCTTGATAAGTCTGTGATGATTTAAATGTTTGTTCCCTTGTATGTATTGTTTTTCTCTGGCTGCTTTTAAGATTTTCTGTTCATTTTTGGCTCTCAGTGCTTTGACTGTTAAGTGCTAAGCATTGTTTTCTTTCTGTTTATCCTACTTGAGGTTTGCTTAGTTTTGTAAATCTATAAATGTATGATTATAACAAAATTAAGGAAATTCTGGATGTTATATATTCAAGGTTTTTTGTTTTTTTTCCCCCCATTTCTCTTTCTCTTCCTTCCAGGACTGCAGTTATCTATAAACTAGTCCATATGGTATCAAATAAAAGTTCTGTGAGGCTCTGTATATTTTTCATAATCCTTTTTCTCTGTTTGCTTTAGATTTGATCATTTCTTTTTTTTTATGTTTACTTTTGAGAGACAGAGACATGGCACGAGTGGGGGAGGGGCAGAGAGAGAGAGAGAGAGGGAGACACAGAATCTGAAGCAGGCTCCAGGCTCTGAGCTGTCAGCAAAGAGCCTGACGTGGGACTCGAACTCAAGAGCTGTGAGATCATGACCTAAGCCAAAGTTGGACACGTGGCCGACCGAGCCACCCAGGTGTCCCTGATCATTTCTTTTGATCTACTTATAATTTCACTAACTCTTTCATCTGTCATCTCCATTCTTCCAGTAGACCTATCCATTGATGTTTAAATTTCACATATCTTAATTTTCAACTTGAAAATTTTCATTGGTCTTTTTTTTTTTTTTTTAGTTTCCATATCTCTCTTTATTCATTCTGAGAAAAATATGTTATTTAATTTATTGAACATGGAATACCTGTTTCACATTCCAATGTCTGGGTTGTCTGAGGATTGTCCTCTATTTATTGTCTCTACTCTGGCTCCTGGGTCCCACTGTCTGGTTCCTTATATAGTGAGTGATTTTGGATTATATCCTGGGTGTTGTGATGTTACCTTGTAGAAACTCTGGATTCCATTATATTCTTTTGAAGAGTCTTGGTATTTTTGTTTGACCAGGCAATTAACTGGGTTGAAATTGAATGGTAAACTCTCACTTTTGAGCAGCAGGTCAAGTCTCAGTTCAGTTCTTTTATCTTCAGCTGGAGTGCTTTGCAATAGGCTCTGTGCATGTTTGGTTCAGGCCAGCCAGACATGTAGACAGAGGCTATTTGTGGAAACTGGACTTCTCTCTCTTGGGCTTTCTCCTCTCTAGCATTCTCTCATTATTTTCCAGGTCTTGTGCTGGTTCCAAACCCTGTCCTTCTGTTTTCTGGGTCAGAAGGATTGGTATTTATCTTCTGGAGTTTGAGCTGCCTCATGTGCTAACTTCAGCCTGTCTTTAGGCTGAAAGCTGTAGAGACAAGTAACTGATTTTATGTCTTCCGAGTTTTGACTACCCTCGAGAATGTCTGCTTTTGTTCATGCTTCAGTACCTTTGTATGTGTGTGTGTGTGTGTGTGTGTGTGTGTGTGTGTGTGTTGTCCAGAGTTTATAGCTATTATGTGCTGGACCCATGAGTTCCATAAACACCTCTTTATACCAGAAGCTGGATTTTTCTGCATTCTAAAAATGTTACATATTTTACATTTCAGCAGTTAAATCTCAAAGGCACTTACACCCACCTGCAACTTCCATAGCACTTTCTTGGAGTCACATTTATTACATAGGTTATTGAACACCAATTGGCAAAGTTACTTAATGTTTCGTTTCCATGCAAGTGTGGGAGTCCCTGTGATCCCAGCACATAAGCCTGGTACGTAGTACCATCTCCTAAAATATTTGAATAAATAAACAAATACAGCCAGGAGATGAAGAGGATTTAAACCACAGCAAAGGTACCCACAGTTGAGAGCATAGGGGTGCATTAAAGAGAAATGTTACAGAGAGCTTTGAGGAATTTGCTTATTAGCTAGATGGGTGGGGGTGTGAGGACCATGGAGGGAGGTAGAAAAGTCTTCAGGATTCTGGCTGGAGCTACTTGGTGGGTGGTTAGAGAGGGCAGGGGAAGACAGCTTTGCTTTGATTAGGACTGGATTTCCGAGCATTGAGAAAAATGACTCTTTAGTCTCACCAGGTCGCTGGTCACTCCTAATTTTTGATTAGCGTTACGCTGCCCTTAGCCCACCTTGACTGGAACTGAGATTAAAGGGGCAGTAACCATCTTTCTAATTCTGAGGTCCTGATCAGGTGCAGCTGGCTCTTCTGTGAGAGAAACAAGTGCGTCTGGAATCCAGGGCATCTATTAAGGAAGGGTGTTTCTCTATGATAAGAGGCTGAGTGTTGAAATTTAATCCTCCAAACCCCTGCTTCCCCAGGACTCCATTAAATTGTTCCTATTAGCGTGATTGCTCCAAGATACCAAAAGAGCAGGGGAAATATTAGAAAGCCCGAGAACGAGGGGAGAGATATTGGAAGCTGTGCTTCAGTCATGATTTAGGAGTCTCACTAAATTCGTAAGTGCAAATGTCTGACAGCCTCGGAACCTGAAATCTTTCATCTTCCTGGTGGAATATGAGTTAGCTTGTGCAGTAAAATGAAAACCGGTGGTGAGCGCTGCAGTAAAGTTCATGTTCCCTTAGTAGCAGGGTCGGGATGAGAGCATAATTGCACGTAGAAATGCTGCCTTGGGCCTCCTTTCCTGTAAGTGGCCACGATAAAGACAGCATCTATTACCTGATTCCAGGGCAACCTGCCCCATCCAAACTTTTCTTATTAGCACCTTTGATTTCATCTAGAGTCACAGGCTTTCAGCTAACCCTTAAGTGGAGAGCAGTTGTTCTTATTAGCCCCCGTCAAGGCATTTAGCACCAGAAATGCATCTCCTGATGGAGTCCCCCTGCAATTAAGAAAAACAGGTTTCCAAGGGGGGCAACTTACAGAGTGCTGTGACTTTCAGCAGGGTTTCTGTTGCTATTTATGTTTGGAGGCAGGTCTCACCAGGATGCCTGGTTCTCAGCCACCCTCATAGGCCAGGCACCAGGGGACTGATTGCCTCATCATCAGGGGGAGTTTTATGCTCTTCCTGTCATGCAGTGAGGGGTGGAGCCTAGGGGATGCTGGGTGAAGAAGGAAGCCTAGCAGTTGGCCGGTGACTAGAGGAATGCAGCCTTGAGCATGTGCATAGTATTTTGCACAACAGAACACCACTGCTAACCATCACACATGCATCTTTTCATAGATAATGATGTCCAGGTCCCAGCCTAGAGCATTGAAATTAGGATCCCATGGGGTGGCCCCGGCATATTGGTTTATAAGCTTCCCAGGTGACACTCATGTCCTGCCTGGGTTGAAAACCACTGTTCTGTGGGAAGTGGGGGTGAAGGACCTGACCTCAGTCTGGGCTTAGCAGAGGATTGCCATCCACATCCTTTGTCCCCACTTCTGGCCCCGATAACTTCAGGCCTCTTCCCTTCCACACAAATGGATGTCTGTCCTTAGATGGTACTGGTGGTGGACTGTCAGTTTGGCTGGATGCTGGAATGAGTGTCGTCTGAAGCCACGGGCTCAAGCATTGGATAGATGGCTGAGCTTGGGGATGGGGGTGGGGCAGGGGAGATGTGGGGTGGAAAGCTTAAAGTAGACACAGAATTAATTTTTGGCTGTGCAACCTTCCAGAAGTTACTTAGCCTGTCTGAATCTGTTCCCCTGCTTGTAAAATGCATTATGGAAAAGCAACACCTTGCTAGGTGACGTTAGTCAGACGTCTTGCAGATCTGGGGCTTGATTTCCTCCTGGGGAGTGTGAGTGGCTCACTGGAAATTCACTACCACTCTGGGAAAAGCCATTCCGGGCACACAATCTGGGGATGAAAACTTGATGTTTTATTTTTGTAAATGGGCAGCAGCATTAGCATTATTGTTTAATTCTGTAATCCTCTGCAATAGTGTTACCTCTTAGGTCAGAGTTACTGGTTTTCCACAGTACTAGGAATTCTGGCTTTGGCATATTTTCACGTTTTTAAAATGTTATCTTTTAGGCCAGAGGTTTCAAACATCACAGGCATCAGAATCATCTGAAAAGGCTGATTAAAAGAGATTGCCAGGCCCCACCCCTCGAGAGTTTGATTCAGCAGGTCTGGGGTGGGGTGCAAGAATCTGCATTTCTAATGAGTTCCCAGGTGATGCTGATACTTTGGGCTCAGAGACTGCACTTGAAAGAACCACTGTGTAGACTTTTTCTACAGAGTGTTATAGCATTTCCTGGAGTGCAGTGGTTCTTACTCTTAGCTACATCTTAGAATTACCTGAGGAACTTTTAAAAATACTGATCCCTGGGCTCACCATATGGCACCCAAATTGGTCTCTGTGGGTGGGGCCAGGGTACAACCATTTTATTTATTTATTTTTTAAAGGTTTATTTACTTATTTTTGAGAGAGACAGAGACAGAGAGAGAGCAAGCGAGCACGCACAAGTTGGGGAGGGAGGGAGGGAGAGAGAAAATCTGAAGCAGGCTCTGAGCTGTCAGGCCAGGGCCTGATGTGGGGCTTGAACCCATGAACCATGAGATCATGGCCTAAGCCAAAATTAAGAGTCACACACTTAATTGACTGAGCCACCCAGGCCTCCCTGGGTATCATTATTTTAAAAATCTTTTGTGGGGGTGCCTGGGTGGCTCAGTCACTTAAGCGTCCGACTTCAGCTCAGGTCATGATCTCGCGGTCTGTGAGTTTGAGCCCCGCATCGGGCTCTGTGCTGACAGCTCAGAGCCTGGAGCCTGTTTCAGATTCTGTGTCTCCCTCTCTCTCTGCCCCTCTCCTATTCACGCTCTGTCTCTCTCTGTCTCAAAAATAAATAAACGTTAAAAAAAAATAAAAAAATCTTTTGTGGGGGATTCAAATGTGCAGCAAGACCCTCTCTGATTCTTAACAAGGCCACCATCTTTTCCACTGGCGGTGCATTACTAAAATAGACCCTTTCCTACCACTCATCCTCCTCCCCATTTACAAAAAGTTCTCCTATTTGCTGTCTACCATTTGCATAACTCTGATCAGATTTTAATATCTTGTTTATTTGATTACTTGTGTATCATCTGCCAGTCAGTTACAAATCATCCTCCTGAGGTCAGGGACCTTGTCTAACTTGGTCTCTGCTGTTCCAGGTGCCTGCCAGGTAGAAGGTACACAGATAGATACTTTGAATGAATGAATAAATAAATGAACCCTCCAAATTATGGGTTATAGGTACCTACTCTCTTCTGTTACTATTACTGCAAGGTACCAGCAACCCCAGAAAAATCCCAAAATAGAGTCTTCTAGATCACTGGGCTACATTTGGCCACATTGGAGGCCATGTGCCAATAATTTCTTCTCTTGAGCTGGTTGACTTCTCATTCACTGTCCATCACAGTTTAGGTCAGACAATGGTGGGAGGGACGAGAGAAGACCAGCACCCGCATTGCATTTCTCCAGGAAATGTGACAGGGATGATTAAGTGGCCCTGGTGTCCTTTACACCATTCCCTTACAGAGGGGTGGGGCTGTGGGAGTGTCAGTAATCGATAATTGCCCATTTTACATGGAAGGTTTATAGGCTAATCTCAAGAGTAATTGTTTCTGAAAGAGTAGTAAAATTAGGCAAGGAGGCCATCCGAAATGATGGCTTGTGAGGGGCGGCTGCACAGACAGGCTATTAGCATCCTGGAGGTCAGACCTGTCTCGGAGTGAAGGGCATCATGTGTCCAGAACGAGGCATCCTAGCTTGAAGTGTAATCTTCCAGAGAGTTTAAATGGCAAGTGGAAGGTTCAGCTTCTTGAGGTAGAAAAGGCAGGAATGTGCTCTGGACCAGTGAGGTGAGTTAAGAAGGGTCAGGTAGAAAATCTGGCGATCAGAAGCAAGCAAGCTCTCTTTCAAAAGTCGTTTTCTTCGTCAAGCAGGAAGAAGTTTACCATAATCAATACAACTCCCTAATCTCTTTGCAATTGCAATATTTTCTCCTCTTCATAGAAACTGGTGCATCGAGCCCATTTCTACATGAAAATAAAGGTGAAAAACAGTTGAGCATCTCAGATAATTATCCTTGCATTTCAGAATTGTTGGCAGGATTGTCCCCAGTGTAGCTACCCTTACTTACAAGGTCATTGAGAAGGTGTTGGGCCCATATATTTATTTATTATTTAAAACATTTTACTAGTATAGTAAAATATTCGTAACTAGGACATCAGACTTGTGCTTTCTGTTGTGTGGTGGTATAATATCTCTCATGCAGACACATTTAGGTTAAAAAGTTAAAGTGATTTCAAAGGAAACTATTAAGGAACTCTCAGGATAAAATAAGAAGAGAGAATTGAGAAGTCCTGAGAACCACAACCAGGGCACCCAGGCCTAAGCAAATGATTAAGCAAATGTTTTCTTTGTTTAATGCATGGAATTGTGAGAAGAATTGTTTTTGCTCAATATCTTGAGCATAAAAATTTGAAGAGAGGAGCAAGATTAACCAGTGCTTGGACCACCTGTTTATTCTCTGATGAGCTGGAGGGTTCCCACATAGGCCCATTGGGCAGAAGAGGAAGGTGAGGAGATGCTACTTAACCACCTGGATTAGCCAAGCCACTGTTGGCTTTCTGATGTATGGAAGAGCACTGCTGCCATCGGATGATGTCCACATCCTCAGAAACCCTACCCTCGCTGTAGATGCACAGAACTCCTCAATCTTGTCTAGCAGCCCTTGACCCCAGCAGGGGACAAAGTTGGGCGAGGCTTAGCAAACTTGGATCTGTTTCTAACTCAGTAACTAGAGAGGGAACAATTTGTACTTGCTGGCCACCCTACAACCCCAACAGTTGCCTGTCTTGTGGGAATGCACCAATTCAAAGAATTTAGCAGGGGAGTATTTTTAGATGGTTAACATGTGGGTCTTCCACTGTCAACAACTGCTAGTAGTTTTGAACACATCAGTACACGTTGACAACTGCTCTTAGCCCATTGCGCGTGTTGATTTTGCTATAAGGGAAAAGAAACTTGGGCGGGAATTCCTAAATAAATAGGCACTTCTTTATTGTAGATACATACTGTCCAATATGGTAGCCAGTAGCCACTGGGGCCATTTACATCGAATTGAATTAAAAATAAATAGAACTTAAAATTTACTTTAAATGTAAAATCTGAAGTTCAGCTTGAAGTTCTCCTTTGTGCTAGCCACATTCTATATGCTTAATAGCATCATGGGGCTCTTAATACTGTATATTATATTTGATAGCACAGATATAGAACACTCAGAGCAGGAAATTCTTTGGACAGTGTTGTATGAGTGAATCCCTTCTGAAACTTTGGACCAAATCAGCCTGTTCTCAGGGAGGATCATCCTGTCCTAGGAGATTCGGGGGTGTGTGTTTGTAGACAGGCATTCAGCAGCTTTTCAATTCCTAGCTATTTATTAGTATACTTGCATCACCCCAGGATGTGCCTCTTGTCGGCGTATCTACTCCACCTGAGGTTGATTGGCTTCTCCACATGAGCGTTTGTATATTTTGGGTTTTCTAATTCAAAGGAATTCTTGCCATTTGTGGAGAGAGGCGATAGACAATCAAAAAGGAAAAGTCAAAAATAAATCCATTCTTAAGACTTTCGCCCACCGATGGTATCTGCTTTAAAGGCAGTGAAATAGTCCATGGGCAACACTTGCTCTCTCTAGTAAAGAATATGTTTAAAAGAATTTTAAAAATGTGATTTAGAGGTGGAAGAAAATTTATTTTCAAATTTTTCTAGAAAGAGTCAGGACATTGAGCCACCAGAACTGACTCTTGCAAAACTCTGGGTGTTTTTTGTTGAATGGATCTTGTCCCTTGGAGCTCAGATTCATTGCTTCCCTTTGACTGATGGCAGAAAAAACATCGATTGAGCCTCTGCTAAGAAAACAAGTATCTCCACTCGATTCAAGAAAATACAATGTGTCACACACTTAGTGAAAATCAATAATGCAGGAAAATTTACGGGCTGCTATTCCAGTCTCAGTTCCTCTAATTGTTAGAGCTGGCAAAATCACTGGTTTTTGAGGTTGAACATTTGGACAGTAGGTACCCATCACTAGCTCTCTGGTAGACCAGGAATGAGCCCCACTGTGTTGTTTCCTGTGAAAATGAAATGGGAGACAAGTGGAGAAAGCCAACTCTAAAACAGATTGGAAGCATTTGTGCTGAGAGCTCCTGGGACTTTGGGGTTTGTGATGCAAAAGGGAAAGATGACAAAGTGCGTGGAACACGGTTTCTCAAAATAAGAATCCTCACCTTGTTCGCTTCACCCTCAGAAGTTGTCTATCAGATTCTGATTAGGGTTTGAGTTTATGACCCTACTTTCAGGAAACCTAGGCATTGCTTATAAATAGACCTTATTTCAGGGCTCCTGGGTGGCTCAGTGGGTTAAGCATCCCACTCTTGGTTTTGGCTCAGGTCATGATCTCATGGTTTGGGAGACTGAGCCCCATGTTGTTGCATTCTGCACTGACAACGCAGAGCCTACTTGGGATTCTCTCTCTCAGCTCCTCCCCTGCTTGTGCTCTCTGTCTCAAATAAACATTAAACAAAAATAGACCCAATTTGAATAGAGAAGAAAAGGAAGAATCTAGAGGAGCCATGGAATGGAGAAGTTGACTGTTCTGGTCAGAATTGGGGGCAAAAGTTTGGTTACCATGCTCTCTTCCTTCCCGAGCCACTAACAGAAGGAATTTAGAAACAGGGTTGGAGAATTGTAGAATGCAGCGCAGGAGACAGCTGGAGGATGTGGGTACAGAAGGACGGATGAGAAGCTGTAACTGAGTATTGAACTCTGGCCGGCAATATGGTGAATTACAGCCCAGTCCTTGAATGATGGCTAGAAGCCATCAAGTGTCTCGATTTTACTAAGTTGTCATTCACATGTTATATTAGCTGAAACTGTAAATACTGCTTCCCTCTCAGAAGGGAAATTGGCTCTCCATGCTATGTGACCGCCTCCCTGGTATTGATTTTGTGTGGGTGGGCAGTGATTCATGGGACACCCCTCCCTTTTTATTTCTAGCTCTGGATTTTCAAGGGTCTCGTGTGAATTGCGCTAGTTTAGCAGCAGCAGCCTGGCGTGCCACCTCATTGTGTTTGCAAATGATTGCTCCAGATTTGGGGAAGAGGGGAAGGCTGCTGAGCGAATCACTAAATACAAAGGGAAAGAAGACATGGAGGAAGAGGATCTTTGTAAATCTGTCAGGGATCGAAAGAAACGCTTCTGAGGGTGGCGCTCTTCCCCTTTAACTCCCTGGCATCCCTGGGGAAAAAGAGAGGGGAGAGTAAAAATTAGACTGTTGCTATTTCTCTGTTCTGTTAACAGTTTTCCAAGCCACTCTGTCTTGTTTTTGCTGAAAAATTTGCCCAGAGCTCTGCTCCAGAGAAAGGAAGAATTAAGTGTTTATGAAGACATTAGGCTGAGTGGTTCTCAGTGAGACAGAGCTAAGTTTGTCCATCATTAGATCCTGAGGTGCTTAGGGTGCTTCTCTGACTCTGTTCTCAGTTGGGATTTGGGATGTGAAGCTGACTTCTGCTGACGATCATGTTTCTTTCCGAAGCTGCCCTGGAGCTTCAATTCCGCTGCTTTTCACAACCTCCCCGCGAACTTGGCCGATGTCCAGGGGCGATGCTTATAAGTATATTGAAATCTGGAGGTGTTTTTCCATGAATGATACCTTGACCTTGATCTTTGACCTAGGAATCCATAGCCTTATTCTTGTTCGATTTTCACTGTAATTCCATTCTGTTCTATTCGTTCTGTCTACTTGATTTTAGGCAACTTACTTAGGCAGTTCTCATTTGAGGTGGGATATAATAGAAACAATATATAATAGTAACAGTCACTGCTATTGTTATACTTTTAGTAATATGTTACATGTTAATTTTCTTAATATATTACATGTTAATTACTGTATTTTTTTAATCGCTGTTGATATGATAGTTATTTTGTCACTGCTAACGGTTACTGAACTCTTACTATAAGCCAAATGTATGCCAAGCCCTTTTCATGTGTTACCTCATTTATTTTTTTTAAAGCTTTTATTTATTTTTTTTTTGAGAGAGAGCGGCAGAGAGAGGGAAAGAGATAGAATCCCAAGCAGGCTCTGCACTGTCAGCACGGAGCCTGAGGTGGGGCTCAAACTCACGAACCGCGAGATCATGACCTGAGCAGAAATCAACAGTCTGACGCTTAACCTACTGAGCCGCCCAGGTGTCCCATGTATTATATCATTTAATCCTCACTGAACCCTATAGGTAAGTTTATCATTTTGCCCATTTTACAGACAGGGCAACTGGGGCTTTCAGTTTCAGTTTCAGAGTTTAAGGGAACTGCCCTAGGACACATAGCAAGGTAATGGCAGCTAGGCATTCTCCTTCTGTGGGCTTCATTTGTCACCCCTGTAAACACTGCTCTGTGATCTGGTGTGGCATGACAGGTGCCTCCAGGCCCAGGTGTCTGGCCTTTCTTCAAGCCTTCTGTTCTCAGGATGTTGCAGAAGCCAGTTTTAGCCTCCAGGAAGATGTCATTTTCCAGTGAACTGATGATTGCCCTAAGCCCCATTAGTTGGCTGGCACTCTGGGTTTCAGGGTGGCTGTTTAATGGATCGTGGAGCAGTTCACTTCTGGGTCACCCCTTCCTTGCTGACCCCTATGGGTGCATCCTTAGATAGGGTCTGGGGCTCTGTCCAGCAGTGGGTGCCTTCTGCAGGGTATGGCCCCCGGGGGAGTGCAGCGAATCCGATCTGTAGATTAGCAGGATCTCTGCCCCCAGTGCCGGCTGTCTCCTCTAAGTAATGTGTGAGGAAGTGTGCAGGGAGCCATGTGATGATGAATTATGGCTGGCGCTGGGGCTGGGAAGTGGGCAAAATCGACCCCGTCTTGTCTTTGTTCTCATTGACAAGAATAACAACAAATCCCAGTTGCTGAAGGTGGAATTTTCCACTGTCATCCCATGAAATTGAAAGGGTCTGAGTTTGTCTTACTCATTCTGCTCTGGGGTACTTGAACCAGCCCCCCCCCTCCCCCCATGCTAGTTTGGGCAGTCACGTGCTGGTGTATATTTTGAGAGCACAAAGAAGCAAACATCTGTAATTTGTTGTGTAACACCTGCTTGGGAATTTACAACAGTATTGTCCTTCTAGCCCATACTGGGGGCCCTCAGTGGGTCCAAAGCTCTGCCCAGTGACCTTCACCTTGGAGAACAAGATTATGGGAGGCTACATTTCCTGGTCACAGTGGGTTGCCTGGGACAGTTGCAGTACGCACCTATTGTCCTGGAATAATTATTAATTTCCCTTTCAGTCTCAAAAGTATCAGGCCAAAATATAAATTGTGTACTTGTTTTATGACCCAGTAAAGAATGAAGGTGCTAGAGTCCATAGCGTGAGTATACATCTTGGGTTTTCCAAGTCATAGCCCTGTGATCTTGGACAGTTAGCTTTCTGAGTTTCAATTTCCTCATCTTAAAATGGGAAGACTAATGGCAACTGTTTGTAAGGGTAGTTCTGGGGATTAAACAAGATTATATGTGCAAAGGGCTTAGGATGAGGGGCGTACATGTTAAGCACTCAGTGAAAATTGAGTCTCTGTGTAGTGAGTGTACACATTGTGGAGTACAAGAAATGAAAACTGGCTTGTTTTCTACACCCCAGTCGCAGTTCTGGCTTGGACGCTTACTTTTCTGAGGCTGGCAACACTTAACAGTCTGTGAGCCTCTGTTCGAATTTTAGCTCTGCCAATTAATACCTGTGCTACCTATTATGCAGGTTACTTTGTACTTTCTCATTCACTGTCCTCTTCTGTAAGTCAGACTGATGGTTATAGCTTAAAGTTTGCGATTCTGGAGTCTGGAGTCAAGTATCTGCTTTGACAGGTTGGCTCATCTACCCCATTGCTTTCTGACCTTGTGGACTTCCTTTGCTCTTTATCACTATTTCCCGTTTGTAAAATGGGGATAGAATTTACCCTATAGTGTGTTGTGAGGATTAGAAGTGTGGGCACGTGTAAGCCTCTGAACTGTGTCCCACACATAGCATCAATGAATCAGTGTTACTTTTCTGGGAAATAGGAAGAGATTTAAATGACTATTCATGATCCCACCATCCAGAGATAGCCACTGTTAATATTTCACTGTATTTTCTTTCATTCATGTTTGTATATGTAACTTTTAACATACTGTAATGACATACAGATATGTTGCTATCTTTTTTTCTTATTCTTGACTTTGGTCAGTCATTTCCTCTGTGTAACTGGTTTTTACAAATTCAACTTTTATTAGTTGCCTTATATTCCATCACTGGTGAAATCTATTTTTTATTCTGCTGATATTATGTATTTACATGATTTCTAACTTTGCTCTGATAAGTAATTGTTGGGCAAATATTGCTGAATGAAAAATGCATACAGTTTGGGACCACATCTTTGGTTACTTCCTTTGGATACAGTCCTTTGTGCAGAAAGACTGGGGCAACACATACGACTCTTGAAATATATTGTTTGGTTATGCTCTATAAATGTACCAAATTTACCTTCTTAGCCTCAAGTATAACACTGCTCATTTCATCACACCTTCACCAGCATTTGATGCCCTTATTTTTTCCTACTTACTAACTTTTGGAAGTAACCCACTCTGTGCTGTCCCATCACACTTTCTGCAGTGATAGAAATGTTCTCTTTCAGTGCTAATACTATAGCCACTAATTACATAGGGTTATTGAGCTCTTGAAATGGGTCTAGAGCTACCAAGGAAATGAATGTTTAATTGAATTTTGTTTATTTTAAAAATCATTTTTGCTAAGTAAGTTATTTTTTATTTCAAAATTTTTTCCTATTTTTAAGAAATTTAATTCGAATGTGGTTAAGATACACTGTTACGTTAGTTTCAGGTGTACAATATGGCGATTCAGCAATTCTGTATGTTACTCAGTGCTCTTCAGGGTAAGCATATGCTTAATCCCCTGTACCTACTTCATCCCTCCCCCCACCCACCTTCCCTCTGGTAACCACCATCTGTTTGTTCTCTATAGTTCAGAGTCTTTGTTTTGGTCTCTCTTTTTCTCCTTTATTCGTTTGTCTTGTTTCTTAAATCCCACATGTGAGTGAAATCCTCTGGTATTTGTCTTTCTCTGATGGACCTATTTCGTTTAGCATTAGACTCTTCAGGTCCATCCACATTGTTGCAAGGTTACTTTGAATTTAAGTAGCCACATGTGGCTAGTGGCCATGGTATTGGACAGAGGCACCTTGCACTCTGTTTATGGTGAATGCAGCAGGACAGCACAGTGCGTTGTCGTCCGGGAGCTCACCTAGCGCTCTTTCTGGTCCCCACCAGAGGCAGGACGAAGTGGTAGCATAACTGCCAGTGGTGATTTGGGCAAACAGTCCTATTTTTTCTCCTCTTGCCACTCTGTAGCATTCCCAGAAGGCCAGCAGCCCCGAGAGCTAGTGCTGCCTCTTCCATTGGAGGACATCTAAGTTGTGTGACCAGTCAGGGTCATTTTCTTTCATCCAGTGTCCAGGGTGAGATGTTAAGCCCAGAAGAGCCGTCTCTGTCCGTGGCTTCGCCACCTGTCTCATGTTGGTTTGGAAGGTGGCGACTTGATTCTCTGCTTGCCTCTGCTTCCTCAATTGTAGATCCCGACCGTAGCTCAGAGTCCAGGGTTTTAGTTTCTCATTCCTCACATTCGAGGCTTGTGATGTCTTTTGTTGCTGTTTCTCCTGGTCATGTGACAAGTAATGCAGTGTGGTTTGCTGCGGGCCTGAGCCCAGTACCTCTGTGATGGAGAGCCAGCCGGCCTCTGTGAAGTGTGACTCCATCTGCTCAGCCCTGACCAGTGGGGCCGGAGCCAAACAAGGCCAAAGCGCCCAAGGAAGCAGGTGCCAAATGGCTCTTGGCAGCCATGGAGATGCCCTATGGCCTCCTCCTGACCACATCAGAAGAGAAATTAATGTCGCACCATATAATCAAGTTGCTTAATTCTTGGCAAGCTCAAGCTATAGATAATCTCATTTGTAAATAAATGGAATCATTTCAAAACCCTAACAGAAATAGGCAGTAAGACATGGTAAAAAGGTTTTGAAGTCTGCTTTTCGGTGACACTTGTTTCTCATTGTGTTCGGGGGAGAGTTACATGGTCCCCTGTGGTCTGACTTTGCCTTTTATTTTTTTAATCAACTTCTTATTCCACAATTTGAAGGAGTGGCCAGGAATTTCCACATGTCAACTATCATGTATGAATTCTTTCTAAGGCCAGTTCTTTTCAGAACTGCTGTGACAGTGATAAGGGACAGCTCTCTTAGATTGTGCCTGTGTGTTTGCTGAACACAAGATTGTGCCTGTGTGTGGCTCTGTGCTAAATACTTCTCGTGGATTACTTCATTTGATCCTTACACCGTCCTCCTAGAGCCTGTGACATTTGTACTCTGATTTTCAGGTGCAGAGATTGAAGGGTGAAAAGGTAAGTTTCCTAATGTTAAGCGTTTAGTAGGTGATAAAGTGGGGATTGTAGTCTAAGCGTATGGACTCCAGGGGCTATACTCCTACCGTCTGTGCTAGTCATATTTAGCACAATGAACATATGTATGTGTCAGACACTGTGCTAGACTCTTGATGTAGATTCTTCTTCTTTTTTTAAATTCTCACAACAGCCTTATAAGCTGTGGGTACTACTCTTATTCGCAATTGACAGATGAGCAAAAGGGGGGTTAGGACTTTAGGGGTAGTAACCAAGGTGATGTAGCAAGGAATGTGATGAAACCAGGATGGACCATAGGTTGACCCATCCAGAGCTCAAATTCTTTGCTTCCAGGTTGTATTCTTTCCCTGCCAGCTAGAAGATTTATTTGGAGGTGGTCAAAGTGTTAGTACTGAGAGATTGTCAACCAATAAATAACATAGTCTATGCTTTTAAATTAAACAAACTGTGAACTGGGGCAGTGCCACAGGTCTGCGGTGATGCCATGGGACACATGTAGTGGTAGAGATCACTGCTTCCCAAAGTAGTAGCCATAGTGAAGCCTGCCTGCCTGCCTTCCTCCCTCCTTCCCTTTCTTTTCAAATTTACAACTCATTGTGGTCCTACTGTGCATGGAAAATGATGGACCTTGTGGCACACACAGTCTACTAAGGTGTTGGCAAGACCCCATATTCAGAGACAAGGCCATAAACCTGTGCTTAGGTATCAGCCATGTCAATCTGCTGTAAGACTTTATACATGCTTTCTCTTGATTTCTGTACATATCTCATTGTAGACTGGTAACAAATAGTCCACAGATCAGTGCTGGCCATGGACCGCACTTTGACAGTCATTACCAAAAAAGAGATGTCAGGCTCATAATTCAGGGAACACTTACTCTAGCTCCTGCTTCTAGCTTGCTGTGTGGCCCTAGGAAAGTTGCTTAATCTCTCTGAGTTTAGCTTCTTCATTTAGTGGGTATATTTGGAGCAGGTAAATACCAGACCCCTGCCAGTTCCAAGCCACTATGACTCCATGGTGATCTTAAGGGTGTTCTGCACTAGACAGGCCAGTGGCCAGGAGCAAAAGAACAACATGCATTTAGAATATGCTGAAAATGGTCTGTTTCTTGACAGAGCCTGGCACAGGCGACTCATGAGCTTAATAAAAGACTCTTGTGATTTATAGTCTGTGGCATCCCTGTGTGAGACAGATGAATTTCAAGGGTACTGGAGTAGGTCGAGGCCACTGAAAATCAAAGCATGCCCGGTGTGCCAAAGCGAGTTGTGTGTGGTAAATCTTTTGAGCTTAATTACAGTGATGGTTACAATAACAGGAAATATAATGAGGTTTTTAAAGTACACTCCCATTGTTGGTTGTTAAATGTGGTTTCTTTCAATATCAGGAAGGTGGAGTTGGAGTCCTGGGTTTCTGTATCAAAAGCATTTGAGCAAGTGATTCAAGGAGCTCCACTTAGATCGTAGCTTCAGAGAGATCCCTTTATTCTGTGATTTTAAGTGCCTGCCACCGGTAGTGTGGTCTGTGGCCCAGCAGCCTCAGCATCTCCTGGGAGCTCATTAGAAATTCAGAGTCTCAGGTCCCACCCCAGAGTAAACGAATGAGAATGTGCATTTTAACAAGATTCCCGAGTGAACCATATGCATTAGGGTGTGAGAAGTACAGCCTGATGTCACTGGAATTGCTCTTGGAAAGGGGAAACTGGAAGACTGAGTCATTCATTAAGTAACACTCTTGCTGGTTGTATGGCAGGCTGTGTTCTGGACACTGGACTGGGGTTTGAAGGCAACAGATTTGGCCCCCTTCTGATAGAAGTAGGACCATGCAGTCATGTATGTGACGCTGGACTCCGTGTTGTGACAGAGCACATGAATGGCACCAGAGGCACATGGGAGGGGCACCTTGCCTACCCATGGAGGTTGATGAAGTCTTCCTGGACCTATGGCTTTTAAGCCAAGACACAACTGTGTGATCAGAAAGAATGGGAAAGTACAGTTGTTTCTAGTGGAGGCTATGGGCATAGGGACTTTCTGTTCTGGAAAGACTTGAAGGCAGATTTATAGTTAGCTCCTGATTCCCTTAGATAGGTGGCTGGCAAACTATGGCCCATGGAGCTTAATCTAGCCTACTATTTATTTTTGTAAATAAAGTTTTATTGGAACAGAGCCGTGATCATTTGTTTGCATATTGTCTGTGGCTACCTTCATGATAAACAGCAGAGTTGCAACAGAGACTTTTATGGTCCGCAGCGTGAAAAAAATCCTTACTGTCTGGATACAAAGTTTGCAGACTCCTTTCCTGGAGCACTGGTTCTCCAAGTGTGCATTCCAGCTTGACTGCATCCACATCATCTGGGGATGTTTTAGACTTGAAACTTCTCAGGCCCCACTGCAGACCCACTGAATTAAACTTTCTAGGGTGAGGCCTAGCGATGTGTGATGAACAAGCCTGTGATGCACATAAAGTTTGAGACACACTTCCCTGGATCCAACTCCTCTGTGCTTTGGAGACTTCACATAGTCCCACCTTCTCCCTGGACTGGGAGATCCTTGCATACCTGACTTGTTCTTAAGACCCCAGCTCAGAAAAGACATGCCTTGAGCACCCCATGTGAAGGTGACTCCTTGGACAGTCTATCTCATCTCGTCTTCTAGTTTTCATGGCACATACTCTCTTTCCCCCACTTACTACCTCTCCCCTGCTGCTTTTTTTTTTTTTCTGCCTGCAAAGTCATTTATTTTCTGTTTGCTTCGGTTCCTCACCTATAAAGTGAAGATGATAATGAACTGGCTTTGGTTTGGGACCAGCATGTCTTGAGCTCTAAACAGAATTTATTTTCACTGGTCCTCTTGGCCTTTGTTCCACTAACTGGACCAACTGGATGTTGGAGCTGACAGACTTAAAGATAATCTGCTATGATCTGCTTGTTTATAGGGCAGAGGAGCCCCCATCTGCTCTGTTGATGTAGAATGCTTACTGAATGCTTCATGTGTCTTAATCTCTTTGGTTCTCACAACCCTCCTCCTTGTCCCGAAGTTTAGGTGAAATACCTATGGCTCAGAGAGTTTCACTCACTTGGCTTACCGCCATACATCTGGAAAATGACAGTATGATGACCCATCCCCCAAGGTCTGTGTTTTTGACAGATGGCTGAAACTTGACCTAAGGCATCACAAGTGAACATGATTTCTATCTGTGGTGGCTCCTTTTCAGGTCATATTCTTCTGTAAGGGTAGGATCTCACCTCCCAACATCAGCGTAAAGCGCATAGACACTATTGCAACTCGCTACTGGTGTGGCAGTGGTGGCCTTCTCTTCACCACGGATGCACGTATCAGCAAACTCTTGCTGGAGTACATGCCACACAGACATATGAGGCTCATACCCCTTGCATGCTTTGCTTCTTTCATTACTTTTGAAATTGTTGACCCTGAACTTGGTATTGCCGGAATACCCTTTAGCAGCCAATTAGCTTAAGATTCGGGTGGAGGGGATGGGGGAGGGGAGAGAACACACTATGTGGGAAAGTGAATTGTTAGGGTTACTAACAAAGGTAAGGCCAGTAAAATATCCACTTACCCGTGGATCCCCTAAGATGCCTGTGGAAAAATATTAATATGTGATGACGAATCGCTAGCAAAAACAAATAATTTCTTAGACTGTATATTTTAAGGGTGAGGCCTTTTTGAAATAATAAAGGTATGAGATGGATGGTTACATAAAGCCAGGTCCTCCTTGTTCAAAGATTTAAACAGTAATAAGGGATGCTGGCTTTCCCAGGCAGTTCAGCTCAGGATTTTGTAATTACTTTCATCTTGATAACATCGTAGGCTGGGGTATTTTTATTGCTTGCGAAGAAGAACTGCCCTCAAGATATCTAAGAAAAACCAGTCAAAGGCACGTTTATAAAGGTATTGACCTTAAGATAATAATAAAGTGTGTGGATGAAGGAGTGTGAAGGCATATTGGGTTCATGCAGGATTCTCAGGGAAGGGGGTTGTCCCTGGGGAACAGAAGGATGGAAGAAGAATTAGAAAACTGGAACCTAGCAAATGACTGAAATGCATTTGGATTCTTTTATTTTTTTGTCCTGACTTGGAGAGGCCAGAAGTATTTATAGAACATGGATGACCATGGTGCCCGGGGCTCAAGTGGCTTTCCTTGAGGCAGCTTCAGTGTTTGGGAAAGTGCAGGGGAAAAAAAGGAAAGGGATTTTAAATAAAAATACTAGTTTAGGGCTGAAGTCTTAGCTGGTCAAGAAAAGTTCTATAACCGGAGCTTTTCACTGGTGCTTCAGTCCTCAGACCTGAAGTACAGCCTTATGTTAGACAATCACTCTGGGACAAGTACACCTCTTTCCTCCCTCTCTGAAAAAAATATCATGAAAATCAAGCAGGCTCTGGTCCTTAAGTGTAGACATGAGCCTTGGTTGTGAGATTCAAGGAAGGAAAGAAGCTTAGAGCACTCAAGGTATCTCTCAAATTCTTGCTCCTAGGCCACAACTCAAGATGGCAGGTGAATTTCTTTCTTTCTTTCTTTCTTTCTTTCTTTCTTTCTTTCTTTCTTTCTTCCAGTTTTACTGAGATATAATTAACATTGAACAGTGTATAAGTTTCAGGTGTACAACATAACAGTTCTGTCTGTCAAATGAAATGATCATCACACCAGGTTTAGTTAACATCGATTACCTCACAGTACAATTTTTTTGTGTGATAAAAACTTTTAAGATTTAGTGTCTTAGCAAGTATTAAACAATACCATGTTGTTAACTACAGTCACCATGCTGTATGTTATATCTCAGAACTTATTTATCTTCCAATTAGAAGTCCATACCTTTTGACCCCCTTCACCTAACCCCTGCCTCAGGCTCCAGTCCATTCTCTGTTCCTGTGAGTTACTGGTGCTGTTTAGTTTTGTTTTGTGTGTGTGTGTGTGTGTGTGTGTGTGTGTGTGTGTGTGTGTGTGTCTGTATGTCTTTTTAGATTCCACTTCAAAGTGAGCTCGTGCAGTATTTGTTTTTCTCTTTCCGACTTATTTCACTAGGTAAGTTTCTTTTTTTAGGTAACTCTGGTTTATTTGTTGTAGATGACTGAAGTCTGTGTTTATTACACTGGCCTCAGCAGGAAAGAGTACCACAACTGATGAAAATTGTCTGCCGTGCACATGAAAGAGGAGTGTGGTTTCATGTGTACCAAGCAGTGGACGTCACCATACTAATGTGGAGCTATGATGCTGTCCCAGAAAAGCACTATGCTATGCAAATCTTACGTAGGTGGGGCAATAGTCATGTTCTTTCCTCAAATATTTTAGAGCAGTTTTAGCTACACAGCAAAATGGAGAAGAGGGTATGGAGGTTTTCCATATACCCCCTGCCCTCATAAACACAGAGCCTCATCCCCCACCAGTATATTTGTTATAATCAATGAAATTGTATTGATACTCCAATTGCATCCAAAGTCCATAGTTGATATTAGGTTTCATTCACATTCTGTGGGCTTGGACAGGTGTATAATGACATATGTCCTTCCATATATCCATTATAGTATCATACAGAGTATTTGCACTGCCCCAAAAATCCTCTTTGCTTTTCCTGTGCATCTTTTCCCTACCAATCCCTGACAATAATCGCTATTTCTACTGTCTCCATATAGTTTTCTAGAATGTCATATAGTTGGAATCACACAGTTTTTGTAGCTTTCTTCACATTGAATAACCACATTCTTAACGAGTCACTTCGACAGGTTTCATAGCCAAATAGGTTTAATTACTTAGGTTCTGCAGGTGGGTATGTGTTGTATTCTGAAGGCTAAGTGACACCCTAAAGCAAGAGTTTGGAAACTTTTTCTAGAAAGGGACAGATAGTAAATATTTTAGGCTTTGTGGGTCAAGAGACAAAATAAAGAACCATTTAAAATGTAACTGTTAAAAAATCTAAAAATTGTTCTTCGTTCATGGGCTGTACAAAAACAGGTGGAGTGCCAAATTTGGCCCATAGGCTACAGCTTGCAGACCTTCAATAAAATGGATTTAGAGAAAGACTTGACCACGTAGACAGGGCATTTCCTCCTCAGTTTCCCACAGACCGTGCGCCTCCCATAAACTGGCTGCTTCCTTTATTTACATTGGCTGTCTGAATTTAGGTGATTAAGTTTGCAACTCCTGGGCTATAGGAATGAGCTCTAAAGCATGAAATTATCTTTCCGATATTTATGTGTCATGTCTTCCAGAGTTGGTGTCATTATCAGTTATGAGGGAAACTAAGAGGGGCATTTGAGGGTGGAGAAGCATTAGGAACTAAGAGAACAAGGGCCAGTCGGCTCTGGTAGACAGTGCTCTTTGGTTGGAGTAATTCATTAGAACAAAGGCCAGTCCTGACTTGGCCATTTATAAGCCGTGTGACTGTGGACCAGCCATCTTTCTGGATCTCAGTGTTCTCATCCATATAATGGGGATACTGCTATCGGCCTACTGACTGAATAGGCTTGTCGTAAGACTCAGATCATATTCTTTTATTATGTGAATCTGTTGGAAAGTATAGTGTTTAGTATTTTTGGATCCTGGAAGATTGAATGAAGGTGAATTTGAAGTGTGGTTTGATGGGCTGGAGAACCACATCCTGAGAGACCCAAACTGGAGAGCACCCCTGTACTCCTGAATGAGTTAGTTTTAGAAATGAGAGAAGGAAATGTCACTATCAGGCAGATTATTCTTGAGTAGCTGTTACTGTGTAAAACCTGACAAATGGGAAATATCCATCTAGAGACTTAATTAGCGCAAGAAAAGCTCTCCTTGGTCTAGGTCTGGCCCTCAGCCATGTGGCCTCAAACGTGGGCCGTCCACACTTTCGTGACTGTGACTGTCTTTCAGGGAAGGATTCAGTCTGGTCAGGTTTGCATGGCTGATGCCCCAGAACCAGACTAATAATGAATTCATTTCTAGTGAAAACTGTAGTTGCTAAAGGGATCAAAATGCTCATGCTTGGATGATCAGCTGTGTCTCTCCCTCTTGGCAGATCTATGCGGGAAGACAAGTCTTACCAAGAAGGCTGCTGGGGAGAGGGGGATCAGTGCTCAGCAGACGAATGAAGTGAGTCCACAGGCCCAAGGCGGGGATAACCTGTTTATATTATATACCAAGTGTCCCTGGATGGCTTTGCCCTGGAGACTAGAAAATTCAGTATTTTTCTTCAAGTGTTCTAAGTTATATGTGTGTGTTTGTGTCTCTGTGTGTGTATGTGTGTATAAATATGTGTGTGTGGGCCTGTCTACATAAAGCATAGCATTTGGAAAATACAGAAAAGCACACACACACACAAAAAAAAGAAAGCAGAAATCATCTGTAATTTGATTACTCACTTACAACCTCAGTTGATATTTAATGGAAAGTTCTTTTCTATGTATACACACATGTCTAAGAAAATGTCACATACTGTACTAATCAGGGTTTTCAAGAGAAACGGAACCAATAGTATATACACATGTGTATATGTGCATACATATGCACATATATGTCAAGATATATAGAGCCACGGGAGCTTGAGTCCCACTGCCAGCAGACTTGTAAAACCCAAGAAGAGCCCATGCTTCAGTTCTTGTCTGGAACCAGGAAGGGACTAATATCCCAGCTGAAGTTAGGCAGGCAGGCAGGCAGGCATTCCTTACTCTCAGAAGGTCTGCCTTTTTGTTCTATTTAAGCCTCCAATGCCTTGGATGGAGCCACCCACTTTGGGGAGGGTTATTTGCTTTACTCTGTCAACTGATTCAAGTGTAATCTCACCAGAAGACACCCTCATGACACTCTTAGAATAATCTTTAACCACATATCTGGGCACCCCATAGCCCAGTCAATTTCACATATAAAATTAACCATCACACATACTGTTTTAGAAATGTCCTTTTCGATATAATATATTAGGAACATTTCCCCATTTCATTATATAACCTTTCAAAACAACGTCTAAATTATACCATATGCTAATAATCTCTCCATTATTGGACATCGACATTGTCATTCCTAGGTCTTGATGTAGTTACTGAAAATCCTTTCTGTCCTCCTAAGACAGCTCTAGTTTTGTTGCGTGAAACCCCTTTATGTAGATCTGATGTTTGGTGGCTCCTTCTTTGTGGCCAGTATTTCCTACTCCTTCCCTAAAACTTAGTGCAGTTCCTGGCATGGAGTAGGTATATGCCCCTGCGTTTCTTGCCTAAAATTATCCCCCCACCACCATTATTATGTCCTATACATTCATAGCATTTACCTCTATCTAAAATATTCTTGTTTATTTGTTACTTACTTACACATCCTCCCAACCAGAATGGAAACTCTATAAGCACAGAGACCATTATCTCTCATACAGTTAGAACATAGACAGGCACAGAGCAGGTGCTCAATAACTATCAAAGAAAAGAAAAAATACTATGTGAGCAACTACTCTTTTAAAATAGCTAAATTTCCAGAATCTAATTTGTCATTCCAGGAGAGAAAGGTATATGATTCTCTTGTATAGTGAAAAATAACAAACAAACATAAACTCGATTTTGATTAGCTTTTGCCACAATTAGACCATGAAAGCTTGATCAGTGGTCTGTTTTTATGCATTGACATGCATTCCTGATGGCATTCTCTCAAATAAGATTTCAGAAGCATGTCCTATGCGGGCTTCTTTCCTACTCTTTTTTAGCTTGGCATTTCTGTCCTTGAAGCCTTCCCAACCCCGGGAAAGGCCTGTCACTGAAACCATGGCAGGCAGTATTTGGAAACCTGTGAGTCGATTCCACATAAGGCATGGATCTTGCTAAGCCCCGTCTTCTGGGGCTTGTACTGGAGAAGGTTGCTGGGGGGCAGTGGCAGAAGAGGGAAGGAGATGTATGCCTGGTTCAGAAAGACCTTATTGGCCTTTTCCCCTTTGTCCTCTTGATTCCAATAAGCGTGAACCTTCTTTCTTCTCATAGACCAAAAGGCAGCATGTAGAATGCCACTGTTGGTCAGGCATGGCTGGGCCATCGTGGCACAGGAGCCCTTCACTTGGGCATGGTATCTGCCAATTGAGTGGGTTCTGTCGTACAATGAACATTACCGATTAGGTCTTTTGGTCTCCTCTGATTTTGAGTTGAGTTCTATTCTCACGGATTAGGGCATTAAACCGTACTGGGGTCAGCAAGTTTTTTCTGGTAAAGGCTCAGACAGAAGATAAGTTTGGTTTTGTAACTACTCAGCTTTCTTAATGCACCACGAAAGCATCTCTACACAATACATTTTGAATGGCATAGCTGTGCTCCAATAAAACTGTATTTATAGAAACAGGTGGTGGGCTGGATTTGGCCCGTGGGCTGTGGTTTGCGTACCTCTGCACTAAAGCATTGTGATTACAGATGTGGGTTCTGGAATCAAACACACCTGGCTTCACCCCTTTTTGGCCGTGTGACCTTGGGGAGAATAGCTCACTACATTGGACCGTCTCCTTATTCAAGTTCAGCCAATCAAGGAGTTCTGGTAAGAAAGCTGCTCTCTCCAGAGACTCCATGTTAGCATTATTTTTTCTCAAAGAAATTACACCAGGAAAAGTTTACATTTTACTCAGACTGTCTTCAGTGGGAAAGGAAAAAACCCATTCTGCGGCAGAAAATTAGACCCTCCTTTAACTTGGCAGCCTGTGATTCTGTGGCCACCCGAGGCACTGAGCAGCATAAGGCATCAGAAAGGAAACTGATCCATAAAGAGCCTTTGCTTTTAAAGTCCTGGAATAAACCAGACCATAACTGGCATCCTTTACAACTGTTAACTCGGGTTTTTTTTCCTCAAGAAAGTAAAAATAGGTTTCTGAAATCACATTTCCCTTTGCGTCCTGTACAAATGTACTCGGAATAGACAAAAGAGTCCCAACGTGCCTGCGAAACCACCTCCATGTGGTCCAGCCGACACCACCTCCCGTAAAGCCTCTCATGGCAGTGGCTGCTCAGCAAAATCCAGGGGGGTTGCTTAATGAGGGGTGAAGACAATATGGACTCAGGGATGCGGCCAGTTGCTTCTTCACAGTTGGTAGGCAGTGTTGCAGGTGCATTCTCTTAATGAGGGTTAATTTGTCTCATATTTTAATCTGACAGAATCTGGCCATGTTGTTGTGTATTCCTCGGAGGTGACTTGGTTGTTCTTGGTTGGCATAAAGAGAGAGAGTGGAGTATAATTTGGGGTCTGTTCGAATGATAAAGCAGCAAGCTGGAATTGGTAAGAAATCCTGCATTTCTGGTGCCTGGAGTAACAATTACATGGAGGAAGAACATTTTCGCACAACCAGCCAAGACGAAGGAGGGCTAAACTATGTTTTTGGAAGACTCCAGTTTGCAGTGGCTCACCATACCGTGAACTGAATCAGCATCCGTACCAGAGCGGTTACTTCGCGCTGTGTGTGTGATTTTGCCTCCAGGGCATTTAATGGTTCTTACTCCAAGAGTGAGCACAGATTCTTTCCATCCTTAATTGGAGGCAAAAATGTTTTTGGGGGAAAAAAAAAACAAACCTGTTTTCACTGGAAAAAAGAAGTTATAAAAATAGTAGGTACTTATTGAAAAAGTTAAAATAAATGAGTGAAATTGATCCACCCTCACTTTAATCTCAGTCATAGATTATCACATGTAAGTACTGTTAAATGTGTTTTAGATTTTGAGTGCAAGACATCCGGAAGCCTCCATGTATATATCCATGGTATTTGGGAGAGGTCTTTAATTTGCACGTGACGCAAAACAAACTCAACCTACTGCTAAGTCACAAGTGAAACAGCTCTGTTACTGTGAAGTCGGAGAGGAGATCTGAGTTCTTTACTGGATCTCGGGGTTCACTAGGAGCCTTCTCTTCTTCCTGTTGCTCTCTCCTTCTCCATCATCCAGTTCTTCTCTCTTCTTTCCAGTCCTCTGCAGACAGCTCTCCTTCCCTTGGTGGGAAAGATGCTAACCTACCTCCTCTCACTGTCCTAGCTGCTATCCTAGTTCAGCAGCTCTCATGGACAGAACTTCTTTATCCAGGGACCTATGAAGGACATTAACTAGATCTGTTGGGGCTAATCTCTGTGGACAGGGGGGCAGTGATGGGACAGACCAGGGTCACCTCCGTGTCTTTCACCAGGTGGAGGGATAGTTGTCGTTAGGGCCTCTGAAGCACAGGACCACATAAACTCCAAGGAGAGGAAGTTTCTGATTCCAGAAAAAGGGGAGAAAAAATGCCAGTTAAAAACCGCAGCACAGGTGCTCCTGGGTGGCTCAGTTGGTTACACGTCCAACTCTGGATTTCGGCTCAGGTCATGATGTAACAGTTTGTGGGTTCAAGCCCCACACCGGGTTCTCTGCTGACAGTTCAGAGCCTGCTTGGGATTCTCTCTGCTCTTCCTGTCCCTCCTCTGTGCATGTGCTCGGGTGCTCTCTTTCTCTCTCAAAATAAGTAAACTTTGAAAAAAAATTCCCTAAAACACACACACACACATACACACACAGTGCACCTGTGACACGCACACATGCACATCTTAATTTACACAAAGAGGAATAGTTTTTGCTGTTCCATAGCTTTGTTTTTCCCTTGGTGCATACCTTTGTGTGTGTCCCTGTGTGTCCTTACAACTTTCTTCTTCTTTTTACATGTTTATTTATTTATTCTGAGAGAGAGAGCAAGAGAGCAGGAGCGAGCGTGAGTGGGGGAGGAGCAGAGGGAGAGGGAGAGAGAGAATCCCAAGCAGGCTCCACACTTATCGCAGAGCCCAGCATAGGGGCCTTTGATTGGAGGTAGGAGGGGATTCTGGGCCCTGGGAGCAGAGTGCTCCTTTGGGGTGGGGGTGGGGGCTCCTATGTAGAATGTGGACAGATGCAAAGGTGGGTGGAGATAACCAAATACATGGGAGTTTCCGGGGATGTGTTGGAGCTCAGTGCTTCATTAGAGAAAGAGATGGAAAACTCTCCTGCCACTTGGGGATTTGGTTCCACCTGTGCCAGTTTCCATAAGAGCCCTGAGTGCTCCCCGCAATTTCTGCCCATGTCCTTCTGCCTCTCCGCCTCCCCATCTGTGCATGCTGCTTTGATCGCACACTTGTTAATATCTGAACAAAGCCCAGCCCCTTCCTGGGTTTCCACAAAGCGATTGGTGAGCATAACTTTTTTTTTTTGAAAACTTAAGGAGTTCGTGGAAAGGAATAATGTTGCGGTTCGCGTGCCTCTTATGATCACTCTCTGGCACCAACATGATTTTTTCTTCATTCCTGATTGCCTTTATTTCTGGGATGAGAAGAAATTCTTCTGTATGCCTTCTACAGGATAGTTCTGTATGACATTTCTGAGTTCTCACCTTATAACCCCAAGCACTTTGCAAGAGGTCAAATAATTATTTATCTGCTGAAACAGTGTAGGGGGAAGAACACATGTGTTGGAATCAGGCAGGCTTGGTTTCAAATTCCTGTCCTTCTGTTTACTGACTGTGTAACTTTGGGTCAGTTACAAAACCTTCCCAGACAGGGTTTCCTCAGCTGTAAGATAGCAGTAATAATGCCCCACTCAAAGCATTGCTGTGAGCATGAAATGGACAATCTATCACATAAAACAGTGCCCGGAGCCTTGTAGGGCTGGTGGGTAGTGAGTGGGTACCTCTATGAGAGATGGGGCTGAACAAGTGAGCAGAGGCTACGTTATGGAACCTTCTACCTGTACACTCAGTTTTTGGCTTGAGGTTTAATCTAGTTGGGAGCCACTAAAGTTATATGAATAGAGGTAGGTCATAGCAAGTTAATTTTGGGAGCATGGAGGAAGATGGGTGGTCCAGGCAGGCCCAGGCAGATGCTGATGAACTCTGGTGCTCAGACAACAGCAGATCTGAGCCATGTCGTGAACTGGCGTCAACAGAATTTGAGACATTATTAGATCCTACCTTGCAGTTGACTTCCATTCATGGCTTTCCCTCTGCATTTATTTTTGTGATTTCTGGTATTTATTCATTATGCGTATTGTGTATTTAACCATTTATTGTAATTATTTTTCCAATGGCAATCAAGAGGACATCTCTGCAAGGTGTGTAGTTTTTATAGGCTCTGGTTCCCAAGCATGAGGGCTACTTACTCACTGTGCTGCCCTAGAGAACTCTCAACCAGCACACTGGGCACCTTAATTACTATGAAACGAGCCGTTATTTTTGCACTTGTTCTCCGTGGAAGCCTGAATTGAGAGGTATGGATCGTAAGGCTCTTTGATAGACTGTTTGGAAGGAAAAGAATCTGTCTTCCTAGCAAAATGGTAAACACTTCTCTACACATGGTAGTTATCCCTTGGTATGAGTATCATCCAGAATATATATCCCCAAAGGACCCTATCCCCAGCCACCCGCATTTCAAAGGGTGTTTAGACTCTTCTGACACCTACCGTATGGGGTAGGATCATCAAGGAGATGCAGTGGGGCTGTTTGCAGGAAAGGAGATCAGACAATGCCACAAGAAACTGTGCATTCAAAGCACAAAGCTGTTGGTAATAAATTTCCCTTGTGACAAAGGCACAGGGGCTTCAGAATTTCCCAGAATCTCAGGTGTGCAAGCTAAAGTTACCTCTAGGCTGTTTCACCTACGTTGCATGATTGGAACTTCTTTGATAAATCCGAGTCTCTGAAGGCTTGGCAACTAGAAAGGCTGATCTTTCATAAGGTTAAGCAGTCCTCAAATGACTTCCCTGGCATGAGAGGCACTAATCTGGCTTTCCCCCACCTCCACCCCAGCCATGTCAGTAATGCCTCCTGCCTTGTTCCACTCTGGAGTTTATTTACTGTGGGGTAGCACGAAATCCCCAATTTCTGTTTATGTCTGACATGCCGCATGTCTGTCAGGCTCATCGCTCCTTAATTATGAAACATTTAGGCAGACCTTTGAAATGGAAGCCAAATCTTATTAAAGACTTAATCATGGGTTTTTAAGTCATATAATTGTTTGTGGTCTCTCTTTCTTAGTCCCTTTTAAGCAAAGTAAGTTTGGTGTCTACATTTCTATAAGGTCATTGAGCTAGAAGAGGCGGGATCCAGCAGAAGTCTATGCAAATTGCACAAAAACATGTGTACATGGTGCATGCATATGTGGGGAGAACAGACTCTTGTTGGGTATACTGCCTGTTCAATTAATCTTTCTAGATGTGTGTCCTCGTTAATGAGTCTTGCATCATGTTGTCTCCCTGGGGTGGCCATGGAGAAGTGAGGCTTGCAAGCCAGGCTGGGTCTGCAGAATGATGGTTTGTTTTTTTTTTTCCACAGCCTGAGCACCTTAGTGCTACCTGTGAGCTTAGTGTGGGGGTCTCTGTCTACATTTGTCTTACAGTAGGATCCAGGAGCCTTCAAATCTCACTCCCAGAGGAATGTGAGTCTCATCTCTTGATGAAACCAAGAACATTTTTTCTGAGTTAGATAACGTTCGAGTTAGATAATGTTGAGGTCTGCCTAAGGGCTTAAATGTGAGGAAATGAGAAAATGTAAAAAAAAAAAAAAACAAAAAAACAAACAAACTGTGGTTTATTGAACAAAGCTGCTCATCTTGAGTTCAACCAAGGCTCAAATAAAATGGGTAAAACAGTGAAATGAGGCCTTTTGCTTAGTCTTATTTCATATTTTGCATGCTGTACTCAGAACTTTCTGTTGTCCATTTGCAGAGTAATGGGCAAGTTACCCCCTGTTATCCTTGTCTATACTTTACAGCCCTTGAAAAATCAAGCTGCCCTTTATTCTGACTGTTTTTCATCAAATACAAATGCTTACAAATGCACCAAGGCACAAGGTCAGAAATCAATTCCGTCTTCCTAAAATTACTTACATGTGGGAGATGGCTGCTCCAGGGAGCCTAGTTCAATATCTCATATTTTACTTGTAGAGATTAGTTGTTTAGCTTCCTAATATCTGGAACATGCTACGGGATATATTCTCTGATTTTCTGTTAAAGCAAAGAATTCAAAAGTCCCTGGTGAAGGAGACCAGACAGTGTGAGACCAGAGGAGGGAGACCAGTGTCCAGTCTCGGTTTGCACATAGCACTGAGCAGCTGGATCCTGAGTGCTGCTGGGTCGTTCCTCTGGCCCTTTGAGCATCTGAGGATGGCGTTTTGTTGTTAGTGCCTAGGAGTCTTTACCTCCAAATGATAGTAGTACAGTGCTTTAGTGGTATCGCTGGCCTTCAAAGCAGGCAGAGTTTTCTTCTCATGGATAAACTAAAACATTTGTCATAAAGATTCTTTTCCCCATTAATGGTTGTTTCCAATATGCTCACCCATTGTGAGCTGTGCTGCAAGTGATTTGATCTTAATAATTACCATATCAAGACCATCTGGTTGTAAATTATTTTTAAAAGGAAATTAATGATTTCAAGCTCATCTCTATAATAACATCCACCTCACCTGAATCCCAATAATTGTATTGAGTAGAACAAAAGGAGTAGAATTATATTCATTAAAACTTAAATGTATCCCTCCATCTTTCTACCTGTCTGTCCATTTGTTCATCTCTCCACCCACCCATCATCTGTCATCTCCTCATCCATCCATCTATCCGTCCATCATTCATCATCTATCCATCCATCATCTGTCCATCTATCCATCCATTTACTGCTTACTGAGCACCTGCTCTGTGTGCTAGGCACTGAGGTGGGAGTCCAGACAAGTGGTAGACAAGGCAGACAGGGTTCTAACCTCATGAAGCTTATAGTTTATTGGGAGAAATAGGAAAAAAAAAACGGTGAACAAATCGGGGCACCTGGGTGGCTCATTCGGTTAAATATCTGACTTTGGCTGAGGTCATGATCTCACGGTTTGTAAGTTCAAGCCCTGTGTCGGACTCTGTGCTAACAGCTCAGAGCCTGGAGCCTGCTTCAGATTCTGTGTCTCCTTCTCTCCCTGGCCCTCCCCCACTGGTGCTCTGTTTCTCTCTCTCTCTCTCAAAAATAAAATAACATTAAAAATGTATAAAAATAGGTGAACAAATTATTAACAAACAAGAAATAATCTTTAAAAAGATAGTAAGAGCAATGTCAGATAGTGGTGACTGGCATGAAAGAAGTGAAATGGATAGTGTGGGACAGAGCCCCCTGTACATTTTGTTTTTTGGGGAGCGAGTGGTGGGGGGAGAGACATGCACAGGAGAGGGGCAGAGGAATAAAGAGAGTCTTAAGCAGGCTCCATGCTCAGTGTGGAGCCTGATGTGGGACTCATTCCCACAACCTTGGGATCTTGACCTGATCCAAAACCAGGAGTCAACATTCAATTGACTGAGCCCCCCCCCAGGTGCACCTTGGGAAGTCAACTTTTGAGCTGAAAGCTAAACATTAGAAAGACTGTGTCATGGGGTTCCTGGGTGGTTAAGTGTCTAACTTAGGCTCAGGTCATGATCTTGCAGTTTGTGGATTCGAGCCCTGTGTCAGGCTCTGTGCTGACAGCTTGGCGCCTGGAGCCTGATTCAGATTCTGTGTCTCACTGTCTCTCTGCTCCTTCCTTTCTCTCTCTCTCTCTCTCTCTCTCTCTCTCTCTCTCTCTCTCTCTCAAAAATAAATAAAACATTAAAAAAAAAAGACTGTGCTATGCAGAGATCTGGAGAAGAATATTAGCAGAAGAATGAATGGCTAGTGCAGAAGCCCTTATGTGGGAATGAAGAAAAGCCTTATGTGGGAATGTGGTGGATTTGAAGAACAGAAAGGAGGCTCATAGGTGATGACAAGAGAGTCAGCATAGGTATGTATTCAAAGAGGATGGACTTGGAGCTGCCTGAACTGGAATCCCAGTTGCCTTACTTATTAGCTGTGTGATCTTGGATAAGTTCCTTAACCTGTCTGTGTCTTTCCTCCTCTGTAAAGTGGGAGATAATGATAGCCACCCCCCCACCCCCCACTATGTTTGTTGCTAACTAAATGAGCTGATACTTGTGAAGCACTTGAATAGTGCCTGGCACATGGCAAGCACTATCTAAGTATTTGCTAACTAACACAAGTTTTTATATTAAGTTGAGGAATTGCATGAGATCTGTTTTACTTGTACTTAATAATGATAGTAATTCATTGACACAAATCTTAAAATATCATGGCTTTTGACTATAGAGAGGGAAAAGTGAATTGTTGACCTAGTCTGTATCCTCATTGTAGAGAAAAGAGAGAATTGCATGCAGATTTTATTTAAATTATTTATGACACAATATACATGACTATGTTTTTGTTACGAAACATTCACAGAATGCTTCCAAGGCTACAGTTTGCACTCTTCTTACCCTTAATTCTAGGTCCCTCCCTGGAGGTCACTATCAGGCTCTGCTGACATTTATCTATACTTTCATATGCTTAAGCAACACATGTGACAATACATAGTTTTGTTTTTAAAGATATATGGAGAACATGTTATTTTTTTCAAGTTGTGTTAAGATATATGTACAGTTTACCATCTTAACCACGTTGAAGTGCCTAGTTCTGTGGCGGTAAGCACGTTCTTGCCGCTGTGATAGAGTATCTTGTTCTTAAACTTCTTTGTTGTTTTCACTTTTAATTTTAATTTTCTTTTTACTTAACAGCATGTCTTAGAGACTTTTCTTCAGTATATTTTTTGTAGCTTTTCTCATTCCTCTTGACCTCATCTTGGCATTTCATGGTGTTGTAAATAGTTCTTTGAATCATTTCTATATTAGGGGACATTAAATCACTTCCAACTTTCTGCTGTTGTACAGAAACTGACGCTTTAAAATAATTTCTTTCTTCACTGCTGAATAATAAAACACAAGCCAGAGCCATATTGGCTACAAGCACAACTTTTCAGTGTTTTGTCGTTGCTTGTAAAGCAGAATTATCCCTTCCATTTTGGCAGAAAGACATCTTTAAATCAGAGAGCAAGTAATGGGCAATTGCTCTGTGATCATCATCTAAGGTTCCAAACTGGTCTAAATGGAGCTTTAGCTTAATGAATTACGCAGGCGAGGTACCTTCTAAATAAAGCTCCGCCTGAGAGAATTGCAATCTGCTTTGTCTCCTGTTTGTTGTCCTTCCTTCATAATTTGAGGGGTGCTCAGATGTGACCTGTTAAATAACAGCGATGTGATTTGTAATCAGACACCTGTCCAGCTCGTCCATGGGGGTCCTGCCACATATGGGGCAGACCAGGTGGCCTCTGCAAGGCT
Organism: Prionailurus viverrinus; assembly: GCF_022837055.1. Classification (NCBI taxonomy): domain Eukaryota; kingdom Metazoa; phylum Chordata; class Mammalia; order Carnivora; family Felidae; genus Prionailurus; species Prionailurus viverrinus. Next base: position 39,825,634 of record NC_062562.1, read on the forward strand.
GAGCAGCCCTTTAGTGCCTGCGAGCCTGAGAGAGAGTGAGGTACCCCAAGAGGTGCTGGCTACTCAGTTCGGGCCCTGGAAACCCTCAGCACCCATGGATCAGTAGAGGTTCTCCAGAACTGTTGTACGAGCAGACTTTGGAGTGAAGTGACGGGGGTCGGGTGTGGTTGTCAGAGAAGCATGGTGAGGACTGTTGGAAAGGATGTACGTATTACAGGTGAATTTAAATAGTGAGGTTTGTTTTTCTTCTTCTTCATGCTGTACATTATATCTCCAGGACTTTTTTTCTTATAAGTGGAGGTGTGCACCCTTTTTCTCTCTGTTCTTCCTGTCCCTCCTCCGTGCATGTGCTCGGGTGCTCTCTTTCTCCTATTTCACCACCCCCCCCCCCCCCGCCCCTGACGAACACCAGTCTGTTCTCTGTACCTGTGAGGGGTTTTGTTTTTTAGATTTCATATGTAACTGAGATCATACAGTATTTGTCTTTCTGTGTGACTTACTTGACTTAGCATAATGCCCTCAATGTCCATCCATGTTGCAAATGGCAGGATTTCCTTTTTTTTTTTAATGGCTCAACAGTATTCCATTGTAAATATGTACCACATTTCCTTTATCCATTGGTCTCTGGGTAGGCACTTAGGTTGTTTCCATGTCTTGGCTTTTATAATCAATGCTGCAATGAACATGAGGGTACAGGTGGCTCTTTGGGACAGTGCTTTTGTTTGTTTTCTTTTGATAGATATCCAGCAGTAGAAATGCTAGATGATAGGGATTTCTAGTTTTGGTTTTTTGAAGACACTGCATAGTATTTTCCATAGTAGCTACACCAAAATAAAAAGACAAGACAAGACAGAAAGAAGAAAGGAAGGAAGAAAGAAAGAAAGAAAGAAGAAGAAAAGAAAAAAGCAAGAGTTTGAACAGATGCTTTTGTTCACATTTTACAACAGATTCAGAGATGCCCCTTGCCCATATCAAGTATTATTGTTCCCTGTTGTCGTTACCACTTCCTCGAGTGCCTTTGTGGAGATGAGAGGTTGTTGGACAGGTTTCTAGTCTGTCTCAAAATCCACAGTGACACTTTTCCCTGTGTCCCTGTTTATTTGTTTGCAAGTAATCTCTCTGCCACCTTTTTCTAATGAGGCAGATTCATGGTCCCTATTTCCACAAATTAGGCCCTCTCTTCTACCTCCTCAGATTGGCTGATCATCCTAATAACAGTTCAGTTTGACATAGTAGAATTTAATATAGAAACATTTACTTTTTTAGAAAAGTCAGGAATGTTTCTGCCTGACACCAAAGTTTGGTCAGAATAGTAAAGAATGGGACTGTCTGGGCATCCGAAATTGTCAGGAAAGACAGGGTTTATATACAGTCAGGTGCATGAAGTATCTCATAAGTCCTATAATGCAAAACAAACCAATGATGACAATTTAAAAAAAGCCTAGGGGCGCCTGGGTGGCACAGTTGGTTAAGCGTCCGACTTCAGCCAGGTCACGATCTTGCGGTCCGTGAGTTTGAGCCCCGCGTCAGGCTCTGGGCTGATGGCTCAGAGCCTGGAGCCTGTTTCCCATTCTGTGTCTCCCTCTCTCTCTGCCCCTCCCCCGTTCATGCTCTGTCTCTCTCTGTCCCAAAAATAAATAAACGTTGAAAAAAAAAAAGTTTAAAAAAAAAAGCCTAAAATGATCCTATCCAAAGGAACCATCCAAAATAGACCTTCTTAAGAAGATCTGGAAATGGGGTCTGGCTGAGGATGCTGTTTGATACTTTGAGTGGGAGTGTGCACACTGTGGTGTGCTAGGGATTCCACGTGGCCCCAAAGACAGGAGGAGCAGAAGCGTCGGGTACTCAAGTGGTTCCTTTGTTACCTGCAGACCATTATTGTCTTCAGTGATCATTTGTGTTATTTATTGGGGGCGTGTTCCGTGTATTTTGTAACCACTTCCAGACTGTCTAAAGGAGGGTGTTAACAGTTCAGGGACTCCCAGATTTGCTTTCATGCAGGAATGTCAGGTATTAATTGCCGAGGTTTCCTGGTCAGTGTTTGCAACATGGGACATGCCAATATCCTGTCAGTGTCTCTTTCTAGGTCTTGTGAAGAGACTGGTGTTGTGATGCTACTACTAAAAAGTGGCCTCATAGCTTACTTAAATATGGTTAATGGGTTTGTTCCTAATGAGACTTGATGTTTACTGAGTGTTGACAAATGTACCAGGCCTCCTGATGAGTTCTTCTCATGCATTAGGTCATTTAACCTTTATAGCAACTGTCAGATATAGGTGATATTATCAAATTTTAGAGGCTCAGAAGGGTTAACTTGCTCAATGTCATATAACAGGTATCCCTCCCAAGAAATCACTTTTTGTGTTTTAAATGTTTATTTATTTTGAGAGAGCGAGAGCAAGTGGGCAAGGGGCATAGGGGGACAGAATCCCAAGCAGGCTCTGAGCTGTCAGCACAGAGCCCGATGCAGGGATTGAACGCATAAACCATGAGATGACCTGAGCCAAAATCAAGAGTCAACTGCTTAACCCACTGAGCCACCCAGATGCCCCCTCCAGAGCAATCACTCTTGATCAGAGGCAGCCAACTATGGTGTACAGGCCAAATCCAGCCTATTTTTGTATATGGCTCATGATCTAAGAATAGTTTTTATATTTTAAAAATGGTTTTTTGAAAATCAAAAGAAGAATGACATTTTGTAATAGGTGACAATTATTTGGAATTCAAATGTGGGTGTCTGTATGCAAAATTTTATTTTAACAAAGCCTCCATCATTCCTAAGGCATCGTCTAAGACTACTTTGGCCCTACAACAGCAAGGTTGAATAGTTGCGAGAACACTTGCAAAGCCTAAGATATTTACAGTTTGGCCATTTATTTAAAATGCCTGCCCACCTCTGTTCCTAATCATTGCACAGTTACCTGACTGTTAATCATCACTAATAATAATGGCCAACATTTCCACTACATTTCCACAAGGCACTGTTCTGGGTGCTTATATTTACTCATTAATGGCCCTTTGCAACAGATGTCATCTTTACTCCTTTTCTGTAAGAGGAAACTGAGGCATCAAGAGGCATTGTTGCAGGCACTTGATATCTATGAACACAACCCTGTCAACAGTCACTGACATGGCCTGCATTTGATAGATGAGGAAAATATAAGACAGAGAGGACCAGTGACCTTCCCTCATTTACACAGGAAACCAGAGGCAGACATGTTCCTAAATCCCACTCTTGAGACCATCCCAGGGCTACAACATTTTTACAGAGGGGCTGTCACCACATGTCCAACAGGTCAGGGTGTGGCTCTCAGTGAATCTATCAGCCTGGTCACATCCTTAGAGAGCCGCCCCCTTCCCCCAGCCCTTCCGCACCCCCCACTCCCATCCATCCCTGCGAACCCAGCCTCAGTAATGATCTCATTTACATCTGGGAAGGAGGAGAAGATTTAGTTCAAAACCAAGCAGGCAGAGACGCATTCCATTTACGTGTCTTTTAAGCCGCATGCTAAAGCGGGTCTTGGTAATACCTTCTCTCTCTGGAACCAGAGGATTCAAATCCCGGTAGGCCGGCAGCAGGCCCTTCTCCTTTCATGTCAGATAAGTGGAGGCTCGAGAGGCATCAGTGGGAATAGTTCTGATGGTCTCGCAAGGTGAGCGCCTTTCCTTTCCCTTTGAAGGCGCTGCTTTTCAGGAGTTACTGCGGAGTCCCTGTTTGAATAAATTTAGATGGTATTTCTTGAAAGATCTGGTGCTCACACTATGGATGCATAAGTAGGACATCTGTTTTGGAGGCGTGAGAGGAGAAAGGTACTCTTTATATCCTTACCACGGCTTCCCTGCGAGATTTCTTTCCATTTCCTGTGAAACTGCTTTGCCTGCCTGCTCCCTCCTCTCCTCACACACACATACTTTGCATCAGTCACCAGAAAGTGCTCAATAAGCACCTCGTGCCAAAAGCAATTTCAATTTTTGTGATTTGTATTTACTCCTATAAATATTCATCTCCATTTAAAAATTGGACAGACAGAATTCCACAGACATCTGAAACTGCTGTAAGAAAACTGTTACGTGTGTATAGACAGGCCGCAGGCTCCAGGGCAGAAAGACACATGCATTTAAAATAGACAAAATATTTAAAAACCCATGCTAAGTCAAGGGCAGAGTATGCAATCCTATAATTTCTGTTGACCTCCATTGCCTTGTGAGCGTAAGGGGAAAGGCTAATTCATAGTAGGTGGCTGGGGGCAGTCTGGGAATGCTCCCTGATGGAGGGAGGGTTAGAAATCAGCTTTGAAATGAGAATAAGATTGGGGATGGATTTGCAACAGGGAATGGGCAACGTTATTCAAGAGGTAAAAAGAAAATAAACATACTTGATTTCCTTAGCATGACCCATTAGAGCATTAAGGGTTGATACACTCCAGCACATAGGCCAATCCTGACTGTCTGCCTACTCTGGTAAATAAAGTTTTCTTGGGGCACCGACACCCCCATTTGTTGGCATATTATGTTGCCTTCGCCATAGAGTGGCAGAGCTGAGTAGTGTGTCAGTAGTACAACAGAGACCTAAAGGCCCTCGGAAGCCTAGAATATGGAGTCTCTGATCCCTTTGTAAAGAAGGATTGCCCTCCACTCTGCATGGATAAAGATACACCAGGTGAAGGGAAGGAAAGGGGCGGGGTGGGGGGGCAGGGGGGAAGGAAGGTTTAGAAGAAGATTAAGAACAAAAAGAAAGGTAAGTGGGGAGAGGCAGAGGCAAAAACTTCCTAGGTTTCATTTGTGCGGATGTGAACCCCCTTCTCAGTTCACTCTTTCTCCCTTTCAACCACATATGGCATAACTGTTATTCACAGTCCTTGACAGCTCTACTCCCTGTGGGACTGTGGAATCACAGTGTCATTCCTTTTGGCGAAAGGAGCCCTATGATAACAGCTTGCCCTGAAGAGTTAAGTGTCATAGAAAATTTGAAAGTATAAATTCACAACTCCAGAGAGCTGTAGGATGCATGGCTGATAGCCACATGAGACCCGAAGGCCAGTGCACCAACATCCTGCTTGAGGAGTTCCACACGGAATATGACAGGCAACCAGACAGCTCACCACGGTGAACGTGGCACTTCCCCAACCTTTAGAGGGTTTTCTCTGGTATGAAAAGTTTGGTTAGGTAAATTAGGGAAACACTGGGTTGCAGATAATTAAACATACTTAGTTGGAGCAGGACTTCTCAGAACCTTTAATAAGTCTCATGAAGCTCTGGGAGCAAATATATTTCATATGAGCTTTACCCCCCCCCCCTTTTTTTTTTAACTGATAAATCATGGTGCTTATGGAGCCTGTTTTGGGATGTTGTGGCCTATGCATTATTTTAAGGTCAATGTATTTATATACATTTAAAGCTAGACAGAGTCTTAAAAGTCATGTAGCCACATGCCTTCCTAATGTTATGCATCTTCTTCCCAGGAAATTTTATAAAATCAAATTTAGGCCTGAACGTCTGTGCTACTGGCTTTAATGTTGCTCTTGGAAATTTGTTTTTGGTGTTTGGGTTTAGGGATTTTGTAATTGCAATATCTAATCAAATTCCAGTCTCATATTCTACACTCCTATTGGCCTCTGAATTCTCTCCTTCCCAAGGGGGTAATGGTGAAAAGGGGGTGGAAATAATAAAACTTTGTAATTGGACACTTAAAGGTCAGTCACTGGAAAAAATGAACCAGCACATTGCATCAATGGTTGTGGATGATGAGTTTCTGGTTTTTTAAAAAAAAGTCCTGTATTTCAAATACAGCCTAGAATCAGCCCTAATTGCCTGAACCGTGGGTTTCCAAATGAGTGTTTGGAAATTGGCAATCAGTGCGAGTCCACATCTGCTGTGATAAACTCCTGACTCTGCTGTGTCCTCGATCACGTGAAGAAGCCTTCCTTCTTTGCCCAGTAATACTGTCACTTCTTGTGGATTTTGCTTCCTTGGTGACATGCTCTGCAAAAAAGGGGGGGCTACCCCCACAGGCTTGGGGAAGTGTGCTGGGGTTTACTCAGAGCTCTAGGATAAACCCGATATATTTTCTTGAAGTCTTAAATAACTTTTTATTAAAGTATAAGACACACACACACACACACACACACACACACACACACACACACACACACAAGAACACACACGTCCTGATGGTCCAACCCAGGTTTTCAACATAGGAACATACCCCCATAACCGGCACCCCTGAAGTATTCATTTCAGTCCCACGCTTTATATTAAAGCAAGTATAGATAAATTACCAGATAATACACCTTCTGTTTAAAAATAAAATATAAGACCTCAATTAACTTTCAGAACATTTCAGGAATTACTATATTTTTTTTCTTCTTGGAAAAGCGGCCTGCTTCTCTAAGTGAAGGAATGTATTCTTCTTTGTCATTAGTTGCTGTTTGATGACAAAGTGCAAGAAAAATGACTAGGCAGAAAGAAGAGGTAACCGGTATCCCCCTGAGTCCTTATGCTGTGTTAGACATTGGACATGCATCCCCCTACGTGTTCCTAAGAAGCCTGTGGATAAGTACACAGTACACTTCAAGCAGCTGGAGCTTCCAGATACTGTCTGGGAGTTACAGAGCTAACATCCCAGATCCATCTGACCTGAACATCTATTCTCTTAATTGCTCTGTTCAATTGCCTCCGTGACATTTCTCTGTTTCCTTTTGTTTGGGGCAAATGATCTCACAAAAGAATATTAGTGTTATTTTTTTTAAATGAATATCCTGACTCCCTTTTGTACTGCTCTGAAAGTATAAAATTTATTTTTTAGGTTGGAGATACACATCAATGGTCTTGCTGCGTAGCCCTCTGTCAGTTTTAGAGGCAAAGCAATCCAAGTTGAATTTAGAATGAATTACCTTCAAATGGCCATGCTTTGCAATGTACTACTGTAATCTGGGATATTGCAAGGCAGCTTAATGTGCTGGGTGATGACACGTATGACCATTATGTGGCTCTCCCTCATTGAATGCGTTGGGCGCAACCCAAGTCATAAATCTGCCAGCAGACAAAACATAAAATTTACATGCAAGATCAAATCTCCCCTGTTCTGATTTTTACACAAGGGTCACCAGTGGGTAGTAAATTAAGATTCAGAATAAAAGTTACCTGCAGGTGCTAAATCACTAGAGCATGTCAGGATCATAGAATTTTCTTTTGTTAATAATGCTGCTGTTTGTTATCAGAGCCTGTGCTTACATGAACCCTGGGTCACTGTTTGTATAAGGAAAGGTGCCCTTTGTCCCTCAGAGATTTTGGATTTCTTTTGTCAAATGTAGTGACATTGTTTTCCCAAGCAGCAGGATATCTGGTACCAAGATCTGGGTTTGAAAGCTAAACATAGGCAAGCAGACATGCTTGGATGATCTGTCATACTAATAAATCTCGTGTTGCCAAGAAATTACACATATATTTTAATTTCATTAGCTTTCAAGAAATATTTATTGAGCACCTGCTGCCAGATACTGTTGTAGGCACTGAGTGTGCAAATATGAATAAGACAATTCCATTGAGAAATGATCAATCAGGAAGGATCAGTGTAGGAAAAAGAAATCACCCTAAGTATTTTAAGCAGGTGGAGATTTAATGCCGGAAATCTGATGCTTAGAAAATCCCAGGAAGTGTCAAAGGAGTGATTGTCTGAGTACCTCTGAGGCGCAGTCCGGTCAGCTGAAAGGAGGTAACCACGAATCCATTGTCATCAGCACTGCTCTTGACATCTCCTCTTGACACTCAGAGAGTGGAGACTGCATACCAAATGCTATTGTACAAAAACCCTACCTTTCTGAGCTCTTTATAACAAAGGCAGGGAGATGACCTCTGCCTTGCTTCTGCCTTCCTGAAGTTACATGAGTGCAGTGAGCATGCACTCAAATTTATATCCAGCTGCAAAGGAGGCTGGCAGAAGTCATCCCATACTCTCCCAGTGGAAGACGAAGGGAATGGAGATCAGGAGAATCGGTCTGTAATATTCCCCACTGGAAATATGGTGGGGCACAGGCGCAAAAATGCATAACTTCAAAGTAATATGTGAAGTAGAGTCACTGTCCTCTGCATTGAGTGGTGTGGGAATAGAGAGGACCTACTAGCCTGGGGGATCTAAGAAGGATTCTTGGTGGGAGATGCATCCACATTGAAGCTCAAAAGGTCAGGAGGAGTAACCCAGGTGATGAAGCCATGAGAAAAGTGGAGGGGGTATGCATATGCATGCATGCACGTGTGTCCATGTGTGCATACATACCTACAAGCCACAAACATTTCAGAATTAACAGTAGCCTGTAAGGGGCTATCACCAGGACATGGGGGGCGGGGGTGGGGAAGGACTGGAGACAGATATAAATAACGCCAAATTTAAAAAGGACTGTTTGCCATACCAAAGAATATGGCCAATCCATAAAATGATGGAGCATATTATGTATATTTATGGATTTTGCCTATTTTCATTCATTCTCTGTACTTTTAACAGTATCCCTTAATTCCTCTGGGGAACTTATTCTGCCCAAAAGCAGTGAGTATGGTTCACTTGAGACTGACCCCACCTTCTGACTGCAGTTAGAAGAAACGGGACCCAGGCCTGCCCATGAAGGTATGATGTATTCCTGGCCATGGGATAGGAGGTTTGAGTCAAGCCAATCAAAGACAAAAAGCATCAGACCTCAGACTCTGATTGCATTTACTAATAAATATGAGCATTCAAGGTTTGTTTTACGTTGCTAGGGTTCCTAAGTGGAACACATAAGCTTGGAGATGCTGAGGGTTCCCCCAAGAGGCTCCTTGGGAATGATACTGACAAGGAGGAAAACAAAGCCCAGGGATGGAGAAGATTAAGTGATAATAATTTCCCTTGGATCCATGAGCTGTTGGCCGTGCTTATAGCTAGCCCAACAATCCCAGTCTCCTCAGTCACACAGGCCAGTAATCTCCCCTCTCTCGTTCAAGTCAGTGTGAATTAGATTTGTGCCATTTGTGATGGCAGAAGTCTTGAAGATTATGTGGGGCCGTTGAAAGGTCTTAAGACATGTATCAGTATGATCAGACGGAATGAGTGTGTGTAAAACACAAAGCAGGGAGAGGAGTGTGAAGGCTTATACCCATATCCCAAGGAAATATGGCGTGAGCTGGGCTTGGCAGTCGTGGAAGGCACAGATTTGTGAAATGGTTGGGAGGTGAAGTCAGTAGTATTATGACTGCTAGTTTTATCTTGGCTAATGGCCACGTGTGATAGCCTCGCCACTTGAACAAGTCATGTTACTAAGTAGTAACTTGTAGGAAGTACGCAGAGGTGATTTGTGCAAACCCTAGGTCTTGTCTTTATTTATTTTTTTAAAAATGTTTGTTTGTTTTTGATGGGGGAGGGGCACAGGGAGAGGGAGAGAGAATCACAAGCAGGCTCTGTGCTGTCTGTGCTGAGTCTGATGCGGGGCTGGATCACACGAACTGTGAGATCATGACCTGAGCAGAAATCATGAGTTGGATGCTTAACTGACTGAGCCACCTAGCACCCCACTCCCCAGGCCTTGTCTTTAAAACCAAGCTCCTGTCCTCTTCTTTGCCTCTTCTCCTGATCCTCCTCTCCTCCCCACTGATGGCCTGAAATATGGACATGGTGATTGTAGGCAAGCTTAGACATGCTGATGAGACCAATGCTTTAGGAAGGCCAGGGATGCAAGAGGCTGGATTCTGATGAATTTGTAGAGCAAAACAACCTACGTTCTTGCACCACTGACCACTTTCTCCTTTGACCAAAAGGAAGGAAGATTTTATCTTGTATAAGCCAACATTTCTTAGTCTTTCATGGCAGCCGGCTCATTGCCAGGACTAACATGACAGCCTTTTAAATTTGGAGAGTGAGGATGAGGAATGGTCCAGGGGGAATGATGGCTGGGCAGATTTGTGTTTCAGAAAGATGGCTCTGATGGAGAATGGATTTATTTGGTGAGTGTCACCATCTGGTGTCATGGAGGCCAGTGCACTGGTCTGAAGGGGAGAGAAGAGTGTTTGGGACTAAGGTAGTGGTAGATGGGATGGAAGGAGATAAATGGATGGACTAGAAATATATTTAGGAGCTAGAACCCACAGGACGGGATGACTGATTGAAGATGGGATTGAGGGGAAAGAAAGAAACAAATTGCCTTAGGCCATTGGGTGGAAGATGGCACCATTTACCGAATTTGGGACCACAGGAGTAGGACAGATTTGAAGGGAGAGAGAATGAAGATATGTTGGGTCACATTGATTTTGAGGTATGACATCCAAAAGGGGATGTCCAATAGGCTTTAGGATACAGGCCCATAAAGCTTAAAAGGGAATGTGGGACTAGGGGTATAGACCTGATAAATAGCCATTGAATTGATGAGTACTGATGGAATTGCCCCAGAAGGGGACAAGGTCTAGAGCAGCATCTTGAGGGTGTAGCATTTAGGAGAAGGAAGAGAAGTGTGCAGAGTAGAGAAGGAGTTGTCAGAGAGATGGGGGGAAGGTCAGCGTAGTAAATGTGGGTTGTGAGAGGAGGGTGTGGGTGAGAAATAGTTTGCTGCTGGGAGGCCAAAAGAGAATGGTTCTGGAAAGTGTCCATTGGATTTGGTAACAAATGGGTTGATGACCTTGACAAGAATGATTATAGGGGAGAGGTGGGAGCAGAAACCACCTGGGAGTGGTTTGGGAAGTGAGAAGGAGGAAGATGTGGAAGAGAAAACATAGACCTCTCCTTCTAGAACTTGGTTATAAATGGGAAATAAAGGATCAAGTGTTGGCTGGAGGATGACATATCCGAGGTGAAAGTGTATCTGGGTTTTTTCTTCCCTATTTCTGACTCCTATAAACCTGTGGATTGGTGGGTAGGTATGCATAAAGGATGTAACATTTTCCTGAAAACACCTAGGAGTTGCTTATGTTAATATTTTAGCCAGATAAAACACTGTAAAGATCTCTGAACCAGCCAACTGGTCCATAGTGTGCATAACAGACTCACTCTGCTTTCAGCCAACCAAGTGGCATTTATTGAGCAACTGCTGTGCACTCAGCACCATGCTAAATGCTCCAAGGGAGACAGAAGGCATGGATGCTGTGATTTCTGTTCTGTAGGAGTTTAAAGTGATAACACCTTGTGAAGGCACAGCGTTTAAAAATTACAAAGTCCTCTTGAGTACATTTCGTTAATATGACCCAGTAGCCACACACCTACAGGAATGGAATTCTGGGTATCCAGAGGATGCCAGAAGTGGTCTCCACGTCACAGAACCTGGACCTCCGAGTGGAGAGTTGATGGGAAGCAGAGCTCTTGATCCCCACTCCTACCCCCACGATTGCCAGGAGTTCCCTAAGGACATACAGTACATGCAGAGGATGATTGGTGTGCTGGCAGAGATGCACATCAAGGGACAGGGCCTGATAGTTCAGGGTCCTAGAAAGGGGCAGAGCTGGGTTTGAGTCACAAAGAACCCAGGAATCTTCATTTCACCTTCTCCTGCTTGTCATCATCCCTGAACTGAGCTTTTGTAGCTGGAGGGGTCCTTTGCCTTGCAAGGGATAGTCTCTTCCTTGGGTGATGTTAGCAGGAGAAGAGAGGAATGGATGGCTGGGTCTGGGGTAAGTTAGTGTGAGAAGAGTGTAAGGAACATAGAGTATACAGCCAGGTCCCATGATGCCAGATCCCATGATAACAAAACCACTAATAGTTGCTGGGAGCTTATTACATTCCAGGTACTGTGCTAAGAGCTGTTTATCCATTACTCACCTTCTTTCTTTCTTTCTTTCTTTCTTTCTTTCTTTCTTTCTTTCTTTCTTTCTTAATTTAGTTTGTGAATAGATAATAGACTCACGGTTCAGAAAAAGCATCAGTGGATACTCCTGTCCAGTAGACAAAAATGCTATTAATGATTTTTTAAAATAATTTTTAACATTTTTTATGAGACAACACAAGCAGGGGATGATCAGAGAGAGAGAGAGCCACAGAATCCAAAGCAGGCTCCAGGCTCTGAGCTGTCAGCACAGAGCCTGACACGGGGCTCAAACCCACCAGCCATGAGATCATGACCTGAGCTGAAGTCAGACGCTTAACCAACTGAGCCACGCAGGTGCCTCTTTATTTATTTATTTATTTATTTATTTATTTATTTATTTATTTATTTATTTATTTATTTTTTACAAAGAAAAAGGTGATGAATGGTTTTTGTATACCCTTGCAGATTATCTTTACCCTTATCTCTTTGTTTTTTATTTACTTATTTTTAAACATTTTATGTTTACATAATCTCAACACCCAAAGTGGGGCTCAGTCTTAGAGTTGAGAGATCAAGAGTTTCACGTTCTACTGACTGAGCCAGCCAGGCACCCCTGTTTCGTTATTTTTTAAAACACAAATGGAAGCATTCTCTACCCTTGTTCCGTACTCAGCATTTTCACTGAACAATATAACTTGTGGTTCTTCCCAGGTCAGAACATAAAAGAACCCATTTTTTTGTTTGCTTTTTTTGGGGGGGAAAGACAGCTGTGTATCCCATCCCTTGTTTAGGTTGATATAATTTATTTAGTCATCTGTAAAAAGCCATTGAAATTTGTTTCCATTTGTTTGCAAATACAAGCAATGCCGCAGTGAAAAACCTTGCATAGAAGTCATTTTCCCTCATAGCTATATCTGTAAGATAAACTAGAAGTATAAGTGCCATGTCAAGGGGTATGTGCCTTTGTGACTTGGTTAGATAATGCCAACAAGCCCTGCATGTTGGTTACATCTGTTTATACGGCTTGCAGCCATGTTCCACAGAGCACAATGGGCTACCCGACCTTTGCATTGCTGCCAATAAAGTAGGTAAAAACTGGCATCTTGGTATAGTGGTGGTGGACATTTCTCATAGCGTGAATGAGTATCTTTTTGTCTATTTGGTCATTTGCATTTTGCATTTATGTTTTCCTCTGTTTTCAGGGTTGTCTCTTTAACTTCCATTTCTAGAAGTTCTTATTTATGAGAGAGGTTAGCGTTTTGCCCATGATTCTCTCCAGCTTGTCAGTTAGTCTTTCCTTTTACATAAGTAGTTTTGCCATGCTAATTGAAAAAAATTTTTTATATAAATGAATGTATCAATCTTTTGTATTTTATGGTGTTATCAAAAGGGTGTCTCCCACTATGATGCTATGAAAACACACCCCTGTTCTTTTCTCTAGTACTACTTTAGCTCTATTTTCTTTTTGTTTTAAGTTTTTTAGTGTTTATTTATTTTTGAGAGAGACAGTGTGTGAGTCAGGGTGGGGCATAGAGAGAGAGAGAGAAAGGGAGACACAGAATCCAAAGGAGGCTCCAGGCTGCGAGCTGTCAGCACAGAGCCCGACACAGGGCTTAAACCCATGAGCTGTGAGATCATGACCTGAGCTGAAGTTGGAGAGTCAACCAACTGAGCCACTGAGGTGCCCCACTTTAGCTCTGTTTTCATAATTCCCTCTTTGATCCATCACTGTTTATTGTGGTGTATGATTAAGGTATGTGTACGTCTTTCTATATTTGTCATGGCTACCCTTTTGTCCCAACACCATTTATTAAAACCCTTCTTTTCTTACTGATGTGAAATACTTCATTTATTATACACCATTATTTCATCTAATTCTCGTGATACCCTTTGAGGTCAAAATTTGTCTACCATTATACAGATGAGGAAACTGAGACTCAGAGAGGTTAAACATGCAGAAGTGGTGTTGCCGAGATTTGAGTCTAAGCCTGGTCTAATGGCTCTATTATTTCTCTCGACAGAAATCCTAGAAGATGCCCTGTTGGGAACTTGTGTCTTCTCCTCAACACCAGTACCCTCATGTTATTGGGGTTCAGCTCTGGTCTGTCTCTGCTCCTACGCTCCTAGTCACTGTCTACTGACATCCCCTCTCTGCAGCTTTTGGGCTCAAGTGTTTTAAAAGCAAGGATGATGAGGTCAGCCTGCAGGCATCCACTGGAGTGTTCTTGCTGGATGAGACTCCTAGGCCCTGGGCACCTGGCTGTTTACAGATCCACTGCCCATTCCACGTGACCTGTAGCCACAGTCAGGCAGAAGCGCCAGTCTATGTGGCGTCAGCTACCCACCAAGGAGGAGTGCCCTTCATTCTGAGGCTTCCTAGAGGGTGGGGCACTTTGCTCCGCTGTCTAGAGGTATGGGCAACGTTCCTCATTCTTGGTGTGAATGATGTTTTGTGTCCTCTGTACAGATTAAGACTTCTGGGCTGAAATGAAAGAAATCCAACTTGAGCTCACTTGAAGGGGAAGTTTATTTTCTTCTCTAATAAAGCCATGAAAAAAAAAGCTGTGGTCTTACTGGTCTGGGGATGCCAGGATTCTAGAACATCAAAATCATTAAGCGTTTGTCTGTCTGCCTTCTCTCCCTTGTTGCTCTTTTTCCTTCTGTGACACGGTAATTGCAAAAGAGGCAGCCAAGGGCTTACAACATTGTAGGTCACAAGATCTCAGGGAAAGATTCTGATTGACCAGTCTTGGGTCATAGATCTTTCCTGAAATGATCAGTGTGGCTAAGAAAGGGAGGCATGGGACCTTGGATTGGCCCAGCCCGGCAAGGAGACCACCACCAGGGTAAGGGTGGGTGGGTAGTGACTTTGGAAATTGCACCAAATCATGTGGTTGGAGTGGAGAAAAACAGAGGGGTGACTTGTACCAAAGGCCAAAGAGAGGGCAGAACAACAGATTGACTCCTTTGTCTTCTGCCCTTTGGTTCAGAGCCAAGTCAAAGTACTTTGCCTGGTGCCACCTAATTGTGGCACCAAACACTGCCTCCTTCTCCCCTTCGTATTTTTAGGAAGTGACTCATCCTGTCTGGACGTACCTGTGAATTTTAAATCAACCATCCTCTTCTTGAATTTGAGCCTACTGATCAGTTTGTCTCACATACATTCATTTGCATATTTATTCTCTCATCCAACAAGCTTTAATTGAATTCTCTGTGCTGGTGGGTCTGATCCATTACCAATATTGTGGGATTAGAGAGTCAAGATTTATAAATGTTCAGTGCTGCAACAGAAACCCCCTGGAACTAGCTTAAACAGAGTGGCAGGGTTTGGTTACGGTACATTGGGAACCAAAATTTCAGGAAGAGGCCAGAAGCTTAGAGGCTTAGAAAGCACTCATGAGTTCTCCTGCACCTCTCGTGTCTGCTTCTGCCCATGGATCTTCCTTATAGGTTTCAGCTGACTGACTGTCGCCCTGGCCACATGTGCCCTCCTGCGCCCATCTTTCAAGCTTATGAATTTTAGTTGTGGACACTTACTGCGACCAGTTATATCAGTCGGCTAGGAGTGCTGGAATGAAGTACCACAAAGTAGATGCCTTAAACAACAGAAATGGACTGTCTCATAGTTCGGGAGGCTGGAAGTCCAAAATCGTGATGTCTACTGGGTGGGTTTCCGCGGAGAGCTGTGAAGGAGAATGTCATTCCTCTCTCCTAGCTTCTGGTGCTTTGCTGGCAACTTTTGCATTCTTGGCATGTAGAAGCATCACCCGACCTCTGTTTTCATCGTAACATGGCGTTCTTTCTGTGTGTGAGGTGTCTGTGTCTAAATGTCCCCTTTTTACAAGGACATAGTCATATTAGCGCCCACCCTTGTGACCTCATTTTAATTGCATCTGTTGTGATCCCATTTGCAAATAAGATCACATTCTGAGGTCAACTTCAACATATGAATTTTGGGGGGGATATGATTAAGCCCATGACTCTGCTTGATTTCCTTTTCTTGTCTAAATTCTAAGCCTCCGGAAGGATGCTGACTGGCCCATTTTGAGTCAGATGGCAGATGTCTACTCCCAATCAAATCACCATGGAGGTTTAACTGTGGAGGTAGATGGAGCCTACCCCTGTGGATTGGGGAGCTTTCCAGAAACCACAGAAAGGGTCTATTAGCTTTGCACATTGACCTCTCCCATCCACTTGTAAACTGCTAATGCCCATCAGTGGTCATTCATTATTGGCAGACATCTTGGCAATGAATAAGCAGAGCTGTTCGGACATATCTCTATCTGGTAACTAGAATTAGGCTTAACCTGGCCAAACTGGGACCCAGTCACATTCCGTGAGCTTTGTTTTATCTGGCTAAATGTGCTTTGTTTACTCAAAATATCTTTTCTCCTTTCTTATTTTCCCTAAGAAAGGAATACACTTTGATTTGGATTATAAGTGTTCATTTAAAAAAAAAAAAAAAGAAAAGTGGAGGGGCACCTGGATGGCTCCCTAGGCTCAGGTTATGATCTCATGGTTTGTGGGTTCGAGCCCTGCATTAGGGTCTGTGCTGACAGCTCAGAGCCTGGAGCCTGCTTGGAATTCTTTGTTTCTGTCTCTCTCTGCCCCTCCCCCACTCGTGTTCTTTCTCTCTGTTTCTCTCTTTCAAAAATAAAATAAACAGGGGCGCCTGGGTGGCGCAGTCGGTTAAGCGTCCGACTTCAGCCAGGTCACGATCTCATGGTCCGTGAGTTCGAGCCCCGCGTCAGGCTCTGGGCTGATGGCTCGGAGCCTGGAGCCTGTTTCCGAGTCTGTGTCTCCCTCTCTCTCTGCCCCTCCCCCGTTCATGCTCTGTCTCTCTCTGTCCCAAAAATAAATAAAAACGTTGAAAAGAAAAAAAAAATTAAAAAAAAAAACATTAAAAAATGAAAAAAATAAAAAATAAAAGTGGATAACACAAAATACAAAGAAGAAAGTATGAAGCACCCTCAATCCCACCTGCCTGAAATAAACACTGTTAACAGTTTGATGCACTTACTTCCAGAATGTTGTCATGTATCAGTAATTGTATACACATGCAAATACATGCATACACATGCAAATACATGCATACATATGTTAATAGGATCACATTGTATGTAGCATTATGGCTTTTTTTACTAAAATGTTATTGATAGCATTCCATATAGTCTGTGTGGATGGACGTCAACTTTATAAAATAGCTACATAGCATTTCATAATGTATTTATCCATTCTACTAATGGATATTTTAGGTTATTTTTTTTTCTTTTTTTTCTTTTTTTTTTTTTTAGAGAGAATAAGTTGGGGGAGAGGGGCAGAGAGAGAGGGAGAGAGAAAGAATCTTAAGCAGGCTGCATGCTCAGCACGGGGCCTGATGCAGGGCTGGATCCCACGACCCTGAGATCATGACCTGAGCTGAAATCAAGAGTCAGATGCTCAGCCAAGCCACCCAGGTGCTTCTCAGTTGTTTGTTTTTTTGTTTTTAACACGGGTATGTTAGTGATTTTTCTTATCCATGCATCTTGTTGAATTCCTGGAAGGAGCGTTGCCAGGTCCTATTGTGCACTGTGCTGTAGAGGAAGAAATGGTAGGAGAGTACGAGCAGCTGCCAGGTCCTTCCATCCCTCTCCCCAACCTTTCTTAAAACACACACAGACACTTAGAGAAAATCTGCTTTTGAGTAGCATTCAGGAGATGAGAGAATGCCAGTTGCCCGGTAGGGGTTCTCTCGGTGGGGGTTCGTATCAGGATGCTCATGTTAGTGGCCCAATCTTCTTTGCTCTCGTATATCAATTTACAGCTTCCAGCCTTGTAGTCCAGCAGCCACAGGCACAGACCAGTGATCAGGCTCCTACCCTTCAGAGCAAATGTGGATGAGGTTTCCTGTTCTGTTTACAATGTCACTGTAGATTTCTTTTCTTCCCGTGTCTTTCTGTGTAGGTTGCAATCTTGTTTGTAAGATGGCCTGCTGCCTGCTGAGCCCAAACTGGGTGCCTAGCAGAGCAGGTAGTGGGCAGGCTGTGGCCCCAGAGGCTGGAGGAGGGTGGGTTTTATTTCAACCGGAGCAGGCAGGGAGTTTTGGCCTTTAAAGCCACCCAGAAACCAACAAAAACAGCAACAAGAGATAAATTAAGTGGCCCTTTGCTCTCTAGGAAAATGCCTTCGCATCCCTGATTTTAAAGGTCTCTGCATTAAACAGAGGGATTGATGAATGGCATTTTATTTAAGCCAGTCTTATTCATTATGTCCACAAAGTCTGCTTTCAAATCACCTCCATATGACAGGTGATAAAAATCAGGCAGTTGTGATGTTTGGGTTGAAATCCCCTGTAGGTCTTTGTTTTCTGGGATATTTGTAGATCCCTAAATCTTAGCTTATTTGTCGTTAGGTTTTTGGAATTTGTTGAGGAACTCTGCAAGGGGTGGGGGGGTTGGGAAGACTGCGTGTGTGTGCACGTGTGTGTGCGTGATGCGTACCCACAGGCAAAACTCACCTGGGTATCCTATTAGTGCATCGTCAAGGGAATTTAACCTGGTTGCAATTGGACCACTTCTTAAAATCTTCCTGCAAAAATATGTTCTTAAAAATGTCCCCACACTCCTTGTACACCGTCATTCATCCCAAGTGTATTGCAGTTACTGACAGGCTTTGTTTCATGACAACCATTCATCAACCCATGGGCCACAGCGACCGTGAGGCAGCAGAATGATGGAGAATGAAGGCCAACAGAGAGCGGGGTCCACAAGGCCGTGAGTCCCCTGGTGTGAGAGGGAAAAGGAGGTGCCACCACAATTTTAAGAAAACCTGTGTTACAGGATGTGAAGTCGGAGACATAGGTTAAGGGAGCCCAGAAAGGTTTTTAAAAGTGCATAGCCCAGGTGTGCTTGGAGAGAGATTAGACTATGCTTATAATAATTTATGAGGTAAATTTTATGTATGCAGAGCTTACCATGCATCAGGCACCAGTGCTCAATGCTTTATACACATCATTTCATGAAATACTCCTAAAAACCTTTGGTGCCCTCATTACTATGGCCATTCTACAGACAGGAAAGCAGAGTCTGGGAGAAGCTAGATCATTTGCCCGGGATCACACTGCTAATGCACATCAGAGCTGTGATTTCAGTCCTGTCCTCTTAAGCACCCACCTGGGCTCCTAGCCAGCCTTTATGGCCCCATAAGTTCATTTGCAATTTTTGGTTTTGGTGACAATGCCTTCCTGAGCAGTAAATTAAAGCAAGGTGTGTATTATGTCATCAGCAATATACTTCATTTCAACGCTGGAAAGATGGTTCTTGCCTTCCTGGATGTGATGCTAACAATCGTTATTTATAATAATTGTTTGAGTTCATTGAGCATGGCCTGGGGGTCAGTTTTGCACTAAGAGCTTGACATGTATTATCTCATTTAATCCTATCCGATAGCCCTATGAAAGAGATACTATGATGATCCCTGCGTTTTCCAAAACATTTGCCTGTTACCACCTGTTTTGTTTTGATCCCTCTCCTGCAATTATAGTTAGTAATTAGAAGTTTCATGAGGGTAGGCACCATTTCCGCTGCCTCACTGATATGTTGCTGGTATCTAACCCAGAGCTTAGCTGATGTTGAGCATCCAGAAAGTCAGTGCTGAATCCAAAAATGAAGCAGTAGGCTTGAGAGGCAGTCAGTGAAGCCTGGAGATGTTAGGTAACTAGCCTGAGACCTCAGATCTTTGTTAAGAGTCTTTGTTAACATCCAGGGGGCTTGGGAGCACTTTGATTATCTTACCTCCTCCAAGTGGGAGTTAAGAACTTCACTTGGTGGGGCACCTGGGTGGCTCAGTTGGTTAAGTGTCTGACTCTTGATTTTGGCTCAGGTCATGATCTCATGGTTATGACCTCTGTGCTGAGCATGGATCCTGCTTAAGATTCTCTCTACCTCGATCTTTGTCCCTTCCCCACTTACTCTCCCTCCCCCCTCCCCCACCTTTATAAATAGGGGCGTCTGGGTGGCTCAGTCAGTTAAGCATCCAGCTTTGGCTCAGGTCATGATAGCACGGTTTGTGGGTTCGAGCCCCACAGTGGTCTCTGTGCTGACATTTCAGAGCCTGGAGCCTGCTTCAGATCCTTTGTCTCCCTCTTTCTCTGCCCCTCCTCCATTTGTGCTCTGTCTCTGTCTCTCAAAAATAAATAAATGTTAAAATTGTTTTTAAAGTAAGTAAATAAATATTAAAAAAAGAACTTGTTGACTCCATGAGGTCTAATGTGAATAGTTGGAATAAAGAGAAATCAGAATTTTAGGAAGATTTTTAAAGGGTAGACATTTGACCCAGCTTAGGAGTTGGGACAAGCTGCTTTTTTTTTTTTTTTTTCAATGTTTATTTATTTTTGGGACAGAGAGAGACAGAGCATGAACGGGGGAGGGGCAGAGAGAGAGGGAGACACAGAATCGGAAACAGGCTCCAGGCTCTGAGCCATCAGCCCAGAGCCCGACACGGGGCTCGAACTCACGGACCGCGAGATCGTGACCTGGCTGAAGTCGGACACTTAACCGACTGCGCCACCCAGGCGCCCTGGGACAAGCTGCTTTTTAAAATTCTTTTGTGTCCACATTGGGAAATATCAAGGTTCCTACACAAAGACTGCACAAACTTGTTCCAAGAAGGGCCCTAGTTTCCCTGGCACTTCTTGCTCTGAAGTTAGTGTTTCTATGAAACCATTTAAAATCCTGCCCTGTGGCTCCGTAGGCTAGAGCACTGTGCCCCAGGCACATCTTTCTCTAAAACCAGCAGGGGAAACCTCAAGGAAGGAATTTTTAACAAAAAGCTATCGGGTTAGCACAACATGGACCCCAGAGGCTGTTCCCTCTCCATTGCCAAGGCTTGAGCTGTTCCCTTGCTTCTGGACGGGGGTTGTGGAGACCAAGAAGATACCTCATCTGAGCTTCAGAAAAGATATGGCCAACTTGCAAACAGATGCCGGGTTCCTTTTTCCTTTTACATGTTAGTAGTTATTTCTTCCTTAACTATGAGAGGCCCTCACTGAGTCCTTTTTCTGATCAGACACTGTGCTCAGGAAGGGTTTGCCAGCGAGGGCACTAATGATTTGTGGCTGGAAAATTCTGTGTTCTAGGGGGCTGTCGTGAGCCCTGTAGAATCTTTAGCAGCATAATGGACCTCTGCTCACTAGATGCCAGTAGCACCCCCTTCCCATTTGTGGCAACTGAAAATGCCACAAGACATTGCTACGTGTCCCTTGGGAGGCAAAATCACCCTAGCTGAGAACCACTGTGTTAAGTGATTTGCATACATTATAGCATTTAATCCTCCACAACCTACCAACTATTATTCCCCATTTTGCAGGGCTGGAGCCTGAGGCATAAGGTTGTTAAATGTTGCACCCGATGTCTCATTGCTGGGGAATGTGCACCCAGAGCTGAGGTTTTTAACTCCACTGCTCTGTGACGCTGAGAATTACACTGGCATCTTACTAGAAAGCCATGTTGCCTACCTCAGCTGAGCAATTTCTGTTCTATTTCTGTTCCTTTATCTGTTTAACACATATTTTTGGAGAATTTCTGATGTGCCAGGTCCTGTTCTCGATGTCGGATGGGAGACTGCCGTGAATGAAATCCTATAAATCCCTGCCCTGTGGGATTTAGAAAGTACAAATAGGCAGCGTCTCCTTGCCTGAGCTCTCAGGACAAGTGAAGGGGCAGTGTGGCCACATTATCACACAGGTGACGGCCTATGTTGACAGTTTGCTTTTCTTCCTAGTGTTATTGTTAGTTTTACTAAGTGTAAGAGCTTTACTCCAGCCAAGCTTTGACTTCCTGGTCACTGAAATTTAGCTTTTAAAAATAAACTCTGGTTAGTGGCTTTGGTAGAAATTGAAGTAAAACTCAGGAATGGAAAGCATATGTATTTTTAATGCAATATTGCAAAATAGCTGCTCAGCATTTTTCAAGTCTAATCAGTTAAATTTTTTCTCACTTACTCTCCCTTCTTGGGTAAGTGATGTGGTTTTGATGTTCTTGCAAGTCATTGAATAATAAAGGCATGGATTTAGTCCATTTTAACTCCCTCTTAATGGGCTAGAGTTGATGTTGTGATTTTTTTGCAAAAAGGAGAATTTTGTATCATTTTAGGTTCAGTGTAGATTTTTGCCGTACGAGTACACACGTTTCTAACACTTATGGAAGTCTTTTGATAAATAGCCCCATAAACGCGGGCAATTTTCTACATCTTGTTTGTCGGCTTTTGAAATTTACAAGGTTTCTTTTTAATACAATTGTCTATGCCAGCTAACAGGCGGTTTTACAGTCTCTGCGTATTTATCATTAGGATAAAAAAAAAAAAACCCTTACTTTAGATTCTTTATTCTCACAAGAACATAAATAATTCCAAATAACCAGCAGTAGATCGGCCACAATCTGATTTGGTAGCTCTGGGGAAATACCTCCTATTTTGCTAACTATTAAGCCCCTTTCAACCACCATACATTTGAGTTTTAAAAGGTCTGGGCAAATTCTAAAATGTGTGCTATCAATACGACTTAGGTATGTCAAATACAAGAATGTCAAAATGCAGTTGTAAAGCAGTCATTGCATGATTGAAGTTCCTCTGAACCCTTTTCACACTTTTTATGTTAGGCTACTTTAGGGGAGGATCAGAGAACCTTGTTGAGAGAGGGCAGGTTTTCAGGCTCCATTTGAGACCATCACAGGTCACAAATGAATAGAATTGTTGAAAATTGAGTTATGTTTCTGTTCTGTTGGGACAAGCAGTCAGACATTTGTCATCCTTTTAAGACAATAAGACCAAATCAGTTTTTCCCTCAAATGCCTAAATTCACCTGTTAGGATAATTTTTAACAGTTATTTTCAAAATAAACTTTGTCTCCTACTCTATTTACATATAAGTAACTGCTACCAATGTGTTACAAAATATAACACATGTATGTGTAGCTGGAGATATATTTATATATGTGTGTGTGTGTTTGTGTGTGTGTGTATTACATAGAAATATGCGTTATACAGGGATATATCTTAGATGTGTAAACAATTATATTTTTCTCACTTGCTATTAGTTCTTACATATTTCTCACAAACGACTTTATCAGACTTTTTCAACTGTATACTATTTCAACAGGTAAAAGGAAAGTGATAGAGACTTAATCAAAATTTACTTTGTTTTTTTCACATTAAAAAATACTCTGAAGGGAAAGGTTCAGGGCTGATACAGTGGTACCAGAAAGTCCTTAGGGACCCTGACTGTTTCTAGCTATTTGTTCTCTTTCCTTGGAGTGTGGCCATTGACTCATGGTCCAAAATGGTTGCTGGGATACCAGGCATCACAGCCAGTTTCCTGGCAACAGGATGGAGGAAGGAGAGAAGTCTCTGTTCCCATTCTTTTAAGAGACTTTATGGAAGTCTCACATACTATTTCTATTTCCATCTTACTGTCTGGAACCTAATTACACAGTCATATCTCCCTGCAAGGTGGGGGTGGTGGTGGTATAATCTGACAGTTGGTTAGCTATGTACACAGCTGATAATCAGGATTCTGTCACTGAGAAAGTTGGACAGCAAGGCACATCCTTCTTCTAGGGCAGGGAAACTTAGGCTTGCTAAGTAAGGGTAACTCAGACCCTTCCTGTTTAAGACAGTTGCTTTCAGGTTAACTCTCTTTTGTGTCAATGTCGATTCCCTCCTCTGTTCTTCATTCTCTTCTCCTTGGGTGGCATCTGGTTAAGAAGAAGGTTAGTAACCTCCGAGGGGTCAGCTGGGTGGAAGGAGACACCTCTTATTTTTGCTGACCCGCGGGCCTGAATGGGTCCTGCTGTGGTGTGGCAGTCAAGGCCCAGGACGTCAAGCTGGCAGTCACTGCCCCGTGGCTAGTCTGGTTCCATCTCTGGGGTTTGCACTGGGTCCCCGCTGCTGCTGACTCCAGACTTCATTATGCCTTCCATTCAGGAGGTCTCTCCCTGGCCTCTCCTGATCCACTAGCCCTCTGGGAACTTGTTGGCCTAGCGTGTTCCAGGAGAAGGGAACTGAGGCAGGACCCCAGGCCCATATTTTTTACCTTATTTATCTTCATCCCACCGTAAATGCTTGTCTCAGAGTGTGCGATCTCCCCACAGTTCTATGGGATGCAGAATGCTGGCACAAAAGTTTCTGCCACCTCCGTTCAAGGTCCAGTCCTTTGGGTGGAGGCAGGAGAAAAGCAGGGCATCTGTGGCCTCAAGTCTTTGTCCTGCTTTTCTTTCTTCTTCTGTTCATGTGTCTCCCTGCTCTGTGGATTTTACTGTTCTGGGGTAAACTGCCTTTTCCTTCCCCAAGAGACTTTATGGCTAAGCCTTAGTCACCAAAGAACTGCAGAGGAAATAAAAAGAAAAAAAATTTATCATAAGCAGAAATACTTTGTAAAATGTCCTTTCGATACGTGCTAAGACCGTCTGTTTTCTAAATAAGTCAAAAACAGCATCACATTATCCTGCATTCGTAAGTGTTTGTCTCTGTGTCTTTATTGTAGAGGTTGTAAAAATCAGCTTTAATTCTCCCCTGGTCCAATTAACAAGAACATCAAATTAACAAAAATCCTGGTCACATGTTTATAATACTGTTAGTATTTGGTGAGATTAGAATATACCCTGTTTTAGCGAATACTGAGTTATTTGGATTAAAAAAAAGACGCTATTTTTTTTTACTATGATCAGTGTTTCTCGTTCCTGGCACGTGTTTCTTGAGTAAACGAATGAGTAAATGAATAAACTATGGCTATATCTGAAATCAAGACTACATAAGGGAAAAAAGAACAATAAGAATTCAGAATCCTCTGGATCGGGCTTTTATTTTAACCTTAGATATCCTTTCCCCTTTGGCATTTTGATTGTCTTAATTCAAACTCAGATGCCCCTTGGCACATTTTTTTATCTTGCTCAGAGGCAATATGAAATTTACGCCGTCTGTCTTTGGCAGTAATTGCTTTAGGGAAGCATCATCAACACACTCCTCCACCACATATCAGCTTATCCCTGTCGAAATGCATGGCACCCACATTAAGAACATGTTTTATTCTGCCTCCCTTTCTCAGTGACAGTGAGAAAGAAGCATCGTTACAGACCGAGAGGGAGAGCCACTGTTTCTAAAGCAATAAACATTTCCCCTATCTTCTTCTTCTTTCATGTTGCTGGCTATTAATTGTAAACTTTCGTGATATCACAAACAGTAAAAAGGGCAATAAAATTGTTCCTGTGAATTGTGGGGCTTTGGGCCTGTGGCATTTATTTGTTTGGAAATTTATTTATTGCTTAAAATATTTTTTTTTCTTTGGAGAGCTAATAAGTCTGCTTGAGAGACCCAGGGTAGCCACTTTTTTTTAATAAGGTGACCAAATATTAATCTAAAGATTAATAAAGTTCTGCCGGTTTCCTGGGGCTATACAAGGTACTATGATTTTTGGTTATACTTATCTTTTTTTTTTTTTTTGAGAGAGGAAAATGCCTTTTGATTTCAGGAGGGCCTTATTGAACTGTAACTGGAAGTTTGAGGCTTTGTAATTTATCTGTCAAAGAGAAACAACCATCTCTGTATTCCTGGTATAATATTTGTTGAATGTGTTATTTGTGGAGAACATTTGCTTTGGAAGGAGAAGGCTGGTTTTGCACTCCCCTTCGTGTGCTCTTGGAATGATTCCTCTGGGTCAACTTGGATCCTTTGAGGAATTTATACCTATCCAGTCCCCTAAGTCCTAAACCATATTTTAAAGCAAAATGTAAATGGATATGAGTCTGAGTCTGAGAGTACGCCTAAGGTTTATAGGAGGCTGTCTGCTTCACCCATACTTCCCGCAATCCCTGGTCCCCATCCCTGGTCTGATGCACACTAAGCTAATTATTTAGGTCTTTGTTTATTTTTACTAATGGTTAAAGTAGTGCAGAAATACACACATATGCACAAAATAAAATAATATGGAAATATAAAAAAGTGTATGGTGCGAGTATCTGGGTAAACCACTCTTAGAAATAACTATTACTTGATGTGTATAAAATTACATGGATTTAAATTTTTTTAAGTTTATTTATTTTGAGAGAGACAGAGTGAGCCAGGGAGGGGCAAAGAGAGAGGTAAAGAGAGAATCCCAAGCAGGCTCTGCACTGTCAGGGCAGACGCCGATGTGGGGCTCAAACTCACAAACTGTGAGATCATGATCTGAGCCCAAACCAGGAGTCAGACACTTAACTAACTGAGCCACCCAGGAGCCCCATATTACATGGATTTTTTAAAAATGTGGAAAATTTAGACCGTATGGAAACTATGTGGTTTAGGAAATGGGGCAGAGCAGAGATGTGGTCATTATGGAGATCATTGATTCCTGCTCATACCCACCACCTGTCTGAATGGATGATGTCACCAATCTCTGGTGAGATAAGAAGATAAGAATAATGCAGGTTCTGCCATTCCTAGTTTTATGGTGTTAAATTATCATTGTCACAATGATAAGAGATGTTAATTAATATTTCCTTAATTCCTCTCTTAGAGTTGTAGACTGGTGATTCTTCAGAGTATTTGTTACCCCTCCAAAGAGAAGAACTATATATCCCCTCCTACTCAGGCCCCCAAGACATCAAGCTCCACCGTGCGACTTGCTTTAGCTGTTTCATTAGCCAAGTGTGTCATTTCCTACCAGAATTTTTAAGAGACAGTGTGTGTTCCTCCATTACCTCTCCCTTCTTCTATAAGGTATGACCTATTCCATCTGCCTTGGTCTCAGAGTGAAGATGACAGAATAGAGTGGCAGGAAACTCATATTGGCCATATGAGGAAACTCATATTGGCCATGGGAGAGGAATTAAAGGCAGGTTGTTCTAAGCGACTGAGATCTGAGGCTGCTTGTTATGTAGCATGACGTTACCTAAGCACTTGGCAAAATTAAATATGGCCAACCCTCTCAGGCTTCATCAGGTATTTAAAATTGGGTGAGTTTATGAAATTCAAGCATTAAGACTCCATGCTATATACAAAAATAAAGTGGTAAGTAGCAATTTTGAATACACCTGTAAGTCTGTGCTGTCCAGTACGGTAGTCACCTGCCACACGTGGCTATTGAGTACTTGAAATGTGGCCACTCTGAATTAAGATGTAGTATAAGTGTGAAACACACACCAGAGTTCAAAGACTTAATACAAAAGAATGTGGGGGCACCTGGGTGGCTCAGTCGGTTGAGCATCTGACTTCCACTCAGGTATGATCTCACGGTCTGTGAGTTTGAGCCCCGCATCCGGCTCTGTGCTGATGGCTCAGAGCCTGGAGCCTGCTTCCAATTCTGTGTCTCCCTCTCTCTCTGCCCCTTCCCTCCTCATGCTCTGTCTCTCTCTGTCTCAAAAATAAATAAAAACATTAAGAAAAAAAAATTTTTTTTCAACGTTTATTTATTTTTGGGACAGAGAGAGACACAACATGAACGGGGGAGGGGCAGAGAGAGAGGGAGACACAGAATCGGAAACAGGCTCCAGGCTCTGAGCCATCAGCCCAGAGCCCGACACGGGGCTCGAACTCACGGACCGCGAGATCGTGACCTAGCTGAAGCCGGATGCTTAACCGACTGCGCCACCCAGGCGCCCCAAGAAAAAAAAATTTTTTTAAATACAAAAGAATGTGAAATATCTCAATAATTTTTGTATTCATTCCTTGTTGAAATGATAATGTTCCAAATTGATTGGGTTACCATAGATAGAACAGTAGCATTAATTTTGCGTGGTGTTTTTTGCTTTTTTAATGTGGCTACTAAAAGTTTTTAGGTGACATATGTGGCTCACATTAGATATTTATTAGGCTTGCTGTAAGCTATGTTAGCTCTGGCAGTGTTTACCAGTGACACCTTGTAGAAGTAGCTTCCTGTCTTACACTCACACCTCATCTGTAAGGCAGGGAGAATAATATTGGCCTGCTAGGGATATTATGAGGGCTAAGTAAGATCGCAAACATAAATCGTGCATCCCATATGGTAAATGCTCTTCTTCTTTCTTCTGCCCTTCACAGTGATTTTTTTAGAAGCTTCTCTTTGCATTATAATTTGTTCAATATTTTCTGCTCGGGGGGGGGGGCAGTTAATTTCATAACTTCCAAATGCCACTGAAATTTAGAACCTTGGAGTCATGGGTAAGATGAACTGTTTGGGCCACACTTTTGCCCTGAATAACCTAAGTGAGGGAATCTCATTTTGCTTCTGTACTTTGGCTTCTCTGGAGGGTAGAGAATTGTCTTGGATTCCTGTTCACCCTGATTTCATTATTCACGTCTTTAGAAAATGCAAATGGCCAATGCACTCTAATGTATTATGTTAGGATGTTCATCTTGAAATCATTCATCTTTATTGATTCTTTTGACAAAATACATTTGGGGGTGCATAAGGCAAATTCCCTGTGGACTACAAATTAATTTCCTTCATGAATCTACTCAAAGATGCCAGGTTAGTTTATTTTTCCTGATGACTGATCCATGAGGCACGTTGAGTCACTTGATAAATGTGTGTCTTATCACTCTAAAATATTTTTATGTAAAGACTTCCTTCTACTTTAGTTAGCTATTCAAATTAATTTATCTGTATTTATTTTACAAATGTTTGGAATCCTCTTGAGAATTCTTTGCCTATGTGTATAGCAATCTGCAAAGTTTTAAAGCATCATTTATAACATATACCTATTGATCCAGCAGCCTCAGATTGTGGGGTTGCTCAGTGTTGTGATGAGCCAATTATGAAGCTGCAAGCTTTATGCTCTATGGCCCGTATGTCAGACATCACCCTGTTTTGTGGTTCTCACAGTACTTTTTTTCCAATGCCTCCGCCCTTGTTTTTTTTTTTTTCCAATTTTTTATTTAAATTCTAGTTAGTTAATATGCAGTGCAATATTGGTTTCAGGAATAGAATTCAGTGATTCATCAATTACATACAACACCCAGTGCTCATCATAACAAGTGCCCTCCTTAGCACTCATGATGCGTCTAGCCCATCTCCCACCCGCCTCCATCCATCAACCTTCAGTGTGTTCTCTTTCATTAGGAGTCTCTTATGGTTTGTTTCCCTCTCTTTGTCTCTCTCTCTTTTCCCTCCCCATATGTTCATCTGTTTTGTTTCTTAATGTCCACACATGAGTGAAATCAGGTGGTATTTGTGTTTCTCTGGCTTATTTCACTTGGCATAACACATTCTGTCTCCATCCACATCATTGCAAATGGCAAGACTTCATTCTTTTTGATGGCTGGGTAATATTCCATTGCATAAATATCCCACATCTTGTTCATCCATTCATTAGTTGAGAAACATTTGAGCTCTCTCCATAGTTTGGCTGTTTTTGATAATGCTGCTATAAATATAAACATCAGGGTGCATGTGTCACTTCGCATCTGTATTTTTATATCCTTTGGGTAAATACCTAGTACCTCACAGTACTTTTTCTCCTTATTTCCATCAGTAAGGTTTAAGTTAAAGCCTAAAGTGGAGGTTGGATATAGCCTTCATGGGAAGCAGATAAAAGCTCCAGGGTATAGGCATTATGACTAAAACCTCCACCACCATCAGCACCCCATGTTGCTGGGCTCTAATATATACAAGGCACTCTTTGAGCCTTCTGTATATGAGCATTTCTTGAGTTTCTAATTTCCCATAATCCCTGTTAGCCTGTCTCATTATTTGAGACATCCTTTTCTCCAGAACAGCCCCTGGGATTCTGGGCCTCCTTAAGCAACTTTATTATTTAATTTCAGGTTCAGCTACAAATGAAGGATGACCCAAAATAACAATGACTTAAGAAGATTGAAATTTATCTCTCCTATGTAAACAGAGACCTGAGGTGTAGGCATCTAGGACTGCTGGTGTAGTCTAAATCCCCAGGGGCTCAGCTTCCTTTCGTCCTGCTGCTCTGTAGTTGTCTACCTTAGGGTCCAAAATAGCTAATTGAACTTCAGCCATCCTGGTCACATGCTGACCAACAGAAAAGAAAGAGGTAAGGAA
Source organism: Prionailurus viverrinus (assembly GCF_022837055.1). Classification (NCBI taxonomy): domain Eukaryota; kingdom Metazoa; phylum Chordata; class Mammalia; order Carnivora; family Felidae; genus Prionailurus; species Prionailurus viverrinus. The sequence continues at coordinate 39,855,387 of NC_062562.1, forward strand.
GAGTCTCCCTATAGCCTTTTCCATTCAAATCAGCTTTCTATTTATTTTTTACTTTTTTTAAGTTTACTTATTTTGAGAGAGAGCAAGCGCAGTTGCACAGGCAGGGGAAGGGCAGAGAGAGAGAAAGAGAGAGAGAGAGAGAGAGAGAGAGAGAGAGTCCCAAGCAGGGTCCGCACTGTCAGTGTGCAGCTCCATGCAGGACTTGATCCCATGAACCATGAAATCATGACCTGAGTCCGCAACTTAGCCGACTCAGCCACCCAGGTTCCCCTAAATCAGCTTTTTAGAAGTTACTCATAACACTTCTGCTTACATGAGATTAGCCAACATTTACTTACTCACTTGGCTGTATAAAGCTGCCAAACAGCCTGGGAAATACTGTCTTGATTGGGGACAACCCTGCCTACTGCCATAACTTAGAGGTCCTCTTAGTGAAAAAGAAGGGGAGAGAAGATATTGAGGTGAAGAACAAATATTCTCTTGTGTACCATCTTTCATTTACTAGTCCTTAAATAGATAGAGGCTTTTGTGGTTCTCATTCTATAATACTTGGTTAGTCTTTGCTCCCAACCAAATGAGTAGTAGTTTCATTTTTCAGATAAGTAATTGAAGTTCAGAAAGTTTGCCTCTCTGTTAAGCCAAAGTCATAACAATAATGCTAGTTATTATTACTCTGGACATTTTATGTGCATTACTGCCATTAATTTTAGTCCCTCCACAACCCAATGAGTAGTCTCTACTGTATCCACTTTTATATAAGGAAATATTGGCTAACTTGTCCAAGGTCGCAGACTACTAGACAGAAAGAAGAACTGATAATAGCACATCAGCAATCTGCTTCAAACTTTTTGGATTATTTTCCGTTTTCTGTTGCTATGGTAACAAGTTACCACGAATTTAAGGGCTGGAAACTACACCCGTTTGTGGTCTTGCATTTCCGTAGGTCGGAAAGCCTATGGACCATTTCCTGAAATGTAGGGAAAAAATCTCCCCGTTTTAAGACTAGCAGATCAGTAAACTGATGAGTCACATTAATTCCATGTGCAAAATCCCTTTTGCCATGTGATGTAACATTCACAAATTTAGGGGACTGGGGTATGGAATCTCCGGGAAGGCATTATTGGGCTTACCAGAGACTGTGCCCCGTAGTAAGACCTACCTTTTACATTGTAACCCAGGACACACATGCGCTGCAGAGAGTTGGAATGAGTTTCACCAAACAATACTTAGCTATTCAATTCTACTACTGCACTTTTAAATGCTGGGCTTGACCCAGCAAATTGATTTCATGACCCACAACTTGAAAAACACTGTCTAAACTTCTCTCTACTGCTGTCATCTCAGTCTTATCATCTTCTCTTGTCTGGATTTTAGGAGCAGGTACCTCTCAGGTACAATTTATGGTTCTCGACTCTCCCCCTTTAAGAGAACCCACCAACCCAGCACCCTTTGCCCTCATTACTCATGGTCTCCCGGATATCTGTATTCCCCATGATTACCAAGCTAAGAACCCTGATGGGCATTTCAAAGAGTGTCACTGAGTGAGGGTGGTCCTTGCTTTTCATAACCAAGGCTTGGGCGAGATGGTCACTTCCAAGATGGCAGATGGGGTTTACTTGGATCTACTGGTGATGGCTAAGACTGGGGTGCCGTAAAAAGCATCTTGACATCTCCTGAAGGACCAGTGGAGGGCGCTGGTATCGATGAGGGGTGACTGCTGTGGACACAGGAGCAGAGAGAGATGCCCCAAGGACCAGGCATTTGCCATCTCTGCAGTTTGTTGAGATCTGTCCCGCTGCCCTTACAGTTAGCAAAACCAAAGTCAGCATCCCTTGAAAAGCAAAACTGAGAGGAACGGTGGGAAACTTTAAGCAGCACTAGATCTGAATTTTAAGAAGAGGAAGGTCTCCTGTGTTTGTGTGGAGAACGAGATATAAGTAAGATCTAGCAGTTTGTGGGAGGCTGAGAAAAAATGATTTTTGTAATTCGGGAGCACAGAACAGGGAAGGATACAAATCACCTTCTTAGGCTAAAAGAATTCTTAGCTCATTAAAGCCCATTGCTGCTTTTATAACTAATTTCAGCATCATAAACCTGTACTTTATCATTTTGAGAAGTCTTCATATTTTCCTTGGTGGTCTGTCTGTTGCCTCAGACCAGAGATCAGAAGCTCAAATACCCACAAGAAAGACATTTGGAGGCAACATCTTGACCTGGTTCAGAGCCCTGCTCTGGAGTCTGGCTGCCTGGGTTTAAACCCCAGCCTTGCCACCGACAATGAACTTGATTTTCAGCAAATTGCTTTACCTCTCGGGGCCTCAGTTTATTTTTATGATGTCGACAACTGGGGGTGCCGCAAACTGGGTAGCATTTGCAGACTGATGGCCTGTGGATAATGCCTCCTGCTTTGTAGGGGCCTTTAGAGTAATAAATCAGATAATGTGTGAAGAACATGAGGCATGTCGTCAGTGACTGATAAATGGCAGTTACTAGTATTGCTTAGAATCAATGGCTCTTAACTTGTACCATTGCTTAGCTATGTTGTAATTATTTGTTTCTATGTTTCTTTCCCCCAGAGAAGGCAGATCAAAGGCCGACTTCAACTTCTGGAGGCTGAATGTCTATCACATTCTATGCCTCCATCCTTCTTCCCCACAGTCTCCTCTCCCTATGGCGGCCACATGGATCTTTACATCCGCATCAGATCCTGCTACCCCTGGTCAAGCTCGCTGATGGTTCCAGTGGCCTACGGGCTGCTCCGTGATCTCTTCTCCCTCCCTGTACCACTCTGACCCCATCACCTGTCTCACCTCATTCTATGCCAGCACATGGGCTCCTTGTGATTCTCCCAACGTGCCAAATGTGTTCCCACCTTCGCTGTTGCAATATCTAGTTCCACTTTCTAGAACACTACACATAGAGATCTTCATGGCTGTGTTTTCACTTTATCCAGAACTTTGCTCAAATACCACTTTCTCATAGGGCCTCTCAAAATCACGTTTTGTAAAATAGGAACCCCTCACCCCACAATCACTCTGTCCTGTTGCTCTGTGGTATTTTTTCCTAAGCATTTTGTCATATCCAGATATGTTGTATTTTGCTTATTAGTTTTTTGGTCTGTTTTTACCCATTTAAAATAAAAGCCCCATTACAGAAAGGACTTGGTTGGTTTTGTTTATAGCTGTATCCACTGTGCCCCAAACTCTGCCCAGTACGTAGTAGGGTGTCGATAATATTTATTGATTTAATGATTAAATCAAACGTGAACAGATTTTAATTGAGGGTCTACTATGTGTCAGGCACCGTATCAGACTCCAGCATATGCAAATCAAACAAGATTGGCTATGTCCCTATCATCTTGAATTTTGTGGTTGATGAAGAGAGACATACAGGCAAGTACATAATTTCCCAATTCTGAACTTGAAGACCTTATGATAAAGTAAGTCGAGATGGCTCTGGGGAGATATTGGAAAGTCCTATTTAATCTAGGGTCTTCCAGAGGAGGGGGTATTTAATCTATACCTAAAAGGATCAGTAGGACTTGAGCTAAGGATGGGGTATTTTGGCGGGGTGGGGAAGAGTGTGTCTGGTTGAACTGGAAATTCACCCCATCACTGGAGACTTTTGTGGTGACCTGGGTGTTGGATACCACAGAAGTTTTACAAATGATAGTAGCCACACCTTGGGGGCTACAGCATCTCTATGCACTAAGGATTTAGAGGCAAAAATTTGATTGGAATAAGGATTGCTCTGAAGGAGTATTTGCCCAAGATGTTTGTACTTAGATCTTACTTTATTTTCACTGGGGACTTAGGGGGTCTGAGGAGATGAATTAAGCAGCATATTCACTCCTGGCCCCTTGTTAGTACCCCAGCCATGGTTGCTTCTCATAGAGGCTGTCTGGCAGACCTGACCATGTATAATTTTCTGGGCGAGGTCAAATTGTGACCTCCAGCTTGTCCTCTTTCCTGGCTCACTTGACGTAAGAAAAGTTGACCCCATGTCATGAAAGCCCTCATACAGCCTGTAGAGAGGCCCATAGTGGGAGGAACTGAGGTCTCCTGCTGATATCCAGCACCATGGGAGTGGACCCTCCAGTCTCAGTCAAGCCTTCAGATGACTAGAGACCTAGTCCACATCTTGAGTGAAGCTTCTTGAGAGGCCGTGAGCCAGAAGCACCCAGCTAAGGTGGTCTCGAACTCCTCACCCACAGAAATTGTAAGGCAACAGGTACTTGTTTTAAGCTGCCAAGTTTTAGGGTCATTTGATTCACAGGAAGAGATAACTGACCCAGAATTGTGCTCTGAGGATTGTTATTTCTTTCCTGTAGTAACAAACACTTTGCTCAGCTCTTATCCCATCTTTCACACATGTCCTTTTTTTCTGTTTTTCTTCTCTGTGTTATGGATCTTTATTGACCCCACTGAGTAGATAAAGAAGTTGAGAAAAAAATTCTTAACAGATCTGTAAAAAGTCCATTGCAAAACTGGGAATGGTCACATTGGTGACTTTGTACCCTTGCACATTTTTACTGTCGGTTTGGCTCTTGCTATGGGCAAGGAATCTCGTTGTGGATACGGTGAACACATTATCTTATTTAATCCTTTCCTCTTTCCCTTGAAGTTGTTACTATTATTTCTCCCTATTTTCAGAGGAGAGACCTGAGGGTCAGCAAGGCTAAGGAATCTTACTAAAATCACACAGCTCATCAGTGGCAATGCTACTTTCTCACCAACTCCACTTTTAACTATGTTCTGAGGAGCTGTCTGCATTTTGGGGACAGAGGCAGGGAGACGAGAGGTCCCAGTGATGACAGTGTAACCCAGGACTTCTCAAAGTTTAATGTGCATGCAAATCACCTATAGATGAGCCCAGGAATCTGCATTTCTTTCTTTCTTTCTTTCTTTCTTTCTTTCTTTCTTTCTTTCTTTCCTTCCTTCCTTCCTTCCTTCCTTCCTTTCTATTTACTTATTTTGGGGAGAGCCAAAACAGAGGGAGGGTCAAAGAGAGGGGGACAGAGGATCTGAACTGGGCTCTGTGTTGACAGGCTGACAGCAGCAAGCCTGAGGTGTGACTCGAACTCAGAAACCAAGAGATCAAGACCTGAGCTAAAGTCCGATGCTTAACCAACTGAGCCCCCTAGGTGCCCGGCACATTTCTAACCAGCCTCCAGGCCGGTCCAGTGCGGCAAGCCCCAAACCACACTCAGGTGAGCATGGGTGTGTAGAAACTTGAAACGTGAGACAAAATGACCAAAGGGACCCTGTGCATCTCCAGCAACCTCGTGCCTTGTCACAAAACTTTGGAGATCAGATTTCTTGGAATAGTAAGTGCTGACAGCGCTGTAAAAGGAAGGGCGCTCAGGAGCTTTGCCTCGTTTTTTGAAGCAATTAGCCAGCTAATTTGGTTTAATCATCGCAGGGAAACGCAAACAGAAAGGAGAGAGCACACAGCCCTCATCCACAGCATTATGTTTCGGCCTTCCAGACCTCTGGACTCCAGGCTTTCACCAATACTGCGTGAAGGATTTATATGTGGAATAAATATTCTTAAATCTTTATAAGGTGCCTAAAATATTTATGGTTGTTTTAGTTTGGTTTGCATGCCATATTGTGCTCTTACATTAAGCAGTTTTTACACCATCAAGCTTTTCCATTAATCATTTCGGCCTGTTCCCAGCAATCTTAACCGAGGGGAGATCTATTACATTCAGCGACCAGAGCCAAATGATCTAATTTCTCCTTTGGCTGTTTCATCGAATGGTTCATAAACCTATGGCTATTATTGTATTAGGAAGACACATTGTGGTCCTCGAGTGTCATGTTGACATGTTTACGTTTCTTTTTCTTAAGAGAAATCATGATTAAAATGGAATATTCTTTCACAGGAGGACGTTTTATAACAATTTCGGCCTGATGGAATTAAAATAGGGGAACATTTCGTCTCCCACAAATGCTGAATTGGTTGAATCAATGTCTCTGAAAGATGAAAATAATCTTTCTCCTCTCTTCTTAAGACATGGAACTATTTCAGAGGAGCTTTAAAGGAGAGAGAGATTTGCTGAGTGAGAATATTATCCCAGCAGTACAAAAAATGGTGGTGGTATTTTTTAGGGGACTTGGGGCTTGGAATGGGGCAGTCCTCATGGTGTTACTCCTTTCCTGTTGACTGAGTGTGTACACATTCTTGAGAAATAATATTCTGAATGTCTCAGAGTCCAACCTGACCCTTGAGAAGATGACAGATACCATTTTGAACACAGCTGGCTGTCGAACAACATGGGTTTGAACAGCAGGAATCCACTTTCATGCAGATAGTTCTTGATAAATACACTACAGTGTCCTTAGGATATTCTCCATAACATTTTCTTTTCTCTAGCTTACTTGATTTTAAGAATACAGTATGTAATACACATAACAAACAGAATATGTGTCAATCGACTGTTTAGTTATTAGTAAGGCTTCCGGTCAACACCAAGCTCTCAGTAGTTAAGTTTGGGGAGAGACAAATGTTACATGTGGATTTTCTACTGTGTGAGGGTCAGCCCTCCTAACCCCTGAGATGTTCAAGGATTAGTTATAATGTTGATGACTAGAAAAAGAGCAAAATTGAGTCAAATAAGTTTGGTTTCCATTATTTTTTGGAGTGTGTGTGTGTTCCTTTTGGACTGGAGGAAAAATGGTCATAATCACCCTTGCACCTAAGCCATATTTACACTTTTCTATATTAATGTTAAGAACAAATGTTAAGAACAAATGGTCAGCCTCACTTTTTTTCTTAATTTTTTAAAATGTTTATTTACTTTTGAGAGAAAGAGAATGCGAGAGCAGGGCAGGGGCAGAGACAGAGGGAGACACAGAATCCAAAACAGGCTCTAGGCTCTGAGCTGTCAGCCCAGAGCCAGACATGGGGCTCAAACCCATGAGCTATGAGATCATGACCTGAGCTGAAGTCGGATGCTTAACCCACTGAGCCACACAGGCACCCCCTCACTTCTTTAATCATGGAACAGTTTGTCTGTTAGGAGAAAGCAAAGCCCCCAGTCTATTTAAGTTACAAAATTACCTTAACATATTAAACTTCACTATGGTAACATATCCTAAATTTTCATGCTCTGGAAGGAAATACGTTACTCTGAGCTTCACCAGTAAGAGAAATGGAGATAAGATCTAATTAAGTTCAGAAGTCATTTTTGGAAACAGTCACTTTGATTCACCGACTCATTACTAGCAGTATGTTGACTCATACACAGCGCTGCCATATTCCTTTGAAAACCACACATCCGTCAGTATTTTTCACAAACATCCCTGTTTGCTTTTGGCTGTCATTTTGCATTATTATTGACAGATATGAACTGCCCACACCACTTTCTGCCACCTAAACATGATTAATTTGCCACGGTATCCAAAACTAGACATGGCATTTGGAGTGGGCAATTTACATGTAATCAAAACAAGCCCAAATCAAGTCCATTGGGCTGAACCCCAGACCCTGGAGACTCTCCCACATCCGTCCATTGTCACGGCTGCTTTTGTGAATGCAAGTTGTAAGATTCAGTGTGTCTGTTGGTTTGCTGACAACTATAATTTTTAAAATAATATTTGCTGGAGTAGTCTGCTGGTGAGGAGAGCTCACAAAGGGCCAAAATTCAGTATTCTTGACCAGGATTCAAAACCTAACCTAAGTTTTGTTTGCAGGTTGACAGCCCAAAATGGTTGGTTAAAAATACATGAATGCAGATGGCTGTATGTAAGAAAGTCACAGCTGTTCAACCTGGTAAGATTCACATGTACATGTTCTCGGCCAAGGTATCTAAAGCTTTAAGCAAAAAGGCACAATAGGGGGTGTCCTTGTTCTGATATAATTACCCCTTACCTCTGCCCTTCCTTGCTCCTCTCCTCGCTCCAGCATTATGAGGCATGAAACATGGCCGGGCTCCCTAAATCCCACAGGGCCATGATTATTTCATGATAACAATGCTCCCTGGAGTGGTCTTATTGGTATTATAAAAAGTGTTTATTGTGGAGAAAGGCTATATTTTTGGTGCTGGCAGCAAAGGCTATTGAGAGGCAAGCACAGCTGTGGTTATGGTTTGAATTGATTAATCTCATGCTTTAGACATCTCATTAGCCAATCAAAGTAATCTGAAAATAAGAAGGAAATTGGTAGAGAGGAGCAGAACACATTCAGAATGAGGCCCTTCCTTGTTTCCTGCTGCAGACAGCAGTGAAGCTTCTCCTGAGTTCTCTTTGCTCCCACTGCAGGGGAAAACGATTCATTGCACACCCTGCCCTCTCACAGTCAAATCCAGTGATCTGATTGGCTCTCTCAGTATTTTCTAAGCCATGAAGTGCCTCAATTTTATCCTCAGAGACAAGATTAGGAGGTAAACATTGGAGGCAGCCAAAAATCAAATGACGATCGCCATAAATATGAGGATATTGGCAACACGATGGTTGGGAGTGAGGGGTAGCATCCACATGGCACACTTGTCCAGTCAGCACCCCCAGAATCACTACTCAGGGTGTAGTCCTTGGTGTAGGCTGCAGTGAGAAGTCCAGCTGCACATCCCTAACACAGACATCAAAATGAGTCTCGTTCATGGAGGGAGAGCAGATACTGCCGGACACGCCAAAACAGGCACATTGTGGGCACAGATCGGCAATTAGGGATGAGCCTGGGGGCCCCTACAGTGAACAGAGGGGGTAGAAGTGGTTGGTTCTTTTAGGCACAGACATTACTGAGAAAACCCCATTAGATCCATCCGTCTTTAACGTTTTATTTTATTTTTGGGACAGAGAGAGACAGAGCATGAACGGGGGAGGGGCAGAGAGAGAGGGAGACACAGAATCGGAAACAGGCTCCAGGCTCTGAGCCATCAGCCCAGAGCCCGACGCGGGGCTCGAACTCACGGACCGCGAGATCGTGACCTGGCTGAAGTCGGACGCTTAACCGACTGCGCCACCCAGGCGCCCCAGATCCATCCGTCTTTAAAACGTAGCCTTTATCCCTTGCCTCAGTAGCGAAAACATCATTCTATGCCATTAGTGGAGAGATGGTGAGCATTTTGTCAGGAACTGTTTATTTAGCATCTTTTATGTGCGTTCTGGGTGCAGAAGGGTGAGGTTCACAAGTGAGCGAGGTCTGGACTTTGTCCTTGAGCCAGCGTGCTTACAATCCAGAGCATTGATAGAGAATTCCTAACCCACTGAATGCTGTGGACCCTTTCAGTCATCTGGTGAAGTTTTAGTTTCTGAATCATATTCTCAGAATATGTTTTAAAATTATTAAATAGATATCATAGGATCACAAGAGACACCAGTAGTACTGACAGTTATCAAAATATTTTTAAAAATAAATCTGCAGTATAGTAGTAACATGCGGTTCCTTATTGCTGCATTAAATAACCACAATTAGTAGTGGGTCTACCAAATTAGGAATTGGTATAAAAATAATTTGATGTATCTATAATAAGTATGACATGTGAAAATATTTGCCATTTTTATGAATGGCAAAGTCACAGGTACTTGTTTCCTTTCTTTGTAGTTGAAGGGTGTGTCTAATTTCAAGTAGATGTCTTTGAAAATAGGGGTGTGGATTTTTTTCCCATCTCAGTTCAGGGTGGCATTGGCTATTTAAAACTTGCCTTAAGAAGTCCGTGGGACCACATATATGTTTAAAACGCCTTATAATTCTCTTTTTGATTTCTCTCCCTATAGCACAGGTTAAAGCTGAGGTCAAGGGGAAGAGATAGAATGTTATCTGCTGGAGTCTCTAGTCACTGGGACCTCCACCCTGGGGATTGAAAAAGAGGCATGGTAGGTCTGGGATCCTCCCTCCAACCGAATCCTTTATTGGTCTGTCTTGAAGCTTTCCCTACTGTGTGAGCTGGCACATGGCGCTCCTCTGGCACTCCTCTGGCGGACCTGCAGGTACCAAGCCCAGATGCTGCCCCTCCCCACTCCCATGCCCAGGGCAGAAGATGTGCTCCCACGGACCTTTGTAAGAAGAGTTTCAGGGGAGCCTACATGGCTCAGTGGGTTGAGCGTCCTCCTCTTGATTTCGCCTCAGGTCATGATCCCAGGGTTGTGGGATCAAGCCCCATGATGGACTCCACTCTGGGCATGGAGCATGCTTGGAATTCTCTCTGTCTTTCTCTCTCCTCCAACCCCTCTCCCCTGTTCACATGCTTTCTCTAAAATATTAAAGTAAAATAAAATAAAATAAGTTTCAAATAGACACTGCCAATTCATGGATATTCTGCGATCAAATGTACTTGCCATTTCAGCCCTAAGTGTGAAAATGCCCCCGACGGTATTGTGTTCAAGGATGACAGTGTATAAGATCCTAAACTGAATACCTAGTTCCAGCTATGCTGAGTTCATGAGCAATGAATGTTGCTTGGTCTTACTGTGGTTTCCTCCGTCCTTGTTACTTTTGTACAACCTAATGAATTCAGCTTGCTCTGAGCAGAGGTGCTTGGTATGATTGTGCAGGTTGTGACCAAGTGTGTGAGGTCTGAGGGAAGGTGGGGCTGGATTTCCCAACCAGTGCAGAACTAAGTTCACCTTCTTGGGGCTTTTTATACCTCTTAATTTTATCCAAAGTACCTTATATGCTGGTAGGAATTTTAGGTCTTGATCTACATTCTTCCTTAATTTTTAAAAAAGTGTGTATTTTTCTAGCTCTCTCTTTCTCCTCTGCCTGAGCTAAATAAAGACCCCCTCTTTGGTCATTAAGGGAATTAGAAGCTCCCAGGCTGTAGGAGGAAGCCACTTAAACCTTCCTTTTAAAACTTTACTTTGTCCTATTTACAAAGATTCAATATATCTTATCTTCATGTTCACCCAAACTTGAGTCATTTCTATTCTATGTGTTTTCTTCTCGTATTCCCATGCTAACTATGTTTTTATTTAATATTTTTATTAAATTTTTTTAAGTTTATTTGAGAGAGAGACAGAGATAGCACATGTAGGGGAGGGGCAGAGAGAAGGCAGAGTCCCAGTTAGGCTCCACATTGTCAGTACAGACCCTGATGTGGGGATCCAACTCACAAAATGTGAGATCATGACCTGAGCTGAGATCAAGAGTTAGACACTTTACTGACTGTGTTACCCAGCTGCCCCTTTATTTAAAATCTTTAAGGGGAGCCTGGGTGGCTCAGTCCGTTGAACATCCGACTTCTGCTCAGGTCATGATCTCACAGTTTATGAGCTCGAGCCCCGCGTCGGGCTCTGTGCTGACAGCTCGGTGCCTGGGGCCTGCTTTGGATTCTTTGTCTCCCTCTCTCTCTGCCCCTCCCCCACTCATGCTCTGTCTCTGTCTCTCTCTGTCAAAAATAAACATTAAAAACTTTTTTTTAATTCATCTTAAAACCTCAGCATACACATTAAGAAAACTCCAATTTGAAATTATTAATGAAAAATAGGAATTAATTGCCATAAAGAGAGGTAACTGTGAGAGTGCCCCATGCTATGAAAATCAAATGTTAATGTTCAATTCTACTTAAATACTGTTGTCTGAAGACCCTCAGCTCAAGGCCTACCATCTGTTAGAGCAAAGAATGATAAGCATTATAGAAGTTTTAAGGACCCATTTGTACCAATTTGAGACTTTTTCTTGAGAATACAGGAAGAAAGTTGAAGAGGGAATAGCTTTCTGTGTGTGTGTGTTGGTTTTATTTGAGTATAGTTGACATACAATGCTACATTAGTGTCAGGTACAAAACAGTGATTCACCATCTCTATATGTTATGCTGTGCTCACCGCACGTATAGCTACCCTCTCTTACCATACAGTGCTATTATAATATCATTGGCTACGCTCTGTATGCTTTTATTATCTATCTATATATATGTATTCAAAACAAATGTCATATATGTATATGTGTGTGTGTATATATATACATATATATGATATATTTTTTATTCTTGTAACTTATTCAGTAACTCGAAGACTGTCTCCTTCTCCACTTCACACATTTTGTCCATCCACTGCCCATTCTTCCCTCTGGCAGCCATCCCTTTGTTCTCTGTTTTTATGGGTCTGATTCTTTTCTATGTTTGTTTATTCATTTATTTTGTGTTTTAGATTCCACATATGAGTGAAATCTTACGGTATTTGTCTCAGCCTGACTTATTGCACTTACCATAATACCCTCTAGGTTCATCCATGTTGTCACAAATGGCAATTAGCTCATCCTTTTTTAAGGATGTACCATATTCAATTGTCTATGTATATATGCACATATATATGTATACCACATACCACATCTTCTTTATCCATCCATCTGTAGATGGGCAGTTGGGTTACTTCTGTATCTTGGCTGTTGTAAATAATGCTGCAATAAACAGGGGCACATATATCTTTTTGAATTATTGTTTTCATTACGTTTCCGCAGGGGTGCGTGAGGGTTCCTTTTTCTCCACATCCTCACCAACACTTTTTTTTTTTTTCATTTTAGCTATTCTGGTAGGTGAAAGTGATAGTTTATTGTGGTTTTGATTTGCATTTCCTTGATGATTAGTAATGTTGAGCATCTTTTCACGTGTCTGTCTGCCTTTAGTATGCCTTCTTTGGAAAAAAGCTATTGACTTCCTCAGTCCATTTTTAATCTGATTGTTTTCTCGTGTTCGGCTGAGTTATATAAGTTTTTTATATATTTTGAATATTAACCCTTTATCAGATATACTATTTGCAAATATATTCTCCCTATTCGCTAGGTTGCTTTTTGTTTTGTTGATGGTTTCCTTCACTGTGCAAAAACATTTTATTTTGTTGTAGTCCCAATAGTTTATTTTTGCTTTGGTTTCTCTTGCTTGAGGAGACGTATCTAGAAAAATGTTGCCATGGCTGGTGTCAAAAATTACTGTCTGTGTTCTCTTTTAGGATTTTTCTGATTTCGGGTCTCATATTTAAGTTGTTAACCTATTTTGAGTTTACTTTTGTGTATGATGTTAAAAGGTGGTCCAGTTTTATTCTTTTGCGGTATTCTATTTTCCTTAGCATCCTTTATTGAAAAGATTGTCTTTCTCCATTCTGTATTTTTGTCTCCTTTATCATAGATTAACTGACCATATAACTGTGGGTTTATTTCTAGGCTCTCTTCTCTCTTCTATTGATCTATGTGTTTACTTTTGTGCCTGTATCATACTGTTTTGATGACTACAGCTTTGTATTATGTCTTGAAACCTGGAACTGTTATACCTCCAGCTTTGTTCTTTCTCAAGATAGCTTTGGCTCTTTGGGGTATTTTGTGGTTTCATACAAATTTTAGCATTATTTGTTGTAGTTCTTTGAAAAATGCTGTTGGTATTTTGATAGGGATTGCATTAAATTTGTAGATTTAATTTGTAGATTTAATTTGTAGATTTATTCTGCCTGTAGAATAGACATTTTAATAATCTTAATTCTTCTAATCCATGAGTATGGAATATGTTTCCATTTGTTTCTGTCACCTTCATTTTCTTTCATCAGTGTTTTGTTGTTTTCAGAGTACAAATCTTTCACCTCCTTGGCTAAGGTATTTTATTGTCTTTGCTGCAATTTTAAATGGGATTGTTTTCTTAATTTTCTCTCTGCTACATTATTATTAGTGTATAGAAATGCTATTAGTTTCTGGATATTCATTTTGTATCCTGCAACTTAACTGAATTAATTTATAACTTCTCATAGTTTTTTGGTGGAATCTTTAGGATTTTCTGTATATAGAATCATGCCATCTGCAAGTGGTAACAGTTTAACTTTTTCCTTACCAATGGATATGGATACTGCTTATTTCTTTTTCTTGTCTGATGGCTGTGACTAGGATTTGTAGTACTGTGTTGAATAAAAGTGGTGAAAGTGTCTTGTCTTGCTCTTGATCTTAGAGGAAAAGCTCTCAGTTTTTCACCATTGAGTATGATGTTGGCTTTGGCATTTTCATATATGGCCTTGTTATGTTAAGGTATTGACTCTTCTTTCAGTCTTTGGTAGAATTTATCTGTGAATCTGTCTGGGCCTAAACTTTTATTTTTGGGTAATTTTTTGATGACAGATCTAATTTTGTGACTAGTAATTTTGTTACTTGTAATTGGTCTTTTCAGATTTTTTGTTTCTTCCTGACTAATTTTAGAAGATTGTTTGAGTCTAGGAATTTATGCATTTCTTCTTGGTTGTCCAATTTGTTGGCATATACTTTTATATCATATTTGGTTATAATCTTTTTTATTTCTGCAGTGTCGGTTGTTACTTATCTTTTGCTTCTAATTTTATTTGGGTCCTTTCTTTTTTTATTTTTTTTGATGAATCTAAGGGTTTATCAATTTTGTTTACCTTTTCAAAGAACCAGCTCTTGGTTTTATTGATTATATATACATTTATATATACACATTTATATATATATATATATATATATACACACACATATATATAAATATATATATGTGTGTGTGTATATATATATGTATATATTATCTAATATGTAAATTTAGTCTCAAAGTCATTTATTTCTGTTCTTATGTTTATTATTTCCTTCTACTCACGTTGGTCTCTATTCTTCTTTTTCTAGTCCTTTTAGTTGTAAGGTTAAGTGTTCATTTCAGCTTTTTCTGGTTTCTTGAGTAGGCTTGTATTGCTATATATTTCCCTCTTAGAATTGCCTTTGCTATATCCCAAAGATTTTGGACCATTGTGCTTTTATTTTCATTTGTCTCCATGTACTCTTTGATCTCTTCAGTGACTCTTTGGTTATTCAGTAGCATATTGTTTAACTTCTGTGTCTTGTGTTTTTTCCAGTTTTGCCCTTGCGATTTCTTTCTAGTTTCGTACCGTTGTGGTTGGAAAAGATGGACAGTATGATTTCAGTCATCTTAAATTTATTGAGACTTTTGTGGCCTAACGTGCTCTCTTCTGGAGAATTTTCCATGGGCACTTGAAAAGAAAGTGTTTCTCTCTTTTCTGTTCTGTTGTTCTTGGATGAAATGTACTGTATATATCTGGTCAAATGTGTCATTTAAAGGCACTGTTTGTTTAGTCATTTTCTGCCTGGTTGATATGTCCATTGATGTAATTGGCATGTTAAAGTCCCTTAACATATTACCTTTATGTTTCTTAGTATTTGCTTTATATATTTAGATGCTCCAATGTTGGGTGCATAGATATTTATGCATGGATATTTATAACTGTTATATCCTCTTGTTGGATTGGTCTCTTTATCATTATGTAATGCCCTTTTTTTTGTATTTTGTTAATCTTTGTTTTAAAGTACGTTTTGTCTGAAGTAAGTGTTGCTAACCCGGCTTTTTTTTTTTTTCACTCTCATTTGTATGGTAGATGTTTTTCCAACTCTTTACTTTCATTCTGTGTGTCTTTAGGTGTTAGGTGAGTCTCTTATAGGCAGCATATAGTTGGTCTTGTTTTTTAGCTGCCACTCTATGCTCTTTGAATAGACCAATTAGGCCATTTACATGTAAAGTAATTATTAATAGGTATGTACTTACTGCCATTTTGTTAATTTTTTTCTTTTTCTTTTTTTTTCTTTTTTCCTTTTTTATAGTTCTCCTCTGTTATTTTGTTGCTCTTTTTGTGACCAGTGAGTTTCTGTAAAGTTATGTTTGGTTTTCTTTTTATTTTTTGGATGTCTATTAGAGGTTTTGGGTTTGTGATTTTAATGAGGTTCATATATAATATCCGAAGTGTATAGCAATCTGTATTAAGTTGCTAGTCACTTAAGCTCAAACACATCCTAAAATAACTTTTTTTTACTCTCTCTCCCACATTTGATGTATATGCTCTCATACTTTCCATCTTTTTATTTATAATTTTCTTACATCTAATTATGGCCATTTCTTTCCATTTAAAGAAATTCCTTTAACATTTCTTGTAAGGCTGGCTTAGTGGTAATAAATTACTTTATCTTTTGCTTGTGAAATTCTTTATCTCTACTTCACATCTGAATGGTAGGCTTGTTGGGTGGAGTATTCTTGGTTGTGGGTTTTTTCCTTTCAGCACTTTGAATATATCACACTATTGCCTTCTGGCTTGCCACATTTTTGCTGAAAAAATCAGCTGATAGCTTTGTAGGGTTTCACTTGTACATAACTTTTTGCTTGTCTCTTGCTGTTTTTAAAATTTTCTCTTTATCTCTGTCTTCGACATTTTAATTATTATGTGTCATGCTGTGGACCTCCTTGGGTTCATTTTGTTTGGAATGTTCTGTGCTTCTTGAACCTGGATGTCTATTTATATCCCTTGATTAGGGAAGTTTTCAGCTATTATTTCTTCAAATAAGTTTTCTCCTTTTTCTCTAACTTTTTCTTCTGGGACCCCTGTAATGTGAATGTTTGTTCACTTGATGTTGTTCAAATGCGGTTCACTTACCTCATTTTTAAAATTATTTTTTCTTTTTCCTGTTCAGTGTGGGTGCTATTACTCTGTTTTAAAGAGTGTTGATAGGTTCGTCTGCATCTTCTAACCTGTTGATTTCCTCTAGTGTATTTTTCATTTTAACCATTGTATTCTTTAATTCTTATTGGTTCCTTTAAATATTTTCTCTCTCTTTGTTGAGGATCTCATTGAATTCTTCAATTATTCTGTGTAGCCCAGTGAGCATCATTACGATCATTCCTTTAAATCTGCAGGCACATTGCTTGTCTCCATTTCATTTAGTTTTTTTTCCTGAGATTTTGTTTTATTCTTTGTTTTGGAGCATATCCCTGTGTCTCCCCACTTTGTTTGACTTTGTTTGTTTGTGTCTATAGATAGGTGGAACAGCTACTTCTCTTAAACTTGAGGGAATGGTCTTGTGAATGGTCATCTCTTATGTATACTGTGTGTGCTTAGTGACTTTCGTTGGCTGGATGGAGCTGTGGCTGTTGTGGGCTGGAGGTCCTGGGGCTTTCCACATATTGGGCACCATGGCAGGACAACTAAAACTGAAGTGGGCACAGGTTGGTGCAGTCCTTGGTGCTTTCCACGCAGTAGGTACCCTGGTGGGACAGCTAAAGCTGAAGTGTGTACATGCTTGGGTGTGCTAAGGTTCTACATGCACAGGACACCTTGGTAGGATAGCTGAAGCTTAAGTGGATGTGACCCCAGGTATCTTGGGGCTCTCCATGCAGAGGGTGCCCTAGCAGCATGGCTGCAGCTGAGGCAGGGTGAAGTTTGGGAAGTGCCAGTGTTTTCTGTCCAGTGGCACCCTGCTGGGACAACTAAAGCTGAAGTGAGTGTAGGTCAAGGTGTCCCACGGTTTCGGGATGCACTGCTCAGAGGGTTCCCTGGCAGGACAGATGAAACTGAAGTGGCTATAAACTTGGGTGTTCCAGGAATCTCCACACAGAGGGTGCCCTAGAGGGGCAGCTGTGGCTGATGGAGGGTATAGGCTGGGAGCTCCCGGGCTGCTCCGCATAGAGGTCACACTGGTAGGACACCTAAAGCTCAGGTGGGCATGGGCTGGTATGATCTCTTTGCCCTCTGTGCAAAGTGTTCCCTGGCAGGACAGCTGAGGCTGAAGTGGGTGCAAGCTAAGAAATCCTGGGGTGCTCATAGCAGAGAGTGCCCTGGCCAGGTGACTGGAGCCAGGGCTGGTGTGAGCAGGGGGTTCCTGGGGTCTCTGTGCAGGTTGCCTGGAACCACAGCATGAGCTAGGGATTCCCATGGGGCTTTGTGCAAGGGTCACCTTGGCAGAGAGACTGGATCCAAGGTAGGTGTCAGCCAGGACGCACCAGGGTTCTCTGCTCCAGGAGTGCCCTAGTAAGCCTTCTGAAGCTGAGGAGGTATGAGCCTGGAATGTTCTGGTTGCTTTGCACCTGCATCACCTTGGCATGAAGGCTTGGAGCTGTAGTGAACACTAACCAGGGGAGTCCCAGTGTGTACCACTCTGTGGCTGCCTTGGTGGGATGGCTGGGGCTGGTGTGGGCTAGGGACCCAGGGCTCACTGAACCAGTAGGTCAGTTACGGAGCCTGAACCCTTACTGGTCTGTACTTTCAAGGTGGAGAGGGAGCATAGCCCACGTCGGCCAGCTCCTTCCTCCCAGAGAGAATTCCAGCAGCTTTTGGCAGAGTTCTAGGAGTGGCTCTCTTACAGGCTCGTTGACTCTGAAACTTCAGCTTTTGTTCTGTGCCCCAGTACATGCAAAGCAGCAAGCTGGCTGTGGTATCTGGACACTGTTGTGGTCTGCACTTGGAGGGTGGAGAAGGAGCATAAACCATGTTGCTCGCCAGTCCCTCTGACCCTGAGGGAGTTCCACCAGCACCTCTGCCACTTTTCACAGTTCTAGTGTTGTCTCTTTTCTATGCTGGTTGCTCTTTTATTATTTATTTTGTTTTGTTTTATTTTATTTTATTTTATTTTATTTTATTTTATTTTATTTTATTTTATTTTATTTTGATGTTTATTCATTTTTGAGAGAGAATGAGAAAGGTAGAGTGCAAGCGGGAGAGGGGCAGATAGAGAGGGAAACACAGAATTCGAAGCAGGCTCCAGGCTTGAGCACAGAGCCTGACCTGGGGCTCGAACTCACAAACTGTGAGATGATGACCTGAGCCGAAGTCAGGTGCTTAAGCCACTGAGCCACCCAGGCACCTCATCGGTTGCTCTTTTAAACCACAGCCTTTTTTCTGTTCCCAAGGACAGAGGAATCCACCCCTGGTCCCTCAGTATTGTTCTTCTCTACTGCAGTTTGCAGTGTGGAGTATGGGGGTTCCCTTTGTCTCCCCTTCTCTCTTATTGTTCTCTTCTGTCATTCTTTCTCTTGTTATGCAGATGCTGTTCAGTTAGCCCTCAGTTCTTCCTTCAGGAGGATTTATTCTTAAGGTAGGTTTATTCTAGTGTGATCTCTGGAGGAGGTAAGTTCAGGGTCTTCCTATGTTGCCGTCTTGGACTAGAACCTCTTCTGTGTTTTTTAATTTAATATTATTTGATGCCATATCTATAGGGACCACATTCCACACAGTGACAAATGGTGCCTTAATGCAATCTACCTTGTCCAATAAAGGAAATCAGTTGGAGGAGGTATCTGCTTCCATGGAATTAAAGAAAGAATAGTCTCATTTTACAGGATGTAGAAAAATGGTTTATGCCAGCCAGCTCATTTCCAACAAAATGTGGATTAGCACTTTGTAGATTTTGTCACCTCAATCCAGTTGTTATTTCCAGAGCTTAATTTGAGTGGGTCTTGAAAAGGCAGCTGGCATGATTGGGGGTGGGGATGTTCTTTACCAAGGCAGACCTTCACCATGCCTAATCTCCATGTGTGTTCTTGGGAGCAAGCTAGCTCACAGTCCACCCCACAGGTACCGTATATCAGCTTCCAAGTCTGCTAGGACTTGCAAACAGCATGACATATAATTCCGGTAGTGTATGGGACATGGTTTATGGCTTTGTCACCACAGTCTCCCTAGGAAAACTTAAACACGAAGGTAAAGGATCTATACACTGAAAACTGTAAGATATTGATGAAAGAAATTGAAGAAGACACAAATAAATGGAAAGATACACTATGTTCTTGGATCTTAAGAATTAGTGTTAAAATGTCTATACTACCCAAAGGCATTTATAGATTCAGTGAGGTTTCTATCAGAGTTTTAAAAATTCATTTTCTCAAAAAATTTCATTTTTCACAGAAATAGAAAAAGCAATTTGAAAATTAATGTAAAACACAAAAGACCCTCAATAGCCCAAGCAGTCCCGAGAAAAAAGAGCAAAGCTGGAAGCCTCACATTTCCTGATTTCAAACTATACTACAAAGCTTTAGTAATCAAAACAGTATGGCATCAGTGTAAAAAACTGGCACATAGACCAATGGAATAGAATCGAGCCTAGAAATAAACCAAATTAAATTCTTAGAATTACAACACACTCTAGCTCCATTCATGTCATAGCAAATGACAAGGTTTCATTCTTTTTAATGAAATCAAAAGATTTATCTATTCATAATTTCATAGACATTTGGGTTCTTTCCATATTTTGGCTGTCGTTGATAATCCTGCTGTAAACATCAGGGTGCATGTATCCTTTTGGATCAATATTTTTGTATCCTTTGAGTCAGTAAAATAAATCACTCAGAGAAAGACAAATACCATATGACTTCACTCATGTGCAATTTAAGAAACAAAACATATGAACATATAGGAAGAGGGAAAAAGGGGGGAAAATAAAACATAAGAGACTCTTAATGATGAAGAGACTGAGGTTGATGGAGGGAGGTGGGTGGGGATGGGTTAATCAGGGGATGGGCATTAAGGAGGCCACCTGTGATGAGTACCAAGTGCTATATGTAAGCGATGAATCACTGAATTCTACTTCTGAAACCAATATTAAACTGAAACCAGGTTAACTACCTAGAATTTAGATAAAAATTGAAAAAAAATTTAAATGAACTCTTGGGACTATATCTAAAAAAAGAAATGGTGTTTAAAGACTTGTGTAATGAAATGTGAGGTGTCCTGATGGTATAAGAAACAGCTCTTCAAGTAAACCAGAAATGAGATGATGGATTCAGGTGACAATATTGTCCATTATTCTGAGTCAGGCAATGTGATACCCTTTGACTTCCTTTCTTCTATTTGATCATTCTGACAACTCCATTGGGCAGGTATTGTTACTCCCATTTTCCAGATGGGAAACCTGAGTGTTGATAGGTTTAGTAATTTGATCAGTCATATCGGTCCATTCTTCGTCACTAAGGAGCTGTGATTTTTAGAAGGCCGTGCCACTTTCTTTTCCCTGTCTTCCTCATTTCTAGAATCACGAACTTTGACCAGTAGTTTTGAGCTTGAAACTCAACCACAAACTGGGTGTTTTAAAATGGAAGATATGTATTCTTTCACAGTTCTGGAGTCTAGAATTCCAAAATCAAGGTGTCGTCAGGAACCACATGCCCTCCAAAGTTTCTGGGGGACAGTCCTGCCTTGTTTCTTTTCACTTCTGGTGACTCCAGACCATCTTTGGCATGTGACTGCATCCCTCCATTGTGTGCCTCCAGCTTCATGTGGCCTTTTTGTCTTCTGTATCTTCTCTTTTATAAGGATGCTTACTGGATTTAGGGCCCACCTGGATTAATCTATGATGATCTTACCTTGAGACCGTTAACTCTAAATGGCTTTTAAGATGTGTAAGTATGTTCCTTCTATCCCGACTTTGTCGAGGGTTTTTGTTTAGAAAGGATGCTGAATTTTGCCAAATGCTTTTTCTGCATCGATTGACAGGATCATATGGTTCTTATCTTTTCTTTTATTAATGTGATGTATCACATTGATTGATTTGCAAATATTGAACCAGCCCTGCAGCCCATGAATGAATCCCACTTCATTATGGTGAATAATTATTTTTGTATGCTGTTGAATTCGATTTGCTAGTATCTTGTTGAGAATTTCTGCATCCGTATTCATCAGGGATATTGGCCTGTAGTTCTCTTTTTTTGCTGGGTCTCTGTCTGGTTTGGGAATCAAAGCAATGCTGGCTTCATAGAATGAGTCTGGAAGTTTTCCTTCCCTTTCTATTTTTTGGAACAGCTTGAGAAGGATAGGTATTATCTCTGCTTTAAATGTCTGGTAGAATTCCCCAGGGAAGCCATCTGGTCCTGGACTCTTATTTGTTGGGAGATTTTTGATAACTGATTCAATTTCTTCCCTGGTTATGGGTCTGTTCAAATTTTCTGTTTCTTCCTGTTTGAGTTTTGGAAGTGTGTGGGTGCTTAGGAATTTGTCCGTTTCTTCCAGGTTGTCCATTTTGTTGGCATATAATTTTTCATAGTATTCCCTGATAATTGCTTGTAGTTCTGAGGGATTGGTTGTAATAATTCCATTTTCATTCATGATTTTATCTACTTGGGTCCTCTCCCTTTTCTTTTTGAGAAGCCTGGTTAGAAGTTTACCAATTTTGTTTATTTTTTCAAAAAACAAGCTCTTGGTTTTATTGATATGCTCTACAGTTTTTTTAGATTCTATATTGTTTATTTCTGCTTTGATCATTATTATTTGTCTTCTTTTGCTGGGTTTGGGGTGTCTTTGCTGTTATGCTTCTCTTTCCTTTAGGTTTGCTGTTAGATTTTGTATTTGGGATTTTTCTTGTTTCTTGAGATAGGCCTGGATTACAATGTATTTTCCTCTCAGGACTCCCTTGGCTGCATCCCAAAGCATTTGGATTGTTGTATTTTCATTTTCATTTGTTTCCATATATTTTTTAATTTCTTCTCTAATTGCCTGGTTTACCCACTCATTTTCTAGTATGGTGTTGTTTAACCTCCATGCTTTTGGAGGTTTTCCAGACTTTTCCTCTGGTTGATATCAAGCTTCATAACATTGTGGTCTGAAAGTGTGCATGGTATGATCTCACCTCTTTTATACTTATACTTATGAAGGGCTGTTTTGTGACCCAGTATGTGATCTATCTTGGAGAATGTTCCATGTGCACTTGAGAAGAAAGTATATTCTGTTGCTTTGGGATGCAGAGTTCCAAATATATCGCTCAGTCCATCTGATCCAATGTATCATTAAGGGCCCTTATTTCTTTATTGATTCTGTGTCTAGATGATCTATCCATTGTTGTAAGTGGAATATTAAAGTCCCCTGCAATTACCACATTCTTATCAATCAGGTTGCTTATGTTTGTGATTAATTTTTTTATATATTTGGGGGCTCCCGTATTCAGTACGTGGACATTTATAATTGCTAGCTCTTCCTGATGGATAGACCCTGTAATTGTTATATAAAGCCCACAGCTAATATCATCCTCAATGGGGAAAAACTGAGAGCTTTCCCCCTGAGATCAGGAACCTGACAGGGATGTCCACTCTCACTGCTGTTGTTTAACATAGTGTGGGAAGTTCTAGCATCAGCAATCAGACAACAAAAGGAAATCAAAGGCATCAAAATTTCAAAGATGAAGTCAAGCTTTCACTTTTTGCAGATGACATGATACTATACATGGAAAACCTGATAGACTCCACCAAAAGTCTGCTAGAACTCCTACATGAATTCAGCAAAGTCGCAGGATACAAAATCAATGTACAGAAATCAGTTGCATTCTTATACACTAATAATGAAGCAACAGAAAGACAAATAAACTGATCCCATTCACAACTGCACCAAGAATCATAAAATACCTAGGAATAAATCTAACCAAAGATGTAGAAGGTCTGTATTGCTGAAAACTATAGAAAGCTTATGAAGGAAGTTGAAGAAGATACAAAGAAATGGAAGAACATTCCGTGCTCCTGGATTGGAAGAATCAATATTGTCAAAATGTCAATACTACCCAAAGCAATCTACACATTCAGTGCAATCCCAATCAAAATTGCACCAGCATTCTTCTCGAAACTAGAAGAAGCAATCCTAAAATTTGTATGGAACCACAAAAGACCCCAAATAGCCAAAGTAATATGGAAGAAGATGACCAAAGCAGGAGGCATCACAATCCCAGACTTTAGCCTCTACTACAAAGCTGTAATCATCAAGACAGCATGGTACTGGCACAAAAACAGACACATAGACCAGTAGAATAGAATAGAGACTTCAGAATTGGACCCACAAAAGTATGGCCAACTCATCTTTGACAAAGCAGGAAAGAATATCCAATGGAAACAAGACAGTCTCTTTAACAAATGGTGCTGGGAGAACTGGACAGCAACGTGTAGAAGAATGAAACTAGACCACTTTCTTACACCATTCACAAAAATAAACTCAAAATGGATAAAGGACCTGAATGTGAGACAGGAAACCATCAAAACCCTAGAGGAGAAAGCAGGAAAAAAATCTCTCTGACCTCAGCCGCAGCAATTTCTTATTGGACACATCTCCAAAGGCAAGGGAATTAAAAGCAAAAATGAACTATCGGGACCTCATGAAGATAAAAAGCTTCTGCACTGCAAAGGAAACAACAAAACTAAAAGGCACCTGACAGAATGGGAAAAGATATTTGCAAATGACATATCAGACAAAGGGCTAGTATCTAAAATCTACAAAGAACTCACCAAACTCCACACCCGAAAAACAATTAATCCAGTGAAGAAATGAGCAGAAGACATGAATAGATACTTCTCTAAAGAAGACATCCAGATGGCCAACAGGCACATGAAAAGATGCTCAATGTCGCTCCTCATCAGGGAAATACAAATCAAAACCACACTCAGGTATCCCCTCACGCCAGTCAGAGTGGCCAAAATGAACAAATCAGGAGACTATAGATGCTGGAGAGGATGTGGAGAAACGGGAACCCTCTTGTGCTGTTGGTGGGAATGCAAACTGGTGCAGCCACTCTGGAAAACAGTGTGGAGGTTCCTCAAAAAATTAAAACTAGATCTACCCTATGACCCAGCAACAGCAGTGCTAGGAATTTACCCAAGGGATACAGGAGTGCTGATGCATAGGGGCATCTGTACCCCACTGTTTATAGCAGCACTCTCAACAATAACCAAATTATGGAAAGAGCCTAAATGTCCATCCACTGATGAATGGATAAAGAAGTTGTGGTTTATATATACAATGGACTACTACTTGGCAATGAGAAAGAATGAAATATGGCCTTTTGTAGCAACATGAATGGAACTGCAGAGTGTTAAGTGAAATAAGTCATACAGAGAAAGACAGATACCATATATTTTCACTCTTACGTGGATCCTGAGAAACTTAACAGAAGACCATGGGTGAGGGGAAGGGGGAAAAAAAGTTACAGAGAAGGAAGGAGGCAAACCATGAGAGACTCTTAAAAACTGAGGATAAACTGAGGGTTGATGAGCGGTGGGAGGGAGGGTGGGCATTGAGGAGGGCACCTGTTGGGATGAGCACTGGGTGTTGTATGGAAACCAATTTGACAATAAATTTCATAATAAATAAATAAGTAAGTAAGTAAATAAGAGACCCTTAACTCTAACTTCAAAGATTCTTTCCAAATAAGGTCACATTCACAGGTTTGGGGGTTAGGACATGGACATAACTTTCAGGGGCTACCATTCCATCCCTACACTGCGTCTCTGTTACCCAATCAGAGAAGGAAGAAACTGAAGAACACTGTGATGCTTCTAGCCAGTCCTGAAATAGTGCAACTCCCTTCTCTGTGTTAAGACAGTGGCATTGAAAAAGGTGAGGAAGAAATAAGAGAAAGACATCATGACGGAGGAAAGAGAGCTGTTTCATTCATGGCTTTCAGAGTCACCTGGTTTCCCTGACGGCACTGTAGTGCCAGTCTCACGGTCGAGTCACCCGCCTACACACCTGCCTTCCGTGCCCATGGCACACAGGTTTCTTAGAAAAGCTACCCTCGAACTGCCTTGATAGGCAGCGCACCCCACATCTTCAGAATTCTCCCCAGGTCTTCAGCCATTTCCCAATGGGCTGCCCCCTCTACAACAAACGAAGTTATCATTCAGGAAGGGCCTCCTGATATCCTCAGATTTGCATACCCAGATGAGGCTGCAAAGCCATTTATCTCTCGAGAGCAGCCTGCTGTGGTCCCTTTTATTTTTTTATGGGATTGTCCTTAAATGGGTGATTAGTTTGGGGTGATTTATAAATGCTTCAAGCTTGGCAATTTCCTCCTTAATGAGTGGACAGATTTGTGTCTGGCTTTAAGCAGCCTTGGTTTTTGTTGTTTGAGCATGTTCGCCTCCCCCGCCCCTCCCCCCGCAGCCCCCACTCGGAGTTGGCTTCAGCCTCAGTCAGCTTGATCTTTCACCACAGTCTCCCAGCATTTAAAATCTGCCCGTCTTTGGCCATTTATTTTTTTGGAAAGGCAGAAAATGAGACACACATGGCTTCTTCTTCTCGTTCCCCTCTCATTCAGGCACAAGAGGGAATTGCACTGACCTTGGCTCTGTTATTTATCCTTGCTGGGCCTTGGTTTACTCATTGGAAGGCAGAAAAATGACAGAATCTTGTTCTGTCTTAGGGGTTGTTTGAGGATGGAATTAGCTAACGTTAGGAAACTGCTTAGCGCCCTTCTCTGTTCCTGGTTAGCCCTTGATGAATGTTACCTGCTGTTTTTCCTGTTTTGATGATATGGCACGAGGCAAGCATGAAAAGTGAGGACCCTTTGAGCTTGATGCTCCTAAACCCCATTTTATCTACTTACCATTACTCATTCTTGGCCTCTGTACAGTGAGGCTTATCTGTGGTGATTCCAGCTTTCTCCCTCACTGTGATGATACACCCTCACTTGCTCGGTTACTGCATTATATTTTGCTTTGTTCTATTTTTAATTTAATTTTTAGGCTTGCTGAAGTAATAAATGTACAGCAGAAGTCACCTTCTCCTTCCTGGGGCTCCCTTTCTGGAGGCAAAATTACTTTGATCTTTTTTAGCTATTTTCCGCCATTGGCTACTTCTACATTTTTAAGAAATAAAGTTACATTGTTGTTTCTTGACTTATGTTTTTTAGACTATTTACAGTCTTCCTAAAATGGAAGATGATAGATTCAATTTTTATATACTCTCCCACACAGACACAAACCCTCACATAAGCTTCCCTTTTCCTCATTTTTCCATTGCTGTTACATCATAATTTGGGGTCACGTTCCTTTTCTGTACTCTTATTATTTTCATTATGTAGACATTGTTGACTGCTGAGCCGTGCAGTGAATGATACAGTTAACTCTTCCTGTCCTGTACAACCTGGATAATTGCTTTCATTACTTATTTTAATTTGCTTAGCTTTCTGTGTACTTGTCACGAATTTTTTTTCTCAACTACTCTGGTAAAACATTAAGACCAGTTTTAATATAGACCAACACATCAGATAAACCATCAGTTTTATTTCCTGAGAGTCACTATTCTGTACCAACCCGACCTGGTTGTCCCATGAGCCAACTGCATGATTATCTTCCAGGGACTCCCTTTCCTCGTGTGATTGGTGTTCTCTTTCCTGGACCTGATGGAAATTATTCTTGGTTTACTCGCTCATTTCAGTGTCCCAAATCCTCTAGCATCCTGGTGAGACAGGATGTCTGGAACACAAACAATATGAATGCTAGACATTGGGGGAAAAGACATTTTATTGTTACGTTTGATTAACACTTTATTTGGGTGTGTAATTCTGGGTTGGAAGTAATTCTCAGAAAATTCGAGGCCTTGCTCTGTTGCCTTTTAGCTTTCAAGTTTGTTGTTGAGAAGTCTAATGCTGATTTTTTTTTAATTTAATTTTTCTTTTTTTTTTTGAGAGAGAGAGAGAGCAAGCCAGGGAGAGAGAGAATCCCAAGCAGCCTCTGCACTGTGAGCGCAGAGCCCAGCACAAGTTTCCATCTCATGAGCTGTGAGATCATGACCTGAGCAGAAACCAAGAGTCAGATGGTTAACCAACTGAGCTACCCAGGTGCCCCCTAATTCCGGTTTTTTATCTTTTATGGGTGATATGCATGTGTTTATATGTATATATGCATATATTTGCCTCTCAGAAAGTCCTTAGGTATGTAGGTGTATGTGTACATACTTGTGTGTGTGTGTTTTAGGAAGTCCTCTGCCTTCTTAGTCCATCGTGCTCTAAAACTGTCCTAATGATTAAAGTGGACTTTTAGTTAGCTGCTTGGTCTGGGGATCCATGAGCTTTTTCATTCTAAAAATTCATTTTCTGTTGCTCTTGCATATTTTCTAGTTTTATCCATTGGTAGATCCCCTTCCCTTCTTTCCTTTTTCCTGTTTACTCCTTCAGGTCCTCCCATTTTGGACTCTTTAGACTGAGCCTCTAATTTTATTGAATCTCTTCTACTTCCTGTATATTTTATCTTTTATTATACTTCCTGAGAGATTCTTCTCAACTGTTTCTTCCACTTCTTGAACTAATATTTTTCTATCATAAGTTTCTAGATAGTCTTTGTTATTCTGAAAATGTTTCCTTTTATAGAATTCTGGTTTTGTTTCCTGGATATGATATATATATGTGTGTGTGTATATATATATATGCATATATATGTATACATATATATGTACATATGTAGATATAGGTATATATACATATATATGCATATATACATATATATGTATATACATATATGTATACATACATATACATACATATACATATATACATATATGTATGTGTATATACATATGTATATGTATATATATTATATATATGTATATATATTTTATGTATATATATATATATTTTATGTGTGTATATATATGTATATATATATATTTTTTATCTCTGTAAGTATGGTTATTAGGGTATTTGGAAATTTAATTCCATTTCATGTACTATATATTTTTTCCTACTTTATCCCAATCTATTTGTTTTGGTACTAAGCTTTCATTTTTGAAGATTTATCCGCAAATCTGGTTGTCGTTGATTGCTCATTCATATTTTAAGAAGTAGGGAAGAAGCTGATTGAAAGTGGAGTGGGTATACTTGTGTATGTGTTTGAAGTAAGTGTGCATGTTGAGATGAGTGTGCAGCATTTCATATTTGTCTATGTGTGTGTGTATGATGTATGTTTGGCTTATGTATGTTTGGGATATATGTGTATATGTGTCTTTGGGATATATGGGGGGGAGGAGTACTTATTTGTATATTTTTAGAGTACATGTATGCAGAGTATCTGGAGTGTGTGACTCTCGTGTGGGTATGCCTGTGTGTTTGGAGTGTGTGTTTGGTGGGAAGAGATTGGTGGCTTAACTGTAAGGTAAGCAGGTGCATTCCAACTGTTTTGTCTTGATAATCCTTAAATGTCTACCCCTGGAGATTTTTTTTCTCTTGTATCATTCAGTTTCTCAACTTAGGAATCCTTCAGTCTTCTACCTTGGGAAGTATAGACTCAGCTCCCAAGATGATTCTAGGAGCCACAGGGCGCTCATGATTGGTGTGCACACGTTTACTGCACCCCTCTTTTCTGTTCATGGCCTCATCTGACTCTTTGCTGTGCCTTGAGTTTTCATGATGGGAAAGCATGTCTGGTTTGGTATTTCCAGATAAAAGGATCCCCTTTATGCTAGAGGTCACGATGGGTCCTAGCCTAGCACTGAGGTGTTGGGGATGGTCCCCTGGAAATATAACTGTCCTTTTCACAAACTTTGAGCTAATTCTCCTCTTTTCGGCCTCACCCTCTGCACCTCCCTTTTGAGACCACTAGTACCTCAGCTCCCAAGTCCCTTATGGGATTCAGCATTACAGACTGGCATCCTTGTTGCCTCCCTCCCCACCCGTACAACCGTTTCTGTGTTGAGAAAAAAAACGGTGTTTGTTGTTGTCTTTCAACTATTGGCATCTTTTCTTCTGTTCTCTTTGTCCTTGTGAGTTTATAGCTTTTTGTACCTTTATAGTATCTTACTGAGATTTTGGAAGGAACAGAAATAACTGCATGAGTTCAATCACTGCTTTCCAAAAGTCTCACTCGTTGCGAACTTACCATGAGGTCCTTACATCTCCAAGGAATGTGACAGAAAGTGGGGGTGACATACATTTCTAGATGGATATATATAGATAGATATTTTTGCAAGGCTCTGTGCATTATGGTGGGCTGTACAAATGTGTTTCTTTCAACGTACATTTTCTGAGCATCTACCATATGGCCAGACATTGTTTTAAAAGGGGACGGGGGGAATGCAGAGGCTAGCAGGCATCTCTGTTTTGAGGAAAATCACATTCTAGACAGTGGTTGGAGACAAAATACAAACACTGTCAGGTGGTTTTAAGTACTATGTGGACAATAAAATATGTGAGTGCTGGAAAGTTACCAGAGGACTAGTTTAGGTTGGGTAGTCAGGGCAGGCCTCCGTGGAAAGAAGATATTTAAACTGATCTCTGACTGGGGCACCTGGGTAGCTCAGTTGGTTAAGCATCCAACTTTAGCTCAGGTCATGATCTCACAGCTCATGCGTTCGAGCCCCATGTCGGGCTCTGTGGTGACAGCTCAGAGCCTGGAGCCTGCTTCAGATTCTTTGTCTCCCTCTCTCTCTGCCTCTTCCCCATTCTCTCTCTCTCTCTCTCTCTCTGTCTCTCAAAAACTAAACAAACGTTAAAAAAAAAAATTTAGACCAATTTCTGATTGACCAGAAGGAGCCAGCAGTACCAAGGCCGGGGGCAAAGGCAACATGGAGACCAGCAGTAGCTGGAGCAAAGGCTCTTCGGTGGAAACTGATGGCATGAAGAAGCATAAAGAAGGATGGCTGGTTGGGACTCAGCAAGTTTTCATTGGCAGGGGGAGAGGAGGGGATGTAGCATGATTTGACTGCAGCTTTTGTAAGCTCACTCTGGCTGCTCGTTCTGGAGCAGAATGGAAGGTAGGGGCCAGGATGGAATCCACAAGGTCTGTTGGAAACTGTTTCAGTAACTCAGAGAGAGGTGCTGATGGCTTGGCCAGATGGCAGGGATGGGGCTAAGTTGTTTTGGCAGCCCAGAATGCAGGACTTACAGTTGGACTGGATATGGAAAGAGAATAATCAAGAATAATGTTGGCATTTTTGGTTTCTTTGGGAGAATCCGAGGAGCAAGTTTACAGAAAAGAGCAATTTTGATGGTTCTGGAATATGAATTTTAAAAAATCTTGGTATTACAGTATAAGCTATATACAGAAAAGCCCAACCATTCTCAGTTTTTACCAAGTGAACACATTCACATACACACCATGCAGATCAAGACAGCATTACCAGCCCCCAGGTTATGTTAATTTTGAGACTGGGGTGTCTTCCATAGCCAAGTGGGGATATTAACTGGTGGTAAAAGTTGGGAGCCATTGGCCTATAAATGGTATTTACAATTGTGGGACTTGATGAAACGAAGAGGGAAGAGATCATGGTGGAACCCAGGTTTTCTGCTGTTGCACCATGGGTAGTATGGATAGTCGGATTGAGAGTCCAGGAGCAGGATCACACTAGACCCCTGGGCAGCAGCTGTTAGGTAGGCAGGACCAGAGACCATGGTGGGCTGGAAGTTAAGAGAGGGTTTTGAGAAGAGCACGACCAGATACACTGAAAGGTGCTGAAAGACTTGGAATAACGAGGTCTGAGACAGGTTCTCTGGCCCTGTTAGCATGAGGGTCCCTAGTGATGCTGAGGCATGGCTTCACTTGCAGGACAGCTGTCCAACTGAATCACTGAAGAAGGAAACTAGTTGTGAGGAAGTTGAGACAGCAGTATGACACAGAAAGAGACGATCCAGTGAGAAGGGGACCACTGGAATGTTCTGGTGTGTATAGGGGGTTCTGGGACTAAGTGAGATTTTTTTCAAGAATGAGAAATGTTTTCCAAGTATGTTTACTCTTGGGAATGATCCAGTAACAGGCTGAGAGTGAGGTGGGAAGAAACGGGTCTGAGCTCTAAAGAAAGGCAAGCCTCCAGAGTACACATTTATTTTAAGCAATAACATTTTCCTGTTAGAACAGAAATTGTGAGCTGAGAGGGGGTTCTATATGCAGGTCAGCTGATGGGCACAGTGGTAGGGTTCTCATCTTAGTGTTTCCATTTTCTTCCTGAAGTATCAGCAAGGACATTGGCTCAGAGGAGAGAAGGAGAGGTGCAGACAATGGTGCAGACAGGAGAGAAGTGGGGGTTGGGGACGGAAGAGAAGGTAGGAAAGAGCCATAGAGACCCTTGGAAAGAAAACATACCAGAGAGGTGCAATCAGCTTGGAAGTTCTCGGTGTCCTCCTGAGATCTGAAAGCAGGAATCTCTAGTGAGACCAGCCGGCATAGTGGTAGCTTTCTTTCCTGCACCCATGTTCAAGTGCTCGGGTGCCCCATTGGAGTAGGCAGGGGGAATATCATCAACAACATCACTTAGTACTGGCAACAACCCCACCAGGGGTGAGGTAAGCTGCCGGGGGACACAGCTTATCTGTCATGGAGCAGGACTCCCTTCTGACTCTACAAGCAGTGCCATTCTGTCCTGTAGAATTGCTGTCACAGAGTGAAGACGGAAGGCAACCTAAGCGTCAGAACAGGGACTTCCTCAAGTGTGGTGCTTTATGGTTTTTCTTCTGAGAAGAGTCCCTCTTTTTTCCCAGCAGGAAGTAAAACTACAGGGTGCCTGGGTGGCTCAGTTGATTGAGCATCCGACTCTTGATTTCAGCTCAGGTCATGATCCTAGAGTTGTGGGATCGAGCCCCATGTCAGTTTCCATGCTGAGCATGGAACCTGCTTAAGATTTTCTCTATCTCTTCGTCTGCCCCTTCCCCCCTCCCTCTCCCTCTGTCTCTAAAAGAAAGTGGTGGGGGGAGTAAAACCAAGAGGAAAAGATGTGGGAAGACAAACTCATTTCCAGCTCCTTGCAGGTCTAATTGTCAAAGACGGTCATGTTTAGTTTGCTTCCATTTGCACAGGATCAGTTTGCCAAGCACATCTTAACATGATTTGTGAATTATTCCACATGCTGTGTCATCTGTCTTTGTTACCTTCTTGACTGATGGGAACAGTAATGAGTTCAGTCTATCAGCATAGTGGGGAACTCTGGTCCCCAAGTCACATACGCTCAGCCTGCTTCTGCTTTCAGCCAAAGCCACGAGGGCTGTTGTGTGGGAGTGCAAGTGCAGCTTAAACCATGTGCTACACCTCGAGCGTGCCCATCTCTACGTTGTGCCCCAGGGCCTTGCTGTGAGAGCTCATTCACCTGGCATGCATGGTACCCAGAAGCATTTATATGCATGCACAGACACAGGTGTGTGTATGTGTGTGTTATTGCCCCTGAAGCCAACCTGAAACCAAGGGGAGTTGGGATGTCCTGGCCTTGCCACCTTTCTAGACACTTCTGGGAGGCATACCATTTGCTCAGGAAGTCCCAGGAGCATGGAGCCCCTGGTGCTCACAGAAGTACCCACGACAATTCCCTCTTACATTGGCTTTCTCTCCCCCCCTACCTCCCCTGCCTTGCTCTTCCTGCCCTTTCTCCTATTTTCTGAGATTTCTTTCCAGATAAACCCCTA
The DNA here is from genome assembly GCF_022837055.1 of Prionailurus viverrinus. Taxonomy (NCBI): domain Eukaryota; kingdom Metazoa; phylum Chordata; class Mammalia; order Carnivora; family Felidae; genus Prionailurus; species Prionailurus viverrinus. The sequence goes on from NC_062562.1 coordinate 39,888,210, forward strand.
TCCCAAAGTCCCTGTCCCAGGTTCTTCTTTCAAGAAAACTTCAGATACAGACTTGGGCAATGATTCTTTTAGAGTTACTCTCACAAAACTGAAAACATTTCAGGATGGTGTAGGTGAATTTGACAAGGGACAGGGTGGGTAGAAAGAAAAATATAAGCTGCTGTAGAGAAAGGGGTTAAGAGCTTGGACTTTGGTGTCTGATAGACATGGGACCCAGAGGACTCTGCCCCATGTAGGTTAGACATTAGACAAGTGACATAAACTCTCTGAGCCTCCCTCTTCACATCTTTAAAATGGGCATGATGGGGGGGGCACCTGGGTGGCTCATTTGGTTAAGCTTCTGACTTCAGCTCAGGTCATGATCTTGTGGTCTGTGGGTTCGAGCCCCGTGTCGGGCTCTGTGCTGACAGCTCAGAGCTTGGAGCCTACTTCAGATTCTGTGTCTCCCTCTCTCTCTGCCCCTCCCCCTCTCATGCTCTGTCTCTCTCTGTCTCAAAAATAAAATAAAAACTAAAAAAACCAATTTTTAAATGGGCATGATGGGTAAGGGTTTCCCAACAGAGATGCACATAGAAGTGTGGAGTTCTTGTTAGAGATGCAGATTCCCGGCTCCCATCTCACGGAGGTGGAGTGGCTTGGTCCATCTCTTCCACTTGTAGCCCCAGCATTTCTGCTGCAGGCTGTGTGCCCACCATGCCCTGAACAACGCTGTCCTGGAATCATGTTAGATGGGGTAGAGCCCTGTGCATGGGGAGAAGGGGAAGAATTTCCTATATCACCTACCAAAGCCCTGCTAAATGCTCGTGGTGAGGTTGATAGGGAAGTTTTATCATCATTGTTCTTAAGGTGCTACCTTCAATTACTGCACCACGCCCATCACCTGCAACCTTCTTTCTCCACAAAAGAAACAGGAATTGGAAGAGTAGGTGGTGTCTGTGGCAACCACCCAAGGAGGGAACAGATAACTGGGTGACCCTGGGCAGTCAGCTCCCAGGCTCCAGTTCCTGCGGGGCAGAGAAGGATGTCTGTCAGCTCTTATACAAGGAGAAGAAGCCTTCACCACTGCTTGCCATGGGTTCCTAAAGGTCTCCAGAAGGGGGTGCCCTGTGTGTTCCTCACCAGCCCAAGAGGGGCACCAGCTCTCTCGCCGAGATGTGCTGGGAGTTGATCTTAGCACAATGTTTATCTCCTCACGTAAACCAATCTAGCTGGTTAGAAAAACAAGTTTTATTGCATTCTTAGTGCACTTAGCTGGCTGGTGTCCTGTAAAACCATCTGTCTGATGATAGAAATAACTTATCAGTATAAACGCTGGATAAATTGGATTAAGAAATCACCGTGTGCTGAGGAAGTGGACAGAATACATTTAGAAATGGAAGAGAGGATACCAAACAAAACAAAACAAAACAAAAAAAAAACCCACCCAACCAGGAAGTGAGAATAGAGTGGTGGCTGAGCCCAGCTGTAAGTCCCAATTCCTCTACTTGACTAGCTGTGTGACTGAGGGCAGGTTACTTGACTTCTCTGTGCCTCAGCTTACACATAAAAAGGAGAATTCAGTGAGAGAATACATGTATTAATAGTCCTTGCAGCCATGTGTGCAAATACTAAGAGTTCAGTAATGTCAAGTTATGGGAAAATTGTGGACATGTTGAGGTATGTGCTCTGAAGGGCTGGGACCAGGGTGAGTAGTGTGAGGGATGCCAAAAAGCTCAGTAATCAAGGTAAATAGTCCTTTCATGTAGTGTTTTTAAACCTCAAAATCCATGATGAACAAGTACCAATTAAAAAAAATTTTTTTGACATTGATTCATTTTTGAGAGAACAGAGAGTGAGTGGGAGAGGGGCAGAGAGAGAGGGAAACACAGAATCTGAAGCAGGCTCCGGGCTCTGAGCCATCAGCACAGAGCCCAATGCGGGGGTTGAAGCCACAAACCAAGAGATCATGACCTGAGCCCAAGTCGGACACTCAACCAACTGAGCCACCTAGGCGCCTCCCAAAATATTAAATAAAAACATGATGTGACCCTACAATTGTACTACCCTGCCTCACTTACCTTATGCTAATCCTGGCCCTGGACTTCCAATAAAACTTTATTTACAAAAACAGGTGACCAGCGCAAGGGCTGTAGTTTGCTGCTTTTAATTTTTATTTAATTTTTTTAAGTTTATTCAGTTACTTTGAGAGAGAGAGAGAGAGACAGAGCAAGCAGGAGAAGGGCAGAGAGAGGGAGAGAGAGAATCCCAAGCAGGCTTCGTGCTGTCACTGTGGAGCCTGATCCAGGGCTTGAACTCATGAACTATGAGATCATGACCTGAGCCCAAAAGAAGAGATGGATGCTTAACTTAAGCCACCCAGGTGCCCCTGATGCTTTTAATTTTTAAAAAGGATTGCACTAAAATGTTATTTACCCTTATTACTGTTTTTTTTGGCACCCCCTTATATTTTGCACCGCAGGTGCATGTCTCACCTGCCTCATCCTAGTCCCCATCCTGGATATTCTCTCTGTGACTTTTAGAGAAATTCTAGATCATAGAGTCATGCTATGAGCTCTCTGAGGCTCTCAGAGGCAAACCAGAGTTTCCCATTTAGCCAGAAGATAGGAACTATTAATTGAGTACATGCATGTGACACTTTGTGGGGAGTGGCAGGCTGCAGGGATGGCTCTGAGGTCACCTTAAGGCAAAACTCCCAGTCTAGAAAGAGAAAGATCTGCTTTCACACATTCTCTTTGCACCCACAAAGTCTATTTTTGAAGTTAAGTGCAGGGGGCGGGGGTGGGGGGTGGGTAGGGACAAGCAGAGGCCAGGAGAAAGCTGGATGAAAAACTCCAGGACCAAGAGTTGCTGCCTTTTTCTTTGTTGTTTTAACCTTCTCGGTGCTCTTCCAAAGGAAGCATTTGTCAGTGCTGCTATCAACTTTAGTGCCTGGTGTTTATAGCTCTGGATTTAATAGGAAGGACATAAACATATACTTTTCATCCATTTTCACTGTTGTGCTCCCAGCTCAGACAACAGTTAGGATTATCATAACCCTTTGGAGGGAGCTATTACGGGGCCCGTGGTTTATTCCTTTCCTACCAGGGCCATAAAGACTGTGCCTCGGTGTTCAGAGACACACCATTAATGCCTCCCGGTCGTTATCCGAGGCCCCCACCCCACCCCATTTGTTAGGATTAATCCCCTTTTCAAGGCTTAAAGTCAACCAGTTTTTACCTCTCCCCTGACAGTTGCTCAGACATTGCAGGGCCTGTGTATAAGACTTAGGCTGTGGACTAACCTTTCCTGAGGGCAAATAAGTTACAGCTTGGAATTTTTGCTCATTTGGCCCTTTGGCTAGAGCAGGGGCACTTCTGTGTCATTTAGACCCAGAATGCTGCCGACACAGCCACTCACTCCAGAGAGCCAGGGAGAAAATGAGCTTTCTTGCAGACTTAGCCACCAGCAGCCAGTGTGATCTGAGCCAGGCCAGTTAACCAGCCTGGGCCTCCTGCCAGTGGGTGGAAAATTCGGTCAAAGGTGGGTCGTCACCAGCCTGGGAAGACTGTAGGTCTAGGAGAAAGGCAATGCTGCTGGGGGGCAGTGATCTGAATGCCCCATCACAATTCGCAAGCCAGGGGGCCATGACTACAGATTGTCTAGCTTTGCAGAGGATCTAGCAAGGGACAGAGTCCTTCCACTGTTAGATTGACCTGAGCAAACTATATATGAAATGTTTCAAATGAAAAAGGAGAACACAGACACAAACACAGACACAGACATAGTGCGCATACACACAGATGCACCAAGCAGCCATCCTTTCTTAATGAGGAAATTCTGACACAGCACAAAGAAAAGGTTGGTTTTTTTATTATTTCCATACTGATCTTTGACTTGGTGGGGAGTTGTTTCTTTGAATGGAAGTGAGTTTTGTGACATCCGGGAGGACAAAAAAACTATTCAGTAGTTTTTTTTTTTTTTTTAACATTCAATTTATTAAAACTATAATCTTCCCTCACACTTTTTAATTCCAGTTTCTAAATCTCATGATCCTATTTATAAGTCTCATATTTTAGCAATCTCATTAAAGGAGATTTTGTTTATAATTTAAGCTCATTTATTAAACTTAATTAAGCCTTTTTAAACATTTTAAACTTAATTTCTGAGCTAACTATATTTAGCTTCCTTTTTAAAAACTTCATTGTATTGTATGCATTTTCAAAACTTTCCTATTAGTCACCCAGTTCCTATAACTCTAATAAATTAAACTTACCTAAATATGGTTTTAAGATCTCTTAAGTGTTTCGATACTGTTTTAAAAATAGATCAGAGCAGTTGCAAGCTTATGTTAATCAAGTGTCTGTTTCAAACAGGAATTTGTAAGAGTGATTGATTAACTCCCTCAAACTTATTTCTCACAAAAAATTAACGCAAGAAAGTAAGCAAAGATTTTCCAATGTAAAAAAATTATATGGGTTTATTGCTTACAGACCTTCCTTTACTTACTTCTAAATCTTTATTTAAAAGATACTTACCTAGGAAACATATATCGTTTCACAAATTCAGGTTCCTAAAATTCCCCAGCGATCAGAGATACCAGCTGGAATGTGGATTAGACTCATGTCATGTCCCTGATGGGCACAGTCCACACCAGGGTCTCCGTAACTCAGTCTACTGATCCCACAGATCCACTCAGACTGTGTTGGATTTTGTGCTTCTCTGACCTTTTAAAATATTTGAATTTGGTAGAACTCTGCACTTGGAATCATACATATTTTTATTGATATTAAAATTAATATCTGAGCGGCTTCTATATTTCACAAGGCTGTATTTGACTCATGAATACTGTTATTAGCTGAATTGTGTGTCCCCCCCCCAAGTCTTTTACACATTTCATTTATTTGTGTAAATGAAAAAAAAGAAAATATGTTGAAATCCTAACTCTGAGTATCTCAAAACATGACATTATTTGGAGAGATGGTCTTTGCAGAGATAATTAAACTAAAATGTGATTATCAGGGTGGGCTCTTATCCTTTAGGACTAGTGTCCTTATCAGTGGGGAAGCTTGGACATAGAGACAGACCTATACAGCGGGAGGATAATGTGAAGATGGTCCTGTGACGTTGGAGTCGGGACTGAGTGATGCACTGACAAGCCAAGGGGCGCCTGAGCCTATCAGCAGCTGGGAGACAGGCGTGGAACAGATCCTTTCGTAGCACCTGCCCCAGGGAGCATGGCCCTGCCAACATCTTGATTTCAAACGTTTGGCCTCCCAAACTATAAGAGAACGATCTTCTGTGGCTTTAAGCCACTCCATTTGTGGTGTATTGTTGTGGCCGCCCTAGGAAATTAATCTACCTACTGAGGCTATCACTCCTATGACCCTTTGTTTCTGCCACTTGGAAGGATTTACCACAGTTTCAGAGTAAGTGGACTCCATTTTGTTTTTAAAAATGACATTCTGGGGTGTCTCAGTCAGGCATCTGCGTCTCATTTTCGACTCAGGTCATCATCTCACGGTTCATGAGTTCGAGCCCCTTGTCAGGCTCTGTGTTGGAAGCATGGAGCCTGCTTGGGCTCCAATCAATAAATAAATTTTAAAGAAAAGTTTAAATAAATAAACTTTAAGAAATTACTAAAATAACAGAAAATAAAAAATAAATAAAAATCGCCTTCTACCTCACCCTGCCCTTCGTTCTTCTTGTTGCTGTCTCCCAGCAACAGTACTATCCCCGTTGGATAAATACCATCCCCATTGGATAAGTATTGTCCCCCTTCGAAGAAGCAGTGTCCACTCTGACTCTTCATGACTGACCTCCCTTATGGACTTGTGAGTGCTCTTTCCAGTCTGATGTTGTCTTGTTCAGATCCTTGTTCATTGTTTATTTGTTCTCTCCTCTCCCATCCCACCAGGATGTTAGTTCCAGGAGGCTAAGGACCTCACCTGAATTGATGCCTGCCTGTATCTCTGGTATCTAGAACAGTTGCTTGGTACATAATAGGCATCTGATGAATATTTATCCTTTGCTGAGCTTAGAGCAAGTTCAAGATTATAAAATAGTTCCCCGCCAGTAGTTGCTTGATACTTTAAGTTCTTCTCCTTTCTCCATCTCCTTGGAAGATATCAGTGGAAAGCCCAACTCCTCTCCCTCTCTTTCCTCTCTCCCGGCTCCCCCTTTCTTCCTCTTCCTTTCCTCTTTTCTAGTGTCCTTCTTTTTATTCTCCTTCCATGACAAGAAGCATCTTCCATATCCTAGGCACTGTGCCAGGTATTGGCAGGTCCTTATGAAGCTTAGATTTATTGGGGTGACAGACATTAAATTAATTGTTAGCATTTTAATTAATGTTAGGAAGGAAAATCCCAAGATGGTGTGTGTGCTTATGATGTGGGACCTTTCTTAGTCTGGAGGGTGTGTGTGGATGGCAAAGCTTCCTTGAGGAGATGACATCTTAGCTGCAGACTAAAAGTAGAGGAGCGGTTACCAGGGAAAGAGATGAAGAAGATTCTAGAAAATGGAACAACATCTGCAAAGGTCCTGGGTGGCAAAGAATGCTGTGGAAGAGATGAAAGTAGGCATGTGTGGTTGAAACATGGGTAAGGCTGAAGAGGGAAGTTGAAGGAGTCATGTTAAGGATGTGGGGGCTTTTCATAAGAGCAGTGGAAGCATGGGGTTTAGGCTGAGTGAGGTACATGACCAAATTTGTGTTAAAATTTTTTTTTAATGTTTGTTTATTTTTGACAGAACATGACTGGGGGAGGGGCAGAGAGAGAGGGAGACACAGAATCTGAAGCAGGCTCCAGGCCCTGAGTTGTCAGCACAGAGCCCGACGCGGGGCTCAAACTCACGGACCATGAGATCATGACCTGAGCCAAAGTCGGACGCCCAACCGACTGTGCCACCCAGACACCCCCCAAATTTGTGTTTAAAAGAGATTATTTTGACTGCCTCAAGGAGGAAGCATGCACAGGATGTGCAAAATTGAATTTGGGAGGCCAGTTAAAAGACTACAGCAGTGGCCTTGCTGAAAAATCCTGGCGGCTTGGACACTGTGTAGCCCCCGTTTTAACAGACAGCCATTTGTGTAGATGACATTTTCTAGGTTGTCAAGTGAATGGATCTCCTAACACATTCTATACAGCCAGGCAGTATAGCAGCTGGCACAGCCTTCTTGGAAGGGTTGTCTCTCAAAATGGAAAAAGATTTTGTGGGGCATCTGTGTGGCTCAGTCAGTGAGCATCTGACTCACGATTTCAGCTCAGTTCATGATCCCAGGGTCATGGGATCAGGCCCTTCATCAGGCTCCATGCTGATCAAGGAGCCTGCTTAAGATTCTCTCTTTCTTCCCCCTCTGCCCCTCTCCCTTGCTGATGCTCTCTCTCTCTAATTAAAAAAAAAAAAAAAAAGATTTTGCAGTACCACTTGTGGAATTGTTAAAGAATGAAAGAATGGAGCAGAAGTGCAAAGATGAGTCTACTGAGTTTACTGCAGTGCTGGTTATGATAGCCAAACAATGGATGGCCCTTCCCATCTTCCCATGGTATGACTGAACACGTGTGTAGCCACGTGATGGCTACACTCTGTACTTCTGAGCATTGATGCAGATATTCGTTCATTGACTTGGGAGAGTGCACTATCATTTTTTAGGGCCAAAACAAGGTTACAAGAGTTAGAATCCTATTTCTTTGAACAGACAAGTATGCTCTGGCTTTTCAACAAACATAGGAACATTTCTTCCAGTATTTTCTTAGGCAAGAAACAATATGCTTGCTCTTACTCAGGCATGAGAAAAAGAAAGGACTGGCTGGGGGATGGTGTAGTAGGTGTCTTGCTGCGACACAGAGCTGAGGCAAAGTGACCTCGTGAGGTCACTCTCACTCATGCCATTGGTTTTAGGACTATCCTTGCAGGCTACAGGAAATCCTAAACATGTTTTGTTGTTTGTTTAAAGTGGTGCTCTCAATTTCATGAGTACTCAGCAAAGAATGCTGGCTCTGGAATGAGCCTTGAGAGTATACCCCACTCTGTATGGGACTTTAATAGGTTGTTGGCCCTTGCTGAAGGTTGACATCCTCATTAATGCAAAGGCACATATTTCAGAGGGTTTTCTAAGTGCTAGCTGAGATTCAGAAGTTTAGCTCAGTGCCTGGTTGCTCACTAAACATTGAGAAATTGTTACTGCTGTTCTCTCAGTACGTAACTGCTCCCAGACACCTGAAAGGTTCCAGTTTTAATTGACTTCTGTTGGAGACCACATTCAAGAAAGGATGGTGGGGAGATAAAAATACTGGGGTATAAGTAAGAGGCCTGGCTTTTTCAAACTCTGAGCTTTCCATGAATCCTTTTAGCACCACTCAGCCCTACTGGACTAAGTTGCTTTAACTATAAAAATAGAAGGCTAGGTTGAGCAAGCTTCCATGTCTATAAATCTGTGACTGCATGGCCTAAGGCACTGATAAAACTTATGTGACTTTCTTGTTGAGACTTCCAGGTAGAGACCATTATCTGTGTGCCCTTGGCTGGAAGGGATCTTTAGTGAACTAATAACAAAGAATTCTGTTTCTATTTGCTTTCTGACCCTGTTGCACCAGCTGATAGGCCTGCATAATGCTGTTATCAACAATTTATGGTCACCTCCTTGCCTCACTCTTATCAGCAAAGCTAATCACATTTTAAGCTTTTTGAGTTTTTCTTCAAATAATTGCTTGGCTTTACTGTCTAGCAAATCTTTAAATGGTGGTCTGATTCTTTGGTGTGGGAGAACTGGAAGATGGTTCTGGTAAACTCCAGTGATTTCTGCCTCAAGGAGGGACCTATTAAGAGAAAATGGCAGTGACACACTTTTTCTTTCTTTGCAAGGTGCTGTGGGCCTTGGCTCTGGCTGGCTCAATATTGGCTGACTTATTGATTTCTCTTCTGTGGGTGTCTCTAAAATTATCCATAATTCAAAGTTTATTACCAGCATTTCCCAATTACGTTTCTTAGTGAGTTGCTCTCAGAGATGTGATTGACTGGGTATTGTGAAAAGAAATACAAGAAGAAAAAAAAAAGATTGCAATGAAATAAAACTGGAGTCTTTGTAGGTTTTCTTTCTTTCTTTTTTTGGAGACTCATAAAGTCCCTTGTCATATCAAAGTCACTAAAACGTCCTGTAGTGAAGAAACCATTTCTACCTTGTTTAATCCACTTCTGTGAATAATGCTTTTGTGTGTGTATGAATAACAATTAGTGTTATAACAATTCTTAGCATCTTGGTGAGTATTCGGAAAATAATCTAGACTGTGCTGTGGATCCTTTGAACAGAGTTGAACCCTAATTGTAGCTTCTCTTTATAAGAACTCTTGAAAAACGTTTGACCTTGGCCACGAATTACGTCGCTAAGGGGTGACTCGACCTCACTAAGGGGTGACTGCATGAGTTCTCTTTGTGGATGTTCACTGGCTCTCCCTCCTTCTGTACCACACTGAGTGTATCCTTTGGGGTTCTGTGAGATGTCTTCTTTTCCAGATTCTTGGGCCTTTGTGTAGCTGAGTTAGGCTTCCAGGATCAGAGATGAGGGGAACATCACATCCTCTTGCTCCAGCCCCATACCTGTCTAGCAGCTCTGGCATAGGCCGGAAGGTAAGTGGCCCTTCTGGCTTCTGAAATCCAAGTTCTCCCATGCCTTCTTGCTCTTCTCTCATTGGGAATCTGGGCTGCCTGCTTCCTGTCTGGAGACTTGACATTCCCAGTCTTCACCTCATCTTCTTCCCACATACTGATTGGGGTGGTGCCTGTGCTTGCCTCTTTTGAGACTGGCTCTGATTTTAGTTTTGAAATGGGCACTCAAAAACCAAGGCACTGGTGCACTTGGGTGGCTTACTTAGTTAAGTGTCTGATTCTTGATTTCAGCTCGGGTCATGGTCTTATGGTTCATGAAATCAAACCCCACATTGGGCTCTGCACTGATAGCATGGAGCCTGCTTGTGATTTTCTCTCTCTCTCTCTCTCTCTCTCTGTTTCTCTCTCTTCCCCCCTCCTTTCCCCACCTCTCAAATAAGTAAAAACTTACCAGGTAGTGATCCCATTTGAGAGAAACCAGGGAGAGAAAGCGTCCCCCTAAAGAGAAACCCCAGTAAACATTTTGCTGCTGTTGTGTGCTTGAGTAGGTTAGCTCACTAGCGTCAATATGACGCAGTACTAGAAATGGAGTGGCCTAAACAATGGATATTTATTCTTCGCTCTTTTAGGCTAGATGTTCAGAGATCAGGATGTGGGCACATTTGGCTCCTTCTGAGAGCTGTGGGAGACAATGTGTTCCATGCCCCTTGCCTAGCTTCTGGTGGTTTGCTGGCCATCTTTGGCATTCTTTGACTTGTAGAAGTGTCCTTTGATCTCTGCCTCCATCTACACACAGCCTTCTTCCCGCCTTTGTGTTGGACTCCAGATTTCCCCTTTGTATAAGGACATGGGTCAGATTAGGTGACAGCCCACCCTATGACCTCATTTTAACTTGATTACCCCTATAAAGGCTCTAAATAAGGTCACATCTTGAGGTGCTGGGGGTTAGGACTTCAACCTATGAATTTGAGGGGGACCCAGTTCAACTCACACATTGAGCATTAGGCAGCACCAGAATGATGATCATACCATGGCCTTCTCCACCCTGATGGAAAGCTGGATAGACATTAGCTTGCCAAGACCCATGGGAAGCTGTGGTTTCCCCAGCAGTAGGAACATCAGACATTTTGGATCTATCCTTTGTTTAATGCTTATAGAGCATCAAGCAAGTTTGTATAAATTATCTCATTAAATCCTTATAAAACCACCCCACGTCCCTTAGATTCCTGCCAAACTCATCCCGGTGCCTACCTCATCCTTTGGGATTTCTAATCATTTACTTCTATTTTCCCACTCAAGCCCTGCAGGTCTCCTTGCTATTCCTGCATATCTGGTATTTCCCCATCCTGTATGCCCCACCACCCATTCCAACTCCCAGCTTCCTCCCTCCCTCCCCATTCTCATCTTTCTTCAAATGGCACACATCAGTGAGGCTTTTGTTGACCATCTTGTTTAAAATAACAGTACCTCTGGGGTGCCTGGTTGGCTCAGTCCCTTAGGCATCTGACTGTGGCTCAGGTCAAGATCTCATGGTTAGGTTTGTGGGCTTGAGACCTGCATTGGGCTCTGTCCTGACAGCTTGGAGCCTGGAGGCTCTTTTGCATTCTGTGTCTCCTCTCTCTCTGCCCCTCCCCTGCTTACTCTCTCTCTTTCTCAAAAAAATGAATAAACATTAAAAATTTTTTTAAATAACAATATCTCAGACACCCCAGAACACCTTACCCCTTCCTTGCTTTATTTTTCTCTGTAGCACTTATCATTGAATACATTCTATGATTTTCTTCTTTGTTGTTTGTTGTCAGTCTGTCTGTTTTAGAAGGTAAGCTCCCAGAGGGCAAAGATTTGTTTTCTGTTTTGTTCATTGCGGTAGCTCTAGCCCATCACATAACATTTAGCACATAGTAAGAGTTAAGAATATGTCTTTAGGGGCGCCTGGGTGGCTCAGTCGGTTAAGCGTCCGACTTCGGCTCAGGTCATGATCTCGTGGTCCGTGAGTTCGAGCCCCGCGTCGGGCTCTGTGCTGACAGCTCAGAGCCTGGAGCCTGTTTCAGATTCTGTGTCTCCCTCTCTCTCTGCCCCTCCCCTGTTCATGCGCTGTCTCTGTCTGTCTCAAAAATAAATAAACGTTAAAAAAAATTAAAAAAAAAAAAGAATATGTCTTTAGTGAATGGATGAGTGATTGGAGTACGTGTTACTACCCCAATTTACAGAAAAGAAAATAAATTCAGAGTGCTGAAAACCAAGAACAGAGCTAGAAGGCAGGGCCACAAATTAAAATCCACACTCTTAGAGATATGCAACTGAAAATCACACTGAGGTATCACCTCACCCCGTTGAGATGGCAACTATCAACCAAACAGAAAATAACAAGTGTTGGGGAAGATGTGGAGAGATTGGGACCCTCCAACACTGTGATGGGATTTTAAGATTGTACAACCACCATGGAAGATAGTGTTCCTCAGATAATTTAGACTGTAACTTCCGTATGACCCAGTAATTCCACTTCGAGATATATATCTGAAAGAACCGGAAGCACAAGCTCCAAGAGATACTTGCATGCATACACTTGTTCACAGCTGCACTGTTCACAGGAACCAAGAGCAAACAATTCCACTGTCTGCTGACAGGTAAATGGATTAAGAAAATGTGGTGTATACATAAAATAAAATATTGTTCACCCTTCAAAAGGAAGGAAATTCTGACCTATCCTAGAATGTGGATGAATGTGGAAGACATTATATTGAGTGAAATAAGATAGTCACAAAAAGACAAATACTGTAGGATTCCATTTATGTGAGGTACTCGAAATAGAGACCGAAAGTAGAAGGGTGGTTTTGAGGCCCCGGGTGGGATGGGGAAGTGCTTATTTAATGCATTTAGAATTTCAGTGTTACACATGAAACAAGTTCTGGATATCTGTTTCACAGCACTGTGAACGTACCTGACACTGGTCTGCATACTTCAAAATGGTTAAGATGGTAAAAAATAATAATGACAGTTATTGTTTATATAAAATTGTATTTAAAAAAAATCTATTCACTGGAATAAAATGAGGGAGAGTTTCATTGCAGAAAATGGCAACTCATAAATGTGGAAGGAATGTAAAAACATAGAGCCCAAACCATCCATCCTCTGTAGCCTCTTGGGGTGTTACCTCTTGGGTGTGCCTTCTGGGTGCTGGCGAATATCTGATATATATCAAATGGTAATGACCTCAGTAAGAGCTGCCTGTGTTCAGAATGAGAAGATACTGGTTCTGAACCTCACCATGAAACCAGATAGTGCCATCTCAGACTCATAGAATGCCTTTCCCTTCACAGAGACGAATCCCTTAATCAAGAGGAATCCAATGTTGGGGAGGTAAGCAGAGACCACATAGAAAAATGAAGGGCAAAAGCATTTGCTACATCTCTAGCAGAGGCACTTCTGCGTCAGAGCCAGACCACACCATAGAGTAATGGTATGAGTGGGGTGTTGAGGGAGTTTCTCTGAGCAGTTAGGGCAGGAAGTACAGAAGAGTTTGCGCTGGGCAAAAGTCAAAAATAGGGCCTGAAGAAATGTTTATAAACACTACATACCCAGGAAGTTGTTTTCCATCCAGGGATTAAAAGATGGGGAGCTTGGAGAGGGAAGAAATGGCTCCTCAGGGAATCTAAGAGACACTGGTGTGCTTGAGAATGGCTGGGATGCAGGCCTTGGAGGCATGTCTAGAGACACCTCAGGTCTTAGCCAGAACCAGAGCCTCCTCCCCCAACCGGGACCTGTGCCCGTGCAGGCGTAGTTATGGCCACGCACACCCTTGCAGTGTGAGGAACAGTTTGCCCGGATGCTTGTTGGCAGCTGGGAAGGAGGGAGAAGAAGGCATGGTTTTTGAAATCTTGGTCTCATGAAAAGTCCTCAAATTTGGATGGCGACGGTTGGGTTAATTTTACGTGTCACCTTCACTGGGTGAGCCATGAGGTGCTCAGATACTGGGTCATACATTATTCTGGGCATTTATATGCGAACATTTTTGGATGAAATTAGCATTTGAATTGGTAGACTGAATAAAGCAGATTGCTTTTACCAATGTAGGTGGGCCTCATCTACTTAGTTGCTGTGCTGGGTGGAACAAAACCTTACCCTTCTTCACGTAAGAGAATTCTTCTTGCCTGATGGCTTTTATGCTGGGACATTAGTTTTTTTCCTGCCTTCAGATGTGAACTGAAGCATTAGCAATTCCTGGATCTCAACTTGTCAGCCTTTGGACTGGAAGTAAACCATCCGCCCTCTTGGGTCTCCAGCTTACCCATTCTCCCTGTAGATCTTGGGATTTGCCTGCCTCCATAACTGCGTGAGCCACTTCTTTATAATAAATACCACCCCCCATACATAAATATGTGTGTATGTGCACATGTGCACACATATATACATACATCCCATTGGTTCACTTTCTCTGGAGAACCCTGACTAGTGGTGCAAGTTAGGAGTTAGGAACTTATGCTCCATGAGCCAAATCCAGCCTGCACCTGTTGTTGTACGACCATGAACTAAGAATGGTTTTTACCATAAATATTTGTAATCATTGTGATGTCAGGAACATGAACTTTGAACCCCAAGTAAGCAAAAGTCCTGCACCCTCACATTCTTCTCATTAGTGTAGGCTTGTATCACTAATACTTACACTTATAAACTTGGAAATTCATCAACAAAACATAGTGGAAATTTGTTTTCTTCTTTTAAATGTAATTTCTACACCCCGTGTGGGGCTTGAACTCAGGACCCTGACGTCAAGAGTCACATGCTCTACTGACTAAGCCAGCCAGGAGCTCCCTGTTTTCTCTCTTGTTATAAAAATGTCAAGATAACATTCTTGATTTTATCTCTTGACCCACCTATCCTAAAATACTTACTACCGGGTCTTTAATCAAAAGGTTTGCTGACCCCTCACCTAAATGCTAATCTTTTGCTCTAAGTGAAAAAAATTCTGGGTACCGAAAAGCCACCCAACACTCTTTGTGTGTTTTGCTTTTTCAACTTTAAAAAGTATCTGTGTTAATATTCTGTTAATTTTTAACATTAAAAAATGAAATCAAAGAAATTTTCCCAGTGGGCATAATTAGAGCAACACTCGCATCTTTTCTTACTGATGAAGGTAAATGCTGGTGAGGAGACAGGCTGCCTCTTCCCTGTCTGGCTGGCTGCAGGCTTTGTGTGCTGCCCAGCTTGGAAGTAGGCTGGGTATTGATGATGTAGTATCAGCACTGACTTGTGCCAGCCCTTTCCCCTGGCTCCAGGCAGCTTGAGTCCCTGCAGTCCTGTTTGTCACTGCTTTCTCTTATTTGCTGCCTTTCAACCCGTCTTTATGAAGCCATCTTGGATTTGTCTTGAAGTGTGCTTTGTTCGTGGTGGAAATGGTGAGGGCTGGGCTAGCCTCACAATGCCCTGTGGAGAGAGCTGCTGCACCCCACCCAGGTCCTCCAGCCTTGCTTCCTGGGCGACACCTGGGAGGCTTTTTGCCCAAGGCCACTGAGAAGCCATTCTGACGGGAGAAAAAAACCGGGTTTTCCAAACAGTGGCCTTGTCTGAAGCATGGTCCTGAGTGGTAGTTTTTATGTGTCCACCCATCAGGAAAGGCAGTCATGCTCACAGAGGTCAGGTTTTCATCTAGATAAGCTAAGAGGAGACCTACCCTCGCCTTCCTTGGAGAGGTACAACTTTGGATCCCAGAGGCAGAGACGGGATTCCTGAACTGCAAAGCATGCCTTGTCAGGCAGTCTGGTTCTGAAGAAAGGTTTTTCCTACCTCAGGACTTTTGCACTTGGCTTCTAGAGCTGTGTGGAACATCCTTGCCCGTGCTTTTTGCGTGGCTGCGCCTTTCTCAAACTGTTAGCTTGCAGGTTAAATATTTAGAGAGGTCTTCTCTGATAATCCGGGTTAAAGTATCATATCCCTCCCCGAGTGTTCATTCATATATCATATTTTATAAACTATGTGATATTTCCAGGAACTCTTCTGAGGATTAGGGGTAAAAAACACAAATAGTCAAAACCTCTGTGTTTTTGCAGTATTTGTCAAACGTTAGCATGCACCTAAATCATCTGGTGGGCTTGGTAAAACAGATACCTTGACCCATGATTGCCTGAGTCAGTTGATGTTGGTGGGGCCCAAGAATCTGCACTTGGAGCAATACTCCAGGTGCCGCTGGGGCTGCTGGTCCAGGGACCCCACTGGTCTGGTGGGTAAGTCTCCTCTCAGACCTGTGCTTGCTTGTTTCCATGTCACAATCGTGATAAGTCTTTGCAAGTCTTTTTATTTCTTTGTTTACTCGTGTGTCTTTTTTCTCAATGGGTACTCTGTGAGGGGGGATCATCTCTGCCTTGTCCCCAGTGTATCTCCCATGCCTAGCCGGTGACCAGCGTATAATAGGTGCTCCAGAGATAGATGAAGGGGTGAAGACCAGTGGACAGCAAGAAAAAGCCTCTCGTTCTTCCTCCCTGTGAACACCCCTCTCAATTTAGCCACTTCCATTTTCCACGAGAAATCTTAGAAGGAGGGACAAGCAGAACCTGAGTTAATCTCTCATCCCCAGTGAGAACCTCATGTATTTAGTCAGATGACTTCAGCGAAAGCAGTGCTTTATGACACACGCAGTAAGATTACAGAGTAGGTGAGTAAGAGGTAAGAGTGAGAGGCAGACAGAGAGACAGATCGAGACTATGTGATGGTAGGTTGTTCACAGGTATAGAATGGGTGGTAGGAGGAAGGATTTTGCATCAGAGACCCCGTGGCATTGAAGCTTCCAGGCAGTCTTTAACAAGAGTTCCTAGAATTCGGGCAGTGAGAGAATTCTTGCCGAGGGCCATCTTTGTGCCCAGGTTTTTTAGATTAGAGAGAACTCTGTGCAGTGAAATCTCATGCAGGCAACTAGGGGCAAGCCAGTCAATTTTACCTCATGCCTGGAGATAGACCCTTGTCCCATGCCAGTTACAGCAGAGCTCACAGTGTCTTTGTAACTTACAGCAAGACGTATTAGAAGTTTTCTAAAGAATGTTTTGGTATTTGGCACCACTTGCAATTGATGATTTCATAAGAGATGCAAAGCGTCTTAGTCTGTTCTGGCTAATGTTAACAAAATACCATAGACTGGGTGGCTTCAAAACAGCAGAAATTTATTTCTCACAGTTGTGGACGCTCAAGTCCAAGATCATAGTTGAGTTCCAGCAAAGGCTCTCTTCTGTGTTGTCAAGGGCTGCCTTCTTGTTGTATCCTTGCTTGGCAGAAGTGGGGAGGAAGCTCTCTGGGGCCCCTTTCGTAAGGCCACTAATCCCATTCATGAGGACTCTGTCCTCATGAGCTAATCACCTTGCAGGGGCCCCATCTTCTGATACCATCACCTTGGGGGTTAGGTTTCAACATATGAATTTTAGGGGATACAAATATTCAATATGTAACACCAAAGGAGGCTTGAGTCATACCCTGAGCAGTTCCTAAGCCTATAAGGTATAATTTATTTCCTTGGCACCTAAATAAATAAAAGCACCCTCAGCACAAATGTAGGGACACTGGCCTCATTTTGCCTTGGATCCATTCTACCCTCAGATGAGAAACAACCTAGTATTTAATACTTCTTTGCAAGAATTGTGAACTCAATAAAAAGTGGCATATATAAATTCATTTTCTGACAGACTGTGTGTATATCTCATCAGTGTTTGCAACAATCTGTGCTCTCAAGAGGCCAAAGGAAATTTGGTTTGAGAGTTACAAGACATGAA
Organism: Prionailurus viverrinus; assembly: GCF_022837055.1. Classification (NCBI taxonomy): domain Eukaryota; kingdom Metazoa; phylum Chordata; class Mammalia; order Carnivora; family Felidae; genus Prionailurus; species Prionailurus viverrinus. The sequence goes on from NC_062562.1 coordinate 39,905,543, forward strand.
TTATTTTTTAATTGTGATTTTAATTGTGATTGTGGACATACATCATAAAGTTTACTATTTCAACCATTGTAAGTACACAATTCAGTGCATTACGTTTGTAATATTGTACAACCAGCACCACTGTTTCCAAAACCTTTTCATCATGTTGAACAGAATACTTTGTAACCATTAAGCACTAATTCTCTCCCTCTCTCCCTCAGTTCCCTATAATCACATTTTGGCTTTCCGTCTATGTATTTATTCTGTGTATTTCATATAACTGTAATGATACCTTATTTGTCTCTTTCTGTTTGGCTTATTTCATTTTGCATAATGTTTTCATTGTTTATGTTGCGACATTTATCAGGATGCTCTTCCTTTTTATGGCTGAATAATATTCCACTGAATGCATAGATCACATTTTGTTTATTCATCTTTTTTTTTTTTTTTTTTTTTTTTTTTTTTTTTTTTTTTTTTTTTTATGAAATTTATTGACAAATTGGTTTCCATACAACACCCAGTGCTCATCCCAAAAGGTGCCCTCCTCAATACCCATCACCCACCCTCTCCTCCCTCCCACCCCCCATCAACCCTCAGTTTGTTCTCAGTTTTTAAGTCTCTTATGCTTTGGCTCTCTCCCATTCTAACCTCTTTTTTTTTTTTTTTCCTTCCCCTCCCCCATGGGTTCCTGTGAAGTTTCTCAGGATCCACATAAGAGTGAAACCATATGGTATCTGTCTTTCTCTGTATGGCTTATTTCACTCAGCATCACACTCTCCAGTTCCATCCACGTTGCTACGAAAGGCCATATTTCATTTTTTCTCATTGCCACGTAATATTCCATTGTGTATATAAACCACAATTTCTTTATCCATTCATCAGTTGATGGACATTTAGGCTCTTTCCATAATTTGGCTATTGTTGAGAGTGCTGCTATGAACATTGGGGTACACGTGGCCCTATGCATCAGCGCTCCTGTATCCCTTGGATAAATTCCTAGCAGTGCTATTGCTGGGTCATAGGGTAGGTCTATTTTTAATTTTCTGAGGAACCTCCACACTGCTTTCCAGAGCGGCTGCACCAATTTGCATTCCCACCAACAGTGCAAAAGGGTTCCCGTTTCTCCACATCCTCTCCAGCATCTATAGTCTCCGGATTTGTTCATTTTGGCCACTCTGACTGGCGTGAGGTGATACCTGAGTGTGGTTTTGATTTGTATTTCCCTGATAAGGAGCGACGCTGAACATCTTTTCATGTGCCTGTTGGCCATCCGGATGTCTTCTTTAGAGAAGTGTCTATTCATGTTTTCTGCCCATTTCTTCACTGGGTTATTTGTTTTTCGGGTGTGGAGTTTGGTGAGCTCTTTATAGATTTTGGATACTAGCCCTTTGTCCGATATGTCATTTGCGAATATCTTTTCCCATTCCGTTGGTTGCCTTTTAGTTTTGTTGGTTGTTTCCTTGGCTGTGCAGAAGCTTTTTATCTTCATAAGGTCCCAGTAATTCACTTTTGCTTTTAATTCCCTTGCCTTTGGGGATGTGTCGAGTAAGAGATTGCTACGGCTGAGGTCAGAGAGGTCTTTTCCTGCTTTCTCCTCTAAGGTTTTGATGGTTTCCTGTCTCACATTTAGGTCCTTTATCCATTTTGAGTTTATTTTTGTGAATGGTGTGAGAAAGTGGTCTAGTTTCAACCTTCTGCATGTTGCTGTCCAGTTCTCCCAGCACCATTTGTTAAAGAGGCTGTCTTTTTTCCATTGGATGTTCTTTCCTGCTTTGTCAAAGATGAGTTGGCCATACGTTTGTGGGCCTAGTTCTGGGGTTTCTATTCTATTCCATTGGTCTATGTGTCTGTTTTGGTGCCAATACCATGCTGTCTTGATGATGACAGCTTTGTAGTAGAGGCTAAAGTCTGGGATTGTGATGCCTCCTGCTTTGGTCTTCTTCTTCAAAATTCCTTTGGCTATTCGGGGCCTTTTGTGGTTCCATATGAATTTTAGGATTGCTTGTTCTAGTTTCGAGAAGAATGCTGGTGCAATTTTGATTGGGATTGCATTGAATGTGTAGATAGCTTTGGGTAGTATTGACATTTTGACAATATTTATTTTTCCAATCCATGAGCAGGGAATGTCTTTCCATTTCTTTAAATCTTCTTCAATTTCCTTCATAAGCTTTCTATAATTTTCAGCATACAGATCCTTTACATCTTTGGTTAGATTTATTCCTAGGTATTTTATGCTTCTTGGTGCAATTGTGAATGGGATCAGTTTCTTTATTTGTCTTTCTGTTGCTTCATTGTTAGTGTATAAGAATGCAACTGATTTCTGTACATTGATGTTGTATCCTGCAACTTTGCTGAATTCCTGTATCAGTTCTAGCAGACTTTTGGTGGAGTCTATCGGATTTTCCATGTATAATATCATGTCATCTGCAAAAAGCGAAAGCTTGACTTCATCTTTGCCAATTTTGATGCCTTTGATTTCCTTTTGTTGTCTGATTGCTGATGCTAGAACTTCCAGCACTATGTTAAACAGCAGCGGTGAGAGTGGGCATCCTTGTCGTGTTCCTGATCTCAGGGAAAAAGCTCTCAGTTTTTCCCCGTTGAGGATGATGTTAGCTGTGGGCTTTTCATAAATGGCTTTTATGATCTTTAAGTATGTTCCTTCTATCCCGACTTTCTCAAGGGTTTTTATTAAGAAAGGGTGCTGGATTTTGTCGAAGGCCTTTTCTGCATCGATTGACAGGATCATATGGTTCTTCTCTCTTTTTTTGTTAATGTGATGTATCACGTTGATTGATTTGCGAATGTTGAACCAGCCCTGCATCCCAGGAATGAATCCCACTTGATCATGGTGAATAATTCTTTTTATATGCCGTTGAATTCGATTTGCTAGTACCTTATTGAGAATTTTTGCATCCATATTCATCAGGGATATTGGCCTGTAGTTCTCTTTTTTTACTGGGTCTCTGTCTGGTTTAGGAATCAAAGTAATACTGGCTTCATAGAATGAGTCTGGAAGTTTTCCTTCCCTTTCTATTTCTTGGAATAGCTTGAGAAGGATAGGTATTATCTCTGCTTTAAACGTCTGGTAGAACTCCCCTGGGAAGCCATCTGGTCCTGGACTCTTATTTGTTGGGAGATTTTTGATAACCGATTCAATTTCTTCACTGGTTATCGGTCTGTTCAAGCTTTCTATTTCCTCCTGATTGAGTTTTGGAAGAGTGTGGTTGTTCAGGAATTTGTCCATTTCTTCCAGGTTGTCCAGTTTGTTGGCATATAATTTTTCATAGTATTCCCTGATAATTGTTTGTATCTCTGAGGGATTGGTTGTAATAATTCCATTTTCATTCATGATTTTATCTATTTGGGTCATCTCCCTTTTCTTTTTGAGAAGCCTGGCTAGAGGTTTGTCAATTTTGTTTATTTTTTCAAAAAACCAACTCTTGGTTTCGTTGATCTGCTCTACAGTTTTTTTACTTTCTATATTGTTTATTTCTGCCCTGATCTTTATTATTTCTCTTCTTCTGCTGGGCTTAGGCTGCCTTTGCTGTTCTGCTTCTAGTTCCTTTAGGTGTGCTGTTAGATTTTGTATTTGGGATTTTTCTTGTTTCTTGAGATAGGCCTGGATTGCAATGTATTTTCCTCTCAGGACTGCCTTTGCTGCGTCCCAAAGCGTTTGGATTGTTGTATTTTCATTTTCATTTGTTTCCATATATTTTTTAATTTCTTCTCTAATTGCCTGGTTGACCCACTCATTCGTTAGTAGGGTGTTCTTTAACCTCCATGCTTTTGGAGGCTTTCCAGACTTTTTTCTGTGGTTGATTTCAAGCTTCATAGCATTGTGGTCTGAAAGTAAGCATGGTATAATTTCAATTCTTGTAAACTTATGAAGGGCTGTTTTGTGACCCAGTATATGATCTATCTTGGAGAATGTTCCATGTGCACTCGAGAAGAAAGTATATTCTGTTGCTTTGGGATGCAGAGTTCTAAATATATCTGTCAAGTCCATCTGATCCAATGTCTCATTCAGGGCCCTTGTTTCTTTATTGACCGTGTGTCTAGATGATCTATCCATTTCTGTAAGTGGTGTATTAAAGTCCCCTGCAATGACCACATTCTTATCAATAAGGTTGCTTATGTTTATGAGTAATTGTTTTATATATTTGGGGGCTCCGGTATTCGGTGCATAGACATTGATAATTGTTAGCTCTTCCTGATGGATAGACCCTGTAACTATTATATAATGTCCTTCTTCATCTCTTGTTACAGCCTTTAATTTAAAGTCTAGTTTGTCTGATATAAGTATGGCTACTCCAGCTTTCTTTTGGCTTCCAGTCGCATGATAAATAGTTCTCCATCCCCTCACTCTCAATCTAAAGGTGTCCTCAGGTCTAAAATGAGTCTCTTGTAGACAGCAAATAGATGGGTCTTGTTTTTTTATCCATTCTGATACCCTATGTCTTTTGGTTGGCGCATTTAATCCATTTACATTCAGTGTTATTATAGAAAGATACGGGTTTAGAGTCATTGTGATGTCTGTATGTTTTATGCTTGTAGTGATGTCTCTGGGACTTTGTCTCACAGGGTCCCCCTTAGGATCTCTTGTAGGGCTGGTTTAGTGGTGACAAATTCCTTCAGTTTTTGTTTGTTTGGGAAGACCTTTATCTCTCCTTCTATTCTAAATGACAGACTTGCTGGATAAAGGATTCTCGGCTGCATATTTTTTCTGTCTAGCACCCTGAAAATCTCGTGCCAATTCTTTCTGGCCTGCCAAGTTTCAAAAGAGAGATCAGTCACGAGTCTTATAGGTCTCCCTTTATATGTGAGGGCACGTTTACCCCTTGCTGCTTTCAGAATTTTCTCTTTATCCTTGTATTTTGCCAGTTTCACTATGATATGTCGTGCAGAAGATCGATTCAAGTTACGTCTGAAGGGAGTTCTCTGTGCCTCTTGGATTTCAATGCCTTTTTCCTTCCCCAGTTCAGGGAAGTTCTCAGCTATTATTTCTTCAAGTACCCCTTCAGCACCTTTCCCTCTCTCTTCCTCCTCTGGGATACCAATTATGCGTATATTATTTCTTTTTAGTGTATCACTTAATTCTCTAATTTTCCCCTCATACTCCTGGATTTTTTTATCTCTCTTTTTCTCAGCTTCCTCTTTTTCCATAACTTTATCTTCTAGTTCACCTATTCTCTCCTCTGCCTCTTCAAGCCGAGCTGTGGTGGTTTCCATTTTGTTATGCATTTCGTTTAAAGCGTTTTTCAGCTCCTCGTGACTGTTCCTTAGTCCCTTGATCTCTGTAGCAAGAGATTCTCTGCTGTCCTGTATACTGTTTTCAAGCCCAGCGATTAATTTTATGACTATTATTCTAAATTCACTTTCTGTTATATTATTTAAATCCTTTTTGATCAGCTCATTAGCTGTTGTTATTTCCTGGAGATTTTTCTGAGGGGAGTTCTTCCGCTTGGTCATTTTGGATAGTCCCTGGAGTGGTGCAGACCTGCAGGGCACTTCCCCTGTGCTGTAGTGTATAACTGGAGTTGGTGGGCGGGGCCGCAGTCAGACCTGATGTCTGTCCCCAGCCCACCACTGGGGCCACAGTCAGACTGGTGTGTGCCTTCTCTTCCCCTCTCCCAGGGGCGGGATTCACTGTGGGGTGGTGTGGCTCGTCTGGGCTACTTGCACCGTGCCAGGCTTGTGATGCTGGGGATCTGGCGTATTAGCTGGGGTGGGTAGGCAAGGTGCTCGGGGGCAGGAGGGGCAGGCTTAGATCGCTTCTCCTTAGGTGATCCACTTCAGGAGGGGCCCTGTGGCAGCGGGAGGGAGTCAGATCCGCTGCCGGAGGTTTGGCTCCGCCGAAGCGCAGAGTTGGGTGTTTGCGCGGAGCGAGCAAGTTCCCCGGCAGGAACAGGTTCTCTTTGGGATTTCGGCTGGGGGATGGGCGGGGGAGATGGCGCTGGCGAGCGCCTTTGTTCCCCACCAAACTGAGCTCTGTTGTCAGGGGGCTCAGCAGCTCTCCCTCCCTTTGTCCTCCAGCCTTCCCGTTTTCCGAGCAGAGCTGTTAACTTATGACCTCCCAGACGCTAAGTCGCGCTTGTTGTGGGAACACAGTCCGTCAGGCCCCTCCGCTTTTGCAAGCCAGACTCGGTGGCTGTGCTTGGCCGGCGAGCCGCCCCTCCGCCCCGGCTCCCTCCCGCCAGTCCGTGGAGCGCGCACCGCCTCGCCGCCCTTCCTACCCTCTTCCGTGGGCCTCTCGTCTGCGTTTGGCTCCGGCGACTCCGTTCTGCTAATCCTCTGGCGGTTTTCTGGGTTATTTAGGCAGATGTAGATGGAATCTAAGTGATCAGCAGGACGTGCGGTGAGCCCAGCGTCCTCCTAAGCCGCCATCTTGCCGCCGACTCTTGTTTATTCATCTTTTAATGGACACTTGTGTTGTTTCCATATTTTGGCTGTTAGGAATGGTACTGCTGTGAACATTAGTTTACAAATAGCTTTTGAGTCCCTGCTTTCAGGTTTTTTGTTTTTGTTTTTTTGTTTTTGTTTTGTTTTTTAGAATAGTTTCCCAGAATGGCTGCACCGTTTTTACATTCCCGCCAGTAATGTATGTGTTCTGATTTCTCCACTCCTCACCAACACTCATTATTTTGTTTCTGTTTTGTTCTGGTTTCAATAGTAGTCATTCTAGTGGATATGAAGTTGTACCTCGTTGTGGCTCTGATTTGCATTTCCCCAGTGACTAGTGATGTTGAGCATCTTTTCATGTGCCTATTGGTCTTGTTCATCTTTTGGGGAGAACTGTCTTTTGAAGTCCTTTGCCCATTTTTAAATTGGGTTATCTTTTTGCCATTGAGTTTGATTAAGGTGGGCCCCTAATCTCATATGACTGGAGGTCTTTATATATTCTGGATATTAAATCCTTATCAGACATATGATTTGCAAGTATTTTCTCCAGTTATGTAAATTGTGTTTTCACTTTCTTAATAACGTCCATTAGTGCACAAAGTTTTTAATTTTGATGAAGTCAAATTTATCTATTTTGTCTTTTGTTTCATACATTTTGACATCATTTTTAAAAATCCATTGCCTAATCCAAGGTCGTGAAGATGACATGAGATTTTCTGGACTAGGAGATCATCAGCATTTGTTATGATTTGGTTTAAGACAGTACACTGGTTTGTGAATCCCCTGAATTATATGCACAATTTTGTGCTTGTCTGCAGTTTTAAAGAGATCTCTGTATTAAAGATAAATAACAAGGGAACATTCTGGAATCATATGAATTACTGGCTGCTTGCTTTAGAGTTTTGTCTGCTGACATCTCCCGAAGCATCACTTTGAGAGGCAGGTGTCCTGGCTCACCCTGTGGCAAGATCTGGAACACGTAGTAGATCTTTCACACTTGGAGGTCTTTTCTCTTTATATATGCTGAGTATTTATGAGTTTTAGTGGGTTTTAAGAAACACATTTAATATTTGGCCTTGTTTCTAAATGTAACACTATATACTTCCTTTGGAATTATGCTTGATGTTAATTGAAGGAATGAATTCCAAGTCTGGTTTGTAAATTGTATTTGTTCATAAGGGAAATCAGATCATGATAGCTTTGGTATATATTAAAGAAGTGACTCTAGTGAAGAGGAGGAAAAAGCAGGAGGGTTAATGGAGTAGAAAATAGAAACAGGTTGTAATTCCTGAAAAGGCTGGGTCAGAAAGAGCCAGAAGATTGAAAAATTGATGAAGAAAAATTGGTCAGGTACAAGCCCTTCACCAAAGTACTCCTTAAAATGTTGGCTTGGAATCCAGAAAGGGGGCATGCACATGTTCTTAAGGTAACAAAGTCCATAAATGCTCATAACAAGCCTCGGGTTATGGTGAAGGTGGCTCTTAGAAACTCATTTTTTCTTTAGAACCGATACCCCTTATTCCCAAGACTGCGCTACAACCGTTCTGGGTAAATGTGAGGCATTTGCAAAGCCCATGTTCCTTGTCTTAAATGTGTCCTTCCCAGGAAGTGGAAAGGCTTAAATTATATTTAATTAGGATTTATTCAGCTCCTCTGTGCTTTCAGTTGATCAGCACTGAGAAACTTGTTTATGGAGGTGAGTGTTTACTGCCTTTGGAAATCTGTGGCCTCTGCTTAGGATACCTTGGAGATTACTTCTGGAGAGAAACTCTGAATGAGTGGCAGCAGGGGTTGGAAAACCTCCCTCTGATACAGAGTCACCCTGTTAGTTCACACAGTGGGTCACAACTCAGGGGAGGTGTTTCAGAAGGTTGGCTAATCAGAGAAGCTGTGTGGTCCTAAAACTACTTAAATTGTCTTCTTCATTTTACACTCGGTAGGACCATTACATCAGGTCAGATTCTTACCTCCGGATAGTGGTAATACCTGAGAGGAACGGCTTTAGCTGGGAAGGAAGGGAGGTGGAAACTTACTCTTTCTTAGCTCCTGATCTGTGTGCTCTTGATAGGTGATGGAAAAAGAAGCCTGGATAGGGAGATGGGTTCTTACCAATGGTCACCTTGGGTAACTCTGCAGAAGTCAATTGACCAACCTTGTTAAAGTTATCATCTACAATAGCATAGAAGTGGGAAGCAACAGGGTTATAGACAGATTTATCCCTGCGTTGGAGAAAGACACAAAATGATTAGCACAGGTTATGCAGATACTTACTGACTAAATGTTTGTATGCCTCCCAAATTCATGTCCTGAAGCCCTAACCCCCATTGTATTGGCATATCGAAGTTGGGCCTTTGGGAGGTAATTAAGTTTAGACGAAGTCCTGATGGCGTCTCCATTATGGGATTAGTGTCCTTATAAGAAGAGAAAGACACCAGAGCTCCCTGTCTCCCCACAATGGAGAAATAGCCATCTACAAGCCACAAGCCAGAAAGAGAATTGTCATCAAAACCTGATCATGCTGGCACCCTGGTCTTACACTTCTACTCAGTCTCCAGAAGTGTGAGAAATAGATTTCTGTTGTTTAAGCTTGAGCTAAGTAAGACATAAACAAGCCAGTCTGGTATCTGCTGCAATATGAGCCTGTCTCAGAGTGAAAATCCATGGGCCCCCTGTCAAGGAAATGCTATTTCTGAGCACAGTGATTAAGAATGGCTGGAAAGAATTGGTTTTTCCTTTCCCCTTAGTTGTGTACTAGCTCTTTCACTTTGAGCAAGTAGCTTCCCTAAGTCTTGTTTGTTTTCTCACCTGCAAAAGAAGGATAACAATCCTACCCATCTCGTAGGCTCTTTATGCTCAAGCAGGTTAACACATATAAACGTTTGGCATAGTTTCTAGCACACATTAGGTGCTCAATAAATGTTGGCCATATTGAATGGCTATTTATGGTCATGCAGAGAGTTTGGCTCTTTCCTACCTCACCAGTCCTAGCACCCACCATTCTCTCCACTGCTTTGTGAGCATAAGCGACACTGGCTGTCTTTGGGTGTTTTTGTTTTTTTGTTTCAAGTAAGCCATGTCTCTCCCACCTCAGGGCCTTTGCATATGCTGTTTCCTCTGCCTCGAATATAACCACTCTCTTTGCCTAGTTAACTCACATCCAACCATTGGCTTTCAGCTCAACCATAACTTTTTTGGGAAACCTTCCTTGAATTCTGTGGCACTAGCTCTCTCTCCACCCCCTGTTGTAACCATGCTGGCATATTTTTTCAAGTATTTTTGTGATGATTGGGTTATGATTTTTCTTTCCCAACAGAAAGCTTTATGAGAACTCACTGTGGCCTTAAACTCTGCAGGACTGAAGAAATCCATGCTGTGTTTTGATGTAGCTCCCAGAGCACAAGGATGGCAACTGTTCCTCAGAGCTGAAAATGCTAAGTCAAACCTATAATGTCCGGGGTGGCAGCTAAGGGAAGAGAGCTAAATGCACAATTCAACCTGATCCTAATATATTTCTGAGAGACTGAGGTCTAGACAGTTTCATTTGGCTTGTGAGGACTTTGGCAAGACTCAACAAATAGGTAAGCAAGTTTAACTCTATAATAGCCCCACTGAAGAAAGAGTCGTTAATGGCCCATTTTTCATTTTAAAAAGTAGCTGAGTGCACTGAGGTCAGCATTCTGCCATTGGAAGGCAAAACCCCATTCCTGGCAAATCACAGGCCCCCTTGGACAGCGCTCTTTCAGGATCAGTTGAAACTGGAAGCTAAAACAAAATGGATCATTTAAGCAGAAAAACCCATCTGAATGAAACCCAAAGAACCATGCTTTGTTTTCTACCTGCTTTAGGGAATTCACATTTAATCAGAATTGAAGGCTACAGCATTTGCCATGAGAATTCTTGCATATTATCTCGGTTTTAGTGATTTCTTTTTAATTAGTTGCTGCTCGGCAGAAATCCTAATGTGCTTCAAACAATCAGGAGACAGATAAAACTGGGAGTTACACTTGCTTATGGTACAACTGTGTTTGCTTTCTTGGTTTGGGGCAATTTTGCTAACAAGTGACCTGTAACCTACTTCTAAAGCTACCAGTAGATAATTATTTGGTAAATTTTCATACTTCAGTTTATGATACTAATTAGTTCTCCAACCAGTATTCCCCAGGCAACGCCTGTAGTCCTACCTCATCACATTTGTGATTCTTGCGACTCGGGATCTCCTGTTTTCATTTAAAAGATGAAAAGCTTAATTTGAGCCCCCAAATTCCTGTATTTTTATGTGTTGTCTGTCATATGTTCTTGCCAGGAGAGTTAGAATACTCTGTAATTTAAAACTCAAAGGGAACCGAGCAAAATGCTTGTCGTTTTGAAGCAATTTCTTTTATTGCAGTCATGACCGTATTAAAAGTAATAACATAACTTGAACAGACTTCAAGTTACTTCTTGAGAAACAGATGGAGGCACCGTGGAGACAGGTGAAGGGTTTGGCGTCAGGTGGTTGCAAATTCAAATCACATCCCTACACTCAACTGGGCAAATTTCATCATAATCTGAGTCTAAACTGTTGATAAGGCCATCTGCCTTGCACAACTGCCCCACCTTTGGTGAGATCACATGGTGGTTTTGCACACTCATGCTTGATAATCTCTATCAGTGCTATGCAATAGAAATAGATTATGTACCACATAGGTAATTAAAATTTTTCTAGGAGCCACATTAAAGATGAAATTAAAATTATTTTATTTAGCCCAACACGTGTGAAATATTACCATTTCAATATGCATACAAATTGAAATGTCCTTTTTAAATTTTTTAGTAGTCTTTTAAATTCATTTTATTAAAACATTTCAGTTTAGGTTAGCCATATTTTAAATGTTCAACAGCCAGATATGGCTAGGGCCTCCTGTATTGAACCATGTAGCAGTGAATCATTAATAAATTCTCATTTCTATCCCTTTGGGGTTTTTTTTTTGTTTGTTTGTTTTTGAGAGAGAGGGTGTGAGAAAGGGGCAGAGAGAATCCATGCAGGGTCTGCATTGTCAGCACAGAGCCCAAAGCGGGGTGCAAGCTCACGAGCCATGACATCATGACCTGACCTCAAGTCGGATGCTTAAAGGACTGAGCCACCCACAGGCCCCATCCCTTTGTATTTTAGGAGTACTGTTTAAATTTGAGTTTTCCAGCCAATGGAGTGACTGATGTGAAGAAGTGGGAATCTGTCTTGTAAGTCTGAAATTTATGTAGCTATGAGAGGAATAACCATGAGCACAATGACTGTTAGAGTATAGTTGCTAGTGGTTTCTTGAGTTTTAATTGCCATAGGCAGTATGGTTCTAATGGGGAAAAAATGTATTCCTTCACATCAAAAGTGGGCATCCAAATCAAACAGTGCTATCAGGTACAACTAAAAACAGCTTGAAAAAGAAATCCATAGAATTGTCTGGTTTAGTTGGTCTAATGTTTAGGTTTTTAGATCTTGAGGCCCATGAATGGACTTTAGGGGGCACATAAGTCCTTTAAAATTATTCACAACTCATCAGTGTTATTTATTAAAAAAATTTTTTTTAACATTTATTCATTTTTGAGAGAGATAGAGTGTGAGTGGGAGAGGGGCAGAGAGAGGGAGACACAGAATCTGAACCAGGCTCCAGGCTCTGAGCTGTCAGCACAGTGCCTGATGAGGGGCTTGAACTCACTGACCATGAGATTATGACCTGAGTTGAGGTCAGATGCCTAACTGACTGAGCCACCTAGGCACCCCTCAATGTTACTTATTATAGGTCTATTTTTCTGTGTAGAGAATCCATAGCTTCTGTTAGATTCTTACATCGGCCAAGGAAATCAGGGAAATAAAGTATCAGCAGCTGGGGCAGTAGAAAAGTCTGTTGGTTCCAGAGGAACTTCTGTTGACACAGGAGCTAGGCTTTGACACCAGTGAGAACAGAAGTTCTAAATTGTCTTGTCACTATTACCCAGGAAAATCCCTCAACTCAACCACAGGCTGGGAAATGCCAGCACCACAAGGCACTTGGGAGCTCAAATTCACTGAAGAAATGGCAGATTCATGTCTCCTGGCTTATGCTCACTCCAGAGTATCCACTGGTAAAATGTGTTTATTTTTTGGTTGAGGGCACAAGTTGAATGCATCTGAATTAACTGTATATATCTACCTCTTTTGTGTCGCCATGGCACTAACAGCTGTGGGAATAGGTGGTTGGTTCTAAATTCAAATTCCCATTTGTTTATTAAATGAGCCCCATTTTTCTCCTCGAGCCTCTTGCTCATGGATAAAATGATTTCTGATTTGTCTTTGAATTTCTTTTTGGAGTGGATTTGCTCAATTAGATTTGGAAACCTGTCACATTGCAAATTGTGACCAAATGTATTTATATGATGGAATGATTTTTTTTCATTTAATCTTTATTTTTGGGAGAGAGCGAGCGAGCAAGTGGGGGAGGAACACAAAGAGATGGAGACACAGAATTCAAAGCAGGCTCCAGGCTCCAAGCTATCAGCACAGAGCCCGAGGCGGGGCTTGAACCCATTAACTATGAGATCCTGACCTGAGCTGAAGTCAGACGCTTAACCAACTGAGCCACCCAGGCACCCCTATATGATAGAATGATTTTACAAGTAAGTTGTAATGGAAGGATCTAGAATTGGACTTGTTTTTAAGTGGCACTGGCTGACTCCTAAATCTGGAGGCATGTGGGAAGCTCTGGTGAGAAACTTCTCTACTTTTGTTGTCACATGATTGGACTGGAGCTCTTGGTTGTTGTGGCCATATACGTGCTTCTGACCTTGAGGGAGAACAGACAAGGGGAGGAAAGCTATTTCCCCTCAGAAACCTGCATACTTCTATGTGTCTTACAGCAGTGTTTATGGTCTGTGAAACGTGAACTAGGAAGAAAGGTTGTGAGATAAGAGAGCACTATAGATGCGTGTCTTCTGGGAGCCGAGGGTCCGGTTCTGTTAGCTGGTGAACTTGGGAGAATATAGGAAAACCATGCCCCGAATAGTCCACCCTTTTGTAAAAACTTCTCTTTGGAGGGTTGATTAATGTAGCAGATGTAATTATCTTTGCAGCGCCTAATCTGGAAGAGACAATGAACAGACATTTTAAGTAATTCAGTGTCTTACCTTCATGAGATTGTTCTGTTGCCCAGTGTGACTGACTCCTTGTTGGTCTCAAGATTTTAGCCTCAAAGAAGGCATTTTGGTTGAAGTAGGGGACAGGGGAGGAATATATGAGATGCCTACACACCTGGTCATTTCAGTCACATTTTTGGCCAGATCAGGGAGTAAACCAGATGTCAGACATCATCACAAATGAAAATGACACCCTTCCAAATCCTATCTTGATTTTTTTTTTCTGTAGGTATTACAGCTGCAATTGGTGTCAACACCAGAACCAGGGAACAATTTGTAGCAAATTCATTATTTAAGACCCTGGGGGTTGTTGGGATTTTAAAACATACCAGTTTTGAAACCCACTCATTTTGGTGACTTATGTTATTCTGTGGCAATACCAGATAATTTGCAGAAATGGAAAGTTGGGGCTAGCCACCCAGAGGTGTTTTACTGGCAGGCAGTAATGGTTACAATAGACCAAAGAGATTTCGTTGTAAACATGACCCTGATTGATAAACTTCCTCCTACTTATTCTTGTCTACAGGATAAATGGGCCAGGTTGAGGCTTTCTGCAAGACAGGAGTCAAAATGGAGGATTAAATGGTGAGTTTGATGCCTTATTCTTTCTTCACTGATAGACATTTGTTTCACGTCTGTCTTTGGGTTTTGGGCAAAATGCAGGTATTGGATGATCTGACTTATATATTCATTCGCAAGGAAGTAGATAATGTAATGGAAGTAAAAAACACTGAAAAAGGCTTTTATTTTATCAGCACCACTGCAAAAAAAAATGAGGAATCACTTCAAAACATGTCAAATAGAAAATAATAATTTATTTTAACTTCATTTTACTTAATGTTTAACTAATCATGATTTCATGAGCTTGCTTGTAAAACTCTGTCCCTTCAAATCTACAAAGCAAAGGTTTACTACAATGAGCACTTAAAATTCCACAAACCATCTCCATCCACAACTTTCCTGTACATGCAAATTCTTCCATTGGGCTGCAATATTTGCAAACATGCTTTAAACTTCCATAAAGCTGCATGATATTTTGCTTTCTGTTAAAACCTTTACACACTCTTGGGAACTTTAACCAGAAAAATGTTTAAATGTGTATCCCAACTCTAAACACTGCTGGTTTGGTTATGTATATTAAATCATTAACCACACAGTTTGGTAGTGTTGAGTTGAAGCCTTGACCTAAATTATATATTAATGGTCACTCATATGAAACACATCCAACAAAGTAACATTATAAAATAGAGTTCCATTAAAAATACACACTGGCAGTTGTATCTGTGTTTTCGGCAGGAAAAAAAAAAGCGTGTTTAACTTTTTTATATGAATATAGTTTTAAACAAATTATTCTGTGAAAGTATGCTTAATAAAAAGATCTTTTTGAAATTTAAACACTTTATGTAAAAGGTAGGAAGTAAAAAAGTACAATTGCTATTTGAAAAAAGCTCTGTTTGTTAATATTGCCTTTGTTAAGGGTGGTTTTTCTCCACTTAAAATAGAGCTAGTTGCAGAGCTGGCCAATCTGGACTATAAACAGGATGACCGTATTTATCTTATATACAAAAACTTGCCGCATTGAACGAGGCAGGAATTTCTACCCCAATGGTAGCGTTCTCTTTTATGTACATGACGCAGAAGTGAAAATTATACAGTAGTCACGGATAAGAAGGAATTGTATACTCTCGTGCCATCTGGTGATTTTGTGCCGTGGGTTAAGAGTTCCTGGATTGTCATCCAATTATCAAATATCTTTTTATTCCTCTTCTTCATCATCTTTTTGTGGCTCAGTTCAAGGATGTTCATCTCCTTCCTGTCGTCGGCCGCTTGCTGCTCCTTCAGGCAATCCAGCCTGCTCTGCATCATGAACTCGCGCCTGCGCCTCTGCTCCTTGGCCTTCACCACGTGTTGCTTCCTCTCCTCTTTGCTCCAGTAGCGCCCCAGCTTGAGCTCGCTCACCGCGTCGTCGTCGGTGGTCATGCCGCTGCGCTCCTCGCGGATCTTGAGAGCGCGCTCCCGCAGCAGGCGGTCCCGCACCGGCCGCTTGGTGATGTAGCGCGTGCCATCGCTGCGGACCTTCACTTTCCACTCCATCCTGGCTTCCGCCTGGCCGGCCGAGTTCAGGTCCTTGCACATGCTCACCAGGCTCATCTGGCTCTGCGCGTACTCCACGGCCGACTTCTGCTGGATCAGCTGCATGTAGCTCTGGTAGTGCTGCGCGTGCGCCGGGATGTGGGCGTGTTTGTAGGGCGAGTGGGGGAAGGGGGACAGGTACGAGCCGGCCAGCTTCGGGCCGGGGCTGGGACTCCCGCTGTCGTCGCTGGGCCTCCGCTCCCTGCTCTCGGGGGCCTGGCTGGTCCCCAGCTCTTGAGGAGGAGGGGGGCTGTAGCTGGCGCTGCCCACCTCGGGATCTTCGGTGATGGCCAGCAGGTTCTTTGGGGACGGCCCGTAAGCTTCTGTGGTCCCCACGGCCCCCTCGCTGCTGCCCTCTGCCACTCTCCTCAAGGAGTTGTCGGGGGACATTTCCAAGGTGAGCGGGGTGCTCCGGCAGCTCTCCCCCGTGTTGTAGGCGCTCGAGCTGTCTTTGTCGGATTTCTCCGGGAGCTCGGTGATGTCCGACAGCTCGTGCCTGCGGACGTCGATGCTGGTGTTGTAGTTGCGGAAGCCGCTGTTGTGCAGCATCCAGGACTCGCGGTACTGCTCCCGGAGCTGCTGCATCTTGTGCGCGCGCACGATGCTCAGGCATTCCAGCTCGATGCTGCGCAGCTCCTCGTTCAGCAGCTCCAGCTCTTTGTCCACGCTCTCGGGGTCGCTCTTGCTGGCGTCCAGGGGGCTACTGGCGTAGTACAGGCTGTAGGGGTTGCTGTTCTTGGCCTGGCACTTGAGCTCCAGGAGCTCCCGGAAGCGCTCGCACTCGTCCACGGGGATGCCCAGGTAGTCGGTGTCGGCGCAGTCGGCAGACAGGAAGGACTCATTGCTAAACGGCAGGTCGCCGCTGCCCAGGGTGTCCTGGCTGCAAGTGAGCTTCCTCTGCCCGGCCAGCGGGGTGGATGACGCGGTGGCATCGTCGACGTTGTTCTCCTGCTCCGAGCTCTCGTCGTTGCGTGTGCTCTCGTCTGTCCGTCCCACGCCGCTGTCCTTCTCGTGCTGGTTGGACAGGATGGTGGCGGTGTCTGTGGTTCCCCCGTCTTCCTCATGCTTCTTCTGGAACAAGAACAAACGGCCAAAATGAGGGAGGCCCCGCCCGTGGTTACCAGGTTCCACCTTTCCTGTAGGGCAAGGGTTTCAGGACAGGGCAGGCTCTGCATTTCTAAGGCTCAGGGGCAGCGTATGGGATCAGTACTAGTTCAACGATCTGGCCAGATCGACCGGTGCTAAACTCCTACACTTCTCATCCTCACTTGTCCTGTCTAAGTGGAGGGGAAGAGTCACTTTACCTCAGTGAATGATCCTAGCCATTCAAGGTCCCAGTGCATGGAGAGCAGGAAGCCTACGGGGCCTTATTACTCAATTAGTACTTTATCAGGACTCTGACCACGGAGGGGGCACAGAAGGGGGCTAAAACAATCTAAGCAGCTCAGGCAACACCCAGGGAATTGCTCTATTTTTGAAAACATGACTTCATGTTTTCTGCCCTGCTTTAGAGCTGGCCCGTGTGTTTTCCCAACAGCCAGCAAGTCAGCTGTACCTCCCATTACTGCTCAGCTTTAAAAGCCAAGCTGCACTCCCTTGGCCAGTGAGAGTATCAGCTTGCATTTTGTTGGTGTGCAAACAGAAAAGCACTTCATTTTCTTGCTGCCTTCCGGGCCGGTGGGTTTCTGATGGTCTTTCACATCATGAGGGAGATGGAGGGTGCACATTTTGCCATCCCTCAGAGGGGTGAGGGGCCGTGGCCTTACCTGCTGCAGCATGCTGGCGGTGAACTGCATGGCCTGCTGGTGTTGCTCCTCAAGCATGTCCATGTGCAGGTGGTCCAGAAAGTCGTTTCTGTCATCGTCCATCCAGCCCTCGTCCAGCTGCAGAGAAGAAGCAACAGCCACCACAGGCCTCATAAAAGATCCCTTTTGTTTTCATTTTACTTACTTTTTAAAAGCAAGGATATTACCCTGGGAGAAGGGGAGAAGACTCCCTCTCGGGCTCCCTCTTGCAGGAGTCATCAAAGTGCAATGTGCCTGTTGGTTTGCTATCCATCAGAAAACTGGCCTCTTTCACGTGAAAGAGACCTTCCACCCTACACCATGTCTGGCCAAGTCTCTGGTGTCCATGGTTTTTGCAGGGTGACACCCTTGCATCCCTAGCAGCTACCGTCAGTGGATCAGGCCCCCTGTGTTCGGGGGTCAGGTCGGGCCAGCCCTGTTCCCTGGCCTACACACAAGGTTAGCAGGCCCTGAAGAGTGTCTAGTTGTGGTGTGGGAAGAGTTCTTTTTGACACAGAAAATAGGTGTGCTAAAACTAGCTGCCTGCGGCAAGGCTCATCACTCGTTATTAGGCCAGGATCTTCCTAGCACAGACTCTTCAGGGAGCTGAGATCTTACAGCCCGTGGGCTGAATGTGGCCTGCTGTTTGTGGCCACTTCTGTGCTCCAGTGGCAATTGCACTGGAGACTATATGGCCCCCAAAGCCAAACATATTTATTATTTGGCCTTTTGAGAAAAAGAAAGAAAACAAGAATGGTTCTTTAGTTTTATAAAATAAAAATTGTATTTTATGTGTAAGATGTACATCGTGATTTAATATACATAAATGTAGTGGAATGATTCCTACAATCCACCTAATAACATAGCATTTCCTCACACAGCTACTTTTTTCGTGTGATGAGACTATCCAAACTCTCAGCCAAGTTGTAGTAGCTATGCAGTGTTACTGACCACAGCCATCATGTGGTAGGTTCCCTCCACTCTTGGGTTAGAATTGAGGTCCACACAGTGGATCTAGGCTGAAACATTTGTCAAACTTTAGAAACTCAAACATCTTGATGGTTATGACCCCGGCTATGTTTTCCATTCCATTATATTTCCTTCTTTTCTCCTTCCCATGCTAATGAGCCTGCTGGGCCTGTAGTATAAATGCCAGGCTGCATGTCAGGGGTCTCCTTACACAGTGGATTTTAGGTCACATCAAATGAGACTGCTATTTCAGGGTACATAGTGCCTTCAAATTCAAACTCAATGCTCGGGCAGTGGTCCATAGGGCCAATAGACTTGGGTTTTTGGTTTTAGAAACACAGACCCAGGGCGCCTCGGTGGCTCAGTTGGTTGCGGGTCAGCTCAGGTGATGATCTCACAGTCTGTGAGTTTGAGCTCCACGTAGGGCTCTGTACTGACAGCTCGGAGCCTGCTTGGGGTTCTGTGTCTCCCTCTCTCTGCCCCTCCCCTGCTCGTGCTCTATGTCTCAAAAATAAAGTGTTGTATGGAAACCAATTGGACAATAAATTGCATATTAAAAAAAAAAAAGAAACCCAAATGCTCAGTATGCCACGGACTTCAACTTTGTATATTAAAGATTTAATAAAATGAAGGAGATCCAAATAAAAAAATAAATTTAAGAAATACAGACCCTGCTTCATTGGCAGCAAGTTGACTCACCTGGAGTTCAGGCCTTGCAATCAGCAAAGAAAAGTTCTTGTTTTCTTCACTGGTTAGAAGAGCCACAGCCTCTTCACGGTTCTGCACCTCTATCCCATTAATCTTTAAAAAAAAAGAAAAAAAGTGATGAGGCATCCGAGGGGTGGACAACAGCATAATTAGTTCACCCAAAATCATTCCATACTGTTCCAGGCGGCCATGTCACCCAGTCACAGCTGGAACACCGAACTTCCACAGAGCTTGAAAAGGATGCTCATTTTCAGAAGGAAAGGCCCTGCTCAGACTAGTCTGTCACTATGACAGGTGTACAAGGCTACTAATGTGGAAGCTCCGTGAACAGAAGTCGCTGAGACTCCAGAAGGCAGACTGAGAAAAATCACCATGTTGTGAAGAGGGAACAGCTGAGCAATTTCATCAGACAGAATACTCAGGCAGGAACCGAAAGGGAATTATTACAGACACTCATTATTACAGATCTTTTCAGAGAATATGGGAGAAAAAGCAGCAGGTGTGATGTGACCGTTACGGAAGGGGAAGGCACATAAGGAAATGGCATTACATGTGGTGTTTTGGGTGCCCGTTTGGTACTTGAACCTTTTTTAGGTGGGACGGAAAGTCTAGTGAGGGGTACTCTCTCACACCTGGTATGGAGGTGTCAGTCCCAAGGCAGAGGATTCCTCCAGGGGGCACAGGGATGGTCCCACTGAACAGGAAGGTGAGCCTGCCACTCAACTCCTTATGCCAGGGAACCAGGAGGCAGCAAAGGGGTGACTTGGGGTGACTGAACCCAGTTACCAGTGGAGACAGGCAGGGCCATGTCCAGAACCCAGTACTTCCATGCCCCATAGTGAAGGCTAATGGAAAGCTACAGCATCCCCAAACACAGGACTGCAGGTGCATCAGCACATTTAGGAATCAAGGTCTGGGTGACTCTACCAGGAAAGGGTCCTTAAGCAGCTGAGGTTTGGGATGAAGTCTGAGGAAATGTAGAATAAGCAATGGAAGAAGAAAATAAAAATTACTCGTGGTGAGGGGTGTAATGGCAGATATAAACATGGTGGTTTAGAAATGAGACGGTGTGACTGAGAAGAGGCAGACACTAAGCCCTGTGGCAAAGAATCTCAATTTCTGTGAGATTAAAACAGACTGCTGTTGAAACAAGCCAGTCTCATTTTGAATCCAAAGAGCATTCGGGGTCCTGGTGAAGAAACTACCCATAGAAGCCATTCTATGGTATGGTGGCATTCAACTCATGAAATTTAAAATGCTTCTCCATCTATTTTACTAAATTTGCCCAAGATGTTTCTATTTTCGGGGCAAGACCAACCTTGACATGTGTGCTCCAAAATTAAATTTTAATAAAAGGGAGGAGGCGCCTGGGTGGCTCAGTCAGTTAAACATGGGACTTCGGCTCAGGTCATGATCTCACTGTTCGTGGGTTCGAGCCCCACGTTGGGCTCTGTGCTGACAGCTCACAGCCTGGAGCCTGCTTCAGATTCTGTGTCTCCCTCTCTCAAAAATAAAAAACATCAAAAAAATTTTTAAAACAAGAGTTATTTTGGTTCACAAGTGGCCAAAATTACTAGCTTGACCTGGGCCCCTGCTGGGTGGTCTTTGACCAAAGAGAATGAAAGGAAATGAGGTTCGCCTTCTGTAAGGTGCTGGGGCACTCTCCCGTTTGTCCTAGGCCTCCACACTCCCTGGTGCATCTTACTTTCTGGGGCTTGTGATTCACTCATTCATTTAACTTGTCTGGCCTCACTATATACCACATCTGATTTGGTAATCCTGGTTCTTTAACCTCTTCAGCCCTAAAGCTATTGACGTAACCCATAAAATGTGCTCTCCACTGTCAGGCAGGGGACGAAGCTGCTGGCTGGAAGCTGACGTACCTGGATAATGCGATCTCCTTCTCGGATGCGCCCATCCTTGGCCGCGATACTGTTAGGGTCGATCTGAAACAACACAATGAATATGTCAGCACAGAATGGAGAACTAAGACACGTATAGAAATAAACAAGACTTCGTGTCATGCAAGGAGAGACCAGCATGGATCGCTCTGTTTCCAAGTCCTTTCCTGGGCGTGCTCTCGGATGCTTGCATAGCATCCCTGTTACATGGCAGCGTGTGCAGACCCTGGGGATTTAAGGGATGGAGAGGCACAGCTGACTTGTGTTGCATTCACAGAAATGAAAACCACAGTGTGATGCAGAACAGGTTCAAGGGTACCCTTCGCTATGTTGTTCATCATCAGCCATTGCCTTGATTATTGTACTAAATGCTTCAATTTTGGAAAACAACTTTAAAAACAAAATATAATTGAGACAGACAGGATTAAGTATGGGAAAAATCCCTCCAAATTCAGTCATAGAGGACCTTCTTAAGCTTGGTGAACATAGTACATCCAAAGGAATAATTATTAAGCCTAGTAAACATAACACTTTGTTCTTCCCACAGAGAGAGGTTTTATTTCCTCACACAGTTGAGTGTCTGTGCTTGCAGACATGGGAGTATATGGGAAGGGATCCATACTGACAGCAGTGGCTTTGCATTGTCTTCTCTAATAAGATCAAAATAGCTTCCATCTATGTACTTTGAAAATGCATTTAACTTACATGAAATCAACTATATACACATTCAACCAAAAGGAAAAAAAAAGAGTAAGAGATAAAGAAATACTTTAAAAAGTGTAAATGATTCCATCCACCATCCCATTCAATGAACACGAGAAGGGAAATGTGAATCTGCTCTTCTTCCCCTGGGGCTGAACACACAAAACCATGTAAACGGCTCCGTTTTATGGCCGATTTGCAGGCTTCTCCAGGGTAATTTTGCCTTATTTGCTGACATTTGAACTTCCATGTAAAGACGTAACTCCAAGGACTGTGTGATGAAGGGGACAAAGACATTTGCGTCTTTCCAAAGACTTCTCAATGAGCCAGAGGTAAGGCTGGGAAATATATAATAGAAAAAAAAAACCCTCCTCTGGTCTTGAGACGATAGTTAGAAATACTCAGCCTTCATACCTCACTTATATAAATCCCAATGTCCTCTTCATCGTCTGTCCGGTAGCATACTGTGAGGCCCAGCTTGTCCTGGCTGTTCATTCTGTAGAGGTCCACTTCCTAGACAAAGAAAGGGCATTTCTAGTGAGCCTCAGAAGGCGGGGGGGGGGGGGACTGGGAAGGGTCAAAGGCTTAAAAAATATTTTGTTTCAGTGATGAACTGGATTTCTTTGTATTTGAGTGTGTAGAGCGGTTAACTTACTAAACAAAAAGTGATTATGGACACAGGATCAATGCCCACGGCATTTCTGACCTTTCAGTCAATATAAAGTCATTTTGAAAATAGTTATTTTATTGATCCCCCAAAAGAAAAATTACCTATATTTCACTCAGTGTCAAGACTTCTGGGGTAGGGCTTTTAAAAAGCATTTTTTCAATGTCTACCACAAACGAGAATATTTCCAAAGGCCCAAACCATCCAGCCATTTCAGTACAAATGTTTCCAATGTGTTCGGTTAGATTATTTCACGTTGCATTCCCTTAACATTCACAGTAATAGAACTTGCAAACAGATTACACATAAATTGATCCAAGAAAGGAGGGTAACGTGATAGCACACAATTAATGCTTTCCACAACAGCTGTGATATTTACAGTCGAGAAATTAGTTTCAGCCGCTATTACTGCAAATTAAATAAGATAAAAGCAAAGTGAGCCCAAATGTGAGACACATGAGCACTGGGAACGTCCCTGTATATGCCAGTTAGTCTGCGCTTCAGAATGAAGTCAGAACTTTGAAAATTGTTGGAGCCTTGGGACGAAGTTCTGGGTTTTCTGCAAGTATTAATAGGCCTCATTGCCTTCTCTCCCACACTGCCAACTACCCTGATGACATTCTGCAGCAGTAAGCCACAGGCCTGTTTGAAGGGCTGCCTGATAAGGTCTCCACCAGGTCTCTTGGCCTGGTTTTTACTGTTGACTGCTTGCCAACCAGGAGGGTGAAGGCACTCAGAGAGAATGGGACTTCGAAACCACGGTCTCTGGGGACCACTTCCTCTCTCTCTACTCTTCCTGGAGGGTAAGGATGCAGATGTTTTTGTGGGAAAGCTCAAAGCAGTTATACAACAGATACTTCCTGAACCCTCCCTTGTGAAAGGCAGGGTACCCAACACCATGGACATTTTCAAGGCTGAAGAATAGCAGGTACAAATGTCCTGGGCCAGTAATGCCAAAGCCCTGTGTGCAAGGGAGAGAGAGGCAGGCTGAACATGGCCAGGTATGAGGACAGATTAGGTGGGACCCCATAGGCCAGCATGAAGAGCTCTGATCTTATCTCAGCATCGTGGGAACCAGTGAAAAAGTTTTAAGTGATGACTGTCTCAATCTGACTAGTTTCCGCAGAATTTCTGGCTGACAGATGGGAGTATAATGTGGTGGTAAAGAATTGGGGCTGTGAAGACAGGCTGACCTGTGTTTAGATCCCAAATCCACCTCCTTCTAGTATCTTTGTCATGTACTTGTTGCTGTATCTAACCATCACTAGGAATTGCCACCCTGCTGCCTTAGGCAGGGTCAAGACTCATTGAGGTTAAGGCATGCAGAGCTCTTAGCACAATGCCTGGCCTACAGAAAGCCAATAGGAAATGGGAGTATAATAATTACTGCAGGGGTGTTTATGTGCCTCAAGTCCCAGAAATTGCTTATAGCAGAGTGGGTACATCTGCCCCCCCCCCAATAAGATGGCTTTAATTCCTGAACACTGACATGTTAGACTTCTAATTATAGCTTTAGCAATATGGCAAATTTTCATTAAATGAAATCCCATTAATTTCTGATACTTGAATTGGATGGAAATTTCTCATGTTTTGAGAACTGGATTTAAGCACAGTAATGGGGAAGTGTGAGTTTAAGGGTCACTATTTAACTACAAGGGCCAATTCTTTCCAAATACTTTGGAGTAACCAAATTGCATACCTCAAATATATCGTTAGTCACACATCCTCCTCTTATGTTTCAAACACATGCCCACATCTGTCTCAGGTTACTCTTCATTTGGGTCTGGGTAAGAGCAAAGACTCTCTCTGTTTTAGCCCTTCCCAAGGTTAGTGCAAATCAGCGGAATTTCCTGATGATTTGTTTGGGTCCAAATGCCCAACTGTAGCCAAATGCTACTACCACAGAGCCCTGTGCTATGTATCATGGTGGAAGCCAGATGGTTTTGGAACAGGTCCATGTGCAACCAAAGCAGAGAGAGAGAAATGGAAAGGTTATAGGAAGAAAAATGAGCCAATAAATGTTGTGATATTCCGTTTAACAGAATTGAAAACAGTAATATGAGTTATAGCTTTTTCCAAATAATTGAGCCACCAAGTTGAATATCTAAGCATAAAAGATATCAGAGTTCACATGTGCTTCCAAGTGTGGTTGTGAGGAAGTCAGTGCAGGCATTGAGGGAAGTGTTTAGATACTATTACAGCATTTGGACATTGTCATAATATCCAAGAACAAGATTTGCAGGCTTGTCTCATTGGCCAAATTGTCTATCGGTTCAGGTACTGTGGACTCAAGTGGCAAGCTGTATATGGGGTGAGCTATATGGTCTCACATGGTACAACCACATATTGGTAACACACTGAAAATTAAACCAACTGGTCGACCTGGTCATCATCGTTTTTCATTGTAGACAGTCTGAGAAGCACAGCTCTGTGAGGACTCCATTTGAGAACCCAGGAAAGTGAAAAGTCTGGAAATCGTTTTAGAAAAGAACAGCGTAATGTACTACGGTTGTTCAAATGAAGAAGGAAGACTCATAAGGAATGTGATAGCTGAAGGTGTGCTATGTAAAAAATGATTACCTTTATTTGGCCTAGTTCCCAACATGCAGTCAGCTATCTTAAGGGCTAAGTAAATGATTTCGATAAAAACCTAACGTGAAAATCATTTCTGCTGTGTGATAATTTGGAAAACGATGGAACTATAAATGTGGACATTAGTTGATGTTGCTATTGGTAGGGGGACTGTTTCCCTTCTGAATCTGCCAGTTCCTTTCAACAAATCTTTGATAACCAGGGAGAAAACTTTCTTGCAACAAAATGTCAGACTGGAAAGGAATACATCCTCAAGTGTTAGTTGCTTTAAAACAATATTCCTGAATCCCTGATAATTGAATCAAAGATACTACATTATACTCTCCTTGAACACATTTTATATTCTGTCATTAACCCCACATGTGATTAGCCGGTTAATAATAGTTTTCCAATAAATACTGTTGGAAATTACACACAATACATGATGGTCAAACATTCCCACTTTTTTGCAAGGGAGACAGGAGGTTCTCATTGCCCGATCTACTCCTAGGTAGTGATGCACTGAGAATGCAGTGCTCCCTTCCTACAGCAGAAAGATTTAGCCGACATTGCATTTAGCCTTTAAATCCCATTGCAAATCCTCCCAGGGCAGACTGTCAGGGTGACAGTCACATTTTCACTTTGGCCAGATTTGACTTAAATATCACAAAAGCCAAATTCCATCCTTGACATGGATACGAAGCTGGTTCTAGCATGACACCCACACCATGTGACAGGGCAGAGCACAGAAGCCAGCTCTAATCTGAAACACTTGCCTTGAGAATGTTAAAGCTTTGTCTTCCAGCCCCAATTCCACTTGGCTGTGAAGCAAACTTTAGGACTTGCTTTCTAAAAGAGATTCAAGAATGGGAGGGTAATTCTAGTTTAAGGCTAGTCCTTTGGGAACAGCTTTCTGTCTTAGAAATCATCTGGTTTTAAAAAGGATGAGTGGTACCGGATGAATAATGTTGATATTACATTTCAAGCAATAATAAAGGAAGGGGTGTTCTGGAGTTTACTCCAGGTATGTACTTGACATTGATATTACCTAGGATGGCTTGGGCTATAATGTTTCCTTGTGTTAGCTGGATCTTCTGAGGAGCTCTAAACAAAAGCCAGGAAATTTTCATTAAGAAGGCATATGGTGTAACTTAGCTATGGTCACTCAATTTCCAAGGAGTGATTCAACATCCTAAAAAAGAGCCTGGTTGCTAATAGCTAAGCAAAGAGCGAACCATAAAAGGTTTTCAGAAGCTCTAGAAAAACAACATAGTAAGTAAGAACTGCTACCACTACCATCTTGACTCTCTCTAAATCTGAGTTTTATCTTGGTTGCTCCTAAAGAAGATAATAGTAAGGCAACAGTAGCTGTGTAATAACGTGTGCAGTAAAAAAGGATCTAGCCAAATACACTGTGCACAGTAGGTGCTCAAGATTCAATGAAAGAGCTTGAGATTGCAAGGCAGAAAAAAATCCAAATGAAAACCAATACTGGCTCTGCCACTCACAAGCTAGGCTGTCCTGGGAAAGTCACTTCACTTCTCTGAAACTTCTCAGCTATTCTACAATTTCATAACCAGATATGGTGTTTGGGGGCTTAGCAGACAGTTCTCCAAGCTCACTGGGTGGTTTGTAAATTCTCAACATTGCATTCTGACTCCAAGCTAAAGGCAGAGTCTTACGCAACTGAGCACATCACTGAAAGCTTAGAGGTTATCAATACATATCTGTCTGTGATGATGGAGATAAGATTTCAAAGAAGACCATTAATCAAACTGGTATGAATAATGTATTAGCATTATCTGGATTACAGCTCCCCCACCACCGGTGTCCTGTTGCTTACTGGTCTAGATGGACTGTTGGATAAAAATGAACTGCTAAGCCTGACATTTCAGATGAAATTGAAACGATAGCCCAATTAAGAGAATTAATGGGGCCATTCCACCTGGGTGATTCAAGCTTTCTGTTTCAACGTCAGCCACTTTAATCAGAGGGGATCCTAAAGACTAATTTCAATGGCTTATCCTACTCTGGGAAGACGAGTCACTGAAGCATAACTCTACCTTATCGGTTCAGAACTGCTGTGCATATTTCTTTAAATTATCTCAACCCTTTCTGTGTCTGCATAGGGCTAAATGGAACACAGAGGTGTCTCTAAACAGGCTACATTTCCCTTCAAAAACCTTCATTTGAGATACGGTAACAAGGCATTTATTCCTTCACTCAACAAATGTTCACAAGGTACCTACTATGTGCCAAGCGCTATCCAGGCATGAGGAGTGTAGGTGCGAACGATTTGGACAAGAGCCCAGCTCTCATGGGACTTGTATTCTAGTGGGGGAGCCAGACAATAAGAAAGAGATGGCACTAATGGGGCAGGGATGCTTTAGACAGAGTGCTCGGGAAGCCTCCCTGGAGGTGACATTTGGACAAAAGGCGGTGCGAGACTGGGCCATGCTAAGATCTAGGCAGGTGCTATTTGGACCAAGAGAAGAGTGGGTGGAAGGTTTTGGTGTGTAGATAGTAGTCTGAAGAATGGTAAAGTGCTGATTATACTAATAGGGTGAGGAGGCCAACTCAGGGAAGGCAGGGCTGACTGTGGAAGGTTCCCCGGAGAAACCCTTAAAGGCTAAAGAAAAAAGTATAGATTCGCTGAGGCATCCTGTATCTTCTTCAGGACAATTCCAAATCCCTAATGATCTACTTAGATTATTCAAATGAAACCAGGTTTGGAGGTCATTTTAGTCTCCCCGTTGAAACTAGCTTTCTTCTCTTTTCTCACCTCAAAATTACATCATCAGAAAACAACATAGGTGAGGGGAGCCTCACAGCCTGGAGAGGCGGCTAGTGATGAAGCAACTGGGAAATTAAAACAATAGATTAAGGAAAAAACCTTCTTCAGACATCTATTTTCCTTCTTAATTGCCTACAGGAAGATCTAGAACAGGTGTTCAGTACCTGAAAATTTATGGGTAATTATGTGGCTGCTCAACCCTTGGGTATACTTGGGTATAATCCTTTTAGCTTTACACAGTTTCACAATAACAGGGAATTGACACTTGCCTAAATATGATCATTTTGTGTGCTTTAAAAGACAGAACATCTGTTTTTCTCTACGCGTGTGCTTCAGTATTATCCCAATACACTCATGTAGTTTCCTCCTATATAATAATCCATGGAACTAGTTATCTTTCGAAAGGTGTGGAACGTTGATGTCATTCGATGCAGAGGCTGGGTGGTGTGTTAACAGTGGACCCCCAACCCAAAACACACTCTTTTTGTAATCTCACCCCAAAGTGGGGGAATACAAGGGGATGGAATATAGCAGAGACAGACTGTTGGCTGTTCTAAGAAATCTCTGAAAAGCAGGAGATGACGGGTATGTGCCAGTCTCCCTAAAAACCGGGTCTGTTTTAGCAAACCCAATTCTTGGCACTGAGGTTGGTTTATTAACATTCTGGAACTGACCAGACTACCTTCCAAAGCCTCTGAAACAGGGCAGTACTGGAGGTACAGACATCGTTCTCTTCCTGAGAAAATGCAACAGTAAGCTCCAGGAAGACTCTGGAGTCTTTCCCACTGGACTTAGAATAGACCTTTCATCCAAAACCACCAGGTTCACTTTATGAGATGTGCTTAGTTAAGAGAAATCACCTGGTGACAACTAAGCTGGTAAGGACAAAAGTCCAAATGTGAGAGCAGCCTTCCTGCCTGGCATGGACTCATGACCATATATTGGTTTTCTTAGGAGATGCCAAGCTCACGTCTGACAATCCTAATGGCTAATGAACCACAAGGGGCTTCAATTCCTTAAGGGCAAGCAGGGTGGTGACTTCCTGATTTGGCATTTCTGGCACCAGTGTATTCAGTGTAACAGATGATCAGTGAAAGCAGGCAAGTAGAAATGAAAATAATCATGGATTTAGCAAAGTCTCAAGGCATCAAAGGTCTAACTTAAAACATTCAACTAATCTCTTAAATACTTGGGATTGTTGGCCTCTGCTTTTTAATCATGAAAAGAAGAAAGTCTTAGCATAGTGCTGCATGTCTACAGGGGGCGGAGTCATTTCTAGTCCATAGGACTTCACTCTGCGCTGGGGAAGCGTAGATGGCATTGGAGTCTTGGAGGCACATCTTTACATGAGAGTGGATGAAATGGGCAACCAAAGCCTCACTGCTTCGACCCATGACAAGAGCACACGGAAGCTTGGACTTCTTCACCTCGACGTCAGGCCTCCTCCAGCTTTAACGTGCAATGAGGCACCCAGACATCTTGTTAAAATACAGATTCTGACTTGGTAGTTTTAAAGGCCAAGATTCTGCATTTCTTGCCTTCTCCCAGGTGATTCTGTGCTGTTCCTATCACACATTTTGAATAACAAGGTTCTAGGGAACGGTTTTAGAGTGGCGTCTACCAAAAGCAAGATGCTCGAAGATAGTTCACACTGAGAAAGTTACTTCATTTACTAAGGCAGACTCAGTCTGGCTAGTCTTAACAGTTCTGTAACACAAGCCAATCTCTTAAGAAAGAGAAAAAGAAGGAGTGGGGCAAATCAGCCCCAGGCTCCCAGTCCTTGCCAGGCACCACCAATTAACACTAGGATGTGGTAACACTGCCTTATGCCCACTGTCTATATTGTATAGCACCTTCTATTTATGGCAGTGATGCTGATTTTCTGTTGGAGATAGTTATAGAGCATTTCCTTTAGAATAAATTTACCTTGGTTTAAGTGAGTTGGGTTAAAGCAAAATAGAAAGTAAACAATGATTCTGGTGGTATTCAGATGTAACAAACTGTAAGGCAGAATGGGCCAGATTGGACAGATACTGTAGGAACTCAATGACCTTCCAGAAACCATCTGCAGGCTCTTTTAGACATGAGCATGTTTCTAGGAAGAAACCATAGCTTCCATCAGGCTCTCGAAAGTGTTAGACACTAAAATAGAACTCAAGAACTCACTGCTATCAACTCAAGTTTAACTAAGTGCCCATGACTTACCAAGTCTACACTATACAGCTGACTCTTGAACAACATGGGTTTCAACTGTGTGGGTCCACCTACATGTGGACTGTTTTCGATAACTACAATAAGGTACTGGAAGAAATGTATTTTCTCTCCCTTATTTTCTTTTCTCTACTTACCCAATTACAAGAATACAGTATACAACACATATAACATACAAAATACATGTTACTCAACTGTTTATGTTATTGGGAAGGCTTCTGGTCAACGGTAAGCTAATAGTTAAGTTTTTGGAGATTGAAAAGGTAGACATGGATTTTAGACTGTGTAGGAGGTCGGCACTCTTAATCCCTGTGTAGTTCAAAGGTCAAATGGGCTCCATAAATCTAGCTCCTGGGATATTTAATAGCTTTCTAAAGACCTCTGTCACAATTACATTGATCATCAAAAAGCAGTGTTGTCCTATAAAGATTATTAAATAGCCCTTCTTCTTGTAAAGCACCGTTTCAGAGAATTCTAGACCCAGGAAATGTTAACAGGTACCTGGCCAAAGAGAAACTGTAAGAGGAAGAGAAGTAGGTGTGCATAATTCTGCCTATTGAATTTTCTCCCCCTCTCCAGGGCATTTACCATGCTCTTTAACGTATTCAAGACTGACAAGTCCTCTATGACAAAAATATGTTCACTGTGGTTCACTCTGACAGTTCTCAAACATAGGTGATGTGGAACCACCTTTGCGAACACTGTGTATTAACACCGTAAGAGCTAGCGTCCTAGGGGAGGCACTGGCTGCTTCATGAACCGGCCCTGAAGTTGGGGAGATGAGCCAAGTATAAATAAAAGGCAGAATCCTTAATTTCCTTGAAAGGCACAAGGCTACATTTCATGTAGCAGTCAATGGATGGCAAGTGCTGTGGTCTACAGTTGATGACAAGCAGGAATCCCGGCAGTTTATAGAGTCAGAATTTCTGCCATTCCAGTTTAGACCGTATGCATTTAGCAGGACATTTAAATTTTCAAAAAGAAATGTCCCGGAGTCAGACATGACTTTAGTGCCAAATACACTGATTTTCTGCATTGGGCTATAGGGGGGCAACCAGCGAAGACATTATTTGCACACTTTGATCTTCAGCTTCTGTTCTGGAACAAAAACCCTTGGTAACTGTAAAGGAAACCTGGACGAACACAGCTGTTTTCCAATTGTCTGCTGCTCAGGAACTCATCAACCTCACTGGTGTTGGTTGGTAGCCCAGATTACACGATGGTTGGCCATACAGCTGAATAAAGCATTACGGGACTTTTCCTGGCTTACCTTCTGATGGTGACACAGGGTTTACCCTTGACATCACGAATCTTTCTCAAAGGTCCCAATTATCCTATTCCGTAAAGTCACTTTTCAAAAAATGCTCTTGTATTTTTTGAAAACACTATGAAATACAGGAATCAGTGTTTACACAAAAGCATAAATAAATATATCTTGAAAGTTGGCTTTTCTCTTATTTTCTATCACTCTTACTAAATCACAAATGAGAACAAGAACCTTGTAAACTGATGTCCTCCAGGGGAGGTGGGAGGGGGGACAGGTGATAGCGGAGGGGTATTAAGAGCACACTTACCGTGACAGGCACTGCGGTGTGTACAGAACTGCTGAATCACTATATGGTACACCTGAAACTAACCTAACACCGCAAGGTAGTTATACTGGAATAAAAATAATTGAAAAAACCTGAGAGGCCAGTGTGACTACACATCATCTAGAATCTTGAGTCCTATTTGGCCTCAAGTAACACTTAAGGAGAGCCATGGATTTTCTAATTTTTTCAAGCTCAGTGTTAGTAAACTTTGGGCAAAAGCTTTGGTGTTGGTGTGGGCTAGCTAATCATTTATCTACCTATTCTTGCCTCTGAGTACAAAAGGTGATGACTTCAAGAGCAGAAAGCTAGGGAAGCTCACTGTAGTTGCAAGAATGTGTGGACTTGAGAGCCTGATGGAAAGGAGATTACACGAATTCAAAGATCTACAACAGGACTTACTACCCTATCATTTAAGTAATTTTTAAAAAATCCTCCATTTCTGCTTTGTGATCCAATTGTTATGCTCTGTTTTGAAGGGAGTTGGGAGAAAAGCTCAATTACGCCTTTAAATGCATGAGTGAAAGTAGTTCTTGTACAAAAATCCACTCACAGTGGGTATTTTACTGACATCCATAAACTACACTTAAAGGGAACTTGTCAGTCTTGGGAAGGAGCCCTAAATCTAGACAGGCTGTGCTTACCTCCAACTCCAGCTCCTCCCTGTCCATGTCCTGATGGATGCTTCCAATGTAGTCATTGGGGTCATAGTACTCATGGGCTGAGGGATGCCTGCAAACAGAAGAGAGACCTTTCAGGCCCCTTGCACTTGGAAGTAGCTGCTTTCATCCCCCCCCCCCCCCCCCCCCGCCCCCTGCCATGACAAGGGTCCATTGTGATGTGGCACAAATTCTCCGGGGTGCTGTCTCAGCTTGCTTCTCCCTGCCTGTGTTTCCCAGCAGGGTCAGGACCTCCCCTGTAACACTTCTGTCCTCTGCACTAAAGTCTGTCCCCTTGGAAGAAGATGGAGATGACAGTGGGACAGCCTTAGGTGCTCCCAGGGACCATCCCCCAGTTGACTAGTCATGTGGGTCAACAGGACTCATTTCTGGTTTTGTTTTGTTTTTTTTATGTTTATTTATTTATTTTGAGAGCATGAGTGGGGAAGGGGCAGAAAGAGGTGGACAGAGAGAATCCCAAGCAGGCTCTGTACTGTCAGCACAGAGCCGGTGCAGGGCCTGAACTCACCAACTGTGAGCCAAAACCAGGAGTCGAACACTTAACCGACTGAACCACCCAGGCACTCCAAGAGGACTCATTTCTAACTCGAGGTTGGAGACATACTCCTATTTCCTGCTTATTGCTTCACCGATGGATTTTATCTTTGGGGAAAAAAAGGCTGGACTTCAGGCTACATTCAAAGACATGTGTTGGCCTCTGAGTCAGGTCCAAAGGGACTGTGACAAAAACTGCTATGCTGTCATCTAGGACAGTGTTTTCACAACTTTTGTGATTGTTCCCCAACAAGGAATACATTTGGCATGAAAACCTTGTATGCACATACAGGTATATAATGAGCATACATACATGCACACATAAAATGCATGAGTGTATAAGCACAGATCATAGGCAGCCACTGCTCAGAGAACAGAAGCTTGAGTCTCTCTCTAGGACAACAGATGTGAAACACTATTTACAGAAACACTATACTACTTACACTATTTACAGAACCCACCAGCTCTCTGGAAATAACATTAACTGAACGTCTAGAAGCAAAGGCAGTGGGAATGATAAGAGGCTCGGCTGGCAACTCTGAAAGGTGCCAGATGTGGACGGCAAGCTTCAGCCTGATTGTTGACTGTGGGCTCAAACCTTCTTGTTCTCAAAGGTCAGCACAGCAATCGATGGGCTCTGGTCTTCCCTCCCACGCACTTACTTTTGAAAAAACAGACCAGACATGAAGGGTCATTCCAACGAGGGCTGGCTTTCAGTTTTCTGGACCTATCAGGGCCTATCAGGTAAATATACTGCCAGCACTTAAGGGGCTTTTAGTACTGAGGATGCTGTTGGAAGGCCTGGGCTTTCAAGCATCAAGTTAACACTCCCCGTTCAATCCCGATGCGTACTCTTGCTCTCCTCTGACCTTGCGGCCAGAACCTGGTCTGACCTCTGCACTCTACTGACATTTCTCAAGTTTCCCCTTGGGGGTAAGTCATGTCATGTTAACTAGACTTAAGAGGAAATTAAAGGTCTGGTTTCTAAAAGGCCCATCACTGTGACAGTTCACCATCTGAGAGTCAGGACTTGCCGTAAAGGCCTCATCAATACTGGGAGGCAGTTTTGGTCTATAAAGTCAAATAACTGGCATGAATGATTGTACTCAGTGAATCAGGCAATTCTTTCACAGGATCAACTGGGACGCAACCGAGCAGCGGTGACTAAGAGCTGGGAGTTGAGGTGATGCGGGACCTGCCTTTCAATCCGGCTGCCTACGTAAGCTGAGGAGAACGGGTGAGCATGTGAGTTCCCCACTGCATGGGAGGGCCAGTCGTGAGGCATAAATGAGCTAACAGTTCTTTGCACACTACCATGCGCCCTGAGCATGGATGTGATCGGTGGCCCCTCCTTTCCCCTTACACACTGTCCACTGCAGCGGAGATGAGTTTGTCGGGCCTGGGCAATCGACCCTGGGTTCCTATAACGGCTAACAGCACCATGGGATGAAAGGCAAGCCTCTGTCTGGCACCTGACAGAACCACAGGGAACATGTGCTCACTCCCGCTTCTGAGTTACTAGCAGAAACCCAACAGGTATCACTCAGAAGTTTGCCACAGAAGAGGAAAAACGCCCTTTAAAATAAAGCACAGGTCAATGATCTGAACAAGGAGCAAGACAGGAAGAGCCGGGAGTGACTCTCACATCACCTAGAGAGGCTGAGGTGGGGAGGTGGACACATTGCCCTCAAATATGCAAAATCACAAGCGAAAAGCTACGTTAAAGGGGCCGTCTTCTCAGCCAGTGGTCTGTCTTAAAAAATGTCATGCTCTTCATTTTCTTCCCCTAAATATTTAATCCGTCACTGAATTAATGATGATTGCTGCTGCCACTTATTAGGGAGAACTTCCCACACATTATTTCCTTTAATCCAACACTGTACTCTAAATGCTATTACTATTTTTCCTCTATTAACACGGGGATAAAGTAAATTACTCCAGCTGCCCAGCTAGGGATGAGTCTGAGCATCGGGCTTGTCTGACTTGAAGGCTCTGAGCTCCTCTGTATCTCTGGCAGGAAGGAAGGTAAGAGGAGAGTCATGTGGAGGGTGATTAATGTGGGGTGTTGGACCGCAGCTGTTACTTAATCGGTAAATTCGGTACTTATATGAGGCACGTGTGGGCTTATTAACACAGATCCAGGTTTGAAACGAGACCCAAGAAAGCAGAACGCACAACCTTCAGGGCTCTCTTTACGCTCCCAACCTACTTTGTTGTCTATTTAAAAGAATCATCAGCATTCCCTCTAGTTGTAACGCCAAACCTTCACATTTCCATTTGTGGTGATTACATTTTATTCTGAAATAACTCTGACGACATTTGTAAGTCATTTTGTTTTGGGAATATAATTTGAATAACTCCGCTCCAGGGTTATAATAAAGTAATTAATATGTCAGTGCGGTTTTGAGCAGGATTCAATTGACTGCCTCTATAAACGATAAAGTTAAGCACGGGCAACGTGGAGGAAAATTGTAAGAGACATTAGTTTTTTTTCACCACATGGAAGGGAAGAAACCAACTTCACTGGGCTACTTTACCACACTTAACACGTTAGCGTTGCATGGTCACGTGACTTACTCCTCTGGCAGGAGATAGGGATCCAACACAGGTGGGGTGGGAGAGGACATCTTCGTGAGAGCCATGATGTGCTCGAAGGTGATGTCGGTCTGAGTTCCTGTGTCCACCAGCTGCGACTCGGATGGAGGCGTGAACATTTTGGTCCGTGGGGTTCTCCTCAACACCTGTACCACAATGGGCTCTTTGGCCGTCTTGAAAGCTTCCACAGCCTGGTCATGAGTTGCTCTGGATAAGTCTTTGCCGTTGACCTGTGGAAAAATATTTAGGGTGAGAGAGGCTTACAGTCAAGCAGAAGCAGGGAAGATTGTTCTCCTGGGTGAGCGTGTAAAAATAACAACTCGAGGGTGTCCGACAATTGCAGTTCTCTCTGGTTTAGGTTTCCTAAGGAATGCCTAGTGGGATGGGAATGAGTTTGAAAGACTCCAGATCTGGTATTAAATAATAAATCTCACAGTGGGGAAGTCTTGGCTTCCTACTGGGATGTCTTTAACACAGGTTCATCACCTGCTAATCTTGCCTGTGAGAGAAAAGAGCAGCCTCGGGGCTCCGAGCCTTTATCAGGCAATAATAGCTAACTGGAAATTAATTACATTGTTATGTTTTAATGGGGTGTATTATGTCAGGTGACATTAGCTTTCCTTTTATGGGAGTGATAGGAAGTTTTCTTTTTAAATGAATTGCTTTGCTTTTTTTTTTTCCTTTCAAAAAAAGTCAATTAAAAATACTCAGGAAATGATAATCCAGGCCGTAGGTGGATATGGCCGCTATCAAGGAGTACACAAATGGCTGGCATTCTGGCTGACGTTGGGGACACGACAGCTAGTGTAACTGCGGTCCTGTTTCTCCCTGTGTACGGCCTTTGCTGCAGCCGCATCCCCAGTGCCTGTGTTTACTGAGTGTCTACCGTCTACGGCATGACTTCCGTGAAGCCACCGCTCAACCCTTCTCTCAACATAGCCTGGGGAGTTGGCAGAGCAAAAATCACATCCATCTCCCTCCTCCGACAGCCTCAAATAAACCACAAGAGATCACCTACGTAGTGGTGGGTCGCAACTCTGTACCACTGGAAAGAATCCTCGGAGGCAGCATCCCATAAAAACTCACTCAACACGGCTATCTTTAGCATGGCTTGCGCAAGAGGAAACAGAAGCCAGAACCTTATTTCAAGAAAACGAAGCCATTCCCAGCAACCTGTTAGCCCAACTATTTAACTGACCCCACGTTCCAACAGTCTGATAATGTCACATGGCAGCACTGCATGCAAGTTATCAGGCTCCGGCGTATTTCAATATTATTCCCCAAGCGGTTGGTTTGCTTTTTTAAAGTCAGATATAAGACGGCTGTATAGGAACCAAATTCTGCAGCATATACCTCTGCAAACGTTGCTCAGCTTCTCACATCTCTGGAGAACACTGACAAGTTCATGTCACTTAACACAGGAAGTCCTGAATTTAAACCTCTTAGATTAATATTCCATTTTTTCAATAGGCATGTTTGTAGTATTTCTTTATAAATGTCAAAATGAACCCTGAGCCTTTTCTTGTCTGACATACACATCCTCCCCTTAGCCCCCGCCCCCCATTATCTTGTACTTCAAAGCACACTGACAGTTAGGGTCCCTCCTCTGAGGCAGAGGGCACTTTGGTTTCTTTGTCCGAGCAGAACACGAGTATTGATTACACAGCCGTTTTTCTATTTTTGCTAAGCCCCTTCATTCGGGCCCTACAGGGACAAGAACTCTTAGGACTGAGTGTCTTGTAAACAACTGCTGGGTTAAAGAATAGATGTCGGACTCTTTCCTTGTAATGAAGCCCAAGTGCATTGTGCCAGTGGAGATTATTAATGATCTGGATTCAATCTACTTAAGTAATTTACTTACATCACAAGGGAGTCACGGAACAAGAACTCTGGGCTACACAATTGTTAAAATGCACCCTTCGCCGAAGCACCATTCGCTCTCAAACAAGAGCCCTGCTTCCTCAACCCGCGAGGATGGGCAACACCAGGGTTTAACACCCCAACTGTCTTCACCCCTCCTCCCTTAAGAAGGGGGTAAAAGGACACAAAGGAATTCTTTCCAGCTTTCCAAACAGCTGACCGTCTTGACCCCCTCCTTGCTCAGAGCCCAGCGTGCTGAATGAAGGCTTGGGCTGGGAAGGAAGGGGGAGGGGGTGGGTGGTTCAACAGCAACGTGGAGATCTGTGAACTTCATGCTGTGGCAGAAGCTCTGAGCCGTACTTTCCACTAGTGCCTGACACCAAGAGTCAAGTAATACAGGAATTTACAGCGTGATAGTCAATTTGTCCCTAGGTTAAATTAACGCCAGAGGCACCATGGGCAGGAGATGTGGGTGTGGCCCAGGCCAGCTAGCCACGCTCGTCCTCTGCCCTCAGTAGTCCGTCTAAGGCTGGCTCGTACCACATGTAGTTTGTACCCCCAATGAACTCAAACATGAAGACTTTTGAATGGGTCTCGCAAGGTATATCCAATCTATGCTTTCTCTATTGACACGTAAATACCAGGCCTTTTGCCGAAAGGGAATGAGTAAGAGATTTTCTTCCAGGAGTCTTTTAGTTGTGTCTAAAAAAAGAATCCATCCTAGGAGTCTACTTTTTTTTTTTTTAAGTTTTATTTATTTTGAGAGAGAGAGAGAGAGTGCAAGCAGGGGAGGGGCTGAAAAAGAGAGAGAATCTCAAGCAGGCTCTGCACCAGCAGTGCAGACAGAGTCCATGTAAGGCTCAACCTCATGAAACTTCGAGATCATGAACTGAGCTTAACCAAGAGTCAAACGCTTAACTGACTGAGCCACTCAGGTGCCCTTAGGAGTCTGGTTTTTAAATATACAATTAGGTCTTGCAAATACAACAGCAGACAATGTCAGCTACCTGGTCAACTAGCATCCCTCCTTGACCCATGTACTTCCTCTCTGCTGAGAGAGATAAGATTTTGTTTCTTTTCCCCCAGATCAGAGAGCTTTCCCTCCTGGGGAGACTGAGGTGTGGGTCTGATTGACTTGGACCCATTGTGATCGTCTTGTTCCTTCGGTGATGGATTTAAGCACGGGCAGGCAACATACTTCTTCTGACTAGTAGGATAAGACTGGGAATCTTTTGAGGTTTTGTTGGTTCTTAAAATAGGACACGAAGTAGGAATGGCCCTTTTCTGCCTCTGGGCAGGTCATCTGCATGTGTTGCTTAAACTCAGGGGAGTATGTTGGGATCATGTTAACAGCCAGTCTCTGAGGCCAGATTAACAACATACTGAGGGAATCAGAGCAGAAAAATGGGAGAACTGGGGTCTCTGATGATATCACCGAGCAAATGAACTAACCAAGCTTAGAACCTCTTACCCCGAAATTTCTTATATTCAATACCACATTCCTTATCCTTTAGACTACTTTAACCATTTTAACTTAAATCTTCACTGCTTACAGCCCAGAACATCCCAGTAGGTGTAAATATCACACAAATGTATTGTAAAATTAGGCAGGAATGTATTCTGATGTGTTCCTAGACACATCCTTCTATCTGTATAAAACAATTTGTGAAAATGCTTTTCTGATTGGGAATGGATCTTAATCAGCCCATTTTTGTAGAAAAGTGATGGCAAATATTAGATTTTACACATCAGTGCTACAAGACTGAGCAGATGTTTAAATGGTACCTACAAAAAGAAACACTAAGGACCCATGTGAATTAGTCTAAGCTAAGAGGATTCTCGGGGGCAGACAGCTGCCTTGCGTCTCCATGCAGTTACAAAAAGCAGGAAGGCTTTTCCAACCCCTTCCCGCCTCTGACATTGTTAAAAGGCACTGGTCCGACAACATCCATAACATCTCTACAGCCTAGGTTGAAGGAAAGCAATGGCAAAGCCAAAGGGGGAGGCCTGGAATATTGGGGTGACTGTGAAGTGACGTTCCGTCCCCCTCCGGGACGTCACTTCCACATATGGCTGAGTTCCAAAGAGAGGCCTTTCTGGCACCTGTGCCCACCAGAACAGTTTCAGGAGCCCAGTGCCATGTGTGTATGCTAATCAAACGCAGTTCGATTAAAGCCTGTGCACCATCTAAATGAGCTCCTCCTTCCTTAGGTTACAGCTCAGGGATGGAGTGCACAGGGTCTGCGACTATGAGACCCCACAGGGGTGGGGTCCTGATTGTGAGCTTTGGACAACTTGACTATTCTGAGTCTCAGTTACCTCATCTGCAAAATAAATGTAATTATAGTATTGTGCCTCTGAGGGTTATTATAAAGTTTAATGAGATAATGTACTTGTAGTGCCTCACATGCAAATAATGGGAAATTTACTAAGATACTAGTACTAATGGGGATCCTATACCAGAATAGTCACATTTTCCCCAAGAGAAAATCATCTATAAATCAAAGCAGCAAAATGCAGCTTAATTAGGTAGTCTTAAGAGACATTTGTGTACTGAAAGGCTCCCTACCTATCTCCTATTCCCAGACTACCAACATATACATTAATATTTTCAAGTCCTCGAGTTCGGATTCTCCCATGGGGGCGGGGGGGGGGGGATGGGTCAGGGGTGCAAGAGATAAATTTTACAGACTTGACCCCTGCCACACAAGCTTCTTGACAGGGTATTTTAGGGATCATTACATTCTCTTAAAGGACGATGAGACAAGGCAGGAGTGTACTATCCTAGACGATCCATTTTTGCAGCCAAATTTGTTTTGAATTACCTTGTGCACATAACACTTATTACACTGTCATCTTGGAATCACATCACTGAGAGCCTTAGCGAGGGGATAACTCCGGTACACTGTCAACCATCCGAGAATGACAGCCTTTATTCTCAGGATTAGCATTACATCTACATTACACAGAACGGCTATGATGATGGCTGCAATTACAGATGGAATGCTCATCCGGTGACGTTTGGCCCGGTCAAATTAAATATCATTAACTCGCCCAATTGAGCAGATTGCTTTTAAAACAGTTTATGCAGCTCTAAAACCAAGTAAATGGAATGTTTTGGAACCAGAAATGCTGATTGCAAACTTTATCTTTATTATAAATTAAAGGCTTAAGTTATTCACCTAAGGCTCTGGCTGGCCCCTTGGGACTTAGGTGCAATTATGGTGAGAATCCAATCAGTCTGTCTCAAGGCAGACATCATTGCCACAAATATGACATGACACTAAGGAACCTTCAAGAGGTCCGTTAGTGTAAAGTCTCCTGAGACAAGACAATTATTTCGAGGGTGTGGAATGATTCCTGGTTCCGATTAGGCCTGGGTAACACGCCTGCAGCTTTTTGTATGAGGCACTCGTGACGGTCTTCTCCAAGGTCCTGAGAACTAACACAAAGCTGGGGGCGTTTCCATCTGGGGGTAGATTTCACAGACAACCCATCTGTCCATCTTCCGGTCATTCAGTTCCTGAGAAAACATCTGCTGAGGTTATCCAGTGAGAGTCGTTCCCCTCTTGGAAGACATCAGGATGCCACTTGGGAAAATTTCTGGTGCAGAAATGAGGCTGGGCATGTGCGAGCCACTCAAGAAATGGTCAGAAGGAATGTTGTTGTGGGCAGCATTTGCCCTAAGACATTTCGTGAGGGATCTGATTTGCTGAGGTGGCCGGAATGTTCCCACAGACTACACATCCTGGAACACAAATTGAGCCCATAACCCAGAGAGGGGGGGGGGGGACCTGGGTCATCACTGTCTACCTAGAAATGCCATTGGTGAAAGTCACGTCATACATCTGTAGTATCGCCTTTCAAAACAGGAGCCTGGAAAGCTTGCACAGTGCTGTATAACTTAACTGTGAGCAGTTCAGGATACGTGCATATGTAATACTGGGAAAAGATATACCACAAGGTCTCTAAATTAGAAAATAAGTATCTATTTATGGGAAGACATTTGGTTTCTGAGGATCAACATACTGCAATCACCTCTATTTCTATTGCATGTGCAAACGACCCCCAACCCCAATATAAAGTGCTAACGCAATTTTGAATCCAGCCTCCTATCAATTACGCCCCGGCTAAAACACAACTTTCATAGGGTTCATTTAATTAAATACAGGGGCAGTGATTTCATTCTGTAAAATATCACACCTGTGTTGTCAAACTAATTAAAACTTAGGTTCCAATGGAAGTAGCAGACAATAATAAACTACATACCAACAAGTAAAAGGTTTCAAGCCCTGATTTGGGCTGAAAAAAATGGTTCTTCATTTGGAAAACTCCTTGTTCTGTCTTAATTTATTTCAAATGTATAGTCTGCTCTGGGGCTTGACATAGCGAAGGCCAACTTATCTAAAATGTAGGTGTTATGTCTGTTAAGAAGAAACAGGAATCGGGGGCACCTGGGTGGCTCAGTCAGTTAAGCATCACACTTCGGCTCAGGTCATGATCTCGCAGTTCATGGGTTCGAGCCCCACATAGGGCTCAGAGCCTGGAGCCTGCTTAAGATTCTGTGTCTCCCTCTCTCTCTGCCCCTACCCTGCTATGCTCAGTCTCTCTCTCTCTCAAAAATAAATAAATGTTAAACAAATTTTTAAAAAAAGGAAAGGGAGTCTTAATGAACAAATAGTGTTCAAAGTAACGTGTTTCTGTGGAAAACCCTCACTTTACTATGTGATGTCTATGTGTAAATAGACAACACTTGCATAGATTTCAGTTTCTTTGATGTAAAAACTTAAGGCATGCCTGCTTGGGTGGCTCAGTCCATTAGACATCCAACTCTTGGTTTCGGCTCACGTCATGATCTCACAGTTCGTGGGATTGAGCCCTGTGTCGGGCCCTGTGCCGACAGCATGAAGCCTGCCTGGGATTCTCTCTCTCCTGTCTCTCTGCCCTTCCCCTACTTTCTCTCCCAAGGTAAATAAACATTTTTAAAAAACCCTTAAATCTCTAGTATGATACCTACCACGGACCACACTAGAGTTTGTCCATGTTAACTTCTAAATGTATCCTGATGCTGGTTCCTTGGGCTTGCTCCCTCTCCAAGGGGAAGATCACCTGCCTTACTGCACCTGCGTGCTGTGCACACCTGAATTTATAGTTGAGGTAACTGTCCTGTGAGAGGGGCCTTCCTGATGTCTGACCTAAGTATCTCAGATTTGAAAATCCTGTACTTGTTTTCTTAAAGAGAGAGTATTCCTGGCTGCCAGCCTCTAAATAATAAAATGGGTAACATGTCTTTAAGAAAGCGAGGCTAAAAATCATCTGTGTACTTAGTTTTTTGTAAAGTTAGTCCTAAAATATTGTAAAATGCTTTCTTCTCAGGTAAAAATCTACCTTAATATTTCATCTCCTTTACGAAGAAGCTGTGATGGCATCACCCCAAAGTCCCATTGTGATGACCTCCAGATGTCCATTAAACTACAACATATTTGAATTACTCTACATCTTAAGATAAACATGCACATTTCAAAAAAAATATTTTTGAGAAAGAGAGAGAGAGAGAGGGAGGGGCAGCTGGAGAGGGGGACAGAGGATCCAAAGTGGGCTCCCTATGCTGTCAGCAGAGAGCCCAATGTGGGGCTCGAACTTACGAACGAACCATGAGGTTATGACCTGAGCTGCAGTTGGATGCTCAACTGAGCCACCCAGGTGCCCCAAACATGCACATTTTTAAAAAAATCATCTTAAAGGTGATAATTTAAAAATGCAACTCAACATAGGAAAGCCCAGTGTCGTGTTCTTGGAAACAAGGTGTTCCTATAGCTAAGTCTCCCCTACTTTCTATGATTCATAAGTTCTTTGGAACATGTCTTCTCCAGTTGTATCCTTAATGCCTTTGCAGCAGGGATTGGTTTCAAGTTTAAATTCAGTTAAAAATGGTTGATCACATTCCACGGTCTGTCACCGTTCACTCCTGGCAGACATTCTTCCAAATGCCTCCAACCACCCTCGCCCTTCTCTTATTCTTCATACTCATCTGGAAAAGCCTTGACCAATTCTTAAGATCCAACCACTCGCCCAGTGTCCATTTGTACACGAGTTTATTGATGCTGGAGAATATTC
This sequence comes from Prionailurus viverrinus, assembly GCF_022837055.1. Taxonomy (NCBI): domain Eukaryota; kingdom Metazoa; phylum Chordata; class Mammalia; order Carnivora; family Felidae; genus Prionailurus; species Prionailurus viverrinus. Next base: position 39,948,882 of record NC_062562.1, read on the forward strand.
ACACAAGGAGAGGTCACTGAGTAGAATTCGCAGCATTTTCCTTGATGTATAATCACATAGTTATTTTTCTATTGACTGCCTGCATTTTCTCACCAGGTCTTAAAGTCCATGAGGGCCTGAACCATGTCTTTTGTTCCCCATAGCACACAGAGACCTGCTGGAATGCAGAAGGCTTGCCAACAAGTCACCTGAGTGACCTATTCATTCGTTTGCAGACACAGTCCCCTCACTGTGCACATCTGCTGGTGTGGTCCTTTCGTGGTCCTTTCTACCCTTACACAAAAATATATTTTCTGCTCTATGATCTTATATGCTTAGCTAAGTTGAACACAAATCTGATGGAGTCTACTTTAGAAGTTCCAAGTTTCGAATGAGAATAAAACAAGCGTTTTATATATTTTTACATACATGCATATTTAGTGAGAAGCATTCTCAAAGTTAAATAATATAGCATGCCATCCTCAATAGGATCCACATGCTATCAAGGAAAGTATCCTCTGCTTCGTGGACGGTGTGAAACAGGAGGCCCAGAAAGGTTATGGAATGTCTGCGAAAGAGCACGGCAGCTCTACCCAAGCTTTCCTGTCCTCCGTGGGTTCTGTACTGCATGAGGTGAGGCGGGGCCGCTTCAAGTGAAAACGCAAAACCTCCCATTATAGGGGAAGGAGACGAGAAAGGCCAACGTTACAGACCTTATAGAAAAATCACAAAATGCAAAACGGTTTCTTTTCCTTGACCACTCTCTTCTCTCTCTCCTTCTCCCCTCCCCATCCCCCTGCCCTCTTCCCCCACACCCTCCTCCAGGATCACTGCTTCTGTTTGTGCAGACTGAGCTGTGCTCCAGGTGCCCAGACAAGGAGGTGAGTAGGGTGGGTGGGCTCAGAAGAAAAGGAGCCCTTTTCTACCTGCCCCCTGCCAAAGGAAGGGCTGGCAGGGGTCCCCCTGCTGGCTGCCACGAGGTCCAAAAGCCCGTACAGTGGAAGCATGTGAACCCTTGGCCTCTGGGCACCTGCATTTTTGCCCTGGACACACAGAGGGCTCTGTCGGGGGGCTCAGCTCCCTTATCCCTACGCCAAAAAGGTGTCTTTCCTGAGTTACTACCCTGTTGCCGAGTCTGGGAGAGGAGGCATTATCTCCCTGCGCTCCACTGCTCACCTGGGTATCTAATGAGCGGCCATAATGGCCACAGCGAAATGCAGGAGTTTCGGACACTTTCGTCATCATCAGGGCAACAGGGGCACAGCGCTCCCTCTGTGCCAGACGCTATTCTAAGCACTGTGCATGCATTTACCCAGGTGATCTTCACGTGGGGGAGATCATGTAACATTATCTGCATTTTACAGATGACATGGAAAGGCTGGAGAGCATCTGTGTAGCTGCAGACCTCTGGTTCAAGATGCCAGTGGCTTCTACCTCGCACTGGGAGAGGCACACTTAGTTCAGAGGTAGCCAAGCTTTCTACATGTCAATTTTATTTAAAAAAATTTTTTTAACGTTTATTTTTGAGACAGAGACAGAGCATGAACGGGGGGGTGGGGGCAGAGAGAGAGGGAGACACAGAATCTGAAACAGGCTCCAGGCTCTGAGCTGTCAGCACAGAGCCCGATGTGGGGCTCGAACTCACGACCGTGAGATCGTGACCTGAGCCGAAGTCGGACGCTTAACCAACTGAGCCACCCAGGCACCCCGACCACATGGCAATATAAAAGGAAACTTGACATGACCAATTTTCCGGTCCTTACATGCAAAAGGTCATCCTACACATATTGTTACACCAGCTAGGACAGATTCTACGCCACCCATAGTGATTGAATTTTTGTATTGATGATGCCCCCCACCCCCCCAAAAAAAAAACACACAGCAGCTGGGAACACAGCGCAGTCTGTATTTATGGCAAAGGCAATATACATGTTGGGTCAACAACACTGGCCACTACACACTAATGGCCCCTGGCTTTGATGCCTAGTACAGAAAAGAGGCCCTACAAGAACAACCTGTTTTCTTTTAAAAAAAAAAAAAATTTTTTTTTTAACGTTTATTTATTTTTGAGACAGAGAGAGACAGAGCATGAACGGGGGAGGGTCAGAGAGAGGGAGACACAGAATCTGAAACAGGCTCCAGGCTCTGAGCTGTCAGCACAGAGCCCGATGTGGGGCTCGAACTCACGACCGTGAGATCGTGACCTGAGCCGAAGTCGGACGCTTAACCAACTGAGCCACCCAGGTACCCTTCTACATGTCAATTTTATTGCACGCAATGATCCATATTAGCATTATCTCCTACCATAAAAGCAATACAGCCGCCAATCAAAGGGGAAAGGTGTGGTTACATTTTTGCAAGCATCGCACCCAAGGCCTTATGAAAACCATTTTATTATGTCATTTCCATCTCCCTGGTGTGAACTTCATATTGGTCTCATAAATATCTCTTATAAACTTAAATTTGTTAGCTGTTTTCCTCAAAGACTAGGGGAATGTTTAAGATAAAATTCCACCCTCTGGGGCGCCTGGGTGGTGCAGTCGGTTAAGCGTCCGACTTCAGCCAGGTCACGATCTCGCGGTCCAGGAGTTCGAGCCCCGCGTCGGGCTCTGGGCTGATGGCTCAGAGCCTGGAGCCTGTTTCCGATTCTGTGTCTCCCTCTCTCTCTGCCCCTCCCCCGTTCATGCTCTGTCTCTCTCTGTCCCAAAAAATAAATAAACGTTGAAAAAAAAATTAAAAAAAAGATAAAATTCCACCCTCAAGCCTCTAATCATAAAGAAAAGGACATATAGGAAGACTCTCGCAAACAACTGCTGTCATGCAGAAATTAAAAGAATATTAAGACAAGTGTTTAATGATGTTTTATGTGACCATGGTCATTTAAGTTTCAAATAGGATCATAATGGAGATTGCATGAAGCTGTGCAAGATAAGGAAGGGGTTAGTTTCACATGTGTTAAGACTCTTCCACTCTGGGGGGTGACTGCCTCAGTTTATTTTATTTTTTAATTTTTTTTAACGTTTATTTATTTTTGAGACAGAGAGAGACAGAGCATGAACAGGGGAGGAGCAGAGAGAGAGGGAGACACAGAATCTGAAACAGGCTCCAGGCTCTGAGCTGTCAGCACAGAGCCCGACACGGGGCTCGAACTCACGGACCGTGAGATCATGACCTGAGCCGAAGTCGGACGCTTAACCGACCAAGCCACCCAGGTGCCCCAGACTGCCTCAGTTTAAATACAGGCTGATCACTTTTGTGTTAAGTCATCTTGAGCAATTAACCTCCTGGTGACTCAGCATTCTTATCTGTAAAATGGGTCAACAGACGGACCTAACTCACTGGGTTGTTGTTAGAATTCATGAGGCCATACATAGCAAGTAGTTAGGGTTTGCGCCCCGGGAGAGTGAGTGCTCAATAAATGTTAGCTGTCTGTTATCCTCATTCATTTCAAGAATTATTGGGGAACCCACTATGTGCCAGGCACTGATCAAGTGGTAACCAAAGCTCGGTGACACCGGGTGAAGAGTGAACACTGTCTGGGCTCTGGGGTGAGACACACAGGGGTCTGAATCTCTGCTCTGCCATTTACCAGATGGGATGCCAGGAGGACTACCCTACCTCTGTGTGCCTCAGTGTCCTCCACTGAAAATTTAGGTCATTCCAGCACTTCCTTCCTAGGGTTTCTGTCACTGAACGGTGTCAAGTAAAGGCCCTGGGGCAGGGCTGAATGTCACCACTGTCACCACCCTGCAAACCTGGACAAGTTACCAGAGTTCTCCCTGTACCTCATCTGAAAACGGAGTTGTCAAGATTCAGTGTAAAGGGTCTGGCTCAGAATCAGCACTCTCACAGGAGACACCAGCCCCCGTGTGGTTTCTAGACATTCTAGACATTCCGACTGACAAATCTCGGTAAAACATGACTGCAAATACATTGTGTGAGGACATCAATAAAAAAGATTTTATGTTGCACTCATGTCTATGGGAAAGAAGCCTTTCTCGATCCCAGCACCCACCTCAAGGATATAGTATTCTGGAGTACTTGTACTGGATGTTTGCTTTGTGCCAGGAATTGTGCTAAATGCTGTAGACGCATGATCCTATCCCCTCTGCCCAATAAGACAGTCATGGGTGAGGTCAGCGGCATTCTCTGCTTTGATAGATGAGAAAATCAAAGCCCAAGGAGCTAAAAGCAGCATCCTAAGACTTGTGTGAGTCCTAAGCAGTAGAGATGGGATTTGAATCACGTCTGCCCAAGTTCAAGCATAGGTTCTAACCCTCTAACCCCTGACCTGCACAGCTGGAGCACCGTGACCTGACCTCGGCCCAAAGCAAAGGTAAGATTAGGTGTACACAAGATGGGAGGGTAGAGTGAAGAAGAGCCTTCATCACAAAAGGGGCAGGTGAGGCACAGATAGGAAATGCAAGGCTCTGCTGAGAAGCAGGAAATTCCTGGCTTAAGAAAGACATCCACGGTTGACACCTTGGTGGGAACGGGTGAGCCGGGCCAGGCTGAACCAAGGTGACTATGTCCATGGACCTATCCCAGAAAGTTCCCTTGGTAATGGTCCGTGTTTAACGAGCAGAATGAGAAAACACTGGTTTTGGACATTCACTCACCCACCCCTTCCTACTAAACTGCGAAAAGCTAAGGAACCTCTGGTCTCAATTCTCTTCTTACAAAGTTGTCCCTTCAGATTTTAGCCTCTTGTTTCTACCAACTTCCTGAGGCATTCTGTGGAGCTCTAGCGATGGGCCACAATTTAAAATAGTCCAACTAGGAGGAGAGTAATGTTAGTCTTATGTTAAAACAGGAAACTCTTCAGCGGGAAGAAAACCAGCGCTATGAGACATTTTGAAGTCCTTGAATCTTACAGGAGGCACAGGCCAAGATATCAAATTTTAAAAGAAGCTTTTTGACCTCAATGATCTGTGTTTTATTTACCCCACTTGACAAGATTATGATATTTCCTAACTTTTTCAACAACACCAATGTCAGGTAACAAACCAACGGATGCCAGGAGAAATGAGAACTAATGATGATACACTTTAAATACAATTTCCTGACTCTTGTGGATTTGTGTCTTACATTTTTAGTGGAACTTCAACAGTGGTTTGAAATCTTTTTTGTTTGTTTTCTATATTTTTTAAATATTTTATTTATTTTAGAGAGACTTGAATATGGACTCCCTGTAATGTTCTGGATCCTTAAGCACAGTTCCTTCTTGGGGTCCCTCACACGTGCGCGGTGAGGGCACCATGTCACCACCTGCTGGTTCCTGTCCAACGGAAGCTACTATATTGTTGGGAGCCTCTGCGTCAGAGAATCCGACATGTCCATTCTTTTGCTAGAAAACCATAATAAGGTTGGATTATAGGAAGAAGAATGGTTTATGCTTCCAACTGGTTAAAAAAGCCACTCAGTCTCGTATTTCAACAACTCTCTCTACACAATGGGACACACAGTCCCTAGCCTCAACAGGGGAAGCCCATGCATTTGCTCCTAAAATACTTTGTTCTTTGCACAAGCTTTCCCACATGATTGGTGTTTTAGAACTGTATTTTTTTTAAAAAGCACATCATCTCTAATTATACAATTCCTACATTTTTAGTTTTAATCTTTACTGGACATCAACAGTTCCAAGTGGTATTATGATGGGTAATTTTCAGCATTTTTATTATGAAAAATTTTCCTGATCATCTTTTCCCTCTTAATTATCCCCATGAGGCAAATTGTAGAATAAAGTCTGCAGTTAGCAGGATGGCCTTTGCTACTCCAGCATCCTCAGGGTCGGGGGGATGGGCTCCATATTTTATTCTCCTAGCTTGTGGCAATGGACTCATTTTGGAGAGGGATGAGATGGTACGTGTGTGTATGTGAATTATATGAATTCAATGCTTATCTAAGTTGGTATGTATAAGCACAAAAACTAACCTCCCGTTTGTCCTAAACTGTGACAATATTCTCTGTTTTTAATTGCAAATTATTGCTCTATGTGTTGAGAAAATTTAGGTTAGAGGAGAAAAATATGTGTCTCTTTCCTGCTGGTTTGAGATATACTTCTAAATTTGAATAAAATTTCTAGAAGACAAAACACTTGATCCTACCCACTCACACTTCATCTGTACTATGTCTAAGAATATTGCATTTAAGAGTACTTAACATGCAACGATGAATCCAGATAGATCTTCAGTGAATTGCCAAGAGATTCATGGTTTGCAGATACTCCCCTTGCAACAAGAGACAACTTTCTATCAATAGACTGTATAAATTCTCTTTACGTTGTCTCCACTGAAGTACAGAGTTACCTAGTGATCACTGTGAGAAATTAATGCAGAATTCTGGAAATATTGGCTTTGAAAGAAGAGCCAATGAAAGTCAGCAGGAATGATGGACTCTGGAGGCATGGAAGAAACAGAAATTGGTAAGATTTAGAACCTTTATGAATCAAAAATAAACTTAAGGTGGTAGTTCTTTCTCAAAGATTTATAAGTGTGATTTATAAATGGCACCAAAAGAATAATGATGACATTGTGGGATATTTATCACCTCTAAAATAGGGAATAAAATGACTCTCCCTCTCAACTTCACAGGTACCGAGGGCTTTAAAATATGACCACATTATAATAATTGATCTTCACTTTTTTGGTGATTAAATTCTGGGGAATAAGAATGGCAGAGTAATTACAAGTTTAAGCTGCACAGAACTCCAGCATAGAGAAGGCCCATGATAATAAGTTTTTGGATCTTAACAGAGATAAGAAATAAAATGAAAGATGTGTGTGAAAAGGATGAACATTACAGCCCTTCTAGATTCCATTCCATAATCTCCTGCTCCAGCAACTCTGCCCCGTTGTGGGAGCAACAAGTATGTCCCCAAGGATAAGGATACTCAACTGTTACAACCTCTTGAGTTCATTTTCTTGCCCTCAGTTTTGGTTACCCAGAAGCATCACATCAGCGTGGCAGGTCCTTCAGACAACCCCCTCTCGGGTCCAGCAGGGGATACAGAGGAGACGGACTCCTTGCCTGTGGCCACCTAGAGACACTTTGTTTAGGTGACAAAATAACCCGGAGTCTATTCCAGTGAACCCAGCCATGGACGACTCCAATGACAGGCTGGCCAAAGCACAACTGTGAACTCTCTCCTCTGCTGTCAGACTGTTAGTGACCTTTAATGAAGAAGCTAACCGGGTTGCTTTTGTGGGAGGAAAGAGGATAAAACTCTTTGCAGGGCACAGGAATTAGCGTGCAGACTCCCGTCCCTGCCACAGACAAGAACCTGCAGCATTTTCTAAGATGATTTATTAGACCTGGGCAACATTTGCTAGAAACCTACCAAGAGCAAATCGTCTGGGAAGGAATTAATGATCCAAACACAACACTTGATAATGCAATTAGAATATGAGGAAATGCAGGGGTTTTCCAGAGAGAGAGAGAGAGAGAGAGAGAAGTAGGGTGGGAGGGGGACATAGGGAAAGATGGAGGGAGGGGGAACAGAGAGATAGAGGGAGAGAGACAGAAGTACGTGTACATGATTTTGGTTATGTCAAACCTAAAGCCAGAAAAAGGGTCTAACGAATTTCTAAAAGAGTAAAGTTGTCAGAGGGGAGGAGAGGACTGGGGTGAGATTTCTAGTTCTGGTGTTCGCATAGAGTTAGCAAGTGTGCCCAGCTGAGTAGAAATGCACTTGGCAGCTATGTTTCAGCAAAACGGGGTGTGGGACTGACAAAAAGAAATCAGATGGCTGGCAGCCAAAATATGGATCCCCATCAAGGAATGGCAGAGCCCAGCTCTGGGAACAGTGTTTGTCTTTAGCTCCTGTAGGCAACAGTAAAGATGTCTCCCCCGCCCGCTGCTTGTGTTTGGGTCAGGGACTCTCTTCCTTTAAACCTTTACTTAGTTGACTTAGAAACCAAGAGTCTGAAGCTCTGGAAGCTTCTCTCTGACCTCATTTCATCTTGCCTCATGGATGAGCTCACTGAAAAATATGTTTTCCAGGGGTAACATCCCCTGTGTGTATCTAGAGGAAATGTCTGGCCGTGTATACACTTGTTCTAACTGCTATCCTACAATGTGCACACACTCTCCCTCTGGGTTGTGTTACTAGGTTCCTTTTATTTTTACGAACGTAGGACTCTATACATTTTAAAAAATGTGTTGTTGAACACTATGTTCCCTTACCCCCTCCATTGGCTTTTTTAGTCTGGAGAGGATATGGTTAACATTTTTAATGCCTCTCCAGAGCATTTCTTTATTTAAATCTTCGGTGTAGTCATGCTATGCAGCCCCTTCATACTCTCCACGTATTCTCCTCTGATTTAGCTCGGCAAGTAGAAGTCAAGCTTGGGATGGCACCCTGACAGCCAAGCCCTCTCGGGATACGAGAGAACACAGGGCACGTATGCACAGGGGAGTATCGGTCATGAAATACTTTTCCTTCAATCCAGGACTCCTCTGGCCCTGCAGCCTCCACCCGGCCGATGCTGACGGCTTCCGTTCAGATGGTCAGGAAGCCCAGCCTGGCCAGCGTGACTGAATCCTACACCCCGCACGGGGGGGCCCTCCTGCCCGGCACCGGCCACCCGCAGAGCTGGGTACCGGTGCATTTTCATCTCCCTCCACCTCCGGGTGCTAAGATCATGACTTCGATAGCCTTGCGGCCCCTGCATCCTCACCAGTGGCCCCTCCTACGGGGCACACACTACAGGTGTTCAATAAATACCATGTTGGACAAGTGACACAATCTGAGCACTTCCTCCAAACATGCTGTGCATCTCTACCTTTGTGTGTTATGTTTGGGAAGCCTTGGCCTTTCGTACTTCTTTTGAAAGCCTGTTTTCCTGTTTCCCCTTTAAGAGAAATGACGTGGCAACGGTGGGGGCCGATGATGTCCACACAAGTTGTCCTTCCCGCAGCCGCTGCCATCACTTTACCTGTCTGTCTCCTAGAGACCTTTTACCCCTAAAGATGACTCTTTTAGCCCAACTGTGGCTGCTCCTCCTCTGGAAATGCTGGCTTCCTCCCTTGGTCCCCAGAGCCTTGACTAGCTTGTTTGACAATATGTAATAGGTGACACCATGCCATACAGACGCCAGGCCATGAGTGCTGGGAGCACAGGGCTGGTTTCAGTCTTTCCCTCAGCATGTGGGCCAGAGAACAAAGCAGGCCCTCAATAAATGCTGGCCTTGGGGCACCTGGGTGGCTCAGTGGGTTAAGCGTCCAACTTCGGCTCAGGTCATGATCTTGTGGTGAGTTCGAGACCTGTGTCGGGCTCTGTGCTGACTGCTTAGAGCATGAAGCCTGCTTCAGATTCTGTGTCTCCCTCTCTCTCTCTGCCCTTCACCCACTTGCACTCTGTCTCTGTCTCTCTCTCAAAAATAAACATTAAAAAAAATTTTTAAATAAATGCTGGCCTTACAACAACTACAGGGTGACTCTCTACTGGGATAACTTGCAAATGAATTCCTCTTCTGCCTTAACACGGTGCTAAGATGAACCTCCCTTGAATGAGGCATCACAGGATGCATCACGTAACCCCAACAGCTCTGGAACTGCCTCCCTTTCAACAAAGGAGGAAACTGAACACGGTTTCTTGGTCCAGACTTTTGACGATGCTTCTGCTGCAGATCTGTATTCCCTAGATTACCTTACACTGTCATTATATGCTCATTAGTATAAGATTTACTTTCTGACCTCCAGCCATCCCAGAATGTAAACCCCCGAGGAGAGGGACTGTGCTTCTGACCACACTGCCAGACATTCAGTGCAATGCCAGGGATGCTGTTCAGATGGTGTGCTTGAGTCACACAGTCCTGTGCTCGGATCCCGGTTCTGCCCCTTAGCAGCCATGCCATCCCAGGCCCGTGAATGAGCTTCTCTAACCTTCAGTTGCCTCGTCTATAAGATAGACATAACAACAGTACCTGCACTTTAAGGGGCTGTGTTGGAATCACACGGGATTCCACATATAACAGCTGTATGTAAACCACGTGCGTGGCAAATAACACCCCGTTATTTATCACTGCTACTGGCATGAAACTCCCAATCAGTGGAACGTATTCGTCCTGGGCCTTCGCTGTCAATTCAAGGACAAAGAATACAATGCTGGAATTGTTTCTCCTTTCTCTGGACAGTTCTTAACTGTGTCCAGATGTGGAGTAGAGTTGGTTCTGAAACTTGACGACCCATTGAGAACAAGATGTTCTGACTCTTCACAGTGACTTCTCCCTGTTTTCCCCCGCACCCCCCCCCCACCCCGTCCCCATCACCATACGGGGCACAGGCACCTGCTCTCAGGTTCTACTCCTTGGAGGAACCCGGACAGAACCCTCATTGTGGGGGGCAAAGATGAGACAGACAGGCCAGTAAACTTGAACTTTAATTCCTGGACAGTTTCCAGCTACCTAGGTTTGTATTACAAACTTGAGGCTTAGAGAGTTGCTAGTGAGAGAAGAGAAAAGGGGCCCAGGGAAAGAGAGGCACCTTTGGTTGGGGAATCCTAACACCTGCCAACACAGTGATACACGCAAGTGAGGGCAACAGAGGGCAGCTGGTACCTAACATGCCAAGTGGTTGCAATACAAGTCATTCGTGCCAGGCGTTTTATAGCTCGATAAAAAGGAACACAATCCTGGATGCAAAATACCGCTGCGATTCTGGGGGGAAATACCCACTGCTTTTCATCTCCTGGTGCCAAATGAAATACCAGTATGAAGGATACTAACTTCTCTCTAGGTTTTCCAGACTCCCTAAACAGTAAACAGCTGCTTGATAATGGAAAATCGGTTCATATTCTTTAGAGTTTTCTTTTATTAAAATGCATGTCGCTTCTGACGTTACGTGCCACACCGCTGACACTTTTGGGCAGAGGAGGGGATTAATTAATTGCCACGTATGGCGAAACAGGAATGTGCCTGGGCCGCGGTACACTGTTTAACACACTGGGAGGAAACTGTTATTTTCCCACATGTCTCACAAATTAACTCTGTTTTCATTGGTTTAATGCTGTGAATCGTGTCTGTCTGCGTTATTTGGTTTATGCATTGTTTGTTCACAAAAAAGACAAAAATTTTCCTTCAGATTTCTTTATATAGAAACACACAAACATGTCAACCCCTAAGAGATGTGTTTGTAAAGACACAAGTTCTAAGTGTAGTCTCACAGATGTCTTCTGTTACAACAAATGGTGTCGTTTCAGAGAATTCGTTTGCAGATGAAGAATGCTTTATGTTAAGGAAAAAAGTAACCAGCATTTTAATACTTTTTAAAGATCTTTACAGACAGCTAACTCCTTCCTCCCCATTATTACTGTGTCTGGTTTATTTTTCTTCAGAGTTTAGAGGGGGGAGGGAAGCTTTTTAACATTTTTTTAAATTTTATTATTATTTTTTGAAAGCAGGCTGTATGCCCAGTGCAGAGCCCAACACGAGGCTTGAACTCACAACCTTGAGATCGAGACCTGAACTGAAACCAAGAGTCGGGTGTGTAACCGACTGAGCCACCCAGGCGCCCCTGGAGGCTTTTTATAATCTATGATATTTCTGGGTGAATATCCTGAGCCTGGGTGGCTCAGTTAAAGGTCCAACTCTTGACTTCAGCTCAGGTCATGATCTCACAGTTTGTGGGTTCGAGCCCCACATCAGGCTCTGTGCTCACAACAGAGCCTGCTTGGGATTCATTCTCTCTCTCTCTCTCTGCCCATTTTCTGCTTGTGCTCTCTCTCTCTTTCTCTCTCTCACAAAATAATAAACTTAAAAAAATAATCTATGATATTTCTTCTTGGGGCTGTTCTTCATATTTTATTCAGTACTGAAGACATTAAAAGTTTTGTTAAGATACACGTAAATATAAAGAATGCTACGCTGACTACGTGTGAGCCCATCCCCCAATTCGAGAGAAGAGCCTACCAAGTCGTCACTTTGACAAGCTGCACATCACACGTCCGTGGGTGGCCAGAGTGCCAAGAGCTCAAGAAGGTGGCACTAGAGAGAGACCTGCCCTCCCAGGGGACCAGAGTTACCGCAAAACTATAGCACAATAAAACAGACACTCTTAGTGCGAGGTTGGTGCAGGGAGACTCTCAGATGGCCAGAACAGAAAGGCCAGAAATAGCCCCAAGCTTGACACAGGGAAAAGGGCAGTGCCCTTCGATGGAGAAGAGATGGGCTGTTCTCCAAGTGGTGCCGGGGGATCCATACCAAAAAAGTGAGGTCGACTCCAGCCTCACACCTTCCTGTGAAAAGCAACATTTATATATAGCTTTTGGAAGAAAATATAGGAGAGTAGCTTTATGGCTTTCACCATAGAAAATGTATTTCCTAACACAGACTAAAAGCACAGACCATAAGGAAAGACTGATATATTTGACTATGTTGAATTAAGGGATTTGGTTCAACTGGAATACATCATAAAGAGAGGGCAAAGACAAGCCACAAACTGGGAGAAAAGGCCTCCAACTCCTATCTCATAAAGGACCAGTATCCAGACTATGCTTTTAAAAATCCTATGAATCAAAGGAAAAAGATGAAAAATCCAAGAGAGAACTGGGGCAGACACTTGAACGGGCACCGCACACACACCAACGGAAGCACAATATGGCCAATATACACGTCAAAAATAGAATACTCTATTTCATTAATAATCAAGAATAAACCAGATTTAAACCAAAGTGAGATACCTCTTTATATTCACGGCAATGGAAAAATTAAGAAGTCAGGCAACACCAGGTAGGGATGTGGATCAAGAACCTGTCCACTATGATGTTGAAAGACTGTCTGGCATTAATAAAACCAAAGAGATATACACCCTAAATGCCTGCCTGCCTTCACTCCCCCCCTCCCTCCTGTCCTTTCATCCCCTCCTCAGTCTGTCCATCCGTTCACCCATCCATTCATCCATACGTAATCACATACCTCTCACAGGAGTGGTTCCCAAGGGGTGCTCCCCCAGATCAGCAGTATCTAAACTGGAGGTGGGGCACAGGACTCTGTGCTTTTACCAAGGCCTCCGGGTGATGCTGATGCCATGTTCAAGCTTGAGAACCAGTGCCCTCAAGGAACTTTTGTGCCTTGAAATTGGTGTAAGAACGCAAGTTACAAGTGAAGAGTCCCCTCCTCTACCCCACTCCCTTTTTCTATCAAATAGAAAAAAAGAGGAAGAAGTGAGAACAACTTTAATACCCAGTGAATATGGGAATGAGAGGCAAGGCGAGGCAGATACTTATTTGCTGGTGGGTGTCATACAAAGAGGCTTATTGGGGGGTGGGGGTAAGTTGGCACTACCTATGAAGACCTCTACAATTGTTTATCCTCTGACACAACCCATAAAAATGTACAGTAAGATCATTATTAAGGATCAGTGGTACTGTTTCATTGACACATACAGCTAGACCGAGTCCTGCAACCTGGAAGTGTCCCGGGAGCAGGGTCTATCAATCGGGACCTGCCATCATGGTGATGGCCACACGCTTCATCATCAGAAAGGGGACCGTGCTCTACTTATTTCACCCAGGATTCTGCAAATTACGATTCATTTGGTTCACAAGTCCTTTCTAAAAACACATTTTCTTCTGGCAGGAGGATTGTGCTTACCATCGTTCACATGATTGGGGATTATGTTTATTAGATTAATTTCCCATTTACTATCGGGAAGGTAGTGTTTGTAGGAATAGGAGGGTGTAAACATTAGGGGGATGCAGGATAATTCTAGAACCTCAGGTAATTCTGAGAGGGACACCGGTTGAAGAAAATTGAAGCTTAATCTGTAGAAGATACCCACACATTTACACACACACGTATTACCTGCATACACACAAACGTGTAAATGTGTGATGTCTATATGTGCACATAAATTTTTAACAGACAAAACGTCACGAACCTTCAATTTTCCACTTGTAAATTAGATGTTATAGAACAACTTGCTTGAAAAAAGCCCTGCCTAATCAAAACAAAATGACCTTTTGTTTTTTGGTATTAACCAACAGATGGTTATGTTTTGATCTGAACCTAAGTATCTGAGAAATGAGCTCTTCCTGCTACCAACTCATCCAAAGGAAGACTTAAGAGTCCTACCTCTTGCAGTATTTTTGGTTTAATGTTCAACAGAGGTCCTCAAGGCTGAATGAGCAGCTAACTCACCTGGAGGCCTGGTTCCACACAGACTGCTGGCTCCGCTCACAGAGATTCTGGCTCAGCAGGTCTGGAGTGTGGCTGGAGAAACCACGTTTCTAACAAGTTCCTACGTGATGGTGATGCTGAAACTTCTGGATACCCCTCAACAGTCAGAAAAGCTCTCCTTGATCCCTTCTGCCCCTCGCATCAAGATACTTGCATTCCACAATCGAACGCTGATGTTAATAACTTTCTTTCACGTGTGCAGTATTTCAGCTTATTCTTTATTACAAACTGATGGGTGTAACCAGATACACTGGGAGAAATTACCCTGCCAGGCCAGATGACCAGCAGACTGGAAAAGGGACCCTTTGCCCAAAGCCGACCAACAGACACACACACAACTCAACATGCCCTTGGTGAAGAACTGGGAAAGCAGGTCATCTGACGTAGACAAACTCATTCCTGACTTTTCTCACCACAGTACTTGCTGTTAGGCAGCAGAGTCTGATGGCATTTCACCAATGTTATGACACCTGCCACACCGGTGAAGGTGATGCTTCTAGAAACGTGGAGCTTTGTGAACTTTAGAGAGTGGATGCTATGTTCCCTGCTGAATCCCACACTGGTCAGAGAAAGCAGGACGGTTATTTTGGCTCTGGCATGCTTCTGGAGCTGCTGATGGTGTTCTTTTGTGCCTCCTCTCCCCCACACCCAATATAGCCATGACCTCTCCTTGCATTATTAATGAGTGCAAGAGAAGTCATTTATTAAAGCTACATTTTTTCAGTGTTCCATATGTTTCTCTCTGCCAGCCATGGCAGGCGTGTCATGGGAATGCAGAGAGGGGCAGTCCTCTCCCCTGTGACCATGAACCACCTGCCTCATGGCAGTATGCAGCTGTATCTATGGAAGCCATTAGGATCCTGGGACATCGACTCATTTGTCACTGCTAAATGCTTTCCCAAACCAAAGTGGGACCTACTTGATACATTCCTCATTCAGAAGCCAATTTGGTAAACACATCCTGAATAGTTTACTGGTTATATGTCAGGACCTGGGGTGTCACATAGAACCAGACAAAGTCCCCGCATTCACGGGGCTGACATTTTCCTGGGGACTGGGCGGTTGGAGACAACAGACAAGTTAACAGGTACATGAAATTATGTTAAGTGCTAGGAAGGAAATAAACTGTATACAGAGAGATCATGGGTGGAGGTGGGGGAACCTCTTAGGTCAGGAAGGTCTTTGGGGAGAGGAATGTTGGAGCTGAGTCCTCAAGGATGAACTGGTGAACTATGTTACAGATGGAGGGGAACAACCAGTTGTAAGGTCTTACAGGGAAGGAATAAGGTGGGTTCTGGGGGCTACAAGAAGCCTGCCAGGACCAGAGCAGACACACAATGGGCACACGGCAGGCAGCTTGCTAGAGAGGTAAGAAGAGGCCAGACCACACAGGCCCTTGCAGGCCACAGTTAAGGAGTTAGTTTTATCTTAGGGGCAGAGGGGAGCCAGTGAGCAGGGAGTGGAATCTCGGTTCTGGGCATGGGGCTGGCTGGGCAAACATGTTGGCAGAATGAATAAAAAGTAAATGTCTTGCAGCTCCCGTGGTCTCCAGCTGCACCTTCTTGATCCAAATCACAGTCATCTCGTCCAACAGTTCGTTCGGGGATTCCTGACCAGTACCCTTGTTTCCAGTCTTGCTCCTGATGCCCTACCAGCACATACAAAATCCATCGTGTTCAACCAATCCCATGCTGAGGGTAAAGGTGGTGACTAGACCTCCCAGGATTTCGCAGTGTAACTGAAGAGGATGATTTAACAGATGACACTGAAATGAGGAACAGAATATGCTCGCCTCATGGGAAGGCTCAGTGCAGGGATACAGAGGTGCACAGGACCTCACGGAGGTTCAGTGCAGGGATACAGCGGTGTGCCGGGGCTCATGGGAACACGTAGAAGGACATCTAAGCTGGGGTGGTGGCCAACTGGCCTCAGTTCTAAGAGGAAAGCAAGAGAACCCCTCTCTGGTCACCTAATGCTTTGTACAGCAAGAAGAGGTATGTAGGGGCGCCTGGGTGGCGCAGTCGGTTAAGCGTCCGACTTCAGCCAGGTCACGATCTCGCGGTCCGTGAGTTCGAGCCCCGCGTCGGGCTCCGGGCTGATGGCTCAGAGCCTGGAGCCTGTTTCCGATTCTGTGTCTCCCTCTCTCTCTGTCCCCCCACCCCAAAAAAAAAAACGTTGAAAAAAAAAAAGAAGAGGTATGTAGAAAGAGGGGAGCGGGCCCTGGCCTAACCCTCGGCCTGTCCTTCCCATTGCTTCATCTACATTAAAGAGGTTTACGGTCCACTGTTAACTGATGGGAAAACAAGTACTAGTGACAGATAAATGCCCCCCATGAAAAAACGTGACTTTCTCAGCCACAGATAGGTGCCATGTCACTCGGGCAAGAAGAGACGGTTTTTGGGTTTTTTTTTCCTCTTGCTTTGCCTATACCAAATCAGTTTGTGAAGCTGCTTCTAATAATAAAGCTCCGTGAACTGATAGGTTGTTGAAGCAAACACACTCTTACTTGCAGGAACGCTAAACCACGTTCAGCACTTCTATATGGAGGTCGAGTTTATGTTCATCCAATTAACCATCATTAACTCTGTCCACGCTCTATCATACCACAGCCTGGCTAACTCTCAAAACCAACAACTTCAGACAGCGTAAAAGGCACGGATTACTCCCATTGTTTTGTTGCTGCTCCTGAGAGGCAAAAGAACGTGAACTTTCTTAAATGATCCATTCTTAAAAGTGCCTGGGAAGGTGATGGGAACTCTGCTCTCGCCTGTGTCCACCACCCTCTCCTGGCATGAGGGACCAGAGGCCCTGTCTCAAGCCTTCTCATTTGTAACAGAACAGACCCAAGCGTCCCCAGGCTGAGAGAGGTGCCAAGCAGCACATGGCCGGCCCTGAGTAAGAACGCAGGGTCTCCGTGTGAGCTCCGCAAACGTGAGCATGATTTTTAAAAACTAAGCTAAGCCTTCCGTATAATACAGGTCATCTCTTCACTGGTTTGGATAAAAATGATTTCTATAAGAGAAGAATTCAGACCTCGGAATCACAGCACAGACATTGCGGCCACCCCCATTTGTGTCTCCTTCGTGTCTCAGTTTATCTTGGAAACGGGGATAGTAATATCCCCAACCCCTTGGTGCTGCTGTGAGGATTTGATGGAGAAATGCACAGTCAGCACTTAGCAAAGTGCTGGTACATAGTAAGTGCTCAGCAAATAATCCTGTGGTTGCTATAATGAACATCGCTGCAATTTTATCAGTATGTTTCCCTTGCCGTCTTGAAAATGTCCATGGAGACTTCAGTGAATGTATTAGTTATTACAATTTCTACTTTGAAGCCTAAGTCCCAAACAGAATTAATTCCTTACTGCCCAATCGAGTGAGCAAAGATCACTATTCTGCAGAGTCTCTGGCTGACCTGAGACCTTAGAAGAGGTGGAGGGAATGGGCGTGATAACCCCTTCCGCTCCCCCTGGCCTCTATCTGAAAGCCGTCATCAAAGCATCTCTCTATACCCGCCTTCCCCTTGTCCTGAAAGGACACAGCTGTGGGGAGGGCTCATGCCTGGCCAGTGATGAGGTCCCTGGCACCATGCCAACGGAGCCACAGATGTCTCCATCCCTGGTGACACTGCTCGCACACCCTCTGCCCATAACCAGGTGGCCAGTGTTAGCCAGGTTCTGGCCACAGCTCTAGAGCTCCCAGGCTCCCTAGCCCATCACCCCCCTGAACATGAGATATTCTAGGCAGTTAATCTATCCAAGTAGAAGAATGCCCCCCTTGATAGCCTGAAAGCATCTTCCTTTCCTGTTTCTCTCCTTTTCTTGGAAGCAGCCATGCTTCTGAGTGGTCCGAGATGGGGTACTTTTCCAGAGCAGGAAACAACTGCTAACTGAAACTTTAAAATGTCCCATAGGCACGGGCCCTGTCTTGACGCTCCCTGGTACTCTACAGTGACCGGGAAAGCACAAAGACTGCTATACCTCAACAGAAAGGGCAGGCAGGACACTTGTCTTGTACTGTCCTCAGAAGTACTGCAGATATCCCCTAATATCTCGGCGTATCCCGTAACGCAGGGCATGCATCACTCACACGTGTGTGCTCTCCGCAGTGCCCTTTAACGATCAGGCAACTTCATGTGTTGCTGTTGTTTTTCTAATGTGATTAAAGGTACAATAAGGTATGTGTGCAACAAGAGGCAAAGCCATTGTTCTGCATCATTAAGCTCACAGCAGCCCCAAAAAGAAATTGTAGGCAGCTTGCCAAAGGCCCTAATGAAGAGCATCTCTTTGAATTATCTCTGGATGAGGAAAGGATCAAGTCTGAGCCCCAGAATATTTGATCCTCTTTGTGCTGCTGTTACGAGGGCTTACTGAAGCCAGACACACTGGACCTTCTGGAACTGTAATTTATGGAAACCTTAATTTCTCTGCTTTTAATAAGGCTTTGCATAATAAGAAGGGGAATGCAGTTATTAATTCCTGCAAGTGTTTTGTGAATTCCTTTATGCTATGGTTCAGGACTCGCAAAGAATAGGAGAAAGGGGATTTTACTTAGTTGGCACAAGGGTAATGGGTCCGAAAAGTAGTTTGAGTTTCCTGAAAATAAATCTGCATGGCTTCCTAAATTGCTGACAAAGTGTATTCCAGATGGAAGTCATTTATCAGCAATTTACTGCATGATGCGTTGGCCAGAAATATTTCCACATAAATTCACCTAGTAAAAACAAACAAACAGAATCCAGGCTCTTTCTTTTTGGGGGCCAAGGGGGAAAGAGCCCAAATAATACAGGTGAATAAAGCACAAGTGAACACAGATTTGCAGGACACAGGGCAGGGTAACCACATTGTGGAGGGGGCCAGTGTAATTAATACACCTACAGCAATGGATCCTAAATAATATTTTTGTGCATGATGACCAAAAGAAAAAAAAATACCCAGCAAGTTATTAAGACTCCATTTTTATGCCTTATATTATATACACAGTAGTGAAAGTCTTCACCATAACCACCTGCTGTTCTGCGTGGTTTGCTTCTGAACGTCTGACCCACTGAGAACTGGGGACTTCGTGCTCATCGCACATGATAACCTGGCAAAATGTGGATTACAACATCACCATATGATCACACAAGGGATGGAGGGCAGATCTCCAGTGCCAAGGGCACTTTTGCCCAGGTTTCCAGTGTGCCCCCAGACTGCTTTCAAAGGACAGAAGAGTCCAGCGGAATGCTGGGTGTGAGGTTGCAGGTCAGAAGTGTATGACCAACAGTGATTTAAAATGCTTGGATTTTGTAAGATATGTGCCCTCTGTATAAGGGGTGGTTGGGGGTGGGGGGCATGACCAAGCCCCCAAAGGTTTGACATTCTGTATGCTTCAGTGAAGACACACAGACAGAGATAGAGACAGACACAGACAGACACAGACAGACACACACACACACATACACACACACCTTTTCTTTACCCAGGGTCATTCTATCATTAGATTGTCCACAGAAGCAGCCTTGTTTCGCTGTGTCTTTTTAATGCTAAGCGCCCTCTGGTGGCCTGTGCAAAAATGGTGCCCAACTGCCGGCTAATCCAGTTCTATTTTTAAACTGTCTGGCTCTTTAAAGAATATGTTAATATGCGACTCAGTGTGATAAATTAAGGAATAAGCACCCTTTTTTTCTGACCATAAAGACCTTATTCTAGCATTCTAATTTAAAAAAAAACCCTTTTTAACAGGATTATAATTTTTATATCAATGAAGAAAAATTGGAAAGATTTAGAATGATTGAAGGGGAAAATACTTAACTGCCAAGTCAGGTTACCAACAACACTATGAAAACCTCAAGGTTCAGGATAAAACTTGAATATCTAAAACTAAAACACTCCACACAAATGTCAGGTAAGTTATCTGGGTTATCCCTTACATGTCCTATTTCATCTCCACTGAAATTTCACGTGACTAATGATACAGAAGTTTCGAGAAGTCACCTGCTGTGGATGATGGCACCCAAGATCAAGCCACCTGCTCTTGAAGTTCTTAACATTTTCACAGAGTGAGGTACAGAAATGGCAAGAGTGAAGCATAAATGTGAACCACATGTCCCAGGACAAGAAGTTGCTCAAAGAATCAAGTCTGCGGTAGACGCCTGTGCTCTGCTGAAAGGCACGCCTTCTAACTATTTGTAAACAGAGACAAAACGGCACAGGCATTAATCATCATCCCCGTCTCTTCTCCAACTTGTTCAAAGGGTGACCACGCTTTGACCCTTCCCAAGACATTCGCTGACACTCCAGAGGGCAGTCACTTGTAAAGGAGCTTTGTGACAGGACTGCTGGAAAGACACTTTATGACTGTCAACATCTTTACATATTCAAATACAGGCACCTAAGGAAGTGCCCCTGGGAGGGAAATTACCCAAGAGATTTAACAGAGAATACAGAGAAAAGTCAGCGAGGCGGTCTTGGTCAGAATACAAGTACGCACCCGAATCCCTAATTCCTTTCCCAGAAGTTACCGTCTGCCAGGTGCCTGCCCACGCCCCCGGAATAAAAGGCAAAGCGTTACCTGACAAACTTCATAGAGCAATTTGTACTGCTCCTCTTGCTTCTGCAGGCTGCACAAACTGCATCCCATGTTTAGAGGAACGTCAAAGGAAGGCTTCAGTACGCGCCAGCACCCGGGAAAAGCAGCGTCCTGCACGCAGGCATGAAGGTATCCTCGGAGAGCCTCAGGTGCATCAGGCGGCTGCAACACTTCACATTGGCGTTGCTCTCCAAGGCTGAAAACAACTCTCTCCCCTTCCACGCTTCCCCTCCTTCCCTCGCAGCGTGCACACACACACACACACACAGACACACGCACGCACACACACACACACACACACATACACACACACCACTCCCTCCTCTGAGGGACTCTGGCAGCTGGATTGTGGTCCAATGCACACGCTATATAGACTGCTGCTCATGCATATTAATCAGCTCTCATTGACTATTCATAACAGACAATGATACAGAAGCTATAATTGCCAACTATGACAGTTGAAATTTCTCTAATTAACAAGCAAGTGCTCCAGTGGTAGGGAATAATAAAAGACACTAACAATTTTGTAAGCCATTTTCTGGCAGTTACAAATAAACATGACTGCATTTTTAGTAAGGTCTCTTAGGATAATCCCTAACGCATTTAAGCTAAGTAGAAATTCATTTTTAAATATATCATAAAATTTCTGATGATATAAAATGTATTTAATGCTGCAGATAATGATGGCATATAAACGAGTTTTGTGGAATGCACATGTTTTGAATAATATTCGTATAATATTTAGTGCTTTCCCAAGTTGCAGGAAAAATCTGCCACATATGAATAAAATATAAAAATTTAAATTGCAAGGTATATATGTGTGTATGCAAAGTAACCCGGGGGTTGTAAGGAGACAGGCTGCCCTAAAGGTGAGCAAGCAGATAATCACTGCTAAAGTGCATTTGCAGTTCCCAAAGCAGAAAGTTATTTGTTACAGGGCTGCCCAGCTCACTGGAAGGAAGAGAAGCAGCCAGCTTGTGCCATCTCTTCAGCTATGCAGACGCTGACAGATTCCTCGGAGCTCATGCCACTGAGCTAACTGTCCCTGTCTACTACAGATCTGTGTCTGATATTCCGTGTCTGCCTAGACTTAACCCCCTTCTGCTCTGTCCTGTGTGTCTAGAAAGCAGGGAGTTGCGATTACACACGGAAGGTGAGGACCGGCCGCCTTTAAGAACTGATTCCTCTACCTTGCCTCTTGTTTCCCTTCATCCAGCCTCTGACCCACTAAGTTGGATGGCTTTACAAACAACAACTTTCTTTTCTCAAATGACTACCCCACCACCTCAATGAAATGCAGAGGTAATATTTTTTCAGCCCCAATCATTCACGATTAAAAATCTCACCACTGTTTCCAAACCCCCACCCCAACTCCATCTTATAAAGGTTGAACTGTCTCCCAGGAGGACTCCCACATCCTGTCAAGATGCATCACAGGGACTGAAGAATAATGCTCCCTTTCTCTGGGAGTCCAGACACACCTGGGATGTGAGTAAAAAAGTAAATAAAATCCCACCTGGGCTGGTGGCCAGCAGATACATCTGGTCCCATTTCTCGGACCCGAAGATGAGGCATGGCAACTTGTCACAGATGAGCTAATAGTCCCGGCTTTTGCTGGAGGGGGAGGAAGGGAACCTCCATCTCAGACCCACACCTGGTGTCACTATCATGGCTAGAGCCGACAGCTGAGGCGTGCCACCAGGGAAAAGAAGCCACAGATGGCGCTGGGCAGCGGCAGTGACCTCTGACTTGCTCTGATGTTGAGAAGGGCCGTTTGGATCCATGAGCAAGTTACTGAGGGCTCGGTTTCCTGATCTCTAAAGAGCTAGGCAAGGAAGTACCTTGCAGAGTTTTGTTGGAACGATGTAAGAAAACACAAGCTGTCAAGCCAAAACCAGAGGTCATGCTTGTCCACTGCCCTCACCCAGAGCCTTCCATCTGTAGTTCTAATCTCTTCTAACCCAAGTGAGATCTCAATTCCCTCCACTTCCATTTACCGTCCACTCCACCTGGACGATCCTAAGACCCGCCCCATGCACCTTCTGCTTCCTCTCTTGCCTACCCGTGGGGTACCCATCGTAAGGTTGCCAGGTCGGTCTTTATAAAGCAGAAACACGATCACTTTTTTCCTTAAAAACGCTGCTATGACTTCTCGTCAAACCTGGATTAGAGTCACATTCTTCACAGGGTTTCCCATGCCCTGTAAACTCCGGTCTTTGTCCATCGGTTTCTATCATCTACTGGTGCTCACTTCACTCCCAGCAAGCCACGTCCTTCCTCAGGGCTCCCTCTGCCAGAATGCCCCTCCCTCCTTCTTCCTACCCACTCAGCACCCCCATCTTGGCTCAAATGAAGCCTCGTTAGGAAAGCCTTTGTTGGGGTACCTGGCATGAATTTATTTCTCAATCCTCCAAATTACTGTTATATCACCCCATTCACTTCCTCAGTCTTCCTGTTCATTCAGGCTGTTTGTTGCTGTGTCCTTGGATAAGAACGTTGGCCTCGTGAGGGCAGGGAACTGTGTCTGCATCTCCCCGGGGCTCAGCCCTGTGCAGGCACTGGGACAACACCTGTCCTTTGGTTGAAAGAACGCATGAAGACGGACGCCTCACAAACCCATGCCCTGTAGGGTGAACCGGAAGTACCCTATACAGAGGTCAAGAGGGAGCTTGGTTTTACCTCCCCCAAAGCTGTGGACCATTAGGTCATTTTGTGGTAAGCTGCTGTGTGTCACAGTAGCTCATACCCACCTTTTTTCCTGCACGTCCACAGAAAAATAGACAAATGGGCTCCAGCTCAATGGATAAGGAACTGATGCAAACCCTTTTGGTCTTTGTTACAAAACTTTCCAACCTTGTTCAGAAGTGAATTTTATCACATATTGCCCTGTGCTTCGGAAATGTTTCTCAAACTTCTGGGTCTTAGGAAGCCTTCACACTCTTAAAAACTATTGAGAACATCGAAGGGCTGCTGTTTATTTGGGTTACACCTACCGATGTTTACAATGTTAGAAATGATCAGAAATAAAAAAATGCCGATGCCTTCATTTAAAATAACACTAAGAAACCCATTACATATTAACATAACTAACATTTTTATGAAAAAATTACTGTATTTTCCAAAACCAAAAGGATTTTGCGGGAAGAATGGCATTGTTTTACATTTTCACAAAGCCCTCTATGTCTAACTTAATTGAAGACAGCTGGCCTTTCGCTTCTGCATTCAGTCATTCCTGCTGTGTGATGGCTTCTAGAAAACTCTACTGGACTGTACATGCAGGAAAGAATGAGAGCAAAAGAAAAAAAATAACATCTTGATGTTTATCAAACTCTTGATGTTTATGAACATAGTTTTGACCCCACAGACCTCCTGAAATAGTTCCTAGGTGACAGTATTGAGAATTGCCACTCTAGAAAGACACATCTGTGAGCTAGGAGTCCAAGCCTCTCACGCTTGGTGGCACCTGGGTGGCTCAGGCAGCTAAGCCCCCGACTTCGGCTCAGGTTCTGATCTCACAGTTTATGAGTTCAAGCCCCACATCTGGCTCTCTGCTGTCAGTGCAGAGCCTGCTTCAGATCCTCTGCCCACTGACACCCACATCCCTACCCCCGTCCCCAAAAATAAATAAACATTAAAAAAAAGAGCATCATGCTTGGGGCCGGGCAGAAGAGCGGAAGGGATACTAATTCAAAGGCAACTCATGGTTGGTTTTCCACTCTTACGATCAATTACATAGTATTTGGATTCAAGAATGAAAAACACTTGTACCCATTATGCCTGAAACAGGACTTACCAAAGCGATTATTTGCCATAGCTATGCCCCTTCCTTTGTACAACCATCTAGAATCGTTTCATGTGCAACATGTTGCTTTCACGGAGTAAGAAACACAACTGTGTAAAAGGAGGTTCACCAGTACTGTGATACGAACCAAGGCATTTCATATCGCGGATCCAAGAGGCACAGATCTTAGCGACAGGAAGTTCTTTACAACAGACCTGTTTCTGAGAGAACGACTGTCCCAGTAAAAATGAAAAACTAGTCGGCGACACAGAGACGCACATTGTTTGACGAAGATGCTGAATGTCCTTTTCAAGTCGGTAATCCCATCATCGGAAAGCGCCTCACAGGCTCACCCGCGCACGAGGGCCCTCAGACAGCCGCCTCCTCCTGCCTTCACAGGGATGAAAAATAGAGTGCAAAGAAGGGTCACTGAGGACCACGGAGACACAGACAGAAGAGGCACATACAGTAAGGGCCGAGGGTGCCCAGGGAATAGCTTGTATAATCATTCTCTGAACTTCCTAAAGTCATCAGGGATGCCGTGAGAGTCAGCAGATGGACGCGAGAACTTAAGTTCACTTGACTGTGGAAACAACTATCTCGTTCAAGCACATTCCTCCAGCACACAGACTGCGGTGCCTGTATGTCCGATACCTGTCATTTGACCTTCCTGGTTTTTCCTGATGTATGATGAACACAGGTGTCCTCAAACCAGAGTTTCAGTCAGAGGGAATATTCTTCTGGGAAGAGCAATGACAAAAACCAAGTGGGAAGATGGAGCCAAGTTCATCAAGTTCTCAAGAGAGAAGCGGAGTCTCTTTGGGGGTCCGCACCAGCAGGCTCTGGAGCCGATGTCATGTCCCTCAACTCTCTCAGAGACCTGCCCGATGGCTCTGCCTTTCCTTAAGCTCTTTTCAGCTTTCTTCTGGATCGTGACGATTCATTAACTTGGTTTCTTCCTGCTTTGAATCTCACTCTCCTTTTAATTCCTACTGTACAATGCAGCTACACACACACACACAAACACACACACACACACATAAAGCTGATAAACCACCGCGCTCAAGGCACAGACCAAGCTCCCAAGCACGCAGATCTCACCCATTCTGCTCTGCCCGGCCTCCCCTGTCTACTGTCTAGCAGCACTTCCTGCATTAGGGTCCTTCGCACCTCATGTCTGTGCACATGGTGGGCCCTCGGCTTACACCACCAGCTCCAGAGCCTTCGGTGTGCCCCTTAAATCTGCCCCCCTACCCCTGCAACGGGGGCCCTTAGCACTTTTGTGGCTTCCTTTGGGCACGCTTCATACTGTGTGGTCCTTCTGTGTTTACATCTCTCTTCCTCACTGGGGAAGACCAGGCCTAATTCAGCTATGGATGCCCACCCCTCCCCCCAACCCCAGGGGCTCAAAACGTATCTCACGAATTAATTCAGCATCTGATATTCACTAAGTACCCCCTCAGGTATGAGGCACCTCCCTGAGTTCTGAGAACACAGGAGTGACCAAAATGGGCACAGAATCCAACTCTCACAAGAAGATCAAGGCCATAAACCTCGGCCTTTTATGCCTGCTATGGTCTGGATGTTGTGTCGCCCGCCAATTAATGTTGAAATTCTCATGTCCAGGGTGATGGCATTAGGAGGTGGGGTCCTCAGGAAGTGCTTAGTTGATGAGGTAAGGGAGAGCTCATGAACAGGGTTAATATTCTTGTAAAAGAGACCCCACAGAGCTTCCAGTCCTTTCTGCAGGGGGATGATACAAAGGCATCTGTGAAGGAAGCCCTCAGCCAGACGGGCTGCCCTCTGATCTTGAACTTCCAGCCTCCAGAGCTGTGAGCAATACATTTTGGCCGTTCATAAGCCACAGGATCGACGCTGTTCTGTTAAGCAGCCCAAACGGACTGAGATTCTACCTTTTGTGGGATCAAAGTTGTTCCTATGAGCCTGGTAAACCGAGTCATGGCCAGAGATTCAAATCCACCACGGGCTGAGGAAACAGTTTTGTGTCTTTTCGTTAACCTTCCCCTTTGCTGGGGGTGGTGTTTCAGTAGCCTGTCTGAACCACGTTTAGTGCTCGAATGAGGAGTAAGAGCCGCGAGAAAGCCAAGTGTGGATGAGAATCACATCACCAGCGTGAAGAAAAAAAGCAGCCGCAAAGAGGTTAGAACACAGAAACGCACGAACGTCACAGGAGCTGAAACCACACGGAACAGCAGCTCTAAGTGCAATTTTGTTTCTGAAAAGCTCTCTAAGCTCAGAACATCTGCGCAGGACCTCAGCTCCTATTTTTATAAACCAGAGCACGTCCTCCCTTTGGAGTGAGGTGATGCTGTCTGGAGGGCATCTGCTGGGCTCCGGGGACCCGAGGAACACCCTGGCTGCCGGCCACCGACAGCTCTGCCATTTTCCCTCGAGGCAGTCGGGAGCCAAGGCGCACACAAGGCCTTGGGAGGGGCCGACGAGGCTAGGGCGAGGGCCACCTGCTGCACCCACCCACGGCCACCGTTCAAACACCACGCGGGCGGACAAGCCCCGGCCACCGGGAGCTGCTTCCCGAACCCCAAAACATGCCACTGGACAAGCCACCAGAGCAACAGGGATCCGTCACGGGGAGGCTGGGACACGCGTATTTTTGTGGAAGGTAGCCAGGGGAAAAGAGCTCCAACAGGCCTCAACTTCGACAGAAAATTCAAGTTTCCCGGCAGGCGTGAAGCCTTGGGGACACCCCAGTGGATGCTTTTGTTCCTTGAAGGCCCCACGGCACGCTGTGTCCCCGCTGGTGCTTGCTACCGGAAGTGAGTGCGTGCCTCCATTTCCCCAGCTAGAGCTGAGATTCCTGGAGGGTGGACTCCTGACTGAGTCATCTCTATGACCCTCCAAACCCTCTCCAGACTGAGTTCCTCACACAAAAGAGGGAACACACCCTTGGCTGTGGCTCAGGGAGTCCGGTGAGGAAGGGAGGGTAACGGGTCAACCTAGTCCAGCCCAGAAGAACAACTCGTGGGGTATAGGAAGGACATTCACAACCTCCTGGGACCTTGGGTTTCCCCATCCTGCAGTGTGGCACCCACCTCCCAAATCAGGACGACGGAGGCCTCCCTCCACACACTTATTCTAGAAAGCCTGTAAAACTTCTGTGAACACAGCCTGAGGGTGTACCATAAGCCAAAAGGGAAGTGACAAACCTGGGGAGCCCAAACCCTTCCAGAATGTTCTAGAGCGGGGGGTGGGGAACTTCTACCACAAAGGGCCAGAGAGTAAGTATTTTACATTTTGTGGGCCAAGAGAGGAAATTGAGGACACTACGTAGGAACCATTTTACAGTGTAGAAAACACTCCTCATCGGCAGGCCGTGTGTACACAGGCTGAGGGTTGGATTTGGCCTGTGAACCAAAATTTGCCCACCAGACTGTCACAGTCTGAGCAAAGAGCTCATTTTGTCTGTGTAACACGATGAGGCACTGCTCCCTCCTCTCCCCGTGTCATGAGGAGAAAACTGAGGGGCAGGCAGGCAAGGTGACTGACCCACGCACACACGGCGGGTAAGGGCAGAGATGAGACCCAGATTCAGATTGGGTAACCCCCAAGCCCGTGAGCCGCTGCACATCCCTTTGTTTCACACAACCTACCGTGTTCGTTACGAACACTGGTGCAGGCAAAGAGGCTCTAAAGGCCAGGTCCCTGGCGGGAAAAGTAGGAGGAGCTGCAGAAAAAACGCTAAGTCACACAACGTATTCACACTGATGCTGACCGACACCCAAAATCTGTAAGTAACTGGCCTGCCTTTTGCTGCAATGGCGATGTGTCTCTGTCTCGTGCTGGGTATCAGTTTCCTTTTTGATGTTTACAACCACCCAGCAGCCTGACCCCAGGTGTCCCTCCTGAGGCCGGGGCCTGGGAAACGTGTCAGGTCCTCCTGGAGCCTCTTTGCCCACATAAAAGTGACAGACTCCTCAAAGGCTACATTCTGAACACCATGAGGCGTGAACAATTTTGTAGCTCTGTGACCAAGCTCCCGGCGACCCTGGGGGTTGTCTCAGGCCTGCTGCGAACCACGCAAGTCTGTTCCAACCACTGGATGTGGGATTCCTGACAGCAGGAAAGAGGACTCCAGGCCTGGAGTATAGGCAGGAGATGGAAGAGAAGGAGACGTGACAGAGACAGGTGTGTGAACACGGGGAAGACTACTGGAGAGGACGTCAGGACAGGATCTGGGGGAATTAAGTTGGGGACACGCACATCCTTCAAGGTCCTGATGGGGTAAGCCAGGCTCAGCTCTGTGGAGACTGAACGCGGGTGACCGAGAAGAGACAGCAAGCAACAGGACCACACCGCCAGGATGAAGGACACTGGGCAAGAGGGAGGAGGGAGAGATTTGGAACTCACACGGCAAGAGCACCAACTGCGTTGCTGTGGATTCAGAGAAATGACTAGAATAACAGGCTGGGAGAGAAGTACATAAAGGGACAACTGAAGGGGACCAAACCTTGGAGGGAAAGAGGAGGAGAGGGGACTTCACCTCAGTATGTTATAGGTCACAGACTGTAGGCTGGACCCATGCAACATCTTCAACGTTTTGGGTGAGGTGCTAAGCAAAAAAAAAATCCCGAAGTTTCACCTAAAACATGTAGTTTCTTTGTCAACTTTAGATAAACCCCCCAAATCCGATACACGGGTGGCAAACGTGTGTCCCCTTGTGGTGGGGGGGGTGCTCTGTGGTCCCCACTTCCCTCGTGGGCCTCCTCACTGGCCGGTTTAAGTGGCCGTGGCAATATGGTAAGATAGAAAGCATAAGCGGGTGGGCGTGAGACCGCGGGTGGAGACTGCAGGCTGGGCTCCTCCGCCCGCAGGGAGGAGGCAGCGCGCCCCGACTCGGGTGTGCTGGTGTCGTGAGCTCACCCGGGAGGGGGCGTGGGAACCAGGCTGCTCCCAGCTCACCAGCTCTGGCCGGGCTGCTACGAGGAAAGCAGCGGCCAGACTCCGTGCTACAGGTGGAAATAAAAGGCTCGCTTCATACCTACCACCAGTGATTCACACCTTCGTACTAATTGCCTGCTCTGAGCCAGACACTGTGTAGGGATGAACGAGAAACATAAAACCCCTGCCCTCACAGAAGAGCCACCCTGCGCCTGACCTGTGGCTACCCCAGGACTATCGCAGCTCTAAGTTCAAGGATGGCGCCCAGGTGTCAAACATCGACAATCCCAGTAGGTCGACCTTGGCCTGGGTAACTTTCCTCGCCACCCCTTCCCACTGGGGGGTGGCAGGTGGGAGGGAGGAATCTTCCCATTTCTACGCTGGTCCATTCCAAATTTCCAGCCATGGGGGGTCACCATTTTTGATAGATGGCCCCAACACAATGTACTTCGTATTTTTCTTTAAAGCTACTCCGTTGTTGGGGCGCCTGGGTGGCTCAGTCGGTTAAACATCTGACTTCGGCTCAGGTCATGATCTTGCGGTTTTTGAGTTCGAGCCCCATGTTGGGCTCTGTGCTGACAGCTCAGAGCCGGGAGCCTGCTTTGGATTCTGTGTCTCCGTCTCTCTCTGCACCTTCCCCACTTGCACGCGCGCGCATGCTGTCTCTATCAAAAGTAAATAAAATGTAAAAAAAAAAAATTTTTTTTTAAAGCTACTCCCTTGGTTTTATTTAAATAAAGTATTTTTGAAAACAAATTGATTATCTGTGGTACACGGGAAACCATTTTCATCTACCGTGTATAAAAATTATCACAAAAATAATCAGGAATTTAAAAACAGAAAAGGGGCTCATTCCTGTACCACACAAGATCTTCTATCCCGTCATGTTTAACATGTTTTTGGAATGAACATCCACTTGGCACTGAATTTCAGCCACACCATGACGTTTCCCATGCCTGTTTTGCCAGTCTTCTCTGTCTCCCACTGTCCCTCCTATGCTTGGGTCTGTTTTATGACGACACCTCCAATTCTTCCAACCCTACTGTCCTTTTATTGAGCCTGTTAGCTCTACCTAGAACACCCTCTGCATACTCTGCTTCCTGAAATTTGAATTCCGAGCTTTTAAATCCCATTCACATTAAAGCCAACCCCAATTTCACCCAACAGAATTCACCTAGGTGAATTCGCCTAGAATTCTAGACCCTAGGTGCTGGGCTACAGCTTTGCTGCAATCTGCTGTTTGCTAGTTTCTTGGGGGCACGTCTTTCTGTCTTCCTAACCATTTAAACCAACAAACATCATGCTAAGTGTTCGCAATGGAATGGTGACTCCAACCAGCTTCTTCCTTCTAAGGGGAAAGCTGCAAGTTCCTAAAGACAGAAACCCCACAGTGTTTTATGACTAATAAATAGCTTCATTACAGTGATTCATCAATAAGCAGGTATTTACCAAGCATCTGAACTGCACATTGTACCTACTGAGGGAACAGAGAAAAACTGTGAAACCTTGTCTTTATATTCAAAGAGCTGACACCCTCCTCTGGAAGACAGGACTGAACTATTAAGGGGGAAGGGAAACTCTGAGCCGAGGTTGAGGAGAACAAGACCATTGCTCCTAATGGCCCCCATGAGATAATTATAACAAAGCTCCTCGGGGCCATGCTGCTGGCTCTGCTGTAATTAAGACAGCCTCTGCGGAGGAGGCAGGGTCTGAGCTGGTAGTGCAAGATGGAGGGAATCTGGACGAGGGAAATAACCCGGGTGGTGTGGTGTGTGCGGAACAGCACGGGAGAGAGCCTGCTAGGTGGAGACGATGCAGGATGTACGGGCCATGGTGGGAAGTCCAGGGGAATGATGGTCTTGAGGACACATAAAAGGTGGGACAGAAGCCCCGTCTGAGGAAGCGGTCTGGGACTGGTGTATATGCTGGTGGGAAGGGGGGGAAAGTATAAAATGGCCAGAGGGTGACACAGGGTAGAGGCAGGGACGGTGAGAAAGGGCCCAGACCCGAATTCCGAACTGGGTGTCCTAATGGGCAAATTATTCGGTACTTTTCTTGGTGGACGCCAGGTTGAACTGCCAAAAGCGGGTCAGGGAAATGCAGCTTCTGCGTTTGAATGTGGGCCAGCCTCTAGGACTTAGGACCAACCCCTGCCGTAGACTGTTTTTTTCCGACAGCTCGCAACTGAGCCAGAGGCTCCCGCGCTGTTCATGTCTGAAGGAATTTGCGGTACAGGAAAGGCGCGAGCTGGATGGAGGCCTTGGGCGCTAACGGGGAGCTAATTCTTTATTTTAAAATCACTCAAAAGATAAACAAGTAGTTGAGAAGAAGAGAGTTATTTGACGGGGAAACAAAAAGCCAACGTGGCAAAGGGAGGCTTCCTAAGTCACTTGTACCACTAAGGTTCGTGTGGTATCAAGTCTGACGCTACTTGTCAAGCTTCTATCCTGGATTTACTTTTGATATAAAACAGCACTTCAGAGAATAAGTAGGCAAACAATATTATGACCAATGGCTTGTTTTAAGAGAAAAATGCTCTCACAAATGGCAGTACTAATTTTTTAACATTCTCTGGGAAAATACAGCAACTTGACATGCCTGAGAACTGGGTAAAAACTATTGACATTGTACTTAATCTTTAAAACTGATATATGTGTGTCCAAAAGCTAATAAAGTTCCCTCTAATATAAATGGGGGGGGGGCGGGGAGTAAAACACTAGATCACAGGCCACACTCCTATGCTTTCGATTCCGGTCTTATGGGCAGAGCCCAAGGGCAGAGAAAATTGAAGTGATTTAAAATAGCCTCTGATAGGATATATCTGATATTAGTGGGCTTGCTGAAGCGAAACCATAATATCGGAGACATACAAAGGTGTAGAGCCCGTTAACGTGCGTCCGAATGTTTGGATGCCTGGGACCGCCACATCTTTCAGGTGACCCGTCCACGGGTGGGCAGAGCTATGCAGGATAGTATGAATGAGAAAGCCAGTAAGTGGGTGCTCCGAAACCACATTTTATTTTATGGGATGAACGAAGGAGCACTGAGGGCACCTTCTTTCCCTTTACACCTTCCCCCTGGATAGGAGTCCCCGCCAATACACTGAGTTCTGCCCATCTCCTTTCTGGGTCCCCCTGACATGACCTACCTTGGGGCAAGGCAATTCCCCGCTGGAAAAGAAATAAATACACAGTAATGTAGACGGAGGGTGTTTGTCAAAGCTTTGCTTGACCAAGCCGTCCCACAGTCCCACTTGCCCAGCACACACGCTAACCTATTAATTGTACTGAACATGAGACTGTTAGTTCTCTGCCCCTTGGGAGTGTACAGACCAGTAAAATTATAAAGGGAAAAAACATCTAACAGAGTAGCCAAATGTATGTACAACCTTGTAAGGACTTCTAAAATAATCTGTTAGGGGGCGCCTGGGTGGCGCAATTGATTAAACGGCTGATTTCAGCTCAGGTCACGATCTCACAGCTTCTGAGTTCGAGCCCCACATCAGGCTCTGTGCTGACAGCTCAGAGCCTGGAGCCTGCTTCCAATTCTGTGTCTCCCTCTCTCTCTGCCCCTCCCCTGCTCAGGCTCCCTCTCTCCTCTCTCTCAAAAATAAATATTAAAAATAAAATAAAATAATTTGTTAGTACCTCAATTGGAAAAAATCCTCAAAGATACAATCTAAGAATTTACAAAACAGAATAAGTATGTATTTACAAAGTACTCACTGTCCTATTTAGCTGTCTGTAGATACATACTCTGTAGGAACGTACTTTCTGCATGCACAGCAGGTGCAGACAGCAACACATCCCCGGGAAACTCGAGAAGAACATGCAAACCGGGATGCTTCTGGTGACATGAAATTTCCCTGCCTGGAGGGAAGAGTTAACCAGGGTGCACAGAAGGATGGAGAATGAAGCACTGTTTCTTATCCTTTGCTTCTTTAAAATATCGAATTGGAGGTGCCTGGGGCTTAGGTGGTGAAGCATCAGCCTCTTGATTTCGGCTCAGGTCACAATCTCACGGTTCATGGGAATGAACCCCTCATTGGGCTCCACGCTGACGGCACAGAGCCGGCTT
The DNA here is from genome assembly GCF_022837055.1 of Prionailurus viverrinus. Lineage (NCBI taxonomy): Eukaryota > Metazoa > Chordata > Mammalia > Carnivora > Felidae > Prionailurus > Prionailurus viverrinus. Next base: position 39,982,382 of record NC_062562.1, read on the forward strand.
GGGATTCTCCCCCTCCTTCTCTCTCTTCCCCTCACCTATTCTCTCTCTCTCTCTCTCTCTCTCTCTCAAATAAACTTTAAAAAACAAGAACGAAATACTGGACTATAATGCTGCAAGCCAACCCGTTTTGTCTTGTCCTCTTAACTTGTGCCTTCCGTGTCTCCCATGTGCTCAACTCAGGTCATGATCTCATAGTTCATGAGTTCAAGCCCCACGTTGGGCTCTGCGGTGACAACGCAGAGCATGCTTGAGACTCTCTGCCGTCCTCTCTGCCCCTTCCCTACTTGCACTGTCTCAAAATAAATAAAAGAGCTTAAAAAAATAACTCCCCTCCACCCCAAAGTTATCTGAACTGGGAGAGGAACAAACTCGGCACATCCTTGCTCTGATCGTCCTCCCATCGTCCCACTCCTCCAGTTTCTAAGGAAAAGGGAGGCCTCTCTCCTTCTGAACTCAGGTTCTTGGCACTCACAGAGAGGATCTCCCCAGCTCCAATCCCTCCCATTGTGTTGTCCATGCCAGCCCCTGTGATCTTTTTCCTCCCCAGGCCTGTAGACATTTCCTCACTCTGAAGACTCTCAAATCCTCCACCCCCCACCCTATTCCTTCTCCTACTGTTCACTGCGACACTTCTTGACAGAGGATTCTACAAGGAGGTACCTGTTGTTCTTTCTTACCACAACACCACGTGATCTGGTTTGCTCTCACCATCCCTTCCTCCTACAGGCAAACACACTCTACCAAAACCATCCCACCTATGGTCACAAGGACCTGTCAAATATCACAACCAAGAGCCTTTTGTAAGGCCTCGATTGAACCTATCTAAGAAGGAAGACACGGAGATCCATGGTCCAAGTTTTACCTCCACTAACTTTAGAGATAATTAAGTTGCAGCTCAAAAAATTGGGAGCCTTGTGGCCAACGTCACCCCGCCACTTACTGGCAGAACTGGAATGTGAGCAGAGCTCTCTGGCCATTATGTTAATGTTCTTTTTCCCCCTAAATACCACCACCTGCCTGGCTTTCCCTGTAAGGTCTGACATTGTTGATCATTCTGTCCTTCTGAATTCCTCCTGAGTCCCCCTGATAGTACATATTCCTGCTCTCCGTGAGTCCCTCCAGTGACTCATGATGGTTTTTCCTTCTTCTCCTGCCTTCCAAGTGAATGTAGACACACTCAAATGTTATTGTCTTTCCAGGAGTCAGCAGAGGATCCGAACAGCCTTCTGGCATCTAAAAAAGTCCTTTCATCATCTGTAAATAAGCACCTACTGTGTGAGGTTCTACAGAGCCGAGGTGCTGGGGCTCAGCCTCTAATTTAGCACATACCCCCGGGACTTGGTGGCTTTCTTCCTAAGTCTCCACATCCTCACCGAATCACACAGGATTGTCAGGAAGACCACGGAGAAAGCTTTTTTGAATTACTCAGTAGAGTGGATGGCTCACAGCATTCAGGGTAATTGGTAGATTTTGGTTTGTTCTTCCTAAATCTTCATCACTAATGCCTGTCAGAGAGGACAGCAAGCCCTAGTTCCTTTTCGTGAGTAGCTCAGCGTCTGTAAGGCCCCCAGACACACAGACTAAATGGGACCATCAACTTCACATGTGCCATGACAGATACAGGAGAGGTAGTGCGGGGAAAACAGGGTAAAGAGTTAATTCCACTTAGGACTTGAGAAAAAGCTTTATTTTGAAGAGCCGAACAATGATCTGAACCTTGCTTGCCCTCCTGGGAATTAGGTTCCTCTAGCGGCCACACACAAACTTTACATGAAAGGAAGCTTCTCAAAAGTGCGCTACTAACATGTCAAGAACCACCCCCCCCCAAAAAAAAAACATTTAATTACTTAGACATTGGGGTGCACCCAAATCACCCCTTCCTGAGTGGGTAAGATGGTGGGGTTAAATGCAGATTCCTAAGCCCTACCCAAAGAGGCAACCATTCAGCAGACCCAGGCACCCGTTTTTCACGCAGGTGGTCCATGAGTCATAGGATGAACACGCAGATTGTGACGTGGCCCCAAAAGTCAAAACAGGCATCTTTCTATTTAAAACAAATCACCATGACCACCACCACCAGTGTACAATGCCTATTAAGCACCTTGGATTTCTCGCTATGATGTTGCATGTGGTATGGTTGGGGTCGTTAGGCTGATGTTCATGAGCTTTTGAACCTCTGCTTCTTGTATGTTTCCTTCCATTCTATTGAAGCCTGGTCTTTGAGACAGAGGAGGAAGAAACCACAGATAATTAAAGCTTAAAATATTCTTATTTCATGGTGGGGATAACAAGTGAAACTACAAGTAATGATGTAATCCAACTTGTCAAAAAGGAAGAAAAGAGGAGACAGAAGGCAGGACAGAGCCTTGGGACCCGGCATGCCATGTCATCTTGTAATTAACTAACTGATCCTTTAAACTGTCAAACTCAGAGAGGAGCTCCATGGCCTGGCGCCTGATTAATATTCATATTTGGGCACTGGATGCTCTGATTTAGGTCCCAGTGGTTGTAGTTAAACATCAGTCTTTAAAAAAGAGAGAGAGAAATAAAAACCTGCCTGGCCAGCCAAAATCTCCAGGTTTTACATTCATAGGGAAATGAGGGGAGGCCACCCTGAAGTCCATAATCCATGGCAAGAACAAATCCTCCACGGATGCATATTGATTTCTGCATCATGATGAGGACTTGTATATTGAAAAAATAATTATTTTGCTTCTTCCTACTGGCAGCCACATTGTTAATCACACTCTGGGCCTCATTGTTAAATAAGAGAACAGCGTGTGTAAAATTACATAGCATTCGGTAATATAATCAAGCTTTTAATTTCAAACAAAAATAATTGAATATGTAATTTAATCAAAACATGCTGGAATCGATCATTTAAACTATAATAAGGGGCAACCTGGACTTTGATTCTTCTAGCACAGGCTGCAAAAGAATATATTTCCCTCCCTCATACGGACGTCCCTGGATGAAAAATATACTTCCGTCCAGGGTAGAACAAGTACCTGTACTAACAAATGCATTTTGCAGAAAAGGCAGTTTGCTTAAGAAAACAAAACAAGCCCCCCCGACCGCCCCCCACCCCCCCCATGGTGTGTGAACCCAGGTCACACTCGCAACCATCAACAGCCAGCTGGACACCCTGGGGGTTGCTCTTCCAGAAGGTGGAGTCATGAGGAAGGTTCTTCGGAAGCACCGGACCAACCTGGCCTTTGCCTTCACGCTCGGGTCACGTTTTAAAAATCAAAACCCTTCCAAGGAAGAAAATGATTCAACCCAGCTACACTGTGACTTCCAACAGCAGCGGCTTTTAGGAAAGATTTCCCAAATTAGGGGCACCTGGTGGCTCAGTCAGTTGAGGGTTAGACTTCGGCTCAGGTCATGATCTCATGGTTAGGGAGTTTGAGCCCTGCGTCAGGCTCTGTGCTGACAGCTCAGAGCCTGGAGCCTGTTTCAGATTCTGTGTCTCCGTCTATCTCTGCCACTCCCCTGCTTGCCCTCTCTCTCGAAAATAAAAAAACAAAAAAACTTAAAAAAAAAAAGGTTTCTTAAATTATAATTTGCCCCTTGTCTCTCATGGCATAAGTCCATCCCACAGTACCCTATCCTGGATCGAGACGCCTTGCAGCCCATATACACTTTCTCCACTGTAATTCCTCTTCATCCTATAGAACTTACTCTCAAGCTCTTGTTAAACTTACCACTATGCTATTTCAACTTAGATTTGAAAATGGGTGACACTGCTAATGAATGCTCCATCTTGGGATCATAATTCACAAGCGTACTGAAAGTAAGTGGTGTGGAACAGCTAGACTCAAGTTGATGAATTCAGCCAACAGATATTGAGGCCCAACCATGTAATCAGATACATTAATAAGTCTCAGTTCATTTCCATTTGGTGGGGAGAAAGGCCATACCACTTGTACAATCAATATATTTTTAATAAAGGAATAGCCCACTCCTAATAAATAAATATATACATTACAAATGATTGAGAAGAAACTCATGGCCGAGCACAAATTTAAATTCCAGAAGGCATTTATGGACTTTTACTAAGCAGACGAGGACAAGGATGAAAACCACCCAACAGCATTAAGATTATGTTGTCTGGGTCAGAGCCACCTATGAAACATCAGAGCTAAATACCTCTGGAGCAAAGACCAGCTGATGGCCACCCATTAGGAACCTTGGATCTTTAGCCCCTTTGGATGAGACCATCAAAGTTAATGGTCAAAAATATCGTTCCCTCTGACAATTATTTCTAAGATGACTTGGAAAAGTTCTCACGCTTTAAAAAAAAAAAAAAAGCTGACACAATGCCAAATTCACAAATACCCACCACTACTTGGTGGGTCTAGGCCATCGGGGAAACCTACCGTCACTGCCAAGCCTGACCTGTGAACTCCACATGGGGAGGAATCCAGTACCAAGGCAAGGAGAGTCTTGACGTCTCACTTCAGAAGTCAACACACAATGTCAGTGCACTGCTTGCCAGATGACATCCTGTGCTGTGTTCCTAGGAGCTGCAAATACTCCTTCGGGAGGAGAGCAGACTTGGGGACACCGAAACTGGCTCAAATCCACAGGCAATAAAGTAATTAATGGTGTCTTTCAGGGCAAGCGCAGTAAAAAAATAATTGCTCTCAAATTTTTACTGCTAATGAATGATTGGTGTAGTCAATATTTGTGTTGTTGGGAGTGGACGTGTGTGTGTGTGTGTGTGTGTGTGTGTGTGTGTGTGTGTGTGTGAGAGAGAGAGAGAGAGGGGGGGGTGGGGGGGGGAGAAACAGAGACACAGAGAAGGAGGAAGAGTCTTTTGGATGCAAATACCCAAACCAGTCTATCAGCCTGGTTAACAACTTTGAACCTCCAGACCACAAATACTGAATACGTTGACTTTAAATGTCTAGGGGGAACATATGCCATGGATCAAAGAACACACTGATTAATCCAACAGAGACTAAAGTCTGTCACTTTGGTCATGGTGCAAAAATGAGCCAAACAAGGTCACTAAAGAGCGTAAATAGATGGGAGAGAAAGACCAAAGTTAAACTGGTTTCAAAGAGGGGCTGAGCTGCCAACCCCCTGTCTAAACGTGACTGGATGAGGTCCATGTATCTCCTTCCCCGGCTCATCTGCCCGCTTGTGTTAAAACAGCACTTCCCCTTAAGACAACTACCAGCTTGCTGACACCAGGTAACTCTCACTTATGCCGTAATCATTTACTATTACATTAGGTCATCGGCTCTGCCTCTACTGAAACGCAGGGACGCTCCAGCTTCTCATCACACACGCACAGCCCTGTAAACAGATGTAAAGATAACTCCGCTCTTGTTTAATGGGAAATCGGTTCTCATAAGTAACAGGAATCCACTGCGAGCATGAACAGTGAACCCAGAGAGAAAGTTCTGAGAGCCAAACACAATTGGATCTTGGCTAGTGTACCTAAGAAACAAGCTGCCGGGTTTTTGTGTGTTTGTTTGTTTGTTTTTTAATGGGCCAGTTTGCCCACTGGTTAGAACACAGATGCAGCTGAGGCCATGGCAGTGAGCCTGATTCCCATGTGAAGAGGACAAATGGCCTTGTAGCTACAGAATAAATCCTTAATCTCCACATCATTCCAGAAATATGCACTCTGGGCGGGGGCAGAGCACATGATTAAAAGACAGAGTCAGTATGGTGGGTTAGTAGCAGGGTCTCAGGCAGAAGTGGGGGGAGGCGGGGGGGGGGTTAGACTGGGCCACAAACACATTTCATTTCTCTGCCTCCAACATGGGGATAATCATTTGTCATCTTCTGCCAAGACACCACAAAATATCTGCCACAGAGAATTCTCTAAAACTGATGTGGGAATATACACCTTGTGCAACTCTGTTTACATCTGCTTCCGTCTCACTGTGCCGAAGACAGAGCTGTGTGCTGGGAACTGCATGCTCTTACAGGGAACAAAATAGGAGGCCGAGTCAGTTCGGGCTGGGCCAGGCTTCTTGGTTGCCCTCACTGCCGCCTCCACGGTATCATGATTCATGCGTTGATTTAATACTGGGAATTCCAAATCGCATGCGTTTTTTCCCTTCAGCTCTCTTTCTGGGCACCCTATTTTACTTGGTTCCAAGTTTTGAGTTACTGCAAGGCCACCCCCCACCCCCGGGCAAACCAAGCTAACGCCTCACTGAGAGGATATGGTTGAATAATTTTATAAGTTATTCATGAAGTAACAACTGGTCGGCACCAAAGCAAGCTCTGCAAGGGAAATTCTTTTTAACCAGCTACATATCTGGGGTGTTTTTTTTTTTGTTTTGTTTTTAAGTCCATGGCAGTTGTCCTTAACTTGTTCTTCTGCATAATTTATTGGGCAGCTGTCAAACAAGCATGTTCTCTTGTCGCGTATCTGACATCTGTACGCTGAGAAATGACATTGGAAATGGGCAGCAAACAAATGGACACTCCGAGATTGAATAAATGACAGCAAAGGAGTACAGTGAGGAGAGAAAACAGTTGGGACGAAGTACACCACATCCTTTCCCAGCGGGCAGGCCTATGAATGGATTTACTGTTAATTCTTCAACAGTCCACAGGAATGGACTTATTTCACAGAAACACTTACTTCACAATGACTGGCAAGCTTTTAAAAATGCACAATCATTTTAATACATGTGAATTTGTCTTCTTCTTGCCTGAACTATACACACACACACACACACACACACACAAACTATATATATATAAATTATGCATAATTTTATACAGCCTATGATGATTTTATAAAGTCAACAATGTTGATACCGTAATGAAACACATGGTTTGAGAAACTCCTAAATCTCCTGAAGAGAACGCCTAATGCCCGCGAATGGGCCAAATAACGCAATTCTGGCAACCTCACCTGCACAGACAATTGATCTCCCTGCTAACCCATGAAGCATTGTTGCTCAGCTAACACACTCATTCTTTTTGATCTCTTTCCATCTCCTGCATTGTATTCTGTGCCTCTCATCTGCATCCAACATCAACAGGTCATTTGCAGAGTGGTCAGTGTTGGCCAATATAAATAACTATTATAAAACCTCTAGCATGTTTTAAATCAACAACCCAAGTGGCCTACACTGTTTGAAGAATAAATTCCAAATATTTTGATGACAGAGGGTAGCCTGGGCCTGTGAAAAGTACAGGTACAAATTATCATTAAATAATCGGATCACAGCAAGCTATTCTAGCACAACGTTCTCTATTTTTAAACCAGCTTGAAAATAAATAGAGATGACACCGCCCCTTGGGCAGGACGGTAAGCCTGGGCTTTGTACCACAGGCAGGTGTGTTTCAGATACGCCTGAAATTACCAGTACATACGTAAATCTACAAGAACCAGAGAATTCGAGAGCTCAGAGCAACTCAGAGCAGGCAGAGGCGGTGACTCTTAGTCTCTAGCTGCCTCTTTCTCTGCCCCACCCCCAAAGCCCATTAGCAATGACCACCCCCCCCCACGCTCACCTGAGCAAGGGGATGCATTGCGACATCAATGTGCCTCCAAACAAACTCTCCCTTGACAGACTAGAAACGGGCTGATGTGAACAGTCTAAGAGTTGCTGATGTCTCCCTTTGAGAAGGATATGTATCCTCACTCCAGATTTACCACTTCTGTTTGCCCAGGTTGTTATTGGAATTAATCTGTATTATCTAAGAACACAATCATTAAGCTGGGTGGAGTAGTATCTATAAATGCTAAGGACCAAGTGGGCCAAGAAAAATATTGACCATGACCATGATGAAGATCTACATGTTACTGCCATGGAGAGATGACTAGAACATGGTGCTGAGAAACAGGAGGTTCTAGAACAAGCACAAACAGTGCAGCAGTATTTTACATGTAACTCAAAAGGTGGATAAAACAATGCAGGAGTAAGTAAATATATAACATCCAGAGGATGTTTACTCATATCTCATCTCTGTGTACGGGGATATCAGCTGATGTGAAGCCTCTTCATTATTATTATTATAAACATTTTTTTCTATTGATACTTTGGTACGATTGACTTCTCATCCCTAGGATATTGGTCTTGAATTTCTACACTCTCTTGGTGCACCGGCTGATTTCTTCTAGAGTTCCATCCAATTCTGCATCTCTTATTTCAAGGTTTGATTAGTAGTGTACAACTGAACCCTTACCATTTTGGAGTTCCCTTCCCAATTGTCATAAAAAGTTTAAGTTTTTCTAATTGGGAAAAGAAGCTCTTTTCACTGTGAAGCAAGAATCACGCTGAGTAATGACCAAAGACGATACTGAGATCATCATCACAGATATGCTGTAAGCATCAGTCGGCACCATGCATGCATTATTTAATCCTTATGATGCCTCCACAAGGTAAAAACTCTTGCCTAGCATATTCTTTCCAGTTTGCAGACAAGAAAGGTGAGGTCGAGAAGGTTAGGTAACCTACTCAGAATCACACAATAATTGTTGAAGCCAGAATGTAACCTTACTTGATCCAAACCTAGAGCCTGAGTTGTTGTTGTTATTTTTTTTGTTTTTGTTTTTTGCGGTTTTTTAAAATCTATTTCTGGGAGAGAGAACATGATGTGAGCAGGGGAGGGCAGAGAGAAAGGTGGGGGTGGGGGGAACAGAGGATCCAAAGCAGGCTCTGTGCAGACAGTAGAGAGCCCAACTCAGGGCTCAAACTCACAAACTGTAAGATTATGACCTGAGCCAAAGCCGGATGCTTTACCCACTGAGCCACCCAGGTGCCCCTAGAGCTTGAGTTTTTAATGACTTTGTGACAATATGTTAACATTACGAACGAGGTATACTGTGGTCCCCACACTCGTAAAGAAAGACAATTCAGATCAAGGAATTCAAGGAAATTCCTTGAAGGAAATCAAGACTCTGGCCAGTACAAGTCACGTATACAAATCTACTTTTTTTAGCCCAAAAAGGCTCTCACTAGCAAGGCATATATGATTTCTGAGCTTTTTTTTCTCACCTGTAAAACATACTAAAATAAATCTTGTTCCAAGGATGAGAATGCTTTGTTTCCAAAATCCTCTGAGAGGATGGGATATAATATCCCACATTTAACAATGATGAGTTGCTTTTCTCTAGCACTGAGCAAACAAAACCATAACACTGCATTTGGGCTTTTCAAACACAAATTGATACAAGTCGAAATGTACATTTTCTTCACTTGTTTTTGCCAGGCCAACTGTCCTCCTCTGACCCCCTGCTAATTTTCCTGATGATGTTTGAACAGAACCTGCTGATTTGGGTAATTCCATGTCCATGCACAAAAATAATCGATGACATCAGCATAGTTAGGGGAATTAGACTTATTACTTAATTACAGAACCAGCAGAGGGAGCACAAACCCTGCATAAATAATAACCATTTCTTCTGAGCTTCTTAATAGTGGCAACGGTCGTAGGGAGAAATACATTTAAAGCTAAATTATCAGAAGATGGGTCTTCGCTTTCTTGGATTGGTATTAGGGCAGAAATCCAACATACTGTCTGTACAATTTACACTTACATAAATGTCACCTTCTTGGGTATCAAAGAGGAAGAAGGAAGTGTTTGTGCACATGTGGACATGTGTGCATGTGTGCCTCTTCGTATCATGGTGAAAAACAAATGACACCCTCTCCACTGGTGAATTCATTAAGGTCAGATGATGAGACTGTCCTAGAGTTGGCAAATATTTACTTGTTCAACCATTATGTCAGAACGTCTTTCATTGTAGCTGTGCACATCCTGACAAAGTACTGAGAGAACAAACTTGATTCTTTTAAGATGCATTCAAGGCTTACATTTACAGTTGGAGAAAGGTTCCACACAAAATAGCATAATATTGTGATGGTAAAAAAATAAAGATAATCGTATTTGTAAAGAACTATCTGCCTTAAGTACAGCGAAGGCTCTTAAGTAATGGTCATATTTTTGAACTTGAAACAGATGTTGTTGACCTTTTTCTTCTGGAAGAATAAATGACCAATAGCCAGTAAAGAGATAGGTTCAACCAAAACAACACTTTCAGGGATAAATGGAAGAAAGAGGGCACCCATTTATCCTTTATTTGATAGGGTGGGTCAATGGCTTTAAAAACAGCTATGACCGCTCCCCCACCCCACCCCCCGCCACCCAGCAAGATGTACAATTTAGCCATAGAGATAACATAATGGAAGACTTGATTTCTGTGCTATGGATTTCCTCTGTTGATTTTGCCAGGACGGTCTCCCCATCACTAATGTGGGGAAATTAAAAAAGCAAATCATGGAACTTATACATTGAAATTTAAATGACACACAACCTGACACACTCAAACAAAATGTTTATTTTGAAAAAGTCTCCTGTGGAAGGAGAGCGAGCGATGAATTTCAGCTTTAGCTCATATTCAGAGAACTACCAAGACCCAGGAATAGGGAAATGGTGTTGGTGAAGAAAGGCCCCAGTACAGGTTTGTCTGCCTCAAGTGAGAATCAGGTCAGAGGATGATGGGGACTGCTGTACTGTACCCAGGTGCCCCCAGTGCTTCTGCCAACCTCTTCTGCATGAGGCCTCTGTCCTATGGGCAGTGTTTCCCACCATCCTGTGAGCCTACTACCCCAGGAAAGTGGAACGGAAGAGGCAGCAGCAGACCAGCCATGGAAACTGGACAGGCACTCTGGTGCAGAGACCTGGAGCCTGGTTATCAACAGGGAAAGATGTGATCCACCCTTGCCTTCCCCCCCACCCCTTGCTTTTTATCTTTATTCACCCATGAAAGACTCTGAACACAGTGGACCCTCCAAATGTGACCCTGGTCAACTGGCTGCAGTTTACTTTGGGCTGGGTGTGCTTTCTTGATGAACGTGATCAGAAAAATGAGGTGGTCCTAGAGGATGGAATCTACTATGGTGCCCACGGTTAGGGCTGTTAGATGACTGCTTCCACATCTGATACCACCATCAGATGGCATCTCTCTTTCAGGGATTGGTGGCCTCTCAATGGTGCTTTCTTCCACTGCTTTGAAAAAAATCCAAATAAGTTCATCTTACTGGGACAGGTACTCCCTGTGAATGACTAGTACGTCTCAGAGCAGATGCGTGTGGATCCTTCTTTCCATTTAGTTTTCCTCCAATGTTGTGCATATTCGAAGGTTTAAGGGCAAAGCAGGATTTACTGAATACCTATCATATATACTAGTCCAGTGTGAGAAGCCTTAGCTACATGGTTTCACTTAATCCTCCAAGTAGCTTTATGATTTAAATAAGCACTCCCTTTTCTTGCTAGTTCACAGACTGGGGAACCTGGAGGTCAGAGCAGGTCAGCAACTTGCCTAAGGTTAGTATGCGGTAGTCACGAATCACATCCAGAAGTCTGTGAAAAAAAGGGAGATGGTAGAATCCACCACTCTTAGAATTCTCAAACATACATTGTGGGGATTTTGCTGTTGTTGTTTTATGCAACTAAAGCTTGTTGGCTTGAGAATTAACAGCAAAAGAAAATGTCTGAGCAAAAGAAACCCCCTGGAAAAAAAAAATCAACTGGTGAGAGAATAATGATTGGAAAAATAATGATCTAGGCTAACATTCTCTTCAGTGATCTCTACTACCTGCATCACGGGTTGTGTCCTCCACAGGAGTGAGCTTTCTTTTCCAGCATGATGGCAAAGGTCATTACAGACCCAATCAACAAGCCAACTAGCTCCTCATGTGTCAGAGTCATTAAGACCAAAATAAATGGGACCGACAGTCTGAGGTCTGGAATCCTGATCCGTCTTAACAATCCACTGAAAACCACAGGTTTTCTATGAATTCAGAAACTTAAAAATTCTCTTCAGAGAGCATGTTTCTGGCAAGAAAGTCATTTTCTTTATTGATGATACCGTATTTTCTAAATGAAAACTTTAACATTGAAAGTGATATGAACATACTCTTATTGAGTTTTCGTAGTTGATCAAGAATGAGGCAAGAAAATGACAATGTTTATTTTCATCCAAGAAATGCATTTACCATAGCTTGTCTATGGATTACATATGAATATAGGGATTCATACTGTATTTATTACTATAACTCATTAAAATATGTGTCAAGTGATCTCAGAATGAGTCAGTCAAGAGAGACCAGTATGGAAGATGGGGAGGGGGGGGAGGGTCTTATCTGATCATGTTAGGAAATGGTTGGAATCCAAACCCAACAATTCTATCAGTGAAAATAGCCAGGTTTGACTAGAGCTAACCATTTGTCAGGCCTATGCTATGTGCACGTTTTTATTTTTAGCATTTCACAGCCATCCTGAGCCAATTCTACATATAGTTGAGCAAGCTGTAGAAATTTAGGATAGGTAGTACAAATTTGGAGAACCCAGAAATCTTTAAAGGAATTCTTTGGACACTTCTCCCACTTAACTGAATAAACACCAGAAAGACTGTGTTAGTGAAACTCACCTCATGAACGTATGAAGCACTAATTAATAAGCACAAATGTGTTTGTGTCAAAAACAGGTAATCTGCTTCATTCATCTGTTTAGAGACACTGTCTCTGCATTCACACCCCCAAACACAGTTTAAGTTCTGGTGACAATCTGGGAAAAAAATGCAAAATGTTTCCAACAGATTACTGGTTTGCTTTTTCAGAAAGACCTAGAGATAATATTAAGTCATCTGGATGGTTCTCTGGCCAGTTGATGTTATATCACAGACATGTCACACACTTGTGAGAAAGTACATGTCAGAGCAACTGCCAAGTCATCCAGAGTCTGAGGTTCCCTAAGGACAGGGGTTCGGCCAGGGGGCGGCCAGAGAAAGGGCCATGATTCACTCTCGCAGCACCACGGCCTGGACAGACTTATCTCTAATTGCCTGGCTGTCATCTCTGAGATACTCCTGGGTGATATTGTGGCTAGAGTAATGAAGAAAATAAATACACTGAATCCCATATATTCCAGGATCCTGAAATGCTCTATTTATTTGCTCAATATTCATTAATGAAGAAAAATCAGAGTTCATCTTTCATGTTATGCATAGACACCGTATATCATTTTTGCTTGAGTGTAAATTGTGATGCGAGTTCTTTCAATTATATGAAAAGCAAGGTGTCAAAGAGACGACTAATTTGCAGCGATGCTGTTCTTTGCGCTCACATTTCTGATTGTGGAAGTCCACAGTTCGAACACCATCGTAATCAGCTCAAACAATCTGAACGGTAATTTTGCTCGAGAGGTGGAGAATCGTAATTTCATCACGGAAGCGTTGCATAGCTTGTGAACCTTTCAAAAGGAACTTGATTCCATTTAAGGTCTAGAGGCTTTCACCTTTTGTATAATGTCACAAAAAGTCTCTACAGCATTTTAGATTGGGTATAATGACATGTCAAGAAAAAAGCAAGTCTCTACTTGGCCTCCAGATCCTTCTGAGTGTGCCATCAGGGGGCCGTCCCAGTCTCTCAATTAACAACAGCAGTGGCTGCAACCATTTATTCAGTGGCCACCACCATATAAGAGGTACCCTGCAAAGCACTTTGCACCCATTACTGTGTTTAGTTTCTACAACACCCTTTTGCTGTCGGCTTTACTTGCCACGCTTCTACACACAAGAACAAAAGGCTGAGAGGGACTCAGTATTAGGCTCAAAGTCAGGATTCACACCCGGACTGTCTTGGTTTGGGCCACCCAAGTAGACCGCTGCCTACGGCCGCTCTGCTTGTTGTGTGACTGCTCACTGTTGGGACCAGCACTGGCGTGAAGGAAATGGCACAGGGAGAGGAGAGGCTGAAGTCTCGGTCTTGCAAGAGATGTGCACTCAAGCGAGGAGAAAAGGAAAGCTTCAAAAAGAACTGGTCGTCTTACTGGGGGAGCAGTGGCAGAATTGTTGCTCTCGGGCGGGCTCACTGCATTGTGACCTCAAGGAGGGCCCATCCTTGCTCCGTCAGACTTAGGAAGGAAAGATCTGGCAAAATCAAGAAGCAGACAGCTGAGATAATCACGTGCAACAGTATTTGGGAGCTGTCTGGTTACTCAGAGTCAAGAGGTTTTTGGCTCTAGGATCCCCAACAAACAGCATGAGACATCACTGGATAATTCATATGCTACTACTTATTACAGACATTCAATATATATTATGTTATACATATATATATTGAACGTCTATGTAAATAAATATATATATTTATTGAATAATAAAATAATATATATTTTTAAATGTATGTATAAATTAATATATATTTATTATAATATATTTATTACTTAGATAATAAATATATATATTTATTATAAGCAGATTTATAACTTAGAAAGTGGGGGGGGTCTCTTTTTTTTTATCTGACACCCAGATTCTGCTCTGCTAGGTTTTCAGAGACCCCCCTCATCCAAAGGTGCAGTTGCTAAGTTGTCCCCAGGTCAAGGAATTGTCATGAATCTTGTAATAAATCTTAATTACAAAAGAACAGAGTATCCGCCTCTCTTTCCTGGACTAGAATGGAAGTGCTCACAGGCAGAGGTGGTGTAGTATTGGCTGTTTTACCCACAGAGGTAGCCTGGCACCTGGCACATACAAAGCCCTCGATAACTAATTCATGAATAATAAAGGGTATTTTCTTTTGGGTTTATTCATTTTTGCATTCTGAACGTCAGGCTCTCTTCCTTTTCTACATATTTCTCTTTCTTCCCCTCAGGTCCAGCATCCCCTATCGAAAACAAAGCGACTTCCTTAGGCATGGTGGAAGAGGACAGGATCTGAACATCCATCGGCTCGTGTGCTTCTACTAGGCGGCAGGATCTGAGAAGCGGACTTGGAAAACAAAACCCTAATTAAACCAAACAAAATATCCCTTTCTAATTTTCTATGGAAAACCTCTGAAGGGACCAGAGTTGATGAACAAAACCACACTGCCATACTTCACCATGATGAAGCAAACCCTAGTGGGAGGGTCAGAAAACGGCTACTGGGAAGTCACAATTATTGTTGTATATTATTTGTGTTTAGTGCCAGAGAAACGATTTTCTTTTTGCAATATCTCTGTCCCAATAAAATTAAGAACTTAGCGTAGGATCCAAATTCCCCCCAAAGGAGTCAGCTTAAAAAAAATTTACTAGCTCTCCTGCCACCGGGATTTATGGTTTCTTCTTTAATAGCAACAGTCGGATACACTAGAAGTTTCTTTGGTCACTACATGGATTCATTTATCTTTCTTTTGAAATACGCACTGAACATTTTAAACAAATTCTGGTGCTCCGAATCGACTGAATTTTGCATCGAGGAATGAATTGTAAAATGGCTTTTGGAATGGGTCTCCGGAACAAGAAGACTTTAAAATAAAAACAGATACTGAAGACTGTATTTTCCTGATTGTCAGTCAAGCTAATTATGCTTTACTCTAAAGCTTTGTCTATCATGCAAGAAAGCAAAAGGCAATTGGGGGCTTTCTCCTTACACAGCCTGATGTCTGGGAATATAACACCAGTCTATTCACAGCAGGAGGCTGCTGTAATTGGCATCCCATTTTCCCCTACTAGAGGGTAATTCTCAAGCGAAGAAAACACAATGTTAACAAGATTTTACAAATTTGACATATGGTGTTCTATCTGAAATGACCAACACAAGTTCCTGGTCTCCCCAAGCAAACAGTTATCACTAGATAGGACTACAAGAGAACATGACGGGGTGTAAAGACACCTGGCATTCTGTTAGCAGATTGGTAAACCTGCCACCATAGGAAAACAACAAATAAAAGCAACAAAAGGTAACACACCCAGGATAGATGTGTCTTAGAGAGGTAGTGAGGACAGAACAACAAAAGCCTCACCTAGAACACCAGGCTTCGTTAACGACATTTGGTTGTGCCTAAGGCATTCGAGGCGAGGATTCAGACCAAGGAGAGAATGCTTCCTGAGTCCCTTAAGGTGGGGGTAGGGCTGGTCCACAGTGTGAGTGACAGCTGTAAGTGACAGTGTAATCATACAGGATGAACAGCACCTAGAAACGGTTCTTAGCTTATATTCATTCCCTCCCTAAACACAGAGAAACTCTAGAATGAACTTATAGGTAAGGTCAGATTGCCTTGATGTGAATCCAAAAACTTCATCACAACATCTTTCTTGTTCAAAATAACCATATACCCCCCAATGGGGGGATTCTGTTTTAATTAAAAAAGGAATGGAAGAAAATATTCTAGTACATAAAAAACAAAGCAGAAATACATAAAAACTTTCCAGGACAACAGGGATTTTTCTCCCCCTTCCCCTTGAGCAACATTTCATTGTTTCTTGGTAAGGCATTGGGTAGATTCCAAAGAAGGGCAAAAATGGATCCCTAGGAATTTATCCTGGATTTGCTACTAAGATACTCACAGTTTATTGTCTATAACTGTTGCCAGACCCCATCTGATGTTCCATCTGACCCCAGCTGAAGAGGTGGTGGGCGGACTGGAGATTCGTTTTAAGGTTGATGATCTCAAGGGGATTACACAAAGGGATTAATGAACGTTTGCAACCACCAGGTACTGGCAGTAAAGGCACAGAGTCAGGGCAAGTCCTGATTTTCATGGGGAATTAAACTGCCTTTTGTTACCACCTGCTGACACATAATTGACAATCAATGAGAATCTGCCCAGGTGAAGGAAAAAGCATGGTAGAGCCACTCTTTTCTTTCAATTCCCTCAATCCCGCAGACACACCGCATACTCCCGCAACAACTGTTTCTCCCGTGAGCCTATTTGCGTGTTCCTGCCCATTTCTTCCTTCCTTCTTGGATGTGCTACAGTGGTGATTCTCAACAGCACATGAACTATTTTTAAGTAGTACAGGGACAGGCTTTGAATTAACACTGACTCCCATCACAAGGAGCGTTTTGCTCTCTGCAATGTCTGACTATCCTCTAGACTGCAAAAAAAATAAAAATAAAAAAAAAAATAAAGTCAGAGGTCTCAGATATAAAAAAGTAGGAAGGAATCTCAGAGTTTGGGGCCAATATGTGTTTCTGACCTTGCTAATATGTGCTAATCTAAAAGGGAGATGTGAAATCAGAGTGTCCAAAAGATAGTACAACCCAGCTGGCATCTATTAGCGGGCTGTTTTCAGTGTAACTCATTTTTACAATCATTTTTTTTTATGACAAGTTATTACTGATTCTCCATTTCCAGAAGTTAGAGAAAACGGTCACTGAAAACAGTTACTCACGCTAGGCGAAATAAGCTAGCCACAGAAAGACAAATATTTTGATTCTACTTATATGCAGTATCTAGAGTAGTCAAATTCATACAAACAAAAAGTAGCGCTGGTTGCCAGGGTCTAGGGGAAGAAGGGAATGGACAGTTGTTTCCTGGGTACAGAGTTTCAGTTTTACCAGGTGGAAAGTTCTGGAGACTGGTTGCACTACAATGTGAATTATATTTAACACCACTGAACTATACGCTTAAAAAATGGTTAAGATGGTGAAACTGATATTTTACTGCCACGAAAAAACATTAGAGAAAAGCAGAAGATAATGTGACTGTGGAGAAAGGTCAGAAAATGTAACATTGTGGGCCTGGAAGACAAAAGGAGGCCTGAACCAAAGAATGCAGGTAGCCCGCAAAAGCTGGAAAAGGACAGGAAGTGGATTTTTCTCCAAAGAGTCCTGCCAATGCCTTGATGATAGCCCAGTAGGGCACATTTCAGCCTTCTGCCTTCCAGAACTGTGAGATAATACATTTGTGTCGTTTTAAGCACCCCTTATCTCCTTACCCCCTGAAAAACACAAGCACTCAAATGTATTTTCCCGAGTTAATTAAAGCATATTTGGAAATGCTATTTGGATGAAGTCCGTGTCTACGGAAAAACTGTGAATACATATGAACACCTGATGTTTGGTGAGCACACACCTCATCTGCTGGGCTATAAAAGGCAAACAAAGCTTTCCAGGATTTATTATATTTAAGAGGCCTCATGACCACGGGGACGGATTCAAATTAGATGTCAATACACTTCACATACAACTTGACTGCAGGGCAACGGTCTTTCATTATTAAAAGCACCTCCCTCCCAAACTTTCTCATCATGCTGACTGACGGAAATAGGAACCAGGAGTTAAGTTGAGGAAAGGAGGCAGCAAGGCTAGATTGGGCTCATCACTTCATCTCCAAGCCTCAGTTTCTGAAACTATGAAATGGGTGAATCAGTACTTCCCTCTAAAGAGCTGCTGTGAGACTCAATCAACATGCAAGGCCACTTTTGGCACATGCCTGGTTCCTATTATTAATATGATTATTACCAGGCATTCTTCTTCTACCAAATAGCTATTTTCTTTCTGGGAAAAAAAAATTAAGAAAAAAAATTCATCACTTTAGCATATATTAAATCTGAGCAACTCCAGCCACCAGCCCTTCAATAATTTGGAGGTCACATTATTTGGAATGATCTAGGACACCGCCATGTTGGTGCAGGCATGTTCTTGGGGACGGCCCTTCCATTTGCTCAGCTCTGAGTGAAATTTGCCAGTGTTGTGTGCCTGTTCACCGGGTCACGACTGTGACTGTAAGGGCCAGCCCAAGAGCTTGAACCATTTAATGTTTAAAGCCCGGCCTGAGCGCCAGGTTTTTCCACAGCTGTCACTTATCAGCAACACAATACCCTAGGGATATGTATTCATCAAATACTTATTGACTGAAGCTGCAGGGTTTTTTTTTTCTTTCATAACGTTAGAAAATATTGCTTCTGATTTAAATAGTTTTCTTTGAGGGATGGAAATCAAAAACAAAGATCCATTTTCCAATTGTACGTGTTGGCGAAAGTCTGAAAATATCTTGGGAGCTTAAGGCACGGTTTCTCCACACTGGCACTACTGACCTCCTGGGCCAGATGATTCTACATTGTAGAGACTGTCCTGTGCTTTGTTAAGATGTTTAGCAGTGCCTGTGACATCTACCTGCTAGATGCCAGCAGGACCCATACCCCTAGCTGTGACAATCACCAATGTCTCCAGACACTGCCCCAAGTCCCCTGGTAGCAAAACTGCCTTCAGCTGAAAACCACTGCATTGGACTATGATACTAACTCTGAGATTACGAACAGCAGCTGTTTCCTTAAAAGAAAAATTAAAAAATACTTAACACAGAAAGAGTCACAGTTATGGCTACTAGTTGTGAATAATTTAAAAGAAGCCTCTTTATATTTTTATAGTGTCCTTCAATCCAATAAATATAAATTAAATGTAATAATAAGTGAAATAGCTTTGTAAATTGCAAAGTGCAGTGCTAATGATTATTAAAATGATATCAGCATGCTCTGGGACTATACAAAGCATGGGCTGCTTGAAGAACTAACTTTTTATTAAACCCATGCTTTGCGGCAAATACTTTGCTCACACCATCTCATTTGAATTTCAGCCTCTGATTTGTATCAATGAGGGAACAAAGGCTCAGGAAATAAAGTAACATGATCAAGGTCATTTGGCTAGTTAAGAGGTGGTGGCAGGATCTGGCTATAACTCTCCAAAGCCAGTATCTCCTATCCCACCCGCTGCTTGCCATGTGCTGTGGATGCCAGTCTGGAATGGGAGGGAGGCACTCCTATGTTGTTTGACAAGCCCTTCTGGAAACAATGGCACATGTATGTAGAGAAGCCAACCAGGGTTGGAATGAAATCTATAACCTGGGGCTGAAGTCATCTGACCTGGTTAAGTTGGGCCTAAATTCCAAATTCAAGACCCACTGGGCCAATCACCCAACGAGCCAGTCACAAACTGACATTTTTAGGGTCCATTCTTAATACCCACTATCCTTTTTCTCCCTTTAGATAGTCAGAAAAAGAAGCTTTGATGCAAATAGGAGAAACACATGTCAAACTGACCTAAGTAACAAGAAAGAATCTAGGTTCCGTTTTTCAGTTTTTAAACTTAGTATTTGTAATGGGTTGAAGTGGGTGCCCCCAAAAAGGTTTTGTTGAATTCTTAACCCCTAGTCCCTCAGAATGTGACCTTATTTGTAAGCAGTGTCTTTACGAGGTAATCGAGTTAAAGTGAGGTCATTAGGGTGGGCCCTAATCCAATATGGCTGGTGTCCTGATAAATAGGGAGAATTCAGACACAGATGTGAAAGAAGAGAGAGAGCACACCAGGTGAAGATAGAGACTGGAGTGATAACACCTACAAGTCCAGGAACATCAAAGCCTACTGGGAACCCCTAAGAAGCTACAAAGAGTCAAGAGGGAATTCCCCTACAGCCTTCAGAGGGAGCATGGCACTACCAACACCTTGATTTTAAACTTCTAGCCTACAAAACTTTGAGATGATACATGTCTCTTTTTTAAGTCATCGAGGGACTTTGACAGATGAGGGAAATGAATGTTACAGCAGTCCTAAGAAACTAACACAGTTTCTATTTCAGAAGTTAATCCGTAAGCAGACTTGGGAAAATAAATGCACATGGTATGTTTTCAGGGGGTTCTAGAACACTGTGTTTGCATGACTGTCAAGCACACGGAGCTGTCTAAGGTGGCTTGTCAACTGAGTCGTGCCCGCCATATGCATGTTCTGGCCCACTGCCATGTAGTGACAGGGCCCTCACCCATGCCAACTGGCAGCTGGGCCCCAGGTGGCCTCTGTCCACATCCTCAAGGCAGATCTCTCCTAGGTCCGAGGCAAAATGGCCTCCTGGCTTCCCCCGGAAGGCTTAGAATGTTTATTCACATGAATTCTAATGGATCTGTAAAAAAAAAATTACATCTTAAAGTTTCTATTATATTTCTGTTAACATTTTCTATTACATAAATATGTTCAGAGGAAAAAGGAGGGCTATTTACCACACACTGAAACCCAAGGGGCATTAATATTCATGCCCATCTGAAATGTGGGCAAAGGCAAGGATGAAGTGGTGGGCTATGGAAAAGAGCAACAAAAACTTTTCTGGAAATTTTCTCAACTTAGTACAGAGCCGATCTATTGCCTTTAAGATACCAGGGTAGAGGAAAATCGATGTGAAAAGTTAATAAGCTCACATCTGGCATTAGTAAAGCAATGCAGAAAACCACACAGCCCATCTCCTTGGTGAGCTAGGCCAGTGCTGTTATTTAATTATTGCAATTCTGGCTTTGTTAGACCTGCCAGCACAGGATTTGTTTATAGGTGTCCTTTCCTTCAAATCCGCCCGCAGAGGCTCACCCTTGTCATTTGTCAGGGGCTAAATAGCTCCGGGCCAAGAGAAGACATTTACTTACAGAATCTTCAGATTCTTTTAAATAGGCCTTTGGGATTTTGCCACTGACTGTTCTGTGGCGAGAGGCTCTGGACACCTTGCACTGGGTGTTTCTTTTAATTGACTAACCTCGATGTCGCTGATCAAAACCACTGTAACCCACACATGCCCTCAGTCTGAAGCTTCTAATGACCTTTCCCTGGCCCTCAACACATATGGCCGAGACAATGCAAACATCATTTGGAAGATGAGTAAATTCAATAACTCAATTACAGCTACACCAAAGCACCATTTATCAAACTCGGACCACAGCACTTTGTCTCTCTTAGGTCTCTGTTTTTCCACAGCCAGGCATTTGGGGAAAGTCACTAATCAATTTAGGAATGATTAAATTGGAATTTGTAACACTTCCCATTATTAAACCTTCAATCTTCATTACGGCAACTTAATGATTACATCATGGCTGAGAAAAACAAATTATGGGTAGCTGGCATCATTCAGAGAGCTGCAGGAGCAAGTAAACTGTCAGAAACACCACAAGTCTCATACCTGTGGGTGTATAAATGATTGCTTGATGTGTACAAAGAACACCAAACTGCCATTCACTTTAGATAAAAATACACAGGAAAACTTGACCTAATATGTTGGCCTATACTGTACTCTTGCTTTTTTTCTATTGAGTTGGTTAACCTGGGATGAATGGATGGGAGCTGGGAACCCTTCAAAAATCTATGCAAATCTATGTTCAAATGAGCTTCAATCCCAGAGAAAGGTCCTAAGATCTTATGTGACCCTTACAGGGGTACAGAAATAGAGATGGTCTCTATTTAGTAAGTTCTATAGCTTTCCACTCTTACTTTCCTCTGATGTCCCTTGTCTTCTTTCAAACTCCAGTGTTAGTTCCCCGATCAAAAACTCTTTCACGGGAAATAATTTTTTTCTCAACTCTTAATAACATGGCCAATACTTCATGAGGGTACTTCGCAATTTCTACCATTAACCATATCCTCAATATTCTGGCAGTCAGAGGAAACTCAGCAGGGTTACCCATGGGACTTTAAGTACTGACATTCTTGTGGATTCTAATTGTGGGCAAACAGGAAAGAGGATGAAATTCAAGGAAGTGAGGGTGATTATTAATGGCGAGGAGAAAAAGAAAACATGAATTCTCAATATATATTAGGCCCATTTAAAAACGATACTGGGTGCCTTGGTGGCTCAGTAGGTTAAGCACCCGGACTCTCGGTTTCAACTCAAGACACAATCTCACGGTTTGTGAGTTTGAGTCCACATGGGGATCCGTGCTGACAACGTGGAACGTGCTTGGGATTCTCTCTCTCTGCCCCTCCTCTGCTCGTGCTGTCTCTCAAAATAAGTAAATAAACTTAAAAAAAAAATCTTACACACTATAGAAATTTACAGGGTAGATACAGCAATGATGATGATGATGATGATAAAAGTAGTAATGAGAGTCTATCAGGCGTCAAATAATGTGCTAAGCACTTTAAAATTCAATCCTCACTATTAACCCCCTGAAGTAAGTATTATTCTCCTCAGTTTACAGATGAAGAAATGGAAGCTCAGAGAAGGGAAGCACCCTGCCTGGTTACAGTAGCCAGCCACCAAGATGGCCCTCAACAGGCCCCCTCTGGTGTTCCCAGTCTTGCAGTTCTCTCCTACTATGTACCAGGGCTGGTCTGGGTGACTAATGGAATACAGCAGAAGTGACCAGATGTTACTTCTAAGGTTAGGGTATTAAAACTACTAAGGCTTCCCTCATCTTGGGCACTCTCTCTGTCTCTCTTTCTTGCTCTCAAGGAAGCCAGATGTAATGTCATGAGCAGACCTTACCATGGGAGAGTAACTGAGGCCTCTTGCCAACAGCCGTGGGAGGGAACTCAGAGATGGAGGCCTGGCCCTGCCCAGCCTCAGATGGCCGCTGCCCCAGTCAACAATCTGAGTATGCCCTCAGGAGAAACCCTGACCCACAGCCACTCAGCCCTAAGCCACTCCAGATTCCTGACACTCAGAAACTGGGTGGCAGAATACAGGTGCGTTGTTTTAAGCTAGGTTTGGGGGTCATTTGTAAGGTAACAATCATTAAAATATTAATCACACACCTAGTAAACAGGAGAGTCTGGATTCAGACCCAAACCGGCCTGGCTCTGGAGTTTGTGTTCTTACACTTCTTCAACGTTCCTAAGTCACTCCTTTAGGCACCTAGGACCTCCCTTTTATGGGAAAACAGAAATTTCTTTCCACCCCCACTGCCACCTTAGTAGGCACTGGTAGAAGGAGCTGTGGTCCTCCTCGGCCTGCCAATCACCAAAGAAAAAGGTCAAAGGTAACACAGCTCATCATCCTGACAGATGGGAGAAATCCCAGCGCTTAGCAGGTGTGCTGTCTCCCTGCTTCTATCAGCTTTGGAAGTTAATTTTATACACACAGGATTTCTAAAGCTGCCCGCTATCAATGGCATTCAGTGGGGAAAATATAACCACATCTCATAATTGCCTTATTTATTTAAAAAGGTGGAGCAGATTAAACTCACCAAACACCATCTTCCACCATGGGGTTTACATATTAGAGCAAATCTAATGAACGATAAGGTCACTGTCTTGCATTCGTCTTCATTTAAAAATGGATGCAGTAAGAAAACACCTGCCTTAAAACACTGTAGGTCCATAATCTCCTTGCAGTCCAAGCTTCATTTACGGTGAGAGTGCAGAGCAAACGCTACCATTACGGTGACAGTGTTCACTTTTAAGCTCAGAGAATAGAGAGGCATTAAACAAAAGAGGACCAGTGGGAGACCCATCCATTTCAGGCCCTGGGAAAGGTCCCTCTTTGCCAAGTGAAGGGGGGAAAATGAGCCGTAAGGCATTAAGAAAGGAGCAAGCTGTGAAATGAACCAAGGGGTAGATGGTGCGGTTCATGACCCTGTAGCCTCATAACACAGTCCTTCAGCCACGGGGTCGCTAATGAAGGGCGATGCCTGGAAATTAATGGAGTGGTATGGGGTATTCGGGTGAAAATGGGAGCATGGTGATTCTTCCAGTCCTTTCTGCTCAAAGAGTCAGGGCAGAATGGTTATTAAACCTTCCAGCACTTTGGTAAGTTAATATTTCACCATTATATGATTAGAATAAGCAAGCCCAGACATCAAGTACCCAAGCATCTTCTTTTTGAAAAACAGAAGGGACCCCTAGTCCTAGAAGGAAGAAAGAGAATAAAGGCAGGTCCATCTGATTCTAAGCTCTGATGTTCTGATGAGGCAAGGGCCTTCATTTTCTTTTGTTTTAATTCAAAAGGCCCCTTTAGCCAAGTGGACCCTGCAAAAATCCTCCACTGGGAGCTCACGTCCTAATCACCTCCTTCCAAAAGCCTCACAAATAGATATTTATGGCAAATACAAAACACTGAGCATGCTGACTTATGAAAGGCGATTTGTTCCATCTGTGAATTGAGACCTGAAACCTTTCCACTTTCATGTTATCTGTCATTTTTCTCCCACAAATGAAATGAATAATTCCTCCTCATGGCAGTCAATTTCAAATTCACAGGGTTCCCCCACCCCTGAACCCATTATATTTTGTTGCATAAAACCCATCTCATAAAATAAACCTCTCAAAGTTGTAAATTAAAAAATAAACATTCTTGAGAAAATGTCAAATGCAGGCCTGAGAGAAAGGCCAAAAAATCCATTTAAGGGAATATTGCAGGGAATCCGTCCCCAGAAAATTGGGAGAAAACACTCAGACTGGTGATTGAATATAAATTCACCGCCTTCAGCCGATTTGTAATGAAATGAACCTTTAGCTAGGGGTTGCTATATACTTTTAGAACGGACTATGAGCCATGCCTGCAGTGGAGGGAAATCAAAAAATATGTACCAGAATATTAAAATAAAAGCAAGGGTGAACAAATGGAGAGGGCAAACAGAGTATCTGGCACCATGTCTGGGTGTGCAAATAAAAAGTCACCGAAAATACTCCCCCCACTGCGTGGCAGGTGCATTTAACCTATAAAATGTACCCATACACCGACTGCTCAGGCTGGTAGGCTTTCAGTGGCAAATCCTGAATGCTAGAGACATTTTCCTAAGGTCTCTGGTCGCTTCCCACCTTCATGGTTTGGCACGTGCTTCAACATACTCAGAAGCACAGTACACAAACACCACGGTGGCAGTCACCTCCAAGATGGCCCCAATCATCATGCCTTTTGGTAGTCACACCCTGTGTACTCCCCTCCCACATCGTACCAGAGTTGTTTTGTGCGACCAACAAAATACGGCAGAAGCAGTGGTGTGTCATTTCCAACACTAGGTTATAAAAGCCACCGCATTTTCCATCTGTTGTTCATTCTCCCTCCTTCTTTCTCTTTCTGATCACTTGTCCTGGGGGAAGCCGGCTGGCATGTCTTGAGTAGCCCTTTGGAAAAGCCCACCTGGGGAGCAACTGAGGCCTGGGGCCAACAGCCGGGGAAGACTGGAAGAAGCCTTGGCAACAGCAAATCTCTGTGAGGGAACCACCGTCAACACAGATCCTCAGGTGAGCCTTCCGACGACCACAATCCAGGTGGCCAGCCTGACTGCAACCTCCTGAGAGGCACTGAACCAGAAGAGCCCAGACGAGCTTTCCCCAGATGCTTGATGCTCAGAAACTGTGAGACATTAAATTTTTGCTTTTGCAGACATGGTAAACTTGGGGGATATTTGTTATACAGCAATAGACAGCAACTACACCCACTGATGACACCACGTATTTAGTGAGTTCTTACAATGTACCAGACAATGCATGGAGTGTACTTCACAAACTGTCTCACTTAATAATACATCACACACCCTATGGTGCAGGTCCTACTTTGTTATTCCCAGGTTATTATACAGGATTGCAGGGAGGATTAAATGACATATAAAGCACTTGGAAGAGTGGCTGGCACTTAGTGTGTACCTTCTAAATGTTAGCTATCAAGACTATGACTATTCCCGTCAGAGGAGAATATCATGGGTTAGCAAGAGCTTGCTCTGGGCCACACTGCCGGGAGGTAGCAAACACACATTACACATCTCCCAGATTCCAAGGCCCATGTTCTAAAACCAGGATGCTTCTTCCTCTGACAAAAAAGTCTCCAGTAAACAGACAAAACATATGCTATAAGCAAAAGTAATTAATTCCTGGGTTATCTATGGTCTTGGATTAACCATGATTTTTGGGTCTTAGATTAAAATCCTCTTTGTGTGGGGTGGTGGGTCAAAAATATTCCTGAAGGCTACAAAACTGTTTTTAAACATTAAAAAACACTGAAAGCAAGGACTTGGCAAAAAACAAAAGCATACTAACAAATAGAGATTTTTATTTGGTGTAAACATTTACTGAATACCAGCGGCATTTACAACATGAAACTGACTGAATGTTGCCCTGAGTCACTAAGTTGCACCTATCCTTAAGATGAAATCAAATAACAGAGGGGTCTATGTGCACTACTCAGGCCAAATCCTGAACCTGCAGAGAAACTAACTTAAGGGTTCTGTTACTAGGTTCAGAAGTAGTTGTTGAATTAAAAACAGTCAGAGAGGTCCAGCCCTCTGACGAACGTTGTTTTTTTGTCTTGAGCACATCACAGGTAGGGTTATAATCTCTGTGAGATTAAGTACCCTATAAAAGAATAGGAAATAAAAGAAGCTACAGGCTGGTAATGTTCAAAAAACTCATTTCAACCAAGTCTCATCCAGTTGATTAATCAACATCCACCTTTTATCTTCGGAGGCGAGCCTTCAGTTCTACGTAATTCGCTGTTGAATGAACATCTGTTCACTGCTGAGATTTACTCAGCCTAAGTGCTTGTGGGATGAGAAACTAAGAAATGTGGCTTTAATCCTATTCCACCTTGAAGAGGTCTCGCCTCCTCTGTGGTTAGGCAGCTTGAAAAAGGTACTGGCTTTCTGCACTCTCATTACTTTATGATGCTCTCGTCATTTACCAAAGTAACCCAGTGACTTCAAGTAACACTGCCAATGAGGGCATCCATACTCTTTGAGCCTGCAAGGAGTCAAAGTTAAATTCCTTCTGGCAGGGTTTTCAAATTGTGAAGGGAGCAATCAGTAGAACCAAATCCCGCGGGACTCTAATGCGAGGAGACATTCCTTTTTGCCAGTACACACTTGTCCACAGTCGACCCGCCAAGTTCCTTTCCCATGGTTATTTTGTGGCTGTATCCAGTAAGTACCCAAGAGCACCTAGGGGGCGTCATCCCAGACTGCTGGAGCCTGGAGAGCAGGCACCTGCTGAAATCGCTCCAATCTAGCAACCATGTGTGAGCTCGGCCTGAGAAGCAGATCACCACTGGTGTGGCCACCAGAAGTACTTCAAACATGGTCTTTGTAATGACAGCTTGTAAGGAAAGACCCAGGCCTCTCCCCACTCCCCCTCCTGGAACAGTTTAGCCAGACAGGTGGGGCAACCCAAAGCAATCCTGCCTCCCTTCTTGTACCCTGCCCCATGCCCATGCTCCCAATTCATCATGTGGGGAGCTCAACTCAGTCTACACAAACGTCGCAGGTTCTCACCCATTTGCTGAAAAAACAGAACAAAACAAAACAATACAACCTGCCGGAGGGATAGACTGAGTAGGAGGGGTAGCTTATGGGAGGAAGGGAAGGAAATTAGGTTACGTGCAAGGGACACTGCAGTGCCTTGGAATACAATTTCCAATATAGACGCTGGCACCAGGTGTTCCAATAAACCCTTTTGTTTGTAATGTGATTTTATTGGGGGCAATCCAATTACAGAGAAGTTCAAACCACCATCCTTAGGGTAAGACCTGAGGCCAGGGTCTAACTATTAACAACTCTATTAATACTCCTCTTCACCAAACAAACCGTGTCTGCCCTTGGCTGTTGTGACTGCCTGTCAGAGAGTGCCCTGATCCTAAAACCGCTGGGGCATAAAGGCCAGCCAACCTGAGATCAGCCACAGCTCGAAGCCACTGTTGTCAAAACTGTGGCCAAGACGTTATCAAGTCCAGCAGAGTTCACAGCTCTCAGAACTCAGCAGCTGGGACAGGCCCTTGGGAACGTGGTATTTCCCACTGCTCAGAACTCCAAGTGACCCTCTAGATTTTTCCTCTGCTGAAACGGTATCAGTTCAAGATCCGAGTAGGCTCAAACCTTTGGTCCTCTGCACTCACGGATGGGTCTCTCTGCTCGGAAAAGCTGCCCATGGTCAGTCTGACTTGCTTGGCTAGCTCTCTGCTCAACCATGCTGAAGACAGACTCTGCTCTGTTCTTTCCTGGACACCGTCTCCAGTCGGCTCTTCAAGTCCAAATAGGAAAGGAAAGCTCTCCCGGGACCTCCTCCCTAGCCTGCTCCCCACAGTCCATGCTTGCTTCCGTACCAGCCCTGGGTCACTGACAAGGGCAGTTGGTAGTTGCACCTCTCACTGTACTACACTGTGTGTCCTCAAGACAGGGGACCTTTCCTTGGTCGATCTGCACCCCTCCCACAAGCAGACGATGGATCGGTCTGAAGAAATGCTGTCAGTGCATAACCTTGCTCCCAATTCGGTATGTTTAGAGTGGCTCCTGCCCCTGTGTACACACGGCTTTCTCAACCACACGTCCCACACCAGTTTCTTCCCCATTAGGGTCCCAGGAGAAGCACGTTCTGCACTTGGCACCCATGTAGTTCCTGGGGGTGGCACTACTGAATCTTCCACTCACAGTTCTGTGAATGAGGTACTTGTATTATTCTTAGTTTAGGGCTAGGAATTAGGGATCAGATAAGTGACTTGTCCAAGGCCATGAAAGTGTAGTAAAAGACACACACGGGATTTGGCCCAGTCTGTCCTGACCCTGAAATCTGTGCTCTTCACCACTATGTGTGCAAACAGCTTATCCTTACGGGCTTTTGGACCCTTCGACATGGGGGCTGTATATGGCCATCTGAGGTGTCAGAGGGTAAAAGGGTCACGCCCTTGCAGGAGTACGTCACTTTGGAGAATAATCTTCTCCTCTTACCTCAAAGTAACAAAAAAATGGAGACAACACAATTTATTAAACTTTATAAAAAGGTCAGATGATAGGAATCTATCTCCTAAAAGACAAAGAGCTGGGTATATGGAAACCCAGAGTTCATGAGAAGCAAATCACTCATTCTACCCTTGAAAAGAAAAAAATGGAACCAAGTATTCAAATTTACGAGCAGGTTGTTCATAAAATTTATAGTGTCATTTTAAAAACTTAAGGGAAGGGGTGCCTGGGTGGCTTAGTCGGTTGAGCATCCGACTTCAGCTCAGGTCAGGATCTCACACTCGGGGAGTTCAAGCCCCGCGTCAGGCTCTGTGCTGACAGCTCAGAGCCTGGAGCCTGCTTGGGATCCTGTGTCTCCCTCTCGCTCTCTGCCCCTCCCCCACTAAGTCTCTGTCTTTCTCTCTTTTTCTCAAAAATGAAACAAACAGTAAAAAAAAAAAAAAAAAAACAAAAAAAAACAACTTAAACGTAACAGACATCAGAGATTCTCCAATCCGCCTCTCTCACCTTATGAAGGAGGACAGAAAGGTCCAAGAAGAGTGAAAAAGAGCAGAACGACAAAGCTAGCGAGGGGACACAGCAGGACTAAGCCCAGGTGTCTTCCATCCTCGCCCAATGTCCTTTCCATTATCCAAGCGTGGCAAATTGTTTCAACACGAAGGGCACCTCTGCCTGACCGGCAGTGGCTGCCTGGAGTGACAAGCTGTGAAGGCTCTGAAGCCATGGGCGGGGGAGGTGGGGAGGTCTGAGGATAAGAAGGCAGTGAGTGATTAATCAGGCCTGATGCAGGGATAGGTCAAAAGATGAAAGAGTCAGCTGCTCCCTTCTTAAGGTCTTTATTCACAGAAATGTGTCTATTTAATTGTCGTGAACTCACAATTTATCTCAAGAGCAATTACATTAATACCATCACAAGAGTCTAGTTCATTAGACTGTTACAAATCTATTTCAAAGAGAAAACGCATTTTCATTTGCAACACGGGATCCCAGAAACCTGGACTCTGCTTTAGAGGAAAGCCACCAGAAAGGGAGATGAAGGTAAGCTCAGTGGAGAGCAACACTGGAGAGTCTCAACTCTTCACCCTCCTCAACGCTTTTACGTTAGATGTACACGCCATGTCCCACTGGCCACCGTGGCCACGACTCAACTAGGCTGTATCAGAATGGCTAAATCATGCATTTACTACCTGGTTCCTAAAGGCATCGGACGTGTTCTTTTGTTTTGTTTACACATCTCTGACAGTCTTCAACTCCATTTTCTAAAACATCACATAAGCGAAAGTACCTGTGCAACGTGCTAAGAGAAAGTTCCTATTTTGTGATGGCTCTGAGCAGGCTAGGCTGAGTACCCTAAGACCCTGCAGGAAGGGAGGGGCCCTAGGATATCCACAGGGCTGGTCTGGAAAGCCCCCCAACAATGAAAGGACCTGGGTTGCCAGATACCATCACATAAGTAATACAGCCTTTGAGGGATCTTGAACTGACAATGTTTCTGAGGACAGGACATTTTTTGGTGTTTCTGCCAGGAAGATCCAGAAACTGTCATACACGCCTGGGTCAATCCAAAGCATCCAGCCTCTCTCCAACACTCCTCATTACACTAGCATGACTGGTCCCTGGACACCAAAGGGCTTAGGGAATTGCTACTGATGGTTTCCTATGCTATTGTAAGTAAAATAAAATGTTCTTGTGCATTAGAGAACCAACACGCCTACCTTGCCTTTGCTTCATAATCCAGAGTAGAAGAGGAAATTTTCCCTCTACGGCGGAGTTTAATGAGCAAGACAAGATCACTGTGGTTGTTACAGATATCCCAGGCACCCGAGCGGCTGATCAAAGCACAGAGGGAGAACGTCACCAAGAAAAATGTCCAGGGTTAAGGGAAGAGCTTCATCTTGCAGCAGTCCAGAAGAAGCCACAAAGATACGCCTTCTGGAGCTCACTCTCCCTGCTTGCAAAGTCAACATAACGAAGATGTGAGAAAGAGCAGTTAACATGTAGCTTTTAGGCTAGATGCACGTTTGCCATCAGGATGCTCTGTAAATGATGTCTTCACAGGGCTGTCAGTTGTCCCCGGGAAGAAATGTGTCTGGGTTCACAAATGCTGCGGTACTTCCAGAAAAGGACAATTTACCTTCTAGTGTTCATCAGGGGCTATCACGGCAGCTATCGTAATGCTGTTTCTGGTTTCCTGTCACTAGCTCTTGCCTGTGCAAAGTGTCGGCCCTGTAGTTAACCAAATGTATGCCTATTCTTTAAGATGCAAATACAGAGGTGATGCAACCTATGTGCTATAAAGTGCGGTTACTTATCTGGCTGATCATGTTATCCACAACATACAGCCTTATAGACCAGTGGGGAAGGTTTAGCAAGAAGCTACAAATACAACTGCTTCTACTGAGCAAGGGGTCGTGCTTTCTTGGAACCACAGCCTAATCAAGAATTCGGTGGGAACAAAGTCCACTGATGATATCAGCAAGCAAGTCTTCAAAATTAGCCGTGAAACACTCTCTACCCTTGCTTTTTCCTGATTTGTTTTCAGAGGATGGACAGAATGTCCATTCTCTTGGTCCCCTTTCTAGGAATAAAAACTGCAACCCCATCACTTCAAAGAGGAATTGGGTTTCACTGACAAGGCTGGCAAAGGGATCCCAAATGGAGGAGACAGTGCACAGAAAGGCACAGAAGCATGACATTCTTGGATGTACCTGTAACGCAGGATGGCTGGTGTGTCAGGCTTGGGTTACAGCCAACTGGAGAGGTAAGTGGGGGCTGGGAGGGGCCGGGAAGGGCCCTGGGGACCTATGGCAGCCAGAAAAACTTTCTTCTATGAGGTAAAGATGAATCACATCATGGCTTCAGAAAAATGTTTAACTCTTGAAAAAAGTGTAACAAAAGGATTGCAGGAAGGAGAAAATGGACAGCAGGTGGGAATTAAGGAAAGAGGTACAATGACCCTGGCAAGATAAAGGGGGGTCTGGGGTGGAAATGCAGAGTAGGGGATAGATATGAGAGACAATGACAGGAAATGAGAGCTCACAGGAACTGACAGGTGAGTGAGTGAGTAAGCAGAGTCCAGAATATTTGCAAGATTGCTAGCTTGAGCAACTGGGTGGATGACAATGCTAGGCAGACTTAGAGGGTAAGGACGAGGAGAAGGAGGGAAAGCATGAGTCTGGCTCATAAGCCTTAGGCTTGACGTATGTTGACATCTGAGCAGAGATGTCCCAGAGACGGGGTGGGGGGGATACAAATCTGGGTTCTGGAGATGGGGCATGGTAGATATGGGAGGTGCCTAAGCAAAGACTGCTCAGAGCGTGTAGGGAGAGGTGAGGTCACAGGAGCACGGGGAGGGGTTGTTCAAATGTCCCAAGACCCAGGGGTTAAGAACTGACAGTGCTTGCTGGGTATGACAGCAGGAAGGTCTCACAGTGTCCTGTGCCAGAAGATCTTCAGGAGAAAGGTGGGGAAAGAAGCCAGAATGTGACACAGAAAGTCAAAAAAAAAGGACAGACTATTCTTCCAAGATGACTAATAGCTACCGGCAGACAGCGAGAAAGCGAGCAGGCAGGGCCATCAAGGGGAGGAAGGTGTAGCCTGGGGAGGGAGCCTTGCTGCAAAGCGGGGCCAACAGGCCAGGAGCAGCAGCGCGCCACCCGAGGGCTTGTTAAAAATTCAGAACCTCAGGCCCATCTCCAGGATAAAGGAGTCAGAATCAGCACCTGAGCAAGATCCTCAACTGATGTGTTTGCATATTCAAGTCTGAGAAGCTGGTAGTGAAGGAGGCTTGGACTTCCTGTGTGAGCAGGACCCGAGGCACCTGGGAAGAGGGAGAGCAAATGCTCTCCTAGGAGAAGTGAGATGAGGTGACAACAGAAGGAAGGAATCTGACCTTAAAATGAAGCCAGAAAAAGCCAGATATCCTAGTATTTTCTTCCTTTCCCCAATTTCCAACAAATACACCTGGGTGACGAAAGTAAGCTTTCTACTTACAGAGAACTGAGGGTCTCAGTTCTCTGATGCGTGAAACAGGGATAATGGGGATTAATTTCACAATTAATTTAATTTATATCATCATCAACACGACGGAATGGGAAATGCTTTCCTCAAATCCTCTTTACATCTTTTGAGAATGAGGCCCTTACAGAATCTGAACCAATGACAGAAGGATATTACAGGGTTTCAGATATGGCTCCACCTCAGATTCTTCATCGTAGAAGTAGTTTTCCTACCATGATTTGTCTACTAATGGTCTGGCAGCTTCAGAGTCAAATATGGCTTGCATCAGAAAGAATTAACGAGGACAGACAGTATTTCATTCTTCCAGCAACTTTCTGAATGAGATCTCTGTCAAGTAGAAACCTAGAGGGGTA
Source organism: Prionailurus viverrinus (assembly GCF_022837055.1). Taxonomy (NCBI): domain Eukaryota; kingdom Metazoa; phylum Chordata; class Mammalia; order Carnivora; family Felidae; genus Prionailurus; species Prionailurus viverrinus. The sequence goes on from NC_062562.1 coordinate 40,015,918, forward strand.
GCAAGACATGTTCATTTTAAACTAGAAGACCAGGAAAAATGTTTTTTTTTTTTTAATACAGGCACTGTGAGAAACATAGCTAGCATGCAAAGGATGACAATTAAGTAAGTCAATTTCAGGAAAATTGGTAGGTAATCTGATGTGTGTTGATGTATCCGTCTCCACACGTAATGTTTAAGAAGAAATTTGGAAAAACTTACAGGCAAGGCAAGGCTGATAAAAACCTGTAATTACAACCAAAGGGCGGCCCGTGTAGCCTCTTTATCAAGTAATTAACAACATGTCTGGCCACAACGGCATGTGACTCAGTGTTTCCAATTTCTTTAAGTGAATTTTAAAGCTATTACCAACGCCCTTGCCAACACACAGCAAGAGATGGGCTGAGGAGCTTTTGTGCAAAAAACTTTATCTTCATCAGAGGAAGGTAAGTGGATCAAGCTGACAGGGAGCAGGCAAACAGCACGCGGCAAGGACGGAAGAGTGTGGTGAGGGAAACAGAAAAATAATCAACACACTACCAGACACTGGGGTCGGGGAGATGCCAATGGCTGTAAATGGCTTGCTTTTAGGTCAACAGCTTGAATCCGGCTCCGATGGGCAATAACTCCAAATTCTATGGCCTGTGTAAGAGCCCATGGATGGCAGGGGTGGGATTACAATCCAGGCCCAAGTACACAGCTGGGAATTTCCACGGCTTTAGACTTGGCAGGGCACACACAGACTGGAGAGGAGACTGGGAGAAAAACGATCATTCAGCCGACCGATACGATTTTTCAAACACCAAAACAGCCCCATTAAAACCAACAGACAAAAAAAGCCATACGCTGGCTTAGCAGTTGTAGAGTTTCTGTTTGGGACAATGGAAACGCTGTGGATATAGACAGGGTGATGGTTATATAACCCTGAGAATGTAATTAATGCCACTAAATCATACATTCAAAAATAGATGAAATGGTAAATGTTAGGTTATACAGATTTAAAAAAAAAAAAACAAAAAAAAAAAAAACAAGAACAGAAACAAAGGAAAAACCATACATTTAACTTATCCAGTCCATGAAAATTTCCTCAATGTAGCATCAGCCAAGCTGGGAGGCAGACCTGGGAGGTATTTTGTGTTGTGATTATTTATGAAGCTACCAGTACCTGTTTGTCATTGATAACATTCAGACCTTAGCATCAGACATGTCAGAAGTCAGAGACGTTTAACTTCACATCAGAAAAACTAAGTATTTTTAAAGTGTTGGAGGGGCACCTGGGTAGCTTAGTCGGTTGAGCATCGGAGTTCAGCTCAGGTCATGATCACACAGTTCATGGCTTAGAGCCCTGCGTTGGGCTCTGTGCTGACAGCTCAGAGCCTGGAGCCTGCTTCAGATTCTGTGTCTCCTTCTCTCTCTGCCCCTTCCCCGGCTCATGCTTTGTCTCACTCTGTTTCTCAAAAATAAATAAATGTAAAAAAAAAAATTTTTTTTTAAATTAAGTGTTGGAAAAATATTAATACAGTAACCTAAGAAATACCCTTAAACCTATGCTCTATTATAAGATAAATATGCCTTGGAATGAAAATGTCTTTTGCTCCAAATTGGAAGTCCATTATATTTATACTGTCCTCCCTACCACCAATAAACTGGCTAAACATATAAATACTCAACATTTCCAATTTATACAGGAATCAAATGGATTTTCATAGTGAGTATGATTAAAAAAAAAAAATTTACCAGTACTGAGCACTGACTTCTATAAAGAAGGGATCTAAATGTCAACTTCTGGTACTGATTTTCATCAGCTTCAGTATCTCTGAACTTAGAGATGTTTCCTAAGAAACAGTTTTAGGCTTTGAAAGCCAAGGCACTTGAATAATTTTTTTTTACCAAGCTTAGATAGTGTTTAATTCTGTATCTTATTATCAGATGGTCAAGATCTTCTTCAAAAAGAAAACAAAGAACTTTTACCCCTGGAAAAAATAACACCAATAAATAAACACTTAAGTAATAAAATGGAACAGAGGAAACCCAAACTATCATTTCCTACATTCACTCTGCACAACTCCCAGGAGAAGGCTGCCTTCCCTTTCTATATTTTCTGGGAGGCCAACTAATCAGTTCATTAAAATACACAAGATGAAGACGTCACAATTACCCAAAGCCAACTAATTACCGCTGAGACTGCCTGGGACACAACACAGCTCTCTCCTCTAGCAACATCCAAGCCTTCTCTGGCTGAAAAGAAAAACCAAGTTTTTTGCAGAGTCAGAACAAATGTGCCACCATTAAAGAGCCAAAACATTCACCATCTTGAATTCCTGCAAGTGTCTTAAGAATGGTTCTTATGTAAGCCAGTAATTTGTGTGTCGCTGACACCCAAGTGTAGAAAACATTTGGAACCCATCTAACTGTCCCAAGGATTTCTCACTCACTGCCCTCAAGTGTGGCCTTTTACTGCTCCCTGTTCAAAGAATTCAACTTTGAGGCCATTTCTCAACAGGGCAAAGCCTCCCAGAAATATCACCTCATGAGAAGCCCAGAAACCATTTTCTTATCTCAGAGCAGTGTATAGAAACACACACACACACACACACACACACACACACACACACACACACACATCATACACCAACTGCAGGCTGATTTGCTCCAACTTTAGATATGCTCTTTTCAATAAGGGTGTGATGGAGGCATTAGGCTTTTATATTTTATGAGGGCAAATGCAAGGCACGGTCTGTGGCTTGACTTTTAGATTAATTGTCAAGCCACATGCCAGTACAGGTCCTCTAGCTACTAGATGAAATCCCCCTTTGAAAGAAATGGATGAAAATCTAAGTTTTTGTCCTAAAAGTTTCTTGGGGGGGGGCAGGGGGGGGAAGCTGAGCCTTTTGGGCAGAAATAACCCAAGAATGAGGTGTACAAAGATACAGGTACAATTTAAGGAAAAGAGCGCTATGAGGAACTAAACTTGTCTCCAAATACCTCTACCAATTCCATATCAACCTTTGCCCCCTTCTCCCACACTGCCTTCATTATTCTTTGTGCCTCAACCACAACATCCACTTTCAGTTCCTCCAACAGGCAAGCCCTTTCTGGCCTCAGGGCCTTTGCACGTGCTATCTGGCCTGCTTAGAACAACCTTCTTCCCAACTCTTGCCTTGGTTGCCGCCTTCTCACAGCCTGCGTTCTTGGTTTAAATGACCCATTTCCTAAAAGACCACCTGCCTACCATTTCTAAAACTGTCACCTTTTTGGTTTTTCTTTGCCTTGGTCTCTGTATTTATTTCTTATCTTAGTAGAAATTATATTCATTGGAGGTGGGAGGGTGGACGGACGGCATCCTCTTTTTTACCTGTAGGACCAGCTCCACTCAGAAGAGCCCCATGCTTGGGGCTTAATGCTCTGCAGTCACTATCTTGAAAGTCTTAATAATTTTACCTTCGAATTTGTGTTTTGAAACTGAAATCTGATTATACGATGTATCTGCCGGAGGCTTATAGGCTTGTCTCGCGTGGCGTCGCCCTGGGTACTGCTGGCTTCCTCTTCCCTGCCTCTGCTGCTGACTCCATCCTTGGTGGGGGCTGGGCCAGGAGAGGGTTGGAGTCACGTGTATGTGACTGTGGCATCTTTAGGTGGGGCATGGCAGTGGAGGTTTCCCAGTATGTTCCGTGCGGGGTTAGGGCTGCAGACCCATGGAGATACCTTCCCTTCCCTGGCGGGGTCACGGGGCGATGGGCAGGCAGCTGACGGGAAGGGGACCCAGCAGTTCATTGTGCGTGTGGCAGATTGCAGGGCGGGCCCCCAGCAGCCTGTGCGGGTCTGCACTTGCACGTGTTCTGTGGATAGCTCTATGCCTGAGGGAGCACAACATCAAACAGCAAATAAAAACCCCACAGTGGGTAGACAGAGACCACGGGAGAAAAGGAAACAGCATTATTTACATGCCTTTAAATGACTGACCCCCTCTTCAGAGTTTTCAAACACGGTGGCTCTCTGCTTTCATTCCACACTGGTCCCTGCAAATCAGGAAGCTTACCCTGTTTACGACTATATCCCTGGCATCCAGCACAGATCCTGAACTTTTTTTTTTAATGTTTATTTATTTTTCAGATAGAGAGAGACAGAGTGCAAGGAGGGGAGGGGCAGAGAGAGAGGGAAACACAGAATCCGAAGCAGGCTCCAGCCTCTCAGGTGTCAGGTCAGAGCCCGACGTGGGCTTTGAACCCACAAACTGTGAGATCATGACCTGCGCTGAAGTCGAACACTTAACCCACTGAGGCGCCTCCCTACCTCCTTTTTTTTTTTTTCCCAACTTCTGTTGAATAGAACCCTCTACACCTCTCTGTCAGAACTAGTTTCAAGGGGTGGGTGGAGGGCTTTCAGAGGGCGCACTACCGAAGACTGAAGGCAGTATCTGACGTCCTCGCTGGGCTTCCGGGCAGCTTCCTGGATGCTTGCAGGCACCCAAGGCGGCGGTGGTGCAGAATGTTCCCGGCTACGTGAACCCACCAACGTGATTACAGAAGAATGATGGGATCTCATGGGAGCCTGTGGAATCAAGCCGCGTGACTCATGACCACGTCTCTTCATCCGGGAGCCTATGCACTGACTAAAAATCCTCTGCTAAACTGACTTCAATTGCCACTATCTGCCCTACAGAACCTTAAAGACATGAGTTTTCTTCTACACAGCTAATTTCATCTTTACACCCCAGCACCCCTCTCCCTCTGTGAGGATATGTAAGCAACAATGCCTGCCTTACTCCCCCGGGGGGAAAAGAGATCCCCACATGGGCCAGAAGGCTCTGCATGGCTGGGGTAACACTGACCATCCCATCTCAGGCACCGACTGTCACCACTGCACACAGAACCCCAAGTCCCCTGCAGGCCACCAAGGGGAGGGAAAATACTGAGCCTTGTCAGGATTCCTGTTTATGTACAATCAGGATACCCTGAAGCTTTTTGGATCCATGCATCACTCGGCCGAGAAAGACTCCAAGCCCCTCTTATCATTCATGGCAAGAGTGATTCGTGCTTCACTGGCATGGATGTCCGCACCCAAGGTGGGCAAAAACCTCACAGCCACATTTGTACCTGTGGCCAAAGATTCTATCCTTCATCAATTCTCCGGCTAGAAGTTCAAATGCATGCCACGTCAGCAAAAACTGGGGGTATGTGGTTACTCTTCTTCACTGCGATCAGCATGAAATCCTACGTAAGGAGAAAAGGCTGCTGAGAAGGTACATTCAGACTCCAATGGCCCTTCTGGTGGAGGCCTGCTTCTTTGGCAGGCACGACGCCACAGAACTCTTGCCTGAAATAAAGAATGCAGTCAGGGGCTACTGGTCTCTGCACCTCTGAACTTCAAAGCAATTTAAGCAACAGGGCCCAACTGGCTGCCAAAGAAAACAGTGTCAGAGGACTCCCCAGCCAGAGGTAAGTGCGGGTGTAGCAATCCTGAAATGCACAGCCCCTCTCTCTTTGCCATCTCAGGCTGAAACTACAGTATCAGGAGCCAATGAAACCCTGCCAGGCAAACCCTCCAAGGTCAGGGTCAGTTCAGTAAACTCCAGGAAGGCTCAGGGAGCCGGCTGCGATTCCCAACAGTCCCAATGGCTAAAGGCTCACACGCCATGACCTTCTGGCCCTGCTGGCAGCCAGGCAGGCTGCACAAGTAAGTCCCTGCGCCACGAGGGCCCCTGCTCAGGTTACAGAAACTCCTATTTTAAATCCGTGAAAGTCTCTCCGGGGTGCTTAGGAGGAACTCCCGCAGCCAGGTCATTCCTGCTTCAGGGACTGCACGAAGATCAGCCTATAAATGACTCAATGGTCCACCAGGGGCTCCTCCCCAAAAGAAAAACTCACAAACCATTGTAAAGAGCAATCTTAGAAGATTCTGAGAACCAGCAGTGAAAACCAGCCAACATTTCTCATGTGCTCGACTCCCGGAATCCTCTTCCTGGGCCCTATCACGTCTGTACACCGACTGAAAGGGTCTCTGAGATGTGTAAACTGGTTTTCCAACACTAAGGAATCAAAATATTCACAGAAAATCCTGGCATGCTGTCTCGTCTTGCAAAAACGTAGAAGTTCAGGCAGCAGGGGCTTGTGTGTCTTCGAGGCAGTGACCTGTCTTCTTCTGTCTGTCTGAAGCCAGGCTGTGTGCCCATGAGCCCCCTCCCAACAGTGCCCCACCTCACTCATTCTCCTCTGCCCTAGGAGGCGCTTGGGTTTATGACCCTTGTCCTGAACATGCTCTGGAAAATGCAAGATTTACCACCTGTCCAAAGCACTGGTAGAGGATATTCACTGATCGCCTCCGTGCAGTTCCACGCTCAGCAATATGGGAGCGCACAGGCGTGTTAGAAAGCCTCCCTTCACAGGACCTGAGAGCAAGGGGAAAGATGAGGCATATTTAAGAAAAGAGGCACTGGGGGAAGCAGTGTGGTACTGAGCTAAGCTGCGCCATCTGGATTTTCTGGGAACCACCAAAAATGAGCATTTCCCTTTCTTCCTTTACTTACACCGTGGAAATATTTCTCATACAAAATTTTATACGAAAAGAAATCTGAAAGCGGGAGGGAGGGTAGCTCTGGGGCCCCCATCTCTTTGGCTTTCCCTTCTTATTCCAGACCTTCTTTTTGGCCCCAGAGAGACCTCTCCTGGAACTCGAGGCTCCCCAAAGCCCACGCTGAGCCCTCAGGGACCTGCATGAAGCCTGAGGTCTCTCCATACTCTCCTGCTGTGTCTGTCTGAGATGCCCCATGGAAATGAGCAGGGGGGTGTGATGGGAGAACTCCCTGTTACGCGCCACAAGAATACAACTGGTAAGAGATACGACGACAATACTCAGGACCTCATCTACAACATGGAGCCTATGAGTGACTGGAACTGTAAGGTAGAAGATCAAGTATCGTGGTACATCTCTAAACCACGAACGAGACTCACCACCCAAACATTCAAAATGGCACCCTAGCAGATGAGGAGGATGTCTACATATGCGCGTGCCTGTGTTTGTACCCACACCCCTCCACACACACACAATATGAGCACTTGGCAAAAACCAGACAGACTGCAGGCTCAAATACCTGGTATTTCTGTAATGCGTCTCTCTCTTCACCTATACTGTATCCCCACTTGGTAACAGCTCCTTATTCCTCCCCTCCTTCTCTCAACACGGTTCAGCTGAACTTGACCCCATTACTAGTTCCAGAGATGAGCATGTGCCTGCCTCAGCCCGGCCAATAATATGGCTACAAATCTTTGGCATTAGTGATTGGTTAAAGGATGGCACATGACCTACACTGGTACAATCAGAGACTGCCGTAAGATTTTCGATGGAATTATTAAAAAAAAAAAAAAAAAGAGCTTGCTTTTACCCTGGGTGGGGCTGGGCTGACAGGAACAGTCTTGGAAACGCTAGGGGCCGTTTTTACCACCGTGTGTGTAGAGCACGGCCCCAAATGAAACCAACCAGAGTTAAGCACAGCTACGAGATGCAGACAAATCTACGTCAGATGACAAGATTTGAAGAGCTGGATCTCGTTGAGCCTAAAGCTAGATGCGCTTGTATTTTTCCACTGCTTGAGCCAATGAATTGCCATTTGTTCTTTGTTTTGTTTTGTTTACTGCTGAGGCCAATTTGGGCTGGGGTTAGACACATGCGTTCCAAAGAATCCTGACCAATATAATCTTCCTTCACTGAGCAATGCTGTACTTCAAGCTAGTTAAATATCTTCAGTGCATACTAAAGCTTTCTTACTACAAACCAAGAGAATTGAAAAGTAAAAGGCTATTTTCATGATCTGTATATTCCTATCTCCAACATTACTCATTAAACAACTGATTCTGACTACATGTCCAAATCTGACCATTCCTTAAAGTAACTCCCTTTCTCTTGGTTAACTATGAAGCTCAGGGCACGACAGTCCTGACACATTTATAAACAGCTACTCCTGGGAAGATGTAGGAATAAAATCTATGTGTACCTTCTGTCAAGCCATTTGCCCTCATCCAAAGCAGCAGTAATATAATTCAAATACCTCACGTAACACTTATAAAGGGAAATACTTATAACCTATCAAGTACTATTTGCAGAAGTTTTGCGGCACCTGCTTATGGATTTTTTTTACTGAAATGGAGTATTTAAGAGCTGCTGGTTGTGGACATAAATTTCTTTACTTTCTTCAAGAAGCTTAATTTATAAAGTAATTTTTGCCCACCTATGACCTTTATCTTCTGCATTATTTTAAAGACACTTATGTAACCACATGAATTTATTCAGTTTCTTCAATGCCAAAAGACAAAATCCAAAGACTCTAACTTTTTTTTAACAAAGATTATGACTTCTGGCTCCTCGGCTGGCCATAGTGTAAGACAAAGCTTACTTTTCACGCACTAAACAGAAAAGAAAAAGAAACCTAGTAGTGCAAAACCAGTAAATCAAAAAATCGCTTTACAGAATGATTTACCGAAGAGTTCCTTTCAACAGCAAGATGTATTTATTCAGCAAGCGTCTTACCTTTTACGTAATTTTTAAATTGTCCAAGTAATATAAGAATACATTTTGTTTGACAAAAAATTAAAGCACGCCCGGCATAGCTAAAATTCCTGCACTCATCTCCAGTTCCGACAAGAAAGCAGTGTTGCCTGTCTGGGATGTGCCCTCCCAGATATTTTTCCTTATAGGTCTATACTGCTTGGTATGGATGTGTCTTTCCACAAATGCTGTCAAACATCATGCAGCATTATGTAACTTCCTTTTTTCTCCCAATAGTTGTATTTATTACAGATCTTTCCCTATTAGTTAGTGCACATATATTTGTCTCATTATTTGATATTCTATACATTATTCTGTTGTTGATTGGCATTTAGGTTGCTTCTGATATTTTTTTTCCTCTACTACAAATAATGTTGCCATGAGCCTCTCTTATACCAATAATAAAGGAATTCTCTTGGGTTGATTCACACTCATTTTTCAGGCAAATAGATGTTATAGAACAAAAGGTGGCCAACAGACAAAAATACTGCTCCAAACTATCATAAACCAAAGGTGGTTTTTCCTCCATTTTTAAGGAAACATTATTTTGGGGGCACTTGGGTGGTTCACTAGGTTAAGCATCTGACTCCTAATTTTATCTCAGGTCATGATCTAATGGTTCATGGGTTTGAGCCTTGCTCTGGGCTCTGTGCTGACAGGGTTGGAGCCTGCTTGAGATCCTCTCCCTCCCTCTCTCTCTGCCCCTCCTCTGCGTATGCTCTCTCTCTCAAAACAAATAAACTTAAAAAAATGTTTTTTAAAGAATTAGATTCTTTGCTTTTCAAAAATTGTTACAGAACCATAGCTCGTATTCAGTTTTACGTGATCAGATACCCTGTTCTGATCACAGATGGTTAAGAAACCACTGAAATATCAATACAGTAGCATCCTCCAAAATGCCCAGTGTCTGGGGTTGGAGCAAGAACAGGGAGAAGGAAGGGCAAAGGGGGCTTCTATTAAATTACCAAAGGCAGTAGGGGACCTGTGGATGCCAGATGGCTCTGATCTAGGTTTGCCGCTTACTGTAGCTGTATCCTCTGGAGTGAGTTATGGAACTTCCCCACGTTTCAATTTCCTTGCCTGTAAAATAAGGATAAGGACGGTACCTTCGTCTACATTATTGTGATGATTAAATCACTTAATACATTTTCAGTGCCTAGACAGACCCGGCCACGTAGAAAACCTAATGGATATTAGTGAACGTCATTGTTCTTACTGTTGTTATTGTCAGATTTCTTTCACTGTTTGGAAAACAATGTCCCCGTAAGAATGGGGGTTTATAAAGAATATCAGGGGAAGTCCTCGCTGCTTTTGAAGTCTATTATTAAGACTGAACTTGAACTTGGCCTTTTAAACTTCTTTCTGATCTCCCCCCACCCCCCTTTTCCGATGTGAGGTATGTCACATTTCACTTTGGGCCCTGAATATCTCCTAGCTCAATTACTAGGGCTGTGGGACGTTAATCGCCAAGGCTCCAGTCTATACCAGTGTCATTGCCAGAGTAATCCTCCTAAAACACAGCCTTAACAAGCTCTGCCCCCACCCAACAATGGTTCCTTGTTGTAAACTGGATTAAGGGAAGGCTCCTCATCCTTTTACTTTGGCAACTCAGTAACCCAGCCTAGCCCACCTGTCAGGTCCCACCTCCGCTCAAGACTGGTCCCATTTTAACCACCTACTTTGATGTTCTGGGCCCTTTCCACCTCTGTCCACCACAGCCACACTTTGCAGAGACAACTCCTCTCTTTCCACATCTGTCTACCCAAAGCTCTGATTTCTCCGTGATTTCTAACCTAAATAACGTAGCCCGTGTGGATCACTCCATCAACTCTTCTGCTCATTTGGAGCCTTGATTGTTTGTTTTTTTCTCGTGTAACATGGCTCGATTTGTGCATGTCTGGTCTACCAAGACAGATTCCGATTTTCTCAGGCGGAGGCACGGTGTCATACATTCCTTATGTAGTTCACGTGCTTTTCTTCCCAAGCAAAGTCCGTTAGGTGATTCAGACATCTTGTAATCTTCGGAACTATCTGGATAGGTTATTTTAAACTCTTGCTGAAATTTTGCTATGACTTCAAGAACTCGATTAAAGCTGCAAAGTCCACACACAAAAACCACAGCTGCCTTAGTTTGCTGTGGAGCTGTTAACAACCAAACCAATTTCTCCACTTGATTCCCATCTCTGATTAAATCGTGTCAACTGCCCTCCTGAGCAGGGCATCTTTCCAAGTCCTTTGTACACTCAAGTGGGAAGTAGATATCAGAGGTGATCCCTTTATTGAGAGTCCCATGTACTGGTGTTTATTCCTAGGCTCTATGGAATCTGCTTCCCAACTAGGACTCACGCATCCCATCTCCAGCTTCCCTGCCATTTCCCTATACAGGTCACCATCATCATTCACCTTGATAACTGCAGAAGACTCTTAAACTATTCCTTCAATGTTCAGTCTCTCCCACTTCTAACCTAGCGAGGATTCATTCAACATGTATCTGTTGTGTGCTTACTATGTAAAAAAATAAGCAACCATGTCAGACAGGGAGGAAGGTATAACCCTAGGCTCTCTGGGTGTCAAAGGAAAGCCGTGCAAATTTGACTCTCTGGTTCCATACTTGGTGGGAACAAAGTGGTTGACATTGTCATCTAAACTCTAAAATAAGCTGTCAAACGAAGCTCCTTGGATTATCTCCTGCTCTTAGAGTCGTGTTATTAAGGAAAGACGAAAAGCATAACAACAGCTGAAAGGAGAGAAAATCAGATGCTACCACACATGCATCTTGATTAAGTTGACTCATGATGCACAGAGTTAAGTGTAAAACTTGTTGTCTGAAGTAATTATTATGTTTTCAGTCAAAATTATAACTTGGTTGCAGCCCAAATGATAGGTTTTTACAGCAAAGATTCCATTTCCATAACGGTGTTCTTCACTGTCTAAATAAATGGCTTCTCAGAAGGGGTCTGTCAAGATAGATGTGAGAAGAGAAAGGAAGATACGTAGTTTTCTAGAAGTTTAGGCCACCATCAAGTACAATTATTTTCTTCAATATTCACTAAATATTACATTTAATATCTTTCTGAATGATCTTTTATTAGTGTGGTTCCCCTTCATCCCCCCCCGCCGCAAACAGACACACCTAAGTAAGGCTGCTTGATCTGACTTCCTTTTTTGCGGTATGTTATGTTCTGGAACCGGCATCCTGAAACCAGGCAACTGAAAAAAAGGACAATTTTCAATGTGTAGCTACAGAGAAGGCAGCTTGGTCAAGGATGTTAAGTGGTCAGATGTACAGCAAGTCCCTCAGGGGTCCAGGTATTTGTAAAGATCGGCTGTGGGATATCTTACAGAAAACTCTCCAGTGTGGCACAGGGTGGCAAGAGGCTCTCTTCAGCTGAAAGGAATGACCGAGAGGTATGGTATCAGAGCGCCACCTCCTGGCAGAGCTACAACAATGTTTTACACACTGCAGTTCTTTCTAGAGAAATCTTTTTGATCCTCTTAAAATAAGAAAAAGTGAAATTCTTCTGAGGCACAAAAGAGATGCGAAACACAGCTGTGGTTTTGCATTTTGGGGGCTGGATATATGGGTACTACTGGGCAGAGAATATTCTACTTCCGCAGCTAGTTTTATTTTAGATAAGGCATTTTTATTGCAAAGTTTTCTCGATCTCAGTTTTAAAACTTTAACACTTTATTATAAATATAAAACGTCCTCTCAAAGAATTGTGGTAACTGTTTTTTAAAAAGAAAATGAACAAGTTTTAGATAGCTGTATGTGTGTGTGTGTGTGAGTTTAAGTAGGTTCAATCTAGATTTTAATGGTTCCTTCAAAAATTTTTCTATTAGGTGCTACTTTTACAAGCAAATGTGTAAGTGGCACATTATTTACCTAGAAGATTCTACTGAGGTTATAAATCTGATGTGAGTTCCATTTACAAGTGACAGGTGGGTTAAACATCTGGGAATGCATAACCACGTTCCAGCATTACACATGGGTAATTCTTTATTTTTAAACCTCAACGAAGTATGATTTCATAGTTTAAATACCGAACGTTAAAAAAAAGGCAATTTATTCATTTTAAATCAAACCTTTATCCATAATGCTTCATTCCAAAGAGCATTCCCACTGCTGTCTCTTCAGCTTCACCTAACGAATAACGAAAAAAGTCCTTCTTTTCACTCTGTGTTACTTTTTGATTATAGAGGACACCATCTACTGCTTTTCCCCGTGCATGCTGCAAAGTCTTAAATGAGAGAATACGAGTACTTTTCCAAAAATACAACACAGCATTTATTGTGTCTGAACTCAACTGTCTCAGTTCAACCACAAGTGTGTCTCAAGAAACGTGGTAAAAGCTTTGAAATTCTTAGGGGCAGAAAAGCATCACAGACTGAAATAAAAAACCTACAATTAAAGCTTTTATACAAAATTTATACATAGATCAAGTTCTGCTCTCTGACACATAGGCAAGAAAGCAAGGGGGGAGGGAGAGAAGTTGGACAGATGCGTTTTTGTATTACGTCTACAACCTCCACATTTGAAACAGAACTTAGTGAAAGAGAAATCCCAGCACGTAACTCCTTTTTTGAATAGAAATGCAAACACGGCATCCCAAAGTCGCAGGGTACATGCCAGGCGTTCGTTTACTCGTATTTCTGTCCTCTTTATTAAACGGAAATTAATATTACACTCGTGGCTCTGTATGCGTGTCTGCCTTTTGTGGGTACATTATTGTTTTCCCAGGATGACCAACCAATGCACCTCATTCTCACCATTAATTAGAACACGTATGTGGTTAAACACACAGGAATACGGGGTTAGTTAGCAAGTGTTGTGTAACAAATGAATTCACATAAAATTTACATGTGATTTAATTAGCTGATAATGGGTCATTAATTGAGGGGCTGAAGAAAGGAAACAATATTCTTTTGGACACATAAAGGCGCCATTCAGGAAGAATAGATTTGTTTTTACTCAGCCCTTCTCGGCTAGGAAAACCACCTGTGCAAATACGGGGCTCAAGTCAGATGACAAGCAGGGTTTTTATGGTACCAGGAAGATTTTCATCTCCATGACAACTTTCCTGGTTCCAAATAGAGAATGTTATTTTTCTGGAATCAACATCTCGGCCCCACTAGTGGACTCAATCCGAGCCTGGTGCTCATTTGAACACTCCTTGGGCAGCCATAATGCTGCTTCTGCCAAATCATTATTAGTTGGTGATTACAGATCTGACATATTTTATAAGGACTCTGTCTTCTGAGCCCTGCATTTTTAAGGAATGAAGTAATGCTCTGAGTCAACAACTCACCAGAACGACAAACCACTGCTCCCATCCCCACAGTATATTACTTATTGTTAAGCGGGTCCATACCCATGTTAAGTGGTAAGATTTCATTTATAAAGATAACCGTTTGGGGATCACACATGTGTGTGCACATAATAATTTAAGAAGAAGAATTGCTCAGATACTAATTAACCACAGGACTGGATGATTGACATGTTGAGAAATGCACAGGGAGGCTTCCTAGGAACTCTACTCAAAACAGGTACAGAAGAAATCAAACAATGGTGTCGCTGTGCGATTGTGCTCATGATACGGAAAGAATGGTTTTTCTAGCAACGCCAGCAAGTACTTCCGGTTCCTTGGAAACACCATTCCATCAGGTTTCTGCTCTTTAGACAAATCCCATTCCTGTTCTACAGTCTCTCCACACCCTGGAGAGGCAAACGTGGAAATGAAGAGCATGAGACAGAGGAACTCAAGGCAAGGGTTTTGCTCTTTTGATTAAGAATTAAGCCATACTTTCACACGTAGATGTCATTTTATTTCACTGGTTTTCCACAAATAACCCATTTGGGCACTTTTGATACTAAGGACCCCTCAGACAGAACACTTCTAATAAGCCTCAAGTCCCTAAAAGTTACAGGCTTGGAAGACAGACTTCAGGAGAAGCACAGACTTGTGTTAAAAATTCCAAGTCACAGAAGTTCATTCAGGCAACTTTCTTCACTGGGTCAGGTTTGTTACTGTTGATTTTAAGAGAACTGAGCCACAATGCCCTGTGTAGATATAATACTGCACCAAAGACTCCCAGACAAAAACCAGCAAACATTGATTACCTGTATCAGCAAAAACATCTTCCAGGAGACAAACCACTAGACGTATCAGCCTGAAAACCAAAATTTTCAAATAGTGTATCTTGTGAAAGATACTCAGTTACAATTTATCAAACATTTGACACTTGAAACTTAATGCATTATTTATTTTATATGCTTATTAAATAAGCAATGTTTATTAAAGATGGTTTATTTGTATTGCTCGAATCTCTAAAAAAGGCAAATGGGAGTAAATATTTACAACAAAGATGAAAATGTTGCTTATCTTTAATATAAATGAAGCTTTTCTACATCAGTAAAATAGAAGAAGATGAACATATGAACCAAAACATGGGGGTGATAACAAGCCTTGCACCAAAGAGGAAATATGATTGGCTAATGACAAGGTCAAACAAGATCCAACTCTGTATGTAAAACAGGTACTAATTTAATTTTAATGTTATTTAAATTTTTTTTTTTAATATTTATTTTTGAGACAGAGAGACAGAGTGCAGCCAGGAAGGGACAAAGAGACAGGGAGACACAGAATCCAAAGCAGGCTCCAGGCTCTGAGCTGTCAGCACAGATCTGGACTCGGGGCTCAAACTCACAAAACCACAAGATCATGACCTGAGCCAAGTTCAGAGGAGTTCAAAGGCTCCACTGACTGAACCACCCACGCGCCCCAACAAGTACTCATTTAAATAACAAGGTGCCATTTTTTCACTTATCAAGGGAGCAAAGGCTAAAAATAACCCAGTCCTAACAAAGGACAAGGGGAAAATCTGCTCAGATATTACCTATGGGAAAGCAGTGGTGCTCACCTTCCAAGGGAGATATTCATAATAATGGGACAAACACTCCACTTCTAGAAACTTTGAGGAAAAATGCATAAATGGACTGAAGAATCCACATATAAAGACCTTCAACACAACATTGTTTATAATGACAAAAAAATGGCAATAATAGTACGAGAAGCTATAACACAGCCATATGTCAACTACATAGCCATTAAAAGCCCTGACGCTCAAAACTACCTCATGACAAAGGATACCATTTATGGTATGCTAAGTAAGAACAGGCTACCATACATCAGGGAAAAAAATGATTTCTTTTAAAACTGTGTAAGCAAAAATTTTGATTCTTGCTTTCTCTAATGCAGTTATTTACACACCCCTACACACCATCACGTACAGATAAGGTATGAAGGAGTAACAGGTTTTTTCTCCACATTGTCGGGGGACAGGCGACTTCTCTGAGCCATCTCAGGGCTTTTAGAAACCAGACTGTATCACTTCAGTAACTTGGAGAAGTGATGGGAGTTTGGTAATGTCAGGTCTAATTAGAATCAGCCCAATGAGAAAGGACTTTTGGCAGTTGAACACTTGGCACAGAAAAGACAGATTTAAATGAGGCTTTCATCAATCTCTAAAACTGTACACAAGAAGGAATGCTCAGGCGTTAATAATTGTAAGTCAGACTTACATTTTATATTCAAGACTCAACTACTGGGGGCGCCTGGGTGGCTCAGTTGGTTAAGCGTCCAACTCTTGATTTCTACTCAGGTCATGATCTCATGGTTCATGGGATTGAGCCCTAAGTCAGGCTCTGTGCTGACAGCATGGAACCTCCTGTGAATTTTCTCTCTGCCTCTCTCTCTGCCACTCTTGTGCTCATGTTCTCTCTCAAAATAAAGCAACATTAAAAAAGTAAAAAAAAAACTCAGCTACTGCCACCCTGTTCTCCATTTGTCACAACGCGCAGGACTATCGACTAGAAAGTTACTTGAAGAAAACCACTATCCCTCACAGGCTGGACACCCCAGCTGAACTACAGTCGCCTCCCACCAATCCCTCTCACCATATAGCCTGGAATAAGTAAGTTCCCTGGACAGAGCACTTACCAAGGCAGGCCTCCTTCTCTTTGGTTATCATAGCCTCGTGCCTAAAATCTGTCTTGAGTCATCACTAGAATTCTGGGGACAGCAGCACAGAAGTAGAAGAAAACAATGCGAGTGAAAGAAGAAACACCAACCGGTTTCTCCATACAGAATTCTGCCATCCTGGCAGTCAATTTCACCTCAGAGCAACACATCAGGTTGAGGGTAGTGCCTCAACGGGGACCAGTTCTGCAGCTACTTTTCAAGGACCACCGATGACCCCTGGGACCACCAGGGGGCGACGGAGGAGTGACCAGATTTCCATCCTTAAGATCAGCCAAGAGGCCTCTAATTTGGAGAGCAGGACTTCCCAGGTAAGGCCGGTTTTAAATTTTAATCACAAATATAAGCAGGGTCTTCCTAACTTCTCTGGAAATAAAAGGATAAAAGGCTTTCTGCTGCAGATGTGAGAAAGGGGAGGGAATGACAGGTGAAACTGATAAGTTGGAGAATAAATACTTTGCTCTCTGCTGTCCACATCCCTAGCCATAACCAAGGCTTCCTCTTGCAAAGGACAAAATAAATAAACAAACCTCTGGCAAAAAGAGCCTTTAGCATCCCTGGGAGGTTCTACTCATATATTACAGCCGTGGTATAAACGGACGGACCTGAAAACTTTCTGCTGCAGCAAAGACAATTTCACCCACTCTTGTGCTCAACATGTGTTACCCATAAACCTTGTGTGGCCATCAGTTATTCAAGGCCTAGTGAGGGCTCTGCTACTGGTGTTTAATGCTCCTAAGATACCTTAAATCCTTTGTGGAAGGAGGCAAGATATAAATAATAATTTTTAAAACACAGAGGCTTACTCTGCTATTTACATTTTTCACGTGTTTGACTTTTCCTTTCTTATTTCCCAAGACCCCCATGAGGAGGTGTCTCTGCCTTCATGCTCACGTTGGAAACCAGCCACTGTGGGAAAGGAGGATTGCAGGATAACACATTCACTGAGTACCTACCATGTAACCAGCGCTGGGTGCCTTCTGGGAGCGGATCCAGCAGGACACAGATCCCCGTGGGGGTCTCTGCCCTTGGAAGACAGAAGAGCTGGCTCTCCACATTCCATTTGTCCCCTAATTTCTCCACAAGGTGTGAACTACTCATCACTTGATTTCCTCCTTCCTCAGTTTCCTGATCTATAGAAACGAAGGAATCGAACTAGATGACGACTAATGGTTCTTCTGCATCTCACAGTGCTACGGCTCAAGGGGGCATCCTGTCAATATTTATTAGCAAACTGATAGACTGGACTTTGAGCCGTGGGGGGCAGAAGTATCCCATTGGGAAAGACACACCAAAATGTCATTTTAAATCAGGGTCTCAGGCTTTTAGGCCTTGGGAGAAAAAATATCCTCCTAAGCAATCACCAGCCGCAACTTTCAGCTCTGACAGAGTAATCAATTCTTGCCAGAAGACGCCTGAGTAAATACCCAACAGACAACTTCCTGCCTCCAGTCCTGGCAAGGGCAGCTCTTCTCTATGATGTCTCTGAAAATGGCTGCAAATGTTTCCACCTGGGGGAAACCAGGGGCCTCCAGCCACCTTTCCTTGAAAGCAATAGTTGCAAATGTTTTGAAAACAACAGATTATCTTTAAAGAAGAAGCAACAACAAAAAGCCATTTGTTTCTTCTGCCATGACTGATTCATTTGTTGTACACTGGGGGTTGGGGGTGGAGAGGAGAGGCCCTCCAACAAATGTTTCCTATCAGAGGCAAGTATTTTGATAATCAGGGAAACATCAAATAAATGTGCAAGCAGCTCAGAAAACTATTTAGCGTGAAGGTTCAGTAGGATCCCTACTGCGTTCTGTCTGCTGTCTCTTTGGTCTCTTCTCCTATGGATTAATCTGTTGGCCAAAAATCAAGCACAATTACAATAAATACAGTCAGTGGCTATGTCGGTAAACGCAGTACTCCGTACTCTTGCATACAATGTTTACAGTCTGGTCTTGCCCAAGAACCAGCAATTCCATTCCCAGGTCTGTCCCGGACAAGAGCTGGTAAGCACATAAACACAAGGGAAAGCGTGCAAGGAAGCTTGCAGCAGCATGGCCTGGAAAAATGAGTGCAAACAACGTGGCGATCCAGTAACAGGGGAATGGATCCAGTGTGTGTTCTGCGAAGAGGCCTGAACCAGAGGGAAAATTTAAAGGCCCCTAAGTAGAAAATAAAAGACTGAAAGAACACGTATCAAATTCAAAGTAAGCGCTGAGTGGGGAGGGGTTGTGATCCAAGGAGGGCTTTAGTTATATATGTAACATTTTATAGTTCTAACGACGACCTATGAAGAAAAGGATATTCAGGTATTACTTTTCAATATATAAGCAGAGAAAGGAAAAAAATAAAATAAAAACCGCCGCTCCAAGCAAAACGTGGCAAAATGTTCACAGTGGCTACTTTTATGGGGGGGGGGGTGCATAGTGCATAGTATGTGTGACTTAATTTCTCCTTTTCTCTATTTTTTCACCTTTTCCCAAAGTCCAATACGAAAACAAATAAGTCAGTCTTTGTCCTCATGTGGTCTCCCACCCGCTCACAGTTAGGAATAAGGAAGTCTACTAAAGCGGTCTCTAGTCAATGCAAAAAACAAGGGCCAAGGCAGGAAGCAGGTAATTACTATTCCCTCAGTACTTCTCCAAGCTAGAAAAGTGGTCCCCGTTTCCAACCACTCCCACCCCAGCCCTGGGTATCTGCAGACCCCCTTCCACAATCCTTCCAGTCCTTGGATGGATTCCACACTTGGGCTTGCTTGTACACTTGGACATTCTTTGTGGGGCAAGATTCTCCCTTCTCATGTTCCCACTGATACTTAAGGAAATGACAGTGCTGCACATCTCAGCCTTTTCCTTAAATCGGGTCCTTGGGGTGTCAGGCCTGGGGCAGATCGGGGAGGGGGAGCAGATGGAAGGAGAAAATGGCAGCATTTTTCACCGCCCCAAAGCACGGTCCACAGCATCAGCAGACAAAGCAGGGCATGCTGTAAAAAGCAGTTCTGCTGGCAAACAGAAAACAGATCCGTGCCTTTGGACCAAGGCTTCACAGCCGCATCTGAAACAGACATCTCATTGTGCTCAGCTTTAAAAGAAGCCCTTCCCAAGCAGAGGCCTTTCAGGCTGACAGTTAAATCACAACGGCCGGTATTTACACGAACGGCTTCCAACTGTCTGGGCGAATACATAATATTTCTATTTCACAGAAACCAGGGACTGTAACAACACAGAAGCTGGCAAGACCAGAAAGTAAACCTCTGATTAGTACGAATGTGCTTAAGAAGCAAAGCTTATATACTTGCAGGAGTTAACACAGTCCTTCTGCAAACAAGTTTGTTTTTTCTTTAATTAAGTGACAAATGTAATAGATCAGAATACACCCATACATACATGTCTCGAGACGGCTTTATGCTCATTAAATCAAGTATGCTGCCGTGAGCGCTTTCAGCCATTCGGGCATTAGCAGGGAAGCTGTGTGGTTCTTAGTTTCTTATTAAAAGCTAGCAAAGCACTGCTCGGTCAGCCCAGAGCAGCAGCTAAGCATTCCAAATGCAGACAGGAAACACCTGGAACTCTGTGCTCCACTCGGACCACACTTTACATTTCAAAACAGAGGATTCTGAATTGTTCATAAATATTTGTCTTGTTTCAATAAAACACTCTTCAACCAGTTTCATAAACCCTTGGTTCAGAAGGCTAAAACATACACGCTACTAGTCGTCCACATTCTTTTAACGTTGCATGTATTTATGTGGACAATATCCTAGAAACATAAAACCCAAAGAAAGGCATTTAATAGCGTCATAAGGGAATTTCAGAGTGTGTGTGTGTGTGTGTGTGTGTGTGTGTGTGTGTGTGTGTGTGTTTGAGGCGGGGGTGGGGGGGTGGGGGGTGGGGGGAGGGGACAGCTCTCTGCCCCTATAAATAAAGCCCAAATCACGCATGTTTTCTAAAGAGATTTTAGAAAATACTGACTTGAACTGTAAGTTAAACCTAAGTTTCCCTAACTTGCCTATTGGGGTAAATAAGACCCAGACAAACCCTTCTGGAGGCTCAGAAAAGCTTTAATAAACTGATTATTGAACCTCCAGCTACAGGGGAAGCAGAAGCTAGCGTAGCCAAAGTTTCATACTTGCACAAACATTTCAAGCCTTTTAAAATGCTTTAAAAAGCTGTTTTTACACACGGAAATGAAATTATCTCAGCTTGCATGTTGAAAATTCTGTTTTTAAAAGCTATTTTCTTATTTTCAGACTCTTCCAGATTTTCCATCATGTAGAAGACATGTATTGCTTTCATTTAGTTAACGTATACTTTGATAATAAGAATACGGAAAATGTCACACAGACATACACACATTTAGACATCAGAAGAGCAAAGGAGATGGAACGAAAAGGAAAAAGATAGGGCTTCTTCAGAGCAGTTTCTAGATGCAGTGTGTCAACCCAGGAAACTGGAATGTTGGAGATGTCTGTGGAAATTACTAAGGGCAGGTTCCAGGTTCCAGGGCAGACTTAGCCGGGAGTGGTGGCCTGGCTGGGAGCACAGCTAACACAAGGGCCACTGAAATGGGACTCCAAAGCGGCACCAGATGAAGCTTCAAGCCCAAACTGCCTGCCAGGGTAGGGTGTCTTACTCTACCCTGCCAATGTTGAGTCTTCCAGAGTCAAGAAGAAAATGCAGAGACCCAGGCTTACACCCAGAGTTAAGCGGGACGGTAGGTCATGAGAATACCAACTTGTGAGCATGGTCCAGTGACTGCAATGAGTGAGCTGCTGTCCTTTTTATCTTTCTTTAAGCAGTTGTGATTGAAAATTCCTCAATTGACCATAAACTGCTTACTCTGGTCCAACTAAGAATATCAGCCCACTGGCCCCTGGTTAATGAAGATTAGGCTTGGCGCTGATAAGAGATTTCATAGAAGCTCTTCGGAACCATAAAAGGGAGTAGTCAGAGGTAATGATAAACTAATTCTGCATCCATGGGGCAGCAGCCGCTCAGCATCAGGTTAATGATTAACTTGCTGGACTCTGGCCAGTTAAGAAGTTGTTTAACCAGCGCCCCTGAGAAGCAAACCTGTGAACATTCACATGTCCACATAACAACAGCCACCGTTTCCTTCCTCCATCTACATAGAGCTTCAACTGTAAGAAAGCTTTCACCTCTCCCTGCCTCAAACCCGGACGTTTAACATCCAGGTCCTGAACTCAGCAAGCTAGGAGTCAAGAACAAAGCTCCTATAGTTTTCTTGGATCCCTGAACCTTTATTGCAAAAAATCCACCAAAAAACTATCGCTCTCCCACTAAACAAAAACATTTGGACCCATAGTTGAATGCCCCTTGGTAAAAGCTTAGTTTGTTATTCCTGAATGAAATAACTTCTATCGCTCTTGAAAATGGATACCCACAAAATTTAGCCTCACTGATGAGAATGGGCTTACAATACTGGATTGAATAGAAGGATCATATCTGTTCCTACATGCAAAACTTTGACTGACCTTTGGGTTGGTACTTTCATAGACTAGCCACCCATGTTTAAAGGGTCAGGCTGCCTTTGTCAAACCCAAGGGAACTATTTGGGGGCAGTTAATCTAATTTTAGGAACAATGCATTTGAAGAGGGTGATTAGTAATGCAAATGAAAAATCACCTTTGGTTGGGATAAGCAAGACAAACAGGCAACTCCTGTGGGAGGAGGGGACACTGCTTTGATCCTGCAGAAAGATTTCTAAAAAGAATGAAAGGCTAAGTCTCCAGGATGTGGGCTCTGGGGTCTGTTTATCCTACTTAGTTCAAGTTGGAATTAATTCACTGAAAAGTTTGAGATGACCTAAATCACTCTTTCTTTGGGGCAGGCCTGAGAGCAAATAGTAGTAGATTCAGGCAAAGGGACTATACTGAGTATCTGTGCATGTGTCTTACAGTGAAGTATGCTTCTATCCAGATCTTCTTTGGGGAAAAAAAAGAGCTAAGGAAAGGGTAGGATGGAAGGCTTAGCAGCAGAGAAGCGAGGTGGCTGCCATGGGTATGCTCATGACTTTCTATCTGGGCAAATTCTCTGGTCTTGATTCAGGCCATGACGATCATGAAGACACAAATACACTCACATTCCAACAATTCCGGTCAATATCTGACCTAAGAAATTTCAAACGACACATCTGGATCTTTTATATTCTACACTCCAAGTTAGGTTAACAGTCTGAGCCAACTGTCTGGAGTTCTGATTCTTTGACCTGCTTTCCTGTTCTTCAGTGATGGTTTGTAACCCATTTAATTGTCAGAATCCCAAGCAATAATCTATCTAAGCTACTTGGTTTTCACGCGGGCAGAACTGCAAACGCTCCTGAGCTACATTTGTGCAGTTGTGGTCCAAGAGAATGACAGGTACCAAAGAAGGCTTGCCAGGTGCTAGGTGGGAAGATGAGCATTTATCCTGCACTATCTCATTTAGCCCTTAACAACTCTGTATTAAGATGTTATTCACAAATCCATTTTACAGACAGGACACAAGTTATGCTAGAGCACAAAGTCAGAAAGTGATAGAAGACATATCGGATTGAGAAGAAATAACCCCCCCATACTGCTTCCCAACATGAAAAAAGCAACCACCCCAAAAAAGAGTGTACCCTTTATATGCTCATTAGCTGTATAACACAGAAGGGCTCTAAAGATCCAGGAGCCTAGGTGTTCTTTCCTGAATTGGCAATCCGAGGAGCCTCCTTTTTCACCAATAATCAGCCTTGCGCAATGTGCCTCAAAAAGTTCCTACAAGGGGGGGTGCATTGGTGGCTCAGTCGGTTAAGGGTCTAACTTCGGCACAGGTCATGGTACCCTGGTTCATGAGTGCAAGCCCCATGTTGGGCTCTGTGCTGACAGCTCAGAGCCTGGAGCCTGCTTTGGAAACTATGACTCCCCTCTATCTCTGCCCTCCCCTGCTCAAGCTGTGCCTCTCTCTGTCTCTCAAAACATAAATAAAGGTTAAAAAAAATTTTTTTAAAGTTCCTAGAAGGAAATTGCCTAATCTACACATTCTTGTTTCCAATGTAACCCCACCCAAAACTTTATTTTTTAATTTTTTTTATTAATTTTTTTATTTTTGAGAGAGACACAGAGCATGAGCAAGGGAGGGGCAGAGAGAGAGGGACACAGAATCCGAAGCTGGCTCCAGGCTCTGAGTGATCAGCACAGAGCCTGATGTGGGGCTTGAACCCACAACCGTGAGATCATGACCTGACCCCAAGTCGGTTGCTTAACCACCTGAGCCACCCAGGTGCCCCTCCACCCAAGACTTTTAAAAGATGGATTTCCACAGGTAAGCAGAGGCCAGGATATACCCAGATCGTAATGACCCCCTATTTTTCTCTCCTTAAAGAATAGCTCTGAATGATTGGATTGCACAGATGAAATCACGACTTAAAGCTAAATGTGGTTACCTATAACTGCTGGAACCACTTTCACATGTATTTCAGTCAAATTTTGATTTGACTGTCCTTTGGGTCAAACAAGATGCATGGAAGAAAAACATTTTTGAAGTATGAAATAAAAAAATAAGTTTACCCACACTTTCAAACAGTAGTCCCAAAAGTTTAGCCATTGTTAACAATTTCTTGCGTGTCCTTCCAGATAAAAGCATATACCAGTATGTAGATATCATTAACAGAAATAAGTAACTGTTTCATTAATAAAGCTTGAGATCTAATCGAGCACTTGTAGATCTACTTTATTCCTTTTAACAGGGCAACCCATTGTATAAAATGTATTGTCACTTATTTAGCAGTTATATTTCTAATTTAGGAGAGGGGTATCTTGTGGTGGTGTTGACTTTCCATTGCCTAATGTTACAAGGAGCACCCTTGCTTGCATGCACACGCGTGCACGCATCCGTATCTTGGCATTCTCTTGTGATTTTGTCCACAGACTGATAATGAAAATTTATGAGCCAGAACGCATTATCTATTTTAACAGATATTGCCAAAAAATGCACCAATTTAAATTCCCACCAATGGTTTATGAGGATGTCTACGTCAACACACACATCAATGCTGCATATTATCAGACTGTTACACCTTTGCCAACCACGTCTCAGTTATGAATGAAGTTGAGCACCTTTTCACACATTAACTGATGGTATTCTTGGCTAACTTTTCTATTGGCTAGTTTGTCTTTTCCCTATTGATATGTAGGAGTCTATTAGGAAAGCAGGAAATCGGCCCTTTGTCTGCTTCTGCTGGTTTAATTTTTATCCTATTTTTGCCACTATATGTAAATTCTAAGTTTTGTATAGTCAAATTATCAATCTTTTTCCTTATGGCGTCTGGGTATACAAGGTAAAAAAACAAAACAAAACAAAAAACAATTTGATTCAGACCTATAAATAGGTATCCATGAAAAATGTAAAAGTAAGCCTGGCCAAAATTACCCTCGAAGCCTGATATTTAAAACAAACACTCCAGAGAGAGGTCTACACTTGTTGCAGTTCAGAAAGTTCTGGACACCTGCCCAACCCTTCCAGAGCAGAACTCTGCAAATCCATTTATGGTCCTGCTATGTTGCTGCTTGTGATCATTTGCCTACAGACTAGAGCACTGAGGATTTTTCCAGGTCAGAGCAAATGCCTCACACAATGGAATACTGAGTCCCAGTTGCTGTGCCCAGCTGAGCTGTAACCAAAGCTGTGCTAGCTAGTGTTCAGGTCGAACTCTCACTGATCCTGGTTCCTCAAATTCCACCACCATGCAGAAAATCAAAATGCTTCTTCTTCTCTCCTTTTCTTTTAAGTAGGCTCCACGCCTAGTGTGATGCCCAACCTAGGGCTTGAACTCACGACACTGAGATCAAGAGTCAGAAACTTAACCAACAGAGCCATCCAGGCACCTCTCAAAATACTTACTTTATTTAATATTTGAGGGGAGTGTTCATTGGCTACCACAAAGTAGGTGCTAAAGCAGTCCAAATGTCTGAGGAAGCGGGTGTGTGTGTGTGTGTGTGTGTGTGTGTGTGTGTGGTTACCCAATGGCATGCAGCTACAGGTGGAAGAAAACAAAGTGTGATGAAGCGTCAAGACCCAGGCTTACATTATATATCCTCCGTTTACCAGCTTTGTGCTTGGAGTAACTTACACAACCTCTCTGAATATCAATTTCCTTGATACTGATAAGGATGATGATAATTCTATTATCTTTGTTATTCAAGTAATAGTAAGATCAGACATTTAAGAGTTAGGTGCTTGGGCTACGTATTAATGTTACCTGTTACTCACGTGCAACAACTTTTAGGAAAGTTATAATACAATTCCAAGCATATTACAGTTTTTTAAAAATGTATAATCCTGGTGTACCAAAGATTTTCCAAAGAGGTTTTCCTTCTACACGAAAAGAAATCTCATCTTGACTTGCAAGATGCAAAAGCATGCATAACATGCTTTCACTTTTGGTACCTAACATATAGTTTATAGAATAAAAAGTTATTTTTAGATAAGCAACCAAAACCCCCCAAACTTATTATCACAGTTAGATTTAGGCCTGAAAGGATGCCACAAGACATTTTAAAAGGCTGGAAAGCCTGGAAGACTGAGCTGTATTGACGAGTATACTCCCAAGATGACACACAAGAAACTCAGAGATTATCTGTAGAATCTGTAGCCATGGCAATCAAAATATTCAGTATGCCATATAATTGAATCCATATCTGTAATTTACACATCTGCTTTGAAAACCGGCTTCATATTTCACAGGCAAGATGATGCAGAGTTTCTGCAATGCATTTTGCTAATACATTCTGGGGACCAAAATATTTGCCAGCTCAAAATTATAAATGGGTGTAAGCAAAAGCAGTTGACCTCATAGACATGACTAAAATAAGCTCCTTTGATGTGGGATACCATATAGATACAGCAACTCCCAGAGTTAGTCTTTCAGGTCAAAGTAAACAATATAAATAATAAGAGATGAAAACAATACACAATATGGTATATTCTCAAAAAATTAAAAATAGAATTGCCATATGATCCAGGAATTCCACTCCTGGTTATATACCCAAAAGTATTACAAGCAGGGTCTCGAGCACCCAGACTTAGAAGCAGCATTATTCACAAGAGTCAAAGATGAAAACCATTTCAGGGACTGAATAAATAAACGGATAATAGCAGATGAATAAACAAAATGGGGTATAGATAAACAGTGGAGTATTACTCAGCCTTAAAAAAAAGAAGGAAATTCTGGGGTGCCTGGGTGGCTCAGTCAGTTAAGCATCAGATTCCTGATTTTGGCTCAGGTCATGATCTCACAGTTTCCGAGTTCAAGCCCCATGTCTGGCTCTGCACTGACACTGAGGAGCTTGTGATTCTGTCCTCTCTATGCCCCTTCTCCACCCATGTGCACGCCCGTGCTTGCGCTCTCTCTCTCTCTCTCAAAAATAAATAAAGTTAAAAAAAAAAGGAAGGAAATTCGGACACAGTAAGTGATAGTTATACAACAATGTGAATGTACTTAATACCAGTGAATTGTGTACTTAAAAATGATTAAGACTGCTCAGGCAGTTAAACGTCCAACTTCCACTCAGGTCATGATCTCACAGTTTGTGAGTTCAAGCCCTGTGTCGGGCTCTGTGCTGACAGCTCAAGAGCCTGGAGCCTGCTTCAGATTCTGTCTCCTCCTCTCTCTGCCCCTCCCCTGCTCATGCTCTGTCTCTGTCTCTCAATAATAAATAAACATTTAAAAAATTTTTTAAATGATTAAGACTAGGGGAGAGGGTTCAAGATCCTGAGGCTCACCTCCCCCCAAGAACACACCATAAGTGCATATGAAACAATTTTATCTAAAAAGACTTGAAGACTCCAGAACAACTCTACCACACCACACACACACACACACACACACCCACACACACACACACACACACACACACACACACACACACACACGGGGGTAGAGGGGAGGAAAAGAAAAAAGCCACAACCAGATCGGTAAGAGGGACAGAGAAGCAGCCTTGCCAGGACCCCCACCCCTAGCCCCTGGCACCATGACCCACAAGAGGGAGACATAACATAAATGCACAGCTCCTTTCTGAGGAGGAGTGTGAGCCCTACATTGGGCACTCTAGCCATCTGCATCAGAAAGGTGAGTCCCCACAACTACTGGCTTTGAAAACCAGTGGGGCTAATATCCAGGAAAGCCAGAGGACTGTTGGAAATGGAGACTCCATTACTCTGGCTGTGTATGAGGGAGATACACTGATTACTCTTAGGGAGTATACTGAAGGAGCAGAGGTTTGATACAGATCGGTACCAGAAAAGAGGTAACAGTGAGCCCCCCCCCCTTTTTAAACTCTTCTTCTTCCTTGTTAGCACAGGGTGGGCAGATGCTATTTTTGGCATGATCCATCTACCTCCCTAGTGCTACTTGCTTCACCCCCATTATTTTCCAACAGTCTACCAGACCTGGCCCAGTGCTCAACCACCTGGTCTCCCACCGTGCCACATTCAGCACCTGTGCTCACCCTGCTGTTTCCATCTTCCTAAGCCACTGTGGCCTCTACTCTGCCAGACCCCATGGGCAGGACCGGCCCTAGCCCCTTAGCTCCAAGAGGGGGGGTACCTGTGAACATGTGGCATTGCTGGCCAGTAGGCCTTGCATTTCTGGGCCTTCAGGACTGAAACAAATGTAGACACAAAACTAAGAAAGCTACCACTCCATAAAGTACTCCACAGACAACAGAATTAAACATCCCTCCCCTCCCCTGCCTAGTGTTCTAGTGACCACTCCTTCAAGACAGGGAGAAATACTTTCTTCAGTTAATACACAGAAACAAAGGAAAAATGAAGAGACAGAGGAAGAACATGTTCCAAATGAAAAGAAAAGAAAAAGAAAAAGAAAAAGAAGACAAAACCTCAGGAAAAAAAAATAATGAATTGGAAATAAGCAATTTATCTGATCAATAGTTCAAAGAAGCTGTTCACCAAAGATGTTCACCAAACTTGGCTGAAGAATGGGAAGTGAGATCCTCAAATAAGAGAGAAAAATTAAAAAAAGCAACAGAAGTGACAAAGCTCAAGAATATACTAACCAAACTTGGGGCGCCTGGGTGGCACAGTCGGTTAAACGTCTGACTTCAGCCAGGTCACGATCTCGCGGTCTGTGAGTTCGAGCCCCGCATCGAGCTCTGGGCTGATGGCTCAGAGCCTGGAGCCTGTTTCTGATTCTGTGTCTCCCTGTCTCTCTGCCCCTCTCCCGTTCATGCTCTGTCTCTCTCTGTCCCAAAAATAAATAAACGTTGAAAAAAAATTAAAAAAAAAAAAAAAAGAATATACTAACCAAACTGAAAAATACACTAGAGGGGTTCAACAGCAGACTAGATGAAGCAGAATAGATCAGTAAGCTGGAAGATGGAACAAGGGAAATTACCCAAACAGGGGAGCAAAAGGAAAAAATATTTTAAAAGGTGAAGATTCCTTAAGGGATCACTAGGACTACATTGAGTAAAACATTCACATTATAGATGTCCCAGGAAGAGAAGAAAGAGAAAGAGCCAAAAATGTTGTTTCCAGATATAATAGCTAAAAACTTCCCTAATCTAAAAGGAAAGAGATATCCAGATCTATGTTGCAGAGAGTCCCAAATAAAATGAACCCAAAGATATCCACACCAAAACACATTAGAATTAAAATGTGACAAGTTCAAGGTAAGAGAGAATCTTGAAAGCAACAAGGAAAAAAAACAAAAGAGCCCAACTTACATATAAAGGAAACCCCAAAAGGCTATCAACAGATTTCTTAGCAGAAACCTTGCAGGCCAGGAGGGAGTGGCAGGACATACTATAAGAGTTGAAGAGAAAAACTTCCACCACAGAATTCTCTACCTGACAAGGTTATCATTCAGAAATGAAAGCGAGATCGAGAGTTTACCAGATAAGCAAAAGCTTGAGGAGTTCATCATCACTAAACCAGCCCTACAATAAATGTTAAAGGGACTCCTATGAGGTGACAAGAAATGGCACTAATTAATAACAAAAAAATATATAAAAGTAAAAATACCACTGTAAAAGGTAAATAGATAATAAAAGTAGTGGGCCAATCATTTATAAAGCATAAAGGTTAATAGACAAAACTAATAGACAAAACTAATAAAATTAACTAAAACTACAATAATTAAAGCAAGCATAAAATAAAAAGATGTAATATGTGATATTAAAAATACAGAATGTGGGTGTGTCGGGGGGAGTAAAAACATAATGTTCTGAAATATGCTCAAATTTATGTTGCTATTAGCTTAAAAAAGACTGTTAGATATACAGGATGCTATATGTGAACCACACAGTAACCACAAAGCAAAAACTCATAGCAAATACACAAAAGACAATGGAAGAGCAATATAAATATCACACACACACAGACAGACACACACACACACACACACACACACACACACACAGGCCATCAAAGTACAAGGGAAGAGAGAAAAAGAAAGGAACAGAAAGGAACTAAAAAAGAGCCAGAAAACACTGAACATAATGGCAGTGAGTACATAGCTATCAATAATTACTTTAAATATAAATGGACTAACTGCTCCAATCAAAAGACACAATGTGGCTTAATGGATAAAAAACAAGATCTATCTACATACAGCCTACAGGAAACTCATTTTGAGAGTAAGTACACACAAAGACTCAAAGTGAAGGGGTGGAAACAGATACACTATGCAAATGGAAATGAAAAGGAAGTTGGTATTGCTATACTTATAGCAGATAAAACAGATTTTAAACAAAGGCTGCATTGAAATGTAAAAAAAGACATTATGTAATGATGAAGGGATCAATCCAGCAAAAATATATAATGTTTATAAATATTTATGTATTCAATATAGGCACACCAGGATATATAAAACAAGTATTAATGGACATAAAGGGAGAAAGTAATAGCAATACAGTAATACTAAGGCACTTTAACACCCCACTTACATCAGGAGATAGATCATCCAGACAGAAAATCAGTAAGAAAACATGGACCTTAAATAACATATTAGACCAGCTGGACTTAATAGACACATGAAGAACATTTCATCAAAAAGCAGTAGAAAACACATTTTTCTCAAGTGGACAGGGAACATTCTGCACGACAGATCAAATGTTGGCCAAAACAATTATCAATAAATTAATGACTGAACTCATATCCAGCATCTTCTCTGAACAGAATGGTATGAAATTATAAATCAATTACAAAAGGAAAAGTAGAAAAACCATCAAAATGTGGAGATTAAACAATACGTTACTGAAAACCAATGGGTCACTGAAGAAATCTAAGAAGAAATTTTAAAAATACAGAGACAAATGAAAACAGAAACAAATCATTCCAAACTCTATAGGACGCAACAAAAGTAGTTCAAAAAGGGAACAGTACAGGACTACCTCAAGAAAAAAGAAAATCTCAAATAAATAACCTAACTTTACACTTAAGGAACCAGAAAAAGATGAACTAACATGGCCCAAAGTTAGAATGAAGAGAATGGTAAAGATGAGAGTGGAAATAAATGACACTGAGACTGAAAAAAATAAAAACACAAAATAAAACAACAAAAAAGGAAAAGATCAATGAAGCTCAAAGCTCAAGTTTGAAAAGATGACAAAATTGATAAACCTTTAGCTAGACTAAATAAGAAAAAAAAACTGAGGGAGGGCTTAAACAAAATCAAAAATGAAAAAGGAGATATTACAATTCAAACTATAGAAATAAAAAGGATCATAAGAAACTATTACCAACAATTACATGCCAACAAACTGGACAACAAGCAGAAATGGACAAATTCCTAAGAACATACAGTCTTTGAGGTCCGGATGATGAAGAAACAGAAAATGTGAACAGACCAGTTATTAGTAAAGAGATTAAATCAGTAATTGAAAACTTCCCAACAAACAAAAGTCCAGGACTGGATGAATTCACTGGTCAATTCTACCATTCAATACCCATACCAGTATCCTTCTCAAAAACAGCAAAATATTAAAGAAGGGGAATGTTGCCAAACTACTTTCATGAGGCCTGCATTACCCTGATATAAAACCAGGCAAGGCCATTACAAAAAAAGACAATTACAGGCTAATATCCTTACTGAAAAAAAAACCAGGCAAAAATACTCAACAAAATACAAGCAAATTTAATTCAACAATACATTAAAAGGATTATACAACATGATCAAGTAGGATTTATTCCAGGGATGCAAGTATGGTTCAAACATCTGCAAATCAACCAACATGATACACCACATTAACAAAATGAAGGAAAAAATCACACGATCATCTCAACAGATGGAGAAAAATTTGACAAAACTCAACAACCATTTATGATAAAAACTCTCAACAAAGTGGATAGAGAGAGACATATCTAAAGATAATAAAGGCTATATATGACAAATCCACAGCTAACATCATATGCAAGAGTGAAAAGCTAAAATCTTTTCCTCTTAGATCAGGATCAAGTGAAGAATGCCCATTCTTGTTGTTTTTATTCAACCTCATGTTGAAGTTCACAGGAATTAGGCAAGAAAAATAAATAAAAGGCATACAAAGTAGAGAGGAAGAAGTAAAACTGTCACTATTTGCAGATGACATGATACTTTATACAGAAAACCCTAAAGATGCCACCAAAAAAACAAACAAAAAACAAAAAACAAAAAAAAAACCAAAAAACCTGTTAGAACTAATTCATGAATTCAGTAAAGTTGCAGGACACAAATCAATCTACAGAAACCAGTGCTGTTTCTATAAACTAATAAACTATCAGAAAGGGGAATTAAGAAAACAATCCCACTTACAATTGGATCAAAAAAAAAGAATAACTAGGAAGAAATTTAATCAAAGAGGTGAAAGACCTATATACACTAAAAACTACAAGACACTGACAAGGGAAATGAAAAATACAAGTAAATGGAAAGATATCTGATGTTCACAGATCAGAAGAATCAATATTGTTAACATGTTCATATTACCAAAAGCAATCTACACATTGAATGCACTCCCTACCAAAATTCTAATGGCACTTATGTAAAGATTTCTTTTTTTAAAAAAATGGTTTTTTATTTACTTTGAGAGAGAGTGTGAGCAGGGGAGGCATAGACAGAGAGGGAGAGGGAGAATCCGAAGCTAGCTACACACCGTCAGTGCAGAGCCCGATGTGGGGCTCGAACCCACAAACCATGAGATCATAACCTGAGCTGAAAGTAAGAGCAGGACGCTCAACCAACTGAGCCACCCAGGCAGCCCTCCAATGGCATTTTGAAAGAACTAGAAAAATCTTAAAATTTGTGTGAAACCACAAAATATCCTAAATAACCAAAGCAATCTTAAGAAAGAACAAAGCTGGAGGTATCATGTGCCCTGACCTCAAACTATATTACAAAGCTATAGTAATCAAAACAGTACAGTACTGGCATAAAAAGACACACAGATCAACGGGACAGAATAGAGAGCCCGGAAATAATTTAGCTACACATACACAATTTATATCAAAGGAATAAACAGAAAAAGGATAGTTTCTTCAATAAATGGTGCTGGGAAAACTGGACAACCACATGCAAAAGAATGAGACTAGACCACTATCTTACACCATACATAAAAGTTAAGTCAAAATGGATTAAAGGCTTGAATTTAAGACCTGAAACCAGACAATTCCTGAAAACAAAACATAGGCAGTAGGCTCCTTGACACCTTTTTAAAAATTTTTCAAAAATGCTTATTTTTGAGAGAGAGAGAGCATGTGCGAGCACAGAAGGGGCAAAGAGAATGGGAGACAGGATCCAAAGCAGGCTCAGCACTGACAGCAGAGAACGCAATGCGGGGCTCGAACCCAGGTAACTGAAATCATGACCTGAGCTGAAGATGGACCTCTTAACCGACTGAGTCACCCAGGCACCCCTCCCTGATGTTAATCTTAGTGATGTTTTTGTGGATCTGACTCCAAAAGCAAGGGAAACAAAAGCAGAAATGAATAGGACTACATCTAAAAAGCTTCTGCACAGCAAAAGGAAACCATCATCAAAACAAAAAGCAACCTGCTGAATGAGAGAAGATACTTTGCATATTACATATCCAACAAAGGGTTAATGTCCAAACTATAAAACAAATTCATACAACTTAAGACCCAAAATAACCTAATTTAAAAATGGGCAAAGGATCTGAACAGAAATTTTTCCGACGACAGCTTACAGATTGCAAACAGGCACACGAAATGCTATCTGAAATCAGTAACTATTAGGGAGATGCAAATTGAAACAACGATGAGGTATCAGTCCAAATTGGTTAGACTGACCACCATCGAAAAGATAAGAAATAACAAGTGTTGGGGAGGATGTGGACAAAAGGGAACCCCTGCGCTCTGGAGGTGGGAATGTAAATTGGTACAGCAACTATGGAAAACAGTTTGTGGAGACTACTCAACAAATTAAGAATAAAACTACCATATGATCCAGCTATTCCACTCTCGGATATTTATCCAAAAAATACAGAAGTATTAATTCAAAAAGATACATGCACCCCAATGTTCACAGCAGCACTGCCTATAGTAGGCAAGATATGGAACCTCTGTAAATGTCCAATGACAGAGGAACGGCTAAAGATGAATGGAATATTACTCCAAGATAAAAAAGAATAAAATCTTGCCATCTGTGACAACATGGAGAGACCTTGATAATATAATGTTAAGCGAAGTTAGAAGGGAAAGAGAGAAACAGTATGATTTCACTTCTATGTGAAATCTAAAACAAGAACAAAACAAAACAAACAAGAAACAAACTCATAGACACAAAGAAGAGAGTAGTGGTTACCAAGAGGGAAGGGGGTTGGGAGCTGGGTGGAATGAACCACGGTGGCCAAACGAATGGTGATAGATGGTAACAAGAGTTCTGGAGGTGATCACATTGTAATTACTACCAATGTCAAATTATTAATTTCGCACACCTAAAACGTATACTGTATTTTACACTAATTTTACCATAATCAAAAAGAAAAAATAGGAAAAAAAAAGGTGAATATGGTAATCAATTTTATGTTCTGTGTAGATTTTACTACACGCATACACCTAATACAAAAGGAGTGATATACTTCTGTAGTAAGGAAACAGATGGCATAATTAACACCAACAGGGCTGACTTCCAACATGAGTATGGGGGGAGGACCGCAGGACCAACACAAGCGGACTGTTACCATGTCAAGGCCCATGTTGTGCAGATTGTGTCTTAAGAGTGCACTAAGCTTCCCTCTACATCCATAGCCGCCCTCAGATAACCTCGCAGGCAGAGGGTGAGAAACGATCCCCCAAATCCATTTCCTTCCTCATCCCAAAACCCCGCACAGCCCCTGCTTCCTACCGCCACCCCCGCCGTGGCCAAACCCGGTTAGAAACCAGACAGCACTGGACTGTCGTGTGGACCGCTGAGCAGAGTGCAGGGTGGAAACAAAGACCACAGATGTGAGACGCTATCAAGATTCAGCAAAATCCCTATATACCATAACGGAGGGAATGTCCAACACTGTTGAATGAAAAACAGCAAGTTGCAAACCAGAAGGCCCGCTATTGTATGATTCAAGATAGGGGGAGGGGGACCACCACAGTAAGTGTATATTCTACCAGGAAATGCAGAACGCAGCCTAACGGGATATACACCAACTGGTAAGAGACACCTGGGGCAGAGATGAGGGGAAGGGACTTTGGGCAGATCTGTAATTTTTCAAAGATTTTTAAGAAAAATGTGCTCATGTGCTATTTGTGCAGTTCCATTTTATTAAGAAATGAGTAAATGCAATCATTTCACTGTTTTTTATAAAATGCAGGTGCCTCTAGCTCTTACAAAATTGGATTAGGTAGCCAACGTGCAGACATGTCCTGGAGGCTTTAAGTGAGTAAAATGTTACAACAGAAAAAGTTCCATCATTATCAAGCTCTGCCTGTACCAGTGGTTCTCAAAGTGTGGTCCGTGGATCAGCAGTACCACATCTCTTGGCAACTTGATAGAAATACGTATTTTCAGGCCTAACTCCACTGAGTCAGAAACTGTGGGACTGGCGTTTAGGTAGAGAGCTCTAAGGGATGTCACGCTGGGTCAAAAGTTCAAGAGTAGATGTTGCTGGGCTCTGTGAGCCAGAACCGTCACGGACAGCAGATTAGCCTATACACTGCACAACTGAAGGAGGCACTATTCACACAGACTATGATGAGAATGATACCTCCTAGGTTAGTGTGGTACACTAACCTGGGAATTTTGAAAGCAGTGGGAAACCCACAGTAGGGTTTAATGCAGAGAGAATACATGATCAGATTTGTATCTGAGAAGGGATCATAAGCACCGGGGTGATAGGAGAGAGGCAATGGAATACAAGTTGTTCTTATAGCCAAACCTCAAATTCAGACTACAAGATACTTGGGTCTGGATTAGCAGATGAACAGGGGGAAGAAAGAAAGACCATCAAAGATTTGCAAGTTCATTTAATACAGAAAGATGTGACAAAGACTGGGAGAGGGAGAGAGAAAGAGAGAGAGAGAGAAGGAAGGAAGGAAATGGAGGCAGAGTAGAGGCAAACTTGGTCTTGCAGAGGAAGAGATGAGCTCTTCGAGAAGACAGCTGGAGGAAGAAACACAAAGCCAGGGGACCGGTCTGGCTGGAGATACTGATCTGAAAGCCATCAGTGCCCAGATGGTAATGAAACTCCAAGTAAGGGTAAAATCAGTCAAGAGGAATGTGCAAACACTGGAAAAGCAGTGTGCTAGGGACTGGGCCCTGCAGAAGCGGGATGCACCTGGTTTGAAAGCTAGGAGGCTGTAAAAAACCAGCCAGAACACAACCAAAGAACTATTGGCAAGGGAGAGTCAAGAATTTAATTCAAGCAAGACACGTCAGTGAGAAAATAAAAGGAGGAGACAAGCACAGGGAAACAATGCCAATGTACTCTGTCCCCGGGGAGCATTCTGCTGCTGGTGGGCTCTTTAAACTGGTCCGTGTGCACGCAGTGCTGGAGCCCCCCCCCCCCCCCGACCCCTGCACAGCTTCAAGTGAGACATCACGCTTCTGGACACCTCTTCTAGGGCCACTGCACACCCCTCCCCTCCATTCCCTGTTAATTCTCATTTTTGAAGACTTAGATCGGCTGAAGGAAGCTTCGCCAAGCTTCAGAGGACTGAAATGTGCGTCTGGGAGGGGTGGGCGGGCAGATGGCACCAGATTAAAAAGATGCTGGGTTTGCTTGCCGCTCTGTGGTGTCTGAATGGTCTCCAGCATAGCAGTGTGGAATCAGGAACGCCATCACATGACCTAAAAACTTGTGTCTCTTCAAAAAAACTTCATGCCCTACAAGACGCTGAGGAGGAAGGGAGGCAATTCTAGAGGGTCTGAGAATCCAGAAAGCCCAAGATTGACCAGAAGCTCGTTAGAGTCAATGATCCTGTTACATACTTTGCTGTAAGTCTGAAGTATTTTTCATGTTGTATTGCAGTTGTTTACGTTTTACCACTTCCACCCTGCTACCCTTCCCTCCAACCAGACTGTCAACTCTCTGGAAACAAAGGTTGTCTCAATCATCTCTGTACTCTCACTGCCCGAGCTGGGGCTGCCATGCAGTAAGCGGCCCCTAAAAGTATTTGT
Organism: Prionailurus viverrinus; assembly: GCF_022837055.1. Lineage (NCBI taxonomy): Eukaryota > Metazoa > Chordata > Mammalia > Carnivora > Felidae > Prionailurus > Prionailurus viverrinus. Next base: position 40,053,080 of record NC_062562.1, read on the forward strand.
TAAATCAATGTCACAGGGGGTACCTGGCTGGCTCAGTCGGTTAAGCGTCCGACTTCAGCTCAGGTCATGATCTTGTAGTAGTCCGTGGGTTCGAGCCCTGCGTCAGGCTCTGTGCTGACAGCTCGGAGCCTGGAGCCTGCTTTGGATTCTGTTTCCCTCTCTTTCTCTGCCCCTCCCCTACTCATGCTCTGTCTCTCTCTCTCTGTCTCTCTCTCTCTCTCAAAAAAAAAACATTAAAAAATGTTTAAAAAATCAGTGTCACAGGAAGGATGATTTAAGTGCTGGTCAACAGCACACCTCTCCATTTATCTGAAGTTCTAAGACTTCAGTGTGTCAAGCAGGGCTGAGTGAATATAACTCCCTAAGTAAACTTCAGCTGTGGGCTGTGTGGGTACGGTTTATGAGTTTGAAATGACTAGAGAAAATTTTTGTGATGTGTAAAAATTATATGAAATTGAAAGGTTTGTGTTCATCAATAAAGTTTTATGGGAACACAACCACACCCAGTCATTTCTATATTATCAATAGCTGCTTTGGGGCTATCTCAGTACTATGGAGCAGCTGTGACAGAAATAGCATGGTCTAAATGCCTCAACTTTTTATTCTTTTTTAAAAAAATGTTTATTCATTTAGTTTGAGAGAGAGTGTGTGTGCGCGCGCGCGCGTGTGTGTGTGTGTGTGTGTGTGTGTGTGTGTGTGAGAGAAAGAGAGAGCGAGCACGAGCAGGATAAGGGCAGAGAAAGGGGGAGAAAGAATCCCAAGCAGACTCTGTACTGTGACCACAGAGCCCAACACGGAGTTCGAGCCACAAACCGTAAGATCATGACCTGAGCCTAAATCAAGAGCCGGACACTTAACCAACCGAGCCATCGGGGGGGGGGGGGGGGTCTGTGAAATTTTTATTCTTTGATTCTTTATGGAAAAGGTTTGCTGACCCCTAATATCAAAACACTAAATCAGGAGATAAACATGAGACTAATCATGATAATTAGTTGATAAGCAATTATCAGACTACAATCCTCCTAACAAGTAGAGTCCTTTAAGACTTTCCAATTATTGACATGGAAACGAAAGACGTTTTAACCTACCGTGGGGCACAAACATCAAAACATCCTAGTGGTATAAAGAAGCAGACTCTGGACTCACAAGACCTTGCATTTATCACTATGCTTATAAGAATGTCTGACAGGTTATTTACTTCCTAAGCTTCAGTCTCCTTGGCAGTAAAATGGGCACTATAAGACTTTATCAGAAGATTGTTCTAAGAATCAGATAATACAGCGTATTTTTTACCTCTCAAGCTTGTACTTGACATCCAGTAAGCATCTCATTAATCAAACTTTCTTCACTGTCTTTGGAGGAGTGTTTCACTTTAATATGTGCTCTTTGATATTTCCACCCTAAAATGAATTACTTCAAGGGTCCCTGGGTGACTCAGTCGGTTGACCGTCCAACTCTTGATTTTGGCTCAGGTCATGATCTTGGGGTTGTGGTATCAAGCCCCGCATCAGGCTCCACACTCAGGGTGCTTAAGATTCTCTCTCCCTGTCTCTCTCTCTCAACCCCTCTCCTGCTCTCTCACTCTCTAAAATAAAATAAATAAATTTAAAAATAATTTAAAATGAATTACTTCTATCAGACTGCAGGTTTTTACACCTAATGATGAAAGCTGAATTATTATGCTAGGACATAAATGCTGACTATGAACTCACTGAAATCTTAAGGATGAGTGTCTGAATAAAATGTTAGATTCTTACAAAGATGTTCTAGCCAATGAAATATGACAAGAAAAAAAGCAATAAATGGATAAGAGATATTTGAAAGAGAAACAATTCTCATTATCTAGAAAGAACATGATAGACTACTTCAGAAAAGCTTACAATAAGCTATAAAACCATTTAAATAGTTACCGATTAGAAGAGCTATATGTATGTATACATATACATGTACACAGGTACACGTATGTATACATACACACATGCACACAATGTACATGTATATACACACAGATGCACACATATAAAATGTCAAACAACAAAAGAAATGCATAGTAATTCTCTGCAGAAAGATACAATATGTTACTGAGGGGCACAAAGGAATGTCATGAAAAAATATGGATCATAACACTTCAAATAAGTGAAAAACACCACCACAAAGGCAGAACAGTTGCCTAAAGGTCCAAAGAGAAATCTGGTGGCTTAACTACAGGGATGGAAGAGCTTCAAACAAACCTCAACCTCGGTATCTCACAGCGGGCTAACGCACAGCCCTCCCATTGCTCCGATGTTGGCCAGCGCTTTCTGGAAGCTGCTTTCATTTAGGCCAGAGCAGATGCAACTGGCAGAAACGAAGCAGGAGGCTTTCAAAAAGCAGCAGGAAATGAACAGGCAGGGAGCACATCCACAGAGACCCTGGCAAAGGATCCAAAGTGTTCTGTAAAAGGAGTTGGGAGCCTGGGAGCTGATTCTTTGGATTTACAAATCAGGAAGGAATAGTTTCAGTAGTGTGAAATATTTCTTACACACAGATAGATACCAGAGGCCACGGTCACCCTTCCCTGAAAGCTTTCTGTTCACAGCGAACTTGTATTATGGTGTTTGGGAAATATCTCAGACTAGAAGGGCTGACTTATGATTTAATTTATACCCCTGCCAAAGGGAGACATGGTGACTGAAGACTACCATTCCTTTTTAGAGGCAAGGCTGCAAACGTACCAAAGGATTTTGGAGACTAGGAGACAGTCTGCCTGACAGACCTAAAAAAAAAAAAAAAAAAAAGTGGGAATTTAAGTAAAAGTAGAAGCATATACATATTTTACGTTCCTGTAATACAAAACTCCTTTCTCCCAAAGGTATCCAAAATCAGTCTTTAAAAAAGGCTTGAAAACTCCAGTGATTCCTATTACTGCTAGCAGCCTAAAGGAAATCACAGGGACATCTAAAGTTCCATGGGATGAACAAATTAGCCGCACAAAACACATTAAGTGCAGAAAAAGCAGAGACCTCTGAAAGCAGGTTGTGACCCACACAGGCCGCTCTTCGCAGGCTCCCTGCGCGGGTTGCGCTGTGGTCAGGTGTGCCCTGGGAGATCAGAAAACCCCTTCATTAAAAATGAAAGAGAACTTGATCTTCTCATACTGCTTTGATCTGAGAGCAGCAATTTCTAATAAAAGGGATTTTTTTTTTTTTTTTTTTTGCCTGGACAGGGCCACAGAACCAAAATCTGTATTTAGAGGGGTATGTTTTCACTGGCAAGCCCTAGTTTAATTAATTATGATTTATAAAGGGATAGCAAGGGTTAGTGACATTGTTACCCAGACATGCAAATTAAAAGTGAACATAATCCTACTTTACATTTTGGGAAAATAGCCGGTGTAGCTCAGGAGGTAAAAAGTACCACAGAGACACAAGAGATATGTGATTTTCAGTAATTTTTTAAAAAAAGAAATGGCAGAATCAAAAGGCATGGGTAGGTACTCACAAAAAGGTTTTCAGGAAACATTTCTGGTGGTCTCCCTGATGTTGTTCTTGGTAAGAGCAGAGCAAATAAATTAGCATTCATTAATTTTATGCATAGCGTGCTTCAGCATTTACAATTACTCTGCTCTTTTGAGGACTCCCTTGCTCAGAGTTATGACTCTGTTATATCTTTTTTTTTTTTAAAGAATGTATATAAAGGCAGAGGAACATCATTTTTTATGAACACATGTCAGGTTCTAAGGAACCAAGCCCCATAAAAGACCACTAAGGAAATATTTGGAGGCAGAACTTCAAAACTTCTCCTTCCTTCTGTTTTCCCACATTTGGAAGAGGGGAGGGGACTGTGAAATGTGGCCAGTTATGGGCATTCATGAAAAGGCTAAATCTCTTTCATGTTTCTAAATTTGAACACATGTAATAAAAGAAAGAAAACACTTAAAGCCACAGAGGCAGCTGCAGAATCTTCAACTGATTGGGAGTTGTTTTTTTAAGATCTAAGTATTCTTTCCCAGGACCCATGTTCACTCATTTGGGGCAGCTACTTTATAGGAGCCGCTGGCATATAGATTTCTCCCATCTCTAGGCTTACCCACCATGTCCCCTCTGCTGAAGTCCTCAGCTCCCCAGTGGTCACCTGGCTAACGGCCATTCTTCTAGGTCTTAGCTCAAATCCCACCCACTCAGAGAGGCCTTGTCAGATTCACCGGCCTCACTTAGCTTCACCTGCTTGTCCCACTCTCCTCACTCTGTCTCCTCCCTTCATAGCACTTGGCACAGTGTGTTGCTTTTATGCTCTTTATGTTGCTTATGTTCTGTCCTTGCCCCACTTGACTGTGAGCTTCGGGAGGGACCCTGTGCCAGCAGAGCACAGACAACTACAATGGCATGATTAAAACGCAGGTTTTAGAGGTGGATTGTTCGGTCCCAAACCCAGCTCCATCATGCACAAACTGTGTGACCTCAGCAAGTTACTGAACTTCTCTGGGCAGTGGTTTCTTCAACTTATGTGAAGAAAGGGTTAATAATACCTAGCCTTATTTTTTTGATGGTTAAAATCAAATGTGACACTAAAGGACTTAAAATGACCTCTGTCACACAATAAGCCCTTCATAAAAGAGCACTATTATTATTTACCACTGTATACCTACCTAGTACCAGGCACAGCTGTCATACTATAATGTGCACAAATACTAACTAAATCAATACACTTTAATTGTATCAGAGTACTCTCACAACCCATGAAGCATTCCTACATCCACTTCACAGGTAAGGACTAGAGAGATGACTGATGCCCTCTCTGACGTCTCACAGAACTCTAGAAACGTCCCATTTTTGAGACCCAGGGCCACCAGCAATCAACTCAGGATATTATTTCCAGTACATCTCTCCTGATAGTTTTCGCGTCAACCTGCTGAGGGCAAGAGCGATCAGAAACGAAGTAAACAAGAACAGATCTATAGGCGTGAGACAATGCTCCTTCAGTTATGAATATGGTGTGATATGGACTGTCTCCCATAAACCCTTTGAACTTCAACTTTTCCCATCTGTGAAATAGGGATAAGAGAGATGAAAGGAGGTAACAATATATGGAGAACATCTCCCACAGGGCTTGGAATTAAGTAGATCCTCAAAAAAAGGTAGCTTCTGTTATTTACTTCCTCATTCTCTACAGGGAATGTGAACCAGTAAATGATTTTTAAGAACATAAGCTACACTTATCCTGGATCTCATCAATTAAGAATCCATTACAGTGGTGCCTGGGTAGCTCAGTCGGTTAAGCATCCGACTTTGGCTTAGGTCATGATCTCATGGTCCATGAGTTCGAGCCCCGCGTCGGGCTCTGTGCTGACAGCTCAGAGACTGGAGCCTGCTTTACATTCTGTGTCTCCCTCTCTCTCTGCCCTTCCCCCACTCATGCTCTGTCTCTGCTCTGTCTCTCACTCAAAAATGAATAAACATTAAAAAAAATTTTTTTAAAGGAATCCATTACAAACAGCTATTTTGCTTTCAAATTATAGGGCAGTTAGAAAGCTGAGGTCCTTGGATTTATAGCAGATACTTTATGAGGCCTGGAAGTTTCTAAATTGCCTTATGAAATATGAAAACCAAAAATCCCATCTGTACTGGAATCTGACTGCCAACCTGGCCATTTCCAATTCCTAAATCTAGCCCCCCCCTCCCCAATATCATACATTCTGAGCTCTTCTTAGAATTCTCAAACTCATGAATTAAGTTCTTTTAGGGGAAGTTGCTGTTTTTCTTTAAGCTATCTACAGTAGTCCAACTAATTATTTAAAGACTTTGCCCACTTCTACTATTAGAAAGATTCATTTTCCAGAACTCTAGTCAATGGGGGGCTAGCACTGTTCCAAGAACACAGGGGGAATCCTAAAAAGTCACGTTTCATCTCACATCCCAGACCACCCAGAAAGACCATGTGACCTAAAAACCAAATGATGCAAATAAAAGCCTATTTACTCGGACTGGGCAAAATGTAAAAAACATGTAACTCTTCCCCATGGTGAGCTGATGAGTAAGGCTCCATTCATGAGGTTGGTTTGCTCACTGGCTTACATCTTTTACACAATAAACCTGGACAAATCACTCAGAACTATGAAGGTCAAGGTCAATGGGCAGAGGGCTGTGAGGTCCAGAGCTGCCCATCCCAAACTAGACAGGCTGCAGCCAACATCACTCCTTATGACTGACACAGTCAGTCACTTTGGATTCCTCCTGGCCTAGACCTGCCAGAAAAACAGGCATGCTTGAGCAGCTGGTTTAAAAATACGCTGGTTAATCCGACGAACGCCCGGTCCTGCTTTCAGACGGTGTGCCAGGAAGGTCACGCTAAATGGCTAAATGGCTTCCCTTCCAAAGGTCAGGAAAGCTGGCTAAGGAGTTTGAAGACTACTGCTCCAGAGAAAAATATTTCAATGGGAGTAACAGCCAACGGATCAAGCAGCAAGTGATGATCAATAATATTTAGATACATCATGAAACACACAGTACAGCTCTCCTGAAGTTAGAGCCATACCACAGAAACAGAGTGTGGCCCCCAATTCAGCCCAAGGAAGATGAGAGAACTCTTGAGGATACTGTCGGAAATAACAACTCAGAAAGCTGACCATCTTTTACACGCAATTATCAAGTTATAGAGAGGATTCCAAATTCTGCTAATTATCATTCTTCATCCTTTCTGCCTGCATTATTAATTATCTTGGTATTATACCAGTGCCATATAGTGGGGATCAAAACAAAGTAACAAAAGGAACCATTCTTAAAGGCTAGTGAAACAGAATGAGGAATGCCTTCCCAGAGGACCGGGTACTAAAAACATATTTTATATCTGACGCAATTTAACACTGAGGTCTGTGCATCACTGCCTTTAGGAGGAGGGGAAAGGCAGACCGCCACAAGGAAAAGTGGGTATTTTTAGCCTTAAGAACCTTTTCTACACAAACAGCTAATATGGGTTGTTTTATTTTTTTTATTTTTATTTTTCAATATATGAAGTTTATTGTCAAATTGGTTTCCATACAACACCCAGTGCTCATCCCAAAAGGTGCCCTCCTCAATACGCATCACCCACCCTCTCCTCCCTCCCACCCCCCCATCAACACTCAGTTCTCAGTTTTTAACAGTCTCTTATGCTTTGGCTCTCTTCCACTCTAACCTCTTTTTTTTTTTTTCCTTCCCCTCCCCCATGGGTTCCTGTTAAGTTTCTCAGGATCCACATAAGAGTGAATGGTATCTGTCTTTCTCTGTATGGCTTATTTCACTTAGCATCACACTCTCTAGTTCCACCCATGTTGCTACAAAGGGCCATATTTCATTCTTTCTCCTTGTCACGTAGTACTCCATGGTGTATATAAACCACAATTTCTTTATCCATTCATCAGTTGATGGACATTTAGGCTCTTTCCATACTTTGGCTATTGTTGAGAGTGCTGCTATAAACATTGGGGTGCAAGTGCCCCTATGCATCAGTACTCCTGTATCCCTTGGGTAAATTCCTAGCAGTGCTATTGCTGGGTCATAGGGTAGGTCTATTTTTAATTTTTTGAGGAACCTCCACACTGTTTTCCAGAGTGGCTGCACCAGTTTGCATTCCCACCAACAGTGCAAGAAGGTTCCCGTTTCTCCACATCCTCTCCAGCATCTAGAGTCTCCTGATTTGTTCATTTTGGCCTCTCTGACTGGCGTGAGGTGATATCTGAGTGTGGTTTTGATTTGTATTTCCCTGATGAGGAGCGACATTGAGCATCTTTTCATGTGCCTGTTGGCCATCCGGATGTCTTCTTTAGAGAAGTGTCTATTCATGTTTTCTGCCCATTTCTTCACTGGGTTATTTGTTTTTTGGGTGTGGAGTTTGGTGAGCTCTTTATAGATTTTGGATACTAGCCCTTTGTCCGATATGTCATTTGCAAATATCTTTTCCCATTCCGTTGGTTGCCTTTTAGTTTTGTTGGTTGTTTCCTTTGCTGTGCAGAAGCTTTTTATCTTCATAAGGTCCCAGTAGTTCATTTTTGCTTTTAATTCCCTTGCCTTTAGGGATGTGTCGAGTAAGAGATTGCTACGGCTGAGGTCAGAGAGGTCTTTTCCTGCTTTCTCCTCTAGGGTTTGGATGGTTTCCTGTCTCACATTCAGGTCCTTTATCCATTTTGAGTTTATTTTTGTGAATGGTGTGAGAAAGTGGTCTAGTTTCAATCTTCTACATGTTGCTGTCCAGTTCTCCCAGCACCATTTGTTAAAGAGACTGTCTTTTTTCCATTGGATGTTCTTTCCTGCTTTGTCAAAGATGAGTTGGCCATATGTTTGTGGGTCTAGTTCTGGGGTTTCTATTCTATTCCATTGGTCTATGTGTCTGTTTTTGTGCCAATATCATGCTGTCTTGATGATGACAGCTTTGTAGTAGAGGCTAAAGTCTGGGATTGTGATGCCTCCTGCTTTGGTCTTCTTCTTCAAAATTACTTTGGCTATTCGGGGCCTTTTTTGGTTCCATATGGATTTTAGGACTGCTTGTTCTAGCTTTGAGAAGAATGCTGGTGCGATTTTGATCGGGATTGCATTGAATGTGTAGATAGCTTTGGGTAGTATTGACATTTTGACAATATTTATTCTTCCAACCCATGAGCACGGAATGTTTTTCCATTTCTTTATATCTTCTTCAATTTCCTTCATAAGCTTTCTATAGTTTTCAGCATACAGATCTTTTACATCTTTGGTTAGATTTATTCCTAAGTATTTTATGCTTCTTGGTGCAATTGTGAATGGGATCAGTTTCTTTATTTGCCTTTCTGTTGCTTCATTATTAGTGTATAAGAATGCAACTGATTTCTGTACATTGATTTTGTATCCTGCAACTTTGCTATATTCATGTATCAGTTCTAGCAAACTTCTGGTGGAGTCTATCAGATTTTCCATGTATAGTATCATGTCATCTGCAAAAAGTGAAAGCTTAACTTCATCTTTGCCAATTTTGATGCCTTGGATTTCCTTTTGTTGTCTGATTGCTGATGCTAGAACTTCCAACACTATGTTAAACAACAGCGGTGAGAGTGGACATCCCTGTCATGTTCCTGATCTAAGGGAAAAAGCTCTCAGTTTTTCCCCATTGAGGATGATGTTAGCTGTGGGCTTTTCATAAATGGCTTTTATGATCTTTAAGTATGTTCCTTCTATCTAATAGGGGTTGTTTTAAAACCTTGCAAGAAACATCTCACACAAAGAGGGATAAAATTTGAACAACCTATGTTCACCGAAAGAACTCTGACAAGAGTAATATATACTCAAAAATATTCAAGAGGCTTTTGTTTTATGTTCCCGTGGCTAGGGCTGGGGAGCCAAGATTTGAGATTGAGGTCCACCAGTGCAAATAAAAATTAAGCATTTCTGTCAGAAAGCATTGTACACCCTGTATTTCTTCATAAGCTGGGCTTCATTCATTATCCCACTAAACTTGAACTCGGCAAACTCAAAAATGTGACTCCAAAGGCTGCTCAGAGTTCCACTCCTTGTTCAGAACCTGTTAGGCAGAGACTGTAGGAGTGTTCTGACTTTTGCCTCTGCCCCTTACCACTGGCACGTCAATCTGCTTATCTGAGGCATGAAGACAAAACTGAACTGAAGGCAGATGACCTGAACACAGGGGTGCAGACGGCTTGTGGGGTCTGTGCTACATGCTCTTCACTACCCTCAGTCCCCACCCCCCTCCCGATTACTCTGTACCCCTGGTCACTTGCACTGCTGTCTCTGGTGCCCTCCCTGCTTCACTGCACCCTGATGCGGCCCAGATCACCCATTTCCAATGCAAGCCAGCAGATACTGACTCCATCATCAACCCACTCCGTTAAGCGAGGGGCTCCATGGAAAAGCAAAGATATAGGAACTGTAAGGACACTGCTTAACCCCAAGGGGACGGCAAGGAAAATAAACCTTTTTTGAAACACGTGCGGTGTAACTAGATCATCTTGATGAACTCATTAATTCTTTAAAAAGAAGGGAAACAAAGAAAAGCGGGAGGGGAAGGAAAAGGAAGCATGAAAAGGAAACAAGGAATTCACTAAATGGCACCTGGCTTAGCCTTTCCTTCGGGAACCCAGTCTATTTCCTGGTGATCCCTTCATTCTTTGGTAAGCCAGTTCCTGTGCTCTCCCGTCTCACAGCAGATTAAAGACATTATGGGAAGACAGAGGGAAGGGGGAGATGTGCTCTAAAAACCCAGCAATAGCTAACCGCCCATCAGTAGGGAGAAGATGAAAGAAAATGCAAGGAAACCAAAGCCTGCAGATCTATGAACTCCCAAGTACACGCTGGGAGTTTGAAAAAAAAAAAAAAAAGTGACACAGTAATTCCTTCTAAAGAGCAGGACAGTAACAGTCACCGTCCTTCTTGGAGATTCACAGTCATCTCCAAAGATGTGAATTACACTCACTCGATGCTCTTGAAGGCAACAGGAAAGTAGAGCACACTTTACGAAGAGTTTCATACAAGTGTTTCAGTGCACCACCCGAGAAAGTGTCTATGAATTTCCCGACAGAGCTATAATGACTCAAGAGCCAGCTGTTCAGGCCACTGAATTAATGAACAGGCAGAAAGGAATGTTTTTGTGTGTGTCTTTGTTTTCTCCAGCTCTTCTGAAAAGCAGGCACAGAAATTAAGAACATCAATGAGACAGGATGGTCTAAATTCTGTGCCACTTCACTAAATGCCCTACTTGGGGCCAGTCACGTCATCAGCCAGTGCCTCAGGTTCCTCACTTGTAAACAGGGGGGAGGAAGAATACCCTCCTCATAAAGTTGTTGGGAAAATTAAATGAATTAATGCACAGCAAACCCTCAGAGCAATGCGTGCCACAGGTGAGCCCTCTGTCAATGTTTGCTGTCAACACCGGCAACATTATTAGCATGATTTTACTTCTTAGCCATTTACTTAATTCCTGAAACTTGTGATAACCACTACAGAAGCTTACTGCAAAGCCACAGATTCTCTTTCCACTTCGGGAGTCAAATTATGCCTTCCCTGCAGTGGTCTTGTTCAACCGTGCTCCCCATCAGCCTGAAGTCAACAGTGAAATGCTAGAACAATGATGACAAAGATGTCTAGAAAGGTCTGGTTCTTTTACTGAGCACAGGGTAGACGCTTTTTATGACTTAATACTTATGCAATAAAAATTAAGTGGTTACATACGACCACCACCAAATGACAAAATTACGATTATGTATCGGTTTACATATGAAATCCTTCACCAACATGGATGCTAGTTGAGAACTACTTATTAACATGAATAACCCACTATCAATGCCAACATATTCACATTTTTGTAAAAACCAAGGTAATTCTTGGTTCCTTGAGAATTTAAAAAAAAGCAAAGTAATCAAAGGGATCTTGTAAGAAGTCCTGATGTACCAGGTTATGCTAAATCTGGGTCAAGCCTAAGAACCAAATGGCCTACAAAATTGTAGATGTCAGGTCGCCTGGGTGGTTCAGTCGGTTGAGGGTCCAACTTTGGCTCAGGTCATGATCTCGTGGTCCGTGAGTTCAAGCCCCGCGTCGGGCTCTGTGCTGACAGCTCAGAGCCTGGAGCCTGCTTCGGATTCTGTGTCTCCCTCTCTCTCTGACCCTCCCCCATTCATGCTCTATCTCTCTCTGTCTCAAAAATAAACAAACACTAAAAAAAAAAAAATTAAAAAAAATTGTAGAGGTCACTCAAAGTAGAACGTGCCTCTTAAATTGTAGCTAAATAACAGAGATCAAATTTTTTAAAGTAAATTCAAGTCTTAAGCCTGGAATTTATTGCTTAGGGGAAAAAAATCAGAGAAATCTTCAGTTTACATTCATTTCTTATGTATTTCAAAACATAATCAAAATTTTGGAATTCTATGGAAGACATATTACTAATTCACTGAATGGACCAGTGAATCAATTGACATTTCTTCTTTCACTTGTGACAAATTTAGCAGGCTGTGACGAAGACCAGAAATGTATACAAGCTTTGAAGAAAAGAAAACCAGGGAAATGCAAAAGGTTATCACTAGACTGTAATTTTTTTATTGAAGTATAGTTGACACACATGTTACATTAGTTTCATGTACACAACGTGGTGATTTGACAAGTCTGTATGTTATGCTCTGCGCACCTCAAGTGTAACTACCATCTGTCACCATACAACACTATTACAGTACCAGGGACTATAGTCTGTCCCTATGCTGTTGGTTTTATCCTGGTGTCTTACTAATTCCGTAACTGGAAGCCTGTATCTCCCGCTCCCCTCCACCCATTTTACTTATCCCTGCACCCTCCCCCTATGGTTCACCTGCAAATCTATCTGGTCCTGTATAATTTTTAATTACCTTACTTTGATCAAGAGTGCTGATCTGTTCCGTATCTTGATTGATAATGAATTATCCTCCTGCCTGTTTGGAACCAACTGAATCCTGCCTTCTCCATTATAAGCCATAGTCCCTATCCTATTGATGCCCTCACTCTAATTTTTCCCATTCACAATCTCTACCATTTACCATGTTTGCTCGTGTGGTACTTGAGACTGACTTGGATGTGCATCTATCGCCCCACTCAACGGCTGGTCGTAGGGGCTGATCCTCCTTCCGAATCCCGTGTCCCAAACCCCTTCCCACACACTACTTCTGATTAGTTGCTGTCAAAAGTGCCTGTTTTAATCAAACTGACAGCCTCCTTGGAAGGAGGTGCCTCTTCTCCAGTCAGGGGTGTACAAGGGATTTCCTTTCCTCATCAGAGCCAAATATATCTCAAAGCCCATCTGTAGCCTCCAAACTTCTCCCTGCCACACAAAGAAAACAGACACATTTGCTCACTGAGTCCAGTCAGCCTACCGTCTGCACTGGGGACCGTTAACACTTTAGATGCTGTCAGGGAGCAGGCAGGAACACGAAGGGGCGAGGGTGTGCTCAAGTCCACCTGAGGGAAGCCAGCACTTCTCAGCCCTGACTGACTGTTGGTCATGCGGGGAAGAGTAGGGGAAGGGTGTTATTGGCAGAGTTGCAATTTTTTAATATGGCCAGAGACCCAGACTTCTCCGTAAAAACCTCATTTTTCAACATCGGCCACAAATTCCAAACATTTTTAGACACAGTGATAGTTTGAACAAACATCCTCTTGGCCACATCTAGTCTACAGGCTGCCAGTTGTAGAGATCACCACTCCCCACCCCACCCCACCCCCAAAATCAAGGGAACCTGAATAATAATTCCTAGCTCTACAGTATTTGTAAAAAAAAAAAAAAGAAAAAACTAACCAATAAGGAGCACCAATCACGTGCTAGCCATGGAAGTGCTTTCCATGCATCACCTCATTGTGATTCTCAGCCACCCTGATGATGATGAAAGACACTTAGAAAGTTAAGACCTTGTCTAAGTTTCCCCAGCCAGGCAGTAGCAGGATTGGAACTTGAGTCTCAACTTTAAACACCACCAGCTTTCCCCTAAAACCACAGGCTTTGCACCTAGAAACAACAATAGCACAAAAGAGACCTCACAGGAGGGGCCTCTTAGGCCCTGGGGAAACCAGAGAGATGACATTACAGATCTTCGTGTCATTTACTAGACTCTACACTGCCAAACCTGTTGTTTGGAGGTCAGTGGTCCAATGTGGACATCTCCGAAGTCAGAAATAATACTGTCTTCAACCACATTTCAAATGATTCACCCCTTCAGCATGACACTTGCTAAAAACTGGTATTTGACCTGCCAAAAGTAGTCAGATTGCTGGCCACCAAAGGCATCTGCAAGCAAAAGGGCCCTTGATGATTGATGATGATGATGATGATGATGATGATGATAAGGAGGAGACGAAGAATTTTTAGACAGTAAGCCAAAAACGTTTTTTTTTAAATTTTTTTTTAGCGTTTTTATTTATTTTTGAGACAGAGGGAGACAGAGCATGAACAGGGAGGGGCAGAGAGAGAGGGAGACACAGAATCGGAAGCAGGCTCCAGGCTCTGAGCCATCAGCCCAGAGCCCGACGCGGGGCTCGAACTCACGGACCGCGAGATCGTGACCTGAGCTGAAGTCGGACGCTTAACCGACTGAGCCACCCAGGCTCCCCCAAAAACGTTTTTAGAAGTGTTCACTCACTGGGGCGCCTGGCTGGCTCAGTTGGTTAAGTGTCCGACTTTGGCTCAGGTCATGATCTCACAGTCAGTGAGTTCGGATCCCGCATCGGGGTCTGTGCTGACAGCCCAGAGCCTGGAGTCTGCTTCAGATTCTGTGTCTCCCTCTCTCTCTGCTCCTCCCCCACTCATTCTGTCTCTGTCTCTCAGGGATGAATAAATGTTTAAAAAAAAAAAATTAGAAGTGTTCACTCATTGATTCCCCTTGCATCTATAGGTTTCATGTTTAACAAGTTGATTTGGGGGTGCTTGGCTGGCTCAGTAGATAGAGCGTGTGACTCCTGATCTCAGGGTTTGTGTGTTTAAGACCCATATTGGGTGTAGAGATGACTTCAAAAAAAAAGAAAAAAAAAAAAAGCAGATGGGCCACCTGGGCGGCTCAGCCACTTAAGCATCCTACTCTTGATTTGGGTTCAGGTCATGATCTCATGGACATGGGATTGAGCCCTGCCATCTGTCAGCACAAGCCTGTTCTTTCTCCCTCTCTCCCTGCCCTTCCCCAGCTTGTCCTCTCTCTCTCTCAAAATAAATAAACTTAAAAAAAAAACAGGTTGATTTTAGTCTTATTATTTCAACATCAAAGAGAGAAAAAAGGTTCAACATCAAATGGATCAGAAGTGAAGTATTTTTACAGAAGAAGTCCAATAACCTCATCCAGCACTCTTTCTTAATTAAGTTAACTTAAGCAACTTTCCATATTTTCCTAATGCTTATTTTTTGGCACAAATTAAAGCAAAAGCAACCGAATCCAAAATTAGTGCACAGGCCAGTTGTGATTTTTATTTGCCTTAATTTCACTTGACAATAGAGCCATTGTGAAGGATACACTTCCTCACAGGAGTTCCAGCTCTTTCCTCTTACACTAACCCATTCAACAACAAGCTTCAAATTATTTACAGGACTGTACGACTATAGGAGTTTTTAACCATGTATCAACCCACTGCCAGCTTTCAATTCCAAATGCAAAAAAGAAACAAACAAATAAATTCAGAAAACCTCTAGGCACAGTCTACTATGAATTCAGAGGGCATTTTTTTTCCTGGAATTATGTGGGCTGTATTCCACTCTACTTGATGCAGCAGACTAAGCCCTGCATCAGACAGGTCTTACAAAGATGGAATATACAACATGAGAAACGCAAGACAGAGGTAAGCAAAGAACTCAGCTAGGGATAGCACTGCCATCTCAGCTCGTTCCACTTTGTACTTTCTGTCCCCTCACTCTGGAATATCTTTCACAAATATTACCGCCATTGCCTCTGGGTCTTGTGACCTAGTCAATGACACCTAACCTGAACAGTCTATCCACACCCCCTATTTCCTACTGACAGAACTCCCTTCCTTCTTTTATTTTTTATCCCAGCACTTAGCACCACCCGACATCTTGTGTACTGACTCCTTGGTTTATCATCTACTCATCCCCCGTTAAAATGGCCCGTCCAGGAAAGCTGGACTTTTGCCAGTTCCCTTCAATGCTACATCCTTAGCATCTAACAGTTTCATCAGTGAGATCTTTTGAACGTAACTAAGTAATAAACAAGCGAACAAATGATAGATCATTAATGACCGTGCCCACCAGAATGTAAATGCTTGAGAGCAGGGCTCCTGTGTGTCTTAGCCTCCCGATAGCCTCCACAGCTCCATACCTACAACAGGTCCCGGCATACAGTGATGCAGGGCTGAAGCAGTGAGCGGATGAATCACACACTCCAGTTCATTCTGCGGCCAAGCTATTTCCATTGGCTGGAAATAGCCATGCTTCTCCATGTGCAGTCAAGACTGGAGCGGAGTTTCAAATTCAAATACTGCTTGTTTTTGATGGGGACACCTCCACATCTTTGGAGGTAAACTCTGTAGCTACTTAAGTGCATCTTTTATGTGTTAATATATTGACTCTTAAAAGAGCACTATGGAAAGGAAAAGACTCATTCCAGTCACCTCATGGGATGGGGTGTTCGTGGAAAGGAATACGTTTAGGGGAACCAAGGGAAAAATGGTGATCAGATCTCAGAAGGTTCACAGAGGAGTCTGTGAACCTTGAAGCAGAAGGCTCTCAGCCTTACCCTAAGGTAGCCCTACTTCGCTTGCAGGCTCGTATTTTGCCATACTTCTCCAAGATTTCCTAATCTTTTCCTCACCTCTTGTGAATAACACCTTTGGACACTGAAAATTCCTGATCACCTTTCTGCCAATGAGGATTAAAAAAGAGTGAGGATTCCATCTCCATGTTTCTAATGGTATGTCATTCAGTCTCCCCGAACTACTGTAAGACATGTCTAGTTTACAAAGGACAGCACTGAGAAAATCAATTTTGCCTTGCCAAGTGCACGAGGCTGTGTTATTGCTCAGAATGTTTGCTGCCCTTCGCTGCGTGAGGATTCTCCTTCTCTGTCCTAGGGAAGTCAGACTTGATCAAGTCACTTACTAATGACACATGGCTGGGAGGGAGCATGCCCCTTCTGAGCAGAAAGATTCAGGACCATCACCTGGATCTATGTCATCTTCTCCTTCTGCCTGCACAGAGACATGTCCCAGGCAGTGGGCCACTCCTTCAGCCTAGCTTCTGGAAGGCTGAGGGCACAGAAAACAGCTGCTGCTGACCCAAGATGGACACATGACAAGAGCAAGAAATAAACCACTGTTGCAAGCAGCTGAGCTTTTCAGACGATGCGACTGCAATAGAACTTAGCCTAAGCAGAACGGTACTCTGATGATCCCTTGGCAGTGATCCTTCTACCCTGTTATTAAACATGTAAACAAAGAATTGGTGTCGCCTTCACAATAATCAAGGTTTCCACCTTGATTACACCTGAAGGGAGACTAACTGGCTCAGCAGTGGCAAAGGCCAACATATTTCAGCCAAGTCATGGACCCCCCCAACCCCACTCCCAATGCTTAAAACATCTGAAGTGAAAACAAAGACCCTAGGCAAGATAAACACAGACACACACACACAGAAGCGGCTTTTTGGGGATAGAGTAGCTTGTGAAAGTCTCACCTGACAGTTCACATAGGCAGACGGCAGCTTAAGAACAAATCAAGTTCCATACAGGCCCATAATTAGAGTAATTACACACTTAATAACCTGCATTTCCTGAACTGTCCTTCATGTCATCTGTTGCTACGTATGGTGTAGACCCTGCACGTAATGTATACCTTGAAGGTGACTGTAGAATGGTATTTATTATGCACATGTACACAAACAAGCAAAGCAGATTCCAGGTATGCCCTGGAGGCACTCGGCTTAGGATTCAACTGCAGGTAAAGGAAGAATTTACAAGGATATAACTTTGGTGTTTTCTACTATTACGTATTATGTAACACCAGTGTTAAAAGAAAATATGGTATGACCTAGATAGGCTCCGTTAAAAACACGCATGTGCATGCGCGTGCACACACACACACACACACACACACACACAATTTAATAAATGTGACAGATATAAAAGCCAGGATGTTTTGTGATGCTAAGTTGACTCTAGAAAAACCCCAAGGAATGTTACTGTAATTTCTTTGTTTGGGCTACAACTTTTCATTACGATAATCAATACCAATGTCTACACCACAGTACTCCACAATAAGCCAATTCTGACAGATATGGCATCTGTTAAATTTAATGACTCACAGCGTTCACGTGTACACCAAAGAGATGTCGCAAGTCTCCTTAAGTAGCTAGATTAATAAAATCAAAAGATTCCCTGCTCCTTATCAAATTCTCCTGGAGTCCCTACAATAGCAAGGGTTGACCAGATGGAAGAAGAGGAAAAATTCCCACAGCTGGATCTCCAGTAGTAAACTTTGCGGTGGTCCAGAGCCCGCCCAAACAGCCCAGCCATCACTTCTGCCAGGGCAGACGCTCTGAGGATGTGGCTTTGCTGGCATGACAGGTATGTGTGTCATTCTGGAGCCTCTGTGGTACCCAAGGAAAAAAGACTCAGACGCACATCTGAAACCTCTGCCCCCTTGCAAAGATTTCCAGCTGTTTCTAATCCTGAGCACTGAGAAACTTATTTTAAGAGACAAAGGTTTCTTTAAACCAATATCCATAATTTAGAGACTGGAAGGAGAGTCCTATGTCTAGAATGCCACATGTGTTCTTCAGATGTCCTGTCCTTAAATCCCCCGTGGTGGCAGGTTCTCCACAAGAACGTGTTTCCCACACTCAGGAACGACTGCATCAGAGACAAAAAAGGGAATGGACCCAGATGGAAATTTGACCCAACAGATCTACTTTACTGGGTATAGGGGTAGTAGACACCAAGGTCTTGACCACTCCAGGAAACATGTTAACCTCACAGAGAATTTCTCCTATAGTGCAAGAGTCCTTTTCCTTGCATATCAGCCTCGGGCCACTGGAGAGGCTTCTAGGGCTGGTGTTAAGATGTGTAACCACGTCTGAGGGGGCAGTTACCCTCTCCCTTGGTCCTCCACTGAAAGGCAAGGACCCATACTGTCAGTGCTCAGAAACACTGCATGGTTCTTAGAACTGCACTTCTCCATGTGCCTCTCCTAAAGTCCAATGAGGTCAGGGAGTATGAGTTCCAGCCAAGAGAATGTAAGAAGAGATGAGCCTCACTTCTGAGCCTGGCCCAAAGAAACCTCTCCTTGGATCTTCACTGGCTTTCCCAGGGAAGAGAAGACTCAGGAGATCTAGAGAAGGTGGGCTCTGCACGGTGGGAGAAGCCTGGGTCCCTCAACTGGGGCAAAGAACAGAAATGAGGGCATCTGGCTCTTGATGTGAACAAGTGATAAACATTTATTGTGTTGGACTTGTGAAGTTGGGGGATTATTTGTTATAGCACTTAGTCTATTCTAATACAGTGATAAATTTGCTTTAATTGACCAGATGGCTTTAATCTACGAGGCACAACTGTCAAATAGCTGGGAACATGTGGAGACCGGGCATCAAACAAACCCCAGGCAACAGTCTTAACTTTCAATCTTTTGTGGAACACTATCCAATCTGGACATCACTAGTTCAAGAACAGCCAACAGAATCCAACTATTATCTTCTTTAAGAGACACGGGAAGTCTCTGTTTCATGTTCTCCTTGAGTAGAAGCTGCCACCACGGGGGATTTAAGGACAGGGGCATCTTAAGAACACACGTGGCTCTAGTCACAGAACCCTCCTTCCAGACACCAAATCACAGTTATTTGATTAAGGAAACCGTGTCTCCTAACTCATGTTCAACATCAGCATTCAATTCACCACTGGGGCTTCAGGAACCAAAATGATTCTTTAAAGCTCTAACACATCTTGACTGGGGATGGTCACACAGTAGACGCACAAGCTGTGTTCACTTGTCCCGGGCCTGGGCTGTTACCTCACAACCTAGGATATGCCGTGATGCATTCTAGTTTATTTTCCACCTCCATTTTACCCTTCAGACTTCCGGGAGTTTGCATGTGTTTTCCAGCAGCCACAAAGACATCCTCTAATTGCTTCTGAATGAAAGCAGAGACTTCATTTCCTTGCACGTAACAGGACGCATTACGCACATTTCCAGCACAATGAGGCTGTCTCCCTTCCTATGAATTCTGGGCAGGGGCTCGCTGGCAAAGAAGAGCTTTTTCAAATCAAAATAATACTCCTTAAAAATGCAATCTAGTTTTTTCAAGTTCTTCAAAATGAGCTTAGCCAGAACACCCATGACTCCCATCACATATATTTACCTGATGTACTTTTATAGGAAACATAATTCAAAAATTGCAGGCCGACTTTGACACCGTGTACTACGCATTTTTAAAATGCACTTATGAAGTCAAGCCCTCTCTTTTGTGGTTTCCTGATGCTACTACCTCTCGCTCAGAGTAG
Source organism: Prionailurus viverrinus (assembly GCF_022837055.1). Classification (NCBI taxonomy): domain Eukaryota; kingdom Metazoa; phylum Chordata; class Mammalia; order Carnivora; family Felidae; genus Prionailurus; species Prionailurus viverrinus. Next base: position 40,073,022 of record NC_062562.1, read on the forward strand.
TTCCCTGGTCTTTCCTTAGGTGAGGCAATGCAGTTAACCTGCAGCAAAATAAAGAAAGCACTTAAAGCTGGAGCAAGCCTTATTTTACATCTACTTTTCTCCTGCATAGAACATTTGATTTCTTCATCTGGTTTTAATCTTACACAACGATGTAGGTAAAGGCAAACTCTATGACCTGGTAATTAAGCCCTCATGGCAGCCCAGCAGATGCACACGAAATGCTTGCTAATCACTGTGATGGGCTGGATGTCCTCATCCAGAGGGCTGTATATCTTACAGGGTCTTGAAAGTTACTTAATCGAATTGCTTACACAAAGACACACACCGGACAAATGGCTTTCTTGTCAGAAAGCGTATTCCCAAAAAAGTGTTATTTTTATCCCCAGTGGGCTTTGACCAGAACAGTATATGGCTCTGCCCCACTTCCAACCCCTATGGGAACACGACCACTTCCACAAATCTGTCCCTAACCTTCAAGGCTGACAAGGAACTTGTGTTTTTTCAAGGGTCAGCTTCACGGACTTTACTGTACTTATTAAAATATAACATAAGGTAATTATTCTTCAGACTAGGCAGTTCCCTCCCATTTGAGCCCTTAGGTAGGTTTTCATATTCTCCTAACTACTTAGTTTTGAACCACAAAATATTTAGGGAAGTGACATTTAGGGACGGTGTGGTAGCCTGAATAAATTTTAAGCACACGAAGTTTGCCATGTTTATAGACGTCACTATAGAGAATCAGGTTTTTTGTGTTTTTTAAGTCTTAATTTTTTAACTGTATATATTCATTCTGAGACAGAGAGAATGAGAGAGCACGCAAGCCAGTGGGGAAGGAGCAGAGAGAGAGAGGGAGAGAGAAAGAATCCTAAGCAGGCTCCACACTGTCCTCGCAGGGCCCAATGTGGGGCTTGAACTCATGAACAGTGAGACCATGACCTGAGTGGAAATCAAGTCAGATGCTTACCCGACTAAGCCAACCAGGCACCCCTCAGAGAATCACTTTTAAAAAAAGGTTGTGGTGGGTTTAACATGGCCACAACTTGTCTGTTTCTGCTCTCATCAAGAGGTGAAATCGATTTACTCACTGCCAATCTAGGCTGGCATTATGACTAACTTTGGCGGAGACCTCGCACCTTCTACTCTTCCCTCTCCATGTTCTGAGACTGCCCCATCAAAAAGCCTGTTAGCCTCGGTGAGCAGGAACGACTACATGGAGAGAGGGACCCATCAACATCTAGCACCAATCGCTAGACTGCGAGTGTGGCCATTTGGACAATCCAGCTGTTATATGAATGAATCCAAGTAAGGCCAGGGGAAAAACGGCCCACACAATCCACAGAATTATGAGGAATTATACATCAAAGTTGTGTTAAGTAACAGACACAGAAATGGTTCTGTACACAGCAAGAGGTAACTGAAACCAAAGGCAAAAAAAGGGACAAGAGACTTACTTCTTATTCCTAGTGGGTAGATCTGTAATTCCAAGAGTCAGATTGACTGGAAAGCAGTCTTTTAAAGGTTAATTTTGAAAGCGATCAGTAAGTGGTTAATTGTGGATAGGACAAATATCCTTTTATACGGTGAAAGGGAAAGTATGTTGAAATGCTGTCTGGATGAGGATTTACGGCTCAGAATGAAACACCCTGTGATATACAGGATTCAAGAAGGGCTCTGACTCTAACAAGTCAGACAAAAGTCATGATGGTATGCTCTGGAAAACTACAGGATGAAGAAAGGAGCTCTCATGAGGTGACAAAGACACTGGTGTGAACTATGCAAGGGAAGTTTTAATAAGACTGTTTTATAAAATAAGATAGTAAAAAGGCAGTATTTCTAATTTAACATGTCATTTTGTGTATGACTCACCGGAGATCCTAAATGTGTAGAGCTGAAACATTTTATGTTATGAGTTAATACTTCACTATTTCATCTCTACCTGGAAAAGTTTACATATTAAGGTTGGCCTCTTCCAAAACAAAACAAAAGTTGTTCTCTGTTTTTCTCATTGGGGAAATGCTAGAATTTGGCCTCCATTTGGGTAGGTATTTTATATGGTATTTTATAAAATGATAAAGCTCAAAGATATAATAAATGGAGACTACAATTTGGTGGAAGTTACTCCGAGGAGGTACAAAAACTATTATTTTTTGGAAACAACTGTGGTTAATTAAATTACCCACCAAGATGCCTTTTTATCCAATTCTCAACAGAGAATTGCCCATTACTAGTGATAGAGGCAATGAAAGGGTCTATCCTAAGGTACGCTAAAATTCCCTGTGGAGCAAAGAGGTTGTGGGAATTTGTGGTAAACCTGAAATTCCATTTATGGAGGTGAATAAGAGCTTTGAGTTAAATGTCAGCAAAAATGTTGCCTAACCTCATGAAAATATGCTCTGCAATGATTTTTCGTCATCTAAGTGTGACTCACCTGTGCTATATATATTTGTAAACCCTACAAAGAGATCCTGCTTTAAAGGCACATGTTCATTGTAGAAAATATGAAAAAAATTAAGACTATGATGAACAGACTGTTCCCATTATTTCGCCATTCAAATATGCCCAATTTAGCTAATACTTACTGAGTGCTGACTGTAAGCCAGACAGTGCAATTCTTTACAAATATGAATTCATTTAATCCATCTAAGTTCATGAGTTATACATGAGATTGACTGACTGATTTATAAATGAGGAAACCAAAGCAGAGAGAGCTAAAGTTAACTTTTATTTCCATGGTCCATGGTCTGTAATTTCCATGGTCCACGGTCCGTTATTTCCAAGGTTCATGGTCCGATAGCCTTAAAAAGGAAGAGTTGGATGTTCTGGCTCAGGCTCTCACTACATACGGTGCTGACAATGAGCTGGCATTCTACTACTTTCCTTCCAGTCTTTTTTCTGTATGGTATCTATGATGTACGCACTCCAGACTTATACTGCGATTTTTTTTTCAGAGCCCTAATAACCTTCTGTCAAAGTCTCACCTTTGCCACAAAGTCTTTCCAGGTGTCTCTAAACCCACACTGATTTCTCCTAGGTGGCTAATTTAGCCATTTCAAACATTGAGTATTTACACTGAGGAGTTAAGTTCAATACATTTCACAGGTCATTAAGCACAGGGTGCAGGGACCACATCTTATTTTTTGTCTCCCAACTTTCTGAAGAGGTCTAAAATTTTGTAAATGCTAGAAACATCTGGGTGCTTGACATATTTTCAGCAGAGGAGGATATTAAAAGAGTAGTATGTGAGTAACTGATTTCCAAAAACTCTTTGGAAATATCCTAGACCTTGGATGAAAGAGATGTCATGGAAAGTGAACTTGGGGGAAAGCAAATAGAAGAGTAATCTCAAGTTTCTCTAGAGAAGAACTATGAACAATGCGGTCCATGTTGGGATGGGTCTCCAAAATCCTAGAAATGACATGGGCAGAAAGTACACAATAAAGTTCTCACTTTGACGGCATTATTCAATATGGACAGAGAAATGCAAAGCACAAGAGATATCAGCATGTTTTACAGGTCTCTCTGGATGACCAGAGAAGCAGAGAAAGCAGCAGGTCAGCAGGGCCTGGGGAGGAGCACACTGGGGTGTTTGTGTTGCTAAGAACAAAGGCCCCACCATCACACAGCCTGGGTTTCAATGTCAGCTCAATCACTCCGTACCAGTAAATCTTTAGCAATGGATTTTTCTAGAAGATTTCTAAGTTAAATTCAAACAAGTCATTCCCATGGATCAAGGCACCATAAAAGGTCATTCTAAGACCCACTTGCTGACAATCACTGTATGAAAAAACACACATACTATCTTCACAGAGCTGCATGCAACGTCATCTGAATTGGTACTTTGTGAACCCAAAACACGTCACTTCCAAAAATGGAGTCAGCCATGGCAAACGCTGCTACGGGCACCATAAGTATGGGCACTTCTGGTGACTTCAAGTTATTCTTTTGGATTCACACTCTACAGATTTAATTACAAATATACACAGCTCGTATTCACGGAGAGCTTTAAGAAGGTCAACACGACACCCAGAGACAAACATCAAGGGCACATATTTTCCGTTGTTCCAAGTATCACTAAGCAGAGCCAAGAGGGGTCTAGGATCCAATTCAGCAGGCAGGCAAATCCAGAGCGCTGCGCTGTGAGGCGAGCACCTAGCCTATGGCATCTTCCAACGGCCCTCCACAGAACTGCCTTATCCATATTTGACTGACCCACTTCCTCCTCAAAACCGCAAGATGAGGCAGCATCTGAGAGATAAGGGAGTTGCCTTTTATACACTCTAGGCAAAACTGAGTCTTGTACTGAAAACAAAAAGGACATCTCATCCAGACTTTAGATTGAGTCTTATAAGTTGCAAATAAGATCTGGCCTTATGGGTTTGTTTGTTTGTTTAGTCTTAACTGAAACTTTAAAAATAGAAGCAATTCTTTTTTTCTTTTTTTAAGTTTATTTATTTACTGTAAGAGAGCAAAGGAGGGGCAGACAGAGGGGGAAGAGAGAGAAGCCCAAGCAGGCTCCTTGCTGTCAGCATGGAGCCCAGCATGGGCTCGATCTCGCCGACCCTGACCTCATGACCGGAGCTGAAATCAAAAGTCGGGTGCTCACCCGACTGGGCTGCCGGGCACCCTGACATTTCAAATAGATCAAGGATTCAGTATTGCCTTCAGACTCCTGACTCTTCCACAGTTGTTTCCAGGGATAGCTCTCAATGTACCTGGCACTGACAGACACCACAGGCATGTTTTAGAAAACTGGGCCAACTATTTCACTTAGAAATGAAGTTCACTGTAGATGGGAAGTAAGCTCAGCACAGTCCATCCTTGGGGCTAGAACACAGGACACTTCATACTGTAACAACCAAAGCAGACTATTAAAACTGTAGACTAATAAGCACTCTGAAAAGAAAGAGCATCACCTGCCTAAATCAGATTCGGTACTTTTAGCTGTCACTATCCAAATAAACGTATGTTCGTCAGAAAAAAAACTGAAAGAATAAAACATGTGTAATCAACTATTTCAACACGTTTCCTGTGCTTTCCCAACCCCCTCCCCCACTGCAGTTAACCCTGTGCTTCTTCAAATTGTCCTCTGCACAATCTACCCCCATGGATGTTATTTAATGCGAATGAGACCATGACACCTATTGTTTTAAGCCTTGCTCTTTTTTTTTTTTTTTTTTTTTTTAAATTTTTCTTTTCAACGTTTATTCATTTTTGGGACAGAGAGAGACAGAGCATGAATGGGGGAGGGGCAGAGAGAGAGGGAGACACAGAATTGGAAACAGGCTCCAGGCTCTGAGCCATCAGCCCAGAGCCCGACGCAGGGCTCGAACTCACGGGCCGCGAGATCGTGACCTGGCTGAAGTCGGACGCTTAACCGACTGCGCCACCCAGGCGCCCCAAGCCTTGCTCTTTTTAACAATGCATCTTAAAATGTTCTGTTTGTTGTCTCTGTTTTTTTAAGTAGGCTCTACGCCCCAATGTGGGACTTGAACTCACTACCGTGAGATCAAGAGTCACTGGCTCTACCAATTGAGCCAGCCAAGCATCCCTTGAACTGTTACATATATTTGAATAGTGAACAATGGAGGTTATCTTAGAGAAAGACATTCAAAGGTACCATCACTCCATGGTGCCAACGTACTAAGTTTCACTGCATTTTTTTCCAGTGACTACCTTGAATCGCCAACTATCTGGATTTTTTTCCTGGAAAGAGTCTGTAAGATGGCTTTTGAAAGAATCCAAAAAATCTCAAAACATCGGGTACTTTATTTTGAGAAGGAAGGAACTAACTGTTAGAGTTACTGTTAAAAACAGCATTTTCTGGGTTATTATGTGCCAGGCATCAACCTGCGTGGCAGGTTTCCTTATAGATTTCATAATGTGCATGTGATTTGATATGAAAACTGAAGCCAATACTGTACCTTTTCATCAAAATCTCCAAGTCATATTCCCCACCTCCAAATACTTACACCCATACAAACAAATCACAAGACAACAAAAACAATTTTCTTTTTTTTTTTTTTTAACGTTTATTTTTGACACAGAGAGAGACAGAGCATGAACAGGGGAGGGGCAGAGAGAGAGGGAGACACAGAATCTGAAACAGGCTCCAGGCTCTGAGCTGTCAGCACAGAGCCTGACGCGGGGCTCGAACTCACGGACTGTGAGATCATGACCAGAGCCAAAGTCAGACACTCAACTGACCAAGCCACCCAGGCACCCCAACAAAAACAATTTTCAAAGGACATTTTTTTTGGAAAAAATCCACTTAGATATCCTGTTCATTTCAAAGCATGCGTACCTATAATGACCTTTTTAAATTATTTTTTGAGTAGCTTTGACACAGTGTTGCATTAGTTTCAAGTGTACAACATAGTGATTCCACAAGCTTATGTTATACCATGCTCACCATAAGGGTTGATATCATCGGTCACTATAATGCCATTTATCATAATATCATTGACAACGCTGACATTTAATAGCAATGATAAAAATAACTGCTAACATCTATTGAGCCCCACTGGGTGCCAAACACCTGGTATTTCAGGACAGGGCCTGGGAGGCAGGTAAGCCCAAGCGGTAGGCAGGGCTAATAAAGTTGAATACGCACCTGCTTTATCCTGTGCCTTCAAGACGCCTCTCATTAGTACCTTCCAGGATAAGGATACCAACAACATCCTTTTCAGTGAGGTTATAATGTGAGGATCAGAGAGTTTAAGAAACCCTTTGGAGAAGGGAAGATCGCACTATGAAAAATCCTATAAACTACTGCTATGAAGTTGATGAATAGTAAGTTTTAACAAAATGTTATACAACTTTAGCGACATACAAGAACTGCAAAATGGACAGAAAACAAATAATTTAGACTGCTCAGAAGTGTCTGAGTACCTGGGATATACATAGCAATTTTGCTTACATTTATTAAGCACTTACCACATACAAGGTACAAAGAGGAAGAAAATCTATCAGACTTTTGGAATGTCTGATATGAGGACAGACATGAGGAATTGCCAATATTTGACCATTCTGACCTATACCAAAAATAAATTTCATATGGCTCACCCTCAAAGTTCTAGTCCTTGAGACATCCTTAACTAGCAATTACTCACAACATGTTGCCAAAAACCCCTGGATCTTTAAACCTCTTGGCTATACCAAAATTCTGATAAAAATGCTTTTTCCCTCAAAGTCTTCAATTTCAGTGTGGTAGAGAATGCTGTGACAGAGTTTTTTCCATAGGATGACGGGAAGGGCCATTCTAAGGGAAGTCAGCCATAGCTCAAGTAGGAAGGAAAGTCACCACTCTCTCTCAGCGAAGCTGAAGGCCTAAGTTCACCCCTTGGCTCTGTGACTCCTTGGGTGAGCCCCAAAATGTAAGCTGTACCCACAGGAACAGAAGCTGTGTCAATGGAGAAGTTGCATGTGTCCTAAACACTACTTCCCAGCACCTAGAATAAGCCTCCACACAGGGAAGGCACTCAGTATCTGCTTAAGGAGTAAATCAATCAATTAATCACACTGGGCACAATTCACTGGATGAAGTGCGACTTCTATTTCTCCGCCAGAAAGTAAAGTACTGGAACACTGAGGGGAAATTAACAGACAATGTGTATAGTGCTTGGTTATCTGTAAACCTGAGGACCCACATATCACTGAAGAGTGAAGATCAGCAGGAGGCAGGACAAAATGAACAAAATCTTACCCACCGCTCATAGAGCCAAAGGTCCTCACCGTCTATCAGGTAAACTTCGACCCCTTGAAGGCATTTTTGCAATGGACTGACGGCTATCTGTCCTTGGATCATACAAGAGCAGGCTTACGCACTTTGAGAAATAACTGAGTGCACCTAGGACCCTGGTGCAAGCCCTTTCACCTGTGACGGGGCAGCTTCAACACAAGTATTGCTGGTAATGGATTTTTCCCTGCCATGGGGTTTCAGGTGATGCTCAGACTTCAAGGTGGCACAAGACCTAATCTACACTTTTCCAACTTGCCTAAAACATTTTATAGCTGCTATTTTAAAATTTCCGCTCAGAATGGCTCCCCCACTTACACACACACACACACACACACACACACACACGCACGTACTCACAGTATACATAATATTTAATTGTATCATCTTCGTGTTGAAGCTAAACAAGGACTTTATCAAATTCTATGCACAAGAAGACAGAGCACACTTCTCCAGACTCATCCTCTGAGTCAATGTCATGTATGAATGAGCAGATGACTTTTACTACATTGTATGCGTCCACGTGAATAAATAAACACACTCTGGAAAGAGCCTGAGTTCAGCAGCTAGAATGCAGGGTGAGGGCTTCCAGGTCCAGCTTTCTTTCCCACTCCTTCCAGGCCTCTGCATTTCCATGCGCCCAGGCTGTGGCCCCTGAAAGGCCCAACACCACCCTGACTGAGGGAAGTGACATGAGATGTGCAAAGAAGAGGGCAGAATTCCTCCCCCGTCCCCCTCCCCCCCACGACAACAGCCCAAGAGAGGAATCCTAAGCTCTCGAGTGGCTGTACATAATCCATCCCCTTTAGGATCACAGAGGACAAGCGAGAACCTCTCACTATCTGAACTCTGAAAACAGGTTGACTCCTTTCATTTTTGGGGGTGTACAGAGTAAAAGCTCTAAAGTCCTAATGGCAGTAGTTTCTTCCTCAAAGCTTATAAGCTTTTCTTGCTGAAGAAAAACACTCAAAAAGGTCATTAAATGACAGCAGTGCTGCCCTAAAGCCTAGTTTATGGTCCCGGATGTTTCGGTCACCATTCCTGCAAGACAGAAGTCACTGGTGGAAAGGAATTCCCCTGGTAGGAAATCCATGGCTGAGAAAGTGAAAAAGACTTAACTTAGCGACCGGCCAGCGGACGAGGTGGGCAACACTGCCAGGAAGCCCCCCCCTGAGCTTCTGCAGCAGGCATCGTGCTCACCCAATGGGCCAGAGGGGGGAGGGTTCAGCTGTGTAGATCACTGGCTCTCTCCGGGAGAAGCTGAGGACCAGACCAAACCCACTGTCATGCAGAGTTTAAGCGGGATTAGCGCCACTTCTATGGCACCTTCAAAAGGGTAGAGAGAGAGTCTTTTCTGTTTTTGCTGAAGCTGTGAGTGTGCTCAAGTTTGGTGGGTCAGACTAGAGATGGAGTCAACCCTGAAGCTTGATTTTATTTAGTCTTGGCAAGTCCCGACTTCCTGGTTCTAAGGGGAAAGGGAGGGAGGTGTTTAAAAGTCTCATAAAAAGGCTCCAAATGCTTCTTGGACACCAAAGAGCTCTTACAAAACTACATTTTGATGAGCTACATGTAAATGAATCAGAAACATATGGATTTCATTTCCTTTATAATACACAGGGGTTTAGGAATGAAGAGGTGGGGGGAATGCTCCACAAGATGAGTCTGGGCTCTGGCGAAAATGTTAAAAAGGGGAGGGGGGAATGGGTAGCGTCAGACATTTGCTAAACCTAAATGAAGACTAGGACAATAACCGCCCCATCTCTTCCTCTGTGGGCCTTTGGTATCCAGCAACCAAGCTTAGATGTTAGTGAGAACAAGTACCACATACCTGGAGGCTGGGGCTTTCTTTGGTGACGTTTGGGGACCTGGAAATTTTCTGTAACAGGCCAAAAAAATTCGATATTTTGTGGCTGTTGGGAATCATGAAGCAGCATATATAAAAACTTTATATCCCTGGGATTCCACTAAAGGGAATGCGGGTGGTGTTTCCATAAGACGGGCAGACTCAATGTGCCACAGCAAACAAGGAATCCTTCTCCCAGGCATGGGCTAATTGGAGGTTCTTCATAGCACCACGTCCTGGAGGCTTGATGTTCCCAGGGGAAGCTCAGTCCTCTCCAACCCCTGGCATAGGGGCAGGGGATGGAGCAGGCACGCATGCACACTGGAGAGCTGTGGTTTCGACCGCTGCCCTTTCACACGTGCGTTTTATTAAGCTAATGAATTATGAGGAGGTAATAAAGAAGCTAAGAGTAAATGAGGTTTCTGGAGTGAGCCACTTGATAGGATCAATCACTCAACACCTGTTTTGGCTAAAAATTAGACTGTTTTCATTTTACATGTCAGAAAGCCAGTGTGTCCAAGTCAAGAAAAAGTGATTCTCACCCTAGAAGAAAAACGAAATATAAAAGCAAAAGCAGGAAAGCAGATGCTGGAAGGCCTAAAAAGAAACGGCCAACAAGCAAATGTTACAAAGACAGTCCCAAGAACTGATGAGAAGGAACTTGAAAGCAGCAGGATGAGAGAGAGAAAGGCACCGAAAACGGCACCTGCCCAACGTCAAACGCAAAGGTAGCTGGCTATCGGTGGGAGGGAACCTCCTACATCACAAGAACCAGTTCTTTGTCTAAGTCTCTTCTCGCCTCTGAACACAAGCACAATCACTTTCTGTTGATAATAATGTTAAGCTTAATTATACAGAGATTCCACTTGAACATTTCCTTCCTTTTAAAGCTGAAATGACGCCATTATTTTTCATTTCATTGCAGAATAAGGGGCGCTCTGTTTGTAAAGTCCAGGAATTGCTAAGACAACAATGGTGAATGCCGTGGCAGTGCATGACTTCAGTTTTCATGATTACTATTAATTAAGGGTCTGTCAAATGGATAGAATGGGCTCTTTTCTTCTCTATCAGCCAGCACTGGGCACTTCAACCAAGAGAAACTACATCGCAAGAAGGAAAAGTGAGTCGAGCCGCGCCATCGCTTGGGTTCAAAGCCCTATCCTGGAAGGCCGTGAGCATGTGACACAGAACAGTTGCTTTTACAAGTTCACTCCTCCGTTACAGTCAGGTGTAGACACGTGGGCAGCAATGCAGTAAGAGGAATCCCCGGACGAGGCTGAGGTGGAACCCTAGAACTTCAAACATTTCATAATGGGTTTTTCACTACAACACTGAGACAAGTATTTGGAGAGTGAAAGGGGACTAGGACAAGTCCCAAGAACGAGATAAAAAGAAATTTCGGGTGTCCATTTAAAGAAGAAATCTATACGTCCAGTCATAGACCGTACATTCTGTAGCTAAGGGGCCCTCTTCTGGGGGCCAAGCACCATGTTTTTTATTCTTGTTGGCACTACAGTCCCACAGTCCAGGCTGCCCAGAGAATTGTTAGTGTTGCTGCCACTCATGTGTTCCCCAGCTACCGGTCTCAGTAAAGCTCCCCCATCGATGGGCCATTTGCTAGCCCGAGTAATAATTCCATAGGCCCTTGCAATGTTTTCTTTTCTTTCCAACTCTTACCCGCCTCCAATCCAGTTCCTTTCAGATCCTGGGGATCTAGCTGCCTTCCAGTTAGCATACTAGTTTAAAAAAAAAAAAGCTAATGGCCCAGCTTACTTATGAATGGGCAGTATAAAACTTTAATACTTGTGCCTAATGCAGTTGTTCTACTAAAAGCAACACTGGGTATTTGTGTAGGCATCACTTTTTTTTTTTTTTTTTTTTTTTTTTACTGTAATAGAATCTTATAAAGCAATTGGAAAGATCCTTCCACACCAGGTCCTTAAAGTGGGTTCCCAGAACCAGCACATCAGCATCACTTGGGAACTTGCTAGAAACGCAAACTCTCCGGCCCCACCTCAGACCTACTGAAACCAGAAATTCTGAGGGTGAGGCCCAGTCGCCTGGTTTTAACAAGCCCTTCAGGAGATGGTACCACAGACTCAAGCTTGAGAATCACAGTTACCTGGCCCTGGTTCTCCATCCTGGCTGTGCATTACAAACCCCTGGAGAGCCTTTCAGCCTATCAATACCTGGTCCCACCCTAGGCAACTTAGCCAGAATTCTCTGAGGGTGGGGCCTGGGCTTCACTCTTTATTTACAAGTCCCCAAGTTGATTTAGTGCCCTGTCAAAATTGGAAACCACTGATGTTGCTGCATAGCCCTGCCCTGCACAACTTCAAGCTAAACCTCACAGCAGCAGACATTTCCAGCACTGCAAGCAGTGACCCTGAAGCAACTTCACTGTGGTGGCCTGAGCGCTGCATTCTAAGCATAAAAGCACCACGGCTTCCGCGCAATTGGGTCTTTTCGTCTAATATCCTATTTGGGCATCAGAAAGAAATATACAGGTGACAGTGATCAGGGCAAGGGGAGAATGAATTAGTTGATGTTCAAGAAAACAAAGTCCGCATCTGGGCCCACCTCTGAAACCGGAAGATTTGTTACAAGGGTCAGACGGGCATCAATGCTCCAAAGGGTCCCTGCCCTACAGAAGCCGATGTTGCAAAACGTTTTCATGTTCATTTTGAGAATATCAGAAAGAAAACCCATTAAAGCTGAACAGTATGGAAAAGTTGTGGATGCTCTCAAGGAGTGATGGTTTATTCCTCTCCATCTGCCATTATCACAGTTCATGTTTGAGGCAGTAACAACTGTAGTGTCATTCACTTAAGATCAAGTGAAACAAGAGCGCTTGCACAAGGTCCACGCTGCCCCCCACCCCCGCTCTGTGAGAGGCTCCTTGGGTTCAGAGAGTCCCGGGCAACTGAGGGCAGAGGCAGCCGCACCACCATCTTCCCACGGGTTGGGCACGCCTGAACACACCCATTTCCAGCATCCTAAAACACAACCCACGAGGAAGGCCGTCACAACCCAGGAAAGGAGCCCTGGTTGGACTCTGCTTTGCCATCTGTCAACTGGGATGGCCACCTCCTGGCAAATTCAGGTCAAAGGAGATCATGCTGGAGAAGCCCTGCTCTTAACAGTCAGGTGCATATCTTCAAGCTCCTAGATCAGGTGCACATGTCCAAAGAGTAGTGCCTTCCCTTCTTCCTTACTATGCTTTGTCAGAGCCCTAAATTCCGCTTTGAATATTCTACCCCACTAAATACATCGTCTCTGGACTGCGGACTGTAAACTTGCCACTATACGCTCTTCAGTCTAGTCTACGCTCTTCAGTCTGCGCTCTTCTAGTCCACTCTATTTTACATTCATCTTCGCATCAGAGTTCACAAAGAAGAGGAACAGTTACACCACGTCCTCAGGGCGGACTCTGAAGTCGAACCAACAGGGTTGGTCTGCCCACCGCTCCACTTGCAAGTTTTGTAACCTTACTAAGTAAGATCATTCCGACTATCTAAAGCTTCAGCTTCTGCACCTGTAAAATGGGGATAGTTATGTTACCTACTTGGAGATTAGAATAAGGAATGAAGGGATCTGGTGGGTTTTTTTTTTTATCTGAATTTTAACCTAACAAAACATCCATCTTAATTCCAAAAGAAGTCTTTAAAAAAGCAAAGAGATAGCAAAGTCACACACCAACATTAGAACGCTCCTTCCACATCCGAGGACAGAGGGAAAGGGATCAATCAGAGCTGGAAATGGAGTCCTATCTGTCTTCCACAGTATTTACCCCTTAACAATGTTCCAAGCCATTATGGCAAAAGGTCAACCCTTGTTAGAACACGCCCACATCTGTGTTTTAGTCACTACTCACTGCATTTGAGGATATTTAAATCTTGAGTGTATTAACTGATCAAAAATAAATTTAAGGGAAGGAAGCGCAACAAAACCCATACACAAAATAACCTTTACAGTGATCACTCATAAAAAAACATAACGTCATCAACTAGACAAAGTGTGTTTTTCAATTTTTTTCCAACGTTATGCTATCACCAAGTTTTAGTGTTTTCATTTTGTCACTTCCATTGCACCTAAGAGTAAGAAAATGTTTTCTTTAGAGATGGATACTCAAGTAAGCTGCAGTAGAGCGAGAAGAAAAGGAGAGAGAGGAGCCAAAGGAAAGCCAATGTACCACAACTTATGACCTATGCTGAATGTAAGTAATGGCTACCATTGTTCCCGTTTCTTTGGCTACATTTGAAACTTTCATAATTATTTTCCTAATTGTAATATTAGAAGCTCAACGAAAGAGTCCTGGAAGCGTTAAGGGACTTATTTTTGGATGCCATGCCCTTGAAGCAGTCAACTACTAACCCTCTTGTTACACACGGTTTATTTTTCATAGCAACACAATGGCCATTACCTTTCCCCTAATGTACCAGTGAAGAAGCTGATGCTCAGAGAAGGTACCTCACTTAAGGCCACATTGCTAGGAGGTGGCTAGGCTGTCAGACCCATCCATGTCCAAGCAACTGATGTCTATGGTCTCCCAGTCCCTTTCACAGCTTCTCCTTCCACGTGGACACCCTCTCTACTTGAGTGCAGGGTCAATTCTAGAAAGGCAGAGACTCCAGTCACCTGGAGCACGTTTATGTTCTGACTTCTTTCTCCAGCACTCTCTTCTGTCCTCGTGGTTACTCATCCTCTCTGGGGCTCATCTTCCTCACCTCAACGCTGCCTCCTGGATTTCTTATGGGAATGAGAGGGGTGAACAGGTGCATGTTTAACTACATACCTTAGAACAGTCACTGGATATAGTAAGCGCTATATAAATAATGTTTTATTAGCAATTAGGGAATAATTACCCTGGTACCTTCCTACCACTCACAACTTGCCCATTCCTCATGAAGTGTCCTAATGACTAATTTTAATTGGATAATAACTAGATCTAGATGGTAGGTTCATGAGGATTTCACACAGTTACCTTACTTAACTCCTTATGACCCCATAAAATTAGGTTATTCTCTTCCCTGGGAGAAACAGGGAAGGTAGATATATACAGAGTGTACAAGTTGTGAAAGCTAAAATAGCTTTCAAAAGGACAGTTCATTTTGATCAAGCAGATTCTAGCAGAAACAAAGCAAGACTGCATAAAACATGCTGCTAAGACATCACTGTTTGTGTTATTCAACAAGTTCTAATTGGACTGATCTAGATGTCTGCCTACAGAGTATCTGCCCAGGGAAATTAAGTGCCATTGTTTGTAAGAAGTATGACTAATAAACTGTTTGGAATTTGAAGATACTCAAATATGGTGTTTGGAAAACAGCTCCCCAGAATGAAGGTAAATGTTTTTATTCACGGATAAATAGAGCACAGCTTACAGAGCACAGATGCTCGACATGATGAGTCAGTCACGCATTCTCAGCAATGTTTTATCCGGTAATAGCCAACACCTACTATCTGTTCCCCACTCCAGCTTGATTTTCTGGTGGACAGAGAGGATCAGGTGACCCTAGCCCCCATAATTTAAAGAGGCAACGCTAACACATAAAATAGAATAATCAAGGGCCAAGGGTAAGACTATAAAGAGGGGAAAGTGTTTTGAGAATGTAAAAGTAGCAGTAAAAAGGTAACTTTTTTTTTTACAAAATTATCTTATTTACTCTTCCTAGCTGTATGAAATAATAACCATTATCCCAATTTTATAGATGAAGAAACTAAAGGCCAGCAATCCAGACACTCTGACCCCACAGTTCACATCCTTAAGCATTCCACTGTATGGTTTCAGAAAACACAAGAGAAAAACGTCAATATAGGTTGGAGCAGACAGTTGGCAAAGGTAACAGGCAAGAGATTATCTTGTGCTCTGGCAAAGGACTGGTAGGATTTGGACAGATGAGAAGGGCATGGACAGGGAAGAGGAGGGGGAAGATGAAATGTGAATGGCACACAAATGACAATGTAGTTGATCCTCACCCGAGGCATGAGGGGTTAGAAGGGAAACAACAATCAGAGAGCGTGGGGGTTGGGGAATAAAGATACCTACAAGTGTATGTAAATGTCTCACTGGCAGCTGCAGATGCAAAACAGAGGCAAAGAGCCATTTTAGCAGTTTTAGATAGATAGATAGATAGATAGATAGATAGATAGATAGATAGATAGATAAACAGATCTATCTATAAAGTTCTATCTGGATTCATACGCCAGCTATCGAACTTAGTAGCTCTGTGACAGTTGTCGAATGAGAAAATGTTTCTGGATCTCATTTTATTCCAATATAAAATAGGAATAATGAGAATACCTTTCTCACAGGATTGTTCTGAGGATGAAAATAAACATACCAAGGATGATAATAAGAACAATGCCAGGCACATAAGCACTTTCTAAGCGTCCTTTATTGTTTCGGTTGTTGTCATCATCATGTTCATGTTAAGTATGGTCTGTTTATCACCTGAATGTACATTCATGGAGAAATAGCTACCCCATGTTATCCCCGGCAACAGTTTAAAAAACTGGAGTACTGTTCCGTACATCTCAACCTGGAAAGACCTTCAAGACATAAAAGGTTAAGAGAAATAAAGAAGCCAAATTCTGGAATTCCCATCCATAGTCACTCATTGTGACAAGGCAGTGACCATACGATCTTTCACACAAACATCTTCAGAGTCTTAGGAACTATTTCTCAGTAGAAAAAACCTTTGCAGACCCCCCACATGGTAGGGAGAACAGTTTTCTATACTGATGCATTGAACAGGGCCAAGCACATCATCAGGGCTGATCCAAAGCCCTCAGTGGCAGGGAAAGGACCAGATTCCAGCAGGCCTGACTGGCTGTCGCCTGTTTTAATCACCAGACAAAGCAGATAAGTTGCAGAGGGGAAAGAAAAATTAAACATGTCTGTTTTTGCGTTTTAGAGGCAATTAGGGATTTATAGCCAAAGTGTTGTTATTTTTTTGATTCAGAGCCAGTAATTATTTTTTTTCTTTCAGTGTAGATAATTATACCATAACCACTCACATTTTAAAGGAACATTTTAGAGCCACTACTTTATCCCCCTGGAACAAGCACTACTTACTAAAAAACTAGCCATGTCCCTTGGGACCATCAAGCAGCTATGAGCGTAAGGCCTTGGAGAAGCTTCCAGAAGGAGAACCTTTGTTTTCAGAATAAAACAACAAAACACAACGGCTACAATGGTTATCAAAATGCAGAGCCAAACTCTGAACCCACAAACCCATAGGGAAAACCCAAATTTTCAGATTCCTCTAGTCCAGGATATTTAGAACACTTCAATTCTCTTCAATAATTAAAATTTTCCCAGTGACATTTTGCAAAAAAAAAAAAAAAAAAAATCATTCTCCTTGGCATACCCTTTCCTTATGAGCAACAAGGGTTGTCTTCAGACTTGTTCCTGCATGATGACCTCCAGCTCCACATTACTTGAGTCTGAATCAATGCCATGTCTCAAAGTCCTCAACTTTGGAAAGATAAAGCTGACAAAAAACATACACAGTGAATACACATGGTCCAAGAAAGAGAAACTCTAAGATAAGAAGGAGCTTCAGGGCATGGAAAGATGGCAGGGAGGGGCCAATGGTAACCTTGATTCTCTACGTCTGAATTTAAAGCAACTACTCTTTACAATGTATTAAAGTAAAAAGAACAGGCTTTAATACAAGACTGTTCATAGCTGGATTTATGTCTTCCCTCCATGTTTGTACCCATAAGTAAATACATACGTTGATTCAATATTGTGTCCAAAACCTAATATATGCTGGGTGCTGTGCTCATCACTGAAGGGAGCAAAGTGACTCAGAAAAGGCAATAATTACAAAATATGCTTCAGAATTCACAAGAGACAATTCTGAAGATGTCTGCTAATCTCCAATTTTCCTTCCCAAATCTACCACAATGAGAAATGCTCTCAACTTTCAAAATCCTCACCTTTAAAATGAGCCTAATAATACAAACTCACTCTTTCATCTTTGAAACTGAAATAAACACCAAGGAAATCTCAAACATAATAAGCAATAATCATTATCTACAAATGTAAAAAACAATTTGAAAATTAAGACTTAGCCAAAAATGGTTTCAGAAAATGTAAAATATAAACGTTATTTTATAGTAATATAAATATATATTCAATATCTGGAATAAAGAACACTGTAATTCTGTTCTTTTCCTGTTGACAAATGTAATGCTATGCCCCCAAAAGAGTGCTATCAACGTTTACATATATATTTTCGTCAAGAGATTTCAGATATCTAAATAAAGCAATGAGAGGTAAGGTTAATTCTCAAAATAAAAGTCACCTTTTCCTTTATTGACTATTTACCAAGAGCTTCCTGTGGGCCAGACACAGTGCCTGGTGCTGAGGACAAAATGGTGACTAAACAGGAAGGAGGTGACATTTATCAAATAATCCTACTAATATTAACTATAAACCCTGATAAGGAAAACTAGCCAATGTCTGGAGAGGAGTCGATGCCAGGAATCAAAGGCAATCCTCAAGAAATGACACCCAAGCTACTCTCCTAGGGACCCTGAGGTCATAGGAAGTTTGTAGAAGCAGCCCAAGAACGGAGGTAGCTTCCAGCCCCAGGATCTTCCCTACTCGTTCCTCTGGAGAATGCTGGGGCCAGTGGATCACAGCACCCAGTGCAGAACTCCAAGGCTAAGCCTGAGTTCTGTGCACCTGACCAGGGAACAGCCTTCCCCACCCTGTGCTGCCTCCTCCCCCAAACCCCCACTCCGCCCTCCCTCCACAAGGCCTGCAGGACTGCCCTGCCAGCCTGTTCCTCACATTGCTGGGGCCCCGTGGGCAGGGTCATGGTGGGGAGACTCAAAGCAGCAGGCTGGCCCTTGGGGAAACACAGAAGGGGCAGAGGAAGGAGGGCCTGTCTGTCCTTCTTTCCTCTGGTCCCCACACTGCTGCAGCTGGACCCTGCACAGGATGGTCAAAGCCACTTCTCCCCTCCTCCCAGCTCCTTTACAAGAAAAACATCCAGAGCCTGGGGTTTCTCAACTCGAAAACAGCTCAACCACGGGAAGCCAGCTGCTTTCAAAAAGAAACAACAAAAGTATTCTTTATTTTATAAGCCCTTTTCCTTTTACAGAAAAAAAAAAAAAGTACTGTATTAAAGACCACAGCTGCTTCACGTTAATAAAATCTGAATTATCTTTGCTTGGAACCTGATCACTAGCTTTAAGTTAGGAAGTTGGATTTCTATGACTATTTCTCATCTTATGATTTGAATCCTTCCTTCTTGTGGTGGCAATAAAACTGAATATGTGGTCATTCCTTCTTTCTAATTCAGGTGAATAATGATACACTTTAAATCCAAGGCCTCGTATTTAAAAAGCTATGTAATCAAACAAGTGGTTGAAAATAAAAGCAATTCCAAGTCTGGAATGTATCTCAGCATTTTTAATCAATTAATCTCACTGGCTCCTTTCTTCCACTTAATATTTAAATGTCATATTTTATGCCTTATGATTAACATATTTCTGAAGAATGTTTAAAGATACGGGAGACTGGGGGTGCCTGAATGGCTCAGTAGGTTAAGCGTCCAACTTCAGCTTAGGTCATGATCTGCAGGTTTGTGAATTCAAACCCCACATCAGGCTCTGTGCTGACAGCTCAGATCCTGGAGCCTACTTCGGATTCTGTGTCTCCCTCTCCCTGCTCCTCCCCCACTTGTGCTCGCTCGCGCGTCCTTGCTCTCACTCAAAAATAAACAAACATTAAAAATTTTTTGAAGAAAAAGATATGGGAGACTCTGGTCATAATGATTCAAAAAGGCAGGCAATATATTAACATTTTAAAGCATCATTTCAAATCATTTCACTGACCCTATTGAGTTTTAGAACACTAAACACCATTTAATTCAACTTGTGTCTTACAAGCAAGAAGCAGAAATATGACAATTCACAGAGTAACCTAAATGGTTTAATCACAGTATTTTTCTCCTATGGTTAAGAGTAGGAGAAACACCAAAATACTAACAGTGGTTATCTCCTGTTGGTGAGATTTCACTGTCACATAGTTTTCTGTACGTTCTATAAAAGGAAAATGCATTATTCTCACAAAATAAGAAAAGTTTTTATCTTTACTATGGTTTTTTTTAAGATTAAAGAAACCAAATATAGACACTCTGCTACCAAAAATAGGCCTCTGCAGTATAACCAGTTATTTTTATATAATGAAAATGAAACTCTTGGCTAGCACTACACTGGGAGGGAAAACTCCTTGGGTATATTGGGAAAAAAATCTTCAGGAGCATGTCTGGAAAGCTAGTAGACAATTTTTTTTAATTAAGTACTAAATATTCATGTAAATGTCCTATTCTTTTGCACAGTGTACGAGAGGTCTTTGTAAAATATAAGCGTTATTACAATGGCTCAAAAATATCTTTCTTTTAAAAACTAAAATTTTCTTCCTTTACCATATTAATAAACCCTCGCTGCCACCACAACCATCACAAGAAAATTTATGCTAAGCTCCAGAGTATCCACTCAATCAAAATAGAAACGTAGACAAAAAATAAATGATTTACCCTTCAGTGTGTTTTGCCCCATCCCAGGCACAGCCAGCACCCGGGCCCAGAAGTGTGAACATGCAAACTGTCCTTGCTATCCCTCTTCCTGCCCAGGCTCTCTCCACTGGTCAGGGGGCTGCATCTTCCAGACTGATGTTAAAGTCAGGAGAGAAGTGGGGGGCGGCTCCAAGCCTGTAGAGAATCCAGTCCAAGGCAAACACAGCTAGCTTCCTCAGCCATTCTAAATGCAAATGCAAGGGAGGAGTAGACTAAAACTTTACCTAAAACATGCTATGTAAGCTTTACCATAACATCTTAAACCATGCACTCTCAGAAACCTGTGAATTTCATCACTGATCCCCGAAGCCAGGAACACCTGAGGGCCACACTGTTTGACAGCCTATGCAAGACAACACAAAACAGTCCCAAGGACATGGGAATGCTCTGCTTGGCCAGCTGCCAGACGGCTCAAGTGTGCACGGCAAGTGATTATGGCGTATGCTATATGCACATCACTAGGATTACACCGCAAGAAAAATGCTACAGGAGTGTTAAGACAGGGCTCCTAACCTCAAGAAGCCTGTAGGTACTCCCAGCAACCAGAACAGAACACCCAGGTAGCCACAAGGAGCCAGGGGCTGTGCATGGCCATTCTCTGGCTAACGTCTTTCAGTGGGTTTGGATTTAACACATTCTGCCTGGTTGATGAGGGCTTTCCGAACCTGATGGCTGAACTGGAGAAGTTACTCAGATCTGGGTTCTTAAAAATTACAGTTTCATGCCAGCAACATACTGAGCTTTGATTCCTCTTGGTTCTGATGCTATTTTATAAGTCAGGGGAATGGGACCCTCAAATGATAACCGTGTTAATAAAAGATTAGGCTATGCCATTCAAGGAGGTCTTATTTATTTATTTAGGATTATTTCTTTTTAAAATTTGTTTACACTTAAAAAGAATGAATTTAGGGGCACCTGGGTGGCTTAAAAAGAATGAATTTAGGGTGGCTTAGACAGTTAAGTGTCTGACTCTTGGTTTCAGCTCAGGTCATGATCTCGGGTTCATGGGTTTGAGTCCTGCATCAGGCTCTACAGGGATGGCATGGAGTCTACTCATGATTCTCTCTTTCTCTCTCTCTCTCTCCACCCCCCTCTGCCCCCCATCTCTCTGCTCCTGCCCTACTTGCTCTCTCTCTGTAAAAAATAAGCCTTAAAAAAAGAGAATGAATTTAAATAAAAATATTTTTTAAAATAACAATACGGACAGAAGAACTGTGGAAACGTGCCACACCACAGTATCATCTTAGTTTTTCTTTGGGATCAATATTTACACTCACAGAGAACATGCGAGCACACAGTTCACTGTCAAATCACAGTTAATATTTTTCGCCAAAGGCAGAAGCTGTGGCCCTGCCCTGCCCCCATCCCTGCCTGACATGGTCTAATTAGTGCCGTGAACCCTGGAACTTCTATCTCTGCGGGGGACAGAGCCTGCACCAAACAGTGCCTGCTCTCAAGGCAACCAACAATCTGAGAGTATTAACATGACTTTAACCCCAAAGGTTTAAAACCCTGTCTGTTAAAACTGTGAAACTTTTTTCCTTAAAATCTCAAGAGAAGAAAAACACTGTGCACAGTCCTTTTTAGGTACCAACGGCTACACTGGGCAATTGATTTTGATTCTAACACAGGTCTTGGTTTTTTGGCTTTACTGATGACCCTGTTCAAGAGTTTAAGAAAGGGAGACTAAATAAGACAGACTGACTCAAGTAGGGGCAGGTCAAAATTCAACCCTAAAGCTGGGTGCCCTTCCCTCACCCCACCATGGGAATATAATCTAGGGAGCTTAATTTTTATTGTCAGGTCGAGAAACAGAGCATGCTGTAAGAAAACCTGTGCCACTGTATACATGGTAGAAGAAATGGGAAATCATGTAAACATATCTGCTCAATGGCATGACTGATACATTTTGCTCCATAACGGGAAATACCCAATCTACTCATTCAAGGAGTTTATTTTTTTTTATAATGTTTTATTTATTTTGAGAGAGGGAGAGATACAGAGCCAGGAGGGGAGGGGGAGAGAGAAAGGGAGACACAGAATCTCAAGCAGGCTCTGCACAGTCAGCGGAGAGCCCAATGCAGAGCTCGAACTCACAAACTGTGAGATCAAGACCTGAGCTGAAATCCAGAGCTGGACGCTTAACCGACTGAGCCACCCAGGTGCCCCTGAAAGGGGTTTAGATACAACTTTGTAATGTCTGCTCCTCTTCTCACCGTCTTGGGATGGACTATGGCCTTTGGCAGATGGATCCCCTTGCATAACCATCAGATTAAGTGTACAGAGATGGAGGTTTTAGAACAGGGATGTTTCTGTGTTAATACAGCCAAGGTTGACCCTCACTCATAGGCAGGAATACTGCATTAAGATTAAGAATCCTTAGGACAGAGGGGCGCCTGGGTGGCTTGGTCGGTTGGGCGTCCGACTTCGGCTCGGGTCATGATCTCACGGCCCGTGAGTTCGAGCCCCGCGTCGGGCTCTGGGCTGACAGCTCAGAGCCTGGAGCCTGTTTCGGATCCTGTGGCTCCCCCTCTCTCTGCCCTTCTCCTGCTCATGCTCTGTCTCTCTCTGTCTCAAAAATAAATAAAAACGTTGAAAAAAAAAATAAGAATCCTTAGTACAAAAAGTCCCTTGGCTCCAAGGGGACAGTGCTCATGTGTATGAAGTAGGTTTGGCACATTTGCAACTACTCGACTCTATCTGCTAAATCTAAATGATGTTGGTCAGAGAGCAACAGGGAGAGGAGCAGGAAAAGAGAAGGACAATCATGTAAACAACTCCTCTGGGGAAACCATTTGAAAAGTAAGTGAATTCGCCCATTAGCACACCATGTTCCACTACAGCGTTCCAGATAATAAACTTCAGACAATGACTTTCTTACCTTGCCTGCAGTTAGGAACACTTTAGTTCTAATGGATTATTGGATGCTTGGAAAAAAATGTGTGGTAGATTTCGTCGATACATGGGCTGGATAATGTTTTCTTTCCACATCTGCTAAAATGCTTTTGTGGAGCTGTTTTCAAGAAAAGTAGCAAATATTTTTGAAAGCTCTCCACGTTTCATGCAATAGCATTCACCCCTACTTTGGCAAACCCCACACCTTCTTCCCTCTTTAGAATTGCTCTGAGCACAGCAAGCTGTCTTTCTGTCCGGGGCTCCGATGCAATGAGTGTCCCTGCTCTGATTACTCAGCATTTCTAGAGAGGCTGCTGGACACACGAGTGAATGCTGGGCCGCAGGGAGCAAGGGCGTCCTGCACAATGGATGCTTTTCTTCTATTCACCAACGCAGATCCCTCAAGTGTATCCAACATGTAGGCACCTGAGAATGGAAGCTTTATACCTTAGCATCTCACATTACTAGTCCGTTCACCTCTCAGGACACGGCTATTATCAGAGAAATACTGGACTACTTCTGAGGAATCACACGTTTCACATGATCAACACAGGAAAGGGTGCTGCAGTTCGTCTTTGAACTGGCACACGTCTGGATTTTTCTGAGGCCAGGGTTTGGGAAATTTCAGCCTGAACTCATTAAGTCCTAGGTCTCCATTCCAGGACAAGCCAACCTAAAAGCCAACTCTTTCCTCATTTCTTTGTGCTATTTTAAATCGTCACAGCTTGGTACCATTAATATGACAGAGAAAACCAAATCATCTTTTTTTGCTGGAAAAGCTGTCTTGCTGTTTTCTCGAAATACCCGCATAAGCTTTACGAATTTCAAAAAGATCCATTCTGCTCACCAAACCCCACTGACAGCATCGTCAATTTTGGTCAGAAACATCTTCTATCTGGGTGGATTTCAAATCTTTAAATCGGTACAGAAAAGCCTCAGTCTTCATGACATTCACATTCAGGAGTGAGTGGACTGCACACAGTAGGAACTAATGGGCACTTGATGAATTCATGTCACAGACACATACAAAATAGTCATGAAAACTTCCTCACAATAGTCAGGGTCCAAACTAATAAAAAGCAATCTAAAGATGTACGTTATGCAGAGAGTGTATGAATACTGGACATTATGTTACAAGATGACCGTGGGGTGTGATTCGTAGAAAAAACTGACCTGAGAAACCCCTGATGTTAGGTTCCATTAGACTGAAATTAGAAACGCTTTCCAGAGTTCTTTTGAAAAATTAAAGAAAAAAGGCCCCATTCCCTGCAAACTGCAGACGAAATAGGTCATTACTCAGACCTCACTTTGCTTTTGCTTTTGGAGAACCTTGTTACAAAATATCTGCCAGGCACCAAAACCTGTATTTACCACGGTCAGCCCCATTTAGGCTGGCCATTTACGCTCCCTAACCTTTATTTAGTGCAACAGCATCTAAAATTTACAGAGCTCGAAGAGACAGCACCCTAACATGGCTTTCTGCACGTTCTTCACTTCTTTTTCTTTTTAATTTCAAGAGAGGGTAAGAGAATACTTCACCGAAAAAGGTTCCAGGAGCCATTTCTCAGCTGCTTCTCACCTTAAGGATGAAGTATATCTCCTTTAAGTGTTACTGGCAACACACAACATCTCTAAGTCAGCTTAACTCTTTTCCTTGGAAATGAAAAACACATTTTCAGACTTTTTGGTGGTACTTATTTAACTATGGGCTGCCACTTGCCAAATTATATTTTCTATTTAAAAAAGGGTAGATGAGATAGATAAATCAAAAGGAATGTTAGAACAAAGGTGGGTAGACTTGCAGAAAGAACATGCCTCATATTATCACACTTAGGCAGCCTAAAACTTTGTATTAAAAAAAAGACAGGTGGGGAGCCTGGGTGGCTCAGTCAGTCAAGTGTCTGACTCTTGATTTCAGTTTGGGTCATGATCTCACAGTTCATGAGACTGAGCCCCATGTCAGGCTCTGTGCTGACCACATAGTCTGGTTGGGATTCTCTCTCTCCCTCTCTCTCTGTTCTCCTCTGCTCACATTTTCACTCTCAAAATAAATAAACATTAAAAAAAATAATAAAAGTTAGCCATTCTTTATATTTGACTGTGTTAACACTCTGGAGTCCAAAGTCTAACACTTATGGCTACCATTTTATGCAATTTCATTTATAAGCCAAGGGCCACTCGCCTACTGCAGGCTTTTCTGCAAATTTCTATGACAAATAACAGACTTTCAAATGCTGGAACTTTCTACCAGTTTACAGCAGCATGGAAGAGTCTCAACAGAGACCACATGGCTCCCAGTGCCACAGATATTCACCATCTGTCCCTTTACTGATACCTGCTGTAAATTCTGTGAAGCATTATTATTATTTCAATTGTACACGAGAGGCTATTTCCTGATAGCCACTACCAACTGCTACTTCTACAACATCGAAGCTATCTAAGTACAGAATTGTTATAGCAACAACACGTATGATGCCATTTCTGGAGGCCCAGAAAGGGAAAGCGATGTACTAGAAGTAACAAAGCAAGAAGACACAGGAGCTGGTGGGTGACGCAATCTGCCTCCATGGCTCAAGCTCACAACCTGGTGTAGCCTCTCTGTCATTGGTGTTGCTGTAATTATGATCACCAACAGGTGCTATCTGGAACACCTACCTTCTTCCCTTGGCTTCTGGGCTGCCACGAGAGCGGTTACTGGTTCAGAGGATGTGGCTCTGCAGTCTTTGATATTCTGCCCTCTTCCTGGCTCTGGGTCTTGCTTCCTGAGCTACGCCTTCTAGAGTCGAACCTGTTTAACTCTACATCCAAAATCTCAGAGCCAGGGCTGGCAATCCCAGCTGAATGACTTATTGCTGCCGACCTGAGCCTGACGTTTTTTTAAAGTTTATTTATGTTTGAAAGAGAGAGAGAGAGCAGGGGAGGGGCACAGAGAGAGAACAGGGGAAGGGGCAGAGAGGAATAGAGAGAGAGAATCCCAAGCAGGCTCTGCACTGTCAACATACAGCCTGATGTGGGGCTTGATCCCACAAAACCAATATCAAGAGTCAGATGCTTACTGACGGAACTACCCAGGTGCCACCCGATGCTATCATTTCAAGCCTGTAAAATTTTCGTTTCCCACCTGAGAGTTTTCTATGATCCCGAGACTCACCCATGTGCCTTGCAGGGCTGTGGCTATTGTCTCCCCGTGTGTCCGTGTGGCCTAGTCTCGCCTATCACCTAAGCTAGCATCTGGGTCTCTTTGCAGCAGCAGCCATATGGCCTCAATTTGGGATGTGTGTCATGGGCACCTAGGATCGCAACCCCAGCCCCATCTGCATTCCATCAGCTTCTTCCAGCACCTGGACCAACTTGTCCCACCAGGGCCTAAGTCTTTGAGGCTCCTTCTCTCCCCTTCTCTTCCACTGGGGGGTCGAGTTCAAGTTGCCACGATCGACACAGCAGCCCATGCCGGGGATGACCCATCCTGTCCTATGGCTGCTCACTCTTCCAGGTCACACCTGATGCCAGTCAGGAACCTTCCTTCTCAGCATCACCACGACAACCCATCACCCAGGGGTCTGAGATCAGCCAAACGTGGGCCAGAATCCTAGGCCTGCTGCTGGCCAGCTGTGGGAGACTGGGCAAGTCTAATGCCTCAATTCCCCTTTCCTCGGCTGTAAAAAGGGGAATACTAACATGACTGTGAGGTTGAAGCCATGATGCCAGCACAGGTCCTATGTGCGCTGCCTGGCACACAGTAAGTGCTCACTAAATGTCAGGGAGTGCTATTTCCTGATAGCCACTACCAACTGCTACTTTTACAATATCAAAGCTATCTAAGTACAGAATTGTTACAGCAACAACACGTATGATGCCATACAGGATTGTGTGTGCTGTGTGTTTTCTGGGACCACAGGGAATGAAATACCCACCGAAAATCAACAGAAGCGAACAGATCACTTATTCTCCGTAGGCCCACGTTTCCTCTGAAAAGGAGAAAAGTTGGATGCGCTCAGAGTTCATGTTCCTGAATACTGTCTCTAAGAATAAAGCTGATAAACCTGTAGGCTGACTTCAACTTCCTCAATACCCTAGGAAGATAGGACAAATCTTACAGGTTCCCAAACGACCCTGCTTGTTAAAAACTTTATTTCCGATAAAAATCGTTCCTGTTATAAAAACCAGGTTTGTCTTTATTGCTCAGGCCATTTTCTGAAGCTTATCCTGTGAGATAAGGATTTTTATGTCAAAGAAATAAGTGACAGCTGAGAAAAGTAAAAATAAACTCAGTACCTTTGTCAACTTCAGAAAGGTCCAACAATGGAAAGCCAAAAGGTTCAAAGTATTCACATAATTAGGGAAAAGGACAAGGTACCAGAAGCTTCAAATTTCCAGATGCCACATGATGACTGCTTGACAATTTTAAGTTACCTTCCAAATTTTCTGGGGTGACAGGAAGGAGGAGGGATGGTGTGCTGGGCAACTTTGCAGTGAGACTTACTCGAACCTATTCCCTTTCCTGGTTTACACAAAATGACATCTCTTCTAATACAAGGACTGTAGAAAACCCCAACTGGGAAACAGTCATGCTCACTCACCAGATTGAGACTAAAATGTGATTTTATAATCTTACTGGAATATTCCCATGACCTGTGAGCACTGGATTCATTTCATAGAATACTGAACGACTGGCTTTATCACAAAACTACCAGAAGGCATAACTAAATCTATGTGAGAATTCCACACCGAAAGAACTCTCCCTTTGTTCCCATTTCATAAAATGCTCATTATCTGAGGGCAATAAATACATTTACGAAGGGGGCTTCCAGTTGGAGAAAACTGGAATGGCAGTGACCATTTACTGCCCACCCTTCTCTTTCACACCTTTTCTTTGACAGGACAATCCAGAGTTAGTCACCCTCAGAGACCGTGAATGAATCCCATTGGGGCCAAGCCAATCACAGGAAAATTATGTCTTATAATAGAGTTGGGGTGTGACCCACTCTATTTAGCAACTCAATATAAAGGTACAGTCTGTTTCAGGACTCCTAGGAAAGAATCTTTGTCTTGTTGCTGTCTCTGGAGGCTGTCCAGATGTGATGTTAGGACCTGTGGCAGCCATCTTGTGACCATGAGGAGACCGAGCTGACATGCTAAGAATGACCAAGAAGAAAGTGGCTTTTTGACAAGGTCACCGAACTACTCAGCTCACTGACATGACAATCACTCAGTCCTTTTACTTAACACAAAATGTTTAAGCTGTTTTGATTTACAAGTTCCATTATCTATTGCTCAGAACATCTCTACAGTAATAGAATTGGACCCATGGAAAAACGTTAGACAAAAACCTAGTTCTTCATTATGTGTGCCCTCCAAAGGGCATCCAGAAATGGGTTGCTCTTCCCCACCCCAAATGGCAAGATGTGAAAAGAACAAGTTTCAAGAGCCTGTTAGCTTGAACAGCATGGACACTGATCACTGAGGACACAACTGGCACAACTCACTATGATGTGTGTAGATACTTCCACAACAAGGGCACAATGTCTTAAACATCCTTCTGTGTTGAATTCTGCAAATTGTGAAATGAGGATTTAGGAACAAGCCTTCTAAACTACATACGGAAATGATACAAGAAGATAAAAAAAAAAAATCAGTGACTACGACATCCCTCAACAAACACCAGGTACGGTTGTTATTAAAAATCACAGGCCAAAATCATGGCCTGGGATTTCAAAGTTCTTAACAAATGCCTTAGGGGTTCAAAACAAAACTGATGATTAAAAATTTGTATCAATCGTACACAAATAGAACAAACATTGAAATTGCTTCTTATTCAAAGTCCATTTAATTACAAAAAAAGCCCCCCAAATTAGTCCTATTTATCTGGCAGACATAATTCAGAGAACTCTACATATATTAAGGTAAAAACCAGGTTAATTTATGAAAAAAAATTTTTAACAATGCTCACACCTCAATCAACCTTCCTCCAGACTGCTTTCTGCCTTTTAAACATAACCTTTCAATGAAGTAGGCTTAATATCCAGCGTGGAGCCCGACACAAGGCTTGAACCTATGACCCTGAGATCAAAACCTGAACGGAGATCAAGGCTCAGGGGCTTGGGATGCCCGGATGGCTCAGTGGGTTAAGTGTCCAACTTTGGCTCATGTCATGTTCTCACAGCTTGTGAGTTTGAGCCCCACGTGAGGCTCAGTGCTGCCAGCCTAGAGCCTGGAGCCTGCTTCGGATTCTCTATCTCCCCCTCTCTCTGCTCTCTCAAAAATAAACGTTAAAAAAATATATTTTTTTTAATGTCAGATGCTTAACCAAAGGAACCACCCAGGTACCCCTGAAACGCTTACACTTTTAAAACTTCAGCTACTACCTTCCTTGCTTAAACAGTAACAGAGAGCCTCAGGTGTGTCGGGTACTAGAAGAGGGCAGCGTACTAGACGAGGGCAGCAGGTACAAAAACTGGGGCCTCTTTTCACGGAGTGCATGGTTTAAAGGTGGGGACAAAGTTACATAGTAAACACTACTAAAAAGAAACACTAAAATAAATTTTATTTCAAGAAATAAAATTAAAACTTGGGGCTAATGCGGGATGCCTGGGTGGCTCAGTGGATTAAGTGTCCGACTTCGGCTCAGGTCATGTTCTCAGAGCTCATGAGTTCGAGCCCCATGTCGGTCTCTTTGCTGACAGTTCGGAGCCTGGAGCCTGCTTCAGATTCTGGGTCTCCCCCTCTCTCTGCCCCTCCCCTGCTCTCTCTCTCAAGAATAAATAAACACTAAAAAAAAAAAAAAACAAAAACCTGGGGCTAATGTTAATAAGGGAATAAGGAAGGGGCTAAAGGAAACGGGGTAGGGAAGGCAGTTTTACTTCCAATGGGAGAAGCAGTCAAGGTTTCTCAGACAGGTGACAGAGCTGCTGTGATCCCAGTGAGACAAAGGCACCAACCAAGGGACCAGCTATGTGAAGCCGGGAGGCAACAAGAAATGGTAGCTGGCACCAAAGCCACAGAACACGCCAGCGGTCATATCTGTAAAAAGATACAGATCTTCACTAACCTGCTCTTCTGCCTGGAGCTGGTTATGATGACAGAAGGTCCTCCTATTTTTAAATTCAAGGTTAAAAGCCCTACAAATGGTAAAGTGCCCTTGTTATAAACCTTCCAAAAAACCATGAGGCTTTAGGTGCTCCAAAAATAAACTTGCTGGTGTCTTATGTTTCATGCTGCATCTCTGAAGCAGTAAATTAAAACTACTTTTGACTTGAGACATTTTACAGCCTTTGAGCTACCTGGAGATCCACAGGGCTCTTCCCACATCGGAGCAGAGAATCACTCTTCCTGCAGAATTTTGGTAAATGCATGCCGGTGCCCTGATGACCGACACATTACACCGCAGAACTACCCTCTAGTGACCCAAGTGAGAAAGGCCAATCAGCAGCGAGCTGAGGATTCCTATGCCGGTCGTCAGATGCACCAGCACGTGGCAGCAAAGGTGGCCTGGAATCAGCTGGCGAAAAACCAAACCCTTTTTGCGGCATACCCTTTTCATAGCCCTGGCTCCTGATACGTGGTGTTTGCCATGCGATTTCTTAAAAATTAAATAACCAGCCACAGCACTAAGAGGAAATTGAAATCCTGTGACTGGAACAAGTGACAGGCACATTGATAAGCCTACAAGCGTTGTTTTGGACCCACCCAGAGCACTGTGCTGGAAATTGTCTCTATTTGATGAAGGTAAGCCAGCCGCCCAAGTTTAAAAAAAAAATTTTTTTTTTTTTACATTTATTTTTGAGGGGGGCAGGGTAGGGGCAGAAAGAGAGGGAGACACAGAATCCAAAACAGGCTCCAGGCTCTGAGCTGTCAGCACAGAGCCCGACGTGGGGCTCGAACCCACAAACTGTGAGATCATGACCTGATCTGAAATCGGACCCTCAACCTGGGCACCCCCAGACCCCTAGTTTTTAAAAGAAATTTGCTGGGCAGCAAGGGAAAGGCAATGGAAGTTAGGGAGCCCTGACAAAATTCCTATTTCGCTCCTGATCTATCAGGATGTACATGTCATTATCCCGTTTCCAGATGAAAAAACTGAGGCCTTAAGAAGTCAATGAACTTGCCCAAGGAACGTACTACGGCCAAACGTTAATCAAATTCATGTGGTTCCAAATCACATGACCTTTTTCCTCATCACGTTGCCTCACCCCGTCAATTATGTTCAATTCTTCTTTATTCCTGGAGTCATCACAGGACACAAGGTTTTAGAAGGTCCTTCCTCAAACTTTTAGTTCCTAGAGAAGAGGAAGCTGAAGAATGTTGCATGAAATGAAGACTTGAGTTTCACTCAAAATCACCTCAGGTGAACATCCCAACAAGCACGTTAAGAATCTCTTCTGAGGAGCAGTGGAGGGAGGGGCCTCAGGCACACCTCATACCTATACAAAGGCACCTATTCCTGCATCTTGGAGGGTCACATTCTTTCAAGCCTCTGGTTTCTACTCTGACAATTCCTACTGCACCAAATGCCTTTCTCTCCTTTACTCTATGCCAGCTCCTCCTCAGTGAAGTTCTCTGAGAAGAGAACCAGAACCACCATGCCACCACTGCACCCCAAAGCCTGCAGTGCTCAGGGCTCCCGGGACATTCCTAGCACGGTGGCAGTGTTCCCAGGCACCCTCTTCACTGCTCTGGGACTTCTCCAGGCAGTACCCAAGTTCAAGTCTCTTTCCTCTCCAGTACTTGGCATGTTGCCTTTGAGTTGCAAATTCAAACACATACCCACCAATCCTTCACCGGGTCCTGGGATAGAAACAGCAGCTGTCAAGATGAGGGACACTGGAGGGGTTCAGAGCAAGGGCTCTGGATAATATGACATGTAGCTCCTATGTCCCCTTAGGAGGACATAAACATTGTGCCTTGGTCTCCTCATCACTAAATGGGGATGAGGGTCTTGCTGTTGTCAGGGTAACAGGCAGAGAAGGTTAGGAGATGCTGATACCTGAGGGTAGCTGGGAACATAATGGAGGCTATGTTAGCATTCCCTCACTTCCGGTCCCCCTACCTTGCTTCATTTCCTTCCAGGCACTCACTGTCCAGCCGACACATTATATACTTGGTTTGGCTTACCGCTGGCTCTAACCTCGTAGGATAATAAGCCCATCAGGAAAGGAGGCTTGTTTACGTCTCTTGGGTGTAGTGGCACCTAAGGCAGTAACTGGTACGCACAAGGCCTCAGATATTTCTTGAATGAATGAATGCACAAACTAACAAATGAACAAATGACTGAACTAACGAATCCTGACTGGCCAACTCATAGAGCATACAGTCTAGAAGACACCTGAGGAGGGGTGGCGCCTGGGTGGCTCAGTCGGTTAAGCGTCCGACTTCAGCTCAGGTCCTGATCTTGCCGTTCCTGAGTTTGAGCCCCACATCGGGCTCTGTGCTGACAGCTCAGAGCTTGGAGCCTGCTTCGGATTTTATGTCTCACTGTCTCTCTGCCCCACCCCCACTCACACTCAGTCTCTCTCAAAAATAAACATTAAAAAAAATAGAAGACACTTGAGGAACATTAACAAAACTTGCAGACCTTGCAATGGCATTCGATGTCAATAATTACAGGGGTATTCCATTTTTTGTGTTAGTCACCAAGTAAAAGCAGCACATCAAGAAAATTCCTGGACATGAATTTATTGTTCATATCGCACAAAGTGGCAAAGGAGTCCTCACCTCACACCCATACCTTATCTGTCCCCAGCCTCACCATTATTAATGCTGTGTGAACCCACACCCTCACCCAATGATGGAACTATGCTTTAGCAGAGCCCTTTAGAAAGGACTAAAGCCTCTGTAAGAAAATCTACCACTCCAGTTGGCCAGCTGCCTAGCTTCAGGTTTCCCCAAAGGCTAGTCTTTGACTGATGAGGGGTCGGGGCCTTCCTACCCACAAGGAAGCATGGTGGAGGAAACTAGGAGCCTCAATGTGTCCAAGGGGCAATGGCATCATTTCCCCTGGGGACCAAGAATGGGGGAGGAGGAGGACCCCCACCTCCCAAATTCCTCTCTGGACTCATGCCTTTCAAAATGTTCCTCAAAAATTTCTTACAGTGCTTACTTTGTTCTCACCCTTAGCGTGCTGTAAATGAATCTTCTTCCTGTTTTTTCTGATCTACCTAGTTGTGGGCAATGTCAAGAAAACTTGTGTAGGAAGTAAAGACAAGATAAAGGTCCTGAGTTTTAGGATCACCATAGTTACCTGTTCAACTTGCATGAAAACCCTAAATCAAAAAACATCATTTGACTCTATTCAAGGTATGGACTGAGTTTTTAGAAACTCTATGTCTAAAAACTTGTATTTTTATAAAAGCTTTCCTCATAATTGAATTACAACGTTTTACCTCACGCCATGCATACCCACAATCTTGGTTCTACTGCAAACATTCTATATCATTTATAAATGCTCCGGAGCACTTCTTTTCCTATTTTTTAAAAAAGGTCTTTGCATTCCTTTCTTCTCAATATCCAGTGGTGAGAAAAGTGATTTATCACCTGCCATGGTCCACTACTCAGTATTCCCACCATAAACCCTGGCTTTGTGACAAAACCCTTATCTTCAAACAGAGATAGCATCCACCATTACTGCTTTCTGTATCAGCGTCCTTTTATTTAAGAATGACTCTCTTCGTTATAAATCCTTAAGCATATTAGTTGAAGACACGTTCACAGCAAATCCCTTCAGTGAGGGGCAATCCAGCTCAAACCACATTCTCACTTCTAAGCAAGGGCAAAATCCCTAAGTAAATACGTTCCACAGAGACTGTGTGCTGAAGCACATTTTTCAAAGACCAATGCCATTTGGTTGCAGTCAGCTCTGGAGGGCTGCATACCTTTTCAATCAAAGCCACAGCTGCCAGAGGGTGAGCCCTGCCCTGGGGAGAAGGGCCTTGAGAACTCCATCCATCTCCAAGAGGTGGGCCCCACCTCATGAACAGACTCTGCTCCCAGGGTTCACATCTAAGTCGGCTGGTTGGAACCCTGAGAGCAGAAGCCATGCCCTGAAAGTTGGGACGGTCACAAATGCTTCCCAAGTTCTGTTTGGTAAAAACAGACACATAGCTTCCTCTCTCACAGGGTCAGGCAACGCTGAGACCGAGTCTGGCCAGGACAAAGACTGGAAGACCGGGTTAGGTTTGGTGAAAACGTCCCAGGCAATGCTTGTACTTGACGTGAGCAAGGGACAGCACGACTGTTCTCAGAAAATTAATTAGGCTTGTTGTTGACAGAATTTTGACTCACACACTCACACACACACACACACACACACACAAAATCTTAAAAATCACTTCATTTAGCATCTTACTTTTACACGTAAGCCAGCTGGACTGAAATGACTAGGATTCGGGTCCCTACAGTCATTCCACTCTTTTCAAACTTGGTAATAAAATAAATAAAATATCCAATCTGTTTGCTCACAGCTATGTGTTTTCTAAGTTTTGACCCATTTAATGTGTGGTCCCATGGACTGATTCTCTTTCTCTTTTATCTCTCTTTCAAAAATTTTAATAAGCTCTTCCAATGTATCAAAGTTTATGTAGTCAGATTGCTAGTTATTAACTCCGTGTCTTGGAAATCCAATACTACGTTCTGTTCTAGTGGAGGAAAAAAGTAAAGAAGTCCTGGATCGAGGCGCCTGGGTGGCTCAGTCAGTTAAGTGTCTGACTTCAGCTCAGGTCATGATCTCACAGTCCGTGAGTCTGAGACCCACATAGGGCTCTGTGCTGACCGCTCAGAGCCTGGAGCCTGCTTCAGATTCTGTGTCTCCCTCTCTCTCTGCCCTTCCCCTGCTCATGCTCTGTCTCTGTCTCAAAAATAAAAAATAAAATAAACATTAAAAAAAAAAAGAAGTCCTGGATCGATTAATCACAACGCTTAAAATATCATTAACTTCCATCTGCTCCTTCCAGTATGTTTCTCTTCCTCTTCCATGGGCCTCAAGACCTCGCATGGATGTCAGGGCATCAAGCTATCTGGTGATCTCTATGTGAACAACTTCCATAAATCACACTGTGCATTCCGTCTGTCAATAGAGCATATAACTCAACTACTGCTGGTTGCTTCACCAGTCCAGGCACACCTGAGATCCTGGGAATGGTGAGACAGCAATACTGAAAAGGAGCACAACTGTCCAGAGAGAGCAAATAATTAGGTACTGACTGAAATAATCTGACCAACCCTA
This sequence comes from Prionailurus viverrinus, assembly GCF_022837055.1. Lineage (NCBI taxonomy): Eukaryota > Metazoa > Chordata > Mammalia > Carnivora > Felidae > Prionailurus > Prionailurus viverrinus. The sequence continues at coordinate 40,108,310 of NC_062562.1, forward strand.
GAGGGGTCAAAGAGAAAGAAGCCTGATTTTCTAAGAGCACCCTCCTCCCAACTTTCTAATAAAAATGCAGATTCCTTTCTGTATTTGGGAAAACTATATATAACTTGGATTCCACTAGTTTAAAAGGAAATTTGGGAAAACTTCTGGAGTTTTGGAAAGATTGTTTCTGGAGCTTTCGTGCTGGAGACCTTGGATAAATTAAGTAAATGCCACCAGCTCATTAGCAAAAGGGAGGTTTTCAGCTTTTCTTTTGTATCCCACAGTGTGCCCCAGGGACTATGGCTTATCTCAAATTCTATAGCAAGATACAGAGCTTGTTGACAGTTGGCTGGAAACCAGTGGTGGCTTGCGTAAGTGCTGATCAGTTTTGCTGGCCCCGAAAGCCTCTCTGAGCTCCTAAGTGACCATCCTGGCAGTACTACAAGACCCCAAAACTGATAGCTAGGGCCTTCTGTTGCCTGCGAACGACAGAGCATGTACAATGCACCTCAGGAATGATTGTTTTTATTATAAGGCATATAGCAAGTGACAACGGAATGTAGGGGACGAGGAGGAAAATGAGGGACAACAGCCTCTAAGATGAAATCTAACCACAGAGCCAAACCTATGTATCAGAAGCAACACTTTCTAGCCAACATCAGCCGACCACAGCCAGCAAACCAAATGTGGCTCACTGTCTCTTTTGTTTTTGTTTTTCAATAAAGTTTTATGGGAACGAGTCATGCTCGTGTGTTTACAAAATGTCTCTGGCTATTTTCACACTAAGAAGGCCAGGTTGAGTAGTGGCAACAGAGACTATGTGGCCCCCAAACCCCAAACATTCACTATGTGACCCTTGACAGAGAGTAAACCCTTTTCAGTGATAAAATGCAAATGTCCTGGGCCATGTTCTTTCATCCAAATCTATACAACCCTCCAAAAAACACCTTATGAGGCTTTATAAATGGCCAAAATCATATAAAATTGACCTCCCCATACACAGGGGTCATTACCACGTTAACCCATGTTGTAACACTTAAAAAAAAAAAATCATAGCAAATACTCAAGGGAGTTTTCACCACACTCAGGATAAGCTGTTCACTTCTGCCTTTTCACAAATGCAAACTTTTGGCTGCCAGGAAGAATATGTAGCTAGACTCCTGAGTACACCCTCTAGACATAAGTAGACTGTGGGCGACAAGAAGGCCTAAAATTAAAAGGGCAAATACTCTACATTCTAACATCACAGAGAAGTAACAGTTGCCAGGATTAATGAGCTGGCTCTAGCCCTGTCCGATATTTGACACTCAGCCTGTAAAGGGAAAAAATGTCCAACATTAATTACCTTCTAGGGCTAAAGGCTGCCCTCCAAGTACATTCTAACTGCCGCTCTCAGACCCTCTTGACTGCTCATCTCCTCAGCATCAAGGAAGCCTGCCCCAGGACAGAAGGGCCTTCTTGGCTAAAGCTCTCCAAAGCTTCGAAAACCAAACTGAGTATTTGACCATGCTAATTAGGCAGCAAGAGGCTGGACAGCTAAGAAAGCTTTCTGAGCTCACTCTTCCTCCCCAACCCTTGTTTAAAAACCTAAATGAAATCACTGAGTTCAGTCAAGCAAGCACAATTTTATTTTCGCAAAACAGCCAAAAGGCAGCAGCTGATACTGACTCCACCTAAAAGAAGGGGATTTTTAAAACAAATTCAAGTTTTTCCCCTCCTCTAGACCATTGCTATCTCTGGCAGTTCAGTCCTGTGCTCGACAATCGCTTCATTCACAACCAAGTCATACTAGGGCATGCCATCAAGTATAACTAACTGGGTTTTATACCTCTCGGTTCATGGAAGGGCTGTGATAAGATGCCTCTTCTTTGAAGTGTAGTATGAGAGAGCAACGGCATGGTTTATAAAGAAAAAGTTAGTAAGTTCATATACAGAAAACCTCTCAGCTCGGAAGGATTTCATCTTGCAAATACTTGTGCTTCTGTGATTCAACATGATCGCCTAAGAACACAATGAACATAAACAGCATTGGACCGTACTTAAAAGGAAAAAGAGAGCTTTATAATTACACAGCTAAGTCTTCAGGAACCTGACAAACAAAGAGCAAATACAATATGTGTGCGGTTCACCGATCACCAAGGTGCCTGCCACGTTCTGGAAAAGCCATGTGTGCATGAGCGACTCCAGTGTTCATACATCACACCTCCGAGCATCCCGTTTCCAAGGCAAGTGTTCTTTCCAAAGTGACATCTGTGGCCAGCACAGCGATGCTACACACAAGAAAACGTTGTCCCTGGAACGCACATCTCATCTTTGGCTCCCAGAAATCAAACGCGGTAACTGTCTCAAGGAGAAACCTGAAAGGTGGCGGGCAAGTCACAGAGCAAACTCACCACCAAAGCTCATAATGTTTACCATGGGGCCAAAATGCGATGTGTGTTTAAAAGACAAAGGGCTTACAGAAGCTCAAGAACATTTCAGGAAAAGGTCCAGAATGAAGAAACAGAAAAGCATTGGACAAGAACACGTGTTGGGGTGTGGGCAGCGCGCTGCGGCAAATGAGGCCTCAGCCAGTCCCCAAGTCTTCCACCTGTCAGATGACGGGATGGGAACAAGCCCCTCAGCGCTTCCTGTGTCTGTCTTCTTGTTATACAAGCAGGAAATGAAATGGACCAACCTCCAAGGATCCTCAGACTGCTTCTGTGGCTCTCCACTCATGTCACTCAAAACCAATTTTTATATAATAACTCGGCAGTAACCCTCTCAACAAAAGTATGTCTGGCTGCCAAGAATACTTACAAGGTCATGGAACCTGAAAGTCTGGATGAAATGTGACAGAAAGAGAGGTAAGGGGCAGTATGATGGGAAAGGGAGGGAGGGAAGAACACGGGGAGAAAAACCCAGTGAAATCACCTTTAGTTCTTTTGCTGTCATTCTGCAAGGAAGATGTCCCTTTGAAGAAATTACACACACATGCACTGAAGTACACTGGGCTAAGGAATGGCCCACTTTCTGCCAAAGTCTTTCCTTTACCCTTCCTCCCCCCAAACTGGGAAGTTCAGCTCTTCAGTTAAGAACTGGCGAACAAAGTCTAAGATGAGACATTAAAATAACACAGTTAGCAAACCTGACGGTGTTACCCATCACCGTTCAAAACTAAAGCAGATATGTAAGGACCGCCACCCACCTCAGTAAATGCTAGAAGCTGAGCCAAGTATCCTCAAAACCTGAGATGTATTTTGTCCCCACTGCCAATGCTCAAGTGAAGACAACTGGTGATCTCTCCAAGTTGCCCCGTGCCAAACATCAATGCCACAGATCTGAAGTTTTCGCGGCAAACTTTCGTATGTTTTCTGAATGTAAAAATACATGATCCAAACTACAAAAATGTAGAGAAACAAGTTTTCAGGGTGATGCAAGTCAAATTCTAAGACCTTGCCAAAGAGTAAGAAATTTCTCTTTTTAAGACCATTTACTGGTCAGAATACAAGCATCAGCACCTACCACAAGCTCCTGGAGATGCCTGCCTGCCGAAATCCTCAACCTTTAGCCTTTTCAAATTCTGCTTGATTCAACTCCCTGACTACTCTTGTTGACAGAAACCAATACCCATTTATCCTATGTCCTGCAAAAGTGAGACTTCACGGAATTGTTATCTGGTTGGTGAGGGTTACTATGCATTTAGTGATAGCTTTGAGAGTTATAAATAAAGAAGTCAAAGTCCTAGAGATAAGTGAAATTTTTAGAGAAAGAATCAAGAAACTGAATTATAAAGAAAACAAAACAGGGAGGATAGAACCAAGCACAACACATACTCTCAAGATACTTATTTTCAAGGCCTCTATTAGTGTGGATTGCAAGGTTACCAAAGACACTCACTTTTGCTGACCTCACTTTAATCCACGGTGTGACGTGATGTTTCAGGACATGACTAAATTAGTACTTTCCTTAAATGGAGTCATTCACTCATTCTGGTTGATGCCTCATTCTATTAAAGGTCAATATTCACCCATTCATTCAAGCAAACAGGGTTTCTCTGCTTTCAAACTCCAAAAAAGACCTTAATATAGTAACTTTCCAAAATCATCCTTACAGAAAGAACCCTGTGGAGAGCCGTGGAGAGCCAAGGAGAGCTTGAGTGGCCCCAGGGATTTGAATCAATTCTATGACTAACTTCTGCACTGAATGGGTCTCTGTACCAAGTTCTCTTCAAGCTCCCTGGATTCATTTACCCTTCAGATTGTAAAGTGAAAGAATGCACATAAACCCCACACAGAATCAGACATGTAGATGTTTATGAGATCTAGGAATAATAAATAACAACAGGAAGCAAACGTTTACACAACCCGCCTTGGAACTGAGAGAATCCAGGTTCATTAACTTCTCACGTCAGACAGCTTCCTTCTTTCCCCACCCTGTTCTTTGTTCCCAGGGAGGGCACTCTACAGAATAGGTCAGTGTGCTCCCTCCGCTCTGCTGGCTTAAGTCAACGGGGCACACCAGAGGAGAAGCAAGGGAGGGAAGACAAATGAGGCATGGGTTATTTGTCCTTCCTCATGGGGTGGTCTCTAGACAGCACTGTCCTTCCAGGGACGACTGTTCCTGTCTGGGCAGTCCCTCTCCGCAGGGCCCCTTCCTTCTAGGATCTGGTAACTCCTTCCTGCCCTGCCCTGCTGGCCCAACTAGGTCACAGCACTGCTCTTAGCACAGGATCCTGCCCCACCTCTAGGCTTCCCCTACACCAGGGGTCAACAAATAAAGGCCCAGGAGCCAGATCCTGCCCAAAGTACGTTTTGGTTAATAAAGTTTTATTGGAAACCACAAGCATTCATTTCTGTGCTGTCTATGGCTGCTTTCTGCACTTAACAGCAGAGCAGTTGAAACAGAGGCCACATGGCCTCCAAAGCTGCAGATATTTACGATCTGGCTCTTTACAGAAAATATGCCCCACACTCTTACCATACCCTTGAGAGTAACCCTTTAACTTATCTCTTTTGATTTATCTTATGTTAAGTTATGCTATCTATTTATTCCTGGGATATTGCATGATAGCCTTAATTACTCCTATGATGTAGTTTTAGGTACGGTAATTATTCCCATTTCATTCACAACAAAGAAGTTTAAGATTCATTTTGGAGGAAATACTTAGGTAAAAGAGAACGAACCGAGTTAAAAAAAAAAAAAAAAAAGCCAAAAGCAGTTTACAGAGAGAGAGAGATTGATTGACTTATGGGTGAAGTGTTTAAAATTTGTCAATGCGTTAATGATCCACAGGATTTTCCCCTTTATTTAAAAGATAAATTAATAGCAGCCAAGAATCTAAGTTTGCTTTGGTGACTGATGAGGAACCTGCCCCCACTTGCCATTTCCTGCCATTTCCTTGCATTATATGCTTGCATATGAGACACATGAATACTTTGCTGAGTGAACTGGAAAAGATTTTGCTACAGAATTCTTTCCTCATTCATGAAGGATGTCAAACAAGTTCATGGGCTCTTGATTGGTGAACAGAGAGAGCTACATGGTTAAACACAGGTCCCGATGGGCAGCCCCCAACCCCTAGATTTTAGATACGAACTCTGTAATATGTGAATCCTGTCGAAAAACAGAAATCTTTCAAGGTACACTGAATTTGGAAGGCCCCACCCTGTGGGGTCTGAGACCAATAAACGGCTACCACTAGATAACAATAAATAGCCATCAATTCAAACTTCCAGTTACTTAGCACTTTAGATGTGCCAAGGCCTATACAAACACTCCATGTTCGTTTTCTCCATTTACTGAGGCCTACAAACTTAATTTTAAATGTACTACTATTACTTTCATTGTTGGGTGTGAGAAAATGAACGTTAATGGTATTGAGAACTCGCCCCACTCTGTGAACGACAAAATTTAAAGTTTATAACCTGCCTTTCTGAAGGAGGCAGGCCAAAAATTGCCCCTGTATGAGAGGGGCTGTCACTCCAAGAGAAATAAGAAGCCTGCCTTTGATGATCTGACTATAGTAAGAGTACAAATCAGAGATCATTTCATCAACCACTGCCATCACTGTTCTTGGAGCTCCTGGGAGTTTCAAACTATTATTGTGGTCCTGACCTTAAATGTCAGGTAGAGTGTTTGCTCTGGGGGTATATGCTCTTAGGTATGGAGCTAGTTTGGGAGGAGGCCATATTTACATTCACACTAAGCTTCCTCAGACCTATGTAGAAAAAGTGACAAGTTTCAAACCCCACTAGAGAAGCAAGGGTCGCAGATGAACTTATCCCAAGAAAGGAAGGTCCTTCCTGTCTCCCTAAATCACCGTCTATTGTTTCCCACATTACTTGGCACCTCGTACGCAGGTCTACAGTGTGAACTCTTCCTACGGATGGTCATTTATCAAGTGGGAAAATGGAAAGCCCATTTAAAAATTTTTTTTTTCAACGTTTATTTATTTTTGGGACAGAGAGAGACAGAGCATGAATGGGGGAGGGGCAGAGAGAGAGGGAGACACAGCATCGGAAACAGGCTCCAGGCTCCGAGCCATCAGCCCAGAGCCCGACGCGGGGCTCGAACTCACGGACCGCGAGATCCTGACCTGGCTGAAGTCGGACGCTTAACCGACTGCGCCACCCAGGCGCCCCGGAAAGCCCATTTTAGGACGGAGTTAGTCTTGGCTGAGGGAGAATAAGGATTTTGAGAGCTTTGTCTAGGACCCTACAAACATAGAAATTCTTAACAGGTTCATGGATGGATTCCAAGGAGTCTGAGTCCCGTAAAATTGTGTGAGCGCACGCATGAAAGGAACGAGCAATGAGAAAGAATGAGAGAAGAGGAGGATGTGCCTTTTTTGGCAAGAAGATCCAAAACTCTCATCACATCCTTACTGAGGGGTCTGTCTCCCCTGAACCACAAAGCATTACTGAGATGAGAGCTAACACAGTCCTTGTACCTTGTGTGCAAATCAAGCTCACGAGGCATGCTGAGGTAGATGGGCAAACGTGTCAGCAGTTAGCTCCTCCTCCTCCTAAGCTGAGAGCATGTGCCATTACTCTTTGACTTAGGCCTTACCCACCATTTACTCACAATGACCCTGTGACATCACTAGTCCCCACAGAGTGGAATTCGACACAAATAGGAGAAGGCTGGACTGGACTCCATCCAAAAGGTTTAGTTACTGGGGCACCTGGGTGGCTCAGTTGGTTAAACGTCTGACTTCGGTTCAGGTCATGATCTCGCAGTCTGTGAGTTCAAGCCCCGCGATGGGCTCTGTGCTGACAGCTCAGAGCCTGGAGCTTGTTTTGGATTCTGTGTCTCCCTCTCACTCTGACCCTCCCCCATTCATGCTCTGTCTCTCTCTGTCTCAAAAATAAAAAAAATTAAAAAAATTTAAAAAAAGGTTTACTTACTCAAGTAACACCAGGGTCTTTTCTGTGGCCATTTTACCTACAAGGCAGTATCCTGACACACAGCCTCAAAATAGGGCTTTTATTTCATCTCGACCTCAGTCTGACTACACAAAGTGCACACGGACCTCCCCACGTACCCTATCTGTGGGTTTGCTAATTCCCCATAAACGACTGTGTTCTGTAATTGTTATTTTTACAGAGACTGGTTTGAATTATATCTTGCTGCATAACAATGAAATTTACCTCAAACCAATTCAGAAATCCAATACGGCCGACTTTAGAGTATCCAGTCAACAACTTCAGAAGCAACACCCCAGAAGCAACCAGCCATGGGTTTTATTTCAGTAAAACGCCCTTTCTGGGGGGGCAGAAAGAGGATGAATTCTGAATTCTGGAGTCTGAGGTTTACCTAACTATACATTTTTAAGGTCAAACCTACTCCCATATACAGAACAGCCCTTGAAAAAGTAGAAGTGACGAAACTTCGGGATTCTTTTCAAGAGGTTTGTGTGCACACGCACACGTGTGTGTGTGTGTGTGTGTGTGTGTGTGTGTGTGTGTGTGTGTGTAGCTTTCTTCCACTCAGCTGAGTAGGCAAAGAGAACTTATGGTCTGCTCACTGTGTTTGCCAGTTTCCCCCAAATTTTAAAATAACAAAAACACTCTCTGTGCCATGACCATATGTCTTTACACATTTTTTTTTTTTTTTTACCACAGAAACCCAATGCTGAACACCCAACAATGTTACATTAATCTTTGAATAAATGTGACTCTGCTTTTGGAAGATAAATCCTTCATGCTGGCTTTGGAGTTTGTGTGGTATGTCTGTGTGTGGGTGTGAATGTGTGAAAATCGAGCTCTATGTATTTTACTTGAAATCTTTCTGATTATAAAGAAATAATCTGCTCATGGTAGAAAATAAAACTGCAAAATTATATGAACGTATACAGTACACGTAGTTCTTGGGGTCCAAACCCTAGGACCAAAGGAAGTACATACGTACAAAAACATGCTTACAGGACTGTTTGCAGAGGCAAATGTTGCAAAATAATTGAAGGATCTGTCAATACATGTGCCAGAGAATAAGCTGAGGTTACATTCATATGATGAAATCACATGCGTCCATTAAAACCAATGACTTAAATCTGTATCTATTTATGGTATGTGCAGGACATACTGTTAAAGAAAGTAAAAAATGAGTACAGTAGGATTCCATTTGTGTAAAGACAATGATCTAAAAAAGAAAAATCCAACATCCCATATGCGTGGGTATGTTTCTATTTTTGTATAATGATGCAGAAGGCTGTGGAAGGATATGTGCCAGGCTGAAACACTGCTTACCTCACAGCACAGAGTAGGAAAAGGAAAGAAAGGTAGGCAGAGAATGGTCTTTCTCATTTTAAAACTTCACTGGTTCAGGGGCACCTGGGTGGCTCAGTAGGTTGAGTGTCCGACTTTGGCTCAGGTCATGGTCTTGCCATTCATGAGTTCGAGCCCAACGTCAGGCTCTGTGCTGACCACTCAGAGCCTGGAGCCTCCTTGGGATTCTGTGTCTCCCTCTCTCTCTGCCTTCTCCCACTGGCACTCTGTGTCTCTGTCTCTCTCTCTCTCTCCCTCAAAAATAAAGATGAGAAAAATAAAAAAAATAAAACTTCAATGGTTCAATGATTTGGGCAACTGCACATAACTTTACAGTTGGGTGGTAGTATGTTCAATAAAAGATGTCTTTTTAAAGAGAGAGAAAAAGACAACTAAATACTATAATAGAAAGATTTCGGAAGCCACCCCTTTCCACCCTCTAAAGTAGGCCACTGCTGACAACTTGTATACAAATTTTGATCATTCCCCTTACCTACACTAAGTTTTTTTTTAATGAAATTCTTTATACTCAATATTAATATAAAATATACAAGTGACATATATGTCACAGATGTAGTTTTTTAATATGTGTATTCATTTAATGAGGCTTAAACATGTTTGCAATGGCATGGGTCTGGCTGGACAGAAAAGCGACAGAGCCAGATGGGGACTCATTAATGGCTAGATATGGCACTGAGCTAAGTCTCTGTGGTGTCTGCCGTAAAATGGAAACAAGACCCCCTGCTGTTGCAGGGCTGCGTGAAGGATACAAAATTCATCAGGATAACCAACTTCACTCCCCGACACACAACAGGTGCTCAACAAATGGAAACTGTAAGCATGACTCAATAGTAACAACGTCACTGAGTACTTGCCATGTGCGAAGAACTCTTCTGAGGGCTTCTAAAAACTTAAGACATATTAAATGATTGAAGCCACACACATAACTTCTGAGATAGATGCCCTCACCCTCATTTTTCAGACAAGAAAATGAAGGTTCCGAGAAGTTGGGTAACTTGCCCAAGGCTAACACAGCTAAGAGTACCAGAGCTGGGATTCAAACCCATGCAGCTAGTTTACTCTTACCCACTACAGACACTCTGCTGTTCAAATACTGCGGCTGTGGAAGGTCTTTACAGAAGGTAAGTTCTGTAGGACAATCTGTGTGTACCACGTAACAAGTGATACAGCCAAAACAGCCTCGAGCCAGCAGTCAATTTTCTCAGCACCAGTTCCCAGGCCTTTTCGTGTGGGGACATACATGTGCGCTCGCTTGGATACCCCAAACTAGCCCCTCTATGACGTTCAGCACACTCTGCCCATCTCTCCCCATGTGTCCAGCCAGTTACGCCCCACAAAGAAGCCCCGTCGGCCAGGAGCTTCTCTTCGCCCAGAAGTACTTTCAGCACTCAAAACAAAATTTAATCAAAGAGGAGGAGGAAATGCCACAAGTAAAATAGGACAAGGTAACCTCAAGGGCTCGACTCACCTGAACCACAGGGCTCTTCACTGAGTGGCCAACAGCATTTGCATCCCAGGTGCATGGCTCAGACCCTAAGTATCCCATTAGCTTATGAATGAATGAAGGGCCCCACATCAGGCCACATCAGGCTCTGATCATGGGAGTCCCATGACCAGCCTATTAAACCTACAGGTGACCCTAATGTCATGAAAAAATAACTTCTTTCTAATCTCCAGAAACCAGGGATGTTTAGCAACGTGTCTACCACCACTTTTAGGACTCTCTTAAATTAAATCAAAATGGCATTTCTGTTTCCCCCAAGATCTAACAGACCTCAAGTTCTGGCAGTGTCTCGTTGGTGGTCTGTAACATTACACCATCAACAATTAGCTTTATGTTTTCACTTCCAGTGCCATGGCACTTCTTTTCTCTCCCTGACAAGGCCAGGACATTCCCTCCCTCTGTCTGGTGTGGTGAATGGGGGGGGGGGGGGGGGGGGGCGGGGACAAGGACAGGGGGAAAAAAAAAGCATGCCATTTATAACCACAGAGTTTGCTTCAATGCTCTTAATAAGCAGAATCTGGCATCCCTGTGACAGGAGCATCTTCTGTGGTCACTACTGAACTTTGGGTGCCATGGGGTTAAAATGACAGAGGAGAGAAATAAGAGAAGAACCACCTTCTCCCAGGAAGAGGGTACTGTTTTCCAACAGACCGCTCCCACTCTGGAGCTGAACGTAAGCTCCTGACGTGTTTTGCTCAATTAAGGCAACAGCTACATTTCTAGCAAAAGTCACCCAGTTTTATTTCGTGACTAGATGCTCTATTTAATGGTGTGTGTGCGCACGTCTGTGCGAAGAAAAGAAATGGAACCTGATTTAGAAGAAAAAGAAAAAATTATTATTAATAAAGCCACCTAGTTTTTGTTTGTTTTCTTAAAGTTCCTTCAAACATTTACTTTCAACCGGTCTAGAGTTCTTCTGGTTTAGATTCTCGTGTTACTTACAGGACCTCCTTAAACCACATTTCATGGCAGTTTCTCTAAAGGAGATACAAACATAATACTGCATTCTATTCTTAATATTGTACATTCTCATCTGGGTATCAAGCTAGGCAAAACGGTACATCAAATGCATTCAAAATCACCAAATGTCAATGAAAGTGGCTCATTATGCACAGAGCTTAGTATTATCCTTACAACCTCTGTAACACACATCACTTACTTTTAAAAATGTCCCTTTCAATGAACTCTGCCATTCCCCCCCTGCCCAAAAGAAGAGAGAAACTGCACTGTTCTTGTTTTCTCCTTCTGAAACCTCTAACAAAAAGTTATGTTTTTGTTGTTGCTGTTTTCAAAGTAAACTTTCAGGATGAGGTTGCCTCCACCTTCCAGAGGGAACATTTCAGGTTTCAGCTGGCCGGCATATAAACGTACAAGCAAACGCCCGACTCACAACAAATTTAGCTTCTTTTCTTGGCTCAAGTGTTCAAATGAAAAAATTAAGATAGCTGTTCTGTCTTATTACTCTTAGCAATCCAAAGCATAGGAATTCACATTTTAAACTTTCTGTTAGCAGATGTTACTGGGAAACACAGCAGGAAATGTCTACTAAGAAATTTCTATCTGATGTCTTCATGTATATTAACATTCACACGGTTTTTAGCCTTTTATTCATTCTATGAGGACACTCATCTATTTCCAGCTTGTCACCTTTTTCTCATTAGTTCAGCGCAGAACACAAATCTCAAACGTCTCAGAAGAAAGGTTAACAAGAGAAAGGTAACATATATCTGTTTAGTCCAACAGGCTTCAAACATCACCTCCCTCATCAGATCCCTCCTGGGGAGTGGGACTGATGGTAAAGGAGCAGTGAAGACCATTCCCCAGGCCTTTCTTTAATGCTTCATTTCTATTCCCCTCCAAAGAAGCCCTCAGAAAGTTCCACTGGGGTTTACTGCTTCACTGGCAAGTTGGTTTAATCAAGCAATTGTGGTAAAGGAATTATTTCCTGGAACATGTATGAAAATTCCATGGCAACATTAGTGGCTAAACTTTCATCTAAGAAAACTGCACACTTGAAAAAGGAGTGAAGGCATCTTCCAGAACTTGCTGGAAGTTGCTATCAATTTTATGTTCCTAAAATGGGGCCCTTTAGGAAGACAAGACCAAGGCCAGCGAGACAGAAGACCAGAGTTATTTATTATCCAAACAGGATAGTAAAGACTTCAGCTTCATAAGCAAAAAACACATACAAACAAACAAGCTAACTTTACTGCACATAAATTTAATTAACTGGAGGTAACACAGTTTACTAAATGTTATTGCTAAACATGACTAATAAGAAAAAGGGTTTACTTGGGGGCACCTGGGTGGCTCAGTTGGTTAAGCTTCCAACTCAGGCTCAGGTCTTGAACTGGTGGCTCGTGAGTTTGAGCCCAATGGCCTCTGTGCTGACAGCTCTGAGCCTGGAGCCTGCTTCAGATTCTGTCTCCCTCTCTCTCTGCCCCTCCCCCACTCCAACACACACACACACACACACACACACACACACACACACACACACACACACTCTCTCTCTCTCTCTCTCTTTCTCTCTCTCTCTCTCAAAAATAAAAAAATAAAAGTAAATTTTTAAAAAAAGGGTTTACCTAAAACATAAAGATTACAATTCATAAATGCTGTAGAGTTTTTAACTTTAGTTTATAAAACCTAATGTGTTATACCAAAAATTCAACTCTTTATTTTTTTAGGCTATCTTTATATTTATCTTTTAAAAAAAGGTGGGGGCAAAATAGGGCTTCTTCACGATTTTCCTCTGGCAAGCCAATTTACTCCCTTGTTTCCAAATAAAGGAACTCTACTCCTAAATCCCCCTGGCACTGACAGCGAGGTCTATTTTAAGCCACTGCTATTCTGGGATGGACAACTGGCAGATTCCACCTGTCTGCAGGAGGTGTTGTCAAAGTCTCCAATTCCCCGGAGACCTCATGACATAGTGTCACCTGCCTCTAATGCTTCTAATGTTAGACCTCCTGCAGTTTTACCCTCAGAAGTGGATCGTGTGACTTGAAAATCTATTTCCAACTCAGGAAATGGATATTTACTGGTTGAATACTCTGCAGCAGACGCAGTGGTAGGTCCCAGGAACACAGCAAATACACGGCTCTATCAATGTGTCTCCCATCCCGGGTGCTTATCCTCACACGGGACTCTCCTTGGTCCTTCATTAATGACCTATGAACGTCACAGGGACACCTGACCAGTAGGGTCTAACAAATGCTGAATTGAGAAGCCTATCTGGGTACAGCTTACCCACTTCTCCATAGACTCTGGAAGGCAATGATGACCCCTACCACACGAAGCATCCACCCTGAACATCAGTCAGACACAAATCTCATCAGAGAGATGACCCTGCACATGAAAGCTTCACTCTTAGAAACAAGTTAGGCTTCCACAGGCTGCACTTAGGTCCCTGTGTGGTACGTCTATTATATTATAACACAAGTGACCACTAATGCCATCCGTCTGCTGGTGGACGTGCACAGCCTGTGAACTTTGCCTCAGGCAAGAACTTTGTAAGGGGAAAGTTGATAGGTAATGAGACTTATTTTTGCAAATATGGTCATACATTCTAATGTCACATTTGATTCCATTCTTCTTGTAAGAGCTGAGACCTAGGCATGCTTTCAGCAAATCTGACAGATTCCAAGGGATAATATCCGAAAAACACATCTGCTATCAACATGGAAGTTATCAACATGCTCTGTCCTCCAGAGCAGGTTTTTAAACTGCTGGTCACTGCCCTTTAGTGAGCCATGCCATCAACTTGGTGGGCGGCAAAAAGCATGAAAAAAAGACAAGAATAAAACAGAAATACCAGACTGCTGCGTCTAGTCAAGTATCTCTCATCAACATTTTTTCAATTTTTGTGCATATGCACCAGGACCCACTCTCACTTGTTTTTACATAAAACCTATTTCTTACTGTCAGTCTTTGGAAGAGCAGTCTCCACAAGCTGTTCCAGGTGTTTGCATTACTGAAGTGTAGGTGACACAGCGTTACATTAATTGCAGATGTACAACATAGTGATTCTCTGATAAAGCTATACATTATGCCGTGCTAACCCCAAAGTAGCTACCTTCTGTCACACAGTCCTAAACAACACCACTAACTGTATTTCCTATGCTGTACCTTTCACTCCTGTGACTTATTCATTCTGTACCCCAAGCAGTTCCTAGATCTATGTTTGGGTTGCATCAATCGACAAATGTTCATACTACAAACTATGAATGGAATGGAATTCAAACTACAGTTACGATTGGAATCCCTACCAACAGCATGGTTGTTGTTGTTGTTGTTGTTTTTTTAACGTATAAAGACAAATAAAAGTTGATCAACGATGGAATCCCTGATTTGCGGCTTATGACACTAATATTCACCTTTTGCCTCTGAAGTTCTTTAACAATGATGGAATTATTTTTCTCTGTAGTGGACTGTAATCTCTAAAAGCTCCTCATTCCTCAACCAAACAAACTTAAGTAGCTGCACAGAGCAGTTAGCCCAGACTAGCTCATGGCCACACAGGAAAGATGAAGTCACAAACAGGCGACATGTACTGTAGGTGGTTCTGGGCTATGCTTTTCAAGGACCTTGACGGACCTAATGAGCACACCTTTCTGTTGTAAATTTCCAAGCAACGTGGAGGGGACAGAAACAATATGGGGCCTAAATGCTGGTAACATCATTTTTAGGAATAAAACCGTCTAGGTGTGACATACGTATAGGAAGTCAATAAACCTTACGTGTACATCATTATGCATTTTCACAGCCTGAGTCCACTCATTAACCATGACCCAAAGGAAGATTAGAATGGGGTCCACACCCCAAATCTCTCCTGGGGCTTGCTTCCAGTTATCATCCTTATGAATCCAAAGAATAATTTTGCTCTCAAAGAGAAAGCAAGGCTCAGCATCAGTGATCAGCCAGTGATAGTACAAGCTGAAATTTACCAACTCTACCCTTTCATTGTTTTTATTTTTATTACTATCTTCTCTCTACACCACATGAAAATGACTTTCCACTTACAATCATGACACAGTCTCCTTTTTAAAATAAGTTTAAGTTAGGGGCGCCTGGGTGGCTTAGTCGGTTGAGCGTCCGACTTCGGCTCAGGTCATGATCTCACCGTCCGTGAGTTCGAGCCCCGCGTCGGGCTCTGTGCTGACAGCTCAGAGCCTGGAGCCTCTTTCAGATTCTGTGTCTCCCTCTCGCTGACCCTCCCCCATTCATGCTCTCTCTCTGTCTCAAAAATAAAATAAACGTTAAAAAAAAAATTTTTTTAAATAAGTTTAAGTTAAACAAATGTATGTTGCTTTAAAACAATGTTAGGTATTTCACAAAAACAGGTGGTACAGAGATGGTAAGAAGATAGATGACTGAAGTTTGACAAACACTTGTTTCAGTTTGCTGATCAGTACGAAATGCTACACAGGCCTAACTGACCATCCATCACTCCGATTTTCTGCAGATGAGGGTGCACTCTCTCTCCTGCCCTGCAGTGTATCGCAAGGCCTAATTTCCTCTCCCACGTATGTTCATAGAAGTTTAATGGCTGGTCCTTCAGGGAAATAATACGACATTGTTTTTACACCCTCTGGCTTGTATTTCTCCCATGTATCACGCTTAACAAGACTGGAATAAACGGATTCAGAACGAATGGAAGCTTATCAGATTTTTCTCTCCTTAAACCTCTATTTTAAGCTTTGAGAGCTCACTTAGAACTGGGATCAGTTATAACAAAAACCTACCAACAGCTCATATTGAATGCCTTTAATGTTCTAATTATGGCAAAAAGGAAAGGACGCTTGTATGTACTTAACTTTCAAACTAACTAAAGGGGGAAAAGGAAAATATTTTGATAGAAAGAGCAACTTCCTTTCTTCTCTTCTTCTCTCTGAATTAGTGTAATTCCCTGTATGTTCTATTAAATCTAGTGAGTTCAGCAGATGAGACTGCATTTCACTTACAAGACTGAGTATATATGGACAAGTAACCTACATTTACCTATGAATAGGCTTCACAGGTAATTAAGTCACCTTGTCACAACAAAGATTTCCTTGCCTCTATTTTACATAATACCATCTGTCCACAGGATTCTCCTTTCCTTTCTTACAGAGTATAAACCAAGGTTACCTACCAAACAGGGATTATATTAAAAATAGCTTAGACCTTCAATTGGTCTTGGGTCTCCATTGAGTGACTCATGCAAAATAAAAGCAAATCTCGCAAGTGGCTCACGTTAATTTAAGGAAGGGCTATGTATTCAGGCATACACACTTACCCACAGATTCATATACTCATAGAGAGTCACACAGATACATATATGTAAAACCTATTATTTTACAAGCTCTTTAGGCAATCAAAAACTTTTATGTGTCAAAACACAGTAAATTAAAGGACTCTGTCTAGTAATATAAGTTAAAGTGTCATTTAGAACTTCATTAAAACCCCAACGCCAAGATTAAGGCAACATTTCTGTGAACATGATTCCATGAAATTTAGCATTTAACGTCCTGTGTGATCACTTTCCTTCTGCTGGTTCATACAGCAAAGGAAATTAGTTCTCTAGATACCAAGACGCTGATTAGGACACCAAATGGAGAAATTAAAACCGTCACCAGCTTGTGATACCATCACCACTAGTCCTCTAGAAGGAAACAATGAAGTAGAAGGTAAGTCAAACTTACCTTTCAATCACGGAACAAAGTTCAGATGTTGCTCTATTGATAGTATCAGGAGCTTTCAATAAAAATATGATGAAATACTTTTTTTCTTGCTTGATTCCTCCTCCTCTACAATTCCTTTATCACCTGCAATCTCTTCTAAGTCACCATGAACATCAATACTCACCAAACGTTCTGATAAGCGTATTTCCAAAAATGATATAAAGCATTAGAAATCCATTAACAATGCCACAACAAAATCATACTTAATCCTATTGTATTTGGCTGTTCCCAGTTAAGACAGTTTAAAAACAAGTAATAAATATGTGTCCCTTATGCAATTTCCATGCCCCATCAGATCCTGGCACACAGGCGATTGTATCTCTTCCTCTCTTTTTGTCAAGACAACGCTTACTGGGGCGCCCCGGAGGCTCAGTCAGGTAAGTGTCTGACTTCGGCTCTGGTCATGATCTCGCAGTCTGTGAGTTCGAGCCCCACGTCGAGCTCTGTGCTGACAGCTCAGAGCCTGGAGCCTGCTTCCGATTCTGTGTCTCCCTCTCTCTGCCCTTCCTCCACTCACTCACTCACTCTCTCTCTCTCAAAAATAAACAAACATCATTAAAAAAATTTTTTTTAAAGAGACAATGCTTACTATCAGTAACAGTTTCTAGTTTCATCTCTATACTTTATTGTATTTTTCAATTTTTCTACACTGGTGTATTATATTAGCATCAAGATACAGAAATAAATTAAATGTGACTTGTAATCTTAAGGGATGAGGTAGTCAAAGAAACCCTTCACAGTTTTAAGAAAATCCCAACATTCTTCATGAGTCAACTTAAAAATGGAAATCTTATTCTGTTCTGGCATTTTAAAAATAGCTGATATTAAACACGCAATTGTTTTACTTTATTTTTAGAACACTTAAGTCAGCACATATGCAATGAATTACCATGTTGTTCACACTATGATGTAAATTAAGAATTATTTCTGATTGATCAATTACTGTGATTTATATGGCCTTAGGAAGTGACAGCTCTTTCTCAATCCAGATTCAAAAGGTCACTAACTTAAAAAAGAACTCCAAACCAAATTAAAATGATCTACTCACAACTGTAATTTCAGGCTCACGAAACTGTGCCATACAATCATCAACAAAGCTTGAGCTCGCTGCAAGGTCCCTCCAGGCCAGCCTCTACACAACTACAGGAAACAACCCAGCAAAGCTAACCACCTGGCGAGTGTTTATTCTGGGGCCAAATTTACAGTATTCAGACACATGCATTATTTTCTTTACTATAGCAACCTTATAATATATGAAACAGTGTCCATATTTTACACAAGAAAGCAGTGCCCGGAAATAATAATAAGCTTGCCCAAGGTCATGAGGGTAGTGTGAAAATTTAGA
This sequence comes from Prionailurus viverrinus, assembly GCF_022837055.1. Lineage (NCBI taxonomy): Eukaryota > Metazoa > Chordata > Mammalia > Carnivora > Felidae > Prionailurus > Prionailurus viverrinus. Next base: position 40,126,628 of record NC_062562.1, read on the forward strand.
CAGGGAAACCTCGCTAAAGTAGACTTGAGATGGTAGAAGGAGAAGCGGGTAGGGAGAGCTGTACCACCACTCAATGTCAATTACAAGAAGAACTGTCAATTACAGAACTCTGTAAGAAAAACCCCAGTAGGGGAAGATACATGTTATATCTCCTACAAGAAATCAAATACCCCTGGCAACTTAGCCAAAGAGAAATCATCACCACCCTGAATTCCTGATTCCCTTTAATGTAATTTTATTCAAAAGAACTCCTCCCAACTTCCTCCTCTTTTTCCATACAATAATGTTCCTCTCTTTGGTTTGTTCAACTTGCCTATAGATTTGCTGTAGCTTGCTTATCCCAGATTCCAATTCTCTACTCTTCCCAGATAAACCCACCTTTTTCTGGAAAAATAGCTGGTAGTTTTAAGGCTAACAATAGCAAATGGCAGGACTAGAATTCAAAATTTGCTCTAATTTCAGAGTGTGTGACTCTTAACCATTCTATGTACTGACCGGCTTTCTTATAACCCTAGTGTCAGCCATCTTGTTCTATATACTGGCTTTACAGGTAAACACCCTACAGTCAGGAACCACAGTTTAGCTCTCTATGGATCCTGATCTCTCTCGTAATAAGGGGAATTTGATTCACATCCACAAAGAGATAATACGCTAGCCAAGGATTTCTCTTCCACTACTATCCTAAGAATTACACAACATCAAGATTTTTTTTAAGATTTTATTTTTATTTTGAGAGAGAGAGAGAGAGAGAGAGTGAGCATGTGAGCTGGGGAGAGGGGCAAAGGGACAGGGAAAGAAACAATCTTAAGCAGGCTCCATACTGAGTGCTGAGGCTGACATGGGACTTGATCCCATGACCCTGGAATCATGACCTGAGCTGAAATCAAGAGTTGGACACTCATCAGACTGGGCCACCCGGGCATTCCCACAACCTGAAAAATTTCAATAAGCCACAACCGTATCATTCTATATAATCATCTTCCTCCCAAATTTTTAAACAAACACCTAACAATTTTTTAGGTAGGAGTTCCAAGTGCCTGCCTAATAAATTCTCAAATTGTTGTGTCTGGCTTTAGCCTCTACTACAAAGCTGTAATCATCAAGACAGTATGGTACTGGCACAAAAATAGACATACAGACCAATGGAATAGAATACAGAACACAGAAGTGAACCCACAAATGGATGGCCAACTGATCTTTGATAAAGCAGGAAAGAGTATCCAATAGAAAAAAGACAGTCTTTTTAGCAAATGGTGTTGGGAGAACTGGATAGCAACATGCCGAAGACTGATACTAGACCACTTTCTTAAACCATACACAAAAATAAACTCAAAATGGATCAAAGACCTAAATGTGAGATAAGAAACCATCAAAACCCTAGAGGAGAAAGCAGGCAACAACCTCTGTGATCTGAGCCACAGCAATTTCTTGCTCGACACACCTCCAAAGGCAAGGGAATTAAAAGCAAAAATGAACTATTGGGACCTCATCAAGATTAAAAGTTTCTGTACTGCAAAGGAGACAATCAACAAAACTAAAAGACAACCGACAGAATGGGAAGAGGTATTTGCAAATGACATACTGGATGAAGGGTTAGTATCCAAAATCTATAAAGAACTTACCAAACTCCACACCCGAAAAACAAATAATCCAGTGAAGAAACGGGCAGAAGACATGAATAGACACTCTTCCAAAAAGACATCCAGATGGCTAACAGACACATAAAAAGATGCTCAATATCACTCCTCATCAGGGAAATACAAATCAAAACCATACTGAGATACCACCTCACACCGGTCAGAGTGGCTAAAATGAACAACTCAGGAAACAACAGATGTTGGCAACGACGTGGAGAAATGGGAAACCTCTTCCACTGCTGGTGGGAATGCAAACTGGTGCAGCCACTCCAGAAAGCAGTGTGGAGTTTCCTTAAAAACTTAAAAATAGAACTACCCTACACAATAGCACTCCTGGGAATTTATCCAAAGGATACAGGAGTGCTGATGCATAGGGGCACATGTACCCCAATGTTCATAGCAGCACTTTCAACCACAGCCAAATTATGGAAAGAGCCCAAGTGCCCACCAACTGATGAATGGATAAAGAAGATGTGGTTTATATATGCAATGGAACACTACTTGACCATGAGAAAGAATGAAATCATGCCATTTGCAGCAACGTGGGTGGAACTGGAAGGTATTATGCTGAGTGAAATAACTCAGTCAGAGAAAGACAGGTATCATATGTTTTCACTCATATGTGGAACTTGAGAAACTTAACAGAAGACCATGGCAGAAGAGAAGGGGAAAAATAGTTACAGAAAGGGAGAGAGGCAAACCATAAGAGACTCTTAAACACAGGGAACAAACTGAGGGTTGATGGGTGGAGGAGAGGGGAAAATGGGTGATGGGCAGTGAGGAAGGCACTTGTCGGGATGAGCACTTCGCGTTGTATGTAAGCGATGAGTCACAGGAATCCACCCCAAAATCAAGAGCACACTGTACACACTGGATGTGAACCAGTTTGACAATAAATTATATTAAAAAATAAGTAAGTAAAATAAAACAGAAAGTCTCACAGCAAAAAAAAAAAAATCATGGTGTCTGGAAACACGGTATTTCTTAGTAACAATCATTCTGTGAAAAGAATAAAAATTGTTTTCTTTGATTAGAGACTGTCAAAATTGATTCCGTTCCTAGAGTTTCTCGAAGGATTGAAAAACAAAAAACATATATATTTAGCACATTTTAAAACGCAGCAGAAGGTCTCTTTTGAGAGGTGGAAGAGGAGTTGGAAAACCAACATGCGTAGGCTCAGTTCCCCTACCTGGCAAGAGCTGTCAAATGACTCCCTAGCACCAGCAGGAAAAGAGGAAGCGATGAAAGATGGAAGTTAAAAGAATCAGAGGAGCCAAAAAGACAGCAGGGAGTGCCACCCTCAGGAGAAAAGGGGTGGGACACAGACTCTGTGCAGTTCAAACGGCTACCAAAATAGACAAAGACGGGTAAATGGTAAAAAGGTCTCCTTGGAGCGGTGTGGCACTTGGTGTGGCAGAGGCAGACAGGCTCTGTCCCAGCTGCACTTCCTGGTGAGGCTCCTGGGAACCATTCATCATCATTAGAGGAAATACTGCCGCCACTTCCCGCCACCCCCCCCCCCCGGGGTATTCAGAGTCCCCAGTGAAAGTGGCATAATGGCAAATCAGCACACACAGCTGCCATCCGCCCCAAGTCTTCCCATTTGCAATTTGCACTGACAATTTCCAAATCAACGCTCCCTCCTCCTGCTCCCTCCTCCTGCTCACCGCACCCTAATCTACAGGCAATGGGCTTAGTTTCTGTTTCCAAAATGATGTCAGTCTGCTGCTCTGAAGGGTCCCCAGACCTGTGTCTCTCCAGCTCTCTTTGCTTTATAGTGACAGAAAGACAAAACCTAATTTTAAAGAAAATTGTTCTCAAAACCCCCCCATACTTAAAGGTTAAGTGTCTAGACATCATGTGTAAAGAAGATGAGTGAATATAAAATGCATTTTATCTGTATAGCTATCAAAAGGTTTGCGGTTTTATTTTGTTTTCCTTGGGAAATTACCAAATTATACTTTTTTTGGCCTAATTTTTATTCAGAAAATTTAACGGGGACACCAGTCCCTTCTGATTTATTCTAGATTTTCAAGTACTCTGTGGGTGATCTAATTAAATCTTTTTATTAAAAGAGGACCATGAGGGATAGATTTAAAACTTCAGTAGAGCCGGAACTCCTGCACAAGTACACAGGCCAACATCAGCGAACTTTGATCAACTTAAGCTGAGAATGGGGGGGAGGTGCTCTGCCAAAGAGGAGTGTCCAGGGCCCTGATTCCAGAGTTTCAGCATAAAGCTAGCTGCCTGCACGTGTCCATACATGGGGCAGAGGCCATGAGCTTTCAGACATGAGAACGTCAAATAACGTTTTCAGGAACTATGAGCAGGAGCCAGCCTTGTGACATTCAAAACGAAGAAGAAGGTCACGCCTGGGTGGCTCAGGTCATGATCCCATGGTCATGGGTTCGAGCCCTGCATCGGGCTCTGTGCTGACAGCTCAGAGCCTGGAGCCTGCTTTGGATTCTGTGTCCCATGCTCTCTCTGCTTTTCCCCCACTCGTGCTTGGTCTCTCTCTCTCTCTCTCTCTCTCAAAAAAAAATAAATAAACATAAGAAAAAAATCTTTTTAGTAAAAAAATTTTTAAAAAACTGAGAAGAAACTTCCAACATCACATGTTTCATCTTTACTTATTTATGGATTACCAAACTAATGCTCACTTTGGAGACTTCCAACATTAATGTTACTTGAGAAATTTATTTTTTTATTTTTACTGTTTAGCTTCGCCATCTTTTTTTTTTTTTTTTAATAAAACTTATTGTCAAATTGGCTAACATCCAGCGTGTACAGTGTGCTCTTGGTTTTGGGGGTAGATTTCAGTGATTCATAGCTTCCATACAACACCCAGTGCTCATCCCAACAAGTGCCCTCCTCAATGTCCATCACCCATTTTCCCCTCTCCCCCGCCCATCAACCCTCAGTTTGTTCTCTGTATTTAAGGGTCTCTTATGGTTGGGGCACCTGGGTGGCTCAGCCTGTTAAGCATCTGACTCAGGCTCAGGTCATGATCTCACAGCTCTTTGAGTTCCAGCCCCGTGTTGGGCTCTGTGCTGACAGCTCAGAGCCTGGAGCCTGCTTCAGATTCTGTGTCTCCTCTCTCTGCCCCTCCCCTGCTTGCACTCTGTTCCTCTCTCTCAAAAATAAACAAATGATTTAAAAAAAAAAAAAAAAGAATTTCTTTTGGTTTGACTACCTCCCTTCCTCCCTCTCTGTTTGTAACTATTTTTTTCCCCTTCCCTTCCCCCATCGTCTTCTATGAAGTTTCTCAAGTTCCACATATGAGCTGACTTCAGAAATTTCAAGTCTCCCCCCAATCCCCCACAAAATTAAGAACTATAAAATGTTTATTAGCTCAGAGGATTTTTCCTATGAAAAGACAAATATATAGAAATGCTTTTAAAATACACAAATTGCATCATGCCATATGTTCTGTTCTTCATCTAAGTTGTATGTTTATCTGGCTGGTGTGCAGGGATGTCTGTTACAAAGATGTTCAGTGAAAACCTACTTGTTCTTGGTTTTTTTTTTTTCCAAAAACTAGTTTTAATAGCCCAATAGTAAGACAGCAACAACACTAATACACGTAACAAAGTCAATACATCAGTACAGTCATTAGAAAGCAATTAATATAGATCAGAGAGGGTATATTTGGTTTTAACCGGTCACAACGTTAATTCCAGAGACGACTACTCCTTGAAACAGGTCAGAGTTTTCTCAATGATCCTATAGCAGCACTATATTCTTGCCAAAACACATAAGAGGAAAACAGATGTCAAAATTATTTTTGCTGACTTCTATGTTTAGCTTTGGTATTAAGTTCTTGGGTCAGAAGCTAAAATTTTAATTTAAAAGAAAATCAATTCTTCCTATTTGTACCTAATAGCAACAATCTTTCGACCTGCATTATCTCCTTGATCCACCCACACAGCATGACAGGTAAGGGAGACAGTAATGCTCTTCCTCTTTTAGAGATGAAGAAATCAAGGCTCACCACTGAGGATACCAAGACCACAGAGTCAGTAACTGGGCACAACTTCAACTGGGGCATCTTGATCTAAAACACAGGGCTTTTTCCACCATTAGGATGAAAGAAATTGGCTGCATTTTAGAGGAACATCATTTTGCCAGTGTCTTCGATTGCTTTAGTATAGGACATTAGGGTAAAATGAAAATGGTTCAACAGAGGGGCAGGAGAAGAAAAAAAAGAAAACACCAAATACTATGGAGGTGTTCGCTGCATTTTACACGTCAACACCAAAAAGACTGACTTTTAGCAGGGGAAAGAGTACTCTTTCTTATAGTGGAAAGCCAACTAATAAACACAGAAGGAATGCAGTTAGAAAATGACCATTTGTCAACCACCCTAATACTGATCAATTCAAGTAAAAACCATAAAAGAATGCTAAAACCAGTGTATTCAAGTTTGAGGAGCAGCGAAATATTCACATAGCCACAAAATATCCCCCTGTAAGATACGAGGTAAAGGAGAAAACAACAACTGGATAGTGGAGACGTCTGGCAGACAGGACTTGAACCAAGCAGTCCAAATTTATGTCACCAATTGACATCATGTGACTCCCAACAGGATGTGCTGAGAAGGACACACTATCACTTCTGTGGTATTCCCATTCAAAATATATGACCTAAATCCATATTCATGAGCAACAAACAGATCCAAACTGAGAGGCACTCTACAAATGACCTTTTCTGTAAAAGACAAAAAACTTCAACAAATGCTGTCAAGTAAGAGACACTAAAGAAATATGACAACTAAATAAAACATATGATCTAAGATTTTCTCTCACTGTAATGGACATTATAAAGATTATTAGTGAAATCTGAATAAATTTGGTAGATTAACGACACCCCCCATGTGAATTTCCTGATTTAGACAACTGTACTCCAGTTCTGTAAGGTAACGTCTTATTGCTAAAAAACACACACACTGATATATTTAGGGATTAAGAGTAGACAGAGAAAAGAATTCAAGTAAATGTAATAGATGTCAATATTTGGCAAATCTGGGAAAAGATTATGCAGGAATTCGTTTACATATATCTGAAATTATGTCAAAATAAAAGTCAATATGATAATAAAAAGAGTCTTAATAAAAGACAGTAATTTTTTTTTAATTTTTTTTTTTTTTTGAGAGAGAGAGAGACAGAGACAAAGACAGAGCGTGACTGGAGGAGGGGGGCAGAGACAGAGGGAGACACAGCATCCAAAGCAGGCTACAGGCTCCGAGCTGTTGGCACAGAGCCCATCACAGGCCTCAAACTCAAGAACTTCGAGATCATGACCTGAAGTCCAACACTAAACCGACCGAGTCACCCAGGCACCCCAAGTTGTTTTGTTTTGTTTTTTAAATAAATGCTTCATCAGGTGAATGATAGGCCATTCTGCAATTTTTACTGGTCTCAGAACAGTATCTTCTAACAATAACAAATGGTAAAATCTCGTGTTCTATCAAAGCCTGGTTCTGGAAGGGAAGGTATTGTTAAAGCTTTCTGGTCCGTCCTGCAACCCAGCCTTATTAGCAATGACAGGCTAACCAGACCTACAGCAAACAAAACAGAGTAACTGGAGTACACAAAAGCCGCTGAGGTCTCACGGCCTCTGTGACCACAACCGTGGGTCTTCATATCCTCACGCTTTCAAGGGGAACCTGTATTTACAGGCGACGGTACAAAATAATGGCTCTGGGCCACCGTCCACTTTCACTGCACTCCACATCTGCACTCTCCAAGTACAACAGGACACTGCATTTAACCCAACAACTGTCACACAAGTACGCTCACTAGCACATGGGAGTCTCGCACAATGCAGCTGTGAGCTCAGTTCTCCAACCTAAGAAGCCTGAAAACTGGCCATCAATAAATAAATAAATAAATGCGGACAGCCTCTACAAGTGGTTTAAGAGTTGCTCTGGAACTACATCATGTGGTCATGCATTTGCCATGCCAGCCATGTAGCTACAAAAAAAAAAAAAAAAAAAAATTGAACCAAGAAACTAATATACCGATAGCACATGCCTCCAAGTGAATTTGCCAGTTTCCTAGTAGGCTTTGGTTTTGCTGTGCTTTTCTTGGCATGAGCACTATGCCCAATGAGGTATTTGCATAACAAGTCAAATACCTCATATGGTAGTCAACTGAGGGAACAGCAAGATGCTCCAATGCTAGGGAAATCGGCTGGATGGACTCAGGGAGAGATGTATGCTACCCACATGGAACATCCCTAAGGGATTTTTCAAGGTAATATCAACCATATGTGATTTTTCACCTTTTGGTTTCTCCAAATCACTTACAGTAGAATTCGGCAGAATGTGACTGGTGGTCCAGAGTAGACTCTAGAGGTCACAGAAAAAAGCATTCTATTTGTGATGGATTCTGTTTACATTGGTTAACACATACTCAGCTGGCACTGGGCAGATTTTTCCAAAGGTTTCAAACTGTTACAAAGGACAAAAGCAAAGTTCCTTTAAGAAATGTGGTGGTACTGAGATATGAAGAGTAGTGCGTTGTCTTTGAAAGGGAGTTCATAAAGCAGACTAGGCTCTGAGGCAGAGAAACTAAACCACTGGGGTATTTATGGTACACAAAAGGTACTGTGGGGAAATTAAATTTCTAAAGAGGAGCTGACTATATGCAATCAAAGGTGAGGTGAGAAGTTATGAGAAGGGTCTGAGGCAGCTCATAATTAAGGACAGGGAGAAAACACACACACACACACACACACACACACACACACACACACACACACACACACAATCACAAGAAAATACTGAGTAAGTTGGAACTTGCTGTATCTCAGTGTCAGATGTGAGGTAGGGTGGGCACAACAATCTGTCTGTCCCAATCCAAAGCAGACAGGAGGACACGGATGCAAATATTGGGTGTGGGCTCCTGGAACAGTCAGGCTCCAAAGCTGTAGCTATGTGGGCTGGGAAGACACTTGATCAGAGGGGACCCAAGACTTCTAGCCCCAGAATGAGCCAGCTCAGGCCTTCTCAGGCCTTGAGGGCCCCCAGACAGAAAAATCCAGCAGTCAGGCTAGAAGGGGGGGCACATTCACAGCTCTGCTCCTGAGCAATTCACTGTGCATCATAAGGTTTTGGAGTAAGATAAATCTCTGGCCCAGTGATTCTCTCTGGTACCCCCACCATTCCCTGAGGTAGTGCTGGAAATCTGTGGGGGCATTCACTGGCACAAGGATTGGGGAGGGGGCCAAGGAGGCTCCAAGTCCTACAATGCACACAGTCCCATGCAATGCACATTAAGCCTCCAATGCAACTGACACAAATCCTGCCAGACTTTTGTGAAGGTAAAATAACAGACGTTTTACAATTATTGGAGTGGAGAACCTAACTCTGTTTCGTATTTACACAGTAAGGGTTTTTTTTTTTTCAGTTACATATATACAGATTGTACACCCTTGTTCATAGCAGCGTTATTCACAATAGTCAAAAAGTGGGAGCAAACCCAGTGTCCGTCAATACAGAGATAAACAAAATGTGGTATAGGCATCAATACACAGTGGGATAGTCTTTCGCCATAAAAAGGAAGCAATTCTGATATATCTTACAATAGGGACGAACCTAGAGGATGAATCATGTCAGATGGAATGAGCCAGACACAAAAGGAGCAATATTGCATGATTCCACTTAAACAGAGTGCCTACAGTAGTCAAATGCACAGAAACAGAAAGTAGAATGGTGGTTGCCAGGAGCTGGGGCAGAAAGAGCACGGAGTTGTTTCACGGGGAGTTTCACTGAAGGAAGACGGGAAACCTCTGGAGATGGATGGTGGTGATGGCTGCATGACCGTGTAAATGCCACAGAAGGGTAAGACTAAAAATAGTTAAATGGTCAAGATTGAGTTATGTTTATTTCAGCACACATTAAAAATACACACACACACAAACACGGAAGTGTGCAAGTCACAAGAAGACTGGACTTGGTTGTGCCAGAACTCAACCACAACCTGTTCACCACTGCAGAAAATTCAATCTCGGATGGTGACAGGGCTCCCACTGCCAGAGTCCCCAGCACCACCTTCCCGCTCTGGCAGCCTCTCCAGCTGGTACATCAGGTTGGGTCTAGCAGGGGGCGCCAGCACCTGGCACCTTCAGGGTACCTTCAAACGTCACCGTGTCCGCACACATACACCCTGATACGTGGGATTTATTATCAGTTATCTTCGTTTTCAGTTTTCTATTACAGTACATAGAGATCTTACAAGTAGGGGTGTATGCATCTATTACTTTCTTTGTAAATTTCCTTTCACGATAGTATCAGGGGCAGTGAAACACTATTTGTTAGAAAAAAACTGAAGGGAGGCAGCCTGGCTTTGGTCTCAGGGAGCAGACAGCAGCAGCAAGAGCCTAAAGACTGCAGTAAAGCATGAGACTCAGTGAGTCTCCGTGGATTTCACAGAAGCACTCTTTCATGAGAATTAAAGTTCTTACGGGGAAGGTCTGCTGGTAGTTGGCCCACTCCCCCGAAAAGGAAGAAATATGGTAGGAAAGTAGAAAGCGCCTGACTCTCCTTAGTGATGAAACACAGGCACAGTTAAAATCATCAAATTCGTGCCCAGTAATCAACTCCGACACAGACGAGGTGAAGCAGGGTACACTTTTTCAGACATGGGAATTACCGTATCACGTCAAAGGAGATCAGGGTTTAACGGAGAAGGGCACGGTGTGTCGATTGCAATGACACATATGTTGTTTCTCTGTTGCGATCATCCTTCTTTCCATCTCAACACTGGGACATGATTCATATTTTACATACTGTCCAAAAGGGGAATGTGACTTACCAGAAACCATCCTCAACATTTCAAATACAGATCCCCCCTCTGCCAAGAGAAAATCCTGCCCAGCTGTAGATTTCTCATTTGCAAAACATAAGAGCAATGAAATTCCATTACTTAGAGAAACTGGCTGTTCCACCAAACCCCTGGCAACGGAAGCTGTACTTATCTTTCTGAACAATAGCCTCAGAAAATGTATTCTTTCTCTCTCAGACAAAAAGAAAAAAAAAAAAAAAGACAGTAAGTATGCCTTTGAGCTCTTGAGAAAGTGCTCTTGTCCAAGCCAATTTCTCTTCGGGAAAATCCACTCCCCTGACCTGGGAAATACAAAGATTGACCCTAAAACATGCAGTAAAAAGAGCTCCAAGTTTAAGAATGCTTCAAAAAGTCAATGGGGATGTAACAATATTAATAATGTCCTTAAAACAAAATCAAGTATCCCTTTAATACGTAAGTGACCACGATGTACCCGCTCCGGCAGAAAAGTGAATCTTAGACCCTAACATGTTCAGTTTGTTTTCCTGGTGACGTTTAACTGCATGTTTTCCTGAGGACATAAATGATCCTGAAGTGTTCTGCTTCGCACATTGCAGAATTCATTCAAACAAGAATGGAAAGCCAGACTTTGTTCTCTGTCTTCCCAAGGCTCCTTTCTCTGGGGAGAAGCATGTGGCCAAATTCCAGTGGGTTACATGAACTCCACTCATGGCTTATCTCATAGTTAGAGTTCCCACTCGGCCCAAAGTTTTGAAACGGACCATGAAAACACTCAAGAAATACAGATGCTACACCAATGTGTTTGGAATACCAACAGTGCTGCTTTTCCTGTTCCCCGTTTAATGTGCCGTGTTACATGGCTATGGCCGTGGAGACTTTCTTGGGGGATTCAACATATTACCTAGGATTCTCCTATTTAGTTTCTTCCTCACAGGACACCCAACCACTTAGTCCATGTATTTACCCATTAAAAGAGCAATCAAAATGATCAAAAAAAGCAGCAGAAAACAGTCATTTGTATCCAACTTTGCACCAAGAGCCCATACAAGGAGACAATGAGTAACTGTCTCCCTTTGGGCAACCTGGGGCATCTGAGACCATCTATGTGACCCTATTCCAGTGTGTTGGATGGTGGGCCAGGAGATCTACTTCCTCCATAGAAAATCCACAAACCTGCTCTATAAAACCTTAAAATGCTCCATGAAGAACTGAATAGAGAGAGTTGGGAATGATGTGAGTGACTATCCTATCAAACTTTGCCTGCACATCCCTGGACCATCACTTGGTAAAACCGGCAACAGAAGACAGAACGATGCATTTGTAGCAGTAACTGTGTGCCGCGAGCTGGGAGGACATGAGCAAACCCCCAGAGCTGCCACGATCTTACCCTGGGAACCAACGTGAACACCGACACAATGTGCACAACAGGGGTTGCTCATCTGGTTCTAACTAACAGACAACTCTCCAACGGCTTTCACACAAAACTGTAACTGAAGCCCACAAAACAGATGCAAGACTAAAGGAAGAGAGCCAAATTGTGAACATGACACTCATAATCTGGCTTCTCTATATTTAATATAAACAAAAACTTAACACCAAGGCAATCAGCACTCCATAAAGTCCCACACAATGGGAGAGTTCTCCTGCCCAACCATCAGGAGGGTTCAGGCCTCCCTCCCTGACCAAACTGAACCGGACGAAGACGGGATGGCATTCAGCCTATTAAAAGACACTGCCCAGCATTCACATACCTCAATAATCCTGTCATGAATTTGCAGGCCTCCGTCCTTGGCTGCGGGCCCACTGTCAACTATTTTGGATACAAAGATTCCTTCAGTGGACGATCCATCTTGGTTGTCCTTTGGGTTAAAAAAACACACACATGAATGCTAGGCATTAACTTGGTTAAAGCTTACACTCTTAAACTATGATGGACTCGAGCTTATGTCAAAAGTGGCAATGGGGTGAAAGCCCATCTGTTACCCCTAATTTCTGTTTTAATCTAAAATTAATACATGCACACGGTACGATGTTTCAAAACCTATCAAAATGTGTAAGTCCTTGCCACCTCCTACCCAGTGTCCTTTTCCCCTTTATAGCATCTATTGACAGTTTATATACCCTTTCCAAAACATTTTTCATAGATCACCTTTCTTCAACATGTATCTGTTCCTTTTTCATGCATACAACCGAGAGTGTGCTCTCTCAATTCTTGTGTGCCTTGCCTCTTTTGTTTAACTTCACAAATCTTAGGGACTTTTCTCCAGTCTTCCTTTCTACCTCACTCCCTTAAATGGCTGAACGGTATCTCAGTAATGAGATAGTAAGCAGCTTCCAGTTGTCATTCTCAGAGACAATGATGTGTCTCATACCTTCTTCCAACCTGTACAACGAAATATCTTTTGCAGTATTTATCTAGGGCATATCCCTAGCAATGCAACCGGTGGTCCAAGGATATGTAGATTTGACGGGTATTACCAAATTAAGGACTCGTAGCTCATGAGAGTGTTTTTCCATAGCCTCACCAGCACAAAGTACTATTAAAACTTTTAAGCACCCAACAATTTGATTGTGAAAATAGGTGTTTTATGCGTGCTCTGATTTACATTAGAAAAGCTCACCACCAGCACCCCAATCCTAATAAATTCTCATCTCCAATCTCAAATCCCTTTAGATCTTTCAAAGTCTGGACTAAAACTTTCTGGGAAAAGCGACGGCTCGCTGCTCAAACTCCTTCCTTTATTTAAAATCAAAAAGCTCCAACAAGCTCATAAAAAAAAAAACCCTCACAGCTTGTTCATGAACTTCTTTCCAAACAGCACTGGGATGAATTCTCTCCAAGTGTGGGGATTAAATTTCTAGTGATTAACAGATGGATTTATAAGTTAAACGGCCCAAGTATGTGTTGTTTCCAAACAAAAGCATTTGAAAAGTAATTTCAGGATCTTCCACAGAAACTCCAAATTCTGGAGTTGCCATAAGGCCGTAAGATGATCTATTTTAAAAATAATTTCTGTATACAGAAATACATATAAATCCCATTTGTTAAAAAGTAACAAGGAAAATATAAAATTTTTCTCTTTAAACAGAAAAGAAAAAACCCATATTCTAAAGGAGAAAGGGAGGACTTTAACGTAGTTCAATCTACCGCTTCAAGTGAAAGAGCAATGGATAAGAATAAGCAAATGCACACTCTGTACCTCTTCTCTCTCTCCCTCCATCCTTACCCCTGTCTCTCCAACACACACACACACACACACACACACACACACACACACACACCCCTATAAGGTCATAAGTAGGATTCGAAAGAAATCAAAATCACAACCTAAAATGAGCATTAAGTGTTTTCCCCAACATTTATCCCCCTGTGACAAAGATAGGTCTCCAAACTGACATCTGGATTCTATCAACACTCTTCCAAGAGAGAAGGGTCAGCGAGACTGTGGGTGCTGTGCTAGATCAGCCATCCTCAACAGGCAGCCCTGCCCAGCATCACAGCACCCTGCATGGGGCCACTGCAGACTAACCCTTCACTGTCTGGATTTCTCCCTGCCTCCTTTCTCTCTCACAGCCGCCTCACTAATGCACTAATCCCAGCACATTCATGTATCTCCCCACGTGCATATCTCAATTTTAAGTACACAGTTGGGCAACTGCTTCTATTTACTGACTACACGCTAGACAGCAGGCAGGTAGGGAGCACCCTGTGTCCACTGTTTCATCCTTCCAATAACTAAAAATGGTGAGTACTATATTATTCTCCATTTCATAGAGGAAAAACCTGAGACAGAGAGGTTAAATAACTTATCAGAGGTCACAGAGCTAAAAAGTAGCACAGGTCAGTTTCAAAACTAAAGGCATTCCCTTACACAAGCTCAAAGTGCAATACTGCCTCCTATGGAGAAAAATCTCAACAAGAAGCATTAATTCGGAAGTTCCACATTACAGGCTATGGAATATTCCACTGGAGAAACCTGAAGAATCTCAATGGACCACTCGGGATTTGATTTGTGGGCAATTGTGGGTTCCCTAAGAGGTGATGTCAATATACCCAATGAAAAGAGATATGCACTTACTCTGAATTCGTTGCTTTGCATTTCTTGCTGGAAGAGGGAGATGGGAACAGGATTTTGACGTTGGTTTGTTTTGCAGAATACTACTTTGTGTACAAGTAATTTTTCTTAGGACAATCAGTAAGTTCAAGCAAAAGCAGAGGAACAGGCAAAAGCAAACAGCACAATTCAGGTTAAATTAATAAGACAGTGGTAGGAGGTGGACAAAGAACGCAAAAAAAAAAAAAAAAATACAGCAAGGACAAAATCCAAGAAAACCAAAGCAATCCCATCCTGGAAAGCTAGATGTGTCTCCTCAAAGACATTGCTCGATTCTTTGTTTGGCCCCTCTCTGAATACATTTTAAGTCCAAGTTATTTATCAAGGTGAACTAACACGGCTCGGGATTTGTTTTGTTTTGCCAGCTTGAGAAAAGGAAAAATCAAAGGGATTGTTTCCATCAGAGGGGTACCTGAAGATGAAGAATACCCGCCAAAGGCCGAAGTGACAGGTTTGACACACCAGACTGGCTGCTGTGTCTGATGGGATATAAGAATTAATGAATGAATGATGTGACTCTGCGAAGGGCAGTGCATCATGCAAGGAAAAGACTCGTGTCAGTGCCCCCCGGCTGGGCTTATGTCACAACCAACCAAGCATCTAACACAAGAATCCCTTGGGAAACGCACACGTCATGGGTACTGCCTTCCACTTCCAGTTACTAACAATGAGTGTGCATTGTTGCTCATCTTGGCTTTTTAGCGTGTTCTCAATGACCTGCCAGATTTCCAGGCAACAGTTCAGAATACATTTAGGGTTCATTATGCTATTTCTGCTAATCAGGACAAGTTTTTTAAAAACACTATTGTAACCACATGCATATGGAATTAAACTTTCCTCCAGGGGACATGCACGCAGTTCTTGAAAAAAGACCACAGGAACTAAGAACACTTATGAATGCTACAAAATTCATTCTGGCTTTCACTTCAATCAGGTTTTTAAAGGAGAAAGAAAAAAAAAGTACCTAAAACATGTACTTTGATAAGCACAAGAAAGAACCATATTCCAATGAGGCTGGGAGTGGCCTTTCTTCCCAGAGAGGGACAGAAAATAAATACGATCTTCGCGGCCTTTCAGGTATCAAGTTCTCCAACCATCCCCAAGACACAGGCATGCCTCTCCATTTCAAGCATTTTGCCAACCGTGGGCTCCTTTTTCCTACATATGCTTTGGTGAGGCAGAGAACAGACCTTCCTGGTTTGGGCTCTTTCTGCTGTGGAAGTTGCTGAAACATCTAACGGTGAAGTGCATCTTAGCTGGTTGAAGTCATTTCTTGAAACTATTAACAGTGAGTACGGACAGGAGAAATAATATTTACGAGGCCAAACCAAGGTCGGCCTCTGTCATTCGCCCTAAGCGGCAGAGCACAACACATTCTAAAACAAGTTGGGGAACACGGACTGCTCGTTTCCTGGGACCAATTACTTAGACATCCGAGCCCCTCCCTCAGCCCTTCCCTTTGCTGGCGAGTGTGGACTCCTGGCAGCAAGGACTCAAGCAGAGCAGCATTGCAACATGCTGCCAAGCTGTTCACCCAAATAGCTACAGTCAAAAGGAAAAAAGTACCAACGGGACAGAATTCTACACTTTCTTAAGAAAGTCACCGAGACAAGGAGACAAACACAACTGTGTGTGCCCATCTCAGCAAAATGTCCCCACCCCTCTTAATTCTCACAGTTTAATCTCGTGGTCTGAAGGGTTCTTCTCTGTATGTATGTTTTATAGGACAGATAATGGGTCAGTCCGTCATTTAATGGCTACATATCACCTGTAAGTTAAGTTGTCATTTCTTAAAATTAACCCTGTGTGTTTTTGAAACTGTGGCTTTGGCCTAAAGCCAAGGGAACTCAACCCTCATTTCTCCTCACGCTAACTCCCCCATCTTCTCCCAGTCTCTTTCTGACCACTTCTTGCCCGCTCCTCTACTCTAGCCACGCTGAACTCTTTGCAGTTTCCCCAAATGCCAACTCCGACCCTATTCTAGGCTTTGCATGGGCTTCCTCAGGCCTGTTCACTTTCCTCTAGCTCAGTGGTCTTCAGAGATGGGCCCATGCAAAGCAGTGCACTGGGACGATCAAAGAACATACGAGAAATTTTATTCACACTCACATTTTAATTTCATCTTTTAAAGTGCTGCTTTTTGCATGAAACTTTTTTAAGTCACGTACCATAGTTCAGCAGTGAAAATATAATTTAGAGCTAACTAAATAAGCTCAATTTTTTACACTTAAGAGCACTCAACTAAATACAGTATATCTGGACCCCAAGGGTGAGCCAGACCCAGGCACACAGTTTAGCCACATACGGATGCCTGGTATCTCCTTATCCTTCAGGATTCAGCTAAACATCTTCTCCGCTCTTTCTTGATCACCCTGGCCAGCGACACCCCTTGCTGCTTGGTCTCTACCACTGCCGTGCTCCCAGTTTTTTTTCCTGCATCACATGTCCCCCAATCTGTAACTGTTATTATTTACCTGTTTCTTGCTTGATGTCCCCACCAGGACACAAACTCCATGACCACAGGGACCCAGTCTCCCTGGCCTCTACAGCATCTCCTAGCTCCTACCAAACAGCCCCTGTTCACGATTTTCTTTTCCTTCCCTTGGACTATTTTCCTTTTACACTAATAGACGAGGAAATGGCGAGCAGAAGAAACAAGCAACAGACGATGCACATTCAGATAACCCCACGTGAAAGGGGAGATCCTGCAACACGCCCTTTGCCATGTCTGGTCCCCAGAGCCGTCAGCGGCCATTTTCCTCCCAGTTAAACCTACTGGTCTGAATTTGACCTCCTCTTTCTGGAGGGGGAGCTAATGATGAACGGGGTGAGCTGCAGTGGGAGGAAAAGCAAAGGGACGCAATCGTCTACAAATGAGGAACTGTCCCTGACTAATGAAGAGCTGACAGAGCAGAGCTCCAGATCAGACTTCCAGGCACAGAGTCCCCGCTCCAGCTGGGTTACTCTGTTCCAACTGGCCGCATCTCACACAACGTTCTTCACTCAACTGCTACCCAACCAGACATGGCCCCCCCCCCCCAACCCTAAACGGTTTAGATAAGTTGTTGTATTACTAGGACAATGCTATTTTAGGAGACCACAACTAAATAAAAACTCCTGAGGGTGAAGATGTTAGATAAACAATGAACTCCCTAATTAAAGAGAGCAGAACGAGGTGAGCGAGGTTTCTACTTCTCACTCCCCAAACCTTGACCCGTCTTCCTCGTACAGCAGGGAAAGGAAAACTTTTAGTAATTAACATACCACACAAGGCCGGCCACCGATAATATTGAATCCCAGGGAGCCAGAGTCTCGATGTAGGACAAGAGTCAGACTTTTGGTTTCTTCTCCCTGTAGGGAACAGAGGAGTTCAAAATTTTATTTACAAACAGGAAATAAATGGTAGCAATTTCCTTTCTATCTAAGCAGACTCACGGGCTCTTAGCTCATCATTAAAATCCTAAGTCTCTGGTAGTTTAAGCAAGGCAACTTTTAGGGCCCAAGCTGAAACCGTGTCCTGTATTGAGGAGGTTACGAACGTTTCTAGATCCCAACCCTGCAGTGCCCGCATAAGAATGTCTGGCGATGTCCAGACATGCCTAATGAACATTATCTATCAATGACTCCTTGGTCTGCACACGCATCTTTCCTTTGACTGGCCCATCGCACGCCAGCTGTCTAGACAGCTACTTTCTGTTTCTCAACCATCCTCAACAGCGCCATTCTTGTTTTGTCATGAGAGGTTCAAGGAGCAATGCTCTCGGAAGTCTGAGCACATGTATGGCCTGTCAATAGTCATCTGTGTTTGAGAGACTTGGGGGAAAAGCAGTCTGTGCAAAGTCAGACGTGAACGTGGAAGGGAAAGAGAAAAATCCTGTATCTTACTGCAAGCAAGGGGGAGGGGGGCAATTTCACAAAGTAATTACTGTCCAGTCCACAGGAGATGCCGAGACGTTTAACAGAAAACACTCTGTTCAAAGGAGGCTGGTCAATGTGAACCCCTTTAAATCAAACAAGCAGAAGTCACCCAGGCGGGTCTCACAGGCAATGGTGAACAGTCAGAAGGGACAGAGATTCCATGGCACCTTAGCAAACACTCTCAAGTAACAGACAGATGAATAAAAATAGGTTTAACCTTAGGTGCACACTGTCACTAAACAGGCATTGACATCAACATTAACCTCACCGAGACACCGCTGAAATGTTTCCACTTATTTGAATGATACACAAAACTTTACACATAGGGACTGCAGAGACTTGCAAATGCTTCACTCACGTTTTCTGTTTAAACATGATATTATTTAAACACTACATTTTTTAAAGATATGAATACTTCATTAGAAGCTTAAAAAAAAAAAAACCCGTAACAGCTTATGACAAAATAGATTTTGTTCTGATATTTACCACTTCTTGATCAAACCTTTGCCTTCTCCTTTTTCTGTGGAAATAAATGACAACATTTGAATGGCATGAATGCCAAGTATCTGACCCAGCTACACTGGCAAGGGAAACCACTCTTTCTGACGGGCAGTCAATGGCTTTTCTGAAGCACTGCTCCATTTAAAGCTAGAGTTGTCAACAAAGAACTGTGGTTCTGTATTTGGGCAGCAGACATGTGCCCAACACTGGGGTGCCTGGGTGGCTTGGTCAGTTAAGCGACTTCAGCTCAGGTCATGATCTCGAGGTTTGTGACTTTGAGCCCCGCATCAGGCTCTGTGCTGACAGCTCAGAGCCTGGAGCCTGCTTCGGATTCTTTGTCTCACCCTCTCTGACCCTCCCCTGCTCACTTTCTGTGTCTGTCTCTCAGTAATAAATAAATGTAAAAAAAAAATTTTTTTTAATGTGCCCAACAGAACCAAATATATGTGTGTGTGTGTGTGTGTGTGTGTGTGTGTGTGTGTGTGTTTCTGTCTGTGTGTATGGCTAATGGGCCTCGATATACAAAATTACCTACGTGCTTAAAGCTCTTTTTTTTTTTTTGGAATGTTTATTTTTGAGAGAGAGAGAGAGAGAGAGAGAGAAAAAGCATGAGCGGGGGAGGGGCAGAGAGAGAGGGAGACACAGAATCCGAAGCAGGTTCCAGGCTCCGAGCTGTCGGCACAGAGCCCGACACGGGGTTCAAACTCACAAGCCGTGAGATCATGACCTGAGCCGAAGTTGGATGCTCAACCAACTGAGCCACCCAGGCACCCCGTTTAAAGCTCTTAGTAACCACAACCGTTTCTCCTGCCTAGTGTACAGAATTTAAAATATTATAATTTTTCAAAGTTTTAAAACTGTTACATAAGCCTAAGCATCAATTATTAAAATCCTGTAAAAACAAAAATGACAATTTTTCATTAGAAAAAGACAGTCTTTAGGGGCACCTGGGTGGCTCAGTCAGTGAAGCATCCGACTTAAGCTCAGGTCATAATCTCAGGGTTCATGAGTTCAAGCCCCATGTTGGGCTCTGTGCTGACAGCTCAGAGCCTGGAGCCTGCTTCCAATTCTGTCTCTCTGTCTCTGTCCCTCCCCCACTTTCACTCTGTCTCAGTCTCTCTCTTTCTCTCTCAAAAATAAATAATAAAAAAAAAGAAGAAAAAGACAGTTTTTAATGAAAGAACTAGGTGTCCTCTAAGAACAACGCAATAAAATACTCACTTCCACCTGCTGGCTTACTTGATATGTAAAACAGAGTGTTTTAATGTAAAAGGCAAACAACTCTCTTACCAAGCTGCTGTACCTAAGCAAAAACAGAAAAGCCTCTATAATAACAAACTACCCAGTTTTGCAAAAAAAAAGAAGATCTCCAATCCCTGGTACCACCATCCAGAGTATCCGTCTGTCAGTGGTACTGATACAATTAAATTTGATCTACACAAGTTACCGGCCAAGAACGTCACTGTTCTAACAGAATAAACATTTGGGATCAACCAGACAGTTCTGAAATGTAAACGTGAGGATTCGCAAACTGAAATAGTTTATATCTCTCTGCCTTGGAAAAGCAAAATCCTGGTAAGTCCGCGTCTCACTTTGCTATCTTAGAGTGGTGAAAAAGTTAGAAATACATTGGAATTTGACGGAGTTATCACACATATCTTGCATTTCTGGCTTTCCTAACTAATGATAGAAACTGCACGGTTACACAGTAACCCGAGGCAGATGGCTCTAGTCTGGCAATCTCAAATGATGTACGGAAGAGAACGCACAACGGAATTTTTTAAAAGACTAGTTTCAAACCCACTGTGTGATAACCCTTGCTCTAAAAATCATAGAAAAACCAGGAAATCTTATTACAGGGCATTCACATTTACTGGCTGCTTACCATGTCCCAGAAATTATATTAAACATTTATTTAAATGCTTTATTTTCTTCAATAAATCCAACCCATCTCCTCCACTGGCACTCTTACCACCCTCATGATATAGGTGGGAAGAGCTAGTAAGAGGTCTAGCTGGGTTTTAGACCCTGGCTCTCTGATTCTAGACGCCATTTACTCTTCTACACTACTCCCTTTTCATATTGAATACAGAAAAGAAGGCCATGTGGGCTGGTAACCTCTTAGGTCTCTCTCAAGATGGTTCAATGGTTGGAGTTCCATAAAGGAACTCCTCATAGGAGCTCTCACCCAGGAAACCAACATCAACACAAAACTCCCAACTGTGCACTGAACTAATTATCTCCAGAAGACCCAATCTGAGATGCCCAGACACCGAAGTCTATACCTAGACTCCCAGATCTCTCTCCAGGGACAAGCCAGAAAATGCCTCAGACACAGCATTCCTCAGCCAAACAGCGATTTGCAAAGAACATTTTGGAACAATCAGTTTGACCATCTAAACTTCCCTGCCAGATGCAATCACTGGAGAGAAAGAAGGGGTATTCTCATTTCTACAAGCATCTTGATGTAGTCTGCTGTCCAGGAAGGTAAGAACTGGCTTCAAGTGCCATTGCCTATTTTAGGACTGATTTGTAATAGTGAGCCAATGCAGGCAAGACTCACCACACAATGCCGGGAGCAACAAAAGAAGAGAAAAGCTGCATCTGGGCTGAATTTCTTTCATTTCTCCATCTAACTTCCAGAGGTCTCTTCTCCTCTGACACCACGAACTTGACTCTGGTTTTCCCTTTCTATTCCTCTCCCCACAAAGCAATCTCAACTACTCTACTTTTTAATTCTTCACCAAGAAACATTAATCGAGAATTTAAACACTGGGCTTCACACAATGTATTTAACACATTAACGTTAATTCCTGCTTATATCATTTAACCTGGTACTGAGCTGAAAATGCTTCAGGATGGAGGGCATTCAAATGATTCTGGCTCAATTATGCTCTATGTAATTAAAGAGACATATATAAATGGGACAAGGGCAAAGGCTCCTGTCAATGCCACTTTGCTGACTTTTCACGGAAATGTCAACAAGGGGTTCTTTCGTCTAAAGAAAAATTTAACCGATATTAATCTGTATGGGGAGTTTATCATAACCCATGCTTTGAAATTTTCTCAATGGCCTAATGAAGTAATACAAACAAGGGGAAGAGCTCTATTTCACATAAACAACTGACTAAAGGATCAGCTTTCTGAAGCAGGCCCTGTATCCACACTCTAACCTGAGAAACTGAGGCTTCAAGAAATTCAGACACTTGCTTAAGATCACACAGCTGCAAAGAGGGAGAGCCAGGAATCAAGATCCATGGGACTCCAACGTCCGTGTTCTTTGTACTCCATGGGTAAATTCTGGCACTGTATCTTAAATCCTTTTGCCTCACAAGAGTGAACCTCCACATTAAAATGTCATGAAGGATTAGACATCTAATTAGTTTTGTAATCAGAGTTTTAAGCAAGGTTTCTTTGCACTATGTAATAACAGTGGCAAAGATTAGAGTGTCTATTATACCGTGAAGGGTATCATAAGAGTATTACGCCCCTGACAGGAACGGGGTGATGGTTAAGATCTCGGACTGCACAGTCAGAACCTGAGGTGAGTTTCCTCATCCCCAGAATGGGCATAATAATGGTTTCTTCTCACATCACGGGGTTATTATAAAGCATGAATGAGAGAGACAACCGCCGACCAGTGCCTCAGTACAGTGTCCGTCCAACAGACTTGCTCACAAGACGAACAGGGCACAGTGTGTGGTGAACGCTATGACACTGAGCACTGAGGGCCCTGGTTCTCTTTAGCCTCATAAATTACTCTGCCCCAAAGTCCAAGCAAATCCCAAATTAACTCAGTCCATCTAAGGCAAGTTTGAGAGAGCCTCAAGTTAAGCAAAATACGATAGTTATGTATTCATCATACCATCTGGCCGTACGATGGGAATTCTTCCACGTATGTGTCTCTGTTTTCCCCCCAAAGTCTGGAGACAGAGTGGCACGTTCTAGGAGGGCTGGTTAAGTGCCAACAGATAGTCGGTATTTTAGAGATGGTAGCAGGACGACAAGTAAACACAATAGGAGCAGCTGGGGTTGAACCTTCAGTGCAGCGAGCTAGGACGGGCAAGTGATACTGTCCCGGTGGGATACGGGGACAAGGAGGGGAAGTCAGACACATGACGTACCCAGGCCTTGAGGGAGGTGGCCATGAGAGAATGGGGAAACAGGTGTTGGCTCACAACGGGACAGGACAAACAGTAAGTCCAAGAACGTGTGGACTTGGATAGGGACAGCAAACCTAGAAGATGCTGGGGAGATGGAAAGGGAGGGGTAACTGGCGACCACTGAGGCATGTGGACTGCTCCACGTTCTACCAGATCAGTGGGTCCTGATGGGCTGGGAAGAAAAGGTGAAAAACGGGAAAATCAGCAATAAAAATGTTGGTGACATGGCATCTCCTTGGCCGCTTTCCCTAGAACTGCCCCTATCCTGTTCCTCTTCTCTGGTGGCCTATGTCTCTTTCCTTCAGGAGCCAGGACCCAGGAGACAGGCATGTCTCACCAACAGCCTGGGCAGCAGATCGAAAACGATGCCTCCAGTCGTTCTCTGGACCCCAGATACAGCACGGGCTCCTTGGGGTGGGGGGGTGGGGCTGAAAGCTCTAACAGATCTTCAGCTCCCCAGCCTCCACCCAAGAACACAGCTCACTGCTGGGTCCCTAGGGCAGGGGAGGACCTCTTGGGGAGGTGCTTAGGTCTTTAGGATTAAGAAAGAACAGAGATATATTAGCCTTGGAGAAGGAGATGTGGGCACCAAGCCCTAAATAAATGGCATGAAAAGTCCACATAACTTACACCATTAAGTCAGGAGAAATGGAAACTCAATGTTCACGAACACCATAGTTGATTTCGCCGAAAATAAGCTTTGCTATCATATTCGAACAAGTAACTACTGGATCAATGTTTAAATTGTCCAAAACACAATCTGCTCAAATTTCAACTCAAGGTCTAAGTGGACAATATGGGAGGAAAAGTCAACGGTGGAAAAGGCAAAAATCAAATTTACTTTGTCAAAGTCACCTTACATGGTGGCTGGGGGGGGGGGGGGGGGGAGTCTTTGTTTTTTAAGTGTCCAAGGACATGAAATGTCTCCTACAGGAAAAGTCCCTTTTCCTTAGTATTACTCTGTCACCACCCTCCTCCAAACAATCTGGCCTCAGAAGCTTGGATGTGTGCCATCTCCTAATCCATGCGGTGGCCTCCAGAGCCCATCCATGCCACTGTCAACGTGGATTCTTTCTAAACACTCCTTTCCGCCCAGTGACGGGTGTTCCCCAATCACTGGTGTTGTGGGACTCACAGCCGAGAACTGGCTGGACTGGAAAGCTGCCCAGCGGGTTCTGAGAACTGTAATTGACTGACCGCCAGTCTATGTAACTGGGGTGACAGGACACCTCTCAGCCTCGGATTATGCAAAGCTTTCAGAGAGTCTCACAGCTGGGAAACAGCTCTGTCTGTGCACTAGTCACAAGAAAGCACAAAAATGTACAGCGGTGGGGGCTGGGAGACCAGGAGGCAGAGCTGGCTGCCAGAAATTCCCTATACTGAAGAGATGAGGGTATCTTCACTTCCTTACACCGAAATGTGTTTGTCCTCTTTGCCATTCAAACTATGTTTCTAATGGCTGGCTGGGGTCAATCTCTCCTCCCTATAACTCAAACTCCAGCTCTAAAGAAGGGATATTCTTGGGGGAAGAACAGGGGAGGACTGTTCAAGCCTCAAACTGAAGGCAGTCATGAGATTGATGCAAACGAACTGAAAATGGATGAGAGGCGCCCGGGTGGCTTAGTCAGTTAAGACCCACTCAGGTCACAATTTTGTGGCTCATGGGTCAGGCCCCATCGGGCTCTTTGCTGACAGCTCAGAGCCTAGAGGCTGCTTCGGATTCTGCATCTCCCTCTCTCTCTCTGCCCCTCCCCTGCTCATGCTCGGACTCTCTCTCAAAAATAAACATTAAAAAAGAAATGTATGAGATAGTCAATGTAATTATCAGTGGTGTGCATCTGTCACCAAAATAGAAGTAAGCAAAGATGAGAAAGGCAAAGAGGACGGAAAAACAGGTGGAAAGAAATACAAAAAGAGCTTCTCTGAAGTCATACTATCTACAGAATAGTATACATAAACCCATCCATAGGCCAAACAAGTTATTTTTGAAAAACAGTATAGAGAAACAGTCCCGAGGTTCAAAGGTACATATGTAGTGTCTACTGTGCAGTTTTACTTAAATAATGTAAGAAATCCCTAAAATTTACTTTTTTATTCCCATGAGTTTCATTTCAAGTCTGCACCTTTAACTTTTATCAACTCTTGTCTCTCTTGGTGAACATCTACAAGCAAGCCTTCACCGGAAAACTAACAAACAAGAACAAACTTCATTTAAGGAGCTACCAAACTGTCACATTTCCATAGGGTAAGCAAGCAAAAGTTACGCAGCTGGAACACCGTTAAGTTCTCCCTTATAGGAAGGCAGGGGCTCTGCCCAGCCAACCTCTCCTGAGCCTTGTTACTTTCAGTTAGACAGACAGAAACACACCTAACAATCCCCTAAGCCTCATTTTATTCATGAGCTTTAACCACCTCCTTTACATGTTAGCCCAGAGGCTACCCTGACACAGCGAAACTGACCTGGCATGTTTCTCTTCTACCCAGTGGCCACCAGGGGAAAAGAGTCAGATAGGAACCCAGAGAACTAATCACTCAGGGCAGCACGACTCTCACAACGAAACTGTGACCCTGTGAGCAAAAACCCCTGCCCATCTTCTCCATTATACCACTTCAAATTTCTCACGTTTCTTCAGCAATTCCTTTTAAAAAGATTTAAAAAACCTACAGGTGCCAGGCGCTCAACAGATGTTCAATCAATGCTCGTTGAGGCTACTGTGCACCTAACACCAATCACCTGGTTTAATCCTAAAGCCAACTCTATCAGCCCAAATAGTATCCCATTTTAGAGATAAGACAAATAAGGCTTACAGGAGGTTACAAGATCCTCCCAGAGGCCTTTAACAATGAGCCAGAGGAAACATGTGAATCCTATTTTCACCGACTCCAGGACTGCATACAGCAGAGACACAAGACACCTGAAAACAACGCCTAGAAAAATTCTAAGGGTGACCTCTCTGCCCAGGACTCATTGCTGCTTAACCACTGCCCAAAGAATAGCTCATCCCTCCCCGTTCCAGGCGACACTGCTGCAGGGCCCACTCACACACAGGCTGCACGGGGTCTCTGTCCCCTAAACTCCCCACGAATGTATATATGGAACGGGTGAGAAAGGTGGATGCCTGTGTCCATCTGTTAGTTATTTTCTTTACAAGACTAATCATTATGTTATACCACTTCCCTTTTTTATTGGAACAGGCTTATTAGAACACCATTAGTTCAGGGGGGGCAGAAGCTAAGCTATAGCAAAAGAGCTTGAGTAAACAAAGAGTAGGAAGACTTGTGTCGTGTTTTCAAAGACTCAAGTGGGTGACTGACCCCATGGGTTAAAGCTGCTCAGGTTGACCTCTGTATCCAGTGGTGCCTATCATGGTGCCTGGCACAATGTGTCTAAGAATGTGTGGAGCTAAACAGCAAGAATACACTCGGAAAAGATTCTATTTTCTTTCTACCATCAACCACTCGGTAAATTATTAGCATGAAAATTAGAGAAATGAGCCACTACTCCATCCAGGATTCCATTTCTTTAATTCTTTTTTGTTTTACTGGATTCTCTTTTCATAGGATCTGTTTTATGTTCTGTGTGTTCTACACCAGACCTATGAAAATGGGAGTCACGGCATGGGAAGAACACACTTCATCAACATGGACCGGAAGCCATCAAACCAACTAGAAGGAGCCAAAGGAAGAGGATGGGAGAAGATGTTTAATCTTCCAGGCCTTGGTTTCTCCGCCTGTAATATGGAAGGTAATGGTTTGTTGTACCTACCTCACGGGGTCTGAGGATAAAATAAACACCTCCAATTAACACAGTGCCTGCATATATAAATAACAGCCCTCTAGAAACATGTATGAGACCTCACAGGAAACAGTGCCTCGGAAGAAAATGCTTTTCTTATTGTGGCCATAGTGTATGAGCCTGGAGTCAGACACTGGGCTCAAATCCCAGTTTTATACTTGGAATCTCTGTAAATTCTGGACTTTACCTAACTTTTATCTAACATGTTTTTTAAAAAAGAGAGATCTACCTAATGAAAAAGATGGAGAAGCTCATATACATACGTACATAAAGCACCCTAAGTGTATGGCACCCAACATAATTCAATGAATACTTCTTTTCCTTTCAAGCTCCTGGTTCTATACTCTAATGCATAACAGCCTTATAGATTCTTAATTTTTATTTTTTTTTACATTTTATTTATTTTTGATAGAGACAGAGCACAAGTGGGGGAGGGGCAGAGAGACAGAGACACAGAATCTGAAGCAGGCTCCAGGGTCTGAGCTGTCAGCACAGAGCCCGACGCGGGGCTCAAACCCACAAACCTCGAGATCATGACTTGAGCCGAAGTCGAACCCTTAGCCAACGAGCCAGCCAGGCGCCCCACGGCCTTATAGATTCTTATGCGTCAAATATTTTTACAGACAGGCAAGCATTATTTCCAAATGCAGAAGGAACCACTTATGAATAAATATCATCAGAATTCCCAATTCAAAAAGTTCAGTTCTAATTATTCAATTAAGAGTAGCTAACATAATGTAAACCAAATCTTAATTCTGTGTATCAAACATTTAAATTAAATGGATTGACAGCCCACAATTCCTTTAGCTGAACTGGGCTGTTTTGTTAGATGCACTAGGAAATGGTTATTCGCTGAAGCTTTTCCAGAAACAGAAAATACACTGGAAGGTGAACACTGTGATAGATACATTTCAAAGTGTTTGCACATCTGGAAAGCCTTCTGATACAATTGTCTATTAGATTCACTTACCTCCAGGAGTTCTGAAATGGACAAAATCGTTTCTGGGATTTGGTGCTTGATACAATTTGATCTGGGTGGATCCAGCAGAACAAAAAGAATGCCTCCCAAAAACCTGGGAACAATTTTGTTAACTTGGGGGTCACGGAAAAACTCATTCTTTTTCAATACAAGCTCACTGTTGGTTTTCAGAAAACTGAAAAGTTTTGATGGCTGACAAGACAGCCTCTCCAATCTTGAATTCACCCACAAAACCAACACATATTGAAAGCTTACAGCGCACATGGCAATCTTGTGTCCAGGGCACAGCCCTGAAGAAGAGGGACGTGCTTCCTCCTGGGGAGACACAATAAACAGCCCTTCCAATTATTTAGTTACAGCTTTGATAAACACCATGCAGGAGGAGGACCAAAGTGAACATCTCAGGGCACCAGACCTCATCTACGAGGTGAGAGAGGGCTTCGTGGATGTAGGAGTGCTTGAGCTGGGATGGGAAGGATAGAAAGGTTATCTAGTGATGAGCAAACCTTAAGTGCTGGCATAAAGGCAGGGGCAGAAGGCGACATTTCAAAATTTGTAGATTATCTAGTGATGAGTATTTGCAAAGACTTGTAAGTAGAGAAAAGATCAAGTGTAAAGGCCCGGGGGCAGAAAGGAGCATAGGGTCATATTCATGGAACTTCCTGAGACTCAAGAAGCTGGGAAGAGAGAAGCAACAGGGTAAGAATGCAAGCAGACAGACAGGTGGTGGCTGGCAGGATCCAGAGCACCACGGACCTTACAGCCACGCAAGTGAAACTAGAAAACAAATGAAGGGTTTCAGAAGGCTTCAGATTGACATTTCTGTTTTTCTTTTAAGTTTGAGAGAGAAAAAAGAGGACGCATATGCACAAGCAGAGGAGGAGCAGGCAGAGACGGGGAGAGAATCCCTGGCAGGCTCCTCGCTTGTCAGCACAGAGCCTGACACGGGGCTCAAGCTCACAAACTGTGAGATCATGACCTCAGCTGAAATCAAGAGTCGGACACTTAACCAACTAAGTCACCCAGGCGCCCCTCAACCTGACATTTCTAAGAGATTATTCCCGGTGCTAGGTAATTGCATGAGAGCAAGAAAATACGTAGTGGGAGCAGTTGTGGTATAGGCAAGAGGTGGTGGTGGCTGACATCAAGACTGATTTTGTTACCGAGGTGATATCTGGCAGTGTCTGGAGACACCTGTGATCATCCCAACCTGAGCAGTGCTACGGACATCCAGCAGATAGATCCAGGGATGCCGCTAAAGATCCTATAAAACAAGGAACACTGTTCCTCCCCCCCCCCCCCCCCCCCCCCCCCCCCGCAACACACATACAATGAAGGATTATCTAGCCCAAAATGTTAATAGCTGGAGTTGGAAAACCGGTGGTTTGAACCAGGGATATCACTGGATGGGGAGGCAGAGCAGTAAATAGATTCCAAAAGTATTTTGGAGGGGCACCTCGATGGCTCACTGGGTTAAGCGTCCGACTTCGGCTCAGGTCACGATCTCACGGTTCGTGAGTTCCAGCCCCGCAATAGGCTCTGTATTGACAGCTCAGAGCCTGGAGCCTGTTTCGGATTCTGTGTCTCCCTCTCTCTCTGCCCCTCCCCCACTTGCACTCTGCCCCTCTCAAAAATAAACATTTAAAAATTTTTTAAAAAGGGTTTTGGACAGAAAATCACTAAGACTTAATGACGGACTGGATACAGAAATAAAAGTGCAAAGGTACCAAGGAGGAGTGCCCGGGTTTTCAGTAATTTTCAAGACAATTTATGCTCAGAACTTTCCCTTGCTTGGAAAGCCAGAGAAGTCTATGAAATGCTTTTTCTCTTAGAATCAGGTAGGTCAGTCAGGGTGGAAAAACTGAGGCTGGCAGCAAAACTCTTGAACTTATTCAACCAAACCGTCATCACCATGTCTGTTGTGGCCCAGAAGCAGCTTCTGATTGGTTAAAGATGCCTGGTCAGGCCGTAGTTAACCACTGTGTAACTGCTGGGTAGGTCTGGGTTTTAGAACTTTACCCCGATCTTTTGTAAAAGGAGACTAATATGTGTTCATCTAAGTCTGTACTTGAACCCTAACTCTTCATCCAGAAGAGTAGCTAACCCAGCCTGACAAGCAGAGCAGCATCACCTGGGAGCTTGTGAGAAATACAGACTCTGAGGCCCCCAAGCCGGCCCTAATTGATCGGTATCTTGAGGAGGTAAGACTCGGCAATCTGTTTTAACAAGCTATCTGGGTGATTTCCGATCACAGGGATGTTTGAGAAGCAAGCCCTAGTACCCATTTTAGAGCAGGAGAAACAACGTCTATGTAGGTCCAGCACAGACAAATCCTCAACACTCAGCGAGCGTCCAAAACCCAAAGGTTAAGGTAATTTTTAAAATGCAAGATCATTTTATGGAACAAGGTCTAGGTCTTGAAGGGCTGGTAGGGAAAATCTTCTAAGTGTTTCTTATCTACTTCAGCTTGGGACAGATAAACATTACGACTTTTAAAAAAAAAAAAAAATCAAGTGTTGTGCATCAGAGTTTCCAAGCAATATAAATCCTTCTGCCTTTTGGAAGAGAATAAACAGTACCCAGCAGGAACAGAGAGTCGACCCAATGAAATAAACAAGTTCTTAAACAGCTCGCAGTGGGAGAGGTTTTTCTGGCTGATGCAGGAACAGCAAAAGCTTTTCAGCGAGGGCCACTGAGGGTTAACTTTGGGGCAAGAGGAGCAAGCTTCCCTGAGGCCTCAGTTGAGGCCAGCCAGGGTCTGAAGCCAGAGAGAGGAACTTGTGCAAACTGCAGGCCAGGCCATTCTTGGCTGTCCTTGAGGCTAGCGCTGGGGTGCATAGGAGTCCCAGGGCAGGCTCCAACTCCAGACCCGAACTTTCTCTGTAAGCTCAAAAAGCAACAACATCTCTTGTCCCTAAGCTTAATACCCTTGATTATCTTACTGGCTCACCCAGCACAGCTCCAAACACAACCACAGTTCAGATTCAAGTATCCTATTTTTGATTCTGAGAGAAGGTTTAACCAAACACTCCAGAAAGAAAACAGAAAGGCAAGAAGAAATAATAAACTAGCCTAACAATGAATGATGTATCAACTCCAGGGTAGTGAATGGCTTATTTATAAATAAGCATCACTTAAAACTACGCAGGAAGTTCGCATGACAGCATAAACAAGAGAAACTCAGGAACTCTTCTGCTGCAAACCCGGTGCCTGCTAGAGGACCAAGTCTTGCCCTCTGTTTTGGTGAGCAGGCTCACACCAGTCTTTTGTATGCCTGTGCAGTCCTGGGTGAGCCTCTCAGTTGTAAATATTTGCCCTTCGCCCAGAGCTGGCCAGCTGCTCAGACTGAGGCTGACAGGCCAGGGGGCCAGGATGGGGAAGGGAGGAGCGGGGAGAGGGAAAACTTGCAGGCCTGGTGTGTGCATAAAGAGGGGGTTGGGAGAGGGCAGAGAGAGGCGAAGCAGATGCAGGCCCCTGGGGCAAAAATGCTCTCCCGCAGCCATATGGAACAGGCAACCACACAGTGGCACCACGCCCCTCCCCGTTTGCATAAAACGTGGCCTTTACAATCAGGAAAACCCTGGTTCTCAAGAGGCGATTTTGCACGCGTCCAAACACACACCCCACCCCCAGAGAACACCTGATAATATTTGGAGACATTTTTAGTTGTCATGTCTTGGAGGCAGGAGTGCTACTAGTATCTAGTGGGTAGAGGCCAGGGAAGCTGCTAAACATTTTACAATGCAGAGGACGGCCTCCTCCAATAAAGAATGATGGGACTCAGTATGTCAATACATCCCAACGCTGATAACTTCGATGTAGAACCCGAATCCTCACTCTGTTCCCGGAGTCACAGTATGACTCTGGACAAGTTCTATGACCTCTCTGAACCTGCTTCCTCCACCTGAAAGGATTAAGTAGATAATGCCTGTAAAGTGCTTCCCACAGTTGCTAGAACATAATAAACACTCAAAAAATGGGCCTTGGGTTTACACTGAGAGGCAACACAATAGTGCTTATGACCCTGGGCTGGAAAGACAGGCACATGAGCATTCAGAAGGCAACTCTGGCACTAAAAGCTATGACCCAGGTACACGCCTGCCCCTCACAGGGGCTCAGTCTCTTCATCTACAAAATGCGAAGCATCCCAGCTGCCTCACTTGATTAAAAAGGAAACACCTGAGAAGTACTTAGCATAAGGCCTAGAGCAAAGCAAGCCTTCACTCAGGGTGACCGTTGTAATTACACCAACTATCAGCTCAAGGGGATGGCCCCAGGGGGATGTTAACACTTTGTTGAGCACACACTCTCCACCCAGCACAGGGCAGGTCTTTGTAACTATTCTCTCCCAGTAGGCTGACAACCACCCATTGTACATTTAGGTAAACTGATGCATCTGGATGTTAAACCTCACAGTCACTCAGTTGGTGTGCAAAACGCCCAAGTTCTAAAATAATTGCAATTTGAAAGAACTTCCTCTCAATTATTACTTTATGATTGGTGGCACTTTCTTTTTTTCTGGAATCCCCTCATGAACGCCACAGACGGGGCCTGGCTGTGTTTTACCCGTGTCACATCTCTAGGGACCAGTTTCTAACTTTAGAGAGGCTATGCAGCTTGCTCAAGGTCAGCCAGCCAGTTGGCAGCAAAGCCCACGTCTGAATCCAGCTTTCACTCCAGGGGCCTGTCTTCTGGAATCCTTCTGAACTTATTCAGAACTGTGTGTTTCATTTGCTCTTTCTGAAATTCCTAAGGATGCATGGATACAGTTACCCTGTGTGTCGATATCTCATGCTTGGTGCCACAGGTATAGAGAACCTTAAGAAGTTAAGCAACTTCCCCAAGATCACCTAGCTGATCTGAGCAGCAAAACGTCTGACTTTGGAACTGCACTCATTCTTACTCCACGCTGTGGGGTCCTTTTAGTCTTTCCAGACCCCCGGAAGCTGCTGTAGCTACATTTCACCCCGTGTATGTGATCTGCAGGGACCATAGTTTCCAAGCTTAAACTGTTTCAGCGGCCCGCTCTTAGTGATACAGTGAGTAAGCAGTGGAAGGAGGCGACAGGGATGCTCCTGGGAAGTTCCAGGCATCCCGGTGGCCAAAGGGACCAGGAGGGGCCCTGGGTACCCAGGGGAGCCCGGCAGGGGGTTGGGGCCGGTGGCGGGCGCCTACCTTGCCGCCGGGCGGCGCGGCCACGCAGCGGCTGAGCGAGTCGAGGCGCGCGCTGTACTCCGTGAACTTCTTTTGGTAGCGCAGTGCGGTCATCTGCAGCTCCAGCTGCGCCGCGGCCAGCTGCGCCACCAGCGACTTCTCGCGCTTGCCGGCGCGCAGCGCCTCCTTCTTGAGCGCCTTGTGCAGCGCGCCCAGGCGGGCCTGCAGCGCGCTGTTATGCGCCCGCAGGGCCCTGGCGCAGCAGTGGCCGCCCGCGCGCTGCTCGCCGTGCGTCAGGGGCAGCCCGCAGCCCTCCTGGCAGCGGCCCACCGGCCGCGCGTCGCACGCGTCGCGCATGTGCGCCTCCACGTCGCGCCGCAGCAGCACCTGGCCGCAGCCCGCGTGGCGGCAGCGCGCGGGCGCGAAGTCGCAGCGCTCGAGGTGCTCTGGCAGCTGCTGCAGCTTGACCACCCGGCCGCAGCCTCGCGCCGCGTGCGCGCACTTGATGTCCAGCTTGAGGATGAGGCGCTTGAGCGGCAGGACGTGGTTGAGCTCCTTGGCCGACAGGCGACCGCGGCAGCGCGCCGGGCAGCTGCCCTCCTGCACCACCCAGGGCAACACGCAGCCGGCGCAGAAGACGTGGCCGCACGGCGTGGTCAGCGGGTCCTCCAGGACCTTGTGGCACAGCGCGCACTTCAGGTCCGGGTCCACGTCGCCGTCGAAGCGGTCCAGCTCGAAGCCCATGGTGGCGGCCGGGGCCCGGGGTCGCCGCCGGGCGGCCGGCCGCCCCCTCCCTCCCTGCGAGGCAGCCCAGACGCGCCGGCTGCGCCTCCCGCTCGCTCGCTCGCTCTCCCCGGACTGAGCCTAATTGCTCCAGACTTCCTCGGAAAATGCCCGAGGAACAGGACTCCTCCAGCCGTATATGCGCGAGCGCGTGCGCACGTACATCCTGCCTCGGCTGTCTCCGGCCCGCCCCCTGCCACAAGGAGGAGGCAGAGGAGGATGGGGAGACCCCGAGAGAGGACTGGCCTGCCCAGGACGCCAGTCTGAGCCCTTCTCTCCGGCGACTCCTCTCTGCTCTCTTGCAGTTTTTGCTATAGGGTACCAACACAGGCCAAGAAAAGCTCACTGAGTTTGGAGCGGAGGCTGCTGTTGCCGCCCAGAGACTTCTCCTGGAGCCCCTTCCGGGACAGATCGTGACTTTTAACTCCCCTCCCCCGCCCTCTCTTTTCTTGGCTGATTGCAGAGAACGAAAAATATTTTGGGGTCAGCTATCTCAGCACTTACGGTCTTTATTTATTTCATTCCAGGGAAAGTTACTGAGCCTGCGGAACGCTCCAGCAACTGCAGTTCCGACCCGAGGTTCTGCGGACCCCAGGATTTGGGCAGGCCAAGGATTCCAGGACCAGAGGGCGAATCTGCAGGGGGGAATCTGCGGGGAAGAGAGCTGCTCACAGGCTGTCGGGATGGGAGAGGGTAGAGTCCTGGCTCGGTCCATTTCACTTAACACCTCTCAAGTGTCCGCGCTTCTAAATCGGTCCCTTTAAAAATCATCAGTACGATGTTGTGAGAGAGTGTTAGCGCCATTTAAAAATTGTTTTACTGCATGACAAGAGAAGTAACGCTGGTCCTACAAAGTGAAAAATCGCACAAGTATAAATCTGAGAGAAGTTCCCCATAACCCACCCTCACATCCCCAGTCATGTGAACTGTGTTCAGTTTTTTTTTTCCTTTGTTATACACAAATATTACTTTGTTATATTTCCATTTTCCACTTAGGGGACACTCAGGCTGGGAGAAGAAAAAAAAAAGTGCTGTCAGATGTCCTGCAGCAGTGTTTCTCAAATTTTAATGTGGAGGTGGATTCTGATCCCGATCCCGTAGGTCTGGGGCGGGGCCTGAGAATCTCCGAGTTAAAACAGCTTCCAAAAAGAGGCTGATGCTTCCGGTGGCTGTACCTCCACCTTATTGGAAAGTGGCCATCCTTGAACCTGGACTTTTTTCCTTCTACTCAGGGTCAGTTTTTCAAGCAGTGTCGTGACACTTGTAGTTTTCAGCAATACTCCAGCGTGTTGAAGGAATACGTTGAGATTGCAAGTTACATGATAAAATACATAGCATCATCCATGGATTTGGTGATTTTCTTTTTCTCCCAGGGTTATAGACATTGATGAGAAACATGCAGTCCACACCAGTAAGAAAGAAACCAAGGGAAAGAATTCTCATTTGGACCCTGCTGGCAGTTTCTGAATAGTGAAGTGGAAAAGTTGGATCTCTGTGTTTAGTGTGGCTCTGAGGTCTAGAAAGTGGGATTACAACATCCATTTTGTCTAATTGCTTTTACTTCTCTCCTTTATCTGGCTGCTACAGCCCCATGACCTTCACTAGTTAACTGCTTCACCAGAGTGAAAGGATTCCCTTGATGTCCATAGGATTACTTGTTTTGAAATGACCTTTAAAAAGATGTCACTGACTAGGTTTTTCAATGCATCATTGAGGTCACTGGACAGTGTTCTTTAATCAGTGTTGGTGGCATTTGCTGTTTGTGGTAGAGGCTTTCTTTTCATTGCTGTAATCAATTAACGCATTTCTTTGATAGTACATGGGGTGGAATATAATTGGCCTTTGTTCAGAAAAGCATGTGCCAGGAATCCTCCATTAGTATATTTATTAAGCAGCTCACAGGTTCTCAGATAATGAGTAAGAAACACATTCTTTTCAACAAAGGTGTGTGGGCTTGTCAGTTTCACAGGGTGGGCTAGTGTCAACAGGGGGATAATCTTCAAACCAAACTGGTTTTGAGAAACCGGGGGAAGCTCATCATACACCATAAATGGGAAATCAGTGCTTGCTTTGGGTGTAAGCTTCTTTTAGGAGCCACCCACCACCACCTCCCCCTGCAGCCGACTGAGAGGCTGTTGATAAAATGCTACAGCTGAGGCCTACGAGAAGCTGTGGAGGAGTGTGGATCAGCTTCTTTGGGCAAAAGCAAAGTCTGGCAGAGCCACTCCTTATTGGTTAATTTTAGTATCAAAAATTTTGGAGGTCGGAATTAAAAAACACCTCCTAGAATGTCAGAGTTGGCGGACCATGCATATTATTTAGGGGCTAAATTTAACAGGGGGGCTGAGAACTAGAAAAGTTTAAAACAAGTACAGTTTAAGGCAAGGTTTCTCAACCTTGGCTCTACTGACAGCCAAGCAATTCTTTGTTGTGGGGGCTTGTTCTGTCCATTCAACAACGTTTAGCAGCATCTCTGGTTACTGCCCACTAGATGCCAGTGACAACCCCATCCTCACACACACACACACACACACACACACACCGGCCAGATTTTGCCCAGTGCCCTGGGGGCAAACTTGCCCTGGATTGAGAACTGCTGCTGGTTTACGGCAACCTTTCATTAGGTCAGGCAAGTACTAGCAGCCCACAACCCCTGCTAGCTGTAGAATGACCTAGGGA
Source organism: Prionailurus viverrinus (assembly GCF_022837055.1). Classification (NCBI taxonomy): domain Eukaryota; kingdom Metazoa; phylum Chordata; class Mammalia; order Carnivora; family Felidae; genus Prionailurus; species Prionailurus viverrinus. The sequence continues at coordinate 40,163,160 of NC_062562.1, forward strand.
ATGCAGCACAGTCAGAGAATGGTGTTAAATTGGAAAGCTGAGACAGCACACTCATAAACGTGAATACAAGCTTAGGAAGGTGAGTGTTGGGTCTGGCAGGCCCTCTGAGAAAACTAGCTAGTTTTTCTGACCTGGATGAGATACTAACTCAACAGTCGCAGAACCAGCTGACTGTTCATAAACATGATTCCTTGGGGACAGGTGGATCGGTCATTTTGCAAACGATCCTTTTTTTTTTTTTTTTTAAATATTTAGTTTGGGGAGAGCACAAATTGGGGAGGGGCGGAGACAGAGGGGGACAGAGGATCCCGAAACAAACTCTGTGCCGACAGGCTGAGCCCCATGTGGGGCTCGAACTCACGAAATGTGAGATCATGACCTGAGCCCATTTCAGACTTGCAACCCCACTGAGCCACCCAGGTGCCCCTGCAAATGATCCTTATGGCCTCCACCATCTTTGCCATCCCCCTTCCCTCTTACAGTCAGGTTTGGCACTTCCTCACCAAAAGTGATCCCAAGCCTAACTGCAATGCTACGTCCACTATCACCCTGATTTTGGCTTTTGTCCTCACGGTCTCTTCTATCGGATTGTGCCAGATGATAATGTGTGCCCTGTTGAGAGCTAGTACTCTGTGCGAAGCATTGTGCTCACTACTTGACCTTCATTTTTTCATTAACCCTCACAGCACATCACAAAGTACTTGTGTGTGTTGTTGGCTCCAGTTTACAAGTGAAGAAACTGAGGTTTACAGAGATTCTGTAAGTTATCAAAACAGCAGTCAAGAATATAGACAGAAGGATTCCACAACCCTCACACTTAACCTCCGTGACAACTATGTGGTTTCCTGCATAACTCTTAACTCGGGAGTTACTACCTTACAAATGATGTAGAAAATCACTCCATGCCTTCAACATGACTCACCTGCCTCTTCCCTCCGTCAACCCTCAGCTTCCCCTAGGCTTTAGATAATTTGTGTGTTCGGTATTAGAGAAGGCAAAAAAGTCAAGATTTTTTGCTTTTTTTGGCAGCAGCTTCCCTAGGCTTAACTACTTACATTCTACTAGCTGAAATAGTTCCATACATACAATTTAATTAATAAACCTTTTTTTTTAAACCAACCAGAAGTACTACCAGAGAGTAGTAAGCTGTAGTAGTCACAGGTGAACAGGTGTGACGCATCTCAAGCAGATTGCTTGCCTCCTAACATAGCCAATGTCAGCCCTTCTAGGGCCTGGGGTGTTTCATTTGGCCTTGGGCAGGAAGAAGAATGGGTAATTTTTTATCCTAGAGACTTGAAAATTTGGCTAAGTCAAGATGAGCTACCACAGTGGGGGGCATTGGCTAGAGAACAGGGGGAGTTGTGAAAAAGCTTCTTACAAATTTGTGCAAGACTCTGGTGCTGCACAGTGGTGAGCCCTCCTTTCCTGTCCCTTCAGATGGGACTAGCTTGTACAGCACCACGTATATTCCCATGTATAACATTCATCACACTTGGAATGCCTTAATTTCCCCAATAGTTAATTAATTCATAGCTTCTGTATGCTAAGAAGGTGCTGTTGTGGCACTGGGGTGACAGGGGTGAACCAGATGGGCAATGGTGCCCAGCTGAGTCCTCGTTCCACGGTGCAGAAAACCAAGTATCAATAAACAAATAAGTGACCGACACCATGATGGTATGTTGGAAGTTCTCTACAGCAGTGCTGATCAAAGTGTGGTCAGAGGCGTGGCATCACCTGGAGACCTGCTGAAACTACAGGATCTCAGGCTTCCTCCTGGATGTACTGAGTTAGAATCTGCATTTTAACAGTGTCCCCAAGTGGTATGTATGCACCTAAAGTTTGAGAAGCCCTGCTATAAACACTATGCAACAAGCTGTTGTGCTAGAGAGAAATTAGAGGAGCCCATTCCAAATAGGGAAGTCTGATGAGAGGAGAAATGGGAGTTGTTTGAAGGGCGAGAATGAGCTGGCAATAGTCAGCGAAGAACATTCCAGGCAGAAGCGGCAGAAAGTGCAGAGGTCCAGAGGGAGTCAAGCACTTGGTTTAAGTTAGAGCTTGCGTAGGACCTAAAACAGGGTGAGAAAGGGGAAGGATAGCATTGAGTAAGGGTAGAGAAGTGGGTAGAATTCAAACATCCAGGGCTGGCAGGCCACACAGCAGACTAAAGGGTTTCAAATGACCTGAGAGTGCCGGGTGGCATGGGTAGGTTTTGGTAGCAGAGGGGCACAGCTTGATCAATGTCCACCTCCCCACCCCCATTCTATTCTAGAGCAGGGCTACCGTATCCATCTTCTTTCCCACATATTTAACACTTAGTAGAGACTTAAAAATGCTGAACAAACTGCTCCCTCTTGCTACTCGATGTAAGTTTCTGCTTCTAAAATCCTAGGCACAGATTGGTGCTACCATGCAAGGTATTTGTATCACATTATTAATTAAATAGACTTCTGTGGCCTGTCATCATTTAGAACATCATTCCCATAACAAAATCTATCCTGAATTTTGAACTCCCACAGAAAGAGCTGGATCATTATCTGGTTGTGAACTGAGTGGCTTTTTTTTTTAACAGAAAAGGTCTGTGTGTGTGTGTGTGTGTGTGTGTGTGAGACAAATGTGATTCAAAACACTTGTGACCTTGTAGACATTTGGAGCTAGAAGGGAGCTTCTCTTTTATCCCACAAATACTGCTCCCCTGTCATGTAGAGAGCATAGAAGACAAGACATATGAAAAAGGACACAGGATCTAGCTCTTACCTTAGTGAATTCACAGGGCCCCAATGTTGCCAGCTGGATGAACTCACCATTTAGTTTTCATACTAAAACAAATGTATTAAGTATCGTATCCAATGCAAACTACACGGTATCAAAAGGGGACATGAAAGCTCAAACAAATTAGATGGCTTTCTTTTAAAAACATTTTTTTATTAATGTTTATTTATATTTGAAGGGGGAGGGGCAAGGGTGGGGGGGGAGACAGAATCCAAAGCTGACTCCAGGCTCTGAGCCATCAGCACAGAGCCTGATGTGGGGCTCAAACTCAAGAGTCATGAGATCATGACCTGAGCCAAAGCCAGATGCTTAACTGACTGAGTCATCCAGGTACCCCTAGATGACTTTCTAAATACATACGATGAAACGTACAGTTGCAGATGCTTGGTTATCCTTACAACCTAGTACCACAGAGAAAGGATTGGATCAAATGTCAGGAGGTGAGTGTTAACTCTGGTTCATTGAGTGACCTAGGTTTAAAGTCTGTGATTTCATATAAATGTGGATGTGTATGTATATGCAATTCAGTGAGGGTAAGCAAACTCCAAATTCTCTAAGATTTAACACTAAATGTGTTTCTTACTCTTGTCCAGTATAGATATCCATGTGGTCATTGGGTGCCCTCGTTCCTTCCACCTACTGGCTTTCCCCTACTTCAAGGCCTCTCCTAAGACCTGCCTCCATTCAGTGGATGGGGAGAAGAGAAGGGAAGCGAAGGTGTCCATGGAAGGTGTGTGTAGGCAGGACTGGGAATGCTTCCTTCCACCCACAGCCTCCCGGCTGTAATTCAGCCACAGGGCCACAATGACAGCAGGGGATTGTGGGGAGTGTGATCTACCTATGTTCTCAGGTAGGACAAGAATTAGGTTTTGTGTGCATCTAGCCGATCTATGCACGGATGTGTGTGTATGTATACACACACTTATGTACATAAAAATACAGGTGTATATACACACATACATTTATAAGTGCAGGAGAAAAAAAGATTAAGTTTAGCTGAGGAAAACAGAACATCAAAATAACGATGAAGTCTGTAAGCAAAAAATCTCTTTGTCCCTGAAGTAAAAAAGTCGGATTTATATCTAGTAGCACAAAGCTGATACCCTGGCTTCCAGGTCATTGAAGACTTAGGATTCTTTAATCTCCCTAGTCTATTGTCAGTAGGGCCTGGCCTCCCTGCTCACTTTGTGGACCAAGATGACCCCTGCAGAGCCAATCGGTCCAAGAGGAAAAGTGAAGGAAAGAGGGAAAGACCAAAAATTACCCCCCTCCTAATTTAGCCTTCTTTAGGACCTTTCTCAGAATCCCGTCCAAGTACTTTCTCTTACATTACAGCAACAATCCCTACATGCAAAGAAGATTTGTGAAATAAAGTCTTTCATAAGGTGTATGAATACACTGCTTTCCGGTGTATATTGTGAGATATCATTTCCCATCCACTAGGATGGCTAATGTCAAAAAAACGGACAATAACAAGTATAGATGAGGATATGGAGGAATTGGGACTCTCATGCACTGCTTGTGGCTTTGTAAAATGGAACAGCCACTCTGGAAAATTTGGCAGTTATGCAGAATGTTACACACTGGGTGACCAGATGACCCAGCAGTTCCACTCCTAGCTATATAACCAAGAGAACTGAAAATATACACTTGCATGTGAATGTTTATGGCAGCATTATTCATGATAGTCATAAAGTTTAAGCATCCCAAGTATCCATCAACTGATGAATGTGTAAGAAAAACTAATATATAATGGAATATCAGTCACCATAAAAAGGAATGATGTACAGATTCATGCTATAATATGGGTTACATTGAAAACGTTATTCTGAGCGAAAGAAGCCAAACACAAAAGACTACATAATTGTGTGATTCTATTTATATAGAATCTATAGAGACACAAATCAGATTAGTGCTTGTCAGAAGCTGAGAGAAGGAGAAATGGGATGGATATGGAATTTCTTTTTGAGGTGATGAAAATCTTCTAAAATTAATCTTACAGATGGTTACATAACTTTGTGAAGGTATTAAAAGCCACTGAATTGTATACTTTAAAAGGGTGAATTTTGGGGCCCCTGGGTAGTTCAGTCAGTTAAGTGTCTGGCTCTTGATTTTGGCTGAGGTCATGATTTCACAGTCCGTGAGTTTGAGGTCCACATCGGGCTTTGGGCTGATAGTGCAGAGCCTGCTTGGGATTCTCTCTCTCTCTCATTCTCTCTCTCTCTCTCTCTCTCTCTCTCTCTCCCTTTCTCTCTCCTTCTCTCTCTCTGTGCTCCCACTTTGTGTTTTCTCTCAAAATAAATAAATAAACTTAAAAAAACAAAAGGGTGAATTTCACAGTATGTGAAATGTATCTCATATACCAAATGTTCAATAAAGCTGTCATAAAAATACAAAAATATTAATAGCGTTCAGCTAATAAGGAATGGATATTAGATACACAGGGAGCACTCTGCATGTGTCTATATACATGCATAAGCTTTTTTTTCAAAATTATATTTATGAAAAAATGTTTTTTAATGTTTATTTTTGAGAGAGAGAGAGAGAGACAGACAGACAGAGCATGGGCAGAGGAGGGACAGAGAGAGAGGGAAACATAGAATCCGAAGCAGGCTCCAAGCTCTGAGCTGTCAGCACAGAGCCCAACACAGGCTGGAACTCATGAACCAGGCTGAACTAATGAGATCATGACCCGAGCTGAAGTTGAACGCTTAACCAATTGAGACACCCAGGCTCCCCTCAAAATTACATTTATTAAGCTATTATCTATATCTATTAAACTTGTATCTATTAAACTATTTTCTCATCTATGCCAAAAGCTGTATTTTAAGAAAATTATTGATTCGAATTGCATTAGAACTTGTTTTACCATCAACTTTCTGAAAGTCAATTCAACGTGACTCAGGCATTTAAAAAAAAGAAAGAAAAAAGACAAGGCCACATCAATGAAAAGTCCAGGAGGTAGAAATGGCTTCAGGCATCTGAATCCAGGTGCTAACATGAATGTGTTAAGAATCTGCTCTACTCTCCCCTGGACTGGCTTCCTTCTTAGGCAGGCACTCCCCACGTGATTAGACAGAAAACCCTTGCAACCCAGGTTTGCATAGCATGAGCTTATCAACCCCAGCAGAGAGAACATTCTCTTTCTAGTAGTTCCAATACATTTCCAAGGCATGCCTCTTGGGCTGCCTTAGGTCATTTGTCCATTCCTGAACCACAGAGTGGGGACAAACTCACCCAGACCACAAGAAATGAAGGCAGGGAAGTAGCAGTTCCCCAAAGGATGCAGGAATGGGCAAAAATACATGCCCACTAGAGTCTTATTACAGAAGTCATCACTCAGGGTGGAGGGAGAAACACTGTCTGTAAAATATATGCATAACCATTGTCTAGGGATGAATTTCAAAACAGCCAATCAGCTCACCTAACCATTATCAGTTTTACCCTCCCCGACTTGAAGCAATTGCCTGTGAAGGGAAAACATATACACATAATTATGGCCATTCAATAAATTCAAAACAGCTCCATGCAACAATGGACCCTCCTCCTTCAGCTAAATCACATGAAGGTACAGTTTCTAAAGTCGAACTTAAGCTTTTAAAGTTTAAAAGACACCTGTCGTGTATATCAGTGCTGGATCCCTAAGACCTATGACAGTGTTTGGCTCACATTTGGACACTCACAAAATATGTTGACTGTCTATGTAACTTACTCAAATATTTGTTGGTCCAGAAACATTTTGCAGGTTTCTAAATTCTCAGAGACTCTTGATTATTCCTAGCAGAAAAGAAAAGAATGTGATCTGAAGAGCGAATCCTTTGATCACATGGAACCCCCATTAAAAATAAGATGACTCAGTCATCACAGGGGTATCGGAGGGTAAAAATAAATCATAAAAAGGAATATTCATAAATGAAAACCAGAATCCCAACCTTCGCTAATAAACATGACATTTTCAATTTGCAAAATCTGTTTTTCCAATATTTAAGTTTCACTTTACAGTGTCGTCTTTAAAACAAGCAAGCTCTTTAACCTCCTTGCAGGTCAGGCCTGTGATCTAGGAACTCATTAATTGTAATTTTTCTCCTGGCACCTTCTCCATCACTCTCATTTACTCTGTCTGTAAAATGATGATAATAATAATCTGTGCTCACCTAACATTCGGTAATAATTGCTAATTAACTAATTTTTATATGTAGAAACCTGTGAAGACTTTACACAGGTGCTAAGTTATTATTTTAGGCTTGGTGGGGAGGGGGGAGAAGATCCGACTTTCTGTTTGCAAGTGTGATGGCTCACACTCTAATGCTGTCCACTCCATGAGGATACAGTATTATAAACTGCTTTCATGTATCATCCACTGCTGATTGATTTGACAAAACCCTCCAGTGTGATATCACTTTCTCTTGTCACCTTGGGTCTCAAATAGTCAGAGCTGTGCTCAGCGTGTTATCTATCAGGGCCTTTTTACAGCAAAACATAACCACTTTAATACTGGCGTCAACAGAGTCTGAGTTCAAATGATGTCGAGTTACAATTCTCGAACTAGTGATTTCCAGAGTGCCCCTTCCTCATCTAACATAGAACACACAATTGCTTTTCATTTACATACTATTTGATTGTATTAAAATAAAAAAGAGAGTTGCCCATGCCCTCTTTAAAAAGGAGAGAGAGATAGATGCTCATTGTTTAGGGGTTTTTCCCTTGCCTTTCCTTTTTATCATTTTTACAACAAAAGAATAAGTTCTTTTCATCTGGGAGGGCTTCAGGCAGAACATTTTTGAGATGTCAGCCAACCGAGAGAAACGTGACATTACCGTTCTTTGAAATCTTGTCTTGAAACTGTGGTTTTGGTACCCAGATCAACCCGGCATTTGGCAATGAAAAAGCTAAAACAAAACATTACTGAAAATAGTCCTACAATGGTATGGTGTTCCTAGGATAATCGTTTGTTATATTTTAACAAACGAAAGTCACTCAAACCTTTCGATCTATTTTCATTGCTGCACAGGAACAGACACGAAACATTTCACAAAGCTGGCCATGAGCTACTTGTTACAGGCGCAAAAAGCAATCATGGAAAAACCTTCAGCAATGGTAACATTTTTCTCTACAGGTAAAATGGAAAATGTGTCCAAATGCGGGCATACTCTCTGTAATTTTGGCAAATAGCACACTCAGTCTTGACAGTATACACAAAGCCTTAGAAGTTGAATCCAAAAAGATGAAAGAACTCGGAGGACAGTGAGTCAGTTTGTCATTGGTGGGAATCTCTGCAGTAACTTATAATTTATCCACGGGTTGTGTAAGCTTAAAGATGAAGATAAAGCCGCACTCAGAGAGCTCGCCGAGGGGTCTTTAAGTTCTGGGAAGTAAGTGAAATTGTGTTTCTAACTTCTGTAATACATGTTTTGATTTTGTTACTTCCAGAGGGCAGTAATTGACTAGCAAAAACAAGGACTACCCAGTTTGTAAACAGAATTGCCAGTGATAGTCCAAGAATTGCACACAACTCCAGGGACAGCAGCCCCCCTTACCTGAGGGGATAGGTTCCAAGATCCCCTCTCCCCCTGGGGGATGCCTGAAACCATGGATAGCTCTAAACCATGGATAGACTGTGGGGTTTTTTCCCTATACGTACATACCTATGATAAAATTAAATTTATAAATTAGGCACAGTCAGAGATTAACGATAACTAATAATAAAATAGAACAATTATAATAATATACTGTCATAAAAGTTATGGGAATGTGGTCTCTCTCTCCCTCAAAATATCTACTTGGACTCACCCTTCTTTTTTTTTTCTCATTAAAGAAAATGTTTATTTACTTTTGAGAGAGACAGAGAGACAGAGACAGAGCATGAGCAGGGGAAGGGCAGAGAGAGAGGGAGACACAGTATTCAAAGCAGGCTCCAGGCTCTGAGCTGGCAGCACAGAGCCCGACGCAGGGCCCACGAACTACGAGATCATGACCCAAGCGGAAGTCGGACACATGACTGACTGTGCCACCCAGGCACCCCTAGCCTTACCCTTCTTGTGACCTGAGATGATCAAATGTCTGTGGATGCCGTAAAGTGAGGTGAACAACGTAGGCATGGTGATGTAGCGTCAGGCTACCGTTGACCTTCTGACCATGCACCACAAGGAGGCTCACCTGCTTCCATGACCTTGGGTAACCGAAACCACAGAAAGCGAAACTGCAGGTAAGGGCGGGGTGGTGGGGGTGACTATCATAACAAAAACTTAGGAACGCCTTTTGGGAAAAGTCAAAAGAAGTTCCACACTTCGCCCTTTATTTGGGAATGGTAGAGTTTCTTCTTCATGCCAAAACCCCCACACATGGACTTCTGACCTTTTTGTTTTGTGGCAGTCGACAAAAATGAATTGAATTAAATAACATATACATATACACTTAATAGTAACACTGACCCTAAGTCGGTGAATAACACCATTCTACTCATTAGAAGGAGTTTCATCAAAGAAACAATACGAGTAATTGTGCTCCATCTTGGGTCTTGGCAAACGTTCTCTGTAAAGAACCAGGTAGTAAATATTGGCGGCACTGTGGTCCATGTCGTCTCTGTCACAAGTATTCAGCTGTAACGTTGTAGCACAAAAAAGCAGCTGTAGAAAATATGTAAATGAATGGCCGTGGCTGGATTCCAATAAAACTCTATTTTCCAAAGGGTTGGATTTCGCATGCAGGCCTTAGTTTGCCAACGGCTCTCACGTATGAATGCCCTGCCATTTGGGCAAGACAAAAATCAGCTCAACTCAAACCCATTAAGACCATCAGAGTGAGACAGAGGGATGTGGACTTTATACTAAATAGATGTTCCATTCATGTTGATACTTTGAATGAAGGGGACAGTGGAATATTATAAACTTGGGAATCAGAAAAACCTACATTCAATACCGCTTATTGGCTGTATGACCTTTGCAAGTCACTTACCTCAGTTTCTTCATCTGTGAAAGGGAGATGTTATTAGCGCCTGTTTCACAGGGTAGATGTAGATTTGAATGGCATACCGCTGAAATCAGGAAGCCTATGGAAAGTGTGTGGCACAACACCAGGCGTTTCCTGTGCGAGACAACATTAGGACTGAATTAATGACCATAAGGGGGGGGTCAGCATTCTAGTGGAATTGCATTGTCTGTGTTTCCTGAAGTTATCATCTACAAACCGGGCCCAAATTCTCTGCCTGCAATTCGAGGACCCAAATGCCTTTGTATACAGACTCTGAATATGGAGTGATGGACTAATACCCAAAAGGAGTTTTGCTGACACATGTCACCAGAAAGGAATTAGAGGAAGAAAAGTCCCTATCAGAGCTACCTGTGAATCATCACTCTCTTGGCGTTATTTATTATTCTGCGAATTAACCAGTGAGTCCCCACAACAATTTTACCAACCCAAGACATAAATGAACATCAGAAGAATGTGAGGTCCTGTCTCTATAAAAAAAAATGGTGGCAATAGTCATTAAGGCAATCCCTTGAAAGCAAACAGCTGGATGGCACTGTCTTTCAAGGATAAATGTGTCCACAGGGCTAAGTGTAAAAACCAAAGTATCTTTGCCACAGCTCTGTGGCGAGAATAACAGTGAAGATGCCTTCATTACCGGATGCGCATTTCAAACATACCAGGGAGACACTTGTTCCTCCTTTGTTCACAGGGATGAGAGACAGAAACTAGAGAGATATTTTATTGAAGAAAGCATAAGGTCAAGTCTTATTCTCCCCTCTATATCCCCCAGATTGAGCACAGTCCTGGGTATACAATAGCCGCTCAATAAATGCCCAGGACACTCTGGACTGACAGAAGAGAAAGTGCAGTGGCTTTCTCAGGCTTCCAACGGCACGGACACACGGGCTGGAGCAGTGTACTATTCAAAGCCCTTGTGCTGCACTGTGGGGCATATTGGAGACAGTAACCGATTGCATCATATTATATGCTTGGCATAATTATACTGCAGGCTTTTGTCTCCTTTGGTGCCAGTCAGTCTCAAAACACATGCCGCTTCCTCGCTTTGCTTATGTAAAGTGCTGGGGTTGCCCACTTGTTACAATTGGGATTTGTGAACTCTGTGTCCACGGTCTGAGTCACCGCAGCCTGGAGGCTCATGCTTGGGAGAACGGGGATGGCTTTTCCCCAGAGAAGATGGTCAACAATGGGCATTTCTGTCCGGGAAGAAAAAGAGGAAAGTGGCAGACACGGACTGCTTGGGGCCAGATCAGATGGAAACTGTTGATCAAGTTCACCTTTCATTTTTTAAAACATTAATAATCAAGCTGCTTTCCCCCCTCAGTTTTAAAAAGGGAACTCGATCTGAGGAGAGTTACAGGCTCTCCCCTCTAAATCTCCCTCCCATCCATTTACTTCAAGTCTTTGCCACCCTCCTCATCCAAGCCACCAACTCCCTTACCTGGACGATTGCAATAGTTTCCAAAGTTGTCTCTCTACATCCCAGCACACCCCTTTCCATTTCCACATCACTGCCAGAGTGATCTTTTTAAGATGGAAAAATGGTTCTGAACCACTGCTGCTTATAAACATTCAATAGTTTCCCATTTCTTTTAAGAGAAAGAATTGTAACTCTATACCTCGCTTCTCAGGCTGGGCATGATCTCACCCTGCCTCTCTTGCCAGCCTCATTTTGTGCTTCTCTCTTAGTTCTGTGCTGCAGCAAATGCAGGCATTCCCAATTGTCCCTTGGTATCCATTTTCCCTTGTGTTTAAAGAGAGAGAAAAAAAAAAGCTGGGTTTCCCCAGGGCCCACGACTACCCAGCCAAGAGCTACTTTTCTAGTTTTTCTGAGTTCTGGAGAGTAGAACAGAAGGCGAAGTGATATTGTCCCTCAAAAGGAAATAAGCCTGCTCCCCGTATCCTTGCTTTCCCCTCCTACTGGTCAACAAGCAGGCTAAGCACATAGGACCAGGGGAGGATATCCCGTAGGCCAAGCCCAGCGTATCACGATCATGTCAGTAAAGTATGGTTGGAACATAGCCACATCCATGGACTTAGGCATTGTCCGTGGCTGCTTTCACACCACAATGTCAGAGTTGAGAAGCAACAGAGACCATACGAGCTGCAAAGACAAAATATTGCCAGTCTGGTCCTCTATAGAGAAGTTTGCCAACCTGTGCCCGAGGGGTACAGAGCAACAAGACAGAAGGGGCCCGGGTTCATGGCCTTATAGAGCTGACATATCAGCTGACTCACTCCATTTGGGCTGATAAATATAAAAAATAAATCTGTCCTGTTGCATCTTTGGTATCTGGGGCTTCTGTTGGAGAGGTCTTCAACCTGAGCATTACTGAGGTTTTGGGTAGGAGAATTCTTTGTTTTCGGAGGCTGTGTTGTGCGTCGTAGGATGTTAAACAGCAGTCCTGGAATGTACTCACTAGATGCCAGTAGCATCCATTGCCCAAGTTGTAACAACTATAAATATCTCCAGACATTGCCAAATATCTCTTGGTGGATAGAAATTACTTCTAACTGAGAAGCATCGTGTTAGAGCAACTTCACCAGCTATGCTAAGCGTCTCTCTTTCTCCTCAAACCTTCCAGAACCCCTCCCCCACTGCCAGGAAGTCCCCCCACTGCTATCCCTAGCAGAAATGCTGTGATCCACTTCTCATCTGGTTATCTCTCACGTAACTTTCATGTGTCAGCTTCAACATCACTTCCTCACAACCCTCCACTGATCCTCCCACTAAAGAATGCTCTGAAAGTCACCTGTAGTGTCCCTAGGCAACAATATTGTGATTATTGATATATTGTCATTCATAGACACACATAATAAATAAGTGGTTCTTAACTGGCTTACTCATGGGACATTGTAATTTTGTAGGAAAGCAGAGGACCAGTAACTGTAGAGGAGGCAAACCTGAGTCTTGCCATGGTCCTGCCTGGGGGCACTGGGTCCATATTGCTGGTTATAGAATAAGGAAGAAGCAGCCAGGGAGAAATGGGGTCTCTGTACTTCCCAGCTCTAGAATTCCCATAAACCAAGGGACCTGCCTTCCTTCCGTAGCAGCCAAAACATCTGCTAAAGTTAGTGCATTTCTGTATTTCAGAGCAACATATGGATTTCTACTTTGCCTTTGGTTGTGAAATCACTTGCATTTTAACCCTGTCCTTTTCGGCCTGTGAAGCTGTATGTGATATGATTTATTAACCCTGGACTATACTCTTTTAAGTTAAAGATAATCCCTACAATCACATCTTAAATTCACGTGCAGATAAATATGTGCCCCCTACATTCTCCAGCCCCTCCATTTATCCTAATTGAGAGGCTAAACCTTCAGATAGATCTAGATGCTTCCTTAGCACAAGCCATTAAGAGATGTGTGTGGCCTACCTAAGTCCTTTATATTTTTCTCTCTGTTCAGTTAGAGTTTGTCTTCTCTCTCAATCCCTCTCTTTAGACTTCTGCACTTTCACATCCAGAATCTTTTTCTCAAGATCCTTAGCATTCTGTAAGTGAACTTATATACTGTTGAAAATAAGGGCACTCTCTTCATCCTCTCTTAGAAGAACATACACACTAGTCGTGTGCACATGTGCATGTAATGGTTGCAAGAGATATTTGACCACCATACCAAAGGCATGTCTTTTATAGCAGATCTGGTTTTAAGACTGAGTTCCACCAGTTATTAGGATGCCAGTACATCTGTGAACAGTTGTATAAGCTCTGAACCTTGGTTTCCTCATCTTTTAAATGGGTCTAGTATTGCTTGCCTGAAGGTATGCAGGATTAAGGAACACAGTGCCTTGCACATAGTAGGTGTTCAAAGAATATTCTTTCTTTCTTTCTTTCTTTCTTTTTTTCTTTCTTTCTTTCTTTCTTGAGAGTTGGGGAGGCGGTAGATGGAGAAAGAGAGAGAGAGAGAGAGAAGTAGGCTCCACACTCGGTGCAAAGCCTGACATAGAGTTTGATCCCACAACCTGGGGATCGTGACCTGAGGGGAAACCAAGAGCTGGATGCTCAACCAACTGAGCCACCCAGGTGCCCCAGAATATAAGCTATTTCTATGATCCATCCATTCCGTTTTTACCAGAATCCCTGAGACAGGTCACAGACCTTGAGATAACCAGCTGATTCATGGAACGGACAGTGACTGTGCTCTGCTAACCAGACCATAGGGGACTTCATCACTTTACCTTGATTCAAATATCTGAGGGACCCCCGGCAGACATTGTAAGGGAGCCCCTGACAGACATTGTAAGACACTTCTAAGAGCACATGAGGTAAGCAATACCCTTGCATCTTGACACTTGCACATCTGTGACGTGTCACTGTATGCATGCATGAACAAGCACATGTATGCAAACTCATGCCTGTGCTAATATAGACACAAAAATACCACCTGCACACCCTCCACTGAACCTTTGTATCTTGCTCGAGAAATCTTCAGGCTTGCCTCTCTCTCTCCCCTCTCCTCTTCTCTGAAGGTTGTGTAGGGTCATGGATATATGGATGGAAGGTGTACATAATGGCTAAGAAAAAGCCACAGAATAAGGAGAGGGCAGGACAAATTGTGGATTACATCAGAGTGAGGATGAGCTGGAAAGATAGGAATATGAAAAAAGTGTCATATTTTTTAATATTTTGAGAGAGAGAGGGAAAGAAAGAGAGAGAGTGAGCAGGAGAGAGGGGCAGAGGGAGAGGACAGAATCCCAAACAGGGTCCACCCTCAGTGTGGAGACCGACACAGGGCTCGATCCCACAACCTGGGGAAAACAACCTGAGGTGAAATCAAGAGTCAGATGCTGAACCAACTGAGCTACCCAGGTGCCCCAAACAAAGTGTCAGGGTATCTCAAGATGTAAATAATCAAACTAAGAGAACTAAACATTCAGGAATTTTATACTTAGTTGCCATTTACTTGGCACTTACTCTATAACAAAAGTTTAGCAACGAATGTACAAATTATTCACAACAACTCTAACACGGTAGATGCTATTACCTCCGTTTGACAGATGAGGAACTTGAGGCCCAGATTTGCCCAAGACTTCCTGTGGACCTGTGAGTGACGGAGCGGAATTTCTAACTCCTGAGTGCTTGATGCCAAACCCTAAACTCACCAGGGGTAGAGCAAGGTCCCAAGGATTCCACACAGTGAGAAGGCTGAAAATCCTTGAGGTAGCAGGCACTGGCACCCACCCCAAATCCATTTTCCCATCCAGGCCATGACAATATGGCGGGGACATGGCTGCCCAGCCAGGGATAACACTCGTAGCACCGCTTGCATTGAGATGGACCTTGTCACTCATATTCACTAATGGAGTAGATGCGGCCTGTGTCCCCTCAGAGCCAACATTTTTAAGAGGCAGGGGTGCCTCCTTCATGTTCTTTTTTCCCCTCCCTCTAGCTGGATTCCCCAGGCAACCAACAGTGAAGGATGACTGAACTTGGAGACGGAAGGAATCTGGGTCTCTCAATTACCATGTGGAAGCAAGGGAAGCGACAGGCCACCCTCCCTCAGGACACTTCCGTAAGCTAAGCTAAGCAAGAAAACCACTTGTATTGTGATTATGCCATTATCATTTTTAGGTCTTCCTGGTCACAGCCCTTGTACTATCTTAACTCCTACAACTTCTTTCTTTGCCGTGAACAACAAAAATTGCCCCTTGTTGGTCTAAGAAGATAAAAAAAAAAAAAGCCCCCCAACAGCATAAGCAAATGTTAAATGAATCCCAGCTCCAGGAAATAAACATCTCCATAATTTGGAGACAAAACTCATTCAAACATCACTTATGAGACACAGCTATTATTTAGAACTATTTAGAACTGTTTATACTCTCTCCTCTTCCCTTCCGATAAAGCAAACACAGTGAGATACAGAAAATGGGAATAGATAGCAGACGATGTTCATAATATTTCAAACTCTGAAAGGTGTTCTGACGACTAAAATATCTCAAATTAATAATGGGAGAGGAGAGTGAAGTATTTACTTAAAAAAAAAATCGTTAACTTCTTTTTCCTCTGGCCTGAAATGGTTTCTCCTCATTTTCTTCAGTCACACTTTATTCAGTGGAGTGTCTGGCTTTCTGAGCCAGCTTGTCTTATGAATTTTCCAGGTGGTTTGAAATGCAGAGTAATTAAGTGACTCCTGCAAGGTTGCATACAAAGAGCTGCAGCCTTGAATCTGCAGCCTCCTCTCCTGGCCTCTGGGCTTTCCTCCTCCAGGCACCCCACCCTCCATGCACAAAACCAAGCAGAGATGAGGTCTTTTTTTTTTTTTTTTTTTTTTTTGCAGAAACAAGCGCAAAAACCTCCTTTTTAAGCTTCACATTGACGTACTTACTCACCATTCCTAAACTATTGCATCTTAAAAAGTTCGGAAATTCATATTTGGTATGCCAAATCCCGAAAGCCTAGAGATGAAAAACTACCTTAGTGGGAGTTTGTGCCTGTTGAATATGTCCAGACACCTGGAAATAAACTCTCTGCTTTTCTCTCTGCTCCACACTTCATACTTCGTGCTCTAGCGGAGAAAGGGAAAGTGCATGGAATTAAAATGCAGACACGGCACCCGGTTACAGCCCCCCTGTGGTTCTGGCTTTATGCTTTTGTACAACAGGCTCAAACAGAGACAATAGCTAGTACACGAGCCTAATTATTCTGTGTGTGCAAGCCACAGTCTGGACCTGGGTTTGATTTAGTGCTTTTCAATAGAACTTAGAGAAGATGGTTAAGACTTATTGCCACAATTGCGGTTTCCAAGCTGTCACACCCACACAGAAATGCTGGGTCAGGCTCCACTGTTTAAAGCTACAAATATTTCACCTAGGTCCACACCCTTTCCTGCTAAGCTTAGAAATGGGTTTATAAGTTTTGTCTTGTAAACTTCTCTTAAGGTCCTTACATTTAAAGGCTTCTTATTAGGGCCCAGGTCCCTAACCCTGATAGACTTCTCAGCCATTGACCTTGTTCAGTGGTCAAGGGAAAGCTGTGAAGGTGAATTTGTACAACGTGATGTCACCCTGTTCCTTTAAGAATTCCGAGAGTGACCGCTTCCGTAAACAGCCACCCTCATATCTCTGACTTCTCCTACATCTACCCATTTACATCCTTCCTTTTGAGGGTAGGAATTTGACTTTTTAGTTTTGACCTCTTAATTTGGGGGTCATCCATCAATGGTCCACCCTCATCAGTACCCACAACTACCTTTGACACATATGGCCATCAACTAAAGGTAAGTCAACTTTTTAAAAAAGTATGTATTTATTTTGCGTGGGAGAGGGGCAGAAAGAGGAGAGAATCCTAAACAGGCTCCAAACTCCTCAAGAGTTCATGATCAGAGCCGGTATCAAAGGTTGGGCGCTCATCTGACTGAGCCAACCATGCACCCCAAGTTAACTCAACTTTTATGTTGATTGTCTGATGGGACAAATGGAAATATCAGATGTCTATATGAGTCAGTATATTTTAGAGACAGAAGTGATCTCTAAGTATGGCTGTTGCTCTCCCTGGTCCAGCACCAATATCCTCTTCTGAAAGTGGTTCTCTGATCTTTCTTCTGAGGTCTTGTACACCCCCTGTTTTTAGGCCAAGGTATAATGCACATCTCTTGGATTCAGGGATTGGTAGGGGACCCAGCTTGGCCAATCAGCATATTCTGGGCATAATGTTGACACATGACCCCAGTGCCATAGACTGAGTGGTTGTGTACCCCCTAGGAATCCATATATGTGATAGTATTAGGAAATAGGGTGTTTGGGAGGCAATTAGGTCATAAGGGCAGAGCCCTCATGAATGGGATTAGTGCCATTATAAAAGAGACCCCACAGAGCTCCCTTGCCCCTTCCATCATATGAAGTGATAGCAAAAGTGTGGTCATCCAGGAAGTGGGGCCTGCTCAGACACCAAATCTACTGGTGCCATGATCCTGGACTTCCCAACTCCATAACTGTGAGAAACAATTATTTGTTGTTTATAGGTCACCCAGTGTGTATTATTTTATTGTAGCAGCCCAAATGGACTAAGATACTAAGGTAGTACAATCAGAAGAAATCCATGAAGTTTTCTAGGATTATTGCAATGGATAAGTTCTCTTTAACATAGGCTATGCTAACAGGAGGATGTAAGTCTGGCCCTGTTGGGCACCAAGGAGAGAGAGCTGGCCTAGAATGAAACCAACATGGAGGAAAAGAGATCCAAGAAACAAGGCATGACTGTGTTCTGGTGACACATATGACCTGGATCCATCTGTGCCTGAAAACATACTGATTGTTGGCCTTAAGCATGTTTGAACCAATAACTCCTTTTTTTTTTTTTTTTCTTAATACAATTTGACTAGCATTTCTGTTGGGGTGACCAGAAGAGTTGAAAACAAGTTAAAAGAAGGCCAGTGTGACTATATTCAATGATTTTCAACGTGTAAGCTATAGAGTTTTAAGTAATAAAACTAAGATTCACTGGGCTCCTTTCTTTAGTCTTCATCTATTGCCTCATTCGCTCATAGGACTTCAAATATCTTTTGTACTATGTTGTCCAGTTTTGCCTGGGTGCCTCATACTACCTTAGTTATTTCCTGATGCTCAGAGACATGTCAAATGTCACATTTCCAAAATCGAATTCTTGATTGCTCCTCCCAAACACCCTCTTTTCTTGATCACCCTCATGTCAGTAAAGGCCACCATCTTGTGTTCAGTTTGTCCAAGCCAGAAACTGGAGACAGGACTGTGCTTTCTCCCTGCCCTTCACCTTGCATGTTCAGGCCATCAGGATGTCCCATCTGTTGTACGTCTTCAATGGGCGTCAAATCAGCACCTTTCCTCCATCTCTGCAACCTCCAGTGTAGCTCGAGGATCATCACCTCTGTCCCGGGTCACCAGAGCGGCATCTGTCTATCATCTGATTCGTTCACAGTCACTTTCAAATCCGCGCTCTATGCGACAGCCATCAAAAGTCAATTTAATTGTATCATGCCCTACCTCTGCCCAAGATACTTTGCTTCGCGGTAGACATAGAATTAACACCTCACTGTGGTCTAAAGGGGCTCTGTATGCTCTGACCTCATCTAGTGTCATTGTGTAGCCACTCAACTACCAATACCCATCCCCACAAAGTTTTTCTTGCTTTCTAGAACACAGACGGGCCACTTCAGGGTAAGCTTGTGGTGATGCTCCTTCTGCCAAGCGTGCTTGCTCTTCCTCAGTTCTTCACGTGCTTTTGAGCTTTCTGTCGTGTGGTTTCCAGCTTGAATATCAGGCCATTCTGTGAAGAGGTCATTCTCCTCTCAAGACTCCATTTGCTTCCTTCATATACTTCCACAATTTGAAAATACTTACTTATTGGTTTACTTACATACTACATGTCTTGCCACTTGACCGAACTCCATACAGGCACATGGTAAGCACCTGATAAATATAAGTGAATGAAACAAGTCCTGTGAATCCATCTGCAGACAAGCCATTTTCCAGAGACAGAATAAATAACATGTTGCACACACATGGGCTCTTTGTCAAGTGTTTGCAGATGCTATAGTGTGTACCAAAACTCAAGTACCTTTACGACGTTAGTGAGGTGATATTGGCTTTTTTTTTCTTTTTTTTGGGGGGGTCTTGAGGTATTTTCTAAATTCATCGTTCCTTTACATGAAAATTTCCACCTCCAGACCACCATGCCCTGGTGATTTGTACAAGCTTATTCTCTAGCACTCTCCCATGCTTTTGAAAGTTAAAAATTGATCTTATTAGGGCTTTCATGGTGCAAAGTTCTAATCTGGGCGTTGCTGAAAATGAGGAGATGTGTTCTCAGGAAATAAAACAATGACAGATTTTGTGAGAAAGTATAATAGACCATAAACCTGAATGGAAGCTAAACACTGTTTCAGTGCTAATTCATTCACACCACTCCCCACTACCTTCATCAGGCTGCATTACTTATTCAAAGATGATTAGTAAGAAAAAGGTGTACATGGAGCTTATGCATAAAAACTGGAAAAATAAATGGGTGCCTGGGTGGCTCAGTCACTTAAGTGTCTGACTTCGGCTCAAGTCTTGGTCTCACTGGGTTGACAGTGCAGAACCTGCTTGGGATTCTCTCTCTCTCTCTCTCTCTCTCTCTCTCTCTGCCCCTCCTCTGCTCATGCTCTCTCGCTCTCAGAATAAACTGAAAAAAAAAAAAAACCCTGAAAAAATAGTATAAACAAGAACTGTATTATATAGATACGTATCTTTATGTAAAAAGAATAAGATGAAATATATAAAAGATGACAGAAATAATCTCCAAGGAATTATATATATATGATATAATCTCACTAAGAAAATATTTAAAATAAGAGATATGAAGATTCGAAGGAGAGGTGCTAAGACAACAAAGGGTGATAAGTGGGTTGGGAAAGAAATGAAAGAGAAAAAAAGGCAGAGTGAAATTCATAGTAGACGGAACAAAAAACCCAATCATAACTCCAAACTGATGACTGAAGGACTGAAGAAATCCTGCTAAATACAATGAAATATAATAAAGATCTAAACATGGTTATAGAAAGGATGATAAGTACGGGAGGTACAACTTATAGGTAACCAGAATTGCTGAAGATTAGTAATAAATGCGGTGAAAAAATACATGTAAAGACTCTTGAAATACATTTCATTTGGAGACAGAAGGGCACACCACATCCTTGAGAAAAGGGATAGATTACAAGGAACAGAAGATACAAACAAGGAACAGAAGAACATTAACTGGGAGCAGTTAATGTTATTTCAATTTTTTAAAAGCAAAAAAATTTTGAATGTTTTTCACAAAGAATATTCCTGTTTTTTAAACAAGAAAAATGAGGGGCACCTGGTTGACTCAGTTGATTAAGCATCGGACTTCGGCTCAGGGCACGATCTCATGGTTTGTGAGTTGGAGCCCTGCATTGTGCTCGCTATAAGGAGCTTGCTTCAGATCCTCTGTCTCCCTTTCTCTCTCTGCCCTTCCCCACTGCTGTGGGCTCGCTCTCTCTCTCTCTCTCTCAAAAACATATAAACATTAAAAATAAATAAAGAAAATAATTCTATCTTAAAAAGAAAAATGAGGCATTTCAGAAGGGATGATCAAATAAAACCTAACGTGGAAGATGTTTCACAGGGAATGTTTTTTTGCTGTAGGGAACAGAAACTGACTCAAATTGGCTCACAACCTTGCTACTCCTGGTGTGGTCCCTTTGCAGCAACAGTGGCCTCCCCTGGAAGCTTGTAAGAAATGTGGAACCTCAGGCCTTACCCCAGATCTATTGAGTCAGAACCTGCAGTTTTAACGAGATTCTCTACTGATTCAGATACACATTATGGTCTGAGAAACACTGGCTTCAATGATGGGAGATTTAGTTTTTGTTGGTGTTCTCAACCTTGGCTATACAGCCAAGCATAAACCCTAAGTAGCTTTAAGCAGTCCTGGCATGGAGGCTGTACCCCTTACTAGTTAAATTAGAAATTCTGGGGGTTAGTCTACTACATTTTATTTCATTTTTTACCATTCCAGGAGATTCTGCTATGATGCCATAGTTGAGAACTACTGCACTAGGGGTTGGAAGTAGGTGGGACTTCAGGGTTGGTTGATTCCACAATTCGATAGAATGATGGATCCAAGATCTTCTCATCTCTCTGCTTGACCATCTTCAGGGTTGGCTTTTGATTCATAATATTTCTTCTTTCCTCACAGTCTGCCTCCCTCCCTTCTTCCTTCCTTTCATTTCCTCCATTTTTCTTTTAAAAAAATTTTTTTTTTAATTTTTATTTATTTTTGACAGACAGAAAGACAGAGCATGAGTGGGGGAGGGGCAGAGAAAGAGGGAGACAATCTGAAGCAGGCTCCAGGCTCTGCACTGTAAGCACAGAGCCCGACATGGGGTTTGAACCCACAGACTGCGAGGTCATGACCTGAGCTGAAGTCAGACGCTCAACCGACTGAGTCAGCCAGGCGCCCCATTATTTCCCCCATTTCCCCCTGCTTTTCTGCTTTCCTGTCTTCCTTTTCTTTTTGTACACATAGGGAAATATTGACTATAATTATCACCAAATGTTAACATGGTTATTTTGGGGAATTTTGAGTGATTTGGGGGTATAATTTAAAAAAAAAATTTTTTTTTCAACGTTTATTTATTTTTGGGACAGACAGAGACAGAGCATGAACGGGGGAGGGGCAGAGAGAGAGGGAGACACAGAATCGGAAACAGGCTCCAGGCTCCGAGCCATCAGCCCAGAGCCTGACGTGGGGCTCGAACTCACGGACCGCGAGATCGTGACCTGGCTGAAGTCGGATGCTTAACCGACTGCGCCACCCAGGCGCCCCGGGGGTATAATTTTTAAAGTGTGTCTATTAGTTTATGTACCTCAGAATTGGTTTTTTAAACGTGGGTTGGGTCTCCATCATTAAAAATCCTAAGAACCATTGGCTTACCCCAAACATCCTCCTCTCACACGTGAGGAAACTGAGGCCCTAGAGCATAGCACTGAGGGGAGAGGATTGACGACAAGTCCTGGTGCTACTTCGTGCCATCCGGATCCATGAGTAATGCCCACGGTGTGGCTCTATCTCTCACCTCTTGGGATTAAGTGGTTTCAGCACAAAGTGTTAGCACTTTGAGTCAGCCAAGGTAAAGGAGTGGGAGGGATAGCGCAGCACCTAGGGAAGATTTAGCTAAATGACTGGTGCCTCAGAGAGGCATAACTGCTGGGAGACGTTGATGGCGCAACAGGGAATTACACTCAGGTCTCCCCTCCTCCACCCTCCTCACCCATAGCCACCTCTTTGATATTTGGCTCGGGGGTTATCACAGGGCTCCCATTGTTGAGGCTGGTTTGTCAAGAGTTGGCTGGCCACTGCTAATAAATGCATTTCCTCTCCCACTTAACAGCGGACGTGGAGCCAAAGTAAACCAACGGAGCTTCTCCAGAGGATGCTTCAAGGCTACGGCAAATGCTGGCTATTTCAGACAAAGGAACGGGCCAGTGGGAGATGTTTTTGTTTAAGTACCTAAGACAGCCACAAATTCTACCGCAAATATCACCATCCGCTCTGTTTGCACAGACAACCAAATCTCTGAAATCTACCTTTTTAAATGGAGGGTGGGTATCAGGATCTCTTTCCTGGAACACGTTTTCTCAGGTTTTCGCTTTTCTCCTCAGTATTCGTCCTTAGTTCTCAATTTAAATGTTCCCTCACCAGCAGGCCTTCTCTGATCTAAAGAGGGTCACGTCTGAAGTTCCCTTTCTTACATCCTGTTTGTTTGCTTGTTTGTTTGTTTAACATCTATTTCTTTTGAGAGAGAGAGAGAGGGAGAGAGAGTGCGCATACGCGTGTGCACACACCCAAGTGGGGAAGGGGCAGAGAGAGAGCAAAAGAGAGAAACCCCAGCAGGCTCCTCACTGCACAGAGCTGGATGTGGGGCTCAATCCCACAAACTGTGAGATTATGACCTGAGTTGAAATCAAGGGTTGGCTGCTTAATCCACTGAGTCGCCCAGGTGTCCTGATCCTTGTTTAGTTTATTCAGAGTGATTATGGCCAGTATCATTAGTCTTCCCCCCACCCCATTCATCCTCCTGCTAAAAGGTAAGTTCCATGAGAGCTCACTATGTACCTATAGCCTTTATCCCAGAACCTGAAATATATCAGGTGCTCAATAAATATTTGAAGTGTGGATAAATGATTCAAACGTCTTTCTTTACCCTTGCTCCCAAATAGAGACTATACTTTTTATCTGAGAAGACATCCTATTTACAACTTAATTTTAAATAATGCTCATAGCTCCATCAACAATAAGTTTGTGGCTGGTCACGTCAGTGCTACTACTAAAGATGGGAGAGCATCCAGCTCTGTTAAGTCCTATCAGTGAGACCTGGGGCAAGTTGTTTAGGTCTCTGAGCCTTGGTGTCCTTATCTGTATAATGGGGGTCACGTTCATTGGGAGGATAATATAGAACATACTCTAGAAGCATTGGGAAAACTCTTTAGAGTTACGCCATGTAGGGGGATTGCTTTCAATATACTGTCTATTAGAAGGTAGAACTTTAAGATGCTGTTGCAACCCCATGGCTTAGGCTCCCTCAGAAGGGAGCTTTAGAGGAGCATTTGTGTGAAAGTGATTCATTAGGCAGTGCATCCAGGGAAAAAGAATGGAAGGGTAGAGTCAAACAAGGATACCATATTATGTACCGTCTTACTGAAGGTGACTCAGTCCCATGGGGGAGTTCTGGACACAGCAAGGCTCCTGCCTCAGTTGTCCCAAATGGGGGGGAAGCCCCATGCCCCTCTCTCAGTGGATAGGAGCTGACCCCCGGGAGCTGGGGTGCAGGAATTCCCAGGTACATCTACTTCAGGAAAGAAAAGCAGGCTCCAGCAGCCGGAGGGCAGGATAGTATTCCAAGAACTAGTCAGCACAGAAATGGTAAAAGGATTAAGGGGAGAGTAAACAGGGACAGCGTATTCACTAGGAAATTCCTGTCTCAATCACAGACTATTGTCCTTGGCAATAGGGTTCGTGTTATGAGATGAGATTTGGTTTGAGTACACTACCACCTTGTATTCAGGCAGCATTTCTCACTTCTCTTTGAAGTGCTTCTCCACATAACTCATGAGACAGGATAGCTGAGAGCGGGCTTGGTCGGATCACGTGCGAACCATAAAAAAGTACATTTTCAAGGGCAATAGGTTAAATAAAGGAATGAGGTTCACCGGTTTTACAACCATGAGTGGTTTCTATTTTTCAATAAGTCAAACCCTTTAGAAGACATGGCTGAATGGGCAAAAAGCCCTCTCGGGGAAATGCATGCTTTTACAGTTTGATTTTCTTTGGGGTAAGGGGGGAAAATGCAAGCTGTAGTTTAAAACTATTCACTTCAGCATGACCCTGAAAAACAAAACAAAACAAAACAAAACTTGCAGTACTTTTGTGACAGAGGATATTTTGTAAAATATGCTGTTAAAGTGTTATTTTGGGATTTGAAGTGTTTTCCATAATCAACTCTATCTAACTGGAAACATACAAGCTTCTTTACAGGACTAATATGGTTTGTCTCCTTTTCCATCCACTAGAATGCTCCAAGTTTACTGTCAACAGCTGATTCGCAGGGATGCCACAGGCCAGGAGCAAGCTGTCACTGTATTAGCCTCTGGCTTGTCCTTGGCATGGAGAAGCCCTTCTCTTTTCCCTCTCTCTACATGGAAGCTTCATGGCTCAGTGGAAAGAGACCAGGTTTGGACACAGGCACAATTCAGCCTAGGTTGGTAAACTCGGGCCAATGTACAAATCCTATGTGTTGCCTTTTTTTGGATCACCCGTGAACTAAGAATAGATTTTGCATGTTTAAATTTTTTTAAAAAGTTTATTTATATTCGAGAGACAGCAAGAGACAGAGCACGAGCAGGGGAGAGGCAGAGAAACAGGGAGACACGGAATCCGAAGCAGGCTCCAGGCTCTGAGATGTCAGCACAGAGCCCGACGCAGGGCTGGAACTCACGGACCCCAAGATCATCACCTGAGCCAAAGTCGGACGCTTAACTGACTGAGCCACCTGGGGCCCCTAGATTTTACATGTTTAAATGGTTGAGGGTTACCTGGGTGGCTCAGTCGGTTAAGCATCCGATTTCAGCTCAGGTCGTGATCTCACAGTTTGTGGGTTCGAGCCCCACGATGGGCTCTGTGCTGACTGCTCGGAACCTGAAGCCTGCTTCAGATTGTGTGTCCCTCTCCCTCTGCCCTTCCCCGCTCACATTCTGTCTCTCTCTCTCAAAAACAAATAAACATTGAAAAATGTTTAAATGGTTGAAAACAGTCAGAAGAAGAATTGTAATCCAGTCCCGTGAAAATTATATGAAATTCAGATTTCAGCGTCTATACAGAAGGCTTTATTGAAACCCAGCCATGCCCAGTTGTTATGCTTTGACTGCTTCTGCATGACAAGAGCAGGACACTCAGTTGTGATAGAACTGGCCCACAAAGCCAAAAAAATATATTTTCTGGTCCTTTACAGGAAATGCTGGCTAACTCCTGACCCAGGATAATTCACTTCTCTGAGTCTCACCTTCTTCGTCTGTAAAACTAGTTAATAATGGGACCTATCTCCCAGGCAGGCGGCTTAGTGAGGCAACATAGTAAGTAGTCAAGAGCACAGACAAGTAGGATTCTAACCCTCGTTCTGCCTCTTACTTAGCAGGTAACTTTGGGCAAGTAACTTAATCTCTCAACGTCTCAGGTTTTGCTTCTGTGAAATGGGGTTAATGAAAGCCTTTGCATCCTAGTTATGAGTTTATTATAGTCACGCCATTTGAAAAGGTACTTGGCACTTGGCATTAGGTGTTAGGTAATGTCAGCCGTTGCTACCGTCACAGGGTTGCTGTGAGGAGAAACACGCATGCTCTTAAAAATCAAGAAAGGTGGGGGCGCCTGGGTGGCTCAGTCGGTTAAGCGTCCGACTTTGGCTCAGGCCATGATCTCATGGTCCATGAGTTCGAGCCCTGCGTCGGGCTCTGTGCTGACAGCTCGGAGCCTGGAGCCTGCTTCCGATTCTGTGTCTCCCTCTCTCTCTGCCCCTCCCCCATTCATGCTCTGTCTCTCTCTGTCCCAAACATAAATAAACGTTAAAAAATAAATAAATAAATAAACGTTAAAAAAATTTTAAAAAAAATCAAGAAAGGTGAAATTATGGTCTTTCTTTCAAAATGCTCTGGTAAATGGGTAAAAGGGCAAAGACTATGGAGCCAGATTCTGTGAGTAGAAATCCAGGCTCCCTCCCCCACTAGCCCCATGGCCCTAAGTGTGTTGCTTAATCTCCCTGGACTTCAGTTTTATTATCTGGAAAATATGGATGATAATAATAATGATCACCTCCTTGGATTTTGGTGAAGATTAAATGAATTTGAACATGTTGTAAAGCACTTAGAATGGTGGCTGGCCCAAAGGAAGCAAGTATTGCTTTCTAATACCTATTTTATTATTTTTTTTATTAAATTTTTTTAACGTTTATTTATTTTTGAGACAGAGAGACAGAGCATGAACAGGGGAGGGGCAGAGAGAGAGGGAGACACAGAATCTGAAACGGGCTCCAGGCTCCAAGCTGTCAGCACAGAGCCCGACATGGGGCTCGAACTCACGGACCGTGAGATCATGACCTGAGCCGAAGTCGGCCACTCAACCGACTGAGCCACCCAGGTGCCCCTCTAATACCTATTTTAGAATGCTATTAAAATAGATGCATAATCATGAAAAAAAGTTTATTCAACAATTACCTAAAAATCACCTCTCATGGACTAATGATACATATGCACCATGATTTGGGAAATACTGACCTGATGGGTGGTGGAAATTTGGGGAGGGCAGAGGGGAATAGGCAATAGCTCATCTCTGCCCTTTTCCGAATCAGGATCAGCCTCTCAAAATATCTGCGAGCAGAAGCAGCCGTGGTTACCCGTCTCCAGATCCTGACCTCACAGGAAATTCCCATTCACTGCTGTGTCCCACTGGCCCCTGATCACATCTTTTCTGATTATGTAGTCCAGATTGCGAGCCACTTCTCCCGTTTCTCAGCTACTGTCAATGCGGCTTCAACCTCCATCCTGAGGAAGCTTCTCTGGCTTAATTTTTACTATCTCTCAGACACAATCCTGGCCCCGGAGGCTGCCTGCTGGCCAGCAGGAGTGGAATTCTGACATTCTGGCTGCATGATATCTGAATACTCTATTTGGGAGGAATCCCAAGATAGGAGCAAAGGCAGACCCACTTCTCACTGCAAAAGCCAAGAGGGTAGGATGTGTATTCCTTTCCTGCTCCCTGGCAGCATGGGTCATTCAGGACTCTGGATCTGGGTGGAATGACACAAAGGCCCCGGATCAGGTAGCATTCAGACCCCAAGGCAATGGAGGGAGCCATCAGTGGTGATGGCTCCAGGGTAGTGACAATGGCCCTGATGGAGCACAGTGACTGGATCATTCCTGTGGCTAGACTTGGCCTTCTGGCTCTTGACTAACTTGGCTCTCTGCCTTCTTTGATTCATGAGCTATCTGACATCCTTCCAATAAATTTCTTCTCTGAACAGGCTAACCAGAGATGTATCCATTGTTTGTAACCAGAATCTTGATTTGCACACCAGGGTTGGACAGATGGACCATAATGTACGTTTACACTCAAGGCCTGCTGCACCCTCCATCGTTGAACTGGAATCTCTCCCGAGAGGCTCCCCAGGGAGCACAGTGACCTACATTTCTACTCCGCTTAGTTTTTCAGAATCGTTATTGCCACATTAGTAATTTTTTGCTATTTGCCATGCTTTTCTTGCATTCCACATTCCTTTCTGACCATACTGCATTCATCTGGTTTACAGCATTTTAAAGTGTTGGAAGCCAGAATTAAACCAGCAAGAGTAGGGGTGGGGGGAAGTTTTATTAAAAATATAAGTCAAACTTCTTCAGATGAAGCCAAGTGACAGTATTAGGAAAGAATTCTGTCCAATTTTCTTTATTGAATTTTCAGTGATTTGGTAGCATTGTGTCATCCATTCTAGGCATGGTTTTTAACTTTTAATTTTCACTGTCTTCTTGGATTTTTTAAATTGCATGTGGAAAGCACATCTCTTTGAGCTCGTGGGGGTAATATTTGGAGACAAAATGAGGCTGCGCTTTTGTCTCATGAAATATTGAAACAATATCAAGAATGTATAAAATATACACAGACCGACTTCCTTACACAAAGTAGTCTCTACTACCCATATAGTTCCAAAGAATAGAAGCCAGGGCATTCATTCCAATGTCACCAATAACTTTGATTTCTTTCTTTCCAATGGTTTCTCCTTTGGGGTTGTATCGATAGCCTAATTTATGTCCCTTTCCAACAAAGATATTTGTTAAATAATGTTTTGTGAGCCCACCTTCTTCCAGGCACACAGAGACAGGAAGAGAATATGTCTTTTCTTTGTACCTTGGTTCTTCCATATCAAGACTCATCAAGAACAAATCTATAGTCCGTGCCTGATTTATCTTTGTATGACGAGAGCTTATCCCTGTGCCTGGTATACAAAAGGGGCTTAATAAAATTTGCTGAATGAATTAATAATGCTACTTTCAGACAACTCATGACATAATAGCATAGGTAAATGGGTACAGGTATAAATGCTGCACAAGGAGATAAGAGTTATTAATGGAAATAGAAAATGAACTAGAGTTAGTATATAAGAGAGGAAGGATATCAGTTTATCAGAGAGGTTGGGACAAATATCTTACCTTTTTTTTTTTTTTGCATCCCCCGTGTAATTCAATCTTCCATCCACTTTCAAGTCCCCCTTCTAAAGTAAATTTATGGAAAGGGGGGATTTCATTGGTGCTCACAGCAGCTGCTGGGTCAGTCCCCATTGACTTCTTTCTGTATTGTCTCATTGTCTCTGTGTAGCCTCTCATCTTGTCTTTTCAGAGTGTCATTCTCTCTCACCACCTCTCTCCTAGACTGGATTATTTTTCCTTCCTTCCCCCAACGCACTTTAAACAAAACTGTTATGAAAAACAGTAGACTTTTAATGAGCTTTTGGGTAATCACAGACCATAGCCAGGTATGATTCCAGATTCAGGATTTGACCTCCCTATAATCTTAACCTCCCTGCAATCTTATTGACCACTCTTTACTCCAGGGAATTTTCTTAATGATTATAATAACGCCCTCCTCTACCCAGCAGACACTCAGCTGCTCAGATTCTGGTGGTGAATTTTCCATGAGAAGCAGGTAAGCTCTTCTCCTACTCTCCACTCTTGTCTAAACTTTCCTTTGCATTTCCAAAAGGTCTTGATTGTGCTCTGCTACACAAAGGACCATTGACATTGGGTGTCTAGACTTAGACTACAAAGAACTGGAAGGAGCTTCACACTTAGAGATCACACATTTACGCAGGAATCCCTTCTCCACTGATCAGAACAAAGAGTCCTCAGCGGGAGTGGAGAAACTGTTACACACCCCAGCCCAGTGATAGACACGAATAGGCAATCAAAGGTGTTTAATAGCAGGATAAATGGAATGGGAAGGAGACAGAAAGGGCTGGTGATTAGGGAGGCAAGTTCTTATAGGAGTTAAGCACAGATCAGTACAATATTTCAAGTTAGTCTTGGCAAGGAAAAGGGAACCATCTTTCCTAGAAACAAGCGAGGGAAGATAGGGACAGCCAAGATCAAAATTAAATGAATCACAGTGTAAATGAATCACATGTTTCCCCTTGATTTCTTCTGTACCAAGATATGAACAGGATAGGGTTGGGAACATTTTCTACTTTGAGATTTGTCCCAGGCCTCCTCTGCTGGGAGTGACACATGTGGCACGTCTAGAGAGTGAACTGTGAACTTGGGGAAATGATCAAGTCCAGCGGAAACAAAGAGTTTGGAACACTCCCTGGATATGTGGAAACATCTCTAAATGTGCCTCACAGAATTATAGGTGGCCTTTCACTGAATTTATAGGCATTATTTCTCTTTCAAAAAATAACAAGTCAGCAAGCCTGGCTCTTATTTCTTCTCTTTGGTTTGTCTGGGACCCCCTTTCTCATCTAGGCCAGTTCCAAGGTTGGCCAGCACAAGGAACAAGATGTAACTGGACTGCAGCCATTGCTTTTATGGTCTGCTACCTCACCAGACTACAGAGATGCACAGAACTTTCCAGCTTTGCACTGAGCAAAGGAAAGGAAAGAGAAACAATAACAAACCATACTTTGCTTTTTTCCCAGGATGTTCTGACTTTGAAAAGGGATTATCTTAGGCTGAAGTAATAAGCAGTGTATCCTGGGATGGGTATATCAACATTTGCTCTCCCCAATTTGAAACAAAGTCCAAACTTGTATTTTTATTCCCATCTACCAATGGGAACAATAATAAGCGATGAGTTACTTATCAATTCTCTAAACCTCATAGTTGACATAATTTCATGATTGGAAGTACCTTGGCAGATCACTTAGTTTTACCCCTTTACTGGAATTTGAATCCCTTTACAAAGCACCCACAAAACAGTTGTCTGGCTTACCTGTGCCAACCTCCTGTGTGGAGAACTCATCATCTTTAAAGACAACTTCATTCCTTCCTTTGCCAGATATGACTAATGGAAAGTCCTCATTTATATAGCATCTCAGTCCATCTACCACCAGCCCTATTTCTGTTCTATGAAGGCCAGAATCTTCACTCACCCAGTTGCTCTGGCCACACATCTGAGAGTCATTCTTCACTCTCGTCAGTTTCTTATACTTGCTCTCCAAAATATCAGCCAACACCATCAGATGTACCCTCAAGTTTATGCTGGAATTTATGACTTTTATTTCTTCTTTTGCCTCCCTAGTGTGAGCCCTCATCATTCCCTAGCAGAGGTGACTACAGTAATGTCCTAACTGGTTCCCATGCTGTCATGTTTGCCTGCCTGCATGACATCCAAGGGGGATGCTCTTTATTCTATCATGTTTCTCTCCTCATCAAAACTTGCTGACAGCTTCCCAATGGACACACACTGTAGTCACCCAAGGCTTGGCATGACCAGGTCTCTTCCTTTTTCCCTATTCTCCTGCTTCTTTCTCCTTCAGTGACTGCTCTCTGCCCACTCCTGGACATCCCTTAAAAACCCAAGTGTTTGTATCTTTTGCTCCCTCTGCCTGGGATGCTCTTTCTTCAACTACCTCGTGGTTGGCTCCTTTGCTTCATGTTGATCTCTGTTCAAGTGTTCACCCCTCAGAGAGGCCTTCTCTGAGCACTCAGTCTCAAATGTCACCACCACTCTTTACCCCAGCTTTGATTATCATCCTACTGTTTATCATCTCCTGACATATTGATCTCCAAAATGTGTTTATTGCCAATAATCCCTAACTAGATTGCAAGCCTCATCAGAGCATGGATTTTGTGTTTATTCACTTTTGTAACCTGACACATTTCAATAAAACTGTGTCATGCAAAGAGTGAATGAATGAAGAATGATAGTCATCTTTATTCTTTCTTCTGAACAACTATTCCCCCAGTTATTTAAAGATATTTACTTTTCTTCAAGTCAATCTTTCTCCAGAATAAACAATCCCATTCCATCAGTGGTCAACACATGGTTTCCAATCCCCTTTCCTCCTGGTTTCCCTTTTCTCTCCTCCATCTAGTCTGCCAACTCTCCTCTCACTGGGGCTGGTGCCCGATGAGTGCAGCAGTTAAGTGTGTATGTTTTGGAATCTGAAAGGTCTCAATGACTTGTTTACCTTACCACTAGTGACTTGTTTACACTGATGCAAGGCACTTGATGTTCTTTGGTAATAAGTAATAGTTACTGGCTAAATTAAACAATAAAAACATGAACTTATGAGAATTATATGAACTGGCTAAGAGATCTGATAAAAAAAAAAAAATCAGGCCCTGAAGAGTCAGAAATAGAAAGAACTTGGGGACCAAAGCAGTAGGGCTACTTCCTCAGGGTACTGATGTTGGGTGTTCCCAGCCTCATTATTTTCTTGCCTTGTCGTACTCCATTCATGAATCAAGTGCCTGCAACAGATAATGCTGTGGGTTTGGTTTAATTCACATTTCTACCATTTGGCCTGGAATTGGACTGATGTTCAGTAGGACTGTACATAATGATAGAGAGGAAAGAGGAAGAAAGAAAGAAAGAAAGAAAGAAGAAAGAAGAAAGAAAAAAAAGGAAAGAAAGGAAGGAAGGGAAGGAAAGGAAGGAAGGGAAGGAAGGAAGGAAGGAAGGAAGGAAGGAACAGACATTGGGCAGGAGCATGGGTGAATGCCCATTTCACCTTCTAACCTGTTTTCTAATTTGTGAAAGGGGTATAATAAATGATTCCTCATTGGTTATCTGAGGTTTAAATAGAATAATATATATAAAGGTTTTAGCATCATGCCTGGCACAGAGTAGGTCTACAGCAAGTAGGTCTACCGATTTCATTGGACCCCCAATGAAATTCAATATGCTAGATGTGGTAGAGTGGGATGCCATTTTCCTCATTTCAGACCCTAGTAACAGAGGCAGGAATGGAAGACACATTTTCTCCAGCCATGGTAATGACTGACTCTTAACTCCACTTCTCGTCAGCCAAGACCTCTGAGTTGTTTCCATTGGTGCTTCTGTCAGCTCTTAAATCTCCTTCCTCACACTGACACAGCTGACTGTTTGGTCTTTACATTTACTTCATGACACTTAATCCTGTTAGATAATGACCCATCACTGTGTCTCCTCCATAGCCTGGAATCTGGATTCTATCTTCTAACAAAAACTTTTAGCTTTGTGTCATTTGCACATTTGTTACCAGATTAACTGAGATTACAAGAGAAAATGCATATGAAATGCATATCTTTTGCAGATATGAAGCACAACACAAATTAAAGGTGTTATGTTAGTTACCCTTGGGGTCTTCCCAAGCAGTGATGGACACAAATTTCTTAGCACGATGTCTGTTTTCCAGGCATATGCCCAGTTCCTTGTTTTCCAGGTTCTTCAGTTCCACCAGGTGAAATAATGCCCTGCACCTCCCAGAGCAAGCGAATCTAAGTACTTTACAAGCAAGAGTATGTGGGGCTTCCCATTAGCATCAATCTTCTGGATAACTTCAAGGAATTCAAGTTTTAAGCAGACAGCAATCTAGTTCTGAAGCCATATGGGCATATGTTCTCCATATTTTAAATTTGACCTTGGCTGGCTTCAAAAGCAACAGCCAGTGCTATTTCAGGGCAAATGTAATTTACATTATCTGATTGTCAACAATGCAATATCTCTGCTCTACATGGTCATGGTCATGGAGATAGCTACAATAAAGACTTTATATGAAGAGCTCTGCTTAGGGATTTAGAGTAATGCTATTTGCATAACTTCAGCTTCTTCTGTGGAAACCATGCAGAGCAGAAATAGTCTGTGAAGAATGTATTAATGATATATGCCTGCTGGGTACCTGTCCTTCACCTTTTTACAAATTTACTTAGATGCCAAATAAAACTCCTTAGTACTACTGTTCTTTTGACTGGAATTAAATTCATGCCACCATATTTAAACAAAATAAAGACGTTTTAGTGTACAAAGATGTTATGTACCTATGTGGTTTAAGCCATGGTCAGTACACCTAGGTGCCTAATGTGTTGTCTGAAACCGGCAATATTGTTTAATATTCCTATTTCCTATGCCACTCTAAGTGTTCATGCCTTTCCCATTAGTCGTTCATATTGACATTATGTTTATATCTTTGAGGAAAGTAAATGCTTTTCCTGTCCGGTTCAAAAAC
Organism: Prionailurus viverrinus; assembly: GCF_022837055.1. NCBI lineage: Eukaryota > Metazoa > Chordata > Mammalia > Carnivora > Felidae > Prionailurus > Prionailurus viverrinus. Next base: position 40,197,139 of record NC_062562.1, read on the forward strand.
ATTTTCAGCAGATACCAAGCTCATTGAATTACAGTTTTTTTGCCTTCCAAATCCAAGTATCTTTAAAGCATGTTATTAGGCCTTTGAGAAGAGATTAAAGGTCTTTGTTCCCAAAACCAGTCCTGGGTCCTTAAAGGAAAGTGACGATAGCCATAACTGAGCTTTAATGGAATAAGGCAGGAGTGAATGGCTGAATGCAAGAGGGAGCTTTTCCGGGGAATTCTGACTGGTAGCAGAGACTTTTTTTTCTGTCTTCAAGAATTCTCCACTCGATAGGTATGATCAAGCTACATTTCTGGTATTCTTGAACAATTCCTGAGCCACTGGAGGGTACTCTGGTTTCAATCCTTTTCGAGATAAGGAGTGTTCAGTTGTGACAGCAGACATTTTCAGGATGGAGCACGTATGTTACAGCGTGGCGCCTGCGAGTGAGAGAGGTTTGCTGAATTGTGGCATAGAGGATTCCAGACAAAGGCCTTGGAACGTGAGAGTGTCCCCTGCAGAGAGACGCGATGAGTTCATCTCAGTCCCCAGCTCTGCTCCACAAACATGCAAGTCTTCTCACAGCTTTTATGCTCTGAATGCTAAGTGGAAAATGTAAACCCGATAATGCTTCTCTCCCATCTATTTATTATTTGTACTTGGATGCATTCTGGCCTCACAAGGCAAGCTCATGATCTTCAGTGTGAGATGCTTTATATGGGCAATGTTTTTATTTTTCCTCTATACTACTTCTTAAACATCCTGGGGCCAGATTCCATTATTTCATCTTTCTCTTCTGCCTTCACAAAGCAGAGGATTATTCCCATTAACTGGCCTCCTCCCTCTTTTTTATCTCTCACTAGTAAGAACGGATAAAACCTGTATAAGTTTCCCTAGAAGATAAGACCCAAGGGAACCTACAAGGTGAATAGGGAGGTGAAATGATATAATGAATTAAAACAGAACGCAATTTCAATAATGTGGCATCAGGACCTGGCGTTTGGGAAGTAGATATCAGCCGGAACTTAACAACAAAGTATGAATGAGAGGAAGGAAAATATACCCTGAGGGGTTACATGGTAAACTTTGCAACCTCCTTTAGCGGCAGGATCTCAAAAATGTATTTAAGCTCAGGATAACCTGTGGAATTTGGTGCTGATCATACAATCTTGTGAATGCCCCTTAGATCAGAGATGATTCTTATCTCAGGGCCTGTTCTGTGTCATCCTCTCCAGTTCAGTCCTCCGCGCTGCTGCTGATCATCAGAGCCTTAGGCTGCACTGTGGAATGTCACATGTGTTATAACAAACGCCCTTCTATGTGTGGAGGCGCATGCAAAGGGTATATTGTAGCATTAAGGACCCTGCTGTGCAAATCTTGTTTCACATGATGTGTGGGAAAATGATCTGCTTTCGGTTTTGTTGTATGAGATTATTTCACTTTGTTTCCTGTGTATTTGGTTCAATTCCAGAGCCTACTGGCATTTAAAACACACTACACCATGCTAAGTTCTAACACATTATGTAGCTAAGGTAGAAGAATGATTAGGGCACTCAGATGCCTCCAGATGAGGGGGAAGATTCCTCCAGAAAACAAATGGGTGAGGAAGAAAAATACCCGAAGCTGCAATTCTCAAATTACTGTGCAAAACATTCACCTTGAACTCGCACGTGCACGTGCGCACACACACACACACACACACACACACACACATGCATGCATACACACATGCACGCACACACACACACACAAAATCCTATGCCCCATCCGTGGAGAATCTGATTCCTAAGGGTTGGGTGAGGCTTTCTATATTTTTTAACAAGTTCCTAGGTAATTTGGAGGCAGGTAGTTCATTGACCATACTTTCAGAAATACTTAACTTGGAAAGTACTCCATGGTAAAGGAAAGAACTCACACATGGGAACCCAGCTGGCCTGGGTTTGGCTGCAGTGTTGATTGGTCAAGTTTCTCAACTTCTTAAAGCTTTATTTTGTTCTTCTATAGAATCAGTATAATGGTAGCCCCATGAATGGGTATTGGTGATACTACAACACCTAGTACATTATTGGGTATACAATGGAAGATCAATATACACCACAATTCTTTTTCTTCTTCTTCTTCTTTTTTTAAAAATCATGTTTAAGGAGGTGCTAAAGTGACCTAAACACTAGACAAACTCCTGCAAAGCAGGGAGTAGGGCACTAGGGCCAACCAAACAAAAGGGCTTTAGACAGTGGTAGGTCAACAACTTGTGTGGGCCAGTCCATTCTATTTGCAGCTTCCTTGTTTTTATTCTCTGTGCCATTTTGCTCTTTTCTTAGTCAAAGGTAAACATCAAAAAAGCTTGTTTTGTTATTATGAAGTCTATTCCCTTGTGTATCTCCTAGAAAAATATGAAGTGAGATATTTCCGTTTTTCTTTGTTTTCCCATGCCAGTATAAGGTGTTACCACTGAGGCTGTTCTAGTATTCCAAAGAGGTACTTTAAGACAGTGACTAGAGTAAGGGGAAAATGCCAGGAAGGTGTGTTCTGAAACGCAAGTACTCTGTAGCAATAGGAGCTATACGCACGCTCCGTTTTCCAAAGCAGGATTCGGCGCTCCAATGTACAGGTTGCAAAAAAGATAGAACCTCTCAGAAAGTTAGTATTGGCAGTGGGGGAGGCATTGCCAGTTGCACAGTTGCACAAGGTCCCATGCTTAGGAGGGTCCCACACTCTTTTAACAATACTCTCCTGGCACCCTCTTGAAATTTTTAATAATTTGGAAAAATGGCACTGCATTTTTCATTTTGCATTGGGCCCCATGTTTTGTAGCTGGTCCTGGATGGATAGTAGGAGGGTCACTGTAGTTATCGTTAAGGACACAATCATGGGCATTGAAAACATTGATGTATTCTGATTTATACTCTGAAGTGATTTTTCTTCTCCTGCTGAGTAAGAATAGCTCAGAAAAAAGGGAAAGAAGAATGGAAGCAAAAAAAAAACAAAACAAAACAGTAAGAAAGAGGTCATTTTAGTATCTAGCTGAGAGATGATGGTGGATTGGGATAGATTGTGGAAATGGAATATTCCAGGCCCCAGGAGGAATTTGAGTTGAGATACGTTTGTGGTGGCAGAGCCAATGAGACTGAAATTTAACCAAAAAAAAAAAAAATATATGCTGATGTTACAAACTTCTGCCATCAACAAGACGGCTTCTTGTGAAATCAGAGGAACCGTGGTGGTGGCTCAGGAACCATGCTGGTGGGAGCAGTCTGTTCTACACAAGATTTTCAGCACTGACCCTGACAGCTTTCAGGTCTGGAGTCTAATGACCAAGCCGAATGAGAGCTCTGCAGAGCAGGTTTTGGGCTGACCCAGGTCGCCCAGCAGCAAATCTCGTGCGTGGGGCAGAGGAAGAGCCTAACTTGCAGCTGTGCCCCAAGCTGCTGATGACAGCAATTATTGATGGCAGTCCTTTGTCCTCACTTGGTGGCAGTCAATGAATGAAGAGGCCAATGTTGGACTGGATACATCTATAAGCTTGTTAAGCAGAAACAGCAGAAGAAAACCACCCAAACACCAGTTAAATGGTTTTTTTGGAGCTCCAGTGTCGTCTAGACTTAGAGGGGGCAGCATTTAAATATTTATAGTGGTTCCTTGTTTACTACATTTTATTTTATTTGGCCTTTGGAAAATATTACAAAGATGAATGTCATGGTTGTTACTGATGATTAAATTCCATAATTAATTTTAAACTCAACATGACCTGCTGCTATTTCTTTAATCTAACTAATGAGACTCCTTGGAATTTACATTAACCAATTAATCAACATGACTTTGGGGGAAGATATTAGGGCTGCAAGTCCTCATAGCCACAAAGTCAACAGTCCATTCAAATTTAGAAACCTCAGAGACCCAAGCTTGTTTTATCCCCACCTACATCGACTTTAATCATGTGTATGAAGTGCACTGAGTTACCATTATTTTTCTTTCATTTCTTTAAGTTATTCTGGTTGTGGACCTGAGGATGTCACATGGTCTTGAGATAATGAGCTTCTTTTGTGGTGGCTCCATGACAGGCTTTTGTGTTTCCTCCATTAAAATAGAAAAAGAAAGCTAGGTTGGCTCTTCTTAAATGAAAAACGCTTCTCCAAATCTGTGCCGACACTTTGGGTTAGCAAGCCTACCATACTCTATTGAAATGAAACCGGAACCCTAAAAATGCTCACTGCCCACTTACTGATTGTTTCCCTTCAGAAATAACTGAAACACAACTTAAAGATTTTCAAATCACTTCTGCCTTGCACTGTGTTGTGTGGTCCTGGATTTTTGTTTTTGTTCTTGTTTTGCTAATGCAGTATCATCACCACTTACTTGGTGAAATGAATATAAAAGAGAGGGTCGAGCAAAAATTCCTTCAAAAACAAGATAACGCAACCAAATGAACTAGTTTGTCATCAGAATGAACCCTTTTAGCCTGTTTTTCATGTGTAAAGCAAAACCCGGGCCTCAGAAAGGCAGTGGCCAACAGGCAAATGTATGTGTTTGTTTTAATTTGTGTATTCAATCGGTCTTAGAATCCACTTTAAAAATACATAAATATTTTCTTTGGAAATGCAGATACTTCCTGCATTTATGAAGGGAAAAATAAATGAAAGCTCTGTTTGTTTTGCATGACCAGATGTGGGCTGGATACAAGGTGGGGTGGAGCAAAAAAGACTGGGACTGGCTTGGGCCCCTATTCTAGCACCAGCTATGACCTTGGGCAAGTCCCATACTCCCTCCCCAGCCTCACTGTCAAGTGTAAAATATCAATAAAATACTGATGTGAATGCTAAGGCTTCTTCTAACTACACAATGTGTCAATACCAGGAGCCACTTCCTTTTTACATTTTAAATAATTTAATGGATTTGTTTGCACTAACTGGAAACTCAGATCAGTATATTTCCCATATCATTTCACTGTCTCCCCCATTAAAAAAAAATAAAAAAGAATTCTTTACCCTCTGGTGAACCTCCAAGGCAAAGCAGGATGTCTTTCCAGAGGGATTTAATTAGGGGCTTATTGATTTTCCTCACATTGGTCCATTGTCTCTTCGTTTTTTAGTTGTTTATAAACACATAAACTTGCATTTAAGTGTTTACAGGCACAGATCATGTAAACAATTATTGTAGAGTCAAGAAAACATATAATCACAGAATGCGTTGGTTGTTGATACATTTAAAAATATTTGACTTTACTCCTGGAAAAAAAAAAGGGTGAAAAAAATGTGAACAGCCCAGGGCGTACATATATTTTATATAAACTAAGATCCAATCTAATCTATGCAGCCATCCACCCATCTTTCTTCCTAGCAGAAAACACTGATGTACGTAGTATAATGGCAACATCTGCTTGTCTTGGGGATCATTTGAACCTCAGTAGTAAAATTGTTAGAGTTGCCATATAATTTCACTTTTTGACTAAGTGATGCTAGTCTCCTCTACCAAGCATTTGTGTTTTTTTGTTTTTTTAAAAAATACTTATTTATTTTTGGGAGACAGAGAGACAGAGTACAAGCAGGGGAGGGGCAGAGAGAGAGGGAGACACAGAATCTGAAGCAGGCTCCAGGCTCCGAGCTGTCAGCACAGAGCCCGACGTGGGGCCCGAACCCATGAAGCGGGAGATCATGACCTGGGCCGAAGTCGGACACCCAACCAACTGAGCCACCCAGGTGCCCCTCCTCTATTAAGCATTAAGGCACAACTATGAAAGGCCCAATGAGCTACATATTTTACAGAGTTAATACAGTCTCTTGAATGATTTCTTCCAGTCCTTTACAGATTATCGTTTTTTTTTGGTAGTTATATGAATTTCTTTATTTCTTTATTTTTTAATATAATTTATTGTCAAGTTGGCTAACATACAGTGTATACAGTGTGCTCTTAGTTTTGGGGGTAGATTTCCATGACTCATTGCTTACATACAACACCTGGTGCTCATCCCAACAATGCCCTCTTCAATGTCCATCACCCATTTTCCCCTCTCCCCCACCCCCCATCAACCCTCAGTTTGTTCTCTGTACTTCAGTCTTCATGGTTTGCCTGCCTCCCTCCCTCTCTGTTTGTAACTATTTTTTCCCCTTCCCTTTCCCCATGGTCTTCTGTTAAGTTTCTCAAGTTCCACATATGAGTGAAAACATATGATATCTCTCTTTCTCTGACTGACTTATTTCACTTAGCATAATACCCTCCAGTTCCATTCACGTTACTGCAAATGGCAGGATTTCATTTTTTTTCTCATTGCCAAGTAGTATTCCATCCTTTACAGATTATTCTAATACTGCCTTCATATTTCCTTGCAGAGCTGCTGGCATTTTTCTGACTTTAAATGTACTTTTTCTTCAGGAAAAAGAAGTTTCATAGAAAGTGACCACTGCAAAATGTTTACCAAAGTACATTTCCCTTGCTTTCTTCTGAATAGATCAAGTTTCACTGGGAATGGGATTTGGGGTCAACTTTGAAATATATTACTGGAAGATACAACTAAAATATTCATGGACACAAAAAATACATACTGTATGATTCCACGTATAGAAGTTTACCTACAGCAGAATTCATGGAAACAGAAAGTAGAATGATGGATGATTGCCAGAGGCTGGGGGCAAGAGAGGTGGGTAGGAATGAGGAGTTAGTATTTAAAGGATACAGAGTTTCAGTTTGGGAAGATGAAGAGCTTTGGAGATGCAAGGTGTGATGGTCACATCACAGTGTGAATGTCATTTAATGCCACAGAGCTATATACTTAAAAATGGTTAAAATGAAAATTTTGGATTATGTATATTTTGTCACAATTAAAAAAACTGAAAAATCTTTCAGAATGTTATGAATCTCTCATTTATTTTTTGGCTATAGCATGTATATATTATTATTCCAGAATGCTGATTTAATTGGTCAGGTTGTAAAATACTTAATATTCTAGATGTTCAAGCTGATATTTGGTGAAATTCCTTAGCACACACACAAAAAAAGAAAAAAAAATTACAGTTTAGATTTTGAATATATTAATACTTTCTTAACAACTTAAAATATAAGGTAGTAAAGGCAACAAATGTTGACATAAGATATATCTCCAGAGTTACACTTTCCCACAGAAATACAACTGATGAATGGATAAAGAAAATGTGGTATATAAAGGACCTGAATGTGAGACAGGAAGCCATCAAAACCCTAGAGGAGAAAGCAGGAAAAAACCTCTCTGACCTCAGCCGCAGCAATTTCTTACTTGACACATCTCCAAAGGCAAGAGAATTAAAGGCAAAAATGAACTATTGGGACCTCAAGAACATAAAAATCTTCTGCACTACAAAGGAAACAATCAATAAAACGAAAAGGCAACCAACAGAATGGGAAAAGATATTTGCAAATGACATATCAGACAAAGGGCTAGTCTCCAAAATCTATAAAGAACTCACCAAACTCCACACCTGAAAAACAAATAATCCAGTGAAGAAATGGGCAGAAGACATGAATAGACACTTCTCTAAAGAAGACATACAGATGGCCAACAGGCACATGAAAAGATGTTCAACGTTGCTCCTCATCAGGGAAATGCAAATCAAAACCACACTGAGATACCCCCTCACGCCAGTCAGAGTGGACAAAATGAACAAATCAGGAGACTATCGATGCTGGAGAGGATGTGGAGAAATGGGAACCCTCTTGCACTGTTGGTGGGAATGCAAACTGGTGCAGCCACTCTGGAAAACTGTGTGGAGGTTCCTCAAAAAATTAAAAATAGATCTACCCTATGACCCAGCAACAGCACTGCTAGGAATTTACTCAAGGGATACAGGAGTGCTGAATGCATAGGGACGCTTGTACCCGAGTGTTTAGAGCAGCACTTTCAACAATAGCTAAACTATGGAAAGAGCCTAAATGTCTATCAACTGATGAATGGACAAAGAAATTGTGGTTTATATACACAATGGAATACTACGTGGCAATAAGAAAGAATGAAATACAGCCTTTTGTAGCAATGTGGATGGAAGTGGAGAGTGTTATGCTAAGTGAAATAAGTCATACAGAGAAAGACAGATACCATATGTTTTCACTCTTATGTGGATCCTGAGAAACTTAACAGAAGACCATGGGGGAGGGGAAAGAAGAAAAAAAGAGAGGGAGGGAGTCAAACCATAAGAGACTCTTAAAAAGTGAGAACAAACTGAGGGTTGATGGGGGGTGGGAGGGAGGGAAGGGTGGGTGAGGGGTATTGAGGAGGGCACCTGTTGGGATGAACACTGGGTGTTGTATGGAAGCAAATTTGACAATATATTTCAACATTTTTTATTTATTTTTGGGACAGAGAGAGACAGAGCATGAATGGGGGAGGGGCAGAGAGAGAGGGAGACACAGAATCAGAAACAGGCTCCAGGCTCCGAGCCATCAGCCCAGAGCCTGACGCGGGGCTCGAACTCACTGACAGCGAGATCGTGACCTGGCTGATGTCGGACGCTTAACCGACTGCGCCACCCAGGTGCCCCAATATATTTCATATTAAAAAAATAAAAAAATAAAAGTATGAAAAGCTGCATACCAAAATAAATATGAAAAAAAAAGAAGATGTGGTATATATATACAATGGAATAGTACTCAACGATCACAAAGAATAAAATCTTGCCATTTGCAACGACCTAGATGGAACTAGAGTATATTATGCTAAGCAAAATAAGTCAGCCACAGAAAGACAGATATCATATGATTTCATTCCTACGTGGAATTTAAGAAACAGCAGATGAACATAGGGAAAGGGAAGGAAAAATAAGATAAAAACAGAGAGGGAGGCAAACCATAAAAGTCTCTTAAATACAGAGAACAAACTGAGGGTTGCTGGTGGGGTGTTGGGTGGGGGATGGGCTAAATGGGTGATCGGCATTAAGGGGGGCAGTTGTTGGCATGAGCACTGGGTGTTAGATTTGAATTCTACTCCTGAAACCAATACTACACTATATGTTAAGTAACTTGAATATAAATTAATTAATTAAAAAATAAAAAGAAATAAACTGTTAGTCACATATGCAATTCTAAAGTTTCTGGTAGCCACACTTGAAAAAGTAAAAAAAAAAAATTAGGTAAAGTTAATTTCAATAAGACATTTTATTTAATCATATGTATCTACATTATTGTCATATCCATGCATAATTAATATGAAAATTATTAATTAGATACATAATCTTTTTTCATTGTAAGTTTTTTAATTGGTGTATATATTAAAATTAAAGCACATCTCAATTAAGGTATTATATTTTTATTGGAAGTTTCTGACTTGTATGTAGATTTCATAAAATTTGCAGTTGAAAAAGTATGTTTTCCTACCTAAGTTGTTCCAGACGTATCTATACATTTTTTAATAACTGACTTGAACATCAAAAAAATCATTTTCTTTAATATTTGTATCCACATTGACAAGACCAGTTCACTTCCTTTAGAACTGATTTGACTTTGAAATAAAAGCATACCAATTTGAGATCTATGTGCATCTAAATTAAATAAATTTGCTGCTCTTTGTCATTTTAGGATTATTAGCATCAAATCCAAAATGGTATAACATAAATGGAAAAGCAACTCTCACTTTTTGTCAACAAAGTATTCCTCAATTTTTTCTTAGTTTTTATAGCCCATTTATATAAGGCTACCAATTATAATAATATTTTCTGTAAGTTGATTCATGTTAGAAAATGGGTAAAATCATTACTATTGGTATATATTATGAGAAATTTACATTTTAACATAAACTCTCATAACTGTTTAACTTTGTCACCAGCTTTTTTGTACATAAAGGCTTTTTAAAAAATTTTAAAAAATGTTTTCATTTATTCTTGAGAGACAGAGAGAGAGAGACACAGAGCATGAGTGAGGGAGGGCAGAGAGAGTGGGAAACAGGACCCAAAGCAGGGTCCAGACGCTGAGCTGTCAGCATAGAGCCCAACGCAGGATTTGAACTCACCAACCGTGAGATCATGACCTGAGGTGAAGTCAGACGCTTAGCCAACTGAGCCACCCAGGCTCCCCTAAATACTTTTTAAAACTTGCTTTAGGTTTATAATCAAATTGAGAAGAAGTTACTGAGATTTCTCATATATCATCTGCCCCAACATATGCATATCAACACCATTCACCACCCACCAGAATGGTACATTTTTTTTTAAAACCAGGGATGAACCTATGTTGACACAATAATCATCCACAGCCCATAGTTTACCTGAGCATTCACTCTTGGTTTAGTTTATTCAGTGGGTTTGAACAATGTCCAAATGCAAATAAAAACCACAATGAGATACCATATCATGCCTGTTACAATGGCTATTATACATATAAAAAGAAATAACACGTACAGATGAGGATGTGGAGAAAAGGGAATTCTTGTATACAGTTGGTGAAAATGTAAATTGGTATAGCTACTGTTGAAAACAGTATGAAGTTTACTCAAAAAATAAAAATAGAACTACCATATGATCCAGCAATTTTATTTCTGGGTATTTATCTGAAGGAAACAAAAACAGTGACTTGAAAAGGTATATGCACCCCCATGTTGTATCATGTACAACAGCCAATATGTAGAAACAAGCTAAGTGTCCATGAGTGTATGAATAAAGAATATGTACACACACACACACACGCACACACACACACACACACACACACACACACACAAATACTATTGAGCCATAAAAAAGAATAAAATCTTGCCATTTGTGACAATATGGATGGACCTTGGGCAGTATGCTAAGTGAAATAAATCAGACAGAGAAAGATAAGTACATATGAGCTCACTAATATATGGAATCTAAAAAACAAACAACAAAACAACAAAAACAAGTTCACAGATTCAGAGAATAGATTGGTGCCTGCTGGTGGGTTCGGGTGGCTGGCGGTAAAATGGGTGAAGAGGGTCAAAATGTACACAAAAACAAGTAAGTCATGGGGATATAATGCACAGCATGATGACTAAAGTTAAAAATACTGTATTGCATATTTAGGAGTTGCTAAAGAGTAAATCTTAAAAGTCCTCATCATGAGAAAAACACGTTTTTAACTATGTATGGCATTAAATGATCATGAGACTCATTATGGTGATTGTTTCACAAGGTATACGAATAATGAATCATTATGTTATATATCTGAAACAAATATAATGTTATATGTCAATTTTATCTCAAAAAATACTACTGTCATCACCAATATAGTTTAATCCTAAGTCTTGAAGTCAGATAGCATCAATCCTCCAACTTTGTTCTTTTTCAATATTGTTTTAACTGTTCTGGGTCTTTTGCCTCTCCATAGAAACTTTGCAATCTATTTGTTAATATTCATAAAATAACTAGTTGGGATTTTCATTGAAATTGAATCTACAGATGAAGCTGAGGATTGACATCCTGACAAAATTGAGTTTTCCTATCCATGAACATGGAATATTAACTCATTGCATTAATTTTTGATTTTGTTCATTAGAGTTTTGTAGTTTTTCTCAATTAGCTCTTGTATATATGTTGTTACATTTATAGCTAAGTATTTAATTTTTGGGTACTAATATAAATGGTATTGTGTTTTTGTTTTCAAATATCACTTGTTCATTGTTGGTATACAGGAAAGCAATTTACTTTTGAATATCACCTTTGTATTCTGCAAACATGCTATAATCTCTTATTAGTTCCAGAAGTTTGTTGTTGTTGTTGTTAATTCTTTCAGATTAATTCTACATAGATGATTATACATCTGTAAACAAAGTTTCATGTATTCCTTCCAAATGTGTATACATCTTATTTCTTTTACTTGATTTACTGCATTAAAAAGGATTTCCAGAATAATGCTAAAAAAAAGTGTTGACGGAGGACTTCCTTTCCTTGTTCCTGATGTTACTGGGAAAGCTTCAACTTTCTCACCATTAAGTATATTATTACCTGTAGGTTTCCAATAGTGTCTTTATCGAGTTGAGAACGTTTCTCTCTATTTCTAGTTTACTGAGAGCTGTTATCATGCATGAGTGTTGGATTTTGTCAAATGTTTTTTTCTGCATCATCGATATAATTATGTGACTTTTCTTCTTCAGTCTGTTGACATGATGGTTATATTAATTGATTTATGAATGTTGAACCAGACTTCATATCTGTGATAAATCCCACTTGATCATGATGCTTTTTATACTTTTTTTTGGATTTTATTTGGTGATATTTTGCTGAGAATTTTTGCATCTATGTTTATGAGCTATGTTTGTCTGTAGTTTTCTTGTAATGTCTTTGTCTTGTTTTGATATTAATGTGGTGCAGGCCTCATAGAATAAATTTGGGTGTGTTCCCACTGCTTCTTTCTATCCTCTGAAAGAGATTGTAAAGAATTGCTGTAATTCATTCCTTAAATGTTTGACAGAATTCACCAGGGAACTCCTGTGGGTCTGGTCTAAGATGGTATTAGTTATTGATTCAATTTCTTTAATAGATACAGGCATATTTATATAAACTATTCTTGTGTAAGTTTTGGCAGATTATGTCTTTTAAGGGATTGGTTCATTTCATCTAGGTTACCAAACTTGTGGGCATTGAGTTGCTCATAGTACTCCATTATTATTCTTTTAATTTCCATGGGATCAGTGGTGATGCCTCTTATTTCACTTCTGATATTAGTAATTTGTGTCCGCTCTCTATTTTCCTTTGGTAGTCTGTCTAGAGATTTCATCAACTGTACTGATCTTTTCAAAGAGCTAGCTTTGGTTTTGTTGATTTTCTCATTTCTGGTTTTCAATCTGCTCTAGTTTTTATGATTTCTTCTACTTACTTTAGATTTAATTTGCTTTTCTTTTTTTCTAGTTTCCTAATTTTTTTAAATGTTTATTTATTTTGAGAGAGGGAGAGAGCGTGAGTGGGGGAGGGGCAGAGAGAGAGGGAGACACAGAATCTGAAGCAGCCTCCAGGCATTGAGCTGTCAGCACAGAGGCAATGTGGGGCTCAAACCCATGGGCCGTGAGATCATGACCTGGGCTGAAGTCGGACACTCAACTGACTGAGCCACTTAGGTGCCCCTCTAGTTTTCTAAGGGAGAAACTTAGATTAATGATTTTAGATTTTTTTCCTTTGTAATATAAGCATTCAGTTGCTATAAATTTTTTCTCTAAGCACTGCTTTTTTTTTTTGCTAAGTTGTTACTTTAATTTAGTTTAAAACATTTAAAATTTTCTCCTGAGATTTCTTCTTTGATCTATGTGTTATTTAGAAGTATGTTGTTTAATCTCCACATATTTTAGGATTTTCCAGTTATTTTTCTGTTACTGATTTCTAGTTTAAATCCATTGTGCTCTGACAGCAGATATACAATGATTTGTATTCTTTTAAATGTGGTAAGGTGTGATTTATGGCCCAGAATGTGATTTATCTCAGTGGATGTTCCATGTGGACTTGGGAAAAAATGTGTCTTCTGCTATTGTTGGATAAAGTAATTTATAGATGTCAGTTATATCCAGTTGATACAAATAAGCTTTTAAAACTTCAAATTTAGTTTGTTCACATGTAGTGTGATAGTGGTAAAAAATATAAATCATTCTGGCATTTTTTTTGGTTTTGATCATTGAATATGTGGAAAGGACTCATTTTCTTTCAAGAAAATTTGGAACTATAATTAAATCTTTGTAAAAATTTTCCCTGTCTTAACCAATATGCATTGGCAAAGTACATGACATCATTAAAATCTGTCTTCTATTCTCATCAATAGTTCTATAAAACGGTGATGATTCCTGACATTTACACATATATTGAATAATTTTTAACAACTACACCCATGAAGTAGAGCACGTGACTTTTTTTTTTTTAGTTTATGTATTTCTTTTAAGAGAGATTGAGAGAGAGCATATGGGAAGGGCAGAGAGGGAAAGAGTCAGAGAGAATCCCAAGCAGGCTCGACACTGTCACTGCAGAGCCCGATGTGAGGCTTAAACTCACAAACTGTGAGATCATGACCAGGGCCAAAACTAAGAATCAGATGCTCAACAGACTAAACCACCCCAGCGCCCCAAGCATGTGACTCTTGATCTTTGGTGTGAGGTCTAGGCACTTGTTGGAGGTAGAGTTCATTTAAAAAACATAAACATACAGCTTAAAAAAAATTACACCATGATATTTTTCATAAAATCTACTGTAGAAACTGAACACACATAATTTCAATATGAATCCTAGAGTGGAGCAAGGCAATAAAGGAATCATCTGTTTTGTTTTGTTTTAAAGTTCCATTAACTTTGAGTTTTTAACTGAATATACCTGGAGCATTATCTATCATGATAGAAACTAATTTTTCATGTCTAGCTGAAATTCTTCTTTGACAGATATAAAAAGTTGGAAAATATTTGTACATGTTTTATTTGCTTATTTATTTTGGGTTTGATTTTATATTTCTTAGTAAATTTGGAAGTTCTTTATGACAAAACATACCCACAATACTAATGGGGCTGTGTATCTTATGTCACACAACTCATTTAAAGCCAAAGTAAAGTTCTTACAATGTTTCAGAGTTTGAATCATTTGATCTTTCATATTGTTAGGAAAATCTGGGATGCTATGGTCAGTTGCTTTCTAGCTTTATTGAAGAAATTCCATTTTTTAGTATTTTTTTGTCTTTTCCTCATAATTTTCTAGCACAAGTTTCATAATGGGATTAACTTATTTAACTATGTTGCTCTTTTAAAACTAGTTTTCTATTTTGTGTGTAAGAATCCAAAGTGTTTACAGCTAGCCAAAATTATAACCCAGATCCTCTTAAAGAAACATTTAAAATTCACTTCTTGGACATTTAATTTGGATTCCACATGACTAATTTCATTGATTCCTTTTTGACTTTTGAGAGGAAACTTCTTACCAATATCATTGAATAGCACTTTGTAATGGGTATTTGCATAATGTATATATAAGTATTAGACTCAATCATTCTCTTTTTTAATGTTTATTTATTTTGAGAGTGAGAGAGAGTGGGAGAGGGCGGCACAGAGAGAAGAGGAGAGACAAAAACCCAAACAGGCTCGACACTGTCAGTGCAGAGCCCAAGGTGGGTCTCAGACTCACAAACTGTGAGAAATCAAGAGTCAGACACTTAACCAACTGAGCCACCCAGGCACCTCTTAGACTCAATCATTCTTAACTGAATGATTAGTCTCTGCTCAGAGCTTAATGTGAGAATTTAGAAGCAAATTCAGGCTCCATGGCAAATATTCCCATCTGGGATTGAGAAGTCTGTTTACTGTTTGTGATCTTAGATAAAAATTACTTACATTTTCTGTGTCTAAAACTATGGAATATAACTGCTAAACAAGAAACTAAAACAGCTCTAAGACCTGGCAACAATCACCGTCTCTATCATATTCTCTGCCATCTTCTATTTGCTGCAAATCCCATTAGCTACTAAACGCCTTTTTCTGTTTTGTTTTTGATTTTGTTCCCCCCCACCCCACCAATTCTGCTGCTTTATAACATGGCTTCCACTTGCTGTGGTACCAGTTCTACTTTGCAGCACCTTTGCAGCATTGTTCCAGTTCTTTCTACCAATTCTAACTGGCTCAAGCTTTCCACGTTTCCCAGGTGGAACTCTAAGAGCAATGACATGACTTGCCAGCCTTTTCATGTTTAGCACATCGCTGGCTAGCCTATTGGGCAGCTATCCATCCCTGAGCCAATCAGCTGTGGAAATGAGGTCACTTGGGAGAAGACAGGGCCATGAAGGCAGTAGTGGCTCTGCACAGGGTGGCTGCCTTTAGCGTGGGCAGGCAGGAAGAAATTATTTGACATCAAAAATACCCAAGATTGGCGTACAAGATCACTACAGATCCTATTCTGACAAGATGTATGCCAAATCATTGGAAAGATACAGAAGAATTTTCTTAGGAAATAGAACGGATTTGTGAAGGAGAATTCTTTATCCCAATAGAAGAAAATAAGGATGCCAGTATTATCAGTGGACCTCAAACTAATGATGTATAAATTCGATGTCCTTCTACCATTTTCCAACCATAGCACAGCTGAATGCCCTGCCCTTCACCTTGGTTCATCGATTCCTTCTCTGGTAGTAAGCTCCTGGCTGGCCTCCCTGCAGCCAACTCTCCGTGTTCTAAGTTAGTCCATGCATGAGAAGAGTATATTATATTTTGCTTAAATATAATGCTTGATTCCCACTTCCCAGAAGTAAGCTGTGACTTCTAATTAATTCCATTTAGAAGTAAATATGGAATACACACTGTGCAAGGTGCCTTCAGGAATATAAAAGCATGAACAAGATATCTACTCTGCCCTCAGGGAATGTACAATCTAAAAGAAGTTTTATGAGTTATAACTTATTATCTGTAATGCAAAGGAGAATCTGGTGTGTTAATAACGGTACAGATTAAGAAACTTTTTTATAAGCATTCAAAACAGGGCTAAAAACAATGTTGTGCTGTGAATATTTAACACCTAACTCTGGGTGCTGTGCTTGGAGGAAACCCAGTTTGTAGTGTTTGCAAATTTCCATAATGTAAATATACCCATTATGGCCAATTTCAAGCTGCCAGTCTGAAATCACTGTTGGGAAGAGACATATCATAGCCCATCGTTACATAGTATTTCCATCATCCAGATAGGATACCTCAAGAACACAGATAGTAACAAACTGTAGTAAAATAATTAGGACGTTTTCAATATAATTTAATCCTAAAATTAAATAATTTGATTTTTAGTAACAGGTGTGTTTAACAACTCACCTAGAAAATTCCTGAAATTTAATGACCGCTAATGTCCTCCAGTATGCTGCTGGTTAAAGGGCTATGAGGAACTTGGATTCTAACTTGGGGAGGGACAGATGGCAAAGAAGCCTCTAAGGTGAGCCTCAAAGCATCTGTAGGGTTTAGCCGCTAGACACAGGAGTGGAGGGGAGAGGCATGTTCCTGAGAGAGGAAATGAGAAGAAGGAATCGAAGAACAAAAAGCTTGAGGCATAACTGGAAAAAAAATGAGTAAGCCATTTCTTTAATCCAACTCAGTCATTAACTATTGACCCAACTCAGGGCTAATTCTCATCTCCAACTCCACCCATTTCAGACCGATGATAGTGATAAAAATAACAAAGGTAATGACAGCTAATATCTGTTGGATGACTGCTCGGTGCCAGGTACTGTTCTAACTAAGGAACAAACCTTGTTTCCTTATTTACCATGTTGCTGAGCAGTCACTGTCTTCTCTGGGTGAGGCTACTCCATTCTGCTGCTCACCACGGAACCTGCTGTTCACCCTTGTCTTTCCCACACCACAGTGCAAGCTGCCATGTGTCACCGAGCTTGTGCAAGGGCTTTATGCAGAGTGAAGAAATCCTCTGGATCCTTGACTCAGAAATGTGAAAACAAAGTAGAGATGACCATACCTTTCTAGAAAGATAGGAAAGAGTATATTTCTTTTAGATGTAAAGAACACTTCTATGGGTTTGATGTGGAGATATCTGTTCTGTTTCATCAATTTATATTCTCTTCACTCCCCACACCCCACCATTGGCATTTGAGTTTGAGGTCCTATTTCTGTGGGCAAGATGGTCCCATCAACAAGGAGTGAAATAAAAATTAGTTTTGTAGCCAAGGACTTGCTGTACTTAGGAAGTCTGCAAATTTACAGTGTATTCAAAACTTTTGAAAGTCAGGTGGAACTTGATATGTATCAAGATAGTTATGAGACAGGGGCTCTCTGCACGTGAATTCTGAGCAGTTAGGATTAAGGGAACAGAAAGAGACTTGGTTTTGTTCCTTTCTGCCAATTTCTCATACACCCTATCTCTTTGGAAGCAGTCCTATTTTTCACAATTTCAGGGTAAGAAATTATAGGAGCATCTCACTGTATTGCCACTTAGATTCCAGGAATGATGGGAAAAAGAAAAAAAAGTGAAACAAAACTAAGATGAATGATATTCCAAATATGGTGAGACCAGTAATTCTGTTTTTATTTGGAAATCCATTTATTTTGGTAAAATCCACCTGTTCTCAACTTGGAGGAAATGTCTACTTAGGGAGAAGCAATTTCTATGGCTCAAGTTTAAAATTTGTTTTTAAGGATAGATGAAATGTACAATTGGAAGGGAAGTGAGAGTACACTTGAGGACGCTTATATGGATTACATATCACACTTCTCACAGAATCATTATTAACTGAGAAATCCTATAGCTTGAGACACCAACCGGAAACAATGTAACTTGCTAATTACAATGGCAAAATGTGTGTGTGAGTGTGTGTGCATACACTCTTATGTGCATGAGCACAAGGAAGGAGAATTAACCAAATGATGGTTTATTTTCTTATATTTGTTATTTGACTTGCTTCTACAAAATACTCAAAAGGCAAATAGTCTTTCTGTTCTCCAATAAGATATGCTGAATTACATCAACATTAACATTGTTTTCACATTAAAGATAAACCCACTCATTTGCTAAGGGTAACATGAGGTATATGGCTTTAGAATAACGACCTCCATCCTTGCCAATAAACAACTTTAGTGAACTCAATTTTCTCTAATTTATAGTCAGCCTGTTTAAATTACTGTTATTTGGCTGGGATTATTTCATAGGGATTTAATTGTGCCTGTAAATCGAATTTCTTTCAAATTCATCTCTTGATTCATTTTATTTCCCTCCCCCATGTCTCATTTTACATATGCTCCAAAACATATCAATAATTTATGCCACAAAGCCTTGTTTTCTCCTTTGTAACTACACACATGTTCTGCATTGTGTAGTGATGTCAAAGGAAATGTGTACATTGTGAAAAGGTCTTGAATTTTTCATGAACATTGGTTAGGGCCAAATGGCACTTTATAGATCTTTGGGAGAAGAACCAATCTATTTTGTGAAAGGGTTTCAAAACTGAGTAAAAGCAGTAATAGAATAAGCACTAACAAAGATAATACTTGCTGAGCGTTTTTTTTTTATAATGAACATATCTAAACATTTACACACACTATCTAATCCTTACAACTAAATTGTTAAAAAGGTCTCATGACCTCCATTTTACATATCAGGTAACTGAGGCTTAGACACAGGAAGTCACTGGGTAACATCACACAGGCAGGGAGTAACAGAAGAGGAACTTAAACTCAGGCCTTTTGGACCTCAAAACTCAAGTAGTCTTTTCATGAAATCACTTATGTAACTTTCTCATATGTGGGCCACAATAGTTGAGACAGATTGGTTCTGCTTCAGTTCTAAATCTAAAACTAGAACCTCCAACTCTTCTTTTCTTAAAAAAAATTTTTTTTTCATCCTGTCTATCCTACTCTATTCCTGCTGGCTCTCAACTGACCACAAAAATCAAATGAATAAAACCTGATGGCATTTGCAGCACAGGGTGAAGGGAATGACGTCATCTACACAGACGTCTGTAGGGCACAGGCAGTGTGATATCACCCTGAGCTGATCCGGAGTTGATGCAGAATATTCATTCATTATTCATTGAATGCCAAGTATATGCTAGATTAAGGGTCAGCAAACTGTGGCCCATGGGCCAAATATATCCTGGCTTCTGTGTTTGCAAGTAAAGTTTTATTGAAACACATCCATGTGCATTCATTACATATGATCTATGGCTACTTTTGTGTTACAACAGGGACATTGTATAGCTGTGACAGACACCGTATAGCTTGCAATGATGAAAATACTTGCTTGCCCTATATAGAAACTGCTTGTTAACTCTGTGATAGATAATGATCAAAACAGACACAACCCCTACCTTTATGAAGCTTATTATTTTGTGAGACACATTAATAAAAAATATCATTATATTATTAGAAATTATGATACACACTATGAAAGTGGAGTACAGTAGGTAATAGAATTTACTGGGCTTATCATTTGCCATTGGTTCTTGCAATTCAGCCATTTGGGCTTTATTCTTTTACAGTCAAAAGTACTTTTTGAGTGGGATGACAAACATCTGCTTACTCACTCATTTATTCATTCCTTTAAATCCAGTAAATATATCCTGAGTACCTGCCATGTGCCCGACATTGTATTAGGCTCCAGCACAGGGGACTGAACAAAAGTTGGTTGCCCATTTGTTGAGTCTTTGGCCTTTTTTCTCAGTTGGTTCAGAACTCAGGAAGGGAAGAGTTCTATTTACTGAACCCTATCAACCTCTCAACAGAGTCCATTGTGAGACCTGGCTCTTTTTGCTCTTGAATTCTCTGAAGTGGCCTACTGTTCTTACAGTCTATCCCCCCTTTGCGATGACAAATAGCTTGACTGGGTTTCAACCTTTCAAAACTTGGAATTTTGTGACTAAGTCAGCTAGATGAGCATTTGGCTTTACAGACTCTGTGGTGGGAGGAAGCAACGGAATGAGGTGCTAGAAATGGCTTTTATGTAGACAAGCATGTCTGTCCCAGTTCTGTTCTTGGCTTCCTATCTTCCTTCTCCATATGTTCTTCTTGTTGATCTGATCTTATCCTTGAAAACTTCAACTACCATTATTCTCCCAGTAGCTTTCAGGACATAGCTCTGTCTCAATTCCTTAGTTCCAGCCGCGGGATGCTCCAGTGGACTTGAATGTCTCATTAGTGCCTCAAACCCAACAGGACACCTCCACTTGTTCTGTACATACTCTCTACATATTCCTCATCTTGACTACACCCTTGGAGGAAAACATGGATCATAGAAACAGCTGAAACCACATGTCACACCCGAGTGAGGAAACAGCTGCAGGCCTAGGGTGGAGGCTACACTGGGAGGAACATCCAGGTGAATTCTGTCTCCCTAAGTCTGGCTCAGTTTTTGATCTTGAGGATGTGTCTTTCCCATCCCTCCTAACTGTGACCTTGGTCTCTCCTCAACTCAGACTTGGTTCTCTAAATCTAAGATCTGAGTTCCTGAACTTGATTTCGTACTTTCTGGTTCTATGTCACCCTCAACTTAGGAACACTTATTGGATATTCGCTGTTTTATATACCTATGTTACCTATGTTAGTCCTAGTACAATCTTGTGAGGAAGGTAGCATTATTATTATCATCTATTCCCAGATGAGGGGGTGAGACACCAACAGGTTTAAGGGACTTGTCCAAGGTTACACAGATGGATGTGGTAGGAACTAGCATTCCAACCAGGTCTGATTGGCTCCAAAGTAATGCCCTAATTCCTTCTTCCTGCTACTGAGAATTGATTTCTGTTCCCTTCATACTTAATGTACTATTTGGGGGTTCTGATCTTGAAACTGACTTTAACATCTATACCAGGGATTAGTAAACATTTTCTGTAAAGGGCCAGACAATAAATATTCTTGGCTTTGCAGGACTTAAGGTCTTTATCACAGCTATTTTAGCTCTGCTGTTGTGGTATGGCCATAAACAATACTTAAATGATGGGGTGTGGCTCTGTTCCGATAAAGCCTTATTTTAGAGGGTGAAATTTGAATTTCATATAATTTTGACATGTCACTAATTACGATTATTCTTTTCAGTTTTCAAAAAATATAAAATGATTCTTAGCTTGTGAAACATACAAAAGTAGGCAGTGAGCCACATTAGACCCACAGGCCAGAGCTTGCCAACACGTTTTTCTATATCATGTTATTTGACTTTGGGTTTATGATTTTTCTGAAATCCTTACCCATTAGCTACCACTTATGGTGAACATAGTAGACACCAATGTTCTGGACATTTTTACATATATTAACTAATGTGTTCTTCACAGCGGGTCTGTGAGGGAGATGCTATTACCATCTCAATTTCACAGATGAAGAAAATGAGCCACAGAGACATGAACCAATTTGCACAAGATTGTATGAAGTTAGGAAATGGGGGAGTCTAGATTGGAGCCCAGGCAGACCCACTCCATGGCTGACATCTTAAGCACGAAGCTATGCTTCTGTTCTGGTTCCAATGAGATCACGTACCTTAGAGCATTTTAAAAACTATAAAGGATTATATAAATATAAGTTAACAACTATCATAATTATTAGTGTTACATCTTTATCTAGGTTTCTGATGGGTTTGGATAGCAATCAAATTGATGTTAATCAAAACAAAAACACCCAGGCATGCCGTGGGATGATATCTATTTTTCTGTCCATCTTAGCATTACACATTTTTAAGCACTACATTTCTGCCATGAATAAGTAAGCAATGGAGAAGACTTCTTTTTGTGGGTAGTTTGGTATTTGCTTCAATCTCTCCTGAACTCAGCATTACGTCTCAGTTCTGATTACAACTCAAATGAAGCCGCATGTATGAAAGAAGTTGCATATCAATAAGGGTTGTGATTAAGTGTTGTTTTCTTCCCCCACTCTTATTTCTTTAAGGTTCTTAAATTAGATAGCAGGAGAGACATGACTTAATTATTGAGAATACTTTGGAGCCAAATGGAAAATTATACTACTACTTACTCAGATGCCAGGGTAATTAGAGCCCAATTATTTCTCTCATTTGGCACTAATGAATGAAGATCAATTAAAAAAATAATGTAACTGTGAATTGCTTTTATTGAGCAGAGAACTCTAAGCAGCTGAAATTGTCTACTCTTTCACTAATTGAAAATACTAAATGAAGGCAACCCAGAATGTGATTGTTTCCATGTAATTTTAGAGCGGTTTGATTTTCAGAAATCATGCAGATGGCCAAATTCTTGTATTAGACTTATTTCCTGGGTACAGCCCGCTGGTCTTTCTTCCATAAGGAAAGTCAAAACATGGCTCACGAAATTCTTATTTCCCTAGTGATAACATCAGGTTTGTTGGCAGGACTTTATTGTTGCTTCTGGGTTGGTCGTGCTTGGGCTAAGATGGAATGTCTGATTTGCTTGGCTATTTTACTTTTCTCCTGATTAGTATATCCATTTCATCAAATGTGTTCTGAAAACAACATTTATTTGTACCAAAATCTGATTGAAAGAGACATCTCCGTGATTAAAAGTTTAGACTCAGCTTATGTGGATATGGACTTACCTGCTAAGAGATAACCTTGGACTTCAGTTTGCCCTTTAACATATGTTTAAGCAACATCCACTAAAAAAAAAAAAAAAAAAAAAAAAACACCAAAAAAAACAAAAAAGAAGCTTCTGCTATTTTATTTTACTTATCTTTTTTAATATCTTTACTTTATATTTTTTTAGCATATATATTTTTTGAGGGGGTGGTATAAGAATTTCAATTCTGCAGGTTTGTTTGTGGTCTGAATATACATTCCCACGAAGGAGTTAGAGGTCAGCCTGAGCCGCTGAGTTCTACAGAGGAAGTTATGGCACCATTTATAACAATGGCATTCTCCCTCCTCCCCAGCCCCATGCACACTTCACGCACTCAAATAACCTGTCGAGATTCACAAGTTACGTTTGTTTACCTCTATTATCTCAAATGCTTTAAGAAACCAATAAGGCAGCTTTTATCCTTAATTTACAAACAAACAAACAAACAAACAAACAAACAAACAAATGAGGCTTCAGAGAGCTTAAAGGGCATCAAAGCATCAAAACCCCGGGCTGTTGAGTCCCACTGTGGTCTCCACGAATGGTGACCCTGGAATTGTGTAGTGTGAAACCTGCCTAGCCAAAGACAGCACCCTGACTTTGACTCCTAATTCGAATGCCTGAAGGAAAATGCAAAAAGAAAACCAAAAGAAAATTCTGAAGTGCATGAGTCAGAATGGAGGCAAACTGTAAAACATTTGCTCTCTTAGCAATTCCCCAATTGAAAAAAAATTGGGTGTGACCAAAGTCTGAATCAGCTTTGGTCATCCGTGCTTTGCTACGTGGCTGAGCAAGTGGAAACTCAGAAGAATAAATCCCCTTTGTCCTGTGACGGAGTCAAAACGTTTACAACGTGTCCCATGTTCGGGTTGTACAGTTACACTAACAGGGAAGGACTCGGGATGGGGATTCTAAATCCGTTGATCAAGGTTTGGCTTTTGCCTTTCTGGCTCTGAGTTGCTGCAGACTTCCTGGTTAAGTACTTCTCAGCACCGTCAGGAGGTGGGGAGCAGGTGTAAGAGAGAGGTTCAGCCTTCTGACAACCAGGGGACTCAAATTATTACTGCCAACGGAGGCCATGCATAAAGTTCTAGGATTGCAGTGACAGGATTCAAAGCAGATGCCATTTTTCTGTGTCATGTAACTCTCTCTCCCCAACTGTAGTTCACTGTTAACTAACACTTTATTTTTAATAATCCCATTTTCACCTTGTAAATAGTACTGCTATACCTCTCATTGTGGCTTTTGTGTATGTCATATATTAGAAAGATAATTTTGCTAAGTGAATACATTTGAGATATTCCATAATTTTTCCACCGTATTTTGGCACATTTTCATTAAAAACAGAAGATAGCAAGAGCTTAAAACAGAGCAAATAACTTTTTTGATTTTTTTTTTCAACTCTGGGAAGCTTTGTTCAGGGTGCTGAGGAGAAAGGAGGGTGCATAGAAAGGGAGCAGACTAACTCTGGGTTCAGAGCACTTGGGATCAATTCCGACTCTTCCACATCCAAGCCTTGGGCAAGGTTCTTCTTTTCAAGTTTTAGTTTCCTCATCACTAAAACAGGGACAATTATCACAAACTTCCTCATGGCACTGTTCTGAGAATGAATGGGATCTTACGGGTCAAGGGCTTGGCATAATACCTGCCACATAGTGAGGCTCACTAAATGTGAGACTTCATTATTTCTCTCTTTAACTAAGATTAACACATCTATCTGTGGGGAAATTCCAGGTGAGTGGTGCATTTTCCCAAAGGCATGGGGGAAAGTGGCAGAAAAAGGGGGGAGTGGGCTCTGTGGCTGCTGTGGCTGAAAATGGCATTTGGTGAACTCATTCAACAAATTTTTGCCAAGTTTTGCTATGAGGAGAGCTATACAAGGCATGGGAGATACAGGGGTGAACAAGTCTTCCCTCGTGGAGCTTATGAACTAGTGAGGGATACGGATAAACAGATCGTAAAAATAAACATGTAATATGTGCCATAAAGAATGGTGAATCCAGGTAGGGGATGGGGATGATGAGGTTTGTGCATAGCAGGTGTGAGTTTGCGAGGCGTGTTTTAAAAGTGTGGAGAAGGAACTCCTCTCCGATGAGGTAGCATATGAGCAGAGCCCTGAAGAGAGGGAGGAAGTTACAGCAACAGGGGAATTGATTTCCACAAAGAGAGAAGAGTAAGTACAAAGTCCCTGATGCTAGAATCAACTTGGTCTGTTCCAGGGATAAGAGCTCTGAATGCCTAGAGCAGAGGATGTGTGTTGGATGAGGGCACTGGTAGCACATGTAGGTCGATGTAGACCAACCTAATGACTCTGGGTTTTATTCTGAGTCTGTGATGGGAAGCTAATGGGTTAGACACAAGAGAGAAAGCAACTGATTTGCATTTTTCCAAGTTTACTTTGCATTCTGAGCAGAGGACTGATTCAAGAGGGCAAGAGCGAAAGCAGAGAAGATAGATGGTGGCTCTTGTGGCTGTCTGTAGGAAATGATGGTAGCTGCCATGAAGGGTTGGAGGAGTAGACTGACTGAAGGTACCATGGAAGCACTTGAGGATGTGGTTATGAGGGAGAGAAAACAGTCAAAGATTTATGACTTCAAGGAGCGCCTGGGTGGCTCAGTCGGTGGAATATCCGACTTCAGCTCAGGTCATGATCTCACAGTCTGGTTTGTGATTTTGAGCCCTGCATCAGGCTCACCGCTGCCAGCGCAAAGCCTGCTTTGGATCCTCTGTCCCTCTCTCTCTGCCCTTCCCCCGCTGGCACTGTCTCTCTCTCTCTCTCTCTCTCTCTCTAAAAAATAGATAATTCTTAAAAAAAAATAGAGATTTACAACTTCAAGATATCTGGCCTGAAGAAATAGATGAACAATGGTATTCTTTACCAGAGCAGGGCAGACTGGGAGACAAGAGGGTGTAGATGATGAAATCGAAACTTCTATTTGAGATGGCGATTCAAATCATATCGAGTAGAAAGTTGGATATATGAGTGTGAACTTTAGAGGAGATTTTTGACCTGCTGAAGTTAAGCTGGGAGTCATTAGCTTATAGGTGGTGTTCAAGATTCCATAATAGATCTTAATATTGATTAATTCAAGTGTGAAGGTTTATCATCAGCCTCTTCCCTTGTATACCCAATTGTTGAATCTTAAACTTTATTATGATTGTCCCTATTTCAAAATCATTTAGACAAGTTTATTAAAAATACGATTGCTCA
This sequence comes from Prionailurus viverrinus, assembly GCF_022837055.1. Lineage (NCBI taxonomy): Eukaryota > Metazoa > Chordata > Mammalia > Carnivora > Felidae > Prionailurus > Prionailurus viverrinus. The sequence goes on from NC_062562.1 coordinate 40,223,285, forward strand.
AAGCTATATGTCTTAGACAATTATGCCTCTCTATGTGACTTTTATCCTTTGATTTTATTTTGTGTCATAAATGTACACATATGCCTACTTCTTTTCCTTGGCAGCTCTTCCAGAATTTGAGAAGAGTACTCACAATAATCACGGCTATCAGTGTTGAGCACACTCCAAATGCCAGCCCTTAGTCCTCACAACAATAAGGGAATGCGGGGAGTGGGGGTGCAGACAGGTGCAAGGTATCTGGTTATCAACCCCGGGAGAAGAAGAAAAGCAACATTGGTGGCTTCGTCTTGACGTGGCTAATTGGAAAGTGTTGTCTCTGAGACATTTCAAAAACTCTACCAAACCCAGTGAATGTGATCCCCTTCTATGACACACGTGTGCACTGATGCTAATTTATTTGGAAATGGTGAGGAGGGTGCAGGAAGTCAGAATAGGGTAGAGATGGCAAAGAATTTCCATCTGTCTCTAGAAACTGACTTGAACGACTTGAGCTTGACCTTGAGGCTTGGGCAGGCACAGGTCTATGTTGTTTGTAAGTGACAAAACCTGCACAAACTGGCTTAAGCAAAAAGGGTAAGTAGCGGGTTAAGTGGCTCATGTAGGAGGAGGTGAAGCAATTGACTTTAAACAAGGCTGAATCTAAGTGCTAAAATGAAGTTTCCTACTTTCTGAGACAGGGATTGAGAAGTGGGCCAGTGTCATTGGTGAATAAGAATCAACTTTCCCTTACTAGAAATAGGGTGATTAGCTGATGGAGGGAGGAGAGACAAAACCAAAAAATGCCCATCACAGGCAAGATAAGGGAAAGGAAAATGGACATGACTTCAGTGGTTATTTGAAAGGTGAGATTTTGTATTTTTCAATTAGTACTTGAAACAAAACAAAACAAAACAAAACAAAACAAAACATAACAACAGGGGCGTGTGGATGCCTCAGTCGGTTAAGCGTCTAACTTAGGCTCAGGTCATGATCTCATGGTTCATGAGTTTGAGCCCCGCGTTGGGCTCTGTTCTGACAGCTTGGAGCCTGGAACCTGCTTCCAAATCTGGGTCTCCCTCTCCCTGTTCCCCTCCCCCGCTTGTACTCTGTGTCTCTTTGTCCCTCTCAAAATAGATAAACATTAAAAAAAGAAAAGAAAAGAAAGAAAAGAAAAGAAAAGAAAAGAAAAGAAAAGAAAAGAAAAAAGAAACAAAACCCAGAACAGTAAGCTCTCAGTAAAAAGGGGCAAATGTGACCAGAGGCGGACTTAGAAGTTTCTCTATACAGTCAAGGGAAAGGTAGGAATGGTTGCTCAGGACGGCAAAGTGTCTGGCCAGACCATTCTGGCTCTTTAGTGCAATTCTACCATGTACAACCTATTCAAGAGGCATAGAAACACTGAGGTTTTCCAAAATCCCTGACAAATGTTTAAGCTCCTATCATTTTTGCACTGGTGCTGTTGACAGCTTGGCGCAGGACAAAAAAGGAATGCATCTTGGTCAGGCTGACATGGCTTCAAGTCATAGTGCTGCCATTTGTTAGTCATGTGAGACAGGAAAACTTTCTGTACCTCTCCAAGCCTCAGGTTTCTCGTCTGCAAAATGGGAGTGCTAATGGGGTGTCCTCAGAGATTTGATAAGGACCCAAAGAAACCTGACATGCATGGTGCCTACGGCAGCGCTTTGCACGAAAGAACCTCTCAAAAAGGTGATGAATCCTCCTCTTCCTCCTCCTCTTTATTAATATTGCTCTTATTTTGGATAAACTGGATTCACAGTGAGTGCTAAAATGCACGTAAAGCTGACTCAGGACGTTTTGTCATCTGCTTATGCTCAAAAGGATTGTGTTTTGTCTAGAAATAACAGTTTTTTTCGAGTGACTAATAGCTTGGCTTTGGGTGCAGGGAGACTAAGCTGTTTTGTCTGGGATCAGGTAATCCTAGTAGTTAACCTCTCTGAGCCTCAGTTTCCCAATAGAATCATTCTCATAGGGTTGTGAAAATAGAGAAGAGCTTGAATCATTGCTCTATTGTGCATATCCTAGTGCCTAGACCTTATAAGATTTTAATAAATACCAGTAACAGTAATAGCACCTATCATTATCTGTAGCAATTTCTGCAAGGCGGCCTTCAGCCTTGTGAAAAGAAGGGTTCTGAGAGAAAGACAGAGTTGTCCCTGGAGGACGATGCAGTTGTCAAATGATGAAGCTTCACCATCCAGATCACCTTAGTCATCCTCGTTAGAGTTGGTTGGAATGTGACACCAGTGTCGATTTGCCTCTGGGTGTCTTTTGAGGATGGAAGTCTTGACTCCATTCTGCCCATGATTTATTTAGAAATGCCTGGGAGCGGAGAAACACAGAACGTCCTGAAAAGTCGACGTGCACATCTTGTCCCAGGGTGGTTTCGTGATGGTTCATTTGCTGTGTACACGGCTTACCTTGAATTTATAGACTCTGAGAGCACCAGTGAATGCAACAAACTGGCTTTTTGCTACTCTGGATCGTCTAATATAGTTTATAGTGCAACCATAAATTTGGAACCATTTTTGGAACCTTATGACTTGCAAACATCTCCCCCAGTTTTATTACTTAGTAAGAAATGGGTGGCGCTCACAATAGTTCTAAAAACTGTAAAAGCGTTTAGAAAATTCAAATGGCCATACAGCGCAGGATGCAAGCATTTATCTTTAGTATATTGAAACCTAATTTTTTACTAAAATGTCAGCTTGTTTTAAAATACACAAGATGATGGGATTGGAATCTTTACCAAAAGAACTTGTCTTTGCTCCTTCCACTTCAAAAAAGAAAAAAAAAAAAAAAAGAAAAAAAAAGTTGTGCTATGCCTAGGGAGGAATTTAGCAATTAGATGATTTCTATAAAATAGCAATTGACATATGCCCTATTTTTTTCTACCATCAAAGATGTTTAGTTGGAATAAAAGCTTTCTTCTCCGCAATCTGACATTCTCCCTGAATTTTATCTTACTCTGAAGTCATTATCTTACAATTAGGTCTGAACTTAGGGGTAAAACAACAAGAACATGAACCAGAAACTGCAGAGCAATGGCCTTCCTTGGGTTGGAGCTGTCTGATGCTATCTGCGTTGCACAGCTTTTTATCATCCTGGTGTTTAAAGCAAAAGGTCTCGTTCTGTCGCCTTCCCCCCACCCCATTATTCTTTAAAGTTGAACCTGCTGAGTAGGCTTAGGCCTCTGTGAATCAGGACGAGATATTGTTATCATAAAAATGAATGTGGAGGTCAGACATTTATCTTTGTCTCTGTCTCCCCTGCAGGATTCTGAGAAAGAAAAATTATGGATGAGGTGCTTTTATCTAAGCAAAGTTCAGATGGAGATAAATAGTGTGGGGTTGGGAGCAAACAGAAACAGAACAGAGTGAGGGTGAGTCTTGGGGAAGAAGATTCTGTCCTATTGAGTCCTATAATTGCCCCCATAGAAGGGGCCCTACAAACACTGTAGTGTGGCTCCATCAGGGCACAAAAGCAGTGCAGCATGAGAGATGCGAGAAGGGGCAGATCCCTTTCAGGTTGCTCTTGCACTAGAAATTTAAGGGCCCAGGAAGGTACAGGTTAAGTGTGTGGGGGTTTGAGGTCAGATGGTTTGGTACGAATCTTGCCTGTGCCACTTTTCAGCTGTGTATGGGGAAGAAATAGAAATTCTCTAAGCGTCCCAGCTGTCAGATGCAGAAGAACAGTGTTCCATACAACATGCATTATTAAATGTATTACCTAAAGTAATAGAAAGCACAGAACACTGTGCCTGACAGAGGAAGACCCGTGCTTCCTCCCTCCCTTCCTTCCTTCTTTCCTCCTTCCTTCCTTAATCCTTCCCTCCTTCCTTCCTTCCTTCCTTCCTTCCTTCCTTCCTTCATCATTCATTCACTCAACAAGAAATTATTGAATATTTATAATGTATTAATACTGTTCTTGACACTGCAGATACAGTGATTCACACAACATAGCACTCTTGATCTCATGAATGTTGCTAAAATGTTGACTATTATGATGGTAATAATTAAGGACAACTGAGACTCTAAGAAGTCATGCTGCCAAATACTAAAAGGCCTTGAACTAGAGCAGGGTCTTTAGATTCCCACGCTTTTCTCCCACTGCCCAGACCCTCCACCCCCATCCCATACGATGCTGCTTCTGCTCAGTTTGTCACCTTCAATTTTCTTTGTTCTGATATTGATTTTTTAAGAACAAAATGCATTTTTAAACACAATTTTAGATTTATGAATTGTGAAGATAGTCCAGACAACTGCCATATACCTCACACTGTCCCCTAAATCCTACAGTAGCATGGTATTTTTGATACAATTAATGACCCAATATTGATACTTTATTCTATTTTCCTTAGGTTTTCTTTTAACCTAATGTTCTTTTACTGTTCCAAGAAACCATCCAGGACACCACATTGCATTTAAGTCATCATATCTCCTTAGCTTCCACTGGGCTCCGCCTGTGTTGCTGACTTTCCTTATTTTTTGATGACCTTGACAGTTTTGAGGATTACTGGTTAGGTATTTTGTAGAATGTCCCTCGTTGGGATTTGTCTGATGTTTTCCTCATGATCAGACTGCCGTTATGTATTTTCGAGAGGAAGACCGTGGGGGTACGGTGCCATTTTCATCACATTATATCAAGACTACAAACCACAACATGGCAGTTCACTGTTGATATTGACCTGGATCTCCTGGATGAGGGAGGTTTTTCCCTCTTTTGAATTCCTTTCCATAAATGCACTCTGGAAGGAAGATATTATGTGTAGCATACACTTAATGGAGTGGGGAGTTACACTCCATCTCCTTGAGAGGGGCATATCGGCAGGAAGTATTTGGAATTCTTTTGCACAGGCTATTTTTTTAATTGCCATTTTAAAAATATATCCAATCACTTACTTATATCAGCATGAATTCATGGATACTTATTTCATACTTTGAGTTGCAATCCAGCACTCCTTTTTCTCATCCATTCTTCCAGCTTTGCTCATTGAGAGCGCTTCCGATCAGCCCCTGTTGTATTTTTGACGTGCCTTCACCAATGTGCTGGTTTTTTGTTGCTGTTGTTTGTTTTTTAGTACTTCTTACTTTCTGGCACTCCAAGGTTCTCTAGGTTTATCTTGTATATTTTCTGTCCCAGTCCTTGAGTCAGCCATTCCTCCAAGAAGCTCGGGCTCCTTTATACTGGAGAATGGTGTTAGAAGCCAGTATCTGGGAGTGACTGCATGGCTCAGTCACTTAAGCCTCCAACTTTAGCTCAGGTCATGATCTTGCGATTTGTGGTTTTGAGCCCCACGTCAGGCTCTGTGCTGACAGCTCAGAGCCTGGAGTCGGCTTCAGATTCTGTGTCTCTCTCTCTCTCTGCCCCTCCCCTTCTCGCGCTCTCTCTCTCTCAAAAATAAAAATAAACATTAAAAAAAATTTAGGATGTGAGGGCGATCTGGCTGCGACATCTGTCACCCCATTGATCGCCAGGGTTGATTCGGCTGATCTGGCTGGCTAGGCGGGTGTCCCCTTCCTCCCTCACCGCTCCATGTGCGTCCCTCCCGAAGCTGCGCGCTCGGTCGAAGAGGACGACCTTCCCCGATAGAGGAGGACCGTTCTTCGGTCAAGGGTATACGAGTAGCTGCGCTCCCCTGCTAGAACCTCCAAACAAGCTCTCAAGGTCCATTTGTAGGAGAACGTAGGGTAGTCAAGATTCCAAGACTCCAGACACATCCAAATGAGGCGCTGCACGTGGCAGTCTGCCTTTGAAAAAAAAAAAAAAAAAATTTAAACTGCTAATCTCATTTAAGAGGAATGACATGAAAAAGAAACCGGTGTCTGGGCCCTTGGTGTGCTCATTGCTACTGTGATACTATTGTTTCTATGCATTCCCAGCTGACAGAGCAAGGAAATATATGAGTGTTTATTAATTTCTGTCTATATACATATCTATAATTATTTCTATATGCAACTTTCTGTATGTAAAGTAAGCCAAACATGAGTTCACAGTAATGTCTCCAACTCTAATCCATTATCACACAGACCATTCTTGCCTCCTCTCTTCTCCTATCTGTAAATTTCCAGTTCAACACTAACAGAAAACTCCCACTATCCACCATCCATTTACTTATTCAATTCCAGGGTACATGTATTATGGCATCAGAATTATTAACACACACTCCTGTGTAAATCAACTTCATCACTAGCAAAGAGTGATTACAGACATGTTCTCATCTTCTCTTTAAGATTAACTCAACAGATTCTGTACATTTCCAAAGTTAAGTCAGCACCTTTTCCTCCAAACCCATTTAGAGAGATTGTCTCATACATGTGTAATACTGTCAGAGGGCTTTGTCACATTCCACATTCCATCCTGGGATCTCCAACCTCCCAAATGATTTCTAAAAAATTTTCATACATTATGGTTGGCTCTTTGTACTGTAAAGTTTAATGGGTTTTGACAAATATAGTATCATGTATCCACCATTGCAGGATCATACAGAAAAGTTTCACTATCCCATAACTGCCTGAGGCTTCACCCTTTCAACCCTATCCATCCCACCAAGCCCCTGGAAACCACTGGTCTCCTCTCTGTTGCTCCAGTTTTGCCTTTTCCAGAGGATCATTTTGCTGAAGTCATAGAGTATGGACCTTTACAGACTGGTTTCTTTCACTGGGCAATATGCATTTATGATTCATTCTATCCTTCCTTCCTTCCTTCTTTCCTTCCTTCCTTCCTTCCTTCCTTCCTTCCTTCCTCCCATCCTCCTCCCTCCATCTCTCTTTCTTTTTGTGGCTTAATAGCTCAAATAGATGCATTTTCCAAAATACATGCATAATTCAAATATATGCATATAATGCTAATATTCTATTATATGAGTGCACCACAGTTTTTGACTGCATTACCTACTAAAGGACATCTTAGTTGCTTACAGTTTTTTGGCAACTATGAATAACGGTGCTGTAAACATTCACGTGCATTTTTTTTTTTGTGTGTGAGAACATAAGTTTTCAAATTGGTCAGCTAAATATCTAGGGGAATGATTACTGAAATTTATGCTAACACTATGTTAAGCTTTCTAAGAAGACACCAAAGTGTTTTCCAAAGTGGCTGTGTTATTTGGCATTTCTACCAGCAAAGAATGGGAGTTCTTGTTGTCCCACATTCTTGCCAGCATTTGGTGTTGTAAATTTAAAATTGTTTTTGCCATTCTAATGGGTGTATAGTGATATCTCATTGTTTTAATTTGTAATTCCCTAATGAATCTTTTCATATGCTCATTTATCACATATATCTTATTTGCCATGTACGTTTTCTTTTGAGAGGTGTCTGTTCAGGTTTTCTGATTTTTTTTTTTTATTGAGTTGTTTGATTTCTTTTTGTTGAATTTTAAGAACACTTGTATATTTTGGATATAAGTTCTTTATCAGATATGCCTTTTGCAAATATTTTCTCCTAGACTGTGGCTTGGCTTTTGATTTTCTTAATAGTGTCTTTCACAGAGCAGAAGTTTTTAATTTTTATGAAGTCCAACGTACCAATTTTTTTCATAGATCATGCTTTCAGGGTTGTAACTGAAAACTCGTTGTCAAACCCAGATCATTACCGATTTTCCCCCTATATTTTGACCTAGAAATTTTATAGCTTTGCATTTACATTTGGCTATAAGATCCATTTTGAGTTAAGTTTTTTGAAAAGCATAAAATCAACATCTAGATTCTTTTTTCTCTTTTCTTGTTTTGTTTTTGCACATGGATATCCAGTTGTCCCAGTGTTATTTGTTGAAAAGACTATCCTTTCTGTAATGGATTGCTTATGTGCCTTGGTCAAAGATCAATTGACTATGTTTGTGTGAAAATATTTCTGGGCTCTCTATTCTGTTCCATTGATCCATATGTCTATTCTTTCCTTAATACCATGTTTTTTGGTCACTACAGTTTTAGAGTATGTCTTGAAATTTGGTAGCATGTCTTGAATTTTCAGTTTTATTCTTCAGTATTTTTGTGGATATTCTAGGCCTTTCACCTTCACATATATAACTTAGTATTAGTTTGTTGATATCTAACAAGTTAGTGTGCTAGGCTCTTGATTGGGGTTTTGTTGAACCCCTAGACCAAGATGAGATGAATTGACATTTTAATATTGAGTTTTCTAATCTGTGAAGACAGAATATTTCTGCATTTGTTTATATCTTCTTTAATTTTTTTAAATCAGAATTCTATACTTTTCCATGTATAGGTCCTGTACATATTTTGTTAGGTTTATATATAATTATTTTATTTTTTGATGCTACCATAAATGGTGATTTTTGAAAAACTTCAAATTCATATTGTTCACTGCTGGCATATAGGAAAACAACTGACTTTTGTATATGAAACTTGTATCCTGTAACACTCCTATACTCACTTACTTGCTTCAGGAGGTTTTTTTTTTATTTTTGTTTTGTTTTGTCTTTTAATTCTTTGGGGTTTTCAGCATAGATACTTATGTCACCTGTGAACAAAGTCAGTTTTATTTCTTCCTTCCCAAACTGTATACCTTTCATTTTCTTCATTTTCCTTTCTTATTGCACTAGCTAGGGTTTCTAGTATAATAAGTGAATAAGAGCTGTGAGAAGGGGCATCCTTGCCACCATTTTAATCTTAGAGACAAAGCAACCAATTCTCAACATTAAGGATAAGGTTACCACAGGGGGTTTTGGTAGATGTTCTTTATCCAGTTGAGGAAGTTCCCCTCCAGTCTTTGTTGAGTTTTTATCATGAATGAGTGTTGGATTTTCCAAATGCTCTTTCTGGATAAACTGATATGATCATATGATCTTTTTTCTTTAGTCTAGAGAAGTGGATTATATTGACTGATTTTAGAATGTTGAACCAACCTTGCATACCTGGAATAAATCCCATTTGGTGATTTCGTTACATATTTACTTACTTACTTATTTAAACTTATTGCAAGGGAGGGGCAGAGAGAGAATCCCAAGCAGGCTTTGTACTGTCAGTGTAGAGCCCGATGCGGGGCTCGTACCCACAAACTGTGAGATCACAAACTGTGAAATCAGGACCTAAGCTGAAATCAAGAGGCTTATCCAACTGAGCCACCCAGGTGCCTCCCCCCTCAGTAATTTTATATATTGCTGGACTTTATTTGCTATATTTTTAATTGAGGATATTGATCTACAATTTTCCATTGTTGTGATGTCTTGATCTTTTTTTTTTGTTTGTTTCAGAGAAATACTGACATCCTAAAATGAGTTGGTCGATAGTATTTCTGTTTCTATTTTCTGGAAGAGACTGTAGACTATTCGTATCATTTCTTCTTTACATGTTTTGGAAAGTTTATCAGTGAAACCAACTGGGCTTGGTGTTTTTAAAAATTACTTACTAATTCAATTACTATAATAAACATGGACCTATTAAGATTATCTGTTACTCCTTGTGTGAATTTTAGTAGTTTGTGTTTTTATAACCAATTGGTTTATTGCATGTAAATAATTAAATTTATGGGCATAGAGTTGTTCATATATTTCTTGATTATACATTTAATGTCCATGGTATCAGTAATAATGGTTTTTCTTTAATTTGTGATATTAGTAATTTGTATCTTCTTTCTTTTTCTCTTGGTTTGCCTAGTTAGAAGGTTGTCAATTTGATCTTTTCAAAAAACCAGGTTTTGTTTTTGTGGATTCTATTATTTTCCTGTTTTCAATTTCAATGATTTCTCTCATTTTTGTTACTTCTGTTCTTTTTTCTGCTTCATTTAGGCTTAAATTGTTCCTCTTTCTCTAGTTTCCTGACATGAAAACTTAAATGATTGATCTTAGATTATTCTACTTCTTAATATATGCATTGAATGCCACAAATTTCTCTCTAAGCACAGCCTTCAAAGAAATCCATAAATTTTAATTAGCTGTATTTTCATTTTTTATTTGGCTCAAAATATTTTAAACTTTCTTATGAAACAACTTCTCCTCCTCCGCCCCCCTTCTCTTCCCCTTCCTCTCCCCTCTCCTCCTCTTCCTCCTTCTCCTTCTCATTCTTCTGCACTGCTCCCCCCCTTCTTCTTACTAGGTGTTATTTACAAGTGTGTTATTTAATCTTCAAGTATTTGGGGGTTTTGTTATTTGTTAATTTTGTCATGATCTGAGAACATAAATTTGTTAAGGTTTGGCTTTATGGCTCAGAATGTGGTTTTCCTTGGCAAATCTTTCACAAGATTGAAAAGAATGTGCATTCTGCTGTTGTTGGCTGGAGCATTCTGTAGGTGTCAAGCAGGCTGAGAGTGCTGGTCACATCCACTATATGCCACAAAGTTTCTGCCTGCTTGATCTTCCAATTACCAAAAGAAGGTATTAAAGTCTTTACTCATAATAATTGATTTATCTTTGCAGTGTTATCTTTTTGCCCCCGTTTCACACTGCTGTTAGATGCATACATGTTTATAACCTTTTAGTCTTCTTAGAGAATGGACCTCTTTATCAGCAAAATGCCTCTATTTATCCCTGATAAATCTCTTTTTCCAAAATAAGTTTCAGATTTTTTATGCAGGAGGTGACCCCAAGATCAAGAGTGAGTGAATGAGGAGAGTAAAACAGGGAAGAAACAAAACCCAACAGCAGTCATTGAGGCTGTCACTCTTGGAAATGGGACAATGATTGTACTGGAACAGCTGAGATACATGTGGAATGCTTCCCAGAATTATTTACTCTAAAGATGGGAAGCTAGAACATTTATCTATTAGCTCTCAACCCTTCTTGGATGAGGGTGGTTCCCGAGGGTATTAACTTCCCCACACTTAGGGGCTGGGCTTGCTGTGGGTCCAGGAGAGTGAGCCCTGACACAGGAGGTGCTAAGGTAGGGTATGAGGTGTGGCCATGCACTTGAGATGAGTGTCCCCTGACAGCACAAGGAGGGGGGAGCTGTCCACTGAAGCTGTGACTAGAATAGGAAGCAAGCAATGCTAACAGGATGCAGAGCAAAACGAGGCATCTGCTGTGATGGGTTTCTACTGCAATCTTTAGCGTGGAAAATTACTGTAAAATACACCAGTGTACTCTCCTACCTGGATAGTGCCAAGGGATGCTATTTACGTCTCCTCACTATGCTGAAAGCCATCTTAAATAAGCATACCAAGTAAAACCAGTATGCTTACTATGGCCTGCAGCTTCACAACAGATTTTTTGGCTGTTCATTTCCACTCAGATGGCTGCTCCTTTGCAGACGGATACAAATTCTGAAACTTGAACAGGCAGTACACACGCGGGATGAGACGGATTCGTTGCATGAGCAGTGAGAAATTAGCAGGTTTGTGTCTGAACATCCATTTTTCTCAAATCCTATTCTATCCGTGTATGCCTTTATTTTGCATGCTTCCTCTGCAAATTAAGTGTAGTGAAAGGATATGCTTATCCGAAAGGATCAGTTAGGTGAAATGTGTTCAAATAACTCAGGTGTCTGACTGAGGTGTGGGTTACTTGCAATTTCTTATGATGGTAGGCCAGAAGGCAGAAGAAAGAATCACTGTCATAGTCAGTGTAAGTGACTTTCATCACCATGAGAAGCTAGAGATGCTACTGCATAATGGGGGCAGGGAGAAGTAAACCTGAAACCCAGGGCATTCACTAGGGGTGTCTCTTGCTGTTTCCATACCTCTTGATGATGGTATACAGGAAAGTTCAATAACCAGTCCCACAGTGACAAGGAAACTACAGTAGGTATTTGAGTCCTTACCAGGCAACCATGCCTGATGAAGTGCTAGCCAAGGGTGAAGGATATACAGAATGGTTGGTGGAAAGAGATCTACTGAATATTAATTCTAGCCTCAGGACTGGCTGCAGCTGTCATTTAGGCTGGTTCACTAGCCCTCTTGGATTAAGTCTTGGCTGAAATTATGGTGTCTGCCACTTTAAAGAAGCTGCGTAATTATTTGAACTGAGAGAGTAAACGCATAGCAGAGTGGTTCAAAGGGTAGATCGGAGCACACACGTTGTGTGTATCACCTCAGAACTTCTTATCTATTCTTATCTTCACCTCTTATTTTAGCCCATCTGTGATAAGTGGTGGTTCCACTCATACCTCAGCCAGCTTTATTTCGGGGCTTTATTTGACAGTGCTTTATTTTGGGCTTCCAACACATGTCTCCTGTTTTCTGTTCTAGAATTTCTCTCATGCTGTGGTGTGGGATGCCCTTGGCAATCCATTTGGCACTCATTCAGGCGCAGTGTATGGGGAAATAATTGATCCACAGAGAATAGGAGTCAAAGGTAAATGCTTCCTTCTTCAGTCCTCTGGGATGGATGGACCTGAGATGCATTTCATTCATCTAGCTTCTTTGAAAGCCCCATAGGATTAAGCATCCAGTTTTGCCTAGTGGTTGTTAGTATTGTCAATAATGCATCCACGTATTTGGTCTCATTCATTTTTCTGTGTTTATTTCTCTATCCTACACTTCCAAATAAGCTGCTTGGACATAAGTTTTTTTTTTTTTTAATTTTAAGGGCTGCTTGCAGGGAAATAGAAATAAATCAAAATTAAAAGCAGATTAAGAAGCATAATTTTTACATGGACAGTGAACATTTTCAGTTTAATGTAACTCAAGAATCAAAGCATCCTAGTAATCTTTGTCATTTTGTTTAAATGATCACATGTAATATTAAAATCATCAAGGGTTCTATGCAGATATAATACCAAGACAAGTCTTCTTACCAGACTGTAACACCTAGATAGAATTGTAGAGCCGACGATGAATTGGAAGTTCTGACATCTGAGGAACAAGCACAAATATGTTGCCATTTTTTTTTTAGCCACCGAGAGTGGGGCTGAAGTTGATGTAGTTGGAAGGGAGGGGTGGTTATCATTTCTTAAAGTGCATTATAAGTTTCCTACTTTTTTGGTCTGTCTCATGTTCTTACCAATGATATTGCAGTTAGGCACTGAAGACGATTCTCACACTTTCTCAAACATCTTTTCATTGTGGACTGAACTTCATTAAAGATACTTCACTACTGATACTGCATTTAAAATGTGCTGGTTTTTTGGGAATATTCACGTTCAAATTTTTATTTATGGGTAACGAAGCACCGTAAACATGGAGGCTTAAAACAAAAACATCATTTGGCTCAGGAATCTGTGGGGTATCATGGGAACATCTTGTCTCTGCTCCACCTAGTATTAGCTGGGGTGGCCCAGAAGCTAGAGTCTGCAGAGGCTCCCACGTCTAGAGTTTAAGCAGGGTGTCAGCTGGGGCTGTGGCGAGAAAGGGAAGTTAGATTCCGCATTTTGATGGGTTGTGGGTCAAAGAATTTACAACATGTTTTAAAACCCACAGAGTGTACCTAAAGAGTAACAGATCCCCCTGATTATCACATAGCTACGACACAATTTTTCATGAGAATTACTTGCTTTATGATGCTTGATCTTATTTTCCAGAGCAATTCTGCAATAGGACTTTCTGTGATGACATAAATGGTCTATATCTGGCTCTGTTCAATATAATAATCACTAGCCAGATGTGGCGATTGAGTGCATGCCATATGGCTGATGAAACTGAGTTTTAAATTTCATTTAATTTTAATTAATTTACATTAAATAGGCGCCTGTGTATAGTGGCTACTATACTGGGCAGCTCAGGTCTAAAACAACAAGTATAAAGAAATAGAGTTCAAATTCCAGCAGTGATGTAAGTACTGGGCAGGCTTTCTAGTACAACCCTACAACATTCCAATTACAATCAAAAGGCTTCCAGGCCTGACTGCATTCAAAGTACAAATGGAGATGATTTGGCCTAGGATGTCCTAGAGAGGAGAAATTTCCCAGCGTGTGGGTGTGGAAAAGCAGAATAATCACTGGTGAGAAGAGTCAGGACAACTCCTCAGGTGGGCAAGATGCTGGAATGGTTTAGACATGCAAGTCCTTGCTCAACAATCCGTCTCTTCACACAGAGACGCTAGCCAACTTCTTTTGGCGTGAAGTGTGAGTGCTCCTTAAGCTTGGATCTCACAGGACGATGACTTCTGAAATTCCTGTGTGTGCCTGTCTTCTGTGCCTGCCTCCCCCAGCCTCTTTGCCCTCCTTACCCTTGTCTTTCCTGTTCCTTCCTCTTGAAACTTTGTGATTCTGGAGTCACAGTGTTGAAAATGTCATGGCCATCCCATCAAAATAATGAACAACTGTCATCCAAAAAGATTCCTTGATCATCTACTATGTGTAAGGCTCCATGCTGGGTGTGTCAGTAAGAATCAATTTCTGCTCTTGGAACGCTATCATCTGGTTGGTGAGATTTAAGAGAACAGCTACAATTTAAAGAGAGTTTACTACTTGACAAGTATCATGCTAATTTTTTTATGAATATGATCTCATTTATCCTTTAAAAATCCTATGACACAGAGACTTTTTATTCATGCATTATAGATGGAGACACTGATGTCAAGTGAGGTTAAACTAGCTCATTCAAAGTAAAACATCTATTAAGTGGCCTAGTGGATTTGAATCTAGGCTGAGTGAACAGCAAAGAGGACAGGTGGTAACATTTGCGCACCTGTCCCAAAGACATGACAATAGGTTGAAGAAGGAGTTGGTAAAAGGGGCTGTGCAAAAAGTATCTTTTCAGCATTATGACTTGGAAGAAAATATCTTTAGAACAACAACTAGGTAAGGGGGAAGGAGTAAGTGGTAAATGAGAGAGGCTTTTTGAGAGTCACAGCCCTTCCATGAAAGGTTGGGTCTTGCCAACTTACTCTACCTGGGAAGGAATGTTATATTCGGTGTGCATGTTTCAACTTACTGAGCTCACTGGAAAGCCTTGAGGAACTGCATTCAAATGCCAGCATAAGCCTCCCTGAGACAATGAACAGATCCATATCACTATGAAATACAATTGGAAGGACTTCGATTAACTCTAGGAAGGGGAAAATATCTCTACGGAGGGCACAGAGAAAGATACAGAATTTGATGGGATGATCCTTTATCTAAAACTAAATATGAGCTAGAGATCAGTTGTTCAAGTCCTGGATTCAGAGACCTGGATTCGAATCCCACCTCTGTCATTGACTAGCTGAGGAACCCTGAACAAGATACTTAACTTCTTTTCATATTCCTTGTTAGAAAAGTAGAGACAATAACAAGGATGTGCTTGCAGGTTAGTTGTGAGGATGAGATGAAATAATTCATGTAAAATGCTCAGTGCCATGCCCGGCACATAATAATGCTCATTACGTGATAGCTGCTGCTGGTTTTAAAAGTCAGTGGAGAAGAGTGTGGCCTCTGGGCCACCAACTACTGGCTGTGAATCCCAGTTCTACATAATAAATATGGGACCCTTTGCAGGCTATATTACGTCTCTGTGCCTTGGTTTCCTTACTTACAAAATGGAGACAAAAATAATCCCTCACCCCTCATACTCATTAAGGTAGCTATTAT
This sequence comes from Prionailurus viverrinus, assembly GCF_022837055.1. Lineage (NCBI taxonomy): Eukaryota > Metazoa > Chordata > Mammalia > Carnivora > Felidae > Prionailurus > Prionailurus viverrinus. The sequence goes on from NC_062562.1 coordinate 40,238,683, forward strand.
TTAAAAAACAAAAAAACAAAAAAACAAAAAACAGAAAATAAGTACTGACAAGGACCTGGAAAAATTGGAATCCCGGGCTCTGTTTGTTGGGAATGTAAAACGGTGTGGCTGCCATGGAAAACAGTACGGGGGTTCTTCAAAAAATAACACAGAGAATTACGATGTGATCCAGCAATTCTACTTTTTTAAAAAAAAATTTGTTTTAATGCTTACTTATTTTTGAGAGAGGGAAAAAGACAGAGCATGAGATGGGGGAGGGGCAGAGAGAAAGGGAGACACAGAATCGGAAGCAGGCTCCGGGCTCTGAGTTGTCAGCACAGAGCAGGACGTGGGGCTCTAAGTCACAAACCGCGAGATCATGAACTGAGATGAAGTTGGATGCTTAACTGACTGAGCCACCCAGGCAGTCCACTACTTTGTTTTTTAAATATTTATTTATTTTTTGAGAGAAAGAGAAAGAAAGAACATGTGCAAGAGGAGGAGGGGCAGAGACAAAAGGGGACAGAGGATCCCAAGTAGGCTCGGTGCTGACAGCAGAGAGCCTGATGTGGGGCTCGAACTCATGACCTGAGCCTAAGTCGGATGCTCAACCAACTGAGCCACCCTGAAACAGAGTTTCAGTTTGGGAAGATGAAAAACTTCTGGATATGGATATTGGTAATGGTTGTACAATAATTTGAATGTACTCAGTGGCAATGAATTGTACATTTAAAAATGGTCCAGATGATTAATTTTATGTTCTACGTATTTTATCACAGTAAAAAAGAGATAAGGTGTCAACTGTTTATAATATCACCTGGGACTTCATCTAAGGCTCTGCTAGGATGATGATGATGATGATGATTATCAATATTAGTATTTATTTTATATCTTTGTGCACTAGCCCCAGATAAAGCTATGTAAATTAACATTCACTTTGTTTTCATATGACAAGGATAATGATCAGCCAAGAGTTAAAGAGAAGAAGAACACTCAAACTAACCTACCTGCCAGATTCTTCAGAACACTGATTATTTAATGTCTGAGAAAAATGAATATTAATGACTTTCAACTTCTTTCTTTTATCTTTATGACCAACCCTGTAGCATCAAAATAAAGAGGATAAAAATACAGGATGATTCAACTCATGGCTTATTTTTTGCAATAAAACATTTTTAAAATTCAGGTGTCTTACTAGTGATGGAATCTTGGAGGAACTTTGGAAACAAACAAACAAAAATGTCATCCCATCATTCGTTAAAAGATTAAGAAAAATCCTGCCAACCATGAGCCTGGAAGAAATCGCTCACATGCTAAAACTAATAATGGTAATTTTCAAATGCCCAAAAGTTGAGCTGTCAACGTCTGGGAAACTGTGTGTTCCCACTGACAGGAATTTCTAACGCTGAGGAGAAAAAGGAAAATAAACGATAGCCTTGTTCAACTTTGCTAATTTCACAAGCTGAGGCTTATTTCTGGGATGTGCCCGAGAACCAGGGTCACTGTGGCTAATGCTCCCAAATGAGACACGAGACTCCAGAACTGAACACTTTATACTTATGATTTGTGTTGACTTCTCTGTGACAGTTGAAGAAATGAAGTACAGGCATTACGTGTAAGGCCTCAGGCATCAGACTGGTCCAAATCCTAGGTTGGTCACTTACTAGCTGTGAGATCTTAAACAAATTACTCCTTGTGGCTCAGTTCCCTCACCTCAGAGTAAGGACAGTAACAGCTTCTGCCTCAGTGTTGTTGTGATACTAGATAATACACAGATATTTGATAATTAGATAATAATTAGGCAACGGTTTTGATTATTAAATAATAATTACCTAGTAAATTAGGTAAGAATTGATAAGTAATTAGGTAATAAAAATAAGATGATACAGGTAAATGTTCAATAATCATTAATGGTGGTGCTGGTGATGATGATGGTGGTGGGAGTGGTAGTTAAGATAGAGGAACCCAGGAAACTCTCACTCCATTCCAGGGTTGCCACGGGGGGTGTGCTGGGCAGACAATGAACCTTACCTCACCAAGAATGCTTTTAGCAACTAGTGACAGAAAAGCCAATTGAAAGTGCCCTACAAACTATGCAGTGGTATTTGGAGAGAGCATTCTTACTCACACTGGTTGGCTCAGAGCCTCAGCAATCGAAAGGATAGCTTATCTGTGAATCCTTTGGCCCTCCTCTCATTCTGGTTGCCTTTTGGTGACAAGATGGTTACTGTCACCCCACATACCATCTGTAAGTGCAAGAAGGAACAAGGGACAATGGATGGCATCTTCTTCTTTCATTAGGCAAGCAAAAATATGCCCAGAAACTCAAGACGTGTTTTGCTCATAGCCTGGTGGCCCAGAACTGTACCCAAGGCCACTTGTTACTCGGAGGAAGCCTGAGAAAGAAGTATTTAGCCAGCGACATTGCCTCTGTGAACAAACTGAGGTTGTGACAGCAAGGGAGAAGGAGGAAGCAGATGTATTTACGTCGGGTGCACTTGCCCTCACATTTTCCAGGCAGAAGAGGGGGTGAGACGTTGGATGCTAATGTACAGGATTCTCTCTGAGGATGACATCAGAAAGACAATAATGACAGCACAGAGCTCAGTTGCAGCAGGTAGCATGCTACAGTCAGTCTCCTGTTGTTCTTCTGTCAGTCTTTCAGATGAGCAGTTTGCGATGTAGGTCACACGGCCAAAATCCAGCTGCTGCGCTGTTTTTGTCAGGCCGCTTGCAAAAGGAGTTAAGAATGGTCAAATTTATGTCCGTGAAGTTTTACAAAAACAGATAAACAGGAAGGAAGCCGACGCAACAAAGACCCTAAGTGGCGCACGAAGCTTAAAAATATTTGCTTTCCGGTGTTTATGGAAATGCTTTGCTGCCTCCCATTCTGGTATGTGGATTCCTTGAGAGTCGCGTTAACATTCTATCTCTGTATCTCTGTGACGCTGTCCTGCACATAGTAGGTTCTCAGTGAAAGCGTGATAAGGAATGACTATAGAAAGAGTGACATGGACAAATACATTGCGTTCCAGTACTTTCTAAAGTGTATTGCGTTTCAGTACTTTCTCAAGTGCTTTTCATTAATAAAGAGTGTCTACACCATTTCACTTCATGCCTGTAATAGCCCTGCCAACGTCCAAGTTCCCTCAGCTAATGACTCCTGCCTAGAATGTAAGTCTGTGAATCCTGAGTACTCTCTCTCTGGCCCTGACAGTATGGAGATGATTACCTGCTTGTAATCATCTCAGTTTCTTATTTCCTTTCTTTACTCTCACACAGTGAGCTCTCTGAGACAAGCGCTCCTGTCTGTTTTATCCACTGACTGCTGAGTCCCTGAGTCTGAAAAATTATCTGTCCAATTAATGAGTAAGTGAGTTTGAGCCCTCCCATGTTAGAATATAGGGGGTCATGTTTTAATGTGGCAGTGGTGTTCTTTACTCTTTCTGTCAGGGATTGGTTTGAACTGTTTATCTAGTTCCTAAGGAGAGAGTTATTGCTGGGCTGGCTCAACTCTGAATTCACATTTATGACTCAAGCAACTGGGAATTTTGTTCCCTTATTGATTGAAAAATACACATGTGGGCACCAGAGCTCTGTTTTCACTGCATATACAGAGGTATACAGTCCTTTCTTGACATCCTGCAAGACTCTTCTCATATAAATGCCTGCTAGTTAATTCATTAACTCACCCATTATCAAATGATGTTTGAATATCCATGTTGTCAGGCAATGTGCTGGGGTTCATTGGTGGTTCCCGCTCTAGAAGAGCACACGATCTAAGTGGGGAAACAGATGAAAAAGAAATAAGTTCCAAGTAGTCATATCTATGTGGGCCATGAGGTGACATTTTGAGGTTGAATTTTGTGTGTTTCTTTTGAATGGTACCTTGTGGCATCCACAGAGAGTCAGCTCTCTACTGAAGATGTTAATCAAGTTAACAGAATTTTGGTGAAACAAACCAGCTATCATGTCTCAGAAGTGTCAACCACAGGACATTTTATTGCTTTGCTCATTGGCTTTGTTTTCCCGGTTAGAAACCTATTTAAGATGCTTGCTATCTAAACATAGGCTGTGGGGATGGGGAGAGTGAAATGCTAGGTCTCAGATGTCCTGTGAACCCTTGTCGGTCAGTACCTGCTACTAACAACACTATTAAACTCATGTGAGTTAACATGAGTGGCATCTTCAATTTGTAAAATGAACTTTTTGTTTTGGAATAATTTGGGGATTATAAAACAGTTGCCAGAAAGTGCAGAGAGTTCTTACATATCCTTTATCCAATTTCTACTAACACTAACATCTTCCATAATTGTGGTACGTTTGTCAAAGCCAGGAAACGAACATTAGCATCACTATGAGTGAAACTCCAGACTGTGCTTATGAGGCTCAGATTTCCTCCTAGTGTCTCACTTCTGTTCCAGAAATGAAAATTGTATTTAGTGTTACTTATTTGGGGGATAAAGGAGTATAAATTAGATAGATTTTTTTTCCTTTAAAGTCTATTTGTATAAATCTGCATTAAAAACTACTAAAATAGAGTGACTAATTTAAAATTTGCTTAATGTTTATGAGAACTTAATATACGTCAAAATAATTCACAACATTTAACATAGAGACCAACAAAGACAGAAAAATTGTTTAGAAGAATTATAGGCTCAAACTTTGTTTTATAGTAATCGTAAAAGAGGTTAAAGCACATGCTAATAAAATAATTCCAGTATAATAGCACATTTGCTTACTAAAACATGCATCTAAAGCACAAGAAACATCCTATGAACACTATTTTAAGTGATAAACATTTATTTAGAAATAAAAATTCTTTCAACTCTGCTGTATGCACCTCTCTTTTCCATAAATTCTCCAACCTTATGTATAATCAGGATTGCTTGTAAAACTGTTTTCCACCTAACGGTCTGAGACTTTTTCTGCTACTTTTAGCCAATAATTAATTTTTATGGGCAAATCAGGGAAACGCTGACAGGCCTGTGACTTCTGAATGGTGTCTCTCTACTGAGTTATATTTAAACTATGCTAATCCTTTGTGGCCATGTCACATCTGTACACGTCAGGTACTTCTGAAAACTGTTCCTTTATGGAAAGAAGTTGCCTTAACCTTACACACACTCCCATGGTCTGGCTGCTTTCAAACCAGACTGAAAGAGGTTTCCACTCTGTATTTGGCCAGGGTATTAGCAATCGTATTAACATGGAATATTTCAAACTATGAGAAGGGGTGTACTTGGTAAGGGGAAAGATGTAAGACATCACTCATTAGGGTTTTTATCTGAGCCATAGGGTAGCCTGGTCTATTTAGTATTTCTCAAGACTAGACAGATAGAGTGGAATATTGAGAACCGGGAGATTGAAATTAGTAACGTTGTAGATATGAACTCTACCACTTACGAGCCATGTGACCGGAAACCAATTACTAACCTTGTGAACCTCGGTTTACCACTGTGTAAAATAAGAGGAATAGTAACAGTGACCTCCTAAGGCTATTGGATAATTATATTGAGAGCATGTAGCACAGAGTCTGGGATGGAGTTACCATCTACAAATGTTAAGTGCCACTACTGCTAGCCTGCGCAATATTAATGCTCTTCCTGGAGAAAAGTATGGGAAGCAGGAGGTTTCAAGAATTTAGGAATGGTTCTTTGGTGCAGTATTTCACGTGGTGTAATATGCAGGAGTTCCCAAACCTATTTGATCAAGGCACCTATTTTCTCTAAGCTGCTTGTGTTAGTTTCCGAGTGCTTCTGTAACCAATTACCACAAACCTAGCAGCTCAAAACAACACAGAATTCTTTTCTTATGGCCCTGGAAGTCATAAATCTATAATGAATCTTACTAACTTCTGATCAAGTTATATGCAGGGCTACATCCCTTCTGGAAACTCCAGGGGAGAATCTGTTTCTTTGCATTGTCCACCTGCTTGCTACAGGCTGCTGTCTTCCTTGGCTCATGCTCCCTTTCTTCAACCTCAAAGCCAACAACACAGCAGCCCCAGGCTCTCTCTCTCACTCTCTCTGACCTCTGCTTTCTCTGCCACATCTCCTTGGATTGTGACCCTCTGGCTTTCCTTTTGTGAGCACCCCTGTGATTAGATTAGGCCCATTAAGATAGTCCAAATAATCCCTCCATGGCAAGATCATTAACTTAATCACATCAGCAATATGTATATTTGCCATAAAGGTAACATATTTCAGATTTCAGGGGTTAGGATGTGGACGACTTTATGAGACCAGTATCTTGTCTATCACACATGACCTAAGAATTCTAGGATTCTGAGAAAATATTTAAGAAAAGCCCTGAACCTCGTGATCAACAAGTTGGGGGATGGGAGGCAGGAAGGCAAGGACAGGAGTGTAACTGGGAAATTTCATTTATATTGGTTATAAAATACGGGTGTATACCAGTCAGGGTCCCAAGAGAAAGTGGATGGCAAAACAGGATGGTAGGATAAGCAAAAGAAGCATTAATAAAGTAAAAGTAAAGAGGCTTCAAAGGTGTGTACAGGGATAGGGAACCTGCCAGAATAGTTCTAATATTGCAATCTTTTCTCCCTCCTGCTAGGGCTACACATTGACATAACCCAGCCACAAAGCCAAAGAACAGGAGAGCTGGGGATGTAGAACAGTGGTTCTCAACCTTGAGCCTGTGTCAAAAACCGAAGGGGCTTCCTGAAACACAGGCTTCTGGGGCCTATCCCCAGAATCTCTGATTCAGTAGGTTTTCAGGCAAGTCTGATGCCACAGTCTGGAATTACACCTTGAGAACCAATGACGTTGACCAAACAGGTTAGCCTCCAGGAGCCCAGAGCAGGCGGAGAAGGATGATGAATGGGTCTGAATGGACCAACTGAAGTTATATGCAATAGTAGGCAGCAAAACAACAAATTATGGACCAAATAGTGTTGATTTTAAGTACAATGGGAGTCCTAGCGTGTGGAAAGCTGATGGGCTGGAGGAGTTGAGGAAGGTTTCATGGAGGAGGTGGAATTTTGCTTAGTGAGAAGGTCAACTTTAGAAGCATTTGGAAAAACAGTTTATTGTCTAAGAAAGGGGCAGAGAGATAGGTAACAGTATCTGGGACTGATGGGAGTGGGAAAAGGGAACCGGTGCAGGTTTTTGAGTAAGGGAATAATGTTATGAATGACCAGGATGAATGGAAGGGAAAGCCAGCTCACTTGGTGACACAAGGTAAGAAAGTTGTTAAAATACTTGTATTGTAGAAAAAAAATCCCTACTAAGTTTGAGAACAAGAGACTAGGTTTCTGTTTCAGGCTCTGTTATGAACTAATTAACTAGCTGGATAAGGTTGGTTCAACCATTGAACCACACTAAAGGGAGTGGAATTATTTTATTACAAGAGTGTGTTAACTGCCTGGAGAGAAAAGAGCAAATAGAAGAAACATTTCGAATGCTACCAACATCTACATCTAGGAAACAGCAACATCTGCCAACCAGTGTGTAAACTTTGTCAACTTTTGGTAAGGAAAAACTTCAATTCTTGCTGATGGTGACTTGTTGCCAACCATGCAAGGATTATTTTTGTGGGGGGAGTAGACGATATACATGATTAATGTGAAAGAAAAAAGAAAAAATTTTACATCACTAAAATTAATTTACTTTGCTTAAAAAATTTTTTATCCATCCATCTATCCATCCATCCATCCATCCATCCATCCACCCACCCACCCATTTATAAATTAATTGCTGTTATAAATGAGAACACCAGACCTTAAAGATTTTGAGAATGTGTCTACTAGTGTATGGTAGCTCTTCTTGAAGAAATTTGCTCTCTGCAAAGTAATAAAGATGGAGCTGACATTCACCATCTGCCCTCACTGAGATAAGGTTTTTATGTGTGTTCTAATCATGGTGTCTACACTGCTCAGAAGGGAAAAAAAAGAGTATCATTTCCTGGAAACAATTTTAATTTCTGTTCACATACATTAGCTTCTGCTTTGTATTCTATACTTTGATTTGTTGTAATGTTTTGGATACAGAGAACTTAAGTTTATGACAACTTACTTTAAAAAGGTAATCAAGGTTCTGATATATTTCAGAATGACAGAAAGAGAAAGAAAGAAAGAAAGAAAGAAAGAAAGAAAGAAAGAAAAGAAGATGGAAAGAAAGAAAGAAAGAAAGAAAGAAAGAAAGAAAAAGAAGGAAAGAAAGAAAGGCATAAAAATGGTACTCTTTCCTCCTAAAATTATTGGCAATGCCAAATCTGGAGAGTACGTGATACTTGCCTTCAATGATATGATCACTAATAGTAATAACTTAACCCTATCTAGTGTTTACCATGTACCAAGTAGATATTTCATAGCCATTCTGTCTTTTAATCATCACAACAACTATATGAAGTAGTTATTATTTTGAGAACACAGAAAAAAGAAGAAATAGAAGCTTAGATAGGTTAAGTGTTTGCCTGACAATTGCACTGACCTAGGTGTTGATGCTGAGTTTCAAATTGATGTCTGATTTATTTCAGTAGACCATGCTTTTTACCATTACATTCTTCTCTTTTAACATTCTCACCCAAACCCCTATTAACTCTTTTCTTTCTGTTTTTTATTAATTTTTTTTGATGTGTGGTTTATACTCAAAGCCTCTACTTTTCCTACTATATGTTATCTACTGCTGCATAACAAATTACCCTAAAGCTTAGGTTAAAATAACATTTATTATTTCAGTTTCTGTGGGGCAGGAATTTAGCAGTGCTCAGCTGGGTGCTTCTGTCCCACAGTATCTTATTGCAGCTGGGGCTAGTCACCTAGAGTTTTGACTGATGCTAGAAGATCCACTTTCAAGATGGCCCACTCATTGACGATTGGTAGGAGGGCTCGGTTCTCCACTGACTCTTTGCGGGAGACCTCACTTCCTCACCACATGGACGTGTCCATAGGGCTTCTTGAGGGTTCTCGTGTCATGGCAGCTGGCTACCTCCTAGAGAGAGTGACCTAAAAAAGAGCAAGATAGAAGCCAGAGCCCCTTTTATGACCTACCTTTGGAAGTGACACTCATTATTTCTGCCATATCCTGTTGGTTATACAAGTCAACCCTATTCAGTGTGGGAAGCTGTGAGTGCCAGAGGGAGAGAATACTTGTAGCCTGGCTACATACCTCCTATTTGGGAAGGTGACTACACATTTACCCCTCACTTCTTTCTTAACACTCTGTACTTTATTTTTTACCCCCTTCCCTGGGTTTTAAAATGCTTCTACCCAACAGATACTATAATTTCCTTTCTATTACATTTCAAAGTTTTGCAGGACTGAACCATCCCTTATCATCTCCTCATTTTCTTTTTGGTTTTTCATTCAGATCTAGTGCTTAGCATAGTGCTGGGCACATAGGAAGACGACTTGATAAACACTTGTTACATGAGTGAACACATCCAATGACTATATGCTCAATTTCCTTCTGCCTCTGTGCTTCTGTACTTCTTACTCTTCATTAGTGCTCAGTCACAAGCTGGGCATAATTGGGCCAACTGGGGTGTTTTATTTCTCTCAATTGCACAGAACTGTAAAAATTGAGGCAACATTTAAATTTTTTAAACGTTTTTTTCTTTTCTTTTCTTTTTTTTTTTTTTTTTTTTTACTTTTTGAGGGGCAGAGAGAGACAGAGCATCAGCAGGGGAGGGACAGAGACAGAGGGAGACACAGAATCGGAAGCAGACTCCAGGCTCTGAGCTGTCAGCACAGAACCCACAGACCGTGAGATCATGACCCGAGCCAAAGACAGACGCGTAACTGATTGAGCCACCCAGGTGACCCTAGGCAACATTGAAAATTTCGGGGGTTTCTCACAAAAATATGAGTTCCTGCTTTTGGTGAAAACGTTGAGGATGTGGCATGGAAATAGTTGCTGGAGCCAAACAAGGAGGTCCCCTCTAGAGACGGTAGGTTCTCTTCAGCTCATGATGATTCTCACCATTTCTGCTTCTCCTTCCGACACTGAGACTCCTCCAACTTGCCATTTGTTACTGTGCTTATGATGTTATTTTTCTTAGAATGCAGAAATGTCCCTAAAATCCATGTCTCTATAAAAGTGGGAAAATGAAAGACAGCCCAGGTGCTCACATGACTTTTCTTAAACCTCCCTAGGCAAGAGTTTGTGACCTGTGTTCTCTGAGCCATGGTTGACGAAAATGATCCCATCAGGTACTCTCCCCAGCATGCCTCCTGGATCCTTAGGTTTGATGTCTTTTATTTCTTATCACCCAAGGCCTGAAATGGAGGGTGAGGTCATTGTTCAACTGCAGGAGAGACTAACTTTTCTATGACTAGGTGGTGAGCAGGAAGTACCACTGACTGCTTTGCCTTCTGGTAAGAACACATCTCTACATACTGGAATCATTTTGTTTTGTTCTAGAAACCCATTTGGCCAAGGCTTTGGTTCTGTTGTTGGAAACTGTTATCTTATTTCTACTCATTTTCCTATTTAAAACATCCTGGTGTGCTGAAATCAGATTTCAAGCTTCTGTGTGTGGATGTATAAAGTGACCGAAGGATGGGAAGAAAAGAGTATGTTACCCAATAGGAAAAGTTGTAGGTAATTGAGGGAAACTTATCTCCACAAAGGCAAATTGAAGTCTATCCTGAAGAGAAGGACCAGTTTGTCACCACAGAGGCGGGTGATGGCAAGGGAGACAAACTAATTACAGCTGTATGAGTATCTGTTGTCGACATGAAAGTGAACAGAAATTCAGAAGATCTCCAAGTTTAGTTATTTGAGATAGTAGTTAGGAATTGCTTTTTGCTCTTAAAAACAGAGACCCAACTAAGGGACTCAAATCAATTTAAAAGATCTGTCATTTGCAAGGTCATTGATAATAGTAGTCTAGGGGTGTTATGGAAGCTTTATAGATATGTTGTAGATCCAGCTTTCTCCGTCATTTTCCTCTGCCAGCTTTGAAGCTTAACTTCCATCTGTAAGTCACAAGTGGCTGTTGGATTTCCAACCATTGTGTCAGCTTACTGAGTAGGAGCCAAGAGAACAGCACAGCAAAAGGGTTCTTCCAGCTGTCCCTGTCCAGTACTTCCGCATATATCTCATTGGTTATTCCTATGTATAAGGGAGGAGGGGAAATGTTTCTTCAGCTAGATTCATTGCTTAGGGTTCTGGTGGTAAGGACCAAAGAATGAATAAATGGAACAAGTTGTGTCAAATCTTTTTTAAGGGAAAGTAAGAAAAGTAATTATTATTTGACAGTTTACTACGTGCTGGGACTGCGCTACAAATGATCTCATTAAATAGTCACACAACCATACGAAATAAGAGGTAGTATGTTATTGCCGTGTTACAGGTGAGGAAACTGAGGCTCAGGGAGGTTAAGTAACTTGACTGAGGTTAAGCTGTAAGTAGTAAATAGTGAGTGGGCCAACATTTCCAAAAACTGTTGCTTTGTCCTTGGAAATTTATAGGAGATGAGATATCCTTTCTTGAGAACACTGGAGTTTCTCATTTCTCTTAGGGTTATAGAATTCCTGTAGACCAATATGAACTCCTAACCTGAACTCTCCTGCTCTTTTTTATTGAGACTTTTAAGACAATAAAACAACAGTTAAAAGCCTTTGAAGACCACAGGAAAGTGATAAACTATCTAGATTTCCTCCATTCCTGGATGTTTAATTTGCATATTGAGGCTCTACAAATGGATGAGGTTTTTTCCTTGAAGCTATATATGTACTTTGCTCATGTGAATCAAGATCTTCCTCAGAAGTGAATACTCCTTGATCTTGTTTATGTATTTTGCCACCTCAGGATGAGAAGTGAATTGTACTTATTCTAATTGAGCCAAGTATAAATTTTGTCCTACAGATCAGGACAAAATTGTGAACTGTGAATTGCCCGGTATAAAAAAATGACATGTTGTTGTCTTATTAGGCTAGTTCTTTGTTATTTGTAAAATGAAACTCAGCAAATTATGCGTGAGGTTTTCAAAGAAAGTGTATTACTCATAAAGTTCATGATGGGAAATTTGGAAGTCTGGCCAGACTAAGTATAGTGTCATGGGTTTTGTTTTTAGTGGAGAACAAAAGAACGGATTTCCTCAAACTCAGGAACAAAATAAGTTGCGCCTAGAAGATTGAGCTGTGGATCAAATGTTCAAAGCTTGGATCACATAATATACATCATTGTCATTTCAACCACAATACTAGCAATGAGTTAAAAAAAGATGTATTATTGCTAATTCCTCCAGGGTCTTTTTCAATCTCTTCCAGAAAGAGAATTCAAAGCTTGCTGTGTTAGCATGTCTTTTGAGAAGCCTGGATGCCAGTGGGCAAAATACACTAGGACGGAAACTTTCCAGAGGCCGTGAGCATGTTGTTTTTGTTCATTGTATGTCGGCTGCTCTGAGCACACAGTAGGCACTCAAATACTCAAAAAGTAGGTGAAAGAATATCAGATTTCTTAGTTCCTTTTAAAGCCTGAAGACCTACTTAGGATCCTACTTATGGCTTCCAGATCTAGAAACTACCTCTCTGGTCACCTCCCCACTTCTCCCTACCCTTTTGGCCTTTATATACTTTGGTAAAATGAGATGGTCTTCTTGGAAATCACCCTTTGCCTCTTACTCATCAACCCTTATGACTTTTTCTCTGTCCTTTTTCTACCTGGTCCGACACAGCGCTCATCAAGTTTGGCTTAACCTTGAAGCTGTCTCCTCTCTTTGTTCCTACAGTGCTGTACAGTCTTGATTTCTTCTCCCCTTTTATGACCTCTTCTCTGTCATTCTCTGAATGCTTTTTTTTTAAATGTTTATTCATTTTTGAGAGAGTGAGAGACAGAGTGCAAGCAGGGGAGGGATAGAGAGAGAAGGAGACACAGAATCTGAAGCGGGCTCCAGGCTCTGAGCTGTCAGCACAGAGCCCGACAAGGGACTCAAACTCATGAACTGTGAGACATGACCTGAGCTGAAGATGGATGCCAAACCAACTAGCCACCCAGGCGCCCCACTCTTTCATTTTTATATGGAAAGTCTCTCATATTCAATTAGTCACTGAGGTCTCCTCATATCTTTGTAAATGCTCTTGTTAGGGATCTTGTCTCTACATTTGTATTCAAATACTCTTTTCAGTTTATTCATATCCTGTTTTCTCTGCCCCATACCTTCTATGTCCTCACCTCATACCTCCGTTATTTTGCTGCCTGGAAGACACTGGCACATGTCTAGGGTGGAAGTGATCGCCTCCTCTCCCCTCCTCCAATACATGCATGTGCACATGTTCACACACATATACGCTCGCTGTGATAGTTTTATGTGTCAACCTGACTGGAGCATGTGAGTCCCCAGCTATTTGGTTAAACATTAGTCTGGGGGTATCTATGCTGGTATTTCTGGGTGAGATTAACATGTGAATCAGTAGATGGGTGAAAGCAGTATGCCCTCTCCAAGTGCAGCTGGGTGTCATTCAATCCATTGAGAACCTAAAGGGAATAAAAGGTTGAGTAAGAATAAATTCTTTCTCTCTACCAGATGGTCTTTGAGCTGGGATGTCAGTCATCTTCAGCCTTTGGATGTAGACTCAGACTGGAGCTTACACCATCAGCTCTCTTGGTTCTTAAGCCTTCAGACTTGGACAGGGATTATACCAGGGGATCCTCTGCATTTAGACTTTTTAGTCTTATCAATTAGCCAATTCTTTATAATCTTTTATCTCCCCCTTTATAATCTCTCCTCCCCCCTTTATAATCTCTCTCCAGAAATATATCCTATTGCATTCTGTTGGTTCTATTTCTCTGGAGAACCCTGACTAACACACTCACACACCCATGCCCCTGCCCACACACATTCACACCACTCACACTCACATATGGAGGTCCTCACTAATGGCTTTTCCAATTCTCAACCCAGTGCCTCACAGGAAAATCTTCAAGGTAGCTTTGACCCACCACCCTCTCCTTCCTTCTTCAAAACCAACCAATCAGAAAGTACTGTTGACAACTTTTTGTGATGCTTTTCAAAGTCGACTTCTTCCACTTACATTTTAAAATTATTTTAAAAATAGTTTTAGTCTTATCGCAAAGTTGCAAAATAGTATCAAGGATTCCCCTACATCCATCACCCAGCTCCCCCTAATATTAATATCTTGTACAAGAATCATATACTTTTCAAAGGTAAGACATTAACATTAGTACAGTACCATTAACTAAACTACCGGCTTTATTCAAACTACAGTTTCTCCACTAATTGTGACAGTGGCAATGTCCATCGTTATTCTGTGGATAATATGTCTTCTGGGTTTCTCCACTGTAAAGTTGCTACTTTTCTCTTTGAAATTAATAAATATCTTAGAGGAAATACTTTGAGACTGTACAAATACACTATGTCTCCTCAGTTTTTTCTTTGCCTACCAGTTAAAAAAATTTTTTTTTCAACGTTTATTTATTTTTGGGACAGAGAGACAGAGCATGAACGGGGGAGGGGCAGAGAGAGAGGGAGACACAGAATCGGAAACAGGCTCCAGACTCTGAGCCATCAGCCCAGAGCCTGACGCAGGGCTCGAACTCCCGGACCGCGAGATCATGACCTGGCTGAAGTCAGATGCTTAACCGACTGCGCCACCAAGGCGCCCCTGCCTACCAGTTTTAATGTTTATTGTTGGGTCTTACAGACTAATTACTGGTGTGGTGTTCTAATGGTGATTTTCTATTTCTCTTACTCTTTTGATCTTTATTCATTCCTTTAATTCCATTTGAAATGACAACTATTAAGAATAGTCACGTTTTTGGGGAGGGAGATTTACTCTGCACCTGGTATTGGAATATGAATTTAATATTCACTGTGTCATTTAAAGCCCACAGTAACTCTTTGAATTAGGTGTGGTTATCACCACCTTACAGATTAGCAAAGGGCACCCATAGAGGTGAATAATTTGACCATGGAAAATTGGATGAGGCCAGCATCCCACCCCATGTTTGTCTGATCTAAAGTCTGTTCACCCACCCTTACATAATCCTGCTATTACTTTAGTTTATACACTCATGTCATGAGAACGTCTGTAAGAGAGAGACCACCGTGACTACCAGGGCCCAGTTTGCTTCCCTATTCCATAATTCTATGAAGTTACCTGTACTCAAGACATTTCAATGGCTCCCATTAAAGGTAAGATGAGGTCTGAAATTCCTAACCCACAATGAAGGCATCTGGCATTTGAACCCAAACCAACCTTCCCTTCCTTCCTTATATCTGTTCTCTACTCCTGTAAATGTTCCCACCACAGTAGCCTGTGAATTCATGGTGATTTCTATCTCTCTGTCTCTCTCTCTTAAAAAAAAAAAGTTTATTGAGAGAGGGAGGGAGGGAGGGAGGGAGAGAGAGAGAGAGAGAGAGAGAGAGAGAGAGAATCCCAAGCAGGCTTTTCACTGCCAGTATCAAGCTGCATGTGGGGCTCAATCTCACAAACATGTGAGATCACTACCTGAGCCAAGATCAAGGCTCAGACACCCAACCCCTGAGCCACCCAGGTACTCCTTTCCTATCTTTTGTCTTTGCCTTACATTTCAATAGCTCTTTCTCTTTCTCTGTCAGTTAATCCTGCCCATCTCTTAAAGCACACATCCTCTGTGAAGGGGAAGTCCTACTGGCTCTATTTTCCAAACATATCTGGGAGCTGGTTCAATCTGGATGCTTCCACTACTAATCCCCAGGCCCAAGCCTCCATCATCTTATTCCATCATTACTTATTCATGAATGCATTAAGTCAAAGTGCACACAAAAACCAGAAAGTCCTGATGAGACCTGCTCCACCTCTCTGCTTCCCTACCATCACCTCTCCAACCTGGGCTCTTTCTGTTTTCACCTTTATTAGTTCCACTCCAACTACACTGACCTCTGTGCTGTCACTAGAATATCCCAGGCACACTGAAGGCTTTTGACTTGCCTCATCCCTCTACCAGGAATGCTCTTCCTTCCGTTATTTATACAACTAATTCTCTCAGGTCCTTCAAGTATTCACTCAAATGTCACCTCCTCAGTGACGTCCAACCTGACCTTGAAAAGTATCCAATCTCCCTAATCTTCACCTGCTTTTCCTGTTTCCCCTGTACTCACAATTGTCTAATAAATGCTATGCTTTACTTATGCTTATGTCTATAGTTCATTGTCTATCTGGAATATAAGCACCAGGCAGGCAGCGATCTTTGTATTTTGCTTACTGATGTATCCCAAGCACCAAAGACTGAACCTAGTATACAGAAGATGCTGAGGAAATTTTTGGTGAATTATATGAGTATCTCATTCACAATAACCTCTTCCTATGTCATTTCCCCACCCCCACCCCGTCACTCTGTGGTATACCTAATATTGGAACCATTCTTTTGGCATGTATATATGCCTCATTTTGTTTCTTGTTTCACGTTACATTCATAGCCATGGATGTCAAGCAGAGTTCAGCAACCTGGTTACATTTCCTTACTGTCTTATTTATCTAGACGACTCTTTCATGCTCATTAAACTTTCATCTTTCCCCTGTGTCGGGGTAGAAGAGAACTCTCATTTCCTATTGGCTCCTAAACATGTGCTGCATCAGTACTCTAGTTCTCAGTGTGCCCTCTGGTTGTATGTGGGCAAACCCACTACCTGAGTTCTTTCCTTTTCACCTCCTCAAGCACTTCTCTCCTGGAGGTGAATCTGCTCCTACCTACATAATCCATTTCTCCCTCTCTCTTGGATAGGCTCAGCAAGGGTGAACAATCTCCCGTCTTTAAAAACCCTCCTAAGTCAACAAACCCATTTTCTGCTACTTGCCCATGTCTCTGTTTCTTTTATAAAAAATGCTCATTGGACTCCCTGTCTTTCCTTCCTCAAATACCATTCATTCTTCCCTAATCCATTTCAGTCAGGTTTTTGTCCCTACCCCTTCACTGAAACTGTTCTTGTCCAGGACCTCCATTTTGCCAGATCCAATGGTCAATTCTCAGGATTTGTCTTACTTGATCACTTAACAACATTGGGCACAGTAGATTATTCCTTCCTCTTGAAACACTTGACTTAAGGCTCTTCCTTCCTTTCCCATCCTGAAAACGTTGATACTCCAGGATTCAGTCTTTGATCCTCGTTTCTTCCCTCTCTGCATGTATACCCTGACTGACGTCGCTTTGGAACCATCTCTCCAGTGATGATTCCCAAATCTTTATTCCAACATGGACCTCTCCCCTAATCTCTAGTCTCATATAGCTCCTCAACACCTCCCCTTGGATGTCTCATGGCTGCTCAAAACTTGCCCCAAATAGAACTTTCACTTTTCTCCAACTCAGCAAATGTCAGCCCCATTCACTTAAAAAAAATACAACTACGAGTCATCATTGATTTCTTCCTTTCTTTCACAAGTCAACCCACCAACAACTGCAGTTGGATCTACCTGTGAAATATATCTCAAATCTCATTCCTTTTTGTCTCATTTTTCACCAACATCCTAGTCTAAGTTATCACTGTGCACCCGGATTATTGCAGTAGCCTCCCTCTGGCTTCCTTGATTACATTACATCTTCCAATATGGCCTTAAAAATAATATTAGAATATTGCCTCCTGAGCCAAAACCTTTTATTGTCATTTTAGCAAATTGAGGATAAAATCCAAACTTCCTACCATCGCTTTTGAGGCTTTACGTGAGCCTTCCTGATACCTCTCTGATCTTGCCATCTGCTATTGTCCCTTTAACTCACTTCAGTCTTGTCACTCTGGACTTGCTCTATCTTGGAAATCTCAAGCCTACTCCTGCCTAAGGGCCTTGGTACTTGCTGTTATCTCCACCTGAAATCTTCCTTTGCAAGATCTTCCCATGACTTGCTTATTTCATTCATTTTTCCATGAATGTCTCCTCCTCAGAGAGGCCTTCCCTGACACCCAGTCTAAAGTTACCTCCACCCCATCACCCTCCCTCCTTGTGCTCTGCCTTAATTTTCTTCATAGTGCTTGGAACTGAAATCATTTTATAAATTTGTTATTTCCTTGACTGGCCTACTAGGATGGAAACTGTGAGCTTGTGAAACATCTTTGTCTTACTGTGGAATCCCTAGTGGTTAGAACAGCAGGTAACTGAATAATGACTAGTTGAATGAAGAGATATAGTTAATCATTTATTGGAGTGCATATTTGGGCCAGGTGTAGGGCAGAGTGCTATGAATACAGGGATGAATGAGAAAATTCTAGCCCTCAAGGAAATCACTGTCTTATATAGTAGTTCTTGATGTGTCTTCTTTAGACCAGCAGAATCAGCACCAACCACCTGGGAATTTATTAGAAAGGGAAACTCTCAAGCCCTAACTGGAACTAGTGGATCAGCAGCTCCTGGGGGGAGACAGCAGTCTGTGTGTTAACAAACCCTCCTTGGAACTCTGATGCCCTGTGGAGTTTGAGGACCACTGCTCTGATGGTGAAGTCAGACCCCAACAGGTGATCGTAATGTATGGGGGCCAGTGCCATTAACAAATGCCGGACATTTTAAAGCCATTCTTTGTTAAAGGTAAGACTGCTGCACCAGTACAAATAAATGTCCCCAACATACTTGTCATCCTCCCTTTTCTTATCCTTTCCATTTTTCTTTTTTAATTCTTATTCTTTTTTTTTGAGAGAGAGAGAAACACACTGTGAAGGGGGGAGGAGCAGAGAGAGCGGGAGACCCAGAATCCGAAGCAGGCTCCAGGCTTTGAGCTGTCAGCACAGAACTCGACGTGGAGCTCAAACTCACAAACCGTGAGATCATGACCTGAGCCAAAGTCAGACGCTTAACCATGAGCCACCCAGGCACCCCTTCTTTCCATTTTTCTAAACAGAGTGAACTTATATTCTGAACAGAGGGGAAAGAAAAACAAAAACAAAAATAACACACCAACAGCTGGTCTGAGACCAAGTGAGTTGTAGCCTAGTTTAACCAGTTTTCTAAATCCAGTTAAACGAGGCTATAACTCTGGGGCTGGCCCACGCTCTGTGTTGTTTAAATTACAGAATCTCCAAAGGAATTGGAACAACAGGCCCAGTGTTGCCCGCTGTGAGCCAGCAGAACACCACCTAGACAATAGAAGTCACTCACAAAACAAGGACTTAATACAGTGCTAAGAATGGCAACTTCAGAGGAAAGTGAGTCTTGATCCTAGAAAGCAGGCCAGCAGGCCCCGTTTGGGCCCCTCTCTGTCTACTGACCACCGTTTGAACGTCTCTGTTTGAAGTTTTTGCCTGTTCAGAAGGGCTGTTGCCAGGACAGTTTTTAATGAACACCGGTGGGCATTTCCCTACCACCCTGACAAATACCAATCCGCCTGCGAGGCTCCCTCTGATTGTAGCTACAGATAAGAGAAGATCTCCCGGACATTTCCACCTCATATTTATCCACTGAGCAAAACTTTGAGAGCCAGTTTAATTGGCTTGAATACCTCTCAGACTTGCTATCAGCCGATAAATCAGCAGGAGGCGCTTAGAAAATTAGGTTGGCTTTAATCTTATTTTAAAACTTGGAGTAGTAGGAAAAAAAAAAAGAAGAAATACAAAAGAGAAAACATTGGACTAAGTTTTGGTGGAGTGAAATTATTGGCCATTTCAAATGTTCTAGGATGTCGACTGAAGCCCATATGAAAACAGTTAAACGCTATTCCAAGAGAATCCAATATGCTAGGAATATGATAGGGGACAGTGAATGGAAAATTCTGTAATTACTATGTTCATATTTCATGGTAAAATATATTCAAGATTAACTGTATTCTAATGGAATGGTGCCTGCATCCAAAACATTTGGGGGCCACTTGGTTGGGTGGGAAGGAGGAATAATTTAATTAGGCCACAGATAGGGTTTTCTTAGAATTCTTGGTCATACATAGCTAGTTTTGAATTTCTTCTTTTACAACTTGGAGCCACTGGTCATGAAACCAGCATTGTTGGGAAATAAACCTGGTCAGAAGCCTTATGCTTTTGGTTCTACACGTGTGGGCCTATCTTTGGTGCAGCGGAAGCATGAAGAGACAGGGCATTGCTCCCGTGCACAGAGCTTTCTGTGGGTTTCACAGTCATACACTGACTTTGGAAACCAGTCAGTTTTTCTGAAAATCTACACAACGTTAAACCACAGGCCGGGTTTTCAATATGTTGTAAACATTCTCACAGAGAGAGCAAAAATAGCCCACTTTGATTCATTGCCTGCCAGTGCTTGCTCTCAAGAGTGGCCGAGAGGGGCAGAGAATCGAGAAAAGAAAAAAAAAAAAAAGAGCGAGCCAAAGAGAGGGACAAGAGAGAGAAAGGAGGAGAGGACAAAGGAGAGGGAGGGAATGGGGGAGAGGGAGGGGAGGGAGAGAAAGAGAGAGAGAGTGAAAAGATTCTAAAATAAACCAGCAGCCTCAAGTACCTTAGGATGTTCAACTTCCTAAAAACATCAATTTAAGGGCAAACCTTACTTGCGGGATCCTGGGTAATAACAAGTCACGGTGGGTGTGTAATGGTACCCGGCAATGGCAGAGTGAATGCCTGCCCGCCTAGCCCCACAACTTTAGAAATTCGCTTGGATTTTGGATTCATGCGGCTATGAGCATTAGAGAGGAAACACTCCTAACGCTCATGCAGAATTGCCAGCGGGGCTCATTGCTACTTATTACTGTGAAGCAATGAGGGGTTTTCCAGGGTTTCCCAATTCTCAATGTATCTTGCACTTAAGAGACAGAAATCACTGGAGTCCACTTACAGATTGTAGAGAGGGGGAAAATACAGGGAGAAATGGTGTTTATGATGTTTATGGTAGGCAGACTTAAAAAAATATTCAAAGGCGGGCACTAGGGTGGCTCAGTCGGTTAAGTGTCTGAGTCTTGATCTCCGCTCAGGTCACGATCTCAGGGTTTTGTGAGTTTGAGCCCCACATCGGGGTCTGTGCTGATGGTGCAGAGCCTGCCTAGGATTCTCTCTCTTCTCTCTCTCTGTCCCTCCCTCACGTGCACTGTGCTTCCCCCCTCTCAAAATAAAGAAACAGGGGCGCCCGGGTGGCTCAATCGGTTAAGCGTCCGACTTCAGCTCAGGTCACCATCTCGCGGTCCGTGAGTTCGAGCCCCGCGTCAGGCTCTGGGCTGACAGCTCAGAGCCTAGAGCCTACTTCCGATTCTGTGTCTCCCTCTCTCTCTGCCCCTCCCCCGTTCATGCTCTGTCTCTGTCTCAAAAATAAATAGACGTTAAAAAAAAAGAAATATTAAAAAAAATTTTTAAAAAGAAAAAAATATTCAAAGGAAATAATGCTGATTATGCTAATATTTTAATTTTAAATTTTTCCTTTGGCTTATTTAACAATAGTTTTGTCTTACTCTTCTTTCTTTATACTTTTCATTGAAAATTTATGGAGTTTAAGTTGTTTTTTTATAAGGGGATTTTTAACTGAGTTTAAAAAACCTTACTGTCTATTGAATCCCACTCCATATTCCTTTGAGTAGCTCATATCTTTCAAAGGACTTTGCTCCTGAATCTCACAGACTCAATTTTAGAACCAATGTTCACTATTTCAGCCCATCCTATTTGCTCCATTTAATGATATATATGATTCTAGGGTCTTTATTTATTTTTTATTTTTTTAATGTTTATTTATTTTTGAGAAGGACAGAGACAGAGCATGAGTAAAGGAGGGGCAGAGAGAGAGAATCCAAAGAGACACAGAGACACAGAATCCAAAGCAGCCTCCAGGCTCTGAGCTGTCAGCACAGAGCCCAACGTGGGGCTCAAACTCACGGACTGTGAGATCATGACCTGAGCTCAAGTCGGACACTTAACTGATGGAGCCACCCCCATGCCCCATTTCTAGGGTCTTTATAGACCACCAAGAAAGCCATGCTTTTCTACTTCATCCAGATTCTTGGGTTCAAATCTCAGTGTCACAGTTTAATTGTGTAACTTTAGGCAAGTTATATATTTTCTCTGCAATCGTTTTCCTTACTTGTAAAATGGAGACATAATAACACCTACCAATAGGTTGGTGGTGGAGGTTAAATGAGTTGATATGAATTAAGCACTTAGAATGATAGCCACCATGTGGTAAGTGCCAGAGAGATGCTAGTTTTATTCTGAACCAACCATTCATGCATATAACCAATTTTTACTGATCAACTATTCTTGGCTACCCTTCCTCTGACCACAGGGCCTTTGTAGGTATAGTTCTCATTGGAATTGTTTTCTCCTCTTTCCTTGAGTAAACTGTATATCTTTCAGATCTTAGCTCAAATGTCATTTTTTATTGACAGCTTCCCCTGATGCCCCCAGAACAGATCAGATTCTCAATGTCCGGATTTCCTTTCCTTTATAACATTAATCAGAATTTGTAACTATGCATCTGGCTTTTATTATTTAACTATCATGCGTCCCTCACTAGACCATGTACCCCACAAGAACAAGGACCATGCAGGATTTTGTTTACCATTATGCCATCAGTGACATCAGATGATTAATAAGTAACTGTGGTCTGAACCAATGGGTAAGTCTGTCATCACGGTGCTGAGGATTAATGGTGAAAAAATCAACAGTCCCTGCCCTGAAGGAGCTTGCTGTCAGTTAGAGGTTGGAGTCCAGTTTGGAATCAACTTCAATTATCTGGGTGAATAAGGAGGAAGGCCAGACCTAATGCAGTGACAATGCACTGGCTCACCGGGCCCAGTGGCTTAATTACCTGCCTTGGCAGCCTCCGGGGCAAGTGAGGGCACGGTCCCTAGGGCCAGTGAGCATCTCAGTAGTAAAGCGGAATAATGGGCTTCTTCAGAAAGTTGCACTTGGGAATCCTCAGTTCATCTTTAATCTCTGTCCTCATGTTAGCCTGAACGTCCAAGAAGTTTCTCTCCATTTTTTGTTCCCACATAATTTATCCAGGCTGTCACTGACAGTGCCTCTGCAAAACTTTCTCTCTTGCTGAAAACTAATTTTACATTTTAGTTGTGAATTCAGTGGTATTTGTGATCCTCGGAGGTCTATTCTTTTTGGAATGCGGCCCTACTGTTCTATGTATAACATTTGACTCTGCATCTTTACATCCTGCTTGGTATTCCACTTCAGGCCTACATAATCCATCCACAGTGTAGGGAGGTAATGGAAATTGGAGTCTCAAAACCTAAATCCAGCTCAACCTGTATCTTTATTTCGATTTCCTTTTTTAAACTCATAAGAACAATACCCTTATAGTGATGAACACCACCAACGTGTATTTATTAAGTATTCATGATCTTAGTGGGCTATAGAGTATTGGGCTTTAGGTTACAAGACTTTAGTATCTCTGCCATTAGCTGGCTATATGAACTGGGCTTACTAATTCCTTAACGTATTGTGCCCTAGGTTTCTCTCTGTCCTGTGGGAATAAATGCAAAACCTGTATCATTTAAGTGTGAAGTTTGAGTGTGGTAATGCATGGGAAGCACTTAGACCCATGCATGTACAGAATCGGAGCACAGTGATGGTAGGAATACAACTGCTGATGCCGATGATAAGTTCCTCAGTTGTGAAGTCCATCATTATTCAACCCAGAAATTTCCTTTAAGGTTATCCAGGACTGATTACTTACCTAGGTATGTGGCCGAGGCAATTCAAATTATCTCCAGAGGATCACATCTTCAACTTAAGTCACAAAGAATCCCTACAAACTCTTTTTAAGGACAATGAACAATATACAGTTTAAAATGGACAAGCACATAAAGAAACCAGTCACCAAGAGTGAGAACCAGTAGAAACAACAAAAAGCAAAAGCCACACTATCAAGACTTCAGATATCGGACTTGTCAATAAAAGGTCATAAAACAACTATTTTCGAAATAAGTTTGTTCAAATAAATAAAAGGCAAGCTTCAGAATAGCTACAAGCTATTATCCAATGCCAGAAAAGGCAGAGATGAACTCTGAGTATCCTTGTAGCTGAATATTTTTCTTTAGCTCTTCTATCCACCTTGGTCTTCTAATCAACCTGGTCTGCCAATTTCCAATTTTAGGTCAAAATCTGGCCTTGAACCCTAGTCCTCACACCTGGAGCACTCACTGGTATTTTCCTTCCTTTGAAGAGGTGGGTGATTCCACTTCCTGCACTTCCTGGGCAGAGCTGGAACTCTTCCCATGAAGGGACAGATGTTCTGGGACCTCAGCTTGTCTTAGGGCAGTAGCATATCTCATTCCCTGTCCTCTGTCCACTTTGATTCCTGTTATAGGAAAGAGGCCTCCACATGGTTAAAACAATAAGGAAATGTATTATTTC
This sequence comes from Prionailurus viverrinus, assembly GCF_022837055.1. Lineage (NCBI taxonomy): Eukaryota > Metazoa > Chordata > Mammalia > Carnivora > Felidae > Prionailurus > Prionailurus viverrinus. The sequence goes on from NC_062562.1 coordinate 40,262,866, forward strand.
GCATAACAGAAAATCAAAAGGAAGGCTGGGCTTTAGAGTTGGTTAATTAGTGGTTCAGCAACAATCCCAGATTCTTTGTTTCTGCCTTGCTATCCACACCATGGGCTTCATTCTACAGCTGGTTCCACTCAACATCTCAAGATGGCTGTCAGAGGCAATTAGGACTATGTGTGTGTTTGCTGGAGCCCAGTGAGAGAAAAGCAGACTCTGCCCCAAACCACTGGATGAAAGGATTTTCTATGGTCTGATTGGGCCAGCACAGGCCATGTGACCATATAGTCTAAAAACATTCACTGATTGGCTTAAGTCTGAATTCCTGAACCAATCACTGGCAAGGAGGAATTTACTATGTAAATTGTAAATTATTCATGATTTCCCACAGGGCTGAAACTAGCCCTGTGAGGATATAGAAGGGGTTGTTATTTTCTTCACGATGATTTGGAAAAACAAGTGGATGAGAAGCTAAATGTCTTGCAAAGTATAAGGACACTATAATACAGTGTCATACAATAAGGAACTGTCCTCTTATCTGCGGGACATTTCAAAATATAATAATAGCCTTATGGAGATATAATTCATATACGATAGAATTCACCTATTTAAAACACTCGATTTTTTTTAGATTATTCAAAGCTGTGCAACTACAATCACAATCAATTTTAGAACATTTTCATCACCCCTCCCCCAGGCAAATAAATCCCCATAGCAATCACTCAGCCTCCCCCACTGTCCCAACACACACAACACCTTATCTACTTCTGTCTCCAAAGATTTGCCGATTCTGGGCATTTCATAAAAATAGAACAAAACAATACATGGATTTGGTGACTGGCTTCTTTTCACTCCACATAATGTTTTCAAGGTTAATCTGTGTTGTAGCATGCAGTGGTATTTCACTTCTTTAGCCTAAATAATATTCCATTGCATGGATATACCACATTTTGTTCATCTATTCATGAGTTGTTGGACATCTGAGTTATTTCCACTTTGGGGATGCCATCAATGACTGGGCATTCATGCACTGGCATGGGTTTTTGCATAGACACATGTTTGCATTTCTCCTGGGTATACACCCAGGAGTGGAATTGTTTGGTCATACTGGTAATTCTGTGTTTCAAAATTTTTTTTTGATGTTTATTTTTATTTTTGAGAGAGAGAGAGTGCAAGTGGACAAGGGGCTGAGAGAGAGGGGGACGGAGGATCCGAAGCGGGCTCTGCTCTGATAGCAGTGAGCCCAATGTGGGGCTTGAACTCATGAACTGAGATCATGACCTGAGTTGAAGCTGGACACTCAACCCACTGAACCACCCAGGTGCCCCTAATGTTTAAAATTTTGAAGAACTGCCAGATTGTTTTCCAAAGCATTTTATATTCTTACCTGATCTGCACATGGAAACATCTGTGTTTCTAATTATTTGAGTGCATTCGATGACTGTGATTTACATATAAACATAAAATATTGTTTTGCAAAGCATTTCTACCCACTGGATTTTCCAAGAATGCTGGCACTGCGTGAAGAGAGGAAATACCTTACTATGCCTTATTTGGAACTTTACTAGGAAATGGTCACCACTTCAGAAAATCACATCACTGACACCCATACTGTTGTATTTGAGTAACCAAAAAATCCCACAACTTATGTCCACCCTACGCCAGTGGTCCTCAACCAGATCTGATTGTGCCCACCACCCACTGGCAATGACTGGAGTCATTTTTGTTTGCTTGCAAAATGGAATGGAGGTGTCACTGGCATCATAGGTAAAGCCCAGGGCATTCCTCACAACAAGTAATTATCTAGCCCCAAAAGTCAATCGTGCCCTGGTGTATTCTCAAATTCATAGTGTACCTTCACTTAAGCACAATCTTTCAACTTTTTATTATGTACTTTAGTGGAGTCAGTCATGCCTGGGCATTTTCTGATCAAAATGCATATAACTTTAGTATGTGAAGCTTCTACCTATCTTTTACATGGCAGTTAGGGAATCATACTGATTTTATAAGATATGTATCTCTGGATTTCATTTCATGGTAAATACAGGGGATCCTACAAATTACAGAAACCCACTAGGGAGTCAGTGCTTTGGATCTCTCAGGTTCAACAATGGGAGCTGGGCTGATCTTCTTCCGAGGCCACCAGGCCCTGCAAGGCAAGGGTTGATGCAGAGAGGAACAGGGACTCTCTGAAGAAGGTCAGAAAAGGAGAAAACTGGGCAGAGAGTCAACTGTGTCTACTACAGTTAACTGAAGTTTACCAAGATCCTGGTTTTCAATCCCTACCTTGAGTACCTAAATTACCCTTGGCACTTTAAAATCCCCTTCCTTCCTTCCTTCCTTCCTTCCTTCCTTCCTTCCTTCCATCCTTCCTTCCTTGCATCTGTTCTCTTTCTTTATTTCTTTTTCTTTCTTTCTTTTCCCCTCTTTCCTTCTCTTTCTTTTCTTTCTTAAACTCCTTTTAGTAGATTCTGTTATTTGCAACCAAAAAGAACCAGAAGTAAAATAAAGGCAGGTAGGAAATAACTACAAGTGGGGAACAAATAGTACAGCTTCCTCATAAGCTTAAAGAGGGACTGTTATTGATACGATTTAAACCTGGTTTTCCTATTGGGTCTTACCAGCAGCAGATGTTGCTGTAGAATGTATCCATCTAAGAATACAACGATAGATGGAGGGTCTTAACTTTCCGACTGAGAATGGTGCAGAACTTGCATGTGGACAGCAGAGACCCCAGAACAAAAGAGCTGTCACGGGAAGAGTAAGAGCTGAAAATATTTCCTGCCCCTGGGAAGTCAGTGCTATGAAACTTTCTTCTACTCAACAATCAAGAAACACATTTCTTCACTGGTCCGTGAAAAACAAGGTAGTTCTATAGTTGACTAGTTAACCTTTTCTTTGCAGTGTAAAACTTCACTGTGCATAAGGACCTTAGCATGTGTATGCATGTCCACATGCGCCTGTGTTGGTTAAAGTTCAGAGTCCTCCACTCGGCCCCGAGGGGTAACTATCATAGTAGGGCTGGCGTGTACATGGGAACCTATACTTGAAACAAGACGCTTCCCTTTTCCTTTCTCTGCTCCCTTTGATTCAAGCTTTGAGAATCGTCCTGTAGACATAACGATATTGGTCTTTTTTTTTTTTTTCTTTTTTCCTGACTGTGGCAAGAGCTGGGAAAGAAAAAGCTGCCAGGGTTTTTCCTGCTGCAGGGAGCTTACTCAGATCTGTCTGTCAGCTCGACTTTCTGGCTGTTTCCAGACGGCCTAAGAAGTTGGCTCTTCTGGAGCTGGCTGACATTCCCTCTGCAGTGGAATTTCCTTTGCTGCAGAACCTGTGGCCTGCATCCTGCTGCGCACAGATTTTCTTGCCGCTCAGTGAGATCTCCTTAAACCAGCCTCAGCCGAGCAATGGTTGGAAATGGGGTGCACAGGCCTGGCGGGCACACAAAGTGCAGCTTGGGCATCAGACACGGTTAGGCAATGCAGAGGAAAATGTCTGCTGTCGCCTCTCAAGGGTGTTGGGCCACTGACCATGTCAACTGCCTTATGAAATGTGCTCTTACGCCCCCATAAAGGAGTACGCTTGATAAAGGCCAGGGTTAGAGAATTTGATGGATGTATTTATATGTGTATCTAACCCCTGATGGGCTGAGGTTTCTGCGATTCCAATGGACTTTGATGTGGAGGAGAAAATACATTTCAGCAAGAAATCTCTGTCGGAGAGAAGGCTTGGGTGCCCTCCCCCACCCTCCAAAGGCTTCTGAACCAGACAGAAAGCAGGTTCCGAGGATATGAAAAGTTGAAGTGCTGAAGAAAACAGTAATTTCAGCTGGGGTTGCTGGTGGGTGTGGAGAGATGACTCAGATTCATGAAAGAGAATCAAAGAAATGCTGGAAAGGAAAAATGTACTTGGTAGCATATGGCTGTTTTGCCTTTTTCTTGCTGCCAACAGGGGCAAAGTCTTTAAGAAAAGGGAACAGAGGCCATACAGGAGTGTTTGGGTAAACTGGAGAGGTAAGTGCTCCTGCCAAGGGCAGAAGTGTCCTTCGGAAGAAGTGTAAACCATCCTGGTAAGAGAAATTTGGTACCATAATGGTGCCCGCTCTTCATGGATAGCAAATATCAGACCTTCAGGTCACTTTCTGCCTAATGCTTGCCTGTGACAGACATTGCCAGTGGATCACAGCATACTTTTTCACTCCAGGCAACCATTAGCAACTGATCAAGGTTAGCATTCAAGATGAGATAGAAGAAGATACTCAAGTATTTGACCAGGGAAGATCTGAGAGAATATCTTAGACTAGATGACGTGCAGGAGCAAGACGAATGTCACAGAATGATTCCAAAGCCTCAGGAATTTGGGGGGCATACTCTGTATTTCTTTATTTTCTTAATGTTTGTTTCTTTTCGAGAGAGAGACAGCATGAGCAGGGGAGGAGCAGAGAGTGAGGGGGCCAGAGGATGCAAAGTGGGCTCTGTGCTGACAGCAGAGAGCCCGATGTGGGACTTGATCTCACGAACTGTGAGATCATGCCCTCACCCGAAGTCGGACACTTAACCAACTGAGCCACCCAGGCGCCCCTTGATTTCTTCCTAAAGACTGAAGAAGCTTGGACACTTTGTATCAATGATAATTAAAGCAACTATCATTTATCAGACATTTCAACATGCCCTGAGCTATTTTTCGTGTCATTTAATCCTCACTCTAGAGCCATGATGGGCTGAAATTCCCATTTTGTAGATGAGAGAATTGAGGCTTAGCAAAGTTAAGACACTTGCCTGAGGTCACACAGAAGTGTAACTGCAGAGTATCAATTTTAAGCTGCCGCTCAAAATCTAGAGGCTGTGGGCCCAAGGAGATCTCTCTCAGTCTGAGTGAGCCTGGGGAAATGCAAAGGCATGGCCCAAGAGAGAATTCTGGCCAGCTCCTGCAGATTTGTTTATCTCCTAAATTACCTGTGTAGAGATTTCTGCCTTCTCTCTGGCTATAGAGGGTGGGCTTTGTAGTAAGGAGAAGCATGTAGAAATTGTAAGCTGACACCTCACCCTGGTCATTTTCATGACTTATGAGCATACATCAGACACACAGTTGCTAAACACATCTTGCATGATACTCATTTTCCTCGGATCCCAGCTGCCTGGGAGTTCGCAAAGAAAGCCGGGGCCAGCTCTAGGGTCAGCCGAACGAACAGATGGGGATGAGCAGAGGTGACACACGATCGCTCCTTGGCATCTGCTGGGCCTGTCGCGGCTGCTTTGGCTGGCCGATGCCTTGACCCAGCTAATCCTGTTGGTCATCCTGTGCCGGCTGTGTTGTGTCACTCATCCCAGCCCCTGGGGTAACTTCTGCTCACAGAGGGTTTCTTTCCTTCAGAAAGTCATGCTGGTAGTGTTCTGACTGCTTGCTTCAATTTGGGCTTTGGCCTGGCCTTCAGCCAACAAACTTTATGCATGAACTAAAGGAGTATCTAAGATGCCAGACTCTAGGTAGTTTATTGATAACATTAGTCTGTTTCCAGGCCCTTCCTTTTCTGGAATTGGCCATCTCCCGCCAACAATGCTTATATACTTACTACGGTTAGCTAGATTTTTAAGAATGTCATGCTGAAAAAAAAAAAAAGGAGAACGCAGGTTTAATTTGGGGAAGTTCTTTGGGTCCATGGCCACTGAGGTCATTCATCATGAATCTACCTCCCTATTAGTTACTGAGCACCTATTATATGCCAATCAACCTTATTAGGAGCACTACCACATCAGCTGTGAAAAAAAGAAACCCAACTTCATTAGTCTCACTGCAGAACTTCTTGTCTACTGAAAAAGTTTGAAAAATATGCTAGTTAGAAACAAATTAGTATAATTATAATGGAGCCAATCTATAAAGGAAAACAATGTTTCAGGAACTGAGATGTGAAGACCCGGAAGCAGGAAAGAGCTTGGTTTTTGCTTTAGGAACTGGAAGGTGGCCACTGGGGCTGAAATGTAGAAGGGCAATGGTGATGGGCAGGAGTTTGGGACAGGTTGGATCACGCAGCAGCATGCTAGGGAGCTTAGATTTTGAGTTTCACTGGAACACACTGAAGGGTTTTCATCAGAGAAATGGCATAATCTGGGCAAGGTTTTCAAGCAGCTTGTTTTCCTGCATTGTGGAGAATATTTTGGACAGAGTTAGAGTGGAAGAAATAAGACAAATGAAGAGGCTATCACAATACCTTGGGAACACTAAGATGGCTGTAATAGGAATGGAGAAAGGTCAGAGCACTGTCAAAATTATTCTTTCTGGTCATTTGGGAACAAAATGACAATAGGTTAATGACCTGTGTGACTCATTTTCTCCACTGTGAGTTTAAAATTTATTTAAAAAATCTATTTAGACATTGTACTGCTAATACTGTATTATCTGAGAGTCATCTAATAACTAAACCCAGGTTTTCTCTGAGAATATCCACTGCAATGCTGTTTTTATAATAGCACAAATTATACCCTCAATGTCCCAAATATCCTACTTAGGAACTTGTCTGATATAGACAGATATTCATAATGAAGGAACTGAGTAAATAAGTCATATTTAAGATCAACATGGACAATGTGATGCCATGTTTTGGATGACATCCGCAAAGAAAAATAAACCTCTCAGATGACATCCAGTCAGATATTGACAATGGTGAACACTGGGTGGGAGAAATCAGGACAATCTCTTTTCTCTCTCATTTCTATTTTCTGTTTATTCTATTTTATACCAGAGTATCATTTTGCATAACTTTGCAAAGCAATGGATTGGTAGTAATTGTGTTTTTCTATGATTGCTAAACATATTGCTTTAGTCATTGAGCTTTGGCACATGACTAATATGTTCTTCTCCCTTTGATCTGGCTCATAATCTTCATTTGCTTCCTTCTGGAATATCCTCCCTACTCTCTTCCTTGTATCTAAATTTGGTCTTCCATAAACAGGGTGTGACCATATAACTTCTCATGCAAACTGGGATGCTTTCATATATGAAAGGAGCCGATAGTATGTCACAACCCAGCCAAATCAGTACATCTGGTCAACCTCTTATAATCCCTTGCTCATTTGGCATCTCCACCCTATGTGATACTCTCTCTGCCATTTTTATCCTTCATCTTTTGGCAATTGGTAGAAACTTAATTTTTGTTTTATATTTTTTCCATATAGTTATTTATGTCTTTGACTGTTATTGACCATTTCACCTGCCTGTGTCTTCCTTCTTGACTAGACACCAAGCTCAGTGATAAAAGGCACAATATTGTCCACCACGCCTCCCTGACTTCAATACCTAATAAATGCTCAATAAATATTTTCTCTATTTAGTGGTGAAATTATTATATCTTTCCAGGCATATGAAAAAAACATTTACTCAGATCAGAAAGAGAGTTAAAGCAAGTCTTTGGGGAAGGTGCAGCTAGCAGAAACATAGCCAAATCAAGGCAGGTTTCCAGTCTTCCAAGAGTCAGGGAGCCCTATGGAAGTACTCTAACCCAAACTGTGGAAATTGGGAACAAATGCGTTTGGAAACTTCACATGTTTGGGGGCGGGGTCCCTTTACAGGCTTGTAGGCCACATGGCAGTTTCAAGTTTTGGTACATAAGGCTTGGGAGTGAAAGTCAGATGTGATTAAAAATACACATCTTACAGATGTCTGGATGCTGTTCAAATCCCCAAAAGTGTGATAGAAAACCCAGTTGCTTTCCAGATTTTTAGGGCAGGAAAAAAAGGCCATCGTGGCCCCTTTGTCTCTTTATTGAATGGGTATGTTCAAGTGACGTTTTAAATTTGTAGTGTTATCTCAGCTGCTTGTTTACCTTTTTAGCAGTCCTGCTCCCTGCCCCGAAACTGAAAGCAGGGTAATTGGGGGAACATGTGACACGTTCCAGGAGATGAAAAGTTCTCATTATTTTTAGCATATGCTAAGCAAGCCTAGGTAAGCGCAATGCACATATAATTTATGGAAATGAAAAAATATAAAATCCTGGATACTGCCTCCCTGATACCAAAATAGAACACGGTTATTTTCTTTCAGCATTTTCCTATGTTCTCATTTTTAAAAAGAGAATTTAAATTTTATTTATTTGACTTATTTTTTTATAAACACTCTCTAACCACATCCATCCGTCTGGCTTTGTTTATAATAACCTGTTTACTCATCATCAACTTCAACATACAATCTGAACATCTGTCTCCTTCTACCCCAACATATTTGCTTTCAATCTTCATCTTAGCTTGAACTTGAAGGTCAACGTCTCTTTCTTTGGGGCTCAAAGGAGTTGCAGAGACCCCAGAGACGCTTCCTTGCAGTGGGCCTAAGAGGTATGTTTAATTTTAAATTTCACATCCCACCCCCCCCCCCCCGGAAAATAAAAAGGGGGAAAAATTGGTCTCTGTTACACAGGGAGAAAACAAAGTGGGAAAGAAAGGCACTTTGTTTTGCCAGACAAAGACAGGCTATCAATTTTCATAAATCTGCATTCCCAAGACAACTGCTCACGTCTGGTAAGAGGTCCATTTCTTTGAACTTACATACCAGAAAGTAGTTTTTTTTCCCCCTTGCCTCAAAAGAATACAGTTAATAATAGTATATGTATAACATAAGTAATTGAACGTAGATAATTTTATTAATTCCAACAATTCTATTTTATAAGGATGGGGTTCCTTGGGGTGGGAAAATGGTCCAGAGCCAAGTAGGCAAGTCCTAAACAAGAGCTTCCATAAATACACCTTCTGGTTTTCTACAAAACATTTTTGGCAATCGTAATACATGTGTGTGTGTGTGTACATTTATATATCAGTTGGTAATTGCAAGATGGACATTTAATTATCTGATTGAAAGAAGGAGAGTCTGGCACGTCTCAAATAGGATCGGCAATCTGTAAAACAACTGTTTTGCATCAGAGACTCAAATAGTAGTAATATTTGCTGGTTTTGTCAATGTAGATGCTGTAAAGTCTTATAACTTTTCTGCTTATTCTTTTCCTTCTTCACCTCCAGTTTTAACTGCTGGACAGCTAACATTTCTTGCACAAATAAAACCCTAGCCATACATACATATCAACATCAAGCATGCACATGTATAGTATCTGTCAGCCTTAATCCATTTCCAAGTGAAGTTTTATGGCTGGGTCTTTGACACAGACAGGGCTCATGTTACTAAGACTGCCTAATATACATATAGTTCATTAAATAATGAGATCTCATAAATCACTAAGCATAAATAGCATAGATCAGTTGATGCAACACATTGAAAGAGGCTAACACTTGGATTTTGAAAATTGATAATTGCTTCTGTATATGCATAGTATATTCATAGTCCGAGGGTTGGTTTTTAGAGTTGTCCAGACCAGGAATTCTGGCTGATGACCTGAGTCACTTTGTGTGCCCGATAGACATTTAGCTTCCCCGGCCTCTCTCTTAGAGATATTAATTCAGCAGGATGGGGTAGATCCTGGGGCTGTGTAGTTTTCATGGAGGCTTCAGATAATCCTCATGCTGGGGCGATAGGGGGAATAGTACTAGACCCATGCCGCTCAGAATGTGGTCCCTGGATCAGCAGCATTGGTATTTCCCGGAAGCAGGTTAGAGACACAGAATCTCTGGCCCCACCCTAGGCATACCAATTCAGAGTTTGTACTTCAGCAGCATCCCCATGTGATCTGTGTGCACACTAATGTGCGGGAAGCAGTATAAGCAGCTCAAGACCAGTGTAGTGACTACCACTGTCTTTGTTATAAATCCACAGCCCCAAACTCCACTTTATTTTATTATACTTTTTGGCAGTTAAATATATCCTATAATTTCATATTTTGAATCTCAGTTCAGGGAGTATATTTTCATGATGCTGAACTTACTGGTTGAGTCGATTAGTCTGGTCAAGTGAGTGGTTAATCTTGTGAAGAGAAAAAAAAAATCCCCAGACCATCAGCCCAGACAATTATTCATTATAATGTCAATGAAAATACCTCCTGAGTGATTGAATCATTCCTGTTGCAAAGCCTTGTCCTGATGGGACACTATGTTGGCTTGCCATGACTTAGCAACAGGTTCCACCTTGTATGTCTTCATTGGAGTCATGGTGTGTGGGTTAAAATCCTGAATTTTGGAAAGGAAAAGAGTAGGTTTGAGTCCAGGTTTGTCCACTTATTAGCTGCATAATCTTGGGCATTTTTTTTTCCTCTTTGAGCCTCAGTTTGCTCATGTGTTATAAATAATAAGAGGTTGTGCTTCATAGTGCTGCCACATCCTTTCCAAGCTATGAAGTTTAGTTTTCATCATTGGAAGGGCTTTCATAGTTGCTTTTTGTTTTATTTTAAATTCAGATAGAATTCACCTACTGTAGAATTCACCCTTTAAAGTGTGTAGGGAATAGTTTGGGTTTGGGAATGGCTTTGGTAGATTTTGGGGTGGTGTTTTAAGATTTGGGGATGATGTTTTAAGACCCAGGAAGCTTTATCATCAACAGCCTTATATGTAAATATAAGCAAATTAAGGAGAACTGACTTGATGTCCTTTAATTTATGAGTCTTGATGGCCCTGTTGAAAAAACCAAGGGCATTATCCAGGCATATTTGGTTTGCTTACAATGAATCCTCTGCTTGAACTCTAAAGCTAGTTCTCATATACCTGTGATTTCATTTAATATTTATTACTAAGCTTGCAAGAGCTGTAGGACTTTTGAATAGCATTGGTTTCCCGTGAAAATCAGTTACCGAATGACTGTGCCAAAGGGGGATTAGAATAGGTGGCAAATTATTGTGCAGGTGGCCTTGCTTCCAGCCCAACATTTGAGTTCAGTAATTTCAGATTAAAATGAATTTTCAGGGCAAGGGATAAAGAGGCCACCAGAACCAAAACACATAGCCTGGAGTTTGTTGTGGGGAGAAGGAGCAAAGATGGCTTCTTTGGCGATAGCTTATGTATGCGAAAGAGCTTCACCCCAACTTACTTCTTCACCCAGCCCTCCCAGAGGAGCCTTCCCACTGCTTGGTCTCCTCAATATTTGGTAAGATCCCAGGACTATTAACTCTGCTAATTATATTCAAGCCAATTCACAAAAACATATTTGGGGTTTCAAAATCATTTTCCATCCAATAATTTCTTGCAAGAGAAATAAAAAATACAATTGATAAGAGTAACATTTAAAAAACTTAATTAGTAAACTTGTTTTGCTTGTGTGTGTGTGTGTGTGTGTGTGTGTGTGTGAATGACTACCTTCAATGTTGGTAAGGTGCTTTCGATCATTTATTCTTAATCACTGCTCATGGCTGGAGAAAATGATATGATATATTTTAAGCTTTGTCAAAAGTTTGTATTTTTTTGAACATTGTATTTGGACTGGCATTCCTCAGATTGACTATAAAGAAATTACTAACAGCAGTTGCGGCAAGATGGCGGCTTAGGAGGACGCTGGGCTCACCGCACGTCCTGCTGATCACTTAGATTCCATCTACACCAACCTAAATAACCCAGAAAACCGCCAGAGGATTAGCAGAACAGAGTCGCCGGAGCCAAACGCAGACGAGAGGCCCACGGAAGAGGGTAGGAAGGGCGGCGAGGCGGTGCGCGTTCCACGGACTGGCGGGAGGGAGCCGGGGTGGAGGGGCGGCTCGCCGGCCAAGCAGAGCCCCCGAGTCTGGCTTGCAAAAGCGGAGGGGCCGGGCGGACTGTGTTCCGACAGCAAGCGCGACTTAGCGTCTGGGAGGTCATAAATTAACAGCTCTGCTCGGAAAGCGGGAAGGCTGGAGGACAAAGGGAGGAGAGCTGCTGAGCCCCCTGACAACAGAGCTCAGTTTGGTGGGGAACAAAGGCGCTCGCCAGCGCCATTTCCCCCGCCCATCCCCCAGCCGAAATCCCAAAGGGAACCGGTTCCTGCCAGGGAACTTGCTCGCTCCGCGCAAACACCCAACTCTGCGCTTCGGAGGAGCCAAACCTCCGGCAGCGGATCTGACTCCCTCCCGCTGCCACAGGGCCCCTCCTGAAGTGGATCACCTAAGGAGAAGCGATCTAAGCCTGCCCCTCCTGCCCCCGAGCACCTTGCCTACCCACCCCAGCTAATACGCCAGATCCCCAGCATCACAAGCCTGGCAGGGTGCAAGTAGCCCAGACGAGCCACACCACCCCCCAGTGAATCCCACCCCTAGGAGAGGGGAAGAGAAGGCACACACCAGTCTGACTGTGGCCCCAGCGGTGGGCTGGGGGCAGACATCAGGTCTGACTGCGGCCCCGCCCACCAACTCCAGTTATACACCACAGCACAGGGGAAGTGCCCTGCAGGTCCTCACCACGCCAGGGACTATCCAAAATGACCAAGCGGAAGAACTCCCCTCAGAAGAATCTCCAGGAAATAACAACAGCTAATGAGCTGATCAAAAAGGATTTAAATAATATAACAGAAAGTGAATTTAGAATAATAGTCATAAAATTAATCGCTGGGCTTGAAAACAGTATACAGGACAGCAGAGAATCTCTTGCTACAGAGATCAAGGGACTAAGGAACAGTCACGAGGAGCTGAAAAACGCTTTAAACGAAATGCATACCAAAATGGAAACCACCACAGCTCGGCTTGAAGAGGCAGAGGAGAGAATAGGTGAACTAGAAGATAAAGTTATGGAAAAAGAGGAAGCTGAGAAAAAGAGAGATAAAAAAATCCAGGAGTATGAGGGGAAAATTAGAGAATTAAGTGATACACTAAAAAGAAATAATATACGCATAATTGGTATCCCAGAGGAGGAAGAGAGAGGGAAAGGTGCTGAAGGGGTACTTGAAGAAATCATAGCTGAGAACTTCCCTGAACTGGGGAAGGAAAAAGGCATTGAAATCCAAGAGGCACAGAGAACTCCCTTCAGACGTAACTTGAATCAATCTTCTGCACGACATATCATAGTGAAACTGGCAAAATACAAGGATAAAGAGAAAATTCTGAAAGCAGCAAGGGGTAAACGTGCCCTCACATATAAAGGGAGACCTATAAGACTCGTGACTGATCTCTCTTTTGAAACTTGGCAGGCCAGAAAGAATTGGCACGAGATTTTCAGGGTGCTAGACAGAAAAAATATGCAGCCAAGAATCCTTTATCCAGCAAGTCTGTCATTTAGAATAGAAGGAGAGATAAAGGTCTTCCCAAACAAACAAAAACTGAAGGAATTTGTCACCACTAAACCAGCCCTACAAGAGATCCTAAGGGGGACCCTGTGAGACAAAGTCCCAGAGACATCACTATAAGCATAAAACATACAGACATCACAATGACTCTAAACCCGTATCTTTCTATAATAACATTGAATGTAAATGGATTAAATGCGCCAACCAAAAGACATAGGGTATCAGAATGGATAAAAAAACAAGACCCATCTATTTGCTGTCTACAAGAGACTCATTTTAGACCTGAGGACACCTTTAGATTGAGAGTGAGGGGATGGAGAACTATTTATCATGCGACTGGAAGCCAAAAGAAATCTGGAGTAGCCATACTTATATCAGACAAACTAGACTTTAAATTAAAGGCTGTAACAAGAGATGAAGAAGGACATTATATAATAGTTACAGGGTCTATCCATCAGGAAGAGCTAACAATTATAAATGTCTATGCACCGAATACCGGAGCCCCCAAATATATAAAAAAATTACTCATAAACATAAGCAACCTTATTGATAAGAATGTGGTCATTGCAGGGGACTTTAATACACCACTTACAGAAATGGATAGATCATCTAGACACACGGTCAATAAAGAAACAAGGGCCCTGAATGAGACATTGGATCAGATGGACTTGACAGATATATTTAGAACTCTGCATCCCAAAGCAACAGAATATACTTTCTTCTCGAGTGCACATGGAACATTCTCCAAGATAGATCATATACTGGGTCACAAAACAGCCCTTCATAATTTACAAGAATTGAAATTATACCATGCTTACTTTCAGACCACAATGCTATGAAGCTTGAAATCAACCACAGAAAAAAGTCTGGAAAACCTCCAAAAGCATGGAGGTTAAAGAACACCCTACTAACGAATGAGTGGGTCAACCAGGCAATTAGAGAAGAAATTAAAAAATATATGGAAACAAACGAAAATGAAAATACAACAATCCAAACGCTTTGGGACGCAGCAAAGGCAGTCCTGAGAGGAAAATACATTGCAATCCAGGCCTATCTCAAGAAACAAGAAAAATCCCAAATACAAAATCTAACAGCACACCTAAAGGAACTAGAAGCAGAACAGCAAAGGCAGCCTAAGCCCAGCAGAAGAAGAGAAATAATAAAGATCAGAGCAGAAATAAATAATATAGAAACTAAAAAAACTGTAGAGCAGATCAACGAAACCAAGAGTTGGTTTTTTGAAAAAATAAACAAAATTGACAAACCTCTAGCCAGGCTTCTCAAAAAGAAAAGGGAGATGACCCAAATAGATAAAATCATGAATGAAAATGGAATTATTACAACCAATCCCTCAGAGATACAAACAATTATCAGGGAATACTATGAAAACTTATATGCCAACAAATTGGACAACCTGGAAGAAATGGACAAATTCCTGAACACCCACACTCTTCCAAAACTCAATCAGGAGGAAATAGAAAGCTTGAACAGACCCATAACCAGCGAAGAAATTGAATCGGTTATCAAAAATCTCCCAACAAATAAGAGTCTAGGACCAGATGGCTTCCCAGGGGAGTTCTACCAGACGTTTAAAGCAGAGATAATACCTATCCTTCTCAAGCTATTCCAAGAAATAGAAAGGGAAGGAAAACTTCCAGACTCATTCTATGAAGCCAGTATTACTTTGATTCCTAAACCAGACAGAGACCCAGTCAAAAAAGAGAACTACAGGCCAATATCCCTGATGAATATGGATGCAAAAATTCTCAATAAGATACTAGCAAATCGAATTCAACGGCATATAAAAAGAATTATTCACCATGATCAAGTGGGATTCATTCCTGGGATGCAGGGCTGGTTCAACATTTGCAAATCAATCAACGTGATACATCACATTAACAAAAAAAGAGAGAAGAACCATATGATCCTGTCAATCGATGCAGAAAAGGCCTTCGACAAAATCCAGCACCCTTTCTTAATAAAAACCCTTGAGAAAGTCGGGATAGAAGGAACATACTTAAAGATCATAAAAGCCATTTATTAAAAGCCCACAGCTAACATCATCCTCAATGGGGAAAAACTGAAAGCTTTTTCCCTGAGATCAGGAACACGACAAGGATGCCCACTCTCACCGCTGCTGTTTAACATAGTGCTGGAAGTTCTAGCATCAGCAATCAGACAACAAAAGGAAATCAAAGGCATCAAAATTGGCAAAGATGAAGTCAAGCTTTCGCTTTTTGCAGATGACATGATATTATACATGGAAAATCCGATAGACTCCACCAAAAGTCTGCTAGAACTGATACAGGAATTCAGCAAAGTTGCAGGATACAAAATCAATGTACAGAAATCAGTTGCATTCTTATACACTAACAATGAAGCAACAGAAAGACAAATAAAGAAACTGATCCCATTCACAATTGCACCAAGAAGCATAAAATACCTAGGAATAAATCTAACCAAAGATGTAAAGGATCTGTATGCTGAAAACTATAGAAAGCTTATGAAGGAAATTGAAGAAGATTTAAAGAAATGGAAAGACATTCCCTGCTCATGGATTGGAAAAATAAATATTGTCAAAATGTCAATACTACCCAAAGCTATCTACACATTCAATGCAATCCCAATCAAAATTGCACCAGCGTTCTTCTCGAAACTAGAACAAGCAATCCTAAAATTCATATGGAACCACAAAAGGCCCCGAATAGCCAAAGGAATTTTGAAGAAGAAGACCAAAGCAGGAGGCATCACAATCCCAGACTTTAGCCTCTACTACAAAGCTGTCATCATCAAGACAGCATGGTATTGGCACCAAAACAGACACATAGACCAATGGAATAGAATAGAAACCCCAGAACTAGACCCACAAACGTATGGTCAACTCATCTTTGACAAAGCAGGAAAGAACATCCAATGGAAAAAAGACAGCCTCTTTAACAAATGGTGCTGGGAGAACTGGACAGCAACATGCAGAAGGTTGAAACTAGACCACTTTCTCACACCATTCACAAAAATAAACTCAAAATGGATAAAGGACCTAAATGTGAGACAGGAAACCATCAAAACCTTAGAGGAGAAAGCAGGAAAAGACCTCTCTGACCTCAGCCGTAGCAATCTCTTACTCGACACATCCCCAAAGGCAAGGGAATTAAAAGCAAAAGTGAATTACTGGGACCTTATGAAGATAAAAAGCTTCTGCACAGCAAAGGAAACAACCAACAAAACTAAAAGGCAACCAACGGAATGGGAAAAGATATTCGCAAATGACCTATCAGACAAAGGGCTAGTATCCAAAATCTATAAAGAGCTCACCAAACTCCACACCCAAAAAACAAATAACCCAGTGAAGAAATGGGCAGAAAACATGAATAGACACTTCTCTAAAGAAGACATCCGGATGGCCAACAGGCACATGAAAAGTTGTTCAGCATCACTCCTTATCAGGGAAATACAAATCAAAACCACACTCAGGTATCACCTCACGCCAGTCAGAGTGGCCAAAATGAACAAATCAGGAGACTATAGATGCTGGAGAGGATGTGGAGAAACGGGAACCCTCTTGCACTGTTGGTGGGAATGCAAATTGGTGCAGCCACTATGGAAAGCAGTGTGGAGGTTCCTCAGAAAATTAAAAATAGACCTACCCTATGACCCAGCAATAGCACTGCTAGGAATTTATCCAAGGGATACACGAGCACTGATGCATAGGGCCACTTGTACCCCAATGTTCATAGCAGCACTCTCAACAATAGCCAAATTATGGAAAGAGCCTAAATGTCCATCAACTGATGAATGGATAAAGAAATTGTGGTTTATATACACAATGGAATATTACGTGGCAATGAGAAAAAATGAAATATGGCCTTTTGTAGCAACGTGGATGGAACTGGAGAGTGTGATGCTAAGTGAAATAAGCCATACAGAGAAAGACAGATACCATATGGTTTCACTCTTATGTGGATCCTGAGAAACTTCACAGGAACCCATGGGGGAGGGGAAGGAAAAAAAAAAAAAGAGGTTAGAATGGGAGAGAGCCAAAGCATAAGAGACTGTTAAAAACTGAGAACAAACTGAGGGTTGATAGGGGGTGGGAGGGAGGAGAGGGTGGGTGATGGGTATTGAGGAGGTCACCTTTTGGGATGAGCACTGGGTGTTGTATGGAAACCAATTTGTCAATAAATTTCAGAAAAAAAAAATAAAAAAAATAAAGAAATTACTAACAAAAATTACCTGTACTTAATAGATTTTCTTGTTCCCAAAGAGTTATAGGTTAGTAATTTTGAAACTACTTTCTGTGTAAACTAGAATTAAGCAGATAATAGATTGCAGATAGCAGTAGCAATGTTTCAGATTATTGGAGGAAGGAGTTACAAATACAACAAAGGGTAAGAATTAGAATACATCCTATTCTGTTAAATTGGAACTGGAGGTCTTAACAATTGGAGGTCATAAACCACTCATGATTTTTGATGTGAAAGGTATGGATACAGTTATGGATACAAGTGAAGATGGGTGTGTGTATGTATATTCACATGCACACATGAGTGAATGTGTACAAAACTTTGGGTTTTCCAGCTTTGTGGGTTGAAAGGAACTAGAGGCAATAACACCTTCGTAAACACGTGCATGCCTATGTCAGTCTCAAAATACCATTTTTCCCCAGAAGGAACTAAGACCCCTTAGAGAAATAGCTGACCCTAGGGGAGAGGCAACAAACAAGAACAAACAAAAACAACACAGACCTGGAACTTCATGTTATGTCTGAAAGTAGGAAGTGCTCAAAGAATTATGGGGATATGCCAAAAGCACACAGGTGCCAGCCACCTGGAAGGAACCCCCACTATCTAAATACCTAACACTTTGAGTATCAAAATAGAGATAACAACAGATGATGACCAATTAAATAAAATAGGAAACCACGAGTCCATATGGATATAAATAATTAGGGAAAAGGGAAGTTTCTCCTTATAGGAGACTGTACCTGATAAACGCAGAAGGAACGATGGAATTAGAAATCCACAGGTATCACAGTATCACAGTAACAATGAATTCAAGCTAATGTAGTCAACAGATACTAAAATAGTGAAAGTATGATGAATAATAGGGTCTTTCCACAGTTTTACAAAATATGAATTAATTACAAAGGGGAAAAAGGTATCTTTACGGTGGAGAAATGTGTCAGATACCACCTTAACCAGGTGATCAAAGTTAGCATCCTGAGTAGTGAGACAAGCCAACAGCAGGGGCCTTATGATACGATACAATGAGAAGAAAACAGTATCACATCTACAGTGTTCCTGCTGCAAATGAGTAACCTGAAACCACTCATGAGAAAATATCCAAGAAATCCAGAGTGAAGAACATGTTACAAAATAATGGGCCTTTATTCTTTAATGATGTCAATATCATGAGCGACAAAGAATAGTTGAGGAATTGTTTTAGATTACAGAAAACCAGAGGCTTATGACAATTGAACACAATGTATGATCCAGGATTTTATTTGCTATAAAGATCACTATCAGGACAAATGGAGAAATCTATATAAATTCTACAGATTAGACTATATATCATCAATACAAATTTTATATCTGATTTTCATGTGTGCTTTCCTTAATTTTAGGAAAGATACTGAAGGATTTAGGGGTGTAGATGTATTATGTCTTCAAGGTGCTCTCACCTTGAGGGAGAGGGAAAGAGGCTGGGAAGGAAGGAGGGAAGGCAGAGGGGAAATGGAGAGAAAGGATTAGAGACAAGAAGGAGAGGGGGAGAGACAGAGGAGGCTGGGAGAGAGAATCAGAAAGCAAATGTGGAGAAATGTTCAAATGTGGAAAATGTAGATAAAGGCGTATAAGGGATTTTTAAAAATATTTTCCTTCCATCTCATCTGTAAGTTGAAAACTAGGTTGAAATAACAAGTTAAAAAAGATGTATTTTTGGTTGGATAATTTCACTTCTAAGAACATAGGGATATAAGAGTACAGATAATATTCATGTACAATGTGTTTATGCTAGCATTATTTACAATACAAAATTAGAAATAATGTACATGTAGAATAATAAGAGAATGTATAAATGATTAGACATAAGCATTTAAACATATTATGTAGTTAGTGGAATCAAGTTTTTCAAAGAGATATAATTAAGTGGAAAATGCTATAATAATAATTATAAACTCAATTATGCAAAAAATATATACACTAAAGAAGGGGTATATTAATATGTTGATGGAACCTTTCTTTAAAGAGAATAACTAAAAATTACTTGAAATATGTGTTGATTTTCATATTTATTCCTAATTAACATATTTCTAACAAGAAAGAAAAGCATTTTTTCTTATTTTCATAGCTTCTAATTTGAGATTCCGTTTGATTTGAGAAAGGGTGAGGTTTTCAGGAAAAGGATATGATAGTGAAAAAAAGAAAAAGAAAAAGTATTTCAACTACAAGATTACCTCAAATGTGGGGCACTTTAGAGACCTCAATGTATAAACAATTAGTGTGCTAATTACAAATTGCAACTTGTCAACACTTGGGTGATTTAATTTTTTAATGCACGTATTTCAAAGTAAGGTGATTACATTTACACTTCCTAAAATACACATTTCCTTGTTTCAGACAGACCTTCCCTCTACTGAACACATGCAAATCATATATCCTTCTAAGATGTGATTTCCAAGGATGGGAGATGGCTTCTGGTAAAATGGCAGATGCTTTCTGTAGAGGATGGAAGAAATCATCACAGGGATGGTAGCTATGATTCCCCCTCATTTAAAGAGCTTGTAAAATGTTGGTAAGAAGGGAAGTTGATTGAAGATCACATAGGAATATTTAAAAAATTTGCTAGTCATAGGTAATTTGAAACCGTAGCAATGGTTGTGGTGAACAACATTGAGGCCATCTTTATCAGGCTGCAACCTTTCTTTGGTAGTAGACACACATACTATTTATTGAGAATTTCTTCTTCAGAGGTGGTGGGTTCAGGTATTTTTTGAAATAACAAAGATTGTGTAGAATGTTCCACATTACTGAAAGAAGATATCAGAAGAGAATTCATAGGAGGAACATTGCTTAAGCAAAATTAAAAAGGCCTTGAAGTTGGGTTTTCTCAAAACCAAGATGGTAAATGAAAGCCAATAATAACAACAATAAGGAACATGTATTGAGCACCTACTGTTTGCTTACTCTTGTGCCTTCCTCACTTCCTGTATTGCTAGTATCTAAACTGGACAGCCTTGAAAAACTCAAAATAAAAATTGTCCTGCAATGACTTGGTATCATCTTTTGTGCTTAGGATCCAAATAACTCAAGAAAGATAGCTTGCTTGATTTTGTTTATGGGAGATAGGACTTGAGTTCAAGCAAGAAATCCCGGAAGCTGGGCTTCAGGTGAGCTGGAGGATTTGGCAAAGGAAGGCATGAGGCGATGTTTCCATTAGGGATGATTGGAAAAGAAAGAGGCTGGAAAGGAAATATCCATGTGCTGTTGGATTGCCAAGAAGAACATGACTCACCAATGAGAGATTTGTTATCTGAGACTCTGAGTCCCTTCTTGAAAAGTGATACTTCTCCCGAGGTGGATTGGACTCAGGAAGAATGAGATGTGGGAATCTGGATGGGTTCCATTTCAAGGGGGAGTGATACCAGATTGCACTCTGCTGCCAGTACCTTAGAGGCAAGGTATTGCATTTCCCCTGGACTTTGTTACAGATGTGCAAGCCTGATGGACAAGGGGAAGCACAGGAGACCCACCATTTGGAATGAGCAAATCTTCCAGGGAGCCTTTTCTCATGCCTGCAACTCGTCTTTTTTTTCTTCTCTTCCTCCTCCACATTTTTTCCCACATGTTGAAATCCTGCTTTAGTTTAAAGGTTAACCCACAAATACAGTCTCCACTGAAGAATCTTCCTGATCCACTGAAGAAATGAATTCCTCCCTTCCTGGTGCTTTCATATCACTGTTTATTCTTTTTGTCAAATCATGTCTTAGGCTGGCATGGCTTGCCTTCTACTCTCGCAATTGGTATAGATGTTGGTCCTCCTTGATATTGTGAAAGTTCTTTGAGGGCAGGGACAAAGACTTATCTTGCTGTCCCTAGAGCATCACTCAAGGCCTTGCCCAAATGAAAGATCAGTAAGTATTTATTTGTGAAGTGTAATTAAGTGGTCCATCTGTGTGATATGCATTTACTTAGTGAAGTCTGTGAGAGGGATAAGAGGCATACCATGGGAATAGGGGGACAAGATGCAGTAGGTAACAGATCCAGGAACACCAGAAAGAAAAGTTAGCCAGCTATGTCATTTACCCTCTTTTCTGTGAAATGAATTTACGAGTGATCTTAAGTCAGTAATGACACTTAAGGCACTGAGAATTAAGATTAGGGCAGCACTGTGCTGCTGGAAGAATGCTGGACTGAGACTCACTGTCTGCTCCTCTGACTTTAAGAGGGCATTTGACTTCTATGCACCTTATCCTCCTCACCTGAGAAATAGAGATGAACTACAGTCCCTCCCTTTCCACTGGTTTGTTGTCAAAATTCATGAGGCCACTACGAAAGTGATGTGTAAGCTTGGAGTACTCCTTACCGTTGTTGGATCAGCATCATTGGCATCACCTGGGACCTGGTTAGCAATGCAGGACCTCAGACCCCACTGTAGACCTCCTAAATCAGAAGCTACATTTTAACAAAGTCTTCAGGCAGTTTGCATGCCCATGAACTGTTTCAGAAGTACTGCTCTCAAGGGTTGTAGAATATAACATGTGGTTGTTAATAAGGTCTGGTCTGTATGTGTTGAGGAAAATGAACGTGAACTCAATCCTGATGACTGAGCATTGGAAGGGAAGCCAGCTGGCGAGTGGAAGGGTGCTAGCACCCATGGATCATACTGGTGAGGTAGGAAATGAAGGACCTCTTCTGTTGCTTATAAAATGGTGGGCATACCGATCCCTCAGACATGTGCTTCCTTGATGCCACCTACGCTCAGTACTTCTCCCTGTCCTTTCCTCTCATCAAAACTCATCTGTCCTATGTTCTTCTTTCTCAAGAATCCTGGCCACATGAGGGTTAGGTAGTACAAAGTAAGGGTTTAGTGTTAGGTGGTACCTCAGAAAGAGGCGTCATGCGAGAGAACTTCCCAAGATGCCATTTTCATTCCAGGGAGTTAGGGAGGTCATGGAGAATTTGGAGTGTGAAGGAAGACCCAAGGAGCTTATTAAACAACACCATGTTGATAATCATGGTTGTTAATGACCAGGACTCTGTGTATCTCGAAGTGGTAGGGCTAGCATAGGACTACTGGATTTGCATACAGGAGGGCAATGAGATACTTAAGGAGAGGTTAGAGGAAGGTTGGAAATGACAATGAAAGCTACTATGCATTAAGCACCTACTCTGTGCTGGGCATTATGCTGGATATTTTGCCTTTACAAATATTATCCCACAACTAACTAAAATTTAAATAAAAAAACAAAAAGATAAAATATTATCCCCTTTCATCCAAACTGTAACTCTATAATCCCTATTTTACAAGCAAAGCAGTTGGGGTTATTAAACACGTACAAGGTCACACAGCTCATAGACAATGGAGCTGAGATTGGACCTCAAATTGGATGAATGGCAGAGCTTTCTACTGAAAAGAATGGAAGAAACAGAACTCCCTAAAGAAGTATCTAAGGATATCTAATTTTTGATACCATCAAGATATATATAATAAAATTTAGAAGGACTGGTTAGGACAAAACAATTCTCCTCTTCATACTTTATTTCTGTATGAGACAATATTTCATAGCGCAAGTCAAGACTTTGGATAGTAACTAGAATACTCTTTAAACTTTGTCCTTGATGTTGTACTTGAAAAATAAAACCAAAAATGGTGACCACTTTCATTATAACTTTGTTTTGTCTTTTGCTGACTTACCAAGAGGTCTAGTACGAAGACGTGGGGAGGGTTAATTGAGTCTGACCTAAAAGAGAATTCCTACACATGTATATGAAGAAGTAAGAAGTTTTGTACTCGTAAAAATCTATCTTGAAGAACAAACCATACGTTCTTTCTGTGTATTTTTAAACAATGGATTGTGAAGCACCCATCGTTTTAAAGATAGTTTTGAACTTTACACAGTTAAGAAAGGATAGAGCATTACTGTACACTTTCTAACACTTTTTTTTTGAAAAATGACTATTTGGGGCTCTTGTCTAAGTGTTTATACATTCTACCAGATATATGATATGACAATTTTAATTTCAGAAGACTAGGACTTTGGAATGATATAACATTAATAGATTCTATAATAATAGTCCTTGAATTTACTCTATTTGCTTTCTAATAGTTACAGTGTTAGGGGCTGAGACACACATGATGGTGTTTTTCCTAACCATTTGGGAACACAGATGTTTAACTGCTATCTAATAGGGGTCATTTCAAAAAATAGCTGGGCCAAAGCAACAGAAAACCTTTTTGCAAATATAATATGAGTGCATCTGTTCTAAGGAGGTCATATAATTCTCTCTAGCTTTATGCTAAAATGAAGGCAGGGAAGATTTACATTTATAGGGGAAGCAGGAATGTTTCAAAGGCTTACGAGTGTGGATGTGATGTCAGCCATTGCTTCAAGGACAGCCTCCACCACTGTCTGTGGGAAGTTGCACAGGTTATTTAACCCCTAGTTGACAGTTATCCAATCAAAGAGAGATAGGAACGGTATCTCTACAATGTAGACAGGATTACTGGGAGATCTAGATGGAATGATGCATACTAAGCTTGAGCACGGGGACCTGCCATACTGCAGTTAAGAGAAAGCTACTGTTGCTGAAACTAACAAACATTACATCGGATTATTTACAAGGTAAGGAATTCTGACTTCAGTCATATATGGCAGCTTTGGATGGAAATTGGGATGAATTAGAATTAGAATTGTTAGAATATGCTTTCGAGCTTGGCCATCCCCAGCCCCTTCCTAGTCTCTGCTTAATTACCAAGAAGCATGGTTTCATTCTGGCTCCTGTGAAGTCCTTAAGGCTCAAAAGGCAACAGTCAGGACTTCTTAAAGGGAGTTCTGGTAGATTTACTTATTTGTATTTGCGCCAAGCTCTTTAAGATGCCCTATAATTCTACCAAGAACTGGGTTTTTAAAGTTCTCCCAGCTTGGAGAATTTGAAAACCAATATGTAGAGGATGATGGGAAATTTGATAACCAGACCAATATGCAGTGGATAACGTTCCCCAAAGATCAGCAAAATCCTGGATCAGACTGTGGTCTATACTTCTGTTTTTCGTTGAAATGTTTCTGCTTTAAAGGCCAGCCACGATCTTCACTGAGATGTGATAGAGTACTATGTGGGGAAATGATAAATCACACATGAACTTTTTCATCTTTAGATAATTATGGTTTAAATTTTATTGTTTAGGCATAACAACATGGATGAAATTGTGTCTTCTCTGCAGCTGGTTTGAGAATTTTTTAACTGAGGAAATGTGGCCTTTGCTGAGAAGTTACATTCAGCCAGCTGTGGGGTAAGAGCAAGTGTGGGGCCGGGACAAGTTTTCATGCAGAAGAAGGAAATGACTTTACATTTATAAGAATCAGAAGCTGGAGTCAAGGCAAGGGGCCAAGAGAGAATGAGAAGCTACATGGGGAAAGAAGAAGAGAGACAAAGGGAAACCCATCAGTTACCTAGAAAAGAGACCTTAGTACAAGAGAGTATCTTGTAGGGACCTTTACGGAGGTAATCACTGTAGGCTCTAAGGTGAAAGCATCCTCTCTGTCACTTGAAAACTTCCACAGAATTTACGTCGCTTACCAGTGCTCACGGCCTAAGCAGATTCTTTTTAGAGAACACAAAAAGGTCCTGAGCCTGCCTCCAACTAGGCATGAGGGAAAAATGGAGCCTGTGTGGGAGGAAACCAACATATGGTACACACAAGTGGCACATGCTAATTGTGGAGAAATGAGAAAATATGGGTGAGTAAAAGGAAAGCAAGGAATCGTCCAGATTTAAACCATCCTGAGACAGCTATTCTTAATGTGTTGATGGCTTCTGGTCCTTGTTCTAGATTATGGTGCACATTTGTGTTGTTCTATTATACTTTTCTTCAAATAAAGTGTGATCCAAGCAGTATATATTGCTGTACATACAGTATATAACCTTTTCGATTTGTCTAACAATATGCTGAGGACATCCGTCTAACTGCAGGGTGGCATTGGCAGAAGCTAGGTAGAATAATCACATGAGAAACATTGATTTCCAGGCTTTTGCTATCTAATTATTGGCCTGATAATATCCTGACAGCTAAATCTTGAACACTTATCTGGTTATTTCCTTCAGATGAATTTTCCCTTCTCCCCTTTCGTCCTTTCCCCCTTTCTTTCATCTGTCTATCAACAAATAGCTGCTGTCTTAGTCAGCTCGGGCTGCTGTGACAAAATACCACAGACTGGGGGACTTAAACCCCAGAGATTTATTCCACAGTGTGGGAGACAGGGAAGTCCAAAATCAAGTCGGTGGCAGATTCAGTTCCTGGTGAGAGTTCTCTTCCAGACTTGCAGACAGATAACCTCTTTCTGGGTCCTCACATGACAGAGAAGGCAAGAGTAAGGAAAAGAGCTCTTGTCTCTTCTTCCTCTTTGTAGAAGGACTGTACTTCTATCATGGTGGCTCTACCCTCATGCCCTCATCATGCCTTATTAATTTCTAAAGGACTCACCTCCAAATAATATCACAGTGAGGGGTAGGGTTTCAACATACGAATTCTGGAGTGGACACAAAGCATTTGGTCCCTAACAATTGCTGAATGTCTCCTCGGTATTGGGTCCTGGTTGAAGTTCTGGGGATACAGATCTTTTGACCTTCATGTGGGAGATGTTGACGCTAATCAAATAGCCAGGCAGAAAGAATAACTTGTGAAAGTCATGGAAGATTTCACTGAAGAAGTAAACTTGAGCTGGGCTGTGAAGGATGAACAGGAAATAATTAGGGGAAGACAGAAAGGAAGAGGAGCTCAAGAAGAAGGAATAGCAGGTGCAGAGACTTGAAGGCAGGAAGGAATATGCCAGAACAAAGGAGTAAATGAGGATCAGTATTAAGAAAGTAGACGTAGTCAGGAGGTTTCCAGGAACTGTTGCTTCAAAAGGATATAGTATTTCCAGGACTTATTTTAAGTAAAACTGCTCTTAAGAAATGTGATATCACAGGTAATTGTATTATGTTTTAAATACTCTATTGAGTTAAATTATTCTCATGGGAAAATTTAAATAAAAAACTATTGGATTTATGGATATTGTATGGAGGAGGCTGAGTAAACCTGAGTGAATCTGCAAGAACATATAAGAAATCGTACTTGAAGAGGGGCGCCTGGGTGGCGCAGTCGGTTAGGCGTCCGACCTCAGCCAGGTCACGATCTTGCGGTCCGTGAGTTTGAGCCCCGCGTCAGGTTCTGGGCTGATGGCTCAGAGCCTGGAGCCTGTTTCCGATTCTGTGTCTCCCTCTCTCTCTGCCCCTACCCGTTCATGCTCTGTCTCTCTCTGTCCCAAAAAATAAATAAATAAACGTTGAAAAAATATTTAAAAAAAAAAAAAAGAAAGAAAGAAATCGTACTTGAAGAGTATTTGTGACTCCTTTAACAGCCCGTACCTAAAAGCTCTTCCGGGTTGGGCTAGGAAGAGATACACATATCCCTAGTGAACAAATCAGCAGTGGAACCAAATGAGCTTAGTCACATTTGGTAGGTTCTACCAGAGGATCATTTCATCAGTCACTAATCCTGGGCGCAGTCTTTCCTCAGCCAGAAAGAATAGGGCATCTACAGAGCAAAACAATGTGTACCAAGAGCAAGAATGTTATCGCACAGTTGACAGAATTCCATGATATTCTTGGACAAGGTCCAGAATTAAGACATAACTTCATGAACGTTTCTGTGGTTTTTTGACATGCTGACAATACTGGTGAGGCTTCGAAGTATTATTTATTACTCAAATGGAATATTTGGCAATCAATTTGCTTTGGCTTAGAGCTGCTGCTAGCCCACACAGAGCCTTTGTGTGAAAAGGAAAATGGCACCCATGGCAGATGCTTGACTTGGTGATCTTACATGGTGTCTGTGTGAATTGGGGAAAGACAAGCCTCCTCCTGCTCTCGTCAGTGTAGCATCACACCAGGGTGTGCTGCTTGGTGAGGGGACCATAGGGGACACTTCAGCTACACTTGCCCCCTTTTCCAGGCACCTATGTGTCAGGTACGATCCACAAGGACAACCCAGTGATCTTGCTTTGCCTTGCTCTCATTTTGATGTAAATCATGGCTATGAGGTTGCTTGCCTCATCTTTATTTTGGTGATTTTTCACAGAAAAAGTGAGAAATTTTTTTTTTAAAAAGCAAGGTTTAAAAACCACCTTTTCTCTTTTATTTGACTTCCCAACATTTGATCCGATATGTAACCTTATCGTCATACTGATGACAAGGGATCATATTGCATGAATAATTTCTGATTTCCACAGGGAAAGTCAGCAAATCTGACCCATTTTTACTTATGATTGAGGAGATAGTTAATTTTAAAGTCTGCTTTTTTCTTACAGTGCTGAGTTCCACTATGCTCAAAGCACAACTTCTGTTTGCAGATGCTTTTCTGGCTTTATCTTTCTATTTATTAGTGGTCTAGAAGGACCCCACTTTATGACTCTTTGTTTACACTTCTAGAGAGGTCAAGTGGGGAGCTGTCTAAAGGGAACATACGTCGTTTTTGAAATTGTTTTTTAAAGGATTTTAATTGTCACGGAACTGACAGAGAAAAACCCTGGTTTTCTAGGCAAGCTCTCCTCTCAAACCACGATGCCCAGGGAAAATCATTAATGGCAACAGCAGAATATAGGGCACTTCGTTGAATCAATGTTCTTTTGTTCTGAATTGTCCTTCTCAAGCATACAGCCACTATGCCAAATATTGGCCCTATTTAGGCCAATCATTAAGTAGAGCCTGGCACCAAATTTACAACAACTATTCGAGAAAACAAGGCTAGCTGGTTCTGTTCAATCGCAATGCATGCATGTGAGCTCAAAAACTTCTAGGGAACCCCTGGTGGCTCAGTCCCTTAAGCATCCGACTTTGTCTCAGGTCATGATCTCATGGCTCAGCTCAAGGGTTCAAGCCATGTGTCGGGCTCTGTGCTGATAGCTTAGAGCCTGGAGCCTGCTTCAGATTCTGTCTCTGTTTCTCTCTGCCCCTCCCCTGCTCATATTCTCTCTCTCTCTCTCTCTCTCTCTCTCTCTCTCTCTCTCTCTCTCAAGTATAAATAAACATGAAACAAACAAACAAAAAAACCTTCTAGATGTACACAGTCTCATGGAAACTTGGTCTGCCCAAGGGTTTCTTTCATGCTCCTCCATGCTACTTGAATTATTCTGTAGCAATTTGAATTTATATTCCTCCTTTCATCACAACAGTGCCTTTTCCACTTAAAGGAGACATGATCTTTTTTCTCTCACATCCGTTTTCAAGATAAACAAGAAGAGATTTCTCTCTTGCAACGTGCCAAGCTTGGTTGGCACTAAAAGCAAAGGGAGCAAGGAAGAAAAACAAATACAACGGAAATTATTTAAAGGAGGAGAGGCGACAGGGAGGAGGCAAACAGCAAGCAAACACTGGGCAGGCTCAGGGGTTTCACACAGGATAAGGGTTCATCAATAATTTCACCCCAGAAACACCAGCACTCCTATCTCATTCTGGAAATTGTGACCATGAGGCCACACCGGTAGGATATTCTAGGGCTGAGAGCTGCCTTATGTACATTTATTTATCTTCTAGTTAAGTGGCAAGTAAAGCAGGATGGGTTTAGGAAATTTGGGGTTTTGTCTCAGCTCTGCCATTACCTTGTGTTTTAGTCAGCTATTGCCTTAATTATGCTGCAAAACAAACCATCCAAAATCTCAGTGGCACGCAACAATAAGCATTCATTTCTTTCTCACTAGACTGTGGGCTGGCGGGCACAGCCCTGCTTCTGGCTGTGAGTCTGTGGGTCAGTTGGGGTGGCCCTGCTCCAGGCTGCCAATCAAAGCGAGACTTACTCCGGGGTCTCTCATGCTGGGGCCAAGCAGAAAGGGCAGCAGTTACTTGGGGGCATAGTCATCTCATGGAGGAGGTCTGAAACTCCTGAAGGGCCGATGCGAACACACTATTCCTCTGATGGTCTGTGCTTAGAATTGCCACACTCTGGCTTTCACTCTCATGGACCTTTCTTCAACTGGCCAAATTAAGTCATCGAAGCAGGGGTAGGGGTGATGGGAGAACACTTCTCCCCCTTGGAGGCGGGTGAGGAGTGATTATTGGCTCAACAACAGAATATGCCATAACTTGATACTTGATTTCAGGTAACAACTGTATTTCTCTTTCTCAAATTTGTGAAATAATGCTTTGGACCACAAAGGCAGAGAGAAATATATTCTGCCTAAGACCCCTAAGACCAAGTGAGCAAACAATGGTTATTAACTATCTTTAAAAAATTAAAATTTTTTTTTTTTTTAATTTTTAAGAGAGAGAAAGAGACAGTGTGAGCAGGGGAGGGGCAGAGAGAGAGACACACACAGAATCTGAAGCAGGCTCGAGGCTCTGAGCTGTCAGCAAAGAGCCCAACGCAGGGCTCGAACTCAGGAACCGTGAGATCATGACCTGAGCCGGAGTTGGATGCTTAACCAACTAACTGAGCCACCCAGATGTCCCTAACTACCTTTTTAAAAAGTCAAAATTACATATACTTAATGGTCTCCTAAAAAAATCATAATTTAGGGTGAGCATATTATCACATGTCAGAAGGTCAATGAAAAAGCTGTCATTGGTTTTTAACTTCTTGAATTTTTCTATCGCAGTCCATTGGAGAAGCAACCTCATGGTGACCAGGTTGTTAAACTAGCCAGGTTACATATGGCAATCTCCCACATCCACCCTAAGGTTTCTGTTATTGGGCTCAGTCAGCAAATATGGCCTGTAGGCCAAATCTGTTTTCATACAGCCTTTTGTGTGCTAAGGATGGTTTTTAAATTTTTACGTGCTTTTTTTTTTAAAGAAAATAATGTTTTGTAACATGTGAAAATAAATAAAATTCAAATTTCAATGGCCTTAAAAATCTTCCTTGAAACATAGCCTTCCTCATCCACCTACGTATTGTCTCTGCTTTTGTGCTACAGCAGAAGAGGTAAGCACTTATGACAGAGACCATAGGGCCAGAAAAGCTACTGTAATTGTGTTTCTGAGAAGGTATGAGGCCTAACAATTTTGTACCATGAGACAGAGAAATGAACACAGTATTTGATGCGTTCCTCGGCCTCCCCTGAATCTACATCACTCCGGCAAAGCAGGGAGTTCAAAGGCGTGGTGCTTGGCACTCCCTTAATCCTCTCCACAGACTGCACCTCAGATCCACCAGATCCTGTGATGAAGAAATACCTCCTTTCTGTTGCCTAGGTAAAATTCCGTATTGCTCTCCCGTAGGTGTTTCTTAAAACAGGCTGGAGTGAAACAGCCAGCTCTTCAAAAGTCCACTGAGCATGCCTCCATGCCAAACCCCGTATATGTTTCATATGGCATTTTGGGTAATGCCAAAAATGGCTCTTGAAGGCCCTTGATGGACATCGATTTACATTTTCCGTTGGTTTACACTGACAATTTGTTTCCTGCCTATTGTTTTTCGAACACATTTTTTTCAACCTTCGTAAGCTTGGATTTTGATTTAATTTTTGTTTTATAAAAACAAATGTCATCCCACGAGGGGAGATAGCTTTTGTTATAAACACACATGTGTAGGACTGTAAAAGTTAATGAAATTCACAACCAAACCTTATAATAAAATGGCCTCGGGACAGAAACAATCTGATCAGCCTCCAGTGAGTCACAGATGATCGACTGGAATCGCACACAGGTGGCTGAGGGCACAAGGCCGCTGGCGTCTTGCCTCACAACACACAGGGGACGTGCATTTTATGACCCAACTCTGCGTGCCCTGTCGTGCTTTATTGTTTGCATATTTCTGTTTAAACCTGCCCTGGCAACGTAGCTGCAGAGAAATTACAGTCTGCAAAACCACACTCATTAGGAGAAGTTAGCAAATATTTCATTGCCCGAGAAAGGACCAATTTCTTTGCAAAGCACCGTCCAGATGAGGTAACTCAAGCTTTGGGGGCCCCGGCTGAGGTTTGCAGCTTTGAAAAGGAGCACAAAGGAATAACTCCCCTTCATCCTTACTTGTCTTTAAATCTTTTTCTGCTAAGTCTGTGGGAGAAGAGAAACTATTTGCTATAGTTTGGGCTGCATGCTTTATTGAGTTGGACAGAGTCAATGAGAGAGTGGACATGACTCTTAGCTTTGGGGAGTACCAGGATGGAGACAGCTTCCCAATCTTCCGTTCCAAAATTAAATCATGAGCTCTATTACAAATCTTGGGTGGTATTGCAAGGTCAGTGAAACTATCTGGTGGGGGGGTCCATTTAGAGTACTTGGTTGTGTACTGATGCCGAGCAAGCCAGGGGTGGGGTAGAGGAGTACATTCTAAGAAAGGTAATACGGGCTTTATCATGGCACTGACTGATGCTACAAGGGGAAGTCTGTGGGATCATCAGCTACATGAGGCTATCAGCGACAGAGAAACCTATCCAAATTGGAAAACAAATGCAGAAATAATACTGCATTGCTTTGAGAACAAATAAATCACCTAGGGTGTTTGAATCCTACCAATGGTAGCACCACCACCACTAGTAACCACTTCTAAGGGTATCTGCGACCGTTTTCTGATGGCATTTAGACGGCAGAATGGTGAAGAGCAGGCTCTGGAACCAGACACCAGGGATGGAGGGCCGGTCTGCCCAGTAAGAGCTCTGTAACTTGGGGCAAATTACCTACGATCTGTGTACCTCTGTCTCCTCTGCAGAAAGACAGGGATAACAAGAGCACCTACCCAGAGGGTTACTATGCTGATGCAGTAAGTCAATCAATGAAAGGAGCTTCACGCAGTGCCTGGCACACAGTAAATGATTCAGTGATATTAACTATTATTAATGTAATTATTTGGTGTATATGTTCAGAGAGATGAGAACTAACAGTTAGTGCATGCCATGAGCTAGGTCTTAGCTCACCACTCTCTGTTTATTGTCAGATTTACTTCTTCTGACGGTCTTATGGTGGTAAATACAGATAAGAAAACAAATTCTAGAAGGGCAATGAACTCAGAAAACACCCATCAGCCATCTACATGACATCTACATGTCAGTAGAGCTGGTGTCAGCCACTTACTTACCAAGCTGTGCCCGGTTAAGAGCTGGAGCTTTGGGTTTAATTCTTGCCTCTGTCTCTTACTAACTGATCTCAGACAGTTTAACCCCTTTAAACTTCATTTTCTGCCTGCAAGAAGTGGATAATTATAGAAACTACGTCACAGGTGTGCCATAAATATTAACATTCATGAGTGTGTAACACAGTACCCAGTACTTAAAAGATAGTGATCGACAGCCACTAGCTATTGTAACATGAGATGTGCACATACGTTGACTCTGTATTTCCCCATCACAACATCTGTCGTGTGGTTAATACACCCATCATCACTATAGGAGTGTGACCTATGTGATACTGGATACCCAAAGTATAGTAATCACTCTGTGTCCCCAATTCCTGGGACAAATATTCTAGCTCACATCAGGTATTCAATAAATAAATGGTTGTCAAATGGCTAAATAAATCAGTGTTTATATTTAACTCACTGCACTCTCAGTGCAGAGCCCAATGAGGGGCTCAAACTCACGAACCATGAGATCCATGACCTGAACAGAAGTCTGGTGCTTAACCGACTGAGCCACCAGGTGCCCCTTAATTCATCCATTCTTATGTTTTCTTTGAAGTTATGAACAAAAGGCATTATACTTACAGTAGAATATTACTTATCCTTAACAAAGCAGGAAACCCTACCACCAAAAGGTGCAGGGACTAACCTGGAGAACCCCCTGCTAGGTGGAGAGAGTCCATCACAGAAGGATAAATATTGTAACACTTACATGCAGCATCTCAAATACAAATACTTATATAATGTGTTGAAAATTGCCAAACTCTTAGAAGCAGAGACTGGAATGGTGGTCTCCAGGGACTGTGGGGAGGACAAAATGGGGAATTACTTTTCAACGGGGAGAAAGTTTCAGTTATGCAAGAGTGCTAAGTTCTAGAGATGTGCTGTGCAACATTGTGCCTATAGTTAATAGTTGTATTACACACTTAAATTTGTTAAGAGGCTAGATCTCATGTTAAGTGTTCTTACCACAATAAAAAAAAAAAAGCACTAGAACTGAAGTTTTTGAAATAGTTCCCATTAAGTTCAAGGGAACTGTGCCCCCAAATGTTTTCCGATTTCTTCCTTAATTTGGCTTGAAGAACTGACATTTACAGGTGACCCTCATAAGCCTTTTTGCTCTTTAAAGAAAGAAGGATGGTGATAGAAATGCGTTGTGTCCAGCCTGGCACTTTGGAGATCCTACTTAGTCACACTGCACCATCACCATCATGGTGCTCGTACTGTTAACTCTTTATGCAGCAGACCATACCAAGACCTTTTCGATAATGTCTTTTAAAAAAATGTTTTACTTGTTTTTGACAGGGTGAGTGGGGGAGGCATGGAGTGAGGGAGACAGAGGATCTGAAGTGCGCTCTGTGCTGACAGTGTACTGTAAGCCAATGTGGGACTCAAACTCATGACCCATGAGATCATGATATAAGCCGAAGCTGGATGCTCAACCGATTGAGCCAACCACTGCGCGCTGGGACCTTCTCAACAACGTCTTCTTTAACCCTCCCATCAACTCTATGAATGAGAATTCTCACTTCTCTTTTCTTAGTGGAAAATGAGCAGACGTTCAGAGAGTTTAAGTGACTTTCCCAAGGTCACACAGCAGGAATGTGTCAGAGTGAGGGATGGGACACCACTCAGTCTGATTCCACAACCACACCCTTGTTGTCTCCCTTTATGCACCCATTTCTATGAATACGTATCGAGTACCTACCATTATGTAAGCAGATATTTTTAAAGAGGCTAGAACAGTGTCAGGCACAAAATAAGTACAGTGTGTTTCATACATACATAAACATGCAAGTCCTGGGCTGGATTGGAAGATATCAACGAACAAAGCACTTCACTATCCCTGCTCTTGTGAAACTTACATATAATGGAGAGGACAGATGAGAAACAATGAGCATAATAAACATGTAACAGTGTTTGGTAGAAGGTCGTAAGTGCTGTGGAAGAATTAAAAACAGGCATGGGAGATCCAGCAGGAATGTTCATAGGGGTGGTGGGTTTTAGTATTCCGTGTGGTGGTCAGGGCAGGACTCACACAGGGGGTTTATGAGGGAAGGTTCCCTAAGGTAAGGATACTCTTGAAAGAGAACAGCTAGAGCAGGTGACTGGGGGCGACTGAGGAACTGGAAGGAGGCCAGTGGGTTCGGGCTAGAGTGGCAGGATATGAAATCAGAAGGAGGAGCGGGTGAGTGACGGCAGGCACTCTATCGGATATTCTGGTCCAAGCCGCTCTGATTAGGATCCCACAGCCCGACCCCTACTGTCTGGTCTATTCTTTGCAATTCTTGCCTGGGGGCATTTAGAAGGTCTCAGTAGCCACTTCCAATGTTTGACATTTGGGGGTGGTGGGGCGGAGAGAGTTAAAATAGGACACTCAATCGTCCGCTGGTCAGCAGGGTCTGCTCAATCCATGAACATTAGATCCTGCAAAGGGCAAAGGTTATTTGGGTGGCTGCAAACCTATAACATCTGTCAGCCATGCACCGATAAAGGAGCCAAAAACGGTTTGAAAAAAATGAATGTGCAACAGAGGGAAGGGCTCTCTGGCAAGAACAAAAGGCTGAGCAACAAGATATATAAGTAGGTGTATATGTGTGCATACATGCGTGTGGACATGCATATTTAATTCAATTGGATCACTAGGTACTAATCGCCTGCTATGAGCGAGTCAAAATGGGCACACAAGACAATTTTGTGATATGGAACGAAGTTTCAAGCATCTTGAAAGCCTGGAAAGGGCACTGACATTTGGAGTCAAGAGCAAAGACTGGCAAATTGTTTCTGTGAAGGGCCAGAGTGTCAGACTTTGTGGGCCCCACGGCCTCCATCTCAACTACTGAACTCAGCTGCGTAGAGGGAAAGCAGTCACCAAGGATTCACAAGTACGTGCGGCTGCATTCCAATAAAACTTTATTTATAAAAGCAGACAGCAGTCTGGACTTGGGCCATGGGCAGCTCTTCACTGTGCCCCGAGCTAGGGACTTGTACTGCTATTAGTTCCTCGGAGGTGCCTCCTCACTGAGTATCCCTTCTTGTTGTCAGGATCCTCTTAGGTGTTTCTCCTACTAATCCTAACGTAATTCTTAGAGCACAGATATCGTAATCTCTTGGAGCGCCTGGGTGGCTCAGGCATTTGAGCATCAGTCTCCTGTCCAGGTCAGGTCGTGATCTCACGGTTGTGAGACTGAGCCCTAAGTTGGATTCTGCACTAGGCACGGAGCCTGCATAAGATTCTCTTTCTCCCTCTCCCGCTGCCCCACCCCTACTCACGCTCTTTCTCTCTCTCTTTGAAAAAATATTATAATCTCTATTTTACAGACAAAGAAAGGGAGGCACTGCTCAGAGAGGATGAGTAAATTAACTAGGGTCACACAGCGATTAAAGTGCCGAACTGAGAAGCAAACGCATTACGGAACGCCATTCCTCCTGGCGTGTTCTCTCAGTCACAGCACATGGAACCTCACAAAAAAAGACATGCAGATCATAATCAGACGTTCAGCCCTTTGTACAAAGCATGAAAAACCAAACAGAATGAAACTATGATTTCAGTCACTGTGGATTCTAACATTTACAATGTCCATTTTACTTCTGGGAGAGGGGGAAAAAAAAAGACATGTTTCTACTTTGCCTTCTTTGGCATGTGTGTGAACTTCCCTCCAGAGATTTCAAAGTTGCTTGGCTCTGAGGTTCTGCATTTCTCTTGGAAACAATCTGTGTCTATATGAATGCCAGAGGGGGGCTTTGAGGCCGCAGAGGGATGAAGGAACTCTGCCCTTGTCCTGTGCCACGGGTTGGCAGCCTTGAGAATGCAGTGGGGGGAGCAGGAAGCAACATTACTCCTCGAGTCACTTGAAAACTTAGCACCTGCACAGAAGTAAGGCCACCGCCACGCCCTGCTCTCTCCATTCTTCTGTGCGTCCTTCTCCCTGTGCTCTGAGAACATCAGCCTTCTTTCTGTCCACAAATTAAATGCCAAGCTCAGTCCTGACTCATGGCCTTTGCACGTGTCCCCTCTGCCCGGAAGGCTCTGTCCCAAGATCCTCACATGCCTGGCATCTCCTGTTACTTAGGTCTTAGCTTAGTCCTTTCATCTTTAGAGGAACTTTCCAGAGCTCCTAGTGTCAATGTCCCAACTGCTAGAGGCCTTTCTCTATCACATTAGCCTCTACTTGTTCTTGTCCCTTCATTCATGTGCTTTTTTATATTCTATTTCCTCTGACGAGATCATACACTCCGTGGAGACGAAGACCTCGCCTAGTTTGTTCATCACTGCCCACGGCGCCTAGGACAGTGCCTAACACAGAGAGGGCTTTTGGAGGATGTTTGTTGAATGGATATATGACCAACAACAGTAGTGAAGCGCATATATGGACTGCTAATTATGTGGCCAGCACTGTCCTGAGTCTGCATACACACTTTCTCATTAATTTCTCAGCAACTCAAATTCCCCAAGGAATGCTGATTTATCCCCATTTTATAGAAGACAGAGTGGAGACCTGGAAAACTGAGCCCAGCAGGTACACGGTGATACAACTGGTATGTGGCACAGCTATGATTTTCACTCAAGCCCACATCCAACTTTGAAGCCGCCATTTGCATGATATGGGGAAACCGCAAGACTGAACTCTACACATTTGTTACCCTGAAGGATAGTGAACATGTTCTAACTAAGGGGCAAGGAGCCCGGTCAAGAAAGGTAACAGAACTACGTCAGCCTCACTGTCTCGGAGAGCTTACACAAGGGTGAAGGAATTGCCATCTGTGTCCATTTCAAAGAAATGTTTGAGAAGGAACAGCAGGCAGACCGTCTGCACCTTTTCGTGGAAGTCCACGGAACAGCACAGGGCTTGGCTCCTTATGGCGTCCCAGGGGACACGGCGCTTTTGTCATGTGGTCTTGCCGCATTATCAAGGTGAGTTTTTAAAGAAACAACTTTCAGGGGAGACTGGAAATCTCAACGGGGAGCCCTACTCTCCACCCAGCGTGGAGTGCCTAAATTCTCCTTTGGGCCTGGTGGTCTCGTCACCTCTGCCTGTTTGGGGGCTGTATTAAGAAGTGACACTTAATAAAGCCTTCTCCAATTCTGCCACTTCCATTTGGCCTTTTGGCACATTTGCTTTGAGTTTCCGGCTTTGATGTGGGGCCTTGCTCGGCCAGCTCTGGGGTTGAGCGAGAGCTGCAGGGAGTGGGGAGGGAGGCTTTGTGTTTGAACTGGCACAGTGATTGATTAACCCTTTCTGCAACTCCTCTGGTGAAAAATAGACAGCTCGGCAAAGCAGGCTCCAGATGGCCACAGGATGTAGGCTACATTTCCTGAGATGCTGATTTCAGGGGTTGTATACCCTGTAACAGATTGAGTTTGACATGTGGCCACACTCACATGTGAACCCTGGGAAGACTGGTTTCCCCGGAGTGCCTTTTAGGAGTTTGGGAGTGGAGATTTCATTCTCTGAGCAAATTTCAATCTCAGGGTAGCCCTGGTCCCCTCATGGCAAACAAAGCAATCCAAAGAGAAGGGACAAAAATAAACTCCAAAATAAAGCATTTTCATAACCTGTTTTGCTCTTG
This sequence comes from Prionailurus viverrinus, assembly GCF_022837055.1. NCBI lineage: Eukaryota > Metazoa > Chordata > Mammalia > Carnivora > Felidae > Prionailurus > Prionailurus viverrinus. The sequence goes on from NC_062562.1 coordinate 40,300,846, forward strand.
ATCTTTTGTTTTGCATTTTGTAAACTCCACTGTCAACTCCCAAGTGTTGAATACAATTGGGTAAAAAGAAAGAAAAAAAGAAAGAAGGAAAGAAAGGAAGGAAGGAAGGAAGGAAGGAAGGAAGGAAGGAAAGAAGGAAGGAATCTACAATACTAACTTTAAATAACTGATCTTCTAAAGAAGTTTGAAACACAACACTGTTGCCATAACATTTAGTGACTAAATCAGTATTTTCATCTCTGGAACATCATTTAATATTTTAAGGCGAGAGATACTCGCTCTTTTTACCCTATTTACTATGCAATTCCAAGCACGTTTATTCTGGGGTAAAGTCAAAGGAAGCCAGCTCTTTTTTCTTGCTTCAGTGAAAAAGGAAGCGAGTGTTTACAAACATGTTTTTAATCAGACTTCTTTTATTTTATTTATTGTTTTTGCCCTTTACCAAGTATGTTGCTAGTTCTCTCGAGGAAGAGAAAAGTACCATGTGAAATGCAATACCATTCTCTCCGCTGCTTTACCACAGGCCCAGCCTTTACAGTTACTAGTTCTGAGAGAGGGGAGACTTGGTTATCTGCCATCATGACACCAGTTTGGAATGCTGGGACCAATTTCAGCAACCAGGCCAAGCTCCTCATACAACCTTTGAAACCAAATCAAAAAAACGGAACGAGTATGCCTTGCTCTGTTTCTTAAGTGTGTTTGTAGTGGGAAACTGGATGCAAATGTACAGAATGGTTCAATATGGATTTGGGCATATGTTAAAAACAAGCCAGTAAGACAAGGCATCAGTTGTTAACAGTAACTCAAACTGTGCCATTGGATCACAGCACATGCAGCCTGAGCTATCAGATATGTGATCTTTAGCCAGCTCATCATTTCCTCTGATTAGTGCCAAAGAGAAATTGTTATGTCTATTAGGCCTGGGAAAATGCCGTTTGAATGGGGCTCGACAATATGTGGACCCATGTTGCCATTCTTCCATGTCTCACCCATGGCAGACATCACTAATCGATTATGGCACTCTTTACCACTGAGTCCATGAGGCCTCAGAACCGTGTCAAAGTGAGGTGCCAGGTAGTCGGTCCATCATTGTTGGAATTGTCACCACATGACAATCTGCCGGGGCTACCTCCAGGTGACACCAAAGTGTCCTGCATTTTTGACAGCTTTCTGCCATCAAGAAACATTCCTCCTATTTGTACCCATATGTAATTCCCTCCCCTTGAGTGTGGGCTAGACCTAACAATTCACTCTAGTGAGCAGAATAGGGCAAAAGTGATGAGGGAATGTCACATCTGAGACAGGGCTACAAAAGACTATGACTTTCGTCTTGCTGACACTTGCTCTTGCCATCTCGCACTGAAGAAACCAGTTGCCATATTGTGAGTAGGTCCATAGAGAGACCAAAATGGCAAGGAACCAATGGAGGCCTCCAGTCACTGGCTCATGGGGAACAAAGATCCTCAGTCCAAAAGACAGTAAGTACTGAATTCTGCAAAAAACCATGTGAATAATCTTGGAAGTAGATGTTTCCCAGCTGTGCTTTGACACGTCTACAGCTTTGGCTGATACTTTTACTGTAGCCAGAGGACCCAGGTTTTCACTCACAGCAATTATGAGATGATAAATCCAGTTGTCTTAAGGCGGCTCAGTACTGGGTTGATTTGTTACACAGCAATAAATAGCTAATGCAGCAAGATTTTGGCAGACTCCATGAGAGGAAGGAGACAGGGATAGAGGGGACTTGTTCAAATATGGAATCTGAGACTCTGAAACAAAGTTCAAATTTTTCCGGGATGGAAAATACTTAAAGTCATGTCACAGCTCTATGTTGAGCTGTGGCTTTGGGATGAGTCTGTCACTCTTATTAAACATTTACTGCATATTTAGTTCAAGTATGGTTCCCCATGAGATCTTGAAGATACAAAGAAGCAAGCCTGATGTAGTGGACATCAACTCTTTTCATCTGCTCAGTAGCCATTTTTGTTCCTTTAGCTTTAGCAGGCTGACTTTTCCTGAAAAAAAACACCTCGATCGCTCCTAGAGCATTTGCTGTGGGTAGAACTGACCCCATCTAAGGTTACATCTGACAGTGAGGTTGCTAACTTGGTAGAATGTAAGCTTAGGGGTGTTGGTGGTCATCCTTATTCCTACTTGGGGAAACATCAGTCTGAATCATACCAAAGAGGCAAACAAAGCTGACAGAAGCAAAGAAGTGCATCCCTGACAAACTCTCTCCAGCACCTTTCTCCAACTGCACTTGAACTGTAACTTTCAATTCTATTAACCAATAAATCCCTGTCTTTTCTTTCTTAACCTTATGCCTGTTTGAATTGGATTTCTGTAGCTTGCAGCTGAACTAATTCAGAATAATGCAATATGAACGTTGTGAAAACATAGGCATTTTAAAGAGCTAGTCCTGAAAGGAGGCTTTGAGATGGGCCTGGCCCAGCAGGAAGACAGGGTCCTAGGTAGGTTTCTAGGTTGCTAAGTCCTTTGGAGACAACACAGATATTTTTTTAAAAAGGCATGTCTCGTAATGTGAGTCCTATGCATGAGTCATGGTCTACCAAGACTCCCAGAGAAAATGAGCCAGGATATTAATAATGTTCATTCACTCAGCAAATATTTATTAAGTATTGACTATGTGCCAGGAACTATCGGGGGACTGGGGACACAATGACAAAACAAAGTGTCAGTGCTTGTGGACTGTGAGAATCAAGTCAGTTTGGGAAGGTTGATGAAAAATAAGTCTACCAGTGTTTGGTGAGGCTGCTAATGACAAGTTACCAGAAGAGACCAAGCAAATAAAGGCTAGATAGTGATGATAGGGGCTAAGGAACGTGGGTGCCATTGTAGATACGGTGACCAGACAAAAGCTTATTGTAGTGTGAACATGCAAGCAGACATGTGAAGGAAATGGGGAATGATCTGTGCAGATAGCTGGGGGAAAGTTCTTCGGTTGGAATAGACTATTTCATATGTTCGGGCACAGCTACAGGGCCAGCGTGCCAGGGATAAGTGGGAAAGGAGGAGGGGGAAATAAGACGAGTTTAGGAGAGGTCAGATAACAAAGGGCGTGCAGGCCACTGTAAGGATGTGATCTTTTACACTGAGACCAATGGGCAACCAGAGGAGTGCCGTGCTCTGACTTACTAGGCTCCCTCTGGCTGCCCTATTGAGAAAGGACTGTCAGGGGACAGGAGCGGAAAGAGAAGACCAATATTAAAACTCTTGTAACAGTCTTGGCAGGAACTGACAGTGGCTACTAGGTGGGTTTGGATTCCAGACACATGTTGAAGATAGAAGCTGAAAGATTTGCTAACACATTGGGTACAGCACATAAGAAAAACTATGTTGTGTTAGGAAGAACGGAAGGGTAGGACAGAGAAGACTGGGAGATTCTGGGTTGGACCTGCTCAGTGTATGGTGCCTCTTAGAGGCTCAAGTGGTGGGTGGATGTGGAAGACCAGAGTACAAGGGAAGGTCTGGGGTGGAGATATGTATTTGGGAGACACAGTGGACAGCGGTAGTTAAAAGTAAGACTGGTTGAAATCACCTAGGGAGTAAATACAGATGGAGGAAAGAAGAGTTTCAACGGGTTCCTAAGATATTCCATCATTTGGAGATCGGGAAGAAGAGGAAGTTGCTGAAAAAGAAAAGTGAGAGAAAGTTCAAGCCACGGGTCTGTGTTACCCACTACAAAACAAAAGCATTAATCTTTGTGCTTCTGTTTTACCTAATATTATATCCCTTTCACTTAGTACAGTACTTTCTCATTAAATGGTAGAAAAGTCAGACTATAAGCACACAGAATCACTACAGCAGTTTTCTTAGTCAGAGATAAATTTTAATCAAGGCAAAGAGCACTGGCCTTAAAAAAGATACAGAGTTTCTATTGCAATGAATTATGAATGCAGGTTGAAGGGCAGGTGCTGGGGAAATAGGCAAGTTTCAAGGAATCATGTGATGAGTCAAAACCACAAAGGCAGGCAAACCTGAAATCAGGGGACACCCAGAACTAGGTTGGGGAAACAATGGGCCAGAAGTATACTAGATGAGGGTCTTGAATTTCTAAGACTCTGAAATAGAAGGTGGGAAGCCCAAATCCAGGTACCCGATAAATATCCAGAACATGAACAGGGACATCAGTTGAACAGATGTGATAACCGAGTAATATCAATTAGTTCGTTGAATTACCATTGGTATTTATGGGGTTTTATCTTCCTTGTTTCAGAAGATTTTCTTACCTTTCATTTGGAGAGAGAAACTAACTACTAAAGCAGAACAAGTCTGTGGGTTTGTAGGTGGAGGTACTTGGAAGTCCTTGGATAGAGGGAAAACCGACGGGAGAGAAAAGTTTCCATCAACACTGACATTTGGTCAACCAAGCAGGATATTGCTGTTGTCATTCTCAGCTCTCTGCTCCATATGGGACTGATACCCAGATTCCTAAAAGCACCTTTAAAGCAGCATCTGTGTCTTAATCTTTTCTGTACCTTCCTTGGTGCTTAGCAGTATGTCGATGTGCAAAGACCATGGACTTTGAGCCAGCTGATTTAAAAATTTGTTATGGTCTTGGACACCTTTTATTCTGCATTTTGGGGCCTCCTGTTCCTCCATGGAACTGGAAAATTTCAAAGCTTGGCCTTATAACTCATTCACCTAGAATGCCGATTTCCTTACCTATGAACAAGGGCAAAGCCCACTGTAAAGAAGAACACCACCAGCAAGCAGAACTAACATGGCAGAGTGCCTTCAATGTGTCAGGTGCTGCACTGATGCCTCATTTTATACTCTTTGTCTCTTTGTTTTTACAGATGGGGAAATGGAGACTTAACAGAGTGAAGTGATGTGTCAAAGTTCACACACCTAGTGAATAAGAAACCATCAATTCAAACCTAGGGCTTTTTGATGGCATCCTGACAGTGTCAGAGGCATGTGGGGTGGGGTGTAGGTAAGGGCTAGGTGAAGTGGGGCTAAATGAACATGGGTTTGAATGATCGGCTACTTGGCCATGGAGACCATAGTAGGTATTGAGCAAAACTGATGGCAGTGCTGATGGGAACACATCTCATGAATGTGTAACAAGTCTTCTACCTTGGTGTAGATTATCTGCCTATCAAAAGAAATGTCCTGATGACTCAGATGGGTCAGGGGAATTAGGCTATGGTGTTCTTTCTGTGATCAACAGCCTCAATCCCCTAGGGAAGGAAGGTGGGAAACACCCACCTAGTGAGCATATGTTAAGCTAAGTGGCCACTGAGTGAGGTACTTCTCATGGGTGATTTTTGGTATCTTACTAGAACAATCCACTAGGGTAGGTATTTAGTCCCTCTATGTTACAGATGAAGAAACTTAGACTCAGGTGAGTGGCCAATCTTGTCCAGTATGAAAAGGGACGATGCCTGTTTGTTTGTTTGTTCCAGATTCTGCTTGATTCCAAAGCTCATGCTCTCTCTCATATTCCTGGGGAAAAGGTCTTCTTTAAACCAGTACTAAACCAGATGTGTGTTTTCTTTCCACTTTAATCTCTTCTGTAATAGCTTCCCTTTTCCTCTCCAATTGTCTCAAAGAGTTCTGGGGAACACGCGAGTAGTGCAGGCCAATATTTCTTTCCTTACCTTCTGTTTCCTCTCCTCTCTGAGTCTCTTAAGCACATTTGAAACTTGTCCTCATTCCCGTCCCCCAAAGTGAAAGTTGCTGTCTTTTGGTTAACTCAGAACTGCAGGGATAAATTCTTGGGAAAGTCATGTGCTTTTTATTATTATGTTGTTTATTCATGTACTTGAAACACATTTATATTGTTAGGCTATTCATGGAATAAAGCATTCAGATGAAAAAACAAACCAGTGAGTTTGGAAGTCATCTTGAAGAAACAAAGAGAAATCTCCTAAGGAGGAGCACGTTTAACTCTTCTGGTCTCCTTTCCTAATTCAGCAACCCTGTTGACCATTGCTTTCAGTTGAACGGATTCCCATTGTCTCCCTGTGAAAGTCATCATGGAGGAAACTGCGAGTTTTCTGTCAGCATTATGAAGGAAACTAGGTCCTCAGAACTTACTGGAATCACATGCAAAGCAAACAAAGTCAGTGTCAATAGCGCCTCCAACTTTCCATTTCAAAGTTCTCATTGGGAGTGTATATTTTTATGGAGGGTGGTAGTGGGGAATTAGTACCCACTAAGTACTGTGATCAAGCACTCTGCAATCTAGCTTCGCAAAGTGTGGTTCTGGCACTGGTCGCACTGGTGTAGTTGGGAGCTGGTTAGGAATGTATAATTTCAGATCCTGCCATAACTCTACTCAATCACAATCCACATTTTCAAAAGATTCCTGGGCAACATTCCATGCACATTAAAGTTTGAAAGACAATGCCCTCCTAGGCACTTATTTATACATTTCTCACCTTTAGGGAAGAGGTATTCATGTCAGGGTTGCTTAAATGAGAAAACACAAGTTCAAGGTGGGTAAGTAACTTGGCCAAATCCTCAGCTAGTTTGTGTCAGGGCCATATGTGAACGCTGTTTTGTCTGACTTCAATGCTTGTCTATTTTCTACTCTCTCATATTACCTTCATTTTTTCCTAAAGCTTAGGTTGCAGTGTGCTGGTTTCATCCCAACGAGAGGAAACATGAGACCTGAATTTCCACGAGGGGAGACTCAGTGAAGCTAGAATGCAGGCCCCAAAAATGGTGGACCAGGGGAACCAACAAGCAAGTCAAACGAAGACAGGCTGTCACAGGTGAGGATGAGAAGGTCATGACCTTGATGATCTGGACTGTTCCCTGTGTATACTCAGACCACAGTACTGTGCCCTGGAAATCTATTTGTGCCTCATGGAAAGTCATAGCCATGTCTAGCCTTTCCCTTCCTCCCCAGCCTTTGAATAAGTGCTAGAAAAGTCAGAATTCTTTTTCCCCTTCGAAGTTTTCTAAATTAAAGTTTATAAAGAGTGACCTTGAGGGCTTAATTCAACCCACAGATGGGCGTTATTAGGCCTACATGATGTTGGCCCAGATAATGTTTTAAAATTCTTCTAAAAACTCAACTACCTGCCAACACATTTAAAAACGTTTCATTAAAGTATAATATATACAGAAAAGTACACATTTAAGTGCCCAGCTAGATGAATGTTCATAAAGAACACGCCTATGTAATTAGCAGCAACATCAAGAAATAGAACATTACCAGCACCCCAACGTTCAACTTGTACTTTTTGCATAAGGGTAACCAATATAATGACTTACAGTTGCATTGGTTAGTTTACTTGACAATATTCAAAACTTAGAAATCTCTGGCTTCTCCTGAAAAACTGAATCATCTAGCAACATTAGGCTCATGGTCTCACAGGGTAATAATCAGCTGGAGATGAGCAGGGACCACTCTCTTTATTTTTGTTTATTTATTTTAATGTTTATTTATTTGAGAGAGAGAGAGAGAGAGAGAGAGAGAGAGAGAGAGAGAGAGAATATATCTTCGTGATAAAAGCACAGAGCCTGATGCAGGGCTCAAACCCATAAACTGTGAGATTATGACCTGAGCTGAAATCAACAGTTGGACACTTAACCAGCTGAGTGGCCAAGGTGCCTGGGACCACTCTGTTTAATCACACATGCCATCTTTAGTTTTCCACAGTCCCCACCACTCCCTACTATTCAACACTTAGAGCTAGTGGCAATGGCCTTTAATCAACACACTTATAATCAACAGTAGAATTAAGAATTAAAACAAAATTATGTAAAATTATGTCTTATATTCTCTTGCTTCCCTCCTTTACATTATATGCCAGACTTCTATGGGCATTTGAATTTGAGATCGCTGCTCTAAGCCTGAAGATTCCCCATGTCAACCTCAGAGAATATCTCAAATATTTCTTTGTTTATGTTTATATATTTATTTTGAAAGAGAGAACATGAGCATGACTGGGGGAGGGGCAGAGAGAGAAGGGGAGAAAGAGAATACTAAGCAGGCTCTGTGCTGTCAGCACAGAGCCTGATGCCGGGCTTGAACTCACAAACTGTGAGATCATGACTTGAGCCGATATTAAGAATCAGACACTTAACTGACTGAGCCACCCAGGCGCCCTCACAAATTTCTTAAGAATGTTATGACAATCCTTTGTTACCCTCACAATTGACTTTGGGGGTGCTAACTAAATGGTCAAGTATCCTTGTTAAATTTAGTGCAAAGGGAAGGAGATTCAGTTTCTTAACAGATTTTCTTTCTTTTCCTCTGTTTGGCATAGGTAGGTGTTTTTGTAGGGTTTTGGGCCTAGTACAACCAAACACAGCCCGGGCAGGTTGGCAGGAATGACCACATCCACACCTAAGTTCTGAGGGTAGCTCTTCTGCCCTGAACTAGTCATTGCCTCCTGCATAACTTCCTTCCAGTTTCTAAGCTGGAGAAAAAAATTTCTCACAGAATAGGTGTTGCCCTGGAAAAGAGGAAGAGAAAGAAAAGTAAACAAGGAACTGGGTAGGAGCCTTCCATATAAGGAAAGAATAAAAATAACGTAACAGTTGTATCATTTCCAAATTCAAAGTGTGGGCTGTGAGGACAGCAAAGCCAACGCCAGGGTGAACATGTAACCCTTTTCCCAAGGCCTTAAGTCTATCCTCTGTTGAGAGGAGCCCCATCATAACCGAAGAAGACCACTCTAATTTCAATGAAAGAAAGTGCCATATTCCCTGCCACATAACACAGGTATGAAATAATCCCCTGAGGTGGTAACAATTTGAAAATAAGTTAAAAAAAAATTTTTGATGAATGATTCTAGGCTAATAAGGGGAAGTTACAGGCCGAAGTTTTCAGCCTTGAAGTTGTTGTCAATGAGGAGAGACTTTCCCTCCCTTAAAGTTTCCATGTACTAAGCTTACATTTGGACCTGGATATCTTCCTCCAATGGCAGTGGAAAAACTGGATATCCATTTGCAAAATAAGAAAAATTGGATCCTTATCTTACACAACAGACAAAAGCCAACTCAAAAAGGCTTACAGATTTAAACATAGGACTTGAAACTGTAAAACGACTAGAAGAAAACATACGGGAAAAGCTTCATGAAACTGATCTTGGCAATGGTGTTTTGGCCATGACACCAAAAACACAGGCCACAAAAGCAAAAATAGACAAGTGAGAGTAGATCAAACAAAAGGTCTTGATGGAAACAATTAAAGTGAAAAAGCAACCTGTAGAAGGGAGAAAATATTAGCAAACCATAGATCCGACAAGGAGTTAATATCCAAAATATATAAAGATCCCAACTCATTACGGAGAAAACAAATACGCTGATTAAAAAATGAGCAAAAGAAGTGAAGAGACACTTCTCCAAAGAAGACCTACAAATGGCCAAGAAGCAAAAGGAAAGGTGTTCAACATTACCAAGCATTAGGAAAATGCAAAGCAAAGCCACAGTGAGACATCACCTCATTCCTGCTGGGAAGGCTATTATTTTAAATATGTATATTATAAACACACACACACACACACACAGAAATATTATACACCCTTAAAAAAGGATATCCTTTCATATGCAACAGCGTGGCTGAACTTTGAGGACATTGTGCTAAGTGAAGTAAGCACATCACAGGACCAATATTGCATGATACTATTTATCCAAGGAATACAAAGTAGTGAAATGCAGAGAGTGGAATTGTTCTTTCCAAGGGCCAGGGGAGGGGAAATGGAGAGCTGCTCTTCAACTGTTTTAAACTTTCACTTATGCAAGATGATTAAGTTCTAGAGGCCTGCATTGTGTTAACTGACAATACTGTACACTTTAAAATCCGTGACGAAGGTAGATGTCATGTTAAGTGTTCTTTGCACAATTAAAAAAAAATGGGGGCTGGATATGCCATTTGTTCTTAAGAAAACTGAAAATCAATTCCCTGATGACAGCAAACATCCCTTTAGGCTCTGAAATATGCTAATCAGTCTGTGTATGACTCCATAATGACAGACACCATAGCTCACAGAATTTCAAAATGGACACTGTGAGGTCAACAGTATGAGATTTTAGATGTTATGGATGAGGAAATTGAGGCAGAGAGAAGTAAGGTGTCAAAGTTGCCAAACTGGTCCTCTCCAGCATATTGGCTAATCCCAACACCCTCTGCTTTTAAAAACCACGCAGATTGCTTCATCACCATGAAAACATGGTTTTAGAGTTGATCTCTCACACCAGCTCCCCTCCCCCAACGTTCAACCTGGGATGATAAAGAGACAGAGATTGAGTGTCAACTGGGTGAGCACTTATCCTGGCTTGGGTTCTTCTTTGTCAAACGCCATCACGTGAAAAGTATGAGGTGTTGTCACAGGAATAATTGGCCACCCAGGAAGGAGAAGAAAAGCTGTTGTCTTGCTTCTAGGAGTGCAGGATAGGCTCTTCTGGATTCTCCTGGAAACTCCTTAGCAGGAAGTGTCTTTGGCACATTTTCTATTCCAGAAAGATTGCTGCTAAAATTATCTGCGTTAGGAATGTGACAGAGTTCTGGCCCCCGAGAATTTGGTATGGAAATAAACAGCAGAGTTGATTATCTCTATTCAAACTTAAATAAAACCGTATGAAGGGTTCAGCCAACCCTCCCCCACCAGCCCCACCTCATCTCTGTGTTTTTTGGAACATCTATTACAACAGGGTTTTTTCTTTTTCCTTTTCTGTCTCCTCCTCCCCCCACATCACAGCCCGTTACTCCCAGCTGTGTGCTGCAAATCAGCATACACTTCCAAGTCTTTTCCAAGTGTCTAGAGGCTAGAGGAACCCCAAACATATTGTCACCAAACCTCCTTCTTCTGAAATTTTCAGTGTGTATAAATTCAGAAATGTAATCAGCACGATTAGGACTCAGCTGCGCGTTGCTCATTCAAGTTCTATGCTGCAAGAGCCATTTGATGTCAAGTAGAATTTTTTAGTCTTCTCCCCTCTTCCACCCCAAGTCTTTTATCCTAAAACCAGGAAGTCACATTTGGCCAGCCGACTATGAACTGTAACCACAAAAAGTTGGACATCGGTTCAAAGCTCAGGACTCATGAGAGGCCTGAATATGTTTTAACCTTGGTGGAAGGCATTCCGCAGTCATTCGGGCTCAATGCACCTCCACAACGGCTGATCCGGGCAGCGGTGTTACTGGTGACATGGTTGGTAGGATGTTCTCACAGGCTGAGGAATGTGTGAGGGAAGCAGCCTTGTTCTGGGAGGGGCTGTACAGGACTGCAAGAGGAGTTAGTTTCATTTTCCACTCGGATGCAGTGGTGGAAAGAATCAGTCAGGAAGCTCTCCTTCTTTCTTGGCTGTCTCTCCCTGAGCTCAGATGTAAAAACAAGGGTCGCTGTTCATCCTCTTACACTGGGGGAAGGAAACCTAAGCCATGCGAAGTGTTCACTAAAAACACTCACTTAGGGGTGGATTTTCCCTCCTTAGCCCCGTCTCCTTCTATTTCACCCTCCTTGGCCCTCAGTCTTTATCCTTCTACAATACAGTGTACCTTGAATTCCCTGGGCACACTTGTGGCTTTTTTGTCTTCCTTGGTGCTTTTGTACATGATATGCCTCTTCAAGGACTTTTCCTCCTCCCTTCGAGTCTTCCTGAAAGCATCTTGATACCCCTCAGACTACTCGTGGAGTATTATCTCTTGTGTAAAGGCTTACATTAAAAGAATCTCTATCTCTACCTCTATCTCTGTCTCTGTCTCTATCTCTCTATCATTCCATCTTCTTTGACACCACTGGAAAGACCTCATCACTTCCATGTTTCACCTTCCTGTTTTGCATATTGATACGGATAGTGCTTTTTAAAATGATTATTAACTTCTATGAGTCTGGTTAGCCTTCCAGACCACTGTGGTCTAATAGAACTTTCTGCAGTGATGGACATGTTCTACACCTGCGTTATATGGTATGGTAACTACTAGTCACATATGGCTGTCAAGCACTTGAAATGTGGCTGGTGCCCTCGAGGAACTGAATTTTTAATTTTACTTAATTTTACTGATTTTAAATGTAAATAGTTGCACATGGTTAGTGGATACTATATTGGACAGCACACTGTAGACTGTGATCTTCTTGAGGATAAAACTAATGTATTACTAATTCCTTGTTGTAAGGGCTCAGTAAACATTTACTGAATTCAGTTATTGTAGATACTTATGACAATAGTTCTGTTAGGCAGGTATTACTAGCTCTAGTAATTTCATCTTCATACACAAAAGCAAAACAAAGCAGAACAACAGCAAAATGTGGTTCAGTGAAGTTAAGTGATCCAGCCAGGATCGGAACCACAATCTATTTAAAATACTGCCCCCCCCCCCCCATTTTTTCTGCTTCCATTGGCAGGGCTTTGGTAGTTGGTGAGTAAAGTTGTATGTAAGTGGGTGCATATACAAGATAGGAGGAAGCAACATTTTATAGAACAGTTAATTGTCTCCATACAATTAGACATGCAAAGACTTGCCTGGAAATCTTTGGAAGGAAAATCAATGGAAGGAAAGAAAAAAGGAAAATAAAAGCAAGCTAGCACACTGCTCATGCATCTTTAGTTCCATGCACACATTTAAAGGATATATTGGCTAAATATATCTCTTTTAAAGGAGGAGTGTATCATAAAAGAAAGTTTACAACAGCCAACAAATTGGGCAGCTGGTCTGCAATCTGTGATTGTTAACTTTCAAACGCTGATAACCTCAGAGTTGGCAGTTGATCAAAATGGTGGAGGTAATGCTGCCATCTACTGGTAATCATGCAAAGTTGGCTGGTATTTCAAGATGTGAACAAGTATTCCAGATGCAGTAATCATAGTTACCTATTCTTTGAATTTATGACTTAGCCTTATACATTAAAAACAACTTCAAACTATTTTAAATTTGGAGAAAAAAATTACCATCCTTCAAATTTCCTTCCTTCCTTCCTTCCTTCCTTCTTTCCTTCCTTCCTTCCCCTCTTTCTCCTCTCCTCTCCTCTCCTCTCCTCTCCTCTCCTCTCCTCTCCTCTCCTCTCCTCTCTCCTCTCTCCTCTCTCCTCTCTCCTCTCTCCTCTCTCCTTTTGCAAATATATATAGCGACCCAGAGTTTTCAGGTCCTCCTCCCCTCCTCATTTAGCCGAATTTCCAGTTGAAACAATCTGATAATAGTTTCAGTTGGCTTTCTTTGATTCATGTTCTAGCTCCAGACAAATGATTGTATCAGGCTGCATTCTGATGGGACTACACATAATCATGGACCCACCCAGGTCTTACAGAATTTCTTTTTCTCAGCATCAAATCTGTTTCTAGATCAGTGATGAAGGCTGTACCTGAAGATATGCTGCTAGGACAAACTTTGGGATTTGGTGATAGCATTGAGGGTACTCCCAACTGAAAAAATATTAAAGTTCCAGTTTTAACCAAATGGGATAGACTAACCAATACTCTTTGCCAGAAACCAGAACTCATGCTGCCATTTTGATTAGCCATAAAATCCCAAGAGGCAATATGGGACATGGGATTTTGATATTCTATCAGTTGGATTCTTAGCAGAGGGATCAAGACTTTATCTGACGATTTTATAGTAAGAGTCACCCTATCCCTACATGTTTAAGCAGTTGGAAGTAAGGGAAGCAATATGAGCCTGGGGAAATAGATGAAGAAGGGAAAAGAAGCACTTATACTGTTAGATTGTATGCATGCATATGAATTTCAATGGACTTGTGGTGACTGATGATAAGTAGACCATCATCTTATCTCTCCCATCTAGGACATGGCTGCCTCTGTGTGTCATTGCTCAACCTTTGAGCACCTAATTAGTCTTTGTTTTAAGCAGCACCTTGGATGTACTCTGAGAGATGAATGACATTGACACATATTCATGAATTCATTGATTTAGTTATCCATTCAACAAACATTGAACACATACTAATTGATATATTTATAGGGACACAAAACAGAATGAGAAGTGGTCCTTATCTTCAAAAGATACATTGCTTTCTCTTATGTATATTGCATATACTGTGTGCTAGGTACTATGTTAAATGTTTTATAACTATTAAATTAGTTACTCATTTGTTCAACAAAGTTTACTCAGGACCTACTCTGTGTTAGGCATTGTGCTGAGTGCAAAGACGAAATGATACACAAGTTGGATATGGTTCCTGGCCTTAGAGATATTGGTGCCTTTTGGGTAAGGAAGAAAATTAAACAAAGAAACACAGTGTGTTTAACTTGTGCAATTCATTTTGGCCGCTCAGCATTTGATTTTCTTTCTACATGAAGAAATGCCTTATCAGTGTGGATGGAGCAAAGACCTCTAACTATAAAAGCTAAAAATGCTGGGTATTCTTTCCCAGCACCACTTGCAGCTATGTTACAGGCATGTCACCCAAGTTTTGCCAAGCAGACAACACCTTGCTAGAATTTGAGTAGGTTCTGCCTCAAGGAAGAGACAGGGCACTTTATTTCTCTGGTGGTGGTTGTGATGGTGTTAACATTGTCTGCATCAAAATCTCTCAGGAACATAATTTTAGCTAGTTTTATTTATTTGTTTCTTTCCACTTCCTTTATGCCAAATTCACCGGCCTTCCAGTGATGCCTGAGCTTCTTATTAGTCTTGTAACAATTCCTTTTCTTTTTGGTCAGTGTGAATCACCACCTGTTGTGTGGAACCAGGTACTCTGACTATATCCACTGTGACATGGGAAGGACAGACATCATCGATGGTATCATCAATGTACAGAGATTACTGCCCTACTAAAGCAATGGACAACAACACTTGCATCTTAAAGACAAGTAGGAATTATCTGGGGTAAAGGTATCAGAGGAAGGAGCCAGAAAATGGATAACAGGCAGAGGAAACAGCACATTTGAAAGCCCAAGGCACTGCTCTGAGGTAGGAATTCTTAGGCCTATTTTTACATTTGAGAAAACTGAGGCTAGCAAGCAGTAAATCCAGGGCTGACTGTAAAGTTCAACCACTGTGGCTCTCTTCCAGTTGAAGCCTGGAAATATATTTACACCAGTGGATTCCAGTACTAATTTTTAAAGAACTTTTTATTTTGGAGTGTCTGTGTACAGGAAAGTGGGCAACCCCTAAAGGTACAGCTTAGTAAGTAATCACAGGGCATTCATTTAACTATGACTGATCAAGGATTTAGAACACTGGACAGCCCAGAAGATTTCCATCTGGCCCTTTATAATCAATACCCTTCTTTCCTCTCTAGAGGTAATTTCCATACTGACTTCTAACACCATGGTCATCATACCTGGTTTTCGACTTTGAATAAATGAAGAAAATATCATATTATTTCATGTGTCCTCCCTAACTCAATATGAGGATCCTAAATTTCATGTATGTCTTTGTAGCTTGTTCATTTACATTGCTGTATAGTATCAATTGCATAGATTCATTTATCCTTTAGAGTTGATGGGCATTTGATGATTTTCAGATTATGTTATGGCCATTACAAATCATGCTGCTAAAGACATTCTCATTCATGTTTCTTCTTGGGTAAATGAATTTGTTGAAAATATACCTAAAAGTAAAACTGCAGACCACAGAGTGTGTTGTATTTTGAGCTTTAGTGGATAATACCAAACAGTTTTCTGAAATTGTTAAGGCAATGTAACTTTCCATGTGCACTTTCCATTTGAAAGTTCCAGTTCCTCCATGCTCTGCAATGTGTGGTATGGTTAATCTTTTTTAACTTTAGCCATTCTGGTGGGTGTAGTGCTATACCACTGTGATTTTAATTTGCATTTCCCTGAAGACTTATGATGTTGAGAAATTTTTCATACGTTTATTGGCCAGAACCTCAGTGCTATTTATCAGACGGCCACTTCCTGGCATGTATTTTAGGGTAAAGTGCCTTATGGATGAATCCATATGATTTCCAAAGATAGTGCAGTCTTTTTTTTTTCTATTCCCCAAGGTCATGGTTTTAATTATTTCTCTTAAGATAGATGGGGCACCTGGGTGGCGCAGTTGGTTGAGCGTCCGACTTCAGCCAGGTCACGATCTCGCGGTCCGTGAGTTCGAGCCCCGCGTCGGGCTCTGGGCTGATGGCTCAGAGCCTGGAGCCTGTTTCCGATTCTGTGTCTCCCTCTCTCTCTGCCCCTCCCCCGTTCATGCTCTGTCTCTCTCTGTCCCCAAAAAAATAAACATTGAAAAAAAAATTAAGATAGATACCTTCTAGATTTGTGGGGCTCTATTCTTTCTCAGGAAGTGACTCTCTTGGGGCTAACTTTCTATATGTAGAGTTGGTTCAGTAACTGTTGAAATTCAAGGACAGACTGAGGAAAAAGCCACCGAGGCCCTTGACTGGGTCACTAATGGTCTCTTGAATGTTGTTTGGCAAACACTGGCCTCAACAATATTTGTATTTTCCCACACGTTCACTGGGCAAAAGTCTCAATGGACATGTTACTGTGAATTTATGATTCTCTTTGAGGGGTTTGGGTTAGTTCTGTAATAAAAATTCCGGCATATGGAGACATACGTCTGGTTCCCACACATTTAAGGCTATAGAGAGCATAGCTACATTTTCTTAAGGTCAGCTTACTGATGTCTCCAAAGATAAAAGGCACCTTCTGATTGAAGGCTTGCTCTGAAAATATTTTTGGCAAAGGATTTCCAAGTTCCATTCTCCTGGGATGATCAAATTGAGTTCTGTTTTGTCTGTTGTTTTGAAAAACTCACTTTGGCAGGGAAAAGGGTTTATTGCAGGCCCCTCTGCTTTGATTTTAAGATTTTATAATTAGAGGCAAGAAGAAGACAATTGTAATCAATGAAAACAATTCACTCATAACACGGAGTCGGGTACACACATATAAAAGAAGCCAATAACAGAAATTACAGCTTTGCTCTTGGGTTTTGCCAAAGGTTTCTTACACTTAGAGGTTTTTAGTCAGGTTAAGTCCATGACCTCTACTATTTTTAGCTTTAAACCATAAGATACTGATACGATTCTAGCCTCTTGCGCCAATGTCATGATGTCCCCAATCTCTCAAAGATATGGACATTAACTATTCACAAGATTTTGAACAAAGCTCCTTTCTATTAGTCAGGATTTTGTTTGTAAGCAACAAGCCCTAACTATAGTTATCCTAACAATGGGAGAATTCATCTAAGGAATATCAGAGGCTTACAGACTTAGCAGGAAGCTGTGAACTAGACTTGGAACATGGACTAGATTCTAGAAAGCTGCAGAGAGTTGAGTATCAAAGATCATAGCAATGGTCATATGGTAGAAAGGTCAGTTTGTCATGATGCTGGGCCCACTGAAGTCTCTCTCCTGGAAAATACATTTCAAATAGCAACACACAAAGGATGGGTGTTGGAGTTGATTCATCTTATTGCGGGAATTGTGTGAATAAATTCTCTTTGATTTCTACTCTCCAAAAGCTGGAACTGTCCTGATTCCTGTCTTTCCCTGTGCACCATTGTCCATCTCTTCCATGTACATGGTGAATTACCAAATATTCTTCCAGTCAGTGATTTCAATGGCTGTTGGCGAGAGTTTTCTCTTACTTGAAACCAAAATCTCTAACAGACACTAATGATGGTAGATGTGGCCCAGGCTTGTGTTCTGCTTTGAGAAGGATGAGAGAGAAGATGCCTCCCTACTTGTAGTGAAACCAGAAGGCTCATGCGGTCTAAGGACAGGTCCTGCAAGTGGTCTCCTTTATATCTTCATATGAATCACTCCTTGTAGTCACACACGAAGGCCCTGCAGAACAGGGTGATTTGAGCACAGTGGGCCCTCTAAAGATAGTTTAGGCCATCAATTATCAGTTTTGCAACTGGGGTCTCAGCGTTCCAGGGATTCTCAGTAAGTGTTTAAATGGCTAGTGGGACAATGAGAAAGGGGTTTCCTCTACCACTACATTTATTCAGAGTCCTTATACTATTATCATTTTATATATTGGGATTCTAAGATTTGTCCTTTAATAAACCCTTTGCATTTCAAAAGCACTGCAGTGAACTGTCATTATCCATTAACACTTCATTTTAATTCATTTATTAGTTTATTGTAAGAAGAGGAAATGATACTTACTGGGTTCTGACTGAATTGCAAGCATTGGACCAATTCTTCACCTATGTAATCCCATTTCATTCCTTACTAGCATGAAAGTCAGCTCACCTGTTGGCCATTCATTAATCACATTTATCATGAAATTCTTCTCTTACAAATTTGGCCCTAAGTTTGTCTGTTTTATTAGCTTCTTAAGGGGCTGGAGTTAGACTGGGTTGATCCTCATTAGTATTTGTTTATTAAAAAACTTTGCTTAAGTTTTGCTCTTATGTTTATTGTTTCCTTCCACCTGCTTGATTTTCTCTGTTATTCTTTTTCAGGTTTTTGAGGTGAACATGTAGCTCTTTGGTTTTTAATTTTTCTCTTCCTTCATATATGTTTTTAAGGTAATACATTTTCCTTCAAGGAGAGCTTTTACTCTGTTACACATCTGGGGTTTTGGGTCAGTTCTTTCTGTTTTTCTTTTTTTGTTTATTTTTGAGTGAGAAAGAGAGACAGAGTGTGAGTGGGAGAGAAGAGAGAGAGGGAGACACAGAATCCAAAGCAGGCTCCAGGCTGTGAGCTGTCAGCACAGAGCCTGATGCGGGGCCCCAACCCATGAGCCATGAGATCATGACATGAGCTGAAGTTAGAGGCTCAACTGACTGAGCCACCTGGGCACCCCTTGGGTCAGTTATTTTTAAAAAATTTCTTTTGCTTTCTTTTTTACTAAATGCTAACAGAAGAATGTTTTACAATTTCTGAATGTATTTGGGGCCATGGCTATCCTATTTTCTTGAGTTCTAATTTTATTATACTCTTGTCAGAGAACACAGTCCGTATGACATAGATATTTTATATTTGCTCCTTTGTTATCTGTAGGACTTAGATTCTGTAATATTTGTTGCCTCCTATAAGTTGAATGTTTGAAAATCTATGTTGCACACACATTTGAAGAGAAACAAAAGTAATATTGTAGGTTGGGGTTCTAAATAGGAATTACAGCAAACTTGTTAATTATGTTCATAGCATTTATATCCTTAGTTGGGGCATAAATATTTACAATTGTTAGATCTTCTTGAGTGATAGAGCCTTTAATTATGATATGATGCTCTTCTTGATGTCTTATTACAGCCTTTGTTTTAAAATCTAGTTTGGGGGCGCCTGGGTGGCGCAGTCGCTTAAGCGTCTGACTTCAGCCAGGTCACGATCTCGCGGTCTGTGAGTTCGAGCCCCGCGTCGGGCTCTGGGCTGATGGCTCAGAGCCTGGAGCCTGTTTCCGATTCTGTGTCTCCCTCTCTCTCTGCCCCTCCCCCGTTCATGCTCTGTCTCTCTCTGTCCCAAAAATAAATAAAAACGTTGAAAAAAAAATTAAAAAAAAAATAAATAAAATCTAGTTTGTCTGATATAAGTATGGCTACTCCAGCTTTCTTTTGACCTCCGTTAGTATAACAGATCGTTCTGCAGCCCCTCACATTTAATCTGCAGGTGACTTTAGGTCTCAAATGAGTCTCTTATAGGCAACATATAAATGAATCTTTTTTTTAACCATTCTGATAATCTCTGTCTTTTGATTGGAACATTTAGTCCATTTACATTCAGTGATTATTGAAAGAAATGAATTTAGTGCTATTGTATTACCTGTAGAGTTGGTGTTTCCTTATTAATTTTCAGCTCTTCAGAGAGTGCTTTCTGAGCCAGATGTGTTACATCTCCCTTAGTGATTGTAGACGGATCTTTTTTTTTTTTTTTTTAGTTCTATTAACCTTTGACTTATATTCTGGAATTCTGTTAGCCATGTATAGGCTCAGAATAGTTCCATCTTCCTTTTACCATTACATAACATCCTTGTCTCTTACTGATTCTTTCATCCTTGTCTATATCATGTGATATTCATATTTTCTACAAGAGCTGGTTTTGATTAATGTTGGCTTTCTATTTATATATTCCTTTAGTTTCAAATTTTCTACGCCATTATGTTTTACACACATCATTTGTAAGCTATGAAATTTGTTTTATTTTTACCTACATCTGAGAACCTGTGCAGGGAAACTGGCAAATCGTATTCATCTTTTTAAATGTGATTACTAATAAATTGGGATTTATTGTTACTACCTTTCTTTGAGCTTTTTCTTTGCCATGACTTTTTTTTTCTTTTCTTGCTTCTATAAAACTGGTTGAGAGTATATAGGTTCATAGCAGAGATGGGATTTATTCTTTAAAACATTTTTTAAATGTTTCTTTACTTGTGAGAGAGAGACAGACAGGCAGACAGAGTGTGAGCAGGGAAGGGGCAGAGAGAGAGGGAGACACCGAATCTGAAGCTGACTCCAGGCTCTGAGCTATCAGCACAGAGCCCGATGCGGGCTCTTGAACTCACGAACTGCGAGATCATGACCTGAGCCGAAGTCAGACGCTTAACTGACTGAACCACCCAGCCGCCCTGGGATTTATTCTTTATAGTGCTGGGAGTAGAGATCCCCTAACTGGAGTGAGTGCCAGGCCATATGGTAGGGACAGTCACAAGTGGCTCCTCTCCAGTGGCTTTTGTATTCTGCCACACAAACTTTTCAAGCTTCCACAGAAGGATTATTTTCTTTAGTTGTATCTTCATTCATTCATTCATTCATTCATTCATTCAACTAATATTGACAGAGGGCCTGATAAGCACTAGGTTTTGTATGAGGTGCTTAAGGACACGTGTTGAATACATGTGGTTTCTACAGTCTAGGAGGGGAGCCATTCAATGCATTTACAGATATAAAAGTACAAATTTTATTGTGAGCTGTAAGGAAATAATTTGTGTGCAGTGAGAGAAAACAATAGAATGGGGTTTACTCCAACCTAGTAGCTAGGTTATTTGAAAGGATGAAATTAAAGAAGAGGTAGAGTGGGAGATGTGGCAGGGTCTGAAAATTACTCCCAGTATGTATTCCTTCATTCTTCCTTAGCAATATAATCCGAGTTTAGGTAGACAGACCACTCAGAGCAAACCTATCTGAGAGTCTTCCTTGAAGTTGGGTGTGACCATGTGAGAAACATTCTGGTCAAAGGGGAGCAAATGGAAGTGGTATGCCTGACTTCTGGCAAGTGTCCTTAAGGGGAAGGTCATGACCTTTTCCTTTCTCTCCTTCCAGGTGCGTGGAATGAAGCGATGACAGCTGGAACCAGAGGAGAGCTCCTGAATCATGATGTGAACTTGAGAACAGAGGCCCAGAAAGGTGACGTCACAAGAAAGACAGTAGGAGTAGGAGTTCTGGAACGGTAGAATCCTGTTCCAGCCCCATTTTATCCACGAAGATTTTTGCATGAAAAAGAAATACATTTCTACATTTTAAACCTTTGCTATTTTGGTTTCTGGTAAACTCTCTGCTGAAAGCATAGAGGATTTCAGGCCCAAGGGAACAGAATTCTTTAGAGTAGTGACTCTCAGACTTTAGCACTTAAAAAAAAAGAAAAAAAAGAAAGCACATGGAGAGCTTGTTAGAACACAAACTTCTGGGTCCTATCCCCAGAAATTCTGATGTTGTATATCAGCCATAGAATCTGAGAATATGCATTTCATATAACCTCCCAAATGATACAGAAGACCCTTGGACCACACACTGTTCTAGGGCTCTGAGTCAGAAAAGAGTTCAGCACATTTAAGGAACTGAATCAAGGCTAGCTTTAGAGAACAGTGGGAGGCATGGACGAAGGTTGGAAAGGTAGGTAGATGGCCACATTATGCAAAGCTTTGTAGTCCAGAAAGGGAATGATTTTCTTCTAAGTTAAGTGGGTATCTACTGAAGAATATTGAGCAAGGAAGTGACCATATTTAAGGTTATAAGGTCATTCGGTACTCTATGGAAAATGGACTGCAAAGGGGTCTAAGATGTTATATCAGTAGACAAGTAGACAAGGCCAGATACTCTGGCCAGGGTTGTAGCAGTAGAGACAGAATCAAGATATATTTTGGAAGTAAGAATAACAAATACTTTGCTAATAGATTCAATGTGTGGAATAAAGGAAGAGGAGGAATTGGGAAGGAGGACGACTCCCAGGTTTTTGTTTTGAGTAAATGGGTGGAACCTTCATACGATACGCTGAGTAGATTCCTATGCCACTGACACACAAGCCAGAATTTCCAGGGATGGTAGTCTACCACTCCCATTTGTGGCACTTTTAGGAGATGCCAACTTTCAGATTATCCCTCCAGTCCAAGCTATTCACTGCAATTGCCCAATAAGCCTCTGGGTGGGTTGGCCCCACCCACATGACATCTCTTCATAAGCACTTGTGCCTTAGATGTGGTTTGGAATTATTTTGTCTGTTTTCCAGAGATGATCTCCAGGGTTTTGTTTTTGTGTGTGTGTTTGTATATGTTTATGTTCCCTTTGGCAGGATACAGTGTGATTCTTCAATCACAGGGCACAAAGAGTTCTCAGAGTTCTATAGTTCTGGAGGTGTCTGATGTCTTGGCCAATGTGTACAAATGGTCTGTTTTCCTGCACATTTCAATTCTAATTCACCTCATTACGGAATGACTATCACAAGAAGAGTCATTAAATTTTCTCTGGTCTTACTTCCCATAACTGTTGCTGCTCATAGAATAATTGTTCTTAATCCTTAACAAGGCCCTGTATGATCCGGTTCCTCCCTACTCCTCCAGGCTCATCATCTACTTTTCCCCCAATTTCTTTCCACTGTAGCTACTCTGAACTTCTCTCATTTTATACATTCAACTTGCTCTCTTCTGCCTTGGCAATCCTGTGGAAGCTAATCACTATTTATAGAAAACATTTCCCCGATGGTAACCTAGCCAGTCCCCAATGATTCAGCTCAAATTTGAATAAATGACACTATGTCAGCTTTTTTCTGTGGCTCCCCAATACCCTTTCCCATCCCCTGAGATTGGATAGTCCTCCTTCTTAAATGCTCCGGAGGCTACCTGAACAGTTATTTTGCTAACTTACCATAAGTTAGTTAATTATCTATAGTACTAGTTTCATTATTACTTACTACTTATCATCTCTGGTTAACTATAAATGCTATGAGGACAGAGACTGCATCTGTCTGCCTTGGCTTTGTATATCCTCAGTGCCTGGCATGCAACATTTTCTCACTAAATATTTGTTGGTTCACATATTGATTTCAACAAATGAGATATATTTATACTTTAACTTTAGAAAGAACCATCATATACTTTTAGCAGCTCAGATTATTTTTAACTCTGAGATTATGCATGGATTAAAAATCTGTATTCCAGTGCATCTGGTGGGCAATGTAATAGAGCTTCCCACATTTCCATATTGCTGCTTCTTTTATTTCCAACAATTTCAAACTGAGGTTTATCTTCAAAAAAATTATTTTCAGGAAAATTATTTCTCTGTTTTGTTCCTTACCAGTTTTAAAATAGGGTTCTTTTCTATTTAAAGATTCCTTCCCTCATTCCTGTTTCTTTTTCCCTTAATCAGGAGTACTTTCTCTGGACTTTATTTTGAATATTCTTCTACAGTCAAATATTGTCAATTCTTAAACACTGTCCCCCCACTTCAAAAGAACAAATAGGAATATTCTCTACAAACTACCCACCCATTCTGTGTTTTTTGTCAGTTCCCTAGATGAAAGTTAACTGCCTCTATCTTCAGATTGTAAAATTTCTCTAGCTGGGAGGTTTTTTGCTCTGTGTACTTTTATGACATTTGTAAGCATTAATGATATGCTACAGCATTGTGTAGAGTACTATAACAGAGAACTACATATTAGGGAAAAATTAAGGCCATCAAGGCTGTCATCAGGCCTTAGGAGAACTGCTGATATCTCAAATGTGTTTGGGATTTCTATAAAATTTGGTTTGGCATTTATACTGAGTTCCAAATAGTTTTTATCTCTCTCATCTTATGATTACCCCAATTATTGTACTCTGGTTTTCCATTTTGCAGAAGAAATCAGCAAAAAGAAATTTCTACATCAGGTCGGAAGTGGTAAAACCAAAATTAGTCTTTTTGCTTTTTCAGTTTAAAAAGTGAATGAATAGAAATACCTTTAGCTGCTCAATCTTCCCAAATGGTTGAGATGATTAAAATGGAAATGTCAACTAATACCTCAAAAGAGAAAAAGCTAAAAGATGTTGATTTTCTAAAAGGCTAGAAACTGATAAGTCCTGTGGCTCTTTTGGTATAATGCTCCCATGCTCACAACATTCCTGGAGAAGAGAAATTATCTCTAAGCAGAAAGTAAGAAGACAGGTGTGGTAAAGTAGGTAAATTGCTTCAGGTCTTCTGGTTGGAGAACTATGGGTATGAGAGATAAATCTATATCTGAATGTTTCATCATTTGTGCTGTTACTAAGACATGGATAATTCAGACCAGGTATCTGCCCTCATGGAGCTTAGATTCTGGTAGAGGATGGGTCTGTAAACCAATACAAACCAAACCATTAACAAGATGACTTGAGAGATCTAGGGGCTGGAAAAGTATCCAATGGGACAAAGCAAAGAAGAGCAAGCTGATGTAGGTAGTAGGGCTGAGGGGGTACTACCTCATGATCATTTAAAAATTATTTTTAGATTTCTTTGTTACAAAAAAATTCAAATATAAAAGTAGAGAGAACAGGAAAATGAACTCCCATGTGACTATAGCCTCCTTCAGCAATGTCAACTTATGGTCAATCTTATCTTCTCTCTGTCTCCACCAATTCTGCCTGATTATTTCATTTATAAATACTTCATCATGTATTTCCAAAAGACAACCATTTTTTTTCTTTTTATACAAACACCACCACCATTATCACATCTGGACAGAACTTAATAATTTATGATTTGATTTTAGAATTTACATTTGAGGGAAGGTCTATTGGAGGAGGTACAACTTGATGAGATCCAAGTGAAAGAAGGAGTGAGCCTTGACAAGATATGGGGATGGTACCAAACTTGTATTTTTTGGTGTTTGTTTTTTATACAAATTCAAAATTTTATAGCTAGAGGGAAAAATAATTGATTCCTCAAAATAAGTTGTTGTTATTCTTTGTCAAACATGACGCTCACAGAACATTTTTGACAAAGGAACAAAAGATCTATATATATTTTTGGTGCAAGGTTTGTTGGCTTTTTGTCTTTTTTTTCCCTGTCTTCAGGTGACAGATAGACATAGCTGAATCAATGAAGGACAATACTTGCCTAAAATGTGCAACATAAATATAGAAATCCTATGAACAGAAGATTCAAAACCAGTACTGGAACAAAACCAGCTCTGAGCTCTGGTGAATCTTCTGTGTAGAAGGCCACATCTGAACGACCAACAAAGTCTTTCAGCTGCTTCCTTGTTCCATAGCTGGCCAGACTACAGATCTTGCTGGCTGGCGTTTTCATTATTCCTCCTTTGAAGATCTCTTTAACCACACCTTTCTGGAACCGAGGGACAAGAAATACTCTTTAAAAACCGTTGGATTACCACGTTGAGAAGCATCTTTGTGCTTTCTTCTTCTTTTTCTGGATGAAGATCAGCCAAACACAGAAGCAGCATTAATGTTCCTTTGCTGGCAGTTCCATCCAACCTCCCAGGGGAAGGCATTTTGCCAAGTTCTTCTCTGCCCATTTGAAATTCAAATCCCTGAATAAGCCTCAGTGCCACCTTTGTCCAGAAACCTCAAAAGCCCCAGTCCATGTCAATCTGCCTTGAAATTATAAAGGGACATATTACTGTGTAGGAAGATAAGCTGTGTTGAAATAACATCCAGGGTGGTTGTTAAATAAATTCAGGAAAACCAAGACATTCACTGTTAAGCCGAGACTCTGTCCTCAACTCACCTCCCAGGCAAGAAGTGGGCAGAGAAGCCACATGCTGGAGGTAGACACTCTTGAACTAATGACTTCAGTGGCTATTTGACTTAAAAATAATGTAACTTGCCAACTTCTAGAAGCTTATGAGCTGTTGTTTCAGACATCTCCACAGGTGTGATTAAAGCTTCAGCTTAAGAAAATTGTAGTTAAGATGGGAGAAACTTGGGTCCATTTTCTAGCTCAGAGATTCTGTTGCTGTGTGGCCTCAGCATGTTCATTCAGGACCATCCCGAACTTTATTTTCCCTATTCACAAAATGGGACCATTCAGATTGGATTATACAGTTGTTTTTAGGATAAAATAAGCATGGGAAGATAGTTTCAGAAGTAAAGGTCCAACGTAATGTAAGGGTTAAAGATCAGATATACACTAAGAAGCCATGCGGCTACACTTTCTGACTGCTAAGGGATTTGTTTGAAGCCTGTGGCCCATTTGATTTTGAAGGCATTTACCAGGCACCTATTCTGTATTAGCATGTTTTCCCTGGTGCCATAAAAACGTGTCGGTGTGGGGGTGTGGGGGTGTGGGGGTGGGGAGACAAGAAAAACACAAACAAAATGATGAAACAGCAATACATTGCACCATGAATCCTTGAGCAAGGTTAACCTCTCCAAGCCTGAGTTTCCTTATTAATTAAATTTCTCTGACAGAGAAACCCCCATAATTTTATCTACTTTAAAAAAGACTTTAAATTTTTTCTTCCTCAATAAAGGCAGTAAAATTCTGATTTTTTCCCCATCAGATTTAAGAAGAGTGGATTTTTTTTTTCTGCTGATAATAAGAACCATGAAGGTTGGTGAAAAGGAATTGCTGTATAAGATTAACAGGGCAGCAGTTTTAGGAAGGAATGGAAGGAGGAAGGGCAGTAGATAGGAGGCCTCAGACACTATTTTGATGATTCCCAAGACAGAGGCATGGAATTGTGATTGAAAAGGATGATGAATGATGGAGTCAGGTCTCAGAGGACAGAAGGGCAAAGACCAAGAATGTAGGACTTGGTGGCATACATGTACTACCCTTTCTGTAGACGAGGGTGGTAGGCACCATCCGATCATGGAGGTCTTTCCCACTGAGCAAGTGCAGCAGACGTCATGGCCTCTGACTCACACTTAGTGCATGTCATGTACTCTTTTTAGAGATGGAGAAGTTAGTCTCAGAAGGGAGGAGCATGACTTTTCTGGAAGCAGGTGCTAACAAAGAGACAGAGGTTGAATGAGTGTTCTCAAGATGAAAACAGCTGGATAATCTCAACTGCCTGTTCCATATTGGAATCTGGCTTAGGACTTGAGCTCACAGGATAAAAATGATGAGGGGACAGGAGGGAGTGAGGAACAGAGAGAAGGTTTGGATCAGTCTGCAGTATATCAATGACAAAGATATTTTGAGCAATTATTATAACTAGGCACTGCATTGGGTGTTTTGCATGTCTTTTCTCATTTAATCCTTCCAATGACTTGGTGATATTAGTCATGTTATTATCTCCATTGTCTAGATGAGGAAACTGAAGTTAAGTAGCCAAAATCATTTAGCTAGTAAGTGGCAAAACTAAGATTTGAGCCACATTGTATGATCCTGGAGCCCAAGTATGGAGCTCAAGTGAGGATTTTGAATATGTTAAGGAAACAAGAAGTGGATAAAACCCAATGAAGGAGAAAAAGCAAATGCAATGGATGTTGCATTTGTACCCAGGGCTTCATATTTATTTAGTCTCAAAAATATGTTTTTATGGTAAATAAAACTGGAAAAGTGAAACCACTTCTTTGACACAAACTATGGACACAGTTTTGACTGTTGGCTGTGTTTGATAAGGAAGAATACTTCTCTGTGTATCTAAAGGAGAGCTGATTATAAGTATTGCAATGGAAAGTTGTCTCTTCAGAGAAAGAGAGACAGAGAGAGAAAGAGCACATGAGCAGGGGAGGGGCAGAGAGAGAGAGAGAGAGAGAGAGAGAGAGAGAGAGAGAGAGGGAGAGAATGAATCCCAACTCTCTCTCTCTCTCAAGCAGGGCTTGAACTCACAAACCATGAGATCATGACCTAAGCGGAGATCAACAGACGCCTAACTCAATGAGCCACCCCGGCACCCCCAAAAGTTGTCTTCTCAACAATGTCCTCCTTAAAGTTATCTGTTGATTGTGGACAAACGGTGATATAGAGTGCTATAGAGTCCATCTGTGTGTGCATCTGTGGAAACCTACCTGTGTTACATTGTCTAGTCATTCTGCTAAAAACAGCTGGACATGACACGAAGAATTATCTAACCACAAAGCAGCTAAGCGATTACCTAGAGTGGTTTGGTTGTCATATCATATTCCTTTGATTCCTTCCTATTTTTGGCTTTCAACTTTCATTCCAATGAACCATTTAGTGAGGCTCGTAGTGGAGCTTATTTATTCCTCATAAAATAGGAGGACTTTATCACCAGATGTGATATTGTAATGTTATAAATGTGTCAGATGTCCAAAAGAAACACACCACTGGTGCAATATCACTCTGCACTCACATATCTGTTAAATAAGACCATCTTCTGTTGGATGGTGGCTTTCAAAAACATTCCCTTTCTCATTCAACAGTGCAGAGCATCCATGCAGTCAAATGTTTATTTATTATACAATTCATGCCTCTGAGGAGTCACTCTTTGTTTCATGTTTCTTATCAGTGTCAATTGTAATCAATTACTTGTATAAAACTATAGAACACCTAATTTATGACATGATGACACACAGTAGATACAGCGTTTCTATCTAGAATTGAACTGAACCCCTGCATGACTTTTCTGCCAGAGCCAGGAAAGGGCTCTGGGGACAGAACCAAGATGAATAAAGCATATTTTCTTTTTCTTAGCCCCCTTTCCTAACAAGTTCAACTTTTAGAAATAACATTGGCTAGCCAATGAAAACAGTCCTTTGATAAAGGCTAAGAATTTAAGATAAAAAACAGCTGGGCAGGTTTTTTTTTTATATGAAAGGAAACAACTTTGAACTACATAGACAATGTCATTTAAACCCAAACAGATGTGGTTTAATCTTGTTTTTGATCCTCTTATAGATTTTTCTCAAAATGCCTGCATATGCATAGAAATGATGACTTTCAGATGTTTGAACATAATTTGTCTCTGTTAGAATATCACCTTGGTACATAGATCATGTACACCAAATACTCCCAGTCTTTGAACACGGACAGCAGGGTACCAGGGAGAATTTATGTGGGTCTTTTGGTTTTGCCCACCAATTTGGTAAGAAACTAAAAGGGGAGGAAAAAAAAAAGCAATGGTATCCACATACTGTCATTTTCAAAACAAGAGTCACATGTGTTCTCCATGACTTCAGTAAATCATGGCGATAGTTTTAGATCCTAACACTCAGAAAGGCTTTCAAGATGAATCCCATCACGTGAATGCTCTAAAAATAACACACTGTTGATTTGTGGACCATTTCGTGTCCTCATTGATTATTACCCACGTATCATATGATATCCTCATGTATTAAGGTTTTCCCATCCCATTGCTGGAAAAAGAAACCACTGAAGCAAAAACTATGTTAAAATATACAATGTCATCAGTCAGACTGTCAAGGAACCCACTAAAATATACTCAAACCCACTTTCAACTTCAAAGGCTATTAAAGTTGTTACCGCAGGCATTAGCCCAAAGATTGAAGGAAGGGTTGTGCAGATAGAAATTTTATACATTTTTCTCCCTTTTCTTCTTCCTCCCTTTCTCCATTTGAATGAATATAATGAAGTGGTGGGGATAGTCTGTGAAACACGTGGAGAGACTAAATATCATGAGAAGGAATAGAACTCTGGGGACAGAAGGCACTGGGTAATTAACACCCAGCTCTAGCAAATGACCTTGGGCAAGAACAGGGACACCACTGCTCCTATTTAAAAGCCTTGCCTTCAAGGTGTCTCCTCCTTGCTGTCTACAATTGTCTCCACAGTCACAGCCCTTGAAGGTATTTAAAAAATCACATCTGGGCCAACAGAAAATGAGATGCCCATATTTATTTGAAAAATTCTGAAAGGATCATTGAGTGTGTGTGTGTGTGTGTGTGTGTGTGTGTGTGTGTATACATGTGTATGGCATGTGGGGGGGGAGTGAACAAAGGGGTAGATGGAGATGAGGTGCACTAATGGCACTGATGGGCTTATGCTTGATCATTGGGAAACCAGCCCCATAACTCCAATCAAAACACAAAAGACAGGTCCAACTTTTAAGCAAACAGTTCTAGAACCTTGTTGGTTCTTTGGCAGCAAAGTGTTGTTCTGTGTAATGTCTCTCCCCATCAAAACCCACCTCAGGGCATAAGTGCAATGTGAGGTCATTTAGAGCCACAAGCTAATCTACAAGAATCATCTGGCATCATATGCGAATGCTTATTATTTTAAAAATGCAGTTCTGTTTATACTGTTGGAGTCTCTAAGTCCTCTTCATTATCCATTCATGCTGTCTGTCTGGATGTGTTTTCTGATATTTGTGTGAGGACGTTGCCTCTGCTCAATGTGACTCAGGGAGAAAATATTAGGCTCCGATGCCCTATGTTGTCATGATTCCCATGCCAGGGGCTTCAGGAATGATGTTTCCCACCAAGAATTACAGTAGCTGCCAAGGGATGGAGGAGGCAGGCACTGGCCCAATTACAGAGCAGCTAGTGAGAGTTCCAGAGGCTTTGTGGAAATCCAACTGACTCCTGGGGCAGTGGGGAAAGGGCGAGGAACTAGAAGAGGCATGGGGAAGAAGCATGCCTCCTGCATCAAAGATGCTTGGATCCTGAGCCAGGAGAGGAGGGAAGTCAAGGAGGCTGCATCCACTCTGGTGAATAGTTTTAGGAGTGAAACACGGAAAAGGAAGAATGGAAG
Source organism: Prionailurus viverrinus (assembly GCF_022837055.1). NCBI lineage: Eukaryota > Metazoa > Chordata > Mammalia > Carnivora > Felidae > Prionailurus > Prionailurus viverrinus. The sequence goes on from NC_062562.1 coordinate 40,331,501, forward strand.
GGATACATGTGACACACTAGGGGGCAGACAGATAGATGGAGAAAAGTCGCTGGACAAGGGGGCCACAGAACTGGGTTCTAGCACTACAATTCATTCAGTGTGTGATTTTAGACCAATTATGTCCACTTTTATTATGTATCTTGTGTAAAAGAAGACCTCCAACTAGCAAATGTTCTGAGACTCATAGTCTTTGTCACTACTTGTGATTTGAAAAATGCACACCTCTAACTCATACTATTTCAGCTCTATGCACAGCAGAAAAGAAAAAGGGGAGGGGGGGAAGGAGAGAGGGAGACAAGGGCCTGCTTTCCACTCTGGAAGGGCATGTGTGGTGTGGCTTCAAGGAAATGGGTGTCTTTATCTACATTTGGTCTCAGACCCCAGAAGCCTCCCATTCCATGAGAATCTCACCCTGCTGAGTAACATCCTGATGTTTAAAGAGACTTGTGTTAAATCTGAGAGGGGTTTAAATGATTATTTTTTGTACAACATAGGTTCTAATAAGCCAAATACTCCATTTGATACTCAACAAAACACTTGTTACTCTGGTACGATGCTGGAGGAAAAGAGACCCACCAAGAAGGGAAGGAGGGGGTGAAATTATGAGGTCAGTCTTCATCTTAGAGCCTCCGTTTGTGAGGTGAGGACAGTCAAACAAATAGCTAATTTGTACTGAGGTCGTTCTGTGTGCCAGGTACCATGTGGGACATTTTATACATACTCTTTTCTTTTTTACAACAATCTCATGATTCATTCCACAGCTACCTCATTTTACTGCCCACCTACTGAATGCCAAGAACTCTCCTGGACTTCAGGGGAAGAGGAGCAAACAGAAGAAAACAATGATTCTGCTCTTTTGAGGTTGAATTCTGGTTAGGGGGGAGAGATGAGAAACAAATAAGTACATGTGATGTTAGGTGGTGAGAAGCACTATGAGAAGGTAATAAAGAATGCCAGAAGAACAGGTGGGTGGTCAGAGAGGCGTTTCTGGTGAAGTCACAGAAGGAAGGGAGCGAGCCTGGTGCTGGAGCAGAGAAAGCAATCATATTCCCTAGTCTACAGATGGGGAAACTGAGCTTCCCACGGTCTCTCATTTAATAAGCTGTGATGATGCCACTAGATTCCAGCACAGCATCTGCTTCCCATCTTAAAAGGACAGCAAGTCAGAGGAGGGCTGTGAGTACAAGCAAGTCTGGCACTAAAAACTGCATGAGTCTATTAACAACACGCCATTGCTTTGTCTGTGTAATGCCCGAGCTGGCTGGGTTCTTCTACTATACTGAGCTAAGAGAATTGGCAGATTGCACTGGTATTACATAGAAAAGGCACACACTTTCTTGGAGGTCTTTCCCCTTATTTCTTCCACTATTGAACCTCTGGTTACAAACAAAGGGACAGGGAGGCATGGTTTTCACCTAGTATTCACCAAGTGACAGGGGCTCCTCAAAGAGGCTTCAAGGACTTTTTGAAGAGATCACAGGGAGGGTCAATTGGTAGGGCTCATGGTCACTGATGTCTTCTTCACTCAGGGCAGTAGTGGTTTTATCTCTATAATGTACTGGGGCTCTGAAATGAAATTTCTGGGACTAGGATGAAAGTTGAAAAATACATGAAAGCCTTGGTTTCTAGTGTTTTTGAGCCATCTTAAAAATTTGGTTTTAAATGCAAAGTTTCTTAAAAAGTTCCCAGTGGAATGATAACCCTAGGGGATAGCTTTCAAGTTGTGAGAAATGAACGGTGTATGCAAATCTTCTATTGGATGAGAAAGCCAGGTGATCCAAATAACTGGTAAGCAACTCTGATCAAAGATTTGGAGAACCCATGGAAAGAGATCACTGTTACTATACTTTTCTCTGTCCTCTTCCCTAATGAATGTGGTATACACCACACACACACACACACACACACACACACACACACACGCCTATGTGTACACATGTACACACAAAGCATGGGACTGTAAGGAAGTTTTTAAAAAAATACAGAAGCGTCAGGTGAAGAGGGACTTCTTCCACTCTAAACATTTAATAAAATGTATAATTTCCATATGGGCAAAATTAGAAGCCTCACCCATCAGGCGAATCAATAGTAGTAAGAATTGGAAAGAAGTTGTAAAAGCCAAAATTTGGTGTCTAATCCACAGTTTATAGAAAGACCATTTCCTATTATTTCCACTGTTGTGGCTATTTGTTAAAAAAAAATAAGGACTATTCAGAGCTAACAGATAGATGCGTCTGGCTGTGGCATGTGTGCTTGTATATGTGTGAGTGTGGTCTCTGAGAAGAAAGATCTTTTTGCCTCCCACTGTCTTTCTGAAAGGCTTTTGGGAGCAGGGAGTAGGTTCTCACCCAGGGAGTGAGATCAACGGTAGTGGGTTTGCCTTCGGAGACACCTCCTTAAAGGCAGGTTGTTGCCTCTGCACTTGCTCTTTCCCCTGTCCCATGAGCTGGACCTTGGATGTGTAATGTGAGCCATCTTTAATCAGGTGGATGAGAAATCGCACTAGAGGACGACAGAGTCATCTTTCCCTCAAGGGAAAAGAAAACTACATATTTGGATGATTTCTTACAAAGAAGCTACCTACAACCTGGACCCTGTGAGTACCTCTGGAATATTTCAAGAAAGAGAAATAAACCTGTTTTATTTGAGCTACTGTATTTTTGTGTTTTTTCCTGCTTTCTCTGTTTTAGCAATTTATCTTATACTCCAACCAATAACCTATTGGATATAAAATAAAATTAAATGTTGATTTGGCTCCAAATTGCTAAATTTTTGAATTCTCTCTTCAACTGGCCAACACCACCCTCTTAGATCCACAGGGGGGATTAGATAGGTAGATGAGGATTTGACCTCAAACTTTAGTCCTCTACTGAGCTTGGGTTGAATCATACAGAGCAGGTGTTACAAACTCAGTCTGCAAGAGGGGTTGGGAAGATAAGTGCAAAGAAACAAAGCTGACTGGATAGGGTTGCACTCAGTGGAGAATGTGTGACCCATCTAAAGGACTGTTATTCAGAAACATGGGCTTAGTATTTCTTGATATTTTTATCTTTTTAAAAGAAAATGGAAATCTAGATTTATTTATAAAGTCAAATTCATACATTTTAATTAATAGGCTACTTAAAAATTTTTAAGAAAACATACTGTGTGCACCAAAGAACTAATCAGATAACTATTGGCAAGATAAGCTTATTCCAGACCAAGTGTGTATAGCCAGCAAAAGACTCCATCCCAAAAGTAAGAGAGGTTAGCTTCATGTCCTGAGTGGACATGGTATGGGCCATTTGATCAAACAGTTTTGGCCTAAGCTAATAGTTCTGGAATCTGTTTTAGAATCAGTGTTCTAGGTTCCAAACAAAAGAATCATTAGTACCAGAGAAAATCAATAACTTATTGAAATGTCACAATTAAGTAATTGGGAGGTTAGGAAGAACAGGAATCCATGTAACTCCTATAGTCTTGGTTTTTCCAATGAGTAGACACAACATCAACTATCTTTTGATTTTGTCTTTGACATCTTAGCAGAGCTCCATGCTCAAAATAACAACTGCTAAATGGCTCTGAATAAGGGACCGGTTAACTATATATAGTTAATGAGCAGGCTGCAGCCATTGGAAAGAATGTGGTACATCTCCTTGCTACCAGGGGAAATGGGGCACCATGGATGATAGCCACAGAGTAAAGACGAAGAAGATCCACAAGTGAAAAAGAGGGTGCTACTCTTCTAAGAATGGGAAAAATATTCCCGGTTATGCCAAAACATTAAATAGCCATTGTAATAACACTTCCCATATGGAGATTCCTTCCTGCCATTTTGTGAAACAATTTTTTTTTCTGAATCTCACATTTTGAAAAAAGAATGAAGTTTAGAGTCTAGAAAAAGAAAATAGTATTATAATTCTCCTGTGATAATAAAAGATTGACATTACTTAGAGACATTACTCTTCAAAGAAATCCAATGATGTCAATAAGAAGAAAGCAAGAGCAGGAAAAGGTGATGCAAAGTTGAAGGTCAAGGTCAATGTTTCTGGTCACTAGGATGGGGTGAGAAGGAGAGAAGCAATCACAATCTCACTGGTTTTGCTTGTAGCTGGGCCCTGTCCACTCCTAGCGGTGCATTCTTTTGATAAAGTGAATGCTAAGGTTATTCACTTGGTATCCTCTGTAGTCAACCTGTAAGCGGTGTTCAAAGAAACAACAAGATTTGGAATAAAAATAAGTCTTTAAATTGTCAGTTCTATTTAGAGCTGTTAACCTTACCAGATGAGTAGCATGTTAACATTACTTATAGTTACCCAGTAACATTCCTACACGTTTTCCAGTATTTGGGTATTCAAGCTAGACTATAGTTCATTGTGAATATTACTAAATGTATGTATCTTTCTTATTAAGGATTTTTGATATTTCTAATAATGAGTTAGGTTTCATGAGGAATGTTGGATTTATGACTTGGTGTATTCCAAAGAATTCTAATTTTTCCCCCAATTCTCTAACACTAAGTCTGTCGGGAGTTTGGAAACTGCACTTGCCACAGGGAAGAAGGATTGTCCAAAGAGAAAGCAAAGGAGGGAAACAAAGAGAAGGAATGCTGGCCAAGTCTCCTCAAGAGGGAGAGCTGAGGCAGGTCTATACTATCCTAGCCCTAAGAAGTCTCTCTAAGAGAGACTCTTGCAAGGGAAGACCACCGGAGGGGTAGATCACATCAGGCTCCTCCTTTAGGGAGAACTAAGAGAGGAAGAGGATCTGAGTGCATATGTGTGAATTGGGAGAGGGGAGGAGGGAAGGAAGAGAGCAGAAATGAGCTTTCTCAAGGGGCCTAAAGAATCCACTAGAATTCCAACTTTTTTTTTTTTTAGATTGGAGAATTGTCCAAATGTGGATTTGGATGGTCCATCTGGGCTGACCAGACAAGGACCAGCTGGATTTGATTGTCCCCATTCTCCCACTAGAAGTGGGTGCACCTGCACATGATTTCTCACAGGGGAGTGGATCTCTTCTGTCCGGGAGAGGGTGCAGCTGCTCATTGGCCCCAAGGTCTCTAGGAGCTACACAGTTGGTTTCCCAGACAACTGCTATAAAAAGTGAGAGTATGCTGTGGAATTTATCCACCCAAATTCAGGGGAGATCAAAAAGAAAGTTCCCACCTGGTGGGAAAAAGAGCAGCTGAATGAGCCCTTAGGAAGAGGTCTGTTTTATCACTGACTTGGATGACCATTCCGAAGATACACGAAATGAATCTGTGAGTGGAATGAGGCTGAGGTGTACAGTGAATATGTGGCTGTACAACTAGAATGTAGATGGAATTTCACAGGCTGAAACAATAAATGGAATCTACTAATGTTGAACCTCTTATGGATAGTGTGTCAAGTCCCGGCCTTGGGTCCAAACACTGTCCAAGTACGAGCAGCAAAGAGACTTCATAACTTAAATAGACAGAAAATAGTTTGAATGAAGAGTGGACGGGGCAGTCAAAACTTAATATCATATGTGATGAGTTAACAAGAGTAGCTCTTGTGAATATTGAATAAGATACCAGTTGCAGTGCCTGGAATATACTAAGTGTTCAATAAATGTTAGTTACTATTGCTGCTGTGGCCACTGTTGGCTCTTGTTGACAACAGGGTGAAGACAAGAGGAGAGAGTGCTGAACCACTTTAAGGTTTCTGGATTTTCTCTCAACCTTCTGTTACCTCTCGTCTTTTCTTTCATGTTCCTCTTAAATGTTCCTCAGTGCTGTTGGGATGGATCAAAGTAGCGTTAGGAACTGGGTAGGGAGAGGAGCTGTAATCAGGAACCAACCTTAAATCCTTCTCACTGTCTAGGGCCATGTCAGAGGCTTTATATGGATTATGTGATTGAATCATCTCAACATTCCAAAGTTAGCAGTGGTAATTTCCCTATTTACAAACTAAGTCTGTACTTCTCCACAACAAACTAAGGCTCGGAAAGTGGCTTCACTGATATTTTAGAGTTAGGAGGGGACAGAGCCTGGACTTAAACTTAGCTTTATATTCTTATACATGGCTTTCACTTTGTGATTTTGTCCCCACTGTAGCAGCCAGCTTATTCTGGGTCTGCAGCAGGGGTGGTGGGGATTGGGGTGGAAATGGGGGGTTATAGATGGGTTTTGGGTGGTTTAGGGAGGGGAGAAAAGAAGAAAGGGATTAAACAAATCATTTAGATGGCTACATCATTCCCAACAATTAAAAAATGTTCTTTCCCCTCAGAGAGGCTCAACAATAGTATGTTTGCCTTTAGTTCCAGAAAAGGGGTTGTATTTTGGACTTCTCAACTCGTCCCCAGTCTCTGATGGTCCGATGAAATACTTCCAATTTTAAGTGACCCTTCAAAGAAAACTGACCAGTGAGATCAATTGCTAAGTTTTTATTTTCCTTTCTCTTCAACCCAGACAAAGCTATCATGTCCTCAAGTTTTGCTAAAAAGAAAAAGTTTACAGGAAGAAAAATGTTCTTCCTTTGGAGATAAAAATAGCATCTACTCTTTTGAGAGCCAGTCAGCAGCTGGAGGAAATTATTTATCTCTTATCTCAGACCCTTTTCTAAGTCTGCTGGTCACCTTTCTGTTTAATTACTTTTGCCATTATGATTTAAAACCACCACAATTTTAGCATCCATTACTTCAATAGCACTTCCATGTTCAGATTTTTTACTCAGCTTTAAAATTTAGCCAAGTTATACCACATAGCAATTTTAGGAGCTCTATTCACCCTGTTCTAAACACTTTACTCTAAAAACAATAGTTATCACTTTAGAACAAAAAGTCCCTAAAGGGTCAATGATTTAACTGATATTGCAAAATTTCAACAAATTCTCTGGGTTTGAATTAAGTCACCCTTTCCCAAAATTATGTAGGAAAAACAATCAAGTCTAGGAGGCTATCTTTGTTTTCTCTTCAAATATTATATTTTAAAATAAATTATATTTTGGGGGGACATGGGGAAGAACACATTTACAGTGTGATCTTTATTTCATTTACAGAAGAGTTTTCTGGTACCCACTGGACTCAGGATAGGCAGAAACCTTATTATTAACTAAAATTTGAGAACTCTGTAGCATGGTAACTTTGAAGTGGCTCTTTGTTGTGGTTTGAATTCTAGGATGGGAGAAAAAGCTGCCGGCAACCTTGGGGAATTACTTAACTTTTCCTGTATTTGTTCCTCACCAATATAAGAAATTGCTCTCTTCAGCATTGGGAGTAGTGAAGCATAGTTTAAAAATAAGAGCTGGAGAGTTTTTCTTTTCCCTTGAATTCTCTTATCCTTGGAAAAAAGGAACGAGCTTCTAAACAAAATTTTTTGTCTCTCTCCTTGGTGATTGAAAAGTATTGATACAAGAGAGAAAACAGGGAAGGGGAGGATGATGAACAACAGAGAGAGAAATTGGGAGAAGTCTACTTTCCACTGTCAACACTCAGATCAGGAGACTGACAATTACTAATGAGGTGGCTAAATGGTGAATTATTAACCAGAGGGTGATTATGCTAGGGACAGTGTTCTATTAGGGCTATGCTAAGGTAGCAAGGACTTGCTTCTTACACTACAGTAACAGTGAGAATTTAATAGCACTCTACTAAAGTGTTTTTTTTAAGTTTATTTATTTTGAGGTGGGGAGGGGCAGAGAGAGACAGACAGACAGACAGACAGATAGAGAATCCCAAGCAGGCTCCATGCAGCCCAACGTGGGGTTCAAACCCATGAACTGTGAGGCCATGACCTGAGCCAAAACCAAAGGTGAGACACTCAACCAATGGAGACACTCAGGTGCCCCTTTACGAAAGTATTTTGGGCACTGTGTTTGTCATTTAGATTTGAGAAGAAAAAGAGTATTATCATCATGCAATGACAACTGTCACTGGAAGCCTGGAGGAAGCTAGAGAGGTAGAGCTGACCATAACAGCACGTATGTAGGGCAGAAAGTGTGGGAGTGTACTTAGCAGGCCCAGCTGCCCTGTGAGAATTTGGTTGCTAGGGACAAATCAGAACAGAGCAGTTTCTCATATTTTTGGGCTGTTAAGTTCCCCCTTTGGGGGAGTTGGAAGCTAGTCTCATGGATTCAAGATTGGAATCATTCAGACAGAATGAGTCTCACAAAGTCAACTTTGTCAGTCTCCTGCCTTTGGGAAGGATGTACATAAAGGACACAGGAAAATGAATGTTCTGTGGCAGACACTTTTCCCTTGATAGGGCATTAAATGTAATGAAATAACAGTCTGGGGCTAAGCCTCCATTTAAATTCACAAATGTAATTTTCAGTTTCTCACTGAAATTGAATGTCTCACTGCCTAATTTTTGAGTTGATATTAAACAAAAAGAGTTCTGGAATTCCAAAGTTTCAGTTCATAAAGTAAAAACTAAAGATCATAAAATCTTGAATTATGTTTTACCTTTCAGATATAAAGTTCAATGACACAGTTCTGTTATACACATTTTAGAACTTTTCTTCTCAAATGACCATCCAAGAGCCAAAATTATCTTTGCAAAACTAAATGCTGTCCACATTTGGCATGCACAGTAAGTTCTTTCACCTTTGTAGTTTTAATTTTCAAAATACTTGATCACCAGAATCAATACTCTTGCTTTCCATTTTGTACCCACTTAAAAATAAAAGGTTAGGGGTGCCTGGGTGCCTCAGTTGGTTAAGTGTCCAACTCTTGGTTTTGGCTCATGGCCTGACCTCAAGGTTCATGGGTTCGAGTCCCGTGTTGGACTCTGCGATGGCAGTGTGGAGCCTGCTTGGGATTCTCTCTCTCTCTCTCTCTCTCTCTCTCTCTCTCTCTCTCTCTCTCCCTTTCCCAATAAATAAACAAATAATTTTAATAAACTCAAATAAATAAACTTAAAAAAACAAAAATAAAAGCTTAATATCTAAGTTCAATAATGCATTTAAAGTATGCTATAAGCTCTACCTAAAAAAAATTTTTTTTAAATGTTTACTTATTTTTGAGAGAGAGAGAGGGAGAGACAGAGAGAGAGAGAAACAGAATGTGAGCAGGGAAGGGGCAGAGAGAGAGGGAGACACAGAAACAGAAGCAGGGTCCAGGCTCTAAACTGTTAGCACAGAGCCCTACGTGGGGCTCGAACTCACAAGCCTTTGAACTGTGAGATCATGACCTGAGCTGAAGTTAGCCACTCAACTGACTGAGCTACCCAGGCACCCAGTAAGCTCTACTTTTTAGGCAAAGTTTGTGATACTGTCGTTCATTGGGCCAAAAGTCAGAGTGAGCACAATATTTTGAAATGTTTGTTCAGTCAACATACCAACGTGTATTTTTGGCTCTTGAGTGCATTAAGGTTATCAAGTTGTGAATGCATGGGCTGTACAATGTTTGGGGACCATTTGCATGCCAGAGCACCCTATATTTATAAAACCACTTTGCTTTTTTGAAACATTTCAGATTGACTCTTACAAAAGTACTCTATTTCTCTGAGAAAACACTTTTGAAGGAACATGCATATAGCAAAGGACAAAATCAGATGTGTGAGCTGGCTTTTCTAACTGCAGTGATGGTGCCATCAGAAGCTGGAGGTTGAGTTTCTGTTTTTAGTGTGGAGACCATTAATTTTCGTTCCAGTGCAATGCTTTTCCAATTCAGGCAATGGAGTCTTAATTTCCAACTTTCAATTTTTTTCCCCTTATAAAGTACTTAGTAATCTGGTGACCACTCTCGGATTTAAAAGTACTTGGAAGATAGTTTCCTTTCTTAAATTTCACATACATCAATCAAATAGATTAAACACAATATAAAAACCATTGGACTCTGATGAATGTGCTGTAAGATGGTTATGAATGGGGACTCTGAAGTTGGGGAGGCCTGAGATGGCACCCTAAACGCCATCTGTGAGACAATGGACAAGAAAAACAAACATTGTGTGCCTCAGCTTCTTCATCTGTAAAATGGGAGATCGCAGGGCTTACTCATAGCTGTTTGGAGAATTAAATGATAGCACACATGTAAACCTTTCAGAACAGGACCTGACTCAGAATATATGCTAATATTTTGTTGAATTCATACCTACCAGTGGACAATCACTCTGGCTTCTCGCTCATCAATCATTCTTCTACTTATCCACACCATGAATATTTATTTTGTATATACTCCACTACTTTAAGAGTAATTTCTGTCAGTTTAAAACAAAATAACTGATATAATATGATGAACACATTAATAAGAAAGATAAAACCTGAGAGACAGATGGACACATTCTAATGAAAATTCCTGGTTTAAGGAAGACATAGCAATGAACACGAAACTTAGCTCTAAGATTCCTGCAAGCTAGAGAAGAGAGGAAGTATAGCACAGGGAACTATAGATTATACTGCTGACTAGAAGAACAAATTCTGGTTTGTTTCCATTACCAATAGCTGCCAAACAAGCTGACCTAACATCTGTGGCTAAAATCATGATGAGTTACCAGTTTTCAGAATTCTGTGGGTTGGCCGAAGGACTCTTCTGCTAATCTTGCTTGGGTAGCACATGTGGGTCACACACTGAGAGGCTGACATTGGCTAGGGTTGTTCATTGGGAATCTTGGTTTATGTCCCCATGGCCAACTTGAGCTTCCTCATAACATGGCAGTCTTTTTTTTTTTTTTTTTTTAGTGTTTATTTTTGAGAGAGACAGAGTGTGAGCAGGGGAGGGCAGAGAGAGGGAGGGATACACAGAATCTGAAGCAGCTTCCAGGCTCTGAGCTGTCTGCGCAGAACCTGATGCAGGGCTCAAACTCATGGACCACCAGATCATGACCTTAGCCAAAGTCAGACGCCACCCAGGTGCCCTTATGACAGTCTTAAAGTAGCATTCCAATAGGACAAGCCCCTGAATGCAAGGCTCTGCTCATTCATCCGTGCTAATGTCCGACTGATGAAATCAAGTCATAAAAGTAACAAGCCTAGAGTAGTATCAGTTGGAATTCCAGGAGGTATGGTTCACAGAGTCCATAATCTATCAGTTTCTTAGGACATGCCAAGTTAGACATCTGGGACTCATTAGCACCCATAACTGTTTTTTTTCTTTTAATAGCTATCTTCATGCTTCATATCCTTTTTACTATTAAACCTTGTTTCCATGTGTTACATCTTTTTTCTCTCTAGTGACACCACCAGTGCAAGCCTTATAAGCTCCTATCTGCCAGCACCATAATGATTTTGTTAGCCTTCTGCCTCTGGAGGCCTTAGAATAATTTTCTCTGCCTTTTTGTTGAGACTCTCTAGACCTTGCTTGCTAAAACAGAAGTTTAGCAATAGTCCTGCACATGTTGTCCATGGATTCAAATGCTTCAGCAGATCTCCTGTAAGCTATGATGAATTACTCACAAAATTATTGCAGTGTTCAGGTGTGAATCATATCAGCTGGGGGAATATCCAAAATGCAGACCTCTGGGCCTATCAAAACTTAATCTACAGAAAAATAAGAGCATATGAGGCATTTCAGCAACATGAAGAAAGACTTCCCTCTAAACTATACTCTCCTGCCCTTCTTCTTCCTTCTGACACTTATTTTTCTTTCATTATTTTACTTACCCTTGGCCTGTTTTGCCTTCAATTCAAATATGAGAAGGGGTAAGAAAATGGGAACTGTAAGCAAACAATTTTGGGTTTAATTCTCTCCATCTTTTGCCAACTGGTAGACTTTGACTAAATCACTACACCTGCCTGGGCCCCTCTTTCTTCATGGGCTAAGGGGAGATAATTTCCTACCTCATATCGTTATGGTAAAGACTAAATGTCTGAAACACAGTGAGAATTACACTACTTATTCTTCTTCTTTCTTCTCATTCTCCTTCTTCTTCTTATGGTGCTTTAGGTTGTGCTTAAGAATAGACCCAATGTGGGGCGCCTGGGTCGCTCATTTGGTTAAGCATCCACCTTCAGCTCAGATCATGGTCTCACAGCTCAGAGCCTGAAGCCTCCTTCAGATTCTGTGTCCCCTCTCTCTCTGCCCCTCAGCCACATGCACTCTCTTGAAAATAAATAAACATTAAAAAAAGAGAGAATAGAGCCAATGTACAGGCAAACATAGTTGACAGATGGGAGAGTGACTCAATCTCTGAGTACTTTGCTTGAGTACTTGGATCCAGCTGCGTCTGAAGCCATCTCCCTTGTTGGACTTTTTAGTTACTAGAGTTGACACGTTCCCTTTGTGTTTTAAGCCAGCTGAAACTAGAGGTCTGTTACTTGCAAGAGAGGTCTTGACTTATGTAGAATCCAAACATGCTCTGTATCAGTTTCATCTGATGAATGTCATTAAAATATAGTTTCTTTCTTTGGCCGTTGAAGATTCTGATTTTGTTGGCTTGGGATAGGACCTGGGAAGGTGTATTTTTAGAGCACCCTAAATGAGTTACACATCACTAGCCTGTACATCACCTTTAGAAAACTGCTTCCTTCAATTCTGAGTTCCTTATTTGGCAGTCCCTACAGGACTTTGTAAGCTATCTTGCACACAGAAGGCCCACTGGTCCATTAAATATTTGTTGAATTGAATACACATTCCAAGAACATGAGTAAGGAGAAAGGACAGATTGTCTCGATAGGCTGATTATATAAAGTTGGGAGGACAATTAAAAAGAAACAGATTACTTCCAGAAAATTCTAGCATCTCAGGGTAACTACCTTGCTTGAATGAATTTCATACAAATTAAAAATTCTATTCAGTTTTCTCCTTCAAGCTTTGATGATTTGCCTGTGACCAATTTATCACATGGCCTTGGACCTCTTTCCTGACAATTTAATGCTTCATTTTTTTTATTTGTTTCAAATTAAGACCTCTTTGCTCCATATAAAGATTTCATGTTAGGGTTGCCCTTTATGATAAATTTTATTTCATCTGAATGACTGCCTAAATAGAAGTTTCAGTTGCATTCCAACCACATCAAGGGGTTCCCAGAGAAAAATAGTTTCATACATTCAGGATCCTGACAAATGGGGTGGGAATCCTCCTTTACTAAAGGCAGGCAGTAAAAGGTGCTACTGATGGAAGCATTACCAGCACAGGCTATCAAAGTGGGAGAGACATCAGAGCCCACCTGCGATAGAACATTGTTCCATTTATTGAATGCACACTTCGGCAGTTTCTTGCTCCTAGCCCCACAAATATTACAATGGCTCTTTTGGAAAAAAATGCATCTGAAGCCCTGCCTGGATGGATTTTTAAGAGTTATAGACTAGAGTTGACAGCGTGACCACAGGAAAAGATTTATTCCAAAGACGTTCAATGGGAACCACCCATCATCAGCACTGAAAGGGAGTCCAAAAGATTATTTTTAAAAGCAGCATTGCATTGATGGTTTGGATTCCAAAGCTAAAGAATGCCAAAGATAACTCATTTCAAACTATTGGAATTAAATTAGAACCTGAACATTCACAAGCCAGAAAAATTAACGCATGCAATCACATCTTAGAGGTCCCTCTGATCAGATACATTATAATGTATCAGTGAGAGAAATCATCCCATTTTAAAGATCACAACAAGATCTGTACTCCCCTGGAGATGTCCTTCTGTGTGATCACAGTCAACCACAATATCAAAGCCGGGGTTTCCCTTAGTGGAAGAAGAGATGCTGAGGATCTCCAAGAGAGAGAAAAATACCCCATCCTTCCTGCTAAAGTGACACATCTTTTTAGATCAAAGAAAATTTTGGCAACACATAGCCCAGAGATGCTTCACCTTGTTTTTATGCTGTGTGGAGAAGAGGGTCAGTGGTGAAAGCTTACAGCATCACTGGAAAATGAAACACATAACATTTTGCATCTGCATGTATATGAGATTTTCGGTAGACAGAACCACTGAGAAAGAGGAAGAGTTATCAACTTTCTCTCTCTTAAACCATTTTATGGATGGGATGTTAAGGACTACATGGACAAGCCCAACGTCACCCAGCAAGTAACCTGAAGAACTGCCTTGGGGTTATGATAACAGATGGGAACCCATTTGTGAACATGAGGCTAAGGGGACGGGACACCCTACAGTGAACTTAGCCCACAGCCCTGCTTATTTGACCTGCAGTGCTTTCTCCATTATGAAAAGTCACGAACATCCCTCTGCTTCTCAAAAATTGCAAGATGTGGTAAGAGAGAGCCCACATTTCATTGGCGTGTGTCCACCAGCTTGACTCAGTTCTTCCCACTTTCTACCATTTTGTGCCCAGCTACTTCCCTGATTTTCCCTGCCCTCCCTGGTCGCTGTAACACTGGAATTCATGGGTATGGATGCCAAGAATCCTGGCACCTGTTGAGTGCCTTGGAAGGTTTATAAAACTCCTTTGGATCTGGTTCTGTGTCAGGATGGTGTGTGTGTGTGTGTGTGTGTGTGTGTGTGTGTGTGTGTGTGTGTGTTTATTTTAAAAATAGCCAAATCACAACAGCTTAGAATAACAAATGTTTAGGGGTGCCTGGGTGGCTCAGTCAGTTAAGTGTCTGACTTCGGCTCAGATCATTATCTCACGGTTTGTGGGGTCCAGCCCCATGTGGGGCTCTGTGCTGACAGCTCAGAGCCTGGAGCCTGCTTCAGATTGTGTCTCCCTCTCTCTCTGCTCCTCCCCAGCTCATGCTCTGTCTCTCCCTCTCTCTCAAAAATAAATATTTAAAAAAATTAGGAAAAAAAAGTATAACAAATGTTTAATGCTTGCTAATGCTACATGTCCCTCAGTGTTGGGACAGGAGCTCTGCTGTTATAGTCATTTAGGCATAATCTGACAAACAGCTACTGTCCCAAATATGACCAGCAAGAGTTCAAGGTGGTCTCACGCTGACAAATGCTTTGGCCGAAAAGTGACGCACGCAGTGTCTGCTCAGGGCTCATTGGTCAGCATTAGTCACATGGCCCCAACCTACCTCAAGGGGCTTGGAGGGGTAATCCTATAGCGTGTGCAGAAGGCAGAGGCTGAGGAATATTTAGTGAGCACCATTCATTCCTTCTGTTACCTTAGTTGTGGAAACCTGCCCAGGTCTTGAGCACTGGTGTGTAGTTTCTGGAAGAACTAGATTGCTTTGGGATGCCTTGGGATACCTTTTCTACAGTGACATAGTACTCTGTGCACGAGGAACACGGAAGCATGTGAGGTTCTGGTGTCCTATTGATACAGGTGTCAAAATTTTGTGCTGGCTTCAGTTCCCAGGCTTTTACTGTGCACCACTGGTTAACTGTGCTGTGTATCTGAGCCTCAGTTTCCTCAGCTTGAAGAATAGCACCCTACAGATTTGTGGAGATAATTACATTAAATGGACTTTGTCAAGTCCAATGTCTCCATCAATGGTAGCTGCGGTTGGTGGAGGTGGTACATCTTAGTAGTTGTAAGAATGGGTTTACAAGTAGCTGTGTGACTTTGGTAAAGTCACCAACCTTCTCTGAGACTTAATTTCCTCATCTTCAAAATGGGAACTCACTATGCTATGTATGAAAAGCCCCTTGTACAAATTAAGCACTCAAGAAAAAAATCGTATTTCAGTATTTTAAATATATTCTTGGGGCACCTGGGTGGCTCAGTCAGTTAGGCGTCCGATTTTGGTTCAGGGCAACATCTCACAGTTCATGAGTTCAAGCCCCTTATCAGGCTCTTTGGTGCAAGCATGAGCCTGCTTTGGATCCTCTATCCCTCTCTCTCAAAAATAAACATTTAAAAACAAAAAGGGGTGCCTGGGAGGCTCAGTACGTTAAGCGTTCAACTTCGGCTCAGGTCATGATCTCGGGGCTCCTGAGTTTGAACCCCACCTCCGGCTCTGTGCTGACAGCTCAGAGCCTGGAGCCTGCTTCAGATTATGTGTCTCTCTCTCTCTCTCTCTCTCTCTCTCTCTCTCTCTCTCACTCTGCCCTTCCCCCACTCACACTCTGTCAAAAATGAACGTTAAAATTTAAAAACAAAAACATATTCTCATATGGGTTAGTATGTGGATGCCCCATTTCTTTCATTTCTTTAAAAACAAAACGCTAACACTGATTTGCCCTGCTGACCACTATCACTGTCACTTGATTTAAGCTTCTTTTTGGCATAACGTGTTCTTACATTACGACCTTCTTGGATATAAACCACTTTCTGGCTGGGGCTTCAGGCCTCCTTGGTGTCGCCTGATGAGGCTGAACTCTATTCCAAGCACTTGGCAACCATGCTGATCCCTGATCCGCATGGTACATTTGTGAAGCGGTCTGGGGAGCTGCCATCAGTTTCAATCAGTGTTGAGCAGCCTGAGAGAAATTATGGGAACCCTTACCCTTATCTACCTAAAGCCTCCGCGAAGAACCAGTGAACAAATTGACTTCAGGAAATCAAGCAGGTTACTCCCCCCCCCCCCCCCCCCCCATAGATCTTCTTGTGACTATTCTGGACAAGTATACAAGACATCTAAAACCGAAACCTGGTTCCCTAGATGTCTGTCTCCAAGAAAAACACCGAAGGATGAAAAAGCCTGTCTTTTGGGAGACTGTTAAGTGCTTTATTATTTTTTGTAATTCTCCAGACACTGCTCTGTGAGGTGGTTCTGTGTGTTTCCATTTTCAGATGAGGAAACTGAGGCTCAGAGAAGTTAAGCAACTGTCCAAGGTCACACAGGACTCAGCGGAGATCTCAAATTTAAACAATGCCTGACTAGCTCTACTCTAGCATGCAATTTCTCCTGCTGGGGAAAAGTTAGCTGCAAAACTGTTAGTTTTAGAGTCAACTTCGTAATGTGGCCATAGAGAAGTTAAGCAGTTTCTTGGAGAGATAAAACAATTTGACCATTTCACAGCTGCTTGATGGAGGGAATTGTCTCCAAATCTCGTGTTCTTTCCCTGATTCTATCCAGTGTCCCAAAGCAGGCTGATTCTTGGTTCTAATGTTGACTCCCTGGGCTTCTTCAGGTTTCCCCAGTCACCAGGAATCTGAGGGACCGGCTCAGGAATCTCCCCAACTTGCTCTGTCACTTAAACACCTACTTCATATAAACACTTCTCCGTGGGGACCACATAACATGGCTCCCCCGCTGCCAAGTGGATCCACATAATGAACCCCTCTGCCAGCCAATAATCACTGTACATTTTCATCTGCCTTATATACAGGCAATGTTCCACTTCTGAGCTCTGACTGACACAAAGTATGACACCAGTCCTGCCCAGGCAAGCTGCTTCAAGGCAACTGGAAGTGAGTAACCCTGGATTCTGAGCCAGGGGGAGAGAGATGAGGTCAGCACAGCAAATTTCAGCACCCAGATTTCTTTACAGAGGAAGGAAGAAGGAACTTTTAAAAAGGACACTCTCAAGCGTGCCCCAAAGATCCTGGCTCTCCCCCAGCTATGGGCACATCAGAGTCCTTCTGGATCAAGCTGGATGAGGCTCTGAGGGCTTTTTATGGAGGGACAGGACTATTTCCCTACATTCTAGGGAATTTGGTTTTGGAGGTGTCACGAGATCCAAAGCAGGCCTGACATGTTAGACCTTAGCTGTTTTCAGCTCAAGTTTTTGTGGATGGGGGTGAGGCAGAGACACAAAACTGGTGGCTCTTGGTGTAAATACACAGCTGGTAGAATACAAGATTCCACAGCACCCTAGATATGTCTTGGGTAGAGCTTCCTTAGGTTTTGGGGGTCTCCAAAGCTTTAATTTTTAACTCCAGAGCTTTAACTTTGTAGACTGAACTTTTAAATTAACAAGCGTAAACAGCCCAATTCCATCATTAAGGAAAGTAATGGCGGAGGTGAGGAGAGGAGGGTGCGGGGAGGTGCAATGATTCTTCTGGACTCTTGATAGTTCCTTCCTGTGCAGGGCATGTATTTGACAGAAAAAAAGTTCTGTCCCCTCTGCCACTCGACTGTCTCTACTCCAGGGAGGTGGAGGGACCTACCTGATTGGGAAGAAAAAAACGAGACCTTCCTCTTTGTGTTTTTAGGTATGAACCGATCAGGAGAGATGGGAGTTCTTCTCAGCTCATCCACACTATAAATCTTACCTGGCAACACTGCCTTTGCTGTTTGTGTTAATCTACCCAGCAGAGGCTGGCAGGAAAGGAGTTCCTAATTCCACTGCACCCACTTACGTGCAAACATCTCCCATCCTAGACTTTGGCTGCCATACAAGTTATAGCTGGATTTTCCAACCTGCAACTCTTTTGTCCTATGTCTTTGTTCAGAATCCAGGTGGGGAAGGGGGTCATATTTATTAGGTTTTGATGATGGTTAATTTTAATGTGTCAACTTGGCTAGGCCACTTTACTCAGGTATTTTTGTTTTTTTTTTTCCCAAACAACAGTCTAGATGTTGCTGTAAAAATATTTTTTAGATGTGATTAATATTTAGGGGCATCTGGGTGGCTCACTTGGTTAAACATCTGACTTCGGCTCGGGTCATGATCTCACGGTTCATGAGCATAGGGCCCTGTGCTGACAGTTCGGAGCCTGGACCTTCTTCAGATTCTATGTCTCCCTCTCTCTCTGCTGTCCCCTGCTTGCACTCTCTCTCTCTCTCTCAAAAAAATAAATAAATAAATACACGTTAAAAATTAAAAAAAAAGATGTGATTAACTTTTAAGTCAGTTGACTTTAAGTAAGGCAGAGTAGCCTCCATAATGTAGGTGGGCCTCATCTAATCAGTTGCAGTCCATAAGAACAAAGGCTAAATTTCCCAGAAGAAGCAATTTTGCCTCAAGACTGCAACATGAAAACCTGAGTTTCCAGCCTTAAGGCTCAAGACTGCATCAAATCTTAATCTCCAGCCTGCTAGCTTGCCCTAGATTTAACGCTTATTAGCACCCACAAATGTGTGAGTAAATTCCTAAAATAATTACCTGTATGCTTAGTAAATTTCTAAAATAATTACCTCTCTCTCTGTCTCTACAAGAGAGAGAGACAGAAACACACACACACACACACACACACACACACACACACACAGAGAGAGAGAGAGAGAGAGAGAGAGAGAGAGAGAGAAATAATCACAGTGGCTGACATCACTAAGCCCTCAATCTCACAACTACTTACAAGGTAGACAACTGCATTTTTCCCATTTTATAAATGAGGAAACTAACACTTAAGAAAATTAAGTAATTTGTTCAAGCCCATGCAACTAGAAAGTGGAAGCATTTGAACTCAAATTTTCCTGCAAGAGTAAGTGATATTCTTGATCATTATACCACATCAGAAGACAAAGACATAGTCAAAGCTATGATAAAATGTATATAATTAAAATTAAGTTGGGTATTCTCATTTGATCATGGCCAAGTGAGGCAAATCCTTGTCTAGCAATCATCTTGTAGTGAGTGCTTCTATTCTGAGGTTGTATGAACTGATCACATGTTAAAGCGGATACTAACAGCCCAGGGGCTGATCCCTTGGCCAGCCCTCTCAGTGTCTGCAGGGTCTGGCTGGGTTCTGATTGCTCCTGCTGTATTAGGTACTCTGATATTCACCGTAATGAATAACTCTCAAGGCTTGCTACATAGACTACACATACCCTTTTTTAAAAATTTATATCTAGAATTTGCCATTATAAAAACTTACAATATTAGCAAGAACAACAGCATGAAGAAATAAGGTAGCTTCACAGATAAATTTCAACTTTGAGGATTTAGTTTTATGTTCAACTACGCATGCACTTATACAAAAGTCATCTAAGAAAGATACTGAGGATTTATTCTGTGCATGTCTTTTATTTCATTCACTTATTTATTCAAAATTAATTATGGAATTCTTAACGCACGCTCTCTTTTTTGAGGGTCACTCTCCCAAGCTTATCCCTTTGTTTTCCTACACAAACTAGTGTCCTTACAATCTGCCCACAGTGATATTCAAGGACCTCCCTTCTACTCAGACTTTTTTGTATCCACTGCTTGAAAATGTATCTAACTTATTTCTACCCCCCTTACAGTCTTGCTCTCTACTTTCCATGATGATACTTAGTTTGATAAACTAATACAGAGAACCAGGTTAATGGATAATGAATAGCCTAACAGTAATCCAGTGCAGGTAACATGAATTTTAGAAGAAAGATCTTTTGGAAGCACACCTGCTCCATGCAGAAAGAGTAGCTTTTATGGCAGACATTTCAGATCTTATATTATGGGGGGGGGGGTTTGGTCAGATGAGCTTTCTCAGTGTCCTATCAAATGCATGATCTGTGTTGAGGACAAAACCACCACCTTATGAGAAGCTAGCAATATGACCTCTTGGGTGACATCATTCTACTTTCTGATGGGATGATTTTTATCACAAAAGCAAAAGAGAACCAAGTATTTGCATTAAGAAAATCCTGTGTGAATTATTTATATAAGATCTAAGATCATGGTTAAAAGAGGACAACGGTTTTCTTCCAAGGATCTCCTCTCCACTTTCATGAAAATCTTACTTGACAGGTGGAAGCTACCTAATGAAGATCTACTCTCTTTGTGTTTTTCAATGGCTGAATCACCATTTTGTTACGGTGACAAAAACACCTTATTTCTTAGCCTCCATGCATCCAGTCAGTAGTGTGTTTCAACAGATGACCAGTAACCAGTAGCATGTATCCCCCAGGAAATTTCTTCAAGGACACAAGACTCAACTAGGAGGGGCTTGTCTACTGCTTTTCCCTCTTCCTCCTGCTTGGAAAGCAATCATAACATTGAGACATGAAGCCACATAATAGCCTCGCAGACCATACACACAGGACAAGCTTGGTGAGTAGGGATTTATCCTGTCAATACTGGACTATCTACTTCTAGAATTCTTTTGTGTAATATATAAATTTCCACCTCATTGCAACCACTGTACGTGTATATGTGTGTGTTCTATATAGCTGTCATTATAACTAAAACATCGCTCATTTAATATTAAAATCTATTACATGTATCATTCCAATAATGTTTTATTAATGGGACCAACTGGGATCTTGAATTTATTCACAACTGACTGTTCGAATCGCTTGGAAAATGAGTGATTCATGAACTTTTGGGTCCTGGGTGCTGTGTTTTGTTTTAAACATAGATCTTCAATTTCTGTTGTCGCCTGACCATTGCTATTCATGGATTTTCCAACAAATTTATCAAGAAGTCATTGTCCACAGAATGTAACTTTCACTTGAGGTGGAAAAGCCGCTTCTTCCCCGCCTTCCTCCTTCTTTGTTTTCCCTCTGAGTTTGAGTAAAATTGTGCCTGGTGTAATTTATTGAAACCTACCCTCCATTTTCTAAACCCTATCTGTCTTGGAGAATTTAACACCTGTAAGACGTTTGTTACTCTCACTTGTCCTAATCAGGAACTCAATAAAAAGACATTTTGACATCTTGGAAAGAATGAGGTTTCTGAACTTAAGCTGATCTGTTAAACCAGTTAGTTGAGCAAGGCCGGATGAACCCTCAGGAAAAATCATGAAAACTAAATTAAACTGAACACAAAAAGCAATTTACCAGCAATGAACCTAATTCACAATTTGCCTCCTCCGGAGAAGAGTATTCTGCCTTGGCTGCGTGCCAACCAGAGCTCCATGCGATAATCTATAGGATTGCACAATTCCTGTTAGGACAGTTATGAAAGGAAAAATAACATTCGTTCTGCCAAAGTATGTGGACTTGCTGACATTTGCTGAAATACAGATATCATCTAGGTGAAAAGTGAACAGGATGTTACCCTTAAGGTGCTTCAGAGAGCAAGTATGTTACCGATCTTTTCCACACATACATAAGGCAGCTTGAATTTCTGGTAATTGTGAGGGCTTGACTCTTGCAACTATTTCCAACAGACCCCTGGTGACTTTTGGGCTTTGTGAAGATCATTCCTGTGATGTACTCAACCTGGTGAGAAATTGTTCCTCGTGATTTTCAGTAACATTTGTCCATTTCTCCTCCTGTTGGAATGGTGATTGAAGAGGGGGATGGAATGTGGAATTGTGGGTGGGGAGAGGAGTCTGCACAGTTTAAATCAAGTGTACCTGTCATATGAATTGCCGGATTCTACAGCGAACAGGAGAAACATGCTGGGAAGGGATGGGGAGAGACATACTATGTATTTTATAACTCTGAGGAGAACACTGGGGAGATTTTTAAATAACGGAGATTATCACCAGTTCATATGGGGTGTGATCATGGAAGAAAGCTC
Source organism: Prionailurus viverrinus (assembly GCF_022837055.1). Lineage (NCBI taxonomy): Eukaryota > Metazoa > Chordata > Mammalia > Carnivora > Felidae > Prionailurus > Prionailurus viverrinus. Next base: position 40,353,554 of record NC_062562.1, read on the forward strand.
CAGGCACAGATATGTGGAGGGGAAAACACAGGAGATTTGACGGCCAGTGGCAAATCTGGATAGTCCTGCTTAGATGCTGCGCTGTATTTTAGTTATTTGCAGGCATTTCACTGTTAAAAAATTCAAATCCAATGTATGCTTGGAGGTATGAAAGGGAATTGGTTTCAGGCTAAGAGTACAGTAGAAACGGAGCATAATCAAAGTTAAGCATAGATTAGAAGTACTACCAGTGGGTAAAAGCATGCAAGATGAGATATGGTCAACAGCTCAGATACAGAAAATATTAACAGTAACAGACAAATTGTTCAGTAACAGAATCAAGAAGAACTTGGCCAACAGTCATCAAAATATTAGAGGATCAGAAAACCATCCACAGGAATTAGGAGATGTGTTTCAATATTATTTATCTATCTAAAAACTTGTTAAGAATACAACTGCAGAAGACTTCATGTTGACATAGATTGAACGTTACAGTTTAAGAATCACTTTTAAGATTATTTTGTACACTAGTAAATTAAAACTCGGTGCTTAGACTGCTGGTTTGCAGTGTTCCAAGGAAAACAGCAGCCCTCTTTAATACAGCCACTAGGGTTTGCAGATAATTTTTGGCCTTGAGTAGAGTCAGGTGGAAGCTAAGAAACTAAGACATTAGTAAGTGAAAATGCCATGTTAGAAAGGGCCTTTGATGTCGCACCGATGTAAAATTTTAGAGTTCAACAGAAATGTTGCACAATTTGGCTAGATGGAGTGGTTAATGAAAGATACAGCTGGCATTGAATCAAATCCAATATAATTCACATCAATAAATACAGAGATGGTGCTCACTGTATGCCAGGTACGGTGCTGATTGCTATTAAGCCAAAGATAAGTAAGTTAGAACACTGGTGGCTAAAAACTTATAGTTCAATAAACAGGAAAGTAATATGGTGGAATGCATGAAATGAGACATATACAGTTCCAGGACACGTACAAGAAACAGAAAGAATATTACAAGGGACCAAGTAGCATTGTTCAGTGGGCGTGACTGGGTGGTAAAAGGTGAGAAAAATGCCAAGTTTTAGGGAGGCATTTCCATCTCAGCTTTGTAAAGAAGAAGAGGGGCCAATCAGAGACATGTAAAGACGTACAACAAGAAAACCATTTGGAATCACTGATGTAAACATGTGCTCTTTTGAAAAAAAGGGAGCAAGAGCCAGATCAGCCATTAGTGTCTCTCCCAGACCCAGTATTCAAATCTTCAATTTTATCACTCTGATGAAAGTTTGGGGTTTCCATAATTATCTCATTAATTTTTGTAATCTTTTTTTATAGAACAGAACTGACAAAGTCATCTCATTCTCAAAGTTTGAAAGAGCTTGTGAGATCATTTTTAATTTCCCCGTATCATTAATTTATTCAACAAACACATACTGAGAAACTACTATGTGCCAGCCTGTCAGGCACTATTTTAAGTACTCATAATACGTCAAAAAGTAAAGGAGGCTAGTATCCTTGTCCTCATGAAGCTTAGGTTCTCAGAGGAATAAAAAGACAATAACTCATAGATATAAAAAATGTGTCAATATCAAATGTCTATCCAAAGACTATCAATGTTAAGGAAGAAAATCAGAGCACATTCGGTGAGAGTAGTTATAGGTCTCTGCCCAAGGCAGGCTCACTTTATTCCTACTGTCCCAGCATAATTATCCTCAGCACGCCCCACTTAACCCTAAAAGAAGTCCCAGCTTGGGGCAGACACTACAAAAATTAGTACCATAGTTAGAAGCATTTGGAATGTGTGCCTATGTACCTTGCTGTGTGTGTAGTGAGCAGTGTTACAATATTTAACATGGTAATCCAGGTAAGCTTCTTGTAGGAGGGGACTTCTGAGCAAAGACCAGAAGAAAGTGAGAGAGTGAGCCACCAGGTATCTGTTCCAGGCAGAGGACTGTTCCAGGCAGAGAAAAAATCTAGGCCAAGGCCCTAAGATTTCAAGGAATGTAACCAGGGCAGTGCAGCTGAAGTGGAATGAACAGAGGAAAGACAAACAGGAGATGGGGCCAGGGCTGAAAAAAGCAGAGGCCAGACTGGGGAGAGCCCAGAGTCATTGTTTGTTTTTTTTTTTAATTAAAAAAATTTTGTTTTTTAATGTTTATGTTTGAGAGGGAGAGAGAGACAGTGTGCGAACAGGGGAGGGGCAGAGAAAGAGGGAGGCACAGAATCCAAAGCAGGCTCCAGGCTCTGAGCTGTCAGCACAGAGCCTGATGTGGGGCTTGAACCCATGAACTGTGAGATCACAACCTGAGCTGAAGTTGGATGGTTAACCTACTGAGCCACCCAGGCACCCCAAGCCCAAAGCCATTGTAAAGGGAATTGAGTTTTCCTCTGAGTCCAGTGGGAAGCCATAGGGGTTCCTATAAAGAAAGGACATAATCTGACTTATGTTTTAAAATCTTCACTTTGCCAGGTCTTTGTGGAATCTATACTTTGTGAAAAACACTTTAGGAAGCACAAGTAAAGGGAGTCTATCTAGGTAGGAGGCTCCTACTCTAAAATGAATAAGAAATGGTCACGGCTTAGGACAGGATACTACCAGAATACGTGGTGAGAAGTGTTCAGCTTCCGAATATGTTATAAAGCAGCAGGATTTCCTGATGGGTAGGAAATGAAGGGACGGGTTTCTATCTTGCAGCAGTAACAAACAATTCCTTGCAGAACTAGCTCAACAACTTTTGAGTTTTGGTTGTAACTGACCTCTTAAGAATCACTTCTCCTGAGTTGCTTTGAAGCCTTGCCTTCCCTTTCAAAGCATTTGCAAAATGGTAAGTCCCATTGATGAGCAGCTGCAAACACAGCATCTTCTGTCTGGTAAATATTAAAGATTGTTGCAATATGTCGTTCTGATTGACTGCAATGTAGGGTATGCGCCACACTTGAAGAATTCTGTCAAAAATGGAACCTTCCAAACAGTAGCAAATAGGTAATCAATATGTTGAATGGAAAGCTTACATTTTGAAATGGTGAATAAATAGTGTGGATGGTAGGGCATCCAAGGGGTGATGTATTATTGTGAGTGATGTAGCAGAGAGAGTTGGGAGCTCTGCCCAAGCTATTATCTATCACTGTCACCACATCCCTTAACCCCTCTGAGATGAATGCCCTTGGTTGTAAAAGAAGCATTTTACTGTGATGATAGCTCTGTTCTGGTGTTCAATGTATTTTTGGCTCTGGCATTCTATGATTCTGTATATACTTGGAAATCAGGTGAGGAGAAGAAGCCTAGATAGACAACCAGGATTCTGAGCTCGCCTGGCACTTATTATTATTATTATTAATTATTATTATTATTATCATCCTTTGTCCTCTTTTTTGTGTATATGTAAACTGTAGGTCAAGGACTGATCTCTTCTCTAACAATGTTTATTTCCATAGGCCATAAATCAGAGAGGTCATTATCACAATGACTAAGAACAGAAGTATGGTTTTAAAGCAGATTAAGCGTTAAATGTATTTTAGGAAAGTTGTGCTATTATATAAAAATAAGATATACTGATAAAAACAATTTATTGTAATCACTGTTGATTGAAAGTTTAGTACTATGAGTAAAGTACTGTTAAATGTTTTACAAGAAATCTTTTGCTTCTACGGGTGCCTGGGTGGCTCAGTGGGTTAAGCGTCAACTCCTGATTTCAGCTCAGGTCATGATCTCAAAGTTCATGAGGCTGAGTCCTGCACAGGGCTCTGCCTGCTTGGGATTCTCTCTCTCCCCCTCATCCTCTCATGCTTTCTCCCAAAATAAATAAATAAACTTAAAAAAATAAATCTTTTAATTCGAAACAAAAACAAGTGTAGGTCCTCTTCCAGGACATCCTACTTTCATACCCATTTTAGAGAGGGAAGGGGAGCCACAGAAAACTGGATCACTCGCCCCAAATTACATGAACGCAGGCAGTTGACCTCTGGAACCTATACCATCTGAATCACCATACTCCACTCTCTCCTCAAGGCACAGAGAGGGTGAGCGCAGTGTCTGGCAATAATGTAAAGTTAATAAATGCAAGCTATTATGATGACGGTTATTATAGCAGTGGGAATTCAGTCCGTGCTGGGTACGTGAATGAGTCCATGAGTCATCTACACTGAGGCATTGAGGTGATAATTGAAATCAGGAAGAAATGAGCTCATACAGGGGGAGAGGACAGAGAAGGGCTGAGGACTGAAATTTGGAAGCTGGATAACCACATGCCCTAATACACACTTGGGTGGTGTTCAATCTGGAAGTGACTATGCTCATAACCTGCAGGAGAAACAAATATATCCTCTCGAACTGGTCTAGCGAGTCTTGGATTGGAGTTGTAACTCCTTAAAACTTTCTCTCTGACCTTGCTTCAAAATCTCATCTTCCCTTTCAAAAACATTTGTAAAATGGCAAATCCTACCTCTAAAGTGTCCATGAAAATTTAGTTGTAAACACAACTGCTTCTGTTTGGTCAAGATTAATGTGTTCACGATAAGGATCTTTCTGGTTAATTGCTGTTGGAACTCCTGAGCTCAGTGTCAAAGTTGGGAAATGAACTCTTACAATGACTCAAAAGACAAGAGGCCATGTGCCCTTGAACATAATCCAGTCAAAGAGAGTGCAAAGGAAAACACGAAAACAGTCTTAAATTCATGGTGACATGAAACATCCCCATTGATTTTGTGAAGAAACCACCAGGTCATCATTTTCCAAGAGACTGTCCTTTGATATGGACCTGCCTGAAATGTCCTTTCTAAAACACAGCTCTTGACTTCACTGGTTAAACGTTTATCAGTCCTCCAAAAATTATACTTTGCAAGTCTTGATGTCCAAAGTCATATTAAAAGAACCAAAGGAAAAGAAAATGTAGTCAATGAAATACACTCAATTGGCTATGATGTACATTGGTAGATATAGTGATTAATATTTGGTAACATCCATCAGTGAGGTGTCATCTTATTGAGGCTGGGAGTTAGATATTATTAAAGTTGTTTCAAATGAACGACAGGGTCCTATCCCTGCCATATGACTATTATTGGGTAATTGTATCACACTTGGGCTAAATCAAATCAGGTGTCCATAAAGTCTGAATGGGATTAAGGTGAATAGTGTTATAAGCGTGTTACTTTTAAAAATCTACCAATGCTGTTTGTTCTCTCATAACTACCTACGACACAGTTTAAAGTTACCAGAGATTTCAGTACCAGGAGTAGACTAGGTTTTTTTTTTTTCTCCCCTTTAGGCTAGTGAGGAAGATTCAGTTTGAAATACTACCCAAAGATTTCTTCTGTCACTTCATGCTGTTCTCCAATGTCAGGTAAAATGGGGTTCATCCTGCACTAGAATCACCAGGGAACCTCGTGAAAAATGTAAATTTCTGGGCACCACTCCAGAAATACTAGAAATCCAGAAGGTAGTTTGAAGAATCTGCACTGTTGACAAAAATCCCCTACTTTCTATCATGTTTGAAAATCAATGGGCAGGGCACAAAGACAGGTGGTCAAGTCTGACATCTGCTTCCTAATAGCTGTGTGACCCTGGGTGAGTAACTTAATATTTCAGAGTCGACTCTTACTCGTGTATACAAAGAGGATAACACCAGCCCTGCTTATAACAAGGTGGCATGCAAGTTGAAATGAAGTAGCCTACGTGAAACTGCTTTGTAAAGTACATATGCATAAGACACTATTACTGTTGCCTAGTCATTTCCCTCCTCCTTATCCATTCAGCTGGATTAGGATGCCATGGGTAGCAATTACTGTCAAATATGGGCAAAGAATTAAAGAGGTGTTTGATGTCTTCATTCTAATTCTCACGAAGTCCGTTTTAACCTCATAATTGTAAATTATGAAAAGGGATGTGTCTGTCTTCAATCTTTTCAATAAGCATTGGCTTGTAAAATTTTTCTCTATGATGTCGTCCGTGTTTTGAATCTGCTCTATTTATCCATCTATTATGTGGAAAATTGCAACTTTCAGATGAGAACTTCTCTGCTCTCACCCAGCCATGATGAATTACCATCAGTAGAAACAGCTCTTGTGAAAATAGGGAAATACGTCTGCTTCAGTACACATGGCTAAGAACTGATAAATAGAATGGATATTTCTTGATTCTAAAATAATATTGATAGACACCTTTGGTTCAGTAACATCCCTTAGGATAAATTACATATGCAGAAAAAGGTATGTATTTATATAGATGTATCTTTTTTTAATCAAAAAAATTTTTAATGTTTTATTTATTTTTGAGACAGAGAGAGACAGAACATGAGCAGGGGAGGGGCAGAGAGAGAGGGAGACACAGAATCTGAAGCAGGCTCCAGGCTCTGAGCTGTCAGCACAGAGCCCAACACGGGGCTCTAACTCACGGACTGTGAGATCATGACCTGAGCCGAAGTTGGACGCTTAACTGACTGAGCCACCCAAGAGCCCCTTTATATAGATGTATCTTAATTTTACTTACAAGAAGGAAATGAAATATAAAAAAGGGGACAGAGTTGTGTCAAATTCATGTCAGTCTTATATAAAAAACAATTTAATCTGATAAACCCATATGAAGTGACATAATCTCCAAATAATGATTAGAAGATATTAAAGCAAAAATGTAATGGCTAGGAAATAAGATGTATGTGCTAGATTGTAGTACTTGTTTAAGTATTTACTGCTCCGCCTTCTAGACCCATTTCTTTGATAGCTCTTCCAATGGCCTGTCCCTCCTAGAGGACACTCAGGACCCAAGGTGGCTATCAACCTTGGCCATGAGACTTGATTTTGCCAGAGAAATGTAAGTAGAAGTGACATGTGCTTCTGGAACAGAAGCTTTGAGTTACTGGCTAATTCTGCAATCACTCTCCCAGTAATGCTCCAAGAAAGCAACTGCCTCAGATAAGGGGTGCTCCGTCAGCTGGCATCACAGAAGAAGACAACATGGAGGAGACCTGATGTGGACTGCCATTGTCATGTCACTAGAGTGAGAAATGAACCTTCATTTTTCTGAACCATTAAGATTTGAGGGGCTGTTTGTTATTGTAGTATAACCCAGTGGGACCTAATTCACGTAGTATGTTCATTCTATTCCACCCTCTCCTGTTTTGTTTGTAATCAATACTTATAAATAAATACTGACAGGGAAGTTTGGTTATGGTCCATATGCAGGTCTTGATCTCTGGCCATAAAACCTATAGGTTAGTTGCTGGCTAAGAGGAACACTTTTTCACATTGAGCATACAAAATGTTCACCTACTAGGCTAGAATGAACGCAGCCCATCAGATGGATGGGAGATTAGGGGCTGTGATGATATTCTTGGACAGAACAGAATAATATATATATTTTCTAAGATTTATTCATTTTTGAGAGACAGAGCATGAGTGGGGGAGGGGCAGAGAGTGGGGGAGACACACAATCAGAATTAGGCTTCAGGCTCCGAGCTGTCAGCACAGAGCCCAACGCGGGGCTTGAACTCACGGACTGTGAAATCACGGACTGTGAAATCATGCTGAAGTCAGACACCTAACTGACTGGGTCACCCAGGTGCCCCAGAACAGAATAATATTTTATGTTAGCTATGGTGGGCTTTGTTGTCCATTTGTGGTTTGATTCTGCTATTTTATGTTAGCTTTGTTTTTTGAAAAACTGAAATGATTGTATTTTTCTCTTTATCAGTTTTCAATTATGCATTCTTTTAGAATTTTTTTAGTGTTTTTGAGTATGCATCCTTGTTTTGAAACAGTTTGCCTTAAATTAGTACTTGTATCACTTCCCAAATGATGCAAGAAATCTAAGAGTATTCAATCCTTGGATTCTTCTCCTGCCCTTTGTGCTGTGGATGCTATGGTCTTCTACATGGCATGATTTCTGTTGAAAATTCAGTTCTTAGACTTGCCACTTCTTTGAAAATAGTGAGTTTTTTTTTCCCTGGATGCTTTCATGACTTTTACTTTTGTTTGGGTTTTCAAGAGTTTGACATTGAACTCTATGTGCCAGTGTAATTTTCTTTCTTTATCCTGCATAGGAATCACTGAGCTTACAGAATCTGTAGATCGATTTCTTTAGTATAAGATCAGTATGAACACTTTGTAATTAACTCTGAGACTAATGCTCCCATAAAAACCAAAGATTTTGATAATTACAAAAGAAAAAAGATAAAGTGAGATTTAATCAAAAGTTGAAAACTTCTACTCTTCAAAGGACATCTTGAAAACATGAAAACCTGAAACTACAGACTGGGATAAAATATTCCCAATAAATATATCTGACAAAAGATTCATAGCTAGGATGACTAAGGAATTCCTCCTTGGGGAAAAAAAGAATTCCTCCCAATAATAATTAAACAAAAAGCCCAACTTAAAAAAAATATGCAGAGGCTTTGAATAGACAAATGACCAATAAGTACTTTTCAAAGTACTCTACATCATTATTCATCATTGGAAATCCAACTTACAACCTGATAGATACTACAGCATGTTCATTGGAAAGGCTAACATTAAAAGTTTGACATCATCAAGTGTTGCCTATGATATGGAGTCACTTGGACTTTCGTATGTAGTTGATGTACAATACTAGTCGCACCTTGGAAAAAGGTTTGGTACTTTCCTATAGATGTAAATTTAGGACTCAAGGAGGTTATGTGATTAATCACAAAAGTGCATCAAAAGTCAAATGTATTTCTTTTAATGATGATGTCTCTCACTTATTTATTCACCTGTACATGGATGTCTGCTGCTTCCATTTTGGGGTCATTATGTATAAAGCTGCTATGAATATGCATCTACAAGATTTGAATTAACATCTGAAGAGGATGTTGAGAAATTGAAACCTCAAAAATTGCAGGTGGGGATATAATTGTATAACTACATTGATGAGCAATATTTCTAAAAATTGAACAAGTGAAGAATTGTAGAGGTACCTAAAAAACTACTAATATTCTGTTCTTTAAAATCTGAGGTTTGAGATAGCCTTGGAGAAAAACCCCGAATGCAGCTTTCCCCTGCTCTTTGGAAATACCAACTTCTAAGAAATAATCAAGATATTTAACAACTGTGTGGCTTGGGTACTAGCCAGTAAGGATGGGTGCCTGGCCTGGAGGCTCTCTACTGTACCTGGGGTTGACTCTGAGATTAATGGATTAGAAAGGGGTTCAAGCACTCCAAGAGATCATGAGAAAGGGGCCAATGGCAGTAGCTCAACTAACCAGTGTGAAGGTAATTTTGGATTTTAACAGGTAATATAGTAAAATAATATCACTTGTACTTAACAAGTGGTACCAGCACTTTCTACCTTGATATCACACCTGGACACATCCTTCTAGTATACTTGGGGGCATCAGAAAAAGCATTCATCTTAAGTCTATCCTGAGGTTTCCTTTCAGTTGTTCCTGGGCCTCTGTTTTTCATTCTCATTGGGTACTACTGATTCAAGACTGTATTTACATCAAAATGACCTTCCATCATTTATAACTAGCAAATCACCAAAAAATTGGCCATTAGATATTTCTGTCTTTTATGGGGATTCAACTACCATCATGGTCTCCATTGCATGCCCACACCTGGTACCTTGTTGCCCACCATCATCTTTACCCATTACCTGGGCACCAGGCCCTAAAGTTTCTTCTGTTTGTATTAAATCCCCAATTCTTGCTTTTTTTGAATACCCAAATCTCTTTTTTTCATCATTCCAGCTTCCCATGCATGCCTGTCAATCATCAATACATTTATTCACTCAAGACATAGTTGGGTCTCTTCTATAAACATGGCACTGTGGAAAAACAAACAAAACTGTACTAGGTCCCTACCCTGATGAAGCTTATAGTCTTACTAGGGAAAAATATGTTTAAGAAACAATTACACTAGAAATGCCAAACTGAAAGGGTGAAAAGTAAAGGGGAAAGAGAGGAAAGAGAGCACACAACAGGGGTATGGGAACTGTTGGGTGTGGGGAGGGTCACTGTGGCTTCCTGAAGGAAGGGATCATCATGCTGAGATCTGAAGAATGAGTGGGAGGCAGTCTTGACTGTGGCACTCCCTTAGTAGACACGCCAGGCTGCAGGTGGAACAAGTTGAAATCTCTCTTTAGACACATAGATAAGGTACTTTAATTCATGAAACCAGTATCTAACACCAGCTGGCCTTATTTTGGACTCTACACTGTAGTGAGGCTCTCATGGATTGATGATTATTGCTATCTCTGGCTTCATTGTTCCCCTGTTGGAGTTAAAGACTTATCGATGAGACAAAGACACTCATAAATGAGCAAAACAATTTAGCTCTATAGCCTGGGACATTATTGTCAAAAGGCACTTAAAATAAAAGCTTAAGAGCAATTTCTTTCCATGTCTGCTGTATGATTGGTGCTCTAGTTTCCCTACTCCCCAACTCTCCCTATCATTCAACACTTGGAAACAACTTAATTCCTTACAGCTTAAGTTTTTTTTTTTTAATGGAGCTATTGTTTAAGGAAAAGGAGTTGAAAATCTCTTAGTAGGAGAAAATAAATCTATTAAAAATATAAAGATCCATTTTCACATTAATTTTTAAAAGGCAGTGTGTAACTGAGATATCACCTCACGCCAGTCAGAGTGGCTAAAATGAACAAATCAGGAGACTATAGATGCTGGCGAGGATGTGGAGAAACAGGAACCCTCTTGCACTGTTGGTGGGAATGCAAACTGTTGCAGCCGCTTCTGGAAAACTGTGTGGAGGTTCCTCAAAAAATTAAAAATAGATCTACCCTATGACCCAGCAATAGGACTGCTAGGAATTTACCCAAGGGATACAGGAGTGCTGATGCATTGGGGCACTTGTACCCCAATGTTTATAGCAGCACTTTCAACAATCGCCAAATTATGGAAAGAGCCTAAATGTCCATCAACTGATGAATGGATAAAGAAATTGTGGTTTATATACATAATGGAATACTACGTGGCAATGAGAAAGAATGAAATACGGCCTTTTGTAGCAACGTGGATGGAATTGGAGAGTGTTATGCTAACTGAGATAAGTCATACAGAGAAAGACAGATACCATATGTTTTCACTCCTATGTGGATCCTGAGAAACTTAACAGAAGACCATGGGGGAGGGGAAGGAAAAAAAAGTTAGAGAGAGAGAGAACCAAACCATAGGAGACTCTTAAAAAGTGAGAATAAACTGAGGGTTGATGGGGGGGGAGGGAGGGGAAAGTTGGTGATGGGCATTGAGGAGGGTACCTGTTGGGATGAGCACTGGGTATTGTATGGAAACCAATCTGACAATAAATTTCATATTAAAAAAATAAATAAAAACTAAAAAAATAAAAGATAAATAAATATCACGTGGAACTCCAAAAAGTAAATCAATCAATAAATAAAAGGCAGTGTGTATACAGGTAAGGGGAAAATAATCCAAAAAATGTTGCTTAAAATTTGGGAATTCCTAACACATATGGGGTTTCTGGATAATATGAAAACAGAGGAAATGAGTTGACCATTTCCGATGAGGTCAGTGGGCCACTGGTTCATCTGACTATGTAATTAATTGTAAGGTGATACTTCTAATTACCTTACAGATCACCCAGGTCATCCTCTTAGAGCTGACCTAGACTGATAGGGCAGAGGAAGCCCTCATTCACTGTTAGAAGTTCTTCAAGTTTTAATTGCTTCCAGTCAGGAAGCCTTGAATTAGTTTTCACTACGTTGTGTTTTACTTTGTGTGCTTTTGAAATGGCAAAGATTAAGCCTCTGTGGCACCCCACAGCAAGACTGGCCATTATGCATCTTACCATACAGCAATAGCCTAATATGTAACCAGATTTCATTAAGATAAAACTGAAAAAAGGTCTTGCACTTAAATATTGTGGAAATAAATAAAGACCACCTAAATGAGAACACAGGCTATTTCTTCAGAGCTTGATATAGCAAAGGAGTCAGTGGCCATCACTGTGTTTTGGCCAACTCTAAGAGAGGCAGAGGTGTGGGAAAGCCTCACCACAGAAAGAGGGGAAAGCTTTAAGTGCACCCTGCTTGGAGGCTGCTTACCCAAGTTAACTAGAAGTGGGACATCCCATGTTACTGGTTAGGGATACATGTTTGGCTTTCTCTAATTGATCTTAACTTGTAAGGAGGGGTAAAAGGCCAGGAATCACAATTATAACAATAAATAAATTGCAAGGAATAACAAAGAATAACAATAATTAAGACCTGACCCCTGTGGGCCAATGTTAAAGGGGTGTTTGCTTGGTTTTCAGGGTTGTTCTTGGGAGACAGCAGTCTGATTACTGCAAGTTTGACTTGGAGATAACCAGCTAATTAATTTCTTCGGATGGTTGCTGTGGTTGGTTTCCAGAGCTGGTTGCTGAAGATTGTAGGTTAAAATTTATTATTATTATTATTATTATTATTATTATTTTTTATTTTTATTATGCCTAGCCATTTTATGTTTTTATGTTCAGTCTTTCAATATATTTATGAGGTATACATCTTAGAAAGTTTAAGTGTCTATGTGTCTTGTTACGCTGGGTTTTGTTTTACTTCTGGCTTTTGCAAGTTTCTCAAGTACCTTGTTATCACATGATTTAGAGGATGTTAAGAGATAGGAGAACAAAGTTTGCAGTACAAAACTCTCTTTAATCCTATCTGGGCAGAGGCAGGCAGAGCTAATTAAACTCTAGAAGGATACAATACAAATGGGAAAGACTGAAACTCAGTTGGGCAACGGATAGGCCAGGCACTGCCAGGGATGAGAAGGAAGAGAAAGAAGGTTCAAGAATCCAACTCTGATAGAGATTTGGGATCAAGTGCAGCCTTAGAGGCACAGAAAAAAAAATCAGTCGTTACATTTATTTACTATGATTAAATATGCTTTAAGTTCATGCTAAGGGCTATGTTGAACATCTTTCCTTCACTATTTTGTATGTTCCTTATTAAAATCCTCTGAAGTCAGTTTTTAGACCATTGCTTTCTACAGATGGGAAGATTAAGGCTCAGAAACATTAAGTGTTTTGCCCAAATCCCTCAGTAGTGAAGAATTCAGCTGGTATTCCAGACCAACAGGCTGACTCTGGAGTCACATTTGTGTTTGGCCCCTCTTCACTGCCTCCCAAGCTCCTACTCCAAGTGGCCTACTATACGCCCTCAAGCTGCACAAGTCTCTTGGCACCAGACAACCCTCTTAGGGAATTTAAGAGAAAAGTGGCTCAAATGGTGAGGATTAAAGGATAATGCCATCTTTCCCAAAATGTCTCCTCCTTTGAGCAGAAAGAACAAAGAAATTTTCGTTCCATTGCCTAAGCAAGTAACCAACCAGGGTAAGAAATTCCAGCGTCTCCCCCATTCTTTACATTTTTTTATATGAGAGAATGTTGAAAAGTCTTCTTTCTGACCTGCTTGGGAGGGGGATGTGAAGAAGTTCCTGGGGAGAAGAACACTAGAGGGGATTGGGCTGGTGGAGAAAGTCTTTGGCATCTGAACTGGAGTTTCTCCACACCCCTTTTCTGTTAGGAGGTTGTTAAGTTATTATTTGCTAAGTGCAACACATGGTGCCAGATGGTGAGCCATGGTTCCACAACAGAGCACAAGAGAAATTCAAACAGATATATTTATTCTCCCAATGAAAAGGAAATACACAATACTTCTGGAGGGGATATACAGCATGCCTTGCAGTGCCAAATGGGAGGTCAAGGCAGAGCAGGTAGGGTGTAAAGGGAGATGGGGTGGGGAAGGGGAAGAGAGAGAGATAAGGAAGGGGTAAAAAGAGGGTAAGGATCCATGGGTAGAAAGCTTTGGGGTTCTCAGGCTAGGGCTGGATTGGTCAACTGAAACAACAAGAATTTTGGTAACCCCCATGGGTATACATAATGGGTGCATAAGGCATTCAGGTGCCGGCAAGTAGCAAGACTATTGATCACAAGGGTGATTCTATCAGGAAGTTACATTTGCTTGTCCCTCTGTAGGTTGCTATCTAGGACATGTACTTGCATGAGACATCTAGTCAAAGTTAAAGGTCTCTATAGGCCACTTGGCCAAACAAAATGGATGACAAGGCAATGATACCATCGAGTAGTTTAGCTCAACTTGACACTTCTCTTTAGTAATCAGTTTACATGAACGGGGAAGAGTATATAGAGATGACTGATGGTGGTAGGGATTCTTCACCTGGGGTACAAGTTCTGGAAAGCCTGGGGTACAAGTTCTTGGCACCAACTGTTTGTTGATAGCTCTCTTTAGACTGTGGACTACTTACTGCTCATTTAAACTGATGAATTTCAATAGAAAGGTATCATAAAGTTGAGCAGATAGAAGGTATTCAGAGGTGGGCAGAGAGGAATAGCATCCTCTTTAATTTGGAAGCCTCGGTAATGATGTAATACCTGGACCAAGTCTTATGAAATGTACTTCAGCAGCAAAAGAAGCTTGGAGAAAAGTATGTGCAGTGCAAAGAAAGGGAGGACTACATGAGCAGAGGGGACTTCCCAAGTGGCATGACTATAAGCAGAGTGGTGTGCATAGAGTCAAAAACACAAGGTGGGTGGCAATACTGAACCAGAGATCCTTAACCTCTCTGTAAATTCAGGATTATTTGTAACAAAGAGGGATGTTGACGATGTAAAGAAAGTCAAATGAACCCAAGCATTGTCAAAGGAAGCTATAGAGAGGTTAGCACCAAAACTGTAAGCTTCTCAGTGACCATGAGTTCTCCACCTAGCAACCATTTTGAGGGGCCAGAAGACCAGAAGGGTAAATAGTTTATAACTATCTCTGAGACTACCCCTCTCCCTTCAAAACCACAAGTCCCTCTCAAAAATTGAGAATTATAAAAGAAGGCAAATCCTTAAATAAAAACTCATTTTTAGGTTCTTTGTCAAAATCACTAGTCATGATCTTCTTTGATGTTTAAGAGACTCACAAATAGATTCCATACAGACTTTTTTTTTGTCTTGGAAAGTCAGATTCTTTTTTTCTCTGATATGACTGTAAGTGAAGACAATAACCATGCCTGGTCTGTTCACCAATGCATACTGAACCAGTACCAAGGACAATGCGTGGAGTACTGGCAATTGTGAATCATTTAGTGACTTTATATCCAAAAGAAAAATTCTTGATAATCTTGATAATGCCATTTGATAAATTTTTTAAATATAATACATAGATGTTTTTTAAGTTTATTTATTTTGAGAGAGAGAGAGAGAGAATTGGGGAGGGACAAAGAGGGTAAAAGAGAGAATCCCAAGCAGGCTCCGCACTGTCAGCTTAGAGCCCAGCATGGGGCTGCAAACCACAGACCACGAGATCATGATCTGAGCCAAAACCAGTAATCAAACGCCTAACTGATTGAGCCATCCAGGTGTCCCAATACGTAGTTCCCGTTAAAAGTGTATAGCCCATTTATTTATTCACCTGTTGATTGCACTTGAATTATTCAGAGTTTGAGGCTGTTAGGAACAAAGTTTCTATGAACATTCGTGTATAAGTTTTATGTGGATGCATGTTTTCATTTCTCTTGGGTAAATACCGAGGAGTGTAATTGCTCAGTGGTAGGGTAGTCTTATGTTTACTTTTGAAAGAAACTTCCAGGGAACCTGGGTGGCTCAGTCAGTTCAGCATCTGACTTCCACTCAGGTCATGATCTCAGATTTCATGGGTGTGAGACCTACGTCAGGCTCTGCACTGACAGCTCAGAACCTGGAGCCTGCTTAAGATTCTATGTCTCCCTTCCTCTCTGCCCCTTCCCTCGCTTGTGCTCTCTCTCTTAAAAAACAAACAAACAAACAAACAAACAAACAAACAAACACCGCAACCATCACCAGAAAACAACCTACAAACCATTTCCCATTCCATTTTCAGGTTACCTTCCCACCAAATATGTTTGAATTCAAGTGGTTTCATATTATCACTGAATTTGATGGTGTGAGTCATTTAATTTAGCCATTCTGGTGGGCATGCAATGGTAACTCAATGTAGCTTTTACTTGCATTTCTATGATGAATAATGACGATGAACACTTTTTTCTGTGCTTATTAGTCATTCAAATATCTGTTCAAAACCTTTCCTCATTAAAAAGATTGGGCTTGGCTTCTTAGATTGAATATAACACGTGAATGTGAATTGTATTTCAGATATACTTATTTGGTCTATTTTATCATAATGTGTTGCATCTTTTCATTTTTTCCAAAGAGTCTTTTGAGGAGAAGTTTTAAAATTTCAATTACAGCCCAATTTATCAATGTTTTTCTTTTATAATTTTTAATTTCTGAGATTGACTAGTCTCAGAAATAGTTGCAAGGTATTTTCTGTAACCTCTGGCCTCTCAAATTTAGACTTTCAGCTCCAGTCATGGTGTAGTAATCCAAAGCAGGCCAACATGCCCACTCCAAGAAACAGAAAAGCCAGTCACCAAAGACCTATGTTTGAAGATATTGGGGAGCTACAGAACTAATAAGAACTAGATTATCTGGAACTCAGATGGGGGTTGGAGGGACTTCTGATGTGAGCTGAGAATCACTAGTCATTTTTTTCTCCTGGGATATTTGCTGATACAGGCTAAAGACTGGCTAAGGCTTAATCCAGACAGAGAAATTCTACTTGAGCAAAGAGTAAACTTGAAAATTTTTTTGTGGGCACTTGATCCTGGGTGATGGATTGGAAAATTTAAGAGGCCCAATGCCATTGGCTTTCCTCACAAGACATTTACTAAGTTCTGGACTGTACATGGGATGCTAGGAGAATAGACATAAGGACCCTAAAGCATGAGCGAAATTTCCAGTAATCTTCATGTGCTTCCAAGACAAAGTAGAGAAAAGCTTTCTTGACACATAAGCACTTTCTCTTTTCTAACTCTTGCCAAATTTTGAATCTTTGGCAATGGAATGTTCAAGAACTAAGCTCAAATCCCTTGAGACAGCCTTGAATCTCCTGCTGTGTTCTAGGTCTAGAAATTCAGGGTTACAAACTAACATCACACGGGCCATACCCCAGAAACAAGGATGAAGCAGAGAAGGATCAGATTTTATTCACAGTTTAGTCTATTCCTGAACTATCTCATGCTCTGCTTGGATTGAGAAAACAGGCTTTCCCCTACCTTCCAAACAGAGCAGAGGGTAACTCTCTTTCTGGGACAAGTGTCACTTGTAACTTCAAGGGTTATTTTAAATACAATGTCTGGCAGAATTCAAAAAGTACTAGACAGGCAATGCAGAATAAAAATGTGGCCAGTGATTAAAGAAACAAACAACAGAGGCAGGCCCACAGATGGCCCAGATAAGAGAAATACCAAATAACGATTTTATAATGGCCATGATGAGTAAGGGAAGATGGATAAAATGGAAGAAAAGAGTTATAATTTCAGCATAAATTATAAAAGTCATCAAATATTGTAGAAATTAAAATAATTGAATTACACATAAACTGAACAGGCTTAACAGCAAATTAGAGATAGCAAAGATAAGAACAGTGAACTTGAAAATGACTCAATAAAAATTGTTCAAACTGAAGCCTAGAGAGAAAAGATAATCAAAAAAAAAAGAGTTTAAGAGATGTGAGGGACACAGCTAAAAGTCTAAACATACATTTGGAGACTTAGAAAGTATTAGAGGGACAGACAAGAATGGGTCAGAAATAACAGCTGAAGAAATAATGACGAGTAATTTTTCATAAATGGTGAAAAACCTCATCTCAGTTTCTATAAGCTCAATGACTCCCAAACAAGCTAAAGAATATTCCATGACCTATTATTGTCAAATTGTTAAAAGCCAAAGGAAAAGAAAAAAATCTTGAAATCGTCCAGGAACACAAACACACACACACACACACACACACACACACACACACACAGTACTTTTAGAAGACAAACTGTAAGACTAAGAGCTAACTTTTTTTTTTTTTTACAATTTTTAAAAAGTTTTTATTTATTTACTTTGAGAGAGAGAAAGAGAACATGTGGAGGAGGGGCAGAGAGAGAAGGGGAACGGGATCAGAAGCAGTCTTTGTGCCGACAGCAGAGAGTCCTATGTGGGGCTCAAACTCACCAACTGTGAGATCATGACCTGAGCCGAAGTCAGATGCTTAACTGACTGAGCCACCCAGGTGCCTCAGAGCTGACTTTTTTAATAGACACTACTAATCTTTAAGAAATGAGGAAAATGATAAAAAAAATAAAATAGAAACAAATGAGGAAAATGAGAACAACACTGATTAGCAACATTTCCAATTTGGCAAAATTTCTCAAATTCAAGGTGCTCAGGCCTTTCCACCAAGCAATTCCATCTCTCCCTTTGATCACACATGTCTATGAGAGCAAGAAATGGAAAACAAACTATCATCAATAGGAGAATGAATAGTTTTATAAACCATGATATAAACACTCAACATTGGTAAATCTCAATAAGTTGCATCAACAAATGTACAATTTCCCTGCACATATATATTTATATATATAACTTGTATATAAAATATTATGTCTTATATAATATATAATACATTACTATATTTTATATGTTAATTTTATATTAACATATACCTACATAATTTATAGAGTACGTACTTTGTATAATTTATATGAAATATAAATATTTGAAAATATGTTAATGTAAAATTATAGAAATATGAAATATGCATCATATAAATATATTTATAAAATCTATGTTTATATATAATGTAAAATGTCAGAATAGTTTGTAATGTTTATCAATATAAAATCTTCAGTCAAATTGTAAAAAACATACGTGGATCAGAGAGTAATTCATAAGGAAAGCTCAATTCTATATATATATTTTTTTAAGTTTATTTTTTTTTGAGAGACAGAGTGAGAGAGAGAGGGAGGGGGCAGAGAGAGAGAGAGAGACAAAGAGAGAGAGAATCTCAGGTAGGCTCTGTACTGTCAGTGCAGAGATCACTACCTGAGCCAAAATCAAGAGTTAGATGCTTAACAGACTGAACCACCCAGGTCCCCCTCTATCTTGTCTAATTCTTTAAAATAATGAAGAAATGAAATAACTCGACAATGATGACTGGTGGAACACAGGCCTTCTTTTTCTTTTTCTTTATTCTTACCTGTATGTTTGAACGATCTCACTCTAACATCATTTAAACATAATTAAGAAGCTTTAGAACACAGAGGAAATTAAACACGGTGTGTTTCCAGAGTTGTTTAAAATTTTTTTGATGTTGGAAGGGAATAGTATGACTTAGGGCATTTCTAGTTCTTTGTGATGCCATCATAAACTCAGACCACTACCTGTGTAGTGGAGCCATCCATACAAGTGAACTTGGCTGCAAAAATCATAAATAGTATTTCTGTTTCTACTTGATCTAAAAAGTAAGCTCAAGTGTGAAATACTCAGATGAGAAAAAAAAATCTACCCAAATAAATCCCTTGAAAATTTATGGGTTATGGGTTATTTGTTTATGTATTTATTTATGTATTTGTGCGTGTATGTGTGTGTGTGTGTGTGTGTGTGTGTAACATTCCAGAATTCAGTTACTTTTTCCTTTGGGGTCTTTGTTATGAAAGGAAATTTCTTAGTATTTACTGCGTGACATTTCTGCACAGCTTATCAGCCAATGCCCTCTTTGCTCAGAAATGTTTAGGTATTACAAGAAAAGGCCGCTTACTGGGTATCATAAAACCCATTTTCAGATGTGCTCTTTCCAGATGCCTTAGCTTAACCTGACTGCATGGGATTGTTTACCATGATGGATGGTACCCTGTAACATCTGCAGGCTGCAATGATTATCTGAAGTTACGGTCAAAGCCAAGCCCCATACCAAAAAATGAGTAACTTGTATTCATGAAAGTGGTTTTACTTCTTGCACAAATGGCCAACAAGCTGTTATGCTAAAGGGTTTTGTGTATAAATTCATCAAGGGGAAAAGGTCACTTAAAAGAAAAAAACTCACCCTGTGAACTTGGAAATCTAAGTATGAGGGAGGGGTAAGAATTAAAATATACTATAAATCAAGCAGCTTTTGAATTTACCTTCCATGCTAATGACTTCTACAGTGCTCCTTATATCAATAGGGTTTCCAAAATTTAAATTATTGCCTCTCAAAGTTTTACGTAAAAGGTAGCTAGCTTACCTGTTTTAAATGAGCAGAGAGAAATTTTATCATTCATTTGTGATCTCTCAGGGACTGAGATTACATAAAGATTTTAATGATTTAAACAAGCAAATCAGATCAGATTATGCTGCATTTATCACACCTCTCAGCAAAAACAGACTAGAGGCACTTTACTTTTTCTTTCCTCCTCTTTTTTTCTCTGCCTAGGAAGAAAATTTTACTGTGAAAATTTATGGGTGAAGACATAAAGCTGCAACCTAAGCAGATGGCATGGTAGTTTGACCTTAACTTTCATTTTAAATCAAGCTCAGATCACTTGCATTCCAAAAAATAGTAAATTCCAATTTTTTTCCTGCTTTTAACAGTGAGTCACACATACATCTCTGAACAGTATCATTTCCTTGGGGCACAAGGACAAGTACGTATGGACTGCTATTTCCTTCTTGACTTTGAGAGCAAAATGGATGGCATCCTTATTATGGAAAGATCAACACCAAATGTCACCAGAAATCCATCAGAGAGGTACTTTCTACCTCATTGGGCCAGCCAAGCACTTCTTCCCATTAACAAATAACCAGTTGGACAATAAACACAGGGAAAGGAACCAGTGGACTTTATCAAACCGAAGTAGACTGTATCAAAAACAACAATGGGCTCTTTGATACCTTCAGTTGATGGTACCATATGAGGCAGAGATGAAGGAAAATGAATCGCTGCTGAAAGACACAAAATTATAAATAAGAAATTTGCTATAGGAACTTGAAAGATGCCTAGAACTTGAAAAGTCCTAGAATTTAATCTTCGCATCTACTTCTCAAAAGCCTTGCAACGTGAATACACTTTGATCCAGCCACCTAATTCCTGATGGTCTTAGCAAGAACTGTTTTAATACATGTGCAAAGCTATACATCCAAAGATTGCTTTCACAGCACTGGTTATGATACTGGAAGATGTGGACCAATCTGAATATCTACCAATAGAAGATAGATGAAATAAATTATGGCACAGCCATCCAACAGAGTATCATAGTTATAAAAATAATGCAGATCTTTACTTCTAAGAAGCACATTATGAAGTAAGTTCATAAAAACTAGGCTACCTAATAAAAAGTACAAAAATAAATAAAATGAAACCCATCTTTGTAAATATTTTCCCTCAGTACAAAATCATGGGGAGAATGGATTTTGACTTAAATAAGTCACAGGAGAAAGAGTCTAAGTACCTAGAACAAAATCTGTTTAGAATAATAGAAGGAATCTTGGCCAGCACTTCACACCAAACACAAAAATCAATTCTAGATTGATAGTTGATCTAAATGTAAAAGATAAAACAATTAAGGTTTTAGAAAAATAAAACAGAGTATCTCCTGTCCTGCGGTAGTTCAAGATTTCTTGGGCAGAACTCAAGAAGTACTTTTATAAAAGAAAAAAGGTAATTTGCATTACATTTAAGGAACTTTATCAAAAGAATTTATCAAAAAATACCATTTAGAGGGTGAAAATGTAACCCACAAAATGGGGGAAGATATTCACAGAACATAAATAAGAGAAAAGACTAGCAACCTGAACATACAAAGGTACTTGCTAGATCAATAAGGAAAAAAGCAGATTACCTAATAGAAAATGAGACAAAACACATGAATAGGCAAATGGCAAAGAGAGAGAGAGAGATCAAAACATAAGAAAAGGTACTCAGCTTCAACAGTTATCAAAGACATTTAATCCCTAACGAGGTATTATTTCATACCATCAGAATGGCTAAACTAAAAAGAAAGATAATACTAAATATTAGTAAAGGTAGGGAATAATTGGAACTTTGATAGACTGCCAGAAAGTACAATTACTTTCAAAACTATCTCTATTTACTAAAGCTAAATATATGCCTATCCTATGACCCAGTGATTTACTTTTAGGTGTGCAACCAAAAGAAATGCATAAATTTGTGTATCCAAAGACTTGTGGTCAATATTCACAGTAGCACTAATCATAATCCCAAACCAGAAGCCATCCAAATGCCCACTCATAGTACAAGGGATAAATACTGCCATAGCTATACAACAGAATCCAAGAAAGCAATGACAACAAATAAATGTAATGACATGGGAAAGTCTCAACATGATGTTGAACAAAAGAAGCCAGGCACAAAAGAACATAAATTGTAGGAGTTTGTTGAGGAAGAGTTCAGAAACAGGTGGAGAAAATCTCTGTTGCTAAAAATCAGTGGTTACCCGTTGGACAGTATCTCCTTGGATAAGCTTGGGAAGGCATTCTCGTGCTGATAACATTTTATTTCTTGATCTGAATCATGCTTGTAATGTATATTATATGCGTACATCCACTCAAAGAAAACAAAACTGCACCCTGTACTTAGATTGTGTGCACTTTTCTGCTATGTATTTTGTACTCCTATGAAATGTTTTTTTTTTAAGTGGGTATAAAACATTAAAACGTTGCACTGAAATACTGCTTCCCACAAACTTAAGTATTGTTAGTCCTAAAATAGCAGATTATATAGCTTACATGTTAGCATACACTAATTCAAAGAAAGCAAATGCAGCCCTTAGAAAAAAATAGAGACATGTTTGTTACTATTCTAAAGTCTTCATATTGAGGAGCGTGTCTACAGTGAGATCTAATGTACGTTCTCATTCTTGCCTTTTGTCAATTGGAAGCTCATCTGAGTATTTTTCAGCTTTCCACTTTATTTTTTCCCCCATAGATCCTTTTTCTTCAAGGAAACATTTGACATTTAAGATGATTTCATAAGTTGGGAAATACCAGATGACAGAGCATTACCAAAGAAATATAAAGCGATTAATGTCTCTCACCACATCCTGGCTTTCTTACATTTCTAGGTTTCTTTGCAGTTTTTAAGGGTGATGTCCTATATCCCAGAGGCAGCACCTGAAATCTAATACTCTGCTCAGTGATTAGCTACATTAATTACTGGCCTGTGTCAGTATTCCAGTGGGCATGAGAGGAGGCTTTATGGTTCATCACATCAGGGGTCCAAGTACTGAGGAGTCTGAGAATGCAATTATGCAACAGATAATTCCAGCCAGCTAGAGGGCCAACGACCTCGATTATGACATATAAGAACAAAACTGCAGACAGGGATCTGTGGTTTGCCAAAATGGATAAATAATATTATATTTCCAAAAATGGCCAGTAAAATTTAGCCCTATAGAGAAAATGATGGTGCTGATGCAGAGATATTTTAAGTCATCTTTTCCTCCTTCTGCAACATTTTCAGCTGTGAGCAATCAGAAAAGAAGGTGGTCACTCAAGCCAATATGTTTTGGTGTAGCTGATTAGAATTATCTAGCAAGCTTAATGGTCTGTGAGAAGCAAATTTGTATTTCAGGGTCTGCTCGTCTGGCAAACATTTTAAGCACAGACTTTCTTTTTGACAGGAATTATTATATGAGAGAAAAAAACAACTTTCAAGTAAACACAGACTCAGGCTGAAGTTGTTATGTTCGAAGTCAGCAAGTCATTTCTTCACTTAGCCAGTATCTCATGTTCCTCTGATCCACAGGATCGTAACGTACACAGGGATATCTTCAGAGTCTAGACATATGGCTATGCCGTGAAGTTAAATACAATGGCTATTTTTAAAATCACCTACTAAGGTCCAGATTCTGTGTGTACAGATTTCATTTAATTCTCAAACAAGTCTAAACTCACAATACTGGCAGGAGCAGCTTTAAAATGATTGCTCTCCATTACTGAGCGCTTACGCTATTCCACGTACTGTGTGAAGATATAATTTAATACACTCCAAAGGTGTGATATCTATTTTCCAGAGGACACTGTATTGGAATCCCATCATTAATGTGTTTAACTGCCATGAATTAAACTACAGCCCCTTGGCAAAACCAGAGAGGAAGAGCAAGAAGCCAGGAGAAGAGGCGGGAGTAGATGACTCTCCAAATGTGGGCGACTTTGCATTGCATTTACAGAAGGATCTCTTGTCCAGGAATTGGCGTCAAGAGGAAGATGCAGACTTGCCATTTCTTCCCCTCGTCTGTTTCTTTGCTCTTCTCAGTGAGGGAGAACCATCCTGGGGAGAAGTCAAGTGTTCAAAGATTCATTTATTCCCCCCCACGCCCCACAAGACCACTGAAAGCAGAACGTCTTACTTTACAACTGAAGAAGCAGACATCTTCCAGTGCCTGGCAAGTGAAACAATTTTCATTTCAGGAGTAATTTTAGGGGCGCCTGGGTGGCTCGGTTGGTCAAGCATCCAACTCTTGGTTTCAGCTCAGGTCGCGATCTCACAGTTTCTTGAGTTCGAGCCCCAAGTGGGAGTCTGCGCTCACAGGACAGTCAGAGCCTGCTTGGGATTCTCTCTCTCCTTTGCTCTCTGCCCCTTCCCGACTCGCACCCCCCTCTCTCAAAAATAAATGAACTTTTTAAAAAAAGAATAATTTTGAATACCATTGAATTTGGCTTTATATTATTACTCCAGAACTTCCCTATTAATCACCACTCCACCTCCAGCCCACCCCTACTCTCCTAGCAGGAAGATGCTAACCTACTCACTGTATAGTTTTGGTGCCCAGGTGTAGAAAGTTACCCAGTGGTGGCACTGAGACTCTAACCGATGATCGCCTTCAAACCCTGCAGGTACCACACCCTGCATCTCTAATATGAGGTCCTCCTCTAGCGGCACCATAGCTGAGGGCAACATGAGGGCAGTGGTTCTCCCAGTTAGCACATATCCTCAGCCCTTGCTAGAGAGGGGTATGTCTCATCAGTTGTGGGCCAGGAGCGGGGGTAGTAGTTCTTAATGAGCGCTCAGGAGAAGCTGGTGTGTGGGATAAAATGACTGCACGGTGAGGAACATGGAATTGATGATGCCATAATAAAGGTTATGAAACTAAAAAAAGATCTCATCATCTAAGGAACACAAACGTTACTTTGGATGTGCCCTTTCCAACCATCAAAGCACCACCCCCCACAGAGATTCTGATTTTCCCTCCTACCTCCAGGGGGCGATGTCTGAGCAGACTCTGCTTCTCTTAATACAGCTAAAACGAATTTTCTATTAACCTAGTGATATCATAATTTCAGGACACTGTCATTAAGGCAATGCTGCTAAGGAAAAAATCCTTGTGAGTGAAATCTTTCTTCACCACCAAAGTGTAAACCCAGGCAGTGAACAGAGGAGGCATGTCTGTTTTTCACCTGCCATGTGTTGTAATACACTGAGAGGTATTTCAAGGTGGACAGATTGCAGCTTGGAGTCAGGGGGTGTGAGATACAGTTTAATACACTCCGAAGAGAGTGTCGGCACTGCTCTCTAGTACTGGGGTGGCACGGGGATGTTACTGAACCGCTCTCTGCCACTTTGGGCCCCATCATCCCAACCTCTGCCTCCCTATTAAATGCCTCTCTGTGTATCTAAGTAAGGAGATTTGCCACTGGAGTTAGAGCCTGCTGGGGTAGCAGCATTAGAATGATCTCATCTTGAGATCTTACTTTAATTATATCTGCATATATATATATATATATATATATATATATTTCCAGTAAGGTCATATTCACAGGTTCTGAACACATTAGGACGTGAACACATATTTTAGGGGGCTAGCTTTCAACTCACTGCACAGCATATGTTTGTAACAGAGCCTTGAAAAAAAGTTCATGTTATCTCATTGAAAATTTTAATCATGAGGAATATGAGTAAACACCAGCAATCCAATGAAGACTGAAACAGTTATAAGGAAGGTGGAGAGGCGGAAGGGGAGGGAGAGTTTGCATCATCTGTGGAGACAATGAGCAAAGCTTCATGGAACAAGTAAAAGCATAAACAGAACTTGAAGGAAAGGTAGAATTTTGAACCTTAGACTTCTTCTCTACCCTAACACCAATAGTAATTCCCATTATAGGCTTGCTCCGAGGATTAAGAGACGGAATCCATGTAAAGCAATTAACACATTGCGTGTTATAGAGTTAGCATTTAATATTCATTTATAATAATTACGGTGAAATGTTGTTGCTCTTTCAAGACCAAATAAATCATCCCAATTGCTAATAACATTCCTTTTGCTGTGCTGAATGTTGTGCCCACTATACTTTTAAATGTTTCCTCTATTTTTCTTTCACACATAAACTGATTTTGATGATCCCTTCTGAAAGGTGCCAATCACTTCACAAGAGAAACACGGAAGGTAACATTTATGCTAGAATATTCTGCCACCTGCAGGTAATCACGGGTTGCTGCAATTTTCACCAACTAGCTGCATCTGCTAATATTAATTCATTGGCTTTTGAGGCAGGGGCCCTTGCTCAGAAGCCAGGAGGGCTCAGTAAGTATTTGTCTTCTTGTTAGTATATTATTGTCAGTGGACGCTAGTCAGCAACAATCCTTTAAATAAGACATTAAAAATATTTATGCTTTCCTCCCCTGCTCCTAACTGTTGAATTTCAGAAAAGTCACCAACTCAGCTCTTAATAGACTGACCACCTAAATCAGTGGTTTTCAAAGCACTATTCTTGGATCAGCAGCAGTACCTGGGGCCTTGTTAGAAATGCACCACCCCAGCCTTGTGAATCGCAAATTCTGGGGATGGGGTTCAGGAATCTGTTTTGACAGCCTTGCCAGCTGGTTCTGATGCATGCAGTTCTAGAACCAGACGTCTGGATGTGTAGATGTGGGCTTTCTACAGAATGGGTAGGATGGGGGACAAAAAGAAGCCGGGAGCCCACGGAAGGGAAGGCGAGGAGGAAAAAGCAGCAGAGAGAAAAGTCTGACCCAACTGCATGGCTTTATAAATGGGCAAACGCAAAGTATGTACTTCTGATAAAAACAGATCTTATGTATTAGCAACAGTAGGACCTGAATACTTTTTTTTTCTAGCTAGAGTTTTATTTTTTTTCTGTCAAAAGTTTAAAGGAAATGTGGGCTTTGATTGTTTTTCATTTTTTTCTGATGTTAAAATCATTTAGATTAAACTAAATATCTTAAATAAATAAAATTTTCTTCATGTGCATAGTTAAGCCCAAACTGCAAATACTTTCCAGTTAAAAAGACCTGTTATTCCACCTTGCTTCATTTAAAGTCATTTAAAAAAATAAATATATATGGGTCACTATTGTCAAATACATGAAGGTACACAGGAGTGGGAGAATATTCTTATTTGTAAATGTGGATTTGAAATCAAGTCATTTCCTCCTTTATGTCAGGATCTTAAAATTTTTTCATGCTAAAAAAGTATGTTGGGGCTTTTAATTCTCTTTAGCTACAAAGCATCGCAGAAGGGGTAAAAATGTTGGGAGCGCATATACAGACAGCTGGTCAAAGTATGTGGTGGTGAGAGGGAAAGAAAATGGAACATCACAAGAATGGCTCTCTTACCTGGCCACAGCTCCTGTGGGGTAAGAACTCAGTTCAGTAACACTTGGTGCCTCCTGAAGAAGTCAGGGAAGGACTGCAGACAAACAGGTGAGGGCTCCCAAGTCAGACCGCTTAGGCTGGAATCCCATTGTCACCATGAACTAGCTGGCCGAGGGGCTGGAGCACATGCTTAAGATACCCTAAGCTCTGCTTCTCCTCTGTAAAATGTGGCTAACAACAAATGTATCTCAGGAGGAGGTAGGGGAGCATCTCCAACTGGTGATGGAACCAACACCGGTTCTCAAACTTGGCTGAGCATTGGAATCACCTGAGGGTCTTTAAAGACTCTTCCAGTAAGGGAGGTCACGTGGAAAGAGCTTAGCATCATGCTTGCCCTAATAAAGGAGGGTGATCCCCATTGGCGATTACTATTGCTGCACATAAAAGGTATTCCTCTCATCAGGGGCTGCAAGCCTGGCTGCACATTAAAATCACCTGGAAAACATTGACACCGGGGCCCCGCATGAAGCATTCTAATGTGCTCGATCTGGAGCAGGACCTGAACATTTTCTCAAGCTCTCTAATGTGGAGCCAAGGTGGAGACCAGAACAGCTGGGCTATTTATTGGAAGATGATTAAATCTGGAACCTTCTTCACAGTCTCATAAGGGAAACACACAAAACTAAAACGGACTATGATCACAGTAGCCTAAGACTTAAACATTTAACTTTGCGCTAAGTATCATATCTCTTTATGGTATCTTTTTTTTAATGGGCATTTCATGAAAATACTGAAGTTGAGGTCTACCTTCTGCCTTATATTGCTATTTTACCTAATTAATAACCCAGATGAACATATTATATATCATATTTTAGGTGTCACATCTCTATGACATTATAGTCAAGATATCACATTTCTTTTTGAGAACACCATAAGGTGGGTACTATCACTGATACAAAAAAAAAAAGGTTTCTCTATTACTTTTTAAGAAGCCAAAGAATCCCTTGTCTCATAGAAATGGGAGGCAAGTCTAGAACAGATTGGATGGATGCCAGAATCACAGAGAGAGAAAGCTTCTCTGCATAACCGAGGCTGAGGCATATAAGATGTGGGTAGAGAGGAAGAGAGAAGAAACTGGAAATGGACAGGTGAAGAGTGGGGTGAGGGGGTGAGAGGAGCAGCAGGAGGAGGGGGAAGCAGCTTCAGCAAGGGGATGGGGGGAGACAAGTTTGAAGAAGACACACATATGAATTCAATAGAAGTATAAACTTTTATCGTTCAATAAAAAGTATCAACTTCTAAAATGCATGATGTCACCCTAGGTCTTGTAGAAACCAGGTGGTGACCTACTTGATGTGGGGCTTGAACAGTCCACTTCCATGGACAAGGAGGCACTGGTGCGTGGGTGACAGACTTTTTGGAGAGATGTGGCAGTTGAGCTTTGAGCACGTTAAACCCACTGCCCAGTGCTAAGTGCTAGCACATGGGGGAACTGACTCTCTGGCCTGAATTCTTAGCCACTTCACTTCATTGGGTAGATGGTGGCGACCCTGTGTTCAAAGGCTGGGGATAAACATCTGCTCTGGGAGGAATCATGGAAAATTGAAAAAAAAAGAAGGTATTTGAGAGAGGAAGATGACTGGCTTGGGACAAGACAGGGTACGGGAGAACATTCTTTTTTTTTTTTTTTAAATTTTTTCAATATATGAAGTTTATTGTCAAATTGGTTTCCATACAACACCCAGTGCTCATCCCAAAAGGTGCCCTCCTCAATACCCATCACCCACCCTCCCCTCCCTCCCACCCCCCATCAACCCTCAGTTTGTTCTCAGTTTTTAAGAGTCTCTTATGCTTTGGCTCTCTTCCACTCTAACCTCTTTTTTTCTTTTTTCCTTCCCCTCCCCCATGGGTTTCTGTTAAGTTTCTCAGGATCCACATAAGAGTGAAAACATATGGTATCTGTCTTTCTCTGTATGGCTTATTTCACTTAGCTTAACACTCTCCGGTTCCATCCATGTTGCTACAAAGCGCCATATTTCATTCTTTCTCATTGCCACGTAGTACTCCATTGTGTATATAAACCACAATTTCTTTATCCATTCATCAGTTGATGGACATTTAGGCTCTTTCCACAATTTGGCTATTGTTGAGAGTGCTGCTATAAACATTGGGGTACAAGTGCCCCTATGCATCAGTAATCCTGTATCCCTTGGGTAAATTCCTAGCAGTGCTATTTCTGGGTCATAGGGTAGGTCTATTTTTAATTTTTTGAGGAACCTCCACCCTGTTTTCCAGAGTGGCTGCACCAATTGGCATTCCCACCAACAGTGCAAGAGGGTTCCCGTTTCTCCACATCCTCTCCAGCATCTAGAGTCTCCTGATTTGTTCATTTTGGCCACTCTGACTGGTGTGAGGTGATATCTGAGTGTGGTTTTGATTTGTATTTTAGGGGAGAACATTCTGGTTGCCGATAGTAATTGGACAAAGATGCAGGCCTGGCAAGTACAAGGCATTAGGCAATATGAAGCAATTTAATGGGGCTGAAATCTAGAACTTCCATCAAAGGACGCCGAGAAATCAGGGGGAAAGGGGTGATTTGAGTCAAATTTTAGAGTTCTGCATTTTTCTGTAGCTTGGGCTTCATTTGCCAAGCAGTGGGGAGCCACTGGGTCTCTGAGTAGGGAAACGACTGCATGTTAAGAATATGTCAAGCAGCAGTGAGTTTTCTTACAAAAAATGCAACCAAAGAATTTTTAAACTGAAAGAGACTTTAGAATTTATTTGTCCCTTGGTTTCAAGCTAGTGGTCCAGGAGCCAGACAGAGCCCAAAGGGGTATTTGGTTTGGTCTTGTCCCCGTGGTGTGCCTTGTCTTTGCTTTTCTTTTAGCTTTGAGCTGGAACACGCCATCTCTGTTGTCTAGGTTCTTCTCCCGGTGTGTCAATGAAACTCTGTGAAATGGCCAGGTGGTGTTCAGAGACAAGGAGAAGGCTTTGCTAAATAAACTTAAAGCAAAGTTCTGACCAAAGAAGTGTTCCAGGGTGTGTTTTATCCTATCCCAGGTTGTATTTCAAAGGGAGGGTTTTTTTTTTGGTTGTTGTTGTTGTTGTTGTTGTTGTTGTTTTAACAGCCACGAATCTTGTGTAACTTTGGTTGGTGAGAACTCCTACTCTAATTAACATGTACGCCAAGTGAGAACCATCTTAAAAACCAGAGACTATGTACCTTGGAAATTGGCACTGTGTCTGTCGTCTGCCATTTATAACCCTCCATCCTTTGTCCACTATGCACATTTAGCAGTAAATGCAGAGCTTCCCCCATGCCACTTTGTGATTATGCCAATTGATTAATACTGGCAAGTTCGCATTTCCCCAAGAGACGGCTGGCTTTCCCACAAGAGTCTCCTATGTTTTCAGAGATGTAAAGCAGAGAAGTGGCATGAATATGATGAAATACAGTTTCTTGGCTGTCTTCTTTCCTGAGTCTTGGCCACACCTTGTCTTCTTCCTGTTCATAAGTAAGCCACAGACTAATTGGCCAAAATTTGCATGTAACCCTTCATTTCAGAACACAAAGCACTTTGAAGGGGGGAAAAATAATCATCCACATTTTTAAAATTGAAAGCACTCTCTTAATGATTTTTCCATGGTCACGGATTGAAAACCCACAACTTAATTATTCATGTGGATCAAAGTAAAAAAAAAATACACACACACACACACACACACACACACATATTACATTTTTCAACCTAGGTGCTGTTGTCATTTGGGGCCAGATAATTCCATTATTGGGACTGTCCTGTGCCTGGTAAGACATGTAGCAATGTAATACTCTTTTTACTCATTGGATGCCAGCCAGTAACACCAACGCCCCCAGTTGTGACAACCAGAAATATCTCCAGTCACTGTCAAATGTGCCCCGGGCAGCAAAATCGCCCCTGGTTGAGAACCACTGTTTGATATCAATCTTAATTTTACTTTCCTGTTTGTCACCCCACGCTCTCTAGGAAGCACAGTTGACAGAAATATAAAATTGGCAATAAGTGAATTAATTAAATGAAACATATTTTAATCTTTCAAAATTAAAAGTGTAAGAGCACTAAAATGAGCTTTCCAAAAGTTGAAAATTGATGAGAAAATATATTTAACTTCTGTTCATCCTGCATATTAAGCTAAAAGGGGAAAGTAAGGGTAAAGAAAATATTTTGAAACTTGGAAATTAGGGCTCTAAAGGAATTAATGGTTATTTTTAATGTGACTGTGATATTAATATAGCATGGGGCATGTGAGGAACAGGACATCCTTTCGTCCTGCCTAGAGTAATTACATGGAACATCTAAACGTTAAATCTGGAAAAGGTTTCTAAGCATGATATAGGAACTAATAACTAATAATATGCAAAAAGAGAACATAAAAGTGACAAAGACTATGTATATTTTTTCTCTTACAATGATTTTTTTGGGGGAATAAGCAGAACGAAATTCATCTCTAAGTTCTCTCATGGCTGTTAAAAAGAAAACAGAGAAATAAGTACTTTAGGTTCTTATGTGCTGTGTTTCACCATGTTTTACTATGTAGTAGTTGTATTTTGGACATAGTTTTTATGTAGTAGCTATCTACACATGTGGAATGGTGTAAAAGTCAATGGTTTTGGAATCATGACACTGTCACACTGACACAAACATAGACAACGCTTTGTCTAGCAGTTCTTAACCCTGGTTGTGGATTTCACCTACTTCAAGAGTTTTTAAAAATACATAAGTGTTCAGACCCTATGGACACTTACTCTGATTTAATTGGTATGGGAGGAAGCTTCACTATAATTTGTAAACACTCCCTAGACAATGCTGATGTTAGGAACCACTGGTCTAATCCATGGGTTGCAAACAAAAATCATTGCAGGGATGAGGAAATTAAAGCAAATTAATTAGTGGTCCCTGGGTAAGAACACAGGGCCTGGTGGGGACTTTGGTAAACCAGAGACCGGATACGCTGCCTAAAAACATTCTGTTGTGCTGTTGTAACCATCTGGAAATGCTGTCCTGATTTTCATCAGAAACCAGACATGCAGGTATTTTAGAGAAATTTCTCTAACTTTTTTGAATACCGTAAAGGGGCCAAATGAAATATATTTGTGGGCTGCCAGTGTGCAACCCTACACCCAGTCCACTTGATCCACTTCACTGAGGAACAAGCTGGGAACCAGAAACTACACAACTGCCCAAAATGATACAGTCAGTGGCAGAGACTGGTACCAGTCACAGTGTTTGGTTTTTCCAATGATCCCAGATTGTTATGCTACAACCATGATAACAAGAACATTTATGAAGCGCCTAGAGTAGGCCAAGTACTGTGCTAAGTGAAAGCCTTATACATCTTTGTTTGTTTGTTTGTTTGTTTGTTTATTTGAGAGAGACACAGAGAAAACAAGCAGGAGAGGGAGAGAGAGAATCTCAAGCAGGCTCTACACTGTCAGTGCACAGCTGGTCGCAGGGCTCGATCTCACAACTGGGAGATCATGCCCTCAGCCAAAATCAAGAGTTGTCACTTAACCGGGTGAGCCACCTAGGTGACCATCTTTTAAAAAACTCTTAGGGAGTCTGTGGAATGGGGATTAATAGTATCCCCATTTTACAGATGAGGGAAGTGAGGCTGAGAGACATTGACCATAGAGGTCCAGTAGAGCCAGGCATTGAATTCAAGTTCACCTGATCACAAAGCTTCCTCTGTTAACTCCTTGCACCATGTTTTCCTGGATGTTTCTTTCCACGTTGTGTAAGGAGCCTCTCTCTTGATTGTATTTGGAAGATATGCACATAGCTCTAGTCCTTGGGGCATAAACCAAGGGCCAGCTCGGTGGTGCTCTTCCTGTGCTGTGCCCATATTTCATGTTTATTATTAAAGTTGACCCTGCTTGAGGTAGGGGGTCAGCTCTTCACCAGGTCTGCTGGAAGCCTAGGAAAAATGACAGCCCTAATGAAATGTGCTCGAAGTGAGACCGTGTCCGGCTTGCTGTAGTTATGCACAATTTGCCTGTTTCAGAAGAGAGAGAATAAATTGAACATTGGCCTCCCTGTCCTTCCCTGGACTGTCAGTCAGACTGTGTACAAAGACAAAGGCTTCCAGTGAAAAGCACCATAAGGACAGACCTGCTTTGCAATGGAAAAAAAATGTGTTTAAGAAGAATGTAGAAGAAAAATGAAGATGGTTTACCATTAAAAGCCAGTCAGAATTAACTGGCATATATGCATAACTGACTCAGCATTTACTTCCCTCTTCTTTCTGACCTCACTCCAACATTATTCCAAAGCCTGACAGTCCCAAAGTATACAAGTATCCTTCAGATTTTCTCCAAATTTTAAATGAGGACTAAAATATTCGTCCTCACTTCTAAGTCTAAGAGTTCAAATTACAAACAGAAACAGGGAGTTCATTCATTTAGTATCTTATCTCTGATCTGCAGAGCCCTGTTCTGAGTACTAAGGAGCTGACACTTTAGGGCATGATATGATCTGACCTCAAGGAACACTGGGTGAATTGGCAGTGTATATATATTATACACACACACACACACACACACACACACGCACACACACACCCCAAGTGGTAAAGCAATAGTAGTCACAGTTACTGCTGTGGGTTGAGAATTGCTATCCTAAGTTTTAAGTTGTTTTTATTTCATCAGAAATACAGTTTAGGTATAGGAGGGGGGAAAAAACAAGAATAGAGATAGAAAGCTCAGAAATTCTCTAGTATTCCTCCATTCCGGAGACCAACCACTATCAACCTGGCATTTCTCCTACATATTTTTTCATATATATATATATATATATATATATATATATATATATATGTATATGAAATGAAGGTTTCCTTTTTAATGCCACTAGGGTCATATAATGAACAGGGTTTCATAACGTGCCTTGTTCTCCATTAGGATGGGATAGAGAACAGCAAAAAGGGTAGTAGAAGAGCAAGCTTCTTCCTTGCATGTGTCTCATTCATGAGGAAGAAGACGAAGTAGTAGCCATTTTGTTTGGGGTGGAGCTCAGTGTACTCAAACCACACATGTGCATGAAACCACGTTAGAGCCATAGTTGCAGGGCACGTGGGTTCTGGAGACAACACAGAAGATCGAGGAGGAGCTATCATGTCATCTCCTTCTTCCTTCAGTGGAGACACAGGAAGTTAAGACTAAATTTATCATTGTATTTTAGATAATTAATTACAGTTAGATCAATAATTGGCATCTAAATGGACAGACAGCAGCCACTGTGGTGGTTGTTATTTACCTTTACTTTGATTATCTTAAACTCTTCTTGGGTAAACGAATAGGCAGTGTCTTCACTCACTGCTTTCATCATTTAAAAATTTTTTTTATTTATTATGGGGGGCGGAGAGAGGGGCAAAGGGAGATAGACAGAGAATCCCAGTCATGCTTCACACTGATGGAGCCTGGTGTGGGGCTTGATATCGTGACCATGAGATCATTACCTGAGCCGAAACAAAGAGTTGGATGCTTAACTGAGTCACCCAGAAGCCCCTGCTTTCATCATTTATAGATCCATTAACCAATGGGTCCATCCATTTGTCCACAAACCTCCACATTCCATGGACACTTACTGAGTACTGACAGTAAACCAGGCACTGGTGAGATTACAGAAAACAAGAGATCATCTTTGGCCTTAAGAAGCCTGTATAGTTTCGTATAGGAGAAAGTTAAGGCAGCAGTTACCATAGACAGTGATTGGAGTTATTCTAACAGGAGAAACTGGATACTGTGGGAAAACAAAGGAGGAAAGCTAACACAGGCCTTCAGGAGGGACATTATTTTAGTTTGGCTATATATAAGATACTGTGAAAGAGACACCAGTGTAGGGCCTAAAAGCAAGGACTTGTAGTCAGATGTGAATTCGGATCACATGTCTAAATGGTTGAAACCTCACACTGCTCCTGGATCATGTCTCTAAGTTCATTTTGCAATTTGTAACAGGACCACTTATCCTTCTGCTCCACCTGCCTGAGGTATATGTTCCATGTACAGTTAGTTTCCCTTTGGTTCCTTTGTCCTGTCATTTTCCCATCATATTCAATTTTATTTCCACACTCCAGTCCCAGGATGCCAACTGTGCTTCCAGACATCACTTCCTGCCTTGTTTCTCTTGAATAAAAGCATTCCAATAACAGTCTCAGTGAACTTACAGCAATTCTTTTCTAATACTATAGTGTTTGAGATGCTACAGTTACTAAATAAATATTTATTGACTACATGGACAGATAGTTGAAAAGTCAGGGCATCTTATGTGAGTCTCTTGAACTGAAGAGTTTTATAGATACATTTCCCCCTCAAAAATGATTTCTTGAAATTCTAGCTTTACCATTCATTATTGCTTCATCACTCATGAAATGGCATCCCCCCAAAGGCAGAATCTTGATATTTTTCTTGCCTGTTCCTGGAGAAATTAAATAATGTAAACTTGTACTAGTTAAAAGCCTCTGAATATCTTAACAGACCATGGCAATATTCTTAACGTATGTCCAATTTTGTAATTTTCAGCCATGAAAGAGGTTTGTATCAAGGCATATGATCACTGGCCCTTTCTTGACTCTTTCTTGACTACTTTGTGGACGTGTCCCCCCCCAAATCAACCATTTCTAATTGAAACATGAGTGTGAAGGTTAGAACAAAAAGAAAAAGAGGAGGACAAAAGAAGAGAGACCTAGTAATGTCACTTTGTCTTACAGGGAAAAGCTAAAGATGCAAAAATATAGACTTTTTTGTTTTTTGAAAGCCGGTTTAAAGTTCAAACTGGCATCTATGAGAGACCTTCTGGGAGCAAACAGGAGAGAAACTTGGCCTTCTACAATGATGGATCCCACTGGAATGGTCTCAAAGTTCTATGCCTCTGAAGGAATTCTAGCATATTTAATACTCTGACTCCTTGACAAGGAATTAGAGGAAGTAAATGGGAATTTTACATGCAGTCATTCTGACTCCAGAGTTGGTGTTCTTAATATGAGCTGATTGAGTGGGTTGATGTGCTAAGTATTATAGAAACTTTTTAAATTTATTATTGGTGTAGTAGTAGTGTTTTAAGATTTATAGATGATAAAGTTAAAGCTTAAAGGGATTAATTACTCAAGGACATAAGGCTAGGAAGAGAAAGAACTAGGATTCAAATGTAAATCTGAATGTATATCTTAGTTCATTTTTCATGTGAGATATTTCAGATATGGTTTGTAGAAATAAAATATTGCCTTGCTATTTAAAGAGTTTGTGTTTTAACTTTAATTAATAATAATACTATCCCCACCACTGAACAATTTTTTATTTCCCATTTTAAAGTTAAGGGAACTGGGGCTCCTGAGTGGCTCAGTCGGTTGAGCATCTGACTTCGGCTCAGGTCGTGATCTCACAGTTCGTGAGTTCGAGCCCCGCGTCGGGCTCTGTGCTGACAGCTCGGAGACTGGAGCCTGCTTCGGATTCTGTGTCTCCGTCTCTCTCTGCACCTACCCAACTTGCGCTCTGTCTCTCTGTCTCTCTGTCTCTCAAAAATGAATAAATGTTAAAAAAAAAACGAATTTATAAAAAAAAAATAAAGTTAAGGGAACTAACTGATGACTGGGGACACTGAGATGCCCAAGTTCTCATAGACAGCAAGTACAGACCCAGAAAGGTCTGACCTTGGTATCCAGATCTGCCCAAGCTCTTAATCTGCACCTTTTTGCTGCATTTCTTCTTTTGTGTTCTGCCTGCTTCTCCACTGAGCTTGGGGCTTATACTCTAATTCCTAAGTATCAGGGAGACAGCTGTTGCACTAAGAAAGTTAATAAAAGGTAAAACTCAGCTGCCACTGCTTACAAGCATCTCTAGAATATAAATGAGGAGAGAATCTTTCAAAAACTTCAACAGATCTGGTTCTTTTTCTTTTAAGCTTTTCATCTGGGTACTCCTTTGATAAATGCAACTATGGGTGGGGATGTTTGCCAAGAGCCTTAGTTGGGAATAAAAGAGGTTAAGGTTGTTGAAAGGGGAATATTGAAGCCTGGAAACAGAATTTTTCTGAGTTGTATACAACAGTTACCCCCAGAGAAGCTGAAATATGCTAATCCACACCAACTGAAATAATGGCATCTTTACTGTTAATACCTTTTAGATCTTCAGGATGAACTATGGGTTAAGCAAAGCTATATGCATATTAGATCCACTGCTATAAGGGAAATGCCACCTTGGCAGACTCTAGTAATGTTTCAGGATGGGGAAGGGAAGCATTGGGAAGGGTCGGTATAAGAGGTCCAGGCTGGATGCTTTTAAGGTGGGTCTTGCAAGGTGGGGAATGGTTGGGATTGAGCATATTCTATGACATATTCTCTATAATCAGTAGACACCAAGAGGAGGTTTTAAATTAAATCTTAATGACTTAAATATTGATAAATAATGTTTTTTATGTGGTAGGCAGTCCTATCTTCCATGAGAAAGTATTTCCTTCCAGCAGCAGGTAGGTATTTACTTTTGCTTTTTCTCAGTATTGTTTAACATATACTTGGCAAAATATGCCTGATCCCAGAATTGTTTCACCAGGAACAGGAAATTACGCTGGTTCACTTCTCAGAAAAAAAAAATACATCAGCCATGTTCAAAAGGAGGCCAAGGCTATATTAACCTGTATTGCCACAGTCCTCCTTACAGGGACAACATCAGTAAGAGTCTTTCATTTACTAATTACCTGAGGAGGGGTACCTGGGTAGCTCAGTTGGTTAAGTGCCCGACTCTTCATTTTGGCCCACATCATGATTTCATGGTTGGTAAATTCGAGCCCTGAGTTGGGCTGTGCACTGATAGTGCAGAGCATGCTTGGGATCCTTCCCTCCTCCTCTCTCTGCCTATGCCCTGTGCGCGCTCTCTCTCTCTCTCCATCTCGCTCTCAAAAATAAATAAACATTAAAACCTTAAAAAAATAATTACCTGATGATTAAGCAGGTCCCAATTTGCCTTTTCTTTTCCCAAGAGCTCTGATCAGATATGATGTTCCTCTAGATGTTCAATAGTCCTTTTCCTCCCCTTATAATGTAACCACTTCTAAGCTAAAAGAGATAGCAAGGCTGAAAGTGATCCTCTCCCCCTTTAATAGACATTTATTCTCAAACTTTTGTCTGTATAAAAAATCCATCAGGGAACATCTTTCACGTGAAAATCCAGGACCCCACCAGGATATAATTGTGGAGCATGGACCAAGACTCCAAATTTTATTTATTATTTATTTTTTTAAAGCTTACTTATTTATTTGTGTGTGTGTGTGTGTGTGTGTGTGTGTGTGAGAGAGAGAGAGAGAGAGACAGAGAGAGGGAGAGAGAGAATACCAAGCAGGCTCCATGCTGTCAGCACAGAGACCAACTTGGGGCTGAAACTTACAAACTGTGAGATCATGACCTGAGCCAAAATCAAGAGTTGGACATTTAACTGAATGAGCCACCCAGGTGCTCCCCGAAGACTCCAGCCTTTAAATGGACATCTCCTCCCCTGCCCCCAAACACCACCACCACTATCACCAAATGATGCCTGCATAGAAGTCCCAGGACCACTCTTTGGCAAACAATGCAAAGTTGAGTTTTTCTGGGTAGTATAGCATCTGGAATTGCCACCTGCAATTGGTAGGTGATCTCTGTTGAATCTGGACTTTCCTGTTGGTGCATTGCCATCTCTCGGCATTTCAACATGGCCATGTGGTAAGGAATGAATTGGGTTTACCTTAGTTCTCTGGTAGATTATATAACAAAATCAGTGTCCCAGAACTGACAGGATTTGTTCAGAAAGGTAATTCATTCTGTTAATTCTACTAATTATCTTATCCCTTGTCAACTCACTTCTGATGTTTCAGTGGAAGATTATCATACTGAGGGCGATGTTTAATGGGATATTTTTTCATTTGAATATATGGGGGAATACAATTCCTTTCTTTGTCTAAATAAATTCATTTATAGATGATTTTATAAAACTGATACTACAGAGAAGAATAAAAAAGCATGTAAAAAATCACTTAAAATTCTACCTTTTAGGTATCCTAACATTTATGGCTAAGACTTTGAAATTTTTTTTCTCTGCAAACACAAAATTTTTATGAGACTTGGATTATACTATGTTTTTTTGCTTCTTTAAAAAACTTACTTTATCATGAACATTGTTTATATTAATAAATTTAGTTGAATACTTAGGAAGTTTTTATTATGAGGAATATTCTCCAGGGAATATATTCTTACACACATTCTTGTACACTTATTTTGGCACAGTTGTTTTGTGTGCTAATAATTGCTAATGTTAAATTACTACAAGTAGAATTAGTGGGCCACACTTAACATTTAAACACATGCTATCCATTTGTCTTCAGGGAAAGCTTACAATTGTCTGTTTTATACACTCTCAAGTAGTGCCTACTCAGAGAAGCCTTCCATGATGACGTCATCATAATTGAAAGTGTATCACCTTTACCCCAATGCTCTTGATACCATTATCATTGTTCACTGCATTTTTTACTATTTGACATGTTGTATCTTTCTTAGTTTGTTTACATTCTCCCCACAAGTGGTAAGACTGGTTTCTTTTGTTCATTCTTGTATGTCCAGCTCTTAGAACAGTGTCTGGAAGATAGCAGGTACTCAATAAATATATGTTGACTGAAATAATGATCTGTTTCTAACAGGAGACATTATCTTTTATACTCTCCTTTGTCAAGAGCCATATTCCAGTTGAACAGGAATGTAAAATACAGTCACATGAAGGCAGCTTAGCCAATTAGTGTGTTCCACTATACCTGCTCCCCATCTGTTCAGCCAGCTCTTCTTTCAAAAATCCCAGATTTGCTTAATTCAACTATGCAAACATTCCTACTGTCAAAGTGACAACATTTTTATCCTGCCCATGGAGTGGACCTACCTACAGATCAGGGTTGATAAACTTCTGGAAGAAGCAGATAATCATATTTTAAGCTTTTCCAGACATGTGATCTTTGTCCTAAGGCTCAACTCTGTGGTTGTATCATGTCAACAGCCAGAGACAATAGGTAAACAAATGCTCTTATAAAACTCGATTTACAAAAACATGTATGACCAGGTTGGGCTCACAGTCCCCTATTTTAGATGCAGATCTTTTAATTTTATTTATTTTTTGTTTTTTGAGAGAGAGAGAGAGAGAGCGCATGTGCGCATGCATGAGCAGGGAAGGGGCAGAGGGAGAGGGAGAGAGAATCCCAAGAAGGCTCTATGCCCAGTGTAGAGCCCAATGCAGGGCTCGATCTCACAACTGTGAGATCATGACCCGAGCCAAACTCAGTAGTGGAACACCCGACAAAATGAGCCACCCAGATGCCCCTAGAATCAAACTCAATCAGTTCTCACTGAGTCACTGTTATATGGAATCCAGAAAAGCTCTGTCCAATAAAAGTGTAATGTGAGCCAAACATGTAATTTAAAATTTTCCATCAGCCACACTAAAAAAAAGTAAAAAGAAACAGGTGAAATTAGTTTTAATAATACATTTAAGGAGCCAAATATAGTGTATTGAAAATATTGTTATATAAAAATTATTAATGAGAGAATTCACATTTTTATCTGAAGGTTCACGAAACAGGTGTGTATTTTACACTTAGAGCACATCTCAATTGATTCTGAATGCATTTCAAGAGCTCAATAGCCGTATGTGGCTGGTGGCCACTGTGTTAGACAATACAGGTCTGGAGCAGATTTTCTTGACCTTGGCACCACTGACACTTTGAACAGGAACATACTTGGCTGTGGGGGCTGCAACAATTCATGATAGGATCTTCAGCAGATATCCTTGGCCTCTATCCACTAGATTCCAGTACTGCCTTCTCAACTGTGACAATAAAAACTGTCTCCAGACCTCACTAAATATGCCCTCCAGGGCAAAACTGCCCCAGTTGAAAACCGCTGATCTAGAATATGTATTCTAAATCCAGATCCATTAATTCCCTGGAACTGAACAGGATAGTTAGTACCTATGTACTCACATTTGGGGGAAAGATGTGAAAGGGGGAAGGAGGAGATCTCTTTATATAGCTTCCCAAAGGTGTCCCTGACCCAAAGGAGATTAAAAATGAGTGATATGGTAGGAAGAGATGTTGAAATATGCAATTAGGTGCATACTACCAATGAATTCACACTATAAATCCAAACTTTTGCCTGTGCCCTTTTTAAAATGAAATCAATTCCCAGGACAAGCCTAAACACTGCAGTCTTCTTAAACTGTACTGTTGTTTTGCCATTTGGATCCTTTGGTCTTGGGATACTGATTTTGAACAATTAATTTCTAGCATTACTTAGCAAGAAAATCCATGAAGGAGCAAGTTCTGATCAAAATATTACAGCAATGGAGAGGGATTATCTGTACCATTTTAGCAGAGAATCATTATTATTGAAACTCCAAGTCAGCAAAATGGACAGGTCATGAGATGGAGAGTTAAATGTACATGCTCGAAACAGCTTTGTGTGTGATCTTTGACTGAGGGGGACTGGCCTGCATGCTTTCTGACACTGTACGGGAATAAAAGGAGGAGATATTAACATTATTGTACCCTTAAAACAGTAGTTCTGATTTATACTCAAAACTCTGCTTGATCAAAACTCTGCTTGATCAGTTGTATCTATCTGCAAACATCGACTAGGGTTGGGGGGGGTCCACTATGATGACAAGGGCTAGGAAGGTAAAGTCTAATTAACTTCTCCTATTTCCTCTAGATACTATAAAATATTGGAAAGAGTTGATACAGTTATTAGAATATGAACTATTCTAGTAGCAGACGTGGGCATCCAAACAGGAGATACTCCACTATCAGCTTCCATTCTTGGTAATGTACATCTCTTCCCCAAGTCTGTGGGGCAGAGGGAGGGGGACTCCACTGTTTTTCATGCAGCTAAAATTCATATGCTTTGAATCTGAATCATCTGAGGATTTTGTGGGTGGTGTTACTAAGAAACTGTCTAATTCCCTCCCCTAATTTAAATACTTTCCTCAATTCTGACTTGTTTTCGTGTCTGAACTCACTTCTGTGTTTATTTGCATAGCACTAATCACCCTCTCAGAGAAGGCTGAGCCGTCATTTGGTTCACATGTCACATGCAGGGCTGAGACATTTGATGTTATATAATTTCAGACTTTTGATACTATCATTTTATCCTTCAGTGAATTTATACTTATTGTTGGAGATATGTATTGACAAGACTTACAGAAGATGGTGTTCTTCATGCATCTTTTTTTTTTTTTAAAGCTTATTTATGTTGAGAGAGAATCCCAAGCAGGCTGTGAACTGTCAGTATGGAGCCCAACACGGGGCTCGAACTCAGGAACCATGAGATCATGACCTGAGCTGTAATCAAGAGTCAGATGCTTAGCATCTGAGCCACCCAGGCACCCCTCTTCACGCACTTTTAAATTTATGAGTATGTACGAGATCACATTTTCATAGTTCACCTGGAGACAAGATATTTCAAGTATTACCTGTGATTATCTTACAAATAATACAATTATATTGCATATGTGTTAAAATTATTTATGGGAAAACATATTCCAATTTTTGAAACATTAACATATGCCACAATTCTGCTAACTCTACCTAGGTATTGCCTTATGTTTTAATATACCAAGATACTCAAGAGTATAGGTGCCCCAGGCCCCTCTTGATGTCTGAGAGGCCTTTCCACTTGCTCAGATCCAGCGGGAAGTGGAAGACACCTGCCAAAAGGAAGAAGCAAGACTCTGGAGGAGGGTGGAGGAAGGCCTACAGGAGAACAGAAAGAAAACAGACAGGACCCAGAGACATCCTGAGGAAGTTGCGGCAAGAAAGGAAAGCGGCAAGAAAGAAAGGAAATAAATGACCCAGAGCTTGGCTAGGAAACCCAAAGCCAGACGTTTGTCCAGTAGACGGGTGGCTATCAGCTTCCTCTTGAAACACCTCTGCAGGCAGGGTTGTGGATGCCTCTAGCAAGAAGCAAAGTTTGTATCCGCATGTGAGGACCTGCTTATTCCTGGAAGGGTAACTCCTTCAAGCAAAAGGGGGTGTTGTACAGGAATGTGAGAAAGGGGGGACATTCAGCCTGAGGATTCTAAAATGCCTCCCTGATGTCTTCCTGCTAAGTCAATTGAAATTGAAATGGAGCACCTGTGGCTCTCAGCCTTTTGCAAGCATGTGAGGACAACATCATATTAAAGGCAAACAAGGAATCTCCTTCGCCGGCATATCAGGGCTGTGTACCATAAAGTCCGATCCAAAACCTTGTTGGTTTGATTTGTAACTGGGAGACCCTCGAAAAAGTTTGGGCTCATTTGTTCAAAATGCTGGAGACTTGCAGTAGAAGTTGCTTTGAATTTTTCTTAACTAAAAACACCCTCAAGTTTTGCCACTGGAGGGCACTAGTCGACAATATTACTCTCCCACCTTTTCCCTGGTCTTTTTTTCCTCCCTAACTTGACCAAGAACTCTAAATAAAGTCCTGTTTCACAGATTAAATTGGAGCTGCTTATCCTTCCATAATTCAGAATTTCAAAGACCGATTTTTTAGAATAATTGGAAACCACGACATTTCATACTCATTTCTGGAATCAATATTTTTAGCCCAGTTTACATTAACCTAGGAATGTTGCTCTCAGAAGACATGACAGGGAAATATTCACTCATAATCAGTTGGCAATTCTTGTTTATTCACGGACTAGATCTGCATGATCTAACCACTGAAAGGGCACGGTTTATTAACATTTAAAGAAAGACTAAATCCAAAATAGATATTTAATTTCACCTTAAAAATGTTATTTTCAGGGTGCCTGAGTGGCTCAGTCAGTTAAGCATCTGACTTTGGCTCAGGTCATGATCTCATGGTTCCTGAGTTCCAGCCCTGTGTCGGGCTCTGTGCTGACAGCTCAGAGCCTGGAGCCTACTTCAGGTTCTTTGTCTCTCTATCTCTTTGCCCCTCTCCTGCTTGCACTCTGTCTCTGTCTCTGTCTCTCTCTCAAAAACAAATCAACACTAAAAAATGTTATTTTCAACTTGTTTCAGAAATACTTTTTGAGAGATCTTGAGGCATATATCTGAATAGACATTTTCCCCCTCGGTTTCGGCACCCTAGGTAGAGCATTCATTACGGTAATGTTCTTACAGGAACAATCAATTATCAATAAATACTCTTCCTCTACAGTAGATCCCATGATTCTCTCTTACCACCCGGTGCTACCGAGGCTGATGTGTCTGAACCAAGGAAAAATAACCTTTTGGGGAAAGCTGTCTTTCAGAACCCTGCTTTGAACCAGAATAATCTGTTCTCCTGAGACTGTTGAAGACAAAGTAGGCTGAACAACCCACTTTGGAAGGCAAGTTACACAGATTTGTTTTTTTCTTATTTTATTCTGCACCTCACCCCA
Organism: Prionailurus viverrinus; assembly: GCF_022837055.1. Lineage (NCBI taxonomy): Eukaryota > Metazoa > Chordata > Mammalia > Carnivora > Felidae > Prionailurus > Prionailurus viverrinus. The sequence goes on from NC_062562.1 coordinate 40,398,343, forward strand.
TTTTCTCAGATGTCTTTTTCTTTGTTCTGCGTATTATTTCTGCTTACCAGTCTTCTTAGCTATTGCTAGTTTCCTCTACTCACCTCACTCTAAACTCCTAGAAGACTTGGCCAGACTAAAATTTCACACTGGGATCATTTTATTCTCATGAGTTTGCCAACATTTGGGTATTAACCGGCAAAGGTGGCTGAATACAGGGATTTGGGTATTACAGGCAGAGGCTTTTTGCAAAGCTTTTGTTGGTAACATTGGCTCTTATGTAACTCAATTTCCTACTATGTGAGAAATTTCTCTGGGTCTACACTCTAGAACTTTGTCTTCAAAGGAAAAAAAAATTCTATCATCTCTCAAACACCTCACAGGGATGTTTCAACGTTGAATTATGTTAAATAATCAATGCCAGCCGAGTGCCAGGCACAGAGAGGCTCAATCAATATGAGTATCTTCTCTACCTTCCTACTTCTGTTTCCTTTTTCTTTTAGAGCCTAGAGCCAGATTTTATATCAATCAGAGCAACTGGGTTGACCAATTTCATAACTTATTTGCTTTTCTCTTCTTTTCTCAAGCTTGCTATTTTACTATATATTTATTTTCAAGTGTATTTAGAAGAAAAAAGGTGAGCCTAAATTTAAAAAAAATCATCTAAAAGATTTGAGACAGAAGTAAGTATCTGAAGAATGAGCAGAGGTAGTTAGTTCCTCTGGGAAGTGATATTCCTGAATAACCCCCAACATTAGATATATTTAATCCGAGACTGTGTTACCCCTTATTAATATTCTTTTAGGTGGATCTGTTGATAAATTAGGGTAGGGATAGTATGTTGTGTTTAAAAACATATAAGCTCACGGTAGCACAAAACAGAGTTCAAATACTTGCTCTGGCATTTACAAGTTAAGTAAACTTGGGTAGGAGAGAACTAAGAATATTCTCTCAGCTATAAAATGGGGATTAATAATCCTTAGCCAGTGGTATTGATATGAAGATTAAATGAAATTATGAAAATGAATGGGTTCAATATCATATTGTTGCTGTTGTTACTCATCTAGATGGTTTCCTAAGGACCTTCTGATTCTGAAGATTTTATAAATTCAATCGCACGAGGTAAGAGGTTTCTGCTCATGATACCTTATACAACTGTGTAAAGCTCTGCTTCATCCAACTGCTCATCTCGCTGTCTACACAGTCTACACTCTCTCACACTAGTACTTCAGTTCACGCCATTCCTGTGCATTGGAATCTACTCCACCATTTACCCATTTCTTACCTATCCTGCAAGGTCCAAATCATATCACGCTTCTATGAAGTGTCCTTGGAACAGAGCAAGAGGACCTGATCTCTCCCTCCTCCAAATATTTATTGTTCTTAACTATTTCCTTCTCACTGGGTACAGCTTCCCTGGTTCCCTAGAAGCCAGATTGGTTATTTCACTTGTTGCTGCATATGACTACAGTGAAGCACGTATCACAAGATTGAACTCCTTAAGAGTAGATAGTCTCTGTGCATCAAATGCGTAACTCCATGCTTAGGAGAGAGTAGCCACTCAACAAATACTGCAGGAGTGAGTTAGGAGACCACTTATTTGGTATTGGCAGTATATTTTTGTACATTTTACGCTCTGGTAAGAGACTTAAAAGTTCTTTGAAGTCAAGGACCTACACAGAGCATTGATGTTAAAAAGCAAGTCTGGGGAGAAAATAAAAAGCAGAAATTACGTGCTTGCAGATGGAAGAATACACTAACACCCCTGAAGTAGACTTTTAAGAGAATTGATCCTGAATCCGACCAAGCCTTTAGATTCAACCACAATTTATAGGAAATGCAAAGAATAGAGGAACATGTTAATGACACCACAAGGTTGCAATCAGCAAAATCCATATTGTGAGCTGTTCCACCATAGTAATCAGCAAACTACAACCTGTTCCTTGCCTGTTTTTGTATGCCCTCAAACTTAGGATTGTTTTACATTTTTAAAGCTTGAAAACAAAAAGTAGACAAAGAAGAAAATGTGACACAGATGCCTCCTCAAGAGGACTACTGACCCAGTTTTTTTCCAGAAATAAGTTGCAAAAGGAAAACCGAGAGAAATTAACAGAGACTGAAGTCATAGATGAACTGTTTACAATGACTTGATTTCTGATTTAAACAAACTATAAAATAGCAAAAGGAACATTCATAGCAATTATGATGCAATTGATATTTCATAATTTGATATTTCATTGACAATATTTTAAGATGTGACAATGGTTATGTTTTTTATGAACAGTTCTTATCTTTTGGTATAAATCTTTTGAAAGATTTATGGATGATGCTGTGTGGGATTTGCCATGTAGTAATAAGTGGAGGAGGAAGAGAATTGGGTCGTGGATATAACAAGATTGTCCATAAACTGGTAATCGCTGTAAGTGGATGACTGATTCATGATTCATGGTTATTATACTCTTGTACTTTTAAATATATTTGAAGTTTTATACAGTAAAAAAGTTAAATAATAAAGAAATAAACCTACAAAGTTTGGAGTTCCATCTGGGGCTGACTGCCGTCAAAAGACCTCTCTCAAAGTACTTAGCTTTTTTATTTTTCTGATTTCAGTTTCCTTATCTCTAAAATTGAAATTAAAATGATGTCTACTCCATAGGTTATTGTAATGGCTATGTGAGCTACTGCATACACAGAGCTTAATTAATGCCTTATGCATAATGAAGCATTCAATTATTGCTTCATAGTGTTGCTGTTACTGCTGTTGTTATTTTCTCATTATGTGTTGATATTGGTGGGCATTTGTTGATGAGATGGCAGAGGACAGAATGACAAGAGATGAATGTGTTGGTATAAGGATGGATGGGTGCAGAGAAGATCAGCAGGAAAAGATGGGGGGCGGGTGAGGAGTCCCCAGTAACCTGTATGTTGCAATGGCTACTCTGGACTGCGTTGTGTTAGACCTTGAATTTGGTGTGATATGGGACAGACTGTCTGGCCAGGCTGAGCTTTACACTCTGGAATACTATTTTAGAATTTGAAGGTCAGAGAGTCAGCAATACAATCCAACACTTATACCAAACCTTAAAGCCATTTCTGAAGCTCTGCTTGACAATAATTTTCTGTCACTGATGAGAGGTGCTTTACCAGAATAAACACTGCCTAATACAGGCTTAAGAGGAAAACAACTTTTAAAATATTGATTTATTAAATCCTCATTGAATATCACTATGTCATGGAGGCAATATACCACAGTGATTTATGGCAACCCTATCCATAGTGCTGATCTTTGAAGAGATAAAGCACTTGCCCCAGAATGAAAATCCACACATTGCTGCTTTCATTGAAAAAGTTTTGCTATTGAAAAAACAAAAAGGCAAAGCAAACAGTATGCTTGTTGACAGAGTTAATTTGCATTCTGGCACAAGTTTCTCATGTTTGCAGTTTGGTAACCAGTGCATGCTTCACATTTCTGAGTCAACTAGTTTAGGGTAGTTGTGCTTAATGGGGGGAAATTTTGCAAACCCCTCCCACCCCGGTGTCATTTGGCAATATCTGGAGACATTTATGGTTGTCATACCTGAATGGGAAGGGTGCCGCTGGCATTTAGTGGGTAGAAACCAGGAATTCTACTAAATATCCTACAGTGTATAGAACAGACCCCACAACAAAGAATTATCTGGACCAAAGTGACAAGAGTGCCAAGACTGAGAAACTCTTTGAAGAGCATGGCTTTAGAATCAGACAAAGGTGGGACCCAAACTCTTGCTTTGCCAATGACTACACGTGTGGCCTTGAGCACAATGTTTTGTCCCTGTAAGCACCAGTTTCTTCTAAAAAACATTGAGCTGGCAGTTCTGCTGTGCAAAACAAGTGGACAAATGCAGATAGACTCTTTGACATAGACCCAGAGGAAAGTAAATGCTCCAGGAGAGCAGATATTATTATACTTTTTAAATACAGCTGTTATCCTGGTGACCCACGAATTGTCCAAGCACTCACTAGAGTAAGAGCTAAGGTATTATTTTTCTTCTTTGGTTTTGTTTTTTCCTTCTCCCTCTCTCCCTCCCCCCACTCCTCCTTTCCTTCTTTCCTTTCTTTTATGGATAAAAAATTGGACTAACTTCTTCACACACTGTTAGGTTGAGGGCCTAAAAGGTAAATTTGTTTCATTGCTTGTTGAAGATGAATGTAAAAAAAAAAAATAAAACAAAACCCTGAGTTTGATTCCATAAAAGATAAACCTTATTGTCAGAAAGAGCTACTCCATAGACAGAGCTGGGAAATTCACTTGAAATTCCTCTTGTGTCCCTTAGGATGAAGTATGATGCATGCCCGGGAGCTTAATGGTTTACAAGTTGGGACTCCCACTGTGTCTTTTTTTGCTGGTGATTTTATGATTCTCCTACACACTACATGATGGATTCTTGAGTATCCAGAGCTTTGAATCTGTACTTTTTTTTCCGGCTTGAATGAAATCCTTCAAGGCAGAGCTGTGAAGATGTGGTTCTTAAATAAAATATTTTTCTACTGTGCTAATAATTCACACATTCTCCACATTTCTCTTCTATACTCAGGGTCAGTGGGATACATCCATTTTTCTTAATTCTATCTGGCCTGTTTTTCTCTGGCTTCCAACAGGTTTTTATGAAAGCACAGCATGGGTTATCCAGGTGCTGGTATTCGGGGAGGGTGCAGAATTATGAAGCAGGAGGGGACACTTTCTTATTCTTTTCCCATTACTCCATTAACAATGGCCTTATGATGATTTGAAAACTCCTTTTAAGTGACCTGATATGAAATATTGCATTACAAATCCACATAGGAGATACAATTCAAACAATAGAAGCAATAACACACTTTCATCCTGATTCTAAGTTATAATGAAATGTATTTACTGAGAGCCAGGATATTTTCTTTTCCCCTCTAGAGAAGCCATTTGCTTACTGGATTGCTAAATCTCTATAGAGTTGACATTCTTCTTTTGAAAAAAAAACTGGATATTTGGATTTCTGGGTCAGATGGAAAGGCTGCGGTGTCAGAAGTGAAAATAGTACAAATTTCAAACGTGAGTATGTGATTTCATTTATGTACATATGTCACCATGGTCTACTGCTACCAGCCAGGCGGTCAAGTCAGCAACAAAAATGATGCCTATTTAAACCTTCAGCTTTCCATAAGATTTTTGGACAATGTGGTGTGACCCACCTAATATTATGCTTTAGAGCACAAAAATTGTATTTGAGTAAATGGATAACTAAATAAATAGTTATAGTTGTTATAAATAAATAATAAAATTGGCATATTTAAAAATAAATTACTTTGGGGGCGCCTGGGTGGCGCAGTCAGTTAAGCGTCCGACTTCAGCCAGGTCACGATCTTGCGGCCGTGAGTTCGAGCCCCGCGTCAGGCTCTGGGCTGATGGCTCAGAGCCTGGAGCCTGTTTCCAATTCTGTGTCTCCCTCTCTCTCTGCCCCTCCCCCGTTCATGCTCTGTCTCTCTCTGTCCCAAAAATAAATAAATGTTGAAAAAAAAATTAAAAAATAAATTACTTTGGAGACTCCAGTCATACAAGACTCTCCAAACGTGATCTAATGCCTATTTTTCTTAACACATATGCTGTTTCTTACAGATCTGATGTTAAAACCACAAGAAGTTGGAAGAATTGGGTGCTCTTCCTTCTGGATTCTCATCTACTATGGCTAAGTGATTTCATTTAGTTTTTATGGCCTATGCTTCTAGTCTTTTGTAGGAATATCCTTCTCCTTTTTTTCCTGTGTTTCTTCCTGGTCTTTCCAAGCAGGAAATAATTCTTTCTCTTTCTTGTTCCTTTCTTGTTCTGTTGATGAGTATGGATGAAGGTCACTGCTTCCATATCTTGCCTGGAGTCTCCATGTCTCCATGGAGTCTCCATGTCTTGCCTGGAGTTTGATTCATTTTTTTTAAGTTTATTTATTGAGAGAGAGAGAGAGAGAGAGAGGGGGGGGGGGAATGAGAATCCTAAGCAGGCTCCATGTTGTCAGTGCAGAGCCCAATTCAGGGCTCAAACTCAGGAACCATGTGATCATGACCTGAGCCAAAACCAAGAGTTGGACACTTAACCACCTCAGCCACCCAAGTGCCCCTGATTGATTCTGTCTCAAGACTGTCCCAAGTGTGGTGTGCTCTCCTCTCTGCTCAGGCCACTGTGTTGGAGCCTCACCAGGCAAGGGCTCACCCCCACCTCTAGCTGCCATGTCTGTGACTAGTTGGGCACAATCTATTCCAGAGGCCTATTGTAGCAATGCCCATTTTGGCCTTGGATACAAATCACTTTTCCAGAAAGTCCAGCTTTATCACTCATAAAAATAATCACATGAGCTCTATTTCTGGATCATTTCCCAACTGAGTTAATATTTGGGAGGAAGTAGTGATAAGTGGTTAGATTTCCTAAAATCAGAATGTATTCTTAAAGATCTTAGTACAGTTTATTTCTTGGGCCAGAGATTGCCAAGTTTTGTAATTGGGTAAAAATCAATACTTGTCATTCATCACCATTTATTATTATTATTATCTATAAGGATTTACTAAGGCCTATGCAATGTGTTAAATTACCTAGGTTAACATATTTAGGTCATGGATCAAGTCATCAAAAAACTTCAATCTCCTAAGGGATTTAAAATACATATGTTGATAAAAAGCATGCAAAATTTTTTAAAAGTAAATTAAGACAGGTATATATAAAATGTCATAGGAACATCAGAAAATGGGCCCTAACTTCTATCTGGGAAGGGCAAGAAGTCTTTTAGAGAGAGATGGGATTTATTTATGTTGGACTCTGAATGATGGGTAAGATTTAGAGATGCACATAAAGGAACAATAATTTAAAAGAAAAAAAAATGGAGTGCTTGGGAGGCTCAGTTGGTTAAGCATCCAACTCTTGATTTTGTCTCAGGTCATGATCCCACGGTTCGTGAGTTCAAGCCCCATGGTGGGCTCTGCACTGACATGTAGAACCTGCTTGGGATTCTCTCTCTCATTCTCTCTCTGCCCCTCCTCTGCTCATTCTCTCTCTCTCTCTCAAAATAAATAAATAAGCTTTTTTTTTAAAAAAGGCTTTATTGGTAGTTGGAACAGTTAGCATGCATGTGTGAAGGAGGAAAACATGGCTTATTAGGGGAATATTCATCTAGTGTAACTTGAGGAGATGTGGTAGGAAAGGTCAACAAAGCTTGGAACAGGAGGTATAAACTGATAAGCAGCTCTATTCCAGGATGTAGAGTAGGGGGTTGAATAGTTCTGGAAGCTAGAGAACAGAAATGAGATTCCTCCAGTGTTTGGTTTTTGACAAGTTCCAGTTATGGTATTAGTGCCCTTTGTCACTAAAGAGAAAACTCCAGGAATTTTGCAAATTTGTTCATTTAAAAAAAAAGTTTGCAGTACCTCATTAAAAAAACAAAGCAAAATCAGACAAAGACTTCAGGGTGGGAAGGAAGTTTAGATAGTTTTATGGGCACAAAGAATTTCTCCTTAACTCTGGTTATCGATCCCTAACAGTCAGAATAGGGTGTATTATGCTGCAATAAAACCAATTCCCAAATCTCAGTGGCTTAGGAAAAGAAAAGTTTACTTCTTACTCACACCAGATGTCCACTGAAGGTGAACAGAGAGGTTCTACATAGCAGGAGAATTTCAGAGAAGTGAGTATTGACAACTAAGTTTTTCCACGTAGAAATAAAAAGTCATCTTGACTCACATTTCATTGGCCAAAGCAAACTTCTTGAATGTGCTTAACTTGAAAAGGGCAGGAAATGGAGAATGGTTCCAATGTCTGCTCTTTGTGTGGTTATCACAAGAGTACATCCTCATTTTAGTACTATTATCTGTAACCCTGTAAAATATTCCCAATGATTATTTCACTCATTGAGTGTTTAATCTGTGCCAGGTACTGTGCTGGCTCTTTCACACGGACTTTTCCTACAAAACGTCTCTGATGTTGGTTTTAGTTATTTTATGGTTGTGCAATTCCTGGCATTTGTGTTCTTCCTCCTGGGGTGCATAAAGCTACCTCTGAATGGTTGGTCATTAGATGCAGTTTTTCAGGAGATTCTGAAAGATTACTGGATGAGCCAGGGAAGAGACACACTGGAACTCCAGCTGCTGTTGCTGCTACCACCATGGTCACTGTCTGCAGACTCATGAATCCTCATGTTTACTGAACACTCTCTACATGCCAGACATGGTGTTCTAAACCTGTGAGGCAGGTGCTATTATTGTGCCTATTTTACAAATGAGAAACTGAGGTTCAGAGAAATTGTATTACGGCCCAAGATCATACAGCTAGCAAGTGGTAGAGATGGGGATTCAAAGAAGTCCAGCTTACACCAGAACTGATAGTCTTAACAACCATGCTACACTACTAAAGGAACTAGACAGGAAAGAAAAAGAGATGAGAACTTGGGTTATAATCATGAGATTTAGGATGAATGGAAATAAATGTGAAAAACACTAGAGAAATGAATGCCAATCTAGAATATGAGAATTGAGACTGGGGGAAAAAGAGATTTAAAATGTTTTATAGGCATGAAATTCAAAACACTAGGAAATTAATAGAGTATAAGAGAAAGAGAGGAAATGAACATGAGTATTGGTGTGACACATACAGGGAAAAAATAAAAGGAAGATACAACTTATGGGTACAGGAGGAGAAATACATTCAGTGTTGGATTTATCAAACTTTGTACACAACTGGGATATTTGTGTAAAATAGCTATTTATTCAGCATGTAAAAGCACAGATCTATGGTATGTACTATAGATATATAATAAATAAATAAGTCCAGTTTCATATATGTTTAGAAATGCATGGATCTAAAAGATACAGACTTGGGCTTCATTCATTTATTCATTAAAGCATGTATTTAAGACCTTCCAAAGCATGTGATAGGTAAAGCAGATAGGGTAGAAGTATTGAGAAAAATAAACATGATCATCAAGAGAATCATATTAGAGAAGGTAAAAGGCCAGATTTGAGAGCATGCCTATGTTAAAGGATATGGAAGGGAGAAAGAGAAATTTGAAATGGGGTAGTTGTCGAGGAAGAAAGAGACCAAAACAACACAAAGTCCTAAAATTTCATGTATGAGAAAGATTTTAGGAAGAAAATCATGAGTGCTCAATAGGGCCAAATGCCACAGAGATGTCAACAATGTATTTACAGATGTGTTTGGAAGGAAGAAGAGACAGGTTAATGTAGAGAAAGCACATATGTTTATTCTTTTACAAAGTGTGGCAGGAGAGACAAAGCAGGAAGGTGGTCCCCGAGTGGTAATAGGAACACAGGAGGATTTTTTAAGGGTGAGTTTACAAAAGAGGCTAGCGAAGAGAGAGAGAATCTAGAAGTAAGGGGTAGGATTGGGGGAGGTTGGTATTTGACTGAGGTGAGATGGGGTGTCAGGTGGGAAAAAAATGGGTTGAAGGCCAAGGACAGTGCCTTTGTGTGACTTTTTCCAGAAACCTTTCAACTGAAGGGAACCAGCAGCAAATAATGGAAGGGACTCAGAATTGGAGATGAGTATCATGACCATTATTAGGGGAACAAGGTGGTGAGGAACTCAGAGATAGTGCATTTGTTCCTAAGGCTGCCTTAACAAAGTGCCACGAACAAGTGTAGTTAAACAATATAAATGTATTCTCTCTCAGTACTGGGGGCTGAAGTATGAAGTCAAGGTGTCAGCAGGGCCATGCTCGCTCTGAAGACTCAAGGCGAGGATCCTTCCTTGTCTCCATCTTCTGGAGATTGCCAGCCATCCTTAACATCCCTTGGTTTGTAGCAGCATAACTCAAATCTCCACCTCTGTGTTCACCTGGCCTTCCCTGTATGTCTGTTAGCATTTTTGTATTTCTCTCTTCTTATAAGGACATCAGCCATTGGATTCATGGCCCACCCTAATTCAATATGGCCTCCTTTTAACTTGATTATATCTGCAAAGACCCTATTTCTAAGTAAGGTCATGATCTGAGACTTCATGTGGACATGAATTTTAGAGGGACATTAAGCAACCCAATACAGGTAGTAAGAGTGTCCTTGAAATGACAATTGTAGAATACAGACTGAGGAGTCAAGAAGTGAAAAAGGTGGTGATGAATGATAATACCCCAGAGGAGTTAAAGGACCAATGAGGAGTCTGAGGTTAAGAGTGAGAGAAGCAGGGATATGAGGGTTTTACTTATTGAAGGAAATTTCAGGATTGGATACTCTGGAGGTTAAGCATTTAGGCAAAGGTACAGAGTAGAAGGACTTAGGTTCTTAATGAATTTCTTATAGTTTCCCTATCCTGCTCAAGAGAAAGATAACATGCAAAGACCAAAGCTTCATGAAGAAGAAACAGAGCAAGTCAGAATGTTCACTAATGTGCTAACCGCCACACCCATATAGCACATACCCATTCATTCATTCAACAAACACTTATGGAGTGCTTAACATTCAACATAAATTATTCCAGGTTCTGGGGTTATAGCAGTGAAACAAACAAGCAAACAAAGAAACCCAAATACCTTCGTCCCTGCCTTTATAAAAATTTTATTCTGTAGGGGAAAAGATAATAAGCAAATGTATAAATATATAAATAGAGAATATGTCTCATGTTCTCTCGTAGAGGAAACACACCTCAGCCCTAAGGCTGAGCAACTTCCTTAATCTTGTATATATGAATAAGCTCTTGTCTTTGTAGAGCTTGAGAAATCTTTGTGCAATTCTTTTCTGTGTCCAGAGAGAGTTAAAACATTGCTGGTACCACAATGAAGAAACTGATCAAGAAATCTTTCAGAAATATGCATACATAGAGAGGTGCAGGAGTAAGAGAAAGCAAGACAAAAATGTTAGTAATTTTCTTAGTAACGTATGGCATAGTATACTTTAATTTTCTGCCTCTTAGGTCCACTTTCTTTGCATGGAATCAAAGCATTAAAATAGCAACAGGTGTATGTGAATATAATGAATGGTTGTTTTTCTTTTCAGACAATTGGCATTGGCCAATTGACCCTTCTTGTGTTTGTTGCGAAACGTGTCTTCTATGAATACTGAGGCACAGCAGCTATAGGCTCACAGTACTGGGCACCTCCTTGCAGAGATGGAACTGGCATGTGACAGAGTCAGAAGGAACCATGCATGGTTTGATGGTTGTTTCAGGATCAGACTCTGAGAGCAGAAGTTGCAATGATACAAACACCCTGTTATAGTTAGTGGTGGTACCAGTTCTTCCTCTGATCCATCTCCAGTGTGCACATGAGTGTTGCCCTGGTGGCTTGATCTCGGTCTAGTTCCTTCATGCTCCCAATAATTTTCTATTTTCCTGTGTGTTAACCTTTTAGAATAAATTCTTTTTCTGCTTTGATTCTGTTCACTATCAGCTTCGGTGGCCTATAGCTAAGAAAACTGACATATTAAGTTTCTAGGAACATTTTTCAGTTCTTTTATGTTTAGTCTTTCATTTGTTCAGATACTTATTGAGAACTTACTATATGCTAGGCACTTTGATGAAAATTGGGGATGTCATGGTAAATAAGGCATATCTTGGCCTAGCTCTTGGAAAATTCATAGTTTGGGACAGAAGGCAGACAAGGAAGTGAGCAATTGCAATAAGATGAACTACATGACATGATAGGGCAAGAGAATACAAAAGGTAGTCTGCTGGTTCTCATCCTAATTCTTACTTGGTGGTTAAGAAGCAAGGGAGCTCAATTAGGCCTGGGGTTAGAGAAAGCAGGGTCCGTACTTTGAAGAAAAGAAATTTTGAGAACTAGGTGGTGAGGGACTGTCTTAACCTAGCAAAGAAATGAAGTGGACTATGAGCCATACTGGAGATCCAAGCAAACAAGTACCTCACAGGGAGTCCAGACCCATAGACATCAGAACGTCAACTAATTCCAGATCCCTTTTCTAGCAGGGCAGAAGCTTCTAATATCGTGTCAGAGGGGTTCTTGTTAATGCTGGGGCTGAGTCTTCTGGTACTCTGTTTTCACCCTAACATTTATGTTTATCAGATACTACTATTACTATTAGTAATGTGGGTTTACAAGTACTAAACATTGACCACCATGTGCAGGAACAAATATGTGTGATTTTAATTGATCACCTGAGGATTTTGAGATAGGCTCTATTAGACTTCTAACTTCTCACCTTAATCTGTCTTTTATATTCCTGAGCCCATGCAAGATGACATTTCCCAGCCTCCCTTGTGGCTACGTGTGGTCATGTGACAAAGTTCAGTCTTAAGGAATATGAGAGGAAGTAACATGTGCTGTCAGGCCTGAAGCTCTAAGACCATGAACAAGCTTCCTTGATGTTTTGTATCCCTTTCAACAAGCCATAACCCATGGAAACCCAGCCTGTGCTCTACAGATAAAAACAAAGTTCTAGGGGATATGGAGAGCAGAGCAGCATGAATGAAGACCCCTGAGTGATTGTATTTAATGGGGCCACCCACCAATCTGAAATGTTTCCTTCAGACTCTGATATATAGAAGATACAAACTTCTATAGTGGTTAAGTAAACCACTGGGTTAATGACAGGTCTTTGTGATAGGAGCCTCAGCTCAGGTTCAATTGACATCCTGCCTGCATTCTGGTTCTGACAGGTGTCATGACTGCTCTCTTGTAAATGAGGACGCTGGCCTCAAAGAGAGATGGACTCACCCTCCTCGGTTCACACAAATAACAAACACGATTCAGATCTGCTTGACTGCAGACTTCATGCTCTCGAACACTTTGCTGTCATTGCCTTAGGACCGGCCAGATTACCCAGACTAAGTGTTGTAGTGTTTGCTACTGTGCGAAATTCCAAGGAGGCTAGAGACAAACGTCCTCTACACAATTGCTCACCTGGAGAACACATACAAAGTTAGGCTCTAGTCAACAGGCTAAGTAAAAGGAAGAGATGTTTGAAAGTGTTCCTGTGAGAAATGGAAGAGGCCTCATTAATAAGAACATGTGCCATTTGTTGAGCAGAACAAACAAACAGATTTTTGGCAACGAGATTTACTTCAGAGAAGAAAGGAAGTGCCTGAGGCGGTGAGGTGGGGGGCAGACTGCTGACACACAGATGTGAGAACAAGATGCTTACACCAGCTGTGCACTAAAGAAAGTTATCGCAACTATCAATTTTCTATTTTTGTTTTAGTAATTTATCAGTTAGAATTATCGCACTGTGAGAGCCTTGTAGTGGAGACTGCAGTTTTGAAAATGCGAGAACCAGTTTTAGCAAATGTTCTGAATACACACACAGGCTCACACTCAATATGTGAGGAGAAACCATACAAAGGACAAAAGTCAGTTCTGTGTGTTTTGTGCATCCGTGGGCCCCCATTACTTTGGCTTCAAATTATGCCTGTTCATGAAGAACAGGTGTTTGAAATAAAATCAAGGGGAAAACCACTATGAATTCAGTCCCTCTAAAGACATTGCAAGAATTTCTAAAATTACTCTTCTTAGACAAATTGTTCCCACAAGCCCAGACTATTTTTTATCTTGAGGGTGCACAGGGGATACTAAATCTTCCTGCCCACATAAACTCGTTTTCAGATGGGCCAGAGATTCCATTTATCATACATGCAGGGCTGGGGCTGCTCACGCCACATTAAAGGTTAAAGCTGAGAAAGTCGGGGAGACACTGTCCTGCCCTAGTGTGGGGAGGCTGTGTCCACAGACACTGGGGGTGCTTTTCTATGTAGCAATGGACAAAGATGAGCAGGCTTGTCACTGGCTTACATTAAAATGCCTAGATTTCAAGTGAAAACGTTTAAACTCATTTGTGTAAATGGAGACTTTCAAGATGAAGAGATTAAAGGATTTAAGGGCTAGTGAGTTCCAAGGGAGTGTGTGTGTGTGTGTGTGTGTGTTTAAATACATTTATATATATATATATATATATATATATATATATATATATATATGTGTGTGTTTAAATACATTTATATATATATATATATATAAATGTATATATATACACACACACACACACATATTTTTACATATATAAAGGTTTTTTGTTAGATATGTACAAGTGATTTAAATGACTTAAAATTGTAGGAATATTTTTTCAGTGGCTTCTGATCCACAATATAATTTAATAAATATATTTCTCAGTGCCAGATGCCAGCGGCTGGCACCTGCTTACGCTGATATCAAGTTTACTTTGCAGAATGGAGTTTTCTTTGGAGCTGAGGGAATTCTATGTGCAAGAAAACCTTTCCCGATTCTTCATAAATATGCCAAGAGAGTTTTCTTCTGGACCGAGGAAATCAGAATGAGGCAGACCTCAAGGAAGAAAGCCAAGTTCATTCATTAGCAACTTCATAAACACTTTAAATGGCAAATTTATAGCTGGCGTTTTGTCACAAAAGATTTTGGAAGTGTGTTCTTTTCCTACAATTAGAGCTGGTGTCATTGGTCTTAGCCTTCAGCTGATCAGATGGGAGAATGTAATCAACTCCTCAAACCTGGCTTTAGTCAAATCTAGACAACATAAATTATGGGATAAAGACATCATCTTACATTACCTTTCAAAAATTGACAATCAAGACAGGGAAGATTAGAATTTTATCTACCAAATTAGTTGCATTCATCTCTTGAACTGAGGCTGCCAATGTGTCAGAAATCAAACTGATCACAGCCAAGATATATTGAAAGAAGTAAAACCCGAGGGGGAATGAAAATGCATTCAGCCAAAGGAAGCAAATACAAATAATAATGGAAACAGACATCCTTTAGTTAATTTCTAGTAGGGAATTGCTTCTTTGCCAGGGTACTAGGTATATGCACATTTGTGTCAAGTTTGAACATCTTAAAGATTCTGAATTTAGGGATACTAAATCCTCAGGGCTTTTGGTGAGGACAAAATGGATTTTTAGTGCAGGGTCAGAATCTTTCAGCGATGGTGCATCTCTTATTTCCACTCAAGGAAGGCACTGGTGATGGTTGCAATTTTTATCCTTATACCAAGAAGTACCCAGAAAAGAAATTGAGAACTCAAGAAAATGGATGACAGGATGGTTTACCACCTGATTTTTACAGTCAAGCCAGCCAAATCTAGGAGAATGCAAACTACCCTTCAATTTTTAACTTTAGTTCTTATACATGAAGCTAATTTTGGTTCTTATACACGAAAGAGCCACTATACCACTCTAAGTTATTAACTGCATCATGATAAGAGTATGGTAAAATATTTGCTTATTTCTAGTCACAATGACCAATGAGTTGCATTCACTTTATTGTCCTTCTTGCCCAAACTAGAGCTACTTCACTGGCTAGAGATAGGGAAAGCCTGGCCACGAAATGTAATGATTATGGTAAATTCTATTGGCCACACTTCTGAGTGCACTAGAGCAGGGCTTTGGTTACTCTTGCCTGTTTCCTAGGGGACACCTATACGTAGGAAATAAACCAATTTTAGTGACTTCTTGTATTAGTGTTCTAGGGCTTCTGTGACAAAGTACCATAGACAGGGTGACTTAGACAATAGAAGTTTATTGTCTGATGGTTCTGGAGTCTAGAAGTCCAAGGTCAAGGTGTTGTTGGGACTTGTTCCTTCTAAGGTCCCTGAGGGAAGATCTGTTCCATGTCTCTCTCATGGCTTGTAGATGGCTGTGCTCTCCTTTTATCTTCACATTGCTTCCCCTCTATGTGAATCTCTGTGTCCAAAAATTCCCATTTTTATGAGAATATTGGTCATATTGGATTAGTACTCCTTCTCCCAATGACCCCATGTTAAATTGATTACTTTTATAAAAATTCCGTCTCCAAATTATGGAAAGAGTGCAAATGTCCATCAATTGATGAATGGATAAAGAAGATGTGGTGTACATATATAATGGAACACTACATGGCAATGAGAAAGAATGAAATCCTGCCATTTGCAAAAATATGGATGGAACTGGAGGGTGTTACACTAAGTAAAACAAGTCAGGGGTACCTGGGTGGCTCAGTTGGTTAGGAGACCAACTTCAGATCAGGTCATGATCCCACAGTTTGTGAGTTCGAGCCCTGACATCGGGCTCTGTGCTAACAGCTCAGAGCCTGGAGCCTACTTCAGATTCTCTGTGTCCCCCTCTCTCTACACCTCCCCTGCTCACGCTCTGTGTCTCTCTGTCTCTCAATAATAAATAACTGTTAAAAAAATTTTAAACAAGTCAGTCACAGAAAAGCATATCATATGTTTTCACTCATATGTGGAACTTGAGAAACTTAACAGAAGTCCATTGGGCAAGGGAAGGAGAAATAATAGTTTGAAACAGAGAGGGAGGGAAACCATAAGAGATTCTTAAATATAGAGAACAAACTGAGGGTTGATGGTGGGGGAGAGGGAAAAATAGGTGATGGGCATTGAGGAGGACACTTCCTGGGATGAGCACTGGGTGTTGCATGTAAGCAATGAATCACGGGAATCTACTCCAAAGCCAAGAGCACACTGTATATACTGTATGTTAGCTAACTTGACAATAAAGTATATTAAAAAAAAATTGTCTCCAAATAAGCTCACCGACTGAGGCACTGGGGTTAGGACTTCCACATATGAATTGTGAGGGGATGTAATTCAACTCATAAACTTATTATATACATATCTAGTTGTCTGGGTGTCCACCTCCCCTACCCCCCATACCCCCACCCCTACCAATATAATCTCAAGTCCTCAGAACAGTTCTGCAAAGCTGGTGTCATCACTTCATTTTGTCTACATTTAAGTCTCAGAGGGAAAAAAAGGAAATTCCTCCAAGTCACCAGGCTAATGAGTGAAGTAGGAAGAATTTGAAGCCAAGTCTTAGTGATTATAAAACCATCGTCTTTCCACTCAATGATATTGTTCAAGCAGTGTTCAGTGAGCACCAATGAGTGTCAAATGCTGTACTAGGCACCAAGGAATTCAGAGATCATGAAAATTCCTCTTATATTTAAGGACTACATATTCACACCGGGAAACATTTTATTCCATGAAAGCTCAAGGGGTAATCCAGTTCTTCCATAAAGTCTGTAATCATAGAGCATGCATGTAAATAATACAGGCCTTTTTGGTGGGCCTACATGTTCGATGTTTTTGATATCTTCTCCATTGCTAGAGTACAACCCCACTGGAATGCATACAAATCCCAGTGCAGATTACACAACTGGTAAAATGACAGGGACATGTTTATGAGACTCCTAAAACAGGAATACCAGGGAAAAGATAAACATGTAGTTTTGATGAGCTTATCCAAAATTTTATGATAAGAAAATCTAGAATTAATCTATTTTTAATTTCAGTAGATAGGATTGTTTTGTGTTTATGGTGTAGTATTTTTTAATGTATTGCTTTAGTGTTTATGGCCTCAAACACTCAGTCAAAAGCTCTGGGGAACTCTTTCTCTCCTTCCATTTTTATTTCCAACTGCCAAAGCTGTGGAGGCTGAGTGAGGATTGTTTTTATGAATAGATGCAATGAATTAGAAACAATGAATTGAGAACAATGACTTATATATAGTGACTTTTTCATCCTTTTCCTTTCATGACATAAACCACTGTGTATAGTATCACACTTATTCTTTCATGTTATTAAATTTCTTGTCAAAATCTTCCTTAAACCACAGAGACAAAGATGAATTCGCCCTCTGTGAGTTGGAGCAGTTAAATTTACTTCTCCGACACACTGCACGTTGATTTAGAGCTAATCTGTCTGCTTTTTATTGGCTCCATGTAAAACATTGCTTTTCTTGTTTTTTTTCTCTCACTCTTCATTGTCTTGTAGAAATATGTAATTTCAATTTATACCCTAAGAAATTAGTCTCTCTGAGAAAAATCCAGGAAGACTTTTATAAGAAAAGAGAAACATGCACTACTTACATGCTTTTGGATGTCCACCATGTAACAGCAGGATGGAAGGAAGACAATCTGAAGGAGGAAGAGGGTAATAATCAATACTTAATAGTAACTCCAATAAAAAGGAAAAGCCACGATCTGGACACAGTTAGCAAGGGGACGACCTGCTCCATTTACTATTCATCTGTGTTAAAGTCCAGCCTTCCATTCCATTCCATTCCATTCCATTCCATTCCATTCCATTCCATTCCATTCCAGTTTAGACTCATGATACCACATTTGATTCCTCTATTGGTTTTACTAATGAACAGATATGTTGTAGACGTTTAGGAATAAAATAAAAGAAAAGCATCAGTAATCTTGGAAAACCAATTTGGGTTTATTAAGATACCAGTACCAGAAATGAATTTCATTTTCTGATAGTTGCTAAGTATGTGATGTGGGCAAATAATAGCCTGTTTCAGTGAAAGATCAGTCTTAGGCTTCCAGGATCTCCCTTTGAAGACATTCAAATCTGGTGATGGTACAGTGAGGTGAGTTGTCACTACTTTGGAAAATGACATTTAAAGTTGATTTTTTAATTTATGTCAATTTGTAAGAATTCTGTGGTGCAATCACAGAATCTGAAAGTCGTGTTTTTAATTCAACATTTTAATTCAATAAGTATTTATTGACAACCTACCATGGGGCAGGCACTTGGGCTAGGCACTGGTGATGTCATCGGTATCAAGACATAGTCTTGAACTTACAGTTTAGTGGGGGAAATCCCAGGAAAAAGAGAGCACTAACCATAGGAAGTGATAATTCTATTCCCTGCTCTGCTCTGCTACATGGTACCTACTATATGACAGGATTAAGGTTCTGTATGGTGCTATAAGGGCACTGAAGAGAGACAGAGTGTCTGTGTAATAGAAGCTTAGGGAAGATATTATAGAGAAAAATGGCATCTTGAATGAGAGATAAAAGATAACTAAAACGGAACCAGATACAATGCAAGGGTGAGTGTGACAGAACATCCTCAAAGAAAGATGTTCCAGGGAGAAGAACAAGCATATACAAAATTCCTGAGTCACATCAACGACTTGGATAAAAACGGAAGAGGCCAGTATAGTGGAAGCTGGTGTTGCCTTTCTAATATTCATGGTAAACTGATTCCACTGCAAAAGACTGAGGGTTTTGTGCAATGACCACATTTCTAGGAGTTGGACCTGATTAGTTACATCAGTCCTAGACATCTCATATTATTTGCCAATGATTGGTTGGGACATCCTTCAGTTCATGGCATTTCTCTAATTGAGGGTTTGAGAGGAGGTGAGCCAGTGGGGGTACAGTGGGGCTTTTTCTGGGGACTTCCAAGAAATTATAATTGGAACAGAAGGTGTATCCTGTCTTATATGTGACTGTGGGAGCATTTAGCCTCAAGTGCTCTGGCAAGCATCTCATGACTTATAAGGAGGAACAGTCTTAGAGGAAGCTGCTGTGATTGCTGAAGAAAGAGTGCAGAGCCTGAGTCCTTCAGAACATAACACAAACATTCAACGCCAAAGCACGCTCTACCTCTGCAGTTGTTATTATGAGCCAATAGCCTCCTTTGTGGCTTAAACAAGTTTGACTTGACTTGTGTCTCTTGCAGCTGAAATATCTTTAAAAGTGTTTGATAATCATACTGACAGATAAATGAAAAGTAGGAAAGACAGGAAATAATTGAGGTCAAAATGATAGGATTCAAAGGGGTTTTAAAGGGGGAGGTGATAGGCTTGAACAAATGAGAGATTCAATAGGGATAAATATAAAGCTTTTTGATTACGTGTGTGTGTGTGTGTGTGTGTGTGTGTGTATGTGTGTGTGTTAAATTATAAAAAATGGTAGAGAGGAAGCTCAGATGTTATCTGCAGTTTGTATGAAGAATACTCAGGTTTAGTGTCAGTATATGTAATACAAATTTGTCCTACAAATTAACTGTATGACAGGGATACCAAAATATACAACCAAGGTTGAATATTGCACAGATCAAAACACCTAAAGTAGTTTGAAACAAATTAGACTTTAAAAAGAAACTATTGAAAACATGTAATTCAAAAGTGATAGTGATGTATTGTGGGCTTTCAGGGTCTTCACGATCAATGATATTAAAACTATAAATAATGATGTACTTCTACACTTTTACAAATAATTTCTAAAGACATGTTTGAGTTCCAAATTTTCATTGAAAGTCAAGCTTCATTCATTAAGGACTTATTTACATGAGTCTTATAAAAAGGACATTTACATTGACCAACCAATTTTATTCTCTATTCATGTTATGAATGAATCTATAAGTGGTTTGGTCTACTTGTGTTTGCTCTACAATCTCGAATCCTCCCCGATAATGTTCAAAGGCACTTCTCTCAACCCTGGCTGCACTTTAGAATCACTAAATTTTAAGTATAGATGTTTAAGCCTTACCCCTAGAAGTTCTGATTTAACGGACTATTAATATTGTTGAAAAGCCCCCTAAGGGATTCTAATGTATAGCCCAGGAGAAGATAGTGGTCCATGGGATCAAGGTTAACCCCATTAGCATGGTATTTCTTGGTTTTCAAAATAGGTTCAAATCTATCAAGCTTCAGAGTCCACTTCCATTATCCTGTATATCTTATATTCAGTTATTATCATTTAAAAAATTTTTTAATGTCTCTTTATTTCTCAGAGAGCGAGAGAGAGAGAGAGAGAGAGAGAGAGAGAGAGAGAGTGGGGGGGAGGGGCAGAGAGAGAGGGAGACACAGAATCTGAAGCAGGCTCGAGGCTCTGAGCTGCCAGCACAGAGCCCAATGTGGGGCTCAAACTCACCAACTGTGAGATCCTGACCTGAGCTGAAGTCAGCCACCCACCGACTGAGCCACCCAGGAGCCCCTCAGTTATTATTTTTTAAAAATACCGTTGTCATTATAGTATCTTGAGTAATCTCTCAGGTTTCCTTTCCAATCTTGAAGTAGGAACAAGCTGGAAATATGCAGATCCATTACTGCAAAATCACTCACAGTCCTATTCATCTTTGCTGTTAGTATATAGACAAGCACACCAAATTATTCAGTTTCCTGACTCTCATGGGGTTTTGAGTTGGCCATGTTATATTGTTTTGCTAATGAAGTCAGAGTTCCTGGGAAGATATTCTTTCCAGAAATAAAGGCAAAATCTCATCGAGACATAAAAATAACTTGTCTCTTTGCACTCCCCCATGCCTGAAATACACACATGAAGCGTAGTAATGCAGCAGCGAGCTTGTGATCATGAGGTAAACATTGTCAAGATGAAAGCCTATGGATTAAAGTTGGAAAGATAGAAAAGCCTGTATACCTGTTGATGTCAATGAAACTGCTATGTTGTTGCTGAACCACAAACTGATTGCCATACCAAAAAATATTTTTAAGCCATTATTGTAGGTTTTTCTGTGATTTGCAGCAAAATGTATTCCTAAATAAAATTACTATGATTATATTTTGAACTCTTTGATTCATGAGATTATTGAAAATAAATCCAATCACTTTTAAATAGGGACTATCCAAGACAATTTTGGTTTTAGAATTGAATAAAAACAATACACTATATACAATGATTATTTTATAATGAGCAGAAATTATACTTATCAGCTGGGTAGGAACAACACTGGAATCACAATTTGGGGATGTCCAGCAAAATTTTGTTTGTCTTGTTTTTTAAAGTGGCTTTAGAAAAATGCTTTTCTTTAGTGTCCATATTTTTTACATCTTTGCCACAGCTCTGTCAATCTTTTCACCCCTTCATTCATTTATGGAACCAATGTGGCTCCTCAGGTCTATAAAATGGTGGTATCTAAATAATTCATTCAGGATTAATAAGCCTTTTAAATGAACATGATTTTGGTTATTCATGGGTTGCATAAATTCATAAATGGGCACAGGTCTTTCTTGCAAAGGATGCACAATGTATTTGTCATTCAGGAATATTCCTCTGGTGGATTCAATTAAAATGTACTCAGTGTTCAGGGCTTGTTGAATAATGAGAAAACTGATGCCTGAAAATTTAGATATTTGGAGTGGAAAAGTGTATATTTAAAATGTTTTTATTATGCAGGTCCACTTTAAAATCCAATGGCTAAATTCTATAATCTCATGGATTTTGAAGCCCAAGTATGCCTTTCTTTTTTAGTAATGAGGATGGGTGTATACAGCATTTATGACAAAGTTCAAAATCTAAGGTTAATACAAAAGGGTTTGAAAGCAATCACCAGGTGAGTAGAAATTTAGCGTAGGAAATGAAAGGCAAAGATGGGAAAATAAAATGAAGAGGAGCAGTGGGCAGAAAGGGATTTGAAAGGAACATTAATACTTCGCATAATGAAAAAGAATATATAGGTAGATGATAGCGAAAATGGTAATGGTGAAGAATAACTGATGGAGTTACTTCAGTCTACACTGGAGAAAATTGATAATAAATAAAAGTCAGTTGGCAGATCTGTGGGTGTTCTGGACTTTTAAAAGACCAATAAATCAAGTGCTTGTAATGTAAATTTCAGGAGGAGAAAGGCACGTGGGGGCTGCATCTAATTTCCCAGTCTTCAGGAAAATGCATGTCATGTCTATTGCAAAACAAAAACAAATCCAGGAGAGCTATTTCACATACACCAGTGAAAATAAAGATCAACAGAAATTGCCTTCTAAAAATATTTTTAGAGGAATTTAAAAGCGACGAGGCTCTCATTATTTCCATTTCTCTACAGATTGCCAATGTGCATCTATTATTTTATGCTCTTTTCCTTTCAGTAAATGCTAATGAGGGAACTATATGCATATGCATAATCTGGGCAGAGCTACATATGCGAGATGATGCTCTATGCATTAATTTGCCAGCTTCATTTCTGTCAGCCTCACATATTTGAAGAGCTGGAAGAGAGTTCTGGAGGAGGAGATTTTACCCAATCACCGTGAGAACTAAAGAAGTCAGGTCATTTTTTAGGATAATTACTACCACAAGATGATGGAACTGGCCAGAACTCTGAAAACCTGTTCACTGTCCCTTTGGTAACCATGCCACTCTCAAAAACCAAAACTGTTTTTGGTCGGGTCTTCCTACGACAGCTGGATCACACGTTCTCCTCTCATTATCTCTAAGAATTTTGCCCATTTCTTACACACAAATAAACATTCTGAGTAATAATTTCCAAATTATCAAGGTGACAAAATCCATGCCAGAGAGAAGAAACAAGTACCTGAGACAACCCTGAACAGGCAGTTTTGGCAAATAAATTTGGCCATAATTCTATGGAATACAACATCGAATATAATTGAGTTCCATTTTTTGAAGAGCTATCCGGTAGTGATAGCATTCAATATCAACTAATTTTTCAAATTCCCTGCATGTGTCATTTTCCCAAGTAGTTACATTTCTTGGACAACCTGGGTTCAAATCCCAGGTTCCCCATGTACTAGATATCTGACCTCAGGCAAATGAATTGACCAAGAGTTTTGTCTTCTGCAAAATGAAGGTAATAAGGTAGTGTGGCTACAGGATTTGAATGATGTAATGAGTCTATGGCACCTGCACTCTGACATTTTCGGAGTACACCAAATCATGTGTGACCAAATCATGTGTTAGGTCCCGTGATACAGATGAGTTGCAAGTAATGAAAGATATAGCCTGTACCTGTAA
Organism: Prionailurus viverrinus; assembly: GCF_022837055.1. Taxonomy (NCBI): domain Eukaryota; kingdom Metazoa; phylum Chordata; class Mammalia; order Carnivora; family Felidae; genus Prionailurus; species Prionailurus viverrinus. The sequence goes on from NC_062562.1 coordinate 40,421,811, forward strand.
ATGATGGGACAGAGTATACTGGGTTGTTATTGGTTATTTTCCTTATAATATTCAGCTACATGGACTGGTATAAGATTGGAATCAGGTCTGGGTGGAGTTATCCCTGATCACATATGTCTGGTAGTGACCACTTCATGAGGAGAGAATCTATGAGATCCTGAAGGGGAAAAGCATGGGACTGTATGAGATAAGGAAAGAGCCTGAGACTATCGCACCCAAGAGTATTTGATTTTTTTAGGTAATTTCAATTTTAATGGCTGACTCGTTTTAACTGCTCTTCCAGTATATTGAGAATGATAAAGACAGTAAAGTTTTAGAGCTTGTGGCAAGGCTTTGCTTAATTCACAACAACTGTACCAATAAATGTGTTTTTCTATCATGGTAAGTTGGAATGTCCCAGATGAGGACATAATTGGCATGGGAACTTCAATGACTTCAGCTCTAACAGGGCACTGAGGAAATTTTGGGAAAGTTTTAGAAAAATCAATCCGGAATCTTATAGGTTCTGCTCTAGTTATTTTTGCCAAAGTGTGAAGAAGGGTGTTTTGCCTATGGAGTTTCTGGAAACCCAGCTAATACCACAAGGGTTTTTTGAATCATATACAATGTAGGTATATTACTACCCACAATAGCATACTACCCACATTCATAGTGTGTAGAATTTTCTGCAACTTCTAAAAATAATCCTTCTGTAGTATGTTCTACCTGGCAGTTCCATTTGCTAAGTAGATTAATACCTATTACATTTGCAGAAGCTGAGTCACAGAAGAGAAAGAAGTGTTTTTCTAATAAGAGTCCCAAAGTAACAATTTTAAGTTGGGACAGTAAAAGGACTTAGGAATATTAGAAATTCCCAGGATTTAAGTGGCGGGAGTTCTCTGAGGGATTTGATCTGCTGTGGCAGGGGGATTGAAGGTGTGTGGAGAGGTGTTGTATCAATAAGAAAATTGTGTTGTTGTTCATTTGTACTGGTAGACATCTCACCACAGAGTTTACAGAAAGGACAGGAAATACTGGGTTCTTATATTTCCCTTGAAGCAGCATTATTAAATAGATTTGGACAGCTGTCTTTTTGTTTTCCACTAAGTGATGTTGGCTCTTCCAGGGACTCTTTTGTTTGCAATATCTACAAGTGTCCTTATTTACAGTTTCTTGGCTGTTGGAGAATAGAGAAACCTTTGTTTTATTGGGGGGCCAGTTTTATCTGCAGAGCCAGATGTTTGTGTTGATTTCCAATGTGTTTACTTTATAGGACTTTTTGAAAATATTTAGCCACATGTGGGAGATCTTCTAAATTGGTAATTTACCAATCCAGTTATTTTTCTGACTATGGTCCCTCTTCAGGCCTTCATTTTGAGTCCATTACCAAAGAGAGAACAAGGCTCCTTTGACTTCCACTGTTGAATCTACCCCAGAATAATGGTTGAAAGTTACCAAACATCTATTTTTAAAGTTCCTTATTTACTTATCTTTATTTTTATTTATAATTTTGGATCTTTGACTAATGGCTCTTAAGGGAAAGGCTTTTCGACTTTATATAGTGCATTCTCTATAGAGTCTTTCCTCTCTTTTCAACCATTTTCTCTGTCTTGGGAGTTTGCAATTTAGTGAACTAGTTTATTCAGATATAGTAGCCCAGAAAAGCACATATCTTACAAAATTTGGAATTATATACCAATATTTTTGGTGTAATTTCTTAAGGTATAGTAACTATACCCCATAACTCAGCTCTGAACTGGGGTTTATATTCTACCTGTAGAGATACTCCTTCTTGTGTAGCAATTTTAAGGGAATATTGGCAATGTGATTGTTTTTAAAGTCCAGAATCTTTCTTCTATTGTGGGCTATTTAAATGGTATTTCTTCTAGAGTTCTCAGTAGACTTTAGTCAACAGGCTTGCCATGGTGTCTAGGATGTGAGGAACAGTGATGTTTTCCCCAAAGTATAGTCTTATTTCTTCCATCTGTCAAAAGTTTCCTAACTCTTGGTGAATTTGAATTACCTCAAATTGTGTCAGTTTAGGGAAGATAAAAATGACCAATGAAATGAATTAGCTTTTCTAATTTAAAAATTTTGTACCCAATCACCATCCCTTATTCAAGAGGCATTCTCTGTTTCTGCTCCTATGGTATAACAGTCTAAGAGGTTGAGGGCAAATCAATTTTCTCCCTGTTTATCTCAATGGATGATCTCTTTTCTGAAGAGATTTCCAGCCTAATATTGAGGACTGGCAATGGGAATGGGGAAAAAATTCCTTTAAAAAATCTATAAACTGTAAATCTTTCTGAAAATCGATAAAATTAATCTAAAGTATATGTCAAGGTTCTAAATAATTGTTAAAATATACAATCATAAATGTGGTCAAATCTGCTGGTCACTCTCTCCTCCAGACCTCTTGATACCTTCTACTGAGAGGCAAAAAGGAAAACAGTTGACTTGAGCTAAATTACAAGTTTGAAAGCACTTGACTTATGACTGTAGGGCTCTAATTCTCTGTAAGAGTTTTTAGGAAAATGGGCTTTAGCCATAGGTTCCTTCTAGGGTTTGCTGACTCCTGAAATGTGTATTAATGCTCCATACCTTTTCAGCTTCCCTTCCTCAGATGACAGAGCCATTTATAGTTTGCAATTTTCCACCTATTACTTCAAATGTGCTTTTTCCCTGTTTGGGAACACTTCCATTCCCTTCCCCCCTTTCTTTTGCCCCACTGTCCAGTTAACACAATTCAAGGGTCAGATCTCATCTTAAATAGACTTTCCTTTGTTATTAAGACTCTAAGAATCTTGTTCTCTGAGTTTGTTCTCTACTACCTCTGCATTGATACCCCAGCATCTGGGTGTAATGAATGCTCAAAAAGTATGTGTTGAATAGTAACTAATACTATAAGTAATGAGTGCTAATATAAAAAAACAGAAGTTGAGAGTTTATCTATGGGTACTGCCACATTAAGGATTTTGTCAACGGCAAACTATCACTCAAATGGCTTTAAAAGGAAAAATGTCACCAATATTATCATTCAGATTTAATAGTGTATTCCAAAATAGATTATAAAGTGGAATATGTGTATTCAAAGTAATGAGTTGGTGGTATACAGGTTAGGGGATGTCTATAGGAGCTTTTAAGGAATTTATGCATATTTAAACCAGGAGGGGGATAATTTTTAAATTTACTGCAATTATTTATGGAACACAATTTATTTATATGATACCATAGAATGAACTAGAATAATTAAACAGATACTTTACAATATTTGCATGCATAATATATGCCAGACATTATGTAATAATTGGAGGCAGAATGATAAATGGATGAATGTAATGGGTAATCCAGCAACTGGTTAATATGAAAACATTTTAAACTCTACCTCCCTCGACCATCAACCAATTACTTTGCACAGCAAGTACAAGTCATAGACCACAAAGTAAGTAAATGTAAGAACTGGGAATGTTTTCAGCTTTTAGAACTTTAGTGTTTTAGGTCTTAACGTCTATGAAAGATGCTATTTTTTAAGAGGAAAAAATTAATTTCAATAAATTCAGGAATGTCTTATTCCCTTCCTTTCTCTCTGGGTTTGTGTCTGAGTTCCAGCGGGTTTCTGCCATGGCAAGGCATATTCTTTATGGTGGGGGTGAGCACAAGCTTGATAGTCTATCAACTGATTGACAATAGTCTATCAACATTGTCATTTGCTGATAAATTCTCATTCCTATCTGGACTTTGGTAATCAGGTCATGTGGCTAGTGAGTCTCCCTTTTTTTTAAAAAAAATTTTTAACGTTTTATTTTATTTTTGAGACAGAGAGAGACAGAGCATGAATGGGGGAGGGTCAGAGAGAGAGGGAGACACAGAATCTGAAACAGGCTCCAGGCTCTGAGCAGTCAGCACAGAGCCCGACACGGGGCTTGAACTCACAGACAGTGAGATCGTGACCTGAGCCGAGGTCGGGCGCTTAACCGACTGAGCCACCCAGGCGCCCCTGAGTCTCCCTTTTTCAACTGCTAGGCGTTTTCAAACCCTTCTGCTCGCTGTCAGCGGCACATGGTAAACCATCTACCATTCCTGCACTATATTGACTGGTGGGAATCTCTACTCCCATGCTTCCAGCCCTCCCAAATTCTGCTGTAGCCATGGAAGCTATCTGAAGAGGTCTCAGTTTCATTTGCCTAGATACATCTTGCAGAAATTTTGTCTATACCCATGCCATTGTTGAGCGGGGAAGAACGATATCTGGCCAGGGTTGGGGCTTTACATACTATATTAGGACAGAGTTGAGCTCTTTTCTCAGACATCAACATAATGTCATGTGAACAATACAGAAGTTAATTTCTCCTTCATGCAAAAATAGGGAAGGTGGTTCTGTGCTAGTGTCATGGTTGAAGGCTGATAAGGTGCATTCAATGTATCATTATCTAGGCTTCTTTTACTTTCTTGCTCTGTTATACTCAACCTGGGACTTCTATCTTGTGGTCAAGTTTTTGACTTTTTTTTTTTCTTCAGCCAAGGAGAAGAAGGGGAAAAGCCACATTTACTCACCCATTGTGGCCATTAATACTTGCCATTTCTGTTACTAAAGAAAAGAGGAAACAGATATGGTATGTGTGTATAGGGTAACCAGGAGAATCTGCTATACAAGGCATGGGGGCCTTATCATCCTCTTGTAGGTTTTCTAGGTCCCCGCTGTGGGATCCAGTCTCAGGGTCCAGAGCTCCTTCTTAAAGCCCATGCCTGTCCAAGTTCTTTATTACCACCCAGTTCTCCTCCCATTTCAGCAGCCCATGATATTGTCATTGTGACAGGAGATAGGGAGAGAGAGGGACGGGTCAGGAAGCCTTCTGTCATGGAGCAGTCATCTTTTGTCATAACAATCATTATGTGTCTTCAAAGCCAAAAGTTAAAAATCAGTTGTCTTAGGTTATTCTGAGTCATCCCTTTCTGAGGTCTCCAGAATAAAATTCTTAGGCTAGAGCCTTAACAGGAGATGCCCAAGAAGTAACAAGAAACACTAGAAACTAAAAACATATTGGACAAGACAACAAAACAAACAAAAACATGATCTGATTGCAAATAAATAACCTGAACTCTCATTTTTAATAACCTCAATTCTAAATTCTGGTCCTGGTACTCTCAGTTAACTTTGACAACTTTCTGTGTTTTCAGTCTTTTCTTAGATAATTGTTTGTATAAACAGAGGACGCAGGGGCTATTAAAAAAAAAGTGACTAAGTCTGCTGTACGAGAGCAAAACAGACAACTACCAGAAAAGAGCTGTTTAATTGCAAAGTGTTTCCCTGGGAGAGAGATTTTTTTCCCCCACGGACTGACAGTCTTTCCTTCAAAGTCTAGGCAATGCTTGGGCCACCTGGGCAGCTCGGTCAATTAAACATCCAACTTCAGATCAGGTCATGATCTCACAGTTCCCAAGTTCAAGCCCTGTGTCGGGCTCTGTGCTGACAGCTCAGAGCCTGCTTCAGATTCTGTGTCTCCCTCTCTCTGTGCCCCTCCCCAGTTCATACGCTCTCTCTCTGTTTCTCTCTGTCTCTCTCAAAAATAAATAAGCATTCAAAAAATAAAGCCTAGGCAATGCTTAAATCTGGATTAAAATGTAAACTTTCATAATATGAATATAATTTGAAACACTTCAATTAGTTTATATATTAGTATGTCCCAGAGATATTTCTTGTTACACACTTTTTAGCAAATATCTAATTAGAGTAGCTGAATGTGTGTAACAGAAGTTTGTCTTCATTATGTCAGATGGGCCTGGTACGGTAAAGTTCCCAGGGCTTGTTGAGAATAATCAGAAATCATACTTTATTACTATATTCCTCTTGTATTTATTGTAATGGAATTTCAAATGTGCCTAATAAGTGCTTCAAATGTATAAAACTGCTGTAAATAGTTATTTTTCTAACATGTCCTCAAATTAAATCCTTGGCCATAAATGGCAGCTGGTTTTTTAATCAGAAATGATGACAAGGGCTAATCTCAGAGACAACAGGCTTTTGACTCAAGGGTAATTTAATAAAGGTTATTTCTCCGTTTGCTGATTGTGCGGTGCATTGTGCTTGAGATGTTAGTCCTATCTTTTTACTTAAGAACTGCTGTCAAGGGACAACTCATAAAAATAGAATTTCATTAGCATTAATCGCAACAATTCACTCAGCGAGCTCATACGCCCAATTCTGTCTGACTATCCTCTGTGTCACAAAAATGGCTTCCCAGCTCTGATTTTTATAATGAAGCCTTAGCCAAATCATCTCCCAGTTAGATCATTCTGCATACAGAGTGGGATTTAATGCATTTGGAGTGAGAATAATACTACTGGAAGGGGCATTAGTGATCAAAAAGTCCCACCTGCTGGTTTTACAGATGACCAAACAGAATTTAGATGACTGGTTGAAGGTTACGCAGCTATGCTATGTGTGTTTCAAATTCAATTATAATGAAAGTGAGAAGGTATGTGTCAATAAGCACAACCGTTCAAAACTTAGATTTAAAATCATATCCTAAATGTGATGGAGTTGCATCTCCCTTGGGTGTTATAATATAAAAATATTAAGATGAAAATCATATACAGTCAATTACCATTATCTTGCACCTGACTTCTCAACATTGCCCTCAATGGAGTGCTTGGTGCCACGGCTTCGTAATTTCTGTTCTATATATTCTTGGTAGCATGCTGCAAGATTTGCTGTAGCCACATTTATGCACCGCCCTGGAAACTGATAAGGAAATTCTCAACGTGTCTAACACAGCCAGTTTTCTTCCAACACTGAAATAGACCTTGATTTCTTCAGCTGAGCACCAGATGGTGGAGCTGACTCACGTTGAGGGGCCACAGTGTACGAATGATGCATATAATGAGTCCTCCAGTTCACACTTAGTACGGTGCAATTACTACACTATGAGTATGAGTTTCCATAGGGACTAAAACATACTTAGGGCACAGCAGTCTCACATCTCCCTCTCTCATGCTCACTCAGTGTAAGCCATGTGCTTCTTGAAGGAAATTGTCTGCATTATTTAAATGATTTCTCTTTTGCATCATATAAACTATTTCTCTCTTTTGCTTTGTTTTTCTCCGACAGGACAAATAAAAATGTTTAAGTTGATAGAGTTAAATGAGATGTCACAATTCCGTATATCTGCATATATCTGTATAATTCCAGTATTATTTGGCCATGTTGTATTCAGTTCAATACACATTTATTAGGGGCCTCCTGTATGGTTGAGGCATGCATCATTTATGTAAAATCTCAAGACTACACAGGGAAAGACTCATGTAAAGTAGTGCATCAGGTATAAGCCCTCATCTTTTTTTTTTAAAAAACATTTATTTTTGAGAGAGAGAGCACACGTGGGGGAGGGGCAGAGAGAGAAGGAGATGCAGAATCTGAAGCAGGCTCCAGGCTCCGAGCTGTCAGCACAGAACCCGATGTTGCGCTCGAACTCACAAACTGCGAGGTCATGACCTGAGCCGAAGTCAGACTCTTAACTGACTGAGCCACCCAGACACCGCTAAGCCCTCACCTTTCTGCCTCTGATTCTTGTATCTAATTCTTCTATCCTTTAGGGTACATAAAAGGAGTGATGTATTATTTGAGGGAGAGTGATGGTGACTGTGAAGGCAGGAAAGTAGAGGTCCTCTTGGTGAAGGTATAGAAGACCTTCTATAGGGTCTTCTAAAAGGGATTTACAGTCTGTCTTGTATCTTTTATACCTGGTTATATTCAGTCATTTGTATTCTTTCATTGTGCTATAGACACTTCTCCTGATCATTTTCTAACATTTTGAGTGAGACAGTGCTGGGACTCCAGTCCCACAAGCACCAAGAGATGTGTTACCTCCCTTTTAACATATTCAAGGAAATATGAAGCTTGATTATTGCTGTCTAGAGTGCAGTGGGGACTCCATGATGTTATAGAGGAGTGGGAGACCTTTTGGAATGAGAGATGACCAAGTATCTTTGAGACTTCACACCAAAGGGACAGATCAACTGGGATCTGGCCATGGCTAAATAGTAGGAAAAGTACAAAGAGGCACATGAAAAATAATTTGCTGTTGAGGTAGAAGGAGATAAGATTAGTGAATTCACCTTTCCCAAAACAATCCAATATGGAAGTGAAATCTTGGTGCTTGGTCAGAGAGATTATTTCCTAACCCTGTCATTGTACAGAAAAGGCTATGTCAATGATTCTAAAAGTTATATCATTGGGAGTAATAACAATTGACAATGAGTCTCCTTTACTGAGTATAATTTCACCTACGTCTGACATCAAGAGGCGATGAAGCAGTAACAGTAGCAATAGCATTCAGTTTCAGAGATTGTAAGCATTGACAGTGATTGTCTTTAGGCCTCAAGGGGTCATATCTTAGCAATATAATAATAGTAGGGGACTTGGATACCCTACTTTCAACAATGGATATATCATCCTGACAGAAAATCAGTAAGGAAACAGTGGACTTAAATAACACTAGAGACCAATGGATCTTACAGACTAATACAAAACATTCCATCCAACAGCAGCAGAATATACATTCTTTACAAGCACATACAAAACAGTATCCAGGACAGATAAATTAGGGCACAAAACACATCTTAACAAATTTAAGAAAACAAAAAATACCAAGTATCTTTTTGGACCACAATGGTACGAAATGAGAAGTTGATAACAAGAAGAATATTGGAAAATTCACAGGTATACGGGAATTATACTGAATAGTCAATGGTTCAAAGAAAAAGTCAAAAGGAAAATAAAAAAAAATCTTGAGACAATGAAAATAGAAACACAATATGCCAAAATTTAAGGGATACAGCAAAATAATTCCTTTTGAGGGAAGTTTATAGCGATAAATACCCACATTAAGAACCAAGAAATGTCTCAGATAAACTATCTAATGATATACCTTCCAGGAACTAGAAAAAGAACAAACCAAGCTCAAAGTTGGCAGAAAGAAGGAAATAACAAAGAGCAGAGCAGAAGTAAATGAAATAGAAAGTAGAAAAACAGCAGAAATGACTAATAAAACTAAGAGTTGGTTTGCTGAAAAGATAAAACTGAGAAACCTTTAGCCAGACTAAGAGAAGAAGAGCAGACTCAAAATTATCAATGAAATAAGAAACACTGTAGCTGATACCCTAGAAACATAAGGATCACAAGAAACTATTATAAATAATTATATACTGACAAAGTGGATCACCTAAATAAATGGATGAATTCTGATAAACATACAATACAACCTACCACACCTGAATCATGAAGAAACAGAAAATATGAATAGACAAAATACTGGTAAAAAGATTGATTCAATAGTAAAAATCTCCCAAGAAAGAAAAGCTCAGGACCTGATGGCTTCACTGGTTAATTCCACCAAACATTCAAAGATGAATTAATACCAGTCTATTTCAAATTCACGTCCAAGTAAGGATGGCTTATCATTGAAAACTAATTAATATAATACAATGTATTAATAGAAGGACAAAAAACATAATCATCATTATACACAGAAAATGTAACGGACACAATTCATCACCTCATAGTGATTGAAAACTCTCAATAAACTTTGAATAAAAGTGAACTTGCACAACTTGATAAAAGGCATCTATGAAAAACATACATTTGACATCATACATTAAAAAGAGACAGTATGGTTTCAGCACAAAAATAGACATACAGGCCAATGAAACAGAATAGAGAACACAGAATTGAATCCAGGCATTTATAGTCAGTTGATCATCTACAAAGTTACCAAGAACAAACAACGGGGTAAGAGGAGTCTCTTCAGTGAATGGTGCTAGGAAAACTGGATATTCACATGCTGAGGATGAAATTGGACCCTTATCTCACACCATATACAAGTATCAACTCCAAATGTACTGAAGACATACACATAAGGCTTAAAACTGTAAAACTACTAGAAGAAAACAGACAAAAGTCTTCTTGATGTTGGTCAGGGCAGTGATTTTTTTGGCTATAACCCTCAAAACACAGGCAACAACAAAAAAAGTAGATAAATGGAATCGCATCAAGCTAAAAAGTTCTGCAAAAGAAAGCAGAAGAAAACATCAACAATTCGAAGAGACAACCTATGGAATGAGATAAAATATTTAGAAACCATAATCTGATAAGGGGTTAATATCTAAAATAATAAGGATCTCAAACAACTCAATAGTAAGGAAACTAGTAATTTGATTAAAAGTGGGCAACGGATTTGAATAGACATTTTCCCTAAAGATGACAAGCAAATGGTCAACGGGTATATGAAATTATGCTCAACATGACTAATCATCAGGGAAATTCAAAACCAAAGCCACAATGAGATATCACCTCATACTTTTTAGAATGACTATTATCAAAAAGACCAAAGAGAACAAATGTGGACAAGAATGTCGAGAAAAAAAGGATCCTTGTATACTGGTGGTGGGGAATGTATACTGGTGGTGGGGAATGTAAATTGGTATAGGTATTGTGGGAAAAAATATGGAGTTTCCTCAAGTAATTAAAAATAAAACTACAATATGATCCCACAATCTCACTTCTGAGTTTATAGCCAAGGAAATGTAATTGGTATCTGGAAGTGATAGCCGCACTCCCAGGTCCATTGCATTATTATTCACAATAGATATGGAAACAACCTAGTTCCTGTCGGATGAACACATAAAGAAAATGTGGAAAATATGAGTAATGGAATTCAGCCTTGAAAAAGAAGCAAACCTTGTCATTTATGACCCTATGGATGAATGTGGAGTACTAAGTAAAATAATCAAGGTGGAGAAAGACAAACATTGAATGATTTCACTTATGTGTGGAATCTACAAAAGTTAAGCTCTTAGAAGCAAAGAGTAGAATGATGATTATGAGGAGCTGGGGGAGATGGGGAGATGTTAGTCAAAGGGTACAAAGTTTCAGTTACGCAGATGAATAAGTCCTGAAGATCTAATGTTCAACGTGGTGATTATAATTAAGTATACTGAATTTTATTCTGGAAATTTGCTAAGAGAATAAATCTTAAATGTTATTACCACACACAAAAAATAGGTAACCATATGAAGTGATAGATATATTAATTAGTTTTATTGTGATAATCATTTTAGAGTGTATATCAAAACATCACAGTGTTTTGCCTGGGTGGCTCAGTCGGTTAAGCATCTGACTCCTGACTTTGGCTCAGATAATGATCTGACAGTGTGGAGCCTGCTTGGGATTCTCATTCTCTCTTTCTGTCCCTCTCTCTCTCTCTCTCTCTCTCTCTCTCTCTCTCTCTCTTTCTCTCTCTTCCTATCTCTCTGCCCCTCCCCTCCTATCTCTCTTTCTCAAAATAAATAAATAAAACTTAAAACAAAACAAAACAAAAACCCCCATCACACCGTATGCCTTAAATACATACAATTTTTATTTGAAATCTGTACCTCAATAAAGCTAGAAAAAAGTGACCCCAAAGAGGTTGTATCTCAATTTCTGATATACTCAGAGAAAGCACATAGCAGCTAAGACTGATCTTTGAAGAAGACCGAGCCATACTTCCATTTTTTTGGACAGATCCCTGAGAAAGAAAGTAACTGAAAAAGAATGAATTCCTGCTTATCCGATAATGTGGAGGATGTCAATGTGGGATATCCCAAGCCACTAGAATGGAATATGTTGGCTATGTTTTTTATTGAGAAGATATTTATGGTGCTTGTCCATCTCCTTAGACTAAAAGCGACATGAGGGCAGGGCTGTGTCCTTCTAACTTCCCAGCACTCATTCTATTTCCTGGTAGACAGTACAGAGCTATTCAATAATCTTTTGAGAAATGCATAAATGACAGCATGGCTGTATACTGTAAACGATTAGACTGCAAAGTCTTAAATTCAGAGACTAATGGCTGATGCTTCTCTACTGATATGTTATTGTGATATGTTATTTCTCCTGACCCTTGGCACAAGGGTGGGCACAGGGTAAACACTCAATGAAGGCACCATGGATGCATTAGAGCAGTTAGCATACCTCCCCTTTGGAGCTTCTCCCACAGTAGAAGAATATAAATATTATATGTAACATAAATATGTATTTTTCCTGAGCTGACCTCCAAGTACTCTGGCCTTATCCCTTGCCTTATCCTCTCCTAGTTGCTCTCAGAAAACACTGGATCTTCTAGTACCATTAGCAACCTAATGACCCAGACCCCTTTTTACTCTATCCCCACAGTTCAAGTAGTGGAATCATGTCTCTTGTGTGAAAAGAGAAGCAAGTTATACAAAGCAATGTTCAAATGTAATGTTTTTCTATTGTTAAAGCTTCCTATTACAACTCTAGCTTCACAATTCCCTAGCAACAACATAAGGTCTGAAAAAAGGTGATAATTTTATAGCAAAAGGGATAGTTCATCTCTGTAGAGAATAAAACTGTCATTGATCTTCATGACAAATTGAATCTCAGGGTCTGAAAATATAGACCTTGTTTTCCTTCTTTTATTTTTTTTTCATTATAAGGATGACATTACCTCTATTGTAAATCAAAAGTAACTAGTGCTTTGTGGCTTTTATAAAGTTACAAGGGACAGAAAAGGGCCTATGGCACCAGTCCATTACTATGCACCTTATCTGGGGAGGCTTCATAGGTATGTTCTTTAGTTTCTGTGTGTTGACATTTGCCCTTCAGCCTCCTGGTTAAAGACAGAGAACATACAAACTAAATTTCTCTATTGTGAGGAAACATTTTTTTTCAGGAAAATTTCACAGCTGTAAAAGACAAAAACAAAAAGCAGTAGTAATAGTTCAAACAAATATCAATTTTTCTCTTATTTTAATGTAATAAGGATTTCCAAAGAAAAAGTAAAAATACCAGATTAAATTTCCATTTGCTAATTTACAAGTAAGGTGAACAACATATTCAAAATTTGTTTCTGATATTTAACTATATTTTCATTTTTAAGGATAGAGATTAAAGGTAGAATAGATAAACATTCAGGTTTGCTCAAGAGGCATTTATTATGCAATGTGCCTTTAAGAAGTTTACACAACAAATCCACCTGTAGAACAAATTATGGATGTGGTAAGCAAAACAGTACTATTACACTATGGTAGGGAGTTTAATGTTAATTTTTAAAAATCACAGAAAATCTAATATAGGTGATGGCATCCAAAAGATGAAGATTTTTGAACATGCATAAAAGTGGGAATGGTATTAAAAGTGAGGGAGTAGCATAAACAAAACATAGGAATAATAAAATACAGGAAATGCTCACAGATCATGGGCTGTACCCCTCTATATTGCAGGAGTATTGTAGGAGATAAAGTTGGGAAGATAGCATCAAATCTTACTGTGAAAAGTATTGGATGATAGATTAAGAAGCTTGATATCGATTCTGCAGGCAAGAAAGCAAGGCAGATACAGGTGTGGGGCTCTGAAATCTGACAAAGTCGAGTTTAATATCTGGTGCCCACATTTAGTAGCTGTGTGGCCTTAAGTAGTTTACTAGGTTCTGTGAGAGTCATTGGTAATGTGGATCTGATAATAGCTCTTACCTCACTGAATGCTGAGAAGGACAAATGACCTAATGCATGTAAATATTTAGCACTACACCAGTACTAAATCAGTGTGGGCAAAGTGTTAGCAATTCCGATTATGGACAATGGAGAACTATGAATAGTCTTCAAATTGGAGGATATTGTCATATGTTGAGAAGAGAGTTGAAGGCAACGTGAAGTTTGGGTTTGGTGTATGTTAACATTCAGGACAGGAAGGTCATTTTTAGAGATGATTGCAAGATACTATGACAATCTAGAGCAATAGGGAGCAAGATTAGTTGCTGGAGGCAATGTCTGGAGGAGGATTATGAGTTTGGAAAGACTTGAGACAAATTAGAAAGCTTTCAGCTTTTCACAGAATATGCAAAAAGCCATCAACCAAGAATACACAAAATCATATGCTAATGACCCAAACAATATTTACCCATTTAAAAACCAGTATCGTACCTTGAGAGTGCACTATTCTAGAGTTGAAATTAATGATCATATTCTAGAATGTTGCAATTGACATGGTGTTTAGTTACACTAGACTGATTTTGTACCATGCCCAAGAAAATGCCAGCAAAGTTTCATGGATGATGTCCAAATACTTAACCTTCTAAATATTTTGTAACAAAAGGATAGCAAACTACATATATATTTGTAGTACAACTAGTAAGACTTGACCACTCTGAGGGTTCCAATTAATTCAAGTGAGTCTGCATCTAACAAGCAAGTAAAAGCAACATTTTGAGATAACCTTACTTCTGATCAACCTGCCTACCCCAAGGCGGACTTTTCAAATCAGTGGGCTATACTGAAAATCTTCAGGCAAATCACAACATTCAGTGTATGCTTGAAGCAAATGGGATCTTCTAAGTGGATACTGAATGGTCTGTGGCATCAGAGTTGATGTAAACTAAAAGAGAGTCAGCTGACCCTGCGTGAGACCCTCTGTGGGTTGTAAAATATTTGCCTGTTGGAACAAGTTTAAATTTAACTATATAGTCCTATTTTGTCATTAGGCAATTTAAGACATTTTATAAAATTCAAGGTTTCTTTAAGTGAAAAACTCCAGCTACTTTAACAACAGTCTCCATGCTACTTTCTGTATTGAAAATATTGCTTTATGCACTTGAGATCATCAGTACGAATACTTTGGATTCTGGGAGAAACAAACCAATAGATATAATTAATAAATAACTTGGGTGTGATGTAACGTAAAGGTGGAAAAAAACTAAAATAAAATCAGTGGGTTAGGAGAGCATATGGATCAGGACCGAGGGTCACAAGTGAGTGTGAAGCAACCTTCTTTTCATTGTATCCACTGAGCCTAGTTTGTCAAGCTACCATTACAATAATCAGTCTGACATTCAGCAAAGTTTGGATTGGTATCCATGACTTTATGAGAATTGGTTGCTCTTGGATAGCTGACTTTGCTAAGTGAAAGAGAGAGATGGAAGAGGGAGAGAAAGAGAAAGAGAGATAGAGAAGGGAGTGGAGAGAAAGGAGGTAAGAAAGAGGGCAGAGGGAGAGGGAGAAAGAGAGAAGGAAGAGCGGGAGAAAGAGAAAGAGACAAGGAAGGAGAGAGAGGGTGAGAAACAGGGAGAAAAAGAGGGAGAGAGGGAGGGAGAGACTTCAAAAGCTAGGTCTAAAATAAATCACTAACTCGAAAACACCTTGTTTGTCTGAAAAGCTTTTCCTATTAAGGTGAGTAAAGGAAAAAGGAAAATTGTCTCACAACCAAAGGAAGGGAAAGAGAAGTGACATGACGCACAGTATTTGTTTATGAAAAATAACCCTTCTGCAAGAAAACAACTTTACTGAACGTTACTATGTACTGAATGCTAGGTCTACTTCCTGCTGAGAGCTATGTTTCTCAAGTATACTATCTCCCTATTTTTTTGTGCTCCCCAGGAGAGGAAATTCTGATGCTGCTGTGGAGAAGAAACCAGTAAGAAGAGAGGGAAGCAAGTGAACCAAGTCCACAAAGACAATAGGCAGTGGAGAAGAGATTTGAAACACCTGTCAGCTGGACTCCAAGGCCAATGCTCTTAACCTCTACTCTACATGTCCTTCTTCCTTAAACACCTCTGCAGCATTTAACAACTTCCACTGGTGGAAACTGCTCCCCAATTTATGAAAAAAAAACATGATGCATTTTGATTTTGAGAAAGTTTCTTAAGGGGTTTAAATTTCTTGAAAACACTGCTTTCTCTTCTATTATATAAAGTGGGTCTATATGAAATCTTGGGTTTTCTTTAAATGACACTTTTTTTTTGCGTGAATTTCCTAAGTAAAAGGAGAAACTGAAAGCTGAGGGATTCAACAAGAGTAAATTATGATAATTATAATTTCTAAACCCTTGAGTGGCTTCTTTTCTCTCCAGGGGAAAATAACAAATAATAGGTTGTTAAGGAGGCTAATTATGGAAGGCTTCTTAGGGGAAAAATAAAAAAAAAATTAAGAAAAACAAAAGATAATTTAAAAAATTAAGTTCTGTTTCAATAGAAGTGAGTCAGACTTCCATACAGCAGGAAGAACTATATCTTCAGGTACAACTTTTGTCAATTAGATGGTATTTCCACTGAAAAGCATCCATCTCTGCAACTGATAGGAAGTCTCACTTAAAAAGGAAGACGCAGAGGAGTGCCTGGGTGGCTCAGTCCATTGAGCGTCTGTCTGACTTCGGCTCAGGTCATGATCTCACAGCTTATGAGTTCAAGCCCTGCATCGGGCTCTGTGCCAACAGCTCGGAGCCTGGAGTCTGCTTCGGATTCTGTGTCTCCCTCTCTCTCTGCCCCTAACCCACTTGCATTCTGTCTCTGTCTCTCTCAAAAATAAATAAACATTTAAAAAAATTTAAAAAAAGGAAGACACCGAAATGTGGAGATGAAGAGTAAATATTATAGGACCAAACAGAATTGCACGTGAGACTTAGGTCCACCAGTTACCAACTATAAGATCTTGTTACATAAAACTGAAATAAATTAGTACCTACCACAAAGGGTAATTGTGAGTGTTTGATGGGATAATGGGTGTGAAGGGCTTACCAGGGTTTCTGACATCTCTTTATATTCAATAAATAATAGCAAGGTGGTGGTGGTGGTGACGATATTGGTAGAAAACAATGGACATATATTTTAGAGTAGGCCTTCACAAATTTTATGTGTTTACAAATCACCTGGAGTCTTATTTTTTAAATGTTTATTTATTTATTTTTGAGAAAGAGAGGGAGAGAGAGAATCCCAAGCAAGCTCTGTGCTGTCAGCACAGAGCCTGACATGGGGTTCCATCTCCCGAACCGGGAGATCATGACCAGAGCCAAAGTTGGATGCTTAACCCAATGAGCCACCCAGGAGCCCCCACCTGGAGTCTTATTAAGATACAGATTCTAATTCAGTAGAGCTGGGATGGGGCTCAAGATTTTTCATCTCTAACAAACTGAGGTGATGCTAACTTAGGCTGTTGGTCTGAGCATCACGCTTGGAGCAAAGCTTTAGACTGAAGACACTGTGGAAAATACATGAAAAAGATAGTGGGGATTAAGATCATTCCTCAAATGAATTACAGAGACTTTTGCCGTAACTGTATTCCTTAGACATGACACTTGCTTTCCATTCCTGCGCTTTAACCATTGGGCTATTAAATTTAGTTAAGTAAGTTCTGCAGAGGAGTGACTCCCTGATCTCCACAGTGGGGTATAGATATGCAGATGTGGTCCTCCTTGTGGGGAGTTTCTAATTTATCTACGATGACAAGACCCACATGAATAAAACATTAAATGGCAACACCAGGATGAACAAAATCAAATGCACAGATGTAGAGTGAGAAACCAATGTTTCCACAGGATGGAAAAGGGAGAGAAGCTATTGTATTTCAGTTGCAAACAGTAATTATTGCTGAGGCCTTTTTTCTTCTCACAGGCAGGCTGCTATATAGACAACAACCCATCTCAAGAAGCCAGGAAAAGCAACTATTCCTAACCTAAGACATGCAAAGTTTGACTTCTATAAGGAAAAAATCATTAGAGATCCCTAGTAAAGAGGACAAATTGCAGATGGAGGGAGATACTGCCTTCATTGGTAGTCTAGGTATCCCAAACTCAGCATCTCTCATTAGACGGGAAAGTTGCTATCACTTCAAGATGTGAACTGGGTTCTACGGTATTTCAAAGTTCAGAACCGCAGGTCTAGTCAAGCACGAAGTGATAATCTATTCTTAACAGTCTGAGGATGGAGTGATGATAATACAGATCACACTTTATAAATCCTTAAGACTTCAAGAAAAATAAGAACTGAAAACAGTGCTAAAGATGCCTCAAATCAGAAGATGAAAATCATCTATGGTGCAAGTATGTATATCATGTGCAACATATATTTTCTTTACTTTTCTTTTCAAGACTGCTGTCGGGCAAAGTCAGTGGCAAAGTAGCACTTATAGATGAACACACAACTGTGTAGATACACATGCAAACTCACACACAAATGTGACAGAGGCCCAAAGGCAAAAACGCTTCATCATTTCATAAAAATTAATTAAAGAAAGTGAAGAATGGAATCAATTAGAGGTAAAGTGCTGTGCAAATATACTTTCTAGTCATTTAAGCTAATTAAAAGGAGGAGCAAATCATGACTTTTAAAGGGTCCTAATTATTATAGAAAAAATTAATTAGCAGAAATCCTCAGCTGGACATTCAGGGATATCTTTGGACAAAAGGAATATCCAACTAAGGAGGCTTGGCAGGCCAAAAAAAGATTAATGGAATTTCTGAGAATAGAAGCTCTTGAGAACTCTGGGTAATACAAACTTGTTTGTTGATAAGTAGTATGTTTACTGTCCATACTAGGAACCCAGAAGATACACTAAAATCTGTGACTTGGTGTAGTAGGCTATGGGGACTTGTGATAATTCAGCCAGCCCTGCTTTTATCCTGGGTATGAGAAATGGACTATTTTCAAAGAATTAGCTTCATGAATTAATCTATATTCAACCATCTGAAGGCACTTCAAGATTGTCCAGTGGCCCCAGGGTTATATATGTGAATTATTTCTACCAATGATGGAGTAAAACCTGTTGGTCGATATTGTTCTGGTTAATAACCTGATGGATAGCAGCTGTGTCTCTATTTATTCAACCTTCTTAATCTCATATTGTTTTAGGACGATTTCTTTTTTCTTAGAGTATTTATTTTCCTTTCTAATTATATAAATAACATGTGCTCCTTGAAGACATTGTAGAAAACTGAGTAAATGTTAAAAAGGAACACAAGAAAATCATGTTGTTTTATTTTATTTTTTATTTTTTTCATGTTGTTTTATTTTAAATCAACTATGGCAAGAAGCCTAGTGTTAGTGCTACAAAATTTCAGAATATCATAATTGTTTTCTGTGCCCAATGAGATTGTGTTCATCAACTTTGACATTGCTTTTTACCATTTCTGTTGGACTACTTAAAATATTAAAAAAAGAAGTGAATGTAGAAAGCATCAAGTGAAACTAAACCTTTGCAGATCGCACCACCTCTTTTCTTAAAAAACAGGAGAAAACCACCTGAGTGAAGAACTTGACTGTGTCAAAGAGACAAAATTACCTGTGAAACACATGTCTTTAAAAATAATGCAAGGTGTTGGTGGTGGGGAAGGTGGGTGGGTATGGCCTACCTGGGGATGTGGCACTGATCAATTAGTTATTTTAGACTAGAAATCCAGGATATTTTCAGACTGAGGCATCAGGGGTAGAACTGAGGATGGGAAATAAGGTAACTACTAAACTAAATGAGTATCAGAGAGCATTGTAATAGCCTTTTTAAAAAAGAAAAAAAAGGGGTGGGACTTCTAATGTAAAGGTAAGCTTATCTTCCTCTTTATTTATCTATCCATTTTTTAAAAATTGGGAAAAGAAGATAAGTGGAATATACAAGGGTAAGAAATTTTAAGGTTGCTTGCATGCAGACAAGGGTGAAATTGGAACAAATTTGCCAGTTTCAAGCCAACCTCACCCTCCCAATTTTTTTCATTTCATTGCAACTGCAACAGAAATGGAGACTGAGGCAGATATGGGTTGGAAATAGAAGAAATAAAAGTCATTATCGCTGCCTGTGAGGACTAGATGTATTAATGCGTTTAAATTGTTCCAAAACTAAATTTCACTTTCAAAAATATTTTGTAGCAATTTAAGCATATTCATGAGCATCACACAGCCATATCCAATTAATGTGTACATGGCCAAATCGAAATTGTATATAGGAGTTGGATTAGGCTTTGCTCTCGTGTCTTCAATTTTGGCAAACAAATCGTGTAATAAGCAGAATCAGTTTATCGAATAGTGGACTAGACAGGGCACCAGCATATAATGGTCGAATATTTGTCAATAACTGTCTTCAACCCTGCACTCTCAAATATTCTCTATTTTTTAAGGACATCTTGAGCAGAATCCACAACTTCTGCCTGACAATGACCTCCAGCCAAGAATCATCAGAGCAGACCTGTGGTTACAAGTTGAGATCAGGACTCTTGGCAGTGAGGGAAAACATGTATCATGGGGAAGCAT
Source organism: Prionailurus viverrinus (assembly GCF_022837055.1). Taxonomy (NCBI): domain Eukaryota; kingdom Metazoa; phylum Chordata; class Mammalia; order Carnivora; family Felidae; genus Prionailurus; species Prionailurus viverrinus. Next base: position 40,441,853 of record NC_062562.1, read on the forward strand.
GGAACATTGTGTGGAGGGTGTTAGAACAGTCTGGCTACAGGATTTGGGCTTGTGTTAGGTGATCTGGGGAAGGGTTGAAGCTTCTGGAATGGGCTTCAGGAGGTGGGGCTTTGTTCTAAATTTGGTGCTATCAGGAAGTGGAGGTTAACGATATGATTGGGTATCTCACTGAATCTCTGTAGAGCCAGGCTAAGGTTGTAATTGGTTTAAAGTACCAGTCACTCATGTTAGCTAGGAGAGGCTTTATTTGAAACTTGTGGTTTGCACAGTGGCCTTGTTTTGGTCTTTGCTTAGAAAAAATTATGAAGTGGTCTTGTTTTGTTTCACTTCATGTTTATAGAGCAGACTTGTCTGATGTTGAGGGTCTATGAAACTATTTATGTGCTCTCATTGTGAGGGACAGGGTAGCTTGTAACAATACGAAGGCCTGGCTGATAATATTAGGGCAGCTAGTGGCTGTCTGTGACTGTTTCTCTTTCTCACTCATCACCTTTAGTTATTATCAAGTCTAGTCTGTATGTTTCGTCTAACTCCTTCTACTTTTAGCTCATTCAAGGGCCCACAGAAGACAGGGACTTGTCCAAAGCCAGCTCTCCCCTGGAGTACCTTTATGACATAGCTGGGGACTCTGAAAGCATGCTTCAGTTTTTACTCCCTGACACAGAACATGAAATTCTTGCTGTGACTGTTTCACCATCCCCTTTTTTCTCCCTACAATGGCTTACCTCATTCACTAGGATCCTTTTTCTCTACCTCATCATTTCCCTTAGATTTTCTTCTTCTCCGTCTACCTGTGCTCTGTCTACCTGCCCAGGGCAGGTCAGCAAATCCTTTGCCTAAGCACAAGCCCAGGAAGGCTTTCTCCTTTTCCTGTAGTGCTCTCAATTTCTATGCATGGTTCCCTTGAAAGGCAAAGAGCAGTCGCTCTAATCTCCCACAGAGAGAAAGGCAAAAGTTTCTTCATTCCTTGTCAAGTCAAATGCTTATATGGACTATTGGAGGTGGCGGTAGCTAAATTGCTGGGGGGCTGTGAGAGCCTATTTGGCTGCTGTCTTAGAAGTTATGGAATATAACATCTACTCCCCCTTGTGGCTGCTAGCTCCAGAATTCGTGCTTTTTCGTGGTCCACACTTTGGGTCCTGTTCTACAATTCTAGACCAGTGAAAGAATGTGTGCTCAGAATCTCATTCTATAGGACTGCAAGGAAGAGTTCTAACTTTCTTTAGAGTGAATCTAGATTGACTCAGAGTTGCAATCTTTATGTTAATTATAAATGTTTCCCCACAATCGTAAAGGCATGTCCACTTGACCTAGAATGGAATCTAATCTTTGGAAATAACCTGCCTCACGTACAGTTTTAAGAAAGACTTAAAGGTAATGCTTGAGACAGATTGCCATGATTGATAAACATGGCAGAGAAAAGTAGATGTATATTTGATAAGCATGTGCTGATCCTACAGTAGGAGATACTTATTCACACTAGCAGGAATATTATGTTGTTGAATGCAAAAAAAAATACTGGGGAACATCTTTATAATTTTGACATTTTTATGAATTCAGTTTGAATTTCTTTGCCACTGTAAGTGAACTCGGAGAAATTTTTTTAAGTGTCAAACTCTACTTGACCTCCTAAAAAGGTTTATTCAGGTTAATTTTTAAAATTGTCTTTTAAAAAATCTTTAAAGTATATCTTTCTTATAGTGACTAAAAAAGTAAGTTTAACTAAGCAATGAATTTACTGAGTGAGCAAAGATACCAAACTGACACTCATGAAGAAATTAGATGAGGGAATCTGGGAATTTAAATGGCACATACAACAATGAAAACTGCTAGAAAAATATGATAAACAAAAATTATTTTCCTGTTAGTAGGAGAAATTATCAATACAATAGGTACCAAGAGAAAATTATTCTGAGAGTGAAATCTGGTCAATGTAGAAACGGAAGAGAAAGGTATTAACATCAGCACTTTCACCCACGTTATTTAACATCATAAATCCGCCTGTCTTAATGGTCAATGGGGAATAATCAGCATGTTCAAGAAACTGTCACCTTTTATCCACATAGATTTTTGTCAGAACCACAAGGATCATTGGCATGTATAGTGTGTTAGCTGACAAAAACAAATCAAAAAGGGTATTCAAAAAGGGTATTCCTATTGGTAATTAGAATTAATCTATTAGACATGTTGGGTCAGTAAACTGGTTGGAAATGGTGGGCAAGTAAGGAGAGTATTGTCAGAGGATGAGCCTATAAATACACATGTAACACCGTCCATTTAAGAATAAAACTGATATGAAATGAAATTTCATGGTGCTTTGGTTACTGTCACAGAAATTGTTTAAATTTAAATTATAGCAAACAGACCTCCCTACCCCCCCCAAACCCATTTAAGATCATTGCACAATACCAGAATACTTTACGTTAGACCTTTGGACTTAGTCACAAGGAGCCGTGTACCAAGGGAGGTAGAGGAACCAAGCACTCATCTTCAGTTAAGACCTAGAATTGAGGTTGAGACCACATTCTTCAATTTTGGGTTCTGCTCTTCTTGTTCAAGTACCCAAAGCCATAGCTTCAAGTCACTCCAAAATATGCAATGAGCCGTTGAGAAGAAAAGTGCATGTAATTCGGAGGCAAGTGGCCAAAATGTTTGTGTCCATGCAACATCTGTTTGAAAGGCCTAGAGCAATTTCATAAAGTCTATGTACATCAGATTCCTTATAATCATACTAACTCAAAATAGAATTTTATGCGAGATCATTGGGATCATATACAAAACATTAAGCATAGTTTGTGGTAAATAGTTAATGCCTGAAAAATATTAGCTGTTCCACTAAAACATTACAGTCTTTCTTTCTTTCTTTCTTTCTTTCTTTCTTTCTTTCTTTCTTTCTTCAGGCTTACCTGGTTAATAAAGCAATAGAATATAACATGTACACAATCCACTCAAATTTTTTTTTTTTACACTGTTAGTATTACCAGTCTAGTGAATAGTAGATCTACAACAGTACTTGTTTTGAATAATAGCAAAATTGCATTAGCCATCAAGAATACAAATCAGGGGCACCTGGGTGGCTCAGTCAGTTAAATGTCTGACCTCAGCTCAGGACATGATATCACAGTTTGTGCTTTTGAGCCAAGTGTCGGACTCTGTGCTGAAAGCTCAGAACCTGAAGCCTGCTTTGGATTCTGTGTCTCCCTCTCTCTCTGCCCCTCCCCTGCTTGTGCTCTGTCTCTCTCTCTCTCTCTGTCAAAATAATAAACATTAAAAAAGAGAAAATACAAATCAAAATCATAAAATGCAACTCAATGCCAAAAAAACCCCAAATAATTCAGTAAAATAAATAAGCAGAAAAAACTTTGTTCCCTTTTATCCCAAAGAAGACATACTAATGGCCAGCAGGCATGTGAAAATATTCTCAGTATCTTTAATCATCAAGGACATGCAAATCAAAACCACAATGAGATATCACCTTACACCTGTCAGAATGGCAAAGATCAAAAAGACAAGAAATAGCAAGTGTTGGCGAAGATGTGGAGGAAAAGGAACCCCTGTGCACTGTTGATGGGATTGCAGACTGGTGCAGCCACTGTGGGACACGGTATAGAGGTTTATTAAAATATTAAAAGTAGAATTACCATATGATCCAGTAATTCTACTGTTGGTTGGTTATTTACCCAAGGAAAATGAGAACATTAATTCAAAAATATATATGCACGCTTATGTTTACTGAAGTATTTACAAGAGCCCAAATATGGAAGCAACGCAAGTGTTCATCCATAGATGAGTGGATAAAGAACACGTGGTACATATATAACAGAATATACCTCAGCCATAAAAAGGAATGAAATCTTGCCATTTACAACAACACGGCTAGACCTAAATGATATAATGCTAAGTACAATAAGTTAGAGAAAGACAAGTACCATATGATTTCACTCATATGTGGAACTAACGAAAAGAAATAAATGAACAACAACAAGAAGAGACAAACCCAAACACAGACTCTTAAATACAGAGAACAGATTGGTAGTTGCCAGAGGGAAAGTGGATGAGGGATGAGTGAAAAGGGGATTAAGAGTACACTTATGATTAGCAGTGAGTAACATATAGAAATGTTGATTATGTTGCACACTTGAAACTAATATAACGCTGTATGTTAATTATACTTCAATAAAAAAAATGATGGCTTTAATCAAAAAGACAGATAATGTGGAGAAATTGGACAACCCAAATTTACATCATCTGATGAATGGATAAATAATGTGTTATAGAATAAGACATTATTCAGCAACAAAAATGGACTATGCAGTGATCCAATGTAAATGAATGTCAAAAATGTTACACTAAGTGAAATGGAGCCATAGTGAAAGAAGCAAGTCACAAAAAAACACATACTGTATGATTCCATTTATATGAAATATCTAGAATAAGCCAATCTATAAAGACAGAAAGTATATGGTGGCCTAGGGCTGTGGGATGAGGAGGGGGATGTTTAGGAATGTCTGCTAACGGGGATATGGTTTCTAACGGGGACGAAAATGTTGCCAAATTGATTGTGATGAGAACTGCACAACTCTGCAGCTATGATTTAATTGTACACTGAAGAAATAATAGCAAAGTTAACAGTACCAGAAATTTTGACATGGACGCGGACATGGGTATGTGGTTAATAGGGCTGATCATATCTTCACCGTCAACTGTTGCCAACACCCAGAATCAGAGGATGCTTAATTTCCATGCCAGGATTCAATATCCTCAAAATGCAAATGCCCCTACAGTGGGTAACACTTAAGTGTCACTAAGTAGTAATCCTATCATGTGAGGTAGTTATCTCTTTGGAAGCTGACATACTTAATATAAGCATACTTTGTTGAGAGAAAGATGAGGAAAAATGAAATACCTTTTGATTACCAAGAAGCTGATTAAGTTAGTGCATTTATTATTCCTAAAGAACATTCCTTCTAGTTTCAGTCTCCTCTCACTTATTGTGAGAGTTCATTGATTCATCAGTCTGCAGATATCATCAGAATGAGACCCCAAATCAAAGTCAGGATGGTTCCTGATTGAAATAATATATAATTCCTTAACTGATCATTGTACTAAACCAGTTATTTTAAATAGCCAACCCCTTTTGTATGAGTCAAAAGGCTTGGTCAAGTAAACAGTCATCCTTGTCTCCTGTATCAAAGCCAGAGAGATTGAAGCTACTAAATAGGCCACTTACAGGACAAATAGGGTTCTCAAAGAAATGGTTTGCTTGGTTTGCACAGTGGTTTTTGAATGGTTTTGGCCAATATCTTAGGTGAAACATATGCTCTGAACTTTACTACCATTATATCACATCCTAACAGCTTAAGCTCATGCCTAGCTCACTTTTTATTTACTTTGCTGGTCTCTATAACCATTTGAAATTGTAACTGCTGGTCAAACATTTTAGATACAAATAAAGACACATGTAGAAGTTCAGGTTTCTTGTAGATTTCTTAAAACATTTTAGAAAATCTGGCACATGCAGATCTTTACCTTTTGGGCCCTATCCAGCTACTGTCTAAAAACCACTGCAAAGTAGACTCCTTGGAGTCTAGACAATTGATTCTCAAATTTGATTGTGCATTAGCAGCACCTGGAGAGCTTGTTAAAACACAGTTTTAGGCTCTGCTCCCAAAGTTTCTGATTCATGGGGTCTTGGGTGGGGCCCAAAAATTTGCATTTCTAAAGAGCTCCTGGATGATGCTGATTGCTGCTGGTCTGGGGATCACACTTTGAGAACCAGTGACCTAGACACATATAAAAGCAGCTATCAGGTTTTTTTTGTTATTCATTCTGGAGCCTAAAAGGAAAATGAAATGAAATGAAATAAAATAAAATATAAAATAAAATAAAATAAAATAAAATAAAATAAAGTAAAGTAAAGTAAAGTAAAATAAAATAAAATAAAATAAAATAAAATAAAATAAAATAAAATAAAATAAAATAAAATAAAATAAAATAAAGTAAAATAAAGTAAAATAAGAAACTACATTTACCAGATGAGTGCTTGAACCCAAGACAAGGCGGGTCAGACTGCTTTTGGCCAAGTAAATTAGGATATTTGGAAGACTTGCTAGGCTTACGGGCAAATCAACAGATGAAGCCAGTTGTCAAGCACTATGATTTGGGAAAATGGAACTAACAATGGGGCAGCACGAGGCCAAACCCTTAAATCAAGAAAGGGCTGGGCTGTATTCCTTCACTGTCTATGTATTACAGTTAGCTGGGGACTTAAAAATACAGATGGGGAGGAGCACCTGGGTGGCTCAGTCCATTGAGTGCTGGACTTTGGTTTCAGCTCAGGTCATGGTCTCATAGTTTTGTGAGTTGAGCCCCACATTTGGCTCTGCACTGACAGCACAGATCCTGCCCCTCCCCTGCTCACACTGTCTCTGTGCCTCTCAAAATAAATAAATAAACTTCAAACATTTAAACATACAGATAGGGATGCATGTATAGACATTCTAATGTCCTCGAGCACCTCTGGGCTCGGGGAAATCCTATTGGGTAGAATTACATGGCTCCACGCAGTCCATCACACTCACCACTCCAGTCCTTACTAGACTCACATGGGTGAAGGGCATGAAAACCCAGGAGTTCTCATGGAGGAAAATAATTTGAATTGTGAGACATATGAGGTCATTCTTCAAGGACTCTATCATTGCCGAAGGGCTTGGGAAAATGGATACAGTATAGAGAAAGCCCAATCTCTGGTGGTTCAGAGAACGTCCCCTGTGGGGACCAAGTATAGGGTACAACACTCTCCTATTGAGCCCCAGTAAAACGTCCAGGCCAGAGAATGGACCAGTCTCCTACCCCTGCCTCTTCTACTGAGTTAAAAAGAAGAGATATTCCACAGTGGTCTAACTGTGGCATCCTCTCTGCTCACCATATAGGATTATTCTCTTCCTTTGGTTGTGCCATTTAGTGCTTCTGTATTAATTCATTTTCAACAACACGACACAGCTATAAAACTTCCTCCAGGGGTTTAATTACATGTTGCAACTCTCCATGGCATTAAAGGAGAAGGATAGAGAGGCCATTTGCCCTGGTCTTATGAGACAGCTTTCTTGTACCTTCTTTCATTCTTGTTCAAATATGTGTCTCTAAGATTAGCTTCCCCAAACCGTAACTGTGCTTAAGTTGAATGAACAGGTGCACCTGATCTTCTGTGGGCACACATGAATTAAGCTTTTTATTATAGATCTAAGAATATTTTGGCTAAATTTATAAAAATATTTAATCATTTCTCTCTAGTACATTATTTATATGCACATCCACCCTGTTTTCAGGCCTATCATTCTTGTCCCTTATGCTTGACAAAATGACTGATTAGAAAGGTTTTCATTTCTATACCTTTCATTTATCTTCAGTGTCTCTCATAAATGTTGAATTAAGCAGATTTTATGAAACTTATCATAAATTGTAGTTTTCATCAAAAATGACCGTGACAGAGTAGATTTCTATACTCTCAACTTCAATAACAGTAACTCAGAGCTTCTAGGCTTTAAACTGGAAGGTTTTCACACTAGGAAAATTGTGCATCAGTCCTAGGGAGAGCTCTTTTGGGGGTGTCTTTTCATTGATGCCTCTCAAATTCAATAAAACTTAGCAAACTCAAGATAGCAGTAAGGAAACAATTTTTTGTGTATCAGAACTAGTAATAATGACTCTTTTCCTACTATAGAAATGAAGACACTGTTATGTTTCGAAAGGTATTTTTGAAAATTAACCCTTATCAGGAACTTACTACATGGAAGTTACTTCACATGTATCCTTTAATTCTTAAGATAGCCCTAAGAAGCAGGTACTATCTTTGTTCTCATTTTATAGGTAGAGAACTGAGGCAACATTAAGGTTAAGTACATTTTCTAATATCAAGTAAATGGAAGAAATGTTATTTCAAACTAAGATACCCTGATTAAAATTAGATATATTCATATTCATATGAACGCATATGTATATATATATATACCTATCTATACACACATATATGAACACAAATACATTCATACAGAATTGTATTTGATTGTGGGAAACCATAAACTAGAATTAGTACCTCTCCACTATTGTGTCACTGCCACGACTGCAATGCAGTCCTCCGTTATCATTAATGCTTTCATTATATGCCGCACACGTGACATAGACGAACCATTTTGGTGTGTCCAAATCCTCTGACTGAGGCACTACCATTGACTTTATTTTATAGGGAGGGAGGCCAACACTAAAGAACTTGGTCATACAGTAGGTAAGTTGGAGCAGGTCTGACTGAGGAGCCTGAACTCTTAATCACCATACCATACCACCGTGCAGAGCCGGGCATGAGTGAGAACTTTATCCAGAAGGCAATGAGGGGCCAGAGAAGATTTTAAAGTAGGGGCTTACCAAGTTCCAAGGATGCTGAGTGGGCTCTGGTAAGCATATTCTGGAAATCATTAACTGAATTGTTGAAACAGTTCTGTTCCCTGTTTTAATATTTCTTATGGGTGACAGTTGGTGTCCCCGTTACAGGATCAATATATCACTGAGCCTGGCAAAGTGTTGGGCCCTTTTGGATGGGAGCCAGTTGAAACTTTGCCATTACATGTACGGAAAGCAGTTAGCTTTTAAGTATCTACTTTTCTAATCAATAGTGAATGATCAGAAATAGGGGCCTTCCTTATCTGTGTTTGCATGCCAGGCCTCACTACTGCCAAAGAAAGTTATGTGCTCTGTAAATTTGTGGAAATTAAAAAAAATGTAAAATCCATTCTTAGGGAGCAAGAGGAGGGAAAGAACACTTCAAGAGCATCTGTTGGTAATTCGGTCACATGTACACGTCTTCTGAATAGCAGCATTACCTACCTGCCATATTGGCGGATTTTTCATTTCTTCTACAATCTTGGGAAATAGAAGTCACCTCTCCTTTTCAGCATCACTATAGAAATAATGCAATTCTCTGATGAAAAGGGTGGAGATTTTTTCTTAGAGAAATGTAAGAGGACCTGATTTATGTCAGGCCACCTCTTACAGATGCATCAACGTCACTGCCTTCCTAAATAACCAAATTAAATAGCTGGTAAAGGACAATCAAGGTGGCTGTCACATTCCAGTGAGTGGAAATCAGTGCAACATCTGTTTTGCCTGCTGTTTCAAAAGTCAATGGAACATTCTATAATCTGGGAATTCAATTTCTACTTTTTTCCCTCCTTACTGGTGGAGATTGCATGTGAGAATTGTAGTTACTTTTTGAGGATATGCTTTCCTAAGTTGTCTTAAGAGGAAGACAGTGACTGGTACATAGTAAGCCTTCAAAAAAATGCTACTGCTGTCACTGTTAAGAGTGGAACGTATATCCATATTTCTACATGGGCAAAATAAAGTCACAAAACTCAAAAGCAAAGATCATACAGCTTGCATTAAAAAACAATTTTTTTAATGTGTATTTATTTTTTGAGAGACATAGAGACACAGAGCACAAGTTGAGGAGGGGAGAAAGAGAAAAAGACACAGAATCCAAAGCAGGCTCTGGGCTGGGAGTTGTCAGCACAGAGCCCGATGCGGGGCTTGAACCCCCAAACCGTGAGATCATGATCCGAGCCTAAGTCAGATGCTCAACCGACTGAGCCACCCGGGCGCCCCAATACAGCTTGCATTTTTTAAAAAAATTTGCCTCTTTCTCCTCCTTATCTTCTTACCATTTCATTTCCCTCTGTTTTCTTGAACAATAGGTAACTTTGAAAAACTCTTCTTTATTTTTATTTGCTAGGATACAAAAGGAAATACCTTATTCCATCAGCGATCATTGAATATCTCTTTTATGTCACGTTCTATGGTGGCCATTTGACATACAACAATGAAACTGGAGTTCACAGTCAAATGGAGAAGGGAAACATGGAAACAGAAAGTACCCAGAGAAAATTTTAGTGCTAGAAAACTGCTTTTGTTTCCTTGTTTTTTGTTAAGCAACGGGAGAAAACATTCTGGGTCATTGGGAAAGCATTCCCAATTGAGGTTAAAAAACATGCTAGACTTCAGTGGTGGGTGGCGTTGGAGTACACGATATGGGCATTCCAGGCAAACAGAACTGTCAAACAAGGGTATGTGTCTGATTGTGTGTGCTCAGGGAGGGAAACACTTGTGAGAGGCTACGCACTAGTTCCCTATGTTCTGGAGACTTCGAGCATTAATCAGCACTCCAGGGGAGAAGAGTTGCCACAGGTAAGTAACTTAGGGAAATGCCAGGCAAAAGTAATCAGATAAGCTTCTAACCTGGAGGACCTAGGCTATATACTAATATGTTCCCAAACAAGAGAGTTCACAGGATGGAAGGTTCACAAACATCTTTCTTGTACAAAAAAGGATAACATTAATTTTTACCTTATTGGGTTGTGAGGATGAAGTCAATTAATGCCGTCAAACTGCCTGCTTAGTACAGTCCATGGAACACTATTCAATAAATATTTTCTATTGTGTTTCACTCCCCAACAAAATTATCTTGAAAATAATATAATGCTAAAATAAAGTAGATTTATATACTTGGGTGAGATGAATCATTCAGGTCACGGAAGATCAGTGGGCTTTGATATTCTATGTCAAAGTTGGCTCCATAACTCATCCTTTCTTCTTTGGAGAAAAGCAAGAAATACTAGCTATGAATCAGATAGGGTAGACCAGTGTAAACTTTGGTGTAGAAATCATCACTTACCCCAAATGTTTGACTTTTCTTTTTAGAGAAATTTTTAAAAAATTAGAAAAATAAAGAAAGCTCACTTGATCACAATCATGACAGCAAATAATGGAAGTTGAAAAAAAGAATGTGAAACCCAGTCTATATGAAGGCATTAATGACAATCCAAGGCACCACAGAGAAAAACTCAAGGCCTGAAATTGTTGGGTTCAGCTTGGGGTAGACTCCAGCATCACCTCTTTGGGTGAATGGTTGTAAGGCTCAAAGAATTATGGCAATAATTTTCTCTGCAATGAGACCTTTCACATCCTGGAATGTGGGTTGCACTGTAAATCATTAATCTTTGTGATACCTCTTAGGTAGGTAGGGATGATAATTTATAGTTCCCTGTGTATACGTCAGGGTGGGAAAGGTCAGTGTCTGATCCTGGAAGGGGGTTGTAAGCTGTCTCGTGCGATGACCAGACTGAAGCTTGCAGTCACTCACCTAAAGCAAGACTATGACAAGGCCTCTGTTCTTTGGGGATATTCTTAATTTTTTTTCCCCTTCTTCAGTTCTTTATGCCACTTCTCACTTTCAATAAAACCAATTTACAAAATTCAATCTGCAGAAGTCAAGGCTGATTCTCATTAATTGGCAGGAGGCATCCTCTGAAAATTGCCAATTTAACACCATAGGAAGCAACAGGAAAGGGAAAAAAAATCTTTCCACCAGGTCTATGGGACATGAAATGAGGGCCAGCTGACAGATTCCTGCTTCATTAAAAAATGGTCTTATTAAATGATAGAAATTGATTATTCAAAGAGTTGTATGTTTGACAAGATACTAGAATTCAGACTCTGATTTCCACTGCTCCTGCCCCATCAATTGTTTGAATTGCTCTAATAGGAGGCACATTGTGAATACAAAACCACTACCATTGTGTTCTAGAAAAAGAGAGAAACCAGCACAGCATGCTCACTTCTTTTTAACTGACCTGAATAACCGCTAGGCTACATTTTTACAGCCTGCCATAGCATCATTTTGACAAGGTTGTAAAGGCAACCCTTGATGTGCTAGTCTCTGCCTTTTCTCCCTGTCACCACGCTGGTGACTGCTGTGCTGTGAAAACACTTCTCTGAGTTTGAGAGAATATGCTGATTTAAACAGACCCCAGTGAATGGCCAGTCAATCTGGGCAGTTTACCAACGTGACAATACAAAGAAATGATTAACTATCACTGTAAAAGTAAAGGCATGGGAAAAATCTATATTCACTGGAACTTCTCTCAGGGGAAGTTGTGAATGTCAGGCTTGCAGACTTAAATACCTGCAGGAGCAGTGAGGTCCTGAACAGAGAAGCAGGTGGGTAGTTGGTTAGCACCCTCAGGCCTGGTTAAGGGTCTCCAGGAGATACTGTTACTCAAACTGGGTGCCACTTGGTTGTTGCTATGCACACAGAGGGGCTCAGGGCTGCGACATCTTTTGGTTTTCAAAATAAGAAAGAAATTCAGAGTGCTATGTTAAAATCTCATGAGTTTTAAAGCTGAAATGTATTCAAATTTCCTCATGGACTAGTGAGCCTCCAAGGCACCCTGTGCAGAGGTCACAAATTTTAAACCTCTGCTGAATGTGACTGGCAACGCAAATTTGATCAGCTAGTCATTGGGTGAGCATGTATAGATTTTGGGGGAGGTGGTAACAATGCGCAAATATAGCCAAGGGGTATGGTTAAGTCACAACAATTAAAAATAACTAGCTTTAATAAACTATTTTCTAAGCAGGATTGGTCCTTTTGTTAGGCTAAGAGGAGAATGCAAATTTGGGGCCAGAATCGAACTACATGGCATTACATTTAAAGAGTCAGTACTTGGGGCATCTGGGTGGCTCAGTCCCTTGCGCGTCTGACTGTGGCTCAGGTCATGATCTTGCAGTTCATGAGTTTGAGCCCTGCATCAGGCTCTGGGCTGACAGCTCAGAACCTGGAGCCTGCTTTGGATTCTGTGTCTCCTGCTCTCTCTGCCCCTCCTCTGCTGATGTTCTCTCTCTCTCTCTCTCTTTCTCTCTCTCTCTCAAAAATAAATAAACATAAAAAAATTTTTTTAATAGAGAGTCAGTAGTCAGAGAGAAGCAACCAGATTTTTCAATTCTTCCCTGCTACAGTGTTTTAGCCTTTCCTTTAAATAAACGTTGAACAAATATTTGGAAGCTACTGATTTATATAAATGCCAAAATATGACAAATCTTCAGTGTCCATATATTTTTGGTGATGTCTTAGATTTTATATCTGGGTCAGAAAGGAAGAAAATTACCACAGCGATAGCTTCAGATAGTTCATTACAGAGGCAGAATTCCATATTTAAGTGGCAGTTTCCAACTGGAATATCTCTCTCCTCACCCCATTACCTTTGTTTCTCTATTTCATTTTTACATATTACCTCTATTTTCACCAATGAGAAATTAATTTGTATCTGTCAAGTCTTTGTAAAAAATGCCGAAGGATGTGAGACTATAAACGGTCATTCATACACTAGTATAAACTAACCTAATCAGCTTACTCCATCTTAAGGCTAAGGTCAAGTCAGTTAAATGAGAGATTGGGACATCTGGACATGGACAGATGCCACATAACATGTAGTACCTTTGGGAAGGCCACGGGGTGTGTGGTCCAGGAGAAATCTCAGAGTAATAGGGGTCTATTTTGACCTTGGTGCGTACTGTTGGACTACAAAAGGACCACATCAAAAAAAAAAATTTCTACTTCAAAACTTTAAGGAGAGCATAGGTAGGGCCACGTCAAAAGCAAATGAGGTCTCTCTCATCCCTCTTTTTCCTACCACCTTCTTCCTATTCAGGGCTCCTACTGGTACTACAGTTTGGCAGAGTATGGGCAAAATGGATTTGTAGGTGGTTGTAGGACCTCAACCATTGTTAATAGCTCTCTTTGGGGAAAACAGAAATAGTCTTAGAGCAAAATAGTTCACTACAACTTACTCTCAGATGTTTTTAGAAAATAACAATTACAATAGTAACATGTATCTGTGTATTTGTGTGGGGGTGTGTGTAGATAAGGAGAGATAATATGTGATGTAGCAAATGTTAAAGTGCATAAATGGGAGTAAAGGGTATATAATAGATCCATACTACATATAGATCCATACTATCTATAGATCCATACTACAAAGACAGAGTTAAATATGAAAGGCATACATTTTCAAATCATTAGGTTGAAGGACAAGTGTGCTATGTTTGGATGTTCATTGTCAAATATTACCCAGAAAAATGGGGACAGTCACACACCTGGTGTCGGGTTAAGTCGAGAGACAACAGGAACTGACTCTGGTAAATTTTATTTCCTGGAATGATACTGTCAAAGCAACAACAGAGACTGTTCTTAATGTCCAGGTCAAATCTATTTTTTGACTAAACACAATGGATTGCCTTCTATTCCTGCTCCCAGTATGTGTAAAATTTATACCAGGAATTTAAGAAGATAATCCACTTTCTGTATCTACCTTCACAAAAGTCCACCCTGAGCTATTTTCTCTTCTTATAAAGATTATTTTCATGTCTTGTACAACCCTATCCATTCCAAGCATATGTGGTTGGAGAAAAATATCCACTCTTGTTCAACTTAGGACAATAGTAGGGAAGATTGATAGACATAGTGATGTTAGAATAATTGAGTAATGAGTAAGAATGTAGATGTTTAGGGGCTCCTGGGTGGCTCAGTTGGTTAAGTGTCTGACTTTGGCTCAGGTCATGATCTCCTGGTTTCTGAGTTTGAGCCCTGTATTGGGCTCTCTGCTTTCATCACGGAGGCTGCTTTGTATCCTCTGTCCTCCTCTCCCTCTGTCCCTCCTCTACTCATTCTCTTTCTCTCTCAAATAAATAAACATTAAAAACAAAAGACTTAGATGTTTAACTTGGCTTCTCATCTAGTCCCCAGCCCCTTCATAATAAGGCATGGGCCAAAGCTTTTAAAAGGTTTATTAAATTACTGTACATCTCTCACTTTTTGTTCTTTCTTCCTGCTGATCAAAGTGCTGTTCTGGGCATCACTGGAGATTCTTAGATTTCCCAGTAATAGCATCTGTATTACCTATTATCGACAGGCCCAGGCAGGTATCTACAAGAGCAAGTTTGGCCTGGTACATGGATCGATGTTAGTCTGCTTTGGTGACTGTAGCCATGTGGGATGTGGAAATTTGGGCCCAGAGTTTCCAAGTCCAGAAAAGTTGGAAATCCAATTTATAAGTCTGAAAGATCCTGATTTTTAAGTATCTAAAATTAATTTATACAGTTTAAAATCACTGTGTAAGCCAACATCATGAAGACAGGTAAATCTCATTGGGGGCTGGTTCTGTGAGCCACCTGTTAATCCTATCTGCCCTGTGGTCTTCTTATGGACCTAACTATGTCTTCCCAAATTCACATGTTGAGATTCTAAACCCCAATGTGCCTGTATTTGGAGGAAGGATCTTTAAAAGAAGGCGTTTATGGTTAAATGAAGTCTCAGGGGTGGGCCCTCATCCGACAGCACCAATGTCTATACAAGAAGAGGCAGGGAGAACAGAAAAGCATGCAGACAGGAAAGGCCGTTTGAGGACACGGGAGAAGACAGCCATCTGCAAGCCAAAGAAAGGCCCCACCAGAAACCAATCTTGCCAGTACTTTTCCTGGGACTTTCAGCCTCCAGAAATGTGAGAAGTAAGTTTCCGTCACTTAAGCCATCCAGTCTGTGGTATTCTGTTAGGACAGCCCAAAGAGACCAATATTGGCCCTTTGCCTTGTTTTCTTTCTTAAAGTAACTATTTTAGCAGAGGGATATTAGGTCATAATTTACCTCTATATGAACCACTGATTATGAGAGTCTTTTTCATGGCCTTACTGCTGTATATCTTAACAAAGTTTCTTAACCTGAGGTCCACACCTCTTCAAGTTCATGTTGAAAATTCAGCGTCTGTGAACTGCCATATTTTCACCAATTTTAACTGAAATGCAGGATTTCTTGGTTGGCAACAAACCACAGTAGGATAAGCAGTATCTGTGAGGTTGTCTCTAACAGAAATCAAAATACTTTCCCAATTGTATTAGAATTGTTGCAGATATCTCAAATAATTGTTTATGCTCAACACTATTTTGAAATATAGTAATCATCAGATTCACAGCTAGTTCTCATTATCTTACTCATTAACAAGAATCACATATTACATTACAAATGTGTTTTTAATATTTGGATAACTATATTTCAATACAATTAGGTACCTTTGCAAATCTGTGCATCTTATTCATTGCAAGACATTACTCTAAGGGGGGTTCATAGACCTGGTCATGCAGCAAAACAACTGTGGCACAGAAAATTTTAAGAAATTTCTGGTCTGAACCAACACCCAGAAGTGACTAAATGGCCTGGCTTTTCTGAATGCTGTCCTCTAAGCACAAGGTCTTCTAATGAATAAATTGGGCATTAATTTGAGCTACATAGCAAGTTTATTTGATAATCCTGTGTTGCCAAGACCAGTTTATTGCACAGGGCTCTTGACAAACCTAACTCCAGTCAGGAGGATCACCAAGCTAGAGTGTTTTCCATTCAAATAGCCCACTATGCTCTCAAGCCACCCCCTCTCTGACATGTGCAAGAGTCTCCAAACTAAACCAACCTCCATTTTTAGTCATCATTGCTCATTCAATTTTTCCCTGCTTGATCCTCAGTTAGTTCTAAGGATGAAGGCAGAAGTAAGGCTGCCATGTTTGAGTGGAACCCACAGTGCACAGCAGAGGCCCTAGAACGCAGCTTAGGAAATGTGAATGGAAATGTGCATGAGAGTCCAGAAAACCACAGCCCAGGAGAGCCTCCCACCCAGCAGAGGATGATGCTTGTCTGAACCCTATTTATCAGCACTTATGTCCTCATCCCTGTTTCCTCATGCAGCACCATGACAACCTGCCCTTCTCTGCCTCTCCTGTGTGATTACTTTATATTTGGTCCTAGGTCATATCCTGCCTTTTCCCCGAGTAACATTATATTTTTATTTTACCAAAAATGAGTTGCTCATCACAAATCAAGCATTATGCCAAAGTCTTGCCTATAATACTGCATTGAAACCTCCAAATAAACCCATGAAGTATTATGATTACCAGAGGGGAAAACTGAGACATAAAAGACTATCTAATTTTCTCAAAATAATACATTTAGCAAACTGCAGGAAGAGAAAGCTAACTGAGCTGTCGGCAATGCCAGAGCCTATGCCCTCCACTCCCCATTGGGCAAAGATCCAACTTTGAATCTTAAATTCATCACCTAGTAGATGATGAACACAAGATGATTTATTAGGCAATATTCAACAGTCTACAGATTTATAATGGCTAGTTGGTTACACTTTGTATATGTGCTTCTATATGTAAGCATTTTTAAAGATGTACTTAATACTTAACAACCTGATGAGTTTGATAGAAGAAGGAGAAATGGGTTCAGAAAGATCGAGTGAGTTGCCCAAGGTTATATAATTTGCAAGCGAAAGGCTTCAAATCCTAATCCAGCTGGAACTTTAATCTACCATACTTGGGTTCCTTTAAGTTTCCATCTGTCTCCCCAGGCCAGCCCAGGCAAGGAATTGATGCAAATGAGCAAATGAACCAAGAAAGACTTCACTCTGCCCCAATTTCCTGCTTCACTTTTGCTGTTGAAAACGGGCGTCATAGGACTTGGGTCTGTAACTTTAGGAGAATGGCATGGTTTCGTCATCACGTTGGAGTCCTCCAGATCTGTCCTGGGCTCTGTACACATTCTCCCAGAGAACGACACATGTACACAATCCTATAACTGACTCGATGTGCTATCTCAACTCTCCCATGAATGCATGCCTCCTAAGTCTGCCCCAGGACTTGCTCTTTGGCTCCCCATCCCCCAACCTGGGCTTGTCCCCACCTTGAAGAAACTGACCACCACCAGGGTGTGCCAGGGACCACCACTGATGCCATCTCTGAGCCTCCTTTGAGGAGGTCTAGAGTTTACGAACCATGGAGAGATGACAGCATCTCTGGCTTTAATAAGCCAGAATAATTATCATTTTTTTGAAGTTATCTAATGCAGTGGGATTTTATCCATTAGAACTTAACTGGCATCAGAATAGACATTAAATAATCACAATTGTTATTTTTGGAGGGAAGAGTTGGGTACGAAAAGGCTTCATTTTCCTGAGGCTGGCAGGCCTTTGAGGAAGCATTTCTCTTTCCTCTGTCACTTCTATTAAAAAAAAATCTATAAAAATCTTGTCAGGGAGAGCATTTCACATCCTTCTTGGCAAAACTCATGGTTTGAAGTGGTGGGTAGGGATTTAGACGTGAAATTCCCCCAGATTTTAAGGCAAGTTGTTTCAGCTACATGGTGAGAATTGCTTACAAAAACTGGTGTTGGCTACCTTTGAAAGAAGTAGACATTGTTTTTCAGTGTCATCCCCTCTTGTCACTTTAATTAAAACAAATAACAGACATGTTACAAAAAAGAAAAGAAAAGCACTTGACAGCTTCCCCCATTTTATACACTTCCCAATTTCTCAAAGGCTTTACTGAAAGAAAAGAAACATTAAAGTGACATTCTCTGACTTAGGTACCACTCTGGATTTCTCCCACACTCTCAGGAGATTCCTATAGCACAGAAAAACAACTCCCCCATCTCTCCTCTATTTCTCAGAGTTTGGCCTGGAGTGATGTGGAAGGAACAAGCAGGAAGTTGGGACCAGAAAATGGCCTGAGTCCTCAGGTAGATAGTCGGGCTCTTATGGGGGGGGGGGTGTCTGTTTACATTTAATAGTGGCATGAGGGAGGTCTTCCTCCCTCAATTGAATTGAATTGAATTGAATTGAATTGAATTGAAAAGGGGCCCTGCATGCAGTGGGCAGCCCTACTCTCACCACCCAAGGCTGAGTGCATGAATAGAAGGTCCACAGTTGCCTTGGCAGTGTAGACTATTGATTAAGAACTGGCACTGAGACCAAGAAGATCTGACTTCCAAATTCTGCTCTGTCACTAAGAAGCTCCTGCTCTTGGGCAAAGCCTGGATGTCTCTAATTCTCAGCCAGTGTCCTCTGTTTCCCTGAGATAATGATAGCCCCTCCCTAGAAGCATTGTGCAGAGTGCTAGCTCCGTCTGTTTAAAGAAAATGTCTGTTATGTTCACTGATCTATCCTGGTGCCTAACACAGGGTGTGGTACATGACCCTCGATCCATACACATTTTGAATAATGATGGAATAATTAATTTTGGGTCAACTTTATTTAACTAATACAATATTTAATATAATATAACCAAACATGAAAATTTTATTAATATTTAATTAATATTTGTATTTAATCATGAACAATTACAATTTGTTATTTATTTAGAATGAATAAATTATTCATTATGTAGAATAAATGAGAAATGATGAAGTTCTCAGTGTAGCCTCCAGTCTAATAAGGCACAATACATGATAGTTGCTATTATTATGATTATTATCCTTTCTTCATAGGTTTGAAATTGACTTCATACAGACTAAATGGGCCCCACCATTGACCCCTTTCCTTCTTTTACCTGTAGCTCTTTTCTCTTAAACATTTTTAAGTCTTTGTGAGTGAAATTTCAGGGACAAATTTTAAATACTTGAGTATGATATGCTCAATGTCACCAGTTATGTAATTCATGTAAAGAATATATTTGCATGTTATAGGGGAAAAAGAGATGCTGACACTTTTTACCTCTCAAAGCTTAATGATCCAAATTATTTCCTTAGTTGGGTTTTAATGGCTAGAATGATGGGGAGCTTTACGAATCTCTTGAATAAATTCCTTACTCTGATCTAGGCCAGCCGTTCAAATATTGTTTCTTTTAGCTTCTGCTTAATTTACTTCTATAAGTTTTTAAAACTTTGTTGAAATGTAAAAGGGGTTTTACCCCCTGTTTTAAAAAAAAAATTAAATGTTTATTTTTGAAAGAGAGAAGACACAGTGCGAGTGAGGGAGGGTCAGAGAGAGAGGAAGACACAGAATCACAAGCAGGCCCCACAATCAGCATGGAGCCCAACGCTGAGCTGGATCAGGGAGATCACTACCAGAGCTGAAATCAAGAGCCAGACAGATGGCCAATGACTAAGCCACCTAGGCGTTCCTGGGGCACTGTTTCTTAAAATGCAGTAAGAAGAGTCTTCACATCGAGTATCTATTAAAACTACTACTGACTGCTGGGCCACAAAACAGAAGTTGTGGGATAGAGGACAAAAACCTGTACTTTGAAAATAATTCTTTACATGAACACTCTCAGTATCAAAACACACAAACTCAGGACAAGCTAGATGAGCAATGAGAGCTGGGGTCACAGCCATCAGGCCCCAGGTTCCTTTTTGTAAGTCACATTTTGTAACACTCCCTTGAACATCTTAGATCATTTATAGAAAATGTAACCTACCTGTGCACACAGTGCCAAAAAAATCCATATATTTCTCTAAATGAAATAAAAATGAGTAATAAAACAACAGTAATTTATAACAACTATGCATTTTGATATGTAGGTGTCCATACCTAACTTCACCCGAAACAGTATGTGCTTCCACTTAGACATGATATCATCAGGGATATAATAGCTACAACAAATGTTGGCTCAAGTGTTTTGTTTTGGCAATCCCAAATCCATGGCTCCAGTGCCTCAGTGACATAATTTCCAAAATAGTTAACAGCAAAAAAAATTTTGAACAAAAGACCATCTTCCCTTAAATTTCACTCTGGCTGCATTCTTGGCAAATCAATTATGTATAAAAACAGTGCTAAGAATACTTTGCCTTTATAGATCATAAGGAGTTAGTTTCTTAGCACAAATAATTACAACCAGGATTTTCAGTTACAGGAATGTCCGGTGACATGTTCAAACTTCATTCCAAATGCCAGATAGAGAACAATTCATTGTGTGGTTTCTCTGTCCTGGGGAGGAAATCCAACACCCTGGATGGACTCCCATCTACTAAATGCAAGTAGGATCCCCTTCATACACCAACTGTGGTAACAACAGAAAAGTGATCTTTCCCTCAATTTCTACTATGCCACCATTTAAAGCCACTGAACTATAGAGTGAGAAGCAGTGAGAGGCATCCAAGGGCGGAGCCTAAAGAAGATCTGTCCTGGGGCGCCTGGGTGGCGCAGTCGGTTAAGCGTCCGACTTCAGCCAGGTCATGATCTCGCGGTCTGTGAGTTCGAGCCCCGCTTCGGGCTCTGGGCTGATGGCTCAGAGCCTGGAGCCTGTTTCCGATTCTGTGTCTCCCTCTCTCTCTGCCCCTCCCCCGTTCATGCTCTGTCTCTCTCTGTCCCAAAAAATAAATAAATGTTGAAAAAAAAAATTAAAAAAAAAAAAGAAGATCTGTCCTTAGGTCATGGAACCATGTTTAAACAACCTGCTCATTTTCTATGTACCACCAGTGATTTAGTGTGCTCAGTTCTTTACATGCAGTTAAGTAATTTCAGTATCATAAAAACCCTCTGAAGTAGGTTTAAAGCCTTCACTCTATAGATAAAGAAATGGATGTGTGATGTTAAGTGGCCTCTCCGAGGCCCTTGATATATGAAGTTAAGTGTGTCTGATGTGTGAGACGCCATCTTCCCTCTGCCCCCTGCCCCCTTGCAGAACAAGACCGTGCTGACCATCAGCAGTGCCAGAAAGAGCCCAGAGGAAAAATAAAAGCTCAAGGTTTGAGTGTAACTCGTAGTGACAAATTTAATAGTGTTTAAGGCTGGAAATGAACATACTTGCTTTCTTTTTTTTTAAATAGACTTCAATTTGTGTGGTTAAATCAAGTTAGGCAGGAGCAAAACTGAGTTACGTTTTGTTTTGCTCTGGTTGCCCTTAAACACCAGGGGACCTGGACGCCTCTAGCACTGCTTTGCATTTAGGGTGGGTGTTGATTTTTCCAAGGGTCTTCCCTCCACCGTGAGCTTGCTTATAGGGGCTCTCTACACCTGCACCATAGAGGGCTCCTTCTCCATGTTCTTGTTCTCACTCCACTGAAGACTATTTCTTGTCACTCAACACTTGGCAGCCTGACGGGCTGGTGGAGCAAAGGAAGGGCATACATATGCCCCGGAGTTCATCCTCAGACTAAGTTTCCTTTGTTTACCTTGATTTTCCTGTCAGGTTCCAAATTTTCTTTGGATGTCTTGAGTTTCTGGTCTATTTCAATTTAAGAATGATGCAATACATCAGCGAACAGGAAGCTTTGCGTTCATATGCAAGCTTGCTGACTGGAAGACTTTTCCAGAGACTGAGCAGATGAGGAGCCAGACTTTTACGGGGAATTCCTCATCACAGAATGCAGAGGTATTGACTCTGGGATACCAGCACCCATGTTAATGGACCTAGTTCTCTTCAGATCTTTTTCAGAGTGATTCTCATTCTCCCTAAAGGAAATAAGTTCCTGGCTCACAGGATTTTCTCCTGCAGGGCTGGAAGTAGTTTGGCTCAATCAATCTTTAGCCTCTCATCTCACTTCCATAGCCTTGCAACTACCATTTCTGAGTTTTCCAGCAATCTGCAGTTTAACTGTCTCAACTCACAGTTCCTGTCCCTTCTCAGGTCTCTCCATTTCCTCCACTTTGCATTCCTCATTATGGCTCTCCAGAAAAATGCCCAAGTGCCTTGTTCATTTGTGAGTCTTTCTATGTTGTCACCATTGCAGGGAGCTTATACACTTTTCATTTCATTACCGCAATGTTAGTGGAGTCTTGGGCAAGAATACACATCAACACATGAAACCAGTTTGCCATTCTGAATCACATGCTACGGAACTATTTCATGAGGTGGTCTGGTCTGCATCCCAGGGGCAGGAAGGATTTCAGGAAGTTCTGTGTTGGGAAATAAAGGCAATTTTGATGTGCTGTCAATGAGACAAAGATACATGTGATAAGGCTGATAGGATATAAAGAAATTATAAATCCTAACTTCAGTTTTTGAATTGGTCACACAAGAAGAGGTACAAGGGACCGTCTGCTGACAGATTCTTGAAGGAGACAGAGAGGTGCATGTACCATGCTGTCTAGATACATAAGAGCTAATGGAAATAAGGCAAATCCCAGAAATAGGGAGAATGAAGTTCACAATCAGACCTAACCAGCCATCAAAACTGATGAAGAAAATCTTGGTAGCAGAAAGGTAATATTGTGCACAATTTTTTTTTCTGCTGAATCGAATGACACATTTATAAGCTCTTCTCACTTCAATCACACCCCAGTGCCTTAGCTCATCTAATGCCATTAATGATCACTGGATACAAACTGATCCCTTAAGAGAAGCAGGTGAGTGAAACAAACTTACCAGTGAAAGGAACATGGAAGGAATGGAGCACTATGGGCCCATTCTTTCCTTTGATATTCAAAGACGTTTACTGAACAACTACTTTGTACTCTATCACATCCTACCAGGATAGTTGCAAGCAAGTTTAACTGAGAATTGAGTATCTAATTGCTTTTATATTAAATGAGCATTAAAAATAGTATCTGCTTCATAGAATTGATGCATGAGTTAAGTAAATTAATGTACATGAAGTGCTCAGTCAAGTGTTTGAAATGACTAAATGCTTAACTAATCTTATTACTAAGATTAACCAAAGTATCTGTCCTTGAGGACCTCAAGTAGGAGAGAAATAGACGTGTCAACTAATAAAGACGTTAAAATATAAAATAGGTGTTAGAAGCATATGACAGGAGTTAAATAGAAAACAATAACAAGATAGTAAATAGAAGTCCAAATATGCCGATAATTATATTAAACATAACAACTAAAAGACAAAGATTATCCACCTGGATTAAATAGAAACCCAAAAATACAATGCCTACAAGATAAAACCTTAAAAATAACCCTAAATAAGAGGACACAGGAAGGTTGAAAATAAGAGGATACAGAAAGGTATACCACAAAAACACCAACAAAAAGAAAGCTTGTGGACCAAGAAGTTTCTCTTCTTTGCATATAGCTACACAAAGGAGAGTGCTAAGGAGCTGGTAGAATGACTGCTCTCATCAGCACCTGTTCCAAACTGGATTTTCCAGGTGTGACCATTTCCCACCCATGGGAAAGGAGAAGGAAGAGTGTGAGACATGCACACCCAACATTTTTAGATGCAAGACTCAGAATTACTCTCATTACTTCTGCTCAAATGCCACTGGCCACATCTTCATCTAATGACTGCAGCTAATTGCTAAGAAGGCCACGAAATACAGTCACTCTATCAGCAGCTGTGGGCCTGGATGAACTTTTGATGAGGAACAATTCTCTTAGTAAATGAAGACTTTTTTTTTTTAAATACAGGAAGAAGGAGAATGGATATTTCCATGTCCCATTTCACAGGAGAAGAAATTGGTTTCAGAGAAGTTGAAGTTACTCACTCCCGTAAAACTAATAACTGGAAGGCCTCGAGTCCTTAGCTGTCAGATTCCAGCACCCTTGCTCTTCTTTAGTTGGTCTATAGCCCCTGCACCTCCTCTCCAAATCCATTCATTTATTCATCTATCTATCTCTCACTGGGTTTGAGAGCCAACTTGAAAAGCCAAGAGAATAGCAGAGCAGCAGAAGTTCCCAGCAGTCTAAGAAAGAACCCACCCTACATTACTGGCCAAAAAGTACACTGTGGGAGGTTGCACTAAGCAAGGCCAGTGGCATCCCACCAGGAACCCAAATTGGGCAACACTTCTCTCTGGGGAATGCAAATCCAATGCAGAAAGCAGTGTGTACACCACTCTTTCCATTTTTGGTAATGGGGGTTGCATGTGCAAATTGTGGAGAAATGCAGCAAGGAGTTGAATAGGAAATTTTGCTTTCTTATTTCACTATTAACACACTGAATTCTACAAAGTTTTCATAGGCATCACTATCATTTTGAAATCATGAGAAAAAGGAATCCATTTAACCAGCAATGGTATGTAGAATTAATACAACGTAGAGCTAGTCCTCAAATTCTGAAAAGTCCAGAAATCACAAGGCACCAAAGTAGTGAGCAAAAGTGAACGAAAGAGGCAAGGGAAGAGAAAGAAAGAAGAGAAGACATGGAGATTGTTTCATATGAATACTCGTGATTTTAAACTGTCTTGATTTGGGATGACTTTTTAGTTTCCTTCCAGCGTTTTGTCGTAGTAATGCTTTTATTTCAACTCTCCAAAAATGTCTCTAAGCCTGAAAAGACCTCAGGGGTTAATTTTGGTTGCCAGGGAAACCGCCTGGATTTGCATAGACTCTCACTGATTCCTGGAGGCAATCCCTGACAATAGGGAAGGCCCACGATAGTACTGGTCTCCAAAGGTCACAGCCCTGTACCATTCACCTTGATTCTATTTCATTTTGTTCTATTTCCAGATCCAGCCAACTTGGCTGTTTTGAGGGGGATAGGAGGCAGGGAGACACTCCTGGGGGACACACCTTGAATCCTGCTTTATGGCACATTAATTTTAGTAATACATAGGCCTTAACTGCTCAGTCAGGAATCCTGTGTTACCTTGTTTTAGTTTTGGTTGCATTTATTTTGTACTTTTTATAGCACGTCAATATGATTTCATAACAGACATAATCTGACAGAATAAAACTAAGGTCATGATTGGAGAGGTAACTATGGTTTTCTAACTCTGTGTCCTTTAGAAATGACAAATCTGTATCCATTATTTTTTTACTATTCATTTTAATAGTTTTCAAGTCTGTTCTTAAAATCAGCAATAGAATATAAGGTATTAATTAGAGGGAAGTGATGAAATGGTAAAGTGATAAGATACAGATGGAAATAGTTACTGATCTGTAGATTTAGTTGGCTAAAAACAAAGCCAAGATCCATGAAGGTCCTCTTGGGGGGTGACAGGGATGAAAACTCTAATGGTACATACTTATGTTTAAACTCTACTTAAGTTCTCCAGATGTTGGCTTTGAAGGAGCAATGGAGAGAGAAAAGAATATTCTATTCCTCTCTTTGAGCCTTTTCTGTAAATTCCAAGATGGAGAGTATTAAAATTACTTTGGATTAAATTATGTGAAGGCAATATGGCCCCAAGTATTTTACCACTTAACCACCTAAGGGCATCAATTTCATTATCAGTGAAAGATGGGAAAAGCACTAACTTTCTAAATCTTTTTCACTCTGAAATATCTTATCTGAAAAATTATGATTTTGTGAATTCCTGAGTCTTTTTTACTCTGAAATGTTATGATTTTATATATGATTTTATTATGATTTAACTGTCAATTATCAGGGAAAATGACTCTCTGGAAGCAGCCATTAGACTTAAACATGGTTGCTACTTTTTGTCCTGAAATATGGTATAGGAAACATATGTTGTTTTTGCTGCCCATCATCTACTTGTCCTTCTTTTAGCTCTACCTTTTTTCATTGAGGAAGGTCATCCTTCTAAAACTTTCATTGAAGGTGCTTCTGGTGGATTTGTCTGAACCTCCCCTTGGGTCTGGAGTGAAGTGTGTGGTTCAGTACCACCAGTCAGAACATCACCTGTTTGTCTCCACAGCAATTGGTTCAGGGACAGTCATATGAGTTAATAGGGGCCAACAACAAGCACAGAAACTTTCATAGGCGGTGGTTTAAGGAGCCATGCTGTAGAATCCTTTCTGTTGTAAAAGAGGAATCCAGAGTTGCCATCGGCCTCCACATAGAAAATGAGAATTCAATGGGTTTGACAGTAAGATGACACATCTTTGTTTGACTCCTGAAACCAACTACACAGAGTAAATTCTACCCTAGGACTTTTTGATTACATGAACCAATAAAGTATCTTTGGGCTTAAGTCAATTTGGGTCAGATTTTCCACTGTTTCCATCAGCAAGAACCTTAAATGATGCACATAGAATACGTCAAGTTTAAGCACTGGAGGGGTAAGATAGAATACTGAAATGAACACCAGGTCAACAATGTATTTGGTATTCTGGAGTCCAATAGAAATTTATTCACTACAAGTATAACAAGAGAATGCTTAATTTGAAGCTGACCACAAATGAATGCAAAAATCTCTCCTAGATATTTTTCCCTTAGTCACTGCCCTGAGCAAATATAATTATGGACTTGGCTAACTCTTCAGCCCAACCTTGTCCAGTTTCTGTGATGAATCAAGCTTCAGTGTTGGGAAGAATAAAGTCCCTCACTGATGAAACTAGTCAGATTTCATACCCCGGTGACAGTAACAAGGATGTCACTTATCAATGTCACAATAGGAAAGAATCCAAAGGATAACCAAACCTTACATTTCAGACCTCCATTTAAAGAATCTGACCTAGAAACAGTAAGAGACTTGCTCAGGAACACAGAACTAGGAAAGACCAAGATTTGGGCTAGAATTTGGTTCTCCAGCTGCCTGATCAGTGAAACACATCCAGTTAAGCAAGTCTGTAGAATGTCAGGATTACTATATCTAGAAATCACTTTTGCCACTTAAGGGGGAAGATGTGTACTTTACTATACTCATAAAGGAATCTGGCTGAGCTCAATGGGCAAGAGAAATTCAAAATGTCAAGACAACTTTTATGCAATTTCAAGTCAACAGCCTACTATGAATGCTGATCTGAACTCCTTCATCCCTAAATGGCAAATCACAAGAGCAATATACTTCTTAAAGCTTTAGTTTTTTTAGATTTGTTAAGGTTTTATTTCTTTATTTGTGAAATGAGAATAATAGTAACTTTCCCGTAAGACTGTTGTGATGACAGTATGAGATAATACAAGTCAGCTGCTGCACAGATGTTAAACAACATCAATGCTCTCCTATCAGGATCACCACTATCATTACTATTTCTAGTGATGTTTTTACTCTATGACTAAACCCCGGAAAACACCCTTAAATAAAGAGCAATGCCTAACTGCATATTATCTTCTCAACAATAACTAAAACATTTTTTTTTGCTTTCAGTTGCTTTAATTAATTAAACTCTTATCAGAAGAATGTTCTTGTATAAATGTAAGTATGCTCAGAAATTCCTAGGTGAATTTTATCTTTCCATTGGACAGGGGATTGATTAAATCACCCCTGTGAATTAGCTCACTAAGCCAAACAACAAGCTTTTCTTAGAATTGTAGTGATAAAAGATAAGGATTTGCACAGCTTTTCTGTATCTGTATGATATACTAAATTTATTCTGTTGACTAGTTTTTTTAAAAAAAATGTTTTCTTGTATACTTTCTAGTCACTAAGCAGAGAGAAAATAAAATGAAAATGGAATAGTTTCCTAATATGATTGAAAGGAAAGTGTGTCTAAAAAGCCTTAGAGCCCCAGAAGCATGAATGCAAACCATGTCTGGTGATAAACACACTCAGTTATTTTTAAATAACAAGAGGATTGTGCAATTTAATTCAAATAAATTGAAAGCATTCTGTACACAGATTAAATGCTGTATGTTTGACTGTTGGACACTATAAACCATCAAAATGGTCCCTCTTGACCTAGGTAGAAAGAATGAGGTAGAAAATAGCACATTCTTTTTGGTGTAAAAACAAAAGTTAATGTCTTTTTTGTGTCGAGAGAATATGCCAACACATAACACAGTGCTCATCTACCATTGGTTTAGCTAACCCTTACAACGAAGCCTTCGCAGGAAGAGTCTAAGTTCTTAACCCATGAAAATATATTTTCTGAAAACCATTTGTAAAATAATTTTCTCTATATTTTCAATGGGATATAGAGAAAGAAAGAAAGGAAAATTATTTTCTGGAAGGAAACAGAACAGAGACCTGTAGAAATGCAGAACCCCACAGACATATCCAAGATGGTTCTGGTAATGAGAATTCAATGGTTTGGTCCTTCAATTCTTAAGCTTCTTAATCATGTAGGCTTCTCTTCCCTTGATTAGAAAAATAATATAGAAAACTTGAAAGGTTTAAGCAAGCCCAAAACACCCAAGATAACCAGTGGGATCATTTGGATTATATTCTTTAATAAACATTTTCCCTGTCTACAAAATCATGACAAATGGTCATAACTTCACTCTCTCTTTTTCTTTCCTTGCTTTTAAGTAATTACTATGCTACCATGACAATAATCTTCCTACACACAGTTTTTAAGGGTTTCTCACTACTGCCACTGATATTACATGGTTTCAAAGCCACCACTGTCTCTCACCTGGATTATTGCAAATCTAACTGGTCTCCCTACTTCCCCCGCCCTCGCCGGCTTCGGTGGATTCTCAACCAGCCAGAGAAATAGCACTTAAACCCATGTCAGATAGTCTCTTCTTTGCTCAGAACCTTCCAATTACACTCAGTAAAAGACAAAATTAAATATGCCTCCTCAAACATCCTCAACTTTCCTTTTTGACTTCCTATCTTATTAGCTTCATCCTTATTCGTTCTGTACCGACTGCAATGGCCTCTGTCCACGGCACGTAGCAGGCACTCTCCTATCTCAGTATGTGTTATTCCTTCTGCTTGGATGTTTTTCTCCCAGACACCACAGGCCTGCCTCTCTCACACTATGTCTTTCATTGGTCATCTTACCAAAAGCTACGGTGCCTCCCCTCCATACGTTGTTTCTTTCTTCTTTTTCTGGTTCAAGTCGTGTATTTGAAGGTAATTCCACAAAGTGCTAAGAGTGATTGCGGAAGTAGGACCAGGAAGAGAGGAAGCCAATAAAGAATACGCTAATGAGAGGGACACTACTGCAGGCAACTGAGCCTGAAGCCCCTGGGGAACACCCTGAGAGACTTCCTGGAACATGCCTCAGAATTGTTTTCCTGAGGTGCAAGGAAGCTGAGGTATTTACCCTTTCATGCTCTCTCCTGAGCCAGAGCATGCCCTCAACAGAGAGACAAAGGAAGCCATTCAGCAGGTATGGGGGCTGTTTGCAGAGATCTCTGGGGATGGCAGAGGGGCTTGACAGAAGCACCACAGAATGGACACTTAACTGGTTGTCCTGCATCCACTCTTGCTCCTTCCCATCCATCCCAATTACTGCTCCCAAAGTGATCCTTCTAAAATACCAAATAGATCAAGTTATTCACCTGCTTAAAATCTGTCCACAGCTCCCCACTGTTTTCAGAATAAAATCCAAATAGACTGGTCTGACATTTCATTCTCAGCCACTCTTCAGGCTTTATATCCCACTTTTCCAGCATCCAAATCAGGCTCCAGGCACCATTCTAACTGTAGATTCTCTCTTGAACCACACTTGTGAGGTCCCCATAGGCACACAGACACAGCCATCCTGTCGGAAGGCCACCCATAAATATTTAACACACATATATTTGACTAGCTATTATATGCTAGGCTCTATGCTAGACACTGCAGATACACTGAGGAATAGATCACAGTTGCTGTCTTCAAAGAGCTAACTGTCTAAAATCTATGCAATGCTTTTACCTTCTTTAATGTCTTGTTTTTTTCCTAAGCACTTAACTATCCTACATACTATATGCATTTTACTTATTTGTCTTGTCCTTTGGCTGTCTGTCTTACTAGAATATAAGCTTTGCAAAGACAGAGATTTTTATTTGTTCCCTTGAATCTCAGTTGTCCAGAATGGTACCTGGCACATAATCAGAGAGGAACCCAAAAAATATGTGTTGAATGAGTTATTTATTAAAATTACTTGAACATTTTCATAATATTCTCTTGTTTTCCTGCCTTCTCATCCACCTACATTGGACTATTTAAGTTTACTTCCATTTATATATTTTTAATAAATGACACTAATGAAACTCCATAAATATACTTATCTGCCCATATTCACAGTTATTTCCTTATGTTCAATTCCCAGAAGTGAAATTATTGGGTTTACGATTCAATATCAATATATGTAAGGCAATATTTGCTTCCTGACCCTCTGTCTGACACTGGATATAATAATTTTTTTCTAGCCAATTTGACAGGTTAAAAAAGTGGTATTTCACTGCAGTTTTAATTTGCACATTTTTGCAAGTCACATCATTTTTTAAAAAAATATTTTCTGGTGGCTGTCCTATTTTATGTGGTTTCCTTAGGTGGGCATGGAGAAATAATTACCAAAGAATCACACTGGAGTCCACCTGATGTTCTCTTGGTCTCTACCAACTTTGTATCAAAATACGACTAAAAAACTTCATCCTTGGAGATGATGTGATACTTGGGTGATAGATGATGTCATATTTGGAAGACACCACACCATTTTGTTCACATACCCAACAGCAGAGAAAAATCTTTGAGCAGGATACCCTAAGGTGAACAGTTTCCAAAACAACTTCCACTAAGGACCTTGGTGAGAAACTCCCATTATGCTGGACAGTGGACTATCTGCTTCTGAATTCAGAACACTGCTTACAACTCCTGTGACCCATAATACCCTTCACCTTTCAATACTAAGGAGCAAATTGAGAGCCCAGCAATCCAAGGGATTATATACTTTTCTTTCTTTTTTAAAAAATAATCTTACTCTATTTTTGGTCCCAGAATAATTTCAGGCAGGCAGAGTGAGACATGTTACATCAACTTGAAAGATGCCTCTACCCACTTTCTTAACTTTGAGGCAAAATTAGCTGTACGTGGGGACTTAAGAGTTCAGCACAGTGTTGGGAAATTCAGGCTCACCACACAGACCAATCCCATTATGTGAGGATCAACACTTCCAGGCATCATGGCTGGTGAGTAGATCGCTGAGCATGCTATTCATGGTTAACAGAGCCCTCATTGGCTCTAGTGCATGGTTTCAAAGAATCACATCAGGATTCTGGCTGCAGAAACCCAGAAATGATGCTCATTTTAAAAAGCCAATTTCTCTTTCCACTTTAAACATTTATTAGCAAAAGATCATCATCAAAGGACGTATTCCTGTGATATCAACTAGCTGAAGGAATCTGCAAGAGGGGGGCTTTTCTTTAATGTTTTCTCAGAATTCCTCCCATTTATCAATTAGTTTGAAAAGGTTGGTTATATTCAAAAGTCTCTTAAGGAAAATATATTTTCCTTTTCTTCTAAGTTTTTTTTTTTTTAAATAAAATAAACTCTTAATTTTCAGATCTTTATTGAAGCTCAGTTTCTTCCTCGGATCAAAGGAGAAATAATCTCTCTTCCATTTCTAGGTTAGCTAAGTTTTGAGACTGGGTCTTGTCAAAGTGATCTGTATGAAAACAGAGAAGCTGTCCCTGCTCTTGGTGCCCAACCCATCATGCTTAACCTCCAGGGATGCTAATGAGAATAACAGCTGAAAGGTCCCAGAGGAACACCACACAGACACTGAATTGTGTTCCTTCTGCATTTGGAATGACATTTAAATGAAACCTGCAGCTGTTTAGAATGTGGTTAAGAAGATTTCCCACGGAATTGTTTTCCAGACCTCTGGGGCAGTTATAATGAGAGGTTCAGTCTAAGTTTCAGGGGAAAGAGATCAAACCACATGAACCTCAACCTCTATATGGAAAAGTTCCAGAAAATGTTCAGAAGATAAACTGCAGAAGGGACCTTAGATTGGTAACAGCTCACAACTCTAAGCACTTAGCCTCATTCATTGATTCCTGCATCCAATGAATGCTAGTTTTAAGTATATACAAAATATTCCACATAATAAATTAGATGCCTTAGAGAATGTGGCTAATATGTTACTGAGGGAGATACCCAAAAGGAAAATAAATAGCATTTAGTGGAAGGTGTACAGAAGGAAATGAGGAAGGTGCTGTGGTAGAGAATAGCTGAGACAGATGTGCTTTAATTAGGGTGGTCAGGGAGGGCTTCCAGGAAGAGGAGATATTTGGGTAGAAGTGTTAAAAATGAGAGGGTACTGGTTATTCAAACAGTTTTTTATTCACAGTATTATAGGAACTCACAATCTCTGGGATCTGACTGGAGAGCAACAGTATTTTCTTCTTGTCTGAAAGGACACCCACCTGTTCAATCTCCCTGGTAACTTCAGAGGACCAGATATTCCCTGCTGTCTGTTATTCTAAGGGCTTAGAAGACAATTATGGACTAAGGGTTAATAGAATATTTTTCCCTTCTGCATAAGAACTCCCCTTTTGGTTAGCTCTCTTGATCTGTTCCCCCTGGTAACCTGATAAGGTCAATGTCACCTGTTGCTAGGCAACCTTGTTAATGATAAAATGACTCCACATTGGAAGATTACATTTAGACCAGGAGAAGGCTATCTACTTGATAGGAAGTCGTAGCTATGCACATTTCTGAGTAGGGTTAGTATTCTTATAACCGGGCACAGCCCTAGCACGGACCCTGGAAACTCTGCCAAAACTGTTATTACAAGAGACATTGTCTCCTGAGGGGACAGGGCTGTTCACACACCTGTTCTAGGTGGTCTCTTTGCACTCCAGCTATTGCCTTAGGAGACTTGCCCTAATAACCATAATAACTGTCATGTGGACACTGAAGGATTTTTACAGAATAAGAACACCTGCTTCTGTCCTCCTGGGAACTTTGGATTCTGGTTCGCAACCTTCTTCATAGAGTAAAGCCTCTTATGGGCTGGTGTGGGTTCTGAATCTGAATGTTTCTTTGAACCCAAGAAAACCACGAGTAGGCTCTACAGAACAATACCTAGTGGAAATGGGAGTGTTAGAGCAATGAGTGGGGAAGAAAAGCCAAAATCACAGTGACAGTCCTGAGTTGGGAGGAAATGAACAAAATTAATCTCCACCTGAAATCTATTCCTCTTCCAGCTGTCTACATAGCATTCTCTTCTCATTGACTCTATTACCAGCCATTTGGTGAGACTGATGTAGAAGATATTGAAACATTGAACATCTGTTCTGGTCTGTGATTCCGAGTCTCCTGGATTTCATGGCACAATGAACATTAAAAAATATTGAAGAAGAGGGTGACTCAGTTAAGCGTCTGACTTTCGTTCAGGTCATGATCGTACGGCTCGTGAGTTAGAGTTGGGCGTCGGGCTCTGTGCTGACAGCTCAGAGCCTGGAGCCTGCTTTAGATTCTGTGTCTCCCTCTCTCTCTGCCCCTCCCCCGCTCGCACGCTGTCTCTCTCTCAAAAATGAGTAAACATTAAAAAATATTGAAGAGGCAGACATCAGGTTGTCAAATTTTATTCTGCCAAGTACAGGTACAAACAACTGCAGCATTGGCATATACTCTCAACTGTTAATGTCATTTTCAAAGGGAAAACTCAGCACAAATTTATGAAAGAGCTATTTCTTAGGTTGAATAAATTCAGCTTTATAAAACCTACCATATACTAGAAGACATGGCCCATGGAGGGAAGATATAGGAAAAGCCCTTTCTTAAAACCCTGAGCCATGCTTAAGTTTTTCTTCTTTTCCTTGGTAATTAGGGGAAAATTCATCACAGACCGACACTGGCCAAAGGCCTAGTGTGTGGAAACCCTTGAACCAGATGTCTTTCAGAGCTTTCCAGCTCTGGAATTTTTTAATTCAAACCCTACCCACTCTATGAAGACTAGTTCCATCATAGAGCTTTCTGCAATGGTGTCAGCTTAATCTCTCCTCTCTGAATTATTTGTATAATAAATAATGAATTACTTATTATGAATTGATGCTGCACAAATTTGACATTTATTAAATTCTATCCAATACCATTAACTAAATATTTCCTCTGTGATCAACTCCCCAAGCTAATAAGACGATACGCTCTGGGTGCCTGGTTGGCTCAGTGAGTTGAGTATCCAACTCATGATTTTGGTTTAGGTCATGATCCCAGGGTCATGGCATTGAGTCCCCCTCTGGCTCCGAGCTGGGTGTGGAGCTTGCTTGGGATTCTCTCTCCCTGTCGCTCTCTGCCCCTCCCCCACTCACATGTGTGCATGTGCACGGTTTCTCTTTCTCTCTCTTTCAAAATAAACATAAAAAAATATGGCATAAAACAAATATGAGTAATTTCAGTAATTCCCAGAGCCTGATGCAATGTATAGTCTCAAAAAAATAATAAAACAAAAAAACCAAAAGGACAGAAAAAGTGTCTAGGAACAGAGGACTAGAATTTCACGGGGTAACTGAAATAAATGCATTGCTTTCACTTAGAATATCAACTGCCGAGACATAGCTGACAGAGAGATATTTATATCATCTCAGGTAATTCTAAGGGAAATTAAGCAAAGCAGTAGCCCTGTCCCCTCTATTTCAGCATAGTACTTAGCAAAGCTCTAACTAAAGGTTGGCAAGCTTTTTCTGGAAAAAAAACCAGATAGTAAATATTTTAAGAGTAATCGGCCATGTGGTCCCTGCTGCAATGACTCAACTCTGCTGATGTTATGCAAAAGTAGCCATTGCCAATTCACAAACAAGGTGATATGGCTATTTTCCAATAAAACTATACACAAAAGTCACAGGCAGGCTGGATATATATGGCCTTTGGGCCATAGTTTGCCAACCCCTGTTCTCGGCAGAAGGACAGGCACTCTTTGCCTACTTGCAAATAAACTAAGGATTCCAGTTAAACAATTGACATCCTACTGTTGCTGCTTAGTACAGCACTAGTTTACGAGCCATTCACTTCAGTATGGGAAAGTCGTTTTCCCAGTGAAGTTCCAGATGTTGGAAAGAGGGAGAGAGAGAACACCCACCTAGTAAGCAGATTATCCGACAAAATTAACTTTGGGTTAAGATGTCACGAACAACTTCCCCTCATATTATTTTTCAGCTTGCACGGAAGAGAGTTTTCATAGATTGTGAGGATTATAGAGTGGAACTCAGCTCTTGGTGGCATTGATGATGGAGGAGGAGGAAGAGCAGAAAACAGAGGTAGGAAGGGAATTAGAAAATGATGAAGATGAAGCAAAGGAGGATTTCTTATTATGAGCAATCATTTCTGGCCTTATTGTTTTGCTCACTTTTCTGTAATCTGTAATAAATCATTGACTATAATGAGAGAATTTTGCATGTGACAAGGTCTTATAATTTCCTTCTCTGAAATTAGACTGATTATCAGAATAGAGATTCATGTTAATAACGGGGTTGGTTTTGGGATTTGGTCTGAACAGAGTTTATTCTGTCTTATAAAGCACTGCAGACAGCTTTCCCCTAGAAACACTATATAAATTCTGGCGATTGACTGATGGATGGATTGATTGGGGGACTGCCCTACTGTTTTTAAAACATTTTAAATTGCCATGAGTGGTTCTGACCCACTGTGCAGAAATTAGATGGCAGCTACCTACTTCTATTCTTAAATGGCAGCCTGATGCAGGCCTATTGTTTTAAGGTACTTTGTCCCCACGGGTATTGGACGAGAGCTGATGGCCAGACAACTAGTACACGTCAACTCTGTTTACCCATGTGGGAGTACAAGAGAGCGTACTTTCACAACCCCTGCTCACAGTTCATGTTCAAAGAAATGGCATGCAATCTGCCTGTCACTACATACATTTAAAATAATGTGTTCCACAGCAAGGCGTCTATTAATAGAACAGCAAAAGGTAGTGTTTTGCTCCTACTGTTTGACACAATACCAGTACAAGTTGCTATTCCCTAACCATCATGTCCTCATGCTAAAGACAGTAGGGCTACAATTTGAAGACTATTTACTTTTAAGGCAACTACTCAGACTGTCTTCACAATTCCCAGCGAACAGTCTCCAGTTAGGAATAAATTCTCTCTCCTAAATAAAGTCTGTGTGACAAACGTATGAATAAAGTTACATTCGTCACTGCATACTCTAAAATAAACCAGATGAAGTAAGATCAGAAAATGGGTCACGTGGACATTTATATTTTGGGGCTGACCAACTGTCATGCCTCTTTCAGAGAGTTACAATCCCCTCCCACATGCACTCATTGCTTTTTTTGGTGGGACTGAGTCTCTGCCCTCCATTTTGCTAGGCCCCAGTCCAAAGAGGATTTCTCTCCAGAATTTGAATCTTTAAGAAGCAGAACCAAGACAGGATAGGTCTTTCATTGTAATGTCTGTGCCTTGAAATGCTATCAGTTAGTTGCTGAGACCTACATCCTTGCGGCCACTCTGGCTCCTGTTTCCACTCAAAGTTTCTAGCCTTCCTTGGATTCTGTGAACGGCCTTTCATACTTCTAATACATCCCTTTTCTTTCCAAGCAAGCCACACAATCCATTTTGGCCCTTTTGTGACCAAAGGACCCTAACTGAGACAACAAGGGAGTACAAATTTTAAGGAAAACAACATATAGAGTTTATAGTTCTTGGTTTACTTTTGCTACCAGAAAGGTCTGCCGGAATCCAGCTCCAGCAGGTCCAGAGATTCCCAAAGGATGAACGGCATCGGCGAAAAAGTGAAAATAAAACAAAACTAAAATAAAAAAATAAATAAAAATGGGCTCAGACAACAGCAGTGCGTTGAACAGGCCGATTTGTTGTAACAAACGTGGCATTATATTTGCTAGTGATTTCCTTGTGGCATATGTCATCTACGTTTTTCTAACATTACCTAATTTTAAAAATGTTCCTATGTGTAACAACCTTTAAGAAATAACATGGCGATTTTCTCGTAATGTTCCCGCATACCCTTTGATTATTCATTAATTTCTTACATTATTCCATTATGCATTTGTGTTTATCTATAATCTTATAATTATCTATAATCTATAAAGCATTTGCTTTGCTGTTCACATGAAAGACCCTCCATTTCTCAACACCTCAAGTGGAACAGTTATAGGGACATGACCTCCTAACCACAGGAGGCCAGAAGAACAATGTGTTTGGCTCGGTCTGAGGTGCCAGGAAGGGTCCGAAAGGACCTTAGAAACCCATGCCTCACACATTCTCAGAGAGACAATGCACCTAGGAATCAATGAACCATACTGTACCTTAACCAACTAAGTTCAGTCATCATCTGGAATGCCTTCCAGGGGGCCAGGTGGGCCTACGGGTTGAAGTCACCTGTACCCAGAGATACACTCCTTAGTTGCCAGAGTGAGGCTTTCAAATCCCTATGTCTCTCCTTTACAGGCCCTCTTTGCTGGCAACTGCATGAGGCTATCCTTCCTGCAAGTAGAGGAGTCTCCATAGGGGATGGCAAGGGCTAAACGTAAGGCCGCACAATTTCTTGCGGAACCTTATTTTCTTTCCTAGTGGTTCTTCTCCCAGCGGGCCTGTCGAGGGCAATTCCCCAACAGACAATACCCCAGGTAGTTTTAAGGCCAAATTACGTAAAAGCGGGAGTACAAGAAGCTTCACTGTCTGTGGGCCGCCCTGCAGTCACCAATCCGTCCACAGCTCGGGCCTTGCTACTCAGGCTGGGATGGCTCGGCTTCCAGCAAAGGTCTATACATAGAACATTACAACAACCTTTTGAAGTGTGAAAAGATATTAAGAAATTAATAGCCACCAAAAAATGTTCAGGACTCAGTAGGTTTTTAAAATCAATGGGTGTTTCATAAATAATATAATAAATATTGAAGTGTGCATTTTTTCCATACGCTGCTTATGGTCATGTGTTTGGCGAACATAGAGCAATGCACATTTGCTTTAAAATAGAATGTAATGGGGTGCCTGGGTGGCTCAGTTGGTTGAGCGACCGACTTCAGCTCAGGTCATGATCTCACAGCTCATGAGTTCAAGCCCCGGGTTGGGCTCTGGGCTGACAGCTCAGATCCCAGAGACTGCTTCTGATCCTGTCTCCCTTTCTCTCTGCTCCTAACCCACTCACATTCTGTCTCTGTCTGTCTCAAAAATAAACATTAAAATTTTTTTAAAAAATAGAATGTAATTATTGTAAAAGCCACAAAGATCAGCATCAGTATGGTTCTTTGGTTCTATTTTCTAGGAGAGTTAGGAAGCAAGTTGACGGACTGGCCCTCAGAAGAAATCTTCAATGGAAGTGAAGGGAAAAAAAGTCAGATTTCATAGCTGCCTCTTCAGGGATCTTTCTTAAAATACTCTACTGAGATCAAGTGAATTGGTGAGCGATTTATTACAAATTTTGTGTCCTATTTCTTTAACTGTAACCTTTATCTCAAGTTCCTCTTATTTCTGTCCTCCTTCAAACTATTATTTCAACTATCTGAAGCGTGTACCTTTTTCTTTAGTTCCTTTTTTCCCCCTTTTTGCTCATTATGATTTGATGTGGATTCAATTTTCCAAAAATATATCTCTGGTTCAATAGTTTCTATGTTGAATATGGTAATGTGACTCTTAATGAAAGCATTTCTCTCTCTCTCTTTCTGGTGAATCCTTATCTCTGCTTAAAAATGATTAAATAACTGAATCATGATGCCTTCTCTTTAGGTGAAAATGAGCTTGGCATTCGTAATTTAAATATATGGGCCAGGAAATGTACTTCTCTGTTTGCTGTATACTGCATTCTATGAAGAGTAATTATATGCTTTCACTGTTGAACAGCAATGAACTTGTAATGCAATAATACTCTAATCAATGCCTTATGTTTATATGCAGCCAGACTATCACTCCCTTTAATTTGCAGTGCACTGACTTCTCAGAGGTGCAGAAAAGAACGAGAGCCTGTTTTCTTTCTTAACTATAATTGTGTATTTACCTTTAACCCTAGGATTTGATAATAACAAAGGCTGAGTTGCTCATTGTCCTTCAATGGGGCTATGTGTTCATGGGTAAGATGCCTAATTGAAGGTATATTTCGCCACCTGAACTCACAAAGATTAAGCAATTTAGAACTAAAAGGAGCCACAGTGGTACTTTATAGGGGCAATTATCCGTGTAGCAGTTTTGATTTTCTGAACCAGAAACCCAATTACAACACAATCTTCATCTAATACATGTTCAAAGATAGCCAAGGAAGAGAAGAGGTAGTCTTGTATACTCAAATAAACACTTCACAAAACATTAAGAGAAGTGAATTCTAGTTCTGCCGCTAACTAGTCTGTGATCTTGACCAAATTCCTTAACAACTTTCAGACCCAAATTTATCTGTAAAATAAGTATAATAAAATATGTGTTATATATCCTAAAGAATTATGATGGACTCACATATAATAGTATACATAATTATATAATCTTTGAGAAGTATAAAGCACTGAAAAATAAAGAAGATTCTTGTTAAGAACTAGGCTACCATGGCACCAGGAATTAGCTTCATGTACTACTGGATTCTGACATGGGCTCCATCTCCTACTCCATTCACCCTGGAATGGATGTTCTGTCTTCACCCAGCGAGCATCAGCCATGCCATTCCTAAGCCACAGTGATTGGTTCAGGGGTGGACATATCATTTCAATGATCCAATGAGAGAGAAGCTCAGGACTTCCTCTGTAATAACTCAGGGAAAAGAATTCCACTCTCTCTCTGGGGGGCGTGTTGACCAGATGTGAGGTGGAAGGACTATAGTTCCTATTTTGTTAACAAAAGAGAAATCAATCAGAGAAAGGCAGAAGTTAGAGAACTACAAGGAAATCGCTTCAAGTGTAAACTCTGCCCTACT
Organism: Prionailurus viverrinus; assembly: GCF_022837055.1. Classification (NCBI taxonomy): domain Eukaryota; kingdom Metazoa; phylum Chordata; class Mammalia; order Carnivora; family Felidae; genus Prionailurus; species Prionailurus viverrinus. The sequence continues at coordinate 40,481,839 of NC_062562.1, forward strand.
TCAGGACTATTTAACTCTTAGGAGCCAGAAAGATTTTGGTCAAGCCAGTTTGCACTGGGCTTTTTGATATTTCTGCTAAAGGCACCTGATATGTAACAGCCTCAGGGGCATAAGACAGAGTAAGGTATGGAGTGAGAAGTAGCCATCAAAGAAATGCCAGTAATTACAAGAAAAAAACAGAACAGCTTTAGGAGAAAGGATATAGATGGATATTTCATCCTTATCTTCCTCCTTCTCTTTCCTTCCTCAAGAATGATGGTTGGGTTTCTTTTTTGTTGTTGTTTTTAATTTTTTTTTACACTTATTTATTTTTGAGAGACAGAGAGAGACAGCATGAACAGGGGAGGGGCAGAGAGAGAGGGAGACACAGAATCTGAAGTAGGCTCCAGGCTCCGAGCTGCCAGCAAAGAGCCCGATGCGGGGCTTGAACCCACGAACCATGAGATCATGACCTGAGCTGAAGTCAGACGCTTAACTGACTGAGCCACCCAGGCGCCCCTGATGGTTGGGTTTCTTGAGAGGAAGCGTATGAAGATGGATGAAGAGACAATTACACTTTGGATAAATTAAGGTAACTCTTCAAATATCAGTGGCCTAACACAACATTAGTTTAGAATCCAGTTTTCTATGGTGAGGAAGAAAATGGGGGAGTCAGTTCCTGGAGTCATGTAGGAACCAGGTAGTTTTCCAAGTGTAGCTTGCAAGATTACTCAGATTGTTGATATCCAGCCATTAAACATGGAAAAATAAAGAAAAAATGGTCATACTTTCCTCCATTAGATACAACTCAGTGACATGCCCAAACTCAACTGTGGAATAAACTAGGAAATGTAGTTCAGCTGTGTGCCAAGAAGAGGGTAAAATGGTTTCTGAACAGTTATCTGTATCTGCTTCCTACTTATAAGGTTATGATTTGGGCTTGGGAATTGTGGCCAGCAATAGTTGACGCTACAAATTTAAAATATGTACCAGAGCCAGGAAGATAATATACAGCAGTGAAACCAGCCAAGCAAAATGTAATAAAGAATGGCAGAGATTTGGTCAAAACAGAAATTAAGTCATTTGGACTAAAGAAGAGAGCCATTGATCACTCAGCCAACGGTCGTCACACAGGAATCTGAATTCAGTGTTTCTAGGTTTTATTTCTCAAGATCAACTGGAAATATAAATTTCATGTATAGTTTTTTGATTCTTAAATGTTGGAAAATAATTTGTTATTGAAACACCAAGAAAAACCAAAGGAGACCCAGTTCTGACACCCAGCTCTATTTGCTGACCACCAACTTACGATCCACACGGTAGACCTCTTGCTCTATTTGTAATTTTTTTTTTGAGCATAGGGCCCTAATACAAATGGGTGTATGTTTATTAAACTTATATAAATATGCTATCCACCTATACTTCAAATATCATGAGACATTAATATCTCATCATTTAGATGTCAAACTAAAATGAACTTTTTAACATTTCTCCCCACACTCTGGGGGGTTACGACACATACATCATAGTTTGGAGGCAACAGTTCTGTGAGTCCACTGTTTTTCTTTTGACATCTAAGTTTTTCTTAGAATTTTTTGTTTTCTAAAACCTTTATGTTGTATATTCATCCATATAAGATTGGCTATGAGACTCATTAGTTTGCAAGTGATTAGACTCTGCTGTGATGCCTATCAATTGTTTTCTTCTTTGTGATTTCAGGCAAACTATGACACTGGCAGGTACAACATTGTCTGAGGCCAATTTCTGTTCTGTGTGAAATGGCTGAGGTTCAACTCCCAAGTTCTGATGACAAATATTCCTAGTTTCTTTTTTTTTCTCTTTTACCTCAAATATGCAAAAGTGCTTATTTTTACTATTCATAGAAAACCACTCCTGACTGTGATAATTATTACAGAATTCCAGTGATATGTTTTATGAATTGAAGAGCTATATGGACTAAGAAGAATCTTTATAAAATATACATGGTAGATGAACAGCATATAATGTTCATTTAAAACCTAACATTCAGACTTGTAAATATATTTGTTTATAGATTTATATGTACCCTAAAAAATTTAATGAAGTGTAATATTTTTTACATTTACTTCATGTGTCTAGAAATTTTCATTGGGTATATTTTTTCCTCAGTATCCTGAATTCACTGCAAGCTGGAATTATTTAAGAGAACTAATTTCCCAGCAACAGACAGAGGCTGTAATTAAGTACCATCCCTTGGGCCTGTCATGGACTTGACTGTAAAAAGCAAAGTAATAGGAAAGGTCTAAGAAAATACTTTCATGCCAACTAGTCTTTGAATTACAGAGCTGAGAGAAATGCGTGGATGTGTCCAACTCAAAAACAGATATGGGAATACTCAGGTCATTGAGATCAATGTGAACATTCAGTGCTACCAAACTGCTACTAACACTTGTTTAAAGAATTAAAGGGCATCTTTGTTTTTATTTATTTTTGTTTCTTTCATTTCAATTTCACCTGGCCTTAGCCAAAGAGATGTCCTTAAACCTTAAGGTTTTGCCTGTTTGATTTTTTAAAAAAATTACAAGCTTTATAGGTACATAAGTCATGTACCATACTATTGGCCCATGGATGTGTATAATTCAATGGTTTTTAGTATATTCAGAGTTACGCGGTGCAGCCATTACCACAATTTTAGAATGTTTTCATCACTTCGAAAAGAAAGCCCATGCCCATTAGCAGTCACTCCCATTTCTTCTTAACTTCCCACCCCCACCCTAGGCGGCCACAAATTCTCTCTCTACCTGTATAGATTTGCTTATTCTGGGAATTTCATACATATGACCTCATACAACATCTGGTATTTTAGGACCCTCTTCTTTAGTTTTCAAGCCTCATCAATATTGTAGCATGTAACAATACCCCATTCCTTTTTTATTGCTAACTAATATCTCATTGTATAGATAGACCACATTTCATTCATCCATTTATCAGGTGATGGACATCTGGAGTATATCCACTTGGGGATATTATGAACAATGATGCTATGAACATTTGTGGACAAGTTTTTGTGTGAATAGATTTTTTAAGTTTTCTTGGGTATATACTTAGTGGTGTAATTGTTGGTGATATAAGTCTGTGTGTAATCTTTGAGGAACCACTAGACTGATTTCTAGCTGCCTGTATTATTTCCTACCATTCCTACCAGTTTTTTTGTTTTGTTTTTTACATCCACCCTATTGTGAGAAAAATAGTATTGCACTGTGGTTTTGATTTGCATTTCCCAGATGGCTAATGAACTGGTTTCCTAAGACTTTACACATAATCAGCTAAGAAAAGAAAAACTGGGGCACCTGGGTGGCTCAGTTGGTTAAGCATCTGACTCTTGATTTCGGCTCAGGTTATGACCTCACATTTTGTGAGTTCCAGCCCCACATCGGGCTCTGCACTGACACTGTGGAGGCTGCTTGTGCTTCTCTCTCTCCCCCTCTCTCTCTCTGCCTGTGCTTACTCTCTCTCCAAAATAAATAAAGGAAATATTTAAAAAAGAAAAGAAAAATTAAATACTTTCACAATTTAAAAAAACAATAAGGTAGATTTAGGTTAGGAGTATAAAGGAGAAAGAAGAGATGAACCAAAGGAAAAAAAATTATTCCTATTCATTGAACCTATATAGCAAATCTCTTCATAGAATGGCATGTCTATGCAGCATGCTTTCCACATGCAGAAGAAACTGGCAGTAGTCCTATTTTAACTGTAATTTTGATGAGACTAGAAGGACCCTCTTCAAATGTATACGTCTAAGAAGAGAGAAGAAAAAGAAGACCAATTAAGAGGCTGTTTTACAAGTGTGGGTAGGAAAGATGGTGACTTGGGTTCTGTGGTAGCAGGTGGGAGGGAGGGGATGAGAAAAGGCTGGGGGCAGAAAAGGCTTCAGATTCAGGAAAGGCTTCATAAATGACAGACCATGAAAATATTAATGAAGGGAAGGGACTTGAAGAATGTGCAGAAGGTCAACAGGCAGAATGTGAGACAAAGGAAAAACCAGGGTAGAGAATTTTACCTTGAAGAGTAAGGGGAAAGAGCAGGCAGCTGAGTTATACCAGAGCAGGGGTTTTCAAAGGGCAGTTCCCTCCTCAGGAGCCTCACTACCATCTGGGTTAGAACTAACTGGAAAAGCAGGCAGGGGGCCTCACTCAGACCCACTAAATCAGAAAGTCTGGGGATGGGACCCAGAAACCGTGTTTTAACAAGCCTTGCTGATGATGCTGATATATACCCTAGTCTGAGAATCACCTTTAGAACATAGGATGCCATGGTAAGTGGGTAAACGGGAGTGAGGATCTCTAGTGAGTATGGTAGCTCAAAGAGAGGTTATGAATGTTTAATGAGCAGAGAAGTAATTAATTAGAGTGATAGCTCCGGAGTATTAAATTGATAGCAATGTAAGGTGAAATTGCCGAAATCGAATTGGCACAGTTACAGTATAAACATCTAACTAGATTTTTGGTTGGAGCACAAAACCTGGGAAAAAGCATAAAAGTTCTGTTTCCTCCAATTTTAACTGAAACAAAATGAAAAAATAAGCATCTTTAGCATTGGAAAGTCATTCCACTGACTGAGGTGAGAAATAGAAATACACTGATACTGTATTTAAAATGCCTCTAATCTAACGTGGGGGATAAATGAGAGGTTGCATATGGAAAGAAAATCATCATCAAAGACCTCTTTGTTATTTGGATAGATCGTTGTCTTGTGCGGTTCCAGAGAGCACTGTTCCAATCAGAGTTTATGGGAACCACACCCCCTAGAGTGGTGTAGCACATAGCTGTCACTGTTTGTATGCATCACCCCTGCATTCCTGGCTGTCAAAGTGCTGTAACTGATACATTTTCACATACATTTGAATCTCTTAAAATCCAAGGGACATGATGCTACGTGAAATAAACCACTGAACAAGCTACATAGTGTATGACTTCAAATATATGACTTTCTGGAAAAAGCAAAACTACACAGACAGTAGAGAGATCGGTGGTTGCTAGGGGTTCAGGAGGAGGAGGGAGGGATGATAGGTACAGCACAGTGCATTTTAGAGCAGTGAAACTATTCTGTATGATACTGCAATGATGGATACAGGACATGAAACACTTGTCCAAACCCAGAGAACTGGACCACACAGAGAATGAACTCTGACGTAAACTAGAGAATTTAGTTTCGAATAATATATTGGCTCATCAGCTGTAGCAAATGTACCACAGTAACGCAAGATGTTAATAACATACGAAAGTAGGAGGTGAAACAGGGCGTAGGCACTTCCTGTGCAATTTTTCTATAAACCTAAAAATTAATCTCTTAAATTAAAAAAAAAAAAATCCAGGGAGAGAAAAGGATGACTTCCATGAAGCAGATAAGACTGACCTCAGCTGGGTCAAGGACAATAGGTTAGAAACCTCAAACTGTAACATCAAAGGTTAAAAGGTAGACTTAAGTAAGAACATTTAAAGAATGACTTAATGAACTAGGTACCCCAAACTTAATTGCAGTTCTCTGAAAATTCAGTATTCTGTCATGCTTCTGAGCCTTGGCATATGCTGTTTCTTTTCCCAGAATACCTTTTCACTCCTCTCAAATGGGAGCTTTCTTAGTCATCTCCTTTATGAATGCTTTCCTGCCTCCCTACAACAACAGTTTTTGTCACTTTGTGTTTACTTCTACTGTTAGTGCTTGCAAGCTGTCTTGTGCAAAGACGATGCCGGATTCTGACTTCTTAGGTGATGTTTACCTTTTTGTTAAGAAATATATATATATATATCATGGTAACATTGCTCCTTCTGCCTCTTGGCTACTGTGAAGGACACTGCTCTGAACTCGGCATGTATGCACATGGATTTACAAATACCTCTTCAAGATCCTGCTCCCAATTCCTTTGGATATATACCCAGAAGCGTGATTTGCTGGAACATATGATAATTCTATCTTTGATTTTTTTGAAGAAATGCCATACTATTTTCCATAGTGGCTGAGTTGTTTTACATTTCCACCAGCAATTCACAAGAGTTCCAATATTTCCACATCCTTACCAATACTTGTTATTTTTTTTAAATTTTAATCTTTATTCTTGAGAGAGGGCGAGAGAGAGAGACAGAGTGCAAGTGGGGGAGGGGTAGAGAGAAAGAGGGAGACACAGAATCCGAAGCAGGCTCCAGGCTCTGAGCTGTCAGCACAGAGCCTGACGCGGGGCTCAAACTCACAGACTGTGAGATCATGACCGGAGCTGAAGTCAGATGCTTAACCAACTGAGCCACCCAGGCACCCCTTTGTTATTTTTGTTATGTTTTTACAGTTATCATCCCAAGTATTTATCAATAAATGAAGATATGGTATATGTGTGTGTATATACATATATGTCATATATGTATACACATACATATATGTATACACACATATATACACATGTGTGTATATACATACACATACATATGCACACATAGACGCACTTATGTACATACATACACATAAATACATACGTACACATATACACATACATGCATATGTACATATATACATATACATATATGTGCATACATATGTACATACATTCATACACACGCATGCACAATGGGATATCATTCAGTCTTCATTCAGCCTGAAAAAGAAAGGAAATTCCATCACAGGCTACAAAATGGGTGAAACTTGAGGACCTTATGATAAGGGAAATATGCCAGTCACAAAACAACAGATACTATTATGATTCCACTTATATGAGATACCAAAAGCAATAAAGTATATAGAACAGAAAGTAAAAAGGTAGTTTCCTATGGCTGAGAAGGGGAAATGGGGAGCTGTTTAATGGGGATAGAGTTTCAGTTTTGTAAGATAAAAAAGTTGTGGAGATCTGATTCACAGCAATGTAAATATATGTTTAATATGATTAACTTATGAATAGTTTAGAAAATAAAATGTGTAACATGTGTTTTACCATAATTGCAAATAATAAAAAATAGAAACTGTTAGCCTGTTATTATTTTTAGTAGATAAACCAAGTTCATAGGTACTATGATAGCCACAGTCAACTACACTGTTGCTAAAAAGTTAAAAAATAAATGTAACAACAGGGTGCCAGGGTGGCTTAGCTGGTTAAGTGTCCCACTCTTGGTTTCGGCTCAGGTCATGATCTCACGGTTTCGTGAGTTCGAGCCCACGTCTGGCTCCGCATTTACAATGTGAAGTCTGCTTGGGATTCTCCGTCTCCCTCTCTTTCTGCCCCTCCCCCACTCACAATGCCTCTGTCTCTCTCAAAATAAACAAACTTAAAAAGAAATATTTTACTCCATCTACAAGCTGCTTTATAAGGTTGGTTGCAACTGTCAGCCCATAGATCTTTCTGTAAGAGTAAAAAGAATCTTCTCTTTTCATCTGGCACCATTTCTCTGCAAACAGAACTTTTGAAACTCAAATCATACAGTCTTTATCCTGAAGTTAACCTGTTTCTTTTTTCTAGCAACTCTTATGCATCTTCATAAATAACACATAGAGTGTATGGTTAGTCATAGCTGTTTATGAATCATTTTATTTCTTCCTTTTTTATTCTATTAATTTCTCTACTTCGAAATGTCTTTCTTATTAAGATATAAGAGCTCTTTGTATGCGAGAGTCATTAATCTTTTGTTATACGTGTTTTCAATGTTTTCTTGACTTGTTGCTTGCCTTTTACATTTATTGATGGTGCTTTGAGGAAACTATAGTAGCTGCAATATTTATTAAGTTCAATCTATTAATGTTTTCTCTTACAGGGAAGTTCTTCAGAGAAGTGTACTTTGATTTTGATTCAGATTTCTGTCGGTGTTGAGAAAAGGTGCAGTATAATACAGAAGCTGTGCCTCAAGGCCTACAAATCAGACAGGTCTACACAGACTGACATTTTACATGTTTTTAGATATTACCTAACTTTTCTTACCCAAGTTGTGTTATCTATAACATGGACTTGTGAGTCTCAAGTCAAATAACCTATTTTTATATTTTTAACGTTTATTTGTTTTTGAGATAGATAGAGAGCAAGGGCACGAATGTGTGTGTGCTTGTGAGCACAAGCAGGGAGCAGGGGCAGAGAGAGAATCCCAAGCAGACTTGGTACTGTTGGCACAGAGCCCCCCATGGGACTTGAACTTATGAACTGTGAGATCATGACCTGAGCCAAAATCGAGTCGGATGCTTAACCAACTGAGTCACCCATGTGCCCCTCAAGTGACATAAGCTGTCTTTAGCTCTTAGCTCAGGGGTTGATTTATAGTAAACATTTATCAGCTCTAAGGATGGGGATTATGATGCTGGTGGTGGTGATTAAAACTTCCAGTTCGCAGGGGCACCTGGGTGGCTCAGTCAAGTGTCCAACTTTGGCTGAGGTCATGATCTTGTGGTTTGGGAGTTCTAGCCCCAACTCAAGCTCTGTGCCAACAGCTCAGAGCCTGGAGCCTGCTTCAGATTCTGTGTCTCCCTCTCTCTGCCCTCCTTTGCTCATACACTGTCTCTGTCTTTCTAAAAAATTAAAAATTAGAAAAACAAACAAACAAACAAACAAACAAACAAACAAACCCTTCCAGCCCTTAGCTTCCCTTTATCAGCCTGGGTGGCTGTGTGTATCTTTATATCTCAGGGACTTTTGCCTTGCTTCTTCACTCAAACTCTTTTTAAAGCTACAAACATCTATTCTGGGTCACTTCACACCCCAACTTCCAGAAATTGCTGATGAACATAGTGTATATAACTTTTCACTAATGACAAGTGTTTTTGGTTTAAAGTTTTTGCTATAAATTTCTAAGGAAAAGGAAAGGGATGGCAACAATTCCAGCAAACATGGGGATACTGCAAAATACAACCAGCATATGAACTTCTCTGCATTGTGGTTCCTGGTGAAAAGCCACAGCTCCCTCCTGACTAAATGTAAAACTGAGTGCCTTACTACCCTTCCCCGAAATTTGTTTTCCCCTTGGTTCTTAAGACTTCCCTTCTCCTCCTCAAAGGTTCCTCTACCCAGGATATGAGACTGAGCAGGCATTTAAGGCAAAATAGTGCTCTTGGTTTCAGAGACCGTGTCACCCAGTTACTCCCACCTCTGTGAGACTTCAGTCCTCCTAAGGGACATTTGCCTTTTGAGCACAATCATTCAATTGCAGCTTAATGTGTATCTCCTTGAAGCAAAACTGTTTACATAGTGTTAAGTGGATCCAGTGCCCTGAAGACATGGTCCCCACCCCTAAATTTCTCCCTACTAGGAGTCCCTCATATCTGTTGTTCTCATATTCTCAGAGAGCTTCCACATAAGATAAATGATTTCATCTTCATGGAAAACCCAGCAAATTCACTTCTTAAATGATAAAACAGTTCAGACGCTTAAGTAACTTGGCTGAGATACTTTTTGATGATGGAATTAACTCCAGAATTCATGATCCTTGTGTAATCCCTTCTGCCCCCTCAGGATGATAGTAAAACAACCAGGGTACCTCTTGCCAGGCTTCTCTGGTACCTTCCTCTTTGTACTGTGTTGTAGCAAAGGAGTGCTCTCATCAGGCAGACATGTGTTCAAATCCAGACATTCACCTTTACTCATTGGGTAATTCTGAGAAAAGTATCCTACTTCCTCATCTGAGGTGGGAAACTGGAGGACTCCATAAAAATGTACTCTTTGCTCCTTTTCCTGCTTCTATTCTTGCCATGACCTGTACCCCGCCGCCTTTTACACATGCCTTGTAATGCAAACAGCATATGTTCTCCTTGTGAGGAACAAAGAGCTAAAGATCCCTCTAGAATAGATAAAATTTAAGGAAATACCAGCTCAGAAAGACCAGACAAAGCTATAACATGCATATTCCAGACCACAGTGCTAAACATGTCAACGCCAAGGCCCCCTTGCCTCAAGGACTTATACCTGGGCCCCCAGGTATTTGTTCCTGGATGTCTGAAGGGACACACACACACCAGACCTCTATCCTCAGTAAAACCCCCCAGACTCTGAACAAAGATGAGACTCCTGCTCTTTTCCTTTCTGCATCTCCTGTAGGCTCTGTATCTGCTCTGTCTGGATCTTCGATAAACTCTGCTCTCAGTTCCTGCTGGCTCGCATTTGATTTCCATCCTACCCAAGCCAAGGATCCTCTTGCCTGGTCCTGCCGTATCCCCTCTGGGTCCCCAGACCTGGCCTGCCGGCACCACAATCTTTAGCTATGTCACCTCTAAAATGTGATGATTACTATAAATAAACCTACTTCATAGGGTTGTGTGGATTAAGTGAAATAGGGGACAGGAAGCACTCAATAGCTATTATTATAACTGAAGCCATAGCATCTCACTGGCTATGACATGGATTATTCAGCAGTTGTCAGGGAGTCCAAAGCAATATCTAAAGTATATAACCTACAGTGCCCCTGTGATGGTAAAATCCCTGCATCATGAGATGACTGTGTCTCATTTCAAGACATTTTTTCCCTGAATTCTACAAAGGAATGCTAGACTCCCAAGAAAGACGGCCAAGGCAGGGGTTTTTGACTCCCGGTTCGTCATTCATAAGCTAAGCAATTTGGAAGGTCCTCTCCAGCTGTATATATAGTTCCCTGCGAACACACCTAGAAGCATTTTAATCAGCGTTAGCTTCGTGAGCTTTCCAGTGCTATACCTGAATTTCCACAGGAACCCAATCTGTAACAGCTGGGATGTCTGATGATCATTCCTTGCCAATCCTCTTCTGGTGATGTTCTTCCGATAAGGCTCATTTTAGTACTGTCGGTAGCTTTACCAAGACACCCTGGGGAGGAAGCCTCTGCGGTTACACTTTCAGTGTCATGAGTGAATTATTCATATATGTCACAGCTATTCATAAAAAAAGGGAAAGCATTAACTCAGAACATTCTCACAAGGGTCGTTTTAACATGTAAGGGACAAGTTGTACTTCTGTGCACCCCAATGCTTTCCAGCCTCTGATGACTTGAAATTAAGTGACATATTTTGAGCAGCTGAAGTGGCTTAGAGACGAGTGAGAGCTCTGTGTTATGTAAGCCTGCACGTCATCCCGAGGATGTTTTGGCAAGCTCTCTGCTAACTATGTAGACTGCTCACAAGTCCACAGGAAACTTTTCTAAAGTCCACCTGTGTGCCAATGTGACCACTGTGAATGTGGTCTCATTCTCAACAGGCTTGGATATGTATCTAAGAAAAATACTTTTGCAGAGAATCAAAAGAGCTCAGTTGAAATTTCATGCAATTCTTCAAAGGGCTTATGTCTCAGTAACATCTCAACTGCACAGCTAACAAGGCAAATCAAGCATAGTCAAAAAGAAGAGGTAACCAAATAGAAAGTTAATGGCCCTTCTTGCCATTACTTGACTACAAATTTAGTTCCCAACAGACTCCTTGGTTCTGGAACATCTACCACACTTAGCAAGAAAGTAAAATTCCTAATGTGTCCTTGGTTACACAAAGTTGAGGAACTGATCTGGAGAAAGACATGGAAATTATTGTTGAAGGTAGAATTTCCCCCCAAGAAACATCAACAAGCAATCATAATCCCAAAATGACAACGTTCTATTGGCAAATAAGTACCATGGAAACTGAAATCCAGCTCGGCCTTTCCCCAAGCCAAGATGTCACCCGTTATGACCAGTTCCTTTTCCAGGTGACAACTGAGAATATCGGAGTTTATCTTTTCTTCTGTTGTATCCCGCAGTTTGAAAGAATTTGCCTGCTAAGCAAAATGCCATTACTAAACAGCAATAATATGAATGATCTTTTGCTTAATTGACCAATATTATTATGTATGGGGTACCTTCTAAGCCTTTTACATATTACCTAAGTTAATCCTCAAATAATCTTATGTGAATAAGATGTTTTATATCGCCATTTTACAGATGAAGAAACTGAGGCTTCAAGAAGTAATATATAGTAAGAGCAACAGCCATAATTCAAACCCACTTACCTAAAGTCAGTCCTCTTAACCATGCAGTGAATCATCCCCAATATCTAATGATTTTCAGTGTTTAACAAGGAAATATATAGTTGCAAATATGCTATTTTGGATAGCATTATATCAGCATGTGAGCTTTATCTGATTAACTTTATTTTATTTTCTTTAATGCTTATTTATTTGAGAGAGACGGTGGGGCGGGGCAGGGGCAGAGAAAGAGGGAGAGAGAGAATCCCAAGCAGGCTCCATGTTGTCGGCACAGAGCCTGATGTGGGGTTCAATCTCACGAACTGAGAGATCATGACCTGAACCGAAACTGAGTCTGACGCTTAACTAACTGAGCCACCCGGGCACCCCTAGCTGATTAACTTTAAATTAAAGTTCACTTTAACTTTCGAGCTGGTAGAATTCTAGGTAAAATTCCCTTCCCAGTTGAGAGGCCTTCAAACATGTGTCGATGGTAGCCACATGACTCAACACACATTCAAGACCCAGTCACCATAGCAGCTGCCCCTTGGCTACCCCTGAGATCTATAAAATTTGTGCATGCCTATAGCTGCGTCCACAGGACAGGAAAAGCACACTGGAGATTTCTGAACATGGCGAGGGCAAGTTTGCCAATTCTGGGGATTGGAGTACTAACTCCTGGTGGCACGCTCCTGTAGCCCACAGGGTCCTCACCTTGTGGCAAAAGGTGTGGCTAGAGGATGGCAGAGCAGGGTCTTTTGAAGCACAGGGTCCAGGGATAGAATACGTAGAGGACAAAGGGGAGGTGGGGGCTGTGATGTGATGAAAAAACAGGTCCATTACTTTCATAGTCTGAAATATCATGTACTCCTTTGTTACTTGTACATTTTCAAAACATACTCATTAGAATATGAATTACATACAAGCAGATCTCTTGGCTATCCTGTCTTCTACTGCATCTCCAACATGTATGACAAAGCCTGGCACAGATAATTCACTAAATTAAAATCTGTTTAATGAATAAATGAGTAAAGCATAATAGCTTACAAATATGCAAACACAAAACAAAACAACAACAACAGCAACAAAAAAATGTTCCAGGAGCCTTTCTAGGTGCTTTGCATATAAGACCCCCTTCATTCCTAACAACTATAGGAGGTAGGTACTAGGAAAATCACTTTACAAATGGCACAGGAAGGTTAAACAGTCTGCCTAATATTGCAGAGCTATTAATAGGCTCAAAAGGCTGCATTCTTTTTCATGATGAGACACTGAGTATATAAATAAATGATTGTGCAAGGGAGGGAAGGAAAGAAGGAAGGAAGGAAGGGAGGAAGGAAGGGAAGAAGGAAGGAAGGAAGGAAGGAAGGAAGGGAGGGAGGGAAGGAGAGAGATCAGGGCAGCATAGCAGAATGAAAAATTAAATCTCTTCTTCATTCAGATTTTTAAAAAATGGTAAAATTTACAATTCACACACAATTCAAAAGTGTACCATGTGAAAACACTTGTGGGAAAGAACTGACAACCATACAGCTCTTTCCTCAGCAGAATGAGCTTTTTAAAAAATACCCAAGAAAGCTTGGGAATTGGCACAAGACGGTAGCCATCTCGAAGAGGGGGCAGCATTTTTGCTGTAACATATGGTAAGGCATAAATAAGGGCCATTTAAAAGTGGGTCCAAACAAGCCCCCTTCTAGATGCATAAAGAAGAGCGCCTTTGGAGACTGTCAGGAGTTTAGAAACTTGATTGGAAAAAGGATTTGGGAACAGAGTAGAAAATTAGTTAACAGCATGCCTTCTGACCTCCCCAGTCTATGTAATACCAAGAGCTGAGTTCCAACATATCAGTATGCTGACTGGTGACTTCTAATTAAAAATAAAATCTAACACCTGTGCATCAGACTGCATGAACTGCTGGAGTTCCCACACACATCCAGCTATAGAGTTTGGCCATAAAGATGGTTTCATTTCTCAGATGAAACGTAGATGCTAGATTTATTAGAGGGACAGCAGATAGTATGATTAATACACATTCTGTCACCTTTTCATCCTTCCATTTATGCTAGCTGGATGTTGCTCCTCGTCTCTTCAAGTGAAATTCCAGCTTAAAAGAAAGAAGAAGTCAAGAGAGGAGAGAGCAAAGGGAAAAGGAAGGAATGGGATGGGCAGAGGAGGGGAGAGCAGGAGGAGAGGATGGAAACTAAGGAAGGAAGGACAGGGGAAATCACAGAAAAGAGAGCTTGTTACCTCTGGCTAGAAACAAGCAAGCTCCAGAAACACAAGTCCTAGTGCCCAGTGATAACTTCTTCACTCCTGACTTGCCTAAGTTTAGGAAGAATCTTAGCTGGGTTGCCCCCCTGTGACCTCATCAGAACATCATGATTCACATGCCTCCAAATGGAGAGCAGCAGGGAGGAGTCTCAAACGCCCCCAGCCCTATCCCCTTCCCCTAAACAAACAAAGAAACAAACAAACACACAAAGTTTAAAAATTCCAAAAGGAAACTTATATGCACACACACACAGGATTAGTTTGGTTTGCTTCCTTAATTGCTGTTTTTGTTTGTACATACCATAACTTTATACAGTCATTTGAGATAATTGAGATAATGTGACCAATTAACTGGAATTGCCTTACACATTGAGAAGTATTGTTCCCTGCGGCAAAATACAGTGAAGGTGGTCAATGTTGAACGTTCTTGTTTGCAGTCTGTTAGCATTCTAGTCTCCAGAATTATCATTTCATTATGACTACTCCTACTATCATCATCATCATCATCATTACTGGGATGATGAGAATGATTGTCCTGATTTCTTCTCCCTGTTCTCCTTCCCCATTTATTTTCATGGTTGCCTTTTTCCACCACATTAGTTTTTGTTCTTCAGGGTATTTGCTTAACAGTTTTTCCATTTCAATGGTTCAGATTTTCCCTTATTGCATTATGTGATGGAGTACTGATGGATTTTTCCATGATTTAGACAATGAAGAAAAATTACGTAAAAACTTATATACACCTAACATATGAAGAGGCATAGAATGTAAGAAATAACTTTATTCTTAGCCTACTCTATTTCCTTTCAGATCATCTCAATTCCACTCTCCAAAGGTATAGAAACCCTGAAATATTGCATGTCTCCTTCAAATTATTTTATATGTGCATACAAACCCATCTTTGTATTTCTTCACACATTTAACATAAATGGGCTCATGTTATGCATACTATTCTGTAACTTTCTTCCTCCATTACACACTATGATGGAGTATTTCCATTAAACACTCCATATCAGGAGTAGTTACTCTGTTCTTTTTACTAACATTATGGTATTCCATTGTGTAAATATACTATTAAAAAAACTCTACTGTATTTATGAACATTTAGTTTTTCTACCTAGCAACATTTTAAATCAAATTACAGTGAATTTGGACACACACACACACACACACACACACACACACATACAATTGTACAAACACTTTATTTTTTTTTTAGTTTTTTTAAATGTTTATTTATTTCTGAGACAGAGAGAGACAGACCATGAGTGGGGGAGGGGCAGAGAGAGAGGGAGACACAGAATCCGCAGGAGGCTCCAGGCTCTGAGCTGTCAGCACAGAGCCCCACATGGGGCTCGAACTCACAAACCATGAGTTCATGACCTGAACCCAAGTCGTACGCTCAACTGACTGAGCCACCCAGGCACCCCTACAAACACTTTCTTAATGGGATAAAGTCTTATAAAAAATTATAATAGTAAAAGGCATTCTTAAATTTTAATAGATTTTGCCAAATTTCCTGAAATAAAATAGTATCCACTTATAACTTAAAAAAATTTTAATGTGTATTCATTTCTGAGAGACAAAGTGAGAGCAGGGGAGTGGCAGAGAGAGAGAGAGAGAGAGAGAGAGAGAGAGAGAGAGAGAGATACACAGAATCCAAAGCAGCTCCAGGCTCTGAGCTGTCAGCACAGAGCCCAAAGCAGGGCTTGAACCCACAAACAGTGAGATGAGCTGCAGTCGGATGCTTAACCAACTGAGCCACTCAGGTGCCCCAACAATTTATAATTTTTAAACTGACTTTATCCTTTTAGATTTTGAAATTAAAAATTAATGTTTGTTCATTTTAAAAAGTAAAAATTATATGGAGATATATATAACACCTCTCTCCCACCATTCCCCACATACATCCCCTTTGAAATACCCAATTTTACCTATTTGTTGATGGACTAACAAGGAACGGGAATGGCCATTTTTCTATAACCTCACCAGCAAGAAGATTATCAATCTTGATTTTTCTAACTGGATGAGCAAAAAATGTTATTTGCTTTTTTTCAGCCATCTATTTATTAGCCATTTATATTTCATATCCCATACATTTATTTTGCATTGTTTTTATCTGTTCAATAGCACATTTTTTTCCTTGTCAATATAGAGGAGCATTTTTAACATGAGAAATATTAATCCTTTTTTTTTACATTATTTTACTCAAAGTTCATTGTCTTTTAAGCTATTTTGGGTATTCTGCCACTTTGAAATTTTATAGTTTCTACAGAATATTCAGCAAGAAAAATATAACTGGAATTTTAGTTTGAATGTTCTGCACATAAAGTAAAAATGTCAGCACCAAGTGTGTTTTCCCTTAACTTCACCTCAATGTATTCTGTTTCTTTTCAGATTCTCAGGAAGTGATACTCCTTATTTTCAAAAGCACATGCCTTGTCTTGAAATTTAAATCTAATATCCCTACCCCACACCCCTTTGAATCTATGGGCACTTGAAATACAGGATTTTTTTTCTTTTAAAAGTTCATGTTGTAGAAGTATTTTTCTGATTTTATAATAAAGTCTACCCATATTTCATTATAATCAGAGACTATTCTTGAATAAAGAATATTGTTACATATTGTAAAGTAGTAAGATTTTGTAATATTATAAGACCATTTTCATTACTGTTCTAATGGAAACTTTTATTTATTTTTTAAAATATTTTTTAAGTTTATTTATTTTGTTTGAAAGAGAGAGAGAGAGAGAGAGAGAGAGCTAGGAAGGGGCAAAGAGAGGAAGAGAGAGAGAGTCCCAAGCAGGCTCCACACTGCCAGTTTGGTGCAGGGCTCAAAGTCACTAACTGTCACAAAGTCTAGAGTTGGAGGCTTAACCAACTGAGTCACCCAGGCACCCCACCAATGGAAACTTTATAAGCAGGTATCCTCCACTTCCTATATAATGTATATCTCTATTTCTATATATGAGTATCAGCATATATACGCAGACACATATAGAATTTATTTCTGGAACTTTTATATCTTTCTCGACTTGGTTCATTATAGGCTTAGATAACTGAATAAAATTATCTTACTACGTTTACTTCTTGTTTCTCCTATTTTTTTTTTTTGCTTGATAAAAGTTGAATCCATGATATGGCACATAGATCTTTATAAATATTAGACTCTTATTATGAACTTTACCTCCTTATTTTGTATTAATCTTATTTCTTCAAGTATCAGTTTATCTATATTTTGTGGTGTGTGTGTATGAGTACTGACATTAATTTTGTTTAATTATATGAATATGACTAAGACAAAAACAAATGAGAGATTATGGTTATACTACTGGGGTGTGTGCGTGTGACCATTTTCCTACTATTCACTTTTGCATTTTAATTGCACTACATGGTTATTTGGCTTCACAAAATTTCTCACTAAAATTAAAATCATGCAGGGGCACCTGGGTGGCTCAGTTGATTAAGGGTCTGACTTCAGCTCAGGTCACGATCTCATGGTTCCTGAGTTCTAGCCCCACAATGGGCACTGTGCTGACAGCTCGGAGCTTGGAGCCTGGTTCGGATTGTGTCTCCGTCTCTCTCTGCCTTACCCCTACTTGCGCTCTCTCTCAAAAAATGAATAAATGTTAAAAAAATTAAAAGAAATAAAATCATACATACCTTTTTCCTTCTAAAGAATTCTAAATATTTAATACTATATTAAAATATTCGTACAAATGTAATTTTAACGTAATGGCAATAAGTTAACAGTAACAACAAGCTTATTAAAAAGTAATGATTTATGCACAAATCATTTCAATGATGTCTTATAAACTCATCTGAGGACAAGACTGACCTTCTTGGTGGGTGACTTTGCTGATGTCTGCATGTATTCGACTGCATAAAGGAATATTCTCTTCTAGAAAACAACCTTGCATAATCTTAGTATTCCTTCATTCTATCATAGAGAGAATCTATGAAGTAGCATAAAATCTGACATATTACATAAGTAAATATAGTCAGTTTTAAATAAACTAAACAAAATCTAAAAAGCTGCAACCTCTTTGGGGTATCTGGGTGGCTCAGTTGGTTAAGTATCCAACTCCTGATTTTGGCTCAGGTCATGGTATCACAGTTTGTGGGTTTGAGCCCTGCATGGAGCTCCACACTAACAGTGCAGAGCCTGCTTGAGATTCTCGCTGTCCTTCTCTCTTTGCCCAGCCTCCCCTCAAAATAAACAAACTTAAAAAAAAAGAAGTGCTATCTTCATATTTCATCACATTGAATTCAGTCTTGTCAGGTTATATTCCCTCTTTGGTTTGGTTTTGATGTGCTCTCCCATCCCAAATCTCGGACAAATGTTTTCTGACCCATCAAAGTGCTTGGAATACATCTTATCATCTAAACTTTGAACTGGAATTAAAATATAGTTTCCCTTTTTTTAAAATTAAACGTTGCCCATTTATTTTAACTTGTTAACAGAGAAAGTTAACTTGCACATTACAACCGTGATTTCAGAGCTATGGAATGGCATAAAATTACCTTTTTTTAAATGTTATTTTTTAACTTTTTTAATTTACATCTAAATTAGTTAGCATATAGTGCAACAGTGATTTCAGGAGTAGATTCCTTTGTGCCCCTTACCCATTTAGCCCATCCCCCATGCCACAACCCCTCCAGCAACCCTCTGTTTGTTCTCCATAATTAAGAGTCTCTTATGTGTTGTCCCCCTTCCTGTTTTTATATTATTTTTGCTTCTCTTCCCTTATGTTCATCTGTTTTAGATCTTAAAGTCCTCATATGAGTGAAGTCCTATGATATTTGTCTTTCTCTGACTAATTTCGCTTAGCATAATACCGTCCAGTTCCATGCAAGTAGTTGTAAGTGGCAAGATTTCATTCTTTTTGATTGCTGAATAATACTCCATTGTATATATATACCACATCTTTATCCATTTACCTGCCGATGGACACTTGGGCTCTTTCCATACTTTGGCTATTGTTGATAGGGCTGCTATAAACATTGGGGTGCGTGTGTCCCTTCGAAACAGCACAGCTGTATCCCTTGATAAAAACCTAGTAGTGCAATTGCTGGGCCATAGGGTAGTTCTATTTTTAGTTTTTTGAGGAACCTCCATACTGTTTTCCAGAGTGGCTGCACCATCTTGCATTCCCAAAATACAGTTTTTCTTTGATGACCATTCCTATTTCCACCAACATTTTTTCTGGATTTTATTTGGCTTCTATGATCCTAATTTTGGTTCTTCTTTAGGCTTGTGTGGTCAGATTTTGTGACAGGTTGGTTATAGAATTTACCTTATTATAGTAACTTATCTCTGTTCTTATTCTCAAAAGAGTATGGAATTCTTTAGAATCGAGTTTTGAGGATTTTTTCACATTCTTCCTCGTGTTTTATTTTCATAGTAAATATTATAGTAAAATCTCTGTAAAATGTGAACAGTGAAATCCTTGTGTCTGCATCTCACTAATTTTGAGACATATAAATATTCCTTCAAGAGAGAAGTCTTGATGGGCAATTATCTACCGAAAGCTTGGGAGAAAGATAAACAGACTACTAGGTGAATTTTATCTTTGTCTCTTTTATTGACCTTGGCAATACCATTAAATGCTATATCTTAAAGCCTTGTTAATTAACTGACTCAGCAGGTAGGAACCTCAGAGACTGATTGCTAAGGAAAAGTAAGAAGGTGACTAATAATTAAGATCACTTTCCAAAGTCAGGTCATCAGACTGGTCATTATTTTCTTACACTGATCTAGCCCTGGAAGGAATATAAATACTTGTGACCTGGAATGATAGATGTTCTTCAATCTGCCTTTGAAAATGTTGTCTACTTGCCTTAGGATGTTCCTCTTCAAAAGAGAAGACACCTATTTGGCTACAGACTTTTCCCTTTGATATGGCACCTTCTTAACTTGGGGTCTCAGAAAGCCTTCTCAATGGTTTCCTAGAAATTTTCCAGAATGGAACACATCTTACCCCTGTTTGTTATGCTTACAAACTACAGATTTTGGAGATACTTTAAAACAGGCAAGATAAAACCTAAGAGCATACAAAGGGAGAGGCATAATTATCCCTATTTTATATTTGGAACAACTGGGACCCAGAGAGGTCACTTCACTTGATAAATAATGGAGAGCTGATGAGATAACCTGGTTCTTCTCTTTTAATTCTTACTGGATATTTGACACGCACATAAAAATGAAGCATAACTTACACCACAGAAATAACATTCTTAAATTAATAAGTTAATATTGTTTGCAATCTTTCAGCAATGTACATGTGACTCGATGACATAGTTATCAGTCAAGTTTTAATTCCAGTTGGCAGGTTTTCTTATCATTTATTGTTTCCATGTTAGAAGATTCCAGATCACACTTATTTTGTTTGTTTGTTTTAGAGAAGAGAGAGAGACAGCAGGCAAAAGGGGAGAAGGGCAGAGGGGGAGAGAGAGAATCTTGGGCAGGCTCCACGCTCAGTGTGGAGCCTGACATGGGCCCATGACCCTGGGATCATGACTTGAGCTGAAATCAAGAGTCAGAGGCTCAACTGACTGAGCTACCCAGACGCCTCCCAGATTACAATCATTGCTGTTACAAATAGCAGTAAGTATTTTGTGCCTCTGAATGATTTTCCCAGATAAACATATCAAATATGAACACAGAGTAAGTAAAGTTCTTGCTCATGTCTGCTTTGGAAATGCCATCAGACTCAAAGCTTATAAGCCAATTTCTTTCAAAAAGCTGAATGGCTGGTTACGTTATCTTGAGACATAGTACAAGATGGATTTCTAACTCACTGCTTAATTATATTTGAGTATGGGAAGAATTTAGTTGTTTTACATTTGAATGTAATTTTAAAATACATCTTAACATATACTGTCAATTTCTTTTTCTGGTCAATGAAGAAAATAACCCAATGTGGGAAGAATTAAACTCATAGTGATGAAAGGTCTGCACTACAATTTTGTTTTCTTATTATCTTAGTTTCAACATTAAAAAAGAAAGACATTCTGGCCCTGAAATAAGATGTTCAGTCTATTCTTCATATTGAATATATTGCTGAGATATGCCACTTGAACAAACAATGTGAAATCATAGAAATGACAGTAGTATCACCAAAGAATGTTTTTATATTATCTGTCATTTCAAAATTACTCTCTGAACAACTTTTTCTCGAAAGCCAGCAGACCTCAGCAGGGTAGAAAAGCAGAATCATTTCTCTCAATCTAGGTCATCTTTGGCGCTGCTTTTGTTTTTTAATGTGAATCCGAGTCAGAAGGGGTGACCACCAAATTTTCATAGCAAATAAAACGTCTTCTGGATGGGCATTAAGGTGTAGATCTTTTTCTTTGCAGAACAAAGCCCATCCTTGCTACATATGGGTTGTTGGACTCCAATAAGATTGAGCCCAGAGTACATTTTCTAGTCTGCCTCATAGATAACAAAAAAGAATTGTAAACCAAAAGACCCATCTCTTCTCTTACAGTCTGGATAAACAGAATGAAACTTGTCAAGCATTTCTCTTTCACCTGTGTACTGCACTTACGCCAAGAGCAGCTAATTCATACTCTCTCCATCAGTAACGTCACCCAAGTCTAAAGTGAAATATCTACCAGCAGATGCACAAGAGTGTAATTGCTCTTCCACAATGTATGCCATTGATATTTTGCAACATCCATCAGTGTTATATGATAAAGGAATTTTGCCAATAGTTCATTCTGCTTTCCCTGTGATCATACTATTTGTCATTAACATGGCAGCTGCTTTTATTAGCTTTGTGGCACTACCGTGACTTGTACTTGTGTTTTGGCAAGATGAATGCAACCTGGAGAGATGCTTCTGTAATTCTAGACTTTTTTCTACTACTGACCACAAAAGTCATCAGTTTGGCACTGGAAAGCGTTATTTTGAGCTTGTTCAGGAAAACAGAGAGGTCACTCTTTTTGTTAAGATAGTGTGAACTTTTTTTTTAAAGATAGTGTGAACAGTTCTATGGCTTTATTTTAATACTGGATAAAGTTATAATGAAGGTTTATATGACTTGCTGGTCTAACTACATGCAATCTTTAAGATATTCATGAAATTATCGCTAAAGATTAATTTTCCTTAGAACAATATCCACTCATATTATAGATGTGCAGTACAGTCCCAGTCACTGTTTATATTGGTGAAGCCTCTGAGTTGTATTATTTATGTTCCAATTTAATAAATACTTCCATGCAGCAATGAACTTTTTGTGACTTGAACTTTTTTTTTGTATAAGAATATAACATAACTCATTAAGAATACAAATGCAAATTTAACAGTTCGCTATAGGTTGGTTAAGATAAACTGACCATCAGTCTTGGTTTGAACATACAAAACCCTAACGGGAATTCTGCGACTAACACAGTAAGGCTTTTATGCGTTTGTGAAATGCATGGGAAATGGGTGTTTATTGGCCTCACCCCCAAATTCCTGAACCATCTGCCATAGTAGTTGCCAGACACCACTAGGACAGGGACCAGCAGGACAGGAGGACCCCACCCTGAGAAACGCTACCGTAGGGCAATGATCGGCTCATTC
Source organism: Prionailurus viverrinus (assembly GCF_022837055.1). Lineage (NCBI taxonomy): Eukaryota > Metazoa > Chordata > Mammalia > Carnivora > Felidae > Prionailurus > Prionailurus viverrinus. The sequence goes on from NC_062562.1 coordinate 40,504,554, forward strand.
TGCACACCTGTTTCTACTATAAGGCCGGCCATCTTTGAGAGACAATACCCCCAATACACAAGAGAAAGGGCACAGAAAATACCACAAGGTGATCACAGGCTCTGTTCTTTTGTTCTCCCTGAACCAGTCTTTTCATCTTAACCTGTGCTCTACCATTCTGACAAAAATTCTCTTGAGTACCATTTATTGCATGTTTACTGAATGCCTGGCTCTGAATTTATATAAAAATGGAAGCTTTTCAAAGTGACTCCTTAAGTTCCTATGAAGCCCACTTTAGAGGTAAGGAAACCGAAACAGGGAAGTTTGTTAACTTGTCCCTGAATCGGTTACTAGCAAGCGACAGAGTTGGGCCCAAACCCAGGCCTTTGGGGCTCTAAAGCCCGTGCCATGAATTTGCACGTTCACTGTCTAGTTAAAACGCACATAAAGCTTTATTTTACTTTCTTGCTCTAAAATCTTCAGTGATTGCCATTGCCTACAGAACAAGCACAACCCCCTTGGCAAGAGTTCAGATCCACGGACAGTCTGGCCTTCCCCTTCCCCTCCGGCCCTGTCTCCCACATACGCTGACACAGTCCCCGAGAGCATCACCTTCTTCCACCCTCACGCTTAGGTTTAGAATCTTCCCTCTCACTGCCCAGCCCTGCATACCTCTGGCCCAGGTCACACCGCATACTATGATCACTTAGCCTTCCACAGGACGCCCTGGGAAGGCATGGCAATGACACCTGAGAAGTCATATTCACACCATAATTGTCTGGTCCGGTGATTGTCACTCTGTGGTCAACCAACCACTGATAAAAGAAGCATCTGGAAGTGTTTGTAAAAATATGGATTTCAAGGCTTCTTTCTAGGTGTAATGCTCAGGTGGCATAGTATATCTGAGTTTTCAAAAACGTAAATTAGTCTTATGTATCTTAAAATTTGAGAATCTTCTTCTATATATAGGCAGAGAAGTGCTTGTGTGAACACCGACACGTGGCTTCCTGAAGGTTTGAGGATCATGTAAGACTAAATGTTCAACGACCCTGGGGCGCCTGGGTGGCTCAGTTGGTTAAGCGGCCAGCTTCAGCTCAGATCGTGATCTCGCAGTCCGTGAGTTCGAGCCCCGCGTTGGGCTCTGTGCTGACAGCTCAGAGCCTGGAACCTGTTTCGGATTCTGTGCTTCCCTCTCTCTAACCCTCCCCCGTTCATGCCCTGTCTCTCTCTGTCTCAAAAATAAATAAACGTTAAAAAAAAAGTTAAAAAAAAATAAATGTTCAAAGACCCTAGCAAGTCCCTAAAATTTGAGACTGTTCAGTGCTAAGGTACTGGGGTGGGGGGGGGGTGGTGGAAGGTGAGGTTCTCCCTCCTGAGTCTCCGTTTTCTTCTCTCTCTTCTATGATCTCCCCACAGTCTTTCCTGAATCTACTAACATGCTCTTGAGAACAGTTATTTTCTCATTACAAATTAGTATATATTTGCAAAGAAAAATTAAAACAGAAAAGTTTATATTAAAACTGAGGACTAATTAGTCAACATTTTATAATATTTCTTTCCAATTTTTTCCCCTATGCGTGCATACTCTTAAAAGAACAAAAAAGTATGGAATTAGATAATAGCTATATAGGGAATTTGTGTTCTCTTTTTTATTTTCTTAACATTATGAATGTTAACTTCTCTTGTACCTTTAATTATTCTTTGATGTCAAGATTTTTTAATAGCATCACAAAAGCCCATCCTCTGATTGTTTTGCTTACCAGCATTTACGTAGTGTTGGGCATATCGTAGGCACTTAGGAAAGTGTTCTAAATAGAGGAATAACAGTTGTTCATGGAAGTTTAGACTTGTTTCCATTTTTTTTGTCTATGATAAATAACACTGCAATTTGTATGTCTGATTATTTCCTTCAATTGAATTCCTAAAATTAGCATGCTCCATATAGGCATAAATATTTTTTAAGTTCTTATATATATATATATATATGTATGTATTTTGTGTATGTGTGTGTGTGTGTATATATATATATATGTATGTATTTTGTGTATGTGTGTGTGTGTATGTGTGTGTGTGTGTGTGTGTGTGTGTATATATATATATATATATTTGTTCCAGTTTTATCAAGAAATAACTGAAATACATCACTGTACATCCTTAAGGTATACAGCATGGTGGCTTGATTTACACATATTGTGAAATGGATTATGGCAGGTTTAGCTAACATCCATCTTATATAAATACAACAAAAAAGAAAATAAAAAAGGCGAAAATGTCCTCGTGATAAGAACTCTTAGGACTCTCTTAACTTTTCTACATACTATGCAACCATGTTAGCTATATAGTTTTCCTGCTCTACATGATATCCCTAGTACTTATTTGTCTTGAAACTGGAAGTTTCTGCCTTTTGACCATCTTCTTCCAATGTCCCTTCCTTCCACTTTGGGTAGCCATAAGTCTGATCTCTACTTTTATGAGAATTTTTGTTTTTTAGACTTCCCGTATAAGGGAGAGCATACAGTATTTCTTTTATTTCACTTAGCATAATGCCTTCAAGGTACATCTGTGCTTCCACAAATGGTAGAATTTCACCATTTTTTATGCCTGAATAATTGTGTGTATATCTATCTACTTACCTATATCCATCAATCTGTATCTATATATCTTTATCTCTATGTATCTATGTATCTACCTAACTACCTGGATATCTCAAGTGCACAAGTATTCCCTTTTCTATCTACATTAGATGTTAATATCTCTTCTCTTTTTGATGATGCCAATTTTAATAGCTACAAGGTAATATCTCACTGTGGTTTTAATTTGCATTTCCCTAATAACTAGTGAGGTTAAGCATTTTCCCCCCATAACCTGTCAGTGTCTTGTGGACAAATATCTTCTTTGGACAAATATCTATTCAGGTCCTTTGCCCATTTTTAAATTGGGTTATTTTGCTTTTGAGTTGTAGGAGACTTTATATATTTTGAATATTAACCCTTTAACAAACATATGGTTTGAAAATATTTTTTTCCCCATTCCATGTTGTCTTTTCACTTTGTGGATGGTCTCTTTTGATATACAGAAGCTTTTTAGTTTGATGTAGTCCCAATTATTTATTTTTTGCTTTGTTACTTGCTCTTCAAGTGTCATATCCAAAAATTCATTATCAAAACATATTTCAAGGAGGTGTATTTCCATGTTTTCTTCTAGGAGTTTCATGATTTCAGGTCTCACATTTAAGTCTTTAATCCATTTAGTCTTTGTGAGTGGTAAAACATATGTGTCCAGTTTCATTCTTTTACATGTGAATATTCAATTATCCCAGCATCATTTATTGAAGAGACTGTCTTTTCTCCAGTGAGTGCTGTTGGCTCCTTTATCAAATAGTTGACCATATGTGCTTACGTTTATTTCTAGCCCTTGATTCTGTTTTATTTGTCTATATTTATGCCAGTCCCATACTGTTTTTTTGGTGACTATAGGTTTATAGTATAGCTTGAAATCAGGAAGTGTGGTGCTTCCTTCTTCATTCTTTCTCAGGATATCTTTAGGATCATACAAATATTAGGAATGTTTTGACTACTTTTGTTAAAAAAAATGACATTGGGATCTCAATAGGGATTGCATTAAATCTATAGAGGCTTTTGGTAGTATTGACATTTTAGGAATATTAATTTTTCCACTCCACAGACTTGGGATCCTTTCCCGTTTATTTGTATCTTCTTCAATTTTTTTCATACATGTCTTGTAGTTTTCCGAATAGCTATCTTTCACCTCCTTCTATTTATTCCTAAATATTTTTGTGTTTTGATGCAATTACAAATGGGATCAATTTATTGCTTTCAGATATTTGTTGTCAGTATATAAAACACTACCAATTTTTGTATTTTGTAACCTGCCACTTCACTAATTTTACAATTAAAATTTAAGTGTTTTGTTTGGGTCTTTAGAGTTTTATATATATAACATCATGTTATCTTCAAATAGAGACCATTTTACTTCTTCCTTTCCAATTCTGATACCTTGTATTTCTTTTTCTTGCCTGACTGTTCTAACTGGGACTTCTGGTACTATGTTGAAAAGGAATGGTGAGAGTAGGCACCATTTTCTTCTTCCTGATCTTAGAGAAAAAGCTTTTCCCCTTTCACCATTGAGTATAATGTTAGTTGTGGGTTTGTCATATATGGCCTCTATTGCATTGAGATGTGTTCTTCTATGCCGAATTTGTTAATAGTTTTTATCATGAATGGATGTTGAATTTTGTCAAATGCCTTTTCTGTGCCCATTGAGATGATCTTATGATTCTTTTCTTTCTCTATTAATGTGATGTGTCATTGTATTGCGTATGTTGAAACATCTTTGCATCCCAAGGATAAATCCCACTTGATCGTGGTGAATGATCCTCTTAATGTGCTACTGAGGTTAGCTGGCTAGTATTTTACTGAACATTTTTGCATTTGTAATAATTAGGGATATTGGCCTGTAATTTTGTGTTCTAGTAGTGTCTTTTTCTCATTTCAGTATCAGGATAATGCTGGCTTCATAAAATGAGTGTGAGGTGTTCCTTCCTTTCCAATTTTTGAAAGAGTTTGAGAACAACTGATATTAATTCTTCTTTAAATGTTTGATAAAACTAACCAGTGAAGCCATCTGGCCTTTTCTCCATTGCCAGAGTTTTGATTACTATTCAATCTCTTTACTAGTATTGATCAATCCCAACTTCCCATTTTCAAGACGATCCGTTTCACATCAGCCAGATAGTGTTATGGGGTGGAGGGTTCCCTTGTATGAACTTTTTTTCTTCTTGCTCTTAAAATTCTTAATCTGTGACTTTTGATAATGTAGCTATGATTATTTTAGGGTAGCCCTGTTTGGGTCCAGCTTATTTGGGACCTTTCAGACTTCATTTTCCTAGATGTCCATCTCTGTCTTTGTGTTTAAGAAACATTTAACTATTATTATTTTAAGTATACTTTGTCTCTTTTTCTTCATATGGAATTCTTATAATGCAAATAAGGTTTCTATTCATTGTGGCTTATAATTTCAGTAGGCTTTCTTTCCTCTTTTTCCTCTTTTTTTTTTCCTTTTTATTCCTCTGACTGTTTTCCAATGTCCTATCCTCTGAGTCACTGATTCTTCGGTGGGGTTGAGTCCACTGTGGAAATTCTCTACTGAATTCTTTAGTTCAGTTACTGTATTTTTCCTCTCTAAGATTCCTATTTGGTTTCACTAATTGCTATTTCCTTGGTGAAACTCTCATTTTGTTTATGCATTGTTTTCCTAATTTCATTTAGTGTTCTATATTTTCCTGTAGCTTAATAAACTTCCTTGAGAAGATTATTTTGAATTCTGTCTGACTGTTCATAGATCTCCATTTCCTTAGGGTCAATTACTGGAGCTGTATTAGTTTCCTCTGGTAGTGTTATATTTATCTGATTTTTTTTTATACTTGATGCCTTACATGAACATCTGTCCATGTGAGTAATTAGGCTTTCCTTCCAAACTTTACAGGTTGGCTTTGGCTGATATAGTTCTTCACCAGTCAGCAAAATTTGGTAACATCTTTGGGTAGGTGGAGCCTGCTCTTATGTCTATTTTTGGTAAGGCAACTGAGATCTGAGAATAGGGATAGGGAGATTTGCTATCAGCTGGGAACAAGTGGATAGGACTGCTGGTTTGCCTCCCTTCCCAAGTGAAGCTATAGGATGAGCTCTGTGGTTGCCTAGATCTGTGGTAAGGCTTACTAGATGGTTGGGACCAGGTATTATATTTAATAGTAAGTAAGCTATGGATAAGCTTCCCTGCCCTGTCAGGGAAGCAGGACAGAACCCAGGGTCTATACCACTTATTTTGGGGAGAACCTGAATCAGGCTACAGTGCACACTGAATTCCCTTGACAGATGAGGCCACCAGTTTTGTTCTGCAAATGAAGGATACAACTGGCAGTGGTCTATACTTGAGTACCACTGTAAACAGGCTGTTGGATGGGCTTCTCATGTGCTCTAGTTAGGTTCCCTGGTCAGAGAACCTAAGGGCCATATTCAGCTATGAACAAGGCTACACATTAGATTCTTTGTCCAACACATCGGGAGATGCGGCTCTAAAGCCTGTGAACCTCCTTGTTTGTTATTTTAACTCAAGCTGACCCATTCCCCAAGTTCCCTTATTGAATAGGGCCAGTAACTTCGCTCTGAAAATTTCTGGCTCTGCTCTCCTGCCTCTAGCTCAAGTGCCCCTCAGCCAAACAGCTTCCAGGAGTTGTCACCATCTTTTTTGGTCAGATGGGGCCAAAAGACACGCACTGTGGATGAGGCTGTGATTCTGTGTTTTGCCTGTGTGTGGTTCAAACCAGGATCTAGAGCTACCAAAACCCTTGCTTTGGGGATCCAAATCAGGCTGACCAGCAGCTCTCAAGTTCCCTGGTTAGAAGACACTCCAGACTTCATTCTGCAAATGAGCAAAACCACTAGTTGGGAATGCTACTTAGGCACTATAGATATGAACTCAGTTGGCCAAGATCTCTGTGCTGGTTGTTGCAAGCCCTTCCACTCTTCTGCATCATAAATTCCTTGTGGTTGAGCCCCACAGATTCCCCTACAGTACCTGTGATGCAAGATCAGAATAGGGGGTTCAACAAAGCAACTCACAGTGCTAGATATTCTGGTTGTCCCCCTTGGGCTTTCTTGTCCCACTGGAGGAAATGGAGGCTCAGGTGAGACCTCTCCACATGGTGCTGCGCTGGTTTAGGAAAGGTGCAATATGGTTAAGGTACAGCCATTTGTTACTCTTTTAATGCATTCTGACTTGTTCTGTGTGGTGCGGGGGTTACTTCAGCATCACTCACATGTCCTAGGATTCTCTCAATGGTGAATAGCTGTTAGTTTCTCTTGTGAGGGGAAATGAAATTAGGAACAGCCTGTGTTACCATAATGACATCAAATCCCCATATACCAAATTTTATCCCACAAAAGTTATTCTAGTTGTTCATTGGTGGATTCACATTCATTTTTCTGTTCCAGCTTTGAAAAGTGTTTTCTAAATCCTTGCGTTAAATACATAAAAGAAATATACTTTTTGTACTCCCCCACTGTAATGTTTGGTTTCCAATCTGTATCTTTTTATAACTCTTTTCATAACCTTTTATAACTTCAATATATTACTTAAAAAGTAGAAAAAGATTAATTTTTAACCTCTTAATAAATAAATATATATTGAGTTGTAAGCATTTGCGTTAAGAATTTGATTACTATGTTATGACTGAAATATAATTTGTATCCTTAAATAACACTTTGTCTACTAGGAAAAACAAGACTCCTAGATAAAATATAATATAATAAATATGAGGGAATACCATTTTATAGAAAATCAGAGGAAGGAGTGATTATGTCCAGCTGGGACATCTATAAAGTTTGGGTGGAGAAGCTGGACTTTGACCTGGTTGAGGAATGAGCAGAATTCTGTAAAGGGCAGAGGAAATAAACAAGAAGTTGACAAGTAGTCAGGGGAATATGGCTATGTATGTGGGGAAAATTTTGCCACAGGTGGGAAGTAGGAAATAAGATTTGGAAGGGGGCAATTAGATAAGAATAAGGTCTTTAATGCCAGGCTTAAAGTTTTGAATCACGTTAATGAAAATTAAAGAGCTAAACAATAACAACAAAAGTAGATAATCATAATATGGCACCAATGACAAGCACTTATTAAGCTCTTATTATGTACCAGGCACCATACAAGTTATCATGTTGATATTTTTCCTTTTAATGCTTACCTCAACTCTATGAGGTATGTATGTTATTCTTACTTTTTGGATAGAGGAAGGGTACATGTATTAGTCCACAACAGTAAGACACAAAGTTGGGAATTTGAACTAGGGTATGTTTGGCACCATAGCTTACACTAAAAAACAGAAGAGAAGGAAGAGGGGAAGGGAGAGAGGGAGAGGGAAAGATTACTTGGAAGAGAAAGGATGGAGAAATTCAATAGGTGACCACTCCAGTGGTCTGGCTGAGGGAATATTTCCTGTATCAGTGGATTTTAAAGCTTAATGTGCAGAATCATTTGGGCAGGTTATTTAGAATGCAGGTCTCTATTTAAAAAAAAATAATGTTTATTTATTTTTGAGAGAGAGAGAGCGAGAAACAGAATGCGAGTGGGGAAGGGGCAGATAGAGAGGGAGACACAGAACCTCAAGCAGGCTCGAGGCTCTGACTGTCAGCACAGAGCCTGATGCGGGCTCGAACTCACAAACCTCAAGATCATGACCTGAGCTGAACTTGGATGCTTAAGCAACCAAGCCATTAAGATGCCCCTTAAAATGAAGATCCTCAAACTGTCCCTAGGGATGAGGTTTTTTTTTTTCAATATATGAAATTTATTGTCAAATTGGTTTCCATACAACACCCAGTGCTCATCCCTAAAGGTGCCCTCCTCAATACCCATCACCCACCCTCCCCTCCCTCCCACCCCCCATCAACCCGCAGTTTGTTCTCAGTTTTTAAGAGTCTCTTATGCTTTGGCTCTCTCCCACTCTAACCTCTTTTTTTTTTCCTTCCCCTCCCCCATGGGTTTCTGTTAAGTTTCTCAGGATCCACATAAGAGTGAAAATATATGGTATCTGTCTTTCTCTGTATGGCTTATTTCACTTAGCATCACATTCTCCAGTTCTATCCACGTTGCTACAAAGGGCCATATTTCGTTCTTTCTCATTGCCCTGTAGTACTCCATTGTGTATATAAACCACAATTTCTATATCCATTCATCAGTTGATGGACATTTAGGCTCTTTCCATAATTTGGCTATTGTTGAGAGTGCTGCTATACACATTAGGGTACAAGTGCCCCTATGCATCAGTACTCCTGTATCCTAGGGATGAGATTTTTTTTTTTTAATTTTTTTTTTCAACGTTTATTTATTTTGGGGACAGAGAGAGACAGAACATGAACAGGGAGGGGCAGAGAGAGAGGGAGACACAGAATCAGAAACAGGCTCCAGGCTCTGAGCCATCAGCCCAGAGCCCGACGCAGGGCTCGAACTCACGGACCGCGAGATCGTGACCTGGCTGAAGTGGGATGCCTAACCGACTGTGCCACCCAGGCGCCCCATCCTAGGGATGAGTTTTAAGCAGGAGATGACCCGATTCGATGTACTTTTTTTTTTTTTCCTAAAGATCACTCTGGAAGCAGCTAGTAGACAGCTGTACATAGGAAGTATGTGACCCTGGTTTGGATTAAGGGGGTGGCAGGGCCTATGGCAACAAGTGGGAAGATTCAGTAGTTATTCTGATAAAAACATAAGGGAAATGGAGAAGAAGCAAGTTGAGGGAGAGGATGAGTTGAGCTTTGAGTGCCCATAAAATCATTACATAAACAGATCCCTCGGGAAGTTTAAAAGAAAAGTTTAGAACTTTCCCTAAAGAGACTGGAACTGATTCTCAGAAAATCAAGTACATTTGTAGAGAAAGGGTTAAACTATTAATGTGGATGAGACTTTTCAAAGCAAAATATTAAAAGGAAAGAAGAAAAATCTTCAGTAGCAGATAGTGGTGAAAATCTTAAGTTATATCATTGTTGTCATCCTACTTGTAAGTAACATTTATGGCACACTTAGTGTGTTCAGAACACAACGCCAAGCACTTTTTAATATTAGAAAATATTGTGTACGTCAGAAACTACAGAAGATATCGTTACTCCAGTGTGGATTTAACATGATATTCACATGTCATTCTTGTTTCAGATGATTGTAAAGAGTAACACTGAGGCCAAGCATTTTATATGTACTATCTCATATCCTCAAGCCTACTTGATGTGGTAGGTACATATATTATTTCCTGTCTTCAATTTGTCCCTTCAGAGAAGAGGCATTCTCCATGCTACTCTGTATTCCAAAAGACCCACCTCTAGGGACTATACTAAGTGTCTTGTTATCTGGCTTCCAGCTGAGTTCCACCAAGGGGGACCACCAGTAGGAGAATGGAGGGAGGGGGGAGAGCAATTCAGAAGCTTGTTCCCTCACTCTGAAGTCATCTTAGGTTGATGGTGCCCCTGCATGGCCAGAAGGCCACAGTTTCTCCCCCAAATAGCTTGAACTCTCTCTCTTGGCAGGTTCCAGTTATCTCTCCCTACCCTGTCCCTTGGGGTCTAGAGGTGGAAACAATCCTTCTGTTACTTAGCTCAAGTTCATGCTTCTCCTACACCCTACCCACACTTTTGTAATTAGCCCCTGTGCACATAATCTTCCTCAAATTAACCTAATTTGAGAAAGTCTTCGGTTTCCTATTTGAACTCTGACTAATGCAATCCCATTTTGCAGATGAAGATACTGAGGCTCACAAAAGAGGATGTAGCAAAACCCACACTCAATCCCAATCCATCAGACTCCAGAACACGAGCTCTTACAGCAATGCCTCCCTGTGTTAGGTGAAGAAGATAAAATCCAGAAGCAGAGAGAGCGAGGCAGCCATCGCAGAGGAACTTTCCAGTTTGTGAGCAAGCCAAGCTTGCACTCACATCCAGGTCTTGTTTTTACTCTTTAATTTGCATGTAATTCTCTTCTGAATCCACTCTTTCTCACCATTTGCCTCTGAACAGAATGTATATACCCAGAGCAGCTTCTTGAAGTTCCTAAATTATGACACTAACCCACTGCCAACCAGTCATTCTATCATATCAGTCTGTTTTATTTTCTTTTTAGCACTTACAGTGTCTGAATTTAGCCTCTTCACTTACTTGTTTCCATGTTTACTGGTGTCTTTCCTACCTCCTACCTTCCAGAAGAAAAGTCTAAGAGGCCAGGGACCACGGGTATGGTCTTTATTCTTACATTCCCATTAACATTCCATTAACTAGGACATTGCCTGATACATACAAATGGGCATGCAATAGTAATCAACGTATGCATAAATGAACAAAAAACAGAGTGAACAAATGAATGCCATGATATAATGTTAAGGTAAGCTCAGATACCAAATAGCTCAGGAGTTAAGCAGTGGCCAGTATTGAAAGAAAGCAAATACAGATTTTTCGTTCTTGATATTGGACACTGAAGGGAGAGGAGTGGCACAAGAACATAGATCCCACATACCCCAGGTGAATATATGGTTGAAGGAGAAACCAAAAATCCATGCTTCTGAAATTCTATTATTTTAAAGAACCATTTCACTATGATTACATACTATTTTAACACTTCTAATTACTGAACCAAAATAAATAACTTATACTAAGAATCAAGAGACACTGGATTTTTATCTCTACTGGTTTCCAAATCATATTGGTATGTCTCCCACTTGGGAAGGTATATCCTCTCTTTTTTGTTAGTGTGAAATGGCAGTATGTTGCATTTGCCTTTGCTGCTGCAAGAGAACACAGGGGCACAAATTAAATGGTTTATTTTGCAAGGAGTGTCCTTGTAAATCTTTGTCCTTTGAAATTCAAAGGTCAATGATACTTTCTATATGCAAATGTAGTTGTGAAATGCATTGCACATTACTAGTCCTGGCAGATGGGGAAAACTACAAATTTATCATGGTGATGGCTTCAGGAATATGGTGGATCATTATGCACACAGTATGACAACTAATGACAGTCTTTTTAATTCTCCCCTTTCAGTGGTCTCTTCCACAGACACATGCAGCGAAAATTCACTTTGCCGATGTGTCAAAACCAAATTCAATATCTTTTTAGACATTGTAATGGATTGCAATCCTTTATTCTACGGAAGATTAAGCTGAACTTCTGGCCTTTAATAAAAACTTTAATAAAAACTCTCCTGGCAAATTTCATGTGGTCAAGTCTTATTTTTAGTTTTGATTTGGATGCTTTATATTGAAACTATACAATTTGAAATGACAGGAACCACTCTTATTGTAATATCTTGAGTTTGATATGATTCTTTTCTTTAAGGAGCTTAAAATGCTTTTGCATACAGTCTTTTACTTTTCAAAATGTCAGTGAAATAGGTAGATGTTGGCTCCTATATTACATTCTGTCATGCTCAAAAAATGTTTAAACTGATCACACAGAAGTATTAATTTGTCAAAAAAGGAGAGGAGGAGAGAGACAGAGACTGAGAGAGTAATGGTGGCATCAGGGACTCCTGGAGTTTGGGCATAAAAGCTAGATAACCATTATTCTGGGTTGCATGGCAGGAAGTATGTGAAAACCTGTTTCAAGCCACTGAGATCTGGGGCTTCTGTTACTGCAGCAAAGCCTCACCTATCCTGATATATAGTTACCTGTATAAAAACTATAACTTCCATAGATGATATAAATAAAATTTAATAAAAATTCGAGTCCCTGATTCTATTTCTAGGACCTACCCATGATGTAGCTAAAGTATAGAACTTGTCTCAATCTCCACTTTCAAGTCTATATAATGAAATTAATAATGCATATCTCACATGGTTGTAAGAGTTAATAGAAAACTCTGCCCAGTGCCTGACATCTACTAAGAATGTATTAAATGAAAGCTTTAGGGGCACCTGGGTGACTCAGTCGGTTAAGCGTCTGACTTCCATTCAGGTCATGGTCTTGCAGTTCATGGGTTTGAGCCCTGCATCGGTCTCTGTGCTGACAGCTCAGAGCCTGGAACCTGGTTGGGATTCTGTGTCTTCCTCGCTCTCTACCCCTCCCTCACGCATGTTCCATCTGTCTCAAAAAATGAATTAACATGAAAAAATTTTTTTAAAACGTATTATAAAAAAAGAAAGCTGTAAACAAAGCATCCACACCTGGTGCAAAAAGCTACTGCCCATCACTAAAGTAGTTCAGATTGGCAAGTCCTATTTCCTGCTATTTTGCTCAATTTTGTTGCTTTCTTCAGAAACTCCAAGCTTTTAATTTTGGTGGCTTCTACTAAGCTGTTGTTGCTTTGGTCATATTGATTCTCATGATTCGTTAACTATAGGCAGTGGTAAACAGGAACTCTGCTATTCTTTTGTGTTGATGGAGGCTTCCCCAATCTTAAGTTTTTGCTTCTGTTTATGGAGACGGGAGGCAAAGCTCCCTCCTATCATATCCCAAGGTGCATACATAACTTCAAGATCTTGAAGCTCTCATTCTTCCACTGATTGTTCAGTCCTCCTCATCCCCTTAGGAAAGATATATCTACTCATCTCTCTGTAGTCCTGTGTGTTTTATTCCAACTTTCCTTTCACTATTGATCTGTCATCTTCCACGATGGACTACTAAGAAGTCAATGGTAGCTTTGTGTTCTAAGAATCTCTAAAATGGATTTTGCTCTACTTTTTTAGCAGCTGCCTAAAATAAAAAAAAATCATGTGCCTTTCTTCTGTGTTTAAACATAATATGCTGTTTCAGAATCAATATGTTGTACACCTGAACCTAATATAACATCACATATTAATTATACTTCAATTAAAATAAATAAATTAGAAAAACCATATGGTGTTTCAGTGGTGAAAGACTGAAAGTTCTCCCTTTAAGGTCGGAAAGTAGACAAGGAATCCACTTCACCACTGCTGCTCAGCTCCCTACTAGAAGTTGAGAGCAATCAGGCAATAAAAAACACAGAAGGCATCCAAATTAGAAAGAAAGAAGTAAAACTATCTTTCTCACAGATTACATGATTTTAAATAGAGAAAATCCTTAAGTATTGCCCATCCGCACACAAAAACTATTAGAGACAATAAACAAATTTAGCAAAGTTGTAGAGTATGAGATCATTATGTAAAAATAAGTTGTATTTCTATACACTGGCAATTAACAACCTGAAAAGGAAATTAAGAAAACTATTTCATTACAATAGCATCACAAGAGTAAAATACTTAGGAATAAATTTAGCCGAGGAAGTACAGGACTTATTCACTAAACACTACAAAAGATTGCTGAAGGAAATTAAACAAGACACAAATAAATGAAAACTTCCATGAAATTTCACCCTTCACACAGTTTTACTGCTATCGATTCAATATATATTATTCTGGACTTTTTTTTCTATTCATTATCAATTATGGTTCTCGGTTAGAAGCAAGAGAAACTGTCTTCCTGGGAGTCATTTGGCAAGTTACTACCTCTCTGAGTTTCACTTTACTCATTGGATAAATGGAGATAATATTAGGATCTTAAAATTTTTTTTTTAACGTTTATTTATTTTTGAGACAGAGAGAGACAGAATGAATGGGGGACGGTCAGAGAGAGAGGGAGACGCAGAATCCGAAACAGGCTCCAGGCTCTGAGCTGTCAGCACAGAGCCGGACGCGGGGCTCGAACTCACGGACCGTGACATCGTGACCTGAGCTGAAGCCGGTGCTCAACCGACTGAGCCACCCAGGCGCCCCAATAAATGGAGATAATATTAGGATCTACTGCACTGGTTATTTTAAGATCTAAAGGCATATAAAGTATGTAACAGCACCTCTTACAGGAAAAGGAGGTAAAACACATATGTGCTATTATTTTTATAATTTAATTATTGTTATGATTGGTTTTCAAAATCAATTGTAGCCTATCATTCAAAACTCTTTATTATACCTTGACTTATATTACATCCTAACTTACCACTCTCAAGAGGTTATTTTCCTCTCTTAGGAGAATACTTTCTTTATTTTTTATTTAACCTGACTTACTAATTTTCTTCATCTGTGCTTTACCTCACAAAGAACTTTTTTCTTGAACACCATTTCCTTCTATCAGCAAATCCAACCCAGAAATTTGTAATAAAACCTACTCTAGTCCCACATCTTTTACTGCAGATCTTCTGATTACCATGGCTCATGGTATACATTTAGTGAGGATAATATGTATTACACTGCATTATTCTTGAAAATATTTGCCTCTCAGTATAAAGGGATGCTTTTCCATCCAAGGACATATGACTTGCTTGAACCAATGGAATGTAAATGGAAGCAGTATGTACTACTGATTCTGGTGATGGTTGCAGTTTTGTGAATATACTGAAAACTTTGAATTATGCACATTAGGTGAGTGGATTTTATAGTATGTGAATTGCATCTCAATCTGTTACAAAAATACAACAAACGCAAAATACTAAAATACAATTTAAAGTACATAAAAAGCAATTGAGAGGAGATGATTAATATTTGAGAGTGTAAAAACAGTGAAATATTTCAATGAGAAGACTTATCCAGTGTGAATTTTATGAGATGCTCATTCTAACTTCCATAAGCTACATAATTACTTTTACATTGATTAGCAACATAATAGTATTGGTTTGGATGAACTTCGTCTACAAGTAACAGAAATTCCCAAATGTTGATGGCATAAACATTATTGAAATATAGTATATACTTATCTGGTAGGTAGTCCAGGACAGGTAAGTTGGCACAAAGGGCATCAAGATTCCAGGGGCCTTTTTTTTTTTAATAGCCTTCATGCCCAGTGCTGAGTCCAACACAGAGTCTAATGCAGGGCTTGAACTCACTATTCTGAGATCAAGACCTGAGCTGAGATCAAGAGTCAGATGCTTCACCAATTGAGCAACCCAGGCACTCCAGGTGACTTTTATTTGTTGTCCCATCAGTGTCAACTCCTGCCTTCTACCTTATACTACAAGATGGCTGCTCCGATGCCAGCCATTATACCCATATTCTAGCCCCGATGAAGCAAGAATGGGCAGGACAGAGGCATACCTCCTTTTATGATGATGTTACTCAAAAGCTACACAAAACTATTCGACTTATTCACGTCACCATGCCAAACTGAAAGGGGCACTTGTGGTCTATTTGACTTTGCAATGAGCCCAGCTCACTTTTTTTTTTTAATTCTAGAGAAACAAGAGAGAATCCATGTTTAATGACAACCAAAAGGCAGAATGCCTTTTTACTACTTCCCAAGGAAAAGAACATGTAGGATTCCTACTCTCTCTCTATGAGATTCTATTCTAAATACTTCATGAATCCTAGTACATTTCATTTATGAAGACTGACCAGACTAAGGCAAGGTCACAAATACAACAGGTAACAGGTAGAAAAATGAAGAGTGAATGTGCTTGGTGACACTCGGGTTTGTCCAGGGAAGGAAAGTGGAATGGTGGGGATTGTGGCAAAATGACCTTCATTTGCCCTGCTTATCGGGACAGCTGGTTCTCAGCCTGCAGCTAGTGCAACATTGGAATTTTAAGTTCAAACTTACAAGACATTTCAAATATTTAAAACAAGCCAGACATCAATATCTTATTGAAGTGTGAATTGTACTGGAAATATTTTCTTTCTCAATTTGGGTTTCCATGTTTAAAAACTATTTGTACCTTGCCTGTGGACCACCCATTTGGGATATCTGCTTGAAAACAGTAAGATAATCTATCAGCTCTAAAAAATGGATGGCCCATCAGACTCTGAAAGTGACCATTGTATTGAAAATTATTAGAAAGGGCAGTGAAAATGACGCAAGACTTGTAGCTACAGATTGATCAAGTATCAGAATGCTACCTTTATTGAGCGTCTTCCCATTGTCAGCTCTGTACTCAGCCCTTTTTACACTTGTGATCTCATGTGAAGCTCGACAGGTTTTGGGTTCTTCTCTTTTCTTTTACACGGTGGTAGATGAAAACTGTGGGCCAGAAAGCTTAGTAACATGCCCAAAGACCACACAGCTTGTGAGGGATGAAGCTATGACTTAAATCTGGCCCTGTTAGGTGTCCAAACCCATTATCTTAATCCTCATTTAACACTGTGTGCAATTTCTATGCGTTTTCTGGAACAATACAGGGTACCTTTGTCATAATATGAAAATAGAGATATGATAAGCAGGTATGCAGAATCTCAACATTTCACTTTAAGCGCAGTGTCACTTCTGTCAGACAAACAGCATGGGGGATACAAGTAGAAGGATTAACCAAAGTCTGAAAAGCCTCCAGAGGACCTCAGTGCTCAAAATATCATACATTATCTTTAAACAACATCTGGAGGGCCCTCACGCCATTTATCCCATTAAATAAAAAGGAGATTTTGACGGTTACCATTTTGTGCCTTTAAACCCACACTGGAGCTGTGGAACTTATTTAGCACAGGTGTTTAATTGTGATAAATTTGAGACAGTCCCTGTATTCAATGGTCCTCAAACTAACACTACCATCTGGGTAGAGAAGGGTAGGGGCTTCCTGTCAACAAACCTGCTTATAAAGTTTCAAGGGCGGTGGCCTATTAGGAAATCCACAGGGGTAGATCAGGAGGTTGGGCGTGCATGAAGGGAGCAGAGTATTTAAACTTTCCCCAGGATGGCAAAATACTGCGGGAGATGAACATGAAGGTATTGTGCTTATTATCTTTTTGATAATCTATTTCTTTTTTCAAAGCAATATTAAAAATTAAAAACACTTGGGTATCTTGGCGAGCGAGAGATTCCTTTGCCATTTTGTGTGTTAAGGGGAAATTATATTGGTTGCTTTTGGCCAATCTTCCTGCTTACTGAGAGCGCACAAATGTTATTGTGGTCTGCAACTAGAAATCAGTGTGTTTTAGCTAACCAATAATGAATTAAGAGAGGGGATTCTGCTTTCAGCTTATGGGAAGTAATGAGGACTGGATTTATTTTCTCACCTGAAACAATGGAAAAACCAGACAAAATATATGAGTTGATGTTTTTCAAGATATTAAACATCAGGCAGTGAAGGAAAGTGCTTGCAGAAACAGAGGGGGAAAAAAAATAAGATGAGTTCTACCAGCTGGTAAAACAGCTGACTGACTTGAGAAAGGTTTGAGGCCACAACACAAGGCAGGTAAACTGGGGCAGAATCTGGTGGACTCCTAGTTGAAGAAACAGAGCAGAGAGCCTAGGAACATCAAAGCTGCTAAAATTAGCAGGGTACTAAGGAGTAAAGGGCTACACAGAGACTGTTTTCAAGAACTGGAGAAGATATCAAATACTGAGTAGAGGACTGATCTATGCAGTATGTTACCAGAAACCTGGTAAAAACCACACAAAAGGACTAGAAAAAATAGTGCATAGAGCACCAAGTCAGGGTTATGAATAGGGTCTGTTCTCTCTAGCCATATTGGAAAAACTCATAATTCATAGTGCATTGGGTGGAGTCCTCAGAAGGGTCTTGGCTTAGTAACGTGTAATAATCAGACTTCACTAAATACCGCTCTTGTCCTGTCTCACAAATCTTAAAAAGGAAACTGAAAGAAAAAAAAATGTTTCCAAATAACTAAACTTCATCACAAAACATATTTCAATAATATTTATATAAATAGAAAATATCCAACACCCAATAAGATAATGGCAACAGTGCCTGGTGTCTTCTCAAAACTTATCAGGAATCCAAAGATGCAGGAAAAAAAAAGACAATTATGAGGAGAAAAATCAAATGATCAAAATTGAACCGGAACTGACAGAAGTGTTGAAATTAGCAGACACAGACATTCAACAGTTAGTTCAACTCTATTTTTGGCATTTGAAAGTTAGATAGGACATGGAAGGTCTGTAGTTTTTTTTTTTTTAAGACTCAAATTTAACTTCTAGAAACCCAAACTGTAATGTCTGAGAT
The DNA here is from genome assembly GCF_022837055.1 of Prionailurus viverrinus. Taxonomy (NCBI): domain Eukaryota; kingdom Metazoa; phylum Chordata; class Mammalia; order Carnivora; family Felidae; genus Prionailurus; species Prionailurus viverrinus. The sequence goes on from NC_062562.1 coordinate 40,522,989, forward strand.
GAAAAATAAAATGAGTGGTATTAGTGGATGGTTCAACATTGCAGGACAAAAGTGAACTTGAAGACATAGCAATGGAAAGTACCAAGATAAAATACACAGAGAAAAATAATTTTAAAAAAATGAACAGAGCATTATTCAGCTGTGGGGCAATTTTCAGCAGCCCAATATATGTGTTATTGGAGTTCTTGTAAAAGCAAAAGGTAGAAGAGGGAAAAAATTGAATATATAATGTCTAAATATTTCCAAATGTGATGAAAATGGTAAAACCATAGATCCAAGAAATTCTATGAACCTCCCACAAGAGAAACATGGAGAGAATTATACCAAGGCACACCATAATCCTGTTGCTTAAAAGTAGCAAATAAAACAAAAAGTCTTAAAAGCAGCCAGAGGAAAAAAGATGTATTATATACAGAGAAGTAAAATGAGGAAACAGCATATTTTTCTTTGAAAGTATTACACGTGAAAAAACAGAGCAACATTTGCAAAATACTGAAAGAAAAGAAGGGAAAAAACACAACTGTCAACCTAGACTATAGAACTATATCCAGTAAAATTATCTTTTAAAAATGAAAGTCCAATAGAGATGTTGAAGACATACAAAAGCTGAAACAATAAATACACTATCAGCAGAACTGCACTACAAGAAATGTTAAAGGAAGTCCACTAGGCAGAAGGAAAATGAGAGCAGATGGAAATATGAATGGGTACAAAGGAATAAAGGGTACAGGATATGCCCGCTACATGGGTAAATATGCAAGTTATTTTTCTTACTCTTTAAACCTCTTAAAAAATTTTTTTTAACTTTTATTTATTTTTGAAAGATACAGAGACAGAATGCAAGTGGATTAGGGGCAGAGAGAGAGGGAGACACAGAAGCAGAAGCAGGCTCCAGGCTCTGAGATATCAGTACAGAGCCTGATGTGGGCTCGAACTCACGAACCGTGAAATCATGACCTGAACCGAAGTCGGAGGCTCAACAGAATGAGCCACCCAGGTGCCCCTCTTTAAATCTATTTAAATGATAATTAACTGGTGCAACAAAATAATCACAATGGGGTGTTGGGTTTATACCATTTATAAAAGTAAAATGTGTGACAACAGTAACACAAAGGCTAAAAGGAGAGAAAATGAAGTATATAATTATAACGTTTTTAACATGTGAAATGGAGCATAATCACTTGAAGTTAAACAGCAGTGAATTAAATATGTAGTAGAAGTCCTAAAGCAACCAATAAAATATCCTCTCCCTCAAATTTTCAGCTAATAAACTGATAAAAGAGACAAAGCATGTTTTAAAAGAGTAAGCAATTGATCAAAAAGAAGGAAGAAAATATAGGAAAGAAAGCACAAAGCAGGTATTTCAAATGGAAAATAATGAGCAAGATGAAACATCTCAATGTAATCACATGAATGTAGAAATGCCTCTAATCTCCAATTATAATGCAGAGATTGTCAAATTGGTGAAAGGAATCAGAGCCAACCATGAGCTGCTGGCAGGGAATGCACTTTAAATATATAGAGATACATAAGTTAACATTAAAAGGATGGTCAAAGATATACCATGCTAACATTAATCAAAGGAAAGCTGAAGTGTATGTACTAAAATCAGACAATTAGGTTTCAGAGCAAAAAATATTCCAAGGATAAAGAAGGTCGTTTCATAATGATAAAGGGGTCAACTCATCAAGCAGCCACAAAATAATCCAAAACATTTATGTACCTAATAATAGAGCTTCAAAGCAAATGAAGCAAAAATTATAGAACTGCAAAGAGAAATAGACAAATCCATAACTATAATGGGAGATTTAATACGACTGCCTGATAATTGAAAATTGCAATCAAAATGCCAGCAGGCTTTTTTGGAAATTGGCAAAATTATTCTAAAATGTATATGGAAATGTAAAGAACCTAGAATAGCCAAAACAACTTTGAAAAAGAACAAAGTTAAGGTGGCTAACAACACCTGATTTAAACACATTAAAAAGCTACAGCGATTAAGACATTGTTGTAGTAGCATTAAGTGAGAGAAATGGGTCAATGGTAAAAGAGTAGAGATTTCAGAAATACATCCATGCATATAAAGACAATTGATTTTTGTCAAAGGTACAGTGCGTTCACTGACGGGAGAATGGTTTTTTCATCAAATCATGCTGGAACACTTGGATATCTATGACAATGTCTTATGTTGAACCATAGGCTAAACCTAAAACAATAAAGTCTCTCAATGAATACATGATAGAAAATCTTTATGTCTTTGGGTTAGACAGACATTTCTTAGATATAACACCAAAAGCATGATTGGAAAATTAAAAAATTGATCATTCTAAATTTAAATATGTTTTCAAAAGAAGTGTTAAGGGGATGAAAAGACAAGCCACAGGTTGGGAAAACATATTTGCAAACGGCATATCTCATTAAGGATTTGTATGCAAAATACATAAATGATTCTCAACAATGAGAAAACAACCTGATTTGAAATATCAATAAAAAATATAAACAAACTTCAGCAAATAAAATATACAAATTGCAAGCAGGCACATGACATGATATGTAACATCATCAGTCATTAGAAAAATGCAAATTAAAGCCACAGTGATGTATCAATACACACCGTTTAGAATGGCTGCAATTAAAAAGTCTTTCCATCATAAGTGAAAGTGAAGCAAGTGGAATTCTCACCCACTGCTGGTGAGAATGGAAAATTAACCAACCTCCTTGGAAAATAGTTTGGCAAGATCTTAAATTTCTTTTTAAATTAAAAAAAATTAAAAAAAATTTTTTTTGTGTGTGAAAAATTTAAACATACCCCTTCCAGCTAATCCAGCCATTCCTCTCAGGGTATTTACTTAAGAGATATCCTAGCATATGTTAATACATCTACATTCATAACAGCTTTCTTTGCAATAGTCCAAAACTGTAAATAATCTAAATGCCCATCCATGGATGAACTAATAAATTGTTATATATTCATACAGTGGAATACAACTCAGCAATAACAAGAAATGAACTATTGATAAATGCAGCAACATGGATGAATCTCAAATAATTAATGCTGAGTCAAAGACAAATAAAAAGCATTTACATTCTTTACTACAAATGATGTTTGGAAAACAATATGTATGTGCAAAAGAATGAAATCAAACCGTTATCTTACACCACATGCAAAAAGTAACTCAAATGCATCAAAGACCTAAACATGAGAGCAAAAACTATAAAACTCATAGAAGAAAACATAGGGGAAAAGTTCCATGATATTGCATTTGGCAGTGATTTCCTGGATCTGACACCAAAAGCACAGGCAAAAGAAAGAAATAGATATATTGGATGTTATAAAAAATAAAAACCTTTTTGCATCAAAAGACACTATCAACATAGTGAAAAAAATGACCCATGAGTCAGAGAAAGTACTGGCAGATCATATATCTGATAAGGGATTAATATCTTAAATATATACTGTAAAACCTTGTGAGCAATAATTTCTTCCAGAAACATTCTTATAATCCATTGGCTAAGTTGTGATCATGTGGCATTCAGCATCACATACTACATGTATTGGAAGACATGGTTCATTTACCAAGTAAGTTAAAATTTATTAGAAATGTTTTCTCATCTTGCAGAACACTTGCAGAACAAATTACTCACAATCCAAGGTTTTACTGCGTATATGTATGTATGTATAGATATATATAGATTTTTTTTTTTAATTTGAAATAGTACACAAGCAAGGGAGAGGGGCAGAAGAAGAGAGAGAGAGAATCTTAAGCAGGCTCCACATTCATCATGGAGCCCGATGTGGGGCCTGATGTTACCACCCTGATATCATGACCTGAGGCAAAATCAAGAATCAGATGCCCAACAGACTGAGCCACCCAGGGGCCCCAATATCCTGAATATATAATGAACTTCTACAACTCTACAATAAAAAACAAATAACCTGATTTAAAACTGAGCAATGGACATGAACATTTATGTGAATATGCAAAGAACATTTAAAAATGGCCAAAAAGCTCATGAAAAAATGTTTGATATCCCTAATCATTAAGTAAATGCATACTGAAACCACAATAAGATACCATTTCATACCCATTGGGTTGGCTATTATAAAACCAAATACAAATAGCAAATAAAATATGTTGGAGAGGATGTGGAAAAAGTGGAACCCTTGTGTACTGTTGATGTGAATATAAAATGGTGCAGATGCTATGGAAAATAGTATGAAGATTCCTCAAAAAATTAAGCACAATTATCATAAGATCCAGCAACTGAACTTCTGGATATATACCAAAAAAACCCTGAAAGCAGAAACTCGAACAGGTATCTGTCCACTTAGGCTCATAGCAGCATTATTCATAATAGCCAAAAGATGGAAGAACCCAAGTATCCATGAGCAGATGAACAGATCAACAGAATGTGATATATCCATTGAATCCAACAACGAAATATTGTTCAGTCTTAGAATGAAATTCTGAAACATGTTACAACATGGATAAACCCAGAACACATTCTGATCAATTAAATAAGCCAGTCACAAAAGGCCAAATATTGTGTGGGCCACTTATATGAGTTATCTAGAAGTAGTCCAATGCATAGAAACAAAAAATAGAATGATGGTTAAGGAGTGAGGAAAAAGAGCAGAGTTTCTGTTAGTGAAGAGGAAGAAAGCTTTGGAGATGGATGGTAGTGATAGTTGCACATCCATGTGAATGCATTTAATGCACAAAAACTACACTTAAAATGGTATAAGTAATTTTGTTATCTTTTTTTTTTTTTTTTTTTATGAAATTTATTGACAAATTGGTTTCCATACAACACCCAGTGCTCATCCCAAAAGGTGCCCTCCTCAATACCCATCACCCACCCTCTCCTCCCTCCCACCCCCCATCAACCCTCAGTTTGTTCTCAGTTTTTAAGTCTCTTATGCTTTGGCTCTCTCCCATTCTAACCTCTTTTTTTTTTTTTTTTTCCCTTCCCCTCCCCCATGGGTTCCTGTGAAGTTTCTCAGGATCCACATAAGAGTGAAACCATATGGTATCTGTCTTTCTCTGTATGGCTTATTTCACTTAGCATCACACTCTCCAGTTCCATCCACGTTGCTACGAAAGGCCATATTTCATTTTTTCTCATTGCCACGTAATATTCCATTGTGTATATAAACCACAATTTCTTTATCCATTCATCAGTTGATGGACATTTAGGCTCTTTCCATAATTTGGCTATTGTTGAGAGTGCTGCTATGAACATTGGGGTACACGTGGCCCTATGCATCAGTGCTCCTGTATCCCTTGGATAAATTCCTAGCAGTGCTAGTGCTGGGTCATAGGGTAGGTCTATTTTTAATTTTCTGAGGATCCTCCACACTGCTTTCCAGAGCGGCTGCACCAATTTGCATTCCCACCAACAGTGCAAGAGGGTTCCCGTTTCTCCACATCCTCTCCAGCATCTATAGTCTCCGGATTTGTTCATTTTGGCCACTCTGACTGGCGTGAGGTGATACCTGAGTGTGGTTTTGATTTGTATTTCCCTGATAAGGAGCGACGCTGAACATCTTTTCATGTGCCTGTTGGCCATCCGGATGTCTTCTTTAGAGAAGTGTCTATTCATGTTTTCTGCCCATTTCTTCACTGGGTTATTTGTTTTTCGGGTGTGGAGTTTGGTGAGCTCTTTATAGATTTTGGATACTAGCCCTTTGTCCGATATGTCATTTGCGAATATCTTTTCCCATTCCGTTGGTTGCCTTTTAGTTTTGTTGGTTGTTTCCTTGGCTGTGCAGAAGCTTTTTATCTTCATAAGGTCCCAGTAATTCACTTTTGCTTTTAATTCCCTTGCCTTTGGGGATGTGTCCAGTAAGAGATTGCTACGGCTGAGGTCAGAGAGGTCTTTTCCTGCTTTCTCCTCTAAGGTTTTGATGGTTTCCTGTCTCACATTTAGGTCCTTTATCCATTTTGAGTTTATTTTTGTGAATGGTGTGAGAAAGTGGTCTAGTTTCAACCTTCTGCATGTTGCTGTCCAGTTCTCCCAACACCATTTGTTAAAGAGGCTGTCTTTTTTCCATTGGATGTTCTTTCCTGCTTTGTCAAAGATGAGTTGGCCATACGTCTGTGGGTCTAGTTCTGGGGTTTCTATTCTATTCCATTGGTCTATGTGTCTGTTTTGGTGCCAATACCATGCTGTCTTGATGATGACAGCTTTGTAGTAGAGGCTAAAGTCTGGGATTGTGATGCCTCCTGCTTTGGTCTTCTTCTTCAAAATTCCTTTGGCTATTCGGGGCCTTTTGTGGTTCCATATGAATTTTAGGATTGCTTGTTCTAGTTTCGAGAAGAATGCTGGTGCAATTTTGATTGGGATTGCATTGAATGTGTAGATAGCTTTGGGTAGTATTGACATTTTGACAATATTTATTTTTCCAATCCATGAGCAGGGAATGTCTTTCCATTTCTTTAAATCTTCTTCAATTTCCTTCATAAGCTTTCTATAATTTTCAGCATACAGATCCTTTACATCTTTGGTTAGATTTATTCCTAGGTATTTTATGCTTCTTGGTGCAATTGTGAATGGGATCAGTTTCTTTATTTGTCTTTCTGTTGCTTCATTGTTAGTGTATAAGAATGCAACTGATTTCTGTACATTGATTTTGTATCCTGCAACTTTGCTGAATTCCTGTATCAGTTCTAGCAGACTTTTGGTGGAGTCTATCGGATTTTCCATGTATAATATCATGTCATCTGCAAAAAGCGAAAGCTTGACTTCATCTTTGCCAATTTTGATGCCTTTGATTTCCTTTTGTTGTCTGATTGCTGATGCTAGAACTTCCAACACTATGTTAAACAGCAGCAGTGAGAGTGGGCATCCTTGTCGTGTTCCTGATCTCAGGGAAAAAGCTCTCAGTTTTTCCCCATTGAGGATGATGTTAGCTGTGGGCTTTTCATAAATGGCTTTTATGATCTTTAAGTATGTTCCTTCTATCCCGACTTTCTCAAGGGTTTTTATTAAGAAAGGGTGCTGGATTTTGTCGAAGGCCTTTTCTGCATCGATTGACAGGATCATATGGTTCTTCTCTTTTTTTTTGTTAATGTGATGTATCACGTTGATTGATTTGCGAATGTTGAACCAGCCCTGCATCCCAGGAGTGAATCCCACTTGATCATGGTGAATAATTCTTTTTATATGCCGTTGAATTCGATTTGCTAGTAACTTATTGAGAATTTTTGCATCCATATTCATCAGGGATATTGGCCTGTAGTTCTCTTTTTTGACTGGGTCTCTGTCTGGTTTAGGAATCAAAGTAATACTGGCTTCATAGGATGAGTCTGGAAGTTTTCCTTCCCTTTCTATTTCTTGGAATAGCTTGAGAAGGATAGGTATTATCTCTGCTTTAAACGTCTGGTAGAACTCCCCTGGGAAGCCATCTGGTCCTGGACTCTTATTTGTTGGGAGATTTTTGATAACCGATTCAATTTCTTCGCTGGTTATGGGTCTGTTCAAGCTTTCTATTTCCTCCTGATTGAGTTTTGGAAGAGTGTGGTTGTTCAGGAATTTGTCCATTTCTTCCAGGTTGTCCAGTTTGTTGGCATATAATTTTTCATAGTATTCCCTGATAATTGTTTGTATCTCTGAGGGATTAGTTGTAATAATTCCATTTTCATTCATGATTTTATCTATTTGGGTCATCTCCCTTTTCTTTTTGAGAAGCCTGGCTAGAGGTTTGTCAATTTTGTTTATTTTTTCAAAAAACCAACTCTTGGTTTCGTTGATCTGCTCTACAGTTTTTTTAGTTTCTATATTGTTTATTTCTGCCCTGATCTTTATTATTTCTCTTCTTCTGCTGGGCTTAGGCTGCCTTTGCTGTTCTGCTTCTAGTTCCTTTAGGTGTGCTGTTAGATTTTGTATTTGGGATTTTTCTTGTTTCTTGAGATAGGCCTGGATTGCAATGTATTTTCCTCTCAGGACTGCCTTTGCTGCGTCCCAAAGCGTTTGGATTGTTGTATTTTCATTTTCGTTTGTTTCCATATATTTTTTAATTTCTTCTCTAATTGCCTGGTTGACCCACTCATTCGTTAGTAGGGTGTTCTTTAACCTCCATGCTTTTGGAGGTTTTCCAGACTTTTTTCTGTGGTTGATTTCAAGCTTCATAGCATTGTGGTCTGAAAGTAAGCATGGTATAATTTCAATTCTTGTCAACTTATGAAGGGCTGTTTTGTGACCCAGTATATGATCTATCTTGGAGAATGTTCCATGTGCACTCGAGAAGAAAGTATATTCTGTTGCTTTGGGATGCAGAGTTCTAAATATATCTGTCAAGTCCATCTGATCCAATGTCTCATTCAGGGCCCTTGTTTCTTTATTGACCGTGTGTCTAGATGATCTATCCATTTCTGTAAGTGGTGTATTAAAGTCCCCTGCAATTACCACATTCTTATCAATAAGGTTGCTTATGTTTATGAGTAATTGTTTTATATATTTGGGGGCTCCGGTATTCGGTGCATAGACATTTATAATTGTTAGCTCTTCCTGATGGATAGACCCTGTAACTATTATATAATGTCCTTCTTCATCTCTTGTTACAGCCTTTAATTTAAAGTCTAGTTTGTCTGATATAAGTATGGCTACTCCAGCTTTCTTTTGGCTTCCAGTCGCATGATAAATAGTTCTCCATCCCCTCACTCTCAATCTAAAGGTGTCCTCAGGTCTAAAATGAGTCTCTTGTAGACAGCAAATAGATGGGTCTTGTTTTTTTATCCATTCTGATACCCTATGTCTTTTGGTTGGCGCATTTAATCCATTTACATTCAGTGTTATTATAGAAAGATACGGGTTTAGAGTCATTGTGATGTCTGTATGTTTTATGCTTGTAGTGATGTCTCTGGGACTTTGTCTCACAGGGTCCCCCTTAGGATCTCTTGTAGGGCTGGTTTAGTGGTGACAAATTCCTTCAGTTTTTGTTTGTTTGGGAAGACCTTTATCTCTCCTTCTATTCTAAATGACAGACTTGCTGGATAAAGGATTCTCAGCTGCATATTTTTTCTGTCTAGCACCCTGAAAATCTCGTGCCAATTCTTTCTGGCCTGCCAAGTTTCAAAAGAGAGATCAGTCAGGAGTCTTATAGGCCTCCCTTTATATGTGAGGGCACGCTTACCCCTTGCTGCTTTCAGAATTTTCTCTTTATCCTTGTATTTTGCCAGTTTCACTATGATATGTCGTGCAGAAGATCGATTCAAGTTACGTCTGAAGGGAGTTCTCTGTGCCTCTTGGATTTCAATGCCTTTTTCCTTCCCCAGTTCAGGGAAGTTCTCAGCTATGATTTCTTCAAGTACCCCTTCAGCACCTTTCCCTCTCTCTTCCTCCTCTGGGATACCAATTATGCGTATATTATTTCTTTTTAGTGTATCACTTAGTTCTCTAATTTTCCCCTCATACTCCTGGATTTTTTTATCTCTCTTTTTCTCAGCTTCCTCTTTTTCCATAACTTTATCTTCTAGTTCACCTATTCTCTCCTCTGCCTCTTCAAGCCGAGCTGTGGTGGTTTCCATTTTGTTATGCATTTCGTTTAAAGCGTTTTTCAGCTCCTTGTGACTGTTCCTTAGTCCCTTGATCTCTGTAGCAAGAGATTCTCTGCTGTCCTGTATACTGTTTTCAAGCCCAGCGATTAATTTTATGACTATTATTCTAAATTCACTTTCTGTTATGTTATTTAAATCCTTTTTGATCAGCTCATTAGCTGTTGTTATTTCCTGGAGATTCTTCTGAGGGGAGTTCTTCCGCTTGGTCATTTTGGATAGTCCCTGGAGTGGTGCGGACCTGCAGGGCACTTCCCCTGTGCTGTAGTGTATAACTGGAGTTGGTGGGCGGGGCCGCAGTCAGACCTGATGTCTGTCCCCAGCCCACCGCTGGGGCCACGGTCAGACTGGTGTGTGCCTTCTCTTCCCCTCACCTAGGGGCGGGATTCACTGTGGGGTGGTGTGGCTCGTCTGGGCTACTTGCACCGTGCCAGGCTTGTGATGCTGGGGATCTGGCGTATTAGCTGGGGTGGGTAGGCAAGGTGCTCGGGGGCAGGAGGGGCAGGCTTAGATCGCTTCTCCTTAGGTGATCCACTTCAGGAGGGGCCCTGTGGCAGCGGGAGGGAGTCAGATCCACTGCCGGAGGTTTGGCTCCGCCGAAGCGCAGAGTTGGGTGTTTGCGCGGAGCGAGCAAGTTCCCCGGCAGGAACAGGTTCTCTTTGGGATTTCGGCTGGGGGATGGGCGGGGGAGATGGCGCTGGCGAGCGCCTTTGTTCCCCACCAAACTGAGCTCTGTTGTCAGGGGGCTCAGCAGCTCTCCCTCCCTTTGTCCTCCAGCCTTCCCGCTTTCCGAGCAGAGCTGTTAACTTATGACCTCCCAGACGCTAAGTCGCGCTTGTTGTGGGAACACAGTCCGTCAGGCCCCTCCGCTTTTGCAAGCCAGACTCGGTGGCTGTGCTTGGCCGGCGAGCCGCCCCTCCGCCCCGGCTCCCTCCCACCAGTCCGTGGAGCGCGCACCGCCTCGCCGCCCTTCCTACCCTCTTCCGTGGGCCTCTCGTCTGCGTTTGGCTCCGGCGACTCCGTTCTGCTAATCCTCTGGCGGTTTTCTGGGTTATTTAGGCAGATGTAGATGGAATCTAAGTGATCAGCAGGACGTGTGGTGAGCCCAGCGTCCTCCTAAGCCGCCATCTTGCCGCCGACCCCAATTTTGTTATCTTTTACAATTTTTTTAAAGAAGGACATGCTCTATGACTCAAACCAGTCTACACATTGGTAGAAAGCAGATCATTGGTAGGCTAGGAATGTGGGATGGGGAATTATGGAAGAGAGGGATTATAAAAGGGGCTCCTCTGTGGATGATGAGTATGTTTCTTTACTTGGTAGTGGTGACACTTTCACGGTTGTATACATATCCAAACTTATACAACTGCAAACCTTACACGTATGAAGCATATTATGTATCAACCACACTCCAATAGACCAGTTAAATTGATTAAGAATAAGTTGACTTTGAATCACAGATATAAATGTAAGGGCTAAAAGTATAAAACTCCTAGAATACATAGAGATAATTTTTTATGACTTTGGCCTTGGCAAAGGATTCTTAGATATGACACCAAAATGATCAATGAATTAAAAAAGAGGTAATTAAACATCATCAAAACTCAAAACTTTTCACCTCAAAGGAGACCATCAAGTAAAAAGACAGCCCAGTGAATGGGAGAATATGTTTGCAGATTATACAATCAGTAAGAGACTCATGTCCACAATATAAAGAATCCTCATAACCCAATAATAAAAAGATAACTAACCCAATTAAAAACTGGGCAAATGACCTGAGTTGACATTTCTCTGAAACATCCAAGTGGCTTACAAACAAATGAAAAGATATTGGACATCATCAGTCATCAGGGAGATGCACATCCAAACCAGAGTAAGACACCACTTGCACAGATTAGGGTGGCTGAAATCAACAAGTCAGATAACAATAAATATTGTTAAGGATGTAAAGTGTATGCAAAATAGTGGTGGGAACGTAAAATGGTGCAGTCACTTTGGAAAACACTCCAGCAATTCCTCCAATAATGAAACAGAGAGTTATCTTTTGACCCAGCAATTCTACTCCTAGAAATGAAAACATGTCCACACAAAAATTCATATGTGAATGTTTATATAAGCTTTGTTCATAATAGCCAAAAGGCAGAAACAACACAAATATCCATGAATGAATGAATGGATAAATAAAATGTAATATTACGTAATATTATGCAGCCACAAAAAGTAAGGTAGCATTGATCTATGTTACAACAGATGAATCTTGGAAACTTCATACTAAATGAAAAAAGCCATTCACAAAAAACTACATACTCTATGAGTCTATCTGTGTAAAATGTCCTGAACATGGGAATGTATAGAGAAACTAGATTCGTGGCTACTTAGGGCAACCTAAGTGTCATGGGGATTGGGTAGTGATAGCTAAGGGGTACAGCCTTTCTTTGTGAGGTGATAAATTGTTCTAAAATTCACTATAATGATGGTTACACATACTGTGAAAAAAACTAAAAACAAATGAATTATGCACCTTACAGGGGTGAATTGTATGCTATGTGCCTTACATCTTAATAAAGCAATTTTCCAAAAGAGTAAGCACACTTGTATGTTAACATATTCATGATAAAATGTGGTTCTGCCTCTTTCTGTCTCTCTAAGAGGAGATGATCCTAAATATAGTTTCACCAGTCAGGATGTGGTAGTTGATGCTGTGGTAACAAACAAACCTAAAACCTCATAAACTTAAAATGGTAAAGATCTGTTTTCACTCACATGTCCATCACTACTTGGCTGGAAGCTCAGTTTTCACCCTCATTCCAGGATCCAGGCTGCTGGAATTGCCACAGAATGAACCGTTGTCTGGAAGAAGGAAGAAGAGAACTCTGGAGGGTCTCAATCTAATAGCTAGAGGCTCTGCCTTAAAGTTCTGTCACTTCTGCTCACAACTCATTGGCTGAAAGTAGTTACATGTCCTCTTCTCGCCAAGTGGAACCACAAAACTCAACTCCCCTTTTTCCCATAGTGTTGAGAGTGTTGATCTCTGCCATAGAGATAATATTCATGAAGGATTTACTATGTATCACAAGCTGCTCTAAAGCCTTCTGTATATCATCTCACAACTCACCACTGCCCCCCCAAAAAATCTTTTTAAATGGACACTATTATTATCCTCTACCCCAGTATTTTACAGAAGAAAAAAATTAAGGCATAGGAGATATTCCTGAAGTTAGTAAATTAACTAGTAATTGGTATTTGAATCCAGACACGGGCACCAGACCTACATTCTTACTTCAACACAATGTTGCCAGCAGCTATTCTCATATTTTCCTTCCTCCTACTGAGACACAAATCTATCACAAAGTCCAAAAAGGTGTGAGAAAACTGCACTAGCAGCATAGATTATTAAATGACAACCGATTAGAATTCAGATCCCCCAGTTTCTGTCCAGTGTCTTTTGAGTAGATGGATGGTTTTCCCACTGTCCTCAGTAAAGCCGGGAGTTCAGAGAAGCTTCAAACAGAGCATCTCTGCTTTATCCTTTATGCTTCCTCCACATGTTTACATTTATTTCTTGGCTGACAAAAATAAAGTTGGGAAAACTACACTTCTCCACTAGTGTCTCCATTCCTGATAATCCAAGAGACAAACCCTCTGCAAAACAGCTTCACACCAATGTATACACCAGTCTCCTTTTCTATTTTGGTAGTTAAAATGCTTACTTTAGGGGGCACCTGGATGGCTCAAGCATCCGACTCTTGATTTCAGCTCAGGTCAGGATCTCATGGTCGTGAGATCGAGCCCTGTGTCAGGCTCTGCACTGACAGCACAGAGACTGTCTGTCTTTCTGCCAGTCTCCTGTTTGTGCACTCTCTCTCAAAATAAATAAATAAACATTTAAAAAAATGCTTACTTGTACATCACGGTAAGGGCAACTGTTTTGATAAACACTATTATCATGTGCAGCATTGATGAAAGCAGATACTAACTTGGAAAAATTTTTAAATATACAAATCATACAAGGGCATCATTAAGTATAGGAGATAGGACTTAGCAGTGAGTTATATCCACAAGAACCCGGCTCAAGAAAACCAGGGCTTAGGAATGGCACCTTTGATCTTTCTGTACAGCATGTTTCCCAGTCTTCAAAGCATTAGTGCTGTCTGCAAGGCCTATAACAGTGCCAGCCATGTAGATGATGTCTTATATTACTTGCTGCTGAATGACTGAGCACTTGGGGATTATTCAAAGGAAGGCTTTTAGGGTCACCAGGAAATGAAATCAATGGGATGGATAAAGACACAATTCTAGCGCACCACTAAAGAAACTACATTATCCTTACATTCTTAGTGTTTCTAGCAATATGGATCCTGTTAATTATTCCAAGTCAGAGCAGACATTTGAACAGGTTGATCTCAACTGAGAAATTTGGACTGCACTCCTGGCATAAATTGGTACAGTGAGGGCCCACCAGGAGAAAAAAAAATGGCACCCTTCCCAAAAAGCATGCAAAAGAGAAATGTCTTTTTTAAGTTGGGGTTCCTAAGCACCCCTCCTCCTTAGCAGTAGGAACAAGTCTAATGTGATAATAACCTCTCTCTGGGGTGGCATCTTGAAAGGAAACAAGCTTCCCAGTTCTATGACCTGTTGGAAGAGAGATCCCAGCAGGGATCGGGAGTCTTGGGGAGTGCCCTCCAGCACTGTGAAATCTTTGAAGAGACCCAACTTTGAAGAGTGACTTTCTCCCAGATACTGTGAGCATGCATACACAATTAGGGAGAAAACCACCTAACTCTGATTTCCAAAACCCATCTCAACTTTACTCTAGATCTCTCCTTTGATAAAAGCTGCCCAAACCCCTTCAGAGAGTTTTGTGAGGCAGTGAGGGAGACCAGAGAAAGACCATTTTCATCAGGCCGTTATTACGGGAATGCTGCCAATGGGAAAAATAATGGGCAAAGAAGGAAAAATTCTGATTATCTGACCAAGAGGCATGAAGCATCTGTGGCTTGGGGCCAAGACATGGAAGGGAAATTAAAGGATAAAATAAATCAAAGATGTTGTCACTTTACCATGTGTTTGAAGGAGAGAATGCTGCCTGCTTGTGCTGTCCCAAGGTTTTCTGCAAGTAACATATTTTGAGTTCATTTTTAGCTCATTAACACAATTTTCTTTCAAGTGTTTTAACATTCACATTTCAATTCAACTTGAACTTCTCTCCCTCCTTTATTTTTTATTTTTTATTTATTTATTTATTTTTTTGGCCAGTGGTAATTTGAGCATTCTCTATGGGACCTTTCAGTTATCTTGGAGGCTTTTCCCTTGACAAAGATAAAACAGAAAGACTTCAAAAGACTTTAGAATCAAGGGGATGTCACCTTTCATATGGGGAAGGAGAACAAGTTCAAAGCTGAGCTCATATAGGGCTGTCCTTCAGAATTACAAATAACAGTCACCAATGCTGAGCATGTGGGATAATTATAATAATTTTATTAATAGTACAAACATTTCTCAAATATCACTCTATTCCAGGAATTTGCAGTCCAACTTATATTCATGATCTCACTTAATTTGGATGAGCAACATGGTGGTCTGCTTTCTAAAGCATTCCACTCAATTTAAATGGCTTTCCAAACAAGAAGTAATTTGGAAATTATTTTATGGTTTACAGATGTTAGTTACCAATGTGATATGCATGTCGTGGGGTCATATTTTAATATATCAACCAATGTGTTTTTCATTCCCATAATTCCATTTTATCCTTTGGCCATCCTCCATGCAAGCAAGATTACAATGTGCTCAAGGCCTTGAAGCACAGTTAGTACAACAGTCAAGGAAAGCATTGGATTTTTGAGCTTTGAAAGCCCTGCAGATCTGACAACATAAACAATAGATGTGGGAGAATAATTAAGAGGCACCTCTTCCACCTCCAGGCCGGAAGCCAGACAGCTTTCATCTCTGTGATCTCGAGAAGCAACCCTGGATTTAACTCCTGGGTAGGGTACGGGGGAAACCTCAGGTTAACCTGGAGAGGGCTGAGAACTTATAAGACCTGTGCTTTTTTCCCTGGTCCACCCTGGGGAAATGACCCATCATGTACAGCATCTTCACCCTCAGCACGGTTTGGGAGCTTTAATGTAGAGATGGTTACAGGGCATATCCAGGCAGGTGAGCCTGAGTCGTCATCAGAAATTTCCTCTAGGTTTCATATGGCTTCCAGGAGAAGCCAAATGTTTCTCTCATCTCTGGGCGGTCATGCAAATAGCAGAGAGGAAGCCAACCCAGAAGGCCTCAGGGTGAGGATGGAAAAGGATGAGCAGAAAAGACTTAACAGAAATGCAGACACTTTAGGGCATACCGGGGTGGGCAGGAGATACCATCTTAACTACATACCTTAGTACTGTGTCCTCTTCCTCTCTCTGGCATACAGGCTCAACTCAGAGCGATATATTGATTGAAATGACCCTTGAATGATTGGAATTCATTCTCTGCTTCCTGGAAGAGTGAGCACTTGAAAGAAGTACCAAGCTGAGTTGTACCAAAATAAGGAAAGCTGTGTTTCTGCACACTGGGTATTCACACCTGCACACATCCCTGTTTCCTGCTGGCTCGGGGCTCAAGGGTGATGTGTGCGAGAGGAATTAGCCATCTTGTCCATTAACCCCTGAGGGAAGTAGGGTAAATTGTATTACCTTTCTGAGTTTCGGTTCCCTCATCTGCTGAGCAAGAGAACTGGGCTGATAGAAAATGTCCTGTGGAAGGGCCTCAGGGGTTTCCTGGAATAGTAAAGGAAGGTCACTTTGTGGGACCACCTTCAAGATTCCCCTGCAGCAATCATAGAAGATTATTAAATACAGAGAATAAACTGAGTGTTGCTGGAGGGGAGGTGGGTGGTAAATGGGTGATAGGTATGAAGGAGGGCACTTGGTAGGATGAGCACTGTGTGTTCTAGGTGATGAATCACTAAATTTTACTCCCGAAACATTTTTACAGTATAGGTTAACTTGGATTTAAATAAAATGTAACATAAATCAATCAATCAATCAATCAATCAGCAACAACAACAGATTCCCCTGCAGCAGCCTGTAACTGGGGAAGGTAGGTTTTAATCTGATTTGGTTTTTTTCTTTATGTATCAGAATGAAAATACTGAGAGCAGAGTTCATGGTTCTCATTTCATGGCATGTTTTCATCATAGGGTCATTCCTGATGTTTTTCTATTTCACCTTTTCCCTTTCTCCCTGCTCTGCACTCCTATTCTGCACAGTAATACTGACAGACTCATATACTTTCAGAAGCTCCATCTTTTAGTCTGTTTACATTGAGGATTTACGTAACATTTAAAAAAATTTTTTTAATGTTTACTTTTGAGAGAGAGAGAGAGAGAGAGAGAGAGAGAGTGAGAGAGAGAGAGAGAGTATGAGAGGGGGGAGGGCAGAGAGAGATAGGGAGACACAGAATCTGAAGCAGGCTCCAGGCTCTGAGCCGTCAGCACAGAGCCAGACACAGGGCTCGAACTCAGGAAAGGTGAGATCATTACCTAGGCCAAAGTTGGACACTTAACCAACTGAGCCACCCAGGAGCTCCAGATTTGTGGGTTTTTTTCTTCAAGGATTGATTCCAGCTCTATATAAAGAAGCTCAAAAATCACTTCAGGAGTTAATGATTTCTAAGGTCCTCTTCACCTTCTACAAGCTATGAAGATGTTCTGGGGTGGATTGTGACCCTCCCTCCAAGAGATCTATGAAAACTCTGACCCCTGGTACCTGGAATGCGACCCTGATTGGAATTAGGGTCATGGCAGATGTGATTAGTCAAGATGAAGTCATGCTGGAGTGGGGTACTCCCAATAACACTGTTGGCTTTGTAGGAAGATAGCCATGTGAACACAAGAACACATAGGAGAATGCCTTGTGATGACAAGGGCAGAGATTAAACGGATGCAGAGGTATGTCAAGGGATGCAAAACACTGTCAGCAAATTCTCAGAAGCTGAGCAGAGCAAGAAAGGATTCCTCTGCAGGTGTCAGAGGGAGTACGGTCCTGCCAACACCTTGATACGTGGATGTTAGACTTTCAGCCTCCAGAACCACAAAACAATACATTTCTGTTGTTTTAAGCCATTCAGTTTGTAGTCCATTGGTATAGCACATAGGTTCCTAGGAACCTAACACAGTAGGGAAAGAGGAAATAGTAATTTTCAGATATGGTAATTCTGCTTCCCTGTACCCAGCTAAAAAGGAAGTGGTTTAACATGCCCCTCGCTCTTTCTTCCTTTTGCTACATTTAGTTTATTGCTCTTCTCTCTTCCTATTTTTTCCCAACCCACACTACAAGATGGATTGCCGGAAGATAGAAGAAGCCATTTCCATTTTTTTTAATGCTTCTCCTCAGCACAAGACAATCTGACTAGAGAACTAGATCTATAAATGTGCACACTCCCACACACGACAAAAGGTTGTCTCATTCTCAAGACATGTTTTGCAGTCAGCCCCTGAAGCAGGATTCCAGAATTTGATCAGCTCCTGCTATCTCACCAACTGTTTCTTGACGGTGTCTGCTTTGGTGACATCACATGTTTGATTGCCACCCTGTAGAGATACAACAAGTATAAATTCTGTGCTGGAAAGCTCCAGTTTGGAAAGCCTTAGTCCTGTGTGGAAAAAAATGGCAATGGAACAAAAGTGCCATGTTGCTGGGATGTTGCCATGGCCCATTCTCTTGTGGTGATTATTTATGTAGTGGGGCAGATGGAGGCCCTGTTTACGGAACGTGCGTACCTTCATGCCGGTTTGCTCAGTCTAGTCCCAGGATTTAAGCGGGCTTGGTATCTTATTCAGATGATTCACTTATGCACGTATATATCCATATATACAATCAAAAATATTTATTGAGTAACTGGTACTGTAATACCTTATGTGCCAGAGATATTACAGTAAATAAAACAAAAAAAATCCTGCTCTCCTGGATTATGTATTGATGGAGGCAGTGAGACAATATGCAAAACGAAACGAAAATATCTATGTTTTTATAAAGTGACAGCTATGAGAAACAATTATGCAAGGAAAAGAAATGACAAGTGCCTGAAGGAAGTGGTAGGGGAGAGGGGTTGCAGTTTTAAGCAAGGGGGTTGGGGAAGACCTCAATGAGCAGGTCACATTGGGAGCCAGTAAGCCTTGCTGTTTCCTGTGGATCAGTGGAAAGAGTAATGAACTTGGGATGAGAAAACCCAGACTCAGCTCTTGCTATGAACAGAATTATGTCCCTGCCAAAACTCTTATCTTTAAGTCCTAATCCCCTACTACCTCACAATGCGATTGTATTTGGAGATAGGATCCTTAGAGAAGTAGTTAAGTTAAAATGAGGTCATTAGAGTGGAGTCTAATCCAATCTAACAGGTGTTGTTAGGCTAGGAAGAGACACTAGAGACACAGGTGCACAGTGGAAAGCCCACGTGAGGACAGAGCATAAAGGTGGTTTCTGCATGCAAAGGAGAGGCTTTAGGTGAAAACACAGAAGTGGACACTTTGATTTTGAACTTCCAGCCTCTCGAACTGTGAAAAATAAATTTCGGTCGTTTAAGCTACCCAGTCTGTAGCATTTTGATCTGGCAGTTCCAGCTAACGGGTCTAACAAACGCGGGCACTTGCCACACCTCAACACTCGGATGTTGGATGTCATAAACTGAACATGTGCAAATATGAACACTTTACCTCCACCCTCAGCAATTCTTCTCTACCCAGGATCTTTCCCATTTCCATTGGTTTCAGCTCCAACCTTCTTATTTCTCAGAACAAAAATGTTACAGCCATCCGTGGCTCTATGTTTTCTATCAAAGCCCAAATCCAGTGCACCAGGAAATTCTGTTGGCTCCACCTTCAAAGCATATCCAGATGCAGTTAGAACTCACCACCTGTGCTGCTACCATCCTGTTCAAGTCACCAGTGTCTCTAAATTTCTGCAAGAGCCTCCTGACAACTGTCCTGGCATCCATTCACAGCAGCCAGGCCATCCTTGTAGCCCACCTACCACTCCTCCATTCCAACAGCTTCCAACTAGGGCAGACCTGAAGCTTCCCCCCCAACAACTGCCTGTCTTTGAGTCTCTGTCAAACGCAAGAGAATGGGGGGCTGACTCTCTTTCTACAACAAACTCTGATTAAATAAAGAGGATTTGCTTGTCCTTGTTGGGGTGGCCTTCATTTATTTCCACAAAAGTCAAGTTTAAAACACTTGATAATGATGCAGGCTAGATTTATGAACCACAGTGAGTATTTTTTAACTTTATCTTTGCTTCATAAAATGCTTATTTTGAAGATTGCTTCTGGATCGAAATACAAAGAACATTAAGTATAAGATAACTAAGCAATTATTGGACTAGCTGGAATCATCTGAGTTTTTCTTGTGTAGTTCCCAGCCACAGCATCATACTTAATGTTAAACATTTCATGTCTGACTCTTCTCTTTCTTTTCTTTTCATAATCATTTCTCTTTTGTTGCAGTTCAAACTTAAATGCACTGGTTCGCTTCTCGGTAGACAAAAATCAGCATATTCTATGCTATAAGCCTTTTGGACACTTGAAACATTTTGTTAAATTGGTCTTTGCTTTTATTTTCTCAATTGGAAAGGATTTGTTTTCTTCATTTATTTCTGTGTAATTATTGTTTCCTCATACACCTTTCCCCATGAAACCTGTTTTGGGATCATGGTTGTGTGTGATTTTATCTACCTACCCAAAGTATCCTATGGTTAAATAAGTACAATTGCAAGCTTGCTCAGAGCCTGATATGGCAATATGCAGAGAAAATGCTAATAAGTATGGTCAATTATTAAAAAGTGGAGATATTTACACTATAATGAAGAACACATTTTCCTGTGGAACACATGTATGTTAGTGTTTCACATGTTCTAATCCTTACATATTATCATGACACTGGTAACCTTGTCCAGGCTCTTCCCATTCAACAAGCCTTATCCCAGGACTGTGTTTGGCTCACTTCATTGGCTCAGTTCAACTAAGGGTAGTTGAAACCAGAAATCAGCCCATCCTCTTATAAATAGTGACACATTACAAGTAATCATGTGGTGAACAGGGTATTTTTGTGGTCTTATAAACAGATCAATTACTTTTGTCTTTCAGACCTTTAAAAATACTACATCTTGGATGGATGTGGAGTGGAGACATATCAGTGCTTACAACCACTGGCATAACTTCTGTATTTCATTTTCCAACTAGACAAGACTTGCTATTTTAACATTTTAATTAATGATGAGCCCAAGACATCAGTGTACACAGTCATGTTTTATATTATAGAACTCTTTAATACAATTTTGATCCGATCACTTTTAGCTACTACAATCCTTGATTGGTTCTTGCTTATTTGAAACGCATGTTAGTTTCACCAACTGCCTCTCTGCGCCTTGTTGTATTTCATGTGGAATCTCCTCCTTCGTTCTCTTTCTTCCTGAGTAACTACAACTTGAAGTAAGATGTTCATGCCAAATAAATAGGTGCATTTTTGTGTATATTTTCAATTCAGCAGGGTAAGAATTAAGATGGGTCAGTTACTATTAGGTAAATGCCCAATCTAGTTCTTGGAAAATAATAACCTCTTATTTTTGGATAGTACTTCCTAATTTTCCAAGCATATTCAGAGTTATTACCTCACTGGAATACAATAATTGAGGTTAGAACCTTGGGCTCAGGGTCAAGGTGGACCTGGTGTTTGAATCCAGGATCAGCAGTCAGTAGGAGTCTGATTGTTGGTAAGTTACTTAGCTTTTCTTCATTTCAGCTTCCTCGTCTATAAAATGGAGCTATTAATACACTACCTCAAATAGTTGTGAGGGTTAAGTGACACAATACTGAAAGCTTTTGCTCAGTATTTAGCACATACTATACTAAGTGTGCAGGTATTTTAGGTAGTGGTAGGGGTAATTGCTTCACTTGATCTAAGAAGCACAAATATTACCTCTAACTATGGGCTATAACTATAACTAGCTATAACTCTTCTCTTATCCTGATTAATTCCTGTTGCAAGAACTTTGACCAACAGCCGGAACAATTAGTTGCTTGTATGATATAAATATTTCAAAGACATTTCTTCATCAAAATATTGTAGGATCACTGTAGTTATCTCTGTGTGCTCAATTCCATGGCCTCTTCTCAAAGTAGCAGCTTGACTTCTATTTGGAAATCTAGAGCTGCCCTGCAGGTTATCAATACAGTGTCCCACCTTCCAGTGATACAGGAATTAAAGAGAGTCTTTGTGATTGGATTTGGTCAAACTCTGTCTCTCTGAATCTTGAAAATAATCCAAATAATGGAATCAATTGCCCTGTATTCATCCCCATTTTAGAGACTCACAAGTAGTTTAGTTCAGACTATCTAGATAGCTGAGGCTACTTTATCTCTATTCTCTCAGAAGCCTGATTCTTTATTTTTACCCTTCTTTTGAGGGTCCACATCTTATCCTTCTCTCTTTTTTTTTTTTTAATTTTTTTTCAACGTTTATTTATTTTTGGGACAGAGAGAGACAGAGCATGAACGGGGGAGGGGCAGAGAGAGAGGGAGACACAGAATCAGAAACAGGCTCCAGGCTCTGAGCCATCAGCCCAGAGCCTGACGCGGGGCTCGAACTCACGGACCGCGAGATCGTGACCTGGCTGAAGTCGGACGCTTAACCGACTGCGCCACCCAGGCGCCCCTTATCCTTCTCTCTTAAAAAAAAAGGCTTATCCAGAGTCAGTTTCTTGTACTAGGAACTCCAACTCATCGTAGTAAGCTAGTGCCACAAAAAAATGTTGCAAAACAACCCCAAAATTCAGTGGCATACAATAAAAAGTATTTATCATTCATGTATCTGCAGGTCAGCTGGGATTGGACAGATCCAAGCTGGACATAGGCTCAAGCTGCAGGCTGAGTCCAGGTTTGCTCTTATGTGTCTCTTATGTGCCCTCTTATGTGAGGGCAAGCTCACTCATCCAAGGACATTTCAAGCTTCTGCCCCATCCTGTCTGCTAATATTCCATTGGCTAGAACAAGTCAAAGGGACAAGCTCAAAGTCAAAGGAAGTAAAGATCACTGTACCCACAAAGATGGTGGAGGCAGCAGTGAAAAGTTGCTGAGTAGTGATTTAACCTACTTGAGATAGACTGATTTGCATTAGGAAGTCATCCATTTCTGCTAAGGAATTTCCATCTAAAATGCAAACACTATTAGAGAAGAAAAACATAAGGCCTTTCCATTAACAACTTGTCTTACCTTTGTTTGTCCAGTTGGCTAGAATGCAGTGTCCACATATAGCTAAGAAGAATCATCTCTAGAACTATACAGATGGATGCAGGTTACCAAGGGGGATTGGGGTTAGGACAAAGGGAAGCCTAAATTCATATCACAGTATGGAGGGGCATGTGACAATGTCCATGTAAGCAAGATTCTTAGGGACTAAGAAGAAGGTAAATTTCACTGGACACATGGATGCCCTCCTATATACTAAGTGAGGAGGGGAAAAAGGAGTTTATAGATTCCTTAGGTTTGTAAGAATGGATCCTCAAATTAGGGCTTAACATTACCTGACTCCATATTATTTTTATTTCCTTATGCTCTGCTATGGCTACACTGTCAGCTTGGAGTTGTCATACAAAAGTCACCATGAATTCTGATATATGGGAAAGCTGAATAGTTTTCGATTTTTTTACTCTCAATCCAGGAGACCATATTCGTTTAGGTAATTTCTGGCTTTTAATTTCTCAGTTGTATTTTGGATGAGGTCATCAGAGTTGCCAGGCTACTCATGTCATGAAATACACAGAACTGTAAGACTCTGAGGTCAAAGGAAGCTTCCTAGGAGTGTTAATTATTCTATCAGGTGGGGTTCAAAGTAGTAAGTAGAGACCATGCCCATTTCTCAAGTTTCAAATTGTCTACAAGTATTCAAGTGTGAACATGTGTGACAGTTTGTGAGCATATGTGGAAGGGAGAGGACTGGTTCCTATAAATCGTGTTTGGATGTTTGTAAGGATATAATTCAAATATTAGAAAGCCAAATTTGGACAGGGCATAGTTCTACTCCCAAATGTATCAACATCCTTTAACTATACTCTCAGGCAGATCAGGTCAAAATATGGCTTAACAGCCAACTTCTCTCAGAATAAAGCGTATTTTCCCCAGGACTGTTTTAAACAAAGTGAATGACATACACTCTCATCAAGAGAGATGATTGACATTACATACTTGATGAAATTTCCCTTTTCAAAATCATGACATTTTATAACATAAAGAGATAGTAATTATATACTCTCCAACCTTAAAAAAAAGAAAGCACTAGTGGGAAAACAGAAATATGTTCTACAAAGAATGCAATTAGGCAGAGCTAGATTAGAGAATCCACAGAGGATAAGCCACAGGACTGATTATCTTGAATTTAATTTGCTGCTTTTGATATTTCCCCCTGCATTTTAGTTATTCCATAGAGATCAGCTTGTTACAGCTTCATTTTCCAATTGGTACACTTATTTATTATTATTTTTTGCATCAGGCATGGTAAAAGATCACCACTCACACCAATTATTAATCTTCTAACTGCCTTGTCATTTCCAAAGGGAAACAAACAATATGGTACCTGACATCTAAATCCTCTCCCCTGGGGAGGATGCAGACCAATTTTCTTTCTTTAATAGGGGCGCTTGATGTTAAGTTGTTTAAGTACTGGGATTTGTTGAGAAGGGTCTCAAACCTGTGGTTGCAATGAAACACCTCTGCGTGACTTCTCTTTCTCTTGAAATACCACAGTTTCAACTAAGGTACCAACAAGCTATAAATAGTCAAGTGAGATCATATATTTTTTTTAACAGAACTGCCAGGAGGAATTATGATAAGGGGTGAGATTTTAAGTTTATGACTACTTTATTTTCTATAAATTTGATGAAGCTCGTTGTCCCCTCATCTTATGTGTACTCTGTCTGCTCCATACCCAAAGGCATGCAGATTTTAACTTCATTTCTATTTTTCTCAAGAAATTTCATCATATTCAAGATGTCATGAATGCTTTGTTGCCTTTACCACAAATGTGTCAGGGAAGAGGGTGGGATTCTCCCTACAGATACACCCTAGAACTCCTCCATGAAGCTTCCAACGTTCTCATGTTTTAATTTCTCGAGAGTTCAAATGCTTTTTCTCATCCCTTATTTTCCTGTATTATTCAGCCTTGTTTTTCTTTCTTTAAACAACTGAGCTCTGAGCCTTACAAAATGCAGCATACAGTAAAACAAAAGTGTACTATATTCGAGTTTGGCAACTGACTCTTCTTACTTGAGGATGTCCTTTTTGATTTCTCCATCCTACCACCTCCAATATCCTAAGTTTATTTTTCATTAATCACACATAGTTATACCCTGAGAAGTAATTTGATAATAAGGTATCAACTGATTTTTATATAGCACTTTTTCCTCTGAATTTTGGCTTGGGAAAGAGATTGCAACAATGACAGACCTGGGGCTTCAAGGTTCAAGAGCAGAATTCTATAGACTAGAGATGCTAATTAATAGCCAGCATATTTTCTGTTCCTTTGGTTATCAAAAACTGTAGAACTTTTAGGAAACAGAAGGTACAAGGACAAGAAAATCTGGTTCTGATAGTCCTGCTGGTGTTATTTTTCTTACAATATTGTATCCTGTGTGAAAAGTGACTTAAGACTTCCTCTCCAGAATCACAAGACTAATTCCACACTGCCAATTCTTCAATCTGAAGAAAATAAGTTAACTATTTTTTGCTATGGTCATTTTTTTTAGGCTAAAGATAAACAATAAAGGTAATCTAGAAACCTGTCACAGCTAGTTACCAGATATAAGGCAATCCTCAGCATAAAGTCAACTTGCTTTTTCCAACAGGTGTTTTTTTTTTTAAGTTCTGAGCTATCTTTCTATTTATAATTTTTAAATGAATACTTTATTCATATTTAAATCAATTCTAGAGTATCATATATTAACTCTAAATCATTGCTTTTATAACCTCACATTTTATAAAATGAGTTTATTCAATCTCTTCCTAGTGACCTTCAACATGCGTATCTCTGTCATCAGTAGAGCTACTTTTTGAGTCATCTAAGGCAGTTTTCTGACAATGCTGTTTCTCTATAAGTTGTTCAAGACTTCAAATCTATGTATGAGACTGTCTCTGCAGATTTTATCCCAAGCCACAGGTTTTCATTTACATAACCTGAGAAGAATTGGTTTCTTGTTCATACACTAGATATAAAGTCATGCTCTCCAATTATTGGGTGGCCTTTTAAGCAATCTAAAAAAGCTTGTTTACAACAAGCATCCAACACTTGTAATTATGAGGTCACACCTGCCAGAACAATTATTAAACCTGTGTTAAGTGTCTATGTCTTCTCTCCCTTGTTAACAAGTCTATTTTGTGACCTTTGTGTGCTTTTTCCAACTGGCATCAGTTGAGGTCATTTGGGGCTAATGTGTACCTTGAAAACAGTTCTTTGATCCAAAAAACATAACTGAGAGAGGTTGTAAATAGAATAATGTCTCCTTTCCCAAAGATATCCATGTCCTAATGCCCAGAACTTGTGAATATGTTAATTTATTTGGCCAAAGACAATTAAGGTTGCAGATAGAATTAAGATTGCTAATCACCCAACATTAGAGAGATGATCCTAGATGACACCAGCGGGTCCAAATAATCACACTGCTCCTTGAGAGTGAAAGAGTAAGGCTCACAGATTAGTCTTCTTTGACTGAGTTGATGGAAAAAGAAGCTGGAGAGATTTGAAACATGACAGGCACTCTGCACTGCCCTTGTGGACTTTGAAGACAGAGGAAGGTGGCTGTCACTTGAGGCATGAGAGTAGCTTCTAGAAGCCGGCAGCAGTTCTCAGTTGACAGCTAGCAACCAAACAGGGACCTCAGTCTTGTAAACCCAAGGAACTGACTCTTCCAACAACCTCAAAGAACTGAAGAATGGATTCTTCACTGGAGCAAGGGAGATATATTCATTTTTCTGGGGTCTCATTGTTCTACTACTCAAGGATTTGGGCCAAGGTGTTGAATTTTAACGTTTTTACCAAAATGCTGCCTTTACATGAGACTAACAAAATATCATACTTTCCTATCACTTTAAAACAGGCAAAATCATTTCTTTTTTATGTTTTTAAATGATTTAAAATATGTGAAGTAAAGAAAAGGCTAGGCATGCTGAGGAGAAGCCCATGACTTGCATGGTTCCAGTGTGAAAGGCAGAGTGTGTGAGCAGTGTGGGAGGGAGTTGGGGCAGGTAGTGGGGTCTGGGTCATGGTAAATCCTGGAAGCCACTTTTTGGGGATTGAAATTTTTCCTGAAGGGATCCATTCAAGGACTCTCTCCAAAGGAAGGATATGATCATATCTGAGTTGAGAAGAATCATGCTAGAGCATGTAATGAGGTTAAAACTATTACTATAGTCTAGCCTCTCAACTCCCCAGGAAGACCAAAACACTGGTTGGTAAGGGAGGAGCCATAGCAACAACATTCATAAATGTGTATGTAATATTTTATCATAATCCTCATAATGATATCTGATTTAATTAGCTGAGCAAAGTGAAACTATGACAAGTAATGGGACTCGCCCCCCCCAACCCCCAAATCATGAAGTCAAGGGTCAGAGTGCTAGCACCAGCCCTTGTGAAACAAATTCATTTTCTTTCTATATTCATGGGATAGGCATTTGTGCTTCCGTCATCAGCATATCTATAAAAGAGTCAATGATTATGTCTTAATCCCAAAGATTCTAAGAGATAAAAACTGTGTACAAGCTCAGAGCTCCATGTATTAATATCAGTAAGGTACTTTAGGACCCAGAGTAGCAAAATTAGTCTTCCTGCTCCTGACAAGGGCTCTGATCATGTTAACTAAAATTCATAAATATGAAAATAAAGGATTGGATTTTTTAAGTAGCAGGGAAAAAGTAACGAAGTTTGATTTCTTGGGAATAATATAATGAGTTTCTATTTACTGAACACTTAGGTTGTGGCAGGTTAAACACTACTCTTAACCTTGGGAGAATGAAAGGACATTGCTGTCCCATTTTACTGGAGGAGAACAGAGGCCCAGACAGGTTAAGTTGTGCCCAAGATTACTCAGGAAGTAAGGACAGGGTCAGGGTTTAATTTCAGGAATTTGTATTTTAAAAGTTTCTAACCTCCATGTCACATTGCCTAATTTGTAGGAAGGAACAGGTAAAAGGGACATGAAAGAAGGTAAATGTCAAAGTCGCTTTTGGGTGATTTACATGAGGACTTAAAACATAGAAGGAGGTCTTAAACATTCAGCATAAACTCAAATTTGTTCATCTCTTTGAAAAACCTGAGCAAGTACATGAATATAGACAACTGTCTAACTTTCCAGAGAAATGTTTCCTAACTTGTGTCCAATTCTGAAAAAAGGGTTACCCTGGACATTTAAGAGCTATCACAATAAAAGGAGTCATCCCTGAGCCTTGTTCCCCTCCTGGACTTGGGGGCTTGGTGCTGGGAATGTGGTGTGAACTTGGGTAATAAAAATTGCTTCCAGAAATCCTGAACTGAGGGATTCTTTGGTAAAATACTAAAAGAAAATTGAGCAATCTTTTAGCCAAGAAACAAACTAAATTTACGCTAAAAAATACAGTCAATATTTGTAAAGTACATTACCATTCTATGTAGCTGCTTCACTACAAAATACCTGACAGACAGAAGCTTCTGGTTGGCAGACTCATGTAAACACCATGAAGCAGGAAGGTATGAGGGGAGGAACAGAGATAAAGGACCCCCATGGGGCCAAATGCAATGGATGGTCAAGGGACTGAAAGGTGACCTGAGTGGAGGTATAACATTATTTTCCCCACATTCTATATTGTATTTGTGAGTACCATGGAGGTAACACAGCTTTCTTTCTGGCATGAACTACACCTTAGAATACTGAAGAGTAACAACTATCTAAGATTCCAGGAAAGGATGAGTTTATTCTTAAGAACTGCTTTGTTGATTCAATGGCACACTAAGTTCAAAACCATGGAAAGTTTCTCTCTACCGTTAGAAACTCTGGTTAAAGACAATTTTAGACCTTGTTAAGGTCAAACAGAGGATTTTGTTTTTTCCCCTTGTTCTGATTACTTTGAAAGGCCACCAACATTACAGACAGCCCTTAAACTTGATTAACTTTCCCTGGGAGCATCACGGCCCAGTAAACTGTGCCTCAGACATCCTGCTTTCCTCTCAGAGTACTGTGTGACTGGTCAAAAGGGACCCTTGGGACTGGAGATTCATACTGAGAAGAAAGCAATACAGGCTTCCAACAGGATACTTTTTAAAAGACAACAAGGAAAATATCAAGTGCTGAGATGTAATTGTGTTATCAATCACTTCAAAAACAGATTCTATTATTCCTGTTCACTCACCTACTTTTTCTTTAATGGTTGCCATTTTTTTAAACATATATGCAGTTATTCCCCATTCTGTGGGGAGGCATTTTAATTATTTAACCTTACCCCACCCCCAATTCACCAAAGATGGGTTCAAGAAGTGACAGATAAAATTATAGTTGTTTCAGGGAGCCTGGGTGGCTCAGTCAGTTGAGCATCAGACTTTGGCTCAGGTCATGATCTCACAGCTTGTGAGTTTAAGCCCCGTGGGGGGCTCTGTGCTGACAGCTCGGAGCCTGGAGCCTCTTCAGATTCTGTGTCTTTCTCTCTCTCTCTGCCCCTCCCCCGTTCATGCTCTGTCTCTCTCTGTCTCCCAAAAATAAACAAACATTAAAATTTTTTTAAAAAATTATAGTTGTTTCATGCTATTAACATCAGTGCTAGGAGGCCTACGTCAGGAAAGGTTACAAAGAATGAAAGTTCTCCTGCAATACATTTGCAAAATCTCCTTTGCTTATGTAGTCTGGAGATCTGTTCACCAGTTGCTTATTGCCTTTTCCTGAGTCTTACTTAGATCGTTAGTTTTAAAACTAAAAGGAGTCTGAGAGATCACACAATACGTCCAACGTGTTTCATCTCCAGTGCTAACTCTTGTTAATTGGGCCTTGTCATCTGAAATATTGTGTTAGGTAGGATTCTGAAGCTCAGTCTGTATTCAGCAGCAGAATAGCTTTGATTAAGGCCTGCTATCTCTGCCATGGGTACTGAAATGAGGTAGAACTATACTGATGGAGACAGTGGTCATCCAGGACTTAATAATAGAACCAGAGATAGACCTGAGTTCCTCACATCCACCATAATGGCATAAAGACAGGATGAACCTGTGAGTATTCTTTTAAATTAATTCTAGTTTCTCATCGTTGCAGACTTCAACTTCTCCACCATTACATGCTTCTTCTTTTGGTATATAACTCTTGTTAAAATATTCTGAGAAGGAGACCCTTTGACACCTTCTTTATACCCTTATGTGACGTAATTTGCTATGACAACATAAAAGAGATTGAGAGCAAAGGGCTCTCTGTCTGAGGGCAGACAGAGTGGGGCTATGATATTATTTGCAGTCTTAGTCCACCTTGAACACTCCCAGAATGCTTCAGCCTCCTGACTTCATACTTCTTAGTCTGCCTGTAGAACTTTTCTACTATTTCCACGGCTCACTCCCTTACTTCTTTTATATCTCCATGTTTAAGTATCACCTTATCAGACTGATCCTCTGTCATCCTATTTAATAAGAGCACATCCCATCCTGTCCCTCTGTCCTTTTACTCTAACATGGTTTATTCACAGCAAGCATCCTCTTACCATTACAACTTGTTCATGGTTGTATTCCTACAACACTACCTGACACAGAATTTCACCTTTGTGATCAATGACACACTTGCTTTCTCTCCCACTGCTAGATTCTAAGTTCCATCATGAGCACAGTCTCTTTTGTTCCTGGCTTATTTCTCAGCCCAAAGAATGGTCTCGGTCACACAGTAGTCCTACAAATAAAACTGTGTTGACTCAATTTGAAGGGATATTCACATTTCAGTCAATCTAGCTTTTAACTTCTGACACTATTGTCCAACTACAGCTAATGGGCCACATCCAGCCCAAAGACTGTGCAAATAAAAATTTTTTGGAACACACTCATTTCTTATTTATTTACATACTGTCTGTAGCTGTTTTCACATTACAAGGTCAGAGCTCAGTAGGTGTAACAGAGACTTCATGGCCTGTTTAGCCTAAAATATTTCCTGATTCCTGGCTAAAAGGGCATGAGCAGGGATGAAAGTAGTCAATGGCGACCATAGCTATCTTTCTGTAACTGATCAAGAGGATCTGCCAGAGTTGAACGGACAGTGGATGGCTCAGAGTCAATTCTCAACCCCTTTAGCAGCCCTCAAGTGCAAACTTCTGAGCAAATGCTGGACTCGCTCCACAAATTTTTCTTGCATAGCTACAATGTGCCAACCTCTTCCAAGGCTCTGTAGTACATCACTGAAGAAACACAAGCACTCCTTGAAAATGGGCGTTCGAGCAGCCGAGACAGACAGTAACCAGTGAAAACACTAAGTGAAGGACCTCGTACATAAGAAGAAAGGGCTATTGATGGAGCCGGGGGTGGGGGGGTGGGGGTGGCAGGAGAAGGTATATAAATATATATAACACGTAGGACACACTGAGAAGACAACATTTAAGCCAACACTTGAAAAGGGTAATTACCCAGCTATAGCAATAACTTCTGGAACAATATTAAAGGCAAACAGAACAGCCAGTGCAAAAAGCCCAGGGCAGAAGTAAGCCTGCTGGTTTTGAGGGACAGCCAGGAAGCCCCTGAGAATGAAAAGAAGGAAAAGAATAGATTGGGTGTCCACAGTGAGAACATTGTTTTAATCAAAAACTCTAATTGGGAGGGAAATACAATTTAACCGACCATGGACAAACTCTCTTGGGGCATTTAATTTTGTCAAACAAGACACTGTAGAATAATTTTAAAATTAGTATATTTTATTGGCTCAAATTAATTAGCTTTCCCCACATTTCCAAATGCCAGACTTTGCCCCATTTATTTGGAGTCTCCAAGCTGACTATCCCTTGACCTTTTGATTTCCTATGCCTCTGATCCTTGAATTCTCTCTAGAGAGTTCCTGCCCAAGAAGGAAACATCCACCCTGAGGAGGAGACAGGTCTCTGCAGTCAGACCTGCTGGATGATGACTCCACAGAGCTCCTCCAAGTCACAGAGCCTTTCTCCCTGAACCTCTGTTTTCCCATGGGCACTGGACAGAGTAACAGTGCCCAGCTCACAGGGTGAACACTGAACAACTTAATGTGAGTTAGCACTCAGCCAAACCCTGTAGGCATTTATATACATGTTAGCAGTTATTTTTTATAATTTTTTAAATGCTTATTTACTTTTGAGAGTAAGAGACAGAGCATGAGTGGGAGAGGGGCAAAGAGAGAGGGAGACACGGAATCAGAAGCCGGCTCCAGGCTGACCTGTCACAGCACAGAGCTCAGTGTGGGGCTTGAACTGACGAACCCAGCCATGAGATCATGACCTACCTGAAGTCGGATGCTAGACCCACTGAGCCACCCAGACACCCCTACATGTTAGCACTTACTATGACTTACCCTACCTGTTCTTGGCTCCAACCCCTGCAGCGATGATGAGATTTCATTCTCTCCTGAGGCAGCTTTGGCTTCTTGGGGTGGGTTTGCCTGTTAAGTTATTGAGCCCAAATCCACCTGCCTGCAATTTGCAGCACTAGCCCTGGTTCTATCCCTTAAGGTCAAATAGATCCCATCCATCTCCCACCTGAAAGTCCTTCAGTGATTAAAGGTAATCACAACATCCCTCTCAAGTCTGTTGGATCCTTCAGCCAAGCCTCATTTCACTCAGTGGTTTTCCTTTCCCCTCACCACACTAGCCTGCACATTTGACCTTGCTCCATTTGCCTTAAATCTATCTTCAATTACATTTACACTTCTTCCCAACCACTCTTCCTTGCCTGCCTTTTGATTTAATTAATTCCATTGTTATTGTGGTGGCATGTCCAGGTTTATAACACATGCCGCGCTCTCCTCTAACCCTAACACCTACCACTGGTTAGCTTTAATTCCTTTCTTTACCATAAACACCTGAGCTCTGGTTTTGACCAGTATGAAGGGCGGGGGTGGGAATTGGGCTTCCTCTGTCCCGTTCTTAAACCACATTAATAGCCCAGTTTTTGCTGTCCTCCTAATTCATCTCAAACTGAAGGTCAACCAACACATCTCCCGCAACTCACTTCACACATACTGCTTCTGGGTCACATGGGCCTGCCTTGACATTTGTAGCGTAAGCCGGTCTCTTGACCCCAAAATAAGACCTTATTATTGCTTTCCCTGCTAAAACCAACTACATTAGCTTTCATTTGTCTTTCTCCAGCTTATCGTGATCTTTTGGTATAGCTGCTATCTATGAACATTGCAATGGCATGGTTTCTAAATCCTCGTTGAAGTTATCGATTAAAATATTGGGCATCGCAGGACTAAAGACAGAGCCTGGTGATGTACCCCTAGATAGCTCCCATAGGGTAAGATAATTCTGATTGTAACTCACACAGATTATATGATATAGTCTTGACTGCCCTCTGACCATGAGGGTATTATAATTTTTCAAATTCCTTGGTCTAATCTAGATACAAAATATCTATAGCACTTTATGATTTATTAATCACATGTTCACCTGATATAAATGGAAAATGACAAAATGCTGATTAGGCTTGTTTACCAAACACCCATTAAAAAAAAAACAACAGATGATGTCTGTCTTTTGTTTGAAACCATTCAGTGCACTCTCTGGCAGACACGGTAATAACTATCGAATATTCTACGTGTTCCCTTACACTTTGGAGATCTCTTGTCATTAGGCAGGGCCTGGTAACTTGTTCTGGCAAGAAAATATGAAAGGAAGTGACATGTGTCACTTTCTGACTGAATAGTGACAATTCCACAGATACGATTCCATAGTTTCTTTTTTCCCCTGCCTCAGTGATTGCTAAGGATGATAGTGTTCCAGATGGTGTAGTTGCAAGATGGCAGAACCCCCACTGTCAGGGTCCTTGAATAACTGCGTAGAGCAGATCCCCTGTTTGCACGTGTGGATCACGCATATAGTGTGGGTGCATGTTCCCATGTTGAATCACAAAGATTTGGAGAGTCGTTTGTTATTAGAGCGTAGCCTAGGCCATTCTGACCATTCCTTTCTCCTGCTCTGAGAGTAAAGCTCAGACTCCTACCATGCACTAGTGGGACCTGTGTGTTTAGACATCTGTTTGGCCCTCGGTGTCACTTCCATGTTGCTTCTCTAGCTGCACTGACCTGATCACTGGTCCTGGAGTGTGCCACACTCTTCAAAGACTTGAGGCCTTCAGGTATACTTGGCCTTGAGGATCCAAGTTTCCTCCACCTCAAATGCTCTCCCCTCCCCTCTGGACTTACTTTCACCACTTTCCCTTCAGATCCTCACTTAGGTACCACTTCCTCAGGAAACATTCCTGGACTTTCACAAACTCTGTTAGAACCCCCATTATATGGTTTCATAGCATCCTGTCTCTTTTTCACAGCACTTTGCATTCTTGCAGTTATTCAAGGTGCAACATTTTAATCGAATATCCATTTTCTTCCCTGGACTATATAAGCTGCTTGAAGCAGGGGCTTTATTTAATTCCCCAGGGTCACCTCAGCACCTCCTACAGTACATGGGACAAAACCCTCCAATTTTTGACCACTAGTGGATCTTCCCCATCAAGCTGAAAAAAAGACAAACCTGAAAGATTTTATTCATGTTCTTAAATTCCTTCCAGTTCAGTTCCTGATTTCTTTTGATCTCAGAAAGCCAAGCCGCTTAATATTATGCTTGAAATAGAGTTAACTTATTTAAATTTATTTATTGGGCCAAGAGATGATGTGTCCAACAAAGGCAGAAATGGGCGAAGAGAGCAGAAATGAAGAAACTTAGTACTCAGCTGCACACTACAGTCATAAGAAAAGTGAACATTGAAGTAACAGGTGAACTGAGGAGCTCTGTGGCCCCCGGATGGGCGGTTCCATCGGAGCCCAGGTGCCGCCAGAAGGGGTGGATATTTAAAGCCCGTTGTGGGTGCCAGGGGTAACCACCCTCCGTCCTGGGGCTGGACACAGAGTTCCTATCACAGATTTGCCTTTTTTTTTTTTTTTTTTTTTTTTTTAATTTTTTTTTTTTCAACGTTTATTTATTTTTGCGACAGAGAGAGACAGAGCATGAACGGGGGAGGGGCAGAGAGAGAGGGAGACACAGAATCGGAAACAGGCTCCAGGCTCCGAGCCATCAGCCCAGAGCCTGACGCGGGGCTCGAACTCCCGGACCGCGAGATCGTGACCTGGCTGAAGTCGGACGCTTAACCGACTGCGCCACCCAGGCGCCCCCAGATTTGCCTTTTAACAGCAGCTGTGAGCAGACCGGTGTCAGTTCAAGTATATCACCTACGAAAACTAACAGCCTCTCCCATAGTGCCCAGCTTGGTGATGGGGCGTAAAGGCTTGTAACAAACCAGAACTAAATTATTGATTGTGCTCTATAGAATCAGTAAAACCAGGTTTTATTTTTTATTTATAACTTTTAAAAATTATTTATTTATTTATTTTTGAGAGAGAGAGAGCGCAAGAGAGCTTGAGCAGGGGAGGGGCAGAGAGAGAGAGGGACACACAGAATCCAAAGCAGGCTCCAGGCTCTGAGCTGTCAGCACAGAGCCCTACTCGAGGCTCCATCCCACAACACCTGAGGTCATGACCTGAGTGGAAAACAAGAACTGGGTGCTCAACCAACTGAGCCACCCAGGTGCCCCTAAAACCAAGAACCACTTTTTTAATCATTTGGTGCCACTGTCACCATGATTTGAAATCTCTCACTCACATCCAACTTAAGCATCTCACATCAACTCTAACTTAAGCAGGAAAGTTTCAAGGCCCAAAGTGACCTTTGTATATTAAACTCAGCCAGCGTCTGAACATGCACGTCTGCCTCTGTCAGGAATGGGGGGTCATATTTGCTTCAGTTCCTGTGCCACACACTGGAAAGCACATGATATTAGGTGTAAAGTGCTTTTACATACATTTCCATGACCTGGGGACCACAATATATATATTGTGCCTTACACACGTGTGTGTGCGTATATATACAAATACATGTGTATATATGACATAAATACATTAAATTTTTTTATTTTATATTTAATTTCTAAATTTTACAAGTATATTGATTATAATGTATATATATATATATTCACATACATTTTAACATCCTTCCAAGCATTTTTTAATGTCAACAGCTGGGAAAAATTCTAAGCACTAACACTTCTAAAATGAAAACAAAAAATAACCACCTAATTTGTATCTATGTTTCACTATAACCAAAGTGTTCTACAATCAAAAACAATTCGTTGCTGCTCTTGTGTTACCACCTAACCTGTGGAGCCACTGTAGTCAAACCCATGAATGTTTCTGAGACTTGGAGAAAGAGGCCAGCAGCCGAGGACTCTTGGGGAGAATGAAATGGGAAGTCAAACCTGGGAAGCAGGTATTCCTGTCTTTTCTCCAACCACAGTCCCCTCACCTAATTTAGTTGGGAACAAGGGCTTTTATTGTTACACATCTCCCTTATTTATTCCTCAGCATTTATCAAGTGCCTACTATGTACCTAACATTTTCTGGTGCAAAAGAAAGATACGGTAGGTAAGATTCTAACAATAACCCACAGAGATCCTCATCAGTGTGGAACTCCCATCCCACCATCACTGAATGGGGCACTGTGAATATGATGAGGTGACACTCCAGGAACCAGATACTGTCCTGACTTGAATCAGCTTTGAAGGGGATTCTCCCCAGGGCTTCCAGATAAAAGCATGAACTAGACAACACCTTGATTTTGGTCTTATGACACCTCAAGTAGAGATCTCAGTCTAGCTCACCTGCGCTTTTCACCTACACAGCTGTGAGATTATAAATGGGAGGTATTTTAAGCGGCTAAATTGTGGTCATTTGTTATGCACTGCTGGCAAACTGATACAGAAGTAAATTAAAATGAGAGAATTCAGGGGCACCTGGGTGGCTCAGTTGGTTAAGAGTTTGCTGATTTTGGCTCATGTCATGATCTCACGGTTCATGGGTCTGAGCCCCACGTTGGACTCTGTGCTGACAGTGCAGGGCCTGCTTGGGATTCTCTCTATCACTCTCTCTTTGCCCCTCCCCTGCTTGCTCTCTCTCTAAAAGTAAATAAGTAAACATTTTTAAAAATAAATAAAATGAAAAGTTTCTTTTAAAAACAGAAACTTGAGGGGCGCCTAGGTGGCTCAGTCGGTTGAGCGCCTGACTTGGCTCAGGTCATGATCTCACAGTTTGTGGGTTCGAGCCCCACAAAGCTCAGCTCCTTTGTGTCCCTCTCTCTTTGCCCCTCTCCCTCTCCCCTCAAAAATAAATAAACATTTCTTTTTAATTAGAAACTTGATCCAAATATCAGAAGCTTACTCTCCACTTGGGAAAATAGGGTTTGCATTCCCTCCATGTCAACTCCCCTCCAGGCTAAAAAATAGGCCAAGTGCAGTTTTATTTTTTGAAGGGTCAAGTCAATGTCAACATTGCAGCCACTCTACTCTGGTTTTAACAAGTTCCTACCATGTACTCTACACTATGCTGGGCCCTCAGGTCCACAAAGAGACTCAGTGTCTGTCCTCAGGAGGGCTCTCAACTGAGAACATGAATAGGACCACAGGACAGGTGCAGAGCCCAGTGCCATGAGAAACCACAGAGAACTCTGGGACACAGAGGACTGGCTTTTACCCAGCATGGGCACAAACAGCCCCCTGAGGGGAGTGACAACAAAAAAATAATCTGGAATTTCAAAAGTCATATGAGGTCAACACGTCTTACAATATTTTCAGACAATTTCACCCAATGATTGCACTTTAAATTTTGTATTGTTCACTGGACATCATGATGCATTTAACTGCCTTCTTAAAAACTGTGAGGACAATTATGCAAAAAAAAAAAAAAGTCCATATACTGCTTCCATTAGGTAGTACCCACCACTGCCCCTGAAGTCATTTTAGCCAATTCCTTAGAAAGTCAAATGTAAGCAGTCGAGGAATCTCGCAAGTACTTGTTGCTGACGAAAATTATAATGTATTTTCCTCCTTTCCTCTTAAATACATTTGGAGTGGATTTGAAAAAAATAGACTCTTAAAGAGAGGGGAAGTGATTACATTTCCAAGTGTAAATGTGTAGCGAGGTGATGAGGATCACAGAGAAACTCCGCATTACGACCTTTCACAATAATTTTTAAGGGGGTCAGGAGAAACGATGGAGTTTCCCTGTCTGTATAAATAGAGGTACAACTCAAATTCTCATTTGAGACCTTTGATCTTTAGAAGAAAGTGATACAGTTATATTTGCTCTCTAATTTTCTCTATTTGAAATTCAATTCCATATTTCTCTTTCTTGTGAATTGCAAATTGCCCTTCAATGTTATGAGACTTTTAGAATTGTCGCACCAGTTCAAGAACATGAAAAGGAATTATCGTACAGAGACCATGTATGTGCAAAATCTATGTGTACACACACATGCATGTACATGCCTCCTTCTTTGTGGTGACTGATTTATGTCCGTGTTAATTTAGAAGTGAACAATCTGCAATCTGGAATTTTGACAGATGATGTTTTTCCAGGTTTCTCATGTTTAAGAACCAAGAATAATGACTATTGATCTTTGGTCTACATCATAAAAAGAAATGCACTTTATCCACTGGCTCATGATTAACGGTCCTCACATAATAATAGCCAGTATAACTCAAAGTGCAAATTGATATTAAAAGGGCAGGAACAAAAGACCATAAAATATAATTACAATAGAAATGAATGAAAGCACATCAACTGAGTTAGAGGCAAAGAGAAAGAAGGGAGAAGGGAAGTGTGTATTACGTGTGAGGCTTTATGATAAATGCCAGCAAGGAAAGCTTTACTGAAGACCTGGAAGAGATTTAATTGCTAAAAAAAAAAAAAAAAGGGATAAATCCAAAGGGCCATGCTACTTGTATGCTACTGTAGGCTACTCAGCTACCCTTTACAAGCCAATTCAGCTCGGTTGGGGACCACAGACAGAGCAGTCAAATGACTCAGCGCGAACACACAGGTTAACTAGGGAATACATTAGCAAAGAGGAGTTCTTTTAATTTGCTTTTAGCACTTTGAGACAACTAGCAGACAACATAGCGCCAGAGAAATGACACATGAAATAAGTTCATTTTGTTGGGAGCCAAAAAGCAGAATGGGTGAGACCAGCTGTATGATACCTAGCAGTAGGAGAGCCGGCGCATGGCAGTTCTGAGCCCTGAGATCCTGACAGCCAGAGAACTGGGCAGGGATGAGGAAAGGCAGCAGTAGTAAGAACACTATTTGCTGGGCATTCTTTTGAGTACTTCAGATGTGTCAACTTATTTAGTCCCCCAAACTTATGCAGTGTGAACACTTAATCCCTGTTTTACCTATGAACACACCCACAATCACCTCAAGAAGTGGTGCTATTGGGGCCAAGGAGTGCCTCTGGTGTCCCTGGGATCGACCTCAAGAGTCAGACTCATGCTCTTGTTCACTACCTCTCTGGGAGGGAGTGGTGTACAGAGTCACTGGGAACACCTTGACACTCCTGAGGGTTCAAATCTCAGATGTGCTGCCAATGAACTATATGGCTTTCATCACTTATTGACCTAGCTTACCTTCAATTTTTTTTTTTTACCAGTAAATTAGGAATAACACCAGTATCTACACCTCATGGTGTAATTATGAAATTTAAATGGGATGTTACATGTAGGTGCTCTGTGGCACAGGGACCCTAGATATGCACAATAAATCCCTAATAACATCGGCGAAACAAAAGGCAAAGAGGTTGTGTACTGTGCCAGTTTGGTCAGAAAAGCACAGCTTTTAGGGGTGCTATGCAACAAGGGATTGATTATAGCACTAGCCCTTGCATGCTGTGGGAGCTAATGGGGAAGTCTATGCAGGCTGTGCTCTTTGTGTCTAGTGTTGAGTCCAGCATCACTGGAGGTGATATGACTGGCAGTCAGGAAGGAGAATGGGACACAAATGAGTGAAAGAATGACGTGGACCCCATGCGGGCAAGTAGAACCCATGTTCATCCCAATGCCCCCACCCTCACCCCACGTTGATATGGCAGTTAATCTGCAAAAGGAGCTGGTGCCCTCCGCAATTGCCCCTGGGCTCAGAGAAGCTGGTAGAGGAGCTGTGGTCCAGGTCTTGCCTCAGCTCAAATACATACACAAGCAACAAAGTATGCAAGCTCCACAGCATGTGCTAGCGTACCTAACCCTCAGAGTATAAAGATATGTCTGCCGCATCACATTTGCCTTCCGAATAGTATGCAAAATTTCTCTTGTGGCTAAACTTCACAACATGGTGGAGGGAATTCTGGGAAACGGAGTTCCGGATTAGCCAAACTGACACAGTACAAAGCCAAGGGACCAGGATCGCATACCTTATTTTCTCAGTATTGGCTAATTCCTTTATATTTTAAAATAATGGCTGTAGCTCTAAAACAACATTCTGACTCTCATTTGGAGCCGCTTCATGATGGTCACCAGTAAATTTAGACCTATACATTTCCTCATCTGTACCTCTGGAGTCAAAGACCGTGCTTCTTACTAGCTTTGCTACAATAACTGCTGCTGTGGTGCCATGTTCTTCAGTGCTAGGCATTTACACTTCTAACACATCAGGTTTACTGACCACTCCTCTGTCCACTCCATGGATTCCCATTGTAAGATGACTGATTCCAAACTCCCTATGTTGTCCTTCCCATCTACTCCTAACTTGTTTGTGCAGATTTAGATTTCACTAGCTTTGCGTCTCCCCATCATTCTGCTCTACTTTTAATGTTGCTCCTCCAGATCATACCGTAGTTACCAGTAGGTATGTCACCCATTAGACGATTGTCTAATGCTACTTATGGGTAGGGACTGGTTCGGTAAGTGGTGGGATGTACAAATAAATAAAGAACAAAAATTGTATATGTCTCTTTTTCCATTCACTTTCATATATTTACACAGTTATCTTACAAATTTATATTGATAGGCTTCTATAGGCCGAGTACTCTCTCCACCATATATACAAGGAACAAAACAGCCATGATCCCAGCTGCTGTGGAGCTAACATTCTAGTCGGGAGTCAGATATTAAATAAAAAGACACATGAATCTATGCACAATCGATCATTGTGATTAGGGGCTGGGAGTAAAAATAAGATAAGTGCTACTATTATTAAATTAATATATTTTAAAAATGACTGATTGAATCAAGAAACTTAATTTGTGCACATAAGAAAGCAACATGAATTACCCCAATGGAGAATAGACAAATTAATGTGGCCTTGTCAGTACAAGGCTTGAAATAATTGAAGGAACCAATTCAATTCATCATTTATCAGTTGCACAGCATCCTTCCAGGCACTGAGTGAGTGCCCTTGCCTCCCAATTGCCAGTAAGCTTCAAGAAAACACAAGCTAGGCTCTCTGGCTGTGTAGTCTGCCTGGAGAATTTGCCCTTAGAGAGTGTTTATCTTTGGAGAGAAAATCAACTCCCACAGATCAGGACCAAGTTGTAGGACTTTAGGGCAGTTCTTATGAGGCTGAAGGCTCTCAGTAAGCACATAAGATATCAAACTCTTCAGACAACAATTTGATAAAAACAACAGTTGAGTTTAGGGCATTGAATTTTAATAATGGGATGTTAATCATTTATTTTGTATCCAGCATATAAAATTCCCAGATGTCAACTCCAGTGCCAAAAATGGACATGTGGAGAACAGCAGGTATGAAAGGATAAATCTTGTGATTTATAGGCCTTGCTTGCTGAAAGTCTCTAATGATTCATTTCATCACTGTGGAGCAATTTCCCCAACAAAACATGTCTTTCCCATCCCTTAATCCGAGCGACTCATTTGCTATTCACTTTGTTTGTCTTTCTGTATGGTCTTTGTCAAAGCTTCCCTCTGAAGAATTTCCTCCTTATAAACACTGCACCTTTGATCACCGCCAAAACATGTGAAAGATTATGAGAGGTAAGAACAAAGAGGAACTATTTAAGACCTTCCCAACCATCTGATCTCTTTGTTGATTACACCTGTTTGGGAATTTTTTCATGTCATATTTTTATTCCAGGCTGTCATAGGTTAGACAAGATATTAAAAATGCATGTGAACATTGTCCAAACAGAAGTTTTTATATATTATGCCATGTTTAGTAACATAAGTGAATTTCAATTAATATAATGGAAAATACAGTTGGTATTCAATGCCATCTATGTTTATTCAGCTATTCAGTTATTCTTTCATCAAAACATCTATTCCATCAAGAGATATTCAGTACATTTTAGGTACCAGATATTAGGCATTTAGTGGTGGGCGAGATAGGTGTGGTTCCTGCTATCAGAGTAATATGGTTATGAAGGAACTGACACACTTAATACAATACACTATGTGCCTCTGTACTTGTGTGTGCTCGCATGCCTGCATACACATGTGCACACATGCATGTGTGTGATGGGGACACAGTAATATCACAAAAAATGTCTGATGTCATGCCTCTGAGGGTATGACATTAGAAGTATGATTTAAGTCATGAGAAGAAGCCAGCCCTGCAAAGATCCAAGGAGAAATTATTGTAGGTTAGAGGAAGAACAAGTACAAAGTTCTTGGGCAAGAGTGAGTTTGGCATGCCTGAAGACCCAAAAGAAATCCAAAATGGGGGAAGTAGAGACAAAGTTGCTAAATTTGGTACAAGATGAAGGTGGAAACTGAGCAGGAGAGAAATCAAAGAGGATTTATTTGTATCAGAGTTTCTTCATTTCCAGTACTACAAATCTCTGGATT
Organism: Prionailurus viverrinus; assembly: GCF_022837055.1. Taxonomy (NCBI): domain Eukaryota; kingdom Metazoa; phylum Chordata; class Mammalia; order Carnivora; family Felidae; genus Prionailurus; species Prionailurus viverrinus. Next base: position 40,565,427 of record NC_062562.1, read on the forward strand.
CTGAAGATCCACAAGGCCCTTATTAATTGCACTAAAATTTTCTTCATTTATGCATCTGTGCATTTTCAAAGTAGTCTGAGACTCAAGGAAGTCTAAGAATTAAGACCTGGTCTATGGAATATTGATAAAGTTTAAAAACTGGTCTAATGCAGTTTTAATAAAAATATTGGGTAGCTACATCATATATTAATGATTAGGTTCTTTTAGACCCTCATGATACCTTGTGTCACTGATTTAAAAACCTTGGTAATTACACATTCCAATCCTAAATGGTTCATCCAGCTGCTGTTTGAGGTTCTGTTCTTTTCAGGTAAGAAAATGGAAGTGTTTCATTAAATCATGCCAAGGTTCATAGAGTTAAACTTTTTTGAGAATAAGGACAAAACTGGATTAGGAATTGTTTTATTCTTCTTGAACTCTACATTAAGTGAACACTGCCTGGGATGGATATGATAGATAATTTTTAGCCCTTGATAATAACTAAAAAATGTAAACCTTTTCCATCATCATTTTTCACCCGTGTTTGATAACTATTGTGTGAGAACAATGGAAGCAGATATATGATACTGTATTCAATATCCCAAAGAGATGATGAATGATAACACTTACAGTTTAAAAGAAAAATGGCCCAATTTCAAGTGTCCTTTCTGGAAGTTCTATGACTGTTTTGGGAAAACTTGCTAAAAATACTAAGGCAGTAGAGACAAGAATGAAAAGAGTAAAATATAGTCTCCATCCCTTTTTTTTATGTTAAGGATACTGTTTAACATACATCATTTTGACAAAGCTGACTTATTTATCAAATAAAACTTAGGATCATTAAATAGCTTTCCAGATGCTGTGTCCATGAATAGTGGATTCTGAGAAAGTTCATTACATGAATGAAAACATTGAAAAATATCACTTTAAATGTGATAAATGTCTTTGTCTGCCTTGCCTCATAACTTTGACTGAAATGACCTGACACATGAATAAATATTTATATCAGCTTTTATACTAAAAAAGAAAAGCCTGCTGGAAAATGTTGTGTTGCAATTACTCATGGGTATTTGCCTGATGATTATTTGTCTCTAGTACAGAGCATATTCTAAAATAAACAGAATCTGGCATAGAACTGTTATAGAATATATTTATACATTAGCCAATTCACAACCAGTTGAAAGGGATGAGTTCAGACAAGCCTCTGTTTGTCTGCATTGCTCTGAATAGTTGGTTTGATATTCCCACTCAATGACTAGTTTTAGTTTTGCAAAGTTGCAATTATTGTGGTTGCAAGGAGACAGTGAAAGGTATCTTTCTCTATGGTGGCTGTTGGAAAATTATCCTAAATACTTTCTCTAGTGTGTAGTAGAGGGGAGCAGAATTTGTCATTCCTAAATACGTCTATTTGGCATAAAGATTATTTTAGGCTGATTATTTTTAAGAAACTAAAGATTCAGGAAAAGCTCTTTACCTCCCTCTCAATTGCCTAAATTTGCATTGGAAAGAGGGTCTCTACCAAGAAGAGAGCTCTTACCAGAAATACCTGTTTACCTAAGAAACTTACCTGCATAACAGAGCAACCTATGCTTTCCAATCATCTCTTCCCAACTTCCTATGAAAGGCCTCTCTTCCCTTTGTATCCAGAAACTTTTCCCCTTTCCTTACCTCAGGAAGTTATAGAAGCCTCAACTATCTGGTTGCCCTTTGGGTCTCATAATTATATAGAGCTCCCACACACACAAATTTATTTTTTCTCCTGTTAATCTGTCATATCAATTTAATTATTAGACCAGCCAAAGAACCTAGAAGAGAAGAAGGAACCCTCCCCAGCCTCCTTTTTGGTAGAATCAGACACAAGTCTGGAGTATTTAGGGAGTTGGGGAAGGGCTACCTAGAAAGAAGAAAAAAGATGGTAAAAATTGTCATGTTAAGTGGGGACATAGCCCAAAAGACCCTAAATATCAGAGGATGGTGTACAGATTTACCTGTGTACAATGAAGAGACCACAAGAATTCTTACCTGGAGGAATAACTTAGTGAAATTGACTTTCCTGAATGATTTGTCTGACCAGAGTCTGCAAGATAGGCTTATAAAAGAAAGTGCATTTCCTTTTGCAGTGTAAATATGACCTCCAGAAACTACTTCCAGCAAGAGATGGAAATTCTTTCCTCTCCACTTGACTCTGGGTTGGCTATGTGACTTGCTTTGACCAAGGACAGTGCAGAAGTGCTGCCACATGAGAGGCCTGGAAGTTGCTCTATGCTCTTACAGAGCCCAGCTGCCATACGGCAAGGAAGCAAGTGCTATCCTCCAGCACAGGAAGAGGCTCTGGAGAAAGGTGCCATCTGATGAGCAGATGAAGGCATGGAGAGGAAATGAAGTGTCCCAGACAACAGGAAATACTAAGGCCCAAGACATGTGAGAGAAGCTTTCATAGCACCCCCACCATCACCCCCAGTCCCACCCACCGGCCAAATGAATGCAGCCACACAAGAGGTCTACAAGACAAGCATATGCATCACTCAGTCTACCAAGAGAATCTCAAGAATTGGCAAATCGTTGCTGTTTCAAGCCACTAAGTTTAGAGGGGGGTTATTGCATAACAAGAGAAAAACAGAATAACATCTCACTAAGTATCTTTCTCATAATCAAACTCAGGAAAGATTCATTGAGTCAGAAGCATGGAAACCAGTTACAATGGTATTTCAGAAAAGTTATCATAGGGTAATGAGAAGGTGGCCTAGGTGAAAAGACTGGGGTTTAATTAATGCTCACATTCCCTCCTCTCATCAGGAAAGGACCGGACCATAAAACATGCAGATTAAAATGTTGAGTTTAGAAGTGACATAAAACTGGGCTCCTCCCCTGGTTCCAACATTTAAACATTTCTTTCCCCAAGACTAGGTCTTCTCACCTAAAACATAGAGCTAATAAGAGCCCGCAAAGAAGGAACTCGTTATGAAAATCAGCTGGGGGAGGATATGAAGTTACTCAGCACAGTGATTTGCAGACACTGAATTCAGGGTCGAGAGCTAAGGTACTATTTGGAAACAGGATCAGACATTCCTTCATTTCCAATACTTCCTCTTTACCGTCCTGAGTTCTGTCTTCTGTATCTCCAGGAGGGATGTCAAAGAATAAATACACGGAGAATAGAAAATAATAATTCTTGATTGTTGGGTTTCAAAAGCTTAGAGAATTTGTGTTTCAAAAAGCTCTGCCTTGAGGCCAGTCTCTGGAGGTTAAGAGAAAGGGTCAGCAGCCTTTTACTTGCTTCCTCCCGCCCCAGGATCCAGATTCTGATGTAAAACCCCTAAGATGGAATCTGTCCTCTGTCTTTAGCAGGATCCCACTCCCTAGGCCATCATCAGGCAATCCACATTTCAAAATAGGGGTGACTATGAAAAACCTTGGGTGATTCTAAGATGTCTTAGCTTAGGAGACTTGTGTCCCCTTTACTATTTTAAGAGAAAGCAGTAATACTTCAAGGGTCCTCTGTGTCCAGAAGCTGAGCTTCCATAAGGAAAAGTTGAAGAATATTTTGAATGGGTAAAAAAAGACTTCTATATATCCTGTCTAGCATATCTTCCTGGGCTATCTCTCCCTTATATTGTCTTTGAGCTATGTTACAGCTGTGTAAGTTATGGAATACTGACAGTAATGCAAATAATTCCTTTTCATAGAAATGTAAACTGTATCCAGTTGAAGTTGGCTATTGCCCCATGAATATTGACCAATTTGGTATATATCTGTAAATTAATTTCAGCCTTCCTGATAACCCATAAGTGTGTCTGTTCTTTTGGATTTTCCATGAAACTGGTTATGTGTTTCTTTCAGATTTCAATGAGAGTCATGGTGACACCTCTGTATTACTTTGCCAGGTCTGCCATAATAAAGCATCACAGACTGTATGTACACCAGAGAAATGTGTTTTCTCATGATCTGGAAGTTTGAAGTCCAAGATCAAGGTGTTGGCAGGTTGCTTTCTTCCAAAGCCTTTCCTTTGCCTTGGCAGATGGCCTCCTCCTCTTATTCTTCACATGGCCTTCCCCTTGTGCTTGTCTGTGTCCTAATCTCTTATAATGACACCAGCTGTACTGGTACTGGGTTAGGGCCCAGTCATGTAATATCATTTTATCTTAATTATCTCTTCAAAAGCCACATCTCCAAAACAGTCACATTCTGAGGCACAGGGGGTAGGACATTATGACTAAAGATTATGGTCTCTCTTTTAACCACATGTCCGAGTATTCATATTCTATCATTCCTGAGGACTTTGCAATAAATGTTTTCTCTTTATTATAGGCATATTCTACAGCTCTATCTTCACATTCCATAAGATAATTAAGGAACCATCAAAGGTATGGCTCTCTTCACTAGTCCTCACCCCTGAGCTCCTATGTGTGTATGCATTTTCAAGAATGTGCAGAATGAAGCATATTGTGCTGAACAAAATTTTCAAGATAAGGTAAGCTGAGGATTTCAAAGAGTGCAATGAAAGTAATAAAAGTCTAGATTTTCAGAAACCCAACATGTAACTCTACCTGGAGAAAAAGTCACATTCAGTTTCACCATATAGTTTTCCCAGCATTGCACTACGGATGAAAAGAAGTCACAAGCAACCTGAAGGATAAGAAAAGTGAAAACCCAAAGCACCAACAAATTCTTCTAAATTTTCATTGGTAAATTCTTTTGGCATATTCCAATGAGTCTGATTTTAGAGTAGGAGAAATTTCTGGCAGTGTGACAAACAGATTTGGGAAATCTGGTGTGAAATGACAGCTCTGATCCACATGGCTGAGTGAATACAGATGGCTTTCATTCATCGTTTCCCTTTTCTTATTTACTGCCTGACACCTTACCTGCTCCTAAGAATGCGAGACTTTAGGAGACAGAGACCTGGTTTCTTGCTCTTGGCTATATCCCTGGAACAAGGAAAAAAGACGGGAGCGTGGTAGGTGTTCAATACATATTGTTGAGGGGAGCAGCCAAGATAGTGGAACAGCATGGAAGTTTTTTGTGTGTCTTGTGCCCATAAAATACAGCCAGACCAACACTGAAACATCCTGCCTACCTAGAAAACTGATCTGAGGATTAACACAACAATCTGCACAACCTGAACCACAGAATTAAGCAGGTACGTGGTGTGGAGAGGTGATCTGGGGGAGAGAGAAGCCCCAGAGGGCAGGGAGCCACTTTTGCTTATAGAAACAGAATAGAGATGAGTTGGGGGGGGGGAGGAGGAATACAGGAAAAGAACTCCCCCCCCCCAAAAGCAGCTGGATAGAAAGTGGAAAAGTGGAAACTGCCACAGGGACTGAACCACAAAGAGAGAAAGGAGAAAGGAGAGGGTTTAAATTCCATTAAGACTATAAACAGGGGGAGCACAGAGTCTAGAACTCCACAGCTTGATACCTAGTGGTGCTCTGGTGGGAAGGGCTAATCCCCAGGAACAGAGTGGAGTCCGGGGTTCTTCAGGCACATGGGGAGAGGTGGTTCCCCTGCTGGGAGGACACCAGGTAGAGGCTGTGTGGGTCCCCCAAAGGCAGAGCCCCAGTGGACCTGAGAGAAGAACCACATTTGCTAGTGCTGGAACAAATCGTTAAGGGTGAAGCCTGGTGCCAGATGCGTGTTGAGATTTTCCATAGTCCCTGAAACGCTGCTTCTACGCTATCTCACAAACTTTTTCTGGGGCGGGCTGGCACCAGGCCACAGTCTCTGGGCCTCGGCAGCAGCACGATCCCACAAATGTACCTGAATGGAGCAAGCACCCAGCCATTTTTCAGTGAGACCCTCCTGCAGAGGGGCAGAAGGGGTCAAAGCCGCAGTCCCTCAGGAGTAAAGGGTTGGGAAAAACAGCCGCATCTGTGACAAAACTCAGGAGGGAGGTGCTGCCTGGGGCTTGGTCACAGACTGTGTAAAGCAGGGAGTGGACGGAAGCTGAAAACAAAGGACAGGTGTGCAATTGCTAATCAGGGAGAAGAGTTCCAATACTAGAGACTGGGTAGCTGGGTGATGCCATTTTCACCGCTCCTACACATGTGCATACGCACCTATGAGTGACGCGATAATCCACCCCAATAAGCTAAGCAGTGCCATCTAGTGGAGAATGGAGCCATTACACTAAGCCCCACCCAACTGGGCCAAACTTGCTCTTCAGGAACACGAGTCTCTCTGCCTGCTTACTTTATGAACTATAAAGTGCTTCATAGTTTGACTTTTAGGGGAAAACAAAGTAATTTCAGCCATATTTCATTCCATTTGCCAGTCTGTCTATTCAATTTTCGTTCTTTTCTTTTTTTTCCTCTTTTTTGTTTCTTTTCTTTTTCTTGAATACAGAAAGAGAAAAAAATCATTTTTATTTTCAATTTTTATTAAAAATATTTTTCTTTAATTTTTATCTACTATATTTTTTACATTTGTGTAAATTTTTTCAAATTCTATTTTACTTATATAATTTCATTTTAGTCTACTTCAGTGTATTAATCTTTTTCAAATTTTCAAATGATTTTCTTTTATTTTTCTTTCCCCTTTTCTCTCTAATCTTTTGAAACTCTTTCAACACCCAGACTAAAACACACCTACAATCTAGCATCATTTATTTGATTTTTTCTGTGTGTGTTTTTAATTTTTTAATTTCAATATATTTTTTAATTTTAATATTTTTTTAATTTTAAGTTTTTACCTCATTAATTCCTTTTCTCCCTTCAAAATGATGAAATGAAGGAATTCACCCCAAAAGGAAGAGCAGGAAGAAACGACAGCCAGGGACTTAACCAACACAGATACAAGCAAGATGTCTGAACCAGAATTTAGAACCATGATAATAAGAATACTAGCTGGAGTCGAAAATAGATTACAATCCTTTTCTGTGGATATAAAAGAAGTAAAAGCTAGTCAGGATGAAATAAAAAATGCTATAACTGAGCTGCAATCTCAAATGGATGCCGTGGTGGCAAGGATGGATGAGGCAGAACAGAGAATCAGCGATATAGAGGACAAATTTATGGAGAATAATGAAGCACAAAAAAAGAGGGAGATTAAGGCAAAAGAGCATGATTTGAGAATTAGAGAAATCAGTGACTCATTAAAAAGGAACAATATCAGAATCATAGGGGTCGCAGAAGAGGAAGAGACAGAAACAGGGGTAGAAGGGTTATGTGAGCAAGTCACAGCGGAAAACTTTCCTAACCTGGGGAAAGACAAAAACATCAAAATCTAGGAAGCACAGAGGACTCCCATTAGATTCAACAAAAACCGACCATCAACAAGGCATATCATAGTCAAATTCACAAAATACTCAGGCAAGGAGAGAATCATGAAAGCAGCAAGGGAAAAAAAAGTCCTTAACCTACAAGGGAAGACAGAACAGGTTTGCAGCAGACCTATCCACAGAAACTTGGCAGGCCAGAAAGGAGTGGCAGGATATATTCAATGTGCTGAATCAGAAATATATGCAGCCAAGAATTCTTTATCCAGCAAGGCTGTCATTCAAAATAGAAGGAGAGATAAAAAGTTTCCCAGACAAACAAAAATTAAAGGAGTTTGTGACCACTAAACCAGCCGTATAAGAAATTTTAAGGGGGACTTCTGAGGGGAGAAAAGATAAAAAATAAATACATGTAAATGAATGAATGCATGAATGAATGAATGAATACCAAGCAACGAAGACTAGAAAGGACCAGAGAACACCACCAGAAACTCCAACTCTACAAGCAACATAATGGCAATAAATTCATATCTTTCAGTAGTCACTCTAAATGTCAATGGACTCAATGCTCCAATTAAAAGACCTAAGGTAACAGAATGGATAAGAAAACAAGATCCATCTCTATGCTGTTTTCAAGAGACCCACTTTAGACCTAAAGACACCTTCAGATTGAAAATAAGGGGATGGAGAACCATCTATCATGCTAATGGTCAACAAAAGAAAGCTGGAGTAGCCATACTTATATCAGACAATCTAGACTTTAAAATAAAGACTGTATCAAGAGATGCAGAAGGGCATTATATCATAATTAAGGGGTCTATCCACCAAGAAGACATAACAATTGTAAACATTTATGCACCAAATATGATAGCACCCGAATATATAAATCAATTAATCACAAACATAAAGTCATTGATAGTAATACCATAACAGTAGGGGACTTCAATACCCCACTCACAGCAATAGACAGATCATCTAATTTAAAAATCAACAAGGAAACAATGGCTTTGAATGACACACTGGACCAGATGGACTTAACAGATATATTCAGAACATTTCATTTTAAAGCAGAGGAATATATATTCTTCTCCACTGCACAGGGAACGTTCTCCAGAACAGATCACATACTGGGACACAAATCATCCCTCAACAAGTACAAAAAGTTTGAGATCATACCATGCATATTTTCAGACCACAACACTATTAAACTCGAAATCAACCACAAGAAAAAAATGTGGAAAGGTAACAAATACTTGGAGACTAAAGAACATCCTACTAAAAAATGAATGGGCTAACCAGGAAGTTAAAGAGGAAATTTAAAAGTTCATGGAAGCCAATGAAAATGATAACACCACAACCCAAAACCTCTGGGGTGCAGGAAAGGCGGTCATAAGAGGAAAGTATATAGCAATCCAGGCCTTCCTAAAGAAGGAAGAAAGATCTCAGATACACAACCTAACCTTACACCTTAAAGAGCTGGAAAAAGAACAGCAAATAAAACCCCAAACCAGAAGAAGACAGGAAGATTAGAGCAGAAATTAATGCTATCAAAACCAAACAACAAAAAACAAAAACCAAAATATGGTAGAACCGATCAATGAAACCAGAAGCTGGTTCTTTGAGTTTTTTTTTTTTAATTTTTTTAATGTTTATTTATTTTTGAGACAGAGAGAGACAGAGCATGAATGGGGGAGGGTCAGAGAGAGAGGGAGACACAGAATCTGAAGCAGGCTCCAGGCTCTGAGCTGTCAGCACAGAGCCTGATGCGGGGCTCGAACTCACGGACTGTGAGATCATGACCTGAGCCGAAGTCGGACGCTTAACCGACTGAGCCACCCAGGCACCCCCGGAAGCTGGTTCTTTGAAAGAATTAACAAAATTGATAAACTACTAGCCAGTTTGATCAAAAAGAAAAACGAAAGGATCCAAATAAATAAAATCAAGAATGAAATAGGAGAGATCACAACCAACACAGGAGAAATACAAACAATAATAGGAGAACATTATCAGCAATTATACACCAGTAAAATGGGCAATCTGGAAGAAATGGACAAATTCCTGGAAACATGTATACTACCAAAACTGAAACAGGAAGAAATAGAAAATTTGAACAGACCCATAACCAGTAAAGAAATCGAGTTAGTAAACCAAGAAAACAAGAGTCCAGGGCCAGATGGCTTTCCAGGGGAATTCCACCAAAAATTTAAAGAAGAGTTAACACCTATTCTTTTGAAGCTGTTCCAAAAAATAGAAATGGAAGAAAAACTTCCAAACTCTATGAAGCTAGCATTACCTTGATTGCAAAACCAGACAGAAACCCCACTAAAAAGGAGAACTAAAGACCAATTTCCCTGATGAACATGGATGTGAAAATCCTCAACAAGATATTAGCCAACCGGATCCAACAATACATTAAAAAAATTATTCACCACGACCAAGTGTGATTTATACCTGGGACGTAGGTCTGGTTCAATATCCACAAAACAGTCAATGTGATTCATCACACCAATAAAAGAAAGGACAAGAACCATATGATCCTCTCAATAGATGCAGAGAAAGCATTTGACAAAATACAGCTTCCTTTCTTGATAAAAATCCTCAAGAAAGTAGGGATGGAAAGAGGATACCTCAAGGTCATAAAGGCCATATATGAAAGACCCAACACTAATCCCATCCTCAATGGGGAAAAACTGAGAGCTTTCTCCCTAAGGTCAGGAACAAGACAGGGATGTCCACTCTCACCACTGTTATTCAAAATAGTATTAGAAGTCTTAGCTCTGCAATCAGACAACACAAATAAGTAAAAAGGCACCCAAATTGGCCAGGAGGAGGTCAAACTTTTTTGCAGATGACATGATAGTCTATATGGAAAACCCAAAAGATTCCACCAAAAACTGCTAGAACTGATTCATGAATTCCACAAAGCTGCAGGATATAAAATCAATGCACAGCAATCGGTTGCACTCCTACACACCAACAATAAAGCGACAGAAAGAGAAATCAAGGAATCGATCCCATTTACAGTTGCACAAAAAAACCCATAAAATACCTAGGAATAAATCTAACCAAAGAGGTGAAAAATCGATACACTGAAAACTATAGAAAGCTTATGAAAGAAATTGAAGAACACACACACACACACACACACACACAAAATGGAAAAAGATTCTATGCTCCTGGATAGGACGAACAAATATTGTTAAAATGTTGATACTGCCCAAAGCAATCTACATATTCAAAGCAGTCCCTATCAAATTAACACCAGCATTCTTCACAGAGCAAGAACAAGGATCCTAAAATTTGTACGGAACCAGAAAGACCCCAAATAGCCAAAGCAATCTTGAAGAGAAAACCAAAGCAGGAGGCATCACAACCCTGACTTCAAGCTATACTACAAAGCTGTAATCGTCAGGACAGGATGGTACTGGCACAAGAATAGACACCCAGATCAATGGAACAGAATAGAGAATGCAGAAATGAACCCACAAACCTATGGCCAGCTAATGTTTCACAAAGCAGGAAAGAATATCCAATGGAATAAAGACAGCCTCTTCAGCAAGTGGTGCTGGGAAAACTGGACAGCGACATGCAGAAGAATGAACCTGAACCACTTTCTTACACCATACACAAAAATAAACTCAAAATGGATGAAAGACCTAAATGTAAGACAGGAAGCCATCAAAATCTTCGAGGAGAAAACAGGCAAAAACCTCTTTGATCTTGGCCACAGCAACTTCTTACTCAACACGTCTCTGGAGGCAAGGGAAACAAAAGCAAAAATGAACTATTGGGACCTCATCAAAATAAAAAGCTTCTGCACAGGGAAGGAAACAATCAGCAAAACTAGAAGGCAACTAACAGTTGGGCATATTTGCAACATATTTGCAAACGACATATCAGATAAAGGGTTAGTATCCAAACTCTATAAAGAACTTATAAACTCAACACCCAAAAAACAAATAATCCAGTGAAGAAATGGGCAAAAGGCATGAGTAGACACTTCTACAAAGAAGACATCCAGATGGCCAACTGACACATGAAAAAATGCTGAACACCACTCGTCATCAGGGAAATACAAATTAAAACCACAATGAGATACCCCTTACACCTGTCAGAATGGCTAACATTAACAACTCAGGCAACAACAGATGTTCACGTGGATGCAGAGAAAGAGGATCTCTTTTGTATTGTTGGTGGGAATACAAGCTGGTGCAGCCACTCTGGAAAACAGTATGGAGGCTCCTCAAAAAATTAGAACGAGGACTACCCTATGATCCAGCAAATGCACTACTAGGTATTTATCCAAGGGATATAGGTATGCTGTTTCAAAGAGGCACATGCACCCCAATGTTCACAGCAGCACTATCAACAATAGTCAAAGTATGGAAAGAGCCCAAGTGTCCATCAATAAATGGATAAAGAAGATGTGTGTGTATATATATATATATATATATATATATATATACACACATACACACAATGGAGTACTACTCGGCAATCATAAAGAATGAAATCTTTCCATTTGCAACTACGTAGATGGAACTAGAAGGGATTATGCTAAGTGAAATTAATCAGTCAGACAAAGACAAATATCATATGACTTCACTCATATGAGGACTTAAGACACAGAACAGATGAGCATAAGGGAAGGGAAGGAAAAATAACATAAAACAGGGAGGGGGACAAAACGGAAGAGACTCAAATATGGAGAACAAACTGAGGGTTACTGGAGGGGTTGTGGGAGGGGGGATGGGCTAAATGGGTAAGGGGCACTAAGGAATCTACTGCTGAAATCATTGTTGCACTCTATGCTAACTAATTTGGGTGTAAATTTAAAAAATAAAATTAAAAAAATTGTTGAATGAAATGAATAAAAATCACTGAAATTCTTTGGATCTCACTTTCCTTGTAATTTAAACCTGGAGTGGGTAATAGAATTCACTGCACATCGTTCTTGTAAGGAATAAATATGCATGATGTTCCTAGATATACCAGGCCCTTAGCAGAAATTTTGTGCCAGAACACTCCCCAGCTCCTCTACAACCTGACTTCAGACTGACCACTAGTCTGTGAAACATGCGCATAGGTGTGGTTCCCAGGTTAAGCTCTAGCTCAGGCCCCACTACAGCTCCATGTAATGTACAATTAGTCCATACTCCCCTTCCCATTGAGGATCCAGACAAAATTACCTAAAAGTGCCCCTTATTCAAAGATACTTTCCCCTAGTACTTTTCATGGTATTTACCTTTAATTACCACTCAATAAATGTGTCTTGAATGACTTTTACTCACAACACCTATACACCCTCTTCCTTCGTCCTCAACATTTCAGAAGCTTTTCTTTTTGCGGATTTATGCCATGGCCAAAGATATTAATTCCTTTTTTAACATGGCTAAGGTATAATTCTAAATTTGGGGGGAAAAAAAGCTTAATGGCCAAATGGAACATTTAGATGTGCATCAATTCACCAAAAAAAACCTAACAGCTCTAAGAAAATTCTCCTAAGTCAGACCGCAGGGTGACCTCTAGAAAGTGACAGCATTTACCCTGATAGCTGCTGGCAGACCCACGTTAGCATCAGCATCTGGAGGGATGGCCAAAGACTTCCTTCTCACTTACCTGGAGTGTTCAGAGAGCTTTCACTTGACAATTTTAGCTGCAGGAGAATTCTGAGGAGAGGCACAACAATGACCAGAAACTGGAAAATCTCCCAGAGCAGTAAATAACCCTTTGGGGGTACAAACCTCTTTCTTTCTCATATTAGTGTCTTCATGTAGAAGAACTCAAGAGTCCAGCAGCATTGGCGCCAAGTAGCAATCAAGACTCTGGATTTGGGTCATTTTTGTGATTCTTATTCCTGCTTCTTTCCCTCCTTCTCTGACATACATGCCGAATAGGGAACTGGGATATATGCAGAATAGCACTCAAACTGGAAATCTAGAGGAAAAAAAAAAGACAGAGACAGAGACAGAGAACGTCTGAAAATCTCCACCCACTCCCCCAATCCGAAACACCTTCACAAAATTCAAGGTCCTTTTTGTTTTAATTAACTATTTCTTCTGCTTCAGAATCACCCTCAGGAGGAATTTAAAAACCTCAAACTTCAGAATGTGCAGATTCCCCTCAAACCCCTTATGTCATTTTTCATTTGGTACCAAACATGATCATACTCTAAAATGTTCAGCAGGAATTTTTTACAGTAAAAAAAAAAAAAAAAAACCCTGAAAAGGGCAACTACGGCACACACATACCCAGCTTTTGTCTCTTTAAAAGCATTAGAAATCAAACCAAATGACAACAGGGACTACTAGTACCTTAACTACTCCCTGGGAACAGGTTGAGGGTCTTTGGAAATTGCATTAACTCTTTCAGGTGAGGCTTGGACACTGATTTTCATGCTGCTGTATTAGCTTGATCGGATCTCCGGACTTGTGGGTAGCGCTGAGATCTCAAAAGGTCACAAGGATATTTAAGATTTCTGTTTGTGTTTGTTTCAGTGACATTTGAGATGCAGCCCATTATTTTTCTTCTAAAATTATTTTTTTACGAAAAGAGAAACTCTCTTTCTTCAAGGAGCTGAAAGGAAAGGTTTTTGCCTTGGGATTGGAGGTCAGTTTTAGATAATGAAGTGAGAACACAGGAAGAATATTTTGAAGTTATATGAGGTATATAGCCAGGTCCTATCTTATGACAAGGTCAAGTTGTCAAGTCAGCAGAAGTCCAGTCAAAACTACTCTTAGAGAATACTTGGGAAGATGCACACTGGAGATATATATATATATATATATATATGTGTGTGTGTGTGTGTGTGTGTGTGTGTGGAGAGAGAGAGAGAGAGAGAGAGAGAGAGAGAGAGAGACAGAAATGACTGCCATGAATGAAGTAATTTACTCAGTTTCCTAGAAATTATAAGCACAGCAAACCATGCAGGACCACATAGGATGGCACCAGGGTCATTCGCAAGATAAAGTGACAAGGGGAAAATGTGGTCAAGAGGGTTTATGGTGGTTTATTTTAGAAGGAATGGGTGAGGCAGGGTAAGCAGGCTTAGTATTGATTAGTTTGAATAATCTCAGTGGGCTCTGGGGCTTAAGGGTTGTCCCTAGTTGTCTATACCTGGTCCTGGGGGTGATTAAGACAGGTAGACAAAATGGGCCAGAGTGAGAGCCCAATAAAGAAGGTGGTTGGGAGTATAGGCTCTGGATTTGTTGATTTTTATATCAAAGCTGTGCTCCTTTGCTATCTCTAGAAATTAGCTAACCCTGGAAGGTTCTGTGCCTCCAGGGTCAGCAAGTCCCCAAGATGTCATAGCATGAAAAATGCAAAATAAAAGAACATTATATGTACACAAACACACATGCACGTGTGCATACACATATGTACTCTTGTGCTGTTTTGATGCCCATCAAACAACTTTCAAATTTTCCTTTCAGTGCACTTGTTATTTTGGTCTTCCCATAATATAACACCCACCTGTATTTGAAGGTTCATCAAAGTTCTCTGACCTTCCCTGACAAGGGGTGAGCTTTTGACCCAAGGTATAGCCAACTTTCTCTGTCAGAAAGTTGAACTTTGCATGGAGTGAGTAAAGACAAGAAAACCACTGGTACAGATTCAAGAAAACTGTACCCCAACACACCAACACGTTAGCAGGCAAGTAATTTCCAGAGCTACTTTAGTTTTTGTCCTCTCTGAAACCCCGTTCTTCATTATTTCCTTAAACTGAGCTTCCCTATATGTTTTCATTAAATTCACTTTTAATATAAGCTGATCAGAGTGGATTTCTGTTGCTTACAGACCAAGAAACTGCAATGAAGCTGTCCACCTGTAAGTAGAGAAAGTGCTGGTGATTTGGACTCTTTAGTACTTCTTATTAATTTATAGTGATTCAACAAAGTTTTCCTCCAACAATGATTGTGCTTTCTATATCAGGAAATATATGCTTTCTATAGGAAGCATGAAATAATCATGCAGGGGGTTCAGTTTTCTGTGACAGTTATATTTTCTACTATGTGCTAATGAATCTGCATCCTGTTTTCCACCTCAGCCTTCTGCATCACAGTTAGCATGATGTCTGACGTTTCTCACAATAGGTGGTCACTGACAAGGGCTAGACCCTGAAACCTCAAAATGGAAGGCCAGTGCCAGTCACCTACTTTTAGACATCATTGCTCACTGAACACCAATGCCAGCTACAAGCTCTTATCATCCTCTACTGATTTTTAGAGGTCTCAATGACACTTCAGGGACTGAGGTGGAAAGGTTAACACAAAATTACTTTCTGGAGTTTGTGGTCATAGCAACGGGAAGAGAGCTGCATCAGTGGCTTCTCTGGCAGCTGCCAGGACAATCTGCTTACTGTCTCTTGACATTAGAGCAGTTTAAGCCTCCTTAACTAGCCTCATCTTGCCTGCCAGCCTATGTGGATTTTTTTCTCATTGGTGGCTAGGTATCTTCACTCTCTATTCACACAAGGGCCACATTGTCTGGTCAGACAATGGCTGGATTGGGTCTTGGGGCAGAGGGGTTTTGACAGCTTGAATACACCCCAAAATAACATCAAAGCAACTGAGGGCATTGAATGATACACTCAGTTGTGTTGTCCTCTGCTCTTTTATTACTCCTTGAAAAAGGGAGTATCTTCTCACGCAAAAGGTCATTCAAGATAGGGGGATCATGCCTCTTGGAAAAGTAACAGGCGATTGTAAATTCAAGCTTAAGGATGGTCTTTCCCAAAACACAGTATTGTTGAAAAATGAGTGCAAATATAGTGGAAATGGGTATCATCAGAAGGCCTCTGGTCACGGGAAAGGGGAGCATAATATGGTATATTGTGCCCTTGTCCCCAAAATAGTACATACCATTCCTCCCCCCCAAAAAACTATTATCAAACAACATATCAAAGAAATGAGAACATGAATCCTGAAATCCCATATTTCAGGAAAGGTAAGCAAGGGCTCTCAGGCTATGGCAATATACCAGTAGCATTAGTTGATGCTGACTGTGTGGCACTGGCTTGTTGCCTGGAAAACAGAGTTTGGGGTATTTTTTATGGCAATCAAGACGGTTTCATTAAAAGATAATTAGTAAGAGACAACACTGGGAAAGCCTTTCATCTGATTCATCAAGCTCATAAACAAGATAGTCCCAGCATGCCACAGTTCCATGAAATGAAAAGACATTTGTTATCCTGAATTACGATCAGTGCCCGTTCAACATAAGCCTCTGTGGCCTGGAGAGTCCAGAATGCTTGGTTGTTCTTTGCCAATGTCCATTTGGTTTAAAATTTTCTTCTCTTTCCTTCACGTAGGAAAGGTAAGGACGTCCCCTGGCTAAACTTGAGCAGCCAAAACTTTTAATCTACTAGTTACAAAGGGCTCAATATATTTCAGGGACTGCTGAGCACTTTTCATGCTTTACTTCATTTAACCTTCCACCACTCCCAATAGCATCCCATTTTCCAGGTGAGGAAACTGAGACCTTGCAATCTCCCTGCTGAAAACACCAATGGCCACCCATATGTTTAAAACAAAAACTTCAACTTATGGTAGCTGGCAAGGTCCTGCATAATCTGGCCCCTGCCTACCCTTTTGACATTATTTCAGGATAGGCTTTTGCTCATGCATTCCTTTTATTCTATTTCTTGAACTGAGTATATATCCCTGCTCCGTAGCCTTTTCTCTGGCTGTTTCTTTTGCCTGCAATGCTCTTTGGCCAGATTTTCATAACTGGCAGCTTCCTATTATTCACATCTCAGGACTAATGTCACTCATATGGAGAGTCCTTTCTTGACCACCTTTCTAAATGACTTCTCCCCATCTATTCTTTTCTTTCATCTTTTTCTCAATAGCATGTATCACCGTATGAAATAATCTGTTCAATAATTTATTTTTATATCACATTTGCCCAATTTTAACATATTCTCCAAGTCAGATACCTCAGTGTTGTTTATCACCCTCTATCACTCACTTGGGGTATTTAGTTTAGGCGTATGATAAATATTACTGATTAAATACAGGTGTGAATGAATGAGTAAACTTCAGGGTTTATAGGTGACTTACAAAAGGTCATATAACTCTTAAGTGACACAGGACTTCCTAATTCCAGAACTCAAATCCAGGTCCTCCTAATTCCAGAACTCAAATTCTTAATCACTGTTCTTCCTTGTTTCTCTGTAGAGCTTTAAACTGACAACTTTCATTCATCATTTGAATATGTGCTCAGAGAAATTGGGCTCCAATGAATTAGGGGATGGAGATCATAACTAAATATGTGAAAAAATGCAAGGCTGATATTCAACTGGTACACCATAGCATTACCATATTGGTGTTAAAAGTATTAAAATGCTTTCCGTAGTGATTGGCGTGTGGCCATTGCTACAATATCCCCAAGTGACCCTCTCAGTCTCTCCCTTGAGACCTCCTCAAGATTTGGAACACCCTCCTGCAGGATCTGTACTTGATACAGTACCTAAAAGATTTATACCTGACATGGCAGCAGGCTTCCAGGACCACTTTCATCCATTCTGATTAATCATACCCACTGATCACCACTGTTGGAAAAATACTGAAGACAGTCATTGTAAAAGCCAAGTTCTTAACTTGGTCTACCTTTTGTCAAGATAATAAGCCTAAACCACATTAGCTCAGCTGCAGAAGAATAAGCAAGAATGTTCTTTTCCCTTTTATCTCATAAAATTCACATTATAAATTTAATAATTTTAAATTAATTACACTGAAATTTAATAAAAAAAAAGAAAAGGGTAGGCAATAGTGAAGGGTATCGTGAACTAGTAATTGAACTGGCAAACCTAAAGTGTCCTGAATAAGATTTAGGGTCCTATAAGGGACCATGATAATCATTTTACCTGCAACTTTAGCTTTTAATTCTCTTTTTGTCCCAGGCCTCCCATTTATATTGAATGCTGAAGAGTAACCGGATGGATAAACTAATGCGAAAGTATCTGCTGGATACAGTAATGGCCAACATTTACTGGATATTTACCATGTCGGGAATTGGGAATAATGTTCAATCTTTTATGTCTGTCTCATTCATTTATTCAAATTCCAAGCTACCAGATGTAATCCTCACAATACAATTCTATAAGGTAAACAGTAACATCCTTCTGTTACAGACAAGAAAACTGAGCCTTGCAGACATTTGTAACTTAAGTTGTCTTAAGTTAGCTAATTGTCTTAAGTTGTGTAATTACTACTAAGTGTTGGAGTCCAAATTTGAACCACGGTTTCAGTGATTGCAGAGCCTCTCTGCAGAACTCTCTTTATAAAAGACAAACTTGACGGGTTTTCCAAGTTTCTAGTTAACATCTCTGCCAAGAGAACAAAGTGAAAGTAGTTTGTATGGAAGTTCCTGTTAACACGAAATGATTAACTCTTACATTTAAGCAAAGAATGCAGCAAGGGTTACCTGTTTTTGCTTTAACTTTTCCATATGTTTCTGTTCCACTGGCATATGGTAATGTTGAGTTTCAGACAGTTCCCACTGAAAAATAATTAAGCCTCAGGACGAAACTAAATCCTAACACAGGCCTGCAAGTCCATTTCACTAAGATGCTGTTCCTGGTGCATTTTTCAGTCTAACAGATAAAAGACTGTATTAATGGCTTCTGGGGCTCTGAGATAATCCCTTTGCCTTCTCTGACTTACGACTACCATTAAGAGACTTAATGCAGCAGTGGTGTGGGCAGAGAAATCCCGCCCAATAAAGAACACAAAATGAAGTCATAGGAGGGGCTGTAGTGAGAAAAAAAAAAAGCTTGTAAAGTATTGATTAACTAATTAGTCAATGTTTATAAAGAGCCTTAACAATTAGTCTCACCATATATATCTTAAGGATCTTTTTATTGATAGCTGGGCAGTATAGAAAGGTTCTTTTTTTGGTAGTGGAGGAGAGTGTAAAGAGAATGGAAATAGGTACTGAATGGCAAAAGCCTAATGACAAAAGCACAGTTTTACCTCATTATCCCTCCATCTTTCTATATTTAAAACACCTAATATATTCAATCTGTCAAGTAAAACAATCAAACTACATGAGTTCACAATTATGTGGACACTAATCATTGGGGCTGAAGATAACCCAGGTCTTCAATCATCTCTCATAGATTGAATTGGGTTTTATGCTTTTCACACACATTGGCAATTTATGAGAATATATGTAGGTTAGTGGGAATGAAATATGACTCCACATCTTTGCTTTCAATCCAGTCCTTTTGCCTTTCCACTTTTTTTCTTTATGTCCTAGTTTCTTGACTTGTTATCATTTTAGAAGTCTGCGTGGATGCCAAATAAATCATGGCTGTTGCCTTAACCATAACTTCATATACACACATAACAATTATAAGGCAAAGCAAACTGGTAAGTCAGTAAGTGCTGTAAGAGAGGCACTCACACACACACAAAGGCAACTGTAGGAAAAAAGATGGAAATGGCATGGAAAAGCAGGAAAGTACTGATTACTGAACACCTAGTACATTCTAGACCCTGTGTTAGGCCTTTAATCTACGCAATTTTATTTAACCTTTGCCATAACTACATGAGATACACAATCCTTTATACTATTTTATAGCTACTCTGAGTCTTTGAGTGGTTAACTGGCTTGCTGAAAAGCCCATGTCTTGTGAGGGACAATGCTAATGGACACTGCTAGGTTAAGAACTCACATCTTTGGCCCTAAAGTGTATCTTTCCATTCCATAAGAAGCCACTCAGAAACAGCTCTGTCAGTCTCATGGTTCTGAGAAGACCTCAGGAAGAAGACAAAAAGTGTGCAAGTCCTTGAAAGGCGGATTGAACTTCTATAGGCAGGGGGAGTGCTTGTTTCAAGATAAAGAATTTGTACAGAGGACAAGAGTATCAGGGCACGTGGTAAAGGCTGAAAGGCAAGGACCTGTGTCAGATCTTGAAAGACCTCAAATGATCATTTCTGAAACAGAGTGGCATGTTGTAAGTGACCTCAAAGAAAATAAACCTTATGCACTAGTGGCAGTGTTGAAAAGGATCTGTCAGAGGGAGAAGTCTGCTACCGAGGGATTTAACACGAGAGCCATTATGGGTGAAACTGCATCCCTTTAAAATTCCTTTGTTTAAGTCTTAACTTTATTTCTTTTTTTTTTTTTTTTTTTATGAAATTTATTGACAAATTGGTTTCCATACAACACCCAGTGCTCATCCCAAAAGGTGCCCTCCTCAATACCCATCACCCACCCTCTCCTCCCTCCCACCACCCATCAACCCTCAGTTTGTTCTCAGTTTTTAAGTCTCTTATGCTTTGGCTCTCTCCCATTCTAACCTCTTTTTTTTTTTTTTCCTTCCCCTCCCCCATGGGTTCCTGTGAAGTTTCTCAGGATCCACATAAGAGTGAAACCATATGGTATCTGTCTTTCTCTGTATGGCTTATTTCACTTAGCATCACACTCTCCAGTTCCATCCACGTTGCTACGAAAGGCCATATTTCATTTTTTCTCATTGCCACGTAATATTCCATTGTGTATATAAACCACAATTTCTTTATCCATTCATCAGTTGATGGACATTTAGGCTCTTTCCATAATTTGGCTATTGTTGAGAGTGCTGCTATGAACATTGGGGTACACGTGGCCCTATGCATCAGTGCTCCTGTATCCCTTGGATAAATTCCTAGCAGTGCTATTGCTGGGTCATAGGGTAGGTCTATTTTTAATTTTCTGAGGAACCTCCACACTGCTTTCCAGAGCGGCTGCACCAATTTGCATTCCCACCAACAGTGCAAGAGGGTTCCCGTTTCTCCACATCCTCTCCAGCATCTATAGTCTCCGGATTTGTTCATTTTGGCCACTCTGACTGGCGTGAGGTGATACCTGAGTATGGTTTTGATTTGTATTTCCCTGATAAGGAGCGACGCTGAACATCTTTTCATGTGCCTGTTGGCCATCCGGATGTCTTCTTTAGAGAAGTGTCTATTCATGTTTTCTGCCCATTTCTTCACTGGGTTATTTGTTTTTCGGGTGTGGAGTTTGGTGAGCTCTTTATAGATTTTGGATATTAGCCCTTTGTCCGATATGTCATTTGCGAATATCTTTTCCCATTCCATTGGTTGCCTTTTAGTTTTGTTGGTTGTTTCCTTGGCTGTGCAGAAGCTTTTTATCTTCATAAGGTCCCAGTAATTCACTTTTGCTTTTAATTCCCTTGCCTTTGGGGATGTGTCGAGTAAGAGATTGCTACGGCTGAGGTCAGAGAGGTCTTTTCCTGCTTTCTCCTCTAAGGTTTTGATGGTTTCCTGTCTCACATTTAGGTCCTTTATCCATTTTGAGTTTATTTTTGTGCATGGTGTGAGAAAGTGGTCTAGTTTCAACCTTCTGCATGTTGCTGTCCAGTTCTCCCAGCACCATTTGTTAAAGAGGCTGTCTTTTTTCCATTGGATGTTCTTTCCTGCTTTGTCAAAGATGAGTTGACCATACGTTTGTGGGTCTAGTTCTGGGGTTTCTATTCTATTCCATTGGTCTATGTGTCTGTTTTGGTGCCAATACCATGCTGTCTTGATGATGACAGCTTTGTAGTAGAGGCTAAAGTCTGGGATTGTGATGCCTCCTGCTTTGGTCTTCTTCTTCAAAATTCCTTTGGCTATTCGGGGCCTTTTGTGGTTCCATATGAATTTTAGGATTGCTTGTTCTAGTTTCGAGAAGAATGCTGGTGCAATTTTGATTGGGATTGCATTGAATGTGTAGATAGCTTTGGGTAGTATTGACATTTTGACAATATTTATTTTTCCAATCCATGAGCAGGGAATGTCTTTCCATTTCTTTAAATCTTCTTCAATTTCCTTCATAAGCTTTCTATAATTTTCAGCATACAGATCCTTTACATCTTTGGTTAGATTTATTCCTAGGTATTTTATGCTTCTTGGTGCAATTGTGAATGGGATCAGTTTCTTTATTTGTCTTTCTGTTGCTTCATTGTTAGTGTATAAGAATGCAACTGATTTCTGTACATTGATTTTGTATCCTGCAACTTTGCTGAATTCCTGTATCAGTTCTAGCAGACTTTTGGTGGAGTCTATCGGATTTTCCATGTATAATATCATGTCATCTGCAAAAAGCGAAAGCTTGACTTCATCTTTGCCAATTTTGATGCCTTTGATTTCCTTTTGTTGTCTGATTGCTGATGCTAGAACTTCCAGCACTATGTTAAACAGCAGCGGTGAGAGTGGGCATCCTTGTCGTGTTCCTGATCTCAGGGAAAAAGCTCTCAGTTTTTCCCCATTGAGGATGATGTTAGCTGTGGGCTTTTCATAAATGGCTTTTATGATCTTTAAGTATGTTCCTTCTATCCCGACTTTCTCAAGGGTTTTTATTAAGAAAGGGTGCTGGATTTTGTCGAAGGCCTTTTCTGCATCGATTGACAGGATCATATGGTTCTTCTCTCTTTTATGTTAATGTGATGTATCACGTTGATTGATTTGCGAATGTTGAACCAGCCCTGCATCCCAGGAATGAATCCCACTTGATCATGGTGAATAATTCTTTTTATATGCCGTTGAATTCGATTTGCTAGTACCTTATTGAGAATTTTTGCATCCATATTCATCAGGGATATTGGCCTGTAGTTCTCTTTTTTTACTGGGTCTCTGTCTGGTTTAGGAATCAAAGTAATACTGGCTTCATAGAATGAGTCTGGAAGTTTTCCTTCCCTTTCTATTTCTTGGAATAGCTTGAGAAGGATAGGTATTATCTCTGCTTTAAACGTCTGGTAGAACTCCCCTGGGAAGCCATCTGGTCCTGGACTCTTATTTGTTGGGAGATTTTTGATAACCGATTCAATTTCTTCGCTGGTTATGGGTCTGTTCAAGCTTTCTATTTCCTCCTGATTGAGTTTTGGAAGAGTGTGGTTGTTCAGGAATTTGTCCATTTCTTCCAGGTTGTCCAGTTTGTTGGCATATAATTTTTCATAGTATTCCCTGATAATTTTTTGTATCTCTGAGGGATTGGTTGTAATAATTCCATTTTCATTCATGATTTTATCTATTTGGGTCATCTCCCTTTTCTTTTTGAGAAGCCTGGCTAGAGGTTTGTCAATTTTGTTTATTTTTTCAAAAAACCAACTCTTGGTTTCGTTGATCTGCTCTACAGTTTTTTTAGTTTCTATATTGTTTATTTCTGCCCTGATCTTTATTATTTCTCTTCTTCTGCTGGGCTTAGGCTGCCTTTGCTGTTCTGCTTCTAGTTCCTTTAGGTGTGCTGTTAGATTTTGTATTTGGGATTTTTCTTGTTTCTTGAGATAGGCCTGGATTGCAATGTATTTTCCTCTCAGGACTGCCTTTGCTGCGTCCCAAAGCGTTTGGATTGTTGTATTTTCATTTTCGTTTGTTTCCATATATTTTTTAATTTCTTCTCTAATTGCCTGGTTGACCCACTCATTCGTTAGTAGGGTGTTCTTTAACCTCCATGCTTTTGGAGGTTTTCCAGACTTTTTTTCTGTGGTTGATTTCAAGCTTCATAGCATTGTGGTCTGAAAGTAAGCATGGTATAATTTCAATTCTTGTAAACTTATGAAGGGCTGTTTTGTGACCCAGTATATGATCTATCTTGGAGAATGTTCCATGTGCACTCGAGAAGAAAGTATATTCTGTTGCTTTGGGATGCAGAGTTCTAAATATATCTGTCAAGTCCATCTGATCCAATGTCTCATTCAGGGCCCTTGTTTCTTTATTGACCGTGTGTCTAGATGATCTATCCATTTCTGTAAGTGGTGTATTAAAGTCCCCTGCAATTACCACATTCTTATCAATAAGGTTGCTTATGTTTATGAGTAATTGTTTTATATATTTGGGGGCTCCGGTATTCGGTGCATAGACATTTATAATTGTTAGCTCTTCCTGATGGATAGACCCTGTAACTATTATATAATGTCCTTCTTCATCTCTTGTTACAGCCTTTAATTTAAAGTCTAGTTTGTCTGATATAAGTATGGCTACTCCAGCTTTCTTTTGGCTTCCAGTCGCATGATAAATAGTTCTCCATCCCCTCACTCTCAATCTAAAGGTGTCCTCAGGTCTAAAATGAGTCTCTTGTAGACAGCAAATAGATGGGTCTTGTTTTTTTATCCATTCTGATACCCTATGTCTTTTGGTTGGCGCATTTAATCCATTTACATTCAGTGTGATTATAGAAAGATACGGGTTTAGAGTCATTGTGATGTCTGTATGTTTTATGCTTGTAGTGATGTCTCTGGGACTTTGTCTCACAGGGTCCCCCTTAGGATCTCTTGTAGGGCTGGTTTAGTGGTGACAAATTCCTTCAGTTTTTGTTTGTTTGGGAAGACCTTTATCTCTCCTTCTATTCTAAATGACAGACTTGCTGGATAAAGGATTCTTGGCTGCATATTTTTTCTGTCTAGCACCCTGAAAATCTCGTGCCAATTCTTTCTGGCCTGCCAAGTTTCAAAAGAGAGATCAGTCACGAGTCTTATAGGTCTCCCTTTATATGTGAGGGCACGTTTACCCCTTGCTGCTTTCAGAATTTTCTCTTTATCCTTGTATTTTGCCAGTTTCACTATGATATGTCGTGCAGAAGATCGATTCAAGTTACGTCTGAAGGGAGTTCTCTGTGCCTCTTGGATTTCAATGCCTTTTTCCTTCCCCAGTTCAGGGGAGTTCTCAGCTATTATTTCTTCAAGTACCCCTTCAGCACCTTTCCCTCTCTCTTCCTCCTCTGGGATACCAATTATGCGTATATTATTTCTTTTTAGTGTATCACTTAATTCTCTAATTTTCCCCTCATACTCCTGGATTTTTTTATCTCTCTTTTTCTCAGCTTCCTCTTTTTCCATAACTTTATCTTCTAGTTCACCTATTCTCTCCTCTGCCTCTTCAAGCCGAGCTGTGGTGGTTTCCATTTTGTTATGCATTTCGTTTAAAGCGTTTTTCAGCTCCTCGTGACTGTTCCTTAGTCCCTTGATCTCTGTAGCAAGAGATTCTCTGCTGTCCTGTATACTGTTTTCAAGCCCAGCGATTAATTTTATGACTATTATTCTAAATTCACTTTCTGTTATGTTATTTAAATCCTTTTTGATCAGCTCATTAGCTGTTGTTATTTCCTGGAGATTCTTCTGAGGGGAGTTCTTCCGCTTGGTCATTTTGGATAGTCCCTGGAGTGGTGCGGACCTGCAGGGCACTTCCCCTGTGCTGTAGTGTATAACTGGAGTTGGTGGGCGGGGCCGCAGTCCGACCTGATGTCTGTCCCCAGCCCACCGCTGGGGCCACGGTCAGACTGGTGTGTGCCTTCTCTTCCCCTCTCCTAGGGGCGGGATTCACTGTGGGGTGGTGTGGCTCGTCTGGGCTACTTGCACCGTGCCAGGCTTGTGATGCTGGGGATCTGGCGTATTAGCTGGGGTGGGTAGGCAAGGTGCTCGGGGGCAGGAGGGGCAGGCTTAGATCGCTTCTCCTTAGGTGATCCACTTCAGGAGGGGCCCTGTGGCAGCGGGAGGGAGTCAGATCCGCTGCCGGAGGTTTGGCTCCGCCGAAGCGCAGAGTTGGGTGTTTGCGCGGAGCGAGCAAGTTCCCCGGCAGGAACAGGTTCTCTTTGGGATTTCGGCTGGGGGATGGGCGGGGGAGATGGCGCTGGCGAGCGCCTTTGTTCCCCACCAAACTGAGCTCTGTTGTCAGGGGGCTCAGCAGCTCTCCCTCCCTTTGTCCTCCAGCCTTCCCGCTTTCCGAGCAGAGCTGTTAACTTATGACCTCCCAGACGCTAAGTCGCGCTTGTTGTGGGAACACAGTCCGTCAGGCCCCTCCACTTTTGCAAGCCAGACTCGGTGGCTGTGCTTGGCCGGCGAGCCGCCCCTCCGCCCCGGCTCCCTCCCGCCAGTCCGTGGAGCGCGCACCGCCTCGCCGCCCTTCCTACCCTCTTCCGTGGGCCTCTCGTCTGTGTTTGGCTCCGGCGACTCCGTTCTGCTAATCCTCTGGCGGTTTTCTGGGTTATTTAGGCAGATGTAGATGGAATCTAAGTGATCAGCAGGACGTGCGGTGAGCCCAGCGTCCTCCTAAGCCGCCATCTTGCCGCCGACCTCCGTTTAAGTCTTAACTTTAGAACGTGATCCTATTTGGAGATAGGGCCTTTACAGAGGTAATTAAGTCAAAATCTGGTATTATGTGTGCACCCTAACCCCATATAACTGATGTCCCTATGAGAAGGGAAAACAGAACACACACACGTACAAGCGAAGATTCCATGAAAACACAGGGAGAAGAGGACCATCTTGAAGCCAAGGAGAGAGCCCTAGAACAAATCCTCCCTCATAGCCTTCAGAAAGAATCAGTCCTGCTGACACCTTCATCTTGGACTTCTAGCCCTCAGACCTGTGAGAAAATAAATTTCTGTGGTTTAAAAGATCTCAGTCTGAAAGACTTTATTATGGAGGCCCTGGCAAACTTACACAAGGAGTAATGCCTAATTCTTCATAGGTCTCAATGTAAGCAAGTCAGTACCTTTCCACTTTAGCCCACATAACATCAGTGCCTTTCTGCTCTGTCCTTGCTACCTGGTCTCACCATTCACTCTTGGTACTTTAAAACTCTCTCCTACAACACTCATATCAAAACCTCATTATATCAAGAGTGGAATGAATCTAGGCACCTTACTGGGTCTCTTCAGTCTTGGATGTACAATTAATCACTTCCCTTTTTGCACTTCCTTTCTTCCTTATTTCCTCCTTCCTCTCATTTCAACCTCAACATCCCTGCTTTAACCCGCTTATCCCCAAATTAAGAAGATAAATCTAGGACAGTCAACTCCATGAAATACACAAAGATGACTCACACATTGCACAGGGGCTCATGAGTTGAATAGTTAAAACATATTTTTGGCAAATCCTGAATCACAGAGATTCCTTTTTGTCCTCAATATCCCAGATGACAGTGTTCCTATTACAATGTAACTATACACCTGCGGGACTGTGCAATTAAAGTATATGAACCATAACTTTGTGTCTTTTCAAAGGTACTGAGCTCAGTGAAGATCTCAGCACTACAAACCGGGGTCAGCTTCACATATTTCAACAATGAAGCGAATTTTTCAGTAATTCATGTCAAAGAAATTAAATTCACCTTGTTTTATTTTTATATTGCTGTATTTAAAATGAACTGTTTGTGGGGTGCCTGGGTGACTCAGTCAGTTGAGCATATCACCCTTGATTTCGGTTCAGGTCATAATCCCAGGGTCGTGGGATTGAGCCTTGTGTCAGTCTCTGTGCTAACAGCACGGGATTCTCTCTCCCCCTTTCTTTCTCTGTCCCTCCCCACTTGTGCTCTCTTTCTCAAAATAAGTAAATAAACATTAAAAAATAATAAGATTAATGAAATGTTTCTTTCCTCTCTTCCTCTACTGTACTGGAAGTTGCTAAAGTGTAGGTATATTGTCAGTGTTCACTGTGGTATTCCCAAAAACTAAAGCAGTTCTCTGAGGATAGTAATCATTCCATAACATATCTGTTCAATGAATACAAAGACTCCTTATGACTTCAAATAATGGGAAGCTGATGACACTGCTTCATCTAAATAGATTAATTGGCTGGAGTTTGGCTAACAGTTAGGGATGTATCTGTAAGTGCTCGTAATTCGTGGAGACTGGAACCATGTTAATCTTTGGAGGTGTAGAGAAAAGCTAGTGCTTTGAAAAGTGAAAATATGTAGAAATGCTAGGATGGAGTCTCAAGTAGGATCAAATTTTACTCGGTAAAAGATCAATCAACTTTATTGCTTTCTATCTTGTTAAAAAACAAGACAACAGGTCCAAAATGAAGTCATTTATGTTAACCCCACATCACCAAACCAAAACTTGATTATAATTTTGGCTTTCCCAGACATGGCACCTTAAACCAGTGAGTCAGGAATCTCCTGATCATTGGTTGTTAGGTAATATGCCTAATAGACACCTGCCATCCCCTACAGGCAAGTCATGTCGCGATAACCAACCTGTTTTTATTTTCCTTATTTCCCCTCCTTTCTGCCTATAAAAACCTTTCATTTTATACAGCCCCTCAGAAGTCTTTCCTGTCTCCTAGATTGAATGCAGCCTGATTCAGGAATCACTGAATAAAGCCAATAAGATTGTTAACATTTACTTAGTCAAATTTCGTTTTTTAACTTTCTGATTAAAAAAGCGATAGACTCTCCTCCTAGAAATCCAGGGTGGGTGAAGATAGTGGGTACTCACACATTAATGCTTTTGTTCCCATTATATTGGGACTTAATTTTACAGAATCACTGAGTTGATAGGCATTTAACACGTTTCTTACAAAAGGAATGGGAATAGTCAAAACACATCAATATCTTGGGAACATTCACAAGGTAGGAAATTCTTAAATGCACCTACAGAGACGGGCAGGTGGTGTAACGAAGCTGTCAAAGACAGGGCCAGCCCGATACTAGCTTAAGGCGCACTGACAACCAACTGGCCCCAGCTGGTAGAATAGCCATATATTGAATTATAACCACAAACTTGCCAGAGTTGATTGGGGCAAAGGTGAGAACAGAGCCAAAGGCAGCCTCCTTTTAGGTTTGCTTGTGACAAGGCATGAGGGGGACATGAACCAATGTGTTTCCCTCTTCCAAGTGCCTAATCTCAAAAATACCAAGAGAATGAGGCAGATCACAGAGAGATCAAGGCTAACAGATCTTGGCTGAGAAATCATAAAGGTCTGAGCTGAAAGTATCTAGGATCAGATGTGATCAGAATACAAAAACTGTGAGACGGAGAAAAGATATTTGTAGTCTAATAAGTCAAAACTGGCCTTTCTTGAGCCTTTGTGCTACCATGTCTATGTATTTTTACTCTCTAAGGCTCTGGTACTTATTCACACCCCTAGCGAGTATAAAATGGATTGCTAGCAGAGAATACTGAGCTCTCTGCATTCCTATTACCTTTCAACTCCAGGTCCTAAGTCTAGCCGCACAATTAACCTCATCATCCCTAGAGAAACGTGAATGAGTCTTTCCCAGCAATCAAAAAGTATTAGGAAGAACAGAGTGTGAGGTCCAAGTGGTTTCTTTCCCTAACAGACATAGAAGTACATCTGAACAGTCACTATAAGATAACAGATCTATTGTTGAATCATTTGCTTTTCTTTATTCCTACTTTGGATAAGGACCTCCTTCATGTCCTCTTCTGTGCTACAACTGTACTTTTTTCATATTCATGACATAATTTTTACTCATGCTTTTGGCCTGGTAGGTTGTTTATTTCTTTCCTGTCTTAGGCAGACAGGACACACACCCCAGACACAAAAAGCCCTGACCGAACATAATGATTTATAGCCAGATGAAGGAATGCTACAGGGACGCCAAAATAAATAATACCAGGAGAACTCATTTGACTGTTTTGGAAATTTCAATGTTGTATTTGTTCTCAGTAGTTTCTTTGTTTGGGTAAATAGGGTATTTTCTATCTTTTTTCCCAGTCTTCACAGTAAACGGCACTATGAATACAATGTGTGGGTCAGGGATGGAATAAATAGATGAGAGAAAGAGTAAAAATCGCCTTTGCTTTTATATCTGCTCCTATTTTGTCTATGATTGTTGAATTGCTTGTGAATTATTCTATGGATGTTTTTCTCAAGGCAAAAGTAAAGAAAATAGAACGGGTCCTTCTTAAAGGGGAGGGATTAATAATCTCTTCTTTTTAATTCAGATACAGCAATAATAGTTGCATTCTAATATAAAAGACAGGAAGTGAGGAGGGAGTGTTACTATTTCATGGAAAATATTATTGATCCTGTTGCTTACTGAGGCTTTACTATTGTTTATAAAGTTGGGGATTTAAAATAAAATAAAAAAAACCTTTTACTTGTGCAATTCCTAGGGAAAGAAAACCAAACAACTTAAATTAGACTCCTATTTGAGAGCGGAAATCTAAACGAGTATCTGGACACTCTCTACAGTTAGATCATTGATTTTGTGTGCTCAGAGGCAAAGCTAAATTATAGCATCTTAAAATTATCCCGTCTGTGAAAAACTTAAAAGATGAGACTTCATAGACAATGCCACAGTCACATTAGTCACACAGGTAGTCCTGTGCCAGTCTGATTCTACACATGCGGGAACTGTGCATTTAATTGATGCCGGCACCCAAACTGACCCTGTTGCCAAGTACTGGGTATTTCCATGGGTTGCAATGTCATCTTCATTGATTTTGTTATGTATTTTGGAGTAAGCGGGAGAAAAAAATATTTTTGAGTTTTATCTTGTTTGGATTTTGTTTTTGTTTCTAAGGGCAGGAGCTTCTGGAGAAAACAGAAATAGTGATAAGAACAATACTGTAAACTAGTTGGCTCTGGTCCCTTTTACCCTTCCTAATGGATGTATTTTCAGTCCTGGTGGATTATGGTCAGAAGCTCCAAAAGGCAGTTTCTCAAAGCCTTTGTGTGATTCTAGGTACCAGAGGGGTTACTTCCGGATCCAACTCAAGGTCAGCAGAGAGTAGGAAGAAGGGCATTCACCTATTTTCTTGCTGTTTCCTGACAGCAATCCCCGTGAGCATAATGGAAAAGAAGAGTAGCCTCCGTGCCCACTGTTCCCAGCAGAGTGACCACGAAGCAGTGTGTTCATCGCACCAATACCAGTGGCCCCTCAAATACCTGGGGCCAGCCAGCTTGCACGGGGTGGAAGAGCATTAATGGATTTCCTGCATATGATAGTCCAAATAAGGTCTGAATAAGGTCTTTGGGAAGACGGAAGCCTTCTAGTCAAAAGAGGAGGGTCTGAAATCTGGTGACTTTCAGGATGGAAACCGATGTGAGCATAATTAATTGTACTTAATACTTGTTAATGAATATAGGCTACTTAAGTTTATGTGAAATCCTTGACTTGGAAACAACAACCACACAAAAACTTCAACGGGCCTTAGGGAAAACTGTGTGTTAGAGAAGATTGTTTGCAGATCATCCCCCCGCCCATTTCTACTTTAGGGTCCTTTTCTCTTCTTTCAGTAGTTCACCACTCTTGAGTTCCCAGTCATCTTAGTGAGTAAATACCCAGACTCCTTACTCTGCCAATCCATCTAGTTTGCTGCATGTTTTTCTCGAACTTTCTAACTCCTTATTCCTCTCTCCCTCAAATCTTGCAGTCCCAGGTAAATGGAACAGCAGCCAGAGTCCAGACCCAAATACATATGGTAAATTGGTATTAGTATTTGATAAAACAGGTGCAGCATGTCGGTGAGGAAAAATGGAAATCTTTCTTGGAAATAATAGTGGTATTTCTCATTTATTTCCTATAACAAAATAAAACCCAGAAAGATAAATAATTAGACATAAAAACATAAACATGTTTGAGAATAAAACATGGAGGAATGTTTAATACAAAAAGATTGGTTGTATTCAACTTCAAGTAATAATATTCTATGTGGGAAAGTTACGAATGAAGTCAAAGGCAGTATTTAAAAAGCAAAATTTGCAATAGAAATTATGAAACAATGGTTCAGTTTTTCTTCATATCAAAAAGAAATAGGGTAACAACCCAATGAAACTCTGCAAGAGACATGTAGAGATAAGTCACAAACAAGGCAAAAGTAGTATTTTAAATATTAAAAAGCTTAGCTTCACTCACAAGAAACATGAATTGAAATTATTGTCACCTTCACCTATTAAATTGGCAAAGATATGCTAGCTAAGTAACATTCTCTGTTGTGAGTTTTGTGGACCAAGAGATGGATGGTCTACTGAGCTTTGGTGGCAGCATAAATGGACACAACCTGTACTGAGGACAGTTTAGGGATATCTTTTAAGATCACAAATGTTTATATCCTTTGACCAAATAATTTCACTCCAAAGAATTTTCTTTTCTAGGTAGTTTCAGATGTGTTAAAACATGACTATAAAAGTAAATTCTTAGCTGAAGTCTTAATAGCAAAAGATTAGAAATAACCTGTCAATCTGTCAATATGGATCTCATTAAATAAATTATGGTGCAGGCATATAAAAGATTATAACAACAGCATTAGAAGATCCACTTATGCATATATGATGTGGAGAAATGTCCAATATATATTATGAGGTTAAAAGAAAGCAAGCTACAGAATAGCACACACAGTGAGCCGTCATTTGTGAAAATTCCTATGTACGCATATGCCTACACCCTCTCCTGAAGAATGCACAGAAACAGGTAACAGTGATTGGTTTTACAGGAGAGAGGAGACAAGTGGGTTGCTGTGGAAAAGAAGAAAGAGATTTTCCTTTCACTGTTGATTTGTGGTACCTTATGAATGTTGCATCTTGTACTTTTATGAGTTATTCAAAGAGAGTAAATTACTTAAAGCTCTATCTTACTAGTTCTATTTCTGTACTCAGAAAGCCCTGTGTCTTTTTTTTTTAATATTTATTTATTTTGAGAGAGAGAGAGAGAGAGAGCATGAGCCAGAAAGGGGCAGAGAGAGAGGGAAAGAGAGGGAATCCCAAGCAGGCCCGGTGCTGTCAGTGTAGAGCCCAAAGTGGGGCTCAGTCTCACAACGACAAGATCAGGACCTGAGCTGATATGAAGAGTCAGACACTTAACTGACTGAACCACCCAGGGACTCCAGCCCTTTGTCTTTTATAAAGGGAAGTGGCTTCACCACATCCCATTCAGCACTTAGTAGGCCATTACTATTTGCTGAATGGATGAATAAGTAGCTGGCCTTTTGCCAACAGATATTTGAATGACTGGTTCACCCAAAGGAGGCAGGCAACCTGAGGCTTGTACAAATGCATGGGACTTCACTTACCTCTTTGAGTCCAGGCACTGCCAGTCATGTCACCTCCCATGAGCATACTAACTTCCATCATGGCCCTTTGCTCTATAACCACCTATTAACAGGCTTATTTGTTTATTGTAAGCTTCCCCCATGAGACTCTTCTGTTTTTGTTGAATCTGTCCCTCCAGTATTCAAAAATTATCTATCATTTTCCAGGCAAATGGAAATGGATATCAAATACTAGTTTTAGGAAGAATGACTGAATAGAAATGTATATAAATTGGGGTACCTGGGTGGCTCAGTCTATTAAGCATCAACTTTGGCTCAAGTCATGATCTCACGGTTCATGGGTTCAAGCCCTGAGCTGAGCTCTGTGCTGACAGCTCAGAGCTTGGAGCCTGCTTCGGATTCTGTGTCTCCCTCTCTACCCATCTATCACTTGTGCACTGTCTCTCTGTCTCTCAAAAATAAACATTAAAAAAAAAAAAAAGAAAAACATGTGTGAAGTGAGTTACCAACTTTTCCTCTTAATATGGTGAATTTTAGATAGACCCAACTCAGTTTTTCCAATAAATTATTTCCTCTTTATAATGCTCTGGATCTCCTAAGACCAGCAGTGAAATGATGCACAATGAGAGGAGCTTTCAACCATAATGCCACATAGACTCACTCATACAAACCAGGATTTTGATGCTCAAGCCCCACGTTGGATCTAATGAAAAAAAGCCCTAGACATTGTATCCCCATAGTTTTCTAAAGCATCTGGATGACCTGGATGGACTGTGAGAATTGAGAACTATCGATCTATGAATAGACAATCACACCACACATCCTTATGCTGCATCATTCAAGATGGAAATAAGGTGCCCACAAAACCAAAAGCTAGTAAGAGAAAGGCAAATCGTTGGGAAGTAAATAAGGTATTTAATTCTGAACTGCTTCAAAAGTTCTCCCTTAATGGTGGTAATATCTGCATGCAGCCTGGAGTCATTTGGAAAGAAGACTGTGGAAAGCGGATGCTTCACCCACAGATCTTTTCATTCTAGTAACAGTGAAACCTATTAAACCAGCTTAAACAATGAAGGGAATGTACTGACTCAAAATTGAAAGATAGTCCTGATTTCAGGTAGGCCTGGATCCAGTTACTCAGATTACATTAGTAATGTTAAAAAGAAGGTACTAACGTCACTTTTTCTACCTCCTTTCCTTTCTCCATGGTGGCATGTCAATCCTCAGGCTTCATACAGTGAATGTCACTACAGAAACCTTTAGGCTTCCACTTAAGACACTAAATGACCACTATCCAGACATTATATCCACACTCCTACATTACCCAATGGAAGACAGAAACTTTCTTTTGGTTGCTTTTGGAGAATACAGACAACCTTATATTCCACGAGCTGCACTAAACATAAACCTCTTCCTGAATGTCTTCATTTCATTGGGTCACATTCCTATGTCTCGAACCAATAAAAATCTTCAACGATTTTGAATACATTGCTTGGTGTCAGTACAGTAAGAGATGACCAACCCTGGAGCAGGGGTAGATTCAGTGGTGATCTAGAGCTGGCTTGTACCGGCTTACAATGGCCAAATGTTAAATTAACAGAAATTTTGCAAGCTGGTTGTTTGACAGACACTACTAAATACTAAAATATATAAAATTACCATGAAATCAATATTTAAAACTAAGGAAATAAATAAATCACTTGTTAGTCTTTTTACTACATTTTACTACTATTTATGCCAGAGGTCAGTACATTACAGGCCTTGGGCCAAATGGAATCTGCTGCCTATTTTTGTAAATAAAGTGTTAATTGGAACATAGCCATGTTCATTCTTTTACGTACTGTCTGCGGCTGCTTTTACACTAGATTCCCAGAGGTGAATAGTTGTGACTGAGAACTTCTGGCTCACAAACCTAAGGTCTTTGCTATCTTGCTTTTTACAAAAATTAAGTTGTTTACTCTTAATAGATACTCTTGAGATTGTTTAGGTCTAACGTGTCTGTATGGTGGAAAAGTTACAAAATGGTGTCCTACTGCACATGTCTTCCCAACCCTACATTCAGTGATCTCTAGCTTGAAATTGGCCAGGGGAGTATTGACACCACGGATATTAGCAAACATTATAAATCAGGGCTTTTGTTCTTTTTCTACACCCAAAAGCATTTTGTTAAACACTTCCCAGTACATGACTACATACAATTAACTTCATCCAAAACATATGGCTGTGAAAGATGGCTGTGAAAGAGGAAATGAATGTTGGGTGATACAAGGTAAGTAAATGTGCTCTGTAGTTAGCATCTCTGGTCTTTTAGTTGAGTGTATTTAACCAAATGATTCCATAAGGTACAGAAAGAAGATACCTAGGATTTCTCAGCTGAAGAAAGTTCAAAGAGCATGGCTAGAGAAGATAGAAGTTGTAAGAGGAAGCAAGAAAGGTGAACTCTAATAATGGGCTCTGCAAAAAGATGACAGAATCTAGAAGAGCCTAAGATGAGAAGAGGGAGAAGGAATACAAAAAAGACACACAACAGAGGAAATAAAGGGATATGCTGTATGCAGCAAATAGCCTCAGAACAGAATCTATTTAGAAGGTGAACATGAGAAAAAATTGAAAGAGCTTAAGACAAGATTCTGACAAGAAACAGAGGCGAGGAGAGCATCTTAAATGAAGAAGCTCAAATGTGTTCATGGTCAGCTTGTGGGTGTCAGCCAATCCGCTGTTAGGTGGGGTTCCCATTACCAAAAGTCAGAAATAACACTTTTTGGGGATTGCTTCATTTCCTGGTTCATTAAAATTTGACTGGGTTTCCTCCTTTCAAAGTTCAGAAGTGGAGGAGTACCTGGGAAAAAGATTTCTGATTAAGCACATAAAACGCACAAAGCTCTCTCTTTTTTTAAAATGTTTGTTTATTTTGAGAACTGGGGAGAGGCAGAGAGAGAGGGACAGTGAGAATCCCAGGCAGGCTGGGTGCTGTCAGTGTAGACCTTGACGTGGGGCTCAATCCCACAAACCGTGAGATTATTACCTGAGCCAAAATCAAGAGTCAGCCGCTTAACCAACTGAGTCACCCAAGCGCCCCAACAAAGCTCTTCTTAAGGTCATTGCTTGAGGGCCTATTTACCCCGGGGGGACGTCAAGTCAGCTACAAGTCCCAGGCAGCTGGTGTGCTTCCTAATGTGCACAGAGAGAGCACATGAAGGCAGTGTCTGTTCATACCCAGTCATCTCAATAAAAAATGAACAAAATATATATTCTATGGATTCTCACATGGGGCCAGCAAGCAGCTCTTATCAAAAATCACAGGAGGCTTTGTGCCGGGCATCAAAAGGGGGAGAAAAAAATGAAACCTGTTGGCAAAAGAGTTAGCCACAATGGAAAGTCTAGGGGATACAGATAGCAATGCATCAAAGGGTTGGTCTTAATGATACCTTCAAAAAGAACAGAGCTGTGCTTAATGGCTTCCTGAGGTACTTATGTTCTTTAGAGCAAAGACGTGGAAATAATGTTCTCAAAAAGTGAACTGGGATGTAATTTAGTTGAGTGAAATGAAAGAAATAATTCCAATGTACATATGGGAGGATTTATATTATCTCTATAAGCTACAAAATATTGATAGCACTGAAAAACAATTGAAAATAAAAGAAGTGTTACCTTTTTGAAGGTTTCTTTTGTATAACAGAGTTTGTTATAAGGTAAAATCAGCAATTATCATGAGTTAGGGTTACTACTACCCCTTTTGGCAAAGGTTCTTTACTTGACCAAACTTTGGTCAGTTTCCTGAACCTTCTAGGCCCATCTAGGTATATGTCCTTGTGAAATTCAGTTTTATTAAGAACCCTGCTGACTCAAGGGCACCTGGGTGGCTCAGTCGGTTAAGCATTTGACTCTTTGTTTCGGCTCCGGTCAAGATCTCACAGTTCTTGGCTTCAAGCCCAGTGTAAGGCTCTGTGCTTGGGATTCTCTGTCTCCCTCTTTCTCTGCCCCTCCCCTCCGCTCTCTCTTTCAAAAATAAACAAACATTTAAAAACAAAAACAAAACAAAAAACCCTGCTGCCTGAATTTAACCAGAACCACCCACTCAGTAGCTGATTATCCTCAGTATCTCATCAGATTCCCTGTCCTCTACCCACCCACAGATGATATCCAATCATCTGACCTGTCCTCAACAAGCATTTTGTTAGGTTGGTTTAGCCAGAATCCCACTTACTCCTGATTTTATCTGTTCATAACTTTTCATCCACTAACCCCCACTGTGCCCCTTGGCTATAAATCTCACTTGCCTGCCCTGTATTCATAATTGAGCCCTGGTCTACACTAAGGTCTCTTTTCCTCTGGTGCAATAGTCCTGAATAAAATCTTTTTTTTAATACTTTGACTCCTACCTAGCTCTGGTTTTCTTTGACAACTTTCGCAGTCTGCTGTATCCCCTGACAACTGAATAACCACAGATTTGAAAATAGGTATTATTTTTTGCATACATCTGTCTTGGTTTTAGGGAGTCTACTCTGGTTTTCAGCAACATGCTTCATAATTAGTACTCTGATTCTGATATCATGTGCAAACTCAAAAAACCCCAGACTGAATTTGTTTCATCCTGCAGCTACTTAGTCAATTTGTCAAAGAATGGGTCAATTCATGGAAGAAGAAGGAGAGGAAGAAGAGGAAGCAGGAGGAGGAGGAGGAGGAGGAGGAAGAGAAGGAGAAGGAGAAGAAGGAGAAGCAAGAGAGGAAGAAAGATAAGAACAAGAACAATAATAAAAACCGGTCTGGAATTCCACCAAATGAAGTCAATAAATCCACAAGTATTTTCTGAGCTTTCACTTTGTGACTTGCTTAGTCTGAAGACAGAATTGAGAACTTACTGTCTGGTGTAGCAGAAAGGCAAGAAAAAACTTTTTAAGGAAAAATTGTAGCTTGTGATAGTTATTATAAAATAAACAGGGTGCTAGAGAATAAGAGAAAGATAATTTGTAAATTCACTGGGTTGTAAATGACTGGCAAGGGGAGTAGTAATGGTTCCCACTGATGTTTGCTTTTCACTTGGGCTAAGTGCCTTAATGTAAAGAAATGGTATTTTTATAGTTCAGTGGTTCCTAAAATTGTTCATGTGTAGAACCACCTGGAAGTTGTAGTTTCCCCTCAGAACATAATGAAATATCATTATATGTAATAATAATATCATGAATGCAGTTAGCACAAGCTTACATAATTTGCTTAAGTTCATGGAACTTAGGGATGCTCAATTTAATTAAATATTCACGCTACAAAATGAAATCTTTAAAAAATCACAATGATAAACAAATATGTCCCTAAAAATGAAACTACCACTGTATATTAAGTCCACCAATTTCAAATTGTTCCCCAATGCTTGTTTTGCTGCAATGAAATCACAGCAGATGCAAATAATTTAAAAAAAAAACTTTGGGGGAGGGGGAAAAACACCTTAAAATTGAAAAAATTCTATTCATTTGTCTTAATTTTCCTGCTCTGTTCTTCTCTGACACAATGAGCATATCTACTGCCCAACACTCATTTTTAAAATATGGACTCTGAAGGTAGAATCCAAGTGATCAAATATGGTTTCTTATATTCCTGAAATAATGCCAACAGCTAAGTCATAACAATAAGTGAATTCTGCTGGTGCCCACAGTCCTGTAGTATTGCTTTACTTAGGTGTACACATCTTCCATGTGGGGTGTAAAGGAAGGACAATTGTCAGAATTTATTTCAGGTACGTTTAGGAAAGATGGCAATTTTTGAGTCTGAACTCAAAATATCAAAAACATTTGGACATGTACTTCAGAACCTCAGAGGTTGATTTATAGAGTATCATGCAAAAAGGAGCTGGTTTCCTTGAACCTAACGTGCTTATTTTCTTCTTTTTACATATACTGAAACGCGTCTAATGAGCTGCTTCTTTTAATGAATACCCTTGGACAGCTTAGAAATGCTGCTTAAATGTAGCAGTAGCTTTTAGCCATAGTTGGAGGCCAACCTCTATTGAACTGTTATCATTATAAATACATATGGGTAATTTGCATTAGTTCTTTCTTTTGTGCATATGTTATTGCAAAGAAAGCTTTCCAAAGACCTTTTCAACTTTTCTGGAGTGCTAGGTATCAAGAATTTTAATGAAAAAAAAAATCAATTATTGTGAGGCTCCCCAGAAAGCTTTTAGTTTGCAAATGATCATCTCCCTCTTAACATCTTAACAGTAAAAGACATGAGCTGATAATGAAATTCTCATAGGTCAGAACTACTTGGAAAGAGAAGAGCATCTTCTTGCTCATTCTGCCAATTTTCCTCATGTATCTGCCCTGGAATCTGATGGTTTTTGCACTCTCTGCTTGCGTGGTGATTAGCTCCAGAAAACAGGAAGTCCTGCACATGAAATTTCTGAAGCAGCTCACTTTTATGTTAGTATTCAGTACATCAACTCTTCGTAGGACCACACGTAAGTATCTTGGCTACAGTGTCTTCATCATCCTTAAAGAACCAACTTCATTTTGATTGGAAATATTTGTGACGTCTGAGGACCGTTGAGGGATCTTTCCGCATGAAAACATGATACCTGGTCATTATAAATCATAGTGCTATATAAGCAGGCTTATCAAATCCATTTACAAACATCTAAACTACAGGCCAATTAGTAAGTTTGACTGTTTATATTTGTTCTTCTATGTGCAACTTTTCACATATATGCAGATATCCTTCAAGTTTATGAAATTTCAATGAGTAAAACATTCTAATCTGGAAAAGAGTATAGGTTCATCAGAATCATAGAGCTATGTACATAAATTAGACTGTAATACAGTATTACAAGCTTCAAGATTAGACATAGCCACTGATGTTAATGTATAGTCATAAAAATAATGTTAAAAATGTGTGTGTATATGTATGTGTGTACATACATACACACATACATCAAGACCCATGTTAAAAGGTGTGCAGGTATGTGTGTGTATAGTTCATAAGGTATATAACATTGTTTGCCTGCTTTCATGTTTGTGATTAATTTTTCCTCATTTTATAGAAAGAAAAATCTTTTGGAGCATTTTATTTTTTTAATGATCATAAATATGTATTAAGATGCAAAGTGTTGGGGCACCTGGGTGGCCCAGTCAGTTGAGCATCCTACTTTGGCTCACGTCATGATCTCACAGTTCATGAGTTCAAGCCCCGCGTTGGGCTCTGTGCTGATGGCTGGGAGCCTGGAGCCTGCTTTGGATTCTGTGTCTCCCTCTCTCTCTCTGCCCCTCCCCCACTCATACTCTGTCTCTCTCTGTCTCAAAAATAAAACAACTATTAAAAAAAAAATTAAAAAGATCCAAAGTGTTTTGGGGCCTCTGGGTGGCTCAGTCGGTTAAGTGTCAACTTTGGCTCAGGTCATGATCCTATGGTTTGTGAGTTCCAGCCCTGCTTTGGGCTCTGTGTTGACAGCTCAGAGCCTGGAGCCTGCTTTGGATTCTGTGTCGCTCTCTCTCTGCCCCTCTCTTACTCATGCTCTGTCTCTCTCTTTCTCTCAAAAATAAACACTAAAAAAATCTTTTTAATTCAAAAAAAAAAAAGCAAAGTCTTTTAGTTTCCAAACCTAAAGCATTAGTCTCATTTCAAATGTAAACATGTGCTATGCTCAAGTTTTAAAACTTGAATATTAATTCATTAATTTATTCAGGAAAACTTTTTGACAATATAAATTAAGCCAAGTAATTTCCCAGGTGCTTTATCTGTAACAATGGTGAACAGACAAACAAATAAAACCAAACATAAGATAATGAAAATAATGAAGGACATTGTGTGTCTACCCTTATTTTATTTTATTTTATTTTATTATTTTATTTTAAGTTTATTCGTTTTTGAGAGAGAGAGATAGAGCATGAACAGGGGAGGAGCAGAGAGAGAGAGGGAGACACAGAATCTGAAGCAGGTTCCAGGCTCTAAGCTGTCAGCACAGAGCCCGACGTGGGACTCGAACTCACAAACTGTGAGATCATGACCTGAGTCCAAGTTGGAGGCTAAATCGACCGAGCCACCCAGGCGCCTCTGTATACACTTTTTTTTAAACCAACAAAGTAATGAAAACAAATTACAAAAACAAAAATGAACAATGCCATTAGATTGAACAAACGGTAATTTGTCTTGAAAGCAAATTCAAGTAACACTTCTTGAGAACCAGCTAAGCAATGTGGTCTGAGCTAATTATTAGCACAATAGCCTCAAAGAGTCTGCATTAACCCCATTTGCAGAATGGAGACATAGAAAGATCGTTTTTTAAAGTCACAAAACTGCCCTTTGAAAGACTTATGATATTTGTACCTCTAGTGCCTCATTCCACTTCTTAACTACTTAAATTGTAAAATGTGTCATGCGTAGGGAGATTACAGAACATTTGTGTAGTTTGGAGAACAATAAAAGAGACACCACCAGAAGATGAAAGAACATTACCAGTACCTCTAAAGTGCCCATATGCTGCTGCTGCTTCAATATAAGGTAAGCACTACCCAAGCTGGGGCATCAAATAGTTTTACCGCTTGTATATGCCTCACTGAACATTATTTGTTTCATTTTGTTAAGCTGAGAAGCAAACTCCTATGCACGTAGGAATATTCTGGCTTTCAGGGGAAGCCACTATTAGGTAAAGGCTGCCTGGAGAAAGTAAGTGGACAGAGACTTGAGGTAAGAGTCCGCTTTCGACATTCGTCAGTTTAGAAGCGCTCAGTATGGGACCATCAGTGGGTAAAGTCAGGGATACTTCCAGGGACTACAACACTCACCGAGGGTGAGCTGTCCAGCAGACTGGCCAAAACCTGGATGTCTGGAAGAAATAAAACTCAAGAGTAATTGTCTCTATATTTGTTTTTTGTGTTCAGAACATTTCTTTTTCAAATTATCCTGTTTTTGTTTCGTGGATGCAATATCTTCCTTAATCTTGAATTTTTAAATTTAATGTTCTTTTTTGAGTGGTCTGTTTCCTTCAAGCTGCTTTATTTCTGTGTGTGTGTGTGTGTGTGTGTGTGTGTGTTTCTGGTTTCTATTATCAATTTTAGAAGTTTTCCTCAAATATCTGAAATCCAGGGCATCTATTTTAGGTGAGATTTAGATTTTAGAAACCTAATCAAAGGCTTTGAGCAATATGAGTGGGGCATTTCAACTTTGAGCTTCATTGTCTGGTGAAATGGGTGGGCCATTTTAGAATAACACCCAATATAAGTATCCTTAGATATTTCTTCTTGGGCAATTCAGATTCACCTGTCCACAACCTGCAGGGTTATGGCCACGAATTTTCCTAGAACTCAGTGAGGGAATAGTTTGGTATTTTCTTTCTTTCTTTCTTTCTTTCTTTCTTTCTTTCTTTCTTTGTATTTATTTTTGAGAGAGAAAGTGTGAGTGGGGGAGAGGGGCAGAGAATGGGGTGGGGGGTGGGACAGGGATTCCAATGCAGGATCTGTGCTGTCAGCACAAAGCCTGATGCCGAACTCAAACTCATGAACCGTGAGATCATGACCTCAGCTGAAGTTGGACACTTAACTGACTGAGCCACCCAAGTGCTCCCAGCTTGGGATTTTCTACAGTCAGCGTTTTAGCTGCAGATGTTAGCCACAGAACTACTTAATCCTTCTGTTTTGGGAACCCCCACCACTCCTGGTTGTACCTCTTATCCTCTTTTTCAGCATCTCAGGGAAACAAATCTGCAGAGCTCTACTGGAGTGGGAGAGCTGCTAGGGCATAGAGCAGGGAGAGAATCTAGGTGTTCACATATTCTCAGACAGACTTCACCAATTCTTCCCCATTTTCTCCATCCCACCCTCCCCCACATCCTTTTATCCATAGTTTCAGAGACACGCTCCTTCT
Source organism: Prionailurus viverrinus (assembly GCF_022837055.1). Taxonomy (NCBI): domain Eukaryota; kingdom Metazoa; phylum Chordata; class Mammalia; order Carnivora; family Felidae; genus Prionailurus; species Prionailurus viverrinus. The sequence goes on from NC_062562.1 coordinate 40,608,193, forward strand.
CTGCCCTTTCAGGAGTACGGGGTATGAGCTGGGGTGGTTCTCAACACCTCCCACCAACCTGGCATACAGTTTCCACTTAGTTGCTGTATTAGTCACTATTTGTCCGACCGTTTTTCATCTTCTAAAATTTTGTGGGCTTTTTCCCTTCAATATCCTTCAATATGCAAAATTCTGCTTTTCCATGTTTGTGCATTTATTTTTCATGGAAACAATTTACTAAAGTTTTAGGAGATTGTCCGGAGGATGTAAAACAATTACATGGTTTCAGAGTCACTTTCTTAACCTGGTGGGTAAGAACAGCTCCTTTTTTATGTGTCTACTACGTACAAAGAACTCTGCCAGGTGTAGCAATCAGTGCTAAAATATGTAAGGCACTGACTTAATCTGCTCAGGTCGCCATAACAAAATATCATAGACTTGGTGGCTTTAAACAGCAGAAATTTATTTCTCACTGTTATGGAAGCTGAGAAGTCCAAACCAAGGGGTTAGCCATTTCAGTTTCTGGTGAGGGCTCTCTCCCTGCAGATGGCCGCCTTCTTATTATGTTCTCATGTGGTGGTGAAGAGAGAGCAGCTGTGTCTCCTCTTTTTATAAAGGTCACCAGCTCCATTGTATTAGGGCTCATCCTTATCACCTCACTAAAACTTCCTCACAGGCCTTATCTCCAAATACAGTCATTTTGGGAGTGAGGGCTTCAGCGTGTATGTTTTGGAGACACATAATTCAGTCCATGGCACTGGCACAGTCTCATTTCTCCAGGGATTTATCACAAGTTTAAGGAACAAAGGCTTTCATACACACACAATGAATCAATAGTACATTATTTTGGTAAGGTACTCTGTAAGCGATATGCTAAAGCATCATATGTTTAATTTGATAGTGTGAGATAAGGAGAGTCAAGGAAGTATTGCACATGTTGATAGAGAGCAAAGAAATGTAGACCAACCTTTGGTCCAATAGGCTTTGCAAATCTTAGCTCTGCCAAAGTGACTTGGACAGGTTACCTAAACTCCAAGCCCCTCCCGTGATCTAAAAATGGAGTGATCTAACATCCATTGGACTTGTTATGGGTCAGTAATGAAGAAAATGTTTTTAAAGTGCCTGGGTATGGCACTTGGCTCAACAAGTATTAGCTACCAAGGAAAGAGGGAAGGAAGAGAAAAAAAGCAAAGTGGGAAGAAGAGAATGAAAAGAAGGGAAAAAGTTTGTATCAGTCTACATATGCTTTTCTTTACTGGAACTTCATTTTCATAGCCAGCTCTTAACTATTCTCAGAGAGGAGCAAAGGACGTACAATGCATTTTCATGGCCCATTACTGAAAAAAAGGAAATCAAGCCTTGGGTATGATTTTCTTTGGCACAGATCCTGGGAGTGCAAAGAGACAGAAGTAAACATTCATGAGCAGGGATAAAATTGGAAATATTGTGACCCTTGGAGCAAAGTGGTCATATGCTTGTACTAATTAATCCTTGTTTACCCTTGAGGAGCAGCAAGGGTTCACATGCAAAGGAGGAAAGAGATTAAAAAAAATACCACTTTCTTTTATTTGAACTTTAGCACTTTATCCATTAACCTGGCTTCTTATAATGTTATTTTGAAAAGTAATTCTCTCAGAAAGAACTCTTTGTACGAACGAGAGATTAATACCAGTAAATCCAAATCATGGACATTCTAGCACTGAAATGCTTTTTCACAAGAAATGGCTTTGTAGGTAATTTTTTTTTTCATAGTCATTATTATTTTAGGGAGCAGCGGTATGGATGTTTTCCCTGTGGATCGTGAGTAAGATTGCTTCTAAATAATTCTTAGTGCCTGAAATAGTTGATTGTTCTCTTTTGGGCAGAAGAGAGCTGGGAAGGAATGTAGGTTGGATGAGGGTTGGACCTAAACAGTCGTTTTAACATCACACACACAAAATGACAGCCTAGCTCTTCCTTGAAGGGGTAGTTTTGCCCAAGCAAAGGTGAGATGAATTGGTCCAAAAAGCTCTATTAACTGGCTGAAGGAAATTAATAAACTACTCTTCTACATGGCTGTGAGTCTCAAATGAGTGTGTGTGAATTTCTTATTCAGGCTCCTTGCTTTGTACGATACAATTCTTCCTGAATAAATAAGAAGTACCTTGGCTTAGTCAACAGATTTGTTTGACATTCTGTGACTTGGAACATAGCACAGGAGCTGACATCACTGTTTTTCCCTTTCTGTTTTCCATACAATATGTGCCTTTCCTTTTTACGTGTCATATTTCTTTATACATGAAAGAAGACTCCCTTTTCACATTATGAGGTTTCCTTGATTTCCCAATGATGACAGGTGAAAGAATCAAGCTGTACAGGCCCCAAAACACAGCCACAAGCAGTAGAGGCACCAGGCCACAGGAACCACAGATCTAAATGATGGCTTTGGGAAAGCACAGAGGGAAAGGAATCTAATCACCTAGGTGGGAGAATATTTCATTTCTCTGGATATATCAGCGTAGAACAAAGGAAGGGGATAAGGTTAGAGACTGTAGAAATTATTATGGGTTCCTGAAAGCTCTAACAGGATTCTTAGAAACCTGGAGATTTTTCTCCGAAGAGGACAGGAAGACCAAGCAATATGATCTGCAAACATTTTCTTCCATTCTGCGGGTTGTTTTCCACTTTCTCAGTGGTAATTTTGAAACAAAAGTTTATAATGTTGTTGAGTCCAATTTATCTTCTTTTCCTCTTTTTGTGGCTCATGATTTTGGGTACTGTCCCTATGAAGGCTTTGCCTCACCTGAGGTCATGGAGATTTCATCCCTATTTTCTTCTAAGATTTTTACAGTTCTAGCTTTTTTTTTTCTAATTTTCTTTAAAAAATTTTTTTTAACATTTATTCATTTTTTTGAGAGACAGAGAGAGACAGAGCATGAGTGGGGAAGGGGCAGAAAGAGGGAGACACAGAATCTGAAACAGGCTCCAGGCTCTAAGCTGTCAGCACAGAGCCCAACGCAGGGCTCGAACTCACAAACCGCGAGATCCTGACCTGAGCCGAAGTCAGAGGTTCAACCGACTGAGCCACCCAGGCGCCCCTACAGTTCTAGCCTTTACATTTAGGTCTATGATCCATTTTCAGTGAATTCTTGTTTAAAGTATGAGGAAGGGTTCTAACTTCATGCATGTGGATATCCCAGCACCATTTGCTATGAGACTATTCTTTCCCCCTTTGCAGTGTCTTGGCACCTTATGGAAATCGTTTGACAATATTGATTTCTGTGCTCTCAGTTCTGTCCCACCAATTTCCATGTGACTGCAGAGTGCTATACTGTTTGGATGAATGTTACTGTTTTCATTTTAATTACCAAGATTTAGAAGATTTTCCTAATTGTTTCTTCACTTGTTATAGTCCTTGAGAATAATTTAAAGAAATTTTAAATGTTTTTTTAAAAATAAATGTTAATAGTTTTCATGTGTTAGGGTTGTTTCTCTAAAGTAAGAATCTATGGAGCTCTTTACTCCACCCTCCCAATGGTCTTCCCTCAGCAAAGAACAAAGCAGGAAAAGAAATCAAAATAGACTCTGAAGGAAATGGAAGAAAAAGGAAACACATGGTTAACTCAATTAATATTAACTCAATTCTGAGAGCCCATGACAGATAAAACGTACTAAATTTAGGATAGGTTTCAGAAGATTTGAGTCATATTACTAAAATCATAATAATAATAATCATTTTTATAATAATAAACATGTACTTACTATGTTAATATGAACTGAGATACATTTAATGTATCTATTTAAATCCTTTAAATATATCATACATCTTTACTTACTTCTTACATCATATGACCACCAAAAAAAATCTCAAATTCTAGAAGGTAAAAAGTAAAGATCTTATTTTTGGACAACTGATCCAATAAAAGTAGGTATACGTAAGAAAATAGTAGATAAAAAGTACACCCTAAAATAATGCCCTTGGATTTCAAAATAATTCTGCCTTAAACAACTGCTAAGCTAACAAAGAATCCAAAATTGAAGATACCAAGTCTCTTAAAAAATTGTAATAAAAATACATCCAACTTTGCACATATAGTTAAAGTTGTATTTGGAAGAAAATTTTAGCAACAACATGTAAATAGTTGAGGAAATATGAAAATAAGTGAGTTAAGCCTTTAACTCTGGTGGGAGTGGTGGAGAAAGGACACAAAAACTATAAAAAATAGTAGAAAATAGAGATAAAGTGAAAAATATCAAATTTAAAAAGCAAAAAAATAAATTGATTTAAAACATCAGGGGCTTGTCATTTGCATTTACCAATAGTCAAATCAATCTGTAGTTACACTAACCAAGAATAAAATGGGACCAGTCAAAAAGAAAAGGTGGAAATGACCACAGATAAAGATGAAAGTAAAAGAATTATGGGAGTAATCCTTCAAAACTCTATGAGTACACTTGAAAACCTGACTAAAATGAATTTATTTTATTTTTATTTTTATTGTTGGTAAATTTGGGGAGACAAAATGGGTCCTGATGGCATAGAAAAGAGAAAAATCAATGGGAAGACACCAAGGCTTCATTTCAGAGTTTCAGACAATATCCCAGTACATTTTTTAAAATGTTCACAAAACTTAAATCTGATACTTTTTTAAAACTGTTGCAGAGAGTGTTACAAGAAGGACAACTTCCAAATTCTCTTCACAACATCCTATTTGTTTCAAAACAAAGATCGCTTTCTGTTAGTTTTCTATTACTGCCATATCAAATTACCACAAATTTAGTGGCTTAAAACAACATAAATGTATTACTTCACGGTTCTATAGCTCAGACGTCTGACATGGCTCTCCTCAGGCCAGAATTACTTTGTTGGCAGGGCCTCTCTCCTTTCTGGAGCCTTTAGGAAGAGATCCATTTCCTAGCTCTTGTGGGTTGCTGGCACAACTCAGTTCCTTGCAGTTGTAGTACTGAGGCCCCCATTTCCTTGCTGGCTGTCAACTGAGGCCTGTTCTCGGCTTCTAGAAGCTGCCTGCATGCCTTGGCTGGCGTTTGATTAGACTGAACCCACACAGATAATCTTGGATAAATTCCCTATCGAGGCAAATAACCTGAAATACATGTACAAAATCCCTTCTGCTATGGAAAGTAACATATTCACAGGTTCTAGAAATGTGGGCATCTTTGTGGTGACTCATTATTTACCCCCTGCCCAAAAATAAACATGGAAAAAAAGTTACAGATGAATCCCATTTTTGAATATTGACACAATATAAAGAACTGAAGGTAAGCAGCAAATAAAGTTTTGCGACATGTTAAAAGTCGAAGAATGACACCCTTAGCTGAGTATGATTCATTTCACAAATTCAAGTGTGATTTAAAAGTGCAACTCATACGAATACATCACACGATGCAATTAAAGACAAATAAATCAACACCTTTTTTTTCCAATGTTCAAAAATCAAATTCATTTGCAACACAATGAAAATATTAAGGAAAAGAAAGTGGGATGGAAGAGCTAATTGTCTAAAATCTGTAAACTTTGTCTTTGGACTTTTCCTTGTCAATGGCTCTTAATGTCAAATAACAGAGCACTTCATAATCGACCCACCACCTAACAATTCTATAAAATCAGGAATTATACTGCACCATTTTGCAGAAGAAACCAAGCTTCGTACGTGAAATAACTTCCTCCAGAACATCCGCTGGTGTCTTTCCCTCCATCATCTCTTATCCCTACTCCATCAGCAGAGCCCCAGCAGCCACGGCAGCCAGCATCATAGTGGGGGCTGCAAAAGGGCACTCTACTTCTAGAAGCATTTCGGAAACTTGCCAGGGATGGAAAATAAACATATAGTTTGATTTCCTGAGGTTTAAAAGAACCTTTTATATTTTCTCCTCCAAACCTGTGTTTTCACAAATTAGAAAAAGATTGAAGTTCAAGAAAAGACTTACCTAAGGTCTTGCATTTATTTTGAAACAGCATCTAGATCAGAATCCAGGTTTCCAGGCTCCTTCTTCCATTATTTTATGGTCCTGGGGAAGGGAAAAGAAGAAACACAGAAAATTGCTTACATCTATCTACATCTTACATCTACAGTTGATGACATTCTGACATCCTTTTTGGTTGCTTTGGAATTTTTGGAACTTAAGTTGTTTGAATGTGCCTTTTTCCTTTCCTTCAGGGACTGGTGAGCCCAGTCCTGCTTGCCTCACCTCTACCACCTGTTCTGCTCCTTGTCCTCTGGCCATTGTGCTATGTATAAGACCATCATTAGAACCTGGGAAAGAAAGTAACACTAAATTCATGTCTCTGGCAATTGTTTTGGTCACCAAGTTCAATCTCTAGGAAAGAGCCATTTTCTTCTTATGTCTTCACCTAGTCTTTGAACCTGGCATGTGCTTCAAGGCTCACTCTGTAAATTCAAGCTCTGTATCTTGACTTTCTGGCACAGAATAAGATATTTCTCCTCTAAATCCTGTAAGTTGCTGAACACCTAGTATATGCCAGATATTGAATTGAAGGCTTCCAAATATTCTCTCTTATTTAATCTCAGAACAGCTCATTGAAGAGGGATTATTGGTTCCAAGATGAGGAGATTGTAAAACTCGAAAGAATCATAATATTAAGAAGGCCACAATCATAGTCATTACCATTTACTGAGAATATGCTATGGGTCAAAGGCTGTCTTAAAGGCTTTTTAGTATTAATTTGTGAAGTTCTCAGACAATTCCATAAGGTACCACCACTATTATCCGTATTTCACAAACAAGAACACTGAGGCATACAGAGCTCAAGAATCATGCCCAAGGACCCATACTTCATAAGTGTAGCATCAGATTTAGAAACCAGGCAGTTGAATACAGAGCCTAGCTCTTAATCACTAAATTATTTGTCCAGGATCACATAGCAGGTAAAAATAGCATTAGAGAGGGGCATCTCGGTGGCTCAGTGGGTTAAGCGTCTGACTCTTGGTTTCAGCTCAGGTCATGATCTCACAGTTGTGAGATCAAGGCCCAAATCAGGCTCTGCACTGAACATGAAGCCTGCTTGGGATTCTCTTTCTCTGTCTCTCTATGTCCCTCCCCTGCTTGCGTGCTCTCTTTCTCAAAATAAACAAATGAATATTGAAAAAACAGTATTAGAGAAATAAATGAACTGCCCGTCAACTGAGAATTTGAGGATGGATAAACAAAATGTGGTATACCTGTACAATAGACTAATATTTGGCAGTAAAAAAGAATGAATGAAATACTGAAACACGCTACAACATGTAAATTATAGAAGCAGTTACAAAAGAATGCATATAATGTGAATCCAGTTATAGGAAATGACCAGAATAGGCAAATCTATACAGAAAATAAAACAGCAGTTACCTTAGGCTGAGAAGGGAAGGCATGAATGGAGAGAAATGGGGAGAGACCACTAATGAGTATGGCCTTTTTTTCGGGGAGTGATAAAAATGTTGTAACATTATGGTGTAGTTGCACAACTGTGTGAATATGCAAAAACCCAGTGAACCGTATATTTTAAATGGGCAAACTGTATGGTATGTGAATTATATTTCATTAATTGTGTTTAAAATAAGGGGGCTAGAACATCAACCCCAGACTTTCAGATTTCAAGCCTGTGTTTCTTCTGCTCTATTTTCTTGGCCACCCCATCATTATTTAGCATCCCCTCATATCACTAGTTAGCTTTTCCTTGTTGGTTCCTCAACTCTTCATAATTAGTCTAATCAACTACTATAGGACAAGAACTGTATCATCATTTTCTTTGTTCCATCAAATTCCAAAAGGCCTAGTATTTCCAATGTCAGCTCAACATATTTTCTATTGAATGATAAAAAACATTTCCAACTGAGGTGATTTCAAGCTTACAAAATAGGTCTGTTCCTAAAAAATTGAAACTTCAATTTTATATTGAATATTTAAATATTTAATGTGCTTATTTTCTGTCACCATGTCACCAACTCTGTTTTAGAGGGAATGGCCATCTGCCTCTTTTTTATTTTGGGAAATCTGATTATTTTTTATTTTTTTTATTTTGAGGCCTATACTCATTGAGATATCCTTACAGAAAGTTACATTTTAAATCTTCTTGCCTATTACAAATTAATTTGGCTCATTGTTACAATGCTAGAGACTCTATGAAGGAAAATTTAAACTTGTTAAAACTGTTTTTGACATTCAGTGTTATAATACTGTAAGTAGGTTTCAATTCAACATTTCCATTAGCTGGTGGTAATAACTTGTACTAAAAATAACATACGATTGCAATATTAAAAGGGCAAATAAACAACTATGTAGATATGTGTGTGTAATTCAGCAGTTTTCATGGACTTGTACTATCAAAGAATCACATATATTAGAATTTAGTTAAACAGTATTTTTTTGAGTATTACTGTGTTCTTACCTTCCTTCTCCACTAACTACCAAATCTCTCAATTATATGATAAGGACTCCCCTGCCTTCTTTCTTTCTCCTCCCTACCCATTCCTCCCACCTTAGGAATTTTACCCTACCACCCAGGGAATGATGGAAATGGATTCTGGTGTATCCTTGGAGACAATAGATAAAAGAGGGCTATGGAAGAGGGAAAGGAAAGAGGAAGGGATCCTTCTGAGAAAAGAGGGATGCAAAAACTTCCCTTGAGAGCCCAAGGATGTTTCCAAACCTCTCTCCTATTATTGACCAGACAAGACCACTTATCAGCTCATTGCATATAGAGTTTGACAAAATGGGTCAAATCTGCATCCCCACGGATTTTGCTCTGTGCATCCTTCCTCTGCCTGTCCCAGGGCAGGTGGACCTGCAGAAAATGGTAACAAATAGCAAAACGATTTCTTTGTTTGTAGGCAGCAATTTTGTTTTCAGAGAATGAACCACTTTCACACAGCCTCACATTATATGGAGAATTTCACTTGGACAAATTTGAGCACACACATTCATTTGTAAGGAGACAGAGAGAAAGCAACAAAGGGAGTCAATGAGTGAAGTGTTTGAAAGATGGAACATGTGAACCTCATCTTCTTTCTAAAATTCCCTATTCCCTTGCTCTTTTGGTGCAAACATTATGGCACATTAAATTACATATTTTGGTACAAAATGTCCCCCAAAGGCAATTCAGCTTCATCCGGTACGCAATCAAAAAAAGAAAGACAGTTCGAAAGCTGCTGGGAAAATCTGGCTGGGTTGAACTTACCAGGAGACGATATATATGACTTTCTAAAGGTTTGTTCAAGCACAATATTTATTAAGGTGATGGTTGCATTCCCCACTGACTATTGAAGAAATTCTTTCATCCTATTCTATAACACTCTATTGAGTTGACAAAATATGCTTTCTGCACTTGCTTTTTTTGGTGGATTTGAGGTATTTATATTAATTCTATAACTAAAATATTCTGTTAAAACTTTTGCAAATCACATAGTTGATAAAGAACTTGTGTGCAGTATATAAATAATACTTATAACTCATTAATGATAAAACAAAGGAAAATATTAAAGGGAGCAAAACTTCATCTCTGTGATATTCTTTCCAAAAACTCATAACCTTAATCTAATGATGGTAAAAAAAAATCAGACAAACACAGTTTGGGAGATATTTGACAGAATACCTGGCCAGTACTGCATAAGAATGTCAAGGTTACAAAAAACAATGAAAGACAGAGAAAGTGTCACAGACCAGAGGAGACTAAGGGGATAGGGCAACTAAATGTGGTATGGTGCTCCAGAATAAATCCTGTATAGGAAGGAGACATTAATGTGAAAATTTGCAAATGTAAATAAAATTTGGAGTGTGGTTAATAGTAATGCATCTATTTATAAAAAAGGTACCATGTTAATGCAAGGTATTAGTAATGAATGGACCCGAGCAAAGGTTATAGAGGAACTCTGTATGCTACCCTTGAAACTTTTTTATAAATCAAAAAACTTGCAAAATGAAATTTTTATAAATTTTTTTAATGTTTATTTTTGAGAGAGAGAGAGGCAGAACATGAGCAGAGGAGGGGCAGAGAGAAAGGGAGACACAGAATCTGAAGCAGGCTCCAAACTCTGAGCTGTTGGCACTGAGTCTGATGTGGGGCTCAAACCCACGAACCACATGATCATGACCTGAACCAAAGTCAGACGCTTAACCAACTGAGCCAACCAGGAACCAGAAATTCTTATTTTTTCAAACGGGCCAGATATTTGACTAACATTCACCACAGAAGATATATAGTGGCCTAAAACAGACCAAAAAGAGAGAGAGAGTGAGAGAGATTCAATAGTATTAGTGAAATGCAAATTAAAACCACAGTTAGATACCACTGTACAAATATCAGAAGAAAAAAAAATTAAAAATAGTGATAATACCTATTTCTAGCAAGTGTGTGGGGAAATTTGATGACTCATCCCTTGGTGGTGGGAATATAAAATGATGAAGCCACTGCCAAAAACACTTTAATGGTTTCTTACAATATTAAACATAAATTTACAGTATGACTTATCAATTCTACTCCTAGCTACCTACTCAAAGGAATGAAAACATGTGTTCATGACAGTATTATTCACACCAGCCAAAAAATGGACACAACCTAAATGTCCATCAACTGCTGAAATGTTACACAAAATATAGGATATTGACACAAATGGAATATCATTCAGCCACAAAAAGAAAGAGGTACTGATATATGCTGCAGCATGGGTAAACGTTTGAATGAAGACAGGCACAAGAACCACATATTATGTGATTTCATTCATCTGAACTGCCCAGAAAAGGCAAATAGAACATAAATAATTGATTCCCATGAGTTAGGGAGTAACCATAAATATGCACAAGGTTTCTTTTGGGGGTGATGAAATGTTCTAAATTAGACTGTAGGCATGATGATATAACTTTGTAAATGTTAATATCTTAAACCACCCAATTGTCTTCTTACATGAATTTTGTTTATATAATTTATACATCAACAAAACTGTAAAATATGTGAAACACATGGGTTTTTTGGTATAAAATTTAGATTATGAAAGAAAGAAAGTACTCATTACTGATAATTTCATCACTTAAAAATACATTTTGGTAGATATTCTTACAGCATACGGTTTCCTATTGATTTTCATTTTAAAATCAGGGCAAGTTGTAAGGAAATTTATTTTCTCAGCTGACGCTTATTAACTTAGAGAGTTAAATAGTTAGGGTTTATACCTTGGAGACTGTCTTTAAGAACGTGATCATACTTTTATGTCACATGGTTTAGTCCTCAATGATGCGACTGCCAGATAGTGTTGATTACAGTCAAACCGGCCTGGAAAATCCCAACGTATCCTTGTTCTCCAGCAAAGCAGAAGCCATAACTGCACTTCTAACCCAATTAGAAACACAAAAGCTCTGTCTCCAAAAAACAACTCAGGAGATCAGGAAGGTCATATACTTGCATTTTGGCTTTTCAGACCAGAACGCGGAGGGCACTTTTCTTGTCATCTGAGCAGACAAGAGTGGCAGACACTGTCTGTGACCTTTGGCGGCCGTGCTGTGCAGAGAACTACCTGCATGGCTTAAGAAAGAGTGTTCAAAATAAAACACATAAGATTGTGTTTGGGTTTTTTTCCCTTTCTTTTATTTTCTTGTTATTGTTTTACTGTGTCAAGGAGAAAGGAAAAGCTTTCGTGTATTGCTCAGATATTGCTAAATGAATAAGACCTCCCCACCCCAAAATAACCCTCCAGAACTTTTTCAGCTATTCTTGAAAAAACTTCTTTACCATACCTCATGCATGCAACCTGCTTTATCGTGTGTAGACAATATATGCAATGACAAATTTACTGAGCAAAAGAAACTTGAAGTACACACACACACACACACACACATACACGAACAAATGTGGCTTAAATTATTTCATTTAAACAACCTGCTGTTCTACACTGAATTTCTTCCAGGCATGTCAAAAGTATAGATAAATCTTGCCTGTCATAATAGAGAAAATGAACAAAAGTAGAATATCCCAATAAATGTGTGTGTGTGTGTGTGTGTGTGTGTGTGTGTATATATATATATATATATATATATATATATATGTAAATTTTTTTGGCTATTTCTCAACCACATAAAAAGCACTCAAAAAATTTCTAATGCTGCCCGAGTCCTGACTTTTTCTCTGCCTGCTGTGAAACTATGGGGAGGGATCCTTCCCTAAATAATTAATTCCAAATGCCCTAATTAGAAGGTGCAAAACATTGGCAGAAACATGCCCACAAGCACTAGAGGGCAATGCTGGACAAATATTACTGAGATACAAGTAAACACTAGTGAGTATGACTGGATACTCAATTGTTTTCAAATGAGCAAAATTTCAGATGCGGCTTTGAATATTCGAACTCTGTGAGCAGGATGAAGTTTCCAGCTATTATTGCCTTCCAAACTGATTACAGGAATGGAGAAATAGGGCAGGGTTTTCTTGGTAGCAATCAACTCTGCTTCCTGGCTTCATCAGGGCATTTTGCCGAGATTGAGGCTGGGCCAGTTAAAGAGTAGGTCGGCACAGAGAAAGGAGATAATGGCTAATGTTAAAGTCAAGGAAGTTTCTAGAATCAGAAATCAGAATTAAAGTCTGGATTCTACAGTGGAAAAGAAAAGGCTGCTCACTCAATTATGTATCATGATCTCATAATGTATTGGGAACCAAGGAGTTATATGAGGGTGAGAATTATTTATGCAAGTTTAAAAAATTAATTTAATTAGAAATTAAATTAAATGTGGATTAAAACCACAAAGTTATAAAAGGACCATTGTTGATGAGCATGATGGTGATGGTGGATGCAGGGTGCAATAACAATAAAAGATTAAACTCTGGGTCTTATTTTTTATTTCTCCCTCATAAGTGCAGTAGAATCATAGTCCTGCAGAAAATGAGGATAAAATCCCCTAGCAGAGATTCAGTAAAGCAGGGGCTTCCAGTGTGTGGCCCCAGGACAAACAGCATCAGTATCATCCAAGAACTTGCTAGAAAATAAAGTTCTTAACAAAAAGAAAGAAAAAGAAAATCCTTAGACTTCACTCCAGAGCTCCTGAGTCAGACTCTTGGGCAGTAAAACCCAGAAATCTGTGTTTTAATAGGATACATGAAATTTTGAGCAACACTGAACTAGAGGAAGAGTAGAAGAGGTTATATGTGGAAAACAATAATTATATAACATCATATATGTTATAATAATGGAGTATATAATCTACCACCTCTGTTATACTTGCTTTATTTCATACACACAAAATCTTCACGTTGTAAAAAAACTATTTTCCAGAATTCGTAATTTATTTTTATGCAACTTAAGATGTATTTTATATAGAGTGATTTAAATGCTGATGGCTAGATTCTAAAACTAGCACAGAATCCTCATTAAATTTCTAATAATAGTACTGACAATGATAGTAAAGCATACAAATGTATAATACTTTAGCCTACAAAACATCTGTCAAATAGAAAAAGTGAGTCAAATAACTTGCCAAAGATCATATAATTAGTATTGAGTAGGAAGCTAGAACTTGAATCCAGAACTTGCAACACCAAAACCAGGGCACTTCCCATGACATCACAGCTACTTATACCATAAATGAAACACTATCAACAGTCAACAACAACAACAAAACAGTTCCCGGTAATCGTGATTAAGCAAAATTATATTTTCATAAAATTGACTGGCATTTGATGAAAACCTGGTTTAATTAAATAAAGAAAAAAAGCAGATGGAGTTTCCTAGAGAGTAGAAGGAAACTTTGGATATTTTGCAAGAGTTAAAAAGGGAATCCAATTATGGAAAAGATACTGTGTGGAGGAAACAACCCAGCTTCCCAACAGTGACAACTCGCGGTGAATGCCCAGTCCGCCACCAGGGGAGAAAGGAAAGAGGAAGGTATTTGGGGCTGGGTAGCTAGTTGCCATTAGAGCTGAAGAGTTAAGTACATCCGAGATTGGTCAAGACACGGGAAAGTGTGACTTGCTTGTGATCAAGAGATCAACACTTACTAGGGAGTACTTTGTGCCAAGCACTCTGAGGTCCGGGACGAGGGTGAAGCGAGAGGGGCACTTGCCCCAGGTGCAAAATCTAAAGGGGACACAAAAAACACTCAGCAATCAGGACTTTTCAATGCAATATTTTTTTAAATCATAATAAATGTCATAAATTCATGATGAAGAAAATAGCAAAACGTGAAATAAAGATGGCATCTGTTTTATTATTGTTTTCCCTTGGTTTCAGGCTCCAGTATGTGTTAGGGTGCTGTTAGTGATCTTGTCTTTATTCCCCGTTCCGATAATTTGCTCACCTTGAGATGTTTTGCATTAATTTTTATTTGGAGAAATATTGCATAAAAATACTGACTTACCTTAATTATTGAGTTTGAGTCCTTCAGTTTTGTACCAGGTGCCTCATTCACTGTACCCTAGCCCTGGCCCTGCATCGTGCTAAAAGCTCTACGTGATTTATCTCAAGGAAGCATCACAACCCATAAAGTGCATGATTTGTTAGGTGTGAAAATTTAGTATTTGAAAAAAAATTTTTTATGTTTACTTTATTTTTGAGACAGAAACAGAGCATGAGTGGGGGGAGGGGCAGAGAGAGAGGGAGACACAGAATCTGAAGCAGGCCCCAGGCTCTGAGCTGTCAGCACAGAGCCTGACGCAGGGCTCAAACTCATGAACCAACTGTGAGATCATGACCTGAGCTGAAGTCAGACACCTAACCAACTGAGCCACCCAGGTGCCCCCCAAATTTAGTATTTTTAATGCAGGAAAAAACATTGCATTTGAAAATATATCTAAGCCTACAAAGATACACAGAGACGTGCAAATATCCTATCATATTTGAGGGAATAGTGGGTATCAACTCAATCTCACATGCCAGTTTCTGTTTGTAACAGCCAACAGTGCCTGAAGGCACAATTCCACGTGTTTGACTCACTTATTACATTTCTTTCCATCACTTTCCTAATTTGGTACATGAAACATGCTCAGATTTTATAAGTCCTGTTAATGTTAGGAATCATTGAACCCCCACTGAAAGAAACGCATCTTAAAATCTGTACCTCAAAAATCTGGCCAACAATTGATTCTGGTTATTTCCTGGCATGGAGAGACCCTAAGAGTGAAGGGACAGGTGGAATGGGACCAGAAAAATGAACATGAAAAAAAAGCAGTGGCAGAAACAGTAGAAAGAAGCACATGTCCCCGCTAAGGTCGAAGTCCCTGACTTGCCTCCCTTTGTCTGAGAATCACGTGAAGCTTGGGATCTTTCTCAGACCTTCACATTCTGCTTATCTGGGGCGAAGATTAGGCATCCCAGAGGATGCTGATGTGCAGCCAAGCTTGAGAGCCAGGGGACCCACGGACTCAGTCTGGGTTGAACCAGTGTGAACAGGACTCTCCTTGGTCTTGCTTGAGCAATGAGAGATATACAGTGTTGGGCCTCTCCTATGCTTTTGTTGGGCTGTGAATGGGTTGGTAAACAGGGAAATCTGAACTGTTCCAGAGACTAGAGGGAATGTTTAAAGGGGTGTGTTTTTGGCCCGGGTGGCTCAGTTGGTTCAGTGCCCGACTTTGACTCAGGTCATGACCTCACAGTTCATGGATTTGAGCCCTGAGTAGAGCTCTGCGCTGGGACTGTGGAACCTGGGATTCTCTCTTTCTTCTTCTCTCTCTGCCCCTCCCCAGCTTGCACTCTTTCTCAAAATAAATAACTTTAAAAAAAAAGTCAAGAGCTGTGTGGTTGTAGGGCGGGAAGGAAAGACGAGATCACTGAGAAATGAGTTTTTATTATGTTTATGCTGTATAGTGTGGTACATTAGTGCTTTTATCCCCATGTGACCTTCAGAAAAATATTTCTTATTGCTGGCCTTTGCCAAAGACTATCTTTCAGGGCTGATGTCAAATTGCTGAGGCCTTTTCAGGTGGAGAGGCATAAGAGCACAGACTGCCCTTCAGTTATGTGATCTAATAAGGAAAGGGTATACGGAAGGGACCCTGGCAAACAGCAGCCAGAGGATCCCAGCTTCCAAAAAGAGAGAGTACCAGGTGCTGCCACCACGCTGTCTGAATGAACTGGAGATCTCACAGGAAGGATGTCTGGCAGGCATTTCATTTTTCTGGAATCACAGCCTGCAGGGGACCGATACTCAAGTGTTCTGGAGTACTGAGCTATTACCACTTATCACATCCCTTTTATAACCTCTTGCTGAGTTGCTTCGCCAGGGTTAAAGTGGTGGTGTGGCAGTGTGGTGTATTTTTCAAATTGAGCTGGAAGGTATGAGTTACCACAACCCTTGTACAGTTCACAACATAGTTTCTGTGAGGGTCACACACATCCACTTTGATCATTTTCTCTCATAAGCACAGTTAAAAGGAATGCATTATAAAAGAATTTTGTGAAATACCAGCATGATGAGCATGTTAAGGGCAAAAGTAGTAATTACTGTTTTAAGATGGTGTGGCCCAGACATGTGGAAGGAAGCAGAGCTGACACCCTCTAGCTGTATCAGTTTCACTTCTGACCTTGGATAAGAGATCTAGATATCTGTACTCATAGCTATCTTCCCAGGGGCGCCTGGGTGGCTCAGTCACTTATGTGTCTGACTCTTCGTTTCAGCACAGGCCATGACTTCACGGTTTGTGAGTTCGAGCCCTGCATCAGGTTCTGTGCTGACAGCACAGAGCCCGTTTGGGATTCTCTCTCTCTGCCCCTCCCCCACTCTTTTTCTCTCTCAAAATAAACTTTTTTTTTAAAAAGCTATCTTCAATTTTCCACATTAAATAAAAGGATCCCGTGGTAGTATCTTTTTTAAACGGCCACAGCAATATTTCTGTTCTGTATGTTTTGTCTGTTTCCTTTGTCTGTTTCCTCTCCCTTGAACCTGAGCATGCCTGGGACTCTGTGGTGTATAGAGTCTAGCAGAGCCAACATTGTGAGACTTCCCAGAAGGTCACAACTTCTCCCTGGCTAATGGGTAGGATATTCATCTCTCCCATGCTGGAGAGATCATGTGGAGGGACCCCATAAAGACACAGAGAGATGCCTAAACAGCCCCAGCTATTCTAGAGTCTTCCCAGATCAAGCGCCAGGTACATGAGTCAGTGAACTTTGGATGATGCCAGCCTTAACCTTCAAGCTGTCCCACCTGACATGAAGGGGAGCAGAGAGGAGGTGTCCCTGCGGGATGCTGCACAAATTCCAAATTCATGAGCAAAATCGATACAATCATTATTTTAAGACATCAAGAGTCAGCGTGGTTGGTTATATGGCATTAGATAAGCAGACGAGATGCAGAAAATCTATTACTGACAATAAATTGCACCAGTGGAAGGAATACGTTCTGAGCATCTGATATAAAATAGCAACCCTCTGTTGCCACTCTCTCTACTCTTTACACATTTTTCCATAGTAATTACCACTCCCTAGTATTATCTATTGATATTAATCTATCTATTGATTGTTTATTTCTGTTTCTCTACACTAAGAGAGTAAGTTCTGCTAGGCACAAAGAGACTTTGGTTGTTCGCTGCTGAGTCTAGAATGTACAGACACATAGTTCTGTAGTGAGACTGAATGAGAGACTTTTTACTCACTGCCGTTCCTAAAAGAATAGCCAGAAACTAATTTCTTGATATTTGTTTTAGATTTTTTTTATATGATCTGGGTCAAATATTTAACTTGAGTAAAGAACAAAATTGTTCAGCAGCCTAATTTTTATTTTACCAGAAATGGCTGTATTAAGTTTTGGTTTTATTTCCCTGCGACTTCAATTTTATGAGAAACCAAATCAACATTTTGGAAATGTGTTTCTCTTCATATGTAATGAACCTTGATGAGTCATGAAATGAAAGTATGTCCAACCTCCTCGGGAACCTAATGAATGACATCTCCATGAACATGGTAAGGAACTTAAACTTCAGGCCAGATTTCATAAAATCCTTGTAAGCGTTCTCTAACGGTGCAGTCGATACTTCCACAAGACTAATCACAACAAATGATTCAGGGCATTATTTAAGTGTGAAACTCATGGCTGTGGAAAGAATAAAAGAAGCGTTGCAATAGCACACATCTTGTTAAAGGCTGACATGAAGCCAATTCTGTTCACATTTTTGTTCTAATTTCAGATTTCTCAATGTTCAGCTCCTTAACAGTTTCCTCCCAGCAAGTACTTGAAAGATGTGGGGTTTAAAATTGAGAAATGTGAAATTAGGTGGCTTGGAACTCAGATACCAACCTACCAAGGAAAGGGAGAAAGGGTGGAGGCCTCCTAGGGAAGACTAAGTGATTTTTAGGGAAGATGAATGGGCCTTCGGAAGAGTGGATGGGAGGCATGGTAGTTTGTGACTGTCTGTGTATGGTATTTACTTCCAGTCTCCTCTGCAGTGGTTAAGACCCTATCTTCCCTGTTTGCTGGCATTCCCAGGGAGGCTTTCTAGGCCAACTGAATTACTTTCAGAAAATCTGTCTTTAACCAGGTAAGGGCAGTTCAGAGAAAGATTCTTCCTGTATCAGCTTTCCTTCAAGTGCCTACAGGTCAAAACAATCAACATATCAAAGCAGCCTATTTTAGGGTGGCAACAGTGCTTGCAATCATCCCCAATATCCAACTCCAGAACTTGTTCACTATCCCCCACATGAGCTCTGTATCCATTAAATAGTAGCTCGCCATTCGTGCCTCCTGTGAACCCTTGGAAAACTCTCTTCCACTTTCTGTCTCTATGACTTTGTTTACCCTAGGTACCTCCTGTAAGTGGAATCATAGATTACTTGGGGATTTTTTGTTTGTTTCTGCAACTGTCTTATTTCACTGGCATAATGTTTTTTGAGGTCCATCCATGTTGCGCCCGGATCAGAATTTCAGTTTTTTTAAGGCTGAATAGTAACCCATGGTGTGCATAAATGAATATATCACCTTTTGTTTATCTATAAGCCAAAGCACATGGGAAAAAGTCTATCTATATCTCATGAGAAGGGAAGAGAAATGTTGCTTCTCAAAAGGAAGGGGGAAACGAAGCAAAGCAAATAATCTCAGGAGCAGGGAAAGTAAGTAAGGCGGAATGAGGCTGGGACCATTGTGTGGTGGGCCAATGGACCTTGAAAGAATGTAAATTTCCAATGTTTGCTTATCAGGTGTTTGACTACCTGTGATGAACTCCCTCTCCCAACTCATTTCCACATCTTTAGTAAAACCAGTCACTACACTCACAAGTACATAGTAGGAGTAATGCTCTTCATTTATTTACATATTTTTCAGCATCAACCGAGAATGGACTGAATTTTACATCTGGTTCAGAAGAAGGACTCCCAGTTGATTGTGAAATGGTAAGCCCCCAGGAATCCCCTGAAATACCAGAGAGGGGTTTGTACTTTTACGGAGCAGGCATGAGGATCAGGTCAGTCATGTCAAAATTTCAAGGGGCCTAGAGATCTCATGAGATAACTGGTCTAATTTACTTCACTACCTTTTGTAGAAGGAGAATTTTGAAAAGTCACTTCACCAACCAGACTGAATGACCACCACCGATCAGTTTTTGCTCTCAGGTTTGCTGTCATTGAAAGAGCATGAGGGCTACTTTGGAAAATCCCTTTGGAAGCCCATTCAAATACATTAAGACCGCAAAATTCAAAGAATTGTTCAACTCTGCGAGAATTTCAGAGAAAATCTCCTGGCATCTGTTAAAAATAGTGTTTTTGAGAGATGCTCTAGGTTGTGTAATTTGAGAACACAATTCTGGAACAGAGCTCTGGTGTACTTCCCCACAAAAATAGCCCGGCATGTGGACATAAATGCACTGTGCAGAGGAATCTAAGAAGGAGGCAAGTATTGGCTTTAGAAATTACTAATATCCCATTAAAAGATTCCTGCTTGGTCACCTGTATTTGCTTTAACTATTTGAAAAGAGCTTTCACCTTAACTATCAGAAAATTTTCTCCAGGTTGGTGATTATAATCTTTCCATTAACACATTAGGTTTTTTACTCAATTTCTCTTTGTGTTTTTCAGTCCCCACCCCACCCCAAACACACATACATAAATACATATACACACACACATATACCCATACACACATAGGGACACACGCATACACCCATACATACACACACATACACATGCATACACTCAATATACCCATATATATACACACACACACAGAGGCTTCATTGTCATTCTCTACATGCTTAGCTGCTTCTTGCAAAGTTATCTCTTCCTTCTCATAACATTCCTCTCTTTTGAACAGGAAAAAAAATTCTGTTACGATATTGATTTGGACATCATTAACAAGCAGTGGTGGCCGTGGTGACTGATATGTTTGCTCCAGTATGTGAATCCTTATCAGCAATCAGCCTGATGAAGGAAAAAGTCACCAGGACAAATAAATGAAGGGCCTCATGACACCATTAGGAAATGAGTTTTCAAGTTCTAGTCCCAGCAGGTTTTATTATGGGGCCGTGTCCCATATTATGTTCATCATTTGCTACTCTGGAATCACTGACTTGGGTTGATGTCAGTCCTGCCCTCTCAGGCATATCTCTGAGTTACGGGAAAGGTAAACGGATCAGATAGAGTAATCAAACTCTTTGCCTAGTGTAATTACTTGAACTCATTTTACAGGTATCCTTGTCATATGACCTTGTTTAATTCCCAGTATACAATTTGATGTTCATCCTTTTAATAACATGCACACCGAAAAGTTTTAGCACAGGGAGCAGAGAATCTTATATTCCGCCTGACACTGCACCTTCTTGCTTTCTGCAGTACTTTCTGAACCCATGTGGACAAAACCCAGAGACAAAAGAAAGCCAGTTTGGGGAGGCTCAAATTTAGATGGTATACACATAAATCCAATTTCTAAAAGTGAAATTAATAAACAATTTTCAATGCGGTAGTTTATTTATCACTTCCCTTGCTCAACCAATAAATTAACCATTGAAGGAAATATCCAACACATTCCCTGCCTTGCAGTATACTTCCAAGGGAAAGATTGACATTTAAATGGATACTACAAAACAATATGCTTCCATCACGGCTATGACCAAAAGCCTGTACTTAAAATTCTTCCACAGCTAGGAGTGGAGGCCGGGCCAATAGAAAAAATCCTCCAGCAGATTGGTTCATCCTTGGTACCTTTGCACATGTCATTCCTATTCTACCTTTTTCCTTTGTATTTCTTTAGACTCACTGTATTCTTAACTATAGATATAATACTAAACAAGAAAGACATGGACGTTCACTTAATGGGATTTATAATCTAAAGATTACAATACTTTGTCTAAGTGGCACTTTGCATTTATTAATCATTTAATCAAAACCATAGCAACACTAAATAATAATGATGGCTAATATTTCTTAGGCAGCTGGTATGGGTCCTGGCACTGTTCCAAGTGTCATAATGTATTTAATTCTCACAGCAATTCTGATGTGAGTATTCTTATTATCTTTTTTATACTTGAGCAAATTGGGGAGCAAGAACATTAAATAAATGTATCCAAGGTCACATAACTAGTAAGTAGGACAGTCACTCTGTAAAGCTAAGTTATCTTACACCAGTGTTATGCTACCTCTTTTTTTTTTTAAGTATATTTACTTATTTTGAGAGAGAGAGAGAGAGAGAGAGAGAGAGAGAGAGAAGAGGGAGAATACCAAGAAGGCTCAGTCCTGTTAGCACAAGCCCAATGCAGGGCTTAAACAAATGAACGATGAGATCATGACCTGAGCCACAATCAAGAGTCGGACACTCAACCAACTGAGCTACCCAGGCACCCCTAAAATTGATGTAAACCATAGCTTCCACTTCTGGGATGGTAGATTGGTTTCCTTTTATATGCCAACTTTGATGCACAGTTAGAAGCTCTGTGGAGAACAGGTTGAAAAATATGACAAAAGTTGTACAAAGATCAATTAGTGATGTCTGCCATAGTTTGGAGATTGTATATACACACAGACATAAATATATATTCGCTAACTCTATTCTGGATTGCTATTTTTAAAGAGGTGTACAGCCAGATGATGTTTCTTTACAGAAATGGGAAACATTGCATGCTTTTTCCTTTGTCTGGGTCATACATGTAAGGAAATATGAAGATAATCATCTCTCAAGATTTGTGAGAGCCTGGAAAACTCCAAAATGCTTTGTCTGTGCCCTTTCTTACCACAAGGGCCAAGGAAGCATCTAGTTCTTGGGTTACTTAGCTGCACATGGCCCCATGGGAGAGAGATTTAGCCTCTAAAAGTGGCAGCCTGATTGACAACTGAATCTAAAATTGATTCTTTTGTTTCCAGAGTTTTCAAAGTAAATGCACATAACAAGTTATTTCAGCTCCCTGAGAAGCCATAGAAAACACAAAGTATTAAGATAACTAACATTTTCATAAGGTAGGCCATATTACAAATCCCCTAAAAAGTCAAAGAGCCATACTTGACAGAACTAAAAAACCAGGAGGAAATAGATCTGGATCCTATTTTGACTTGTTGGAGCATTAATAAAAGGAAATAAAGACCAATTCGACAGTGTGATTTAAACTATTTCCATTTTATATCACAGTTTTTAAAAACATATCATATACCCTCCTTTTCTTCAGGGCCCCAAAGGCTTAAAATACATTGACTTAATGCCTATGGGAAAAGCGACTGTGGGTGTAATTGTGACAGTTCTCCAGATCTTTGCCATTTCGTCCATTTATATATCATTACCATGGCTACTGTGATAACATTTAAAATAATTCCAATGTAAATCTGACAGCACTTCATTAGATTTTCTTAGAATCGTGTAATTAGGTAAGAAAAGACCGCTGATTGAGAAGGTTAGAATTGCCTGAGACACGATTGCGTTTCACAATTCACAATCACAACATTCCTTCTCAAAAGCCCTCCCTAATTTAACAGATGCTCCTTTAAACTGGGAATCAGGAGACAGTGGTTGTAAAATTTAAGGGTTCAGTGGAGGGGGAAAGAATAACACTGAGCTACCTTTTCCTGTCTTAGAGGCGGGGTAACTGGATAGATGTCCCTCTTCCCTTCTGCGTTGCCAAAGGACTAGGAGCCCCTTTGATACTGGCTTCAGAAAAGCTTAGAACCCTGAGAAGATTAAGCCTCTGGATCTTTAATATTGTAATTTACCGTCTTTATTTTTCTTAACAAAGTGAATATAATTAAGGAAGATAAAAGTGCCGTTAAATCAAGGTTCTCTCAGGACGAAAAGCCTCCTACCAACAGAAATGGCACAAATCTGATTCATTTTCTTAATAATCTTCAAATATATGGCTTATTCCTGGGCCCAGAGGTGAAGTTGAAGTTAAGCATAATTTTTAAACAAATGCATTCTGTATTCCAAAGAAGCGAGCAGCAGCATGAAAGCTATTTAAGCAGCAACCATAGCCGCCTTGTTTGCAAAAAGGCATCATAAATGCTCAGTTTGACACTCTTTGGGGTTTTAACTGGGGGAGAATGTTTACACTCTTGAAATCTTCTATAATGAGGAAGAATTTAGACTAATTGGCAAATCTAATAGGAGAGCTGATTAGTTCGTACAAATAGCTCAAATCCATTATTTGACACAGACCACACAACTGTGGCCTTTCTTAAGAGAGCTCTATTCAATTTTATAACAGAGCGGGGAAAAAAAAATGCAGACAAAATCAATTTGTTATTGTTCTCAAAAGGGTTGCTGTCCACCATGGAATTGACTTATAAAATTTGTGCTTAGAATCAAATTATCCAATCTGAGAGAGGAATCTACGTAGACGCACCTACCATACCAAGCAAGCAGAGAGAGACAGTGGTCCAGAAGCAAACAGCAGCATACCTGCTCAGTATCTGTTGTGAACTGGTGTTTTGTATAAAACTGTTTGTTACAATGGAATGGATTTCTCACTGATAATACTGCGTGACTCCCTCTGCTTTTCCTCCAAATACCAGGGTCCCGATGAGCAATCAATCAGATTTGAAAAAGTGAAAAGCTGACAACCTCACTTGTTTACCACGCCACCTGACTTTCAACCAGTGATCACCAGGGGGGGTGATGGGACACATTTGAATTTTGGAAGGCACATGTGGACGTTGCAACCAGAGGTGGGGGTGGGTTATGCTGCTGGCATCTCATGGGTAGAGCCCAGGGATGCTGTCACACATCCTACAAAGCACAACACAGCCCAGAACATCAACAGTCCAAAACATCAATAGCACCAAAGCTGGAAACAAACAAACAAACAAACAAACAAACAACCTCTTTAACTAGATGCACTGATTATTTTCTTACCCTTGTAAATAATTAAACTTTAAAAAAAAAATCATCCATTGCCCAGCCTTCCAAATTTTTTCATTCAGACTCTTGATAAAAGCAGAGATTGTGATGGAGCCACAATTTGTAAAGAGCCCTAAATCTTAAGGGGCTGTTAACTCCTTCCGTTCAGAAACAGAGAGGTCATCCTGTGAAAGCTAATCATATTTTCTGAAATCACATGGGAGGATCTCTTTCCTTTGCTATTTAGGACACATGTCCAAAGGAAGCCTTCTAATCCGAACTCCTGGGAAGCGTCTGCTTACAGGCAAGGAAGCCCCAGAGAAAAGGCAGTTTATACCAGTGGTGAGCTTTACTGACACCCCAAAAGAGGGCATGAGCAAAGCCAGCTCCAGGCTCAAAGCCAGATCAGGTAAAAATAGTGACCAGAGATGGGCCCTTAGGTGACTTCTAAAATACCACCAGTGATGAGTGAAATCAGCCAAGCAAAGCAGGAAAGGTCCTTGTCTTTACATGGAATGAAAACACTGCCCAAAAAGTAGATCAGAGCTAGTTGCACATCATTCCTTCTCCAAGACAGAGATGCATCTGCTTTAAACCAAAACACTGAGGGGAATTGATAGCATACATTTCGTGGCAAACATTAACTCAGAACAAATTTATCCTTTACATAGCAACTTCTGTGCTGGTGATTAAATATGTCTGCTGCCACAGGTCACGCCGTTCGAATTAACACAAATATGCAAGTATTAAATTATTTCAACAGCAAGGCAAAAGCTTTCCTGGAAGCAGGCTCTCAGATCGTATATCTACCTATCTCACCTAACTCTGTGACAAAATGGTTTGGAGTCCACAGGAATTATTGCCCCATAGAGAGAAAGCTTATGAAGTAGGTATTTTAAATTCAAGACTGCAATTAACTTAGCTCAAGTTAATGTTTCAGGATTTATACCAACACAGAAATCTGGAAAAAGCCAAGATCAGACTGTAGACCACATTTATGACTCTACTATAGGGGGCCCGTTACCCTAAAAAGACAAAGCATTCCTCTTCTAGCCCTAATCAAAAGGGAACCAATGGCATAAATCTACTTGAATTTCGGAAAGGTGATTAGATGACACTTCGCAAAATTGTAAATTCTGTCAAAGATCAAGTGACTTTTAAACTAAAAACCAAGCAGGCAGTTTCTGCGAACTATCACAAAATAATTGGAAAGCCGCAGCTCAGCGACCGGCAAAAGTTTCAAAGCTAGACTTTCTGCAAGAAGCACTCTACTGGCTCCTCAACTTCTCCCCTCTACTTGGCTCTTATGCTACAACTCCTCCCAGATCTGACCTTTCTCTCTGGCAAAGAATGATTTGAATCATATGAGAAAGCTTTTGTTTGGTTAAAAGAACCAGCTTCTTTAAGATGCACACAGTCTTGCGTTTCTATGTATTCCAGTTCACCATTCTTTGTAACACAGGCTGATTATCACCTATATTTTCTTTCCCATTTTCTGACAATTTCTGAGGCAATAAGGCAGGTGCCAGTCTGTACATGTAGATGACAAAGGAGAGGGGGCGGAAGGAAGCTTTCAAAAGGAGGGAAAATAAAGCTTAAGAAGTTCAGAGGGATGATGACCCTCTGACCGTCACCAAATAAAAGGACTGAACTTTCTCCATACACACCAACAATATAGGGGAGGCCTGGTAGCCAAATGCACACCAGACAGCTTATATTTGTGCTGTAGGGTGGTCGTTATTCTTTTAAAATTGACTTCATCACTATAGGAGAAAAAGGTGAAATACTTACTGACTAAAAGCATCACTGGTTATCCCCTTCCTCAACAGAAAACTAGGCACTGCCCAGGGTTATCTGACTCTATGGGGTCTTTGTATCCACATTGTCTTTGAGCTATTTACAACTCTGAAAGCTGTAGAATACTGATAACAACACAAATGATTCTTATCCATAGAAATGCAAATTGTCCCAGCTGTAATAGAGTTGATTATTATTGCCCTATGGATATTGACCAAATTTGCATGAAGTAAGCAAATTCATTTCAGCAATCCTGTTTGTCTACATATTTGTTGTCTCTTTAGATTCTCCTTTGAACATCTTACTGCTTTTCCTCGTTAATGAATTCAGTAAAACATTTTACATGTATTCATTTTGTATTTGTATGAGACTTATGATGATACTCCATAAACAATGTTTTCAAATTGGAAGATGATAGCCCTAAATCAAATTCAATGTTCTATCTTGAAGAAACGAGAAGTTTCAGCTATCCCAGGTTGGCAGGTCTAAATGGGATCACTTAGTTCTAGGTGCATGGTGGGTGCTGAGTTGAAGGGCAGGTGTATTCACCAGTGTTCCATAGTCCTCACTAAGCATTCAAGTTTGCAAACCCTACTTTTCACACATTGTCAGGATGCCCCCTTTTAAAATTTTTATTTATTTTTCACTGAAAATCTCTGGCCTTAAGGTACTGAGAATTGAGTTAGTGACATTTGTCAACATGTGACACAACATTCACCATTACTCTGTCTTCTCTTTTGTTTTTTTTTTTAATGGATGGATGTGTCTCCACTCCCAATTCCCTCCCCTTACCATTGGCATTCCCTCCAGTGTATTTAAAAAATGTCTTTCCAATCCATATTTTATAGATTTATTTAGATATATGGCTCCTTAGAAACATTTATTTAGATCTATGGATTCTTTAAAATGCAGTGCTGGTCTGCATGTTGTTTTCATTGCAGGAAGGGTAGTACAACACATATCTCATTCTGTTTCTTCTTTTGTTACACAATATTATTTTTTGAGATCCATGCAGCCATGCGTAAGTAAAGTTCATTACTTATGATGGTTGCAGAGCATCCTATTATATGTACACAACACATTTCTGCATCCTTTCTCCTAATAATGGAACCGAAGTCACCTCCAACTGTCTGCCACCCCACCAGTGCAACAATGACCTTCCTAGCATCTATCGCCTGTCAGTCTGGGAGACAGACATGAATTTCTGGATCTAATGGTATCCATATGCTTGCTGAGACTCAGCACTGCTGAGGGGATCTCCATCAAATGGCAACTCCTCACCCACCAGCACGGCACAAGGCTTCCAGATCCCTCAGTGCTTCCACTATTAGTATAATTCTTTTTGTGCTGATACCTTTTATTGTTTTTGCTTTTCAATAACATTAATATTTGCCATACAGTCTTGCCTGAAGTTTTAAATTAACTGTTCAGGGTTAACAAGAACCGGATTTTTCTATTGAATTTATAAAACATGAAGCATCATTAAGAAATAATTTTTCATCTTTTTCTTCATTATTTATTATTACGCAGCATTCAAGGATAGTACACCTGTCTTAAGATTTCAAATCTGAGAAATACATCTCTGCCAGGAGTTGCACCTGCTGCTTGTTGGGGTTGTTGGGTGTCTATCTCAGGTATTGTTATGACCTGTCTGATTGGTCCCACAACACTGAGGCTGTGGCTATCCAGGAGTGCACCAATATGAACATAACTTCTAAATTTTTGCCAAACTTACAGATTGTGCAATGGCATCTTTTTTCTGCTGTTTTAAACTGCATTTTCCTTTATGGTTTATTTTCTTCTTGAAGGTGCCCTTGACATTGCAGAGTAGCAGCGACAGAAAAAGAGAGCTAATAAATGAAGAGATATGAAAGGATTATATTCAATAAATTCCTTTTTTTCAAGTCCACAAGGAAAGAAATAAACAATCGTTGACTCAATCTTTTCCAGATCAGATCCTAAGAGATGTGGGCTATTTGATTCACACATGGAAAAACAAACAGAAAAACATATGCATAATCTAAAAAGACAGACAAAGTCTTAAGAAGTCTTAAAGAAACAAAGTCTTAAAAGAAATATTTAACTAAATTTTCTGCAACTTGCAACTAAGACATAGATGTGGTTCCAGGTGCCTGAGTGGCTCATTTGGTTAGTGTCAAACTCTCGATTTTGGCACAGAAGTCTTAAAGAAACAAAGTCTTAAAGAAAGATTTAACTAAATTTTCTACAACTAGCAACTAAGATGTAGATGTGGTTCCAGGTGCCTGGGTGGCTCATTTGGTTAGTGTCAAACTCTTGACTTTGGCACAGATCATACTGTAATAATTGTGGATCAAGCCCTGCATCGGGCTCTGCACTGGTGCTCGGGAGCCTGCTTGGGATTCTTTCTCTTCCTCTCTCTCTTCCCTTACCCTGCTTGTCTTTTCTCTCTCTCTGTCTCTCTCTCTCTCTCTCTCTCTCTCTCTCAAAATAAATAAATAAATAAACTTAAAAAAAATAGATGTGGTTCCATTTTCACATGCTACATGTACCTACATAGGATACAGTTTATTTATCCCCAGTCACAGTAGACACAGTACTGAGGGACCAAATACTGAGGAGCCACAAAAACATGTTAATTTCTTTTAAAATAAAAAAAAAAAGAACTTTTAGGTCAAAGCACATGTTTTAATACAAAATTCTTAATTTTGGGGGGGGAAGGGGCCCACAAAGGCAAATACACTTAGAGCCCAAGAAAAGCATAATGTGGCCTTGATTTTATCGGGCTACATAATTTTATTAATTTGAGTGGCTATAGAGAAACAGAGTTTTATGTATTTACTTTCTGGGCAAAATTTTATCATCAAAAAGCAATTTATAGCTATATATTTATTTTTATGAAAAATCAGATCTAGTCTATAACCATGAATCATAAACTAGACAACATTTTCCAGGGATGTTTTACGATGAAGCATGGCATCTGATTGCCTTGAAGGAATTGTTGATTTTGGAAGCAACCATACCAGAAGGCTGGGCAACTGATTCTTTGATAGAAAGATGATTTTTTTTTTTTTACTTTAATGTTTCATCATCAATTTACATGTGCTACATGACTGACCATGTAGATGCTGTCTTGAACGTGATGGGGAAAAAAAAAGCTGGTTAGCACTTTGCAACCTTGAAGACAGAGCACGGATAACCCTGTCTTATTTTCCCTTCTTGGGCTATTACTACAAAAATACATAAAACATAGGAGCCCTGTCTTACCCAACATAAGACAAAGGTCTATAAAAACTGGACAAGCATTCACCATGATTAAACCTAATGGCATCTTGGAATAATAGTAAATCCATTCTAAGTGTCATGTGGGATACAGGTGAAATGGGGGAGAATGTTTCAGCACTCACCCTTTTACTTCTTTCTTCTTCCCTTTTCCACTCAGTCTATGCAATGCTCAAACCTGTTCCATGGCAAATGGCAACCTCATCAAGTTACTGCTCTTTCCTGTGCCTTCCTCCTTAAACCTCTTAAAACACTCAATGTCTCCATTTCCTCATTGGGTCTTCTCCCTTCTTATGCCACTTCTAATCTGAATTTCCCCCCTTACTCCACTGATATTATGCAAAGTACAATAAGTAGTTTAAGAATTTCTGTATTTGTAGGTGCACCTGGGTGGCACAGTCGGTTAAGCGTCTGACTTCAGCCAGGTCACGATCTTGCAGTCTGTGAGTTCGAGCCCCACGTCAGGCTCTGGGATGATGGCTTGGAGCCTGGAGCCTGTTTCCGATTCTGTGTCTCCCTCTCTCTCTGCCCCTCCCCCGTTCATGCTCTGTCTCTCTCTGTCCCCAAAATAAATAAAAACGTTGAAAAAAAAATTTAAGAATTTCTGTATTTGTAGACATTTAGATTATTTCCCACCTTTGGCCATTAAAAAAAAAAAAACACTGCTGCTATGAAGATGCTTGTAGATTCTCTCTGTACACACTGGAGAGATATTTTTCCAAGATGAATCCCTAGAAATGTAATTGGTGGGTCAAAAGAAAAAGTTTTAACAGATACTGCCAAAGTGTATTCCAAAAGGGCTGAACTTTAATGGATCTTTAATGGATCTCTCTGTAGCAAATGGTACCAGACTATTCTCTTCTTGTGGGAAAACTTTATCCCACAAATCCTAAAATCTAGTGTAGATCAACATAATTTAGGGAGCTGGTTAAAATATAGATTCTTGGACCCTACCCTGGACTGTAACTTTTAACAAGCTTCCGGGGGTGCTTCTCCATGCACGAATGTTTAGAGAAATTATTCTTGCCCCCCTTGGCCTTCCTCCTATGTATCTGTCCTTCCCATGGGGTTCTTCCTATGCTCAGCCTTTAGAGAATTCTTTTTTTTTTTAATGTTTATTTATTTTTGAGAGAGAGAGAGCATGAGCAGAGACAGAGGGGGACAGAGGATCTGACCTGGGCCCTGTGCTGACAGCAGAGAGATGGATGCGGGGCTTGAACTTACAAGCCATGAGATCAAGACTTGAGCCGAAGTTGGACACTCAACCGACTGAGCCATCCAGGCGCCCTTATGCTCAGCCTTTAACAGCGGTGATTTCAGGGCACCTGGGTGGCTCAGTTGGCTGAGCATTCGAATTCGGCTCAGGTCATGATCTCACAGTTTGTGGGTCCGAGTCCCTTGTTGGGCTCTGTGCTGACAGCTCAGAGCCTGGAGCCTGCTTCAGATTCTGTGTCTCCCTCTCTCTCTGCCCCTTCCCTGCTCACGCTCTGTCTCTCTCTGTCTCTCAAAAATACAAATAAAATGAAATGTTAAAAAAATTAAAATACACAGTGGTGATCTCAGGGCTTATCTCTTTTCACTCCACATAGTATCATTGAGTGACATTATCCACTCACAGGTTTCAATTACCACTGAGATGTTAGTGAATCCCAAAGATTCACCTTACCCAAGAAAATTCCACCACATATCCAATTGTCTATGGGTTATACATCCACATGGATGCTCCATAAACATAAAGCGACCAAAGCTTGACATTATCACCTGTCCCCATACACCCACTCTTTATGTATTCTCTCAGTTGGTGGTGAGCACCTTAACAAAGTCTGCGTCAGCCACTTGCCATTTATTTCCCATTTCCCATCTATTACCTGCTGCTGATTATACCACCTCTCCATTTCTTTTGCTACCCTCTCCACCTAAAATCACTGCCCTCGTTCTTGTCATCATATCTCTCACCTACTCTTACAATAGCTTGGGAACAGATATCCAGATCTCCTTCTGATCTATTCCTGTCTGAGCCAGAATGAGCTATCACAAAAACTAGGTGCCCAAGTAACTCTCTGCTCTAAAACCTCCCTGAGGCTCTGCTGTACAGCAAAGCACCCACAGGCTTCTCTGCCCTCCACTCTCACCAGCTTTCCCCTCCCAGCTCTTCTCATCATGCACTTTACTCCATCATAACACCAAACTGCTACTTTTTCTCTGACACAACATGCTATTTCATGAGTCCGGGCTTATTCCATTTCCTTTGTCTGGACAACCTGTCTCCTCCTTATTTTGCTCAGTGAATTTTTATTCACAGTAGAAGACCAGGTTTAACCCCTTCTAGTACTCAGTGTTTGAATTGAGCTGAGATAAAATGTGATTTTTTTGTGTTCCATGATCACACATGTCTGTCCTTCTTTCCTTCAACAAATGCTCACAGAGTGATTTCTATGCATGGGCATCCTAACAGGCATTGAAAATACAGTGGAGGAAAAAAATGGAATAGCCCTTACCACCAGTGACACATCACAGGACTTAGATTATTACAATAAAATATAAACAAAATAGGCTGAAACCACCTTAGAGTTAATGACATTATCTTACTAGGCAGCTTTGTATATATCTTCTTTGGAATAGTCCCTCAGTTAATATTTTGGCCCAAGATGGACAGCATCCATTTGACGATCAGGACTTGCAGATTATCTGACTTCTACTTGATATTTGAGATGACTCTTGAGGTCAGCTTTTTAGAAATTTATTTTAATCTTACCTGGAAAAAGTGATTTTCTATAAGATTATCTAATGCATAATGAATTCTAATCAATTCTAGGTATCCCAGAAATATCCAAGTCTGAATGTCTTTAGGGTCTTAGAAGAACTTCTACAACTACGAAAAACTACCTTTCAAAGGGATGTTTCAACCTTTTTCTCAACCATATAGTTCAAGAGACACTTAGACTTAAAAAAATTTTTCCTTGTAGAAAAGAAAGCATTTCATTAAAATTTAAATGAGGGGATTTGTAATCTCTATCTGCTTTACTACTTTATAAAATATGGTAGTTTATAAGAGATGCCCACAAACATTTTGCATCGAACAGAAAGGCCAAAAAAATGAGCTAGATTTGAGCATCAGCAACTCCCCACAATAATGGAGAGTCGAGATACTTGTGCATGGTTCTTTTAGAGGTTTGAGACAGGTTTGTAAAGTCAGCACACAGGTTTATCAGACATACCAGATGCCTCCTCACTATGAAAGTGTTCAGCATGTGTGAAAGAATATTTTGCAGAATTAGACTTCTATAAGATGAGATTTCAAGCATATGACTTTGGGCTCAGTGAAGCAGTATTTGGTCCTCTTCAGGTTCAATTTTTTTTTTAATGCATAGGTGTTCCCTAAAGAATAAGGTCCAATACAACATTTTAAAGGTGTCTACATGCCATTTCATAGACATGGCAGCACATATATCATGTCCATGTATCAGAACACTGCCTCACACGTTTTTCAGCATGGGAGCTTACAAGAGTTCTCCAGATAGTAAGAGTGATGTAGCAGATGTTAGCACAAAGGAAAGAGCAAATGAGATGTGAATTACAGGGTGACGAGGCTCGTATGAATCTCATTTGTTTAACCATCTGAATGGTGCTCCAGGTATTAAATGAGCTAGATACTATTGAATGCAATTTTCTGAAGAGCCAGGAAGGTGGTTTAATGGACTATGGCCACTTGAATGTCCTCACATCATCTTGCCTTTTCAACCAGCCATAGCTTACTTAGCTTTTCTCCCCAAGTCTTTTAAAGTAATGCTCTGGATGATTATGACCTTGTCATTCTATTTTCTAGGTAATATAACATCAGGAATTATTACATGATTAGTAATTTAATTAGCAGGCGTATTAGCAGAGACTCTTTTGCAAATTAAGAACTTCCTCTTAATAACCGTGCAACATCTAAGGACCTGGCAGTTTGAGGGTTGCAAATTTAATTGCTTTACTTTCTCATACCCACCCTGGCTACAAGAAGCTGTGATATTCCTGACTTTCTAAAATGCTACTTTTCTGAAAACAACTCTGAGGTTTCCACAGTTCTTTCGATGGTTTAACGACTTGATCGTATTAGTGATGCAAAGGTATTGACCCAGGAGAGCTTCTCTTTTTAAGCCTTCCTGTCACTTCTGAAACCAGGTGAAACCACTTATTCTAGAGTAGGCAGTAGAGACTATAATTTAGCTTGCCAAAAATAATGGATAGTTCTGTCGTTCATTTCTCATTCACTGGATGTGTTTCCCTGTTCACAGATAAGAATTTCAGTGGGCTGGTAAGAGAAGTTCATTTTCAAGCTCACCACAGATCTGCTATCTTTCACCTACTTTTGGGAAATAATTGGGTATAAAATAGCACTTAAAACATGGAATACTTTTGTGGTTACAAAGTCAACAGTTCCAGGAAACTTTTCTGACGTGTGGACATTTTTTTTAAATGGTGTTATTAAAGGTAATTTCCTTATACCATAATGCCAGTGTATTAAAAATAATTTTGTTTTTCCATTTTTTCATTTTGCCTAAGAGAAGTGGTATGAGGAATAAAAAAAAGGGTTTTTTTTTTAAAGATTAACACTAAAACATGGATGAATCCATGTAGTTAAGTATGATATCCCAGGACTTAAAAACATCTTCTGTAACTATCTAATGTTCCTGGTAACTGGGAATCGAGGAAAGGCCAGAAAGACAAGGTAACTCTTTAAAAGGAAGTTCAAGCTCAAGGATCAA
The DNA here is from genome assembly GCF_022837055.1 of Prionailurus viverrinus. Taxonomy (NCBI): domain Eukaryota; kingdom Metazoa; phylum Chordata; class Mammalia; order Carnivora; family Felidae; genus Prionailurus; species Prionailurus viverrinus. The sequence goes on from NC_062562.1 coordinate 40,642,197, forward strand.
ATGGTGAAATGTGACTGTGATGATCCAGCATCCAAGTTAAAACAGATATCCACTCAAAGAAACTAATAAAATAGGAAATTTGCTGGATATATTCATGCTAATGTCACTCACCAGTGTTGTGCCAAGCCTCCTTTAGCCAGATACTCCAGCAAGGGGGAGATTATGCCTATCTTTTCCCAAGTCTATGTTCAGTGACATCCTGTTGGTACCTGAAATTGGCCAAGGAGAAAGTATTTATACCATGGAAATAAGCAAAGGCTATGGATTTATTTTTTTGTTTTAATTTTTCCAGTCACACCACCCCATACTAAACAACGGCAGTTGAGACTGGGGATGGGACCTGGAACAGAGTCAGGAGTCAATTCGGATTATTTTCCGTAACTCTGGGGTTTCAAAGGCTTTCCTGATTACTCTTGCTGCTTCTGTTCTTCTTTTGCTCAACTTTGTATGGCTATGCATGGCTTCCAAGTTCAAATAGTCCACAGAGTAAAACCAGACTCTCCTGTGTTATCAGAGCACCTAAGATCACCAAAGAGACAGTGACTGGTTATATAATAGTGAGTCTTTCCTAGTGCTATCACTTCCACCTTTGCCCCCATATGGTCTAATCTATATACCAGCCAGATGACCCTGTCTATGTGATAGTCTGTATCATTCTATCTTCAAATATTCTAATACATTCCATCACATTTGAAGTGTAAAGAAAGTACCTCCATAATTTAAAGGGCCCATGACCAGACTCTTTCCTCTCCTTGGATCTCAGTGTCTACCACTCTTCCCACCTCCCCTTCTTCTGGCCACCTCCCCTTCTTCTGGCCATAACTCCTCTTTCTATTTCTCAGGCAGCCTACTACTTCAGGGCCTTTGTTAAGTTTTACTCCAACCATGACAAATGTGCACAAGGAAGACAAAACTGTATTGACTGCAGGGAATGATTTCACCGGAATAGGTATCAACCAAGGTTAGGAGTGTTACAATATATACACCCCAAACAAGAGGCACAAGCAATGTCTGGAGAGTAAATGAGATTCAGAAAGGAATGGAATCAAAGAAAACAGAGAGAAAATGGAGAAATACTAAGGAGCAATAAAAGAATGCCTTGGGTATTGTGCTACAGCAAGACTTTCAAATAGCTGCAGGGCAAGTATAGGCAAATTGGTCACTATTAACGAGCCTCCTTTTCTTTCAACAAGGCCTGATACTTCCCAGAGAGTCAAGCAATTGTGGGATAAATCAAGCATAAAATTAAGATACTTAGGGTTGACAAGTGTTGACGAATTTGAGTCAATGCAAGGATATTCTGCAATTTTCCCCTGATAAATAAGGAATCACACTTTTTCACAGATTACTATAGATATTTAGGTATATCAAAAAAAGTATTTTTCAAAAGATATGAGGTGGGGATGATTATTGCTAAGATATTTTATTAATACTTATAGTAAGCAACAAATAACCATTAGCTAGATATCAATTATTAAAACACTAATTTATAGATAAATAAATCTCTATCTCTATATGTTTAATATATCATTAACAACTCAATAAAAGTACTAAGTTGAGTACTACAACTCAATAAGGGTACTAAGAGTCCTATATTATTGATAAAGAAACCAAGGTAGACAGGGGTTAAATAAGTGGCTGTGGTTTAATTAACTAGTAACTAGAGTTGCTAGGACTTGAGCATAGGCAGTTCATAGCCAAAGCCCATTCTCTTAACCACTCTACGCACTGATTTGTAAAAAATTGTTTCTTATACATTTTGTTTTTTAGCTTTTAAGGCCAAAAACTCCCTTTGGTGAGAAATTCAAAGTTGGCTCCATTTGTTGTTTTTCCACAAATCTATACCCAAACACAAGTTTTCCTGCTTCCTGCATGTCTGCATTACTTCCCCCCTGTATGACACACAGTCTCCTGGCTCCAGTGCTTTTCCATGTCAATCCACTGTGCCAGAATAAAGGTGCTCACCCAGTCTCTTCCTTCTCAGATGGTACAGACACTCCCTCATTCTTGTGTGGTCTGTGTACCAGGGCCATCTCCAAATGGTTGGTAATTGGCCCTTGACAAGGTAAGTACAGACATGGAGAGTAAGGAATTTTAGTAGCCTTCATAACTATTTGGCACAGTTTTTTATATCTATTCAATTAAATGATGAAGCTTTCAGCCTGTATTTTGGATATTCTTTTTCCTCTCATTTTTCTACTAATTCATGTTTGTTTGTTTGTTTACATTTTCTATAAGTATAGCTAAGTGATGGGTTATAAAATAAAAAGTGGTTTTCACCAGTTATAACTTTAGCAACAGTTCTCTACTGTAAGGTGGCCAACCATTCTGTTCTCCTGAGACCAGGAGGGTTCCCAGGACATGGTGCTTTCACTGTTAAAACTGGGAGTGCCACTGGCAAAGCAGAACATATTGGTCCTAGTCTACAGTTCCTCGTCCAAATTCCAAATTCTTCTGCTGGTCTTTTACAGTCCCCCCCCCCCTTTTTTTTGGTTTATTTATTTATTTTGAGAAAAAGAGAGAGCAGGGGAGAGGCTGAGAGAGAGGGAGAGAAAGAATCTCAGGCAGGCTCTGTGCTATCAGCACAGAGAACTATGCCGGGCTGGATCCCATGAACTGTGAGATCATGACCTGAGCCAAAAATCAAGAGGACACTTAACTGACTGAGTCATCCAGGTTCCCTAGTCTCTCCCTCACTCTCTCTTTTAAAACTGATCTCACTCTGCAAACAATCTTACTTTTTCCTTTTCCCTAACACATATCATTTTATTTTTGAAACTGAGAATTATCCATGAAAAGGCTCATGAATGGAGGATATGATTCATCTTGAAAGCCAACTCCGATCACATTTTGTTATTATCCAATGCACTGTGCTGAGTTCTTGTCTGAGAAGGCCAGTCACCACAGTGCAGTGGGAAGGAACACAGGGCATATTCTACCACTCCTCTGGGTCGAACCAATGAAACTGACTCTCCCCTTTAATCCTGTTTACTCACTGTAATGGTTAATTTTATGTGTCAATGTGCCTGGGCTGCGAGTGGCCCAGATAACTAGTGAAGCATTGTTCTGGATACACATGTGAGGGTGGTTTCTGAGTGAGATTAGTATTTGAATCAGCAGAGTTAGCAAAGCAGATTGCTCTCCCTATTGTGAGTGGGCCTCCTCTAATCCAATGGAGGCCTGAATAGAACAAAAAGAGGACACAAGTACCTCTCTCTGCTAAATTGCTATTGAGCTGCAACACCGACTGATCTTCTCCTGCTTCTCTACTGGCTTTCCTGGGTCTCCAACTTGCAGGTGGCAGAGTGTGTGACTTCTCATCCTCCATAATTGTGTAAGTTCCTTATAAAAACTAGATAGATGGTTCTAGACAGAGACACAGATGGGGATATATCCTATTGGTTCTGCTTCTCTGGAGAACCCTAATGCAGTCATCTGCAAAGTGGTATGGGTATGAAAAGACTATAGGGCAGATTATAGGGGACAATAGCATGTAAAGCAAGTTAGCAAAGCACATGGACAACATGGGCATGTTATTCAGCACAATTAAGCCATTAACACTATTTCAATAGAGAGCAATGATCTTGGCCATGGGTCCAAGGGCTTGTGGAAGTACGCAAGAAGGGATCACATAGGTGGCATCTAGTTGTCCTTCTTGATTTAATTTGGCAACAATATATGTTGACCATTGTTTGAAAATACTCCAGTTTACTATTTGGAATGAGATCCATGTTAATTCTGAGGGTCAAAAATAAAAATTGTGGAACATAGTAGATGACATGTGATGCTGTCTCTTCCTTACTGCATGTATTGTATTATATTGCATTGCACTGAATGGTAACACCGATAAACATCTTCCACATAAATAAACAAATGAGACATCTCCTTCCCTTGTTGTTCTAAAACAATTTTGCTTACTTTTTGCACACCAGATGTTACATTATCTTTTCATGATATTGTATTTAATTGGCTTAGGAGATCTTGAGTTGAAGTTTGTCATTAAATCTAATATACTCTCATTTACAATAGAGTATTTGCCAACAGCATGTAAATATTTGGGGAACTGGAAAAATTGCTTTGATCCAACTGTGAAACTTTGCACCCTATATAACTCTCACTCTCAAAATCAAACTTTCATGTAAGGCTTTATGTCATGATTTTCATCTTCTTGTTTTGTCCCCGCATTTCTTGTAGGTCGTTAGGACAGTAGCTGCCGTTGTCACCAGGCTAGTCAAGTGTGAATCTTACATGTGGCACTTTCTACTGTTGGATGTAAAAATCCTGTAAAAAGCTGAAAGTCAGTTTTGCTGTCTGTTCATTTTTAAGTGTAGGAAAAGACAAACATTCCTTTATAAACAATGCTAGTGTTCTTTGGAAATTAAATATTGATAGGCTGGCAATGTACTAGCTTAGATTAGATGTACCTGAGCTCTAACAGTTTCAGTGCTTAATATTATCAAGTATATTCATTTTTAAATAATGAAGCTTGTGTAAAATTGTGGCCAGTTTGCTTAAACTATGTACTTTGGTCCAATTCAACACTGAACTGGGTCATTTTCAGTGAATTCTGCCAGGTCTCAGCAGCACAAGTAAGATTTTTGGTGGCAGGCAGACCTGGATTTCAATCTTGTGCCACTGTGTGATTGTGGGTTTAGTGTGTACTTTCCAGGTTTCATTTTCAACATCTGTAGAATGGGAAGCTATTATCTCCTGCAAAGAGATTTTGTGAGGCTTATATAAGAGAATTATTCCTTCATTTACTCAATAAGTACTTAAGTGTCCAAGAATTCAAGGCATTCTTCTATATGCTGAGGGTACAGCAGTGAGGAACAACTTAACCCAAGTATAAAATATACTATATAGTGCTTAGAATGCAGTACATCATCAGTGTTGGATTCCTTCCCTTTAAAGTGCAAATTATTGCATATTACATGGTCTTAGGTACATGTAACACCTTGTATTATCAGCTTTCCTTTGTAAGTATTTATGTTGCACATAGCCAGCTAGGCTGTTTGAGGGCAGGGAGTGTGTTTCTATTTTGTATTCTACCTGGTGGTAGGATGCATGCAGGAAATAATGAGGAGGTTGCATTGAAGCAATTACCAGTGACCGACTCACATTTTGTCTGGAGCAGATAGAGGGGAGAGAAGGTTTGGAGAGCAATAACATAGTCTAGCTCTTGATTTCAAAGGTATGTTCTTTGAGGACTTGATTCAGTTCTCATGTTCCACTGGATACCTCAAAGTGTGTTTGCTGAAGGAGTATTGCTATTTTGAGGCATGACTGGTAAAGCAATATCCTCTGTGTCAATGGCATTTCTTTGCATAGTCTAGCATCTTAATTAATCAAATTAATGTTTGATTCCATAAAAAATTAAAAGCCTTTAGCACAACTATTAGCTAAAAGCCTTTAGCTATTAGTTAAAAGCTATTAGTTAAAAGCTATTAGTTTAACTATTAGTTAAAAGCCTTTAACACAACTATTTTAAAATGTCAGTCTCCTGCTTCTCAACACACTTAATCACCCCAGGATAATTTTTTCTAAGCATTTAATTATAAAATTAATATCCCTTGGATAGGAACTGGAATAAGCCTATTTTACAATTTTCCTCCCACCCTTTCATATTTACACATGCATGCACACACATATACACACATACCCACACCTACATACGCAACTATTTTTCCTGGAGTCTATAATTGAACACTTAATTTTACTTTATTTTACTTTAGTCACAGAAAAATATAAATGATATTAGCCTAATATTGTATAAGATTTTGTTTTTAATTTTTTTTGAATAGGGCATAAATGTTTTCAATATCTTAAGACTGATTAGCATTTTGGTAGATATATAAGAATGTCCTCAAAAATGTTGGGGCGCCTGGGTGGAGCAGTCGGTTAAAAGTCCGACTTCAGCCAGGTCACCATCTCGCGGTCCGTGAGTTCGAGCCCCCGTCAGGCTCTGGGCTGATGGCTCAGAGCCCGGAGCCTGTTTCCGATTCTGTATCTCCCTCTCTCTGCCCCTCCCCCGTTCATGCTCTGTCTCTCTCTGTCCCAAAAATAAATAAACGTTGAAAAAAAAAATTTAAAAAAAAATGTATATAACTGTTCTCATAATTGCAAAATAATTAATCCTTTATTTCTAAATGTCCTAAAACTAAGTTCAGGACAAAATAAATATTGTTCAAAGGAGAGAATACATAGGGTCTTCAAAAGATGTGCTTATACTAGGGCGCCTGGGTGGTTCAGTTGGTTAAGTGTCCAGCTCTTGGTTTTGGTTCAGGCCATGATGTCACAGTTTGTGGGTTTGAGCCCCACATTAGGCTCTGCGCTGATATGGCTGAGCCTGCTTGGAATTCTCTCTCCCTTTCTCTCTGCCCCTCCCCCAGGTGTACACACACACACTCTCTCTCAAATAAACTTAAAACAATGTACTTTTGGGGCGCCTGGGTGGCTCGGTTGAGCGTCCGACTTCAGCTCAGGTCATGATCTCACAGTCCATGTGTTCGAGCCCCACGTCGGGCTCTGTGCTGACAGCTCAGAGCCTGGAGCCTGTTTCAGATTCTGTGTCTCCCTCTCTCTGAACCTCCCCCCGTTCATGCTCTCTCTCTCTGTCTCAAAAATCAATAAAGGTTAAAAAATTAAAAAAAAAACAAAAAACAATGTACTTTTACTCAAAAAGGGACATTCATTTCATTTAAACTCTATCCATTGTGGCTATAGAAATCTAACTCCCCATAATGAAAATAGTATTGAACATAGGTGTTTCTATAGGTTGACATGGATACTTTTTTTTTTAAATAATTAAAGTTTTAGAGGAGCACCTGGGTATCTCAATCAGTTATGGGTGTAACTCTTGATTTCAGCTCAGGTCATGATCTCACAGTTAGTGGGATCTAGCCCTGCATTGAGCTCCACACTGACAGTACAGAGCCTGCTAGGGATTCTTTCTCCCTCTCTCTCTGCCTCTCCTCGACTGGCTCATTCTCTCTCTCTCTCTCTCTCTCTCTCTCTCTCTCTCTTCTCTCTCTTTCTCAAAATAAAGAAACATTTAAAAAATAATTAAAGTTTTAGAGAGAAGAAAACATAGTTAAGTTATAGGACCAGAATATAGAATTACAAAATAAACATAATCATACCCAAAATTATTCTCTTTGAACTAACAGATTTTTGCATTTTTCTTTGCTACATCACCACAAGAAACTATTTTTATTTTATATAGTTGCAAATTGGGTCTTGAAAGCCATGTTTCTTCCTGGATGATATCCTCTAGAAGTGATGGACACTTCAAGCTGCCACCAAGATGTTGACACTTGGAACTTGATTTATCATCAAATGCCTTGCCATCTCACCCCATCAGGTTGTTCTTCAAGTCACTCTTACTGCATAAACTGCAGAAGTTATTTGTGAATCTTTACTTTCTTTCCCTATCACATCCCATTGCCCAATCCTACTGATCTTTCCTTCATGGAATTCATGGTCTTTTCTTTGCCATCATCTGATCCACAACCATGTTCCCTGATGCCTGTGTAACAGCAAAATCTTGTTGGTTTCACTGGTTTATACCATTTTGTTTAAACCCATTCACTAGGACAGATCTCTGTTTATACTTTTACTGGTTTATACATTTTATTCCAATACATTCTACACAATGTCACAAAGACCAAGTTTCCTAAATAACACTGTGAATATGCCTTCATCTTTCTAATCTTTCCTTGACCCCCATAAAGATATAGAGATGCTCTATAATTTCTCCAACATTCTATTAAGACCTTATTCTAATACCTTACTGCCTTTAAGATACTGAAAGCAATGAATTACTACTTATATCAGCACTGTTACAAGCATTAGCTCCTTTCATCAAAAAAAATCATTTACTGACATTTGATATACATACAGAGAAGGGTGCATAATTATATAGCTTGATAAATTTTCATAGAGCAAACACATCTGGATAACCTGTACCCACATTCCATCAGCTCTTTTAACCATCACAACTATTCTATGTGGTATTGGAATCGATCTAAGGGAAGTCAGTTACAAATGGATGAGCTTGAATTTAAACTAATCCATCAAAATCCAGAGTTCTTGGTGACATTCATAAGCATTATTTACAGTTGACCCAGACAAATTCATATAATTCTTGTCCACCAACATGCTATGCTTTTTTGTTGCTTCCATTTTTGTACCTCCAAAATGTTGGTTTTTCTTCCTTTTCCCTCCTTAATTCTCTCCCCTATCTCCTGTTTCTTTTTAATAATCAGATTCAATCCTACTTCCCACTGCCAAGCATATTTTGGTAGCATAGGGTAATGAAAAGAACCCAGGCTTGAGAGCCAAATATTTCTGTGTTCAAATTTCACCTGGGCCATTTACTAGTATTTCTTAAAAGTTTGCACATTGTCTTCATGTGAAATGTAGTTTTAAAATTAACCATATCTTAGGGTTTTCCTAAATTGGAAACATCAAACATGAAATGTCTAGCACAATGCCTGGCAGGTGAGAGACAGTCATTAAGAGGTAATTCTTACCCCTAATAAGCCTACAGCATCCTTCTCTCCTTCCAATGACTGTTAGCCTCCACCGTTTATCTGATTCTTATTTATGCACAGCATGGTAGATTTCCTTTATCTTTATCCTAGATTATTACTGACTTCTTTTCTTCTAATTCCACTTCATTTGTATGTATTTCCATATAGGTAGTAAGCTCTTGAAAGTAGGGACAGCATTTCATGTTTGTGTATTTTTCATAAAGACGTGTACTGTAGCAACCCTATATGCATAAACACCCCTGTTCCTGGCAAACCAATGGATGAGGAGGTCCTACCTGACAGATAAAAATGATATCTAAAAGCAACCTGCACCAAATTTAATATGTTTCAGTACAATTATTTCCCTAGTTGCCCTGATATATTTGTAAGGAGGTAAACAGCTGACATAAATTGTGCTTCTTAGTTTAATTTAATTACCTATGTCATCACAGTTCTGGGGGAAAAAAAGTATAATATGATTCTAGCTCACTAATTCCATTAAGAAGAGAAGAATTCAACTTGCTGTGAAATAAAACTTCTGCTTTGAAAAATCCACAGAATTCAGAGCTGTTGTCTTAAAATTAATGATCTAACCCCTTGGCTATAAGAAGTAGTTATTGTGCAGGTGTAAAAAGAAACAAAGGCAGCCATGTAGAGAAGTAACTGCATTCTTGGAATAGAAAGTAATTAGCCTGGAAATGCAAGAAATGGAGTGGGAAATGAATGAGAATCTTAACAAAGCATCAATATCCCAATTCTTGCCAATGGTCCTGCCTTGTCGGGCAGAAAGTTAATGTTATAATTTGAGAGGAGATTTGAGATTTTTAAAGGAGTACTTTGAAATGTGTTAGTGTCATCAAGTTGGGGTTTCTAGAAGCTGCCCCAGGGCTTATTGTTGGTATCTTACATGGTAATTATAGGGGAAAAAAGACATTAAATTACATATATTGGAAATATCACTCACTACTTCCAAGAAAGGAATTATTCTTATCTACTTGGTCAGGTCCTGAGGGCTCCTGAATGGACAAAGTCCACATAAGGGGAAATGAAAACAAGTAGCGAGTTAACAAGCATAAGTAGGTCTACATAATAAAGATCTTATTCTAGACAGAATTCTTATTCTAGAGCTTCTCTAGAGAGAAAAGAGAAAAGGCAACAAGGAAGACTAAGAGGGAAATTTGGGGGAATATGTAACAATAAAAGGGGGATATTTTAAAGCAATTTAATGGAGTTTGAGAGATTATAAAAACAAGAGAGATGAGGAACATTAATTGCTAAAAGATGCGAATACATTCCTCCCTTTGCCAGCTTTATACTTGGTAAATATACCAGGGCAATGGTCAGTGCCAGTTTCACTAGCTGCAAGCCACATTGTGCTTCAGAAAAATTAAGAAACAGAAGAATCCACTCCTTCTCTCAATATCCCCCCCAAACGCTTAAGAGCTGCACCTTAGGTATCTCTTTTGGGGTAACTTAATATAATAGCAGCAGCGACCAGAGTAGCTGTTAAAATATATTGAGCACTTATTATGTGTCAGTAGGAAATGAATGAGAATTAGTCTCTGGATTATTTTATTTTATCCTCACACAAATATTTTATGGTAAGTGTTATTATCCTCAAATGACAAATCAGGAAAGTGACAATAGTAGCAACTAAGTAATTTTCCAAATGCACATATACTAATTTAGTGGTAGGACCACCCTAGACTCCAAATCCAGAGTGTTAACTACTACAATATCCTATAAAGCAAAACAAAGCCAAAAAACTTTGGGATACATTTATTGAATGATTTTTCAGTGCACCAGAAAGTATATTTGAAACTTTATGTGTTTTATCTCTTCTAATCTTTTTCAGAAAAAAATTAATGTTCCATAAAGTATTCCCAATCATTAATCCGATTCAATATATAATTTCTGGGGTTTTTACTAAAATCTAAACTCTTTACTGACATGAATGCTACTAATATAAAGTAAATAGAGCACTAAGTAAAATAAAAACAGAGCAGAGGACTCCCACTTCTGAGAAGATTGAGTAGATGTGCTTTCATCACCAAGCACAACTCAAAGCCCTGGAAATCAATATATAAAGCAAGCATAAGAAGAATGGAAATTGATTAGGCAACTAGAACACAAAGAACAAAAGGGTGATGGGTTCCTGGGTTTTCTGTTTATACCAGATAGGGTGCTGCAATGCCAAAGGGTGCAGGCAATAAGTCCCAACAAAAATGTGATCTATATAGGGGCGCCTGGGTGGCGCAGTCGGTTAAGCGTCTGACTTCAGCCAGGTCACGATCTCGCGGTCCGTGAGTTCGAGCCCCGCATCGGGCTCTGGGCTGATGGCTCAGAGCCTGGAGCCTGTTTCCGATTCTGTGTCTCCCTCTCTCTCTGCCCCTCCCCCGTTCATGCTCTGTCTCTCTCTGTCCCAAAAATAAATAAAAAACGTTGAAAAAAAAATTAAAAAAAAAATGTGATCTATATAGACAAAGGGCCAGGAAAGAACAGCCAAACAAAACAGAAAACATTTAGACAATAACACTCTGCTCCAGTAAACCATCACAGAAAAAACTGTGGCACCAACCTGTACCAATGCCAGCAATGGTTAAGTGGGAGCTTGAACTTTCATCCTTTCTGGACTGTAATGGCGTACTCCAAACCTCCCTCCTACCTGGTGTCAGGGTAGGTTGAGTAGGGAATTAGCACCCAATGGGACAATAGGAAACCCACTCTCCCCCTAGCTGTAATGTCAATGAAGACCACATGGCAAATTTGTAATTTCAGCTCCACCTACCAATAATGATGCTATATACTTAATCTCCATTAGAATGATGTCAGAAGAAGCCTGCTGGAAAGTGAAGAATTTTACCAACACCTAGTGGTAGTAACAAGACCCCTACCCCAATTCATAATGTCAGTAAAAGACACATGGGAGCAGTAATGGTGAACTATTATCCATTCCAGCAAGGGACCTATCATATCAGTGGAGGCTATTTGAGATCTAGTATTCCCACCCTTATTTAGCAATGAGGAGTCTACCCACTACTTTGGGTGTTAATGGACACTGAGTGGAGAACAAAGAATTCTACCTCCACCTGGCAATAACAAAACAGTAAATATCTTTCCCTGACTTAGCAGTGTGAAAGGATGCTATACAAAACATAAAATAAGATCCAGTCTGGCATAGTACCCAAAAAGTGCAAGCTTTAATCTAAAACCATGTATTATACAAAGAACCAGAAAGGTCCCAAAATGAATGGAAAAAAAGACAATCAATAGCTGCTAGTCCTGCAGTGACAGAAATGTATAATTATCTGACAAATGTTTCAAAGCAGCCATCATAAAAATGTCTCAATCATAAAAAATGAGCAATCAAGTTACACTTTTGAAACAAGTGAAAAAAGTAGAAAGTCAGGAAATAGAATGTTTCTGCAAAGAAATAAGAGCTATAAAGAAACCCACATGGAAATTTTAAAACTAAAAAAATACAACCATGGAAAAAAAGTAAAACTCAATGGATGACCTCATCACAAAATGGAGGAGATAATACAGAACAAAAATTCAGAAAACTTGAAGATAGAACAAGAGAAATTAACGAACCTGGACAACAGAGAGAAAATAAACAAATAACAAAAGTGGACAAACCGTCTAGAGCTTGTTGACTATAATATAAGATCTAATAATATTGCCATGGGAGTTCCTAAATGGGAGAAGAAAGTAGCACTACAAAAGTAGTGAAGGAAGTAATGACTGAAAACTTTTTAAATTTGTCAAAAAACACAAACTTAAATATTCTAGAATAAACTCCAAAAAGGAAAATCCAAAGAGGTTCACACAAACATACATTATAATTATACTTCTAAAAAATAAAGACAAAGAAAAACACTATGAAAGCAGATGGAAAGAAAGAAATCTACTGCCTGAAGAGAAAACACTAATTCAATTGACAGCAGATATCTCATATGAAACCATAGGGTTCAGAAGGAAATGCTAAGAGAAAGAGCGATTAACCCAGATTTCTATATACCTTCAGAAATGAAGGGGAAATCAAGATAATCTCAGAGGAAAAAAAAGAACTTAGAGGATTTGTCACCGATAGACCTAGCCTAAAAGAGTGGCTAAGTTAAGTTCTCTAAGCAGAAACCAAAAAGGAATATTCAAGACAATCATGTTACAAATACACAAGATTAAAGGGACAGAAAGGAAAATCAAATGTCTTCAGTATAATCTAAATAGAAAATTGATGACATGAGTAGATTATGATGCTATGTACATGTGATGTACTACCTACAATAACCACTAAAAACTATGCAAATATATATCCTGAAAACACTAGAAATAAATGAAAAGGCGATTAAAAATATTCAAGTGACCCAAAGGAAGACAGGAAAAAGAAAACCGAAAAGAGAAAAAGTTGGCAGTTTTAAGTTCCAATATGTCAATAATTACATTAAGTGTAAATGGTTTGAATTCACCAATTAAAAGACAGAGACTGGCAGAATGGATTTACAAACATGACCCAACTGTATCCTGTCTATATGAAATTCACTTCAAAAATACAGTAAAATCTTGGCTCGGGAGTAACTTGTTCTGCATGTGTTTCACAGACAAGTGAACATTTCTAATAAATTTTAACTTGATAAACAAGCGATGTCTTGCAATATGAGTAGTATGTGACACTAAATGTAATATGATTACCACTGAGCCAATGGTTCTTGAAATTTGCTTTGATATACAAATGCTTTGGATTACAAGCATGTTTCTGGAACGAATTTTGCTCATAAACCAAGGTTTTACTGTAGTTGAAAGTAAGAAAATACATGATTAATCAAAAGAATACAAGAGTGTAATATTAAAAGAAGATAAAGTACACATAGTAGCAGTGTATATCACCAGAGTCAGAGCAGAATATTATATAATATTAAAAGGATACCAAAAAAAATATCGATTGTAAATATGTATGTACCAAACAACAGAGATGCAAAATATGTAAAATAAACACTAGTAAAACTGAAAAAAAAATAGAAAATCTATAATTACAATTGGAGACCTCAATGACCCTCTCTCAACAAATGGTAAAATATCAAGTCACAATATCAGCAAGGACATAGAACTCGACATCATTTTCCAGTGGGACTCAATTGATATTTACAGAATACTCTGCAGAACAACAGCAGCATACACATGCTTTTCAAGTGATTATGAACATATCAGGATAAACCATATTCTAGGCCATAAAACAAATCTCAACATATTTAAAAGAAATGAAACCATGCAGAGTATGTTGCTTGACTATGATGCAATCAAAATGTAAAATAAAGATATATAAGAGAAAAAAATCTCCAAATACATGGAAACGAAACAACACATTACTAATAGCCCATCGGTCAAAGAAAAAGTCCCAAAGGAAATTAAAACATACATCAAAGTAAATGAAATTGAAAATATAATACAGCAACATTTATGAGAAACAGCTAAACAAGTGCTGAGAGGACATTTATAGCACTAAATGCATATATTAAAGAAGAGAAAAATATCTCAAATTAATAATGTAAGGTCTGGGATGCCTGGGTGGCTCAGTTGGTTAAGCATCTGACTTTTGATTTTGGCTCAGGTCATGATCTGATGGTTGTGAGACTGAACCCCACATTGGGCTCTGTGTTGAGCATGGAGCCTGCTTAAGATTCTCTCTCTCCCTCTCTCTCTGCTCCTCCCTTTCTCTGTCTCCCTCTCTCTAAAATGAATGAATGAGTTAATTAGTTAACGAATTAATTAATTAAGATTCTACCACAACAACCTAGAAAGAGAATAATAAAACAAATCCAAAGCAAGGAGAGAAAGAAAAAGACAAAGCACAAATCAATGAAAATGAAAACACAAAAATTATGGAGAAAGAGAACACCAATGAAACAACAAACTTATTTTTTTATTTTTTAAAATGTTTGTTTATTTTGAGAGAGAGAGAGTGAGCATAATGGGAGATGGGCAAAGAAAGAAGGAGAGAGAGAGAATCTAGAGCTGACAGCACAGAACCTGACACAGGGCTTGATCCCATGAGTACATGATAAGATCTGACTTGAAACCAAGAGTTAGACGCCTAACCAACTGAGCCACCCAGATGCCACAGAACTGATTTTTTTTTAAGATTAATAAAATTGGCAAACCTAACAAGTCTGACAATGAAAAAAGGAGACATAGATTTCCAACACTACAAAAAAAAACAAAAACAAAAACAAAAGAGCTACCACTACAGACATGTCAGATATCAGAAGAATAAAAGGTAAACTGTACAAAGAACTCTGTATTCATATTTTTGATAACATAAATGAGATTGAACAATTTTTCAAAAAACATTAAGGTACCACATCACACCCAATGTGAAATAGAACATTTGAATAACTCTACAATCATTTAAGTAAATAAAATTCAATGTCAAAATCTCCCAAAGAAATCTCCATAGATGGTTTAACTGGAGAATCCTACAAAATATTTAAAGAAGAATTAACACCAATTGTAAACAATCTCTTCCAGAAAATACAAGGAAAGGAAATACATCTTAGTTTATTTCATGAAGCTAATATTACTCAGATATCAAAATCTGGCAAGGATAGCACAAAAAAAGGAAAATGGCATATCAACATTCCTTATGAATATAGACAAAAATAGCTCTTTAAAAACTTAACAAATAGGATCCAGCATTATATAAAGAGGATTATACACCACGACCAAATGGCATTTATAGCCAGAATGCAAGGCTGTTTCAAAATTAGACAATCAGTATAATCCACCATATTAATAAACTAAAGAAGAAAAATTATAGAATCTTATGAATCTTTACAGAAAAATTATTTGATGTAATTCAATACCCATTTGTGATGCCAACCCTCAGGAAAATAGGGATAGAAGGGAATTACCTCAGCTTAATAAAGAACATCTGCAAATACATAAGCTAACATATTTAATGGTAAAAGACTAAGTTCTTTTTTCCACGGAATGGAAACAAGACAAGAATGCATGCTCTCACCTCCCCTACGTAACATAGTGGTAAAAGTTTTAGTCAATGCAATAGTACAAGGAAAGGAAACAAAAACATACAAATTAGAAGGCAAAAACAAAACTGTTGCTTTACATTTATTTAGAGGTGATATAACTGACTATGTACAAAATCCAAAAGAATATTTTAAAATAGTAGAGCCAACAGGAAAATTGATCAAGATCACAAGATATGGTATAAACATATAAAAAGCAATTATATTTTCATGTATTAACAAAGAACACCTGGACACCAAGATTTTTAAAATGTAATACCATTTATAACTGCTCAAAAAAAAAGAAATACTCAGGTAAAAATCTAACAAAACTTGTATGTTGAAAACTACAACACTGGTAAAGAAATCAAAGATCTATATAGTTTGAGAGATATCTAATTTCCTGGATTGAAAGACCCAATGTAGCAATTCTCCCCAAATTTATATACATGAATGCAATCCCTATCAAAAAGGCAGCATGTTTTTTTTTTTTGTAGATATAAACTAGATCACTCTAAAATATACTTGGAAATACAAAGGAATTAAAATAGCTAAAACAAAATGAAAAAAAGAACAAAGTGGAAGGAAATATTCTTTCTAATTTCACAAAGTTTTGTATATGTGCAATAAACAAGACCAAGTAGTATTGGTGGCAGGATAAACACAAATCAATGGTATGAAATAGAGGACTGAGAAACAGACCCACTCAAATATACAAATTTATTTTTGACAAAGATGCAAAAGTAAGTCAATGAATAAAAATAGCCTTTTCAACAAATGATGCTTGAAAAACTGGATATCCATAGGGAGATGGAAAAAGAACCTCAATCCAAGTCTCACATATTATAGAAATATTAACTCTAAAAGGTTCACAGACATAAATGTAAAACAATAATTTTGTTTTAGAAAATCTCCTGTATCTTAGGCTTATCAAAGAATTCGTAGACTTGATACCAAAGACTTGATCCATAAAAGGAAAATATAAACTGAACTCTGTCAAAATTAAAACTTTTACTTTGCAAACATGTCTCTTAAGAGGATGAAATATAATACTTCCACTAGGGGTAAACATCAAGAGAATTCTAAAGGTCATAGTTGCAATGTGCTATTTTGAAAATTTCTCAATTAAAAAAAATATTCCATCTAAGGCTCTCAGTTACCTCAAACATAGAAGATAGTATCTTTGCTTTGAAATAAAAATTAGCTTCATGCAGCTTAATTTCTAAACTTAGAATCACAGTATGGTAGAGAAGGAGAGTATTTTAGGGGACTAAACCTTCCTTACCAATAAAGAAACAGGTCAAGAGAAGACAAACAACTTCTATTTATTGACTGAATGAGGACTAGAATCATGTTCTTCAATTTATAATCTGGGGCTCATTTCACTGTAGCACACTGACGTGATTAGTATATTTATAGTATTTATTATGCTTTTAGTATTTCATTTTAGCTCTGTAGGAGACTCTCAAATTGCCACCAGACTTTCCAATCTACTAATCACAGAAAGATTACTACAACTAAGTCCAGAGATTTAAAAAGGTGCCTCAGAAAGGCATCTGATTAACAGAATGGAAAAAAAAATATTTTCAAACCACGTATCTGGTCAGGGACTAGGTTCCAGAATATACAAAGAACCCTCAAAACTCAAAAGTAAATGAACACAAAATCCACCTCAAGAGTGGGCAAAAGATATGAAGAGACATTTCACCAGACAGGATATAGAGATGCAACATGAAACGATGTTCAATATCATTACCCATTAAGGGAATTCAAGTTAAAACCATGATGGGACATAAGTGCGTACCTATCACAAAGACTAAAATAGGGGTGCCTGGGTGACTCAGTCAATCATCTGATTCTCATGTTTTGTGGGCTCAAGCCCCACATAGGGCTCATGGAGCCTGCTTGGAATGCTCTCTCTATCCCTCTCCCTCTCTGCCATTCCCCTGCTCCCTCTCTCTCTTTCAAAAACAAATAAATTAAAATTAAAAATTTTAAATTAAAAAAAAAGAAAGGCTAAAATAGAACTACAAAGGATGGTGAGGATGAGGACGAACTCAATTACTAATGAGCTACTGGTGGTCATGTAAAATAGTAGTCACTATGGAAAGAAGTTTGGCAGTTTCTTAGAAAACTAAACAGGCAACAACCATAAGATTCAGCAATTGCACTCTTGAGCGTCCAAGGGAAACTAAAACTTATGTTCACACAAATTCTGTACGTGAATGTATACATAAGCTTCATTTCTAAGAGCTCAAAACTGGAAGCAATCCGATGTCCTTCAATGAATGGTTAAAAACTGGTACCTCTATACCTTGAAATTCTACTCAGTAGTAAAAAGAAACAGAATATTGACACATGTAGAATCTGGGTGAATTCCAGAGCATGATGCTGAAAGAAAAAAGCCAATCCGAAAAGATTATATGTTGTTATAATTCCAGTGAACATTCTTGAAATGAAAAAAAAAATCCTAGAAATGGATAAGAGATTAGTGGCCACCAGGGATTGAGAAGGGGGTATGGATAAAAGGGAAGTGGTATCATTGCAAAAGGCTATGTGAGAAAGTCTGTTTTACTCCCCTCCCTTACACCCCACTAGTGAGGAACAGATTCCTACCCTACAGTTATAGAGATGGCCAAATACCTGACACCCCGCATGGGGCAAATGAGATTGACTGCAGTTTATTAGTCACATATACCTACAGCCCAGGGATGGAGAAACACTGTATCATGCAGGATCACAGTGAGGGTTGTACTAGGGAGCACAGTGAACACTCAGAGGTTGTTTGAGGGAGGCTTTGCAGTTTCAAGAGGATTGCAATGAAAGGATGCGACTGGCTAATTTGAATATGTCCACAGTCAGCCAGGAAACTGGAGTTATTAACTCCAGGGATAAGCAGGAACTGTGCTGGTCCCCATGATAGAGAAGCTTGTTTGCCTAGGGGACCTTATCTGCAGAAGCAGAATGGGAAAGGGAATTTACGATTACGCTACTCGAGTGCCTTTTATTTTCCCAGATAAGAAAGCAACACAATATTGGACCTTAATTTTAGGACCTATATCATAAATTCGTATGACAAAGGAAATGTTCTATATCTTGACTGAATTAATACTAATAACCTTCTTGTGATACTGCACTATAGTTTTGCCAGGTGTTATCATGGGAGGAAACATTGCATTCAGCAGAATGGAAGCTTAGAAGAGGAGGAAGTATTTGCCATAAGCTGACTCATTCAAGAGTTTGGTCAGAAAAGATTGCTGGGAATTGAGTAGACAGCATCCATAACAATGCATGACTGTAAATCTCAAACGACTATTATAGAATTTAACAATTATTCCTTTTATGTAATTTGTATACCATCTATTGGCCACAGCTTTTTCCACACAATTTAGGATGTGCAAAAAAGGTAGAAGACCACTTCTTTACTGCTGAGGGTGGTCCATTTTTGTGGTTTCTAAACATGAATGAATTAGAGAAAAATACAAGGTAATACAATCCACCGTGGTTCTGGTCAGTACAATACAAAAGTGTTCACTGAATGCCAGAGAGCTTAGGTTTGAGTGTATTTACACAGTAGAGAATGGAAAAAGCACAAAGTCATAAGAGTGGAATATGAAGATACAGAGAGAAAAGGGAAAAGAAAAAGCCCTGAGGTATAAATAGATACAACTGAAGGTGCACACATATATATGTATATAGTGTGTTCAGTGACAATTGATCAGCCCAAGTAAAACAGGAGTTTCTTTGCAGAGTATAGCTCAATGGCTAAGACATCATATTCTGTTATTGAACTGCCCAGATGTGAATAGTGATTTTGCCCCTCACCAGCCATTTAACTTTGGGCAAATTATCTAACTTCTCCAAGCCTCATTTCTCCTTCCATAAAAAGGCACAAAAACGGCACTTTCTTATAGTATAGTTGTGCTGTCTAAATGTGAAAATGGGTACAAAGCATTTGTCACACTGTCCAGAATATAATATGTATGTGATAATTGTGAATGATAATTTAATAGTTGCCTAAGTATGAGTGAACCAGAGAGTAAGGGGGGTTAACATTTTAGGATCAGAAATCTCACCTTGATAGGTCCTGGAAGCAAAGAAGAACCATGGAAAATTTTTCAAGAGGGTTTACAATCCATTAAATAAAATATATTGATTGACATATTTATTGATATGCTAGAATTCGTCAATTTGCTGCTCTTCACATCACTCTCTGGCATTGGAATTATTAGCCTTGATTCACGAATAAAGAAACTGTGGCTTAATGAGAGTGAGTTATTCAAGTTCAGACAGAAAAAAAAAAAAAAGGTCAGGCCAGGCTTTCTCGCTTCTGGTCCAAAGCTCTTTCTGTCAGTAGGTGGTTTCCATGAAGGATAAAACCACAGAGTGTGGCTGGCAGATGGCCACTCCAGAAAAAGGGGTGGCAAGTTTCACATGAGCAGAAAGAATGAGGGGTGCACATTTGAAGAATTCAGTAGAGTATGTAAAAGCTTATAATTATTTATAATGAAAATAATCATTCAGGAAAATTAATCTAACAGAATAAAAGCTGGATGGGGAGAAGCTGAGTTGGGTGACCAGGATATCACAGTAACCCAAGACTATAAGGAAATCCTCTCTCTTGATGTTGGTTGTTGGAATAGCCAGAAAGAACAACTGGACCATCTGGAGGAAGGGTCTATAATCAATGTACATTGAGGCAGATATTTTAAATCTGAGAATTGCGACCTCTTTCCTTTGATGTTTTTACACTGATTAATTATCCTGTCTTCTTCCAAAATGTCCTCCCAAATTAGAATAAATAAACCTTCATAATTATAAGAGCAAAAGATCATAATGTCTTCTTAAAATTATAATGATTATTCTGAAATGTGCCTATTATTTCATCTTTGGACAAAGGACTTGGACACATAGAATTTTTGAGAGGTTCTTTGTCTGATTTTCTTTCTCCCTAACCCCAAATTTGCCAGGAGAATGGTAATTATATGGTAAAACGTTTGGCTTTGCCATTATTGCTAACAGTGTTACAATTTTCTACAATAAACCCGAAATTTTCCATGAAATATAAACACAATCAGCTGTCAAAGCCCTTTTTAAATCACAAAGAATTAGAAAAAAGTACTCTTGGATTTGTCTTAAGAAGAAAAAATGGCATTGTAATAGCTTTGTTCCTCATTTCAGTCTTTAATGAATATTGTCTGTAATTCCCAACTCTGAATATTACTGAGACATCAAATTTTCTTGTATTTTAACATGCAAGTGAATTCTTTTGTTTGACAATTAGAAACATAATTAACTCTATTTTCAAAGCCTAGCTTTGATTTCTAAGAGAAGGAGTAACACTAACATTTAGAATAGCATATGGATAGTGAAACGAAAGTGAAAACAATGATAAAATGTAGAGCAAACTAGAAAACAGTTTAAGTTGAAGGAGTTCATTTAATTGTCTAAGAGTCAAAGAACTATTTTATTATTATGACACAATTTATTTTACTTGTAGATTTCACTGACATATATGCAAAAAAAAATTTCGTTGGCACCTTTGAAATTAGAGGCCTAGTCACAGTGATACTAAGATTTCTGTATCTGTAACAGGACACAAATGAATTGCAGAATGTTCGTATTCTTTATACCTTCCCTTGGTCCTCCACAGAAGGTCTCATGTTTGGCACAAAAGTCTCCTCCATCCTTTCCCCTTCCTAAATAGCAGATATCACATTCTGCTGTAAAGAAGCTACGTTAAGCTATAGGATAAAAGAATGGATTGAGAAAGAACATAGGAGAGACCTAGAAAGGAATGGATGTTATAGAAAAGGGAGAAGTTATGAAAAATTTGTGGAAAGAGAAATTGTGCTGTACGTGTGATGGAAGTGGGTAGAAGACAAAGGGGCATGTCCCTAGATCCCCTTTTTGTAAGGTTGCTTCCCCCAAAATAGAATGTTGTGAGATAACAGAAAATATATATGTCAGTCTCTGCCCACAGTTCTTGGCATAAAACCCCTGAATCCCTTGTAAATTCCTCAGTTATAATAGCAACTAGGAGCATCTTTTTTTCTAATGAGGTGAGTCTGGGTGGGCTCCTGATGGAGGCTGGTCACCAGAAAGATCAACTCATGATAAAGAAGCTTAGAAATCTCAACTCCATTTCCCCATCCTTCAGAGAGATCACAGGTGCCTATGTGAGCAAATGTCTATAAAATCCCCAAAGTATGAGGAGGTTTCCAGAGCTTCCAGGTGGGTGAACACAGCCACAGACTTGGAGGGTGACACACCCTAACTGCACAGGCACAGAGGGTCCTACACTAGGGACACTCCCAGACCTCATCCAACATATATTGCCATCTGGCTGTTTGTCTGCCTCCTTTATCACCTCCTTTATTTATTTATTTATTTATTAGTTATTTATTTTGAGAGGCAGGGAGGGGCAGAAAGAGAGAGAATCCCAAGCAGGCTCCACACTGTCAGCGCAGAGCCCAACGCAAGGCTCCAGCTCAGGAACCGCGAGATCATGACCTTAGCTGAAACCAAGAGTCAGACGTTCAACTGATGGAGCCCAGATGCCCTCACATCCTTTAATAAACTAGTAAACCTAAGCATTTCCCTGATTTCTCTGAGCCACTCTAGCACATTAATCAAAATCGAGGAGGTGGTCATAGAAACCTCAGATTGGTCAGATGTACAGGGCACAGTTCAGACTTGAAATTGGTATCAGAAGTTTGGTAGGAGCAGTCTTGGGGGACATTAATCTGTGATGTGATGCTATCTCCAGTAGATAGTGTCACAGTTGAGTTAAGTTGTAGGACACCCACTGGGTGTCTTGAGAATTGCTTGGAGGAAGTTCCCACACATTTGGTAACCACAGGGGTCAGCAATGTTATGTATAAATGTTAAGGAGACACTGGGGCACCCGGGTGGCTCAGTCGGTTGAGCATGCAACTTCAGCTCAAGTCATAATCTCGCAGTTTGTGAGTTGGAGCCCTGCATTGTGCTCTGTGCTGACAGCTCAGAGCCTGGAGCCTGCTTCAGATTCTGTGTCTCCCCCTCTCTCTACCCCTCCCCTGCTCACGCTCTGTGTCTTTCTGTCACTCAATAATATATAAATGTTAAAGAAAAAAAATGTTTTAAGTTAAGGAGACATAAAGAGGGAAAAACTGGTTTTCCCCTAATACTGATGTCCAATTAAATTTGAATTTCAGATAAACAGATAATATTTTAGTGTGAGTGCACCCCAAATGCTGGGTCATCTGGTACTCTTTCTTTCCTTTCTTCCCTTCCCTCCTTCTTTCATTTTTTCTTTCTTTTCTAAATCTGGCAGCTCTGCTTTACATTATCTTTTAAGGGATGGATTCCTTAAAAATTACTTTGGCTGTTGGATTACATGTCTTTGATATGACATTATTCTGGAACAGGACTAGGTGGATCCAGTCTTTAATGGGTCACATTTCCAAAGATAGGCATCAGGATGTCTTGGGAACTTCCTGGGAGTTAGGTAGAACCTGAATCTTAAATACCCTGAAAGTGCAGCAATAGATCCTTGGTATTCAAAGATACATGTGTTTAAGCATGGAGGAAAAAATAGTGACTTAACAAAGCCTCAGAAGTTCATAAAATATAATAATGTAATCTGTTCCAGTAAAGATTATTCTTTGTTTCCTAGGGACTTCACCCCATAATTAAGGCAATCATGGAAAGAACCAGATGTATACAGTAAAGTTGGCTTTACTATAATTATTCACTCTCATATTTGGCTGGAATTAAAAACAAAGTTCATTCCCACAGTAGAAACGGAGAATTGTGCTATTGCAATTTCACTTACTTATTTTAAAATTTAAATTTGGGAAAGAAATTATATACACAAAGCTGTTATTTGGCTGTCTTTTTGAGTCTGCAGAAGAGAGATAGAACTCTTCTTGCAATATGGGGCATGATGCATTCAAATAGGCACTATAATTAGTCACAATAACTTTACCACACAGGGCTGGAATATACAGAATATCCATACTATAAGCTCTCAGTCTCAGCTGTCTGTATTTTATTATTCTAGTGAATAGGTATGTGATTAATAACAATATCTGTAGAGCTTTCTCTTTCTCTTTTTAAGATTTGCTGATGTGTTATTCCCCTACCCCTCACCCTTAAGGCTTCTGCTATTCCACTCTTTTGCATAGAAACCTTCAATAGCCCTTCCCTGAACTCTGGAGAAAGTATCACATGCTTTTAATGTTTGACAATGCTTCTTGTACGTGGCCCCAGGCATCCTCTCCAGCCCCTAAGTCCATGATCTTGACATGATGGGCAAAGTCTCTGGATTGGTCCCCTGTTCCCTCTCAGTCAAGGAAATTTGCACTTGATGGTACTTCTGGGTACAAAACACTTTTCTCCACATTCTCACTTCTACCTAACTCCTACTTGATTTCCTGGTCTCAGCTTAGACTCCACTTTTTTCTGAGAAGACCTAAATCAAGATTGATTAGGTGACATTGTCATTAGGGTCCATACATCCCGAACTTATATTGACATAGCAATTATTACACTCAATTATAATTGTTTACTTATTTATATGTCATACTAGAAACTTCCTTTAGATCCTATTGAGTCTTATTTACAGCTTAATCCTAGTACCTAGTACAGTCTTCTCAAAGAATGTATCTCAATAATTGTTGTTGAAAGAATAAACAAATAAATGTTTGTGCTGCTAGAAGTTTAATTCTCTATAGCAGATTTTCCAATGGCAAAATGGTTGCATCAGCAAGGCAAACGATGGCCATTCCAACAAGAAACCACTGAAAATTGCTGCAATTAGCAAAAACAGGTGGAAACTGGGCATCTTCTTTTAGTGCAATCCATTTCCTTTGAAAACTACAGAAAAACAGTTCAGTTTAGATGCAGGCAACTGTGCTTGAATCCTGTGTCACACACGACATCTTTGAAATTGTGTTAGTTTCTAGCATTAGTGAATATAAGTGATATCATTCTCTCCTAAATCCTTCTGTTTTGAAAGCCATGTGACAGCTCAGACCTCTATGCAACCCATCAATCAGTGAATAATTCAGTCCATTTTTTAATTTCAAGTCATACTCTATAACAAAGGCCATAGCTACATCGTCAATATTTGACCACTTGAAGCTTAAATTGTTTTCCAGGCTGACAAGTGCTCAATCGGTCAATTGCCCAAAAGATAATCCCATTGACTGTCTTTATAACTGAAATAATTGAAGCTATAGTCTAGAATTTTTTTTAAGTGTTTTGAAGCCTGAATCAAATAAATCAATTAAAATCTTCTCATTTGCTTGGCAATCACCCTGGCAACATCTGCCTGAAGTTACCATACAAATTTGAACAATGGTGGTGAGCTAAGATGAAACATTTGGTGATTTATGTTTGTTTCCAAATGGGAAAGCAGTAGAACAGAAATGAGAAAATCTCAATGTTTGAATCTGATTCTGATATGAACAAAATAGGAAAACTGAAAATAAAGAGTATGATTTCTCCTCCCCCCATTTTTAATACCTTAGCATACTGGGATAAGCTTAAGTACTATACACACTGATTAGAAATACTTCAGGAGTAAGGACTTATTCTATACTGCTCCAGTTTAATGATAGGGGCTACCAGCAGAACCACTAATCATACCCAGTTTAGACAATATTGAGCCATTTCAACACTTTTTATAATTTACTATTATTTAGAGGGCAAGATACCATAGCTTAGTGATTACCTTCTATTATTGCTTCTTGAGTGATCTGGGATATAATGCCAGAGTGAGTTTAAATACCAGCTAGCTACCTTTAAAGTACCTAGGGAGTTGAAGGAGCTCTATTTCTGAGTATTTGTACCAAAGAGGATCAACCTACTAGATTTGATTTAAGCTTTCCAATTTATCCATTTTGTTCTGAGTGCTACCTATTTGAAAGCTCTGCAGTGTTATTTGAAAGCCGGTTATGAGAAATTTATTAGACACTGATGGAATATGTTGGGCCAGATATAAGAGGGAAAAAAAATACCAAGGCTTCACCTTGGCTCTTTTCTTGGGCTTTATAAAAGAAATATCGAATAATTAATGTTGCCTTGGTATTTAGTATCTCAGCCTGGAGAACCCTGGACAGAGTCAACACTTATGTCTTCATTTGATTTATATTGCCTGCTTACAGATGGATGGGTCTGTTTGGAACATACCAAATACTAATAAAAATCTCAATTAATTCATAAATATGGTCTATGAGCCTTCACATTTTCAGCCTTTTTCTTCTATGAAACAAAATGCTTTCAACCTGCACTGAGTCACAGTGTCATTTTTTTAAACATTTAAACTGTCTCAGAGTCTTGACAGATGTATAACACGAAGCATTTAAAAGGGAAATGTTTTACTTAAGTAAGTTACAATGCTACAAAACTCTGTCTAAACACTGCAAAACACTTCACTTCAAATCACGGACTCTTTAAAGAAAACCCTAGAAAACACAACTTTCTAAAACAACAACTAATCTTTATTTGGGGTTTCTTAGTAATTGACTAGGATGTGGTAATCTTTTGGAGTGATAAAATCCAAAAGAAAATGACCAAAATCTGGCTGGAGATGGTCCATTTAGTACTCACTTTTACTGCTAGTACAGCACGGGCGTGAGGAATTTGGAATGGGAATTTCTCTTCAATATGTCAGCTGGAGGACAATACTAGATCCTTAAGGACTCCAGTTTGAAAATCCTACTTTTTAACCCTACTTACTTCTAAGATCTTGATTTGAAATAAACGCAAATAAACTTTTCCAAATGGTTCAGGGAACCTCCTTACTTAACTCTTAAACTGCAATAATTCCAATTTATAGGCCTTAGGGTTAGAGACCTGCAATCTGCATTTTCTTTCAAAATGTAGAAATAGGGACACCTGGGTGGCTCAGTTTGTTAATTCTCCGACTTCAGCCCAGTTCATCATTCCACAGTTTGCGGGTTTGAGCCCTGCATCCGGCTCTGTGCTGACAGGTCAGAGCCTGGAGCCTACTTCAAAGTCTGTGTCTCCTTCTCTCTCTGCCCCTCCTCCACTTGCCCACGCGCGCGCGCGCTCTCTCTCTCTCAAAAATAATCAACATTAAAACAAATGTTTTGAAATGTAGAAATAACCTAAATTAACCCTAAGCACTTTACTTAAAAACATAATCCTTCCGGGGCACCTGGGTGGCTCAGTCGGTTCAGGTCATGATCTCACCATCAGTGAGTTAGAGCCTCACAATAGGCTCTGTGCTGACAGCTCCGAGCCTGGAGCCTGCTTCAAAGTCTGTGTCTCCCTCTCTCGCTGCCCCTCCCCCACTCATCTTGTCTGTCTCAAAAATACAATAAAAACATTAAAAAAATTTTTTTAATGTAATCCTCCCATCACAACCCATCTCTCACTATAGTTAATTTCCTCCATAGCGTGAAAGACCATCTGCACTATTAAAAATTTCCCTTACTTAGCTGTCTCCTCAAACTAGAATGTAAGCTCTAACAGGGAAGGGATTTTGTTTGTTTTGTTCATTGCTTTAGCTCCAGGAATGCACACAGTAGACAGAATGAAAAGTTGTTGAATGTAAGTGAATGAAAATATAAACATACTACAGTAAGCTACTAATAGTAAAAGTTGTCAAGTGGAAAACAAATCTGGACTTAGAGAAGGAGAGATAGAATTCAAAAATACTATTGTGGGGCTCCTGGGTGGCTCAGTTGGTTAAGTGTCTGATTCTTGATTTCAGCTCAGGTCATGATCTCACAGTTCTCGAGATCAAGCCCCACATCAGGCTCTGCCCCTCACCCCTCTTTCAAAATAAGCAGACTTAAAAAATTTACTACTCAATGTAGACAAGGAGAGCATTGAAGTTAAGAAATTCAGGACTATTGCAAAACAGAGAACACCCTAATTGGAAGTGTCTCAAAGGACAGGTAGAAAGTCCTCTCTTTTTTGAGGGGGCGGGGAGGATAAACAAGGTTAGGAGGAACTGGCTGTGAGTGAGTGGGATAAGTAGGTGATAACCTTGATAGCTCCTCAGGAACTTTTTTCCCAGAGGTTAGCCATTTCTCCCTAGGGACCATTAAGGTGGTGCTACTGACTTTCCAATGATAGCTCAAGGGTGGGTAAATGTCTTGGAGTGTAGGGGAAGGAAGAAGTTTGACTCAAGTTTAGTCAAACCAGTGAAGGAAACAGGTCAGCTAATCATTCATGCAGCAAAGAATAGGAATTTGGAAGTTCTCTGTGTCTGGCCTGTAAACAAGAGGGTGGGGGCATCCACAAATCTTATCCAAGTCTTATGGAGATGTGTAGCTCTTGGCAGTGAGCCATTCCTCTTAACCAACCAAAAAGGGAATTAGATTTGTTGACAATAGCTATTTTCTAGGGGCAATGGGCTCAGGTAATGTGAGAAGTAAGGGAGATGA
Organism: Prionailurus viverrinus; assembly: GCF_022837055.1. NCBI lineage: Eukaryota > Metazoa > Chordata > Mammalia > Carnivora > Felidae > Prionailurus > Prionailurus viverrinus. The sequence goes on from NC_062562.1 coordinate 40,670,154, forward strand.
TTCATTCGTAGACATACCAAATAAAAGCTGTACTGTCTAGTTAACAGGTTTACAACCTAATGGAAATATGGACAACCTCCTTCCCCAATAATGGAGTCCCAAACCCTTAGACACTCACTTCTTGGTTCTTCTTCCCTTCTCCATTTTGTGGGCTTATTTTCACAGGCTTTGCAATGACCATGGGCCAAAGAACAAAGGGAAGGGGGACTGAAAGTCTCTGCATCACCTCACGGAATGTACATTTGTTCTAATGAGACTACTTTTTGCCTTACGTGCACATAGGTGATGTCTGGATAAGGCTGTAACCTCTATAGTACTCAGCCAATGAGGACTCAGTGAGGAAGGGAGGGGCTTGCATGCTAGGAAACAAATTGTCTGCTGTAACTGCCCCATGTGTGCCTCTCCATCAGACACCTGCTCTTGCAAGAGCATTGATTAAAACCTCCCTTCAGTGTACTCCAAGTCTTCGTGCCCCTCCTTTGTGTCAGGGGGGTTATTTCCCACAGGTAAAGGTCAATGTTGTTAAAGGATTTATTTATAAGCATCACCAAAAGGAAAAAAAGTTTGCAAGAATAAAAAGTAATCAAAGAAGAAATGATGAACATGAAACTGTATTGTGCATTCTGTACAAGTCTGTCTTGTTGTATTTTTCCACAGTTCCAGGCCTGTCACTCTAGAAGAGCTTGCTACCTTCACACAGGTATCATCCATACTAACCACAAAGATAACAAAGGTAGAAATATTCTGTGCTATTCTGCCTGCTATTCTTCTCCATGAACATATGCGTTAAATGAGTCAGAGAAGGGAAATGGGACTAACAAATTCTTTGTTTCATGGTACTAATTGTGATTCTGCCATTTAGGGATTCATATTTTTATATACAAGGAACCTCGTGAACAAACCAACTACGTTTATGTGGTTTCTCCATCTTAGTAAAAGGCAGATTCACACATTCATATGCCCCAAATCTGCAGCCATCTTTACTCCTGTCTTTCACACTGCATATTCAATCTGCCCACAAATCTCATCAAAATGCAGGCATAACCTGACCACTTCCCACCTCGACTACTATCAGCTGCATTTTTATAATCCTATCCATTATGTCAGGTGCGTTCCTACAGGGCTACTACCTCCTGCTCCCTCTGCCCAGAATGTCCTTCCCCCCAGCATGGATCTCCCTCATATCTTTGGTTCTTGGCTCAAATGTCACCGTATCTGAGAGGTCATTCATGTCCAGCTCAGATCAAATAGCAAACTCTTCTCTCTTAGCACCCTGTTTACTCTGCTTTGCTTTTCTCTGGAGCACTAACTATGGTGTCTCCTGATTAGATTGGATGGGAAGGCCACAAAATGTGGAGGTGTCCCAGTTGGATGGGGGCTAAGGGCATGGATAGTGAAAGAATTCATCCAGGGCAGAAAATAAAGAGATAAAAGTTTATTGAATACACTACAAGGAAGCAGCAGGCAGGACAGTGAGACTGTGTATGGTGAGGCAGTGTGTGTGTTGGGGGGGGGGCTCTGTCACAGGATGGAGTGAGGGAGTCTGGGAATGTATGAAATGTCCCCTTTGGTGCCTTGTTGTCATTGGTCAGTTAGGGCTCAAGTCTATTTCGAGTGGTCGCTTAATGAGCCTGTTTGCATTCAGCTCGGTAGTCGCTGTGGGCCTTTTTCCCTTGATCAAGTTTCCATTGCTCAAGCCTGCTGCCTAAAAGTGCCTTCTACACAAACCTCATTCATTCATTCATTCATTCATTCATTCATTCATTCGTTCATTTCTATCACCCTACCATGAGATCTTTTTGTTCAGTGCCATACCTACAGCACCTAGAACAGCATTTATCATAGTTTAGGCATTCAATAAATATGTTGGATGAATAAATGATTTACAGTTTCATGAAATTTAAAGTTCTTTGTACAACTATGTTGCTCTGAGACACGGGAAGAAAAAAGGGAAAACACATTGTCAGCAATACTAAAGAATTTTCCATAGATAGTCCAAATTCTCTCCCCTTAGAAAAAGAAAAAGTTGTACTTAACTACATTCAGGTGAAATACTGGACTTATTTTTTGGTATAAACTCTACCAGAAGTCTAAGTTAAGTGCTGTAAATACAACTTGTATTTTAGGAGCATATCATTTTGATCTCGCCCATCTCTATATACTCAGCACCTGCCATGGAAATCCAGGTTGGCATAACTTGACCAGAAACTATTTAGATTTTTCTGAATTTGTATTTTCAATCCATTGGGCCAATAGTTATTAGACATCTACACCCCAGAGTGGGTTAAGGGAGATAAGCCAATAAGAGATCTGTCCCCAGTTCTCATCCAAACTCCCTGTGAATGGTGGACCAATCATTACCCAGCCATGCTCTGATGCACAAGAAGGTGAAAACGGAAGACTACAGGAGATCTCGGGCTGGGATGCAGGCCAAAACTGCTAGAACTGGCATAAAATCTGTCCTGTTGCAAGGTATTCTATGACTGCGCCTACTCCCACTCTCCTTGAACAGGAACCTGGGCCAGACACAGTAGTGTGGCAAGCCATCAACAAGATTTCATTTTCAGCCACATCCATTGTTGAGAGAAGGAAGCCAGAACCATAAGAAGATCTTGCCCGGGTACTAGGAGGGTAAAAATAAGCATAAGAGCCTAGAAGTGAGTTTCTTTGGTTGATAAAATCCAATAGATAACCTTTCTTCTTATAGGAGGCCTAGGGAGATTTTTTTTTTTTAACTGCAAATTGTGCAGCTGGTCCAAACTCATTTGACAAGGCACTTGAAAAGAGTTTAATTTTAATAATATATTATATATTATTAAAATTCCAGGAAACTACTGTTTGTATTTATTGAAATATAAATGTGAACTTCGGGCCAAAGAAGGTTTATAAAAGTGGGTGGTCACAGGCTGCTACAAGTACAAATACATACAAAGTTTGTAAAGGGAAAATTGCTAATATGCAGCCAAAGCATTACAACGTCCATGTACTTTTTATCCAGCCATTTTACTTCAAGGATTTTATCTGGTTTCCTCCCACTACAGAAGAGAGATGGTCAAAAACTATTTTATGTGCAAAATATTCCTCCAGACTATAACCGCAAGATTTGGAAGCAATCTGAATGTTTAATTAAATAAATATCTTTTAAAATTACAGAATATATATGAACTCAAAGATAAGTTATTTTTTAAAAAACTATGTAGGGTGACCCAGTTACTGGTCAATCAAAACAAACAAACACATAACTGTCCATGCCTGGGCTGAGAAGTGCCAGTTTAAAAATCACTTAAACTCAACCGTAAACAGAGGCTTCCCTGTTTTTTTTTTCTGTTGTCTTCATTCAGCCTAGAACTACCACAACTATCCCCTTTCTTCACAACTATTCTTTTTCTTTTGTTTCTTTTAAATATTTCAGTATTTTGAATTCATTTCTACCACCGGAACATTTGTGAAGTTTGATGTAGAAAGGGAGATTTCCAGTGTTTCTTCTAGATCAGAAGATTTAACACTGTAAGAAGAAGATGGGCTGGGCCCAGGTAGATAATCAGAATGTTTAACAACCAGTGGGCTCCAGGCAGAATGGACTCCAGCTTCAGTTCTTTGGTCTTCATCTTCATAAGTGCTGGATCACTGAGTCATCCTCGGGGACCTGGGAGAAGATCCAAGATCCCTCTGGAGCTCATATACTGACACGTATAATATTTTTTTAAAAGAATTCTTTCTAAATAAAAAGAGCAGGTATGTCCACTTCTTCATTCAAGTCAGAGGAAAGAAGGCCTCAGTGTGAACAAGGCATTTGAATGCTAATAAAATTTCAAAGGATGAACTACAGACTGGAAGCCAAAAAGAGATAGAGAGACAGAGACAGAGACAGAGGGTTGTGAGTTCAAGTCCCATTTTGGTTATAAGGTTTACAAGAAAGAAAAAAAAGAAAGAAAGAGAGGAAGAGAGAGGGAGGGAGGGAGGGAGGGAGGGAGGGAGGAAGGAAGGAAGGAAGAAAAAGAAAAAGAAAAAAGAGAAAGGAAAAGAAAAGAAAAACCTATTGTAATCTGGGTGTCTGATAAATGAGGAGCCCTGGAGAGCCAACAAACCGTAGAACTGAAAACTGAGGGATGGGTGTCTCTGTTTCTGCCCCAAAGCTTCCAGAGATGAGGGGAGGGAACTACATGATTTTTTTTAATGGATGTGTTTTGTACTTAGAAAAGCTAACATCCTTTTGCAGATTAGCATTCAAGGAAATTCTGCGTCTTTCTTTTCCTGGTCTACTGACCTTAACAAGTTTTCATTTATTTTGTGCTCTCATGCTTTCATCTTTAAACACCCCTTGCTCTCTCCACAATAAAGTATAACAATGATAGAAACTAAGTTTCAAGAAAGCATCTAAGCACATTTAAATGGTTACAATTTCACCTCTAAAAGTAACATATCCTACTCCTCTCTTAACTGCAATAACATTCAATTATTGTACAAAGTGCCAACACTTTATTCAAAAGGCAGCCATCTGGGAAAGGGAGCCATGCTTAGAAGCCTTTCCAGAATCACTCTTCACCGAGACACCTTTAATCTATAATTCAGTCTAATTCTGGCCCTCTGACTACACTGACTGGTTCAGAAATGGATGCAATGGATACAGAAGCTTCACTGCTTACCTGCACTTGGCTAGGGAACTTTTACTAGGACTGGACAGGAAAAGAAGCTTTCCCCAGGACATTTCTGAGATTTCTTTCTCTTATAATGCATAAGAACATCTGATAGACTCACCTACACTTTATATCATCGATCTTTATCTTTTGAGCCAAGAAAGAGTGGCAGAGACCTGATACATTTTGATCTGAATGCGGCCATGTCTGAAGCTGTTTTACTCCCATTAACCTTGCTTTTGGACTATAGCCAGCTTCAGGGTAAGGGTTTGGGTTTCGGTTTGGGTTTTTTGGGTTTTTAATCTTGTGGGTTTTGTTTTTGTTTGTTTGTTTTTGTTTTTGCATTTGACTGATACAATCGATCTCATGAAGATATGTATTGTTATTCTCAACCACTTAGTATGGATAGTGACAGAGAGCTCATCTGCATGAACGTACAAAGTGTTGAAAAGAATGAATTGAAATAGCCAAAAAAGTGGAGGGAGGAGAATTTTTTGGTTAGCTATATAAGAAAGGGCAACTATCCATAAACACTTATATTTTCCTATTTTTCTTTTACTCAATACTTGCTATCCTTACCTTTCTCTACTAGCCACTTTAATTTCTTATGCTGATACTTAGTATGAGTAATTCACGATTGTGAATGTACAGAGGTGATGTACAGAGGTCACTAAATTGTTCATTTTCTTTTATGAGTCTTAACAGACGTTCATTTCTTTCTTCTTTTTTCCTTTCATTCTTTGTGTCACAAAGGAGAGGAATTATTTTCTGAGTGCTCATGAAGGGTCATACCATGTACATATACCAAGTTGCTTTACACTCACAAAAAGCCTTAAAAGGTGGATTGATCCACGTTTTAAATCGTGGGTAAATGGAGATTTTGTTAAGTTTAAGCAACGCGCCCAAGGTCACAGCTCGTAAATCACAGAATGGGGATTGAACCCAAGTTTCCTGGGGTGGTAACTCACATTCATTCACTAATAAGAAACAAAATGATAATAATAAATAATAACAGAAAGATCAATGATAGAAACACTTAAGTTTACTACATTTTAAGTGTGAGGTATATACTCTATCCACATCTACAGGAGGAAGATACTCTATCTCTATTTTAAGGATGAGGTAACTGAAGCAGAGAGGTTAAGATGCTTGCTCAAAATCACACAGTAAGTGAAGAAGTTAGGAAACCATCCAGGTGAGGTGTCAGGAATCCCTTGTTTTTAAATACCGTGCCAAACTGCATCAATTCAATGATTTTCTCATGCTTTAGGCCAGGGCAGTGTTTCTCAAGCATGCTTTCATGGTCACCTCCCTAAGTTGCTCTTGGGACTAAAATCCTTCCATGGGGCTCTCTGTCTTTCAAAAATGAATAAACATTTTTTAAAAAAAATTTTAAAAAAAGGTGGGGGGCGCGCCTGGGTGGCTCAGTCGGTTGAGCGTCCAAATTCGGCTAGGTCATGATCTCGCGGTTGGTGGGTTCAAGCCCCGAGCTGCACGTCGAACTCTGTGCTGACAGCTCAGAGCCTGGAGCTTGCTTCGGATTCTGTGTCCCCCTCTCTCTCCGCCCCACCCCTGCTTGTGCTCTGTCTCCCTCTGTCTTTTGAAAATGAATAAACATTAAAAAAAATTTTTTAATCCATCCACTGGGAATACAAAGACTAGGGTGTATGTTCTTTAGGGGCAGAGGCTTTATCATTTCTGCTAACCTAATTTAACCCTTTATCTTTATGATTTTGATTTTTGTCCCATGGAACTGTATACACGGCACTTGGATACATTAATTGACTAGAATGAGCGGTATTTACCCCAAAGCAGAATAAATTCCACAGCCTTTGACCAACAGCAGTACCTTTTTAGCAGAACTGGTGGGACCCTCCCCCACCTTTTCAGCCATCTCCTTCACATTCCTAAAGATGTGAGGATTTAGAGGTACAATCTACAGAAAGATTCTCCAATGGAGAGCTCTAAACATTTCTTTTCGGGGACCCTTCCTTCAATGGCATTTTCCACCAAAAAATTTTTTTACTTGTAATGTTGGAATACTATCTAAAACCTAAAGATCTTCTTTAGAGGGGCGCCTGGGTGGCTCATTCTGTTAAGTGTCCGACTCTTGGTTTTGGCTCAGGTCGTGATCTCACCGTTCCTGAGGTTGAGCCCTGCATCTGGCTCTGCACTGACAGTGTGGGGCCTGCTTAGGGTTCTCTCTCCCTCTCTCTCTGCCCTTCCCCATTCATGCTTTCTCTTTCTTTCAAAATAAATTAATAAACTTTTTTTAAAATTAAAAAAAAGATCTTCTAAAGAACTTGATATTGGGCTCTCACAGATGGTGAGAGCATTCCCTGCCCCCACCCCCGCCTTTGGACTCTAGCAAATTGCTTTTCATTTAAATAAAAGCAAACTGTTTAGGGGAAGAAGAAGTTTTTTCTATTCAAATTTTTCTCTACTGTTAAGTTACTCAGTACCCTGTGAGAAAACAGCTGTGGTTGTCTTATTTCCACCTCCGTGTCTGTTTTTAAATGAATTTACAGCTGATGCAGGCTTTGTTTTATTTTATGACTACCACTAAGAGATGAATTATGAATTAATAGGGAATTGTTAATTTCACCTCAATCAATAACATCTTTAATAAGTGAGGACTGCCCATTAAAAGCCAATAAATCATTATGGTAACTGTTAATAACTTACACTAAACTCTATATGACAATATATATATAAATATATTGGGAATTTATTACAAATATCTAGGAATAAACTTATGCTCACCTTAGATTTGAGTTATATCTGTTGACTCCAGTCGATATGATAATGAGAGCTATTTTCAAGGCCTTCGAAACAGGTTTTTATGCCAGAGACTAGAGAGTAAATTTAATTGACACTTCTCTGATACTCAGACCTGCCTCGTCTGTACAGCTTTCACATGAATTTTCAATTCAATTTCAACCTCAAACGGGAGCTCCCACAAATCCAAACACCTTGTTGAAACAGCAGAAAATGAATTATGTGGATAACAATATTTCATCAAGCTTGAAACTCAGCTGTGTTATGTCCAAAGCAGTAAAACTGTGTAAATAAATTGCTAAGTCACACTAGAATTGATTACTTGTGTCTCATGTGTTAAAACCAGGATGACTAGTTAAAAAGAGAGAGAGAGAAGAAAAATCATCTCTTTCACTTGGCACATTTTATTGTTATTTTCAAGTTCAAATGAATGTTAGAGCAAAGAGCTCTCCTATCAGATTTCAATAACTTCAAATTACCAATAAATTCTGTGACTGTCTATGAGGGTGCATTCGCACCTGCGGCTTGTTTTTAAACTAAGATTTTCCTACTCAAACATTTTAAGAAAACATTGTGGGATTGCGATTTCATTGTATTATAATGAGTACATGATTTTCAGTGGTAGGGGAGGAAAAAAGTTTTCCTTGACCTTCTTAAGGTCCCTGGTTGTAACTGAAAATTAAACTGAGAAACACAGATGAACAGGAGAAGAGCATGGAATTTTTACATGTACATGAGAGCCTTCATAAGAGAAAGACCTGATCACTTGATCAGAGCTGGAAGCTTTAATACTTTTTAGACACCTCCTCAAAAAAAAAAACCTGTAAAATAATTGACAAGACAAAGGGGTTTGAACTAGGGTAATAAATGGTGAAGAACCAGGAAGATAAAGGTTAGTTTAACAAAGTTTGTACAGATTTCTCAGCCCCAAATTCCCAGTCTGTAGTGGTGAAAATATCTTCTTTCTTCCTGGTACAAGGAGGGTACCTTTCACATGAGACTTTTATGCCTTGTTTCAGGGGTAAAAAGGGCTTGGAGACAGGGGATAAGAGGGTAAGTTTCCTGTTTCTGCCATTTTCTCAAATCCCTTCAGCTTAAGATATTCAGTATGCTCATCTGAGGGATTCACTATCCTGTATTTTGTGGTAGCATGTCTGGAATTTCATTATAGCCAATAAACCATTTTAAATTTCCATAGCTAGAATATCAATTTTGGTATACAGGGTAACCCAGGCAAGTTAAGCTGTCTACCACCTGTCATATATTTTAATCATCCCCTGATCCAACCAAACCTGAATACCATTGTGAAAATTTCAAAAAGGGTCAAACCCAGAGATCTACCAACAGCTGCTGATAAAAGCAAAAAAAAAAAAAATAATAATAACAACATTTAATAGGAGATAACAGCAGTATCACCTTCTTCTTAAGAGTCTGTGTAAACTATTCCTGAACCCCAGTCTGAGTTAGAAACGCCAATGGGGAAGGCCATTGCTAGAAATGATCTTCCATGTAGAAAAAAACACCATTCCTTAGGTAGATGGGAGCAGAAAAGAAAGAAAGTGAAGTTTTGAAATCAAAGCAGAAGTAGAGACAAATATATTACTTGCCTATCTATCCAGAATTCTCATGAGTCAAAAGCTCAAGTGTTTGGGTTTCTATAGTATCTTCTGGATCCAGAAACTAGGGTGGATGCTATTACATATTAGAAGTCTTGGTGCACGTGGGTAGCTCAGTGGGTTAAGCGTCCTGCTCTTGATTTTGACTCGGGGAATTATCTCACAGTTTGTGATATCGAGCCCCATGTCAGACTCTGTGCTGACAGCATGGAGCCTGCTTGGGATTCTCTCTCCTTCTCTCTCTGCTGCTCCCCCAGTTGTGTGTGCATGCATGTGCGCTCTCTCTCTCTCTCTCTTTCAAAAAATAAATAATAATAACAATCCATTTAAAGTCATCCTTCAGGCAGCTAACACACTGCCTTTTCTAAGCTTCCTTCACCAGGCTCAAACATTTCCAGAAGAGATTATTTATCAAATACTGTCCCCTCAGGACTATAAGCAGAGGTGGCTGGAGCAGGGAAGAGTCTTCAGAAGGGGTGCTGAGATCTGAAAGGTGAGGAAGAGTAACTTGTGCTGAAGAGAAGAGAAAAAAAGACAGGTGTAGTGAGAAACAGCACAGGAAATATTTACCATTTACGCAAATGAAGAAAGATAGCAACCCTGGCAAGCTCCTTCTCTGAACCCAAGGGAGGCGGTGTCCATGTTGTTTTAGCAAACCCCCTGAAAGCCCCATGGCTGTTGTTGCTATGATGCTGGTCTTCATCACCCACCACGCAGGCTGAGCCTCACTGCTCCTGAGTACTGGAGAAGGAGTGCCACACTGGGTGGGGCCCAGTGCCTGGTCCTGGCAAATCTTCTACGGACCACATCTACGCTAGCTCGTGCCCCTCTTTCATAGAGAGTGTTCCTGCAGTACGATGCTTGTGTATTCTTCTATCTAGACGTACTTTCCTTGGAATGGATCAGCCCTCTCTTTGATGCTTTAACTTTTAGATATTCTGTTGCATTTGGGGAACGGGCCAAACCCTTTTGCTTACTTTCTTTTGCTCTTTCTCTATTCCTTTAATCATTTCTTTGAGAACTGCAGACAGTGCAGAGAAAGCAGGCAGGAAAGAGAGATCATGCACATTTTACCTCCTTTATCCAGAAAATGCAGCTTTTTTTGAATATTGAAATTGATTCTGTTCTATTACATATTTTATTCCTCTTTTAAATTTCAGAAAGAAACTGGAAGGCAAGTTAGTGTTTGCTGGCATTGTGAGCTGATTTGAATTCATTTTTTGATATAATTCTAATAGGTAATATTTACTGAGTGTTTATTATGTGAGGCATTGTTCTAAGCTCTACAAATGTATTCATGTGACTTTATAACAACCCTGAAAGGTAGGTACTATTATTACCCCAACTGTATGGCCAGGACACCCACTCAAGGAATTTGGTCCCTGAGTCCATGCTTTTATCAGTAAAACACGCTGCCCTCCTAGTAGAGGGAAGCTCTGACCAGATCCTTTATGCTTAAAAACAAACTTATCCACAATTTTTTGTTGTCTCCATTCTGTCCATTTTAATTTTTTTAATGTTTATTTATTTCTGAGACAGAGAGAGACAGAGCATGAGTGGGGGAGGGACAGAGAGAGAGGGAGACACAGAATCTGAAGCAGGCTCCAGGCTCCAAGCTGTCAGCACAGAGTCCGATGTGGGGCTCAAACTCACAAACCGTGAGATCATGACCTGAGCCGAAGTCGGTCGCTTAACCAACTGAGCCACCCAGGCACCCCTTTTCTCTCCATTTTAATAATAAGTTAAAATAAAAACAATCCAAAAAATCCTCTCTATGCACCTTGCACGCTATGCGGGTTAAAGAGATTTCATGTTTTACGAATCATGCCTACTGAGTGTCTTTTCCTTGCACATCACAAGAACTAAACTCACGATTTTGATATAGTGCATTTTTGTTATGCTTAGTGCAGAGAAAGCAAGACCCAGGACCTCTATCACAGAGTACATAAAATTCCTCCTCTAAAAATCAAATTGCTTATTGGGAATGATTCCCTTTGCTTAACCTCTCACTGGTTTAGACCTCAATAGTTTTCTTCCTCAGAAAAACAAAATAGCATCCCCATGGAGGGAAACTGTCAGCCCATGTCAAAGTTCTTTTAATATTTAAGAATTACGTACATACTTATTGTATATTTTAATCATATGTTTCTCCACATGCATATGCCTGGATTCTTTTTCCTTCTGCATGATGCTGGTCAAAGTATTCAGTTCAAATGAAAGAGGGTAGTCTTCCCTGAGTAGCTCAGTCAGTATTCAGATAATAGAGACAAATCCTTCAACATCCTTTTGTTATTCCAGATCAGTTCAATGGAAAGCATCTTTCTATAGATTTATTTTCCCTTGTCTGTCGAACGCCTGCAGAATGTTATCACCCTCACAGTTATAACCGTGCTAAGGCATGGTGGCAACCTCTTGTGCTGCAAGGTTTAATGCTGTATTGTTTCCCCACCAATTGCTCATGATCAAAAGTCTCCATCCTTTGATGCTTTACTGATACTTTGCAGGATATTTTGTGTTGCTGTCATAAATCCCTTATTTTAAGAACCAAACAGATGATAATAGGGTTGATAATCACATATTGCAAAAGTCACTCTTTTTTTTGGCACATGATACCTTTTAAAGTCCTTGCACAGTTTAAAACTCACATAATCGAAGCCACACTCTGACAAATGCCAGCCGGTGTCCCACGTGGCAACAAGCTGGACACAGTCAACAGGTCACCCAACATGACATTCTACAACTCTCAGGAATTTTTAAAATTTTAGACCTGCATTGCTTTATTGTTTAGAACACGGTCAGACTGTATGAGTATTTTCATGTTGTAGGCCTTCAAATCCTACAATCCAAGTTAGAACAAATAAAACCATACGGTATTTTCTTCTGTCGTCTGTATTTATGGAGACAACTCAATTTAAATAAAACTGAAATTAGATATATTTTTTTTTGCATGTACCACTACCGAGAATGCATGTAAAGGGAAGAAGTTACCTGTGCCTAGCACAGTGTCAGGCATAGAGCTGGGGCTGAATGCATATTTATTGAAAAAAAAAATGAATGAATAAGTGAAGCCTTCCTGTCTTACTAAACTCTTTTCTTAAAATGTCATCTCTCTGGTCATAGAATAAATTTTTAGATTTCAATCCTTTTAAACTTCTTTAGGCTTTACCATTCATTTTCTTGGCATCTGTACTGACTGCTTCAGTGAGAACATGTTACTTATATCCTTTGTATTATTGATTCTAAATGAAATGAGCATGAGTTGACTGATGGAGGTGCCAACAAAAGCCCCTTCTATCTAAGACTACGGAAGCAAAACTGAAGTTTCCAGAACAAAGTGGGACAGCTGCTCTAGTTTTGCACTGCCTGGGCTGCACCTGGCAGGCGGGGCTCCATGGCGACCCCTCCCACCTGCAGAGCATGAACCACAGGATAAGTGTTAAGTCCACGGAACACATCTTATGCTTTATTGCCCCAACCACCTGCATGGAATGCCTTTCATTAATATGATCCATTTTGCATATGAAGATACAGAGATTTAGAGTTTATCCCAGGTTTGCTGCTAGTCTCTGACAGAGCTCAGACTGAAACTCTGGCTGCATCTTTAACCCCCTTGTTCCAGTACCTCATGAGACAAGAGTTTCTTAAAGAAATGACTGGGATGGGAAAGAAATCAAAATATCATTTTTTGAGTAATGAATATCATTCTGGGAAATTAGTCTGGATGATTAAAAACACGGAAAGACAGGATAACTATTTTCAACTCTCTGAAAAGCTATCATGCAGTAAAAATTCATTGAAATTTTTCTATAGAACCCCCAGTATTATATGTTACAATGGAGAATGGGAGTTTTAGGGTGAGCAATTCAATCTCAATACATGAGGAACACTAGTAATATCTACACCAAATAGATTACAAGCTCCTTTGGCGGGAAATAAAAGCTTTAACAGGAGGCATAATGAACACTTGCTAAGATGATAAAGAATGGATTTGTAGATGAATAGCTGCACCAAATGGCCTTAATGTCCTTTTCAAACTAAAGATTTCATGATTCTGTGATTCAGCGAAGCTAATAAAAGGAGGAAGGATAAGAAAGGAGGAAGAAACATTAACTTACCACCTAGTTAAGAACACTATTTATGCAACTTCTCACTTAATACTACTCATCATGAGGTCACAGCTCATGGAAATCATCATTTCCATCTTACACACAAGAAGAAATAGGCCCTTCTCACAGACATGAAAACTGAGTCTTAGAGTATATAAATACTATATCCAACACCATACAGCCGTATAATAGCAAAGCCTGGATTGAACCTCTATTGTTTTTGTCTCTGAGCAAAGGTCCTGAATGGAATAAAAACTGTATATGAAACTATTACGAGAGAGAGGAAAAGTACTAAAGAAAAAGAAGTCAGTGACACTCGCGATAGATGGTAAGGACCATCATGGCAGGTGTAGGGGCCACTGCAGTGGGATTTTTACAGTGGAGGAGACAGAGTGGACTCAGTGTTAAGTAAGCACAGGCAGTTGGGAATTTATAGCCAGGGAGCAAGTGCGGAGGTCAGTGGGTGGAAGATTTCTAAGAGGAAACCCTAAGAGGTAAGGGGATTCTGGCTAACCTGGCATAAAAGGATTTTTGCTACAGACAAGCCAGACAGTGTTGTCCGAGGATGGATGCTGGAGGGTGAGGAACACGATCTGATATTAAGGGTTGGGGGTTCTGATTAAAATGACTCTGCATGGTTCTTGCCAATGCTGGGTTTTACAAGGAAGTGCACAGATGAACCTGGAAAGCAGCCATTGTGAGTTACAGGGCGGGAGGGAGACATGAACGTATGAACACAGCATACGCCACTGCTGGGACAGCCTCACATGTGCTGCAAGAACGATGGTACTGCTTTGGGTGCACCCGGATTTAGGCTGAGAATATAGATGTCTCAAAAGAGATGAGAGCTGGGATGGGGGGTCATGGGGCAATAATTCACATATTTTTAATTTTTTAAATTTACCATCCCCTGGCTGGAAGCATTATGATGAACAATGTCCAAATGATTTGGTTGTGACTAACTTCTTATGGGCAATTTGGAAGTCTTCATGGGCATTTGTATACATTCATTTCTTCAATAAGTATGTTCTAGCTGCTGTATCTCCATCATTAGAAAAAAAGGCATAAATCCCTATCCTCATGGAGTGTACATCTGAGAGTGGAGGAGGATGCTAATTATAAATAAATTCTGCAGCTTACTGAGAGAAGTGCTTCGAAAGAAAAAAAAACGGAGCATGACAAACGCTGGGAAGTGGCAAAGGAGCATTCAACTTTCAGTCTAGGTGCTGAGAAAGTGATCTGAGCAAAGGCTAGCACTTGAGGGGGGAATGAGCTGAATAGGCATTTGAGGACAGATCACTCTAGAGAGAGGAATAACCAAGGCAAAGACCACAAGGGAGGAAACATGGCCACGTGTTCTAAGAACAAGGAGGTATAGAAAGGAGGAAAAAGAGATGAGGTCAGAGCGGAGCAGGAGGTTAGCTCATGTAGGACCTTGTAGATTATTGTAAAGCCATTAGCTCCTACTCTGCTTGCAGTGGAAAGCTACCAGACAGTTTTGAGTGTGGGCAAGGAATTCTCTAACTCACATTTTAAAAGTATAAAGTAGATACCAAAGTACTCCAGCAGGTTCCTGAGAAATGGAGAGTCTACTAGAGGTACCATAAGGAGATATGGGAGACGACTCCTATTGCACACCACACTGAAGAAATAACTTAAAATTCCCTTCAGTATCTGATCTCCAATTGCCCCAAAACATTAGTATTTGTGCTAGTAACACCATCTCTCTGCCTTCTTCCACACACAGCTGCCAAAACTCTTTCCTGCTACTCTCAGCTCTCGTTTTCAATTTCTATACCTCACTTGGCAAAACAACACAGTCTAATTAACTGCAGAACAAACTTCTATTTTTTCTCAAGCATGCCCTTGAAAGGCTCCACTCTACCCGCACATATGAAAATGTTCACCCAAGAAAACCAGGTCCTCCCCTCAAGATAATTTTACTGCTCAGAAAATACAATTTTTACCATGTTGTGTTTTTTTATGCTAACTATTCTTGTAATACACTAGACTAGACCTGAAATTGGGTTTTTTGAGACTTACAAATTGGGGTCTTCCTTGAAGTAAGTACTTTAGCACATGGTCTATGATGTGTTAGCAGTGACACTTTATTTCAGAAGAGGATGCGACAGTGGGACGTGGCGAACTATCAGTAGAACACTGAACTGAAGGTGAAGAAAAGGAGATTTCATTTCCATTTCCAAACCGAGGATCATACGTGCCTGAATTATCCACTAACAGGCCTGCCAGCCACTCGTTCATTAGGAGGTTTGTGCTATGGTGTAACTGGAGGGAGTAAGATCTTGAAACCTATTTATTCAAAACTGTACTTGTCATTAGTTAAAACAAAAGCTCCAGAAGTCCAGAGACCAATGCAGGGAGGAGGGTGGCTGGGCCAGGTGACAAGTAGGAGAGGGGAGGTTCTGAGTGACAGGGTGGAGATGGGAAAGTCAGGCTTTGCCATTTTGCCCAAAGCTTCCCTGTGTGAGTAGAGTCAGAGCCTGTGAAAACCAGCAGACTCAGTTGCGCCTAAGTTCTTTCCCCTACTCTTGCAAAGGTGAGACCATCAGAAGGAACAAGACGTTTCAACAGGTCTTCATTACAACAAAATGTCCCCCATACATCACACTGGATTACCAACAACACCTATGTTACAACAGATTGCCAGCTTCAATTCAAGATAAGCGGTGAGTCTAGAAAATTTCATTATTCACAATTACTTCAAAAAATACAGTCAGTGCCTTAAAGCCCTGCCAGTCAAAGTGTGGAACTCACACCGGTAACACCAGCATCATCTGAAAAGTTTGAAGTGCAGAATCTTGGAATGCATCCCAGGCCTACGGAATCAGAATATAATTTTAACAGCAGCCCCTAGTGATTTATATGAGCAGTAAAATTATAGAATAGTGTTTTATGGCAATTATCCTCAAACCTTGTACGTAAAAATTACCTGGAGAGATTTTCAAATATCCCTAGCACAGGTGGTTTAAAATTGTATACATTCATTACCAGTCCTTAAAGGATTACAAAATGCAGACAAGTTTGAGGATCAGTGCCTTAAAAATAGTGATATTGATATTCAAATGGAAACATGCTCTAAACTTACTGATTACCAGTTAGGTTTTCCTGGTGAGGTAGATATTAAGAAAGCAATAAATTCTATCATAGAAAATTCCAAATTAAATTTCCAAACTTTAATGATATAAAATTTCTAAAATTCTAATGACATTCACATTCATTTTAATTGCAATCGATCCATAACTGACAAATGGTCAGAGAAATCCAGAAAGACTGCCACGTTCTCTACTCAGAAATGTTAAGGATTCTTTGTTTTTAAATACGTTGTTTATAGTTCAAGGGTGGGGTTTTTTTCAATGGATTGATTTCCTCTTTCTTGTTTCTCAAATCATTCCTCAGTAAAGAAGATAAAAAAATCTTACCTATTTTCAGTATTTCCAGGCATGATTATCACAAATGCTTTACAAGTTAGTTTGAGGAACTGAAAGGATTTCTCAATGGCAGGTGATACTTTTGTTGAATCAACAAGATTGACTGGTCTCATGGTTGTGTTTAGTGAGTCAATCATTTTCATTACACAATGGATAACGTTGAAAGGAAATTTTCTTTTATGCATTGGAAGGCTATTTTGTGATATTGAGAACAAAGAAAATCAACTCTCTATAGAACGAGAGCCAATCTTCCAAAATGTAATACATCCATTAGGAGAAAAAAAGAGAGTCAGATAAAAAACAAATTGGCTAAATGGGTTGAAACAACGCTTTAAAATTAAGTTTACATATTAAAGGGAAGATAAAAGGAGTAAGCGTTTCATTTTCTAAGGCACAAATACCTTCTGATTTTCAGCTATTTCACATCTCAATTTTTTTCTCTCAGTACATTTTTAGCACTCCTGGTTATGAACAGCAGAAGATGAAATCAAACTGACTTGAAAAGAAGATGTACTTATTGGTGCATATAATTAAAATATTAAGGGGTGTCTAGCTTCAGGCATTGCTGGATCCAGATGCTCAGATGATGCCAGAGCTGGTCTCTTTCTCTAAGCGAAGATTTTTCTCTGTGCTGCCTTTTTAGTTTTTATGGAATAATGGACCATTATATCCAATAAACTCACGGTATATCTCTCTTTGTTGATTTTAGTTGCCCATCACTGAATCTGATTGCTAGGTGAAGGAGATGCTTCTTGGCAGTATCTGTGTTCTGTGCTCAACCTATGGAGCTGGAGATAGGGCTAGCCCTGTTTAATTTTTTTTTAACGTTTATTTCTTTTTGAGACAGAGAGAGACAGAGCATGAACAGGGGAGGGTCACAGAGAGGGAGACACAGAATCTGAAACAGGCTCCAGGCTCTGAGCTGTCAGCACACAGCCCAACGCGGGGCTCAAACCCACGGACTGCGAGATCATGACCTCAGCTGAAGTTGGACGCTTAACCAACTGAGCCACCCAGGCGCACACTCCCCCCCCCCTCCCTTATTTAAAAAAAATTTTTTTTAACGTTTATTTATTTAGGCTAGCCCTGTTTAAGCTACACGAACTGAGAGGAGAGGGTGGGGGCTCCCTAAATGATAATCAAAGTATTGATGTCAGAAAAGGGAGTAGGGATGGAGAGGCAAACCTAACACTGTGCAAAGGCCCCTGCATTATTTGCCGTTTAAACAATTGCATGAGATAACAATTGTTTTTAAGAATTCCAAAAGACATAGGCTTAGAGAATTTATTCACCTTTGTTTACACACTCTGGCATGGGCTTTCAATACACATGCATCAACTTCAATTTAGGAAAGAAAAAGTGTCTGATGTTTCTAACCATGAAATCCCCAAGTACGACAGACAGTACAGCCCAGAACGAGGAAACGAGGACACAGGGGAGGATGAGACCACCAGCCACACTATGGTAAGCCATACTCAGCGAGTGTTTTCTTGATTTTGTGGACTGTGTTGCCGCATTGTGAAGTCTGTCCCTTTTGAAGATGGCCAAGTGCTAATATGTGACATGCACTACTCTCTCTCCTTTATCCACCTACTGTTGTTACAGTCAGGGCTTTTAAGGAACCTAAACAAAGAAAACCCTATCTCTGCAGAAAAAGCGTCTATCTTCCAAAATGAAATACATTCAGGAAGAGGCAGACCAGAACTTCAACTTAGGTTCCTAAGACTCAAAATATACCTTCTTTTTAGTAATGTAATTACCAGCTCCCAGAAATTCATGACAGAAATTGAAACTGTATCTAATTCTCAGGCTTATACTGCAAGTTTTTTTTAAAGATAAGCAAAAAAGGGAAAAGGCTTCGAAGACTGAGTTATATAAATAGGATTGATGAAAGAAATAGTTCAGAAACACTCAAATACATTTATGTGGCAACTACTTCTTCCAATGATTTATGGATGTACAGAGAAATATATTAGATGTATAAATGTTTCGTCTTTCTTCTACGCACCCCACACCAAGAATTAGTACATCAGCCCTTACTCAGACTTGTCAACTTGTCTACTTAGGAAATTCACAGTGTAGTATATACTTTTTAAGTTTATTTGTTTATGTTAGAGAGAGAGAAAGAGGGCAGTGGAGGGGCAGAGAGAGGGAGAGCAGAATCCCAAGCAGGCTCTGTGCCATCAGTGAGGAGCCTGACATGGGGGTTAAACTCACAAATCTTAAGATCATGACCTGAGCTGAAATCGAGTCAGGTACTTAGCTCACTGAGCCACCCAGGCACCCTTAGTATCTTTTTTTTTTTTAAATGAATCACAGATGCTTTAAAATCGGGTCTCAAAACCTCAGCACTATTAACATTTTGAGCCAGACAATTCACTGTTTTGAAGGACTAATACATCGTAGGATATTTGGGAGCATCCCTAGTTTCTACCCATTAGATTTGCCAGTAATAGCCCCACATTTTTGTGACAACCAAAAAAGGCTCAGACATTGTCAAATGTCCCCTAAGGTACAAAATGATTCCCGGTTGAGAACCGCTGCTTTAAATAAAAAATGAAAATAAGGAAATTCATAGAATACTCTCTATCAAAATAATGTTAAAGCTGTAATCCAGAATATAAATATTTTGTCTCTTTTTGACCCTTACATTCTGGAATTGTTACAATTATTTCTTTGGAATTAACAACAAATCTATTTTTTAAGAGTCATGAGAATAAAATTCCAACTGCAAAATAGGAGAATACTCCTTGCTACATAAACCTTCACAAGTAAAGGAAAGAGGGCTGTGACTTAAAGCGGTGCTGGATGAACCTGCTTATTTAAATGAAGATTCCTCTTTTCCACTTCCCTTTGGATTTCTGTTGGTCACTATAGTAACGAGAACGGGAGAGATTCAGAACAAGGACACATGCACTCCAGCATGACAAGTTCACCTGAAATCTAGACTAGCAATGTAACAACAAAAACAAAACAAAACAAAACAACAAAAAAACCCCAACCTCTGTGAAACCTAATGATTACATACATACCATCAACACACTTTGCTATGGCATTGCAAGAGTTAACACTCAGCTCAACAACACTCCTCATCAGGGAAATGCAAATCAAAACCATAATAAGATATCACTTCACACTTGTCAGCTTGACCATTATCAAAAAAATAATAAATAAAGAGAGAGAGAGACAGACAGACAGACAGAGACAGAGAGACAGAGAGAGATAGCAAGCACTGGTGAGAATGTAAAGAAAAAAAAGGAACTCGCATGCATGGTCAGTGGGGATATAAACTGGTTGCAGCCACTGTGGAAAACAGTATGGAGTTTCATCAAAAAATTAAAAATACCATACCATCCAGCAATGCCACTTAAAAACACTAACTCAGAAAAATATCTGCACCCTTATGTTCATTGCAGCATTGTTTAAAATAGCCAAGTTAGGGAAGCAGCATAAGTATCCGTTAATGGATGCTAAATAACAAAGATGTGAGATCTATATATCTACAGACACACACACACACACCACATACACATACACATGGAATATTACTCAGCCATTAAAAAGGAATGAAATCTTATCATTTTGCAGCAGCATGGATGGACCTTCACTATGCTAAATGAAATAAATCGGACAGATAAAGACAAATACCCTATTATCTCAATTATATGTGGAATCTGAAAAAAACAAACACCCACAAAACAAAACCTGCTAGGTACAGTGAACAGATTGATGATTGCCTGAGGTGAGCAAGGTTGAGGATGGGTGAAATGGATGAAAGGGATCAAGAGGTACAAATGTCCAGGTATAAAATAAGTAAGTCGCAAGGATGTAATGTACAGTATGGAAAATACAGAAAATATTTCTAAAAATAGAAATAACTTTCTATGATGACAGATGGTAACCAGACATTACAGTGATCACTTTGTAATGTATATAAATGGAAAATAACTATGTTGTACACCTCCAACTAATATAATTGTATATATCAGTTATACTAAAAAAGAGAAAACATTTGGATTTTTAAAATTATTTTAGAGAGAAAGTGAGAGTGAGGGTGAGCTGGGGAGAGGGGCAGAAGGATAGAGAGATAAAATTTTAAGCAGCCTCCAGCTTCAGCACAGAGCCCTCTGAGATCATGGGCTGGGATCATGACCTGAGCTGAAATCAAGAGCCAGACACTCAACCAACTGAACCAACCCAGGCGCTCCAAACCTTTGGATTCTTAAGAATGGGAAAAACTCAAACACTTTCATTAAGGCGTGACTTTGTCAAATTTCTCCTGGGAGGTTTGGATCCCTTGAAACCTTAAAATAATGTCTTTCCTTACCCTTTGGAGGATTTTTTTCCTTATAAGATAGAGTGATGAATGTCTCCAATGATAACGAGCACACAGAATTTTCAATATTTAAGTATAGGCTGAAATACTCATATGTTCCATGTAAGAAACAAGCATAAGATCATTAATTCTCTAATGGGATATTTCTTTTTCTGTCGTACTAAAGTTTTAAAAGTATAGTTAGAATTATATTTAGAGCCAGAGATACATTTCAAAATTGAAATCACAGAGTGCAAAAGAGAAACAAGTTATTTCCTAGTGGGATTAAAAGTCATTGCATAGGATATATTATTTCCTGATTTTTATCACTGCAAACCATTAAAGAAAATGATGCTTATGGCTTTCTTTTCTTAGACCTTGATATAGCTAGACCTCAGTTTAAAGAGCTTGGGGACTGAATTTCTTACTTATATAAACTTGAAGTTCTAAAGACGACTTCAATAGATCTAACTATGGATTAATTTTTGTGTAGAATCCAATTTGAATTATTTTGAGCAAGTGACTCTATAATTTTAGAAAATCTTCTAGAAAAAATAAGGCAAAGTTTATAAATATTTGTTTATTTAACTATATCCCTTTCTAAATCATGAAATACTCATGGACAAATCTACACTGTGGCAGAGAAGACTAATTTTCTCTTTTACTTCCTTTTCATGATTAAACCATCTCCCCCTTGCATTTTAAGAAGCTAGAGAGTATATTTCTAAGCCTTCCTACAAGTCAAGTGCAATTAGCTTCTTACCAAGGGACTGTGAGGATAACTGATACTTGCAACATCTCTCACATCTTTTAAAGAAAATCGTCCACCCTCCATTTATTTCCTCATTCCCCCTTAAAAGGGGCTAGAGCATGGATGTAGTGGGAACCCAGCATCAAACATGTGGGAGAGAACAATATTTTAGAGCAGGGGCTGGCAAACCCTGGACCATGAGTCAAATCCAGTCTGCTACCTGTTTGTGTAAATAAAGTTTTATTAGAGCACAGCCACACCCATTTATTTACTCTTTGTTTACAGATGCATTTGTACTACAATGACAGAGTTGCATAGTTTTATCACAGACCATACAGCCCTCTGTGTCTAAAATATATACTCTCTTGTATTTTATGGAATAAGGTTTCTTGGCAGTTACCTGAAATGATGGTGGAGAAACAAGAATCCAGGAAGTACAATACCAAGACCCATGATGGGTGGTTATTAAATGCAAAGTGGAGACAATCAGGGATGAGTTCAAATCTAACCTCATCACATGTAAAACAGGATCATCATTATCAACCTTTCTGGATTACTGTGGGGATAAATGAGATCACATATAATACCTAACAAAAAGCAGGTGCTTCTTCAGGAATCAGTGGAAACAACACTGTGTCTGGTTTCAAGTTTGGCTGCTCTATCCAAAGCAAAGTATTAGAACAGAGGTAATTTAGGGTCGCAGTCATCGCTCTCCACTGTTGAGGATCCAAGAGGCTTTGATCTTTGTATGCTGTCAGCCACAAGAAATGGCTTCTGTTTTGTGGTCTGTCATAGCTACCCAGACCTACCAATGTCCACTTTTCCAGCAACTAAAGAAGTGTCCATGCTCCTGTGCTTTAAGGCCATGACCCTGAAGTTGCTCACGTCACTCTCTGTCTTTGTCTGTTGAAGTTGCTTTAACAAACTCACAAAGAATGGGCAGTTTATAAACAGTAGAACCTTATTTCTCACAGTACTGAAGTCTGGGAAGTCCGAGATGAAGCTGCCAGGCTGGTCAAGGTCTAGCAAGGGCTTGCTTCCTGCTTCACAGACATTATCTTCTCCCTATGTCCTCACATAGTAGGAGAGCAAGGGTCTCTTTTATAAGAGCACTAATCCCATTCATAAAGGTTCCACTCTTATGACCTAGCACCTCCTAAAACTCCCCATCGCTTAAGACCCTCATCCTTACATGTTACAATTTCAAAAGATGGATTTTAGGGGGACACAAACATTCAGACCATAGCACTTTCCTTCACATGCCATTGCCAGCATTTCCTTGCATGGCTTCATCTGTTTGCAAGAGCAGCTGACAAGTATGATCTATGGCTGGGTGGCCAAGTGCCCAACACCAAATGGGCAGCTCTATTACTAGAAAAGGACAGAATGGATCCGTGAAATAACCAGCATTTTCCACCATGAACATTAACCTAGGTGAAAATGTGAATTTTACATCAATTGACTATTCGGTATTTCTCCATTATCTTTCTTTCTAGATCACTGAGCCATAAAATTACATGCATATGCTGAGAAGTGTATCACACATCAGATAGTTAAGATGTAAAATCCCCATGAGGACAGCCAAAGGTGGATGTACTCACCTTCCAGGGTATATGGCAAGGTTGTGATATTAAAAAATTAACCCTTGTATGGCTCCAACAAAATTTGGCGAACATGCAACAACTAAGGAGACAATTGTTGATTCCAAGAGTATGGGAAGAGCGAAAAACCCGGAGGATTAGGATGGGGAATGCATATACTCAAAATTAAGCCAAGGTGGGGAGCTCCAAAGAAGAAGATAAGGTAGGTCCAGAAAGAATCCTTTGAGGTGTAGGAACAGTGTAGCTCTGGAAAACAGAAAATTTGGAAAAAAAAAAAAAAACAGGAACTTGGAAAGACATCTTGTAAGATGCAAAGAAAAATATGGTTTTTGTTTTTTAAAAAAAGTAGTCACATTGGTGGTCACAGAGCCAACATGGGGGAAAGAATTAAACATCAAGGTTGGGGAGCATAATTAAGTACGAAAATCAGCAGGATTTATATTAGATTTTTAAAGTGTCCCTTGCTGATAGACTTGTAAAGAGTCCGAGAGAGC
The DNA here is from genome assembly GCF_022837055.1 of Prionailurus viverrinus. Taxonomy (NCBI): domain Eukaryota; kingdom Metazoa; phylum Chordata; class Mammalia; order Carnivora; family Felidae; genus Prionailurus; species Prionailurus viverrinus. The sequence goes on from NC_062562.1 coordinate 40,693,901, forward strand.
ACCAGTCAAATACACACTAATCCCTGAACTATGCACGGGTTGTAATGCTGCTATTTTAAAAATCCATAACATCCTCCAAAATATGGATTGTGGGCTTCTGTCACCAAAGTTCTTATTCTTACCTTTCAACAAAAACCAATTGCCGAAACATCTGCTGACTACAGAGTAGTGTGGTCTGCTCTGTAGGGTGAGCAAAGTATAGATGTGGCATTGAAGATGCTCACGAAATAGGGCGGGAGGAGAAAGTAGGCTTCTACACAGGTGACCATTAGGCCGCACAATATCATTATGCTCACATGGAGGTGAAGCAATATGCAAATCGCACAGCACTGAGTTCATTCCAATTGAGAGCAGATTTTATGGGAAAAGTAGAATTTTTACAAATCTCTTGAAGGAAGCAAAGATTTTAAGAATCGTTACTGGTGGAATAGAAAGGCAAGACCATGCAATGGCAACTCTGCATTTGAAAGAAAAGAGGGAAAGAAATTTAGAGTATTTTGCAAAGGGGAATGCGTAGCGAGCTCTATACAAAGGTCTGTCATACCTTTATTCCACTAACAAATTCTGTCAATTATGCCCCCAAACTTTTGTCTCTTTTCTGCCTGTTCTTCCATCTAAGGGGCCAGCACCTCATGTTAAGCATCCAAGACTTTGTCATCTCTTATCCACCAGCCATCATGGTCTCCTGTAGGATCCCAATCTGACCGTGCAATCCATTCTCCGCATGACAACAGACTTCTTTCAAAATGCAAACTCGGTCCAATTTCCTTCCAGCTAAAAACCTTTCAAGAGCTTCCTAACACGAATAGAAGAAACATCTTAGGTTTTTCACTCAAACTGGAAGACCCCCAAGACTTGGCCCCGTCCATACTCCAATCAAATCCAGCCTCATCTCACCTCTGCTCTGCATGCTCTTACAACACTGTGCCCTTGGCCTTTCCTACTTCAGAACCCCTGAGCATTCTGTTCCTGCCTCTAGAAACTAGTTTATTGGACAAATCTTTACTAGTCCTTTAGGTCACCTCTTAGATGTCACTTCCTCAGAAAACTGTCCCCACCAATCTCAGTTGGGTTCCTTTGTTAAAATCCCTCACTATTCCTTATCCTTTTGTAGGATGCATCCCAATTGGTAACATGTGTGATCACTGTCTAATGTTTGTCTCCATCATGGCTGCTAAACACTCTGAGAGTAGAGACCATGCTGATCTTGTGAAATCCCTTGTCCTTAGTGACTGACACTTGAAAGGTATTCACTGAATAAATGTATTAATGCAGGCATGACTCAGCAAATAATCAAGGACTTTCATCAAAAATGCAACAAACATTATTTTTAAAGCCTCCTGATGTTTTATCTGCACAATGTGTTAGGATACATTGAAACAACCACATTTGTGTTGCAGGACTCCTGAGGGCAAAAGTAAATAAAATTCAGACAGGTAAGTGAAAATACGGATTTTCAGGATTACACTGCTGGTAAAAAGGATAATAATTATAGATAATAAAGTACGTACTTCAAGCACTGTCTAAATAAATTATACATTATCTATTTTATGCCACATATGATGGTGACTCTTACTATCCCCATTTGGCAGCTAGGGAAACTGAGGCACAAAGCCTTGACATGATTTCCTCTAGAATGTCCAACTGTCAGGATGGGGTACGCAACTGTCAGGAGTGGCTCTTGTCCACACTGCCTCTCAGTTTGTCCATTAATGTAATATATTGAATTGTAAGTATATTAATTTGATAGCAGTTTCTCTGAAATTTTAGATTTTTACTGCTTTATGTTTCCTTTATCATAGTTAAAATATGATTTAATTAATAGTAAGGAACAAAACTATAGGCTTTGAATGTAATAAGGGCCACAAAGAATAGTTTACCTGTAAAAATGTAAATCTATCTATGATGTTAATTCTTTGAGACCACTGAGCATTCAATTGCTTTGTTGTGTTGTTTTAAAGCCTTTAGTAAATTACTAGTTTTTCAAAGTATTAGTGTTTCTTGTAAAATTATATCATTTCTTACCCTGCATAGCAGAATTTGGGACCCAAAATTATGGCATCACTTTAGAGAAAAAAATGTCTGTTGGTAGATTAGTAATTAACTCAGATGGATCTTGGTATAAAATAGAACTACTTGAAATAGTAAAGACTATTATGGTAAGACACAATGTTATTTTAATGCAGTACCTTGGAATAACTTCTACTCTCTAAACCATGGTATTTTTTCCCAAAATACATGAACCTAAATTTTATAGGCAGAATTATTCTCTACTACATTTTATTCTTACATTTATTTGGGGCAACACTTCCCATGTTATTAAACAATGAAGGCAAACATGTTTTTAGATTCAGTTTGTATTACAATAATCCTAATCAATATCTCCTAGGTTTCTAAAGAAGAGTTAATTTTCAATAAATGCATTAACTTGTCTCTTCTGAATGGCATAATTTATACACCACTTTAAATGACCTAAATGCCAATTAAATTACAATTTTAAACCTTTCTCTGTTAATTATTTGTGCTTCTTCATAGATGCTAGGAAAACTATTCTTCGGTTTGGTTTGTACATATACACACACACATACACACAAACACACACACCAGTCCATGTGTAGACACATGTATGTATATTTCCATTAATGCAATATCTATTTCAGTGAATACATATAACCTAACAGTTAAGATCATCAGCTTAAAATAAAGATTATCTGAATTCTAGTCCTGGCTCCACCGTCTATTAACTTTGTGATTCTGTGCCTGAGTAAATTCATTTATAACATGGGGATAATAAAATTATATATCTTACAGAGTTTTTGTAAGGATTAAATGTGATAAGACAAATTCACTTTTAACAGAGGGCTTAGCCCAGCTACATGCTCAATAAATGTTACCCATTACAATATAATAGTAAAATATTTGGGCCTGTTATCACAGAACTTAGCAATAATTTGGATTAAAGGTAAAATATTTTCAAACCTATTATTCTATAGTATCTGAAAAAAAACCTTGATGGATTCATGAAGAGATTTTCCGATTTGTCCTGAGAGATCCATTTAAAGTAGTACTATTTCCCATGCTCTAGTGTGTCTCTCATTTTGATTCATTTTTATCTTGTGATATAGAAGGAAAACAGTGGTAAATAACATTTCAACACTCAGTGAATCACGTGTAACTATCTAATCTCAATCCATCACTTACAACTCTTAGTTAGAAATCAAAAGCATTCTAACAAAACAATACTTACAATGAAGAGTGATACTTTAAACTCTCAAGTAGGAAAGATTTAAGCAAGCAAAAATACAAATCAGCATGCAGTGCAGGGTCTGAGGTTGGGATTTACCAATTGGCACTCTTGAGCTGAGATTTTGGCACATAGAATTTTCATTTGAGCAACAAAATGCATCTAATTGTGTAATTTGCATTCCTTAACTAATGCATATGAAAAGCAAGAGTAAACAGAGAACATTTTAATTTTTGAAGTGACAAATGTGATTGGCTCTTGTAAGGTACTTATCTTCCAAGAATCTTCTTGGCTTAACTCATAAATACAGAGAACAGACTGGTGGTTTCCAGAGGGGAGGAGAGGTGGGTGCTTGGGCACATTGGGTGAAGGGGGTCAAGAGGTAAAACTTGCAGTTATAAAATAAGTAAGTCATGGGGATGTAATGTACACTGTGGTGACCACAGCTGATACTACTATATTGCAGAAATGAAAGTTGCTAAGAGTAAATCATAAAAGGTGTCATCACACACACAAAAAAGAATTTTGTAACTTTGTAAGGTGATGGATGATAACTAGATTTACAGTGGTGGTCGTTTCAGTGCATACAAATTTCAAACCATTATGTTGCACACCTGAAACTAATTTAATGTTAATCTCAATTACATCGCAATAAAATAACAACAACAATAACAACAAGAGAATCTTCTTGGCCTTAGAGTATATTAATAAAATTGTTGGGTAAAATAAGCAATTGGAGTAAGTTGGCAATAGATCATATAAGACATGAACTCTGAGATATTTAGGCCTTCAATAAATATTTATATATGTGTTTTATACAATAAGGATTTTCAATTCCTAAATCTACCTCCCCTAAACTATCTTTTACTATCAAGTTTGTTTAATAATGAATGAACTAATAATGGTTTCATAGAGCCATGCTGTAAGGTTTACTAATTTTTACCATTCACCTAAATCAGGCAAAAAAAAAAAATATTCACATTTGAAGAATGTGAAGAGTGGAAGAATCCCGTTACTTTTACTATTGCTCTTAAGGCAATGGAAAATGGAAAGTATGTCTCAAAGCAACTTTCTGATATTTTGATTTCAAACATTTCAAACCTACATACATATTCAGTCACTCATTTCATTGCGTAAATATTTATTGGAATATTTATTGTATGCCAGGCATTTGCACATATATATTTAAAATATTGATACTTCCTCCCTTATTTTTTATGATGCACAGTAACGTAGAATAGATTGTTAACTTCACCATCATCATTTTATCCTTCTTCCTTGACTTAACCAATGTGCCTATCTTAAAAACTGCACTTCCTTGGAACCATTGCACATAAGGGTGACCATGAAAATAAGTTCCGGCCTATGAAATATCAGCAGAAGTAAATAAATGAAGTTTCCAGGAAACTCTTTGTAAAGAAAGAAGAAATTCAGGGGTGCCTGGGTGGCTCAGTCAGTTAAGCCTCCGACTTTGGCTCAGGTCATAATCCCACTGTTTGTGGGTTTGAGTCCCGCGTTGGGTTCTGTGCTGACAGCTCAAAGCCTGAAGCCTGCTTCGGGTTCTGTGTCTCTCTCTCTGCCCCTCCCTTGCTTGTGCTCTGTCTCTCTCTCCAAAAAAGAAATAAATAAAATTTAAAAAAGATTTTTTTTAAGTAAGAAATTCAGTAGGCAAGAGCCTTTGTCTTTGGCCCAGTTTTCTATCTACCTTCCATATACATAATGAACACAGTTCTATCCCAAAGATACAGAGCAGCAAGTACCATAATATTTTTTTGGAATTACTTTAATTTTTTTAAAGTTTCTTTATTTTTGAGAGAGAGACAGAGTGTGAGCAGGGGAAGGGAAGAGAGAGAGACAGACAGACAGAATCCGAAGCAGGCACCAGGCTCTGAGCTGTCAGCAAAGAGTCCAATGTGGGGCTCTATCTCACCAACCTTGAGATCATGACCTGAGCTGAAGTCGGCCACTTAACTAACTGAGCCACCAGGGACCCCTTGTGGAATTATTTTATCAGACTTTAGCTTGTGAACTTACTACATGAGAAAAAAATCAACCCAAATCTTCTTTAAGCCATTCTTATTTGGGTTTTCTAATATAAACATCTTAAAGACATTCTGGAAATAACATTTAGGAATGTGCATTTCCAAGTTCATGTTAATAATGAAATGTACAAATTATGTAGCTTCTACAAATCCAGTAGGGACTATAAGACCTGAAAAACTTACTGCACCTGTGAGAAAACCCACAGATAATACCATACTCAGTGGTAAAACACTAAAACCTTTTTTCCTAAAGTCAGAAACAAAGCAAGAATGTTCCCCTCTTCTATTAGGAGAGTACTGAAAGTTTTAGAGCATTTAGGCAAGAGAAAGTGATAGAAGAAATCCATATTGAAAAGCAATAAATAAAATTATCTCTCTTCACAGATGACATAATTTGTCCACAGAAACCCTAAAGATCACACATGTACGTGCATACGCGCACACAGGGTAAGAGCTCATAAACTAATTCCACAAAGTGACAGGTTAGAAAATCAACTCAAAAGTCAGTTGCATTTTTATACACTACCAATGACCAATGAAAAAAGGAAGTTGAGAAAATTGCTCTTACATTAGCATCAAAAAGAATAAAATAAATAAGGATAAATTTACAGAGGCAAAAGGCTTGAATATTATAAACTACAGAATGTTGCTGAAATTAAAGACCTAAGTTAAAGAGAAGATATTAGTACTCATTAAAGATGACAACATAACACAGAACAATATATAGATTCAAAGCAGTCTCTATCAAAATTCCAAAGATATTTTTTGCAGAAATAGGAAAACCCATCCATTATTTCACCTGAAATCTCAAGGGACTCCAAATGACAAAAACACCTTGAAAAATAACAGATTTGGAGGACTCATACTTCCTAATTTCAAAACTTAATTCAAGTTACAGTAACCAAAACAGCATGGTACCAGTATGAGCACATACAAACCAAGAGAATAAAAAAGATCTCAGAAATAAATATTCACCTGTATGTGTTCAACTGATTTTCGACTGTGGTGCCAAGACCATTCGATGGGGAAAGATTCTTTTTAACAAAAAGTTCAATCAGTTTCTCTGACAATGGTTGTCATCTGCCACAGTTTCAAGTATATAAAGTTTAAGATGAAAGTCTTAGTTAAGACTACATACTGATTATGATGTCTAGCATTAGAATTGTGATCTATCCTAAAACTTATTTCGAAAATAAAGTAAGATAACTCATATTGGTTTTTTTCTTAATTGAAAAGATTTTTTTAATGTTTGATTTTTTTTTCTTTATGAGTTTTACCTTAAAAGAGAGAAAAAAGCAAGGTGGCTAGTGCTTAAAACACAAGCTTTAGCCATATTATAAGAAATTCTAGGAAGCATTCTATTTCATTCACTTTTTTCTAATACACCTAAGAAGAAAATAAATTGTAGCATTTCCAGAATAAAAGAACTGAATATGTAGCGTGTGACCAATTCTGTAATGTGCATTCAAAATAATTCTTTTAAGACCAGGAATGTGGTCAGCTGTGTTCTGGTGACTTTGAATGCTAAGCTTCTTTTCTTAGATGGAAATCTTGTAGTTTATCTCTGAATATCAAAGCACACCTTGCCTTGGGAGAAAATGGATGCAAAATGTTTTCACAGTGAGATAGGATGGGACAGATATTCAATCACAAAATGCAGAGAAAATAAAAATAAGAATATCCCTCAAATATTATTTCCTCAATAGTCTAAATCCTCTTTATGATCAATATCATTTCTGCCAATCCTAACACCAAGTTTCCAAATATTACAAACCAAGTTCCTAGAAGGTTACACAGTCTCCTTTCCCGCACCCCCTCCTTCTACCTCCACTGTTCACAGCCTGCTGTTCCCAAGCAGCATCACTTTGGTCTTCCAAAAGACAAGTTAAAAGTGAAAGTGAAACTTTTTACCATTTTGCGAACATGGAAACGTCTGCTTTCTGGATTAGAGAAAAATAGAAATCATGTATTTTTTGAAGAGTGTTGGACCACTGGCTTTGGGTACAATCAATATTTAACAGGGATTGTTCAGAATGCTCTGATAAAAACACTTCATTCATTGTAGCTCTTATTTTCAGAGACAAGGCAATTACAAAAAGAAAAGATTGGCAAAGAAATACTGCAACATTTTGGCCTGGTTTAAATTCTTTCAGTGTATGGATTGTCTTGGAATGCAGAGTAACCAATTTTAAACTTCTAAACTACAATTGTATCAAGTGCATGCATTAAAACGTCGAAAATGAATTCCCAGCAATAAGCCAACTGGGTTAGTTCCATATATTTGCTCATATATATGACAGGTTAGACCAAATTTACCAGCAAAGACATTTCTTAGGTGATAACTAAAAAAGTGTCTGATATTGAAAACTTGTCCAATTGGCTCATTCATAAACACTACCTTTGGAATCATATCTCTTATATTTGAGTTGAACCATAGCCTTATGGTTATAGAGTTTTATGCTATTAGACACAATAGAACTCCCTGCTTGGCAACAAATGTTTCAATATTTTGGCCTGAAATGTTTAGCTCATTTATATGAAAAACAGTTACCAACTGGAGATCGTGGTCTGACAGTTCACTCGTTTACTATTTCAAAATCCTCTGAGGGTTCCACTTGGGAACACGGGATGACTAATTACCTAGAGTTAATGAAGCCCTAATTGTTATGGCATAAGCTGGTCCACTTAACTTTCCAAATTCAGGACAATTAGGCATCATCAGTATTATCCACTGACTGAGCTCTAAAATAAGGTTTAGCATTTCATTCTCAACAACCTTTAGGTATCCATGAAAAAAATATGTCATGACTTATGACAACAAGGTCTTCTAGAAAAATTAAATTAGTGAATAAGTCAAATGGCTTTACAACTAAATAAAGCAATGTACTAAATGCAAATTCTAAATAAACTGATATTAACATTCATTATTCAAGCATCAATTTACAAATGAATACTCAATTTCTGTCAAAATTAAGACTTTTTTATTAAAATTAAGTACCAGAATTAATAAGTTAAACTATAGATTAGTGACTTCCATTCAAAAGTGAGGTGGAATCATGGGCAGGATCCCAGAGCTCCAACCCCCAACAAGTAGAATCAGTAGTGTCATAAAAGATCTGAACAACACTTTTAACCTAATTTGACATCCATAGACCTGACATTCACAGAATGCTGCACTCAGCAGTGAAAGAATATATACCCTTTGTGAGTCCACAGAGAACATTTGCCAAAATAAAGTATACAACAAATAATCAAATAACACTAAAGAAATTGGATGGAATTTAATTCATTCAAATTATGGTTTTGGAACATGTGGCAATTAATTAACTAATTAGTCCAGTAAAATAATAACTAGAATATCCATCATCTTCTTTGAAATTAAGCAATACATTTTTAAATACACTGCGGGTCATGAAATAAATCACAAAAAAGAATCAGGAAACCTTTGGAACTAAATGATAATAAATACGAAATCTTCTAAGATATATTGTGATACAGTATTTAGAGGCTTATCTATAGCTTTAAAATTCATATATTTGAAAGTAACAAACACTAAGAACCAATGAACTAAGTACCTATCTTAAGAAACTAAAAAGAGGGCTACCTGGGTGGCTCAGTTGGTGAAGCATCTGACCCTGGCTCAGTTCATAATTTTGCAGTTTGGGGGTTTGAGCCCTGTGTGGGATTCTGTGCTGGTGGTATGGAGCCTGCTTGGGATTCTCTCTCTCTCCCTCTCTCTCTCTCCCCATCCCCGGCTTGTGCACTCTCTCTCTCTCTCTCAAAATAAATAAATAAACTTAAAAAAAAAAGAAACTAGAATGAGCAGTGCAAATGACTCCCAAGAAAGTAAAGGAAGGAAACAATAAAGAACAAAGGACAAATTTGACAATCTAGATGAAAAATACATATTTTTTTAAAAGCTGTGATTACCGAACCCAATACAAGAAACTCTAAGTTCAGATGGTTTCAGTGGTGAGTGTTTTCAAACATTTAAGTATTTAAGGAAGAGAATGTGAATTTCAAAAAAAAAAAAAACTTGACAGAAATCCTGATAAGGCCATTAGAAGAAAGAAAAATTACAGGCAAATATTTTCCATCAAAAGAGATATAAAATCCTCATAAAGTACTGTATGAAATCTAAAACTATCCAGTAAAGATTGTACACCACAATTAAGTGAGGTCTATTCTGTGAATGCAAGGTTAGTTAACATTGGACGGGGGTGGGGGGGGGATGTAAGTGGGCATATTAACGACAAAAAGAGGCAAATCATATGGGTGAAGATAAAGCTTGTGATAGATTACATACTTCTTATTAAAAACAAAACAAAGCAAAATAAAACCACTCCAAAAAATCACAAAAAGCCAAAGTGGAATAGGTAATAATATTTTTAATATGATACTATCTCTTTGAAAGAGATCGATGATCATACATGATGATCAAATATTAAGTAGTTTCTGATTGAGTGAATAAGACAAAGATGACTGCTATCACCATTTCTATTCAACGCACTGTGGGAACTCGTAGCCAGTGCAATGAGGGAAGCAGGGGAATAGACAAGAGCTGGGAAGGAAGAATCCATCTTTATTCACAGGTAACACGAGAGTACCTGTAGAAAACCAGAAAGAATCAGCAGGCGAAGTTCAAAAGTAAGCAAAAGAAGTGTGATGACAAGAAGTCAGGGTAATAATTATTTCCGTGTGGTGATGGGAAGTAGTTTCTGGAAGGAACAGTAATAACAGCCAGGTTCTTGATCTCAGGGCCATCCACCCTGAAGTGTTCACTTTTTGAAAATTTACTGACCTACCACGTTAGGTTTTGGGCACTTTTCTTTATGTATGTTACTACAAAAAAAGTACACTATATGCTATAGGTGACATTTATTGAGTCACTGAGATTATCAGGTGCCAAGAATTATGCCATTTAATGTTAAAAAAAACAGTTCAGGAGGCAAATCCTTTTTTTAGCCTCATTTTACGAATGAAGAAATAAGTTCTTGAAAGTGATTAACCTCCTCAAGCGTATACAACATAAAGAATCCCAAGGTTTATACACATAACCTTCTGATGCTAAACTAAACTTTGTCACTAAATTAACATTTTCAATGCTTCTTAACTCAATGTTTTTTCAAACTCTCTTCACAGTTCTTTCTATTTAAGATTTTGGGCAACAAGCATAGGTTAAATTCTAATTCAAAATGATTGTGACTTCAGCAAAGCCATGACCTCAAATGATTACATGGCTGAAAAACCCATGCTTAAGGAGATATTTGAGGGTATACTGCATTTTACTTACTTTCATGCAAGATCGACTCAATCTGTCAAATGTTTAAAAATCAAAGCCAGACTTAAAGCCCAAACATGTATTAAACCATGCGCACAAATGATTCATAACAAAAGCCAATCCACCCCCTGCCATGCTGGCAGCCATGAAGAAATCACAGCCATGGCTAAATCTGAAGACCTACTCTTCTCTCACATTGTTAATGATGAGATTACAAAGGCAGCAAAGCACAGGAGATGAATGGGTGTCCATAAAATATAAGACGTATGCTCCAGTAAGACCCAACGTAATTGAAAGAAATTAGATCATGGTGGCATTTCTTTCTCCTCCATCTAGTTTTTTTTTTTTTTTTCCTTTCCAATCTCCCAGCAGAAGTTGATGTAAGAAGAGAAAATATTTGCCGGTCGATACAACAGGCAGTGGAATCTTTCCACTTTTGTGCAGATGGAAGCTAACTTAATCTGGTTCATATGTTCTAAGAACATCTTAAAATAAAAACTGGAGGCTGATTTGCACCCAGAAGAACTGTGTATAAAGCTGAAGGAGGCAAGCAATTTAAATTTCCAATATGTCACTGCAATTTTGTCTTCATTCCAAAGGGGTAATAATGCCACCATTTTTCACTTCGTCCTTTGATCCCTTTTGAAACTCACACCTATATTTCGAATATTACATCTGACCTAATTATTTCAAGAACACTGAAGTTGCTTTAAAAAAATCAATTACAATACCCAGTATGTTTTGTTTCTACTTACAAATTCATTATTGAAACTTGCTGTCAGAATTCATAGCAGCAGAGTTTCCAGTTATAATACATGTATGACATCTGTTATTTTCTCTTGTAAGTGGAGTCCTTGGAGCACTCTGGAAAACTTGGTTATGAAAATACACAGTAACCATTTTAGCATCATCCTACATAACAGGACAATGCTTATCTAATTATTGCCTTTATACCTTTATGGAGTTTTAAATTCATATTCTACCCCTATTTATATAATTATTTTTTTTTCCAGGAGAAAACAGAAAAGCCAAGCACTAAATTTTACTGAAATGTTCTGTTAAGGTGTCAGGTCCTCTATTTACTGCTCTGTAACTGTTTGGCATGTTTACCATGATAGCAAAGAAAAAAAAAAGTAGGGGGTGGGGGTGGATGGGTGGGAAGGACATGCTAAAAATAAATTTGTTTTGTATTATTTCAACTCAGTAATCAAAGCTCCACAAAGGTCAGTGCCATGTAGGTCTTATTCACAAATTTACTCCCAGATTTTAGCCCAAAGACTATTGCCTAGTAGGTGCCCAGTAAATCTCCATTGAAAGGAAGAGGGGCACCTGGGTGGCTCAGTTGGTTAAGCCACTGACTTCAGCTCAGGTTATGATCTCGTGTCAGGTCAGACCTAGCCCGGTGTCAGACTCTGTGCTGACAGCTCAGAGCCCGGTGCTTGCTTTGGATTCTGTGTCTCCCTCCCTCTCTACCCTTCCCCCACTCATGCTCTGTCTGTCTCTCTCAAAAATAAATAAACATTTAAAAAATTTAAAAAAGAAAGGATGAAACTGTTACTTTTGGAAGCTAAGAACAAAGAAATAGAAGATTACACTTCGGTTAAAGGCCCCCAAGACCACACACAGTTTTGATGAGTCCCAGGACTCAGCATACAGTGGTTCTCATAGCCATGATTTATGACAGCAAAGGATCCAGAGCACAGTCAGAAAAGGCAAAGGCTCACAGGGTGAAGCCCTTAGGAAAGTGGGCACAAGCTTCCAAGAGCCCTCTCCCAGTGGAGTCACATGGGACTTGCTTGAATTCCCAGCGGCGAGTTGTAACAACATATGGAAAACATTGTCTATCAGGGAAGTTCATCAGACCCACAGCCCAGGGTTTTTACCAGGCGTTGGTCACAAAGGCATATGCTGCTGGGTAGGTACCAGAATTCCAAACTCACTGAAGAAAAGTCAGTGTGCAGCAGAAATCATACTGTTTGCATAAACAGTTTAGGCACAGTAAGAGAGGCTTATCAGTTCTAGGCATGGTGGAAAATCTTTTAATATCTCGTTTCTCAGAGGCCAGTCAAGGGCCAACATTGTAAGCAGTCTTTTCTAAGGATAGTGGTCTCAGGTCTGCTGCTGTTTTCTATACAGAGCTCATTTCAACTCACTGTGCAAATTTCAATGCTTGCCCGCCTTTCTATTTGGCTCCTATCTTCCAGTTTAACAGAGCCCTGTGGCAAATCCCATATAAATCCAATATCATTGATTATTAGCAAACATTTTAATACTAAGTTACATATCTAATGGTACACATTGCTCTTTGGTCCAAGTTGTGATGAGAACCATATTAAATAAAACAAAACAAATTTTAAAAGTCCTTTTCCCTGTTGGATTTCTGTACTGTTATGAATTATGTCGGTGGTGGTTCTGGGAGGGGTCATTTTTCCAATTCAGATTCATCTAAAAATGCAGAGTCATTATCTTATTAACATTTTGTCCTTAAAAAGCATTTGGGCTTTCTATACATTATTAGTGCCACAAATATTTGTTGAAAGAATAAATTTATGAATACATATTTACATATGCTCTTTGAAAGATAAATTTTGCTATTGGCTGAAATTTTAACACCAAAAATTCCCTGAAAAATACTGCTTTGCTGCTTCCTAGGTAACTTTTTCTGGTTAAGGACATATTTTTCCTTAATATTAATAAAAAAAAGAGTTTGCTTCAAATGGAAAATGTTTGTGTTTAAGAAAAGAGCTTGAATTTCCCAATTAAGGCAAACTGCCTTAGGCAATTTACCAATAGGTAAATAATAGGCAATAATCAATATGTTACCTTCTGGATTTCCAGAAATTTCAAGCACTAAATTTTAAATCATCTTTTTTAGGTTTATTTATTTATTTTGAGAAAGAGACAGTGTGAGTGGGGGAGGAACAGAGAAAGAGAGAGCAAGACAGAGACTCCCAAGCAGGCTCTGCACTGTCAGCACCGAGCCTGATGCAGGGCTCCAACTTGGGGAGATCATGACCAGAGCCAAAACCAAGAGTCGTGCGCTTAACCAACTGAGCCACCCAGGCCGCCGCCCCCCCCCCGCCCCCCCCCCCCCAAAGTTCCAAGCACTAAATTTTAGTAGGACCTGCCTTTGCCATGTAATCATGCAGGTCTTTCCAGGAAAAGGATGAGTATATTGCTTGATCCTTTGAACCTGGATTTAATCATATGGCTTTCTTTGGCAAACAAGATGTCATCAGTCATGATGCAAACAGAGCTTGAAAATTATTTGCAAGATTGAGTTTATGCTTTTGTGCTTCTGTCATTGCCAAGAAGAGGATGTTCCCGGGCTGGCCCACTGCTCCCAAGAGAAGGAAGAGAGACAAGTGGAAGGGATCTGAGTAACCCCATCCAAGCCCAGCTGACCCCCTGCCAGCTCCCACATGTGTACGAGAGCCAAACCAACATTACTGGGCCCACCAGCTGAGCCTGGCCTGGATCAGCTGAAATGCACTGACACATGAGACATAAATGTTGATTTGTGTATGCCACCTGACAGCTAAGAAAAGTCATGCAAAAGTTCATAGAGGCAAATTATAGGACACATTTTGCCAAACCACAACGGGGAAAGTTTTTAACAATACTAGAGGAAGCAGACTTAAAGCTGACGAGAGGAAGACCTCAAACATTTCCTAGAAATGGTATTTACATTTTTTAAAAGACTTCTTCTGGATCAGTTAAAAGTAAGACATAAATAGTTTGCAAGGGCTATTTGAAGATAAGGTTTGAGTCATTCTAAATAAGCCATTAAAAGTGAATTTGATGTCATTTTATATTCACAGTCTAGAGAAACCTGAACTCTTAGATCACTCTATTTTATTTCAAATTTTCATTAAATCTTGAACCAGTTTCAGTGTGCCACACACCAGCATGGCAGAGTGAACAGAAACAGAAAAGGTGGTAGACAGTTTCATTATGTGTGGTGAAGAATTCTCAAACTGGCCTGGAGTTTCACCAATAGGGGGGTGAGTAGTAGGAACAGAAATAAAAGTGAAACACATGAATCTGTAGATTCCTTTCACGTCTCTCTAATCAAGGGGAAATTAAAGGCAAAAAAGAGGAAAAAGGAAGTATTGGCTGTCTTATTATGGCCATAAGTTCTCAAAACACTAAAGGGCTTGCCCTGCTCAGACACACCTATCAGCTCACAATAATAAGGCAACCTGCTGTCATATGTGTATTCGTATAGGCTCTAAAGTGACTTCGGGTAAAGTGCTATCTGATTATATTAGTTAGGAGGAGCACTGCCTACTATAACAAATGAATCCCTAAATTTCAATGGCTCAAAACTGTAAATGTTCTCTTTACATAATAGTCCAACGTGGGAAGCTTTGTCTGTATCGTTCTTCAAGGATCCAGGCTCTGTCCATCTTGTGACTGCTCCCTTCTGGCTTGGGAGTCTCCTGCAACCAGCCAAGACACAGGAAAGAAACAGTGAAGGAAGTACACTTGCTTCTTTAAAGGACTAGATGACGAGTCACACTTCCTCTGATATTCCATTGACAAGAGTTAGTCACGTGGACACAAAGAGGCACAAAGGAGGGTACGAGGTATAGTTTCAGGCTGTACAGCAGCCTGCTACCAACAACTTCACACAAGGGAGGTTATGTGGTTAACTAGCCATTCTCGCCATGCTGACACAACTGTGCTCTGCCCAGGGAGACCAGTCCGGGCCTTCAATATAGCAAGAGCTCAGACCACATGGGTGGCTCAGTCAGTGAAGTATCTGACTTTGGCTGTCCGTGAGTTGGAGCCCCATGGCAGGCCCTGTGCTGACAGCTCAAAGCCTGGAGCCTGGTTCAGATTCTGTGCCTCCCTCTTTCTCTGCCCCTCCCACATTCACACTCTGTCTCTCAAAAATAAATACTAAAAAAAATATTAAGAAGTATAGCAAGAGCTTAGAGCATAGTCACAGAATAACTGAATTAATGAACTGTCTGGACTCATGTAGTCATTTTTGCCCTATAGCGTCCTTCTAGCTATTATTATTGTTTATTAGCTCTCACTGAGTAATCGCTTCATGCCAATGGCTACGCTTATTAAGTGGCTCTGTGAGATAGGTATTACCACTGTACTTGTTTTAGCAGATGAGGAAACTAAGGTTCAGGAGAAGTCAAGTAACTTGCCTAAGGTCATTAGGTGTTGGGATCAACATTCAAGCCTAAGTCTGTCTAACTCCAACTAAAACATTTAAAGGCACTGAGTGGCTCCTTCTCACTTTGAGCTCAATCATTTGCTGATTTACAATGTAACATTATCCATGTGTGGACATGTCTTTTCCAGTTACCGCAAGTACTCGGAGGAAATAATCTAAGCCTTTGATGAATTTTTCCCCCTGGGTCACGCCTACCCCACAACTAAGGTAAGCTTAATCTTATAATAATCTATTTTGAAATATGGAAAAATAAAAAGGTGAATCATTCATTTCAAGTTGCATATTCACTGTATGTGAAGTATATATAATGATATACATTATATATATAATCTATAACAGTGTACATGTAATAGTATGTATAACAGTAAGTAAATACTGTTAAGACAAATCAAATTCTCACATATTTTCCTGCTCCATGGCCTGGTTTCAAATTAGCATTTAGAAAAAAAATGGAAAACATAAAGTGAGATAAGATTTCTGTTCTATTTTTGGGAGAGAACGAGTTCTGAGTGACCCAGGGTAATATGCTAAAAATGAATCATTAATATAAAGCAGGCTTAACTACAATCTGAATATACACCTTAAACATCAAAATTATAGGTACTGCCTGAATCCATCATCAATAAATTGTGTGCATAGTTTTTAGCCCCAAAATTTAGGAGAGCAAATAGTGAAATTTCTTCAGTTACCTCCTTGAGAAACAGTATCTTTCTTTAAAAAGAAAACAGATTGGGATGTTTGCATGGCTCAGTCAGTTAAGCATCTGACTTCAACTCAGGTCATGATCTCACGGCTGGTGAGTTCAAGCCCCACGTCGGGCTCTGTGCTGTCAGCACAGAGTCTGGTTCGGATTCTGTGTCTCCCTCTCTCTCTGCCCCTCCCTGACTCACACTATGTCTGTCTCTCCCTCAAGAACAAACATTAGAAAAAAAAATTTTTTTAAGAAAACAGATCATTTTGATTTTTTAAAAAAAGGGTGCTAAATTATTTCTACTGAATTAAAAAGAATTTAATTCGGGGCAGCAGGGTGGCTCAGTCAGCTAAGCATTTGACTTTGACTCAGGTCATGATCTCATGGCTTGTGAGTATGAGCCCCATGTTGGGCTTTGTGCTGAGAGCTCGGAGCCTGGAGCCTGCTTCAGATTCTATGTCTCCCTCTCTTTCTCTGCCTCTCCCCTGCTCACTCTCTGTCTCTCAAAAATAAAGAAATGTTAAAAATATTTTTTAAGTATTTATTTCAAGCAACTAATAGCTTTTTATATTGAAGGTAGTGATCAGATTTTCCCCTCTTTATTCAAAAACTGAATAAAATGTTAAAGCCTTAGATTGCGGCTGGAGAAATCCTGAGTAACTAAACATTCATAAAAATGCAGTATTAAATACTTTGTGGGATCAGGTTTAAGCAGATGGACTCCTTTATCTATAACAGTTTAAAACAACTTATTCCTGGTTCTTGGGCTGGCAATTTCCTAACATTCAGTTTTACCAAGTATCTTCACAAAAATGATTTTTGAGATCAGTAGGTGGTTTACCATCATACAAAAACTGAATGAAAACAGAATCTATGATTTGTGTTCACCATATCAGTTGTTAATTCATATTAGGCACAACATTGCACAAACCAACAAAAACATAAGCCTTCTGGATCCCTCTCTCTGACAATGTTTAATGAGGGTTGGGTGACCCTCTTCCCTTGGAGCTATGCTATCTGTGGCTTCTAAGGCAGCAAAGACAGGAAGGGACAGATAGGCAGGAGGGATATCCTCTTAGCTGTCTTGACTCCCCACTGACACATGTCTCTCTTCTGGCGACAGCCCATTGGCCAAAACTAGTCACAGGATGCCCCAACTAACTACAAGAAAGACTGAGAAATGTAGGGGAACTGAGGAGATTTTGATGAGCACTGTTTCTGCTACATTTACAGCAAAAACAGGCACCCAACCTTCCTGAGAGCCATTCTAGAAGTTTTCCCATGGATTCTAATCCCAGGCAAAGTATACTTACTGAGCTCAAAAAATTATCTGTGGCTTTTTTGAGCTGTGTTTATCAGGGTTATCATTAAATGAAAAGATAATTCTGATAGAATCATGATGGTGACGTCATCCTAACATTCTCAATCTTGTGACTCTGAGTTTGAATTTCTTATTGTTGACACATGGAATTTTTTTTATAAGCTTCAAGTGACTCACAGCTGAAAGTGGGTTACCTGAAGCCTCCTGATTTAGTAGGAATGTATAGTAGCTGGAGTAGATATGTTTAGTAGCAGGAGCATGTATGATTTAGTAAGATTTTTCTCATAAGGAATGATATTTTTTTTCTCTTTGGGTATGAATTCTGTTTCTTAGTTTCTACAACAAAACCAAAGCAGCTTGCAACCAAAAGCTTTCTCTGTACACACACTGCAGTTTTGTTTTTTTAAACACTTACTGAAAACTCAACATAGAATAAAAGTGGTAACGTAGCCACCTGGTTTTCTTTTCTTTAATAATATGGATCATGCAGCATGCATTATAATACCAGAGAGAATTTTTTCCACTTTTTTAAAGTTTCTAAAATTCATGCCATGCAAGGTAGAATGCTATTTTCTAATCCTCATTCCTAAGAAAATTGTGAGAGCAGAGGATCATATGTCATAATAATTTGGGCTTATCATTCATCATGGATGTCTCACGTGCTTTATAAACAAAATGCTATTTTTGGAAAGCAAACAGATTTCCCCAAACTTTTCTCACATTGATTAGTAAAGATGTATATATAAGGGAGTTTTGAAATTCTTCCAAATCCTCTCATATGTTATCCACCCTTCATTATGAAGGTATATGACCCATTACTTATATGTTATTAGTGGATAAGAGGGGTTATTTTATTTTATTTTTTTATAAAGGCTGCTGCTTTTTTTTTTCAATGTTTATTTGAGAGAGCATGCAAGTGGGGGGAGGGGTACCAAGCAGGCTCCACGCTGACAGCGGGTGTGGGGCTTGATCTCGAGAACCATGAAACATAAAATCATGACCTGAGTCAGACGCTTAACTCACTGAGCCACCCAAGCGCCCCATCCCATTAGGAGGGGTTATTTTAACCTGGTCCTCCAGTATGGGCTCTGGAGAAAATATTGTAATCATTCACCTAAACCAAATTATTGCAAGCATTCCTTACCATGAAATTATTTTATCAGGAGTTTTATTAGAATAGTACGTTGTGGGGGCGCCTGGGTGGCGTAGTCGGTTAAGCGTCCGACTTCAGCCAGGTCACGATCTCGCGGTCCGGGAGTTCGAGCCCCGCGTCAGGCTCTGGGCTGATGGCTCAGAGCCTGGAGCCTGTTTCTGATTCTGTGTCTCCCTCTCTCTCTGCCCCTCCCCCATTCATGCTCTGTCTCTCTCTGTCCGAAAAATAAATAAACGTTGAAAAAAAAAAAAAATTAAAAAAAAAAAAAAAAAAAGAATAGTACGTTGTGCCTTAACTAACGCTTGTTTTCTCTTTCAAATACCACGTGGTATTATGTATAGTCACATAATGACCTCAGAAACTTCCACTTATCTATTATTTGAAGCCTGTATCCCCTAGACACTAAGGAGAGGGTCCAGGAATTTTGATATCCTGTATTTAATTTATGCCTATAAGAAGACGCTGCCTGCCTGGTTAGAGGAAGTTAGAAAATGAGAATCCCACTGAAGAGAAAAGGTCATTTGAAACGGTTCATGGCAGGTAGCATTCAGCATATAAAAAACCCTCTCTTCTTAACATCCAAAATAATAGTTGGTGAACTTTTGGCATTTATTGGTTACAAAAATATATTACTACAGAATTTTTAAATATTTTGTAAGAAAGTAAATATCATTTATTAGTAACAAAAATATATTATTGCAGAATTTTTAAATACGTAAAATTATAAGAGACGTATTAGTGAGATTCAATCATACACACAGTTTCCTCAAAGAATTAAAAGCATGAAAAAGTAAAGGAGAAAAATAATTGTTAGAATTAGCAATTCTTGGGGTGCCTGGGTGGTTCAGTCAGTTAAGCATCTAATTCTTGATTTTGGCTCAGGTCATGGTCTCACAGTTTGTGGATTTGAGCCCCATATCAGGCTCTGTGCTGACAGCATGCAGAGCCTGCTTGATATTCTCTGTCTCCCACTCTCTCTGCCCCTCTCCTGCTTGTTCTCCATCTATCTTTCTCTCTCTCAAAATAAATAAGTAAGCATTAAAAAAAAAAGAATTGGTGATTCTCCTCCCTCTTGCCACTCAGCATATCATCCTAAAACTGAAGATACTCTTTCTGGGGCACCTGGGGGGCCCACTTGGTTACGTGTCTGATACTTGGTTTCAGCTCAGGTCATGATCTCATGGTTCATAAGATCGAGCCCCATGGGGGGCTCTGCAGTGATAGTGGAGAGCCTGCTGGGGATTCTCTCTCTCCCTCTCTCTGCACCTCTCCCACCAACATGAGCAAGGGTTCTCTCTCTCTCTCAAAATAAATGAACAAACATTAAAAGAAAAGAAGACACCCTGTCCTTGGTATCAGTCCCTAGTGGTTTTAGTATGAGCATCTTATCACCCTGACAGTGATTCTAGTGAAGGTTAGGAACTTGCATACAATATGATTCCTGAACACCCACCCAAACCTTCATCTATTCCTCAAACAACAAGATAAAAATGGAGGAAAAACTCCTCATGTTGGGCTTAGTAAGAGGCAATATCCCTGTACAGTGTACAGAAATTTACTGAATTGTCAAAGGTAATTGAACAATGCCTAATTTTCACTTTACTAATTTAAGAATTTGAGCATCTGACAAGTTCTGATTGATACCATGTAATTATCACAATAGGATCCATATCCACATCATTATTGCCTGTCAGTGGGCCAAGAGTTTGTGGACACCTTGCAGATGTCCTGAGGGTTTCTGCAGAAGATAACCAACACTGTGAGAAATGAATCCAGAGGTTAATGCTCAAAAAGCCCCAAAATCAACTGACCGAACTTGTTTAAAACAGATTGCTCAATATTCAGTCACCTTCTTAGCAACCCTAATCAATAACATACTAACAGGCACATTCACCTCTACATGGACAAGGTTCATAAACCAAAATGAAGATTATTCTTTGATTTAGTCAGTGTCAACAAACAGCATATGGGTTACTCACGACTAGTATGCAAGCTTTGGAGTAAGAGGCATTATACACTTGGTATTTGAGAGTTAAATTTGACAAACTTTTTGTTTGCCAAACTCTCTGTAAAGGGACAGATAATCAATATTTCAGGCTTTGTGGGGCAGATGGCTTCTGTTGTTGTAGTACAAAAGCAGCCATAGACAATACATACATGGATGGCTATGGCTGTATTCTAAAAAGCTTTCTGCAAAAATAGGCAACAGGCCAGACTTGGCCTGGGGGCTGTGGTGTGCCAATCCTGGGTCACAGCAGGCTCTGGAAGGTGCCTTCTACGTCCTTAGAACACAACACAAAACCTAAGCAGCAATTCCTGCTGCTCTAGGGAAAAGAAACATGATGGGCGGAGGATAGGAGATAGAAATACGCTTCCCATCATGTACCTTTTATAATCTTGAATTCTGTCAAGTATGCCACATTTAAACAAAAGATGCATTTATCTTCGGAAAGTATCCTTCCCATGTAGCAGTCAACTTTTCAAGGAATCCATTTAATCTCCTATAGAGCAGGGGTGTAACATCTCCTCTCTTTCTTCCACTGAGCAATTAAGGAAATAAAATCAAACTCTGTACGCAAATACGTTTTATATCTAGCTAAAGCTCCACCTAAATATACAGTGTATTTTCATTATTTTATAACTGTTGCTTTGGGGAGATGGGACAGTTTAGCAACTAGAAGCCTAGGTATCAGAGCCAGATGGTTAAATACCAACCAGAGCATTTTCAAACAACTTGCTTTCTTATCAACTGTGTGTTCAAATTGAAGCCCATTTCAAATCAATACTAGTCACAAAGTAATTCAGACAACAAATCTGGCATCTTGAAAACTGGTACATAGAAATAAAAGTCCTAACTGAGACCCACACTTTAATGATTCATTGTATTATATTCTTAAATCTATATAATTTACTAGGAAAAAAACTGCGATAAGAAACATGTCTTCCTTTTATCTAGTTTTTTAAACTTTCCTAGTCAATTCTGGTATCAATCAGCCTTCAACGCAGTCCCATTGACATTTATAGTTTCTATAAATGTTGTACGATTGGAAATTATCAAGATCAGAATAATGACCTTAGGCACATGGAAATCCTCAAGGACTAAGTAATATTTAATTAAATCAGGTCAAATATATTAGGATAAAGCATGAAAATGAAAAAAAAAACTATTTTAAAATCATTTTCAACAACAAATCTTAAAACTGAAAGACATTTCAGGTTAAACGACTTTAAACAATTCATTTGCATTAAATGTGGATTTAGTGAGATTTATTTCAGAGGAAAATTTAAAAGATTTTTGGAGTATGCCCTCTCTAGCTATTGTTTATAGTTGCCGGAATGGGTAAGTTAAGAGACAGAGTCATTTTAGGAGACATGAAGAAAGACAAGTGAGTCAACATAATGGAATAAAGCACTCACTGTTTAAATGAAACAATAGTACAGTGTGAGATGTGAACAAACATTGATTAGTCATTGGAAAAAGAGAGACTATTTAATAGCATTGGAACCGGCTAGAAAGTTGGAAAAAAATTCCTCACTTTGTTAAGGATACAGAATTCACCAAGTAATGAAAGGCGGATGTGAAATGGAGTCTTTGGGGTGTTTTTTCTTTTGAATCCAATATTGAAGTGGAAGATGCCATTTATGTCACTGAGTCTTAGACCCTAAGGTAAGGCAACTATGAGCATAACTATAGGTATGCATGATTCTGAACTTGAGAAGTAATAACCTGGATGGGGAAATGGATTCTGAATAGCAAATTCTGTAGGCGGCCAAAGATAAAAGACTTTCCTGTTGACAAACAGAGGCAGTAAAGCAAAGAGCTGCTTCATCAATGTGAGAGCTAATTAAATCTTTGGGAAGTTGTTCCAAGGCATGGAAGATAGAAAGCAAATATCAGGGGTAATGGTTTAAGAGGAGTGCCTTAAGGATGAAGGAAATAACCTAAATGAAAACTTCTTGGGGGGAAAAATGGAAAACAAATAGCCACCGAAGTGGCACACATTCTCGCTGAAGTAGTTGGTGTTAGAAATGGAGAATGACACCGGGCGTTTCTACTAATCAATTGCCAAAATAATAACTGAGGCATCCGTATTCCAGAGATGAAATTCCTGAAACCAAATACGGTTCTAGAACTTATCTCAGGAGGGACAAGAGTCTGCTGAAGTGGCCTCACTAGTGCCAAGCGTGGGAAAAGCGATAGCTATTTGGGCCTTCTTGCTAAGTAAAAAAAATAAATAAATAAACAATTAAAAAATAAAAATTACTGAATCGAAACCAGGTATAATAGGGGATGCTTATTTCAGATGAGAAAAGAAATCACAACCAGCTAATCAAGAATGTTAATAATATGACAAACACACAAAATCCAGGGGGAAAAACTCCCAAAATATTTAGTTAATATTTGGACACAAATTTGACCCTGTATTTGGGTGACAATGCCAATGACACCAGCAGAAGTTCCTTGGAGTCTTCCTAAGCCAGGACGGCTAGCCATAGTTTCGTAGAACTGACTGTGTGCCATATACACCCAAGCTAAGTGTTTCATCCAACTTAATCTCCTTTAGCAGATCCCACATACCGTCATGGCCAAGGTCACTCAACAGGAGGGGAAATGTGACAGAAGGCAAATCAGAGGAGGTCGATAGTAGTCTCGAACAACTGAAGTCAAAATGTCTTATTTTTGCAAATTTTACAAACGCACATTATGGTGAACACATTCTAAGACTCCTCCCAGAATCTTATGAAGAGCCCATGTAAGCAAGGAGTCCAGCAACTCCATCATCGTCAGAGTGAATTTGCTTCTACACAACTACTGGTGCTTCTCAGCTACACATAGGCTATCACCTGTAGGAGGCAGAAACGGTGTGGACCAGCAAAGTGTAAGAAACTGACATTAAGTTTTAATTCTAATTTAAGGGCCTGAGTGTAAGTGTTTGATTACTGAGGCGTCTATTTCAAAGAGACCCATTCTGAATAAATATATTGCTAGGTGTATGAGACAGCTACCAGCTAAACAACTAAGTAAGAAATCAAGCTGGCCCACCCAGGAAGATCCCCTCATAGAAAGCCCTGGATAACAAAGATCACTGACCACTTGAGTGACCCCACTTTTCCCTTCTCATGCCCCAAATCTCTCTGTTTTCAATTCACCAAAAAAGATTAAACCTGTGGAACCCTAGGCACCCACCCTAGGACCCAATAAAGGCAGAACATAGGTTCTGCTCCGGCTCTCCCCTTCTCTGTAATCCGGCTATGTGGTCCCTGGACAGATGCGGTATCTGCAAGGACCAATGTTCCTGATGGTTGTTGCTGAGATGTATGTTACAATCACAAGTAAGAACCATAGGGACCAGTCCAGGTACAACACTGGTTCAGGTCAGTTAGATAAACGTCTGTGGGGACTCACCACAAGTAGTAAAGGCGCAGGTGAGTGCCTCAGACATTCTTTTTTTTTTTTAATGTTTATTTATTTTTGAAACAAAGAGTGCAAGCAGGGGAGGGGCAAAGAGAGAGGTGGACAGAGGATCTAAAGTGGATTATGAGCTCACAGCAGTGAGCCGGATGTGAGGCTCCAACTCACAAACCGCGAGACTGTGCCCTGAGTCAAAATCATGATGGGTTCACTTAACCCACTGAGCCACCCAGGCACCCTCTCAGGCATTCTTAGCTTATAATATCACTATTGATAGGTTGAGGCTTCCACAAAATAGCCAGATGCCAGATTTTCATAAAAATGATTAGGAAGTTGCAATGCAATTTACTGTGAACTATTCTGTTTCTACTTTACACTTGTAAAGCTTCTCCAAGATGAGAACACTAACACATACTTACAATTATTGAAGGGAAAGTTTTTCTTGTTTATTTCTCTGAAGATTCCAGATTCTTTCCCAGAACAATTAATGGGACTTCAGTTCCAAAAGATTTAGAATTCCTAGGCTACATGGTATGATCTGAAGGATGGTGTTAGACGGTTCTTTGCTCGAGAAAAATCTACCCAGGAAGGGCATTTAACTTCTCTGAGGCACTTATTATTTAGAATAAAAGAGAATGATTCAAGGCCACTCCCCTAGTTAAAATTTAAATCGCTCTCTAGCAGAGACTAAGAAATTTGGCCACATTATTATCAATTAGAAAACTCATCAGGAATCAGTATATTAGATCAGAGAGTTACCAACCATATATCTGAGAGAATATTACCCAGGAAAGTTATGTTCTGAAGTTCTGAGGCAGAACAAGGTAATGAATACAGATGAAAGAAATGCTCTCTTCCAAAAAGGGTTTCTGCCTCTAGAGGACAAACCATAATTGGGCTTTGAGTGAAAAGTGGGCAAGAGAAGCACAGGGGCACCTAGAATACCTGAAGAGGTAAGACAGGTGGAGAAGGAAGAAGTTGAAGGAAGTCAAAGTTAAACCTTTTTTTTTTTAATTATTGTGTCCTCTTGCCAAGGGCTTCCTCTGCCCTTAGCTCCTGACCATGACCAGGTCTGTACATATAATGTCATAGGATTAAAGCTGTGTGTGTAACTAAAGAGTTCAACAGTAAGTTCTAGTGAGTGACAGAAGACCCCTTTTCATGCCAGACACTTCAGTAAGGGGAAGTTTGATGAAGGGCTTTTCAGGTGACAATGTTATGGCAGCATTTCCCAAAAGGAAGTGCATGTACTACCATTGATAGGTGAGATGATAGGACTTTAGTGGACCTTTTTTTGAATGCTTTTTTTTTGTGTTATACTTATCCTGATGCAGTAAAGAAAAAATTTTATCTAGCCGGTGAGTTTAGAAATTACAAAGTTCCCCTTTTGCATTATTTCCATAACAGAAGAAGTGGGTCAATTTAGAAAGAAAAGGATAAATAACAATAGTGTGAACAGACGATACTTAGATGCAACACAAATTATCAAGGTGGACTGAGAATAATGCAACCTGGCAAATAAAGTCATATATAAGTCTGTCCTTTCTCAGGAGTGGAGACTTTGCAAGACTGTAGAGATAGAACACATTTTGCATTAAAGGAGACCTATATCTCAAATTCCTAAAATGTTAACAAGTAAAAATAGTTAGAAATTCCAAAATGCTGTTACATTCTTTAACTTTTAAATGCGAGCAGGAGTCATACATACTTTTTTTTTTTTTTTTTTTTTTTTTTTTTAACCTAAGAGGAGCTTGAGGTATGGAGTTAAGTGGGTTAATCTCAAAGGTGTGAAGGGCCATGTTAAGGTTTCAACACAGGCATATTCCCTTCAAATTCCATAGTAACAATTATTCTAGCAACTAATTCAAGATGACATTTTGGTAAAAATTGTTGTTTTTTTGTGTTTTGTTTGTTTTTTGAGAGAGAGAGAGCATGCAAGTTGGAAAGAGGGGCAGAGGGAGAGAGAGAGAATCCAAAGCAGGCTCCATGCCTATAGCAGAGCCCATCTTGAAGTGTGATCCCAAGACCCTGGGATCATGACCTGGGCCCAAATCAAAAGTCTGATGCTCAAATGACAGACCTACTCAGACACTCCCATTTTGGTAAAACGTGTCAAGGCAGAGAATCAGTATGGTTAGCAAAATGGTAAAAGTCTCAGGTACAATGGGCATGTTTACTTCATTATCTATTCCCGATTAAAATTTGACCAAGTATTGGAGGAGAATTGTTAACACTGGATCTGCACAGCAGTCATGATGTTCAACCAGAAAAATATGGTGAAAATGATATATACACCAAAAAATAGACATGCATACATGTATGTATTTATGTATGCACACATACAGACACATCCATTATATGCATGTATGACATGGAGTTTTTGGATAAAAATGGGAATTATGCTACATGTTCTGATATATAATGAGAGGTCTGAAGCCTTATTTTCTGGATTCAAATCCCTTATCAGCTATGTGACTTTGGATGAGATTTTCAACCTCTGTAAGCTTCAGTTTCCTTGAAACAGTAAGAAGAATAGTAGCTACCTTGTAGGGTTGCTTCAAGGATAAAAATAATGTTAATATAATAAATGCACTGAAAACTGAGTCTAGGAAATTATAAATTATAAATGACATTATATATGTCTGTGACATTATTATCCATTTTTTAAAGTATTCATTTTTAATGTTTATTTTTGAGAAAGAGAGGGAAAGAGAAAGAGAGATCATGAGTGGGGGAGGGGCATAGAAAGGGGAACAATGGATCCAAAGCAGACCCTGCTCAGCACAGAGCCCAGTGTGGTGCTCAAATTCACAAACTGTAAGGTGATGACCCAAACGGAAACAAAGATTCATATGCTTAACCAAATGAGCCATCCAGGTGCCCCTATCATTATTGATATGATGGTACAATTTAAAATATAAATAAATTCAATGGAATACTCCTTGGCAATGAGAAAGAATGAGATATGGCCTTTTGTAGCAACATGGATGGAACTGGAGAGTGTTATGCTAAGTGAAATAAGTCATACAGAGAAAGACAGATGCCGTATGTTTTCACTCTTATGTGAATCCTGAGAAACTTAACAGAAGACCATGGGGGAGGGGAGGGGAAAAAAAAGGTAAAGAGGGAGGGAGCCAAAGCATAAGAGACTCTTAAAAACTGAGAATAAGCTGAGGGTTGATGGGGGGTGAGAGGGAGGGGAAAGTGGGTGATGGGCATTGAGGAGGGCACCTGTTGGGATGAGTACTGGGTATTGTATGGAAACCAATTTGACAATAAAATTCATATTTAAAAATAAATAAAATAAAATAAAATACAATAAAATAAAATAAAATACACATAAATTGGGGCACTTGGGTGGCTCAGTCAGTTGGGCATCCAATGTTAGCTCAGGTCATGATCTCAGGTTTGTGGGTTTGAGCCCTACATCAGGCTCTATGCTGACAGCCCAGAGCCTGGAGCCTGCTTCAGATTGTGTCTCCATCTTTCTCTGCCCTCCCCTGCTCATACTCTGTCTCTGTCTCTGTCTCTCAGAAATAAATACACATTAAAAAATATGCACAGAAGTCTCACTCTTATTTGACACAATAGTTAATCTGTTTTGATCACGGATTTATGTATTAAATAGAAAATTAAAATTATTTTCACACCAGCAGTTGGCCCAAAAGTGTAAGATACTTGAAATAGTTTTAATAATAAGGGCACTGACTATTTAAAGGAGACCCAAGCCTGACAATTTGCCATAGCTATAGTCGCTAAGGAAGTAAATGCTCTATTTTGCTTGCAATCTTTCTGATATTTGCCCAGTAGATTCTCCAGTTTATTTATATATTTTTAAATTTCTTAATGTTTATTTATTTTTGAGAAAGGGAGTGGGGAAGGGCAGGGAGAGAATCTGAAGCAGGGTCCAGGCTCTGAGCTGTCAGAACAGAGCCCAACATGGGGCTCGAACTCATGAGCTGTGAGATCATGACCTGAGCCAAAGCCGGAGGCTTAACTGACTGAGCCACAAAGGCACGCACCGCCCCCCCCCTTAATTAACTTGGACTAGAATGTAAGTGCTACACAAGGGTGAGGAGGGGCAATGGAAGGGGCGACTAGCTCAGTTTTGGATGAAGTGAGTTCAAATCCTAAAGGATGACGAAGACTTTGCCAGCTGACATGGCAGAGAGAGAGGCAGCCTGTGTCCTGGCAGATACCCACAGGCTACAAATGCCCGGAGCTGAGAAAACACTGCTTCTTCATGGAACTGCATGCTTTCTAGTATAGTGTGAGTTTAAATTATAAGATGAGGGAGCTTGAGAGACTGAGCCCACTGAAGTTATAATAGGGCCTGTGTGCCATGCTAGGGATTTCAGACTTTATCCTGAGAAAAGTTGGGAGCAACTGGAGAGCTTTAAACTGGGGAATTAGACAGTCACTTCTGCTAAGAGGCCACCAGCATCTATGTGATAGGAATTCTTAATCCAGAGTCCTGAACACTGCCTGAAATTCAGTGGGTCTGTGAACGGGGGTGGCCAAAGGGAAAAAAGTAACATATTTGTTTTTACTAAGCAATGTAATGTGGTCATAAAGCAGCACATAATTCTACATTAAAAATTTGTTTACAACATATGCAACTGTTTTAATAAAATTGGTTTTCTCTGTAATCCTATGCATTTTAGTTAATGCTTTTAAAAACATCTTTCTGGGGCACCTGGGTGGTGCAGTCGGTTAAGCCCGACTTCAGCCAGGTCACGATCTCGCGGTCCGGGAGTTCGAGCCCCGCGTCGGGCTCTGGGCTGATGGCTCAGAGCCTGGAGCCTGTTTCCGATTCTGTGTCTCCCTCTCTCTCTGCCCCTCCCCCGTTCAAGCTCTGTCTCTCTCTGTCCCAAAAATAAATAAACGTTGAAAAAAAATTAAAAAAAAAAAAAACATCTTTCTGAGAAGGGGTCCATGGGCTTCATCAGGTTGCCACAGGGGTCTATGGCACAGAATCCCCAAAGAAAGATTACACACGCATACAGACTCTTGACAAGGTTTTTATGGTATGGTCGGGGAAGTAGCCAAGAATTCAAGAACAAACCACAGATCCCGACAAGGTAATAATTAAACTGACTTAATTAGAAACTCCAAATACTGATAGCTCTAGTACTTCCCTGTGTTTTCTAGCAAAAAAAGCTGAAAATATTAGGGTGTCTCTTTCAATACCAATCATCTGGCAACCTTATAGACACTATCCCTGCATATTACTTCTGGTTGATTGTGTACACACATAATAATCCCACAGTGGATGTTTATTAGGGATGTCTCTCCAGATCCATCCCCCTCCTTCTGGCAACAGCAACCAATGAATGGACATATTCCTTATGTTTTCAGTAAGTACGGTCTTGGGAGTTTTCACTCCCACCAACCTATATAACAAGGCTACATCAATCACCATATCACACCTCCTCAATCCCATGACCTAACTTTGTCCAATTGCATTAACTCTCAAGATTTTATAGGAAGTAGCTGACAAGATTCTAGTCATTTCTACAGTATAAGAACCTGAGAGGCTTTGAAAATGTAGCTCCTGCAACCACTTTTCCATCACAGCAGGGAGGCTGGCATCAGAGGAAGAAGTCCACACGCAGACCACAGAGGCAAGAAATAGGACAAAGTTCTGCTGACCCCATATGATCCCTGAAGACAGAGCTAACACTGGACTTTTTAAATTCATAAGCCCAGTGGTTTTCTTTTTTTTTTTTTTAATTTTTTGAATGTTTATTTATTTTTGAGAGAGAGAGACAGAGTGTGAGTGGGGGAGGGGCAGAGAGAGAGAGGGACACACAGAATCTGAAGCAGGCTCCAGGCTCTGAGCTGCCAGCATGGAGCCCAAAGTGCAGCAAGAACCCATAAACCATGAGAGAATGACCTGAGCTGAAGTCGGATGATTAACTGACTGAGCCACCCAGACGCCCCTTCTTTTTTTATTATTAATAAAATTAGGGTGGTTTGAAATTTTATTAGTAGGTATAAAGGATCCTAACAGAAATACCCAAAGCTCATGTGCTTGGTGAAAAATTTCTGTGTGGTCCATAGCATAACGTGGATTCATTGCTCAATTCATTTGTGGTTGCATCAAGTTATAGTTGTCACAATCATGCCTTTGGTGCCCATGTTGTGTTGATGGCATTTCCTAAGCAAAAGTGTGTCAAGTGTATTCTATGAACCACATGCAGCAGGATCCCACAACATGTGACGAACAGCAGACATTCCTATAATCATAACCAAATGTATTAAATCTCCAGGGGAAAGGCTGAGGCCTTAAAATTTGCATTTTGCTCAGACACTTGGTGATTTTCACATACAGAAAGATCTGAGAACCCTCTTCCTTTACTAAGGCTACAGAGAACAAGGAGAATTACATCATCAGGGTTTCTGGTCTGGTACAGTGTAAATTCTTCACTAGGTGTTTTTGTATTTTTCACTGTAAAGTTTCATATTATTGGTTGGATGCTTTGTACTGGGATTTGTTGCACTCAAATGGTCTCTTTGCCATAATTTCTATGACTTTGGTACAAAAGTATACTTCCAGGACTTGTTATCGATTCAGTTAAGAATAAATGGAGGGAGCCCTGAAAAATCTGCCTTTTAAATGTTTTTTATTTTTTTTATTTGAGAGAGAGAGTACACAAACAAGGGAGAGGGGCAGAGGGAGAACGAGAGAATCTCAAGCAGTTTCCACGCCCAGCACAGAGCCCAATGCAGGGGTCGATTCCACAACCCCAGGATCATAACCCAGGTTAAAATCAAGAGGTGGATGCTCAACCAACTGAGCCACCCAGGCATCCCAATCTGCCTTTTTTTAAGACAACTTTCCCAGGCAATTCTGATGCATTCTGACATTTAAGATCCATTGAACTGGAGAGATCAAGAGAAAAAAAAAACCCTGAATTCTAAGCAGAAGAGACGAGTGTTAAATCTGGAATCTTTGAATTCCTTTTTTACTTGGCCATCCAAGAGACATTTTCACTTTACTCTACTTGCTATAGGTTTTTCCTTTTTTTCATTATACGAAATCTTCACCCATATAGAGGTTGAGAATTCATGGTGCTCTCTGTACAGAACAACTCAAGCTACTTGCAAGCAACAACATTTTTTAATTAGGAGTATCCCTAAGGAAAAAACTTGTGCCTCTATCTCCTCACAGCCCAGTAGGGCTGAACACTTAATGAATTTTAGGATATTTTTAAAGTAGGAAGTTGAGCATACAATTGAAAAAGCGAAAACACTGCTACATTCGTCAAATAAACTCACCATGAGCTCTGAATTCCATTTCTGTTTCTCATTCAAAATTGAGTTTGAGTTATGCACACATTTTCAGAATAAGAGAACTATTATTTATTTCTTTTCAGATAGGGGTTTTGGCATCTTCTTCAAGCCAGCTGTAGAAATTGAGCCATGTATAAGTGAGCAGAAATGTTGCAGTATTTTATGAGGTTTTTTTTTTAATTGCCTTAGGTAGAAATGAGAACTTTTCCTACATTGTAAACTGTCCACTATTAAGGAGAGGAAACTGCATCTATAAAATGTTTTCCTTCTACCAAATGGACAGAGTTGCCTTAATTTGTTAATTTGAGGGGTAACCCCCTTTCACGTGTGCGTAGAAGACACAGATGGAAGGGAGGGGGAGAGAGAGAGGGCTTCCTCATCAGCTGCCCGTAGGTATTAAGAAGCTATAAAAACAATACATGTTACATAACGGTATCTTGCATTTCCTGTAATTAATAAATCTAAAGAGGGAAAAGTCATTTATATGGTATTTTCATTTCTTTTCATGGAAGTTTTATTATTTATTTTTGAGAGAGACAGAAAGAGACAGACAGAGAGCTCAAGCAGGGGGAGGGCAGAGAGAGAGGGGAACAGAGGATCTGAAACGGGCTCTGCGCTGACAGCAGCGAGACGGATGAGGGGCTCAAACTCACCAGCTGGAATCTGCAGTGACAGCAGCGAGCCCCATGTGGGTCTCAAACTCACAAGCTGCAAGATCATGGCCTGAGCCAAAGTCAGGTGCTTAAACAACTGAGCCATCCAGGCTCCTCTGTTTTCATGGAAGTATCTGTGCATTTAAAAAAAAAATGTTTATTCACAGGTAGCAACAATAAGACAAAAGGATCCAATCACTTCCCTTCTCCAAAACTAAGGCATTGTATCTGAACATTCTACAAGGTATATCAATTAACTTTAAAATCAATTTCCAAATCAACCCTCGGAAACAGAGCTGCCCAGAGGATTTCATTTCCAATTTATCTGACAAACAAGCAACCTGAACACATGAAATGCAGTGTGGGTGCCTCCTATTGCTTGATCAGAGTGGCCATCTATATAAAGTTTGACTCAACATTTGACTGAATCAGGGCAGATGGGTCCCTCAGTCAGTTAAAAGT
This sequence comes from Prionailurus viverrinus, assembly GCF_022837055.1. Taxonomy (NCBI): domain Eukaryota; kingdom Metazoa; phylum Chordata; class Mammalia; order Carnivora; family Felidae; genus Prionailurus; species Prionailurus viverrinus. The sequence continues at coordinate 40,726,651 of NC_062562.1, forward strand.
GTGACTCTTAATTTTGGCTCAGGTCACGATCTCACCATCGGGAGATAGAGCCCTGCATCAGGCTCTGCTCTGACGGCGCAGGGCCTGCTTAGGATTCTCGCTCTCCCTCTCTCTCTGCCCACCTCCACACCCTCCAGATAAATAAATACACTTAAATTTTTTTTTTACTGAATCAAGAGCTTTTACAGGCTTTTGTGTTGCCTTAATGGTTTAGATATCAAATAAAAACCACTAGGCATTTGTTCTCATCAGGGACTATTATAAATAGAAAATACTGTACATTTTTCTCAGCCTTCCACATCTGTTCCCAGTTCATGCATGGTTTTCAGCAAGGGGATCCGTGATGGCTTCATCATAGGAGGACTACTGTGAGTGATTTATGATTATAGGAACTTACATGAATGTGGGAGCAGGGGGTGGGGTGGGGGCAGGTCCATGCAAGGCTATAGCTTCTGCATCTGATTTGGGGCTTTGCTGGCTATGGTTCAGATGGGCTGTCCTCTGGCAGGGGAAGCTGGACATGAAGTGGGGCCCCAAGAATAAACTGAAATCTGGAAGGAGGAACTATAACCCACCAAGGCAAACAGCTCTCTTGATTTCATCAGGAATATCTGCTATGTGACAGGTATGTTACAAAGTACAGGTCCTCTGCCAATGGTAAACAATGCTTAGCGTGGTCTTTTTTCCCCTCAGCGATCAGAGACTGTGCTTCAGAATCCTTCTCAACACAGATATAGAGGCAGTTGTTTCCAATTAAATGCAGTTGATCAAAAAGAAGAAACCTATTGGCCACCTGTCCTGTCAACACAGCTTTCAAGTAAGGGAGGCCGGTTATAGGCCTCCCATACTCTCTTGATCTCAATCTTCATCGATTCTATGATTTAAAGGGCCTGTGGGGATAATTAATCATGATTTAAGACATTGCTTTTTGAGGGAAAAATGAATTTCAAGGTTCACTAACCATCTTATGAATTCATGCTTGGTAGATTCCCAAGAGCAAGTCTTTCATTAACAGCAGTAAAAATAAAACCTACTCTTTTGAAAATTATCTACATTTATTTTTATTTGCTCTAAATTTACAGGCTTCGAGCCTATGTAAACTTGTCCAAAAAAGTAACTATTAGATCTTGAGAAGAAGATCAAAGTGAAAAGGTGCCAAACTGGGCGTGACCTGGACACCGCCTTCCTCCAGCCTCCATGGAAACTGTTCTGTAAGTACTGATTTCATGTATCTCACTAGCTCATGGACTTTATTTTCTTTTTGCTCTTCATATTTACATTTAGCTTAAATCTGCTTTTCTCTAGATTTGCTCATTGGATCTGAATTCTGTCCTGTTGCTTCTCCTCCCTGTGTTCTTCCAGCTCTTACTTTTCCCTCAAACCTTCTCTGCAAGGGAGATCGATGAGTTTCTTTAAGAATCCTAGGGGCACCTGGGTGGCTCAGTTAGTGAAGCGTCCAACTTCGGCTCAGGTCATGATCTGTTTGTGAGTTTGAGCCCCGTGTCAGGCTCTGCGCTGACAGCTCGGATCTTGGAGCCCGGAGCCTGTTTTGGATTCTGTATCTCTCTCTCTCTCTGCTCCTCCCCCACTCATGCTCTGTGTCTCTCTCTCCTTCAAAAATAAATGAAAACATAAAAAAAAAATTTAAAAAAAAAGAATCCCTGTCCTACCACATAACATTATTTTTCACACATTGGTACTCTGGTTGTTCTTGACTGGTCTTACCCAGAAGCATTCTGGTTTATTCATACTTCTTTCAGAGTTGAGACTCTTACCACACTCAGCTCAGAAATGACTCAGAGTATCAGAGGACTCGTAGAATTACGCTTCTGTGGCAGCCTTAGAATTAAAAGCAAATTCCTTCTCTCTCCCTTTCATTTTGTATCCGTATCTTACTACTTCCTCGTATTGATCTTGTGGTCATTTACACTCTTTAAGATTTCCCACACAAGGTGGTTTAACTCATTGTGTTGTCCCTGTAACGGCACAGCTGGAATATTTAGACTAGAGAGAAGGGCATCCTATTTGTCATTCTTATAGTTTACTGGCCTTGAAAATATAATGGGAATGGGTTGAGTGCACTGTGAAATTTTTCATTGGATTTAAGCAATCACTACTACCTTTTCTAAGTGCTTACAAGTCTACCTTACTCATTATTCTGGATTTTATCTGGCTTAGTGGCAAGTTTACGTGTAAACCCTGTACTATGTGTTCCTATTGTTGAGAGACTATAAGCTCCCCAAAAGTAGGAATTTTCTAGCTGCTTGGTTCACTGATGTATCTCTAGCAGTAGGCTCTCATTTGAATATGCAGAATAAATGAATGAATGTGACAGGTACTTTCTATACACTAAATATTTAATCTGTATCATAGCCCTACCTGGTAAGGGCTATTTTTATTTCATTTTACATATGAGGGGGTGATGTACTCACTTTCAAATTTCAGAGTGGATAATGGCTGGCTACTGGAAATTAGCTCTAACATGTATATGGAAAACAAGAAACTGTAGCCTAGGAAAGAGCCAAACTACCATAAACTGATTAGATTTGCTTTACATACCAAGGGTAGCTATTCATTCACCCAGACACATTTTAAGCTGTTTTTGTGAACCAAGGTAGGAGGAACTGAGAAATAAAGGAGTGCCCCTGGCCTCAAACAGCCAACGATTATGCTCAGAATGACAGAAAATGTGTACTAATAAGAAACAGTATGGAAATAAAGGATCACACATACGCTTATGTAAGTGTCTGAGTGGGCATGATTCAAAGTGACACTTATTTTTCTTCACAGTCAGCTAAAGCTCAAATGGAGGTCACAAAATGGAACCAAATTACAAAATGATATGTGACAGGAAGCTCTTCTGAACCAGTTAAGAAGTGACAGGATGGGTGCCATTGAGACCCAGATCAAGATATATAAAAAATGATTTCTTATCAATAAAGAAACCATAGATGATTTATTGCCTCATAAATAAGAGTGTGGCTCACCATACATGTGACCACACAATGAAAGTATTCCTCACTCATGAGGATTGAATTAAATTAATTAATTGAAGTCAAGTAAGGTTTTTAATTGGTCTAGCTTGACTAGTTACAATTTATATCTATTCTCCATCCTTGATCTCAGAAAAATTCTTTTGTTGCAGGACTTCTTAGGTTACAAAGATCTTTTCTGGATTTGTTTTTCTGGCATCCAGGCTATTGGTTTTCTTTTGTCACTCATACCAACAATGTATGCAAATAAATTATTAGTCAAAAGTTTGGAGGCTGACAGTTCTAAGTATAAAACTCTAGATAGTTGGGGCACCTGGGTGGCTCAGTCCGTTAAGTATCCGACTTTGAGTCATGTCATGATCTCATGGTGCACGGGTTTGAGCCCTGCATAAGGCTCTGTGCTGACTGCACAAAGCATGCGTGGGATCCTCTCTCTCTCCCTCTCTCTCTGCCTCTCTCCCTTTCTCTCTCTCTCAAAATAAATAAATAAACTTAAAAAAATAAAAACTCTATATTTGTACTAATCTATAAAACCTGTATCAAATGCGTAATACACACCTCTTCCACCAGTTACATCTGTCATTACACTTGTAAACTATTTGCATCAATTTGACTTGTTCTAGAAAGAGTAAGCCTATGATATGAGAGATTAGGCTTAATTTCATTTCAAAGAGACATTGGGGACATGATTTATAAAATAATAAAAGCCAGAAATGAATTTTTCTTGTAGATGATTCTATTCTTTAGATGGCACATTAATCCCACCCCCATCACTATTTGCAATTCCATTCAGCAAGGTCACAGTAAAAACCAGTCCTGTTTTCTGAATTTCATCCAGAAACCTGGCTGTGACCTTTTAATTTCATTCCTTAGCTTCTAATAATGGGACAAGTAATTTTTGCTTCATTGGTTTTTGATGAAAACTCTACTATTAAACTTTCTGAGAATTCCCTCTACTTCATGAATCACTTCTCCTTGCTGTTTTGAAGACAACTTTTTTGTATGGTGATGAGTTTTGTATTAAGATGTTATTTTTTAGAAGCAGTTTTAGGTTCACAGAAAAATTAAGACAGAGGTACAGAGACTTACTTTCATCTCTACAGATCCAGTGGCTCCTTCATTATCAACATTACTCACCAGAGTGGTATGTTTGTTATAATGAAGAACCTACACTGATATATCATAATTACTCCAAGCCCACAGTTTACCTTAGCATTTACTTTTGGAGCTGTACTTTCTATGGGCTTGGATGAATGTATAGACATGTATCCATCATTATAATATCATAGAGAACAGTTTCACTGCCCTAAAAATCCTCTGAGCTCTGCCTATTTATCCCTCCTCCTACCCCCCCCCCGCCCCTAACAATCAATGATCTCTTTACTATCACCATAGTTTTATCTTTCTCAGAATGTCATATAGTCGGAATCATACAGTATGTAGCCATTTCAGATTCTTTTACTTAGTTATGTGCACTTCAGTTTCCTTCATGGTTTTTTAATGGCTTCATAGCTCATTTCTTTTTAGCAGTGAATAACACCCCATTATCTAGATGCACCCCTGTTTATTAATCCATTCACCCACAGAAGGGCAATTTGGTTGCTTCCAAGTTTTGGAAACTATGAATAAAACTTCAATAAACATCCATGTGCATAATTTTTAATAGACTTTCTTTGCTTTTGACCTTTGGTATTTTGACTATAATGCGTCCACCTGTGGATCTCTATGAGTTCGTTCTGCTTGGAATTTGTTGAGCTTCTTACATGGGATTCATGTTTTTCAGAAAATTTAGGATACTTTGAGCCATTATTTCTTCAAATATTTTTGCCTCTTTCTCATCTCCTTCTGGAATTTCAATTATGCATATGTTGGACCACCTGATGGTGTCCCACAGTTCTCTGAGACTCTGTTTTTCTTCATTTTTGCCTCTTTATTTTCTCAGAGTGGATAATCTGAACTGACTTATCTTCAAGTTTGCTGAATCAGATCTGCTAGTATGTCTCTGTTTCGAATTTTTTGTTTCAGTCATTGTAATTTTTAGTTTCAGATTTCCTTTTGATCTTTTAAAAATCATTTTAATCTCTTGTTTGCTGAGATGTTTTATTTTAATTCTCTGAAAATATTTTAAAAAGCTGATTAATGTCTTTGACTAGTAAGTCCAATGTCTGCACTTCTTCTGGGATATTTTCTATTCACTGATTTTTTTTTTCCTGTTTATGGGACATACTTTACCATAAGTATGGGAAAGTTTCTTTGTGTCTACTGTAATGGATGATGTAAATCATTTAATGGGACAACTCTGGAAATTATATCCTACTTTCCCCATCCCACCCCCCAGTTTGTTGTTATTGTTGTAGAAGTCTTTTTGTTTAATGATTTTCCTGCACCACTCATGTGAAGTCTGTATTCTTTATTATATGCCCCTGAACTCTCAGCTCAATTAACTTTGACTGGCTGATCAATGGACAGAGAATTTCTTAATTGTCTTAGATGAATAACTCTCTCATCCTTTGCCAAAGGCCGTTGTGTATTCTGGGAGAAATCTTTAAAGTTTGGCAGTTTACATCTCTGCCTTGGTTTCCACTTCCTCCTTGCACAGAGCTTCAGTGTCAGACAGAGATGAGAAGTAAGTTCCTTCTTGGCTTTTCCTGGCATGTGCATAGCCCCGCATATATGCACAGCCTCCAAGATCATCCAGAATATGTCAGAGCTTTTCAAAGCCTGCTATGACACCTCATTCCTCAGTTTTTCTTTTTATGTTTTCTTGGCCAGCTTCTTATGTTTCTTAACTGCTATATGACTGCCTCAGAAAGCTTTAAAGTTAAACAATTGCTCCTGATTATTTTTAACCATAACTCTGAGGAAAAGGCTTTCCCCAGTGAGTATGGTCTGACTCAGTCAAATAGACAAACCCTAGAAATGGAGCTTTTCTGGGGAGCTATCAGACAGATCAGATAGTGACAATTCTCTGGGTGTGTGATTTTGAGGGAAGCTCTAAACCAACTCTGCACCTCCAGTTATTGCTAAGCCACTACTTTCAAAGTATACTGGGTTTGGAAGGCTGCCGAATTTCAAGGCTACCAGAGACCTAAAGACCCAGATCCTCAGACTCCTCCTCTGACAAAAAAATTGCTATTCTTGTTAGAAGAGCTCCCAAAAAGTTTTGCATAATTGGGGTAATGGTTAAGATAGTAGGCTTTAAAGCTGACAACTTGGTTTCAAATTTTATCTGTGCCTCATATTAATTTTGTGACTTCAGCAATTAATACAATCTTTCTAGAACCCAGTTTCTTCATCTGTGGAATGGATTTAATAATCATACTTCCATAAAATAGAATTAAAAGAGGATTAAATGGGTTAAGACATATAGGTACACAAAAAAACCACACCAAGACACTTAGTGGTTATTATGATTACAACCACTGTTTGTACTTTTGTAAATAGCTGTGCAATGTACTTTATGGATTAATTCTGCATATGTTTGCTTTATTGTTTCACATAGCCCAGGATTTCTCAGCCCAGGCACTAATGACATTTTGAGTAGGATAACTTTTGGTTGTCGGGGGCTGTACTGTGTATTGTAGAATGCTTAGTGACATTATAGGATACTATATACCAGGAACATTCATCCACTCCCATTGTGTGACAACCAAAATTTCTCCAGACACTGCCAAATATCAAATACTGCCAAATATACCTTCTGATTAAGAACCACTATTCTAGTCTTAGGTTCTTTGAGGGCTGGGACTTGATCTTATGTCACTTTGTTAACTCCCAATTATCTGGCCTCATGCTCTTGTATAAATATTATATTTTATAACTTGTATTATATAATAATTGATGGGAAGTCTATTTAGAATTAAATATTATATATTCTAATATAGAAGGGGGTTATTCCACCATCATCACCCTATTATTATCTATATCTGGTAGCTAGCTCAGTGCTTGGCTTATGAGAGGTATTTTATGAATGATGGTTAAATATATGAATGTTGGTTGGTTGGAGGAATTGTTCCTTTTTTAAAAGGGGTGAAATGCCTCCTCCCATGCACTGAGTCCTCATCTTTCAAAGGCACTGTCCTAAATTCTTTACATACATTATAGCAATGAACTCTTAATTACCAGATGGTGACAGAATCCCATTTCATAGGTAAGAAAACCAGTATTTACTTCAAAGTCACACAACTAGTAAGAGTCAGAAGCAAGGTTTCATTGCATATCTTCTTAAATCCTCATGTAGACTTAGTGTTCTTTTGATATCATGGAGTTAAAATTAACATTCCCAGAAAAAGTAGAATCATCTATTATAGTATCAACCTTTTTCATTTTGCTTCCTAGAATTACGCAGACCATAGAAAGTTTTAGATCCAAATAAATGCTACAGAAACTAATGAAAGCATCTGATGGCTTTGAAAGACATTTTATAGTGTAAGGTTGAGGAAAAGTAAGCAGGTTACTTCCCCAAAGCATTTATTCATCAGTCACAAGCTCAGACCAACTTATCTTACTTGACATACATCTCATCACCTCTACTCGGGCTTGTAGCTCTCATTTCAGGATGGTATGTTCACAGTGGAAAATAAGTCTCAAAAAGATTTATTATGTCATTAATCAATACTCAGTGCTACAGAGCAAATAAACCACAAACACGCTGAATCTGCTAGTTCAGTTGTCTTCAGGACTGTCAACCTTAAGTGTCTGAGATCTGAAAATACTCATCCTTGGGGTTACTGTGTGTACAAATGCACATATGTGATGTCCCCTCTAGAAAAGCTAAAAACTGTTTAATAATGACTTACCACTTTCCTCAGACATCTTATATCACACCATATCTTTAGAAATTATAGCCAGTTCTGCTATTTTATAAATCGGGTAAAAAAAAAATCAAATGTAGATTACTGGAGGGGATCCAAGACAGTGGTGTGGTAAGATCCCAAACTCACCCCCTGCCATGGACATATCAAATCTACAGCTACATAACGATTATTTCCTTCTAAAAAAGATCTGAAAACTAGGAAATACAAATTAAATCCATGATGAGACAATATCACCCCTGTCAAAATGGCTAAAATTAACAACTCAGGCAACAACAGATGTTGGCGAGGATGTGGAGAAAGGGCAACACTTTTGTACCAGGAATGCAAACTGGTGCAGCTATTCTGCAGAACAGTATGGAAGTTCCTCAGAAAAAAAAAACACCTAAAAATAGAACTACCCTACAATCCAGCAATTGCAGAATTTAGTATTCACTCAAAGGATACAAATAAAAAGATTTGAAGGTGTACATGCAGCCCAATGTTTGTATCAACACTATCAACAATAGTCAAACAGTGGAGAGAGTCCAAGTATTCAATGACTGATAAATGGATAAAAAAGATGTGGAATATCTATACAATGGAATACTACTCAGGCATCAAAAAGAATGAAATCTTGCCATATGCAATGATGTGGTTAGAGCTAGAATGCATTATGCTAAGGGAAGTAAGTCAATCAGAGAAAGACAAATATCATGATTTCACTCATATTTGGAATTTAAGAAACAAAATAAATGAACATATGGGAAGGGGGGAAGAAAAGACAGGGAAACAAGCCACAAGAGACTCTTAATGATGGAGAACAAACTGTGGGTTGACAGAGGGAGGTAGGTGGAGGGATGAGTTAGATGGGTGATGGGTACTAAGGAGGGCACTTGTTGGGATGAGCACTGGGTGTTGCATGTAAGTGATGAATCACTGAATTCTACACCTGAAACCAATATTGCATTGTATGTTAACTAACTACAATAAAAATAAAAATAAAAGATCTGAAAACTGGAAAGATTGCTTTCCATAACAAAGGATAAATGACCACAGGGAGAAGGAGCAGAGTCAGAGACATTGTCTTGCAACATACCCAACCCGTGGCACTGCAGCACACAATAGGGAGGGATCTCTAAATAGACAGGCATTTTTCCCAGAGAAGCAAATGATTGGTGTCCACACTGGGCACTCTAGCCTCTGGGATTTGTACCAGAAAGATGAACTCTCAGAATGTCTGCATGGAAAATCAATACAGCTGACATCTGGGAGTCCAACAATGCTATAAGAAACTGAGATTCCCCTCTTACAGGGCTTGTATGTGACCTTAATTGCCCCATACCATGAAAATACAGGCATTTGAAAGGCACCTAGATTATATATGAGAGAGATTCATTTGCTGATTTGGGGGCATTGCCTGGAGGGGGAGGAGAAAGCTGAGACAATCTCTGGAAACAGAGGTGATGGCAGATGTCTTGGATGTACTCTCCACATAAACTGTTAGCACAGGTGGATAAGATCAAATGAGGCACCCTTCTGCCACCTTAGTGGGATGGTATGGGGGGGTGAGCAGTTGGCACTTGTTGAGGTGGAAGAGCCTGGACAAATGCAGCACTCCCCTGCTCTCTGACTGGAGTGGGTGAGTGCAAATGGTCAAAGAGTTCTTCTGCTCTCTACAATCTGCAAGCTAGGGAAGTTGTGATACTTCCCAGTCCCCTGGCTGGGGCTGATGAGCATAAACGGTGACAGCATTCTCCCATTCTCTGCATAAAGTTGGCACATAAAGAGAAAGCACTATCCTGCTACATTGCTAAAGTCCTTGGTCACACACAGGACATTTTCTCATTGCTTTCTTGAGGCTAGTGAGTGTGCTCCACCCCCTACAGTCTCCACATGCCTTGCTAAAACCAGCAAGTATTCACAATCCACACATGGGACACCCCTTGATCACCTGGCCCTGGTTGTAAAGATGGCTGGAATTCCAGAGCTCCATAGACTGTAACAATAAGATAGTTCTTGGCAGTCCACCACCGTAGGGCACTTGAAGGACAGCAGAGCAAAATAAAACCCTAGTTTTCCTATGAAAAAGGTCTATTTGCTTATTCTGGAGCTTCAGCCTAACAGATAGGCTTCAGGTGCCCCACACATCCAGAACTTAAGAAAGTGCTCCCAGGGAACATGAGTAGGAAAGCACCATATTTGTGCACCCCCCTGGATTTGCTACAGCTCAATGAAGCTTCCCAAAAAGAACTTATATTCTCAACTGGAGTCCCGATCTTTGCAATTATCTCTCAGGGATACCTCCAGATTTTCTGGCCTGGAAACCAGGAGGGATTACAATTGTGTTCCCACAGGACTGTATATATTTGTATACTTTAAAAGCTGCTTGCTGCCTGAGGGTCTGGCCTCTGATCAGCCTGAAGCTAAGTGCTAAAAATAAGACTCCTTTATTCGGATCAATAATAGGTATTGGCACACCCTCAATAATGAGGGCATATGAAGAATAAATCAGGTGGTTTAGACAACCACAACGTTTAACAGACAACCAAGAGCTAAGGCAAGATTAAATGAGAATTATCACCTACACAACTCCACTCTATCAAGGCAGAGTGGGGGCTGTTTCACCTAATATATCAAAACACACACAGAGAGTCAAGCAAAATGAGGAAACAGAGAAATATGTTCCAAATGAAACAAGATAAAACCTCAAATGGAGACCCTAATTGGAATGGAGCTAAGTAATATACCTGATAAAGAATCAAAGTCATGCATATGCTCAGCAAATTTGGGAGAAGAAGGGATAAAGACAGCAAGAATTTCAACAAAGAGATGGAAAACAAAGTACAAAACAGAAGTCACAGAAATGAAGAATAAATAATTGAACTGAAAAATACACAGGTTCAACAGCAAACTGGATGAAGGAGAACAGATCAGCAAGCTGGAAGGTAGAGCAATGAAATTCATGCAAATAGTGTAACCAAAAGAAAAAAAAATAATGAAGATAGTTTATGAGACCTCTGAGACAACATCAAGTAGAATAACATTCATATTACAGAGGTTTCCAAAAGGAGAAGAAAGGACCAGAACATGTATTTGAAGAACTAATGGCTAAAAATTCCCCTAACCTAGGGAAAGATGCAGACATCAGATATCCAAGTCCAGGAAACCCAAAAAGTTCCAGATATGATGAAATAACTCAAGGAAAGCCACACTGAGGCACATTATAATTAAAATGTCAAGAGTTAAAGATAAAAAATCTTTAAAGCAACAAGAGAAAAACAAATTGTTTCATACAAGGGAAACTTCATAAAGCTATAAGCACATTTCTTGGCAGAAACTTTGCAAGCCAGAAGGGAGTGGTAGTACATATTCAAAGTGCCAAAAGGAAAAAATTTCAACTAGGAATACTCTGCCTGGCATGGTTATCATTCATATTTGAATGAGAGAAAAAAAGAAAAAGAAAAAGTTAAAGGACTTCATCACAACTAACTGCCTTATGAGAAATATTGAAGGGATTTCTTTAGGATGTAAATAATTAGAACTAATTAGTGACAAGAAAACATACTAAAGTAAAATCTCACTGGAAAAGGTAAATATATAGTAAAGGCAGTAGATTAATCACTTATGATGCTACCAAGAAATTTAAAAGAGAGACATAGTACAATTAACTGAAACTGTAATAATTAGTTATGTGATACTTAAAATAAAAAGATGTAAAAAGTGACATCAAAAACATAAAACATGGGAAGGCAGTAAAAATGTAGAGTTTGGGAATGTATTCAAATTTAAGGTGCTGTGAACCTAAAATACAATTATATACATAGGATGTTATATGTGAACCCCAAGGAAACTGCAAAGCAAAAATTTACAGTAAATACACAAAAGAATATGAAACGAATGTAAACATCTCATTAAACTAAGTCATATCAAACCACAAGGCAAGAGAAAAAGAGAAGGAAAAAAAACCAGAAGAACTACAAAATTTCTAGAAAACAACAAAATGGTAATATAAACATACTTATCAATAATTACATTAACTGTAAATGGAATAAATTCTCCAATCATAAGATAGATGGAAAAAATGGATAAAAATGGATAAAATGGATAAATGGATAAATGGATAAAAAAAAGATCCATCTTTATGCTACCTACAAGAGACTCCATTTAGAAGTAAGGACACACAGATTAAAGAGGAGAGATGGGGACAGATATTTCATGCAAATGAAAATAAAAAGAAACACAGAGAAGCAATATTCATATAAAACAAAACAGCCTTGAAAATGAAGACTGTAATAAAAGACAAAGGGGGAGCACTATACAATGATAAAGGGGTCAATCCAGCAAGAAGATATAACATTTATAAATATATATGCACCCAAGATAGAAGCACCAAAATATATAAAGCAAATGTTAAAGGAGCTCAAGGGAGAAAGTGATAACAGTACCATATAGTCCACTTATGTCACTGATCAAAATCAAGATCATTCAGACAGAAAGTTAGAAAGGAAACTTCGGCCTTAAACAACACATTAGACTAGATGCATTTAATAGATATATACAGGAGATTCAACCCCAAAAGAGCAGAATATACATTATTCTTTTTTGTTTAATGTTTATTTTTGAGATGAGGAGAGAGAGAGATACACACAGAGTGCGAATGGGGGAAGGGCAGAGAGAGTGGGAGACATAGAATCCAGAGCAGGCTCCAGGCTCTGAGCCGTCAGAACATAGCCTGATGCGGGGCTCGAACTCACTAACTGTTAGATCATGACCTCAGCCGAAGCGAGACGCTCAACTGACTGAGCCACCCAGGTGCCCCAGAATGTGCATTATTCTTAAGTTCACATGAAAGATTCTTTAGTAGAAATCACATGTTAGGCCACAAAATAAGTCTCAATAAATTCAGTAAGATTGAAATCATACCAAGCATCTTTTCTAAAGAGAATAGCATGAAACCAGAAATCAATTACAATAATAAAACTGGAAAAACCACAAATAAGTGAAGATTAAACAACGTGACACTGAACAACTATTGGGTCATAGAAAAAAAAATCAAAGAATAAATAAATACCTAGAGACAAATGAAAACAGAAGAGGGACATACCAAAATATGGGATGCATCAAAAGCAGTTTTAAGAGGCAATTAGCAATACAGGTCTACCTACTTTAACTTCACACTTAAAGGAAATAGAAAAAGAAAAAATGAAGCACAAAGAGAGTAGAAGGAAGGAAATAATAAAGATCAGAACATAAATAAATGAAATAGAGACTAAAAAGATGATAGAAAAGATCAGTGACACCAAGAGCTGGTTCTTTAAAAAGAAAAAAACAAAACTGACAAACTTTTAGCTAGATTCACCAAGAAAATTAAAAAGAGACAGAGGGTTCTAATAAATAAAATCAAAAATGTAACAGAAGTTACAATTGATACCACAGAAATATAAAGAATCACGAGACTGAAGTGAATAATTATACACCAACAAAATGGACCACCTAGAAAAAATAGATAAATTCCTGCAAACATACAATCTTCCAAGACAGAATCAAGAAGAAGTAGAAAATCCAAATAGACAGATTTTTAATAAGGATATTCAGTCAGTAATCATAAATCTCCAAACAAACAAAAGTTCAGAACCAAATTGCTTCACTAGTGAATTCTACCAAACATTCATAGATTTAATACTTCTCAAACTCTTCCCAAAAATTGAATAGGAGGGAAAGCTTCCAAACTCATTTCACAAGGCCAGCAATGCCCTGACACAAAAGCCAGACAAGGACACCACAGACAAAAAATAAAATTACAAGTCAGTATTCCTGATGAGCATAGATGCAAAGATCTTCAACAAAGTATCAGCAGCAGGCCAAATTCATCAATACAGTAAAAGGATCATATACTGTAATAAAGTGGAATTTATTCCAGAAATCCAGGGATGGTTCAACATCCAAAATTCATTCAACACAATACATCACATTAATAAAATGAAAGACAAAAAAACATATAATTATCTCAGTAGATGCAGAAAAAGTATTTGACAAAATTCAACATGCATTTATAATAGAAAATCTCAACAAAGTGGAGATAGAGGAAACACACCTCAACATAATAAAGGCTATGACAAACCCACAGCTATTATCATAATCAATGGTGACAAGTGAAAAATTTCCTCTAAGATCAGGAACAAGACAAGGATGTTCACTATGCACACTTCTATTCAACAAGGTACTGGAAGTCTTGACCATAGCAATTAGGTAAGAAAAAGAAATAAAAGTCATACAAATTGGAAAGGAAGGAGTAAGACTGTCCACTTTGTAGATGACATGATACTATACATACTAGATATACAAGATTCTGAAGACTTGCCCAAAAAACTGTTAGAACTAAAAAAAGAATTCAGGAAATTTGCAAGATACAAAATCAATACACAAAATATTGCATTTTTATACACTAGTAGCAACCAATCCTGAAAAGTAATCAAAAAAGCAATCCCATTTACAATCTCACCAAAAACAATAAAATACCTAGTTAAACTTATTTAACCAAGGATGTAAAAGACCTGAGGCATGATAACTATTAGACATTGATGAAAAGAAGGGAAGAAGACAGAAATAAATGGAAAGATATTCCAAGCTCATAGATTGGAAGAGTTGTTAAAATGTCCTTATTACCCAAAGCAATCTATAGATTTAATACAACCCTTGTCAAAATTCTAATGATACGTTTTATAGAACTAGAACAAATAATCCTAAAATTTTTATGGAAGTACTAAACACTCCAAAGAATCAAAACAATTTTGAGAAAGAAGAACAAAGCTGGAGGTATCACACTCCCTGATTTAAAACTAGACTACAAAACTATATTGTAAAAAGGAGTATGGTGCTGGCAGAAAATCACACACAGATCAAGAATAGAGAATAGAAAGCCCAAAAATAAATCCACTCATATATGGTCGATTAATTTACAACAAAGCAGGCAAGAATATACAATGGAGAAAGGACAGTATATTCAATAAATGGTGTTGGGAAAACTAGACAGCCACATACAAAAGAATGAAAATGGACCACTATTTTATACCATATACAAAAATTAACTCAAAATGGAGTAAACACACGCATGTAAGACCTGAAACCATAAAATGAGCTCCTTTTCTTAGGAGCTCATATTGTTTTGTTTTGTTTTGTTCTTTTGGATCTGACTCCACATCTCCAAATGCAAAGGAAACAAAAGCAAAAATGAACAAATGAGACTATCAAACTAAAAAAAAGACAAACAAAAACAAAACAACAACTTCTGCACACTTGAATAGTGAAGAAAACTATCAACAAACCAGACAACCCTACTGAATGTAGGTTATTTGCAAAGATATTTGCAAACCATATATTTAATAAGTTGGTAATATCCAAAATATTTAAAGAACTCCTTTAAATATTCTTTATTTAAAGGATCCATCAGATCCATCACATGGAAAAAACAGGCGAAGTGTCTGAACAGACGTTTTTCCAAAGAAGACATACAGATGGCCATCAGGCACATGAAAAAGTGCTCAACATCAGTAATCATGAAGGAAATGCAAATTAAGACCATAATAGTGTATCACTTTACTTTTGTCAGAATGGCTGTATTACCAAAAAGACAAGAAATAACAAGTATTGGCAAGGATGTGAAGAGTAAGGTGGGAACATAAACTGGTGTAGTCACTATGGAAAACAGGAGGTTTCTCAAAAAATTAAAAATAGATACCATATGATCCAGCAATTCTGCTGGATATTTATCTGAAGAAAACAAAACACTAATTAAAAATGATATCTGCACCTCTATGTTCACTGCAGCATTATTTACAATAGCAAAGATATGGAAACAGCCTAAATGCCCATTGATAGGTGAATGGTTAAGATGTTGTATATACAACGGAATACTAACCAGCCATAAAAGAGAATGGAATCCTGCCATTTGTGACAATATGGATGGACCTGGAGGTTATTATGTTAAGGTAAAGAAGCCAGGCACAGAAAGACAAATACAGCATAACTTCACTTATATGTGGAATCTACAAATCAAAACAAACAAAATACAACAAAAAGCAGGTTCACAGATACAGAGAATGGATTGGTGGTTGCCCAAGTCAAGGCTGGGGTGAGTAACAAGGACGGAAGTGGTCAACAGGTTCAAACTTCCGGGTATAAAAATTAAAAATCATGGTGGTGTATTGCATAGTATGGGCAAGAGGGTCAATAATATTGTAAAAACCATCTATGGTGGGAGATGCTAACTAGACTTACGGTGGTGATCATTCTGCAGTATACACAAATGTCAATCACTGTTGTATACCTGACGTCAATATAATATTGTGTGACAAGTATACCTCTAGAAATAAATCAAATGTAACCCCATCTTGTTTTACGAATAGGGAAACTGATAAATGCCTCTTGGTGCATAATGCTACCTTCGAACATGTGAGCTCTTCAACAAAAATGAAACAAATGAGGTGTCTGGGATTTCAGTTTAATGACTTCTGGCCCTCACATATGTTTTGCTGCTCAATGGCAAGAAGGGGGCTTTAGTTCACTTTGGTCATAGTCAATGCGCTAACAGTTATGTACCTTCAAACTTGATTATTGTTAAGTTGATCGAGTTGATCTTCATCTGTACTGTAAACAGGGCACTGCATACAGTCTCCCTATATGTTTATCATTTTTCTGTCATATTTAAGAGTTGGTTAGGAATACATAAAAGGTATAGTTACTAAAATATCTGATTTTTTTTCTTCCCTCTCCCATTGAAAAGAAGGGGCTTCTGTTGTTCCTACATGACTAGTTAGAACCATAATAAACATTGTACCAGTAATTTGTAACATGAGTATTGTGATATGCTAGTAACACTCTTGTAGCCTTGTTTTACAAAGTTTATTTTATTTTAATCAGTTCAGTATATTGCACTAACTGTTTTAGTTATTTTACTTATATGAAATCTACCACACCAGAGATGATGTAATCTCTTTAAGTGTTGAACTGCTAGTGGAACTTATACATTTACAATAATTCAGAATTAGTAAGGAAAATGGTTCACCAGTATTTAGTTTTATATGGAGGGGCTTAGATTAGAATAAAGTGGTATAAAATGCAAAAACAAACAAAAAAACTAAAGTATGGAAGTCTATTCCCTAAATGCCATTCAATTCAAGATTTTTTCCATCACATACAGTCAACCAGAGTGCTTATAAATTACATCCTAGATAATCAGCTTTAAGGCACTTGTTCTATGTTAGAACACATTTCTCACTTTGTAATAATATGTCATTTCTAGAGTCATTCTACACAATTCTGCTTAATTTTTAATGTATTTGAAAAATATAGCATTATTTCAACTAATCAATCACTAAATGTGTCATTTATATTGAAAAATGCATTTTAAGTTATGGAAGGGGCGCCTAGGTAGCTTAGTCAGTTAAGCTTCAGACTCTTGATTTTGGCTCAGGTCACGATCTCACGGTTCATGAGATCAAGCCCTGAGTTGGGCTCTGCGCTGACAGTGTGGGGCCTGCTTGCAATTTTCTCTCCCTCTCTCTCTCTCTCTTTCTTTCTCTCTCTACTCCTGCCCCGCTCTTTCTCTCTCTCCCTTTTTTGCTCTTAAAATGAATAAGCATTAAAAAAACTTTATGGAAAATAGACTTCAATTCCTTAATGGTGATGACTTAATGGCATTATTAGGGTCAAGAATTCCACCAGTACCAATGTAAGGAAAGGTAATGCTTCTGGATATTGAAAAGTTCTGTTATCTTTTAAATTCAGTTCACACTCATTCGATTCTTCTATTTTGACACATGGAGTTTGCACTCTGGAAGCTCCCAGCCTCACATAGGAAGCAAACCCCACTATAAACAACTTCAATAAAGTGCTATAAGAATAATAACGAATATAAGTTAGAGATTATGTAGAGAAAAGAAACTGAAACAGGATGGTGGCGTGGGATTTAAAAGGGGCTTTGCTGAGGAGCAGAATGTACATGTAGGAGCTCTGACCTAGAAATGAAAGTTATGATTTTACTCACTCATGTGAAATTTTATCCACTCATCTATAATTCTAATATTACCCAAAGAGTTTGGTAATTAGATAACATCAAACCATAATTGTAAGCTATAATATTATAACTGAATTCCTTTGTTTGTTTGTTTGTTTTGCTTTCTTTGAGTCTGAAGTTCTGGGAAATAACCTTTTGGAATTCATGTTTATAAAAGAGTAACAGCCAACACTGATGCACTTACCACCACTTAGGAATTACTCCAAGCACAGTATGCCATTTAATCCTGACAACATGCATATGAGGTGAACTGTATTGTCTCCATTTTGTGAATAAGGAAAATGAAGCATATAGCGGTCAATACCCTTCCTCAAGTCACAGAGCCAAGATCTCACAACAGTCCCATACTGTTCCCAAATAATTAAAATAATAACTAGCATCTAGTATGATGCTTTCCCCAGTTGCCATTTTATCTGAGTTCACACATCACAGTGGCATTAAAGGAACTTAGCAAAGATTACTTCCGTTTTTGTATCTATTACATAGCCATAGCCATGGCTGAGCAATTCTTTTATTTTTTATTTTTTTTAAATCCTGGCTTTCCTATTTATTGCAATTCTGCTTTTAGAATTATACTCATTATAGCCACATGTTGGTACATTGAACAAAAGGCACATCACCACCATATTGTTGGTAATACCCTTACACTGGAAAATAGCAAAATACCTTTCCCTACTACAATGGGTAGATATACAACCTGCGGTACACTCACATAACGGAATGCTCTACAGCAAAGAGAATAAATGGTCTACAACTACAGACAATATGGATGAATCAACCAAACAATATTTGGCAAAATAAATCAGACAAATTAGTTTGTTCTATGAGAATCCGTGTGTAAAGTAGAAAAAGAGACAAATAAAGCTGTTCAAAGTCAGAATAGTGGTTATCCTTAATTTGTGAAGTGACCAGGATGGAGAAGGAGAAGAATTTTAGGGACACTGATAATGTTAATTTTTTTAAGGGTGCTGGTTATATGGATGTGTTTGGGAAATGCATTGTTATCTTTATTCATAAGGTGTATACTTTTCGGTATGTATATTATACAACTATATTTGTTGTATATAACATATACATATACAACAACATAACTCATTGGCCACTGAACAGAGCGACTAGCTATACAACTGACGTATTAAATGGAGCAAGTGGTAACAATTAAATATTATTTTATGAAAACGCTGCTTTGGCTATTCAACTTCATATCCTTCAATCATTACGGGATACAAGCAGACAGTTTATCATCTTCAAGTGAAATCATCTAAGACTTTCATTTTCCTGGTTTGGATCTGGGCAGAAGGTAGAAAGTACAGAGGAACCAAACAATCTTAGCGGTAAAACAGGGTAAATGCTTGGGAGATGGGAGCAAGGAGGTGAGCAGGAAACATAAGCAGCAAATGAAAGCCTCTAAGAAAATTCAGGAGACTACTTACTAATCACATGGTGTCACCAGAGTCTCTAAGGTAAGAGAAAAGATGTCCTGGCCAGGCATAAGTCTATAAAAGCGTAAAGACTTTCTTGGACTGTGAACGCAGGGTCAAACTCAAGTGTGAAGGGCAGTGATAAAAAGCGATAGTTGGTTCCAGGCACAAATCCATGGTAACCATCTTAAATTGTGCTCTGTTCCCCCGGTGGTCTGTCCAACTGCACAAACTACAATCGCCTTTAAAGCCACTGCAAAATTCCCAAGTATTAAAAATTGGAGACAGGACTGTAGTTTGAGTTAAGCACTTATATGGGCATTTACTTTGTTATTCCTCACTAAAGCCTCCCAACAAAGGGAGAAAGCATATTAGTCCCTAGAACGTTAATATAAAATATTTAGAGGGGTCAAATGTTTGCAGCTTTTAAGTACTGAAAATATGAATACTTGTCCCCAAGCACATAAAGCACCACCACAAACAAGAAATATTAATAAATTATTGCTTACTTGAATTGCACAGCCTGTGGTTCCCCTAGATGATGAAAGTCAAGCAACTCTTTTTAAGTATACATTGGAATTGTCAGTCATCTGCTCACTGGTAGAAAGTAAATAAGCCCCATACTAATCTTTGTGTTAGTGCCTTCTTATCTCCTTGTTAATCTGTAATTAATTTAGGAAGCAGCACATATGATTTGGGACTAGATTCAGTTTTATCTCCAACATTAGAATGGTAAATCCCTTCATTAACAGAAACAGTACATGGAATAGTTATTAAACTTATTCTTATTATGTTATATTGGATATTTGTTTCAGATTGCAGCCATGCATGAATGGATATTATATGATGCTTTGATGACCTTTAGAAATTCATCTGATTAAACACTCTTGTACTTCATTATGACATTTCTCTCCTTGTACTACCAGATTTGATGTGTATGGCTTAATAATGTAAGTAGACACAAATGCTAATAACTTCACAATTCATTGCTATTTTTTAATGCACATGAAATTTAGTACAAGTTTCGCTGGCTGGAGGCTTACATGAATCATATAAATTAGAGGGTAACAAAAGAACATATTAGCATTTGTTAGCCTAGATGCACGAATTTTGTACTAACCATTTTAATATGTACTACAACTTTCCACCCTCAAGTTAAAAAGCCTTTCAATTTTTCAACCAACATCATAATTGAATTGGTTCTCTTTCTGCCTAAGGATAACAATTTTACACTGATGGAATCTTTATTAGATTCTAAGGATTATACTGATGGTTCTGGTTTGTAAAGTCAAACACCACCACCCAGGGAAAGGGGGTATTTCAACGAATCATGAGGAAAAAAATTTTACATTTGTCTTTTAAGGGGAAAATGCTTGTTTAATTATTATTGTAAAATAAGCTGAATAGGCCTCTGATAATTGATTCTCAGGAGAAATGGCCACACGCTGAGAAAGCTATATAACCTAAAGTTTCAGGGAGCAAAATTGCCCCCAAATCATGGCTATTTTTTCACTTTAGGTGGTATTCTGTTGATTTCCTGATTAACATATTTTTAAGTTGGTGTCTGAAATAGAATTTTAGAAGTCATGAGAGAGAACATTTCTTTTTATAGCTGAGAATTTTTGTGTGTGGCCATAATAATTTTTTTTGAAATGAGATTTAAATCAACTTCATATCAAATTATAAACATGTTGCACTTGATTTTCAAAGTCTGATTACTATCCTGACAGCCTGAAAAAAAAATTTTCAGATGCTCCAACATTAAAAACTCTACAACTATACAAATGACCTTAGAGATAAGCTAGATACGTCCTTGTATTTTTGAACAACAAATCTGATATCTGGGAAAACAAAGGATATATGTAATACCTCCCAGTAATTTTGACTGTGTCTTATATATTTTATTAGATTTTTCTGTTGCCTTTGGTTACAGGTTTAAATTTGGGAGAAGAATTAAAACAAGTGTTACTGACCATAAAGGAAAAACTGAGAAATGACCAGGATAGCTGGAGGGAAAGCAAATGCACATAACTTTCTTGACTGCAAGCCCTGGGAAGAGACTTAAGTTACTAAGCACATACATATACTTATGGGTGCATGTGCACACTCAGACACACACAAATCAATTGAAAGGAAACAGGACAATTCATAATATCAAAAGAAGAATGACTTCCTCTCTAAAACGATATGAATCAGAGCAATTCTTTGTTTCCAGGTAGCATGAACTAATTAATGGGCATGTGTTTTTCCATTATAGCATTAAGACAATTTGTTTCTGATAAGGGTAACCTAGAGTTTCCTCTCAGTAACCAATTTGTTTCTCACTTAGCTCAAGAGTGGATCATATGTCCCTGATCTAAGCCAATGAGAATACCACTTTTTTTTTTTTTTTTTTTTTTTAGTCCGGGCAATTGTCTAGGGATGCACATATGATCCAGTACATAGCATCTTTCTGAACTTTCTCAGAAATACTTTTATTCCTGCCACCTCATATGTGAACCTGAGA
This sequence comes from Prionailurus viverrinus, assembly GCF_022837055.1. Taxonomy (NCBI): domain Eukaryota; kingdom Metazoa; phylum Chordata; class Mammalia; order Carnivora; family Felidae; genus Prionailurus; species Prionailurus viverrinus. Next base: position 40,748,442 of record NC_062562.1, read on the forward strand.
GGTTACATTTTTAGGGACACTATAGTAATTTACTACCACTGAAAACAAATCACTCAAAGTTAGCAAAAATTGGCGGGGGCGGGGGGGGGGGGGAACATACACATATGGACAACAAAACCATTATGTGATAAAGTAACTAATGTAGCAAAACCAAGCCAGATACTTGCACGTAAGCCTCATAACTAATACAATTTTAATAGAGTGAATTGCTCAGTAAATGATGCCTGACACAGCTCAGAGATTAAAGGCACAAAAGGTCTTCACTTAAGACCAAACCCTACCCAGCTAACCAAAAGCCCCCACTTCCCTTAAGGTCTTGGTGATTCTCTAGAGAGTCTCTATTCAGCTACTTAATTCTTTATCTTCAGCAAAGTCATTATGTTTAATTAAATGTAGGAATGATGAAGTTAAACTAGATTTTAAGTAATCAGTTGAGTTCCAAAGAACAGGAATGATTAAAGTTCAGATTCCTAACTAAATAAAATATGTTTTCATAAAACAGCCAGAAGTACTATCTTTAAAATTGAGCTTTGACAATGGGCCAGTCTCTGAACTGGGTATATTGTACATTTTCTCATTTTGTCTCCACAATGACTGTTTCAGATAGGCATAAGTAGCCCTCCCTTCAAGCCAAGAGACAGAGGTATAGTGTTAACTTGCTGAGCTGGGATTCAAATCTGAGTCTATCTGATTTAAACATCCTTTTCTACTGCCAGCCCTGTCCAATCCAGAGATATCTTTTGATTATATTTGTATTATCACAATTTAAAAACTGGGTTTTTTAATATCTGTAAGCTCAAACTGAATCACCTTTACATACCTAGAACTCTATTATTACTGACTTCTCTCTTATCAGGTCCCCTCCCCAACAAACATAAAAAATGCTATTGGAGTTGTGAATTGGTACAACTTTTCCGAAGCATTTGGCAGCATGCTGCAAAGGTTTAAAAGTTCTTACACCATTTGAATCATCATAGTTAATGCCAGGAATATTTCCTAAATGGTTACATGTAATCAACTTGGTACATTTCAAAGCAATTCAGAATAGGATAAAATTACAATGCAACTTAATGTCCAAGGAGAACTGAGTAAAGCAATTATTGCTTAATTACACAATGGAATACTGTGAATCCATTAAAATATTTTCATAGAATACACAATAACATGGAAAATGTTCATGATAAACATATAAAACAAAGTAAGATACTTAAAAACTATGCATAATATGACTCTAATTCTGCTTTAATACATGCACAGAGAAATGTTTGGTTATCACTAAATAAAGGGATTCTGGGAATTTCTTTGCAAATGCTGGTGATCGCAAAGAATATAAACCTACTAGAGCAAGCTTAAACAAGAAAGGTGAATGTATCATGAGGTCTGGGGCATTTAAATGAAGTCAAGGGGAGAAGTATAGCTGGGCCTCAGGAGAAATGGGAACAGGGCACTGGAGAGCTGTTGAGAAACAAAGATGTCACATTCTTGGAATTGCTTTCCTCAAGGCTTCTGCTCCTTTGAACACCTGTTTTTATTCTCCTCTATAGACTGGCTCTCTTTGCTTCCATGTGTGCATGGCATAAGATGAACACTCAACTATGTCCCAGTTTACATATTCTCATTTCAATCAATTAGGGAAGGCTGACTAGTCTCCCTAAATTCAAAAGTTATAGGAGGATCTCATTGGTCTAACTTGGATCACATATGGATTCCGATCCAATAAATGGTGACAAAGGGGACCTGGTCACAGATAGGAATCTCATCTTTACTGCCACTAGGGGTTGGGGATGGCTGCTCAGGTTATGGGACATTACCTTACAATTTTTCTCTAAGAGGAAAATTATTTCCTTTTTTGCATTATTACGTTCTTCTGAATTTTTTGGTGTGAAAACATGCCTCTTTTGCACCAATGAAAAAAATTAGAAAAAAAAAAGATGTCTCCCAGGTTGAGAGAAGCCATGGACACATCAGGTGGTCTCCCCACATGGACAGCAGAGCCATGAATTATTCATAGTTTGCCGAAATTCTCCTAAGAGGTACAGAGTACTCTGGCTAGGAACTCGACAGAAATCTTTTATCATTACTACACTCTTTAAATGTGTTGGTTTCACTGAAGATCCTGAGGGTCCAGTAAAATAGCTAATGGCAGAAGGAAAAGTCAGATGTGAGTCCAAGAAGCCAAGAGCATCAGAGGTCCCAGCTTCATTTGACCCATAAGAGAAAACGGGTAAGGAAAACAGAAGGAGCATATGATACAACATTCAATCCACCCCAGGAGAGAGGCATGTCAAGGGCTATGTCCCACCTTTAGGAAGTTACTCACATTCACTGATTTTTAGTTTTGTAAAATGAACAGGCTTGAACCAAATAATATATAGCTCTGAAAATATGCCGTTCTAAATATGTGGTAAGAGTAATTCGTAAAATAATGAGCTTTGGATTTTCACTTGGTTTTTTTAACAACGAAAGTCTGTCTTCAAACTCTTTTGGCCTATATACCAGAAAGGAACTTTCAATATTTGGGCTCTTAAGTCATTTATTACAGAATAGGCCTTGTCATTCAGGAATAATCAGGTATGCAATGCACTGCTATCGTAATGGGTTTTTAAACCCTCCTTCATGGTTCATTAACATGGATGGACATAACTTCAGAGGTCATAAAGCACAATAGCTTTCCTACACTTAGTTGATAAATAGGTCAATCAGCTTACTTCATAGAGTCAACAACATTCCAGATAAGCACAAATTGAAACTCATACACAACTAATTGTATATGGGATGACCAAAATGTCAATTCAAAATTAACATCCGTGCTTTAAGCTATTATCAACTGTATGACTACCCTTTCTGTTGTACTCTGTCTATATGCCACGATATTCTCATTAACAGTGTGTCTATATTTTTGTCTTTTTGGGAGATGGGGCAGAAAAACACAGTTTTGAACATACAAGTTAAATCTTCATCCAAAATTTATTTTTATTAGGGGAGCTAATTCTCAATGTTATACTCCTTATTCTGTACTGTTTTCCGACTGTTCACTGTACATTATTTTAGTTCCAAATCAATGTGGCTCTTTTTTAGAAAAGACGTGCTACACACCATAAGTGTACTTGAATTCCTTCCCTGATAATCAAAACTCTGTCAAGAGGTTTGGTAGCATTCGACTCTGATATTATACTGTTTGACATCATTCAATAATGTGTTATACACGAAACAAACAAGTGTTACTCTTTAGTCTCCAACATATGTCAAAATAAATGGCTATTTCAGTTGTAGTTTTCACTGAGTGACATTTCTATGTGGTGTCATGCTTTTACTTATCGACCTTAGCTTCCTGGAGTGATGAGCCTCAAGACCAAATATTACCTCCATTGTTCCCTAGCCTATTTTTAACAAGTTGTCAAACCCGAAGATCCATTCCAAACAATTTCATGAAACAGTCCATCATGCCTCATATACTAAATTGCTTTATTATCTTCTGCACCATTGGTACCGAGACTAGACCCAGTCTTCCAGTTTCTGATTTTGTGAACTACAGTTCATATTCCTATGTAACTTTCTTTTACCATAGCTACAGGTGTTTGGATTGTTGATGCACAATGAGAAGATTATGTCTAGGGATAATTTTAAGTAAGTGAGATTATTCAAAAATTATGTTTATATGTTGCTTTACAGACATCATGGCAGAGGCTTGCAAAGGAAGAAATTCAAAAATTGAATTAGATGGATCTAAGCCAGACATTCAACTTCAATGTCAAAGTCTTACAGTGGATAATTCAAAACCGCTTCACCAATTTACTCTGAATTTCTGTGTTCATTTTTTTCCCCCTCTCCCAGTGCATTTTGTGATGGTTAATATGACAGGTACTCAGTCACATCAATTGTTCCTTTTTTCCTTGAAAGATTCTATAGTTTCCTTTTGTAATGTAGAGTCTTTTAGAAATTTCAAGTGAAGTCTATGCCTTCCCCATCTTTCTTATATATTATTTTTGCAAGTGGGTCATAGTGGTAAGAAGAGACAATGTGCATATTTGAAAGCTGGGGAACATTCTTGAACTGAAAAATAATGTCAAAACAATTCCTGTTGTAAAGAAATCAAAGTACTAAAAATGAAACAATTGTATCTAGCTCTACTATTCCCCTCCCTGTCTTCCAATTACACAGAATCACTACTTTCAAATATTTTGATCTTAGATCTATTAATTATTACTTCCTAATCCTAAATAATTCACTTACACTGGTACTTCTAGATTTATCAATACAAGACACTATTAAATATCTAGTTAAAATTTGAGGACTTAGCTCATTTATTCTACCCTTCATCTCCTTATCAACATGTAATCAACACTGTAATAATGAGCATTTCCAAATTCATCTTTACCATCAGTGCCCCCAAATATTCATCGATTCAGTCACCTGATAAATCGGTATTGAATAACAAACATACAACCAAGCCTTTTGTAGGCACTCTGGTTATAGCAGTGTATACAACACAACAAGGCCTGCCTTTACAGAACTTTCATTCTAATCAGGAGAAAATAGGCCACAAACAGAATATGCCAGATGCTGATAACACATTGAGAACAAAAAATGAAAGCCGTGTAAGGAATTCAAGAGCATATATAGCATCATCCGAGAAGGCCTTTATGACAAGGCAGCATTTCAACAAACACTGGAAGACAATGAAGGAATAACCATGTCCTTATCAGAGGGAATGGGAAGGAAAATAGCAGAAGCATAACCGGTGTGAAAAGGATAGGCAAGAAAGGCCAGTATAGGTGAAGCACATTGAATATGAGGAGCGTAGAGAAGATGAGAGGGTTTGGGACAGCCAGCAGGGAAAGGGGCGTGTTGCAGATCTCTGAGAACTTTGCCAGCCAATGACGAGGAAACGTATGGTATACTGGTCGAAATGGAGTCCCAGCAGCATTATGCATCAGAATGGAGAGACATACTGTCTTCACCAACCACGTCTCAGACCTGGGGCCTCCATCTTAGCCTGTGTAGCACATAAGCACCACTAGATTCTTCTAATAACATTATTGTTTTACAGTGTTAACAGTGTTATGGAAAGCCCACTGGAGTAGGGACAAAGCCATGGCAAGACAATGAACTTATATCATCTATGAAGGTGGAAAAAAGCCTTGAAATAAGACAGTGACATTAGGCGCAGAGAACAGTGGACAGATTTGAAAGAAATTTCCTAAAAGAAACCAGTGGATACTTTTGGCTGTTTAGGAGAGTGACAGGACAAGCAACAGATTCCCTATGTATCTGGCTTAGGAAATGAAGAAGTGCAGTTAAGAACTGGGGCACCTGGGTAGCTCAGTCAGTTGAGGGTCCGACTTTGAGTCAGGTCTTGATCTCATGGTTTGTAAGCTCAAGCCCCTCATCAGGCTCTGTGCTGACAGCTCAGAGCCTGGAATCTGCTTCGGATTCTGTGTCTCCATCTTTCTCTGTCCGTCCCTGCTAGTGCTCTCTTTCTCTCTCAAAAATAAATAAACATTCAAAAAAATTTTAAAAAAATGAATTCAAGAGGAGGCAAGTTTGAGGAGGTTTAAAAAAAGGTTTTGGGCACCTGGGTAGCTCAGTCGGTTAAGCGTCCTAATTCGGCTCAAGTCAAGATCTCATAGTTTGTGAGTTCAAGCCCCACGTCGGGCTCTGTGCTGACAGCTTAGAGCCTGGAGCCTGTTTTGGATTCTGTGTCCCCCTCTCTCTCTCCGTCCCTCCCCCACTTGCTCTGTCTCTCTCTCTCTCTCTCTCTCTCTCTCTCTCTCTCAAAAATAAACAAAAACATTTAAAAAAAGGTTTATTACAAGATAATTTACATTCTAGGTACCTGATGGGTGTTTGTTTGTCCTCACTGCTACAAAGCGAAAGCTATCATTTCAGGGAAAGGTTTATAAAATTCTTTCTTAGATTATACTGTGTACTGTTACTTGTTGGATTAATGATTCTCATCAATTTTTCTCCACTTAAGATTGAGGTGTGCACTTTGAAAAGGTGATAAGCTTAAAGCCAAAGGTTATATATCAGCAGGTTGACAGAAACTGGCATACTATTCTGGTCATTTAAAAGTCCTTAATTAGTAGATAGCCAACTTTAATATTCTATATCTTATTGCTGTGTCTTATTTCATTCAAAAATATTTGAGGGTTTACAATTTTCCAAATGTTACACCAGGTACTGGCATTAAAGTAAATAAGATATGGTCTCTATCCTATTCTTTTAGGCAACATAGTCTATTAATAAACTATGGAAGGACCAGTCACAGCTCTACTCGCTGATGAAAGTGTACCTTAACAAAAAGTTTATTTGTTTATTTTGAGGGGCGTGTTGCAGGGAGAGAGGGAGTCCCAAGAAGTTTCCACGCTGTCATCACAGAGACCGATAGGGGCTTGAGTTCATCAACTGTGAGATCATGACCTGAGCTGAAAACAAGAGTCGGACAGTTAACCAACTGAGCTACTCAGGCATCCCTGAATAAGTACTTTATAAGGAGTACAAGAAGGACAATTTTAAAATTATCTCATTGAATGTACTTTTCTTTATTTTTTAAGTGTTTTCTATTTATTTATTTATTTATTTATTTATTTATTTATTTATTTTGAGAGAGAGAGAGAACACAAGCAGGGGTGAGGGGGGCGGGGAGAGGAAGAGGAAGAGGGAGGGAGGGAGAAAGGGAGGGAGGGAGGGAGAGTGAGAGGGAGAGAGAGAGAGAGAGAGAGAGAGAGAGAGACAGAGAGACTCCGAAGCAGGATGCACACTCAGCATGCAACCCAACTTGGGGCTTGATCCCACAACGCTGGGATCATAACCTGAGCCAAAATCAAGAGTCAGATGTTCAAATGACTGAGTCATCCAGGCACTCCACTGAGTTTACTTTTCTAAAACATTTAAACAATCCTTCAATGGAAAGCTTTTTAAAAATTACCATTCTGTTTTTCTTAATTTTTGTCATGATCCATATGAAGTTTGGCAAATATGTGTATGTACCTTCTCTCCCCTTCCCAAGGCAGAAATCACTAACCTGTCATAGATGTATTTCCAAATGAACCCTGGTGTAATCTCAGAAATATTTTCTATAACAGAGCATAAGATAGCAGTGAACATTATTTTATTTGTGTATAGGAGATGAAAACTCATTGCCATCCAAGGCTTAAACAGGCACTTCACAAAAGATGATAGGAAAATAACTTACATACTTCTGTGAAAGGATCAATCTCATTAGTCATCACAAAAATGCAAATTAAAACAACCATGAGAGAGTCATGCTAAAATGAAAAACTATGATAATACCAAGTGCTGGTGAGGATGCAGATTAAGTGAATGTTTCACTGTAAATTGTTTAGATTACAAATTGGTTCAACTACTTGGGAAAATTGTTGGATGGTATGTGGGTTATAAGCTTAGGAATCCTCCAGGCTTACACCAATGGGCTAACAAGGCATAAAGAAATACAAAGCCATAGGATGCTCACACCCAATTTTGGGTAAACAAGACAAGGCAACCAAGAATAGGGAGGTGCAAAGGCACCCCAGAATAGAGAGGAGGTGCAGAGCCCCCAGAATAGAGAGGGGCAAAGTCCCAAAATAGGAATGGACACAAAGGCTCCCAATACAAAGGTATATGAGGTAAGCAAGATCAGGCATGCAAGGCAAAAATGCCCCCCAATTTAGTACTATAGCAGAAAAGCTTTCATAGGAGAATAGGGCCATGGTAGGTAAATTGGTGAATTGGACTATGGACCTCTGCACTGCAGGCAAAGCAGCCCAGAGTAGAGATGTTTAATGAAAGAAAGGGTGCCTTGTCAACCCTGAGATTATTCCCCCTACCTGCCTCCTCCCCTAGGTTCCCTAAGGTAAACAGAGGTGGTGCCTCATGTCTGCTGTAACCAACCTCCCACTCTACTGTCTGTAGGCATCAGGATTTTGCTTTGTATTAACCCAAACCCCTAACCCCAAATATCTTCAAGACCCCCTTTCCCTCATGTTCCATAGTTAATGTTCACAGATTCATTGTCCCTTTGTGCACGTCCATCGCCATGTTTGTAAGCCTTCTGATCCTAATAAAAATGGGGCAAGGACCCTTATTCAGGGCTCTTGTCTTTTCCCAGACATTAGCCATCTCTCACTTTCAATCCTGCGTCCTGCTCTTTTGCTAGACAAGAGAGAACTTTAGACCCAGAGTCTACAACAATGGTATCTGTAAGAATTGAGTATGTACATTCCCTTCTACCTGGCAATCCACGCCTAATGCTATACCTAAGCAAAATATGTCTATATATTTACCAAAAAATAGGCACAAGAACATTCATAGTAGCAGTGTTCAAAATAGCAAAAAAAAAAAAAAAAAAAAAAACAAACCCAAAAAACAAACAAACAAAAAACTGGAAAACACCCAAATGCCTTCATCATTAAATGGATAAATAACATTTTTACAGTATCATTATCTATTACATTATGTAATACTATGCAGTAATGAGAACAAACTAAACTATTTGCACCATGGATGAAACTCATAAACATAATACTGAATAAAAGAAGCCAGAAAGGAATATAAGATATAAAGTTTCATTTATGTAAAATTCAAAACACAAAATTAGTCTCTGGTGGTACAGGGTACCATTGGGCAGAGTATGAAGATTTCTGGGAGATGATAATATTCTAGGTGCTTCCTACATGGGTGGGCTCATTTTTTGGAAAATAAATTGAGCTGTAGTCAGATAATATGCATATATGTTATAATAAGTTAAAATAATTGTATGCATGTTATAGTAAATTAAAAGCTTATTTAAAAAATAGGGGTGCCTGGGTGACTCAATCAATTAGGCATCAGACACTTGTTTTCAGCTCAGGTCACGATCTCACGGTTCATGAGATCAAGCCCTGCATCGGGCTCTGCACTGACAGTGCAGGGCCTGTTTGGGATTCTTTCTCTCCCTCTCTCTCTTTCCCTTTCCCACTCACTCGCTCTCTGAAATAAATAAACACTAAAAAAAAAAAACTAACCTGAAACCTTTGGGCCATCCTTGAAATCTCACCAGTTTTGGAATTTTCACTATTTCCAATTTGAAAATCCACTAATTCTTGGATTTTACCCCCACATGAACATCTTTCATTATGAACATCGTTATAATTAATTGCAAGAAATTTTAAAAATAAAATTTAAGCTTCTAAAAATAACCCCAGGTTTGGGGCACCTGGGTGGCTCAGTCGGTTGAGCATCCGACTTCAGCTCAGGTCATGATCTCATGGTTCATGAGTTTGAGCCCCTGTGCTGACAGCTCAGAGCCTGGAGCCTGCTTCCGATTCTGTGTCTCCCTCTCTCTCTGTCCCTTTCCCCCTCATGCTCTCTTTCTCTCAAAAATAAATAAATGTTACAAAATTAAAAAAAATTAAAAATAAAAATAACCCCAGGTTTCTGGTGAAATTAATTCCCTTCAACTTCTAAATGGGCTCTGTTCATACTTCACTTGATTTTATCTTTACGTCAAAATTTGACTGCATTTTTTTTTCCAGAATGAGCTAAGTAAAATTTGGGAATAAAATACTATTAAGAAGAATAATGTATTAAATTATTAACATAATGGGTTTGGGCATTTATCAAAGCACTTTCCTTCATGAGCTAGGAAAAGAGCAAAGTGAAAAGTAAAAAATATACGATTCAGGTGTGTTTTTCTAGTATGTTTTATTCTTCTTACTTACATAATTTGTTTTTTAGGCTTTTTCCAGTGGGTCTAAGTTATTTGTTCTTTTCTGCTCATCATTATTTCTTTGGATGATAAATATAAACCATGCCTTGTAGAATTTATGTGGTAAATTCTCAAATGTTTTTCCTTATATAATTTTTTCGTATTCAACCTTTAATTCAACTCACTACTTTTATAACAATAAAATTAAAAGCTTTAAAAAGAAAAAGAGTACCTGAGATGATCCATTTAATTCAATTTTAGAAAATTTATTCTTTTTGCTAATGATTGATATGGTGGCCTGTCTGTGATCCTGTTCCTTATCGAGGTAGCCTGAGGCGGGGAGCTGTTGGGGCTTGGATAAGGGGCTTTTCGGCTAATAAAGAGAAACTGTGAAGGGTGCAGGTTTCTGCCTCTACTAGACAATCTAGGCAGCAGCAATAAACACAGAATCAATCAATGGAAGCCAACACTCACAAGCCTCAATCTTTATTTTACTATGATAAATAAACTTGTGGCTATTCATGTTTTTATAATTGATTGAAACTCATTGCTGAACAGAATTTACAGAATGGGAATAAAGAGCTATCAGGACAGGAAAGAAAGGTGGAACAAGTAGCTGATGATGACAGTATTGATCTAGTGAAAGTGTCTCACCTGGAGCTGACATGTCACTGGACTGGGACAAGTAGGTGTGATAACAAATGTACTTATTTTTAACCAAGTTTTCATTAGAATTATATAAGGAAAAATTAAAACGTCTTAAGTAATTTAGATGGACAAGTCTTTTCTCTTTCAGACTTCCCCGAGTTCTCAGTACAGTGCCTCAGACTTGACCGGTGCCCTACAAATATTAGCTGAATTCATGATTTGTGCTTTTAGCTCTTTGTACCTAGAGCCAGAACCTTGTTTCCATTGCTTTTCTATCATGCTCCACACCCCAACCTCAGGAGGAAAATTGTATTTCATTAAACTTATTTAAAATTGATTAATAGGGGCGCCTGGGTGGCGCAGTCGGTTAAGCGTCTGACTTCAGCCAGATCACGATCTCGCGGTCTGGGGGATCGAGCCCCGCGTCCCGCTCTGGGCTGATGGCTCAGAGCCTGGAGCCTGTTTCTGATTCTGTGTCTCCCTCTCTCTCTCTGCCCCTCCTCCATTCATGCTCTGTCTCTCTCTGTCCCAAAAATAAATAAACGTTGAAAAAAAAATTTTTAAAAATAAATAAATAAAATAAAAATTAAAAAATAAAATAAAATTGATTAATATACTGATTATTTTAATTAACTTAAACTTACAGTTAATTTCTTTAAGGAGAGATTTTTGCAGGCAGTACCTCCCTCCGTTCCATTAAAAATATATGTGTTACCCCCCACCCATGTTCACTACAGCATTATTCACAATAGACTAGACATGGAAGCAACCTAAGTGTCCACTGACAAACTAATGGATAAAGAAAATGTGGTGTATAAATGCAATAGCATATTATTCAGCCATAAAAAAGAAGGAAATCCTGCCATTTGAGACATGGCTGGAGTTTGAAGGCATTATGCTAAGTGAAATCCATGGGAAAGAGAATGACAAATACCGTAAGACCTCACTTAGATGTGGAATCTAAAAAAGCTGAACTCATAGAAACAGAGTAGAATGGGGGTTGCCAGGGTGGGAGGGTAGGGGAAACAGGGAAATGTTGGTCAAAGAGTACAAACTTCCAGTTATAAGAAGAATAAGTTCTGGGGAACTAACATAAAGCATGGTGACTACAGGTAGCAAAACTGTATTATCAACTTGAAAATTGCTAAGAGAATAAACCTTAAACACTCTCACCACATACACATACACACAAAGGAAACAATGTGAGATGATAGAGGTGTTAACAAAGCTTATTGTGGTAATCATTTTGCAGCAATGCATACATGTATTAAATCATCACCTTAAAATGACACAATGTTATATGCCAACTCTAACTCAACTGAGCTAAAATGTGTGTGTGTGTGTGTGTGTGTGTGTGTGTGTGTGCATGTGCACGCGTGCGTGATAGCTGCTGTTACCCAGTACCGTGTGTGGTGGTGAGAGGACGGGGGAGTAGTAGGGGTGAAATACCTCATTTCCTAGCTTCCTGACACAAAAATGACAATGACTATGGCTCATCCTTCTGTGCAATGTTCTGCAATACGTAGTAAATAGAATTACACAAATATAAATATTTACAAGTTTATTTATCATATTCAAATAAACATTATGCATAGATTAGAGGTTGTTTTTCTAAATATTTTATTCATGTGTTTAAAAGAACACATATTTGTAGCATTTGTTCCATGGAGATGGTCGTATTTTCTGAAACTTGGTAGGTACGTTTTTACAAGATGCACTGTAGAATATATCAACAACTAATGAATTAGAAATACTGATGACAGTGCACTGTAAAATGTATTAGGACACTAATTAGACAATCGCAGAAATGCTTACTGATGGCTTTTAAACACCTGCTTGGCAATTTCTAAGCCTGGGTGTTACTTCATTTAACAATACACGCTTAATTAGGAGACAGAGTTAAGATTAAATAATAAACCCAGGACCGCCCAGCATGCTCTATGCTTTTAACTTTCTACCTCATCCACAAAATTTAAAGAATGATAATTTCATTTACAGAGGAAGCAATAGAATAGATTTATCTGTTCTCTCAAGGCAGATTCTAATCGCTGTTATGAACCTCATTTCATAGAATGGCAGAGAAGATTTAGGAATGAGGTGTGTATGGGGGTACTGGAAGGACGTGAGAGCCTAGAGCAGAAAGCTGATCATTTCCAGGTGTGATTTCTCCAGACAAGGGGAAGCCCATTTCTCTGTGATCAGCCGAGACCAAATTTTGTTAGGGTTTCCACCTTGGTGGCCTGCAATGGGTACCTGTTGTTTTATGTGCTTGCCACCCCACTTGCACACATGTATATGTTCCTCCTATTTTTTGACACATGAATATGGTGGAAGGACCCACAATAATAAACACGACAAAACCCAGCTGGCTGCAGTTGGTGAGTGGTCTCTGGCCACTCAGAGAGTGTTCTGGGGACCAGCAGTACTGACCTCACCTGGCAGTTTCATTAGCAATGCATCATCTCTGGCCCTGCCCTTGACCCACTATATCACAATCTAAATTTTCATAAATTCCTCAGATGCTGTGTACAATCATTAATTTGTAATGCACTGCCCTACAGCACTTTATTACAATGCCTCACTCAGTCATTGCTTTTGCTTCCCTACAATACTCTTGGGTTATTGTAACAAATACCCCTTTGTCTTTTAGCTAACCACAATGGGTTTCTACTACCTGCTACTAGAAGACTCCAGAGAGCCCCACTTTACCTCTTCAATCAATTTTATTTCCTAAAACAAATGAAACTTTAAATTTAATTTCCAAAACAATTTCTTTCTCCAAGCAGCATTAAAATAACGATTGAGGGGGATTCATATTGGGGGACCTGAAATTAAGAGTTATTTGTTGTGACTTAAAGGGTGATTCATGAGTCTTTGAACACAGAATAACTACCCATGTTCAACAGCTGAATTTATTTACAGGAAAATCTGCCACCACATATAAAAATGGTTTTAAGAGTAATATTGTGCTGATAAATTATAAGAAATAAAAAAGAATAGAGTGAGAATCTGTAGATTAAGAGAGACTTAAAAGATACATAAGGTTAAAATAGAGGAGCAAGAATAAACTCATGTGGCTAAGGATGGACATTTGGGTGAATAAAAACATTAAAAATAATTACCATAAATTTAGGTAATGGCTATTTAGGGAAGAGGAAAGACATGATTGAGAAGGAGCATAGGCAAGGGACACTGAGGTAGGTAGGAGAGTTCTATTTCTTAGCTCGATGATAGTTACAAAATGGGTCCTCTGAAATAATTTATTGAAGCACATATTTGTTTTGTGTGGGTTTTTTGGTAAGTGTATTTTATTATAAAAAAATATAAACAACAACAAAGAAAAGTCTCATAGGAGAGTTGAGCTCTACCTAAGAGCTGAAATATCTTTTCTACATATAAGGCTCTTTGCAATTGTGTCTAGGGCATTTGCTTTAGTGGGACAATATTAAAGTCAATTAAAAGAAAAGGGAGGGGCACGTGGGTGGCTCAGTCATGAAGTGTCCAACTCTTGATTTTGCTCAGGTCAAGATCCCAGGGTCATGGGAGAGAGCCCCAGCCTTGCAGCAGGCTGAGTGCTGAGGGTGGAACCCACTTAAGACTTTCTCTGTCTCCCTGGGACCCTCTCCCCTGCTTACATACTCTTTTCTCAAAAATAATAAAAATAATAATAATAAAAATAAATAAACAAACAAACAAACAAATAAATAAGCAGCAATGCCTTTCTTAAAGAACAAAACAAAGCAAAATAAATGCTGAGTGTATCTTCAGGACTCATCATTTCTGGATTCATCTGTCACTGACTCATTTTTTAGAGTTTCCTTTTATTTTTTGTGTTTAGCATAGCAGGAATTGGTGTTTCACCATGGAAGCTCTAGATCTCTGATGGCCAGATGCTAACATCATGTCAATGTTTTAATACCGGGCCATTTATAATCCTCATCTTGGAGAGAGGGATAACCACAGCATCAACCTTAGATCTTTAATAAGGGTATGAAAATATGTATTAAATCACTAAGTGCTCCCCACACATTTAAGAGCTGTTAATTTCTAGTTGAAGTTGTGAAAAGAGCGGAGTTTTGGAGTCTAATGATTTGGACTGTGTCTCAACTTTCATTTAAGCAGGGTGGCTATTTTCTGCCTGATTTCATAAAGCATAGAAGTGTGCATTTAGGAAAAGTTTATCAGTAAGGTACTTTCTATTGGTCTTAACATCTAGAAAATAATTCACCATTCAAATGTTAGATTATTGTCTTAGAATAATATCGAAGAGGTTTAAGTACCATTTGCACATTATAAGTCTTTTGTGATGAACCATATACTTGCATTGTATCCAAGATTAGGTCAGAAAGCCAAAAAATGTTTTCAATCAATGTTGCCTTCAAATCTCAATAAATGTTAAATGTAGCTGATGGATACTTGAAGATTCACTATATTATTCTCTTTATTTATTTATTTTTAATTTTTTAAAAGTTTATTTATTATTGAGAGGCAGACATGAGTATGGGAGGGGCAGAGAGACAGGGAGACACAGAATCTGAAGCAGGCTCCAGGCTCCAGCTGTCACCACAGAGAGCCCGACATGGGGCTCGAACTTGCAAACCGCAAGACCACGACCTGAGCCGAAGTTGGACGCTCAACCGAGTCACCCAGGTGCCCCAATTCTCTTTATTTTTTATGCTTGCAAAATTTCATTTAAAATATCTTCAAACTCAAAAAGATATACACATTAAATGTGCACAGTTTTTGTATGTCAATCATGCCTCAATAAAGGAGCTTAAAAATATACAGATTGAACAAAAGAATAAAATCTCAAAACAATAGATAAAGCCACCCTTAAAAATCTCTTCTTGGAAGCAACTATGTTGAGGCTAGTCTAATCTGTCCTCTCTATAGAACTCCAACATAGCTCATATCTCCTGCTGGGTTTAAATAGATCATCTTTTTCTTTGGTTAAGCACCACATGAAAAAAGGACTTGCCAATTTGATAAGCTAAAAAAAATTGCATTTTCCTCTTTTAATTTGTATCGCCCTGAATACTAATGAAGTTGACCCTGTTACATTCTTTTTCAGTTTTTAGTCCTATAAATGTCTTCTATCCCTATTTTGGCCTCATTTTGCAATAGGATCATTCATTCTTTTATTATTACTCTCTCAGGATTCCTTATACATTACAGATATTAATTTCATTATATAATTCATGTGCCAAGGTTTCCCTGTTTTTGTCTAATTTTTTTACCATATATAGAAGATGTTATAATTTATTCAGATACACATATATACATCATTTTTTCCTATCTGCTTTCTCTTTGCCTTTCTACTTAAAAGCTTTCCCTTTCCACTTATTTGTTACCTATTTACATATTTCTCCTTATTCTTTTATGATTTAACAAATTATATGATATTTAATAGAGTATATATTTTATGATTTCGTATTATAGTCAACTCTTGAACAACATGGGTTTGAACTGCACTAGTCCCTTTATACACCAACTTGTTTGTTCAATACAGTACACTAAATAAATTTTCTTTTATGATTTTCTTAATAACATTTGTTTCTAACTTGATTGTAAGAATATCTAATACATATAACACATAAAATATGTGTTGATTGTTTATGTTATCAGTAAAGCTTCAGGTCAAGAGTAGACTACTAGTAGTTAAGTGTTTGGGGAGTCAAAAGTTATATGTGGATTTTTGATTGTGCACGTAGGTGCCCCTAACACCCACATTGTTCTAGGATCAACTGAATTCCGTTTACTGATTTAGATACATTTTGTGAAGCACAGTTCTAACTTGGTTTTTCCTCTCAGGCAGACAATTATTATTTATTCTGAAAATAAATCCATCTGTTCGTATGTACTTGAATTTTCTTCTTCATATTCTAAAAATTATGAAAACAGGATGCTCTGTTTATATGGAATCTCTTTGTTATAGGTGACCATTCACAAGTCAACAATAGGCAGTTTTAAGTCTTTATAGGTGAAAATATTATTCATTTTTCAGAAACAGATGTACTTTGAGAAAATAAAGAAACTTTAAGATCCCCATTTGTTTTCACAGAATGAGTAGGAAGGAGATAGAATCTAAACTGTTCGTAGGTAATGTGGCTGCCCTTCTCTTGTGTTCAAAACATAAATTTATGACACTACCATACAGTCAAAATCATGGTGCATATAACCTTAAACTAATCTTGAAATTCCCATGAATGGGACAAAACTTTTCATTTTTATTTTGAAGATAAGGCTTAAAAATGTAAATAGCCTTAGAAAGAGTTTATACATTTTGGCCTCAAAGAACTTTAGATATGTTACTGATAGGAGCCAACCAGGGGAACAGGTATTGAATAAGGGACCTTGCGACTAAAAGGGCAGGTTGGGGATGCAGGGAAGTTAAAAACACAGTATGAAAAATGGAGCCTTTCTATCACTACTAGTCTTGCTATAACTCCCATTTCCAGAAAGGCGATCATATCCTAAGTACAATCTAGCAATCCTTCTCTGAAAGACAGGCAAATGAGTCCCATCTGTAAAAAGTGAGGGAATTCTCTAGGTCGTACATTTCATTTGACCCTGGTGATGAAAATCCTAAATCATAGGTTGATGAGAAAGACCAGATAAACAAGAAGAATTATAAAGTCAAAATACAACAGTGTACCACAAATACACATAAGACACACCTGTGCTCTATGAAGAGAAAACCAAATTCCAAAGAGAGAAAAACAAACAACATATATTGTACCTAGAATCAGAGTGGACAATGCTTATAACTTCAGGGAGGGCAGAAATAACATTTAGATGACTTAGGTGATAAGTTGTCCTGACCCCAAGGGATGCAATGTTTCAGGGGTAAGAGAACATAATAATTTTGGTGTGTATCTAGGGGGCAGAAGACAACCTTTCCCAGGGACACAATGACCTGGACTGATAGATGCTGAATTTATCACTGGTTTGCCATACAGCTAAGAGGTGAAAACACCTTCGACGCAACAAACTTAGTAGTTTGCAGAAAGAAGTACTTAATGAGGTATTTAATCTTAAGCAACAGAATGGTAAAGGAAAGATATTTTCTTTTACAAAGAGACAATAAAAGTGCTTTTCTCTTTAATTCTATTTTTGCTCTCTTAAATCAATGAACTCCAAGCATTCTCCAATGCAAAACATTCTCTCTTGTACAAGAAAGGGAAACACAGGAAGTTCAGAATATAACATCTTTCCTATACCCTACTCTACCCCTCTACCTCTTCCAAATAAGAGAAATGTATTCTCATTTATATTATCCTTCCCTGAAGTTGACTCTTGTTAAGAAGAGTAATAAATATCAAATCAAATTTTCACATGGTTGAAAGGCAAAAACAGAAATAAATCTATTGTCTTATCCTCTGTGCGATCCTTTATAGATCAAGTATTAACATCGATTTCTTCCAAAATAGCATCTCTACGATATTCTCCATTATTATTAAATGATACATCATTTTGCATTTTATATGGAAGTTAAATCGGACTGTAGCTATATTGGCCTGTCAGTGATTTTATCTGCTTTTGTTTTGGGGGTAGCGGTCATTTTATTGTGTCTGTTTATTGATTTAATGATGATCGTTCTTTGGATGATATCCAAATCAACATCTCTGTTCATTTTAAAACACACCTCAAAGTGTCTGCTGGATATTTCAATGACTTCTCATTTCTACCTAAAATCTAGCATGCTGAATGCTAGTCTCACAATCTATAGTGCAGTCCACAAAGAAACCGCTTCATTCGCTGATATCCTTTTTGGTCTCTGATAGGCGAAGCAATGAGTGGGAGTGGAATCAGAATCCAACATTAATAGAATCAACATCTTCTAGTGAAAGATGAGGCTTGAAATCTTTTGTCACCCTTGCCTCATTTCCTATCTTTCCTTCCTTCACATCTAATTATTCACTTAATGTTAGTTTCCTCTACGTAACTTCCTCCTTCATGGATAACAGCAAGCAAGGACTCCGGACAATGAGAACTATGTCTTCAACCCTCCCCATGTCCAGGATCATGAGGTGTTTCACTTCTATCCAGGCCTCAGGAAATGTTGCCTTCACTCTCTGAATCCCTAACTTATGGCACTGTTAATGACATATTTCTGTATAGGTTAGGGATCACACAGCTTTCTTTTATTTCCTTCTGGAAGGTTAGGTTCTTTTTAATTTTTTTCATGGAGGTCATCTTTACTTAAGTCAACAATTATTTTTGGAGCACATAACACATGCCTGATGTTGTAACAGAAAAAGGACCTACCTGTAAGAGAAGAGTGTGGAAAGGCCCCACCTTTTGAGAAGAAAGAAGACAGGCAAGTTTCTATGTTAGACACTACAACACAACAGGTTTATAGTTATCCTTACAACACATCAGTGCTAGAGACTGGGAGCGTAAGTTCAAAAATGAACAAGATCAAAAAAGAGGTGACATTTTAGTGATAATTGACAGAAAGGCCACCATCCCTTGCTGAATGGTACGATTTCCTAAAGGGCAAATACAAGAAAGTAAAAAATTAATTTAGAAAAAGACCTCACTAAGAGGTTGTGCATTAGAGTACAGCTTTCAGGAGACATGAAAGGGGTAAGAAAAGCTATAAGAAAACAAAGGTTAGTGAAGAATCTGGCTCTGCATTAAAATCCATGTGTGTTTCTTCAAAATCATAGGCAATGGTTATGGAGGTTTTACCTGCCAGGCCTCCTGGGAAAGCTATCCTCCTCACACCAGACTTGAGGTCACAGCCTGGGCGTGGAAGTCCCTGAAGGGGAGTGCCGTCAAGGATGCAGACTCACTGGCCAGCCGTGTTCTTCACTTACTTACATTCGTGGCCCAGAACCTTCATTCCTAGGTCTTTTTGTCTGGGGCCTCAGGAAGAGGTCTTCTTCTAGCACCTCCACTGGGGCCTCCTAATGCAAATGGGGGGTGGGGTTGGATGGGGATTAAGGGCTTAACGATTTCATTTTTGGCTTCTTGCTTTAATCAGGAGCAAGACCTTACCAAATCCTTTGTGAAAGTAACATGAGGCTGCTCTATGAGGCAGACAATTCTAAGAAAGCGCCTTCTCTGGGCCCACGCATTCAAAAGCTCGCTCTTCCCTCAGGCCCTGAAAGCTTCCCCAAAGCTCTCAGACGTTTGTCAAATCTGAAAGCCACAAGGGTAGGCCAACCCTGGATTAATAGTACTAGCAAACACAGGAAAGGAAGAAGGAAAATCACTACAGATAATAAGGCTCTGGGCAGACAACAGAACCCACCTCACCTGCCATAGGTAGAAGCAAGCCGTGGCTACAGGCAGAAACGCAATAGGCCTTTAGTTACAAGCAGTAACTGCCGCTATATCCACAAGTGGAGGATGAGGCAAAGTCTGTTCCTGTCAGAAGACAAGGTGTGGGTACAGGCAGGAGACAGCAATTCACCCAACCATAACACAATGGAGGTGAACATATTTATAATTAAAAAGAAAAATCACATCAAGGAACAAAGGCTCTTTAAACAAACACTCAAGAGATCTCCTGCCCACTGTATAATTGGAACTGTGATTAATACCTCGAGAAGAGAATATTTATTCAGTACTTTGTCAATGTTTGTTGTTTTGTGAACCATTAAAAGCTTGGATCTCTAGCCTTGAACTTCCTATTTCTATTTCTAATCTATGGTTTTTATCCACAAACTAAAGAGCGGATGAAATATAATTAGAATATACCTTTCAAGAAGAGAAAGGAATATGTAATAAGAACATTTCAAAAACACAATTTGAACTTGGACAAGGATCAGTGCCAAATACTGCTGCAAGTGGTGATATTTGAATTGGGGGCCCCTTATTGGATAGAGAGATGGTTTAAATCCCATCGAATTCAAAAGTGACCTGAAAACCTCTATTTGTCTTTCCTTCTTTGAAAAGGATTTGGAATCTAATCTTTACCCTCTCGGTATAATTTTTCTAGTAAGTACTTTTCGAGGACAATATAATGATGTTGATTTCTTTTTTATAAATATGCCCTTCCTAGGTGGAATAATAATCTGACTTAAGTGCCTTTAAATACAGCAGTACCATTTTACCTACTTTAAAAAGTCAATATGAAGGTAATCACAGATCTCATTAATCACTGCACCTTCGAAATCTATTTTCACCATACTAAGTGTTACATTTATAATGAATACAGTAGACCACTGACACTGACAGGTTTGTGTTTTATCATTTTGACAATTAACAGTGACTATGAATGTCTATGATGTGTAGTGCCTTGTAATTTTCCAGAGACCTGCATTTGAATTGCCTGCTGGGAGAGAGATGATCAAGATTAAGTCACTTAGCTAGTGGGTGAGCACTCTGACCCAGCAGCTGCATACCTCACCAACACCTATCTGCATTAATATAGATCCTAAATCAAGCTGCTTTAAATTGTCAGAGGTGACTCTATTCTGACACATGTGAACTGGGCTGATTATCTAACACAGCGACTCTCAAACCTGAGGGTGCATCAGAATCATCCAGAGGGCTTTGTAAAAACACAGATTACTGGGCCCCATCCCACCCCAGGATGGTGTGAGTGGAAAGTAAAATTTGCATGACTAGGAAATTCCAAGGGTTCCAAAGGGATGCTTTGAAGGCCACCGATCTAAACAATTTTATCCATTTCATCACTAGAAAACGATTTTTTTCAAAGTATAATTGCCTAAGCAAATAGCAGCAACAGTTTCACCAATCCAATTTGTTCATTTACACGGAAGAATGTGGGTCAGATATCTATACTGATTGTCAAAATTAAACAAAACCAAACAAAACAAAAACACTGTACAGGTTGTTAAATAGCCACTTCACTGAGACAAGTAAGCCCTTCCCCTCTCTACTAATGCCACTCCGTTCAGCCTACCCAGAAGCAAGCAGATGTTAACTCCTGTAGGGGACCTCTAGAAGCTTTCTAACTGGTCATTGCCCTCAGTTTAATAAAGCAAAGCATAAGACCTTGCCCAAGACAGGTCAGTCCTTTCCTTATGAGGAGGCAGGTGGGGGAACGGGAGGCACTAATAACAATTCTTGTCTTCTTTTTCATCTTTCCATTCATTTATTTTACCAATGTCTCACCATTTATGTATATATATCTTTCCTTTCCTTGGTTAAATTCATCCTTAACTATTTTATTGCTCTTAGTGATAATATAAATGGGACTGTTTATTCCTTTTTTCAGATGCTGCACTAGTGTGTAGAAATAGAACTGATTTTTGTACATTGACTCTCTGTCCCAAAACTTAACGGAATTTATTTAACAATTTTTGGTGGTATCTTTACTTCAGTAAAATAAGGATTCTTTCTGATTAAAGAAAGGAGTTGGCAAGCCTGTTCATGCACATTTCAGTAATTGTGGCTTTTTACAATGGAGTAAATTCAAATTGCTGTGAATTCTTGAGGCTCCCAAATCACCCAGTCTTGTTCGTTCAGGTCAAAGATCAGAAAGGAATCTGAAAAACCCCACCATTAACAGCAATTCACCCTGTTTGAGAATATTCACTGTACCTTTAGAGCTGGCATAGTGACAGCCAGATGAGGATCTAAGAATTTGGGAAGCAGCCACCTCAAAGATTCAACAAGACAAAAATGTCAATGATATTTTTGAAAGTTGTCTCATACATAAACATATTACATAATAATGAATACATAGAATTTGTCATCACCATATGTTTTTATCTAATCACTGCCTTTCAAGATGTTCTAAAGCAGCACTAATACAGATATCCAGGGGGATGTCTTAGTCAAATCTTTGACAGATTTTTCTCATGTCCCTGTTGGCTAAATTCTTCATGTGTAAATTACTCTAGTTTAAATTTAATCACTTTTCCCCATTTGGCCTCTAGAGAAACACTTGTGTACCTCACAAAAAGCTCCCTAAATTTTAAGCTAATGACTTAAAAATCTCTATCACCTTTTCTTTCCTTTCTCATTTAGTCAAATAAATAAGCACCTTAACTGGGTGCTAGGCTAAGTACGAGGGCTATAGACGAACTAAGTTTAACTCTGTCCCCATGACGCAACCAACAGGAGGGACCATCACAGTTTTCTAGGAGAAGGCATAAGAGTGGATTATGCTTCAACTGAGGAACAATATAGGGGGAAGAAAGGCATGACAAGGGACGTGTCTTGGGAAACTTTTTTGTAGTGGTAAAGAGGAACCACATGGCTGGAGCAGAGCAGCAAAGAGAGAGAGAAGGGCACGGAGGCCACAGCATGCATGACCTTGTTGAAGATTTGGACTTTAACTTAAGAACAATAGAAAAGATTTGAAGAGTTGCATGGGTGTGGTTTGAACAGACTGGATTTTTTAATGATCCTTCTGGCTGCCGTGCAGAGACTGCACTTGAGAGGACTAGTGTGGGGAGACAGAAACTACTGCAGAAACTACTTTCACACCAGACGTGATGGTGGCTTGGACGGAAAAGATGATAGAGCACACGGAAAAATAGTAACCAGTTTGAAAAACATTCAGAAGATAAAGCCATCAAGACACTTTGGTGATGAAGTGAATATGTGGGAATTGAGATAGAGGGAATTATCAAGGATATGAATAGTGGTGTCACTTCGTCTAAGTTCAGGGACAGGGCAGATCAAGAGTTCATTTTCAGGTTGAGATGCCTGTGAGCATTCCCGAGGAGATATCACAGGTATGCAGGTCTCTCCCTGTAAGTTTGGAGTTCAGAAGAAATTAACTTTTAACCATGTTGGTCATTAATATCTGTAGAAGCAATGTCACATCGTGGCTATTTCAGGCTTTGGATTCAAAGGCCCGGGGGCAGGACCAAAGCGATCATGAATCCTCAGAGAAAGACTTTGAACTAGCTTAGAAACTGTCTTTTTTTTTTTTTTTTTATGGTTTTCTGGTTCCATCCCATGAGCATCCATATAGTAAACTTGATCAAAGGTTCACCTACTCTATATCTTGAATCCAAAAGAAATAAACATAATAGATTTCCATTTGGCTATTGGATGACTAGTTCAAAAGAGGTTGGATGAGTATACTAAATTTAAAGGGATCAATAAACAATACAAATAGCAACTCTGTCTTTCTGGGGATACTTTATATATTTTGGTTTTTTTCTCTAATTGCTTGGCACCCTAGTTACTGACTTTCTGTGAGATTAACCCTATGACAAACAGTTCTAATTCTAGTGATAGCTCCTTCACAATGCCATGCACTAACCAGTTTGCTCAGAAGATGTCATCAGCAGAGCCAGTGAGTTCTAACTATGAAATCTACATTTTCATGCAATTTGAAGCACTAAACAAAAATTCGCAGAATATTTACTTAACACCAAAAATAATCTATTTCATGCAAAGAACATAATTGGATTTTTCACATTTGTATATAGACCTTGCTTCTCTCTGTACTAGCTTGGGAGATAATTTCTCCCTCTGCTGGAAAAGAGTACAGCTTCAGAGCAAATTCATATTTGGAAAATAGTACCTTAATATAAATTACTTAAGTGACCATGATTAAATTAAAAAAAGTTTCTCTAATGTGAAGGATAATTTTCTTTCTGTTTTAAGAACTGATTCTGCCTTGTCACTCATAAGAGTTATGACTTACTGAGAAATTACTACATATGTACTAGCCTTTGAATAAATTCTGTGCCCTGTGCATTGTAATTTAGTTCTCAGCCACTATTAGAGGCAAGCAATATCTTATAAATCTCACATCATATACTTTTATATAAAATATGTATATATACTTTATGTTATGTTTTATTTATTGGTTGGTTGGTTGGTTGGTTGGTTTAAACAAATGAATTGAAGGTAAATTTATGTTGAAGTGAAATGCCCAAAGTCATGTATCTGTTAAACAGCATTTGTAAGACTTGAATCTTGGGTGTAATCCTCAGTCGCAGCCCTTGACCACTCAAAAGATCTCTTCAGAATCATTTTTATCTTTGCAAGATTTCACAACATTCATGGCATGTTTGCCTCAGTGAAATGAACAATTTGAATTAAATACTAACATATGAAAGACCACCTTCAAAAATCTTTCATGTACGATCTTTGGTATTTGGGGACACATGGGGCTTGGTCTCCAAAGACAGAATTATTTTCTCAGACAAAATGCAACTACTGAGAATTACAGCAACTCACACAGCAGCAGCACCTACTTGCACTGAAACACTTGTCTTTAAAAATGATCAGCTCTCTTAGATATTCCATTCATTCTCCAACTGTAAATTATTTAGAAAAGGTATCACTTCTGCAGTTCTAATAAATCCTATGAACTATTTCTCATGATATCATATTCATATGAGAATGAAAATCTCCATCTTCTCCATCTTTTGTGCCAAAATAAAATATAGCAAAGCTGCTGAAAACTTGTATTAAAGCCCTGAAATTATGTTTCAAAAAATACTCAGGAAATATTCAAAGAGAGCCTCTTTGTGTGTGAGTGAAACTGATTAAGAGCCTAATATATTTGCATGCAAATGGAGATATCACACCAATGGCATGAAAGGTTGCAAGTAGGTATCTACTTGTTTTAACATGAAAACCATACTACTCACTGCGTACATGCCGTTTTAATGCACATCTCTTCCTTAATGAGTTCTGAGTAATAATAAGAGAATTATGCTAGAAATTTCATATGGAATTATGTAATGTATGAAAAGGGGTTTGCATAACGTTTCTCTTCTATCCAGGAGATGAAGTGTATAATTCACTAAAACCCTGGATATTAATAGCTCCTATATCTGGACTGAACAGTCTTAGCTATAAATGAAAATTTCATAGAAATATAGTCTAGTTTAAAAACAGTGTTTTCAGAAGACATTGAGAGAGGGAGAAGATAGTATTTTTATTCATATTTGTGCCTTGCCATCTGTGGACAGGCTAAGCATGGTTGGACTTTTTCTTTTCTATATGAAACACCAGAAACGGGCCTAAAGGGCATTGTTGATTTTACCTGACACACAGTGATTTCAGTCTTTTCTTGGGAGACACCCTCTGCATGATTCTTATGTCCCAAAGCAAACATGTTGAAATGTCTTAAAAGTCCTCCTATGTACCACCCCCAAAATATTTTCCATTCAAAAGCCCATTCTAGGGGCTTAGTTTAGAAAAGTTTTTATTATTATTGACATAATCTTTAGATCTTAGGGCATTTGATAGGAGTGTTAATAGACAAAGCATTTCTCCAATAAATCAGCCAGCAAATTTCAAGCATTAGTTACTGTTAAGTGAAGCCTGTAATTCTATCTTGCAATTCATTCTAATAAAATATATACATCATTGACATGGAAATAATTTTCAAAAATCTGGGATTCATCGACAGTACTATATACATAAATCTGTGGAAATAAACTCTATGTATTCATCTGTTACATTAAGTTTCCTAAGTTCTGTCCTGTTCTAACATCTTCAGAGACAAAGGAGATTTTAATACTTGCAAAATAATTGGGAGATGCAAATAAGTAGGAAATGGCATATGCTAGAACACAAAATAGAAAGGTACTTTCCGTTTGCTTCCGAGATCAACTGATTCGCCTCACTTTCCTCATGATTCAATTTAACATGATAGTCCTTTCTGAAGTCAAACAGGTCTAAGTTATCAGATGAAGATGAGCAAGGCAGGTATCCAGACGGGGATCTGGGGAGAGGGTGGAGGCATGACGGTGACCAGAGATCAGATGATCAGATATGAAGAGGGGTCTTCATGAATAAGTATGAGGTGGGGTGGAAGGGGTAGCCTCCTGTTCCATGTCGGAGTGTAAGCGGGCTATGGAGGGCTACCTGGTGTGAGGCGTTAGGCCCCAAGAGGGGTATGGAGGATATCTGTGTGGAAGATGGTATGCCACAAGTATGTGAGCCAAAGAATAGTAAAAGAGTCATCCACAAAGGAAAGCACCCTGGCTGAGGATGTCTATGAAAGCGTAGGATGGGGGGGGGGGGGGATGATGTGCAGTATGAAGTACAGGAACATAGACAGGGATAGGAGATTTGATGGATGTGTTGACAGGTGATGGTATCATTTCTACACTGGTTACACACAAGGAAATTGACCAAATGAGTAAATACCTTAAGGGACATGGGATTTGGTTTTTCATTGTCAGAGAAAGAGGTAGCAAACCAAAATGCCACAGAGACCAAATAGATGTCCCCTCTTTATGGGGGGGAGGGGGAGGCACTGAGGAAGCTCTTGAAAAGTTCTAATATTTGATTAGTGAAACTAATCAGCCAGTGAAACTATACTGTAAGCTTTGACAGATGAGTCAGACGAGTCTCACATTTTCTTGAGACTTGATGTATAATTATGCATGATGAATTAAAGGCTCAATTCTCCACCTACAGACAGAGGAGTCTGAAACCTAGAGGGGAGACAGGTGATCCTTCTCTTCCATGAATGCAATAAGTTACTGTGTCTCTTGAGACTAGTACAGAAAAAGGAAGAATGCTAACATGACCAAAGAGATTATTACATGCTGAACTATGACATATTCTTTAGATGTTTTGTCTCATTTCTTACTGCATATTGGTAATATGGATATTATAAGGCCATTTTGCAAAATGGACAATGCAAACCTTAGAATTTAAATACACAAGTATGTTACAGGATTAAAGATCTTGGTCTGATTTCAAGTCCATACTTTTTAAGCCTTTATACTCTCTCCCTAAAATGAAATAAAAATAGCCTCCCAGATACGGTAGATTTTCTGATGTTGTGCTATTCCCAAACTTCAGTAATTCTGTTATAATAAATACTGTCTTCTCAGTACACATAAATATTGTATCATCTATGAAAAAAATTGTGAGAAAATGGTTATGGCTTGAAGATAATCAAATGTTTTCTAAGGAAATGAGTTATTCTTTTTACCACAGTGATAACAATTTACACATTTTATGTGCAATGTGACTTTGTTTTTTCTCATTTCTGATGGCTTTGCCACATGGTGCCTTTTTAACTGCCTGTTTTGTTTGTAAACTTACTTAGTTGGTAAACTAAGCTTCTTTGAGATATAGGATAAAGTTGAGCACCTCCTGAAAGGGTTACCATCTGGTCCTGGCAATGGTCTTAAATCACACTACTTTTGGAAACATACCTAAATTTCTGGCTTGAAGCATTTTTGGACTGACCATTTAGGATGAATTTATGTAGCAAACTTGTGCAAATGTCAGCTTGGGTTTATATATTTTCAGGGGAGACATTTTATTCCCTCATTCGGTACGAAGTTTGGAGACAGGCAATTTTCCTATTTTTACCTGGGAACAGAGTTATTTCTAATTCATCCTTACATGAGGAGAATAGCACTTTTGAGCTCCAAATAGAAGAAAAGTGGATTTCTGCTTTGACTTTCCCATTTGGGCTCAGCTTTAAAATTGTTTTCTTCTGTACCAGCACCCACCCCAGTCCTGGGAAATATCAAAGATGACACTCAGAAAAACTGCGATTTGCCCATGTGATTCAAGGTGAAAGCTAACTTCACTGTTCCAATTAATCTCAGGTTGGTGGCTTCACTCAGCCATTGCTCTAACTTCTTTACTTTGTTGTCAGGCTACATACGCATTTCTTTTCTCTTCCATTTTGTGTATTGTTTTCAAAAGAAAGGTCAGTGCTAGATTCTCATCTGCCACATTGCCAGAAATCGTACTAGAAGGCCAAGTTTTCGTTATTTCTTTGTTCAGTCAGACTCTAGAGTTCAGTAATACACATTACTAAAATTAATTTGAGGGAAAGACTATTACAGATGGCATGGGTTATCTCATAACTTGAAATTTACAGAAGAAATCTAATGTATGTTAATCTTTCCTCTTGTTCCAGTATTTCTTTTCTTTTCATTGAAGATAAATAATTTTAAAAAATATTTTAAGGGATAATGAGTTGACAGGCCTCCAGGCAGACTTGTAGTCTACCCTCATTTCAATACAAAAAAACAAAATCATATCACTTCATGACATAATCTCTCTGGACTACAGTTGTAAAGTTAGTTTTCTCATAAGGAAAGTTTTTTGTTTCTTGTAACTACTAAACCATGGTCGAGATCAATACAGGGATATAAAGATTCAGTCACCAATAGGCCATTCTTTGACTAAAATCTAATTTGTAACTACAAGATCTTTAAATGTATTGTTTTTATTTTTTATTTTACTTTTTATTTTATTTTTGAGACAGAGAGAGAGAGAGAGAGAGAGAGAGAAGTGTGTGCAAGCAGTAGAGGAAGAGGAAGAGAATCTTAAGCACGCTCCACACCCAGTGCAGAGCCCGACACAGGGCTCGATCTCGAGACACTGAGATCACGACCTGAGCTGAAATCAAGAGTCAGGTGCTCAACCAGCTGAGTCACCCAGGCAGCCCTGAATGTGTTGATTTAAAAAAAATTTTTTTTAAATGTTTACTTATTTTTGACAGAGAGAGACAGAGCATGAGCAGGGGAGGGGCAGAGAGAGACACAGAATCCAAAGCAGGCTCCCGGCTCTGAGCTGTCAGCATAGAGCCGGACGCGGGGCTCGAACTCACAGAGGGCGAGATCATGACCTGAGCCAAAGTCGGATGCTCAACCGACTGAGCCACCCAGGCACCCATGAATGTATTGATTTTAAATCAATGTGCCATTTCATGGTTGTCAGTCTCCACTTGTAATTCTGGTGTGTAATTTGGTCTCAAAAGACCTGATCTCAAGTTGGTAATGCTTATTACATTAAAACTTGCCAATGCCACTTGGAAAACTTAAGCTATGTTAGTTCGTTAAATTATTCAGTATTTAATATCGTGCTTCAAATTATTATAGATACCTGACAGACATACAAGGGGTTTAGCGACTTGTCTTTTGGAATTCAGTGATTGGAGCTGCTTCTTTGAGTCTTAGGGGTAATTCTGCACTTCACAAAGTTAAGACAGTGGAATGTGTCATGCAGAAGCCACATTTGTTTTTACTTATACTTGCTTTGAATGAAATACAACTTTTTAATACTATGTAGTCAAACTCTTGTTTCAGGTCTGATAAAAGCAAGAAACCAATTTCCTGTTGTTTGGTTAAGTCCCGATAAAAACTAGAAAGGGTGATGCTTGGCAATGCACAAATGATTGCTTGTGAATTTTATATGAACATTGAACTTGGTTTAGTCAATATATTCCATGGATTGGTTTAAGCAATATTATCAAAATTTGTTTTGAGAATGATAGTGTTGCCTGGCACAGTGCCTGGCACATAAGAACATTAGGATGCAGTCAAATATGTGTGAAATAAATCAATCACTGAATAAACTGTATAATGGATTGATCTATTTAAAATAGCTCAAGGCAGGGCCCGGGTGGCTCAGTCGGTTAAGCGGCTGACTTCACCTTAGGTCATGACCTCATGGTGCGCGAGTTGGAGACCCGCGGCGGGGTCTGTGCTGACAGTTCAGGGCATGGAGCCTGCTTCGGACACTGTGTCACCCTCTCTCTCTGCCCCTCCTCCACTCACCTGCATGCTTGTACTCCCTCACTCTCAAAAATAAATATTTAAAAAAATAAAATACCTCGATAAATATCTAACATTTAGAGAGCACATTATCCTTAATTGTGTTAACTTGTCACACAGCTGATCTAGGTCAGAGTTTTTAGCTGTGTGGATGTGTGGATGATCCTGAGGCCCTGGGAATTATGTGCAAAATTATGAGCTAAACGTCTAAATGTGTTTTTTCCTTCTGGGGAAATAATCACTGTTTCTACAAGATCCTTCAAGTGTTTGAGATGAATCAAGTTTAAATATCACTATCTCAAAAAAACGTAAATTGGTCACTAGCTAAATCCCAAGACCTGGTCTTTACTACTGCTCACCTGCTTGTACTCATTACCCTTTTGTTATATTTTCCCCTAAGCTCTTCTTTCCAGCTTTCCTCTTTTCTTTTTCTTAATTTTTTTTAACGTTTTTTTTTTTTTTTTTTGATAGAGAGAGACAGAGCACAACTGGGGGAGGGGCAGAGAGAGAGAAGGAGACACAGAATCAGAAGC
Source organism: Prionailurus viverrinus (assembly GCF_022837055.1). Classification (NCBI taxonomy): domain Eukaryota; kingdom Metazoa; phylum Chordata; class Mammalia; order Carnivora; family Felidae; genus Prionailurus; species Prionailurus viverrinus. Next base: position 40,778,747 of record NC_062562.1, read on the forward strand.
AGGCTCCAGGCTCCGAGCTGTCAGCACAGAACCCGATGTCAGGCTCAAACTCACAAACCACGAGATCATGACCTGAGGTGAAGTCAGACACTTAACCAACTGAGCCACCCAGGCGCCCCCCCAGTTTTCCTCTTAACTCAGACAAATGACATTTGAAATCATCTCCTAGGTGATGGCACCTGCCCAGACCACCTGGACCCATTGAGTTAAATCTGACTTGCACCTGTGCAGATGGACCATGGCGTGACCTCTAGAATGACCTACAATTACCTTTACCTCATTATAATACTAAAATCTCCACCCAAGGTAGAACACCAGCTTCATTTACATACTATACAATGTATGTGTAGAACTGTTTCCTTAAGGCACCTACGTTACCTTATGTCTGCCTCTACATAGGATAACAAGGCTTCCCAATGTAAATATTCATTGTTGGGGCACCTGGGTTGCTTAGTCGGTTAAGCATCCAACTCTTGATTTCAACTCAGGTCATGATCTCATGGTTCATGACACGGAGCCCCGCATCAGGCTCTGAGCTGACAGTGTGGAACCTGCTTAGGAGTCTCTCTCTCTCTCTCTCTCTCTCTCTCTTTACCACGCCCCTGCTCATGCATTCTCTCTCCCTCTCTCAAAATAAATACATAAACTTTAAAAAATATAAATATTCATCCTAACCCTAAAAGAAAGGAACCCAATCACCCTCCCTTGGGGAGTCACAGCTTTGGAAGCGATTTCCTGTGATCTCCTTATTTGCTGCAAATAAAAGTTTTCTTTGTGACAACTCAACCTGGTACAGTTCCTGACTCACCAAGGAGCAAACTCGTGTTGGTTCAATTACAGATTTATTATTATTATTATTATTATTATTTTCAGATTTATTTTGGATCAAGGTATATCCCTGAGCAACATGGTGTTCTCTTACTAGAATATCAAGAAAAAATGCTCTGATATAGCCAAGTCTTGGGATTTCGAAAAACAAAGAAACAAAAAACCAAAGCATTATTAGGCACAAACTTTGCCACTTCCTAACATAACAAAATCTTACAAGCTTGTAAACTGCACAGTGGTAGGAATTCTTTGGCCTTGTTCAATGGCTATATTTCCCAGCACCTAGAGCAGCATCTGGCTTATAAAAGGTGATCAAATTAGTTGAGTAAATGAATTAAAATTCAAAGGAATATTGCTTTTGTTTCCAAGAAAAGAGAAGAGGCTTATTGCTTATATTTTAACAATTCTGTGATCTATCATTATAAATACTTAATAAACTCAAAGCAAAGTATGCAAAAATTCAATATCCTCACAAATCCCAACTTAGGTAAATTTTAACATTTATGTGAGAATTATGTTATGCACTCAGATTTTAGAAAGACCTGTAATAATTAACTCAAGGAATACCTGAAGCTATTTTTTAAATGGCCTACCCTAAGTTTTGAAAACCTGACCTATCACCATTTTTGAAAATCCTCCTGGTGTATGATGAAATATATAAAGAACATCGAGGGGTGCTGAGGTGGCTCAATCTGTTAAGCATCTAACTCTTGATTTCAGCTCTGGTCGTGGTCTTAAAGTTAGTGAGTTCGAGCCCACATAGGGTCTCCACACTGTCAGTGCAAAGGGACTAGGATTCTCTCTCTCTCTCCCTCTCTCTTTCTCTGCCCCTCTCTCTCTTTCTCTCTATCTCAAAATAAATAAATACACTTAAAAAACAAGAACTTTGGCAAGTAAGTCCCTATAAGTAATACCTATGATGTCATATTCAGGTTTGAAGTCAAAAGTTGAATCAGCTTCTGGTTTGTTTTATCGAATGGTTTCAAATGTTAGAATCCAGCTCAAAGAATCACACAATTTGTTTTATTCATCTATCAAAAACGTAGTGCACACTGAGCACAACATGTTTGTGGACAAGACAGATATCAACAGAGCTTATACTCCAGCAAGGGGAAAATAGAAAGATCTATGCCTTTGATTTATATTTCTTTCTAAAAGGATTAAATCACAATTTATTAGATAATTAAACAAAATGAAAGAAAAAAAATTTAAATAATCAAGAAATAACAGTGAGTACTACATTATTCATTATACCCACATTTACATGTTAATGAAAACTGAAACTTGAAAAGAACACTAGGGATGATTTAATCCAACATTCATTTGACAGATGGGAAACCTCAGACCAAAGAGGTTGTGCAACATACGATTGGCTGTCATTGGCTTGTGCAACATATGACAGGTGAGGTAGGAAGTCAGAAGTTAGGATAGATACCATGTTTTCTGATAGCCTTTTCAGAATACTTCCTCATAGAATGGGAACCCACTTGTCCCCAATTATAATTACTGAATGAGTGTTAGTTGAATTCATTAACTAGCTACATTTTGTTTCCCATATAAAGAAAGAGACATGTAATGTGCCACTAAGATGTAGGTCATGTTTATGAATGGGTTAATACTTATTAGCTGGTATTCTAGTAGTTCTAACTCTCTTAATAAAAACAATGCTATGGATAAATGGTTATCTTGGTAAAATGCTGATGGAATATTTAGGTACACCATTTTGGACGATCATTTAGTAATATCTATCAATATTAAATATGTCTACCGTTTGATCTTGCAATCACATCTCTAGAACACAAGCCCACAAACATGCACACAAATTAGCCAGTATACTTATAAAAGTGACACCTGTAATAAAGAGGAAAAAAGGCAACTATCTAGCTTTACTCCGTCATTAGGATTATAGAGAAGTGACTATTTTTAAAGTTTCTGTGAAAATTTTAGTCCCATCATCTATGATGGGTCTGATATATAATAGGAGCATGATCAAATTTAGTCTAACTCTTCAAAAACACAGAACATGACACAACACCTTGAACATAGAACTTGAATCTATATTCTTGATCAAAAGTCATCCTACCCTAAATGTACCCTTTCAATCTACTGGAAGGAACAACAAAGTAATGATTGAGAACCAGAATTGGCCAATAGTGCCAAACATCTAGATACTTTTTTAGGCTCTAAGACTTGACCATTCAAAACCTATTCTTCTTTTGTTTCCTTTTGTAAAACAGGAATAACATTACCAACCTCATTACACAGTTTTAAGCAATTATCCCAACATCAGAGGCATAGTGAAGGGCCATCACCATCATTATCTGTATATGCACATAGGAGTTATATACTCTAACCACCAATTTTGCTGTCCAGGAAGGGGTTAAAATCCTGGCTCCATTTTTTTGGGCTGTAATGGAGGTCAAGGGAATGTTACCTACAATAGTCCTTTGTGTTTCAGGTAATTGTAAAGTAGCATTATTTAATAACTATACTTTAACAAAAATCCTGAGAATTCTTCCTTGAAATAAATGTCTAATATGTTAATTACAGTGAATTGTGACAGGGCTATTGAAGCTGACTTTAGTAATAAGCAAATCTCTTTAAAAGAAAAATATACTAACATATCATGTGCCTACTAGAGAGAGAGATTCTGAAATTATAGTAGTGTACAGAGTAAAAGTCAAAATTCCTTCTTTCTCTCTCCAGGTATAACCATTTAGTATGTTTGAGTATGTTTGGTGTATTTTTTAAGGTGTATATAACCACTAACTAATATTGAACTTTAGATTTCAAAGAGGGACATTTTATGTGTTGCTTTGCAAGTTGTACCTTCTATAACTCTCAAATCATGTGACAAACATTTCGAATTGATGATCTATACAATGTCACGGTGTCAACCAATGTATATTCTTGTGATCACATAGCTTTGAGAATAAACAGGCTTAATTTTATATAGATCAAGAATCATCAGTTCTTCTGTAAAGGGCCAAATAAGAAAACATTTTTGATTTTGAGGGTCATATAGTCTTTGCTTCAACTATTCAAATCTGCCACTGAAACATGAAAGCAGCCAAAGACAATAAATGAACAAATAGGGATGGATGTGTCCCAATAAAACTTTATTTACAAAAACAGCTGTGGGCCAGACCTCACCTAAGGGCCATGTTTCTTGAGCTTTGCTTTAGATTTCTTTTTAGCATTCAGTACTGGTGCTGTAGACCCCTAAACTGGACAGCAACTACATGAATTTTATAACCTGGTACAAACTCCTGCAAATGAGAGATTTCATAAAAACCTTTAATTTTTAAAGGCACAGAATTGCCAAATAGTGAGTTAACCGCTGTCATTAGGGCAAATGAAAGGCATCTCTCATGGATAGAATCCTAACATAGAGAGTGTTACTTTATAAAGAGAAAATAGCACATTAGTTACCCTTCATTACATGAAAAAACAAAAGCTGCTCACAAAATATTAAAAGCATGTGGATATTGAGTGAAAAGAGAAATAGATGAGCTATGGCAGCAAAAAGAACCATTTCAGTGCATTTTATTGATCATTAACCTTTTGCTTTAGGAGGCATTTGAAAACAACAGAGAACTGTGTTATTGGTTTGGCATGAAACCTCTAATGATGCATGAGAATATATGCTCAAAAATGTCAAAGGTCACTGGAGAAATCACATATTGGCAGATAAAATGTTTTTGATGTTGTGTTATGCAGAAGTAAAAGGGCAATAAGTTAACTTCACTTGTAATGCTGGCTTGGGGAACTTTGGTGGTATTTAGTAAAGTTAAAACTGAATGTGGTTTATTCTGGCTTTCTCCTTCCTAGATACCATGAGATAAAACTGACGGGTAGAATATCAATGTCAAGAATATATTTCTTACCAAGCACATTTAAAATTGTCAAGAATCAACCAAAGTAGTTATATTCGTGGTGTTTCAGTGGTTTATCAGCAGAGATTGTCAAAAATTGGAGAACCTACTCACAGGCAAACACAATCTTAGCTATATAAAGCATGCTTCCATTTTGTTCCTTCTGCAATTGCTAATGTCTAAAATATGTTCATGAGTGGTATCTGATCTTAGCTATTAAAAATATTAGCATAATACTTGAGCCTATTTTTTTTCCAGAACAAAAAAGTCCACAAATAAACTTGGGAGGGATTTTAAAAATGTGAAAGTTTTGTGGGATTATATACCTTTTATACATCAGCAAGTAAACACTGGTTTGCTAAAAAAAAAAAAAAAAAAAAAAAAAAAAAGTTAAAAAAAAATCCTACCACACACTCAGAGCATTATTCATTTAGGACCTCCTCTGAATTTCTTAAGCTGCTTTAATTGGAGAAGAATTCAACACTGCCTTCTAAAATAAACTCAATTGGCAAAATTAAGCCTTGCAGGTGTATTAATTTGATGAAGACAAAAATGAACATTAGACCAAAAATGTTCACTCGTTATGAGGGTAGGCTGGATTTCTTGCTATCAGTTGACAATGACCTATAATCTCCTGAAGAAAATACAACATTCACCCAGCAATAGCACTGCTAGGAATTTACCCAAGGGATACAGGAGTACTGATGCATAGGGGCACTTGTACCCCAATGTTTATAGCAGCACTCTCAACAATAGCCAAATTATGGAAAGAGCCTAAATGTCCATCAACTGATGAATGGGTAAAAAAATTGTGGTTTATATACACAATGGAATATTACGTGGCAATGAGAAAGAATGAAATATGGCCCTTTGTAGCAACGTGGATGTAACTGGAGAGTGTTATGTTAAGTGAAATAAGCCATACAGAGAAAGACAGATACCATATGGTTTCACTCTTATGTGGATCCTGAGAAACTTAACGGAAACCCATGGGGGAGGGGAAGGAAAAAAAAAGAAAAAAAAAGAGGTTAGAGTGTGAGAGAGAGCCAAAGCATAAGAGACTGTTAAAAACTGAGAACAAACTGAGGGTTGATGGGGGGGTAGGAGGGAGGGGAGGGTAGGTGATGGGGATTGAAGAGGGCACCTTTTGGGATGAGCACTGGGTGTTGTATGGAAACCAATTTGACAATAAATTTCATATATTGACAAAAAAAAGAAAACACAACATTCATAACATGTGGTATAAATGAAAAACACCAAGTATACATTAAAGAAGAAATCTTCATGGAGTATCCTGTAGGTAATGTTTGAATGATCTAAGATGAGTGGATCTATGAGCTTTTACTTTAAGTAGTCAAGCAAAAACAAAACAAAAACAAAGTAAGTTGTACTTTATTTCTAGTTTTCCATCTCCTCCCACATGGAATTCATCAAACAATAATCTTGGTCCTACCTCCAAAATCTCTCAAGCGTTCCCAGTTCTCCCCACACACTTCCTCTGCTCCGGCCCACGTGGGATTCTCATTCCAACCTTCATACTAACCTCCCTCCTGGACTTCCTACCCCGACCCGTTTGACACACAGGGGCTAGTATAATTAAATAACAAAACCAAGCAAAACACGCACAGAAAAACAATTTAAATCGTACCACTCTTCTGCTTAAGGAGTAAATGGCTTTCCATTGCTTCACATTAAGGGCATATAAAAAAAATCCAGCTTCCTCATTATGACCAGTGTCATACAATGCCCAATGTCAACAATATGTCTACCTCATCTGATGCCATTTTTTCTTGTTCAGACTCTCTTCTCACCTCAGCATCTTTGACTACCTGATTTCTCTGTTTGGGAAGCTGTAGTCTTAACTCATTTTCTGATTAGAAGATTCTCCCCCTTTAGTTCTTTGCTGAAATCTTCTACTTCCTCTCTTCTCTCTCTGGAGTTCCATTTTCTCCCATTGCCATTATTAACTTATTCACTATATTTCTTTTACAGTCTATAATTATTCAGCTCATTTTCTGATTACTTGCCTAATGCCTATTACTTCTTATTGAATGAAAGCTCCACGTGAAAAGAAGCACTATTTTCCTCGCTGGCTGCTATACCACACTGCCTAGCACGAAGAACCATCTGCAACGGATAATCAGCTATTCATTAAGAAAGGAGACACCCATGAAGAATGAAAATTCTGCAGACCCAATAATAAAACGACAATATAATGTACGCAGACACACACACGCAACTAGATGCTTTATAATTAAAGTTCCATGTCCTTACTAGGTGTTTCTAGAAAATACGATAATTGCAGAGACCGTATAAATAGAAAACGTAGAGAAAATATTATAGTCATGCAAAAATTAAAAACTATTTTGTTTATGCTGAAAATTCACCAGGAAGTTTAAGAACAGAATGACTTCAAACGACCGATTTCCCATCCCCGAACTCCATAGGAGCCGGATCTGAAGCATTCCTCGATCAAAACGTCAAGTCTCGCTTAATGACAACGAGTTACTGAGCGCCCATCTATACCAGACTATGCTTTGTGCTGAAGTCACATGGACTCTATGTTAATCCTCACAACAACCTTATTGAGTTGCTACGACTATTCTCATTTTGCAGATTAGGGAATCTAGAATCTTTTATTTCAATAGGGCATAGGGATAAAAGAAATGCCAACAAATCATCTGCTAGGTTTATGGGGGGAAAAAACGGCACTGCAGATTTTACTGCTGTGCTTAATCATTTATGAATCTAGTTTAACTTCTGTCTCTTGCTAGAAAATGGAGAGACTGTGGAGTTCTCAGTTAATTAAGAGAAAAGGCATTGCTTGTCTTTCCCCATGATTCATGCAGAAATGTCAGTGACTGGAGACTGGTATAGGAAGCAAGAGGCAAGAGAAGATTATATCTGACTGCAAGACAGAAGACAGTGATCCAGAAGTCTCATTTGTTAATTCACTTTATTAATTATTTTATTGATTGCCTTGCAATTACCAAGCAGAGTGCTATATGCCAGAGATAAAAAGATAAAGGAAAAGCATTCCCTGCCCTAGACATAGTTCCTGTCACTTGGGTAGAGAGACAAGTACACCAATAATAAAAATACGCTGATCCCTTCTATAATGGTTGGTATTTATGGAACACTTTTCAAGAGTTAAATACATACCAAACTTCTGGGTAAATAAAACAGTGTGAAACAAACCAGCACTAGATGCTTTTATGAGACAGTAGGGAAACGTCAAAAGCACAATTCATTAAGTAAATAAGGATGGCACATCTTAATAGACAATGGGACAGGAAAAAAAATTAGAAGAAAATAGAAAAATCCATATTACCATGAAACAAGAAAAATGTATTTTCTTAAAGTTTGGCTATTTACAAACTTACCCTGCCCTCCCAAATCTTATCATATTGTTATTTATTTTAGACATAAAGCTGTCAAATTAATGCCTGTTCTTGTGTAAAACTTCATCCTTGATTGTCTGAAGTTAATTCCTGAGTCCCTGCCTGACAGATGGTTTCAAGTTTTACATTCTCACAATAAAGAGACAAGTTTACCCTTTTCTGAAAAACTATCTAAATTTGATTTCCAATAACTCGTAAGGATAAAATTAGCGTCTAGACTTGATAGCTATAAAAATCCAGCATCTCTATGCGATATATTTGACAGTCAATTGTTTTGCATACCAAGTGACATTTTTATACTGACAAGTCAAATTTAAGGCATCCATTCAAATTAACATCGCTGGAAGTGTAAACATTTAATTGTAAATGCAAACACAAATGCGTTCCCATGCCTGAAATATTGTTTTATTTTTATTTTAGACTTTTATAACTGGGGAACCTGGGTGGCTCAGTTAGGTGAGTGTCCAGCTTTTGATTTGGGCTCATGTCGTGATCTCATGGTTGTGGGATAGAGCCCAGCTTGAAGCCTGCTTGGGATTCTCTCTGTCCCTCCCTCTCTGCCCTTCTACCATTCACGCTTGCATTTTCTCTCTCTCTCTCTCTCAAAATAAATTAACATAAAAAAAGACTTTTACAGCATATTTCCTTTATAACCCTTTATTCAAATATGTTACTCTTCTTTGGTATTTGTATAACACTGTTATTATATACTCCCATATGTACAAACCTTATTTAAATTTCAGTATAATCTCTGATTATACTGAATTTCAGATTATACTGGTTTCCTGATTTTCAGAGGTTAAGGTTTAAAAAGTTAAAAAAAAAACATATACACATCCATACACATCTATATATTAATATGTCTTTAACCTGCCCCACAGATTTTACACACACACAGACACACACATTCTTTAGAGAAAAGAAAATGAAATATAACACAACGATATATACAATGCTCAGATTTTGGCTTTCCCTCAGGCTCCAACTAGTAACTTTAATTTGATTTTAGGGTCTCCTCCCAGGCAAGCATTTTAGAAACTTCTGTGACTACTTCTGATTAATCACTAAAGCTCTCCATAAAGAACCCCTCTACTCACGCTCTTTGCCTAAAGATGCAAATCTGGCTTGTGCTTTATTGCATTCTTCAGATTCTGAGCCCATTATTGTCCAACTGTATTTGTATCCAAGAATGATTTAAGATTAGAAAAGGAAACCTTTCTGCTTACATCATCAAGCACTTGTCTGTGTGAATCAATGAAGAAAGGCTGCATTTTAAATTGTAGCTTGGCCCACATTGCAGCTTCTAAGGACTAGAGAAGACATAGTCTTTTCTGCCTTCAGACTCTTGTCCTGATTAACATTATTTTACCTGCTGCCCTAATAGAAAACAGACTCAAGCCACTCCTGAAAAGACAATGCAACGGTAATAAATTCAAAACATAAATCTGAAATGAGGCCTAAGAACTACAGATTCTATATTTTAGAGTGTGGAGCTCAACCACCACGTGAGACTTGCCAAATAAAATGGGGGGAAAACAAGTTTTGTGATTCAAACCGCTGACTCATGTTAAATAAATATAACAACTTTAGGAGTGACAAAATAAAGATTTTAAGGGAGAGTTAGGGGTGTTAGCATCACAACTACTTGTTTCCTTGATTTGGGAAGAAAATGGTTTCTTTCCTTTTGCCTCAATTTAAGAAAGAGGCTTCAAGGAGACCATTTTACATGTCACCTGTATTTTGAGTACATGATGGATTGGGATGGGTTTGCTACATAAGACTATCTGAAGGAGAAGCCATCCAGCCAGACTTTTTGAATTGGAATAAAAGAAAAGTTTGCTGCTGCATTGGTCTTGGTTGTAAATCTGGTGTTTGTCGGGACATTGAATGCCTAAGTTTTCAAATTTCATTGGATAAGATGTCAACCACGTGAGAGAACCCTTGGTGCCTTTAATCTGTCCCCACACACCACCCAAGGACAAGAAAAGCTCAGCAAAAATAATCTTGGCCAGCTGAAACACAGCCAAAATATCTAGTGTGAGAAGTATGGGAATGCGGAGCTTCTTAGTCAAGGTTTTTAGTGAGAATTCCCTAGGATAAGGAGGTGGGTGGGAAGAATGTCTCCAAAGAGCCCACTAAAATGACCTCAATGGACTCTACTTGGACCTTGGGATCCACACAGTAAGGTGACTCTCAGGACAGTAACTTCTTACATGACAGTTCGAAGATCCAAGAAATCATAGCAGAAGGTGCCAGTGCTATTTTTTTTTTTTAGTTTATTTATTTATTTTTGAGAAAGAGAGAGTATATGGCAAGTGCAAGCTGGGGAGGGGCAGAGAGAGAGAGGGAGAAGGAGAGAGAATCCCTTGCAGGCTCCATACTATCAGCACAGAGCCTGATGTGGGGCTCAAACTGGTGAACCCTGAGAATGATGAGGAGCATAAGGCAAGCTGACAGGCCACAAACCGCCCCCTGCCCCCCAACACACACACACCAGGTGGGATATGTGTGATATTCCTCGGGCACTCCTGGCTGCCCAAGAACAAAGGAAAGGGGGGGAAACAGTGGTTAACTGACAGAGCTCATAGTTTTGTAGGACCAAACTGTCTATCACTCCTCCATAGTCATGTGGGAAACAAAGCCAGAAGGAAATGGCAGATACAACTAAATTTCCTTATAATCTGAGGCCCACTGACAGATACTTTGAGGCTGGCAGAGTAAAATGTATCACCAGGAACGACCTACTGTCTTAATGCTAATGATTTGCTAGAGGGAAAAGCAACCTGCTTGACAAGAGCTAGGCCTCCTAGCTAAGACCTAAGACTCCTGTGAGTCTTTAGCATATGAAAATCTCACTGGAAACTTCTCCTGGACTTTACCTCCCCCCCAACTCCATGGTATATACTCAGTCTCTCCTCAAGGTCCCGGGACAGCTCTTTCTACCCACAGGTCCTGTCTCCGTGCTTCAATAAAACCACCATTTTGCACCAAAGACATCTTTAAGAATTCTTTCTAGGTCATTGGCTCCAGACCCCATGAACCTCACTATCACCTCCCCCACCAAAATCTCATCAAGATCATGACCTGAGCAGAAATCAAGAGTCAGACACTTGGGTGGCTGGCTCAGTCAGTTAAGTGTCTGACTTTAGTTCAGGTCATGATCTCAAGGTTTTTGAGTTCAGTTCAAGTCTTGTATCGGGCTCTGTGCCTAGAGCTCAGAGCCTTGAGCCTGCCTTGGATTCTGTGTGTGTGTCTGTCTCTCTCTCTTTGCCCCTCCCCTGTTGTGCATGCTGTCTCTCTCTCTCTCTCCCAAAAATAAATAAATGAACATTAAAAAAAGGGGGCACCTGGGTGGCTCGGGTGAGTTAAGCGCCCAACTTCAGTTCACGTCATATCACAGTTCCTGAGTTCAAGCCCAGGGTCAGACTTTATACTGACAGCTCAGAGCCTGGACCCTGTCTCAAATTCTGTGTCTCCCTCTCTCTCTGCCTCTCCCCTGCTTGCTGTGTCTCTATTTCTCTCAAAAACAAATAAACATTAAAAAAAAAAAAAAAGAGTTGGACACTTAACCAACTGAGCCATTCAGGCACCCTAGAAGGTCTGATGCCAGTTCTCTTAAAGCACAGTCCCAGAACTGGTCTAGCCTTACTTTTGTCATATTCCATTGGTTAAAGCAGCTATTGGACAAGGTAAGAGAAGAAGGGAAACAGATCCCATCTCTTGATGAGGGTGTGTTAAAATTTTGTAGCCATCTTTAATCTGTCTACAGTCACAACTGAGGAAACTAAGGCCAAGTAGGTGTGATATACTATGTCACTTCCTACCTGCTTCCTTTCCCCCCCCTATTTAGAAGCCATTGTTATTGAGAAAGTGGAGAAATAGAAGTTCTAGATGAAGAGAGAGGTTATGCTTACCTCTCCCACTGAGATTGATAGGATGCAGCAGACTGGAGATGAGCAAGGAGACAGTTTTGTATTATTTTGTTTGGATTTAGCTGGAAAGCTTAATTATCAACTAGAACACTGAAAACAAGCACAGAGGTGTCACTGGCCTTGCCATAAATTATATTCAGGAGTAGAGAAACAATTAACATCATAAGATACATTTAAAAGGGTGATGTGCCCTGTTAGAAAAGCTACATCCGAAAGATAAGAGATAATGGGTTGGTGAGAATGTGGAAAAAAGAAACCCCTGTCCACTCTTGGTGGGATTGTAAATTGGTGCAGCTGGTATGGAAAATGGTGTGGAGGGTTCTCAAAAAATTAAAAATAGAAATACCAGGGACGCCTGGGTGGCTCAGTCGGTTAAGCATCTGACTTTGGTTCAGGTCATGATCTCTCGGTTTGTGAGTTTGAGCCCCATGCCAGGCTCTGTGCTGACAGCTCGGAGCCTGGAGCCTGCTTCGGATTCTGTGTCTCCCCCTCTCTCTGCCCTTCCCATGCTCATGCTCTGTCTCTCTCAATGATAAATAAACATTTAAAAAAATTAGAAATACCAGATGAACCTGCAATTCCACTTTTGGGAATATATAGGCAGAAAGCTAAAAACCTGTGTGGAAATAGATACAATGTGGAGCAAGCTGAGGACAAAACACAGGTTAATAGCTCCCTTCTCCTGGGGAATATGTGTGCTATTCCTCAGACACTCCTGCCTACCCAAGAACAAAGGAAAAGGGTTTAAGTGCTTGCCATAGTGATGTGGGAAACTAAGGCAAATGAAAAATTAAATCCCTTTACTGCCTATAACCCATTGACAAGTTCTTGAAACCAGCAGAGTGACCTCCCTCTAGGAGTTCAGCTGTCTGGATGATGGCAAAAGGGAATCTTAACATTATCCCAACCCCCAGGATCCTGTAAGTCTACTTTACCATATAAAAATTCCTTTGGAAACTTCTTTTATTTCAACTCTCCCAAGGCACATGCTGTCAATCATACTCCAAGCTTATGGCCCCCTGATAGACATCTGAAGGGTCTCATGACTGAGGTTTTCCTAAACAGAAATAAATGGCATTTCCCTAGCAACAGGTAGCCCCTCAAGGTCATGAAAACCTTGCTTCCAAAATACCTTAGAGACTAACTCTATCCCTGATCCCCTCCCAACCTGAGGGTATATAATGAGTTTCCTATCATGACCCCAGTGCAGCTCTTCTGCCCACGGGTCCTGTCCCTATGCTTTAATAAAATCACCTTTTTGCACCAAAGACATTGTCAAGAATTCTTTCTTGGCTGGTGGCTCTGGACCCCCCCCCCCAACCCCCCCTGGCCACCATCACACCAAAATGTCATCAGAAATGACTCTACCCCCATGGTACAGCATTGTTTACAATAGCCAAGACATGGAGACAACCTAAGTGTGCATCAACAGATAACTGGATAAAAAAGTGGTGTGTATATGTGTAAACAGAAGGAGTTAGAAGGCCCCAGAAAAAGAAAGATGAGACATATATAGCTTTTGTGTCCCAAGAGAAGTCATTTTAGGTGCCTAGCTATGTTCCATGATTTATGTCCTCCCAGCTCTACTTGCTCAAGAACAAGTCTTGCAGAACTTCCTAGGAAGTGTCAGAATTACAAAGAAATGCAAAAACCTCGGCAGTTAAGGATTGTGAGGGAACAAAGGGAAGGCAGAAACTAACAATCTCTACCGGGCAGGAAACAGGCTAACTGTAAGAGAAACAACACATCAGGGGTAAAAACTCCCAGTGCCGGTTCAAAAGTATGCAAGGCCTTTCTTGGAGATCAAGAGCTCAACACTCCATCTAGTTTATACTGGCCCTCAGAGGAAGTCCACAGCCTTTCTCCCTTGTCTTGATTATAATGTTAAATCTCTCTGTGGCCTCTGCTTTAAGATAATGTTAAACGTCCACCCTAGAAGCAACACAAGCTTCATTAACATAACATAGGAAGCACGTGGAGGCCTGTTTTCAAAGCATGTTTGTGCAACTTGCAGCCAAGTATACAGGAGATGATGAATCTCAGCTTTCTGAATACTTATCCTAAACCCTAAATAAAAGGAACCCACTCACTTCTGCTAGGGGAGTCACAACTTTGGAAATTATTTCCTCACGATCTCATTGTTTGCGGCATAATAAAGATTCCTTTGCAGGACATCTCTGCTTGGTATTGTCCCTATCTGCAATTCACCAAAAAGCAAACTCACTTCACTTCAGTTACATACATACAATGGAGTATTATTCAGTCATAAAAAACAAGGAAATCCTGTCATTTACTTCAATATGGATAGGATTTAAGGGCATTATGCTACGTGAAAAAAGTCAGAGAAAGACAAATACTGTATGATCTTATTTATATGTAGAGTCTAAAAAAACCAACCAAACAACATAGAAAAAGCAATCAGCCTCTGTGATTATCAGAGGCACGGGATATGGGAGGAAAGGGAAGGTGATCAAAATGTACAAACTTCCAGCTGCAAGATAAATAAGTACTAGGGATGTAAACGTACACTATGTGCCTAGGGTATATACAGTGCTTTAGAGGACAAAGGAAAGTTAATCCTGAATGCTCATCACAAGGGAAAATTATACATATATTTTTGCATCTATGGGAGATGATGGATGTTAACTAAATTTATTGTGGTCATCATTTCACGATATATATGTCAAGTTATTACACATACACTTTATACTTACACAGTGCTGTATGTCAATTAGATCTCAATAAAACCAGAAAAAAATTAAAACACGAAATAAAAGTGTGATAAGACAAAAATAAAATGCTTTATAGTTACATTTCATGAAACTTCCTGGTTCACAATAACTTTACAATTCATTCTCTCTCTCTCTATACACACACACACACACACACACACACAAACACACACACACACATATATATATATATATATATATATATATACCTAAGCAAATTATGTTATACAATGCATTCTTTTAATCAAGGTGAATATTTTAATAGAAATAGCATGGATAAAGCTAAATGTATCTTTGACTGCAACTCCTCATTCTAATACTGCCACCTTATCCCAGAAGTAACTATTATTACTGATTTGATTCATTTTCTTCCAAACCTTTGTATGCTTTTACAAATGAATGTATATCCAGGAAAAAACATCACTTCAAGTTTCCACATAAGAAGAAAGATGTTCAGTTTTTCAACTTACTATCTGCCTTTAATGCCAACAAACTGTGTTGCATATTTTTTACGTGAAGATTTCTTTTTAACTATTGCATGCTAATCCATAGTATATATTTATCACATTGTTTTTGATCCTTTCCCTTCTGATGGACATTTAAATTGTTCTCTCTCTCTCTCTCCATATATATACACATACTTCTTTGACAGAGCACAGCAACGCACTGATTGTCCTCATACCATTTGAAAAGTATTTGGGTGTAAATCTCAATTTATAAATCTTTAAGTCTCAGAGGTGGTGTTTTAACTAGATGTATCCTAGTTTTTGTACACATTCATTGTGATGTCTGATTTTACTTTATAGATGGTTTTATTAAGAAATGTTTTTGTCCCTTCCCAGATATTTTTCACACATTTGTACTGTAGAATGATGGCCCCCAAATCTGACTGTTAATTTTAATCAGCTTGTTACACAAAAATCTGTAGACTCCTTGCCTCTTTCTGAGAGGCTGATTCAGGATGGTTGTGGAGGAGGCCAATTCTGATGCTTAGGTTTGAACAACTTTAATAAAAAGAGATGAACTAGAAGCAAACTCCATCTGATATTAAACTTTTCTTAAAAATTTTTTTTCAGAATAAGGCATTTCCATTTATACTCCGGGCACTACCCAAGACAGCAGTATCTAGATGATTACCTCTTATGTCTAGTATAGAAAGTTGTAGAACATGCAGGTATCTGTAATCATTTTGTGGTGGGTACAAGCTCATCTACACATCACAACTAGCTGTGCACAGGGGTCCTCTTGGCCCAGGAAACAGGGCACTTTCAAGAAAAAACCAAGAAAAGAATCCGTAGAAGATCCTGCTAGAAAAGACTTCAAAAACTTTCTATCTTGTGTTTTGTGGCTGAAAAGATTCCCCCCCTCTTTTTTTTCCAAACCTTTTTGACTAATCTTTTAGAAGTGATATATCCAGATCAATATGTTTAATTAGGGAACTTTTCACAATGTCAAGATCAAACTGTTTTCATGTTAGAGTCTAACTCAGATTCACCAAACCCTCTCGCAAATATGAATGAGCCTGAAGATATGCCAACATTCCATGCGTATTTGACTCATAAAAATGTGAGAGTATCTAAAAGTCAAGTTTATCCCTTTACCTGTACAGAAAAACTTTACAACAATGAAAACACTGAGATCTGAATACACCAGAGATGAGGGAGAAACTTGTTTTGATGCAATGGTTTTTTCCTTTTAAAATAGCATTTAGTCTCAAGGAAGAATAATTGAAATCAAATGCTCATAGACTCAAGACCCTAAAATTATTTACTTATGACCATTTGGGGAAATTGTTCTGGGCCGGTAAAAGGAAGAGGGTCTTTTTCCTTTTTGATGTCTCTTCCAAACCAGAACAAACAAATAAACAAACTGGGCATTTCCTTTCAATACGGCATTTGCTGGGTCTGTTTTCACCTGGAGCAGCAAGCAAGTATACAAATGGGATTAAGGCAAGTCATATAAACTATGGAATAAAAGGCACAAAACATTTCAACTGCTAAGAAACGAGCTCTAACAGGGGCGCCTGGGTTAAGCATCTGACTTCGGCCCAGGTCATGATCTCTCTCTTGGTTAGTGAGTTCCAGCCCCACAGGGGCTCTCTGCTGTCAGGGCAGAGCTCGCTTCAGATCCTCTTTCTCCTTTTCTCTCCCCTTCCCCTGATTGCATTCTCTCTCTCTCTCCCTTAAAAATAAATAAATAAATAAATAAAAGAAAAGAAATTAGCACTAACCTCCTCATTCTGGCTGGGAACAAAGGTAGAAATCGGTCCTAAATGTGCAGTATTAAGGACCGACCTCTGCAGGTAAAGCGCTAACCACATTTTAGTTATTATTTCATTTATCACACAACAGAAGCAGGCACTTCTCACCTCCATTTTGCAGGAATGTTAAAGGAATTTGGAGTGATCAAGTAATGTGCGCGAAACCACTAAGGAAGTGAATGGCAGACTCAGGACTCGGGGGAGATCTGATCCCAAGCACATAATCTTAGTCATTTCCCATATGTTCTATCATCTTTTCTAACATACAACTTGGATGTACTTACCAAGAGTAGACCAAGACTCGGCTCCCAGCTTGGCATAATTTCCTTCCCACCAGTTCCTCGCTCAGATCTGGAAACTCTTCCAGTAGGCAACTTACCTACCACCTGTAACAGGTTCTTACCAGTTTAACCAGCACTCCCAGTTCTGCCCTCTCTCCTGAGCACCTGGGGCTCATCTACCCTCACAACCACCTGGACCCACCCGCTGCTTTCCACAGTGTGACAGCTGTAAACACAGTTGTTCTCCACAGGATTTAACAGGTCTGTGAGTAGAAGGATGGGCATGCGTGGCTTTCAAGAAAATTTGCCTTGAAGGTACTGAACGACCTTTCAGAGAAAGGTGAATATTCATGAAAATAAGTGAAACGTTTTCCATTGTTATTACCTTGGAAACTATATCTAGCACTTATTTTCCCTCTTGCCATTTCTTTAGATTCAAATCTTGACCTGCATCTATTGTTCTCTCTCTCTTCAAGATTATTTCATTATTCGAAATGAATCTCCCGAGCTATGGCAGGAGGCAACTGGATTAAAAAAAAAAAAAAAAAAGGGCATTCCTTTTACAGAGGTGGGGAAACAGAAGAGAAGGGCTTTTTTTGCCCCAAAGAAAGGGCCTCATGAACAAGAGCCTTGCATAGAGGGAAACAATTTATGAAGGGTGAAAGCTTTTCTTCCGGTGGTAGCAGCAGCCGAAGACGTCTCTTTGATTCTTCAAATCCCAGAGGGACAGTCCGTCCCTGGGTAGTGGTCCTGGCAGCTGGAGGCAACGTGCTTTAGGTAAGAGCACAAAAATAGTAATGTTCTCAACATGGGTGTCTGTTGGATACTCTTCAAGTGATTTCCTTTTATATAACATATTCCTTTCTGCCAAGACTCTCTAAAAATTCCTCAGCCCCTCCAGACTAACTTCCAGAACCTTCTCGGCATCCTAGACGAGTCAGAACAGGTCAGGTGACTCTGGTTTAAACTTAATTGCTATGATTCAGGAGGAACATATATGAGGTCACATACAGGCCTTGTTTACTTAAAGGTAGTAAAAGTAAAGCTTTTAGTCTGAGATTTAACATCTTTCTGAGTAACATCCTCTGAATATTATTATTGGCATGGACTTGTGGCAACATTCTGAGCTTTTTGCCATTTGGGTTTATTTTGAGAGAATACAGATTGTGGCTGGTAGAGGCTGAGTTCCTTACATGTGCCCAGTATTGTGCTACAAACTTGATAAACATTATCTTAGTTATAACAATTACTAGAGCATATATTCTAAAATATCTTAGTCATCCTCAAATTACTCTTTAGTCCCTTCTCTTGCTTTAGTACTTGCATATAAGCTCCCTGAGAAGAGGGATCTTATATCTGGTATGCAAAGATCAGTGTCTGAAACTATGGATGAATTCATGAACCAACCTTAGAGGTAGGTAGTGTTATTATATATGTTTGAAAAGTACTCTTTGATGAATGATTTGATGTTTAAAGCATAATAATAATAGCCTATTAAACTTTGTTATTGATTACCCATGAGCCAAACTATGATAAAGGCTTTCTGTAATTACATGGGGTCATCTCCCAGGATATTCCTCCAAGTGAGGTCTTTCCATTGGTGCTGTTTTACAGAAACTTTATGTCTTAGAGGTATTGATTGCTTCTCCAAGGTCACACAGTTATTTAAAATATGACTAGGAGTCCAACCCACGTCTATGACTGGGAACAAATGCTCTTCACCACACAGCTATACTGCTTTTTTTTTTTTTTTTTTTCCAGTTTGGTCAACTTTCCCAATATAAATGATCTACTGCTTATATATTACTTCAAATAAAATTTTATAATACCTCTTATTCTCTTAATTATCATATCTATTATCTCTAGAGGCAGCACAGGAGGGAAAAATAAGCAAGCCAAACAGGAGAGAGTAAGATGAAATGGTGAAAAATCCACTCATGTAATTCAACAAATATGTACTGAACAGATAAAGATGAGCCATGAACGAGGGCCTTTGCTGTGACAGACTTTATGATCCCAATGAGCATTTTGACTTGTGAGCTCGACATTTAGCCTTGGAAGGGCAGCCATTCTCATCTGGATGTTTTGGAAAGACCACTACAACAATCACATTGAATGGTCTTTTAGCTTCCTCATTAGCCAGTCTAGATATACGTTTCAGATTAGCTTTGTGTTTGTCACTGATGCCAAAATGCATCTGCTAATTTGCCATTCTTATCTTTGTCTCTGTTTTGTTTTTCCCTGAGTTTTCCCAGGAAACATCCAATTATACAGTTTCTAATTCTTTGTCTTTCATACAGTACTAATCATCAAGGTAGAAACATCAGGCTCTAAAATAATTTCAATGGGCAGAGTAAGAGTAAAGAGTAGGAATGAAGGGGCGCCTGGGTGCCTCGGTCAGTTAAGCATCCCACTTTGGCTCAGGTCATGATCTCTGGGTTCTTGGGTTCAAGTCCCGAGCTGTGCTGACAGCTCAGAGCCTGGAGCCTGATTCAGATTCTGTGTCTCCCTCTCTCTCTCTCTGCCTCTCCCCCACTCAAGCTCTGGTTCTTTCTCTCTCTCTCAAAAATAAACATTAAAAAAAGGGGGGGGGGTGCCTGGGTGGCTCAGTAGGTTAAGCATCCCACTACAGCTCAGGTCATGATCTCATGGTTCATGGGTTCGAGTCCGCATCGGGCTCTGTGCTGACAGCTCAGAGCCTGGAGCCTGCTTTGGATTCTGTGTGTCTCTCTCTCTGCCCCTCCCCTGCTTGCACTCTGTCTCTCAAAAATGAATAAAAAACCATTAAAAAGAAATTTTAAGAATTTGAAAAAAAAGAATAGGAATGAAAACCAGCAAACAACGGAAGCATCTTTTCTTAAATATTTAATTCTGTATCAGTGCATTTATTTTGTGAGCAAGTTCAAGAGGTAATTATCACCTACATATAAAGCAAGACATGCAAAATTAGGGCACAGTGTTCAAATAAAAACAAAAGCAGAAAAACCTAACCATTTAAATAAACCATATTCCAATCTGTTTATATAATTTCTTTCAGAAGAATGGTACAATTTACTAATTGCTAATTTTGTAATTGCTGCTGTGGGTTGATTTTACCTCCAATATTTACTGAAGTGTATCCAACTTATGATGAATAGCAGTACAGTTTTCATTTTTACAGAGGGTACAATACTTCAGAAAAAAATAAACCCAATTAAGATTAATTTTAAATGAAAAAAAGATGGCATTGTAAGAACATGAAACGGCAGGGGGGATTTTAATTGGAAAAAAAAGCAACTTGTAGCTTCCTCATCATTTTGCATTTTTTATTTTATTGAATTATACTGTTACATTTTCATTGAAAATGGTAAAATTATTGAAAATCAACACAAACCATCTTCAAAGATTAAAGAAAATGTACGACGAAGATTAAACATAAAGCCTAGAAAATATTTTTAACACAATTTTTTTTTTATAACTTTTACTTGAATGGGGCGCCTGGGTGACTCATTCACTTAAATGGACAACTCTTGGTTTTGGCACAGGTCATGATCTCACAGTTTGTGGGTTTGAGCCCCACATCGGGCTCTGCACTGACAGTGCAGAGCCTGATTGGAATTCTCTCTCCATCTCTCTCTCCCCCTACCCCACTTGTGCTCTCTCTCTGCAAAATAAAATAAACTTAAAAAAAAAAGCATTTATAATTTTTACTCGAAGAATTCTGAAGCTGGGTCAGTTTTATCTTAGAGAGCTTTCCACGTAAGAATTAGCGAATATTAAATTGACAATAACCAAAGGAAAGCTTCCCAGGTATTCCATTCCTCAATTCGAATTATGATCAATAACAGAGGCAGAACAAACTATACTGCAAGTTGGTACTATAAATGCTGACTAAAACTTCTACTTCGGATGCATCAGATTTTGCCAGGCATCTAATGCCTTCGAGCTCAGCATTTGCAGCCAGCTTGCCTGGGTTAGAATCCTATTTTACTTGCCCTTGCTAGAATGGCATTGTATGATGTACTTAATCTTGATCCTTGGTTTCCTTATCTGTAAAATGGGCTTGACATTAGTACCTAACTAATAAGATTTCGAGGATGGTCAATTTAGTAGTGATAAAGTGACTGAGGGTCTGGCTCCAAGACGGGGAAGATCTATTATTTGACATTAGCAATGTTATATTCCTATTAAAAAAATCTGATGCCAGACTCACTTTACCCCCTCTTCTAGGAACTTCTGGTGGCATGTACATACATTCTTCATGAGATCAAAGGAGAGCTTTAAATATATTAAAACAAAGCCACCGTCAAATCTTTACTTGTGTCTTCCAGTGTCACATATTTACATACTGATGAGAATAATAGTAAGAGCGTGGCTCTAAGCACTCATACACATCATTTTATTTATGAACTCCCATCTTTTCAAGTGGGTAATACCAATAACCTCAATTCACAAAAGATGAAATTCGGCACAGAGGGTGTGGCAGTCACTGCAGATCTGACATTTCTAGGAGAGGAAGACTACCATGGCCCCAATCTGCAGATAGGGAAACTAAGGCTTAGAGAGCTCACTGACTGGGAGCAAGGGTACACGGCCACTAATTGGTGAAGGTGTAATTCAGACTAAGGCAATAGGATTTAAAGTTGACCTTCTGATTCTGCCATGCCAAACAGCCCTGGCTTCAGGAGAGAGAACACAGGCACTGATTTTAATGGCATAATCTGTTTCTCCATATTCCCTAGTTCTTTCCCTTCATAAGGGTACACCAATGCAGCTGGTAAAACTGTAGTAAATTTAAAATCACACCTCCTAGGGCGTCTGGGTGGCTCAGTTGGTCAAGTGTCTGACTCTTGGTTTCAACCCAGGTCATGATCTCATGGTTTGTGGGTTTGGGCCCCAAGTCGGGCTCTGTGCTAATAGTGTGGAGCCTGCTTGGGTCTCTCCCTCCCTCTCTCTCTGCCCCTCCCCCCCACTCTCTCAAAAAATAAATAAGCTTAAAAGATAAAGTCACACCTCCCTACACACAGGTACATGCACACAGACACCTGGCACAAGCCCTACACATACTCTCCCCACTTGATTGTCCTGCCTCTAAATATATCTTTGAGTTTTCATGTAAGAAAATAACTGAATTGTTTCTTTGGAATGAATTTTCCTCACATCAGCAATAATTTTCAAAATGCTTCGCTAATTACAAACCAATCTTTTCTAGTAATTTAAACAAATATTTAGAATACATTACACCACAAGGATTATTGAGAAAGTCTCAAACACTGATGCCAGTGAGAAAGTCTAAGAAGGACTTGATAAGTTGTTATTAATTTTAAGAAAATAGTTGTCAAAAATGTGGGTTATAGCCACCATCAACTAAATAAAGTCATTAGAAACTAGATACCATAATTAAGTAAAGTAAGTTTTCTGCTACTCCTTCCTTCCCTCTCTCTCCATATCTAAAGTATCTTTCATGGAAACTCCCCTTTTTTTAAGTGTATGTATTTTGAGACTGAGAGCAAGAACAAGAGAGAGAGAGAGAGAGAGAGAGAGAGAGAGAGAGAGAGAGAGAGAGAATGGGTGGGAGAAAGAGAGGGACAGAGAGGGGGAGAGAGAGAGACAGAGAGAGACAGAGAGAATCCCAGGCAGGCTCTCAGCTGCCAGTGCAGAGCCCAACGTGGGGCTCAAACTCATGAACCTTGAGATCATGACCTTGAGCCGAAATCAAGAGTCAGAAGCTTAACTGACTGAGCCAACCAGGTGCCCCAGAAAGCACCTTACCTTAAACTGTAGATTTTACTAAGTCAGTGGTGTCTAAAAATAATTTTTTAAAATGTCCTCTTAAAAGATGGAAAGACTAAATTTTGGCTGAAAAAATATCAGCATAACTATTATGGTGCCCTCCTATTTCCCCCCTTAAAATATTCTTTTTGACCATACCACAATTAATCATGCAGGGGCCACTGATTGTTATAAATTTTATTTGAATAATAGAAAATAATACATACAGATAACCATAGGATACACACACAGAATTTAAAGATAAATCTTATACTTTTCAATATGAAACAAAGTACATATCTCATGGAGATATATTGCTACAAATGCCAAGAAACAATAATCATTTTGAAAATGGAAAGTGTAGGAACATATTATAGGAATTACTAAATAATAAAAAGGTACAACTCCATTACATGTAGCGTAAAATTCAGGTATTGGAGAAAGCGTTTCCCCACTTTTTGACTGGAAATAACAATGGTCATATGAAATCTACTAAGTCATTCAGATTTTTTCTAGATATATACAGTATATACAGACCTTGCAAAGAAAGTTATAAATATTTTTCTCCTTTGTGTATGATGACTTTAATCTTAAATGTAATCTTTAAACGTAAAGTAACACTTCATGATGATACCAGAATTTTGCTAATTTTTATTCTTTTTTGATATCTGAACTGTTGTCAAATTCTGATATATCTGTAAAGAAGGACGAGTTCCTGCAAAATGTGACATTGTAGGAAAGAAGTAAAAAAATGATTTTCCAATGTCTAAGACTCAATCTGTCGATTTTCATATATTCTTTACATATTGCTATGAAGTCATGTCTTCACCAATCTTTTGAAAACCACATATTGAAAGACTGAGTCATACATATCAAAGTCAGCAGCACTGCCATGGTTCTATTACAAATTTAACTCAGGAACTAAAAAGCCTGCCAGACTCACTCTGATAGACGGTTGGATTTCATTAAAAAACCATCTCCACCATCCAAAAAAGAGAGGGCCTCTTAATGGAATCAGAAATTGGAAATGAAGAATTGTGTGAATTTTGTTTAATATTTGAGTTGAGATTCAGGTCACTCCTTATTTTCTCCACTGTGTTTTAATAAAACCTGAAAGCTTGTCCATAGATGTGAAGGAAACAATTACTATCTAATATTTTTTTTTAATATTTGAGAAATAATAAAATGTGAACATTTCAATTTTAAAATATCAGTGAACAAAAAAAGAAAGCGTTACCCATAACGGAATGCAAACTTAAAGAAGTGGCTGGTTCTTCTTTTATATAGTTAGGTAAATTCCTATTAATATTTTGCACAGACCCAAAATATGAGGGGTAGCAAAAACACTTTCACATGTCCTTCTGTATCTCTTAACAAATAATTTATGGGGCACAGGCAGGTACACTGGGCATTATTTCCACATTTTATAGATGAAAAATTGAGAATTAGCGAGAGCAAGAATCTCACAACTTTGTTAGACGTAAACAAAACAGCACCGTTTCCACCTCTGGTGTAGCATTTTTCAACATTCTTGTGAGTCACATGCACCCTCTTCCAAGCAAGGTAATTTTTAAAATGTATTTTCACTCTTGAGTATTTCAAATGAGCATTTCAGAATAGTACTGATCAAGTCTTCCAACCAATGCTGTTATAACGGGGAAATAACATTTGTATTAAATGAGTTTTTCCACATTAAACAAACAAACAAACAAACAAACAACAAACGTGTGTGGGCATATGTGTGTGTATACACATGAGAGCATGTGAGTCTATCGAAAGGCAGTGCTCAAAATCATAGCTTACGAATATCTTTATCAAAAGTCTAATGTAATTAATATGTAAATTCCTTTGGTGTATCAAGTAAATATTAAGGCATTTCAGATTCCCCTAAAAGGATTTACTGGTTTTTTTTATTATATTCATATTTTACCTATAGAAAGTTAAAAATACAGAGTTGAAAAAAAACATGCATAATCACTGCATTTCATGAAAGCACTTTTTTTGTAACCAATTAACTTTCTAGTAAACAATTAAAAAAAAAAAAGTTAGTACCGCCACAGGGCATTTACAATGAAGAACAATACTACAGGTACGTAACTGGACACAGCGTGGACATGTGAGATGGCTGAAGTAGAACCTCTTGCGTCCATATCTGTCAAAGATGATAAACAGCTCATTAATAAGGACTGTACCAAAATAAATCACCAGGGCAAAAGTAATGCCTCTGCTATCAAAATCAAATCATACCACGAACCCAACCTAAAACCCTGAGTTAATGATTAATCATCATTTTATTTGTCAGTGTTGCCTATATTAGTTGCCAAGAATATCTCTGAAAGCACCAACGTATTTAAGTTTTTTAAATAAATGAATCTAGGCTGTGCTCATCTAGTATTATTTAACTTTAATTGAAATTGCAAAAACAACTTAATCACTTTGAAAATAATTATACTCTTTTGAGATAATTCAATGGTTTAATTAAAGAAAGCTTCATTGGATGAGAGTTTGGAAAAATCTGTTGGTTTCTACTTTAATTCATTTCTAGATAAATTATTAGGCGTGATATAAAACACCATCTTTAAAAAAAGCAGTCAATAAATGCTCCATTTTCCCAGAGATGGCCTTGTCTACACTAGTCTATGCAAGCTCAGCAGACAGCATATGTCAGATGAAAAGGCTACTCTTGACTCAGCAGCCCTAAAATGTGAAAATAGTGGCTGTTTCTGCAAAAGCATAGAACTTACTCCTTTTAACAGTTACACTCTGGCCATATTATAATGTTAACTCTACATCTTGAAGTAATGTACGAATACGAGCATGTCTTTTTTTTTTTTAATTTTTTATTGTTTACTTATTTATTTAGAGAGACACACACAGAGTGAGAGTGGGGGAGGGACAGAGAGAGAGGGAGACCAAGAACCTGAAGCAGCCTATAGATTCCTATGCTGCAGAACTCAGTTCTGAGATAAACACTTTCTGCTTTCATGGGATAGTTTAATTATTTGCTTTAGTCTAAGTATGGCATTCTTTATGATTTCACATAAAGATAAAATTCTTCCAAGTTTCCATATCCCTCTTTCTCGTTATTTCCTAATGATGTCAGTCATTTTGTTTTCTAAGATTAAAGAGAGAGGTTTTAATCTTATTTCCAAGACTAGAGGCTAGGCCACGCCCAAGGGAAGGAAACAGGGTACAAGGTTTTTAATGTCACTAAGAACTACAGATTAGGATATGGAGACAAGATGGCTTCTACTATACTTAAATGGAGGTCCCCAAACTCCAGATTTGGGAATTGAAAGAACAAATAAAATTTCTTTTACCACTGTCACTGATAAAATATGTATGCAAGTCTGTTCCCCTTAACTCTAAAAGTGTAATTTGTATAGTAAAATAGGTTTACTTTGGATTTGGAAAAGAAAAGTTAGTGCGAACCTCCTTCGAAATCAGAAACTGAGACTTGTTTTTGAAGTGTCTTTTGGTTCGGTCAGCGGTTTATGACCTTAACAATGTTAGATTTCCCACTTTTCGAAGAATTGATAAGATTCATCTACAATTTCTAGGAGGCAAACTAAGATCTTAAAACTAGTTTGTGGTTTTAACATTGTCCTTGAGAAATGCTTAAGAAATTGTTTTTTATAGGCAATCCAAAAGCAAATTTAGGCATTTCTCATAATGAGGAAAAGATTCAAATTAATAAAGTTCTGCTAAATATTGCCTTCATCTCTCCTATTCCAAAACTTCTTAGCATTTAGATGGAGGAGATGGTGGGGGAAAACGGACAGAAGGGCATTGACTGACTCACTCTTGGAGGCTCGTAACACTGGTATTATCAATAAAGTAAATGTTGACTTTGACCAACTTACTGGTTATTCTTGGGATCCTGATCTGTTCGCTACTGGTTCCATCTCCTCCGTCTGTTGTGGCCTTGACTTCAATAATGTAGTCCTCTTTAATGGGCAACAAAAGTTCTGCTGAAGTCTTATTTGTGTTCAGCACTTGTACACTGTTTTGACTGCTAGTCCTATAGAAAACCTGAAACGCATGAACAAATACACTCATTTCTTACATTGCCTACTCTTCCATTTTTCACAGAACTGATTACCCGGATGTTACTTCATTTACATTGTCTTTCTATACTCACCAGAATATAAATTAAATTCATAGCTCTTTCCATGGGTCTTAGACTGGGGGTTAGCACATACTAAAATCATCAAGTCCTCAAAATCAAGGAAGGAGGTAAGGAAGACGGACGTGAACTTCTTCTGTGGAAGAGTTCATCTGGGTTGGGGATTTGTACGGTTGGAGAGATGGGGCAAGCCCCTACTCTATTGATCTTGAAAACCAGACCAACAAATTAGAGCCAACACTTTCAGTTACTTTTTAAGTAGTATATTGGGGTTCGTCAGAAGTAACAAATTAATTAACATTATGAACAATTTATATTTTATCCCACATCCCTGAATACCCAGAATTACTTCCCTTTTATTTATATTTAAGAAATCAGATATTTGGGGGGGGGGGAGACCCTTTTCATAAGAAGGTGGTATCTCTATGTCAAAATTAGATTACAGCAACCATATTATCATAGTTAGAAAAACCATTCGAGCCTAGCTTCCCTTGGAAAGTTCTGCCAGGAATAGGAAAAGAAAGCATTGCAAATATCTTACTTTATATCCCGTTACTTCTGATTCATTCTCCATTGCTTTAACTTGTTCCCAATTAAGTAACACTTTCGTGTCTGTAGCATTCCAAACAACATTTCCTGGTGGCTGACTGGGAGCTTGAGATGCAAAATGAGAAATTAAAACAGATTTGAACATGAGTGATATTTTACATAGAACATATAAATGACACAGGAGGCTTACAGAAGTACAGCAAAGTCTCTTTGGTAATATGTAGCATATAGGTGGAATCAGAAAAAAATAAGAGTAGCTAAATATCCTTTTGTTTTATTTATTTATTTATTTTTTGTTTTGTTTTTAATGTTTATTTTTGAGAGAGAGAGAGAGAGGGAGAACGAGCAGGCAAGGGGGAGAGAGAGAGGGAGACACAGAACCCAAAACAGGCTCCAGGTCCCGAGCTGTCAGCACAGAGCCTGATGCAAGGCTCGAACCCACGAACCGTGAGTTCATGACCTGAGCTGAAGTCGGATGCTTAACCGAATGAGCCACTCAGGCGTTCCTATTTTATTTTCTTATTTTTTTTTAATGTTTATTTATCTTGAGAGAGAGGCAGAGAGAGAGTGTGTGTGTGTGTGCAGCAGGGGAGGGCCAGAGAGAGTGAAGAGAGAGAATCTCAAGCAGTTTCCACCCTTTCAACACAGAGCCTGACTCAGGACTTGAACCCATGAAACATGAGATCATGACCTGAGCCAAGATCAAGAGTCAGACGCTTAACAGGCTGAGTCACCCAGGCACACCACTAAATGTCCTTTTAAAAACACTCTTCAATTAAATTGTGAGATAATTCATTTCATGACATTCATCATATCTTTTAGGATATATTTCCCTTGTTGCTGTGGGTCCTTTTCTGGAAACATGTTGATGGTGGAGATAAAGAAATTCCTTTACCCACCACAAGAGGGATGCTGCTTGATGCACCAAGAAAGGCAGGCAGTGTGACCATTTTGACATATAGACAGAGGCGAAGAGAAATTGCCAACTGAGTAAAGACACACAAAATGAAGTATGGATGATTTTTAAGCCAGCTTTGTGTGAAGACACAGGCAAAATAGGAGGCAATCAAGGATAAGGGCTACTTATATTTATTTCCATGAAGTTAATACCTATTCACGTGAAAAAAGCAGGGAGAATACATGTCACTCTTCGTTTTTCAAGTTTTAAACCAATTTTTGAGAAAAATAAGGCAAGACCCGAAAACATTAATGAGAATTCCCTTAGATAATGAGTGAAATTCCCTGAGGTTTAACACCTTGGATTCATAGCTTAGTTCCCTCTCATGAACTCCAGTTAGTAAACTATGCCGGGCAAAGGGGTTCAACTGCAACACAGACAGAACATTAAAATTCAGTTTCTCATCAAGCACAAAACAAACACAATTTTATCCATGTGGCAACAGCATCACAGTTGCCCAAAGCAGTGCTGAAATACGCCGTACTTGTGGATTTAGCCACACAATGTGATCTGGCTAACTGAATCTGTAATGGGAAAATTATATAAAATATTGGCTATGCAGAGAAATTTCTAAACATCATTGACTCACGCCATGAGGGAAAGACGGCTGAACCTACAGATGGGAAGAGTTCTCCAGATACATTTACGTGACTAATGACACCAAACAAGATTGTATTCCCTGCAGATTCTTTTGCTTATTGTCCGCTCTTGAACACTATTCTACACTGCCTTTTCAATTTGCGATCTGGCATTAGTGACGGCTTCAGGTCAGTTCAGAGAGTTCAAGCTGTATTGCTTTGATAACAAAAAATATATATAATGGCAGTTGCTTACGGTTGAAATACTAATGACCATGTTCTGTTGTCTCAATTCAAATGATATGAATGCACAATTGTTAGGAGCTTTTCTCAAAGTCTGATTTCCTGTGTCCTGACGGTCCTATAAAAGGACAGGTTCATTTGATGCAACTCAGATAACACAGGCAGCATAGTGGTTCTACCAAAAGATGTGTGCCCGGAGATTACAGGAAACTTGAGTAATTTGGATTGAATCATCTATTCCAATACTAGTCTCATAAAAGAAATGACTGCAAGTATAACATTGAGAAATATCTTGTATCAGTGCAAAAATAGATGAGTTGAATGAGTTCAGCCTGAATTGAATACTTCTTAAATACACAGAAAGAAAAAAGAAACAGGAACAGGGGAAAGAAGACAAAATTAAGGTTTGTTCTGGGTCTGATTACCCTTATTCTGAATCACATCAGTTTTTCCTGAGCATCAGATAATCATGTACACTTGCATAACTTTTGCTATTTTTAAAAAGAGGGCTTGACTTAAAAAAAAATCTAATTTAGCCTCATCCCAAACACTAATACTCACACAATAATTGGCTTAATATCCTTGTTACATTCTTATGGTACCCTCTAAAGTAAATGAAGCATTTTTAAATGTAAAAAAAAATATTTGTGAACCACCCTGACGTCATCTCTCTTATCACCACTGATAAGAACAACATCATGTGGAGGGGCCCCAGGGTGGCTCATGGGAAAAGAGTTTCAGTTTTGCAAGATGAAAGACTTCTAGAATCTGTTACACAACCACCAATCTTAATGCTACTGAACTATACATTTAAAAATGGGTAAGGGGTGCCTGTCTGGCTCAGTCCCTTAGGCGTCTGACTGTTGACCTCAGCTCAGGTTTTGATCTTGGGGTTGTGACTTCAAGCCCTGCATTGGACTCCATGCAGGGCGTGAAGCCTACTTCTAAAAAAATGGGCAAGATGGAAATTTCATGTTATGTGTATTTTTACCACAATTAAAAATCAAAAGCAACAACTTGTTAAGAAGTATTATGTGGATTCAAACGAGCTCTGATTAATTCCAAAGTCTATGCCTCCCATATTACATTGTGCTGACTACCTGAGACCGTATTTAGCTCCCGAATGACTAATCACAGGTTTGTAAATGATGTAAAAGTGAATATGAAACAAGAATGTCACAAAATATGCTCAGTGCCCACTTTCACAGGAAAACGTATCATGCTTTTCCTGATTTCTCAGACAAAAGTGGGGCCTCTTTTCATTTACCTGATCCACTTTCTTCATGATCCTCATCAAAGGTACATTGTACACTTTTTTTACTATTAATCTGTAAGATCTTTGCAAGCAGAGACATTGTCTGGTAAGGTCTCTGACACAGACAAGTCGAAATGGTAGATTGTACTCACTGGCCCAATGCCTTGACAAGGGTAGATATCAAATTCGATATTGTATATGACTGATGTTTTCATGTAAAAAGCAAAAACTCAAGGATTAAGGAGACACTTTTACAGTGTTATCAGAAAATAAGTTTGAAACCATTCCCTTTGCATTCCTAAGGGATGATTCATGCAATGAACATTCTGAATGGAGTAAAGATTCAGAGTAAGTATTAGTGAAATAATTCACTGTGACACCAGCAAGACAACATTTGGCTGGTTCCACTTTTCAAATGCAGCATATCAGAATTCAAAATGAATTTTCCAGCTACGTAGTTGAAAGTTCTCCAAGCCATCCTGATAAATGCTATATGTCTATAAAGACAAAACTAGGACAGGTAACATCCACTGATCATCAGCCTTGAGACTTGAAATTGAATACGCCCAGTTGTACCGAGGCTAAGGTGATAAGGAACAGAACCCAAAGAAGAAGAAAACAAGAAAAACATCAACAACACTGGTGTATTAATTGAATACTTAAATGATTTATTCAAGAGACATCTATGTGTCAAGGGTTAAGAAAAAAAAAAGGAAGAAGGAGGTGACAACATCTGGAATAGATTCTGAAAGGCAAATATGATTTTTGCATGTAGAGGTGAGAGAGGGAAAGGTATCCAGCAGAGGAATAAACACCTGCCAAGACACAAAGGCAGGAAATAGTAAGGTTCAGTGGGGAGCTCAGTTGTAACTGGTTACAAGGTAGTGGGGAAGGGCAGGGATAGACCAGATGCAGTTGAAGACGCAAGCAGGAGCCAGATGCTAACGGGTCTAAGAGACCAAAAGAACTAGGAAAGGAGTTTTTCCATAGGCAATTTGGAAGACATTGATTAAGTAAAAGTAGGGAAGTGATACTATCAATTTTGTAGTTTCACAGATCAATGTGGGAATAGGGGGGAAGAAGGAGAATCTTGGCAGGCATTCTGTTGGGAGAATACGGTAGCACTTAGTGTAAGAGAGAATTAAAGGTCTGTTCACACGAAGATGATTGTAGTGGAGTTGGAGGGATGGAACAAATGGTGTTTGTGGAGACTCAACAAGTCATGATGGCTGACATCATATGGGTGCTGGCAATAAAAACAAACCTAATTCTGGCTGACAACACAGACCTTGGGGAACAACATCTATACCTGGAATTCCCTTCGGCCACAAATTTAATAACTTTATTGTGTGTTAGGGATCCTTCTGAGTACAGTAGACAAAGAGATTAATATGTTCTCTGACTTCTACCCACAGGGTCTATCAGTGGTTCCCAAGGATCAATATTTCTACCATTAGAGATGATTTTAGATGGATGACATTTTTAATTGGAAATATTTAGATATTTTCACATAAGCCAAAAAAAAAAAAAGAACTAACATCCATTTCTTGATTCACAGATATGATTCTCTGGATGAGGCCAACATTGATACATCTGTAATAATCTACTTTACACACAACACACAGATCATTAAAACTAGGTTCTAAACAATGATAAAGAACAAAGGTTATTATGAAAACACAAATCACTCCGATGTTTTCAGCTGTACACAGATGTGTGGTAAGCATCCCAAAATACACAGTCACAATTCAAACTAACTCTGACCTAAGGGAATACCTACTACAAATAATTCATCTTAAACTAAGTGATCAAGAAAAGAATATCACTCTACCAATAACAATAACAGATAGTCTGATTAGCTCATTGCAAAACTTATCTTCAGGTATGCATTTTTTTTAAATAAGTTTACTTTTCTTTGCAATTCATTGTGCTCTTTAACTTTAAAACTTTTTCTATTCAAATAATTGTTTTCATTTTATGAAGAAAGTCTTATAGCTACTATCTTGTAATCAAGAGAAATAGTGATTTTCTGTTTATGGTAATGGTATAGTTGCTTTTAAGATAAATATATTTAACTATCAAATTAAATCTATTAGGAAAATAATCATACGGTTTGTTTGCACACATGGGTAAAATCATGCAAATATCATTGAGTGACTAGAGATGGCAAAATGCTGGGAAAATTCTGCACAGGTTGATTTGCTTATTCCATGATCCAGACTTCCCTTCTGCATCTTCATTGCTACTCATAGCTTCCATCCTTACAACATTTAGTTCCCTTGTATGGAGCCTTCAATGCTCTTCTTTTCTATCTTCCTAGGGTCAAACCTCAAGTATGAACGCTTTGCTTCCACAATCTCTATAAAAAGGCTGCCTACTCCTGTGTGCCAAGAGTCATCCTGGCATGACACAGAAAAGATCTACCTAACACTTCAGACAGAAGCCTGGAAGCAATGTGGCCATTCACATGGCACATGTCCTGAACTAGCTTCCTAGCCTAACAGAAGCCACAGTGTCTCACATGTAAAGGAAGAAGAGCTAAGAGAGCAATTGTTCTATGACAACCTACAAGATAGTGAAATTGCTCTACGACTGTCAAGCTTCAAATCAAAAGTTGCAAACTGAAAATGCATCTGATAAATCCAGCTTGCAATTTTTTTTTTTTTTTTTGTCTAACCCATTGCACTTTAATTTTGCTTAGTTGCCAATATTTGAAAGTCAGGAGCTTTCCTGTAAGTTCTGGATTTCTGATTGTTAATTGCTTGTGTAATATCAGATCAGAAGGAATGGACCTTAGGGATGGACCTAAGGAAAGACTGTCCCAGCCATCCACCCCTGGTCATTTCTACCTGCTGGCTACTAAAGGTGTCTGACTTCACATTCTTCTTTTCTTTTCTTTTTTAAAAGTTTATTCATTTATTTTGAGAGACACAGAGAAAGCAGGAGTGGGAGAGGGGCAGAGAGGGAGGAAGAGAGAGAATCCCAAGCAGGCTCTGTGGTGTAAGCGTGGAGGCCAATGTGGGGCTTGAACTCATGAAACCATGAGATCATGACCTGAGCAGAAACCAAGAGTCAGAATCTTAACTGACTGAGTCATCCAGGTGCCCATTCCTCTTTTAAAATAAACACTAGGAGGTGCATGGGTGATTGGGATTCTCTCTCATCCTCTCTCTCTCTCTCTGCCCCTCCCCTGCCCACGCTGTCTCTTTCTGTCAAAAAAAATTTGTTTTTAATTAAGAAAAAACAAATACTAGTTTAGGGTGGTTTATATATATTTTAAGGACATTTAATTGGCATATTTAGATAATTAATACATCTTGACTGAATAAAACTGTACAATGTAACTGGTTAAAAAATTTTTTTTTAATGTTTATTTTTGAGAGAGAGGCAGGGTGCAAGCAGGGGAGGCGCAGAGAGAGAGGAAGACCCAGAACCTGAGGCGGGCACCAGGCTCTGAACTGTCAGCACAGAGCCAAACGCGCGGCTCGAACCCATGAACTGTGAGATCATGACCTGAGCCAAAGTCGGATGCTTAACCAACGGAGCCACCCAGGCATCCCATGATGTAAATGTTTAAACTTGTTATTTCTCTAAAGGCTTGAGGTTGTGGATGCTGAGGGAAGGATGAGAAGAAGGAAGGGTGTAGATACTGAAGGAAGATGAAAATGTAATTCAGGGATCTCTAGAGGTCTCTCAGCTACCTGAGCTATATTCTTAGATCCTCTAGAAACATCTCATTCATGATCCTTAATATTAGCTGGTAGGGTCGACTGTTTTATTGTTTAAATTTTTTTGAGGTGGTTTAAAATCTTTGTAATTCCTTTGCCTCTTACTTCTCATGGGAAGATTATATTTATCTCACTCTCACGACATTCAGCTTGGCCATGGGTCCTGTGGTTCCCAGGGATGTAGGAAGAGATACTTCCCCTTCTCATTGGCATCTTATAGACATCAGGTTGTGTCATATGACTTCTTTCAACCAATGGAATGCAAGCAAAAGTGAAACGGGCCACTCCCAAGTGGCAGCTTCAAAAGCCATCAAAGAATCTGCTTAGCCATTGTCTTTTCCCTCTGCCATGAGACTAGCATGGCCCACAGAGTGGCTGCTCCTTCAGTCTGGGCGCTGGTGTGAACACAACCTGGATCAGATCAGAATCATACTTGTAGTGGACATGGACTATGAATAAGAAAGGAACACTTGTAGTTCTAAGCCACTGAGATTTGGAGGTTGGAGACTGTGGCCTGCACTAGCCTAATCTGACTGGTATAGCTATTAATCAGTATTCTAAATAGCTCTGATGCACCACAGTACATTTTTGTAAAGGAATGGAGACACAGAACAGTACATATTAATACAACTTATCGATTAGGACTTCCAATTTTACTTTCCAGATACTATCTTATGCAGAAGCCCAACCCAGAATAGGCTGATTGAGTTCCACATTTTATTAGAACTTGACATGTGGTCTACATTTTTAAATTTTTGCTAAATTATATCTCAACTTTCACATGCTACAGATTTTTCCCCTGTCAGCTCAATTTTACTGTTGATGGTATGCTAAAATAGAAAAAAGTCATAGGGGCACCTGGGTGTCTCAGTTAAGCTTCTGACTTCGGCTCAGGTCATGATCTCACCATTTGTGAGTTAGAGCGCCACATCGGGCTCTGTGCTGACAGCTCAGAGCCTGGAGCCTGCTTTGGATTCTGTGTCTCCCTTTCTCTCTGCCCCTCCCCTGCTCACACTCACTCTCTCTCTCAAAAATAAATAAACATTACACAAGATTTTAAAAAATTAAAACATCATAAAAAGAATTTAATTTTGGTAGAAAGGTTGCTATATTTACAGCACAACACTAATTGGTGGGCTGGAAAATTATTTCACTAATTTCAAATGTGACAAAAAAAATATTACGTTGAAGAATTTTATTACTATTGTTCTTTAAGTACCCATAATGATATCCTCTGTGTATCTGATTAACAGACTCCTCAACATCAGCTTTATAGATTTCACATCGTCCGCATCTTCTTGTCTGCAAGCAAGAGATTACTATAACATTGCTACCGGATGAAACCAGGAATATAAGGCATGTCTACCAATAGGAGAGGGGCTAAATTGTGGCATATTATCACCATGGAATATTATACATACACTAACATACTTATGAAAACTATTAATGACATGGGAAATTGCTATGATATACAGGTAACTAAATATACAGCATACTTCTACTGTATAAAACAAACATTCTATAGAACTTAAGTCTGAAAAGAAAGCTCCACAATATTAATGATGGTATTTCTGAGTAATAAGATTATGGGTGGTTTTTATTTTCTTCCCTACAATTTTCTTTTTTCCCAAATTTTCAAAAACTAAAATATTTTATATAATAAAAAGTATATTAATTAATATTTATTAATCAACATTATTAACTTTATATAATAATTTTAATATAATTTTATACAGTATTTTCTTATAATAAATATTAATTAATCATAATTATTAATAAATATTTAATATTAATTACAATACTGTCCAGAATTTTCAAAGGTGATATGTCCATAGTGGTGACAGTAAAACTGGCATTCCATATTTTGAACAAATATGGAATGTTAAGAACATATGTTTTCTGTGATTAATTATGCAAGATTAATTAGATTTCTTAATTTGTTTTTGGCTCCTTGATGATAGTAAGATGAATTAATGACAAGTGGTTGTTCTTACCGAGAGCCAGACACTATACTCTGCAGTTGGAGTTGAGTTGAACTTCAGCATCTGACATTAAACTGCTTCAGCACGTAACATTGTGCAGGAATCAGATCACCAAAAGGCATTTGCTCCAAAGTAATGAGATATATTTTCTTTGGAACCATTAGAATTATTGCAAATAAACAAATGACTTATAATAGGAACGTGACTCAATTTTTAACAATACAACAAAAACATCTCTTTCTTAACTCATCTGCAACTCAGGAAAGACTTTTCTTGGGGCCCAACCTGGAATGCCAGGGAAGAATATCTTTCTTTCTTTTACATGACTGGAAATTTCCTTGGTCAAAATATTTTCTTCTTTGGATAATAAAAATATTACAATTTGTAAACTGTAAGAAAAACATTTAAACTTTTCTAAAGAATGTGTAGGCAAGTGGAAGATTTCCAAAAAAGTGCCAAAGTTCTTACAAAGTAAAATTTGTAATATTTACACATTTGGCCAAAGGAATTACTTGATTCTGTATTCGCTGAAATTCTGACTGGAAATCTGAGGAACACGCATTAGTGAACAATGTATTCTATAGCTATATCTGATCTGTGGTACATCATACACAGACATGAGTCGTTTACATACATATCCGGGATGTGATATATAGAAAAGTCAACAAATAGGGGCGACTGGGTGGTTCAGTCAGTTAAGCATCCAACTCTTGATTTTGGCTTAGGTCATGATCTCATGGTTTGCGGGACTGAGCCCAGTGTTGGGCTCCACACTGACATCATGGAGCCAGCTTGGGATTCTCTCCTCCCCACCCCCGCTCCCCCCCGCCCCTTTGCACATGCACTTGTGTGCATGTGTGTGTTCTCTCTCTCAAATTAAATAACCTTTAAGAATAAAACCAATTCAACAAATAACATTAAGTCATCTAGAGAGAAATTCCCTTTACTTTTCCCATTAGCTTGAAGAGAAAGTTGGATTTGAGGATACTAGGTCTTTAACCTCCTTTCACTACTAACATCATAAACAAAGAGGAAGCAGGTTTAGAGGCCTGATCAGGGAAGAACATGATCCTAGTATTAAGAATAGAGAGTGACTTATTTTTCATTGTATTTACTATTATTACTATTTAACTTATTATTTTGTTAGTAGCTGTTTATGGCAATGACACTAGTTTCCATACTCTGAAAGTTAGTTTCTGCTTTATTTTTAAGTTTATGAAAGCAAAAATTGTATGTTAATTTTTAAGAAAAGTTGTTAGGTGCATATTAGAAGAGGCCCACAAAAATGGCAAAAATTGAGAAGACAGATCACATATAAAATTTGGGAAACTTTGCATGGATATATTTCCTAAGTCATAACATAGAGTGGATAATTATCTAATTAAATTATATATACAAAAATTCTAGAACTTCCAAATTATGTATTTGAAGCAGGAATATTCGTTTTATCAAAAACCTCTGAAATATTCTTACTCATATTCTTTGTGTGTTTGTTTTACTCACATACCTTTTCATTTCCTGAGGACACACTTAATTGGTTTCCATAAATTTAGGTAATTGATTTTAGCTCAACTTACATGGATAAACATTGTATTTAGAAAAGCAAAAACTCAAGTGCAAAATGTTGTACCACTTAATATTATTCTGTTTTCTCAAGTGGACATACATGCATAATCATCACTGAAGGCATAAAAATACAGGTTCCCCTTTTTCCAGGGTGAGGTCTGGGTATGTGATTCAGGCCAGGCCTGTGAAGGTTTTCTATCAACTGGCTGTAACAACTGGTTCTGGGATAGGCCAAGAAGAACCATCCTTAGCTCTGAATGAAATTATCAGGAAGGAGCGGTCTACTTTTCCCAGGGTGTTTCTTTGACAGAAATAAGTCTTGAGGTGCTAATTGCAATACTTCTACCCTGAAAAGGGAACATGGTGAAAATGATTCCACCACTGAACAGAACCAAGAGATGGAGAGTCTTATCTGTTCAACAAATATTATTGGGCACCAACTATGATTACTTTAACAGTGGAGACAGAGCTCTGAGGATAAAGTTATGATCAAAACAGGTGAAATCTGTGCCCTGAAGGACCTTGCCTTCCACTCAAAGCAAGCTGGAGAGACAACAATCAAATAAATAAGGACAAGTTCCAGAATGTGTGGTAGTTGTCAGTGCTCTGCCCAAGAACAAAGCAGGGAAGGAAACAGTGTCAGGAGATGAGGGATGCACTTTTAAATATGGTGGTCAGATGGCACCGAGCTGGTATTTGAGCAAAGATCTGAAAGAGATGACAGAGTAAGCCATTTGGATGCCTGGAGAAGGAGCCTTCTGGGCAGAGGGAACAGCAAATGCACAGGCTCTGAAGTGAAAGTACAATGAGTGAGGAGGAAAATAGAAAATGAGTCAGAGGAGGATTTGGAGGATGGATCATATAAAGCTTTGTTGAGCATTATAAGAATTTAGTACTTATCTGAAGTGAGATGAAAGGGGACAGCCTGAGCATCACCGTGGCCTTAGGGAGGCAAGGGTGGAAACAGGCTGAGCAGTAAGGGGTCACTGCCCTGATCCCTGTGAGGATCTGCAGCTTGTGAAAGCAATATGATGTGGTGGATGCTTGCACAAGTCCGATTCTGAATCAGTTGTTGGGGTTGAGAGAAAGAGAAGAGTTGAGGCCTATTCCAAGATTTTTGGCCTGAGCAACTGAAACACTGGGATTTAATTCACTGAGATAGAGAATACTGTAGAAAGGAAATGTTTTAAATGGAGTGCATGGAGCAGTCAAGAACTTAGTTTTAGGAATATTCAGTTTGAGGTCTTACTGGATGATTCTTGAGGACGCTGTTTGAGTGCTAAATCCATCCATACTGAAAGCCAGGATTATCACTTGACTTTTTAGTTATACAAAGCAGAATATTTGCCCTACAAATTCTTTTGTGCAATCTCTGAACATAAAATTCTCAGTCTGTTTCCTTTTAGAAGCCAAGAAATTTCATCATTTACATGCCATCTGCAATTTTTCTTCATCAGTGCCTTTAGACACAAGATGTTCTTAAGAGTTAGCTCTCCTTGGGTTGCAAGTAACCATCTTAGATTACTTAAAGAGGCTAATTACCTTCGAAATGCTTCCAAAAAACACCAAGTATTTGGATATCAAAAATTAAGTGTTTAATGGAAGCTACAGTATTTAACTTGAGAATCCTTGTATTATTTTACATTAATCAAAAATAATCACACAAGATCCGTACTGCTATAAAGTCTTGCATATTGAATTCCATGATTACAAGTATATGAAACTTGCACATTTTAAGCAAGATGGTAAAAGACTACCGTAAGTGTTTTGAATTCACAATGCTCAGTCAAGAGGAAGTATATTTGATTAATAATAGTACTTCAGGCTGGCCTGCTTCTTTAGATGCCATTCCTCCAATTAAATACCCACTCAATATTTAATGAGTGGTTCCTAGCGCCATGCTGGGTACTGGGGCTGGATGAACAAGACACAGAAGGATTCTTTCCCCATAAAGTTTACAATCCAGAGGGGAAAACAGGTAGCAAGAAAGGAATCAAAGATGTTATGCTAGTTCTTTATGCCTGAAGCATGATGATAATGCTCTTCAGAGAGATAATCACAAAAACCTTACCAAAATTCTTAAATAGGATTTGAAGCTAAATCCACGTCAAAGGTTAGGATGGCTATTAAGAGCTCCCAGTAACAGTAATAACACCGGCTTTAAAGGATTCTGTTTTACTTGCATTTTTGTACCTTTAAAGAAAAATTATTAACATAAAATTGAAAAATTAACACATGCTATTTATATCCAAACTTAGAATAATTAAGGATTTCAATTATCGCTAAGCATTTCCCACCCAATATAGGAAATTTTCCCCTAATAACACTTACAGATCAACACGCACACTCCCATTCAATTGCAGCAATAGGGATGCATCACGTTCAGAGGGATTTCATTCAATTGTTGGGATTTCCGTCAGACTAAAAGCTCTGTGAACAAAGGAGTCCAGTCTATCTTTGATCACCTTACCCACTTCCTAAGCGTGGAGTAAAATCCCAGTAAATACTGGTGTTAAACGGGATGTGCATATCCTAATTATATGGTTGAAAGAGAGGATAGCACGCTGATTAAGACGGTGTCTGGATTTGGATGCCTATACTGCTACTTAGTCTGTGGTCTCAGCAAAGTCATACAACCTCTATATGCCACAGCATCCTCATCCTTGAAGAGAAGCTACCATCACCTTCCAACCCATGGTGTTGCTGTGAGAACTGAGAATCAATACATGAAACATATCTAGAACAGTCACAGCAAATTACGCAGTAAGTGTGAGCTTTTAAAATCATAATCACCATCGTGATTGGTGCAAACTTCTACTTTAGACTGGGTATTTATATTTTACACCTAAATCATACAAGGGTTTTGCTTCTTTTTACAGTTTTATTTCACTCATTGTACATTATCATAATATTCTTATTGATCTGTAAGTCTTTTCCTTGTGCCTTACCAATTTGCTAAGTTCCTCACTGATTCCATGATGTCATACTGGCTTTTACAATCATAATTTTCTAGCAAGTAATCACATCAATTATTAAGTCAGAGTAAAGAGCCAGATAAACTTGTTTGCATATCTTCTTGCAATCAGAATTTTTGATTGATGCTGTGCTTTGAATATACAAATGATGATGTACATTTAAATCTTACTAATTCAGAATTGTTACTGATAATACCAAACATATTTAGCAAGAAGTTCTAAACACCGAATATTTTTAGTTCAAGTATTTCCAAAACCAAATACTCCTTCATCTAACCCTAGATGTGTAGTATGAGTAAAAGATTGGGTCAGGCTTCTCCTAATAATTAGTGAGGGATAATACTGAAGTATGACATGTATTGGTTGCTTGTACATGTATGCCACCAAAGATTTATAATGGCTTGTTGCTAAACGTTGCTCTGCAATCTCATTATACTAAATTGGTAACCAAGTTCTCTTTTATATAGATAATACAAAGATGAACATGTGAACTTCACTGATTAAATTAACACTGGCTAATTAAAATCTAAAATAGTAGAATTATGTTTTATATGTATTTTAACTTATCCACAATGCTAGCCAATTATATTTAATTTTATATTATTGGTGTAATTTTTACTAAAATTTATTTATTTTTATTTTATTTTAGAGAGAGAGAGACAGTGCAAGCTGGGGACAGGGGCAGAGGGAAAGGCAGAGAGAATCTCAAGCAGGCTCCATGCTTAGGGCAGAGCCCAATGCAGGGCTCAATCCCATGACCCTGGGATCATGACCTGAGTTGATATCAAGAGTTGGACACTCAATTTACTGAGTGTCCTATATTATTGGTATACTTAGCAATTTTATTTAATAAGTGTATATTCTCCACAAAAATTTGGCTATTATATATGGAGAGAGAAATGCAGTAATGAAACTAGAAATCAAGCAAAATTAATGTCTCATTCCCATATGAAGCCAGTTAAGCAAACATTTTCACTGAGTTAATAAATTTTGAAAACAAGAAAATAATAGTTTTCTGTAAATAAAAGTAATGCATTATTATGTTAAAAGTACTTAATCTGTCATGCCCACTTTCCTTACCTGTACAATGGAAAAAAATAATGATACCTACCTCATCTGGTAGTTAGGAAGTTTAAACGTGGGAATGCATGTAAAGCACCTGGGACATAGAATGTTCTTAACTATTATCAGCTATGATGATTACAAGGATAAGGACAATTCAAATGGTTGTATTGCAAGAAGTTATTAATACACTGATTAAAAATATACTTGTGCTATCAGTTTCATTGATATATATGCGGGAAACTATGGAATTGCAAATCACTGATTTTCCTGTGGTCTAATTTAAAGCCAAGTTATGTATAGTTTGTAAATGATGCTTGTGAATTTACCTGTGAATATTTAGCTAACAAAGACTCAGCGTTGAATGCAACACTGACATCTCTGATTATATTTTTTAAAATATCAGTATATTCATGTGGACCAACAACTTCTGGTGGTAACTTTTTAATGCACATTGCCATCTTTTGAATAAGGTGGGAAAGAAAAAAAAAAAAAGGAAGAAAATCACTCTCGACTCTTCGGTGTGAACTTTAACTTATTCATGTTTAACAGAAATCATCAAACTTTGGGGAACTAAAAAAACATGAAAATACACTAAGTTTACTTACTTTATTAGTTTTTAATGTTTATTTATTTTTGAGAGAGAGACAGAGACAGAGACAGAGAGCGAGCAGGGGAGGAGCAGAGAGAAAGAGAGAGACACAGAATCCGAAGCAGGCTCCAGGCTCTGAGCAGTCAGCACAGAGCCTGACACTGGGCCCGAACCCATGAACCATGAGATCATGACCTGAACTGAAGTCAGATGCTTAACCGACTGAGCCACCCAGGTGCCCCTAAGTTTACTTATTTTAAAAGAAAAGTAGATAGACTTGAGTAAACATCTCACATTAAGATTTTTTCAAAAGGTACACATTTATATTTTCATTTGGGTTTCTATCTGAAGATTCAGGGATATCACAAAGACAAAGACAAGGGTGACTTGCAGTTTACAAGCATTTGGAACTGGGTTTGTAATATTCATTGTGCTTAAGGACTTGGGTTGTCCATTTTAAATGATAAAGAAGGCTATCATAAACTACTTCCTTACCATTCAAAAAATCGGAATATACGTACGAGTTTTCTTTGTGGTTGCATTCACCGTGGTGCTAAAGGGACCAGCACCAGCACTGTTGTAAGCCCGGACAGCTGTGTAATATGCCACATTACTCTTCAAGCCACGGAGTCTGGCTGACGTCTCATTTCCCGCCACTTTCACTTTGCTTGACGATTCCTCTTCTCCATTATTCCAGTACCGCACCTGGCAGACAGAAAAACAGAAAAGATGCAAAAGGCTGACACAAACAATACCACCTTTTATATTAGGTGGTTTTCATTAAGATCGGTACTGTAACGTATTTATATTCAACTATTCAAACATAGACTCATTAAGGCCCTACGATGCGCTAGGTGTTCCATTAGGTTATCAAGTGAGACAAAAAGGGACTCCAAAAGAAAGAATAAACAAGTACACAAAGAAGCCAGATAAAGTCAAAGAGAGTAAGTGCTAAATACTACTAGACTATAGCTTATAAAGGGGAAATGAGGGTAAAATCCAGAAATTTAAAAGAGCAAGCTGCTCT
Organism: Prionailurus viverrinus; assembly: GCF_022837055.1. Lineage (NCBI taxonomy): Eukaryota > Metazoa > Chordata > Mammalia > Carnivora > Felidae > Prionailurus > Prionailurus viverrinus. Next base: position 40,822,448 of record NC_062562.1, read on the forward strand.
CACTTCTCAGGCCCTAACCAGCCAGGACTGAGCTCAACTCCAGAATGCTGACAGCCCTCATGAACCTCCACTGGATGGTGGAGGTTCCCTCTGTGAAGAAAGTGAACTGTCAGAGAAAGGACTATCCAAAAGCCAGCTGGCCACTGGATTGTTCTACAGTGATGGCCAGCTGTCAACAATCCCACCTGTGCACGCAGAGCTGTGGAGGAGAAAAGGAAAGCCACTGACATAGTTATGAATTGTGCAAAATGATGAGATGTTAAAGATAAATGCATATGTAGTATAAAGTATAAAGTAAGTTAAGGAGGATATTTAATTAAAAAAACAAATAAGGGTAGGAAAAATATGATAAAAATACATGTTCCCTATCTCTAAAGTATTACTATGCTTTATTAGAAAGAATAATACTTTTCCCAGAAATATTACATGAGAACAATTATTTCCCTACATGTATGTATATATGTATATACATATGCATGCATATACATACACATGTATATGTGTGTGTTTATTTATATTTTTATATTTCTATTATTCACATTATATTTATATATAGGACCCCTTAAACTCAGGTAAAATGCTGTGTCCATCCATATATAGGTGTATGCACATTTCTTTTGGAAATGAGTTAATTTTTATAAAAACCTCAAAAGAAGAATATAAGCCCAAATGATCAGGACTAACTTGAATATGTGGTTTCTACACCTTTAAAGCACTGAATTAACACTGAAAGTTGATGATGACATGTTAGCAAAAAAAATCCACATATCTTAACAGACCCCATTTACCATCATAAATGAAAACTCCACGGATTTTATTCATTAATTAAAGATAACATGCAAAAGAACTGTCTTTTATAGCGCCACAGCTAAGTAAATTGCTAATGGGTACCAAAAACTGGCATACATTCTGAACTCAACAATTATAAATACTAGGTAGTGGTAGGTTCAGACAACTCCCAAATGGCAAGACACCATTCCCTCCCCTTGAAAGCATTATCTACTTAGTAACGAAGAATGACACATAACCAGTAATTTAAAAAAAAAAAAATGTTACAGACAGATTGACTTGTGGCCTTTGATATAGCATAGATTGGGGGGTGGGAAATCACAAAATTATGAGTTATTAAAATATCAACAGATGGGACGGCAGAGGCATTCAGGAGTTAAGTAACTCAATCAGGGCAATCTGGCCTCTTCTTACGGGTCACTCTTTTTCTGATATGTCAAATCACTTCAATATAAGTTTTCTACAGAAGTGTTCCTTACATGACTAATTCAAAGACGAAATGAAAATAATTTTCAATTGGCATAAAGAATATCGTTAATAAATTTATAGAAAGCACTTAGAAGTCCTTGATAGCACTATGCTTCTGAAGTACTCCGTGTACCAGAACCAGAGATTTATTTTTAGATCTAAGTTTCTGACACATATTAGAAATATATAGACAATGGAGAAAATTTGCGCCAAATTGGAATATATTAGTTAGAACTGATTATGTAATCTTCTTACAAAGCTTTACTTAAAAAATTGAATATATGTGTATTAACTCAAACATAAAGAAACAAGGCAGTACATTAATATTCCCAATTTTCTGTGAGTAGTTAATCAATTGTGTTCTATAAACTTTTGGTCAAGAATATTTATAAGGGTTGATAATTACATTTTTAAAAAATATTTATTTATTTTCGAGAAAGAGAGAGAGAGGGAGGGAGAGAGAGAGAATGAGTGGAGGAGGGGCAAAGAGAGAGGGGGAGAGAGGATCTGAAGTGGGCTCTGTGCTGATAGCAGTGAGCCCGGTGCAGGGCTGGAACTCACCAACCATAAGCTGAAGTCGGTCTCTCAACCAACTGAGCCACCCAGGTGCCCCGATAGTCTTTTTTCAAAGGAGGGAAAGGGAAAAAATAACGTAAGAAAAATAAAGGAGGGAAAATTATCTTTTATTAAAGACTAAGACCATGTCTTTCCTCCCAGCTGTGTTCTGGGTAAAAGTCCTACACCTGAGAAAACAAATTATCACTCTGTGCTAATTCAGATTTTATAGACATAACCACAATGCAGGGAAGAAGAAAGGAAAAATATCTACATTGAAGGAAAATCTCTGCAAATATAACTGTTTTGAGTGTGTCTACTATACTTCAATTAAAAAAAAAGATGATAGAGAATAAATATATGTGTATATATAAATATATATGCATACATAAATATATGTTATATTTGGTGTAAAAGAGTTAATGTAACGAAGACAGAACATGAAAGTTGCATCTACTAAAGATGAGCAGAGAAAAATATTAGAAAACACATGAAGAACCCGCTAACAAGAAAGAAACTTAGGAGATTCAACTAGTGGGAGACTAGCTACAAGATAGTGATCTGAAGTGGATCTTAAAATAAGTATATTTAAAATGTCCAGATTTATTAAAGAAGGAACTGAATCTGTATTTGCCAAGAATAGAAGATTAAAAACAAACCCAAATTGGGTGTATTTGAAAAATAACAGAAAAATACAGTATTAAAAAGTAAAATCAGTGACAGAATTAAACTGAAGACTACATGATGGAAAAGAGATTTAATAAACCCTGAACATGGGGAAAAAAATAAAAAATAATGACAACAAAGTTAAGAGATATCGAAGTCAAATGAGAAGTTCCAACCCGAGTTTCAGGAAGGATTAAGGAAAAGGCAACAATCAAAAGAGAAAATAAAATGTCCGAGAAATAAAATGTCCAGAACTGAAGACACACAAATTTTCACAAAGTAAACTCTGAGTTTAGTGTGTGGGAGGGAAATAAACAGTAAATCTACTGCAAAGGACAGTGTGATAAGAATAGCTGGCTCTCAACATTTTCCTATCACGATAGACCTGAGTTATAGTTCACCCTCTTGAACAGCTGTGTGTCACTGTGCCTTGGTTTGCTAGTGCAGAGTGTGCACCTGTGAAGAGAAACCACTGCATTTCTGGGCATGGAGGACAGCCGGAGAGGCAGATGCCAAGCTGGGGACACACATCTGAAGCAGTGTCTGTCTTGGTCATTACCACAGCTCTACCACTCACAGCAAAGCCTGCACACACTAAGCATTCAGTATTGCTGGATGATTTGAACCAATGCCATCTCCATCCTTCCCACTACAGAGATTCACTGGGACATACTGAGATATATATTCGGTCTCTGCCAAGGTTTCCTGGCATACAGATCGCTCCAAACCCTTGGAATCTCCAAAGAGATGTGTCAGTATGTATGCTAATGAGCTATCTGTGGCTGCAGGATACCTTAAGAAAGAGGCTGGTTGCCAGGGGGACCAACCTTATAATTTGAGGGTGGGAACTTGCAGCCCCACCTACTGACAAGAGGCTAGAGGTTGAGTTACTCAGGTTGACTAAATATCACCGATTTAATCATCTATGCCTAGGTAGTGAAGCCTTCATGAGAAGCCCTCCCGGAAGGGTTCAGAAAGCCTTGGTGACCACACCAAGGTACTGGGACGGTAGAGCTCCTGGAGAGGGCATGGGAGTTCTGTGCCTCTTCCCACACACCACGTCTTATGAATCTCTTCCATTTGGTTGTCGTATCCTTTATGATAAATGGATAATAGTAAATAAAGCGCTTTCCTGAGTTTTGTGAATCGTACCGGCAAGATCTCAAACCCAAGGAGGAGGTTGTGGAACCCCTGATTTTTCAGCCAATCAGACGTACTAGACGCATCTGAAGTGTATGTGTGGGGGAGGCAGGTAGTCTCAGGGACTTAGCCCTTAATTTGTGGGATCTGAAGCTAACTCCAGGTTTATGGTGTCAGAACTGAACTGAATTTTAGGACACCCAGCAGACATCAGAGAATTGATCAGTGTAGAGAAAACCCCTCACATATTTGGTGTAAGAAGTGTTTGGCGGATACAGCAGAGACGAAGAGATGTTTTTTTCCTTTCATCCACCAAGCTAAGTACTCAATCCTAATATTCTGTGCATGTATGAGACACTGGAATTCTAACTGCTTGAGGAGATAAAATAATTATTTTTCTTCAGAACCATAAAACCATATCACAAGCCAAAATATTTTTATCTGTATAAGTAAACAGAAACAAACCTGAGGAATGTCAGGATTTAAAATGCTACCTCTGTTTCTGCAAGTAATTTGGTCCTTCCAAAAACTGATGTCCCTGCTGTGAGGAGTCCTTAATATCATTCCTCAAAGGATTTCACTTAATTAAAACAACGCAAGATGCAATTTATAAAAATAATCTATTGAAAAAATGGCACTTTTTCAGCCATTAAAATACAGGTATTAAGTCAGAAATACTATTTTAATAGACTAAAATAATTTTGTGTATGCTTAAAGATTTTCAGAGTGACAAATATTTCAACTTAGCTGTTAGACACCAAACATACTTAAATAAACATAAGGCAGCAAAAATGCAGTCAACAGTGTTTTAGAACACAAATCCAGATCTGTCTTCTACTCTTCTTTAATTGGTTCTCAGCCCTCAGGATGACCTGTGTGCTATTCGACCCCTGGCCCTGCCTTCTCACTGGATTTGGCCAAGGGAAGGCAGATGAGAATATGGGAGGAGAGAGGCCGAGATATTTATTCCCCTGGATCCCTCAACGCTGAGACCCAGTTTTCTAGGGATCACCTTTGTCTAATAAAGAACACAAACTTCCAGTTATAAAATAAAAGTCATGGGGACCTAATGTAAAGCAATGGTAATGGCGAAGGTAGATCTTAAAAGTCCTCATTGCATGCATACAAGATTTGTAAGTATGTGTGGTGATGGATGTTAGTTAACCAGACTTACTGTGGTGAGCATCTCACAATATATACAAATATCGACTCATTATGTTGTATACCTCAAATTAATATAATGTTGTATGTCAGTTATATCTGAAACACACACACACACACACACACACACACACACACACACACACACAAAACTCCATTTGGGCAACCCTCACTTACGCACTAGTTGCTGTTCTCTCTAGCATAACCCATCCTTCCCCTGAGCCAAAGGTCTACATTTCATTTACTTGAATTCATTTTTGCCTGATTTCTAATTGTTTAAATATATCTTAATTGTCTCTCTCCAATTTTCCTATGGACATTCAACTCATTCTAAGATGAAGTTAATTCCTTGCCTGATAGTAAGGAATTAGACTCAATACATATTTCTTTTTTTCTGACAGAATTTTCATACTCTCCAAAAATTACTCAAATATTTGACATCTTTTCCCATTGTAATTACAATGTTAGGAACTAAGCACATTCTGTAGAGCTATTTAGAACAGGAGGTGGGACGAAGGTACCAGTGAAGTTACAGTTCGGCATTTTGCTTACATTTTTGGTTATGCTCCCCCCATACACTTTAAAAAAAAATCTACTAGGTTTCTTCCAAATATGCTAATCTGTATTATTTCACACTTGTAGACTTCTGTTTCAATCACTTATCAAGGTCATTCTCCCAACTTTTATTTTTTCAAGACACATAATGGCTTTAAAGAAACTGATGGTATATATTATGCTCTAACTTTGGAGCTTTTGCTCCTCCGGCACCCGCTACCCATGAACTTAAACATGCCGCATCCTCTTTATCACATCTGTATCTCTTGTTCCTATCCAAAGGGCACAAGAAAAGATCTGAGCCTGAGTGTTATAGCTTAGCAGATGAAATAAATTGGAGCCCAGGGAAATGAGCTCCTCAACTACTACTTGGTCAAATCAGAAAGAAAATTAGTCTAGATGCTAATGATGATGTGTGCTCAGCATGCCAGGTGGCACATGATCAACCCTCACTGAGATGAGAGAAAAGCAGGAGCTATTAACAATTTTAAAGCCATATTGGGGAAACTGCAACCCAGAAAGTTAGCCACATGACTGGTAATTAAACACTCTGCTAAGTCGTTTGTCTCTCCATGTTAGTGCTTGAGTCATTACTGAACCTAAGAAAATATATATTCTTATCTTGATGTAACTATATAAATTATTTCTTAAGATTTTCCCGATTAGTCTATCTTTCTCTTAGTTTGTTTTCTTTGCCTTCCTACCTAACAAGCACTCGGGAAAGACATTTTCACTAGTTGTTTCCTTTCAACATGCATATCCATGCCGCATTTGGATATTAGGTCTGCTGTTCTTTATATAGCCAAGGCAGAGCCAGTGCACCCCAACTCATAATTAATTTCAAGGAAGTCCCATTTTCTCATTGCCTGTCTCATTTTTTGCTTCCTACCCCAACGGCAACAACAGCACCAACAGAAACAATAGTCACTGTGTAAGTGTTTGTTTCCATATTTCTTCACTGCTTTTCAAATTTTTTTCCCCAAAGAAATCTCATCCCAATGACCAATACTCAAAACAGAGAAAAGCCCAAGTCTCTCTAGGCCATTTTGACAGTAGCGGCTTTATCTCATTTGATTCTCCAGTGATGCAGTATGTTATTTACTATTACCATCTTTATTTTAACTGAACGTTGGAGAGCCTTAATAACTTGCTCAAGGCCACACAGCAGTAAGAGAGTGGAGTCAAAACTGCATTTATCCAATCAACACATATTGTGTGCATGCCTCCTGTGTACCAGATAGGACTCTTGGCACTGAATAAACCAGCAGAGTTCCATGTCCCTTATGGAGCTTCCATTCGATCCGAGTGGGGATTAATGCAAGTCTGTCTCATTCTAAGATGGTGTGGACTTTGTAAGATACTATGCTGGCTCTACTTGCATTATTTGGTTTTCTCTTTCATTCGATTACTCTCTGTTTCCTGACATGACCAACAGAGGTATGCTTCAGCTTTCATATAGAATATTTTTTTTTTTTTTGAAAGAGAGAGACAGAGGCAGAGGGAGAGGGAGAGGGCAAGAAAGAATCTTAGGCAGGCTCCACGCCCAGTGTATAGCCTGATGCGGGGCTCAATCTCACGACTGTGTGAGATCATGACCTGAGCTGAAATCAAGAGCTCGATGCTTAACTGACTGAGGCACCCAGGCACCCCTCTTTTTTTTTTTTGTTTAAAAAATTTTTTTTAATGTTTATTTATTTTTGAGAGACAGAGAGACAGAGACAGAGTGTGAGCCAGGGAGGGGCAGGGAGAGAGGGAGACACAGAATCCCTAGCAGGCTCCAGGCTCTGAGTTGTCATCACAGAGCCCAACACGGGGCTCGAACCCATGAACTGTGAGATCATGACCTGAGCTGAAGTCAGACACTCAACCGACTGAGCCACCCAGACACCCCTTTTTAAATTTTTTTTAATGTTTATTTACCAGGCGCCCCTCTTATAGACTATTCTTATCAGCTTAAATTTATATATTGCAAAATTAACATCTGTCTGCCTCTATGCTGCCAAACAATTGCCAGCAATGGCTAGCTTTGCTGTGGTGCTTGAAAACCCACAAAGCCCATTTCCACATATTCCCTCGCTTATTTCTCTTAACTATTTCACAAACTACAACCAGCTCTCAAATTATGATCCTGTGTAATGGTTTGTAAATGACAAAGTTATGAATGGGGGATGTGCATCTCCATCTACTTTTTTAGGCATGCAAAATATGTTTTTTTCTTAAATTTTCTTTAAGTTAATTTGATTTAACCATGGAGCTTCATATCCCACTCAGCTAATGGGAAATTCAACCTCAATCACTGCGGGGGTCCCTATTCCCACACCCTCGCCAAGAAAACTTACTATTACACTGGTTTGAACCCGTCAGTTCCTGGACGGTGCTTGGAAAATGGGAAATCAGTGATCATTGCTGCATATGGGAAATACATCTGTTCCCTCCTTGTGGTCTTGCTACCAACATGGACACTGCCAGATAGAAAGCTATGAGGCCATAAGCCTCAGATGTTTGTTTCCACCAAGGTCACCCAAAATTTCTCTTGTATTTTTTCCTCAGTGGCATTTCTCTCTTCTTACCCTCCAGGATATATGAAACTAGCTCCTTAAGGGCTTGAGCTTTGGAATCTAGGAAGCTAGGAAGAAAGGGCTCTTACAGGCAACTTCTCTTGACAACCATCATAAACTCTCTGGAGGCAAAGAAGCTTAGAGTTGAAGAACGGCTTGAGGATATTTACTGGGGAAAATTCCATAAGTTGATATTTCAAAATTCTTCTGAGATATGACGTGTACTTACGTGTTGCTTATTATTATGAGCCAGAAACTGTGAAAAGCATATTAAGTGTCTAGTATCATTCAATACTCCCCAAATCCTAATGAGGTTGAGCCAACTACTGCACCATTCTGCAGGTGAGGAAAATGATGCTCACAAAGTTTATGCAACTTTCCTAGCACATCCAGGGAATGACAGAGTCAGGGTTTAGCGCAGGTTTGAGCTCAGAACTACTTTCCTTTGCATTTCCTTCCATCTGACCTATCTGTCCCAACAATGCCATTGCTGTAATCATTTGGGAGCTACCACGGGGTGCCCACCACCTTTCAGTGCTTCCATTCACTGTCCTGGAATTAAAGGAACTTTCCAACTAAATGTTCTTGGCTTCCTTTAAGATGCTGATAAAGTTGGTTTGCTGTATCTGTGTGGGGTTTTACTTCTTTAAGTCTGGGCAGCTCTGTCTCTGATTAAGTTTCTTCGTGTCAGGACCTGAGTGTCCTGTGTTTAAGGGGCAAAAAGATATTTCCCTATGGATGCCTACTAAAAAATATACATTAATAAAACTCATTCCTAGATGTTTGGGTTCAGGGAGTCCAGGGAGGGCTCTGGGGTTCAACTTTAGCAAAAATTTGCGTAATTCTGGTACAGGTAGCACATGGTGCCCTCTTAGAGCATCACTGCTTTAGTCTACCTTTTCTCTATGTTATCATTAATATTTATTCAAGTCAATGTTTGGTTACCAGAAACAGAAACTCTCTAAGTTCAAATATAAAGGGAGTTTACTGAAAAGAAGGGCAAGGTGCCATTATGAAAAAGAAGACAGGGAGGTGACTTAAGAACTGCACAATTGTCAAAGAGGTATTCTGTGTTGCTTTCTCTAAGCCTTCACGGTTCCCTGTCTCCTCCATTCACTGGAGTTGTATGGGAATACGTCTGTTCCATCTCATCTCTGCAGACCAGCTTTGTCCTGCTTGCCCACGGCCTTCACTTGAGAAGCCTTAACCGAGTCCTAAATTCGACATATCTGCATTACACTCATTACACTCTGCATTACACTGCATTACACTCAGTGATTACAATCTCTATATTGCTTAGTGCAACATATCAAATAAGAATCTGACTAGCTCAGCTTAACTGTCTATGGATCTGATGGCCACCATGGTGCAATAATTTGAGGTTACATAGGCAAGTGGTGGGGTCTATGGTCCTGTGTTGCAAATGTGCCTGTGAAAACCTGTCACTGAATCAGGAGTTACAAACGTGAGGGAAGTTTCCAAAAAAGATGGCTGTGGGTCGGGAACTGTAACTCTTGGAATATCACTGTCAGAGAAGTCTTAAGACTTTTCATCTTGTGAGTTCTCAGCTCAACTGCTCCCACTTCCAATTGTTCCCTATTAAACATGGCACCCAGTCTGGATGGTTCTTCTCAACATTCAAAGCCATTGGAGCCTGGCTCTCCTGTGTCTATCTGTAGTTGTCCTTCCCACAGGAACTTTCTTCTGCAGGCGAGTTTCTACTCCTCTACTTCTCCAACATGCCTTCCTTAATCTGGAATGTTTTCCATTTTCTCTGTGTCTGCTTACTTTTCCTTTTTAAAGTTTAAGTTTATTTTGAGAGAGAGAGAGAGAGAGAGAGAGAGAGAGAGAGAGAGAGAGAGAGAGATGGGGCAAAAAGACAGAGAGATTCCTAAGCAGGCTCTGCATTGTCAGCACAGAGCCCAAGACAGGGTTTAAACTCACAAAATCTTGAGATCATAACATAGGCTGAAACTGAGAGTTGGATGTTTAATCCTAGGTGCCCCCAAACAGAGTTCTTTGAAAGTAAGAATTAGGTCCCAGACTGAAGGCAAGAATTAAGTTACAGACAGCTATCTTCTCAAGAACCTAAAAGAGTGCAATGTAACAAGGCCACCAAAAAAGTAAGACAAAGAGCTGGAGGAAAGAGTTTTCCTGTTGGCATAAATATCTTTGAACTTAATAATGCAGTTCAATCTCATTCTTATTTTCTAGGCAATCTATTTAAAAGATTTAGCCCATCTGATTGATATATGATCTCCTTCCATATTACTGGTTTTTTTTTCCTTTTCTATCCCGAGTTATTTTCATTCAACTCATTGAGTTAAACTCAATATCCACTGATAATCACATGGGACAATGTGGTGGTAAAATTTCAATAAAAGTCAGACTTTAGTTAAGATGTCATTGTTAAAAAGAAGTTTAAATTAAAGGAGACAAGGTACCACAGCAACATACATACACAGTCTAATTAGTTTTAAAAGAAATTACCTCATAGCCAAGTAAATGTCCATTGCTTAACTTCCAAGGAATGGTGTTCCATGACACTTCAATTTCTGAGGAAGACAGGCTATTTGCAGACACTTGAGATGGAGCTATTGTAGGCTCTGTTTGGCAACAGAAAGTGAAATACAGTTATTATTTTGGTACTTAATTAAAAAATCTATTGAAGCTTTTGTTTTCAAAAAAGTACTATAATGTATTTGAAAATTCAACTAAGTAGATTATAAAATTATTTGAAAACATGAACCATGTCTTGGTCTATTTCCATTCCTTGGGAGTCAGTGGGCTTTTCCTTGCTAAACAGCCACAGGAACCTGTTCTTTCCTCTGTTATACTTTTTTTCTTGGTACCTTTTCTTCCCTTCTTTTCCTTTGTTCTCTCCCTTTCATCTCACAGCTCTTGCTTGGGCACTCCTATGCCCACAAAGGCTGTCTCTTTATTTATTTATTATGTTTTGCCAAACAAAGTCATGCTTTACAGAGTTCATTTATTCAATAAGCATTTAGTGAGTGCCTTCTGTATTCAAGGCCCATAACAGGGGCACACTCAAGTAAGATGGGCCAACTTCCAGGAGTTCACTGTTCTGAAGGAGTAGACAGGCATGCACAGAACTTATAACACAACAAAAAGATCCTTTTGTAATAAACAACTCTTAGCAGCTTTAGGGGCTCACAGTGATTCTCTCCTCTCAGGGCACAGCTCTGAGCAGAGGCTCCCCCCTGACCTGATATCCATTTCTGTGTTAAATGATCCTTCTTCTGGGCCATGCTTATTGATAGTGAGACAGAGTCTTGGTCCAAGGAAGGACCTATTGGATTTTTTCTCCTGAGTATTCGAAATTTGGTTTGGACAAATAAGGAAGGAGTACTTGAGGTCAGTCAACCCCACGTGACACCCTACAGAGGTAGATGGTTTCTGAGGCCCCAGAGCTTCTCTGATTAATGATCTTTATGAGGTGTGCTGTTTAAAACTTACTTTGATTGGATAAGTCCTAGTACATTTCCACCAAATCCCTTACCTTTCTCACAGATAAGTCAAATCTGTTTCTGATGTTTGAAATAGAAAGACCTTTACCGAACTCATCATTAGTGGCAAGAATAGTAACAGAAGGAGGAAAGGGCAGAGGAGGAGAGGGCGAAAGTCTGTAGTTGTCCCTCCTTCTAACTGCCAGCCTTTCCAATCCACGGTGCACAGGGTAGGCAGTGTCTGAAAACTCCCTGGTTAACTGCCATCTTTCCACAGATCCCTGCCTTTGTAATGAAAATCTTTGGCAACTCTTGGAAATGGGGTCTGGCTATTAATATGAAGGCTTTTTTTTTTTTTTTTGCAAAGGTTTATACTACCTGTTTGTTTTTCTCTCCGAACTCTGTAGAAAAAGAGAGGATAAGAATAGTGTCGGGGGTATTAAAAAAAAATTGAGTCTTATTATTTTATACACAACAACTGTGGACCATGTTTTTCAATTTACTGCAAGGTGCTGGGGGTAGAGAAGACACTGTATAATCACATTTCATGAGTTCAGAATGGTTAAGAGCGAAGGCTTTGGGTTAAAATACTAGCTTAGCAAGTCTGTATGGAGTGTGGCAAGTCTATGAATTTCTCTTATTAAATTTCCATTTTCTTCTGTATAAATGGACAATAATAATAGTGCCTACGTGTAATTCCTCCTTGGAAAATCCAAATTAGATAAAGTCTGGCAGATGGTAAGTATTCAATACATGTTAGCTCCTGTCATTCTTATTAAGTAGAACCCCATGTGAGAGCCAATATTCAGCTGCTTTTGTCCCATAAAACGGCAATTTCATATGATTCTCCTAATAATACTATTTTCTAAAGAGATACCATAGTTGGGGCAGGTGTAGAAGAAAGGCAGAGAAGTGGAATGGGTCCAGAGTGGACTGGCTGGAGCTGGTGCATCACATTCTCGAGTCTGCACATTGCACACCTCTCCATGTCACACTTCTGGTCCTCTCTGTCTACCCTGCTAACATCCTATTTGCAGGTCACAGGAAACACTATAAAACCTGAGATTAGGGCATTCCCAAGAGAATATCTTAATCTTATCCCCAAAAGAAGAAAGTTGTGGAAAGCTGTGTTGTTTCTTGCTTCACAAACTGGGACTTGAATGCACTCTTCATCAAGATTTTTATAAAGGTTATTTACTTTGACAGTGGGGGAGGGGCAGAGAGAGAAGGAGAGAGAATCCCAAGCAGGCTCTATGCTGTCAGGTTGGAGCCTGACTCAGGGCTCAAACTCCCAAACCATCAGATCATGACGTGATCAGAAACCAAGAGTTGGCTGCCTAACCACCTGAGCCACTTAGGTGCCCCAGCTCATCAAGAGATTTTTAACCAATAGTTACATCCTCTGACTAGTTAGTGAGTCTGGTACTTCCAAGTAGGCATGGTTGATGTTTACCACCTGAAATGTGAATCTCACTGTGACTTCAGTCATTATCCTTTGGAAGAAATTTATCTGAAGTCACAAAGAACTTCCAAATCAGTTTTTGGAGCGTAAGTGGTTTATTAGGTTGGAACTGATATATAATCAAAATGTTTTCCATACCTTCTTCTGCAGAGAACACTGTTGTCACTGGGCTAAATGGTCCTTCGCCTTTGTTATTATAAACACCCACTTTAACTTCATACAGTGAAAATGGCACGATGCTTTCATTCCTAAAGACATATCTTGGGGTATCAGGAGATGTAACCACTGTCTGGATCCAGTTGGTAACTCCAAGGGGACGGAAAGCAACAACATAACCAAAACCTTCACCATTCTGTAGTTCTTCGGGGACTGGCTACAAAGGAAAGGCATATTAAATCACCCTTACACATGAGAGTGAGATAAAAATAAATGGAGCTATAATCCTTATTCTTTTGCAAAAGCCATCAAATAATAATTGACATCGTATTAAGCGGTTATATAAAAAAAGGAGAAAAAGGTCAGTGGCACAGTCAGCTGCTTTTAAACAGACATATGCCACTCTTTCATAGCCATCCAGATAACTAATTATAATTTTCTAAAGTTATTCAAATCTTTTTGAGCACCGTGCAGCTCCAATGTGACTTATGTATCATAAGATACGCTTTTAGTTCAATATACCTCATCTCTTAAATCAAATAAAAATCATCTAATCCCTAATGTTGAGTCTAAGGAAAGAAACTGCCCACTGATTAGATGGTTAAATACAAAAGGAGTAAAACTATAAAAAAAAAAGAAAGTAAAAACAGTGTATTAAGGTCAAAGTTGTGTTTAGATCATGTCAAAAATTCCTACTGACACTCCATCACGATCTCTTAACTTTCTAGTTTTTCATCAACATCTTCAAACAACATAGCCAATTCTCATGCTTTCTGACTTCAAATGTGTTAATTAAAATTTTTCCTAATTACAACATAAAGCAAGAGCTGAGAGCATGGCCAGGAAGCAAGCACCTGCTGGAATCAGTGGGTGTGCGTCAGTGGGGTTACAGCTGCATGGAAAGCCGTGAGGACAGCTTGAGAGAAAACAGCCAGGACTTGACTCTCACCCTTATGTTTACCAGCCAAATGACCCTGGGCAAATTATTTAATATTCTCTATGCCTTAGTGTTTTCATCTATAAAATGTTCCAAGAGTGAAATGGAAAACAAAACAAAACAAAACAAAACCATACACAAAATGCTGGAAACAGTGATCAGCATAGAGTAAGCATTCAAAAATTTAAGCTACTAACATTACCACTCCCTCCAGTACCACCACCAGTGCCACTCAGGAGGCCATGGTGGGAACAACAACCCCCCATGGGGGAGGATGGTGCCCAGACACTTACATCCCAGGTTATCACCAGCTCAGACCGGCTCCCACCTCCTCCACTGACTTCTGAAGGAGGCACTTCTGGAACTGTGTAGGTTAGAGACACAGAGATAAAACCCTATTTGCATTTGGTGACACTTATGTGAAAGAATATTCAGTGCTGCTTCTTTCTTTCTTTTTTTTAACGTTTATTTATTTTTGAGACAGAGACAGAGCATGAACGGGGGAGGGTCAGAGAGAGGGAGACACAGAATCCAAAACAGGCTCCAGGCTCCGAGCTGTCAGCACAGAGCCCGACATGGGGCTCAAACTCATGGACCGCGAGATCATGACCTGAGCCAAAGTCGGCCACTCAACCGACTGAGCCACCCAGGCGCCCCAGTGTTGCTTACTTCTAATAGTTGAAGTAATCTGATCCCAGGCACATTATACATATGCGTATGTGTGTATCTGGATCATATAAAACATATATGCAATGTGTGTGTGTGTGTGTGTGTGTGTGTGTGTGTGTATCTTTGGGGAGATCAAATAATTTACATTTGCATGAAATTATCAAAGATTCAAAATACCTCAAATAGTAAGAAAAAAATGACTCTGTATAAAGATTAATACAACAGGGGAAAGTGGTTCACTAGGTATGATGGGAAATGAATCCAGTATCAACATTTAACTTGGGAATATTCCACAGTAGAGTTGGCATATTCACAGTTGGCTCTCTAACTGGTGAGCCAACATTGGCTTTACCTAAAAAAAAAATGACCTAGACTCAAATCCTCAAATCTTGTTAAGACCTGCTCTTTATAAACCTCACACAGGTGTCAGATTCCTTACTTACACTGAGAACTTCACGCTTCCTAAGTTCTATGACATAACTAGAATAGAAGTTCCCTGAAGGTGGTCTTTGTTCCCAGCTGTATCCACCATATCTAGAACATGCTGAGCACACAGTAGACACTCCTTAAATATGTGTTGTGGGGGGCACCAGGGTGGTTCAGTTGGCTAAGCGTCTGACTCTTGATTTCTGCTTAGGTCATGATCTCATGGTTTGTAAGATCAAGCCCTGCCTCCACCTTTGCACTGACAGTGTGGAGCCTGCTTGGCATTCATTCTCTCCCTCTCACTCTGCCCTTCCCCTACTCATGTGCTCGTTCACTCTCTCTCTCAAAGTAAATAAATAAATATTAAAAAAAATATGTGTTGTGTGAATAAATAAATGGACTACAAAGATCAGCAAGGTTCCCCTATTTCTCATAATTCCTGCCGGAAATGTCACATGCATTGTCCTGAGTAAAAAAACATCATTAAAATTACTGAAATGTATTCCTTGACTTCTATTTTGGCTTAGTATCTAAAGTGATATGTGAGCTGTACTTCAAACATCCTTTTAATTAGTATTAATTAATATTAAAGATGCTGAAAAGGAAAGTCTATTGATTCTCTCAAATGCCTCAATAACGTGATACTATGTACACTTCCTAATTTCCAGTTTCAATGTTAGGATATTATAAAAGAAGTCTTATGGTTAATACTAATAGTTTCCCCAAATATAAAATTTTAACAATGATTCTCTCTTAATCATTGAGGGGTCAAAATATTCCTAATCACCAGTAACTTGAGCTCATTCATGGAGCATGGTGGCAAAATGAGATTGCCTAGCAGCAGAACTCCCAAATGTCATTATCCTACCAATTTGTCAATGCTTGTTATAAATGAAAACAGCATTTCCCTTGTTAACAGGGTGACTATGTCAGATAGTAATTATAACCTTAAGTGACAAAAACATATTCACTCAACATGCACTAATAAACGCTGATGATGGACTGAACTTTTGGAAATGTCACATTACATTAGAATCACTTATATGAGTGTCTTTTGACAAATGCCATATGGCCAGTTCTGCCATTAGATAGGTCAGATAATTGCAATAATGGATTTTTGAGGTTGATTCCCTGCTGGCCTGGAGACCAGTGCCAAGAGAAATGGAAATACACACCCTATTAACCCATTTTACTCAGAAAACAAAAACACTAACCTGCCTCTTCAGTTCTTACTTTTTCTGAGGGTAAACTGGGTTCTCCACCTCCAATTTTGTTGCTGGCTACAACCCGAAATTCATATTCCACCCATGGATTTAACTCGACTACAGTAGCTGTGTGTGTTTTCCCATCAATGATTTCAGGCACTAAAAAGGAATATATCAGAGAAGTGACAGTCTGCATGTCTTGGCGCTGACTTAAAATCCATTTATATGTACCAATGGCATTTGACTCTCTTCTTTTACCTGTTGTGGCAGTTTGCCAACCCACGGAGAAAGGGGTCCTCGCCTGGACAGAATAGGATATAACTGGGCTATGGTTATCTGTACCTTCTTTCCAAGAGAGTTGGGCTGTCGTATCTGTAATTTCATCTACCTTCACATTTTCTGGTGGTCCAGGTGAACCTAAGGAAAACAAAAATGCAAACACTCGGTAGTAATTCCATAAACGTCATCTTTTATACCAAAGTGAAGAATGTGTCACATGATCCATTCAATACCTACAACTGATCCTAATTTCAAAACTACTTGGGAAGAAGGGCATTTGCCTAGCAATACAATAACCACTTTTTCTTTTTGACATTTCTGCTTTTAGATATTCAATCTGGATATGAGTCAGTAATTTCAAAATCATAGTATTCTAGGCCTGCAAATGACACTTGCTTTTTGAGGCCTCTGTTCAGTAGGATTCCTGCACCTTTCCAAATTCTGCATCTTTTACTTTTGGCATGATTTCTTTTCTTTTAATTAACTGATGCACATCTGTAGTTCCTAGTTTGCTGTCTGGAGTTGTTTTATTCTATCATGTCCTCTGGTCCTTTTTTCAGCCCAGTAGCAAAGCAATACCTTGGACAGTAGCTCAGATTGGCAAATTCTCTCAGGCATTCTGGATGATCCTGGTGTTCTGGAAGTTGTCATATACACACTATCACTATTCCCTTTCATATTAAGCACTGTCGCTGTATTAATGACATGCTCAAAAACACATCAGCTTGGCAGCAGCTGTGAAATGCTTATTACAGTGAGAGCTATTTGAAGGGCAGAGCTGAGATATTTATTTTGTTGAATTAGCACCCTCCTTATTGTCACATCTATAGACTATTTGCGGGGGGATCAAATCAATAATATAACTCACATGCTCATATGTGGTCTCATGGTTTTTCTTCCAGTATGAAATTATTAGTGGAAATGTAAAACAAACAAACAAACAAACAAACAAAAAACCACTGAGGCACTCATATCTACCTCTTACTATGAGGTCGGCGGCAGATGAAACACTGTCCACCCCCGTCTGCACCATACACACGTATTTTCCACTGTGTTTCAGCTGAATGTTTCTGATCATTAAATCTCCAGATGAACTCTGTTGGGAAAAAACAGGTAAGGAACACACTGTCATTTTGAAAACACAGACAGTCTTGAAGGCTGTAGCCAACAACACCATGGAGATGAAACCCATTTTTAGAGAGAAGACCAAGGTGGTTCAAGACGGAAGATTGCTACAATGGAATGTATGGAAATAAAAACATGTTAAAAACCAAATGTGATTGCAGATATAGATTTCTGTATATAAATAAATGACAAGCTTCCTTCTGGGCATTTATGGTTTCAAAAGTAAATAAGGGCAGAGATTATGGTCTCAGAGTCTATTTACTTCCATCCACTAGGATGACACTTATTTTTATATCCACAGCTCAGCACCGGCTCAACTCTTCTCTCTGGTTCCAACCTCTCTGCAATTATCTGCCTGAGAAGAGGAGAGAAGCATTTAGGTATCTGGTGGGAGATAAATACAGCAGGACAAGAGGATTACCATGGTTGAAACACTTTTCTGAACACATTGGAGCTTAAAAAGCCTAAAGCCATTTAATTCTTTCAATACAGAATTTAGGAACAGTCAGTATGAACCCCTCAATAAGAAGAAATTAAAACACTTTAAACCTGAAAAATAACAGCTGTCCATAAAGACATTTGCTGGCGTCCTCTAGCACCAATTAATGGAGCAAATGTATTTCTAAAAGCTCAACTTCAAATGTCCTCATTTAAAAAGAATATAAAATCATGCTCATAAAAGTATTTACTGCAGGCCAGTTGCACGCATTAGTAAAAATATGGATTAAAATAAAATGATTTGGCAAGCAAAGCTCTTTGAACATGATCACTTACTGAAAAATCTCTAAACTGGTACATAAGAGGAAGCAATAGTGTTTTTCATATTAATTAAAAGGACAGTTTTACTCTTAAGTTTTCCTAGTATTTTTTAAAAGATGGATTCCACTACCGTGCTTCTAGGTAATTTCCTAAGATCTCCTACAGGGTAATTCCTCAAATATTGCTTCCTATCCTTTGGATTCTTAATGGGCTATATATTCTCTGTTGGTCAGATTCTGTGGCTTTAGCCTGAATTTCTTGAGTACTGGGAGAAAGCAGATGTGAGGTGACTGATGGCTGTAATTAAATGATAATCCAAAAACTGTTAAGTTTGCACATTTTACTTTCAAGTTGAACTTTTTTCTTTCCCTCCCTCTCTTTCTCCTCAGGGTTATTTAGAAATTTATCCCCAGGACAAAACTTTCAATGCTTGCTGACCTTTAGAAACTCTTCAGGTTTTATGAGCTCCATACACTCACAGGAGGTTGATTATCATTTCTATAGAAATCTCTTATTTTCAGGGAAGTAAGAACCGTTACTATTAAATTCCATCAAGGCATTAGGTCAGTTCTTATTCTTGCTTATGTTTATTTGCTTATTTTGAAAGCAGTTCGGTAAAAGGAAAGTGGAACTGGACTTTCTTTATGCCCTTAGACATATAAATACATCTTTTAGGCACACTTGCTGTTTGTATCTGTTGAAAGAGTAAGGAAGAGACAGATATTGACTTGTCATTTCTTTTCACCTATGGTATGAATGGGTGAAGAAAGAAATAATTAGTTTGCTTATGTCAAAACCAAATCACCTTCCTGAAGAAATGTAGTTGGGCTCACCATCAGGGAAAATAGAATTTTTAATTATCTTTTTACAATGTAGAGTGGAAAAAAGAAGCAATTAACTAAGAGGTGTAGACAGCAGGAACCAGTGACTTTTTTCCAGCACTAACATAAAGTTGAGGGGATGAATATGTAAATGAAAAATAAAATTTAGCAAAATTTAAGATGGCTGCTCTCTTTAATTTCTGTCTCTCTCGGGGCGCCTGGGTGGCGCAGTCGGTTAAGCGTCCGACTTCAGCCAGGTCACGATCTCGCGGTCCGTGAGTTCGAGCCCCGCGTCAGGCTCTGGGCTGATGGCTCAGAGCCTGGAGCCTGCTTCCAATTCTGTGTCTCCCTCTCTCTCTGCCCCTCCCCCGTTGATGCTCTGTCTCTCTCTGTCCCAAAAATAAATAAACGTTGAAAAAAAAAATTTCTGTCTCTCTCAATAAAGCATATTTGTATTGTTCCTCTTCAACTGTTTCTTCTCTCTTACTCTATTTTTTTAATT
The DNA here is from genome assembly GCF_022837055.1 of Prionailurus viverrinus. Taxonomy (NCBI): domain Eukaryota; kingdom Metazoa; phylum Chordata; class Mammalia; order Carnivora; family Felidae; genus Prionailurus; species Prionailurus viverrinus. The sequence continues at coordinate 40,842,148 of NC_062562.1, forward strand.
GATCAGTACAGAGAGTTAAGATTCATCTTAACAAAAGTTCATTGAATGTTTGCCATGTTAGGTTCAGTCAAGGATAGCAAAGTATCTAATACATGGTCTCTGCTCTCTAGAATGTAAACCCATGCCAGGGTAACAGATATATACATGTGAAACAAATTATTTTCATAAATATAGGAAAGTTATTTATTGAAAGTTAAACTAAATTACATGCCACAGACCATTTGTAGATAACTTTAGAATAAATGAGATAGACAATTCCAAGCCCTGCTGAGGATGTGGGAGGAACTGGAACTCATGATGATTAGTACAACCATTCTGGAAAACTAGAAGTATCCACTGAGGCAGGACATAAGCATAATCTATGACCCAAGAATTCCACTTATAAGTATAAACCTTACAGAGATGTATGCCTATGCTCATCAAAGACATTTACAAAAACGTGTGTAGCAGCACTGTCCATAAGAGCTAAACTATACAAACAACTTAATGTCCATCACAATAAATAAGTAGTGGAACACTCACTTAAGGAAATACTATTAGACCATGAAAATGAATGAACCTTAACTACATACGTCAACATGGCTGAGTCTCAGCATCAAAGACATAAATCAGAAGAGATAACATTATAGTAATCTGTCGTATCACAGATGTAGATTGTGGTTTTCTTTCAAAGGATGGGTAGCACCATGAAGATTTCTAGGATATGGGTCATGCTGTTTCCTGATTTCAGTGTTGGTTACCTGAGTGTGTTCATTTTGTAAAAAGTCATTGAGTTATACATTTATGATCTGTGCATTTTTTGGTCGAATATAATAGCTCTCAAAATTCAGTCATTACTACATGAGGCTATATGTTTATATGCTTCACATTAAATAAGGGCATAGGCTGAAGTTGTAAAATAACATGATTCTAATTCTAAACTCCAATTTCTTTCACAAGAATGAAATATTTGATAATAATAATGTAAGTAATTGTGCCAATTAGAACATCCTATAATTTCTTATCAAGATGTAATTGAATATTCTGACATTGCAAAAAGATAAAAAAGGAAAAGAAAATTCCCAAGGGAAGTTTCATTTATGTCAAACCAGTTCTTGTCCTCATCAGTTTTTCATTGCTCTTGGTTACAATATAGTTGATTGCTGACTGACTGTGATAAAGGTGAGAGAAGAGGTATGTCCAGAAAAACACCAGGAAAATTAGTAAAGTAGAACTCAAGAAAACTGAAAAAAGTTGTCAAAATGTGGCAAAGCAGTACTCACTAGATTATTTTCTTAACATATTTATCAATAAAATGTCATCCATTACTTAGATATATTTAGATTCAAATGAAACAACTTAGGAACATTAAAATCATCAAGCACATTCTTAGGAACACTATTAATTCTTTGAATAAAAAATAGCTTGGACTGATGAATGGATAAAGAAAATGTGGTATATATATACATATATATGTATATATATACATATATATGTGTATATATACATATATATGTATATATGTACATATATATGTATATATATATACTTACATATACATATACATATACATATACATACACACATACATCCATACAATGGAATATTACTTGGCAATCAACAAGAATGAAAGCTTGCTATTTGCACCACGCAGATGGAACCAGAGTGTATTACGCTTAGTAAAACAGTCAGAAGAAGACATATACCATATGATTTCACTCATGTGTGGAATTTAAGAAACAGATGAGCATAGGGGAAGGGAATAAAAAAAAAAGAAAAAAACAAAGAGGGAGGCAAACCATAAGAGATTCTTAAATACAGAGAACCAACAGAAGTTTTCTGGAGGGGAACGGGTGGGGGGCTGGGCTAAATGAGTGATGGGTATTAAGGAGGGTACTTGTTGGGATGAGCACTGGATGTTATATGTAAGTTACGAATCGATACATTCTACTCATGAAACCAACACTAAACTGTATGTTACCTAACTTGAATCTAAATAAAAAAAAAATAGCTTGTAGCTTGTTATCTATTAAATTAGTCTGTATTTCTTTGTATTGCTTTTCTGAACTCACCCTTTTCTCCTCTTCCTTCAAATACAGTGGACCAGAACTGGATAGATGCAGAGTCAAAGCTTCATTTTTTAAAAAATCTCCCATCCCTACTTCCCTTAGATCTCCCTCTCAAAGCACAGCAGTGCAATTCTCAGTCTTTCCCTTTTCAGTGCCATTGATCAGAGATTTACTCAGAAATGGAGCCTTTACTAATGGGACAGGCCTATTCTAATCACTTACAGGACTCTGAAAAGCAGGAGACATTTCACTAAGTTATATGAATTGTAGATTTTCTGAAATGCCCTATCTTTTAAAAATAAGATAATTTACTCAAAACTACTGATTAAGCATCCTCCTGTACTTCAGTCACGAGGGATACAACAGTGAAAAAAATAACTGTCCATATGTTCATGGAGTTTGCAGTTGAAAGACAGTCATTAATCAAATGACGACAACATACCAATGTAAAATTACAAAGTAATAACGCAAGCTCGAGGTACATAGAGGTATCTATGATTTTCTGGAGTTTTGGTGAATTGATAGTTGAACTGATATTTGCAACACGAGTACGAGCTACCTAGAAAAAGAGGGCTAGAGAAAAAGGCACTTAAACATATACAAAAATGCTAAGGCAAGTGAGAACATAGTCTATTTAGGAGCACAGGGGAGAGAGGCTATCAGGGGTATAGTTAATCCACAAATTGTTGATTTGTCCCCAGAAAACTTAAAGTTCATTGCAGATAGTTTCAGGTTCATATTTACACCTTGATGACAATGAAATTTTAAGTGTTTTCTATTAAAAAAATTTTTAAGGCTTTGCTAGATTTACTTGATTATCCGATTATTTGTTCATCTAATGATGTAGATGTCCCCTAGAAAAAAATTACATCTAGAACATGTTACAGGTATAAACAGTAAATGGATTTATAAGCCAAATCATCTTTGAAATAAATGCTAAGGGAAAATTCAGTGTGCATGAAATATAGAAGAGGAGCTTATTAACTTTTCCCTATATTTTCTTAGGTGATGATGCTAATGGAATTTTTGATGTAATTTAAAGAGTGCTCTGCTCTGAAAAAAATACTACATGATGTGATAACCCATGCCAGGCAAAAACAAATAAGCAGACAGATCATTAATAATTATAGGTTGGCTGAAAGTACACTGTGATATCTACCATATGCTAAAAATCAAGGTATAAAATAAACCTTAGAACTCAGGAAACCTCTTGAACAGTGCAAATGTAGCATAAACTTCAATATAACAAATTATCAGCAAAAACTAATTTCCTAGTAAGCACTCTCAATGTAAATGCTGCTGCTGGACTGCCAAGAAGCATAATTTTCCAGTTTACGGGGGGAAAAAAAGCCTTTGACGGCTATTTGGAAGGCGAGGTTGAATAAGTGATCCACCTCCTTTTTGTCGCTTTACATGGCCTGTTATTGCTTAGATTCCAATGTTAATCATTCATCCTGTCGCTGGGTTGCCTTCCAAATCCTGACACTGCATGTAAATCATATGCAGGTGCCTTGAAAACAGTCAAACCTGCTGGTTCCTTTTGGAACCTGGGTGGTGTTTTCCTCTGTGAAGGTCCCTGAAGGAATTGTTGGTAGACATGAATGTCTGACCAACCAAATTACAATGTGCCCCCACCATCAATCCAAAACAGCTTCAGTAAGGTCACTTCCATTACAGATGTACACTGTTCAGGCAAGGAGGAGAAATAATTTGCAGTCCTGAGACCGGAAAAACAGGTCCTAACACTAACAGTCTTAGTTTGTTGACTGATTAACATCTTCCTTGGAAATTTTCTGAAGCCTAGCTGTCTGAACAGATGATACTAAAGGCAGAAAATGTGTTGTCTATTCATATCAAAATTTGCTTTATTTTCTTTGATACCAACAATTTGGAATAATTGTTCCCTTACTGGATTGAGAGCTCCAGCTTGTTCCATCATAATGGTTTTTGGAAGAGTGACACATAAAAGATGACAAAAACTCAGTCAAAGGCACTTCATGCATATTTTAGGTCATGTCAAGTGCTCGTTTGCTGTAAGGTATCAGCTTTTCTACTGCAAATCAAGTTCGTATTAACAATATGGGACACTTTTTTTCTGGAGGGCGGTGTGTTGATGGAGGACCTAACTAAGCATCCATGATTTCAGGATGCTTACTCTTTGTTCCCATAGTAATTTTAACTCAATGTTTTCTAATGACTTCATTCACTAGAGTCACACCTCCACAATTTGGTTTCCTCTATCCTAGTACCAAATGCTCCTTACTTTTTTCTTAAAATTATAAACTTTCTTAAGCAATATGGAAATTGATATGGAAAATGTATGTTTTCATCTTAAACAGAAAACTGCTGACCAAAATAATCATTACCTGCCAAAATGAATACGGTGAGTAGAAAACAGCACAAAGGACACACTGTCCACAATAATGTACATGGGTATTAGCCGGACACTTTCAAAATCTCTGAGACTGAGACCTTTGCTCTTTTAATTAAAAGGGGACTTTAGCAAGTATTAGAGAATCGTTAGTGACAAACTGAACATCATACTGAACCATTCTCCTTGATTTAACCTAATGATTGAAAGACAATTAAAAACATAATAGATCTCTCACATTCTACCTTATTATATATGGCCTATGAGTACATGGTCTGTGCTTTGCAAAACATGGGGCTCTCCAGTTCACTAAATCCAGCAGTGCTCAATGCTGGCTGTACAGTAAACTCATCTGAAGAGTGTTTTAAAAAATACCAGAAATGCCTGGGCCACATTCCAGAACAATCAAATTGGAATGGACTAGGAAACGGAGACCCTTTATCTGATTCTAAAGTGTAGTCAGGGTTAACAATCTTGATACCTCCTAACATTTCCATTCTTCATCTTCACTTCATTTACAACTAAAACGTTCTAAATAATCACTCATATCTTTCCCTAACTCTAAAATTCTGCAACTAATAATTGCAGGAGAAAAGCATGAAGTTAGGCTGTTTACTGATGGGCTCATAAGTTGAGAACAGTGCATGGGTGAGAAAACCAGTATTTATGAAACAGGTACTAGAGGTCAATGACAAGGCTTATTTCCTTGTAATCAGACTGCCTTGGTATGTTCACCATAATTAAAAAAAAAACCAGTAGATACTGAAATAATTCAGCACGTTGACAAAATTTCTATAGATTCATACAGAAATTTACTATTTGTCAAATGAATCATTCCGGGATTCCTTTTTTTCTAAAATAAATTAAGTTTATTTATTTATTTTGAGAGAGAGCACAAGCAGAGGAGTGGCAGAGAGAGAGAGGGAGTGAGAGACACTCCCAAGCAGACTCCATGCCAACAGCACAAAGCCCAAGGATTCCTTTGGATTTAGGGGTCAAGTCTGACATAGCATGAAAGTATTTCACATCATGAGAGGCTACCCTGAGTGACAATTTAACTTGTGGATTAAATCTCTCTCTCTTTTTAAATCCTTGTATCAGAGCTTAAAATTTAGAGATAGTAGATTCATCCATTGTAGAATAAAAAGACTAGTATATAAGAACAGGAATCTACTCATATAAAGGAATAAAAAGTAATTGTTTCATGAAACCTTGACTGAGTGTGTCAAATGTATTTTTACTTCTAGTTTCAATTACTATTGCTATGTAATAAATTACTCAAAACTTAATGGCTTACAATAACAGTGATCATTTATTCTGCTCTGGAATATGTAATTTGAACAGGGATCAGTGGGGAAAGTCATCTCTGTTATAAATCTCATCAGCTGAGGTGGCTGGCAGGGGACTGGCAAGCCCATTTACATGTTTGGCAAGTTGAGGTGGGCTGTTGGCTGGGAATTCAGCCATACCTGTGGACTGGGGACTTTAGTTCCTCTTGAGGTAGACCTCTCCACAGTGTGCTTGGGCTTCCTCATATTATGGTGGCTGGATTCCAAGAGAAATGGTGCTGATGGAACAAGATAGAAATGCATGCATTTTTATGAGCTAGCCGTAGAAATCACATAGCGTCACTCCTGCTGTTCTTTATTGCTCAAGGAAGTCATAGAGGAGTAGGTTTTAAGGGGAAAGTCATAGATTTTACCACTCAATGGGGAAGGGTCTCAAGTCATACTGAAAGAAGATGTTGAATATGGGATGTTGTTATAGCCAACTTTGCAAACACGACTGGCTACACTCCTCCAGATCTCTCTGTACCTACAAATACTGCCTCCTTTTTTGGGCAGCCAACCTATATGCACTATATCTAAAATGGTTCCTTCATCCTCTACCTTTTCCTTGGGTTCCTCCCATCAAGAGATCCGAGGGAGCGAGAACAGTGAGTATGGGGTAATTATTCACCAAAATTTATCCTTACAGGGTTGTTTTGAGGGGCTGTACTGATGACTCAAAATAAGTTAACAACAACAGCCCTTGTCTAGACACCCTTCTTTTCATGTCAGTAGACTATGTGTGAGCCAGAAAAAGGACGCCTAAGCACTCACAGAAAATACAATTATGTCCTCTCCTAGGAGAACTGCTGGGAAAGATATCTCCCTATGTTTATTATAATAGCAGACCGATATGTTTCAACAGTACTCCTGACACCTCAGAAGTGTAGATTTTTCATCTCAAGTCTTACTGAAGAAGATTAAGTATGAGAGACTAGGTTTGAAGTAAAATATGACTATTGTTAGGCTATTTTTCTGGTAAAGACGGTGATCTAAAATTTTAGACTCTGTATAAGAAAAACAGCGTAAAAAATCAGAATGTTTATGGTAATAAAAGAACACCTAAAATCCTGATTTTTGAGTCTAAAATTTTAAATTGCCCCAAATGAAACATTTATTCTTCACTTTCTTATTTAGTTTCAGATCAATTAAATGGTATAATTAAATGTCATGCCTTGCAAAGTAGAATGATTTTCTTTCTGAAATTGGGACATAAACTCTAAGCCAGCATGAACAATTAGAACTCAATAATAAAAAGGCAAATAACCCAATTAAAGAATGGGCCAGCCACCCTGACTTCCGGTTTTCAGTGTATAAGCAGCTTAGCATCACACTTTGTCCTAAAAGCAAGTAAAAAATTGAATGAACTGAAAAATCAACAACTCTTCTTAGATGTGGTACATCTAAGACTGAGGTCATAGAGGAAATCACTATCTCCCAAACTGGAAAAAAACACATGTAAATCCTGAGAATCCTAATTTATTGGAGCTGAAACCCGTGAGTAGGACATGCCCCAGGAGCTAGTACTGGGGTAGACAAACCTGAACTGTGATTTATGAATTGCTGGAGGGTCAGTGTGGACAAGCCGGAGAGCTACAACTCTAGAGAACGTAGTCATAGGTGGTTCTCTACGTTTCTGTGAGCTGTACCTCCAGGAGCTCTATCAGGTTCTCACAGTCAATAGCAGAGAAAAATTCCCCTGTGTTTCTGGCAGGGGAAAGGAATAGAACCATGTAGTATTTTGAAAGAAGAACATTCTGTTCTTAACAAGGCTTGCTTTCAGGAGAAACTATTTTATCAGAGACTAACCTGCTGGGGGTTTTATCAGAGATAAATACTTCTGAGGGAAAGGGAATACCCAAATCCAGCTCTCTCTAGCCTTCAACATGGGGGAAGGAAAACAGACAAACTCCGAGCCCTGCAGACATCTCACCAAATGGGTGAAGGGGAACACGAAGCATTGAGAAGTTCACAGTCCAGGAGAACAGGCTGACCCAAAGAATGAGACCTAATCAGAGGACTAAAGAATGAGTTCCCTCACCCCACACCTTATACCACAAATGACAAAAAATCTCAGATCTCTTCATCTATCTTTCTGCTAGAAAATGACAAAGCACATTAAAATGACAAAAGCACATTAAATGACAAAGCACATTAAAAGGCAGAAAAACATAGTTTGAAGAGACTGAATAAGCATCAGAGGAGGCACCATGTATGGCAGGAATGTTGGAATTATCAGACAAAGAATTTAAAAAGAATTGTGATTAATAGGATAAGAGATTTAATGGAAAAAGCAGACAATATGCAAAACAGATGGACAATGTAAGCAGAGAAAGGGAAATTCTAAGAAATAAAAAAGAAACACCAAAGATCAAAAATATGGTAACAAATGATTTGATGGGATCAGAAATAGAGTAGACATGGCTGAAAAAACAATCTCTGAGCTTGAGGATATGACAATTAATTTTCCAATACTGAAAATCAAAGAGAAAAAGACTGAAAAAAAGAATAAAATATTCAAGAAATGTAGGATAACTACAAAGGTATAATATACATTTAATAGGGATATCAGAAGGAGGTAAAAGAAAGAATGGGAACAGAAGTAATATCTGAAGCAAAAATGACTTAGAATTTCCCCAAATTAATATCAGATACCAAACCTCAGGTCCAATAAGCTCACAGAAAACTAAGCAGGTTAAATGCCACAAAAACTACACGTAGGCATTATCACATTCAAACCTCAAAAAACACAAAGAGAATCTTGAAAAATTCCTGAGGAAAAAAAGCACTTAACCTGGAGAAAGAAAAAAAGTTACATCCAATGTCTCCTCAAAAATGAACCAAGAAAACATATGGAATGAAATATTTAGTGCTGAAAGAAGAAACCCACCAACCTAGAGTTCAATACCCTGAAAAGTAAAAGGAGAAATATACACTTACTGAGGCAATAAAAAATATTAAGGAAATCGGTTGCCAGTAACCTGCATTGTAAGACATGTTAAAAGAAATCCTACAGAGAGAAGGAAAATGATATAGGTCAGGAATTTAGATTCACATAAAGAAAAGAAGAGCATCAGAGAATAAATAAGTCAATGCAAAATAAAGATTTTCTTCTGTTTGTTCTTCATAGATATAATAGTTAACACTTTGTTCAAAATACTATGATCAAAAGTGAATTTAATTTGATAAATAAATATACACATATGTATAAGTGAAATGAAAGACAGCAATGATAGAAGGGGTAGGAGGAAAGAATTAGGAATATTTTGTTATTATTAGGTACTTGCACTACCATTGAAGTTGGTTTGGGTTATTTGAAAGTGGAGTTGGATTGGTTATAAATACATACCGCATACCTTAGCATAACTACTTAAAAATATTGTCATTGATATACTAAAAAGGGAGAGAGAGTGGAGTCCTAAGTGAGCATAAAATGCTCCATTAAAACAACAAAAGGCAGAAAAAACAGTGAAAGATAAAAACAAAAACAAAGAACAAGGGCAAAAAATAGCAAATGGAAGAAATATGATAGCTACTAATCCAACTATATTAATAATCTCCTTAAATGTCACTGGTCTAGGGGCACCTGGTGGCTCAGTTGGTTAAGTGTCCACCTTCGGCTCAGATCATGATCTCGTGAGTTGTGAGTTCGAGCCCCACATTGGGCTCTGTGCTGAGAGCTCAGAGCTGGAGCCTGCTTCAGATTTTTTGTCTCCTTCTCTCTCTGTCCCTGCTCCACCACACTCTGCTTCTCTCTCTCTCTCTCTTTCTCTCTCTCTCTCAAAAATAAACAAACATTAAAGCAAATTTAAAAAAAATAATAAAAAAAATCAATGGTCTAAATATCTCAAGCAAAAGATGGGGATTATCAGAGTGAATTAAAAAGCAAGAGCCAACTATATCTTGTCTATAATAAACCCACTTAAATATAAAGACACATCTAGATTAAAATAAATGGATGGAAAAAATATACCATGCTAATACTAATTTTTTTACAAAAAAGTGGGAGTAGCTATATTAATTTCAAACAGAAGTGACTTTAAGATAAGAAAAGTTACCAAGGACAGAGAGAGGCATTAGCTAATGATAGAATGGTCAATATTTCAAGACATAACAACCATTAATGTATACACCTAACAAGAAAGAACCAAAATACATAAAGGAAAAAACTGATAAAAACTGTAAGGAGAAATAGATCAATCCACCATTATAGCTTTAAGAACTTAAAATCCATCTATCAAATGAACAGATCCAACAAGTAGAAATGCAGTAAGAACATAGTTGAATGAACAGCACTATCAATCAACTGGATATGATTGATGTCTATAGACTACTTCATCCAAAAATAGCAGATTATACATTCTATTTAAGCTCACATAGAACATTTACCAAGAAAGACCACATAATGAGCCATAAAACACACCTTAACAAATCTGAAAGGAAAGATATTCTGCAATGTCTGCTCTCAGAACATCATGGAATTAAAGTAGAAATTGATAGCAGAAAGATAGATGAAGAGATCTGAAAACTCCCCAAATATCTGATATTAAACAGCACACTTCTAAAAAACATGTAGGTCAAAGAACAAAACCTCAACACAGATTTAGAAATATTTTGAACTAAATATAAATGAAAATATAACTTATCAAAAAATGTGTGGGATGTAGAGACAGCAATACTTAGAGGGAAATTTCCAGCACTGAATGCATATATTAGAAAAGAAAAAAGATATAAAATCAATAATCTAAATTTCAATCTTAAGAAACTATTTAAAAAAGACAATTTGGGTGCCTGGGTGGTTCAGTCAGGTTAAGCATTCAACTTTGGCTCAGGTCATGATGTCACGGTTCATGGGTTTGAGCTCCGCATCGGGCTCTGTGCTGACAGCTCAGAGCCTGAAGCCTGTTTAGGATTCTGTGTGTGTCTCTCTCTCTACCCTTCCCCCACTCACGCTCTCTCTCAAAAATAAATAGACATTAAAAAAAAATTTTAAAAGAGAGACAAATCAAAAGTAAGCAGCTGAAAAGGAATAATAAAATTAAAAATCAGTGAAATTGGAAACAGGGAATAGAGAAAATTAATGAAATCAGAAACTGATTCTTTGAAAAGATCGATAAAATTGATCAACCTCTGGTTAGGCTAATTAAGGAAAGAAAGAGAAAACACAAATTACCAGAAAAAAAAAACCCAAAAAACAAAAGACAGATACCACGATGGATTCTACGAACATTAAACAACGAGCAATTCTATGTTCGCCAATATGATTGCTTAGATGAAATGGGCCAATTCTCTGAAAGTTACAATCTGCCAAAACACATACATGAAGAAATAGTCTCAATAGAATTATACTGTTAAACAAATTGAATCAATAATTAATAACTCTCCCAAAAAGAAAGCAAAAGGCCCAGATGGGTTTATTGGAAAATTCTACCAATTGTTTAAGGAGGAAATTATACCAATTTTATAATCTCTTACCAGAGATAAAAGCTAAGGGAATATGTGCCAAATCATTTTATGAAGCCAATATTACCCTAATTAATACTGAAATCATACAAAGACACTGCAAGAAAACTACAGACCAGTATGTCTCATAAACATCAATACAAACATCTGCAACAAAGTATTAGGAAATCAAATCCAATAATGTATAAAAATTTATACAACACAACCAAGCAGGATTTATCTCAGTTAGGAAGGACTGGTTTAGTATTTGAAAGTCACTTAATGTAATCCATCACATCAAGAATCTGATAAGGAAACATCTTTGGGAAAATGTCTATTCATTTCTTCTGCCCATTTTAAATCAAATTATTCTTGTTTTTGGTGTTGAGTTTTATAATTTCTTTATGTATTTTGAATCATAACCTTTCATTGGATATATTCAACAAAGAATGGGGAAATTTCTTCAACTTGATTAAAAAACATCTAGAAAATACCTACAACTAACATCATAATTAATGGTCAGAAACTTGAAGCTTTCCTGCTAAGATCAAAAACAAGGCAGAGATATTTGTTTTCATCATTACTCTTCAACACTGTTCTAAAAATCCTAGTAATCCAATAAGACAAAAAAAAAAAAGGAATAAAGGGTATACACATTGGGAAGAAAAAATAAAATAAATGATCTTTTTTTTCTCAGATGACATAATTGTGTATGTAGAAAATCTGAAAGAATCAACATAACAAAATGCCTGGAACAAATAAGCAATTATAGAAATGTTTTAGAATACAAGGTATTCTGGTATAAAAAGATAATTTTTTCTTTTTCCTTCAGAAGTAATCTTCCATCTCACAAGAGTAAGTACTAAGTCTCCAACTGGATTTGTGGGAGACAGATATACACTCGATTTTAGCCAAAAGTCTGAGAAGCGATTGGGGGAGTCAGATATAATTCTAAATTCTTCTTTAATATCCAAAATACTAATAAGCACATAGAAAGATTCTCAGTCTCATTACCGATCTGAGAAATAAGAATTGGGAATAATGAGATATCACTTCTCAATTATCTGTTTGGCCCCAAAACAGACAAACAAACAAACAAACAAACAAACAAACAAACAAAACTTAAGAGGAAAAAGCAGGTGTGGGAAAGGATTTGGGGAACAGACACCCTTAGGTTCTGCTGATAGAAACAGAAATTGCTGCCCCTTTCCTGGAGAACAATTTAGAAACAATGCTACCATTATTGCTAATAGTAGTAATAGTCATAATAGTAACAAGAACAAGAACATGTGTTATTCTAAGTACCATGTGTGTGTGTGTGTGTGTGTGTGTGTGTGTGTGCATGTGCGTGTGTAGTACCTCTGAATAATGTACTATTATCACCTCAGTTTTACAGATAAGAAACTGAGGCAAAGAGAGATAAAGATCAACATTTCATAAGGGAATGAAATCGGTTTTAGAAGTTGCAATTCTGAGTTCAGGTTTTTTAACGATGAAACTATATAATTCGAATCAGATCCAGCAATTCCTTACCTGAGCAAATATCCTCAGAAAACTTTCTGAGAATTATTGACAAGGCTTCACCATTATTGCTTCAAAACACTATTAGCTATTCTCTTCCTTACCTAGTTTCTTACTCTAACTTAACACCATTGAAAAATCTAAGAAAAATTAAGAGCCTCACAATACATAGCTGTTTTATTTCATACAGGAGCAGTGAATTATTATGATTCTTTCCCTGTCTTTCTCCCCATCCATCCATTCCTTCCTCTCTCCCTTCAGCCACCCATCCATCTCTCCTTTCCCATTAAGACGGTATTGTAGTTTTCTTTATTTAGGTCTTGCAGACCAATGTGTATCTTATTTTAACATATTATCTTATCTTTTATTATTTTTAAAAATGTTTATTTATTTTTGAGAGAGAGAGACAGAGCTCGAGAGGGGAAGGGCCAGAGAGAGGGAGACACAGAATCCGAAGCAGGCTCCAGGGTCCGAGCTGTCGGCACAGAGCCCGATGCGGGGCTCAAACTCACAAACCACGAGATCATGACCTGAGCTGAAGTCGGATGCTCAACCAACTGAGCCAGTCAGGCGCCCCAACATGTATCTTATCTTTTGAGGGAGTTTTTTGTCCTATTATACTTTCTTATTGGTTACTGTTGGTACATAAGAAAGCTATTACTTTTTGTAAATTTATCTTATATCTAAGTAGTAGACTTAACTCTGATTAATTTTTTAAAATTTAGAGTTGACACTATTGGGTCTTGAGTAGCCTGAATATCATTTTGTCCTCAAATAATGGTATCTTTGTTTCCTTATTTTCAGAGTTAAATCATTTATTCCTGTCCATACTTTATTGCATTGGTCCAAACATTTCCAAATGATTTTAAAATAATGGTATTTGTGCGTTTCCTTTCTTGTTGCTGATTTAAATAAAAGTATTCCTAGTATTTCTCTTTAAGGACACTTTTGGGATGTGGAGGAAGTATTTTTCTGTGTCTGTAATAGGTCATTAATTTTATTGCATGTCTTCTAGGTACCCATTAAAAATAGTGTGGTCTATTTTATTAGTTCTACTGATATGATGCATGCACCTTGGCTAGAATTTCCCCATGTAGTTTACAAAGGTTATTATTATTATTGTTTTAATATAATGTTCAGTCTGGTTTGATACAATTTCATTTAGGTTTTCATACTATATTCACAAAATTAATTTATAACTACAAATTATTTGCTATCTTGCCAGGTTTTATTATTAGGAGTATGTTAGCTTCACAAAATAAATTGAAAAGATTTTTAAATTTTTATGTTGTCAAATAGTTTATATAACAGAATATTTATCTGTTTCCTGAATACTTGAGAAAAAATTACCAGTAAAAATTTCCAGCCCCAGGGGCATCTGAGTGGCTCAGTCCATTGAATGTCTGATTCTTTTATTATTATTATTATTTTTAATGTTTATTCTTGACAGAGAGAGAGACAGAGCATGAGTGGGGGAGGGGCAGAGAGAGAAGGAGGCACAGAATCTGAAGCAGGCTCCAGGCTCTGAGCTGTCAGCACAGAGCCCAACACGGGGCTCGAACTCACAGACCGCGAAATCATGACCTGAGCCAAAGTCGGACGCTCATCCGACTGAGCCACCCAGGCACCCCGAGTGTCTGATTCTTGATTTCAGTTCAGGTCATGATCTCATGGTACCTGGGATGGAGCCTTGTGTCCAGCTCAGTGCTGACAGCGTAGAACTTGCTTGGGACTCTTTCCCTCCCTGTCTCTCTCTCTCTCTCTCTCTGCCCTTCCCTTCCTTCCACACACACACACACACACACACACACACACACACACTCTCTCTCTCTCTCTCTCTCTCACACACAAAATAAAAATAAATAGACATTAAAAAATTATCAGGCCCGAAAATCATTTTATTTTTAGTGAGGGGTGGCTGGTGATGGTTCTTGATTTACATGTTTTTATATTAATGGATATAGTTAGGTTTTCTAATTCTTGTTAATTTTGATCATTTATATTTTCCTATAAACTTTCCATTTAATTGGATTCCATTAAATACATACAAGTTGAACATGGAATGCTCTGTTTTAAGATATTTCTTTCTGATCTGTTATAATCTTTCTCATTTCTAATTTTAGCTGTATCTTTATTCTTCACGGATATATTCTATAGCTTATCCATTACTTTTTGACATTCTATCTATCCCTTTTGTTTTTCTACCTCCTTTGTATACAATAGTTTTGCTATTTTTTCCCTAAATTCTACAAGGGTGTGAAAAGAATGAAAAGAAATGTGTATTTTCCATTTGTATGGTAAATTTTTCATATGTATCTGTTTCTTCCATTATAATATAGCATCAAAAGAGTCTTTTTCTAATTTTGGCAAATTGATCTGTTGGCAGTTAGAAGAAGCGCTCTCAGACTACACACCAATTTTGTTTCTCATTTTTCTCTTTGCTTTTGACTTGATATATTTTAATGGTACATTATTTACAGTATTATAGTTTGTGATTATTATACCTTCCTTACAGAGCAATTTTTTTTCAAAATATATTTATCCTCCTTACTCTTGAGATTTGCCTTCAATCATGACTTTCACAAAATCACACTTGGTTCTCTTTCTTGTTGCATTTGACAGATAAATATTTGCATATCTTTTCACTGATATCGTTTTATTTATAGCCTTCGTTGTTGTAACTCCGATATTTTTATGGGTTTTAGCTCAAGCAACATGTTACTTGATTTGACTTCCGCCAGTGTTCTTATAAATTTAAATCGTACAGGGTTTCCACTAGGGGTGGATTTGGACCATTCATCCTAATAAACATTTTACTTGACGAACACACCCCTGGGGTGCCAATCACACTGTAAGTAGAAACTGAGACTCTATATGCCTGGTTGAGCAAATGATGAGTTAGGGAAATAAACTCAACCTCAACTGTTTTGTGCCTCTCCCTTTTTCCTAGAAGCATTGTAGAATCTTGTTTATTCATCCCTGAGCAGCACTGTGGGAGGAGACGGACTTCAGGGAAGTGTTCAAGATGAGTAAGAGTGACTTCTCTGTTCTAATCCCAGTTTTATAGACTCCTTCCTGAGTATATTCTCTTTTTTTTAAGTGTTTATTTTTGAGAGAGAGAGAGAGAGCAAGCAGGGGAGGTGGAGAGAGAGAGGGGGGAACAGATGATCCAATGTGGGCTGGGCTGTGCGCTGACAGCAGAGAGCCCGATGTGGGGCTCAAACTCAGGAACCGTGAGATCACGACTTGAGCTGAAGTTGACCGCTCAACCGACTAAGCCACCCAGGCACCCCTCCTGAGTATATTCTCTTAATGATCCTTCCAAGTCAGGAGACATTTTGAATTTGGACAATATATAAAATTTATAGGACACTCCAAGTGGGGGATGCCTAAAAACTCAGAGTGTCACTGCAATTAGTGTTTGGAATAAGTGCTTTGGCTGAGATCTGTATTTACGATGAACATATATATGCATACGTACCTTTTTAAAAACAGTTTTGTATTATAAAAGAACTGCTATTTTCAAACTTTGAGTCCTCATATCCTGATAATTTCATGACCCAAATCAATTTCCAGTGACCACACTGTATTATGACACACAAAGGGTTACTTTCATGGATATTTTTTTCTACCACCAAGAGCTGGAAAATGCATCAAGTCTCGAGGCTCATGACTGCTGCCGTAACAAGAGTGAGTCTGGGCTGTGACAGATAAATCACACTGAAGTCAGCCACTCAAGTGAATGGCAGACTGGTTGTCAACACTAAACCTCTTATTGCTTCCAGTGACTTTTATCCACACACATTCTAATTCATCATAGATCCAATTCCACAAAATGTTTGTAAAGCTGTACAGCTTGGCTCTATACATTCTTCATTTCTAAAGCACCTGCATCACATCGAGCTTATCAAAGCATATCCATTGAAACATCCATTACAATATACACTGAACCTTTGCTGTGTTTTGGTTTGAAAATTTCTATTTATAGTGAGCCCCTCCCCCCCATATCATATATCTAAGTCCAAAAGGTAACTTATTAGGCAAGTCAGAATTGTCCTTGAATGTTCTTAAAATTATACTTAAATTGCCATGCCCCAGATACTAAGGTCCCAGCTAGTAATGTTCTTCTGTTTTTCTTGAACGTTGGGCTATTATCTCTTTTATCCTGTTAGGGGAAGCTATGGTATATTTAAAAGTAGAGAAAGATGTTTTACTGGGGTGAAGGATGGGATCTCTCTGCTTTCTATTTTATTTTATTTTATTTTATTTTATTTTATTTTATTTATTTTATCTTATATTTTGACTGAGTGTATGGTGTGGAATTATGTCAGTTAAACAGGATTATAACAAAATGTTATTGTACACACATTGCTGAGTCTATGTCTCTTCTTATAGCTGCATATATATGAAATAAAAGTGTATACACATGAGTATACACCTTCTTACATACATAGAAATAATGTATAAAGATATGTAGACATAGGGAAATGGGGAGAGAACAGTGTTCCAGGAAGAGACCACTGTCTGTGAACTCTCATGGTGGGAGTGAACACAGCATATACTAAAAACTGATGTGAGAAGAGACCAGAAAATGAGGGACAAAATGTTAAGTGACTCACTGATGGCATCATCTAGTAGCCACAGAACCTAAAACTCATATGTATCTGAACACAACTGGGTTGTTTTTCCCAGTCACACCACCCTGTGCCTACACTTCAGATTTGCATGGCAAATAGTGGGCTTAAGTGGCATTTTTTTACTGCTCATTTATTTATACAACTTTGGTTTGTCCCACAGGCATAGGCCGAAGCTTGTCTTTGGATCCATACCTCGTCCCGTGATATGCCAATTTGGTTTAATCACTTGGTTTAACAAGCTTTTCTGAATGTATAACCACGAAGAAGCCCGTGATTGGCAGGATGTTCAACCCTACACAATGTATCTGATCTAAATTGTTAGAGCTTTCTGAGCTTATAGATTTGTCCCAAAGGTGTGTGTTTTTTACAATAAATGAATGAGTATTGAATACTCAAGGTATGGCCCAATAATACCCTGTTGTATAGTCCCAATGACAACTGGCTGAATCAGTTAAGAACTTTTAGTGGATTTTCCATTTAAAAAAAAAATGTTTTTAGTGTTTATTCATTTACTTTTGAGAGACAGAGAGGGAGCACAAGCAGGGGAGGGAGAGAGAGGGAGACACAGAACCAGGAACAGGCTCCAGGATCTGAGCTGTCAGCACAAAGCCTGACATGGGGTTTGAACCTGGGAACCACGAGATCATGACCCCAGCTGAAGTCAGACGCTTAACCAACTGAACCACCCAGCTGCCCCTCTTCCATTTTCTAAACTATGCCTCCCCCTTTAAAAATATGGTTCTTAGGGGTGCCTGGGTGGCTCAGTCAGTTAAGCATCTGACTGGCTCAGGTCATGATCTCATAGCTTACGGGTTCGAGCCCCACATGGGGCTCTGTGCTGGCAGCTCAGACCCTGGAGCCTGCTTCAGATTCTGTGTCTCTGTCTCTCTGCCCCTTCCTGCTCACACTCTCTCTCTCTAAAAATATAAATAAACATTAAAAATTTGTTTAAATGATAAAAAA
This sequence comes from Prionailurus viverrinus, assembly GCF_022837055.1. Lineage (NCBI taxonomy): Eukaryota > Metazoa > Chordata > Mammalia > Carnivora > Felidae > Prionailurus > Prionailurus viverrinus. The sequence goes on from NC_062562.1 coordinate 40,860,458, forward strand.
AATTTAAACAAAATAAAAATATGGTTCTTAACATCTACCTTTTCCTGCAACTTCCTGACTCACACTTTGCTGCTTTTCAAAACAGGTGATATATCCATGAACATACTGGATAAAGAGAAGCAGACTCTCCAGGTTAATGTGAAAGCTGCGATGAATTTATAATCAGAGGACAAGAGTTGTTGTGTGATTCCCTTCTCATGCAACAGAAAACCAATTTACTTAATTGCCTGTGCTTAAGTGTAATGTCATCTTGTATGGCTTACTGTTTTATACTGATGGGAGAATATTAAGTTACTAATGGCGTAAGTCCATAAAAAAAATTCACAGGCCATGAACTAGCATGCTAGAAAAACAACAGATTTGGCAGGCGGTAGAATTAATTTATGAAATGTCATGTTTTAGATACCTGACTCTTGTAAAGAGATGATTTTATACCTGATGTAGGCCCTATCATTCAACTAAGAACGGGTAAATTACATTAAAACCGCAAATATTCTTAACTCCAAGCTCCTCTTACAGAAAGCAGTCATCTGGCTCAGTCTGAAGTGAGCACTTCCTCAAGAATGTTTGATGAATATTAAAATCAAATTACTTTGGGCTTTTAGTCTCTCGTTATTTCTTTAGCATTAGTGAAAACAGAGGACACTATGCCATAAAACACCATCAACAGTTTAAGATCCAGGTAAATCACAAACACCGTTATCTACACTAGACAGCAAAGGTAACTAATGTTTCAAATCTAAGAACTAAGGTTAGGACAAGAGCTGAGTTAGAAAAGAAGCTTTTTCCAGAATTGATAATGGGACTTTATGAAGGTAACATTCTAGTCTTTTCTCTTTTCCTTTGCCTTCCCTCAGGGAAAGGACGAACCCTAAGCATGGAAGAGAGTTGCCTGAGAATACTGGCATACGCCTTTTCTTACTGCGACAGAAGAAATTTGTGACTTTTTTTTTTTTTTTTAAAGGGTATTTAAAGTAATGGTGAAAGAAATGCTTGTAAGTTGTAGCCACTGGTGAAGTCCTCCCAGGCCTTGAATTAGTCAGAATAATTAGAGAAACCAGAACTTCTAAAATGGAATAAGCCAGGTAAGAGAAAATGGAAAAGGCAATGAAACTGCACATAACTGCGGCTGGTTATCTAAACATTACCACTTTTTTATTTCTTGTAAGAAACCATCTGCAATGTTTACTAGGGCTGCTGTAACTAAGTGACACAAACTGGGCAGCTTTAAACAACAGAACTTTATTCCCTTTACAGTTCTTGAGGCCAAAAGTCTGAAGTCAAGCTCCCTTTCTAAAATCTCTAGGATAGGACCCTTCCGTGTCCCGTCTGAACTTCTGGAAGCTCTAGGCATTCCTTGGCCTATGGAAAGATAGCTTTAATTTCTGCCTGCATCTTCACATTGGCCCTTCCCCTCTGTGTCTGTGTCTTTTTTTTTTTTTCTAATTGTATTTATTTATTTTGAGAAAGACAGAGAGAGAGAGAGAGCGCGCGCGCGCGCGCGCGCGAGAGAGAGAGAGCAAGTGGGGGAGGGGTAGAGAGAGACACACATCGAATCTGAAACAGGCTCCAGGCTCTGAGCTGTCAGCACAGAGCCCCACGCTGGGCTTGAACTCACAAACCACGAGATCATGACTTGAGCTGAAGTCGGACACTTAACCGACTGAGTCACCCAGGAGCCCTGTGTCTGTGTCTTTACGTGGTGTTCTCCCTATGTTTGTGTCCAAACTTCCCTCTTAAATTTTGTTTTCATTGAGGTAGAGTTGACATACAATATAATATTAGTTTCAGGTGTACCACATAGTGATTCTCCAATTATATACATTACAAAATGCTCACCACAATAAGTGTAGTTAGCTTCTGTAACCATACAAAGTTATTATAATATTACTGACTCTATTCCCCTACACTGGATTTTTCATCCCCACGACTTACTTATTTTCTAATTTCAAGCTTGTACCTCTTTATCCCCTTCATCAAATCTTCTTCTTCTTATAAGGACATCAGTCATACTGGGCCCCTATCAGGCCCATTCTACTCTGGTAGGACATCACTACAACTTAACTAAATGTATCTGCAACAGCCATAATTCAAATAAAGTCACCTTCTGAGGTACCAGTGTAAAGAAATATGTTTTCTGCACCTCGTTTACTGTCAACTACCACACTCGTACTTAGAACACAGCACAACACTTCTGACATCGTGTGTGTGGGTTCTCCACACCAAGCAATCCTTGGACACAAGTTGATGCCTTATAATTCAGTTCTGAGGCTATGTGCCTGGAGTTGGCACTGGATCCCATGAGTTAAGAGCTGAGTCCCAGAGGACTGGCCACCATTTAGACACCAATCACAAGTTTCAGACAGTTACCTAATTTTCTGATCAACTAGCTGTAAATCGGGGTTCCCATGGCACTCTGCTTGGGTTCAATTATTTGCTAGTACAGCTCTCCAAACTCAGGGAAAGATTTATCTACATATATCTGTTTATTGTAAAGGATATATATGTAAGAAAGGGTGCAGATGAACAGCCAGATGACGAGGTTCACAGGATGATGTTCAGGAGGGTCCTGAGTGCAGGATCTTCTGTCCCAGGGGATTTGAAGGGTGCCACCCTCCTGGCAGGTAGATGTGTTTACCAGGCCAGAAACTTACAAAACTCCACACTTTAGGGATTTTTGTAGAAGCTTTATCACAGTAGGCCTGATCAATTATGAACTCAATCTCTAGCTCCTCTTCCCTTGTCAGAGGACGAGTGATAGAGCTAAAACTTGCAAGCTTCTAATCATGGTTTTTCTGGTGACCAGCCTTCATCCTCAAGCTGTTCAGCAGTTCACAAAGAGTCACCTCATTAGAACAGAAAACTTCCTATCACCCACGAAATTCCAAGGGTTTTAGGAGCTCTGTGGCAGAAACTAGGGGCAGTAACCAATATATTTTATTATTTCACAATTAGACTTCAGGACTTAATCTTTTCTGGGGGCTGGCAAACAACTGAAGTCATAACATTACCCTTTTAAGTTGCACACGGTACTAATGTGTTGTTACACCTGTCTGTATGTGTATCTACATTTAATAAAAAGTAAAATCTTTGTCAAAAAATACAGCGGAGTTGTCCACCGTGTCATTTTTTTTTTTTAATTCAAAGGACAAAACTTGAACTCTACTATATACCATTGACGTCTTAGCCAAACAGAATGAAGCTATCCCTGAGTCAAAACGAAGAGGCCTCCAAGGGCAACTGGCCTTGTGATTCTGGATTCACAGACATATGCCCAGCTGGAGGGGACGGGGAGGGTCTGCTCTTAGTTTGTGTGGCCCACCAAACACTGTGGTCACTTCTTTTTATTTTTTTAAAGTTTATTTATTTATTTTTTAGAGAGAGAGAGCAGGGCAGGGGCAGAGAGAGAGGGAGAGAGAAAATCCCAAGGAGGATGTCAGCACAGAGCCCGATGTAGGGCTCCAACTCGTGAACCGTGAGATCATGACCTTAGCTGAAATCAAGAGTCAGATGCTTAACCAAATGAGCCACCTAGGCACCCCAGCACTGAGTCACTTCTTAACAGTCCTCCTCAAAGTATCAGTTCTTCCTTGAAATCTGTAATTATTTCTGAGATAGAACCATCACAAATGAGGAGAAAGAGTGGAACGTAAGAAAATATTTGTGTTTTGGACACATACAGATTTAGGCTTGAATCTAGGTTCCATAGTGTCTAGCACAGTGACCCCAGGCAAGTTAATAAGCTTTTCAAATCCTTAGTGTGTGCATCTGTGAAATGAAAATCCTCACTGCTAATGCCCAGAGTGATTTTAAGGATCAACGTGGATAAAGCTCCTGGCTTGATACAAAGGAGGCACTGAGTAAATGTGACTTGGTTCAACTTCATAATATATATGGCAAGTTGAAAGTCAACACCTTATAAGAAAACTTTCTTCTTCCATAGGGTGCTAGTGACCAAATTTTCATGGTGAGATGTATAATTAAGTATTTAATATAAATACAACAAATATCACTTTTAATTAAAATTATAATTCACAGGTAGAAGTCACTGTGTTTGCTTTCTGGTAACTACAATAATAAAATTAGATCACAGCAGAACTGGGAATGAAGATTTACTCACAGTGCAAACATTCTCAAGCATCACATATGTGCCAGGTGTTCTTTTAGGGACGATGGAACACAGCCACAGGTGATAGAAACAGCAGGAAGGAAGTGGCACAACTTACCCCACCAACTTTCTCAAAGTGAGATCCATCTTTCTTAAAATCTGTGAGGGCTCCATTGAAATACCAGGTAAACATGATGTCTAGCAAGGGATCATGTTGCACTTGGCAGGGCAAAATGACACTTTCGCCAACAGAGACATCCATGTTGGATGGTGCCAAAGTTATTCTCGTTGGTTCTGTTAAGGGAACAATAAAGTTTTAAATAAAATTGTAGGGTTTTTATTTTGATGAAAGCATTTTCACAAGCTGATTTCTAACCTAACATCTAGTGTGCATAATTGAAAGTCTTCAACATTAATACAGACATTTTTATGCAGATTTGTAATGTATTTCTTTGGATCCACAAATTCTTGTTAAAACAATTAGGAAATTTGAATTTATAGGATACATCAGTTTAAAAATTAAAGTCACCTGTAAACAAGGTTCTAATACTACTACAAAATCAATTTTAACTTAGTTTTACTGCTTTGTGAAATATAGGGGTAGAAAGAGAAACCACTGAATTTTCACTAACTTTGAATGACTCAAATGCATTACTACCAAAATTTAAATACACTCAAACATTTGAAAGGCCACACAAAAGACATCCAGAACAGGTACTGTAAGAGGGATACTAAGTTAAAATGCTAATTAAATGCCTGTTTTTCCCTAAATGTCCACATGTGCATTTCTTTCTTCCTATCATCAACACAGCCCTTCCAGCTGTTCTGAATTAAACTTCTTTTGACCCCACTTTTCCATTGCTACTCATTTGTTGACTCCATATTGCAGCAAAAGTCCTCCAAAGAATCATTTATGTATACTGTCTACAATTCCTCTAGTAAATTCTCTCTCTAATCCACTCTTGTTAGGCTGTGGCTTCCCGCAATTTATTTGCTTTTAAGGTTCCCAGGAATCATCCTGTTGCAAACCAGTGGCACATTTTCCAATTTCATGTACTTAATTGATATTTCAGCAGTATTTGCTCCCTTTCATCACTGTCTTCCTGTCAGTTCACTTTCTTTGCTTGGTTTCTGGAACGCGAAACCCTCTTTGTTTTCTAGTACTGTGCTGGTCACTGCTTTGTGGTCCCTCTTTTCCTACATCTCGTAATGTTAGATTGCCTCAAGCTCAATCCTTGGTCTTCTTCTTTTGTCTTCACTCACTCTTGGTGATTTTATCTAGACTTCTCTTTTCAAGTACTTATCTGTATGCGAACAACTCCCAAATGTGTGTTTCTATCCTCTATCTGATCTCTCCTTCGAATTCAGGCACAGCCAAATGCTAATGCTTTGGCTAAGGAAATGTAAGATGGAGCTATGTGTGGCACTGACAGGCAGAAGCCTGGAAAAAAGTAAGAGGCCATCTGAAACGTAGTCTTTCTTCTTCCACTGTGATGGGCAATGTGCAAGAGAATGGAGGCACCAGGACCCTTTATTCCTTAATGTAGACAGCATAGCTGACCCACCATGGACTGTGACATAAGCAAAAAGTATTAGCTTATGCTAATATTGCTGTTAATGGCAGAATACTGTGGTCTGCTTTCCACAAACAGAGCCTGGTGAACATTTCACATTTACCACATCCAAACCGAACTCCTGATCTGCCTCCTCCCCAAAGTGTGCAATCCTCAGCCTTTTCAATCTCAGTTGTTTTGATGGTCATTCCTTCTGTTATTTGCCAAACGCCCTGCAACCATCCTTGTCGCCTTTCTTTCTCTTGGGCCTCATTGGTCAGTAACTCCTGTTGACTCTGCAAGCCCAGTATTTGCAGAATCTGATCCTTTTCCATCAACTCCTCTGTTGTCACTTTCACTTGAGTCATTATTGCTTCCTGCCTGGTTTGCAGCCATGGTCTTCTGAGATCTCTCCAACTCCTACTCTTGATTCCCCACAGTCTGTTCTCATCAGAGTAGCTACACCAAAAGTTTAAAAATATATTTTACATCATGCCACTCTCTGCCGATTTGCACCAGCCTCTACTTTTCACTTCTACTAAAAGCCAAAGTCCTCACAAGGTCTACAAAGTTCTTCCACGATTTTCCCCCAAGGAATCTATTAGTTAATTCCTCTATGTCCACAAAATCTCTGTCTAAATCTCTCTTTCTCACTGGGCATACTCCAATCACCATCTTTCTGCTCCAGCTGACCTCTCCCACACACTACTCTGTATTTTCTCAATTGTTTGCATTTTTTCCCCTTGGATAATTCCCTCATTTTTTATTCTACTGTGTATTTTCTTTCTACCTCCAGTAGAAGGTAAAATTCATGAAGGCAGAATCTTTATCAGTTTATTTACCAACATAAGTCAAGCACCGGACACACAGCAGGTACTCATTTTTTTTTCTCAAATAAATAAACAACATATATGTGCAACTGTAAATGACTCTCATTGATGGTAAGGATTGTTTCATGGATGTCAAAAAATCCAGAAAATATCAATGATATTGTGCAAGAGTACATTCAAAAGATCTGACATAACAGAATAGCATAAAATTAGGTCATCAGCATATGCTATTTGTAATTCTTTTGCCTATCGTACTTGCACATAACTGATATGTTCCCCAGTGCATACTATGGTATGTAAAGAAATAATAAGAATTGTTCTCTTTATTTCCACCTGTTAAAAATAACAGTGCAAACACAGGTTCTATCTTCATAGTGCACTGCATAGTATAAACAATCTGGTTTTTTCTTTGCTCTTAATAACATACCATACAGCCCATCTCTACATAAAGCAATCTTTGGGAAATGTACCTACCAGTAACAACCAAGCGCGTTGTGCCATTTGCTTTCCCAAACTGGTTTTCTGCTATGCAGGTATAAGTTCCAACGTCAGCTTTAGTCACGTTGACTATTTGAAGTCCTCCGTCTTTTAAAAAAGAAATTCTAAAGAAAATACAAATTAGACAAATAAGTGTATATTAGTCATTTTTCCCCAAATAGCAATTTTTATAAAAGTATTGCCTTAAGCTAGTATTTTTATTTATTTTTTATTTATTTTAATGTTTACTTTCAGAGAGACAGAGACAGCGCGAGTGGGAGAGGGGCAGAGAGAGAGGGAGATAGAGAACCCCAAGCAGGCTCTGCACTGTTGGTCAGAGCCCGAGCCTGGGTTCGAACCAACGAAACTGTGAGATCATGACCTGGGCCAAAACCAAGAGTCAGATGCTTAACCGACTGAGCCACCCAGGTGCCCCTTAAGCTAGTATTTTTAAGTCCAGTCCTTAGCCTTCTTGGAAATAAAGAAAATTAAAAGAAAAGTTATACACATACACACATATGCACACGCGTGCACACACACGCACAAAGAGCTGAGTAAGATGCTCTACCGATTGGAACTTTTCTTGATATTTTTTATGCAGCCCTACTTAGCAGCATTACTTAACATTTCACTTACTTTCAGGGATGTCTTTATCAAATAAGTGTGAAATGTTTTCTAAAAATATATGGTGTGGTAGATTGCTCATGATGGGTTAGCCTTGTAAGTTTGGAGAAAATAGAAAATAGACAGGACACTAACTCGCTTAACTTTAAAACAGTTCATGAGAAAGGAGAAACTCTCTTTCCTTTACATAATGAACTTGGGAGAGTCACATTTGACTCCATATAAACTCAAATTTTACAAAATCACACGTTCATGTGAGCTACTGCAAAGAATCTGGGCAATACAAATGAACATTACATTAGAGTTTCTGAGCATATGCTTAAGATACTTAAGGCTTTTGCATCTAACTAATTCATTAAGGAAACACAAATGAGTGCCTTACACGTGCTAGGTATTATGAGACTCTCTGGGATTATAGTGTGAGCAAGAAAGAAAGTCTCCACCTTCACGGAAATAAGTCTAATGAGCAGCTTAGACAATAAATGAGAGAAGTTCAGATATTTGGGAAATACTCTGAAGGAGACAAACAGGATGACACAATAAAGAGTCAGAGCTATAAAGAATGTTCCCTTGATAGGGTGCTTCAGAAATGCCTCTGACAAGAGGTATCATTTGGAATAAGAATAAAGAATGAGAAAGGGTTTATCCGTCATTAGTCAGATCCATGAATCTTTACTGCCTATCTTGTCGACCTATAATTATCTTCCCTTCTTTGAAATCCTAAAATCTTCACTACCCATATCATTCATTTAACACTTAGGATGCCTTTTATCTTGTATGGTTCATATCTTTGGTATCTGAGTGTCATATCAATCTAAAGAGAGGGTAAATTTCTTAAAAAGGTTTCCAACCCCAAGTCATCATGACACGATATAGTAAACCATGGTCAATAAGTGTTTGCAACTTTTAGGCTATACAGTAGATATGAAAGGATGCTGAGGACCTCAGACTATGATGGGATGATCTCAACTCAATTTCTGGATATTATCCTGTTTGATAGAAGATATTGAGGCAAGTGTCAGAAGTGTGGATAGTCCGAGTTTATGTATCAAAAATATACAAGATATATCTTTTACATTACATATAACTAGTTTTCATGTCTTTTATATTACATATACATGTACATTCCTTTGATGGCTTGTCATTCACATTAACTCAAATCCTATTCCATTTTCTTGAGTGAGAAAGTGGTGGAATCAAAGGCAGCACACACAGACCTGCTCATGATTCTAGGCAGAGTATCCATGAATGTTTGTTGCTCAGGTGATTTGTTGTTTCTTTGTATGTCAAGAAATGTTTGAAACAAAAGGGTTTGAGAACAATGCTCTAGAAAGCTAATCAGGGAACACAGAACATTGTATTTTAATTTGAGGAGCAAAGCAGAAAGGTTAAAAATGCCAAGAACTTTCCTAGGTAGCTGGGACAAAGGTGCTTTATCTGATTTCCTTCGTGGAACCCTCACCACTTTACTGGGTATGAAATGCAGGCTGATCACTTTTCTCAGAGATGATTGAAGAAAAATCACTTTATACCTTAGTATATCAGAGAACAAAGATTTTCTTAGTGTGCAATAATAATTGAAAGAGGAGACTCTGCAGAGGGGCACAAGCAAATAAAACACTTAGGATATGGAGAATGTTTTCATAAACATAGGGAGTAAATGGAAACAAATGTGAATCTGATCATGTAATTTTGCTATAACCCTCATCCCTGGCTTAGACCGCTTCTCTGGCATTACACTGCCCATAGGAGAAAAATTACACCCTGAGCCCAATACCTATTTTTCATTGGGACCCCACCTCTAACTTTGGAAGGCCTTGTGAATTCTACCCCTTGTTTGCTTTTCTCCAGTCACAAATACCTTCTTTTAAATGCTTTTATGCTTCTTATTGTCTTGGGACCTTTGTGCACACTATTTCCTATGTGTAGTTAATGTGTACTTATCCTTCAGATTTTGGCCACTTTCCTGAACCATGGGTCAGATTAGGTGTTCCTGTAAATGATGATAGATCTCCTGTGCCTTTTTTACAGCATCTGACAACTGGCCAATTACATATTTGTGTGCGTCCTTGACTGATTTCTTCCCCTAGTAAGCTCAGAAACTGTAAGCTCTCTGGAGGTAGAAAGAGTGTCTAGACAGTGTCTGAATTACTCACTGTTAAACTCCTAGAGCCTCGAACCATTTATGCCATGGACTAAACGTTCAAAATTAATACCTGTTGAATGAACAAATGACTGTGCGTTTAGAGAGTCACTACAGAAGAACTTGGATTAGTGAAGACAGGTTGCAGAGCATTGAAGACATTGTAAATTTCAAGGAAATAAATTCAGAAAGTGTTTCAACTATTACACACATACACATATATTATACACATATATATGTGTGTATACACGCACATGCGCGCACACACACACACGCACATGCATATGCATACAGTTTACCCTTGAACAACATGGGTTTCAACTGTGTGGATCTATTTATTTGCAGATTTTTTTCAATACAGTATAGTGCTGTAAATGTATTTTCTCTTCCTTATGATTTTGTTTTTAATTTTGGAGAGACAGAAAGCATGATTGGGGGAGAGAAGCAGAGGGAGAGAGAGAGAGAGACAGAGAATCTCAAGTAGGCCCCACACTTGGAACAGAGCCCAGTGCAGAAGTTGATCCCATGACCCTGGGATCATGATCTGAGCTAAAATCAAGAGTCGGATTCTCAACTGACTAAGTGATCCAGATACCCCTCTTCCTTACAATTTTCATAATGATACTTTCTTTTCTATAGCTTACTTTATTATAATACAGTAAATAATACATATACAAAATATGTGCTGTGTAAGTTATTGGTAAAAGTTATTAAGACAATAGCAGGCTCTTAGTTATGTTTCTGGGGAATCCAAAGTTACACTGGATTTTCCACTTTGCATGGGGTTGGTGCCCTTAACCCCCAAGTTGTTCAAGGGCCAACTGTGTAAATATATAAGCAAAACAGAGAAAGATGAGACAATAGAAGGCAGGATGAGAGAATTTAGAAATTCCTAGGATAAGAGGATTACAAATGTACTTTTGCTATGAAGGAAGAAATTAATCAAGAGGGAGGGATGAAAGTAAAGTGGGGGAGAGAGGGAAGGAGGAAGGAAAAGAAAGACAGTGAGACTCAAGTACTTGAGAAAAGTCTCAGACTGAGTACAAACGAGGGCAATGCTCCCGATCTATGATGATTGCTAATCCTATGTGTAAAACTTTTTGGCCATGACCCTCAAAGAGAATAGGATGTGACCTAGAGCACTGCTCAATAAATTTTACCTACCGTTGCTATCAAAAAAAAATTTTCCAGCTTTGCTGGAGATGTTAATATGTAAAGACAGCAAGCTAGAAGATGATATCCAGTAGGTCTTAAAGACATTTAAATAGTGGGGCAACTTCATCTGCCCTGAGTTAGAGGGTGGAGGTAGAACTGGAAGCTCCAGGAAGCTGGGCAATTGACCACTTGCAAGATTAGCAAGCATGAAACCAAAGTAAAAAAGATCTCTGGTTGACTGAACAAATACCCAGCTTCAGCTTCGACCTTCTGATTTGGGTATCACACAATGGAGACAAGCCATTTCAGTACCTTCACATGCTATGAGTTAGTGTAACAGCTAAACTTCCAATACAATATAGAACCATTAGGGATATTGGAAGAATCACAAAACCTGTAGTGTGTAAGGTTTAATAGCTGTAAATGAACAATCCTATCCTCATGACTATGCTGAGATGAGGAACCGTTTCAAAACAAGGCTAACAACTCAGGAATCACACGGACTCCAAAACAAACATATTGACTCTCAAAGAATGCAAACTCTGTACATTGTAAAATTTTGAGCTAATTGGGTATTTTCTTCCTAAATTGGTTCTTCCAGTAAGATCCAAGAGGCCCACAGGGCATCTCACACAACATAAAAATAAACAATATTCAGTAAATGGATTGAATAATTGTTTCTCAAAAGAAAACCTTCAATAACCCAAGCTTCCCTACAGAGATCCAAAGTGAAAATTTTATACCACTTCAGTATAAATGAAATTGCTTTCTAAGCTTTCTGGGAGCACGTTTTGCTGCAAACGGATAGAGCTGAAAATGTAGATAACAATGAGTAACTCTAGGTCTTGGCACAAAAAGTTAAACAAAGATTTATGAGATTAACATTAAGAAATGGGGTACTCCAGTTTCCTTTGAAAAATGCAGACTTTAAATCACTGTGGCATTTTAACTCCTTGATCAGTTTTACAATATACCTTTATATATCCCATTTTATTACTCTTTCCTTTTGTAATAAAAGAGGTTAATTATTTCACTTAACTTTGTGCAGTCTATGGTTAGTTTGGGATAAGTACACTTAATTGCTCTCAACTGCTCTAATGGTCCATTCTGTAATGCAGTGATGGCATTGAATTTGACTGTTAAGCAACACTGTTTGTTCAGAAAGTTGACTGTTATCTAGGCAACACTCACCTCTACTTTATGAAGATATATAATCATCCATAATAACACAGTGTGTTTCAGAATGCAGAAAGTGTGGTATATCATGCATACAAGCCAGGATTTCTGAATACATTGTTGTACCTTTGCCTGTGTTCTGAATATTACGGTAATTTATTCAACTTGAATTTTAACAAACATGCTGCAACTCTACATTTTCTCAGGAAACACATCTCAGTGGAGATGAAATCACATGAGATCGTAATGATTAAACTAGCTGTACAGAAAATAACAAACCTATTTTGGACTTCACTGTTCGAGTACATATTCAAAAAGATGGATGCTTACAATTAGCCATAAGAGAAAAGTACTCACAATGCATATATTACAGGATAAATAATGACAGTTAAGAAGAACAAGTATAAATTGATGAAAATGCATGAGAAAATAAGTGTCGGTGTAAAAGAGCACCGAGCGTAATGTTCTCATTTCCAGCTCCCTCTCAGCCCCAAACGCTTGGTGAAATAACTTCTGCCCCCTGAGTTCAAAGATAACGTACACACACTATTTAGGAAAATAATATTAGAATTTTCATTCTTTTAGCTGTGCCATTTTGGGCTTTCGTCTTATAAATTCAACAGTGTTAGGTTAGTGATTTATTGGTTGGCACATCTCCAAGGAAAAGAGAGGCAGAGCGGAGAAGATTCGGCAGTTAATTATCCTATTTTTGAACAAGCAGTAGGCTAATAATATGCGGCATTGTTATTTTGTTGGACACACACATTACATGGAACAGGCATCCAAGGTCCTAGAGAAATGTCCTTTTTTCATATCAATGATCATTGCTTCATATCCATAAGAAGAGAATTGATTATACAGGAGCATAATTATTACTTTTATAAAACCTTTCCAAAACCATGTCTATCATGACAAATACATCTAGAGCTAAATTTTTGTTATAACAGTGATGCAATAGGTTTTCTTCTAAAATGGAATCAAGCCAAAAGAACAATAGGCCCCTAAAAGGGGATTTCCACTTCGAATTGTTATATAGAAGTACTCATCTAAGTAATTCATGGGCTAGAGGTAATTCCTTTGAAACATTCAAATCCTTATCAATAAAGTGTCTGCAAAAACGATAAATATTTAGATGTATGAGGGAGTAAAACAAACAAGGCAAATAAACAACTCTCCGATAGCTCACATATTTAAAAGAAAGTCTCAAAGGGAATACTTATTAAGGCTCAAAGGGTAGCCATACTTGACACTATTCTCCCTTGCGTGAGACAGAGACTCATAAGTGAAATCAAGGACAATCAAAATGTCAGCTCTCTGGCTTATACTCCACATAAAGCAGATGAAAATTGCTTAAGTGAGTAGCATGGTTTCCTGATATTTCATCCCAGAATTAGACAGACCTAAGCATCTTGGCACAGGTGGACAACCCCAGGCCCTCCCTGTAAGTGCAAGCTCCCTAACCGCACGGCAAAGAGAACAGCAAAATATATGCGTTCTCTGTAGGCAGGTAGACACCAAAGAGAAAGGAGGGGGCTGAGTTTTAATGTCAATGTTTTCCACTCAGTTCAAGAGTCAGACACTTTCTGTGGGGAGGGGTCAAAAAGTGATCCAAGTGTTACTTGCTTGGGTGCTCTTCTTCTCAGAGTTTAGCCTCTCTGGAAAGGAGTTCACCCCCATCAAGAACACTAACATGCAAGACACGTTATGTGCAAAAGGAAAATCCAGCGACTCAAAGGATATGGAAGATGCCGGATATTTTTGGCTGTCCAGAAGTGATTCCCCTTTCTTTGGTAAATGACATGGATCTTCCTTTGGGGAATTCATTTCACCTCTTCTATCCAGTCTTGGTGGGGATATGACTCAATATCCCCTGTGCTTTCCAAACTGAGGGATAGATACATGACACAAATAGAGTTTCCCAAACTTTGTTGTATCCCAGTCACCTTGAGGACTCCTTAAAATACAGGTTGCTGGATCCACCACCACATTAGATCTGGGATAGGGCCCAAATATTTACATTTCTAACAAGTTCCCAGGTGATTTCTGGTGTGGCTGATATGGGAACCACACTTTCAGTAACAGTATTCTAAGCTATGCCCATTGGATTCTCCCTCCTTCAACTTTAATTCGGGACACAAAGACAAAAATGATGGTTCATTCCTTCCAGCCCTTGCTCTGAGAAGATGATACAATTCCTTCTGCCGGGATTTCTGGAGCCACCCAGTTTTCTGTCCATCCTTGAGTCAGTTTCTGCAACTTATCTAATAATTCTGAGTAATATCCTTAAAATACTCCTCAGCTATAGTTCCCAAATCCCTAAAGGATATATAAGCAAGTACAAGTTGCTGCCATGCACATAATATTTTTTCAATATATATTTGCTGTCTTAACCAATATGAAGGGTTCAGAGACAATCTTCTGTAAAGAGAGGACAAAGTTTTATCACAAATCAGGAGTGGCCTCCGAAACACCTGCCGTGATATCGTGCTCTTGCAACATAGGATGGTTTTGGCCCCACTATTCCAAATCCAAGGCCATCTTCTATTTTAGATACCCATCAATATATAAGTGGTCATTTACTTTTGCAGTGTGACTAACCTTGCTGAGATACAGAGTTCTTTGACTATTTGAAAAGTCTGGAGGACTCTACGCAGGACAAATACACATGCATACAAACAATTACAACAGATGTGATAAAATTCAAGATGAATCATCTAAGGTTCTGTGGACACCACGTTGGCAGCTCCTGTTAGCAATTCAACTCATCTAATGATAATAAGATTGTGTTTGAAACCTCTCTGTCTTGGATGCTTCAGTGTTAGCCTTTTTAGATGCACCTTATCAAGATTTTCCTTCATGATGACTGTGTACATTTGGTGATTAGCTCCTTAAAAACTATCTTGCACAAAAATGGGGGGGTAATATAGACACGGAGAACTGGTGGTTGCCAGAGGGGAGGGCTTTGGGTGATGGGAAAAAGGGATGGAGAGGAATGGGAGGTACACGCTTCAGTTATGGAATGCATAAGTCATGGGGATGAAAGGCACAGCATGGGGAACACAGTCAATGGTATTGCTATAGTACTGTATGGTGACAGATGGTAGCTACCCCTTTGGTGAGCATAGCCTAACATATAGACTTGTGGAATCACTATGTTGCACACCTGAAATGAATGTAACATTGTATGCCAACTATACCTCACTTATTTTTTATTAAAAAAAATTAATGTTTATTTATTTTTGAGTGAGGGATGGAGGGAGGGAGAGAGAGAGAGAGCAAGCAAGCGCCGGGGAGGGGCAGAGAGGGGGGTGGGGAGACATAGAATCCGAAGCAGGCTCCGGGGTCTGAGCTGTCAGCACAGAGCCCAATGTGGGGCTCGAACGCACAGACCATGAGATCATGACCTGAGCTGCAGTCAGACTCTTAACTGACTGAGCCACCCAGGTGCCCCTCAACGAAGCCTCACTTAAAAAAAAAAAAAACAGTAATGTTGCATAGCTCAAGAATGTACAGTTATCAGGCCACACATTCATCCATAACCTGGGGTGGGTCCCAAACTGTTTTCTGAGAAAAATCTCAATCCTAATAATCTGTATTTTCTTGTCCTTCCACCATGCAGAGCTGTGATCATTGTCTATCACACAGGTTCTGCTAAGCCACCACACCTTCAGTAAGATGATATAAACTTTAATACTAGTATAATTAACTCTTTAAGCACTGACTCTTCATTTTCATAGCAGCCCTTTCTGTGTACTCTAGGTTTTTGGCACTGAACATAACCTTGAAACAATTTCTCTTCCAAGCTTACTAAAAGCATACATGTGAGAAATAATATTCATGGAAAATTAGGAGAAATGTGGTCTATCTCTTTCTCAAGAACCTTGAGTCTTAATACTCAAAGTTACCTTTTGGATTGCGAAGAAAAAGGAAAAAAAATCTTTATTACTCATTGAGAAGTCACTTTCTTTTATTTTAAGAATGTTGACTGTTAGTACTACATTCCTCAGTGTTCTCTTCATGACAACCCATTGGATTCAGATATACACATTTGTATATTTCTGGCCTAGGAAGAGTAGCATATCTCCTTATTAAATGGTTTTGCTTCACCATTTATGGACATCCTGAATTACATAAATGGCAGTATTTCTCTCTGTTCCTTTGTTAGCAGAAATCTCTGAGCCAAAATTGTGCATCTAAACAAAGTGAATAGATCTGTTGGCAAACATGTTGTAAACTTACTCAGACACTCACTCAACAAGTACTTATTGAACATGTACTATGGACCATGCTCTGTAATAAGCAGTAAGGATTCACTGGTAAGAATTCAGGCTGTCCTAATATAACTTACATTCTAGACAAATGGAATGCTGGCATATTTTTTTCTCCTCAATTTCTTCTCCTCAGTGTTCACTTTGTGTGTACATTTGATAAACTGTCTCAAGTTCTTTTAAGGATGAAATATGCTATATGTAAATGAAATAAACTAGAATATAGAAGACATCAAGCTATTAAAATGAGGCTTGAGTAATAAAGAAATAATAAATATAGAGAGGTGAAAATATTTTAAGCACCTAGAAAAACATGTTATTTATATCAAGTTTTAAAATACTACCATTTTCCCAATTAAGTAAATTAACAAATACCATGGAAAATTAAGTGCCTAATAAAATCTTAAAGGTAAAGTTAAACATGTCTCTTTCTTTAGTATTTGAATGTAAAAGGCTGGGAAATAATTTTTTCCCAAACAAGATAGACTTATACATTCAACCTCAATTAAAGATTTTTTTTCAGGATGGCATACTCACAAAGGGTCAAATGCTTTCATCTTCCCACAGAAATGGCTCTAGCAATGAAATCTTCATTAAGATAGAATTTAAAAATATCACAAAATCAGGGAGTGGAAAACAGGTTAAAATGTAAATTGAATTGTTTTTAAGTTTGTTGGGCACTAGGAAATTTAACTCAGTGCACCAACTCATTAGAACTTATACAACAGATCATAAATTATGAATAACTCCTTCTAGCATTGAAATGTGGGAGGTAGCAACCATCACCTCTGAAGCACATGTTTATTCTTTTTTATGGAAGTGGAATGGTACCTCACCTAATCAACCATCCATCCACCCATCTATCTACCCATAATTCTGTTAAGGGTTCAGCGAGGAGGAAGAATTAAAATATGGAACCTTTCTTATTTTCAGTAGGAAGACTCAAGTAACTTTCTATGTAAAAAAAACAAAACAATTTTATGTATTTGTAAGACGTTGTGGTACACTAAATAAGAAAATTATAGGTATTTTTAAGAAATGGAAGCTACTCAATAAAGAATGAAATTCACTTCAATAAATATTTTTTGAGGACTTACGATGCTCTAAGTGTTTTGGAAAATAAGACTAAGAACTAGCCCCTACCCTTTGAAAATGTACAGTCTAATGGCTGACGGGGAATACATATAACTCATGCACAACTAACTGTAAAATGTGATCATCTGGCATGAAATTTTTTATATCTAATGAACAAATTCATCCAACTCCATTGTCAAAATACATAGTCTCTTCTTTTCTCCATTTCATTTACTGTTATCCTAAATCAAGCCTCCAGTAAATCCTGTCCTGCCAACTACAACTGCTTCCTAAGCAGAGTTTTTGCTCCCTTCCTTTCTTTCATTAATCCACCTTACACATGTTGGCCAGAGTTATCTTTTAACCAGATCATGTCCCATCCCTGCATACAGACCTCCAATAACTTCGGGGCACCTGGGTGGCTCTGTTGGTTAAGCATCCAACTCTTGATTTCAACTCAGGTCAAGATCTCAAGGGTTTGTGGGTTCAAGCTCTGTGATGGACTCTGTGCTGATAGCAGGGAGCCTGCCTAAGGTTCTGACTCTCTCTTTCTCTCTCTGCCCCTTCCCCATTCACTTCCCCTACTTGCTCACACATGTGCTCTCTCTCTCTCAAAAATAAATAAACATTAAAAAAAAAGACCTCGAATGACTTCTTACTCTATTTAAAATAAAATGCAACATTTTTATCATGGTCTTTAAGGCTCTTATCTCTGAGACTTCATATTTTATTTATTTGTTTATTTTATTGTCTTTCTGAGACTTCATATTTTATTACTCTCCTGATTTACACATGACACCTCAGAGACACTGGCTTTCATCAATCTCATTCCCATCTCTAAGCCTTTGCCCTTTTGGGGTGTCTTCCCAGAAGGCACTTCTCCCAATTCTTGGCATGATCCTTTGCTTCTTACCATTTAGTTATCTGCCCCAAAGTTACTTCCTTAATGACCCCTTTTATTTTTTCTTTTTTCTTTTCTTTTCTTTTCTTTTCTTTTCTTTTCTTTTCTTTTCTTTTCTTTTCTTTTCTCTTTTTTCCTTTCCTTATCTTTAAAAAATTTTTTTTTAAACATTTGTCCATTTTTGAGAGACAGAGAAAGGCAGAGCATGAGAGGGGAGGGGGCAGAGAGAGGGAGACACAGAATCTGAAACAGGCTCCAGGCTCTGAGCCATCAGCACAGAGCCCGACACAGGACTTGAACTCACGAACTGCGAGATCCTGACCTGAGCCAAAGTCAGATGCTCAACCGACTGAGCCACCCAGGCGCCCCTGATGCTTTTTCTTTAAAAACTCTATAAAATCATATATTTTTTTCATTATGGCTAAAAAAAATTATCTTTTTAACTTCTATGTATTCTGCCTCTCTCTTCTGGAATCTCTATGAGGTCTTTTCAGTTTATCTGCATTCTGTATTTCCCTTCTGCAAGTCCTATGAGGAAAGAACTGTGGCTGCCTTGTTCGCGTGGTTTCCTCAAAGCCCAGGGCAATGCATGGCATGATGTAGGTGTGCCAGAATGCACTTCCCAAAGGTGGCCACAGTTAGATTTTGCATTCCACATGCTCCCCTAGAATCTTGCTACTGTCTCATCAAGCGGTAGAGTCTAATTCCCCTCCCTGTGAATCTAGTTAGCTTGGTGATTCCCTTATAACCAGTGGAATGCTAGAAAGGTGAGGCGTTGTGTTTTCTGAGCCTAGGTGACTCATCTTCCATCTTGCTACCTTGAATATTCACTCTTGAACCCATCAGCTTCTTGTAAGCATTTCAACTCCCCAAAGCCACCATATTGTAAGGAAGCCCAAACTAGTTCACGTAGAGGTATCACATGGAAGGGCCTTGGGGCTGCCAAAGAGACCACAGTGCATAGATAGCTCCCCATTCTTCTGGCTCCTGACTGCAATAATGGGAGACACCCTGAGAGAACACTTAGTCAAGCCTAGCCAAGCCTTTTTCCAATTTCTGACCCATACAACAATGAAATCGAACAAAGTGACTGTTATTTTCTACCATTAACTTTCAGAGTGATTTGTTATGCAACAATAGTTAATGGGAACAGTGGATGTTAAATATTTGATGAATAAATGAATCTTGAAATGAACAAACATGTATGAAGCAGAGTCTGAGGCTATAAAAATAGATAAGAAAAAGGCTCTCTGAGAATCCAGGTAAGATGGCCTTCTGCACAAATAGTTATAATATGCCCTGTTAGATGATACAGTTGGATAAAGAAACCACAAGGGTAATGCAGAAAAAGAGAAATTAATCTTGCCTGCCTGGCTTGGGGGAAGGCTTCCCATTATGAGTAACAAAAATCTGTACCTTGAGTGATAAAGAGGGGTTCTCTAGGTTGAGAAGAAAAGATATTCCAGACAGAGGAAATTGCAGGAGCAAAAGGCAGGATGAAATGAGAATTTTGTTTCTTTCTCCCTTCTTTTAAAAATTATCAAAAGGCAATGGTATGCAGCCCTGTCCTCTAACTTGATAGTCTTAAAATTTTTTTTAACGTTTATTTATTTTTGAGAGAAAGAGACAGAGCATGAGTGGGAGAGGGGCAGAGAGAGAGGGAGACAGAACTGGAAGCAGGCTCCAGGCTCTGAGCTTTCAGCACAGAGCCCGACGCAGGGCTCAAACTCATGAGCAGCGAGATCATGACCTGAGCTGAAGTCAGGTGCTTAACCAACTGAGCCACCCAGGCGCCCCTCTAACTTGATAGTCTTAAGAGTCAATATTCGTACTTTGAAAGAAAGCATCTGATTTTTCCTATCTTAAACATATTAGCAGAAAAAAAATGCAAAAGTAGTACGTGATGATAATACATGTTTTTATAACAGCACTAATATTTTTATTTTTTCAATTTTCATTGAGAAGTGGGATATAGAACATTGACTGGGCTATTAGGCAAGTGAGTGTGGGATTTATGGGCTTGAGCAAAAAATGCCCTATGACCAAAGAAATGTGGTTTGGGTGATGACACCCAGTAAATAAACATTTACGCTGAGTATGGGTATGAATTAATTAATTTACCCACTTGTAACAAGCAACTGGCTTGAAGTGGATTCCAATGTCCAGCACATTCAAATTCATTAACCAGCTTTCTCCTACCAAAATCATGACACTGACAAAATATTTTAAAGTGGCCTTAACTTTTATAATTCTTAAAAATCAATCTGATTTTTTACATGGTCATCTGCAAAATTTAGCAGATATGGTTTATAAAAACAGCAATTTCTTTAATAACATTTAGGTAAAATTTGTTTAGGAAGTTTAGATAATGGAAAACTCATCTGAGTGTTGTAGAAAACAAATGTCTTTACTCACAATGTTTTTTTGATCTCCACACCCAACGTGGGGCACGAATTCATAACCCCAAGGTTAAGAGTTGCACTCTCTACCAGCTGAGCCAGCCAGGTGTCCCTGCTCACATTCTTTTTAACCCAGTCTTATTGCTCCTAAAGCATCTGAGCAACATGATAAAAAAGTTAATATTAAAAACGACATCAACAGGTGCTTTTTCTGAGAGTATATATATATAGAAGCCACAGTAGGAGATGCTTCAAACATACTACCTTATTTTTATCTTTGTAACTAGAGTCCACTGAGATAAAGAAATGCGAGAGAAATGGAGCAGGGACAGAGTTGGAAATAATCTTTCCAAAGGAAACTTGGTCCTTTCTTTCTTTGTCAGGACAGGTCAGTATTTTTGTTCAACCTTTGCTAAGAGTATGTGCCAAGCAAAAGTCACCTAACATACTGCCTAACTTTGCAATAAGAATTTCTGCAAAAGGGGCACCTGGGTGGCTCAGTCGGTTAAGCATCCGACTTCAGCTCAGGTCACAATCTTGCGGTTCGTGAGTTCAAGCCCTGCATTGGGTTCTGTGCTAACAGCCTGGAGCTTGGAACCTGCTTCAGATTCTGTGTCTCCCTCTCTCTCTCGGCCCTTCCCCAATTAACACTTTGTCTCTCTCTCTCTCTCTCTCTCAAAAAATAAATAAACATTAAAAAATTAAAAAAAAAAGAATTTCTGGCACAAATAAAGAAACAAGACTCAGAAATTAAATAACCTTTCTAGCCCCACCTAGGTCTTAAGTGAAAGGGCCAAAATCTGACACATGCCTTTCTGATTCTGATGCTTTGCTCTTTCCATGTGTTACAATTAAATCAAGAAACAAATTAAACATAGATTTACCTTCATCCGACACAGTGAATAATGTGTACAGTACTTAGTATGCTGCATGCCCATTAGGCATAAATAATTGATGTAAATACTAATACAAGTACACATTCGGAAACTTAGATGTCCATGGTTAATGGGAGAAGCTCTGTGGGCATGTACTGGTGGTTGGCAGGTGGGATGCAGCAGAGAGGAAGTGATTAGGATGGCTTCCTAAGAGCCCATCCAAAACCAAAAATCTGGATTCCATTAATTCTTCTCTTAACTTCACTGTTAAATAATAGCTTAATCTTCTCATAGGGTATGGGACTTAAGGGGCAAACGTGCCCTTTCCTTTCTCTTAACAGCTGGAAGCATGAGAAAAATGGATGTGTGGATTAGGGAACCCAAACAGGGAAGAGGGCTGCTCCCTATTCTCTGAGATGGTTATATTTTTACCCAGCTATCTCAATCTCCCCTTTAATTAAAAAGATCTTCCGATGCTCACTTCCTTTGAAGGGAGAGAGATGGCTGTCTACGTGGGAAAGAACTCAGTTCAGGCTCTTTTATTTTCCTGATCATTTGTGAACTTCAGCAAGGACACAATTGGAATGAATATGTAGTTTCCCCTCCTGTCTATGTCATCAACCATTTTGTTCACATGGTGTTTTCCCTGCTCTTTTGTTCTGCTGGATTTTACATATCCTTCAAAACATAGCTCTGGGAGTGCTTCCTCTGAGATGCCTCTCCTTCTATGGAACTGCTCTCCCAATTCCCAAGGCTGAGCTGGCATGTCTTCTCTGTGCTTCTCACTGGCTTCTGTACGCCTCCACTGCAGGCAAGGTGGCAATGTCCAGTTTATCCGTCTTGTCCTGGAGGTGATTCCTAGCAGCACCCCCTTCCTCTTCTCAGTTTACAGAATAAATTATATGGTCACCTTGACCATACAGTCGATCCCAGTGTAACTGATGGCTAAGTTTTGCAAACTCTAAACAGACTGTGTTGTGGGCTCTTTAAGGGCCCTTACTGTTTTGTATTCATCTGTGTATTAGTGCTGAGGGCAGCCCCCACTGCTGAATAAAGATATGACGAGTACCTTCCCTACAGACAGGAAGCAGGAACGTCAATCTTTACTCAACTAATAGCCAAGTCCTGAAAGTGGCAACATCACACATACTAAATAAAAATCTCCTTTGATCTTCTAAATTTACCACTTAGAGATTAATTTGGAACTAATGGTACAGGAGCAAAGAATTACCTGAGATCTTAGCTGTTTGCCTGAGGGTAGATTAACTAAAACCCACTGAGCTTCCATACCCATAGGGTAGTTGTGAAGTAACAGCTGTTTAGATGGTAGCCTTAGGATGAAGGGGAAGATAACAAAATCCAGCTCTTTGGGTGAGAGGGGGTAACTGAAGGCAGACAGACAAGGAAGCAGCATTTTGAACAGTATGAAAAAAAAATACAGACTCTCCTGTGATAAGAGAGAGAGGAGCCAAGACATGTGGTTGAATAGGGAAGGGACGGAGACTGAAACTTTGGCAAAGGTATCATTCTTCTTCATCTAAGAGCTTGAAATAAGGGGAAACACCATCTAACAGATTTGCTGAATAGTAACAGAGTTCCTAGACACATCTTTACAAAGCAAGAGTGTGGTGACTAGTAGTAGCAGGGGCAGAAATGCCAAGTGGTTCTTGCTCTGACAGAATTATTTTGGTTACTGGCAAAAGTTTTGATTCTGCTTCTAAGCGCTGTCATGGAATTGCTCAATGTTTTACAGAAGGCAAAAGTGGCCTCCTGGGAGCATTTTTTTGAGCCTTTCAATTTCTTTAAGCTACTCACGAATTCAGGATGAGGTGAGTGTAAGATTGCATGTAAAATTCTGCTTAAAAAACGAAAGTATAATTTATATTTATTGTAATTCACTTTTGGTATGCAGTTCGGTGAGTTTTAACAAATCAATGTGGACATGTAACCACTGTCACAGTCAAGACCTAGAATAATTCCCTCACCCCTGAAAGTTCTCCCATGTGCCTAAACAGTCAACCTCTCCATCCACTCTGGCAACAGTGATCACTGGTTCTTGTCTCTAAAGCCATGCTTTTTTCAGCAATGTCATATAAATGGATTCATACAGCACATCATGCTCATTGCACTTGAAAGCCAGTTTCTAAATATATGTAAAATGTATGCTAAGAATTGGTTAATACGTTTTAAAAGCATTGTGTGGATTATGGCTATTAATATTTGGAAAAAAAACCCTTTACTATTTTTCTTTAAAAAGCATTTAAACTTCTATAATATTAAATGCTGCCTAGAACATATGAAACAATTTTAATGTGTTTAATTAGAAGTAATGGGCCATTCTTTGACTTTTTTGAATTGAGGCTATTGCAATAAAATATTTACTACTGTAAGTAATAGCATTCAACTGAAAGCCCTATTTTTAAAAATAATTGGTTAATGCATTTTAAGTACCACTAAGTGATACAGAAAAGCTAACCATTCTTTAAAATATGCCAACTGGCTATTTCTTCTTGAATACCATGCCTGCTCGCATTCTCTAGAGTCTTTTCCAATTTTACTTTGCTTAAGGAGAAAAAACATTCTATTTTCACTCCAGTCTTTTTTGAAAATATGTGGATTATAAGCCAATGAATGAATGAATAAAAGAACAGTAAAACACCAACACTTGGTGTAATACCACTGAACACTCAAAGAGGCAGGGCATTTCTGTTTATTCAGAAACTGCTGTTTCCTGCAGGGAGAAAAAGCACAGTAACTTTTCTCAGTACCGGATGATACAGATACAAAACAAAACAACAAAATAGCAAACAACAACAACTTTGCCCAGTCCCGATGCTAGTAATTTCAAAGGTTAGAATATTTGCATACTAGGAGACTTATGCTGACTTTTACTTAATAAATCGATTCTTTTGTTTCTATCTATCTATCTATCTATCTATCTATCTATCTATTACATATAATTTGTTGTCAAGTTGTTTTCCATACAACACCCTGTGTTCAACCCAACAGGTACCCTCCTCAATGCCCATCACCCACTTTCCCTCTCCCCCATGCCTGATCGACTCTCAGTTTGTTCTCAGTATTTAAGAGTCTCCTATAGTTTGCCTCCCTCCCCCTTTTAAACTATTTTTTCCCTTCCCCTCCCCCATGGTCTTCTGTTAAGTTTCTCAGGCTCCGCATATAAGTGAAAACATACGGTATCTGTCTTTCTCCGCCTGACTTAATAAATTGATTCTTTATAAATTATGACTGTTAGTCATTTAACAAAGACTGTAAAAACAGGATTCTCTACTCATAGCGTAAATTTCCATCAGCTTCAGAAGTAAGGTGCTCTACCATGTAATGTTATGTACGTTTCAAGACAATTCTATCTAAGGCCATGGTTTCACAGCTACCATGTCATGCTCAGAACACCTAAATTTCTATCTACAGCTCAAGGTTTTCTCCTGAATTCCAGGTTCATTTAGTCAACTTCTGTATGCTCATATATCCAGTTGGGTTTCCAACAAGCAATTCAAACACAAACAATCTAAATAGCACTTGGATTTGCACTGACTTCTGCTCTTTCTGTAATGTTCTCTCTCTCACTGAATAGGTCTACCATGCTCCGTGACGTCTAAGCTGCAAATTTAGGATTCATTCTTGCCTCTCAAGTTTTTGTCAAATGATTAATTTCATCAACAACTCCTATGTCCTGTGGATTTAACCCCTTCTCATACTCAATGCTTCTCTCCATTCTCATTGCCATTTCTTCAGTTCAGGCTAGAATAGTCTCATGTTCAGACTGGTGAATTACTACTAAGGGAGGTTCTTCCCTCAAGTCTTTCTGCCACTCCAATCCATGTTCTGTTGCCACCATTGTGCTTTTTTAAAGAAAATAATCAAAATTAAATTTGATCTTTTAATTCTGCTACTTTGATATTACTCTGTTGTTTCTCAGTGCCTATGGAATAAAGCCCAAACTTCTTGATTTAGCTTACCATCATTCTCAGGAAGATTCCTGCTCACCTCGATAGCCCTATTCTGTCTGCATTCCCCCTTGCCGGACACTTCACACTTGAAGTAAACTGAAGCTACTCAGGTATTTATGCCTTCCTCTGCCTGAAGCATTCTTCTTCAGTGAACTCTAGTCATCTTTCAAGTCTTGCTGTACATATTACATTCTCCAGAAGTCTGCTCAGATCCCTAATTTGGAGATGGAGCCTTCTCTGGTAATCACAGAACATACTGTACTTTACCAATTGAGTTTTACTGCACTTGTATGTTTACCCTGAAAAGCTACCAACAAGAGGATGGACTTCTCTGACAAAAATTAAATATCTAGTTCCTAGCACAGAGTAGGTGCTCAAAATATTTTCCAATGACTGAATGACCACTTGATTTTAAGACCTTAAGAATCACTATTTACATTGTAAGCTCTTGTAATCTATTCAGAACAGCTTTTCTAAGACCTCTTCTGGGAAGTAATTCCTTTAGTACCTTAGTTTGAGATGCTCTCTCGACCTTAAAGCAATAACCCTGATTTCTTCAAAGCGATTCTGTAATTTAGTTGTCTCAGTGACTTAGATTCTCATTACTATGCCTGATGTGTTAATTACAAAGCTGTTATTGTGCTGATATAAAACCTTACAAACCAGGTAGAAGATAATTATTCATTGTGTGATTGTGTGATTTACACAGCAGACATATTTATTAATTTTTGCAATTTTTAAGACATATTTAATCCTTAATTTCTTTTCCTGATTTAGACTTTATTTTTTTACATTTATTTTTCTTAATTTGGGCTTTAAATAATAAAGTATATGTATATACTGGCTTAATCAAAAGTGTATTTGCCACCAGCATTTCCTACGCTAGGCTGGAGAAAGCTTTCCTATTTATAAGTTCCTCATGCAGTGACAAACCCAAGTTCATATACAAAAGATAAAGGAAAAGAAAAAAACCTAAAAAACGAATGGATTTACAATCCTGCCATAAATACCCTATCAAAAATTTTGTCTTCTATTTTCAAATGTGTCATTTGTTCCCCCAAATGAGATTTGAATCTCGACGTTTTAAGTCAGAACAGCCAATGATTCAACAACCACAATAAATCTATCATTTAAAGTGCTTCCTCAATTTGGCTTAAGGCTGTGACCAAGTCAAGAGGGACAGACATGGGGCTTTTGCTGCCAAGTGATGGCTGAGGCCCACTCTGATTTCACATGAACTTGGAGAAGATTCAAAAGTGTAACTTGTTCAATAATTGCTTCTAGCAGCGTTTCCCCTAAGCATCAAGGGTCCGACTCATCAGTACTTTTGCTGTCCAAAGAGATAAAAGCAAAATCCAAATAATCAGACCCGGTAGTATGTACTGAATGTTTGAGTCTCCCCAAAATTCATGTGTTAAATCCTAATCCCCAATGTGATGGTATTAAGAGGCTGGGCCTTTGGGAGGTGATTAGGTCATGAGCAGGGAGCCCTCCTGGATGAGATTAATGCCCTTATGAGACCCCCCAGAGAGCTCTCTTGCTCTCTGTCTGTCATGTGAGGATGTAAGGAGAAGACTGCCATCTGAAACCGAGAAGAAGCCCCTTATCAGAACTTGACCAAGCTGGCACCCTGATCTTGGATGACCACACCCAGACTGTGAGAAATACATTTCTGTTGTTTATAAGCCATCTGGTTTACAGTATTGTGTTATAAAAGCTCAAACTAAGATACTTGGGAGGGACTGCAACACTATGGACCCTCTTCATAAACATGTTTCCTCTTTTTAACCCTATTTTTACATCTAAAAGTTTTCTTATTCACAAAAGAGATGTTACAAATACTTAAAACAAAGTGGAGGGTCAGTAGTCCTGAAATGGATAGAAGTAACACTGATGAACATGATACATTGTTAGAGTAAATCGTTTTCCTCTTTCTACTTAAAACATAATGCCAGTTTGAAAAAAACCCAAACAACTAAAACAAACAAACAAAAAACCATAATCCCAAATTCTCATTGGATACAGGCCTGCCAAAAGAAAAAAAAATCCATATTCCCCAATCTCCCTTGCATTTCAGTTTGGTCAGCTAACTAATTTCTGCCCAATAAGGCATAAAGGAAATAACCATATGGAACTTCTGAGACGTTCCTAAAAAGAGGAAGCAGTGTACCCTGATTTCTACCTGCCTCCTTCCTGTCACTGGGAGATGACACTGAGGAGCTAAAGCCATGGCAACCATCTTGGTTCAGGATGTGAAGACAGTAAAGCAAGATAAAAGAGGTCTGTGTTTTGGACAACTGTGGATTCCAGACAGTCCCAACTGCCTACCTTGAGAGACATCAACCAGCCAACGAATCACCCAACCAAAAGGCTTCTGTCTTTCTTAGTCACTGTTACTTTCAACATCTTATTTGTAAAATATCCTTATTCTTACCAATTAGTATATCTGCAAATATCAGACATTATGCTAAATGCTAGCTGTATAGTAACTATGCAACATAGGAATTATTATCTCTTTTGTGAGTGAGGAAATTAAGATTCAAAGGTGTTACATAATAGATCTAATGACACCAAGGTAGTAAGGAGCCGAGTCAGAAGTCCCAGATCAGATTCTGGAATTTATACTCTCTTTTCCTGTATTACCCCATTACTCTATAATGTGGGAGTAAATCCCTCTTTGTGTGCCTCTTGCTAAAACTCTTAATCTTCTTATCCTCTTTTGAAATTAAGATTAAAAACCTCTGCCTACTATAGGCACTACTGCGAGGACAAGTGGGTTTTTTATTGTGTAAAACACTGAAATCCTTGGGACTTAACTACTATTTAATTTATGTACACAGTTAACACTATTTAAAACTTTTTTAACATGAAAAGTCAGCAGTTACATGAGAAGACCTAACTTCCAGTACAGACACAATTAACTAATTTGTGCCACAAGCCTTTACTTGTTTCAACTGGTTGACACAATTAAACTCCAAATCACTAATTAACTTCCTATTCCAGAAATCCATTCTGTGAGGCCCAGAATTTAGCTGGATTGTGTTTAATCACTCAGTTCACAATTTTGCCTTGTCATCCTGCTGTGGCTCGTTTTTAATGGAAGTGTCTCCCACTAAATACTGGAGGAATTGCAGATTGTATTATCATACCAACTCACAAAAATACCTCGGTGTCTTGGTAATATAAAAGCAGTTCAACTTGGTTGTCGGCAATAAGACTTTGTAATTAAAAAAAAAATTAATCCATATTTTTTTGACCTAATGTTTTATTGTTTGTTTTCCTTCATCTCCAAAAGAGTAATCTGGATTCCATGACTTCAAAGGCTGAGATGGCCTCTAAAATTCTGGGCTCCTTATACAAAATGTGACATTGAAAATACTTAGTGGTTATATCTAGAGTCAGGGATTAAAATCTGGGCTTATGTGACTTTAGGCAAATTGTATTATCTAAGTTTTATTTTCCCCATTAGTAAAATGGAGATGATAATATGATCTATACATCACAGAGTTGCAGAGATGTTTAAAAAAGATAATGCACACAGAGCTCTATATTAGTTTCCTCTTGCCTTTTTTTTTTTTAATTTATTAATTTACTTTTGAGAGAGAGAGCCAGCTTGAGCAGGGGAGGAACACAGAGACAGGGAGAGACAGAGAATTCCAAGCAGGCTCCACACTGACCATGCACAGCCTGATGTGGGGCTCAAACCCATGAACTGCAAAATCATGACATAAGCCAAAACCAAGAGTTGGACGCTTAACTGACTGAGCCACCCAGGTGCCCTAATTTCCTCTTGCTTCTATAATAAATTACTACAAATTTAGTAATTTGGCTTAAACAGCACAAATTTATTACAACATAGTTCTGGAAGTCAGAGGTCCAGTATGGGTCTTGCTGGCCCCAAATCAAGGTATTATCAGGGCTGCGTTCCTTGGGAAGGTTGAGAATTACTAAATGCTCCTTCATGTTGTTGTCAGAATTCAGTTTGTTGTGGCTATGGGACTAAGGTCCCTGTTTTCTTACTGGCTGTCAACTGAGGGCTGTTCCCATCTTAGAGAGTACGGCAAATTTATTTGCTCATGGCTCCCTTCCACCATCTTCCAAACCAAAAATACCAACTGAAGTCCCTCTGAAGTGTGAAATCTCTCCTGCCTTATCTTTGATTATCATATGTTTCTGACAAACTCTTTTGCCTTCCTCTTCCTCTTACAAGTATTCAGGTGATTACTTTGAACCTACACACATAATCCAGGATAAACTTCAAATTTTAAAGTCATCTGCTTACCAACCTTTATTCTATCTTCAACTTTAATTACCTTTGGTCATCTATGTAACACAATCATAGGTTTACAGGAAAAGGACACGGACATCTTTGGGGTCAATATTCTACCTATCACAAGCTCTGAGCATAATACCTGGCATGCAGTTAAGTACTCAATAAATAATAATAATAGCCAATACTTACACTTACTCACTGACAGGTAATGACCTAAGTGCTGTATAGATATTTATGCATTTCATCTAGCTAACAAGCCTCATAACATACTAATTATCATCTTCATTAAAAATGAGAAAATGAGACACCAAATGGAAAGCTTTACACTGAGGAAGTAAAAGGCTGAATGAAGATTTGAACCTGGGCAGTCAGTCCGCTCTATAAGTGATACCTTTAAGTCTCATTCTTCCTCTTCATTATTACAATAGTCAGGAAACCAAGCAAGCCTTTGTCTAAACTAAAACCAGGAATGAGAAGTTATTTCAATACAGGGAAATGGCAATATTGGTATTTATTTGGCATATGCTCTCATTATGTCTTGTCTACTTTGTCCTGGGATGTTGGCTCATCTGAGTCTAGGACAGACCTTTCATCATTCTACTTTTGAGTCTTACCAGGTGACTGAGGAGAAAATCCTTGATAAAATAAGGTATTCTATGTAGGAAGAAGCTAGATGATATATCCAACCCCTTTCCGATTTCAAAAATTGATTACTATCTTCATGAAAGTATTACAGACTCGGGGCGCCTGGGTGGCTCGGTCGGTTAAGCGTCCGACTTCACTCAGGTCATGATCTCGCGGTCCGTGAGTTCAAGCTCCGCGTCGGGCTCTGTGCTGACAGCTCAGAGCCTGGAGCCTGTTTCAGATTTTGTGTCTCTCTCTCTCTGACCCTCCCCCGTTCATGCTCTGTCTCTGTCTCAAAAATAAATAAACGTTAAAAAAATTTTTTAAAATAAAAAAAAGAAAGTATTACAGGCTCAAAGTTACCACTGTCTTGGTTCTTCAACACCTCATATTCTACTGAAATGCTGCTGCTTCTCATTTCATACTAAGAATCCACTTTGACATCACTATGGAAAGTAACAAGAGTACATCACCATTATTTCGGACAATAAAATACCTTTCATTCTCCTGCACGATCACATCTCCTCTCTTCCATGAACGGAGTGCTTTGGGAGAGGCTCTAGGTTTACAATCCAAGCTGACCATGCTGCCCACTTGCACTTGAAGCAACTTTTTCATTGGAGTCTTTGAAAAATCGGGAGCAGAAGCTGAAAGGGAAGAAAGAGAGAATGAAAATTTACTTTTAATTTAACATTTTAAAATACCTGTAGGTTCAAAGGTTGACTTCATAATGACTTTTATTTATTTTTTAATTTAAATTTTAGTTGGGTTAACATACATTCTAATATTGGTTACAACTACTTAAAATTTTTCTTTAAGGTGGATTTATTTTTTAGAGAGAGACAGAGTGTGAGCAGGGGAGGGTCAAAGAGAGAGAGAGAGAGAGAGAGAGAGAGAGAGAGAGAATCCAAAGCAGGCTCCAGGGTCTGAGCTGTCAGCACAGAGCCAGGCAAGGGGCTGGAACTCCCGAATCGCAAGGTCATGGCCCGAGGCAAAGTCAGATGCTCAACCAACTGAGTCACCCAGGCGCATGGGTTATAACTACATTCAAAGTTTCCTGGCACACAGATGTCAGTACTTGATTTACTTAATTGAGTGGGCACCACTCACAGGATTTCAAAGCTCAAAAAGTAATTCCTATCATTGTATGTTCCTAGAAGTTCTAAATCTTGGGATAATTTTTTATGTAGAAATTTCTAAACTTCACCATTAAGTTTTAAAATAGCTCAATCATGAGCGTATCAAAATGAAAAACATTTATCACAGAAAGTTAGTTCCATGCAGACAACAATAGGCTCATTGTCCCTTGTGATCTCTAAGACCCAGCATGTGGCACAGTGCCTGGCACTTAGGTGCTCAGTAAATGTTTTTAGAAGGAAGGCTGAGTATACTGAATTATTATCGTCTTGCATAAAACTGATCAACATCCATTATAAAATTTTCATATGCTTATGTTTAACTTCTGAGTTGGAGAAATCTATAATCTGCATTATTTTTTTAAAAATATTTTTTAACATTTATTTATTTTTGAGACAGAGACAGAGCATGAATGGGGGGAGGGCCAGAGAGAGAGGGGGACACAGAATCTGAAGCAGGCTCCAGGCTCTGAGCTGTCAGCACAGAGCCTGATGTGGGGCTCGAACTCACGGACCATGAGATCGTGACCTGAGCGAAGTTGGACGCTCAACCGACTGAGCCACCCAGGCGCCCCTATAATCTGCATTATTATATTAATGTTCAAGTATCACATTAAATATGATAACATGTAGAGAACATTATGTCTGCTGATAACGAACAGAATGTTGATCCCGAAACAACACCTGAACGTTCAAGATACATAATAATGTATCTTTGAATGAAATGATAGGTTAATCAGCAAATCAGTCTTTTATTGCAAATGTAGAAAAAGTTAACTAAACATAGTGCATTTCTCCTAATGTCTAATACTCTGCCTTATAGCAAACCCGAGTGAATATAATTTATTTTTCTCGTAAGTGGAGATCATATAATGAATTATATTGTGTGATTCTATATAAGAGTGTGGATAAAGAAGATACGTTATCAAGGGGTTGTTGGCCTTAAAAATTAAGATCTTAAAAGGACACTTTTGACTAAAAGTATTTTTCCCATACAAAAGCCTCATATAGCATTTTGGGTAGGAAATCATCCATTTTAAGATGAATAAACTATCACTCATAAGGCTAATTTAATACAAGAGATAGTAGTGCTTCAACTTAAGACTGTGTACAAATTCTACTCTCTTTTTGTTATAATACCCCACCTTCCCTGTCAAGGATAACAGTAGCCAGATTTTCAGCTGATGATCTGCCCTTCCCAGACATCAGGCCTCCTACGCAGAGAATGCATTTCTAACCACCAGGCATGAAGGATGAGAGAACTGCTTCCAGTAATGTCAGTGCGGCACCTGACATTTTGGGCTGAATAATTATTTGTTGTGAGAGGCTGTCATGAGCGCTGTAGGATATTTACATTGTAGGATTATTTGTGGGTAGCCTTTCTGGCCTATACTCACAAGATGCCCGTAACACACACTGGTTCCCTTTTCCCCTATGTATCACCAACACTGTGACAACCAAAAATGTCTCCTGACATTTCCAAAGATTTCCTGGGGGCAAAATCATCCCCAGCTAAGGACTGCTGAGTTAGCAGGTGCTTACAACCTTTGGGCCATACTGGATCGGACCAGCCATGGGTATGTGGCCCAAATCAGGTACACAAGGCCAATGACATGTGGGACTGTGACTTCTATGTGAGCAATTCAGAAAGCCATGTATTTTCCACTGTATTGACTGTGCTCCTGGAAACTGAATGTGTTGGGGAACACCATAGAGAGCCTGATGATGGTGATGATGCTCGAGTCCTGCCAGGATCAAATTCTGTTCAGATCCAAATCTATATTTTAATTACATGTAGCGATAAATTTCCCTTCTACTTTCTCTCTTATTTATGTCGTAACTATGCTATGCCCTGACAATTTTTTGGATGATTTTCAGGGATTTGCAACTTACAAAGTGTTTTTCTGGATAACTGCCCTAAACACAATACAACATATAACATTTTCTGTCTTGTCATATACTTAAAGTGCAAGAAGAAAATAATTCAGAATCTCAAATGGTTGAGCCTTTTAAATGAAAACTTCAGTATGCCCAGTGTTTGGGGCCTCTAGCAGGGTTATTCAAACCAAAGGCAGCTCCTTTTGGAACAACATATGATTGTTTTGAATTCCAGTATTTACTTTTCTGGCCCAGTAACAACAACAGCAACAACAACAAAACGCACCAAATTTACTTATTCTCTTAAAAGGCATTGCTCCATTTAAAATATTAGAGTTGCATAAGGATGTCTTAGGTTGACACTGTTCCTTACTGTTGCCCTACTTCAACTTTTGAGGCTTAGGCCACCTACAACTGTGACTTTCCTTTAGAAATCATTAAAGTATATTCTCTGGTTAAAACCCCTGAATGATATTATAACAATAGGAATGTAATATGAGAAGTAAATACTTCTTATTCTAGCAAAAAGGGAGGATTTAAGAAAAAAAATATGCCAAGAGAAGCTTAGTCTTACCTATAACCTTAAGTTCAGCACTGGAATAGATGAGCCCATGTTTGTTTTCTGCTATGCACTGGAACATGCCAGAATCAGTCACATTTAGGTTTGATATTGTAAGGGCACCATTTTCTATCTGTATTCTCTCCTAGGTGATAACAAAAATGTCTTGCATATAAATGTATACATCATTTGAAAAGAAAAATGAAAACCACTATTATTTCAGTCATACACAAACCTCCTTCATTTTTCCTCAGAGGATTGTGCAATCTGACTTGAAATTTTAACTTTTCCTTATTTAAAAATTTGTGACTGATTTAACATAACAGCCACACAGTTGTAATACTAATAAACACCCTTCAGTCCAAATGTCTATTGGTAAAATAAATAACAAAGAAAGAGGTACAATATTGCAGCCATTTTATTTTTCCCCGTGGCTAAAGTTGCAGACTTTAAAAAATGTATCATGTTTCCATGCCGTCAACTGGAAAGGTTTTCACCATTTTTTTAATCACACAAATCAAACACATTATAAATTCTGTGCATTAAAAAGAGTTCCGGGAAACACATTTATTAAGGGTTTTTAGGTAGTATGACAGGTTATATATAGAAATTGGAAGGAATATAATTGACATAGTACACAATTTTTTAAAAGAACAAAAATTACATGGCTTAAGAAAGAAAGTGATTGAGAAAATAAGTATGCATGTAAGAAGGTAACCACATAACAATTATTCTCCAGAGGCCATACCAGGTTGTCAGACAGGGAAAAGCAAATTATATTCCATGTTTGATCGAAGTAAGGCCTTCCCTAATTTCAAAAGCAAAAAACAAAACAAAACAAAAGAAACAAACAAAAAAACTATACCATAGTTAGACTAAATTCACAAAATCACCTTTTTCCCAATGATATTCAATGTTGAAAATATTTTCTTCTTGGCAGATTGGGTACTTGATTTTATATTTTATCCCCTTTGACACTTCTTTTTTTAAAAATTTTTTGTTTTCAAAGTTTATTTATTTTTGGGACAGAGAGAGACAGAGCATGAACGGGGGAGGGGCAGAGAGAGAGGGAGACACAGAATCGGAAACAGGCTCCAGGCTCTGAGTCATCAGCCCAGAGCCTGACGCGGGGCTCGAACTCACGGACCGCGAGATCATGACCCGGCTGAAGTCGGACGCTTAACCGACTGCGCCACCCAGGCGCCCCAGAACCCTTTGGCACTTCTTAAGGTGTGAATGAATGCTTGCAAACTCGAGTCTACTTTGGCACTAGGTACGAGGAAGGCATTTATTTAATGTCAAATGAAGAGAGGGAGGATTAACCGGGCTCATTACCTTACCTCGAGCACAAGGGCTTCTCCATTTTTCAACCATCGGTAGGAAGGTTTGGGCTTACCACTTGCCCGGCATTCCCAAAAAAGACTGTCCTCCACTGCTATTTCTACATCTCTTATGAGCTGAACCCAATGAGGCTTTGCTGCAATGAAAGAAAAAAAAATCAGACCACCCAGCAAGTAAAAAATAAATGCTTTACACAAATGGATATAAACACTGTGAGCAACGGATTAATGTGAGCATAGTGGCTAAAATTACATTTAATTCCCTATTTACTAAGTGGATATGGGAAATGTTTCTAGATTTGAGGATGGATGATGC
The DNA here is from genome assembly GCF_022837055.1 of Prionailurus viverrinus. NCBI lineage: Eukaryota > Metazoa > Chordata > Mammalia > Carnivora > Felidae > Prionailurus > Prionailurus viverrinus. The sequence goes on from NC_062562.1 coordinate 40,896,138, forward strand.
AATCTGTCACTTCCTAAGCCAAACTCATTATGTTTTCTCTGTTTTCAAAATTCTGGGCACCGTATTCTATTTCCTCAGATGGGTTATTAGCAGTAGATGGTAATGCAGGTACACAAAACATACTCCTTTCCAAGTGCATTTGTGAATCATGAGGTCACAATTGATGACAACTTAATACATGAATGACAGCAGATACTAGTCTTAATTATACACTAAGAATTAACATCCGTAGAAGAGAAACTTCTATAGCTGAGGAAAAAAATACGTTCTTCAAATTAGAAATAACTTTTAATTAAATACAAACCGATGAACATCTTATGAACCTCTGTGTGAATTAAAATGAAAGCAGGGAAAGATGGATAAATCGGTTCAATTTGAATCATATGACTTATTATGAAAAAGAAGGAGCTCGTGCAACCTTAAATTATGTATGCAAATCAGCAGCATCAAATGGATTTATCATTTTCTGTTACATTTTAGAAGATATTTGGAAAATTCTCTCTACAGATGAAAGCAACATACCAGTTAAAACTAAAGCCTCTCAATATACACAATCTATTCAGCCAAGTCTCAGTTTGCATCTTAGACCCAAAACTGGGAGGTGAGATGTCTTACTGGTTTCACATTGCATTATGTATGTGATGTCTACAATGTGATTCACATGTGCATTCTCCATATGGAGAAACAGTGTATCTATTTCTATTTAATTGTAACCATGGGAAGATTTGTCTTTGTATTTGTATCTCATAAAATTGCTTTTTTTTAATCAAAGAAATTGAAATGAAAATACAGCTATTTAGCTCTTAGAGAAAACATACTGGTCTGCATTTTACCTTATTAATATTATTATTATTATTATTATTATTAAATAAATGACTTTCCCAGTCTGAAGTGTAGTTCAGTGCAAAATCACTTCACTCTATTTATACTAAAGCATATTTTTCTTCTTTCAGGAATTACAAGCATTTTTTGGGATAAGACCACAAAGAGACTCACACATGAGCCCTTGACTGAGATTCAAGTTTCTAGCAAAAAAACTGCACTGGCTTCTCAATACTACTGTTCTTCTTCTCCAAATGGGAGGATAATTTGCTGGACTGAAGCCAATTTTGAGATTACAACTGCCATGTTAATGGTGATTTCCCCCCTTATTCTATCATATTAAATCCAAATATTCTATCCGGCCATTTTTTACGTGAAATATTAGAGTGGATAACCAGAGAACTTCATGGCACGGATTGAATACACTACTCTTAAGCCAGAAGTGTAGAGTAACTTTCATCAAACACCCCATCTCATTAATTTCTGATATATTTCTTAGGAATATATCGTATTACCTACCCAATGGACTACAGCAGGATTCTACCTTCTCTAGTCAGTAGAGTGGATGATGTTTGTTGTCTGGTGTGCATCTATTTCCTCCTTTCTTTATTTATAAAATAACCCCCATTTCTCACTGAACTATCCTCTCTTCCATTGCCTCACACTGTCCATAAAATTCAGGAATATCTGACCATATTCCCTGTTCCAAACAGAGGCCCTTAAGTTGTTTTAAGCCAATTCTCCTTGCTAAGGATTGGTTGAGGAATGAACTTTCGGGCAATGAGATTTGAAACCAGATTTGCACAATGTTCTGGAGACAGTAAGGATGAACAAGATTGATGCTGTGGTTACTGCGGGCAAACACTGTGTGACTATACTGGAGAGCAACATGCAGAGAAAGGGAAAAGACAGAGAAGAGCAGAAACAAATCATAGAGAAACTGACCAAGGGCCTGATTATATGGTACATGAATACTAGCTTAGCTTTGGATTTCTTGCCCCATGAGGCATATAATTGTTTATTTAGGTAGGGCTGCTGTTCCAGATAGCTCAAACATTGCTGCTGAAACATTACGACAGTTGGAATATTCGAGTTTTCTTTTTTTTTAATGTTTATTTATTTATTGTGTGTGTGTGTGTGTGTGTGTGTGTGTGTGTGTGAGAGAGAGAGAGAGAGAGAGAGAGAGAGAGAGAGAGAGAGAGAGAGGAAGGGCAGAGAGAGAGAGAGAGAGAGGGAGAGAGTGAATCCCAAGCAGGTTCCCTGCTGTCAGCACAGAGCCCCTTGTGGGACTCAAACTCATGAACCAGGAGATCACGACCTAAGCTGAAACCAAGAGTCAGATGCTCAACTGACTGAGCCACGCAGGTGTTCTGATTTTGTGTTTTCTTGTAATGGTCACCTCTTACCCTGGGTCAGGTAATGGTTTCTCAGAAAGGAGTAAGTAAGCTTCTCCTTTGAAGCTCTCTTCTATGAGAAAAAAGGACTTTCTGTGAGTGATCTGTACAGCCCCATGGCTTAAGTGTTCACCAACCCACCTTTACATCATCCCACCAGCATGTAGACCTTGACACCTGGGTAACATTAACTTGGTCCTGTGCATTCTAATCTAATCACATAACAAGAGTTACAACACAGAATGACTCAGAATATTAAACCAGGCCTCCATGTTGTTTCTGACAGATCCCAAAATGTTAAAATGGTTGAAGAGGTGTCAGTCTACTCAGAGACAATGCAAATTTTTCTGAGGGAGGTCAGAAAAAGCCCTCTAATTTTAATATTTGTCTTTGCAAACATTTTCCTCCCTGAAACATTTACGTGTATAGCCTGTTTCCATTGCCACTTTCTAAGATAAAAAGAATACAATGCAATTTGCCTTTCACACAAGTGGTCAATTCCCACTAGTTTTACCATGTTTCTGATGATTAAATTCAAGTATATATTCATTGAGCATACATCTTTACATAAATTACATAAACTACAGGACATTTTATAAAATCATATATTTATACTTTCTAAATCATGCTTTCATCAAAAAAACCTAATGTATTTTGTAATAAAAAAGATTTGAAAACAAATTTTGGAAAAAAAAGATAATTTAATTTTCCTACCAACAGACTCTAAATTAAGATAATGCTATAATCCTTTCCTTACCCCAACCAAACAGTATATCAAATAAATGTCATTATGAATTAAAGGCGGCAAACAGCACAGTTACATTATTGGAAGGGATAGGAAAACACTGAAGAACTCAAGAGTCTGAGTTCATGTGGTTTGTCAAATGCAGTAATTGCAAGTTTTCACCATCAACAGTTTCTTTCTCCTTAGTGAAGATCAGAAAGAAAGATACAAAATCACATTTTCTAGGGGAGAGGACAGATACAGAGGAGATCGCTCCTTGCTATGATTCAATGCATGAAACATTACTCATAGAAAAAAAGGATAATATTTCACTACTGTAGGAATCATTTTAAAATGCAAAAAGAAGACAATCACGCTTCTGATTTCACGGCAAAATGTTACTGTTTTTAATTCCTCCTATGACAAATATTTATCGCCATTTAACAAAATGCAGGACTGAACAAGTGGACATTGGGATTCTGCCATAATTTCCCACCGCCCAACAACATTTGAGAGAACAAAAGCTAAAAATCCAATTAGCCCAAAGTAGAACCTCACCATAATAAGTGAGACGCCCTCTGGCGACATTTCTTCCTCGTGAATTCTCAGCAACGCATTCATAGGAACCGGTATCTTCCTGTTGGAAGTTGGGGATTTCAAGCACACCATTGAATTTCCTCAGTTTAATTTTACTGGAAAAGGGCAGTCCATCACTTCTCCTCCAATTAATCTGAGGTACAGGACTAAGAAGAAAATTGTCAAGTTATTTGCTATTTTATTCTTATTAAAAAAATTTTTTTTTAATGTTTGTTATTGAGAGACAGAGAGAGATAGAGCATGAGCAGGGGAGGGGCAGAGAGAGGAGACACAGAATCCCAAGGAGGCTCCAGGCTCTGAGCTGTCAGCACAGAGTCCGACGCAGGGCTCCAACTCACAAACCGTGAAATCATGACCTGAGCGGAAGTCGGACGCTTAACCAACTGAGCCACCCAGGCGCCCCATTATTTGCTACTTTAAACAGATATCTGGATGCATGTTAGGCTTGACAAAATAAAGCTTTTGTTAGGATGGAGCAAAAAGGCACCCGTTTTCAAATGCAGAACATCTCCAATTGTTAATCACATATACCTGATACAAGGCTTAATCTCAGTTGCTATTTTAATAAAATAAATTCTGCATTTTCTTGAGTTAAATCATGATTTAGAGAAAAAGCTGAACACATATCCATTGTATTAAAATACAACAAATGAACAAGCAAAAGAAAAATAACACCAATCTAGTTCATGAAATTAGGCAGGCATAGTCATTGTCTGCAAATTGCCTTTATGGTTTCAGCCTAAATTATATATGTGCATTCTCCTTATATTTTATTTTTCCTTTGCTTCTAAATGAAAGAAAATTTTAGAAAATAAATAAGGAAAAGAAGAGTCTGTCAAAAACTATCTTGATCTCTTTCAGAAAACTAATACTTCAGCACCCTGTAGTAAATGTTATAAAACTTACTTTCCAAGAGCAAAACATTCCAATTTCACAGTTGCACCTTTAGCCACTGGAAGAGTTTCTGGAAACTGCACTTCTATTTTTGGTTCATATTCACCCATCACACCTGTAAATCCACCATATAAAGTTAATAGTTTCAATGTTTCCTGTGGAACTGTCCCATTTTTCTTAAATAAAACTTTCTTTTTATCCATTTTGAACCAGTTTCTCTAATGATTTAAATTACCCACTAGCCATTCATTAGGAACTTTTAAAAGCAGAGCTAAGTGGGCCAAACACACAACATTATTAAACATCAGGGACCTTGGATTCCATGATTCATAAATTACCGTTTACAGAGTGGTTCCGAGAAAGCCATTATGCTTTTTACCTTGTATAAAATGGGAGGCTTTTTTATTCTGTATTTAATCTGGACATTTCTGGTCAAACTGAAATATACAATGTATTATGACTTCTTGAAATATCCTAAGGAGCAAAAATTATGGGAGGGAATTTACTTAATGGTACCCTGGTAGCAAAGAAACCAATCTTAAACTTCTTAAATGGCACCCTGGAGACAAGAAACAGTAACTTCATAAATGAGAAAGGTCAAATTCAATTATAACTGACTGGAAAGAAATGTTTAGGTAATATGTGGTCATGACATTGTGCTGTATCAGATATGGTTTTGTGTAAGTGGGGCAGTTACACAGGGTTACAAATCTGATTCCTCTAAATCTCATGTGTTCCCTTGAAACAGCCATGAAGGGGTAGAGAAAACACATTTATTTTCTTTTCAGCTTTACTAAGGTATGATTAGCAAACAGAGATTATATATATTTAGGCTGCATGTACAACCTGATATTTTTTACTATGTACAATGTGATGATTTAATATACATATACATTGTTAAATGATTATCTCAAATCAAGTTAACACATCTAGCACCTCACACAGATACCATTTTTAATTTCTTAATATTCTGTGGTGACAACACCTCAGGTCTACTCTTGTAGCAGATTTCAAGAATACAATACAGTATTATTAACTATCATCACTATGCTGCTGGTGGCAGGGAAATGGGGAGAGGTTCATCAAAGAGAATGGACTTTTAGTTACAAAATGAATATGTTTTGGGAATCTAGTGCATATTTTTTTTTAAATTAAGAGATGCTTTATATACTATAAAAATACATCCAGAGCTTAAAGAAGCTCACGGTGGCCAAAATCGGGACAGGTGACTTCATGACAATGTAACCTGAACCTAGGCTGAGAAAAACCTCAAGCTTAGTTGAATGCTCTCCCGTCACCATCTTGAAATTCCTAATAATTTCTGAACACTGGGTCCATCATATTTATTTTGCACTGGTCCTCGAAAACAATAAAGCTGGTCCTGGGTAAGGATTAGGTACAGGGACCTATGGTCAATGAAATGATCTTTCTTCATCACTGTACTCATATTTTTTGTTCAGCGCAAAGCGAAATAATTCTTCATGGTATACTTTTCACTTTTTCCCATTTTTTTTTGCTCGGATTCACAATATTTACATTTAGAATTGCACACCTTGAAATATTTCCTACCGTCAGAACGTAGCACCAAAGGAGTTGGGGAGCCCAGCACTCTGGTGTTCGTCACCGTACTGGTCACCACACACGTGTAATTACCCACATCGGATGGCTCGACCTTGGCAATATACAGGTGGCCTGTTTCTTGAGAGACAAATCTCCGGCTATCTTCTTCAACAAATGATGGATATTCATTGAAGATCCAAGCATATGATAGTTCTTATAAAATTTTTGGAGAAAAGAAATCCCATCATTAAGGCAAGTTTTCCACAGTATACTAAAAATATGTACACAAAACCACCTCTATGACAAAGTAATGGTGAGTGGTTCTATCGCAGGTCATGAAGAGAGACATTTCTGTGAACTGATTCTGCAGTCAGTCTGCATTACAGTGGAGGACAGTGCTGATTAGCATCCTTGCAGAAGCAATATTACTACCATCATCATTATCGCTACTCCAGACACCTCCTGACAAGTTTCTCTGGTTTCAGTCCTTCTCCTTTTTAATTTGTATCTCCACACCGCATATTCTATGATCTTTCAAATTTACCAACCTCATCATGTCAGTTTGTGATATAACACTTACCTGCAATTCCCTGGAGCTCCTGGGAACAATGCCACATTTCTTAACCTGAATAAGAGACTCCGCATGGTTAAGCCCCTGCTTCAAGTCTGAGCCCTGGGTCTTGGCACCTGCTGTTCTGAGAGCCTGCAGTATCCTTGTTCTCTGTCCACTCTTTGTCCTCCCCCCTTTTAACACTAAACCCCATTCTCCCACAACAACTTCCACATGGTTTTCAAAGGTTGGTGCCAAACATAAGGAACCACCTCTACAGAGAAGCCTTCCTTCATCCTTGTCTCATGGTAGGTTCTCCTTGATAGAGCAACGCTAAGTTTCTATCAGTTAAAACACTTACTGCTGTATATGTAATGGTCTATTTACGTAACCACCCTCCCACCACTGGGTAAACACTGATGTCAACTCTTATCCTGACTGCCCACCCCCGCCCAATTACCAAAATGAAACATCCAGAGACACTTAATAGTCCTCAATAAACATTTATTGAGTTAATTAAGGATACAATTATGCTCCTATCTCCTCTGTAAAGTCTAATATGAGAGTTTTCTTGACTTTTAGGGTCAAGGTAAACCAACTTTCTCCCAAGAAACTAATGTTTTTTACTCTGTGATAATGAGGGTAAGTAATATGATGCTGCATTGTTCTAGATGCCCATATTTTTCACAGGCAAGTTGTTACTTAAGCACAGTTACGGCAGTTGACTTCTTTGATTCCTTCTTTCCATGGTCCTATCATTTTTTATGATTTTATCAACATTATTGCAGTGGTTCATTATTGCAATGTCTTTTCAAAAGAATTTTCTGAAAACATGTAATCAAAATCAATTTAGTGAATAACGAGTTCAAAATACATTCAAGGCATAATTCCGGGATGAAGGATCTTTGCATTTTGTAGAAAGGGACACTAAGTCCGTTTACAAATAACAATGAGATAATGTAAAAGGGCTGGGTGAGAGTTACTCTGGCTTTCAGAGGAAGAAGAGGTGACAGTCTCTCATGACTGAAGAAGAGGTCTTCAAGGACACAACGATATTCTGACAGCAGGGATAAAAGCACTCCAAATGAAGTGAGGAGCATGTGAAAAGCAAGTCGGGGAGAGATCATGGTAAATACCTGGTGGAAATGAGACACAAGTGACTCTCTTCTGCCTTCAAAGGAAATGCAAATATTTCATGATTCCAAAGGTTAGCAAATCAATGGCATATCATGCACATGTTAAGAAACACTGATTTTTAACCTTGAATCGATCTTCACATCATGCTGTATCATTTCAGTAGAGTGTTTCATAAAATTCCAAACAGTCATGTGATAGGTTGTGAACCTTAGGTTGTTTGTCAGACTTTGAAAAAAAAAATGGGTCTCAAACATCCACTCCACAGTTGGCCTCATGCCTACATCGATAGTGCTTTTTCTCTTACAATAGTACTAAATAGGGGCGCCGGGTGGCTCAGTCTGTTGAGCTTCCGGCTTGGGCTCAGGTCATGATCTCACGGTTCATGAGATCGAGCCCCACATGGGGCTCTGTGCTGACAGCTCAGAGCCTGGAGCCTGCTTCGGATTCTGTGTCCCCCTCTCTCTCTGCCCCACCCCTGCTTGTGCTCTGTGTCTGTCTTTCAAAAATGAATAAACATAAAAAAATTAAAAAACAACAACAATAGTACTAAATAAAGCATAGAGCTGGAGAATGCTGGTCAGGTTGGCTGAATCAGTTCTGCAATTGCTGAAATTGACTGCTGTGGAAGCCTTACTTCTTTAGGCTCTTCCTACTACTCTAAGCATCTACCACCCCATAATCCTTTAACCCCTGTAACATCACCTCATTTAAAGAAGACAAAGCCATCTCCTCTGCTTTTCAAAGTGTTCTACTCATGAAATTCATAGAATTGTCCCTCTGCCTTTTATTTCTTATTTAAATATGGCCCTTGTATCCAGGGAGTGCGAAACTTCCACTGCTCCCCAACATAATAGACCTCAGCTTGGTATTAAGGACAAGAAGTCAACCTTGTTAAACCAGTTTCTACTAAAGTAAGAATGGTTGGTGGAAAGAACTCAGATTTAGAGTTGGAAAACCGAAAATCATGTAAATTCATATAAGAAATATTATGTAGCAAGGAGAATATATGATCAGTAACCAGATGCAAAATTTGGAACAACTCTAACATATGTAATTTTGACTGAAATGTTACAAGGCTACACTTGTATTATTTCTTTTAATCCCAAATCATTATCATTGACTTCAATACTGTACTATTAATATACTGAATACAGATATTGTGGTGTGATCTAGCAACAAATGACAGAAGAGAAGAAAGTCAAAATCAAAATCATTTGAAGGCTGTTCCCAAAATGAGCAAGGAGAGTTGAGGGGTGGATTGTGGTGAACATGGAGGTGTCCCACTTAGGTCTCACCTCAGGAGAACTTACTGCAGGAAACACAATTAACTGGTGGTAACCACCCACCGGCACAAGAGTGCGGGGGCTACTTCCAACTAACTGATGAACTCCACTGTGCTGATGCTTGCCCATTCCGCCCCCACCCCCCTGCTCCCCGCCCTGGTACCAAATGTCCCCAAAGGCAACTCTGGTTGGAGATGCCCCATCAGATAATGGCCACACTGTTCTCAGAGCTGTGAGGCAGTCTGGCTTTCTTCCTATGTGACTTGTCTTTTCCTCTCTTTGCTCACAGATATTGGACTTGACTCTCCCTTCCACCAATTTCTGCTCCCTCCCTGTTTATCCTCCACAGGCATTTCCTCCAGATTTTTTTTAATAACAAGTTTGATCCTCTAATCCCACCTTGGGGTTTGCTTCTCAGAAGACTTGAATGTACATGGTGTTGCCGAAACGGAGTAACAGACTCTCCTCTGTATTACCAATTGCCCCTTCCTTTAGACCTGAAGGAAATAGCCTCTTTAACTGACTTTCCTTTTCAATAACTGTCTAAGACCTTCAGGCTCTTCAAATTTACAAACTGACGTAACTGATTCTTAGTAACTACCCTCCAGACAAGCCCAGATAAATCAGCATCCCAGAGGAGAACACTGTAAGCCCATCCTGAGACCTCACCAAATAGAGAAGAAACTGTAGAACCTTCATCTCCTGAGCAGAAATCTTAAACTATCATTCTTAATTTGAGAATCCCATGGAGAAAAGCTGCTGTTTTGTGGAAATAAGTACTCCTGTATTCTCCTTTGAGAATTTGTATCATCAGGCAAATGTGAGGGTCTATCTTCGACTGGCATACTAGTAGCTCTTGAGCTACAAATGCTTTATATTTGTAAACCATCACCAAACGGACATCATGTATGTGATCTTCACATGGTCACATGGACAATATGCGCTCTGTATATTATACACTATAGAAAAATATTTTAATTTAATTTTATTGTTGAATTTTTTTTGGTTTATTCATTTTTGAGAGAGAGGGGACAGGGGCAGGGAGAGAGGGAGACACGGAAACCTAAGCAGGCTCCATGCTCTGAGCTGTCAGCAGAGAACTCGACACGGGGGCTCAAACCCACAAACCATGAGCTCATGACCTGAGCCGAAGTTGGACACAACCCACTGAGCCATCCAGTGGCCCCTAGAAAGCCATTTTAAATACTTGTCAACAATATTTCCTCCTTCTTCACATTCTAAAGTCACAGTATGTATACTTTTCAATTAAAAGTGCAATAATATAGCCTACATATTGGAATACAATACAAGGTAACCAGAATAAATTAATGGTCTTCCTCCACTATTTCTCCCAGATACATACTCAGAAAATCAAGAATAAAAACAATCTTTGGTGAACAGCACAAAACTCTAACTGTAAGGTTGTGAGCTGGGATAAACGGGAGAAACGGGAAAGTGGGAAGAAGAGCCACTCAAGGTATGGAAGAGGTTGTACTGGAAATCACTTGTGAGACTCAGGCAGGTAACCTAGAAGTGAACGGCCAAAGGGTGGATGAGACCTTTAAAGATACGCTTACCAGAGGGTTTGGGACTAACAATGGCAAGATGGGCAGAATAATGCCGCCCAGAATATGTTAACACCCGAATCCATGAAATCTTGAATGTGTTACTTGACATGGTTAGAGGAACAGTGCAGGTGTGACTAAATTAAGGACACTGAGATGAGAATGTTATCTTGGATTATCAGGGGTGGGGAGAATGTAATCACTAGAGTCCTTGTAAGAGGGAAGCAGCAGGGTCAGAGAAGAGGAACTATGGCCTCAGAAGCAGGGGTCTTACCCAGAGAGAGCTATTTGAGGATGCTGCTATGCTCTTGATCTGAAGATGGAAGAAGTAGCCACGAGTCAAGGAAAACAGGTGGCTTCCAGAAGCTGGAAAAGGCAAGGCAATGGATTCTCCCCCCAGAACCTTCAGAGCCTTCAGCAGCCCTGTCGACATCTGGCACCTGATTGTAGCTCAGTGACACCTGTATTGGTATTGGACTTGTTGTGACTTACAGAACTGTAAGACAGTAAATCTGTGGTGTTTTAAGTCACTGCATTTGTGTAATTCGTCACACGAGCAACAGGAAACTAACAGAAATAACGATCATAGCTAACAAAGAGGTGTTTATTAAGTCCAGGTGCAGTGCTATGTGGTAGACACAAAACTTCCAAAGAAAAACAAATGATCAGAGACAAAAAAGTGGAGAAATCCTGGCCTGAGAAGGCCTAAGGAAGAATCGTATGTTATACAAAATGATTGTAAGACCAATACAATGGCAGGGGTGGGGTGTTCCAAAAGAGACAGCAAACCACAACCACCCCAAAACAAAAGAATTCGTGTTCGGTTGTTTTATATAAAGATTCAGACCCTTAACAACTCATGGAAAGAAATCAAATCTGGGCTTAATATGGAATACAGTGTCATGACAGGCACAGCAGAACTTTGGAGGACCTACCCACCTTTCTTTATAGACTTACTTATTGAGATGGAATGATACATAACCTTTATCTCCTAGCGAGAAGATCTGCACAATTTCATTTATTGCCTGCATAACTGTGTTAAAATATATGGCATCACTCTGATTGAAAACATTAGAGAATTATGTGATTTACTGCATTCTGAATAAAGTAAAAAAAAAATACCTGCTGTAATACTATGAGAGTTTACTTATCATAAAAATCTGCATTTGCAATAAAGATTAATTGTACACTGCAAAGTAAAATATATATCAAATCAGCATTCTTCGGGGATTTTTCAACATCATTTTATGTATGATGATAAATACAAAGCTACACTAAAAATGATAATTTTATATACTCAAATGAACTAGATTTTACAAAACCTTTCACAACCTGTGGTGTAAATCACAAACACATTATGCTCAAACTACTTGGCCTCTGGGCTTCCTATTAACAATGCTACTTTAATATTAGGTATGTGAACTATTTTTTAGAAGAGAGAAAAGAGATTTTGCCAATCAGAGCCATAAATTAAGATAATGAAGTCCTGAAACTGCTTTCTAAAAAAGTAGTATGTGATGAATGACATCGCTCCTCCAGCCATATTCTTTCCCAGGTCACTTAAATATAAGGCCAGTCAATTTAGCAGGAAATATGTCACTCTAGTGTTTACCTGGAGATACATTAATATACATACTACTGACATTTAAGGGTTTATTTCTAGTTCCATTATGAAATTCTATTATGAGGGAGATTTAATCCTTTGTATGGGGATTTTCAAGAAGAAGTTGTCAAACAAAATTGCAGTTGAACAAAATTGTAAAAGTAACTTTGGCTATTTTCTCTGGTGCCAACTGGGAAGTTTGACCTACTTAAAATAAGGCATATTAAAAAAAAGGTTGTGGGAACTTGATGGCTGTTAGTCAAGATTTTTATCATGATTCATACAACTCGGATGGAAATTTTGCTATGGAGCTTAGAGATATCACCCACTGATGGAGGGTCTGAGAGAGTACATATTCAAAGATCTAAAGCCATGTAGAAAACTGAAGATAATATAAGGTTCAAAGAAGAAAACATCAATAGTAAGGACTGAAAAAAATCTGTACCCTTAAAGCAGAAGGTATCTATGGACATTTCCAACATTTCAGTGTGTTGTCTTTCAAAAGCTGTTTTGTAAGTTGTTGTTTGAGGGTATACTTTCTTGCTTAGCCGGTAAATGTCTGCCTCATCCATTGTGATTTAGGGTACTAATAAATGTGACTTGTGAGGGTCCTCAGATAAAGAGAACAATGATCAGGGAAGAAAACAAAAACTAAAAATGACATTCCTTTATCCTTTCTTACTTCTGGGCTGAATCTTGTCCAGGAGTCAGCAAAGTATAGCTAGGGGGTCAAATCTAACCTGCTGCCTGCTTTGTCAACTAAATATTTTGGAACAGACTTGCACCCATCCAATTCTTATCATCTGTGGCTGCTTTTATGCTTACAGAAGCAAAGCTGAGTAGCTGCAACAGAGACTATACAGCTCATAAAGACTAAAATACTTATCTGACTCAACTTTTAAGAAAAAGTTTGCTGACCTGTTCTAGGTCAGTGTTAGCCTGAGACCAAGTTATGAGTTTGGTGATCTTTACCTGACTTACTTTACTTTTACTCCTCTTTTCCTTATGAGGCTGTCATATGTCCTAAGTACACGAAGCTTCACAAAGCATAGGCTAGTCTCCTAAATCTTCTATGCCTGTCTCTCTTGCTTTAGCCTGCTGCCTTTTGGGAGCACGCATGAGTCATTTCCATTGCAGAAATGGAAATAATGCAGTTTCCTGATGTGCTCTGTGACCAGCATTTTGTGGACCACCATTTTCCTTAAGAAACAGAAATATTTTCAGCAGGCACTTGCATCTTCCATCATATCAAGACTCCACAAGGCTCTGTCTTCATTTTTCAAAGGTGTTCATTTATTTTTCAGAGAGAGAAAGAGAGCGTGAGAGGGGGAGAAGCAGAGGGAGGGAGACAGAGGACTTGAAGCGGGCTCTGTGCTGACAGCAGAGAGCTCAGTGCGGGGCTTGAACTCACAAACAGTGAGATCATGACCTGAGCGGAAGTCGGATGCTTAACCGACTGTGCCACCCAGGTGCCCTTCTGTCTTCATTTTTAATGCTTCCACCAGGGTAGCTCTTCTAACACGTGCCTCCGTCACTTTCCCGGTACTATGGTTGCTAAAGCTGATGTGGTGTTAAAGTGAAGTTCTTTCCTCCATATCTGTTGATGCAGAAATGGAGAGAGCCCTCGAGAGGCCATTCCTTATTTTTGCTTGGATGCATACATTCTTCCTTTTTCTCATGAAGAACTTTTTAAATTTTCCCCAAAGAACCAACACTCTCCCAACCTTAATTCATGTTGTTTCAGTGGACAGACCCTACCCTTGTTTCCTTGTTCCAAGGATATCTCAGGATGAGGATGTGCAAGGTGGGGGCCAAATTTAGTGACACTCAAACTCTAATGTCCAGCAATGATTTAGGGGAACCAAGGAGCGAAAACACTGGCAAGACATTTACTGACCTTCTTCCTTTGGCCAAGGTGCTAAGGAAGCATGGCATTGTTAAAGAAAGGACTTTAAATTTTCCTAAGAAAATTTCCTGACCTAATCAGGATGGGTCAGTTACGGTAATGTTTCATGACGACAGGACAATCCTCTCATGTCACAGACACATCTACAGTCACTGCAACCCCTTGGTTGTATGTGGACTTTCTGCTAGAGTGATGGACCTTGAGTAGAAACCCCCCAAATGACAGAGTCAGATCCTAAGATAAGAGAGACTTTGGGAATATAATGCATTTCTTTTCTGATACCTTGTTCCTATTATAAAAAAATACGCTTTTCAAAGGAGTTCAAGACTCAGAAAATGTTAGAAAGCAAAATTAAGAATAGCTCAAAACTCAAATGCTGCGGATGACTACAAGTTTCATCGCCAAGACCTGCCTGTGCAGCTAAAAAGAAAATGCTTTGTAATTGCACATTTTGCACAATGCCACGCTTGATGCAATGTGTATGCATTAAATATATGCCAAGTTCCTCTCGCCAGGTTTGTACCTTCCTCATCACTTACACTGAATAATGGACAATTTTTATGACTTCAGTGACAGTAAATAACATTTTCCTTTTAAGTGCAGTCCAGGAGATGCTAAAGAATCCTATAGCTCATGGGAGTGCTAATTGGAGCCAATTATAATTTGATTGACCTGCCTTGCTATTAAAATGATATGCAAAATTTACACTGCCCTTGCAAAATGGTAATTTCCTAGTACAAGCTAACTACAGGAAGCCCACCCATTAACGAATCCAAAGGTGGTGCTTTTGGGTTACAATTCCCACATCAACTCTCAGAAGCTAATTCCAGAGAGGGGCCTCACTGGGTTGCAAATGATACAAAAGAACTCTATGGATGAGGAAAAGGTGCAATAAAAATAACTGAAATAATTAAGGACTAGTGAATAAAGTAGCAGCATCACAGTAACTGTCCATTCCTCATTAGGTCTCATTTTCTTTTATTCTTTCTTTAAGGAATGTCATGGGGACTTGATATTTCTCTTCTTGCCATGCTGGTGATTTTTTTTTATAGCAGAATAAAATGTCCACTTTCACTAGTAAATAGAATGTGGTTATTAGCGGAAGATGAAGTCATCCTGCCAAACCACAGGGGGCTTCTTACCAGGGACAATAAATGAGTCCTTGGGAAGCTGGAGAAATTAATCTCTCTCTCTGTCTCTCTCTCTCTCTCTCTCTCTCTCTCTGTCTCTCTCTGTCTCTCTGTCTCTCTCTCTCTCACACACACACACACACACACACACACACACACACACACACACACAGAGTACCACTACTTGCCATTAGTAGCACATTGAACTGCTCATCCAAATAGTTTAATACTATTAAAAAAACTTGTCTTAAAATGGATCTTTACTCTCTCTGATTTGTAACGTTTCAGAATAATAGATTTTAAATAGCAGTAGCTTTGTTATAAACTTCTGAAATAGTACAAAGTCACATGATTTTTAAAAATGACTATTTAAATGTTTAATTATGCCAGGATATGTGATTATGCCTGGATATCCAAAATAAACTTGACAACAAAAAACAATGTCCCCCTCCCCCCACCATCAATGATCAAAAGTAATTCTCAGCCTTCACATCTGTAGGGCTCTATAAATGCCAATTCCTTTGGGCTCTAAAGGATGTGCTCAGATTTCAGCATCAGGTTCAAGTCAAATACAAATAACAGTTTGCAGGCTTTGAAAAAAATAATAGGAGTTTGGAAAGTAGCATTTGTACTACCTCATGTTCCCTCACTTGTCACACTAACTTATAAATACACGTTTACACATGCATTTCTTCTCTGCCTCCATAGTGTTTCTAGTCCTTGCCTACGTGGCTATGCACATATATCCAGGGAAAAATCTATCACGTTATCAACTCTGTAAGAATGTCTTTCAAAGCCTGAAAAAAATTGTTACAGCTTTCGCTATGATTTAATAATTTACTGATGTTAGAAAGAAATAAACATAAAGAAATAAAAGGTTATTGCTCAAATGCTTTAGTTAAAATTCTCATTTGTGTATTAATGTTTGACTTTTTTAGAAATCACCTCTCTGATCTTTCTCTGTAAACATTTACTATGTTGACCAATTGGCTTATTTATCAAATCCTGAATATCGTTATCTTATACTCGATCCCTTTTCATTAACTGTTTTCTCTTTACAGTAAACCCAAGTCAGTGCAAAGAATAATTTCTGGTCAATGAAAGATCAATACTTAAAGAAGTATATGAATGCCCCTAATTTAGGGACTCTTTCACAACTTACACTATCCAGGTACAGGGAACAGTAAGGGGTAAAAGTTAGAAAGAAAATAATATATTGCTCTCATTCTACCCATACTCTATCATTATAAGCTCCTCAAAATGATGGCTGTTTAATATGTGAGACTGTCTATATTAGATAAAGAACTTTTGATTGAATATTAATTTCTAGTAGTAGATTTACCCTTGCTACTTCAGTACGTTTTCCTTATCCCCATTTTATTTTTCAACTTCCCAGCTACCTGTTTACAAATGTCACATTTAACTAATAGATGTGCATTGTATTGGTCAATGAATACAGAGATGTAAGAATAAATGAATAGCAAACTGATGTAGAGTATGTCAAAGGCAGCATTTTTAATATACTATATTCCAGGGCTATGCAGCTCTTACATTTCTGTATCTAAGGCTAATGGATTAATGACCTTTCTTATTTTTTTAATGTTTATTTCATTTTGAGACAGAGAGCACAAGCTGGGGAGGTGCAGAGAGAGATGGGGACAGAGGATCTGAGGCAGGTTCTGCGCTGACAGCAGAGAGTCTGATATGGGGCTTGAACTCAGGAACTGTGAGATCATGACCTGAGTTGAAGTCGTATGCTCAACGGACTGAGCCACCCAGGTGCACCGATTAATGATCCTTCTATTCACTCTTTTTTTTAATTTAATTTTACTTTTTTTTTATTAAAAAAAATTTTTTTTCAACGTTTTTATTTATTTTTGGGACAGAGAGAGACAGAGCATGGACGGGGGAGGGGCAGAGAGAGAGGGAGACACAGAATCGGAAACAGGCTCCAGGCTCTGAGCCATCAGCCCAGAGCCCGATGCGGGGCTCGAACTCACGGACCGCGAGATCGTGACCTGGCTGAAGTCGGACGCTTAACCGACTGCGCCACCCAGGCGCCCCGATCCTTCTATTCACTCTTAAGAGGACCACTAGGATTCTAATCAGGATCTTGTTCTAATATAAAGATATTGAATGAATATTGGCTTCGTTGTGATTTTCACAACTGTAGAATAGGAATCCACTGAGGCAAATCGTTTTAAAAATGCATCCTAATTACACTTAAAATTAGTAACTGAGCTCATTTGTACCTCATGCGTAAGGTTACAAAGCTCATGCCATAAACCTCAGTTGGTAAAACCAACCACCTCAAATATTTAATATAATCTAAGTATATGGTTCTATTGACAGTTGTTCCTAAAATGCAGTCAAGTTTATGAAGTTTACTACTTCATCTCTTTCTTTTTACATTTTTCAAATAAGAAACAAATTATAACAGAAGTTGTAAGAGCACTGGCTCTTCCATTATTTTTCTTTCTTTCCTTCTTCTGCTTTTCGATTTTCTTTCCTTCCTTCCTTCCTCCCTCCCTCCCTTTCTTTCTTTCCTTCTTTTGCTTTTCAGTTTTTTCTTTCTTCCTTCCTTCCTTCCTTCCTTCCTTCCTTCCTTCCTTCCTTCCTTTTTTCCCCAAATGTATTTATCTAAAACAATACAAAGAAATGCAAAGTAACCACCTGCTCCCTCTTTCTGACGTTTTTGTACAAAGCACTTCTGGTAAAAGGAGACAGGTTTCCTGGTGAAGAAAAACCAGCAATCATGTAAGTGCTCTTCAGCCAACATGAGAAGCTTTTCTTTCCAAGAAGTAAATATGCACATCTACAGTATAAGAATATTAGACCCTGTCTTGGTCACAGTCAAAGATAACTTATACAGGAATGTTAAAATGTGTGACACAAATGTTGGCTGATCCTCTTTACACTGAAGGTATACTGAACTTTATTCCTTCCTCTCTAATTCAATATTGTATCTTCTTTTTAAATTTATTTTTAACTCTTTTATTTAAAAAAAATTAATGTTTATTTATTTTGGGGAGAGAGAACATGAGCAGGGGAGGGGCAGAGACAGAGGGAGACACAGAATCTATAGCAGGAGCAGGCTCCGAGGGAGGTGTCAGCACAGAGCCTCACATGGGGTTTGAACTCAGGAGACTTGAGATCATGACCTGAGCCAAAGTCGGACACTTAACCGACTGAGCCAACCAGGTGCCCCTATATCTTCTATTTTACTCTCCCTAAAAATACTGTGATTTTACTTTCTAAAAAAATTCATGTTGAACAAGTTGTCGTGCTGATTTACCCCTGATTATTTTGATTCTTTTCCCTTACTATTACCTGAGGTGATATAAATGTCTCTTTGCCAGTTCTGTTTCAGCAGTCAATAGTCTGAGTGAAAGCAATGCATTTATTTTAGTTACCCTGTGGAACTCTAGTTCTCTGTTCTAGACACTTTCTGTCTTTGTTTGAGACCATATGTTGTTAAGGCTCTGGGAATTACTGAAATTGTTCATATTTATTTTATACCATATTTAAAATTTTTTTAATTTAAAAAAATTTTTAATGTTTATTTATTTTTGAGAGAGAGACAGAGAGACAGAGAGAGAGAGAGAGAGAGAGAGAGAGAGAGAAAGAGACAGAGCATGAGTGGGGGAGGGGCACAGAGAGAAGGAGACACAGAATCTGAAACAGACTCTAGGCTCTGAGCTGTCAGCACAGAGCCTGACGCGGGGCTCGAACTCACGAACTGTGAGATCATGACCTGAGCTGAAGTCGGACACTTAACTGACTGAGCCACCCAGGTGCCCCTATTTCATATTTTTTAAAAGTTTATTTATTTTGAAAGAGAAAGAGAGAGTGCGTGTGCACACACATGAATGGGGGAGAGGCAGAGAGAGAGGGAGAGAGAGTCCCAATCGGGCTCCACATCCAGCTCAGAGCCAGATGTGGGGCTCAATCCCATGACCCTGGGATCCTTACCTGAGCCAAAATCAAGAGTCGGACGCTCAACCGACTGAGCCAACCACGCACCCCTGTTTTATGCCACATTTAATTTCAATTGCATATCTTTTGGAAAATTTATGAGCATGCTCTTTTCTTTCATCTCTTTATTTTATTAATTCAATTAGTTGACCTTCCACTGGCATGAAATGAGGGCTTTTCTAGCTTCCAATTTGAATGTGTCACATCAAAGAGTATTTAGCATGCCAGGTTTTGTATCAAGCAACCTTGTGGCTATATTCTATTTCTGTCACTCATAGACACTTATCATACTTGGGCTCTGATAAAAAAAAATAAATTGTATTGCTTTTCTTTAGAGAAAGATTTTCAAATTCCAGTTAGAGAATCCGTTTTTGTACCATTTGTTCACCAGAGAAAATGTAAGAAGGTAGCGAGAATATTCTTAGCCATAAGGATTTGATTATCAGTCCCGTAGGGTACCTGATGATGGCGGCAGGTAGACAGGACATGGAAACTGTTCTGTGGTACTCCAAATTTCCTTTCAGGCTCTGACATATGAAGATACAAAGGAACACTTCTCTACTGCTTAACAAGGAGAAACGGCAAAGACCATGTGGATAACAGAAACTCAAGGAGAGCATAAAGTACTGTTTAAGGACACAACAGTGCTTGACCAAGCTTTCTCTCTGATTGTAAAAACAACTTGAAATAAGCTTTTTGGGATATCCTTGGAAGTAAGGATTTCTGTGTTGCAGTCATGGGATTTGAGGTTTAGACATTACTGTGTCCATTCTTGGTATGTGCCTTTGATAAATTATCTTAAACTCTCTAGTCTCACATTCTTGTTCCTCAAAAAGGAAAGGGTTGCATGGAATTGGTTTGGTTGCCATTCTGTGGGATATGGATCCTCTGGAAACTGCAGAATTACCGTAAGATTAGACAATCCATATGCCTGCTATACTTGATGGGGAGACTGAACAAATTATACGTTACATAACATATACACAGGTCCTATTACTTAAAATGTGTGGGCTATACTGTGACTGAAAAAATGTATATTCAGTTAAAAAGTGTTAATGAATTCATTAGGGCTTTTGTATATCATGTATTTTCTCTCTCAAAAATACAAACGCAAGAAAAACAGCTAAGTTGAAAACTTGGATACTGATACTGATTTTAACACTAGATACTGATAACACCTTTACATGTCAGCTTATTTAATCCTCACAAAACTCTATGAGGCAAATATTCTCATCCTGTTTTACACAGATGAGGCAACCAAGGCAGTTAGGGAAGTCCCAAGTTATAATAAAGTTCGAAGGATGTGAATCCTGGCAGTGTGGAACAGAGCCTAAAGCACTACACAGGACTGTCTTCCTGTTCTATCTTTTCAATCATGTGAGTGATAGTAGCGTCTCGACAGTTCAAATGAATCCATCAATTCAAAAGGATTGGGGAGTAATGCTGTTTATGATCCCTTCTATCCCTTAAAATACTAAATCTCCTCTATAAGTCTAATTTCTACATAATACGGTCTACGGTATTGTTTAAAAACAAGAGTCAATGGCAAACAGACAAAGCAAAACCAAGTAATAGCTATGAGAGAAACAAACAAACAAACAAACAAACATGACTAGGATCCATTCCTGGTTCTGGTACTTCCAGTGATGAAACACCCGGAAAATTTCCTTTCCTCTGTATGCCTCAGTTCTCTTTTTTGCAAAATAAAGATAACAGTACCTATTCCGTAGGTTTGGTGTGTAGGTTAAATAAAATACAAAGTACTTACAGGCATGCATGACAAATAATGAGTTGCCAATAAATGTTTGTGGTTATTGTCACTGTTTTTGGTGCTGTTTTGGTCCTCTTTGACCAAGGGTCAAAACTTTGTAGGTTGGAACCCTACAAAGAAGTTAAATATGCAAATGTCTGGCATTGTAAAGAAAGCAGAGATGCAGGGCTGAATAACAAGGGCTCAGAAGTGAACCAGCTGACCTTGATGCAAGGAGAGAAGATTGGATTTTCCCTGGCAGAATTAGGGAGCAGACCAAGCCAAATGGAAGAGCTTAGAATGCTGGTAGGGAGGCCATGGCAAATATCTGTCAGTTTCTCTGCTTTCTTGATGGTGAGAAGCTCTAAAATGATGGTGCGCATGTATATTTGACCCCTATGACCAACTAGGTTGAGTGGTGGGTCTTGCTTTTTAATAGTGTTTTAGTACACTTTTAGGAGATACTGAGGCATATACTACTGGATAGATAGAAACTATTACATATAAAAAGAGAAGGGGAACATGGCAAGAATAAACTTTCTTCAGAACAGCTGACAGAACCAGAGACAGAAGAATAAAATAATTAGAATAATTGGGATCAAAATGTTTTTTTAAGAGAAAACGTAAGCTAGTGTAAGTGTTCTGAAAAAGTTACCTGGTCTCATGTGAGTCAAAAGCCAAAAGGACCAAGCTTTGATTCTGAAAATATGCAAAATGCAGGCATGAGAAAACACAGCATCCTTTCCGCTAAATTAATCAGATGAACTACCTTTGTAGCCAAAGCAGGTTTCTCAGTATAGGTGAACCAGGGAACGTTGCTCCACAGGGCACTGGAAGCTATCAATGATGTGGAGTCCTATTTCTAACATGCTTTTGGAAATATTTCCAAATGGGAACAATCATTTCTAAATGTCAGTTCACGGTCTCTAATCTTAAATAATGGAAATATCTCGTCACATCCCTATGAGGATATCAAGAGCTTGCTTTGACTTTAAAACCAGAAAAGCTGTTAATTAAAACCTCATCTCCGTGCCATTGTTTTGGGTGATACGCAGATATTAAATGAATATGAGAGGAAGTCCCCATTCTACTTCACTCTTGAACCTTAATGAAAACACAGTGACACAGGTAGGAAAAGAAACAATTTATATTTTACATTTTAACATCATCCATAGAAAATGAGATCCTGGTAATCAAAATGTTCTCTCCTTTTCCTTGATTGATGGATTCTCATTCTGTGGCGACAGGGGGAATGTTTAACAGTGAAAGATCAGCTCAGAGCAGCTCTGCTGGCTGCTGCAAGAGTCGGGATGGTCTACTACAAGCTCTCTGAGTAGCCAGGGATTAGCCCGGCTCAGTGCCTCAATGGTTTCTGATAAAAACCAATTCCCTGACTTAAAATTACCTCAGTATTTCTCAAAAGGTGGGCCCGTAAGAGATAGTAAAACAAATAAGTTAATATTGACAACTTAAAAAGTGACATGAGGGGCGCCTGGGTGGCGCAGTCGGTTAAGCGTCCGACTTCAGCCAGGTCATGATCTCGCGGTCCGTGAGTTCGAGCCCCGCGTCAGGCTCTGGGCTGATGGCTCGGAGCCTGGAGCCTGTTTCCGATTCTGTGTCTCCCTCTCTCTCTGCTCCTCCCCCGTCCATACTCTGTCTCTCTCTGTCCCAAAAATAAATAAACGTTGAAAAAAAAATTTTTTTTAAAATAAATAAAAAAATAAAAAGTGACATGAATTTAAATAAAAGTCTACATTGGAAATATTTATTGAGAACCTGATAGATAAGACGTTTACTGGGTAGACAAACATCTTTTTAAATATTAATTCCATAATTCCTATAATAAGAATACACTTCATCTGAGTGGCTGTCACATCACAAATTTTAGAATTTAAAGTATTTTAATGTTTATTTATTTTTGAGAGAGAGAGACAGAGACAGATCATGAGCAGGGGAGGGTGAGAGGGGAGGGAGACAGGATCCGAAGCAGGCTCCAGGCTCTGAGCTGTCAGCACAGAGCACATGGCGGGGCTCGAACCCACAGACCACAAGATTATGACCCAAGCGAAACTCTGAGCTAAATTCAGACGCTTAAATGACTGAGCCACGCAGTTGCTCCGAGAATTTCAAGTATTTTAAACATGACTGAAAAACTCAGGGCAAGAAAAATTAGAGCATACGCCTACTTGGTGTTCGTAACTTTAGAAAAAGAAAAGAAATGAAGATACGTAGAAAAGAGATTTTAGAATCTGGTAATATATTTATTTTTAATAAAAACTTTCCGGGGCGCCTGGGTGGCGCAGTCAGTTAAGCGTCCGACTTCAGCCAGGTCACGATCTCGCGGTCCGTGAGTTCGAGCCCCGCGTCAGGCTCTGGGCTGATGGCTCAGAGCCTGGAGCCTGTTTCCGATTCTGTGTCTCCCTCTCTCTCTGCCCCTCCCCCGTTCATGCTCTGGGTCTCTCTGTCCCAAAAATAAATAAACGTTGAAAAAAAAATTAAAAAAAAAAAACTTTCCTACCAAAAAAGCTATAAAATAAATGCTAATATTTATATTTATTTTGACAAATATTTCCCGATAAGTTACATTTTAAGGGGCAGCTAGAATTCTTTAGATACACAATATATTCTAACCATTTGTCTTCACAGGATATCTCACAAAATTGCCTAGAGACACAGAGGCAAGAGAAAATCAACTAGCCTTTACAACCTCAACAAAGAAAGCACTCTTGTAGTCCTGCCACACGCAGTCCCAGGTAAAATCAGGAAAATAAGATTCTGAAAGTATTCCACCTTGCACATACATATTTAGAGGACAAACTATCCCACCTGACTTTCTTTTCAAAAATCTCTTATGTTAGTTACCAAGTTTTCATGTGACTACTGAAGCTAATTCCCACTATTTTCCATATTAGAAATCAATGTATACTATGTTGACATTTGTCCCAAACACGGATTAAATGTTCGGTTTGTATTCACACCGTCAGCATGCAGCTCCAACTGATATCATTTCCAAGTTACTGACAGAGGAAATGAAAGTATAAAAAATATAATTTTAATTATTAAAATTGTTAACCTTTATCTCTCAAATATTATATGCTAGATATTTATAGGCAAACTTTCTGGAATTGCATTGGCTTTTATATTCGTAGAAAGGCTAACTCACCCCGACAGTGTCACTGATTTAAGTCTGGACTACTTTTGGAAATTATTTTAACACACTGCTCAGGAAGGCCTAGGTTTCTAGTTACACGAGAAAATGTGGAATGAGAAGAATATGTCTGCCTCACAAAATCTACTTCAAAAAACATTTTATGTAAACAAACATGATAAATAAAATGACTCACAAAAGGGTCATGGCCAATGTTTTGTGCCTTATGCTAAGCTCTGAAAAGTCTGACACGTACTGAGTATTTTATAATAATAATAACAGCAGTGGGGCGCCTGGGTGGCGCAGTCGGTTAAGCGTCCGGTTAAGCGTCCGACTTCAGCCAGGTCACGATCTCGCGGTCCGTGAGTTCGAGCCCCGCGTCAGGCTCTGGGCTGATGGCTCAGAGCCTGGAGCCTGCTTCCAATTCTGTGTCTCCCTCTCTCTCTGCCCCTCCCCCGTTCATGCTCTGTCTCTCTCTGTCCCAAAAATAAATAAACGTTGAAAAAAAAATTAAAAAAAAAAATAATAACAGCAGAAATAGTCACAGTAGTGGTGACAGTAGCTATTACTTAATGAGAAATGACTGTGTGCCACGTATTCTGTCATACTGATCTCTTCTTTAATGTTCATACCACTCCATGAGGTAGGAGTCATTATTCCCATTTTACAGATGAGAATATTGAGGCCCGTCAAGGTTAAAGAAGATCTCACAAATAGTAAGTCAGGCCAGGAAGGTTGGAACTCAGCTGACTGCTAAGCCCCAGCTCTGAGTAGCGAGTAGTTGTGCACTCACTAACTCACACTTCCATCAATCTTCCCTCTCTCTTTAAGCCCTATTCCATATGCCCAGATAAAAGAGAAAAATTGAAGGCCTAAACTTCAGATCACAAGCCTAACGACTTGGAAGAGAGCCGTATTATTCTCTGTGCACTAAATAATGAGTTTCTGAAAGATGTAATTAAGATTCTCAGGAACAAGCATGATAATAACTTGTAGGAGTCAACACTACACCTTTGCCTTTTTTCAGCTCTTTTTTCTCAAACTCATCCCCTGTTCACAGATTAACCTCACCTCTCGCTGCAGCGAAATGGTACAGGGAACTGTAGGCAATGGTCTTCAAAAAGTACTCTGCCAACTATTAAGAACAAAAGTGTCATTTGTTAGTCAAGTGATCTCATTAAGGGGCATTACTCTAACCGTTGACTCAGAGCTCTAATAGAGCTGGATTCCAAATCCTGCAGAATTTGACCTGGGTGGGACCAAGGCCCAGAATGCTGGCTTTTGTTAAAGGGTATGACTAAATAGAAAGGAAATGTGAAACAGCCCTAACAGTGTGCCGTTTTATACTTTATCTTGCTGCTGAGAGCCTGCTCTTTCTGAAGAAAAGGCTATTTCGTGACAGAATAATTGGTTCTGATTCCACAGCTCTCTATGTCAATGTGCTTCCTTCCATGAGGCCCTAGAAAGCTTTGAGTTGCATGGGAAATAGAAGAAAATCAAATGGACTCAACCCATTTGGAAGCTCCACAGCACAGTCCCAAAACAAAGTTAGGCACAGTAAACAAAGCAAAAGTCACAAAAGGAAAGGTGTGCTTGGCGGGGGGCACTGCTCATGATTAATATCAAGAGCAAACCAGCCACAGCCTGCCACGCAAACCCGGTCAGCGCAGTGTCTTTCCCAGTCAGCAGTATCCACCCACCTACATGTTCTACATACATAGCACGGGGCCCAGCGCAAATCACACCGTTATAAAGGGAGTAATGGAATAACAATAAAAGTCAGATTTAGCAGTGTTCAGACAAATGGGTAAATGTAACTGAGCAATCAAAACTATAATGCAAAGGTTAATTTAGGCAAAAAGGTAGAATTATAAAGGCACTATGCACTCGGAAAGTATTTCCCGTTACATTTATTAGCTTCTCCACTAGTACTCTATTTATTGAAGTCTAATAAGAACCCATTCCTGGTCATGAATTACCGGAGATATGTCTTACTAGAGGAATTAAACACGTAACAGCCTCTAGTATGAATGAAGGTGTTTTAATAACTTGGAGTTTGGCAGCCCGATAAAACATTATGATCATCTTGAGATTTACACTAAAGTTAGCAGCCCTGCTTAATGGGAACAGGCTCCACGTGAATCATCTGTGCTTTCCCTAACCACATGCTTCCTCCTTGGGACAATACTGTTTCAGATTACAGAAGATAGGAAGTACTCTCCTATCATAAAGACATAAAACTGCCAAGACTGTGAACACTCTATAAATAGTAAATATGTGTTTCCTGGGTTTAGAGACCATGAGCTGATCTGAATCTACTGCCCATCAGCTATTCTCATCTGCTAAATGGAGACAGTAACATCTCTGACTTTTACGGAGTTGTTTTGAATAGCTAAATAATCTCAGTGGCATATACTGAATGCTCAATAAACATTAGCTATTGTTATATTTATTAATTTGCACTCTCATACTTATCTTAAATAACACACTGCCTTTTAATTTCTGTGAGCACTGTTATGTAAGTTTCCTCATGTAAGAAGTAGAGATAGGCCCTGGAATGACAAAGGAGGTATGAGAAGGAATGGAAGAAGAGAGGAAGAGGGAATAAGAGGGAGGAGGGAAAGAAGGACAGAGAATCCAAACCAGGGTCTGGAAATGTTGAGTATTTAACTGAGGCAGGAGAATAAAGGGCATTACTCCAACAGAAAGGGATCATGCTTAGGTAAATGAAGGTTACTGATGGAGTAAATTGGAGGCAACAAGGTAAGGGAAGAATGCCCAGGGTTCTCCTATCTCTACTCACACTTCCTCCCTACCTCCTCTCCCTGTTTTCTTCCTTTTCCTTCTTCCCTCCCTTCCTCCCTCCATACCTCCTTCCTTCCTTCCCTCTTTTCCTTCTTCCTTCCTTCCTTCTTTCCTCAGTAATCACTAAATCCTTCGAATATAACAAAAGTATATTCTACAAAAACTCAATATCAAAAAGCCAAAAGATCAGATATTAGGTACAGAGGAAACTACATAACTGAACAAGACAAGTTATGTAGGACAAGTGAGTTATGCAGGAACAAACAAGTTAGAGGAATTCTCTGTTCTCAGGGAGCTTGTATGTTACTAGTGAGATGGAGGGCTTTAAGGAACAAATACATAAATACGTATCAGAAAGTATCAAATGATGTTAGTGGTTATGAAAAGAATGTTAGGAGGCTGATGCCATAGAAATGAACTCAAGAGAACTGCTTTGGGCAGGGTAGACAAGAATAGGGTTCATTTAACTCTGAGTTGAGGTTAGCATTCATATGTAGAGTGTTCCATTTTAAGTATACAGCTTGGTGAGTATATAAGTATGTATCTGTGCAAATAGCACTCAAAGTCCAGAACATTCTCAGAAATTTGGTTTATTTTTTTCATAAGTGATATTGTGTTATATATTTAATTCTGTCAGTTAAAAAAATATTTTAATGTTTATTTTTGAGAGAAAGAGAGAGAGAAAGAGAGAGAAAGTGGGGGAGGTGCAGAGAGAGAGGGAGACAGAATCTGAAGCAGATTCCAGGCCTCGAGATGTCAGCACAGATCCCGATGCAGGGTCTGAACTCATGAACTGCAAGATCATGACATGAGCTGGAAATGGAAGCTTAACCAACTGATCTACCCAGGTGCCCCTAATTCTCTTAATTTTTCAGGCACCGTTTTAAGGTCTCTCCATATTATGCCTTTTACTTGTGGCTTGTAATTTCTGTTCATACCTCCCGATGGGTATCAACCACATTTTTACTGTATTTACTAACCTTCTAATCCAGTTGTGGACCCCAAGGTGGCTTCCAACATTCCAACAGGAATGAACATCCTCAGACATGAACCCTTACTGAGCGATGTGGGAATTTTTTTAAATACACGATGAGAGGAGAAAGTCAGTGTCTGGGTCTATGAGAACAGTAATCTGACTGACCAATGACAGACTGCTTTCCAGAACATACACCATGCTGTACTCCCACGAGCAGTGTGTCTTTGATTGCTGTTGTTTAGATTTGCATGCTCTGATGTCTCATAATTTTGAAAATCTTTTCGCACAATACTAAAACTTTTGATTTTCCTTCTCTTAAATCTGCTGCTCCTTCCCTTGGCACATTTCTCAAAGGGCGTGGCCATCCCTTTCTGGACAATTTGCAAGGGGTGTGTTATTAAGGAGGTAACACTTCAGCTGAGGTGTGATTAACAGGGAGGAGCAGACCTTGAAACGATCAGCAAGTTCTAGGCAGAAGGAACATGGAGAACAATGGCTTAAGGCAGGACTGAGATGGCCACATAGAGGGAACAAGCAAGAGCACCTGGCGTGGGTGGAACACAGTGGGAGAGGGGGGAAAAGGGTACAGATGAGGTCAGACAGTGAGGAAGGGCCACAAACAGTCCTGTGATTGAAAATCTGCCAGACAGTGCTGAGGTTTTCTGTTCCATTTGCAGAATTTTTAATGTTGAACCTGACCTTTTACCAGCCATCAATGAATGGAGAATGACAAGCACAATTGTAGCTGATATACCTCTGAGAGTTTAATAGTAATAAAAGTAGATCAACAATTGCGATTCAAAGCACTCAGAACATCATAAAAGTACATTCTATAAAAATCTCAATAACAAAGAGCTAAAAGATTACATATTAGGTAGAGGGGATATTGTGTAGCAGAATAAGACACATCACTGAGAGAACCCAGAAAATTGCTTTTTCCTCATGGGAAAAGCCAACAAGAATAATAATAATACACTTATTTCATTAGGCTAGTCTGTGGAGATGTTCATCTCAAATTAATATAGAAATAGGTCTAGAAGGTAAGGGATTTTAAGCTTTAAATTTAAGGACAAACTGTTTTTCTCATTTATTAAGTCAAAAACTCAAAGGGTAGTTAATAGCTATAACATGGGGGAAAAAAGCCTCCATCTGATTAGGGCAAACATTATTGAGTCTCAATAAAACATATACACTTTCCAGATGTTAATTAAGCATCTAGCATTTAGAAAATACTGTGCTTTTGGGGTACCTGGGTGGCTTAGTTGGTTATGCGTCCGACTTCCACTCAGGTCATGACCTCGTGGTCTGTGAGTTCGAGCCCCACGGTGGGTTCTGTGCCGACAGCTCAGAGCCTGGAGCCTGCTTCAGATTCTGGGTCTCCCTCTCTCTTTGCTCCTCCCCCGCCCGTGCTCTGTTTCTCTCTCTCAAAAATAATAAATAAACATTAAAAAAATTAAAAAAAAAAGAAAATAGTGTGTTTTGGAAGCAATGTGTTACAAAGCCCTTAGAGAACAGAGACAGAAGACTTATTTTTATGTTCATCTGGTATACAGCAAAATAGCAAAGGACCTATCATATGAGTGACATCAAGAGTGTACATTTTATCGAGACACACGGTGCCCAATCTCAATTCGTCTGTCTGCCTAACAGTAGAGTCATGATGTTCATCATCGTCTAAACTTTCCATGGTATGAAAGGAAGCAAGGAAAGCAAACACTGAACAAAGTATTATTTTATCTATAAACACATGAAAATTGTCAAATGTTAAAAGGAAAGTTAATCTCTCTTTTTAGTCATTTGACTTGAAAAGATGGTGAGGAGCCAGCAAAGCTACACTGAACCAAGTTTTCAGGCATCTGCAATATATGTTAAAATAACCGTCACCAACAAGAAAACCTCCGCTTTCCTTCTATTCCTCATTGGTGGCTTCTGATTTCCAATAAAGATATGATTGTAATCATTCCTTGTTACTCTGCTGTGATGAGTAATTTGATGTGCATGAAAGTGCTTTGTACTCACAGAAAAATCTGCAAATACAGGGCTCTTATTATTTCAAATAAATAAATACATGAAAAAATGTTTAATGTGCAATGAAAATGAAATATGTTAATAGAGCAATATGATAAAATGTAAATAATATAAATTGATACAATGATCAAAAATAGAATTAACGGAGTAGCCTGAAAAGTCTGCTTACATACTTGCTTGCACACATTTATAGTTTCCATTCTGTTTCCCTGCAAAGTGTTCATGTCCTTTTCTGTTTCTCCTACTAGTGACTAAGGGTCTTGGTGCCAGAACATCACCCTTATCTCTATGGCTCCGGAGTGTGGGAGGGTTAAGAAATGTGAGAATTCATGCAACTACACCCAATCATCAGCTGAGTGCAACACATAGGCTTTGGAGAACAAAAGCAAGATTTGTCTGATTCAACGAATCTATAATCATTGTGCTAAAAGCCTTCATCATTGCCTGCCATATGTTTATACCCACCTGTGTGCATGCGCGCGCACACACACACACACACACACACACACACACACACACAAACACAAACCTGGTCTCAGCCTACCTGAGGACACCTTCTCATTCCACTCTCCCAGCCTCCCATTCTACCCAGACTTGCTGGCCTTGTGCTCCCCCCAGAATTCCCAGCACTTAGCATCCTTGCCCTCGCTTTCCCTCTGCCTCCGCTGTTCACCCCACCCCCAGTCTTTCCCTGGCTGACTTCTTGTTGCCACTGAGGGCTGCCCTGGGCTGGCCTCTTTCCTGCCCATTGCCTCTAAAGCAGCCTCCCCTCCCTGTCACTGTTGCTATCCCACACTTTTATCTTCAGAGCTTTTATCATTCTCTCCCATTTTATTGCTTATTGATCTTGTTTATTTTAAAACTTGTTGCCCCTGTGCCAATGCAGTTAGAGTCTATCTCCAGGTGAGTTAGGACTCTGCTTAATTTTTTAGCCCTCAGCTTGGAACAATGAAGACTTGAATTGGACTCCCTATGAATACATATTTATAAAGCATTTATGACAGTAGCTGTCATTTAGTAAGATTTACACAAATGCTTAATCAAACAACAACACAAACAATGAAAAGCAATGAATTCAGGCCATATCCACGCTGGCTAACAGCTGCGTAACCCTGGACAAGTTATCTTCCTGTTTGAGTCTGGGTTTCCTTATTCCTAGAAATGGAATGAATACTTCTTCCTTCACTGGGTTTGTCAAGAGGAAAATGTGGAAATGAACAGAGAAGTATTTAACACGGCAGGTGTTCAAAAAATATTACTTCTTTTTCTCCACTGCTTCTAAATTTTTAAAACCATTTTAATGTGTGTTCAAATTCTTCAAATTTTGTCCTGAAAGAGTTAACTTTTGGTAAAGTGAATTGCAGTGATGTAAGGGTATTATGTGATCGGAAAGGTTTTAAGGATTGTTAGCTAAGGGTGGAACATGAGTAGTTGGTCAACCTGCCGGTGCACATGTATGCCCTCAACACAATTTGTAGGAGCCTCAATTTATTGCTTAGCACACAGCATGTGAGTGTCTTTATTATATGCCTCTCCAGCACTACACTATGAGCAGCATGAACACAACTATGGTGTTTATATTTATATCTGGTGTTTTTTTTGTTTTTGTTTTTGTTTTTGTTTTTGTTTTTGTTTTTTTTGAGAGATTGAGAGAACTAGTGTGAGCAGGGAAGGGGCAGAAGGGGTAAACAGAGAGAGAGAGAGAGAGAGAGAGAGACCCAAACAGGCTTGATGCCGACCATGAAGCCCAGGGTGGTACTTGTTCCCACAGCCTTGAGATCATGACCTGAGCTGAAATCAAGAGTCGGATGCTCAACCTACTGAGCCACCCAGGTGCCCTAGTGTTTGTATCATTTAAGCTCGGCAACAGAGTGGGTATAAAATTAACGCTTGGTTGGGGTGCCTGGGTGACTCAGTCGGTTAAGTGTCTGACCTCAGCTCAGGTCATGATCTTGCGCTTTCTGAGTTCAAGCCCATCGTCGGGCTCTGTGCTGATGCCTGGAGCCTGCTTCAGAGTCTGTGTCTTCTCCTCCCATGTTCATGCTCTGTCTCTCAGTAAGAAAATAAACGTTAAAAAAATTAAAATTAATGCTTGGTGAATTAAATGAACTAGTTACAGTGGAGGAATCTCAAATAATCATGACTAGTCTCTTTATAGCTGGTTTTATCCTACAAATAAAAAGGTTAGGCTGTTTTGGGTAGAGATTTATAACTGGGTTTTAAAATAGTTAAAAATAAATTTCTAAACAATGTCTCTAATTAAAATTTGTCAGTACGTTTTATGCAAAGAAATGATTCTGCAAATTAACATAAGGCTTTTCTGAGTTTCTCCTTCAAAGATCCCATTACTTTCCCTTTTAACTTTCCCAGTTGTTTATCTTCAAACATAAGGTGTTCCTAATAATCTCCATTTAACAGATGGGAACACTGAAGTTCAGAGCTGCTGTTAAATTGCTTTCTCAAGCAAGAGCACCAACCCAGTTGGGGTCATGATAGAAGTTTTGTATCTTCCATTACTCTTTCAATTAGAATCTGCTTCCTGGTAATTAACACATTCTCTCTAGCCTGCAAAATAATCATCCTTTGTAGAGCTCCGGTGTGGAAAATTCCTATTTGAGAAAAGACTTATTTTGGAAAGTTTTATAAGGAATTGCGATTGCAGGCCATCGTGAAAATCACTGTGCCATTTTAGGTTTAAAAGTGTAATTGTGATCAACAATTCCCTGCAACCATGGCAACACAATGTGCCCCTTTCTATTTGTTTACTTTTAAGGAATTGGAGGACTATTTAAGGATTAAGATTACCATGCATGCTGTATCAGCTGACCTTTACAAAGGATAAAATAAAAGCTCTGGGTACTCACCCTTATAAATCAGTGTTGGTGATTACTTTGGGTTACATAGGTATACATGGACATTTCAGTTCTTAGAAACTATTTATAATAATCCAGCAGTAACTATCATATTTTAAGGACTGATTTGCACACCAAAGGATATTTTAATATAGTATTTATGTTTGCATAAGTTTGTGGATCACTGTTTAATATCAGCTATGAGATCAAAGCAAAGAAGAATTCCCTTTATCTTGGGTTTCCAAGTAAGAATAAATTCATAATTTTCCCTACTTCTATTAAAAATACATTAATATTTGTATAAGAAGAGAAGGGAAGAAAAACTCAGGAGGAATAAACGTGTGACCTTGCTGAAGAAAAAAGCTTCATAACTGACAGGTTATATGTGGCTGGAGACTATGAAACCAGCTTCGTTATTAATGAAAATATCAAAAAAAAAAGCATTCTGGTTCCACTACTTAATAAGATCCAATTTAATTTACTCTTGAATCTCAATCACTACACAAGATGAGTTTTTCTTTAACTACATTTTTTTCACTGTTCATACTAAAAAAGAGATTCAAACTGTCCTTATTATAACCAAATTAGTTTTCGTAAAAGCATGTACTCAAGATAAAAGAGAGACTAGGAAAACAGTATTTACAGAGACATTTCCCCCCCCACCCCCAACTCAGCTCTCAGGCACAGTCTTTAATCCCTCTATTTGAATGTGAACACTCTGTTCATATTCCCATTCATTCTCTCCCACAGTTATCTGAAACAAACTGATTCAGGGGCCTAATTAAACATTAAAAAACAGTACTTGTTAGAACTGTTCTAAAATGTATGACACCCTTCTTTCTCTTAGTAAATTGAGCCTGAGGAACATAATTTAACTGACTGCATGAGCAGTAGGCAATATAATGTCATGTGATGTAATAACATGAGGCCCAGAGACACTCGTGCAAGACCCAGACATGCACAGCTGAACACAGTGTGCTATCTGCTTCCCGGTCTTCTCATTTGCCTCATTTTCTGCCACTCGGTGGGTCGCTCATTCTTCTGACCGTCTTCCAATACCCAAGCCTTTACAGCAACCAGCATTTTAGATCTAGTTTTAAGCACAGGCTTTGCTGGGAAGCACTATGAATGAAACCCGTCTTCCTCTAAGAATAAACTTTGCAAAAGATACAAGGTCTTTTATATTTCTTAGTCTGGAGGGTATGTTCCCCAGGAGCAGAAGCCTGGGTGCTGGGGATATGTGAGGCCCCAGGGTTTCCACGGCACATCTTCCAGGGGCATCAATTTTACCACGTGGAAATATCATAGGGTAGAAGGCAAAAACTACATGGTTCTTCAAAGTGAGATTTGAGACTTCAAAGGATTCTTGGATTTATGGTTGTTCTCCCATGGCTATGTCCCAGAACCCCTAAGGTCTATGTTTTTCTCTTCACTTCCTAGTTAAAAAAAAAGGAATACAGAAGCACTGCTTAAGGCATGGGTATCAAATTATGTCATAAATACATGAGGTTTCTAATGATCTAAGGTCTTTAATGGTAGGTCTTTTTTTTTTCCTTCATTTTAATAATAGTCCACCAAATGAAGCCTCATTTAAGCTCATAAAACTTTCAATCTTTGGAACTCATCACTTGCTACCTTGTCTTACTTAGAGCCATGCCTTTTTCTCCTTCTGTATCTCAAAATCTTCTCCTTCTAATTCACAGAGAGGCCTCCTACACCACATTGCCTTAGATAAGTAGGTAGTAAATAACATTTTAAGCATGCCAATAGGTATGTGGCACTTGTTTATTGAGTGTATGCTACCTACTAAGCATGAGCTTTGGCTCTAAAAATACAGAACTAAAAAATTAAGCAGAGTCCTAACTCACCTGGAGATAGACTCTAACTGCATTGGCACAGGGGCAACAAGTTTTAAAATAAACAAGATCAATAAGCAATAAAATGGGAGAGAATGATAAAAGCTCTGAAGATAAAAGTGTGGGATAGCAACAGTGACAGGGAGGGGAGGCTGCTTTAGAGGCAATGGGCAGGAAAGAGGCCAGCCCAGGGCAGCCCTCAGTGGCAACAAGAAGTCAGCCAGGGAAAGACTGGGGGTGGGGTGAACAGCGGAGGCAGAGGGAAAGCGAGGGCAAGGATGCTAAGTGCTGGGAATTCTGGGGGGAGCACAAGGCCAGCAAGTCTGGGTAGAATGGGAGGCTGGGAGAGTGGAATGAGAAGGTGTCCTCAGGTCGGCTGAGACCATGTATTTTGGACCTTGTGGGCAGCATAAGGAATTTGGACTTGACTTTGTCTGTGTTAAGCACCTGCTGACGTGCCTTAAGTAAGGGAGTTAACATGACTGAATCTGCATTTTAAAGCAGTAACTGGCTATTGTGTGCACAATGAGAGAGACTAGAATAGAAAGAGGCCAAGAGGAGACTCCTCCAGTGACAGAGACTGGCAGTTTCAACCAGATTTGGTGAAATACCAACCTCACGATCTTGTTGAGTGTAACTGGTCGAAGAATATGAAATGTAAGGGAAAGAGAAGCATATGGCATGCTTACCATGCATTCCCTCATGGACTCCTCCTAAGAACTTATGGAGTTAGGAGGGCAATGATCCTCCCTCTTGCAAGGTCACAAAGTGCTAGGTGGGTAAGTCAGGATTGAAACAACAATTTGGAAACTGGTTTATAATGGAAATTGGTCACTTCAGAAACTCCAGTTTTCAGCTGGAAGGTGACACAGCCCTAAAAGACTGAAGGTCTCATCCATTCATGGCCTGACCTGGTGTTTGACTTCTTTCTACCCCAGACTGCAAAGCTGTTTGTGCTCAGTATTTTAAATTTTCAGTTGTTTTCTGTTCAAGAGTATAGACCCATAAAAATGTTATAGGCAACAGAAGTGTGTTCAATGTGATAATGCAACCAAACAGAACTTCCTGGGCTTTGAGAAATATTCTGACCTTCTTATTTTTGTCATTACACCCATTCATATAGGGAGTTGATTCTGATTCTCTTCTAGTTCGTTTTCTCTTTTCTCTCTTGTTGTTAGGTTTATTGATATTCCATGTTCTGCTTCCTTAAGGCTTACTTAACCAGGAAACTTCTGTTTATCATGAAAAACCATCTTTTACAAGCCTTCTCCTCCTTGATGTCTTCCTACTTCCAAATTCATAATACTTTTCATCCACTTGGCTCTTATGGGCTTTACCGTTCTCTGAATTTTCTTACTTAGGCCCACATCTGACAACCCCTCATACACATCACGAACTTTCTGAGTTAACTTTCCGATAGAACCCTCTCCCCTAGTACACTCACTTTGAAAAGAGCAGGCACAAAATAAATATATACAAAATAAACGATCACCTAAATAACTAGGCTAAATTTATCTCTATGATGAGTTCATTCCATTTCAGAGAAGATGCCAAGGGATCAGGAATTTTCTTTTTTAATTCAATGTGGGCGAAAGGGAATGGACAATCATTTGTTATTTCATCGAGTACTGTTACTTGTTTACAAGCCTTTCAGAGATGCTAGAGATGTTGTGCACATGAAACACATAAAAGGAAAGGAAGATGGCTAAGTCTTCTCAATGTCTATTCCTCTGGTTTATCTAACTGGGGGAACTTGAACGTAATAAATCATTTCCATGCCTGTCTCTCTTTGATTACAACCCGACTTCTTCCTCCCAACTGAAACTTAAGTCTGTTTCCTCTTGAGAGAAACGTAAAAAAGACTTTTCTCTTAGAACTCAACATGTTCTTAAAATAACCCAGGACACAGACTACTATAGTGAAAAGGGTTAGTTATCAGGAAACTTGAGATTTAACATGGCATGGCCATATACCATGTGATTTTGTTCAGATCAATTGACCTACAGAGGTCTCAGTTTCCTCATCTGTAAAATAAAGAAATTAAAGTAGATTTTTCTACAGTATGTTTTATGGCTAGCACACTAGGGAAAAATACTGACATGTTTACAAAACATTGTAGTTTGCTCTGGAGCTATTGTTTTGTTGTTGCTGTTGTTGTTGTTATCTTACGTGTGTATTTTATCTGTAGGGACATTTTAGAGTAAGAAAAGAAGTGAAAAAAAGATGGATTAGACAAGAATGGTTCATATTCCAACTATAGAGGTTGTATTAACAGTCCTTACTACTTGTGCTTTTGAAAAATTCAAACACAAAAAACCTTTCACAATAACCCAAATTGCAGACTAAATGTTACAGTCAAAGATACTCATCATAGAATTATAATAGCAAAAGTACAAACAACTTAAATGACTCAGATAATGAGAAATGAAGGTCTAGTTTCTTAACATGATAAAGAGTATCTATGAGAACAGCAGAAAGTAGTACTCTTAGTGATACACAAGTAATGGGATTCTCTTCACATATACTTAAAAAATAGCTCTTGTCACGGTATCTTGTGGGATCACAGGAGCATCACCTGAGAATCCTAACATAATGTCCAGAAAATTTGAACATATTAAATATGAAAAGCTATGTAGTCTTCTTGTATACTAACCACAGTCTTTAGAAAAATTATATGTAAATGGCTAGACAACACAATTTAAAAAGATATGTGTAGTTTATGTAGAAAAGAACACTGAAAAAACTATGTGACTTTAATGCTGAAGATATATACCATATTTATGAATGTAAAGTCTCAACAGTATAAACATATCAGCTTTCCCAAAGTAATATGCAAATATCAAATAACTAATTAAAATCTTAACAAGTTTTTGAATGTGATGATTTTGATGCACATTTAGAAGAATGAGTATATTTAAAAGACAGTATTTTTTCTTTTTTGGCAAAACAAGTTGTATAATAGAGGAACATACCCTGCAAATTATTAAAACATTATGAACTGTAGCATTTAAAATATTGTAATGATGCTGTAGGAAGTGAATATCAGAATAAATAATTAAAAAATTGATCTATGCATGTACATATGTATATAGGTATGAATCTATCTATCTATCTATTTATTTATTTGGAAATTTACCTATTTATTCTGAGAGAAAGAAAAAGTATGAGCAGGGGAGGGGCAGAGAGAGAGGGAGAGAGAGAATTCAAAGCAGGCTCCATGCTGTCAGCGCAAAGCCTGACACAGGGCTTGATCCCACAAACTGTGAGATCACAGCCTGAGCTGAAATCAAGAGTTGGGCCCTTAACTGACAGAGCCACTCAGGCACCCCTCTATATGATATTTTTAAATGATTGGGGTGACATTTCAAAGAAGTGGTGGAAACAGTGGATTATCCACTGGCAAGTGCTGGGATAAATGGGTATCCATTTAACAAAAATGATGTCAGATCTCAATCTTACACATTATACCAAATTTTGGATGGGTGGAAATGAGAATTTTAAAATACATAAAGACACTAAAAGAAAAATACAGATGAACAAATTTGTCATATGCAGACTTTATGAAGAATGAAAATCATATGTAAGACTGAAAATCATATATAAATCAAAGAGATTTAACTATAAAAATTTTTAATAAAGTAAAAAGGCAAAATAAGCAAACAAATATGAAGTCTACTAAACATAATAAAAGGTGACAGATTAGGAAAAAATGTGCCAAAAATGACAAACAAAATTCTAATCATCTTAAAATATAAGGAATGATTTAAAGACATTATTTTTATAGTTACAGTTATTTCTTTTCACAAAAAGACTTTGTAAGGTATTTATAAGAACATAGGGAAATGCTTATGCTATAACATTAATAGAAAAAATACAGTTTCTCAATTATGAAAAAATATGTGTAAGAAAAAAAATAGGACTGAGTAAACAGACCAAAATGATGGCTATCTTGCAGCGTGGTAATATGAGTAATTTTTACCTTTGTGATTTAAACCGACTAAATTTTCTAAATGCTCTGTAATACGTATCATTGCTTTTATCATCTGGAAGAAAAAAATCCCTGTGAACTAGTTTTTTAAAAGTATCTTCAAGGGAAAGTCTTGTACATTTTGAAATCTTAGTTTTTGTATGTTCTTTAGTTTAACTATATGCAGTGGAGACTATATGCCAATAAACACCTCCTTTCCCCATGTGAGTAATTTTCCTTCATCCAGTTTTCTTTCTTAGCAAATCTATAATTTGGCCAAAAGGAAAAGAAACCATGTGGATACTGGTGTGTATGCGCAAAGGAAATAAATCGCTAAAATAAAATGGCTACATTATTTCTCATTGCTAAGAATTCTTTTGTTTCTGCCAGAGGAGAAGAGCAATAAAGAAAAGAGAGATAGGAGAATTTTAGCAGTGAACATGTTCTTATTTAATTTTTTGAGGGCCAAAAATGACAATTCTATGTTGGTTGTTACAGGGTATCTTGAAAATCTCTCAAAGATATAAAAGAAAAATAAAAGTTCTGGTGCTAAGCAGCATGTTCTCACTGTAAATCTGAAGACTTACAGAATGATCTGGCAGAATTGAAAGGGTCCTTCATTTGTCCCTTGCAAATGAACACTGAACTCTCCTTTAAATTGTCGTATTAAACTGGATTTTTTAATTTTTTCCCAGGTACTACTCAAGATAAAGCAAAGTGAAACTTTAGAAAAACAGTGAACTGAAGATGCATATACTCTGTGGGTGGTAGAAAAATCTTTAGTGAGAAAACATGAAGGTGTGGGTAAAATACAGGGATGCTAAACGTTCTAAGAAGGTGACCCAGAATTTTCTGCACCCACAGAAGTTTTTAAAATAGTTCTGTCTGGAATATAGTGGTAAATAAATACTTGATGGTAAAATGTAACAGCATACTGCATTCATTAAAAGGTATGTCAATTTGATAAAGTATAATACCTTGCTGATGTTCAAAGCAATCCTACTGCCACTCCTATAAGAACAGGAAATGTATAACTATATGCATACATAACAGGTTCTCCAGTGGTGGTAGTTGTGAGCTACATGATGAGTCTCTAGTTAACCTTTCTTTGACCCGATATTTTCCAATTTAGCCAGAATGGCCCAGGCAATCATTGGCTTCCTGCAGTTGGCTTATAACTTGGAGTAGGAACAACAACGATGTTTGAACAAATTCTGCTCCCCTGTGGGAGGCAGAAAACTTCAAGCTAATGTGCTTCAAAGGAAATTAATTTCCCACTGGTCTTGCAACTTTGTGTTCTATAAATCCCTGGATTTAAGACTAGGAATATTTCTGATGTGCTTTTGAAAATCTGATCGAACTAGTGTTTAAGAAAAGGAAAACAAAATGGTCCAGAACACAATGCTATAGGCCTTTAATAAAAGGTTTGCACTGAGTAAATCTTATCCCTGGATTATCTCCCTACCATAGCAACTGGGGTTCATTTTTAAAAGGTATTACAAAAATAAGAAAGGCAAGAAAAGGGTACGCCCAGGAGGCAGTACATGTTTTAATTCTTTCAATTACACTTGGATTTGGAAGTTGTTCCTGTCCTTGGAGGGGACATAACTGAGGCATGAAACTGGCTTGCAATTTGAATCTCTTTTGATGCATTTCCAACTGGGCCAGATTGCTGGAGCCATTCTCAAAAATATGTACCCACTCTGCAATTCCTAGTAGATATCATGCAGAACCTTTGTAAATTCACTTGTAATTCTCTGGAGAAATGTCTCCAATTACCATGTGGAAACTTGTAGGCCTTCCTCAGGGCACTTACCCTGCAATGGAGGCTCTTAATTCTGTGATTCCAAAACAATTTTCATATAATTCAACTCTCCTTCTGTCTTCTAATGAAGCCCCCTCATTGGCACAGAGAGACCATTTGAAGGGTGTTTCCCTAAGTTTTACTAGTATTGTACTAGGACTGAGATAGAATATGGCTGCTTATATAATTATCAACTCTAGAATATTCTTTCAATTCCAAGTATAAAGGTTCTCAAGTCCTTTTGCCAACATACTACACACAGCTTAGAAGCAGTTTTCCATGCCACAAATTGTTCAAGAACTTTGGATATATATAAGGGTGGTATGTCATGTGCCCTATCGGGATGTCTTATCACAGCACTAATAACCTAATTGTTAGTTGTATCAATTCCTATTAAAATCAATTAAGACATCTATTCCTAATAATATGCAAAAGACCTTGAAGTTCACAAATATAACAAAAAATATAGATACTATTTTGGGGGGAGAAATTTCTTATATTTTGGCTGTAAATTTTCTCTATGTAACACTTCCAAATGAAATTTCCAGGCTAGCTGTTTAATGCTTGTGTGCTTCTACTAGGAAGTCAGTTCGTGGCTTGTTTTGAAGTTCTTCCAAGTTGGAGATACCTGGATATCCACTGAGCTCTGGATGTCATCCAGTCCTTTTACTTTCTGAAGAACTCCTTCACTGCATTATGATGTTCTGACCATAATGACTTGATGTTAGCAATTTAGCTCTTCTTTCAACTTAGCTGAGGATTCTTATTGATGCCTTATAGCTTGGAATACATCCTTCCAATATGCTAAGAATCACTAAGAATCAGAAAGAAGTCATAGATGCATTATTTAATACGCCCAGTGCCTGTTAGAGATATGGAATTTTGTTTCTGATCTACTTCACTAATAGATTAATAATGTTTTTAATAATCATATAACACCCTCTGGGTGTTACAGTTCTGCTTATGTGCCTGTGCTTTGTTCTAAGACTCTTTGAATTCCCCCTTATTCTTTACTCAGATACTGCAGAGAACAAAATCCTGTCTCTGTATGGCTGAGGGCTGTTGAACTTCTGCTTTCTGCCTAATCTATGGCGATGCATCCAGGACAGAACCATAGCTATGGAAAACCAGAAAATACCTTTTACTGCTTTCTACCCCTGGATTAAGAAAACTCATCTAGATTTCATGTTACAGTCATGGGAAAAACCAAAATATACCAGCTGAGAGAGTCTGTACGTGGTTGGCAATATTAAGTATGTGTCAAGAATTAACATTTCATGTTTATACCAGATGTCAGGTATACTGAGCTGTCAAAAAGCATAATGCAGAGAGAAAAGGTCACAGAATCCTGAGGGATGCTAGTGGTGCTTAAAGGTTATAATGATTGAAAAAGATTGCTTTAAGTCTACATATATCACCACTTCAGATGTCATTTCACATCTCAAGTGGAAAAGAAAAGGCCTTCTTAAGAGATTTGTGAAATACAACATGTTTTGGCAGTAACACTGAAAACACACTTTGGTTACTGTAAGCCAGTCAGAATGGATCCCCTTATCTGAAGATCAATGATTATGGATGATTGATGGACTAGTTTCCCCGCCAGAAAACACCAGCCTGTTGTTATTACTGTAACAGATGTAATGTGATCCACACATAATTAATTGAATTTACAGAATGCCAGAAATACATTAACTACTCAAAGCATCCCTTAATTTTCTCCCCCAGTTTTCATAATGATATAGTGAAGAAACCACCCCTAAACATATCAAGAATTCTCCAGGCAAAATAAATATGAATAAATTCGGGCAACTGACTCCACTTGTTTACTGATAAAAGATGTATTCTCCCTCTCCCTCTTTCCCTCTCCCTCTCTCTTTCTCTCAACCTCCCTTGCTCCCTCTCTTCCTTCCTTTTCCTTATAATCTGCCAATAAAGAATACTGCCCTTATTTTTTTTTTTGATGTTTATTTATTTATTTTTTTTGAGACAGAGAGACATAGTGCGAATGGGGGAGGGGCAGAGAGAGAGGGTGACACAGAAACCGAAGCAGGCTTCAGGCTCCGAGCTGTCCGAGCTGTCTGCAGAGAGCCTCGTGGGGGCTCAAACCCACGGAATGCGACATCATGACCTGAGCTGGAGTCAGACACTTAACCGACTGAGACACACGGGCACCCCGAGAATCCTGCCTTTAAAGGGTATTCAGATGGAACTACAAATTTAAAAGAGGTAAAAACAGAAATGCTGTCTACGAAGAGGAGATGAGAGGTGTGTACACCAAGCTGTCCCCTTGAGATCGCTCACAAACCCTCAGCGCACTTGGGGGAGGACATTTTGAAAATGGTGTGCGCTAGCTTCAAGCTAGGTGAGCATCTCCCCCGGCAAGCCCCCCAAAACATGTGGTCCTGCAAGATGCTGCGTAAACAAAGGGTTCATTTGTCAAGTAAGTTTAGGAAAAATTGCATGCTAGAGTCCTCCTTTTGGATATGTGAACTTAACACCTTACTCTTAAAAGCTCTGAGAAATGAGAACAACGTTTTCTTTTGCTTTTCCCAATATTTTTGAAAAAGTGTTTTTTTTTTAAACTGCCTCACATTTGTACATGATGCTTATTACTGTTCCATAATAACACAGTATGAGAAATGCTGCTCAATGTCACACAAAAGGGTCTCTGAAGTATAAACATATGCTGATAAAATTTAAAACCACAAGAGAAAATAAGGAGTCTATGGTGGAACACAGAACTTAACTTTACCAATTATACCGAATGTATCAACCCATTAATCAGATGGTCATATCAGGAGTCTGTTCATAATCAAGTTCCTTAGCCGTGGAAGGTAATCATTATAAGGCAGTATAGGGAATATGTGACACGTTGTATAGAAATCAAATGGGAAATGAAAAGAAGTAAAAGGAGTGAGTTGCAAAATACATAGTATTTTCCGGTTACAATAATATCATGGCCAACAAAAAGTTAGAAAAATGAGGAAAAAAATTAATTTCTGGATTTACATAAAAATTTACCTCAGGAGCAACACTTTACTTAAAGCTACAAACAGAAAAATTAGTTGTGTTTCTCCTGAGTTATCGTACGTACTCTTGGGAACCTGATGCTTCTTCGTGGGAACTGAGCTTTGCGGACATCTATTAATCTTCCAAAATCACCTTTGTCCAGATAATAACAAATACACTCTCAAGAACTACTTCTGAGTTTGTACTTATGTGTAATAAAACTCACACATTAACCCCTACAACTCCGCTGTATTTAGCTGACTGGTTTATCCCCACTTTGGGGGCATAAAACATTTGATAAGAAAAGTAATGATGTAAAACAGACTAGAAAGAAGGGGGAACGCTTAATTAATTACTTCAGAAAAAGTATGTAAAATGAATTTGGAAAACTATTTCTAGAAGGAATGAGATGTGACTTCCAAACACTGCAGGCCCCCGGGAACTCATAATTAGCGGTTTTAATTAACTTTGTTTGGCATTATTTTATATACTCCTGAATCTAATAAAAGTGAATTTTTAAAGACCACAAACTGTAACTTTAACTGTCTCTCAGATCTGTATTCTCGCAGATTGCTGAGTCAATGAGGCTGATTTTTTAAAATTGGCATTAATTCTATGTCCCTGAGAAGAGGCTTCCATCTATGGCCTACAGGCGGGAAGCGCCCTGGAACCATGTATTATTTAACCCACAGTGTTAAAACATTTTTGGAAAATTTAGCCAACATAAAGTTTCTAGCTTTTGGTGAAAAATCTCAACGTACTTTCTCCATGGCAATAATCAGCTGGAGGTGAGCAGCATTTGAAACCTCTGGGTGCCATTTTTCACCAAGATATACTGTTCTTGTGTTTTCTTGTTGGTATAGTCAGGATAACGTTAATAAACTAGTTATTGTATTTAGATCTCAATCAAATGTAGGGAAATTAAAAGGACGGCTATAAAAGCCAAATAGCTAAAAAATTAAATAAATAAATAAATAAATAAATAAATAAATAAATAAATAAATAAGAGAGAGCATATGGTTGATTATGGTTTTATCAAAATTATTTGTTGCTTATCTGTGTGACACTATAGTTCCTAAACCATTTGATTAGCACTAGTAATAATACTTGCTTTGCAAAACAGAATGAGTGTGGAAACAATTGAACTTCTAAAGAGACTGAATGGTTCTTGTAATTTTCTTTTCTTACTATCATGAGAATGGCTTATCCCAGATAGAGGCTGCTTTTTCTTAAAGTGAAGAAGTGACATACAATATAGCTGCAGTCAACCCACCCCTAAGAGCCTACAAAATAGGAAATAAACCTTCATTATATATATAACTGTAAGACTATAAGTCATGAGATTTTGGATTTATTTGCTCTGCAGCAGCACCTAGCAAGAAAAATCTCTCCATGTGTTTAATATGCAAAATATGCCTGTGTCTAATGAATTTAAGAGG
Source organism: Prionailurus viverrinus (assembly GCF_022837055.1). NCBI lineage: Eukaryota > Metazoa > Chordata > Mammalia > Carnivora > Felidae > Prionailurus > Prionailurus viverrinus. The sequence goes on from NC_062562.1 coordinate 40,940,912, forward strand.
ACATTAGGAGAAACACCATGGGGAGAAGTGTAATCCATAAACGGAAAATATGTGTGACAGAAAACTTAACTAAAAAAAACCTATGTACTTCCTGTTTAAAAAATGCAAATAAAGTAAATGATGCTGTTAAAAGATTTAACTTTGTAACCGGAAAAAAAAAATTGTCGAAGGCTCAAAACCTGCCCCTGCTCATTCATTTGCATGATTTGACTGGCCCCTGCTTATGGAAAGGCAAGCACTGGGGCATCTCAATGATTGTATTTAAAAACTGAATGTTGTTGGGGCAGGGGTAGCTCAGTCGGTTAAGAAACCGACTTCAGCTCAGATCATGATCTCAAAGTTTGTGAGTTTGAGCCTCACATTAGGCTCACTGCTGAAAATGCAGAGCCTGCCTGGGATCCTCTGTCCTCTTCTCTTTCTGCCCCTCCCCCACTCGTGTTCCCTCTCTCTCAAAAATAAATGTAAAAAACTTAAAAAAAAAAGAAAGAAAAAAAAAACCTGATTCTTGTAATCTTACTGGAAACTTTGCACATGATTCATTTCCCAATTTCTTACAGTTAGATCCTGGTATTTTTATTTTATTTTTTAATATTTATTTAGTTTTGAGAGAGAGAGAGAGAGATACAGAGCACAAGTGGGGGAAGGGCAGAGAGACAGAGGGAGACTCAGAATCTGAAGCAGGCTCTAGACTCTGAGCTGCCGGCACAGAGTCCGACACGGGGCTTGAACTTAAGAATCATGAGATCATGACCTTAGCCGAAGTCCGACACTTAACCAATTGAGCCACCCAGGCACCCTAAACCTGGTATCATTTTAAATCTCAACTTGCTATATTTAATAGGGAAAAATGTGTTTTAAATAAGGGTGAGTTTCTCTATAAGAGAAACTGATCAATTTTGAAGTTCCTTCCCTACACGATCAATCTGGGTTTTATGCTAGACAGGTACACTCCCTTTGACATGAAACACACACACACACACACACACACACACACACACATGCCTCCACATAACAAAGATAAACAGACCCAAACTACTCAGGGTGAGATGCCAAGCAGTACCCATGAGGATCAAAGGCTAAGCGATCTTAACCAATGCCAGGAGTGGTGCTCAGTTCACGTGACTATCAACAAGAACAGTTGACTGTGGGTGCTAACAACTTTCCCACACCTGGGAAGGTGGATGTTCAGTTATACATGGCATACCAACAACTATGCTCTCTAAGGCAGCTAATGTGAATGAAGAAAAAACTTAGCTAAGAACTGCCTAGTTTATAAATAAATGAATGTTTTATACAAGCCAAGAATTCCATTTCCCTTTCAGAATCTGAATTGTCCTTAATAATAAATTGCAACCACTAAAATACTACAATGCTTACACTTCTCCCATCATGACATTCTTCCATTCCTTGAAATATTCCCTTAACACACTTAAATGTGTATGACTTGACGATAACGTGTCTCAAAATGTTGCTCAAAGACCGTCTGAATCAAAAATTCTCTGGGGCACCTGGGTAGCTCAGTTGGCTAAACACCCAACACTTGATTTCAGCTCAGGTCATGATCTTGTGGTTCCTGAGTTTGAGTTCTGAGCTGTCGCTCTGTGGCGACAGCGTGGAGCCTGCTTGGAAGTCTCTCTCTCTCTCTCTCTCTCTCTCTCTCTCTCTCTGCCCTTCCCCAACTAATTCTCTCTCAAAATAAATTAAAAAAAAAACGTAAAAGAAATTCCCTGAGTCATTTATAAAGGGTGCAGATTCCCAAGAAAGACCCCACATTATTTAGTCATTGAGATCACAGAATGAACATTTTTAAAATTTTTTATGTTTATTTATTTTTGAGAGAGAGAGAGAGACAGCACAAGCTGGGGAGGAGCAGAGACAGGAGGAGGCACAGAATCGAAGCAGGCTCCAGGCTCTGAGCTGTCAGCACAGAGCACCACGCAGGACCTGAACTCACAAACTGTGAGATCATGACCTGAGCCGAAGGCGGATGCTTAACCAACTTAGCTACCCAGGCACCCCGTGGAATGAAGATTTTAAACAAGTCCTCCAAATAAAACTTCTCACATAGCCACTAGAGTTCCCAAACAATTCCTTAAGACATGAGATTCTATCTGATGTCTCAGGTCCTCATGTGCATATTTTCAAAAGCACAGATCTACCTAAGTATGGCAGAGACGGCCTAGCCATGCTTCCAACCTGTTCTCATTTCTTCTCTGGCATAGACAGGACTACACAGTCTTACCTCCTTTGCGCTTAGTGTGACCATGTGACTGGAGACCAGTCAATAGAATGTGCACATAGGTAACGTGTGCCATACGGACCTACTCCACCAAAAGCACACAAGTGGCTTCTTTCACCCTTTTCTTTCTGACACCTTGAGGGAGATAAAGGCAGTGACCATGGATGTCAGACATTGTAATGAATGGGCATAAATGGATGGAGCCAGAGAGCTTAATTTGGACCATATCTAAGCAAGAGGTACATTTTGGCTTGTGCTAATACCTTTTAAGGTTTGTTACCATAGGTCTTGTAATCTTAATTAAAACACTAAGTCCATATAAATGCATTTGCATGACAAAGCAACCAATGTTTAGCTCTCTCTCTTGCCAGTGCACAGATTACTTCTTAACTCTTACCCAGTGCTACTATGATGTTTGTTTTGTTTGTTTTTAATGATAAAAAGTACCAACTAATGATCATCCTCAATTTCTGCTTAGAATGTTAGGAAACAAAGCCTTTACCATCCTTGATTTGCACTAAATTAACAACCTTATGTTTACTTAAAGCAGACAACATCAGTCAGAGCTCTGTAATTTTTAAATAAGTTCTTGTTGAAGCACTACCACTGTAACAGCGGATTTAAACTCCCAGCTTATGCATGTAATTTTCTTGATGGGCTTAAGGCTCCTTCTGACTTCTGTCTGTGGGTGGATGGCATCAGAGTGAGGAAAACTGCAGCCTTTAAAGTAGGAAAAAGTGATTTTCTCATTGTACTAGGGAAGACCATTTAGAGGATCTGAGAATGAAATGGGAGGGAGAAGCATGAAGCCATGCTGCTGTGATAAAATCTATGTGGAAATGGTCAGTAGCATCCCTGAGAATTTGGGGAAACTCACTCAGAGACTGCAAATGTAAGTAACAATGAATGCACAGTTTTTTCAAATTGTTTTCTACGACCTTGCCTCCTTCCAGGGACATTGTGGTATGTTCACTGCTGACTTCAATCATAAAAGGATGCTGGAACAGCCCAAGGACATTTGTTGAAACATGTAGCTTCTATTTATTATTTTTTAAAATGCTTATTTATTTATTGAGAGAGAGTGCATGTGAGTGGGGGAGGGGCAGAGAGAGGGGGAGAGAGAGAATCCCAAGCAAGCTCCCAACTGTCTGTGCAGAGCCGGATGTGTGGACTGAACCCACAAACCATGAGATCACGACCTGAGCTGAAACCAAGAGTCTGACGCTTAACTGACTGAGCTACGCAGACACCCCTGTTTCTTTATTTTTTATTTTATTTTATTTTTCATTATTTACTTTTAAATGTTTATTTATTTTTTGAGAGAGAAAGAACAAGCCAGGGAGGGGCAGGGAGGCAGAGAGAAATCCCAAGCAGGCTCCATGCTGTCAGTGCAGAGCTCGACGCAGGGCTGGAACTCACGAACCGTGAGGTCATGACCTGAGCTGAAACCAAGGGTCGGAAGCTTAACCGACTGAGCCACCCAGGCAGCCCTCTTTATTTTTTATTTTAAATTACTTATTAGCCTTGTATCAGTGTCATTCCCCTACCCCAGGACTAGTATGGCCTTTACAGTAATGTCCCTTGAATTAGCTGTGAGCCTTTGGTTGTAAGAAACAGAAGACCAACAGAGTGGGAATGCAGTATATATGTCCCTGTACTAAGGTTGGTACATAGCACCCCAGGTCAAGAAAGCAGCTGCAAAGGAAGGCAGGCTGGAGAGCCTGTGGCTAAGGGGTCCTTAGTCTTTACTCTCGGCCCCTGGTCTCCTAATCCCTCACAGGGCTACATCTCTGCTTCACGTGCATCAGCTTTCTTGGCTGCCGAGCCTACTTAATTGAAATAGTCTGCCTCAAACTTTAAAATTCAGAATTCTTTCCTGTCGGGTCAAATACCAAGTTTCCAGAAGAGAGCATCTGATTGGCCCAGCTTGGTCAGGTTCCTTCTCCGGGCCAATGAACCAATGCTGGAACATACTATAGGTAGGTGCAGCCTGTGGAGGCCATGGTTGGCGGGGGGGGGGTGGGGGGTGGGGGGGGGTGGGGGGGGGAGTCTCAGGGGAGAGGCAGTCACTGATGCTTGTGCAGGATAAGCATCTCAAAGACATCCCCATTTTGCTATTTCTAAGTGTCACTGTGCTGTTAAACAAGAAACAGCCAAGTCCTTCATCCCTAACCACAGATTAACCAACTCAGAGGGAAACCCAAACATTTTCTGGAACAATGTTCTCCAAAGTGGGGTACAAATATGCCAGGCAAGATAAGCCTCTGGAGTACAGGGAAAAAACACAATAAACCCTCTTTATAGATTTACTTTTATTTAATTTTTATATTTTTCCATAAACTCAAACTATTAGGACTATAGCATATTTTTGTTTAAAAAATAAATCAGACATTTCAAACAAGTCACATACATTATCTTCTTAAATTCTCACAACCTCCCTATAAAGATAAGTTCTGTGATTATTCCCTGTTTACAGATAATAAACATATTCAGAGGTTAGGCAACATGCCCAAAGTTTGTAGTAAGAGTTAGAACTGGAACTCAAGCAATCTAGCTCTTAGATGCCTGGCTTGTACCCACTATGCCTCCTAAGTATGTCTGAGGTGGGTGGGGAGACAGTGAGACAGAGAGAGAGGAGGTGTTTATAAACATTTTAAGTATATCACTGCATATATCAAAAGGTTTTGAAGAACACCATCACAGAAGGCAGATAATATGTAAATCAAAACAAAAAACAAAAGTACAAAACAAACAAACAAAAAAACCCCTGAAGCCTGTAATTGTTATGAACATAGGAAAATCTTTCAAAAACCCACAGATCGGGGCTCCTTGGTGGCTCAGTTGGTTGAGCATCTGACTTCAGCTCATGTCCTGATCTCACATTTGGCTCCTTGCAGTCAGCGCAGAGCCCGCTTCGGATCCTAGATACCCCCCTCTCTCTGCCTCTCTCCCGGTCATGTTCTCTCCTTCAAAAATAAATAAACATTAAAAAGAAAAAAAAGCAATAGATCTAGGTCTGAAGCCCAAATCCACTATTGGGCAGCCTTGGACAAATCAGCTAACTCCTTTCAGCTTCAGCTTGTCAATACAGAATATGAGAACTATCCCCTTCCTTGATGTTATGAGCAATAAACCCAGTGTCTGGTTGAAAAATGGCAACTATAACTATTATTGTTATTTCAGGCATAACCAGTCATCAGCAAACCCACTTTTCTCACTTCTTTTGGGACCAGGTCCTGTGGGACAGGTCCTGAGGGCAAGAGGACTCTATTTGTCTTTCTATTTCTTACATAATTTCAGGCTTTTCACTTGGAGAGTGGCTGGGGGTAAGCCTCAGCTAATATTGGTTTGAATACATTCCTATCCAGTTTATCAACAATGCTCTCAGTTTTTTTCTCTACTTAACATTAAGATTTGTCAGGTAAATGGCCATATTTATTATAGTAAAATAGCATTATAAGACATAAAATGCCTTCTACACATCAACAGATATTTGATGGATGCATGAGGAAATCAATGGATGAATAAAATGGATGGGTACATGCATGGATGGACGGATGTATGTATGTATGTACATATGTATGTATGTATGGACAGATGGATGGATGTATGGATGGAGGTACAGATGGACGGATGGATGGATAGATGGATGGACATACAGATGGATGTATGGATGGAAAAAAGAATAAACAGATAATAGGCAGACTCAGTGAATTCTCAGATTCTACATCCAAGTACTTCAGAGAAACATGAATGTTCATCTCCATTTCCAACTACAAAATGGATGCTCAGCAATTAAGACTATTCTCTAAAACATATCCTCTCTGCAGAGATCAAAATATTTTGCCTCATCCATATAATAGCAGCTGAAGTTTGTGTGTCAATGGATTCAGAACATACTTGTCTGAATAATACTAAGAATTTGTTAATATTTTGGACTCTTCTAAATGTCAAGTCACATCAGAATTGACATATATTAAAAATCAGTTTTATAATTTGATATATTATTCATTCAGTCTACAGGTGGACTCTCCAACTTTTTGCCATGACATGCTAACCTATCCCCATCTACTCCCCTCTCCCGAGTTAGAAGCAGTAAATTCAGAATGATATTCTATGAGACAGATCCCTATTCCTTAGTAAGCTACCCGTGCACCTGCTTCACCTTGATCTCACAACTTGTGATGGTATAAATGCCTGCGAAGATGCAACTTTTTCAGCTTTAGGGAAAGGGACACCTTTGAATTCTCAGAGCAACATTTCCCAGGGACCAGCGATGCAAATGTGATGGAAACCAAGAAGTCCATTTACATCAACAAAAGTGTAGCTGAAGGAAAAATGACTGCCCAAGATAAAATGGTGTTAAGGTTGCAGATTATTTGTGGAAATTATTCTTTTTGAGTTAATCACATCAAAACACACCAGGTAATATGTTTTGGCACCTTAATGAAGGGTCTAGCCATGGGACACATCTTTCCAGAAAACTCCTACTTGGCACTTTTTCCTCAGGCCTGCCCCATCTCAGCTACCTGAGATGACTTTTGTTTTTCAGTCTTGGGGAAAGGAAGGAAAAGAAAAATAAATAAATAAATAAAAAAACAACCAAAGATGTTGATACAGAGGGTGTAAATCCCATGCCATCTGGTTATGTTGCTCACAGTTCTCACCTCTGTCACACCAGGATTTTCAAAGTAATTTTTAGCATCAAGTCACTTCATTTCACTACCTGCTGTTTGGCATCTCACATTGTCCTCTGAACATCCCAAAGGCTGTGTTGTTGTAAATGGATGGCAGTGTCTGGGGCTGTCATTTCAAGAAGAGCATGCACGCAACAAAGACATGGGAAGCTGGATCAGACACCAAACACGGCGGAAGACTACAACCTATTCTCTGCTCAGAATAAATATCATCGGCCATCTTCGGACAAAAATCAACTCTTTATTAACATGCATGCATGCAAGAACCTGATCAGCCTATCAATTCCCGCTTCATTAATATTTATCATGATGTGCCCACGAACTAGTCTTGTAACCTTATTTATAATAGGGTAATTTTTCTGGTGCATTTGAATTTCTAATGATTTTGTAGTGATACCAGTAATGGCATGGTAATTACACTAATTCCCAGCTAATTTTCACACTGTTGATAACTAGATTGATAATTAAGCTATAGATAATCCATGCCCAGTCTCTTATTTCTGACTTGTCAATTCCTAGTCTTCCAACTAATTTCCGAGGGGATGCTAATTCCTCTTGCCTTGGAGAGGTACTAGATTTTTCTGTAGAGAAGCCAATGAATAGGAAGTGGCAGAAAATGTCACAGAATGAGTAGAAGATAAGACTCCTCTCAAGTGACAGTGACCTGTGTCACTTAGGAGTTTTATGGACTCCTAAGAGAAAGTTCTAATTGTCACCTACCATGAAGCAGTTTTTCCTTCTTATTGGCATCAAATAAATGGTGACTGCTCTTAAGCAAAGCACCCTCAGGTTGCTGCCACTTTCTTATAAATTATCTGCATTGGTGAATTAAGGGAATATAAATAATATATGCAGTTTCCAAGCTTCGGTACCCTGATTTTGGCTCTTTCCATGTTTAATTCCCTAGCCTATTTTGGAAGAGTATTTCTGATTTTTATCCCAAGTAAACAAAAGACAATAAAAAATTTATTGACAAGAGAAGAGATTTTACCATCATTTTACTTGGGCCAGTAACAGAAGAAATAGAAGCCAGAAATTAAAAAAAAAAAAAAAAAAAAAAAAAAAAAAAAAAAAAAAAAAAGGTAAGAACAGCTACTGCGACCTTCAATAAACAGCTGTGCAGTACCTTTACAGATCACATTGCTGGCTATGGGAAAAACACAACTGAAACCCAAACAAAAGACCTCTATGACCTCCACACGACGAAATGAGGAAGGCCTTTCCAGTGTAGGACGCTTTAGACTCCTGAAGTGTCCCCGTGGAAGAAGAAGGCACAAAGCAGTGTGGGAAAAGATAAAGCTGCATACTGCATCTGTCGATGATTTAAAAATGCACAGCACACTCTCACTGACATCTCCTTGAGCCTTGTTATGTTCATCTTATTGTGATCCAAAGAGGAAAAGCATCATCACACTCAGAGATCTGAGGCATTCCCAGAAGGGTTTTGCAGAAACTAGTACACCCAACGGATGATGGATCCCGTCAACACCTAAGGTACGTCATATCATGTAATTTAAAGTCTGAAGTCTGTTCTTGATGTGAGGTTCTCGATGAATTCTTAGATCTAAACTAACGTCAAGTTCGAGGTTAGGCTGGCCTTTCACATCACACCTGGGAGGTTAGAAGTCAAGACAGAAAACCATGATTGCTTCTTATGCTCGGGACTCTGGGACCTTCATTAAAAAGGACAGCGCCCTAACCCCTAGGACTTAGGAAAAAAAGAGTATTTTTAAACAGTTTTTATTGTTTGTTTGTTAGTTGGGTTACTTACTGATTGACTGATTGATTGACTGATTCTCAGAGAAAAAGACAGAATGTGAGTGGGGGAGGGGCAGAGCCAGGGAGAGAGAGAATCCCAAGCAGAATACATGCTGTCGGCAGAGAGTTTGACATGGAGCTTGATCTCCTCACTAAGAGATCATGACTTGAACTGAAATCAAGAGTCTGAATCTTGGGGTGCCTGGGTGGCTCAGTCAGTTAAGCATCTGACTCTTGATTTCAGCTCAGCTCATGATCTTACTGTTCATGAGCATTAGGTTCTCTGCTCTCAGCACAGAGCCTGCTCCAGATCCTCTGTCTCCCTCTCTGTCTTCCCCTTCCCCCCCTCTCTCAAAAAGAAATAAACATTAAACAAAAAAGAGTCAGATGTTCAACCTGAGCCATCCAGGCACCCCATAAAAACAAGAGTTTATGAGACATTACATATAAATCTGCTTGAGACCAGGAAGGCCACAAAACAAGGGAATAAATCTGAGTAAAGAGCATCTTGAGAAAGACTCTAGGCTTGAATGGAAAAAAAAAAAGTGATGTCCTCAGCGGGGAGGTAATATTTTGGTTCTGAAGTTACAAACCTATTCCAGTGTTTGGGCCAAGAAACTGGGTAGGGAAAAGGGAAGGAGTGAGGGCAGAAGTAGGTAACAGGAGATCCTCAGGGACTCCACCTAATGGAACAGACAGGGTAGGGTGTTGCTATTCAGAGTGTGGCCCAAGGACCAGTAGCATCAGCTTCAGAAGAGAGCTTATTAAAAATGCAGAATCTCAGGTCTCAAACCAGACCCAGTGAATCAGAATCTGCATTTTATCAAGTCCCCAGTTGATTCATTTGCAAGCAAAGTCTCAGAAGTACTGGACTGGAACATACCTCAGTTGGGCATTTGGTTGAACTCTGGAGAGATTTCTGCTCAGGAGACTTTGGCATTGCTGATCTGTTGTGCTCACATAAATAATGGCCTTGAATATTAAAACAGAGCCATTAACTTTGCTGCATCTGGTATGAAATGTCAGAAGCCCTTGGCTTAGGATAGTGACACTTTCACTGAGGACTCTGTGCCTTTGTACCACCATCATGTGGAGAATGGCAACTGGGGGTTGCTTTAGGTTGTGCCAGAATAGAAAGAGGCCCGGCCAGGAGTCAGCCATTCTACTTCCTCAGAGTTCTATGATTTTAGGTAGACTGCTTCCTCTCAGAGACACACTTTCCGAACTCCCAAATTGTAGCCCTAAACAACACCTGGGAGACTCAGGGCTGAAGCTTACTTTCTGGCCTCCTGCCTCATCTGTCATTTATAAACACGAAGGTTGGGGCGGGGGGGGCGCCTGAGTGGCTCAGTTGGTTAAGCGTCCAACTTCGGCTCAGGTCATGATCTTGTGGTTTGTGAGTTCAAGCCCCACACTGGGCTCTGTGCTGACAGCTCAGAGCTGGGAACCTGGGAGCCTGCTTCGAGTTCTGTCTCCCTTCTCTCTGCCCCTCCCCCACTCGTGTTCTGTCTCTCTCTCCCTCTCAAAAAAATAAACATTAAAAATATTTATAAACAAGAAGTTTGGGCTCAAGGCATTCAGGTATTGGCTGGGTGAGAGCTGAGCCTCCTGGCATCTCCAGGACTGAAGTTTCTGACTCTACCTTAGATTGTCACTCATCCAATTCCTCTTCATACTTTTAATCAAAGGAATCTCCTGCCAGATGATTTCCACAAAGAGCCACCACACTGTTTAGCATCTAAGTAGCACTCCGTGAACAGAGTTGCTGTGACTATGTCTGTTGTTTTTACTATTACGATTATTATTTGCCATTCTGAGCCTACTATGTCAGGGTATTCCTCAGGTAGGGAATATGGTGGATGAGTAAGTACGACGGTGTCTTTAGTAATTAGAAAATGACAACACAATTAAACATTTCTGGCCATGGAGAAGGGACCAAGAAAAAATGAAAAAGGGGAAGTGAATGAAGGTAGAGCAGGGTGGTAAGACAGAGAAGGGCAAGTGCGTGTCCTGTAGAGTCACAGAATGGGCCATGAATGCCACATATCACATGTTCTGATAAACCCTGGTGTCGTAGCTTCAGTTGTTTTATGCCCTGCCTCACAATTTCCACTGAATAAAACTCCCTAAATCAATAGGCGATAGGAAGAAGAACTGATTATCAGCTGTTCTGGCTGGAGTTCACTCTCATTTGTCAGTGCCTGCACCGGTCTGGGTGGCACCCAGGGCATATTGGTTGTTAGATGCTTATACCTCTAGAAACAAAGTTACTAGTGATTTCTCAAAAAAGCATTTATGACTGACCAAATCTTTAAAAAGGATTCCTTTATTCATTCCATGAATGGGTTCATTTGTTCAACCAATATTTACTGTCTACTTGTTATCAACCAGCCTTTTGTGGCTTAGCAAGTATGTATTAAATTATTTTCACATGTGCTGAAGAAGGTTGCCTTCCATTGGGCACCTGGGTGCAGAACAAAGAGCAACTTGGACTCTGTCTTCAAGGAGTTCACCAGCCAATGTGTCAGGGCAGTGAATGTAAATTGTTGAGTATCTTAGCATTAGGCAGACTTGGATCAATGAGAATCCTTTTTTTCAGCATCTAACTCTGACACTGTAGCCCTCATCATTTTCCTGTACAATCTAGAACTAAAGAAGGTATGCTTCTGTTCAGTTCTTTACAATTCTATGCATGGTCTAGGCTCTTGAGGGCTAACGTGGCCTCTCCGGGGAAATTTCTTTCCTTCTTCATCTACAAGCCTACTTGACTTTCACAGTTAACCCAACCCATGTGCTTCAAACATAAAAAGAGAAATACATGAAGTCACCAATAGTTCCCCAAGTGCATGATATTAGAAAAGAATTCATCTTCTGTAGCATGTCTCATGCAACAGGTTAGTCAACTGAAAGGTCCCTCCTTTGTTATCACTCAAGTCAGGATCTTAAGTCAGGACAACATTTCCAAAGCTCCTCACAGACAAGATTCTCCAGTTGTTTTTTATATTCATTTAAAAAAATAAATTTATTTTGATACTTCCTTGGTAGGTGTACTTCTAGCCATTGTTTCTAATACATTGCCTTGCTTTTTCTCCTAACAAAACCCTTCTCTTCTTTTAGAAAATGCATCTTTTTCATACAAGTGCTTCTCAGTAGACACAGCTGACCCTGACCCTCTGCTGCAGGAATAATCTCTTAAATAAGGTTAATCGGGTTAAAATCAAGAGCCATTGAACAACAGGTTGTCTGCTTCATTAGGATCGCTAGCATTAAGGACCACAACAGCTTGGAGTTAAAAGAGACCACCTTTGCCACCACAAGGAGTCTACATTACATAGTATCAACGTTGAGGGAAGCAGGGCCATGATATCCAAAGAAAGGACACTTGTTCATAAAACTGGCTGAACCTGTGGCTCCAGCAGACTGGGAGACTAGGTTCCCAGGGAGGAGACACTGAGATAGAGTTTGGGATATTTTTATCAATGATCAAAGCTTATAAAAGGAAGGAAACAGGAACAGGACTGGGAAGAGAAAGAAGTCCAAGTGTGATGTGGCCCAACAATGCCCCTTACATCCTGGCAGCAGGCTCTGGAAGACTGCCCACCAAAATGTTGGGCAGAAAAGGCTGACCCTTCAATCCTTCCCTGATGAGTCACCAGATGTGGGCTCTCAAGACAGGGGGTAGATTATGGGCAAGTGACTCTCTATAGTTGAGGAGATTGAAAGGGAGTTGAGAGTTAGAGGCTATCCACTGACTCCACCATGCACAGTGAGGCAGTAAGTCTTTCCAGGCGGTGCATCTCTGTGACAACCACACAGTTCTACTAGAAGCCAACTTATCATCCCAGTGATGTGGGCCAGTAAATTCCCTATTTTCTTCAAGTGGGTTTGAGCTCAGTTACTCTTATTTGCATTCAAGAGACTCTGTTTCCCTTCAAAGTTAAAATTCCTCTGTAACTTCAAGATTCCAGAAAATATATACTACTCAAGTACTTTGGGGAGCCCGATGTAAACCATTCCCCCAACATCATGGCAATCATGTGTGCTAATCAAGCCCTCCAGCTGGCTCATACATTTCAAGTGATCAGAGAGTGATGATGGCAAATGTTTGTTTCATTGGACTGAGGGTTTGATGATTAAAACTGGCAAGTCACTGGGGGAAAAGGACTTTGGTTTGTATGTCACAAAACAAATAAAGTCCAACATATTTTCATTTGAATAAACTTCACCACGATGAGAAGAAGACTTCTCAGTTTCGCCTTTGGCCAGAAAGATTCTCTCTAACCTGTTTAGCTCTCAGTAATTCCCATCCTCTCAAGAACAGAATTGTTTGTGTCTTCAAGAACAGTGATTTATACATTAATAATGCCCTCTCTATTCCTGTAAGTGACCAAGTTTGAGCACAAGAGCAAAATAAAACCAACACTCCAGGCTCTTGCTAGGGAGCAATGCTTATTAAATTATTTTCAAATGTACTGAAGTTCATTTTCACTCTGAGTTTTTAGCAGTATTTCAATTTATAGCAATGTAGCATAAAACGTGCAATTCCAACGCCCCAACGAAAATGACGTGAATACGCATACACATATTATTTTGATATATATATATATATATACATACACACATATATCACATGATACAGAGGCCCAATGTCATATATTAATCATGTTGAAGTGTGTGTATGAGACACAGAGAGAGAGACACAGGAAGAGGGGGAGAGAGAGAGGTAGGGAGAGAGAGAAGGGGGAAACCATAAAGACTCTAATGTAGGTCATGTTCTAGAACGAAATAACAAATGATATGGTGTAGAAGCACTGTTCAGCACCATTAGGTAATTGAAACAAACTTGATCTCACTTCCCTTTACAGCACTCCTTGTTGAAATAAATTATGTTTATAAACTTCTCGGGATGGACTATCTTTTGTATAGTTTCTTATATTCCAACTCAGCTGACAGAATCCAATACTTGGGCTATCAATTTTCTCAGGGTAATTTAGGGAAGCAATAACAGTACATATGCTGTTGGTCTTGCACTGAAACTTAGTCAATGAATATAAAAAAACACAAACAGACCACTTCTCACCTCCGGAGTGTGGCGGCGGGCCACAGAGCAGGACGACTCCCTGGCCTTCACGCACAGACACTGTACTTCTCATTTTGGTTTTAAAATTTTCAAGATCTATTGTGAAAACAAAACAGAAAGGAATTTCAGAAAGAACAATACAAATTAAAATGTTAACACAGAGCCAAACCTTTCTCTTGCACGATAAAACCCTTTGTCAGGAATCTCAAGAGGAGAACATTTTCTTTGAAAAGGAATATTGAGGGTTTTGATTTATTAATGCTTCTTTGAAATCCAGCAATACAATAAAAATATAAACTCACTAATCCTGTGGTGTTTTAACAGTGTCAGATGGCCTAGGCTACCCCAAAGGACAAATCAGGTATTAGAATTAAGTAATTAGAAAATATGACTCAAAGACAGAAATGAAATATCTTGAACCAAAAATATACAAGAACCAATATCCACATATGCCACAGTGATTCATCAAATCATGAAGACGTTTAGCTTTACCTTATAATGAAAGCCAGCTACTCATGAATTTCTCTCCCCAAATACTTTATTATCAGTAGCCTAAAGAAATTTTATCCTACCTACAATTATTGCTGTTATTTACAAAAAGAATTGAAAATAATCAGGTTCTGGATACAAGTCTATTTGTTCTAAGTCTTGAAGGGTTCTATACAGGATATGCATCACCTGAAATTACCATGCAGGTTGAATTCAAAGGATAACAGTATATTAAATCCACCTACTCCTTTTTATTTGTAGTTGTGAAAAAATGCAAATAATTTTTATAACTGCCCAAAGACTTTCCCCCCCAAATTTTTAATAGAGGAATCAAGGAAAATATTATTATGACCACCAGTGATTATGTTTAAAAATTGTTTAATTTCTTCCAGTAACAATCCAGGAAAACAAATTCTGATTCTTATTCTCCAGCATAAATTACAGAATGGAGAAAATTTCATTGGCTCATTTTGAACAAAACTTAAGCCTTTTGGGGAAATAAAAAGCATGAAAAAAATCTACTGTTTCTTTGAACCCAAAAACCGTGAATTCCACTTTTAATATACTCAATGGTGTCACTTTCTGTATCAGAACAATTGCACCGTCAATTTGTGAAAGAATACACTCATTTCCTAGCTCATAAGTGTTCATATAAATTGCTTAAGTGGTGAGGCAATATGTGTATTTCAGAACACGACCTGGAAAATTTCAACTTTGTCTTGAAAAATGTAAAAAGTAAAATAATTATCTTCAAACGGATAAAAACTACAAACTGTAGGCAGTTATGAATATTCTAAGCACTTAAAATCAGCCCATCGGAAGGAAATAAGAGGGTCTATTTGCTTCATTTTAATGTTTCTGAAAAATAGTATTAAACTACTAGGTTTAATAGGCATGGGATAGGTTATAGGCATGGAATAAAGCTATTCAGCAAAACTCACTATGTATGCCCATAAAAGAAAAAATTTTACATCTGGACTTATTTTAACCAGAAGTTACCCTACAAAAATGATATGACAACAGAGCATTATATTATCTTCAATGTGTAAGTAAAATGCAACATAATCAAAACATGAAGCCTCCTGAAATATACCTGAGTTGGAACTGCAAAATTGTACCATCCAAATATTTCCCAGTGACTAAACAGGGGAGTACTTCATATCAGAATGTAGCCTATATATGGAAAAATAATATCCAATAATGATTTTCTGGCAACCAAGTATGTATCATCATTTCTTATTTCTTACCCAATTATTGTTTTATTCTGTTACATAAATTCACACCATGGAAGTGATTCACCCCTGGTTTTAGCTGGAATATGCACAAAAGGATAAACCAGTTCTATGGAAACTAATAACGTCTTTTTTCCCCAAAAGGTAAAAATCCCTTTTGCCTAAAGCACTGATACTGTGCAACAGATGAGCCCATTGCTCTAGACCCTTGCATTGAAACAGTCTCTATGCTACACGTGGACAAAGAACATTATTTTTTTGGATATCTGTAGCCAGTTTGTGGAGCACATACATCAGGGACAGCAAAGAAAAATGCCTGTACTGGCTTTAACATGTTTTCCAGGGCTTTGTTGCTAGCAAACTGTGACTACAATGAAGTTTTGTTTTCTTTAAAACACAATCCTCTGAATTCTTACTTTATGTTACTCAAAGTGTGGTCCAGGACCACCTGCATTATTATCACCTACGATTCTTATTACAAATGCAGATACCTGGGAAATTGCTTAAAACTAGTCAAGTTAGAAGGAGATCTGCAGTTTTAACAACCTTACTGGCTAAAGTTTGTGCACACAAAATATAACTTTGTGGCTTCCTATTAAGATGTACTAAGTTCAACCCAGATTAAGTATCTTAAAACATATCTCACATTTTTTGGAGCATATGAAAATGCCCATGGGATAAAGAATCTGTTAAACATCCATTTAGCAGTAGGGATAAAAAGTGAAGCTGTCACTAACTGAACAAGTATTCACTTAAGACTTCAGTCTGCTGCATGCTAGGTTCTGAAATACCAATCACTGGGGCTTCCTTTCAAAGAGAGCCCTGTGTGGTAAGAGCCTTGAGACCAACAGCAAGAACCTTGCTCTTCTGGTGGTAAGTACACAGAGGAACAAACCTTCAACCGAGAGACGGAAAAGATGCCTTGAAAGAGTAGCAATCAGCCAGTCAAATCCAGGATGGGGTGCAGAGGGTGGGGGTGTTGAGGGGGACATTCTGTTCAGACAGAGGAATCAACAAAGGAAAACCACTGATGCAAAAGACCACCTCCTTCAAAATACAGCCAGATTCCCACCTTTTGGGGGTAACACTAAGGACTACAGAGATAAAGGAAGCATAAATGTCTGCAAAGTTTTAGATTACTGAAATACCTATTGGATGGTTACATGTGTAACCCAAACTCAAGGATGCCTGTAGTCCATTCTTGGCAAGAATTGTATTAGGACAACTCTGCTTAGGAGTCAAAATAAATAAAAACTAAACCCAGAATTTGTTAGTAGAAACAGTAGATTAAAAAACATCTAAGAATTTTATTTTTGTCTCCTTTCCAATTTTTGCAGACTCTGAAATTATTTTGGAGTCTCTAATTAGCTGGACTTTAAAAACAAACTAACATGATAGAAGAGCATCTAAAAGAAGTACAGTTAACATCATATTTGATGGTGCAGGACAGAATGCTTTCTCCCTAACATCAGGAATATGACAAGGATGTCCATTCTTACCACTAATATTCTAACCACTGCAATATTGAAAGGAAAAGAAATTAAAAAGTATACAGTTTGGAGATGAAGAAATAAACCACCCCTGTTTGCAGATGACATGTCTAAATTAAAATCAGAAGTAATCTGTCAAAACAAAAACAAAACAAAACCTCTCAGTATAAATCAGTGAGTTAAATAGGTCAAAGGATGCAATTTCTACATACAAACACTGAGCATGCAAAAACCAAAATTAAAAACACAAAACTACTCACAATCATTCAAAAAAAAAATTAGATCCTTAGGCATACAGATAATAAAACATGTGAAGGATCTATACACTGAAAAAGACAAGATACTGAGAGAAAACAAATGTAACCAAATGGAGAGTCATACATACTGTGTTCAAGGACTGGAAGTCTCAACATAGTATGAACTCTGCAAATGATATGCAATTAGTATTTAAATTCCAGAACATTTAAAACATTTGTTCTCTTACTTTTTGAAGGTACTGGCAAGCTTTTTAAAAATTTTACATGTAAAAGCACAGGCCTGAGAATAGCGAACACCGTCTTCACTGAGAAGAATAAAGTGGGAAGAATCACTCTACTTAATACTAAGGTTTATTTTATAGCTACAATGATCAAGACACTGTGGTACTGGCAGAGAAATAGGTACACAGGTCAATGGAACAGAACAGGCTAGAAATAGACTCATATAAATATGCTCAACTGATTTTTAACAGTGGCAGATGCAATTAAATGGAAGGAGAGCCTTCCAATTACATGGTGACAAAGCAGCTAGACAACTATATGCAAAAAAAAAGAAAAAAGAAAAAAAAAGAAAAAAAGACCTAACCTTCACTCATATATAAAAATTAACTCAAAATGAATCATAAACTTAAATGTAATATATATATATTACATTTATATATATAATATATATATTATATATAACATATTATATATATTACATGTTAAATATGCATACATATATATATATACACACATACACACATACATATATACACATATATATGTATATATATGTATATATATGTGTATATATGTATATATATGTACACATATATACATATATATACATATATACACATATATATACACATATATGTGTATATATATTACATATTATATATATATTACATATACATATTACATTTAAGTTTATGATATATATATGTGTGTGTGTGTGTGTGTGTGTGTGTATATATATATATATGTATATATATATATATATATAAACTTGGAGAAATACATAGGGAGAACATCTTTGTGACCTACAACTAAGCAAAGAGTTTTTGACAACAAAAGACCTAACAAGTACCTGGATCATTAAGGGAAGACTGATAAATTGGATTTTATCAAAATTAAAAACTTTTGCCTTAGGAAAGCCCATGTAAAGAAAATGAAAAATCAACTACAGAATGGGAAGAATGTTTGCAAACCACTTGACCAGGAAGTGAACAGTACCTAGAATAAATAAGTCCTCAAAAAACTCAGTAATAAAAACCTAAAGTATTCAGTTAGAAAATGGGCAAACAACCTGAACAGACACTTCCTTGAAGAGAATACACAGATGGCTAATAAGAATGTGAAAAGATGTTCAGGAGAAATATAAAGTAAAACCTCAATAAGACAGCACAGCACACATATCCGAGTGGCTAAAACTAATAAACAGTGACAACACTAAACCCTGAAGGTTTAGGATGTGGAGAAACTGGATCACTTGTACTTTGCTGGTGGGAATGCAAAAGGTTACAGCCTTTCTGGAAAACAGTTTGGCAGTTTCGTATAAAACTAAACACACAAATACCATATCATCCATTTATCCCAAGAAAATGAAGACATACCTTCACACAAAAATCTGTACACAAAAGTTCATATAGCTTTATAGGCAATAGCCCTGAACTGGAAATAACCCAGATGTCCTGCAATGGGTCAATGGTTAAACTCACACTGGTAGATACATATCATGGACTACCATTGCAGCAATAAAAAGCAGTGAACTACTGATACACCTTACAACTTGCGTGGATCTCCAGAATTATACTGAGTGAAAAAAAATCCCAAATAATCCTGAAAGGTTACCTGCTGTATGATTCCCTTTAGATATCATTTTTTAATTAAAATAAAAGACTAGAAGTAGAGAACAGATCAGTGGTGGCCAGTGTTTGGGAAGGTGGGAGCAGGGAGATGGGTATGGTTATAAAAGCATTGTCAGGGATACTGACTGTAGTCAGATACACAAACTACACAAGTGATAAAACTGTATAGAACTACACACACACACACACAGATGAGTACATGTAACATTGGGGAAATATGAGTGAGAAACAAAGAAAAACAAAGAAAAAATCCAGCTCTCCATATTTCATTTTATTTTATTTTTACTCTTCCTCCACACCCCCCACAGTCAGATATTCCAAAGCTCTAAGCACACCATGGGGCCAGTATCTCCAAGGCTGGCATCAAAGGGAGATGTGTAGAGCCAGGAAAGAAGTACACACCTTATTCAGAATGCTTTCCCATCCATTCACCTGGATCATTCCTGGAGTATAAAATAACTACCTTGATGCCTGTCTGTTAATATTCTAGATTGAGCAGATTTTCCATGGACTTCTCAAGGACTTTACTTTTTAAAATGTTTTTACCGTTTATTTGAGAGAGAGAGAGAGAGAGAGAGAGAGCGAGAGCGAGTGAGCACAAGCAAGGGAGCGGCTCAGAGAGGAGACACACAATATGAAGCAGGCTCCAGGCTCTGGGCTGTCAGCACAGAGCCTGATGGGGGGCACTCCATGAACTATAAGATCATGACTTGAGCCGAAGTCGGCCGCTTAACTGACTGAGCCACCCAGGTGCCCCTCAAGGACTTTACTTTTAGGCTGATCTCCCCAAGCTGTGGAGAGGAAGACAAGACCACAAGAAACCAGTGATACATACACAGAAAAGACTGGGGTGACTCTGATTTTCTGACAATCTTGGGCTCAGTTTGGAATCTGATTCCACTTGCTGTATATTGCGGGTGTTGCTTTCTCCATGTAGATTAATTCAGGTAATCACCTAGCAAGCAGAATGTGAAATGTCACTGAGTATAACCGCAGGGCTACTGTGCACAAGTGTACCTCTGCGTGACTTAAAATGGGTCAAACAATGGCTTTGTTTCCTACCAAAGTCAGTAAGGGAAATGCGGGGTTAAGCCAAATTAAATGAGTTTCTTTATACAGAATAAGTCAGAGACCTTAATATAAAATACACACTCATGAGGTCTACTAATGTCAGATGGGAATTGAGCATCCTAAACATATCTGACCAAAGAATTCTGTGTAGAACATTTTACGGGAAAGGCTGGAAAAGGCCATATGTTGAATTAGGTACACATATGTGCAATTGGGTATGCCATAAATACCAAAAAAAAAAAAAGATGCCAATAAAAGACTGAGAAATAAAACAAACCATTTTCTTCCTAAGAGGATTAAAATGAAGCATACAAGTGGCAATATGTCGGAAATTTTGGCCAGCTGAGTAAATAGCCTTAACACTTAAAAATTTAGACCTCTGCCTCCAAACACCTTAGGATCATTTGCACTTAGAGCGTGAGAACTATTAAAATCATTATCATTGAAAGCTGCAAGTGAACTTTACTAGTTGTGTAACTCAATTGTATTTGATGCTATGAGGTGAAGTGTTACCTTTTCAATTAAAACACAAAATATTACCCAGTAGTGATAAATACATTGTCAAAGGAACACAGATAGGCAGAGTAATAGTACCATGCATAATGTTTTAAATGAATTTAACGTTTAATGTTTAATGTTGAAATGCTTAGTGGTTGGTAGTTACCAAATTAAATCACTGCCTAAACAGTGTAAATGATGAGACTGTCTTTGAAAGAATCAGATAGCTTTCAGTAAAAGAAAGCTGCTCACTCATATACAAAAGCTACAAAAACAAAAACAAAAACAAAAACAAAACTCAATGAAAACATCTGGAAAGGCAATAAAAATCAAAATTGCAGTTCGGTTAAGGTTTTCATCTTCATCTCTGTGGTACCAGGTGTTATAAATAAAGAAGAATCTCATGCAATGATTCAGCTTCTACTATCAAGGGTAGAACTTCATTTAGTTGAAAAATCTCATTAAAGCATACTCCACTCTGAAAAGAAAAAAACAAAAACAAAAACAAACACAAACAAACAAAACCCTGTGTTTCAGTGCATGACCATGAGTTTTCTTCCTTTTTTCCGACACATGCAGAAGCCTCTGGAAGATCGCCCAAATCAGAATATTAAGACACAGCCAAATGACTCTCTTACCATCTTCAGTGTCAGCAAGTCCACAACATAACCATTACTTCCTGCTCTATATCCCAACTCCCAAATTCAAAGTGTCTCCTCTTATATTTTGTTGCCTTTCTTATTTAATATATCAGTCCGGTTCTCAAAACATTTAATCAACTATGAAGTCTCTACGGGAAAATTCTACCATGGCAACATTTGTGTCTTAGGAAAATAAAAATGTTCCCTTATGTAAAAACAATGGCTTGTTCAACAAAGGTCGTAGTGTCTTTGTTTTGTTTCTGCAAAAGCAGGGCCTCAGGTGATCTAGTGTGTGTGGGAGACAGTCTCAGGAGGTAGGAGGGAGGGAGGGAAGACAATGAGAAGGGGCTACTGGAGTCCAGGAGGGCTTGATTGCATAAAAGCTTCCAGTAAGCTGATGGAACGCCTTGTGGAACTGCCATTTTGCAAGATGGGAGTCTGGGGCATTTATACACAGGCTCCCAACTTCAACAATGGAGGGTTCCCCCACCCCACCCCAGGGGGCAAGAATTCCCCCATACTCATCTGAGCATGCATTAGCTCGATGCATTAGGTCGACAAGGGAGTGTCGACCCTCCTGCAAATGAATTAAGGTGGGCAAAGAGGATGTCATATTGGGTCCCAAAAATGTCTACTGAAAACAGATTTTCTTACTTAGAGCCTGGCCTTTTAAGAGGTTTTAAAACAGGTGTGCATTGTTAGTTTCCAAGCAGACCTAAGTATTCAGTATTTTCTAAGCCTACTCAGGATATAGGGATATAGGGAGGCACTTAGTAAGATCTTAATGTCTTCAGGAACTGTTTAGTTTTGTTTTTTAAATACAGCTTGGGAATTTTGGCGTCAAGGGTGAGACCTCAACATCCTCTCTAAGACCATCCACACGGGTGTCTCCCAGTGCACCTTCCCTCTGTCTCCTATCACCCCAAGGCTCTGGAACCCCCAACTTTCAGCCACATACCCAGAAATAATAACAAACTACTAAGTTTTTCCTGAACACAAAATGCTGGTCTAGTTAGTCAAGCAAATAGTGTTCCCACTTCTTCATGGGTATAGCACACTTTTATTCATCTTCAAACCTAGCTTGAGCCACATAACCCTTTCTTGAAACTCCTGAAAATATCTACAACCATTTTGTCTCTGAACTTCCCATACTTTTGCATTTGCTCATCCTGTCCTATTTGGGGGGCTGTGCTAAGTAAGGTTAGAGCACTATCATTTTCACCTTTACTATCCCTAGACAGTAGCATATTTCTTGGCATTGTGTGGGTCATCGATAGTAGTTTAAAATGACTTAAACTGTCTTTTCATTAAGTCACCTTTCTTGGAATCTCCATAGCAAGTCTCCCAACTAATCAAAGCTTCTGTGCCTGTGCTGTAGACTTCTGAACTTTCAGTCATGGAAGCTTAGGGAAAGAATGCAGGAATAGGAACACGAGAAACATGTCTTTGCTCTGTCACAATCAAGATCCGCGTGACTGAAGGAGTATCACTTCATTGCTCTGTGCCTTCCAGATTTCCATCCAAAAAAGTGAGGACAACATCTGCCCTTTGAACTTCACAGATTTTTTTTTTTTCTTAAAGGATCTCTAGCATCACAGATGTGAAAGTCCTGTGAAAAATGAAAAAGACTATAGAAGTGCAAACTCTTCCTATTCCTTCTCAGTCTTTGGTTTTATACCTCTCCCTATTTCAGTCTCTCTCATGCCTCCTCTATGGTCTTAAACATTCATGCATAACCCCACCTGGAAAACAAAACATATCTTCCAGGGACCCTCATACTTGACTTTTTGAAACATCCCTCCACGCTCTACCCTGACCATCTGCTTCCTCCGAGTTTTAGCTTGCGGTCAACTTGGGTTTCTATCTTCTGGAGTTCGACAAACCCAGGTACAAATCCCTTCTCTGACACTATCTGTTTGACCTGAGGCACATCATGTCACTTGTTGATCAACAATTTCATCATGTGTACACTAAGGATAATAATAGCAATTATATCTGCTATATTTGTGAGGAAGAAATAAGATAACTCGTGCCAGTTACTTACTACAGTGTGAAAATTTCTAAGTGTTCAACAAATGATAGCTCTCATTTTGCTTTTCTTTTTTTTTTTAAGAACCTCATCAAGTCTGATGCTTCTATCACTATGTCTGTACCAGTGATGTGTCTATGAAAATTGTGATTCAAAATGGGCTTTTAGTCCCCCGTCCTTCCAGCATTTTCTGGATACCCAATTGCCACCTCATATGTGACATTTCATTTTCCGATGCTCCAGATGTCCCCTACACTTCCAATCCAATCTGCCACTTCTCTTTCCTACACTGGCTCAATTCACTCCATTTGACCATGTTAACTGTTCCGCAAACTCTATCCTCTCTCTTCCCATTTCTCTATCGCTGCCACCATCTTAATGTTGCTGGAACTACACTACGATGAAAATTCTGCTGTCCACAGTAAGCCTATGACTCCGGTATGTTTGTCTGTCTTTTTTTTATGCCTTGGCATCCCCAATGTTACAAGAATACATTTTATCGACATTGACTAAATGGATATAGGAAGGACTTAATGGATGAATGAATTTGCTAGGCTCTGTAATAGAAATTTTTTTTTGAAATTTATCTCATTTGATTTTCAAGAAAGCTCTATTATAAAGACATCTTATTTGCATTTCCAAAAAGCTGTGGTTCAAACTTATCACGGAATTGGACAAAGGTGATGTCATAAGCGGTGAAGCCAGTTCCATTGATTTTGGTCCAGTTCTTTTTAACTTTATATGTACAATAAGTCCATCCAAACTTTTGGGCTTTTCTTCTCACCTGTGGTCTCCTCCCTTTTCACTCATCCAATGTATCTATCTTATACTCATAGTGTTGAGTTCAGCTTTCTTCATAAAACATACTCCCAATGTTCAGTATCTGCTCAAAAGTCTCCATTCATTTCTCATTGCCTAGATGGTAAAGCCCACATTCCTTACCCCAATATTTAGTCATTCATTCAACAGATATATATGTATACGTATGTCAAGTATGTGTCTATGTCCTAGGTAGTTGGACATGAGAGCACAATCTGTCACTCTGAGTATTTCTGCTTCTCAAACTTGGGCCCCATCTTCTACTTTAAACTTATATTAAGTTTTTGTATCTCAAGGTCTAGTTTGAAATGTTCATACTATGTGAAGGAAGCATTCTCTGGTAATTTTGAACCATTCTGGTAACTGTATTTTAAATTTTTTAAATGTTTATACATTATCTTTTTGAGAGAGAAAGCGAGAGAGAGAGAGCAGGTGTGGGGCAGAGTGAGACAGGGAGACACAAAATCCAAAGCAGGCTCCAGGCTTTGGGATGTAAGCAAAGAGCCCAATACGGGGCTCAAACTCACGTTACGGGGCTTAACCGACTGAGCCACCCAGGCGCCCCTGGTAATTGTGTTTTAGATCTGTCTGTCCAACATGACTAGAGTGGAAGCCTGGGACCTCCTTCATCTCTTCTTTTTGCCTTTCACAGACCTCACCTTGTACCTATCCAGGACAAATGGCTTCAACTTAGGCAACATGATCCCTCTATAAAAGGTACTGTCAGCTGTCCAGAGAAAACAGAATGCTTGTGCCTAGTAGCTGTTCTCTACCATGCCCTTCTGCTTCCTGCTGTTGTATTTGTTAACAAAACTAATTGCTCGGTGTAGAAATTGTTATTGTTGAAATTATGTGACTAGAGAAACAATAAAGAAAGTTGAGGAAATAGGTATATGAAAAAAAAAAGAAATGGAGCTTATGCTTATATAAATATAAACTCCAAGACTTTTGTAAAACTCAAAAATGAAAATTTACACTTTTCCAAAAACTGATGCCAAAGTAGGTGGACTAGAAGGGGCCAGATAACCATAAAATCTTGAAAATGGAAAATAAATATCTTTACACTATTTCTGTACCCAGAACGCCTCAGAAATATTTTAAAAATTATGACTCAAATTAAAAAAATACTATAACTGGAAGTCTCAAAAGATGTATATGGGTGTGTGATTTATACAAATATAGTACATCCAACCTTGAACTAAAGAAGAGTGCTTGACACTACATTAAAAAACAGAAAAAAAAAACCAAAAAGCAAATAACACATACAATTACATACCCAAAGCAAAAATAAAATTTTATGATTAATATGTACCCTTTTAAAAATAATTACCTGTTTTAAAAGAATTTTTGGAGTGGCATTGCAACTAGAGCCCCCTATGGATTTAGAAAAGAGTAAATGCTGCTTAGGTAAATTAAACAAAAAAATTAAGAATACTTTAATATCAATGGTATTGACAGTTTTGCTCGTTTAGTATTTGAATCCAGGAAAAACAAATAAAGGAACTATCTCCATTTGATTATGAATGTTAATTTCTCGTGTAATACAAAAGTTTAAAAATGAACCGTTAATGTAAACTGAAGAATAAAAGTAAATCTTTACTGCCCAACAATGTTTTTCTTCGTATTCTTCATGAATTTAACAAAATCCTAGCTTGTCATCAAGACGGTAATTTTAAACACTTATCCGGCAATATTATAAATCATTTTTTTTTCTTTGAAACAAAGATCTCCAGGTACACCAGAGATTTGAGAGAATTCAGAAAATCTGCATGAAAACCATATTTTAAAAGTCAATTTGATTTTAATAAGACCCTAGGAAAAGCAAGTGTTCTTATACAAAACATTAACAAATAAAGCAAGCTATACTTTCAACACTATCAAAATGTGTTATATTTCAAAAATGAACCATCATGTTGGGTGTGCCATCGAGGAATTTTAATAATTAGTAATATAAAAATATACTTGGTCCTTTCATTTAGAAACATCTATTTGCCAATTTGAAAAATTTTTAAAAATCACATAAACTGACAACATTCTGAAGACGGGAACATACAGCACTTCAGCGTAGTTATCTTAATTATACTCTCAAACATTTTTGAAAAGCTCTTTAATAGTCAAATTAAAACGCGTCAGTGGCTTCTTCAGCAAGGAATGTGAATTCAGACTTCAGTTGGAGTAAGTATCTGCACTAAAACTAGCTCCATGATTTTGAAAATTCTCAGCCTCTTGGATGCTCTGATTCTTCCGAAAAATTAAGATTATCTGAAAACTGCAGGTAATTTAACCTGTGTTAGAAGCCCACTCAGAGGACTACATGAAAAAAATATGCAAAGTTCTTGGAATATACTAGGTCCCCAGCAAGTATTAGCAGGCTGCTTCACTGCCCAGGCCAGCTCAAACCCGACTTGTCCCTGTCCTCATCTAGCCAAACCTACACCATGCGAGCCCAGCCAGAATTTTTCCTTCTCCTTTGAAGCCTTCCACAATTACTCCCTTTTATCTATATTTAGTTTTGCTTTTCATAGGTATGACCCTCTCCCCAGGAACATCATAATTTCTATTGTTTGCCACTCGCAATTAATGGGGTAGTTGCTAAGTAATATTTGTTAAATTCAACACATGAAATGAGTCTCAAAAGCCCCTGATCTTTGGTATCCGTGGCCATCTGAGGAGAACAGACACTGAGACTGTTTATAAGCGTCACAGAACACTTGTCTTTAAGATACACCTGATTTCAGGGGTGCTTGGGCGGCTCAGTCAGTTAAGTGTCTGACTTCAGGTCAGCTCATGATCTTGTGGTTTGTGAGTTCGAGCCCTGTGTTGAGCTCTGGCCTGACAGCTCACAGCCTAGAGCCTGGAGCCTGGTTTGAGTTCCTTGTGTATGTGTCTCTCTCTGCCCCTCTCCCACTCGTTCTCTCTCTCAAAAATAAATAAACATTAAAAAATTTAAAAAAAAGATACCTGTGATTTTAGCAATGAATATATGATGTTACATTCTATACTTTATTCATCATAGGATTAATAAAAGTAAAAACAAACTGGCACAATGCAGTAACTCTCCTAACACTATAGGAAAAAAAATCAAATATGGAAACCTTACACTTATTTACAAATGTTAATTTTTTAATGATTCACTCAGCACCATTTCTACACTAACAGCAAGGCTCACAGGTGAGGGGAGTACCCTTGCTACATAGAAAGAAGCTAATTAGGTTTATTTTTTCTTTAATTATATGACCACCGCATACTGAAAATTCTCGTTAAGAGAAAGAGACATCAAAGGTTACTTATGGATTGCCTGAGAAAAATATTTACCCAATTCAATTTAAATGGAGATTACTTTTTAAAGGACCAAAATGACTTTAGATGTGCATGAACCTCTAGAGATTCATGTATTTTATCTCACATGATGCTCAAAAAAAAAAGTGAGATAGGCAATATATATCATTATTCCCAATTTTTACATGAGCAAATCAAGGCTGTGAGAGGTTAGATTTTGCCCAAAGTCACACTGCTAATTAAGTGTCAGAACTAGGCTGATGGCACATCCTCTGATTTCTAATACAAGAAAAAAAAGGCGGAACGTCACATCCAAATTAAATTTGAAGCTTCTAACTCTTTGTCAGTCTTTAGAAAGTCTACCTTAGGAAAGTGAAATGAATAATATTTGCTCAGTTTGAAAGTCATACTTAAGGTATGTCCATTCTTTCAATCATTCACTCAATTATCCCACAAATCTTATTAAGTGCCTACAAGGCTGTGAGGGAAAAGATGTGTTCCCCTGGAAAATGCCAGCTGGTTCCTTGACCACAGGGTGTCTTGGTTCCCTCTTTCTCAACAAATAAGAAGCCCATCCGTCCAGGAATCCCTTGGGAGTCTGATGTAGGGATCAAAGGCACTGATCAATGAAACAGGGCTTTCAAAATGTAAAGGACAGCACCATATTTATATGTAAATGCTCCCTTGAGGTATCACTCTCTGCAATGTTATGTAGCTTTAGGTTTCTTCAAAATTATTATTCACTGTTGTATGTAGGGTGTAGTCACTGTTTATTTAGTACCCACCTCCCCGCCCATCCTGCCTAGAAAGTGGCCTTCACAAGATATAGACTTTCTTCTGCTACATTTTTCTATCCTAGGCACATAGAATGGTGTTTTGCATGTATTAAGTATATAAAGAGATGTTATTCTATGGTTTCAATAAGAGATCTCACCCTTGCATATCTCTGTATCAACCTACAGAAAACAACAGTGGGGCCTGATAGTATCTTAGAGCACTACCTCGCACAGTTCATTTCTGTTGTTTCGCAGCAGATCTCTTGAATTATTAACTTTAAAGCCTACAACGCAAGTAGCTAGGAAAAAAATCCTCCCACAAAATGTAACTGTGAAGTTTGAAGAAATGTGTATATTTCCCCCTAAAATAAAATTAAAAAAGGAAAAAAAATAAGAAAGAAATGTGTGTATTTTCCCCTAAATTTAACACTGGGTCAGACTTATTGTGTCATGTACCTCAAAATCAAAACTTTTACAAATAAAAAAGGCAGTAACTTACAATAATGGGGAATACTAAAAAGTTACATTTTTAATAATGATTTATTAAATTTATGAGGCCTTTAAAATTTGAACCCAGAAAAAAACAACCTATTATAGCTATTTAAGAAAATTAAGGCATGTATTATTTTGTCATTTTAACACTATACCCTAAAATAAACCGAAGCATAATAGATGGATATAAATATTATGATAACCTGCTTGTTGCCATGGAAACACCACTATCAGTGTATCTCTGAATATGCATTTGCCTGTTTCTCTGGCTAAGCAAACACACACTCATACTACTTGTTTTCTTTGTAAGTTACATCCAAGATTCAGAATAAGCAAAGAACACGAATGCAATTTTGTACTTCAGAAATGCATTACACATGATACCAGGTGACACATGGATCCATTAGTCTAGTAGACTCCCCACCCTTTCGTACTTAAGGAGCCCTTGAAAAAGGTTTCTGGTTTAAATTTTTAAAGCACAAAAATATACACAAATTAGAAAGCAATTAGGGCAAATGTGCTGATGCACATGGTAAAATAAAGTGAAAATGGGACAAATGTAAATATAGTTATTGTTAGAATAAATGTGCCAACTTATTAAATGAGTGATATATTGTACTTTGGACCTGTTTGTTTATTAAAAGAGCCAGAAATCATGAAGCTAGGAGGAGAAATGCACTCCATCAATCCTATATATGTTTCTCTCCATAATAAATTCTCTTTTGCGTTTAGCTGACGCTATCAATTAGGTTACCATTCTCTTAGAAAATATTGCCCTATGGGTATATATTCCATAAGCTTGAGTTTTTAAACAATGAGGTCTCTATATTTCTGTTCTACTCAGTGTTTTCCTTAATCATTACATAATAAGATTGGCAGCTTTTGTAGTAAAATAGATGGGAAATAGATCTGAATTCAGATTGCGGAAATAGAATAGAGAGGAAGAAAGAGATTTTAGGAATACTTCCAAGACATAAAGTTATGCAATTGATAATGTGTAGCAACATTGATAAGGAAGAAAAGAAGTGCTAGAGGAAACCCCAAGCTCTTTTGCACGACTTACGTGGTCCAGTGGGATGTGAACTCTCACTTTTCTGCAGCACCTCACCATTGCCCATGGCCCTCCTCCAATTTAGTCAGATGGAATTCTTTTCTCTAGGTTGCCTACAGCAAGGCTTTGTCCTGCCTCTCAGGACTTCCTTCTCCTGCTCCTTCCACCTGGCTAACAACCATTAACCCCTCTAGCCCAGCTTAGGTACTGTTCCCCACCGGACATACTATGACAGTTTCATGAGGGCAGGGGACTCCTGGGAAAGTCCTGGCATGTAGTAGGTGCTGTATCCGTTTCCTAGGGCTGCTGTAACAAAAACCACAAATTAGGGGTCTTAAAACAACTGAGACTTATTGTCTTACAATTCTGGAGGCTGGAAAGTCTAAAATCAAAGTGTTTGTAGTGTTCCCCATGATCCCTGTAGGGGAACCCGTCCTCGCCTCCCTCCAGGTCTAGTGGCTGGCAAGCAACCTGTGGCACTCCATGGCTGGTAGATACCATCGCCCCAGTCTCTGCCTCCAAAGTCACACGCATTCTTCTTGTGCATCTGTCTTTACATGGATATCTTCTTTCCAGAAACTCCAGTCACATTAGATTAGGGACTCACTCTGTTCCAGAATGACTCATCTTATCCACTGGCATCTACAATGACCCTATTTCCAAAAAAGGGACTGCTCTGTTTCTGGGTTAAGACTTTAACCCAGAATAGGTGGTGGGCAATATCATGAATACGGTCCAAAGGTTATGTGTAGGGCAGAAGGAACATTCAAGAATGGACGAGCATTTCTCACTACTTCTGCATGTTTCAGAATGCTGAGCGGCAGGTATCGCACTGAAAGCCAGGATTCCCATGTCGTATCCCAGAATTTGTCACCTACCAGACAGTGGACCCTGTTTCATCACAAGCTTCAAGATTATGACATAATTCTTTAGACTCTTCTTCTGTCCAACACTGCTGCCTTTCTGGTTTTCAGCAAATCTTCTTTTTTCTTGGTGTCCTGCACTCCTCACCCAAACGGCACTTTAAAACTAAGCTTCACTTGAATTTTTTTTTCTTAAATTACCACTTCAACTAAGTTTTGATATACTTCTAAGGAAACCATTTTAATTGAGGCACTTTTAGCCAAAATTTAAATTTTCTCAATTATAAACCTGTCAGGAACTAGCTGAATATGGCCCACTCCTTTACTGCTCAATTAAAGGACATTATCAACCATAAAAAATTCATTAAAATCTACAAATGGCTAAAATTAGGCAATGATGAACATAAATGATCCTGAATATTTTTACGTGCCACCAAAATATCTTACTCATGATGCCACACGTGCTGCTACAGAGAGATGGTTTAAACAAACACACACACACACACACACACACACACACACACACACACAACTATATACTAGCAGGAATTAAATACAGCTATCTTTCCTGAAGCCAGCAAGCAGAATAGCTTCCATAAAGTATGCAGTGTCTAGATGGCTACTGCGTTATTACTCTATGATGAATATTGCCCTTTGGTATGCTTGATGCTACTAAATGCATTCATAATGTTTAATGCACCCACGATATATTTTAGTTAGAAGGTTAACTGATGTTTGTAGTGCAGCACTTTCTAGAACATCATGGTCTTTTGACAATAACATATGGAAACATTAAAAACTCCTCTTGTTTTATAAATGCCTTCTACTAGAATCGATGAAATTAAAGAGAAATGCTATAATAAGATATGTATTTAACTATGACAGTAAGCAAAAGTAGCACTGCTAAAGCATTAATTCGAAAGGCAATTTATTTTAGGCAGCTTCTTAATGAGTACTGCCAGAGCCAGGGTGACAACAGTGAGGGATGTCGCCGTGATGCTGGTAGAGAAAGATGTGCTCCATCAGCCAGAGCTTCTGCGATGGAGTCAGCAAACATTCTTTGTTTGTGTTTGAAAAACCAGATGGGATGATTTCATAATTTGCCTCTACCTATGAGTTTGGGGCACCGATGAACCTAAAGCCAGGGGTGCAGCCCAGAGTGGCACAGGTGTGCCCTGTGTAACTCAGGAGGGCATCCTTCACATGGACAAGGATGTGACTAGGGCCCGGAGGATACGTGCACTGCTCAACTGTCACAACCATACAATGAAGTTCTGCTTAAATGCCAAGTCTTCGTGGCCCTGCTGTTTACCCCAAGCCACACCAACTCACAGTGCGGCTGCCTGGGGCAAGGGCAAATAAATGCTGACCCTGAATTACTTTCACTTTCCCACTGTCAACTGCTACCAAACATACCTACCCCTAGTCTGACCTGTAGGAGTCAGACATCTAACTCCTAGTGCATTGGTGTTAGTGTCAGAAGAACTGTCAGTCAGACCTTCACAGCTCTGTCACGCTGGGCTGGCTGCTTATTCCCTCTGTGACCCAGTTTGTGCATCTGTAAAATGAAAGCAATACTTACCTGGACAAGTTTTAGTCAAATTTGCAGATGAGGCCGTTAGGGCTTATTTAGATTGGCAGGGGAATATCTTACTGTGGTGAAAAGGATTCTGTAAGCATTGTTGCGCGCGCGCGTGTGTGTGTGTGTGTGTGTGTGTGTGTGTGTGTGTAAAAATATGTATGTATATAGAAATACTTATATGAATATATATACATGTGTACTTATAATATAAACATATACGTGTATAAAAAGAGACAGAAACAGAGAGAGAGAGAGAGAGAAAGACGGGCTCTATACTAAATGATACTGTAAGACCTAGAGTTGTAGACTTCAATACAGCATCACCAGTCACATGTGGCTACTGAGCCCTTGCAATGTGACTAGTCTGGATTGAAATGCGCTGTAACTATATATCAAAGACAATATAAACAATGAAAAGTATCTCCTTCAATTTTTTTATACTGAATACATATTGACATCAAATTTAGGATATATTATATTAAACAAAATGTATTATTTAAATTAATTTCGCCTATTTCTTTTTGCTTTTCTCAAAATGGCTACTGGAAAACTTGAAATTAAATATGTGACTCACATTATATTTTTATTAGATGGTGCTCCCTTAGAGTACTTTGCTTCAGGAAGCCAAAATACTCATATATATACTTCCAGAGATCAGGGTCAGATGGTAGGGTTTTGACTTTTAGACAGACAGACTTGCATTGTAGGACACATCAGTAAACTTCATTCTAATTTCTTCTATACAAATATTCCACACTAGGCCTTATTATATGTGAATGCAATACCAAGTTGCTTGAAGGTCCCAAAGACATTTTGCTTCATTTGTTCCATTTAAAGTTATTTCAGGGACACATATTCATCAGACTTTTAGAAGTCCATGCCATCTGTATAACAACTTGGTACTACAGACGACAGACTTCAGTAGGGTAAATGAAGGACCGTGTGACAAAGAGCAGGGTATGAGGAAGCCCGGAGTAATACTCCTACTACTGTCCTGTTTTCAAGTTCAAGATTTACCATCTGTTTTCTCTCTTAGGATGAATGATCTAGTGTGCACAGGTTATTATCCCTTAGTTGGAGAGTTCATAAAGAGTTTCACTGCTCCAAGATACTGACAGTTGGAACAAGAATCTTCTCGACCCCAAGTTAAATTGCTCGATTTGAAAAACACAACCCATTTTATAATGAAGAGATAAAAACAATCTCTAAAGGTCTTCCACCCCCTCCCCCAGCTACTTGAGTCATAACTCACTCTGACATACCCATCAGGGTGCAGCCCAGCTTAAAATGGGATGATCCATTGTAGCCCACTGCCTAATGTCACTTTATGGATGGGGCACTCAGCTGAGAACATCTGCTTTAAGATTTTCCAGGTTACAGCTCTGTCTTCTATGCTACATGGGGCAGAACACCAGAGTTTTTGACCAATTACTTACACACATAGTCAATATGATTCGTGGATCTTCTATGGACAGAGAACTTACTCATTCTACCTTCAGGAATTCCATGATTCGCATTCACAGGGAAGTGGTTAATCCCTGTGCCTAGGTGAAAGTAAGAGGGCAGCTTCCTTCTTCCTTGTTGTTTGTATCTATTCTGAACACATATTTTATGCTGTGTACATTGGCATGGAAGACGTAAGTAGACAGGCTTATTTTAATCAATAGCATAGAATAACAACAGAACCACTGGAGAGTAGTTTCATTTCATGGCATTAGTTAAAGGATTAAGACATTTGACTTGGCCTAGAAAATGAAAGAGATTGTGATATTGTAAATGCCCTTTATTCATCCATATTTTCTAATATGTATGATTTATAAATTTAGCATACGTTATCAGAAAGCGAATCTCTCGGATGAATCTGACATGTATGTAAAGTGTGGAGTGTAATAACATGCTCTGAAGTCAAAACACCACTCGCCAACCTGAGCCAACTCCAATTACGTAGCCTTCCAACAAACAACTAAGGTTCTTTAACTATAAAACAAGAACAGCACTATGTACAGTTCTGGAGTTGTGAAGATTCAGTGAGATATCATATACAGGGGTAACACAAACCGTAAATATAAGGTGTTCCTACAGTGTATCCGCCCCACTAGAAATGTCTTCCATGACTATATCTATGAAAAGGTCCTCAGGGTCTACCAGAAAGGTACATTTCACTATTTTTCTATATGTTTTGTGAAACATTCCTTGTCTTCTGTGTTACACAATAGCCATCACTATCCATCCCACATTTACCCCTGCTTGGTTCTAGGAAAAAGTTAGCCTCTTCTGATGATCATAAATGCTTTCTATATCCAAGATTAAAAATTTATAAACCATCATGTTTCATTTTGGTTGCAGCTATCAGGATACTTCCCAGCTGTTAGGATTAACATCTCCCAGGTGCCTCCAATCCTTTTAAATGGTCTCTATTTTTATCTGGGCTTGTCCTATTTTATATTAATTTCCTTCCATATGCGAACTCAAGTCTTTCGGAAGCCATTGAGTATAAATCTTAAAGTAATATCTATGTATTATATAATAAAAATTAATGTAGATTTTTTGTGGTTCTTATTGGGCCTGCTCTGGGGCCATTTCATTGCCAACTGACATCCTGCCACAAGAAAGACAAAGTAAAATAAGAAGATTGAAAATAAATTAATCATTTTTACATGAGGTTCTGAGTCTTAATGTAAATCATACTATTGTAGTAAAGAGTTTAAATCTGAATTATTTATATACTCTTTTAGAATAATAATCTACTTTGTCATCTTTACTCAATTAAAAAGAAAACCAGCCATTATTTTTAATAGAGAGAATAATAAATTCCAGTTTGGTTTGTAATAATCAGCAGGGGCACACATTTAAAGTGAATTATTCCCAGGGCCTGGCCCTAAAGATTCTGCTGAGGCAGGGTGGTGGAGGGGCTTCGGATCTATTAAATATAAAATGCATAGCAAATAAATATAAAATTGGTAAGTCCAGAAAGTGATTTGAGGGTGAAACATTTTGCAATTTTGTGTGAATGGATAGTATACCAGATAGGCCAAAAAACATCTGACATACTTTATCCTTCATGAAATGGTAAGTCAGAGTTGACTGAAGTCATTTCGATTCTGACATTTACCAAAAGCCATCTGGCATTAACTGGTCTTCTTCCAAATATTCAGGAGAAGAGCTGAATACTCTACTATAGAGTATGCCAAAAATATTTACCCAGGACCCTAACATTCAGAGAGATATTCTCAGAACATTATTATTAAGCAAGATAATTGTTTGAAAATTCTGGACACATAAGGCAGTGTAATTACCTATTTCTCAAAAGAGCATGTTAAAGTACATCTCTTATTTTTATAATAATTTGTCATGATCATATGTAGTTATATAATCATTTAATAGCAAAAGAATGAATCATGCTGAGTCTGTCCACCTCACCTCTTCCCCAAAAATGAAAATAATCTTTTGCTTATAGGCTTATGAAAATTAAATGACTTGATTCTTTACACATAGTAGGCTTTCAGGGAATGGTAACTCTTAAATGTCTATTACTGTGGTAGGGTAGGTTTTACATTCTGCTTTCTAGCTATTTGAAATGTATTTTAAGCATATAACCTTTTTTTAGATACGGTAAAAAAAAATCTTCTAAAGTTCCAGTTATAAGAATATATATGAAAATCTCAAGAAGAGTTGCTTAAGAAATACTAAGAAAAATCTCATACATTGCTGGAAATGTAAATTGGCGTAACTTTAGAAAGCAATTTCACAAATTTCTATCAATCTCCATCAAAGGTCTATATACAAAGATACTCATTGTAGCACTGTAGCAGTATTCACAGAAGGAAAAGTCTAGAAAAAAACCTAAACTTGTCCTTAACAGAAACTATTATAAAGAACATGGTTAATCTGAAGCCCTTGTTCACAAACCTTAGTGAGCATGAGAATTATATGAGGTCTCGTTAAACCAACAATGGACCCTGGGTCCAACGCAACAGTGTCTGATGCACTAAATCTGAGGTAGGGCCCCAGAATCTGCATTAAAAATAAGTTCTCAGGTGAAGCCGACGCTGCTGATTTGGGAACCACACTTTGAATCTACTGATCTAGATGCTGCTGATTTGGGAACCACACTTTGAATCTACTGCTCTATGCCATGAATCTACTGCTCGACACCACGAATTTTATCACACAGCTGTGGAGGGGGGGAAATCAGAGCCATATGTTCTGATACGGAGCAATCTCAAAAATATGTTGAATGGGAATTTTAAGGACAGTCTGTTTGGTTTTAACATTTAAAAGCTGTGTACCTATATACACTTGAATAAGCACAGAATTGTGGCCTGGCCACCACGGATATAAGGGTGGGAAGAGGGCATACTCTTCACTACAGGACTTTAACATTTTACATGAGCATATATTATTTTTTAAATGAAGATGTAGCCACTGGAAAAAAAAAAAGAAAAACTCAAGAATATTCAACCTTAATTAAGTCTCTACTGATTTAGAAAACCCATTATCACCTTGTTTGTCCAGGAGCATCTTATTTCAAAGGTACTGCAGTAGTATAAAACTTGCAATCTGGAGAATCTTAAAGCCAGCTCCATTTCTACAGTTTCTTGGCATCATATTAGGATTATGTTGCATTAATGGGCTCAGAATGAGGGGGGCAGATATGAAATATGACAAGTTTCTTTTAGAACAGTAAAGTACAATACTAAAATAGTAACTTAATGTCAGTAGGTAGGCACAGATGAAAACACAGGAAGAGATAATCTGCTCATTTACCGTTAGGTGGTATGTGCTGGTGAAAGCACCTGATATCCATACAGGTTTCAGAGCTGGAAAGTATATTGTCTTGAGCGTTTCTTTAAATAGGGAGCCAATGACTGGTAGGAAGTTTCACTGCAGCTAATTCACATTTTCAATAAAAAACACAAAGCTTTCTCAATTTTCCTTGTTAGGACTTAGGTTAAACTTTTTTGGCAGATGAACATGTGGTGTTCATTTCACCTGGCTGGGAATTTGCAATATTCCTTTTACGTTGAAATAGCAAATGAATAAAAGCAGACTAAAAAAAAACAAAAAACAAAACCTACTTACCATGAAGTTTTTTTCCAAATGCCATAAAAGTACAGCAAATAAAATAACTCTAAAGGTCAATAAATATCAAGGTTATAAAACTTCTCCCACAAACATGCTGTAACATGATAAGGATAGAGTTTATTTTAACACTATTAAAATACTATATTTTATAGGAGGGCCTGGGTGGCTCAGTCAGTTAAGCATCTGACTTTGGCTCAGGTCATGATCTCACGGTTAGTGAGTTGGAGCCCCGCATCAGGCTCTGTGCAGGAAGCTCAGAACCTGGAGCCTGCTTCGGATTCTGTGTCTCCCTCTCTCTCTGCCCCTTGTCCACTCACATTCTGTCTCTCTCTCTCTCTCTCAAAAATAAATAAACTTAAAAAAATACTGTATTTAATAAAGTTCTGTGATAAAATTAATGTTCCAGGAGCCAGTAGTCTATTTTATTTTAATATTATTAAAATCTGGTACCTTACAGAATTTATGATCAACAAGATTATATAATTGGCTTTGGGAAAAAAAGAAGTGACTGTTTAGTGTAGAGTAAAAAAAAATTAAAAAGCATTTTGATTGTAAAAGTTTAATGTACTCCAAGTGGGTAATGGTTTTCACAAAATAACTCTCCATTAAGATACAATTTTTAGAAGGCAGATATGCATAGGTGTTAACAGCCTTTGATTTATAGTTTAGTGACCAAGATTTGCATGTATATTTTATCATCAACTATGGGCCTAAAGCAAATTACCTCAACTTTCTGACACTCAGTATCTCATAAGTAAAATAGGGATATAGAATAATATAATTTATCTCAACCAAGTTCAAAGACACCACTCCCCCTGTGTACCCCCCCAACCAAAAAATGCCATTTAAATATGAAATATTTTTGTAGTATTACAGGAAAGGAGATGTTATGGAAGCATTGCTTCCACTCCTTTAAAGTAATTCAATGAAAAAAATGTTTACTCTGACTTCTTATGTAGGAAATGTTTCACATTTAGCATTTTCAAGTCTGGAAGAACATAAATTTCATTAAATTGTTAATGTTTTCCCATGTTTAAGAAAAAAAGTTTGCATGGCTCATAGGATAAATTAATAGATGACAACAAATTTGAAGAATCTAAGTAATTTAAAAAGTAAAAAGCAAGAGTATAAACTATACAAAATAGTTAGAAACCATTATAAAGTCCTATCTACTTATATTCAGGTCACAGATTCCATTCTGAGCTTTCTAACAATCATGAAGAAAAGAGGCATGTATTAGGTTAAACAATTCACAATGTCCAGAAAGTTTTTCTGATTTAATTCAGGGAGTAAAACATAACCACACCTGATACCAAGAATACAAGAAAAAAGTCCTACAGGTTCGCACAAAGGGGATCCATCTACTGGTATTAAATGCAGCTCTCTGACCTACAAATTCCTGAGGCACACAATGGTGAGTATTTTAAGGCTGGCCTCTCACAGGATCTACTATTTGGGCTAACGTTCTGGGTTGACCATGCAACATCACCTATGAACCCAGGCATTAACTAGGCATGATGCAGGAAAAACAGATATCAATGGAAAATGTCCCAGATAAATGGGAACAAATCGTCAACCTTGCTGAATCTATGAGTAAAAGTAATTCTATGAGTCTGAGGGAGGACATGGTTGGTAATTTGATGAGATCCATGTAAACTTCTCTCTGCTGGAGTAATATATATATATATATATATATACACACACACACACATATTCCCTTTTAATTAGCAATGGGAATTTACAAAAGCATAAACCATAAAAGTAGCTTACATTCTCCAGGACTTACTAATTGCCTGTTACTAATGGTTTCAGGAGTGGATGAACTATGTCCTAAGGGCCAAATCCAGCCTGCCACCTATTTTATTTTTGTTTAGCCTGGGAGCTAAAACGTGTGAAATGTGACGTGAAAATTGACATGTGAAAATTATAGGAAATGAAAATTTCCGTGCTCACAAGTAAAGTTTTATTGAAACACAACCACATCCATTTTCTATGGCTGCTCATCTCCTACAAGCGGAGAACTGAGTAGTTGTGACAGAGACCATATGGGCCACAGAGAAGCCAGACTCAAAGGCTTATGTACTATATGATCCCATGTATATGACCTCTTGGAAGAAGTGTAAGTATGGGCACAGAAAAGAGATGGATGGGGGCGCCTGGGTGGCGCAGTCGGTTAAGCGTCCAACTTCAGCCAGGTCACCATCTCCCGGTCCGGGAGTTCGAGCCCCGCGTCAGGCTCTGGGCTGATGGCTCAGAGCCTGGAGCCTGTTTCCGATTCTGTGTCTCCCTCTCTCTCTGCCCCTCCCCCATTCATGCTCTGTCTCTCTCTGTCCCAAAAATAAATAAACGTTGAAAAAAAAATTAAAAAAAAAAAAAAAAAGAAAAGAGATGGATGGTTTTCAAAAGTAAGGCACAGGGGAAGTTTTGCTATAAAGGGATAGCTGGAGATCTTAGTTGTGTTGCTGACGCAATTGTCAACACCCTTAGATCTATACACGAAATAGTGTGAATTAAACTGTATATAATGAAGGAAAAACTCGCCTGTTTGGTTAAACCCCATAGCCGTAGAGACTCAACAGACCACAGTTTTCTCTCTTTCCAGTTTTGCTCTCTTCTAGCTGGAAACTACACACCAACTGTAAATCCCGAGTGTCCGTTCAGGCATCTTTAAACACAAGAGCTACCTTTTATTCAATTAAAGACCACTGAACTCACCTGCTTCCTGTGAAGACCAGCCGAAGAAGCCTTTTTTTTTTTTTTTTTTGACTTAACTGAGTGCTCCACAGCCATCCTGCACTGACTGGACTCCTCAGGACTCCTTGAATCCTCATGTTTTGGCCTTATCTTAGGGTGTTTGTGCAATGTACTCCATTGAGCTTGCTTGCTCTCTTTTCTCCGTGTTGCCTCTTCTCCTAGATATTATTCTCCCAGATCCAGAAGCCTCTCACTATCCATCATTTATCACTCATTCTTCTTTCTAACACCTAGTCTATCACCACGCTTTGTTACTTCTTTCTCTGAATACCTCCTGATCTCTTCCTCTACATTTCTAGGGCTAAGATCCTTATTCAGGCTACCATCATCAACCCATTCTATCAAACAGCCCTGACCATCATCCAAACGTAGACCTCCTTTTTTCTACTGCACTGCTTACATCACCCCAATGGCTTCCCAGTGAACTGCTTCCATAACAAGGCTTGCAAGATTTCTGCCTATTTCCTCAATCTCCTCCCTTGCTACTCATCTCTATAAATTCTAGGGTCCAACCATCAAACATCTCTCAGGCTCTGGAATGTCTTATGCTTGCTGCTTTTTTTGCCACTGAACATTTACACACACTGCTCCCTCTGCTAAAGATACCTCCAACTAACCTACTTTCCTCTTCCACCCCCTCCTCATCCATTAGTTCTCAGTTAAAAGTGGTATTTAACCATGAAGGTAGCCTGCCTAAATGCTCTCAAAAAAGACTGCACCCGTCTTTTATTAACTCCAATCACATGTTTAGTTAGGTTGCATAAATTCTGGCTTTTCTGTTTTTCCTGGAGTACTCTAAAGCAAATACAAACAGACCATTGTTTTATTGTAAATACCACAGTATTATTTCCCACAGCTATCACTTTTTTCTTCCAGTTAACCTAGGTTTCACCATTAGCACACAGTGTTTGCAGTCTGTAGTATATCTCTTCATCCTCTTCTCATGGTATATTTTTTGTTTTTTGTTTCTTGTTTTTTGCTGTTTTTTTAAAAGTTTTAATGGGGTTCAATCTATAAATGTTTCCTTTAATGGATCATGTTCTTTACATCAAGTCTAAGAACTCTTAAGCTAGCTCTATATCTCGAAGACTTTTTTCCTCTTTTTTCTGGAATTTTTATAGTTTCACACTTTATACTTGAGTTCATGATTCATTTTTTAAACACTTATTTATTTTGGGAGAGAGAGAGAGAGAGAGAGAGAGAGAGAGAGAGAGAGATCATAAGCAGGGGAGGGGCAGAGAGATAGGGAGAGAGAGATCTCTAAGCAGGCTCTGCACTGTCAGCACAGAGCCCTACGTGGGGCTCGAACCCATCAACTGTGAGATCATGACCTGAGCCAAAACGAAGAGTTGGACACTTAACCAACTGAGCCACATAGGTGCCCCAGTTCATGATTCATTTTAAGGCAATTTTTGTTTGAAGGATGAGGTTTAAGTCAAGATTCACTGTTTTGCCTACGCAGATGCATCAAAATCAGTTGAGAGTATATGTATGGGCCTATTTCTGGATTCTTCATCCTATTCCTTGATATCTGTGTCCACCCATTCCCCAACACAGCACAGTATTCATTAGTATAGCTAAATACTAATCCTTCATATCAGGTACAGTGATTCCTTACACTTGATTCTTCTACATCAAGATTGCTTTAACTACTATAGGGTCTATGTCTTTCCACGTAAACTTTAGAATAAGCTTTTCTCTATATAAAAACAAAGCAAAACAAACTTTACTGGGATTCTGTTAATAAGAGCATTAAACCTATAAATCAAACTGGAGAGAACCGACATCTTTATTTCACTGAGTTTTCCAATTTATGAACATGGTATGTTCCTCATTTAGTTCAGTATACTTTGATTTGCTTCAACAGATTATACCATTTTCAGGAAAGGGACGCTGAACATGTTTTGAAAAGTGTATACCTAAGTATTTCGTTTTCTTTGGAGTAACTGTAACTGGTATTGTGTTTGTAATTTTGGTTCCAATCAGTCCATTTATTATAGGTAAAAATATGTCTGTTTGTCTGTGTTGAGGTTGTTTTCTCTGACCCTGCTGAACTTATTTCTATGTAAGAGATTTTTGCAGATTCCTTAGTTTTTAGACATATAATCTGCAAATACACATAATTTTTTTTTAACTTTTCAATATGTATGACTTTTATGTCTCTTCCTTGCCTTATGGCAGTGGCTATAATTTCTAGTACTATGTTGAGTAAGAGAGGTAAAATGGATATCCTTGCTTTATTTCTGATCTAATGGGAAAACCATTCAGTATTTCACCATTACATAGTGTCAGTTGTAGGCTGAAGATGCAGTTCATCAAGTAGAGGCCCTTACCTTGGATTCCTAACTTGGGGAGAGATTTTATCGAGACTGAACGCCATTAAATGCTTTTTCTGTATCTCCTGACATGATCATATGATTTTTCTTCTGTATCTTATTGATATGATACACTGATTGATTTTCACCCCTTCCACCATACATGGATGTAATGGAAAGTCTGAGACCCAGAAGACAGCCCTCATCTGACCATGTCG
Source organism: Prionailurus viverrinus (assembly GCF_022837055.1). NCBI lineage: Eukaryota > Metazoa > Chordata > Mammalia > Carnivora > Felidae > Prionailurus > Prionailurus viverrinus. The sequence goes on from NC_062562.1 coordinate 40,983,480, forward strand.
GCTCTCAGTCTCAAGACTACTAGCTTCAAGAACTGTGAGAGGGGCGCCTGGGTGGCTTGGTCGGTTAAGCGTCTCACTTCGGCTCAGGTCATGATCTCACAGTCCGTGAGTTCGAGCCCCGCGTCGGGCTCTGTGCTGACAGCTCAGAGCCTGGAGCCTGTTTCAGATTCTGTGTCTCCCTCTCTCTCTGCCCCTCCTCTGTTCATGCTCTGTCTCTCTCTGTCTCAGAAATAAATAAATGTTAAAATAAATAAATTAATTTAAAAAAAAAGAAGAAGAAAAAGAACTGTGAGAAACAACTTTCTGTTGTTTAAAGTAATCCAGTCTGCAATATTTGCTATAGTAGCCCAGATGCTTTTTTGTTTCATTGATTTTCTTCCCTCTTCTTCCTATTCCTCTTTTTCCCCCTCTTTTTCATGTCATTAATTTGTTGAAGAAAATCAGTCATTTGTGATACTGACTTGATTACAGTATGGCTTAGGTTAATTTCATCTCTTTGGTTTCTTTTAACTTGAATTTCTAGCTCCTAAACTGGTAGTCTGACAGACTTAATTAGAGTCAAGTTACTAACCATTTGAAAACATTTTATTTTTTTGTTAACTATCTTTCATAGGTGGCACTGTATACTTTCTATGGCTTCAAATCAAGAGGCACTTAATTGTGGAAGCCCCCTTTTAGGTGATATTGAAACTGACCAGTAGGTTCAGATATTATCTACTTCCCAACAGGGATACTTTAATCGCCACTAATCTGGATTTTCTATAAAATTACAATTGCACTTGTCAATCTATTTGCATCTAATTTGCATTGTATTATTGGATAGTTAAACAAATTATCAATCATTGAGATGTCTTGGCCAAAAAGAAAAAAATGAGGAATGAGTATGGTTGACACTAGCGATATTGCTAGGGAGTGACATGTCGATGTGGAGCGATTTTACACATGGTCAATTCATTAATGAATATTTTCTTGTTCAAATCACACTTTCTCCTCAATTTTACTTCATAACTACAAGGAATCCGATAATGGCTCCATGAATATTGAGAAGCCATCGGATCACTCAAATGATCTATCTCCAATGCCCTTTCACTATGATTTCTCCTACTAAGTTGGAATATCCTGGGGGAGAGCAACAGCAACAACGTGGTCTTCCTCTTACATTATGTGCATAGCATAGTTACAAGTCTGTCCTCTAAGTGCCTATAACAACTAAAACACCGGATGTTGAACAATTTCCTAAATGTCTCCAAGAACAAAACCCTATTTTACTCAGTCTTCTCCAGCTATCACAGCACCCTTCAATCTTCCTCGTAGATAAACTAACTCAGAAGCTAAGAATCAACTTAGAGTCATCTTGCTTCTTTATTCCTTACCCAAGTTCAGTTGGATCTATTTTGGACATGTGTATCACAGAAATCAGCGTATCCTCTTTTCTTTCTGCCTTTATCTGCTTCTCCTAATTAGCACCCTTTTCTAAACTCCTTAACTCCAAATCATCATATCCTCCTGCCAGATTAAAAGTCCTGGAGCACAAATCTGGTCATCCTGTCAGCTCTGATATTTAACAGCTCTCCATTACCTAGAGATTAGGTCTCAAATTCCAATCAATGTCATAGACGTCCTATGTCATCTAATCTTATTTCTTAATGTTTTTCTTCTTGTACAATTTACTTTAAAAAAAGAAAAACAAAAACAACTATTCCCTTGCATCCATATGTCTACCCTTTGTTTAAAAAAACCCTACTGTTGGGGTGCCTGGGTGGCTCAGTCTGTTAAGTGTCCAACTTCAGCTCAGGTCATGATCTTGCGGTCCATAAGTTCAGGCACTGCGTCAGGGCTCTGTGCTGACAGCTCAGAGCCTGGAGCCTGCTTCAGATTTTGTGTCTCCCTCTCTCTCTGCTTCTCCCCTTCTTGCGCTTTCTCTTTCGAAAAATAAATATTAAAAAAAAAAACAAAACAACAACCCTACTGTAAATTCCACTCCTGAAACCAATAGTGGACTGTAGATTAAAGTTAAAAAAAAAAAAGTAAAGCTAAAAAAAAATAAAATGAGGGCAGGCATTGCTGATGCAAAATTACAATAATGTTGTCTAAAAATACATATGTAATAGGAGAAAAATATCCTGCAATAAAAAAAGGGTTAATATGAAGATAAAATAAAATTAGGCTGTCCGTGGGGGGCGGGGGGGGACCCTACTGCCTAGAATACTAACTTCAAAATCTATAGCAGTGTCAATATCCAAAGTATCTGATGATCTATGTGACATGGGCACCAACAAATTAGATTGACTGTCAGCCAGTAAATCTCATTCGTTGGTACCAGTTTATAGCAGTCCTGTTACAAAGCTTCAGCATTCTTTAGGAAACTGTATCTTAGGACACTTCTTCCATGGTATCTCGATTCATTCCCACAGATTCCCGTAGTCCCGTACAGACATTAAAGTAAGGATCACATCATTTCCTTTTCAATAGTTATTTCATTTCCCTGTCTAGTCTGTAAACTTCCTAAGGTTAAGAACTCTCTGATTCATCCCTACGATAAAGCCTATCCTTCATTTGTCTAAGACAGACCTACAAGTTTTTGAAGTCCAAGAACAAATGACATCTCCAAAGTGCAACTTTTCATATCCTTCCAGGCCTTGTTAATCTCTCCTTATTTTGTGCTTCCATAATTTCTTCAAGTTGTTACTTGTAGATCAATCTGTCTTTCCTGTTAAACTATGAGTCAACTAAGGGCATGGGAACATGTCTTTATATCCTCCATACTTAGCACTGTGACTGGCACATAGAACTTGCTCAATAAAAGGTTATTTAAAGAGATTATCAAATGACCTCAGTACTGATCGGTTCAGTGAGGGGCTATAACAACTCCGATCCATTAAGTGTTTGATTTCTACAATGTGTAGACAGCTAATTTGCATTTTGTTTATGTCTCTTTTCGCAACATGACTGAAACCTTATGGGTCTGTGCTATGTCCCTTTTGTCTCTCACCTAGTGCTGAATCTCTATGAATATCTGAAATGAGTGATAGATAACATCAATACCAATAGACATGAATTTCAGTTGGTAAGTAAAAGCGCAAGATTAAAAGCTAACTAGGTAGGATTCCTGGCAGCTGGAAAGGGAGTGAGGCATACCTACTCTAGCCTCCTGCTGTTAGAATCCATGGTTCTCTCTCTCATTATAAAGCCGACTCCTTTTGTGAATGCCACTATGAGCAACTAATTGGTTTTCTGGATTCCAGATTTCCTGCACAAGATGTCAAATGAGTTTGCACCTCATGCAGACATATCTCACAGCAGGGACAAGACTATCTTAAAAACGTTACATGTTTCCAGTTTAACACTGTTCTGGCTGGTTTCCTGGTCAGTTACTTAAGGAAACCTGAAAAACATGTCTCATGTTGTTGTTGTCGTGTTCTCAGGTCAACATCTCCTGGAGAGTCAGCACGTCTTATTCACACCCTTCACTTTCTCTCCAATGAAATGATGTTGGGGTCTAAATAACCTTGTCTACCAGCATTTTAAAATCAATCCGTATTACAAATCTGTTGAATGTGCAAGAAGCCCAGAGGGGCAAGAAATGGTGGTGTCCAGCCAAGGGTATATGGACCTGGTTTTAGTGTTTTTTTTATTACCTCTGATCCAGTTAAAATCTGTAAACAGACATTCTGTAAGGGCCTTTGACAATGTCAGTTTCCTACTAAACCTAGCTGGGACTTCAATCTTTTGTTACAGTTGTTTTTTTTTAATTTTTAACGTTTTTATTCATTTTTGAGAGACAGAGAGAGACAGAGCGCTAGTTGGGGAGGGACAGAGAGAGAGGGAGAAATAGGCTCCAGGCTCTGAGTTGTCAGCACACAGCCTGACACAGGACGCAAACCCATTAACTGTGAGAACATGATCTAGGCCAAAGTTGAGCACTTAACCAACTGAACCATCCAGGGGCCCTCCCCACCTTTTTTTAAGTAGGCTCCACACCCAACATGAGGCTCCAACTCATGACCTGGAGATCAAGGGTCACATGCTGTATCGACTGAGCCAGCCAGGCACCCCAATGTTTTGCAGAGCTGTTTTTACCTACGGTCAAAATCTATGGAGTAGTCAAAGCATGGACTTTGGATGAAAAATGCTTGGCTTCAGAATCTGGCTCTCCTCTTGCCAGCTGTGTGACCTCAGACAGTTTTTATGAGGATGAAATGACATGGCCGTGTATATAATTTTATTAGCACTATGCATGGTCCAAAGTAAAGGCTCAACAGATATTATTTATAATTGCTATATCTAAACACACATGCCCAAAATTCATGCTTTTATTAGGCAGCACTTAATATTGCCAAACAAATGTATTACATCTTGGCCCCCAAATAATCTTGGTTATTGGTTAGGGGACCCAAGCTATTTACTCTATTCTAATTTCTTCTTTGCTGAGATACTTGATGGTATATACAGGTATGAGGACAAGAATGTAGAAAAATAGTGCTAAGGCATGACAGGAGGAGAGTGGTTTACATGAAAGAGTGACAGCAGAACATGCTGACAGCTTAAAATCCAGCTGCCAAAGCCACAGTGCTTACACCCCCGTGCAGAGGAAGCAAGTCAAAAACATTTACTAGAGAGCTACTAGACTCAGAGCACGGTATGTACAAAGTGCCTACTCAGGAAAAAAATCCATTTTATATAGTAAATTCATATTACATAACTGTTGAATTTAAAAACAAAAACCCACAGGGAACACAAATGGTGGTTTCCAGCCAAGAGTATACCGCATTTTATGGTTTCTGTTACATGTGATACTGCTGAAAATGTAAACACACATTCCCTAAGAAGGCTTCGACAACCTCAGTTTCCTATTAAATGCAGCTGGGCCTTAAATGCTTCCCATAGCACTTAGGAAAGTGGCTGGTACACAGTAGGTTCTCAATAATTATTAGCCAGCTTGCAAATTCTTTTCTTACTGTGTACCATTCTGGGGAAATGAAGTATATAAAGTGATCCCAAATACAGTACCAAGTATTGTGCAGACAGACAGAAGAAACAAAAAAATAAGTGAAGGTGTGTAACATTGCTATTACATGAACAGGTCATTTAAGGAGTATAGGGATTTGTGTGTGTGTGTATTATATACTATAATATATATTAAGTATGTATAATGTATATATGTTAATAATACATATATAATATTTTGTTTGAGAGAGAGTGGAGGAGGGGGCGAGGGAGAGACAGAGTCCCAAGCAGGCTCCTCGTTCAGTATGGAACCCAATGTGGAGCTCTATATCACCACCACAAGATCATGACCTGAGCTGAAATCAAGAGTCAGATCCTTAACCAACTGAGCCACCCAGATGTCCTAGGATTTGTACATTACTTGTGGAAAAGGAGAACTAGGTAGTAAAGGTTGCAACAGAAAGAAAGAAAACAATTGGACTCAATTAACCAACCACATCAAAAAGAGCTTTTCTGTGCTGTTCCTCTAAAAGGAAGAATCTAGAAACCACTGTAGAGTGATTGTTTCCAAGGGAATTAAATACCTTCTTATTCTCGACTGAGAGTCATCTTTGCACACAAAATAAATTTCTCTGAGAAAAAGTAATAGTGGAAACCTGACTTTTGCCTGCGTAGCATCCATCCTTCCTTTTGGTAAAGAACCTTTAACTTCTTTTCAGGGCACATTCCTCACTTTTCACCTCAGTGTATAAGGACGGAATGAGGCTCAGCCAATTGGGATAGGCCAGCCACATGGTCAGAAAGTAGGGACCGGGCAAGGTGGTCTCCTATTCCACGTGGGTAAGGCTTACCCCTGGGATTCCTGTGTGAACCGTGAAGGAGAAGTGTCTTTGTCCTGAGATGCCTAAGCTTTGGCAGGTGGGCAGCGATCCAGATAGGAAGTAGAGAGACAGAGGCTGCCCCAGAGCGAGGCCAACAGAAAGGAGTTCAACAGAGAGGAAAGAGGAATCAGAGGTACTGAGGCCTGAAGGCATTACCCAAACTCATAAATCCAGCCTTGGTAACAGCCAATTTACCCGGGACTTCTCAGCTGCAAGGGCCAAAAACTCCCTCTGGAGTTTTATGAGTCAATTCTGAATTGGATTTCTAACATAGTCACTGAAAGAGTCCAATGAAAACAAGCGGGGACTGAAAAGACACCAAAAGTGGTACCAGAAGGAGGGAAAGATGGAGAAAACAAGTGATCTTGGTGGAAGGGCGAGTGACTCAGCAGGAAAGTCAGGAGGCACTAATTGACAAAGGGATAGGATAAACACCTTAAGTGGCCTAATATTAGTCTTTCTGGACACCGAATTCCTTGCAGAGGAACCCAAGGCCTCGTCAAGAAAAAAGGATTTTGAATTGCGGATACCAGGGGAACATGGTATTAAAGAAGCATAATTAAAATATTAATAACAAAGAAATTCACGGTCAAGAAAGCAAGCAAAATATAATCATGAAATTGAGATCAATTCCTAAAATATTACACTGAAAGTATTATTGCATATTAGGAGACATACTATTGTATATTAGGAGACATACTATTTCGATGGTGGGAAAAAAACTAGAATGTGTATAATTATATGTCTTATCATTGAATACCTATTCCAAACGGGAACTTGAAAGCTTGATAAGCTGTCATGTAAGAAAATTTGTCTAAAGACTATGGGTGGACCTTTCATTAACAAGTGGTCTACAGGGCAAGCTAAAATATAGATTTTTAGAAAACATTTTCAGTGTGTGCATTAAAACAAATCTAACATTTTGAGAATGCAGTTATGATAAAAATGCACACTTGAAAATCAAGAAGTCATAATCAAGGTATCAGGAATGCAAAATAAAAAATATATCAATTCACTTACAGTCACTGTATATTAATACTTTTGAGTAGAAAGTACAACTTTTGCGTAGAAAATACAACTTTAGTGGGAAAGAGACAGCATTGTTAATCAGAACCTGCACATATAAAGAAGAAAAATTGATTAATTAGTGTTCACTGTAGGTAATTTTTATCAATAACTTTACCAAGTCGAACAACTGAAGTGATGAAACATTCTGTTTTATAATACACTGTTCTTTGAAATGTTGATATTAAAACTTGGAAGTATAATTCATAGCAAACAGAATTTTTTAAAATGATGTAGCATATGCTTTGTTTTATCACAGAAAGATTAGGGCAGACAATTGACAAAATTTTAAAAAAGTGATATTAGTATGTCTTTTGCAAATCAAATCATTCTAAAACTAATGAAAAGCGATGCCTTACCAAATGTGGAATTACAAAAAGATATACAGTGTAATATTATGTACTTTCAAAAGGTGTTTTGATTTTTAAAGTCATTACTCCAAATTGGGGAAAAATAAAAAGAGGGAAGAAGGAAAGAAAGAAAACCACCAAAAGAGATCATTACTCTGAAAATTACAGGATTCCAGCTATGATTTTAAAGACATTTTCCAACATTTGCAAAATAGAAACGCAGCAGTATAATGGATGAGCATTAAACCAATTAAATAGATGCTCCTGTAGAAGAGAAAACTGAAGAATATTTTTAGCACGCTACAGCAGGATAACACAGCAGCCTAAAAATTATGGTACACAATACACTATAAAACACCACACACATATGAGTGCCTTATGTGAAATTAAAGGGTTGAGTTCAATCTAGCCTTTTCACAAGCCATTTGGTTCTAACTTTAAATATTCCACCCAAGCAGCTGCTCCCTTCACCAGGCAACATTCTCTTTCACAGACAAGAGCCCTAACAGTTCTGCTATAGATAAGAAATTGCTTTTAGAGTTAAGACAAAGTGATAAAAAAAAAAAAAATCCCAACAGAAGAGCAATGAAAGAATACTCTCCTACAGTGACCAAAGAGGGAAAGTAAAACAAAGCAACAGGAAGACGATTTCTAAGCAAGAACTTTTCTGAGGTTCAAGGAAATAAAACTGATCTATCCTGAGAAGCATTCAATCTACTTCTACTGTAATGGCATTATATTGGAACAGAAGAAAACCCGTATGGAAGAATGCCAGTTAATCAAAGGGCCAAATGGGCTGGTGATGTTGCCAGCCTCAGGAAATTTCCAAGTGTCTGGGATATTGGCCTCTGATAAGACAGGATTTCACAGGACTTATTTTATATATATATATATATATATATATATATATATATATATATATATATATGTATATATATATATACATATATATGTATGTATATATATATGTATATACACACACACACACATATATATGTATGTATATATTGTATATACACATATATATGTGTATGTATATATATATTGTGTGTGTGTGTATATATATATATATATATATATATATATACACATACATACACAATTGCGTTCAATTTGAAAGGAATCAGAATCAGCTAAGCGGCATTTTTTTCTTTGATCCCTACAATGACACATACAACATGTTTTGTATTGAAAAATATGTATAAGAAGTTACAATAAAATACCATTGCTATCTCAAGCAAAACCCTGAGTCTAGAAGTTAATCATGATTGGTAACTGAAGAAAAGGGAAGTGGGCTGAAATCCAGCCAAGGCTTAATATCAAAGATTTTTTGTTAATGAAATCAAATAAAAAGTAAAATGTACACATAATTAAGAGATCAGAAATCTTCTAGATCCCCAGACTTGAGACATATTGTCATCGTTACTGTAGAATCTAAATTAATAAACTTCACATAATGCCCAGTGATTGGCCCGTACTGATGGAGATGACTCCATTCTAATACCAATAGCCCTGTAGGAAATGCCCTATTTGACTTCTTAGAATTAACTGATCACATTTTTAATGATGGAATTAGTTAAAACCAACAAAGCCAACTGAATAAGACACAACCACAGCTGGGGAAAAAGCAAAAAATCTATACTAAATAATCAACCGGAATTTCATGAATACTACCATATTTCAAAATAGGAGTAGGAAAGTTTCTAGATTCTCCACAGTGACAATGCTGTGGTTATAGCAAACAAGGGCCACTTCCAATAATCAACATCCATACATACAAAACAGAAGAATCTCTTTCAGATAACAGATGTTGGAGGAGTTTAAACATTACTCTTCAAACTGTGAAATTACATCATCTTTACAGAAAGGGGTATTTGGTATTCTCAATAAATTACATCATCTTTACAGAAAGGGATATGTGGGTATTCTCAATAAAAAAAAAAGAAGGGGAAAAAGGATATTACATGCAAAACACTCACATGTATCAAAATCCAGATGTTAGTATCTTTGTCTTGAAAATAACACTAGCTTCATTCTGTTCAGGTTAACTTATAACCTTAAAATCATACAATGGTAAAACAGAAGAGTATTTTCGGTGCCCAGTGCTTCCTCACAAATAAAGAAACCGAGGCCGGGAGAGCTGAGTGATTCCCATTTATTAACGGAGCCAAGACTAGACCAAGGTCTTCAACTTCTAATCTTGCATTCATTCCACTCTAGCACATTGGTGTGACTAATAAAGTATTTATAGTATTTGATTTTAACCCTGTTGAATGACTCTGAAATTGAAGGTACCTCTTTTTCAGCCAAGTAATCACAGAAGATTTCTATAAATGACCCCAGATTTTTTTTTTAACGTTTATTTATTTTTGAGAGAGAGAGAGAGACACAGCACGAACGGGGGAGGGGCAGAGAGGGAGGGAGACACAGAACCAGAAGCAGGCTCCAGGCTCTGAGCCATCAGCCCAGAGCCTGATGCAGGGCTCGAACCCGCGGACCGCGAGATCGTGACCTGAGCTGAAGTCGGACGCTTAACCGACTGAGCCACCCAGGCGCCCCAAATGACCCCAGAGTTTTAAAGTGACTCAAAACTCATCTGATACAAAAAAATGTAAATAAATTTGCATATAACTGACAAAGGACTTACATATGGAATGTATAGAGAGTTCTTATTACTCAATAATGAAAAGACAACCCATTTAAAAGATGCGCCAAATCTATGAATAGACATTTATCTAAAGCAGATATGCAAGTTGTCAATAAATCCATGAAAACATGCTCAACATCATCTGTCAGAAGAGAGACGCAAATCAAAACCACAATGAGATACCAATGCCTCCCCACTAGGAGAGTTACAATAACAAATACAAATAATAACAAATGTTAGCTCACATGGGAGGAATTAGAACCCTCATACACTGCTGGGGGGACTCTAAATTAGTGCAATAACTTTGTAAAATGGTGTGACACTTTATATGATATTAAGTTATCATATAAGCCAGCAATGCCAGTCTTCAGCATAAACCCAATAAAAACCTATGCTTACACACAAAAATTTATAGCAGCACATTATTCAAAACAGATGAAAAGTGGAAACAACTCTGACGACCCCCAATTAATGAACAGATAAATACCAGGTGGTATATCCATACAATGGAGTATTAGCCAGCAATATAAAAGTAAAGAAGGACTGATACATGTTACAATATGGGTGAATCTCCAAAACATTTTGCTAAGTGTTAGAAGCTAATAAAAAAAGACCATGTATTGTGTGATCCCATTTACATAAAGTGTCATAACAGGCAAATCCATAGAGACAAAAAGTAGATAAGTGATTGCCAGGAGCTGAGGTGGGAGACCCTTGGGGGAAATGGAAACTGACTGTGAATGGGTACGAAGCTGCTTTGGTGGATGAAGCAAATGATCTAAAACTAATTGTGGTGATGGTGAACATGGATATTGTACACAATACACAAGTGAAGTTGTATATTCACAACTCTGTGAATACCCTACAAACCACTGGGTTACATACTTTAAAAGGGGGAATTAATATGGTATATGAATTATATCTCAATCAAGCTATTTTTATAAAATATCTAGACCTGTCCCCCGTCCCAACTCACCATGCCCTCAGCTAATGGCAGGACCATGTTAGCACATACAGTGCCTGTGTAAGAATTATAAAAAGCTGCCTTCTCTGGGCCAGAAAGAAAGCCACCCTTTTTTCCACACTGACACAGCCAGACTTAGAGCAAGCTGCACTGCTGGAAAAGGAAGCCTCAGGTGGATTTCATCCAGGAGCCCTTGGGCAGGGCTGGGCCTGCATAAATATGTATGACATATTTACGACACACTGCTCATCCATCACTCTACTATTACCAAAACAGATGGAAAAGATACCTTTCAGATGACCTACAGATATGCCATCAAATCAGTGTGCTTAATAACAAACACGTGATCTTCCCAATCCCCCTCCTCTTACCATCCAAGGCCCCAAATATCCTGGTCTTCTAATGTTGCTTATCTTAGTGAAGTGTACCACCATTGAGTCAAGCCTATGAGAAAAACATTCTACAGCCCTCACATCCAACCCCTTACCAGGTGATGTCATTTTTACCTCAAGCTGTAGAAACACCAGCTCCCCCTCAATAATCATCAGCTGTGTAAACACAAATAATAGTTTCCTACCGGTTACCTTGTTGACATTTCTTACACCCTTCAATCTAATTGCTACAAAGAAGTCAGCCATGTGATCTTTATAAATCAAAACAGGTCACCTTGTGTATTGGCTGCTTGGAATAAGATAGCTTTTCTGAACTCGAACAAACTATCCCTGCAAATACTTCTGTCACCTCACCACATGCCATTCTTCCCTTCACTGACTATATAGTGTGCTGACCTTCAGTCATGTCTAGGTCATATTGAGCTCTCTTTCACCTCATTTTCTTTAAGGCTAAACAGTGAAGACTGAATTGTAGAATTTCAAGCACCAAAGACAGTAGGGGGAAAAGGGGAGGCTATAGTTTTCCTTTATAGAACTGTCACAGTTAGTGTATAATTTTTAATTAATTTGCTGAAATTCTATTCTCCACTAGACAGACCCTCAGTTCCATGAAAATAAGATCCTTCCCAGAATCTTGTAAAATGTCTATCAATAGCAAATACTCATTAAGTAAATGCTCATTGGATAAATGGATGAACTCTGCTCATGGGGTCTCAGGAACCTCTTGTGGTGGCTCACTCTTGCTATTATGAAATCTACAATTAAAATGCTTTCTTGGAGGGCCTGGGTGGTTCAGTTGATTAAGCAACTGACTTTGGCTCAGGTCATGATCTCACAGTACGAGTTCGAGACCTGCATCGAACTCTGCTGTCAGTGTAGAGCCTGCTTTAAATCCTCTGTCTCCTTCTCTCTCTGCCCCTCCCCTGCTCATACACTCTCTCTCTCAAAAATAAATAAACATTAAAAACATTATTTCTTTACATCTGGATGCTTTGCTGTCATGATTGAGCCACCTGATTGAATCATGGTCCCATGCTAGCCCCATGTAATGAAGATCTGAGTGATAAAGATTCCAAATCCAACATAACCTCAATGGTCTAGATAAAGCTATGCTATCCAATAATCTAACATAAGACAGTGTTTGGGGAAGGTTCACGTCCATATGCTTTTAGGGGACAATGGATTGGAAATTTCCTGATTAATTCAGACATGTTGGTCATAGGTGCTTCAATCACAGCATCCCTCTCATTCATATATAAGCATCTCAAAGGCATGAGAATCAGTGGGTAAAATTAGATTAAGATACTTGTCTATGGATTCTTCTCAAGCAAGATTTCCTCCGAAAACATAGGCCCTGAAACAATATTGTCATATATTAAATCTCCTTGGAAACCTGCAGTTATTTTACGAATTAAAACATTTTTTATGATTCAAAAGACAAAGAACAAATATATCCCGTCTATATGGAAAAGCATAAAACACACTGAGAAGTTACCGAAAAATTGTTGACTTCTATAGAATCTTAGTTTTAAAAAAATCACAACTTTCCTATGTGACTGGGTTGAAGAGTATTGTGTTTGATTAGAAACTTTTGCTTTGTTTTTTAAATTCATACAGCATGAATGGCAAACTGATAAAGTTACAGCCTTTTGTTTTAAATTTAACTTGTTTTTAGACCATCAGAGCAAAGCAGCTTTGAACTTCATCAAAGCCATTATGTTCAAAGATGAACTTTATGTTTTTAGCTGCACTATTTAGTTATGAGAAATAGCACTGCCTGTAACGCACAGCAAACTAAGCTCCTACTAATTATAGCACAACAGTTTAAGCTAATTAGTCTTTAGTAATTTCTCTTTTCAGATCCTGCCAGCACTCTGATTCATCCTTAAAATTTTCTACATTTGTTTAATCTTTCTTCAAATTTATTTTTTCCAAATCTCAATGTGCTTTTACAGATTACAATCTAAGAAAAGTGAAAAATGTGCTACCTTTTCTGCTGGCAGAGGAAAGAGTAATCCTTTGTAGGAGCGATATGGTCAATTTCTGTTTTACACAAAGATTGGATAATGGATAGCAGTATAAAAAGGAAAAAAAAGGGAAAAAAGGAACTCTGGGCTCAGGAGACACACTGTCTTCTCTCTTTTTAAGACAATGAAGTAGTAGTATTTACAATCCAGTGCAATCCTTTTAATTTCAGCTCTCAGCACCTAGGTTACAGGTCACTAACTGGGGACACCTGGGTGATACCTGGCCTTCAGAATTGTTTTGTTTGATGCAGACGGAATTGGCCCATGTAGTGTTTTCATAAAAACATTTAGTCTCTAACATTTAAAAAGTTAAGACATTTCATGTTCAGAATGGATTCCTGTTTATCTTGAAAAGTGTTCAGCTTTGGTAACAGTGTTCCTGCATTTCCTCACTCGTTACATCATTCACTAAACAACTACTGAGTATCTACTACATTCCAGGCACTCCGTCAGACTCTAGATGTAGCAATGAAAAACAACAGTCTTTCAGTACAGTAAGGAAGAGAAAACTAAAAATGCATTCAATGTCAGATAAGGATCAAGAATATGGTGAACATACAGAGGATCGAAAGGATTTGCTTTTCAGTTGTCTGTTTAGGAATTCACATTAAAACAGGGACCTGGATGAAGTGAGCAAGCTGTACAGATCTGACAGAAGCCCTGAGGTGAGGGCATTCTTAGCATAGTAAGGTAGGACAAGGTTAGAGGGGCTGCATTCAAAGACACAGTAAGAAACGGTAAGAGATCTCACATGGGAAGCAGGAGAGGGCCTTGGGAGCCAAGATAATCAGTGAGATTTATTCTTATTCTAATGGGAAACCGCTTGGGGTTTGAGCAGAAGAGATTGATTTGACAAGTGTGGAATCAATCTGCTTCTTGGGTGGAGAACAGAACACTGTGCGCAGTGGTGGGGGCAGGGGCGAGAGAGGGTAGGTGGCACTAGGAAGAGATGTGGAGTAGAAAGGTGAGAGGCAGACACGACTTGCATTTGAATGGCAGCAATATGGAGAATGAAAAGTGGTCAGCTTCTGGGTATACTCTGAAGGTAAAACTAAAAGGACAGATTAAACAATATGTGTGGAAGGTAAATAAGGGGAAAAAGAGCTCACAGATGACTCAGCTTTTGGGGCTGAACAATGCAATAAATGTGTCTTTTTTCCATGGGCATCAAATTAATTATCATTTTTTTATTCGAGTATAATGAACATACAGCATTATATTAGTTTCAGGTGTACAATGTTGTGATTCAACAATTCTAGACGTTACTCCGTGCTCGTCCTGATGGTGGGGTAGGAGAATCCTAAACTCACCTTGTCCCACTGATACATCTAGATAACAGCCACATCAGTGCAACTAACCCAGAAAACAAACAAATCTGTCTTTTATCAAAATGGTGAACACTGGAGAGGAGCAAGGTTTCTGGGAAAATCAAGATTATGGTTTGGAAATATAACTCTGAGATGTCAGCTTATATCCAGAGCAGAATTGGCAGGTGGTTTTCTGAGCCACAAGTTCGGGGGACAGGTCCAAGCTGGAAGTATGAAGTTAGGAGTAAATAAATAAATGACAAAAACTAGGGAAGTGAGCAGTGAGCACTCCCTTTAGGAAAAGCACGCCAGCATCTCCAGCCCATCTCAGACCCTACTAATTCTTATTGTTTACACCAAGCTTATTTCACTCATTTACATTATCATCCTAGGTGACCAAATTGAACACAATTATAAAAAAGCATAAGAAATGATAGGAGACATCTAGTTCTACAAGTTACCTTGCAGCGTTTGTTACAACAAAAATTAAGTTGGATGCATAGCTGGGCAAAGAAGTAAGGTGAAAAGCAGAGCAATTAATTCTAGAGCTTAGGCTGGGGTTGCTGGGAATGAGGGTGTGGGCAATGTGAGCATTAGGCTTGAATGGACCATGTGAAAACAGAAACAGGTTTTGGGTCTAGGAAGTGGCCATTTGGAGATGAGCGCTTTCACACACAGCTGCACGTCTGCAGGGCTGCAGTGATGGCTAAACCCATCCCTGGAATGAGGGAAAGGACTAGGGAGTTAGTTTGTCCTCTCTCTCCTAGGGTGGGTCTGTGGTGGCCGTGAGGGGTTTGCAGGGCAGAGACACTTCAATGAAGAATTCACAATGTGGGACCTAACACTTGACATGGTTTGGGATTTCCTGTGCAGTTAACATAGTTGACCCTCATTATTTGTGAATTTCATGTCTGTAAGTTCACCTACTCCCTAAAATCTATTTGTAACCCCCAAATCAGTATTTGCAGTACTTTGGTGGTCATATGAACACATGCACAAAGTGTTGACAAGTCTGAGTCACACCCTGTGCACATTCCCAATTGAGGTTGAGGAAGCAATGCTCTCTGCCTTCTTGTTTCAGCTCTCATACTGTAAACAAGCATCCTTTATTTCTGTATATTTAATGCCATGGTTTTTGCGCTTGTGTGCTTTTGGTTGACCTTATGGTTTCAATGGACCCCAAGCATAGGGCTGAAATCTCTCATGTTCTTATGCATAAGGAAACTGTGCTGTGCCTTAGGGGGAAAAATATGTTTGTTAGAAAAGCTTTGTTTGAGCATGAAAGAGCTCTTGACCATGAGTTTAATGTTAATAAATCAACACTGCACATTCCACAAGATTCCTTTAAACAGAAACATACATAAAACAAGGTTATGAATTGACTGGCTGAAGATAATGTTGTGACCAGAGGTTTGCAGGAATCTAACCCTATATTTCCCTGAGGAGCAATGGTTCGGTATTTGCTAACTTGTGTTAACAGTGACTTTATGGAAGATAACTACCATAAATAGTGAAAACTGACTATTCACATTGGGTTACCCAGAACCAATATAGTAACATAAAACAGTTCCTAGCTTGGTTATACCCCTGAGGTTCCTGGAAAAAGCAATAAAATCTTCTTGGTATGGACACTCCTTAACCCAAGGCTAAAGAGAGTCTCATGTTGGCCTGGGTAGGCAGAAATTCTACTGGAGGTCATATTCACATCAAAAATTATTTATGAAAAGATGGTCAATGTCGCTCATCAGGGAAATACAAATCAAAAGCACACTGAGATATCACCTCACGCTGGTCAGAGTGGCTAAAATGAACAAATCAGGAGACTATAGACGCTGGAGAGGATGTGGAAAAACGGGAACCCTCTTGCACTGTTGGTGGGAATGCAAACTGGTGCAGCCACGCTGGAAAACAGGGTGGAGGTTCCTCAAAAAATTAAAAATAGATCTACCCTATGGCCCAGCAACAGCACTGCTAGGAATTTACCCAAGGGATACAGGAGTGCTGATGCATGGGGGCACTTGTACCCCAATTTTTATGGCAGCACTCTCAACAATAGCCAAATATGGAGAGAGCCTAAATGTCCATCAACTGATGAATGGATAAAGAAGAGGTGGTTTATATATACAATGGAATACTACGTGGCAATGAGAAAGAATGAAATATGGCCTTTTGTAGCAACTTGGGTGGAACTGGAGAGTGTTATGCTAAGTGAAATAAGTCATACAAAGAAAGAGATACCATAGGTTTTCACTCTTATGTGGATCCTGAGAAACTTAACAGAAGACTATGGGGGAGGGGAAGGAGAAAAAAAAAGAGAGAGAGAGAGAGAGGGAGAGAGCCAAACCATAAGAGACTCTAAAAACTGAGAACTGAGGGTTGATGGGGGGTGGGAGGGAGGGGAGTGATGGGTATTGAGGAGGGCACCTGTTGGGATGAGCACTGGGTGTTGTATGGAAATCAATCTGACAATAAATTTCTTATTAAAAAACAAAGACTAAATTTCCCTGTGCTGGCTTCAGCAGCACGTATACTAAGACTAAAATGCCTTTTACCCTTTCTTTGCACAATTAGACAAAATATATAATATAGAGAGGAGAAAAGTAATTTTCTCATAATATACATACAAGTCATTAATCATAATATAAATAATACTCTAAAATAACTGACCTTTGAAATTTTAAGTTTTACCTGAAATAACTTCTCTATTAGTAGTTTCTACTTTATGGGGGCTTTTATTTAAAAAGTGATTCTTGGGGCACCTGGGTGGCTCAGTTGGATAAGTGTCCGACTTCAGCTCAGGTCATGATCTCATGGTTTGTGAGTCTGAACCCTGCATCGGACTCTGTGCTGACACCTTAGAGCCTGGAGCCTGCTTCATATTCTGTGTCTCCCTCTCTCTCTCTGCCCCTCCCTGGCTCATTCTCTGTCTCTCTCAGTCTCTCAAAAAGAAATAAACATTAAAAAAACTGTTTTTAAAAAATGGGAGCACTTTTATATTCCCAACAGACCAACAAATCACAGGTTCACACAGGCAATGTCCTGAGCTAATAAACATTATGAAGGAATACCTAAATACTTAAGACATTAAACCATTAAAACAATAAAGAAAAAAATGGGGTTGCATGTCAAACCATCAGAAAAAAACCAAGATGCTCTGAATAGAGAACAGGAACATAGAAAAAAGAGCCAGACAGAATGTCTAGACAGGGGAAATACAATCACTAGAAGTAAAAACTCAAAGGATTATTTAATAGTAAATTGGCAGAGATTAATTAGTGATGTAAAGGCTAGAAAGAAGTAAGTAACTCTGAACAGTGCAAAGAGATGTGGAGATAGAAAACCTGACAGACAGGCAAGTTAACAGAGATGCAGGAGAGAATGAGAAGTTTCAAAATATATTCAAAAGAAAATGAGAAGGAGTGGAGTTGCCATGGGGATAAATGAATCTGGAAGATATCTGCTAAAAAATTTTCAGTTGTCATAAGACATGCATCCCAAGATCCAGTTATCATTCCCTGCAACTGTATAAAAATGACAGGAGCTGATCTTGCACAGATAGCATGCACTCTGTGGTAGGCACTGCTCTGGGGGCTTGACACATTTTAGTTCATTTAACCCTCACACCCAGTGAAGTAAATTCCACCGTTAAGCTTTGCTCTGCAGATGAAGAACTAGAAACGCAAGCAGGTCAAGTATTTGTCCAAAGTCATGAGGCTGACAAGCCGTGGAGATGCGATTCAAACCCATGCGGTCTGGCTCCAGTCTAGGAGTGTCTTTAACACTACATTTTGCAGTGAAATTATTGTCTGAAGAACAAGGGCAAATAAACGCACTTTCAGACCAATGGGGGGAGAGAGAAAACAAAATAGCACTGATCACCTACAGAAACATACTAAATAGATTTCTAATAGAGGTCTCAAAGAAGAAAAATGAGTCCAGATGCAAGAAAGCGGGTGCCCAACAGCAATAGTAAATGTGTGAGTAAATCTAAAAAAGAAACACTGATTTGCGTGAAGTAACAGTAAGGCTTCCAGAGAAACACCTACATATCTAATTTCTCTCTTCCTCGGAGATATTCTCCAAACTAGGATCTACTTGCAATACAGAGGTATGTTTTGAAGGCAGGGGAACAGAATAGCAAAGTGTAATAAAATTTTACAAGCCAGAAAACAGAAGTGATGGTGTTAACTGGTTTCACAAAATGGGAGAAAGATGACTCTTGGGCTCATAATAAGGAAATCCCCGAAATGAGCAGATTGACAGGCAGAATCCTCAAAACCCTTAGGAATGGAGGTAGCAGGCACATCTGGAAAAGGAAAGGAAGTGGAGGGGGTGGTAAAATAGAAAATTTTAAGCAGCAGATACCCAGATTTCTGGTCTGCCCACCTACAACCAAGGAAGTCCCATTCCACAACAGAGAAGGGGCTTATTCTCTAGAGGATGAAACACTGGATGCCTTAAGTAGACATTACTCGGTTGATCTTGGGTAGCATCTTGTGAGAAAACAGGTGGACGAAATAAATAGATGCACCTTGGATACTGCAATCTCTAAGGCCTCTTCTCCCACCACGCTCCTAGAACACTAGTGGCAGTGTTATTGCCAACCAGGGGGAAGACTGGATTCTTTTCCCCTCTGAAGAATCTAACTGGCTCAAAAGGGAAGAACTAAAAGCACTGATATTTAAGGGGCTCCCAATGAAATGAGCAACAATATGGTTACCTCAAAATGACAAGATCCACCATGAAACTGGAGATTTCTGTTAGGGTGTTGGTTCCCCACTCTTAGGCCTGTGCAAATAACCCAAAATAACCAGATATCTGCAAGACAATTTCTCATTTGAAAGACAGAAACCAACCAGCATAAAACAGAAACAAAGCTACTTGGGAAAAACATTTTGTATAGGGGAAGAAAACAAAGGAAGAAAACCATCTATCATTCATATCTTCATATGTATATGAAAAGATATTACAACTACTGAACCAAAAAAAGATATAGAGGATATTAAGAGTACAAAAATTCTCTTCAATTGCAAACATTAGACAGCACATATTAAAAATTCAGTAGAAGTGTTCAAAGAAAAGGTTGAAAATATTTACCAAGAGATAGAGATAAAAGCCCAAAGAAATAAATTCGGATAGAACTGTGTGTGGGTGTTAGTGGTAGTGAGGGTCGGGGAGTGAAGAGAGGAGAGGAGCAATCCATTCTAGGCTATCCAAAATGCAAATAACAATGTATGTGAAAAGGAAAACAGAAAAAACTAAAAAGAGGAAATCATAAAATCTCTCAGAAGTAAAGGACTGATGTCCTAAAACTATAAGGATCCATAGAGTTAGATAAAATGTTAGATAGGTTTATGTTTTATCTAACATAAAAATTTTTATGTTAGATAAAATTTGACTCATAAAAATCAAATCATTGTGAAAATCCTACAAACCTCCTCCAGAGAAAAACAGGTCCCTCTATGTAAAGAATCAAAGTGGCATCAGATTTCTCAACAGCAACATTGGGTGCTGAATAACAGGAGAATATCTTCAGAGTACTGAAGGAAAATCATTTCTAATATCAAATCCCTAGAAGGCTGAGTCTCTCAATTAAGTATGCCGTTAAAGAATTTCTAGAACACATGATCTGGAAAAAATCATAGATATTATTCATCCTTTCTTAGGACACTTGAGAATATGGCATTCTAAAACAACAAATACCAACACAGAGGAAGTGAGATGTCAGGAAGCCACTCCGGCCTCTGATGTGCAGGAAAAAGCTAGTTTACATGGGACCACTCCAAAGACCTCCAGAACAGATTTCTCTGAGAAGATAAAACCAACAGGGTATCTGATGCATCTCAATATCTGAGAGGACATTCAGAAAACTAGCCAAAGTTTTGGATGACGTAAGCATAAAACCATAGAAAATTAAGAAAGTAAAACAAACAAACAAGATTACTTATTTGTGGGAAAAGAAAAATTAAGCATGAAAGAAAAATAATTAGTAATTATACTTTGCTACCAATCTCAGCTCTAAACATTATTTACAAAGTCATCATCATGTAAACACTGAAGAGTGACCTGTTTCAAATTTTGATCTAATAAAATCCTTTGATAATATGCCCTAAGACAATGCATATGAAAATATTAATCAATTGGCAACTGGCTTTTTCTCAGCCCCCGCCCCCCAACTCCCGCCCCAGCTTCAAACAAAGGCAGGTGAAGTGTTACTTACCTTGGAGGTTTGGATGATGGCTGGGCCAGAAAACTGACAGGCTTATCCTCTTTTGAAACTCTCTCTAGTCAAAGTACAGTAGGTGGGATGTAATGTCGATTTCCCCATTTTTAATTTTGTGCTTTTATAAGAGTTATGACTTTAAAATGCTGGATTTCACAAACCTTATGCAAAGGCAATCTCACATTGCTGTGGTTGACAAGGTGGTGCTCTGAGAGTATTAGGGCATCAGTTCAGAGCTGATGGTCAAACAATGCTTAAAAGTAAACTGAAAGTAGTTTCCTCTAGGAAAGCAGACATAAAGAGGAAATGTGCAGAAGCCTGAAGTTTTCTTTAATTTTTTTAATGGTTATTTATTTTTGAGAGACAGAGAGAGAGAGAGAGAGAGAGAGAGAGAGAGAGAACAAGTGGGGGAGGGGCAGCGAGCCACAGGTCCCCCGGAAGTTTTCCTTAAAACCAGACACAAATAAAAAAGTACATACAGGTTTATACATGCTTATGTTGCTTCTGACATTAAAAAAAAAAACAACCCTGGAAAATCAAAGGAACTGTATCAGTAATGTCTAATTGATGACATTAAAAATTTCAACAAAAAAATATTAGTCAACAATATTTCAGTATTTTGGAGGAGGACAATATAGTTTAAAGTACTGAATAATACTCTATTGTTAGAAATATTGAATTAACTTTAGACTTTGTTAAACATGCATACTGAAATTTCTAGGGCAATTACTAGAAGAAAATAAATAAGGTGTATAACTTCCAATGTTATTGAGTGGGGAAGAGATTCTCAATCAATCCATACGAGAAGTACACACAAAAAACGCAGAATGAATTAGAAAGCAATATTAGCATATGAACACCTAAATTCTAAGGCAAGTAATTAATAAAAGATAGTTGGTTACCTCATGTGGACCAAAAATATTCTGATTATAAATTTTTATGCATCAAGAAATCACTAAATATACAAAGCAAAAATACAGAAATACTAGGATAGACTGTGAAATCCACTATCATATGAGAGAAACTGATTGTTTAGCTAAAGCATCAGTAATGAAATAATATAATTTCAGCAACAAAATTAACAAGTTTAACCCACTGAACATATGGAGAACACTGCTCTGATCTATGGGACACTAGGTTAGAAACAAGTAAGAAAAGGTGACTAGAAAAACTCTATATGTTTGGAAGTTCAGAAACACAAATCTGATAACTCACAGATCCAAGAGAAATTTCATTCATCATAATGAAATTATAACAGTTATAGAAGTGAACATAATAAATATGCTATTATGTCAAACTCTGGTTTGCAGTTAAAACTGATTTCAGGAAAATTTAAAGCCATACATATTTATATGAGAACAGAAGAATGGTAAGAAAGTAATAAGTTAACCATATAAATTAAGTGATGTAAAAAAAAATAATCCAAGAAGTTGGAAAGAACAATAAAAATAAAATGAATGACATATAAAGATTCAAAAGTGAAAATAATGCCAAGTTCTGACAAGTTTTATTAAAAAGAGGAGTAAAATAATACTTAGAATGAAACAGGGAGTGTACATACAAAGCAAAGAATGATAATAATAAAAGGAAAGGTTTTGAAATAACTTTTTGCCAATGCACTAGAAAATATAAAAATATGGATGAAATTCCTAGTGAAGCCACAACTTTCCCTAAAGAAAAAGATAATATGATTACTCCTGTAACTATTCAAGAGATTCAATTAATAGTTAAAATATTTCCTCGGGGTATCTAGGTGGCTCAGTTAGTTAAGCTTCTGGCTGTTGATTTAGGTTTAGGTCATAATCTCATTGTTGGTGGGACTGAGCTCCGCCTCAGGTTCCACATCCACAGAGCAGAAGCTGCTTAGGGTTCCTTCTCTCTCTCTCTCTCTCTCTCTCTCTCTCTCTCTCTCTCTCTCCCCCCCTCTCTCTCTCCCCCTCTCTCTCTCTCTCTCTCTCGCTCTCTCTCTCTCTCTCTCCCTCTACTCCTCTCCTGCTCTCTCTCTCTCAAAAAAATTAAAAAAAATAAGCATTCAAAAATTATCTTCCTCAATGAAACTCCAAGCCCAGTTGTTATTTGTAGGTTCTACTTCTTTTTTTCTTAAATTTGTCTTAAATGTTCAGTTATTTTTGAGAGAAAGACAGAGTGCAAGTGGGGGAGGAGCAGAGAGAGAAGGAAGCACAGAATCCAAAGCAGGCTTCAGGCTCCAAGCTGTCAGCACAGAGCCCAACACAGGGCTTGAACTCACCAAGTGTGAATCATGACCTTAGCCGAAGTAGGAAGCTTAACCGACTGAGCCACCCAGGCAGTCCTGTAAGTTCTACTTCTTATTCAAGGAATATATAATTCCAATTTTTCTTACATTCTTCTAGGGAATATAAAAATAAGAAATATTCTCCAGCTCATTTTTTGAGATGAACATAACTTTGATACTAAAGCCAAAGAAAGGACAGTATAAGAGAAAATAAAAAGAAAATCTCCTATATGAATATATATGTAAAAATGCAAAATAAAATGTTGGCAAATACCTACTAGCATCCATGTATTTAAAAAACTTACATAAAAGCCAAGAGGAAACTAACCCAGGAATAGTAGTTTGATTAATATTAAACAATATTCACTACATTAATAGTTTAAAGGAGAAAAACAAAAGGAATATCTCAGTAAAAGTAGGAAAAGCTCTTAAAAGAATAAAACATTCATAATAAAAACTAACCTGAAAAGGATCTGCATTAGTGTTTACAAAATCCACAGAAAATGTCCTATAAAATGATGCAATGTTACTCTTAATTTATTCTCTTTAAAATCAGTATCAAGGGGCACCTGGGTGGTTCAGTCCGTTAGTATCCGAATTCGGTTCAGGTCATGATCTCATGGTTCGTGAGTTTGAGCTCTGCATCAGGCTCTGTGCAGACAGCTCAGAGCCTGGAGCCTGCTTTGGATTTTGTGTCTCCCTTTCTGCCCTTCCCCCTCTCATTCTCTGTCTCTCTCTATCTCTCTGTGTGTCTCTCTCTCAATAATAAACATTAAAAAGTAAATAAATAAAATCAGGATCAAGATAGGAATATCTACCATCAAACTATTAATTTAAAACTCTATTAGGCTCTTAGAGAAAGAGCAGTGTTTGATAAGGCAACAAAAATTCTCATTATTTGCTGATAATACGATTCTCCAAACACAAAAGCCCAAAGAAGCCAGAAACAATGACCACACGTTGCACTTGGGTTGGTTAAGAATGGACTCTTCAATCAATTGGGCTGCTAAAGTTGATTTCCCATATTGGAATAATATAAATGGGTACTTATACCTCCTATGATATACAAAATCAATTCCAGATAATTAAATACTTAATGTAAAGAGCGTAACATTAAACATTTATAAGTACCTTTAGGAGAATGTCTTTACCATTTAAGGATGAGGGACAAAAAAATTTAAACAACTCGTAAAAGAACACAGGTTATAAAGAGACGGATACCTTAATTCAAAAGTAAGAACATCTGTTCATCATTTGACAGACTCAAGGAAAAAAACAACTAGTCACTAAAAAGATGATCAATCCAAAGTATACAAAGAACTGTAAAAAAAAAAAAAAAAGGCTATCATACAGTAAAAAGAAAAAAATCTAGATCAACCAAATATAGAAAAGGAGTTTAGCGTCATTGTAATCACAGAAATGCAAATTAAACCATAGTGAAACGCAATTTTATATTCATCCGATTTGCACAAATTAAAAAACAGAACAATAACAAGCATTGGCAAGGATGTAGAGCAGCAGACATTCAAAACCTAATGCTGAGGGGACAAAAATGTTGCAGATGTATGCATACCGTATGATGCCACTATATAAAAGTTTAAAAGATTAAAAAGGTACAACAATTTAGCCTGCTGCTTAGAAAAACAAATGTGCATTCTAAGGATAAAAACCACACTTAATTTACAGCAGTGAATCACTACTGAGAGGGGCGGCCAGTGAAGGAAATGTCAGCAGGGTGAGTTAGCAGGTAGGTTTAATTGAACTTCAAATGCTTTAAATCTTAACTGGTGGCTACACTGAAATTCTTTCTAATTTCTCCCTACTATTTGCATGTCTAACATAATTCATGATTAAAATATAATGCATCACAAAATGACCAAAATAAAAACATTGTAATAAAGAAATATAAGAAATTCAGGAATAAGACAAATAAAACTGAGTATTAATGAAGCAAAGATATTTGGGGGTTTGGGGTTGCTATCCTAAACTGCTGTGGTTGGAATTAAGAATCTGGAAAAAATTTTCAAATATATTAAACACATATCAAAGATTATACACATGTCACATAATAGCAAATAACTGAGAAATCTATAACTCAAACACTGCCTCGTTTTACAAATTTTTCCCTTCCACAGAATTTTTTTAACTATTCCACAAATAATCTACCGGAAAGGGTTAAGAATGGCTACAAAAAGGAGACCTCTTAAATTAAGAATGACCTTTTTCATTTTCATTTTATTACAAACACGATTTCCAAGCAACTTGAAAATTAAGATTACATTTCCTTGCATTTTCCCCAGTGTTATAAGTGGTGCATTGACTATCCTTTCATATATTCATTTATCCATGAAGCACATTTTAAATACTTTCTCCATACTAATAGAAACAAAAAGTATCACTAACCATGCAAACATAATCAAGAGAGGAGACATATAGTGAACAATTTGAATGTTTCTCAGTGACAACCCAGTTACCATCCATTTGTCTACAGCAAAGACAGTCAAAATCCCCTGAAGTCATGAGCATCTTACTAATAATACAAGGGTCTTGATCCTAATTCCATCTTCGGTTAAGGCACCACATCCTTTCAAGGCTACCAAGTCAAAGCGAGGCTTCTTTAAAACTGGTGGTTTGAAATCTCTGATCTAGCAAATATTTTCCACTGTTTTTTCCACTGTCTTTGGTCTCTTTACCAGAAGATACCAGTTATATCTCAACTGTATCATTTTAAAAATGCATCTTTTACATTTCCAATCTAACATGTCATTAGGCGAAGAATACCCAAAATTCCTTCTTGTCTATTTCCAAAAAACACTTATGAACTGTCCCCTCCTCAAACTGCAAAACCAAAGCAAACCAAAGACTCCCTGTACACCAACACTGCTAAGCAACTCATGACAAGCACCAGAACAAGAATGTATGTGAGGCTGTTACCACATGTATCCTGATAGGGTGCACCCAAGTGAAAAACTCAAGCATCGTAGCAAACAAACAAAAAACTGACAACCCTTTTTGGGAGAGGCAATCAACCATGTGTTGTTAGCTTCTCTGCAAGTTTTTGCTGGGTGTGCCAAGGCTGAAAGGTCTTTCTCAGGATGTGTCTGCAGAGAGCAGCCTGGAAGGATAAGGTAATGGTTTTCTCTAGGATTAAAAGCAGGTTGCTTACTGCTTGCTATAAGAGAGGCGGGGTCTCTAAGCCCAGTGTTCCTCAGCTGTGTGTGCAGCATCTTTCCAGCCACAGCTTAACACCTCTGTGGGACTTGAGGGTAAGGAAGCATGTTGCTTGCTGAGCTGTGAGTAATAAAGCCCTCTGTCACTGATCCAGGAATATCGTGTCTTCTGCTACCATCAGTGAAACAGCAGCAGGCTAACTTATTAGCTTGTAAGTAGGCTAAATAAAATCCTAGACTTAACAACTTTATCCCATTTGGCCTGTTAAGTACTGGACAGGGAGACTAGAAGAGGCATGATATAATTTCAGAGGTATTTCCAAACAAGCCATACTCTCTATGAAGGATAGACTGAAAAAAAATCTTTAAAAAATCTGTAATAGAAAAATATCACTGCATAAAAGGAACAATATATTTGGTGAAAGACTCCTAGAAATAGGGAATTAGACTGGGAATTGTACATTCTGCTATAGATCAGAGCAAAGAATCGGACCTCTGCATGTAGCAAAGCAAACAGAGTCAGGGTAATCCACTGATAGCATCTGTTGATAAAAACAGAGTTTGGATGAAATTTGCTTTAGAGCATATTTAAAATATTAAGCATAAAAATGAAAACACCAAATGGAAGTGGGAACAAACACTGCCTGTAGATCCAAAAGAGCATTTCAGAAAACTGACTATATCCTCAAAAGAATACAAACAAAGAGATGTGGCCTCATCGAATGAAGAACAGAAATTCAAAGGAAAGAACAGCCTGAGGTAAAACGTATTTCAAAAAATAGGACAAAAAAAAATCCAGTAAACATAGTATCAGTGCCTTTTAAATATGAGTAAATCAAACATAAAACTAAAAGATATAAAAGAAGGAAAATTTCCTAAACTGTGTACAAAAACATGCAATTATAATAATAACTCAAATTCTAAGCAAAGTAATTTTAAGAAGAGCTAAACGTTGCAGTATGCTAGAAATATGCATGTTTTTAACTAAAGGGATGAAGAAAAATTATCACATATGCAACCAAGTGAGACAAAAAAGCAACAAAAAAGGAAGTGGTGGTGAGCTCCCAAGAAACGGAAGTGAGTCTGATCTCAGACTTGTGTTCAGCAACACTAACTCCATAAGACAATAGGACACCATATGGAAATTCTTTGGCAGTTTGGGGATTCAACCTTTGTACTAACCAGAAGGTATCTTCATACTCAAGTCAATATAATGACATTCTTTAAAATGTAATACGATGCAACAGGGGCAGCTGGGAGGCTCACTTGGTGATGCATCAGACTCTTGATTACAAATCAGGTCACGATCTCAAAGTTCACCCTGCATCAGGCTCTATGCTGATAGCACGGAGCCTGCTTGGGATACTTTCTTCCCTCTCTTCCTGCCCCTCACACATGCGTGCACTCTCAAAATAAATTTTAAAATAGGATGATATATAGTTCCGTTTTTATTTATTTATTTTTTTTAATTTATTTTTTTTTCAACGTTTATTTATTTTTGGGACAGAGAGAGACAGAGCATGAACGGGGGAGGGGCAGAGAGAGAGGGAGACACAGAATCGGAAACAGGCTCCAGGCTCTGAGCCATCAGCCCAGAGCCTGACGCGGGGCTCGAACTCCTGGACCGCGAGATTGTGACCTGGCTGAGGTCGGATGCTTAACCGACTGTGCCACCCAGGCGCCCCTATAGTTCCGTTTTTAAATGTGAGTTATTAAATAGTAAATATTTAAAAATGGAGATACTAAAAAAATAAAAATGCAAGAATGGGAAGAGGTCTCATGGCGGGCATTGAAACTAGGTAAAAACACTGATACCTCATAGATTCTGGCAAAATTCTGGTTAAAGACAATATGCACATATTAAATCATTCTATGAGAAAAATATTATATGTATACTTAGTATATACACACATACATGCATATATACATAGTGCCTAATATATATGCTTACCCTGTATGTGTACACACACACACACACACACACACACACACACACCCCTCTATGAAAACGGCAGAACAACAATTTAAATCAATAACCACAGAAATCACCAGGACAGCAAAATATACAGTAAGAGGAAAAAGGAACAAAACTTATTGTTTAAAATGGAGTAACTCTGAAAAAACAATTTAGATTTAAAATTCTGGCTATTAAAAGAACATATACAATACTAATTGGTAAACTTCAAGGCAAACTTAAATTTGTATGATATAAAATCTAGCTTTCAAAGTACTCAGGAAGGTACAGCTTTAAATCAGAGAGCCAGAAACACTGTTCGTCGAAGATAACAAAGTGAAAACAATAGAAAGAGCAAGTAAGTATGCAAACAGAGCATGCAGAATATAGTATCAGGAGCAAAAGCAACCATTGTCATTATAAAGAACAGAAAGCTGCAGAATAAGCCATGCATTAAATGACGTATCATCAATTTCTTAATGGCTTGTGGCTGTGGGGAGACAATACTACCACATTATAAGAACACATGCATTCCAATTTCAGAATTACTGAGGTACATGTAAAGAACTAAGAGAAACCTTACAACCAAGGTAACCCTAAGATGCATTACATACAAAATATACAGCTAAAGCAAAGGAACAGAAACTAAAAGAAGCAAAAAGTAGAAAGTAGTCACAAGATATTATCAGGAAGATAAAAACTAAATGAGATCTCTGGTCCCAATTCAGAATTCCCTGGAGAAAGGCTGTGATTTTTCTCAGGTTGGGCCACAAGTTCACCCAGGTCCAATTAACAAGGTACAAAGCTGGCCTCCAGAGCCCTGCCTCAGTGAGAGTTGCCCTGAAGGTCACTGTGAGCTGGGCAAAACCACAAGGGAGGTCAATAAGATTCTTTTCCTTCTCATTGTCTTGGTTCCTTAAATCTTTTCAAATCTCTCAGACATAATTCTCTAATTTCTCTAATTTCAATGTTCTCCCAGAGCGAGGATCATGTCTGACAATTCCTTCATTTTCTTTTCAGTTCAAACGCAGTAGCAGAGTAGCTACTTGATGAACATATTCTTAACTGGATTCTTTTTTCCATTCCTAAACAGAATCCTTACAAAAATAGCAAAATGGAAAACACACCCCCACGCATTTTAAGCTCTGATTTGTACAGTACATAGAGATCCAAAAGATCATACTGAATTGTCTCCTCAACCTATTTATCCAATTAATAAAATCCACGTATTGTTTCTGAAATCCAAAATGACCACACAAACTCAGTTAAATATTTTAAAATATTGGGTTTGCTAGATGTTGCAAATGTAAACTTACATGCAAATTGGAGTTTAGCTTCTCTGCTGACAATTGTCCCAAGTGAATTTGTCGCAAAACACTGGTAACTTCCCGTATCCCAGTTTCTGTTTGGGTTAATAACGACAAGATTTCCTCCGTTCAACTTATAGCGATATTCCATACTCGGATTAATATCACTTCCATTCAGCTGCCATCTGTAAAACAAGTATCAAGATTTTTCCCCTCTTACCGTATTTAAATTTTAAAAAATCCACATTATAAAATCTACTTTAAACATCATCTTTCATAAATGAGGATGATAAATATATTATTCCATGGTGGCATACCTGAATTGAAACATGGCCCAGCTATTTAGCGGAAACAAATGGTTAAAGTATAGTAGAAAGCACAACAGAATAGCCTCTAGAAGTTAAGGATTTTTCAAGATTTTCTGAAGAGGTAAGAATGATCTGTTCACTGGGGAGAAAATTTAGGCTGGGTCTGCATAGGCAAAGAGGAAGTAGAAAGTTGAGGTAATTATCTCATGTACTTCAGGCCAATCTCATGCTGCCAATGAAGGGGGGAAAGAGCACACTTCTTTTGATTTATTCAGACCGACTGAGCACATTTAATAAATTAATTGGATAAGTGCTCAACTATCCATTTCAATTTGTCTGGGTAAATACCTATCCCTGAGGCACTCTCCACTCCTCTCAGCCATCACAATGCTATTTCCTAAATGGCACACTGCAGTAAAAGACCCTAAATGCCACCAAGGGGGTCCGCAACAGTAAAGGCATTAACCCCAGAGCCATATTTATCAATAGGAAGCCAAAATAAGAAAGGAGAAAAGATGCTGGTTTTTAAACACGAGTTTTTAAACAGAAAAAAACAGTTTTTAAAAGAGGAGAATACTTGACGCATCAAAGTCGATTTCACCTTGAAAAACTCAGAAATAACCCACAGTCTCAAGAACACATCTGTTGTATAAATTAAGCCGTCTTCCTCCTGGAAGACTTAATTGTTACAGTAAAATTATACTATCAATTCTATCAATTTTTGTGTATTATAACAACAATCATCTCAGTTGCTCATTGTAACTGAGAATGTGGGTAATCTAATACTCATTTTATAGATGAGGATTTCAATAAAAAAGTTGAGATGTCAGCTGTTCCCAAATAACTCATTACTGGACCAGAAGTAGTACTCATTTTTGAATTCCAGCTCAGAGTTCTTTACTCATGTCATGTGTCATCTAAAAATTGTTATATTAGTACATAAAATATTTAACTTGGACATAGTACGTGCTCTGAAAGCAAATAAAGACATGAAATGTGAATATTATCACAAATGAAAGTACACAAAATACAGTTTGATACCATTTATGTAAAGTTTTAAAACATATAAAGTAGTATCAATGCACTAAACATATTTTAAAACGTGAAAATGAAAAACCTCCACTTTAAGGTATTTTAAAGCTCTCATGGAAAGAAAGTGGGGTATGTTTGGGGGCAATACGAGGAAATTTAGGTTTTTGGTTTTCTTTCTCTTTTTTTAAATGTTTATTTATTTTTGAGAGAGAGAGATCAGGAAAGAGGTAGAAAGAGAGGAGGACAGAAGATCTGCAGCAGGCTCCATGATGACAGCAAAGCCCAACGTGGGTCTTGAACTCACAAACCGTGAGATCATGACCTGAATGGAAGCTAATGTTTAACCAACTGAGCCACCTACATGCCCCTGTCTTTATTTCTTAAGTTGAGTAGTGGTTTTATGGATGTTCATCATTACACTAGATTATGTGTTTATATCATTTTCTATATCTGAATAATACATAATAAAGTTTTAATGATGGAAGCCATAGGAAATGAACAAATGTATAAGTTTAGTCCCACATTTCAATGGTTTCCAGGCAGGTACAAATGCAGACAAACCACATGGAAGACACAGTCCTACACATGCTGGGTTTGACTTTCAGAGAATAAATATGACAGTAAATCACAAGTGGGTGGGTTGAAATTCTTTTTAATTTTTACTTATTTTTGAAGGAGAGAGAGACAAAGTGTGAGTGGGGGAGGGGCAGAGAGAAGATGACACAGAATCGGAAGCAGGCTCCAGGCTCTGAGCTGTCAGCACAGAGCCCAACGTGGGGTTTGAACTCATGAGCCGTGACATCATGACCTGAGCTGAAGTTGGATGCTTAACCAACTGAGCCACCCAGATGCCCCATGTGGTGGGTTGAATTTTTAAGCAATGAATGGTTTGTAAGCTTCTGAGCATCTTAATGCTTGCATTGGGAAAAACTCTAAACTCAAATCAGAAAAGATGTAGTTAATTTCATACACTTTTGAACGACAGACTCTCATGACAAAGGGTACTTGTATTTTTGTTGCCCAGAAAATACAGTTTGTTGGGGGAAAAGAGGATTTTAGCTCTAGAGTTAGAATCTTTATGGCCTGACTAAACATGTCTGAAGGCTTAATTTGAAAATTGTGTTTTTGTGTTTAGCTGATGAATAATAAAGGTACAGTGGCTATGTGGAAAATTGAAAAGATAAATAAAAATATGGAGAAGCAATTCTTCTTGCCTACTTAGTAGCTGGAAAGATTTAAGATATCATAAAGTATGTAGGAAAATACTTTATATCAGTAAGTGTCTAAGATCTGAAAGCTATCTTCCCAAAGCTTTGACTAAACAACTAAAATGGAAAAGATTTTTTCATGCATAAATATTTCGTACTTTCTTTAGCTCGATCTTCATCACATAGACTGAATGCCTAGATTATTGCATTATGTGAAAAGGCAAAATCTACTCCCTTTTAAATATGTTTCCGCTATGCCAAAAGTAAGTGCTTTGCTTCACCAAAGTCTTCAGAGCTAAGACATACCCAAAAGAATATTAATTTTCTTTTAACGAAGTGATACAATTATTTCCCTCCTTCTTAACACTATTTATTATTAAATGGACTTCATCCCCAGATGATATAAAAGTTCTCAGTTATCTTGTTAAACACTGATTATTTTTCCTCTTACTGAAAGTATGTGAATTAAAAAGGTCTGTATTTATTTAAACTCTGAAATGTGTAAGGAATCTCTGGGCCAGAAATTCCAAAAATTATCACATCCTGAGAATACAGTGTACTTAAGTTCCCAATGCAAAATATTCCTATTTAAGCCTGATTTCTAAATATTTCTGATACTTTCTTCTGCATAAGAAACCTTCAAGAAAACTGAAGGCATACACACACTTACTCCTTTTACAAAGTATGTGTCCAATAAATCTACAAATTAGACTAATTTTCTTTGCAGTAAATTGTAATCAACTGCTCAGAGTTCAAGAACAACACATAGTAATAAAGTGTGACAGGTGAGTGGCACATTGAGGCCATGAATTTGGGAAGTTTTTAGAGGCAGATACTGTCTTTTAGTTTTGCACATACATAATTATTTGTAAAAGGTGCAGATGTCCACTTTTAAGAATAAAGTGTGAAGTTCATGAGAAACTCTAAAGTTTCAGAATAAAATCTTTCTGAAATATCAAAATTGCTTTAAAATTCATAAAAGTAACATTTGCGCACCCAAATTCCATTCCAAAAGGCTTAATGCAGTGATCTGGAGCAAGAAAAGACAGCCCAGTGGCTCTTGGGGTTGCATATACCAGTATTTCAATCATATAACATTTACATTGTGCTCTAGAAACAGACTAACCTTGTAGATTTAGCTCAGTGGTAAATGTCACAAGATTAAGCACCTTTGTATAATCATCATGTTGTAACACTCTTGAATGATCTTATAAGTTCATTGGCAGCCTCCAGTGTTCAAATGCTCATTCTACACAAATTAGGATTTGCTTTTAGAATCCACAAGTGAGAAATGGTTTAATATTCATATTTCACAAATCTACTCATTCTCACGCAATGAGCTCTCATCCCCTCGCATTTCTTTGTGTGGAGGTTATCTGTGAATTTTTTTCTGGGCCAATGAGTAGAAGCTGAGGGCTGGAATGAGAAGTTCTGGGCTGTGCACTCTGCTAGCCTGAGACAACATTAATTTGATCTATCAACTTCTAAAATCATGTCTGCATTGTCTACACAACAGGGCACTGGTTATGTCCTCACTGGAGAAACACTGGGCAGGTGGGGATAAGGAGGTTGGGCCAAGCCTGTACAGTAGAATGGTGGGAGTCTATGGCAAATTTCCCTGTGAACGTTTTTTGAATACAATTTCTTTAAAACATCATGCATACCGTTGAGCCAACAGGATTTGAATTTTGACTATAACAGCAAAAGGTACCTGACACAGGGGCCATTACAACTGGCAGTTACTACTTTTTCATGAGGAAAACTGTAATTGTTACTTCTGGAAAACACGCTAAAACATCAGTGACTGAGGGTACAAGAATCATTGCCTTCCAATACAAAGAACAAACTGTGTAAGAGTGTGTGTGTGTGCATGCAAACATGAATTTATGTAAGAAGTTAAGTCAGTACAAAAAGCCTACACTTTCAGAGTTGAAAGGTGCTTTTGAAAGCATGACCTCCAATGCATGATGAGTGTTTCAATCACTGCTGAATTCCCACCATCAGCCATAATAGCTGGTGCATGGTAGGGTCTCATAGAAGTTTCCTGAGTGGAGTAACTTAGCCATAACTAACCTCCATATAGTCGTCCCTCCCTGTGGTCAGCCACATTAGAAACAAACATCTCAAAGATGAGGAAGGAATGCATATTTATTTTCATTTACTTAATAATTAGTTTTATTTACTTATCATTCTAGTTATTAGATGATATGGCAACCCTTACACAAAACCTCAATGGCATGAACAACAACCATGAACATAATCATAGACATATCTTGCCACTATAATTTCAGGCACCAAGCCCTAAAAGGCAGGTTCTAGTCTTTCACTAGAACCTGATAACAAGGTTGGAGACTGTCACCCTTTAAAAGTGAAACTAAACTGACTGACATCAGGTAGTTTCAAAATAATCCCTGGATATAATTCACCTCACAGTTGTTTATACAAAGCTAATGTCCTTCAGGATAGCTATGCTATCAC
Source organism: Prionailurus viverrinus (assembly GCF_022837055.1). Taxonomy (NCBI): domain Eukaryota; kingdom Metazoa; phylum Chordata; class Mammalia; order Carnivora; family Felidae; genus Prionailurus; species Prionailurus viverrinus. The sequence continues at coordinate 41,017,994 of NC_062562.1, forward strand.
ACAAAATCTGGTCAGGAAAACAGAAATACAAACAATAAGCTGGTAAAAAAACGAAAACATCACACGTTAGACTTCAACATAAAGTGAAGAGAACAAAATAATTTGCTGAAATCTTTAGGGAGTGGGGCTAAGTTTTGGAAATAAGCCCACACTAAACACTTGTTAAATCAATGGGCAATACTTTATTTGGGGGTTGACAGGAAAATTAGGAATTTAATCACAGAAGCAATTTGTGGTTTTAGATGTGGCTTTCAAGTTAATAAGCAAATGCATTTGTGTTCAAATGCAATGTTTGTTAATATGTTTACTGAAGTGATGAGAATAATTGCAGCCCTGGAAAGAATGAATGTCTAAATTTGCATATTCAATACTTTATCCAAAAATAACTAGTTAGGCTTCAGCAATAATTGCCAAAGATATAAACGAGTTAAATTGCAATGCTGTGTTTTTTAAAAATTAAGTTTTTAAGATGTGTCTTATGACACAGATTTCCATTTCTTCTCACTCATAGATAAATTTTAAACATACATATTTAAGAAAAAAACACTGGGATTAAAAGCAACTGTTTAGTGTACATAGCTATAGCCTCATTCAGATTGATCACTGATTGACTTAAAATTACTGGTACAAGAATAATAAAAGAGGTTTGCCATTCCTGCTTTCTCTGTACCTGTTTTTGCTTTTTTCTGGTAGCAGTGCTCCCTCACTCCCTTTGAAGAGGCCACTCCTCACATGACTTGACCTGACCACTCAGAACAATCCTTGTCTTGGCCTCAGTGCTTAGTTAAGAATATGAATGTGACCCAACTGACTTAACCTGGCTTTGGTCCTTATGTGTTATCCTGCCTTTTCACTCCACTGCAAACACACAAGAAAGAACAGCACCAATTGTGATGTGAATTATTTTTTATAATTCTGTCTGTAACATCTAAAATCTAACTTCTACATTTTTCTTGGATATTGATTGCTCACACTATTAGCAGTTTTTAAATGTCATTTTTTTTCTGAGACTATTCAGAACTTTTGATGACACTAGTAGGAAGGATGCCTTCTTTTTCCAGCTGCTAAGGGGAGGATATAAGTAAGCTTTGTGTTCCATGCAATCAGCTTTGTCACCTCACGGGTGATGTGTCTTAAAATGGAGCCCCAAAAAGGAATCGATCCACACTTAAGAATATGCTCTAAAATGTGCTATTGAACACTTCTAACCGTCTGATCCTTCATGACATTCTTGACTCCTAAACATGACCTAATCCCAAATTTGCTTTGTTTTCCCCCATTAACTTCATTCTATTTTTTTTTCTTGCTCCAATTCAGCATGCACTATTTGCTAGGCATTTGGAAGGTGAGGGTGAAGAACAAACCGTCTTCACCTTTAAGGGGGTTACATCCTACCAAGACAATCACACATTTCATTTTGGTAAGTTTTATCATGCAAGTAGGTATGGAGTAAAATGGGCACTATATCATTGGAGCATGGACCCCCGTACAGCGGATATTAAGAAGGCTTCATGAGAAAGGCAGTAACATAGCCAAGTTTAAAATGCTCTGTAAGAGATGCTGTCTACCTCCACTTCCCTCCGGCACTATAGATATTCTTTACTCTTTAATGGTTAGCAATCATGCCAACCATGTGAACATGTCATTGCTCATACAGCTGACTGTAGGTGTGGGGACCAGAACTGATCAGCTGGAGAAGTCGGGATGCTAAAAGTTGTTGAGCATGAAGATAAACACAGAGAATCAGGCCTACTAATCCAGCAGAAAGGATTTTGTCTCCCGAAGGGCCAAGAGAATTTATTTTTTATTAAAAAAAAATTTTTTTATGTTTATTCATTTTTGAAAGACAGAGACAGACACAGCACAAGCAGGGGTGGGGCGGAGAGGAGGAACTCGGAATCTGAAGCAGGCTCCAGGCTCTGAGCTGTTGGCACAGAGCCCAATGCGGGGCTCGAACTCATGAACCACAAGATCATGACCTGAGCCAAAGTTGGATGCTCAGCCGGTGGCTATGCTGCCACCCAGGCGCCCCAGGCCAAAAGAACTTAGAGGAACAAAAACACTTATTTGTCTTGCAGCATAAAAGTGAAATAATAGTGACATCAGATCTTACATGGCAACAAGATAATGTAAGGGAAAAAGTGCATACAATCAAAATATTATACATGCTCTACATGTAGAATATATATAGCATATATAGTGCATACAAATGTAGTACATATATGGAGCCATATGTATTACTACATGTGGTACCATGTACAGTAATACGTGGTGTGTGTGTACATATGTGTGTGTGTGACTGTGTATATATGAGCAACAAGAAAACTCAGATTTTTCTTCCTTACAGTTTACTCTTTCAATAAATGGTGAGCAGCAATTAGTCACTCTTATTTTCCTCTTCTACCTTAAACTGAATGCATTTAGTTGATTTTCAGTAAATTCCAATACAGGGAACCATACCTAAAAGGGAGAAACCGTGGCCAGGGGAGATGATATTTTGCAAAGATACTTAGTCCATATAACTTGTATATCCAATATTGTTCACAGTGTACTTTATTAACATAGTTTACTTATTATATAGAGCTGGAAGACAATAAGGTTGTGGTTACTTCCTTTTTGGGAGAACAAAAAAACAGAAAAGCTGTGGATTCAAGGATCGGTCTAGAGGAGAGCCATCCAACAGAACTTTATGGAAGCATAAAAATGGTCTTTGGTTCCTTCCAATACAGTAACTATTAGCCCCACATGTCTACTCAGCACTTGAAATAAAGCTGCTCTGACTGAGGAAATACATTTTTAACGTAACTGATTTAAGTCTCCTGGGTCAACTTTGGGCTGCTGGCTACCACATTGGACAACACAACTCGTAAGTCTCAAGCTAGAATAAATGTTGAAAACATAAAACCCATGTGGGCCACATTTCACTTTAAGACTTATTTTCTTTGGCCTACATTACAAGAGATTCCAAAGAGAAAACACCTGAATTTGAAAACATCTCTTGAAAAGCTTTTGTTGTACTGGACCAGGATTCCTGGATGGTAATCACTGGCTAGTGCTGAGAAGCAGTTGTCACCATTCAATAGGCTTGTGGCTGAATGTTGGATAGTTTCCAGTCATTACTCAATGTCTCTATATGTTCTCAAGGCACATCCACCTCTTTGAGCTTTTTACCTGCCTGGTCGCCATTAGGTATCTACATATTTTGCCCCAGTCTGCCTCAAACATGTGGTTCCTTTAAAGGCTGAATGGCATCAGTAGAAGTGACTTAGCTGGGGTCTTCCATGTGAGCAAATTGTGAAATAATGGGCATTTATAACCCTACGAAAAGTCAGGGAAAATCCCTCCCACTTAAAAAAGTTACTAATACTCCCTCAGGGTAATCTCTTCTGTCATCATCAGCAATTACAATGAGAATAAATACTAATTAACCTTTAAATATAGGCTTTGGGGCTTAGGTGGGGAGATGGGGTGGGGAGAAGAATAAAATTCTCAATTAAACCCTAACACAAGTAATTTCTCTTGAGAATTTCTGAACTTTTGGATATCTAATATGGCCAATTAAGAGTTCTTTTTACCCAGTGGGAGAACCAAGAAAATATCTCTCATCAGACAAATTTGCCCCAGTCTACAAGATAGGCTGTGGGCTTTCAAAGGGTATTCTTTTATCAGACTCAAACTTTATTTCAAATCTTGGGAAACAGGGTTGGATTTGTCTTCAACTTGTAAATTTCACATGAACCACTGATTTTCCCCTTGATATCCATCTATCTATCTAACTGCTTATCCTTATAAACCCTTATAAAAATATATCCTTTCTCTGATGTCATGTCAAAAAGCAAATCCCCAACTTCAGTGCTTTTCTATATTTATACCATTTATCTGTAGTTTCTAAAGGATAGTTAAAAAATAAGAACAAGCAAGCATATTTTCTCCTAAAATATTTAAAGAATTCTACAAACTATTCCATGATTGACTATTAAAGTCAAAAGATAGGAGAAAAAAATCAGGCCATAACTGAAGGTGTTGCCTAAGTAGATAAGGTCATAATTACAGCCTACAGGGTTGTATACTCCCATTTATTCCTTCGGCATAACGTCTTACACAGATAACATGAATAACGGGGAGTTGTTGTTACAGGAAAGGCTTGTATTTTCACAATGTAAAGAGGTTCCCTTATGCTTTTTTTCAAAGTCTCGACTTCTAGTGACTATAAACCTTCAGTTTAAGTGGAATTTTATACTGGTTACAAGTCTTAACTTTAGAGAATCTTTAGAGCTATAATGAAAGTGTCTGCTCAATCTGGCTACAAACCAAGTATTTTAGAACCATATGTACCATGTTAAATTTCTTCATTTGTCAGACACAAAACTGATGGATCAATTTAAGTCGCATATCTCCTGGTCTCAGGTACAGATTCTGCTTAAATTGGAACACACCACATCCCAGGCCACAGCATAAAACCTAAGAGGCACTGTGTAAATGGCAGGACCTCTTCATCAACATTTTACACATGGCATCAGTATGTTTAAAGACACTCTCTGGCATTACAATAAATACCTGATAAAGAAATTAACGCAACAACAGGCTATTTCTGGATTTCTGACCTCAAGACTTCTTGCTATTTGATAAAAGTTTACAAATACAATTAAACTGTTAATTTAGAAAAACACTCTTGTCTGACTAAATCTTTTTCCCCTGAACACATTTATCATCAAATTATTCATAAGATAAATGCTAGGAATACAACTTCACTGACAACAGAGAAACAGCCCATAGATGAGTCATTCATATGGATTCTTTATCATATTACAGTCATATCTAAAAGGATAATCTTCTGTTTCAGGGAGAAATGAATAGATGAATGAAAATGCCGGCAAAAAAATGTTTCTAGGATAACGTCTTTTATTAAAGTTGATGTATTCATCTTTCTCCCAAAGAAGAAAATATTTTCAGATGTTACATGTGCTCAAGTTTGATTAATTGAACTAACTCATAAAATACAGATTCTTGTATTTTTTTAACTTTATGTTATACTTTTCTTATTTCTACAGCGTGAGGAAGAGGCAGAGAGAAAACTTTTTAGCACCTCTGTCAATTCTGACCAGTAACCTGGAATCATTGTGTATTCTGTTGAAAGTACACAGCAGGTGCTCAATAAATATATCTTTGAATATTATTGAAAGAGACTGACGTAGATTACTTCCAGATGTAAAAATACAAAGGTCTACCTTCTAACCCGATGCTGACCCAATTGAACAATGAATGTTGGCTTCTATTATTTACATGGATTAAGAAAACAACAGAAGTTCTATAAGGTCTGCATTAGTACTCTTACCACTTAGAATTTTATTAACACAGGCTGAAGTATGCTTGTTCTGCAGATTACAGAGGAGGTTTTGCCAAGAAACTAATATTATAAACAGAGTTTTCGAGACAAATGCTCACAGTATTCAAAAGAGCATGTTGTTCTCAAGGTGCCTCGAGCACTTTCTCATTGCCACTTATATGAAAGCAGCATATGCTGTTTATAAATAATTCATTTCTTCATTAAATTGGGTCACCTAAGCACACATAACAGTAAAAGTAGTTAATCTTGTGATTTTTTAAAAAAAGTAAATACCCATCCCATCCAAATCATCCACCATCAACCTCCAAATATTAATATTTTTATCTTAAGCGGATGGGAATTCAGACTTTTTTCCCTTATACCTTTCTGTGATGTTTGACGGTTTTCAGTGAACAAGTATTATTCATGTAATCTGAAAAATACATACTCTTACATGAAAAAAAATCTACTAAACTAATATAATTTCTCTTTGAGAATAATGAAAATAACTTTAGTAAGAATGTACTTTATTCCCCTATACTTAGTAAACCTTCACACACATGGTCGGTAAAATGGTAAAGAAAGAAGTACAAATAGCCAAAAAGTAACTTTTTTAAAAACTATGACTTCTAACTACCTTTGAAACATTTGATTTTATCCCCACCATGGATATGTTCCCAATGAGTGCACGTAAACTAATGAGTTTATAAATTAAATTGCACTATAAATCAGTGAAAATGCATTGTTTATTTAAGATATTCTGCTACGTCTTTTTTTAAACAAGGAATCTCATTGTAAAGTGAATAATGAATCAAATATATACAGTATGGATCCAATGTTTATGTATCAGAACTGCTGAACATAGCATACAACTGCAGTTTCGTGTATTATTTCTTACGGATGCCATACATATATTGAAGCAAAAAAAAAACCCAAAATCACAATGGCCACACTGTTATTTCTTAATTTGGATTTGCAAACTTTCCACTGTACCTGTAATGAGGTGAAGGGTTGCCTCTTGCTTCACAATTTAAAGTTATTTTTTTATCCTCTGAACCAACAGGGAAAATGCTGTTGCTGGGCTCTCTGATGAACACTGGACCTTGTAAGAGAAGCTCACCTGTAGGGGTGGGAGACATCCAAAAAGCAATCATAATAAGGAAAAGGTATTCTAGAACTGAAGAAGAAAAATAAGCAACCAGTATCTGCTCTTTAAAGCAAACGAAGAAAAAGCAGGGATTGCTTCCCTGGTCTACAATACGTGCTCTGCAGGTATTGCTTTGTCAATGAGGCTCAGTTACACCGTTAACAGCCTAATAACATGTACGGCAGAATGAACATTAGTATGAAAACCACTGCTATATTAATAAAACCTTAAAAGCATAAATAAGCCTGTACTAATTACTTAATCTTTTTAAATATATTTTTTAAAGTTTATTTACTTTTGAGGGAGAGCGTGTACACGCACACATGCACGAGCGGGGGTGGGGGGAGGAGGGTCGGGCAGAGAGCAAGGGAGACAGAGAATGGCAGGCAAGCCCTAAGCTGTCAGTACAGAGCCTGACGTGGGGCTTGATCCCACCAACTGTGAGATCGTGACCTGAGCTGAAATCAAGAGTTGGATGCTCAATCCACTGAGCCACCTAGACACCCCTCTAGTAATTACTTTTAATATTATAAACTCTACCTAACTTTTCACTGATGCATATCCTATTACAGGGGCTCTTTTTGTCATAAGGGTCTTTATAAAATGAAAGTTGTGTTCAAAATAAGTTGAATACTTGAGTATGATCTTTCTCATAAAATCTGCCATACATACAAATCAGAATGTTGACGATATTATTTTTCTGTTTTGACCTCCAATACTCAACATTTGGTGGTATTTCCATTTTATTACCAGCCAATTTAAAAGAAGGTTACAACCCTCAGCAAGTATCTTTTAAAAGGTTTTCTACTTTAGTTAAGGCAATTTGAGTACTTTCTGCGAATTTACACACACACACACACACACACACACACACACACACACACATCTGTCTTTGTGCCATGAATTTAAAAAGGAACGAGATAACGCCATCAACAAATGCTTATGCTACTTTAGTTGTACAATCATCGCCAGTGCATTTCTGAAAACAAATGAATCCACAGGAAAAAGAAAACTCTTCATTCTCCTATCTTGGAAAGGTCAGTAAAATTGGAAGAATTCCTGCTGAAGCAAAGAATGCATAAACCGAGAGACAAAGAGAGCCCATGAGTAGTCAGACAAAGAAAACAAGTTGGAAAAAATGTCCAGAAACTATGAACTTATATTTTGGCTACTTCAAGTAGGAACAGCATTCCTAAGAAATATTTACCATAATTATGAGGATAATAAAATAATACTGTAAATAATCATTGACATGATGAAAACAGCAGTAGCAAAAGCCAGTGTGTGAATCCTACGTGGCCATTACATGTTCTTTAATCTTCACAGAGATAATGATTTCCAATGAACAGAAGAGGAGCACTGGGCCCAAAAGTGGCCAGGAGCGAGGGGCAAGTTCACACACTGCATTTCAGAATGTACACACTCTAGAACACCTGATTTCAGAATCCAGGCAGTGATGCCTGTTGCCTTCTGCTCCAAGAATGTAGCCTTGCCCTTCATCTGGCTATTGCTCTCAGCTTCTGGCAGGTAACCAATGTCATACACGATAGAAACGCTTTTGTTTACGGTGGTGATGGCCACATTACATCTGAGAGTGGGACCAGTCATACTGATAGTCTTGGATGGGGACTGGCGACATCACAAAGATCAACCGTGTAATTGTAGGTAGAAGATTTGATTCACAGGGTATGATCTAACTTGAGCAACTGAGCTCCACTGCATGTGCCTTCATCAGTCCTAACTATGTAATGAAGCCCCAGTAAAAACTCTGGACACTGAGGCTTGACAAGGTTCCCTGGGTGGCAATAGTCCTTGTGTATTACCACACATCAATGTCAGGAGGTTTACTCATCCTGAGGACACCAAAAGCTTAGCATTTGGGGTCGTGCTAGACACTGTCTGATGTGTCTCTTCATTTGGCTGATTTTAGCGTGTATCCTTTCCCTAAAATAAGCCAGAATTATCAGTATAATAGCTTTCAGTGATGTCTGTCAGTCCTAGCAAATTATCAAAGCCAGAACTTGCAGATGGTGTTAGAAATGCAGGTAGTCTAGGGACTGTGCACTCAAACCTCAAAGTCTGCAAAATCAACATGCCATTAACCCTTAATACTACCTACCACACCTTAAGAAAGCAGCTTGCTTGGGGTACTTGAGTGGCTTAGTTGGTTAGGCTTGGAGTTCAACTCAGGTCATGATCTCAAGGTTTGTGAGTTCGAGCCCCACATCAAGCTCTCTACTGTCAGCACAGAGCCCACTTCAGATTATCTGTCCCTTTCTCTTTCTGCCCCTCCCTCCTCACACTTCTCTCTCACTCTTAAAAATAAAATTAACATTAAAAAAAGGCAGCTTGCTATACTTTCTTGCCAGTCTTTATTTACCTCTGAAGGGAAAATCACACAAGGTAAAAAATCTCACTTTTCTTTGTGGAAAAGGAAAACTTTCAGAAGAAATGGATTTTGAAATAGCTACTAATGCCCCTAATCCAAAAGATCCAATGTTGTCATTTTCTTAAATTTTTCCCCCAAGTAAGTTTATTGCATAAAAATAAATAAATAAAAATAAAAATAAATAAGTAAATAAATAAATAAATAATCAGCTTCATTAATCAAATTTATGGTCTTGGGAAGCTGAAACTAATTCTAATGCCTATTTGTAAGTATTTACAAATGTGGATTTTTCATAACATTTTTTTTTTCTGGTGGAACAGGTCTTGATTTACTTTGAGTGGCCACTTTATTTCACTTAGGATATGGGATTGCATTATTTTTCTGAAAAACTTTAACATATGTAGCACTTGACAACAATACTATAGTAACATAATGGTGTAGATTTAAAAATTCCAGGTAGATTGGGGAGAGAAGCTGACAGAAGGAAAATTAGCTCGAGATAAGAAAGGGATGATTTCCATAAAAAAGATAAAAAGAGGTGTTTTTAATAATTTCCTATAAGTGGCCACAATGAAAAGCCAAATATGCAATCCAATCACCATCTAACATAAGTCATATCCCAAAATGGTGATCTAATTCTTCTCTAGAGACCCTTATTAATTTTAAATGAAGGTGTTAAATAACTAGAAAACTTTTCATTCTGAGACCCTTTTGGGAAAATGATCACAATAGCTAATTTGCTAACATTTATGTGCCAGGCCCTGTACTAAGGAAAGTATAAGCCTTGCCTCTCTTATTCCCAGGCTACCTTTGACCCCATCTCCTGTGCTATGAGGTCCAGCCATACCGGCACCCTGTGCCACCAATGTCTTGTCTCTGCCTCTGAGACAATGATGACTGCTGTCATATTGGGCTGAGCCACCACCTCCCTTGTTACTCTTGTGTCTGACTTCCTTTTGTCATTCAGAACTCTTCTCAGCTTACATGTGACTGTCCATCCACCCACCTCTCACTTCCACCTTTCACAGAGGTATCAAAGCACATCTTGCTGTATCTCACTATATGTGAACATCATACATGTTCGCATATGTGCTTGCTATTTGGGTCTAATCCTTTGCTCTATCCCCAACTCCTATAACATGGGAGATATTCCCTATCAATCTGTTGAATAAATAAGATGAATGAAGGAATTCTCACAATAACTCTCTATAAAGCAAATACTTTTTATTTTTTTTAATTTTATTTGTTTTTGAGAGAGAGAGAGTATGTGTGGGCGTGTGTGTGTGTGTATGTGTGTGTGTGTGTATGAACAGGGAGGGGCAGAGTGAGAGAGGGAGACACAGAATCTGAAGCAGGCTCCAGGCTCTGAGCTGTCAGCACCGAGCCCACCATGGGGCTCGAACCCAAGAACCATGACCTGAGCTGAAGTTGGACACTTAACTGACTGGGCCACTGAGGTGCCCCTAAGGCAGATGCTTTTTTATAGCTAGTGATTGACAAAGCTGAGATTTTAATTTCAGAGATTATGTTCTCACCTTATAATTGTTTGGTCTCTCCAGCAGAAAATGAGGCACAGGGTGATTAGACAACCTAACCGTGGCAACACAGGTTTGTTTTGTTTTGTTTTGTCTTGTTTTGTTTTGTGAGAGACTGTGATCAGACCCTAGTGCTCATGTTCTGGGTGCGCTTCCCTTCCCAGTAAACCACACAGTTCTAAATATGGTCAAAGACAAAAACGAACCATCAGCTTGCTTTTTCAACTTCAATATTTTCTGCTAACACTGGGGCTCCCAGCCTGTGAGGTGCACACCCACCATTTCTGAAATTTAAGGCTCCTAAAGGCTTTTTAGACCATTAGCAGGCATTTGAAAGCTTCCTAAAATGTAAGTACAAATTCATAATCAAACATGACAGGTCAGTCCATGTTTCATATTCTGAAAAGAGACAAAGGCCACTCAGTCTTGCTTCACCAGAATGAAACCGGTGATGAGAGCTGCTTGGTATATAATGTAGTCTCTTGGCAGCAATATAAACTTAAAAGGAATAGGTTCTGAAGTCTTTGCTCATCTAAAAGAAATTATCCCACATTTTCTTCAAAAATGAATTTTGATCCTCAAAAGGACAGAACCTTGACAATTCACATGGATATTCATAACCAGCAAAAAGAAGCTTGGCTGAGAACAGAAGGAAGCCTCCTGCCTGGCTAAATGGATTCGATGTAACATTTAGATTGATGCTAAACTTTACTTTTTGTGACAGGAGCATTTTTTTGATATGCTAGCCTAGCTCCAAAGCTCCATGTTAAGTTTACAGCCTAAAATAAAGGGCATATAACATTTCCGAACAGGACTAATCAGTCCAAAAGCCCAATCACGAGGTGTTATTTTTTTCCCCAAATACCCACAGGCTACTTGAAGTAACTACCTTTGAATGTAAGTACCAGCTTTATAAGTTCCTAAGGTAATGTCACCTAAAAGATCAAACTGCAGCCAATCAATTCTAATAGTCATACTCTATACAGTTTTTATGAAGACTGACATAGAGAAATAGACAAAAGATCCAGGCAGTTGGGTTACTTTTACTAAAAGAAATGACATTCCTAAAAGACCACAATGTTATCTCTGAAATTCCTATAGAAAAAAGGAAAACATATCCTATTTTCCCTCACTTATTTATATCATATTTACATGATGCAAAAACAGAAAGATCTTTAGAAATGAAGAGGGTCAATCCCAAAAGGGAGCTAGAGTGAGGCCTACTATTTAAAGCAGAATTTAAGACAAGGAGCTAGAAAGGAACAGTCCCAATGTACTTACAAGGCACCCAAACCAAACAGAATGAGCTCTAGCCTGGGTCAGAGAAAGTAAAAATTATAGGTCACCAATGAAATGATATCTTGGTCCTACTACTCTACAGGAAAAAAACAAATAAAAGATGGAAACATTTTATAGCAGTGGGGCATTATCTTTTTTTTTTTTTTGGCATTGGTGGCTTAAAGCTAGAAAATGCCAACCAAACAGAAATGACAAAAATAAAATTCCATTTATATTCCCAAGTCAAGGGAGGATACAGAATCCAATCTTAAGATAATTCATTTCTTTAACAAATATTTGAATGCCTAACCCATGCAGCATGTCAAAAACTAGCTGTGGCACAATGGTGGTTGTCTACTGAACATCTCTTACCTATTCTATTTCCTTGCCTTCAGAATCTGCCTTTCATCAGAGATACAGAAAGCACCAGATAAATTACGTACCCTGAACTCTTGGTAGTTCTTGACTGGAGAGCAGGGCAGACAAGGAAGATTGGGCTATGTATGAGACCAGTAACAGCCAAAGAGGGGTACATATGTTTGCAAGGTTGGCCACAACAAAGTACCACAACCTTGGTTGTTTAAACAACAGAAATTTACTGTCTCATAGTTCTGCAGGCTAGAAATTTCAAGTCAAGGCATGGGCAGGACTGGCTCCTTCTGAGGGCTATGAGGGACGATTCTGTTTCAAGCCTGTCACCTGGGCTTATAGATGGCTGTCTTCTCCCTCTGTCCCTTCAGGTCATTTTCCCTTTATGGGTCCAAATTTTCCCTTTTTCGAAAGATACCAGTCATAACAGATTAGGGCCTACCTTAATAACCTCATCTTAACTAATCCCATCTGCAATGACCCTATGTCCAAATAAAGTCATGTTCTGGGGACATCGACACACAAATTTTGAGGGGGACATAATTCGACCTTATAACAAAAGATAAGGGACAATCTGCTAAAAACTTTTAGGAAAGAGTCTCTATCCTGATTTTGAGGAAAACAAAATGAAACAAAGAAACAAAAATGAAAGAAATGCTGACCTTGCTTCCTTTCCTTTTTGATATGGAAAGTGTGAGGAAGGATGTAATGCTGGGAATCCCTATGGCCATCTAGACACCATGAGAGGAAGTATACATATACCACAGAAAAGCTAATCCAGAGCCCTCACATCGCTGAGTTCCTGAACCGAAATGAACTGCCTAAGTCCAAACATCGAATGTTAGAAAAACAAACCTCTAAAGGGTTTTTGTCATGTGCAGCTGAATGTACTATGACCGACATGCTAGAAAAAAAGGGAAACACCAATACAGTAGAGTTATGATGAAAACGAAAAAGGAAAAGCTTACCAGGAGTAACTAATTTATCCATTTCCCACATCTGGAAATGTTATCAAGCAATTAAATTACAAGAAAAAGGCTGGAGTATGGCAGACAGACACCTGGAGTATGAGAGCATAGGAGAGACGAATATAAAGCAATAAAATTATTTAATTTGCTAAATTAATGGTTTACAAAATTATTTTCACAATTTGTATTTCACATTTTGTCCATAAACAGAAATGAAGAAACTGCATGGGAAGCAGTGTTCAATATTAGAGAATTAAAAACTGAAAAGGACTGTTTAAGCTTTATAGGTGCTAGAAATAAATGTTCAATAAAAAAATTCTCTGTGGAGTGGCAGAACTATTTCAAAACATGACAAAACTTTAGCAAAAACCACATTTTTCTCTCATTGCAACTGGTCTAAAAAACCCAGAAGAATGTCCATACTCATTAACATATATGTACATTCTGGTCATGTTGAAGGTTAAGATATCTGGATTTCAGAATTTTCATATTCTAAAATATTTCACATCCATCACATACTTTGATGAACGTTATGATCTATTTCACTGGATTAATATTCAATTTGTATTATAGTTGAGTAAAAAAAGAGAATGTGGGATTATTTGGAGGGTGCCTAACATTTTACTTTGATACTTTTAGGCCAGCGCCTATATTTGATATCTGTGTTTCTGATACTTGCCAATGAAGGAAAAGAACTGTCTACTTTCGAAATAGAAAGAGTATTCGTGCTCCCAAGAAGCACAAATGACAAGAGGGCCCTCCCTAAATTGTCCGAACTGCTAAATGAAATAGTTATCCAATTTCCTGGTATACTAAATGTTTTCATAATGCTTTATATGGCTTTGTTTCTTTAAATTTATGTTTTGTTTCTTTTTTTTCAATATATGAAGTTTATTGTCAAATTGATTTCCATACAATATGTTTTGTTTCTATATGAGTGTTACTTATAGTGCTTTAGAACCTTCCTGACATCCTTCCATAATCCTCAGCCCATAGTTATACTGTCCTCGCTAGATGGTTTAATGGCAACCCTACCTGACAAACAAAAAGTTCAGTGCTATTGTTAGATGCAGTGTACAATGTGCACAATACATCCAGGAGTGTACGATCCATGGCTCATTTGTCTGAAAAGAAAAACACTTATATCCCCACTTTCTATTATACCAATTTTCATGGACCATCTCTGACATATGCAAATTCACAAGGTTCTCGCCAATCACACTGAATTGAAGACTTCATTAATCAACTCCTTTAAAAACATTTAGCATCCTTCCCTCAAAGGTTTTAATAGAGATTATTATATTTGTAGTTTCTATTCTTTACCAAAAAGATTGGGTCAAGGCTTTATGGGACTCAGGCATGATTCCCTTCATGTATTTGAGAATGTTCAAACTGAACTCCAGTTCAAGGCTGTTGTTTCTATGAAAAAAATAACTATACAATAAAGAATTTCTATCATAAATCAGTTGTAATGGAGAAGCTATTAAGAAGTAATACTAGCTGGTGATTGCTTTCTGTAGTATTTTTGCAGTGTAATCTCATTTATTAGACTAGAACATAATCGTTTCTGGCCTATACCTCGGTAAGCAGAAGCTAGCTGAGTGTTTGCAAATGTTTGTGTATATCCTGCTTTTTTCTTTCTAGACCACAAAGGGATATTAAGCTGGGTTGTGCAGTAGTTATAGAGATGCAGGGAAACAGGACAGAGGAAGACCATTGCCAAAACTGTGTCTGGAACTATGGGGTTGAGGTGGGGAGAATCTCAGTGCTGCCTCCATCTGAATAATTAAATAATTTCTCAAATTTACTCATAATTTTTCATTTACCCACAACTAAATTTTATTTTTCATCATGATTTATTGTAGACACAGCATGTGTGTATACATACTCATACATATAACTGATAAAAAAAATCTCCTGAAAGAAAAGTGATCTTTACTTCATTCTAGATCATAACATGTTTTTCAATTCTATTTTATCCCATCTGCTTTAAAATATTTTCCTTTTTTTGTTAATGCCAGACATAAGCTTCCATATTAAGCTCATCACCTATCCCTGGGATTTTGATAACAATTTGATAATCCCTGGTCTAGAATCATGCCTCTCTTGCCATCAAGGTCCCAGATTATTTATTTGGTGGGGGGAATTGTTATGATTGCAAGCTATTTAATTTCCTTCATTTAGGAATGAAACCAACTTTGCCAATGAAGGAAATGAACTGTCTACTTTCAAAATGGAAAGAGTATTTGTGGTCCCAAGACGTAAAAATGACAAGAGGGCCTTCCCTAAATCTTGTGAACTGCTAAATCCTCTGTAGTCTTGTAAAGGGGAGCAAAAACTATTATGCTTTGCTGGTAACCTTGGCAAATAACACGTATTTTACATTTTGAAAAACACCACTTCTTAGTTCTGTATAATATGGAGCAAAATCCCTCATTACATACACTTATTAAACACATGCACAGTCTCAAACATCAACATCTGAAGGTAAAACAGACACTGATCACCATGCTCTGTACCAGACACTTTGCATCTACGGAGTCACCGAATTCTAACTGAATATTAAATGCTCTGGGTAAAGAAAAAAAATCAAACTCATTTTTATGTTATGCTTTCCTTAATAACTGACACAAAATATAAATGATCCTCAGGGCTGCAGAGGATGAGTTAAAATGAACGCTCTCTATACATTTTTGGTGCCATGATCCTAGAGAAGCATTTGGCGATATGTATGAAAAGACACAGTTATGCAGGAAGTCTAAAGAAAATCACTCAATTCCTTCATTCATTTTTACTCAGTATCGCCACTTAGTAACCTTTCTCCATTCAGAATTCTTAGCACGATTTTTGTGTACTTTATTCATCATGATATCCCTATCCTCCTATATATTGCCTTGACTTGTTTTTCACTCGCATTTCCCTCATCCCAGTTTTTAAACTTTGGAAGACACTGAATATATTCAACCCACATTTCTACCTCCTAATCATGCCAATCATATTGTACTTGATAACTCGGTGTCAGAATAGAAACGTGTGTGTTTATGCTTCTTTGCAAATTGTTTTAATTTACAAAATGTTAATGCTGATCAAACAAAAAAGGACTTTGGCATTCTCAAGATAATTCTAAGCAAACACCCAATCTCCTATGGGAATGTGTGTGTCCAACTGCAATAATTCACCATATAAAAATATAGATTCATATATTAAGTGAATGACTGCATCTATGACTCTTAAAAAATATCCTCTCGTCATTAGGTGGCTATTTCTGTTTGAGAAATTTGCAGGATGTTGGCCACCTACAATTCATCCACTCTCTCCTGAATACTGAAAATACTGATACTACACAAGAGTAGCTTTAGCTAAACCACACATACAGAGCACTTCTAAAAGCAATACTCTACCAGTCATCTCTTATATAACTTCTGAGTGCTGAAGCAAAGCCCCATTTCTGGATTTCAATGACTTATTTGAATGTAACAGCTGCCTAGGCTATGAAAATTAAAAAAAAAAAGTTGAGCTTTTGATGGGCTGCTTCATTACTCAGATTTCTAAAGAAGTTGCTTAAAGGGGGCGCCTGCGTGGCTCAGTCAGTTAAGCATCTGACTTCGGCTCAAGTCATGATCTCACAGTTTGTGAGTTTGAGCCCCATGTAGATCTCCGTGGTGACAGCTCAGAGCCTGGAACCTGCCTTGGATTCTATGTCTCCCTGTCTCTCTCTCTCTCTCTCTCTCTCTCTCTCTCTCTCTCTCTCTGCCCCTCCCTCACCCTTGCTCTGTCTCCCTCAAAAATAAATAATAAACATTAAAAACATTAAAAAAAAAGAAGTTGTTTAAAGTTACTTTCAAGAGAGGCCAGCATTTGTACACATTTTACTTACCCATGAAATGACTCCCTTTGCAAAATATCCTCAGGTCCAGGATAAATCGTTTAAGCGAACCATGAATTTACTTCACATAACTGACACACAACTCTTACTTTCTTCCTTTTGTCTACATCTCCTAAGGTTAGGATGCAATGCTCAGATTTGAATCTGTCACCTGTTGGCTGCCTGCGCATGCTGCACACTTCTGTATCTTCAACTCAGAACGGGAGGTTTACTTAGAAAACACACTTGCTTTTCAGAGAGGGCCTGAGCAAGATTGTCTTTTGAGGACTTTTCAAATTTGAGATTCATTACTTATATGAAATGTATAGATGCAACTCATTACATATATTTGGGGATTTTGGTTTACAGACCTGTACACGGGTGGTTCCTGGGCCAAATCTACCCTGCAACATTATTAAACTCAGATCATAAAATGTTCAGGAACACACACACACACACACACACACACACACACACACACACACACACACTTCCCTGAAATAGCCTCATTTAAAAGTCCAAAAGTATTAGGTATAATGTCAAATTTAACCTTAAGAAAAAAATCAGAGCTTCTTCCCATGGCAATCCCAAACTGCACTATCACACAAAGCAGCATTCTGTCTTCCCAGAAGGCAGCCCCACGGGGAGTAAGACATATCAGGTTGTTAGCAAGGAATTCACCCATAATTGTTTACCAACTAAATTATCTTGAATTGATTTACACAATTCTTCTTCCTGGAATGCTTTGCCTCCTATCCTTCAAGACAGAGAGTCTCTTTTGATACTCCAGTCAAAATTAATCCCACTTTATCAGAAATTCAATTTAGTGCATTGGATTATAACTCTCCCAAAGCATCTGTATAATTAGTATTTTGTGCACAGGTTGTCTCCTTTTTTTCTGAACCTATGCCCTTTTTTATTCTCTAACAGCACATTGCTAAATACTTTGCACATGATAACATAAGTCCTTGATAAAAAAATAATCTTAAAAAAATGTATTTATGCTTTAGGACAGAGGTCGATAAACTATGCCCATAGGCCAAATTCGACTGCCATCTGTTTTTGTATGGCCCACAAATCAAAAGAGTAATATTTCATGACACATGAAGATTATATGAAATTCAAGTTTGTGTCCATCAACAAAGTTTTATTGGAAGACAGCTATGCTCACTCATTTATGTACTGTCTATGGCTGCTTTCACATTATAACAGCACAATAGTTATGACAGAGACCATATGGTACACAAAGCCCAAAATATTTACTACCTGAATATTGCACGAGAAAGTTTGCCAACACCTGCTTCAGGAAGGAATATGTTTAACTGGGGGGTGGGGCTGGGGGAGACAGTGACTTTGCATAGAGACAGACATGTTTTTTTTTTCCCCTTCAATACTACCATCTACCTTTTTCGGCAAAACATTTAAGCTTTCTGAGCCACTGAGTTATGGGAATGATATCGATATTATAGGGTTTTTGATGCAAAGATAAGCAATATTTTAAATGCAGCAGCAGTACAGTAAATGGAATTTGATATTATTGCCCATTTTTGCTTAGCCCTTGCATCAAACTTTTAATTAATCTGACTGAGGAACAATAATTTATGAGAACTTAGTCTAATAAATGGCTTCACTCATTAGAGAGTCCTATCTACAAGGCATGAAAAATGGAATGGAACTGTCCTTATCTCCATGGTAGTTTTGAACACTGCCCCCTGTGTTCACTTATCAGGTTTGAGCAAATAACGGCAAGTATTATGTCTAAGACAAAAAGGTCCTTATTAATCTATGTGGGGTGGTAACTCCAAAGAATATGGAAAAAAAAGAAATTTTTATAATACCTACTACATCAGTTCTCACGGAGAGACAACTATCTAACAGGTATTTACCCTCCTTTCTGTGTTCAAATAATTACCCGCCAAAGTAGTATCAATGGGAAACTTAACAAAATAACCAGCAAAGGGCTTTCAAAAACCCCAAGAGGCAATAAAAAAGCATTAGTTCCTTTTATACTGTCATTAGCTGAATGTTTATTTTCTCTCTTCTCCCATAATAGGAATAATGTCCACAGCACCAAGTATTTTATATTTGCTTTGCTGTGTAATTAAGCAAAAAGAAAAAAAAAGGCATTTGTGGCATTGTATATGCTACAATAAATATCATTCCTTAACTGAAAGATGCATGGGTACTCAGAAACCCATGTAGTACATTGGTTAACAGCCTCTTCTTCATAATTATCCACATACATATATTCTGTATATGACCTCTTCGTGTATTTTTTATACATATATCTGAGTTTATTTGTCATTCATATTTGTACACACACTCACAGCATGAGAATGAAAAGCTTTGTTTTCTATTCAAAAAGTCATGGAAGGTGGGGTGCCAAGGTGGCTCACTCAGTGAAGCATTCGACATCAGCCCAGGTCATGATCTCACAGTTTGCAGATTCGAGCCCCACATAGGGCTTTGTGCTGACCGCTCAGAGCATGGAGCCTGCTTCAGATTCTGTGTCTCCCTCTCTCTCTGTTCCTCCCCCTCTCGTGCTCTGTCTCTCTCTGTCTCTCAAAAATCAATAAACGTTAAAAAAGTTTTTTTTTAATTACAGAAGGTATTTTAAAAACCTATAAAACAACACTTGTTAATGAAAACCTTATATGGAAATGAAAAATCCAGGAGTTCTGCTTCAAAAACTTAAGGCTGATATTAAAGCACTTGCAGATTGCTATCTGCCTTCAAAACTCCCTGGGGGGCATATACAGACTGCCCTCTCTGCTGCATATGTTCTAAGAACAAGAGGGCATAGGAAATGCTGCCATTAATAATCTGCAACAGGGAAATACTACCCCCAGTATTCATATATTCTTTGAATATTACTTGAAACTTAGTAGGGCTGCATGTCAACGGGCAATGCCAATGTCAGAAGGGCAGCCCGTGACCCCAGACTAGCCTGGGTTCCTTAAGTCCAGCCAAGGGCAACCTTGATCACCCTTCTTGCTTGTAGGACTGAAAGAACAAATAATGTTCACATGCTTGTAAGAAACCATGAATATGTCACAAGAGCCAATGTAAACAGCGGTGTTCACGTTTCACTCTCTCAGACCAGCAGATCCTATAATGCTGTCCAGGTAAAAAACTGAATCGAGTAACAGGTTCACAGGTTCAGAGAATATGGATTCATGAGTCACCACACCGTCACACACCACCGCAACTGGTCCTTGAGGTTTCTTTCCTAACCACCTTCCACAGATGATGAGCCTTCGATCACTATGCAGTAAGTCCAGGAAAAGAGCAGTTTCTTCTGTGCAAGAGACTCCCAAGGTCACACATCCCGAGCTGGGGCTCAGGCCTACCTGAATGAATAGAGAGCACGTTCCTTTCCTTTTTTTTTCAACTGTCCGTTTAGTTAAAAGGAACAAATTGCCTCCTGTTTAAGTGACAGGTGGGAATATTAGTTTTGTCTCCAGCAGTCCCCAAAATAAGAAAAGTAAGCCCAGATAATACAAAGAGAAAGTAGTAAGTCAAATACCAACAGAAGAGCGTAATTCCTCAGACGCCAAACAGAAGGTGGAAGAGGAAGCATTTTGATAAATCTAATGGCCTGCTGGCAGTATGGAGAGTTTTTGTCTTTTTTTTTTTTCCAACATTAAGTTTGTTGTTTTTCTTCTTTTTAATCAATAAATATCCACAACATAGCATGACCAAGATGTACACTGTTTTACACTCAGTAGGTATTTTTCAAAACAGACTGTTGTGTAAACACTTCACTATTGCTAGTTTTTTTTATATTTATTTATTTTTGAGAGAGGGAGACAGAGAGCGCGAGTGGGGGAATGGCAAAGAGAGAGGAAGAGAATAGATCAGAAGCAGGCTTATGCTGACAACAGAGGGCCTGATGTCGGGCTTGAGTTCAAAAACTGAGAGATCATGACCGGAGTTGAATTCAGACACTCAGCCAGCTGAGCCACCCAGGTGCCCCTCATCACCGCTAGTGTCTTAATCTTAACCATGTAACATGAATTTTATGAGTAGTAGTATCGGAAGGACATACAGTTTCACAATTGAATTTGTAGTGCAATGGCAGTTATTATTGGTTCCATTTGTTGCATCAGTGATTTGATTAACGATAAAAAATTAATATAAAGGTTGCTCATTTTCATTTATATGGTTGTGTACAGATGGACAAATGAATTCTAACATCTCATCCATTTCTGTAAGTCATGTGCCTCCTTGTGTTTACTGACACTGCTTAAAGAAATTAATGTGGTGTTCCTTGTGGGCATTGGGAGTTGACCTTATGGAAAAAGAAAAAAATACCGGCAATCAGTGGACAATTCGCAAAATGGGCCAAGCCTCTTCTTGCTATGGTGGCTGGCAAATAAAAACTCCAAAATCTGTTCAATTATGTCATACTGCTTTAAAACTATGAAAGTCATATCACAAAACATAAAATAACTATCTCCTCCCAAAGTTTCTTCAAATTATATGCACAGATATATGTTAAGATGCATACATAATTTGATTGTTCCTTACTGCATATTGTTCTCATCAAGTACTTTGAAATTTACAGTATCTCTATCTAAAATAGCATCCGATATTGCATATCTAATCATGGAGTTCTGTCATCTGACATTGTCTGAACTGAAAGTGTCAGCTGATGTTCAAAGGAAGCAACATGCAGAAGTGAACATAAATTTTATCTGCAGATCTCATTCATGAGGGATAAAAAAGCACAGGACAAGCCAGGGCTCACTGACAAAACAAGAACAAAGAGCCTTATTTCTCAAACTAAAATATTCTGCAGTTTTTTAGTTAGGGTTTTGCTTTGAAAGCAATACGGATGCAAACTGGTCCCTCTGAATGGACATTTTTTGTCCAAGTTTTGAATTTACACAAGTAGGGACAGGGTTGGGGTGTGGGTAAGGCTTGGAAAGAATGCATGGTCAATGGAAGTTTGCTCTGGAAAGTGAGGGAAGGGATCCTCAAGGAATATCCTTGCAGGCTTTTTCACTGCTGGAGTGTCTCAAAGACATAGCATGCAAAAAGAAAAGTTTTAAAACTTGGAGGAAACAAAAGATAGAAAATGTGGGGGAACTGGACACTACATAGTTGATGTGAGAATTATAGAAAAACATGTTAAAAAAAAACAAAACCTTGCACAGTGCCTGCCAATAAGGACAGCCAAGTAGCTGTGGTCCATATTTTTAGGCAAGCTCAAAGACACGGACTGGCAACTGGTAATAGTGAGGAAATAGTCTATTTCCACACTGATGAGTATTTCCATCTAATCAAACTCACATAATGATTAGCAAGATGGTACAAATATAGTAAAAAGGAAATGCACATCAGCGTAAGGACCCAATCTCCCAAACACTCAGCAGTAGGTAAGATGAATCAGCAAGTTACTTGAAGCAATAAACATTAGTACGTGTTCACAATTCATTCCAGGAAAACAATGTACAGTTTTGTTTTGTTTTGTTTACGTGTTTATTTTGAGAGACAGCATGCACGCACGTGAGAGTGGGGGAAGGGCAGAGAGAAAGAGAGACAATCTCAACGTGGGGTTGAAACCTATAGAGACAGACGTGTAACTGACTGAACCACCCAGGCACCCCAGCAATGCAGTTTTTAAGAAGGAAAGACAAAAGAAATACATACAGAAGCCAGGACTACGACTTACCAATTATCAATCCCATTGAATAACAAATGGGATTCTGATCCCCTAAGCCACTTGGCACACTAAGGCAATTCCTGCACAGGTAATACTAATTAAGTCTGAAGTTTTTTGACTCAGGAACAGCTCTGTATTCAAAGAACCACTTTGCTTTCGGTAGCCCAACCTCCCTGGGACACTTCAGTTTCTGTCCATTCTCTTAAGGCTAGTCACCTTAAGCGTAGCTGGAGAAAATGGCAAATGCATGTAAATGGTTTTAATAGGCAAGTCATTCCGATGTGTACCTGGGCTGTCACGTCTTCCAAACACTGATCAGTATCAATATTCTCCCTTACCCAGTATCAAGGAGAAACCATTTGGTTCTTTTCTCTGAAAGGATCTACAATACACCATACTCAAAAAAGGCTTACTGCAGGTGAAAGCTTCACAGGGGAAAATTCAGACAATCTAGATCAAGAACCCACTGGACCAGTAATTGGTCATGTGACTGGGGATAAGGGCCCCAAATGTTCTAATCCACACTGTTCTCTTTTACAAGATGGGCATAGCCTGGAATATATGAGTGTATGTGCAAAAATACATGTATGTGTATGTATGCAAATAAATCCATTTTATCAAAGATTACTGTTATCAATGTCTTTTCTTCCTTCTTGCCAAGTATTTCTTCCTTAAAGGTTTGCGATCCGGTAATTCATGGCTTCCTGTTCACAAGAAAAAGCAGCTTTTCCACAGGTTCCATCTCCTTCCACCTCCTTTTTCCTGAAATAACTCCTCAGTTTCCACCTTACCCTGTTGACTTGAAAGTCCTTCCACAGCTGTGTTCTGTCTTTCCTTACTCCTCACACTTGCCCTTGGGGTTGGTCTGACTCTCCATCCATCATCCTTAGACAGTCTCACCAGTTGCTATAACAATCAACACCCCTCACCATCTGCATCTCCTGCTGGGATACCACGTGCCCACCCCTCCTCCACCCCCACACACTGGGATCTCATCTTGTGACTTGCAGCTCATACCACCCTGACAATCTTTGAGCATCTCAAAACTCAGTATGTTCAAAACACATCCAAATCCCTGACTCCTTCTGTGTTTATTATTTCTTTTAAGTGTCTTATTATCTTCCCACTCAATTTGGAAACCTCAAGAGTCCCCTTCCACTATCTTTTCTCTTTCACCAGGTAGAACTATCCAATTGTTCATCATACCCTTTCAATTCTGACTGTAATTTCTCTCATCTCTAGTCTTTACTTTGTGATTCCAACTACCCTGGTTTGGGTATGAGTTATCTCTCACTTCATGTACTACAATAACCCACAGGCAGATCTTTCCTTTTTGTTTTTCTTCCTTCCAATATATCCTACAAACATCCTTTGGAGACGCTGGTCTTACAGCAAAGCTAAAATGGTATCATTTCTTGCTTAACAATTTCTACCCCAACCTCATTTTTTCCCTACCACTTCTCAATTGTGCTAAGGGCACAGACTCTACATCTAATTTATAATGGAAATACGACTATACTTGATAATGTATTTTATAAGTGAAATTTGCTAAGGGAGTAGAACTTCAATGTTCTCACACACAAAAAAATGAGACATAAAATTTACACTGTCTAGAAATAAACAGGAAATTGAAACAGGTGAAATTAATTTTAATCACATTTTATATATAGCCCAATATTATCAAATATTATTTCAACATTTCAATCAATATAAATATTGTTAATAGGATATCATCTATTCTTTTTTTCAAAATATGTCTTTGAAATCCAGTATTTCACACTTAAATCTTAGTTTGGGGCACCTGGGTGGCTCAGTTGGTTAAGCATCCGACGTTTGGTTTCATCTCAGGTCATGATCTCAGGGCTCATGGGTTCAAGCCCCACATTGGGCTCTGTGCTAACAGTGAGGAGCCTCCTTGGGATTCTCTCTCTCCCCCTCTCTGTGCCCCTCCACCCCAATCTCTCTCTCAAAATAAATAAACAAAAACTTAAAAAAAAAAAACAACCCACAAATCTCAGTTTGGATTAGCCATAATTCAAGTGCCCAATAGTTGCAGGTGACTCTGCACAGCACGGCATAGATCTACAGAAACACAGCTTGGGTTTGAAATGTGGCTACACTTAAAAATGGAATGTGACTTTAGGCAAGGTAGTAATCTCTCTGTACCTCGGTTTCCTTCTATAAAGTAATAATATTTGTAATAATACCTAGCTCAAAGGGTCACTGCAATAATTAAATACAAACAGACTGCTTAAGCTGGGGTTGACACACAAGAACATTTCAATATACATTGATTGTCATTATTATCAAAGCTATTACATACTTCCCATGTATGACCGGGATCCAATTCTATGTTACACTTTTCTCCAGACTTAAATAATCTTTCCTACCCATTATGGGCTGAATGTTTGTGTCCTCCCCAAAATTCGTATGTTGAAGCCCTATTCCTCGATATGATAGGGCCTTGGGAGGTAATGAAGATTACATGAAGCCATGAGGACAGGGCACTCATGATAAGATTAGTGTCCTTATAAGAGACCAGAGAGCTTAATCTCTCCATCTCCCTACCATGTAAGGACCTAGCAAGAAGATAGCTGTCAGCAAACTAGGAAGAGTGAGCTCACCAGCAGTGGATCAACTGGCACCTGCCCTTGGATGTCCCAGCCTGAAGAATTATGAGAAATACATTTCTGTTGTTTAAGTCACCCAGTCTATGCTGTTTCAACATACTAAGTTAGACATTGCCCCATTCTCTTACATCATGTCCAACTGTAACATAATGGTTATATCCATGGGCTGTGGAGTAAGGGCTGTCTTCCAGACTGGTTTTCAAATGCCAGCTCAAACCTTTGTTAGGTATGTGAATTTTAGAAAATTCCTTAACTTGTCAGAGCCATTGGTCCCTCATTCATAAAATAGTGATAACAATAGTACGAGGCACAGAGGTTGCTGAAGGAATTAAACGATATAATCCACTCAAGGCCCTTAGCTCAATGCTTGGTACAATGTGCTCAATGCATTTTCATTCTAAATATTAGTATTTTAAGATCCATCTCAAACAGTCTTCCCCATGAATATTTTTCCTTCTTCATTTCTCTAAGTTCTCTCTTCTTAGAACTTCCATTCCAGTCTCTTTCCAGCACTTTTCTTTTTTTTTTTTTTTTTCAACGTTTATTTATTTTTGGGACAGAGAGAGACAGAGCATGAACGGGGGAGGGGCAGAGAGAGAGGGAGACACAGAATCGGAAACAGGCTCCAGGCTCCGAGCCATCAGCCCAGAGCCTGATGCGGGGCTCGAACTCATGGACCGCGAGATCGTGACCTGGCTGAAGTCGGACGCTTAAGCGACTGCGCCCCCCAGGCGCCCCCCAGCACTTTTCTTAAATAGGGTCTTAAATCTTTAGCATTTTTCTTCTCTCACTGTTTATATGTGCCTCCTTTCCTTCCTAGAGGCAATAACCCAATCCATCTTACCTTCCTCTATACCACTTACCACAATGCCTTACACAAAACACTCAGGAAATGCCCGCTAAATGGCCGTTCAAAAAGATAACCTGGGCTGCAAGGTGTGGGATGCGCCAGAGAAAGGAAGGGAAAGAAGGCAAAGAGATGAGTAGCAAGGCCAGGGTGATAGTTCGGGTGAAAGATTATAAAGACAGGGGTTGACCATGAAAAACTGTACTGGAAATGGTGAAAATTAGGAAGAATGACAAGGAAGTGTAATTCAGGGGCACCCTCTATCATAGCATAGACACTGCCTTCTCTTTGCTTATAGATATATTTGTAAGATAAATATTTCTGACCAGAATATCAAGATTTTCCCTTTGTTGTGCCTTGTATAAATGCATGCATGTACATGTGTATGTTTGTGTATGTGT
This sequence comes from Prionailurus viverrinus, assembly GCF_022837055.1. Classification (NCBI taxonomy): domain Eukaryota; kingdom Metazoa; phylum Chordata; class Mammalia; order Carnivora; family Felidae; genus Prionailurus; species Prionailurus viverrinus. The sequence continues at coordinate 41,044,417 of NC_062562.1, forward strand.
GTGTTTGTTTTACACTCAAAGTTCACCATCATTCATGAGTTAAGACTGTACTCCTACATAGGAGCCCAATCCATCTAGCTCTGCTCATATACCTCATGCAAAGACAAAATACGCACAAGGGTACTTAAAAACACTTTTATGTGATGAGTACTTTAAGACAGTTTATCACTTAGGCAACAGTCAATTAAATTGGTTAGCACTGCATTTCTAGGAGTCAGTGAACTAATCAACAGATGCATTTGAGACAACAGCCACTTTAAGAGCTAAATAAAATTGTGGGTTTTATTTAATCTTATGTGTTTACTGAACTCTAATAGCATTTCCAATACACATTATTTTTTAAGTCCCCCAAACTCTTTCTTACTCACCATCAAGCTTACAAAAATCCAATAGGTGGAATTATCAATGATCACGGTTATAAGAATAAAATACACCAACAATGCCTGCCTTGTTTTTCTCCAGATTTTCACATTCATACTCTGATAGACTGTCAAGATGTAAATGGGATAAATGAAAAGCAATTGAAGATTTAGGGTGCTGCAATTGAGAGGGATGATTTGAAATAAGTTTATCGGTGAAAACAGGGAGGATGTCAAGATTTATAAGCAGAGATCAGCAACATCTCCATTTCACCAGTATCAGTGCCATCAAATCATACTACACTGCACACAAACACAGCAGAAGAAATGACAGTCATTTGAGATTATGGCAACAGTTTACTTGAAGTGCCACATCCAACACCAAACTCGTTTTCTCAGTGATTACAAGCGTGGTATCATTAAACCAAATGAAAAATATTCCAGGGGGGACTTAACAAGTTTATTTTGCTTTTAAAGCTTTCCTTAACCACGATTGGGATGAAAGACTGGCACAGAAAGTGATTCACATTAAGGTGACAAAGAACAGGATGGCATGTGTGATTGGGGCACATGAAGACATTGTATCCTTTACCCACAAACCATAGGAGAGCGTATGATTTTCAAACGCAGCCCAAACGTACGGCTGTTGTTTGTTGTTTGTAGATGCTGTCCATTACTAAATCTGTACTGTTAAAGGAAGCCAAGGCTCATGTTTAGTGATCATACATTTCATCTTAATTACAGTATCAACAGTTTTTAAGAAATTATTTAATCAGGGCGCCTGGATAGCTCAGTTGGTTAAACATCCAACTGTCGATTTTGGCTCAGGTCATGACCCCAGGGTCATGGGATCGAGCCCCATATCAGGCTCTGCACTGAGCATGGAGCCTGCTTAAGATTTTCTCTCTCTCCCTCTGCCCCTCTCCCCAGCTCATGAGCTCTTTCTCTAAAATAAAAAAATAAATAAAAATCAATTATTTAATAAAAATGATCTAAATCATCTCATAAAGCATGATCTATGTTCTCAGTTATAACAGATTTCGGGAGGCAATGAGAAACATATGCTATCTTCATAGGTCTTGGAAGAGGCAAATGAAGTTCAGGGTTTAATGTAGCTCTGCAGAATAAAGACTGGGCCAGGTTGGGGAGGGCACATGTGTTGGAGGAGGGCATTTACTGCTTTTTATGCTGTTTAAGCCAGGATGGGGCCATGGAAGTACAGTATCACTGAAGAGCTGGTTCTTTCTGCTATGTTTTATCTGTATGCATAGAATCAGCTTTTCCCTCAGGCTTTTTTTTGGTCCCCCCCCCCCCCCCGCCCCCACCAGTGATTGCAGGATGGCCACCTGCGGCAATCAGGATTTCAGGATTCCTCACTTGGACACACTAGGATATAGGGCCTTCCACAAAGTGCAAACATAAAATCTTATGGTAAAAAAACTGCCATGAGCTCAGTAGCTTAGGCCAATCATTGGGGCAAATGAGACAGGTCCATCTTGGAGCTTTGCAGGGTATTAATCTCTTCCAGGTCTCATGGCTGTTTCATGATTGCAGAACAGAGTAGACGTTGGAGGCACTACCACAATATCCATGAGAAGAAGGTCAAGGACACCTGAAGATCATCCTCTCTTCTCAGATTAATGGCTACTTTCACAACTCATTTCTAGGTATTACACAGTATTAATAGATCCCAATGTATTGGTTGTTCACTAAAATTTTAACAGAACAATTTGATGAAATAAGAATAACTTCGAACTTTTACAGAAATACGGTATTTTCCATGGTGGTGTTTTAACTAGGCATCAACAAGAATTTTAGTTATCCAAGGAAATTTCTCTTTCCAAAAGACATATTTACTTAGCTAGTCCCACTAGGAAATTAAAACTAAAACAACAACAGAATATAGACTGTGAAGTCTAGAATTTCCAAATGCATTCATTAAGGACTTGTCTACATTCACCAAGCTACGACACTTGAAATCTGAACTCAACCTACAAAGGATTCAGTATTTGTAGGCAATACACTCTCAGGAAGTATTTACAACTTTTCATACGAAATCAATAAATCCCAATTCCTTAATTCATTTGGTTTCCTGTTGGGCTAGTTACATGGTAAAAACAGTTGCAAAATGGTCAGGTTTCTATTTCATAAATGTCTAGAGTTGTGCTGTCCAAAATAATATAATGGAAACCACACATATTTGAAATTTCCTAGGAGCCACATTTAGAAAGGTTAAAAGAAACAAGTGAAATTTTAATATTTTTACTTTATGAAATATATCTAAAATATTATCATCTCAACCTCTAATCAATATAAAATTACTGAGATGTTTTTAAATCTTAAAAGTTTTGGTACCAAGTCTAGGAAAACTCGTGTGCCCATTTTGTGTTTACAGTACATCTCAATATGAACTAGTCACATGTGGCTAGTGGCTTCCACATTGGACAGTGAACATCTAGAGTTTCTCTTGTAGTTAAGCAATTAACTAATAAGTAATTCAGTAGTGAGACAACAATCTCCTTGAGCTCTTGAGGATTCCTACTCCACAGCCTATTCCCTGACTTTATTCCAGAAAATAAATTATTGAAATAGTAAATACTAGTGATTAGGGGACTACACTTTGGTTTCAAAGACAATAAAAATCTTGATATAACCACACAGATTAGGAAAGTTACTTAAAAACTTAGAGACTGTTCTCCTTGTCTCTAAGATAGAAATAATATCTATCTCATTGTATTTTTGTAAATTAGATGAGCTAAGTAAAGCACCTCAATGAATGAGGTTCCATTTATTAATATTATTAGTATTACTGGGGTGCCTGGGTGGCTCAGTCAGTTAAGCATTGGACTTTGGCTCAGGTCATGATCTTGTGGTTCGTGAGTTTGAGCCCTGGGCTGACAGCTCAGAGTCTGGAGCCTGCTTCAGATTCTGTGTTCACCCCCTCTCTCTCTCTGCCCTTCCCCCTCCTGCTCTTTGTCTCTCTCTTTGTCAAAAATAAAAATAAACATTAAAAAATTGTTAGTATTATTAACTTTGCTGTCATTACTATTTTTTCTTCACCCTCATGTTCCTTCCTTTTCTGGCTTCTTCTCAAAATGCTGGAGGGTTCTCTTTTGTCTCTCGTTTCTACTTAGGTCTCTGGCTCTTAAACATTTTTGACAGCAACTCAGTAAGAAATATAGGTAACATCAGGACTCAACACACATATATTAAGAGGAAGGCACCAGGAGGACTGGGGTATTGTTGGTTTTGTTTCACTGCTGTATTCCAAAGGCCTGGAAGTGTTCAGCAGAAAATATTTACTGAATGACCAGTGCATGCTGATATATTCTACTCCATCCCTTTTTAATTCTAATTTACCTACTTTAATAAAAACAGTGGTCATGATCCATTACATTGACTTTTTTTACCCACTATTTAGTGGAAAACTGTTACCTGTGCTTTGGGCTGGGTCTTCATTCCTTCCATGAGGCACACTTCTGGATATGGACAGAGATAATTTGCTCTAAACACAAGGTGACAGAGAGCCTTCGAGTCCATCCTTGATTCATCGTTTTCTCTCATACCCACATCTATTTTGCGAGCAAATCTTTATGATTCTACCTCCAAAATACACCAAAATTTGACCAGCTGCTATCAGCCTGGAGTCAGTCACCATCACCCCTTGCCTGATTATTACATTAACTTCTAACTAGTGTCTCTGCTCCTCTACAATTAATCCACAACACAGCATCCAGCAAGGTCCTTTTAAAAGATAAGTCAGATCACATCATTTCTCTGCTCAAACATACTGGGGCATTTAGGGCAAAAGCTCTAAATATTGTCATTTACTCATTCTCAGCCATTGCTTTATTTTCTGCTGCATCCATTGCCACAGGGCCCCTTGGCTCTCACCTACCGCTTCTCTCTTGGCCCAACCATGCCAGCTTTCCCGTTGTTTCTAGAACACTCAGCTTGTCATGTTAGAACCTTTGCATGGCCTATTAACTCTGCCTGGAGCTTTCTTCTCTAAATATCTACAAGGTCAACTTGTTCACCTCTATGTCTTTGTTCAAATGTCACCTTCTCGAGGAGGACTGATCTTATTCAAAATGGCAACCCACATCTCAATCTCCCACACTCACAATATTTTGCTTTTCTTCCCCAGTGCACTAGCATCTTCTAATTCAATGCCATTTTCCCCGTCACATGCCAGAATGTAAGCACCAAGGACAAAGAGCTCTGTCCATTTTCCTCACTGAAAACAATATGGGTTGAATAAACAGATGCCAAAAAAGTATTTCTTTAAGAATGAATGAAGCCTATGGGCACCTGGGTGGCTAAGTCCATTACACATCTTGCCTCTTGATTTTAGCTCAGGTCATGATCTCACAGTTCCAGAGATTGAGTGTCATGTAGGGCTCTGCGCAGAGAGCCTTCTTGGGGTTCTCTTTCTCTCTTTTTTGTCTCTGCACCTATCCCACTCATGTGAGCTCCCCCCACACATACTTCTCTCTCTCAAAATAAATAAATAAATTTAAAAAAAAAGAATGAATGAAGCTTAGTGTTTTTTTTTTTGAAGAAAATCAATCAAATTTATTCTAGAATGAAAGTCCTGGCTAGAAATTACTTTTGCCTCTTTGTTGTGGGGGAAACATGCAGAGATAAAACAATAGAAGGAAATGAAAAACTGCACAAAACAATGGATAATGAAAAGCTGAAATATGAGAAGACAGCAAACACGTATTATAAAGCATTTGCTGCATTTATTGGATTTATCATTGGCTAAATACTACTCTAAGTAAGCAAATTTGCACAGTGGGTCTTTACTTGCCATTGTTACGAGGTAGCCCCTAAATCATGAACAGATTTTTAACTTTAAAACATAGACGATGACCCATACTGGTTAGCAGAATATCACACTCACCCACCAATCTTTTAAAGTAAGCTTTATATAGATCCTAGAGGAGTACTAAAGTAGGTAAAGTATTATATACAATCAACAGTCTTTAGAAAATTGGTAAGAGCCCAATTCTTCTCCATAATTATAAAGATGATCAATTCTTTAAATAACACTCTGCATAAATTTATCATATATCAATTGATATAATTCTTCCTTAAAAATCCTTAAAGCTTTTTATTTTTATTTAATTTTCTTAGGTTTATTTACTTTGAGAGAGAGAGGGAGAAAGAGATATCAGGGGAGGAGCAGAAAGAGAGAAAGAGAATCACAAGTAGGCTTCACACGGTCAGCATGGAGCCTAACGTGGGATTTGAACTCGCAAACCGTGAGATGATGATCTGAGTTGAAATCCAGAGTCAGACACAACTGACCGAGCCACCCAGGTGCCTCCCTCTTAAAATTTTTTTTATCAACAAACTTTTATCAATATAAAAACTTTTTTATCCAGAGAATCAAGTTGACCTTTAACTTGTTTTATGAAGTCCTAAGATTTTAGCAAAACAGACACTGCTTTTTGTATAAATTTGCAAAAACAAAATTTGTAAAACATTTCTCAAACATGCTGAAACAATACATACAACCTGAACACTATATAAAATTATAACTTAACATTTTACATCACTGATAAACTGATCTCATTTTCTGTTGCTACACTTTCACTTTCTGAGCGTATCTTCTTCTTTTCAATTATTTGGAAAATTAATTGGAAATTAATTGGAAAATTGGGAAATTGGAAAAAAATTGGAAAATTTCAGGGTTGCCCTATGAAAGTTGCTATGGTGAATAATAATATTGCTGTAGTACAATCTCTTTCAATTTGGTCCCTCTACAACAATAGGACTCAAATTTGAAACTGTGTAAATGAAGAAAAGAATTAAAGAAAAAATATTTTAGTCTGGATATCTGTGTTGATCTTTCTCGAATGATCACTTGAAAAGGCAGAAATCTGTGAATGGTTGGTCCTTTGTTCTTCAATGCAGATTAGTAGCAGTCAAAGAAAGTGATTTGGAAGCAAGATTGAGGGGCACCTGGGGGGCTCAGTTGGTTAAGAATCTGACTCTTGATTACAGCTCAGGTCAAGATCTCACATTTCGTGAGATGGAGCCCTTATCTGGCTTCTCGCTGACAGTGTGGAGCCTGCTTGGGATTCTCTTTCCCTCTCTCTCTGCTCCACCCATGCTCCTGCTCTCTCTTAATAAACAAATTTTAAAAATGAAACAAAACAAAAAAGCAAGACTGAGACATTAAAAAGGAACACCCACTTTGAAAAACCAAAAACTTTACTTTAAAAGGTAGAGGTTTTAATTTATAATCTCTGATTTATGAACTTTTTTTGCCATAGATTTTCATTTAAATATTTGAAGAATGTTTTAAGTCTGACATGAGAGCTCAAAAATCTACTCCAATATATGCATGTCTTCAAGTAACATGTGTTTTATTTGACAATGCATTTCGGGTGCCTGGGTGGCGCAGTCGGTTGAGTGTCCAACTTCAGCTCAGGTCATGATCTCACAGTCTGTGAGTTCAAGCCCGGCATCAGGCTCTGTGCTGACAGCTCAGAGCCTGGAACCTGCTTCAGATTCTGTGTCTCCCTCTCTCTCTGCCCCTCCCCTGCTCATGCTCTGTCTCTCTCTGTCTCAAAGATAAATAAAAACATTAAAACAAAAACCAAAAACAATGCATTTGGCCTCATTCCACACCAATTTGTCTTCTTAGAAAGGAAAAATGACAGCCTGCTTTTTTAATTAGTTTCTTTAGGTATCATAAAGAAACTGTGTTTAGGTAGAAAATCGGTTGTCTTCTCAGGAGATGGGTGCTGAGCTTTTTAGGGGTAAGAGGTGATGGCCCCTGTAACTTATTTTCAGATGGGTTAGCCAAATAAATAAAGGAGACACACACACACACACACACTTATACACATATGCACAGAATACATTAAAATGGCACAATATTCAAATACGGAAAATATAAATGGTGCATATGTGTGTATTCATTACACTATTCCTTCAACTTTGTAGGTGCTGGTTAGCACCTTTATAGGTGCAAAGAAGGAAAATGATAAAAGAAACCAAAAAAAAACTAATTGTGGTATATATACCACTCTATTTTAAAAAATCCTTCTCTAACTTTGCCACTCCTCTAGAAAATAATAAAAAAAGGAAAGGTCAAATAATTTACAGTAGATACTTTTGTATGATAGATATGAGATTATCCATTTTTGTACTTTGTTCTAGATTTTAAATTTCCCAAAAATTAAAAAAGAATAGCCTATGTTAATTTTTGATCCCTAAAATAAGTTATTTGCTAAAGTAAAAATCATATTGTTTTTAAGATTAGATATGAAAATACTGGCGTTTAAAACTTATATTCTCCTTTGTATATGAGAGATTACAAATTTTAGCTCCTTTTGCGAAAAAAGTCATGAATTAACATTCTCAAATTCTGATTAGCTCTTCAATCATACTACTACAGTAGGTCTATATTCTTAGGTGTCATTATATTTGCTATGGGGATAAAATGTCTTGCAAAAACGGGAGGTACAGAAAGAGAATCCAATTTTCAGAAGGAATGAAAATTTTCCTTCTGGGAAAAATATTTGTTTTCTTTGCTACTGGTGGAGTATTATTTCAACATTTAAAACTTATTTAACATAGGACTCAAGTAGAGTTCCAACCTCAATTTAGAAAATACAGCTTATTGTTACCTCCTAGGCAGCCAATGAATGAAAGCAGGATCAAGTGTTTCCATGACAACATCATCTTTAATTGCCAAAAGCAAGAGTAACTCTTGTCCAGTCTCTGATGAACAGAATGCTTTGTCTTCAGGTAAATCCTTTAATCTGTAAAATATATGTACAAATAAGTTAGGCTTAAAAAAAACCATACTGCTTTTAAAAATAGATTTTCTTCTTTTCATAAAACTATATTCATCATGGTCACTCAAAATTCTGAAAGAACTGAATCTGTTTTGATACAAAAGAGATGAAGTGTACAGACTTTAAAAACACTTTATATAATGGATATGCAGATAGAAGCAGCTTCACAGAATTATAGATGTTCACAATACTAAAATATTAAATATTAACATATTAAATATTACAACTTTTGATAGATAATAATTAGAACAAATAACATATTACCCTAAAATTCTAACTTTTCTCATTTTCTCTAATGATAACATTTTGGTGAAACTAAGAGTCAAATCAGCAAACATCTTAAAGCACCATTTGCAGTGTCTCTAAATCCCTAAAAAGATACATAAATTATAAATAGCATTATCAATACTCAAATTAAGCCTGTTTTTCAGATACAATTGCAGAAATCCCCTGATTAAATATGCTACATAAAACAGATCCAAAAATGTGAACGGTGGAAATTGTTTGGCTGAGAATCTTGCAAATGAAATGATTTTCTTCTTTCTTGATTTCTCATAAACTTCAATGTGCTGACTGAGAGAAAATAATTATCTGAATACCCTGTGTCACTTTCAGTGGCCATTTGACACTAGTTAATATTATGGTTAATGATCAAGTAAGCTAGATATGCACACCTAAAATTGGAGAATCTTTTCTGGACTGCTGACACTCAGCTGGTTTCACACAGGGGAGTTAATGACTTTGACTATCATCCACATTAACAGAAAAGGTGTACAACTGTGATTCACCAGCTGCTATGAAATGAGCGATATTACTTGTTGCTGAGCAAGAGAGAAAATGTCAGCTTTCTTAAGACAATGGTGGTTTATCATGGGATCCTGACATGCACTGTGATGTATTCAGTCAGAATGAAGTGTGTCCAAATAATAACAATGCCAAGAGTGAAAATGTGATAACCTGTAAGTTACATACTTAAAATAATATATTAAATCAGTCATTCCTCTAGTGGTATTCTTATGCACTTGTAATCTAATATATGTTCTTGGGGGGGATGTAAGTGGTGGAAACACAACAAAAATGCCAGGATTTAAGTATGACTTGATCCATGGGAATCTGAAACAGGTGGAAATACAATTGTTCTAAGAACTGCAGGTGAGTAACTTACTGTATCATGGTATCTATGACCATCTCTCACTTGCCCCATTACTACCAACTGCTTGTGTCTTGGGTTCCCCTAATGCAAACATTGCTAAATGAATTCAAGTGCAAGCAGTCTACCTGGGTGGTGAAGGACAAAAAGAGTCAGGGTATGAAGCAATGAGACAGGGGAAGAAGGCAGCCAATAAAGGGTAAGAAAAAAAGTCACTGATCCTTGTGTAGGACTAGAGCTTACTCTCACTGGGGAGACTCTGAAGGTCCAGCCCAGGCAGAATAGATGCCACAGAGTCATCCAACAGTTATCGTGGAGTTGCCCAGAGCTATCCTTGCCCAGGGACAAGGGAGCTGGGGTACTTATACACCAGTCCCCATTAGTCACTGTTTGGAGGCTATCCTCAGGGAGTATTAATTACCCAACACTTCTAATCTCTCCCTGGGAGAGCAAAATGGCTCCACTGCTAAAAACATGCCTTCAGGTAAAGAAATGTATATGGTGACAAGTGGAAGTGGTGTGTGCATTGACATGATAAAAAAACTAGACAGTATGTCTGGGGAAGGCATAGTGCCTGTCACAGCAGGCACATGAACCTGAAAGTTTTTGAAGACATTTTCAATACTATCAGACCCCAAAAGACTGATGGCTGAAATTACTCAATGATTTAAGCATACAAGTGGAGATACACGTTCTGTCCCCATCAATCATTACACTTCTCAAGTATTTCCAGTGGTTGAGTTTCCCTACTTGGATCAAAGGCTTTCCGATACCGAGCCTTCCTTCTTTTATTTCTTCTCAATCAGTTGTGCATTTTGTGTCCGTGATTGTTTTCAGTTACTAACTTGAATGATAACTTAAATCATTCTAGACTACAGGTAACTTATCACTGACAACTATAAACACCATAATCATGCATATGAGGAAAGTAGTCCAGAAATAATGAGAAGGTAACACAAACTACACAAATGCACACACATGTACACATGCACGTGCACACACATAAAGTAGAAAAGGAAGAAATAAACTCTCAAATAAAATAGAATGACAGTCACAAAAGAGGTGGGAACATGAAGTGCAGTGATATTATACATGATGTGTCGAAGATTCATAAAACATTTTGGAGTGATTGCAAGATGTATTAAAGTCTGGAAACAGTGGGTAAGTCTTGAAAACAGGAAGGGCTTGAGGAGTATAACAGTAATTGAATTGCTATCTCCTCCTTTGAGGAGTTAAAGCTATCCAGTTTATACACTAAATCAAACTTGGAAAGCATTTGGTAATAACAAAATAACAGATGTAAAAAGTACAAGTAGTTGGAATTTTCAGGAAAAAAAAAGACAAACTTTAGCAAAGCATCCTGTAGTACCATCAACATAATCATTATTAAAAAGCATCCAAGGTCACCTGGCTGGCTCAGTCAGTAGAGCATGCAACTCCTGATCTCAGGGTTGTGAGTTTAAGCCCCAAGTTGAGTTTTAAAAAATCCACATATATATGAGAGGCTTTGCTCTATGCCATATAGCGAACAAAATAAATGGCCTCTGTTCTGACATTGCAATGGAGAAATAAAATGTTCTAAATACTTGTAATTCGGATCAGGAGAAAATTACTAGACTGATAACTCTCTGAAGGTAGGACAGTAGCTCATTCATCATTGGTTGCTCCAATGTTCCAAATATCCTGTATATATAGTAGTAGCTTTCAAGTTTTAAGTTTTAATGTTTCTTGCTGAGCTTTAAGAACAATGAATAATTCAACTCAGGAGATTAAATCTTTGTACCGGACATCAAGTGAGTGAAAGCATTTCTACTAGAACGAAAAGATAAGTCACAGCTTGGGATCTAGCCACTGTTTGAAAATCATTTCCGGAAAATGTATTTAAAGGCATTAAAAAGATGGCAACTTAAAAAAAAATGTTATCTTCCCAACATCACATCCCCAAAGTAACATGCATCTCTGCTGCATTTTAAAAGTATAAATGTGTTCAAAGAAGTTCTATAAAGTCTTTTTTGTAAACTCATTCATTCAACAAATATTTATTGAGCACCTATTAGAGGCTGGAATTTCAATTCTCAAGGAAGACACAGTGGGGACTGGGTTGTCAGATAATTCCATGATTCCTGCCCTCAGGAATTCCTGCCCATAACCTAATGGGAGTGAAACAGGATTCAAATAATTACAAAGTATTTGTAAACAAGACACTATGAAAGGTATAATGCAGAAGTAGAAGTTTGTATGAAAGACTCAATGACAATGGCCCCCTTCAGTAAGGTCAGGGAAAGGTCCTCTGAAGAAATGAGAAAAGAAGAGACTATATAATCAGAGTTGTGATTTTTCAGCTATAGACAAATACTTGGTATGGCTTTGAGATGGTAAGGAGGCAGGTGAGTAGTCACTTTCTGGACCTTGTCCGATCACCTATCACCTCATCTCCCAAGAACTTCCCTAGAACCCCACCCCAACACCCTGGATCCACAACCTGAAGGGTTAATACCTGGCTCTGCAGGGGGCTTCCGGAATCCTGCTCTAGCCCATGTCACTTGTGATTGGTCAGTGCCCATGCCCTACTGCTGGTTACATATTTTGGCACTCATCTCTGGACACGAGGAATAGAATATGCAAAGGCCTTGGGTCTTAAGGGTTCATGGCTTGTTGTTAAAACAAAAAGAAAGCTAATGAGATCAAATGCAGGTGGCCAGGTTGAGTGTGGTATAAAATGAGACTGCAGATATATAATGCCTGGGTATAGGCCTTCTTTGCTTGGCTAAGAATATTAGTATCAAGATAAAACCCTTTGAAAAGTCACTGCAGTGTTAACCAGTAATTGCCATGATAGGATTTGTAGCAAACATTCAAATCAGACATATTGTAGCCTGTATCAGGCTTAAAAGGATGAAAAGAAAACATTTTGCAACATGCCAGTTTCATTCTTACCTTCAAATTCATAGAAATCAGAGGCTGGGCAATATTAGGCAATCTATCTGACGTAAGAGAAGCAAACCATATGTCCTAATATTCTTGTATATGCGCGCGCGCACACGCGCGCACACACACACACACACACACACACACACACAAAGAAATACACTGTATAAGGTTTGGAGATAAAACATCATTCAGGACCATTATTTTTAAAAATGACGTTGCCCATTTTTAATGAGTGCTAAAGTAGGGCATTAACTTTATAAATAATGAGAGTAATTAATACAATCATGACCTGACTTCTCATCATTGCCAAGTATTGTTACAGAGAGAAGGGACATATAAAATCTTGTCCCACTTGTAAAATCACCAAGCTAAAATAAATACAAAGGAAGCTACTTAAGCAAGACAAATACAAATCACAATGTCATCTGCCATATTAGGAATATTCAACCAGTAAAGGAATGCTTTAAATCAAAGAAAAAATAGATAGCCTTTAGAATTTTCTCTAATAGGCATTTGCATCTGGGGGCAACAGCTTAATATATTGACAACACATTTCTCATGGCAATCTTTAAATAGCCCCCAAATTCAGTACATATTGACAACTGTACTATCTATTCTTAATGTCAGCTGAGCTAAAAAATGCTAGACCTTGGACTCAAAACCAAAAATGCTTTAAATAGTTGTTCCTGGTTGCTCTAAAAGAAGAGGCCATTTGTGGCTTTTGTCATATACTTTATGAAATTGCTACTAAGATTGCAGATCATGAAATATTGATATATATTTACAATATTAAAAGTATATGAGCAACTCTGAATGTACTCTTGGCAAATGCTCAGAGTTAAGTTTCTTTATGTGGCGGAAGTTTAGGCGTGAGAATGATCTGGCTTCATTTGTATCAGAGTAATAGGCACCAAATGAGCATTCTTTTTTTCATTGAGACAAACCCTACAGCAATTTTGTCTAGAAGGATTGCTTAGCATATATCTCACATCTGTAAAAAGACTCCTCGAATTATGACATCTGAGAAACAAAGTCCATTCACTGAGTGCATATTGTTTCCAAGCCCCATGAACCACTCCCCCCAAAAAAACCAAAAAACACCTTTGAGCAGATTAGAGACTTGTGTAGTAAAATACTCAATTATTAGTGGATAAAAGTTTGATGCCTTTGTATTTTGATTCTTCCAGAATTTGTGTGACATCACTGTCATGGAATGCAACCATAACACTATGATAGTCAACTAATAAATAAGTTTAAGGGCTTGATAAGACTGCACATCCTGCCAGATCTCTAATCAGGCATCGTCTGCTCACTTTGTTTTCATTCACAATCATTATCATTCGTTCATTCATAATCTTCACATCTTCCAGAAATGCAGTGATCTACTCTGCATACCAAACCTCTTTCCTGCTGGAACCTAACTGGCTGGGAATTCAATTTACATGAATGCTGGGCTCCAAGTCCCAGATTCTTGACAACTCCACAAACGTCCTCCCTACAGCTCACAAATGTTTAGCAGCTAAGGAGAGGGGAGGTAATAATGTGCTCAGTCTGATGTTAAGTTCACACCAGCAGTTCTGCGTTTACACCGCACAATCAGCAAACACAGCGAATGCCAGCTGGAAGTCATCTTGCGCTCCTGTGGACCCCTACAGTACCTGATATTCCTTCACGCTCAACACTTCCAATACCTTCCATCATGGTTGTTTTGACTATGGCTTCTCTCTTGAACTAGACTACAATCTGAAAACAAAACAAAAGAAAACAACAAAAAAACCACCACAACAGTGATTTATTACCTGTTGTGGGTTAAGGACCCTTCCGAGAATAAGCCAAACCTACGGATCCACCCACCTTACTACCCTAAATACACACTGACTGACATAACCTAACTTTCGCTTTGTACACAATTGCTTTATTACATAGAAAAATAATTTCTTTCACACAGATAGAATATATATATATATATATATATATATATGTATACACACACACACACACATATGTATTCGTACACATATGCATATGAATGTATATGTATTTAGAGATTAATTTCTTGCTTTTTTGTCACGGAGAAATTAATAGAAGCTTATCAAAATAGAATTAAATATAAATTATACAGATTGAAACAAGAAAAAAATCTGTAAAAATATAAATGTTCTGAGAAGGCTAGTGCTGAAGGCTTGACAAAGAAGCTGAAATTATGAAGCTGTTTTGCTATAGTGAGGCATGTTATCTCTGCCATCCAGTTAATTTTTTCTTTTGGTCCTTTTAGCAATTGGTGTACATGGGCAGAAAGAGAATTGGAGTCACATTGTGTGCACATCGAGTCCATGAGTCAGCTATATAAAAATGTTGCCAAAACACTGTGGACTGCCGTGTGCTGGTATTAGAGTCTCCTTTACTCTGTCCTCAACTCAAAGAGATCTTCTCTGGCAACTTGAAGAGATCTCTCTATCCTCAATTCAAAGAGATTTTCACTGACGATATGTCAGGAAGAATTACAAATCCATTTCTCAGTTGGTTCCACTGGCTTCAGTCAAATGCACACTGAGGGGAAAAGACACAGCCACCAAAACATGCCAACCCACTTCCTGCTTCAAAATATTAGGCAAAATGTCAACCCTTCTTAAGCATACTCCGGAGAGGGCTTACTTCAATTTTCTTGCTTGATGTTAAGCCTCAAAAGAACATGGACATTTCCAGGGCACTCTCTTTTACAAACATCTCTCCAACAAAGAGTGACTACTTGGCATGCAATGTTGACCGCTGTGGTATGTTCAGGACAATACTTATTGTTTTGGAACAAGTCCAAGTTTCAACAAAATTGTGGATTTTCTAGTGGAAGCTTCATCCCTGAAAAAGATCAACACTATCTAATGTTTTTATAATACAGTCAGACCTAAGGTGCTCTTTGGGATTTTTTTTTGTTTTGTTTTTTAGTTTCATACCTCTATTGAAAGGAACCTTGCCCTAATTAAGGGACTTAGGTTTTTGGGCCCTGCCACATTTAGTAATAATAGGAAAACTAGACAATAAGCAAATTCTATGACATATTTTTACCCTTGAGATTTTCCAAATTAAACAGGAATAAAATGTACAAAGACAAATTTTCATAATCATACATGCCACGTGAGTTTTCTTTCCTTCTTATCAAATGGGAAATTACTGCAGACCTCATGACATGTTGATGAGGAGCAACGCACCTTTCCTACGTCTGTATAACAACAGTCTTTGCCGCGTACGTTTATTTAGAATTTTAAAATAGCTAAGTAACAACATGATGGAAATGATTTCTACAAAGACAATTCTCAAAATTTCAGAAAGGAAAATGAATAGCAACATAACAACCACAACCTTTTATTGAGTGTTTGTTACTTGCCAGGCACTGCTTCATACATCTACTCATTTCATCCTCACAATGATCCACGAGGCTCAATAATATCACTCCCATTTTTTAGATAAATAAAGCGAGACGCAGATGGGTCAAGATATCTGTTTTAAAAAATGATGCCAGAAGCTGTGTATTTTCTATATATTTTTTTCACATATTAGGGGTCAAATGGAATGCGTAAGCAATGGAGTCATTAGGGAACCATAAAGTAGGAGCTGGTGGTTTGTATGTTTTTAAAAGTCTGTATTAATAGAATTGGTAATTGAAGCTAGTTTTATAAGTGATAATAAATTCAAATTTATTACATTTTTAAGAAATTAAATTTCTTCTATAAAGGGAAAGGACTGGGCTATTTAAGTAAACAACTCTTTTGCTTGATTTTAAGCATTTTACTGTGATAACACCCCCTCCCTGTTGCAGGTATGAATTAAGAAGAATTCATCAACTGTATCTGGGATTAAATCATGGTATCTCAAAGACACACAAAGTCACAAACATAAAGTGCAAAACAGTGTGCGGAAAGTCTGATACTTTTTGTATGCGGACAAAAAAACATACATCTATATACATTCGTAAGCCCGGAGAACAGTTTCGAAGGATATGAGAACTGAAGAGAGCAGCTATTTCTGGGGAGAAAATTGTTCACTTGGGAACATGGAATAGAAGAATAAAATACTTTTCACTCTGCATTATTTTATATATAAATATAATTTATAATATATATTATTTATATATAATTATATATTTATATATTTCTATACATTTTCTTCAATGTACATACATATATTGATTTCTCAATACAAAAACATATAAGTATAAAACATTAACAAATACTTTTCAAAGAAAAATATCATTTCTTTCTTTTTTAAATTTTTTTAATGTTTATTCATTTCCGACAGAGAGAGAAACAGAGAGCAAGCAGGTGAGGGGCAGAGAGAGAGGGAGACACAGAATCTGAAGCAGGCTCCAGGCTCTGAGCGGTCAGTGCAGAGCCCAACTCAGGGCTTGAACTCAAGAAGTGCAAGATCATGACCTGAGTTGAAGTCGAACACCCAACCGACTGAGCCACCGGGGTGCCCCCGAAAAAAGTCATTTCTAACATGATAATAGGTCAAAAATGTGTAAATGATTTTATTGGAATCAATAAAATTATTGATTGTCAATAAAATAAAAAAAAAATTCTTGGTGCCCAGAATCAAGGAGAAAGAGGTAAATGGGGGTTAAAAAGTGCTAGAAAGGGTGTTTGGGCTAGAATATAAGCAGCATTTAACAGGAACCCTAGGTCTGCACTCCCAGCAAGGCCATTCTATTCCTTCCCTCATAATTTTGGGTGGAGAACAGTCACTGAGGGCCTACAAGCATATCAGGTACACACATACAGAGGACATTTGGAATTAAAACATCATCTTTGCCCTCAAGAAGCATGCTGATCCAGAAACATTTTAACAAAGGATTCTGAACTGGAGGAGAGGAGTCTGCAACAGGATGTTCATGTGAAGTTCCTTGGGTCACCAAGACATAGCAGGTGTCACATCCCAAATGAAAGGGAGGTTCCAGAACAGAACAGAATGAAGAACAATTTTTCAAAGGAGATACTGCAAAACCATTTGTCTGGCTCTGAGGACCTTCCTCGCATGAGAGGTTTCTGGAGACTGAGTGAAGAATTTGAGAAGTTTCCTTGAAGAGAATTCTGGTAAGTTCCACCCCCTTGGAGGGAGGAAGAAAGGTACTTCTTTTAACCTACGGGGTTTGTGCTTTAAGGACACAGAACCGCATTGTGGGTGATGCAGCGGTCTAGGACCATACTAAAAAGTAAGGGCAGACTGAAGCAGAACAGGAAATGGATCTTAGGAGATGTTAGGGGCACAGAGTGCATGTCGTCTCCTACGAGCCAGAAACACACTGGGGAGCAGCTGGGGAAAGGCAGTGCCATACATTCCAAGCAGGAGAAGCACCTGGGTGGTTGCGGGGGGGCTGGGGGGGTGGGGAGCGGGGAGGGAGGACACCTTCCACAAGGAAGCAAGGGTACCTCTGGATTTCTGGTGGCTGAGAAAGTAGGAGGTGACCAGATAGGGGCGGGAGTCCATCACCACAATTAGAGGGGGAAACATACCCCAAGTTGGGGGGATCTCTAATGAACCCATGAAAGAAAATACCAGTTCTACATTCCTGGCAAGTTTGAAGTGCCATAATCCCAAACCACTATAATGGAATCAATCAAGTAAAAGGGGCTGGCCTCTTCTCTTCCCATTCAAAACACTAAGCTGAATTGGAATTAGCAAGTTAGGGGTGCCAGGTGTGAAGGGGAAGCCAAAGAATTCTATCTTTCTTGGACTGCAGACTTCCCCTCTGCAGCAGGTAAGCACTGGAGGGAGATTAGTTTTGTCTTCAAATCAAGTTCTGAGTTTTAACTATTACATGGGACAGGGGACTTTAATTTTTTGACTGAGATTATGTCTGATATTTAGGCACCGTCAAAAATAGAGGGGATGGGGCTACCTGGGTTTTCATCCAGGAGTAGGAGAGGGCTCCACAGAAAGCATCTAAGGGGACAAAGTGGACAACAAGATTGCCTTCTGGTCAGAGCTCATGAGCTACACCTCTTCAATGTACAGTTACAGAGAAGTATGACCAACGGTTAGGAAATGAGGAGACTTCACAGGACAGCCTACAACAGGTGGCATCCAATGTAATTCTTGAATTAAAAAGGGTTTACCTAGCAGACAAGGAAGGAGGCAGGTATGGGAGAGCACCATAACGTCGGCAAAGCCCAGCACAGTAAGTGATTCATGGGAGGGAATGAAATGACTCGGAAATCCAGAAAGCACTGGGGTAGAGGGAAGGATCGAGAAGCCCAATGTTTAAGATGTGAGCAGAGGAAGATGAACTCCTTAAGGTCAGAAAGGGATCACCGTGAGAGGCTCAGTACAACCCATGGATGGACCACATTATGAAAGCAAAGAGGGCATGGCGAGTGTGTAATTTTGCCAGGGAGTAGAGAACAACTTAAAACACTGATTGCCTGGGGCTGGGAGTACGAATGCACAGGGACCGCAAGTGGGCAGGAGAGTTCTTTCTATGGAGATGAAGTATTCTAAAATTGGGTTATGGTAATGGTTGCACAACTCTGTAAACTTACTAAAATTCACTGAATTGTACACTTAGATGAGTGAATTTTGTGGTATGTACATTTTATCCCACTAAAGCTATTTTTAAAAAATACACACATAGGGAGAGAAAGAATGAGAATAAGAAAGAGAAAGAGACAGCATGAACAAGATACTGTGAATCAAGACCTTCAAGATGCCTTTGGGGCTGTGCCCTCAGTGATGTTATCATGCCAGGCTCAGTGAGTCCTTGGGAAGCTTCAACCACATTGAGGAGGAGAGTAGAAGTGTAATGAGAGGGCAAGGAAGTGGCCACAGCAAGAATCAGCTACTCTTTCAATAATTTAGAATGAGAGAGACAGGATAGTGGTTGGAGATGGGTGGAGGGTCGATGGAGAGTCAATGAAAGCTACTTTTAAGTTGGAAAATTCTTGAGCATATTTATAAATGGAGGGGAAGAAATATAGGAAGGATAAGGTGTGTTTTTCCAGAGAAGAGAATCTTCCTGGAGTTTGCTTGCATGGTATTGATTCTGCCCCAGCCAAAATCACATGAGTAAGACTGAAGGTACAACAGTGGAGAGGAAAGAGAAGTGATTCACCACTGTCCCACGTCTAAAAGAGAAAAGATGAACTTTCAAATGGAGACATCTCGTTCTGGAGTATCCCAGGCTGGGCTCTGTAGCTCCTTATATCCAGTCACAGAAACACTGATGCCTGGCCAGTGACCAAGTGCTCAGCATGCCGTCTGCCTGTGGCTGGTTGTATTTTTATTTTCATAGGTAAATTCATATAGAAAGTATGGTTTGATCTAATGAAGTCACTCCATTTTAAAGAGTTTTTAAAAATTTTTTTTTAACGTTTATTTATTTTTGAGACAGAGAGAGACAGAGCATGAATGGGGGAGGGCCAGAGAGAGAGAGAGACACAGAATCGGAAGCAGGCTCCAGGCTCTGAACCATCAGCCCAGAGCCCGACGCGGGGCTCGAACCCACGGACCGTGAGATCGTGACCTGAGCTGAAGTCAGACGCTTAACCACTGAGCCACCCAGGCGCCCCTATTTTAAAGAGTTCTAAAAACCAACTGCACTGCAGCACACTTCCTCCTTTTACATCACAGGCTACTTGGGGAGCAAATTTGACTATGCATTCTATGTGAACATTCTCAAAGCACTCAGAAACATTTACAAACACTAATAACTAAATAGGACACTAATACAGCACTTTGGGGGATCTCTTCATCGCCTAGATTTCCAAACCATCATGTTGGCAGCAATGGGTTCTATGTAGACATTAACAGCACACACTATTTAATGTGTGTGAGGCAAGACTCCAAGTGCTTTATAAATATAAACACATGTACTATAACCATCCCCATTTCACACATGAGGTTACTAAAATAGATAAAGGTTAATTAACTTGCCCAATTTCACATAAATGACCCAGCCTAAGCTAAGTCTGGTATTTTTAAATCTATCCCTAGTTGTTATTCTGTCTCATCTGTAATTGGTTTATCCTGAGACCTGGGCAGAATGTGGTTCTTGGAAGCTTTAGATCTCTGATCAGAGGTTAGCCAGGCATATACATCAGGTGAGGTGATGTGTTCAGGCCCTAGGGCAGTGGTTCTCAACTGGGGGAGATTGTGCCCTTCAATGGACATTTGTCAATGTCTGAGGAGGTATTTGGTTGTCACAACTGAGAAAGGGAAACTATAGATATGCTACTGGCATCTCGAGGGTAGGGGTCAGGGAGTCACTAAACACTCTACAATACACAGGACAGTCCCCACAAAACAAAGAATTATCCACCCATAAATGTGAACTGTGTCAATTTGAGAAACACAACTTTAGAGAAGTTTGGCATCACAAGACCCTAAAACCACCAGTTTCTGTCAGCCTGGCTACTTACTATTCATATTTTACAGAGGAAAGTAAAGACATCCAACCTTGATGTGACTGTTCTCAACCGTGAACCTTAGTAAAAAACAGAAGACCATGGTGGTCCTACTTTGTAAAAATAACTTTTGATTAGAAAAAATTCTAATCACATACAAAGTAAACAAAATAATAATGAACTCCAGTATACTCATGACCCAGCCTCAACAGTATCAATACCCTGATATTTTTGTTTTGTCTGTAGCTCTACTCACCCTGCCTCCCATTTGATTATTATTGTCTATTTTAGGTATACTTTGCATACATAAGAACCACCATAAAATGTTTAATAGAGAATTTTGAGTAATTATGTTACTGGAAAATAAAGCAAAGATCTTTCTATTGTAAGGTAAAATATGAACACAAAGACAAATGTTTGCCTCCATGAATTATTACTAGGAAAATCCCTTTGTGGTGTGGCCTCATTTTACCAAGTGTCTCTCCTCCAAGGTCTCTCTCACCTGCTCCATCAAGAATGGCTTCCCTGATATCTAGCTTCTAAGTCAGTGTTTCCCAAACTTCAGGTTATGGAACTTCAGGTTCCATTCAAGGTGTTACGCATTGGTTTTTTGTTTGCCTGTGTGTTTGTTTGGGGGCAAATGAAGGAAAGAAAAAATGATCAAACTGTACTGAATTTAATAAGGGTTAGTACTGACTGGTTTGCACCATGATATTATGGAAGTACAATGTATTAAATATTAAGCCCTGAAATGAACTAGCATTTCTTACCATGAATGGTGGTTAAGAATAGTTTAAGTTTATTTATGTATTTGGAGAGAGAGAGAGAGAGAGAGAGAGCGAGAGAGCGTGCATGCGAGCAGGATAGAGGTAGAGAGAGATAGAGATAGAGAGAGAGAAACATAATCCCAAGCAGGCTCCATGCTGTCAGCACAGAGCCCAGAGTGGGGCTCCATCTCGAACCATGAGATCATGACCTGAACTGAAATCAAGAGCTGGATGACTGAGCCTACTGAGTCACCCACCCAGGCGCCCCGAGAGTAGTTTAAAATCATGAGATGTGGAAGAAATAGAATATGTGTACATTAACTGTGTGTACATGTACATAAATATGTGGAATAAACACATATGTGTATACACACACAATTGTATAACTGCAGGCAAGTTATTTGTTTAAACCTCTTTTGCTCTCAAATGTTTCATCTGTAAAACAGGGGTGGTAAAGATGTACATAATTGGTTCATTGTAAGAATTAAGTAAGATTGTGATTATATGCTGGGCCAACTCCTTGGTATTCAAGATGTGATAGTTACTGCTATTATTTCAAAGAAATTAAACATAATTGACACCTTGACTGGAGAGAAATCAAGGACAAAATACTCACTCAAACAGAGGTCTCTAACTCATTTTAAGGAGACATTAACTGCTTACATCTTAAAAAAAAAACTTGTTCTGCTTAATTGTGTTTTTTAAAGTTGCTTTATCACAATGAAAGCAGTGATTTTGACACCTTTTGGAAACGCTAATTGTGGCTATGAATAGTTATCTGCTTAGAATTCACACCTATTAGGGGCTATATCTAGGTGTATAAAACATCCACTCTATCAACATAGAAGTGTAAATCTAAATTGAGGCAAACTGTGATAGCAGCTGGAATTTATCCCCGCAGCAATTTCAGCTGAGGAGACAGAGAGAGGAAAAGTACCCTGGGTACCCTCCCCAATCACAACACGCCTCTATTTGTTTTCATACAAATAAATAATGGTTCAGACAAAGCCCATACCTCACAACAGTGGCGGCGGGTGGAGGATCCTCAAACTGACTGCCCATATGGAATAATCTGGAATGTACATAAGGAGGGGTGTAGACTGAGCACAGGAGCATGTGTGCCCATTTACCTCAGCCTTGGGGGCTGTCCACATGGTGCAATGTGAATCCAGGACTGCCAGCCAATCTGATTTTTAGGAAGAGTCGGGACCTACAGAGTTTTATAAGAGATCTCCCTGTTTTCAAACGTTTCAAACTGGTGTTTCAAACGTTTCAAACTAATTAAACACACAACTTCAAAACATTTGTGTTGATCAAACAAAATATGTCTGCCATTTAGATGTAGCTCATCTTGAAATCCCTGACCAAATTGCACTTTCCTGCTGAAACATTTTGAAAAGCATAATTGATCACTTTCTTGCTCCTGAAGAAATATACAACACTGTGTATTAGAAGCATGTCAATGTTTTTTCTAACCTGAAATACAATTCCCTTACTGTACACTTGAAACTAAGATACAATGTGTGTTAACTGGAATTAAAATTAAAAACTTAAAAAAATAAAAAAGAACATTTCTTTAAAATTTTTTTCATTTTATCTTTTCATGGGGGGGTGGAGGGAGTGTGACAATGAAGGAGAGGATACATCCTCCCCACGGGCCAAAGGGGAAAATATCTGTTAGGCAGAAGATATTCAGCTTTATTCAATGAAATGGCTCTCATCCACCCACTAATGAAAGCTGATGTCAAAGAACTAAAACTTTGCAACCAAAGATCAGAGGGTCCCAAAGACCGTGCCCACGCTGGGGGATACCCCAGCTCTGTGCACACAGGCTGCCTCAGACCACAAGGAGCCTCTCCTCTGGACCCCAGCATGCCATCCAAATATTAGCATTTTCTATGCACACCATATGTGAAATACCAGGAGAGCATTTCTAACTATTGGCAGGAAAAATTTGAAGACCTTAATGAAGGCCATGAAGTGCAACTAAGGGCTGATACACTCCAGTTCACACAACAGTAATCAATGTTTCCATCTTCCCACAGACTGATTTAGGGGGTGGAGCTGAATTTACCAAAAAGCTACATGCAGATTTATAAGTAAATGTTCTACTCTGAACACCAGCGCTGCCTCTTCACGACCTAGAAATCTGCCTGCACACATTTATGATAAAGAAGCTTCTAACAATGGACTCTGTGGTTCCCGGTTTGTTCAAAGCACAGATTCTGCTTCCTTTGGCTTCTCGAGACCCTCAAGATAATAAAGTGTCCACCATGTGGACATCTGAGGTTATATTTCACTTTACAGAACCAGATCGGGTTCCGTCACCAGGGCTTAACAGTCCAGAATAACAAAAACAAATGATAGTTTTTGCGAATACATACTCCAGTTTTCCCAATATACTCAGAAGATGAGGATGTTAAAGAACCAGACAGACGTGAGGAGTTAGTGACAAGTGCCGGATGGGGATGGTGAGGGGCTGCCCAAGGCCCATGCAGCGAAAAGGGTCAGCTACTTCTCACTTCGACACAATAGCTGCTAACCTTTTTGTTTTCATGTTGGCAACTCTTTTTTTTTTTTTTTTTTTTTTAAACAGAATTGCTCCTTAGACAAGATTGGCCTGCAGGCCTAGAGTTTGAGGTTTCTGAACATACAGTCATACAGGAACAACAGAACAACAAGGATAACAACAACAACCACAAAACCCCTCTTTTTCAAACACAGATAAACTCTGCTAGGCACGCTTTCTGCTTAGCCATTTCTGTGCACATCCCCACTGTATGCCCCAAAGCCTATCCTGGTGCTGGGCTCGCTGCAGACACTCAAAACAATATGTGCTGAATTAATGAATATCAGATTTAGGGCAGTAGTCGGCACGCTTGGCTCCATATCAGACCATCTGGGGGAGCTTTGCAAAAACGCTGATCCCCTGGTCCCACTGCATCATAATTTCCAGGCACCAGGCCTGGAACTGTTGTTGTTGTTGTTTTAAACTTCCCAAAGTAATTCTGCTGAAGGGTCGTTGATGAACTGAGAAACCAAGGGCCAGGACACAGGGAGCTTCCGAGTTATGGCCCTAGCTGTCAGGACCAAGACGGAAAGGGGTCTTCCTCTCTGTGGTTGATTTAAACTGTTTAGTTTGGGTTTATTTTATTTTCCCTGAATCTCCCTCTTTTGCCGGTTCTGTGATCCCCTGTTAACAGGGAAGGAGGAGGCAGAATGGAAAGTTCAAGTTGTTCCCCAAATGCACAGGATGTTTCCAAAGAAACCACTGAGAAGATTCAACAAAAGCCTCAGCTAGAAACACATTAACAGAGAAGGAAGAATTTCCTTCAAGACTAAAAAAGGTATTTTCCAGCTGGGGAGGCATGGGGGTCTCAAGTCCACAGAGAGGCAGTAAGCCTGAAGAGAAGAAGAACCCAGAGTTCCCAGAAAGGTGGACTTGGGAAAGATTCCAAGACAGAAGCAGGGACAGGCAGCCTCACAGGCAGGGACACATGGAGAAACAACGTGGAAGAATGAGCCATCTACACCCCATCCTTCCAAGCCCTGCTCATTATCACCCACTTCGCGATTCACTGGCTCTGTGAGGAGTCTGGGCAATATCACAGGACACCTGGGGAGGCAGAATGAGGGTTTTCCACTTCAAAAAAACAAACAAACAAATTTAAATTGAATTATAAAACTATAGGAAGCAGGCTTTCTTGTACAGTAAGAGCTCGTGGGTTGTCATTCCAACCCCTAACACCCAACCACAGGAAAGCTTTTTATACAAACTCGGGGTGATACTTAGTTGAGAGGATTTTGTGCAGATTAGTCACTGTTTGTGAAACACTTTGGTGGGTGCAATAAGAACGCTCTTTATTTGGTTACATAATCTACTAATTTTACAGTTTGAAAGCAGAGTGATTAAAGTTTGATCACAAGCTAAGGAAGCTGAGAAATACTGAACTTCACTTGAAATTCTCTCCCCATGAATTCCTCCTGAGCCCAATTACTTCAGGGTCAGACATCTATTATTTTACGTAGCAAAAGTGGTGCTTGGAAACATACAAGATGGATTCCAATTTATCCTAATAAAAATCTTTCTGCTTCATGTTCATTTTGAGACCACCTATTTTTTTCAGAGCATGCATATGTGAAAAGATACTATTTATTATCATTTGGGCATTCTGAAGACTTAAGTGGTTTATGGTACAAAGGACGTGTGAACATTCACTTCCTTGGTTGGTGGTATGTTTTGTTTTTTTGTTTGTTTGTTTGTTTGTTTGTTTTTGTGAAACGCTCTTCCCTGAGGCAGAAATGGAGGACAGAAATCAAAAACAAAGCTGCTGGCTCTATGGGGACTAGTAACTAAAGGTCTGGAAATTTCTGAAGATTTGTAGCCACAATCCGAGCCCTGTCCCCACCACAGTCTCGGCTGATACTTAGTTCAGGTGCACACTGCACAGCCATTGCCACTGTGCACAGCTTTGCCCATTCTGATCTGAAGCACCAGGCTCCTTCATAAATATTTTGAATATCACCATTGCTACCTTAAAAGAAAGGAGTTGAGTGGACTTTTCACATTATATAGGGCCATACAAATGGTCTTCTAATATTTTAAGAAGAAAGCCCACACTAATTCCAATGCGTGCCATGACATTTTCCTCTCGGCACATGGTGTACCATGGACACGGCCTGACATACATGAGTACATACATGTCTAGCACAGGATGGACGAGGGGGATGAGATTCAACTATTTAAAGTGCCCTTTGGGGCAGGATTGTCACTTAGAAATTTCAGAATTCGATTTATTACAAGTATTTAGTGCCGAATACTGGTGCTAAAAATGTTTCTCTTAAAGTACTAAAAAGCAAATGCTGATAGTAATTCCTGTCTTTTATTGACTATCACGTGCTTGGCACTGAGCTCATTTAATCCTCCCATGAGCCTTACGAGGGAAGGACTATGATTCCTGCCACCTACAAGGAAGCGAATGGATGCTGAGGGAAGTCAGCTGCCCGCCACCACTCTGCTTATGACGAGGGGTCTGGAGTCCACTCCAGTGCAACCTGAGGGCACAGGCTGCTCTATTTCCACTGCCTGGAATGTTCCTGGGCCCCTTAACCAGTTTAAAACACCCATTCCTCCCGGGATGAACAACAACAAAATAAAAATAATAACAACTTAATACAATATCATCCAGGCAGTCCCTATACTGATATTTCTAGTGTGGAATTCTGGTGCTGCTTTTTTGTTAGGCTCTGGTTACCATTTCTTCTTATTTGTACATTTGAGTTCACTGACATGTTTGTACTTTTCTGGCTCCTTTGAGCCTCTGAGGAAGAGAAAGATGGGGTGGCTGCGGCAGGTGGGATAAAACAGCATGCTGACACAGAGAAAAGTTCTTTACTAGAGTCCAAATATGAAGGCATTATTTCCCATTTCCACGTTGTATTTGTTCAGAAAGGAGGCTCCATTTGCTGAGGAGAGGTGACAGAACGACCTGGCAGAGAGCCTTCCAGAACAGCTCACATAAAATCTAGACCTGTGTGACCTGTCATGCAGCACATTCTATTAGGGAAGCTGGGCTTCTTCAAGGTTACCACTCCAGGGGACAATGTCTCTAAGAACTAGCAAAAGTGCATAGTTAGCAAAACACTTCCCTCTTCCAGAGCTGGCAGCCGTCCCTGTTCAAAGAAGCATATACTTGAAATAAAAAGCCAGTCGCTTGGCAAACACTGTTTTCATAAACACTATAATTCCTCTATGGTTTCTATTTTCATTTGCACTTTCTTTTTTCCCGAAAGTTTCACAGATTCTTCTCATCTTTCAATAAAAGGGGTGTGGGAATGTGGAAAAGTATGAACAGTCAGATAGTAAGAAACAGTTTTAGATTCTCAAGTTTGTGGGATTCCTTTCACGTACTGCTTAAGAGTTAACGGTTCTCTTTTTACCATATGAGTTTACATGAACACTGACTTGGTTATAAAGGGTGCATCGGTTGAACTTCGGCACTTAGCACGTTTCCTCTATTGATATTTTCTTTACGTATGTCCTGTTTCTCCAAGCAGATGCTCACTGAAGTTTGACGAACATTTACTATGTGCCACATTCTTTATGTGGATTCTATCAATGAATCTTCAAGCACACAGGGTAAGCACTACTCTCAGGTTGAGGAGGCGGAGTTTGAGTTTTGAGGAATCTGAGTTTGGGAGTTAAAGCAATTTGCATATGGCTCATTAAGCGACACAGCTGGCGAAGATCTCAGCAGCTCTACTTCCTCCTGCTTACACACTACCTCTCCTGTTAAAGACCTGCTCCTTCCTTCTGCCCCAACTACATCATTAATCCCAGGTTCACCAGTATGCAAAGAAGAAATGATACAGCCAAGTGGCATCACTGAATGAATCAAACAATAATGATTAAGTGACTGTTCATCTATTTTATGTGTGTATATATATATACTGAAATACACACACTCATATGCGCGCACGCACACACACACACACACACACACACACACACACAAAAGGCAGTACATGTTACTTACATGTTTATAGTCATAATATACAGATTGTCCTATAGCCTATTTTTCTATTTAAAATATTCTAGGGGTGCTTGGGTGGCTCAGGCAGTTGAATGTCCAACTCTTGGTTTCAACTCAGGTCATGATCCTTGGGTTGTGGGATTGAGCCCCATACTGGGCTCCACGCTGGGCTTGGAACCTACTTAAGATTCTCTTTGTCTCTCCCTCTGTCCCTCTCCCCTGCTCTCACTCACTCTCTTTCTCTAAAATAAAATAAAATAAAATAAAATAAAATAAAATAAAATAAATAACAAAATATTCTATACTTTTCATTTTAATAATAAAACAAACCCACTGTGTAAATTATAACAAATCAAAGAGAATAAAAATTAAACATTACCAAAAATGCCACAATATAGATAAAATCATTGGCAGAAATTTAAAATTTAGAGAATATCGAGTGCTGGTAAGTTAGTGAAATGAAAATTATTTTTATACCCTGATTGTTGGACTATAGATTCCTATGTGTATCATTTGGTAAACGAAGGCACAGAAATTTCTCTCCTCAGAATATATACTAGAAAAACTCTTGGGGCACCTGGGTGGTTCAGTCGGTTGAGTGTCCAATATTGATTTCAGCTCAGGTCATGATCCCAGAGTTGTGGGTTAGAGCCCTGTGTCAAGCTCTCTGCTGAGCATGGAGCCTGCTTGGGATTTTCTCTCTCTCTCTCTCTCTCTCTCTCTCTCTCTCTCTCTCTCTTTCTCCCTCTCCCTCTATCCCTCTCCTCCTACTTGTGTGAGCTCTCTTTCTAAAATTAAAAAAAAAAGATTTAAAAAAAGAAAAACTCTTGCACACATACACCATTTAACATGTCCAAAAATAACCCTAGCAGCACTGCAGGTAATAGTAAAAACATAAAACAAACCGATGTCCCTCAAATCCATGTCAAAGTGAGTTGATAAATGATCTGTGGTGGATTCAGTCAATGGAATACTACAAAGCAGAAAGAATTGATGAAAGTACAGTTTTACATATCCACATAATAAATCTCAAGATATATTAAATTAGAGGCACCTGGGTGGCTTATTCAGTTAGGCGTCCGACCCATGATCTCACAGTGCATGGGTTTGAGCCCCGTGTCGGGCTCTGCATTGGCAACACATAGCTCGCTTAGATTCTGTCTGTCCCTCTCTCTGTCCCTCCCCTCCTAAAACAAAGAAACAAACAAACAAACTTTAAAAAATACATTATATGAAAAAGCACACTTCAGAAGAATAGAGTATACATTGTACGTGAAATCAAGGAAAAAAAACCTTAAAACTTAAAGAGTTGTATAGAGTTACAGGAATACATAGCAACAATAAACAAAAAGCAGGAAAATGATAAATGCGAAATTCAAATGGTGCCACACCATAAGATAAAGAGAGAGGCAGAATACAGAAAAACATAACGGCCTTCAGAAGACACTGATAATTTCTACTTTGTAAGTTGTGTAGAAGGTCCATGAGGCTTTATTGTCCTTTATACAGTATGAACATGAAACATGCATTCTTTTGTACACATGAAATGTTTCACTCTAAAAGCAAATACTACAGATTTTTTTTTTTCTAGACTCTATAATGCTGGAGACTAGACCAGAGTTCAGGTAGAATATGATGGCACATTGGTCCACTCTCACCACTATACAATGATGCGAAAAAGGAAGACCAAGTCTGACTTCTGCTAGAAACAGTGCCATCCATGCCTTCCTGCTAGGTGGGGTCTGCCACGGGTACAGGAAGAAGCCAGTGACTTGAGTCCCATGAGTTTCACCATTGCTGGCGTGTGACACAAGGAATTAAGGCTATACCTGTGGCTATCTCTCAGCCTAGCTTGGGGTGAGGAGAGAATTAATCAAATACTAAAACATGAATTCCATCCTATAAATATGAGAAGCAACCAAGCCTTCAGAAAAAAGTGTGTGTAAATAATTTGCAGTTTAGGAAATTAACCTAGTGGCCACTTGGAAAACTGAAACAACATAAATCAGGCCATTAAAATAGTGGATTACTACTGGGGAGATTTTTCAAAGTCCACATGTTTTTGCTCTACCCAAGCAAAATCTGAGGCTTAGGAATGTACATGTTTCAAAAAGTTCTTAATGCAATTCTGATCCAAATAGCTATTTGAGAATCACTAAGTGAGTTATTAACTACTCAGCTAAAATGCGCTAATATGACGTAACACGATGACTCAGAAACAATGATTGCTATCTGACATGACTCAGGAGTGATCACATGGTCTTGACTATAGCTAACAATGTAAATTTATCAATCATGCATGTCGTTTCAATATTGTTCAAAATATTCACTAATTTTTATCTTATTTATTCTCTTCTACTTTTACAATTGAAAAGGTTCCCTTATGACTTTACATTTTCTTTATAACATAAAAAGTACTGATAAAAATAATAAATTCTCAGGTTTTTTTTTCTTTTAAAGAATAAGAATGACTGCTACCCAAATTTACCTAACAGTTAAAAAGTATACCGTGTTGAATTTCAAAGGATTCAACAGGCAGAACATAAATGGAATGAGTGGAAAACTGAGACACAAATAATCAAGATGAAAGAGAATACACAGGCATTTTAGAAGACAATACGACCAGAAAAAAACACGGTTGAAAACTAGCATATCATTTATTACTTAGGAATGACAATCTCTGTTGGTGACAGATCTGAGAATACTCCGCAAATGATATGGCCAAGCTAAGGCTTTGGAATGATCCAGGTAATGTGCTGCTTATGACACTTATAGTTTTTCTCCCAAAAGGGGGTTAAAGTGAAAATACTCTGAGATCAAGAATGCAGAAAGATAAAAAATATGCGTTCAGAAGAAACATAAATTAGTATAAGCTATTTTCTGAGTCATATGATACAAAGTAATTTAGAATATCATAAAACGTACAATTATAGGTTCAATATTGTTCTCTCATTTTACCTAGAAGATACTAACGTTTATAGTTTACTTACAGACATTAATTTATACTTCTCTCGCCCCCAGAAAAACACTAAGGACAGTTTCATCATAGCAACTGCACAAACATGAGCATTAATATAATCTCACTTATAAATAAGTACTCCATGATCAACTTCATGGAGAGCTCAGAGCCCCCCACTTTTATTTTGAGATCACAGAAATGCCAAAGCTGGGTAGAAAAACTAAGATAGTATAAGAATAGGAAAAGAAATTGGACAGAGTAGCAATTTGGTAAACATCTAACTAAGTTGTTAAACTAAGAGTTTTTCCAGTGGAAACGAAGGTCAAGTACAAAGACTGCTAAAAAGAACACATAAAAAAAATTACTACTTCTTTGCAAGTGGTTTTTAATCATATTTGACTGACAAGTTCAAGTTAAACTTTCAATTTGCAATGGTGGAATTTGTACAGTCATTGAGGATAAATTAATCAGAAACTCCAGGAATGCAAGAGTCAGAAAGAACACAGACTGATTTTTCTATATTGATCAGAGACCACAGGCAGAAAATAAATTGGGAGAACTGACATGGGAGGTCAAGCTGGCATTGAAAGGGGAAAGGCATTATTAGAATTTCTTCTCAATAAATTATGATATGAATTCACAACTTTTATGATATAACAGTATATGTTGAACAGTTTAAGAGTATTACACGCCTGACTTTGGGAAACGTTAAAGTTTAAAGGAGTCCTTATTCATCCTCAGATTGTATTGTCAAACCCTTCACTGAACATACGTAAAAAATTCAGCTTTTAAGTCGTATTTACAATGTAGTTTTATGAGTACTCAAAATTATTTAATGATGTATAGACATCTTAATTTTATCTAAGAACTGTTATTTACCAGTACATAAACTTTCCAAGGTTTACATTACTAAATATAGACCATTTCCTACTCTAAAATAAAGACTGTATTAATCCTTCTGGAAAGACATGGTCTTAACCATCTCCTTCAGAATCCTTGTGCTTCTTATTTAAAAAGTCAATTATAAAGTACCCCCTCCCTGCCCATGCCTTGGATTAACACAAGGCATCAGTGTGAGATCAAGGAATCTACATTTTATACTTACAGCCTAGGTGATTCCCTGGTACAATGAAGTTGAGAAGTGATGGAAAAACCTGTAAAAACAATTCCCAGGCATGCAAGAAGGGACCTTCAAAAAACTGACATCATTAGAAAACAACACATACAATACAACAAAAGTTCCTGGGAGGCAGTGGTTGGGATGTGTGCCCTGCAGGGCTACTGTTTCAAATATCCACTAGTCAATGCACAGAAATTAGTGGCTATTATCCCAAACTGAAACTAAAATTTCTATAATTTACTTTAAAATTTTCTAAGTAGAAAGCTATCCTTAAAATTTCTCTAATCTCTGATGAGATGGATGCCTGTTTAGAATCTTCAATCCTCAGTCCCGGGGGGAAGATGGCAGCGTAGGAGGATGCTGGGCTCACCGCGCGTCCTGCTGATCACTTAGATTCCACCTACACCTGCCTAACTAACCCAGAAAACCACCAGAAGACTAGCAGAACGGAGCCTCCGGAGCCAAGGGCAGACGAGAGACCCACGGAAGAGGGTAGGAAGGGCGGAGAGGCGGTGCTCGCTCCAGGGACTGGCGGGAGGGAGCCGGGGCGGAGGGGCGGCCCACCGGCCAAGCAGAGCCCCGGAGTCTGGCTGGCAAAAGCGGAGGGGCCGGATGGAGTGTGTTCCAACAGCAAGCGGGACTTAGCATCTGGGAGGTCATAAGTGAACAGCTCTGCTCAGAAAGCGGGAAGGCTGGAGAACAAAGGGAGGGAGGGTTGCTGAGCCCCCGGACGACAGAGCTGAGTTTGGCGGGGAACAAAGGCGCTTGCCAGCTCCATCTCCCTCACCCACCCCCAGCCAATATCCCAAAGGGAACCAGTTCCTGCCAGGGAACTTGCTTGCTCTGCACAACACCCAACTCTGTGCCAGATCCCCAGCACCACAAGCCTGGCAGTGTGCAAGTAGCCCAGATGGGCCACGCCACCCCACAGTGAATCCCGCCCCTAGGAGAGGGGAAGAGAAGGCACACACCAGTCTGACTGTGGCCCCAGCGGTGGGCTGGGGGCAGACATCAGGTCTGACTGCGGCCCGGCCCACCAACTCCAGTTATATACCACAGCACAGGGGAAGTGCCCTGCAGGTCCGCACCACTCCAGGGACTATCCAAAATGACCAAACGGAAGAATTCCCCTCAGAAGAATCTCCAGGAAATAACAACAGCTAATGAACTGATCAAAAAGGATTTAAATAATATAACAGAAAGTGAATTTAGAATAATAGTCATAAAATTAATCGCTGGGCTTAAAAGCAGTATAGAGGACAGCAGAGAATCTCTTGCTACAGAGATCAAGGGCCTAAGGAGCAGTCAGGAGGAGCTGAAAAACGCTTTAAACGAAATGCAAAACAAAATAGAAACCACGACGGCTCGGATTGAAGAGGCAGAGGAGAGAATAGGTGAACTAGAAGATAAAGTTAGGGAAAAAGAGGAAGCTGAGAAAAAGAGAGATAAAAAAATCCAGGAGTATGAGGGGAAAATTAGAGACCTAAGTGATACACTAAAAAGAAATAATATACGCATAATTGGTATCCCAGAGGAGGAAGAGAGAGGGAAAGGTGCTGAAGGGGTACTTAAAGAAATAATAGCTGAGAACTTCCCTGAACTGGGGAAGGAAAAAGGCATTGCAATCCAAGAGGCACACACAACTCCCTTCAGACGTAACTTGAATCGATCTTCTGCACGACATATCATAGTGAAACTGGCAAAATACAAGGATAAAGAGAAAATTCTGAAAGCAGCAAGGGGTAAACGTGCCCTAACATATAAAGGGAGACCTATAAGACTCCTGACTGATCTCTCTTTTGAAACTTGGCAGGCCAGAAAGGATTGGCACGAGATCTTTAATGTGCTGAACAGGAAAAATATGCAGCCGAGAATCCTTTATCCAGCAAGTCTGTCATTTAGAATAGAAGGAGAGATAAAGGTCTTCCCAAACAAACAAAAACTGAAGGAATTTGTCACCACTAAACCAGCCCTACAAGAGATCCTAAGGGGGACCCTGTGAGACAAAGTACCAGAGATATCACTACAAGCATAAAACATACAGACATCACAATGACTCTAAACCTGTATCTTTCTATAATAACACTGAATGTAAATGGATTAAATGCGCCAACCAAAAGACATAGGGTATCAGAATGGATAAAAAAACAAGACCCATCTATTTGCTGTCTACAAGAGACTCATTTTAGACCTGAGGACACCTTTAGATTGAGAGTGAGGGGATGGAGAACTATTTATCATGCGACTGGAAGCCAAAAGAAAGCTGGAGTAGCCATACTTATATCAGACAAACTAGACTTTAAATTAAAGGCTGTAACAAGAGATGAAGAAGGACATTATATAATAATTACAGGGTCTATCCACCAGAAAGAGCTAACAATTATAAATGTCTATGCGCCGAATACCGGAGCCCCCAAATATATAAAACAATTACTCATAAACATAAGCAACCTTATTGATAAGAATGTGGTAATTGCAGGGGACTTTAACACTCCACTTACAGAAATGGATAGATCATCTAGACACATGGTCAATAAAGAAACAAGGGCCCTGATGACACATTGAATCAGATGGACTTGACAGATATATTTAGAACTCTGCATCCCAAAGCAACAGAATATAATTTCTTCTCGAGTACACATGGAACATTCTCCAAGATAGATCATCTACTGGGTCACAAAACAGCCCTTCATAAGTATACAAGAATTGAAATTATACCATGCTTACTTTCAGACCACAATGCTATGACGCTTGAAATCAACCACAGAAAAAAGTCTGGAAAACCTCCAAAAGCATGGAGGTTAAAGAACACCCTACTAAAGAATGAGTGGGTCAACCAGGCAATTAGAGAAGAAATTAAAAAATATATGGAAACAAAAAAAATGAAAATACAACAATCCAAACGCTTTGGGATGCAGCGAAGGCAGTCCTGAGAGGAAAATACATTGCAATCCAGGCCTATCTCAAGAAACAAGAAAAATCCCAAATAAAAAATCTAACAGAACACCTAAAGGAACTAGAAGCAGAACAGCAAAGGCAGCCTAAACCCAGCAGAAGAGAAATAACAAAGATCAGAGCAGAAATAAACAATATAGAATCTAAAAACACTGTAGAGCAGATCAACGAAACCAAGAGTTGGTTTTTTGAAAAAATTAACAAAATTGACAAACCTCTAGCCAGGCTTCTCAAAAAGAAAAGGGAGATGACCCAAATAGATAAAATCATGAATGAAAATGGAATTATTACAACCAATCCCTCAGAGATACAAACAATTATCAGGGAATACTATGAAAAATTATATGCCAACAAATTGGACAACCTGGAAGAAATGGACAAATTCCTGAACACCCACACGCTTCCAAAACTCAATCAGGAGGAAATAGAAAGCTTGAACAGACCCATAACCAGCCAGGAAATTGAATCAGTTATCAAAAATCTCCCAACAAATAAGAGTCCAGGACCAGATGGCTTCCCAGGGGAGTTCTACCAGACGTTTAAAGCAGAGATAATACCTATCCTTCTCAAGCTATTCCAAGAAATAGAAAGGGAAGGAAAACTTCCAGACTCATTCTATGAAGCCAGTATTACTTTGATTTCTAAACCAGACAAAGACCCAGTAAAAAAAAGAGAACTACAGGCCAATATCCCTGATGAATATGGATGCAAAAATTCTCAATAAGATACTAGCAAATCGAATTCAACGGCATATAAAAAGAGTTATTCACCATGATCAAGTGGGATTCATTCCTGGGATGCAGGGCTGGTTCAACATTCACAAATCAATCAACGTGATACATCACATTAATAAAAGAAAAGATAAGAACCATATAATCCTGTCAATCGATGCAGAAAAGGCCTTTGACAAAATCCAGCACCCTTTCTTAATAAAAACCCTTGAGAAAGTCAGGATAGAAGGAACATACTTAAAGATCATCAAAGCCATTTATGAAAAGCCCACAGCTAACATCATCCTCAATGGAGAAAAACTGAGAGCTTTTTCCCTGAGATCGGCAACACGACAGGGATGTCCACTCTCACCGCTGTTGTTTACATAGTTTTGGAAGTTCTAGCATCAGCAATCAGACAACAAAAGGAAATCAAAGGCATCAATATTGGCAAAGATGAAGTTAAGCTTTCACTTTTTGCAGATGACATGATATTATACATGGAAAATCCGATAGACTCCACCAAAAGTCTGCTAGAACTGATACATGAATTCAGCAAAGTTGCAGGATACAAAATCAATGTACAGAAATCAGTTGCATTCTTATACACTAACAATGAAGCAACAGAAATACAAAGAACCTGATCCCATTCACAAATGCACCAAGAATCATAAAATACCTAGGAATAAATCTAACCAAAGATGTAAAAGATCTGTATGCTGGAAACTATAGAAAGCTTATGAAGGAAATTGAAGAAGATATAAAGAAATGGAAAGACATTCCCTGCTCATGGATTGGAAGAATAAATATATTCAAAATGTCAATACTACCCAAAGCTATCTACACATTCAATGCAATCCCAATCAAAATTGCACCAGCATTCTTCTCGAAACTAGAACAAGCAATTCTAAAATTCATATGGAACCACAAAAGGCCCCGAATAGCCAAAGTAATTTTGAAGAAGACCAAAGCAGGAGGCATCACAATCCCAGACTTTAGCCTCTACTACAAAGCTGTAATCAAGACAGCATGGTATTGGCACAAAAACAGACACATAGACCAATGGAATAGAATAGAAACCCCAGAACTAGACCCACTAACGTATGGCCAACTCATCTTTGACAAAGCAGGAAAGAACATCCAATGGAAAAAAGACAGTCTCTTTAACAAATGGTGCTGGGAGAACTGGACAGCAACATGCAGAAGGTTGAAAGTAGACCACTTTCTCACACCAATCACAAAAATAAACTCAAAATGGATAAAGGACCTGAATGTGAGACAGGAAACCATCAAAACCCTAGAGGAGAAAGCAGGAAAAGACCTCTCTGACCTCAGCAGTAGCAATCTCTTACTTGACACATCCCCAAAGGCAAGGGAATTAAAAGCAAAAATGAATTACTGGGACCTTATGAAGATAAAAAGCTTCTGCACAGCAAAGGAAACAACCAACAAAACTAAAAGGTAACCAATGGAATGGGAAAAGATATTTGCAAATGACATATCGGACAAAGGGCTAGTATCCAAAATCTATAAAGAGCTCACCAAACTCCACACTCGAAAAACAAATAACCCAGTGAAGAAATGGGCAGAAAACATGAATAGACACTTCTCTAAAGAAGACATCTGGATGGCCAACAGGCACATGAAAAGATGCTCAACGTCGCTCCTTATCAGGGAAATACAAATCAAAACCACACTCAGATATCACCTCACGCCAGTCAGAGTGGCCAAAATGAACAAATCAGGAGACTATAGATGCTGGAGAGGATGTGGAGAAACAGAAACCCTCTTGCACTGTTGGTGGGAATGCAAATTGGTGC
This sequence comes from Prionailurus viverrinus, assembly GCF_022837055.1. Lineage (NCBI taxonomy): Eukaryota > Metazoa > Chordata > Mammalia > Carnivora > Felidae > Prionailurus > Prionailurus viverrinus. The sequence goes on from NC_062562.1 coordinate 41,081,931, forward strand.
AGCCACTCTGGAAAGCAGTGTGGAGGTTCCTCAGAAAATTAAAAATAGACCTACCCTATGACCCAGCAATAGCACTGCTAGGAATTTACCCAAGGGATACAGGAGTACTGATGCATAGGGGCACTTGTACCCCAATGTTTATAGCAGCACTCTCAACAATAGCCAAATTATGGAAAGAGCCTAAATGTCCATCAACTGATGAATGGATAAAGAAATTGTGGTTTATATACACAATGGAGTACTACGTGGCAATGAGAAAGAACGAAATATGGCCCTTTGTAGCAACATGGATGGAACTGGAAAGTGTGATGCTAAGTGAAATAAGCCATACAGAGAAAGACAGATACCATATTGTTTCACTCTTATGTGGATCCTGAGAAACTTAACAGAAACCCATGGGGGAGGGGAAGGAAAAAAAAAAAAGAGGTTAGAGTGGGAGAGAGCCAAAGCATAAGAGACTCTTAAAAACTGAGAACAAACTGCGGGTTGATGGGGGTTGGGAGGGAGGGGAGGGTGGGTGATGGGTATTGAGGAGGGCACCTTTTGGGATGAGCACTGGGTGTTGTATGGAAACCAATTTGACAATAATTTTCACATATTGAAAAAAAAAGAATCTTCAATCCTCTCAAAGTAATTTTCCCAATGAACACATGCTAATTGACCACTCGCATACTCAACCTGTAGGACTTTGTGAAAATTACCCTTTTGGAATCCCCACTACTCCCCTTAATATTTTAATAACACTAAATCTACTTGGTATCAGTTTTACCACATTCAAATTCCACCATGTCTGAAGTGCTCGTATCCACAAGCATTAAAGTAAGCATTTTACTTATATATTCTCAGATCCAGTAGCTGCCTTAACATAGACAATAAATTCATTAAGGTCAAGGGAAAGGCCTTTACTTAAATTTTATTACAAGGACAAGTTCTTGATCTCTTCCCTAACAAAACATACAGAATTTTTAAGTATGAAACTTACTTTCGTAGGTATACACTTGATATTCTGTGATAAGAAGCAAATGATATAAATGGGTTGTACCATTTGCCACTAAAAAGTACCTTAATAATTTTTTTTATTTTTTATTTATTTATTTTTAGTTCTTATATATTTTGAGAGAGAGGAAGCATGAGAGGGGGAGGGACAGAGGGACAGAGAGACAGGAGAGAGGGAGAATCCCAAACAGGCTCTGCTCAGTCAGTGCAAGCTTAGCTTTGTATGTGGTTACAACCTATGATTCAAACCGTGAGATCATGACCTGAGGCTAAACTGGACGTTTAACCGACTGAGGGCCCCCTTGATAATTTTTTTAAATGTGACCTTGAGATCACATCAATAAAGTTGTCTTGATTATAGTAGCCTGTACTTTATGTACCATTGTCAGGAGATAAAAGGCAGAGTTGAGTACTGGTCCCAATCTCTGCTATTAATCACTCAACTACATTAGTACCTTTTTGAAGTCTTTGATTTGCTTTAATTTCTTAACACTTTAAACAGTCAATAAATATCCACCTTCACAAGCATCCAAAATAATTTTTAAATTCCACTTACTCTGTTTTCTTTCATTTTATTTATTTAAATTTTATTCATTTAGTGCAATTTTTTCTTTCACTACCTCTCTTCTGCACATTACTCCCTTCCCCATCTATACGTATCACCTTGCCATTCCCAACCCACTTATTCCAGGTTAACAAGCCAATGGAACAGGTATCCTTCCATAGCTTCCCCCATTTTTATTACTTTAACGGTATTTAAACTACATACATTCATACATATATATTAATACACAAATATATACCTACCTAAAGTGTTTGGCCATCCATTTGCAAAATTTACATAGTTTTCCCTGCAAATTGCTATTATTATTCAGTAATACCCAAGGAAACTTTCTCCAAGTCAACTGGCATGGCTCTAACACATCAATCTTTTTTTTTTCAATGTTATTATTTTTGAGACAGAGAAAGAGAGAGAGAGAGAGAGAGAGAGAGAGAGAGAGAGAGAGAGAGAGACTGAGCATGAGCAGGAGAGGGGCAGAGAGAAAGGGAGACACAGAATCTGAAGCAGGCTCTAGGCTGTGAACTGTCAGCATAGAGCCTGATGCGGGGCTTGAACTCGTGAACCCCAAGATCATGACCTGAGCTGAAGTCAGACAATCAACTGACTGAGCCAACCAGGTGCCCCAACACATCAATCTTAACAGGTATACAATTGACCCTTGAACACTATGAGTTTTGAACTATGCAGGTCCACTTATATGTAATTTTTTTTATAAATACAGTTAGTATTGTATGTGTATTTTCTTATATAACTTTCTTAATATTTTTTCTTGCTTACTTTATTGTAAGAATACAGTTCATAATACATATAACATACAAAACTATGCGTTAATCAACTGTGCCATCAGTAAGTTTTCTGGTCACAAGAACCCTATTAGTAGTTAAGTTTGGCGGGGAGGTGTCACAATTTACAGATGGATTTCTAACTGCATGGGAGGGCTCAGCGCCCCTGACCTTTGGGTTGCTCAGGGTCAACTATGTAATATAAGCAGATGCACTGAAGTGTATTCAATCTTTTCTAAACTCTTTCTCCCTCTCTCTCTTTCTCTGTCTCTCTTTCTCACGCGCGCGCGGGCACACACACACACACAATTTCACTTGTATGGAATAGACTCTCAGAAATGAAAACATATACATGATTTTTAAAATAATATATAGCACCAGAACACGTTACTAAAAGGACGAAACAATTCGTATTTCTACCTGACAAGCAAATGACATCACGTTTTCACTTTTGCTATGAATTCACAAATTTTGAACCTCCTTTTATATAGTTGCTAGCTCCTTGGTTTTATTTTTCTATGAATTACCTGTTTATTTCTTTATTCCTTTTTCTATTGAGATATTGATATAGAAATAGAACTAACGAATGTCAACAGTAAGAAATCTTTGTATATTATGGATATTAGCCCCTTGCCTGCAAATTTTCTTCACTGTATTTTCTACTGATTCTCTCCATGCTATTATTTTCTAAGTAATGGTTTTTAAGTTTTACACAGATAATATGCCTGCATTTTCTTTATTTTTTACCAGTTTGCTATCTTAAGAATATTTTCCCCACTATTAAATATATAGCTTCTCAAATGTCCTCCTAAGATTTTCATATTTCAGTCCTTCACCCATACAGAATTTATTTTAATATATACACTGTAAGGTAAGGGCCCAATCTCAACTTGACTCCAGATGGATAGACATTTGTGCCAGCACCACTTCTTAAATGAATCATCTATTTACCACTAAATTGAAATGCCACCTTTGGTATATATTAAATTCTCACACATCCTAGGATGTATTTCTAGATTCTACATTCCTGTATGCCAATCTGCCTCTTCTTATGCCAAATCATGTAGATTTGGTTGTAGCATGCTTTTGGAAATAATGGTGATCAAAGACATCCCTGTATATGTTTTTATTTTAATCTCAGTGGTTGGTCATTTAGACTAATACATGTTAGTTTTAATAGTATAGAGCCTTTACCTATCTAAACACTTTCTATTTCTATTTTATCCACATATCAAATGAGGAATAGCAACTGATCTTTATCAGATGGTTTTCAGTATGTATTTATTATGATCATATGTATTTTCTAAACTAATCTGCTGATTCTGGTGACACAGTAAAATAGTCTTACATTCCTGAAACAAACCTTCCTTGGTCAGAGTTATCCTCTTAATACAGTGCTACATCCTAATTGCTAATATTTGAGTTCAAATTTTATATTTTACTTAGAATTATCTTTCCTAAAATCACACGTACATTTCTTTCTTATTTATTATAACAGCTTCTGACATTAAAACTAGGTAGGGTTCATAATACAAATTGCTGAGCTTTCTGTATTTTTCTAGGGCATTCACTGCGAATAGACAACTGTACACATTTATGGTCTTGCTCCAGGTATAGGATAACTCTTCCACCCATGGACATAATATAGTCTCAAGGGACCTAAACAATGTGGACATTCTGAACAACATGTTCTACTAATAACAGCATGTTAATCAGATCAAATGAGCAACATATGGCAAGGATACTAGAGGCCCTGACATAATACAAGTATTCTAAAAAGCAGGAGGAAAACCCTGTCTATATCCAATGGTTGGCCTCATAGCTGAACTTTTTAAAAATTTTTATAGGTCCAGTGATATGGAACATGTGAGGACATTTCTACCAAAGTAAAGGACAGATTACTGCATTGTCAAACCAACCTCACCAGTTAGGTTACTTCTTCTTGTGAACAATTTGATGACCTGTTACTCAGATGATAACAGAGATTTCCAGTTTCCAGTGGGCCCAGAGCCAGAAAATACTACACCAGACCAGGACAATAGAGCAAGTGGCTCTTCTCTTAGGGCCATATAACCTAGCGGATGCTATGGTTTTAGCAGTATCAGTGGTGGGTAAATGTACCATAAAGTTTCTGGCAGGTCCCAATAAGGGAATCACAATATATCCCCTCAGGGTCCTGGAGCAAGGACATGCCTTCTGCAGTGGAAAATTACACATCATTTGAAAAATAGCTTCTGGAGAGCTACTGGGCCCTGGTAAAGACAGATGCCTGATCATGGGACATTATATAACCATTCTGATATAATTCCCTATCATAACCTGGTTTAGTCAGCCCAACCAAGTCATATGGTCAGGGAGGCACAGCAGAAATCCATCGTAACATGGAAGTGGTATTTCTGGGATGAAGCATGAGTAGGGCCAGACTGGCCAGCTGTGCATGTGTGTGCAAGTCAAAAATAAACCACATCTTCAATCAGAGAAGGCCCTGAAAGACAGCGATGAAAGGAAATATTCACAATGGGCAGAGCATCCGTTTTCTGTTAAAAGAGAAGCATCCCAAGGTAAGAATATACCCAGAGTAAAAGGCAGTGGTTAATAGCGTGGCTAGTTGGTTATAAAACTAAAATGGGAAAGAATAGTACATCAGGGACAGAGTGACCTGTGGAACAAGAACGTGAAAAAAGAAATATAGGAGTGGACACAAAAGGTGAAGGTCTTAGTCTTGCAAGCATTACACCCCAGAGAGGCACCCAATAACCACCTAGTAAGGCGGAAGAGCTCACCAGTTATTAGCAAGTTATCAGTGCTGGCACAATGGGTATACAAAATGGGTCAGCAGCAGAGATGGAGGCCATGGATGGGGCTCAAAAGCATGGTCTCCCACTCACCAACTCTATGCCAATTGCCATCAAGAGACCAATATTGAGCCCCCAATGTGGCTGCATCCCACAAACAAACAAGAAGCAAGCTGGCAATATGTTGATTACATCAGACTCCCTCCATCCTTGAAGGTGCAGTAATTCATCTGGACAGAAACTGATCTATATTCCATATATTCTATGTATTCTATATATAGAATATATATTCTATATATGTATTCTATATATAGAATATATATTCTATATATGTATTCTATGTATTCTATATATAGAATATATATTCTATATTCTATATAGAATTCTATATAGAATAGAATATTCTATATAGAGTTGCCTCTTTGGCCCAGAGGTCTTAATAAGCACCATTACAGGTCTTACACAGCACTGAAATCATCTAACACGAGATCACAGACTATATTGCTAGATCGGATCAAAAAAGCTACTTCCCAGTAATGGAGATGCAGCAGTGGGAACAGCTGGCACATGTGCCACTTGTCTTAACACAATTCATACTACCCAGAAGCCATCAGCCCGATGAAGCACTATAGTCATCAGCGTCCTTCCTTTACAGACTTAAGTTTTTAGAGAAGTTTTAGGTTCACGGCAACACTGAGAAGAAAATACAGATTTCCCATATACCCTCTGCCTCCACACACACACAGCCGCTCCCTCTATCAACATCTCACACCAGAGGGCAACTGGTTACAATCAATAAACCTACACTGACTCACCATGATAACTCAAAGTCCATAGTTTACCTTGGGGTTCACACTTGGGATTGTACTTTCTACGGGCTTTGGCAAATATTTAATGACAGGTATCCACCATCACAGAATTGCACACAATAGTTTCACTGCTCAAAAAATTCTCTGTGCTACGCCCATTCATCTGTCTCTTCCCTTTATCCCCTTAAAAATCTTTTCATTGTCTCCATACATTTGTATTTCCTGGAATGTCTATCTTAGAATCATAGAGCATACAGCCTTTTTCAACCAGCTTTTGTCACTTAGTAGTATGCATTTAAAGTTCCTCCATGTCTTTTCATGACATGAAATAGCTCTTTTGGAGCTTTAAAATTTTTTTTAACGTTTATTTATTTTTTCAGGGACAGAGACACAGCACAAGCAGGGAAGGGGCAGAGAGAGAGATACAGAGAATCTGATGCAGGCACCAGGCTCTGAGCTGTCAGCACAGAGCCTGATGTGGGCTTCGAACCCATGAACTGTGAGATCATGACTTGAGCTGAAGTTGGATACTCAACTGACCGAGCCACCCAGGCCACCTAGAGCTTTTTAGAGCTGAATAATATTCCATTGATTCTGTATATCACAATTTCTCCATTCACCTACTGAAGGACATCTTTGTTGCTTCCACATTTTGGCAACTATGAACAAAGCTGCCATAAACATCTATGTGTAAGTTTTTGTGTAAGGTTTCAACTCCTCTGGGTAAATACAAAGGAGTGCAGCTGCTGGGTCATAGAGTAAAAGCATGTTCACTTTTGTAATAAACTGACAAACCATCTTCCAAGGTGACTACCATTTGGCATTCCCAACAGGAATAAATGAGAGTTAATGTTGTTACACAACCTTGCCAGTACTTGCTGTTATCAGTGTCCCAGATTCTGGCCATTCTGATACATGTACAGTGGTATTCCACAGTTATTTTCATTTGCATTTCCCTGATGACACATAATTTGGAACATCTTTTTATACACTTATGTACCATCTGTATATCTCCCTGGGTGAGGTGTCTGTTAAGATCTTTGGCTCATTTTTCCAACAGATTGTTCATTTTCTTATTGTTGAATTTTAAGAGTTCTTTATATGTTTTGGATAATAGTCTTTGATCAGTTAGGTTTTTTGTAAATATTTTCTCCTCATCTGTGGCATGTCTTCTAATTTTCTTGAAAATGTTACCAGGTGTTTATTGTCCATTTGTATGCGTTTAGAAAAATGTCTATTCAAATCCTGTGCTCATTTTTTAAATTTTTTTTTCAACGTTTATTTATTTTTGGGACAGAGAGAGACAGAGCATGAACGGGGGAGGGGCAGAGAGAGAGGGAGACACAGAATCGGAAACAGGCTCCAGGCTCTGAGGCCCAGAGCCTGACGCGGGGCTCGAACTCATGGACCGCGAGATCGTGACCTGGCTGAAGTCGGACGCTTAACCGACTGCGCCACCCAGTCGCCCCCTGTGCTCATTTTTTAATTGAGTTTTTTTGAGTCATTCCAATCTATGAATTCTTCAGGCATTCTGGATACAAGTCTTTTATCAGGTAAACAGTTTTCAAATATTTCATCCTGTTCTGTGGGTTGTCTTTTCACACTTTCTTTGTGGTATCCTCTAAAACACAAACATTTATAATTCTGATGAAGTACCATTTATGTCTCTTTTCTTGGTCACTGTGATGTCACATCTAAGAAACTACCGCCTATTCAGAAGTCATGAAAATTGACAAGCAAGTTTTCTTCTAAATATTTTATATAGTTTTAACTCTTATGTTAGGCCTTTGATCTATTTTAAAATAATGTGTTTCACTGTGTGAGGTGGAAGTCTGACTTCATCTGCATGTACATACTCAGTTCTTCCAGCACTGTCGTGGCATTCTGCAGGCATGGGAGGCATCAGCTTCTAGAAGACTCCCTGAAAGAGTGTCATCCTCCAGGACACACCCTAAGTTAATGACCATTATATAAGATGTGTCCTTAACAGGTAGAATACATACGTTAAGGGGTAGAAGTGGAAGCAGCTTCACTTATGACCCTTGTTGCCTCACTTAGAAAACATCTCTTTTCCATTCACTGAAACTCTGGGGATATAAGAATCTTTGCTTCTAGAGAGGAAAGATTTCGACCTGACACACAGAGTACCACTCTTTAAAGCCTCCATCTTGTCATTTCAGATTCCTCATGCCAGAAGATCACCAAAGAAAGAAGGAAAAGAAATGTCTGCCAAGGAGAATCTAGAGTGGATACGAAAGGAGAGACGCATTATCTACACAGACATTTATTTTTATATTATCTGTATTTTTATGTATTATCTGTATAATAAAATACAAATTTTGCACCTGAAAACCAGATGCAGAGGTGAAGAATGTATTTCTCCTATTAATTGTCCCCTGATAAGTTTCTCCAAGGGACCCAGAAGAATCTTACAGAAGATGTTTCTAAAACCTACTACACAAAGCAAGTGTTTGTGTTCAATACAAGGGGTGGACTGTAGAAGTTCCCTGAACAATGAGGTATTCATTTCCCCAGCAGCTGAAAATATAGGTGATGAATCCTTTTCCAGGAACTGCCTTCAGCTAAAGAGAATCACCTTACTAAAAGCTGTACTTCTGTCTCTAGGGACAACCTGCATGCAATCACTGCTTTCTGTGTGGTGTATAAAGGCCTAGCCCCCCACCTCAAGGAAAGGCAACCTCTAAAGTTCATCTCAGCCCAGATCTCTCCACAGGATAGACTGAGATATGTGATGTGACTGCATTACAGTTGATCTTGTCCCTCCACTCAATCCTATTTCCCTTATTCTCTCACAGGATTTGACCCTGAGAACACTCCTAAAGAAAGTCCCTATAGGTCCTCTGTGTCTTAGAGTCATTCCCCCAACGAAGACAATCTAGACACCTTCCAATTTTAGAAGTAAATCTTTGCAACTCGTCAAGAACTGTTAGCAGCAAATCCATGTATCCCTGTGCCATGTATTTAAAATGATGACCCACGGTGGGGCATCTGGGTGGCTCAGTCAGTTAAGTGTCTGACTCTTGGTTTCAGCTTAAGTCATGATCTCATGGTTTGTGAGTTCGAGCCCCATATGGGCTCTGTGCTGACAGTGCAGAGCCTGCTTGGGATTCTCTCTCTCCCTCTCTCTCTCTCTCTCTCTGCCCCTCCCCTGCTTATTCTTTCTCAAAATATATAAACTGAAAAAATTAAAAAAATATTATGACCTGTGACATGAAAAGCCCTCCTGTGAATATTTAAAGTCAGATCTGTATCATTATAAGAATAAAAAAAGAACAGGGGCACCTGGGTGGCTCAGTTGGTTAAGCATCCGAACTTGGTTGCAGTTCAGGTCATAATGTCATGTTTGGTAGGATCAAGCCCTGTGTCACTTGCTTCGGATTTTCTCTCTCTCCGCCCCTCCCCCACTCTCACTGTCTGTCAAAATAAATAAACTTTAAAACAGAATAAAAAGAGTATCACAGTTGATTCGCATAGTCTTTGATCTGTTGGACTTGGATTTGAGTCTTTGATCACTATTTACTGTCTCTTTGACCTTGGGTACATTACTTAACATCTTATAGCCAATTTTCTTTATCCATAACATGGGGTTAATAATAGTAACTTCACTCTGTGGGTCGCCTTAAGAGCTAAATAACCTAAGGCATAGAAAAGTACAAAACACAAAGCCTCAGTAAACATTAGCTCATTTTCATAATGAAAATAACTACTAGGGAAAAAGTAGATACAAATGGATTTAAATACATAATTTCCCAGTCTACACTGGACCTCAGATTCTGTAACAGCAAAATGAAGAGAGTAGATGAAAATCTGCTAAGCTATCTTTTCGTTCAAAAAACAGACTCTAGGTGCAGGGAACCAAATGATCTGCACTAGTGCGGTTTTTGGTATTAACGGTCCCTAAGATGTTGATGATTCCTCCACCATGAAGGGGAGGCAGTGGCCACCCCTGCTCCTTTGGGGCCTCATTAGAGCCTTGCTCGTCATCAGCTCAGAAGACTCCTCATCCTTCAGGAGCTCTGGCATGTGGCAGTGGCTGTGTACCTTGTGACTTATGCAGCCTACCTCGACCAGCAGGAAGCTTTGTGGCTGCCAGTCAGTCCTCACAGAACTGAAGGGTAAACAAAGAAGATTAAAATAAACTAAGACACCCACAACCAACCTAAATTTGAAAAAAAAATAGCAACTCTGAACAATATTTTAGTGCTTGTGCATTTCTCAAAGGAGAAAAAAATCCTTGCCCCCTTAGAAGAAATAAAGGCACAACCCTCCTACTTTATTTAACGGTTTTTCTTTTCTTGAGATGGCTTCCTGATCACACTATGCAATTGCTTAATATAATAATATGCAGAAATAGTGGCTTCCCAAAGGGTATTTCAGTGACCCACAGCCAGAACCACGGAGTCAACTATTCCAATTATCATGAAATCTAATATTTGAGACACTGGGGCACGGTAATGTCCCTAAATCCAAAATAACACCCTTAGTCCAGAATATGCATCTCTAGGGAAAGTAAGATCTTGTATCATTCACCTAAAGGGTGGCAACTCAAAAATATTTTATTTTTACGGTCACCCATATGGACTGGATGATCATCAATGATGTCAATATACAGTGTTAGCACCACTCAGCCTCTGAAGCCAGACGACTCTGCGTGCAAATGTCAGCACTGAATTCACTGGCTAGATGCCAGCAGGTATGTCACTGCACTCTTTCAAGCATTAATTCTTCCTCTAAAACAGGAATTTAATAGTAACACCTAGCTCTTGAGGACCAGATGAGCTAATACCTATAGAGCCCTGAGTGCAGGCTGACTGACGGCCTGATAAGGTTTACTGCTTATTGTGGAAGATGCTATTAGGGAAGGTAACCTCAACAGAAGGCAGATTTAATTTTATATGCCTTAGATGCTTTATTAGCCTATAAATGCCTCAAATTTTTAAAATTTATGTATAAAATAAAATATATAAATTACATGTATACGTACACATATGTGTGTATGTACTCAGGCATGCACATATTTATAAAAAAATTAGAAATAATTTATCCATGCTTCTCCATTTCCAGGCTGTCACCTTAGTCCAAACGACTCTAATCTCCCAACAGGATTATTGAAACTGACATTTAATTAGCTTCTCTGGTTCTCCTCTTGCTCTCCCCTCCTTACCATTCCCCTCTCAGTACCCAATGCTTAAACCCTAGCTCAGCACTTTTTATTCCCTGCTTGAAACTTTCCAGTGGCTTCCTATTGTCCTTGAAATAAAATCCGGCTCCTGGCTAGGGTCCACGTGTTCTGGCCTCTCTATCTCCCTGTAACTTCCCCTTCTTCCACTCTTGGGCTTTATCATTGCATTCCAGCCACTGGCCTTCATCCTCACTTTCAAATAAGTCACCTTTATTCCCTCCTCAAGGCCTTCGCTCTTGCTAATGTCAGTCTGCAAATCTTCCTTCTGCCCCAAACTCCCATGGGCTTGCTTTCCCTCCCATGCCTCTGGTCTCTGCTTAGGACAAGCCTCCCTTACAGGGTGTCCTGCTTCCCTCCCTGTCCTCATTACAAAACCTTGTTGTATGGTGCTCATATCCATTATCACTCCCTGAATCTATTACATTTATCTTTACATGTAGCATTTCCCTCCTTTTGACTGAAATGGGAGCTTCATGAAAGAGGGATTAGGTACTTTTATCATATCCTCAGTGCCCTCTACAATTATGTTATCATTAGATAAAACTCACTAGGTTCTTTGTAAATGAGTGAATTTTTAAAATAATTTTTTAAAAAAGGAAATACCTTCTTATACAACAAAACAACATATGATCATCTTTTTTTACATAAATATATACCTGTGTGTGTATATTTATTTATTTATGTTTATGTTTATTTATTTCTACTGACCACATACTTCACAAATCAGAAAGGTAGAAATGGATTTGGCATTCAAAACTGCAGGCCCACAAGAGCTTTAGAAAACATTTCTAGGAGCTATGAAGTAAGCTGTTCTCACAAATCTGACTCATCCAGGAGAGTAATTCACCTAAACCCTTGAGACTGAGATCTTATACGCCTCTTGGCATTTTCCCCACATTTCCACCAGCCACATCATTTTTTATTCTCATTCCCAGTAGAAATTACTGACAAAACAAATCAAATGAAACAAAATTGTTAATGTGTGTGAAGGTAATGGGTTCTAGCATATATGACTAGCTGTGAAAATAAACACATTCATTTCTTACACAGATTCAAGTAAAAGTAAACTAAGACCTGCTTTTGTTGCATCTGGTTTTATTTTCATAACTTCCCCAAATACACTCTTTTCCTCCCTTCCTAAATTTTTAATGTTGTGTTATACTCCTCCATTTTAATTCTTTCTTTTGCTGTGTGCTTCACAAACTTGAAAAAGTGCACACATCATGCTGATTTTTTCTTTGTTCGCCAAAGAATTCGATGCTATGGCAACAGTGTCCAGAAAATGATTATTGAAAATAATTAGGGCTCAGACATAAACACAAATTACATCCATGTAATAAACTCAAAAGGGAAAACAAGACACTGAAGATGGGCCCATGAAGGTAAATCCTTTTGCTCAAAGATGAGTTGATGGAAAGCCATAAAAGTTGTTATGCACTTGGAAACACTGGCCACACGTGTCTTTTCCTTCTCTGCTTCTCCCTCTGCTATCACGGCTCAGCACTGAACTCTATCTGGATGCTTTCTGTTAACATAATTCCACAGTGCTTTCATTCAAGCCATCGGAAGCACCTCTCCCTCCTGGACACAACAACTTTTCCAACCCCTACCTTCAAAGCAGGTTCAGACAAAAGAAAAAAAAAAGTACTGTATTTGACCTGAAAGCTGATCACCTGAATTTCCGTGCAATTAAAATCAGTCGAAATGTAAACCCCACAGTGAGCTTCTATTAGAAAGGCTAAGAGACATGAAGGCATCCCTGGCATGCAAAGCGATAATGCTCATCTGAGAATAATGATAAAGCTGCTGCAGATGTTCAGTCAATTAGACTGCCTGATTAGCTCGACATTCCACAGCATCAGGCAGCTCAATCACGGCTCATCCCACTGTTCCTTTTCTGGGGGAATGGCATTCAACAGCGTACTCACTCAGCTGCCGGGTACCATCTATTTGTTTCTCTGCATTCCACTATTCAATCCACCTCTCTTTAGTGCTTCTTTCGGTTGCCAAGTCGCAGATGTTTTGCTTTCTCATTTCCCCTCTTCAGAATACCTTTTTCATTTGAAACCCAATAAGCACGATGGGGGAAAAATTTTCCACATTAGCTCTTGAAATCATAGGAGCTAAAAACTGATATATCACTGCCAACTGGAAAGGTTACACCTGCCAGTGCCATGGTCCACAATGCTCTTGCTAAGTAATAATAGAATCCGATTTGGAAGCCCAACGTTCCTATTATAGGTGAAGCAGGCTTGTCCCATTCTTTCTGGGCAGTCGGCATCCTCGCTGCTTGCATATGAAAACTCCCTGGAAGGCCTGAGGCAGAATCCTCCAGAACAGACCTCCAACTGCCAGAAACCTATTTTCCCAGGCTCCCTTGCAGCTATGATTCTATGATGTAGCACAGGACCTAGGCTCGGACAAGCAAATACACTCACCCCAGTCTTTGAATGGGGAGCTTAGAGCACACAGCATTCATCATAGTGGAGCGTGGTGACAGGGGTGATATGTCACTCATTTTCCACAGAACACACAGCAACACTTCCACACCTCACTCTTACATTGGTGGTGGCACGCATGATACAAGCTCTGAGGTCCACGGTGTGCTTGATGTCCTCGGCTGTGTAAATTCTTGGCTCAGCTCTCTACCCTTTTAGATATTTTCTTCTTGATTTATCCAGCATCCTCTAAATAAATTCCCTTTCTGCTTAAACAACGAGAGTTAGTTTCTGTTGCTTGCAAATTAAGAACCCTGACAAATACAGCCAGAGCAGAACAATGACATGTGATTGTTAGAGCAGAGACTGATGCAGAGAAACACATCCACCACCCCAAATAAGACAGAAGCTTATTTCACTCCTACGTAATAATTTAGACTTCAGTAGCTCTGTGCCATGAAGTCACCCAGGAATCCTGAGTCCTCCTCTGAAAGATCAAACCTACCTTCCACCATTTCCTCATTTCAATGCAAAGGAAAAGGAAAAAAAGCTGAGCAGAGTATGAGTGTTTTTCATTTTTGCAGTTGTTGGCTATTACAATTATAAATGGTTCTGTAAACTCTGTGGCTTAAAACAGCACAAATATGTTATCTTGCAGTTCTGGGGGTCTGAAGTCTAAAATGGATCTCTTAGTTTAAAAGCAAGGGGTCAGCAGAGTTGTGTTTCTTGTGGAGGCTCTAGGAATTTGTTCTCTTATCTTTACTCACTGCAAGAGGCTCCCTATAGTCCTTGGCTTGTGGCCCCTTTTTCCATCTTCAAAGCCAACATCACTCTACCTGCTGCTTCACCATCATACCTTCTCTGACTCTGATCTTCCTGCCTCCCTCTGATAAGGAAGGATCCTCATGATTATACGGGATCCACGTGGATATTCCACCATACCATCTATAGAAAGTCCCTTTTGCCATTCAAGGTAACAAATATATTCTTGGGTTTAAGTGAGTAGGACATGGGCATATTTGAGGAACTATTATTCAATTAACCACAGAACAGAACCCAGAAGAGGAACCTATCATTTTCATTCATATCCCACCAATCTGAAATTAGCCATAGAGCCACATGTAAGCTGCAAAGGAGCCTGGAAATGTCAGCCAACCTTGTGGGCAAGTGCCCTGTCAAAACTAAGAGATCATGGTAAAGGGTGAGGGTTTCTTTAATGATAAGAAAGGCAAGAGGCCTGGAGATGGGGTGTGTCAATCAGTTGTGCTGGTGGTAACAAGGTAGCACAGTCTAATGGCATGATTCAGGAGAGTGTAAGAAAGGGACTATTCACAAACGTATGAACACAGTTAAAGGAAATCATCATGCTATATTATCCTAAAATTAGCCGTAGCGGAGGGTTCTCACCACTTTTATATCCAAAGTGGCAAAGGCAGGTATATTAGTTTCCTAAGGCTGCCATAATAAATGATCACAAACCAGGTGACTTAAAATAACAGAAATGTATTCTCCGAGTGTTTTGGAAAAAAGAAACCCAAAATGATGATGTTGGCATGGCCAGGCTCCCTTCAAAGGCTTCAGTGAAGAATCCTCCCCTGTCTCTCCTGGCTTCTGGTGGTTGCTGGCAATCCATGGCCTTCTTTGGCTTGTGGCAGCATCACCTCCAATCCTCATGTTCATCTTCACTTGCTCTTCTTCCCTGTGTCCCCTCTGGTCTTCAAATCTCTCTGCCCTTTTAAAGACACCAAACACCAGTCCTTGGTTTGAAGGCTTACCCTAATCCAGTACAACCTCATCTTAACTTGATTGTGTCTGCAGAGATCCTATTTTCAATAGAGTCACATTCATGAGTACAGGGGGCTAGGACATTAACATATCTTTTGGGGGAACACAATCCACCCATAACAGAGGAGGTTACCAGGCACTGGAATAGGGGATTTTAGCTTACAAGGGGCCTGGTAAGAGAGTCTGTGACCTCCAGGAGAGGAATACAGCCAAGTTATGTCAACTCAACATGGAAGCAGCTGCTGTAATAACTACTGATTGCACTCCCCTCTTACCTTCTGACCTCCTGCCATCCACTGGCTGAATTCAATTAAAACGGAAGCTGAGGGGCAAGAAAAAAGTCCAAAAGAGAAATCCATAGAAGTCAGCATCTTCTAGATGGGTATATAGTGGGCTGGACAGGCTTGTAGAATGGATGTGGAAAAGCAAACAAAGTCTACACTACAGAGCATTCAATGTCTCTGCCACAGGCATCCTCATGAACACAACCCCTAAAGTGGTTTCTAAAACATTGACAGATGATTATCAAACAGTCTAAATCAATTCAACATGTTTGAGTTCCTGCTGTGTGATACATATCACCTTAAGTACCACAGTGACTACAAATATGGCATCTTCCCAGTGACTGAGCTACTGGGGGAAGGGGGCACCTGCCTTTTCAAATCTTGAGAAGATAAAGGATGCGGCCTTTTTTCAAATGATCATTTCCTCTACTGATAACCTCATGATGCTTCTGGGTACATGTTTTCAAGATGCTCAGAAATAAACAAAGGAGACACACAGCTAAACAAAAATAATTCTGTGGGAATTTTAGGAGTATGCACAAGAGCTAAGGGAATACAAACGAGGGAGCAATTAGCAGGGCTCAATACACTGTTGGTTATAATTCACAAAAATCCCGTACCTTGAAAAATGGGTAACCTATGAAAAATAAGTACGGAAAATCTGTGTTAGCAAGATGTGAACAGTTCTCGGTCACTCTATAAATCGGTACTTCTTAATTGAAGTACACTTGGTGATTGTTCTCAAAAACTATGCCTACTGACAGTCCTTAAACTTTCTAAACCAAAAGAGAAAGAAATTCCTAAGCATGTTAGAAGTCATCAATATCAATTTTCTCTGAAAGGCTGAGAATATTATACCAGTGCTGTCCAATACAGAAACTCATTCATTTAATAACTGTTTTAAAAATTTATGTGACATTTGAGTAGAGATTCCTAAATGATTTAATGAAGGCAAATAGGAATGTTTTCATCTGTATTTAAAGAAAGCTTAATTCAGACTCTAAATTATCTATGCACTTTGTGTCTATACGTATGCACATGAATGTGAGCACACGTATGTGTTCAGGGAAAACAATTCCTTCACTCCTTCCATGTGGACAAGATCCCATTAACTTAATATATGGCACCTTCTTACTCTTCTGCTCTCAGGGATGTGGAATGATCTAACTGCCTGGTAGAGCTGGAAACCAACTGAACACAATCAGCTCACTCCATGCTTCCTTCCCTTGGTTTCCTTCCCTTCCTTTCCCATGCTTCCTTCACTCTCCTGCTCCTCTGGAACAGGTTTTGAGAGGTGAGGCCTACCCCAGTCCATCTCTGTCTATGAGATGTAAATACATCTGCTAATTCAAAGGTGAAACCTTAACAACTCAACTTAGCCAACAGAACCAAAGCTCTGCTCTCCAATGTGGCCTACATCAGTAACAAAGGTGATCACTTGGGTTCTACAGCCTCTTCTCTATTTTCCACTGTTTTTCAGAATGTGAGAGGGCAAGGGGGGCTCCCCAGTGTTTCTTGGAGGCTCTCTCAAAGGCTTCAACCTCTGGTGACCTACCTTGGACTGCGATAAAATATACATCTGGGGCACCTGGGTGACTCAGTCGGTTAAGCATCCGACTTTGGCTCAGGTCATAATCTCACAGTTCGTGAGTTCAAGCCCCATGTCAGGCTCTGGGCTGACAGCTCAGAGCCTGGAGCCTGCTTCAGATTCTGTGTCTCCCCCACTCTCTGCCCCTCCCCCACTTGTGCTGTCTGTCTCTCAAAAATAAATACATGTAAAAAACAAAATTAAAAAAACAGAAATATACATCTAAATGTGAAAGTTGGTGAAGCACATGGTGCTTTGATGACACAAAGACCTGTGGCTTAGAGTCTTGGACATCAGAGTGTGGCCAAAGGAAATGAATGTTGATGGCCAAGTCTGGGACTTCAGTGTGTAGGCAAACAAACACTGATGGTGGAATAAAGCCTGTATGAGGCCAGGAGGGTTAAAAAGCCATGCTCTGCAAAAGGGGCTTGCTTCAAGCCTGGGGCCATACAGTATCTTGAATTCAGAGGATTTAGTGATACAGTTAATATTCTACCAAAATTCATTTGGATCCTTCGGACAGGCTCTGTATGCCTCACTCCCAGTTTCTGTATGCTGCGTCTGAAAACTCATACCTGTTACCTATAACCTCTAAAGGCCTCCCTTGGTATTACTGGAGCTGTATCACCTTTGCAAGCACAGAAGAGAGAACACCTGGGAATTACATCCCTTGGGGCAGAACAAAGCCAATGCCTTAAGGGTGTGGGAGGATGAAAGCCCAGCTCCTTGACCTTAAAATGGAACAGACTTTGGGTGTAATTTATATGTCAGAGCTCCTTGTAGGATCAGGCCTGGCCAGAACTTCGCCTGGTCTGCCCACCCCTTAGCTTCTTTCCTTTTCCCGTCCTCCTCCCCTGCTTCCCTACCAGTCTCCCCTCAGAGCATGTCCTCAAACAAAATACTAGCACAGAGGTCCTCACCTCAGGGTCAGCTGTGGGGGAATCCAACCAAAGAATGAGGGACCAGAGCTTTGCCTCAGGTGAGCAGCTCCCTCCAAAGAGGCAGGAACTAAGCACCACCTGTGGGCCTCCAGCAGAAGTACCAGAGCAGGACAGCCCAAGGCAGATGGCAGCAAACGGGAGGGTGCCAGATACAGCTCTGACAAGATGAGGTGCGCAGCTTTAAGCTGCAAGTGCTGGCCGGCCAGCTGGTTAAGGCGGCGCTGCTGTTCCCGGGCAGGCCAGACGGAGACCAAGATTACACGGCAGGAAGAGAGCACTGATGGGCCTTTTAGGCTTTGGTACGCAAACAAATTTTGCTGCTTTTAACAGTAATTCTCCATTTGCTACACAGAACTACAGTACTGGGCCTCAGGAAGTAGCACTACATCCAGAGCCCTAGAAGTCATTCTGTATTCTGGGCCAAAGGCAGAGAGCTGTGGTAAGACATATGCTGAATTCATCTTGCTTGTCCACAGGCTCAACAATGGAGAGCTCAAAATCGATGACTTTAAAAGTACGATCTTACAATGGTAATATCTGGGCCCTGAGGGGACATGCCAGAAAAATAAACAGAATTCAAAAGAATATTGGTCTTCCAAAGTTCCTGGGAAAGAGGTTTCAGTAGCATTGACAGAGCCACAAGTGCAGGGCCGGTTAAGAACCAGTCAGCAGCACAAACAGTTGGTAGGAAAAGGGAGAAACCTTCCCAGGGGGACAGGCAGTGAGGCAGCTACTGAGACATGGCACTTAAAACGCCCAACATCAGGGGCACCTAGGTGATTCAGTCAGTTAAGCATCTGACTCTTGATTTCAGCTCAGGTCATGATCTTGTGACCATGATCTCAGGTTCATGAGTCTGAGCCCCATGTCCGGCTCTGTGCTGATAGTAAGGAGCCTGTTTGGGATTCTCTGTCTCCCTCTCTCTCTGCCCCTCCCCCGTTCGCTATCTCTCTCTCTTAAAATAAATAAACATTTTAAAAATTAAGAAAAAAAAGGAAAATAAAATGCCCAATATCAAAAGAGAAGCTCCATCAGGAGGTAAAGACCACACTCAGGGCTGTACTGAGTGACATGAAGAGATATTTACTGGAGGAAAAAAAAATATATCATATATATACACATATATATATGCACACATATATATGTCTGTATATCTCACTAATATATATATACACACACACACATCAGTAAGATATATATATATATATATATATACATATATATGTATATATATATACACACACACACACACATAAACATACATATCTTAAGTATGTAAGGACTACCATCATTGCAAATTTTTTTAACATTACATATTAATTTTCTCCTGCTGCCTAACAGATTACCACAAGCTTGAACAACAAAAGGGTTATGCTCTCATAGTTGACATGGTTCAGGAGTCCGGGCAGCAGCTCTGTCCTCTGCTCTGGGTCTCACCAGGCTGACATCCAAGGTGTCAGCTGGGGATGCAATCTCACCTGAGACTCAAGGTCCTCTTCTAAGTTGACTCAGGTGCTGGCAGAATTTGGTTCCTTGAAGTTGGCCGACTGAGATGCCTCTTATCTTGCTGTTGGCCAAGGACTCCTCTTAGCTCCCAGAGCTTGCACTAAGGTCCTTGTCACATGGTGAATGGAGGCAGTTCACAACCTGGACATTTGCTTCTTTCTGGGCCAAAGGAAGCTCAACACTCTACCTCCCACCCCTCTGCAACTAGCCAGAAAAATTTTCTGCTTTTCAGAAGGCTTGCCTCCTTAAGTCAGGACCACCTGGATACTCTCTCTTTTGCTATATAATATACCAATATCACCAAAGTGATATCTCATTATAGTCACAGGATGCTGCCAATATCCAAGTAGATTATACAAGGCATGAACACTAGGCTAAAGGTGGGAATCGTGCAGCCACCTTAGAATCCTGCTTACCATACTCACCAAGCGACAATAATGTCTAGAATACAATTCCCTAAGTTGGGAAACATTATGCAAACGTGGATGTTTCCACCACATATAGCAAATGGACAGTGTCAAATTTAACTTCTTACTAGGACACAGAATTTCTGTTCATTCAGAGGACTGGGCAATGAAGTGGAAATCAAGATGCTGTCTATCAGCCCTTCTTGGTTGTAGAGCACTAGCTCTCTGGCAACATTAAATGTTGGGCTCTGCAATCATAACACTGCCCGAGATGATTTCCCTGTAGAGTAGAGCTTGGATTTTTTTTTTTTTTAACTCAGAAAATGTTGTAGGGGAGCCAATGTTGTATGATAATCTTGTGTGTCCTATTAAGTCTCTGACTATTTTTAAAAAAATTTTTTAACGTTTATTTATTTTTGAGACAGAGAGAGACAGAGCATGAACAGGGGAGGGACAGAGAGAGAGGGAGACAAAGAATCGGAAGCAGGCTCTAGGCTCTGAACCATCAGCCCAGAGCCCGACGCGGGGCTCAAACTCACGGACTGCGAGATCGTGACCTGAGCTGAAGTCAGACGCTTAACCGACTGAGCCACCCAGGCGCCCCAAGTCTCTGACTCTTTAAAAACAAAGGACACAAGAGACTTAGCGTCAATTTGAGGTATTCCCCAGGCTGCAAGGGCTGAAAGATCACCAATTTTCCAACGCATCGCTTAAAATAAACAGGAGGGGATGGAGGTGGGATTCTTAAGATTCTGAAATTGTAACTTAAAAAGAAGAAATTGGATGGTAGACTTTAATTCATATGAATGTGAATGTGTTTGGTATTTAACTTCTAAGGGGACTGAACCTTTAGATTTCACTTTTTCCTGGAGAATAAGATAATGGAGCAATTATTCCTACTTGAGTTTAAGGCATCTCTAAAATAATAAAGAATAGACTACAATAGCATAGAAACATGGTGTGTCACATTTTCACGGATAAAATGCTTTTACATGTAGTATAATTTCTGAATTACATATATTTGTATACTTGTGCTTGGTCATATAAAATAGATTTCTGACTGTAGGCTGCAGTAAGAGCAGGTTGAAAGCCATTTAATATATATAATGTGTATAATAAGTGCACATAATAAGCATCAGTGTATTTTAGCCAATGCTCCTATCATCTCCTGTATCAGTATCAGCAGCTCTTATCCTGGGTGGGAAACTTAGTGATCTGGAAAGCTTTAAACTGCCTGGGGAGGTTTGCTTCATCACCCTCCACACCCCTAGAATTTAATGTGACTGGCAAGGGGTAAAGACTTTTATGAAAATGGTGATCAGCTCAGTGGTAACGATTGGCGAAGTGGCTTTTGTAGCTTGTGTAACCCTGGGCAAGGCACTAAGCTTCTCAGAACATCAGCTCCTTCACCCATAATATAGGAATTATCCTTTTCTCTGCATTCATAGAGTTGTTATGAGGATTATATGGGACACTGTATGAAAAGCCCTTAGCCAAGTGGCTGTTGTGTCTGATCACAAAGTGGAAGCTATTATTCAGACATACTAAAAAACCTACCACGGGAAATGTATAAATCAGATATTTACTGGTACTTTTCATCAAAATAATCTTGTCATTTCTTTAGGCAATGCATTAGAAGTCATTTTATCCTTGGAAACTAGGAAACAAAACTTACAGACCTCAGCTCTCTCTTTCACTAATGCCAATTATGAACACCACGTTACCGTATTTTGTAACTTTCTTCTTGTTTGAGGACTAGTTGCCCAAGTTCATCTTTGCTCCCTCTGGCTCTGGGCTCATCTGCAGCTACTCTCACCTACCAATTAGGGTATACTATTACATGTCTCAGTGGTGGCTTTGGGTCACATGCTAACCTCTTTCTTAAGTACCCCACAGTCTGCCTTCCACCTGCCATGGGCTCCAAACCATTGCACTTTTCATCAGTTTCTTTGTGTTTCTGAGTTACTTTTCAATAAAATATATGGACTTGCCTCACCCTTCTATTCTCTTTACTTAGATCTGCAATGAAGTTTACCAATTTGTGTACATAACATATTTCAGGTCCCTGGGTTTCCAAAGACAGGTAAGTCAAAAGAAAATACTATTTTTCACCCATCAGGTTAACAAACATTTTAAAACCTGACGATACCAAACATTGGTAGAGAGTAGGCAAATGAGAACTCTCTGGTATTGCTAGAGGGAGTAAAACTAGTGTTACTAGTGTAGAAGGCAATTAGAAATCATCAAAGTTTAAAAAGTACTTATCCTTGCACAATGCATTTACTGATACACCAACAACTGCACTTAGGAATATCTAATGTAGAAGAAATCTTGCCACATTTGAAAAATGAGGCATTGGGGTGCCTGGGTGGCTTAGTCGGTTAAGCATCCGACTTCAGCTCGGCTCATGATCTCGCAGCTCGTGAGTTCGAGCCCCACATTGGGCTCTGTGCTGACAGCTCAGAGCCTGGAGCCTGCCTCAGATTCTGTGTGTGTGTCTCTCTCTCTTTCTCTCCCTGCCCCTCCCCCGCTCACACTCTCTCTCAAAAATAAATAAATGTTAAAAAAAAACTTTATTAAAAAAGAAGAAGGAGGGGTTCCTGGGTGGCTCATTTGGTTAAGCGTCCAACTTCAGCTCAGGTCATGATCTCGCAGTCTGTGAGTTTGAGCCCCGCGTCGGGCTCTGTGCTGACAGCTCAGAGCCTGGAGCTTGTTTCAGATTCTGTGTCTCGCTCTGTCTCTGACCCTCCGCCGTTCATGCTCTGTCTCTCTCTGTCTCAAAAATAAATAAACATTGAAAAAAAAAAGAAGAAGGAGGCATAGCCCATGATATTCACTGCAGCTTGTGTGTAATAACAAAAATTTAATGTGAGTGCTTATCAGAAAGGGAATAGACAATCAAACTATGATATATTTCACTAAGAAACTCTACTCAAATATTAAAAGGGAAAAGTTTAAGCTATTTATAATAAAACATGAAGTAAAGTGATAGAAGGATGATATAAAATTACACACTGTGATATCATTGACATAAAACAATATACAATAATAGCTTATATTTTCTATGTGTGTGTATGGGCAGATCACAAAGGGTCCACAACACACAGATGAAACACTTGAATTTGTCTCTGAAATGTTGGGGACTCTTACCTACATTGTTTGGGTTTTATTAAAGGATATATCTATTAATTACTTGTGTAAGTAGAATTATAAAATTCTACTTTCTAGAAGAATAATAACATACCTCTATTTTGCTCCATTTATTGCAGCAGACAACCTGGAAATGGGTGAGAAGCTTTAGAAGAAGCCAGGTGAAGCCTGGCCAAGTGGAAACTGCCCACATACATAGGTGGATACCTGTAATCCAGAAAAGTAGGAAGGTCTAAGACTTCATCTATCTTCCAGGTAGGTCTATGTGAGTGCCCAGAGGGATTCTAAGAACCATCTTTAAAACACCATATTGGGATACAGTTAGCGCTAAGACCAAATTGGAGAGAGTGCATCTAAGACAAGTAGGGACACACGACCCTTTGCCTCAATGCCTGCAGCCCAGAGCTGTGTGCTTTGTACCCAAACCAGTGGAAGGGGTCAACAGGACTCCAGTGAGCTGCAAAAGACCTACTCAACCTGAATGTAAGAGCATCCTCCTGGCCCCAACATTCTAGGACACCCTGAGCCTTAGGAGAAAGGATGGAAGGGCCAGGCACAGCAGAGTATGCATGAGGATGGCAGGAGATATGGGTAGGCTAAAGAAAGGAAAAGCTCTTCAACCACGCAAGCCAGCATAAGTACTGGTTCCCACACACTGGGCTGTCAAAGAATAAGATCAATGCATTTTCTCTGTATTGGGTATTTCAGAATCCCTATGAAAAGTCACAATCACAATCATGGTATTCTGATTGTGGAAGACAAATGTCTGCATAAATGTGAGTTTTGGGCTTTTAATCCCTAAGCCAAACCACATGAAAGTTCAGAATTCATGGTCTACCTTTACACAAAAATGTTTTTGAAGTTCCAGGACACATTAAAGTTATACATAACCCAAATACTCAACAGTAAGGGACTGATTAATTAATTATGGTATACCCACTTCCGAAATAGTATGCTCCTATTAAAGGTGTGGTACAGAGATATGTTATTCAACTTGAAAAATTGCTCAAAAGAGTCAAGTAGCAATGAAGTTCCACGGGGGTACCCTTGATGAGAGCTTGGGATTAAGTCTAAGATATGTTGCTTTTGATCTATAGATACTTTAGCAAGACTCCTACCAAGACTGTTAGCGAAGACTTTAGTAAGAGTCTTAAACTATATCTTGATATAATAAATCATCTGCTTCACAGAATTGTTGTAAGGCTTAAATTAATATATACATAAAGACCCCAGAGGAGTGCCTGACACTTAGTAATTAGTCAATAAATATTACCTATTATTAATATTACCATTATTCAAAAATTGCTGTTAAATGAAAACAGCTCTCAAATTGACAGGACATTTTCCCACTTTGAAAAAGAATATAGATATATTTATACATAATCCATATTGATATAAAAATAACTCAAACACAAACACAGACATATATGCATGTTTCAATATTCAGTGATATAGAAACAACTGAAAAGATACAACTAATGATTGTTGTTGAGTACTCTAGGAAATATTTTATTTATTGTCTTTGCTAATTTGAATAGGACAGTGTTAGGATCCTGGACTTTGAAAAGTGAATGCTCAAGTTCAATCTCTGGCTTGACCACTTATTAGCTGTGTGACCTTGGGAAAGTCACTTAATCTCTCTGTGCCTAAAGCTTCCCTTACCTGTCAAATTCCCTTATCTTCCCCAAATGTGTCAAATTCCTAGCTATGTGAAGTTAGAATGAAATAGAAGATCTATTTAAAAATAATTTACTATGACAAATGAATTGAAGATCAAATGGTTTAAATATATGGGATGGATAGGAAAGGATCATGTCAATTTTTACTTTTCTTTCGTGAGTTTATAAAAATGGTTAGAATTTTCAGATGACATGAAAAACCCTAGGAAATCTACAGAAAAACTATTAGAGTTAATAAACCAGCTCAGCATGGTTGCAGGATACCAGATTGTAAGAGAAAAATCAGTTGCATTTCTATACACTGGAAATGCACAATCTGAAAATGAACAATACATTTATTTATAATGGCATCAAAAATAACATAGTAAGATTTAATGAAATTATCCCAAAATAAGAAAACAGTTAGAAATAAATTTAAGAAAAGAAGTATAAGACTTGTACACTGAACACTACCTAAAAGTGCTGAAAGAAATTCTAGAAGATCTACAGAAATACAAAGTGATTACTTGTTCATAGATTGGAAGACTTAATGCTGTTAAGATGGCAACACTGCCCAAACTGATGAGATTCAGTGGAATTCTTTCAAAGTTACAGTTGTCTTATTTGCACAAATTGAAAAATATCCTAAAATTCATACAGAAATCCAAGGGACCCAGAATAGCCAATCTTGAAAATGTAAACGAACAAATTAGGAGGACTCACACTTCTCAATTTTAAAACACACTATAAATCTGTAGACAAGACAGGGTGGTACTGGGATAAGGTTAGACACAGAGATAAATGGAATAATACTGATATTCCAGGAATGAATTCATATATCCATGGAGAACTGATTCCTGACAAGGGTATCATGACAGTTCAATGAGGTTGGAAAGAATAGTCTTTTCAACAAATTGTGCTGGGACAACTGGCCATCCACATGCAAAAGAATACATTCAGATCCCTAGCTCACAACAAATACAAAAATTAAAACAGCTAAAATATCTTGTTTGTAAAAGCAATAGCTATAAAACTCTTAAAAGGACAGGTGTAAGTCTTTGTGACCATGAATTAGACCATGTTTTTTAAGATATGATACCTAAAACATGAGCAACAAAAGAAAAATATATATAAATTGGACTTCATCAAAATTAAAAATCTTCTATGTGTCAAAAACACTACCAAGAAAATTAAAAAAACAACACAAACAATGAGAGAAATTACTTGTGAATTATGTATTTGTTAAAGGTCTAGTACCCAGAATACATAAAGAATACTTACAACTAAATAAAGAGACAAGTAACCAAAATAAAAAATAGGCAAACTATTTAAACAGACATTTCTCCAAAGAAGTTATATAAATGGTCAATAAGCTTGTGAAACCATACAAAACTTATCACTGGAGAAATGCAAATCAAAACCACAATGAGATAACCACTCTGCACCCACAAGGATGGCTACAATAAAGAAAAAAAAGAAAAAAAAAAGAAAGAAAAATAACAAGTGCTGGCAAGGACATAGAGAAACTGGAACTCTCCAGCATTGCCTATGGGTATGTAAAACAACACAGACTCTGTGGAGAACAATCTGGCAGTTTCCTAAAAAGTTAAACTCAGAGTTAGCATTTGAGTCATCAATTCTATTCCCATTTATATATCCAAGAAAATCCAATACACTTGTTCACATAAAAACCTGTATACTGATATTCAGAAGAGTATCATTGATAATAGCCAAAAAAGTGAAAATAATCCAAATGTCAACTGATGAATGAATAAGTGTAATACATATGTTGATGTATATACACACGTATATACACAATGAAATATCATGCAGAAGTAAAAGCTGTAATGTATTAATACATGCTACAACAAGGATGAACCTTAGAAATATTTGCTAAGTAAAAGCCACCAGACACAAAAGGCCACTTATCATATGATTCCATTTATATGGAATTCCCAGAAAATGGAAATCCATAAAGACAGAAAGTAGATTAATCGTTGGTAGGGGCTGGGGGTGGGGAGAATAGAGAGGGACCGCTAATGGATGCAGGGTTCTTTTAGGATGAGTAAAATGTTCTAGAACTAGACAGTAGTGATGGCTGCACAACCTTGTGAATACACTAAACCCTAGTCAATTGAACACTTTAACAAAGGGAATTATATGGTATGTAAATTATATTTCAAGAAATAAAAACTGCTTAGAACAGTTTTAAAGACTGAAATCTGGGATGCCTGGGTGGCTCAGTTGGTTGAGCATCCAGCTCTGGCTCAGGTCATGATCTCACGGTTTGAGTTCAAGCCCTGCATCGGGCTCTGTGCTGACAGCTCAGAGCCTGGAGCCTACTTCCAAATCTGTGACTCTCTCTCTCTCTGCCCCTTTCCTGCTCATGCCCTGCCTCTCTCCGTCTCTCAAGAAATAAATAAATGTTAAAAAAATTTTTTTTAAAGACTGAAATCTTAACTTTTAAAATTCCTGCTTTATGTTTCATGGTAACTAAACCAAAGCCATTAAGGTTTGCTGTTAAAGATCCATCCATGGAATTTATGTTATTTCCCAATAACAAACTTGTTATTTTCCCCAGTGTCAGATGTATGGTTTCAATCATTAAAATGCACCAGCCACCTTTGGAATTGGATGTTAACAAACTGGGTAACCACAATTTCCATTCTGGAAGTTTCTTGGAAAAATCTAAGGTTATAAGTTCTACCAGATGTCTCGTGAAGGATCTGCATTACCTTCATATACTCAATCTTATCACTGAAAATACTAAAACTGTGGTGATAAAGTGAACATGCAATATTAGAGAGCAAACTCCTCATTGAAATGGAAAAAATACATGCTTTCTCAGAAGCATTTACTATTTAAAATAAAGTCATTACATAATGTTTGAGATATTCAAGTGTGATTTGTTGTCCCTTAAGTCTCTCCCCAACACGCGTGCACATGCGCATGTACACACACACACACACACACACACACACACACACACACAGTGTTTCAAACTATGTAGTCAGGTCTTTTGTGGTCCCTTGATTTATGGGAGAATATTCAGAGAAAGACCTTAATTCCAGGCTTTCTTCTTCCTCATACTCCTTCATCTTCTGGTGTCCCTAGCTTAGACCAAGTTAAATCTTTCTGGGAGGCTTCTTAGTTCACTTTCTGGGCATTCACTGAATTACTAAGAAGATACCCACTATCCCAGCCCACAGTGTTCTTGGGAATCCTGCACTTGTACTTTTTCAGAGGTAAGTCTGAGGGGGTAAACATCTCCTGGGTTGGCCATCCTGATACTCAGAGCCCAACTTCCCAAGGTCCATCACACATACTCCCACCCCAAACAAACCTCCTCACCCTGGAAGAGTCTATCACCTGTGAAGTCTTGGCGAAAGACACCTGCTCCTTTTATTATTTTTTTTAAATATAATTTATTGTCACATTGGCTAACATACAGTGTGTAAAGTGTACGCTTAGTTTTTGGGGTAGATTCGCGTGGTTGATTGCTTACATACAACACCCAATGCTCATCTCAACAAGTGCCCTCCTCAATGTCCGTCACCCATTTTCCCCTCTCCCCCACACTCCTATCCACCCTCAGTTTGTTCACTGCATTTAAGAGTCTCTTATGATTTGCCTCCCTCCCTTTCTGTTTTAACTATTTTTCCCCTATCCTTCCCCCATGGCCTTCTGTTCAGT
This sequence comes from Prionailurus viverrinus, assembly GCF_022837055.1. NCBI lineage: Eukaryota > Metazoa > Chordata > Mammalia > Carnivora > Felidae > Prionailurus > Prionailurus viverrinus. The sequence goes on from NC_062562.1 coordinate 41,110,528, forward strand.
TTCTTAAGATCCACATATGAGTGAAAACATATCATATCTGTCCTTCTCTGACTGACTTATTTCACTCAGCGTAATACCTTCCAGTTCTATCCACGTTGCTGCAAATGGCATGATTTCATTCTTTCTCACTGCCAAGTAGCATACCATTATATATATAAACCACATCGGGGCACCTGGGTGGCGCAGTCAGTTAAGCGTCCGACTTCAGCCAGGTCACGATCTCGCGGTCCGGGAGTTTGAGCCCCACGTCGGGCTCTGGGCTGATGGCTCAGAGCCTGGAGCCTGTTTCCGATTCTGTGTCTCCCTCTCTCTCTGCCCCTCCCCCGTTCATGCTCTGTCTCTCTCTGTCCCAAAAATAAAAAAAAATAAACGTTGAAAAAAAAAAATTTTAAACCACATCGTCTTTATCCATTCATCAGTTGATGGACATTGAGGCTCTTTCCATAATTTGGTTACTGTTGAAAGCACTGTTACAAACATTGGGGTACATGTGCCCCTATGCATCAGCACTCCTGTATCCTTTGGATAAACTCCTACTAGTGCTATTGCTGGGTTGTAGGGTAGTTCTATTTTTAATTTTTTGAGGAACCTCCATGTGGTTTTCCAAAGCAGCTGCACCAGTTTGCATTCCCACTAACAGTGCAAGAGGGTTCCCTTTTCTTCACATCCTCGCCAGCATCTGTAGTTTCCTGATTTGTTCATTTTAGCCACTCTGACTTGTGTGAGGTTGTATCTCAGTGTCGTTTTGATTTGTATTTCCCTGATGATGAGTGATGTTGAGCATCTTTTCATGTGTCTGTCTTCATCTGGATGTCCTCTTTAGAAAAGTGTCTATTCATGTCTTCTGCCCATTTCTTCACTAGATTATCTGTTTTTCAGGTGTTGAGTTTGGCAAGTTCTTTTTAGATTTTGGATACTAACCCTTTATCTGATATGTCATTTGCAAATACCTTTTCCCTTTATGTCAGTTGCCTTTTAGTTTTGTTGACTGTTTCCTTTACAGTGCAGACAGATGCTTTTCATCTTGATGAGGTCCCAATATTCATTTTTGCTTCTAATTCCCTTGCCGTTGGAGATGTGTCGAGCAAGAAATTGCTTCGGTCGAGGTTAAAGAGGTTGTTGCCTGCCTTCTCCTCTAGGGTTTTGATGGTTTCCTGTCTCACATTTAGGTCTTTCATCTATTTTGAGTTTATTTTTGTATGTGGTGTAAGAAAGTGGTCTAGTTTCACTCTTCTGCATGTTGCTGTCCAGTTCTCCCAACACCATTTGCAAAAAAGACTGTCTTTTTTACATTGTGTATTCTTTCCTGCTTTGTCAAAGATTAGTTGGCCATATATTTGTGGGTTCAATTCTGGGTTCTCTATTCTATTCCATTGGCCTATACATCTATTCCTTTTAACACCCAAGACCTCTGCCTCCTTGCAATGCCAAGATTCCATCTCCTTGTTCTTATCCCCTCATTCCCCTCCTTCCACATTCCTGTCTTCTTCTTTTTAAATTCCCTTAAGCCAAGAGTCTCAATTTTCTCCTGGGAGAGAGAACAAAGAAATATAATACAGATTTATATCTTCAGAAATTATCCTACCATGCATTTATGTGAAAACAAACACCGTTATGTGATCTTGAGAATATCAAATAAACTTCCAATGTTCTCATCAATAAAATGAAAGAAGTTACACAGCTAATCTCAGTAGCTTCTTCTCATTTAAAAATGAAAAAAAAAATTCAGTATTATGTATAATATATCTAGTTAAAATGGAACAAGAAACATTCATTTCCAAAACCAAAACCGACTACATACAATTTCTTGAGTGGAGAAAAAAAAATTCTTAATCTGGTCACAAGCGAGGAGGAAATAATTTCATAAATCAATAAGAATTGAAATTACATTAATCATTTATATGTAAACCAGAAAAGAGGTTATTTTTGTGGCTGAGATAAAAATCAGAGTGATCATACATTATTCTATTAAAAATGCCCTTAAATTGTAACTATTCTTTGGAAAAGCTTTTGCGTTTCTCATACAATAATTTTAAATTTATACTAAGTAAAAGGGAAACAAAACACTTGCCCTGGTGTTTAATAATTTTTTTCCTATTTTGAAAAAATTAAACATATTCTTTTGTACTTTTTAAACAACTGTACATTAAAAAAAAATAAAAGCCTTAAATCCTACTTCTCTACTGAAAAGAGAGTGTTTATTTTATGAGTTATACCCTCCCCTTTTCAGTTTGTTTTACTTATTTCTCAAATTAACCACCAATTCTTACAGAATCTTACAGACCATCTCTACTACTAAGGAGCAGTCGCTGTGAATTTGTAAGAGGTCTGCTTACTATACCTGAGAATAATGTAAACAAACACCTCCACTGGGTTTACTGTGTTCAAGCTTCATTCAGGAAGGAAAACAAAATGCACACCTTTCCCTGGAGAAAGATCCAGTTACTACACCCAGAACACAAAGTCAAGTCATTACAACCTGGAGTTAGGGAAAATGCTGTTCAGGGAATTATGCCCAACATGTTTTAGATGAATGGATAAACTAATATCAAATGAGTATCAAATGCTTCCATGCACTATAAAGATGAAGAGATACTTCACTAAAACAGATCATTAATCCAAGTTGTATCAGCAGTTTCCCCCTTGGAAGTTGTGATTTCTGACTATTCAAACTTCCCAAGTGATTGCATTAAAATGCATCTGGCTTCATTCTTCAATTGGCTTCACAGCATTACTTATTCTATTATATATTTTCAAGGCGGGGGGGTGGAATTATAGTACGTGTATGTTACTGAAATGACCTCAAACCCAAATAGCATAGTCTCTCTCATTTAACCAATGCATATTTCATTTTTACTACCACACAAGATCTCCAGTTATTCTAAATTATTCATAATCACTCCTTCCCAGTAACATCCATATGTTCTCACTCACCCAAAAGAGAAAAGCTATTTCCATTCTTGATTAGTACCATTTGCAACCTATCACCTTTCTTTAAAATGAAAGAAGGTTGAGTATTTCCAAAAAAATAATCATTATAATATTGGCAAAAGCTAAATGCTTGGGTCAGATGTTGTTACCATTAATTTTAGCCAAGTTTTATCATGAGCCAATGATGACTGTCACTGACTGAAATCTATGATGAGATATTTTAATATTAATTATGTTGCCCACACATATGCAGTTCACAGAATCTGGAAATGTGCCTGGCATAAGGCAGGCGTTCCATACATATTCGTTGAATGAAAAAAAGAAATGAATGTCTAACTGATGGAATTTTTATTTTAAACTTAAAAAAAATATGCATTTATTTTAAATATTCCATATTTTTATTACAACAAATTTCTGAGAAATCCTTATCAATTTGCAAATGAAACAGTGAAAATATCAACTTCCTTATAAGGTAAAGTTAATGTTATTTACTAATTCCCAAATAAAAAAAGCCTAATGTAAAAAAATTACATGTAACACACAACTTAAGAAGATTCTCATGTAAGGTATCACTTCCACTAATAATTTTTTTTAATGTTTATTTGTTTTTGAGAGAGACAGAGCATGAGTTGGGGAGGGGCAGAGAGAGAGGGAGACACAGAATCTGAAGCAGGCTCCAGGCTCTGAGTTGTCAGAACAGAGCCTCACGAGGACTTGAACTCACAAACTGAGATCATGACCTGAGCCAAAGGCAGACGTTTAACCAACTGAGCCACTTATGAATTAACGTGAAATCAGGTTCTGTAAAATACTAGCAGGTCATCTAGAGTTAAATGAAAGGATTACTCTTCCATACAGAGGTCTGTTCTCTACAAGCCCATTCTGCAAGTTCATTTACAAGCACATTCATTATCCCTTAGAGTATTCCGTCAAGAAATCAGGAATTATTAGAATTTAGAGTTGGCTAAAGTGGTATGTTCCCAAAAAGACTAAGGTTAAAGGGCCTCATGACTTACTGCATTTTCCTTATGATTTGGAAAGAACTTGGGGAAGGGGCCAAAATTTACAGGGTTTTAATCACTAATTACAAAACACTTAAAACCTTTAAGTGGCTTTATTCTAGAAAACTCTGTTTTTATCAATTATACTTCAATAAAACTGAGAACAAAAATAAACACCCTGTGAATGTGCCCCCTGCCTTAATTGGAGTGAAGAATGAACCCATGTATACCAATATATGACGCTTACACTGAAACCTATCAATATCACATTAGATATTAGCAAGCACTTGCTGCAATTAGGAGGCAAAGACTACCAGACTAATTTTTTTAAACTAATTCATTTAAGAAAGACAAAGTGAGAAGGAGAGAGGCAGAGAGAGAGAGAGAGAGAGAGAGGGAGAGAGAGAGAATCCCAAGCAGGCTCCATGCTGCCAGGGCGGAACCCAACTCAGGGCTCGAACTCACCAATCTTCAGCATCACTGGGATGCTTACCTGACTGAGCCACCCAGGCACGCACCCACCCTGCCCCCCTCGACTAAATTTCTTTTAAAAAGCAACTGTAGACTCCATACAAGAAATACACTTTAAATTAAGGTAATAGGTTGAAAGGAAACAAAAAAACACATTTCCTATACATTTTCTAAGCATAAGAAAGCTAGTGTTATATACCAAAATAAGACAAAGTAGACTTTAAGACAAAGAATATTACTAAGAATAAAAAGAGCATTCCATCATAATAGAAAGGATCACATCATTAAGTAAAGATAACAATATTAAATGTGTACACACCTAACAAACAGAGCTTCAAAATATAGGAAGCACAAACTGACAAACCAAAGAGGCAAACAGAAAAATACACAGTAATAGTTGAAGATTTTAAAAAACACTTTCGCAGTTACGGATAGAAAATATAGGCCTCCTCTTACCTGACAGGAAAAAAAAAATCAGTAGAGCCACATAAAATTTGAAACAGAGAATTAGCCAGTTGGTTCTAACTGGCATTAACAGAATACTAATCTAACATCAGAACACATATTCTTTTCAAATTCACTGAGACATTCAGAGATAGATGGATGTTGCTCTCTAAAATGAGTTTTAAAATCATCAAAGAATTGAAACGATAAATACTATCTCTTCTAACAATAAAAGTATTAAATTAGAAACTAATAAAAAAACAAATTGATAGGGGCGACTGGGTGGCTAAGCATCTGACTCTTGATTTTAACTCAGGTCATGATCTCACAATTCACGAGTCCCAGCTCTACGGAGACCCCGTGGTGACATGATCTCACTGCTCGTGAGTGTGACCCCTCACTATTTGTGGAGAGCCCTCTTGGAATTCTCCCTCCCACCCTCTCTCCCCACCCCTCTGGAGCAAACACGTGCTCTCTCACTCTCTCTCAAAATAAATAAATAAACTTAAAAAAATTGATAAATCCAAAAATATTAAGTAAAACATACTTCTTAAATAACCCACAGATTCAAGAAGAAATTAAACACAAAATATGCTAAAATTAATAATAATGAAAACATAACATATCAAAATTGTGCAGTGCAGAGAAAGCAGTTCTTGGAAGTGTAGAGTTTTAACTCTTAAAGGAGAAGAAAACAAGTTTAAAATTAATGATCTGAGGCCCTGCTTCAAAAAGCAACATAGGCAAGCAAATGAAGCTCGACATAAATGCAACAAAGGAAATATACAAAAAAAGCACAAACAAATAAAAGTTTTAAAGGACCTATAGGGGAAATTAACAAAGTAAAATAGTGTAACTTTTAATATACTAATAAAATTGATAAATCACTAGCAGTGCTGAGCAAGAAAAAGAGAAAACACAAAATCCAACAACAGGACATGAAAAGAACAACATCACATCAGATCCTCCAAACATTAAAATGGAGATAAGGAATAAGATACAGTAAACAACTTTATGCCAATAAATCCAGTACATTTGATACAAAGGACAAACTCCTTCAAGAATACAACTACAACAGCTGATGCAAGGTAAAGTAGAAAATCAAAGTAACCCTATACCTATTTAAAAAGCTTCCAATCAAAACCGTCCCTGTAAAGAAAGCTTCAGGCCAGATGACTTCATGGGTGAATTCCAATGAAAACAAAGCAAATTTTACACAAACTGTTTCAGAATATAGAGGAAGAAGGAATATTTCCTAAATGATTTCATGAGGTTAGCATTTTCATTATATCAAAAATCTGACAAGTATTACAACAAAATGACAGACCAATATTTTCTCGTGAAAAAAAAATTAAATCCATTAAAATCCTAAAAGTGCAAAATCCTTAAGAATATTAACAAATCAAACACACCAATGTATAAAAAGGGTAGTAAGTCATGAAAAATGGGGTTTATCCCAGAACATAAGTTTGGCTTAACCTTCAAAAACACCAATTAGTGTCATATGCCACATTAACAAAGAGAAAAAACATTCTCAATAGATGAAGAAAATTCATATGATAACATTCATCGCCTTCATGATAAAATTGTCAGCAAATTTGGGATAGAAAGGAGCTTTCTCAATAACATGAAGAGTAACAACACCCACAGCTAAGATCATTCTTAAGAGTAAAATTAAACCTTTTTCCACTTTTATGAGGAAGGCCCGATGTCCTCTCTCACCACATGTATTCACCACTGTACTAGAGATCCTAGACAATGCAATGAGTCAAGCAAAGGAAATAAAATATATTCACATGGAAAAAAAATGTAAATCCCATTATTCATAAATAATATCATTGTGTATTAGAAAACCCTATAAGAGCTACAAAAAAAAAACCCAAAACCTGCTTAGATTACAATATGAATTAGCAATGTTGCAGACTACAAATTCAATATACTAAAACGAACTGTATTTCTAAATCTAACAGTAAAAAAATGGAGAATAAAAGTTCATAAACCATACTTCCAATAGCATACAAAAGCATCAAATAGCCATAAATAAATCTAACAAATATGTGCAATACCCCTAGACTGAAAACCACAAATATTGCTGAGATAAATAAGATGACCTAAATAAAAGGAGAGATAAGCAATAATTATTGATTGAATGATTCAGCTAAGAGGTCCATTCTCCCTAAACTGCCTTAGAGATTCAAAGCAATTCGTTTTGAAATTCCAACAAGTCCTTTTGAAGAAACAGATAAGATAATTCAACAATTACATAGGATGTAAATTGCAAAGGATGGAGAAGAATGAAAACAAAAATAAATATAAAAGACTTGCCCTGATTTCAACCTACAAAAATTAAGACAGTGTTGAATTTGCATAGGTAGACAAATAGATCGATGGAAGAAAACAGAATTCAAAAATAGATCCCAATTAGATTGATGTTTTTTTCCTTTTTAAACCACAGTACCAAAGCAGTTCATGTGGATGGGTGGGTAGGGCTGTTTTCAATATATGTTACTGCAAAAATGGATATCTATATCTAAAATCCTCAATCTCTGTCACTCTATTCACAAACATTTATTTGACATGGGTTACAGATCTAAATGTTAGAGAGCAAACCATAAAGCTTCTATAAGAACACATAGAAGAATATTTTTACGACCACAGGCAGAACACACAAAACATTAACAATTTCATAAAGTGATAGCTGGATTTCTTGAAAATTTAAGTGTTTTTGTCATAAATATTATCATTAAGAAGATTAATAGACAAGCCAGTCTAGGAAAAATATTAGCAGTACACAGGCTGAGTATATATGAAAATGATGAAAAGATTTTTTAAAATTTTACAAAAATGGGCAATAGGCTTGAACAAACACTTCCCAGAAGATATATAAATGATAAATTAGCATATGAAAAGATGCTTCACAGCATTCATCATGCAAATTAAAACCACAATAGGATACACTTTCTCAATTACTAGAATGTTTAAAATAAACGTGAACAAATATTGGCAAAGAAGGTAGTAATAGGAATCCCCAAACATTGCTGGTGGGAATGTAAAATGGTACAACCACTAACAAGTGCGTGTGTGGGCTGGCTGGGGGGGGGGGGGGGAAGAACCTGTGACAGAGAAATTCTACTCATAGGCATTCACCCCCAGAGACATAAAAACATGTCCACAAAATAAATGATACACAAAGGTTTATATAATCTGTATTTAAACTGTCTCATTTGTACTGGTGGGAATTTATGGCGGTGACTGAGTGACATCACAGAGAGGTTAATGCCACTGAAATATATTTTTTTGAAAGAAGACTTAGTCCTTACATTTCCCAAGAGAAGGGGGCATACCATGCCACACAGTGCCACGTGGGGAGGCAGCAGTTTTAGAAACGAAGCAGAAGTAGGAACAAGAGGAAGGCACAGGCCACAACTTTTGTTGGCAAAAGGCAAGAGTGGGCCAAATAAGCAGCTTAGAAAGGGCTAGTTAGAATGACCATGGAGGACTCTGGGGCACAGAAGCTCTGCCTAGTTGTGTGGTACATGGTTCTGAACTGATTTAGGGCAGGGGAAATCCTGGCTTAGTATGTGGGACATAGATGAAGGAGATAATTCAGAGCATGAGCTATGCCACAGAGCCAAATGACTTTGGCCAGTAGTTTGATCCTGTAATCAATGGAGGCCAAATAGACAAACAGACAATCTAAGAAGACAAAGAATAATAGTCCAAGACTGCAAAACAAATCAAATGTCCTTCAGTAGACAAATGAATACACAATTTGTGGTATGTCCCTATAATTGAGTGCTTCATTAACCATTGAAAAAAATACTGCTAGATGCAATATCACCTAAATAAATCTGAAAAAAATATGATGTGGAACAAAATAACCAGACTTTAAATTTATATTGACTTTCCATGCTTATGAAAATCATTTTCCAGTTATAGGAAGTCTGAGAACAGGCAGAATTCTATTGTAATAGGAAATAAAACAAGTTCCTATCTTGGGAACTGGGGAGGGGGTGTGTATGGAATTGCCTAGAAATGGCTATAAGGAAAATTTCTGGGGGAGTACATATGACCAACATCTTGCTATGAGTGCCTTTTTGTAGCTACCTGGATGTATTCAATTGCCAACAGGCATCAAACTGAACACATAAGATCTGTGCATTTAGTTGTCTATTATGTCTACTTCAATTAAAAATAAAATATGTTAGAGAAGGTTATACATCTGAAGCACAGAATCGCTTTGTCTATTTTTACTGCTGACTTTTCACATTCATCCTTTATTTAGAGTCCAGTAAGAAACAGTTAATTACAATTGTTTTAATCACAGGCTTTGCAGACAGTCCTAGTTTCCACTTCTGGCTCTTATGCCTGGTTTTTATCCCAAAGTCTGTGTGACTTTTTTACCAAGGTAGTCATCTTTTCTAAGCCTCAGCTTTTTCACCTGAAAAAAAATGGGGAAATAGTACTTACTTCTTACCTAAATAGTCTGGCAATATCACAATATAGTGAGCCACATACTGATAATAGTCAGTAATCACTACAACAAACATTTCTCTAGGTTGAACAAGTATATATCATATGCATTGTCCTCAAGTGTATTTTCTATATCATGATGAATTTTGTATTTTATTTCTTACAATAAATGTGACATCTCATATAGGTGTTGAGATTCAAATGGGATAAAATAGAGGAAAATGTCATGTTCGTTATAATCTTTTTTCTCAAAAGGTATGAACTGAGGCATTATATCACCAATGTGCTCTGAAAGTATTATTACATATGATCCTTATAGGATGCCTATGAAATGGATATTATTATTCTCATATGACAGCTGAGGAAACCAAAGCTTAGAGATATGCCATGCTCAAAGAATGACAAGTGGATAAATGGCAGAGCCCAGACTTCAACCTTATCATTAAGAATGCTGGTTCTGGGGCGCCTGGGTGGCGCAGTCGGTTAAGCATCTGACTTCAGCCAGGTCACGATCTCGCGGTCTGTGAGTTCGAGCCCCGCGTCGGGCTCTGGGCTGATGGCTCAGAGCCTGGAGCCTGTTTCCAATTCTGTGTCTCCCTCTCTCTCTGCCCCTCCCCCGTTCATGCTCTGTCTCTCTCTGTCCCAAAAATAAATAAACGTTGAAAAAAAAAATTTAAAAAAAAAAAGAATGCTGGTTCTTGGGGCGCCTGGGTGGCGCAGTCAGTTGAGCATCCGACTTCAGCCAGGTCACGATCTCGCGGTCCGTGAGTTTGAGCCCTGCGTCGGGCTCTGGGCTGATGGCTCAGAGCCTGGAGCCTGTTTCCGATTCTGTGTTTCCCTCTCTCTCTGCCCCTCCCCCGTTCATGCTCTGTCTCTCTCTGTCCCCAAAATAAATAAACGTTGAAAAAAAAAATTAAAAAAAAAAAGAATGCTGGTTCTTTCCATCTTTCCATCCTGACAGCCTCAGCAAATTGGCTCATCCTCTCATGACTACAAGATGGTTGTCTTCCATCAGGAGTTACATATTTACACAGAATCTAAAATCCAGAAGGAAGAAAGAGGGAACTTCTTTGTCCCTTTTTAATCCAACCAGTCCAGTAATGAACACAAGGATTGTTTCCATCTTTTTATCATCTTTTAAAGGAAAAAAAAAGTAGGAAGTAGCGTATCTAGCTTTAATAAATTAGTATAGGTGTGATTTTCATATGCATGGAAAGTCATTAGACGTAGTGATTTTGATGGGTCAGTTATGTACCAGTTATAAGTGAGGTCTATGCAAATGAATCCAAGATACAATGACAGGGAGAATCAAAAATTAAGCTGTAAACTCCATAGTGCTTTCATATACGATCAATATATAACTTTGAATATCTAATTCCTATTACTTTAATGTTAAGGAATAACGGTTCATAAATCCAAAGTCTATGGATTTTCTGTAAAACAACTGTGGGAATTAAGTCCTTGCAAACTACAGAATTAATCATTTACTGACATTTCTGGATTTAAATTGCATTAGATTTTTTAATTTTGAAGTCAGGTTTTAGACAAGTAAAACAATACAAAAAATTGACCATCTTTTCTACTAGAATAAACTGAAATAAAAGTTATATTTATATTTGACTCAAAATCTCTTATGGTGTAATACTGTCCTTTTTGTAGGTCATACTAAAAAAAACCACACGATAACTTGATCATTAAATATTAAGTATATATGCATTTTAAGGCGTACTATAAAATTAAAACATACTTAACTCTGAAAAATCATTATTATCTACCATCTTGAAATACTAAATGGCTGTCTTAACAGAATCTAATGATTTTACTATTTCAAATAAACACAACTAAAAATGTAATTTTAATGTCAGATAAATACAGGGATTAAAAAGGGATCTATTCATGCCCATTTAAGGGTTTCTTAGCTGTCAAAATGAGCTACAGAAGAACAAATGGGAATTGCATTCTATCTTATTTCACCTTTCTGCAGAGGCATAGTATGAAATTCTTTTCTTGTAACTTCCTTGTTAAAATTACAATCTATCAGGTAGAATACCAACCCACTGGGATAATGGTAAAATTACTGTCTTGGCATTCAGACTTCATTTCCTCAAATATTTTGGAAGTTGTGACAAGCTGCTAGATGTCTTCAAACTATAAAGAAAAGCAAAATATCCTCATTTTGGCAGGCACAGGACAAGACAGTAAACAAAGTAGGGTGTGTAGCCTCGGGCAATGATTTCTCTATAGAGATTCCAGATCTTAGAAAACCACTTATCAAAATATTTGTTCCTTTATAGTGATAGAGGAGGTTTCCAACCAAACATGTAATGGATATTTTATCAAGAAAACACATAAAAGCCATTAGTAAAGTGAGAGACGGAAGGGAGAATGCTAAAATACGTATACCCCATTAACTTCCTTTTCTGGATTGACTACCGGAAACACTCCCCTGGATCTCATGAATTAACACCTCTTCTCTGTATTTTAACCTGCATTAACAATGAAGGATATAATGCACAGTTTGAGGCAAAAGGTATGAAGAAAATAGATCACATGACTGCTTGAGAAATATAGTGATGGATCACAGAACTGGCCTGGGGTGTTCAAATCCTTAGTAGAAAGCTGTTTGAGTTACTTCACCTTTTCAACCTCATCTTTCCCAGAAGATCAAAGAAGTTAATAACAGCATCTCCTTCATGGTTTATTTGTGGGATTCCATCAATTCATATACATAAGGTACTTGGAAGGAACATAGCATAATAAAATATACAAGCTAAATAACAATAAAATATTATAAATTAGTGAATGGATAAAGTAATAACTGAAGTTAAGACACTATTTTATTTTATTTTATTTTATTTTTAAATATGAAATTTATTGTCAAATTGGTTTCCATACAACACCCAGTGCTCATCCCAACAGGTGCCCTCCTCAATGCCCATCGCCCACTTTCCCCTCCCTCCCACCCCCCATCAACTCTCAGTTTGTTCTCAGTTTTTTAAGAGTCTCTTGTGTTTTGGCTCCCTCTCTCTCTAACTTTTTTTTTTCCTTCCCCTCCCCCATGATCTTCTGTTAAGTTTCTCAGGATTTACATAAGGTTGAAAACATATGGTATCTCTCTTTCTCTGTATGACTTATTTCACTTAGCATAACACTCTCCAGTTCCATCCATGTTGCTACAAAAGGCCATATTTCATTCTTTCTCATTGCCAAGTAGTATTCCATTGTATATATAAACCAAAAATTCTTTATCCGTTCATCAGTTGATGGACATTTCAGCTCTTCCCATAATTTGGCTATTGTTGTAAGTGCTGCTATTTCAAACCCTACCTGGGACATACCAAAACAAACAAGCAAACAAACAAACCAAAAACCCCAAAACCCAAAGTACAAAAAACAAAAACAAAAAACCCAAAGCTATTACTCCTTTTTTCTCAAGTAATGTTTCTCAAGTAATGTAATGTACATTACATTACAAGTAATGTAATTAGGAAGCTTAGGAGTATCTGCAGTATTGTCTCAGCTTCACCTAGCATCTGTTGCCTTGATTTTACTTCGATGAATTGCCCCTCTCAGACAGTCTCATTCCAAATAATTCAGGTGGGATATTTCCTACTTATCTTTCTTCTTTCAAAGATCCAAGGATAAGCACATGGCCCATACCGGACCAAAATAAATCAGTTTCAGAACTTGGTACCCATTAGTAAGAAAATGATTGCTTCTTCCATGCAGGAATTAAAAAGCATTAAAAACATAAGAATAGACTCAGGAAAAGCTAGGGGTGGGGCATGGAGACAGTGTAGACGGATAATAATGACACAAAGGAAATCCAACTGAGTTCAACATCAGGGCTTATCTGTTCACAAATACCATGGTTTTCCTTTCTTCTCAGGTACAGAGGGGGACTTCACCCCCCCCCCCCCGATTATGGACATGGCCATCTGACTGGTTTTGGTCAATGAGATATGAACAGAAGTGACTCGTATCTCCTCCAGGCAGAAGCTTGAAGACAACGGCATAATTTGCCATGCTCCTTTTTCCGTATCATTTACAAAAGAGAGGAACATGTCACAACTGTGCTTTTGTCAACCTGGGCCCCTGAGTAACTCCAATGAACATATTCCACCTGCCACTTACACAGGATATGTAGCATGAACAGGAAATATGCTTTAATTGTATTAAACTATAGTGATTTTGAGGAGTTGGCCTGTCTGACAGATACATGAGCCAAAAGAGAAGGAAAGAGGGAAATACAGGCAGAGAGCTAGCCAATGACTATCACTAAATCCTGGATCTCACTCTGCCTAGTAGCATCTGTCCTGGACTTTTCGATATAGAGCACAAATGCATTTAGAGGGAGCCAAGGATAGAGGCTTGAGTGAGTCTGAGATGGGTATCTGACATTTGCAAGCCAAACTCGGCCTTCTAATACATGGAGAAGCTATATGTGTGTGTAGAAAATAAACATATACAACTATAATACAGATGCTAAATTACCATGGGATGCTTTTAATCAGGTGAGGGATCACAGTGTAAGTTTTAGGCATAGACTTGATTCTCAGAAGCAAACAGATGAGAGCACAGACTTTCCCTAGGAGGAGAAGGGCACACAGGGGTAAAAGCGATAGCACAAAGGTAGTGATAACTACAGGACTTAGAGCAGTGGATTTTGGAGCGATTACTTGTCCTACTATGTAGACACTTTGGGAAACATTTGGGGGCATTTTAATTTGCTCATTAGAGAGAACCAGGGTCTTTAGAGGGCAGAGGATATGGAGGCTAGATGTCCTGCAAAGCGATCCCCATGTGGCTTTCAAACAAGAAGAGAAAAACCTATTCATCAGTATCCAAGCTTCAAAAGAGTTGTTTGTGCAGTCTTAATACAGAAGAATGCAACTCCTACACAAATTAAAGAAAAACTGAATTTGAATTGTTCAGATGTCACCCAAAGCTGTCCCACACATCAGAAAATCACATCACCAGTGGCATCACCCCTAACAGGAATCTGGTCGACAACCTGACTCACTGATGACTGGTCTGCAACTGGAGCCACAATGTTCACATTGATTCTATGAATATATTCACATATACACACTTAGCTCTCATTTTAAATATTAAAGAAAAGTGACTGTAACATTTAGTTGACTAATGTCTTGTTTCTCTTCAATCCAAGCTTAATTACTACAGGTGTACAGGCAAGAGCAGGTAACCACATCATATCTCTAGGATGGTCCCAGGCAAGCATTTATTTGTAGATTAAAACAACAGATTATATTATGACTTGATTTTCTTATATTCCTCCTTTTATTACACTTAGGGCCTCAGGTTGGCTCTTCTGAAATCATGTAATTCTGTTGTATTACCTATGAATTTCACATCAGTGTATCAACTAATATTGCGAAATATTAGTTACACCCAAGCTGTCTGAGAACCACTGACTGAAAGAATCATACTATTGTCAAAATGTAGAAACCCTTGAATGCCAGGTTAAGAGCTGTTGTTTGCTTTGCTTTGTTTGTTTGTTTTTACATCTTTGCACAAACAGCAAGAAGGTATTATAGTTATGCAATGATCACGTGATGTAGAGATGGTGGTCATTCAAAGATAATGAATATGGTACCATGTGGGGTGATCGAAGAGAAAACAGGGAGGCAGCAGGTGTGGTAGTGGTGGTGTGATAAAGACCTGAACTGGGGGAAGAGCTGGGCACATGCATCTGAGAAACAATGCAAAGAAGACTCCAGCATGATAGATAAGTGATGGCGTTTGGGAGGTGAGGGAAGAATCAATGGTCACTCAAAGGGATCTGGTTTCCCTGATAGGGAAGATAGATGGTCCTGAGACAGAAATAGGGAACTTTGAGAGAAGAAGCCACATCTGGGGAGAAAGAGGAGTTCAAGTTCAGACACATTCCAGTTTAGATCACCAGCAAGACATTCAGATGAAAATGGTGGACAGCAATATGGCACTATTTGGGATTCAGCACAGGAAAAATCCAAGGCTGACAATAGCAATCGAGACAGGAGTTAAGACTTACAGAGAAGATGCACTCTCTGATGGGAGAAAGAGGGGAAACAGAAAAGGCAGTGTAGAGCTGAAGCTCAGGAAACATCTACAATTGAGTAAGGGGAGAAGGATAAAAGTCCATCAGAGCAGCGCTTGGAGACCCAAAAGTTCAGCGGTAGGAAAGTCGAAACAGGTAACGTGCGGGTGAGGAGAAGTAGTGAACAGCACTGAGAGCTTAAAAAAAACAAGGACAGAGACACAACCACTGGCCTTGCCAGAAGTAAGATGATTGTGATACCAGGAATGCCACTTCCATAGCGGTGAGAGCAGAAGGCAGACAGGAAAGCAATGAAAACTGAGAGGAGCACGTGCAGGTCGCCTGTTCTAGAAGCTCAGTGGTGTAAGGGAGGGCAACAGGAAGAAACCTCAAGTACTGTTTACTGATTTCCATTTAGACTGTGAAAAGATACACTGATTCACACAGACAGGGATTTTCCTCTGGAATTGAGAATCAGGGGAAAACACATCTACTCCAAAATGTTACTGGGCAAAGAGAAAACCAAAATGAAACTTACATTATACACACACACACACACACACACACAACACACACACACTCATTATACATATATTATGTTATGTTATGTTACATTATAGATATATATTATATATGTATAATGTATATGTATACATATATACTTATATTATATACACACATACATATATATATATATATATATATATATATACATCCATCCATCGACTGTATCTGATGATTCTTACTTTAAAACGTTAACGTGGGGTGCCTGGGTGGCGCAGTCTGTTAAGCGTCCGACTTCAGCCAGGTCACGATCTCGCGGTCCGGGAGTTCGAGCCCCGCGTCAGGCTCTGGGCTGATGGCTCAGAGCTTGGAGCCTGTTTCCGATTCTGTGTCTCCCTCTCTCTCTGCCCCTCCCCCGTTCATGCTCTGTCTCTCTCTGTCCCAAAAATAAATAAACGTTGAAAAAAAAAAAAAGTTAACGTAACACAAATGTTTTCTCTAAGTCTTCAGCCTTCAGGATGTGGCCATCCTAAACGGCTTGGCTATGAGACATCTGGGTCTTGTTTTACTGAATGAAAATGAGTGCAAAAGAGCAGGTTCTTACTAGGATGTTCCATCACAGCAAATAACTGTGGGTCACATCCAACTGAAGACTGACCTCCAGTATTCTTAATAAACTTGTTTTTTAAGGAGCGTAAAGCACAACTCTGGAGTTATATTTCTCACAGATCCTAAGTTCTCTCTAGAAAATCTCTTTTTTGGTAAGGTTGCCAAAAAAGTATGTGGAATTTTATGAATCGATGATTGTTACCTTTAATTACTTCATAAAACTAGCAACAATTGAGTGGCTACTATGTTTTAGGCACAAATATAGCTTTAAAATAGGGGCCCCTGGGTGGCTCAGTCTGTTGGACATCTGACTTAATTTCCACTCAGGTCATAAACCCAGGATCATGGGATCAAGTTCTATGTGAGGGAGGCTCTGTGCTGAGTGTGGAGCCTGCCTAAGACCCTCTCTGGACACGTGCTCTCTCTCTCTCTCTCTCTCTCTCTCTCTCTCTCTCTCTTTCAATCCCTCTGCCACTCTCCCCTGTTCTCTCTTTCTATAAAATAAAAAATAAATAAAATAAAATAAACTTAGCTTCCTAAAATGTAAATGAATAAGCAAACTGGCTCAATATCTTAATACATATTATTAGGTGTAGGGTTTTTGGTTTTGATTTTTTATTTTTTTAGATGTCACAAATTCTGACCAGAAAACTAACTGAGAGTTTTATAGTCTGGCAAATTTGTTTTCACTTAGAACAATTTATGACAATAAGTCTAAAATGCATTGTGGCTAATTAATGGCTTGGGGGGGGGGGTTGATATACATAATACATTAGCTTTCTGATGGTTTCACCTCAGATCCTGCTGAGTCATCTCCTCTAAAATTTCAAAACATGTAAGTGGTTGAAAGAATAGAAATTCCATTTTCTCTTCTCTTTCATAACAACTTACGGTACAAAGGTGATTTGCTACTGAACATCAAAGAACAAGGAATAGACATGGAAGATTGAAGGGACATCATCACATGTGACTTTAAATGTCCAAAACATACTAGTCTAGAATTCCTAATGATGTTATAAAGTCTAAGTGTTCACAGGAAGGGAAAAATTTTTCATTAATGCTAATAAATTCTGGTATTCTTATTTGAGAAGAATAACAACTACCAAAAAGTGAGTGTCTCTATGCCAGCAATGGTTTGTTTTTCAATCTGACAAATTGACTTTACAGATAAGGAAAATGAAGCTCACTCAGTTTAACTTTCCAAGACACTCTCTCTCTATCTGTATCTGTATCTATGTCTACATCTATATCTATATCATCTACATACATTATACATATATCTTAGTGAGGGGATAAAAACCTCACCTTTACCCTGTTCACTGGTTGGAATTGTTGTAAGAATAGGATCGATATTAGCTGCTATTTGTATTATTTTAGCATCTGCTAAGAGGAAGCCCACCTTGACAGTAAGAGGTACATCACTGACTTAAAAGGTCTGTAGAAAAGAAATATCAAATATGTATTCCATTACCTACCCAACACCAAGCCACAGCACAGTGGTGTAACCAGAGATACCTGGCACAGAGTGGCCATTCCTTCTCTAGAGGTGGAGGAGGAGACGTGGCACTTTCAATGGTAGACACAGAGGGATAAAAGACATAGGGAACATGGGAGAGAAGAAATTAGAGCCCAAAGGGAATGTTCCATCCTCCTACCTACATGCTCAGTGAAAGACGAACACGAGATGAGAGGTACAGGCAGACTCTCAACAGGCTGTACGCAGCAGGTCTGTTGTAACTTGCTAGTGCACCTGCTGTGACAGGGCCAGACTACAGGGCTGTCTGCTAGTACACAATTCCACCAGTCTTGCCCTTATAGTAAACACACTGTGCCACTGTTACATATTCCAAACAGTATTTCCTACCTGAGAAAAGTACTGAACAATGTATACAGAAACAAAATAAAGAAACAAAAACACAATGTGTTACCAACACTGAAATCAATGGATCCCATTCCCTGAGCAACTCAGTTCATATAAAATAAGAGTCCGATTGACTTGAGCACCTTGGATCCTGCCGGTTGGAAATGGTATAATTCCGTCATCAGGGGACACTACTGTTTAAGAGGCAAAGTTCCAATGTCTTCAACATGGCATCAATATGTGCCAGCATACTGATGAGAACAGCAAATGACCTGGGGTTAATCCTTTTGTCTTCAAGGGAAGTATAACCAAGTAGCCCCTGGAATTCAGGTCCTCCCCATTCTCCTAACCATACTGCCAGGAGAAGTGAGGCAATTTAAACACTCCATCCATTCATTTGACCAGAATTCTAGGGCAGCCAAGTAATGAGAGGAAGAGGGCTCCATTCACTCAGACAGTTCAAAGGACTGACATCAGGGATTGGTCAATGTACATTGATTGCACACAAGGTTGTCTAAATCACTTATTCTAGGTATGGTCCTGAACCAGAAAACCACACTTTACAACCATTTCAGTAAGCATTTATCATTATCCTTAGAACAATGATTTCATTAGATATATAAATCCCTCCAAATGATTTAATACTGTATGTGAAAATTCTCTACGCTCTAAGCAAAACTCTTTCTAGAATGATATTGCATCAAGCAGATGATTATTTTTTTAATGAATAAGGAGTAACCCAGACTTTGTTCCTCCTAGCTACTGAGCTGTGGCTTTGTGAAATGGAATTTACAATCACTAAAGAGAAAACAGCCCCAAATCCCACAACTCCTTTCGCTTAATTATTCATGACATTGATCAGCACACTTATTTTTAAAAACAGATAAAGTTACAGCAGCACTCATAGAGAAAGAAAACTTCTTGCTATCTGGTACCACTGAGGACTGTGGAGTTTCTTTTTTGGGGATTTGTACTCTGCATATGTACACTTTAAAAGCAGCCAAATAGCACGAGTACATATTAAAACAAGCTTACAATATTAAATGCCATCTTCTGCAGGTGACACTTTTCATCCTAATTTTACTCACCAAGATTAAATTCTGCTTATTTTTCTTAATCACAAAAGTTAGATAACTCTAGCAATCCTAAAAAATAATAAAATACTAAAAAACAAACTTTCTACTCCCCATACCAACTAAGGGTGTCTTGGAAACTTCCAGAAGAAATTTTAGAACATACATAGGTAGTTTCCTTGAAGTGGGAGGTGTCTGTAAAGATGGGAGCCAACAATTCCTCTTAATGAGGTCCACGCTGCCTCTCCCATCATTAGGTAAAGCCTGTTTCCCCTTCTCTTGTTTCTGGAGTGGCTTTGCGACATGCTTTACCCAACAGAATGTAGTAGAGGTAATGTTCCGCCAGTCTCAGGCATAGACCTATGAGGGCCTTACAGCCTCCACTTTCACTCTTTTGAAATATGAAAGAAAAGCAAGTCCGGATTACTGAAATGATTATGACATAAGACAGGGCAACCCATCCTGGTCCTACTATTTCCAGGTACCCCAAAGAGGCAGCAGACTTGTAAATGAAAGCATCTTGGATCCTCCAGGTCTAGGCAAGCCACCCCAGCCAACACCACATGGCTCCAAGAAAAGATGTGCTGTTTCTGAAACGCCCTGTTAGAATTTCCAACGCACTCAAACAGAACTATAAACAAAGACTGTTTTAAACAACTAAATTTTGGAGTGGTGTTACCCAGCAATAAATAACCAACAGATTTATAATTGAATTCAGTACAGTGTGATTCCCAGAGTTGTACTCCTTCCTTCGTATAGCAAGCAACTCATATTAATTCTACAAATGAATCAATCCACAAATACTTCCTGAGGCATTACCTAAGTGTAAGGCACATAGATAAAATTAATACTACTAATACCAAGTGTTTAATGGGAGCTTAAGTATGATTATTCATTCATTAAATATGTAGGGAATGCTTACAAAGACGCAGGTAATGTGCCAGGCACAGGTGGCAACACTTAGAGAAATTTCACAATTGAGAGGAGTCTCCAGGAAAATAAAAGACAATTATAATAGAGTATAACGGCTATCGTAACAAAGGGTTAAATTCTAGGTGTGGAGATTTTAAAAAAATCTAGAAATAACTATGTTGAGGCAACATGATGCATATCATAAGAAAAGTGGCTGAATTGCTCATTTGTTGTAAGCATTAAATGGAGTGGTTAGCATAGCACTTAGCACATAATTAATCCACATAAAATGGTACTGAGAAAATCTAAGCTATACAAAGAGTTACAAGAATTCAAACAGGGAAAGATCATGAGTGGTTTGAAGGCTATTTGTGGTCTTTATCTAATTGGTTCATTATCTTTGAGAGCCTACTTGCTGCCAGACACTGGGGTACAGAGGTAGTCAAGAAAGGTAGGTTTCCTGCCCTCATACTACCCAATCTGGAAAACATACAGTAATAAGGATGATGACAGATACGGAAAAGTAAAGCAGAAACTGTCATCTGTTCAGGAAGTGTCACTTACTTTGCGACTTGTAAGATGAGCAGGAGTCAGCCAGGCAAAGGCTGCTGGGTAAGTGCACATGTATGAATGCGTGTGTGTGGTGGGGTGGAAGGAATGGGGGTTATGGGGAGGTGTACACACTCAGAGGTCACACCACATGCAAAGACTCACCCAAGAAACTGAAGAGATCCCTCACTGCTAGAATCAGAGAACAGAGCTTGGAGTTCCCTATGACAAGGCCAGGAGGGCAACAGAGCTAAAATCATTGAGGCCCTGTAAGCCCTGTCAAATAATCTGAACTTTACCCTAAAACCAACCGAAATTCTTTAAGGCCTGAAAGAGGGTTTCATATTACATTTCATATCATACACTGGCTGCAGAATGGAAATAGGTTCAAAAGAATCATGAATGGATAGCAAATGCAGGAAACCAGACTGGATGCTTTTTTACTAATTAAGGAGAATGATGATAGTGGTTTAACTGAAGATACTGGAACTAAAGGTAGAGAGAACTGAGCAATGTCAGTGCAGATTTCAGAAGTAGTAAAGACAAGGATTGCATGGTATTCAATATGGGCTGCAAGAGAAGAGATCAAAAATACATCCCAAGTTTACAGTTTGAGCAACTGGTGTGATGCTGATATTGTTTTCCAGTGGTGGGAGAAGGTAGAGAACACTGGTACCAACAAAACGCTGGCAAGGATGTTCATGAAATCAGTTCTTTTAGTAAAAAAATTTTTTTAACGTTTATTTATTTTTGAGACAGAGAGAGACAGAGCATGAACGGGGGAGGGTCAGAGAGAGAGGGAGACACCGAATCTGAAACAGACTCCAGGCTCCGAGGGGTCAGCACAGAGCCCGACGCGGGGCTCCAACTCACGGACCGCGAGATCGTGACCTGAGCCGAAGTCGGCCGCTTAACCGACTGAGCCACCCAGGCACCCCATCATGAAGTCAGTTCTATAAGTGTTGGCGCTGAAAGGCTTTGAGAGACCCAGGTAGGAGTGGTTTACTCATCAGCATAGCCCAGGTTATGCTGCAGTAACCAACAATGTGAAAACTCCATGGCTGGTGACAATGAAGTGTATCTTGTGCCCATGTCTGATGTCAACTGCTGGTCAACACAGGGTTCTCTTCATGGCAGCCACTCAGGTCCAGACTCCAGGAAACTCCGTTTCAACATGGGTTTTCAGGGCCTCAGAAACAGATGAGAACACAAGGAACTATGTACTGGCTCTGAAAGCCCCTGTAGGAAGTGACTAAACATGAAGGGTTCACATTTCATTGGCCAAAGCTTGATAACAATCAAGCCTTGATAATGATGTCATCATCAATGGCATGGGAAAGAAACACCCTTCTCCAGGAAAGGATGAATGAATGATTCTCAACAGTTTCTGTACAGCAATAAAGCAAATTTACACCTTTGGATAAAGCTAACTAGAGCTAATGAGAGACAAAAGAAGTTAAGTTGAACTTGAAAAAAGATGGGTATGATTTTGACAGAAGTAAAGGTAATCATTAAGAGGATTCCAGGTATTAATGTGGAGCAGTGGTAAGGAAATCACCTATGATAGATAGTTTTTGTCAGTTTCTGTGTTCCTCTCTTTATATTAAGGAGGAAAAGAGGGAAAAAAATAAATGATTTCATATGAGGGAAAAGGAAAATGAGACAACCAAAGGCTCCATGGCATAAAAAGAGCTGATGAGGGCCAGCTTTGGAAATAGGGGAAGAGGGAGAGTTAAGCTAATAGGGAAGCAGAAAAAGATCCTGAAAAGTGAACTCAATCTCAGTCCTAGAGATGAGAGCCTACATAGAGACAGAAAAGTGAGTCCACCTGGGGTCTGAGATGAGTAAAAAAGTTCACTCACAATCATTATGGAGGATAAGGCAATAGTTCCCATTTCCAGTTACATAAACTTTTCTTGTAAGTGGAGGCTGTTCCAGAGTGAAAAATGTACTACTTGCAGACATGGGAAATATGAATTCCACTTCTGGTTAGGTCATTAACCTGTACTTGACCTGAGGCATTCTATGAATCTTTTTGGCCTCATTGGCAAAACGTGTTTTAAGATGCTATGCTTTCTAAAAATTTTTGGACAAAAAAAAAAGCTCTTTACAGAGATGTTTATCTATTCCCAGTCTCCCCAGTCTCCTATAGCTTTAGATTTATAACAGGGCATGGCCTCAGATCTGCCTCTGTGCCCTAAGAGTATCCTGCACTCAGCCCAAATCATGGTTTTCCATATCACGACTTACAACTCACCAGGTACAACTCTCAACTACAACAAGCATGGACATGACTCACTGGTTCCAAAACTGGTCAGTCCAATGTTTATCAAGCAGACAGACTGTGCTTTTACTTTTGACCCTTGAGGATTCAGCTCAGTCCTAGATTAATATAAAGCCTTCCCTAATCGTTCTTGATAGTTCTACCAGTTACCTCTCATTCTTCTCAGTTCTCATCATACACCATACCTCCACTATTCTATGAATACATATAAAATGTATGTAATGAATAATACAGACATCAATAGTAAAAGTGCTACAAGCAACAAGTAGGAGAACTATGGGTTGTCTTAAGGGTCTCACCTTACCTCGCATATTTATTACAACAAATCTATATGGTAGGACCAATATTCCAACTTTACAGATGAAGAAACTGAGGCTTAGGAGAATCAATTAATGTGCCCAAGGTCACAAACCATTAAGTGGCAGACAGAGTTTGCCTGGATTGAGAAGCATACACAAACCACTGGGCAGAACTTCCTATTAGTATTCATTAGATTTCCAAGTACATATGGGTTCTTCTGATTGGGCTGTACATGCTCTGAGAACTTTTCATTGTCTTTTCCACCTCTGAGTATTACTGAGCTTCACACAGGACTCCTTCACTTAGGCAGCAATTAGAGAGTTATAATTCATTCATAAGCAATAAAATGACATTTTACATTTCCCGTTTTTTAATTTGAAATGCAACTAAAATCTAGAGGGCATTTACAACGCTTAATGGATAGGAGATGAGGTTTGGTGCTATAGCAGATTGCATTATTGGCGTCAACTCTTCACCTTTCCTGTATCTATGCCCTTGGCCATGTGACTTTGCAATAGCTGCCATTAAATGGACAGAGGACAGTTCCGTACCCTTGGCTTTGAGTTTGGCCATGTTTCTCATTATGGCCAACAGAAGATAGCATAAGTGATAATAATCCGTGAGTGACCAAGATCTCTTATGATTCCATCTGTCCTTTTGCACCTATGCAATTGGCATGAGAATAGTTTCTACCAAAGGATTTCTCCTTCAGCCTGTGCCTCAGAATAAGATGCTGAATTATCTGAGCCATTCAGATGTGAAGCCTGAGCAGAGAAACCCAGCTTGCCCAAGCCAAGCTCTGCCAACTCCTAGCTGACCCATAAAAACATAAGCAAGACCAACTGAGTTCAGGAGAGCTACCCCAGTCTCTCACAAAAGTGAGAGCTATATAAATTTCTCTTATTTTAGGTTACTGAAGTTTTCTGGTTAGTTTCTGTAGAGGATTATTGCACTTAATAGCTAATTCATATAAGTGAACTGCATTCTGATTCACAAATATTCCTTCCTCACCCCTAGATCTATACGCGAAATATGTTTCTGCCCCTCACCTGGGGCATGTAGTTTGTCAATAGTATATCAACCTGTGATTGGACTCAGCAGAAGCTCTAATGTGCTGGGAATAGTTTGGTTCAACGTTTTGCACTTGTGCCAGAAGTGTGGTGACTAAAATAAATCTTAGGTTTTCAGCTTTATTTCATAATTAGATAAGATTTGGGGGTACAGTTCTTGTGGAAGGGTTGAGTATAACTAGTGTACATGAGACTGAAAGTGTATTTTGTGTGTAGAAGACTAAGAGAGACAGATTATGGTGGATTACATTATTATTTGTAAATGCACGTATCCTCTTTCTCCTTTATCAGCTCTACTATGACTGCTGGCCAAAAAAAAGTGTGGGAAAAAAAACCCAAAAAACCTGACATATGACCAGTCCTAGGCAAAGTTTTAAAAGCAACTTCACAGTTCAAGTAAGCCTCTTGGGTTTCTGCCTTCTGCTGTGAGAATGTGTACCAGATAAGGGCCTTTCTTAACCTGGGTTCCCCAGAAACAAAATCTGAGATGAGAAGGGTCTACTGAAGAATGCTCTCGAAAGAAAAGAATGCTCTCAAAAGAAAAGTATAAAAAAAAAGCATGATGAGGCAAAGGAGGATCCTGAAATTTAAAGTACTGTACATGAGGCCTCTGTTGATCCTCAGGGGCTTTCTGGAGCTGGTATAGGCTTCAGAATTGTCCTAAATTAAAGCAAAGGGATCAGGTTTTTGTACCCAGGCAGCGGCCTCTCATTGGCATGGACACCACCTAAGAGGAAGCATAACCTTGCCTGAGACAGTTCCTTCTGCAAAGGGAAGTTCCCCAGTGAGGGATGAACCTGTGAGCTATTAGCAGCCTATCTACCAAGCAGACATGGGTAGGTGTCTAAAGCCCTACGCTGGTAGACCTGGATGGAATGCCATGCTATACACTGTGTGGCTGTACTTCTGCCCGGAGCCCAAAATGAAAAGCCACATGGAGCAGGGACATAGTCAATCCACAGCATGGAAGAGAACCATGCTGACCCAACTCTGACCCACAGCTTTTCAGGCAGGTGAATAATATCTGTCCTCCGAAGCCTAAGAAATTTTTGGATTATTTCTTACCAAAGAAAAGTTGATGGATATACTTATAAAACAACAAAAAGAAATCAGACTTCACATTTTAAAAATATGTACTTACATTTTTTGATAGAGAAAAAGTGTCATATATGCACATGTGCAAGTGGGGCAGAGAGAGAGTGAGAGAGAGAATCTTAAGCAGGCTCAATGCTTGGCATGAAGCCCAAGACAGGGCTTGATCTCACAACCTTGAGATCATGACCTGAGCCAAAGTCAAGGGTCTGTACAAGCTTCACTAAATAAGCCACCTAGAAGCCCCTTTACTTACATTTTTTAAACGTGCTTTTTAAAATTATGAACATGTATTTGTGTGTGCTGCTACTGCATAAACTACCCTAATACTTAATAACCTAAACATAACTTATTTCCTGATGATTCTGAATTTGACCTGAGTTCAGCTTTGTGGTTTGTTTGCTAATTTTGCCTGATGTCATTCATGTAAGTCAATCATCCAGTGGCTTAACTGGGACTGATGGTCTTGTGTGACTCACTACCAATTCTGGCCATTAGCTAATATTGGCTGTAGGCTCTGTCTTTAGGTGGTCTCTCATCTCTAAAAGGCAAACCTGGACATCTTTACGTGGAGGTTTCAAGGCAGTAAGAGAACAAGAACATAAGCCCCCATCACCCTAAGGCTTAGGCTCAAAATTCCCAATAACACCACTTTGGCTACATTTTTTTTATTGCTCAAATTCAAAAGGCCAGCCCAGATTCAAGGGGAAGGGAAACTGATTTATTTGCTTGAAGACAGGAGCAAGTACGCAAAGTGCCAAGAAAGGTATGGTTGCAGCCAGCTTTGCAGTCTCCCAAGGGGCTGATGTGCGCTTTTTCTTTTTCTACCAATATTTTTCTCTGAAGACTGAGTTTGATCACGTTTATAGCCACCTTCCTTGCCCCTGTAAAGAACCCTCCAAATAGATGTAATCTTTTCAATTAGACAGTTGAAAACATTTACCCACTAGGGGTCAGTACTGAAGAGTCAATTCAAAAATAGAACCTGAGAGAAAGGAAGGAAACTAAGAACTCATCTGAGAAAGAGGAGGAGGAAGAAATGGGCTAACTTTACATAACATGGTGTATTAATCTGATATACAATCTAAAATTCCTCCCCTTCATTTGATTTTATTCTCTTCTGGTTAATGCTTAGAAAACATTTGTATTTCTTACCTTCTGAATTTTATAATTTGGTATTAATTCTATTCCTTATTCCAGTCTATGACTTTGGTGGTGTGTGTGTCTATGTCTATATATGTGTGGTCAAAGTGGGGCAGGAACAGGAATAATAAGATATAATCAGATTATTAATAATAAAATGGAAGATAAAAATAATGATTCAGGAGGAAAACCCTGTGACTAATTTCTAGGAAAATGACAGAAGATATTTCCAAGCAAGTCATAATGCAAAACCATTTATAGCAGCAGACAATCATGGCAATATTTGACTAAAAAGAGAAACATCTATATTCCAGAATTTCCCATTATATGAAAATATGCCTTCCACTTACAAGCATCTTCACAGAATATGTGGCTTGTTTCAAATAAAACCCTTCCAAATATATATACACATATATTTCAAATAAAACACTTCCAAATACATATATATATATATACATAGATATATATTTATAGACATTCTTTTGTTCTTTTTAAAAACTAATATTGCCACTAAGTGCTACAGAACCAACTCCATAGGGGTGATCTTTGTTTAATATTGGTGAAATAATCCAGTAAATTAGTACTAAACATAAACATGTATATCTTTCCATTGCACATTAGAACATTGTTTCTAATGGTAAGAGAAAGTGAGAAAGAGAGAAAACCTTTGGCCTGGAAGATTCAAACTTCAAAATTATCCAGCTGACATACACAGGTTTTGGATGGTTTTTCTTAGCAACACAAAAAAGCTTCACTAAGAATAGTTGAAGAATACGACAAATTGCCTAGCATATATAAACGTAAACACTTTTGTAGGCAAAGGGAATGGGCAGTGGTAACAGCAGTGCTGTCTGCTGTAGCACACGCCGGACTTTGGTATAAATGGGCCTTATCTGTATTCCAGAGCCTTCAGAATACTCACTGCAATTGGTAACGATTGGTAATCAGCAACTTTCTGCTGCTTTACATTCACAGAAGCGGCCAGCCCAAGTGAGTAGCAGCCATCAGATTAGATCACTAGCTATATTGTTCGGGTTGATTTTAATTGCCTGAAAAGGGTCATTACCATCTTCTGCAATATGTTAAGTTATTTTAAAGAGTGACTATTTCTATGTAAGAACAAAAATGGACCAGGAGTCTGTTCGTGTTAGAAAGTGTAAGGAAATATTCAGTAAGATCGTGGCCCTGGTGGCATAAAAATCCTGTCCAAATCTGATTACATTGACAAACACACACACTTACCTGCAGAACTCTTTAAAACTCATATGGCAAGTAAACACAGATTCCCAAGCTGATGACCACAGAGAACCACCCAAATGTCACATCCTGCTTTATAAAATGCCAAGACTTCTGTTTCCATGGCAACTTTTACATATAGGCAACTCCAAGGTGAATGAGTTCATGATATTTAAGAGCAACAGGACAAACATTTGCAGGGGAAAAGGTACATCCAAGTGGACTACTTGAAACCTAGAAGCCACTTGCAAAAATATTACATCAGAGTGTGTTTAACACGGGAACTGCAGCTATCAGGGTGTTTGTTCTTTAAATTCAAAGCCTAGCTACACAATTGCATACATGGGGTACAAGTGCACAGAGCTACACACACTCATGTAGTCGGGCTTAAAAGATGCTGATAACTACATAAGGTCTGTTGTCTTGTTAACAGTAGCACACGAATGTCAATTCCCTGGTTTTGATTTTATACTATAGCCAAAGCACAATACCATTGTGGGAGGATGCTGGGTGAAGGACAGACAGACCTCTCTGTACTATTTTTTGAAACTCCCTATGAGTGTAGTTGCTTTAAAATAAAAAGTTTAAAAATATTAGTCACCAGGTCTCATCACCGACAAATAACTCAGAAAATCCTGTAAAGGATCAAGGAATGCCCGTTATTTCAACAGAACAGTTAATGTTTCTAGAAAGATCACTTAGTTGGGAAGCAGTGAGAGAGATATGGAATATCTCTATAAGGATAAGGGGGCTTTCTGTGTGTGTGTTTTTTTAAGTAGGTTTCACACCCAGTGCAGACCCCACTGCGGGGCTTGAACTCATGATCCTGAGATCAAGACCTCAGCTGAGATCAAGAGTTGGATGCTTAATGGACTGGGACACCCAGGTGCCCCAAGGGGGCTTTCTATTGAAGGACAATTGGTAAGACTGTTAAATGCCTACAAGCCTGTCTTCCCCCATTTATAACTATGTAGCTCTTGATAGTTTAGGAAGATGTACTTTTGATTGTTTTGAATCATTTAGTTATTTCTTTCATATTCATTGTTTTACTCTAATAAATAATGGATCTTGAGAATTCCAAAATAACTCCCATTGCACTAAACTAAGACCCTTGCATCAAGGACCAGCCATCAGTACCGACAACCAAAGCTTATGCCCCCTTAGGGCATATGTTTGTCACAGAATTTTTCTAAGTTCAGACCATATCAAGATATTCATCTTTTGTCAATTAATAGTTTGCCACCCCAAAACTGTGCAAAATACAATAAAATATTTAAATTATACACTAAAATTTTTAAGTCCAATAAAAAGAAGCCATAACATAAATAACTACAGTATAACTGCACGTGAATAAAAGAGATCAGCTCATCTTTTTTGATTGTGCAAATAGTCACCAAAACCCTAATATGCCGTGCCGCTCCATGCACAAACTATCAGGAAAGACAGATATTAAACAATTGCACAGTATCAATTGAATTCCAATCCATTATCCCTCTAAAGAAGAAAATTTTAAAACATAGTTGAGAGTGGAAGCCACACCTCCAAACCTAATCTGGAGGACACTAAAGGCTTCCCAGAAACAGTAGGATTAGAATTAAAGAGCATTCCTGGCAAAAATAACAGTGAATTAAGGGTGGACATGAGTTGAGATGTGAATGAGGGGCTTGGAGTTACAGCCAAGGGTACAGGAATCTTGAAGCCAAAAGCAACATCCTGAGTTTTCAAGAAAGTTTTAAAAAGCTCTGTTAAGTTGGAAGTTCAAGGATGGGTGAGAAAAGAGAAGTCTCATGCAGACAGGCTCCATCAGTGGCATTTTCTCTGTAGGCTGTGGGTGTCCAATGATACAAGGTTTCTGGTTCATGGAATAATACAGCAGCATGTGTCAGAAAGACTGGAGAGGGGCGGAAGGTGGTTTCCTGATCTGCTGCATTTAATAAGAACTTTAGGTAAGAACTGCAAAGGCAGTAAAGGGCTTGGAACCTGGCTGGTGGATAATCACACGAATGAATGTTCTTGTATTTTTAATCAGTTGACTGGTTGCAGGGACAAAAGAGGACAGTACTGAAGACCACTTGGTGCCATGTGCCTTGAGGACCACAATGAGAAAAGATGAAAGAAGGTATCACCTTATGCTACAACCAGCTTGGGAGGAAAAATGATGATTCCCATTCTGACACAATGGCTTTTAAGTAGCAGATATCCAAAAGTTCTAAGAGATCTTAGAGCAAGGTGACAGAAAACTCTGTAAAAGTCAGCTGCAGACCTCTGCTGAATATGAACATGACAGACAGGATCTCTGGTCACAGAGGTGCTCCAGCCACATGTTATAAACTCAGCACCCCCAAAAGCATAGTTCCCATGGGTTTATCAAAGTCCATTGTGAGCCACGTCCTGTGACAGAAGCTGCTTTGCAATAGTAAGTAAAACAGATGTGGTGACTGTTCGTAAGATGGTTACAGAATAGTAAACAAGGAATCAGATGAGGAGATAGTTTCAAGTTATGATAAGTGCTTTGGGCGATATGAACAAAAAGAGACAAGCAGAGGGATTAGAGAGCACTCTTTCAATAAATATTTATATTGTGACCAAAGGTGTGATCAGCTGTCAAACTCTATGTGGGGTGTGCATGTGTGTGTGTGTGTGTGTGTGTGTGTGTGTGTGTGTGTGTTTGGGGGTAAAGGATAGAATGGGCTACCAGGCAAAGAGATAAAATAAACTCTAAGATAGGAAGGAGGTCAACAAAACTGCAGACAATGGAGAGAAGCCTATGAAGTTCTTTCTCCCCAAAGCATGGAATGAGATGATGTTGGACGCAGGGGTAGTGTTTAAATCCTACATGGCTTTGTAGATATTTAATAGTTCTGAATGCAATATAAAATCATTTAAGTGCTTTGAGGAGAGGAGTATTAATTTAACTTACATTTAAGAAAAAAATACTGCCCTGACTAGCGTGCAGATAATGATTTGGGGGAGGAAGCAAGTGAGGAGGCAGAGAAACCAGCGCAGTTTTCCCTTGGGAGGAGATAGTGATTTGGAATAAAATAGAATCATGTGAGTGGAGATGGACAGAAGTGGACAAATCTGAGAAATATCACAATTGAAAGGACGCACAAGATCTGAGTTGGACTAAATCCCTAGAATAAGAGTATTTGAAGTATTGTAATGGTCCCAAGCACTCTTTTTTCCCAAAGATAGCATACCGACAGCCTCATTTATCAGCAATATAATCAAAGTGGTTTTTGAATTACAGATTTCATCCCTGAACATTTGAAAGGCAATCAAAGTCAAGCAAGTTAGAAAAACAAATGGGACAAATTTGTTCTCCTGTTTTAGAACACAGAAAATTTACAATCTGAGTTATAAAGGCACCTAAGAGAGGGCTATGGAATTGCTATAACATATATAATCTATTACTCAGAATGCCAATATGTCTGCAATAAGGAATATGCATACTTCCTGAATTATTTTATCCTACTTAATAAAAGAGTCATTTTTTCTCACTTTTTGCAAGGCAGCTTCTTGCACAGTAAAGATTCTACAAATATTTACATTCCAAGTAGCAGAGCTGTTTGAGATGCCATAAAGTTCTGCCAGCACTTCTATTACAAACCCTTATTTCTTGTTTATAACATGTACATAAAAGGGGAGAAATAAAAATGTACCATGGATTGGAACCTGGCATACAAAGTTTCGATTAGGGGGAGGATTGCTCCTGCAGCAAATTTTCAAAAGAAATGTTCCGCTATATTTAGTAGATAAATGGGGGAGTGGTGCTACAAACCAAAAACCACTTAGCATAGTTGATTTGTTCCTGAAATTTTTACACAAATTAGATCTGAGACTGAGATCTGTTACACCTTAATTTCAAAGAAATGTTCTGTCTTCAACTATCCTGTGGCCAGCCCAATGCTCTAATTACTGCCAAACATCTTTGCAAAAAGGATAGTATCTCAGGCAGTGTTATCAAGCATAAGAACTAGTCTACCAGCATTAAGTGACTCATAAATACATTTTAAAACCATAGGAGCACCTCTGAAAAACTCACCTTCAAAGAGACAAACTCCCTAAGATCAAAAGGCTTGAAAGTGAACTGGTGGCAGTAATTGAATCAGAGATGGCAAGCAAACATGGCCAGCATCAATTAATCCTCCTGCCACCTAACTGTCTCCATACTGGGAGTTAACATTATTTTACTGCTAAGACCTTACTAACCAGTGACTAGAAAAACACAGACCACTGAACCAGCCATGTGCATAATATAGTGATATACAGAACTGGCAGCTTTAAAGGGGCAATTATATCTGTATACCATTTCGGCACAAAACATTTCAAGAGCTAATGAGAACTTCAAGTTTCACACTTAAATTACGCAGTAAAAACAAAGAGAGAAGATGCGTACCGAATGTGTGAGGAGTTAGGAACTTATAAAAGAGAAGGACGCTTATTTTGCTAGCAGAGCGAAGAGGCTATTAGTTTGTAATAACTGGGCATATATGAAATGTGACAGTGATAAAATTGAACATAAATCAGCAATGGAAAGGCTACAGCTTGCTGTCCATAGCTAATCTTTGCTCCAAGTGAAATTGCTCAGCACTTTGGTCCTATTAAACGTTCTGCTGCCATTTTAAGGAATAATCAGGCTATCCGGGTGGGTTGTGAAGGATGCTGAAAAGTTGAGAGTTCTCTTGGAGAATGGACTTAATGCCTTCATGTCTTTGTGCTAACATTACTGATATCCAGACATTGAGAAGAACATGGAGGTGAATGTTATTGTCTGAGGCAGCCAGTGCCTGCATCTATTGCCCTACAAATCAATTAGCCACTGTGTCTGTTATACCACCTTCAGACAGGAGGGCCACACATATGCATTTAGCCTCACCATTTACCTAAAACAAAAATGTGTAGCAATTCACTCTAGCTCCCGGGTGGATAGTGATCATTTCGAGGGTCCTCAAACTACATGTTGAATCTCAACTGACTTGAAGCAAACACTCAAAGATCATTAATTTCTGAGCAAATATATTTCCACTGGCAAGGCTGAACCCTATCAGATATCTTCTATGAACCACATTTACCAGAACTTGTCCCATTGCAATCAGTGACTGGCACATACTAGGCACTTTGTAAATGTTGCTCAAATGGATATGAATATTAACCTACAGAACCTCCTCCCTGGTACCACAGCCCACCAAGGGTTAAAACCACAACCTCAGATGTCAGGTAATTGCAGCCAAAGCCATGTTACTGTTAGTAAACACAACTAGCAAAGCAAAAGTAACACATTTGACTTCAGTATTGAGACATAATAGCTCTTCCAAAGGCAATTATTCCTTTCAAACACTGTAGGGCTCTGACTCATTGTTCTGATTAATTCTTGTTTTTTAATCTATTTACAGATCAAGATTCTTTTTCGGCTCGTGTGATATTCATCTCTGTGGGGGTAAACAGAAACCACAGCTTGTAGAGTCCTCCTACTTTATATATATATATATA
Source organism: Prionailurus viverrinus (assembly GCF_022837055.1). NCBI lineage: Eukaryota > Metazoa > Chordata > Mammalia > Carnivora > Felidae > Prionailurus > Prionailurus viverrinus. The sequence goes on from NC_062562.1 coordinate 41,144,014, forward strand.
TATATATATATATATATATATATATATATACACACACACACACACACACACACACACACACACACACACATTCCTGCTTAATCATTTTAAAATTATTTCTGGATTTACCTACTCACCGTATGAGCTGGGGTTTCTGACCTCCCTCCTGAACATCACACATCTCCCCTCCCTGCTCTCCTCTCTGCGTTGCTTTCTCTAGCTCTGTTTTCCTCACATCATGATTTCAGGTGAACAAACTGGCCACCCCCTTCCCAGAGCTGTCTGTCCCCCTCTCTTTGGCTCGGACCAGAAATTGACTCTCTTCACCGTAGCCGGTACCATTTTGTTACTAAATCATTCCTCTGGGCACATCTCCTTGTTGTACATCAATAAGTAAATGCAGTACAGGGAAGGACAGGCGGATTGGAGGGTCGTGCGGGGCTTTGCACAAGCACAGCCCATAAGCTGTTCATTCATTTCAATCAGTCAAAAAATTTTCTAAATGGTGCTGTGTCTTGGGGTACCCAGTTGACACTTCCTGGTTTCCGTTCCTGGTAGTCTGTTAGCCGCTTGGTTAGCTTTGCACGGCTCCTTAGAGAAGAGGAAAGCAGCCAAGACCAGGTCCGAGCTCAGGAAACCTGGACTATAGCCCATTCCAGACAAAACCTGGCAAATACACGCGGCAGAAGATTCTGTCCAAGACTGCAGATTGAAAAGTGGAAAGAAAATGAGGCTTGGAAAACTTGGTCGCTAATCGAAGAATCCTCCGCCCTAGTTTCCCCAGAGCTGGAGGGCAGGGAGAGATTTGTGGCAAAAAGCTGTATCACATTTCCACCCCCTGCACCGCGGACCTAGGATTCATCTTTTAAGTACCCTTGCATTTCACAACTTTTTTTTTTTTTTCCAACTTCACTAGCCAAATCCGCTGAGCTAAGGGCTAGCCAGTGGGACCCACCTCGCATTTCCCCACGCTGGAGGTGGAGATGCAAAGTGTTCCCATCCTGTAAACCAATCCTCGCCCAAGAAGAAAAAAATTATCTCCCAAAGCAAATCTGCTCCGAGACGCATCTTTTATTCTCCACTCGTCGGGGGCACAACCCCGCAAACAAACTAACTTTAGGGCTAGGAGCCTTGGAGCCGGTGCGTAAAGTTTGCCAGGGCAGGTGGCTCACCGTAGTGCCCGGGGCCGGCGCAAGGAGCCGGGACTCTGAGACTTACCTGATTTCTGCAGCGCACTAGGCGCCCGCTCCGCCGGTGCGCCAGCCGCCGTTCTCCGGCGCCTGGGGGGCCGCCGTGCGCGCCCGCGCGAGCCTCCGCCGCAGCTCCCCGGTCCGTGCCGTTCCTGGCCGAGCCTGCGGCGCCTGCCCGCCGCCGCCGCCGCCGCCGCCGCCGCCGCCGCCGCCGCAGCCGCCGCGCGCCAGGCTGCTGTGGCTGCTGCCGGCGCCGAGCAAGGGCTGCCTGCGCCTCCGCCGCCCAGGCTCCGGCTCCAGCGCGGGCACTGGAGGGAGGGGAGAAGGGGCGGGAGAGAGGGGCGGGAAGCGCGGCAGAGCAGCCAACGGGGTCCCGCGCCTAGCGCCGGCGGCGCCCCCCGCGCCCCCGCGCCGGCCAGGAGCCCGCGTCTCCCTGCGCTCTGCCGCGTGCGCCCACGTGCGTCCGGCCTCCGCAGGGCCCTGGGCGGCGGCGCGGGATGGGGCGGCGGTCAGCCTGTCACCGCTTGGTGGCCTCGTGCGCGCACAGCTGGGGCCTGGGGAGCACGGGGTTAAAGGTAGGAATTCCACTTCTAGGAAAGCCTCCTACAGCTGCGCTGCCGAAAGTGCGCAGAGCTTGCCACTGTCCTATTAAGGCGGATAATTATTAAGGCTTCGCTGTGTACCAGGTAGTGGACAGCGCAATTTAAGGGAATTGGTTCACGGCGTCCCCGGAGCGACCCTGAATCTATTATTGTCTCCTGACTTAATGATGAGGAAATTAATTTGCCTAAGGCCTCAATGCGTCAGTTATAAGAATAATCACAATTGTGTTCTGACAAGGGCCCTGTGAGGTGGGTCTTACCTGCATCTGGCTAAGTACATGCAGGCAGTGGTTGGTGAGAGCACCTTGACTTCCGGTGAAAGCCTGCTGGATTCGTAAGCCCTCGCATTGGGGAAACTTCCTTCCAGTGCCCGGGCAAAGGTTGTTCAGCGAGCTTTACTTGTGAGTGATAAACATTTGGGAACAACCTTCCTGTCCGTTATTAACAGAGCGTCTAACTAAAATACAGTGGGATACTTTGGGATATAAATCAACATCTATAGAGAGGGAGGTACATGTATTACTACTGCCATAGAATGACCTTCAAGAGGTCTTGTCAGGAGAAAAGTTAGTTCTGGAAACATAGTTACAGTTTTGGTGCTCATTTGCGCATCTCTGTATGCATATTTATGTGTGCACAGTTTCTAGAAGGATGTCCTAGGATACCGTTTTAACAATGCTCCTTGTGAGTAAAACTGTAATTGGGGCTGAATTTTATAATTCTTTGACATTGTTTTAAAAAGGTATCATAAGTTTACTTTCCCTTTGTGGTACAAAAAAAAAAAAAAAATCTAGTCATGTTTGTTTAATTAGGCCTAACAAATTCCCAGCCCTGTCTCCTCTTCTCTCCCGGTGATTCCTCCTGTCAGGGGACAAAACTCATCATCAAGGGCATTACTCTGGGTGAAAGAGACCTGAGAGGGGGAAATGCCTGTTTAGACTATTTCTCATTCTTGCTCTTTTACCCCCCAAATAAGTAGCCCTGCCTGGTCCCCTGCAATTCAGAATATAATTTGAATTGCTGGGAAAACTCTGGTTAAGGGCAGGGGGAGGGTGGTAAAAAAAAACAAAAGGCAGAGCCCAGGTCTGTAAGGTGTAGGGCAGGGCTCCCTACAATCATCCCCACAGGCAGGGCACTGACTATTCTCGGTGGCAAGAAGAAATTGCGTCAAAGGCTTGAGCGGGACAGGGTTCCCCTCAGAACTACTTCAGCAGTGATTTTCTCTCCCCCCATGAACACACAGTAGGGTCCTGGAATACACTGGGTCACTTTCTCTGATGTTGGCCATTTTTGTCCAACTTCTCACTTTATCGGGAAACTTTTCCTGTTAAGAGTCATGGCTGGATTACAAACAACAGCAACAAAAGGTGGCTTTATTTATGTTTGAAAAGGGGGGAGGCAAGGATAGATACAGCACGCTACTATAAATAAAATAATGTGCTTTTTCCCATCAGAATTAAATTGCAGTAAATTTGGGCTCCTTAAAGTCTCTCTACTTAGGAAAAGAAAAAAAAAATAGAACAGGTATGGAAAGGTTGTTTATGGTCGTTTCAGTTGTTATTGGTTACTGTAAATAATCTTTTTGCTTGCAATCTGGGAACATGTTGGCAACCCCCCCGAGTGTGACAAAATGTTTTATTGAGTAGAACTGGTGTATTCTGGAAGGAACTGAGAAAATTTCACATGCAAATTATGCTGATGCCTGGCACCTAGCAGGTGCAATTACTGCCATGCCCACATCCATCAAAAGGAGTGCTTCTTTTCTTAATATTTTCAAGTTGATGCCTTATAATGCATTTTCCTTCTAATGCATATGTGTATACCCTGTCCGGCGGGAAGGGAAAGAGCATTTTCATCAAGGATGGGGACGTGGCCCCAGGCAGCAAAATGACAGGGGGAAGATGGGAAAGAAGCTTCCGAAATTAGAAATCTAAAGCTGAACCCCTCACCACCCTCTCCAAATAATTAGTCATTTCCAAACTCAGATTACATTCCCTATGCTGGTGAAAACTGATTAGTACTGGAAAGGGATTTAATGGACTTTTTAATCTATGGTTGCAGCAGAAGGGGGGCATCTTAAATTTGGAGGAGTTATGATGAACATTTAGTGTGAGCCACAGTTTCATTGGCAGAACAGGTAAGAGGTGTATAAATATATGTATTTAGAGAGATACGCATCATTTTATTTCCTCTCTTTGCTCAAAATGTAAAGCATAATGTGAGTCAACTGAAAACCTGATATTTACCAAAAGTTGATACACAAGAGCAGGTTTAAATAAAATTCCCATCCAATTTCTGGGCCGGAAGCCCAGGAAATTAAAAAAAAAAAAAAATTAAAGGCACATGTGGGTCTTCTCAGTGTGAATGCCGGATGGAGTTTTTATTGAATTTGGCCTCAACTGATTGTAGCATTATAAGCAATTCTGCAGTTAAGTTTCAGCAGCCATTTAGATGGCAAATCCTTTTTTTAGGGTATTATAACTAAGAATAATAACTTCCTTTTTATATGGCACCTTTTATATCAAAGCACTTTAAAGTGTGCGATCATCTTCCCATTATTAAGATACCCCATCTGTGTTGGAATATAGAAGCCATTTCATGCCACTGACACCACATAACAGTTATTTGTTTGCCTGTTTATTGTGTAGCAAAAGAAAAAGAAGGAAAATATCTGCTAAAGCCACAGCCTGACACTCTCGGGTAAAAGTATACATTGGAATGTAGCCAAGTTACTAAAACATACCTATTTCTATAAAAAGTGGTGTGGAGCCTTTCAGTTTCCATGGGTGGAAAGACAGGTCCTGTGGACATTGACACGTTACTATCACAAAGTTCTTGCTCATGTCCAGATGTAGCAATCGTGCTGCTGAGCATATGGAAATGTTATCTCTAGTGCCGGGGTGCATGTTTCAGGGGGTTCTTTCAGTCAAACTAAAAAGTATTAATACATTGTCAGAATCCAAGCCAGAGTAAAAATAAGATGGCTGCGATGACTGGATAAGACAAGCAAAAAAACCTTTTCATGAAATTTTCACTTTAAATGTCTCATTGTGTAGTGAATATCCTTATTCAAGCAAATTCTCCACTTTTCTGGTGAGAGGGTCAAATTGGAGGATTCTGGAAACTTGAATGCATATAAAATGCTTAGCACTGTGCCTGGGACTTAGCTCTGAATACTAATCAAACATAACAAATTCAGGTACCTACTCATTTGTTTTCTCCTCTGAAGAAGTTTGCTGAATTTCCTGTCTACAGTGGCTCTGCTGTCATTCTCTATACTTCGCAGAACATATCCCTGTGTGACATTTTTTTTTTTAACATCTGTTTTGTATTGCCAGAATCCCTCGCTAGAATGAAAGCTTCACGAAAGTAGGGACTTTGTTTTGTTTACTGCTGCGTTCACAGCCCCTGGCACGTACCTGACATATACATGATAGGTGTACCATAAGTGTTTAATGATTGAAAGGACTTCCAATGTGCCAGGCAGTGTATTAATTGCTTGTACACAGTACTTTGCAACCCTCACAACAGCCCCATGGAATAACTGTTGTTTTACCACCTTTTTAGAGATGAAGGCACTAAAACACAAAAGTGAAGTTATGTATTTGGAAGCTCTTTCTTCGGAGATTACGCGAGGTATGGGTAGCAGGGCTTTGAATCCAGGGGTTGAATGCCAGCCTCTGCTCTGTGTACATCCCTGTAAGTTTGAGTAGATTTTGTTACCCATCTAGTCCAGCCCTTCTCACACTTTAATAATGCCTGTGACAGGGGATCTGATTCAAATGCAGAATCTGGTTGAGCAGGCCTGGGGTAAGGCCCAAAACTGTGCATTTCTACCAAGCTCCAAGAAGATGCCAGTGCTGCTGGTCCCCAGACTAGACTTTGACGAGCTAGGATATGGTCCAGAAATTTCACGCGAACATATAAGCCAGCTGGCACATTCCAAACTTTAGGGATATAAATTAATGGGAGTTAAAAACAGTATTTAGAATTACTTATGAAACCATAGAATTCAACTTACTTCTTCTGGGTTTACAGTGACTAGTCTGGAGTACAATCTCAATAAATATTAATTTCTCATACAGAAGAAGAGACTGAGGCACATAAAGTTTATGTAACTTTCCCCAGTTCAGGGAAGGTAGAGCGAGGGAGCCTGCTACCTGTCCTCTTCTCTTTCTGATCAGAAGTCTTTGGCTCCTCTCCATCAGTTTCTTGAAGGTAGATTTCATGGAAACTTGAAATGGTAACATAGTGACAAGGTTAAGAAAGTTGGTAAAGAGGGTGTCCACAAACGTAGTTAGCAATTTAGCGATTGCACTTTGGTAGGGATGAGGTTGTTGCAAACTGTGAAAAAATGGGGCCATTTGAAGTTCACAGCTCTTAAATTGAAAACCTAGGGGCACCTCGGTGGCTCAGTCAACCAAGCATCAACTCTTGATATCAGCACAGCTTGTGATCTCGTGGTTGTGAGATGAAGCCCCACGTCGGACTCTGTGCTGATCATGGAGCCTGCTTGGGATTCCATCTCTCTCCCTCTCTCTCTGCCTCTCCCCTGCTTGTGCTGTCTCTCTCACACACAAAATAAAGAAAAATTTCAAACAAGAGAACCTATAACCTAGCACCCTAAAGACAACTGCATATAAAGACTCCCTAATGTATGTGACTATACAAAAGCAATGTAGGTTTCAAATTTGGTAACTTTATTTATGTTATTTTCTTTTCCTCAGGTATAAATGAGAATAACACTGTCTTTCACATTTAAATATGATCATGTTTTAAAAAAGAAATTATTGGGGTGCCTGGGTGGCTCAGTTGGTTAAGTGTCTCACTTTGGCTCAGGCTGTGATCTCACGGTGCATGAGTTTGAGCCCTGTGTCAGGCCCTGTGCTGACAGCTCAGAGCCTGGAGCCTGCTTCAGATTCTGTTGTCTCTACTCTCTGCCCCTCCCCCATTCATTCTCTTGCTCTTTCTGTCTTTCAAAAATAATAAATAAACATTAAAAAAAGATTATTATATACATGTCACTTCATTGAAAATATGAACTTTGTTCAAAGTGGGTTTACGTTCCATGATTTTATTTCATTGTTTCTTTAGTATGGGTTTTAATAATTATTTTATCAGTCTATCTAAAATGCTTTCCCCAAGACTGCCAACATTTCTTGGAATAAAGATGAAGATTTTTTCATATGCTAAAATGTAGAAAATATTATTTATATATTTATATTTTAATTCTGTTCACATTGCTATTATGATGCTAATTTTTTGACAGTGGTAAATTTATTGACATTAAAAGTGGGCTTCTGCTCTATGTGTATCTTTGAAATTCTTTACATACCTAAAAACAGCTTAGCTGATATGTTTGAGATAAAGGGCATTTTCTAAACTTGAGGCAAAAGAAAATGCTTCACAGGGGAGCTTGAGAATGAAAAACAAAAAGTGTTCCTTTGTGAATAAAGGAACTTGTATTTTTAAGTATTTTTTTAAAGTGTATTTGTATGAAGTATAAAGAATGAAAATAATGATTCTTTTAGTTGCCTCTAGCTGCTAGAACAAATTACCACGGACTGGGTGGCTTAAACCACTAACATTTATTTTTTATACTTCTGGAGGCTCTGAATCTGAGGTCAAGGTGCCAGCATGGTTGGGTTCTGGTGAATGTCCTCTTCCTGGTTTACAGATGGCATCTTGTTGTATCTTCACATGGCAGAGAGCAAAGAGTGTGTGTTCATGTGGGAGCAGGAGAGTGCAAGCCGGCTGTCTGGTCTCTTCCTGTAGAGGGCACTGATTCCTTTCAGGAGGGCTCCACCCTCATGACCTCTGCACCTCTCAAAGGTTCTACCCCTTAATACCATCACATTAAGGCTTAGGATTTCAACATGTGAATTCTTTGGCTGAACACAAGCATTCAGTCCATAACAATGATACAGAGTAGGTTGAGGTGAACTACTGTGCTAGATAGAAAACATTGTAGCACCAGCTAAGAGACAAGCAAGAAGTTTGTGTTGATTTAGCAGCTACCATCAGATCCTTATGAGCCTGCAGAGTAGTATGAAATAACATTTGACAACATTTATAGGCATCTATATCAAATGGGTTTTTCAGTCTCTGAAAAAGGCAACATAAGAAGTAGTTTTCTATTTCATCCAGTTTACCCCACTGAAATACTTTTTCTGTAATAATCTGGTGAGGCATTAATATGAGTAGCCGTAGATATAAAATAACACAGAGTGATCCATTCTGTCGTCATTGTAGAATATCTCATGATGGCCACTTGATCTACAAAAATAAGATCTGTTTCCCCTATTTGCTAGTCACTGAGCACTACTGTGAGAAAGGAATCATTTCTGTACCTAGTCACAACCAGCCAAACACCATGAACCCTTTCCTTCCTCTACAGGTTGGTGGGTGAACAGCTGATATCTCAGGTTCTGATGCCTACCTTGGCACCTTTCCCATGGCCCAGCACACCATACACATTAAAAATGTTCATGGAATGAACATGCATCAAGTGGTAAGTTTCTAAAATTCTTTTTGATTACATGTCACTCATTTTGATCATGTACTTTTGATATATTTTTTTTCATTCTTGTCAAAATGATTAAAGGAAAAGAGATTTTTCTCATTGAAACACATACTTCATTATGCTAAAATATCCTTTTGAGAAACTAATAACTAGAATCTTTTAGCCTAGTGGTTCTGAGACTTTTGCTGCACATTGGAATCACTTGGGGGACTTGAAAAATCTAGATGCCCTGGCTGTACCTCATGCTCATTAGTTTGGAATTTCTGGGGTTTTGTACCCAGGCATCAGTATTTTTAAAACTGCTCTTGTGATTCAGCTATGTGGCAAAGTTTGAGAAGAATCATGGGTTAAGTTAGCCAGCACCCCCCCCACGAAAAGGTGTACTGAAGGTGTTACACCCCACCCCACCCCCCGTACCTGTGAACATGACCTTATTTGGAAATAGGGTCTTTGCAGATGTAATTAAATTAAGATGAGGTTTTAATGGATTAGGATCAACCCTAATTCAGTGACTGCTGTGCTTTTATAAGGAGGGGAATTTGGATACAGACATATGGAGACAGGGGGATTCTATGTGAAGACATAGAGACAGACAGACACAGAAGGAAGGTGGCCATGTGGAAATGGAGACTGAGCATAGCACTGTGCAGCAGCAAGCCAGAAAGCACCAAGCATTTCGACATGCCACCAGAAGTCAGAAGAGCATCGTGGAATAGACTCTGCCTCTGAGCCACCGAGAAGGAACCCACCCTGCCGATACCTTGATTTTGGACGTCTGGCTTCCAGAACTGTGAGCAAATACATTTCTGTTGTTTAAGGTACTGAGTTTGTGGTGACTTATTACTAGCAGACAAATACAGCACTTCTTAGCCAAGCCAAGGACCAGGCTGGCTTGCAGTATGTAGTTCCTCTTTTCATCTCCTTTAGCCATGGAGTTGAATTAGTGGGTGGGTTCTAAATTAATAGCCGTTTTCTGGGGCGCCTGGGTGGCTCAGTCGGTTAAGCGTCCGACTTCAACTCAAGTCACGATCTCACGGTCCGTGAGTTCGAGCCCCGCATCGGGCTCTGGGCTGATGATGGCCCAGAGCCTGGAGCCTGCTTCCGATTCTGTGTCTCCCTCTCTCTCTGACCCTCCCCCGTTCATGCTCTGTCTCAAAAATAAATAAACGTTAAAAAAATAAATAGATAAAAAATAAATTAATAGCCGTTTTCACGGGCTATGCCAGAAGAAATATGCTACCTCCTTTTTCCTCCTTCATGCCCCGCCACTGCCATTAAATCAGGCAGAAAAATTCTAAGCACTTATTTTGATGAAACATTTCTTTGGGTCATTATAGTTGTAGGTATTAGATTTTGCCATTTGCTATTCCAAGCATTTGCTTGCTTACACACTTCCTATCATGGTCCGTAAAATACTGTGTGAGTGACATTACTCTCATATTTTCTAACCAAGTCTACTTGCTGCAGAATGTAGTCAGTATAACCAAAACATTTTAAGGTCAAAAACAATGAAGAAGAGGGAGCCTCCTTTTTCTCAAGTCTTTTGGCTCAGATAATAAGTTCCCAAATATGTTTTCCCATAAAACCATCTCTTCTATTGTTTCTTTACTTATTATGAAATGAACCTAAAAACCAACCTATTTAAAGACGAGATTGAAGGAGAGTTTAGGTGACGCTTAACCATCTTCAAACTGTTAGCACAATTTTCCACAATCACTGGAAAGACAAGTGTAGGAATGAGTTGGTCATGGATACCAAAAGTTAGTAATCAAAAGGAACTCTCTTCCCAATAAGCCATTTTAGATAACTAAAACTGTGAGTGTGACATGATATTCTTATGGAGATGATACTCTGGTTATAGCTCGAATGTGTGCAAAACTTCAGGGCCAGTCTAGAAAGTTTATAAGCTAGAACCCCCAAAGTGACTGTTGTGTGTCTGACACCCCGGCAAACAGAAACTAGAGCTACAAATGCAGGTATGCGATCATAAAAGCATTGGGAGAATTATCAAGTGACGTGTTATTTTCACAGTTAAAAAACTCAAAATAGAAATAACTTACATTTAGGGGTTAGGAAGTCACATGGATGAAGTACCACTGGGGGAGAGAAACCTTCAAACTTCTCTTGTCAAAGATTGCTAAATCTTTGAAATAAGCATTACTAATATTTTTGGCTAATTCTCTTTTGACCACCAGGCAAACGCATTTCGTTGGGGCTGTTCCTGGCTTTTACATTCTCACGATCCCCAGCAGGAAAAACACACATAATAAAAGGGAAGTGGAGGAATAACATTACCCAGGCGATTGCCTAGGAAAAGAGCTCTTATGCTTTAAGAGCCAAAGTATTTTATACACAGCTAATGGCTGACTGACTACATGGTGTGTGGCTCCAGGTGTGAAGTGAAAACTGTGGAACCATTTTTTCAAAACAAAGGGAAAAAGTGTGTGTACCAATAAAAGCTTTTTTCTTTCTCCCATGGTCTGTCTCTCTTGAGTTGTGATGATGTTTTATATTTGCTGGTTAATGTTGTTCTAAGTAAAGGAGAATTTAAATTGTTAATTTTTAGCATGAAGTTCACCGTGTCTTTTTATGTTGTATGGTGTCAATTTCAAATGCATGTATAAGAGCTTTTAACTTACATGCAGAACTTATGGTTTGTATTCTGTGGCTTCTACATGCATAGCATAGGTATTTTGTTCTTCCCACAACAATAGAAACACTGGACAAAGCTAACTCAGCTGTTGTTACTTAATCTGATTTGCATACATTTTACCCATACTCTATTTTTGGCTCATTGATGAAGAAGGAAAGAAGGAAAGGAGAAGGCAACATGGGTTGTCCTGGCATTCACTCTCCTCCGTTGTCATAATTTTCACATGCATGTTGGCTAGTACAGGGAAGTCGTAACATGTAAGAAAAGACTTCATAGGTTCTTTGGTAGTATTTCTGAGAATGCCATTGCTCTCTTTCTGCATTTGAAGCAAAATTCTAATTACAATGGAAAATGTGGCCTCTCAGGGCTGTCAGCACCTTGCTTACTCAGTTGTAGACATAATCAGCTTGCTTTTTACTCAGCTTGGGTCTGACTGAATTCCCACGCAGAATGGGTGTGCTGGAAGTCTGTGCATATGGAGCTCAGTGAATGGTGCATGTCAGACATTCAGATTGCACATATATCCTCTGCTGATGCACATACCCTATTGTCCAGTGGATTTCACTTACAGAACATATGTTCAAATATAAAATTACTGAGGCTTTCCAGACAGCCACAGCATAGCATTAAACCAAAAAGAGGACAGCTACATAGGTAATGCTGGTTGCCCTGGGCAAAGCCAATATGAGCCTATAATTACAATTTTCAAATTTAGCTCTGCCTTTTTAGCATATGATGTCTTGGACTTATATGAACGCTTTGGGGTGATAGCTAAAGACTTTCAATCTCAAAGTTACTTGAAATGTATTAAAAAGATAGTCCTCTTTTTTTTGCTGTTCTATCCTAATTTTGACTGCTTAAAAATTGATTTTTTTCTTATATGAAATAGTAAGCATGGTGTCCATGAGTAGGTTTTCAGATTTTTCCTTTGTCAGTGTCTTTTTTTAAAATTTTGTTTAATGTTTATTTATTTTTGAGAGAGAGACAGAGACAGAGACAGAGTGCAGGTGAGAGAGACACAAAGACAAAGGGAGACACAGAATCCGAAGCAGGCTCCAGGTTCCACGCTGTCAGCCCAGAGCCTGACATGGGGCTTGAACTCACAAACTTTGAAATCATGACCTGAGCCAAGGTCAGTGCTTAACCAACTGACCCACCCAGGTACCCCAAGTGTCTTTTTTTTTTATTCATGTCATACATTTACTATTGGGAGGTACTCACAATCTATTCTGGATCCCCAATCTAACAAGCCACGGGCAATTAATATTTACTGGAGAACAATATAATTTTACATGCAGTCACACCCTCCCTCTTCTGCATACGTTTATATGCACTTAGTTAATTTTTAGAATCAGTGTAGTCATTTATTTTCGTTATTTTCTTAGGGAACAAGTTTTATACCACATGTTTAAAAAGTGACCATAGGGTGCTTAGCCACTTGGCTCTTTCATTGATAGGTCCTTTGAGGCTAAATCTGCCCATTCACTTACTTTTCCCCCCACTCCCTTCTAGAAGGTTCTTGCATTTGAAATTTAGATCATTAACTTTAAGTAAGAAATGGCAGAATCTCAAAACTGGCATACATTACAAGAAAGCAGCCTGGGGGCTACACATACTCTTCCAAATTTTAATACTCCCAGGTGCTTTCTTTATTGAAAACACTGCAACTCTACCCTGTATTTGGTATGCTGCCCTGCTTACCAGGAGTGCACATCTAGTGTAAGCCTTATTCTTAATAAGGCTACCAGAATCAGAGCCAATCAAAAAAAGGAACAGCCTTCATAAATATTCACACCTCACCAGAGACTTAGCTGTATGTAACAAGTAATGAATAGTCATAGGGAATCTCATCATTGACTGAGATCCATCAATGCAAAAACAAAACCCCGTTTCCAAAAGCAAAATAAAGGAAGCATGTCTGTAAAAGGCTAAGAGTAGTGTTATGAGAACATTATCTCAGTTTAGAGATGTTTCTGTTATATTCCATGTTTTATTTATTTTCTCCCCCACTGAGATTAAATATAGATTTTTAAATATAAATATCTGTTTTAAAGACCTCTTTTTCCCAATATGGCATTTTCCCCCTTCTACTTGGATAACTGTGTTCAAATGCCACAGACGGCAAAAGATACATGCATTTTCTCTGTGTAGCACATCTGTTTGCTTACAGGACTCATGGGAAGGTGGTAGGTGATTTTTAAAATGGTTTCTGGCTTGTAGTAGAACATTTCATCCTGAAAACTGGAAAACCACTTGGTTCGACTACCCTCAATTTGAGAGTAAAATATTTGGGCTTAAAAAATAAAGTGGGTAGAGGCATATGGGCTACAATGAGTCAGGAAGTATTCTGGACATTAAATCTGGGAGAGCAGGGGAAAATGTGTCTGTTCTTCCTTATTTCTCCCTTTACTGCTTGCTAAATAGAATTGTCAAAGCCTCCAACCTCCTGCATCTGTTGCAATGTTTTGTAGATTAGATATTTGGAAAGCACTGTTGTCTTTCAGAATCTGTCTTAAATGTGATCCTCTCTCTGTTCTGAAACCCAGGCAATTAAAAACGATTTTGTAGGTATGCACTATGAACAGGACACCTCTGGTTGTATGAATTACTTCCCCTCTTCACACACTCCGCTCATATGCATGATGAAACTGTAAGAGAGACTCAGAGGACCTCTAAGTAATTTTAATGTATACAGAGTCAATCCATAGGGAATCTCCTCATTTATCCATTTAACACTCTTATCATCTACTCATCTCTCTGTCTTTACTTTTTTTTAAAACTAAATTGCGGTTGACTTACAGCAAATTCATTTCACAGTCTGTCACTTCTTCCTCACCCTACCCACCCCCCCCCCCCCAACCTTCAATTCAAGATACTTGCCTACTAAATTAAATAGAAACTCTACTTCTCATTAGGACTCTACTGGAGTCAGGATGCTTTGGGGACAAAACAATAGACACCCAAACAAAAAGGGAAATGTGTTGTTTATGGAACTGAAAAAATACGGAAGTAGCATTGGTTTTAGACATAGCTAGATCCATACCCTCAAAACATCTCATCCACACTCACTTTGTCTTGGTCTCCTTGCCTCTACTTTTCTTTAGTTGGATTCAGTATCAAACACATTCTCTGCTATTAGTGATGCCTAGAGCTCTAGGCTTACATCCTCCGAGCTTCACATCTTTCCACGTGAGACTGCTCTTAACCCCAAAAGTTCCAACACAAGTTCCAGATTGAAGTCTTATTGTACTCAGTTGCCTACCTTGGATAACCCACTTTTCCTTGAGCCATCTCTGAAACCAGAGGAGGTGATGCTGTGATTTATAGACTTGAGTCATACCTTTGGAACGAGGCATGGAGTCAGCTCCCCAGAATAATGTGGACTATGATACATGTAGGGGAAATAAAGTCCTATTGACAAATGAGTTGAGGGTTGATACTGGGCGGGAAGTTACAACATAGGTCTATCAGAAGCCACAGCCTGCATTTCTTGTCCGATCCTTTTATATCCCTGTAAAAAAAAAAAAACCTTTTGTCAAGACCTCCTTGCCTTTATCAGCCACCACACAGAGGGATGGCACCGTAGATTCTGTGCCTAATTGGAGGTTATGAGTTTCAGCCATGGTTTCAGGAGCTATAGACCTTTTTCCGAGAGAATGCCCTCAGCCACATTGATAGTCAGCAATTTTTTCTCCTAGTTCTGAGTTCAAAATCTAGTCTTGAAATAAAGTCTCATACCAACAACAGTTGCCTTTGGAGATATTGGAGCTCTGTTAGGGAAAAAGCTTTAAATTTCCCCCCACAGTTTTAGTGGCTGCAGCCTCTCTGAGATGTTTACTTATGCATACAACATAGGTTTAATCATATGTTGAACATTGAAGAGTGCAGATGATAAGATAATTGTTCCTATACCGGGAGCCTCCCATTTGAATTAAGACCCTCAGACCTTCACTGCAGTATAGTGGTCAAGTAGACTTCTCAATACAGCTAGCCGGTTGTCTACCCCTCCTAACCTAGCCAAAGGCTATTTCTTAAAGGTATGATTCTGCTAAGCAGTGAATCCCCAATTGAACACAAGATGCAAAGATAATTTCTTAGTGTAGAAGGATCCTTGAAGACCAGCCTGTGGCTGTTTGCATTAGTCATTGCCTCAGGGGAGACCTGGGCAAGCAGTTTAGGCACAATGTGATATCTTACAGAACCTTGCTCCTCAGCAGTAGCATCACGTGGGAGCTTATTAGAAATTCAAAATCGTAGGTTCTATCTCAGAGAGTCTTTTTAGTACCTGAGCTTTATAGTTTTGCAGCAGTACATTGTAATAGTTAAGAACCAGGCTCTCGAGCAAGACCACCAATCCTTAATCTTTCGGTGCCTTGATTTCCTTGGCTTTATAATGGGAATAGTCATGGTACCCACTCATATCATTGCTGTGAGGGTTACACGAATGAATGCACATAAGTAATTATTAATAAGAAATTACAATTCACATAGTGATTTCTCAACATGAGTTTTTAGAATATAATAATAATTACTACTATCATCCTGTGCTTGAAATCAGAGATAAGAATAACCCATGGTCAGCTCTCTACCCAAAGCATATGCAAAAATGGAGAACTACCTTCATACCCTGAAATAAGTTTTTTATATCCTCTTTTGCCCTGGCACGTTTGAATCATCTTTCATGAGTTTGTTTTGTTCATCCAACAGAACTCATTTTGTTCATTTGGCAGTGATTTGGTGTTTTGTCCCACTTTTCATGATATACCCGACCAAAGGGCTTGTGCCTTCATCACATTTGTCCATCTTGGTACATCAGGTTACTTTTATTGTCTTCCTATGCTCTCACATTAGGCACACAGCAGTCTAAGTCTTCTTAGGCAACAATGGGTGCCTTCTTTCTGATGCATATGTTATTTTTATTCTTATTATTGGCCATCAGCATTAATCAGCTCTGCACACACCAGTACAAGCATTGCGGCAGACGTTAGGGTGAGGGCTTCTGCAAATCATCTTAGATGATTTCACAGTCAAAACTCCAACCCGAATGAGATCCATTCCCACACTCTCCTTACCCTGCCTACCGTATTCCCCGCCTGCTCTCTGACCAGCCCCTGACCCAGCAAGGATCAACTGGGCCATTTAATTCGGATCTCACAGTCATGAAACACCTCAAGCTGACCTTTTAATATGATTGCAAAGTAAGTTTATAAAGTTTTACATGTACTCATTCCTTTTGAGGGTTTGTTTAATTGGCACTAGTTTGGTAAAAATTAAACATTACAAACATACCACAAACTTTTATAACCTACTTTTGGAATTAAAAAATTTTTTAATATCCTGGAAGCCTCAAAAAAGGGAAGCAGCCTCTGGCCCTCTGTTCCAAACACCTTTAAAATTATCTCTCCTTTTTGAAACATTCCAGATGCCACCTTCCTCTAAACCCTCATAACAAGTTCTGAACTTCTCACCAGCTCTTCGTTATTTTCTGCCTTGAATTAGAGTCATTGTGTGCAAGCCTTAGATAATAACCTTTTGAGTTCAAGGACTTCTTATACCTTGCCTATGGGATATTTATATTTTTTATGGTGTACTTGCTTAAGCCTTAATAGTGTCACAGTCACCTGGACAGAACCTATGTTTTGTTCATTTATGTATCTAGTAAGAGCCTAGCAAAGGATTCTGTGCACAAAGTAGGTATACAATTCATTTTTGTTGAAATGGCATGAATCTTTTAGTCTGAATTTGTATTAGAAGTGTCTGTGTCTTGTGTGTGTTTTCAGGTTCTAAATGGTAGTTGGTAATGAAATCCACACTCTGCCTTTGCTCCTGTGAATTAATAAAGGGTTTCCCTTTAAGAGATAGTCCTCACCAACACCCTTCTTACTTACATTTGATATGTCTTTCATTCTATCATACATATTTTTTATCATATTGCATTTATTAGTTTATGTGCCTGCCATACTTTCTTTTCCTGTGAACCCTTCAAAAGACAAGAACTATTTTTTTTTCATTATTATATCCCTAGTACCTAGATCATTTTTTGCTCTATAATTATTTTTCATATTTACTAAGTGGAAAGAACAATGGATTGAATGCAAGACAAATGCTCTAAAGTAAGGATGGATTCTGGTATCATTGTGAACCATCACAATGATAATGCTTGATAACAAATTGCCCCAAGACATGGTGGCTTAAAATAACAATCATTTATTCATGCTCATGTGTCTGTTGTGTGACTAACCTAGCAGTGTTTAGCTGGATAGTTGTGCTTCCAAGGGTGGGTCTGGCTGGGCGTGGCTCCTTACCACATATTGGGGTCAGTCTGTACCAAGTGTTTTGACTCTTGGGTATGTGAGCTACCCGAAGAAACTCTTCATGTACTATGGCAGAAGTGTAAGGGAGGAAGCCCTACCACATAAACATATTTCAAGCCTTTGTATGCATTAGGTTGGTGGAAAGAAAGAAAGCAAGCAAGCAAGCCAGCCAGCCAGCCAGCCTAATGGCTGAACCTAAAGTCATAGGGTGGGAAGTACACCTTGAGTCTGTAAGAATTAAAAACTCTTGGGGTAAAGGACAAAGATACAGGCAGGGGTTGAAAATGGTGGCCCCCATTTCCTTCCACCATTTCAGGTTTTAAAGAAGATTTGTTAAAGAAATAGTGATCCTAGAATTGGACAGTTGAATTTAGCTATTGCTGTTCAAGGATTTATTTGTGTTCAGTACCCAAGATATCTAAGGATGATTCTATTTTAAATCATATTTGAAGATCTCTTGAGTTGGTGCTTATAGAGTTGTCTTCTTACAGCCTTTAAAATATAAACTGTATACATTTATGGATATCCAAATGTTGCTGTGCTATGCTTACTAAATTTAAGGTTAGTCTCTTTCATGACTAGATTGTCTTTATGACCCTGGTTTTGCAAATCTCCCTAGTGAAGTTGCCTCCTTAAAAACTACTAACAATCATGATTGTTTACAGAGGCAATGCTATTTAATAACTTTTTTCCTCATAATCAAGTCAAACTCCATGAACAGTTAAGGATTTTTTTTTTTTTTTGTAAGTGAGCATGACTTTAATACAAGTTTATGCAGCAGTTCCAAGGTTTAATATTTTGCACCCTCTGCTGGGGGAAAAACACAGAGAATTACAGCAGATATAGAGAAGTAAGTGGTTTGGGATATGAAGTGAAAACGTTAGGTTAGAAGAGTACTTTGCTCATAAAAGTCTTTCATTTCACAATTATTTTGAGAATATGTTTTTGTAACTCTGCTGTATAAACAATATATTACAAAATTTGAATTCATGAACATTAGCCTGAGAATGTCCAAGCTTATAATTTTGGGGATGTTGAGATATGAAAAATCCCTCCTACACCTGCCCTGTGGATGAATTTTGGAATGTATTTAGGTTAAATCTTGTTGGTAAGAACCCAAAATATCAAAAAAAGGAAATATTAAGTATCTGAAGAAATGAGATTTAAATAGTACGTTCCATTAAGAAAGGAACAAGCTGGTAATTTTCTGTTCTGTATTCCACAAAAGAGGTTGTCAGCTTATGCAGTACTTGAATTATAAGGAAGCAAATATTTTATTGTTTAAAAAGTAAATTTAAGTGGTGTAACCTCTTCCTGTGAATTACTAAGAATGCTCATGGCAGTGCCCAGTGCCATACACTTTCATTTAAAGGCCTCCCCATAATGGCAAAGACAGCCTAAAATGACTTCAGGGTAGATTCAAACATAATATAAATCTGAATTTCATAATGCTTTTCATAATATGGAAGAAAGTAGCTATCTCAGAAACATTCTCTAGCTCTTACTCCTAACAGGTGAAAAGTTTCATCAGTGTGGGATGATCACACAGAATGACAAATACGTTAAATGGAGGAATATTAGAATCAAACAGGTCTTATTTCTAAAGCCTTATACCTGTACATGTAGAAACATCTGTGTGACTGTCCTAGTTAATGCTGAGTGCCATAATATATTGTTGAAAGTGGTCAGACATCCATTTCCCACACTTTTATAATCCACTGTTGAAAAAAAATATTTCAGCAGACACGGCTGTCTCAGTAGCCTCTGGAGCAACACAAACCTGATATTTTCTAATCCAAGGTTATTTTTCTGGTCATCAATTCTATTTCCAAACATCTGACAGACCCTGGTGTTCTTAATTAAAATGGTGGCACATCTATCGATCATTATCTTTATGACTTCAATTTTCTCCTCAACTTGTAACAAGTTCAGAAGCAGGCTTTCACAGACCTTGTCTGTTACTCTCTGAATTACATCTAGTAGAACTTGGCTAAGCCAGGCTGACATCATTTGATAAGTAAAACACGTATCCTTAGATGTTAAATCAAAAATAGAATGGTTTACCTCCAAGGAAGGGACCTTGAGGGCAAAATGGTAAATTGTGATTTTGCAATCTGTTTCTCTCTCCAAATCTCTCCCTCCCTCTCTCTCTCTTTATATAAAGCCACACACTTAACAAAATGTAAAATATGAATATGAATAAAATTATATTTCAGTATCTTTGTTGCTAGACTTTGGCATCGGGAGCACAAATATGCGACTTTTGTAAATTCAGCCCTTCCGGATAGTGCCATGGATGGGAATACAGCAAAAAGAGCCACAAATTTTGTTTAGGTGTATTTTCTGCTGGTTGATGCTATGAGAAGACTTCATATAATCTGGCCTTTCTTTCCAGCCTTCTCTTCTGTGATTCACAACATATGCTGTCTTGGTAGAGCCTGTGCCTCTAAGGGCTCTTCACAATGCCATTCTTGTCCATTTCTTCATGGGTTATAACCTGTCTAGAATATCCTTTCTTCTCATTTCTACCCCTTTACATCAGATTATGCTCAGCTTGAATACAATAATTAGCTATAGAACTTATTTTTTAAAAATTTTTAATGTTTATTTATTTTTGAGAGAGAGAGAGAGAGAGAGACAGAGCACGAGTCAGGGAGGGGCAGAGACAGAGAGAGAAACATGGAATCTGAAACAGGCTCCAGTCTCTGAGCCATTAGCACAGAGTCCAATGCGGGGCTCAAACTCAGGAATGGTGAGATCCTGGTCTGAACCAAAGTGGATGTTCAACCGACTGAGCCATCCAGGCGCCCTAAGAACTTATTTTTTTAAATGTCAGAATTTTTTTTTTCTGAGGCTAGCACGAATCTAATTAATTATTTAATTAATTTCAGTTAATTAGTTAATTAATTGTGTCACATATTTGCCCTTTCAACACAATTTTGGATGGAGTTGATTAACCTTCATACTCCCCGACCCAGATCCCTGATGCAGTTTTCTCCCTAGCAAGAAAAACCCTAACTATTCCATCCAAAAATACCCTTTATGTTGACTCTCTCAACCCATTTTCTTGCAATGTAGATAAAGATCTTAGAGTTTGTTTTGTCATTTTTTTAAAATTTTGAGAAAGAGAGCATGTGCAAGTGGAAGAGAGGCAGAGAGAGTGGGAAAGAGAGAGTCCAAGAGAATCAGCACAGAGCCAGACATGGAGCTCAAACCCACAAACCGTGAGATAACAACCTGAGCTGAAACCAAGAGTCGGTTGCTTAACCAACTGAGCCACCCAGGCGCCCCTGTTTCATCTTTATACTTGCAATTGGTTATGTTTTCCCATGAAAGTTTCCACTCTTGTATTTATTAGTCAAGACTCTTTCAGTTACAGGTAACAGAATATGCAAACTAGCTCAAGGTAAGAAAAGGAATTTATTTAGGACATAGAAGGAAAGTAGAAGGGAAAGACACAAAGGAATTCTCAGAATGAAAGGAAGAGATATGTAGTCTTAAGAACTGAAAATGAAGACTCCGTGTTTCCGAGATTCTGCATGAACCTGTCTTCTATCTCGGCATCTGTCTCTATGGGCCTCTTCCTGCAGCTCAGCACATCTCTTGCCCTCCAGTGAGGATTATAGCTGCTAGAAGTACATGTTTAGAAAACAGCAAAGAGGATGACTCAGTTGGTTGACCATCCAGTTCTTGATTTCGGCTCAGGTCATAATCTCATGGTTCACGAGATTGGGCCCTGCATAGGGCTCTGCACTGACAGCTCAGAGCCTGCTTCAGATTCTCTCTCCCTCTCTCTCAGCCCCTCCTCCACTTGCGTGCTCCCTCTCTCTCTCAAACTAAATAAATAAATATTAAGGGAAAAAAAGAAACCAGCAAAGTGTCAGTCTCTCATTATATGGTCACCTGGGGAAGGCATCTGATTGGCTCCACCCTGACTCACATATTCACCTGTTGGACCAATTTCCTGGGGTCGAAAAACTATTAGATTGAACCCTGTGTAATTCTTGTTTCTGGGCTTTTAAAATGGTCAAATACAGGCGGGTTCTTCTTCTTCTTCTTCTTCTTCTTCTTCTTCTTCTTCTTCTTCTTCTGGGTTCAACCCAATGAGGATCAGGCTTGGGTCACACATTACCATTGGGGCCAGGTGCTGTTTTTCTTTGAGCTGAAGAATGAGGTAAGAGAACTGTCAGCCCCCCCAACAAATTAGATATTATGTAGTTTCAGTAAAAAATATTTTAGGTACTTCACTAACTTAAAACCAATAATATAATCTTTATTATATGAAGACTGAAACCATGAAAATATACGTGGTATGATACAAACCTGGCTTTTACTGCTCTGAAGTTGTTTTGTAGGGCAGAAGTTCTGTTTCCAAGCATCTGAAAGGCTATGGTGGTCCTAGTTGGAATGGTGGAAGTCATTCTAGATATATGTATTTTTCTTTTTTATGAATCCTTTTTCTAAAATGGATTTTAATCTTCATTATAATGTTTCATAGGCTAAATTTCTTATCATATATACTATTTCTCATCCAATCTTCAAGTAATTGAGAACAGTATTCTGAAATCTTTCCTGTCTTCTTCAAAACCATTATTCTGTCTTTAAAAATGAGCCTTATGTATTTAGGGTCATATAATAGGAGATATGTAGGTATAAGGCTGATCTTATTCCTCTGGATTTTGTAAGTTTCAAGAGTACAGGTCAGTAGCAACTTTATTCCATTTGAGCACATCGATTTATGGTTGAACCTTGTAAAATGCCAATATCCAACCATTTTTGACTGACTGAACTGACAGTGTCATACGATTCAAACTCTTAGTCCAATGAGAGAAATTTATACCAAATTCTGCAAATTGACTTCATGCAGTATGCAACTCACTGTCATTCTTTTGTTTTTTTTTTTTTAATTTCCTAATGTTTATTCATTTTTGAGAGAGAGAGAGAGACAGAGTGCAGAGCAGGGGAGAGGCAGAGAGAGAGAGACAAAGAATCCAAAGCAGGCTCCAGACTGTGACCTGTTAGCACGGAGACCTACACAAGGCTTGAACTCATGGACCCTGAGATCATGACATGAGCTAAAGTCAGATGCTTAACTGACTAAGCCACCCAGCCACCCCCTCAGTGTCATTCTTTTTTTTTTAAGTTATTTTTAACTTGTTTTTAATATTTATTTTTGAGAGAGAGAGAGAGAGAGAGAGAGAGAGAGCGCACACGATGGGAAGGACAGAAAGGGAGATGCAGAATCCAAAGCAGGCTCCAGGCTCTGAGCTGTCAGCAGAGAGCCCAATGTGGGGCTCGAACTCACGAATTGTGAGATCGTGACCTGAGCTGAAGTCAGACGCTTAACCACTGAGCCACCCAGGCGCCCCCACAATGTCATTCTTGATGTAGGTCTAAAGTGGTATAGGAGAACCCCCTGGACATATACTGTAACTTACTTGTTTATCCCACTATTAAGAGCAGTGGCTTCTTGCAGTGGTAACATGTACCCAAGTACAGCTATAAGTGGACAAAGGGTAACTTTACATTGCAGTCCAGATATGTGTGTGGGGTCACAGTGGGACTTCCAGATCTCCCTAAAGGAACTGAGGCCATACCAATTTTGTTCATTGTTTTGTACTCAACACTGAATACTGAATCCAGAACAAAATAGACAGTTCATATAGTAATATCAAGTGAATGAGAATAAATAATGTTAATGTTTGAACTCACTTTGAAGTAATTATTTTGATGGGGAAAAATTCTGTCAGTATATGGAAAATTAGCTAGTTGTGTGCCATTTCACTGATGGCTTTGGTGAACAAATTGTGAGACAACATATCGTAACTGACATGCTAAATGTGAAAGAAATAAGTAAAAAAAAAAAAAGCAATACAAGGCCTGGTGATACCCACTTCATGTTAAAAGATGGAAGTGATAATTAAAGGGGTTAACTAACTTGCCTAAGATCACAACTAGCTAGTTAGGAAGAGATGTATAAAACCCAGGACTCACTAATCCCATTCTGATAGTTTTGCCATATTTTATTTAAAAGAGAAAAATCAAATCTATATTGGATCTCATTCATTGTCAAATTTAGCAACCCTTTAAATGGATTTAGTGGAATTAAATGCAATATACTAAGTCAGTATGTACCCCAGAACAACATTTTCCTTTGAAAAGCCTGTGTAACATTTCTTAACATTCATCTTATTTTTTTTTAAGTTTATTTAGTTTTGAGAGAGAGATAGAGAGCAAGCAGGGGAGAGGCAGAGAGAGAGGGAGTCAGAATCCCAAGCGGGCTCTATGCTATCAGCACAGATCTCCCATGAACTGTGAGATCATGACCCAAACCGAAATTAAGAGTCGGATGCTTAACCCACTGAGCCACCCAGACGCCACTCTTAATATTCATTTTAGTCCACAACCATACTATCATGAACACACCCAATCTCGTCTGATCTCAGAGGCTAAGCAGGGTAGGGCCTGGTTAGTACCTGGATGGGAGAACATTAATTTTACAAAGAACCTCAGACATTTCATTGCTTCTCTACACCAAACAACATTGAAGAAGGCAGAGTGTGTTTTTTACCTTGATTATTTTCTGTAAGTTTAATTAATGTAATTTCTGTTACTAATGTGCACAGAGATTAAAACCTATGTTAAGTCTTTCATTTATTCAGTACTTGTTGAGAATCTACTGTGTGACCAGAGAACACTGGTGCTGTAGATACAAAGGTGAGCAAGATGCCATAATTGTTCCAAATTTGAAACATACACACCAGTGAAGCCAACATAGACACACACACACAATCAATCAATCAATCAAAGACCAATAAGCTCACTGATTGCATGTTCTGAAAAGCCCTCTTAAGAAAATTAAGAGGTTGCTAAGGTAGAGAATAATAAGGGGTATGGAAAAAACATGAGGAACCAGTATAAATAGATCAGGAATTATTCTCTGGTAGGTTACATGTAATGATGAGAAAGAGACTTTCAGAGTTTGAAGATACGAGCATCTGTGTAACGGGGAGAAAATGACAACACACGCAAAGGCCCTGAGTTGGGAAAGAAGTTTAAAAACAAAACGAGAAATAGTGCAAGGTCTGCAGAGGGCTGGAGTTCAGCGAGCAGGGCAGGTCGGGAAGATCAACTGACTTTTTGAGGCTAGGGCTTGGGCTTGTTTCCAACGGGAAGATTTTCTTTCCCTTCCTTGGTTCTTCTTTATTATCTGACCTGTGTTTGAAAAGACAGAGGTGGTCCTCCTTGGGTCTCCTGCTCTCCTGCATGTCTTACTGGCTATGCTAAGGCTGGTAGCTTTTACAGCCAGTCTCCAGCATTTCTCAGGGTTATTTATTCAGCCAGCAACCTTGAGAGATGAGGTTACATCTTGACTGGACACTGAGCAGGCTTGCTTACCATTCGCTATAAAAATGGGGCGCCTGGGCGGCGCAGTCGGTTAAGCGTCCGACTTCAGCCAGGTCACGATCTCGCGGTTCGTGAGTTCGAGCCCCGCGTCAGGCTCTGGGCTGATGGCTCAGAGCCTGGAGCCTGTTTCCGATTCTGTGTCTCCCTCTCTCTCTGCCCCTCCCCCGTTCATGCTCTGTCTCTCTCTGTCCCAAAAATGAATAAACGTTGAAAAAAAAATTTTTTTTTAAAAATGATGGATTTCCCCAACCTAAGTGTTCTCAGTTGTGACACAAACCCACTGTGTGTGTAGCACCCAACACATCACCCCACATAGGACTTGGTCGCAAAGGTAACTGGCACAAATATGTTGATGCTCTTGCTGCTTGCTGTGCTTTGAGTAATAAGGTCATTTGTCCGTGACTCAGGAGTCGTGTGTTAGCCAGCATCCATGAACAGTAAAGTGTCACATGAGCTTATAAGCAGCATGAAAATTAAGTCCCTGACCTGAAAATATGTTTGTTAACGCCTCAACAATTTTGGGGAAATAATAGAAAGATAGGACTTGACTTTGAAGAGTGTAAGCTAGAGATTTGACTGAATATAGTCACATTAATTTTTAGTGTGATTTTTAATGAGGAAGAACATATGAGAATATTATTAGTGTTTGGTTACCATCTGTGAAGAGGTGCAAAATATTATTTGATTGCTTTCATAGAGGGATGATAATGTATTATTTTTAGGAAAAAAAAATTCTATGCTATGGGTGTAGATTTTCATCTTGACTTTATGATGTCAAAACACAAACAGTTGAGTTTTGCTACATGCTCCCTGAGGACTCTTCCTCAATTTTGCTTATGTATCTCTACATAAATGCATTTTTTCTAAGATATTTTGATCTCTATAGTTTTTACCTTTTACATAATAATGTATCAAAATATAGAGATATCTAAGAAGTCTATTTCATTCACGTGACAGATTGGAGATTATGATATTGTGTGTCTTTTAAAGTTGTCATGTTTAATGACTTGTGTTGAACTCTCAAAAATTCTGAGACTCAAACTGCATAGGAATGAGTATATTTATTCAGGTCATTGCCACAGGAAATGCTCTCCAAAAGAGTGCCTCCTCAAACCCAGGGAATAAGAAAGCTTTTTCAGGGGAAGGACACGAAAGCTGTAGCACACTAGCTGCACATTTGGTGGGCTTTGGTAGGACAAGTGCTTCTATCATACCCAAAGGAGAGGAATTTTGCAATTTGGCCCACATCAGCCCTTTACATCCTGCTCTCACAGTGGTTGACTTGAAAGAATTTCGAAAGAAGCAGTTTGCCTGTGAACATGAAATCATGGTAGTTGAGCTCAATTTTTCCAAAACGCTCACTTCTGTTTAAGATTCTTTTGAAGGTTGACTAAAGGACCAGCATCGTGTTTCTTAAATGTATCCCTTAATATTACAGGTGTTGTAGCCAGATTGCCAATAAGTTATTTTAAAAATAAACTAAACTTCTACATGACTGTACTTATTAAATATTTTACAAGAGATGTTTTGAACCTCCCTTTGTGAAATCTTACATGAATGAGCATTTCCCTGATTAACTGTGAAACGGTGATTTATTCTACCTCGAACTTAAAGTCTAAATATAATCATTTCATTACTGGTAACAAATCACCTTAAGAGCATTTATAGCTAGAATATTTCCTCACAATCTGGCATTAAATGTTGAATCCAACTTTCAGTTCTGTCTTCCTTTATCATGTTGCAGTGAACCTGAAGGTTAATTTCCTTCCCATCTGCCTTTATTTCTTTTTCTGTTGATCTTAAGCTTTTTTTTCTTTTTCTTCCACGAGAATATATTTTTTTCTATTCAAGACCCTTTTCTTCATTCCACTTGTAGAATTGGGCAGCAGATTTTTGGTAAGATGCCATGCTAAAGGATCATTGTTTCATTAACATAATGTAAAATCTCTCTCTTCTGATTAATCACCTGATTTTCTAATTTGAATATTTGTTTTGAAACAACTTTTTTTTCTCCTATCAGCAGATAGCACTTTGAAAGTTGTAAGAAATCAAATGTTTAAGGACCTATATGAATTAGTTATTTTAATGACATTCACACAACTAGGCTTTTTTTTTCGGTAATGAATCTATATTATTACTTTTTCCTCCATTTAGAATTTGTCAGTACTAACTAGCAAATGACATAATAATATCTGCACTGAAATGTATTCAAGAAGACAGGGAATTTAATAACAGCTTTTTAAAATTTCATTTGGAGTTATGATCAATTTGAAGAAAAACTTGGGCAGTCTGATGGGACACATGTTGCGTTTATATGACAGTTCGATCATCCTCTTCAAATTGTAGCCAGTGTGTGCAGTGGTGAAGAACATAGGTTTGTGGACAGGCACCTGTTGACTGTAACCTTAACTCTTTAGTCCCTGATCTGTGAGCATGGACAAATATCTAAGCCTCACCTTCTCACCTTCAAAATGAGGACTATAATACCCAGATCACAGGTTGTTGTAATGATATATAATACTTGCTTAATGAATTTTCTTGCTATCTTGTTCCTATTACTGTAATTGATAGAGAGCCAACTAATATACCTATCATTGGCCAAACTCAGATGCCTCTGTGTAAATGGCAGGACAATTTTGCGTATATATTCTACACACAATGAATTAATTACCAAATTTAAACCATAATAATTAGTCTTGAAAGATATGGTATCTTCACCTCAATTTACATTGTAACAGCATATGGATTATGGATCTTTGATATTTTTAATGCATTCATCTTACTGCATCACATACTTTCAACCTTTTTAAAAGAAAACTTGTATAGATCTGTTGTTTTCGTACTTTGCGTCATACCTGACATTAATACCTGACAAAATATGTACGTTTTTGGTATTTTGTTTTCACACGTATGAAGGAAAGAATTTATATTCTTCCTTTTTTTTTTTACTATTGATGTTTCTTCTGTCTACTTTCACATATTGCACTGTAATTAAATGGTTTCTTTATGTTTTAAAGTCAGAATACATAAGGAGGATGACAACACAGAGTCATGGAAAAAGACTATAAATTGCATTTGGGGTCTTGGAGTCACCATGTAGCTTCTCTGTTCATTGGTCATGAACATGGCCATGGGATTAGTTATTTCAATTGAGGAATGTCAGTTTCCTCATTTATAACCTGAGCAGAGTAATATTCCCATAGGTTTATAGTGAAGATTGATGTGAGAAAAAATAATATTGTAAGTAGGGGAACATATATATAAATGTCACTTGTTGCTATGAAAGTGACTTAAATCCCAGTAACTTAAAGAAAATTGCTGGTAAACATGTGACATACTCTTGGGGGAGTTGTTTACTTTTATTTTTTTTATTAAATTTTTTTAACGTTTATTTATTTTTGAGACAGAGAGAGACAGAGCATGAACAGGGGAAGGGCAGAGAGAGAGGGAGACACAGAATCTGAAACAGGCTCCAGGCTCTGAGCTGTCAGCACAGAGCCTGATGCAGGGCTTGAACTCATGGACCGTGAGATCATGACCTGAGCCGAAGTCGGACGCTCAACCGACCAAGCCACCCAGGCGCCCCTGTTTGCTTTTAAAGTCAAATTTGTGTCTTTATTATTAACTATGTTTCTTAAACTTTAGATGTCAGTGTCAGTTTATGTTAATACTAAAATTTCTAAAGTGCGAAATTGGTATCTCACACACATTAGGATGATTACTCTAAAATAACCCCCAAAATAACAGGTATTGGTAAGGTATAAAGATATTAGAACCATTGTATGTGCTCAGTGGAAATATAAAATGGTATACCTTCTATAGAAAGCAGCTCAAAAAATTGGTGGTTCCTCAATAAATTGAAAATAGAATTACCATGTAATCTAGCAGGCTCACTTCTAGGTATATACTCAGAGTAATTGAAAGCCAGGTCTCCAAGAGGTATCTGTACGTCAGTGTTAATAGCAGCATTATTCACAATAGCCAAGAGATGGAAGCAGGCCGAGTGTCCACTGACGAATGAATGAATGAATGTATATACATATAATGCACTGTTGTTCAGCCTCAAAAAGGAAAGAAATTTTGACACATGCTACCAGCATAGATGAATCTTGAGGCTGTTATGCCAAGTGAAACAAACCAGTCACAAAAAGATAAATACTGTTTGATTTCACTCATATGAGATACCTGAACTGGTCAGATTTATAGAGACAAAAAGTAGAATAGAGGTTGCTAATGGCTTGGAAGAGGGGGGATAGAGAGTTGTTCTTTATATAGATGTTCCGTTTGATGAAAAGACTCCCAGAGATTGGTTTGAGTGTAAATGTACATAACACTACTGAATTGTATAACCTTACAAAGGGTTAAGGCGGTAAATTTTATGTTATGTGTATTTTGTGTGTACTTTCCCATAGTTTTCTTTTAAAAAGGCCAAAATGGTGTGTGTTTGACCATCTGAAAGCTCTATAAAGTCAGATAGCATAACATGGTATTTAAAACTGCTGATGATGGGTATCAGACAAACCTGGCTCCATTACTTACCTGGGGAGTTACTACCTCTGGAGTAGGTAACTCTAAACTTGGGTAACTGCGTCTTTAAACTGGGCCAGATTCATGCATCTGCTTCAGTCGTGCTGTTTTGAGATTTTAAAAAGATATTGTTCTAAAGCACAGCAAGGTATCCGTACTTGTTTGCTAAGGCTGTCATAACTGGGTTGCTTAAAAAAGAGAAATTTATTTTTCCCAGAGTTCTAGAGGTTAGAAACCCAAGATCAAGGTGTTGGAAGATTTGGTTTCATTTGACACTTTCTCATTGGCTTGTAGGCGGCTGCCTTCTCTCTGGGTCCTCGCTTGGTCTTTCCTCCGTATACATGGGTACGTGTCTAAACTCTCTCTTCTTCTAAAGGCAGCAATCATATTGAATTAGTGCCCACGTTAAATATCTCATTTTAACTTAATTAACTCTTCAAAGACTTTATCTCCAAATGTAGTTTCATTCTGAGGTACAGGGAGTTAGGGCTTCAACAAAGGAGTTTTGGGGAATGTAGCTCAGCCCACAATAGTATCTCATACTTCTTAAGTGTAGAATAAAATTAAACTGGTATGGATTAGTTATTCTTAAAAATAGGTGCTTTTTGTGTGCCTATAAAATGTGATATTTCTCTCATAATTTATATGATTTAAAATGAAATGTGATGTAGATAAGGTAATCGCATCAGTTGATGTGACTCATCCATCAGTTGAATATGAGAGCCCACCTTAATAAAATAGGGAATTAAAATCATGGTTCATGTTTTCTAGAAACTAAAAATGAATGTTATTACTTTAATAATGATATTTACTCTTTTTTGTATACTGTTATTTTATACATTGCCCTATTTAATGCTCATAAGGACCGTGCTAGGAAGATGTAGGCCTATGTTTTATATATTTCAAGATTATATATTTATTTCTGTTGCTGCTGGTACTGGAAATGAATTGTGATGGTTTTAAAAATGTACCCACTGTTATCATTCTAAAATAGATATAAGTGAGGCAGTCTTGGCAATAATCCAAGGGCAAAAACATGCATAAGATACTGGAAATCTAGATTCAGAGGACAAAAGAGCATGTGTCTCTAACACCCTCCTTGTGTTCCAATTCTCTTTAAATTAGAAAATATATGTATTTATACATGTGTGTGTATGTGTGTGTATAGATACACACACATATATAAATATATAAGTTTTATATGTTACTGAAACATGAGGACAGATACAAATTGACAGAGACACAAAGGAAAAAAAGGGCAAAATTTATAAGAGAGGTGAGTTTTTTCTAAAGCCTGAATAAGGAGTGCTTCAGGTTTAAAGTCAATGGAGTAGGAAGGAAAATTGGGGGTTTATTTGAGAGGCTAACTGAGCAAATACCTTTATGGTGTTTGGGTTAGGGTCCCTGGGCCTTCCTCAGTCTCTGCTGGTTGTTCAAGGCTGGAAATGGGCTTATGGATCCGACAGCTCATAATTCCCAGGAGGAACAGGAATTCTCTGCAGCACACAAGCTACTGGTACATCCCATCAAGAAACCTGTTCTCTTCTCCTAAAATTGTTGAGGGCAGGCTTTTGTAATCATAATCAGCCGCGCAGATTGCAGTGTAGAATAGAACACAATTTTTACGTATTTTAGGAGAACTCACACCACCCAAAAAAAAGCCGTGGAATAGAGGATGATAGGAATGGCGGGGGTAGGTGGGGGTGGGGGGATGTTGAGCGCCCAACTCCTGATTTCAGCTTAGGTCATGATCCGAGGCTCATGGGATCAAGCCTCTGGCACTGGGCTCTGTGCTGGATGTGGAGCCTGCTTTGAATTCTCTCTCTCTCTCCCTCTGTCCCTACCCACTCTTGTGTGTGCAAGCTCATTCTCTCTCTATAAATAAATAAATAAATAAATAAATAAATAAATAAATAAATAAATATCCTGTAAATAGTATTACTAATAATAAAAGTGAAAATGTTTGCTGGATATAGAATGGATACAAATACAGAGGAATTTAAAGAATCAGAAAAGGAAGCTCAGGAATTTTCTGAAAATGTACTACAAAAGACAAGAGAGATGGACAGCAAGCACGGGAAGGTAATCGATATATGAGGACACATCTAGAAGTTTCAGTGAGATGAAGGAAGGACAGTGGAAAATAATGATGGAGAAATTCCTCAATGGGCAGCCAGCAGGATGGATGAAATAAAAAATACCCGTTTTTTAACGACCTGGCAAAAGTCCAGAATTTAAGGATTAAACACAAAAACAGTAAAAAGAGAAGCAATGAGGAATAAAAACAGAACAAAACAAATTACCTAAAAGGAAATGAAAATCTAAATGTTGTCAGGGTTATTTGCAATAACAATTAATGTAAGAGAACAATGAGAAGAAATTACTTGAAAATCCAGAATTCCCTCTGCCAAACTGAGATTCAAATGTATGATTTAAAAAACATTAAAAAAAATTTTTTTAATGTGTAGAAACAGAACACGAGGGGAGGTAGGGGAAGTCCAGAGAGAGAGGGAAAGATAGAATCTGAAGCAGGCGTTAGTCTCTGAGCTGTCAGCAAGGAGTCCAACACGGGGCTTGAATTCATGAACTGTGAGATCATGACCCAAGCCGAAGTTGGACACTTAAGCGACTGAGCCCTCCAGGTGCCCCCCAAATTTTTTGTCATAGAAAGACCCTGAATTTTATCACATGTGAAAAAGTTACTCAAGGACCTGTACCAGAAAAAAAAAAGATAGAATCTAGAAGCTTGGTCACTAGAGATTTTGGTAGGTAAAGAATCCAATAAATAGTAAAAATTCCTTATGGTTGAATCTAAATTGTACTGCTACATAGGAAAAAAATGTATGTACATGTGAAAATGAATATCAGGTCTGAGTTAGAAAAAGTAGAAAAGACAGTCATAAATAAAAATCAGGTGGGAAAAGGAAACATAAATTGATATAAAAGAGATTTAAAAATAAATAAATGCTATATTACCAAAATGCCTGAGTGTCTAAACAATATTTTTTGAAAAAAGACCAGGGATATGAAATTGTAAAATTTGGTGAAAAAAAGACTAGAGTTTACCTTGCTTCCTTAAAGATTTGCATGTTGGGGTGCCTGGGTGGCTCAGTTGGTTAAGCCGCTTACTTAGGCTCGGGTCATGATCTTGCACTCTGTAAGTTCGAGCCCCACGTTGGGCTCTGTGCTGACAGCTCAGAGCCTGGAGCCTACTTCAGATTCTGTGTCTCCTTCTCTCTCTGCCCCTCTGCCTCTCATGCTCTCTCTGTCTCTCTCAAAAATAAAAATTTAAAAAAAATTGTTTTAAAGATTTGCATGTAAGGAGGAATGTAGGGAGTGACCATGAATTAGAAGCCAGTGGACCAGTTGTTAACACTGCAAGTTCTCTTTTATATGAACAGGTTCAGGATACCCTACCCCAAAGTATCACACCTGGGCGTACGGAATTAGTTAAGCTGAAGGAGTTTGTTTTAACAGCAGAAGTAGGAAGGTCGTTCTGACCTCCCTTGCCTTGCTGCCTTAAAACAAGTCAGAAAACTCTGAAGTGAGAGGTGCTCCCCCTTATACCCAGAGGAAAACAACATCTTTATCTCCGAAGACAAAGAGGTGCCAAGAAAAGTCGTAACAGGCTTTGCTAAGTTAACCCCAGTTGACTCCTTATCTCATAATCTTTGACCTGTTGTATTCCTCCATGATTACTCCTCATCAAACCTACATAAAAATTGTCTGTTTTCCCCAGTCACATAAAACTTAGATTAAATAAATTTGTATGTGTTTTCCCTCTTTTCCTCTTAATATGTATTTTGCCAGTTTAATTTTCAGACCAGCCAGAGCCCTAAGAGGATCAAGGAAAACTTCTTCCTTCCCTACATATACATGACCTTATCCCATGGACCCACACACCCAAAAAACTTCTCCAGATTGCCTTTGAGATTATAGTGGAGGAAGGACCTTTACTCATGAAATGAACACATTTTTAAAAGGCTGTTAGAAAGGAAACCACTGATACTACGTACCTGGAAAGAAGTCAAATGCATTTGAAAGCTTGAGGAATCAGAGAATTTATTCAGAAGTCAGAGGGGAGTTTTACTTTGAAAATCTGTAAAGGCGTCCTGATGTTTTTCAAGAGAGTAAATCATTGAGACCTGTTTTTGTTCCTTATGTTTTTAACTCTTAAGACATGGAGTTCTCTTATATGTGAAGTTATTTTGATTGTGAGGAGGTAAAGTCTCATCAAAATATGTCTAATTGACTCAAGCAGTAGCAAGCCTGTAAAAGGACTATCTGAAGAATAAATGGAAAATCATTCACAAATTTGCTCCTAAAACATGCATAGGCTAAAGTAAGCTAAGTACTTTAAATGATTAAAAAAAAAACACATGTTTTTACATTATATAAATGATTCCAGAGCATAGGAATAATAAAATGTCCAACAGTGAGATGACTGGAGAAATTTCAGTGCACCTATACCATATAATAATATGCAGACATTTTACAATAAGATAGACCTCTATATACTGACACAGAAGAATGTCCAGAACATAAAATTCAAATAGCAAGTCAAGGAGAGGGGTGCCTGGGTGGCTTATCTGGTTAAGCATCTGACTCTTGGTTGGCTCATGTCCTGATGTCGTGGTTCAAGAGTTCAAGCCCCATGTCAGGCTCTGTGTTGACAGCACAGAACCTACTTGGGTTTCTCTCTCTCCCTCTCGCCCTCTGCCTCTCCCCATTCACACATGTGTATGCTCTCTCTCAAAATAAATAAGTCGGGGCACCTGGGTGGCTCAGTTGGTTAAGCGGCCGACTTCGGCTCAGGTCATGATCTCACGGTCCGTGAGTTCGAGCCCCGCGTCAGGCTCTGTGCTGACAGCTCAGAGCCTGGAGCCTGTTTCAGATTCTGTGTTTCCCTCTCTCTGACCCTCCCCTGTTCATGCTCTGTCTCTCCCTGTCTCAAAAATAAATAAAATGTTTAAAAAATAAATAAATAAATAAATAAGTCAACATTTTTTTGAGTGCCAAGGAAAAATATAGAGCTTTTCAATTTTTATTTTAAATTAACTTTGTATTTACACATATATGTAAATTCATACCTATTAATAATGTTACTTCAGAGGAAGAAAAGAGATGGTGGGTGTATATATATGTGTGTATGCGTGTGCATGAATGTGTGTGTGTATATGTGTGCACATGTGTGTGCGTGCATGTGTATGTGTATGTGTGCGTACATGTGTATGTGTCTTGAGGGGTTAGAAGTTTGGAGAGAATTGATATACTTACATTAAAATCTATATATTTCCATATTTTGTGAATATTATAAAATCAGAATGCCTTAATTTCTTACTTCGATATGAAAACATACTTAAGTGCATATGATAACAGAGAAATCAAGCCAAAATACAGTATTTCATTTGCACAGAAAGATAAAGACACTAAGCCTTGGACTTAACAAGCTTTTTGCAAAATCAGAAAATGGACTATCTCCTAAACTTAAGCCCAGGTTTTTGGAATCTGCTATCTCCCCACTTAGTAGTGATTTATTATATTATAAATTACATGCTGAGAGATTCTGATTATAAAGCTATCATGCACACATATGTCATACATAAATCACAACACAAAACATGTGCACACATATAGAGGGCACAAATAAAGATCCACTCACTATTAAATCACTTGAAGATAAATAATGTGCAAATTATCAGGTATATGCTTCTAGTCTTTGATGTATGCTCATATATGCTATAAAATATTTTAAATTCAGGTTATATGTACATATTTATATATTTCTAATTTCTACATGTGTCCATATATGTGTATCCATATACACACGTGTATATACATACACTCACACATACATGTTTATAAAAGTCATAATATATGACTTTTTAAGCATAGTATATAAAATATTTGCCCATGTTATTAAACAGTCTTATAAAAGCTGCTTGAATATCTGTGTATTTAACTTTTGTACGGATATGGCAAAAACTTAACTCATTAATTATTGTAATTTTTGCACTGTTACTAGCTCTGAACATTTCCTTACAGCAGATTCCTAGTAACGGAATTTCTTAGTCAGAACTCATACTTGTCTTTTGATCTCATGGAACCACTCTCCAGAAAGTTTTTACCAATGCCAGTTCATAAACACGCTCCTTTCTCTTTCCCCAGACAACACTAGGTAATCAAAATAAATTTTATTATTCTTAAAGGTTCCTGATACAGTAAGTGCAAAATGGCATTTTTCTGCCTTTCAGACTCTACCATTTAGTGCCATTTAGTACCATTTAGTGCCAGTTGAAATGCCTGACAGAATGCATAATACTCTGGGCAAGTCTTCACTGTCAAAAGCAAGTAGGTTTTTAAACTTTCAAAGTATCCACTTAAAAGTAGGTCATTCGGGAAGAACTCCTGAGCACCAGTTATGTTCCAGGGTAACCCAGATAACAACTGAAGTCACTCACTCTGTCCTTTGAGATGCAAATAAAATTAGTTCAAACCTGTCTTGCTGTCCCTAGGAAGTATAATATTCCCTCTAAGAAGTCTGAATCCCAAGGAGCGTATGCTTTCATGTAACCTTGCACTCTGATTTCTTGGTCCATCCGCGCCTCCCCGTCTCGCCGTGCACCTGCAGACTTGTACTGTCCTCCCTGCATTATTGATGAAACAGGGACCACACTCCTAACATGACTCATGCCGTTCAGTGGCAAGCATAAAGGGGACCTTCTGGGTGGGAATTAGAGAGTTTACATCCCAGTTCTACCCAGCAAATGACATTTATATATTAGGAATTTATGAAATGAATAGAAATTAAGTACCAGTCATCTCCATTCTTAAAAGTCATTCCAGTAGTACAGGAGGTATATAACCCATTGTCCTTTCTCCTGAGGCCAGCACCTGCTGACATGTATCTCAGACCTTCAGTTTTTCTCTCTGTCCCACAGTCTCTTTGCTTCTCTGCTTCTCCTGGTTCAGCCCTCCCCCACCAAACCCAGTTTATTTCTTGCAGAGAATTGTTTCATGTCTTTTCTATCTCAATGCCATCTAGCCAGAACTCGGGAGATTTCATCTTCATAAGTAATGTGCGCATTCAGGAATGATCCTGGACAAAGACTATTTTCTCCCAGATAGGAATATTATCATTAGCACTTAAAAGAACACCTCACTGCTTCCAAGATACAATGCCAGGAAGCCTTGGGTATATAAAGGGGAACAAAATCGGATTCATGATCTCCACGCTCTCCAAATGTAGCATCTCTTTTCTAGGCTTGTTCAGGACCCGGATATTCTTGCAAGGCCTCTGACCACCTGCTGACTTTAATCACCATGTGTGATCCTAATGTGCCCATATCTCAGAAGAAAGTTAAAAAATGGATACAGGAGGGTATATGCTTCACCCAAGAGCCACTGCTTAAGTCTGGCACACAGGGTCATTCTTGCTGGCTCTGTGGATTCCTACATTTTTCTGTATCATATGCAGTGTCCTGGCTGGTACTATGTCCTATTGCAATTCATGATCTATTACGATGATCTATTATAATGCCATTCTTGACCTATTCTGTGCCCCCAACTTGAGTTCTGTCTTTACCCTACTTAGCATTCAGAATGAGCATATGTTATATGGGCACTTTCTTTAGTTACAGAAACCCAACTCAAATTACCTTAAGAAAAAGAGAGGGAGGGAGAGAGAGAGAAGTTATTGATTAATGTCTTGGGAAGCTTAGTGGTGGAACTGACTTCGGGGAATCCAGAGATTAAAACAATACTGTCCCTCCCTTCCTTCTGTCCTTCCATCCTTCCTCCTTTCCTTCCTGCCTTCATCTCTTCATCTCTCTCCCTTTCTCCCTCACTCCCATCCTTTCTCTTTCCCTCACTGACCACCCCTCCTTAAAAATGGAGTCCTCTAGAAGGACTTGCTGGCTATAAGAGATACCACTATCCAGATTCAACCAGTATGGAATCATAGAAAGAGTCCTGATTTGTCAATTACAACACTGAATTATAATTTAGTTTTGGCTCAAACTAACTCTAAGTTCTTAAGAAACTTTCTTAATTTCTCAGGCTAGGACTTGGGTTCCTCATCCATCCATTAATACACAATATAGTGTATTAGAATTATCCAAGGAGCTTATGAGAAGCAGGTGCTTGTGCTGCACACCAAATCCATTGAATCATAATCTCAGAGGAAAGGGTTCTGGACTCTGTGAATACCAGATTAGAAAACAGAAATAGTTCATATTTTTTGGAAGTTTTCTCCAAGATATAAAATGTATGACACTAAGAAGTTATAAGAGGACCGGATCCAGCTACAAACTACATAGTATTTTTAAGTTCATCATGAAAAACACAAAATCATTATAAACAATTATAAAAGAATCATATGTTCCAATTAGACTTGACATTTCTCTGAGATTAAATAAAATAGGAGTTCTAAAAAGATCACAGAAAAGCTTTTCAAACATGCAGGGAATGTGGCATGCATACACTCTTCATATATAAGCAACAAAAAGATGAATCTGAAACTTGTGGGAAAATAACAGCTAGTGATGATAGATTAATGAAGTATAGATCTTAGGATATGCCATCATGGGAATTTAGGTGACAAAACGCAAGACAAATACAGAATAATAATGTGACTCACTAGGTAAATAGACATTTAAGTAGGGCTCAATACTCAATAGTGGTCATGATACTTCTCAGGGCCCTTTATATCTAGCTTAATAATCATAATTTAAAGATAACCACATTGTGACCCTGTTGGAGGCTTCTTGATTCTGGGTGACTCCATTAATGGAAGCTTCTCTTCCTACATTGATTTAAAGGAAAGCTGGGAATAATTTTATACCCAGGCTCTCTGTTTAGGCAGAGAATCCTACAACGCCTTTTGTCATTAGTTAATATATTTTATAAGGGCAACAAACAAACCCCGTATTCTGTGTGAAAATTTACACTCTGTATTAGTCAAGACTTTTTCAGTTACAGATAAAAATATACAACTCAAAGGGGCTTATGAAGAAAAAAAAGAAAGAAAAAGGAAAAGAAGGGGGTGGTCTTCTTGGTTTGCATCATTAGAAGTCTAGAAGCCTGCTTCAAGTCCGCTGGCTCCAGAAGAGCTCAAATACTGTCATGAAGACTTTCTTTGCCTATGTTGCCTCTACTTGTCTGATTTTGGCTTCATTATCAATACAAGCTTTTTTCCATTTGGCAGAGCTAAATGATAGCTGGCAACTCAGTTATTATCAAAGCGATAATACTGAGAATAGTTTGTTAAGTATCTACTATGTTCTAAGTGCTCTGCGTGAATTAACACCATCATCACAATAGTTCTGTGAGATGGGTCTTGCTATTGTCCCATTTTGGGGATGTGAAGACTGTCACAGAGAAGTAATTTACCCGAGTTAGTGAGTGTTGGAACTCAGATTCTAATTCAGGCTGTCTAACATTAGAACCCAGAACCACTTGCACTTAGTTTAGGAGGAGAAGATTGGGTCCACTCTAATGTTATGACTGAAAGTGATTATTCTAAAATAGGGAGAGAGGGCATGGTTTCCCCAAAGGAAGGGATGATGAAGAGGCCAACTGAAAGACTAAGCCATAATTTTTTTTCTGATAATTGAATCGTATATGTCATTTAAAAATGCATTTGGCTCTCAAGGTCTTAATTTCCTCCTCTGTAACTCATAAATAATAATCACAGGGTTGGCATAATCAATACGAATCCATATACATTTTGCCAACAGTAATCCGGTATGAGGTATTATTTAAATAAAACTAGCTTCCATTACTAATAAAGAAGTGTGTCTCAACATTAAGAAAATGCATTTGGGGGTGCCTGGGTGGCGCAGTCGGTTAAGCGCCCGACTTCAGCCAGGTCACGATCTCGCGGTCCGTGAGTTCGAGCCCTGCGTCAGGCTCTGGGCTGATGGCTCAGAGCCTGGAGCCTGTTTCCGATTCTGTGTCTCCCTCTCTCTCTGCCCCTCCCCCGTTCATGCTCTGTCTCTCTCTGTCCCAAAAATAAATAAACGTTGAAAAAAAAAATAAAAAAAGAAAAAAAAGAAAATGCATTTGGTTAAAGGACCAATATAAGAATTAGAATTAATTTAAAAGTTGGGAGGGTCTATGAGAGAAACTAACTTTGGTGGGGGGAGGAAGTGTAGTAGTTGGAATCAAGGAAGCAACAATAATGGAAAAATAAATGAATCCACCTCATGAAGGTTATTTGGCTTTTCTGCCCTCTAACATTTCAGATAAAATTTTGGAACACTTTCGATTCCAAAGCATGGAACAAATATATAGACGTTCAGTCCTCAGTATGGTTAAGAGAACTGAAAGATAAAATGAGAAAATGAGTATCTTACTTTGGAACATCTTAAATTTGCTTTGGTGTTTGCCCCCCAGACCCCCCCCCCACACACTTTTTTAGGGGAGCATCAGAAGGGAGTGTTTCTTTAGATCAGATTCAAAACTGAAGGCATCTTTCAGGTGATGAAATCCTTTTCTTTCAGGAAAGTCAATCTTTCTCCTCTAAGCTTCCCTCTTTTAATGTGTTTAAAAAATAGATTCGAAGTCACAACAAAACTCACCTGAAAACAATGAGAAGATAAAAAGCAAAGCAAAACAAAATAAACAAGATGGAAGTCAATCTATACAATTCAACATCAGAAGAAGAGTTGAAATGGACACCTCTCCCCAGCATTTGTATTTCCACACTTAGCTGGTTCCATAGCAAAGGCCAACCTGTGTTTGTTATAGTTGTAAACTTTTTTATGTGGGACATATATGACAAGAGCAATCATTTTTGTTTTCACTGCGAAGCAATATTTTAGAATAAGATTTAAAGAATGGTCATAAAGAAAAATGCAAACCCTTCTTTTTCCAGCAACATACTGCAACTCATTGGTGCAATATACTAGATGGAGGATTTTTATTTTCTGGAAATATTTTCATATGCTTTTCTCTTACTTTCTGGGATGGTCCCCTTCTGAATACTTCAGATGCAATTTAATGAGAGAGTACAGTGGTAATGAATAGGGTGGCTTAGAGCAGAGCATTTTTTTGTTAGCATGTTTGAGGAGTGTTCTCAGAAATCCATCATCCTTCTGAACTGTATTAGACCACTGTCCATATAGATGTGTGTTTTAAAAAGTTAATATCGGGGCGCCTGGGTGGCGCAGTCGGTTAAGCGTCCGACTTCAGCCAGGTCACGATCTCACGGTCTGTGAGTTCGAGCCCCGCGTCGGGCTCTGGGCTGATGGCTCAGAGCCTGGAGCCTGTTTCCGATTCTGTGTCTCCCTCTCTCTCTGCCCCTCCCCCGTTCATGCTCTGTCTCTCTCTGTCCCAAAAATAAATAAACGTTGAAAAAAAAAATTTAAAAAAACAAAAATAAAAAGTTAATATCTTCATCTAAGGAAGCATATTGTATTTGATATACTCTGTACGAAGACTTGTCAGTGTGATTAGTCCCACCAAGACTGATACTTTTCTAAATGTTACCTACATGGGATTGATCACATTTTAAGCAGGTTTCTGGTCACTAAGGAGTTTTTACCTCTCTCTAGAAGTCTCTCCTCATCATAGCAGTGTTGCAGTGATAAGAGGTGGGATGCTTGGAAAGGATAAAAACAGTGTTTGAGGCTGATTCTTATTAAAGTAGGATAAAATCTGATTAGAGAAATGTACTAGCAGTAGATTGATTTGTTTTTGAAATTAGTTATGAATATATGCTTTCAAGTAAATTGAAAGTATATGGAATTTATTGTACGTGCTTATAATAGATATTGAGATACAAGGTTGTAATAATAAAAAATATATCATCATGCAATATCCATTCTGCTTTTAGAAGAAACTAGTTTTGTTGGATTTTTTCCATTGAATAATTATGAATTGTTAGAATGTTTTTTGAAAAAGGTTCCAAATTCAAACATGTTTACATATGTAGCTACAGACATATATTCATCAGAGTGGTATGAAAATTATTTTTATTTATCCATTTACTTCCTACAAGTTTCATTTTCTTCAAACCAAGTGTATTTATTGATTCTAAATTCATCTTTGAGAAAATGGCATAATGTGCTATTAGTGGTGCCGTACTTTATTGTAGTTTATATTTTTTCAAGTGACACTTTTATATTTGATTTACCAAATATAATATTCTTTATTTTGTCTAGTTAGTAATATTTTCCAAGTTTTGATTAGCTGTTTGTAGTGTGGGCAAAATACTTTCCATATTATAATTTTTCTACATTGTAATCTTTAGACTGGAGTATGTGTTTATTATCTTCTAAGGGATGATTTTTTATAGAGTATTCAGAAAGATTAGTAATTATCTTCACTAATATTTAATAGAACACCATGTCGATCATTATTAAAGGCAACAGAAATTGACACTATTTACTATCCTTGAGATGAAATTTGTGTGCATTTCTGGGTGCCACATACTACAGTACTTACCCCTGAAACTTATTTTTAACTTTTTAATGTATATTTACTGAGCTAGCACTGGTAACATACAGAAAGCAAAAGCCACTTTTGAGCTTTGAGTGTGCTTAAACTGATCAAACAAACAAACAAACATGAGCTCTGGAGACCATAGTAGTTGATTACTTTTCATTCTTTCCATAAAGGTTTTTTTTTGTTGTTTTGTTTTGTTTAGGTAGAGATTAGAAACAGAAGCTTCAAAGTCAGACACAATGAAGCTTGGATTCTGGTTATACTTCCTACTAGCCTCAGACCAAGTTTCTCATTTACACAATGGAGACAAAAATACCTATTCTTGTAGGGTTCTTGTCAGGATAAAGTGACAGATATACACAAGCCCTTAGAATACTGCCTGACGGAAAGTCATGGAAACCTTAATGATACTGTTACTATTCTGATGGTGGTGGTGGTGGTGTTAACTTCTGGGGTTAGATGGTGTGTTAATCAGGCAATCACACGATTCTGATTTTGTCAGATATTAATAATTAATTACTTATGAATGCCTGGGAAAACTAGTAAGGATAAGGTATATTAGCAGATTTTCATTTTTATAACCAAATTCCAAATCCCAACCTTCAGCTAAACTTGCTGGGATTTTCTTAAGCACAGAAAATCCACCTGGACTGTGATAAAGTCACCTCAAATAAAGTCATCAGTGGGGGCTTCATGCACAGACTTTAGAAATGAAAGACACTGGACTCCATCAGAGTATTAAGACCTATTTGTATTTTATTTATGCCCTGTAGATGAGGACCAACATATTGTTTTCCACAAGATATCCAGTGTCTAGCATAGAGTCTGGAATATAACAAACCCTAAATATGTATTTCTTGAATAAATTTATCAGAAAGGACATGAAATTGTAATACCATTGATAAATTACTACTCCCCTCTTCTTTCTTTTTTTTAAATTTATTTATTTTGAGAGATAGAGAGAGAGTGAAAGCATATGTGTGAGCAGGGGAGGGGCAGAGAGAGAGAATCCCAAGCGGGCTCTGTGCTGTCAGCACAAAGTCCTACTCAGGGGTCAGTCCTATGAACCATGAGGTCATGACCTGAGTTGAAACCAAGAGTCAGATGCATAACCTGCTGAGCCAGCCAGGTATCCTACCCCCTCTTCTTTCTTAATATTCTGAAAAACATTAGCAGATCTGTTGTCACATTTTCAAATGATTGTCT
Organism: Prionailurus viverrinus; assembly: GCF_022837055.1. Classification (NCBI taxonomy): domain Eukaryota; kingdom Metazoa; phylum Chordata; class Mammalia; order Carnivora; family Felidae; genus Prionailurus; species Prionailurus viverrinus. The sequence goes on from NC_062562.1 coordinate 41,186,862, forward strand.
TCCTCATTGCAGATGCATCAATCTATATTCCTCGGTATTCGTTATTATTCTAGGAGCAACAAAACATAGTCTGTTAGAAAGTTACTGGCTTACCTCACTGATTGCAAAGAAAAAAATTGACAACAAAGGGCAAGGAAAAGGGGAAATTCAAGAGCTCTTTCATGATTTAGCTGCCAAAAGCTCTCAGTCTGTCTGTCTTTAAATTTTCAAAAAAGAGCATCTCATTAGCCCAGCTTGGATGAGTTGTCTCCCTTTGGACCAATTAGCTGTAGCCAGGGGAAGTAACACCTATTAGTGACACATTTGCTAAGAGTCTATCCCTATGGGTAGGGCACCTAGTTTATAGCAATTTAAAGAGCTGGAAGACACCCCATCTCTGTCAGAAAGGGCTAAACTATCCTGTGCTAACAAATAACCCCAAAGTCGTTGTGACTTCAACAAGTTTTATTTCTTACTTTTAGCCCATTTCCATTGCTGAGTGCCTGGGTGGCTCTGTTGTCCATCATCCTCACTCAAGGACCCAGGTTGAGAGCAGTCTATACCTAGATATATGCTATCCAATATAGTAGCATTTAGCCAGGTGTTTAAATCTAACTTTAAAATGAACTTTAAAATAGTTGCAGTAAAATAAAAATATAGCTCTTCAGTCATGTTAGCCATGTGTCACATTCTCAGTGGCCTCGTGTACTGTAGCTAGTGGCTATGCAGAGAACATTTCCATCTTTATAGAAAATTCTAGTGGACAGTACTGATTGGTTGCTCATCACTGTGACAGAAGAAAAGAGAGCACTGGGAGGTCTTGGGCTGGCAGTGAAACCCTTTAGCTGAGAAGCAACATGTATCACTTCTGCTCATAGTAATGGCCCCACCAAATTTCATGGCCCTGCCTAGTATCCAGAGGTTCAGGAAATATAATCCTACTGTGATGGTTAATTTGATGTGTCAACCTGACTGGGCCAAAGGATACCCAGAGAACTGGTTACACATTATTTCTGGGTATATATGTGAGGGTTTTTAGAAGAGATGAGATTTCGAATTGGTAGATTGAATGAACCATATTACTTTCCCAATGTGGGAGGGCATCATCTAATCCATCGAGGTCCTGAATAAAGCAGGAAGTCAGGGGGAAAGTTGAATTTACTTTCTGCCTAGCTGCGTAGCTGGGAGATTGATCTTTTCCTTTTGGTGCTCTGGGTTTTCAGGCTCTTGGAGTCTGGAACCTTCACCTCTCATCAGCTCTCTGGCCCTCAGGGGTACAAGGCCAGCCTTCCCAGGTCTCCAGCTTACAGATGGTGCACTATGGGACTTCTCAGCCTCCGTAATTATGGCAGCCAGTACCCTATAATAAATCTTTTTCTCTGTATCTATATTTATAGATGTATATATCGTATTGGTTCTGTTTCCCTGCAAAACCCTGACTAAAATACCGAGAATGTGTCTAGAAGCAGAAACCGAGGCATATTTGGAGAAATAGTACTAATAATAGTCACCAAAAACCAACAGGCCTTTACTGTAACAGCAACCATTATGAACCATGTAATACTTAACTTTTTTTCTTCAGGAAAATATCTGTGGCTTCTCTTTTCCCTAGGGGAACACTGTTGGACATAAAATCTTTATGCTTGATCTGGAATGTTCACACCATCCAAAAAGCTACCAAACTTTCTGTGTGTGTGTGTGTGTGTGTGTGTGTGTGTGTGTGTGTGTGTGTGTCAGAGAGAGAGAGAGAGCGAGAGAGAGAGAGAGAGAGGAGAACAAAAAAGAAGAAAGAGAAGGTGTGGACAAGAATCTGGTTGGTGTCATTACTTTTGTCTAATTCTTCTTAAGGGCAGTATCCAAATGATGTGTTTCGACTCTCAGAACATTGATTTTGTATGACACTCTTAGTTTGATAAGCTAAAAGAAAAAAGTAGCCAGTCTTAAGAAAGCAAGGAGAACAATTACGCTTTTCAAGAGCACCACTTCACTCTCTAAACCTCTGACCGCAGCAGCCCTTGTAACAATAGTTGAAAACATGGACTGTGTGCCACGTTTTATGCTAAATGTGTTACATTATTAAATCGTTTAATCCTTATCACCTCAGAGTTGTACAAATAAAGGATGGTTAAACAGCCAGGTTAAGATCATAAAGCTCAAAGGCAGTAGCCACGGTACTGAAATTGTGTCTGTCTGAACATTCTGGATTCCAATCCAAGTATTTGGTGACCAGAATGCCATTCTTCATCATTTCTTTACATTTCCCCTAGTGGGCACTAAGATAATAATTAAAGAACAAATGGTAGAAACTCAGATTTCCTGAAGACCTTTAATCTCTTTTTGAATAACTTATCTTACAGATGAAACAAGAGGGCTCCATAGGGCTCAGGCTGTTGATTAAGGTCACAGAGGTAGCTATTAGCAGAGGCAGGATGGAGACCAAGGCCTTCGGAGGACCAAAGCTATTTACATTTACAGAGGAAAAGGATGATGGCATACCTCATCTACTTCCATTCCCTTGTTCTCACATTATTTCACTGAGCAGATATTAGAAAATATTCTGTATTTCTGGCCTTCAAGTAGGTCATAAGGACAGAACTCTCATCAGACATGGTCTCTACATTTGTGGAGAGTGTTATTAATTGTGGCATAAATTTAGGTACTCATTTGAAACTTCAGGATGTTTTCTATCTTTCAGGCCTTGGAGACTTTAAAATAAATGCTAGTTGGTGTTAGCACCTTTATACTCTAAAATCAATTTTATTCTTCATGCTCAAAAGAGCACAAATGCTTCTTTAAAATGGATAATGTCACTCCAGGTTTGTTGGGCTGTTTAACATTTTACTCTCAGCAAGACTTCTGAGACCCTCTGCCCATCGCTGGGTTGTAGAATTTTCTGGATTTGAACCAGTAACCCAGAAGTGATAGGATTTATATTCTGTGTGTGACCCAGTTACAGTCTCTGGCACCTCCTGTTTTCTCCAAAGGTTGATTTATTATTGCACAACAGATCTTTATACGTTTTTTCTGTTACAAGGTATTCACTGGGGGTTGCTCATGCACTGGTTGTTTGAAGACCTTGCTTTCTGAATTCTTTTAATGCTAAGCCATCTATCTTGAATGCTCGGTTTAAGCAAACTTGACTCCCTTTTGCTATCAGATACCCTATTTATAAGGGTAATTTCATGCCATTTAGACAGGAAAAGCATGGCATTTGCTTTTCACATAAAGAATTATGTTTTGTTCTTAGTGCTCCAGAGATCCAGAGATTGTAAAAATGTACCCGGTTGCCTTGGAGGATTTTTCCCCTGGAAAGAAATTAAATCTTAATCTATTTTATAAAATTCTGTCTTATTACTTTGACCGTATTCACTCACAATAGGTTTCTCCCTGTGTTCTGCAAGAGAAAAAATAAACCATCCTCCAAACTAAAATCTATATTTCATGAGAAAACAGACAAAGGAAAGGAAGGCTGTTAGTAATGTGTAGTATATCATGTATATGTCTTCCTGAGTTTTGAACCATGCATCAGTTACATAAAAGGATGTACAAGGTAGCTATTATAATTACTTGTACATAGACCATAATTTATTCTCCAAAAATATTGCATCATTTGGATTGAAAACTAAGGCATGCAGTGTATTGGATGCTGATGTTGCCCCACCTACAGCCTGCTTTTCCAACCCAGTATATGCATTCATCGGGGGCTGTGAATGATGACAACTCATGGCTCACTACCCCAAAGAGTTGGCCTCCCTTCTCCAAAGAACTGCCTGAGCTGATAAAGGCCATGCCACCAAGGAGGTCACACAGTGAATCACTGATCTGGAGGTACTGAGGGTCACCACCTCCCCTCAATGTGATTTATCTCTGTGATGCAGTTTATGTTCACAGTGTGCATGGATCCGGCAAAGGTATACTTAACTGAGAACCCATCCTTTGCCTGTCTCCTTTCTTTGCCCTATCCTTGCTTCCTTCTTTCTTTTTGACATCTTACCCTTGCCAAGGATGTAAGGCTTTTAAGAAGGTTTTCCATTAAGATTGATCTTAGAAGGCATGGAGAATGTGGCTGAGGGTAAGATGATGGCCTTCTGTTCCTCCCAAATTCTTAGAGACAGAGAGGTATAGGGAGAAAATCTGCTTGATGGCTAAATAATGGAAAAGGGTCACCGAGGTAGCAAGTCCACATTTCTAAACTGACCCTGGTAATGGATCAGATTTATATAAATTTATGACCAGTACTGATTGCCTATTTTGTTTATTTAAAATTTTTCATTCATTGTTTTTTCAACTGTAAATGTGGCATTCTTTTAAAAGGACACATCTTCCTTGCAGAGGAATACCAAATAATGTATGTAGATGCTTTGTCCCTTCCAGGAATGGGGAAGTAATTCTCCTCTCCTTGAATATGGGCCAGACTTCATATCTTCCAAAGAATAGGACATAGAAGGTGGGGGAGGGGGGGAGGAGAATAATTTTACAATTGAGAAACCTGGGAAATGCAGCCTTCTCAAATGATCAAGGTTAGCATCCTCCGTGGTAACTCATGTTGATATCATGTACCCACCAATAATGTATCATGAGCGGAAGCTTCACCTCTCTGATATTATTCACCCAAATCCATAACCCTAGCCTCATCCTGAGAAGACATCACATAAACCAAAACTGAGGGGCATTTTACCACATACCTGATCAGTGTGTGTTACAAATGTCAAGGCCATGGAAAACAAACAAACAAACAAAAAAGATTAAGACTGTCCTTGATCAGAGAGGACTAAGTCTGATGCAATATCTAGACTAGAACCTAGTGCCCAAAGAAGGCATTAATGAAAAAAAAACACATAAACTCCAAATAATGTGTGTAATTAAGTTAACAGTGTTGGACCAATGTTGATTTCTTATTTTTGTCAAGTACATTATAGTTCTGTAAGACAAAGGGGAACGGGATAAAGGGTGTACAGACAGGCATTCTCTGTACTATTTTGTAATTTTTCTGTTATCTAAAATATCTAAATAGATATCTAAAATAATTTCCACATGAAAAATTTTATGACAGAGAAAGAGATAGAACACCATTGCTACAATGCAGAGTTTTCTTTCTGAAAATCAGTGATTCACTGAAAGTAGCAGAACCCCTGGGAGTTATCCTAAATATAATTAGTTACTCTTAATCTAGGAGCCCTCACTTTAGGAATTCCAGATTAATTTGAGGAAAAAATTATCTTTTAAATTATTTAAAATCCTTTCATCGTTCAAAGTAAATTTTGAGATCTCACCATGTTCCAGGTACTGGCAATATTAATAGCCATGTGTCTACATTGTATCGTATGTGCTTTAGAGGCTGGCTGTTTGAGCCCAACTCTTCAGTTTCCTTTGAGTAATTAAACTATTTTTGGCCTCAGTTTACTTGACTGTGAAACAGAATGATAAGAATAGTACTTACTTTATAGAGTAGGAAGATTAATGGGGATAATGTACACGCAGCAGTTGGTAGAGAGCTGGGAGTAAGTATATGTTAGGTGTTGTATTATCATCATTATTATAAGGGTCATTTGATATATATGCCTAACTTGGTATTATTAGCACTTCCATTGTGAACTATCCTTGCAGTAATTCTGTCAACTGTAAATTTTATTATATATGCATATATATATATTTTAATTTTTTAATGTTTATTTTTGAGAGAGAGAGAGAGAAACAGAGCATGAGTTGGGGAGGGACAGAAAGAGAGGGAGACACAGAATTGGAAGCAGGCTCCAGGCTCTGAGCTGTCAGCACAGAGCCCGACGCAGGGTTTGAACTCATGGACCCTGAGATCATGACCTGAGTTGTAGTTGGATGCCTAACTGACTCAGCCACCCAGGTGCCCCTATGCATATATATTTAGCTTGAGTCTCATAACCTTTATATTTCAAAGTAAATATATTTTAACTTGTCTTTCTGTAGAGGTGAATAAATATTTGGGGACATTTGAAGGAAACGTGTTGCATGGTTTTGCCAATATACAAATCAATTAATAGTGTGAACATCATTTGCTAGAATTTAAATCATTAAGATGAGTAATACATTTTTGATCTCTAATGGATGTGATTTAAAGTGTCATCATAGTCATTTATAGTACTAGTTTATTATGACCATTTAAATAAGACATTGAGGCCATGTGTGAAAGCTACATTTAAATACATTAAAATAGATGGATAAATGGAGTTATGAGATTATATAAACAGATAGCATCCGAACTAGGGAGCTGAGACCACACTGGCACACAGTAGAAGTCATTTCTTTCTTTCTGGCAGCAGGATTGTTTTCCCAGTCTTGTCTCTTGCATTTCACCCTTTACAGTCAGAACCAGATAAAACTACTTTGGGCCATTTGTTTACTGACATTAAAGTGGATTTACTGAGACTGAAAGCCTTTCTATTGTCCCTTCTGGGCTGAATCAACTTTATTTAAATGGTAATTCACTCACATATTTCTAATCCCCTTCAAATGCTTTCTTTGTTTATAACAACCAAAGATATTGAGGATTTAGAAAAACAGTTTGCAAATATTACTGAACATATTGGATAATAGAGCCTCCTGCTGTTACTTAGTAAATTAGACATTCCTAAAGAAAATGGAATATTTCCATTTTCACACTAAAGATTTAATATATTAGACAAAGGATTTAAACATAATCCTATATGTATAATTAATCGCTAATTCTAGTAGATAGTTAATAACGACTCTTAAAAAATAGAGCCTGTTATCAGAACTTCCCAAAAGTCATTTCTATTGTGTTACCCCAACCATTACCTTTTCCGCTTAGTTAAAAATATGTTCCACTGGTAGTAACTTATTTTTTTCCCCCAATGACGTCTTTTACCTCTTGCTTTATTACAAAATTTATCTTTCCTTTTAAAGGATACTTTTAAAACAAAATCCTTGGAGTTTAGTTTGACAACTGTATCTATTCATTTGGCTTACAAACTTTGCAGTTTTACAAATGCTTTCTATTTCTTCTCTTCTTTAAAAAAATGTTTTAGGGGCGCCTGGGTGGCGCAGTCGGTTAAGCGCCCGACTTCAGCCAGGTCACAATCTCGCGGTCCGTGAGTTCGAGCCCCGCGTTGGGCTCTGGGCTGATGGCTCAGAGCCTGGAGCCTGTTTCCGATTCTGTGTCTCCCTCTCTCTCTGCCCCTCCCCCGTTCATGCTCTGTCTCTCTCTGTCCCCCAAAAAATAAATAAACGTTGAAAAAAAATTTTTTTAAATAAAAAAATGTTTTGAAGATTTTATGTTCCTGTACTTCATAATGAAGTTTGACACCATAATGCAAAAACCAACACCTGTTTTTATGAACATTTTACTGCTGTCTTTGTAACCACCTGATGGGCAAGAATACTAATTTGATATGTCAGTGTGGTCAGAAAAGGTGGATGGTATACAGGCCAGTGGATGTGGTCTTGGTATATTTTCATACATTTATCAGAATTAGATTACAGGGACCTCATCTGTTGTTGTTGTTGTTGTTGTTGTTGGGTTCAAAAGCATTTTGAGGTAACACTCTAATTAAAAATCATAGATTGTCCACCAGGTTTATCTAATATATTGGATTCTGCATGAGGTGGGGGAAGGAATGAGGGAGGTCTGAATAACTATTGAAAATGAATAACTATTAAGTGAATAACTATTGAAATGATGACATTTACTGGGTTAGGAAATACTGAGGGAGGAACTGGTGGAGGAGAATTCGAAAGGGTATATACCAAAGTATCTGATAAGGATCGTGGCTAACACTCACATACATATGCGCTTGCTTGCTCTAGGCCAGGCATTATAACTGCCTAATGCTTGTGTTCACTTGTTTAACTATCACAGTAACCCTTTGACTTAAGTTACTATTACTGCATTTGGGAATACTATTTACTTTGATGTTTATCTAAATATGCTAATTTTATTTGCAATCAACGTGTCTACCTGACTTAAAGTGTCAAAAAAATGTATATCAGAGATTCTCTGGCTGGATACAAAGGCAAGATTCAACTATGTGCTGTTTATAAGAAACAGACTTTAAATGTAATCAAATGGAAGATTGAACAGCACAATCTACCTGTATCAAGGACTGATACAAAAAGCATTACACTGAGAGCAAGAAGCCAGACCCCCCCGCCACCTCCAAGTTATATGTAAGTTATTCCAATTATAAGAAGCTAAGAACAGGCAATTAGAAATTTATAAATTAATTAAATTAATAAAATATTTATAAATTAATTAAAAATGAAAACCTAGTGTACTACCTGCATCAGAATTATCCAAAGTACTTGTTAATTTCCCTGGCAAAATCAGGATATTTGAACATTAGAATATTGGAAATAAGAACTGTGAGATATTAAGAAAGAAGGAGCATCAAACAGTAGATAGACAAATAGAAGTAGGGAAGGCTAAGTGACTTATCCATGGTCACACAGTAAATAAGTTGTAAAAATATGTTCCTAACTCCCAGTTTATGGCCATTCATATTATATAGCAAGTGATTCTTAGTTCAGGTATGGGGTCAGTTAAGGGGATGGGATCTAGGAATACATTTTGATGTTTACATCACAGTTGACCTTGTATGCATGTCTACTTCCAGTTTGAATCCCAGGAGGAATGTCACCGTCATGCATTTCCAAGTGTCAGTAACACATCACATTCAGGATCACATGGATAAGTTGATATGGGACTTATCAGTGGAAGTGCTTACCCGAGGGAAGCAGGCTGCTGGTGTTTTGAAGGAAGTGGGAATGATGGTGGATACAAGGAATAGAGAAAGAGAGAAAATAGACTTGAGTCTCTAGCTTATGGCAAAAAATAAGGCACAATCATTTTTTTAAATTTTAATATGATCATTTAAAGAAGATTATTTTTTATTTTAGAAATAATCTTTTAGGGGCATCTGGGTGGCTCATTCTGTTAAGCGTCCACCTTCTACTCAGGTCATGATCTTGTGGTTCGAGCCCTAAGTCAGGCTCTGTGCTGACAGCTCAGGGTCTGGAGCCTGCTTCGGATTCTGTGTCTCCCTCTCTCTCTCTGCCCCTCCCTGCTTGCGCTGGGTCTCTCTCTCTCTCTCTCTTTCTCTCTCTCTCTCAAAAAACAAAACAAAACAAAAAACAAAACCAAAAACAACAACAAAAACAAAACAAAGAAATAATCTTTTGATTTCTAGTTAAATACATCTATATCAGATAACAATTCATGGACATAAGTCTATTGATGCATTTCTAAATGGAAATTTAAATTAAATATAGTGCCATTAAGGAAGGAGTTTTATAATTAAAATTTTTGACAAGAATTCCAAAGGGTCTTATTATCATTAAGACAGGTGATATACTCAGAAGAACATTGACACCACATTCCTTTAGTCTTCTAGGAACGAAAGACTGTTTTTAATTGGAGCACATTAAAGATAGGACTGTAAAGTTTTGGAGTGATCAGAAAACTTTGATCCTTAATTCTGGTAGAAACCAATTACTTTATAATAAAACTTTTTTTGTGAATCTAGTTTATTCAAGATTAATTCATTTAAAATTAGCTCTTTTTTGCTAATTGCCATGAGGAGTATTCATATACATATTTAAAAGCTAATATTCATAGTCTCTTTTATTAACATATATACCGGTAATTTAGACACAAATTAGAAATGAACCTCAGGTTATTTCTCGGAAGTAAGCCCAAGTCTATGAAAAGGGAAAAGGTATAATTCATTGAAATTAATCAATTCAATTCATTGAATCCACTGAATTCATTAAAAAATATGAACTGCTTTTCATCAATGCTTTTGAAATCAGTATTGCTCAAATCCACAATTCAAATATAACACTTGGAATTCCTAAAAGGACAGGTTTATTAAAATAGGTGACTGAGGGGTAAATAGTCTGCTCAGTCCATTTTTTTTTTCTTTTGAAAGCCAGGGGATAGTTTGCAACACGTGCATGAACAGAAGTGCAAACATGAATATTATTTGGATCTCAGTATTAGTATCAGTAACCAAATCAACTCCCCAAGTTTTGAAAATGGGTAATAGAATGCTCTGTAACTTACAGTAATACCTTCCCAGCCATTATGTCAAATTATCTTAACAAAAACTATGAGATATAAGGGAGAGATTTCTTTTTTTTTCTTATTTATTTACTTACTTATTTTAATATGAAATTTACTGTCAAATTGGTTTCCATACAGCACCCAGTGCTCATCCCAACAGGTGCCCTCCTCAATGCCCATCACCCAGTTTCCCCTCCCTCCCACCCCTATCAACCTTCAGTTTTTAAGATTCTCTTATGGTTTGGCTCTCTCCCTCTCTGTTATTTTGTTTTCCCCCTTCCCCTCCCCCATGGTCTTCTGTTAAGTTTCTCAGGATCCACATAAGAGTGAAAACATATGGTATCTGTCTTTCTCTGTATGACTTATTTAACTCAGCATAACACTTCCCAGTTCCATCCATGTTGCTACAAAAGGCCATATTTCATTCTTTCTCATTGCCAAGTAGTATTCCATTGTGTATATAAGCCACAATTTCTTTATCCATTCATCAGTTGATGGACATTTAGGCTCTTTCCATAGTTTGGCTATTGTTGAGAGTGCTGCCATAAAAATTGGGGTACAAGTGTCCCCATGCATCACTACTCCTGTATCCCTTGGGTAAATCCCTAGCAGTGCTGTTGCTGGGTCATAGGGTAGATCTAGTTTTAATTTTTTGAGGAACCTCCACACTGTTTTCCGGAGCAGCTGCACCAGTTTGCATTCCCACCAACAGTGCAAGAGGGCTCCTGTTTCTCCATATCCTCTCCAGCATCTATAGTCTCTTGATTTGTTCATTTTAGCCACTCTGACTGGTGTGAGGTGATATCTCAGTGTAGTTTTGATTTGTATTTCCCTGATGAGGAGTGACGTTGAGCATCTTTTCATGTGCCTTTTGGCCATCTGGATGTCTTCTTTGGAGAAGTGTCTATTCATGTCTTCTGCCCATTTTTTAAGTTGATTATTTTTCAGGTGTGGAGTTTGGTAAGTTCTTTATAGATTTTTAGATACTAGCCCTTTGATATGTCATTTGCAAATATCTTTTCCCATTCTGTCGGTTGGCATTTAGTTTTTTTGATTGTAGGGAGAGGTTTCTTAAGCACAGATTACTACTGAACTTATTGAGGCTTGACTGGTGTTGATGGGGGTAATCAGTGTAGGGCATTCAGGTACTTAGCAGTTATTAATTATCTTCTTTCTTGAACCACTGAGGAATGTAACAGTTAAGAAAGGTTGGATTGGACCCCAAGTATTGCCATCTTGTCAAGGTCACCTTGACACAGGATTGCACTGAGTTTGGTTAACCTCTCACATGGAGAGGGCCAATGTCTGATCATTTCACTTTATGCCTTGTGGGTACAGACACAGAATTAAACTTCCAGTGTTTGTTGTTGTTGTTCTAACTTCACCCAGTGTTCCATCTTCATGTCTTCTCTCCTGTGTCTTCTTTTTTTTGTCTTTGATTAATGTGTCACAGAGAGGTGACTGAGATCCAAAGGTTGCTGATAGTAGCATAGATAAGAATGGCAGAATATTCTCAAAGAGGAATATGAAAATTGGATTTAGCACACATGGGCATTTCTCTCATTTCTGAAGAAGAAAAAGTCTCTAAGGGAGAACTCATGTAATACCTGTATTATTTGCCTCCTACAGTAAGAATAAAAGGAAACCACATGTTAATGGAGTTTGGAAAAATAAAATGCCCTACACATGCAATCTGTTTCTGTAAAACTCCATTTCTATTAGACTGTAAATAAATGGAGAGTAAAATAACCTCTCTTAGGTATGTGTGGGTATATACATATATTCTGTATTAGCATCACAAAAAAAACAGGCTTGGAAGGATCCTTAATTTATTTTAGTTCAACCACCCCACTGTTGCTTAGATACGTTCAGCATACATGGAAATTATATAACTAATGAAAGTATTAGATCTCATATCCAGACGTAGCACTGTAAGGCAGTCTACTTAATTTTTATACATAGTATTGATGTATTAACATGGAAGTTTTGGAATCATGGAGAATATGAAGTTACATACAAAGGAGTTGTGGTCTTTTTGAGGATTAAGTTAGAAAGTGAGCATTAAATAGCTCACAGTGACTTGGACCAGGATTGTTAGAGGTTTAAGAGTCATAACACTAGCTCATTTTGTTTCTCTTCACTGATGTGCATTATTGGGGGGCTGAGATTTACCTGGGGGAAGTGGTTGAAAGTGGTGGGTGCAGGTGGCAAATATAAAGGAATGGTTCCCTCTTTTTGCTGACTTCTTCAGGTTTAATTTGCTCATGTTATATGTGCATATTCTGGGACTCAACTGGACCTAACTTTATTTATAATGTTAAAAAGTGCTAACTATAACACTGCAGTCTGGTGCTCACAGCCACTGTGAGTGCTCACGTTCATGTTCACACCCCCTCCGTCCTTCTCCGAGTTTTCTTTTATTTTGATCATTTTTGTAAGAGCTTCAGCAACTTCAATTTAATATAGCATGACTGAATATTTTAACATCTGAAACTTGGTCTTGACATTCTTCCAGATTAGGACCAGCTCCCTCTCCTTTCTTGGTTGACATTCACCTTCAATCCTCAAGTTGAGGTAGAGATCATAGCCCTGATGATGCCTATATAAAGTGGCAGTGCCTGGAGGTCTGGACAGTGATTTGGTATTTGTGGGAGGATCAGGCACTCTGAGCAGTGTGGTTTCATGTGACAGTCATGTTGTCTAACTCATTTCCTATTTACTTGCTCCAAAATCCAGACTTAGATTTTGGCAGACAAAAGCAATCGATTTCTTGGACATCTCTTCAGGAATTTTGGATAGATAACGATATAAGAAGTCAAAATCTCAAGTTATGTATACACATAGAGGCATATTAGTATACATGTGTATGCACCTGTAGGAAAAGCTCACTGTTTCCCCTTTACCTGCAAACTGTTGACATTTCTGACCACAGATGCATGGGTTTTTCACACCTAGCAATTCTGACATTGCCTATAGTTAAGGCAGACCCCACAGGTTAAGGGCTCAGTACCACAATACTGTCCCCCTCCCCTGCTTAAGATGCCACTTCTAAGTGCTGGATCCCCAGATCACCCACAACTTCTGTCTGACTTGGCTACAAATGGAAGGTTCCCACAATACCCTCCTCATATTTGATAATTTGCTACAGAAGTCTACAGAACCCTAGGAAAGTCACTTATTATGGCTGATTTATTACAAAGGATATTTTAAAGGACACAAACAAACAGCCAGACGAAGAGGTACATGCAGTGAGTTCTGGAAGGGTCCCAAGCATAGGAGCCTCTATCCCCAGGCAGCTGGGGTGAGGGGGGCATCACCATCCCAGAACATGGATATATTCACCATCGTGAAAGCTATGTGATCTCCTGAGCTCAGGGTTTTTATGGAGGTTTCATCACGTAAGCATGATTGATAATTAACTATAACTTCCAGCCCCACTTACTCTCCCGAGCATGAGGATGAAACTGAAAGTTTCAGTCTTCTGATTATGGCTTAGACTTTCTGGTGACCAATCACCCTGATGAAGCTATCCAGGAGCCACCAACAGTTGCCTCATTAGAACAACAGGTGCTGCTATCACCAAGGAAATTCCAAGGGATTTCAGAGCTCTAGGTCAAATGGGGTCAAAGATCAAATATCATAACAAAAGATGCTCTTAGCACCTGTATCGCTTAAGAACACTTTACAAAAGTGTTAGGAGCTCTTGCCAGGACTGGCAATTAACACCAAAATATGTTTCTTATTATATCATAATGTTACAATGCAAATATAAAAATATTTATGTATCATGAATCTTTTTATGTTTCTGCCTCCGTAAATGAACATTCATTAGCTCACACTCTCTATTCTTCTTTGAATTTTGTGCTACTCTTATTAGTTGTCAAGATGCCCCCAGGCTTTTCTTATTTTTTTTAAAAGAGAGAGAGGGAGAGAGAGAGAGCGAGAGCATGCACGCACACATGTGGGGGAGGGGAAGAGAGAGAAAGAGAATGAGAAAATGTTAAACTAGCTCCAAGCCCAGCATGGACCCCAACCCGGGGCTCAATCTCACCACTGTGAGATCATGACCTGAGGTGAAATCAAGGGTCAGGCACTTAACTGGCTGAGTCACCCAGGTGTCCTGTCCCCCGAGTCTTAGTGCCTGGGTGTATATCTCCAAACTGGGTGTATATTCCCTAAAGGTAGGGAATAAAGATAAAGGACTACGACTTAGGACAAATTATATAACCTTTCTGACACCTCAGCCTCCTCATCAGTAAAATCGTTATGGCAGTTACACAGATCTCATAAGATTGTTGGGGAATGTTGAATGCCTATTATAGGCATCGTATAAATAATCATTAGGGGCACCTGGGTGGTGCAGTGGGTTAAGTTTCAGACTCTTGATCTTGGCTCAGGTCGTGATCTCTCAGTTCATGGAGTTCCAGCCCCACATTGGGTTCTGCACTGATGGCATGGAGCCTGTTTGGGATTCTGTCTCTCCTTCTTTCTGCCCCTCCCCTACTTGTGCATGTGCTCACTCTCTCTCTCTCTCAAAATGAGTAAATACACTTAAAAGCAAACAAAAAAAATCATTAATCATTAAATATTAGCTCTTGAAATGTAGCCTATATATGTAACATATAATGAATATATACCTATCTATAATTAATATAAAATATATAAATGCTATATAATATAAAATGTAATATAAATTATATGGATGTATTTATATGATATAAAATTAAGTATTAATTTACATATACTTATATTACAAAATAGAAAGTGTATAAAATACATAATACAAAATTATAATATAACATGATTTATTATATAACATTATATTACAACACATATGTATCATGTAATACGTAAGTATATGTAATAGAATATTATATATAATGTGTATATATATATTCATTGTATATATAATATAATATTATTCAGCCATAAAAAAGGAAATCCTGACATTTGCATCAACATTGATGTACCTTGAGGCTAAATGAGTTAATTAAAACATAGAAAGGAAAATATTGTAAGATCTTACTTTTATGTGGAATATAAAAACATTGAACTCATAGAATCAGTGAGTAAAATGGTGGTTGCAGGGGCTGGGGGTGAGGGGAATGAGGAGATGCTGGTCTGAGGATATAAACTTGGGGTTTTGAGATGATTGTGTTCCAGGGATCTAATGCACAGCATGGTGACTGTAGGTAATACTATGGTATTGCATACTTGAAAGTTGTAATGAGAGTGGAGCTTTGGTGCTTTCCCCATAACAGCAACAAAATGGTAATTACGTGAAGGAAAGGATGTATTAGCTAACTTTATTGTAAACATTGTGCAGTAAAATAAATGTATCAAATCATCACAGTTTTACACCTTAAACAATGTATGTCAATTATATCTCAATAAAGCTGGATGAAAATAGCTTATATTACTTTCCTTTTAACCGTTTTTTTTTTGTTTTATAATTTGTGTATTCATCTGATTTCCTCATCAAGATAGTAAACTTCTAAGGAGCATGGATTTTATCTTCCCTGACTTTATTTTGTAATGCCTATTATCTTATACAATGAGAAACTGTGTAGCTTTTAGTAATAAATGTGGGCTTTGTGGTCAGAAAGACATGGGTTCACATATAAATTAAAATCTAGGTTCTGATACTTAAGGGCAAGCCTCATTTTTCATATACAAGTCTTCAATAATAAAAATACCAACGTCAAGGTTACTACTGAATCTTGATAACAAAAACTATACAAAGAATTTACCTCAGTAATGTCCACACTGTACAACATCTGTTAATGTGGTGACAGTATCTCTATTGTCATCACCTTGGTTGGGGTGGGGAGTGTTGAAAGTGATCAAAACTCCTAGAGAGGAAATGTACAAGAATGTGAACTGATTACATATCATATGCTAAAATTCTTTCTCATGCATATGGTGAAATTAGTTATACTATTTAAAATGGGCAGAATTATATTCTGGAACTATAACATCTTAGAGCAGCACATTTTCCCCTCAATCAAGCAGATCAGAAAATGGAGATATAAGAAACAAAATTAGTTAAAGAGGATACAAATTTTTAATTATGTTTCCTTGATGACCCCTTTTAATATTCTCTGGCCTTCATTTCCTCCATTGGTAGTCTCTAGCCAACATAAAAGTAGTCATTTGGAAAAGATTTCTAACTTACCTTATCTGCTCTCTTATACTTGTTATTCTTCTCTTTCTTTCCCTCATATCTGGGACAGGAGATCTAGCTCATCCTTTAATTTGAGCTCCAAAATATCTTTGTGCATTATATAGGGCAGGTATAATTATAAGCAATTTAAAATGAGAAATAGTCCCAGATAGGTTAAGTTAGTTGCCCGTGGTCATACAGCTGTAGTCACTGGTAGGCAGGACGCAGACCTCATCTTTGAACTCCAGATTCAGAGTTCTTCCTGTCACACCAGTCTGGTTTTGACTTTCAAGACTGCTTGGGCCAGCCCATGGTGGGTAGTTTTAAATTTTGGATACAAAGTATGCCTCATGCCATCAACTCTTCAGTCAGTAGATAAGTGTCAACTTTGTCATAAGCATTGTAGTGTTTTATAACTAGCTGAGGAGAACAATTCAACCAAATGTAGCAAGAAAAGAAAAAGGTTTATATATAGGAAACATATTAGCAAAAGAACATGCTTTGCAGATATAGCATTTTATTTGTATTAAAAAAATTTTTGTTTTAGTTTATCTATTTAGAGAGAGAGCACAAGCAAGCAGGGGAAGGGCAGGGAGAGAGGGAGAGAGAGAATTCCAAGCCCTCTGTGCTGTTAGCACAGAGCCCGACGCGGGGCTCAAACTCAACAAACTGTGGTATCATGATCTGAGCTAAAACCGAGAGTCGGACGCTTAACTGACTGAGCCACCCAGGCACCCTACAAACCACAGCATTTTAAAATAAGAGTCTGTTTAAGGTGAGTGCCATGTGTATTTGGTTCCCCCTTGGAATTCCTAATTCAATGGTGATTATTTGCTTAGGAAAACATGTTTCCAATGATAAACCCAATTTAAAAGGTGCAAATCTTTTCTATTACACATCACTCTATAAAGACACTATTCACTTGTGTGAAGTACAGGAATTTTTGGTGCTCAATTATACTTTGAGCTTGTTCCTAGAAAAATAAACCTCTGAGTTTCTATTTTTATTTTTATTTTTGACCTCTCCCCAAAATGCCAAGTGTAAGTTCTCATACACAAAAAACACTGAGAAAATATCATCCACTGACTTCTGGAAGGTAAACCTTATTGAACAAAAACACTGTCCCATTTCTTGGAGGTGCTGGAGTCATAATTCATCTCCTTGTAGACACAAGTGAAAAGCAACTCTCAGCACAGCTGCCTCTGCTCCTGGTCTGTGCGGTGATTGATGGGACCGGAAGTAGGCAGTAAGTGCTCCTAAGGATTTCTCACAGAGTTCATAACCTGAAGGACATGGATGACTTGGGACTTCAGTGATAAACTCTGCATGGTCTGTAAACCCCTACCATTAGTATGCAAATATTCCTACATACCTTTATATATACACCTTAACTGAAATGTATATAAACTTGGTCCTTTATTAATAATATCTGGTGTAAGCTCCTCATGTGGCTAAGGAATTAGATATCATGAGTCAGAAGAGGACTGCATAGCCCACTGATGCTTTTATACACTCAGAGGGAAAAGCTGAAACATTGAGGCATTGCCTTTGTGACTTCACTCCCCCAGTCTTTGAGAACTACGGGTAGGATGAAGTATTGAGATAATGTTCTTTAGCCATAAATTTCAAATGGAGAGTGCAAAGATTAAGAAGATTATATTGACTACCTCTGTTAGATGCCCAAAAATATCTCATTAGATTCGCTGAAAGTGATACCCGTGAAGAATATGGAACGAACAGCTATAAAAGGAATGGTAAAGTGCTGGAAGAGCTGAGAATTTTAGGATAAAATAAACTAGATATGTTGGGAGCAGCATCTGTCTCCAGAGAAGGGAATGGATGTCTGATTGTATTGCGGGCATTAAGGTAGTCATTTATTAAATGTTAGGCTTCTTAATGTTCCAGAAGTTGTTTTATTTCCAAAAGTTGAGTCTTCTGTACTGTACTTTTTAGTAGACTCGAGATTTAATATCTGCCTGCATCACACTTCCTCCTTTTCTTTTCTTACCATTAGGTTCTCTTTTTCATTTTCTTCATCTCCCTTATATTGCAAGCTCCACAAAACATTTGTTTTGTCAACACACACTCACACACACACACACACACACACACACACACACACACACACACATTCTTCTATATGCAAACATCTGTGTTGAAAAGAAGGTGATAAGAGAAAGTATTAACTTCTGCGCTGAATGTCACTAGATATCTCTTTTCTGCAGATATTTCAAGGCTACACATATCTTTTGTATTTTTTCACTATCCCTATTAAATGCATGTGATTCATAGTGAAATTTGCAGAGGTACATCAGTATCACGGAATAGAGAATACTATAAACACCATGGTTCTATGATTTAAAAAAAAGGAGGGGGGGAAGTGACATCAGCTGTTTTGGCAAACATTTCTTCATTTCTACTCTGGGAAGATAATAGTTGTCAGTTACTTGGAATACTTTTCCTTGTTAGTGGATTCTATTTATGATTATATTGAACTTCTAAAGAAAAACATATTTCATTGGGTTGAGACCAAGAGTGTAGGGAAATTACAGAAATGCCAACTCTAGATAATTGCTAATGTAGAGAGGCAAACTCTATTGATTGTGTTTTTTTGGATTTGACACCGTCTTTTCATAACAAGGTTTTATGGATCACAGGGTTTACTATAAAAGAAGTTCAGTGCTTTATTGTAGATGCTCAAAGGAAGAGAATTATCCCCATTATTAAACTGAGAATAGTCGGTAAAACAACCATATTAATTTATGCACACACTTCCCATTGCTGTCATAGAGGTGAGAATCACATTCTTAGCAATCAGTCTGGTCAACCTGTAATTACTGTGTCTTGGAAGGATAATATTTATTGCAATTTTTTAAAATTGTCATAATACGTAATAAGAATTACTAATTTTTCGAGCTTGTCATGGTTTGGAGTTAACTGCTTGAGAATTAAATATTATGTTGGAGACCAAAGCAAAGTTGAAGCTTAGTTAATATTTAACCGATTTTCTCTTTGGTTTAAAAATACGTAAACAGATGATATAGATACAATAAAATACCTTATTTTTATAAGAGAGAACCTCAACTGTTATCATCAGATTAGTTTTGTGGTTTTATTACACTCAAAAAGAATAGTTGATTTTAACTTGATGCCTATTTCTAAATTACTAATGAAGGAATTTAATAAAGGTTCCCACTGTTGGACTTCAAACTTGAGATTATTCAAAGTATATTCAAGTTTGTTGATGCTTTTTTTAAACATTTTATTTTATTTATTTTTGAGACAGAGAGAGACAGAGCATGAACAGGGGAGGGGCAGAGAGAGAGGGAGACACAGAATCGGAAACAGGCTCCAGGCTCTGAGCTGTCAGCACAGAGCCCGACGCGGGGCTGGAACTCACGGACCATGAGATCATGACCTGAGCCGAAGTCGGCCGCTTAACCGACTGAGCCACCCAGGCGCCCCATGTTGATGCTTTTCAAATAATAGAACCCCTGCTTGCAATCTGGAGGTTTATAAAATTTTTAAAATCAAGTCAGTAGATTTCTTCCTAGGTCTGATGAAGAGAACTAACAATTATTAAACTCCCAAATTATACTAACCTGGGTAAGCTTGGCTTTTTATGAAGTATGTTGACATTTATGGTAAGAAACAAATATCTGATTGGGTCATTTCTGCACTGGAAAACAAAAGGTTTTACTTTGAACCAGGTAGGCTCGGTGTGTTATGCTTTTTAAATGTATCACCAATTAAACTTCCCTCTGTTGACTGAATATTGCCAGAGGCATTTCATCTTAATGTCTGCATAGTTTCCAGTACACTGTGACCATTTAATTGTACTGTGGGAGATGGAAATGTGTTTTTACAGTTGCTTATTTCATGTTTTTTTTTTTTCCCAGTAGATCTGATTTCCGTGTTGAGATGGTGCGCAAAACCTGTCAAAATTTTAGACCATATTGTGTTTTATATCCGGTTTGTTCCACTGTCGTATAGGATTCTCACCACACTCTTCCCTCTACCTTCCTTCTTTCCTGATTTCCTCCCTTTCTTTTCAGTGAAAATGAGAGGAAGGCATCTGATGTACTGTTTGTTTCTATGATGATTGCTAATGTTAGGATCCAACTTTTGGTAACATCTTCTCAATTATAAAACTCAAAAGACATTGATTTACCCTCAGAGCCTTCTCATCCAGGGCAGCAACCTGTCAGAATAAGGTGTTGGAATCAAAATGGGAGGATTGTTGCAGACAGAGGTCTTCCCCCCTACCCCCACACCCACACAAAAATAGGGACAGAACGTATTTTTTCTTATTTTTTTAATGTTTATTTTTGAGAGAGAGAGAGAGAGACAGAGACAGAGCACAAGTAGGAAAGGGGAGAGAGAGAGGGAGACACAGAATCCGAAGCAGGCTTCAGACTCCGAGCTGTCAGCACAGAGCCTGACTTGGGGCTCGAACCCCAGACTGTGAGATCATGACCTGAGCCAAAGTCAGTCACTTAACCAACTGAGCCACCCAGGCACCCTGGGACAGAACGTATTTGATTCATTATTTTTAATGATGAAGTCTTACCCAATTTTATTTTGTTTAATAAGCTAAACAATAATGTAGCATGATCTAAGTGTCAGTTATAATATTTGATTACCAAAGATCGATGGAGAACTTTTTAAAAGCTGAGGTTTTGAAAGTCATGTAGTCCTAAGACTCTTGAAATGAGGGGAGTTTGCAACTTATGCACAGCATTCAAGCCCCCTCCTCCTCCTTTGAACCCCCCAAAGCATCTGCAGTTTCTCTCCCTTGCTTGTCCTTAAATAATATGCTGTCTCTTGTCCTCCTCTGCTATTCCTTAGCTTTTTCTCAACCATCTCTGTGACTGGAATGCTCTTCCCCAGAATCTACAAGGCTAACTTCGTCACCATCCTCAAGTCTGTCCTGAATCATCCATCTTGACCATCTATTTTATCCCAAAACATTTGCTCCCACCCCACTGCAAACTCCTGGTCCTCTCATTCTGCTTTTTTTTTTTCTTTTATATATAGTACTCATCATCTTTTACCCTAGGTAATTTGGTTATTGATTATATTTCTCATGGATTTAATTCCCATGTTAAAGTATAATCCTCAAAAGGGCAGTGATATTTGTTTGAACTGTTCATGGGTACATTTTAATCACCTAGGACAGAGTTTGAGACACAGTAGGAGCTCAGTTAATACTTGTTGAATGAATCAGTCATTTCATATGACCTAATTGATATGGTAGATTTGTTTCCATTGCAGAGCAAAAGATACCTAAAATTTTCTTAATTATTTTTAATTAGAAGTTATTATGAAAGCATAGAGTTTGGCAGAGGGCATGAAATAATTACTGAGGACTAAAGAATAGTTATCACAAATGTGATATGGTAGCTCGGTTTGTATTGTTAGCCCCAAATCATAAGAACATTTAGATACCTGCTTTGTTCTTTAGAAGGAATACCATTAGATAATTGTATGTATTGCAGTAAAAATATTCTAACATTTTAGCACCAATAAAATTGTAGATCATCAAAATATTTTCTGAGCAGAAGCAGGTGTGTTGTGCAAGTTTTGTAATGATACACATCTGAAATAAGAGGCAGATTGTGATTCCTTAAAGAGCTGGAGTGTTTCAACAAGAGTAGCAAATAACTTTGGTTTCCTGAATTGCAGTCTTTTACCCAAATTGCAGATGCTGTTGAAAATGAATGTATCACATTTTTAAAAGTTACAGCTGTGAAACTACTCTTATCCCTCTTAAACTACAGTCTAGTGTATATATTCACATGAAATCTAAATAAATATAAACTTTTAACCTGAAAATAAATTAAATTTATAGTATTATATCTTTTGTTTTGTTTTACTATTTTGAGAGAGAGAGAGAAAGTATGTGCACGAGTGCATAAACTGGGGAGGGCGAGAGAGAGAGAGAGAGAGAGAAACTCCCAAGCAGGCTCCATGCTGTTAGTGCAGAGCTGACACAGGGCTTGATCCCATGAAGGCTGAGGTCATGACCCGAGTCGAAATCGAGTGGGACGCTTAACCAGCTGAGCCACACTGATGCCCCTAAAATGCTGTTTTTTGAGACATAGTCATTTTCACTATAAACACAGAATTAATAAGCATTCTTGCAATAAATGCAACTTTATCTGTCATATTTGCTGAATGAAACAAGAATATTAAAGAGCTATTGACAGAGGAGAAGTGTTCAATAGCAACCTCAAGTTTACCTTATGGAAACAAAAAAATGGTTTTCTTTGAAGAGTGGGAGAGATTTAATTAAACATAAATTGAGGAAAAGGTTACTTTCTATTAAAATTTAAAAGGTTAAGAAAGTAAGTACAAAGCAATCCGTGAGACCATTTTTCCAAATGCTCACTTCCATTTGCATCATACAAAGCAGGTAAGTCATGCGTCCCTCCACACCCCAAAGTGGAAAACGGAGGTACGTGTATAACATAAAAGAACACCTGTTAGTAGGTCTCACCTGAAGAAATGGGAAGGGCAAAAGCTTCCTTCTTTTAGAATTAATTTGATAATTAGAGTTCTCTCTCAAATCTCAGATGACTCAACACAGAATAGCACAGAATGTCAAAGCGTAGAGGGAGTTTCCAATGGAAATTAATAGGTTGATGGTAATAAGTAGAAGTGGCGCTAATTCCTCCTTTTCTAATTGCTAATATAATCGTAATACAGTAAGACAGTATGGGAACACACGAAAGTTAAAGAAGGAAAAAGACAGGTCTGCTTATTATTATTTCAGTATGAGATGTGGCAGTAAATTTGAGGCTGAGGGAAAAGTCAGTTGTGGTGGTGGTGGGTTTTTTTTTTTTTGGTTTTTTTTTGTTTTTTTTTTTAATCATCCTTCCACTGAGGGAACTGCTCTATTTCCAAAAATGAGTTCTTAAAAAAAGAAAAACTACAGTCTGTACTTTGAAATCAGGTGCAATTATCCTATTAGCAATTGAAACCTTCCCCACATCAGGAGAGGCTTAATTTAAACTACTTAAGTCTAAGGTAATTGGATTGACTACTCCCTAGTAACTAGACTGCATTTACTGGGATGGTCAATTCCACAGTCCTATGAATGTAATCTCCAATTCAGAATGATCAGGGAACATCTGTGGAAAATTTCTGGCTTACAATTATTTTTTGTGCCTAATTTAAATAAATCCTAAAAGGAATCTAAAAGTTGCTCTGGGTTCCCTAACATGGTGATTGGAATTAAGGTACTCCCATTGATAGAAATATCCTTTTCACAAAGATTCTTGTGGTAATATGTAAGTGTCTCAAATAAAATAAAATTAATCAATGTTATTCAAGGATAATGGGAGGTAGTAAGTAGAGGGAGAGGACAGGAGTTTTTGTATCTTGAGTTGCTATTTATTCATAAGCCTCTCAGTGCCTTACTTTTTAACTGATTGTAAAGAAGAAAGAACCCATAAACTAAGTCATTTTAAGATATCAATGACTAAAATTGTATTAAAATTTTTGTATTACTCTTTCCAAGATTGTCTGCATCTTCAAACAGAATGTCTATAGGTGGAAATATTTTAATTTAAATAAAGAGGCTCTAGCTGGTGGTACAAGTGGGAGACACATTTGACTGGATGCCACCTTTCAAGTCAAACACCAAAGTACAATTTCTATTATGTTCCTAATGAGTCACTTTCTTGGATTTTAAAATGAAACTTCTCATCGGTCTCTGGTTGTGGATAATGTGGAGTGAGGATACACCCTCCTATCTCTGTCACCAAAATCAACTGTAAAACCTGAACAGTATGGACGGATCAATTACTCGAGGATTCTTCAAAGTAAATAGATTCACAGTAGCCAAAAGGTGAAAACAACCTAATTGTCCATTGATGGATAAACAGATAGTGAAGAGATGTTATATTCATACAATGGAATATTGCTCAGCCATAAAAACTAATGAAATTTTGCCATTTGTGACAACATGGATGAACCTGGAGAATATTATGCTAAATGAAGTAAGTCAAACAGAGAAAGACATTTTATCACATCTATCACACATATTGCACTTATGTGTGTAATCTAAACAAACAAAACAAAACAAAACCCAGAGTCATGACACAAAAAACAAACACATCTGTGGCTGCCGGAATAATGGGAAGCAAAATGGGGGAAGGGGATTAAGAAATATAAATTTCTAGTTATAGAATAAGTAAGTCATGGGAAAGTAATGTACAGCATGGGGAACATGGTCATTGACATTGTATTAACTTTGTAAACTGCCATATGGTAACTAGACTTGTGGTGACCATTTTGTAATGTATACAGATGTCAAATCACCATGTTGTACACCTGAAACTAATATAATAGTGTATGTCAGTTGTACCTCAATAATTTTTAAGTGGTTTAAGAAATTAAGACTTGAATAAATAAGTCAACCAGTATCTGTGCTGGCAAATCATGCAAGTGGAAACATTGCTGTAAACAAATGTCACAAGGGAATGAAGCCTGTGGGAATCACAGAAATAAAAAATGTAAAAGAAAAAGTAACAAAAATTTTCAGGATTTAAAATTGAAGTTAAAAATTCACTTCAGACTGGGGCGCCTGGGTGGCTCAGTCAGTTAAGCTTCCGACTTCGGCTCAGGTCATGATCTCATAGTTCATGAGTTTGAGCCCCGCGTCGGACTCTGAGCTGACAGCTCAGAGCCTGGAGCCTGCTTCAGATTCTGTGTCTCCCTCTCTCTCTGCTCTCTCTCTTTCTCTCTCAAAAATAAATAAACATTAAAAAATTTTTAACAAATTCAATTCAGACAAAATATTTGCTGTGGAAAATAAGGCATAATATGTTTATGTTAAGCAAAATTGTCCATCTGTCCCCTTGTTGAATTCAAGAACCAACTGGAGACTTCTTGTTTCCTCATTAATATAGAAGACTGAGCTAGCGTTAGCACGGAGCAGACGATGGTGCCTGATTGCAGTTCAGTAACAATATGACACCAGTGTCCAGATATTTCCTTTAATTTGCGTTGCTTTACTTGATGTGATTGGGTGAAATTCAGCACTTCTAAAATATTCTAGGTTATTCATAATTCAATTAATAAAAGATTATAATCCTGGATATGAGATTGGTATGTGAAGATAGGATGGACAGTTGTTGGCTATCCCCCTCAGTCCTTTCCTCCTTATTCTCTTCTCAAGAATTTTCCATTTGGGATCCTGTTTGTTCTGGGGAAACTGATTCTATCTCTGGGACCTGGGACCAAGCCTAAGCCAATTACCATTTCCCATTCCTCTGGCCACAGAATTGGTGCAGTGAAAGGTGCAGTGAATTCTAATCTGATCCAACCAAAGTGAACCTTTGGATGTGTGCTCAAGTTTCTGGGACAAAAACACCCTCTCTACTACTGATATGAAGGAATGATTTTGTATCTATGAGATCTATTAACTACCATGTTGGGATCATGAGAGGGGTGACATCAGTGCTGAAAACAGCAGAGTAAAGAGATTGGCAGAAACCAGTCATTTGAAATTATCAAGCCTATCGAAAGTCCAGCTCCTCCTTTTGCACTTACAGTTACATAAACCATATACATTCCTTAACTGCTAAGCCAATATTACTCATTTTTTTTTTTTGTAATAAGTAACAGTATCATACCTGCTACTGAAGGAAAACTAGGCTTTTTGTGATGGGCAGAATAATGGCCAACAAAAGATGTCCACACCTTAATCCCTGGAACCTACCACTCGATTGTTACATGGCAAATGGGAAATTGAGATTCTAAATGGAACTCAGATTGTAGCCATCTGACCTCAAGATGGGCTCAAAGTAATCAGCATCCTTAAAATTGAAAGCAGGAGACAAAAGATGAGTTAGTGTCAGTGTGATTCAACTTGAGAAAGAGTCAACCAGCCATTGCTGACTTTGAAGATGGAAGTCTGGAGCCAAGTGCCAATGAAAGTGACTGATCCCTAGGGATCAGAAACGCAAGGATATGGACTCCGCCCTAAGCCCCCAGAAGGAACACAGCCCTTATATCATCTTGATTTTAGTCCCATTTTGGACTTCTGATCTCCAAAACTTAAGATAATAAATTTAGGTTGTTTGGAGCCATCAAGTTTGTGGTAATTTGTTACAATAGTGATAGAAAAGTAAAGCCGTTAAGTTAGCTGTTCCTGTGGGAACTTCTCCATCGTGTCCCAAGCTTGTTTAGTTGTCCCTCTCATACACTTCTTCAGCACCCTGTCCACAGCTTCTATAATCTGTATATACTTTAGCATGTCTTTTTTTTTTTTTGATGTTTATTTTTGAGAGAAAGAGAGCAAGCGTGAGAGGGGGAGGGGCAGAGAGAGAGGGAGACACAGAATCCAAAGCAGGCTCCGGGCTCTGAGCTGTCAGCACAGAGCCCGACACAGGGCTTGAACCCACAGACCTCAAGATCATGACCCAAGCCGAAGTCAGGGGCTTAACCGACTGAGCCATCCAGGTGCCCCCAGCATGTGTTTCTTAAAAATAGTAACATTCATTTGGAGAGAGAGAGCATGCACATGGGTGAGGGGGAGGGGCAAAGGGAGAGGGAGAGAGAATCTTAAGCAGGCTCCATGCCCAGTGTGGAGCCTGTCGCTAGCCTAGATTTCATGACCGTGAAATCATGACTTGAGCTGAAATCAAGAGTCAGACACTTAACCGCCTGAGTCACCCCGGTGCTCCCAAAACAGAGACATTTTCTTACATAATCACAGATAGTTATGAAAATTTAGAAATTAATACTAGGACAATATTAACACAATATTTCAGTCTGTAGTCCTTATTCAAATTTTATTGTGTCATTAATGCCCTTAACGTCAAAGCATGCTTTTATTTATTTATTTATCGCTGGTCAAGGATCCAATCCAGGATCACACATTGCATTTAGTTTTCCTGTCTTTTTCATGTGCCTTTTCTGCAACATTTTCTCGTTCCTTTGTCTTTTGCATCAATCATGTTTTTGAAAAGTACAGGCTGAGTATTTTTCTGAAAATCCCACAGTTTGATGTTTCCTCAGGATTTGATTCAGGCCATGCATTGTTGGCAGAAATACCACAGATGTGTCCTCAGCACATCCTGCCAGTAGGCAGACGTTGTCAAGTTGGGCCAGTTACTGGTGATATTTATTAACTTTGACATCACTTGGCTAAGGTGGCAACTACCATTTTTCTTTACTATAAAGTTATTAATTCACTGTTTATAATTAATAAGTGCTTCATAAAGAGATACTTTTAGAGTCTTGCCTGCTAGTTTTAACCTCTATTTGTGGTCCTTGCCTGAAAAACGCTTACTATAGTGGTTGCCAAATAGTGATTTTCTAATTTATTTTGTGTCTCTTTATTAGTGGAATTCTGTCCTAAGGAAGAGTTTTTCTTTCTTATCTATTCATTTAGTTTTCTCACGAGATACTGCTTATAATTAATAAGTATTTCATAAAGAGATACTTTCTCACATTTATTTTTATTAGTATGGACTCATGGATTCCTATTTTGTTATGTGGGTTGTAACTCATCACTATAATGATTTATTTGCCTCTACCATCTCACACTAGGCCAGTGGTAGTCTTTTCAAGCTGACTCCAGTGTCGTTTTGATATGTCCCCATGAATCTTTGAATGCTTTCTTGCAGTCTGGCACTCTACGTTTGTCTTTTACTTTTCATGTCCCCACCCCAGAATCAGCCATTTTTTTCAAGGAGCCCTGGTTCCCTTTATTGGAGATGGTATTTTGAAATCAAGATCTCAGTGCTAGGTGTGTGTGTGTTTTGTTTTTGTTTGTTTTTGTTTTTGTTTTTGCTTTCTTTTTTTTTTTTTTTTTTCTACTGGAGTTTCACAGCTTTCGGGTCTTTTCAGCAAACGGACCTAGCAGGTAGAGAGGAGACTTGAAATCGTCAGCTACAATTCTGGATTTGACTACTTTTATTTTTCAATCAGTTTTTGCTTCATGTAATTTGAAACTCTGTTGATGCAGCAGTTGGGATGGCTGTGTTTTCTTGGTAAGCTGCCCCATTTATTGTTATAAAATGTCCCTCTTTGTCTCTGGTAATGTTTTTGTTCTGAAGTCAACTTTGTTTAATATTAGAGTCACTCCAATGTTCATTTTGTTTTCTGTGTTGAAAACAGTGTTAGATGTAATTCAGACATCATATAGCTCATCCATTTAAAGTGCTTTTTTTAGTATATTCATTCACACATAGGGTTGTGAAGCCAATACCATAATCTAATTGGAGAAGGCTCTGTTTACCCAAAGAATCCCTGTATTTATTTATTAGCAGTGAACACTGTCCTTGCTAGACCCCCACACTCACTTCAAGCAACTGCTAGTCTACTTTCTGTTTCTATAAATTTGCTTACTCTGGACATTTCATATAAGTAGAATCATACAATATGTGGTCTTTGTGACTGGCTTGTTTCACTTAGCATAGTGTTTTCAATCTTCATCCATGGTGTAACAGGTACCAATGCCTATTTATTTTCATAGTTTGGTGATATTCCAGTGAATAGCATATTTGTTTCCTATTGCTGATGTAACAGATTTAGTGGCCTGAATCAACATAAATGTATTGTCTATCAGTTCTACAGATTAGAAATTCAGTACGAGCCTCACTTTGTTAAAATCAAGATGATGGCTAAGCTGCATTCCTGTCTGGAAGCTGAGGAGAATTCATTTCCTTGTTTGTTCCAAGGAACAAGATGTCCCCTGGTCCCCTGGTCCTTGCTTTATGGCCCTCTCTCTCTCCATTTTCAAAGCCAACAAAAGCAGGTGGCGTTCTCACATGGAATTACTGTGACTGACTCTTCGGTCTCCTTCCTCAAGTTTTCAGGAGCTTTGTGATTACACTGGACACCTTGATCTTTCAGGGTAACCTCCCGTCTCAAAGCCCTTAACTTACACATCTTTGGAAAGCCCCCTTTGCCAGGTAAGGAAACATACTCACAGGTTCCAGGGATTAGGACATGGTCATATTTGGAGGCCTTTATTCTGCCTACCCCATTTGGATATGCCACATTGATTTATCCATTTATCTATTGGTGGACTTTTGGGCTGTTTCCACCTTTTGGTCTTCATGAATAATATACTTGTGCATTTCATGTACAAATGTTTCCATTTCTGTTTGGCATATACTTAGGAACCGAATGGCTGGGTCATGTGGTGACTCTGTATTTAACTTTATGAGAAATTGCTACACTGTTTTCCAAAGTAGCTGCCTCATTTTCCATTCCAACAATCTATGAAGGTTCCAGTTTCTCCACATCCTTACCAACAAGTATTATTTCGAGTCTTATTTATTATAGCCATCCTCACATTTTCCTTTCTAATTAGTGTTTGGATGGTAAATTTATTTCCATTCTTTGACCTTTAACCTGTGTATTTATATTAAAGCAGGTTTCTTGTGAAGAGCATAAAATGGATCCTACATCATGTTATGTGTATATATATATATATATATATATACACACACACATGCATTTTATATATATATATACATATATATATATATATATATATATATATATATATATGTGTCAAAGCCCTTTTCATATTAATTTCTATAACACTTTTTTAGAGCCAAGTTTTTTAAAATAGTCAACAGTTCACAAATTTGCCTATCGTCCCTGCTCAGGGACCATAGTAATCTTCTATCATTCCAGTTTTAGTGTGTGTGCTGCTAATAATAATGAGCATTCTTATAATAACGTTCTTCCTTGATTATAACCTTACTAAATTATAGGCCTTTTGAGGGCAGAGATAATGTCTAATCTACTTATAATTGTCTTTCCTAGCCTCATGCCTGAAGTATTTGTTGAATGAATATGTGAAACTTAATAGATTTTCACTGTAGACATTTTATTCAAAAGGCTTATCCCATAGTTGTCAATACGCTTTCAATTATTTCCTGTTGGAGGGACACCTGAGTGTATCAGTTATCCACTTGAAAGGGATCTGGATTGAACCTACTTATTTCCCACAAGGTGTTTATTAACCTTTTTATTCCATCGGTTTACAAATGTTTAGTAATCCAATAATTATTCTCTTCTTTCTCCCAAGTCAAAGTTCTTTTTTAGTCTGATATTTATGTGGTCTTTTTCTGGACTGGCTTGACATCATGCACCTTTAATATTATACTATTACGCTCTCCAGGATACATTTTGATCAACTAAACATTCCATCTAACAGATGTGTCCATAAAAGGATAGATCTTTACTTGCAGCAGAAATAAATTTGGCACATGATTGAAACTGTTCGTACACAAAGGACTAGGTATCAAGTTAACTGGAGTGCCATGGCATCATAATGCAAAACAGCAAAATATTTATTAAAAGAATACATTTAAAAATTTAGAGATAATGGCAGTATCTGAAAAGATCCAAAGAACATTTTGTAAATGTTAAATCTCCTGCATCTTTGTTGCTTTGATGTTTTAGAGTTTGCCGAAAGATTTGTCAAAAGTAATTTACGGTTAGAGGATCTATTTTTGTATTACCATGGAAGGAAATATAATGTAGTTTTAAAAATTAAAACTATGGACAAAGCATAGACTCTTAATCCTGACTCATTAAAAAAGACTTAAATGCAAACAGCCAATGGCTTTTAATTATAGGAGAATATATTGCAAGCTTTAGTATCATCTAAATATAAAATCTATCTTTAATACCCTAAATTAAGTGGAATAGATGACGGGTTTTAATTGATATGGACTGTTTTTTAAATAAGAGAAATTACTTTGAATTGTTTTGTAGTTCTTTTCTGTTTCTCACACTTCTCACCTGACTCAAGTTAAAATTCCTGGAGGGTAAGAATCATGTCTTTTGGTTGTTTGGTACATTCACAGCAGTGAAAAACATAACATACATACATAACACGTGCTGATAAATATTATTTGAAAGCATGCGTCCTCTCTGACAACTTCTGTTCTCTCGCCCAGGTGCCTCTTCCAACACTCTGCTTCCTGTACGGCTCTATTTCTTGTTCCGTTGCTTCTCAGATGTCACCGTGTCACAGAGGCCTTTCTCTACCACGTTGTGTGAAATCTCAGTTACTTTCACCCTGGTCCATTGTCCTGCACAACTTTTTTCCATTTATGGAAAATAAAAAACTATGATTTTTCTGTGGGCACAATAAGAAAGTGTGCAAGAAATTCTAACATATTTTTTTAACACAAGCTTAATTTTTATTATGACAGTAATACAAGCTTTCATGGAAAATTAGAAGATGTATAGATAAAAGAAAAATGGCTTTTATCTGCAGTGACATAAACATTTAAATTTAACACTTCCCAGGGTTTTCTTTGTAAATATTAATTTATTTTGCTTTCTACTTTCATTTATGAAGTTTCAAACACAAATAAAATATATATCATTAAAATTTGAAATTAAATGACAATAGAATGTAATAAAGCATTAATTTTAACTATTTGAAAATTGAAAAAAAATGAAAAGCTATGTAATGTGAAGACAATTCAACATGATATATTAACTATGTTATCAATATACATTTGTTTCCGGGACGCCTGGGTGGCGCAGTCGGTTAAGCGTCCGACTTCAGCCAGGTCAAGATCTCGCGGTCCGGGAGTTCGAGCCCCACTTCGGGCTCTGGGCTGATGGCTCAGAGCCTGGAGCCTGTTTCCGATTCTGTGTCTCCCTCTCTCTCTGCCCCTCCCCCGTTCATGCTCTGTCTCTCTCTGTCCAAAAATAAATAAACGTTGAAAAAAAAATAAAAAAATAAAAAAATATACATTTGTTTCCGTAAAAGAGTGAAAATAGCATCAAGTTTCCCAATAGTGCATTAAGAGAATTAAAGATTTTAATACTTACTTGATATTGATGCTTAGATAAATCGATTTTAATTTTATTTCCAATCGACTAAATAATGATAAAACATTTTATATGAAATTGAGTTTTGCCATATTTTTGCTTCTCTCTTCCATAAAGTATGGATTTCATAATTTCAATTTTAAAAATCTGTTGGGTAAAAATAACCTGTACTGTACAAGTTGACATTCTTAAAGTCAACAGATACAGAGGCCAAAAGGTTTTGTGGCATGTTTAATTACCAAAACTGAGGTAGTAATATTCTGATTAAATTATTATTTCTGTCTTAGCATTGGTTTTAGAAGATTTAGCTTAGGCCCATATGGAAGTGAGAGTGGGAGAGAACAGTTATGATGATGTTTTGCCTGTATAGTGACAGTGAGCACTTTGGGATTTCCATAATTGAACTCCTTTTCTTGTCTCATACAAGTCTGGGTGTCTCATATTGATGCCAAGGCCTACTCTGCAGAATCGTTATGAAGGCTAGGAATATATACCAGTCAGGAATTGAGCACAATGCACAGAGTAGACAACTCAGCACACAGGGACTTATTATCTTATGCATTCATTTGCAAGTTAAGTTTTACTGTTTGCTCCTACTCTACACAAAATTTGATCTCTTCCCTTCTCTTCTTTTCTCTTCTCTTTTCTAAAAATGTCTTACCAACACAGGGTCTCGGGAATTATTTATTCTCTAGAGGAAAGTAGAATACTGGCTATTATGTCTAGGTTTTCTAACTGGATATGTGGCAGAGATTGTTCTTCATCTATTTTCCTCCTGTGAAACAGCGATAATATTTTCTGCTTACCTAGAGCGATATGTGTGGGTGATAAAGACAGAAGATAACACTTGCTACTAGCTTTCAAAAATATAAAATATTTAAAACTGTCTTTTGGTTTTACACATTTTATCAGAGGTCACAAATTGGTGGCCCCAACTTGGACTTTAAGACGTTTTTTTTGGCATGCATATACAATTTCTTTCAGAAAGAGCCTTTGTGCTCCAGCTTACCATATTCTTTACAACTCCTGTGCTGTTAGACTATTTTATTAATTTGTATTGATTTGCATTTCCATTTGAATTATTACTAATGTAAAAAATGAAAACTGATTTTGTGGATTCTTCCAGTCATTTCTTTGTGAAAACAAGTTTGGGTTAGCAGATCTTCAGGGTTCTTTTTTTTTAATGTTTATTTTTGAGAGAGAGAGAGAGAGAGAGAGAGAGACAGAGTGCAAGCAGGGAAGGGGCAGAGAGAGAGGGAGACACAGAATCCGAAGTAGGCTGCAGGCTCCGAGCTGTCAGCACAGAGCCCGATGATGGGCTCGAACCCATGAACCATGAGATCATGACCTGACCGGAAGTCGGACGCTCAACTGACTGAGCCACCCAGGCACCCTTCCTCAGGGTTCTTTAACACTGTCATATACTGTCAGGGTTCTTTAACACTGTCATATACTGTCAGGGTTCTTTAACACTGTCATAACACTGTCAACCAATGTCATATTATTACTTTCAAACAGAACCTAGGAGGTTTGCGAATTTGATTAGTAATATATACAAAATGGTATCTTTATTTCCAGCATGTTCTTTAATTATGAAGGTAGGCAACAAACCACAGCAGTATTAGAACCTATACTCCATCGCTAATAGAAGGTACACATTTTGTAGTCCTATTAACCCTTTCTGCAGATGTCTTGAAGTATTGCTCATCTTTACTTTGAAATTATAGTTGTTGTTAAACCCACTGCTAGATCGTGTTATCTTATTGGTATTCAAGAGCATACATTGCTCTGTCACAAATATGTCCTAATAATATTTGGATAATTGTATTTCAGAATACTTTGTTTCGTTTGTATCTTTTATAATCCCTTGTGTTTTAGTTCATACACTTAACATCCTTCTGAGAAGTACCTTGGCGAGAAAGAAACAAAATAAGAAAGAAAACAAAACAGAACAAAAACTACAGCTCTAAAAACACGTTTCTTTATGTAAATAAAGTACTTATTAGTTCAAAAAAGCATATTCAGGACTGTCATCAATTCGGTACTGTCATGTAATATTTATTTTCAGTGAAAGAAAGCATATTGGAAATTATTATCTCCCAATTGCAACATTATTCCTTTAGTGAATGTTTCTTTACTTAACAGCACCTTTCTCACAAACACATTTATATGCACATTTTATCTTTTAACACATTAGCTAAAAGGAGCACAAAATGGTTTAAAATTATGTATTAGGAATGTATTACACCCACCACTATATTTGCATAGATTTGAAAACAGCAAAATAGCACCGTGTAAATCACATACAATATGGGTTTTGAAAACCTGGACAAAATGAAAACATTCAACTGTGAAATTTTAAATGGTAGGCCTGGACTTTGATGAGTCTTTTACTTCAAATGTACACAGTTGTTCTCTGCTGTAACTGCCCAAATTATGTTTTCTACTTGTTGGTGTACCAACCAGTGTTTTAACCTTCATGTCAGCTGTGAGTTCATACAAAGAAGCAGTCACTCCAAATATACCAGGTGCTTCTGTGTGTCATCGAAATGATCGGTGCGATGATATTCTGTACTGATGTGGCTTTCTTCTGACCAGAGTGTGAGTAAGGATTATGCCTCTGCTGAACAAATTACATTTTTTTCTTACATGCTTCCCTGAGAACTGATTATCAGAACTCTGACTTTCAAAACAGCAGTATGGCATTAAAAAAATAATCAAGACATTAAAAGGTAAAATACCAAAGGATATTATTTAATACTGTTATAGCATTACCTTCTCCTACCCCTGCAAGAAGGAAAAAAAATCAATCAATATGGAGCAAGTATGCCGATACCGTAATTTCATATCCCTAGCCTGCACCTCTCCCTTTAACAGAAGATCCTATGTAGTGTCTAAGAGAATAGTGATATTTTATACATTAATAATCATGTGCACATTAATAATGATTTCCACCATTCACATTAGACTATAAACTCCAAAAAGTGGTGATCTTTCTTTCAGCCCATCCAAAAGTGTATCATAGGATGAATGGACACTAGAGAGTATCATAGGGGTGTGAGGGATTGAGACGGGAAAGGAAAGGAAAGGAAAGGAAATAGGGTAGGTACACAGTGGCTCACTACCCCTGGAAAATTCTGGAAAAGAGTGTGGGAAACACGTCAGAAGCTTGGATAGTTATTTTCCAGCTTTCATCCATCATTGGCCTAGAGCTGCTATGGAGGCATTAATGTGCTACAGTCGTCACTTTTCATAAGTCCCATCCACAGGTCAACAGGGGAAGAGGAAGTCCTCAGGTACAGAGACTCAAGTGATCCCAGGATAAGGCCTTCCACACCTGCAGGACTGATGAGCACAAAGAGATATTGGGGGAACCCAGTGTGCCTCATACAACTGTCATACTAGGTCATGGTGATGACAATTTTATATGACTCATAAAAAAGGAGTTACATGAGACTAGGAGAGAAAATATTATAGCAATTCTGAGAAAAGTGGACTAAAACGTAAGAAAATTTAACTGCCAGTGCTTCTTGAATTTTTGCAGTTATGATCATTTGAATTTGTTCAACAGAAACGTGCATGTTATTTAACAGCAGCAACAACAACAACAACAACAACAACAACAACAAAAACTTGGGGAAGAAGGTAGGTAGAAGTTATGCGCCATATTCCTGAAAGGAGGAAAGAAAAAGAACAAAATTGCAATAGTGAGAGAAAGCAAAATGTGCTCAATCTCTCACAGTATTTCAGCACAGAAGGCATGAAACAAAAACCAAGGGCAAATATCTCATCCTTCACTGCCACCATGCAGAACTTACACTGTGAAAGTTAACAGTCTTTTGTTTCATCAGAATTAAAATCATACACAATTTGCAGACATACACTCACACCATGGATATATATGTATGTGTATACACACACACACACACACACACACACATATAATTTTGGAAGAAATTATTCATTCTATAGCCTCCATTGGAAAATGCCTCTGAATTTTGGAAAATTTCTCACTGTGAGGTAATAGGTGGTTTTAATTCTTTTCCTTTGACTAGAATATAAACTCTGAAATCAGGAACTTACATGTGTTTTTTAATCATTTACTAACACAATGCCTGTTACATAATATTCTGTATGTGATAGTTTAATGAGTGAATTTTATTGAACTTGTTAAATGAAGTTTTTTTCTATAATCTAGTGGTTCTTGAAAGGGGATAATGGGAGATGACCCCCACCACCACCATTTTTCAATGTCTAGAGAGATTTTAGGTTGTCACAGCAGGATGGAGAATCTAGTGAGTAGAGGCTAGGATGCTGCTAAAAATCATACAATGTACAGTACACTGTCCACGACAAAGAAGTGTCCATGTCAGCGTGTCAGAAGCGACAAGGCTGAGAAACGCTGCTACAATGCCTATCGTGTGTGGTCATTCACATATTTTATTCACACATTATAAAATGTCTTCTTAGTGAATAACTAAGACATCGCTTTTTTTGCCCAATATTAGTCTCATTTAACTAATCACATATAAAGTTATTTGATTCATTTTAGAGTTAATTTGTGCCCAGAATTTGGGTTTCTCCAGAAGCCATCCCAAAAGGGTCGTCTTACACAAGTAATTTGGGAGGTGATCATTGGAATAGCAGTAGGAAGCAGGGAATTGAGACAGGGAAAAAGGGTAAGCTAGTCCATAGTGTAGTATGATCAAGATATATACCACTGTGACTTACTGGAGCTGTCATACTGGAGAACCCTGGGAGACAGAGTACAGCTCGAAGTTCCCCCAGCCGAGGTGTGAGGATCCTAGGGTATGTATCCACCAGCTCCCTTTCATCATTGGCTGAAAGCTGCTTTCATGGGCTCTAACTCTCAAGTACTTATGGCTTGCCCTCCACCCAGGGCAAGTGTACTCCACAGCTAGATAAAGACTTTAGGTAGAGAATCACAGGTGTTCATATTAAGCAGCCTTTGGTGTGACAGGGTAAGGCCCAGCAATTATGGCAGGCAAGAACAGTAGCTACTTCATCATGATATAGTTCATGTATGGAATTGTATATTTAAGATTGTTTACAGTGAGTTTTTATTAAACTTTTCTTTCTGGAGACTCAGTACTCCTTGATCCTTATCATTATCCTTTTGATACTTTAGAATCATAGAATCCTGAAGCCTTTCAGAATGTCTGACCCAACCTCATCCGTAACTTGGACAAACAGATGTTTAGCTTCAGTTTAAGTATTTTTTCCCCACTACTTTCTAAGTACTTGATTAATCTAATTAATGCCAAATGAGAAATAGTGTGTTCTCTTTTGTATTTTTACTTTGATTATGGATTAATGAATGTCATACTGTCCTTGACGTATAGATATATTGCTTTCAGAAATACCTTGACATTAATTCTTGATTTATTTTTAGAAAAATATATTAAACCCAAAAGAACTGGCAAAATTTTATTCAGAAGATGGTGAGTGTTTGAAAGTCTCCATATTTTGTTTACATTTATAATTTAAATATTAATTAAAGCTTCCCATTAAATACTCATTCCAAATAGGTGTGTGATACTAAATTATAAGGAAACACAAAATTAGTTTTATAGAAACTTCTAAAACTCTTATAAATCAACTCTCAATGCAATATTCATCTCTGTCCACACATTATATTAAAGTGTGCTAAAATGTATAAATTTAACCCTGATACATAGGAGCTGAAGGCTCTTTTACATGATTTATGGGATTACTGAAGGATTTATTTCTCCTCCCCCATCGTTTTTCTACTATCATCTCAAGATTTATATTATCCAATCAGGTAAAGACCACTTTCAACCCTATTTGAATAACTGCTGATAGGTCATAACTTTTCTAGAAAGGCATATCAGATACTCTAGTGATATTCTTTGATTTGACAAATCTTGAATAGGAAAAGTTTGCCTGCTAAGATTTTGAACATCAATCCACTCTTCGTGTTCTTACAAGTCTTTTTTAAGTCTTGGAACACAAAACGGAACTGTGTATGTCAACTTCTCAAAAAACTATTACCCCCCCCCAAAAGTTACCAAGACAACCATTCAATTTATTTTAAATTTAATTTCGGGAAGAATGTTAATATCAATGATTTCATGATTGCTACAACAATTTACTGTCATGCCATAAATGCATTGTCTTTCATTTTATTTTTTTCTTCCAAGTTTAATTAGACGCAATGTAATTTTTGTGCACAGTAGCATCTATCTCACATTTTATGCACTGCTATTGTTTATGTCACTCTGTAGAGAGTTAACAAAGGGCAAGAACAGGAGATAGAGACTTTTACACACTTTACATGTTATCTTATAAATATTTTATACCAGGTTGATTTCAGATGAAAAGTTCGGTACTATTAAAAACATTGAAAATGTGATTTAGAACATTTAGATCACGCCATTGGAACTATTTTTCAAATAATTTATGCCAATTATGTTACAGAAGAGATTCTAACACTATGAAAGACACCCGTTTTATTGGTATTTTACAGAAATCTATTTCTTGAAGAATTAATTTGTATATTTAGACAGCAAATCTGGCGTGAGTATGCCCTAGTTCCATTTGTGATATATGGATTCCGTTTGGTATCTGTGACAAAGTGCTATAGCAATAAACCTGGTTTTTATTTAGCATTTGAAAGGACAATCAGCCAAATTCTAATCTCAGATGTGTGAACTTATCGCATATTTCATGAAATATGCTGCTTTGCAGTATCAAAAATGGATGTGAGGCGTTTATGGCAAAGCACAGTACAAGAGAGGCACATGAAGCTGGATGAATTCATTTTCAGGGAATGAACTTAGGACTTAACTCGTGCCTTCAAGAACGAAGAACGCATGACTTTTATTTCTCTCTTGGTGTTCCTTTCAGTTCAGGAAATCTTATCAGTGGGCAGAATAGAGAGGCTGAGCATTGTGTGTTGGAAGAGGAGAGCTGAACAACTTAGAAGTCATAGATTACCTGAGACCTGCTCAGTACACGGATGGTTTTGTTTCCCTGCAGTGATCCCTGACTGAACCAGCCATCGGTCATTTGTATTCTCCTGTATAGCTCTTGATGAATTTCCCTTATGCTTATTTTTACAGTGAGTTTATGTACTGCCAGATCTGACTACTGTTTTTTATATAGGCTATCTTGATTTCATTCTTCCCTCTTACTTTCTACACCTCACAATGAATAAAGCTGTAACATTAAGGAGGTGGCAAAGAACCTTTAATATTTATACAGTTCAATCAATGTTCTAAATTTCTGGTGTTCCATGAAAGGCAATCCAAGATGTTTTATCCTTTTTGGCTTCTCCACTGAGTATGAGTTTAACTTAACTGCATCATTAAGAGAAATATTTACTACAGGAACTCAAGTCTTGTACATTTTAAGTTTTACATTTTGTAACCTGAGCGTCTATTCTCTACACTATATTTCCACTCTATTGTATATAATTATGTTTAGTTAAATGCAGATTTTTGACAAGTTCTAATGAAATGCCCACTTGTCAATTTTTACACTTTTTTTTCTGGAGCTATGGCTGTTAAACATTATTATTTAATATGATTAATAATAACTTTTTTGGATGCAGGGACATTCTCATAGACACTTCACTATTCTGAAGGAGTTTGCTTTATTTTTAAAGATGGAGTTCAATTGAAACTGACACTATGCAGCTTAAATATATATATTTAATCTCCTTTCACTTTGAAGAATTAGAGTTCTTGAATGCATTTCTTTCCAGTATTAATGGCAACTGTACCTGAAGATCAAGTGCTCTAGGCAAACCAAATGCCAGCCTTTACCATATACTACCTATTTTTTTTTTCAACGTTTATTTATT
This sequence comes from Prionailurus viverrinus, assembly GCF_022837055.1. Lineage (NCBI taxonomy): Eukaryota > Metazoa > Chordata > Mammalia > Carnivora > Felidae > Prionailurus > Prionailurus viverrinus. The sequence goes on from NC_062562.1 coordinate 41,226,729, forward strand.
TTTGGGACAGAGAGAGACAGAGCATGAACGGGGGAGGGGCAGAGAGAGAGGGAGACACAGAATCGGAAACAGGCTCCAGGCTCTGGGCCAGCCCAGAGCCTGACGCGGGGCTCGAACTCACGGACCGCGAGATCGTGACCTGGCTGAAGTCGGACGCTTAACCGACTGCGCCACCCAGGCGCCCCAAAGTGAGTAAAACATACACACTCAAATGTATTATCTTTCTTTCCTCCCAGATACTGTTTGAATATCTCATCTACAAAAGAGTTTCAAGCATATATACTTGGTGTGTTTTATTTTAACTCACCCTTTTCACTCTGCAATATGATGCTGTTTGCGTCATGTAATAAAGACTGCAAATCAAGGAATGAGCTGTGTGAGAGGGATTAACCTTACCTTCTCAGTGGCTGTGGAGATTGGGCTCTTTAGTCTCAGCCCGGACTGTTACATTGATTTAATGTGTGACAGGGAAAATTGTGGGTGTTTCTTCTGACATTTTCTAAAGGGGTCCCACATCTTTTAGGAATATTTAGAGTTATAATGTAATAATTTCATTTCCACAAGTAATGTTGCCTATAAGCATTAAACACTGAAAACACGTAATGTTTATTTTTGGGAGAGGGAGACAGAGTACAAGCGGGGGAGGGGTGGAGAAACAGGGAGACACAGCTTCAGGCTCCAAGCTGTCAGCACAGAGCCAGATGTGGGCTTCAAACTCACAAACCTCGAGATCATGACCTGAGCAGAAGTCGGAGGATTAACCGACTGAACCACCCAGGTGCCCCAAACACTGAGAAACGTAATTTTCTGCCTAGACCAAACTCATTCATGAAGCTGTTGTTATAGTTAATGTTTTTATTATTCTTGTTCAGTAATAGGTTTAATTCGTAGCCGTACCATGACCCTTTTAAATTGTGTTTGCATTCTTACCATTTAACATCACAAAAAAGAATCTCTGAATATAATACATGGTTACCTAACAGTTCATAGTATAAAAATCCAATGAGTACAAAATTAGTAACAATGGCAGTTAGATGATTCAGTGACTGATAAGGACTCCCAGAATATTTCAAAATCTAGTGTAGATGTTGAATATTTTCCTAGTTATATATTTAATATGTTCCTTTTGTTGATGAATACTGCCTTCTCTAGTCTATTATTTTAGCCAGGTTTCTTTTAATTTTTATTTAGCATAACACTTCACCAAACTATGAAAATTTGCTAAATGATTAGAATTCTCCAAATACTTATTGAGCTCCTGCTGTATGCCTGCCACCACGGGAGGCACTGAGTAAATGCCTACTCATAAAGATACCCGTAAGAAACCATTCCTGACCTCAGGACCTCACAGTTTATTCAAACACTCACAATCTATGATATGACAAGAGCCATGACAAAGGGGAAAAAAAGGAGAGAAGTACTCATGTCACACTGTCACAATAAAGAATAAATCATCAAAATTCTCTGTGATCCGTTTTTCAACAAATATGGATTGAGTACTTTCTATGTACCAGGTCTTATTTGAAACACTAGAAAAGTATCAGTGGATAAAACAGACAAAATCCCTGTTCTGATAAGGCTAACATGGTAGTAGGGGGAGATAGATGGAAAATAAATGGTAAGTATCATAAATAAGTAAATTATATAGTAGACAGAATTTGACTGTTTTCCCCCTTCCAGCGAAATAAACTTATATCCTGGTGAAGGGACATATTTGGGGCAATTTGGGGGGCAATTAAAAAAATAATTCCTATTATTCATGTTGAATATGCAAATATATTTGAAAAATACAAAATAAGTTCTAGGTTTACTTCCCCAAATTACGTACTTTATTGCTCCTAAGATGCACATATCGTCACGTGTTTAGTGGGCCTGAAAATGCCATATAAATTAATCAAAAGGATATAACATTCATTGTCAACAGGATGGCAAGTGCAATGCAAGCCGTCACCAGCTGTGAATGCACAAACTTGGACTTCATTCATTGGAAACCATTACCATTGGTCTTTCAATTAATGCACCATTAGTGAACCCTTAAAGCAAAAATATGAATCCTGGTTGTAATCTGAAATATTTCATTGTTTGCTTATGTAAAGGCGAGAAATCAGCAACTCAAAACTTGCATAAAGTGTGTGATAGTATGTGAAAGGGTGTGAAATAGTCTGTGAGTGATACATTAAATAAGTCAGCTCAGTCTGAAAGAGCTCTGCAATATTTTAAAATAAAACTTTCAGGTAGTTTGCATATAAAATCAGTCAAGTTGGCAATGTTCTTACTTTTTTTAGTAGAACATGAGTTATCGGTTTGTCTTATAATTAATGGTGTCTTAGGTTTTATGGAATCTAGTAACTGTCTGAGCAATATCTAGATTTTCCCTTTTCATGAAAACAATTCTTTTCAAATGAGGGAACCTTTTTCTGATATTTAAAAGCCATCACAGAAAAGATCATCTGTTTGGATTTTATCATGAGCATTCCATGATCAGCAGGTGAAAAAGACAGAGACCATCTGCTGCAATTAAACAAGGAAGGTTTCCTTCAAATAGCTAAATAATTCCTGTAAGCTATCAGCAGGAGAATCAGATAAGTAAGTGTATTAGCTCCTTTTGTCATTCAGAGTAGTTCAGTCAGGTTTCCCAAGACCAGGATACCTTTTTTTTAAACATGCATTTTAGCATGCTTTGGAGTTTTTTCATGTCTACCATTTTGATTTTTTTTAAAAAAGTATTCAAGTTGATTTATAACAATGATGTAAGTTTTCTCTGTAACTTCAATTATGTTTGCATAGCTACTGCTCTTTTATGTGTGCCGGATAGACTTAAATATTTCAACCACTGTCATTAGGACACTTAAGCACAATTGTCTAACGGCATCATTGGAGATCAGCAGAAGGGGAGGTGAAGAACTGAATGCATGCCTCAACTAGTTCTTGGTACCTGTCACATTTCAGTCTCTATGCAACCTTCTTAGTCTCACCTATTACCCTCTTCCTCCCTCTTCTGCCCTGTGCCAAACCACACACACAGAGTGAGCAATATTGTTATCTTAAGAACAAAGAGTAGGGAACAGAGGGAGTTTTGCTGTAAATTTTGGTGTGTCAGGAAAGGAAAGAATTCTTTCTGGTACTTCTCCAAGAATCCCCAGTGGTTTCTGTCTTTAGAGTTTTGGCAAGCCTTGTGAAGAAAGTACAGCTATTGATGGATAAGTTATTTTAAAAATCAGATAAAAACTGGACTTTCAGTTACTTTTTTGCTTCAAGAACGTGGTGCGTTTTTATTTTTATGCGCAAACGTCATTTATAGAAACATAAAAGTATTATTTATGTATCTTATAGTGTTAAACATATTGTTAACAAAATAAATGGTCTACATACTATATGGTAAAAATAACATTAAAATTCCCAATGGAATTTCTTCTTAAACTTATTGGTAGACTTTTCTCTTTTTTTTTTTTTTTGCTACATAATTTCCGTTTGTACTTGAGAATGTTGGTGAAAATCTAAGATCCTTATCTCAGCCACGGGGTTATATACTCTGATGTATTCTTTTTCTTTTTTTTTTTTTTTTTACCTGAGAGTAATTTTATTTTATTTTATTTCATTGAATTTTTTAGAAGAGACTTTATTTTTTAGAGAAGTTTTAGGTTCATAGCAAAATTAGGTGGAAAATGCAGAATTCCCATATATCTTCTGTTCCCATGCGTGTATAGGAGCTCCCATGCTCCTCCACTACTGACATCCCACAGCAGAGTGGTACATTTGTTATGGTCCATGGGCCTGCATTGCTTTATCGTTGTTATCAAAGTCCACAGTTTACATTACAGTTTACTCTTTTTTTTTGTCTTTCAAGTTTTTATTTCAGTTCTAGTTAGTTAACATACAGTGTAATATTCATTTCAGGAATAGAATTTAGTGATTCATCACTTACATATAACACCCAGTGCTCATCCCAGCAAGTGCCCTCCTTAATGCCCATCACCCATCTAGCCCATCTCCCACCCACCTCCCCTCCAGCAACCCTCAGTTTGTTCTCTATTGTTGAGTCTCTCTGATGGTTTCCCTGCCTCTCTCTTTTTTTTCCTTCCCCTATGTTTTACTGTTTTATTTCTTAAATTCCACATGTGAGGGAAATCATATGGTATTTGTCTTTTCTCTCACTTATTTCACCTAGCACAATATTCTCCACCTCCATCCACGTCATTACAAATGGCAAGATTTTGTTCTTTTTTATGGGTGAGTAACATTTCAGTGTGTGTGTGTGTGTGTGTGTGTGTGTGTGTGTGTGTTTGTCTGTGTCCCACAGCTTCTTTATCCATGTATCACTTGATGGACATATGGATTATTTCTGTAATTTGGCTGTTGTACATAATGCTGCTATAAACAATGGAGTGTATGCATCACTTGGAATCTGTATTTTTTATGCTTTGGGTAAATACTTAGTGGTGCAGTTGCTGGGTTGTAGGATAGTTCTACTTTTAACTTTCTGAGGAATCTCCATACTGTTTTCCAGAGTGGCTGCACCAGTTTGCATTCCTGCTAACGGTTTAAGAGGGAGTCCTTTTCTCTGCATTCTCCCCAACATCTGTTGTTTCCTGTGTTGTTAACTTTAGCCATTCTGACAGGTATGAAGTGACATCTCATTGTGGTTTTGATTTGTATTTCCCTGATGATGAATGATATTGAGCATGTATCTCTTGGCCATGTGGATGTCTTCTGTGGAAAAAAAATGTCTATTCATGCCTTCTGCCCATTTCTTAACTGGATTATTTGTTTTTTTGGGGGGGGTGTTGAGTTTAATACATTCTTTATAGATTTTGAAAAGCATCCCTTTATATCCCTTTATCAGATATTTCATTTGCAAATATTTTCTCTTATTCCAACGGTTGCCTTTTAGCTTTGTTGATTGTTTTCCTTTGCTGTGCAGAAGGCTTTTATCTTGATGAGGTCCCAATAGTTGATTTTTGCTTTTGTTTCCCTTGCCTCTGTAGATTTCTAGTAAGAAGTTGCTACAGCCAACCTCAAAGAGGTTGTTGCCTGTGTTCTTCTTGAGCATTTTGATGGTTGTGTGATGTATTACTTCTATGACATGCCACATATACCAGAAATTGGAGAACAATGAAACTTTTAGGTAACTGAGTATTTTATCTTTAATTGGCATAACTTTATTTTTAATTTATATTATTTTTTAATTGGCATAATTTAAAATCTTATCCTCTTGGATGAAAAATTTTTTTCTTTCATTGTATTATATTCGGTTGTGCCTTAAAAACATGACACAGTCAACTTTACTTGAAAGGACCCCAAAATCAGGGTCATCTTTATAAACATTGATTCCTTAATGGAAGTTGTATAAAAAAAAACAGTTTTGAGGGGACGCCTGGGTGGCTCAGTCAGTTGAGCGACCAGCTTCGGCTCAGGTCACAATCTCAGGGTTTGTGAGTTCCAGCCCTGCATCGGGCTCTGTGCTGACAGCTCAGAGCCTGGAGCCTGCTTCAGATTCTGTGTTTCCCTCTCTGACTGCCCCTCCCCCGCCCATGCTCTGTCTCTCTCTGTCTCGGAAATAAATAAACATTAAAAAAAAACAGTTTTGGGGGCAGATTTTTTGGGGCAGTTAGTTATCACATGAAAATACAGTTACAACTGGCATTTTCTGCTTAAAGCTGTCTCTTCGACCTACTTTTTTTTCAAGTAATTTTTTGCAGCCTTTCTACACCTCCACTGGCCACGACTACTGGCCATCTTTTTTTACAACCATTGTTTTCTTTACATTTTGTCCATTGCTTTTTCTTTCCTCCATTTTTGTTTCTTTCATGTTGTCACTTTTTTTCAGACTCTTTTTGGCTTTCATACATTTCAGATTTGGCTCTTAGTTATTATTAGACAACAAGAGCAAGTCTTTGCTTGGATTAACATTTCTTCTTTAGTTCTTCTTGGCTGTATTTATTGGTAGACTTTTCTGTTCCTTCTCTTAATGGAACCATTTCAGAACATTGGCCATGCCTGGCTCTCCAAGTGCTGAATATACACAGTGTTCCTGTAATCAAAATGAGAGCCTTTGGATACCAATTTTATTAGCTTACCAAAACCCGAATTCTCTATGCCAATTTTATGTAACATGGCATTTGGATACATAACAATATTTTATGAAGGACACTATGTGCTGTTGCCAGAGTTTGTATCTGATCTAATGTCTATGACTGCTGTGCCAACAATATGGCTAATGAGTAGATTTAAACAAACCAAATCTGACCATTACCTGCAAAGACAGGGCTTAGTCATTACAGATTATGATTTACATGACTGCCTAAGATAAAAATAACATTGAAAGCTCTTTCTTGAAAATCTAACATGTCTGTGTAATTGACACATCTCTGTACCGTCTCATTTTACTTGGATGAGATCACCAAAGTAATCACAAAACCCATAACTTAGAGTTTTTACTGTTAGTCTCTGATATAATAAGGACCTAAGTTTCATGATGACTTATGCTCTGGCCAAATCATGTAACCAGGCCCAGGCATCTTTTATGTAATCATTCTCTATCTTATAATTGCTATTACGTGGCTTTGTTCCTCATTATGTATATTTCTCAGTTAAAACAATTTTTTTGGAATTTTCATCTCTATTTCTACATGTGAAGATATGTGAAAGAATTTTGTGAATCAAGCCTATGTCTCTCTTTTGCTGTGACTTTACAGCTTCTACTCAATTCCAAAGCAGTTATATTTACAAAGCAAAAGATAATATAATGATATATGTGGGCTCTTTCAAATGAATAGTGTGATATAAAAGCTAGGAGTTTTCTCTGGAGTTACACTAACTTAGTTCAGGTCTCTATTGGACAAGCCAGACTTTGAATTCCCGAGCTTCATTTTCCTCATCTGTAAAATGGGATGGATTGGGTACTTACATTATAGGACTGCCAAAAGCATTGCAAGATAAAATACTTAAATATACCTGGCCTATGGTAAACACTTGAAAATGTTAGACCTTATAAATATATTTTCAGAGTAACTACAGCATTTAGACATGAAATGTGGGAACCAACAAGAATTTACAGATGCATCTACTGAAGAAGCCGTGATTGCATATGAAAGTCACAAGTGAAAGGACAGCATGATCTTTACTTTTACAGGTTTACCCTGGTATCTGAAAGCAGAGTGTTTCTATGTAATCTTCTGTAAGCTGAAATGGTATTAAAGCAAAGAAGCAAATTATCATTGATTTATATGGAAAAAAATTGAAGCATTCCTAGACCCAAAAAATAACCTCTCTTAGGCTTTTTTTGATAACTAGGACAGATGCACATATAAAACGAGATACAGCACACATGTTCCAGACACAGGCCAGAGCTGTGGCGGTCTGATGCTGAGGTGCTGATTGTAGTTCCCAGGGAAGGAGCTTAAGCCAGGCCACTCTAGCTGCTCACGTTATGCACTGCCTCTATAACAGGCTCACTGCAAAAACAAATGCCAAATGCTGTTTTCATTTTCCTTCTTTTATAAAAGCAAAACTTCCCTTTGGATTTCTATCAGTGAGCAAAAACCGGTACTGATGTAAGTCTTTCATAAAAGTAAAGTGGCATAACGCAAACTTTGGATAACCAGAGGTACTTGTTGTATATTTCATTGAATAATCCATCCTTTACAGTGTGCAGTCTAACTTAGTATCACGTGCAGAAGCCTTCAGAATGCAGCCGGGAGCCTCAAGTTTTGCTTTTCTGAATATTGCCACTGTGCTGGAAAGAAAACAGGAAATGGTATAGAGTGGATTTCATTTTTTACTATCTGGTAGCTTACTGTCTAAAATGAGTTTGCAGAAACATGAGTTGATCTTCTAGAACGTATGATACATAAACATGATTCAGTTATAGACAAGTGATAATATCTGTTACATATGATGACTACAAATGACCCACTTTAATTTTAACACAATATTTAAAAAATCTGTTGTAAGCCCTGTGTGATGCCTAATATGGAAGATATTTTGGAAATATTGGAGGTATTTTTAATGCTTAAAAGTAATAAAAATTATAATGTCTGCCATTATCTCTATGCACAAAAATAAAAAGCAATATAGGCTTTGAGACGTAGTTTTTGAGAAATGTCTGTTTTATTAATAATTCAGTTGTCAAATATAGAATATAGCAGATGCTTTTGACATGCTTCAACTTTTTCTCCTTATAAAAGTGAGTTGATGTGTTTTGTGAGTTTGTGTTGTGCCATATTTAATAATAATTCATTTTGTACTGATGCGTTTTTCTGTTACAATGGGATAATGAGCCATTTAATCAATGGGAGACTAAAACATATGTACATATTCATGTCTCAATTAGTCATCCAAAAATTTATTGAGGGATTCTAGAAGTTATGGTGAATGCTACAAAGGGTATTAAATATGCTCAAGAGTTTACAGTAGAAATAGGGGGGCATGCATATGTCATAAGTAAAAGAATAATTAAATGTACCTCATAGACACAAAAGCTGTTTCTCAAAAACTCTAAAATATCAGGTAAGTCTATAGTGCTGTCAATATTTCATGCACATCATGCTACTTTACAATGCCATACAGTATCCCAGAACTGTAGAGACTGGCTTAGTATTTGAAATTTTTTCGCTGTATCAGCCAGGTCTTGCTATGCCAATGCAGTTCATGGAGATTATCATCCCTACTTGCATAGAGGTTGGTTTGGCAATGAGTGTATCAGCATCATATTTTGGAACGTTTCATGGAATAATACTTTATTTCTCTTGTGCTATGCAATTTCTACATAAAGTTATAATTTTGCTAACCATGAATGCATAGTAGCATCTAGTGCATAGTAGCCCCTATAAAATGGAATGGAGAATCAGCAGTCATTAGTAGATCATTTTCTATTGCAAAATGCTAAGGATATGCATAGGGCCACTATGTGTGGTTGTGTCAGTTGTGTACTGCACAACTCTAAGTGTCACCATCTACATTATCATCTGTGCAGAATGTTGTACACAGGAATACTTCCACTACCATAAGTCGTAACCCTGTGCCAGTAACTATTATTTGCTTACTCACCTGGGAACATTTTTTTCATTACAAATGTTTGATAACAGAGAGGGATTCCCCAGACCATGCAAATTCAGTATGAAATAAATGAGGAGGCTTTTCAAAATGGGAATGACTAAGTCAGGACAAGTGATGGTGATGATGTACGCATATTATCAGTTGGTTATGTATCCCTTTTGGATCGTATAACAAGATTCTGACAGAATTTTTTGAAGAAACTTGAATGAAACTTTCCACTGTTTGTCTATATTCTGTATTAGCTGCTTTTGAGAACCGACTTGATGAAAAGCACCTTAGGTTTTTATGTGTCTGGTTTGTTGAAGAATCTTTAGTGAGGCTGTAAGCAAATCTCTCTGCCTAAAATGTAACAACTAAATATTAGCTTAACTCTGCTATCACCTCCTGAGTCTTTACCAACCACCCTTAAACAAACTCAACAGGAATTAAGAATATTTCCAATGATTGGAGACAAAACTTATTTTATTTGTGCATTCTGGAAAAATGCATATAAGTTTATGGTGTATGGTATGTTTAGGTACCACTTCATAGGCTGAAGAAGTGTGAACAGAGAAAGGAATGTTCAGGTATGCTAACATATGCTGTATTCCGATGCAGATGCCATTGTTTTCCCTCACCACATTTCTGCACAGAGCAGGGTATACATAGATGGGGCTACTGTCATGGAAAGATGAAGCAGAAGGAAATCTTTTCTGGATTGCATACTAGTTACTTCTTATCAGTTGAATCATTTAACAGGATTAAAATGGAGAATGTGTCATGGACATTGCAAACTCAGTTCCCTGATCTATAGTGACAAAAAACAAGTGTGGTTGAATAGGGCTCGGTATTGGGTATTGGATGGTAAGGGATAGACAGGACTTACTGAGGCAGTGAATATGCTATATTTTGAATTTCATGGGAGTTATATGGGCATATTCTTTTGCCCAAACTCACTAACTGTGTACATATAATAATTGCATTGTATTATATGCAATCTATAGTTTAATAAAAGTGATGTTGAAATACTAGATGTCTGTCTTGAAAGAAATATTCAGGTAGAAAACATTATTTTTCTGTGTTCAGTAAGGAAAATATCACATTGTGTATATTTAAAAACCAAAAGAAAAGTCTTTTGAGAATTAATTCCCAAAGAAGTGAAAATATAACTAAAAATAAAACTGACAACATCATTTAAAAGTTTTCCAGGTCATTACATCTGTGGGTGTGGAATTATGTGTGTGCCTGAAGAAATAATTATCCTATTGCTAAGTAATCTAAAAATGTAATTTGTTTGCTATAAACATTAGAAAGTTCTCTTTCTTAAAAATCATGATTTTTTTTTTTTGTAAATTAAGGTATTCTTTTGAAGTGTTTGAACAATATGTAATACTTCCCCCTTATCCTTCCTAGCATCCTAGTACCCACTGTTCAACTGGGACTTCACAATTGGGAGCTCACACTTGTACTTTGGTATCATGTCAGATATTACTCAAAGATTTTGATATGAATGGATTTACAAAATAGATGTATGCGTGCACACATACACACACACACACACACACACACACACAGCAACTTAGTTTTCACTTGAGTATTTTTTAAATATTTCAAACATTACTAAGTAAGACTATGTCCAGATCCAAATTTGGTTGGCCAATGGAAAATGTATGTCTCCAGCGTTCATCCCAGAAGGCTTTCAGTTGTTAACCTTTTAAAGTTGTTGATTACAAACTGAGGGTTGATGGGGGGTGGGAGGGAGGAGAGGGTGGGTGATGGGTATTGAGGAGGGCACCTTTTGGGATGAGCACTGGGTGTTGTATGGAAACCAATTTGTCAATAAATTTCATAAAAAAAAAAAAAAAAAATAAAATAAAATAAAATGGCTGAAAAGGGCAAAAAAAAAAAAAAAAAAAAAAAAAAAAATAAAGTTGTTGATTACAAAGGGATGTTCTAGCAAATGTTTTAAGACTTTTAAAATACATATAAACGAAAAAGATACATCTTAAGTTCAGGGAGTTTTGACAAATGCCTACACATGTATTCCACACTCCTATCTAGAAACAGAACTTTTCCATTTTTCCAGAAACTTCTCATGACCTTCCTCAGTCAGTACCTGTCCCACTGCACCCCACAGAAGCATGCACTGTTCTTATTTCTTTCATCATAGATTAGTTTTGTCTATGGACAAAGGACTTGTTCCAGGACTTCATATAAATAGAATCAAACTGTGTTCTGTGTCTAGTCTCCCTAGCTTATCAATGTGATTGTGAGCCTCATACACATATAGGTAATCATTTTTTTTTGACTGCTGAATAATGTTCAATTGCACGACTGTGTTACAATTTGTTTATCCATTCTCCTGTTAATGGATATTTGGGTTATTTCTATTTTGGGGCTATTATGAGTAAATCCTTAGGGTCATTTTGTACAAGTCATTTTTATTCATGTATGCTTTGTTTCTTTGGGGTAAATATTCAGAAATGAAATTGCTAGAGCCTGTAGTTTGTGTATAGTTAACTTTTTGAGAATCTGCTAGACTTACTCCTAAAGCAATGTATCATTTATACTCCCACCAGCGATAAATGTGAATTCTGGTTAATAGCCAATATTTTAAAGCTATTAACTTCAAAAGGATTTTGGTACCCAGTATTTTATAAGAACCATCGGTCTAAATGGACAATTTGGGCACTGCCATCAGGGAGTTACTTTCAGCTTTAAAGGGTCATTTTGTAGGGCAAGAGTTAAATGTCAGAAACCAAAGAACAGTTTGAACTTCTGCTAATTGTCATGTGTATTAAGTTAAAGTCCTTGACTTTTCAGTTGTCCTTGGCAGATTATATAATCACCGCATGTGTTTCAGTATTAGATATATTTTGAAATATTATATAAATTTTTAGTTGTTTAAAACAGAACATAATTTCCTGTGTTTTCCTTCTCAAAAGCCTGCATGAGCTACCATCTCCTGCTGACTTAACTGTAAAATCCATAACCCAACACAGAGATAAGCACATACCCTCAATTTTGTCCCAAAATTTTGAGTTCTCCCCAACTCTGTCATTTATTTATACCTCGTAAAGTCTTCCAGGGTGGGCCTTGAGGTCATAGAGACACCAAATTCTCTACCCTTTACTCACTTTAGAGTGTGGGTGAATTAGTTAACAGAGAAGGGGACAATTGATGTCCATAAAAACTACATAAAGTGACGCAAATAAAGCACTTAATTAATAGATGATGGCAGAGCTGGGTTGCAGTCATCAGCAGGTTCAATTAGACTGTGTCTAGCATGGCTCACTCAGCTGGCTGACAATAGATGCTGGCTGTTAGCTGGGAATGCACATGGCCTCTCCAGCATGGTGAACCCAGAGTAATCAGACTTCTTAATGGCAGCAGACTTCCCCCAGAGTGTAGTAAACAGCTGCTCAGCACTTTGTCAACTAGCGATGGAAGTTCCACAGTGTCACTGCTGCCATGTTCTGTTGCTCTTTGTCTATGACATGGCATTCAGGAAAGGCGTTGTGACTGCTACAATAATTGATAGCTACAAATTCCTGTGATTGAAACGTAGTTTGTTTCTTATCTTTATGGCAAGTTTGGATATTGAGTGGTATTCTAAAATCACCATATTATATTGGCTTTGTATCTGCAAATTTGTTGAACTTACTACGTTAGCTGTGATAGTTATTCCGAGTTCTTTAGAGTTGTCTACATATGAATATATGTCATTTGAAAATAGATGACTTCACTTCTTCTTTTCCAATATGGATTTGTTTTTTATTGTATCTAATTTTCTTGTCTGCAATTTGTATTACAATTTTGAATGGAAGTAAAGAAACAAAGACATCGTTGACTCCTGATATTAGTGGGAAAGCTTTTAGTTTTTGATCCAAGTATGATGTTTACTGTGGGTTTTTCATAGTGGCCTTGTATCAGATTGAGAAAGTTCTATTCACAGTTTGTTGAGTGTTTTTATCATGAAAAAGTTTTGCATTTTGTCAAACCTTTTATCTCCATATATTGAGATCACACAGGTTTTCTCTTCCATTCTGTTAATATGATGTATTACATTTTTGTTTATCATCTGTGTTTTTTAAAATCTCCAATCTGATCTTTATAATTTTGTCATTCTGCTGTCTTTGCATTTCAGTGTCTTCTTTTTTCTTGTGCTTTAAGGTGTACAGTTTGGTTTTTATTTGGGGTATTTTTTTCTTTTTTAATGCAGAAGTACGCAGCTATGAATTTCTCTCTGAGCTTGACGTTTTCTGAATCCCGTAAGTTCTGGTACATTGTGTTTTCCTTGTTATTCATCTCATAGTCTTTTGTAATTTCCTTCCTAATTTCTTCTTGATTTATTGGTTATTTAAGAGTGTGTTTATGTTTAGATATTTGTGAATTTCCCCAATTTGTTGTTATTGTATTTGATTTCATTAAAATTTTGTTAAAGAAAAAACTCTGTGTGATTTCAGTCTTTTTAAATTTATTGAAAGTCATTTTAACGTGTAGTTAGTTTATTATGGGGACTGTTCCATGACCACTTGAGAAAAATGCATAGTCTCCTCTTGTTGGGTAGAATGTAATGTAGATGTCTGCTAAGTGTAACTGGTTTATAATGTTGTTCAAGTTCTCTTTTTCATTATTAATCTTTTTCCAGATGTTCTATCCCTTATTTGAAATGGGATATTGAAATCCCCAACTCTTAGTGGACTATCTACATCTCTCTTCAGTTATGTCAGTTTTGTTTTGTGTATTTTCAGACTCTTTCTAGGTGTATATATGTTTGTAATTATTTTATTGTGTTCATGGATTAATCTTTTTATAATTACATAATGCCATTCTTTATCTCCTAATAATTTTTGTTTTAGAGTCTGTTTTGTTTGGTATTAGTACAGCAACTCTGACTTCCTTTTGGTTATCGTTGGCATGGCATATCTATTCTTTCCATCCATTTACTTCCAACATATTTGTGTTTTGAAACCGGAATGAGTCTTGTAGAGCATATAGTTGGACCATGATTTTATATCTTTTCGTTTCACTTCTGCTTTTGAATCAGTAAGTTTAATCCATGTAAATTTAATGTAATTACTGCTAAGGAAGAACTTCTGATACATTTTTATTTATTTTCTATATGCCATATATTTTTGTTTCTCCGTTCTTCCACTACTGCCTATTTTGTATTGAATAGTTACTTAGTAGTAGTGTACCATTTTAATGCTATGATCGTTTCTTGTGTGATATATTTTTTGAGTTATTTTCTTATTGGTTACTAAAGATTATAATTAACATCTTAATTTTATTTATTTAATTTTTTAACATTTATTTATTGTTGAGAGACAGAGAGTGAGCAGGGGAGGGAGAGAGGGAGACAATCTGAAGCAGGCTCCAGGCCCTGAGCGGTTAGCACAGAGCCTGATGCGGGCTTGAACCTAAGAAACGTGAGATCATTACCCGAGCTGAAGTTGGCCGCTGAACCGACTGAGCCACCCAGGCACCCCTAACATCTTAATTTTAAACAATCTAGTTTTCATATATGCCAAATTAATTTTAATAGTGTACAAAAATATTGCACCTACATGGCTTTGTTCCCCATTTCTTTTAAGCTGTTGTTGTTGCAGATTTCATCTTTATACATTGTGCGCTCATCAACATAGATTTGTATGTATTTATTTATGTGATTGCTTTTTAAATGAGGTAGGAAAAATGATGTGCTACAAACTGGAGTTTATATATACTTACATAGCTATATACATGATCTCCATGTTGTTGTTTTTTACAGATATGAGATAGACTTTGATCAAATGACGATAGAAATATCAAGAAATACCAGGTACCACTAGGATGGAGGGAGGGAATACTAAACATTATTTCTTATGGAAGATGTTTTGGAGGAAGACCTGATCCAGCTGACAACCTGGTGCTGATGGAAATTGGGGAGATATCCAGCCTTTCTCTATTTCCTTTCACAGAGTGCCAATGTTACTGATGGAGACAGGACATGTTCAGAGTAGACTCAAGTCCCAAGAGAGGAATTCCTAAAACTTGTTCCATAGAATTCACTGGTACCAAAGTTCAGAACTGATTTAGTCTTTTAAATCCAGGCTACAATTCTGCCTTTGACAGCTGGGAGAACAAAGTCTCCCTGAGCTATGACTTCCATGATTTCTGATGAGATACCATTTGTTAAAATTATTGAGTATATTTTTTATGGATGAATTGCTTCTCACAGTTTTCAAGATCCTGTCTTTGTCTTTGATTTTTGACAGTTTGATTTTAATGTATTTCAGTGTGAATTGCTTTGAGTTTATCCTACTTAGGGTTTGTTGAACCTGTTGATGGAGTAAATTAATATTCTCATCATATTTAGGAATTTGGGGCCATTATTTCTTCAAGTATTCTTTCTTTCCCCTTCTCTTTTTTCTGTCATTCCTATTGTATAGATATAGATATAGATATAGATATAGATATAGATATAGATATAGATATAGATATAGATATAGATAGATATACTTGAATGTGCCCCAGTTGTTTCTTTGGATCTGTTCATTTATCTTAATTTTTTTTGTTTATTCTTTAAACTGTATAGTTTCAAACAACCTATGTTCACTCTTGCTCATTCTTTCTTTGGTCTGCTCAAGTCTGTTGTTGAGTCCCTCTGGTAAATTTTCATTTTAATTATTGTACTTTCACTCCAAGAATTGCTGTTGTTTACTTTTTATGATTTAAATGTTTTATTGATATTTTCTATTTAGTAAAATATAATCTCCATGCTTTCAGCTCTTTTGACATGATTTCCTTAGTTCTTTGAACATATTTAAAATAGCTGATTTAACTTTTTTGTCTCATAATTACAACGTCAGGATTTTTTCAGAGACATTTTCTGTTCATTTTTTTTCCTCCTTGTATGGGACATATGTTTTCGTTCCCTTCAAGCCTCATAAGTTTTTGTTGAAAACTCAACATTTTGAATATTATAATGTAACTCTGGAATCATTTCTTCTCCTCCTACAGAATTTGTTATCACTGCTTGTTTGTGTTTTATGTTTTAGTGACTTTTCTGAACTAATTTTTAAAGTCTGTATTCTTTGCTGTGTGTGGTTCCTGACATCTGTTCTGTAATGTTATTAGTCAGGTGATGATTAGACAGATAGTTCTTTAAATACCTGAAACAAAGAATGTTCTAGTCTTTGTAGATCTACTCCATGTGTTTAGGGTACATCTCAAACTCTCAGCCAAGAAGTTTCCAACTCTGTCATAGCTCTCACTTCCTGTTTGTGCAGATTCTGAAAGTTATCCAGATATGAGACCTTAGACCTTCTCAGTTCTTCTCTGAGCATGATTTTAACCCTGAACATGCATTTGGTCTCTATATTCCCTGGAATGTCACAGAACTTTTCAAGGCTCTTCTTTTTCAAAGCACCACATCCCCCCAGCCTTAGTCTGTTGTTTGTCTTTCCCACTGTTATCTTTTGCTCTGTGAAGCAAAGACCAAAACATTTTCCTGAAAATATTTTCCACAAATGTCCCCTGGATAGCTTTATCGTTAGAGTTAGGCAGAAAGAAACAGACCTTTCTGAGCCAGCCTTCTAAGAAGTCCCCCGGACAAAGAAACTAAGGACAAATCTTTGGAAATGACATCAGTTGTGGTCCCTTGGACACTGGTAGAATGCAAGCTGTTACTTTCCAGGCTACTGGTGATCTGAAGCACAGAACTGGGTCAGTGGGTGGTTGTGGTGGGTGGGGATAGGGTAAGTTATACTATCATGGAACTTGCTGTCCTTACTGAGATTCAGTGAGTTCTATAGGCAGTCCTTGAATTGCTGCAGGCTTTTTGTTCATTTTCAGGTTCTGAAAAGGGTTAATGTTGCCAGTTTTCTAGTTATTTTTATGTAGGGGCAAATTTTGGAGTTTTTTACCTCTCTCTTTTTTTTTTTATGCAAACATCCCTGTACCCCCGCCGTCTTGTATGTTCTTGCATGTTGTTCACTGTTTCCATTAAGGTCCCTGAAATTAATCATACTTACTTTAAATTTTAAACTTATCTTCTGATAGATTTCACATCTGGGTCGTGTCTGAATCTGGTTCTGTTGTTTACTTTGTCTTTCAGACTGTGTTTTTCTTGCCTTTTAGTGTACCTGTAATTTTTTTCTTGAAAGCTGGATATGTTCTATTAGTAATAAATACTGACTTTTATTTTTATATTTATTTTTCACATGCAGCACTTTATTTTTTGTTTTATTGAGGTATAATTAACATATAGTACTGTATAAGTTTAAGGTGTACAGAAAAAATAACTTGATATATGTATTGTGAAAAGATTACCATAGCAAGTTTAGTTAACATTGATCACCTTATTTAGTTGAAAAAAAAAAAGATAAACAGGCTTTTAATGTGAGGATATATGTTCATTTGGCTAGGACTTGGGTTGTGTTTAGTGTTTGCTATACCCGTAGGTGACAGAGACTTTAAATTCCTCTAGTGTCATTTTTGGCTCTTCTGTTGACTTTGAGTTTCCTAAGTATTCCCTCTCAGAGACACTCTGTGTCTCTCTGCTCTTTTAGCTGTAATCCACGTTATTATGTAGAGCCTGTTAGTGTGGTGGTAATATACGAGAAAGGGGAAGCACTGTATAATCTTATGATTAAATCTGCTTTTAGTTGACCTGTGTTTCTGGATTTGACTTTGACCTTCACCAGTGTTTCTTCAGTGGTAAAGGTCTCTCTGTCACCCTAACACACACACCTTAAGGAAGACAGGAAAACTGGAGGGAGCCAAAACGGTCTTTTATCAGCTCAGAGAAGGCTCTAGTAAAATCTCCAGCCTTGCATAGTACACCTTTGTTTTGTAGAATGCTCTGGGCATATTTCACTGTGATGAATATTTTTTCTGTCCAGAGCCACAAAAGGCTCTTTCTCTGAACTTAACCCATCAGAACTCAGCTGGGACCCTGATAAAGCCTCCTAAAGTGTCAGGACTCCCTGATTGAGGCCCCAGGAGTGCTTATTTCCACACTAGTCTACAGTGAGCCTCCAGCAATTCTTTAAAATTACCACTTAAGTTTTTGTACCAGTTTTTGTCTTCGTTTCCAAATAGGTAGATGTTGGCTATAATTTCATTTAATTTCCTTTTATCTCCAGATTGTCTTCAAGCTTGGCTAACTGATGAGTCCAGGAAGCTTCACTGATTTTCAGTTTGTTTAGCTGTTGTTGTTGTTGTTGTTGTTGTTGTTGTTGTTATAAGCATAACAGTGATGACTTCTAAGCTCTTCACATGTCAGAACTAAAAACAGAAGTTTGTGCATTTATTTTTTAACCTTATTTTCCCATGATTTTATTGGGGGTAGTTTCTATCATTTTCACTTTAAGTCCACTTATCTTTTCTTCAATATCTTGTCTGATGGTGTCATCCTGTGAATTTAAAATGTGCAATATTGTGTTTTCCACCTTCAGAATTTCCATTTGGTTCTTTTTTCTATCTTCCATTTTTTCACTTACTGTATAAATGCTTTTGTTTAAATGCTTGAGCATATTTAGGATATTTATGATTGCCATTTCAAATTCGTTTTGTGCCATTTCCATTATCTACGCCAGTTCTTAGTTTATTTTTATTGACTGGTTTTCCTTGTGATTGTGAATTAAAATGTATGCTACTGTCTTGCACATCTGTTCTAGAAGTGTGTTTAGTCAGACCATTCAGTTATTTGCTCATGAACCCATTCCCATTACTTCTTCTGAAAAGCCGTCTTTTTATGCTTTGTTAGAGCATATTTACAGTAGTAACCTTTACATTAGGACTAGTTTAGTCTTAATATTAGGCTGTAACTCTGTATCAGTGTTCAACAAGGTCTTTGTATTCTATGTGAGTTCTGGAAGTTTCTACATATAAATTTCCAATGATTTTTGTTTTGTTTTACTTCAGCCAATAAAATATTTCCCTTTGACAGTGATAACTAGTATTTATCTGAAGACTCAAGAAACTTCCTATAAAGACTGCTAGAGACCTTTTTCACTGTGGTTCCCTCCTATCCAGTACTTTGTCCCATAGATTACAGCTAATTTTTTTAAATATAATTTATTGTCAGGTTAGCTAACATACATTGTGTACAGTGTGCTCTTGGTTTTGGGGGTAGATTCCCATGATTCATCGCTTACATACAATACTCAGTGCTCATCCCAACAAGTGCCCTCCTCAGTGCCCATCACCCATTTTCTCCTCTCCCCCATCCTCCCCATCAACCCTCAGTTTGTTCTCTGTATTTAAGAGTTTCTTATGGGTTTGCCTCCTTCTGTTTGAATCTGGTTTTCCCCTTCCCTTCCCCCATGGTCTTCTGTTAAGTTACTTAAGTTCCACATATGAGTTAAAGCATATGATATCTGTCTTTCTCTGACTGATTTATTTCACTTAGAATAATACCCTCCAATTCCATCCACATTGCTGCAAATGGCCAGATTTCATTATTTCTCATTGCCAAATAATATTGCATTGTGTATATAAACCATTATATATACCATTCATCCATTCATCAGTTGATGGACATTTAGGCTCTTTCCATAATTTGGCTATTGTTGAAAGTGCTGTTATAAACATTGGAGTAACTGTGCCTCTATGCATCAGCACTCCTGTATCCTTTGGATAAATTCCTAGCAGTGCTACTGCTGGATCATAGAGTAGTTCTACTTTTAATTTTTTGAGGAACCTCCACATCGTTTTCCAGAGCAGCTGCACCAGTTTGCATTCCCACCCACGGTGCAAAAGCGTTCCCCTTTCTCCACATCTGCACCAGCATCTTTTGTTTCCTGACTTGTTCATTTTAGCCACTCTGAGCAGTGTGAGGTGGTATCTCAATGTGGTTTTGATTTATATTTGCAAATTTACAGCTGATTTAGCTTCCCTAAACTCTAATCACTATCCCTTCAATATATCAAGACCTTCTTTCTCCACTTGGTGCCCTCCTTCTCATGCTGTTGTCCTGAAGTTTTCTCCAGATGGGAAGTCGTGTCAATTTTAAGGTGTATCATTTATTTTTCTTCCCTCAAGGATCACAGTCCTTTACTGCTTCTTGTTCAAATGTATCCAAATAATTGTTTCCTGTTTTCAGTCAAGTTTTCTAATTATTTTTTTCAAGAGGGCAAGTTTCATACTAGTTACTCCTTCATAATCAGAAGCAAAAGTTCTAAATTATGCTTCAATGTCACTGGATTTCCATAATGTAAACTGCCATAAATTCGGGGGCACCATGGAATTGCACAGTAACTTTAACTTTATGGAGATTTATTGGATAAGTTCTAAGGAACTTGTTAGTTTCCTTATTCTCCGCCAATTTTATTCCTAAAAGTAATTTCTTAATTTTGTGGGTGTTGGAGTTCTGTGCACATTCACATAATACTGTTTTTAATTATTCAATTACTTGGCAATGGATGGCTTTCAGTCCCGACATTTCTTAGCATACTTTCAAAATTAACAAAAATAGATTGAAGTTAACAGGAACAATAAATTAATGGATATTTATGGAACCCAAATTATGTGCCAGGCAGTGAGCTTGACTATTTACATACTTTATTTTACTGAAACTCTACACTGTCTTTAATGGCTGTTGTTATAATTGTACCTGAAATCACATATGAGAGAACAGTTAAGGTGGGTATTATTATTACAACCACTTTACCCATAAGGCACTAAATGCTTAGAAAGATTGTATGTTCTTTAGGATAAGGATATGAACTGAGGTTTATCCCAGGAAAGTGTGAATAAATGCTAATTTATCTTTGAAAAAGAAAACAATGTGAATTTAATATGTATGACTTAGGACATTCCTGAAAAAGTAACCTTAAAAGCTAAAGCTAGAAGCTTTTTCAGGAGTATGAAAAACATTTTTCAGTTAAAATTACTTTTGATACCCTTTTGAGATTTCAAAGGCTCATCTTAGAAACATGTGGCCTATCTCACTGTCTTTATTTATTTTCATTTTTATAGTTATTGACATCATTATTTTGTGAGGACAAATATTTCTTCATTTATAATTCCTTTATATATATAAATATTTATTTATAATCAAGCTCACCACCATTTGTATTTCTCCAAAGATCTCCCTATCATTACAATCTGTTCTGTTTTACTCCAGACATGGATTTATTTATATTCTGGCACCTCCCAATTCACTTTGCACATACTGTAGTGGTATTCATTATGCATTTGTTGAATAAATGAGTAAATGCAATAAATAAGTAATGAAAGCCCGAAGTCCCTTGTCTGCTCTCCAAGTTCCCTATGCCAATTACTTACTCTTTTTGCTCGCCACAGAATTCAACATCACTAAATCACTTACAGTGTGAACAAGTTATTGCACTTCCATAGAGAATCTCAATTCTTACATTTATTCATTTTTCCTCCCCTCTTCTCTTTACTCTTACTTTTCTACATTACAGATGTGCACACACATACACACCTAAAGCATACATATGCTCACAGTTTCCTTGTAATTGTGTGTTATAAGTTTTTATTCACTCTTTCATAATGGAAAACTCCTTGCAGACAGGAAACATAATTTTCTCCATCCAGCACTTCACTCCTTATTTACAATGAATGGAATCAATGTGTTCGGCAAAGATTGCCCACTCCCAAAGAAAATGCTACTAAAATGATTTCTTGATTGTTTAGCAGAGTACTATATACTACCAATATGTTTGTGTTTAAGGATTTTTGGTGCAACTCTTACTGCTGAAGTATTTGTACATGTGTGTAAATACATAAACACACACGTATATGTATTCATATACTTAATTATCACCAAACACTGTCTGCACATTTTACTTTATACTCATTCTCTTTTATAATACAAATAAGCAGACACAATCCCAATTTCTAGAAATGTAAATTATAATATGAAGAGACTTTCTGTTTAACTCTGACATAATGATGTAATATAAAGAGAGAACATCCAAAATAATGTTCACATAGTTCAGAATAGAGTGATTAAAACTAATGTTAGAAAATATTCTGTTGTAAACTATTATTTTAATTATATATTCATATATATGTACATATATATTTATATATTTTGGAAGCATAATACTGGAAATGTGGAAGAGGTTGTAACATAAAATTGAAGACATGAGTTTGGATACTAGTCCTGGATTTAAATTTTACCTCTGGACATGTAAGCTTAGACTCTTGAGGAAGCTATAGAAACTCTCTGATCCTCAGAGATAATACCTTTTTCATGGCACTATTTTGATGATTGAATGGCAAAAAGCAATTTCCCCCCAAATATTACTTCCCCCTACATACCTCCCTAGTCGTTACCATATTTTCACATCACCTGTTCATAATTCTATGAATGTACTCACATTTTTTTATTTAAAAAGAAAACTATAAAGAGAAGCAGTATTTTTCTAATTCATGTGGAAACACATACATATTAATAGAAGAAATGTTTGTGTACCTTTGATACACATACAACTGTACTTGGATTACCCTAAGACAATACTAAATTATAATGACTTGGAAGTAAATATGACATATTAAACTACTGCTCAGTAAATTGTGATTGTAATTATTATTCATAATTAAAATAGTACAATAATGATAAATTCTGTTGTATTAGAAATATTTTTAGAGAGATAAGATTTCACTCCGGTTGCTAAGTAGAGAAATTTGGTAAATTGGTGCCAGTGATTCAGGGAGCATTCTGATTTCATTTAATCAAAATCTGATATAATATTGTGTCCCAATTTTGGCTCTAAATTATATCAGAAGGGAAGTGGGTTTGGCCAAAGGAGGTGAGCAGATTGCATTTCTAGTAAGTTTCTAGGTGGTACTGATGCTGCTGGTTCTCAGTTCACACTTTGAGAACTACTGCTCTAAGTAATTTAGTCCATCTTTCTCTGTTGTTCATTTGCACAGTTATTTTTGTCCTTTGTGTGGGTGTAAATCTACACCTAGAGGTATTAAATCCACAGAAAGTAATAGGAGACTATTTTACGGTGAGGGGCTTCCGTAAATAATCTACACTAGGTTAGTCCTGTTTTTCTTGACTTTGGCAATCCAGCTTACCCACCCTAGCTCACTAGTCCTAATGATCTTGAATCTCAAGACAAATCTGCTAGATCTACTTCTACCTACAGGAGTTATAAAATTATGCGTCCCTTATCATTGGGAAAGACCAAGTAGCATCACGTTTATGAAAGGATGGATATGTTTGTGTGCTGCAGATGGTTCAGGCTTTGATGAGACTCTGTCACTAAATAACTTGTCCACTGACACATAAAGGTGTGAATCATGTCCTCCCACCACCCCTTTCTCCCCCACCCATTGCAGTACATCATGAAGCCTTCCCTGCTTTTAAATGTATTTTTTTAAATGTTTATTCATTTAGTTATTTTTGAGAGAGAGAATGGGAGACAGAGCCCAAGCAGGGAGAAACAGAGAGACAGAGGGAGAAACAGAATCTGAAGCAGGACCCAGGCTCTGTGCTGTCAGCACGGAGCCCGATGCAGGGCTCGAACCCAGGAACTGTGAGATCATAACCTGAGCTGAAGTTGGATGCTTGACCAGCTGAGCCACCCAGATTCCCCTTTTTAATGTATTTTTTAATCTGTCAAGGGCTTTAAGAAGATTGAAGGACACCCTGGGGGAATGATGACTTTGACTCCTGGCCTGAGCCCTTCACTCAATGCTGCCTCCTGCCCCATCTTCCTAGTCCTCACTACTGGTTCTACAAAAAATATTCTATTTGAAATTTACAGTTTTTTGTAATGCTTTGCATTGTGTTTTTAAATCAATTTTTCCTTAACTGATCCCTTGATTTCTGGCCCTTGGG
This sequence comes from Prionailurus viverrinus, assembly GCF_022837055.1. Classification (NCBI taxonomy): domain Eukaryota; kingdom Metazoa; phylum Chordata; class Mammalia; order Carnivora; family Felidae; genus Prionailurus; species Prionailurus viverrinus. The sequence continues at coordinate 41,250,577 of NC_062562.1, forward strand.
ATATTGGGAATTATTGCCATACAAATGCTGTTAACTGTGTTTCCAGCCTTTCTTTACCTGATCTTTTTCTAATGTTTTTATGTCTTATAATATCAATTGTCTCTAGCTAGCTATCATTTTTCTAAAAATCTATCTAGTTTTATATTCTCTAGTAGTGATCTAGAGTGAACTTCTGCCATTGATTCTTTCAAACCAGGTCCATATTTCATTGTCACGTTTGATATTTGACTTATATAATGTTTGATAAATTTGTATAATGTGTTTGCAGGATTTCTAAAATTTTAGCTAATGACTATTCTTTCTTTCATTCATTTTTTCATTTTTTTCTTAATAATGTTATCACCTGGATTTACTTTAGTTGGTCATTTGAATTGACTTACTTAACTTATAACTTTTGTATTTGTGATCATCTGAATACCCTCTTTTAAGTTTTTTATTTGCAATTATGTATTTGTTTATGTTGGCATGTAATTATAATTTTTTTATATTTTAGTGCATGCTCTTATACTATATGCTTAAATAGCCAGGTCTTCAGTTTTTCCAAAAGACAAGACATACAGACAACTGTATGATGGTCAGCAACTAAAGTCGTTACTAACTTATGAGTCTTGAGCAGTCATTTTTTGTAACCACCACTGATTTAATAGTAAAAAGAGTAATTGTGTTAGATGCATTGAGAGCTTTTACTTGCAGATGACTGCTGCCCCTCCTTTCAATCTCTTGTCCTCTCTTCTAGGTCTTCTTCCTTTCCTTAACTGTCAGTGCCTTCAGAAGACCCTCTGCTGTCAAGCTTCCTAACTCCCTCACCAAACCCTGCTCTCTCACGGAGTTGTATCCACTTTTAGGAACTTTTTCTGAAATTCGTTGATGCTTCCATCAAAATCTATCAGTCCTTTGACTTTCCTCCTGACTGTGCCAGTGTATCAGTTACATTATCTGATGTATATTTTTGTAAGCAAAAGTAGATGCTTAATCACTTGGACATAAGGATGCCATTTTATTGAACACAAGGTCAAGAAATGTGACAGGACTTCTCAAGGACTGGCTAGAATCAGGAACTGAAAAGCTATTGATTCTTCAATAACATAACATTTTGTTATGTTTAGAAAACATGGTCAAATTTGTTCATTCATGTCTGTAGACAACTTTTTGTTCCTGCATGCATGTGTTCACACCAGAACTCTCAATTTCATGTTTGTTACACATCAGTGGGATGCAGACTTTGGCCCATGTTTGTATTAGTTGTCTGGCCCTTTATCAATAAGCCCTTTATCAATAAGGGGAAAAGGATGTGTAGTCCAACTGTCATTGTCAAGAGTGATCCCTGAGGGTAAGGATAAGTCAGATGATTGTGGATTTCTCAGTCATGGAAAACAAATGGTATTTAGGTTCTATTTTTAAATGTACATAGGAATTTTAATATAAAAATAAAACTTGCATATGATAAAACATATTCAGGTAGATCATTATGATACCAAATGAAAATAAAATTTACCATTCCTAAAGTAACCACTTTTAATTTTTTTTAATTTGATTATTTTCTTTTTACATATTTTATAAACTTAACATAGAGAAATAAGGCTTAGTGTTCAGCTTAATTATTCTCCCAGAGTGAGCATACCCATGCTATCAAAATCCAGATCAGAAATTAGAACATTACCAGCACCACAAAAATCTTCCTTATAGTTTTTCTCTGTCATCATAAAATGTAACTACTACTTTGTATTCTAATATCCAAGATGAGTTTTGCCTGTTTTAAAATTTTTCATAGACGGAACTATACATTTTTGGTTGATTGGTCTGATTCTTTGAGTAAACATTATGTCTTAGGGTTTTGTCTGTATTATTATGTCATTGTAATTTGTATTTTTAATGCTGTAAAAGTATCCAGTTTTTGATAATACTGTATTTATGTGGCCTAATGTCCATGAGAATTTACATTTGTTTCCAGGTTTTGGTAATTTCTAATAATACAGCTCTGAACATTCTCATGCATTTGATTCCCTTTACATATAGACACATTCTTGTTGGATGTTCTTCTAGAAGACATACTGCTAAGTTATAGAGTATGCATATATTAAATAGTGGCAAAGAGCTTTCTAAAATAGTATACCAATTTACACCCATACCATTAGCATATGAGAATTCTTGGTTTTCTACGTAGTAGACAACATATGGTATTGTTAGCCTTTTTTGTTTTAGCCTTTGGTCTGTATAATCATATTACCTTGTGGTTTTAATTTATATGTTCTTGATGATGATAATTGAACATCTTTTCATTTATATGTATGTATATACATATATATACATGTAACATATATACACATATATGCATATATATATATGTATACGTATGTATAATATACGTTACACGTATGTATGTATAGTGACAGTTCAAAAATTTTGCTGATCTTTAATTTGTTTCCCTGTATTTATATATATATATACATATAAATACATGTATATATACACATGTATACATATACACATATATTCATAGATGCAAGTGTGTGTGTGTGTGTCCATATGAAGGAATGCATTCCATATATAAATCTTATGTCAGATAGATGTATGGAAAATACAACTTGTAAATTTGTGGCTTGCTTTTTCACTGTGGAGATTATCCATCCTTAAGTTTACAAAATTATATCTTTATCTTTCATGAAGTCCAATTTATTGATGTTTGAACATAATTATGGTAGGTTCTTTTGGTGTCTTGTTAAAGAAACTTGGACCACCTAGAGTCATGAAGATACACCCTTTGGTTATCTTCCAGATGAGTTTTATTTTAGTTTTCATGTTTAGGTCTATAGTTATTTTGTGTGTATTTTGTGAAAGGAACACAAATTATTTTTTCCATGTGAATACCCCAGACCCAGAATCACTTTTAAAAAGGCAATTATTGGGGCGCCTGGGTGGCGCAGTCGGTTAAGCGTCCGACTTGAGCCAGGTCACGATCTCGCGGTCCGTGAGTTCGAGCCCCGCGTCGGGCTCTGGGCTGATGGCTCAGAGCCTGGAGCCTGTTTCCGATTCTGTGACTCCCTCTCTCTCTGCCCCTCCCCCGTTCATGCTCTGTCTCTCTCTGTCCCAAAAATAAATAAACGTTGAAAAAAAAATTAAAAAAAAATAAATAAAAAGGCAATTATTTAAAGTTTATTTATTTATTTTGAGAGAGAAAGACAGAGCAGGGGTGAGGCAGAGACAGGGAGAAACAGAATCCCAAGCAGGCTCCACACTGTCAGTGAACTGTGAGATCATGATCAGAGCCAAGTTCCAACTGAGCCACCCAGGTAACCCTAAAAAAGCTATTATTTTACAGTGCATTGCACTCTCACCTTTGTTACCAATAAAGTGACCATATATGTGTGGATCTGATTATCAGATCTGTTCTGTTTTGTTGGCATATTTGCATATCCTAGTACCAATACCACATTGTCTTAATTATTGCCATCTTAAGTATTGCCATCTGGTACCAAAATCCCTTTGTCTTTGTTTTTAACAACATCCTTGGCTATCCTTGCCTTTGCATTACCATATTTTGGAGTCTATGGTCAATTTCTTTCATAAATATCTGCTGAGATATTGAGAGATTGTATCAGAATTGTAGGTAAATGTCAATAAAGACTTAGATTTTATCGTACCGAGTCTTGCCATCCGTAAGTATGGTATATCCTTCATTAACTCATGCTTTCATCAGTGGCTGATAGTATTTAATCAATTTACTGTCCAAGAAAATATTAATATTTGAGTGCTAAAACTGGCTTCATACACCTCAACCCAAACAAGATTGTGAAATTTGGATTCCAGATACCTAGTTTAGCTCTAGTAGAATGGGATTGAAAGTGATGGTAAGGAGATGAAGAGGACAAGATTTTCCACCTTTTTCTTACTATAACAAATAACTAATTTTCTCAATTGCTTTAATTTTGTAATGTCCTTAACTTGATGTTTTGAGGTAGTTGTTTTTGTATTTTCCTAACTCTAAAACAAATTTATATTCCCTCTTTATCCTACATCTGGGATTTTTTTAAAGGCTATGTTTAATGTATAAATCACAAAAATTCATGTTGGAATGAAATATAGAGTTTGATTCCTGTGGTAACAAGGAAGGGGAGGGAAACTCTGTTTCTCACCAAATACTCATGTAGCTAAATGGATTAGGTTATGGTTGATGGAAAAATCTTTTTCAGGCTTCCAAACCAAGAGTGACTTTTTTGATAGATCTAATCTCAAAGTGAGAGATTTCAGGAAAGAGAAAATTATTTTAGGCATGAAAAGAAGGCATTACATATTAGTTTGTTGGATTTGATTTCCAAGTGAGGATTTTCACATCAAGAAAAGTAAGATCTATATATATTCATCATCAGCGTCATCATTATCATCTCTCTATCATCATTCTTTTTAATATTGGGTAAGGATATTTACAGTATATTTCTATCCCATTATCTTCAATTCGCTGTAAGATCAAATGTATTTCATAGTTGACACATCTGAGAAAAAAAGACCGGTAACCTGGGAGCTAAAATACATCTGAAAATATAACTCTAAAACAGTATTTGTCTTCTTTTATAATAGAATCACCAAGCGTTATAAAAGAAAAGAAAGTATTCATTGACAAAGAATTCTTGATTCCCTCACATTTAGCAATTTTGGGCAAATGATGGATTGAAGGTTTGCGTAGCTTTAGATCTAAAAGACTTATGTAATGAATAATTATTCTGACTTTTAGCTTTATATATAGTCTTCAGGTCAAGTGAAATGGCTGCTTTCACAAATGTTATACAACGCCAAATTGTTTCATGGTGATGGAAATGTGTTTAATAAATACATTGTCAGGAATTATTTAGATATAATAATAATGACAATAACAATTATAGTAACTAATATTCATAACAGTTATAATAACAGCTAATCTACTATATTCATGTTCATGATGGGCTATGCACTTTTCTTGCCCTATAAAAAACTTATGAAGTAGGTACAAGAGTACTACTTTTAATGTTTGTTTATTTTTGAGAGAGAGAGAGCGCACAAGCAGGGGAAGGGCAGAGAGAGAGAGAAGGAGACAGAATCTGAAACAGGCTTCAGGCTCCGAACTGTCAGCACAGAGCTAGACGCGGGGCTTGAACTGAAACCATGAGATCGTGACCTGAGCCGAAGTTGGACCCTTTACCAACTGAGCCACCTAGGCGCCCCTGCACAGGAGTATTTCTATTTCACTAGTAATGAGCAGGCCAGGGTTTCAGTCAGTAAAGGGCGCAATGACAAATTCAAATTCAGGTTTATCCCTCTAAATGACTATGCTTTTTTAACATTCTACTGTATTCCATGGGCACTAACACCAAGTACTTATCTGACTTCTTGTAGTGAATTTCCAAGTGACAGCATGTTTATACATGTAACACACATGTCTTTTCACCATTTGAGAGGCAGATTCCTTTTGTTTTTCGTTATTAAGAGCAAAGCTGCTGTGAACAAGTATGTACAAGTGTTTGTGTTAACATATATCTTATTTTCTCTTGGGTAAATATCTAGGAGTAAAATTCTTAGTAATTAGGAAAATGCATATTTTACATGTTAATATAGTGCCAGACTGTTTTGCAGAGGGGCTGTACCATTTAGCATTCCCAGCAGCAACACATGAGAGTTCCTGTGGCTCCATATTCTTACCAACATTTGATACTGTCATCCTTTTAAAAATTTTAGCCCATTGAGTGGGTGTATAGAAGTATTACGCTGTGGTTTCACCTTTGAATTTCACTAATGACTAATAATGTTGAGAATATTGAGATGCCATTTGTAATTGTATTTAGTTTGTGTGTTCAAGTTTGTTGCCTATATTTTATTGAGTTATGTGTCTTCTTACTGAGTTTTGAGAATCTTTTTATATTCTAGATACAAGGCTTTTATCATTTATGATTTGCATAAATTCTTTTCCTCTCCCATTCTGTGGCTTGTCTTTTCTTTTTATTTATTTTTTATTTATTTTTATTTGAGAGAAAGAGCATGGAAGTGGGGGACAGTAGCAAAGGAAGAGAGGGAGAGAATCCTAAGTAGGCTCTACACTAAGGGCAGAGCTCAACACAGGGTTGGATCCCACGACCCTGGGATCATGACCTGAGGTGAAATCAGGAGTTGGACACTCAACTGACTGAGTCACCCAGGTGTCCCTGTCTTTTCTTTTTAAAGAGTGCCTTTTGAAGAAGAACATATTTTTTTCATGTTTATTTATTTTTGAGAGAAAATGACAGGCAGAGAACAAGGGAGGGACAGAAAGAGAGCGGAAGACACAAAATCAGAAGCAGGCTCCAGGTTCTAAGCTGTCAGCACAGAGCCCAACACGGTGCTCGAACCCACAAACTGTGAGATCATGACCTGAGCTGAAATCAGGCACTTAACCGACTGAACCACCCAGGTGTTCAGAAGAAGAACATATTTTAATTTTGATGACATCTAATTTACCATTTTTATCTTTATAGTTTGGACTTAGCATGTCCAATCTAAGAAATATTTGCCTAAACCAAGGTCATAAACACTTTCTACTATGTTTTCTTTTGGAAATGTTCTGTTTCCACCTGTAATATTTTAGTTTATGGTCCATTTGAAGTTAATATTTGTCTATCATCGAGGGTAAGGATCAAGATTTAATTTTTTTGTATATGGATATCCAGTAGCTCCCACACCATTTGTCAAACTATTCTTTCCCAAATGAATTACCTTGTCACCTTTGGGAAAAATCAAATGACTTATTTCTGGACTGTACCTCTGTAGTAAGCCTCATAACCACATAGCACAAGTCGTTCACCTCTGTTATTCATTTTTCAAATTTGCTTTAGCTGTGGCTTTTACATTTCCATATAAAATTTAGAACTGATTTGTCAAGTTCTACACAATTCCTAAAGAGATTTTGATTGATTTAATGTTGAATCTATAGACCATATTGGAGAGAGTCAACATCATAATATGTAGCCTTCCGATCCATGAACATGGTTCAATTCTGCATTTATTTAGGTTTTGTCTAATTATTCTTAGAAGTATTTTGTAGTTTCAGCATACACGTCTTGAACATGCCTTGCCAAATTTATTTCTGAGCATTTTAGTTTTAGGGTCCCCAAGAAATAACAATTTTTAAATATATATCTAAACTTTGAATTGATTTTTTAGGACACAGAGATATAATTTATTTGCATATTGACCTTATATTTTGAGCTCTTGCTAAACTCACCTTACTTTTCTTAGCTTTTTTTTAAGGGTCCTTAGCATTTTCTGCATTGATAAATGTATTTGGATATAGTTAAATGAAGGTATATCCCTTTCTCATGAACCATTACAGGCATTTTTTTGCTTAGTTAGGTTGCATGGAATATCAGGTAGGTTTTTCTTGCAGGTGTGAATGGACATGCAGACTGCAGATAATAAAAAAAAAGTGATTCATTTTCCTATTTCTTAAAGAGAATACTAAATAATTTAGCTGTAACTTAGCTGAGTATTCTTACCCTTCTTTGTCTAAAATGCTATATATCATCCCACAGCCAACTGCTTTTGTTACAGAACGTGGTTAAGTAGACTGAGATCAGGAAAACTCTGCTAGTATAGCAATGTAATGTATATAAAGTACAAAGCCCTGCTCTCAATATGGATCCTGTAGAGCAGCATTATGTGATAGGCTATTTTACACAGATTCTTCTATTAAATGGGATTTATAGCACTGTGACTTACTTTATAAATACTTATTTCCAACTGAACTTTTACTTATACATGCAGTTTTGTAAGCACATGTAATTATATTTACATTTACATGCATAAACTAAGTCTACCGAGGTATGTTCTATTGTAAGTTTATAGGTTCACAATTACAAGACACTGTAAATTATTTTCAGTTTATCAGTTAAAGTAAAACATAAGATTCTACTTGGGAGATTTGAGAGATTTTGTTCATTCTGTATTAACAATAGTTACTTTTTGTTTTTTTAATTTTTAAAATCTTTTTAATGTTTATTTTTGAGAAAGAGTGAGAGAGTGATCAGTGGAGGGACAGAGAGAGGGAGACGGAATCTGAAGCAGACTCCAGTCTCTGAGCTGTCATTGTAGACACTAATGCAGGGCTCGAACACACAAACCGTGAGATCATGACCTGACCTGAGCTGAAGTCAGATGCTTAACCAACTGAACCACCAATGTGCCCCAGTTTTTGTTTTTGTTTTAATGTTTTTATTTTATTTTTGAGACAGAGGGCTAGTTGGGGAGGGACAGAGAGAGAGAGAGAGAGACAGGATCCAAAGCAGGATCCGTGCTGTCAGCACAGAGCCCAATGGGGGGCTCAACTCATGAAAGGTGAGATCATGACCTGAGCTGAAGTCAGACGCTCAACTGACTGAGACACCCAGGCACCCCAACAATAGTTATGTTTACTGATTGCTTGTCATGTGCCAAGATCTGTTCTAAGTTGATGTTGTTGGTTTTTTTTTACATTCTTTCTTATAACAGAAGTGTTAATTATTGTGCTGTTATTATCTTCTGTTTCTATATGATGATTCTCAGGCCCAGAGAATTCCAGTAATTTGTCCAAGGGTCACACTGCTAAACAACAGTGAAGCAGGATATGACACTTGAGGTTGCCATCTTTAATTCTACACTATGTTTTAATTGGCTAGACTTAATTATAGGCATCGTTCATGTGCAAATGGCTCATGGTGTCTTCATAATGTGTCAACCTGGCTCAGCTAAACCACCTCTCTCAGAATTCCATTTCTTTCATGTTTCCAGTTCATGTGGGCCATAATGGGGGTTCTTATTAGAGAGCTGAGGAGCAATAGTAAAGCAGTAGCCATTTTGACATATTGTCATTTATTTGCTCCTTCAGCTCTCATCCTGAAATAGCAGATGGGCCCACAGCTGCTCTTCTTTCTCCCTGGTTCCTCCTTCACTTTCTCCTACTCTGGGCTATATCTATGTGGGTTTAACTCCGTGATGAAGGGTTCTGGCTTTTGCTGGACACCCACACCATCAAAATCAAAGTCAACAAGAATTTGTGCCAACCTAATGCCAGTCCTCATGAGCTACAGCTCACGCTTGTGGATCTCAGCTTGCTAGATTTCCCCCGTTTTACAATCTTCCTTTCCCAGCGGTCTGCATCAGACGTCAAGATGACAGCCTTATGGAGTTTGCTTACCCAGCTTCCACAATTAAGTAAGGTCAAATGCCCTGAGATATTATCATTGTTATTACATCATTTCTATTGTATAAATTTCCATTATAAATATTATATATAATCATTGTTAGATGCATATATAATTTTATAATGTATTACTATAATTTTATATTGGATAATTGTTATATGTATGTATGTGTGTGTGGGGGGGTGGGTGGGTGTGTGTGCATGTGTGTGTGTATGCCTTAGTGATTTTTCATCTCTGATTAAACACTGACAGATTAATCTGTAGCAATTTAAAAAAATCAATGAAAATTTTTATATCAAAGGAATTATGTCAAGTGTCCAGTTAAGTGCCAGTGTTGTATACTGGTTAGAAAAAGTAGAACAAGGGTTGTGCAATCAGATTGGTTTCAAAAACTCAGACTTATGTGCCATGTGACCCTGGAGAAGTTATATAACTGCTCTGAGCTTATTTTCCTCATTGCCAAAATAAGATCATTGTGAGAACTACCAGAGATAACAGATCAAGTGCCTAATACTTACCCAAGCACTTAAAGAAATGATAGATACAATTACTTGTATTGTTGTGACTGTCAGAATTAGTACTAAAGACATGGGTAATTTCACCTCTATAAAATCATCTATCCATATAATAATATTTAAGGAGACACAATGATAACAGTATTTTCTCTCTGGCAGAATCATAATAGCACTTTATTCCAGTCAGGGCATATTGTTGCTGAAGGACTAAAAATGCTTTTAAGAGGAAGACCAATCTGTATGCGTAAATAAAATTAATAATAGAATTTTAAAAAGTAACACTTCTTAAATGTCTGTGAAAGAATCCCATTCACATTTTAGAAGTGAGTTATAGTTCACATGCAAGAAAAGAAAGATACAGATGTCAAATTTTGCTGCATTTAACAGTTGTATACACTCAAAAACAAGGCAAAGAACTTTATGATTATCCTCCTGCCCTTTTCTAGTCAGTTTCCTTACTGAGGCCACCCAATCTAATTTTTCTCATGAAAGATTATTGATGCCAGCTCTTCAACTTCATAGAAATCACTTATTAGAATATGTATACTTTTGTGTCTGGCCTCTATCATGCCACATAATGTTGTGATTCTTCCATTTTGCTGCATGTATCAGTCATTGTTCCTTTTTATTGTTGACTAGTATTCCACTCTATGAATATGCTACACATTGTGAATACCATTCTTCTGAAGATAGACATTTGGATTGTTTTTAGTTTTTAGCTATTATATATAAATAAGGCTGCTAAGAACATTTCTCAGCAAATTATTTCTGGATGTGTCTTCATGTCTGCTGAGTGAAGATCTAAGTGTGGAGTTTTTGTGTCATAAGGTATGGTATACTTTATAAGAAACGTGTATCTTAAGTTGTTGTAATATTTTATGCTTCCGTGTACGAAACCTTCTGTTACTCCACCTGCTTACCAACATTTGTTATTGTCAGCCTTTTAAATCCAGCCATTTAAGTGTATACAAAATGGAATCTAATTCAGGTTTCGGTTTACATGCGCTTGATGACTGATGGTGTTGACCATTTTTTTCACTTGTTTACTGGACATTTGTACATCTTCTATTGTAAAGTGTCTATTCAGACATAGGCACCGGTTTTTTTTCTTTGTTTGTTTGTTATTTTTCTTCTTATAATTGATTTCTAGCAGTTTAAAAAATACATACTGTGGACATAAGTCCCTTGTCAGATGTATATATTGGAGATATTTTCTGTAAATCTGTATCCTCCATTTTTATTTTCTTTTTAATTTTTTTAACGTTTATTTCTTACTGAGAAACAGAGACGGGGAATGAGCAGGGGAGGGGCAGAGAGAGGGGGAGGCACAGAATCTGAAGCAGGCTCCAGGCTCCATGCTGCCAACGCAGAGCCAGACGTGAGGCTCACAAATCGTGAGATCATGACCTGAGCCAAAGTTGGATGCTTAACTGACTGAGCCACTCAGGCGCCCCTATTTTCTTAACTGTATTATTTTGATGAAGTGCTATTTATCCATCTTAAAAGGATTTCTAAAAAACAATTTGTTTTAGAGAGAAAGAGAGAGTGTCGGGGAGAAGGGCACAGGGAGAGAATGAGAGAAGAATCTTAAGCAGGACCCACAGTCAGTGTGGAGTTCGATGTGAGGCTGGGTCGCACGACCCTGAGATCATGACCTGAGCCGAAATTAAGAGTAGGATGCTCAACCGACTGAGCCATCCAGGTGCCCCTCCAGGTGCCCCATTTTAAAAGACTTTCATGGTTAGTGTTTTATGTGTCCTAGAGATCATAAAGATACTTCCAAGAGACTTTATGGCTCTAAATTTCATAATTAATTCATGATTCTTCTCTTTTTTTAAATGATCTTCTTAATTTTTGGGTGTAAGATAGCGATCAGTGTTCATTGTTTTCCTTACATAGATCCATCTTTTCCAACAGTATTCATTAACAAGTTGTCCTTTTCTTACAGAAAGGATTTGGAGCTTTGTCAATAGTCGCTTGGCAAAACATGTGTGGGTATCTCTGTATTCTGTTACATTGATCTGTTTACTTACACTAGTAGAACAGTATCTTCATTACTAAATCTTCATACACAGTCATGAAATTGTTAGTAAAAGTCAACATTGTACTTCTCTTTCAAGATGTTTTGGGTATCTTGTATTGTTAGCATTTCATAATAAATTTTGGAACCAGCTTGTCAATTTCTTTAAAAATCCTATTATGATTTTGATTGGGATTCAGTTCAACCAGTTGTTGGTTTTGGTGAGAAAAGTAAGTGGTGTGTTTTAATCCATATTATGGTATATTTCTCTGTTCATTTAGATCATCTTTGGTTTTTCTCAACAATGTTTTGCATTGTAGAGATCTTACTCAATTTATGTCTAGGTATTTGGTATTTAGACATGCAAATGGTATGTTAAAATTTTATTTCCCAGTTGTTCACTAATAAGATATAGAGCTATGATTGAATTTTGATTATTGTCTTTAGATCACTTTTTCTTGCTAAAATCACTAATTCCAGTATTTAAAAAAACATTATTGGTGTTTTCTATATGCAAAATTACATCATATATAAATAATAAAAATCTTAATGTTGACTTTCTTTTTTATTTCTTTTTCTTGTTTTATTTTAGTGACTAGACTTCTAGTACAATGTTGAATAGAAGTGGTGAGAAAAGTTATCCTTGTTTTTTTGTTGTGTTAGGGACAAAGCCTTCATTGTTTCACCTTTAAGTAGAGGTTTAAGGTTTTTATCAGTGCTATTTATCAGATTCAAGACTTATGCTTCTATTTATATTTTCCTGAAAAGTTTTTTCATTCCAATTATTATAATGATGTTATGTTTCGCTCTCTCCTTTTATCTGATAACAGTGTTATTTACATTGATCAATTTTCTGGTGTTAAATTAACCTTGTATTCTTGGAATAAATTCTACATATTTATGATATATTATGTTTTCATATATTGTTAGGTGTTATTTACTAGTATTGCCTTAAGCATTTTGTATTTATGATCATGAGTGATAAACAGTCTACCGTTATTTTGTCACGTTTTGATATCAGAGTTATACTAAATCCCATAAATCAAGTTGAACTATTTCTTCTTGCTTTTAATTTGAAAGAGTTATGTAAGATTGGTATTATTTCTATCCTAAATGTTTAATAGAATTTATAAGTGAAAGGATCTAGAACCAGAGATTTCTGTGGAATTATTATGTTTTTATTTTAATTCCACTTATTTAGCATATAATGTTATAGTGATTCAACAATTCCGTACATCACCTGGTGCTCATCATGACAAGTGTACTCCTTAATCCCCATCACCTATTTAATCCATCACACCACCCCTGCCCCTATGGTAATTGTCAATTTGTTCTCTATAATTAAGAGTCCATTTTAGGGCACCTGGGTGGCTCAGACGGTTAAGCATCTGACTCTTGGTTTTGATTCAGGTCATGATCTCATGGTTTGTGAGTTTGAACCTCAAATCGGGCTCTGCACTGATGGTGCAGAACTTCCTTGGGATTCTCTCTTTCCCTCTCTCTCTCTCTGCTACTCCCCTACTCATGCTCTCTCTCTCTCTTTCTTTCTCAAAAAAAGAGTCTGTTTCTTAATTTGTCTCTTTCTTATTTTCTCCTTTGCTCATTTGTTTTCTCTCTTGAATTCCACATATGAATGAAATCATGTGGTATTCATCTTTGTCTGACTTATTTCACCAATTTCACTTATTTCTCTTGCTTCAGCCATGTCACTGCAAATGGCAAGCTTTCATTTATTGCTGAGTAATATTCCATTATACACACACACACACACACACACACACACATACAACATCTTCTTTATCCATTTGTCAGTCGATGGTCACTTGGGCTGTTTCCATAGTTTGGGTATTGTAGATAATGCTGCTATAAAGGTGCATGTACCTAATTGAATTAGTATTTTTGTATATTTTAGGTAAATACCTAGTAGTACAATTGCTCTATCATACAATAGTTCTATTTTTAACTTTTTGAGGATCCTCCATACCGTTTTCCAGTGTGGCTGAACCAGTTTGCATTTCCACCAACACTACAAGAGAGTCCACCTTTCTCCACATCCTCATCAATACCTGTTATTCCTTGTGTTGTTGCTATTAGCCATTCTGACAGGTGTAAAGTGATATCTGACTGTAGTTTTGATTTGTATTCCCCTGATGATCAGTACTGTTGAGTATCTTTTCGTGTATCTGTTGGCCATCTGGATGTCTTCCTTTGGAAAATGTCTATTCATGTCTTCTGCCCATTTTGTAATTGGATTATTTGATTTTTGAATATTAAGTTTTACAAGTTTCATACGAAACTTGTAGTATTTTGGATACTAACCCTTCATCATATATGTCATTTTGCAGATCAAGTATCATGATACACCACATTAATAAAAGGAAGGATAAGAACCATATGATCATTTCAAAGGATAAGAACCATGTGATCATTTGACAAAGTAAAACCCTGAACAAAATGAAGATAGGTGGGACATATGTCAAAGTAATAAAGGCCATATGTGAAAAATGTACCAATAATATCATCCTCAATGGGGAAAAACTGAGAACTTTTGCTCTAGGTTAGGAAGAAGATAGGGATATCCGCTGTCGCCACTGTTATTAAATATAGTACCGGAGGTCCTAGACCTGCTATCAGACAACAAAAAGAAAAAAAAAATTCATCCAAACCAACAAGGAAGAAGTAAAACTTTCACTACTTGTAGATGGCGTGATATTCTATATAGATAACCCGACAGACTCCACCAAAACACTGCTAGAACCGATACACTAATTCACTAACATCACAGGATACAGAATCAACATACAGAAATCTGTTGCATTTTTATACATCAGTAATGAAGCTGCAGAAAGAGAAATTAAGGAATCTACCCCATTTATAATTGCACCCAAAACAGTATGATACCTAAGAATAAACCTAACCACAGAGGTATAAGACCTGTACTCTAAACACTATAAAACACTGATGAAAGAAGTTAAAGAGGACACAAAGAAATGTAAAGACATTTTATGCTCATGGATTGGAAGAAAAAAATATTGTTAAAATGTCTATACTACCCAAATCAATCCACACATTTAATTCAATCCCTATCCAAATACCTACAGCATCAGAGCTAGAACAAACAATCCTAAAATTTGTATGGAACCACAAAAGACCCAGAATAGCCAAAGCAACCTTCAAAAAGAAAAGCAAAACTGGAGGCATCACAGTTCCAGACTTAAAGTTATATTACAAAGCTGTAGTGATCAAACGCTATGGTACTGGCACAATGATCAAACGCTATGGTACTGGCACAAAGCAGACACATACATAGATCAATAGAACAGAATAGAAAACCCCAGAAATGAACCCACAGCTGTATGGCCAATTAATCTTCAACAAAGCAGGAAAGAATATCTAATGGGAAAAAGACAATCTCTTCAATAAATATCTTTGGGAAAACTGGAGAGCTACTTAAAAACTTAAAAAAAAAAAAAGAAAAAGAAAAGAAAAAGAACTTAGTGCCAAAGGCGTAGAAGGAAGGAAACTTGGAGACCTGAAAAGTTAAAAAGATACTTGCTAAATGAAATGTGTTGCAATGTAATGTGAGCACATCTAGTAACTCTAAGATCTTGGTAAAGGCTATAAAATTTATGAACAAAAATTAATATGTTCAAATTTCTTGTGGAAACCAGTGAGAGAACTTGTTTCCAGGTCATAGCTGATGCAAGCGCAAGGTAGAATCAGTTTGGGCAGACGAGAAGACTGACTTCTCTCTGACATTGGACATTGCTATTTCATAAATATACAATCAGCCGTTAATACATTTTGTGATGAAAAAGTGGGGGGAAAACGTCTTTCACTCCTTTCTTTCTCTTAACCCATTCCTAGCTGTATTAGGTTAGCATAATGGCTCTTCCACAGTATTTTGAAAATATTTAGCTATTTCATGAACTATTTAGAAGCTTAATTGTAGGAACAATTAGCTGCCGAAAGGAGCGTTTCAAAAATGTTTTATTTTATCTATATTCTGAATATTTACAAAGTTAAGAAAAATACATGTAACAAAATAAACGTGATCCATATTTTCCATTGCTCTGGAGATCTCATCTATTTGCTTTCTTTCTTTACCTCATTTCTCCTTCTTCTCCTTTTTTGCTCCTTTCTGCCTCTGAACTTACAACTTTATTGATTTTATTAAAATTATACCTGCACTGTGTAAACAGTTAAATAATTAAACAATGATACAGTGATTGCAAGATCAAAATAAAAATGACAATAAATTACATTATAAACTCTACCCACCACTAAGAACATCAGGTGATTATCATTTAATATTTTACCTGTAAAAGGTAAATAGATATTAAGCAGGCATACAATTACTGTTGTTTTTAATTTAGGAGCACTAATTTTAAAGTTAATAGCAGATAAAAACCTCTCTTAAAATTGAGTAAATAAATTAATTCCAAAGAATTTGTTTGTCATCACTGGAAATATTTCACAAATGATCCATTAGATTTAAAAAAGAGATTATAGGAGCAACTGGGGGGCTCAGTCAGTTCAGTGTTTGACTCTATTTCAGCTCCGGTCATGATCTCAGGGTCGTACGATGAAGTCCCGTGTTGGGCTGTGCTGAGAGTGGAGCCTGCTTAAGAATCTCTCTCTCTCGCTCGCTCTTGCTCTCACTCTCACTCTCATTTTCTCCCCCCTTCCCAGCCACTCTCCCCCTGTTGTGTGCTATCCTTCTCTCTAAAATAAAAGAGAGAGAGATAGAGGGAGAGATTATAAAATGCATTAGTAGTTGGATTCTATTCTTTACCTTGTATTTCCCTATCATGAACAATAAAGACTTAGGTATTCCCACAGGTCTCTTTTTCACCCACAACTGTTTTTGTTTTTGTTGTAAATAACTGAATGATGTTTACAGTGCAGATAATATTCTTGGTTTATATTTGCTTTCGCTCAACATTTGTAGATGTCGCTCTTTTATCTTCTGGCATCCAGTCCTGCCACAGATGTGATAGCCAGCTTGCCTGATATTTCTCCATTATAATTTAGTTTGTTTTCCTCTCTGAGTGCTTAAAGAATTCTTTTCTTTCTTCTTCTTCTTCTTCTTCTTCTTCTAATCTCTGGGATGCTAACTAAGCTATTTCTAAGTGTGAAGTATCTGCATCAACTTTCTCTGAAATATCATGGGTTATTTGTAGTTTTTCTTCATTGAAAGAAAAAAAAGAATTCTTCCATATTTCTATCTCCTTTGCTGATTTCTTTAGTTTCCTATTAAGTAATGTCACTGTAATTCAAGACCTTTTGACTTTTTCATTTGTGTTCACTTTGCTTACCTTAACGGTTCCTTTTATGTCAACAATCCAGTGTTTTGTATGGCTTCTATTTGGCTCCTTCTTATTTTTTTAATTTATTGATTAGCTCTGCTATGATGACACCATTTTACCCTTCAGTGTTTGTTTGGGGGGGGTCTGAGAATATGATTTTAATCTCATACTGTCATTTTATTGTTGTTGTATATGCTCTTTTATTAAATTTGTGTTCTTATTAATTTGTCCTCTTTTTGTGAAGCACTTGTGAGGAACTTCATTCTGTTTGTTGAGATTTTAATTTTTGCTCTATCAGGTTACTTACTTTCCTACTATGTCATACTTACCCTCTGTTTTTATTTCTCTATCCTTCCTTCCCTCCCTCTGTTCTTTTTTTTTTCTTTCTTGCTCTCTCTCGCTCTCTCATAGTGTATTTGCCTTCTTGCCATGCTTCTTTCATATTGTTTATGCTTAGGATATTCTCTCCATAAATTCTTTTGCTCGTAGTTAGAGTGAATGGATCTTGACTCCTCTCCTCTAGTATCTAGTTTATGTTCCCCTCCAAGCTGGAGATGAAGGTTGGAGATTGCGTTATCTTAACCATGTTTCTGCAGATTGAGATGGAGCGGTAGGATAAGGGATGTGAAGGTGAGGGGAGTCAGGAGAACTCAGTGGAGAATTTTTAGTGTTTGTTTTTTAATTTATTTTGATAGAGACTGTGAGCAGGGGAGGGGCAGAGAGAGAGGAAGAGAGAGAATCCCTAGGAGGCTCCATGCTCAGTCCAGAGCCCGATGCAGGTCTCAGTCCCACTACCATGAGATCATGACCTACATGGAAATCAAAAGTCAGAAGACTGAGCCATCCAGGTGCCCTGAGGAGATTTGGCCTAAGTCCTGAAGCAGATCTCCATCTATCTAATTGGATGTTTTTTTCATGGCGGGACTACCCTTGGGTTTGGACCTTTTTCTCATCTGATATGTACCCCTGGAGCCTTTAACTGATTGAATCATTCCTTTATTTTCTTCCTCATGTCCACCATTAGATTCATTACTCCTCAGGACAGAGAGAACAAATGGCTGTCCACTCACTTGCTTCATTCCAGATTTTGGAAAGCATTTATAGTGAATAGTCATGGGATTTTGTTTACTCATTAGTAAAGGGGCTAAAGCATGAGAGCAGTGTTAGGAATCAAGTGGCCTTTGTCCTGTCACCAATATTATCTGCTAAAGAGCCTTCTGTGTTTTTTCCCCCTTGTCTACAAGTTGTTCAAGCATATTCTGCTAGGATATCCCCTTTTTCTTGTTTGTATTTTTATTTTGCTGCTATTTTTTTTTGAGAGGGTGGTAGTTCATTTTTTGTGTGCACATTAGAGAATGGCAATTCTATGTAGCCCTTTTTATTTTTAATACTCATCACTTACATATAACACCCAGTGTTCATCCAAATAAGTGTCCTCCTTAATGTGCCTTGCCCATTTAGCCCATCCCCCCACTGAACACCCCTCCAGCAACCCTCAGTTTGTTCTCTGTACTTAACAGTCACTTATGGTTTATCTCCCTCTCTGTTTTTATATTATTTTTGCTTCACTTCCCCTATCAGAACCTAGAACTACTTAAAACATTTGTGAAAAATATAGGTTAATTTCTTTTTTTTATTTAAAAAAGTAATACAGCTGTTTTCATCTTTTTCCTTTGATTTCTGATAGTAATTTTCAGAAAAATGAAAGAAACCATACAATTGCAGGTGAAAACTTGAATGAGGTGGAAATAATAAAAATCATTATTCCAACATACAAATACTTCATTCTCACTTGTCCAATTTTATTTATTTACTATTTTATTATACAAGACAATTTAAAGTCTGTTTTTATATTACAGGGTGTCTTTTTTATTAAAAAAAATTTAGTTTATTTGTTTTTGAGAGAAAGAGAGAGAGTACAAGAGAGGAAGGGGCAGACAGAGAAGGAGACACAGAATCTGAAGCAGGCTCCAGGCTCTGAGCTGTCAGCACAGAGCTTGACATGGGGCTCCAACTCACAAGCCATTAGATCATGACCTGAGCTGAAGTTGGACATCTAACTGATTGTGCCATCCAGACGCCCCACATGGTGTCTTTTTTTAATTTTTATTTATTTATTTTGAGAGAGACAGAGTGTGAATGGGGGAGAGGCAGAGAAAGAGGGGGAGAGGGAGAATCCCAAGCAGGCTCCCCACGGTCAGTGTACAGAGTCCTATGCAGGGCTCAAACTCACAAACCATGCGATTATGACCTGAGCTGAAATCAAGAGTCAAACACTTAGCCAGCTGAGCTACCCAGGAACCCCTGTGTTACATGGTGTCTTGGTTTTATTTCCTCTAGAGCCAGAACTTGAGATAATTATTTGAGTGTGGGTAGCTTCTTTGGGAAGTAACAGAAATATTAAGGACATTAATCATCTGAATTATGGTCCTAGAGGGAGAATTAAGAAAATAGAGAAGAGAAAATCATCAAAGAAATTTCACAAGAAAAATCTCCCAGAGAGGAAGGGAGTTAGGTCTTTAAAATGAAAGGGTTCATTGATAAATGTGGAAAGAGCTATACATAGTCACATGTGATATCATTAATGACAAGATCCTACAACTTAAGTTTAAAATACCAAAAGACAAGGTAGGATCTGTACAAAGTAAAGTAGATAGGAATCAGAACATGGAATGATAAAAGTTAATGAAGCAATGCCTTTAAAGTTGTGAGAAAAAAAAATTATATCGAATCTAGAATTCTATAATCATCCAAAATATCAGTCAATTGAGAACGTTTAAAATATTCAAGACTCTTAATATTTACCGTTTGTCAGCATAGGGTTTTCTTGAAATATACTAGCAAAATAAGAAAGAAAAGCAAAGGAACAAAGCTCTTGAGATCCACAAAGTATGGATGTGACTTAGGAGAGCTGAGCAGTTGTGGGTTAATAGCTTTTGACCAAGTGATCTCATCTTAAATTGGAACAGATTAGAGCACTTTGGAATTTGTGTATTTGCAGGAAAAGACCTTATATGTGATATTTTTTATCAATATTTGTGTGATAAACTGGACCTATGGCAAAGCTTATAGTTGTTTTGTTTTTTGGTCAAGAAGAAAAAGGAAAGGCAATTATAATGGCCAGGCAAAATCAAATTTTGTGTAAAAAAGTCATGATTTAAGCAAATATGAAGCAAACTGATAGATGGCATGGTTTGGAGTAAAGGAGTATAAGAAAAGCAGTTCTGTTTACCTAGGAATATTATTCTCAGAGGTAGTGGGGGATCATAACATTGTAGCAGTAAAGTAGAAAGTTCTCTATCTGTAAAATCCTTAAATGAACTGAACACATTCATAATAATGTTTATACAACTTATTGTTTTTCAGCCTTATTAATAAATCTATACAAAAGCTCAGGTAAGATTATGAACATAGGATGTAATGTTAGTTTTAACCTTAAAAATATTCATATCCTTGAGGAAAGGCAGAAGGTGGAAAGTAGGGGGAGAACATGGATTAGAGGGCTTACCTCAACGAGCTGCCATGTTAATAACTAGGGGTGATGGCACAAAAAATAGAGCTGTAAAAATATTGTTCAAAGTTACAAAAGAATAAAAATAATAATGATGATATAACTTGTGGAATTGGGAGGATAATTGCTCATCATTATACATTTGTATGCACTCTTTAATTTTTATTTTAGGCCTATATTCCAATAAATATAGTAATTGTACAATAATTAAGAAGCAATAGTTTGCTTTTTATGTTACTTTATCTCTTATGTGACACCTTATTCAAAAGCAATATTTTTTCTGGGCATAATTATTTCATGATAGATGGAGGATGGTTCCATTTCTAATTGCTTGGAATTTTTAATCCCTTCCATTATCAAAAAAAAAAAAATAAAGGAAAAATGACAGACAAAAATCAAGGCAGACTTAAACCTTAAAACTAATTCTGAAAATAATTTAATAGCCTGAGGAAGTGGTTGAATAAACTTATAATCAATGTGAATTCTGAGGCTTTCAGTAAATCTGTTAATTATTACACAATTAATTGTGAAATATTTAACTTATTTCAAAGAAACATTTCAACAATTACTGTAATTACCAATGGTTTGCACTCCGTGGTTACAAGTGTCATTTCTTTGTTGCTGTTTTATCTATGATCTCTTTTCATAGGTACTTTGGGGACTATTTTTCCTCTTAAAAATAGATTATTTGAAAAATCTACACCTCTTGATATACAAAATCAATTATAGTTGTATTATGACTGAGCATTTTCCATATCTGTATGAAATTTATAAGGTTATTCAGATAGGGTTATCAAATGCACTCAACATTCAGGCACAAATATATCATGTGAAAAACTCTGCAGGAATCGAACATACTGTGTTTTATTTCAGCATGCTGTCATCAGGTACTATGTGACACACTTTGAGCTCTGCAGCTTAAAAAAGATACGGGAAAACTGGAGAGTCAATGAAAGGATTAAAAGATTGACAAGATAATGGTTGGATATAGAAATTGGGATTTAGTTTGGCAAAAATTGTTTTCTGAGAAATAACTAGTCACCTGTGCCATTTTCACTGGGTGCCCTTGTACAAATCACATTGGGGGCGGGCGTATAGTTTCTCCATCCTTAAAAGTGAAGGATGATTTTGGAAGATTTTTTAAGATCTCTTAAGCTTCTGAATTGTATAATTTTAGGAAAGATTCGCACAGAAAAGGTATTGTCTTAAAATAGTTTAAATTGAAGCAAGAGAAAGGCTACATATTGCAGAAAAAAGAACGTTAACTCATTTATATTCTTCTGCAACAACTTCTTTCTCCATGTTTTTTTTTTAACAATAGGAAGCTCATTTGTGTGGAAAAAAATATTTGTCTGCTTATGTGTTGGGAGAGAATAAAGTAAGTCCATTTTAAACAAATACCGTCTAATCTTAGAAATCTCAGTTTTGAAAAATACCAAAACCAGCTATACCTTTAGCCATAATACCATTTACTCTTCTTAGATGAGATCCACAGAGCATCTCGTGGTCTTAAGTATTGTTCACAGACCCTCCCACCTTCACAGGATCTTTATATATTCTGTTGCCTCAATTTGGACCATTTGCCCATCCTTTTAAGCACCCTCATCCTCAGAATTTCAGTTGAAGCATCATTTCACTCAAGGGCATTCCTTGGCTCTCATTACATCAAATCGCGTTGTTTCGAACACATTCAGCACCAAAATATCTCCCCTACTTTGTACATGCCAGAATTGGAATTTTATTATCACTTGTGTACACCCTGGATGTGTTCTGTCTCTTTCTCTAACACTATGAGGGGAGGGGCCAATTAGGATCTGATCACAGTGTGTCCCCCATGTTCGGACACAAGCCCTGGCATGAAGAAGGTAGAAGACACACATATGTTGAATGAAGAAATGGATGTTTTCAAACTGTATCCACACTCTTGCAGGTCCTTGTTCTTTTTTCAATATCATTATTTTCTAGGTCTCTAATTTTGAGGATTGATCATCTTTTATAAACTCGTAATTTCTTCTTTCACTTTCACTCTCACATGTAGGTAATTTTTATTAATATCCTGGAAATAAATTTTTAAGACAGAGAGGGTTGAAGCACAATGTCATGTTATATTACCAAATGTTAACAAGTCATGGGTTCTAGTTTAATATCTGATTTTGTCCCTTATTCCTTGCTTTGTAAAATATGAGTAATAATATTTACATTGTCTGCTAGGCTGGATAGTTTTATATATAGAAAATGAAATATTTCCTGATTTTGTTGTTTTCCTGCTATCTGTTAAACTGTGTACATCTATTTAAATACAGTCAGAAGAAAATAATCAACAGTAGGAACAGTTATATATTATTGGAGCTCTTTCAGTTGTAAGTAATGCAAACAAAATTCAAGTAGGCTTAAGAAAAAAGGGACTGTATTAGCTTACACAAACAAAAAAGTTCAAAAGAGATTCAGGTATGACTGAATTCAAAGGCTTAGATGTCATGAGCTCTAAGGCTTTAGCTTTATTCTGCTTTTGCTTGTGTTAGTTTCAGGAAGGACTACCACATATGGTGGCCAAGATGGCAATACATAAAAACTTTTCCTACCAGATTAACATCCCCAGCTAGGAAAAAAAAATCCTTTTTTATTGCTGCCTCCAATGCCCCATCCTTCATTGGCCTGTCATTATGCATGTACTATCCCTGGACCATTCGTTTTAGGATTTGATTATTTAGGCCTGAATAAGCACCTTTTTTTTTTTTTTAAGTAAAGGGTAAGTAATTCATATCCACACTTACACTGCATTTGGAGAATGAAGATTTGGAAGTTCTCGAAGGGAAATATTATGTTCTTTAGGAGGACTAAATACTAGGAAGGCAACATAAAGCATGATTCCTGCAATGCTTATCTTGATATTTAGGATAACCTCTAATATGCTATCCAATTTTTGCTTCTTTGTATCTTTTACTAATTCTACAATGATCACATACTGTGTGGGCAATAACAAAAACATAAATGAGATACTATATACAATAGGGTACTCTCAACCCTAGCTCTGTAATGAAAGGGATTATTAAGAATGACTGGAATTTTTTTTTCAAACAGTAGAAACAGGATAAGCAAAAGCTCAACCAAAAACACTTTTTATCCTCAGCATTTTAGAGTCAGAGAGAGAGAGAGGGGAAGTGTGTGTTTTAATGTGCTTGACCTAAAGAAAGCGAGATTTTTTGTTCAGCATAAATTTGTCATTGCTTCTAAAAGAAGATTTGGTCTGTTTGCTGCAAATGCCAGTGAATAACTATGGCTCCTTACAATAATTCAGCACCTACTTCTCTCCACACTTTATGGCTTAGGAGAACATTGCCTCATTTGTTTCATTTTCCACTTGTGTTCTATTTATTTTAATCTTTGGCATTTTAGACTGGTAGCAGACTGATCCCATACAGTATCTTAGAGTTGATGGAGTCTACAGAGAAAGCAGGTCTCAACGCTATCATTTGCCTTTCAACAGAGTTCCGTGAATGTGTTTTATTTAGCCAATCATACTGAGAAAAACAATGTAAATGATTATCATCAGCTGAAAATTCCTCTGATGTGTGTTCTTTCCTCGCCCCCTCAGCCTTCATAGTTTTTTCAAAGGACTCAGCTTTCTAAGGCCTCTGTATATGTTAAACTCCTTTAGGACAGGTTACCTGGGAAACAGACTGGAATCAGAGATTTGCATGCCCAGAGTTTGTTGGGGAGGGCCCTTTGGAACACATCTACCAGGGAGTGATGAAATAAGATGATGTAGAGAGATGTGGTGTGATTAGAACAAAGGCTATCAGCTGATTGTGTGGAGAGCTGAGGGGCTGAAAGGTCAGGGTTGTCCCAAGTTGAGACAAGACAGATGGGGTTTTATACCCCAATGTAGACCAGTCATTGAATGTGGGTGACCCGTGGGAAAGGCACATAGTGGATGAGGCAGCTTCCCTTGAATGAGGGCATATCTTGAGTACATCTCACCTGTGATACTTTAGTAGCCAACAAGCCCTGGCAACTGGAGAAATGAGTCGTTCTATTCTAAAAGGAAGCATCTCGGTGACACAACACATTTGACCAATCTCAATCATGAGGGGCAAACATCTCACGTAAGACTTTTTGATATTTGTATCTAGCTATCAAAATCAGCCAGTTGGATTTTTTCAGGACACATCCTCTTACAATTTTCCCAGTCTCTTCATTCATTCCTGGAGATTCAGTTTTTCCTCTGATTTCATTTTCCTTCATCCTGAAGAACTTTCCTAATTTTTTTTTTCTTGTAGTTTGGATTGGCAGGCAATAGACTATCTTCATTTTTCCTTGATGTGAGATTGGTTCCTTGATGCTTTCATTTATCTTTTATTTTTGAAAATATTTTAGTTGGATATATAATCTGGGTTGAAAGTTATTTTTTGTTTTTCATGTCAGTACTTTACCAATGTCATTATACTAAATGTTCTTGGTAATTTTTGATGAGAAATCCGTAGTATTTAAATTATCACCCTTCTCCGTGTAATGTGTTTAGTTTTGTTTGAAATACCTTTGTATTTTGCAGTTTGGTTACTATGTATCTATGCATGATTTTCTTAGAATTTATCCTGTAGTATTTACTGAGATTCCAGATGCTATAAGTTTATGTTTTCCATCAAATTTAGAATATTTCCAAATGTTGTTTTTAAAAATCTATTTGTGCCCTAATCTTTTTATCTTCTTCTTCTGGAAATCCAATGCCACTCACTTTAGATATTTTTTCATTGTTTCACATGTGCCTAAGTCTTGTTTAATTTTTTAATCAATATTATTTTTTCTGTTTTCTTGAGTTTGAGTAGTTTTTATTGATCTATCTTTGAGTTTGTAGACACCTTCCTCTGTTATATATCTTCTGTTATTGAGCCCATCCAGTAAAATTTATTTTAGGATATTGTACTTTTAAGATTTAAAACTTCATTGAGTTGTTTTTTTTTTTTTATATTTTTTGTGTCTATGCTGGTATTTTCTATCTCTGTATTCATTCTATATGTATTTGTTATAAAAGTTATAACAGTAGTAGTTATAATAGTTACTGTAAAGTCCTTATCATGATAATTTCAAAATCTGGGTCATCTTGGATTCCATACCTGTTGTCTTTTTTCTTAAAAGTGAGTTAATTATCAATTAATTTTGGGTTTTATTCTAGTCACTGTTGATGTTACGTTTTACAGATTCTCTTGCTACTGTAGTCCTCATGGGGATGTAGATGGCTTTGTCGTAGGAGGGAATCAGTCCAGTTATGTTCAGACTATAAGATCTGTCTCATCTTTTATGGGTAATGGTTTAAATTTCAGCTCATTTTTTTCAGCCTTTGCTATGCTGGTTTGGGCATACATTGTGCATATATATTTCAGAGGTAAATCCAGGCATTAAGTAATCATAGCATACTGTTTTATTCCCAGTAAGTTACACTTATGGGTCACACCTGCCTTGTCATCAAGCAATGTCCATAATTACCAGTTAAAAATTGACATATTCCAACTAAAGATTCCAGATGTAAATTAACTGAATCTCAATAAGGAAAACCTTGCCTATTCTAAATTTATCAGAGAGAATGATATTTTAATATATATTTTTAAAGCTGGTTCAGTAACTTGTAAAAATCTACTTTTAAAGAGAGATAAAATATTTTTCTAGCAATGACTATCTAGGACATTTAAGAACAGCCTTTTTGCTGAGAACAGCTAAGTAATTTAGGAAAATATGTTTTTAAATATCTATTTTAAGACCCAAAAACACTACCAATGCATTCAGAACTGAAAGAACCAAGAACCCAAAAGGAGGAACACCAAGAAACTTTATTTCAGTGTCTGGAACCACCTTTTCCATTAAAAATAATGATAAATGGTAAAACATTTATCACTGGTGAGAGGATAAGGCACTGAGCAAAACATTGACACTTTCACATACTGGGGAAAAGGTGGAGTTAACAGTTCTTGTAAGGACCCAAGTTTTCTGTGGATATCTAAAGTTGTTACATTTTATATGTAACAGGAAATGGGAACTAGACCAGTTCTCATAACTGAAGCCCAGTTTAAAATCGTCTCAATTCCTGGGGCACCTGGGTGGCTCAGTTGGCTAAACTCAGGTCATAATCTCATGGCACATGAGTTCAAGACCTGGGTCAGGCATCTGGCTTTGCACTGACATTTTTGGAGCCTGGAACCTGCTTTGGATTCTTTGTCTCCCTTTCTCTCTGCCCCAACCCTGCCTTCTCTCTCTCCCTCTCTCTTTCAAAAATAAGTAAAATAAGATAAAATAAAATAAAATAAAATAAAATAAAATAATCTGAATTCCTAACTGGATTATGGTGATGCACCCAGCTGCTTGATGATAACAGAAATAATTCCTCTCTGAAAAAAAGATGGCAATGGCATTAGCTAAATCTTTGAATGATTGATATAAATTTTCTATTTATTGATATATAATGTTGGCAAACAATAAAAAGTAATCAGGCACAAAAAATTAAGAATTGGCTAAAAAACAAGAGAAAAGCAGGCAATTAAGATTTATCAAGAGAATAACCACATATTACAGGGATAGTATATAACTTTTAAGTTAGTTAATATATTCAGAAATTGACAAAATGGAATATTTTGACAGAGAAGAGGAAAATTTGACAATGGGGAATTCTATTACTTAAAATAACAAGTTAAGATGTTAGTAGTTGAGGGGCACCTGCGTGGCTCAGTTGGTTAAGTGTCAAACTTCAGCTCAGGTCACGATATCATGGTTCATGGGTTCGAGCTCAGAACCTGGAACCTACTTTGGATTCTGTGTCTCCCTTTCTCTCTGTCCCTCCCCTGCTTGCACTCTGTCTCTCTCTGTCTCTCAAAAATTAAATGTTAAATTTTTTTTTAAACAGAAAAGACTCCTGTAGTTGAGAGGTTATTAAATTGAGTAATTGAGTTTAATCATCCAATTTAGTGTAGCTTAAGAAAGAATAAGTGAGTTAGAAGATAGATCAGAGGGGCGCCTGGGTGGCGCAGTCGGTTAAGCGTCCGACTTCAGCCAGGTCACGATCTCGCGGTCCGTGAGTTCGAGCCCCGCGTCGGGCTCCGGGCTGATGGCTCGGAGCCTGGAGCCTGTTTCCGATTCTGTGTCTCCCTCTCTCTCTGACCCTCCCCCGTTCATGCTCTGTCTCTCTCTGTCCCCAAAATAAATAAACGTTGAAAAAAAAAAAAGAAGATAGATCAGAGAAAATGTCCAAACTGAAGCAAGGAGCTCCAAAATTATGGAGAATGTAATAGACAATTAAAATATGATATAAACATCTAACAAATATTCAATTGAAGTCT
The DNA here is from genome assembly GCF_022837055.1 of Prionailurus viverrinus. Classification (NCBI taxonomy): domain Eukaryota; kingdom Metazoa; phylum Chordata; class Mammalia; order Carnivora; family Felidae; genus Prionailurus; species Prionailurus viverrinus. Next base: position 41,278,436 of record NC_062562.1, read on the forward strand.
TAGAATTAGAGAAGAGTTAATTAGGAAGAAGCAATCATTGCAAAGATTGTGACTGAGGATTATTAAAAACTAATTAGAGAATTCAAGGCTGAGATTAAATAAGTTCTGTAAAACTCATAGAATCAAAATAAATATACTGAGGTATGTTATAGTAAAATTATTGAAAACAAAAGATAAATAATAAATCTTAAAAGCAATCAGAGGTCTACAGATTCATTCAATCCTAGTCAAAATCTCAGAAGGTCTTTTTGAGAGAAACTTATGAATTGTTCTAAAATTAAAATGGAATTAACAAAGGGAGTTTTAAAATGAACAAAATGGAAAAACATTCTTTTAAATTTGTAATTCTTTTAAAACTGCAATAAAGCTACATTAAGACTATACTACGGGTATAAGGAATGACAAATCAGTAGAACCAAACAGAGTCTAAATATAGATGTAGATACAGATATAAGTTATATAGTCAATTTATTTTCAGCCAAGGTGCTAACTTAAATCCATTCAAAATAAGTCTCTTTAAACAGATAGTGCTGGATCAATTCTATATGACACTCCACACACCAACGTTAAACTAATTCAAGATGTATCAAAGGCTTAAATATAAAATCTACCACCATAAATCTTCTAGAGGAAAAGATAGAAAATTGTCTTTGTCACCTTGAGTAGGCAAAGATTTATTGAACAAAAAAACCCACCAGTCATTATAAAAATTGATAATTTGAGCTATATCAATATTAAAGAGAAAACTTCTATCAAAAGAAATCATTAAGAAAATGAATATAGAAGCCACACACTACAAATATTTATATGCATAAATCTGACAAATGGCTTTTATCTAAAATATATAAAGAATTCCACAAATCAATCTTATGAAGACAAATAATCCAATAAAAAGGGTAAAACTTTTGAAAAAATACTTTGCAAAAGATGATATAAGAATGACAGTGTTGTTTAAGCTCTCAACCTTGCTGCTGTTGTATTGCCAAGATGTTGCTTTCTAACAAGCAGACTCTGGACAAGCTGGACATGGAGGGGAAGTGGGTCATCATGAGAATGGACTTCAACATACCTGTGAAGAACAATCAGATAACAAACAACCAGAGAATCAAGGGTGCCATCTCAAGCATCAAATTCTGCTTGGACAATGGAGCCAAGTCACTTGTTCTTATGAGCCATCTGGGCTGGTCTGATGGTTTGTCCATGCCTGACAAATACTCTTTGGAGCCAGTTGCTATAGAATTCAAATCTCTGCTGAGCTGAGATTTTGTTCTTGAAGGACTGTATGAGCCTGGAAATGGAGGAAGCTTGTGCTGATCCTTCTTTTGGGTCTGTCATCTTGCTGCAGAACCTTCCCTTTCATGTGAAGGAATAAGGGAAGGCAAAAGATATTTCTGGGAACAGGGCTAAAGCTGAGCCAGCCAAAATAGAAGCCTTCTGAGTTTCACTTTCCAAGCTGGGGGATGTCTATGTCAATGATGCTTTTGGCCCTGGTCATCAAGCCCACAGTTGAATGGTGGGATTTAGTCTGCCACAGAATGCTGGAAATTTCTGATGAAGAAGAAACTGAACTACTTTACCAAGGCCTTGGAGAGCCCAGCAACCCTTCCCTGCCATCCTGGGTGGACCTAAAGTTACAGACAAGACCCAATGGATCAGTAATATGGTGAACAAAGTCAGTGAGATGTTTATTGGTGTTGGAATGGCTTTTACCTTCCTTAAGATGCTCAACGACATGGACAATGGCACGTTTCTACTTTGATGATGAGGGAGCCAAGATCATCAAAGACCTGATGTCCAAAGCTGGGAAGAACAGTGTGAAGATTACCTTGCATGTTGGCTTTGTCACTGCTGACAAGTTTGATGAGAATGCTAGGATTAGCCAAGCACGGTGGCCTCTGGCATACTTGCTGGCTGAATGGGCTTGGAAGGTGGTCCTGAGAGGCAGTTGCTGGGGCTAAGCAGATTGTGTGCAGTGGACCTCTGGGTGTATTCGAATGGGAAGCTTTTGCCCAAGGAATCAAAGCCCTCATTGACAAAGTGTTGAAAGCCACTTCCAGGGGCTGCATCACCATTGTAGAGACACTGCCACTTGCTCTGCCAAATGGACACAGAGGATAAAGTCAGCCATGTTTAGTACTTTTCTGGCTATTGATTCCTGTGTGCAGCCCCTAAGTCAACTTAGCAGTTACTGCATCTCCCTTCAGCAGTAGCTAAAATCTTCCCCGTGTCAGGATTCACCTAGTGGCAGAAAGATGCAGTGTCGAAAACTCTTAAACAGTTGGCACAGCATCTCAACTGCTCTTTTACCACCCCCTGGTCTTGCCTGCATGCTTCAAGAACCCCTTGAATTTCTTAGTGACTAAAGCATTGTGCATTTTAGAAGGCATACGTTTATATTGTGCCTGTTAAAAGAAAATGAGTTGTGTTAGCTTCTCTTTTTGAAGTAGCTTATTATGATTAGTTTTGTCATTGTTTCATTACTCAGGATCGAAATAAGATGAAATCCCAATTATAGGTAGTGAGGGAGACAAAGTTGTTAATGTATTAAATAAATAATAAATGTTTTTCACAAATGACCAATAAGCACAAATGTGTAAAAAAAAAGGCTGTATACTAATCATCAGAGAAATACTAGTGAAAACCACAATGATATATCAGCTGTAATTCAATTTAAAAAATTAAGAAAAAACACAATTACAAACCATTTTACACCTGCTAGAATGGAAAACAGTTAAGAGCAATAAGAATACTTGTTGGTAAGGATGTAGAACAATTAACTTTCATAAATGCTGATGGGAATATAAAATTATACAAATACATGTTTTGCAGTTTCTTATACAGTTAAACAGACATTTTATCCCACAACCCAGGAACTCCATTTTAGGCATTTACACAAGATAAATAAAAACACATGTCCAATAAAAATATTTATAAAATTGTTTTTTACAGCCTCATCAAATAGCCCCTAATTTGAAACAACTCAGATGCTCATGCACAGGAAAATGGAATAAACACCTTGAAGTATACTCATACAGTGGGCTATTTCTTGATAATAAAAAGGAAATGAACAGTACTGATACAATCCATGTCATAATGAATCTTATAGATGCAGTGTTAAACACACAATTTTGAACAAAATAAACCATACATAAATGATTATATTCTGTAGGATTTCATTTATTTGAAATCCAAGAAGAGGACTACTGTGATAGAAATTAGAACAGTAATACTTTAGGTGGGGGAGCATGGGATTGAATGGAAAAGGCAAGAGAGTGATTTTGGGGTGAGAGAAATGTATTTAGGGTATTTCACTTTGGATAGTAGTACCCAATTCTGGATAGTAGTTACATGGGTGAATGGATAGTAGTTACATGGGTGAATAAACTTATCAAAGCCCATCAAACTGAACATTTGATACCTGTATATTTTATTGCATGTATATTATATGTTAGTAAAAAAAAAAGGAACCTAATGAGATGTCATTAATGTAAAAATGGCTAAAATTAAGAAAAAAAAACAAATAAACATGGTCATCTTGAATACTGAGGGAGTTATGGACCCATGGGAACAGCCAAGCAGTGCAAGTAGTGAGGTAAATTGGTACAACTAGTCTGGAAACTTAAAGGGAAAGGTGCACAAAGCTTTGACCCAGAAATTCCACTCCTGGATATATTAAAGAAAGAAGAGTGGAAAAGGCTGGTCAAGGCAGTTTATAACAGTATTAGTTTAATATTAAAATTTGTGTGGTATATACCCATCCAGCAGTGAAAACTACATTGTATGTAACAATAGGCAAAAAAAAAAAAATCTCAAAACCATTATATTTTGTAAATTAAACTCAAAAAGAAAGAACACATACCGTGTGAGTCTATGTATATGTGTCAAAAATAATTGTAAATTGCTCTGCATTTTTCTGTTTGCATGTTTTATTTCAGTTTTAGCAAGTGAATTATGAACGTCAGAGGGAGAGCCTAGGCTGTGATGTGGGTTTGGAGTAAAGAGGAGGAGGAGAGATCAACAAGAAACAATGATTTTACGTTTAGTCTCCATTTCCATTAACATAAAAAAAACACAAGTATCTCTTTCATACCTTTGTTCAGTTTTGTTCTTCATTGATTTTTATTGTATTCATACCAGAACAAAGTCAGAAATCTTAAGGCCGTTGAAATATTTTTTGTTCTTCTCTTCCATCTGCACTCTGAAATACCCTTTTTACAGTTCGCCAGTGTCATATTACCTTATTATCTTACTGAATATTTTATGCATAGGCACTTCTTTCTATATTTGCTTTCACAACTTTTTGGGTTTTCCATTGACTCCTAAATGCTAGCTTTCTGGTGAGGCTAATACTTATTGCCAAGTCCGTTAGACCCTTTCAGCTTTTATAAAAGTACGCTGACCTTTAATGATTGCACTGCTGAGTAGCATGATTAACATATATATTTTTGAAACTGGGACATAAACAGACCATACAAGAAGTAATAATTTAAGGAGATTATTAATCTGTTTTATTTATGCATATTATTTCCTCATAAAAAACACTATAGCCTCAAATTATTGTTGAAACCCAATTGTATTCTCTGGCATCATCTAGTAATTCCAGTGTGAATAATTGCCTTGTAATAAACAAATTACCTGATTAAGAGGATGGAATAATTAGATATATACATGATTCCATGCATTTTTCTCCTCTAACTCCAGTATTTCAACAATGCCAATAATACAGCTTTCTGAAAAGTCAAAGCTTTTCCTTTTATAAGATACTTTCATGGATACATTCTGTTTGGTGAAAATAATTTCAGTCTTAAATATGTGCCTTTACAGAAAAATGCAAATGTGATCAGCAAACAAATGTAAAATTTGTGTATAGAAAATAAAGCAGCTATAATTTAATTAGTACCTTCCATAGTATGGTGCTAAATAGACAGTTTTCATGTATTATTTTAAATTGAGTGTAATATTCCAGTATAAATCTCTATATTATCTCCATATTCTATTCCCTTTTGCAGATGAGGAGACAGTAGCAGGGAGATAAAATGACTTGAACAAAACACACATGACTGTTAAGATTCCCACCGTTGCTGTTCATAGCTTTTCATAGATGATAATGACTTATTCCAGGGTTTGGCCACCTCAGGACCCACAGGTTCATCTTTAGAGACTAGGGCCGTAAGTGGCTCAGTATAGTAGCTGCAAAGTTCTGAGCTGGTATCTATGGTAGAGAATTTGTTAATAAGTCAAAAATATGAAATAAATATTAACATATCAAACCCTCTGGTTCATGACAGAGATAATATCAATGGGGATATAGTTTTGCTGGGATATTTTAGCTTCAGTCCTACATGAAACTGTAGATCTCCCATTTTGCTAAATCATTCCTAGCCTCAGACATAGTGGTCAAGTACATGAAAAGCTTGTCTTCCATGTCTGCTCACTTCCCTTTTGAAATGCTCCTCCCATCATAGCCCACCACCCTCTCCTTTCAGTGTGCCTGGTCACTCGGCATTCCATTCAGACCTACAGATTCTTCTTCCTCTTCCCTCCTCACATATCAACATTTTCCTCTCAAGTAGCACATGTCTTTAAAATTCTGATATAAACATATCAGAGTTTATTATTTTTTGATCACTAAAAAAAGTACCTTGTATCTGTGCCTATCCTACACGTGACATCTCTAAGCAGCTTACACAAAAAGTGAATTAGGTAACTCAAGCAACACCAGTTCTTTCTTTAGAGAGCACTTCACTCTTGGACTCAAATGATGGTATTTGGGATTCATCTTTCCAGTCTCCTAGCTCTGCTGTCTGTGCTGATTTCATTGTCAGACAGAGTCTGCCTTTCTGGAGCCAGTATGGTATATATGGTATATATATGGTATATATAGTATATACCAGATAGGTATGCCTATCTTTCCAGGCTTACCTGGGAGCAGCTGGGCATTTTCAAGGGAAGGAGGATACATCTTTTCTAGGAGTTGTAGAGAAAAAGATCTGGGGACCTTGACTCCAACTGGTTTGTTAAGCATGTACTGACTCCTGGAACGGATAACCACCTCTTGGTGACATGGTCTTCACCTTGGATGAATGTTTGATAGGGAAAAAGCATACAGTGAACACACTCAATGTATTTTCAAACAAGCTTTAAGACAGTCATATCAAAATGTATGTAACCATACAGTTAGTGGAAGGCTTTCCATTTGCATTTCAGGAGTTCAAGTATGTAGAATTGGCATTCCATAAGGGGAATTTACAGATATGAAGGCTCTTTGGGGAGTATATGGATTCTGGGGCAGGGGGGGAGGGGCAACTGCCCCCTTTAAGTGGAACAGCCTGGAGCAGTGAATGAGTTGTCCTTTAGTATGATCTTAACTCAAGAGTTCTGATTTTCTCACTCACATTGCAATCCTATTTTCCTTGTCAACAGTTTTCCTGTGCTGATTTAAAAATATTCTAAGGGTTGTTGTTTGTTTTGCTTCTTGGTAGCCATATGGTCTCTTTACAACCAGAAATGTGTTCTTTCTTTGAGAGGGATATATTCTGTCCTGGCTTGGGGTGAATATTTCTTGTGTGTGTTCACATTCATGTCTTCACTCAAGAATTTGTTGAAAATCTGAAAAATCTAAAGCTTGTGTGGCCACAGTGACACATTATGGTGCACAATGAAACATGACTCGTTTATTTAAATAGCATAAGTGAAATGTATCCAGCATTTCTAATGCCCGACCATTGGAAATATTTCTCAGTGGTATACCCTAATGTCTAATAGGTCATTGGCATGTAACTGCTGGAAATTTGATCAGGGATTCCATGTGCAGTCTAGACTTGAGGATAAAGGATCAAGACAAGAATTTCACATCCAATGTACCCTCTTTCCATCCAATCAAATAAGATTGGAGTTACCAGTCTGTGTATAGAAAACCCAAGCATTAGCCCTAGAATTTAATTCAGAATCAAGGAAAATACAATATGCTCTAATGTTAAGCAAATACTCTCTTTACTAGAAGTGGGTCATCCAGAGCCCAAGCTGCTAAAGAAGAACAGATGAAATGCAATAATTCCAAGTACAGACCAATGAAGGTCAAGTGCCTAGTTAATCTTTCAAAGGACATGTGGGTAAGCAAAGTCCCTCAGTAGCCACATGATGCTGTGAATGCCTATTAAGGGTTGAACATGTCTAATTCATATATGACTGTAGGGTCATCATGATTTAGTGGGAAGGAAACAAGACATGGTTTGTAGAAACCAATGAAAGGGAAACCATTACAGAAGGTTTTAAGGTTTAGAAGGTTTCAAGGAACTTTTAAAAAAGAAAGTTCATGTCATAACTCCTAAATGACAGCATCCCAAAGAGCACAAATGAAAAGATTCCACCTCATTAACTCCTTTTTTAAGGGCAGAATAACACCAGAATTTAAAGGAGTAAAAGCAGGAGAGGACCCTCCAGGCATCCAGGTGAACTCTCAATTGTTCAGAAGCAGCTGGCCTGGTAAGCAGTTCATTACCTCATTTTCAAAGGGTGGTTTGAAGTGTGATATCATGTTCTTTTTATAGCATTAGAAATTCAGTCTGTATTCATAAACTATTAGCTTCCTTCCCTATTATTTAGAAAAGAGGCAAAAAATTTGTGTTTTTGGAGTTTCTCTTTAAAATTCAAGACCTCTGGGGCGCCTGGGTGGCTCAGTCAGTTAAGCGTCCAACTTCAGCTCAGGTCACGATCTCACGGTCCGTGAGTTCGAGCCCCTCGTCAGGCTCTGGGCTGATGGCTCAGAGCCTGGAGCCTGCTTCCGATTCTGTGTCTTCCTCTCTCTCTTCCCCTCCCCCGTTCATGCTCTGTCTCTCTCTGTCCCAAAAATAAATAAACGTTAAAAAAAAAATTTAAAATTCAAGACCTTCTTGCAACATGTATGCAATTCTAGAACAGGGCTTGCTAACCTTTTTCTTCAAAAGACTACATAATAAATATTTTCAACCCCTGAGGGCAGAAGGTCCCTCAGAGCAGCTGTTAAACTCTGCCATTGTAGTGAAAAGTCTAGGCAATATGTAAATCAGTGATCATGGCTGTGTTCCAATAAAACTTTATTTACAAAAACAGGCAGCAGGCTGGTTTGACCCATAGGCCACCATTTGTCAACCTTGTTATAGAAAATCGTTTAGCTCAGAGTTGTGCCATTGTGCTAACTCAATGACTAGCTGTAGAAGTTGGTGGTTATGGGTAATATGAACAGTCAATTTTCAAATGACTGGTTAGTGGTGTCCCAGTATCCTGAGCTGCATAGCTTGAAATAATTCGGAATATCACTAATAACTAATATAACCAGTATTTCTGAAATGAAAGTTGCAGATAGTTTTCAGAGGTTTACATGTTCTGATTGTTAATAATTCTTTGGTGTGCATTGAATTCTGTTGAATTCTGATTATGTATATGTGTATACACACACACACACATATATATATGTATATACATATGCACATATTTTCTGAAAATTATTTTTCGACCATGTACTTTGGAAGTAAGGTAACTGAATTATTTAAAACAGCATGATACTGATGATGTCACACATTCATTTTGGACATCATTAATAAACCATATTCTATTGTACTCTTGTTCTTACAAAAAAATTTTTCTTTTTTGAAGCCACACTGTGAAATTATTTTACTCAAAACTTGCATTTTTTTTTACTCTCTGAAAATAAGATATCAAATTAGTTCTCAGAAAAATAGCATATAGCTAAGACTCCTATGATCATGAACTGGGAAATGAGATAAACCCATATTGTATTTTAGCTCTGCCTCCTACGAGTTTTTGGGATTCCGTGCAAGTGACATAAGTTTTTTGAGCTTCTATTTCTTCATCTGTGTGTAAGATGAATTAGGAAATGTGTGTAAAGCATTTGGCACAATTTGGGGCATATAAGGAATGCTCAGTAATTTACAACTACAGGCATACCTCCTTGTATTGTGCTCCACTTTTTTGTGCTTTGTAGATACTGCATTTCTTACACATTGAATGTTTGTGCCAACCCTGCAACAAGCCAGTATCTTGGCACCATTTTTCCAATAGCATTTGCTCACTCTATGCCTACATGTCATATTATGGTAATTATTTCAATATTTCAAACTTTTACCAATTTTCACTATATTTGTCATCTGTGATAAATGATCTTTGGTATCACTGTTGTGATTGTTTGGGGGCACCATGAGCCACCTCTGTATGAAATGGCAAATTGATAAAAATGTTGTATGTGTTCTGACTGCTCCACCAACCAGCCCTTACCCCATCTCTCTCCCTCTCCCTAGGCATCCATATTGTCTGAGACACAACAGTATTGAAATTAAGTCAATTAATAATGCTACAGTGGCCTCTAACTGTTCAGGTGAAAGGAAGAATCACACATCTCTCACTTTAAATCAAAAGGTAGAAATGACTAAGCTTAGTGATGAATGAATGTCGAAAGCTGAGATAGGCCAAAAGCTAGCCAAGATGTGAATGCAAAGGAAAAGTTCTTGAAAGAAATTTACAATGTTCGTTCCAGGGGCACCTGGGTGGCTCAGTCATTTGGGCATCCAACTTCAGCTCAAGTCGTGACCTCATGGTTCGTGGATTTGAGCCTTGCATCAGGCTCTATGCTGACAGCTCTGTGCTTCAGATTCTGTGTCTCCCTCTCTGTCTCTGTCCCTCCCCTGTTTGTGTTCTCTCCCTCTCTCTCTCTCTCTCTCTCTCAAAAGTTAATAAACATTTAAAAATATCTTCACTACTGTGAACACCCAAATGATAAGAAAGCAAAACAGCCTTTTTGCTGATATGGAGGAAGTTTGTGGTTTGGTTAGAAGATCAAACCATCCACAAGGTTGCCTTAAGCCAAAGCTTAATCCAGAACAAGGCCCTAATTCTCTTCAGTTCTCTGAAGGTTGAGAGAGGTGAGGAAGTAACAGGAGAAAAGCTTAACTCTAGGAGAGGTTGGTTCTTGAGGTTGAAAGAAAGAAGCCATCTTTATGACTTTAAAGTACAAGTGAAACAGCAAGTACTGATGTAGAAGCTGAAGCAAGTTCTTCAGAAGATCAAGCTGAGATTATTAATGAAGGTGGCTACACTAAAGAACAGAAGTTCAATGTAGACAAAATAGCCTTCTATTGAAAGAAGATGCCATCTAGGACTTTTGTGGGTAGATAGGACTAGGACTAGAAGATGCCATCTAGGACTTTTGTGGGTAGGAGAAGTCAGTGCCTGGCTTCAAAGTTTCAAAAGACAAGCTGACTCCCTGGTTAGGAGATAATGCAAATGAAGCCAATGCTCATTTACCCGTCTGAAAATCCTAAGGCCCTTAAGAACTATGCAAAGCCTCCTCTGCCTGTGCTCTATAAATGGAACAACAAAGCCTGGATGATAGCACATCTATTTACCAGATGGTTTACTGACTATTTTAAGCCCAGTGTTAAGACCTACTGCTCAGAAAAAAAGATGCCTTTCAAATTATTACTGCTCACTGACAATGCACCTGGCCACCCAAGAGCTCTGATGTATGATGGAATTTATGTTGTTTTCATACCTGCCAACACAGCATCCATTCTGGAACCCATGAGTCAAGAAGTCATTTCAAATTTCAAGTCGTATTATTTAAGAAATACATTTTGTAAGGCTGTAGGTGCCATAGAGAGTGATTTTTCTGATAGATTTGGAACAAGTAAATTGAAAACCTTCTGGAAAGGATTCACCATTCTGGATAGAATTAAGAGCATCCATGATTCATGAGAAGAGGTGTAAATAACAACATGGACAAGAGTTTGGAAGTTGTTTCCAACCTCATGGATGACTTTGAGGGATTTGGGACTTCAGTGGAAGAAGTAACTGCAAAAGTGGTGGAAATAGCAAGAGCAGTAGAATTAGAAGTGGAGTCTGAAGATGGGATTGAATTGCTCTCATGATAAAATTTTAACTGATGAGTTGCTTCTTATAGATGAGCAAAGGAAATAGTTTCTTGAGAAGGAATCTACCCTTGGTGAAGACGCTGTGAAGCTTGTTGAAATGACAAGAAAGAGTATTTCATAGAATGCATAGAATATTACATAAACTTCGCTGATAAAGCAGAGAGGTTTTGAGAGGTTTGACTTCAATTTCAAAAGAAGTTCTACTGTAGGTAAAATGCTATCAAACAGCATTGCATACTACGTAGAAATTGTGAAAGGGACAGTCAATTAATGCAGCAGAGTTTACTGTAGTCTTGTTATTAGAAATTGCCACAGCCACCCCAACATTCAGCAACCCCCATCCTGATTAGTCAGTGCTTTCACATCAAGTAAAGACCTAGCAGCAAGAAGATTATGACTTGCTAAAAAATTAGATGATGGTTAGCATTCTTTAGCAATATTTTTAATTAGGTTATGCACATTTTTTAACATAATGCTCTTGCTCACTTAATAGAATACAATATAGTGTAAACATAACTTTTATATGCACTGGGAAATCAATAAAATATTTACCTTGCCTTATTGTCTTATTTACTTTATTGCGGTGGTCTAGAACTGAACCCACAGTATTTCCAAGGTATGCCTGTATAATTATATTGTCTTTAGTCAGTTGGGGAAACAACTCACATATCATAATTTTTTTAATTAAACAAATTAATGTTTATTATTTTTGAGAGAGAGAGAAACAGCATGAGTGGGGGCAAGGCAGAGAGAGAGGGAGACACAGAATCCAAAGCAGGCTCCAAGCTCTGAGCTGTCAGCACAGAGCCTGACATGGGTTTCCAGCCCATGAACTGTGAGATCATGACCTGAGCCAAACTCAGACAGTCAACCGACTGAGCCACCCAGGCGCCCCAGTCACATATCATTATTTTTCCAGTACTGTTAATATCTTTCTTGGTAAGACTGATGACTACTGTTTTTTGCTTGCCAGCTATCAATTCTCCATTCTTATGGTAAAATTCAGGTAGAAATTTTCTTGTGGTTTCTAGGTAACTAAGAGTGAATATGCCCTCATCTTTGGTTCAAAGAATAGGCATATGACCTTCTTTGACCATAGGACTGATTTAAATATGGGCACATGGCCCCTTTTTTGCCAAGGAGATTTAATTCTGGGGTTTTTATTAGAAAGACAAAGTGAGAGAGTATGTAAGCCTAGAGTTGCTGGCAGAGATATTTGCCTAAAGCCATACACACCCATGAACTTTTTCATCTATGTAAATCAATAAATTTATTGTTGTTTTTGCTTTATGCACTTTGAGATGAGTTTCTGTCACTTGCAACTGGATGAGACCTGGCCAGTACAACTGATTATTTTACATTTCCTAGCAGTGCAGATTTTATCAGCTAAACAATGTCTGATTTTTTTTTCTCTTTTTAGTAGAACAGCATAATATGGTTGATCTTTTTTTTTTCTATCTTTTTTGTTCTTCCTTCTTCCCTTCCTCCTTCTTTCCTTCCATCCTTTCCTCTCTCCCCCTTACTCTCCCTCTGGCTCTCTTTCTCTCTCCCTCTGTCTCTCTGTCTCTTTCTGGTCTCTCTCTCTTTCTTTGTTGTTTTTTTTTTAATTCTTTTATAGTTTTGACCCTATAGATCAAAATTCAAAGTAATCCCATAGCAAGACTTACATCTGTTATAAAGATCAAACATTTTATTTTGTCAGCTGAGATAATGGAGTTCTTGATAAGGCTTTCTTTGAGAACACAAAATCAGAGTGTTAACCCTGGTGGGGGGGGGATATTCAAGACCAGCCCCCCCTTTGACAAGAGAACATTTTGTCCTAAGAGATTAAGTGACCTGCCCAAGTTCGCAAAATTAGTTACGAAAAAGGATTAGGATTCAGGTTTCCTATCCATACAAGAGTTTCCTTTTGAGTTGCATTTATATGTTTAGTAGGCCATCTTGTCTGTGCTGCATGAATCCAAAGGAGTACGATTTCTCAGATTAAAAACCAGAAACAACCACAGATATATTTGTTTTGTACACACAGTCTAATTATATCCATAAAATAATAGCATCTGTTTAAATGCAGGTAGTACTTTAATACAGCTGTCAAGAATTGTTAGCAACATTGTCCATGCTTTGGTTCACTCTCTAGTTGCTGTATTTTACCCATACATTGCTTAAAAGTTTACATGGGTTTTCTTTGGATTTGGATTAAAGGGAAATATGAGATGACTTTGGAATAATTACAGAGTGACCTAGAAGTTACTTAATCTCTGTGAGCCTCAGTTTCCTCATTTGTAAAGCATTTCTAATATTTATCACTTTAGCCTAGTAATGTAAGTAAATATAAATGAGATAATCTGTGAGGTTTGTGGCTCTGGGCTAGTGTCTTAGTCTGCTCAGGTCTAGTATCTGAGTCTGTTAGATCTGGTGTCTTAGTCTGCTCAGGCTACTATCAATGGTGTGTAAAACAACAGAAAATTACTTCTATCAGTTCTGGAGGCCTAGAAGTCCAAGATCAAGGTGTCGGTAAATTCAGTTGTTGGTGAGAAAGGTATTCCTGGAAAACCGACACTCCATTCTCACCTCGCCTCACTGTGTCCTTACATGGACTTTTCCTCTGTGTTTTCACAGAGACTAAAGTTTGGTCAAGGAGAGAATCTGTCCCTGTTCATGACTTAATCTAAACTTTTTTTACTTCCCAAAGGCCCTGTCTGCAAATATCACCATGTTGGAGGTCAGGGCTTCAACGTGTGAACTTTTGGGGGACAACAGAAATTCAGTCCATCGTGATAAGTGTTTATTACACATAAGTGTTGATTTTAAGATTATTATCATGTTGCTGTTACAGCTGTTTTCTAGCTCAAAATTAACCCTCAGCATAGACAAGCTATTTGGAAGTTTTTTGCATCCTCACATATGTTGTAATGCTTTGTTTACAAGTTTGGCATTTTGGTGAGTTTCCTCAGGTATTTTGTCACGGAACAGACGGTGCAATAAAAGTGGAGTGGAGTGCGTGTCTGAAATCGGTAACAACCACAAGTTGATCTATTTATATGATAATAGTACAGTTAAAAATAAATAGGCAACCATACTCCTGAAAAATAGAATACAATTTCAGGAAGCCAGCGAGTTCATTAGTTTCTTTTAACGATCTAACAAATAACATTTCACATATTATAGTCTTCCACCGGGAACCCTAAAAAAGAAAATTAAGCTTTTTGTGTCACAGCCTGGATTCTATTCGTATGAAATGTAGCCGTCCTACACACAGCAGTGAGGCATTAGAGAGCGATGATACAGGGAAGGGAGGGCAGTGGGGAAACACCTCAAAATCACATTTGGAAAGAACCGTAAGACAATCTTCTTTCCCCAAATGTAAAGCATTTGGTGTGTATATTTCACCAAGTTCCGAAAAGGTCTGGTAGAGATCCTGTAAAACTTGGGCTCACGCTTGTCGCTTATTTGGCAATATTAACATCTCTTTAACCACTATCCTTTATATTAGAAGTTTATCTGTGATTTTCACCCCATCCAAAGCCTCAGATTTTTAATAGGATTTCATTAAATGGTCAGTTACCCTTCAGAATTATAGTCCACAACTGTAATATGCATATAGGTCACCTAAGAATCATCTTAGCATGCACAGCAGGACATGACATTGTGCATTTCTAACCAGCTCTCAAAGGATGGCTACCATGCTGGGTGGCCTGCAGACCACCTCTGTGCAGCATTGCTGTTACGGCCATGAATATTCTGTATCTGTGCTGTCCGATAGGTAGTTACCAGCCACATGTGACTATTAAGCACTTGAAATGAAGTCAGTGTGAAAGAGGAATTGAGGTTTTCACTTTATTCCATTTACATTTAAGCAGCCCCATATGGCTGGTGGTTATCCTATTGGACTGCACAGTACTAGGGTCAATAAGAATAATTTCAGCTCTCACCCTGCCAGTGTCCTCTCCCCACATCAGCCCTCTAAGGGGATCCCATTGTATTAGTATTAAGTATAGGCAGAGCTGGTCTACAGGCTTGGTGTGGGGTCACAGGTCACCAATCTTGCTTCTTCTCCCAATCTGCCCCTCCAGTTGCTAGCATCACCCTGGGCTTCCTGTGCCTGTCCTTCTCTCTCCATGCTCCTTCTGTTGGATGATTTAGGACATCACTTTCCTACTCTCTGGAACATAATCCCTCCCTCCTCTTCCTGAGTTAACTTGTACTGCTTGGGGTTTCATTTCAGAGATGCTTTCCTTGAAATTCCTGGCAAGGCCAAGCATCCATGTTTGGATTTTTCTCCCCTTCATAGCCCTTATTCTAGTAGAGATTCTCTGTGCCTTTGTGTGGTCATTTACTAATATCTGTCTCCCCGCTAAGCTGATATTCCATGAGGACAGGGATTTTGTCTTTTTCTGTTCATCATTATATTCCCAGAAATCAGCGTAGGAAATGGCACATTTATTTGTTGAGTAATACTGTTTAATATATATTAATACACACATTAAATTACTTGGGGGTACTTGTTAAAAGTGAAAATTCCTTTGTCCTGCCTTGTGAAATTTCAATTCAGTAAAAAAAAAAAAAAATTAAGATGGGGAATAATAGTCCTCATTTTTATCAAGCATTCAAGTTATTTCTGATGCAGATGTTTTCTGTGGGTGCTATTTTGAGAAATCGTGTTCTGGGTAGTCCTAGAGGACAGTGAAGTGTAAGTGTATTTTAGTCTCCTTTTGATGAAAGGGGCGTGAACATTGATTTATTCACACCCTTTCAAGATTAAAGGAGGAGCCCTTCTCCTACCCCCATGACTATTTGAGCAAAGCCAGAGCAGAGCTGAGCACAGTTAGAAAGTATTGCTTTCATAATACATCCTTGTGGAGTTTCATAATGCATTCAGCAAACAACTTATTTCAATAAGAGAAATTATATTAGGATGCAATATATATGGAGTGGGAAGAAAAGTATTCTGGTGAATTGACTAAAACTATGATGTAATTGCTTGAAAATTGCTGCTATTAATAGTATACTAACAAGCTGTGCTATAATATGTAAAAGACAAACACACGCACACACACATTGGCTAGCAAAGGTCATTTGCTTTAGGGATGCAAATCAGTGTGAAGCTGGAAGCCAAGTGAAGGTGATAGAAGGAATGAAAGGGGGAAGAAAAACCGAAAACACACTTGGATACCCAGCCAGAAGGAAGGTGTTCTTCCTCTCTTGCTGAAGGAGAGATGAGAAATAAAAGCCTTACTATTCTACTTTCTTGCCTACATTCCTCTGATTAGAAGAAGCTGTGTCTTAGAGGGACTAAAATTTACCTTTATTTCAGAAGGAGGTCAGGCACAGGAAAGAAACTTGATCCTGTTAATATGACGCTGTGTCGTTCTTTAACTTATTCAGCACATCTCATCATTGCATGTTTATTAGAAGCATTACATAGTGGTCAAGAGCCTACTCTCTGAAGCCAGACTGCCTACGGTCAAATCCCCTCTCACCACTTAGTGGCATCACTAGTGGGGAGGATTGCTTAAGTGTTTGAATGCCTCAGTTTTCTTATCTATAAAATTGAGATAATAATGATAACAATTCCTATTCCAAGGGTTATGTCAAGAAACAAATGATTACTTTATTTAAGAAGCTTAGGGGGTGCCTGGCTGGCTCAGTCAGTAGAGCATATGACTCTTGATCTCAAGGTCGTGAGTTCAAGCCCCACATTGGGCATGGAGACTACCTAAATTAATTAATTAATTAATTAGTTAAAAAATAGGTTGTAAGAAGCTTAGGATAGTGATGGTTTTGTAGGTTCTATATTAGTGTTAACTTTTTGTTTGTTTTGTTTTTGAGCACAGTTTTGTTTGAGGTGATCCTCAAGGTGAGAACCTTTACATCTATAGAACTTCTACTCTGGTGAGAGAGATAAGACGTTACACAACACACATGATACATCAGTCATTTGTCATGACAATACAAACCAGTAAGTAGTAGACTATACTCTCAGATGTCACATGGACTGTGGAAAGAGTGACATTAGAAGGAAGAGCTGGCTTGAACACTGAGAATGCTGGTAAGGAAGGTTTTGCAATATGATGTATTTAATTCTCACAGCAGGCCCATGATGTAGGTATTGTTCCCCAAAGCACGGAGAGATTCAGCAGCTTCCCCAAGGTCACCAGCTAGTATGTGAATTTTGACTCCAGAAACTATGACCATAGTCACCTGGTGGGCCATGGTGCCTCTCATGGAGATTTGCCATTTGGAGGAGGTGGTGGAATGTGCCATGCACATGAGGAGGGAAAGCATTCCCAGTGAAAGGGACAGTAAGTAGAAAGGCACTAAGGTTGGGCCATCATGGCATGTTGGAGGAAGTGCAGAGTCTGTTTTGACCAGTGTCAAGTTAAAGAAGGGGGATAGTTGGGTCGGACAGATAATGAGAGGATGCAGCTCGTGAAGATTACTGTCAGAATTTGGCTCCTAAAGTGAGATGTGAGGTTTCTAAAAATTGTTTTTGTTTATTGTTTTTTTGTTTGAGAGAGGGAGAGAGAGAGAGACAGCGTGAGTGGGGGAGGGACAGAGAGAGAGGGGTAGACACAGAATCGAAGACAGGCTCCAGGCTCTGAGCTGTCAGTGCAGAGCCCAACGTGGGGCTTGAACTCACAGACTGTGAGATCATGACCTGAGCCGAAATCGAATGCCCAAATGACTGAGCCACCCAGGCTCCCCTAAAATTATTTTTTAACAAATGACTATCATAGGAAAATATTCAAATATAGTAAGTATACAAAAGGCACACAATAATATAAACAATATAATTCTTGAAATGAATTCTAAAGAGAAATACATTAACATACTAACAGGACTAAATACCCTGTGACTAGAACATGGCTGGCTTTTATCTTCTTTGTACCTTTCAGTGTGTTACAAATTATATAAAATAGTATGTATCTCATTTACAGTTACAGAAATAGAATATTATTTCCTAAAATGTAGGTGGTATCTAAGCAACCAGAAATGAAATATTAGCATCTGATAATTTACTTATCAAACACTTAGCCACTTTAGGCAATGTGTATACCTTACTGATGGTCACCAAGGGAAACTTTTTTTTAAAAATGTTTATTTATTTTTGAGGGAGAGAGAGACAGAGAGAGAGAGAGAGAGAGAGAGAGGAAGTAGGGGAGTGGCAGAGAGAAAGGGAGACAGAGGATCCTAACTGGGCTCCTCACTGACAGCACAGAGCCCCATGCAGGGCTCAAGCTCATGAACTGTGGGATCATGACCTGAGCCAAAGTCAGACACTAACTGACTAAAGGACCCAGGTGACCCACCAAGGGAAATTTTAAGTGAGTCTGAGGCAGCCTGATTAAGTGATAGAAATAAGAGGTTTTTTTACTCAATTACAGAACAAATACTTTGCCTGTCTTACCGGGAAAAATAGTTTAATGCAGACTTGACCTCAGGACAGACACACTTTCCCTGTTATCAGAGATACTTTTGTGTCTTATTTATAAAACTGGGATTAAACTTGTTCATTTTAATTTTAGTAGAGTTTTAGATAGTCTGTTTTATTTCCTGTGAAGTTTGGAAGATTGCAAATTTAGTCTAAATTGATAAAATATTTTGTCCTGTAGGAAAATGTTTTAATTCTGTTATGTCTTTGAAATGTTAATTTCATGTTGGGATTTGGATAAACTATAATTATGTCATAATGATACTCACTTTTACAAGAAAATTATATGAATGGAAAAAGATTTAGGCATCTATTTTGCAGAAGCTTGTATAATTGTTCTCTTTCTACAGTGAATTCTTCTTTCTATACACATTGCAGAATTGCTGAAAATTTCACTTTGAATAAAAGAAACTTGCATTTAAAACAATATATTTTCTCTATTTCCTGTCCTTTAAATTGAAATCAGAGATAACGTATTCATTAAGAATCTCTCCGTGGTCCAAGGTTAATAATTCAAGGAATATGAAATTATAAACATATACAAAGAAAAAAATCCAAAGCTAGATTTTTCTTCAGGTGTAATTGGGCCCAGGAACTGGGCCACATCATTAAAATTTGTTTCTCTGTCTCTTGACTCTACTTTCAACTTTGTTCAATTAAGTCTTGGTAATTCTGGGCTTCTCTTTATGTGGGCAAGATGTCTGCAGTAGCCTAAACTTCCCATTCTTTTAGTAAAATACTAGGAGAAAACAGTGAGATTATTTTTTGGTAGATCTTCCAAAAGTTCTGAAATGTATTCTCATTGGCCCTTCTAAAGTCATGCATCCATGATGCATATCAAATCATGTTCACCCAAGCACTTTTTGCTAGACTATGTGGACTAAAGATGGGTGTTCAACTGAAAATTAGGGAGACAAATTCGGGGAAGGTAAGTATCAAACAACCATAGTAGAGACATTGCTAGGAAGGTCTATTGTAAATGTAATAGTCAGTTTTTGCTGCCTAACAAACAACCTCAAAAATTTCATTGGCTTATAACAACAAATATATTTTTTTGGTTTTCAAGTCTGTGGGTCAGCTCTACATGTCTTTAATGAGTTAATAGCTATATGAGACATATCTCTCAGTGGTTAGTGACATAAAAACAAAAAAATATGAGCAGAATTATGAAATGCCTTTTATGGCTTCAGCCTGTATCTAGGACTGTCACTTTACCCCACATACTATTGGACAAAGCAAGTCATGTGCCTAAACCCAACATCAATTGAGTGAGGAAATATACTCTATTAGTGAGAAGTCATATGACAAAGGACATAGGATCTATAATTCTTATATAGGACAAGGACGAAAAATTGAAAGCAATGGTCCAGTTTACCAGAATGTATTTCTGGTGCTCACTTGATGACAAATTCAGCTATCAGAAGATTTTTCTCCATTTCCTTTTTGTAGAGTTTTTATTAAGATCCAAGAAGGTAAATTTCTGTTCAAATTAAATTACACACTAATATCTGTATGTAATTTGTTTTATAATAGTAACCAATGCAATAGCAAATTTAATTCATGTTTAAAATTATTGTTGGCATTTTCCCATGTTACAGTTTTTGAGTACCGAACTTTATTGAAATCTTTATGGTAGTTCTAGAAAAATTCAGATGTCAATTTTCAGCTTTGAGTTGATGTTTTTATAATACCTTTGATTTATTCCCTTGGAGTGTATTTTCTAAAACCCATAAGGAAAGTTAGGTGAAATCACCATTAACTCTGAGTACTCTGTGGTTTGATTGGTTTTATGTCATAACTATAATATGAGCTAAGTGTATTTTTATGCAGTAATTTGGTTAATCATCTCAGTAGATCATAGCAAATTACCCACCTTTGTTCTGCCTGATAGATAATATGTTCTAGATGAGCAGTTAGGTATTAGTTATACACAGCTGCAGCTTGTCTAACAAATACCTTTAAGATCACACGTTTATTCTTTGTGGATAAATTGGCAACATGCCTCATATAGGTATTTTTATTATACTGTTTTTATGTGTTTCCTGGCTGCTGGTATAAAGGGTATTTGCACACAGTCACACATGTATGTAATGCTATCTTTGAAGCAGAGGCCAGTTTTTATTGGACATCATATTTGGTAATACTGATATAATACTATCTTTTTATTTCAGTCATCCCTATTTAATTTTTATTTTCGGGCTGCCCCATCTAACTTTAATAATTGGATAGGCTAGTTTAAGAATTATACTTCATGACTTTGCAAATAAATGTTGCCCGTGTAGAATTAGTATGTTGGGAATATTGGTGACTGTGTCATTGACTGGAATGCCAATGTTCCACATGGTGTTCCTTTGAAGCAGAATTCTTCAACGTGGGCACTAGTGACATTCTAGATCAGAAGATTCTTTGGTGTAGGGGACTGTCCTGTGTACTGTGGGATGTACAATGGCACCTCTTGGCCTCTGCCCATTAGATGCTAGTAGCACTTTTCTCTGTCCCAGGTTGTAACAACCAAAAATCTCTCCACACATAGCCAGACATCCCTAGACATTGGTACAAAGAGGGGCAAAACTATACCCACTGAGTATTATTGCATTAAGGTGATTTCTTCCTTTTTAAAATTTTTTTTTTAACATTTATTTATGAGAGACAGAGCGCAGGCTGGGGAGGGACAGAGAGAGAGGGAGACACAGAATCCGAAGCAGGCTCCCAGCTCTGAGCCATTAACACAGAGCCCGACACAGGACTCAAACTCATGAACCGTGAGATCGTGACCTGAGCCGAAGTCAGATGCTTAACTGACTGAGCCACGCAGGTGCCCCAACGTTAAGATGGTTTCTAATGAATGGTGACATATATGATAACAACCCTCTTCCTCTGTCCTGCTAATCTTACATGAAATTGTTGGTCAGAAAATCGACAAAGAACTGAGGAAAAAGTGAATCCAATGTCTCATTTAATACTAACCTATGAGAGGCACCTGGGTGGCTCAGTCAGTTATGCGGCCTACTTGGGCTCAGGACATCATCTTGTGGTTTGTGAGTTCGAGGCCCGTGTCAGGCTCTGTACTGACAGCATGGAGCCTGGAGCCTGCTTCAGATTCTGTGTCTCCCCCTCTCTCTGCCCCTCCCCTGCTTGTACTCTGCCTTTCTCACTCTCAAAAAAAAAACAATTAAAAAAATAATACTAAACTATGAATTTGGGAAGTAATCAATTACATATTAGTAAAACATGTTCCTATCCTTTTATTCAGGTTTTTCATTTAAGCTTTATAGGATAGTGAGATTAATGTCTACCAAGTGTCTCTGTTCCTTTCTTTAGGAATGCCTCCCTCCCCCTATTGTTATTGTTGTTATTATTGTTCCCTTAATAGCTATTAATTTAAAAGATTGCATTTATTCATTGTTTTTGCTGTGCAAAATATTTTAGAACAGATGCTGTTGAAAGTGAACTCCATTATGTCTACAAAACTTACTCTGAGTAGGCAGTTTCAGGAAATTAGAAGGGTCTGGGGAGTAAGAATCCTTTACATTTGGAGAGGGAATGATTTTGGATTAATTGAACATAGTTATTAAATGATCTCGCTCCATTAGTGTACCCATTGGCAGGGATAATGTATGAGGTTTCAAGATGTCATTTTCGCTACAAGAATACTTTGCCTTCTAAGTTCATAAGTTTTAGAATCTAAGACAATTTCCTGAGTCTTAAATTTTAGGGAAACATATGATCTAGCAGAAAGTATGTGATATTGATTAAATAGAATTAGTTTCCAGTTCTGATCCCTGTCTACTTGCTGTGCAACTTTGGCCAAATTGTTAAAAATCTCTGAATCACTGTTTCTGCATCTGTAAATGGAGATAATACATTCTTTTTGTTTTTCATTTTTTTTTAATGTTTATTTTTGAGAGAGAGAGAGAGAGAGTGCAAGTGGGAGGAGGGTCAGAGAGAGAGGGAGACACAGAATCCGAAGCAGACTCCAGGCTCTGAGCTGTCAGCACCGAGCCCAACCTGGTGCTCAAACCTAGGAGCCCTGAGGTCATGACCTGATCTGAAGTCAGAGGCTTAACCAATGGAGCCACCCAGGCGCCCCTAGAGATAATACATTCTAATGGTGGAGATTGGAGCAGGGGTGAGTTGGTGGTGGGAAGGTGAATATATCTTAGAAGAGTTGGCTGCATTTACTCTCTACATTTCCTTTAATCCCATTCTTCATACTTAGCACCAACTGTTTCACTGAAAACTGCTTTCCAAGTCGCCAAAAACCTACTTTCTGATAAATCCAGAGGACACTCGGACACTTGATCCTTTTCATGATCAACTTTTCCTTTGCTTTAAACAAAGGATCAGAAAACATTTTCTGTAAAGGACCAGATAGTAAACATTTTTGGTTTTGTGGGATAGATGGTGTCTGTCTCAACTGCTCAACTCTGCTATCATCTGTAAAAACGCCCACAGACAATATATAAATGAATAAATGTGGCTGTGTTCCAGGAATGCATTATTTACAGTGGCAGGTAGTGGGCTGGATTTGGCTCACAGGGGTAGTTTGCTGACCCCTACTCTGAACCCCTCACCGGCTTCCCATTGCACTTGGTATCTGTCCTTCAGCTTTCTGCCTACAAAGGATTCATCTACTGAATTGACCACTCCTCCTCTGTCTCCTTGGGTTTTTTTTTCCTGCTCACGCATTAATTGTCTACATTAAGATGGTGCCAATTGGGAAGAAGTAGGTGTGTTTCAAAATGAGACCATCATTTCTGTGTCAAGCCTTTACCATCTGGATGAAAGCCAAGTCTCAACAAGTCATGCAAGGTTCTTTGTTATTTGATTTCTCCTTACCTTCCCATCTCTTTCTCAGCGAATTCCTCATTGCCTGCTACCATTGCAAGCTATTTGCATTTTCCTAGTTTGCCTGGTGCTACTTCTTATCCCTGAGTTTGGCACGTAGGACTTCCTCTTGCAAAAGTTTTCCTTCATCTTTTCTCCTGAATGGATGATATTCATCCTTTATTCCACCTAATTAACTTCTCTCTTGGTAGGCTTCTTTAAATCCCCACCCAAGATTGGATTAGAAGTTTTTTCTACATGTTTTCTTTGAACCCTGTCTTTATTGAAAATGCTACCTTAGCATTTCTTATATTGTATTGTGATAATCTTCGTACATTGTTTGTTGTTGTTGTTGTTGTTGTTGTTAGCCGGAATGACTGAAGAATAAACAATGGTGTCAATACCAAATGCACATGAACTGGAGCAGTCATGCATGGCTAGTGGGGATGTAACATGATATGGCCACTCTAGAAAACAACTTGGCAGGTTCTTAAATACATAAATGTAATTACCATATGACCCAGCAAGTGTACTCTTGAACATTTATTCCAGAGGAATGAAATTTAGTTTTACACAAAAACCTGTACATGAATGTTTATAGCAGTTTTATTCCTAGTAGTCAAAAATTGGAAATAGCCCAGATGTCTTTCAACAGGTGAATGATTAAACAAACTGTGGTACAGCCATATTATTGGTATACCCACAACCTGGATGACTTTCCAGAGAATCATGGTTAGTTAAAACACAATCCCTAAAGATTATATACTTTATTATCCATTTAATGTATCTGTTTATATATTATCTATATATGTATTTATTATATGTATATAATAATGTTATAGATATATAGATCATATATTAAGTTATATAGACATATAATAGCATATTATATATAATAATAATGTAATTGATTATATGCTTGTATACTGTATATATAGTTACATACCTGTATAATTGTTTATATATTATATATATGATGTTATATATCAATTTTTTAGTGTTCATTTTTGAGAGAGAGATAGAGCACGAGTGGGGGAGGGGCACAGAGATTGGAGACACAGAATCCCAAGCAGGCTCCAGACTCTGAGCTGTTAGCACAGAGCCTGATGCAGGGTTCCAACCCACAAACCATGAGATCATGACGTGAGCGGAAGTCTGACGCTTAAACGACTGAGCCACCCATGCTCGCCTATATATCCTACATAGCCACTCAGGCTCCCCTATATATCCATTTATATAACACAGTTGAATGACAAAATTATAGAAATGGAGTGTGGTAGAGATTGAAGACATGACCTGGATACGGATGTGGTTGTATGTATAAGGCATCCTTTTGTTGATGAAGATTTTCTGTACCTTGACTGTGTCAGTGTAAATATTCTATTTTTTTTTTTCAACATTTATTTATTTTTTGGGACAGAGAGAGACAAAGCATGAACGGGGGAGGGGCAGAGAGAGAGGGAGACACAGAATCGGAAGCAGGTTCCAGGCTCTGAGCCATCAGCCCAGAGCCCGACGCGGGGCTCGAACTCACAGACCGCAAGATCGTGACCTGGCTGAAGTCGGACGCTTAACCGACTGCGCCACCCAGGCGCCCCAAATATTCTAGTCGTGATGTTGCAAGACTTTGCCATCGAAGGAAACTGAGTAAAGAGCTCATGGTCTTACTCTTAACTGAGTAAAGAGCCCTGGTCTCTTCCATGATCGAGTTGTAGTTGGATTGCTATGGAAATAAAGAGAAAGGTATCATATACCTTTTTTTTGGAGACCAAACTGCCATGCAACATTTCACACGGACGTATTTTGAGTTGGGTCTTGAAGGTAGAGTAAATATCAAACAGAGAAACAAGAGAACAATGTTCTGCCAAGGTGATGGAATATCAAGAGCCAAAACTGTGGAACACTGGACAGGTTATGGAACAGTGCATGTTCTGGAAGATATTCTATGATTCATGTCTCTGTTCTCCACAGTAAAGCCTCACTCACATAACTGATGCTCAGTACAGGTTTGTGGGTAGTCAGATGACACAAGTTTATTCCTGGAAACTACAAGTAGGGCTATTTAATTAATTTTTCCATTTTGTTTTAGAGAGAGAGATGGCACAAGAAGGGGAAAGGGGCAGGGAGAGAGAGAGAGAGAAAGAGAGAGAGAGAGAGAGAGAGAGAGAGAGAGAGAGAGAGAATTCTAAGCAGGCTCCATGCTCAGCATGGAGTGGGACAAGGGGTTTGATCCTACGACCCTGGGATCATGACCTGAACTGAAACTGAGAGTCGGATACTCAACTGACTGAGCCACCCAGGCACCCCTGCGCTGATTTCTTTTAAACAGGCATTTACTTTTGATTAATCTTAATATATCCATCCATTAAGATAATTTAAAACACACTGACCTTTAATCACAGCACTTTGGGTGAACGTTCACAGATGTATGTATGGCCAGTCCATCTCTCCTCCATCAATACCCAACACAGTGCATAGAGAAGCCTTCATAAATAATTCTCACATGAAAGAAAAAAATCTATGAATGTTGCAAGTGGGTGGCACTGGATAGAAAGCAGAGAGTAAATAATTTGCCAACCTCAATAATGTATGTATGCAAAGCATAAAATAGATCTTGAGTACTGCTTGTTTATAACGAAATAATTACCTTTTAACCATAAAATGTATGAGCAACTAGAATATTAAGTAAATGAGAAATACAATAAAGAAAAATGATCATGAAAATCTTAAAACTCTGAGTTAAGCCCTGTAATAACTTTCCGTTTTAACTAAGGCAGTCAAGCAATATTCATCCTTTTTTCTTGACAGTCATTCATTCATGCATTCAAAGCATAGCTGCAGAATGCTATTTATGCAACAGGCACTAATGCAGGCTTTCATTATGCTTCTGGTTAAATCTGAAAATTTTGTATTAGCTATGTATATATTTACATACATATACGATTATGAACACACATATACGTGCACATACATGCACTAAGTTTCTTTAAAGAAAATAGGTCTATTCAGGATGGAATTGTTTCCTCAACACCTGCAATTAGTATGACTCCTGTACTGTATATTCTTTGACTACATCTGACAAAGTGGCCTTGCATTTCAAGCTAAGTTCTTTTAAAAGCTCTGAACATATTTATTATGGGAATAATCATAATTATTATTGTTATAGAAAAAATAGAAATAATAACAATTCCTTTAAAAGTTTTTAGTGAAATTTAAGTGAAATAGTGCAAATGTTTATCGAAGAAAAATAGCATTTAAAAAGTATTTTTATTGCAATGTGACCAAAATGTAGGAAAAGAAAAAAGAAGGAAAGCTGGATTTTCTTACATATCCATACTACTTAATCTCAGTATATGAATTTAGAGATACAACTTATGGAGAATCTACACTGTTATGTAGGTCCCTAGAGAGGTAAAACCACCTTCCCATTTTATTGGGGTGAACAACCTGTTCCTGCCATATGGGCAGAACTGGTGTCTCCTCCAGATGTCTTCCTTCTATTTCATACCCCATCAACCTTGGCTCATCCATTCAATTTTTAGACAAAAAATTAAATCTAGTTAAATATCTTATGCTATATTTCCCAAAAAATACTTTGTGAAAACAATATATATCATATATTCGTAACCTATTAATTCGTCACAGAATAGTTAGTTCCTGATTCAATGTTTGCTAAGATTGAAAGAATGCATTATGACTATATAGACACAAATGATTTACCAAGGTCCACAAATGAAGTGGGAAATCATCACTATTTATAGACATTTAAAATACTGTAGAGCTATTGACAACTTCTTGATAATTCACAGGTCTCTCAGGCTCAGGAAATAATAAGGGTGTACTTATAGTGGGGTTCTGATTTGCGGTGAATTAAAAAATGAGAGGGGCGCCTGGGTGGCGCAGTCGGTTGAGCGTCCGACTTCAGCCAGGTCATGATCTCGTGGTCCGTGAGTTCAAGCCCCGCGTCAGGCTCTGGGCTGATGGCTCAGAGCCTGGAGCCTGTTTCCTATTCTGTGTCTCCCTCTCTCTCTGCCCCTCCCCCGTTCATGCTCTGTCTCTCTCTGTCCCAAAAATAAATAAACGTTGAAAAAAAAATTAAAAAAAAAATGAGAATATTTTAGGGCACCTGAGTGGCTCAATTGCTTAAACATCCAACTTCAGCTCAGGTCATGATCTTGTAGTTCATGATTTCGAGCCCCACATCGGGCTCTCTGCTGACAGCTGGGAGCCTGGAGCCTGCTTTGGATTCTGTGTCTCCCTCTCTCTCTACCCCTCCTGCTCCACTCTCTCTCTCTCTCTCTCTCTCTCTGAAAAATAAACATTTAAAAAAATGAGACTATTCTATCCTTGGATAGATGAAGTAGTGTGACTCAATGCCTAATGTCAAATAGTTCTGACCACTAGCTGTAGTCTCTCTGAAAATAGAAATAATAATAATTTCCTTAAAAAATTTTAGTGAAACAACACAAGTAATGCACCTGATGAAATCCTTATCACATTGCAGAATCCAATATAAGAGAAATCCTGAGATGGAATTATAAAATCAAAATCAAATTATAAAATAACAGTGTCCATCTCTGTGTTATAATTTTATTTTTAATAATTCTCTATAAAATAAATTATGCCAATGGTCATCATGTTTGTAGTGGTCTGATTTGCTAGAGGTATAATAGTAACTATATAATTGGAAAAAAAGAGGACAATATTGGTTGTGGCCTTTTCTGTAATTGTCAACGGCTATTTCTTTGCTTCAATCTCGAAACCCATGAATGAAGAGTGAAACAAGAAGCAAATAAAATCTCTAAAGTGTTGCTAACTCAAAGGTTTTCAGTTTTCATATATTCCTTCATCATCCTGAGTGATCATTGTTAGGGAAGGCGTCATGGTCTGGCTGGGAAATGAATTATTTTTATAAGTGTTGGGAGAAATTCATTTGGATTCAGTTATATAGAGACTGATAAAAGAAATTCCTTGAATGTGAATATTTACTGTCCATTTTTTAAGCCATTCTCTTTTCTGTTCTTGTTTTGAAAAGGAATGGTAAATGATCATTTTATGTTCTATTTCTTGTTCTAATCTTAACCTTTCCCACCTCCCACTTCCTACCACCCCATCACCATAAGTGTGCATACACACATAGACACATACAAGGAAGTGAGACTTTGTTACCATTGTCCCAGAAGGGAGTTAGTTATCACAGCTGTTCTTTTTATTCCACTACTAGTTATTTACAATTTCTTTTGGAAACAGAGAGATTACTTTATTCTAGGATCTCCCCTAAGACAAAAACCCCGGTAACCATAGCAGCATTTTCATCCGATCTCTTGAATCCACAACAAAATGCAGCTAGAAATGCTTAGCACAGTCTCCCAAGGCAAACATCACTGTGATGAGTGACAAACTGAAACAATAGGAACTGCTCCCGTTGCCATGGAAACGGGCCTTTCCGTCTGAGCGGCTCCATCCCAGGATTCACAATCTAAAGCTTTGCAAAGGAATGCTGGTCTTACCTTCCCTACCGGTTAGCACTCATCAGCAGACTAACACTGCTTTGACAGAAAGTACGAAAGATTATGTAGAAAGGGTAAAGGTTGAACTCCTTCGGCTGTCATTGAAGAGGTATTTACAGCTGATGGTATGCACCTGGTCTTCAGATTTTAGTTTTTAGTGCATCTGGCAGTGACCGCTCCTTCTCTCCTTTCCTTCTTCCCAGCATCACTGTTGCAAGGTGCAATGAACACTACAGCAAACACCATCAAATGAGTAGCACAAGGCATGTGGAAATGAGACTTTGTATTAATCAGGCAACTTTGAAGGCAAGGCAGTGTGGAATGTGAAATGCAGCAAGTAGTAATTACTAGCCTTAATAAAATCATCAGACTTTAAGGTAGAAACTCAGAAGTGGTTTAAAGGCAGCAGGAGAGGCAATGAAAACATTTGTCCTTCACACACCTCTAAATGGTATGGAATAATGCTAGGAAAAAAACGTCTGTGTTATGTTGTGATCTCTTTTTTTCCAACCTTATTTCCTGCTGTTTTCCTGAACATACTCTGATGTCGCTACTCTTCAAAACTGCCCAAACTTTGCCGCTTTTATTCCATTGTTTATGCTCTTTTATCACCAAGAATGCCAGTGCTCCTGAAAAAAAGTATTGTTAAAATTGTACTTTTCCTTTAATGCCACCCTCAAAAGGTCTCCTCTTTATGAATTATCCTTGACATCCCCCACTTGAGTGTGCTCTGCCCTGACTTTCCTGTAGCTCCTCAGATTTCAAGTTGGATTCCCAGACCAAACTATATTGCATACAATGGGGAGACATGGAGGAGAGAAGAGAAATCAACAGAGAGAAGCTGAAGAAAAACATGTAAATTATGAAGCTGATTCTGCCTACCATTTCAGTCAATAAGTGTATACCACAAAGTAGGCTGAGATGTGGGGTATCTGTTGGTCTTATGGTGATCAGGTTTCCTACATGTGTAGCTTAGTTTGACTATTCACTCTGTTGTATTTAATTTGAGTATTTAAGAGATATACATACATACATACATACATACATACATACTTACATATGGGGGGAGAAAGAGAGAGATAAAGATAATATAGATATAGATATATATAGGGTTATAAATATATTTATATCTGTATTTTACTATATGGCTCTCAAACGTAACTAAATTTCCCATAAAGTGTTCAACTGAAAAACTGTGATAGGGTGATATTGGTGGTTGTTATTATTCTTATTTCTTATGTTTCCTCCATTGGGTTCAATGCTGATTTATCTTTGAAGCAAGCTGTTTTTAAGCTTTGGATTTTTTCAGAGCCTTCTGAAAATAACCCTTGAATTAAAATTTATTGACCTCAAAATACAGTCAGTTGAAAAATTAAAAAGTCAATATTGAATTAAATGTCTACATGAATTCAACTGTTTTAACTGTAAACTTAATATTTGTACTAGATTTTTAAATTAAAAATAATTTTGTAATGTGTTTTATCTATTTGCAA
Source organism: Prionailurus viverrinus (assembly GCF_022837055.1). NCBI lineage: Eukaryota > Metazoa > Chordata > Mammalia > Carnivora > Felidae > Prionailurus > Prionailurus viverrinus. The sequence continues at coordinate 41,308,623 of NC_062562.1, forward strand.
CAATTCCTGAATAGGCAGGATCCTAAAAACTAAAGAAAATTAGAAATATAATTAGTCACTTGTAGCCACATTCTATCAAATGCAAAAAAAAATGCAAATTTTGTCATTAAATTTTTTTCTCTCAAGTTATTTAGTATGGAAATTGATCATTTGTGGACTAGGGATTCTAGCAGCTAAAGTGTTAGGACTTTGTAAGACATCCTTAATTCTCCTTATTGAGAGATGATACAGGAGCACCACAGTTGCCTTCCCAAGGATTTTTACAAGAAAATTTGACTGCTCTTCATTTTCATCTCACCTGACTTTGTGAGATGTGACTCAGCTGTTTCTCTTATGACACTCCTGTGTCTTCTACTGCAGATATTTTTGTTTGCCATGACATCTTCATATCCTTTACCATTCTTGTTTCATTCCTCCTTTTTAAAATATTATGTTTACTTTTTGTACTTTGGATCCAAGTTGTTAGGCTTTTATCAATGTAGCTGGGTTGTAAAAGTGTACATATGCTCAGGTGTGCACAAAAATTTATAGCCAAATTATTTTATGTAACTGAACTAAACTTTTCATAGATTGTTATCCTTCAAGGCAGTGGGAAGAGGCATGCTATTTATCAGCAAGAGCTGAGTACCTTCCAGTTTAACAGCACCTTCCAGGTCTAAGGAGACCCTCTCTGTTAAGTATTTATGAGGTTAGTGGTCAAGTTCCTTTTAGGGATGCTTCATCTCCCCACTACTCACCCTCACACCTGCTGCAGCCTTTCCCAAGATGGCACCTGGATGTAAGTGAAAGGTCTTCCTTGTGTTTCTTGGAGGAAAAGCTGTCTGGGGTTTACTTACTAAGGATTTCTTTTCATGGTGACTCATCTGGTATTTGTGTGCTCATTGGTGGTGTCCCTAGGGTGCAGTTAGTTGAGCTGTATTCCTAGGCAGCCAGCTCTTCCACCAGCTAGTCAAAGACCTTGGGGTCCAATCTCTTGGATTGGTGGTGACCTTGGGGTCTGGTCTCTTGGATCAGTGGTGACCCTGGGGTCTGGTCTCTTAGCTCAGTCTTGATGAGTTAGTCCCACCTCAATAGTTGCTGGTGTTACAGATCCACCCTGAAGTCTGGCTGTATCTCTGAGCTTCACATTCAGTGACCAACCTTCTTGTTCTTGGCTACAAGGCAACTGTGGTCCCGCTGTTCTTAAAAGCAATTCTCTTTGGTGAACTCCCCAGCCAGGCTCTCATTCCTTATCTCACTCTTTTTAACTTGTGATCCAGATCACAAGTTTCTGTCTGTTTAAAAAAGAATGAAGAAGATACATACATGCAAAACTGGCTTGAATTTTCACAGCTTCTATCCACCGAACAAGGTAACTTTTACAACACCTTCCAGGCTCATTACAATCCATTTATGAACACTTTTACCTATAGGAATGGGATGCTACAGTTAATTTTGAAATAAAAGACTAGTTTCCTGGACTCATTTGATTTCATCTTAGAATGTTACTGTCTCAACCCGGGCCAGACGTATTCTCTTTCCAAAACTGCTATCATGCAGCCCTTATTTATCAATCAGAAGCAAAGAAGAATGGGTAGTTGTGCAGAGAGTAAAATAATTCCTATGTTCCAGATACCTTTCCTTTCCAGTTTCCATCTTTTTCTGTGACCTTACTATATCCTCACCCTTGGAAAATGGAAAACACTTTCAGTCTTCATAATAAGATCCCATTATATTTCTGTAAGCTAACTCAAATTGATTTCTGGTATATTTAATTATTTTTTTTTATATTTCTTGCTTCTTTTTTTAATTTGAATTCAAGTTAGTTAACATACAGTGTAGTCTTGGCTCCAGAAGTAGAACCCAGTGATTCATCCCTTATGTATGATACCCAGTGCTCATCCTGAAAAGTGCCCTCCTTAATGCCCATCACCCATTTAACCCATCCTCCCACCCACCTCCCCTCCAGCAACCCTCAATTTGTTCTCTGATGGTTTGCCTCCCTCTCTGTTTTTATATTATTTTTCCTTCACTTCCTCTATGTTCATCTGTTGTGTTTCTCAAATTACACATATGAGCAAAATCATATGATACCTGTCTTTCTCTGACTCACTTATTTCGCTTAGCATAATATATTCTGGTTCCATTCATGTTGTTACAAATGGCAAGATTTCATTCTTTTTCACCAATGAATAATATTCCATTATATGTATACACCACATCTTCTTTATCCTTCATCAGTTGATGGACATTTGTACTCTTTTCATAATTTGGCTATTGTTGATAGTGCTGCTATAAACGTTGGGGTACATGTGCCCCATTGGATCAGCATGTTTGTATCTTTTGGATAAATTCCCAGTAGTGCAATTGCTGGGTCATAGAGTAGTTCTATTTTTAATTTTTTGAGGAACCTCCTCCGTACTGTTTTCCTTGAGTGGCTGTAACACTTTGCATTCCCACAAACAGTGCAAAAGTGTTACCCTTTCTCCACATCCTGCCAACATGTGTTGTTTCCTGAGTTGTTAATTTTAGCCATTCTTACAGGTGTCAAGTGGTATTTCCTTGTAGTTTTCATTTGTATTTTCCTGATGATGAGTGGTGTTGAGCATCTTTTCATGTGTCTGTTAGCCATCTGGATGTCTTCTTTGGAAAAATATCTTTTCATGTCTTCTGCCCATTTCTTCACTGGATTATTTCTTTTTGGGTATTGAGTTTGGTAAGTTCTTTATAGATTTTGGATACTATCCCTTTATCCAGTATGTAATTTGCAATACCTTCTCCCATTGTATCGATTGCCTTTTAGTTTTGTTCATTTATCCTTTGCTGTGCAGAAGCTTTTTATCTTAATGAGGTCCCAATAGTTCATTTTGCTTTTATTTCCCTTGCCTCCAGAGACATGTCAAGTAAGAAGTTGTTGTGTCATAGGTCAAACAAAAACAAACCCAAAAATTGACCCACAAATACGTGGCCAGCTAATCTTCGACAAAGCAGGAAAGAGTATCCAATGGAAAAAAAAGTGTCTTTAGTGAATGGTGCTGGGAGAACTGGACAGCAACATGCAAAAGAATGAAACAGCCATTTTCTTACACCATAGACAGAAAGAAATACAAGATGCATGAAAGGCTAAGTGTGAGACAGAAAACCATCAAAATTTTACAGGAGAAAACATGAAGCACCCTCTTTGACCTAATTGAAGGATTTTAATGAGCCCCATTATTCATGGCCAGATTACCACCACCACCACTCCCCTCCCCCAAATGAAATGAATGGATATTTTGGTCTTGACTTTGAGTACTTGCAAAAAAAATGATTCTAAGATTGTTAAAGGAAGGTAATCTCAGTTTGTAGTTCAAAAGCGTGACAAATCTGTTTTTTTGCTTTGTAGTGGTGAATAGAATCCTCTCTTCTTTGCATGAGTCTCCATGTTGCCAGTTTCCTATTACCCTACTGAGTCATTCAACCAGTTGCTGCAGTTGAAGCAGAAGGAAAAAAATCTATTTCCACTGGCTGATATGTGGGCATTTTCTATCTGTCCCTTTTATGAATATGCTGGTGCATATTTTGCTCTACTGTTGGTATCTTTAAAGTAAAATTGTATTTTTGTTTGTTTGTTTTTAATGCCATCTTAGCAAAATTGTTCCTGTTTTCTTGAAACACTGATATTGGTCCCTAATGGTTTTTCCTACCCACATTCATTTCACTTTCTTCTGGTTACTCCATCTCTGTTTGCCTTTAGGGAACTGTTCCTTCTCATTTCTTGCAGTGTTGGTGAGATTGCCAACTCAGGTACCCCAGCTTGCTCTGAGAAAGTCTACTGGTTCCTATTTTGTAGATCTTAATGTAGTTCTTGAAATTATTGAGCCCTGATTACGCCTTTTATCTTTCAAACTTGTGAATTACTCCATATTCTGCCTCAAAACGACTTCTCATTTCCAATGAAGTTCTGCCATTTGCAGATAAAGAATGCTAAGTATATTTACTCTTATTAGTGTTTTGCCATTAAAACAAAACAAAACAAAACAAAACAAAAAACACAATAACCTGCCAATCTATGGTCCTGATTTATCTTTGAGTTGACAGCCAGATATTTTGACTGAACTATTTAGACCTTAGAAACTTTTGTCTTCTGGGGCACCTGGGTGGCTTAGTGGATTGAGTGTCTGACTTTGGCTCAGGTCATGATCTCACCATTTGTGAGTTTGAACCCCATGTCGGGCTCTGCGCTGACAACTCGGAGCCTAGAGCTCTGTCTATGTGCTCTCTCTCTCTATCTCAAAAATAAACATTTAAAAAAATTTAAAACAAAAGAAACTTTGTCTTCTGTAGTTAATATTCTATAACTTATATTTTACTGTGCTATGTATGCTTGGATTCTATTTTCAGTATTTTAAAAAGTATTTTTTAGACATTTGTCACTGTGGTAGAATTAAATGACTAAAGCTCATCTACTCCCTAATTCTCAGCTTATTATTGTGTTTTAATTCTTTCTGACAATGTCCAAGATCTTGAAAAGGCCAAAACAAACAAACAAAAAGGAACACCAAAATTTAATGTAAATTTTATGACTATGTTTGACGTATCTAAAGAATTATTTAAAATTGTTCAGCACATTAAAGAACAATCAACATGGCTTTCTGGTCAATACCGTTTTCATGCAAAAAAGTTTTTATCTAACTTTCGTCAACCTAAAACATAGACTTACGTTTATTTTCTTATTCTCTCTGATATTGACTCTTGAGTACCAACTTCAAGCGATAATACAAATATATCTAAACATGTAACACAAAGCACTTGTATATTTACAACTTTGTAAATATTGTAATAATGTTAAACATACAGAAAAAAAGAAATACTTTGTGTGTGCATATGTATAGGTACCTATGGAGGTTTTATTTAAGTGTGTATATGTGTGCATGTGTATCTGTATGTGTATTTTTTTTTAATTTACTAATACCTGTTCGATGAATGACTTTCTTGTGTGAAGAACTGCCCTTTTTCTGCTCTGTACTTGTTACTATTTCTGTTCCTTAAATTATCCCTTGAGATCGGCCTTCACATGGTAGATAGAATTTTTAAATAATTATTAATCAATTTTGATGCTACATATAGGAAACAGAATAATTAATACTTATCTACCAATCACCAAAACCAAGAGCCATCAAACAATGGCTAATTTTTCCATATCAACTCCCTCATGTATTTCCACTGTTTTGGTAATACTTTGAAGCAAATCCCAGACATATGCATTTCCTTTATAAATATTTAAATATATGGCTGTTGATGTTAAAGAATGTACCTCTTCTTTAAATATAACCACAACACATTGTCACATCTGAAAACAAAATGGGCTTCTACTAGCCTATCTACTCTCTTATTTAAGTAATTATGAACTCTAGACAAAATCTTAAGAAAAAATTTGTTTGAAAGCATTCAAGAGACACCAGAAGCAGAGTAAAAAATAAGATTAAATAGAATCATTGAAAGGAAAGAAGTAAGCTCAGAGAGATCCACATTTAATCGGTTTTTCCTGAGGGAATTTCTAAAGTTGTGTGGGGAAAGTAACAGATAGAAGGCTTAAATATGAGAAGAAATTTCATCTGCTTCCACATTGGGGAATAAGTTTTGTGTTGATGTCCTGCCTAATTGGAGGGCTTCATAAAAACTTTGCTTTCTGTAGAAAACTTAGAAAGGGATACATGTTAGGAGTAAAAGTTATAGTAAAGGCCATGACTGAGGATCAAGGGCAAAATCAAACTAGCCTGGCCCTAACAAGGCTCACTAAAACATTTCACAGTATTTAAGTGATCCACAAATAATATAAATGCACGATAGAAAAAAATTATTCTGAGAAATCTAACAAAGTCTATCATCTCTACAAAGTATTATCTTCAATTTTCAATTTAATAATAAGGAAAAAATTATTATACTTATGAAAAATTCAGGAAGTTACCATATTCAAGAGAAGAATAGTCAGTAGAAACAGATCCAGTGGTGACTCAGATGTACAAAGGTTTTTATAATTACTTGCGTTAAATAATGTACAGGAACACATGGACATAATGGGTGAAGGCCTGATATTTTCAGGAAAGGAATTAAAATTACCAAGATGAATTAATTAGAAATCCCAGAACTAAAAAATGCAATATTTGAAATTGTTAAAAACATCATTGGCTGTAATTATGAGCAGATTAGACAAGGTTGAATAAAAGCAAAGAGCGTAAAGAATGATTAATAGAAAATTGATGTATTTTATGCCTGTCATAATTTGCGAGTCTAACTAGTGTTTAATTTAAAATTCAAAGCAAACATCCACATACAAAAGTTAAAGTTTGTGAGTTTTAAATATTTAATATATAAAATGTACCTTTGTAAATTTGGAGGAATTTCCTCTATTTCCCCCATTTCTTTCTATCTTCATGAATGTTCCAGTCATCTAGTCTTAAAATTTAGACCTCGCTCTTGACGTACCATCTTGACGCTCTTGATGCACCATCGATTGACGAATCAATTGCATCTCATTGTAAATGTTTTTGTTTGTTCTTTCATCCTCTTTTATTTTGCTTGTTTGCTGAAACTCCCTTCCCCCCTAAAAATAAATATGTCCCCTTCTCCAAATATGAATATAAATTGATAAGTAGATAGATGGGATTATTGATGGAAAAATGGATAGAGCTATCAACTTTCTTTAATTTATATTGATTTTTTAAAGTATCTTGGTTGAAGTTAACTTTTTTTCAGTTTTATGTGATATATATTCACATATATATATTTCAGTTCATTTTTTAAGTTTTATGTGATAGACCTGATTTATTGCTGATCCAACAGTTCTACCATTCTTTCTTGCTATCATAACCACAGCTTTTTAGAGAAAGAGCAGTGTATCAAATATTGGGTTAAATAACAACTGATCTAAGCTAACTCCAGTGTCTGCCTTTCCTATTTGCCATGTATAACTTTTTCAACATCACTTACAGGAGTGTAAACCTTTTCTGGCCCATAAAATGTCAGAACTCTTCTGGGGCCTTCAAACACAACTTTTATTTCCTGAGAAGAAGACATAGGCCAAGGAGGAGAAAGTCCTGTCCCCCCACTGCGTTCTGATTTTGAATAGTGATGTCTGGAGCTTGTAACTATAAGGCAATAAGCCTAAGACAAACAAAGCAAAACAAAAGTCAGTGTGTCAAAGAACATGGGTAAATGGAAAGAGTCTAAGTTACTGATGACTTCATCAAACTTTTGAACTAACCTTTAACTTCCTATTTCCAGATTTCCTGTGAACTAAAATAACCATAGTTCTGGTTTTAGCCACTCTTTGTTGGGTTTTTGTTACTTGTTGCACCCAAATCTCCAATGAACAAAGGCTACATATGTAAAATTCTTGAATGACAATGTAAGAAAGCATATAACTAAGTTACCAAAAATGAAGGTGGATTCTTGTAGTATGAACAGTATAATTTGATAAGTTTAGTACCTGTTTGAGTCAGAAATACCATCATGGAAGACTCGTCTTAAACGACAAGAGTTGTGCAGACTCTTAAAGTTTCCCTCGCAGACAGAACATGAATAGTGCAAGCAATGTAAAACTCAAATCTGTGTTCCCACTTTATATTTTTATGAAGGTTGAGTTTACCGGATAATAAAGTTCTATGCATTTAAATTACTTTTGCTTTCATTATCCCTAACAAATGTAGAAAAATGAGTTAATAGTGTATTTATGTTTTTAGCACAAAGCTTCTGGGTTGGTAAATCATCTGAGTCCAATAACTTTCCAGTTGTTGAACTCCCATCTACACATCTCTGTTGAATGTTTGCCAGGACTGTTCATAAATTCCAGGGGAGACAAGGAATGGGAATCAGCACATTTTCTCTTCTGACAATATTTGACTCATAGCAACTCTGTCTTTCTGTTGAGTAGAAACATGCACCGTGCAGGTTCTTCCCATCAATCTTGAGTTCAAGTCTATGGAATCAGTAAGGTAACTGTTTAAACATAGTTTTATTATCTCCTCTTTGATAACCTTTCCAGTTTACTCATCCCAATTCTGAATGACAGACTTATGGTGAGGTTTTTAAACCTTAGTCATTTGTGGGCTATCTTCATAGATTGTTTCCATATCAACAGTTTATTCAATAACTTCCTAATGTGACTCATCTTTTTATTTAAATAATTCTTGTTTTACCCTAAGCAGCAATAAACATTAATTATGAGTTTGATTTTCTAGTGATATTTTTCTAATAGGCTTCTATAATAAGTATTAAAATGAAAATATTCATGTTCAGCCTAAATAATATGTATATCACATGTTGAGAAACACTGCATAGTAGTTTCCTATCAAGATTTTGTCTTTCTGAAAACATTTCTACTTTCCGTACAGACTATGTGGAAACCTGCTTGTCTGACTGCCTGCCATCCTTCCTTCCTTCCTTCCTTCCTTTTTTTTTAATAGTTTAAATTTTTTTTTACTTATTTTGAGAGAGAGAGAGAGAGAGAGAGAGAGAGAGAGAGAGAATCCCAAGCAGGCTTCACACTTTCAGTGTAGAGCCTGATGTGGGGTTCGAGCTCCCCAACTGTGAGATCATGACCTGGGATGAAATCAAGAGCTGGTCGTTGAACCAACCAGCTGAGCCACCCAGGCTCCCTGCCCTCCTTTTGTGTGACAAGATAAATGAAACTTCATTGCACGTGAAACTAAAAAGTATAATAAGTTTGAATCTTTACATTTAGAAATCTATTATTTTTTCCCTTTAATTTCAGTATAGTTACTATACACTATTAAATTAGTTTCAGCGTTACTATATTGATTCAATAATTTCATCTTATCACCTGGTGCTCACCAGGACAAGTTTAGTTCTTAATCCACATCACCTATTTCACCCATCCCCCCACCCACCTCCCCTCTGGTAACCATCAGTTTGTTCCCTATAGTTAAGAGTCTGTTTCTTGGTTTGCTTTTCTTTCTTTTTTTCCCTTTGCATATTTGTTTTGTTTCTTAAATTCCATATATGAGTGAAATCATATGGTATTTGTCTTTTTCTGACTGACTGACTTCACTTAGCATAACATTCTCGAGCTCCTTTCACATCATTGCAAATAGCAATATTTCATTCTTTTTTATGAATCTGTAAAAAATCTGTCCATCTGTCTATGGACACTTGGGCTGCTTCCATAATTTGGCTATTGTAAATAATGCTGCTACAGATACTGGGGTGCATGTGTCCTGTTGGCTTAGTGTTTAGAAATCTATTATTTCATCACGGATTATTTCTTTCCTTAGCTACCATAGTAAAACTCACATTCCCTATGTCTGTTGAGGGATGTACCCTTTGGGTCAGAAGTGAACATTGTTATTTGTTTTAATTAAAAATTAAGATAGGTAAGATAAATTATTATATCCATACATTATTTAAATTAATGTAGGAATGGGGGCACCTGGGTGGCTCAGTCGGTTGAGTGTCTGACTTCAGCTCAGGTTATGATCTCGCAGTTAGTGAATTTGAGCCCCATGTCGGGCTCTGTATTGATGGCTCAGAGCCTGGAGCCTGCTTCAGATTCTGTGTCCCCCTCTCTCTCCATACCATCCCTGCTTGTGCTCTATCTCTGTCTTTCAAAAATGAATAAACATTAAAAAAGATTTTAAATAATAATAATAATAAAAATTAATGTAGGAATACCTCAGTTAGAAGGCAGTTGTTTTAATTATAGAAATTCATCCTTCTTATCATGAATATAAGAGGACAGACCTGAGTGCATTTATCTTCTAGGGAAAAATTTTGGTTTACATCAAGGCAATTAAACATATCTTAATGTAATGTTTTTTAAATAAATATCACTGAACATTTTTAGTGTCCCATAAGTGAGAAAATTATTCTCTGATGAGAAGTAATACACAACAGTGCAAAAAAAATCAACAAGAATTTTATAAATACTGATAAATTGGAATAAAGTAAGGAATTAAAAAAATAACTTTCTATGAAAATTGTATTATGTGCTTACAATGAAGAGAAAGAAACCTAGTTGAATAAACAGTGAATTGATTTGGAATCAAATATTTCAGTTAGAAGGATACAGTTAAAAGGACACAGTTTCTTAGATAAAAATGTTTTTCATCCTAATTTACACTCATTTTGCCGGGAAGAATATTGGGATGTAAAATAAATTGAGACAACAAGGTTCAGCTTATATAGTTAAGATACATGGATTAGCCTCAAGTTTTTTATTCTTTCATCTAGATCTGTTGTGGGAGGTAAATAACTATTCAGATGCGTGAATAATGAGAATTTAAGTCAACAGTGTCTTTTGATACCACTTATTCTCCAAAAAAAAAGCCCAAGTTGCTCATGAAATTTCAAAAGAAAACAAAACCCTTAATACTTATAAGTTGCTAACACAGGGAAACTCTATGGAGTTTTTGAAGATGTAGGTTAACATGCTTCATGATAAAAAGCACAATTATAATTACACATTATTTCATGATGGATATTTAAACTTAAGCTGTTGGCTTAGGTTGACTCATGGGACAATCCCACCTTATCCTATCGGCTTTTATTTAAAGTAATACGAGAGATTTTCTGGTTGAATCTTGTGTTTTGTTGGTGGTGGTGGTGATGGTGTTTTTGTTGTTAAATCTTGTTTTTGTAGATCTAAATCCCCCATTTAATCAATTTCACAGTAGCTTCTGTGTGCTGGTGAGAAACATGTGGTTTTCTCCTTGCTCTGTTTTCATTTTTCTCCCCTGTTTAAGTGAAGGATTTGTGAACCTTATTAAAGAGGGATTTATCCATTCGCCTCTGCTTTATTCAACTAAATTACCTGTGCTACTTTGTGATATGGAATTTGTTTAGTTGCCTTTATACTTTGGATGCAAGTATTATTTTTAAGATCATATAAAGATGTGTTAAACCATTTACTTGGTATTCCATGGAATGAATTCTTCAAGAAACCAAAAATAAATACAACTATTATCAGTATAAGTTCTCTGCCAGGAACAGCAAGGATTTCTTGAACAAGAAACAGAATGTTCTGAGAAGGCCATATATCATGGCTCTATGATACATATTTGTGCTGCATTAGAGGTTGCTGATACTCTAAATCAAACAAATTTTCGGCAGATCTAATACCTAAATTGCTTTTTTCTTTTCAATAATAAAGACTTATTTACACTGATTTCTTTATACTCTCCTATGAAATCACCTCAGTGGTAATGATCTGTACTTGAGAGCAAAGTTGAAAGTGAAAAATAAGCAAAATGTAAAAACAGGAGTAGGAGAAGTTACCCGTTACTTCATTAACCCATGATGTAACCATCTAAGTTAAAGTTTAAATATTATTACTAAGATGGGCTTGACTTTTCTCTTTTGCCGAACTAGTTTTTTTCATGGCTTTTGTCACAGTCTGTACTCACTGTGTTAATTTATATGTTTATCTCTGTAGGGTGTGTTGCGGGGGTACTGTAAAATAGTTTTCAAAAGGACAGACACTTTGTCTCTTGTTTCTCTGGTGCATCACTGGCATCGAGTATGATGCTTGGCACCTGATGAATATTTGAATGAGCGTCAAAATGGCCTAGAATAATTACGCTCTAAACCAAGCACTGTCTGTGTTTCGAGACCATTTCCCAAAGTCTTAGTTTGAACAGAACCTTTAACCTCATCAGTCTAACTTCCAAAGACGAAATCCTACCCATTGTGTAATCAACGTATTATCATATGGTTTTTGCCCCTTGGAGCAGGAGAAATGAAGATCCTACTACATCTGGTTGGAAATAATCATCACTAGTCTCCCTCTGTCTCCTGTTTTCTCTCCTAGACTAAACCACTAAATAAAATGGCATTCTGTTCTCTCTCTCTTGAGTTCTCTAATATGATATTCTGGTGTTTTAGTGCTTGATGCTTCTTGCGTTTAGATGTACTATGTAGATAAATTCAGTAACATAGGTGCCTGGCTTGAAATTTCTAAGTGACTAAATCTAGCTGGGTTCAGACATGGAAAGTCTTAAGAAATATTCTCATCAAGGTTCCAGAATGGAGAAATGCCAACTATTAATGTCATTAAAATATTATAAATGCAGGTAATGGAAAGGAGTTACAGTAGTTTTCCATTTTTATTAAAACATCTAAATTCGAATTTCTTTGGTTCTCTGAAGGAGTTAGGAAAAGTGCATCTTTACATATTTATGTAAAAAAATATGAATAACAATTTGTCTATAAATTTCTCAGAGTTACTTGTAATTTGAAGAAAAGGACTTACTTATTCAAAAGCTTCTCTTTTTTTTTTTCCTGAATGCCTCTCTTAATGGTTAACTTTTAGACTGAGACAAATCTGTTAAAAAATTCAAAATAGGACTACCATATGATCCAGCAATTCCACTTCTGGGCATTTATTTGAGGAGAACAAAAAAAACAGTTACTCAAGAAGATATATGCACTTCCAGGTTTATTGCAGCATTATTTACAATAGCCAAGATATGGAAACCACCCAAGTGTCCTCTGATGGATGAATGAATAAAAAAGATGTGGTTTATATATACAATAGAATATTATTCAGCCATAAAATAATTAAATCTTGCCATTTGTGACATGGATGGATCTTGAAGACATGATGGTAAGTGAAAAATACTTCAGACAGAGAAATAGCCTATTCTGGAGATACTGAGAAAATATTGATGGTTGCCAGAGGTGGGGTGTAGGGGGTGGGAGAAAGAGATGAAGGGGATCAAAATGTACAAACTTCTACTTATAAAATAAATAAGAGGATGTAATGTACAGCATAGTAACTGTAGTGAATAATACTTAAAAGTTCTCATCACAAGAAAAAAATTGTAATTTTATATAGAGATAGAAGTCAATTGGACATAACTGTGTTGATCATGTTACAATATATATATAATAATGAATCCTTATTTTGTACACCTGAAACTAAGATAATGTGTGTCAATTATACCTCAATAAAAATTGTTTTAAATTTTTAAAAAATCTGAGGAAAAAGTGAAAACTCAGGGAAATTAAGTTGGGGTAAGTAATTTAGAGATCACCTACTTAAGTACTATTTTAAAGTAGGATACACAGGATGTGCTAAGATTAATTGGCCTCTCAAAAATGTAGTACAAAGTTTAGAAAGACTAATTAGGAAGGGAAGGTTGTTGTGGACTTTTTTTTTTTTTAATAATAGGAGAGAGGAATTCATTCTGAAAAGTCAACTACTTAAGAGCGAAAATAGTCTTCTTTAAAGTAAGTATGGTTAGGAGACAACAAATAACAAAATCCAGCCAGAGATTATTTAGACTATTGACAGATCGGTCAGCCAAGGGTGGTAGCTTCTAAACAAAATATGGATGGGGGTCCATGGTGGAATGTTTTGTAGAATGCCAAAGGAGGTCTAAAGGAGAAAAAACAAAGAAAACATTACATTGCATTTGGAAACAAAACTGAATTACTTTGAGATTGAGTTTTGCAATCAGAATACATTTTGTAAAAACTTTAAATGGTGTAGGTTTTTCACTGAGGTATCTCTAATAATATATACTGCTGGGTCATTTGCCAAAAATTTAATTCAGTATGTTTGTGTAGAGTGGGGGGGGGGGGGCTGATCAGTATTTTTTAAATAATAAAAAACAGTAATATGAGTCTATAACCAGGAATGATTATAATTATTCCTATAACCAGGAATCATTATGATTACATACTGATCAAGTAGTGAGACATAAAGACGAATATTTTACATTCATATTTGGCAGAAGAATGTAGACTTGGTACTTCTTTCCTGAAGTAGGCACATGGAACTTGATACTGGACTATTTGGCTGGACTTCAGGTACAGAGAAGGGAAAGAAATGAAGGTATACAAGTGGTCTAGGGAGTGCAGTGAAACAACCCTGATTTGTTACCTACCATGACCTATGTAGAAAGGTCCCTCCACACAAGACAGAAAAGAATCCAGAAAACATATTTGCTAGTATAATTTTTGGGTCAGTGGTTCTCAAGGGTTAACATACCTATGGGCTTCCTGGAGGAGTTGGTGAATAGGTCACTTCTGACATTGTACACCATGAGTGGGTTCTGGAAATCTGTATTCATAATAAGCTCCAAGGTGGTGCCTGTGCCACACTGATAGTGATCACAACTGGAGTAGCAATGTCTAACGCAGACATTCTCAAAGACTTGTGTACATTTAAATCACCTAAAGTGCTGTTTAAAACAGGTTGAACTGCACTCCATCACCATAGTTTCTGATTCAGGAGGTCTGTGGTGGGGCCTGTTAATTTGCTTTTCTTTCAAGTTCCTGCATGCTGCTGATGCTGCTGGCCCCGGGACCACACTTTGAGAATGCCTTGTTCTCACATTAGGCTGTGTTTTGTTTGTTTTGACTCAGAGAGTGGATCTTCTTTCATTTAGTTCTCTCATGGGCTATTTGGCCTTTTGGCCAGGGCTGTCATCTATTGTGGAAATAGATGCTCCATGTGAAATATTTGAAATTTAATACCAACTAGAGCTGATTGCTCCATGTGAAATATTTGAAATTTAATACCAACTACATAAATATTTGTTGTGCTAAGTAAAATTTGATCTGTAGAAAAATGAGTTTAATTTTCTTAATACACTTCTTTTATCATCTGTCTTTTGATTAAAATAAAATCTTGTCTTTTGATTAAAACAACAGGGACACTTTGGTGGTTCATTCGGTTGAACATCGGAGTTTTGATTTCAGTCAGGTCATCATCCTAGGGTCATGGGATCGAGCCCTGTGTGGGGCTCTGTGCTGAGTGTAGAGCCTGCTTAAGATTCTCTTTCTCTCTCCCTCCCTCTCTCTCTCTGTCTCTCTCTCTCTCTCTCTCTCTCTGCCCCTAGTCCATGCTTGTGCACTCTTTCTAATTTTTTTTTAATTACTTAAAAAAATACAACACGAAAGCATTACACTCTTATAGAGAAAATTTAAACATTTGCTATGTAGTATCTTCTGCTATCTTTTTAACCCTTCATCCCACCTATATTTTTCCCTTCCAACTCTAGCTAAAATATTAAATAATGTTGGGTTCCCTAAAAGAAATGATTTCTTTTTTCATGACATCTCATTCTCCAAGTCAAATTTTGCTTCCACCGTCTTTCCCCGGTCAAAATTATACATACCTTCAAAATGTATCAATTTATCTCAATTCTTTGCTTTAGAAAGATCTTTAAGTAGACAGTTTCAAATATTCTTCATCTTTTCTGTAAATAGTTTATATGTTGTGTCTGTTTCTTACAACATTGTATGTAAACATTTATATTGGAATTAAGAGATGAGTTATCAGAATATTTCATTTTTCCCCGATTACATAGCCCAGTATCTCATGGTGCTCAAGGGCATGAATTTAAGAATCAGACTATCTGGTTCAAATCTGTCACTCTCATATCTCTTCACCTGGGGCCGCAGACAATGTGTCTAAACCACAATGTTAATTTCTGAAATTGGGGTGTCTTGGCTGCTCAGAGCTTTAATTAGCTTTTACATAAAATGTTTGGAATAGTACATACTTTATAGTACTCAATAAAGAGTAAAACAGTCATTTAACAAACAAATATTGAGTAAAGTGGCATTTTACACTCAGCATCTGGTTGGTTAAATTTGGACATCAGAGTGCACATTAAAAGCAATAGGCTTTTGATAATGAAGTTTTTGATAATTTGGGAATTAAGGTGTCTATTATGGCAACACAGGTAGAGTCCTATAAATTATAGGCTGCAAATTGAAATGAGACATGTAGGCCAAACCAGATGCAAAACTTTTGAAATCACGATGTCCTGGAAAATCAACAGCATATGGACACTTTATGCATAGCATGAGTTCAGATTTATTGAATCAATGTCTTAAAAACCATTGGAAGCCTACTGATAGTTGGACTACTCGGGTTCACTAAACACAAAGACTTCGTGATTTATTTATTTATTTAATATAATTTATTGTCATATTGTTTTCCATATAACACCCAGTTCTCATCCCACCAAGTGCTCTCCTCAGTGCCCATCACCCACTTTGCCCTCTACCCCACCTCACATCAACCCTCAGTTTGTTCTCTGTATTTAAGAGTCTATTATGGTTTGCCTCCCTCCCTCTCTGTAACTTTTTTTTTCTCCTTCCCCTCCCCCGTGGTCTTTTGTTAAGTTTCTCAAGATCCACCCATGAGTGAAAACATATGGTATCTGTCTTTCTCTGACTGTTATTTCACTTAGCATAATACCCTTCACTTCCATCCATGTTGCTACAAGTGGCCAGATTTCATTATGGAAAGAGCCTAAAAGTCCATCAACTGGTGAATGGATAAAGAAGATGTGGTTTATATATACAATGGAATACTACTTGGCAATGAGAAAGAAAATGGCGACTTAAATATGACACTGTGGGAAACCATAAAATGCTATGCCAGAGTTTGAATACTTTTGCAGTGAGGAAGAGAAAAGTGGCCCCTGACATCCAGTATTTGGCCTGGCAGAGTATTAGCCAGAACTTGGTATTACTGTAAGCTGGCCTGATACTCATGGTCAGACTTCACTATTCCCTTGTGGAACATTAACAATCTCACAGAACATCAGCGCCAGACAAGGCAATTCTATGAGCATGATGGATTAAGACAAGAATAAGACCACTTTGTAATCTTGTCTGAACACAAAATAAACATGGACATCATCCATACCATCGTATACCAAACACCCCCTCTCCCATCTGATACAAGTGCTGCTCTTTTGCTGGTTACAGCTAACTAATCTAGCTTTCCCTTCTTTTAGATAAAAATTAGCACATAGAATTACCCCCGCTTCCTGAGAGTAGGCAATCCAGAGCAAAGCCCTACTTTGTTGAACTTGTCCTCAAATCACTTCACACAATCCCAAATTCTCTAACAAGTCCTTTCTTATACCCTCTGATTGAGCCGTCCTGTGATTACCCATGATGAATGTCATCCCTCATTGCCACCGATGATAAACCCAACTTGTTCAACTACAGCCACAATAGTGACATGCTTTAGCTGGGGGGCACTGGCAGCATATCCCTCTGGACAGTTTTGTGGAGGATGGTGTAGGAGGTGGGGGTGAATACACCTCTTAAATTTTTAAGTGACAGTATCTACCTTAGATCACACTGTAAGATATTGGAGCACTTGTTTTGTTCAACAGTTCAAACAGTTCACTTGTTTAAGCAGATTTGTTAAGTGTGAAGGCATATTTATATAATAGTGAGAGCTGTTGAAGATTGTGTATTACCTCCAAGGATCATTACATCTGGAGTTCACTCTGGGAGAGTCCTTTAAATAACAAATTCTAGTGCGTTTAAAGTGTGATTGATTATCAGAAATTTGATTTAGGAGAAACTTTTCATGAACACATTGAAAGCAGGATATAGCTGTAAGGGGAAATATTAGAACTTGTTGGTCTAGACAGTAATTTGATTTGCATTCAGTTTTTAGTTTCTAGGTACACTATTCTAAACTTAATTAAAGCCAACTGGGAAAAAATTGTTTGAAGAAAGGATGTTTCTTAAGGGCTCATATGAAATATGAAAACATTTCTGGTTTTTCAGATGAACATTTTATCACCTGAGGTGGAGAGAAAAAGGCACCTTCTCTATATTTTCCACAGAATAAATTGGCACAAAACATTTTTAGTAATTCAATTTTTAAAGATAAACAGCTTCTATTTTCTTTACTATCTATCTTATTCTCTCCTTTTTCAATGTTGTATAACAATAAGACACTCTTCACAGCACATACCTTGTATGAACCTGGCTTTATTTCAAAAGCTTTATTAGATCTTTTCTTTTTTTTTCACATGTAGTTTATTTTAAATATGTATATATATTTTTAATATTGCTGAAAATGAATTATTGCTATGGAATGGTTTCCTTCCAAATTGTTTCCATTATTTCTGGCAGAAACTCACCAGCCAGAAGTAACCACAATGATCTCTTTTTTTTTTTTTTTTTTTTGCTATAATATACCTGAGAAGAAGTGGATTCCCATGCAGTCTGTGTACAACTTGGTCATCAGACTTCATTCATTATAGGAATAAGATATGCTACATGTTTGGGGAAGGAATGATGGGCAAATCTATTGTTTTAAAATTTTAATCACATTTTTTATCTGCCTTTATTAATGTCACACAAGTAACCATACAGTTCATTTGAGTGAGCCTTTAAAATGTGGGAATGGAAATGGCAAAGTGAAAACTCAAGTTTCAACTTTGTTTAGGGTCAGCCAGGTCAATGCTGGGTTCTGAGGATGTGGCTGAAGGTGGTAATGGCATGAGGGAAGCCTGGGATGGCCAAGATGGAGACATAATTGTCGCTGGAAGTAGCTGGTATGTGGCACACAAATGGCCTATGGGAAGTGTAACTTGGTTCTCAGATACAAACATTTGTGCATTGAACCTTCCCTACCTTTAAATCCTCCTCTTTTTCAGATTAAGGGGTCTGATTCATTTCAAAGTAAGTCAAACTAATGATTTAACTCAAATTATTAAGCTAGAGATTGAACCATATTAGAACACCTGGATCTTATCATTTCCAGTTCATTTATTTCATCTTAAGAAAATGATCATTTTAGTCTTAGTTTTGAAGGACATGGTTTCTTAAAATGCTCTTTGGAAATGGATTTCTCAGATCAAGTAGTCCAACATTTACAAAGTTGTTTTATGAGTAGAGTGTGTTCTTCCAATTAAATCTCACTCAATATCCCAACATATAACATATGTAATATCAGAACTTACCTTATTAAAGTGGGAGAGGGAGACATACAGCTCTTCCCGCTCCAAATTCCCTCTTATCTCCTTTCCCTTTCCCAAATGGGTGGTCCTTGAGACATATGAAATCCTAAGGTCTTCGGGAGTGAGGATGGAAAACTTCAGAGGATCAAGCTCGTTACTATATCATGGATGAGTTTAATGTCAGTTTTTGAGAACCCAACAGCCATTCAATGATAAAGATTAAACCAAAATACAAATGCCTGCACTCCAAGTCCAGTTATGTTTTATAAATGTTACTGTACTTTAGTGTGATCCTTTAATTATTACACCATTTTTTTTATTTTTTAAGAAAAATAAGGTGCATGCCAGAAGGAATTGGAAAGTACTGAGGAAGAACCAGAGGTTTAAGTAGAAAAAAGAAAAGTATGAGGCATAATGATGTATATCTTGCTCTTAAATTCTTATAGTCCCTTTTAATACTGATTTCTATAATTACTTTGAGAAACACCAAATAATCAGCTGCTCATATAACAGAATCATCTTGCCTAACAGGCTTTGTTTGGGGATAAGAGCAGGTTATTTTCCTACAAAATAAAATTTTTGTTTTGTGTCTCACCATAACTCTTACTGACATAGTAAGGGAAATATTAAAAGGGGTCTCTGCATGGCCAGCTCCTTCTTATCCTGCGGGGATCAAATTAATTTCATTTCCTCAGAGAGGATTTTCAGTGCACTATGCTTGTAATTTTCTTTCTTTTCTTTTCTTCTCTTTTCTTTTCTTTCCCTTTCTTTCTTTCTTTCTTTCTTTTGGCTTGTCATTTTCTATCATGACACTTGTTTACTTCCTATAAATGAAATAATCCAGATTTATCATTTTTGTATTTATTTCTTTCCTATTTCTCTTTCTGCACATCTGAACACTAAGCTTCTTTCTTGGTCACTATTGAATCTCTAGCAACTACTATATTTCTTGTCACATTGCAGGTGCCTGATATATAATTATTGGACAAATCAATGAATATATTATATAAATAGGTATCTCATGTATATCTTGGTATCAGTAGCATATAAATACTTTATAAGATGTGCATCATACCTATTTATATAAACACTTGCTAAATTGATATTCAGTTCTGTAGCATTCGAGTTGTACATATTCCTACTGTTGTTAATGGTAATTGTTGGATGACATCTTGATGTGCATTTGTGGTGCTTATATTAGGCTGCAGAGTTCAATGAGCAAACTTCATAAGGAAATATTTAGCCGTATGCTTCTTCAGAATTGCAGTAAGAGTGTGACTAATCTCTGCAGCTTCTTCTTTCAATAACTTTGAATTTCTAAATGGTTCAGTTACTTTCATTTTAAGTTTCTCTCCAGTTGGTACAGAATTAAAGTCAGAAATACAAGGAAAGATTAGACAACATAAATGGAATGTCTTCTATCCCCTAGAGTTCTTATAACCTTGAAAATAATAATGTCCCCAGATTGCTGAATTGTGTTTAACAGCTCAGAGAATTCTGATCAATCAATAATCAATTGATCATCTGTCTAATGAGAGCCTATGGCAGCATTGTGATACAGGTATATAAATACATAAGAAAAGGTCCCTTCCTTTGGAGAATATATAGTATCTGTTAATGGTGAAAATGTTGTGCTGCAAACCAATTATTTAATTGCTTAAGCCAAGTAGCATTAATTAAATATGTAATCAAGGTAACTAAGAAATGAAACACTGTGAGCTAGGATAATGATGGATGTTTGATGTAAGAGTTTGGGTTTAATCTTAGCTTTGATGAATAGGTAGTATTTACAGAGGTTATGGAATTTTTAGGAGCTGGTGGAAATGGGGGGGGGCAACGCACAAAAGTTCAGACTTCAAAGAAGCAAGGCAACCTGAAGAAATTTGGTCAAACCTGGTAGAGCCAGCCTGCTAAGAAGTGGAAAGAAACAAAGTATTGCTTTTTGGGTAAGAAAAGTTGATGGACGACCTTAATTATGAAGCAGTTTCATGCAGTGTGTAATACGGAAGCATCTTTTGTCCTTAAGTAATTCGATGGCGTGATGAAACATATATTTTTAGAAAAATTAATCTGGCAGTGATACACAGAATTCATTAACAAAGGCAAAAAGGAGTTAGGGAAAGGGAAGTAAAAATATATGTTTAACTCTTCTTTTCTTAAGAATCTGTAGCTTTTTAAAAGCAGTCTTTAGTCATACAAAACATAGTTTCCAACTAGAACAATGCATGAATCACTCACAGCTTAAATATGACAAGGTGTGTACTAAATGCATCCCAAATTGCAGATGTATGATTTAGAGACATTTTTGGTTATGAAGATATATGTAGTTAAACACTTCTTCCTTACTGTTATATTGAAACAAAACACTCATAGACATCTCTGTGACAGCTCATGTAGATGAAATGTTTTCATTAGGTTTATGATAATAAACCAAACCCAGAACAAATTTATAGAGTGTGTGTAATGATAGGAAATGAAATGAGAAGAAATTCATAATGATATCTCAATAGCATTCAAGTTGATCAGTAGATAGTGAGTGGGTGATTATCATTGATCTATTTCACATGCACATACAACAGATGTTATCATTAAACACCTCCAAAAATATGGTTCATGCTGACATCCACAATCAATAGTCTTTGAAAAGACTGAAAACTTGAGATGGATGCCAAGAATGGAAAAGAGCTGGCAGCATCTGGGGCCATGTCAGTAGAATCAGCATTTCTGAAGGTGACAAAAGACATACAGTTCAATTTGTTCTTGGATTTAATTTCAGCATTTAAATGTAGTTTTTATTTTCCTTCCAAAAGCTACATTAGATTTAGCTATATCAACAGCTAGAATGATTTTATTCACAGAATTAACCAGTTAGTTACTTATCTGGGTGAGCCAACCAGAACCCCAGGAGTCATCTTTGACATGTTCTTTATTAACATGGCCCCCACCT
Source organism: Prionailurus viverrinus (assembly GCF_022837055.1). NCBI lineage: Eukaryota > Metazoa > Chordata > Mammalia > Carnivora > Felidae > Prionailurus > Prionailurus viverrinus. The sequence continues at coordinate 41,330,277 of NC_062562.1, forward strand.
AATCCATTTCCAAGTGCCATTGATTTCACTCACTACCTTTCACTGTAAAAACCAGCTCCCTATCATCTCCACTGCCATCACCTTTGTTGAAAATGGCATCAACTCTTCTCTGATTATGCAACTACATTCATGCTACCCTTGTGCGGTCTACTCTCTACATGGCAGCCAGCATGATCTTTTCTGTACCTTTCCTCATCCCCACATTAAAGCCTTTACATAACATCTTATTCTAAGGAAACAATCCCACATCCTTAGCAATGACTGAAGGCCAAGTATGTCCTCATTGCTACCTATCTTTACAGATCTACGCTACCACCCCCTTCCCAGGTCTTCACATAAAAGCCATTCTCCTCACCCCCACGTATTCTGTGCAAATACTGTTTCTTATGTCTAGAAGGCCTTCTGCCACCTCTTTTCCCACTTAACTATTATTTATTCCTTGAATAGTAGCTTCATCTTGCTTCCTGAGGGAAGACTTCTTTGAACTACTGGTTTAGAAGCTGTGATACAGTCATATGGTGTCTTAGGATCATGTTCCTTTTATTCAGAGCACTTGACTCTTATAATTATAAACTCAATCATTTTGACTTTTTGTTTTGTATTGGTCTCATGTACTAGATTTTGTGTTCTGTGAAAACAGAGATCATGGCTCCTTTCTCTTGCCATTTTATCTCAAACACTGCACATGCTGGGCACATACTGGATCTATTTTATTTTATTTTATTTTATTTTATTTTATTTCAAGACAGAGAGAGAGAGAGAGTAGGAGAGGGGCAGAGGGAAAGAGAGAATCCCAAGCAGGCTCTGCACTGTCAGCGTGAAGCCTGACACAGGGCTTGAACTCACAAACTGTGAGACCATGACCTGAGCTGAAATCAAGAGTGAGACACTTAACTGACTGAGCCACCCAGGTGCCTCAATCTTCTTTTATTCCCACACTTTTGATTGGTACTTCTTAGACCCATTGACAAGTCCCTTAACCACACAGACCACTGATTTCCCATCTGTAAAATGGGTAATCACGAAGTCCCATTTCCATTAACATAGATTCGTTTTGGCAGTATTTGTTTAAGCTAAATAAATGCAATTGGACCCAGGAATTCCCTGAGACCCTCTGACTTAGGAATTCCACTCCCAGGTATAAATCCAACAGAAGTGCATACGTAAATATCCTAGAAAATATGCATAGCAATGTTCATAGCATCATTATCATAATAACTAAATTCAGAAAACAACTCAAATTTGCATCAAGAATGGAATGAATAAATAAATCAGGATGCATTCATTCAGTGAAATACTATCCACAATGAGAATGAAGACAACAAAGTAGATGAATCTCACCAACAAACTAGTAAGCAAGAAAAGCCAGTAACAAAAGATAGACACTTTGTGCTTTCACTTTCATAAATTCGAAAAATACGAGAAACGAAATGTTGTCAATAGGAGGCAGAATAGTAATTAATTTTAGGAGCTACTGACCAGGAAGTGGTGTGATAGGAGCTACTGGAGTGCTGGTAAAATTCTTTCTAAATCTTATTGGTAGTTATATGGGAGCATTCACTCTAGTAAAGTCAGTGAATGGAACATTCACCAATTTGTCCATTTTTGGGGTTTTTTAAAGATTTTTTAAGTTAATTTATTTATTTTGAAAGAGAGCAAGCAGGGGAAGGGTAGAGAGAGAGGGAGAGAGAGAGAAAATCCCAAGCAGATTCCACACCATCACCAGTGAGTATGAGACAGGGCTTGAACTCTTGAACCGTGAGATCATGACCTGAGCTGAAACCAAGAGTCGGACACTCAACCAACTGAGCCACCGAGCCATCCCCAATTTGTTCATTTTCTATATTATACTCTGCTAAAAAGTTGGATCTATAAATTCAATGATTATGAATAACTTCAAGTCCTAATATAATAGATGAATGTGAGAAAACAGGTTTTATTTAAGGTATGCCAGGATATTTCTGGAGTTACAAAAGTAATTTCATCAGGAAGATTACATGAGATGGAAGGATCGATCTTTGAAAAGTGAATAAGTCATCTTTTCTGACACAGTAGCTTCTTTAAATTTTGAATCATTTTCACTTTTTTACCTTGTCTTTACTAGAAAATGATAGTTTGTATTTTTGAGGCATTAAATTATGTACATCCTTCTGATTATTAACTAATGAGACAAATGTTTTCATTGTTCTGCACTTAGACACTGGCTAAAGTCTGTAATAATAGCTGACATTAAATGAGCACTTATTCTGTGCCAGACACTAGGCCAGATACCTTATATAAAATCCAGTACCTCATTTGACCTCCATAGCAACCATGTACGCTTGATACTATTGTTTTCATCACCTTATGAATGACGATGCTGAAGTTTGGAACGTAAAATGGCTTCAAGGTGTAAATAAGTGATGGAGCACTCAACTGAATTGAAATAGAGGGTTTTCACTTCGATATGTTAACTGTTATTCTGCCTCTCAACAAAGATGCTCAATAAACCCATTAATATTTGTTTAAAATAAGAATTTAACTGAAAACGTTTTTGCATAGCTCTGTTTATTAAAGGTTTTTTAGTATTGACTGAGACATGGGTCCTTGCATTATAAATATTTACATGACTAGGCCACATATGAATTTTAGGGAAATAATGTAATTTTTAGTTCATCAAGAATTGAATTTCCAGAGGGGGGAAAGATCTTTAAAAATATGGGGAAAATTATAAAATAAACCCAATATTTCTCTAAAAATGAAAAATAATATTTATCTGATTATGGCTACTGCATTTTATGAACAGAATTAGAAAATAAATTACATATTTAAATAATGATTCAATGTAATTTACCACATTTCCTTATTTCAGTAGCCTCATAGAATTAATAGGCTAATTTTCAAGGCAAGTATTTTGTCTATAAAAGTTCTCATTATATAAATGTTATGTACTCCCACCAAATAATTTTTATAAGGAAACATTTAAAATATGTAAAATATATAGTTAATACTCCTCAATAATTTTTACAACTAAAGCAAACTACTTAAAATCTCCATGATATCTACAAATGATTTTTGAAATGTGTGGGTAGGAGCATAAAAAGACACAGAGCTGATAAAACTGTTCCATTAGCAAAAGATTTGTTAGCACTAACATTACAGTCAATCATGTTTTTTATCCCAGAGAATACTCTAAAATAGACTAAAATAATGAGTTAGGTTTTTAACTGTAAGTAGTCGTTTATAACTGCTTGTATTAAAAAATAACCATAAATGATTTATTAGGAGGTGAAAACTGCCAACAGTTATAGCACAATGATCAGTGGGTGATATAAATGCAAAGATAATAGTAGCTGGCTATTCAGTCAAGAGTTTCCTCCCATTAGATAGGAAAAAAATCACATGCGACAAAATAGTTACAGACAGTGCCCTGCGGACATTGAAGGCAATAACAGTTAATGTGACTTTAAGAAACAAATCTCCTAATTCTGATATTCCTCCAATTTGCTATTACTCTAAACCCAGAAGTTCCCTTGGGTTTAATGCACAACTGGTATTCATGCTGAGAATCAACATATTTCTGTCGTTATCTCTAAAAATTGACCTAGCCCTATCATCCTATCATTGCTAATAGAATATATCATATATTCTACTATATGTGTACACATATATAGGATATATTCTTCTGAAAAATTATTTTATTATTTCCTTGACTATGTTAATAAATTAGGAAGCTATGGGGCACTTGGGTGGCTCAGTTGTCTGAGCATCTGACTTTGGCTCAGGTCATGGTCTCACGGTTCGTGGGTTTGAGCCCCTCGTCGGGCTCTGTGCTGACAGCTCAGAGCCTGGAGCCTGCTTCGGATTCTGTGTCTCCCTCCCTGTGCCCTTCCCCTGCTCACAATCTGTCTCTCTGTCCCTCAGAAATGAATAAATATTAAAAACAAAATAAGTTAGGAAGCTAACATCTTTAAACACAATGACATTATTTGCATTTCATTATATTACAGGCTTGGTTTCATATAAGGAATAGGGTTACTCAGATTTTTGTTCTGGCAAAACACTTCAGTGAAATTATTTTTACTTTGCTTTAACTTAGTTTCCTGGGATTGATGATATCTGCTGGGTGATAAATAAATTTCGGTGACCACAAGTTAAAGGAACAAAATTTACTGAAGGGAATTCATGAATTCAAGAATTTATTGAAGGGAAATCGAGATAGGTATTGGAATTCTTAAGGGATGGGATAACTAATCATTCATCTGCCTCTCAGGACAGAGGCAAAACAAAGGGACAGTGTGCCCTGCCTTCTTTTGCTTATTGTAGATATTTTGTCTGGAAATGACCACTATGTTATTTGATCCAGCATCTGTTCTCAACATTAAAACTTAAAAATTCTTGTCATCGATTTACTTCATTCTGAGACCTTAGAGGAAGGGGGAAAGCTTTTCTTCCCTTTTCTCCTGTTATCCTTTTAGAAGAAGTTGAATGTAGCAACAGTGAAGCAGAGATTAAGAAAACCAGTAGAGGGGTGCCTGAGTGGCTCAGTCGGTTTAGCGTCGGACTTTAGCTCAGGTCATGATCTCATGGTTCGTGAGTTTGAGCCCTGCGTTGGGGCTCTGGGCTCTGGTCTGACAGCTTGGAGCCTGGAGCCCACTTCGGATTCTGTGTCTCCCTCTGTCTGCCCCTCTGCTGCTTGCACTCTGTCTCTTGCATTGTCTCAAAAATAAATAAACATTAAAAAAAATTTAAAAAGAAAGTTAGTCAAGATTGTCTCCAGAGACCCCCGTTCTGGGTCTGGCTGGTCCTTTGTTTTTTTTTTTGTTTGTTTGTTTGTTTTGTTTTTATTTCTTTTAATTTATTTTCAAGTTTTTACTTAAATTCCAGTTAGCTAACATGCAATGTGTTATTAGTTTCATGTGTAGAATTTAGTGATTCATCGCTTCTATACAACACCCAATGCTCATTACAAGTGCCCTCCTTGATACCCAACATTCATTTAACCCATCCCCCTGCCCACCTCCCCTTCAGTAACCCTCAGTTTGTTCTCTGTAGTTCAGAGTCTGTTTCTTGGTTCCCTTGTCTTTATTTTCCCTGTTCATCTGCTTTATTTCTTTAATTCTACACATGAGTGAAATCATATGGTGTTTGTCTTTCTCTGAGTTATTTTGCTTAACATAGTACTCTCTAGCTCCATCCACATTTTGCAAATTGCAAGATTTCATTCTTTTTTATGGCAAAGTAATATTCCATTGTGTGTGTGTGTGTGTGTGTGTGTGTGTGTGTATGTATGTGTATATATATATATATATATATATATATATATATATGCATGCCACATCTTCTTTATCCATTCATCAGTCAATAGACATTTGGGCTCTTTCTATAATTTGGCTATTGTTGATAATGCTGTTATAAACATTGGGGTACATGTATCCCTTTGAATTAGTATTTTTGTATCCTTTGGGTAAATACCTAATAGTGTTGGCCAGTCCCTTCTTACTCATCATATGACTTCAGTTATCTGGAGACAATTGCATAGGAGAGTCTTGGCCCTTATTATTTTTCCTCCTGGAATAATTACAAAACCAGCTCCTGTCTGCATATTTCTAGCTCATGACCTTTTGCCCTGCTCACATCTGTAGGATCCCTTTTAGAGGAGTGTATGCCAAGGATTCCATTCACATTCTTATTCACAGAATTGCCCTTGGGCAATAGAAGCTACTCTCAGGCAAGTAGCTTGGGGACAAAGCCTCCCAATTGATCTGGAGCCAAAGACTATTTAGAGCAGAGATACACAGCCCAGCTATTAGCTGCGGGGCAAAAGAGATTTCCTGTGTGATTCCTATTTCCTTGCTTTCTGTGGGAGCACACTGAAGCTAGCCCTCACTTGAAACCACATTCTCACTTAGCTTCTCCTTTTCTCTAGAGAGTGCTCCCTTTAATGAATTTCTTGCATGAGAATCCCCCTCTCAGGCTTTGCTTTTAGGGAATCAGACCTAAAACAATATGCACATTTTATTTGTGTGTTTAAAACCCAGAACAAATGGTACTTTGTCAGCAAATCTTCTACTAATCTCACAGAAGGAAATAATTGCTTTCTCTCTCTGAATCTTGTACATTCCTTAGGGTGTTTATTATTGCCTACCATGAATTACAACTATTAATATGTGGGTTTGCTCCGCACTAACATGGATTCTTCTTGAGACTAGGAAATAGTTGGTATCATCTGTTGCATTGTTGGAGGATTCCTTACCTAAATACCCAGTGTTCATTGTCTCGCTGCTTCCAAGAATAGAGATGGGCACAAAATAAAATGAGCAGCAGGCAAAAGTTTATTAGAGTTTAAGATCAGAAAATAAGAATAGTATGAAAGTTCTCTTTACAGAGAGGGGTCATTTGAAAGTGAATGCCCACGACAATAGGCAAGGGATTCTGTTTTACAGGGTTTTGCTGGCTGCTGGGTCCTTCTCAGGTTGCACCCTTGTTGGCTAGGTAACTACATGCCGAGTCATTCCTTTTTGATTGGCTCCTTTCCATCGTATAAGTGGTGGTCTCTGGCCATACCTTTCTGTGTGGGTCATACGTTTTACAATCCAGTCATTTTTAGTTAGGTCTTTTGTCACATTCCTGAGGGAAACCTAAGGGGGCGTAGATGGTGTCTGTCACATTCTCAAGAGGAACTTTACCTGTGATAGAGTTTGCTCAAGGTCAGACTTTCCCAGAAGAAAGGTTTTAAAATATGTTCCCCCCCCCCCAGAAGCCCTAGTCTTTCCCTTTCTGCCTCCTGAATCCTATCTTCCCCTATCATACCATATTTCCTTCCTCTGCCTCTTCTTTTCATGCATCTCAATCTCCTGGTCCATCTCTTTGTCTCTCCTTCTACCCTACTGCTTTCCTTTAAGTTCCTCCCTCTGGCTCTTTTCTGATTCTGGCCCTTTGTTCGTGCTATTCTCTGTGGTTGGCATGCTTTCCTCCTGCCTCCATCACAATGCTGATTATACCTCAGGTGTTTCCTTAGAAATCACCCTCTCATAGATGTGCTTTCCCTGGATACTTGCTCCTAACAGCTCTTGCCACATTGTTTTTTGTTATGCATATCTGTTCATCTCCTTCATGCCTTCTGTTTTCCATGACTACTGTAACAGGTACCACAAACTGGTTGCTCAAAACACCTGTTTTATACTCTCACAGTTCTGGAACCTGCAATTCTCAAATAGAGGTGATGGCAGGGCCATGTTCTCTCTCAAGACTCCCAGGGAGGATCCTTCCTTGCCTCTTCCTGGTGGCCATAGCACTTTTGGTGGCTCTGGGCAATCCTAGATAGTCCTTGGCTGGTGGAAAAGTCACTGAGATCTGTGCCCGTGTCTTGCATGGGCGTCTTCCCTATGTGTCTATCTCTGTTTTCAAATTACTTTCTTTTTATAAGATTGACGGTAATGGTGGATTTGGGGCACACCCTCATTCACCCTCATCCAGTGTAATTAGATTAGATGCCCTTGATTAGGCACAAAGACCCTATTTCCAAATAAGATCGCATTCATAGGTTCCAGATGGACATGAATTTTGAGGGGACACTATTCAACCCACTACAACTTCATAACATTTTACACAGCCTCTACTTGTGGGGATTATTCTCTTGTTTAATTGTGGGTTGATAGTGTCCTGGGTGCATCTGCTGTGCTCTCAACTATTATCACCAGTCCCTAGAAGAGACCAGACACACAGTAGGCAGTCATGAAATGCTAACTGAATGAATGAAAGAAAGCTTCTTCAAGCGTCAAGTACACATTCATGTTTAACGAGCATGTAGTTGATAATTCAATGCCTGCATAACGACATATAACCTTATGCAGGTATGAGATTCGTCTAGTGGCTTTTGGAGATGGGAGGGGTCAGCTTCAATCATAAAATTCTGAAATTTAAGTGATGTTTACGACTCATTTATCAGCTTACTGTTAAATATCATGCAAAAAGGCAGTTCTTTTGCTTGGAACTGAGTATTTCATTGCATGTATTAAGTCCACATATTTATGTCTGTGTAGGTAATGGGATTTACTTGGTAGAAATAAAGGCAGCTCAAAACGTTGTCAGGGTTTGTATTCTGGATAGGTTATGAGATATGTGATTTTTAGTTGCCCATAACCTTCACACTCAGTCTCTCTGAGTATGAACTTTTTTGGAGAATGTGTCTTTTTCTTTTAACACAGTGAGTGATTTCATAATAGACGAGGGCTGTAATTTGCAAAAACAATGAGATGCATTCCGAAGCTCAATGGGGCTGGTACTAATGAGAGAAGGAAAAAAACAAACATAAACAAAAACCTTCGCATATAAATGATGTTTCAGATATTAATTTTAATTAACTTGCTAGCATTCAATATATGGTGCACTGTCCTCTAACATTTATGTTCTTTCTTTCTTTCTTTTTTAAATAATTCGGACCCCAAAAGATATATTCAGGTTAGTACCATCAAGGTGACTGGGTATGTGCAACATGGACTTAACCTGAATAAAACATTTCAGTTCTATTCACAGAGCCCTGGAGACCAATTGCATGAGTATTTTTTGGTACTTTGGAGTGATGGTACAGCTGTTCAACTATGGAACCAGGAATACAGCCATGTGACCATTGACATGCTATATCACCCCTCTCTAGTCACCTTCCCCTTTTTCAAACTGGAAATAATAATGGTACTTCCTTCACAGGGTTGTTGTGAGGACGTAAAATGTTACCCCGTGTGAAATACTAAAAGCATTGCCAGGTAGTAATCAGTGCACTGTAAGACTATTTAAACCATAATATGGTAATAATGATGAACAGAATTAGAGTTTATTTCCAAGAGTGCAAAGATTTTTCATTTTGAGGCAGAAGACCTTTTGGATGTCCATCTGGATAACATCTTTCATTTACTTATAATTATTTTTCTCTTTTTTCCTAACGAATCGACTTTGTTTCTGTTTAGTGAACGTGATTTCACATCTCTAGTCTCTTTTAGCCTTTGGTAAAGCATGGTTCTAATGGAGTGGGAAGAGTGAATCATAACTGTTTTCCCTTCCTGGTTTACAACCATCAAGAAATCAGGGTTTCTGAGGTTTGCCATGGGACACCAATGAAATATCAGGCATCAGAATAAGAGCTAGAAGACAAAATGTGGATAGATGTGGCAAAATGCAGTGAATACTATTTGAAGTGAGTGTATTTACGAATTTCTAAATTCAGAGTTTATTAATCTTGGTGAGAAACTTTTTTTTCTTTTTTTTTTTTTCTGAGTCAGATTTAGTCTGCAGTGGCGCAGGATATAATCCGTATCTGACAACTTCACCTGAAAACTTGCTGGCCGACCGTCTGTCCTCAGTGACATTCTGAGATTCCTCAACTCCGAGCAAGATGCTTGGGAGCAAAGCAGAAAATATCTTACAGTGTGATCAGTTCTGTTCTCTCCATCTGGAGCTAGCCTACAGGTTGATTATATTTGAATATATTTAACATAACATTAAAATGGCACACATCATTTTGACTGGAAGTTTCACTCTTTTGTCAGCTCTCATATTTACTCCTTGTATTTTTCCCTTTTAGTTCCATTCTCTTTCACTACAAAGATGAAATGTTTAACCCTAAAAGTGGAAATCAATCATTATGAATCTGTTTCTTCCCACCATCCATTGCTTTTCTTTTTTTAAATCTTTTTAAAATAGTTTTTAACTTATTTATTTTGAGAGAGAAAAAGTGTGAGCAGGGGAGGGGCAGAGAGAGAGAGGGAATCCCAGGCAGACTCTGCACTGTTAGCACAGAGTTTGATGTGGGCTCGTAGTCACAAACCGTGAGATCATGACCCGAACAGAAACCAAGAGTCAGACACTTAACCGACTGAGCCACCGCAGGTGCCCCTCCATTGCTTTTCTTTTGCACAATAGTTTTGCATTTTCTTTTGCCTCTATTCTAATAACAATATGTTGTACCTAAGCTGTTGCTGCCATGTTACATTATTTGTCTTCACATCATCTTAGATTTGCTCCCAAGAACATATTTATTTGTTTATTTTATGGCATTGGGAATAGCAACTTACTACATTTATCCATTCAATTTTTATAATTTTTTAATGTTTATTTATTTCTGAGAGAGAGAGAGAGACAGAGCATGAGTAGGGGAAGGACAGAGAGAGAGGAAGACACAGAATCTCACAGGATATCATTGTTACCTGGTTTCTTAGTTTTCACGCCTGCTAAATTATTATCAGAGTCACATGGTCCTTAAAACAGGCTTCCGTCCTCTTGAGGGCAAATTTGTTTTAAAAAAGAGATTGCTGCCTTCTCAACAGTTTGAACAAAGGCCTTCAACCTGATTTATGGGTGATAGGCCTAGTGATAGGTATTATTTGAATTGCTGGACATCACTTAAATATCCACTGCACGGGGCGCCTGGGTGGTTCAGTTGGTTGAGCGTCCAACTTCAGCTCAGGTCATGATTTCACAGTTCGTGGGTTTGAGTCCCACATTGGGCTCTCTGCTCTCATCACAGAGCCTGCTTGGGATACTACGTCCCCCTTTCTCTCTGAACCTCCCCTGCTTGTGAGCTCTCTCTCTCTCTCTCAAAAATAAAGAAACTTAAAAAAATATATATGTACTACAAAAACTTCAACTTACATATTATTTTGACTTTTTTCATTGAAGATGTGGGATTTCCAGCAGTTACTCAGTAATTGTGGATGGATTTGAGTCCAGTATATATAATTATATAACTATAATATAACTATAATATGCATTTTTTAATATGCTATTACTGTAATTTTTCATGAATATCATGTGTCATTTGTACATTCTATAACTCTGCTTTTTTATTATGGTCTCATTTTTGCACTTAATATGTTGTAAATGTGTTTGTAGTATTATAACTTTAAGTTATTTTCTGGTTAGCAAAAATGGCCAACTTGTTTGTTTCATCGTGATATATTCTATTATAGCCTGAGTAATGTTTGGATTTAGACTTTTGGGAGTCAGCTTCAACCTCTGTTAATCCACAAAAATTGACACAAAGTTTTCGGGATTAAATTACTAATCTAGATAGTCAATGAAAAAGATCGATGTGGTTTGTGATGAAGGAGCGTGGGGCAAGCTGAGGGCAAAATACAGGCTGGCACCACCCCAGGTGGATTCCTCGGACACTCCTGGCTACCCAATAACAAAGGAAAGGGGTTTAAGTGCTTGCCATGGCATGTGGGAAACTAAGGCAAATGAAAAATTAAATTATTTTACTGCCTATAGTTCACTGACAAGTCCTTGAAACAGGAAGACTGACCTCCCTCTATGAGCTCAGCTATCTCAATGATGACACTTTGCTGGGGGCAAAAGAGACCCTTACGTTAACATTATCCCAACCTCAAGAATCCTGTAAGTCTACTCCCTCTATCTCAACTGCCCCGAGATATATGCCATCAATCATGTGCCAAGCTCATGGCCCCCCAATATACATCTGAAGGGTGTCATGACTGAGGTTTTAGTAAACAGTAATAAATGGTGTTTCCCTCCCAACAGCTAGTCCCTCAAGGTCCTGGAAACCTTGCTTCTAAAATATCTTACAGACTTAGCCTATCCCTGACCCCTTCCCAACCTTCCCAACCTGGTATATAATGAGCTACCTGTCATGACCCCAGTGCAGTTCTTCTGCCCACAGGTCCTGTCCCATGCTCCAATAACATCCTTTTTCTGCACCAAAGATGTCTTTGAGAATTCTTTCTTGGCCTCCAGCTCCAGACCACCCACCATCATCCCAAAACTTCATCAGTTTGTATTATTTTTTTTGCCAAGATTTTAATGGCATACTTACCTGATGATCATTGTCTCCATTTTGAATATATGAATTCTTAATAGTTTCCACTTTGCAACTGGTACAAATACCTAAGGTACAAGTCTGAACCCAGTCAAAAGTGTACAATTTCACAAGAATATCAGTGGTTGAGGGTGTGCATTTTTTTTCTCATAATTTCTATCTTCTGTCTTATCCACTAAACTTCTTTTGTAGTGTGTTTTGTTTTGTTTTGTTTTGTTTTTTAAGTTTTGATAAGTGGAGATTCTTCTTCTACATTGAAACACGATGGCTGGTAGCATGGTAACAGAACAGACCAGCTGCTGTTTTCCAAAATCCCCAAATTCTAAAAGCTGAGATTAACCTTTACCAAAGTGTCCTAGTACTTGGTCAGTCGACCTCTATTTTTCACAAAAATGTCAAGAGGTCTGAAATATTTCTTTCTCGAAGTACCTGTCAAAAGCCAATGAAGAAAAAGAGGTTAAAGAAAGATGGTTGAATCATTTTTGTAATCTTAATGACTTTGATAGTTTGCTGAAAAGTATCTTTCTCTTGGTCAAGATTGGCAAGCAAGAGAGCACCAAATGCTAGACATCTGGAGGCCAATAGAAAAGGAAAGACAAATGCCCCTGGTAGGCTCTCTTGCCTTGTTGAGACAGTTTATTTCTTGTCAGAAGACCTATAGTCCATGGGTCACCACTAAGCATGCACTCTAGCTTTACTTGTGTGTGTGTGTGTGTGTGTGTGTGTGTGAAAAATGAAGTGAGGTCTGATCGTTTACAGGCAGCCTAAATTTTCTGGTGAGATAGGATGATAAATTTTGCTGGTGCAAAAGGGGAATAAAACAACATTCGCACACCCCAGTGATCTCTTCTGTCTTTCATCCTTGGCCTTTCTGGTTTTGTTATGGAATCAGACAGTTTTCAGAAAAAGAATACTTTGATTCATAGGTTTATTATGTGATAATGGTAGATGTTGTTATCAGTAGTTACAACCAAAGAGGTGAATAATAGTAATGCCTAAAGCTTAAAGAATACTTCACTGCATTTCAAGCTCTTTCAAAATCACAGTATAATGGATATACCCGGCAAAATCGTAAGAGCTATGGGGTGCACATTCTCCTATTTTATAGATAAGAATACAAAAGCTAAGAAAGGTTAAGTGTTTATTCCAAGGTCATCCAGATAGTCAGTGGCTAGCTGGGAACAGTATCAGATTATTTTATTTCTTACTCAGTGTTCTATTTCACTGCCCAGCTCTCAGAACACGTAAAGTGACATCTACGTGGATGAACTCTAAGTGCATAAAAACAAAAATCCTAGGAAATTGTTTTCAAATCTGTAACAATTATTAGCCGATGTGAATATTGGCAAGCCACAATTTCTTTTTTGTTTATACTTTTAGAAGGGGATTTTCATCATATTGAACCAATAGAAATCAGATTTAAGTTCATAGGACTGTGATTTCATTTATGTTTCCGAAAGCATGGAGAGCTTCACACAAAACAATTTTCCATCTTTTAAGTCTTGCTAATCCACTTTAAGCTAGGCAAGAGTCACACATCATCTTGGCTGCTGTGATCACATACCAACCACCTCTTCTAATCTCTTCAAAGGGGATTTTCCTTTGCACAGGCATACTGCACAGCATGGGGCTTACAGACAGTACCTTACAAAGTTTCTCAGGTTCATTTATAATTCAGCCTTTATCCTAAGACTATAGCATGGAATATCTCTTCCAAATAATTCCAGGCCCTTTTCACTGCTGCCTCTAGTTGTCTCCCTAGCTTTTTAATAACTGATGAAGAATGCAGGCATTACAGCAAGGATTAACTGTGATTCATGTCATTTATTTGCAAATAGACATAGAAACCTACCCTGGTATTTGACACATTGAGTTTCCAGGATGTATCTGAGGGTTTTGGTTATTGAGTTTTCTTAGCTTAGTAAACCATATGTATATAATAGTAATTTTCTCTTGTGTCTCTGAATGCAATTTCCATTTTAGATCAGGCATTTGAAAATCTTTAGCACGATTTAGGTAGCTTCAAGTACATAATGAATTGCATTATAAATAAATTTGAGTGAGCAAAATATAAGCACCATATTTTTGTAACAATTGGACAGAAAGCTAAAACTGAAAGAAGTTTATAAATCCTAGTTTGACACACTTCATCTTAAGACAAACAAACCTACACAATTTATATACATTTCAGGGGGAAAAAAAGAAATGTTTAATTGGTGAATTCAAGGATATGAATGTAAAAGCTCATTTTGCTATAGTGTTTGTAATGATGTTTTGGAACGATGTGATTTAATTCTCCAGAATTGTAGTTCAAGAGATTTACCTTCATAGTCTTGTGTTACTACTTTGGAAAAGCTTGTCATTTAGAATCATTTTTATATTCAGCGTAGCATATCCCACATGGTTCAATTCAATTCTGTGGTAACTCCAGAAAGCATGCCATCAGTAACAGTATGATTCCACATCCTTTTGTTGTTGTTTGGCAAAATTTATAGGAGTCTAATTTTAATCTACTGCTCCTGCTGTGAATTGATAGTTGAAAAGCTGAAAAATAAGGCAGAAGGTCATTGAACATTGTTTCTAAAGGACCTGAAATCATATCATTGTGAGATCTTATTTGTCTAAATATAATTATTCAGAAAAAAAAAAAGTCTTAACAAGAAGGATGTCTTTGGAAAAATCCCTATAATCTTGAATAACCTGAGGTGGGAGATGCATGAATTCTTAGGTTGTTGTCTTTTTTCGAACATATTTTGACCATTCTAAGAACTATGGTTGCATTAAAGAAATAATAATGGTTTTTCTTCATCAAAATTATTGATTACAGGGCACCTGTGTGGCTCAGTCTGTTAAGCATTCGACTCTTGATTTTGACTCAGGTCATGATCTCATGGTTCCTGAAATTGAACCCCACATCAGGCTCTGCAGTGACAGAACAGAGTCTGCTTGCGATGTTCTCTCCCTGCTCTCTCTGCCCTGCCCCCCACCCATGTTCGCTCTCTATCTCAAAAATAAATAAACACTTTAAAAATTATTGACTGCAATATTTTTAAAGATGTCTATCTATCCGTATGTCTGTCTGTCTAGCGAAAATCCCTAAGAAGGAGGTAAGTCGAATCCCCATGTTGGCAAGAAAAAAAAAGATAAATAACAATCATCTCATGATTTTAAATTCTTCATTCATTTCCTTTACGACCAGATTTTAAGTACAGAATGGGGGGTATCAGAAATGCGGTTTTTCTGAGAGTTTCAGTCAATAAGCAACATAAAATACCCTGATTTATTTAAACCAAGGGCTTTTCAGAATGTAGGAGAGGAAATCACAGAATTGCAGTTCAAGTCTTAATCACTTCCTTGCTTGTCTCTTTGTGGTCTAGCCTTAGAATAAAAAAATATACCTTCTGAAGCCCTTTCTAGTCCTGTGCTGTTTTTCATTTCCAAATGTGATATAAGTCTAAAGAAGGTAAACATGTCCTGGTTTCAACACAACGTGCTTTCTGGTAAGTGCCACAGTGCTTTTACTTGAGTATCAATTCTCCTTGCTATCCACACTGACCCTCCTCCTTCCAGGGGACACCAAAGTGACAAAATACCTAATAACGTGGCTACTCATCACTATCCTCTACTTTAAACTGATACTCATATCAGCCAGTAGCTCATTGGAAAGTGATCTTACCTTGTGGGGAAAAAAAAAATGTAGAGTGAAGTGATGTCAAAAACCTCAGTTATTGCTTCCTTGAGCAGCAAGAATGGCCAGTTTTTACTTATTACCTATTTTGTGTTTGGATATAGTGTTTACCAGTAGTTTCTTTTTGCGAGGGGAAATCTCTCTGAGTAGAACAGCAATTTCTTTTAAGTATTTCACATGTTAGGTCCTTAGAAAACCAGGTCAGATTAGTTCTGTTACCTGACCAAAGAGAAAAGCCAAGTGACAGTAGAGGGGTGGTGTATGTTTTACCTCAGTTGTTAGTTCTGTCGCTGATAATTCTCTGGAGACAGGTAACGACTCTCTTGATTTTGAGTGCATTTCTCTGGCTGTATCGCCACACATCTGTATTCTAAACTTCAAGCCCCATTAGCATGTAGAATACTAGGTAGAGTCCTGATGAAAGTTTATTTGGCACAGTGTTCATCCTGTTATGCACAAGTGCATAGAATTAAAATAATAATTTCTAGTTGATTTCATGCTTCTGTAGCTTAATGGTCTCCAATGCTTCTAGTAGATCTATTATACATATTTTTGTACAGAAAAGATGTACTGAAAGAAAATGTCAGCTTTTGAATAAACCTGTGTCCAAATTTACTCCAAAATGAAATTGAAAAGAAAATTGGAAATATGACTTTTAGAAGGATTTACTACTCTCTCCTTTCTGGGTAATTTGATACTGTGGTATTCATAATGATCAGTGAAGTACTAAGGGCAATTTTGTGCTCATCTCTACACCAACCTGACATCTCCTGTTTTTACTTTAAGTGCAGTGAAATGTAATTAGCCAACAGCTTGGGGCTTGATTAAAATGTCACATTTTATAAATTTATGGTCATCTTCTGTGCCTTCCTGAAAGTGAAAGACTCAGAATTCAACTCAACCTACATGCTGGGTAAAGGTATTCATTCATTAAAGAAAAGGGAAATGAACTCCCGGGTGGTATTCAGGAATTTCCATCCACTTCCTTATAAAATACATGCAAATGATTTATAAAACCTAAGCTTGAAAACCATTATGTGAATTTTGATGGGTAATTTTTTAAAACAAAAGCTATAGAATGTATCTCCTTAATTATTTAAAATTAATAATAACAATGGGGGTCACACTGGGTGGCTCAGTCAGTAAAGCATTCGACTCTTGATTTCAGCTCAGGCCATGATCTCATTGTTGTGAGATCGAGTTCTGAGTCAGGCTCCATGTTCAGCTTAAGATTCTTTCTCTCTCCCTCTCCTTCTGCCCCTCCTCTGCTCGTGGGCTCTCTCTCTCTCTCTCTCTCTCTCTCTCTCTCTCTCTCAGAAATATAAATAAAATTAAATTATTAATATATTAAAACTAATAATAAAATTAGAACTGGTTCCTGACTGCTCTGAATCTCCTAATAAGCCTTGCCAGGAAACTTGTCAGAATCTTCCAAAAGTAGATGGGACAGTAGCCCTTCCATCTCTTGACCCTATGGCTGGAACAGGGGACTTTGCCCATAGGAAGGTAGACAAGTGGCAGTGGCAGTGGCAATTCTGAGGCTAGACCTTTTGAAGACTTGTACATTTCTAAAGGATCCTCTCCAATCATAAGAAGAGATCTGTCCCTGCCATCGGCCGCTGCCACATGGAGCAGACCTGACAGAGTAGTCAAGATTAGCCAGAACTACAGCTTCTTTTAGAGTCACTCAGATGGTCTCTCTCTAGATCAGCCAACTACCAGTCAACTGACCCACAGATATGTGACAGATCGCTTACAGTCACCGCTAAGATTCCATGGTTGTGGCTTAGGCAGCAGTAGTTAACTGATACAGAAATGCAGGGACATGATATTTAGGACTAACTAAACAGTGCTCTGCACGGATGAGAATTCGACTATCCAGCACAAACAAGTAAATTACTGACTTTGGGGGAATAAATGTTTTAATAACTTACCACACTTTTCTTAAAGTAATGCATTTATAGCCTAGGGGTGCTGGAAGCAGAAATTCCCTGCATCCAATGATACATTTTTACAGAAGCAAGCACTCTTGAGATATCAGTTATTAGTCTAATTGATAAATAGGACAACTCATTAAAGGGAATGGCAAATGACTGCATGATTTTCTTCTACTGTTATCACGCTTTATTCGCCAAGGTTCTCATTTGAGGGCAATGGAATCCTTTCTTCGCAGATTCATCATGAAGGGATTCATTATGGGATTAAATAGCTGATAGGATCATTGGGAAGACTGAAGAAACAAACTCTATTTTGAGCTTCTAGGAATGATTCTCAAAACTCGTTACAATCCTGGGCTCCCAAGGTGTCTGCTGCCTGAACTCTGACCAGGAAGGTACTGTCCTACCAACACACAGCCACCCAGCCCAAGTGCTGAGCCCACCTAACTCTCCACCTAACTCAGCGTTAAATCAGAATCTCCCTCTGGGGCATCTGATTCATAAAGAATAGAACTAAGGAAGTCAGTAAATATTTGTAGAGTCATCAGACTTAGCAGGAAAATAAAGGAAGAAAAAAATCAGGAGGCAGTGCTGTTGGTGAGGGTATGCAACTTAAATCTTTTCATTTAAAAATGCCTCATTTTCCATGTTCACAGCTGAGCGGAGTCCCAAAGGAGGGGAAGTAGTAAGCCATGCAGACGTCTGGAAGAAGAGCCTTCCAGGAAGAGGGAATAAGTATACTCATGTATTTGTACACCAGGTCTTACGAGTTATTGACTGAGGGGTTGATTCTCCAAGAATTCTGGTCTATGACACATGTTACAAAATAGGCTCTAGTAGACAGAAAATTTCCTCAGAAAGAAATGTAGGGGCTTGTAGTTGTCTTAAGAGTGGGGATATGGGTATAGCACAGGTAGTAACTGTTACAGATGTATCTTAGGAATCTAAAAATGGATCCATTTTTTGTGGTCATGTGCTTTACACACATCAATAGTACATATATATGATTTACTTGTCAATCCTAAGTAGTGGCCGATCTCAGGTCCTATATGTGGTCTTGTTTTGTTTTTTGTTTTTTTAAACAATTTTTTTTAATGTTTATTTATTTTTAAGAGAGAGAGACAGAGACAGAGACAGAGCATGAGTGGGGGAGGAGCAGAGAGAGAGGGAGACAGAATCTGAAGCAGGCTCCAGGCTCTCAGCTGTCAGCACAGAGCCCAATGTGGGCTCGAACCCATGAACCACGAGATCATGACCTGAGCCCAAGTCAGACACTTAACCGACTGAGCCACCCAGGCGCCCCTATGTGGTCTTGTTAAAAGCAAATCCAGTATATATATTATTAGGAAGTTTAGTGCAGAAAATACAGATCCCACTGAATATTAGAAGAAAAGTAACCATCTGTGATGAATAGCCACTGCCTCACTATTTACATATTTTGGAAAACCATGTATTCTGAGTAAAGGACATACCTTTGAATATCTATCTGTAAATATTGGTACACTGGCTGAAATACAGTAGCAGGGACTTGCAAATTCAAGAATGGAGTCATGGGGCACCTGGTGGCTCGGCTCAGTCATTGAAGTATCTGGCTGTTGATTTCAGCTCAGGTCATGATCTCACAGTTATGTGGGTTCAAGCCCCAGATGGGGCTCTGCACTGACAGTGTAGAGCCTGCTTAGAATTCTCTCTCTCCCTCTCTCTGACCCAATCCTACTCGTGTACATGCTCTCTTGTGTGTGTGCTTGCACACTCTTTCTCTCTTTCAAAATAAAGAAATAACTTTTTTTTTTTAAAGAATGGAATCAAAGTCAAGTTGAGAGAATGGGAAAAGTCAGGAGACAACAAGGAAAATTCATGTGAGTTTTCTTAATCCTGACTAGAAGCATGGAAAGTGGGAATAGGAAAGATAGATTGCATTGAGTTGCTCAGAGATTGTTGCCCATAGACTTGGAATTCTGGGCTGTAGCTTTAGAGGGTAAGAATAATGCAAGCTGTGAAGGCCATTTTAGCTGAATCTCTCCTGAAAACCTACCTTCTAGCCAATGCTATCAGGAGAGTTCTTATCCACTATTTCATGAAGCCCCTGAAACTGTGTGCAAAATATGGTGTGCGTGTCAATGTATTTTTATCTTTGAAGAGGGTCAACTGCTCTCATCATATTCCTAAGAGGCATCCAGGCACCAAGAGAAGATAACAATTTCAAGTTTGGGGAAAAGTTAGAGAACGTATTCATGCTTTGGACTTGGAAGAGAAAAGTCTTGTGGTGACTTACTAAGCACAATGTAATGTGATGGGCTACAGAGGGAGAGGGTGCTGGTTCTGTTATACTGAAACTCAGGTCAAGACAAGGACAGAGCAATGATCAATTGACATAGGACAGATAACTTCAGACAAGACACTCCTGGAATCTCAGTTCTTCTTCTTCTTTTTTTTTTTTCCAACAAATTGAATGCCAGTAAACTGAACCAACATAATTTGGATGTTATTATGTGTCAGGGTTGTTTCATATTTGGCTATGCAGTGCCAGAGCCAATAGCCATATGTAGCAATTGAGTGTGTGAAATATGGCCAG
Source organism: Prionailurus viverrinus (assembly GCF_022837055.1). Classification (NCBI taxonomy): domain Eukaryota; kingdom Metazoa; phylum Chordata; class Mammalia; order Carnivora; family Felidae; genus Prionailurus; species Prionailurus viverrinus. The sequence goes on from NC_062562.1 coordinate 41,350,286, forward strand.
TGCCACATAGAGAAGTGATAATATTTTGGTGATATATTCTTATATAATATTACATGTCATAAATATATTTTATATTAATTTCACGAGTTGTCTTTTGCTGTTTTAATTAAGCCTCCAGGAAGCTTTATATTGTATATGTGGCTCTCACTGCATTTCTGTTGGACAGCACTCTTCTAGATATGGGCAATGACTCTGTCCTGTTGGACAGAAGGATACCATTAATAGTAGACCTACTAAGTGAATTATATGGTGTGGTAGAAGGTGACGAGGAGTATGAGCGGGTAGAGGAAATAGAGCAGAATAAGAGGGATCAAGTGGTAGGACACAATCTGCAGTCTGTGAGGGAAGGTGGCTGTAAGAAATTCAAACACTTGAACAAAGAATCCTGAGGTGTGAAGGAGGAGTTTTTCAGGAAGTAGAAATAGCAGGTGCAAAGACTTTAATGTAGAAGCTTGCTTGACTTGTTTGAGGAGTAACAAAGGGACCAAGGAGACTGGGGTAGAGTGAGAGTAAAGGGAGAATAGTAGGGACTGAAGTCAGGTTGGCAAGGGGTGTGCAAGATGGGACAAATCATGGCATGTTTGAAGACATAGACATGTGAAGACTTACGCTCTGAATGAAATGGGGATTCAATGCAGGGTTTTGAGAGGAGGAATAACCTCCTTACATTTGACTTCCATTCTAACTGGATTTCTCTGGCTGATGCATTGTGAGAGTGGAATCAGGAGACCCCCTCGCAGGCTCTGTAGTATTCTGGTTGAGAGATGGAAATGGCTCAGTCCAAGGGGATGGCAGTACAGATTCTGAGAAACATCAGATCTCCAAACCATTCAACTCCTCCCCTCCCCACCCAAAATTATTTTCAAGCTTAGGACAAGCTAGGGAGACTCTAAAGTTAATTAGCAAGTTTCTCTGCCAAAATAATATGGAACTTATTTCTTGGTCTGCTTGTATACAGACCTGAGCTCTGTTCCTCTTATCCCCATGCAGGCTTTGAGTTATTTATATGTTACTTAAATAGGTTCAAGCCTTTCTCTGGAAAACAATTATCCTTAGGAGGTGGGAGCTTTGCATATTTGATTATCAGATATGCATTTCCTGTTCGCTGTCTTTCTGGAAATTGTATTTTCTGTGAAACAAACCTCAGATGGATGGTAATAATAAATGTTTGTTCAGCAGCAGCTGGTCCCAGATTGTTATCCTGTCGTGAACATATTTTATTTATTCATCTTCATTTTTTTAACCTCTTTTGGTAGCCTTTGCTTTTCTCTAGGCATTATATGTGAAATAAAAATATGTAGTGCTTAATGTGTTCACTTTCAAGTTTCTCTCACTGAATTAAGTACAATTGTATTTATACTAAAAGCCTCACGAAACCTGCTGTGCATCACTGAGGATTTAAATAAGAACCTGAAAAATGAAGAAAAGATCTTCAAACATTGCATAATGTTAGGACAAGTGCTCCATTTTTAAAAGTGCCTTTGGAGGGAGGTCTTTAATGTTGACTTTGTACTAAGAATGTTGCTTTCAAAAGAATTTGTCTAGTGTTAGGTTTGAAAGGGTTGGGGAAAGCATGGAAGAACCCATCCCATAAGTCTACTATAATACTTCTTTTGTACTAAAAGAAATGAAAAAAAAAATTAATGGACCATAGTGTTCTGTTTATGCTTCTTTCAAATGGGTGACATACTTTATTTTATGACCATATTATCCAGATCAGTCTTAGATAATATTTAGTAAACCAAAACTGAATGAAAGTCATTTATGCTGTTGCCTGTGCAACTTCTGGATTATTTTTTTTCCTTACTACACTTATCTCATTTTAGTGTGAGTAATTCAATTGTTCAAACCCATTAGGAATCACCACCAGATAAACCAATAAATTAAAACAAGTTGTTCTCAACTCTGATAGCTTGCCTTTTGAAGGTAAAATTTGAGGAGTTGGTAAGGCTGTGGTCTTTGGTGGCGAGCAGATCTTTATTCTGACCCAACGCTCTGAATTATCTACTTTTCAATCTTGATCAATAAATGCAGTATTTCTGAGCCTCTGTTTTCCCAATATGGAAATAGAAGACTTTACCTTATAGTGTTGCCATAAGCAGAAAGGGAATTACCATTTTGCATTAACTTTCAATTCCTACAACAAATTACTGCAAACTTGGTGTCTTAGTACAACACCCATTTTCTTATCCATTCACTTCTATAAGTCAGGAGTTTAGGCAGGCTCAATGGCATGGTCAGTTTAGGGTCCCACAGGCTGAAATTAAGGTGTCAAGTGTAGGCCCACCTGGGCTCTTATCTAGGGAGGCAGGGCAAGAATCTGTTTCTGGGCTCACTTAGGGTGCTGCTAGACTTGTTCTGTGTAGTTGTAGGATTGAAGTCCTCATTTGCTTGCTGGCTATTGGCTGCAAGATCCTCAGCCTCTAAAGGCCACCTTCATGTCCTGGTTCGTGCTCTGTCCATCTTCAAAGCCATAATAAACAATACATTGAACCTTTCTGGTGCTTGGCATCTCTTTGTCTTCCCTTCTGCAGACTCTACCTGACACTCTTTTCTGTGTCTGCTTGTTAGAGCTTGTGTTATTATATAGGGCTTACCTGTATAGTCCAGGCTACTATGGCTTCTTTAGGGTCAAATCATTATTAACCTTCATCACATCTGCCAAGTACATTTTGCCATGTAACATAGTCTCAGAGGTAACACCAAGGAGCAGAGTCGTGGGGCAGGGTGTAAAATTCTGCGTATCATATTTTGTAAAATACTTGGCATGCATTGCTTCAAACAGAATGAATCCTGATGATTTTTTTTTTACAGTAACATGAGGACAACACATTCATGATGTGGGCATTCTCTACATTCTAAACAAGCGTGCTAGCCTGAAGTAAATCCCAAGGCATGTTACTTACTATGATGCTTTTAAGATGCTTTGTTAGGAAGTTAGACACTACCTGAATATTTCAATGACAACTTTATTCACCTAAAATGAGGAATGAAAATTAGAGAGGGGGTGTTAACCTTTATGCCTTTTCTGAGGTTTAAGGGAGATGGGAACTGAGCAGATTGAGAACAAGACACTGTTGTGCTCACAGGGAAAAGAATCTGCATTTCTGAGAGAGCCCTTAGGTTAGAAATCACTGGTAAATGTGACAGGAGGCATTGGGATGATGACAGCAGCGTTAGCTGTGTACAGCAAGGAAAGGTAAGGAAAAGGACATCCAAGGAGAATAGTCAAAGAAAGGAGAAAGGGAGGCTAACTGAGCTTTATCCAGAGTGAAAAAATGTAAGGGTAATGGCAGTGTGTACAGAAAAACTAGACCGATTAAGTGGATGTTTATTAAGGTTTGCAACATGCACTTGGAAGAAAATGAAACAAATACACAAAAGAGTGAAACTTATCATATGGGAGACGCTGTTGATGCCCGGCCTTTATTTCTTTATCACTTTTCATCCTCAGGCTTTGTCAACCTTGGCACTACTGACATTTGGGGCAGGCTAAATCTTTGTTGTGGGAGGCTCTTCTATACGTTACAGGATGTATAGCCAGATCGCTAGCCTCAACCATCAGATGCCAATAGTTGCCTCCTCCTCCCAGTTAAAACAACCACAACAGTATCTCTAGAAGTTGCCTGATTGTTCCTGGTTGAGAACCACTGAGTTAGACCAGTGGTTCACATACTTGAGTGTGCATCAGAAACACCTAGGCCCTAACCCCAGAGTTTCTGTTTTACCTCTTGGGTGCTGCTTGATAATTTGTATTCCCATTAAATTTTCAGGTAATGCCAATGCTACTGGTCCAGTGACCACACTTTGAGAACCCCTGCTATAGATACCAAAAGCTTCCTGCTGCAAACACCTGTCACTCTTCCTGAAGGCTTTCTCTGGCACTCTTCCCCTTGAAGCAGGCTTAAAGTGTTAGAAAATCAGTGACCTGGGAGTAGCCAGTAGGGGGTAGTGATTAGGGAAGGGAATAGGTAAATAAATACCTCATGTCTCTTACCTCTCAGGTAAGGTTCTGCACAATCTCCCAGAGGTCTTCCCAGTGGCACACAGCAGTATTGTGTTCATTAACTAATCTCTACTGCCTCTTTCCCTTCCCTGTCTCGCTTTCCTCTTCCTCTACTGGCAGTTTCTGGCACCACCTCCCAAATGAACTACATTTCCTCAAACCCTTATATCACAGTCTTCTGGGAGAACCTAAATTAAGGCATGTGTTATAGCTATAATTTCTAGGTTTTTCTTTCTTCTTTTTGTTAAGGACTGTTAATTTTTCCTCCCTTCATATCAGAGCTTCTCAACTGGAAGCAAATGTGCTCCTGTCTGCCATAGGATATTGGCAATATCTGGAGACATTGTGGGTTGTTACAAAGGTGGATGGGAGGCGCCCCTGGCATTCAGTGGGTCAAGGCCAGAGATGGCGCTAAACAATCTGCAATGCACAGAACAGCTCCTACAAGAAAGAATTACCTGGCCCCAAATAGTAGCAGTGCTGAGGGTGAGAAACCAAATTCTAGCCCAAAAAGATGCAAGGAAAATGCATACCCAGACATATGCAGTTATCTTCTCTGGAATTATGGGTTTAGGTTCAAGTTCAGAGACTAGGATTCTAAAATTGTGGCCATTTGCCTCCCTGCAAAATAGTAAGCACCTTCATTCCAAAGTGTTTTTTCTTACCCTGTGATTGCAGTAGTCTTAGTCCACAAGATCTTTGAACTTCCTAAAAAATACTGTCCCCAAAATATGTGTTCAGCTTTCAATATATGCAGTTTTATGAGGGATTAAAAAATGCAGTTAATGTGTGAAGAGACATTTTTGAAAGTCTTGCCTTTTCTGTTTTTCTTTTATTCTTCTTCTCCCCCTTAAGGAAAATACCAGCTGCTTGTTATGCACATTAAAGTGTGTCCCAGGTCAATGTATTATACAACTGTATTTGTGCATCTGGGAAGAAAGGAAGGTGATCACCAGGTTGTTTCTATAGAAACATCAAATTAATTTTTGCCAGAAGATTAAATTGTCATTGCATAGCTGGAAATTGGTATATTTGGATAACTGCTTTCAAGTTTTCTCATCTGTTCAAATTGTTACCATTCAAAGAAGTTTCTGGCTCCATGACACAGGGCATTTTTTCTCAGTGTAATGTTTTGAAATGGTGAATGCTAATGAAAATGTTCAAATCAATTGATGCAAAAAAATTAACCTTGATAAATGTATAGTGAAAGATAACAGAAGAATAAAAAGCAGAATTATTGTATATAAACAAGTGTTTCTTTTTTAAATATAAAAATTCAAGATAAACTAACTTGTGAGCCATTGATTTGAAAAGGCGAGAAAAAACAGAAGTAGGAGAAGGAGCTGCATTTAAAAGTAGCCTCAAAATTTCTCAAAAAAATTTTTTTTAGTAAATGGATCACCTCTATTTTTGAACTTGGTGGTGTATTATTTTCAAAATTCAACTTTTAACAGTGTTGTAATAGTCAAGACGAATAATCCCCTTTACTTTTCAGAAGCTTGACATTGGTCATTAAAGTTTTAAAATTCAGATCAGTATTTCTTTTTTGTTAATATCAACAGCCTGAAATACAGCTATTAAATAATTAGCTACAGGTAAGTTTTGTTTGCAGTAATTATATGAAAAAATCTATTTATCATTGGGTTGCAGATTGAAATAGAAGTACCTCTTAAGTCACAGTATTTCATTCAGTAAACTTCTTGCTTAAAAAAATCTAGTCATAAGATAATCACTACTTTTAAAACCTTTAATTATTTGTGCTTCCATGTGGAAGACAGTGTTTCAGTTATAGCTTTTCTAGAGAATATACGTGAAGTAACATTGGGAAGGCAAGAGAGAAGAAGTTGGGTGAGAGAGATGATGATGAATGAGGGATGTGGTTTGGGACATCTAAACAGGAACCAAGATTTTAGGGACTATGATTCTGGAAATTCTTTTTAAAATACTAATTTTACTCTCTGGAACATGTTATATATTGCCTCTTTATATACAAATTAAAGTGGTTATGTATCAAATATCATGTGTGGATCATGGATAAATGACATTACGTTTTATCCTCACTTACTAATTGAAGAGAATAAATGAGAAGATTGAAAATCTGTGTAATTTAGGCAAATAGCTATTGCATACACTCATTTTGTTGTGATTTTTTTCTATTCCTTACAATAAAAAGGTTTAATATCAAGAAACAAATTTCTGGGACTTTAAGATAGAAGGAGAAATAAAAACTAACATTCCTTGTGACAAAAAAAAAATCCTAAATACTCCAATTTGGTAATCTGATTTCATTTTTTGTATTGTTTCATCTTGAATAAGATGAATAAGTGTCCCAAGCTATTTGGGCATACTTTTCTCCAACTCTACCCAAAACCAAGAAGATGATGGCCATATTCATTGCCCTAAACAAACAATCATGAAAGGTGATTGGTTTGAAAATGATCATAACTACTTGGAGGATGTATGATTAATGAATGGAACATAATGGAATTTAAATTCCCTTAAAAACACAATGAAATTTTTTAAACAATCACATTAAAAAAATGTATTTGATATGATTTCTGTGTCACTAGATGAAGTCAACTCATGGGTTTGGGGCATGGTGCTATAGAGTTTATCACTTCTTGGAGGCTACTTTGGGAATCAGCCTAGTGCTTGCTGCCTATCTAGAATAGACTAGACAAATCCAAATACTTGCCCCACTTGAAAAACTATAGTCTTCAAGTTAATGGTAGGGACTTTAATCTCTTGAAGGGAAAATCAGTTAGATTAAGGGAAATCTTTGTCTCAAAATAGCTATGTTACCTAAGGCAAATCAACCACCCGTTCAGAGAAAGAATATTGCCATGTGGAAAATGATACGCTAACCAAAAGTTAACATAAGGCTAACTTGTTAAATAAGCATGATCAGATTCTCTGCTCCTCGGTGCTTATGTCAGCCCTTGGTAAAACACCTGCAGTCAAGTATTCAACTTTAGCAGTAATACACTATATAATATTTGCTGCCAGCAGAACTAATTGGAAGTCTTCTATATCTATGAGAAAACGAGGAGATGCTGACTGTATTTAAGGAAATGGTTTGGACATTGTAGAAAAGGATGCAAGGTGCTGGTGTGTTTTGATTATCATTATCCATTGGAAGCTGCTATAAGTGGATCAGGCTCCCAGAGAGTGAGACCCAGATCCAGCCAAATGCTGCTTGACTGATCTAGTGACAACAAATTCACAATAGTGAAAGTCTCATATGGAGATATAAATGCAGTACTTGTCCATTCATGGTTAATCTCCAAATTAGATGTAGTATTGTTGCCTTTCTTATTTGTAGAACTATCATACGGCAGAAGCCATTGTTGAAATGTGTCTAGGTTAGTTGGTAAGAATTATTTTGATTATTTTTTTCCATTGAGTTTCATTGAAGAAAAGATTATGGATAAATAAGAGATTGGGGAGTATACTGGTAAGGTAGAAATTAAGGTGATTATGAAGACAATGGAGATAAATGGGATAGCTAGGATATATTCTGAATTGATCCGTTTTTTGTTTTTTGTTTTTTTTTACTTATAATAGGAGTCATTATAGGACAGCTTCTTCAATCTCTCATAGTCCACTCCAGTTGTGTTTCTATTTAAAGGGAATCCAAATATATGAGAGTAGATGAGATTATTTAACACTTGGGTAAAATGGGATCCAATTGGGTTATTTATATACAGGGGAAGAAGAAAAGTAATTTTCCCTCTACCCTTCTTAGTTCTTGGCTAAGAACCCTGTAACAAAAAGACAGAATAGCAAAAGATAAACAGTTTATTAAGGCACACAGCATACATCACATGGGAGAAACCTAAAGCGAGTAACTCAGAACGGCAACTTACAATTCCATCTTATATAGCCTCTTCACCAAGAACAATAAATTTGCAGAGAAATGACACGACAAAAGAAAGCAGTGTCTGGCTTTCAAGGGTGGCAAACTGTAGGTAAATATATGGTAGGAAACTAATGAAGTAATGTTTGGTGCAGCTTCCTTTGTTGATGTTTCTGGGTTGGTAAGAATGTCTTCTTTCTTCCTGCTACAAGAAGAGTACTCTTCATGTGGGAGTTTTATCTCCTGCTTTCAGGAAGAAGAAGGAGGGACCAGAGTGTCTTTTTGCCCCTGCTGTTTCTTAAGTGCCTTTAATTCAGAAAATCAGTATGCCAGAGTGGCCTATTGTGGAATAACATTTCTGATTTCCTTCAATATCTTACCTTCATCTACCTGAGAAAAATAATACAAATAGCCCCAGCTTTTTCAGATCTGAGTATTCAGAGAATTATAACACATTCTTGTGCTTTACCTTTATGTCTTGCACTCTACTAGTTCTAGGCTGAAATCAGAGTGAAATTTTTGACATGTCAAGCAAAATTCCTTATGCTATTGTTCAATGAGTGGAACCAGGGAACTGAGATAAAAATATAATAATTTCTTTTCACATCTAAAGCATGAGACCCATTTTCAGTGTGTAGGATAAAACCAACCCTTCTGGCCAGCAGATACCGTACAGCTTCATTTTTATTTCAGTCTTTCGGCTACAAACAAACAAACAAACAAAGAAAAAGCCAAATAAGTTATTTGATTTTGATTCTCTGCTTTGAGGGAAAGAGGGAATGAAAGTATTACAGGCAGTGTTTGGCCCTTTTTTTTCCCCCTTATGAACAAGATCCCAACATATTTCGGACTAATAAGATGAATAAGGTTGGAATAAAAAGTGGAAAGTATTTTTCAATCATACAATTTGCTTTCAAAACAAAGATAACCGTATGTGGGACACTGAGATCTTACCCTGTGCAATCAGAGGCCATAAGAAGTGAATAGATTAAAATTAATTTGAAGCGATGAGAATGTTCTTATTCCCTAGAACTGGGCCTCTGTTTTCTGCCGCTCCCCTGCAACTACCACTAAACCTGTTTGCTCTGTTGTAAAACAAAACATTCGAATCTGTGAGACAAAAATTAAAGAGAACACACACAAAAAAGCCACAAGAGTCACATCTGTTGTTGAGTGTAGTGTGGATCAAGCAATTGTTTCGATAAATCCCAAAGGATAAATAACATTATATTTGACAGGCTTTCTGGGGTCGGGGTGGGGGGGGCGGGAAGCCCTCATTGATTCATATTTTAGTATGCTAACACAGTTTTGGAAAATCCAAGGCATAAACATTTAGTGGAAGTAAAAGAAAGTTAACTGCTATTTTAATTTTAAAGAAAATTGAAAAGGTTAGTGGTAGATTTTTACGAGTACAACATGCACAATTACAGCAGGCACGACTGGCCAGAGTGGATTATATTTTACACATAATTAGTCCAGACACGTGTTGGAACCATTAAGAGGAGGGCACTTGGCTGGTTTTGCTAACACTTGCTTCTCTTCTGGCACACTCATTAAAAAAAAAAAAAAGTGTTTGCCTTTGGTTTTTCAGAGTAAAGCAGATTTTGTAATAATATTGGGTAAATAAATAGGTACCTTCCAAAGCTATATGTTATCTTAAGTAATCTAACTTGTTATTGATTTTTTTCCCCTGCAATAAGAAAGTTAATAGTTGGAATCATATGTAGTTGCTATAGTAACTCATGCAAGTGTACTTCTCTTGAAGGGGAAACATATGATTAATTTGTCTTTTAACCTCTTTTATTGTGACAACACCCATGAAATGCGCTAACAGACATCTGTTGTTCTAATAATTTTATCTTTTTTTTTAACTGAAACCCTCTAAATAATATGTTCAGATTAAAAAAAAATGTTAGTAAAATTATTTTGAACTTCAGGAAAGAGTAAGTATGTCTCCATAAAAGAACATTAAAAAAAAAAAACTTCTAAAATATTCAGTCCTTTGTATTATTTTACATTTTATGAAGTTCATTAATGTTCCACCCAAACAAATTTTAAATTTATGAGTCTTTTATCACTTCACATAATGCTTTTAAAGTAAAAATAACATTCAACTTAAGGTGGCAAATGTGCCATTGCTTCAGAATATATTAACATATTTTATTTTAATATCATGTATTATTTGGCCTAAATTTGCATGTGCATGTATCTCTATTTCTATTTAAATATACAGATTTCTCTCACAAATACTGCTTCCTATAGTTTTCATAAAGTAATGTTAAGTAGTTCTCTACTGTTTTTGATAATCTGATATTAATTTCTGTTTTTAACCCAAGTTGCAAGTCTGAATGGCTATAGGAGCCAGCCGGGCAACGAAAGTGAATGAAATGGCCAAGGTGGAGGACCATAAGGCAGAGGGGGGACTGGAGGTCAGACGCCCAGTAGAAAGGTAGCAGCTCCTTCTCAAGCCTTGGTGAGTATTGACATATGGAATGTACACCAGGGTTTTTCCAATTTTTCAAGAAAAAACAGAATTCTGAGTGCTGATGTGAAACCTGTTTGCAAATAAATCTTGGAAAGTAAAGCAATTTGATTTTTGAAAAATGTACCATGAAGGGTCAAACCATCTGCAGTTTTCGTCTGGATCACCAGCTGTCATTCTGCATATCCTGCCTACCTCAAGGGGCAGCTTCAACCTTCAGGACACAAAATCATGAGCTGTAGATGTCTTTGATCCACTGGAAAGTACCAGAATTTATAGTCTTCTTTAATAGATGCAGAGAGCAATATTTGACTGATTGACTGAAATTCACATCAGAAATTAGCAGCAGTCTTAAAAGAATGGATTCCCTCCTGCCGTTTTGTTTTATTTTATCTTTTTATTTGACAGATAGCAAGAGCACACGTGAGTGAGGGAGGGGTAGAGAGAGAGGGAGAGAGAAAATCTTAAGCAAGTTCCACACTCAGTGCAGAGCCCAACATGGAGCTTGAACTCACAACCCTTGAAATCAAGACCTGAGCCAAAATCAAGAGTCAGATACTTAACTGACTGAGCCACGCAGGCACCCCTCACTCTTGATATTTTAAAGTGAGTAATGATCTTGGATCTAATGATTAAAATTCTATATTGAGATGAATAGAGGCCCCCATGGGGAAGAAACATTTGGGAGCAATAGAATGGTTTGGGTTTGGACTATTGAGGCAGATGATTGAATTATGCACAGGTACTTTGTTAGGTGAGGCTGGGGTGAGAGGGCAGAGTGTGGCTGTCAGGGAGGAAGGAGAAAAGGTGGAGATGTTACTGGAGGGGTAATGGCTGGAGGGAGTTGATTGAGGAAGATAAGTTTGCTATTATGGGTCCAGGGGAGCTTCCTCCCGGTCTTCTAATAACACTTCCAATAATATACAGATTGTATTTCACCATTTTAAGAAGTGGGTCTGTGTTGGCACTGTTTATTTAATGTTCTTTTTGCTTGCTACTAGAACATCCTGAAATTTTTCTCATGGTATAACCAGACAAGCTGGGAATGCCAACTGTGTTCACCGTTACCTTGGGTTCTATCTTGTGCTATTTTATCAGACACTACCCAGAAAGCAGTAGTTGTGAAATGAGAACTTACGGAGATGCAAGGGTAGAGATTTATTGCAGCAGTTGGATATATGGAGGAGGAAGGAAAGAAGGGAAATTGGACGGAGAGGGTGGAGGGAGAACTACCACATGGCAAATTGGTGAGTCACTGTGCTAGCCCTGGCTGGAGTTACATCTACCACTACTCTTTTTTTGTTTGTTTGTTTTTGCCTTCCATCTCATATGATTTTCTTAAACCATGTTCCTTTGAACCTAATACTTCAGTTCATAATAGAATCATTAAATAAGATCTGTGGGATTCCAACCTGTGACAGTGGCTGTCCATCCCCCCCCCTCCCCCGGCTTTGTTCTAATAGTGAGTCCGTGCATTCTATGCAGACCTCTGACAGCAACAGAGAATGTGGCTGGTGGTAGCCTGGGATGAGGTCAAAGATATATTAAAGCAGCCTCTTGGGAGAAACAGTGGTATCTCAGGAAGCATAACAAATGTGGACTTTGTAGTCATGGATTTGACTTTAAGCTCTGCCATTTTTTGTTTTTGTTTCTGTTTTTCCAACTTGGTGACCCAGGGCAAGTCACTTAACTGCCCTGTGCTTGCAGAAGAGGAAAATTTTCTTTGACTTTCTTAAGATCCCTGGCAGGACCTAAAGTTAAACTGAGAAAGACAGATGAACAGGAGAAAAGCATACACATTTTATTATTTTTTTATATGTACATGGGAGCCTTCACAAGAGCATGAAGCTGCAAAAGAGTAGCCAGAGCTGGAAGCTCTCATACATTTTAGACCAAGAACCCCTTCAACTTAAAATCTTCAGTATGTCACAGTTCCAGTTTTGTGGCTGGTATATCCTGAACCCCATTGTGCTCTTTCACAGTAACTATGTTTCTCAGGATGTACAGGTGGCAAGGCTTTTATGATTGTTTTGGAAACATTATCTTTTTCTTCTTTCATAAAAATAAAACCATGTCTATATGAAGAAAAGAGAAGTTTGTTACCAAACCTGAGCTATCATGAGGATGACTGCAAATACATTTCAACAGTTTTTCAGGAATTGTTACTTCAAAATATAAAAATGTTAGAGAAAAAATAATTCACAGTAGCAAGTCATAGTTTGAAATAAATAAGTTTCCACTTATTTATTAATAGATTAAATACTATGTCAGACAGTAACTATGGAAGTGATTTGATGAAGTGAAACAGCTTCTAAGATAGTTAACATTCATAAACAAACTTTACTGTGTATGCATCATATGTATACTATATATACCCAAAGTCTCATGTTTACTTTTTACATAAAACATAACTCTAAAGAAAACCATTTAACTTTGAAACAGTTTCAGAAGTATAAAATGTAAGCAAAGAAATTGCGAAAATACTAGGTATAGTTCCCATATACCTTTCACACAGCTTCCCCAAATGTTGTCTCACAAAAAATTAGTGTAATTTATTAAAATCAGAAAATTAATATTGATGCAATATTATTAACTAATTTGCAGAGCTTATCCAGATGTCTCCATTTGTTCCTTAATGTATTCGTTGTGCCCATGAACACAATCAAGGATCTCATACAACTAGAGGTTTCATGTCTCCTAGTCACCTCCGAGAAGGGAGAGTTCCTCAGTCTGTCTTTGTGTTACTTGGTCTTTTAAGAGTACTTGCCAGTTATTTTGTACAATGTCCCTCACTTTGGCTTGTCTGAGGATTTGTTGTGATTTGATTGAGGTGTCACTGGCAATAATACCACAGAAGGTAATGTGATATCCTTCTTAACTACATCTGGAAAAGCATGAAGTTGACATGCCTCTTTACTGGTGATTTAAACTTTGGTCTGTTGCTAAGGTAGCTTTTGTTTCTAACAACCTAAAATAAATGATGGAATTATCAGTGTTTTTTTTTTTAATGTTTATTCATTTTTGAGAGGGAGGCACAGAGAAAGAGGGAGACACGGAATCCAAAACAGGTTCCAGGCTTTGCACTGTCAGTACAAAGCCCGATGCGGGGCTTGAACCCACAAACCATGAGATCATGACCTGAGCTGAAGATGGATGCTTAACCAACTGAGCCACCCAGGCATCCCAAAATTGTCATTGTTTTCAATCTTGTTTTAAAATTTTTTGGAGCAGTAGATATGTTTCCTAATTAAATGTTATCTTAAAGTGAACCAATTTAAAAATATAATAATTAGCCCTCACTAGATCCCAGATTTCCATTATACTAGATTTTAGATAATAAAGTACCATGTATAAATTTTATATCTTTATTAAAAGCTAATAACGGTATATAATAAAAATAGTAATGCTTGGCATAGTTTGACACTTTTGTTGATAGTGTTCATAGAAATGGAAAACAATGTTAGCTACATTATGGAAGAATCCAAATTTTATTTGTAAGTCTCAATGGGGAGTTAGCAACAGAATATAGTAACAAGGGACGCATATTTGCTGGGAAAGTTTTGTTGCTGCTTATTAAAATGTTTTCTGAACCAGAATATTTATATCATTGCTGAAATGTGACTTCTGACTACCACGTTTTTAGATGTGTTGTAACACATCTATAGTTAAATGACATTTTCTTCCATCTTCTTTGATTCTACTAGCATCTCTGATGATTTTCTGCAAAATCATAAAGTTAGTTCTCAGAAATTTTTCTGGGACATTGATAGAGTGTCCGCAGAAAGTGTCCTATGGTTTTAATTTGCAACAGTCTCATAAACTTGTTAGGACTATGTCAAATTCCCTGAGGGGACCGTATCTCCTCATCCTGCGGTTGGACAGATGGTACTTATTATATCTAGTGAGAAAGAGAGGAAAACAAAAGTTTATCTTAAAAAAGGGAAAAAGCCTTCACAGCCCATTTTAATACTTGGTCATTTAAGATAAGATACGAAATTAAATGGAAAACACTTGGTTACAACTACTGAATTCCCATGTTGGCACAGCCTTTTCTGTATCTTTCATGATAATTACTTACAAAGAATGGAGTCATGATGTGGAAGTCCAACAGATGAAAGGGAACTGAGGTTGTATTTTTTTTAACATAGCTCCCCAATGACCTGTGAAGCAGTGATACTCTAGCATGTAAGCTTGGTTTGAGACTTTTTACAAAGTCTTCAGTTTACAAAGACATTTCATCTACCCTCATCATGAATATCATCGCAGTATTCCTTAGGACATCAAACAGAGGGAGGTATCCTTATTGATATATTACAGAGCAGGGAACTAAATTTATGAGTGAAAAGGTGATCAGTTGAAGATTACAAAATTACATAACAGGCATATTGAGACTTGACCCCAGTCCTTTAACACAAAATTCTGCCATCTTTCCATTATATTATCTTCCCTTTTGTGAATTTCATTGCCTAGTTACAACCTAGAGCTCTGAAGATTAATTTGAGTTTTAGATTTTTTCAAATGCGGTTGATAAATAGAAATTGATTAGGATATGTCAGATTATAACTGGGTCTTCGTGTGCTTCATACATTTACATTTGCTTTTCATATCTCTTGTCTGAGACATAGGGCTATATGATCAATCACCTATTGGACATCTTGTATATCTCCAAAGCATCTCAAAGTTAGCATGCCCCAAATCTATCAATCCCAGTTCAAATCTCACCAAATCCCAGTCTCTCCTAGTTCTTCCTAAGTGAATAGTGCCACCATTCAGTCTGGTAGGAATATCAGAAACAGAGGGCAGTCAATGACACCTCCCTCTTCCTCAATCCCCCCCACCCATATCCAACACAATGTAAAAATGTTGATAATCCTAACTCCTAAATATTTTTTCAAGCAGATGATCTTTGCATATCTCCATTTCTATCACCCTAACTCAAATAATCATCATTGCTGCCTGGACTCCTGTCGTGGCTTTCTAGTTGAGTCAGAGAGAGGCAGAGAGAGAGGGAGACACAGAATCTGAAGCAGGCTCCAGGCTCTGAGATGTCAGCACAGAGCCCGACACGGGTCTGAAACTAATGAATTGTGAGATCATGACCTGAGCTGAAGTTGGACGTTTAACTGACTGAGCCACCCAGGTGCTGCAAAGATCAAATTCTTAACGTGGCTTGTAAAATGCTGAATTGTTTAGTACCTGCCTAATTTTCTAACATCATCTCATACCAATCTAAAACAAAGCAACAATTCCCAGGCCTTCTCTCCACCATAGTTGTCTCCCTTCAGCCTCCCTGGCTTTCTTCTTTTCCTTCAACAATCCAGTCTCCATTCTACCTCAGAGTTTTCATAAAACCTGCTCCTCTTCTTGGTGCCTCCTCCTTTGCCACCACTTACCTGACTTCTTACCTGTTTAATGTCTTTTCTTTCCTAGGATTCCCACCGTAATTGTTCCTCCTTCAGAGAAGTCTTCTCTGACCTTGCAGACGTGCTCAAATTCTCCCTCGAATAGGACTGTGCACTTCTATTTTGTAACACTACTTCCAGTTATAGTTTTCATTCATCTGTGGGAGTCTTTATTTAATGTCTGTTTCCACCTCTCAAGTGTAATTTCCATCAAGAATGAAAGGTTTCTTGTACTTAGCTCACCTTTGTTCCACCTCCCCACCTGCCATAGCACCTAAGTTAGCACCTATCACATTTAATGAAAGTGTTGGTATATAAATAGCCTTTTCTGTGGACTTTTTTCATTGACCCAGAATAATCTAGACACCAGTGCACCAGCAAGGAGGGTACCTGTTTTTGGGCCAGGCTTGGAAGAAGGTTTATATACAGTAGTAGGTATCCAACATTAGAGAGAGTGTGAGGTATAACCTATTAGGAAGCAAAAATCAAAAGCCAGAAGAATACTAAGTAGATCTTAATGAATGAAAGTAAAGGGAAGTTATAACCTGGATTATGAATCTCACATCCAGAAAGTCTGGTAATTAGATTTTTAAAAATTTATTTTATTTTATTTTTTTTAACGTTTTATTTATTTTTGAGACAGAGAGAGACAGAGCATGAACAGGGGAGGGGCAGAGAGAGAGGGAGACACAGAATCGGAAGCAGGCTCCAGGCTCTGAGCCATCAGCCCAGAGCCTGACATGGGTCTTGAACTCACGGACCGTGAGATCATGACCTGAGCTGAAGTCAGACGCCCAACCGACTGAGCCACCCAGGTGCCCCTAGATTTTGAAGCCTACTGTCACTGGGCTTGGTCAACTACCTTAGTTTTCCTTTTTTTTTTTTTAATTTTTTTTTTTTTTGGTAATAGCTCTACAGTTTTTGTGTGAAGAACTACATTTTCTATATTGAAGGCTCTCTTAGAAGAGTAATGGACACTAATATGGGCTCTTAATCTAAATCCAAATTGTCTTTTCTGCATTTTTAATCCTCAGTGGGGTGGCCCGAATACAAACATATCTAGAATTAATTGATTCCTCAGATGATTCCCTGAAGTCATTCATCTTAACTTCTACTAGTCTACACTCTGGAGTTGCCTTGGATCCTATAATTTCTGAGACAAACTATTCAAGTTTCCCTTGGTTCTCCTAAGTTTCCAATAAATTATTTTATCTATCTATTTTCTTTTTATGTTTTTATACCTACATATTTTTTTAATATTTGAAAGAGTGTGCATGTGAGTGTAGGAGAAGGGCAGAGGGAGAGAGAGAGAGAGAGAGAGAGAGAGAGAGAGAGAGAATCTTAAGCAGGCACCATTCTTAGCACAGAGCCCATCACAGGGCTTGAACTCACCACTCTGGAATCATGACCTGAGCCCAAATCAGGACGTGAATGCTCAACTGACTGAGCCACTCAGGTGCCCTCTCTGTCTCTCTCTCTCTGTCTTCTATCTATCTATCTATCTATCCATCTATCTCTATCCATGCATCCATCTATCCATCCATCTAATCTGTCCATCTGGTTTAAGACAGCCAATGCTAGTTTCTGTTGCTTGTAGTAATATGCATGCTAAAGTCACTGTAGGATCAGTCTGTGATTGAATAAATGCAGGAAATTACATGTCTGTTTTGGATTAACATTACCATTTTTAAAAACTGAAGATGATAAACTTAAATGAAAAATATATATTATAGATTAAATATTAGCTCCAAGTGAGAGACATAATATATAAGATATATATTTTGTGGGAGATAATTTTCTTTCATAAAAAACAACAACAATAACAAACATCGGGGCATCTGGGTGGCTTGGTGGGTTAGGTGTTCAACTTCGGCTCAGGTCATGAACTCACTGGTAGTGAGTTCGAGCCGCACATTGAGCTCTGTGCTGACAGCTTAGAGCATGGATCCTGCTTCAGATTCTGTGTCTGTCTCTCTCTCCACCTCCCCTGCTCATGCTCTTTCTCTTTCTCTCTCAAAAATAAGTAAACATTAAAAAAAATTTAAAAACTGTAATAAACTAAATTCAAATCTATCTTCCAAATGGATACATTTTATGCTTATATATATTGTAAATGAAATCATGATGGACCATCTATTTAAGACTGTTGGCAAAACTGCTTTGACGGCTCAGAGGAATGAGAGACGTTTAGCAGAGAAAAGTCAGGCTCGTTCTGTGACACAGGAACAAGGGAGAGTGTGGGGGATCACCTCAAGCTCAGATAGAGCCCCTGACCATGTGGAAAATTGAATCTTTTTTTTGTTTTAAAATCTCTTTCAAGTAAAGGATGAAACTTCCAAAGAATTCCATTTACTTATCAATCATCTGTGGGGAGGTTTTAAAAGTCATCTGTGTACTCACTTATTTTATTTTATTCTGTGTTCTAGATGTCATTCTCATATTGGAAGGTCTCCCATAGATGAAAGAGAGTCTAGAGAACAAAGTGATGCCCCAGTCCTAGCAGGTGATCCGTATTAATAGACATTCGAAAAGAAGAGCACAGGGGCGCCTGGGTGGCGCCGTCGGTTGAGTGTCCGACTTCAGCCAGGTCACCATCTCGCGGTCCGGGAGTTCGAGCCCCACGTCAGGCTCTGGGCTGATGGCTCGGAGCCTGGAGCCTGTTTCCAATTCTGTGTCTCCCTCTCTCTCTGCCCCTCCCCCGTTCATGCTCTGTCTCTCTCTGTCCCAAAAATAAATAAAAAACGTTGAAAAAAAAAATTAAAAAAAAAAAAAAGAAAGAAAAGAAGAGCACAACAGAAATTGCTAGTTTAAGTGAATGATACCCTGTATTAAACATAAGGATTTCCAATGACTTCTGTGTGAATTCAGTAAACCTCCATTAATATACACCTGAAAAAGTCTAAGTTGTTAACCTGACAGAACAAATATTCTCAGAATTTCTACCTCTCCAAAGTTTTCTACAATGAAAATTCTGATTGTTAATTATTTGCCAAAAGTTGGTTGGGAGGTGACAGAGTTAGCATAGTTTTTCTTTCTTTCATTCATTATTTTGAAAGTTGATCTCATTTCGTGTGTTTATTTAACTAGCAGTGTTTGAGAACTCACTGTGTGCTTGGTATTGTGCTAGACATTGCAGTTACAGAGATTACTATGATGGAATCTTTGTCCTCATGCTACTCAAAGTTTAATTTGTTACCAAAAATAGTATAGACATGATGTTTCTAATATGATGCTTTTGGCTACAAGAAACAAAAGCACAGTAAAAATTAGAAAATCTAGCAGCTCAACAGTATAGAGGAGTGCTTTGGGGTATTTGTTTTTGTTTTTTTCTTATCTTTTCTTTCAGCCATACTTAATGAGCTGTCTTTTTTCATTGGCTTTACATTCATAGCATCAAGATGGCTGCAGCTCCGAGCATAACCTCCTCACACAATAGCATCTAACAGCCAGAACGCAGAGGGAGAACCGCAGGCATAACTGTCTCAAGTTCTTTTTTTTTTTAACCCTTCATTTTTCAGTGTATCCTGAATGGAACTGTGTATCCTGTGACCGTTTGTATATTCATAATTAACAAGAGCAAAAGAAATTTTAAATGTTGATAGAGTCAATTTTTTAATGTTTATTTTTGAGAGACAGAGTGTAAACGGGGAAGGGACAGAGAGAGAGGGAGACACAGAATCTGAAGCAGGATCCAGGCTCTGAGCTGTCAGCACAGAACCCAGTAAAGGGCTTGAACTCACAAACTGCAAGATCATGACCTGAGCGAAGTTGGACGCTTGACCAACTGAGCCATCCAGGTGCCCCGCTAGAGTCAAAATTTCAACAGGCAATATTCACCTAGTAAATTTGGTGTGCTGTTGGTGTCGAGGAGCGACTCAACATCAGTTGAGGCACATGACTACCCGATTTTTGCACAAATATTAATAAAGAAGGGTGAGTTATACTAGGGGGTTGCGGCAAGATGGCGGCTTAGGAGGACGCTGGGCTCACCGCACGTCCTGCTGATCACTTAGATTCCATCTACACCTGCCTAAATAACCCAGAAAACCGCCAGAGGATTAGCAGAACGGAGTCGCCGGAGCCAAACGCAGACGAGAGGCCCACGGAAGAGGGTAGGAAGGGCGGCGAGGCGGTGCGTGCTCCACGGACTGGCGGGAGGGAGCCGGGGCGGAGGGGCGGCTCGCCGGGCCAAGCAGAGCCCCCGAGTCAGGCTTGCAAAAGCGGAGGGGCCTGACGGACTGTGTTCCCACAACAAGCGCGACTTAGCGTCTGGGAGGTCATAAGTTAACAGCTCTGCTCGGAAAGCGGAAAGGCTGGAGGACAAAGGGAGGGAGAGCTGCTGAGCCCCCTGACAACAGAGCTCAGTTTGGTGGGGAACAAAGGCGCTCGCCAGCGCCATCTCCCCCGCCCATCCCCCAGCCGAAATCCCAAAGGGAACCGGTTCCTGCCGGGGAACTTGCTAGCTCCGCGCAAACACCCAACTCTGCGCTTCTGCGGAGCCAAACCTCTGGCAGCGGATCTGACTCCCTCCCGCTGCCACAGGGCCCCTCCTGAAGTGGATCACCTAAGGAGAAGCGATCTAAGCCTGCCCCTCCTGCCCCCGAGCACCTTGCCTACCCACCCCAGCTAATACGCCAGATCCCCAGCGTCACAAGCCTGACAGGGTGCAAGTAGCCCAGACGAGCCACGCCACCCCACAGTGAGTCCCGCCCCTAGGAGAGGGGAAGAGAAGGCACACACCAGTCTGACTGTGGCCCCAGCGGTGGGCTGGGGGCAGACATCAGGTCGGACTGCGGCCCCGCCCACCAACTCTGGTTATACACCACAGCACAGGGGAAGTGCCCTGCAGGTCCTCACCACACCAGGGACTATCCAAAATGACCAAGCGGAAGAATTCCCCTCAGAAGAATCTCCAGGAAATAACAACAGCTAATGAGCTGATCAAAAAGGACTTAAATAACATAACAGAAAGTGAATTTAGAATAATAGTCATAAAATTAATCGCTGGGCTTGAAAACAGTATACAGGACAGCAGAGAATCTCTTGCTACAGAGATCAAGGGACTAAGGAACAGTCACGAGGAGCTGAAAAACGCTTTAAACGAAATGCATAACAAAATGGAAACCACCACAGCTCGGCTTGAAGAGGCAGAGGAGAGAATAGGTGAACTAGAAGATAAAGTTATGGAAAAAGAGGAAGCTGAGAAAAAGAGAGATAAAAAAATCCAGGAGTATGAGGGGAAAATTAGAGAACTAAGTGATACACTAAAAAGAAATAATATACGCATAATTGGTATCCCAGAGGAGGAAGAGAGAGGGAAAGGTGCTGAAGGGGTACTTGAAGAAATAATAGCTGAGAACTTCCCTGAACTGGGGAAGGAAAAAGGCATTGAAATCCAAGAGGCACAGAGAACTCCCTTCAGACGTAACTTGAATCGATCTTCTGCACAACATATCATAGTGAAACTGGCAAAATACAAGGATAAAGAGAAAATTCTGAAAGCAGCAAGGGGTAAACGTGCCCTCACATATAAAGGGAGACCTATAAGACTTGTGACTGATCTCTCTTTTGAAACTTGGCAGGCCAGAAAGAATTGGCACGAGATTTTCAGGGTGCTAGACAGAAAAAATATGCAGCCGAGAATCCTTTATCCAGCAAGTCTGTCATTTAGAATAGAAGGAGAGATAAAGGTCTTCCCAAACAAACAAAAACTGAAGGAATTTGTCACCACTAAACCAGCCCTACAAGAGATCCTAAGGGGGACCCTGTGAGACAAAGTCCCAGAGACATCACTATAAGCATAAAACATAGAGACATCACAATGACTCTAAACCCGTATCTTTCTATAATAACACTGAATGTAAATGGATTAAATGCGCCAACCAAAAAACATAGGGTATCAGAATGGATAAAAAAACAAGACCCATCTATTTGCTGTCTACAAGAGACTCATTTTAGACCTGAGGACACCTTTAGATTGAGAGTGAGGGGATGGAGAACTATTTATCATGCGACTGGAAGCCAAAAGAAAGCTGGAGTAGCCATACTTATATCAGACAAACTAGACTTTAAATTAAAGGCTGTAACAAGAGATGAAGAAGGACATTATATAATAGTTACAGGGTCTATCCATCAGGAAGAGCTAACAATTATAAATATCTATGCGCCGAATACCGGAGCCCCCAAATATATAAAACAATTACTCATAAACATAAGCAACCTTATAGATAAGAATGTGATAATTGCAGGGGACTTTAATACACCACTTACAGAAATGGATAGATCATCTAGACACACGGTCAATAAAGAAACAAGGGCCCTGAATGAGACATTGGATCAGATGGACTTGACAGATATATTTAGAACTCTGCATCCCAAAGCAACAGAATATACTTTCTTCTCGAGTGCACATGGAACATTCTCCAAGATAGATCATATACTGGGTCACAAAACAGCCCTTCATAAGTTTACAAGAATTGAAATTATACCATGCTTACTTTCAGACCACAATGCTATGAAGCTTGAAATCAACCACAGAAAAAAGTCTGGAAAACCTCCAAAAGCATGGAGGTTAAAGAACACCCTACTAACGAATGAGTGGGTCAACCAGGCAATTAGAGAAGAAATTAAAAAATATATGGAAACAAACGAAAATGAAAATACAACAATCCAAACGCTTTGGGATGCAGCAAAGGCAGTCCTGAGAGGAAAATACATTGCAATCCAGGCCTATCTCAAGAAACAAGAAAAATCCCAAATACAAAATCTAACAGCACACCTAAAGGAACTAGAAGCAGAACAGCAAAGGCAGCCTAAGCCCAGCAGAAGAAGAGAAATAATAAAGATCAGAGCAGAAATAAACAATATAGAAACTAAAAAAACTGTAGAGCAGATCAACGAAACCAAGAGTTGGTTTTTTGAAAAAATAAACAAAATTGACAAGCCTCTAGCCAGGCTTCTCAAAAAGAAAAGGGAGATGACCCAAATAGATAAAATCATGAATGAAAATGGAATTATTACAACCAATCCCTCAGAGATACAAACAATTATCAGGGAATACTATGAAAAATTATATGCCAACAAATTGGACAACCTGGAAGAAATGGACAAATTCCTGAACACGCTCACACTTCCAAAACTCAATCAGGAGGAAATAGAAAGCTTGAAGAGACCCATAACCAGCGAAGAAATTGAATCGGTTATCAAAAATCTCCCAACAAATAAGAGTCCAGGACCAGATGGCTTCCCTGGGGAGTTCTACCAGACGTTTAAAGCAGAGATGATACCTATCCTTCTCAAGCTATTCCAAGAAATAGAAAGGGAAGGAAAACTTCCAGACTCATTCTATGAAGCCAGTATTACTTTGATTCCTAAACCAGACAGAGACCCAGTAAAAAAAGAGAACTACAGGCCAATATCCCTGATGAATATGGATGCAAAAATTCTCAATAAGATACTAGCAAATCGAATTCAACGGCATATAAAAAGAATTATTCACCATGATCAAGTGGGATTCATTCCTGGGATGCAGGGCTGGTTCAACATTCGCAAATCAATCAACGTGATACATCACATTAACAAAAAAAAAGAGAAGAACCATATGATCCTGTCAATCGATGCAGAAAAGGCCTTCGACAAAATCCAGCACCCTTTCTTAATAAAAACCCTTGAGAAAGTCGGGATAGAAGGAACATACCTAAAGATCATAAAAGCCATTTATGAAAAGCCCACAGCTAACATCATCCTCAATGGGGAAAAACTGAGAGCTTTTTCCCTGAGATCAGGAACACGACAAGGATGCCCACTCTCACCACTGCTGTTTAACATAGTGCTGGAAGTTCTAGCATCAGCAATCAGACAACAAAAGGAAATCAAAGGCATCAAAATTGGCAAAGATGAAGTCAAGCTTTCGCTTTTTGCAGATGACATGATATTATACATGGAAAATCCGATAGACTCCACCAAAAGTCTGCTAGAACTGATACATGAATTCAGCAAAGTTGCAGGATACAAAATCAATGTACAGAAATCAGTTGCATTCTTATACACTAACAATGAAGCAACAGAAAGACAAATAAAGAAACTGATCCCATTCACAATTGCACCAAGAAGCATAAAATACCTAGGAATAAATCTAACCAAAGATGTAAAGGATCTGTATGCTGAAAACTATAGAAAGCTTATGAAGGAAATTGAAGAAGACTTAAAGAAATGGAAAGACATTCCCTGCTCATGGATTGGAAAAATAAATATTGTCAAAATGTCAATACTACCCAAAGCTATCTACACATTCAATGCAATCCAAATCAAAATTGCACCAGCATTCTTCTCGAAGCTAGAACAAGCAATCCTAAAATTCATATGGAACCACAAAAGGCCCCGAATAGCCAAAGGAATTTTGAAGAAGAAGACCAAAGCAGGAGGCATCACAATGCCAGACTTTAGCCTCTACTACAAAGCTGTCATCATCAAGACAGCATGGTATTGGCACCAAAACAGACACATACACCAATGGAATAGAATAGAAACCCCAGAACTAGACCCACAAACGTATGGCCAACTCATCTTTGACAAAGCAGGAAAGAACATCCAGTGGAAAAAAGACAGCCTCTTTAACAAATGGTGCTGGGAGAACTGGACAGCAACATGCAGAAGGTTGAAACTAGACCACTTTCTCATACCATTCACAAAAATAAACTCAAAATGGATAAAGGACCTAAATGTGAGACAGGAAACCATCAAAACCTTAGAGGAGAAAGCAGGAAAAGACCTCTCTGACCTCAGCCGTAGCAATCTCTTACTGGACACATCCCCAAAGGCAAGGGAATTAAAAGCAAAAGTGAATTACTGGGACCTTATGAAGATAAAAAGCTTCTGCACAGCAAAGGAAACAACCAACAAAACTAAAAGGCAACCAACGGAATGGGAAAAGATATTTGCAAACGACATATCGGACAAAGGGCTAGTATCCAAAATCTATAAAGAGCTCACCAAACTCCACACCCAAAAAACAAATAACCCAGTGAAGAAATGGGCAGAAAACATGAATAGACACTTCTCTAAAGAAGACATCAGGATGGCCAACAGGCACATGAAAAGATGTTCAGCGTCGCTCCTTATCAGGGAAATACAAATCAAAACCACACTCAGGTATCACCTCACACCAGTCAGAGTGGCCAAAATGAACAAATCAGGAGACTATAGATGCTGGAGAGGATGTGGAGAAACGGGAACCCTCTTGCACTGTTGGTGGGAATGCAAATTGGTGCAGCCACTATGGAAAGCAGTGTGGAGGTTCCTCAGAAAATTAAAAATAGACCTACCCTATGACCCAGCAATAGCACTGCTAGGAATTTATCCAAGGGATACAGGAGCACTGATGCATAGGGCCACTTGTACCCCAATGTTCATAGCAGCACTCTCAACAATAGCCAAATTATGGAAAGAGCCTAAATGTCCATCAATTGATGAATGGATAAAGAAATTGTGGTTTATATACACAATGGAATATTACGTGGCAATGAGAAAAAATGAAATATGGCCTTTTGTAGCAACGTGGATGGAACTGGAGAGTGTGATGCTAAGTGAAATAAGCCATACAGAGAAAGACAGATACCATATGGTTTCACTCTTATGTGGATCCTGAGAAACTTAATAGAAACCCATGGCGGAGGGGAAGGAAAAAAAAGAAAAGAAAAGAAAGAGGTTAGAGTGGGAGAGAGAGCCAAAGCATAAGAGACTGTTAAAAACTGAGAACAAACTGAGGGTTGATGGGGGGTGGGAGGGAGGAAAGGGTGGGTGATGGGTATTGAGGAGGGCACCTTTTAGGATGAGCATTGGGTGTTGTATGGAAACCAATTTGTCAATAAATTTCATTAAAAAAAAATAAAATAAAATAAAATAAAAAAAATAAAGAAGGGTATGGAATGAGTTTGTGTGGTCAACCAGAAGTGTTCTATATGTACGTAATTGTAATTCAAGATGATTGATGCTTTATAGACGTACGTACAACATCCCCTGAAATTTTGCAGAACAATCTGAGGATGCAGAACCTTTAAAAATTTTTATTTATTGGGGCCCCTGGGTGGCGCAGTCGGTTAAGCGTCCGACTTCAGCCAGGTCACCATCTCACGGTCCGGGAGTTCGAGCCCCGCGTCAGGCTCTGGGCTGATGGCTCAGAACCTGGAGCCAGTTTCCGATTCTGTGTCTCCCTCTCTCTGCCCCTCCCCCGTTCATGCTCTGTCTCTCTCTGTCCCAAAAATAAATAAACGTTGAAAAAAAAATTAAAAAAATTATTTATTTATTTAATTATTTATTTAAAGGAATTCACAGAAGGATGAACAATCTAAACTCCTAGCCAGTTTTTATCAAAATATCATTCTGTTATTAGCAAAAATTTCAATTCTAGTGGAGTGCAAAGAACTTTAGAACAAGGAAAAAAAAGCATTTATTTCTCTGCTCTATTTCTAAGACTGTATCTATGGTTAATGTCACGTAACCATGTCTAAAATGTAGATAAAATTTCTTACCTCATGAGTGGATTATATAGCTTAAGTAAGATAGCTGTATAAATACTTTGTGAACTTTTGGTTCCCATGAAAATAAGGCATTTATTAACGTGTGTGTATCCCATCTATCTCTCTGTCTATGTATCCATCTTTTCTCTCCCCAGCATATTCAGTCCATGTTTAGGTAATGCCACACCTGAATACCCTCTTGTTAGTTAGATGTTGTGTGATGAACTCACGGAGCCACCTGCAGCCAATTCCATCATAATATTCAGAAAATCAAAACTGTTAATAGGGAGTAACATCAAACTGACTTTTCAGCCAGCGAGAACCACTGCATCTAAATGGTATATTAGCAGCTCCACCTTCCAGAGATGGGAATGTGAATCTGTGGCATTATGCCACCTTTAAAGAAAATAAGAAAGCACTCTCCATGTAATTATACACTTGTCTTTGCCTTGCCTTGTGTGTTCTTGAAGTTTGGAAAAAAAATTTTTTCCCAACAGGAACTAATTTCAATGCTCTGACAACAAATATTGGTCAAAGAAAAACTTATGAAGAGACCCCAAGGCCCTGTGTTGGGCTTTGAATCATCCAAGTCCTTATAATATATTTTATTTACATTTCTCCTTTCTCTAAGGAGCCAGAGTTAGTATTCCTCCAATGAATCTGATAGGTATTGTCAAAGTGACTAGGAATTTACACATGTGAATTGATGTGTACAATAATTGTGCAAAACAGTATGACAAATTCATGCACAGCCTATTAAGTTTCAATTCTAATTCTTATTTGAAAATAACTTTTTAAAAATCTTAGGCACAACAGCGTTTCTTGGGGGTGTTTAGAAGCTGCTAAGGTAAAAGAGAGGAACTTCAATTCATTGGCTCGTATTTAAAAACAGAAACAACAAAACAAGTTGCATTGGCTTCATGCATGGTTGTGTACAGACACATAAGTAACATTATCAGAGATATTTCTGTTTCCTTCTCTGCACCCAGCTTCTCAGTGCACTGGCTTCACTTGTAGGCAGCTTAGATCCGTGTGATAATCTCCGGTTATACATCTTCCTAGCTTTAGTGACAGAAAATCTCCTCCATTCATAGTTCAACAAATGTCCCAGATGGAGACTCACTGGCAGTGAATGGCCAGAGCCGAGTCACAAGCTCACCTGTAGAGCTTGGCATGGCTTCAAACCCAGGCTCATCACAGGAGCTAAATAGAAGTGGAGGATGAGTGGGTCCTCAAGGAAATGGAGATTCTGTTACAAAAGTAGGTGAATTGATGTCAGAAGACCCATAAACAGATTTGCACCTGTGTACCCAGCATCGCTTGTCTATCAGTACCCATTGGTCCAACCACTCTGGTGGTGGCCAGGTCCTTGCAAGCTTCAGCAAGCTTTGTGAAGAGGCAACCTAAGACATCGTCAACTCAGACCTTTATTTCATGCTCTTGATTCCTGCTTTGAGCCTGTTCTGCCTCTATGGTATAGGTCACTCCCCAGAAGCTTCACAGCACTCAGGCATGTGGAACCTGCAGATGCAAAAAAGCTGACCATCCATGGGTCACCCTTGACCACTGAGGGACAGGAGCTAATGGCTAAATGCCTCTGCTTTTTTCCCCCTTCCCCAGGGCTATGCACAACTGAATATTAGTCACCCTTGGTTTTGGATTCTTGTATTGGCCTCCCCTCCTGTCTCCCATTCCTGGCAACGGCATCTTTGTCCCCCCAGACTACCTGTATGTAAGCAATTGCCTTAGTGTCTGCTTAGGCTAAGACTGGTACCAGAATTCTCCCTACAAAGTAGAACTTTCTGATGGATTTTAGAGTCTGGGCAGATGGCAGGTGTGGTAATGATAAGTGAGGAAATTACTCCTGGCTGGTGCCAGTGCAGGTACTGGCGGTACTGCTTACTCAGATGCTCCTGCCTGGAGTAGGAGGACGCAGGAAGCATCAGCAGCATTGAGTTCCGACACAGCAGTGACAATGAAAAGGGTGTGGAGGCAAACACAATTGTATGAATTAGGTGACAATTTTGGAAATCTTGAAAAAAATGCATAATAACTTTAGAACCATGATAGAACTATAGAACTTTAGAACTTTAGAACTATAAATATCTCTGCCCAATGCCAGAAGAAAATACCTGTACAAGTATATATGACTTTGGCTTTCTTCTTTTGCTTTATTGTTTTTATGTTTTTATTGTAAAATATTTTCCACATTTAGAAAACAGCAGGGATGTGTGGGTGGCTCAGTTGGTTAAGAATCTGGCTTTGGCTCAGGTCCCGATCTCTTGTTTGCAGGTTCGAGCCCCGCATCGGGCTCTGTGCTGACAGCTCAGAGCCTGGAGCCTGCTTTGGATTCTGGGTCTACTTCTCTCTCTGACCCTCCCCCGCTCATGCTCTGTCTCCCTCTGTCTCTCAAAAATGAATAACCGTTAAAAAATTTTAAGAAAACAGCATAAAATATAGCATCTTAAGTATGAGAATAGCTATAGAGTGAATGAGTATCACTGCTTCCCAAGTAAATAAACATAACATTACCCTCCTAAAAGTCCGGTTCTGAGCATACCTCGTAGTACTTACATTTATCTTGTGCTCATTCATATTCTTCCAGCAGACCTATATGAGTTATTCATATCTGGCGTGTTTTCTGTTTTTTCAAACCAATGTCACATCAATTATTAAATATTTGTGATAGAACCCTGGACTCAGCTTTGTCTAACTGTAGTTTATGTGTTTTCATTGCTATACAGTGTTCTATTATAGGACAGTACCCCAATTTTATGTTCCCTCTATCATCATGGACTTTTGGTTACTCCTGTCTGGTGATATCACGTACTTTGCTGGCCTTCTTAATCAGTCTCCTGGTACAGAAATGTCCCTAGGGTATACATCTAGTGCTGTGTTTTACGGGATACACATCACCAACTCTAATGGATAACATTAAATTATTTTTTAAAGTGCAATTTTCATCCTCACAAACAATATATGAGAGTTCTCAGTTGCACAGATTCTTGGCATTGTCAGACACTTGAATTTTTACCAATTTAATGGGTATGTATTGATAGTACATTATAATTTTAGACATTTATTTTCTAACTTGCTAATGAGATATATACAGGTTTTAATTTGTTTATCAGACATTTCCTCTTTTATGAAATACCTATTCTTTTGTCATTTTTTTCTATTAAGTCATCTGTCTTCTTAAAAAAATCATTTTGGGGGTGCCTTGGTGGCTTAGTCGGTTAAGTGTCGGGCTTTTGATTTTGGCTCAGGTGATGATTTCATGGTTGGTGAGTTCGAACCCCACATTGAGCTCCATGCTGACAGTGCAGAGCCTGCTTGGGATTCTCTCTCTCCCTCTCTCTCTGCCCCTCCATGACTTGTGCTTGCTCTCTCTCTCAAAATAAATAAATAAACTTTAAAAAATAAATAAATTATTTGGAGAGTTTTTATTTATATTTTGTTTGGGGCTTTTTTGTTTGAGTTACCAGTATATTCTCCCACTCTATGACATGGTTTTTTACTCTTCATTTTTATTAACTTTTCACTGGAACACGTAATGTTGGAGCTAGCATCAATTATTGTATGTATTAGTTTTTTTCCCACTTAAAATCAAGAAGTTATCCTTATTTTGAAGAGTTGCACACCTAAGGGTCAGCCTACCTGCAGGATGAATAATGAATCTTTTGGCTTACTAATTTTTATAAACACTGAATGGTGGGTTTAATGAGGAAAATAGACTTAAATAATCCCTTGTTCATATTCCATGAGTTAATTTCACCTTGCTTCTCTGAAAAGGAATAAATATGCAATTGCTTATGGACAAAATGAAAGCTGTGCATGTTTCTATGGGCTTGGATTTGCTAATTTGCCTTAGGAGGACACAGATAATCTCCTGTGCCTAAAAAATGAGCATGCTTTATTTTTTGGTCTCATTTTCTTCTGTTTCCTAAAGGGAAATTACTAGGTCCTCTGGAGCTGAAAATTGAAAATTGAGTAGCTGGTTAAAGAAGCAAAGTGGTGTCAGACCTCACAAGCAAGGTTTTTGGATGCATAACAACATTTACAAGGAGAAGGTTTGGCATCCATAGGGGTGTATTAACATTACTTTTCTCCATCCCTCTGTAGCTACTCAAGCAAGTGACAAGTAGGTATGTCGTGACCACATGTGACATAAAAATTACAAGTTTTTTTGCCCCTCTAAAACTTTATTTGTCGTCAACCTTTACACCAATGCACTAAGGCATAATAGCCAATAATTTATGAGTGTAATTTGAAGGAAGCAATTCTGCTTTGTGATTACAGCAGTAAATAAAAGATTCAAATCCTCATTGACCCAACATCAAATTCAGCTTTACTTTTTTTTTTTTTTTACATGATGTTGTTTATGAGAGTAAGCAAGCAGAGTCCAAGAACGGTGACAGGTTGAAGAAATTCAGTGGTTGCAAAGGACAAAGACAATGGCACTAGAAATGAAGAAAATTATCAGAAGAAAATAAATATGTATGGGTCCAAGTTTTATGATTTAGTTTATTTATTTTTTTGCTTTTGACAGGAAGGGCTTTTTGTAATTTTCGTAACGTTTATTTATTTTTGTGAGAGAGACAGTGCGAGTGGGGAAATAGTGAGAAAGAAGGAGACAGAGAGTCTGAAATG
Source organism: Prionailurus viverrinus (assembly GCF_022837055.1). Lineage (NCBI taxonomy): Eukaryota > Metazoa > Chordata > Mammalia > Carnivora > Felidae > Prionailurus > Prionailurus viverrinus. The sequence goes on from NC_062562.1 coordinate 41,381,199, forward strand.
GGCTCCAGGCTCTTAGCTGTCAGCATGGAGCCCGATGCAGGGATCGAACTCACGAGCTATAAGATCATGAGCTGAGCTGAAGTCAGATGCTTCACCAAGTCAGCTACCCAGGTGCCCCAACAGAAAGGGCTTTGGAAATGAAGGCATGTTGCTATGTTGCATAGCCAGGCCGTATAGCTGATAAGAGAAATGATGGGCTGTTGAGAGCCAGGAGAGAAGACTTGGATGAGAACTGCTTTATGATTTGATTAAGACACTTTGAAGAAGAATTTGTTTCCTTGATAAATGAGATATACTGGTGTGGGCCAAGGAATTCACCTGAGACTCTTTCTCACTAAAATATCTGCCCTGCAGATTTTAACACTGGCCTCAACTTTGCAGCTGTTAATTATACTTTCCCTTGGGATTTAAAAAATAGATTTCCTCCCCAATGATTCTTTTCGGCTAGAACTCAAACAGAAATGACAAAACTTTTGTTAATATGAACGGGCGTGCAAATACTGATCCATTCCCAACTGGATCCATTCAAGTTTGCATGATCCTGAGGTCTGGAATCAAGTTCAGATCAATTTAGAGATGAAGTGAGATCAATGTGACCCTTCACCGACAGATGACAGTATAATCTGAAGTGGAAACCAGGGACCTACACAACTTGACAAGTGCTTGGGGCTTAGGAGTTGACTAACATATGACTTTGGTTAAAATAGTCTTAGAATCCCATCTTAGTATCGCTGTATTTTGGTTCACTGTAAGAGTATAGAATAAGTGATAATTACTGATAACCATCTTGTTACATGACCTTCCTGTCAGGATGAACATATGGCTTACCTTTGTTACTCCATAGTAAAACAGTGCCCTGCATAATGGTTTGCTTGGTAAGTATTTGTTTAAGCCATTGTTGCATGAGAGTACTAAGCATCTATCCAACATTATTTTTGTTTTCTCATGTGTTTTAACATATACTCGAACTTTCTCTCCTAACAACTCTGTGAGGAAGAAAGGAAATTATTACAAGTGAGGAAACCGAAGCAGAGCTTTGTATTAATTTGCCCCATGCAGCATGGGTACCAAATGGCGGAACTGTCACTGGCAGAATTTCTATCCTCTAAGCCAGCATAATTTCTTTACTATTGTTTCCCATGGGATATGATTCTAGTAGTGATAAGCAGTAGCTAATGATTAGGACACTACAGCCAAGTTAAAAGTGAATTATAAAGTTCATATTTATTTCTGCCTAGTAAGTACTCAAGAAATAGGGATTATCTTCTCATTTGGTATTTTGCTTTTTCTTCAGCTAAGACCTCTATTCCATTTCTTGTTACACCTTCCACCCCTCTGCTTCCCAATTCTGCTTTCCATTCTGTCAGCTGCTCGTAGTCAGGTATCAGTCTTCTTCAAGGCTGTGTAATAGAATCTCTCCCAGGAGTGTTTGCATTTAAGAGGAACTTAGAGAGCCTTTAAAATATTCAGATACCTGTGTGTTTGTCAGAAGGGCCTGCTCACTGCCACTTACATCTAAAGTTTATGAGAGCAAACCTTAGAATGGTATTTACTATTTCATGTTTATGAATCAGGTGAAAAGAAGGGCCTGAGAATCCCTCCCCCCTTCCTTTCAATGTAATATGTGCTTATAGTGTGGTGAAAAGGAACCTCCATGGGGTTCAGAGAGGGGAATCCAAGCTCTGCCTTTTACTGAGTTATGTGACCATGTATATATTTCTTTGTCTAAACTGAAGTAGCATTAATACCAATTTGAATAGTTGTGGGAAGGCCAGGAAGGATCACTTGTTGAACATGGTGGGAGAAGACCATGTTTTTTTTTGTCTTTATAGTTGATGCTCTGATTTTGTTAATCAGAAAAACAAGAACAAAAACAAGAACCCACCTCTTTTGAACTACATCCAGTAGAATCTAACAGAAAGAACAAGTGTACGAGGGTCTCAGCAAGTACAGTAGCAGCTAGTGTTATTTGTTGAGTATGTGCCATGAGCCAGAAATGGGTGGTATTAAGTGCTTTACACATGCAGTAATGTTTAGTCATCACAAAATTCTAAAAGCCCATTTTATACTCAGGGAAGCAGGCCTCAAATATTAAATAATTTGCCCTTTGCCAGATAAGAACTGGGTCCTGAATTCAGGTTGTCTGATGCCAAATTCCAAAATCTGTGAACTATTAAAAACAAGCCTCAATTCTAGTATACAGTTAGAAAAAGAGTTGAGTGAGGATTTCTGAGTGTTTTCTGGATTTTGTGATAATTAAATGAAAGCTCATCTCTATTTTTCTCCTAGTTTTACAAAAGATTTAAATGTAGTTGTGTTGGTACAAAATCCACATCATGTTACCTATCCATGAACAACAGATACAATGTCCTTGACAAGTATTTGCATTTTCAGGTCAGATTAATTGATTGTAATTATAATTAATGTAATCAATTTAATGTAAATTAATATTAGAAGGTGTTCAGATTTAAATTTCAGCATAAAGATTCAGTTATTTCAAGAATCATTTCAAGATCAGTTATTTTAAGATTCAGTTATTTCAAGTTCTGTCATGTTCACTAAAAATAATCTTAGTTGTGGTCTTAATTGGTCAAGCAATAACCAAGCCTTAGCAAAGACACTTTAAAAAGTCAGCAAAAAAAAAGGGGAGGGGGGTGGATATATGCCTTTCTTGATATTCTGCAATATTTACAGCATCAGATGAAACTTTTCTAAACAGAAGGAGAAAAGTGTGCCTCACATGGAATCTTCTTACCATTTGATTTGCTCAAATGCCTTCCCTACTTGTATTCTTTTTCTCTTACAAAAATAGAGAAGAAGATCTTAGGGGAAAGCTATTTCCTAGGACATTATTTTAGAGATTGGTTTCTTTCTCTAGAGGAGTAAAACCTCATTGTCATCTTTCACAGGATAATTTTTTGGGATATAGGCAGGAGACTCTAAATTTATTGTCTTGTGTTTTGTTTGGCTCTAGATGAAAAAAAAGCCTTTGTTGAGATAAACTGGAAATAAATGTGGAATACATTGTACATATCCCACAAATATGGAATAATTAGCAAATGAGAAGGTGAGTTTGCTAGTTATAATATGCATATGTATATATGGATGTGTATATGTATGTATGTGTGCACATATAAATGTAAATATTTGTGTTTGGTAGTTGGAAATATGTGTTGTTAAATGATTTGAAGAGAGGTTTCTTTGACACACAGACTAGGGAGTTATTGAAGGCAAATGAGGATTTTAAAATTTACTTTGCATTTTGGTGAGGAAAGTATTTCATGGGATAGTTTGGCAAACGGAAAGAGTCTATATATATGAAATTCTTGAAGCTTGTGAGGGTCTTCTACATACTTTCAGTCTAAAAGCAATAAAATGTAGAATGAAGTAGACAAAAGATACAAAATCAAACAAACCTGTATTATATAGAATTAGGTAGAATGCATTTACTTATGGGTGGGAACTCACATGTGCGTGATATCCAAGAGGACAAATGATGACCAGCTTAAAGCCTGGGTCTCACTTTTTTTGGTTAATGGATTTGTCAAGGGCAAAGATTGTTTAGTTATGAAGTGTGACTTGCTCATTGTACACAATGTGAAAATAATGTAAAACTCCATGGATGAAAGATGGAAGAAATAAGTAGATGAAAGATAATGCTATCCGGAAAAGAAATTTATTACATTAGGCAGTTTGTGATTTTACGGTGTATTAGAGGTTTATCTTCTGTGGTGAGGATGCCAGCTCAGAAAGAAACTTATCATTCACCTTGCATTTTCATCCTGGAAGAAAATTTTATGTAAGTAATAATACCAGATGACATGGTACAGTATTATTCTATCTGTAAAGTAGAGCTAGGACAGAAAAGTTTTGACTTTTTTTATAGGGCTATATCATTTGTTCAATGGCAAATTAATATAAACATATTTTTGGGGCATGTACTTCCAATATGGAGACACTGGGACATTTATACAGTGCTATATTTTATCAGGTAAATATATTATTTTCTGCATAAAATTGACAAAATAGTGCACTAAACCATACTGCCAACTCCCTTATATGCCAAATCGTTACATGAAGTGTTAACTAGAAGGCAGTCATTTCCGAGTGATGTTTCATGCCTTCATAAATGTCTTTCTTCCTTGATTTACTCGTCAGTGTTTTAAGTTCTCACAAAATAAGAATTATTTAAATCTTAAGCAACTTAAGTAGTTGCTTTTAAGTTGACTTAATATCATCCAATTCTTGCCCTCTCACCATTTGGAGGACCATAAAATAACTTAAATAGAATATGTGACCAGCTAAAATGAAGATGACTTTATTATTCATGAGCACTTTAATACAAACACTTTAGAGACTGCATTCCTCCATTCTATTAAATTATGGTACAACATAAAACTGCCAGACTAAGTTGTAGACTCATAATCTCCAGTGAGTTCCCTTATTTTTTCCTTTAATATGTTTTCTCTTTAATATCTGTAAATCTAATTTTTGGTTCATATCTGTTATACGATATTCTAAATGCTTAATCTTTGATGTTTCCCTTTCCTTTGGTTTTTATATTAATATCTGATAATGACTTAGAAATAACATTTCTATAATAACATAAAAATAAGTCAGTAGTGGTTAATAAGCTAAGCTGATAAACTATTAGAGTTGGAATAGATTTTGGGGAGCAGCCCTGGTGTAAATGTCTCCCTAGAGTGCTGTGGCCTTTTCAAAGGAAACATTTCCTCTAATTCAGCACTCAAGGGAATGTGACAAGTGACTCTAAATAGATCTACTGCCAGAAGAGTGATAGTTATGAGGATTGGCCTTGGAGTAAGACAGAATTGCATTCTGTCTCTTTCTAGCTGTATGCTCTGGAACATAAATTCTGAGATTTGGCTTCCTCATCTGTATAATAAGGTGAATTGCACATCACTTGTATAATTGTTGTGAGGATTACATAAGGTAAGTCATGTAAAGCACCTAATATGGTACCTGGTACGTGGTAATCATTATTGTTTTTATTGTAGCTGGATGTGTAGGCTATTGCATTCAGAAGACCACATCTTTGCTTTCTGTCTAGAATCTTCAAATCCAGAATTACTGACTAAAACTGTAGGAGGATTTCCTGGAAGGATTGTCATTGTTAAGGCATTTTAGGTTGATCCTCTGGTCCCTGTATTAGGGAACAGAGCACATGCCTACTGCCTAGATTTGTCATTCTGAGTTGAGGGACTCAAGAATCCCCCTATACAATATACCAAGAATTCTACCATATGATAGTTCTAAATATTTAAATTATAAAATAAAGCCAACAAGGTATCAAATGTAATGTTCTACCATTTTAGCTTAATAAATATACCTTCAACAGACCAGAAATGTGAAGTTAAAATTGAAAATATTCCTTGAATTCTTTGTAAACTCTTTGAAGTCTCATGCTGAAACATAGTGGTACTGAGAGAACCAAAATGTGGCCAGTGGCTTATCCTCCTTCCTTGCCTATCTCAGGCTGTGTCCTGTACCATGAGGGGCTTTGCATGCATACGTGAAATCCTTCTGTATGTACAACCAGACTTGGTCCACAGTTTTGGGGATGACATTAACGCCACTCCCAGGACCCAGGTGGGCGCACTCAGTGAAGTCTGCCTTCAAAATAGAACAAGGAAGAAGCCTACACATGCCTTGGGATTGTACAGTGGGGCCAAGTACCAACAGCATGGTCTAAAAGGTGGGGATGCAGGCTACTGATAAGTGTATCTCCTTAACCCTCTAGATTCTTCACCCTGCAGGGTGGGATGTGGCTGGAGAAAGCTAGAGAAGGACTCTCTACCACATAGGATCTAGGTCACTCTCGTCTGGCTCTAAAGGGTGTTACCATTCTTGATTACTAAAATAGAACATCAACTTGATGATACATCAACTGGCACTTCTTCAAAACAGTGATATAGACTGAATGTGCCTCCCCCCGAAAAACTCACATATTGAAAACAAACCCCTAATATGATGGCATTAGGAGGTGGTGCCTTTGGGAGGTGGTGAAGGTGGAGAGCTCATGAGTGGTACCTTTGGGATTAGGTCATGAGGGTGCAAATCTCATGAATGGGATTAGTGCCCTTGTAAGAGATCACAGAGACCTCCCTTGCCCTTGTGCCATGTGAGCACATAGTGAGAAGACACCTGTCTATTTACCAGGACAAATGGACATCTTCATTATGTTAAATCTATCAATCTATGAACAGTATATCAAGTATATCTCCCCATTTATTTAGGTCTTCTTTGAATTTTTTCATCAGCATTTCATAACTTTTAGCATACATATACAATATATATGTTATAAGGATATACCTAAGTATTTCATTTTTTATAGCTGATGTCATTGATACTATGCTTTTAATTTTAGTTTCTACATGATCATTATTATACATAGAAATGAGATTGATTTTTGTGTGTGGGTCTTAGAGCCTGTGACGTTGTTGAACACACTTATTAGTTCTGTAACATTTTTTATTTGTTTGCTTTTGGATTATTTGGGACTTTTATGTCATTTACAATTTTTATTTTCTTTCATGTCCTTTGCCAGGTTTATTTCTTCCTTTACAATCTACATACTTTTGTTGATTTTCTTGCCTTGTTGTTTTGTCTAGAACTTCCAACATGATGTTGAGTAATAGTGATGAAAGTTAAAAATATTTCTTTGATCCTTAATCTTATTGGGAAAGCATTCAGTCTTTCACAGTTAAGTGTAATGTCAGCTCCAGGGTTTGTTGGTACCTATTCTTTATCAAGTTGTGAAAGTTTCTCTCTAGTCCTGTTTTTATGAGCATGTTTGTTTTGAATAGGTATGAATTTTGTCAAGTTCTTATCTTTGAGGCAACCTATATGCTAATATGGTGCTTTCACTGTTAGCTTTTTGATATGGTGGATTATATTGATTTTCATGATTTATTTCTAAATATTGAATAGCCTTGCATAACTGGAATACATCCCATTTAGTTATGCTGGAAAATTCTTTCCACATATTGTTAGATATGGATTTGGTTTGTTAATACATTGTTGAGGATTTTGGAGTCAAGTTCATTATAAATTTCTTTTTGCAGTATTTGGTGTGCTATTAGGGTATGCTGGCCTACAGTAAGTTCCTTCCTCCTCTATTTTCTGAAATAACATATGTAAATTGGTCTTAATGATTCTTTAAATGCTTGGTATAAATCTCCAGTGAGATGAAGTGGATGTATATATTTCTTCTGGGGGAGGTTTTAAATTATGGATTACATTTCTCTCGTTGTTATTGGGTTGTTCAGATTGCCCATTTCATCTTGGTTGGGTTATGGTAGTTTGTAATTCTTGAAGACTTGATCTATTTCTTCTGAATTGATAAAATCATGAGCACAAAGTTGTTTGCAGTATTTTCTTATTCTTATTATCTTTTAATCACAGCAGACTGTATAGTGATAGTCCCTATTTCATTTCTGATATTGGTAATTTGTGCATTCTTTCTTTTTATTTTTTAAACTTTTACTATGGATTTCTCAATTTTATTAAGTGTTTTGAATACAAAGTTTTCTGCTTCATTGATGTTCTCTGTTGTTCCCCGATTTTTAATTTCCATTGATTTCTACTCTTTTCTTTATTATGTCCGTTCTTCTACTTGCTTTAGGTTTACTTTGATCTTCTTTTTCTAATTTAAAAAAAAATTTGTTAATGTTTATTTAATTTTGAGAGAGAGAGAACAGAGTGTGAGAGGGGCAGGGAGAAAGGGAGACACAGAATCCGAAGCACACCCCAGGCTCTGAGCTGTCAACACAGAGCCTGATGAGGGGCTCGAACCCACAAACTGAGATCATGACATGAGCTGAAGTCAGCCGCCCAACTGACTGAGCCACCCAGGTGCCCCTCTTTTTCTAATTTTTTAAAGTAGAAACTTATGTTATTGATTTGAAATATTTCCTCATTTTTAACGTAAGCACTCAGTGCTATAAATTTCTCTCTCAGCCCTGCTTTAACTGTGCCTCACAAATTTTGATACGTTGTGGTTCATTTACATCCTTTATCTTCCCCATTTTAAATACTGTCTTGAGCATCAGATGGTGTTGTAATTTTTCTTTTCATCTTAAACTTGATTTATAGAACTCATGAGGAGAAAGGTAGTCTACTGCATGTGTCCATATTCTGCTTTTTCAGTTGTTTCTTTCTTCCCGATGCTCCCAGATACCCTCTTTTATTATTTTCTTTCTATTTGAACAACTTTCCCTAGTCAGCTGAAAGGAAATATCTGCTAGCAATGGAGTCTGTAAATTTCCCTTTATTTGATAATGGTTTTATCCCCCCTTCATTCCTGAACAATAGTTTTGACAGATAGAGAATTTAGTTGAGTTTTTTTTTTTTCGCAAAACTTACAAAATATTGTGCCACTTACTTTGGGCCTCCATACTTTCAGATGAAAAATCTGAAAGTTTGGCCTTTGCCTTTTGGTAATGCATCATTTCACTCTGACTGCTTTTAAAACCTTTTCTTTACTTTTTAAAAGTTTAACTACAGTGTGTCTTGGTATTTTTTTTTTTGTAAGATTTATCCTCTTTGGAGTGGATTCAACTTCTTGTGTCTATAGGTTTATACTCGACAAATTTGGGGAGTTTCCAGCCATTATTTCTTCAAATACTCTTTGAGCCCCAATGTTTATCTCTTCTTCTATGTTTCTAATAATATAAAGATTGGGTCTCTTGTTATTGTCCTACAGTTTTGTTTTACTTTTTTCTGAGTCTGTTTTCATCTCTATTATGTTCTGCCATCATGTTTTATCTTTTAATCATTTTACTTTCTATGAATTTATTAACCACACAATTAAAAAAATGAAATCAAGAGATATCAATGAAGTGTATTTTTTTCAATAAAGTTTTTGAGAGAATCAAAAGCTATTTAGGACTAAACATTACATATTACATTAGAAATATTATCTTAATTCCATGGTAAACATTTTTGCAAAACATGTAGGAAAAAATAAAATAGTAAAGCAAACAATTTAAGTTACAATTTTGTCACCTGGAGATGATCACTTTTCTATTTTTCTTCCAGTAAAAGTACATTTGGACTCAGTTTTTTTTCTTTTTCTCACACACACACACACACACACGCACATGCACACATGCATGCATGTGTGCGTGCATGTGTGTGTGTGTGTGTGTGTGTGTGTGTATACTTTTTAATACTTTTGGAACTGCATTATTAATAATTATAATACTTTTTTAGAGTATTCTTATTTTTTTACATTTCATCATCCTCTAAAACTCCATGTCAAAAGCAGTTTACTTGAGCCAGTAGCATTCATAAGTGAAATAGAGATAAAACCTGAGCTAATGAGCACTAGCTCATGATAGGAATAGAAAATAAAAGAATGATAATTCTTTATATTGCTTAAATACCACATTAATGCCTATGCCTACCTTAATAATTCTAAAATTAATTTAGGGAAAATGGAATTTAATCTATAATAAATAAGGATAATAAATAATGATTGATATAAAAATAAGTATTAAAATTAAGTAACCAACATCTTAGAAAGAAGCAGAGTAAAGCCACGATAATTCTTCATTGGAAGGATGAATCGGAATTGATGGCAAGGTACTATCCTTTGGAAATTTGCAAGATATAGAGTGTCTTGTATATTGCTGTCTTTCATATGGCCCTAGTGATAAATACAATTATAAAAAATTATAATATACAAATTATATTTGCCATGCCTTGCTTTGCTATTCCTTTTCTGCTTTTTTATGAATTCTGTGTTTCTATTGAACTTATGCAAGCATTATAATGATAAGGTTGGATTGAGTCATTAATGCAAAATATAGCTACCTAGATATTTATGGCTCTGTATTTGATAAATGTTTTTGTTTACCACTGTGTTCTCTAAGTGAGAAAAAAAAGAGAAAACTTTTAAGTTGATTTATTTATAATATCTTGTCAGCTGAGTCAGGGTTTGAGTTAGGAATGCAGAGCTCTCTCAGCTGTCAAAGTCAACTTAACAGATTGTTTTCCTATGTATTTCTATTACCTAAAAGCTTGGAGAGATCCCTCCAAGATGTTCAGCCTCAGTTTCTTTCATTCATTTGCTCATACACTCATCAAATATTTATTCAATTTCTATTGTTTTTTAGGCTCTGTGCTAGGTGCTAGTGATAGTGTGGTGGATGTGTATTAATATTATATAGTCACAGATTTTATGCATATACACATATATCCATTAACATAATGTTCTTACATTTGGATACACACATGTACAGATACATATGTACTTTCAACATGATCTTTTCTTTTCTTATCCTGGCCTCTTACCGTGAGCCATGATGGAGGTGTATAAGATGACCACATTGAAAAGTACATTAACGAAAGATAAGTCAGAGCAAATCCCTTCCGAAGCTTTGGCCTAGTATTCCTGACACATCTAGCCAGTGGTTATTCTTAAAGTTTGGAAGCTTATATTTATAAGTAGTAAACTAAATCCAGAACTTAAGAATTATATGAGCTAGTACCATTTGAGAAGAGACATAGTGTAAAATCTTGCTGGACTAAATTGTCTCTGGCTTTCCCATCTTATTATTTACCTTGGGCTTATAAACAGAATGGTCAAGGTGTGATGTGGTAGTTTTCTACTTTTTTTAATCTGCCCAGTTTCCATCCCAGCATCCTCTTCCCAAAATATAGTCTTCATGATAACAACACCCTCCTTTTCTTTGTGTAACAACTCCTTCTATGCTCTCAGTACATGCTTTTTGGATAGGGCCAATTCATGAATCTGACTCCAGGGGTGGATACCTGACAGTATATGGCCGCATCTTGTTGGCTAGAGTTATTTGTTTAGAAATGTGAACATGACTGTATTGGGGCCAATGTAGCTTAGTCAAAAACATTTGCCTTCAAAGCTACTGGGAAAAAAGGAGGTATGTTCTATCTTCATTTGATTTTTAACTTAGTAGATGTATGAGTGAAGGTGCTGGTTGCCATCTTTGATCCCTTGAAGGGTTATGTGCCAAAGACTAGAGGAAAGCAGACTGATACAGTAAGAAGGTAAGACAGCATCCTGATGACATCATGTAAGGTCTTGAATCAAATCATAACTTAAAGAAGCTCATTCTTGAACGTCTCACTTTTAAGTTGCCTTTCTATTAATTGCAACTACTAGAGCTTTCACTAATTCAGTATCCCTCATTCACCTTTGTGTGAGAATCCCCAGCAAAAAGGCCATGGAAGTTTATGTTTTGCTTTTATTGGTACCCTTGATCCTTGCTCAAGTCCACTGGTAGTGTTGTGTCTATGTGTCAATGTGCAAACATATGCACAGATGCCGAGACTTGCACGTGTATGCTTTCATAAAGGAAATTCTGTGCATTTGCATTTATAAGAAATTGTGATCACCTGGTACTCTGATATAACAAGAACTTAGGAAGTAGGCTGTCCTGGTTATTACAGTACATCATGGTGTCACCAGGCATCAGGACTCCTTCTATCTTTCTGCTTGGCTTTCTTTATAGTTTGGAGCCTATTCTTTTTTTTTAATGTTTATTTATTATTTTTGAGAGAGAGAGAGAGAGAGAGAGAGCGGCGGAGGGGCAGAGAGAGACACACACACACAGACTCCGAAGCAGGCTCCAGGCTCTGAGCTGTCAGCGCAGCAACCCCTGCGCGGCTCGAACTCACAGACTGAAAGATCATGACCTGAGCCGAAGTCGGAGGTTCAACCGACTGAGCCACCCAGGTGACCCGTTTAGAGCCTGTTCTTATGCTCACTTGATAGGTACCGGATATATTGCCATCATATCTATGTTCCAAAAAGGGAGAGAGAGAAGGGTGGATGGTAAAAAAACAAAAAACAAAAATCAAAAACAAAACAAAATATATATATGAAAAGAAAATGAGCTTAATAAGCCAAAATTGGTCATGTTTCATGGATTTTTTTTCCAGAAGCCCTACCAGAACCTTCTGTTATATCTCAATGAGTAGGATGACACGTGTCACATGATGACCCTTACACGTGAGAGGCTGGGAAATAAAATATTTTACTTACAAGTGAGGAAAACAGATCGGTGTTGAGTAGGTAATGATCTGTGTTGACATAAGATGCATTCTGTTTACTCATTTTTTATCATTTATGAGTGGTTTGAACTGACAAGATAAATCCCCTTAGCTGGTTACAATCCTAGTCATCAACAAAGACTGACTGAATTGGAATATCCAGTGTTGGTGACCAGGAATCTTTATTTTAATAAACTCCCACGGTGATCTAACTATAATCCCAACTTGATATGAGGTCTAAGTTTCCACCCAGCCCTTAAATATAATTCTGTAATTTAAACTTTCTGATGATCTACTGTTTTCTTTCATATATATTTATATGATTAAAAGAATAAAAGCATCCATATAAGTACCCTAAACTATCGTATAATTTCAAGCATGTATCATTGTATTTGTTTAATATTTATTGCTGCATCTGGTTGATCTAATATCTGGTAGGATATTTAAAGGAAAATTCTAGCTATTAATAACCGATCTCTTAAGCATGTATTTTTTTTCCCCCCTCTGGAAAGAAAGAAACATACTGAGGTAAATTCCATGAAAACAAGATGAACAGATTGCTCAGGAGGCTGTGTCTTTTTTTCCTGCCATTCAACCTGTACATTTGGGAATAGGGGAGACTCAGCTGTTCCACAAAAATGCAGCAGTATCAACCAAGGTAGGAATCCCGTGCTCTGTGGGACACCTCCAGAGTCTAATTGGTCCGATGAACTAACTCATGGACAGCAAGCAGACAAAGCTCATTTTCTGTGTTTGGAAATAGTTGCTTTTTGGTTCAGAGGCATATCAGAAAGAGAACTAGTTGCTGCATTTGAGGGAATAGAGAAAAAAATAGCCTAAAGGTGTGAGCCAGAATACCCATATTTGCCAAGGAAAGAAAGTATCCTTGAGAGAGTAATTCATCTAGCAGCAGGGATCAAAAACCAATGAATCTATTATGTCATCTAGTAGTTTTGGAATAACTTAAGCTCAAAACTGTGATCTTCAGAGAAGATCAAGAGTAATTCACATGTATTCACCGAAATACTGAAAATAAATTCTGCTGCTGTAGTTGATTCTCATATGCCCTTTAATAGTGTGTAATTGATTAATTATATAGATATAAGCTAACATGTATTTCGGAATATTTTAAGTCATAAACAAAGGACTAAACTAAAGACATAAATGTGAAATGTAAAACTCTGAAGTAATAAAGTAGAAGAATATTTTTATGACCAGAGTGACAAGAGTGACAAGAGACTATTTGAATAAGCCCAACAAAACACTTATTACAGAGAAAATAATAATATATTGACTGAATAATTGATCGATATTAAGGATTTCTGTTCAAAACATGACAGTAGATACCATACACAAAATTAATAGATGAGGGTTTGGGATATGATATTTGCAGTGTCTAAGTTTGCCAAAGACCTGATCTCAAGAATGCAAGAAACTTCCTGAATGGAATGTGATTGGATAAATAGGAAAAGGATGTGAACAGATTCTTCACAGACCAGAAAACTTAAAGCTTATGAAGAGACCCAACTCATTAGTCATTAAAGAAATTAAAACTAAAGCATCGGGGTGCTTGGGTGGCTCAGTCGGTTGAGTGTCTGACTTTGGCTCAGGTCATGATCTCGCAGTCTGTGAGTTTGAGCCCCGCATCTCGCTCTGTGCTGACAGCTCAGAGCCTGGAGTCTGCTTCGGAGTCTGTGTCTCCCTGTCTCTCTGCCCCTCCCCCACTTGTGCTCTGTCTCTCTCTCCTTCTCTCAAAAATGAATAAATGTTAAAACAAACAAACAAACTAAAGCATCAATAAACCTCAAATACTTCTCAGCTGGGTAAAGTAAGGCTGACCATAATGGAGGATCTAGAAAATCATGTGCATAACTTTGAAGGGGAATCTAGGAGTGCTTATTCTAATTGCATATGAGTGTGCCCCAACAATCCTGCCACTATGTATGTAACCCAGATAAATTATCGCATAGGCCCTTAAGGGGACTTGTTTGAGGGCACTTATGATATTGTGTTGAGTAGAAAGTTATCTATAATTCATTACTGGAGTCCATCACTAGGGTAATAGGTTAGCATAACAAAGTAGATAGAATTCTCTTAGTTTGGGATCACCTAGAAGCAGACCGTGAGACAAGGATACTTTTTGTGGGATATATAGGAAACAAGTAGGAGAATAGAAAAGTGCCAAGTGAAAGGGAAGAAAGCTGTCGATAAATGATGAAATATTAATTCAACAACCAGCTACTAAAGCTTGACCCTTTGGTGAAACTCTGGAAGCTGGCCTGGAATACTATATAGTCAAGAGGAAAGATTTTTAGAGAATTTATATACCAACTCTGGTCAGTGATTGATTGAGGATTGCTCTCAAGAGGTCTAAAGTCCTTAGCACTTTGGGCATGCTGTGGGCAGCAAGTATGATATCTGGAGGCCAGGAATCATACTCAGGCAGTAAAATGCACATGCAGGCATTTGGAAGTTCACAGATGTGCAACGAAGTAGTGGGACAGAGGACAAGACTGGGGCATTGATTTATCTGCAATAAAACCTAAGCAGCAGGTAAAAGCAATGAAGTACATGCACACAATAACACGAAAAGATCTTAAAAGGAGTGATAAGTGAGAAAATACAAAAGAGACTGAGACCTATGGCAGAATCTCATTTATGTAAAGTAAGAATACATGCAGAGAAAAACGAAAGGAAACAAACCAATAATACAATCTGCCAAAGAATACATGTAAATGGGACACAAATAACAAATAAAATGCTTACCAAGGAAAAGAAAGGGGAGTGAAAGTAAGGAAGGGAGAATTTAAAAAAGGGCCTTTTACTTTGTTACTCTGCCATGAACTGAGAAATATAATTAATAAAAATATCTTCTTTTGAGCCCTCAAAGGGAAAAATAATAAGGGGTTTAGTTCCATTGTTTCAAAACCTCTTTTTCTCTACTGGTCCCCTAAGTAGATCTAAAGTAATTAGGTCTACCCTTGGCATACAAAGTGAGTGCAGATGATTACTTCAAATTTAAGACTATGTTTCATTACAATAATATACTCAAAAACTTGTTATTTTAGTTTATATAAGGGAACAGAGCTGCTGTACCTGCAAAAAATAATTTTATCATTATCAAACATTTACTAAGGTCTTACAAACTTGAAATTTTTGAACTAAGTGCTTATAAAATCATATCAAATTAAGTAAAGAGATAAAATCACCCCATAAATTTTCTTTAGACTGTTCTTGTTGCCTAATTAGATACATCACATTTTTGCATATATTAAAGTGTTTTAAAATATCTCTTTGCCTCAAGAGACCCTCCTAGAAAATTGCAAGAAACTTGACATTTAAAGAAAAGAGCCACATTTACATAACTTATCTCAGAAATATATACACATACATACAAGAAAGAATATCATTATTACTATATGTCAAATGAATAAATCCATTAACTCTTTCTTTTGACAAATGAGTTTAATCCATTTATATTTATTGTCATTGATGACATATTTGCTTCTTCCAGAGTATATCTCATCTTGGTAAACAGTGGCTTTATTTTGCATTTCCTTAGGCTAAAAACCTTAGAGTCATCTCTCATTTTTCTTACTGACTGCATGCCTTCTCTCAGCATCTCCCTTCAAGGCCGCATATAATCTGGTCTTTGTTCTTACTGCACTTCACCCTCTCCATCCTCACTCTACTTAGCCTCACTGACCCCACTCCATCCCTTGAATTTGTATAGCTCACTCTACCCATTCAGAACTTTGGCACTTGATGTTTGTTCTCTCTGGTACTTTCTTCTTTTGGATTCAAAACTTCACCCCTTCCAGTCTTTGTTTTTCTTCTCCTTTTCCTTCTCCTTCTCCTTCTTCTCTTTCTTTTCCTTCTTAAGTACATTTATTGAGATATAATTGAAATCCCCCCAATCCTATACATATTTAAGTGTATAAATTGAGATGTGATATATGTAGACATCTGTAAAAATAATACAATTAAGACAATGAACATATGCAATACTCTGAAGTTTTCTCATCCTTTTTCTTTTTTTTCTTTTACTTTTTTTTTCTTTTTTATTTTTTTTTATGTTTATTTATTTTTGAGACAGAGAGAGACAGAGCATGAATGGGGGAGGGTCAGAGAGAGAGGGAGACACAGAATCAGAAGCAGGATCCAGGCTCTGAGCTGTCAGCACAGAGCCGCACGCCGGGGGCTTGAGCCCACCAACCGTGAGATCATGACCTGAGCCGAAGTCAGACGCCCAACCGACTGAGCCACCTAGGCGCCCCTCTTTTACTTTTTTTTAAATCATGATAAGTGTACTCTTTAATCCCCATAACCTATTTTATCCATCCCTCCACCCACCTTTCCTCTGATAACCAGCTGTTGGTTATCTATAGTTAAGAGTTTCTTGGTTTGTCTCTTTCTCCGTGTCTTCATATCTTTTTATAATGTGACTTTTTCCCTGGCCACCCCGTTATGGATTTTCCCTCCCCCTGGCATTTTCTCTTCCTTTTCTCTGATATGTATCATCAGTGTCTAAAATAGTTCTAGGAAACTGGTAGGTGCTATGTAAATATTTGCTGGATAAATGAATAAATTATTATCTCTTACAAAATATTTTATTTACTTTGCTTACTTACTCACTTTCTATTAATTGATAATTTTCTAAACTTCTTTCTTCTCGGGGCGCCTGGGTGGCTCAGTCGGTTAAGCGGCTGACTTTGGCTCAGGTCATGATCTCGACGTTCGTGAGTTCGAGCCCCGCGTCGGGCTCTGTGCTGACAGCTCAGAGCCTGGAGCCTATTTCAGATTCTGTGTCTCCCTCTCTCTGACCCTCCCCTGTTCATGCTCTGTCTCTTTCTGTCTCAAAAATAAATCAACGTTAAAAAAAAATTAAAAAAATAAATAAGTAAACTTTCTTCTCTAGGCTTGGAATTTTCACATTTTATTACTTTTTAGGTGATGATTTCTGTATTTTTTGCTATTATTTTAAAGTATTTTATACATTTAGTATAGGTGAAATACTGTTTAAATTTCATGAAATGAACATATCTGTGTAACCATCAGCTAGATGAAGAAATAGCACATCTCTACAATCCTAGAAGCTATTTTTTGCTCCCTTCTAGCTTATACCTGTCCACCCCACCCCAAGGGTAACACTGTCCAGACTTCTAAGTCCATAGGTTAGTTTACCTATCCCTTAACTTCATACAAATAGAATCTTTTAGCATGTGTTCTTTAGTATCTATCTTCTTTGGCTTAACATAATGTCTATGAGATTCATCCACACTACTATGTTTATTATTATTCTCATACCATGTGTGATATTTCATTGTACATCACAATGTGTCCATTCACCTGTGCATGGGTATTAGGCTCATCTGAGGTTTTTGGATATTAATAGTGCAGGTATTATTATAATTATATGTTATATAATATGTAATAACATAATTATATGTCATATATAATTATACATTATTGTGCTTTTGATAAACACATGTGTATTTATTTAAAAATAAAGCTAAAAATTGCTAGATCATGAGATGCCCATATATTCAGTGTTCCTAGATATTGTCAGTTTTTTCAAGTGGTTGCATCAGTTAATATTCACATCATCAATATATGAAAATTTTACTATATCTAGTTAATAACTCATATTCACAAAACAGGATTACTAGTTACTAACTCTTTCATCTTCATACATTATATCTTAGCATGCATTAATTCAAGTTACCTTCCAATGGCCATCATGTCATTAATATATATGTATACTATGTATATTATATGTATATTATAACATACATGTATATTATACATGCATACATGTATTATATGTGTGTGCATGTATGCATGTATAATATACATGTATGTTATAATATACATATAACTTTAACTTGTTAATCAATTCCTCTAGATAAAGCACTTTGGTAGTTTTTCTTTTAAGTCTATGGGTGGTAAATTGTCTTGGCTATTATGTATATAACAACTTTTTAATTTATTCTCTATTCCTGCTTCTAGATAGAATCTTTTTTTCCTTAGATTTAATGACAGAACTCCCTTGTCTCTTCTGTTATGAAGTCTGCTGTTAGTCTAATTGCCATACCTTTCTAAATAAAATATTCCCTCTGGTAGCATTTAAAATTGTTCTGTATCACTGATGTCCTGAAGTTCAACCAAACTATTTCCAGGGTTTAAGCCATTTTTATTTATCCGGTTGGAGTGACAAAGTGCCAGTACCCCAGGTATATTTTTATTGTTTTAATAACCCCAACTAAAAGACTTTCTCTTCCCCTAGTGCCCTGACAGAGATTCTAGTATTAGTACTCATTAGATAAATGTGTGTTCTTTAAGCAATACCTACATCCTGAGATTGGAATGAAATTTTTGGCCAGATCCGGGGCATGTGCCTAAGATCAGAGGTTTGTGATCGGTCCACCTTAACTGTGTGGATTAAGAGCTCAGGCAAGGAAGTTCTACAAAGCCTGTTAAGATTCTGAGTGGAATTACAGATACAGGAATTGTTACCAAACAATGGGGCATGGATGTTGTTCTAGAGCAGTGGATGGTCTCCTACAAAAAAGGATTAAAGAACATTTGGTGTAGAATTTAGCATTTGTGTTGAGAACAGTGGCAAGCAAGGTGTTTCCACCAGAGTAGAGGGAAGACCAATTCTTTTGTTTGGCAGATGATGTAAATATAATGTTGCAGAAGAATAGAAGGCTATAACTGCCGGGTGATAAATTTGGACTTCTCATTGGAAATAGTGGGGTTTATTAAAATATATCTGAGAAAAGAAGGCTGTAGTTGGGAACCTGCTTGACAGAAGTAGAAAAACTTGTTTGGAAAAGGCGTTTGACATAAAGAGAAAATTGGGGAATAGTAAGAGCAAAATTGTGATCCCTCAAAATTCATAAATTGAACACTTAACCCCAGTTCCTCAGAATGTGAGTGTGTTTGGAGATAGCGTCTTTAAAAAGGTGATTAAGTCAAAATGAGGTAATTAAAATGTGCCCTAATCAAATCTGATGGGTGTCTTAATAATAAGAAGAAGTTTGGACATGAAAAAAATTATGCCAGTGTGCTCAGAGGGAAGACCGTGTGAGAACAAAGCAAGAAGGTGGCTTCAGCAAGCCAGGGAGAGAAGATCCCAAACCTGCTGACATGTTGATCTTGGACTTCTAGCCTCAAACACTATGAGAACATAAATTTCTGTAGTTCAGGCAACCCGTCTGTGGTACTTTATTATGGAAGCCCTAGCAAACTAGTATAGGGAGTGATTTCAAAATTTCTAATATTGCAATAGTAAAAGCCGGAAGAAGTTATTTTAGAGGTAAAATCTTCCAGACATGGCAACAGATTGGATGCTAGGCATAAGGGAGAAGAAAAAGCAACCCTCTGTTAAATACCCTTTAAAATTAAATTATAAAGCAAACTCCCACATATCGTTTGGTTGATAAATTCTTAGGGTATGCAAAATCTGTGGTGATGCACCCTGTGGCAGTGCAGGTCTATTATGTCCCTTAGCATATATGGAAGTTTGTTGTTTCTTAATCTTGCTTAAAGGCAGGAGAGATTCATAAAACAGCACTTCACATTTATGATTTTAAATTCACCTCCCTTGAATAGTGGGCTATGCCAATGCCTGGAAACATAAGCAAGCTGAGTAGTTTTGCAAAGGCTCAGGGTTGCTCCTACAGCTGCAGCTTGATAGTGGCACTGGGAAATTAAAACTTTTTAGCTCTCCCTAAGCTGTTTTTTTACAGATGGTACTGGGAGTTGATTTTTGTATGTGTGTTGTATATGATGGTGGTTCTGGCCAAGAAGAAAAAGCTCATAAGACCATCTACTCTCTCATTCAATTTCCTAGAGCAAAAATCAAATTAAGATAAGAATATTAATAGGTAACTGCAGTCTTTTAAAAATATAGGTTTGAACTGAGAATTTTAAGTGACTTCTTTGGGGTTTACTTACTTCATATATACTCTATAAATCATGTAGGCATTTATTACTACTGTAAAATGGAATTTGTAGAACTGACTGTATTAACTCATAAGTTTGAAGTATACATTTTCTGTAATATATAGGCTGGTTTATAAAGTGGTATACATAAAAATGACATAAGGCATATAATTAAAGAAAACTTTCAAAATCTGTGATTCCTTCTATTTTAGATCTTTTTATTTTTGTGGAGGGATTACCACACAATGCAGTAAAACACTGTGCATACCTCTCATTTTATTTGGATATACTGGCCAGCTTCTCTGCTGAAAGTCTCTATTGAAAATATTTTTCTGCAGAAAAAGAAGATAGGCTTTGGATTTCTTGTTTGCATTCACTCTATAAAAATCAATGCCAGGTTGGCAGGTTTGTAAATATTTACTCTGGGTAGCGATTCCAGGCAGCCATTTTCCCCCTGCACAATGCTCTCTGTTAAGTTACTAACAAAGATCTGCATTTCAGAAATTCTGAAAAATGTCTTGAATCAAGAAATAATTTTTTCGAGAGAGATGTAGCGGCGATTTCTATTAGGCTTCTAAGAGTCTTAATAAGAATCTACCGCTGTGTTACGCTTTGAGTTTATGCTCTCAAACAATTTTCATGAATCATTAGAGTTTTGCATTTACCCTTTTGAAATTAAAAAAAAAAATGTGTGACAGATTTTCCCTGGATAGGGAAAGGCAAGATTTTAAGAATTAGTTATTCATGGACTATTAAAAAAATAAAAAGGACTGGACTCAATAGCATTGGAATGGACACTACACATTTACTCAAACATCGATTTTAGAAACAGAAAATAGTTGCATGTTTGAAAGAATGCTGGAAACTATAATATATAAAAGCAATATTTTGAATCAGATTTTTAGATTGCTAATACATCCAGAATTCCTAAAAATAGCTATTTGTATTGTTTTTCACATCTTGAGTATAAAATTGGAATATAAAAAAAAGAAATGGTTACTATTTTAGAGAACCACATTGAACTACGTAAGTCTCCCTTCCATAAGTCTATTTTGTTATATCCATTTTCAGAGTACAGTAGCCCCGCGTTATCGGTGGGGAATACATTCCAAGACCCCCAGCAGATGCCTGAAACCAGACATTACAGAACTCTATGTATGTTTTTTTCTTATATAAACATGCCTATGATAAAGTTTAATTTATAAATTAGGCCCAGTAAGAGATTAATAACAATAACTATTAATAGAACAATTCTAATAGTATACTGTAACAAAAGTTATGTGAATGTAGTCTCTCTCTGCCTCTCTCGAAATATCTTACTTTACTGTACACATCCTCCTTTTTGTGATGAGGTGAGATAATAAGATGCCTGTGTGATGAAACGACATGAGGCAAATGAGGTAGGCATTACGATGTAATGTTAGGCTTCTTCCAAACCACGCTTGACCACAGGTAACTGGGTTGTGTGTAGAACACAAAACCATGAATGGTGGGGGGGCGCTTACTGTATATGCAAATTAAGCTCCTCAGTAATCTCTTTTAAGCAATAATAGAGAATCTATTTTTCCCTAGTTAAGCAATATTCTTTCTCCTTTTTTTTTTCTTAAATATAATTTAAAACATAGACTTGCACTTCAAGAATTGAGATAAAATTATTCTGTAATCTGTGACAACCCATTCCCCTTATTAATAGCCTGGCAGTTGCTGAAATGTATTCTATATCATGCATCAGATAATTATGATTTTTAAGGACCGTGAGTGAAACGTATGGTGACTACTAATTCTTAGTATATCCATATTAAATCACCAAACTCTAGTTCCAGAGACCAAAGTGTGAAAAATCAATTTAGAAAATGTAATTTGGGAATGAGAAAAGAATCTTTTCACTGGCAAGCTAAGCAGTATCCAAGGCCTATTAACTGGGCAGAGCTAAATTTCTCACTGGGGCTCCTGGAGCTCTTTGAGGCATGTTAGATAAAAGTCGGCTTTGAGGATACTTTTAACCAGATTGTCCTTTTTCCCTGTTTAATGAAAGAGGCATAGTGATATACTTGTGCCATTTTGAACCTCAAAATCCTAAATACCTGCTTTAGTGACCAGAAATTGCATGTAGCTCCTTAAATATTAAATGTGATGGTACTTAGACACAAAACAGAACGTGGCTAAATTTTGCTGTTTTCTGAGAAGACTAATGGTCCTGTAACCAAAACACTGATCCCCCAAAATGAATAGTTATCATCAGGGAGCTGATTTAACACAAAGCAGTGGATTCTCAAAGAGGTAACCTTTCCAGGACAGATATTTGTATTGATTACTGGGTCTGGATTAAATCCAATCATGTTGATCAAACTGACTTACATTGAAAAATGTGGAGGGATGTGGCCTTTGGATCATAATTTGTTACTCACATGTGGTGGTGATCTTGACAGTGCCCAGTAATATCATGGCACCTTCTCTGCCTGGCTTTTGAACACATTTTACAGTAAGAAAAAGGAATATACAGATGAGAGCCAAATATCTCCTTCCTTATTGGTGAAATTGATATTGAAAAATGTGTATTAAATTTACAGATGAATGTGATTTCTGATACAGACCTCTGGCTTAGACTGACTCCCCTTCCAGAAACAGAAGTTGCCCAAATCCGCTGTTTTGTAAACTTGCGAATAGCAGGGCAGAAAGGACAGAATGCTTTGTGAGGAAAGTCCTGCTCCCAGAAAGAGTGGGGCTTGTGTGCACATTCCCATGTTCTTTGTAGTCCTCAAAAGGGAACATTAAATCACCTACTCTAGGACTAAATGAGTGAAAGGAAAGATAAAAGCCAGTTGTGTTACATGAACGGAGCTCCCTCCTCATACAGGGAAACCTAGAGAATAGTGAGGAGACAGTCCACTTAATATTGGACTCCATCCAACAGTATTTTGATAGGCTTCATAAAGTATTTTGATACTTCAGACAGGAAGAAATGTAAGATTTTGAGTTTGTGTCTGGAAATCTTGGATCCAAAAACAAAACTAGAAAATATGATTGTACACTTTAATTTCTGAGAAACCTGGAGGTGGGGGTGGGTTAGATGGTTGGAGTTATTTCTCCCCAAACCAAGAATGCAACCCATTGTCTTATGGTTAAAAGAAAAACCATAATTTCCCTACTCAGAGTGTATGAAATGATATATTCCACATGCTGAGTGTATAGAATCAGATTCACATTCACTTTGGGATTATTGTGTTTAATTTGGGTGAAGAAGACAATTTATGGAATCGTACCCAGACTAGAGTGTTTTAGATATGGGATCATCATAAAAATAAAGGTATATTATGGTGACCTATGTCAGCAGTTTAACTTTTAGATCTATACATGTACTAGGCAAGGAACATAATTGAGTAAGGAAAGCCAGGTTAAGAAAAACAACAGCATATATGTGATGCAAAATGCCAAGTGATAGTAAGCCTCATATTAGGGAAGGCAGGGGGGCATGAAAGGGAATGGCGAACTCATGCTCAGTCTAAATGGATCAGCCAGTATTAAGGTTGACATAATTTTTCCAACTTTCCAAGATGATTTGAAAATTTAGGTTTCCTTAGGGGCGCCTGGGTGGCGCAGTCGGTTAAGCGTCCGACTTCAGCCAGGTCATGATCTTGCGGTCCGTGAGTTCGAGCCCCGTGTCAGGCTCTGGGCTGATGGCTCAGAGCCTGGAGCCTGTTTCCGATTCTGTGTCTCCCTCTCTCTCTGCCCCTCCCCCGTTCATGCTCTGTTTCTCTCTGTCCCAAAAATAAATAAACGTTGAAAAAAAAATTTAAAAAAAAATTGCATTTTAAGGTTGGTAAAGTCATCAAACAAACAACAACAACAACAACAACAACAAATCAGACCTCCAGAAATGTGAGAAGCCATGAGTACCATATAGTGTAAAGACAAGAAAAATGTGACCAGCATCCTCTCTGTGTTACAAAGAATGGCTTCCCACTTTTTCTCTTCCTTGTATTTTTTTTTAATGTTTATTTATTTTTGAGAGAGACAGAGACAGAATGTGAGTGGGTTAGGGGCAGAGAGAGAGGGAGACACAGAATCTGAAGCAGGATCCAGGCTCCGAGCTATCAGCACAGAGCCCAACGCGGGGCTCAAACCCACCAGCTGCGAGATCATGACCTGAGCCAAAGTCAGAGGCTCAACCAACCCAGCCACCCAGGCACCCCCTCCTCTTTGTATTCTTTACTCTATATTCAAAGTCCAGGCTAACCTTCGGCGACATTCTGTAACCTCTACCCTTTCAGTTTATCATAGAGAATGGAGTAGAAGTTTCAGATCCCTTTAGCTTCATTAGTAGGGGTGGATACTTGGAATTTCATTAACAACAACTTCAAACACAAGGGTTGGCAAACTGTGGCCCATGGCCAAATGCCAATCATTGCCCATTTTTATAGATAAATTTTATGGGAACACAGATGCACCTATTCATGCATATGTTGTTGATGGCTTCTTTTCTGCTCCCATGGCAAAGTTGATAGTTTGTGGCTGAGACCATCTGGCCTGCAAAGCTGAAGAGATTTATCATCTGAAGTTTTAAGAAAAAAATTTTGCAGACTCTTGCAAAAAAATAAATAAGTAAAAAGAAGGAATGAATAAATGGTAGCCAAAATGACATATATCCACTACATACCCTAAATACTCCCTGACTTTAAGATCTGCTTCTAATTCATTCATGCAACATTTAGCAAATATACATGTAATGTGTTTTTGCCTTGAAAAACTGTGCTTAGTGATGAGATTACAACCACGTCCTTGAATTTAAAGACCTCACAAACTAGTGTGAAGAACAGACTGAAACAACTGATTACAATTAATGCTATTTTGAGGTAAGTGGAGAAGAGTCAAAAGGGCACGTGAAAAATGTGAGGAGAGTGCAAAACACAATATATTATTTCAGAAAACATGAATATATTGTATTTTTACCAAATATATCAGACATATTTGCCCGTTATTAAATCATAAATAATACTTTTTACACTATACTTTTGCATTAAGGTTTTTATCCTGAGATTTTATCTTTTTTTTTTTTTTTTATTATTAGAACATATTCCTGTTTCTTCATTCTGCTTGACTATCTGTGTTGGTTTCCATGCATGGTAAAGAACAGCCATCTCTCCCAGTGTTGAAGAAGTGGTGTTGTGTAGGAGATGAACCTTTTCGGTCAACCTTGCCTCAGCCCTTGGCCCTCTGTCACACTTTTGTGACTCTCCAAGGAGACTGTTTTATTTTCAGTGGCTCCCAGAAGTTGCGGATGTGTTAACACCAACACCAGTCATTGTCCCAGAGGGGAGGGTCTCCATCACCACCCAGATGCAGGCCGACTAGAGGCCAGACCCTCAGGCAGCAGCTTTTACAGGGTGCAAGTATATAGGGTCCAGGGGGCTGCAAGTGTGAGCTCGCCCTGCCCGCTCGAGCCCGGCGATCTGGAAGTGTCCTCTAGGTGGCAGTGGTAAAAATCGGGGCACAGATGAGTACAGAAGCGCTTAATTAGGGGCGTTAGCTAACCAGCGGGAGCCAGGCCTAGGGGGAAGGCGAGGGTGGTGCCCTCCAGGCTCCCTTCCCTCAGAGCGAGTCTGGAGCCGCTAAGCGTGTGCCTAACCTCAAACCCGCCTCTCAGCCCAGCGCTGCAGGCCGGCAAGTAGGCCTCTTTCACAGAAAGATCTAGGGTCGTCTGTGCGGTGCGCTGGGGTGGCAGTCCGCCGAGAACCTACTCCAGCTCCAGAGACCGGAGGGTAACCCCGCCACGCCACCGCCACCGCTAGAGCCAGCCGGCCCCTAGGGGGCAGGCGCAGGAACGGGGCCCTGGCAGTCACGTGTGAGCTCCACTCCCAGAGATCCTGGCCCTCTCCCGCGCCCAGAGGTGGATGGCACCCACCAGCTGGAACGAGGCAGGGTGAGCCCTGCCAGGAAAAACAAAAAACAAAAACGAAAAGATGGCGCCGGGGTGCTGGAAAGAAGCCGAGGGGGAGCGTGTAAATGGCGCCCGCAGAGGAAGAGCGCAAAGGTGGTGCCCACCGGCCCCAGCGTGATGCTTTGGACGCTTGCTCCTCAGGCCACCACTCGCCCGTACCGTCCTGGCGTCTCTCTGGCTGCCTCTGCAGTGACCCCCGGTGCAGGTGAGTTTGCAAAAGCGTTTCTTAGATTGTTCCAGCCTTGTGGGTTGCTTGGATACGAGCTCTGCTGTTTTCAACGCTCATTTCGGACATTTGTCTCTCAGGTGCGCATCTTAAAAGTTGGGGCGCCTGGGTGGCCCAGACGGTTAAGTGTCTGACTCTTGATTTCACCTCAGGTCATGACCTCACATTTGTGAGGTAAGAGCCCTGTTGGGGCTCTGCGCGTGTAGTGTGGACTCCGCTTGGGATTCTCTCTCTGCCCCTCCCCTGCTTGTGTTGTCTGCCTCAAAGTAAATAAATAAACATTAAAAAAAAAAAAGTTGTGACGACCGACGTAGGGTTCAAAGCCTTCATTTTTGCAGAAAGAAGCTTGGAATTTTATTAAAAAAAATTTTTTTTTTTAACATTTATTCATTTTTGAGAGTGAGACACACTGTGAGCAGGGGAGGGCCAGAGAGAGGGGGAGACACAGAAACCAAAGCAGGCTCCAGGCTGTGAGCTGTCAGCACAGAGCCCGATGCGGGGCTCGTACTCAGGAACGGGAGATTATGATCTGATCTGAAGTGAGAGGCTCAACGGACTGAGCCACCCAGGCACCCTAAGAAGCTCGGAGCTTTACGTTCCCTCCGAATTATAGGTCACTGCCCTGGGTATGAGATTTATGGTTAGAGGGTGTCTCAGCCTTTCCTACTCATTTCATTGTGGGCCTCTTGTTTGCCAGATGCACAGGAGTGGCTCAGAGATCTTAGATTTTTTTTTTTCAGAGCAAGTTGTCCAATTTGTAGCTACATATTTGGTGTATTTGTGGGAGGAAGTGAACCCAGGATCTTCTTCTGCCACCATTTGTACCAGTACCAGATTTTTTTTTTTTAACTAACTGTATTTTATTTATTTTTTTTAACGTTTATTTACATTTGAGAGACAGAGACAGAGCAGGAGCAGGGGAGGGGCAGAGAGGGAGACACAGAATCCTAAGCACTCTGCAGGCTCCGAACTGTCAGTACAGAGCCCGTGGCGAACCCACGAACCATGAGACCATGACCTGAGCAGAAGGTGGACGCTTAACCAACTGAGCCACTCAGGCGCCCCAGACTAACTATATTTTAAACTTCAGTGTAAGTATTTTCCACCATTAAGTTCTCCTTTCGACCACAAATATGGCCAGGTTTAGTGGTTTGGATTAAATTTACATGTGGTGGAACTGCTACCATGAAAGAAAATTGCTAAAAATCAGAATAAAATTGTGTATTACTTAAGAATCACAGGGGCGCCTGGGTGGCTCAGTCGGTTAAGCCTCCGACTTCAGCTCAGGTCACGATCTCATAGTCCGTGAGTTCAAGCCCCACGTTGGGCTCTGGACTGATGGCTCAGAGCCTGGAGCCTGCTTCTGATTCTGTGTCTCCCTCTCTCTCTTCCCCTCCCCCACTCATGCTCTGTCTCTCTCAGTCTCAAAAATAAATAAACATTAAAAAAAATTAAAAAAAAAAAAAGAATCACATGTAATAGCAGCTAAGAAAAGTTTTGACAAACCATATCCAAAACATGTAAAGAGGTAATTTGTCTCAGGCAACAACAAGTCGGGAAATAAATGTTCACAGTTGGCACAGCTGTTCTGTGATGTCATCAAAGATCAGAGAGCCCGGCACTTTCTGTTTTTGAACATTGATTTCTTTGGCTTACAGGTTTTATCCTCCTGGTCTCAATATGACCATTGTACATCCATGGCTCACATGTATGTTTCAGCTGAAAATTGTGTGGTAGGACCAGAGGGGGAAAAAAGGAGACCCTGCTAAACAAATTCCTTCTCTCTCTCTCTCTCTCTCTCTCTCTATCTCATTTTTCCAGTTTTCATCCCCTTTCTCTCTTTCAGTAAACTTTTACTTGAAATAAAATATACCCTTCCAATCATAAGCATACAGAAAGTTGAATTTTCATAGATTGAAGACTCTTGTGTAACCAATACCCGAATTAAGAATTAAAACAATACCAGCCTGTAAGATTCCCTCTTCCATTCCAGGCACTGATAACCACTGTCTTGACTTCTAACTCCATAAATAGTTTTTCCTAATTTGAACTTTATATAGATGTGCAGTTAATAGCATCCCTTCGTGGCTGACTTCTTTTACTCAATATTACAGTTGTGATAGTCACCCCTTTTGCTGGGTAGAGCTATAGCTTGTTGAATTCTCACTGTAGTCTAGCAATCTATTTTATATTTATTCATAATTTCTCCATTTCATCATTGATAAATATATGTGTTGTTTCCTGTATTGGACTACTGTGAATGGTGCTGTGAGTAGTTTTGTGTGTTTTAGTTTCTGTTTTTGGTAATCATATATATGCATTTCTGCTGGGGATATATGTAGAGTGGAATGCCTCTTTGACAGGCTGTGGTAAACACTAGCAGATGCTACCAGTTTTCTGAAGAAATTTTACCAATTTATACTCCCCCTGAGAGTGTCTGCGAGTTCCACTGCCCCACATCTTTGCCAACACTTTATATGATCAATCTTTTTTGTTTTAGACATTATAGCAGTTATAAGATTGATCTTTAAGAAGTCTCATCCAGAAAATACTGCATACTAATCACTGGCTGGAATGATGTCATAAAATCAATCCTAGTTATGAGTGCTGAACTTTGTGTTTTTTTGTTGTTTTTTGGCCTCTGTTATGGGGGATAATTGAGGAGAATGTGAATGGCTTCTAGGTAGCCAATCCTCAGAGACTCTCAAGAGGGTAGATTTTGATTGAGAAATGGACCATAGGGTCACCATTTGCGTATTAAGGAAAGGAGTCATTAAGTGCTAGGATTCACTTTGCTTCTTCTTGCTCACTTCTGGTGAATGATCTCTGCTACAGATTGAGAAAAACTAATAGTTTAAACATGAAGTCTTTGTAAGAATTAAGTATTGACAAAGAATCATATACCAAATGCTAGAATCTTACTGATAACCAAATGAAAAGGAGAAAAGAGAGAGAATAGAAAACTAGGAATCAGAGAGATTAAGTGTCCATAGGGCTAGAGCAGGAAAGTTCCTCCATTTACTGCTTTGGGGATAACTATAATTTTGAACATCATTTAGCATATCACACAAAGGTACTTTATTTAGAAAGAGGGGCTTAGGTTCCTGCCAGTGAAAGAATGTTGTATTAAGAGAACACAGAAACAAAGTACCCTATGATAGTTTTAATCCTGGAACAGTTTAGAAGTAGGACCCTTGTAAGAAGCCTACCACCATGAACACAGTTGGAAAATGAGTTGATGGTCTTATTATTATGAGAAAGCTATGAATCATGTCATAGGAAACATACTTTCTTAATTTCCACTTTAATATAATATGGCAGAGAAGCCAGTTGAAGTAATACACTGGTCACAAACACAGAACAGCTGCCATGGCCAGGCATGTGACATAGCTGAATCACATGGGCCTGGCAGGGACAGCCATGCAGTCAAGAGGGTGTATCTCTTCTAAACTTAGTAGCCACTACTTAATTCAAATAATTTCTTAGATTTTTAGGTCCGCAGTTGCTAGATCTTCTCATTTTTTTCCAATTGTTTGTCTTTAAATCTTATCAAATAATTCAGTTTTTTAGAAAATGAAAACACCAACGGCCAAATAAACCTGTCTGCATATGGAATGGGAGCTCCAGTGTGTGACCGCTAGTGAAAGAAGAGAGAGCCCTCAATGAGAAGCTTAGGTCATGTTCTCCAATTGCATACCAGTTATGTGATTTTGATAAAGGCCTTAACACTAAGCCATCCCTGGTTCCTCCATGGCCAAATGGATGGTCTAAGTAATTGATATCTATGGTCTCTCCCTGTACTCGAATATGATAACTGTGAAATACCTGATATTCTAGATTGAGGCTTTCTAGAAACATAATGGTCTCTTTCAAATTTTTTGCCCAGATTTTAAGTAGTATTTTAAAGTGTTTCTTTCAAGCTTTTCTGTAGCTTAGTGAGAAGATCATTGTCTTAATTATTCCAGGACAGAATTAAGACAATGCCATATTGTAGTTGTTCTGCACAAGATAACTCCTTTTGGATATCAAGCAGAAATATGCAAGCTCCTGGATAAGAAGTGTACAGCCTTAATTCTTTCAAGATGACTTTCTGAGACTTACAGTCGAAAAGAAAAAGAATGGTGTAATGGGGTGTTAGTAAGCATATCACTAGGCTGTTCAAGACGTAGACATGATTCCTCAGATTATATTCATTTGTATCTGCTCAGAGATACATAAACCTCAATTTATAGGAAATATTAGTAGGATTGCCATTATGTGTATGTATATGTATATATAAAATGCTTAAATATATAAATATATGACATATAATGCTTAAAAGTATGACTGTGAGTGTAGGTAGTCACTGTATATGTATATATAACATATTTAAACATGAGTACAATTTATGTGCAACATGCATGTACGTATATTCTTAGGATCTAGTTATTTTCCTTATAATTTATGTATGTGTGTGTTTTTTATATTTCCTGTATACTCATTTGTTTAATGAGTATACTCACTTTAATTTTTTTTTATTTTAATTCCAGTATAGTAAATGTACAGTGTTATATTAGTTTCTGGTGCACAATATAGTGATTCAACAGTTTTATGCATTACTCAGTGCTCATCATGATAGGTGTACTCTTAATCTTCATCGTATATTTCCCCCATTCCCCCACCCACCTCCCTTCTGGTAACCGTCAGTTCTCTATAGTTAAGAGTCTCTTTTTTGCCTCCTTTTTCTTTTGTTTCTTAAATTACGTATATTAGTGAAATCGTATGATATTTGCCTTTTATGACTTTATTTTGCTTAGCAGTATACCTCTCGATCCATTTATGTTGTTGCAAATGTCAAGATTTTATTCTTTTCTATGAGTGAATAACCTTTATATATGTGTGGTGTGTGTGTGTGTGTGTGTATGTATAATAGCATCTTTTTTTAATCTTTTTTTGATGTTTTTATTCTCAAGTTAATTAACATACAGTGTAGTTAAGCCCAGTGATTCATCTCTTACATATGACACTCAGTGCTCATCCCAAAGAGTGCCCTCCTTAGTGCTGTCACTCATTTAACCCATCCCACCCCCATCAACCCTCCTTTTGTTCTCTGTATTTAAGAGTCACTTATGGTTTGCCTCCCTCTCTGTTTTTATCTTATTTTTCTTTTTCTTTCCCCATATTTATCTTTTAAGTTTCTCAAATTCCACGAGTTAAATCGTATGATAACTGTTTTTCTCTGACTTATTTCGCTTAGCATAATACACTCTAGTTCCATCTACGTTTTTGTAAATGGCAAGATTTCATTCTTTTTCATTGCCAAGTAGTATTCCATTATATGTACATACCACACCTTCTTTATCCATTTATCTATCGATGGATACTTGGGCTGCTTCTGTAATTTGGCTATTGTAAATAATGCTGCAATAAACATAAACATCTTTTTGAATTAGTGTTTTTGTATTCTTTGGGTAAATACCCAGTAATGGCATTATTGGATCATGTAATAATTCTGTTTTCAATTTTTTTTGAAGAAACTTCATCCTGTTTTCCACAGTGGCTGCACCAGTTTACATTCCCACCAATAGTGCAAGAGGGTTCCTCACCAATTGTTGTTTCTTGTGTTTTAATTTTAGCTATTCTGACAGGTGTGAGGTGATATCTCATTGTGGTTTTGATTTGCATTTCCTTGATGATGAGTGATGTTGAGCATCTTTTTGTGGGTCTGTTGGCCATCTATGTTCTTTAGAGAAATGTCTTTTCATTTCTTCTGCATATTTTTAAGTTGTTTTTGGGGGGGTTTTGATGTTGAGTTGTATGAATTCTTGACATATTTTGGATATTAACTCTTTATTGGATATGTCATTTGAAAATATCTTCTCCCATTCCGTAAGTTGTCTTTTAGGTTTGTTGATTATTTCCTTCACTGTACAGAAGCTTTTAGTTTTCATGTAGTTCTCATAGTTTATTTTTCATTTTGTTTCCCTTGCCTAAGGAGACATATCTAGAAAAATGCCTCTCCTCTCTTCTAGGATTTTTATGGTTTCAGATCTCACATTTAGGTCCTTAATCCATTTTGAATTAATTAATTAATTTTCAAGTTTTTATTTAAATTCAAGTTACTTAACACAATTGGTACAATTGGTACAATTGGTTTCAGGTATAGAATTTAGTAATTCATCATTTCTGTACTGCCTAGTGCTCATGACAAGTGCCCTCCTCAATACTCATCACACATTTAGCCCATCCCCAACCCACCTGTTTTGGTTACTACTGCTTTGTAATATATCTTGAAATCTGGATTTGTAATACCTCTAATTTTCTTCTTTTTCAAGACTATTTTGGCTATTTGAGGTATTTTGTGGTTCCATACAAGTTTTAGGATGATTTGCTCCAGTTCTGTGAAGAATGCTATTGGTATTTTGATATTTTGATAGAGATTACATTAAATCTGTAGATTGCTTTGAGTAGTATGGACATGAGTATACATTCTTTTCAAAATTAAGAAGTACTGGTGTGTCACCTATATATAAATAAAAATAAAATTCTTTAAAAAAGAAAAAAAGAGAAATGCTACATAGTATAAAATATACTAATCAGCATAGTTTATGGCACATAAAATGTAGTTTAGCATTTT
This sequence comes from Prionailurus viverrinus, assembly GCF_022837055.1. Taxonomy (NCBI): domain Eukaryota; kingdom Metazoa; phylum Chordata; class Mammalia; order Carnivora; family Felidae; genus Prionailurus; species Prionailurus viverrinus. Next base: position 41,413,983 of record NC_062562.1, read on the forward strand.
CATTGAATATCTAGATGAAAAGAAACCCCACATACTTATTATCAATTTGGTGTGCATTTATTGAATAGCAAAGCCTAGTATATACTCAACTGTACTGTTTTCATAAGTACATTAATAATACTTTAAGTTTCAAGCATCAAAGTAGAGAAAGCAAATATGGATTCCACATACATGTGGCCAACTGAGTGAAGAGTAGCATTTGTTAAGTAGGATAAGCTCGATGAGCAACAATGAAAGTGTGTTAATGTGTTCTACATTGTCCAGACCTCTGAAGAAGCCAGGATGAAGAGACAAGCGGCTGTGGATAGCAAATTAGATGGAGATCTGCAGTCTGTACTGCCAGGTAGAAATTGTGGTGTCACTGGGGTTATAAAGGCATCATGTCATGAACCACGATGAGAAGCAGTTGCCTGCTTCTCTCCACTGATGAGCAGACTATACCTGGAATACTACATTTATTTCAGAGAAGCACAATACTAAAACCTTGAAATTATAGCAGTTTTAGAAAAGAACAGAAAAATGTGAGAGGAAATGAGGCTTTAACTGAAAATTAAAAACAAATTAAGTATGCATGAATAAATTAGTAATATGGTCCTAAGAAAAACAACTCTAGTGACGAGAGAAACAAGTTTGAGTACAGAAAGATCTCATGGAAATGTTAACAGAACATTCCATTGCAATTATAAAAGTAGTGTTTGGAAGTTTTAGAAAAGGTACTAATCATGAGCGTTATTGGCCAATGTACTGTTTTCCATTTGTGTTTGTTTATTAATTGGTCTTTAATCTATGTGTAGTGAGCTGAATGGAGTGAAAAGCAGATATCCATTCAGCATGCTAATGGAGAGAATTGGAAATGACTTTTTCTTCTCCTAATACTTAAAAAAAAATGGAATTGGTGGTTTTCTACTACCAACAATCTGTTTGAATAAAATGCTAGGAAAAGAATTATCATTATTTTAAATTATAATAATCAGTATTTTTACAATAAAATGAATGACCAGGAGCCTGCGGGTAGTGCTCAAAATATATTGGATACAATGCCTGCCGTTCTGAAGGTTACATACTAAATAAGTAAACACATACTTAATGAAACTTGAAGTTCAAGAAGCATAACTCTCAATGAAATAGGGAAAACTGACATATCACCCCAGTGGCTCTGAGAATGTGCCTCTCAGACCTCCAAGTTCAAAGATAAACTCTTTGAAGCACCTCACACATCCACCCTCATGCTTGTGCTGAAGCTCTAGTCACAGGGGGCTTCTCCCAGTCTGTGAGTGGGCACAGCAGGGATACTGAGGCACATCCATTGGTGGGAGATACAAGAGTTCTCTGGAGGCTCACTTTGGCTCAAGGACTCCCCAAAGCCTTGCTACATGTTTTTTGAAATTGTACATAATTGAGGATGCTTCTATCCAACTTTCCTTCTTTTCCTCCTTTATTCAAGGTCAGCCTTGTATGGGGGTTTGTTTTCTCCTCCAGACTTTTCCACCTCCCTTCTCCTTTTCTCTCGAGTATTGCCTTTAATCTTTTCATGTTTAATCCCATCTTGATATCTGCCTCCTGGAGAACCTGGATGCATAAAATTGCATTTCTTAAGTCTACACCTGAATTCGTTCTATTCGGATAGCTCCCAGCTGTGTACAGTTGATATTTCTGGCAATTAGCTTTTTTGAATTCAAAAATGTTTTTGTTAAATTAAAAGAGATTAGATGAACATAGTTGACTAGGCAAAGAGTTACATAACTCCAGCCAAAATTTTTAGAATTCAGAGGAAATAGAACAGTCCATAACAATTCTGGAAGAAAAAAAAGACAATAAGAGAAAAGAAAAAAGATCAGAAATTATGTGAAATTTGTTAGGGAAAGAAATTCGATAAGACTAAATTGGCAAGTGCTAAAGAGAATGTAGCTTGATAATTATGAAAAGGAAACCTATTTGAAAGTATGAATTAAAAGTATGACTTTGTAAGCATTTAAATGAACAGATTTGAGATCAGTTTGGAATGAATTTTTTTAAGGCAAGCATTTGTTTACATAAGTGTGTTAATTAAATGTGTACACTAGAGGAAGGGCTATATAATGAAAGAATATTCAAAAACAAATTAAGCAGTAAAAAGAAATATTTCATTTTGATAAAAAGTACAAGAGAATATAATCTCTATATAAAAGACACCGTGACAAAGTTTAAAGAAAACTAATATGTTATTATATACATATATTTCATTTTTAATTTTTTTAAATGTTTTTATTTATTTTTGAGACAGAGAGAGACAAGCATGAGGAGGGGAGGTGCACAGAGAGAGAGAGACACAGAATCCAAAGCAGGCTCCAGTCTCTGAGCTGTCAGCACAGAGCCTGACGCGGGGCTCGAACTCACAGACTGTGAGATCATGACCTGAGTTGAAGTCAGACACTTAACTGACTGAGCCACGTAGGTGCCCCAATCTCATTTTTATATTATGTAAATAATATAATACCCTTTTTTTATAGCTAGCAAGTTCAGAGTGGTAGGGCTTCTACTCTTACTAAGCAGCACCCAAATTATTTTGAATGTTAAATCTTTTGAATATTACTCATGGCACAAAGTTATTTTCAAAGAAATTCATTACAACATTGCTTGTAATAATGATAATAATAATAATAAAAACAGAAAACAACGTTAAGTATCTCTCAGTAAGGAAATGAGCTAATAGATTATGCATATTCATATGAGAAAGTGTTGTGGTGCAGTTAAAATAAGTGAATTAAATCAACATATGACAGCATGAATAAATCTCATAGCCCAATACTGGGTTTTTTAAAAGTTGCAAAATGATATGTACAACTTGATTTTGTTTATTTAAAGTCCGGAATTACAAAATACCAACTTGTTTTAATGCATTTAATGTGAAATGCAGTCAGGATATATATATATCATAATCAGAACAGTGGTCAGTTTTTGTAAATTAGTATATTAGTTTCTCTCCAGAGAAACAGAACCAGTAGGAGAAATACATGTATATCTTACATATTTATGTCTCCATATAAGTATCATTTATGTTTGTTAAGAGAAATTGCCTCGCATGATTCCTTGGTGGCTGAGAAGTCCCACCATCTACCATCTTCAAGCTGAAGACCCAGAAAGCTAGCAGTATAATTCCAGTTTGAGTCTGCAGGCCTGAGACCCTGAGATGCCTATTGTGTCACTCCCAGCCTGTGGTCCTGTGAAAAAGAGCTGAGATGCCCCAGCTAAACTAGGCAGGCAGGATGACAAAGGGGCAAATCTGTCCTTCCTCTGCCTTTTGTTCTCTTCAGGTCCTCTACAGATTAGGTGAGACCCACCACATTAGGGGAGCAGTCCACTGTCCTGAGTCCACTGATTTAACTCCTAACCTCATCTGGAAGCACTCTCACAGACAGACACAGAAACAGTATTTAATCTGGGCATCAGGTGGTCAGCCAAATTGACACATAAAATTGACCATCACAATTAGATTACTCTGGATTTCAACTAATTATACAATGTTCAGTGTTTTATTTCTTAAAGAAATTGATTGGAGCAATTATAGCAAAATTTCTTTAAAGTGCTATGTACTTTTCATATATTTGAATATTTCCTAATTTAGAAAAAAAACAAGAAAAATTAAACATTCACAGTGAATGCTTCATTTTCTTGTTTTTAGATTTATTTGTAAATTTTGGTCAAATATTTGGCATTTTAAATTTAAGAATACTGTATTATTTTCTAAGGATACTAGTTTTGGAATTTATGTTGGTGATGGTAGTTTAAAACAGATTCTCCTATATCACAGTCATCCTGTTACTCCTTTGGAAGTGAAATGAAATTCCTATTAATTCTTTGAAGTGTTTTCAAAAAACACCTCTTATATTTTTAGTAGCATCTGTTTCAAAATAGGAGACTTGTGAATTTTATTTAATTGAATATGATGGTGAGAACCAATTCAGAAACAGTGGAATGGTGGTGAATACAATTCTAGTCTGAGAAATATAGACAGGTAGGAATTACTGTATGCTTAAATTTATTTTTTTATTAGAAATTTTTTTAATGTTTATTTATTTTTGAGACAGAGGGAGACAGAGCATGAGCAGAGGACGGGTAGAGAGAGAAAGAGACACATAATCTGAAGCAGGCTCCAGGCTCTGAGCTGTCAGCACAGAGACTAATGGTGGGGCTCGAACTCACGAGCTATGAGATCATGACCTGAGTTGAAGTCGGATGCTCAAACCGACTGAGTCACCCAGGCGCCCCTTAAATTTATTTTTAAAGTGAAAAAAACCTCCTTATTTTTCAGAGTATATGTATGTTTAAATGTATTAAGCTTTATTACATTTAGGGGCGCCTGGGTGGCTCAGTTGGTTAAGCGTCCAACTTCGGCTCAGGTCATGATCTCAGAGTTCATGGGTTGGAGCCCCACATCAAGCCCTGTGCTGACAGCTCAGAGCCTGGACCCTGCTTGGGATTCTGTGTCTCCCTCTCTCTGCTTCTCCCCCGTTCTCCCTCTCTCTCTCTCTAAAATAAACATTAAAAAAAAGGTATATTCCTATAAACTTTATTACATTTGTATATTAAATTTAAAAGAATATCTGATTTGGAAGAAGATGGAAAAAAATCTAAGTACCTAGGCAGAGATTGGAGGCTTCCCTAGGAAGACAAATGAGTACTAAATGCTTAACTCAATTCTTGGCTTATGCTTTATTTCTCTTTTCACTGGATACATTCATAACCTTCGACCATTTCAAGTGTTGCTTTGCTATATAAAACCTGAGTATGTCTACATCACAGTTAATGATTTCATGGTACCTGACTTGGAGTTTTCACTGCTCTGTGTGTCTTTAGAAATAAGGTGTATCTCTAAGACTGCAAAGTCTGTTTCACTATTTAGAATAACAAAAAGAAAAGGAACCTATTTTTGGACTTACGACGTTCAAAAAAATTCTATTTCATTTCTGTTCTCTTTCCTTATATTTCCAACTACAAACCATCAGATTGATCGACTGATCGATCTCCCAGACAGACTGTTTACTTTGATATATTTTTTAAGATTCTCACTCTCTATGTGACGATAATATTTCAGGTGCTTTTAATATAAAATTTTTCAAATTGAATCATAATTATGCCTTTATCTTTCCTTGCTGTATTGTAGGTTTCTCAAGAGCAGGAACCATGCATTATATGGCTTCATATAGTGAAATTTAGTAAAGTGATCATCATACCACAAATTAGATACTCAATATTTGTGGTAACAGTGAAAGAATCCATGCCTTTTCAGAGTCATTTGAAGACATGCCTATTATATGAGTTACAATTTCTAGGACATGTTTCCTACCTCTTTTCCACTTCTGTTATAATAGCAGATTATTTCTACTAAGTGCATGCTTTTCTTTTCTTTTCCCCTCCTTTAAATCTTGGAAACTTGGTTGGAATATAGCATGGTGAAGTGTAGTTGTGTAATAATAATTTATTCGGTAAGAATTTACTGATCAACTATGATGTAACAGCCTCTACTAGGTACCCGGTGTACAATGGTCAGAGAAAATTCTGTTCTGATGAACAGAAGAGCTATGTTAACTTCTTGGAGTTACACTTGCATGGAGTAATATGTAATTGATTCTGGGTGTGACTTTGGTTTATCAAATCTATAGGATATTTTTTTTCTAATTATGAATTTTAAATTTCATAAGTCTGGCAAGGCTAGACTGAAATGATTACTAATTATACTTCCATGAAATATTCCTCCTTCACACTGCCAAATGAGGTATGCATGTCACAAAATCCTCCTGTTTTCTGGGTCTCTGATTTGGCTCTCCAACTTCGGGTCACAGCTAGAACTAAGAAGTTCATGTTTTTTCAGAAATGAATAATGAATTTTTAAGTTTCCTTTGCTTCACATTGACTTGGAATTACGGCTTGAGTCAGTTCTTGTATTATTCAGTCTAGATTTGTCTTCCATCACTCAGGGTGGCCCCTGTATTTCAGTTCAAAAACCAGCTTATGGTGTTTTGATTGTTTCCTTGCTTTGCTTTCTGAGAAATTACTTGCTTTGGAAATAATAACAGTTCAGTTCAGAAACTGCAGTTGCCAAATGTCATATTCTTCTTGTTCCCCGTTTTTGTAAATCTTTAGGTGGGAGAGCTTGCCAAATTGTCATATTGTTTCATTGTTTTCCTATAATGTGATTGCCAATTTTAAATATTCATGGCTGAGGAAGTGGAATGTTGTGTGGCACTTACCTAGCATTAGCTGACAAGGAATTGCTACTTCTTTCGTTCCACTTCAGTTATTTTTTGCTTATTTAAATATTTGACACCCTTTGGAAATTTCATTGTCTTTTGACTAAAAATTTTTATCATGATATGTGAAGAAACTAATACATAAGATAGGTTTAAAGCCACAGTAAAGCTGAGAACAGTCCCCTTTATCAATGCACCAGAGTGGTTCTATTTCAGTCAGTTATTTACCTATTTTTCCTCCAGTTTCTAGCAGCATGTTTGTTTTGCCATTTTATATTTACTCACAGAGTGCTTCAAAATCAAGAAGAGGGGCAGTCTAAGATTTTCTTCCCCTTGGGAGTTTCCACTCCCATGAAAGAGAGTTGCTGATTTGAACAGTATTACTGCTGTTGTCCTCCACCTCCTCTGCTTCAGTTCCCCTCCCCTGCTGCTGTGCATATTGAACAATAATGAATGTTTTCTTAGCTCCCACTGTCCTCTCACCTACTCTCCCAACAAAAAAGGAAAAGTTTTTTGAAGCCAACTTGTTTTATATTAAGTTCTACCGAAATGCATATGGATTTCCGATGATAATTATATATATTTTTTCCTTTGAAAAATGTGGATTCAGAAAAAGAATAATCGCTTTAAATTAGCTTTTGCTGAAACTTTGCAGAAAGTGTTCAGTAATGTTGTGTTGAGTGTATTTCTGTTTATGCGAAATTAAAATGATACATAAATATTGTTAAATATGGAACTCCCTGTTTTCATCATGAGGATTGACAAGAAAGGGGCTGGAGTGAACTTTATGGGGTGTAGGAGATGTTCTATATCTTGATTGGGAAAATGATTACGTGAATGTATGTATTTGTGAAAGTCATAAAAATTTGTACATAAGATCTGCATATCTTAAGTGAGAATATGTCATGAATCAAGCACTATGTTCACATGATTAAAAAAAGAGAAGGAAGAGGCTGAGAACACAGACGTTAACCCTAAATAAATACATATGTAATGACAATTCAGTAAGCAGTTTGAAGGCATGATAAGATATCAGAGAAAATATGTTATAAACCATGCCTTAGTATAATTAAACATATATCACAGCCAAAATATGAAGAAACTGTTATCGATGACACCTTTTTTTTTAATGTTTATTTATTTTTGAAAGAGAGAGAGTACAAGTGGGGGAAGTGCAGAGAGACAGGGGCAGAGGAATGAAGTGGGCTCTACACTGTAGAGCACAGAGCCTGATACAGGGCTCTGAACCATGAACCATGAACCATGAAATCATGACCTGAACCGAAGTTGGACTCTCAACTGACTGAGTCACCTGGGTGCCCCACATGACAACTTTTTTATTGAAGTATAGTTGACATACAGGATCTTGTTAGTTTCAGGTGTGCAGCATAGTAATTCAACATTTATATATGTTAGAAGTAAATGATCTCCGTAATAAGCCTAGTTACTATCTGTAACCATTCAAAGTTATTATAATATTGACTCTATCCCCTATGGTATACTTGATAATACCATGACTTGCTTGTTTTATAACTGGAAGTATGTACCTCTTAATCCCCTTCACCTATTTCTCCCATTCCCTCCCCTCATGGCAGTTTTATCTATGAATATGATACTGTATGTGTATTGGTGGAGTTAATAGGTGTACAGGGTAGAAGGAGACTATAACATAAAATTAAGTTCAGCCAAAATTCAATCGCTATGGGTTTTCAATAACATTTGTATTTTTCCTAGAAAAAGATATATTTCAGTAGGGAATGTACAGATTGAAACAGAGGAATAAAGGACCTCCAGAGAGAGAAAAAAAATTGGAATGATGTATTTTCCAGTGTTTCAAGTTTAGTTCAAAAAGAGAGAAAAGTATTATTAATACACATGTGCTAGATTTGACAGAAAATTAGTAAATTCAGGAACTACTAAATTCAATAAATGAGGAAAATTTTTTAAAGTACACTGTTTGACTCTGCAGGAACTATTTACTAGTAATAGTATGGTAAATTTGTAATCAAATTACATCAGGAATAGTAATTGTTTTCAATAAATAATATCACAAGTTGATAAATCACTAGTTAGCAGTATTATATTAATATTAAGCATATTAATAAGGTAAGAAGAATTTCAGAATGAGCAAATGAAAACCATGAATCCTTTTTTACATTTAAGCTGTTTATATACATTTATTCATAAAATAGAATTTAATTTCAACATAGGGTGCTGAACATTCATGTGTAAGAGAGTAAAGTAAAAATCTAGACACAGAGTTTCTCTCCACAAAAATGAACTCAAAATGGATCGTAGACCTAAACATAAAATGCCGAAGTATAAAATTCCAAGAAGATAACATAGGAGAAATCCTTGGGCACTGTGATGATATTTTAGATACAACACCAAAGATATGATCCATGAACAAAAAATGATAGCCTGGACTTCATTAAAATTAAAGATTCCTGTTCTGTGAAAGACAATCAAGAGAATGAGAAGAGAAGCCACAGAATAGGAGAAAATAATTGCAAAATACCTTTCTGATTAAGAACTTTTATTCAAAATATAGAAAGAACTCATAAAGCTCAGCAATTAAAATACAAACAATTTTTAAAAAATGGGCAAAAGACCCTTAGCAGACCCTTCATGAAAGATGATACACAGATGGCAAATAAGCACATGAAAATATGTCCCACGTTGTATGTCATCAGGGAAATGCAAACCAAAACAATATTGAGAAGATACCAGTCTATGCCCGTTGGGATGACTACAATGCAAAATTGTAATAGCGGAAGTGCTAACAAGGATGTGAAGGCACAGGAACTCTCAGAGATTGCTGGCTGGAATGCAGAATGGTACAGCCACTTGGGAATACGGTTTCACAGTTTTTTACACAACTAAATGCGTTCTTACCATATGATCCAGTAATCGTCCTTCCTGCTTTTATTCAAACGAGTTGAAACCTTATGTCCACATAAAAATCTGCACAATGATGTTTATGAAAGCTTTTATCATTATTGCCAAAACTTCAAAGCATCCAAGATGTCTTTCAGTAAGTGAATGGATAAATTGACTGTGGTACATCTAGACAATGGGATATTATCCAGTGATTAAAATAAATGAACTATCAAGCTATGAAAAGACTTGAAGAAGTTGTTAATGCTATTACTAACTGAGAAAAGTAGAGTCTGTAAAAACTACGTATTGTATGATTCTAACTAGGAAAACTGGCCTTTTCCAAAAGGCAAAACTGTGGAGAGAACAGAAGGATCAGTGGTTGCTCTGGGATTAAGGAGGAGGAAGGAGGGATAAGTAGGCAGAGCACAGAGGGTTTTTGGGGCAGTGAAAACTACTCTAATGGTGTATTCATGTCATTATACATTTGTCAAAACTCATAGAATATACAACACAGAGTAAATCCTAATGTAAAGTGTAGAGTCTGGGTGATAATGATGTGTTGATACAGATTTGTTGATTTCGACACCATTCAGTGTGGACTTTTCAATGTGGGGAGGCTGTGTATATGTGGGGACAGAAGGTATATGGGAAGTTTCTATAGCTTCCTCTCAATTTTGCTTTGAACCTAAAACTAATCTAAAAAATAAAGTCTGCTTTTTAAAAAAGAATAATAAAATTTAATTAAAAAATAAAGAAAACACATGTCTTTACAGAACCATTCTTAAAGCTAATGCTCTAAAGTTGTGCGTCTCTCAATACTTAAGAGGAATTCCTAAAATTCATTTCTGGTATCTTCTCTTCTTCATAAGCAATTGATATCCACTCTTCCTCTCTCATTGGAATAAACTCTAACTTACTAACACAGAGTGATGTCCCTTCTTAAGCATAATTAGCTATGTTCTTCTTATGGACAAATATTTCAAGGTATTTTCTCAACATAGAAAATCCTTATTTATAATAAAGAGGAAATGATTATAAAATTGCTTGTATATTACTGTAAGAGCTAAAGAAAAACCACACACACACACACACACATATAAGACACCTGAGCTTATAGTAGTTGTTTTAATGTGGTAAACTATCAACCATATGCATATTTTTCTTTTCTGTTATACTTCTAAATATACTATTATAACTAAAATATACATATATATATACACATATATATATGTATATATATATATATATATGCACACATATATATTGCTTTTTTTGTTAGATTCAGTAAAGACACAAACATACGTTAGTGATCTCTAGTTACTTCTTGGTGACTTAAATAGCCATGAGCATTGACATATAATTCCAGTTTTACTTTCCACTCAGAATTATTGTTGAGAGTCTCATCTATTGCAGTTAGATTTTTTCCCAAACATCTGTGTTTGGGTTGTGTGCTTATTCCCATCTATGAACCCCAATCCAGACCCTCAAGTGCAGTTGCCCATGACCTTCATCCTTGCCATCCTGGCTCTATCTCAGCACTTCTGACTGGGAGGGCAAGTTTTCTCATCAACTTGTGAGCCTTGGATATTATCAAATAAAATCATTGGAGGGAAGGAAATGGTATTCACCTTTATAGAAGGTTTCTAGAACTTTTCACTATCTTCTCTTTTAATTCTATCTATAAAATTTGTTATTGATGATAAGTGTTTTATAAAAAGAAAGAACAAAAACCAAACAAACCAGAAGCTTTTAAGTAGATCTTTTTATCAATGTCATGGGCATTTGAGACTATGGTAAATTTAACTTAACCTAAATTTGGAACTTTCTTCCCTCCTTGGGCAGCTCATTTCTTTGGTAGAGTTTTCCCCTTGTACCCTAAGCAAATGGTATCATTGTCCTTATAAGCTGTAATGTTTAGGCTACAAAGTAATTAATCTGTATGTGGATTTATCACCTTGAATATAAGATTGTGATATTCTAGAAATATTGGATCATTTAAGAAATAAACTGGTAAGAATTTCACTTTTTTTTAATGGAAATGAGGTACCGGTTTGATGCAAAATAAGATGTCAGAATAAAAACAGAGTTTTATTCTTTGCTTTGAAACACTTGTAGGTTGTTATGTTTTTAATCACTTCATTCAGGTGACATAGGTGACGATTGTATTTTTAGTGAATCTGATTTATGCACGCACTGGCATACTTGACATATTTTATAAATTATATACTGAAATACATTATTTTATGTAGATTGCAAATTCTATAGCTTCAGTAATCTAAGCTAATTTTATGAGACATATGGTCATAAAATAACAATGTGACCCCATGATTGTTATTCCAAAGTTATTTTCTTCTCCCTCATTTTTTCTCTTCCTTTCATGCTAATATGAACGGATGATTAAGATTATCCAGACTAACACAAATAACTTAGGTGAAAGGCAACATTGCTACCTCACCCCACAAAATCTCCCAATCATCACTTGCATTACAAAGCAGCTGTTTTGACAACCCTGTTCATTTATGAGCATGTAGTTCTAGATTTTTTTGTTTTCTTTTTCTTTGTAGCAGCCAGTGTGGGTGAAGGAATGACTTTTGCATGCAAACTCTTGGAGAGACTTGTTTAAACTAACTTTTCAAGGTTCCTAACAACACTATGCCACATTTTTAAGGTGGCTGAGTACTTTTTAATAATAAAGTACCACATTAAAAAGACAGTAACTAAACACTCAGTTTTTCCCTAGGATATATGAAGGGAAGTGGGGGTAACTCATAGGGTCACTTAGCACTTCATGCTGCAGCTCTTGGAGTGAGTTCTTTTGTCTCCCAGGGGGATCATGTGAGATCAAGTGAAACCGTTTTCTTCAATATTTCTGGAATCTGCCCATTCCCCTATTCCTCCTCAGCCTACATCCAACTGGAGCTTCTATAGGCCCTACTGAATGGTGATCCAGAAGTTTTGAAGGACTGCTGTACCAGTTCAGAATCTGATGGATTCTGAATCATCTCCCCAAGAATATGTGCTGATGCCTACAACACAAACTGCACACAGCACACACTTTGCACGTATTTCCCTTGTACCAGAGGCCTAGTTATGGAGTGCCATCCCTCTGTCTTAGCCAAAATTATGTTGATTACCAATACTCACCAAATATCTATTTCACCTTTTTGGAAATAGTTTTCAGGTTGTTTTCTGCAGTATCACCTCTTTTTTGTCTTTCAGTCCTTAAACTTCAGGATGGCCTGTTGTAATCCCTTGCTCTGTATGAGTAGTGCATTTGTCTCCCCAGGCTGCAATAAAATACCACAGACGTGGTTAGTTAAACAACAGAAATTTATTTCTCATAGTTCTGAAGGCTGGAAAGTCCCAAGATTAAGGTGCTGCAAGATTTTATTCCTGGTGAGATCTCTTTTCTTGACTTGTAGATGGCGACCTTCTTGCTATGTCCTCACATGACAGAGAGAGAGAGAGAAAGGGTTCGCAGGGGCTGACTGCTGTCTTTTCTTCTAAGGGCACAAATCCTTTCACATCAGTGCCCTACCCTTATGACTTCATTTAATCTTAATCACTTTCTAAAGACCTTATCTCCAAATATAATCACATTGGTTACGGCTACTGTGAATGAATTTGAAGGGGACACTGGCCCCGAGCAGACAGCCATGTGAACCAGGCTCAGGTTATAGATAAATTCCCTCTCTTTAGTTCAGGCATAGTCAGGTAATCCAAACAATGTTCATAAGCCCCAACCTGGTGAATTTGGGGAAACTTCTGGGAAGAAGAAGCTTTTTAAAAAATGGTATCAGCTGTTGTTAGTGACACACACACACACACACACACACACACACACACACACACACAGTTTGTACATGCTGGCAACTGCCATGTAGAATCTAGGATTAAACTAAGGAAGGGAAAATAAGCTGAACTAATAAGGGAGAAGAGAGAAACTGAGATAGGGGGCCATTATTTGAGCCTCTGAATCCAGCAATGCCTAGAACAAAATTATAACTTCTTAATAATAGAAACCAATTCTCCTTTTTGAGCTTAAGCCAATTTAATTTGGATTTTTGCCACTTATCACCAAGATTCCTCACCAGTGTCCTCAGCTACTGGGGAAGAAGTGTGATTACATACCAGGGGAATGAATCCAGCTTCTTTGTCTTGGCAAGAATCTGTCTTGGAAAAATCATTGGATTTTCTTTTCCAAGTAGAAATGCCATACAATTCTAAATGGAAAGGAAATACCTAAATGGAAGATCGCTTTTGACTATGTAAGCTTGAAGGAGAACATGAATCTCAATATATATTAATTGATTTATATCACCCTATTTAAAACGTTTATCTTCAGATTTCAGAATCTATTTGGGTAAGTAGAAATGAAAAATGAAGGTCATTTCATGGCTCATATTATTTTTAACTTTAAAAATGAATATGAATATGATGATTAAGTTTCTATCCAACCACTTAAAATATATAAAAATGTCCAAAACCCAGTATGAGTTGAGGCTGATATAGTATATCCCTTTGAAAAGTCAAATGATTATACAGTTTTGAACCTCAGTTTCATGCCTTAAATATCATGGAGGGATGCCCAACTTATTAAACTGTTAGGCTATGGCACATCAAAGCTAGGATACAATGCAGGATCAAACAACAAAATCAAATTGGCAAGTACAGAAAGTAACAGAAATAATTACATTTCGCATACAAGGTGGAAGTCCAGATCTAAGATAACAGAAATTTCAGGTAGAACTCATTCAACAGCATGGAGGAAAATAATTAGTAGGAAGCGGTATATAGAGTGGATGAGAGTACAAACTTTTAGTTACAGATAAACTTGAATTGGGGGGCCTGGGTGGCTCAGTTGGTTAAGCGTCCAACTTCGGCTCATGTCTCACAGTCCATGAGTTCAAGCTCCACATCGGACTCTGTGCTGACACCTTGGAGCCCGGAGCCTGCTTTGGATTCTGTGTCTCCCTCCGTTCTGCCACCCCCCACCCCTGCTCATGCTCTGTCTCAAACACGTCTCCGGAGGCAAGGGAAACAAAAACAAAAATGAACTACTGGGACCTCATCAAAATAAAAAACTTCTGCACAGAGAAGGAAATAATCAGCAAAACTAAAAGGCAGCCAACAGAATGGGAGAAGATATTTGCAAATGACATATCAGATAAAGGGTTAGTATCCAAAATCTATAAAGAACTTTTCAAACTCAACACCCGCAAAACAAATAATTCAGTGAAGAAATGGGCAAAAGACATGAATAGATGCTTCTACAAAGAAGACATTCAGATGGCCAAATGACACATGAAAAGATGCTCAACATCACTCATCATCAGGGAAATACAGATCAAAACCACAATGAGATACCACCTTACACCTGTCAGAATGACTAACATTAACAACTCAGGCAGCAACAGATGTAGGCGAGGATGCGGAGAAAGAGGATCTCTTTTGCATTGTTAGTGGCAAAGCAAGCTGGTGCAGCCACTCTGGAAAACAGTATGGAGGTTCTCAAAAAATTAAAAATAGAACTACCCATGACCCAGCAATTGCACTACTAGGCATTTATCCAAGGGATTCAGGTGTGCTGTTTCGAAGGAACACATGCACCCCCATGTTTATAGCAGCACTATCAACAATAGCCAGAGTATGCAAAGAGTCCAAATGCCCATGGATGGATGAATGGATAAAGAAGATGTGGTATATATATACAATGGAGTATTACTCGGCAATCAAAAAGAATGAAATCTTGCCATTGGCAACTACGTGGATGGAACTGGAGGGTATTATGCTAAGTGAAATTAGTCAGAGAAAGACAAATATTGTAGGACTTCACTCATATGGGGACTTTAAGAAATAAAACAGAGGAACATAAGGGAAGGGTAACAAAAGTAATATAAAAACAGGGAGGAGGACAAAGCACAAGAGACTCTTAAATATGGAGAACAAACGGGGTTACTGGAGGGGTTGTGGAAGTGGGGTATGGGCTAAATGGGCAAGGGGCATTAAGGAATCTACTCCTGAAATCATTGTTTCACTATATGCTAACTAATTTGGATGTAAATTAAAAAAAAAAAAACTAAAAAAAATTAAAACGTAAAAAATAAACATTAAAAAATTTTAAAAAACAAATGAATTTGATCACCAGGTTTGCTTTTTATTAAATCCAAAGTTCATGACTTATACCAGTTATTTAATATTTCTAAGCCTCAATTTCCTCATCTGGAAAATGGAGATAATAGTACGTACATTATGAAATTGGCTGTGGGAATTAATGGAATTACTGCCAACTGCCATGTTATTTTTGAGTGTTACACTGTGAGATAATGTGCACAAAATGCATAGGAAAACCCTTGATTCAGAGTTAGCACTCAGTGAGTAGGAACTGCTCTTTTTATGATAATTGTTATAATAACCCAAATTATTATTATAACCAATTATAATAAGCCCAATCAATTAGATCTTGATTTGCACAATAATTCATTCATGACCAGCCCAATTCTTGCTTTAAAGGTCATTATGCTTTCAGCATATTCAGAAGTAATGTATTAGTTTTCATTCATATATTTATAACCCAGACACAGTGTGTAAACAAAATAGCAAGCTATTTAGCAGTTATAATGATGCTTGTAAACAAGCTTTTGTAGTAAAAGCTTGAGTATTTATGTTGCCTTTCATATTGTATGTGATGAGAATTTCATCTGAAGTTGCTTTAAATGATAGTGATTTCTGTCTGCTGTTCATATTTCTCATTATATTTTAAGATTCTCCTTCAAGGATTGGCAGAGTAAAAAGAATATAACCAAAAATGAGGTTTGAGAGAAAGTCATATTCTAGTCTCTCTGCTTTTAGATACAATTCTTAGAATAATGATTTCATTTGAGGTTCTTTTCAGGTACCACTTTAAAATATGTCATTTCACAATTCATTTCTAATGCCCCTAAAAGTATTTAAAAACAATACTGATTCAAAATAGAGGAAGCCAAGATAACATTTAAATGCTAAACACTACCATTATGCTTAGCATCTTTTCAGCCTCAACAGTGAATGAGTGAAAGACTACAGTGGGAGAAATGGGAATTTCATATGAAGCAAGGTGAAATATTTTGAATATATCTGTGGTTTTAAAGGAATTTGAAAGAAATAGTAGCTGTTTTTTTTTTTAATAAATGATGCTCTTTAATATATGGAAAGCAGTGGACTCTGGGGAAGTTTACAATCATGTATCACCTTAGGTGAGAATGATGTTTTGGCCTTGATACAAACTGATAGAAAAATTATATCAAGGCTTTGTTTGTTTGGAAATGTGTTGTTATTGGCATCTGCCCTTTGATAAAATTCCAGAAGTTTCTTATTCTTGATTCTTAATTTTAGACATATGTTGTCACATATTAAAATTAAGTAGTCATCAGATTGTAACTTTTAATTAGGTTATCATATTGTACACTTTGGGTTACATGTAAAATATTTCTGATGAGTGTAACATTCTTAGGAACACTATTATTGTTATTCAAAGTAGGACAGATTTGAATGGATGTTCCCAGGTATATTTCATGTGACCACATCCTGAATATTCTTAGCATATTATCTAATGGTAAAACATGTCATAGGTTGTAATGTTTTCAAAAGAAAATACTGTCTCGAGCATTAGAGACATTACAGTATTTGATTTGTTCTGCACAATTTTTATGGAAGGGAAATGGCCAAAACAGATCTATTTGGCACTTTGAGTAGTAGTCAAAACAAAATCACAGTTCAGAAAGGAATCTAGTTTCTAAAGAAATGCTTCCAGAAGCAAAGAAATGCTGATGATTAATTTGATTTACTGGAAGGAGTTTTCTTGTCAGCATCTCCTATCAATCTTCACCACTTTATTTCCCCAAAGCACTTATCAGTGGTTTCTTTCGTCTTCTCTCCTTGCTAGTGATGTTTATTTCCTTTGGTATCCTCAGTACCTAGAACAGTACCAGGCACATGGTCGTTACTCAATTACAGGCAGGAAAATGGATCTCCCAGTGAGTCTTTGGTGAGCAAAATTAGTTCTTCATCTGCACATGGATTTTTTTTACCTGTGAATAATGAAAATACAAATAAGTGGGAATTTGTTAATTGTTTTATATTGAAAAAGAACTCAAATCTGGAAGACTTCTAGAATACCTGTTTTAATCAGTTAAATACTTATCACCATAATATTTCAAACATTACAGAGATGGGCCATATTTGGCTTTGGGCAAGATAAAACACTTATTAACAATCACATTTTCATGGAGAAAAGCATTAGTTTATATGCTAAAGTCAAACTCCTGTGCTTTGAGAATACAGGTATTTTTTGGATAGAATTTGTTTGTAAAGCATTCTAACGTTCTTCCTCAGGGGAGATGCTAAAATTAGTACAAATGACGTGAAATTTTAGATGCCAGTGAAAGTTTGGAAACAATTTGTTTGCCTTGAAAGCGAGTTTCATTGGTGTAGTGCTATATTTCTAAATTCAAGTTTTATGGAGGCTGCTTCAGATTCTGTATCTGTCTCTCACTGCCCCTCCCATTCTGTCTCTCTCTCTGTGTCTCTCTCAAATGTAAATAAACATTAATTAAAAAAAAAATCACATCTTCCCCAATGATCTTACAGTACAGAAGATGATGTGAAGATTGCTCTACCATAATGAGTTATTATTATTGAAAAAGGAAAAACAATTAACTCTACATTATCAGTACTCTTTAATGGCAGAGCTGGTCACAAATATCTCATTCCTGCATGGTTCTAGGTTGCAAATAAGCAAATACTTACAATTGCAGTTGTGCATTGTAGTAGCTATGGGAGCAATTTAGAGCAAATCATGATGAGAAAGGGCCCTTCAAATATAAGCCCAAATGTTTAAAATTTAAATAAAGTTAAATAACAAAGTGGTAATAGAGTAGCTTATTTAAAAATCATGTTTAAAAAAATACAATAAAAATCATATTTATTCTGGACGTTTATTCTATAATATCAGTATTCAATTTTGGCCTTTTCTTTATCCAAATAATGAGTTTAACCTTTGCCCTGAAGTAATTTGGCCAAAATATGCATTTATTTGGTACAATTCTAGTAAATAAAAGTTTTCAGCTGGTGTAATTACTATTTTGTTTTAGTGCTATTGATAATTAACCAAATGTGTTTTTAACCCTTTTGCAAGGAACCAGTTTTCAATAAGCTCTTTTAAAATCACCAGAACAATGAATAAATGTGTGTTTTCTTTAAAAATATTAGTATAGAGAGGCACTTGCCTAGCTCAGTTGGTAGAGCATCCAGCTCTTGATCTCGAGGTTGTGAGTTCGGGCCCCACACTGGGCATGGAGCCTACCTTAAAAAATTAGTATAGATAAGACACCAATTTAAAGCAAAACCATAAGGAAGTTATAAAAACTTCATTTCTATTTAAGTATGTCCGTGTATACCTCCCCCTATATACTTCTTGACCACTATTTAGACTTTCCTGTGCTACCTACAGGGTTGGGTAAACTGCATTTACACTCCATTTTGCACTGTGAATCCACATTTCCATTCATCTTCAGGGTGACCTGCCTCAGCCCTGGGTCCTCTCAGCTAGCATTGCACTCCTTCTGGGAAGATGTCCGATGTAGGTTTTATTTCTCTGTGTGTAGGTTGGCTATTCACATTGATTATGAGCTACTTCTGCTCTGTGGTTTTTCTTCAATTAAACACTACAGGCATAAATAAATTTACCAGCCTCTTCTTATAACCATCACTTGCCCTTATCAGTAAGGGAATGGCATGTGTCTTTCATATGAAAGAAATAAAGCTAAAGTGTATCCTCCTCTTTTTGACTAGATATTTGATGTATTTCTTCTTGATGTTTTTTCTCTTATCTCTCACCCAAGTATGAAATTTAAAGAGATCCTTTGTTACAAATAAGCCCAACTCAAATATAAAATCTCATGTTATAAGATGATTCACTAAGCAGTACCCTTGTGCTAAACTACTCTCCTTGGATATAGATTTGTTTGATGGTTTTGAACTGCCCTTTTGCTACTACCCCCCACTTGTCCTTGAATGCCCCATATTTTCCTCTATCCAGTATAATTCAGAGTAGACTAAAAATAACAGCTCTAGAAGATGATGAAATGAGTCCATTCTACTGTGAATATTTAGAAAAAGAGAAAAGTAATGCTGTTGTATTAAAACTTTTTAACTTTCCTCAGCTTTTTTTGATATTTTCTGGAATCTGAGTGCAGTTTCCACCTGTCAGAGGTATTTGCTCTGTTATTTCATGGTTGTACCTGGGAATTGCATATTTCCCCAATTCTTAAAATCTGGAGGTAAATGAAGCACATGTACTCTTATCCTTCTCTTAACCTTCATCTTGGCTCTGGGGTCCTTTGGATGGGCTATGTAAGAGAGACTATACCACCACAGTGGTTGGTAGATTGCTTAGAGGTCGTACCCGCTAATTGCACTATGCTGGTGAAAATAACGGTTTTTATGTTTGAACTGGGAACTATTTGGCACTTGTCCATGACAAGTTATTCAATTTGGACATCACAATATCCTCTAATATATGCCTGTGGAAATTAGCATTTGATATGATTTATATTGCAGTGTATCTTTAGATTTTTTGATTATATAATTTATAACTTAGACATGATTTTTAAATCAAATTTTAAATATTAGCAGAAACTCAAATTTTACTTATGTAGCAATATTTCTCTTCTAATCAAATTCTTAGCTGACTCTTCTGATTTAGCTACCTTTATTACTTTGAAATAAATATGAAACACATTTCAGTGTTCTAAATAGAGTGACCTAAAAACACCCAATTAAAAATTATGTTATAAAAATACATATAATTGCTGGAAAGAGGCATCATTAAAACAGATTTTATATATGATTCCAGAATTCCATTCCTAGTATATACCCAGGAAAATTAAAAATGTTTGTCACATATACATAAAAATGTATGTGAGTATTCATAGAAGCATTATTCATAGAAACCAAAAGTAAAAGCAGTTCAAATTATCAATCAGTTGATCAATGGATAAACAAAATGTGATATATCCACACAATGGAATATTATTATGCCAAAACAGGAATGAAATGCTTATTAAACATGGATAAACCTTGAAAATTGTATGTTAAGTGTAGGAAGCTAGTTACAAAAGATAAAATTATGTTCTATTCATACATAATTCCAAAATAGACAATTCTGTAAAGACAGAAAGTAGAAGATGTGGCTTTTTAGGGTTGGAGGGTATAAGTGGGAAGAAATGGGTACAGAGTTTCGTTTAGGAGTAATGAAAATATTTGAAATTAGGTTTTGTGGTTGTACAACTCTATGAATATGCTAAAAACCAATGAATTGTACACTTAAAGTGGGAAAATTGTATGGCATATGATTTATATTTCTGTAAAGCTGTTACTTTTTAAAAATCAGGTTTTAAATGGTATTTTTAAAAAATTATCAAGAGCCTCTAAGAAATAGAATTCGAGTAATTATGACTTGATCAATTTGTAGATATTTCTCTTCTCTATAAAGACTTTTGTTGATCTTACCTTGTATGCTTAACTCTGCTATTAGAAAGTGGTATTGTTTTAGAAAAGCTTTTATTTTTGAAATTGTGCTATAGAATAAAGTGTTACTGTGCTTGAAAAACCAGCAGTGTGTATTATGAATCTTTTTCATTATTTTGAAAAATACATTTTGATCTTGTATTCATGCTCCAATTCACAAGTTAGAAAAAAAATGTAGCCTCATTTTTCTCTGGCCTGGATTAATGAGTTTCAAAAATATGTTAATAGTATGTTGAATTCCAGACTCAGCTATACCAGTTCCATCTAAAGAAAGGCATATTAAAATATTCAATCCAGCGTGATTATGTTTTTTGTCAGTATGTTTAGATACTGGGGTTTATGTGATAAAGAAAAAGATTATAGTTGATGGATACAAAATATAATTATTTATTCAACTATTTGCTGAGCATCTATAAAATTTGTACCACAATGGGGTTCCATAGAAAAATAAGTGAGAACTCTCTTTAGGCTTTAACTGTTGGAATGGTAGAGGAGATAAAAGGACACATACACACATGAACTCATGTGAAGTGGACACACAAAATACCACACAGCCTTACAGGCAAATATATGCCCACTAACATATACACACAAAAACATAAGAAGATCTACATCAAATATATACATGCACTTGTGCACACACACATGAAAAACAAACAACAAGGGAGAGAGAGTTTGAGATTATTTTTCTTTAGAGGATCAGGGACAGTGAAGGAAGTACCTTTGTATTACACTGTTACATTCTGGAAGATGTAGTTGGAGACTAGGAAGAGTAGAGATTAATTTTGGGGGAGGGGAAACGTTGAGAAATCACACATGTTTACCTAAAATTAAAACCAGCAACAACTGGGTATGTTGGAGGTAGGACGGGAGTCTTGACGATTAGTGAAAGCACTGATTTTAGTAGTTTTGAGAATGGATGTAATATTCTTAGGCAAGTTTCTGTGATGAGATTGGATAAATTCAATAAGAGTGATTATCCAGAGCTTAAAATTGGCAAGACAGTGATAATGTTAAATTCAAATGCTAAATTCTTCTCAAACACCCCTGATCACATGAAGTCCAGACTGCATAGAAAGGCTAAAAAAGTAACAAAAGAAAATAATAAAACTGAAATGTGTTGTTTGTGTCAAGAGACTGGGGGATTTATCTTCATAATGCCATATGTCAGTGATACCAGTTTCATGATCTATTGTGTGTCAGGACACTGTGCTAGACACTTTAAGCTGTTGAGATGTATATATATGGTAAAGATTATTAATAACTTTGGTGAATGAGAAAGTTCAAGTCCACACAGACTAGGTACATAAATACTCAGAGCTATCAAGTGGCAAAGTAAGGAACCAAAGTCAGGATGATGTGATCTCAAAATGTGTCCTATTTAGGAATCCCTGCAGTTTCTCTTTTGCTAAAAATATCTCAATAAACATAAAAGTCACTTTATCTGATTTCATAGTGTCAAAAACAAGATAACAGGCCCAAAATGGAATCTGCTAAGCCACATGACCCCAAACCAAGACTTAACCTAATTGTAGTTTTGGCCTCTCCCAGAAATAGAATCTGAAACCCATCAATCAGGAGTCTCCTGGTCAGCACTAGTGAGGTAGTCTGCCTCATGGACTCCTGCTGTCCCCTAAGGGAAAGTGACCTTTTCACAACTAATCCACCTTTTGCTGGTATAACTTCCTTGTCAGACTCCCTTCTGCCTATAAAAGTTTTACATTTTGTACAGCAACTCAGAGGTCCTTTTTTATGTGCTAGATAGGATGCTACTTGATTCATAAATGTTTGAAGAAAGCCAATAAGATCTTTAAAATATATGCAAAAATTTTTTTTAACAATAGTGATTAAATCAACCCCAACATCAGTTTGATTCTAATTCCTCTGGTACCTCGTGAAACTGTTATCATAGGAGATTTTTATACCCATTATTTCTTTATATTCCTATCATTGTTTATTTTCACATTTTCTTCCTTAAGAATGTTTCCCTTTCTTGGGGTACCTGAGAGGCTTAGTTGGTTATGCTTCAGACTCTTGAGTTGGGTCATGATCTCACAGTTTGTGGGGTCGAGCCCTGTGTGGGTTTTGTGCTGACAGTGCAGGGCCTGCTTGGGATTCTCTCTCTCTCCTTTTCCCTCTGCTCCTACCCACTCGTTCTCTCTGTCTCTCTCAAAATAAATAAATAAACGTTAAAAAAAAATTAGCACAGTGGAATAGTAAAAACAAATAAGTGGCAAGAGTTCAGAGACCTAGAAAGATCTTTTACTTATCATGCCATGGTAATACTGACTCAACTTTCTTATCTATCAAATGTGATTAATAATAGTCTTGTGGAATTACTCATTTATAACATATAAGCACGCATGGGAAAGTAGGGCATTTATGGAGATCTGTCAAATATTTGTAAGCAGATAAGACCTGAGGGGGTTTGTACTATGTGTGGAGTTGAATTATCAATACTAAATATAACCACCTTTCCCCAACCTGGGATTGTGTTCTGATGGAGTCAAAGAATGGAATCAATGAACAAGGCTAGGAGCAATGCTAGGACCAAATTTATTTTATTTTGTTTAAGTTTTTATGTATTTATTTATTTTTGAGAGCAAGAGATAGAGTGTGAGCAAGGGAGGGGCGGGGGAGGGGGTGGGGGAGTTGCAGAATCCAAAGCAGGCTCCAGGCTCAGAGCTTGACCCAGGGCTTGAACCCACCATGTAGCAGATCATGACCTGAGCCAAAGTCAGAAGCTGAACCGACTGAGCCATCCAGGCACGCCTGGTCGGGGGCTGCTTTTATAGGACAGAAGACTGTAGTCCATGGGTTGTTTTCTTGACAGTTCCTTCCATCTTATCTCTGCCCACCAGGATGTGGTCTGGTGGTGATGGTGGTGGTGCAGCTAAGATTCCTGTTTTTCAGTTCTGAATCTAAGGGCCTGTTAACCCTATTCTGTCTAACAAGCCCCCTGTCTCCTAGCTTATTAAGACTGTCAATTAGTTCATTTTTCTTAATCTAAAAAACATTCACATTTATACTTGTTGATGCTATGGGACAAAAAAAAAAACACAAAACAAAACAAAACTGAAACACTGTAGACTTGACATACAATTATTAGTTTATAAGACATCCTTAAAATGTGAATCTAAGATATCTATCTCAACACAATGTATTCACTAAATTGTGATTGCAGACCAACTATGTCAGTCACTGAGTACAGGCGGGTATGTGGCCGAATTCTGGCCAGTAGAAGGTTACTGGCAGTGCTGAAAACATGTCATGTACCATTCTTGTTCTTTCCTCTTCCAGTGACAACCTTTGATGCCAAGTATTAAACGTGTCAGGATCTCAGGAAGAAGCCTGAGTCCCTAAAACTATGCCATCAAGGTATCAATCTTGGACTTTATATGAGTAAGGAATAAACTTCTATGTGTTAAGGTACTTAGCTTATGGGATAATATTCCCTTAACTAATATAATCTCTGTTATAAGAGAAATTATATAAAGGAGTTGATAGAATTTTTTGTACTTCTTTGGGTCAGAGATGAGTATGAAAATTGTTCCCAAAAAGGTAAAATGTGTAACCAGGTTTTCTTTTATTTATTTAAAATATGTATTAAGCTCATACTGTGTGCTAGACATTGTGCTCAGTGGTAGGCATAAACTAGAGAATTCTACAGGTAAAATACCCTAATTCATGGAACTTGTAGTCAATTGTGGGAGGGAGGCAGTTAAGAAGTAAAGAAAGAAGTGACATAATCATTGACCACTGATTATTATAATACTTTGAAAGAAACTAAAGGGGTAATATGGTAGCAAATGACTGATCAAGGAAGGCTGCTGTTGCTTTTTTTTTTTAACATAATTGGCAATGTTATATTTGTTTCAGGTATACAACATAGTGGTTTGAGAATTCTGTATTTTTGCAGTGCTCACCATAAGTGTCCTTACCATATGTCACTTTATGAAGTTATTCAATATTAGAGAAAGTGATAATAAGACTGAATATACAAAGCCAACAATAAAAGCAGAACAGGAGGCTTTCTAGAAATATGAAACTACAAAGTCAACATCCTATTGTACAAAACAGCTGTAACCCATTGAAGTAATTTGCCTGTAAACTTCCAAACTTTATTTCCTTGTACTTTGATTGTCAATAATTTGGCACTATTGCCTTTTTTCAATAATATGTCAAATGGAAAAGTTTTAATCCATATATAAACATCTATGGGACTGGAAGGTTTTTGACACCTAAAATGACTTTTCTAATTAGCAAACTTACCATTTTTAAACTCCTTAAATTTTACATGCTCAATGTATTCAACTGAGCTGAGACTGACAGCAAGATAAATCTATTTAGTTATTCATGATTAACTTGAATATCATCATAGTTAATATTCCTTAAAGCAGATTTAACTCCAGTGAGACTGAATTGAACAGAATTCTAGAAGGCACATTTGTGGAGATGACACAAGTATACTCTTAAGCTTACTGTCAGTGTGGTTGAGTAAGAAAACAATTTCTAAACTTAGAAAAACTATAGGAATAAGTTCACAACCTTTCCTAGAGGTGCATGTATGAAGGCATTTATCTCTTTACCTCATTATTTACCTCTTTAAGGTTGGTTTCAAAAGATCATCTTAGAGAATTTGATGTAGAAGAGAGTACTAGATAGGCTTTATATATATAATATATGTATTACATATCTATCATATATATACATATATATATATGCATATATATATGTATATATATAAAGTTATATTAAGAAATCTCAGAATCATACCGGATGAAGTTTTTTAAGATATAAAAATAAACTTCCCATGTGAATATTTTATCCAAGATGCCACAAAAGAGAACTTTTAACTTTTGGATATATGATTCTAGAATCTTGAAGTTGTTGAGGCATCTGAACACAATTTACAAATGAGGAGGTGAAGGTCTGGTTGTGAGTGTGTATGTGGGAGCAAGAGTGGGAGAGATGAATGTGGTCCAGGTTCTCTGAGCATATGCTCCTGGGTCTTTGTACCACACCTCCCATATCTTCCCAAGGCTCTATTTATATTTACCTATTTATTCTTTCCCTGTCTGCTCTCTCTGAGTAATCTTTTTTTTTCTTTTTAATTTTTTTATTTGAGAAAGTTCAAGTGTGTGCAGAAAGAGGGGCAGAAGGGGAGGGGGGGGGAGAGAGAATCTAAAGCAGGCTCCATGCTCAGTGCAGAGCTCCATGCAGGGCTTGATCCCATGACATTAGATCATGACCTGAGCCAAAGTCCAGAAACCGACTGAGCCGCCCAGGCGCTCCTCTCTTTGAGTAATCTTAATGCTGATTTATTTCTGACATATTTTTGTCTTTTTAAAAAATATTTAATGTTTATTTATTTTTGAAAGAGAGAGACAGAGACAGAGATAGAGACAGAGTGCGAACAGGGGAGGGGCAGAGAAAAAGCAGGAGATACAGAATCCAAAGCTGGCTCCAGGTTCTGAGCTGTCAGCACAGAGCCTGGTGTGGCGCTTGAAATCACTAACCATGAGATCATGACCTGAGCCGAAGTTGGAGGCTTAACTGACTGAGCCACCCAGGTGCCCCTATTTTTGTCTTTTTAAAATTTAATTTAGTTTTAGTTTTATTTTAAAAAGAGAGAATGCAAGTTGGGGAGAGTGGCAGAGGGAGAGGGAGAGAATCTCAAGCAGTTTACACACTCAGTGTGGAGCCCATTGCAGGGCTGAAGCCCATGACCCTGGGATCATGACCTGAGCTGAAATCAAGAGTTGGAAGCTCAACCAAGTGAGCCACCCAGGCACCCCTCAGACTTACATTTTGGAAAGCAAAATGTTGCCTAGTATTTTGAAGATAAATTTTTATTTGAAAATTCATACCAAAACAAATAAACAATGGATATAAAAAGAGAAGTTTCTGTATATAATTAAAAGACATAATATTAAGGTCTACTTGGAAAAAAAAATTCAGCCCACATTTGGTAACATAGATTCATAACATTTATTTCTTCATATTTTAATGCTTCATACAGAAGTACTTGATTAAAAAAGTCTTTTTTCTTTTATTTTGAAAAATTATTTGTTACAATTTTTATAATTTTTATTTTTTTATTTTTTGGTTTTTTATTTAAAAAAGTTTTTTTGAGAATAAGGGAGAGAATGTGTGTAATCAGGGGAGGGGGCATAAGGAGAGAAGGACAAAATCCCAAGCAGGTTTCCCGTTTAGCACAGAGCCCAACACAGGGCTTGATCCCACTACTGCGAGATCATAACCTGAGTCAAAATCAAGAGTCAGATACTTAACTGACTGGGACACCGAGGCACCCCTAGAAAAATCTTACCTCAGAAAATCAATGTCACTTTTTGCAGTAGTAATTAATTGTTTTAGTTCGGTAGAAGACTATGGACAGGTTTGGATTTTATTCCAAATGTTGTCCTCCACAGTACCAAACATTGTTCCATATCAGTTATATACCTCTTTTTAAAAAGTTTATGTATTTTGTGTGTGTGACAGAGAGATTGAGAGAGAGAGAGAGAGAGAGAGAGAGAGAGAGAGAGAGAGAATGCATGTGGGGAAGGGGTACAGAGAGAGCGAGAGAGAGAGAATCTCAAGCAGACTCCACACTGTCAGTGCAGAGCCCATCACAGGCCTCAGACTCACAAACCATGAGATCATGGCCAAAATCAAGAGTCACATGTTCAACCAACTGAGCCACCCAGGTGCCCCAGCAGTTACTTATTGCTTCATTTATATATCTTATATAAGTTAATGCTCACAGTAAGCTGATAAGTAAGTGTAATAATTAGCCATATTTTAGAGATCAGGAAACTGAGACTGAGGGAGGAAAAACAAATTGTCTACAATCACATAG
Organism: Prionailurus viverrinus; assembly: GCF_022837055.1. Classification (NCBI taxonomy): domain Eukaryota; kingdom Metazoa; phylum Chordata; class Mammalia; order Carnivora; family Felidae; genus Prionailurus; species Prionailurus viverrinus. Next base: position 41,441,523 of record NC_062562.1, read on the forward strand.
CTGCTCAGTGCTAGAAGTTCTGTCTGAACTCTAGATCTGATTTCTAGAGCCTGTGCTCTCAAGTATTAGGTAATACAACTTCCCATTATCGGTTCTCTTTTGCCTCCATGGTTAGTAACTAAATACTAATTATTTTCAGTTTGTTTGTTTGTTTGTTTATTTTACTTTTTTGCTTCCTTCTTATATATGACAACAAAAACAAACAAGTAATGACAAATATAGTAACAAAAAATCAGAGAAATCAAACAAAACCTAATCGAGGATTAAACAGAAAATTAAAGGCCTGTAATAAATATAAAATGAACCAAAAATAAGAACAAAAAACCAAATCCACTCCTAGTTTTTATTACCAGAAAGATTAGGTAATATATTTCATTAAAGAAGTAAACAAGCAAAACGGCTAAATAGAATGAAATAGAAGTAATTAGCGAACAAAAAAATAGCCTTGGAATTTAAAAATATGGTTCCAAAGATATTAATGTGGATTGGAGTATAAAATTGGATAAATCCCTGAAAATTAGAACACAAGAACAAATAAAAATAAAAACAAAAAGTAGAAGGTGGAACCAGAAAATAAAATACAACATCTGATTCCTTGGCTTTCTAGAGGGATAACAGAATAAGTAGGGGCTGATGAAATAAGAAAGAATAATAGAAACATTGAAGAACAGATATTAAAATGGACCACCATGTATGTAGTCACATTGAATGACCTTTACTTGACAAGTCCTTGCACGCTTTCAGAAACCAAAAAGGAAAGGGACAGGCAGTGAGAGCTTAAAAGCTTTCAGAGAGAAAAGAGAAAGCATAGTCAAAAAAAAAAAGTGGAAAATAGCATGAGATTCATACTACTAGCACTATGTGCTAGAAGTCAACAGACCCATCCTTTAAAAATGTTGGGGAGGTATTTTCAATCTTGAATTTGATATCTAGAGAAACTGTCATTCAAATATGAGGACAAAAAAAAAACATTTCAAATGTGCAGTGATTCAGAAGGTACCTTACTCACAAATTCTTTCTTTGGAAGTTTTTGTAGATGTGCTTCAGCAAAATAGATGATTAACTCAAGAGCCAGGAAATTTGGAATCCAGAAAGCAGAGAAGAGCAGGAAGACAAATTTTCATGATGAAATCTCTATCACTGTGTAGAAACAGTCAAGAATAAAGCAGGCTCACCTGGGTGACTCATTCGATTAAGTGTCTGAGTCTTGACTTTGGCTTAGGTCACAATCTCACAGTTGGGCTCTGTGCTGGCATTGCAGAGCCTGGTTAGGATTCTCTCTCTCTCCCTCTATCTGCCCCTCCCCTGCTGTCTCTCTCTGCCTAATAAATAAACTTAAAAAAAAAAACTAAAAAAAAAAATAAAGCATCCCATGAGAATCCAAGAGATGGATAGTATGATAGAGAACTTAGAAAACTGTGAGATAACCAGTAATTTTGAATTATAAAAGTGTTGAATAAATTTGAACTTTATTAAGTGAATCAAAAATTAGGACATTATATTACACATTCATGAAAAAGGATGAGATGTTGCCATTCCTGAGAACATAGATGGACCTAGAAGGTATTTAGCTAAGTGACTAAGTCAGATGGAGACAGAAATACCATATGATTTCACTTATATGTGGAATCTAAAAAAATAATCGCCTATATGTGGAATCTAAAGAAAAAATAAAATGAATTAACAAATGAAAAGCAGAATCAGATCTATAAAATAGAGGATGAGGAAAATGTGTGAAAGGGAGTGGGAGATTTAGGCTTTAGTTACTGAATGGTTAAGTTAACAGGGATAAAAGGTGCAGCGTAGGGAATATATTCAGTCATATTATAATAGTGCTATATGGTGACCGATGGTAGCTACACTGGTAGTGAGCCTAGCATAATGTATAGAGATGTTGAATCACTATGTTGTACACCTGAAACTAATGTGACGTTGTACCAGCTGTACTCAAATTTAAAAATACATTAAATAGAACGTTGTAAAAAGGGAGAAGGAAATGTATCCCTACTATACTAATTGGCTATATTGTATGTATTATTTTCCTAATCATAGTAATGTAAGTAAACAGTTTTAATGGTTTGATGGATTTTTTTCTTCTAGAATCAATAGTTATGACTAAACACAGAACATGTGACTACACTTACAGAAAAAGAATATGAAATCTGAATCTCAGTAAAACTAAAGATACAGACAGATAAAAAGTAACAGGGAGAGTGGGTGAGCAGAGGACCGGGATGAGGTTAGGATGAGTGCTTATGTCCTCATGTTACAAAATGGTGGAGCCAAAGGATGCTCTATCTAGGCAAATGAAATGGAAAATTGTGGGTTTTTTAAATTTTCTTAAATATTTATTTTTGGGAGAGAGAGTGTAAGCTGGGGAGGGGAAGAGAGAGAGGGGGAAATAGAAGGTCCAAAGCAGGCTCCGTACTGTCAGCACAGGTCCTGATGCGGGGCTCCAGCTCCCAAACTGTGAGATCATGACCTGAGCTGAAGTCAGACATTTAGCCGACTGAGCCACCCAGGTGCCCTAGAAAATTGAGTTTTAAATATGTTGTTTAAGTTTCCAGCAGGAACTAGAGTGATGTGTTAATATATTGTGAGTAGAGATGGTGTTGGAATATTTGAGCTAAGTTTCAACTATCTTAACAGAAGACTGTGTATAGTCTTGTCTGTTGATATAGTTTGTATATCTTCTATAGCTGTGTCATCATGCTATTAGACTTTTGTAGGCAACCAAAAGGAGAGTTTTGGATTTGATGTTAGTGGAGAAGGTTGTAGGGGTTACAACTATGGCAAGAGACTGTTTTCACTATAAGCCCTTCTGCAGCATTGGATGTTACAATTATATGCACTCATAACTTTGTCAGAAATAACAAAAAAAATACAGCACAAAAACAAAGGTAATCCTTTTTTTTCGTATAGGTTTCACACCGAGAAAATGTAAATCCTTACTCAATATATCCAAGAGGTGATTTGCTACAAATTAATTTTAGTAAGTGATATTTTATGAGGTTTTCCTTTATTGTGGGTAAATGCAGCTGAATTCCTGTAAATAATGTACTCCTAGTAGAAACATAGGCATCCAAAATTTTCCATTTGTGACTGAACTTAATATGTTTTAAAATACTTACTATTTTGTGTTTCCTTAATCTTAGAGTTTGTTTTAAGGAATGTAATTCAATTTAACATGCTCATTTTTCAGATACTGTGTACCAAGATAAAAATAAGGCCATTCTTATTCTCTAGGATATACAGGCATATTCTGATGTCAATATTGCAAAAATGTACTTAAAAGTATTAAAAGTACCATGTTCTCAGAGATATCTGGATTTTGTCATAAGGCACAAAGACAATGGCATAGGACAAATAAGTGGAAGGATATATTTATTGAATTATGAATGGACACTTGCAATTAAAAATGGAGATTTGTCTCACTTCCATTAATTTAGGAGTGAAATGAAAATGAAGTAAAACAGGCAAGGTAGGCCTAATTTGATGTCAGCTCCTCATCCTTGCCCTGCTTGAATACTCTTAAGAAAAACAGAATTATTGACTATTCTATTAGTACTCCTGATTTACAATAAGCACCTGAGAAAAGTACCAGAACATACACTTTCTCAGTGATGTTTAGGATGTAGCAAAGTATCTTTATAACAAAGTGTGAATTTAATGTATAGAATTGTCCTCTGAAGGTCTCCATATCACTGCCAATGATATGAATATATATGTCAATTGTTTTACCAAACTGTAATTTTATAGGAAATGTCTGATATTTGGTGGGTTTCTGCCTGATGGCATGTTCATATAGTTCAAACTAATGTATGTATCTCTTAAAAGTAATTATTATTTGAAATAAACTATTTTTAAATATTGTAAGTTTTAGCCATATTCTTTTTCTATTCAGATTTTTTCTAATTAAGAGAAATGTAATAAGTAGGGAGACCCCAGATAGAAACTTATAAAACACTTCAGACCATATTTTAATTTTTTTGGAATGTTTCACTATTTTGTACTCTTTATCTTTATTGCATTTCTTCAATAATCATATTTCTATCATAATTTTCAAAAGATTGAAATTATGTATTCATATATACAGTTTATAAAACCTGTTTAGTTTTAAAGTTATAATTTAGTAGCATCTGTAATTTAGCAGAAAACTAGTTTTTTAAAGACTTCTTATTTGAAAGGAGGAAATGCGTAGACTCTGGGCTAAAAATGAATTGCATGAAACCTGTGTTAATGTAATATTTGAAGCATAAAGATCTTCAAGAGGGAAAATTCAATAGAATGTGAAATTCACAAGAGAAACATAATTACACAGGATGTTCTCTATCATTGCTTTCATTTTTTAAATTCACCTACTTATCTTAGATTACATTTGTATAAACTAAGTATTTTCTGACAAGTATCCTGATCATTATGCTGCTAATAATAGTAGTTTAAAAACCAAACTTTTGTGGATCTATAATAACCCAAAGGGATTATCTGATTTTAATTTTGAAAACTGCCTTTAAAATATAATTACTTTCAAACATGCAAGTCAGATTCTAATAGCACATACACTGAGTATGAGAGAGAGAGAGAGAGATTGAGAGAGAGAGAGAGAGAATGCAGTGAATACCTGTTTTGGATACATTACTTCTTCTCTACTCATTTTTAGGGAAATGGTCCTGTGTCACTCTTAGTCCAAGTGGTTCTGACCAATTTAGATGGGGTTTGATCTACCCTGCCCCAGCTTTTAATCCCTAGGGTGCGGAAATAAACCATGTCTGACCAGTTAGCATGGTCAACTTCATGAGCCACAGGAACTGGTTAAGGTATGTGCCTGTGACCCAAACGAAGGTGATGAAACTCATTTCAGTAGTTTGGGTGGTACTAGTTAAAGAGAAGTGGTCTGTTCAGCAGAATTGCTGACTGAAAGATAAGATAAGCCTAAAGCTCTCAAGGGTCAACATGTGGAGAAATACAGCTAAAAAATAAAGGCAAAAATTGAACCAAGAGAAAGATCTTGAATCTTGGGACATTGCTTGAGTTCCTGGATACAGCTGTGCCTGATCCTAGTGATTGTCCAGACTTTTCATTCTAAAAATAACTAATAACCTTTTTACTTTTGACAATATGAATATAAATAGATGAATAACACATTACTGAGCTTGCCTGAAACTCAAAGTCTGATACTTACAAATAAAGGGCTGTACTGTAAAGACATATAAAGAACTTGGTATGGAGGGGGCGCCTGACTGGCTCTATCTGTAGAGCATAAACTCTTGATTTTGGGGTTTGTGAATTTGAGCCCCTTGTTGGGTGTAGAGGTTACTTAAAAATAAAATCTTATTTTAAAAAAAGAAGAATTTGAGCATAATATGTACCTCATTTTATCATTAAAAATTCTGAGGCTCCGGGACTTGGAGGTGCCATGGCAAGTGCTAGAATGAGTCTAGCCTGTTTCCCCAGCAAAATGACATTTATCTTATTGGCAAAAAGTCATCATTTTTGTCCTCCTAAAATATTTAGTTTAGTGTCTCTTCCAGTTTTTGCCAAGATCTTGATTGAAGACTGAAGGGACAATATTGTACTGTCTTTAGTCATATGGGGAAGTAGAGCAGATGAAGTGATACTTAGAAAGTGAAAACCCTGGTGTCCTTAAGAGAAATTAATATTTTGTAAGTCGAACTCATTCATCCAACCAGCATTCATCGACTTAGCTGAAGTGTATTGAGTACTATCTTCGCAGAAATCATGGGACGGCATTTAATGTTTTGATGAAATACTGTTTATTATAATACAATAGCAGTAGTAAGGAGAAAAACCCATGTGTATATTGAGAATCATAAGGCCTTAGATTTGGAGAGTGTCTTGCCCATGAAAGAACTTCCTGAACTATCTTCCGATATTCCTCCATGATTTCTGCTTGAGCAAGCCTGGTTTAAAAAGCACATTGCCTGTCGCATCATAGATATACTATATATATTTGCTGAATAAATGATAGGAATTTACCATTTCACAAGACCAGTGTATTCCATCTAGGCCCCTAAAAGGGAGCCTCATTTCAAAAGCATGGGGCCTTATATGCCAATTATGCAGGATTACTAATAGATCGATTTTTAGTATTTGACTCATTTTCCTTTTTCCAGATCGTGGGGTTATCTCTTCCTCTTTGGATTTGCCAAAAGCAAAAGTAACAGTTCGCACCACTGGTAACTTAAACAAAAGGAATTGTATTTGTTAACCAGTATGCCAGTTCTGTCACAGAAAGACAAAGTTCTAGGTGCATCAAGTTTGGGGATCATACAGAAAATCTCTTCTTGTCATCATTGTGCACATTCTTCCTATTCTGTATTGTTAAAATGTCCTTGATATCTACTTTGCCTGAGAACCAAGATCAGTTTTAGAAGTCTGACTCCTCCATTCAAAGAAGCCAAGATGATGTTGCATTTAAAGTATGTCAAATGATAATATAAGCCTTTTGGGGTGTGGTTACAGTATATGTTTTGCTTTTCAAATATGCCTTGGGTACTGCTACATTGGTCTGCTTTCTGATTGAACAGTTTTGTTTTTTAAAAATTCCTTATATTAAGCTGTCATTTATGTCTCAGATTTTCTACCCGTAGGTCTCAGTTCAGCCTTCTGGAACCACTCACAGTATATCTAACACTTGCACATGCCTGTGTTTATGCATATGAAGGCAGATATCACTTTTGCAACATCTCAAATGTATCCTTAGGATATCTGCAAGAAACCATTTTCAAAATAGGAATTTTTGCACAGTATTTTTCTGTATTACATTTTATTCTTATCCACAAAACTGCTTTTACTTTTGTGTACATACATACATACTGATAACACTTAAAGAAAAAACATTTACTCACTGCTGTAATGATAATTATTTTAGCATTAGTAGTAGGATAACCAGCTGTTCTGTTTTGCTTGTAATTGAGGGGTTCTCAGAATGTACAACTTTGAAGGTTTTGTTTGTTTGTTTTTGAGAGAGAGAGAGAGAGAGAACATGCGAGTTGGGGAGAGAGGCAAACGAAGAGAGAGAATCTTAAGCAGGTTCTGTGCTCAGTGCAGAGCTAGAGGTGGGGCTTGATCCCATGACCCTAGAATTATGACCTGAATTGAAATCAAGAGTTGGACACTTGGGGTGCCTGGCTGTGTCAGTCCGTTAAGCATCCGACTTCGGCTCAGGTCATGATCTCATGGTTCGTGAGTTTGAGTCCCGCGTTGGGCTCTGTGCTGACAGCTCAGAACCTGCAGCCTGCTTCGGATTCTATGTCTCCCTCTCTCTGTCCCTCCTGCACTCACACTCTTTTCTCTCTCTCTCAAAAGTAAATAAACATTTTAAAAAATTTAAAAAAAAGTCAGACCCTCAACCGACTGAGCCACCCAGGTGCACCCTCCCCTCTTTTTTGGTGGAGGGACTTTTAGTTTTAAAACTTAGCTATTCCTAGACAAACCATGCCAGGTTGCCTAGAACTCCAGGGCTTCCTGGAACACATATCTTCAGTGCTACAGCCAGGAAAGTCTCAGACAAACTTGACAGGGTTAGTAATTAGTGGATGTCATTTATTGGTTGCTCGCGGTGTGGCATAAATGGGGCTGCTGCCTTACATACGTGATCTGTGAAGCTTTCATCAGCTGTAAAAGGTCCATATTGGAAAATGACTCTCTGTCTGCCGAAATTTATGTACCCAACTCCATAATAGAAAACTATGGCTGCAAGTGAGTGCCCAGGAGAGGCCTATCTTTCCCAGGTTTCCCTGTTGCTGGGTGTGACCATGTGGCAGTGTGTCATTAACAGAGTCTTAGTGGAAATATCAGGTACTCCTCTCGGCCAAGGCTTTTAAGAATTGGGTGTACCTTGGGGCGCCTGGGTGGCTCTGTTGGTTAAGTGTCCGCCTTTGTCTCAGGTCATGGTCTCGCGGTCGGTGAATTTGAGCCCCACATCAAGCTCTGTGTTGACGGTTCAGAGCCTGGAGCCTGCTTCCGATTCTGTGTCTCCCTCTCTCTCTGCCCCTCCCCCGCTCTTACTCTGTCTCTGTCTCTCTCAGAAATAAAGATTAAAAAAAAATCTTTTTAAAAAAAATTTTTTTTTCAACGTTTATTTATTTTTGGGACAGAGAGAGACAGAGCATGAACGGGGAAGGGGCAGAGAGAGAGGGAGACACAGAATCGGAAACAGGCTCCAGGCTCTGAGCCATCAGCCCAGAGCCCGACGCGGGGCTCGAACTCACGGACCACGAGATCGTGACCTGGCTGAAGTCGGACGCTTAACCGACTGCGCCACCCAGGCGCCCCTAAAAAAAAAATCTTAAAAAAAATTGAGTGTACCTTTTTCTGGATTTCTTTTTCCTCCCACTGACTGGCTGCCAACACCATGGGTGTTAGTGGAGCCACAAGATAGAAGGAGCCTGGGTGCATGAACTGCATGTAGGAAAGCTGCCTGCCCACCAGGAGCAGCTGCCTGAATGGTTACGTAAGAGAAAAGTAAACTTCCAGAGCATTAAGATGTTGAAATGTTGAAGTTCATTGTACAGCTGCTAGCTTCACACTAATGAATTAGTACTACTCACATTTTATTCAGAAACTCACTCTAGAAAGACTAAATTACATGTCCAAGGCCATTCACCTAATAGTAGAGCCAGATATGAATTCAGAAAACCTATGCTTTTCTCAGATGCATGGTCTTGCTTCTTAGATACTGAAAGTGATGAGGTAATTTATCTACAGTGACTCAGGCCAGCTGTAATTTGAGTCTCCAGATTTCTCTAACTTTACATTCTATACACTGTCCATTATAAATGGAGACCACCTGAACTGTCTTCCTATTTTGGAATTTTCCATTTTTTAATAACAGTTCAAGTAAACTATATAATAAACTTTAGAGATATATTTTCACTGGAGCTGATAAGTTGTAACAGATAGCCTTAAATGCATGATGGTAAGAGACACTTAATGGTTAACCTTGTTATTTTTGTTTTGTTTTGTTTTGTTTTGTATTTCTTAACAACTTTCAAATACAGAATACAATATAATTAGTTATGGTCACCATGGTGTATATTGTAGCTTCAGGACTGTTGAATTTTGTAAATGGAAGTTTGTACTTTTTGGCCCCCTTCACCCATTTCCCCCCCTCCCCACCCCCCATCTGGCAATCACTAGTTGGTTCTCAGTACCCATGAGGTCAGTGTTTTGTTGTTTTCTTTTGTTTATTTTTATAAGGTTCCACATATAAATGATGTCATACAGATCTCTTCTAACTTATTTCTTCACTTTCTTTATATTTTTTGTTTTTATTTTATTTTCCTGTTCTTTCATCTGTAATATGAGGATGCTAGAGAAATAATTGCCATCATTCACCACCTGGAAACTAAAGAAGTAATTGTAGATTTTATTTCCATCAGAAATAAGAACACCAGCAAAAGGTTAACACCACTTCTTCATTTGAATAGTCTCAGTATTCAGTGCTTTCTAAGTTATTATTCAGTGTGTCAGTTGTTAAGTCACATTAGTATGGGAAAGGCATAGTCCGTGAGCATATGTGTGTGTGTGTGTGTGTGTGTGCATACATACAGTCATACCTTGTTTTATTGCACTTCAGTTTATTGAACTTCAGAGATGTTTTTTACAAGTTGAAGACTTGTGGCCAGCCTGTGTTAAGCAAGTCTATTGGTGCTATTTTTCTAACAGCATTTGCTCAGTTCATGTGTCTGTGTTAGATTTTGGTCATTCTTGTAATATTTCAAACTTTTTCATTATTATTATATTTTTTATGATGATATGTGACCAGTTATCTTTGACTTTACTATTGTAATTGTTTTGGGACACCACAAGTTGTGCCCATATAAGAGAGCAAATTTAACTGATAAATGTGTGTGTTCTGAGTGTTCTACTGACCAGCCATTCTCCTGTCTTCTTCTCCTCAGGCCCCTCTACTCCTTGAACATCATTGTGTATCTCCAATAACAATATTGAAATTAGGCCAGTGAATAACTCTACAGTGACTTCCAACTATTCAAGTGAAAGGAAGAGTAACATTTTGATTTATTTATTTTTTACAGATTTTATTTATTTATTTTTTTAAGTAATCTCTACATCCAACATGGGGCTGGAACTCACAACCTTTACCTAGATCAAGAATTGTATAAACTACTGACTGAGCCAGCCAGGTGCCCCACATGTTTCTCACTTCAAATCAAAAGGTAGAAATGATTAAGCTTAGTGAGGAAAACACATCAGAGGCTGAGACGGGCAGAAAGCTAGGTCCCTTGCATGCAAGAGCCAAGTTGTGAATGCAAAGGAAAAGTTCTTCAGGGAAATTAAAAGTGCTAGTCCAGTGATCACAAGTGATAAGAAAGGGAAACAGCTTTATTGCTGCTATGGAGAAAGTGTAAGTGGTCTGGATAGAAGATGAAACTAGCCACATTTCCTTAAACCAAAACCTAGCCCAGAGCAAAGCCCTAACTGTCTTCAATTCTATGAAGGTTGACAGAGATGAGGAAGCTGTAGAAGAAATGTTGGAAGCTAGCCGAGGTTGATTCATGAGGTTGAAGAAAAGGAGCCTTTCCCATAGCATACAAGTACAAGGGGAAGCAACAAGTACTGATATAGAAGCTACAGCAAGTTACCAGATGGTCTAGTTAAGATAATTAATGAAGGTGGCTGTGCTAAACAACACATTTTCAGTGTAGACACAACAGCCATATATGGGAAGAAGATGCCACCTAAGGCTTTGATAACTAGAGAGAAGTCAGTGCCTAACCTCAAAACCTCAAAGGACAGTCTGACTCTCTTCTTAGGGGCTAATGCAGAAGGGAACTTGAAGATGAAACCAGTGCTCATTTACTATTCTGAAAATCCCAAGGCCTTTAAAACATGCTCAATCTATTCTGCCTGTGCTCTAGAAATGGAACAACAAACTTGGATGACTGCATATTTGTTCACAAAATAGTTTACATTTTTAAGCACACTGTTAAGAACTACTCAGAAAAAAGAAAATCCATTCAAAATATCACTGCTCATTGACAATGCATCTGGTCACCCAAGAGCTCTGATGGATGTGTAAAATTAGATTAATTTTATGTTCATGTTTAATGACATTAATTCTGCAGCCCATGAATCAAGGAGTCATTTTGACTTTCAAGTCATAGGCAGTGATTACTTTGACAGATCTGAGCAAAGTTGTTTGAAAACTTTCTGGAAAGGAATCACCATTCTAGATGCCGTTAAGAACATTTCTGATTCTTGGGAAAAGGCCAAAATACCAACAGAATCAGCGGTTTGGAAGAAGTTGATTCCAACCGTCATGGAAAACTTGGAGGGGTTGAAGTCTCCCATGGAGCAAGTAACTGCAGATGTGGTGAAAATAGCAGGAGATGTAGAATTAGAAGTGGAGCCTGAAGATGGGCTTAAATTGCTGTGATCTCATGATCAAACTTATAAGAACTGATAAGTTTCTTCCTATGGATGAGCAAGGAAAGTAGTTCCTTAAGAAGGAATCTATTCCTGGTGAAGATGCTGTGAAGATTGTTGAAATGACACAAAGGATTTAGATTATATAAATTTGGTAAAGCAGCAGCAGGGTTTGGGAGGACTGAGTCCCAATTTGAAAAAAATAAATACATAAATAAAAGTTCTACTGTAGGGAAAATGCTATCCAACAGCATCATATGCAACAGAGAAATCATTTATGAAAGGAAGAGTCATTTGATGCAGCAAACTACATTGTTGTCTTATTTTTCAGAAATTACTATAATCACCCCAAACTTCAACAACCACTGTCTTGATCAGTCAGCAGCTGTAAACGTTGAGGCAAGACTTTCCACCAGCCAAAAGAACAATTTGCTGAAGGCTCAGATGATGCCTAGCATTTTTTTCAGCATTGGAGTCTTTTTTTTAATTATGGTATGTACGTTGGGTTTTTTTAGACATAATGCTATTGCACACTTAACAGATTATAATACAGTGTAAACAAACTTTTGTATGCAGGGAGAAGTGAAAACATTCATTTAGCTAATTTTATTGTCATTCACTTTATTGCAGAGATTTGGAACCAAACCCTCAGTGTCTCTTGAGTTATGCTCCAGTATATGCCTATACATCTCTGTATCGCTATATCTGTCTGTAATTCTGTCTCTATCTCTGAATCTATCCCTGAATCTGTATCTGTCTATATTTCCTATTTATTTCACTTACTTCTGCCATGACATTGCTTCTAGGTGTGAGTGGCATTAAGTAAAAATAACTTCACCCAGTCATACGTTCTCATAGATTTCTAGGATGAACCAATAGACAGAGATGTTCAGATTCCTCATTTTTCCCTCCTAGCATTTGATTTATACCTTAAAAAAACTTAAACCTCATCCCTTGGTTGCTTTCTTTTTATGTCATTGTACTCTGCTGATGTTCCTGTATCCTTCTCTTCATCCATAATGCTTGACGATTTCGTCAGTTTGTGTAATTGTTTTTCTTATCTCTGGAATAATAATAGTTACCATTCATGAGGCCAAAAAACAGATTGAATAATAATCAGTGTTAAACATCCTCCAACCATCTAATGTAGATTTATTATCTTCATTTTACAAATAGTAATTTCAGGTAAAGGGAGTTTAAAGAAAGTGTAAATAACCCATAGCTAGTAATTAGCAGAGCTGGGGTTTGAATTAAGATCTTTGTGACTCTAAGTCTACATTCTTACTCAGAAACATAGATCCCTTTGCTCAACTGAATGGAAAAGCAGTCATTTCTAGATTAACCACCTTTGAGTGCCTCTCAGCTTTAGCACAGGGACTTGAGGAAAGTAACTAATCAGTAAAGGTTAATAGATGGATTGATAAATAGGGGGCTGAAGGGATAAATAGATTGTCACTTGTCTGGATAAAATGGTCAGTGGTTGTATTTAGCTGGTTAGGATACAGAAGGAAGAGTGAAACTTTAAAGTATAAAAATGATGGACAAAATAGTATTTTATTGGAAATATATAATTTAACATTATGGCATGTCATTCTGTGTTTCACATGGCCCTTTGTTCTTCCTGCTTTGTCATGTTTTTCTTGATACCCTGTGTGTAGTTTAGCCAAGGGTCAGGTGATAATCTTTTTCATAAAAAGATTTAATATCTTGAATGGTCATTGTTCTAATAGTTATTAAATAAATAGCAGTGGAACTTTTTCTTCTGAAAAACTTATGTGTTGCAATATGTGGATGACCGGTTTCTTGGCTGAAGTAAAATCGATTCAGACTAGAATCAGAACTGTGGTTTGGCTTACATTAATAAGAATGTATATTTTTTTTCTTAAATTATCATTTCTCATGGTTACATTCCAGTATTTTGAAATGACTTTAGAAACAAATAGGAAATGCTTCACATATACTAAAATGACAGTGACAATGTGGGAAACATTTCTACTTATTGTTAAAACCAAAAAAAGAAAAAGAAAAAAAGAAGACTCTGAAAAGCAAAGGGATTCACACTGCACTGAGTTTATGTTGCATGCCAGATAGGACAGTATCCTGCCTGGAAAAAACAAACCTCGTCAAACGTAGAAAAGATGAAATGCAGTAAGTGTGAAAGATGAGATACTCTGGAGAATGAAGCTGATATTAGGAAAGCTAGAAACCAGAATTCACATGTGCTTGAGCAAGTTTTCCTCATACTTTTCCACAATTCTCTGATATTTAAAAATTGGGTACTCAGAGAGCCTGTCTATGGGAGCCAAGCGGCCTGGAAAAGGAGGCCAGTCAGGGACCAGTGGCAGACAGAATTAGAAGTGTAGGCATTTTGTGATTATTACAAAACAGAATGGGAAATGACCAGTCATATTGGGTCAAGCCTATGCTGAAAACCAAAGGCAAAGAAATACCAATTGAAGATATTTGTTGACAATTTATTACAACTATACTTGGAAACACAGTAAGTCTATACTGTCTCTCTACAGTTTACTATTTATACTTAAATAAACATTTGGTATTTAAAAATTTTTTCTCATTTGGTTAACAGAGAACTAGAAAACACAGGCATTGTTTTTTCCCTCCTCACCATTAACAGATTGGGGAAAAAAAAAAAAAAAAGGAAAAAGAAATCCCCTGAAAATAAATTCTGTCATTTGATTTTATATTAGAAAGCATCAAAAAAAAAAAAAAAAAAAGAAAACATCATGGCAGAAACTAAAATATAAATTCAAGTAAAATCTCTTTCCAATGAATATTCCTTACCTTCATTATATTGTTTATAAAAGTTCACAAAAGTTTGGTTCATATGAGATTCACTTTTACACTTAGAATTAACAAAGGTGGGGGTGCCTGGGTGGCTCAGTCAGTTAAGCGTCCAGCTTTGGCTCAGGTCTTAATCTCAAGGTTTGTGGGTTCAAGCCCTGCATCGGGCTTTGTCCTGACACCTTGCTGTAAGCCTGCAGCCTGCTCGGATTTTGTGTCTCCTTCTCTCTCTGCCCCTCCCCCACTCATGCTCTGTCTCTCAAAAATAAATATAAAAAAAATTAACAAAGGTGTATGAGGAAACTTTTGGAGGTGAAAAATACCTGTATTTGATTGTGGATATGGTATCATGGGTACATGCATATATCCAAATTCATCAAATTGGATATTTTAAATATGTGCAGATTTTGGATATCAATTATACCTCAGTCAAGCTGTTAACAAAAAAGGTTAAAAAATGAGTTCAAACCTGGATAACTTTTTTATAGTTTTTATTATAGAAATTTACTACTTTGATTTTATAAGGCGTCCCTAAACTTTTCATAGGAACATTATAAGGACAAATCAATAAATGAGCAGAAAATAATGAAACAGCAGAAGCATCAAAGGTTTGCTAATAGTATAAACATGTAAGAACAGCTCTAAACATGGAATATCAGTATTCACTTCAGCAGCTATATGCTAAGTATGGAATATCATATGACCACCAGTCAGCTATGAAATTGTTTAATTTAATATTTGATAATAGCAACATTAGTGTACCCAAAATCCAACTTATTCCTGTCACTTAATTATTTTAGAAAGCTGAAATTGATAACTAAATTGAGTTTAGAATTTCTTTAAAAAACAAAAACAAAAAAGAAAACAAACACAAATACCTCAGTGCACTGTTGTGTTATCCCAAGTGTAAACCTTTTATTTTGTGTACTCTTTTAGTTGTGGAGTTTAAATATGGAAGTCTATGTATATATTTTTAATCTTGGTAGTGGCAAATATTTGCAACTAGATTTGAGGTTGAACCTTGAACCTGATATTCTCAAACTGTGTGATATCAATAGAGAAGGTGATGATGACAGAAATCATAGAGATGTAGGCATTTTGCATGTATTATTTGTGATAGTCCTAAGAGAAAGGTATTTTTTAAATGTTTTTATTTATTTACTTTTGAGAGAGAAAGAGAGAGAGAGAGAGCGCACACAAGCTGGGGCAAGGGCAGGGCAGAGAGAGAGGGAGATACAGAATCCAAAGCAGATTCCAGGCTCTGACCTGTCAGCACAGAGCCCAGTGTGGGGTTTGAACTCACGAATCAAACTGTGAGATCATGACCTGAGCCGAAGTCGGATACTTAACCGACTGAGCCACCCAAGCATCCCTAAGAGAAACATATTTTTAATTATCTTTTGTATGTGAAGAAACTGTAGGTTGTATCAGTTTAGTGATTTACAGTATTTGCTCTTCTAATAAGCGCATGGCTGAAATTAAATCCCAATTGTATCTGGCTCAAAAAGTAAAAAAAAAAAAAAAAAAAGTCTTGTTTGCTAAATAAGGATGTCATGCCAAAGAATATGTTGCTTGGTTTCCAAATTTAACCAAAATAATTGCAAGTACATGATTACAGTAGCTGTTTCTTTGTTCTGAGTATTTATTAACAGTTTGAGCTAATTAGGCCACTGATTTTCATGCTATCTGGAAACAATCATGAAAGATTTTAATATTCTTCTTGGGAAGTCTAACTCTCATTATTCTCAAAGTAACCTTTGATTAACTGATGGAGTTAAATGTCAGAATTGGAGCCAAATCTGTCTGATTCTAAAATCTGTTCTCTTCTCATGGTCATGTTATAACGTCTTGTTAAATATCTGAAGTATGAAAGCCAACTGCAAGGGTCACTGTTGTTAAACTGTGGCATGAGATTCTCTGTGAGGCTTTGTGCTCCCAGATGTAGGGGGGTAGATGACAACAGGCAATTCGTTTTTCTGTTTTCTATTTAGGTTCAGCACCATGGTTTTATGTCCTCATAATTCCACATTTCATTATAGGGTATATTCATTTATTTTATTGCGTCTTTCATGTGTTCTATGGAATTTTGGTTATGTGGCGAGCAAATATATCACAAGGCATAAATTGGCTTTAATTATTAATGAGGTATGTAATGTAATGAGTTTTTACATCCTTTTGTTATTGCTTCTCTTGGGATTATAATTTAATCTTATTTTATAGAAACTATAAACTTATAGTTTCCAGCTATACACAAATTGGTAGTAGTTTGTGTCTTCATAATAATTGGTAATCATGTGGATTTTGTTTTGTAAAAGATATTTGTTAGTTAATTTTATTATAAGATAGGCAGTAAGTTTGCTTTTGAAATAAAGCTTACAAGTGCTTGTTTTAGACAGTGAAGGTAAATAAATCACTAGACTTTCTGTCCTGAGATGTAGAGAAATATCACCAAATGTAGTTGACAAATTAACGAAGACTATGTATGGGAAATGAGGACACAGGAAACTTTATGGATCTTTGGGACTTTGGATCTTTGGGACTGTGGATCTTTATGGACTTTATGGATCTTTTTTCATAAACCCACCAGGCTACACACAGAAGACTGGAAAGAGCTCTCGGACTCCACTCCAGGATGGACCTAGGGGATGAGAGAATATACAGAATACACTTTATTCCCATGTGCACATGAGAAATTCACCAAACTGGGTTATAATATGGACCATAAAACAAACTATAGCAAATTAAAAATAATCAGGATCATAACAAGTGTGTTCTTAGACGACAATGGAATAAAATGAGAAACCGATAACAGAAAAATATCTGGAAAAGCCACAACCATGTGAAATTAAATGTACTTCAAGGATAAAGTCTAAAGAAAAGTATTAAAATATTTGACAATTTTTAAAAATATTGAAATGTGTGGGCTGTAGATAAAGCAGTACTTAGAGAAAAAATGTCTATCATTGAAAGATTAATTTAGAAAATAGTAAAGAAGTAAAACCAATAATCTGTGCTTCCATCATAAGAAATTAGAAGAGGAAGATAGCACTAAATCCAAAGAAATTAGAATGAAGGAAATAGAGCAGAAGTCAATGAAAGTAAACACAGCAATAATAGAGAAGAAAATCAATGAAAATGAAAGATTGACATTTTAGAAATATGAATAAAATTGATAAACAACTAGTCAGAATAATCAAGAAAAAACAAATACACACATTACCAATGTCATCAAAGAAGGACTTGTCACAAACCTGAAAAGTATAGTAAGAAAACAGTACAAATAAGTCTGCCCATAAATTTGTAAACTTAGATGAAATGAACACATTTTTAAAAGACTTTATCAAAACTCATTCAAGATAAATAGGTTATGTGAATAGCCTTATATCTACAGATTAAACTGAATTCTTAATTATAAAAATTTGCTGCAAAAAGACTTAAGACACAGATGTTTTAAACAGTGAATGCTGCCAAATCAGTGATGCATAATAGTGATACTATACAATTTCTGTAAAAACACAGAAGAGGAATGAAAACTTCCCAATTTTTCATGAGACTAGCATGAAATCTGTAATCTTGAAACCAGGCATTATTAGAAAAGAAAACTATAGAGAGGAGGAAGATGGTGGAGTAGGACAACGCTGGGCTCACCACGTCCTGCGGATCACTTAGATTCCACCCACACATGCCTAAATAACCCAGAAAACCACCAGAAGACTGGCAGAAAGGATTCTCCAGAGCCAAGCATAGACAAGAGGCCCACGGAAGAGGGTAGGAAGGGCGGAGAGGCGGTGCATGCTACACGGACTGGCGGGAAGGAGCCAGGATAGATGGGCAGCCCGTGGGCAAAGCAGAGCCCCCGAGTCTGGCTTGCAAAAGCGGAGGGGCCGGATGGAGTGTGTTGCAACAGCAAGCGGGACTTGACATCTGAAAGGTTATAAGCTAACAGCTCTGCTCGGAGAACAGGAGGGCTGGAGGACAACGGGAGGGAGAGTTGTTGAACCCCGGACAACAAAACTCAGCTTGGCGGGGAGCAAAGATGCTCGCCAGCGCCATCTCCTTTGCCCATCCCCCAGCCAAACTCCCAAAGGGAACTGGTTCCTGTCAGGGAACTTGCTTGCACCTTGCAAACACCCAACGCTGTGCTTCTGCGGATCCATCCCTCTGGCGGGTATGAATCCCTCCCGGTGCTGCAGGGCCCCTCCCGAAGTGGCTCTCTGAAGGAAAAGCGAGCTGAGCCTGCCCCTCCCGCCCCTGTGCACCTTGCCAATCCACCCCAGGTAATATGCCAGATCCCCAGCACCATAAGCCTGACAGTGTGCAAGTAGCCCAGACGGGCCACGCCACCCCACAGTGAATCCCGCCCCTAGGAGAGGGGAAGAGAAGGCACACACCAGTCTGACTGTGGCCCCAGTGGTGGGCTGGGCGCAGACATCAGGTCAGACTACGGCCCCACCCACCAACGCAGGTTATTCAAGACAGCACAGGGGAAGTGCACCGCAGTTCGGCACCACTACAGGGACCATCCAAAATGACAAAACGGAAGAATTCCCCTCAAAAAAAGGTCCAGGAAATAACAACAGCTAACGAACTGATCAAAACCGATTTAAACAATATAACAGAAAGTGAATTTAGAATAATAGTCATAAAGTTAATCTCTGTAAAGAACAGAGAGACTCTATTGCTACAGATACCAAGGGACTAAGCAACAGCCAGGAGGAGCTAAAAATTGCTATTAATGAGCTGCAAAATAAAATGGAGACAACCATAGCTTGGATTGAAGAGGCAGAGGAGAGAATGGGTGAACTAGAAGATAAAATTATGGAAAAAGAAGAAGCTGAGAAAGAGATAAAAAAATCCAGGAGTATGAGGGGAAAATTAGAGAACTAAATGATGCACTAAAGAAAAATAATATACACATAATTGGTATTCCAGAGGAGGAAGAGAGAGGGAAAGGTGCTGAAGGTGTGCATGAAGAAATAATAGCTGAGAACTTCCCTGATCTGGGGAAGGAAAAAGGCATTGAAATCCAAGAGGCACAGAGCACTCCCTTCAGACATAACTTGAATAGATCTTCTGCATGACATATCATAGTGAAACTGGCAAAATACATGTTAAAGAGAAAATTTTGAAAGCAGCTAGAGATAAACATGCTCTAACATATAAAAGGAGACCTATGAGACTCGTGACTGATCTCTCTACTGAAACCTGGTAGGCCAGAAAGGAATGACAGGAGATCTTCAATGTGATGAACAGAAAAAAATATGCAGCCGAGAATCCTTTATCCACCAAGTCTGTCATTTAGAATAGAAGGAGAGATAAAGGTCTTCCCAAACAAACAAAAACCGAAGGAATTTGTCACCACTAAACCAGCCCTACAAGAGATCCTAAGGGGGATCCTGTGAGACAAAGTACCAGAGACATTGCTACAAGCATGAAACCTATGGACATCACAATGACTCTAAACCCATATCTTTCTATAATAACACTGAATGTAAATGGACTAAATGCTCCAACCAAAAGACCTAGGGTATCAGAATGGATAAAAAAACAAGACCCATCTATTTGCTGTCTACAAGTGACTCATTTTAGACCTGAGGACACCTTCAGATTGAGAGTGAGGGGATGGAGAACTATTTATCATGCCACTGGAAGTCAGAAGAAAGCTGGAGTAGCCATACTTATATCAGACAAACTAGACTTTAAATTAAAGGCTGTAACAAAAAATGAAGAAGGGCATTATATAATAATCACAGGGTCTATCCATCAGGAAGAGTTAACAATTATAAATGTCTATGTGCCGAATACAGAAGCCCCCAAATAAATAAAACAATTACTCATAAACACAAGCAACCTTATTGATAAGAATGTGGTAATTGCAGGGGACTTTAACACTCCATTTACAGAAATGGATAGATGATCTAGACACACGGTCAATAAAGAAACAAGGGCCCTGAATGACACATTGGATCAGATGGACTTGACAGATATATTTAGAACTCTGCATCCCAAACCAAAGAATACACTTTCTTCTCGAGTGCACATGGAACATTCTCCAAGATAGATCACATTCTGGGTCACAAAACAGCCCTTCATAAGTATACAAGAATTGAGATCATACCATGCATACTTTCAGACCACAATGCTGTGAAGCTTGAAATCAACCACAGGAAAATGTCTGGAAAACCTCCAAAACCAAGAAGGTTAAAGAACACCCTACTAAAGAATGAATGGGTGAGCCAGGCAATTAGAGAAGAAATTAAAAAATATATGGAAACAAACGAAAATGAAAATACATCAATCCAAACGCTTCGGGATACAGCAAAGGCAGTCCTGAGAGGAAAATACATTGCAATCCAGGCCTATCTCAAGAAACAAGAAAAATCCCAAATAAAAAATCTAACAGAACACCTAAAGGAAATGGAAGCAGACCAGCAAAGACACCCTAAACCCAGCAGAAGAAGAGAAATAATAAAGATTAGAGCAGAAATAAACAATATAGAATCTAAAAAACTGTAGAGCAGATCAATGAGACCAAGAGTTGGTTTTTTGAAAAAATAAACAAGACCGATAAACCTCTAGCCAGGCTTCTCAAAGAGAAAAGGGAGATGACCCAAATAGATAAAATCATGAATGAAAATGGAATTATTACAACCAATGCCTCATAAATACAAGCAATTATCAGGGAATACTATGAAAAACTATATGCCAACAAACTGGACATCCTGGAAGAAAGGGACAAATTCCTAAACACGCTCACACTTCCAAAACTCAATCAGGAGGAAATAGAAAGCTTGAAGAGACCCATAACCAGCGAAGAAATTGAATCAGTTATCAAAAATCTCCCAACAAGGGTGCCTGCGTGTCTCAGTTGGTTAAGCGTCCGACTTCAGCTCAGGTCACAATCTCGCGGTCTGTGAGTTTGAGCCCTGCGTCAGGCTCTGGGCTCATGGCTCAGAGCCTGGAGCCTGCTTCCGATTCTGTGTCTCCCTCTCTCTCTGCCCCTTCCCCGTTCATGGTCTGTCTCTGTCTCAGAAATAAATAAACGTTAAAAAAAAAATCTCCCAACAAATAGGAGTCCAGGACCAGATGGCTTCCCTGAGGAATTCTACCAGACATTTAAAGCAGAGAGAATACCCATCCTTCTCAAGCTGTTCCAAAAAATAGAAAGGGAAGGAAAACTTCCAGACTCATTCTATGAAGCCAGTATTACTTTGATTTCTAAACCAGACAGAGACCCAGTAAAAAAAGAGAACTACAGGCCAATATCCCTGATGAATATGGGTGCAAAAATTCTCAGTAAGATACTAACAAATCGAATTCAACAGCATATAAAAAGAATTATTCACCATGATCAAGTGGGATTCATTCCTGGGATGCAGGGCTGGTTCAACATTCACAAATCAATCAATGTGATACATCACATTAATAAAAGAAAAGATAAGAACCATATAATCCTGTCAATCGATGCAGAAAAGGCCTTTGACAAAATCCAGCATCCTTTCTTAATAAAAACCACCGAGAAAGTCGGGATAGAAGGAACATACTTAAAGATCATCAAAGCCATTTATGAAAAGCCCACAGCTAACATCATCCTCAATGGGGAAAAACTGAGAGCTTTTTCCCTGAGATCAGGAACACGACAGGGATGTCCACTCTCACCGCTGTTGTTTAACATAGTGCTGGAAGTTCTCTCATCAGCAATCAGACAACAAAAGGAAATCAAAGGCATCAAAATTGGCAAAGATGAAGTTAAGCTTTCACTTTTTGAAGATGACATGATGTTATACATGGAAAATCCAATAGACTCCACCAAAAGTCTGCTAGAACTGATACATGAATTCAGCAAAGTTGCAGGATACAAAATCAATGTACAGAAATCAGCTGCATTCTTATACACTAATAATGAAGCAACAGAAAGACAAATAAAGAAACTGATCCCATTCACAATTGCACCAAGAAGCATAAAATACCTAGGAATAAATCTAACCAAAGATGTAAAGTATCTGTATGCTGAAAACTATAGAAAGCTTATGAAGGAAATTGAAGAAGACTTAAAGAAATGGAAAGACATTCCCTGCTCATGGATTGGAAAAATAAATATCGTCAAAATGTCAATACTACCCAAAGCTATCTACACATTCAATGCAATACCAATCAAAATTGCACCAACGTTCTTCTCAAAGCTAGAACAAGCAATCCTAAAATTCATATGGAACCACAAAAGGCGCCGAATAGCCAAAGTAATTTTGAAGAAGACCAAAGCAGGAGGCATCACAATCCCAGACTTTAGCCTCTAATGCAAAGCTGTAATCAAGACAGCATGGTATTGGCACAAAAATAGACACATAAACCGATGGAATAGAATAGAAACCCCAGAACTAGACCCACAAACGTATGGCCAACTAATCTTTGACAAAGCAGGAAAGAATATCCAATGGAAAAAAGTCTCTTTAACAAATGGTGCTGGGAGAACTGGACAGCAATATGCAGAAGGTTGAAACTAGGCCACTTTCTCACACCATTCACAAAAATAAAGTCAAGATGGATAAAGGACCCGAATGTGAGACAGGAAACCATCAAAACCCTAGAGGAGAAAGCAGGAAAAGACCTCTCTGACCTCAGCCGTAGCAGTTTCTTACTTGACACATCCCCAAAGGCAAGGAAATTAAAGCAAAAATGAACTATTGGGACCTCATGAAGATGAAAAGCTTCTGCACAGCAAAGGAAACAATCAACAAAACTAAAAGGCAATCAATGGAATGGGAGAAGATATTTGCAAATGACATATCAGACAAAGGGCTAGTATCCAAAATCTATAAAGAGCTCACCAAACTCCACACCCGAAAACAAATAATCCAGTGAAGAAACAGGCAGAAAACATGAATACACACTTTTCTAAAGAAGACATCCAGATGGCCAACAGGCACATGAAAAGATGCTCAACGTTGCTCCTCATCAGGGAAATATATATCAAAACCACATTCAGATATCACCTCATGCCAGTCAGAGTGGCCAAAATGAACAAATCAGGAGACTATAGATGCTGGAGAGGATGTGGAGAAACAGGAGCCCTCTTGCACTGTTGGTGGGAATGCAAACTGGTGCAGCCACTCTGGAAAACAGTGTGGAGGTTCCTCAAAAAATTAAAAACAGACCTACCCTATGACCCAGCAGTAGCACTGCTAGGAATTTACCCAAGGGATACAGGAGTACTAATGCATAGGGGCACTTGTACCCCAATGTTTATAGCAGCACTTTTAACGATAGCCAAATTATGGAAGGAGCCTAAATGTCCATCAACTGATGAATGGATAAAGAAATTGTGGTTTATATACACAATGGAGTACTACATGGCAATGAGAAAGAATGAAATATGGCCCTTTGTAGCAACATAGACAGAACTGGAGTGTTATGCTAAGTGAAATAAGCCATACAGCGAAAGACAGATACCATATGTTTTCACTCTCATGCGGGTCCTGAGAAACTTAACAGAAGACCATCGGGGAGAAGAAGGGAAAAAAAAAAAAAGGTTAGGGAGGGAAAGAGCCAAAGCATAAGAGACTCTTAAAAACTGAGAACAAACTGCGGGTTGATGGGGGGTGGGAGGGAGGGGAGGGTGGATGATGGGTATTAAAGAGGGCATCATTTTGGGTGAGCAATGGGTGTTGTATGGAAACCAATTTGACAATAAATTTCATATATTTGAAAAAAAGAAAACTACAGATTAACATCCCTCATGAATATAGCTGCAAAAAAATTATCCACCAAACATTAGCAAATCAAATCTAGCAATACATAAAAAAGGAAATGCCCCTGCTTAAGTGGGTTTTATTCCAGGTATGGAAGCCTGGCTCGACTTCGGAAAATGTGTGTGATTCATCATAACAAATAAATGGATTCATCATATTAAAACATCTCAACAAGCTAAGAATAGAAGAAAATCCCGTATACTATTCAGTTTAGACTTATGAGGACATCAGAAAACCTAAGCAAACATCTTATGTGGCAGTGAAGGATTGGATTTTTTCCCTCTATGCTCAGACAAAAGGCAAGGACATTTTGTCTCATCATCCCTATTCAAAATCATTTTTATGTAAAGTTCTAACCATTATAAAATAAAGAAATAAAAGGCGTACATGCAGTTTGGAAAAGAACTAAAATCATCTCTCTTTAGATGACATGAATGTCTATGTTAATCAGCCCAGATATCCACAAAAATGCCCACAACTAATAAGTGAAGTTTACAAGTTGTCAGGTAACAAATAATTTGCTTCTATATACTAGCAATGCACTGCGAAAATACAAAATTTAAAAGTCAATATATATTTAAAAGCACCAGAGGATGACACAATTAATATACACCTAACAGAACAGATACAGATTCTGCATGCTAAGACCACAAAACACTAATGAAAGAAATAAAAGAAGCCCTAAAGAAATGCAGAGTTATACCATGTTCATGAATTGGAGGACTCAGTACAATTAAGATATCATCTCTACCTAATTTGATCTATAGATTGAATACAATCTCAGAGTTCCAGCAGGTGTTTTTTTGTTTGTTTGTTTGTTTTTTTTATGTAGATATTTACAAGCCAATTGTGTAGAACGACAGAGACTAGACTAGCCAAAATGATGTCAAAAATTATGGAGGGGTGCCTAGGTGACTCAGTCAGTTAAGTGTTCAGCTCTTGATTTTGGCTGAGGTCATGATCTCACAGTTCATGGGGTCAAGCCCCATGTCAACACAGAGCTTGCTTGGAATTCTTTCTCCTTCTCTCTCTGTCTCTCTCTCAAAAATAAATAAGTAAACATTCAAAAATACATAAAACCATGTCTAGCCTAGCCTAATTTTCTCAGTTACACCTGGAATTGCTTTAGCTCTATTGGGGTTTTATAGGCATTCAGTAATGATACATGTTGCCGTAGTCATTTTAGAACACATAAATCTACGAGAATCACAGTTGTGTGGTATTGCTAAAGGAACAGGCACATAAATCGGTGAAATTGAATAGAGATCCCAGAAATAAATTCGTGAAAAGAGGGTCATTTGATTTTTGATAAAGATACAATTCACTGGAAAAAATAAGGATATTTTAGCAAAACATATTAGATAAACTGAAAAATACTTTGTAGTAGATTTATCTTAAGTTCATACAGTTTTAGTTTTATAATCTTTGACCTGGATCTAAGAAAGCTTTTGTTTTTGGTACTTTGAAATAGAAGGATAAAGAACTTATGAAAGTTGAGTCCTCTTAGGAAAAAGGAAGATTAATATATGTAATAAGAGCTTCCATAGAAAATGTCCAGAATCTTAAAATTGAATTGCTTTTAAAGTTCCAGGATTCATGGAATACTATATTTACAGAAGTGAGGAAGAATTTGGATTGGTGTACTTTATCGCACAGATGTGTAGGGGGAACCTGAAAAGTCTGAGGTGATGGTAGTTTATGGATAGATGCGTGTTCCCCCTAAACTTCATTGCTCTTTTCCGAGTAAGGTAGAGGGAGAGAGAGACCAACAGAAACAGAAATGATGGGTGGGTAGGGAAGGAGGAGAGAGAGGAAAATAAATTCATGACAGAGAAACTCATCACAAAATAAAACAGGTCCCTGCCTTTATTTCCTCCAGGACAAATGTCACATTATTTTTTTAAAGCACCAGGATACTAAGAAATAGAAAAAATATATATGTAATGCATTTGATTTTCAAAATGTCTTCAAAAGTGGCATAGATTACAAGGAGGAGGTATTTGAATGATGAAGTAAATTGATCAAAATTAGTATCACAAAGATGTTATATTCTGTAGAATTTCTTAGAATCTCCTATTAATGAAGTTGTGTTCTGGAACAGAGAGGGCCTGATAAATGAACTCTTATGATATTGCATTTTATTTTTTTCCAATAAAAAAGATTAAAAAACACTTTGGAATTTTCTCCTGCACTACCTATCCAGATGTGCCTATTGAATACAATGGATGTTGTAGCAGAGACTCTCCAACATTGATTGTCATTAGTTTACCATGTTAGAGTCTAGGAAAAGACATGTTCTGGGGAGCCCTGGGTTCCATTCCATGTATAATGTCAACTTACTT
Organism: Prionailurus viverrinus; assembly: GCF_022837055.1. Taxonomy (NCBI): domain Eukaryota; kingdom Metazoa; phylum Chordata; class Mammalia; order Carnivora; family Felidae; genus Prionailurus; species Prionailurus viverrinus. Next base: position 41,467,828 of record NC_062562.1, read on the forward strand.
TTACTTACATAATGCTGAATTTAAAATCTCAAAAATACATTTTAAAGTGTAGGTGGTCAGCATCAGCAGCATTGGATGTACCATTTAGCATTGAGTCAGTGGCTTATTGTAATATCAACTCATATGGGACAGATATTATGTATGAATAAATATTCATAGGTAGACATATTAATGGCTCTATTGTTGTCATGGGATTATTTAAACGATGTATAATAACAAATTATTTCAAATTCAAGGTAAAATTACCTAATAAGCAGAGACATTAACTGAAAGCCCTACTCAGTATATACATGTATAATAATTTAAAAAAGCAATTAGAACAAAATTTCCCTGAGGACATTGCAGAAATACACTTTTAAGGATGCTTGGAAAATATAAAGTTAAAATAGTTATATGTACAGAAGGATAAAACTTTAAATAGCTAGTGCAAATCTAGTGACAGGATGACAAAGAACACAATCTTTTTAGGGATATAATTTAAAAAATCTTGTTTTCTCTCTAATTATAATGCTTCCACGCCTGGTTCTAAAATTATGTAAATGTGTAGTAATCTATGGAATTTGAGTAATATACACATTAAATAGATAATATTTATTATGTCAGAGGCATTTAATACAGAATCTCAAGTTTTTCCTTCTCCCTCCCCCAAGTTTGGCTGATTATATATCCTGTAGGGAAAGATAGAATAAAAGTAAGTCACATTTTTAATTTTTTCCAGATTTTTGTTTGATAATTATTATTTATTTTACTCCTAAGGAGCTTCCCTGATTCTGTTAGACTTGCAAGTCTGGTGTGGTGCAGATTTTGTGTGGTCCCTGTGATGTTATTTGGATGTAGCTCACCCAAGTTAGAGCAGCCTTTCAGAATGGTCATTATACAAAGAATTCATTTTCCATGCCTCCTTTTTTGCTCACATCTACAGTTCTGTGTTCTGAAGAGCATTTATTCATGTGCTCATTCAATAAATGATTATTTATTAGACAGGTACCATTTTCCAGGAACAAATAAGGGTTTTTCTAGAACACACTTACAGATTTATGTATCAGATATATTACCTGTTGGAGTCCCTTTAATTTTTAATATTTTGTATCCTTTGATCTTGAGCCAGGGTCCTTGCTAAAGCTGGTAGTATAATACTCTTATTATCATTAGCTAGCATTTTTTGAACACTAATTTTTGTTCCCGACGCTGTAGTAAGCACTTTATATTTATTATTGCTTTCATCTTGTTTGCTGCCTTCTGAAGTCTTTTCTTAGGAGGATGACAGTTGTATTGGTGGACATTTGGGTTATTAATGGGAAGAACCTGAACAGAATAAGTTGTCATTGGTCCTTTGTGCAAATTTCCAAGCATTGTAATTAGCTGGCATTGACTTTTGAGTCAAAGTCACTGGTCAAGACCACAATGTCCATTGTTTTGTATTCTAAATTAGGCTTTTATTTTCACACTGTCAGAGATCTGTTTTAGAAAATGGCATAATTAGTTACTGAATAAAACTGTAAGACACTATTTGAGTCTAATGGAGAAACAATGAGATTGTTTTGAGAAAAAAGAGTGAATCACTTAACTTTAAATTTCCTGGAAACCAATATTAATGCCTTGGTAACCACACCTCTACCCAGAACATGGTAGATGTTATAATTAGTAGACTAATGAAATATTTGATAATTGAACAACAGCAGGACAGAGTTTATATGTCTGTAATTCAATTTGTTCCTTCTGTAGTGGTAGTAAAATATTACACATTGAACTAAATAATTAGTGATGCAGTATGCCAGAGAGCAAAATTAATGTAAAAGTGATTGTTTTAAAATGATTAGAAAACAAAACAATTTCAGGTAATTGTCCATTGATTTAGTAATGGAAAGAAAATAGTGAGAACAATATTAACAAAGGTGAAATTTTACAACAAAGGAAAAATATAGCAATTTAAATAAATATTTATTTTTGACACCACTTTTATTATTTCCCACATATTATTCCATTCTTGATGTAACTCTTCAAAATATTTTTAATGCAGCATATTAAAATATATATTTTTATTCATAATATAAAATAACTTCTGCCTATAAAACAGAATATGTTCTAACAAATGTGTTGACTTGGGGATTAATGTTGTTTTAAAGATATAGAGTACAAGGGCGCCTGGGTGGCTCATTCGGTTAAACGTCCGACTTCAGCTCAGGTCATGATCTCACAGTTCATGAGTTTGAGCCCCGTGTCAGGCTCTGTGCTGACAGCTTGGAGCCTGGAGCCCGCTTCGGATTCTGTGTCTCCCTCTCTCTCTGCCCCTCTCCCATTCATGCTCTGTCTCTCTGTCTCAAAAATAAATAAACGTTAAAAAAAAAAAGATATAGAGTACAGAATTTTAAAGTCGTAAGAACAGCGCATCTTAAGGTAAATTTCTACTACAAACTGTTTTTAGAACAGTTATTTAAAAACCGTAGTTTTGTGTGTCTCTGTGTATTTGTAAATGTCTATATAACGGATTTCATACAGAAATCGAGATAATGCTGGATGATCCTTCATTTTCTCTCTTTTTTAAAATTTTTTAGTGTTTATTTTAGAGAGAGAGAGAGGGAGAAAGTGCACATGAGCAAGGGAGGACAGAAAGAGAAGGAGACAGAAGATCCAAAGTGGGCTTTGCACCGGCAGCAAAGAGCTCGATTTGGGGCTTAAAGCCAGGAACCGTGAGTTAATGACCTGAGCTGAAGTCAGATGCTTAACTGACTGAGCCACCCAGGCACCCGCATTTTCTCTTATTCTTAGTAACAGAAAATACCAAAATTTAAGGGATAGTTAGAAAACTGTTACTGAGATAATTATGAGTTCTAATGATTCTTAAGAAATTGCAGGTAGTGCCTGGCTATAGACTGAATTGTGTGCCCTTCAAAATTGTATGTGGAAGCCCTAACCCCCCATGTGTGGTTTTGGAGATGGAGTCTTTGGGAGACTATTAGGCCATGAAGGAGGAACTCTCATTGTGGGATTAGTGCCCTTAAAAGAAGAGACATCAGCGAGAGAGAGCTCTTTCCGCTTGCACACAAAAAGAAGATCAAGTGAGCACACAGCAGGGTGGGGGCTGTTCACAAGCAAGGAACACAAGGCCTCAGAACAAAACCTGCCTTTCTGGTACCTTGATCTTGAACTTCCAGCCTCCACAACTCTCAGCCATTCAATCTCTTGTATTTTGTTGTAGCAGCTCACGCTAAGACTTACCTTTAAAGACTTACATGGGAGGACCTATAGGAGATGAGTTATAAAGCGGTAGATAGACCAGCAGAAGCATACAGGTTTTCAGATAGAATTTTTTGCAGCTTCCATGGAGCCCACTCTTCTGTTCCTGCTCATTTCTCACTGGTTTCCCACTGCTGCTCACTTTGTTCCTCTGCTACTTGCCCTCATCACAGGCATTATCCTGCAGGTTATCCCTGTCCCCGTGATGCCCATTGCCTCTGATCACTGAAAAATGCCTTAGTTTCACAAGTAATTCCCTGGACCCAAGCTCCAAAATGTTGTTGTTTTTATTTTCTCCTACTGCTTGCTACTCTGTGATTTTAGTTGGGTTTTGGATGCATATCTTGAAGTCTTCATATCTGTGATTGAACTCGTCTTTGCTCAGACTTCTCCCATCCCTTTACTTCCTGTGTTTGTCATTAACATCATTATTCCAGGAACTCAAACTGAGTCACTTTCATACTCTTTTTGTCCTGAATATATCCTTTTTTTGTCTCTATCTACTTTTAGGTCTTAGCAACAGTTGTATTGAATGTTGTATAAAAGCTGTTAAATCTCTAGGATACTTACTCTGTGTAAGATTCTGTACTAGGCATTTTAGCATCTGTTCTCTTATTTAATACCACCAGCAAACCTGTTAGAGTATTATATTTATTATTATTCATGAGGAAATTGAGAAAGAAGACGTAAAAGATGCATGCCTTAACTTTGCATGCACAGCTAACAAGTACTTACCAGAACCAGAATTTGAAACTACTCCTTTTTATGCCCAAACTGGCACCCTCATTACACATTCACTGATACTTTCCTGTCTCCTGTGCCTGTCTCCTCATTCCCATCCATGTCACAGAAACACAGAAGTGAGTGGGTCATGGTCTTAAATACATACATTTGTATATTATATATATAATATAATATATAATATAGATATAATATATATATTATAATGTAATATATACTAATATAGATAGATAGATTGATTTCCACACTTGAACCCAAACTCCAAACTCCAAATTGAACTGGGCATTCAATTCACTTGGCAGTGTAGTCCCATCTTCGTGTTCTGGTTTCATCTACATGCTCTTGACATGACCCTGCACTCTGGCTGCACCAGATTCTGTTCCAGTCTCTTCCCAGATCTCTTCTCACTTCTGTATGTCATCAGTTTAGCTGTTCTCTCTCTTTTTAATACTTTTCCACTTTTAGACTTCCTGGAACAATCATAGTTCTTTAAGACATCAAAATTTTTACACAAAACAAACATATAAATACGTAACAGTAATAAGGTTAAATTCTCTGTGCACTTGCCACAACAGAGCTCTCAGTGTTCTCTATATATTAACTCGTGTCATTGATATAACCAGCCAGCGGCCTAGTCTTCACCAAAAGCATTAGTTATTATTCAATTTATGTACTTCTTGTTGTTTATACATTCTTCTATTACAGCATTTTAAAATTAGAAGACTGTTTTTTTAGCAGTTTTAGGTTTATAGAGAAATAGAACAGGCAGTGCAGAAAGTTCTCTCCCCCCAGCACACACTGTTTCCCCTATTATGAATAATTTCCCCTGGTGTGGTAAGTTGTTGCAACCAAAGAACCAATATTGATACACTGTCACTAAGTCCATAGGTTACTTTAGGATTCACTCTATGTTGTACAGTTCTTAATGGATAATGTTTCCACCATTCTACTTGATGCCAAATACTTTCACTGCCCTGAAAAAAACACCATGCTCCAGCTATTCATCCCTCCTTCCTTCCCTCCAAAACCCCAACGATTTTCAGTTAATTTTTGTGTATTTTCATAGTTAATTCTACTTTCTGTCCACCTCTAAATTCTTTTTATATCTGAAAAGGTATGACTTCTCCTGCATAAAGTGTTGCATAATTTCTCCCGAAGGAAACCATTTTACTCATTCAAAACTCTGTATCACTTTATGTGTTCCTCCCTATGGTATTGATCATGTTAATATGTACCTGTGTCTACATCTTTCTATGTACATACATTTGATAAGTAATGAATGAATTGATTCTCATATTCTTAAAATATGAGAATTACAGGTAAAAGTAATTTGTTTATGACCATTTCCCCCAGTTCCAGTATTTTGCCCAGAGAGACCCAGTGTTCTCATTTCATTTATGTCTTCCCAGATCTTTTTCTCTAAGCGTTTCTATACATGTTACATACCCATAAATATATAATATTTATGAAACCATATTTATTCACAGCTTGCATTACTCTACTTAAACTCTGGGTGTTGGATGATTTTTTGGGCTACTTCCTGCTGCTATGCTATTACATATTGTGAATGATTCATATTATTTTAGCCACTTCTCTTTTTTCTTTAAGTTTCTTTCTTTATTTATTTTGAGAGAGGGAGAGAGAGAACCCCAAGCAGGCTCCATGCTGTCAGTGTGGAGCCTGATGTGAGACTCAATCTCATGAACTGTGGGATCATAAACTGAGCTGAAATCAAGATAAAGAGTCAGATGCTCAACTGACTGAGCCACCCAGGTGTCCCTATCTTAGTCACTTCTCTCTTTTTTTCTTTGTAATTCATTTTAGTGATTATTTTTGAGAGAGAGAGAGAGAGCGAGAAAGAGAAAGAGAGACCGAGCATGTGTGCAGGAGGGGCAGAGAGAGAGGGAGACACAGCATCCAAAACAGGCTCCAGGCTCTGAGCTGTCTGCACAGAACCCGATGTGGGGCTCAGACTCGCTAACCGTGAGATCATGACCTGAGCCGCTTAGACGCTTAACCTCTAAGCCACCCAGGTGCCCCAAGCCACTTCTCTTGATGAACATTTATATTCCCTGTAGTTTTCTTATACAAACAATGCTACATCGATCATCATTGTTTTCTAATTTTGTGCACATGTGTATGTGTCATCCTTTTTCATATCAGATTCTCTTTATTAGGACATGACTTGTTTAAGAGCAGGGTGTTTGTTTTGATTCTCCACATCACTGAGCCTGGCACTTTCTATACAGTTGGTGCACATTGATGTTTGAGTGATGGACAAATGGATTTGTCAATGAACAGATGTCTTGTAGAAATCTTTCATTTGGCGTGCTATGTGTTTCAAGATCATTTACAATTTTTGTGATCACTTGACTTGTTTGAAATTAAAAACATTAATTCTGAGTGAGAATTGAAATAATTCAAAGCTGGTTTTATCTGTGTTCAATGCCCTTTTAGGTTTGCACATCTTTAAGTTGGTCACTCATCCCAATGTTAAGCATTTCTGATTTGTAAAAAGTTCTTCCATTAAAATAATTCTCTGGGATGTATTCTGAGTTGACTTAGTATTGCTGGATTCTACACTGGAAGAGAAGAACTGACAGTGTCCTCAGTAAGCTAATAATGACGAGTTTGAGAATTAATTATTAGAGGGAATCTTTGTTTTCCAAGTGAGTTCCTTTTAGTTTTGCTTTTCAAGAATTATGTTTAAACATTAAGTTGACTGGACTCCATGACTATAAGAAATAAAAATACAATTGAAGCGGACCTACTGAAGTGTTTAATTCCAGCTAGTTTAACCAGATAGTCATGAAAAGTTCATTGCTCATCATTGTGTCTCTTCTCGTAGCTCCACTGAGAAATTTCACCCAGTAAAATCATTGGCCTTTTGCATAAGACCAAATGAATGTGAGTCAACATGCTGAAGTGCAAAGTGAGTCCAGGCTGGTTTTGCATGCTGTCTGTTTTAGAATACAAAAGCAAGGGGAAAAAGTGAATTACTTCAGTTTTCCATCATTTATTCTGTAATTTCTGTGTCTCTTTCCTTTGCCAGTTTTGCTTTATCTTTTGATGCTGCTACTATGTCTCACTAATGCAGTGAGATAATATGAAAAAATAACCAGCTTGCTGCCTTTGGCTTAGAAGGTGCTTAAAAAAATAACTTGTACCTTCAATTTAGCTTCTCTATATTTCTTAGGCTTTATCTGTAACATGGAGCATTTGTTAGTTCAACAGACATTGAGGGGCTCCAGTATGCCATAGGACTGTTTTCAACATGGGGTAGCAGAGGTCAACTCAAGGTAAATTCTTGTACCTGAGTTTATTCATTTTTATTTTTTATTTTTTGAAAGTTTTTTTTTGTGTGTTTACTTATTTTGAAAGGGAGGGAGAGAGTGTGCACCCACGCACACAAACAAGGGAGGGGCAGAGAGAGAGGGAGAGAGAGAATCCCAAGCAGGTTTCATGCTGTCAGCACAGAGCCTGACAAGGGGCTCAATCCCAGGAACCATGAGATCATGATCTGAACTGAAATCAGGAGTCAGACGCTTAAGTGACTAAGTCACCCAGGCACCCTTAACCCATCTTTTAAAAATTATAACTGTTAAAAAAAACAAAAAAACCAACAAACCAAGACAACATTGCATTGTGGAAGGAAGAATGGACTGGGCGAGGTGGTCTTTGATACTGTCCTTGCTTGGTCCTTACTTGGAAGGATTCTGAGCCAGATCACTTGAGCTTTATACGATATTTTACTTAAGAGCCTATTAGCTGGACTAGAACTTTTGTTGAAGATAGTATTAACAGATATTATAGAAGTAAAGTATTTGATGGTTCAGTGCATTTGAAATGTTTTTTCTGTTTTTACTATAGTCACCTTTGGAGAGCCATGATACCTGTGAACACTTCTAAGCTCTGAGAATAGTCCTTCAGAATCAAAACGTATTTGCCTCTGTTTAAGCCAACATGTCACTATGTCATTCGACCAGGGGGCCTAGTGGTAGGATTCCCATACATCTTACTTAACTGGTATTGTAAGGAATAGAGTTTGCAAATGCTGGACTAGAAGTACTTTCTGGCTATAACATTTCTATGAATCTGCTTTTGCAGGGCACCTGGGTGGGTCAGTCAGTTAAACATCTGACTTCAGCTTAGGTCATGATCTCGCAGTTCATGAGTTCAAGCCCCGTGTCAGGCTCCATGCTCACAGCTCAGAGCCTGGAGCCTGCTTTGGATTCTGTCTCTCTGTCTGTGTCTCTCTCTCTCTGTGCCACCCCCCTCCCCAACTTGTGCTCGCTCTCTCTCTCTCTCTGTCTCAAAAACAAATAAACTGAAAAGAAAAAAAAAGAATCTGCTTTTGCTCTTGTCATTGTTAATACTTCTTATCTTGGTCAAAATACTTAGCAAGAGATGTATTCATAAATGTCACCAAGACAGAAATATAGTACCAGATCAGCTCCGGTGTATTTAAGTGTGTTTGCTCCCCAGTTGACATTGCTGTTTATGTTCTAAGTAATAAAAAAGGAGCACCATCATTTATGATTATTAGGTTGGTTGAGAATGTTTGGGGCCAGGGCTCTTAACCTCAGCACTACTGAAATTCTTTGTTATGAGGGATTTTCACATGGCATATCATAGGACATTTAGCACCATCCCTGGCCTTCTACCCACTTTATGGGTATTAACCCTCAGTCATGACAATCAGAAGTGTCTCCAGATATTGCCAAATGTCCTGTGGGAAGCAAAATTGCCCCCAGTTAAACCGCTGTGTTGTAGTCATCAATATTATAAACCAATATCCAGCTAAAGATTGAGTATCTTACTTTAGGGGCACCTGGGTGACTTACTTGGTTAAGCATCTGACTCTTGATTTCGTCTCAGCTCATGATCTCATGGTAGTGACATAGCCTTGAGTCAGGCTCCACCCACAACATGGAGCCTGCTTAGGATTCTCTCTCTCTCTCTCTCTCTCTCTCTCTCTCTCTCTCTCTCCCTCCCTCTCCCTCTCCCACACATATCTCCTTCTGCCCCTCCCCCACTTGTGTGTACACTCTCTCTCTCAAAAACAAAAACAAAAACAAAAACAAAGAAAAAACTTCCTTTAGAACTGGGCCTAGAATGGTAACTAAATTCCCCCGATGGCATCATGCCATGGACAATTTTTACTTCACGGTGGCATTTTTTACTCTTTTGCCACCTGTGTATTCTTGCTTGTAGTGCACTTCTGTTTGTGGGGTGAGCTGTAGCATTGACATTGCTGCCAATCGGATCTAACAGGAAATGAAAAGCAGCTGCAATATTTCAAAGGGTTGAACAGACTGGGCAGAAGGTATGTGGACAAATCCTATTAACAAATAACGGGATTTGTGCGCACACAGTGCCTCCCACGCTGTGGCTTGGAAATCTACGCCCGGCTGTTTCCATCACTGTTGTGCATAAATCACAGAAATTGTAATAAATTGAGAAAAAAATGTTCTCTCACACACGGAGGCTCAACCTACATTCTGATGATGACTAAAGACGTGTGGATCATTTGTCAGAAAGGATATCTGATAAAACAAACCTTTAATCCAGCTTAGTTCTAAAGCAACCAGAAGGCATTAAATACATCTTCTCTCAATTTCTAATCTTAACCTTAAAAAAAAAATAATAAACTTAATATTGGGAGTCTTTATAGGAAAGAAACATATTAATAATAAAGTCTTCTGAATAGGCCAGATGCCACTGAGAGGTTTAAACAGATTACCTTTAAGTTCTCTTCCAAATCTGAGCTACTATGAATTCCCCATCTGGATTCTTAAGAGACCAGATTATTTCAAATGATTAGTATCCTACTCCCTCCCATTATGAAGATGCTGTATGCTTCCAGTTATGTTTAAAGTGATGCATTTATTGTGTGATTCCGGTACTTTTCCTTTAGACTTAGTCTGTTGAAGGGCCTGGAATCATAACTGCATCTGCTAGATAATCCATAGGTTATGTGGTGGTGATTGATGGTGGGGCTAGCCGGCTGAATTTTCTGAGCATCTTAGTTCTGAATACCTAACAATAGCAACTCCATGTATTTGATCTACCCTAGTATAGTTAGTCAACAAAAATTGCTGTTATTACTGAAGACAATTACAAGGTAGCATTAGTGTAAACAGGGGGCCCTTTCATATGTGGGGTCCTGCACAACATCAAAAATTGCAAATGGGCTCTGGGGATTCTCACTGCCTGGAATCCAATGCAGGCTGTCCCTAATACGAGTTCAGCAAATAACTTACCTTCTCTTTTAAAATGACAGTCTTTATGAAGACTAAATAAAAAAGATTAGGGGGTGGAAATTAAATGTATTAATACATATATAAAGTGCTTTATACGTACTAAGCCCTCAATGCATTTAGTTGTGGGCAATAGAATACATGTCAGCTAGTATATCATTGGTCTGCAACATTATTCATACATTTTGAAGTTATCAGGAGTGTTAAATATTTATTTTTGAGAGACAAAGGGAGAATGTGAGGAGGGGCAGAGAGACAGGGAGATAGAGGATGCCAAGCAGGGCCCAAACCCACTGCTACCAGCACAGAGCCCAATGCAGGGCTCAAACCCAGAAACCGTGAGATCATGACCTGAGTCAAAGTAGGATGCTTAACCAGCTGAATCATCCAGGTGCCCTGGAGTGTTAAATTGCAAAAGAAAACCACTTTTCATTGACCACTGACTGTAAACCACAAGAACTGATTTAAATTTATTTATGACATCCCTGTATTTTTATACAGTCACTTCATCTTTCACGTGGTCATTACTTAAAAGGTGCCACCATATTCAATGTATCCTCAAGAGAAAAACTTAAAATGTGGTTTTGTCTGTTCTGAGTCTCGTATTTGTGAGAATAATTGGGATTCTGCTGCTTCCACAAAAGCAAAAGTTTGGGTATTATGGGATAGTTTTGTCGTTGCCACAGAGCTGATGGCAGAAGGTGACTTAACATCCTACAAATTGGCAGTCAGCGCTGCCCCTGAAGCCTTGCCCACTAATGTAAAAGAATGAGCTGCTGGCTGATTCATGCCCCTTCCCACATCCCCCTGAAAACCCACAGCCTTTATTTTTTTTTTCTACCTGTAAAACTGCTTAGCTGCCCAAGGGATAACACTTCTGGGAATTTTGACTGTGAATGGAGAGTTCTGTGTGGTCCTTAATTGGGAGAGGAACCTGTCAAAAATAATATATTCACAGATACTCTGAACCATTATGGGCCTGGCAACACTATATAAATTGTCACATGGCTAGTGGCAGGTGGGTTGATTTTTTTCAGCAACACTAAAAGCTGACAGGAATGTCTTTCAGAAATCTACTCCCTTGAAGATATCTAGTTAAGGTATTAGAAGAGGTGTGGAGGGTATAAGGGGAGACAGGATGGGAATTAGACGGCTGGGTAGCTGCTGTGAAATATTTGAACTGTGACAGCTGATTTCCGTTTAATTTGAGGTAGCAACTAATCTCCTTTGAAATCAGAAGTTTTAGTAAGTTTGACTATTTCTTTGCTAGATTTGGGCTATGGATAATTTTGGGAAAACTAATGAGGGAAGTGGCAGGATAATCTAACAGCATAGAAAGAAAAATACAGAGAATGAGTCCTTTATGTTTTTATAAAGAGACTGCTGCTATTTATGCACAGGATAGTGGCTGTTTTGTGTGTCATTTCTGTTTCTGTTCGCATAGAAATCCATGTCTCATCTCCCTTCGCTTCCTGTCCTCATGATAAGTTTTGGCCACGTTGACTGCTTACTGCTTTCCACCGAAGTACAGGTGCCTTCAAGTGAAATATGGACAAAAATTTGAATGAGTAAATATTTGCTGCCATTTTCATTTGCCTCTTCCTTTTCCCTAGTTTCAAGGGTTCCTAAACTTGTATTGTGCCATGAGCTTGTTTGGCAACCTAGAGAAACCTATGGATTGTTTCTCAAAATGATGTCTGTGAATGTGTGAAACAAAATGCAAAAAAATTATAAGAGAAACCAATTATGTTGAAATACAGTCCTCTCCCTGAATCCCTTGGAAATGAACCCCTGCCCTAGTTCTTGCTCCTTTTTATGCACATGATGGTAATCAGTGGAGAGAAAATCAGAATAGGGAATTTGAATTGTGTCAAGAGTAACTCTTACAAGAGATAAGAATAAAGAGGAATACGGCAAAAAAATGGAAAAGGAAAGATCTCTTGGGATCAAGTGTATTTTGATGCCATATAGAGAAGAAGAAACATGAAGAGATGCTTCAGAAGAAGCAGAAGGGGGAAAAAACAACACAGAATGAAAAGAATGGCAGAAGTAGGTTTTAAATTGTGTACCCTTTGATGTTCTCTGAGAGATCCAATTACAAGATTGGAATTACTTTCTTAATTGTTATTGGAGTCTGTTTGCTTGAAGAATGGGTCACATGAGGCTCAGAACTATATTTAGGTTATATGTGGAACTTACTCTTGGTTCTGTAGTATAAATTCTTTCTACAACTTCCCAAATTTTAGGAATGGTGTTCGACTTCCATGACCAATCTTAAAGTCTAGCTCCTCTGTGGTCTTTGCTAAAACAGTTCCCTTTGCTCACATTCTGGCAACTATCTCTTCTTCAGTAACTCATCTCTTTGCTTTGCATTGTAGTTACTTCTGTTGATTTCCTTCACTTCATTGTCCCCACTGCCTTGATACTGCCTTGAATATTGTAATGAATGAATGAATGAATGGATGAATGAATGAATCTAATGAATGCATGATAGATACTTGTCAAAATCTCTGCTTAAATTTTTTATGGGGATGCTTATAAAAAGAGAACACATTCTCATTATAGGAACCATAATCACGGATTGAGGGCCTGTTAGGTACCAAACTGCATCCTAGGATCTTCATAAGTATTATTTCTTATCATCACAACAACTCTGACAGAGAAATTTCATTAACCCTTTATCAGTGATGAGGAAACTACGAGTCAGAACTGAAGCTCTTTCCTGTTAGTGGAGATTTGGACTTGAATATACTTCCTTCTGATTTCAAAACCTATATATTTTCCATGATATCAAGCTCCGTCCTTTATGATAAAATGGTCCCTTATCTCTCAGTATTACTTCAGTGGTATTCTTATTGATAATTACCCAGCATATTAATAAGTAACATTTATATTTTAATAAATGGAAATATATTCTCAGAACCAGGATATCACTAATTCTTTCATGCTCTTAAAAAAAAAACTGTTACTATCCACCTTGATTTGCCACATTTCAGTAAACTTTCAGAGAAGCAGTCTGCTATTTTGGACTAGTATTGAAAGCTATCCAATTGTACCCCACTTACTCATGATTTTAAATTTAAGTTGTGTACCATCATTATTAAAAACATTTAGCTTATCTGGAAGATTTATAACATTTAAAGTATCTTTTATTAATCAGTTACTGTTCCTGATGTTTGTAGCTGTCACAGGATTTTGAAAATGAAGACCAGAGCCAAACCTTTCCAACGCCAGAGTAATGATGATTGTGTTGATTATACTCTCCCAGCAGGCCTGCAAGGTAAATATTAGGATCCTTATTTATAAAGAGAAGTCAAATGAAAGTTCTGAGATGGTGTATAACTCAGTCAAGGGGACATAGCTAGAAAAAGTTGGAATAAAGATTTGAACCTATCTCTTCTTAAATAAGGATTTCAGTTTTTCTCAAGCAACTTTGTCATTTAGAAAATCAAAAATAGTTAACGTCTGTCTTCAAGAATTAGGGGGATAAAATGCTACCTGCCATTGAAACACATGAGATTTGCTATTATTTGAATGGTGGTTAGGGGTGAATGAGAGGAAAAGAAGGAACATATAACAGGAGTACCGTCTTCATATAAGTACGTTAGTAAAGAATGTTAATTTCACAACAAATGTGTTTAAGCAGTTTTAATTAGTTTATGTAAATAGATTAAACTTCCCTATTTTACTAAAACAAAATAATAAATTCATAAAGTAAACCAATTTTTCATTTCCATATTAACATGTTAAGTGGATAATGTGCAAATAGAAAAAATATTTTTGTGACCTCACTAGTTTGATTTTCTAAAATAGTCTTTTTCTTGATATTCCAATTGAATTATAAGATGAACATTTAATATATTTGTTCATGGTAGCGTGGTAAATATTAATAATAATTTGAAGAATAATTTGTGGGTATTCATTTTTAAATGTATTCATGAATATTCCTATTTAATATGTGCATAATTTAGCTAGAATAACAAAGATTATAAATCCTTTTCATTATTTCACCTTAATCAAATATAAGGTTGTTAAATACGTACTATGTGCTAAGTATTATTTTAAGAAATAAAACTTTTATGTTTTATTTATTTTTTACTCTTTTTTAAATGTTTATTTTTGAGAAAGAGAGAGAGAGACAGAGTGCAAGTGGCGGGGGGAGTCAGAGAGAGAGTGGGAGACACAGAATTTGAAGCAGGCTCCAGAGGCTCTAAGCTTTCAGCACAGAACCTGAGGTGGGTCTCAAACCCACGAACTGTGAGATCATGACCTGAGCTGAAGTCTGGCACTCAACCAACTGAGCCACCCAGGAGCCCGAGAAATAAAACTTTAAAAAATGCCTGCCTCTAGCCTGGCTAGAGTTAAAAATCTTTATTACCCCTAATGGGCTTTATTAGGTTTTTAAAAATGCAACTGAATTTGTATACAGGTTTTGATTCATTAATACAGTTGATTTTCAACTAATAATGAAAGGATAAGAAACAAATAGATCATTAAAATTGAGAGTTAATTACAGATTTTTAAAAAATTAAAATTCAGTTCTTTTCCTCAAAGTTTTATTTTTCCCTTAGACATAGTTGGGCTTCTACTTTGTATTCTGGTCCTAAAATCTTAGAGGTCTGGATGATAAAAGCCTGTTTAAAAACTTTGAGATCCTTGCACCTGACAGTAAGATAATATAGTGTGTCAAGTGTGCTCAAAAAAATAAAATAATTAACAAACCCCCCAAAAACCTCTGAGATCTCTTTCTGTGTTAAAGCAAAACTAAAATTGGTAGTAAAATAGCCAATCTGAGATGATCTAAACTTTCATTTATAGACAAAATTGAGAAAGATAATAAACTTGAGAGGAAATAATGAAGTATATCCTGGTGAAATCAAATTAATATTTTAGTTTCTGAGTAAACTGTATTTATAAGACTTAAATCCATATTTGAAGAAAAATAGGTAATAGAAATTTCTACTAGTCAAACCAAGGTAAATGGGCCTGAAAAACAGTAAATATGTTATATATATGTAAACAGGGATGAGGAAATCCAAAAATTCTAGTGCAGATCCTGCAACTGTATCTTTATTCACAAGAAAATTCCACTCTAACTCCTCCAGTAAAAATTTACGGGGACATTACCAAAGGGCTCACCAAGGAGAAAATCATACATAAGAATTATAAAAAGAAGAAAGGATCTTTCTTCTCTAATAGTAATGAGCTTGGTGCTCGAAAAGCCCAGGAAAATAAGAACAAAGAGGCAAGTCTAGAGATTGTTCTGAGGACACAGAATATTGGTTTCACCTAAAACCCACATATTAACCCTGACATCTCCAATCTTTTGTAGTGTTAACTCATAACTATTACAGCAAAACATTTCACTTTTATTTTATTTTTCAAGTTTATTGATACATAATTTACAAAATTTAAGCTATTTAAGTAGTACAATGTAAAGTTTTGATTTAATTATACATTGTGAAAGGATTCCCCTCATCCAGTGTACTAACACATCTATCATCTGGCCTATTTACCTTTTTTAAAATTTAATTTTAATTTATTGTTTTTAAATTTTTTTAGGGGGAGGGAGTGATGAGAACATTTAAGTTCTTTCAGCAAATTTCAATTATACAATACACTGTTATCACTATATTCACAATGTTACATATTAAATCTTCAGACCTTGTTCATCTTATCGCTGAAGGCTTGTACCCTTTTACCAAA
This sequence comes from Prionailurus viverrinus, assembly GCF_022837055.1. Taxonomy (NCBI): domain Eukaryota; kingdom Metazoa; phylum Chordata; class Mammalia; order Carnivora; family Felidae; genus Prionailurus; species Prionailurus viverrinus. The sequence goes on from NC_062562.1 coordinate 41,483,772, forward strand.
CTTTCCCTGTTTCCCCCACCACCCAGTCCCTGGCAACTGCTTTTCGGTTCTGTTTCTAGGAGTTTGACTGATATGTGGTATTTCTTGGTCTGGCTTATCTCACTTAACATAATGCCTTCCGGGCTGATCCATGTTGTTGCAAATGACAGGATTTCTTTCTTTTTTAAGGCTCAATAGTATTATATCATATGTATATATATTTTTTATCAATTCATCTGTCAGTGGAGACTTAGGTAGTTTCCATACCTTGACTATTGTGAATAATGTTGCATTGAATATGGGAATACAGCTGCTTCTACCAGATACTGCTTTCATTTCCTTTGGGTATATACCTGTGAGTAGAATTGATAGATCATATAGTAGCTCTGTTTTTAATTTTGTGAGGAACTTTCATACTGTTTTCCATTGTGAGTATTCCAGGGTAAATTCCCACCAGTGGTGCACAGAGGTACCTTTTTTTGCCCCACATCCTTCTGCATCCTTTCCAGCATTTATCTCTTACCTTTTTGATACAGTTATTCTAACAGGTGTAAGGTGATATCTCATTGTGGTTTTGATTTTCATTTCCCTGGTGATTAGTAATGTTGAGCACATTTTTATGTACCTGTTAGCCTTTGGTATGTTTTCTTTGGGGAAAAAAAAATGTTTATTTAGGATTTTTGCCCATTTTAAAACTTGGGATTTTTTTTCCTATTAAGTTGAATGAGTTCCTTGTATATTTTGGATATTAATCCTTCATTGGATATGTGGTTTGCAAATATTTTCTCTCATTTGGTAGGTTGCCTTTTCATTTTGTTGATGGTTTCCTTGCCTGGCCAGAAGCCTTTCAGTTTGATGTGGTTCCACTTGTTTTCTGTTGCTTTTGTTGGCATTGCTTTCCATGTCAAATCCGAAAGAAATCATTGCCAAGACCAGCGTCACAGAGCTTGCCCCCTGTATTTTCTTCCAGGACTTGTACATTTTCAGGTCTTGTGTTCAACTCTTTAATCCATTTTGAGTTTATTTATTGTCTGGTGTATGTAGGAATCCAGTTTCATTCATTTGCATGTGGCAGTCCAGTTTCACAATACCATTTATTCTGTTAAAATTTATTGTATTAATGAACAAAATTTAAAATTTTAATTACAGTATAGTTAATAAACAGTGTTATATTGGTTGCAGATGTACAATATAGTGATTCAACAATTCCATTCATGACCGGGTGCTCATCAGGACAAGTTCAGTTCTTAATCCGAATCACCTATTTCAAGCATCTGTCCACCTACCTCCCTTCTGGTACCCATCAGTTTGTTCTATATAGTAAGAGTCTGTTTCTTGGTTTGTCTTCCTCTCTTTCATTTTTTTCCTTTGCTCATGTGTTTTCTGTCTTAAATTACACATGAGTAAAATAATATGGTATTTTTCTCTCTCTAACTTATTTCACTTAGCATTATATTCTCTAGGTCCATCTATTTTGTGGCAAATGATAAGATTTCATTTTTATGGCTGAATAATATTCCATTATATGTACGTGTGTGTGTGTGTGTGTGTGTGTGTGTGTGTGTATACACACACCACAACTTATTTATCCATTCATCAGTCAATGGACACTTGGGCTGTTTCCATAATTTGGCCATTGTAAATAATGTTGCTATAAACATTGAATTAACGTTTTTGTAGATTTTGTATTTGGGAGCAAATACCCATTAGTGTGATTACTGGACCTTAGGGTAGTTCTATTTTTAACTTCTTGAGAAACCTCCATATTATTTTCCACAGTGGTTGCACCAGTTTGCAACCAAGAGTGCAAGAAGGTTCCTTTTTCTCCACATCCTCACTGACACCTGTTGTTTTTTTGTATTTTTGATTTTAGCCATTTTATTTTATTTTTATTTTATTTTTTGGGGGGGAAGCATGTACTTTATTTTTTTTTATGAAATTTATTGACAAATTGGTTTCCATACAACACCCAGTGCTCATCCCAAAAGGTGCCCTCCTCAATACCCATCACCCACCCTCTCCTCCCTCCCACCCCCCATCAACCCTCAGTTTGTTCTCAGTTTTTAACAGTCTCTTATGCTTTGGCTCTCTCCCATTCTAACCTCTTTTTTTTTTTTCCTTCCCCTCCCCCATGGGTTCCTGTTAAGTTTCTCAGGATCCACATAAGAGTGAAACCATATGGTATCTGTCTTTCTCTGTATGGCTTCTTTCACTTAGCATCACACTCTCCAGTTCCATCCACGTTGCTACAAAAGGCCATATTTCATTTAAAAATATGGAACGCTTCACGAATTTGCGTGTCATCCTTGCACAGGGGCCATGCTAATCTTCTCTGTATCGTTCCAATTTTAGTATATGTGCTGCCGAAGCGAGCACGATTTTAGCCATTTTAATAGGTATGAGGTGATATCTCATTGTGGTTTTGATTTGCATTTCTCTGATAATAAGTGAGGCTAACCATCTTTTCATGTGTCTGTTGGCCATCTGTAGGTTTTCTTTGGAGAAATGTTTGTTCGTGTCTTCTGCCCATTTTTAATTAGATTATTTATTTTGGGGGTGTTGAGTTGTATAAGTTCTTTATACATTTTGGATACTAACCCTTTATTGGATATGTGATTTGCAAATATATTCTCCCATTCCATAAGTTGCCTTTTAGTTTTGTTGATTGTTTCCTTCATTGTACAAAAGCTTTTTTTTATTTTCATGTAGTCCCAATAGTTTATTTTTGTTTTTGTTTCCCTTGCCTCAGGAGACATATCTAGAAAAATGTTACTATGGCTGATGTCAGAGAAATTACTGCCTCTTCTCTCTTCTAGGACTTTTATGGTTTCAGGTCTCACATTTAGATCTTTAGTTCATTTTGAGTTTATTTTTGCCCAACAGACTATCCTTTCCTCACTTTATATTCTTAGATTCCTTGTTAAAAAAATAATTGACCACATTTTCATTTATTTCTGGAATTTCCATTGTCTTATCCATTTCTGTGTCTGTCTTTATGTCAATACCATATTGGTTTGATTACTAAAGCATTGTAATATAATTTAAAGTCAGGAAATGTGTTGCCTCTAGCTTTTTTTTTTCTCAAGATTTCTTTGGCTTTTTGCTGTATTTTGGGTTTCTATACAATTTTTAGATTTTTTTTTCTATTTCTGTGAAAAATACCATTAGAATTTTGATAGGGCCTGCACTGATTCTTTAGATTACTCTGGGTAAAATGGACATTTTAGCAGTATTAATTCTTCCAGTTTGTGAACACGGCATACCTTTCCAGTTATTTGTGTCTTCTTAATTTCTTTCATCAGTCTTTTATGGTTTTCATTGTGCAAATCTTTAACTTCTTTGGTTAAGGATTCCTAAATATTTCATTAATTTTGGTGCTCTTGTACGTGGGATTGTTTTCTTGATTTCTCTTTCTGATAGTTCATTATCAGTGTGTAGAAATGCAATTGATTTTTGTGTGTTGATTTTGTTTCCTGCAACTTTATTGAAATTATTAATTCTAACAGTTTCTGGTGGATTCTTTAGGGTATTCTGTATACAATATCATGCCACATGTAAATAGAGAGTTTTATTTCTTCCTTTCCTATTTGGCTGCCTTTTATTTGTTTTGGTTTTTCTTTCTTATCTAATTGCCCTAGCTACTTCCAATATTGTGTTAAATAAAAGTCAGGAGAGTGGACACTATTGTCTTGTTCCTGATCTTAGAGGAAAAACTTTCAGCTTTTTATTATCAGCTATGATGTTAGTGGTGGGTTTATCATGTATGACCTTTATTATGTTGAGTAAATTCCCTTTATACCTAGTTTCTTGAGAGTTTTTTTTCATTAAGGAGTGCTGAATTTTGTTGAATGATTTGTTTGCATTTACTGAAATGATCATATGATTTTTATCCTTTATTTTGTTAATGTGGTGTATCACTTTGGTTGATTTGTGGATGTTGAACCATCCTTACTTCCTAGAATAAATCCCACTTGATCATGGTGTATGATCTTTTACATGTATTGTTGAATTCAGTTTGCCAATATTTTGTTGAGGAGTTTTGCACCTATGGTCATCAAGGATGTCGACCTATCAATTTCTTTTCTTGTGGTGTTCTTGTCTTGCTTTGGTATTGGGTTAATGATTCCTCAGAAAATGAGTTTGGAAGTATTCCTTCCTCTTAAGTTATTTAAAAGAGTTTGAGAAGTGCTGATATTATAAATGTTGGGTAGAGATCACCATTGATGGCATTTGGTCCTGGACTTTTCTTCATTGGGAGAGTTTGGATTACTCATTCAATCTGATTCATTACTGGTCACTTCACTTTTTGTAGTTCTTCATGATCCAGTCTTGGCAAGTCATATATTTCTTGGAATTTATCCATTTCTTCTAGGTTGTCTGATTTGTTCATATATAATTGTTAATAATAGTCTCTTATGATTCTTTATATTTCTGTGGTATTATTTGTAATATTTCTCTCCTGTTTCTGATGCTATTTATTTTTGTCCTCCCTTCTGTTTTCTTCTTAACTAAAGTTTGATTTTATATTTTAAAAAACAGAACTTAATTAAACTATTCTCTTCTCTTGTCTTTTTAGTTTCTGTTTCATTTGTTTCAATACTATCTTTGTTATTTCTTTCCTTGTGCTAACCTTGAGCTTAGTTTGTTTTTTTCTAGTTCATTAAGGCTTAATAAGTTAGTTTATTTGATATCTTTTATTTTTAATGCAATTTTATCTATTTATCTTAATGTTTATTTATTTTGAAAGCAAGAGAGAGAGAGAGAGAGAGCAGGAGCAGGGGAGAGGCAGAGAGAGAGAGAGAGAGAGGGAGAGAGAGAATCACAAGCAGTCTCTGTGGTATGAGTGCAGAGACCCACACGGAGCTTGAACTCAAGAACTGTGAGATCATGAACTGAACCAAGATCAAGAGTCAGTGCTTAACTGAGCCACCCGGATGCCCCTTACTTTTTTTTTTCTCTGATGTAGGCTTTTATTAATATGGACTTCCCTCTTAGAACTGCTTTTGTGGGGTCACCTGGGTGGCTCAGTCTGTTAAACATCTGACTTCAGCTCAAATCATGATCTCACATTTCGGAGGTTCGACTCCCATGTCAAACTCTGTGCTGACAGCTCAGAGCCTGGAGCCTGCTTCAGATTCTGTCTGTCTCTGTCTGTCTCTCTCTCTCTCTCTCTGCCCTTCCTCCACGCACACTGTCTCTCTCTCTCTCTCTCTCTCTCTCTCTCTCTCTCTCTCAAAAATAAATAAACATTAAAAAAATTTTTAAAGAACTGTTTTTGCTGATTCTCATAGGTACTAGTAGGTTAACGTTTCCATTTTCATTTGTTTCAAGATAGTTTTTGGTTTCTCTTTTGATTTCTTCGACGCATCAGTTGTTCAGTAACATGTTGCTTAATCTCCACATATTTGTAAATTTTCTTGTAATTAGTTTCTAGTTTCATACCATTGTGGTTGGAAAAAAATGCTTAAATATATTTTCAGTCTTCTTAAATTTATTAAGACTTGTTTTGTGGCCTAACATAATATTTGTCCCAGAGAGTGTTCATGTGCAGTAGAGAAGAATGTGCATTCTGAGCTGCTGTTGATCAATGTTCAGTATCTATCCGTTAGGGCCATCTGGTCTAATATATAGTTTAATCCAGTGTTTCCTTATGGATTCTCTGTCTGGATTATCTATATAATGTTGTAAGTCAGGTATTGAAGTCCTTGCTCGTTTTGCATTCATTGTATTGCTATCAACCTCTCCCTTTAGATCTTTTTCATATTTGGCTTATATATTTCAGTGTTGCTAAGTCAGCTGCATAAATACTTACAAATGTTACATCTTCATGTTGGATTGACCTCTTCACCGTTACGTAATAGCCTTCAGTGTTTGCTTTAAAGTGTGTGATCTATGTGCAGTTACTCCCACTTGTTTTGGTTTCCATTTGCATGGTACATCTTTTTTCATCTTTTCATTTTCAGTCTATGTGTGTCCTTAAAGCTGAGGTGAGCCTCTTGTCAGCAGTATATAGTTGGGTCCTGTTTTTTTGTTTGTTTTACTCAGGAATTGCTTGTCTTTTGATTGGAGAATTTAGTTCATTATACCAAAAGTATTTATTGGTAGGTTTGGACTTACTGTTGATATTTCATTACTTGATTGATGGTTGTTTTATAAAGCCCATATTCTTCCTCTCTTGCTCTCTCCTTTGTGATTCATTTTATGTAGTATTATGTATTAATTCCTTTCTCTTTGTCTTTTGTGTATGTACAATAGGGTTATTGGTTATGGTTACCATGAGTCTTAAATAAAACATATTTATAACCTTCTATTTTGAGCTGATAATAACTCCAACTTCAATGCATACCAAAGCTCTTTCAAACCCGTATTTTGTATTTTTAATGTCATCATTTGCATCTGTTTACATTGTGTATCCATTAACAAAATATTATAGTTATTTAATACTTCTCTTTTTGACCTTTATAGTAGAGTTATAAGTGATTTATCTACCACGATTATAACAGTAACATAACTATATGGTTACCTTTACCAGCAAGTTTTATATGTTCATATGTTTTCACGTTTCCAATTAGCTTGCTTTTGTTTCAATATGAAGAACTCCCTTTAACATTTATTGTAAGTTTCGTCTAGTGTTGATGAACTCATTTAGTTTTTTTTGTTGTTTGTCTTTTGTCTGGAGAACTCTTTCTCTCTCCTTTACTTCTGAAGGACAGCTTTGCTAGGTAGAGTTTTCTTGTTTGGAAGTTCTGTTGTGTTTTGTTTTGTTTTTCTTTTAACACTTTTATGTCATTCCATTCTTTCTGGCCTGCAAGATTTCTGCTGAAAAATCTGCTTGTGGTCTTATGAGGGTTCCCTTATGGGGAAGTTAGATCCCTCAGACAGTGGCTTTTAAAGTACACTGATAAACCTCTCTAAGGAAAAGACTAGGAAATCGGTGATTTTGTCTGCTCCCTCTGTGCTAAGCCTTCTGGGGACAGCAAGTTAAGAATTGCTTCTTTATTTGCTATAGTCCTACGGGATTCCTAAGCGGAAGCCCATTTAGCTATCCTAGCCAGGTAATCTGGGGGCCATCTCCTGGGCAGCAGCTGGGAAAGCTGAGGCACAATGTGTCCAAGCTCCTTCCAGGGAGATACTGGTGGGTGGCGAAGGTTAAAAGAAGGCAGGAGATTAGTCCTGTATTTTCCCTTATTTCTAAAAGGATCACAGCCTACTCTAGTGTCTTCTAGATTAGCCTGGCCCTGTGGCGGCAGCTTTTTTCTTTTTAAATTTTTATTTAAATTCTCGTTAACATACAGTATAATGTGAGTTCCAGGTGTACAATTTAGTGATTCCACACTTCCATACAACACCCGGTACTCCTCACTACAACTAGGCAGCAGCTTTTAACATATGCACATAAAACTCACTCAGGGACAGCTGGGAGACAGATTTTGGATTTCTTTGCTCCCTCTGTGCTATGCAGCCACTGTGAGTGCTGTGTGCCATTTGAGAATTGCTTTGCGAGTCTTGTGGGTCTTATAGACACAGACCTGTTGGCTTTCAGAGCTAGGCATTTTGGGAACCCACCCCTCCAGTGGCAGTCTTAAAGTTCGAGGCACTAGGTATAGGGTCCAAATGCTTCCCTCCTAAGGGAGAAGCTACAAATTGGGGATTTCCTCTGTATGGTATAGAGCCGTGTCAGGTGTGGAGTTAATGGTGAAAGCATATCCTAGTCTTTCCTCCCTGCTTCAATGTATTTTCTCATTTGCTTGGTGACAGTGTGGTGGTCATTCAGGTAGTTTCAGGATCTCCTTCAGAGGGGATTCTTCCATGGGTAGCTATACCTTCTGTGCATTTATAGGAGATAGGCTTGGGAGCCTTCAATGTCACCATCTTGGTGACGGGACCCAAAAGAATCAGTTTTTTAAAACTTCAAGTGTAGGTGGGTGTTGGCTACAAAGGGGCAGTATGACAGAATTTGGAGGCGATACAATGGTGTCAAATCTGTAGAATCATAAACCGTAAATAGTTCATTTTACTGTATGCTAATCTTAAAAAAAATCAGCCAGATATCTGATGAACCCAGATGGAATGTAGACTGTGAAAAATCAATCTAATGATATTAGAAATCTATAACAGAATTATATTGAAGGAGGTAGGGAAGAAAGAAGATGACTAGGTAACTTTTGGAAGCAGTGTTTTGACTAGATACCTTAATGGTAAATATAAAATGAAATTAATTGTATGTAAAGTGCTGTGGTTGGTAAATTTGTTTCTCCCAAGGATAGGGTTCAGGAATTGTGGGGGAAAACAAAACAAAACAACTTTACTTGTATACTAGGGTCTATCAAACAAGTAAATACAACATAGATGAGAGCCATGTCTCTCACTGATAGAGAAAATAGTTACAAATAAACAAAGAGGGGGTCCTAAAATCAACTGGTTGGTTCTCAATTAAAGTTGAAGGCATGAATGTGAATTTATATTTATTTTATCTACAGAAAGATAGATACAGAAATTAATAGAGATATGTGTATGTACATGCATCAGTAAGTATGTATGTAGATTTCCTAACTTCGTCTTAGCTCAGAAACTGTGAGAGACTGCATATGCAGATGAACAATGGTCAGACCACACATATGAAAATAGAACTCTGACTCATAATCTGTGGCAACCAGCCCAGGAAACCAACTCATTATCTACAATAACCACCCTAGGAAGTCAGCCTTCTCCTATAAGTCAGACTAGTAGGAAGTCAGACTGCTATCCCTAACAACTGGTGCAGAAAGCCAAACAATAACCCTTGTAACAACTGGCTTAAAATTGCTAGAAATTGATTAATAACCAGCAGCTTCCCTAATTTCTGTACATGCTTCTAACTTAGGACCAACCGGAAAAAGCTAGATATCCTTAACCAATTACACAGGATGCCCTATTTGTAGGTATTTTACCTAACTTCCCTGTGTCACCGGCCTCTAATGAGGGCATATTTTTCCTTCCACTAAAAAGTTTTCCTTCTCCTCTGCCTGCTTTTGAGTCTCTATCAAATGCAAGTGAGGGGGCTATTGCAAACTGTGAATACATAGCCTTTGCTTGTTCTCATTTGGGTAGTCTTCCTTTATTTCCCCAACAGTGACACCACAGGAGCAATGAATACACCCAGGGACCAGATCTTGGACTCTCAAAATTATCCTCCAATAGAAGGAACCAGGATTCCTTGCAGCAATCGTTGATTTCAGGGTCTGCTCAGGAAAAATACAAAGTGCACTTGAAGTGTTTTGTGATGCCAGAAAAGGAAGTGCTGAAAAAGAAAGAGGAGGAGGAGAAGAAGCATGGGAGCATGTCAAATGGGCATAGGAGCCAACTTGAAAACTCTCCCATAACCAAAGCTGGAGCGATTTGCATAACCAATTAAATAATTATAGTATTGAATTATAGCCTAAAGAATAAAATGAATATTTACAAGCCCACATGGATATAAGTAAGCAATTGATTGAATAAATAAGTAAAAGGGGTAGAAAAGACAACACTTTCTTATAGAAGAATTATAATTAGTAAATGTAGACAGAATGAGGGAAATAGAAAATTACCATTAGATCACAACAGGAATAATTGCAAGCAAGCGTCCCTGGTGACTACTAGACTTAGTAGTGAAAATTTCAAGGATCATCAGGATAGTTGTAGAGTCTTAAAGTATCACACTAAATATATTTATTAATCACTGCAATAAAGTTAACATGTGTCCACAAATTCTTTAAAATTGTTCCCCTCCCCCAAATGTTACCTAGCTGAACTTAAAAAATCGCTTCTAAAGAGGGGAATATGGAAAGGGGAAAATAATAACTTTATGGTTGAAAAGTTTGGCAGAAATAGCTTAAACCAAGTGATTAAGCTTAGCATTGCCAGTAATAAAGTATACTGATATTATGTATCCTCTGATATAATGCCATTAAAGGACACATTATGGTAACCTTTGCCAAATTATATAACCTCAGCTTAATTTATAAGAAAGTATTATACAAACTCAGTTAAGAGATAGTATATAAAATATGTAACTAGTATTCTTTTAAAGTGTCAAATTCATGAAAAACAGGAAAAGACTGAAGAACATTAACAGATTGGAGGAGACCAAAGGGATATAATGACTGAATGCAGAGTGGTAGCCTGGGCTGGGTCCTGGAACAGAAAAAAAAAAAAAAAAAAGACATTAGTGGAGTAACTCGGGAAATCCAAATGAAGTCTGTCGTTTAGTTAATAGAATTGCACCAATATTAATTTCTTATTTGTGATAAATGTACTATGGTAATAACATGAGATCTGAACATTGGGAGGTGTGGGCTGAAGGGTATATGGAAACTCCCTATACTATCTCTGCAACATTTCTGTAAGTATATCATTATTCCAAAATAAGTGGTTTTTAAAAGTTCACGTCCACAAACAATTAAATGTTTACTTTTATTTAATCTTTTAAAGTTTATTTATTTATTTTGAGAGGAGAGATTATGCATGCATGAGTTGGGAGGGGCAGAGAGAGAAAGAGAGAGAATCCCAGTCAGGCTCCATGTGGGGCTGGAGCTCATGAACCATGACATATGACCTGTGCCTAAACTAGGAGTTGAATGCTTTACCGACTGAGCCACCCAGGTACCCCTAAATGTTTATTTTTAAATAAATAATGACAAATGAGTAACATCATGGCAAAAATTGGAGAGGTTAGGAGAACTTTAGCTCTTCACAAAATGGATATGGCCTAGACTTTGATTCAGGATTATTCCACAAGGTAGCATTCTGTGTAACTATTTTTGGCTAAAGCATTAATAATATGTTATATATTTTAAGTAGAGTTATGAACAGAGACAAAGCACGTCCCGGAAATAGCAGTGTGTATTTTTTTAAAACTATATATGTATACATGTTGAAAGATTTGGCAACAATAGGTTTTAGATGAATCTAATCTTTAAAAATAATACTAAAATTATAAAGAAGAAAATAATTCTTTCAGTGGACATGAAGAGTTTTAAAATACTTAAGGGAGCTTGGGTGGCTCATTGGTTGAGCATCTGATTCTTGATTTTGGCTCCGGTCATGATCTTACAGTGCTGGGATCAGACCGCAAGTGAGGCTGAGCACAGCCTGCTTAAGATTCTTTCTCTCTCAGGGGTGCCTGGGTGGCTCAGTCAGTTGAGCCTCTGACTTCGGCTCAGGTCATGGTCTCGCAGTTGGTGAGTTTGAGCCCTGCGTCAGGCTCTGTGCCCAAGGCTCAGAGCCTGGAGCCTGCTACGGATTCTGTGTCTCCTTCTCTCTCTTCCCCTTCCCCACTCATGCTTTGTATCTCTCTGTCTCTCAAAGATGAATACATGTTAAAAAAATTAAAAAACCAAAAAAGATTCTTTTTCTCTGTCCCTCTCCCTTGTCCACACGTGCCTCCCCTGTTCACACGTGCTCTCTCTCTAAAATAAAATAATAATAATAATAATAATAGGGCTGCCTGGGTGGCTCAGTCAGTTAAGCATCTGACTTTGGCTCACGTCCTGATCTCCAGATTTGTGACTTCAAGCCCCGCATCTGGCCGTCTGCTGTCAGTGCAGAGCCCACTTCAGATCCTCTGCTCCCCTCCCTCTACCCCTCCCCTGCCTGCACTCTCACTCTCAAAAAATGAATAAACATGAAAAAAAAGTTTTAATTAAATAAAAAAATAAAAATAAATACTTCAAAGTTGATGACTTTCATTTGCATATGCAAAGAGGTAGTAGACTATTAATTTATCTAACAAGTTTTGATGTTTTTCTCATATTTTAACTATAAGCATAAATCCATTGGATTCTTATTGTATGATTGTGGATCTGGGTTTGTAATAACTCTCATATTGTTCTCCTTCGTTGAAATACATTTCCATCAGAATTATTTCCGGTTCACTCCTGCTTACCCACCTCATATGCAAACTGCTCTCTGGAGCCTTTCAAAATTACTATAACCCTCACTCTTACTTGTGCCTCTGTGTGCCGTCTTTTTTCCCCTTAGTTAATGTGTGTGCCTTAGTCATTAGTTAGCGACTGAAGCTCATGCACTATTTTACACTTCTTTTTTTCCCCAAAGCACCTAGCACAGTGCTGAGCCTAAATAGAGACTTAATGAATAATTGATTGCTTAATTAAACTGAATGCTTGTACAACAAGGATAATCCATTTCCTGACCCCGCAAGACAACACAGAAATTACTGATTATCAGAGGCTGCCCTTACTGCTTAACATCTATTCCAGATAATACACTAAAGCCTCGAGTACAAAAATCATACCAGATTAATGTTCATCCCTATATTACATGTAGAAGTTATTTGAGGTGGTTGCAGTATGGTGACTTTTGACCTACTTTCCATTTTAAAAATTAGATTAGGAGGGAAGCTCTGTAGATATACACCCATAGTATTCTTTTCTCTGAATAGCCAAATGAATATCACCACTACCAAAAATAAATAAATAAATAAATAAAATAAGGGAATCAAAATAAAAGCTCACCAGTTGAAAGACTATTAAAAGTTCAGAATTTTTTTCTTTTAAAAATCCTTTCTGTTACCTCTGGGAAAAAAACTCAAGGCAGTGTATTTTCATAGAAAATTTGACAAAAAACTTAGGAGCTGAAAGTTGAAATGAATTGAATTTTCAAAAGTCTGTGGAAACAGAAGGTGGGAATAAAAGTTTAAACTGAATAAAGAATAAATGACAAATGGAGGGGATCAATAGTATACTCCTGATACTCCTTTATTTTAAAAATTATAGGATCCTGAATTATTTTCTGCTTTCCCCCAAATGGTTATGAACCCCACAGTCTTGTAAACACAGGAAATATGTCATACCTCACGATAAATGATATCACTGACATATTTGAGAGTTTCAGCAAACATCCATTCTTGATAACATGAGGTATCAACATGATTTTGTTTGAGTTGAGTTATTAAGAACTCTGTAAAGGTCAGATTCCCACTTCAAATGAAAACATTGCTCTGAAATATAAACTCTTATAATGAGCTCACTCTAATTTTAATTAATAACTCTCATAGAAACCCTACAAAACAAATAAAAACAATTCATTTGACAACATATGGCAAACAATCTTTTTTTTAAATTGTATCTTGTAACATCTATATTGTTGTTACAAGTAACTCTGGGATTTGCCTGCCAAAGAGACAATAAAGGAAAGGATGCCCTTTTCAAATATTTGTATTTCTTCTAGAGAGATAAATACAGAAGTGTGCAAAATAAAGAAGGAAAACAAAGATGTTCTCATCTAGTTCATGTGAGGTTTTATCTCATGTAGAAATTTTTTGAAATTCATTTACAATTCTAGAGTCTCTGATTCATTGACTTCATTAATTTATAAGGGAATTAATCTCACTACTACTACTGCAAGCTCTTACCAGTATGTTTGCAAAAAGATTCTATTTTTAAAACAATGGTTGGAAATTAGTCATCATTTCACTGTTCATGTGTATATTTTCAGAATGAAATTAAGTGGAACATTTTTTTGTGTGTGTTGTTGTAGAATCCCTCTACGTTTTAAACTAATTCCCTTTGATCCACAGGCTATAACACTTCCCATGAAAATGGATGCATTGTTTTCCTTAGCCCAGTGTTGAAGTATCAGAAAATACAACCAGTAATATGTAGCAAACATATACTTTACTTAAAACTGTGGGTAGAGAAATATTTGAAAATATTTATATTTCACAGAACATTTTAAGTACCATATTTCCAGGGTTCTTTGTCACTAGCTGGTGGGTTAGACTTTGCCCATCTACTTTGTCAAAGAGAAGGTGATACCTGAGTTACTTTATAAAAATGTTGGACTTTCCCCTTCCTTGAATCTTTGTTTTGTCATCCATTTATTCATTCATTGACTCACTCACTCACTCACTCACTCACTCATCTATATAAGCATTTATGGGCTGCCAAATGTGTGAGCTACTATGTTATTCACTGGGGCAACAATAGGGAGGAAAACCAAAACCAAACAAACCAACCACAAAGACTCGGCTTCTATTTTCACAGAGATAAAAGATTAGAAGCGTGGGTTCTAATTAAACTATCACAGAAATAAATGTAGAATTACAGCTTTGACCAGTGCTATGAAGAGAGGGACCCGGTACCATTTGATGTCAAGCTAAGAAAAGGCTTCCCGAAGTGAAGGATGGTAGGGGAGACAACAAACAAGCAAAGGAGGTAGCATTCAGTCAGTCATGTGTTCAGTGCTATTTCTTGGTGCTGATGAAATCACAGGTGCTGTGGTAGGTACTGGGGAAGTAGCCACAGTGAGACTTGGAAAATGGTTGAAAGTACATGGATTTTTTTAGCAACTGAAAGATTGATGAGCTTGGAGCATGGGTGAAGGAAGTACGAGATGGAACCTCTAGGTCGGTGGAAGCAGGGGTACATCGATCCCTGTAAGCACTGTTTCACCCTAGAAGTATTGTGAAGCCATTGGAAGAGTCTAAGGGAACAGGAATGACACAACCAGGTTATATTTCAGAAACTGCTTTGGGTGCCTATTTGGAGAAGATTTTCATGAAAGCAAGCTTTAAAGTCCTTTCCAGACTCATTGCCCTTTGAGGAAGCCCGCCTCCTCTTTATTATGAGGAGAGTTTAGCATTAATGAGGCATATACAAGGTGGCTCTATTCAGTCTACAGTACTCCATCCTTTGGAAACTACCCATCATCCCTTCCCTTTACAAAAAAATCTCTTTGCAGTTTACCTGGAAAAGATGGAAGAATCATTTGGGATTGGAAGTCAGATGATAAAGTTAGTGTGTTCTTTATCTAAATAGTGTGCTTGTGTGTGTGTGTGTGTGTGTGTGTGTGTGTGTATGCAGTTCTTTTCTTTCCTCTGATGAAAAAAAATCTGTTCCTTTAATTTATGTTCATGTCATCTTTCCATAAATAATTTGAGCCAACTGAAAGTCTACTTACTGTCTTGATTAGGCCAGTATGTGTTTATTCCTGTAACATATTTTAAATGGGTTTTCCCATTTACATTCAGTCAGGTTTATTTTTTATCACAACATGTTGGTGGTAGCGTTATGTGGCTGTCAAAATGGGCTGTGTTGATGTGTTTTTGTTAAAACAACAAGGAATTATTAAGAGGCTCTGCATGTGCTCTGCTAGGTGCTTGTGTAGCTCTCCTAGCTTTTTATCAGATGGGGCATTTATCTTGTAAAGATCCAGCTAACTTTATAACCACAGATAGCAGCCGGTACTTTCTCACGCACAGGGTTTTCCTTTTTTTTTTTTTTTCTTCTCCTGCTTTAAAAAGAGTTCACTGTGTCTCCAGACAGGTGTGTAGACGTTGAGGTAGAGTCTTTTGTGGCAGAATCAAACATGTTACTGTTTCATTTCTATGAATATAAGTGGATTGTATAGTATAAATGTGGATTCACCATCATGTTTTCTATAGCAAGACTATATGTAATGATTTCAGCTAGTTACTTGTAGAGCTGAGAAAAGCCACAGATACAATACAAAACAAATTTTCTTTGTGGAAGGAAAGTGTTATAATTTTCAAATAAAGGCAAACATATTTCCTTTACCCAGTAGCTTGAAAGGGGACCTGTGTGCGTAAGAGGCAAAATAATGCAGGGTTTAAGTGTTGCTAGGTGGACGTGGACTAGAGTTCTAATCCTGTCTCCACTATTTATCACCTGTACAACATTGACCAAGGTGCTTGCTCTCTGCGTCTCAGTTATCTGGGTTCTGAAATGGGTACAATAGTAATGTCTCCCTCATCTGGTTCTGACGAGGATTAAATGAAACAGAGAATGTGCCTGCATATAGTAAGGGATTAAAAAAATGATAATAGTTAAATTACTTAAGTTGAGTAAATTATATGATTAAAAGTGGTGAAAGAATTAGCTCTCTGAGACTCACACCTTGTAGAGAACGTTGCTTAGTTCTCCAATGTTTGCCTTTAATTCTCTGAGTGACAGCTAAAGGAAGAAAAAAAGATGTAGGGAAAGATTGACTTATGAAATTCAAATAAGTAGCATTTCAAACCACTGTTCTTCATCACTGAGAAACAGCTTATTTTTGCATATTTAAAAGATGAAAGAAAATGCATACATATTAATTTTAAATTAGGCTTTCTAATGGGGGTAGAACTTTTCATGTGATTTCCACTGGTGAAAAATGAGGCATTCACGCTCAGGTGAACGTTTTAGTGTTTCAGGCCAGAATAAATTAACTATAGCAATTGAAGGTATACCCAAATATCCTCATATTTTGAAGAAAAGTGCATGTGTGTGTGTTTATTACGAATGCTGGATGAAAAATAGATGTGATGACCATACTTTTGCTCAGTGGGTTACCATCAATAGGATATTTAAGATTTCTCTATTGTGTTTTTCTTTTTTGGGGAACATTGAGATGACTATTATCAGAGTAAAAGAAAGCTATTGTGTTTCATCCAAAGGTGGTATCTAAGTATTTCACTTAGCTGAAATGTAGCAAATACACATAATAATTTGTATTTTCCTGAGAAGCAACTCAGATAATGGTATATAATAGGATAACTGCACATATTAATAACTAAAGATTAGATATGGGTTATATCTCAGGTCAGTAAACTTCCAATTACCAGCTGCTTTAATTGCATTTGCAGTAAACTTATAGAGGGTTTGAACAATGTGGAGGTTGATGATGTACTTGGTTATGATGCATTAGCATGCCCAGCTGGGAAGTCTCTGTAAATCCAACCTATCCACCCTGGTCTGTCTTCAGCATTCCCTGTTCTGTGGGCCTTCCAAGCATTGTATGATACTAATCATAGTAATAATTTTTGGTAGTTCTTATATTACTAATGCCATAATTTTTACTGTTATGTCATTAACATCACTATCACCATCATCGTCTTCATCATCAATATCTCTTGAGTGCTAAAAGTGAGCAAGCTCTGTGCCCATCACTTTATTTGATCATCTCAATAGCCCTCTGTAAGATATATGCTGTTATTATCCTATATTTATGGGTGAGAAACTGAGGTTTAGCAAGCTTAAATACTTACCCAAGTTCACACTGCAAATAAAAGATGGACCCAAACTTTAAATTTACGCAGCATAACTCCAAAGCTGTAATTACTTAACCACTACACTTTATTATCCAATACTATCATTAAAATAATAGATTTTTAACTGTGAACTTTTCTGTGCTTTTCTGTGTTTTGACTTTGTAGTTGAGAGTTCTTTCCTCCCAAACATATATTCTCTCTTTTGTCCTTAGAATTAGGATCTGTATGTTTTAGCTAGGCATGTGGCGATCGAGAGTAAGAATGCTGTATCGTAAACTTCCCATGCATCCATGTGATTTATGTCTGTCTAATGAGATGCTGATGAAAACTCCTTAAATAGGAGAAGGTGTGTCTTCCATTGATCCTTTCTTTTCTCTCTCAGATAGTTTGGGGTCCTGGGGCTGGCACTGGACCAGTCATCACAGAATATAATATGGAAGCCACACACGAAAGATAGTAGAAATGCAGCACAAAAGGAGCTGGGCTCCTTGACACTGTGCCTCATTGAACAGCCCTAAACCAGCTCTTTCCAGGCTTATTTTTACTTAAGAGAAATAAATTTCTAGTGTACTTATATCTTGGTTATCTTGGGGTTTTGTTCTCTTAAATCCAACCTAATCCTGCCTAATATACTTTTGGGGCAGAGAGTCTTTTTATAAGTATGAATAATCCTAACATTTAAAAAGTACTTACAAAAGGGGTGGCTGGGTGGCTCAGTCGGTTAAGCATCCGACTCCTGGTTTCAGTGCCGATCATGAACTCAATGATTCTTGAGTTTCAGCCCCATGTTGGGCTCCGCACTGACACTGTGGAGCCTGCTTGGGATTCTCTCTCTCCCTCTGTCTCTTCCCCTTCCCTGCTGCTCTCTATCTGTCTCTCTCAAAATAAATAATAAATAAACATGAAAAACAGTACTTACTAAACATCAGATTGCTTCATGGTAATTATAGATTTCCAGATATGTCCAAGGCCTAAAATCATGAAAATCACACTAAGTCTGTTATCCATAAATCCAAAGCTGTAGTATACTTGAAACCCGCAGATGGAGAGTTTGTTAGGCTAAGGTTTATTTGGCGGCCACTTCAGTCACTTCTTTCATGTTAACACATAGTGTAGTTGATATACAATGCTATTGTATACACATTATTAGGCACCCTTTCAGTGCTGACAGATTAAGGAAAACTTACTTTAAAGAAAACTCCCCTTTCTGAATTAATGTCATCTCTTGTTATAGCAATCTTAACTTACTATTATTGTAGTAAAAGAACCTGTCAATTACTATACAAATCCACATTCTAATAGTCATGCATACTCCTGTTCACTCATTGCAAAGGGAATCTTGTGAAAGTTAGTTCAAACCAACTCAAGAGAGAAGCCTAACACTTGCCTTCCAGCAAAAGCTATCAATGATATAGAGCTGAGATGCCAAACAAGAGAAGAAAATTCATCACAAAATTATTAAAGAGCCAAACCGGTACAGCTCAGTGTTCCTTTTGTCTTGAGAAGATTGTCTAATGCATTACTTTCTCTTAAGAGATGAAAATGTTGTCGTAAAATAAGATGGGAAAAGCTTTCCTCTTCATTTTTTCTTTCTTTTATTTACTAACTCTGTCCTTTAATAAGTATGTTCCAACCTCCTGGGCTAAGCACTAGGCTCACCTCTGGTGATACAGGAATAAACAACATTGACAAAAGTCATGCCTACCCGGAACTTACTTTTTCAGGGAGGAAGTCAAACAATAATCAAAAGCAACTGAAAAAATAAGATGTTTAGACAGTGGTTAAAGTTAACAAGATAATGAGATTGAAGATGATTGGAGACCAGGGGAGGTCAGGTCAGATCTCAGAGGGTGTGTGATTTGAGCTGAGACTTAGATGACAAGATACACTAGTCTCATGGAAATTTGAGAGAAGAGCCATCCAGGCAGCAGAAGTAAGAAGTGCACAGATCTTGAAGCTGGAACAGGCTGCACTGAGTCCAGATGCAGGAAATAACTTTGAAGTTTGTGGAGCATAGAGGAAAAGGGAAGAGTGATGGGTGCTAAGATCAGGGCAGTGGGCAAGACTGGCTCATGTAAGACCTTGAAGCCATGGTCAGGTGTTTGGATTTTATTCTCAGTTCTTTCAGGATGAGAGGCAGTGGAAGTAACAATTTTATCTTAGAGACCTGTTTTTCTCTGGTTTTGTATAATTTCCAACTGAAACTCAGTTTTAGGATGTGAACTACCTACGTTCTCATACCTGTATAATTTAAGTGACCATCATGGCCAAAGTTTGTCTCATATTTTACAAGTGCTCATGTTATTGGGAATATGAAGGCTGAAACCAGTTATGGATTCTTGTGATCTATGATAAATCATGAATTTGACTCAGTTATGAGCCTCTTTTTGTCCATATTAAAAGAATTCATAAATAGTAAACTCAGCCTTATCTGTCGGTAACATAATAGGTTGATTAAATATTGATTTTTAATAATCTGCCGTTTCTTATTTAATAATTTTCATATTTGCTTTTTTCCTATTTATAGAAAAAATCTGTATATCTATATATCTGTTTTTTTAAACATATCTTTGAAACACGATAGTAAACTACTAAATAGATGGATAGGAGTCTGAATGGGGAGAAATAGTAACACCAAATTTTATCTTTATGAAACCTTTTTATATTGTTTGCAAAGTATGAACAGTCTACTCATGGGACTTACAGTATGCAACTAAGACGCATAAGAAACAGTCTGCTTTGTTTGCAGGGTCTAAGTGAGAAACAATAAATACACACTCATGTAGCCTGCTCCTATAAGGAAGAGAGACATCAGCAATCAGCCTCCTATAGTCCCCTGCTCCAACCAGTGGCTCTACACAGCCACTACTCATCAATGAGTTGTCAAGCAAAACTAGCCCATCAGTTGGCTTAACCAACAAGGAACAAAGATGATATGCATCTTTTCTGAGACTGAGAATTCTGTGTTCATTTTTCAAAATAGAGGGGAATTTTTGAAAAAAAAACACGGACCCAAGCGACTTAAAGATAAATGAAATGTGGGAAGTATTCTGTAAATATTAGATTCCATATTTTTCTGAGAAAGTTAAAAGATACTCTTTTGATTGCAGAGTATCTCACACACTTCTCTCAAACTTATTTATTGTTATTTTAAGTCCAAATTTTGTTGCTTTTGTCCAAATACCTTTATAAGACTTAGATACATTAAACCTTAGTTTGCGTGCGTAATTCATTCATTCCAGAAGCATGCTTGTAATCCACTTGTATATCAAAGTGAATTTCAAGAACTATTGCCTCAGTTGTGATCATGTGACATTCCACATCACGTACTACTCGTATTGCAAGACATTATTCATTTATCAAGTTAAAATTTATTATAAATGTTTGCTTGTCTTGTGGAACACTCACAGAACAAGTTACTCGCAATTCAGGGTTTTACTGAGAACAGTGTGATCTTTAAGTTTTAACAAGGAGAGAAGGAGGAGGTGAGAAAAAGGCAACTGAGTTAGGTGAAGAATAAAAAAATCCCAACGTTCTAAATATGTAATATTTACATGAAATAGCAAAGATTTGTTTTTATAATATATTAAAAATAAAATTCTAGCACAAGTCATTGGGCATAAAATGGCATCTACCCCTTATTTGGTTTCTCTTAAAAGAGAAATTAAAAATTTGGGTGAAAAAAGAATTGGGGTGAGTACCCATGATGATTTCATTATTAAAATGCTTTTTTCTACTGAGATATATTCCCCTTTAATTTATCTAACTTATTTTATGACATAAAAAAGGCTTTATTTGGGGAAAGTTCAAATACATACCAAAGTAAACAATATAACAAACCCCCAAGTATCCATCACACAACTCCAATAGCTGTCAACCTATGGAAATCTTTTTTTATTAGTAAGTTTTAAATTTTAATTCTAGTATAGTTAACATACAGTGTTATAATAGGGTTATATATAGTCAACCTATGGAAATCTTTTTTTATATTAGTAAGTTTTTAATTTTAATTCCAGTATAGTTAACATACAGTGTTATATTAGTTTCAGGTGTACAATATAGTGATTCAACAATTTTATACATTACTCAGTGTTCATCATGACAAGTGTACTCTTTAATTCCCATCATCTATTTCACCCATCCCCCCCATCTCCCCTCTAGTAACCATCAGTTTGGTGTCTACAGTCAAGAGTCTCTTTCTTGGTTTGTCTCTCTTTCTCTTTTTTTGCTCATTTGTTTTGTTTCTTAAAATTTCACATATATATGAAATCATATGATATTTGTCTTTCTTTTACTGACTTATTTCACTTAGCATTATATTCTCTAGCTCCATCAATGTCATTGAAATGGGAAGATTGCATTCTTCTTTATGGCTGAATAATATTCCATTGTCTGCGTGTGTGTGTGTGTGTGTGTGTGTGTGTGTGTGTGCGCGTGTGTGTGTGTGTGTGTGTGTGCCACTTCTGTTTTTATTTTTCACAAATAAATATCTGTTGGTGGACACTTGGGCTGATTCCATAATTTGGCGATTGTAAACAATGCTGCTATAAGCAAACATAGGGGTGCATGTATCCCTTTAGTGTTTTGTATTTTGGGAGTAAATACCCATAGTGCAATTCCTGGGTCATAGGGTAGTTCTATTTTTAACTTCGTGAGGAACCTCTGTACTGTTTTCACAATGGCTGTACCAATTTGCTCTCCCATCCACAATGCAATAAAGTTCCTTTTTCACCACATGCTCACCAACACTTGTTGTTTCTTATGTTTTTTTCTTTTAGCCATTCTGACAGATGTGAGGTGATATCTCATTGTGGTTTTGATTTGCATTTCCCCGATGATAAGTGATGTTGAACATCTTTTCATGTGTCTTTTGGTCATCTGTGGGTCTTCTTTGGAGAATGTCCGTTCCTGTCTTCTGACCACTTTTAATTGGATTATTTGTTTTTCAGGTGTTGAATTGTATAAGTTCTTTATTTTGGATACTAACTCTTTATTGGATATGTCATTTGCAAATATCTTCTCCCATTCCAAAGGTTGCCTTTTAATTTTGTTGATTATTTCCTTTGCTGTGCAGAAGCTTTTTATTTTGATGTTATCCCAATAGTTTATTTTTGCTTTTGTTTCCCTTGCCTCAGGAGACATAGTTAGAAAGATGTTGCCATGGCCAATGTCAGAGAAATAGCTGCCTATGCTCTCTCCTAGGATTTTTATCGTTTCAGGCTCACATTTAGGTCCTTGATCCATGCTGAGTTTATTTTTTGTGTGTAGTGTAAAAAAGTGTTCCAGTTTCATTCTTATGCAGGTAGCTTTCTAGTTTTCCCAACACCATTTGTTGAAGAGACCTTTCCTTATTGTTTATTCTAACCTCCTTTGTTGAAGATTAATTAACCATGTAATTGCAACTTTATTTCTGTGTTTTCTACTCTGTTCTATTGATCTATACGTCTTTTACTGTGCCAGTACCATACTGTTTTGATTACTACAGCTTTGTAATATAACCTGGAATCTAGAATTGTCATATCTCCAGTTTCTTTTTCTTTCTTTCTTTCTTTCTTTCTTTCTTTCTTTCTTTCTTTTCCTTTTACTGGATCGCTTTGGCTTTTTGGAGTCTTTTGTGGTTCTATACAAATTTTAGGATTGTTCTAGTTTTGTGCAAAATTTTGGTGTTTTGGTAGGGATTGCATTAGATCTGTAGATTGCTTTGGGTAGTATAGATATTTTAACAATATTAGTTCTTCCAGTCTGTGAACATGGAATGTCTCTCCATTTCTTTGTGTCATCTTCAATTTCTTCCAACAGTGTTTTACAGTTTTCAGAGTACAGGTATTTTACCTCTTTGGTTAAGTTTATTCCTAGGTATTTTATTATTTTTCATGCAATTATAAGTGGTATTATTTTCTTTATTTCTCTCTATTGCTTCATTATTAGTGTGTAGAAAGGCAACAGATTCCTGTAGAATGATTTTGTATCCTGTGACTTTACTGCATTAGTTTTTCAGTTCTAGTAGTTTTAACAGGTACACTCTGGTTGTCTTGCAAAATGAGAACGCTATGTGATGTTGACTGGGTTTGCTTTGGTCTTCTGGGGGAGCATGCCTGTGGTGCCAGGTCTTAGGGCAAATGTGATTTGGAAGGGCAGGTCCCTTGAAACATGGGGTGCAGGGCTTGGTGCAGCCAACTTAGGTAGCAAGTGTAGACATCCACTGGTTCCTGTAAGTGACCAAGTGTTTACACTGGGTATGGGGGAGGAAAATGGCACCTTCCAACTCCTTTGTTTCTGGAGGATTTCCTTGTGATCCCTGCCTTTCCAGGCTTTGCTCTGAGATGAATAAATAAGTCTCCTTCCTACATGCCCCAGATGTTTTTCAGACTGCTGGTTTATGCTATATCTCCACTAGGTGTTTGTCATGTTGTCTCTTTAAGGTTGGGAAATCAGCTTCCTAACACCCTCTGAGCTCTCTCTGAGCCCAGCCTGCTGATTTTTTAAATTCCAGGTTTTAAGTCCCACTGGTTGTAAGAACTCACAAAATTTGGCCCCTCTTGCTTTCACTGCCAAATATTATGAGGATTCATCTTCCTCATGAGGGTTCTCCACAGTGATAATCTGTTTCTTGCCTTTCTTCATCATGGACTCCCTCCCAGCAGCAGATGCCCATTGTTCATTTTGCTCACAAACTCTCTCCACTCTTGCTGCCTTCATCCATGTGGTCTCTTTGCATTTAGTTGTGGAGTTTCTTCTGCCGGTCTTCAGCTTGTTTTCTGGGTTATTTACACTGATGTGAATTTTATCTAGCTATATCCCTTGGATGAAGTGAGCTTAAAGTCCTCTTATTCCACCATCTTCCCTGCCTTCTTCCTGATTTGTATAACTTTTTAAAAGTATCTTTGATAGTAAAGGCTGAAATGAAGACAATCCTTCTTATTTAAGTTTCCTGTTCCTAAGAAGTTACTATTTTATTTTATTCGAGGCTCTTGAACTTTATGTTTTGTAACATCTGACAATATAGACTGGCAGCAGAACATTAAGAAATGTTAACTAAGAAAGTCTGTGATGGGATGAGGTGGAGGAGGGAGCTTATAGTGGTTGTTGGAATTTTCTGTTGGTTGAAAGGCATGTGGGTAATTCACATATAATGCTGTTTTGTTTTTAGTAACATTGTTGCATTTGTTTTAGGACTTCAAATAATTTTAAATTCTTTTTTTCAATGTTTATTTTTGAGAGAGAGAGAGGGACAGAGGACATGCAGGGGAGGGGCAGAAACAAAGGGAGACACAGAATTCGAAGCAGGCGCCAGGCTCTGAACCGTCAGCATAGAGCCCAACGCAGGGTTTGAACTCACAAACCATGAGATCACGACCTGAGCTGAAGTCGGATGCTTAACCGACTGAACTACCCAGGCACCCGAAAACTTCAAATAATTTTAAACAATGTTATAGAAATCCCACTTCATCAAAATGAGAAATGGATCAAGAAGAAAATTGGTTCAGCACCTTGAAAGGAGACAAGTTTTACTCATTTTTGAGCCCTCAGTATAGTACTGGACACTCAATAAATGTTTGTTGAATAAATGAATAATCTGAATAAAGCTTTACCTTTTAAATTTTTTTTTTCAACGTTTATTTATTTTTGGGACAGAGAGAGACAGAGCATGAACGGGGGAGGGGCAGAGAGAGAGGGAGACACAGAATCGGAAACAGGCTCCAGGCTCTGAGCCATCAGCCCAGAGCCTGACGCGGGGCTCGAACTCACGGACCGCGAGATCGTGACCCTGCTGAAGTCGGACGCTTAACCGACTGCGCCACCCAGGTGCCCCAAAGCTTTACCTTTTAAAAAAATGAGATGACTACTCATTCTCCAAATGAAATATAAATGCCAAAAGGTATGTCTATAGATTTTAATTTCCCTATAGACTTCCAAGCTGCAACAGCTGTTTTATATAGTGCAGAAATATTGCTCTTTCCCACTAACTCTGACCCTGAAAATACCTGTTACAAATAACTGAGCTCTCTAATAGTTCGTAATGATCCTGTCCTCCCAGCAGAACTAATCAGTGATTTGGAATCATATTGGCAATTCTAAAAATGAGACATTGCTCACTTTGATTTCTTATGTGATTATCATCTTTGTATTAAAGGAGACAATTGCAATATGTTAGCATCAGTCAATATTATGAACAAACTTTCAAACCATGAGGTTTGATGATTACGACCTATTGTGATGTTATTTTTTAAACTTCTGTTGGTAATTGTTTGCAGTGATAAAGTTCATATTACACTGGGAAACTCGTAATTTTACTTAAATTTTTAATATTTAAGTATTATTTTGCCTTTTACCTTCCTTTGAGTTGTTTATAGTAATCTAATGAGTTTTCTATTATTTATATATACATATATATTTTAATGTTTATTTTCTCTTAGAGAGAGAGAGCACAAGTGGAGCAGGAGTGGGTGAGGGGCAGAGGGAGAGGTAGACAGAGAATCCCAAACAGGCCCCTACACTATCAGCACAGAGCCTGATGCAAGGCTCGAACTCAGAAACCATCAGATCATGACCTGAGCTGAAATCAAAAGTTGGACACTTAACCGACTGAGCCACCCAGGTGCCCCTCCTATTTATATTTTTCTTAAAATGTTATTAAAACCAAATCACAAAATTTGCCATGCTTATTATATTGACTGGTGCTGCATACTAAAATCTTGAAAACATATTTTTGAAAGATGTTAATAATTAATTTTAAAAGAAAAAATCCATATTATTCCATAAATTGCTTATAAAAAATATTTAAACCTGTTAGGTTAGTCATAGAAAACAGGGAAGTCAAGGCCATAAAATAATTCTCAAGGGGCCAGTTAGCATCACATGGAGAAAATCTCTTGACCAGCTTATAATTCAAATACTAACCCACTAACTGAAAGACCAAGGCTGCTATTCAGAGCGATGATTAAGTTAAGAAAATTAACTGGCTTAATGCAAATTCATAATAATAAATAATAAAAAATAATGAAACATACAACTTAGTTTGGGGTCAGAAAAACATTGCCTTCATATATGATAGACATTTTAAAAGTGTTATATATAGATTAAATGATTACAAATTCCAAATTACAGATGGCCTTGGTAATAAAATAAAGTTAGTGCAGTCTTTCATACTGAATATATTTATCCATGGGAAAACAATCTAGATATAAGCTGCTAAACTTTGGGCACCTATCTCCCTCAGCAAAGTTAGATCTCACGTAGAAGACAGTCTTCTTTGTCTTTCTCTCCTGATAGGCACATGACTTTGAGCTAATGATTTATAATTCAGTATAAATAAAAGAATAATTGTCATGTTTATTCTCTATTCAATTCCAAAAGAAAGATTTTTCTAAAAATTCTTATAAATTTTTCAGATAAGAGCTAAATCAGTGTATATCTTTATCACTGAAAACATCAAAGTTTGAGATCATCTATTACCCATTGTAAAAATAGGTTGTCAGTTATTTTTTCTCTTAAATAGATAAATTTAAAATCTGTATCTCAGTTTAACCAAGAATCTATTTACTTGTTACATTTTATGTTTAGGTATGTGTGCTTAATTTATGTCTTTTTTAACAATGCAAATAATTCTTGATAATTTGGAGTTTTTTTGTTTACTTGTTCAAGTTGTATAGTAAGTATATTTTTATTGTATTTTCATTAATTATTCTCAGGTCATATTTGAGTAATTGCATGGTAGCAACTTGAATTCCTAGCAGAGTACCTTAGAGGATTTTGAGGGGTTGTCAAAATCATACTTGAAGGAAACATTGCTTTGGGTGGAGCTCTTTTGTCAGTTACCACAATCTGGACCCCAGAGATCTCTCAAAGCATATAGGGGGGAAACAGAAATGTGGTCCATATCAAATGTCAGTCATAGTCATTTTATGAAAATGTCCTCATCAAGAAATTATTAACATTGTACCTGGGAAGTTCCCTCAAGTTTATTTAGTTTTGTCTCTGAAAGGAAGCTGCTCTCAACTCTTGGAGGACTTCCTTCAGTAGAAGATCACCTGCAAATTTACTGGCACAGTATTTGAACAGAGTTTTAAAAATACAAATTGTGTTGTGCTTGGCATTGCTCTTTGAGTGCTTTTAGCATTTAGGAATGTGTGTGGCAGAAATTGTCTTGATTATATTCCATAATGAAAGTATGTCAGAGATGTTACTGAATCTTGCAAATCAGTAAGCTGGAATAAGCATACCCGATGTTGGCCATCTTTATTTCAAGAGGTGTGTACATGCTCTGTGGATAACTGATGTTTCAGAAATTATTATCCCACATACTTTTTAGTACCACTCTTTTGTTAGTGTATATATTATAATCTGTTGCAAAGTGATAGAATGGATTATTTTTTAAAAAATAATATTTCCTCAGGGGCGCCTGGGTGGCTCAGTTGGTTGAGCGTCCAACTTCGGCTCAGGTCATGATCTCGTGGTTTGTGAGTTCGAGCCCCGCGTCAGGCTCTGTGCTGACAGCTCAGAGCCTGGAGCCAGCCTTGGATTCTGTCTCCCTCTCTCTCTGCCCCTCCCCTGCTCATGCTCTGTCTCAAAAATAAATAAATATTAAACAAAATAATAAAAAAAACCTTAAAAAATAATAATATTTCCTCAGAGGCACATTTCTGTCTCTACTTTGAAGGTTAAGCATATTGACAACATAATCAATTATAATCATTGTGAAAAAGATGTATAATGAAGGTATGGCATATACATAATACTTTATCATAGAACCCATAAAGCACAATATTTATCAGAAGTGTATGGTTTCTTTATACCAATTTAGAATGAAGTGGGGGATACTGTAGGGATGAGACATGGTTGAATCAAGGAAAAATGGTAACAATGGAAGAACAGTATTTCAAATTCATAGTGCTGAAGTTGATTCATAAAGTGATTTACTTTTTTCAATCAAGTATCAATAGTATCAAATTCAGTTAGTAACATGTACAAGAGTTCCTTTGTGAATTGAGAAATATCTTTATTCAATTTGATATATCCCAGCCATCCTTAGTCAATAGCTCCCTCTTTAGACCTATGGGAGTTATCAACATTTATTTATGCCTTGGAAAATCAATTTACAGGGACTTTTGTGTAGGTACCTGCTGAAATCTCCCTAAATTAGTTTTGGAAGAAATATTTCCACTTATGGAACAGATAAAACCTCTGGAAGTAAAAGGTTGAAAATAAATTGTTAATAAAGTGCTGAAATTGGAGTAAAAATTATGTTTAAATATATTAATTTGGTACTTGTACATGATCCAATGGCAATAAAACTTAAACTTTTCAAATACAATAGTCTATTTTCAATCTAACAGATTAGTATATCAAACTCTAAGCTTTTGGGCTTATTCTTAAATTTCACTGTGTTTTATTTTCTTATTTGTCAGCATGGTTTAGTCTTTCTTTTACTCTGCATGAGCACAACTCCATAAAGTTATATCCTTATTATGGGATTGGGTTAGCTTCTTTTGGTTTCAGTGATTATAGTTTTCTATCATCAACTGCAATATTCCTTATTAAAATCTGAAGCCAATATCAGGTTCAGCTTATAAGGTTGCTTCTCTTTCTCTCTTCTTTAATTAACATGTTTATTTCCACAAATTTGAAATCTAATAGATTTTAGAGAGTTTTTAAGAATTTAACAATTGTTATAGAACTCCCAAAAAGAGATAAAATAAAAAGCATTATTCATTTTACCCCTATACAGATATAATTATACTTAATATTTAATGAACTTCCCTTTTTCTGTTTTCTGTAATGCATGTTTTATAATATTGGCATGAAGCTGAAAAAGTGTTTTTGTTTTTTTTTAGAGAGAGAGCATGCAAGCAGAGTAGAGGGGCAGAGGGAAAGAGAACGAGAGAGAATCTTAAGTAGGCTGCATGTTCAGCACAGTGCCCGACTCGGGTGTCGATCCCACCACCCTGGGACCATGACTTCAGCTGAAATCAAGAGTCAGATGCTCAACTAACTAAGCCACTCAGCTACCCTGTTTTTTTTCTTTTTAAGTTTATTTATTTGAGAGCAAGAGAGAGAGAGAGAGCATGTGTGCAGGTGTTAGTGGTTGGGGGGGGGGGGAGCAGAGAGAGAGAGGGAGAGAGAATACCAAGCAGGCTCTGTGCTATCAAGGTAGAGCATGACACACAACTTGATCCCAGAAACTGCGAGATCATGACCAGAGCTGAAATCAAGAGTTAGAGGCTTAACCATTTGCCACCCAGCTACCCCAGTATGGTTTTATATCTTTTCAGAAAGTCAGTATTACAACAAGAATCATTAATGATACATCTTATGCATTGCCCTCATGTAATTAAATATCTTTTGAAAATACCATTGGAAATTTCTCAATATTTCATAAACAGAAGTACCAAACTAACTTAGACATTGTTGCACATTTAGCATATTGCTGCTACAGCTATATTTTTGAAAGGCTTTCTCATTTTTCCCTCAGATAGTTTCCTGGAAGTGAAATGGTTGTGTGCAAAGGCAAGACACTTTAGATACATTGCCAAGCAGCTTTTCAGAGTGGCAGTACAGAGTATTACTCCTAAAAAAGAGATTCTGATTTGAATGATTTCAGATTTATTTATTTATTTATTTATTTATTTATTTATTTATATGTTTATTTATTTTTAAGAGAGAGAAAGAGAGACAGTGAGCTGGGGAGGGGCAGAGAGGGAGGCACAAAATCCGAAGCAGGCTCCAGGTTCCGAGCTGTCAGCACAGGTCCCAATGCGGGACTCTAACCCATCATCTGTGAGATCATGACCTGAGCCGAAGTCAGCTGCTTAACCGACTGAGCCACCCAGGCACCCCTAATGTTTATTTATTTTGAGAGAGAGAAAGAACATGCTTTTGTGAGGGGGGGAGGTGCAGAGAGAAAGGGAGAGAGAGAATCCCAAACCTGCTCTAGGCTGTCCGCATGGAGCCTGGGGCTTGATCCCAGGAATTGCTAGATCATGACCTGAGCCAAAATCAAGAGTTAGACGCTTAGCAATGGAGCCACCCAGGTGCCCCTAAGGTTGATAATTTTAAGCTAGAATTTACTTTACCAAGCTCTCCAGTTCACACCCACACATACTCACATGCTCCCCACCATACTAAATATCTTATTGACTGTATATTTATGAAAGCACTACTTTAAAAGGAAGAGAAAATACCAGTCTCTCTTAGAAGTATACAATAGTTATCCTGGTGGCATTTAACTGAGGTGTTTCCAGTTATTATTTAATTTGCATTTTAAAAGCATTTATTATAAGTTAATGAATCAATTGATTCTCCAGGGAACATTTAATAAGATTTATTGCCTTATAAAATTTATATGGCTCTCAGCTAACTAACTGAAATTCTAATTATTAGCAGTTGCATAATTACATTTGTGGTAATTCGGGAGATGACCAAAGACAGGAAATATTTATAACTTTTTACACTTTATGTAGAAATGGATGGCTTTAACATGTGATTTTAAAACATATTCATAACTTCAAAGCACCTGCATTTATTTTTTTAATTTGAAATGTGTTTTAAAAATCTGTTAACTACAAATACAAGTCCTTCATCATAGCAGTAGTGCAGAGGAACTAAAAGGGCAATAAATTTAAAAATGTTAAATCCAGAGAGTTTAAAATGCTATATTGCCCAAGTAATCTATACCTCCCTCACCTGAAATGTAAAAGTTCCTAAAAGTTCCTAACCTTCTATAACTTATCTTCTGATGTTTTATGAGCTGTTCTCAGGCCACTCCTATTCATCCATTTCATCCCAGCCTTCCTGGCCCTAAGAACATAAGCAGCTCCATCGCTCCCCTGAAGGCTCATTCCCTTCCCTACATGACCTCCTTCCTCCTCTCCATTCCACCAGTGCCACCTCAGCTGCCTTGGATTGTAGCAACTAGACTCACACAGTCTAATTTCAACCTTGGCTCCATCATGTACTAACTAGGTTTCCTTTTTCCTATTTCCTTAACATAACAGATTATTTTAACATCTTTGTGCTTCATTTTTCTTGTAGAAATGTATGTCATAACAGTATTGGTATATCAGGAGTATTTTGCTGCAAGTGACAAAAAAGCAGATTTAAATTAGCTTAAGGAAAAGAGGAATATCACTCAGTTCATTGAAAAAGCAAAGGGTAGCCTGTTGCCCGGTACTTTTGCTTTCAGGGGTTTAAACAATATCATTAGAATGTTGTCTCTCTCCAAGTTTCCACCCCTCTCCTTCATGTTGCTAGCATCATCAGACTCTGGAAGTATTGAAATGGCTGCCAGGACCTTTACACTGATAACATTTCAGGTCAAGTCCAGTGAAAGTGGAAAACCCCTCACAAGTCTTATTAGCTCTGGTTAAATTGGTGCCTATCACGTGGATGGGAGAAACAAAATTTTGATTGTCTAGATGTAAGTCACATTTTCAACCTTGGACAGAACTGAGTATTCTGTATCTTGACTGTGGTGATGACCACATAAATTTATATATGTGATAAAATTATACAGAACTGAATACACACACATAAACATGACTGCATGTGTAACTGGTGAAATAATGTCTTAGATCAATGTCAGTTTCTTCTATGTACTATTGTACTATTGTTATACAAGGTGCTCTCATTAGGGAGGCTGGGTGAAGGTATACAATCTCTAAGTATTATTTCTTACAACTGCATGTGAATTTACACTGATCTCAAAATAAAAACCTTAAAAAAAAAAAAAGCACCAAGCAGAGAATCTGACCCAAAGTTGACAAGGGCAGTAATTATAATCGTTATCGGATTTCAAAAAAATGATGAACATCTTTCCTTAAAAACACAAACTTATAATCTCCTCCAGGAAGTCTTTTTGGTTTCCCTATTGAAAACCAGTTTGACTTTGTGAAGTACTCCATTTCAGAGAACATCACTGTTGCACTAATCAGAGACAGCTAAGTATCAGAGTTCTTCATTTATGGATTGGTTTAGATTATGAACTCCTGAAAGTAAGGGATATCCTATTTTGACTTATTCATTCATTTATTCATTTGTATTTTTTTTTATGTCTTAACACACAGGTCTGTTTTCCACGTGGGACTTTCAGAAAAATGTTAAGATTTGATATTTAGGTGAAAATATATTTTTTCATGATTATAATGGTGATCAAAGCCAGACACTAGACATATTTCTTAATTGCACTTA
The DNA here is from genome assembly GCF_022837055.1 of Prionailurus viverrinus. Lineage (NCBI taxonomy): Eukaryota > Metazoa > Chordata > Mammalia > Carnivora > Felidae > Prionailurus > Prionailurus viverrinus. The sequence continues at coordinate 41,515,966 of NC_062562.1, forward strand.
TATCAGAACTATTTTACGGCAGCTAATGTTTTTCTGAACTGGATTGTCTTTGGGAGTTTTCTTATCAGTGTTCAAAGAGACTCTGAAGATAGGAGATAGCTACAGAAAAAAGGGTTTTATTTTACAGGAGCCTGGGGATCTGAGATTAGCTATTGAATGATCATCACAGCAGAGCTCAATTCCCTTTTTATTTAGGTGTTGTGGGTTTCTGTCATAGAGATTTTAAGTAGAAAGGAGTTCATGATCTCCTCCTAAGGAGTTTGCTATTCAAGTGAATTTTTGGAAGCAGTGAAAAAAAAGGGCCAAGTGAGATTTTTAATAGAGGATTACTCTTCCAGAAGTCGGCTATAATTCTCATATATATAGGTTCTCTGGCCATGGCTGAGTGAACAGATAATAGCCTGTTTAGAATCGTTTGCCTTTGTTCAGTGAAGGGCATCCTGTCCTCCCACCACCCAGCCTTTTTTTGTTCATCACGCCCACCAAATAAGAGTGATGCCAAGTTCACAAATAGAAACCAAGACCATTAACATATCAAGCACTTCCAAGATCAGAATACTGCATAAGGCATGTGTGTTTTAATGAAAATCTAGACTCCAGGCAGCTGAAGTCTGCATTGTGTGAGTTTCCAAGATAAAAGTGTGATTTCAATGAGAAAAGAAACTTTTAACACTCAAAGTAAGAATCACTTCTTACATTTAGTGCCAATTAGTTTCCGATGTTACAGTATATATCATTGCCAAACTCCTTCCCAGAGGAAGATAAAGTGTACATTCCTCCGCCTGATTTTCTTTTTGCCTGGGGGAATCTACCTGCTGTGGTCTGCCTCCTCCTATAAACTGTTTTGAAAGTTGGTTATTTCATTTATGTGGAACCCATTCCTCTTGGGGACTGGTGTTTCTGAAGGCCTTATCTGTTACCCCTTGGTTTTGCGTTTCTTCACTTGATAGCTTTGGATCTAATGTTATTGATCACTATGGTAGCATGGCTCATCATGTTGGGGAAAATGAGGTTACTGACTCCATTTCCTTTTGTCTAGCATATGCTTTGATGAGCCCATATATTTCTTCTCCTTTTTTGAGTGTTTCCTTTTTTCTGCTCACCTTCCTGACACCTTTCTTACAGAGGCAGAGAAATACAATATTCAGGCATGAAGGGAGCGGGGATTACAAAAGAAAGGAAAATTTTGGAGGCTGGAGAGTTTCCATTTATCCTAGCCAAAAACAAACAAAAAAACCACACACACACACACACACACACACACACACACACACACACACACACTGTATTCATTTTCTATTGCTGTGTAACAAATTACTACAAACTTAGTGGTTTAAATCACTATGTGCTTATTATTGTGCAGACTCACTGGCTAGAGTCCAGACATGGCTTAACTGGATCCTCTATTCAGGGTCTCTGAAGTCTGCAATCAAAGTGGGCAGTGGGGGATGGTTCTCGCTCTTAGCTGAGACTTGGATCCTCTTTCAGTCTCATTGAGGATATTGGCCGAAGTCAATTTCTTGTTGTTGTAACTCTGAGATCCTTAGTGCTTAGAGACTGTTCTCTCCTTAGGCAGTTCACAGTGGAGCTATTTGCTTTCTTCCTTCAAGGTAAGCAAGAGACTCTTCATAGCTTCACCTTCTTTTAAGGGCTCACCTGATTAGGTCAGGCCCAACCAATATCATCTCCATTTTTATTAATTCAGAGTCACCTGATGATTGACCTAATCACAGGACTGATATCCCATCATATTTCCAGATCTCACCCATTTATATAGGGAGGAGGTTGTACAAGGGCTTGAGTCATCAGGGATAATCTTAGAATTCTGCCTACTGCAGGGGCAATGCCTGTCTTACTCATCATTCTCTACTTCTTAAAACTGAACCTGGCACATAACACACAAACTGTAAAAAATTACCAAAAACACGAATGACTCACTGTCCTCATTTCCTGAATTATTACAAGAAATAAAATCTCAAGTTCATTGTTAGTGATTACTTATCTTACACATTTGCACTGACAAGCCTCCCAGATTTCTGATGATGGCTCAGTATAAATATTTGACTCTCTAACACATAACAGTTTAAACTAGGTGATGTACCCAGTTCATTTTAAAAATGCATTTTGTTAAGGAGAGAAGGCCAGTGGTTACTCTTTGTTCTTCAAAACTAGCACCAATCTCCTGGTACAGATTCTGCTGCTCAATCACTAGACAAAGTGTAGTGGCTATACGCATTCATTTCTCTGGTTTTACATGTTTGCATGCTGGCAGCTGGCAGATAAACCGTGTTTTTGAAAGCTGCCTTAATATTTTTGAAAGCCTTTTCTTTTTAAGGCTTGTGTCTCAGCATGTAAGGACTAGATCTCTGTTTTCATAAATTTCAGAGGGAATCCAGTGTTGGGCTCTGTTTTGAATTTTTGATAGCACTGTGAGTTGTGGACTTGGAGAGAATGATTCCATTCAGAAATGAAGTTTTCTTTTGGTGAAAGATGTTTAAGGAGACACATGCTTACATATATTTTTTTCACAATTGAATATAGTCACGTGTATGGTTTATGTTATATATTCAACGTGTATGTTTCCTGTTCCTATATATATCCATCTATGTGTGTGAGTGTATGTACATGTGTTTTACAAGTGTGAGTCTTCCTAATGATTCAGGGATTACATGTGGAACCTAGAAATCCTAGACTGAGACCCTAACTATAAATGCAGACAATTTGTTTTTATCCAGGCCACCTGAGTGAAGACACTTTGCAGTGAAAAACTAGGGCCAACAGAGAGGTACCATTTGGACCTGGTGTGGCAGCCAGCTCTGTCTTCAGGCATCCTTCAGGGTTCCTGGGCTGGCTCCATCTGAGAGCCTACATCCTGGGCTGTGCATAAACATAAATAGTATTTTTATTCAAATGTCAAAATTATTATTCTTATAAACAGCTCAAAGTTACTATTTCTGAACCATCTGACACTCAGAAGTCATGGTGGTAAATGTCAGAATTATCTGAATGTCTGCCTTGGTGACAGTTGCATGGCCTGGGGTCTGCATCTGGCCTCGCAGCAAAAGGCCATGGGGCCTTGTGTGCTGCCATGGGGCCCAATTCCAGAAGGGGCTTCACCTTTTCAGAGCTCATGCCCAGTTCCAGGCCTGACACTTCAACTGTTTCTGTGTTCTGTGACAGTGCACGTTGTGGGTCTCATTAGGCTGTGCCCCCGGACTGATCTGGGCCCAGTGCCAGTGACTAATCAGTTTGATATAAGGAGGTTTAATAAAGTGCTATCTTGATTATCTGTCAAAATAAAAAAAAAGGTTTTAGAGACCTATTTTAACTTTTTCAGGACAGATTTCGCACTTGTCTAGAGGCAATTGCAGTGTTAGGGGGAAACTGACCTAAAATTAGGAGATGCTCATTAGCCACCAAATTATATAGCCTTTGGAAATCACTTAGCTCTCTTGCCCCTCAGATTCCCCATCTGTAAACTAAGAGACAATAATAGTCATGCTTCCTTAAGAAAGTAGTTGTGGGAATTAAGTTAAAGCACACGTACCTCGAAAATTCTTACTGCTTGACCTCTTCTAGCCTGAAAACCCCCACCTCTAGTACAGAACACTCACTTCAGAGGTTCTAATTGCTTATTCCTGGTGTTATGGAACCTCTTTGTAGATTGAAAACCCCTTTAACAAATGTCAAGACATATTCCTAAATAGCACCTTACAAGAAGTAGGACCAATTTGATTTGTTTGGTATTAACATGTTCACTTTAGTGTTGATCAAAACACTAAATGGATTCCAAGTTCCCAAAATGTCTCAAATTCACTCACATCTTTCCATGTTCATGCCCAGTAGCCCTAGTCCGAATCACACACCATTATCTCTTGTTTTAGGGATACCATTCAGAATAGCTCACAAAGCATATTGGGAATACAAAACCTTATTTACTCACTGAACTGGTCTAAGGCTGTTTCAGCCTTTAAAGTGATAGGATCTGCCTACCTGGCTTCCTTTTCACCTGACGTTCCCATTACTGCCTGTCTGAAAACACACACTCTCTCTCTGTCTCTGTCTCTGTCTCTCTCTCTCTTCTTCTTCTCTCCCTCCCTATATCTCCCCCACCTTTCTCTCTTCCCTCCCTTCCTCTCTCTAGTTTTCTGTCTCTCCTTCCATCCCTCACTCTCTTTCTCTGTCTCTCCCTCTTCCTCTCTATATCTCCCCTCCTCTCCCCACCTCAGTCTCTTTCTGTCTCTCTCCCAAAGGCACAGACACACACACATACCTCACGCACACACCTTAATAGTACCTTTTCCCCATCTTCCAATTTCAAGTTTCATCTTTGGGGAATACTTTTCTGATTATTTCCCATCCCCACTACACTAGCTCTCCAGCAAATAGTCCTTTTAAGACCCAGTATTTCTGTTTTATCACACATTATAATTTTAGTCAAATGCTTAAGTGTACATCTGTCCCCATTAAACTACCACCGTCTTTTTTTCCAACCTCTGCCAGGGCTTTTCAGAGAGTGACTCTGAGTGACTCACATTTTTAAAATGGCCTTACTGATTTTCTTTTAGTCTCAGCTAATTGATTTAGAGCAGCTCTGTTAATCAAATATCTTTAAACCTTGGGTTGAGTTAACAGCTATTTCCAAGTTCTCAGAGACTAAGAATAGCCGGTTTTTGTTTTGGTGTTTGGTTTTTTTTTGTTTTGTTTTGTTTTTAAATTTTAGAGTGAGAGAGGGCGTGTGCAAGCTGGGGAGAGAGGTAGAGAGGGAGAGAGAGAGGAGGTGGGGAGAGAGGCAGGGAGAGAGAGAGAGGAGAGAGGGGAGGAGAGAGGCAGAGATGGAGGGAGAGAGAGAGAGAGAGAAAGAGAGAGGGAGACAGAGAGAGACAGAGAGAGAATGAGAGAGAGAGAGAGAATCTTAAGCAGGCTCCATGCTCAGCATGGATCACGATGCTGCACTTGATCCCATGATCCTGGGATCACAACCTGAGCCAAAACCAAGAGTTGGACACTCAGCCCACTGAGCCATCCAGGTGCCCTAAGGATAGCCTGGAGACCTATTTTTGTTTCTTCACCCTTTAGGTTCTTAAAAAAAGTATTGAAATAATAAATAAATGGAATAAAACCAGCAGAGATGATTTGATGTTGACTTCATTAGCTCTAAATTGAAAGGAAACATTTCCCAGTATACACCCCTAATCTTTTGCAGTCTTACTAAGTGAGAAGTTCTCACTTACCTGTGTTCCTATAGCAGAATGAAAAAGAAAGAGGAAGCGTCTCTTAGAATCTTTGATCTCTAAGTTGTATGTGAGTTCAAGGATGTGCCGTAAGATGTTATAGAGCACTGATTTCACAATAGAGGTTCATCTCAACTCCAAAGAGTAAGAGTCAAGAAATGGGGAAAGCCTTGAAATACCTGCAGTTTATAATTCTCCTAGTTTGTATTAAAAGTCTTGCCGTGATTCAGGGTGAAACATTCAAAACTGGTGGGGTCTTTCTCAGGCCAGTCATCAAGAAGCAACGGACTTGAACATTTTTCCTTCTTTCAATTCATCTGCTTTTCTACACAACACAACACAACAAAATAAAAATGGAATTATTTAAGTAATACTCAGAATTTCAAATGGTGTTAATGTGAAAAGTAAACAGAGTCACAAAACCAGAGAGTTAGAAAGTCAGTGTATAGTAGAAAATCTTCAACCTCTAAGTATTTTACTCATCATTTATGCCTCAAGTGGGTACCTAAGTGAGTAAGCCCTAACGTGCCACTAACTATGAGTTATTTAACTTTTCTACTCTTTACTTTCCTCATCTGTGACTGAGAATAGTAATTTTTACTTACCTAGTAAAAGTTGCCACGAGGAGTCAATAATTATCAGAGTTAAATAAGGTTGGCTAGTCCTTTCTTAATCTTACCCTAAAATTGAGATTTAAATAGTAAGAAGTCTACTCTTCAGGATCCAGGAATATGTATTCTAATAAAGAGTTGTTAATACATTTCTTGCTTTTCCAAAACCTCATTTCCAGCAGTTCTGTTTAAAGTGCTGATTGGCGTTAGTAATTATATTACTAGTAATGATAAGAACATCTGCTATAGAAGTAAAATTGTGAGTGAAATCTAACAGAAAGCTTTAAACCTATTACTTGCTGGCCAGTCCTAGCCAGAACTCTGTGGGGCAGCCGGGTTGTCCATGCCCATGCATTGGGCAAAAGGGTTTTGCTTCCTTACTGAGTTAGAGTGCCTGGGAGCATGGCCCTTTGTACTGTGCTCCATGCATCTTACCCTGGATCTGTCTCTACTAGCTGTATGCCACTGGGAACTTACATAGATCATCTCTGATTCAAGTCTCACCATTATAAAAATTGGTTTTGTAATAATATTGCCCACCACTCAGAATTAATAAGAGAATTACATAAGTTTGATATTTGCAAAAGAACAGCATTTGGTACTTATGTACTGTATAAGTTTTTGTTAATCAATCCTAATTAAAAACATCTGTTTTAAACAAACATTCCTTCCAGCATTTGTCCCAGTTAAATCTCTCCGTGAACAACTGTCATAGTGGTAAAAAGGAATAATTTGTGCTTCAGGCTTTCTGGCAAATAAAATCTAAACTTTAGAAATGTGGGTGTGTGTCAGGGTAGGTGTTTATGAACCATCCTGTATATTGAAGGGCACATTGGGACTATCCAGGAAAGAAGATCCAGCTGGTAGCTCAAATTGTCCCTCTTCCTAAGGGTCACTTCACCTCCATTGGTGACCCCAGTAAGGAAGCCAGTGACTGCTTTCAGGTGGAAGGTGAAAGATTTCTTGGCAGAGACTTGGGAATTATTATAAAATCAGAGCCTACGAAACCTTCATGGAAGCCCTTCTCTCTGAGTTAGGATGGGACTGAGCTTTTCTGGAGTCTCAGGGTGTGATTGTTGTCCATATCTGTAAAATCTCATGTCATCTCAACCCTCTGCCCAGAATCTTAGGGTCCACGACGAAGAAGGGAAGAGAATAGAATCCTGGAAATTGCTACACCCAGCACTGCAGTGCTCTCCAGTCCTTCTTTCTGCACCTCTTCTCCTCCGTTCCTTCAGCTCGCCTTAGTTCCCCTCACGTTCGCTGCTCTTTATGCTACAGCTAATGTATTCTAAATTCTCCTTTACTATTCAATCCCCATGAAAACCAAACAGTGAGGAGTGAGGTAGAAAAAGCATAGTACAATACTTTCTTTTAAGCTTTCAGCCTGATTTATATTTTATTCAGCTTTCCCCAAGTTAATTTAGGTTCTGCATACATTTGCCAATGCATATTTTCAAAATACATCCATTTTTATAAATACAAACAGAGGTATTGTCATAATTACTTTCCTTTCATTTGATTCTCAGAATAACTTTGCTTAATTTAAATGAAGAAATAAAAGAGTATTGTTGAAAAATAACTAATGAAAGGGTTCAGGCTCTGAAAGGAATATTATTCCAATTCAAAGGAATTTTATTTTTGAGAAATTGCATAGCATTTAAATTTCTGAGAATTGCTGTATAAAGTAACTACCCATTTGCTGAGTGTATAGAATCAGAGTTAAAAAAAAAAAAAAAAGGTTAGCTGAGTGTCAGTGCCTAGTCTGGTTCACTCCTTTAGTGACTGCTCATATCTTTTAGAATATTTACCCTTTGCCAGGCACTTTTCTACAAGCTTTAGGGTCTTCTCACATTCAGTCTACACAACCAACTGAAGTAGACAATAGGTGATAGTGCTTAGGAGGGCATTTGGACTTACTAGAAAAGAGGATTGCCAACTTAACTACAAGAATATTAGATAATGATAAAAGGTTTTTTATGTCAAAGGTGAAATTATACATATATACACACACACACACACACACACACACACACACACACGCACACACATACATGAAGATAGTTTGAGTTTATCTACTTTGTAGAAACAATGTGCGTTAAATCAGTGATGTGAGGTCATGGAACATTCAGCAAGGTGAAAAAAGCCACAAACAAAATGAATACCAGTAACGGGTGAAACAGCATTCCTGTGAGCTGCACTAGGAGCACATTTAAAAGAGTTAGGGGTTCGATAGCCCAAAGTAGGGGACTTGAGCAAGATGCCTCATGGAAGGGCTTGGGGGGTGGGGAGGGAAGGGACTGTAATAAAACCTTGTGCCCAGCTGTCATAGACTCTGGGTCTAAAGTTATCTCTTGTCTAGCAAAAGAGCAGGACGCAGGATTGAAAGTGAGAGATGGCTAATGTCTGGGAAAAGACAAGAGCCCTGAATAAGGGTCCTTGCCCCATTTTTACTAGGATGAGCAGGCTTACAAACATGGTGATGGACGTGCACAAAGAGACAATGAATCTGTGAACATTAACTTGGGAACATGAGGGAAAGAGGGGGTCTTGAAGATATTTGGGGTTAGAGGTTTGGGTTGATACAAAGCAAAATCCTGATGTCTACAGGGCAGTAGGGCCGAAGGTTGTTTACAGTGGACATGAGGCACCACCTCTGTTTATCTTAGCGAGTCTAGGGTATGAGGCACCACCTCTGTTTATCTTAGCGAGCCTAGGGCAGATGGGGGAATAACCTCAGGGTTAACAAGGAAACTTTTCTTTCCTTAGACATCTCTACTCTGGGCTGCTTTGCCTGCAGCACAGAGGTCCATAGTCCAATTCACCAATTTATCTACACTGGCCCTATTCTCCTTTGAAAGCAGCTTTTCTGCTATAGTACTAAACTGGGGTGCTTCCACCCTGAATGTCTAATGTTGTTCATTTCATATACCTATGTATTGGGCACCTTTGCACCATTCCTATTTTAGGCCTTTATATTTTATATATAAAATATATTCTCTATTCTGGGGTCTCTGCACTCCGTCTCTATTTTGGAGTGCCTTTGCAGCTTCCTATTCCTGGCACCTTTGTACCTCCCTATTCTGTGAGTGCCTTTGAACACCCCTATTCTTGGGGTGCAAATCTGGTTTACCCAAACTCAGGTGTGAGCATTTTATGGCTTTGTATTTCTTTATGCCTTGTTAACCCATTGCTGTAAGCCCGGGGCATTCCTAAGTTTATCCCCCACATCCAGCAGGGTGTTGAGCATGGTATATGTTCTTTCCCCTGATGCTACCATGGAAACCTATACAACTCATGGATGCTGTTTGTCCCACATCATTTGCATGTCACTGTTTTTACTGCATGGAAAGAAGTCTAGAATGGAAATGGTCATTATCTTCCTAACTTGTGTGAATTGCCCTTGGGTTGCCTGTAAATGTGACAACTTGTAATTTCAGTCGATATGTGTCTCCGGTACTGCTAAGGAATCTCAGACTGGCCCTGAGGAAGTAGAATGGGGCAGGGGGTGGGGGACGGTCTCAGAAGAAAATATTAAGATTGTCTTCATTTTGAGAGGTCCAAACTCAGAGCAGTGGTTCTCAACCTTGGCTTCACATTGGCATCACCTGGGGAGCTTCACAGAATGCTGTGCTTGGGACGTACCTTCAAAGATTCAGATTTAATTGTTGCATGCTGGGTGCTGGGAGTTTTTATCACTCCCTAGCTTATTCCAATGTGCAGCCAAGGTTGAGAATCACTGACTTAGAAATGAAACTAGAGATAATCCTAGGAAGCCTGGTTTCAGAGTCACACTGGAGCATCACAGCGCCATGCAGTATGGATTAACTATAAACATGGGTGTTTGCAGTTTCTGGAATATCCAGTTGTAGGGGGAACCATTTGTACTGTTGCCCTAGGACTCTGGATGAGAGTACCATGGTAGAGGTCAGAGGTCTGGTGAAGGAACTGAGCAGGTAATTGTGAAGAGAATAGGACAGAGACACATGAAGTCAGTGCTCACAAAAATAAAAAAAATAATAATGAAAAAAAGATTTGCTGGGTGAAGTTTCCTGTCCTGTGTTCAGCTAGTTATCTTTATCCGCATCCTACCAGGATAGGAAAAGTGCCCTAATCAGACCTGCTTGAGGGCTTTCCAGGAGACCTGATGGCAAACAAATGGGAGATGTGGGTGGTGACAGAAGACTCAATGTCATCCTTATCCCAGATAATTCCTGATGGCAAGAAAACAGTGTTCGAAAAGTTCTGAAATTGTATCTTCAGGATTCGATCAGAACTGATAAATTTAATAGTCCTTTCTCATTAGGATGTGTCACAATTAAGAACCAAACAGAAGTTAATATGTGTAGCAGAGAAGAACTGTTAGCATATTCATTAATCAAGGTCCTGTTTACACATCTGCTGTGAAGGATATTTACTCATTAACTTAAGTGAGACCCTATGTTCGATAACAGCTGTCAGTTTGTGACAGTGTTGACTTTACCTGCCTCTACCTGCTTCCAAATCTAAGACTCATGAAATGCACACATGAAAAATTACTCTTCCTGTTTGTAATTTAAAAATTAGTATTCTTATTGTATAAGCTATACAGAAAAGGAGAAAATTAAAATATACTTTCTGATGGCCAAGTGATTGTTGAAAATTTGGTTTATTTTCTTTTATATTTATTGTGTGGGTGTTTGTGTGTGGTGTGTGTGTGTGTGTGTGTGTGTGTGTGTGAATGTATATGTATAGTTACAAAATTTCTGAGATCAAAAACTTATGTTTATAGTATTAAAGTTTTGAATCCTATTTTTGTTACTTCATTGTATCATGGCCAGCTCCCTACCTTATTATATATTCTTAATAAGGATTATTTTAAGTTGCTGTTTAGAATTTCCATGTCTCACTGTTCCATACTGTATCTAACCAAACCCCTTTCATTGAATATTTTTTTATAAAATTATGCTCTTCATAGCTTTCCAGTGAGCAACATTACACATAACTTTTCTCTCATTTTTTTTCTTCAGTACAAATTCAAAAAGGTGAAACATTTTAGGACAGATTCATAGAGGTGAAACACTTTGAAGATTTTACAGATTATTAAGGCTTTCCTTTTATGCACTCATATTGCCTTCCAAGAAAATTGTACCAATCTGACACAAGGTTTCTACCAGAATGCTATTCTGCTATGACAACTCCGGCCCTGAGTTCTGCTCTTTGTTAAATATTTGTCATTCTGATTCAAAATCCACTGCCAACCACGAATACATAGCTTTTTCAGATTCCAGTTTTATCATTTATAAAATAATGATAATGGTAATACCTTCTCTTACAACATCGTTGTATTAATTGTGTTAATACATGTAAAGAGTTTTGAACTATACATTCCCACAGATTAAATATTTAATGAGAGTAGCTCAAATTCTTATGGACAAAAAATGGCATCTGTCATAACCTTCATCCTTTTTGTTTGATAATAAACTCGATGGTTTATAGGTTTACTAGCTATGTGTATTTCTTGTTTCTGACGTCACCTGTTAAGGTCATTAGCCCTTTTTCCATTATAGTTTTACCCTTCCTATCCACTTATAAGAGCTCTTTATGTATTAAAGATTATAATTATTTTCCTGTCATGTTTTTAACTTATTTCACCAAGTTCAACTTCCTATCAATTTTCTGTTAAGAGTTAGGACATTGCAACTTTTTCCTGAGAATATAGGGCAGGAATCAATGCTGTTACTCAGCAGAAATCCATGAGCAGGTCTGAAAATTTTCAGTGCTATTTCCCATAGCATGTATGTATATGTGTGTGTGTGTCTTGTGTGTATAGACATACTTGTGTGTGTGTGTATAATTTTAACTTAATGTATATTATTTTGTATTTTAATATATATTTTAATTATATATAAAAGCTTAAAGTGTTTAAAATAATAATATATGTATACATATATATACACACATATACATATATACACAAATGCAGTGAATTTGCCTCTAAGAAAAAAATTGAAATTATTCCATGTGCCTTAACATGTTGTGACATCTCTTCTATTTTTAACTTTCCAAATAGCCTCTAGTTGTCTCTGTTTTTCTTTTAATCAAAAGTAAGACCTAAATAATTACTGTACTGTTACTCAATTTATGAGTGGTTGGCAAGTGGTCAAAACTTTTTATCAAATTTTAATGTTATTGCTTTGTAACCACTACAGTTCCTACTTGTATAATTTATATTTGGGGGGAATTTACTAAGGTTTCTTTTGCGGCCTAGAATATGTTTAGAGTTTCTAAATATTCCTTGGACGTATAAAAACATTATGTATTATCTTTTTCAAGGTATTTATTTTACTATATATTTATGAAATCAAGCATGCATACTTATTCAGATGCTCTGTGACATTGGTTTTGAATGGTGATGGGGCAGAGGAGGGAGACCAAAAGAACAAAAGGAATATGGCTTCACTCCATCTACTTCCCATTCTCAATTCAAGTATTGATCAAAGTATCCCCATTTATGGTGTTAGAAGTGAGAATACACTGTTGGGTATTTTGGAAAAAATCTTCACACAGCCTACTGTCTTCTCCTTATCTTCCCCTGCTTCTCTGGAGAAACATGGTGCTAGAAACCTCTTTAATTTGGTCTATTTGATCTGTCAAAAATGCTGAGCTCAAGAATTCACAGTAATTGCTCATATAGACATGGACTATTTGTCTTCCAAATGTAATTTCCCTTTGCTCCCTCAAAAGATGTAACTTTTGCGTACTTTGCCCAAGTGCCCTGGACCCTGTTCCACCTTCAGCCTTTATATTGCTGCAGAGCACCTAAACTTGTGGCTCCATTCACAAGATCTGCCCTTTCCTTCACCTTGCCTTTTTCCTCCTTTACCTTTACCTGGAATTCTGGACCAGATCTCCCAGACCTACTACTGCTTGGCTAACTAACTTAAATTGATTCTTGATTATTCAATCATGTGTCAGCTTCTCAGAAATTGTTTTTCTGATGCTCTAGGTTGGGTAAGGTCATGAACTAAGACATCTTTTTCTCTGCTTTATCACTGAGCTTCCACATTGTGTCATAACTATCTGCCTGAGTGTACCACGAGCAACTTAGTACCACCATTGAGTGCATTCCCTGGCACATAGTGAATATGCAGTTAATGTTTGCTTACTGATTATGGTTTTTGAGGAAAAAAATTTAAAAAGGTGAAAAAGCAAAGAAGAGAAAATGGAGATTGGTAAGACATTGATATGAAAATAAGGAGGGATGGGTTCTGAGTTACTTGAGGCTGTTACTTTTACTGTATTAATCAACGTATCTCCTACCAGAAGAGTAGTACCACATGGAGGTATTTCATAAATATTTATAGAGAGGAAAAATTGGTCTACAGACATCTAAGTAAAACCTGTCTCATATTGAGGGATGACTTGGAGAACTTTTTCTTTCTTTTTTTTTTTTTTTTTTTTTACTTTCTTCCAGGTCTGTTTTGATGATCAAATAAAGATGTCTGTCTACTTGTTTGAAAAATGGTAATTTTCAGTAGAATTCTTCTTGGTATTCCAAGGCTTAGAGTTACACATTTGTTTTCAGTGCCACTTTATCATAAGGGTTCTTCCAAAACCAGAGAAGATATTCTCAGCTTCTGGTGTTGTTTTCTATTGCACACAAATCTTCATTTCTGTTCCAAGCTTCCGTTTGAGTTTTGTATCAGTTCTGTGCCTGTCATGTCTTCTGTAAAATATCCTGTGCTCTAAGCAGGGAGTGTACAACAATCAACAGGCTGCACTTTAAGGGGGAAAGAATGCATGCTATCTTAGTATCTCCCCACCGTGAATTGCAATGATACAGATGCAGTAGCCAAGAACTAAAGGGAAATGGTTGAACATGGATGTCAACACTTTTAAATGGATTGCCTTTTTTATTGTGTGCCGCACATTTTTGTCAAGGGAATTTGATAATTATAAACTGCAACAATAATGAGGTTTTGAATATTCATAGGCAATTAAAATGCCTCTGTGCATTTTAGCAGGGCCCTGTGGAAGTGTTACTCATTTTTAGAAATAACTGGGCTGTAATAATCAAATTCCCAAATATTCTCTTAAAAATAGAGAGGGGAAAAGCCTAATTTAGTAATGTTTTTATGTACTAGAAAGGTTGCTTCTTGGCTTATTCAAGGTTGCTGTTACCATGCTTCATTTGTACCATTTGGGGTCATTTTGACATAACATAATGCCTATGTTTGTTTTTGTTGTTTACATCCTTGAAAGTCACAGACGAGTCTTGAGTATAAACAGAACAATACAAAACCCTGTCCATTTGCAGTTTTAGAGACTTCAGCTTTGGTGTGAAGTGAGAACAAGGGAACACTTTTAATTTTACATAGTGTGGCAGAGACTGGCTAGCCCTCACCCACATCAGCCTCCTCTTCTTCCTGGGGATACATGCAGTTAGACAACATTTCCAACCTACTGTCCAGTGAGGTATAGCTATGTTGCCACTGATGGAACGGTAGCAGGATTGAGGTGCCCCATTTCCAGCTTGCTTCATAAAAATCTCTCACTTCCCATCCCCTTGGTACCTTCTGCTTCTGGGCCAAGATGGCAAAGCTACAAGATGACATGAGTCTGAGGTCTTTGGGTCCCTGCCTTCCAGAAACCATTTAACTAAAACACCCACATTAGATTGTTACAACACCAAGTAAACATTCATTGCACCTCTGAAATTTGGGAGTTTGTTTATTGCAGCAACTAACTTTAGCCTAATAACAAATAAGGGATGGAGGCAGAAATTGGCAGCTTGGGCCTCTCTTCAGCCATACCTGAGATAATGGATATAGTTCTGCTACAGTGACTCTCAATTCTTCTGTAATGTTATCTTTGAAGGTTCTAATTTGATACATTTGACAAAATCAGTTTCACCTAATTTAAAAGTATATGTTTCCTTCTAATTAATTGGCTGGTTCTCTTCATTTTTGGTTCATCTTAGGGTTGTAGCAAGAAAATTAAAGAGCCATTCCATTGATGCTGACTTCCCTCCTCCCCCCACCCCGCCAATGAATTATTTTCCTATAACCATTCCTTTATTCGTTCATTACTTTATCATTACACAGATATTTTTGAATAGGTCTTATGTGCCAGGCCCTGTGCCAGAGTGAGGAAAACAATGGTAAATAAGACAGATAGGGTCTTTGCCCTTGTGAAGCTTGTGGTCTAGTGGGATAAGCAGATATTACACAACTAATCATATAAATGACTTTTTATTTGGCATTATAACAAATGCTGTGAAAGAAAAATCTAGTGAACTGTGACATTCTATAACAGGGAGGCCTGATCTAAGGACAGCGGTGAGTGGTGTCAGGAAAGACTTCCAAAATAACTAATACTTCAACTGAGACTTCAAGGTCAAGTCACCTGCTGAGTTCAGCAAAGAGGTAGAGCAGCAAGAACGTTGCATTGCAGAAGTATTGCAGATGGAAGAACAGCATATGCAAAGACCGTAGTGTCATTATTAAGAGCCAGCATTTATGGTTTGTGTTTTAGACATTAGGCGTTGCTCTAATTTATTTTAATGTATGATGTCAGTTCATTTCTCACGATAGGTGTAGTACATGAATAATATTATTCTCCCTACTGGGAAAAATAAAGCTTATTATTGGAATTAAGTGCATTGTGGTTGGAACATGTGGAGGAAAAGACATAATGGTGTTAGAAGAGATTGGTAGAGGAACCAAGAATGGGCCATGCAGGCCTTGTAAGCATATATTAGAGCAACAGGGCATATTATAAGTGAGAGAGCTGGACACAAACAATTGTTTTACAAATAGTGTTTTTCATAGTCTTCTACCCTCTCTTGCGAGGTGGATAAAATTAAAGGAGAAAACAATTCAGGGTAAATTTATTTATTTATTTGTTGTTTGTTTGTCACTTTTAGAAGACTCCCTACTGACCCAGCATTGTGATAGGTACTTAGTGGGTATACAAGGTAAAACTAAACCTGTTCTTTGCTCTCAAGATAAAACTCTCCCTTGCCTCCTACTAACAAGAATCGACTGGTACCTGATTTAGGAGCTACTAGTTAAAACCTTCTGTATTAGTTTTCTATTACTAAGTAGCAATTTACCACCAGCATAGTGGCTTAAGACAAAGCCAGTCAATTAGCTTACCATTTCTATGAGTCTGGAGTCTGGACACAGCTCAGTTGGACACTCTTCTCAGAGTCTTACAGGCTGCAATCAGGGTGTTAGCCAGGGCCGTGATCTCATTTGAGGCTTGGGGTCCTCAGCTTACTGGTTGTCAGCAGAATTCAGTTCCTATAGTCGTAGCAACTAAATTCCTAGAAGCCTTCCTTCCCTGCCACATGGCCCAGTTCACAGTGTGGCAGCTTACTTACTCAAGGACAGAAGGGGAGACTATCTCCAGTTTGCTGTAAAGGAGTCTTATGTAAAACAATGTAATCATAGGAGCCACTAGCCCATAAACATAACCTAATCAAGAGAATGACCCTCCTTTCATAGTCACATGAAAAGTTTACAGTATATATCCCAGGGTGTGTGTGCCAAACCTTGTAGGTCATCTTAAGTCTGACCGCTATACTCCTGGGCAGGAAGTTGGGTTGGTGAGCTTTGGAAGCACAGAAAAATGAGAAACAATTAGTATTGTCTATATAGCCATTCATACATTCTTCAGGAAAGAGTGGATCCTATCTTCTTCCTGGCATTTAATATCTCTAGTGACCATATGTTCTAATTTTCCTTGGACAGTCCTGGCACCTATTGTCCAAGTGTAATTTTAACAATGTCCTTTTCAATATTTCAAGGATGTTTCAGGCCTTTATCACCAATGTATTTATAGCCCTGCTGTAGAAAGGGAATATCAAAGCTTGATGCCATTCAATAGTTGTGTGATTGCCTTGTTCTGATTCCAGGGATCACCCAGCCATCTTTACAATTTGCATGTCAACAGAAGAAAACACTGCTTGGACTAACACCAAAGCCAGGTCCACTCAATGCTTGTCTTTCTCATTATAAATTAATGGCAAACTTTCTGATTTGTAAACTTTAGTCTCTTATCAGTAAGACAGTTTTCCAATACTGGTCAATTCCAGTATCCTGAGCAGACCAAGCTGCGGTATCCACAGTTTAGGACCGTAATGGAGCAAGGTGAACTCAGCAAGTTAGTGCTTCCCTACAAACCATCCATCCAAGCCACTGACATTTGGCAGATTCACCCTGACCTCTCTTCATGGATCTTTATTGTAAACACCTCTAGTAGCATAGATAGTAAGATGGGAGAGATGAGTAGATACCCAAATTGTTAGAGAAGTCAAGGCAGGCCTCCTACTGGAGAAGCCTAGTTCATATGAACTACATCTCCAAGATGGAGTGGATTAGACAGATAGGCAGAAAAACCCATTAAGGTCACTTTACATTGTTCAGTAATTCATAATTATTTATCATCTGAGAGCTTCCAGTTAGCTATAGTGGAGGACTTATTACACCATGAACACTTCTTTATTTTCTGCCTGCACCACCGTATTCAAAAGATCTCCCCTCCTTAGCCATGAATCTGCAGACATTGCTAGTAGAAAAAAAAATCAGTTTCTAGGATTCTGTGCAATAGTGTACAGATCTATTTATATAATAAGTATTTATTAAGCACCACTATGAATCAGGTGCTTAGCTAGGTTCTGGGAATACAGTGATGAAGAAGACTACTGCATGCCTGGGACTCACAGCCTGCAGAGGAAGAATGTCTTAGTCTGCTCAGGCTGCTCTAACAAAAATACCATAGAGTGGGTGGTTTGTGAACACCGAAAATTGATTTCTCCCAGTTACGAAGCCTGAGAAGTCCAAAATCAAGTTGCTGGTAGATTCAGAGTCTGGTGAGAACCTGCTTCCTGGTTCATTGCCAGCCATCGTATTGCTGTGTCTTCATCTAGCAGGAGTAAGGGAGACCTCTATGGCTTTCATAAGGCCACTGATTTTTATTCATGAGGGCTTCACCCTTGTGACCTAACCACTTCATAAAGGCACTATCTCCAAATACCATCACATTAGGAGAATAGATTTCAAAGTAAGAATTTTGTTTTGGCGGGGGGGGGGGGGGCGGGTGATACAAACATTCTATATCAGAGACAAATAAGGAAATGGCAGATATAGCAAGTATATGATGGGTGATAGGATGTGTCTAAGTGGAGATATTTCAGAGAAGTCTAGCCAGAGATTTCATGGAAATCTGAGCAAGAGTAAGGAGAGAGAAAATGGGGTGAGAAGGGAAATTTACAAAAGCCCCCAAATCAGGAAAGACAAACAAACAGATTTTAGGAAATTATTCAATATGCTGGCAAGAGAAGTAAACTGAGAGCCAAGGGCATGTTGGACCCATTCAGAGACTGGACCTGACCCTAAGAACAATGAGGAGTAGTAGGAGGGCTCCTGCAGTGAAGACCCCTGCTGCCACCCCCCAGAACCTTGAAGTGTCTTTGCATTTGTTTTGCATGAGAGGGGAGGGTGGTCAGGACAGTTTCATGCCTATATATGGTATGGTGCATTCTGTGAGAACTTTCCCCTGGCATTTGCAAAGATATTTTATGTTTTTCAGAAGTGAATGCACATAGCACATTTTGCTTTATGACAAAAGAAGTGCACTAGCACCAAGGGAAAGAAGTTGGATGAAAGGGATTTCTTGGACATAGTCTCATTTTCTACCACATGCAGGTAGTAATGGTTTTGCTTTGGTAATCTATAGTATCTACTGTTGCTTTCCCAGAGGGCTTTGCATGATCACTAGTAGTCAAACTGTTAATTTCTGAGCATTTTATTTTATATTGTTCAGATGGAACTTGCATTTCCTTTGTCATTGTCCCCATTGTATGTTTGAAATCACTGTTAGGAACTGTCCATGAGATAATGAATGAGGGAAGAATACATCCTACAGCACTTGCTCATAACATTTCTGTGTTGGCTCCTCTCATGTATTTCTCTGGGGCATTTTCCACCCATTCACCTGGATGGATAACTACCTGTCATCTTGCTATGTGTTCTGTTTTTAAAGTCCTCACTATTTTGTATTGGAAACAGAAAGATCTTTGTAGATCTTTCAACAGCCCTTTCCCTGATTTCGGCTGGTACTGTTAAAAATAATTATAAAATTTATCCCCAAATGAAAATAGTTATTCCAATTAAATTCACACAGAATCTGGTCAGTGTTAAGGGAAATAACTTCATTACAACTGATGGAGAATTGAGCCCAGAAAACTCAAAAGCATTTTAAATCTTTGAGTGTTTTTCTGCAAATTCAGTGCCATCTGCGGATGGGTGAAATCATCCCAACAGTTTTTGAATATTTACAGACAGAAAGTGGTGCCTCCCCTCAAAGTATCTAAAGCATGAGCTCAAGGAGGAGAACAGAGTATCTTGTGTTTTTATTCACAGGTGTTTCATGTAGGACTGGCGGCTCACTGTACCACAGTGTAACTTTCTAACCCCTCCTTGCTGTCATCATAACTAGCATAAGTGGTATTTTTATGGGAACTGAACCACTGAAATTTTCATGAAGACAAGTTAAAAAGGAGACAAGTTTTGTAAGGAAATAAATCTACAAATGATAAATTCTTCAGCAGTCCTTGCCTGGAAATGTTAGAGATGCGATGTACCAATTTTACTTTAATAATTTAAAAAGCATCTACCCTCTCTTCACTAACTAATGCTTACCCTGGCGATTCAGGGCCCCCTGCCAAAATACATTCTTATAAAGTGATATTTTCCTCTTGTGAAGAGGCACACAACCAGCCCCAAAAGCTCTAAGTGCAAATCAAATGTGCCTGTAGCAGAGAAAGAGGACATCTCTCAAGGTACCTTAAATTGGAAGAAAAAGGCCCTCAAGGAAAGGATATTAAGAGGAAGTGGACTTCGCTCTGTTAACTCAGTATAAATTCTGCCATTTTGGGTTTCAGTGCTTCACTGGTACCCAGATCAGATTGATAGACCCAAAACACTGGGCAACCATAAGTTAATAGTCCTCTGGTCTCAATGTAAAGAAAGAGGGTGAAAAAGGAAGGAGTTATGAGCTATTTTCAAGTCATAAGACCTTAACAACTGTAACTTTTAGATTTTAGATTTTAGTGCATAACCCAATTCATATTATTTGTTCTGAGGTTGAATCTTTTTTCTATTTGTATTATGAACTTACGATGAATTTATATATAGGTAACTATTCTATATGTTTACCCTGGACATATATATTTTCTCAGTTTATCTCAAGAACAGAATAAACCTTAATACATTTACTCTTTGCTACAATCATTTTAGACCTTATATAAGTCTCCATCAAAAAAGGGGAAAAAAGATATTATTAGATGATATGATTAAGTCTTTGGGTTAACCTTGCCATGACTCAGTATCATTACATATAAAATAATAGTAATAATTAATGGTAATAATAATGCCTTCATCAGGAATTAAATGAGTGAGTACACATAAAGCATTTACAAGATGGCACGGTACCATCTAATTGTCACATAATTGGTATGCATTTCTAGCACCACTAAAACTTGCATAATCTAATATGAAATTCAGCATAAAATGAAGTCTGACTTTGTTTTTCCTGTTGTTACTTCTTGACACAGTTGCTTTATAAATTTGGCAGGGCATGAAGTGGAAAGGATAGAAGACTAACAATCACAAAGCCTTGGTTCTCATTTTGACCTTTCTGCTAGCTGGCTTTGTTACCTTGTGCTACTCGCTTAAGCAATCTGGGCTTCAGTCCCCTTGTAAGCAAAGTAACGTTTATATGTCTATGGTTTGATGGTAGCATTTATTGCCCGTGATGTAATAAATGCTGAAAAGACCAATGTTGAAGTGTTCTTGTGTAATAAATCCCCTCCCCAAAAGTCTATTTTTACCAATTTTCAAATTTTATTCTTGCTGTGGGAAGAAAAATCCACAGTTCGAGAAACCCAGATGAGACACTTAGCAACTCACCAGGGATTAATTTCTTTTACATATTATGATACATTTTTTACATGACACAATGTTACATTGTTCCTGGATGTCCCAGCATGTGGCAAATGATTATAACTTCATCACTGATGTTTGAAAGATTATGACTGATAAGGTAAGCCTTATGCTTTCATATTTCTTTTGTTTCTACTTCATTCTCCTTATAAATAATTCATAGAACAAAATTACTGTCCCAGAAAAATACAGTCTGTTTCATCAGCCCCTTCACACTTTATTGATCAGTGCATATAATTTTTAATATATATCCATGAATTTAGAAATCTAGTGCTTTCCTTTGTTCCACAGGACTTTAGAGGCATATATTTCTACCCAAATATTTATGTTTATAAACTCTGTATTACAAAAAGCATTGTCCCTAATTCCTTCTATTTGTGCCCTAAATCTCTTTAGTATCAAGGTCAACCTTCACTCAGCAATAATGATTAAAAAGAAATAGCTGTCATTCATTAGGTACTTATGAATCATCTTATTCCTAATTTTATTTTTTGTTCTCTTTACAACAGTACTGTGAGGTAAGTATTATTATGTCCATTTTACAAATTAAGAAGCTAAGCTCACAGAAATAAAAGAATTTGCCCAGGAAGCCTAAAGACTTAGTTCTGGAATCTGGATTCAGGATTTCTGAGTGTTCACACACCAGAGCCCAAAAAAGTCTAGATTTCCTAGGCTGCTGAAATCTGCATCTCCATTATGTTCTTCTCTAGGTAATTGGTGATACTTAGATTTTATCAAAGTTTTTTGTTTGTTTGTTTATTTTTTTGTTTTTTATTTTATTTATTTTTGGGACAGAGAGAGACAGAGCATGAACAGGGGAGGGGCAGAGAGAGAGGGAGACACAGAATCGGAAACAGGCTCCAGGCTCTGAGCCATCAGCCCAGAGCCCGACGCGGGGCTCGAACTCCCGGACCGCGAGATCGTGACCTGGCTGAAGTCGGACACTTAACCGACTGCGCCACCCAGGCGCCCCGGTGATACTTAGATTTTAAACTATCCTTCCAATATGATCCACTTTTAAAGTTCTAGCAGGTAAAATAATCCATTTTATATGGTCCAACAATAACAATCAATCTAGACTTTAACTTATCTAGACTCTCTATCTTATTTTGACTGAAGGCATCCTTTCAGGCAAAGCCTGGGTGTGGGGGTTCAGGGGTGGCAACCAGTGCTGACACAACCGAGTGAGCCGAGCCAACACTGCCAAGCAGTGGAGAGATCGATGCTCCAAGGGAAGAATCACATCCTTGAAATACAAAATGTCAGAATGTTGAAAAGCAGTGGGGAAAACGTCGTAACAGTAGGGATGATGGAATTCAACAATTTAAGCAAGGGGAAAAAGCAAAGAAGTAAGAGAATCTAAGCAAAGAAGTTTGGAGCAATGAACAGCCACAACAAAATAAAATACTTTCTTCTAAGGACCTCTTAATTACTTCATCTTTCATGTTTCCACAGACATGTTTTAAAGACAGTAGGAATACTAAATATGTCTGATAGATGAGGGTGTATCACAGATCCTCATAGAATCATTTTGGGTGGAAAGAAGACAGACTCTAGACCAATGGATATTTTTACTAGCAAAGTTATTTGCAAATGTCCTGCCACGTTCTTAACCCTATTCCTTTGAATTTGATGTCTAGACTCCATTTTTTTTATCTTAGTGAACATTTCCATACATGCAATGAAATGTAACTTTCAAGAGAAGGTTTATTAAAAATATTTTCATTTAAGGGGCACCTTGGTGGCTTAGTCAATTAAGCGTCCCACTCTTGGTTTTGGGTCAGGTCATGATCTCGTGACTGGTGGGACTGAGCTCCGCATCAGGCTCTGCACTGACAGTGTAGAGCCTACTTGGGATTCTCTGTTTCCCTCTCTCTCTGCCCCTACCCCACTTGTGCTGTCTGTCTCTCAAAATAAATAAATAAACTTAAAAAAATATTTACATTAAAAAAAAGTTTTCATTTAAATGAAGTCCTGGAAACTATTAAAGACCCCTCCAACTTTAATACATATCCTCAGACAGTTTTCCAAATGCATTATGTTGGAATTTTCCTAAGTAATCAAGAGAAGATAAGTGGTTAATACTTATTTAAGATTGATATTTTCTTAGAAACAAATTAAAATTTTAACAGACGTGTAAACTTTTTTAAAAGTGGAAATGGGATTTTAATTGTTGCATAGCTAGGTATTACCAATATTATCCATAAGGTCAGCTAATGTATAAATAAAACTTTCTATACGAGGGAAGTCACATACTTGTTAAATCAGTGAAGTGATTAAATAACTTCTAGATCTAGCCTATCAAAATAATCTTTTAGTCTGTATTTTCTCTAATAAAACGAGACATAGAATTATGCAATACACTTTGTATTTCATTCTGAAGTGAACAATAGCAATTAAGACTGCATCGTGCTTTTCTCAAATTTAGCTGTTTTTCCTTTGCTTTCTTGTCAATATTTGATTAGTTTTTAGATGTGCCTCTTTGTAAATTTTTAACACATTATATATGACACTAAGGCTAATCTAGAAAATAAAATAAATGAAGACTTCATTTATATATAAGCATCACTGGATTTCTGTGTTTTTAATAAAGATTTTAACAAGTCCCAGGGAAAAGCAAATCTTAGATTAGTTGCTACGTGCAGTACATATCCCAGATAATAAAACAGATTACTGTGTTACAGCCACCTGTTAAGCCTTGGAAATAGTCTGTTAAATTAAAAAAAGGTCCCAACTTTTGCATAAGCTGAAGATATGAAAGACAACTTTGCATCAGGTTAATCTTTTAGAGAGTCACCTTGGTGTTGTTCATTTGTGCTCCCTTCAAAATCTGTTACTGCTGGGGTGGAGCGTGGCCATTCTTTCGTGCAATTCATGTTCTACAATGCTTTCTAGTTAGTTACAGAAGCTCAAAAGATTCAAACCCAAATGGAGGTTAATAGCATTGTGTGAAGCTGAGAGCATGCATTTGTTCCTTTTTCTCCTCCCCTCCCCTCACCCCAGTGCTAGAGATACGGAGAGAGTCTGGAAAACAGATTTGAAAGCCAGAGGCTCAGGAAGTATCTCCAGAAGCTAAATGTCAAATACAGTTGGCCATCCGATTTACCATCACTGCTCAGTTTATAGAATGACTCTCGCTGATTCTACCAGGCCTTAACCGCACTGCTGACAACCACAGCTTCCCTAGTTCATATAATAAGCTGTGATCATGATCATGGTCTTTATAATCGCAAGGTTCTAGAACACCTCTCTATAGATGTGTTTGAAATGTTCAATGACATTTGGTACCCCAGTGTACAACTGTTGACAGTTTCACTCAGTCCCTTTTTTCCCAGCTAATCTGTGTATGTTGGTATTTGTATAGCCCAGGGTCCCCTAGATAATTGCCTTTTATGTCGTTTGATTGACTGGAAGTAAGAAGAGAAGCTTTTAACAGTCTTGTTGCCTTTGCTCCTCAAAGTGTGGTCCACAGAGCCGCAGAGCTTGTGGAAATGCAGTAGCTGAAGTTGTGCCCCAGAGGGTCTAAAGGAAAATCCCGAGTTTCATAAGACCTCCGGGTGCTTCTTAGGCACTTTACAGTTTGAGAAGCACTAAACTGTAGCAGCGACGAGTGTTGGTACCAGCTATATATTATAGTCCCCAGGGGAAATTTTAATAACTTTTATGTCTGAGCTTCATTTTTGACCATTTAAATAAAATTTTCTGAGGTGGATTCTGGGCATGAGATTTTTTAAAAAGCTCATTAAGTGATTCTGTTGTGCAGCCAGTGCTAAAAATTGCTGCCCGTGAACGGCTTTATTTGTTAAATATTTATTATACATCTATTATATGCCAGTTATGGGCTAAGAGGGATGTTGTGCATGGTTAATAAGATAGAACACTTGGCCTAATGGAACTTATAGTCTAATGAGGCCAAAGTTCTTAAACACCAAAAAAAAAAAAACAAACACAGAAATACTTAACGACCTCATATGAGTGCTACGGAAACCTAGAAAACACTTAAGTTTGAGAAAATCTTTACTATATGCATAATGGAAAATGGGAGTGAGGGGAAGGGACACCAGAGATGGTTGTGTGGGAGGGCCCTACCCCAGGCCCTCCAGCCTGAGGGCTCCACTCTACTGTGTAGCTTACACACTAGTGAGGGTCAGTATGCACCTAGGATTGTTAGACGGAACTTCTTCTAATTTATCTTCCCAGAAAGTATCTCATTTCTTAAATTCATCCACCCAGAGGCTAGCCTTATTTTTTTTAAATTTTTGTTAAGGCATTGTATAAAGTTGGGTTTTTTTTCTTAATTTTTTTTGTTTTTGTTTTTTATTAAAAGAGAGTGCAAGCAAGAGAGAAGGGCGGGGAGAGAGAGAGAGAGAGAGAGAGAGAGAGAGAGAGCCTTAAGCAGGCTCCATGCTCAGTGTAGAGCCCAACGTGGGGCTCGATTCCACAACCCTGGGATCATGACCTGAGCTGACATCAAGAGTTAGATGCTCAACCAACTGAACCCGGGGCACTGTATGGACTTGTTACAGCCTGCCCCCTATCCTTCCCTGGACATCCCCCAGAGTCGTCTCTCTTTTGTAGCTATATTGTGATAAGTGGGTGAACGTGGGTTGCATAAGATGAGGGTGGGCAGATCTTTATATACAACCATCAAGTCCTCATCAAAATTTTGGATTCACCCTAATCACAGAAGATAACCATTGTTTCTTCCATGTACACTCCAATTATTCTCTGATTGACATTTTTAAAGATCTGAGGAATCTGTTGAGATTGGATTTGAGTAGGGTGGAGCGGTAGAGGAGTGGATGTGGAGACCCTCTTAGGAGTCAGTTTCGTTAATTCAGGTGAGGGATGATGATATCCAAGCTTAGAGTGTTCATAGCAGAAATAATTTAAGGTATAGTTTTAAACAGTGAGGTCTTATCCCAATAAACAATGACAACACAATTCTCACTGAAATCCATCAATCTCTGATACTAGAAGAATCTGAGGGCAGATATGAATATAAAATTCAGGAGGAATGAAATCCTGAAAATAGCCTCAGCCTAACTGGAAATGCTGAGGAAAAAAAAAAAAATTGTGGCACGATACATGTAAATCTTTTTTTTTTTCCCCCTCCTCAGGAAGTATTGTCACATGTGACAAACTTTTGCTTCTTTCTTTCTTTCTTTCTTCCTTCCTTCCTTCCTTCCTTCCTTCCTTCCTTCCTTCCTTCCTTCTTTTTTCAATCACCATTTGAATCAGTATGTTGAGATTTTTCTTAGGAAACTTGGAAACTTTCCATATGTAGAGAGGAGGTAAATGTAAGATGTCCTTCACTTCCATCCATGGCCAGTACAGTGCAGTGAGTGAGAGTAAATGTGTTAGATAACGCTGGCTAGGGGTGCCTGGGTGGCTCCATGGGTTAAGTGACCAACTCTTGATTTCAGCTCAGGTCAGGATCTCATGGTTTGTGAGATGGAGCCCCACGTCGGGCTCTGTGCTGACAGCGTGGAGCCTGCTTGGGGTTCTCTCTCTCTCTCTGTCTCTCTGTCTCTCTCTCTCTGTCTCTCTGCTCCCCCTTCTCTCTCTCAAATAAATAAACATTTAAAAAAATGTATATGAAGCTGGCCAGATCTTACAGAGCCTCAGCACCTTGCTAGGTCACTTGGGAACCTGTTGTGCAACCTGGGGGGGAAATGGGGCCCGTGATGGATATGATATAGAAAAAGTGCATTAAATACTGAGGGATCCATACCAAAAGCCTCCATTACTCCAAATTCTGGTTACTCTTTATATTCTGAAATTAAGTCTCCACTTAAATAATCCTCCCTAGGGAGGTGTAAAGAAATGTCATACCTTTTCCTCCCCATTCTCTATACCATATCCACCCACTTTCTCTGCTCCTTCACATCCATATAAGCAACAGTATCAACATAAGACTTACCTTCTTTTCCTTTCCTTGCTTTTTAGGGTCCTCACTCTCTGTCTGACTGTTTTTTTACTCCAAAACAAATTTTGCTTATATCAATTAAGGACTTTGTTTTTCAAAATTAGAAAGAACATATTTACTGAACTGAATCCTGGCTGAGCTTTTTCCTGTCATTTATACATTTCACTATTCTTAGAGGTCTAGAGGAAAATCTAATTGGGTATTTATTTTCCATTTAATGTTTTTGTTCGTTTGTTTTTCAACACTTTAAAAAGTGAATTAGATTTTATTGTAAAAAGCATAGTTGGTTGAGAATAAGAACTTTTAAAGGAAATCTCTGTGGCTTTAACCCATGGTCTGAGCTACCATAACATTCTATAATACATAGAATTAAAAACTCCTGTGGGATTGTCCTGCCGGGAAGGCAAACAGATAATTGTTCAAGTAAAACTGAAGCAGGAAGTGTAGATGATATATTTTCAAGTGGATATAAAAAGACCGGTTGGCAGGTTGCTTTGAAAGGACAGGCATCAGAAGAGAGTGAAACATTGTGTCCGAGCCTACTGTTAAATTTTAAACAGGCCTTCCCGATGATTGCTCCTCTGTTTTGTTTACCTCCAGTTTGGTCTGTAGATGCTGAAGCCTCCTAGGTAAGAACCTAGACATCTCAAGTCTGATGAAATATTTGGAACTGAAGCTTATCTTCACTGTGAATGAAAAGGATATGGCAGAGAATGTCTAATCTGAAGTCCTGATACAGTTTAACAAATACACATCTCTTCACAACACATGGTGTAAAATAGGGTTAGCACATGGTTTGGAATATCTAAAGAGCTTTATTTCCTGGGTGTGCTCAAGATAAATCATAACTGTTGATTTGTTGTTGTTGTTATTTTATTCTTCTCCCATTTTTAAAAAAACAAAAATACAGTAGTCCTGGTATAGTGCTTTTTGTTTCTATCAAAACTTAACTCCCTGAAGGAAAAACAGGGGAGTGTTATGTCAATAAAGAACACTTTGGTGAATGTAGTTTTAGGAAACATGTAAACTGTTTTGTCCTATACTTATAGCAGGGAAGACAGGCTTTGGAGACATAAAGATCTAAGTTCACATATTATGTTGGCCAGTTTTTAATCCAGGTGATCTTGGCCATGTCACTTAATTTCTCTTTAAGACCTCATTTGTTCAATAAGGATAATATGGTCATCATGATGATTAAATCACCTAATATGTGGCTGTTTATCTCTATCTCTGTATTTACATTGCATAAAAATGCTTAGGGAGTAGATAAATAAACCATACTACATCCAGACAATGGGGTATTATTTAGCACAAAGAAAACAAGAAGTATCATTTCATGAAAAATACATGGAGGAAACTCAAATGCGTAGCACTGAGTGAAAGAAGCCAATCGAAAAGGCTACATTCTGTATAATTCTGAGTGCATGATACTCTGGAAAAGGCAAAAACTGTGGAGACAATAAAAGGATTAATATTTGCCAGGGGCTAGTGGGGAGGTAGAGATGAATAGGCAGAACATAGAGGGGTTTTAGGGCAGTGAAACCATTCTGTAAGGTATTTTAATGGCAGATATGTGCATTTATCAAAACTTGTAGAATGTATAACACCAGGAATGAACCCTAATATAAACTATGGACTTGGATGATAATGATGTGTCAATGTAGGTGTATTAGTTGTAACTGGAAGAAATGTACCACTCTGGTTGGGGATCTTGAGGGTGTGGAAGATGTGACTGTGTGGCAACAGGGAGTATATGGGAACCCTTTGTATTTTCCAATCAGTTGTGTGTGTGTGTGTGTGTGTGTGTGTGTATAAGAAATGTAAATTTTTTTTCTTTTTTTAATATAATTTATTGTCAAGTTAGCTAACATAAAATGTATATGGTGTGCTCTTCGCTTTGGGAATAGATTCCCATGATTCATCACTTTATACAACACCCAGTGCTCATCCCAGCAAGTGCCCATCTCAATGCCCATCACCTATTTTCCCCTTTCCCCCAGGCCCCAGCTATCAACTCTGTTTTTTCTCTGTATTTAAGAGTCTCTTATGTCTTGCCTCCCTCTCTGTTTAAAACTATTTTTCCCCTTCTTCTGTTGTCTTCTGTTAAGTTTCTCATATTCCACATGTGAGTGAAAACATATGATATCAGTCTTCCTCTGACTGACATATTTCACTTAGCATAATATCCTCCAGTTCCATCCATGTTGCTGCAAATGGCAGGATTTCATTCTTTCCCATTGCCAAGTAATATTCCATTATATGTATAAACCATATCTTCTTTATCCATTCATCAGTTGATGGACGTTTGGGCTCTTTCCATACTTTGGCTACTGTTGAAAGCACTGTTATAAACTTTGGGGTACATGGACCCCTAAGCGTAAGCACTGCTGTATCCTTTGGATAAATTCCTAGTAGTATTATTGCTGGGTCATAGGGTAGTTCTATTTTTAATGTTTTGAGGAACCTCCACAGTTTTCCAGAGTGGCTGTACCAGTTTGCATTCCCATCAGCAGTGCCAGAGGGTTCCCATTTCTCCACATCCTCACCAAAATCTGTTGTTTCCAGAGTTATTTATTTTATCCACTCTGACTGATGTGAGGTGGTATCTCAGTGTGGTTTTGACTTGTATTTGCCTGATGATGAGCGATGTTGAGCATCTTTTCATGTGTCTGTTGGCCATCTGGATGTCTTCTTTGGAAAAGTGTCTATTCATGTCTTCTGCCCATTTCTTCACTGGATTATTTTTTTTCAGCCTTGTAAATTCTTTATAGATTTTGGATACTAACCCTTTATTCGATATGTCATTTGCAAATATCTTTTCCCATTCCATCGGTTGCCTTTCAGTTTTTTTTTTTTTTGGTTTCTTTACTTTGATGTGCAGAAGCTTTTTATGATGATGAGGTCCCAACAGTTCATTTTTGCTGTTATTTCCCTTGCCTTCAGAGACATGTTGAGTAAGAAGGTGCTGCGGCTGAGGTCAAAGAGGTTGTTGCCTGTTTTCTCCTATAAGGTTTTGTTTTCTGTCTCACATTTAAGTCTTTCATCCATTTTGAGTTTACTTTGTGTATTTTCCACTCAATTTTTGTTATCAACCTAAAACTTTTCTAAAAACACAGTTTATTAAAAAGAAAAATACTTGGCACGTAGTAAACACTAACATCTATTGGCTACTATTGTATTATAGTAAAGTGAGTGAACAAGATCTTTATCAGAGAATATAGCTAATAAAAGAGAGATGATTAGTATTTTACATATGTCAGTATCAATACAGATATAGATATATACACATATTTTGTTTTTAAAGAGGCACAGCAAGGAGGGGATGGAAAATGGCAATGAGACAATGAGGGGTGGGGGAAGAGAGAAATAATGCAAAATCGATTCACTCCATGCTTCCCTTCCCTGAGTTTAGAAAATGCCCCAACATGGGACCATTTTATGTTGATGTCGATGTAGGCAACAATGAGTTGAACCACTTGCCTTCATTTGTACAGCTAGGCCCATTCACTGTGTGAAACTAAGGTTGAAATGTGTAATCTGGCACCTCTGACTCTGCATTTCTTAGCTTTGTTGCTGCTACTGATATTGTTTTCATTGTTTTGACTGTGACTTCCTTTTATTTCTGTCTGACTTCCACGGACCCCTCTTAATTGCCTTGTCCTGTATCATTGCCTTACATCCTTTGAGTAAATCTTTCAAATCCTCCCTCCTTGAAAAGGTCACATGCTGAAAACTAATAGATAATTGGTTCTTTGAGCAGGTGTATTCTATCCAGAGAAAAGGGAATGATAGAAAGAAAATCCTCCCTTTGAATTTCATGGAAAAAATGAGGGCAAGGGATGGAGGAGATTTCTTATTATCTACATAATATGGAGGAAAACTAGAAATTATGTGAAAGATGACTAATCTAAAATAATTCCATAAACGTTAAAAATCATTTACTTTCAAAATTGCCCTGGGACTGAAATGCAATTTGGGTTAAAAATCCCTTTTTCTCTTTTACCTTAAATTTCTAAATGTGTCCCCATTAACAATCTTATTTGAAAGAAGTCTGCTCCAATCAGACTAAATGTTTATCGAGCAATTACTGTGTACAAGGCTTTGTGCTTGTGCTCTCTCTTCTTCCGAGAGACATAGGAAGTAGGGCTTTATGAAGAATTGATTTTTCAAAATTAAGAGGAACTCTGGCTAGCAACATTTCCTTCTAAGAACCACCAGGAAATTCAAAAGTACCAATTCAATATCTTGTTAACTGTTCCCATTTAATATCACTGCTTGACGTGATATTGACTTACTTTTTATCATATTTGAGCTCCAATTGAGAGTTTTGAAATGTTGAAATCACATCACCATATGGATAATTACTAGATGTGCTATTTTTGCAACTATTTTGAAGAGAAATAATTAGATGCAGTGTGCCACTTGCTTGTTTTATTTGTCTTTGATCTTGCTCTGTAGGTCTTATAAAAGAATTAAATGAAAATGCACTGTTAAAAAACCACAGAATAGATCATAAGTTTTTACAAATAAAAATTCAGGGGAGTGCCATTGAACTACATCCCTGTATTAGAGGAAATAATCATTATAGTCTAGCATATTGTTAAGAGTGTAAATTCTTAAACCAAATTGCCTCTTTTTCTCAGTGCTTTTTGCAAGGTAATTTTTTACAGTTTCTTCCATCAAAAGGTGGAGTATATTTCTCCATCCATTGAACTTGACTGGCCTTGTGATTGGCTTTGGCCAATAGAATGTACTAGATGCAAAGATATGACATTCTGGTCTTGCATATATCCTCTTCTTCTTTCAGTACTCAGCTGCCTCACCATGAGAGTAAGCATGGGCTAGCCTGCTAAAGGATGAGAGATCATGTGAAACAGAGATGAATCATCTCATCTAGACAGCTCCCATTTGACATGGCAGCTGACCATAGACACATGCGTGAGCCTGGCCAAAATTAGCCAGACTTAAAGGAAAGAATCATTTATATGAGTGTAACCCATATGGCCAACAGACAGAATCATGAACCAAATAAATGGCCATTATTTCAGCCATTAAGTTTTGTATGCAGGGAGGCAGAAGGGGAAATAGTTGTCACTTAGCATAATGGATACATCTGGGCTCAAATCCCAATTCTAACTCTTACTACCTGTGTGACTATGAGAAGGTAATTAACCTTCCAGTGACATATTTCTCATCTATCAATGAGGAGGATAATGTGGTGGTGGTTAATGCCATTTCCAGATATTTGTAGTCCTCTTCCTGTGAGCATCTAGAAGAATTATACCATCTTTCTTGCCCCTTGATATTAGGTGTGGTCATATGAGTTGCTTTTCCCAATAGAATATGAATGGAAATCTTTAAAAGTGCTTGTAGATTTCAAAGTCTTTCTTTCCTTTGTAATCACAGTGTTCAAGATGGAGAAGTTCTGTCATCTTGTGTCCTAATGTGGGAGGATACATCTGGAGCTCCATTCCAACTCATTGAAATTTTGAGATTGTTTGTTATCACTGTAAATCCTAACCTATACTGATTGATAGACAAATTAATAGTACTTTCCTTATAATAAAGTTGTGTGATAATGTAAATAAATCTCTAAGCGCAATGCTTGGCCTATCTAACATATTCAGTAGTAATGTATTATCATTGCCTTAATAGATAACAAAACCAAAACAAACAAACAAGAATTCCTTGGGTGCTAGAATGTAAAGGTGTCTCTGCAAAATTATTTTCTTAACTGATATACATGCACCATTTTAATACCATCATACAATTAATCAGGGCTAAAACTTTGTTTATCTGTTCACGGTACCAATAAAATGTAGTATAATCGGGGCTTAATATTATTTGCTTCATGTTCAACTCTATAAACTTAATATAATATTAGGTCTTCCAGTTTTAACTACAAAATAACTTTAAAATTATCATAGGGAGTTGAGGATTATTATTAATACATATTTATAATATTTTTCCAGTGTTTGTTTAGATTACTTTTTAATTTATCACTGTCACTGCACTGTAGCACTCCAGAAAGATCTGGGTATTAAAGTGAATGTTTATTACACATTTATATGCATATTTGGGAAGAGAAGCCATCTACAGGCTATCCCTAATTCACAGAGTACGAGTCTACATGGTGTGTAAAACATCACCCTCATATCTGAATAGTGGGAGACATGTACATGCTGTGTATCAATGGACCATGATTATAAGGAAGCATATTTTATTTCAGTTAGAAAAAGAATGTTATAAATAATTGAAGAGTCTGATAGTAGAGAAAAGGTACCCTAGACCAGTGTTGTCAACTGGGAGGCATTTTGCCTCAAGCAGTTATTTGGCTATGTCTGGAGACATTTTGATTGTCACTACTCACTGGGAGATGTAGTTACAGATATCTAGTGGGTAGAGGCCAGGGACACTGCTATACATCCTTCAATGCATAGGAAAGCCCAATATTGATAGGTCTGCTTTTAGGAAACCCTGGTCCAGGGCTTTGACTTTGAGTCTGAGTATGTTCAAATGGAAGCTGTCTGAGGCGCTAGATGGTTTTTGGCTTGTGTACGGAGCTCTCTGCATGACATGAACAACAACTATCATGATGTGTTCACTGTCGGGTGTCTTCTGTGTTATAGGCAGCAATTATGTAATTTCATCCTCACAATAAAACTGAGAATCCATAATTTTTTTCATTTTATGGATCTTCACAATCCTCAGCACTAGATAGAGAGCCAGAAATTTGTAAAAGGAAACAAAACGTCATATTAATAGGGGTTTCTGTGACTCTCTGCTTATTCCCTTTGTTTTGGTATATTTCTTTCCTGGGCTAGCCCATTGTCCTCTTTCCTGATAGTGCAGCAGTGGACAGAGATAGTGGGCTAGAAAAAAAGAAATATTTTTTCTGACATTGGCATTCTTGACCTAGCACCATGAGACAATGATGAGGGGGACAAGTCTTTAAGGAAACTCTCTAAAATTTCTAGGTAGTTGGCATGGAACCAGTAAGTTCATGCTTCCCGTTTGTCCTAGAGTGGAATGCCCAGGTCACTTTTCCTTCAATTGTATCTTCAGATAAATGAGGCTCCATGCCCACTTTTTTGTGTGTGAGGTTAGGGGTACCAGGCTCTAAACTTATTAGTCTTTTCTCATTTTATTTCCAATTGGTGCCACAAGACATGGAGAGAAATAAAAAGATGGAGGTGGTGAATGGAGAAACCAGAAGTCAGCTTGAAGAAATAGAAAGAGAAATAAAAGGATAAATCAGTTCAACACATATTTATCAAGTACCTACTGTATACCAGTTTCTATGTTAGGTACTGGAGATAGATACAAAAAGGAACAGAATGAGGTATTATCCACAGGGAATGTGGCAAAATAAGTATCTTATGGGTCTTATTCATCTCATTCACTTGAGTGACAGTTACATCATGATACATTTTCATTCTTTCAATAAACATTTGTGAATTCCTAGTAGGTGGCAAGTATAACGTCATCATAGCCTAAAATGATACAGGCATGGTTGCTGCCCTCATGGAGTTTATGCCATGTGATAGGTAAAGGGAGAGAGGTAAACTCAGGGTGTTATAGAATCACAAAGATAAAGTTTTAATCTGGTCTGAAGGTAGAGTGTAAAGGGAAAAATAGGGCAGGCTACCTGGGGCAGATGTTGACAATAAGAAATTTTGAATGTTAAGAAATAGTTAGCTGGAAGATATGGAATGGAATTTCAAGCTGAGTAATTGGAATAAACAAATCATGGATGTGTGAAATGACATGTTGCCTGTGGGGTAATTAGTTTATGTTTAGAAATTATAGAAGTCAAAAATGGAAGTCAGATGAGAAAAATAATAAAGATGGACTGAGGCCAAATTTTTGCTATAAAGTTAGAGAGAGAGAGAGAGAGAGAGAGAGAGAGAGAGAGATGATAGGTAAATAGATGGACATGTTGATGTATAGATGGATGGGTAAATGATTGATTGCGATGGGTTTATTCATAATAGAAGGAACAGTGACATGATTGAGGTGGGAAACCCCACATAAGGGTTTATTATTATGTTCCAAAAATTGAATGCTGGATTGAAGCAGGGTTATTAATAATGGAAAGGGGAAAGATTTCTAAAAATATCAAAGAAGTAAAATTTTCCACTTGTAGTGGTTGTTTGTGAGGAGGGGCATGATTGGACTTGTCTCTCTCCCTTACTTTTGTATAACATTTCTTTTTCTTTCCTTATCATTTCATATCTTAAAGGAAAATAAGTTGAGGACATTATAAAAATCTGAAGTACTCAAAAACAAGAAATGAACAAAAATAAAGAAAAAGTACTCTCACGTTTTCTGCCAGTCTGACCCAGAATTATATAATATTTTGCAAACTTTCAAAGTACTTTTTGGTCAGGAGCGCTAATACAAGCTTATTCCAATAGAATCACTAGGCAATGGCCAGTTCTTTTTATAAATAGTTATGTACAATAAGAAGTTAATAAATCCACATCTGTGATATTAATATCACATATTTGAGTTTCTGGCATTCAAAAAAATGTTCAACAATAAGAAAGCTTCACCTAGAGTGTGTGCAATATATTCAATTTTAGTTGAGCATAAGTCTTATGGGAAATCAGGCATCTCAGAAAATTTTCTTGTACATAATGGAAACAAAACTAGTCATCATTTTGAAATACATCAAACATTAACACATACAGAAGTCCCAGGAAAGGGTGGGCATAATGAAATAGCCAGCATACATTAACCTATGGAACACTGCCTATGATAATTAGGTATTTTCATCATAGTTAAGGTAAGTTTTTGGCAGTGTTAAGGGTCAAGTTGAGCCCAATTACAGCTGGACTATTTTTGGTATTTAGTAAATAGCAGCCCATTTTTATAATTGTAAATATGTTCTAAAGTATAAAATGGCAACAATTAAGGTACATGCTTTTTCCACCCCCAATGGTACCTAAGCCTGTAATAATTAAGGACTCATTCCAGATACTACAAAGTTAATTTTTTAGACTTGACAGGAAAAACCTTGAAAAGATCAAAAGATTTTCTGAGGCTCCCTTTTATATTATTACTTTTCTGGTTATTCAGTGTAGTTTTAAAAATAATACCTATGAGTATGGCAGAAAGTATATAAAATAGAAGATATAGGTAATCATACCTTATATGCTTTCTCTTTTTAGCATCTTAACTGCTTGGGACTCAATTTTTCCTGGTTTTATTTTCACTTGAAACATACATAGTTTTCATTATAATTGTAATTACTTCAGATCTATACATCTATGATGGATCGTTTTAGTTATAACCAATATCATATGGTTCTGATTGTAGTTACCAGATCCTAGTCATTTGGCTAGCAAAATTAACTAGGTAGGGACTTTAGTATCCTACTAGTAATGTTATGACAATAGCTTTTGAAGTTAAAAAAAAAAACTTCTGTAAAACATAAGAACACATAAATCTATTTCCTTTGGTGAATATCATTCATTTAGTTGGAAATGTTTATTGAGCATGTGTAATGTGCCATTCATATATGTTTTTCTTATAATTAAAATGAAACAGATGTAGAAAGATGATGATTTTATCCAAAGTGATATTTTGAAGCAGAGATAAAAATAAACAGTTGTTAAAGAGCAGTGTCACATTGATTTTCATGGGCCTAATACTGTGCCACACATTGAGGGAGATTAAATACATGTATTAGCAAAGCTGTGTTGGGGCGCCTGAATGGTTTAGTCGGTTAAGCATTGGACTCTTGATTTTGGCTCGGGTCATGATCTCACGGTTCATGAGTTTGAGCCACAGTCAGGCTCTGCACTGACAGCTTGGAGCCTGCTTGGTATTCTGTCCCTCTTCCCCTCTCCTCACCGCCCCACTCCCCAATCTCTCTCTTTCTCTCTCTCTCTCTCTCTCTCTCTCTCAAAATAAATAAATATATTTTTAAAAATAGCTCTGTTCTCAAAAACTTAGGATCTATTTGGGCAAGGAGGCTGAACATATCTAATAACTGGATTATAATATCAAATAGTATTAAATAGTATTTAAGTGCATCCTGACTACTGAATTCTTCAAGAGAGAAGGCAAATCAGTGTAATGGTGGTGGGATTCCTAGATTTCCCAAAAGCATTGCCTGTCGACACTGGATCCATATTCTCTCATGGTAATTAGGTGGTTCTAATTTAATGATGTACCTATTAGACTAAACGTGTGTTTGTCAGATTACCACAGTCTGTACCATTCCTCATTGTCTTTCTGACACCAAGGCTGACCATCAGTGGCTCTTGGTCATCATGACCGTGCTGCTGTTTCTCTTATATAAGGCAAACTGTTTCCTCTACTTGTGCCTCCAATAAAAGTGAGAAGGAATTTAAGAGTTTGATAGATTGTTGTGTTTTAGATTAAAATGGGATCCAGTTTCTAGGGAGGAATGAAAGAGGAATCCCACATGCTTCATGTTAAAAAAGCATGGTTTTATCTAACTTATGTTGTCCATTTCACTCTTACGTATGTTGTCCCTATGGATGTTCAATTTTACAACTGCTGACATAGGAAAAGGTCCTGGGACTCCCAAGTCATTGGAAAAAGTTTCTGTGCAGAATTTAAGCCAAGCATGACCTTGATGAATGAGGTAGGTAGGGTATGCACAAGAATACAGACATAGTAAAGGAGGAGACTGAGCATGTGAAAGGCCTGGCAGCAAAGCAACTAGTGCAACATGCTTGTTGTTTGTAGAAAGACTCGTCTGGGTTGGAGAGGTGATTTATAATACGAAGTAGCAACTATGGTTGGCTCCTTAGGGAACGTAGATAAAGGTTAGAGGGTCTCAAAGTTCATATAGTGGAGTTGGAACCTGCGAGTCCAGCCATCAAGAAAGACTGTCAGTACATCAGCAATGAAGTGATCAGCAGTGAAGTGATGAGTATGGCATTTGCAGAAGACCATGCTGGAACAATAATGGGATGAATTAGCAAGTGACTGACAATTAGGGAATCCTCATAGTCTGGAGATTACTGGAGTAATTTAGATGTGATACAATAAGATATGTGCTGTCAGAGACAAACATTTAAAAAAGGAGCAGATTGGGGCACCCGAGTGGCTCAATAGGTTAAGTGTCCAGCTCTTGGTTTACACTCAAGTCACGATCTCACAGTTCATGAGTTCGAGTCCCATATTGGGCTCTGTGCTGACAGCTCAGAACCTGCTTAGGATTCTCTCTCTCTCCCTCTCTGTCTCCCCCTCCCTTGCATTCTCTCTCTCTGTGTCTCTCTCAAAATAAAGAAATAAACTTTAAAAAAAATAAAGGAACAGAATGAGGATGTGTGCAGAGCAATTAATCTGATCAATGCCTCAAATTTGTTAGCTGAAAAGAGGAGATAGCAAACATGCAAAGGAGAGAATTTTAGAGAAGTAGGGAAGAACATAAGGTCAAACTGTTCTCAAGATAGCTAAGAGAAGAGTTAACTTTAAGCAAGGGAAATGTGTTCAATAATGGCAACATATTTCAGACAGGTCAAGGGTGAGGATACAATTAGATATATCCTTGTACATTTGAAGTCACATCTTGTGGACAATTTCTCCTAGAGGGTAAATAACAACCAGTATACTGGTTAGGCTTTCTCAGAAGTGCAATAATCCTTTCAAGTTACTGAGCTAACTCTTTCTTCCTTGTGTTAGTTATGGACTAAAAGAAGCCTATTAACCTAAAAGGTTAATCTGCTTTAAGAGTTCTTTCCTAGCTTCATTATATAAAGCATATACTGATGATAGAAAGGACTTTTGGAACAGTACAGAAAGTACAAGGCAAATTAAGAAAGTGAGAGTTCACGGTGGTTTCAAATTGCCAAGGGAGATTCACTTGAAGATGTGGGATTGGAACAGGATTTTGAAAGATGGGTACAAAATGAAAAAAAGATGTAATAGGGTAACAATAGTCTTATCACCTGCATTTGACTTAAGTTAGGGGTGAGGGAGGACAGAATGAAAGTTTAAAAACAAAGCTAAATTATTACTGTATTATTACTGTATTAATACTATATTATTTTTACTGATAGCGTTTGCTGATATCAACATTTTGGTTTTATCTATAAAAGTTGAGAGCAGTTTTCTTTATTTATATATTTTATTTGGCTTAACTAATCATGAAATTTTATCTCCTGCCAGCATGCATAGAATCTTGTGCTGAATTTTTCGTCAAGAGAAGGAGTCATTTTATAACCTAATAACTATTCTGTGCTTTCAATTACAATGACCACTGGTCATATATGGCTATTAAAATTAAAATTAATTAAAGTTGATAAAATAGGGGTGCCTGGATGGCTCAGTCTTAAGCATCTGGCTCTTGATCTCGGCTCATAGTTCATAGGATTGAGTTCCGAATCAGGCTCTGCATTGACAGCATGAAGCCTGCTTGGGATTCTCTGGCTTCCTCTCTCTCTGCCTCCCCCCACCCCCATCCTCTCTCTCTCTCTTTTTCTCTCAAAATAAATAGATTTTTTAAAAAAGCTGATAAAATGTAAAATTCATTTCTACAGTTGCACTAGCTGCATTTCAGCTACTTAGTTATGTGGCTAGGGACTACTGTATTGGACATGATGATATCATCATAGGATGACATTAGAAATATGAACGCTTCCATCATCCTTCTATTGAATAGCACCGAGAAAGCAATAACACACATTAGTAGCTGCCCTGTGGTTGAAGACGGTTGATTTTGCTTGTAAGAATAAACTTGTAAGGATTGAGGTATGGGAATCATTTTTGTACTGAGACTGTAGCTGGTTTGTATAATAATTGATTTGCTTTGTTTATCAATTCAACCATTATATGCTGAGAGCTCACTCTTCCTGACTGTGCTTGACCAGAACATATACATCCATGTCTTTCAGGAAACTTCGAGTCTAATGAGAGAGACACATTTTAATCATGTTATGACCCAAACAAATGTAAAATTACAATTAAAGTGTAAAAAGGAGAAATAAATGGTTTCATGAGAGGATAGCTGTTAGTACTAAATAATCAAGAAATTCTTCCCTGGGAATATGAGAGGAGATCTGAAGGTAAGGTAGCATTTCACTAGATACGGCAGAACAGTAGAGTAGCAGGACAGGAGAGGTCAGGGGAGACTTTTTAAGCAGAGAAAACAATATATATAAAGTCTTTATAGAAGAAGAGAGGGAAAGGTAATTCAAAAAGCTGAAAGGGGGCCTATGCCTGCTTACTATTTTGGCTTTAAATTTAATCTTATAAATGTTGGTCTCCACAGTACAAATAGTTTAAATTGGGAATCCCATTCAGTTTAGTAAGAACTATTTGATTTTAAGTCAATATTAGGATACCAGGTGTTAGAACTTTGTATATCCCCGGTAGCTGATAAGTAAAACAGTCATTGTTGACTCATAATTATATGAATAAATAAGCACTTCTTAGCAATATTGTTGATCCATAAATTATTTCAGGAAATGGACACTTCTTAGCAATTAATCACTTTTGTCATGAAGGCTCTTTCTCATCGTGTTCACCTCTTAACCATCTTGCCCCAAATCAGTCTCCCTACAAAAGATAATCTGGTTTCAAGTCCTGTTAAATTAATACCATCATCAATGAAGAAATAGCCCACGTGGAACACACTCTGAAGTGGAAAAACACATTTATACTAATAATACAAAAGCTGTACTGTGAAATTAGGGTATAATACTAGAATCATTGAGGTTAACCTCGTATTCTCTGTAGTGGAAAGTCACGAAGATGTAGTGTACTACAAACCCATCGACACAGCGTTTCCATGGTTGCTCAGGCACATAAAATGAAGCTCTTGGTAAAGAGTAAAGGTGACATTGGGACTTGTTCAAAGCAAAAGCAAAATTGTGTTGCACCGGTTGCTCACAAAACAGCCTTTTAAAGTGATTTTCAGATGCTCCGTCATTGGGATTCAATTAACACGACACTGTGCAATCCTCTCTGTGATGTGCAGTGCATCTTTTCTTGAGGTAGAAAAACACCTCATGACGTATTTTAAGACTGCGTTGAGATTCAAGTAATACAACAGACTTCATTTTCTATTTTAGAAATGCTGAATATCAGAACTGTAATGTATTCAAGGAATCTGTCTTAGAAGGGATCTCAGCTTTATCAATGCTCCTTCCGACTTCTGGATTCCTCCTTAAACAGTTTCATGAAGTAGTTGTGTTCTGCTTGAAAACTCTATTCCCACCATCAACGGCATCACTGTTTGCACCATTAGTAAATGAATTAACAAGTGAGTAGACTACATATGTGTAGTCTGTAACTCTAGTACATAGGGAATGAGCAAAATGTGTATTTTGCTTTGAACATACATACAGTATTTTACATAAATGCATAAATATTACATCACATTTTAGTGTGTTCTCTCATTTTTTTTTCAGTTTTTCCTAGAATTCCCCTTTCCTCCCTCTGTCCCTTTATTTGCTATGCTCTACCAGGGAAATCATGCCAACAACTTAGTATATATCATCCCAATTTATTGTATGCATGTATGTTTGTGTATATTTGTGTTTATTTTTGTATATATTTGTGCATGCATGCATTGGTTATTGTTTTATGTAAATAACATTGTATTACACACAATTTTTAGTGTTCTTTTTCATAACTTCCTTTTGTTGACTGAAGTATGGGATAACAAGGAAAACTTCTAATCCCTTTGTTGCTGTTACATAACAGTATTTACTGACCCTGAAAATGTAGGGAATTTGTTTCATTTATACCAATATGGTAGATTATTCTTATAAACATTCTTGTGGTAGATATTCTCATAGACTCCTTTTGGTACAGCACATCAAAAATACTTGATAAGACTTTGTAAAAGGTATCTTTTTCACACATAATTAAGCTGACAAAAAATAAAGTAGGTGACTCAGACGTCAGAAATTACTTGTTTCTGGGTGATCTCAAGCCTGATGTTAAAAAATTAATGTTTATTTATTTTTGAAGCAGAGAAAGAAACAGAGTGGAGGGGCAGAATGGGAGTGGGGATAGGGACACAGAATCCAAAGCAGGCTTCAGGCTCTGAGCCAGCAGCACAGAGTCCAATGCGGGGCTTGAACTCACAAGCTGTGAGCTCTTGACCTGAGCCGAAGTCGGACACCCAACTGACTGAGCTACCCAGGCACCACTCAAACCTGAATTTTAATGAATTAGATTCATAGAAGGCATAAACTCAACACCTTGTGCCTGAAGAAGAGAAAGCCTGTATCACAGACTCCAGCAGAAAGCCAGGTCCCCGAGAAGGTGATGTGCTCGAGTAAACTAGAGAAAATCTTGTCCCTCAGCAGTAGATGGTGGAGACGGAGGTCTATTATGGCAATATCTTCTCTGATAATTCCTAAATAAAAGTCAAGAATCATGTAAATTTTAGGAAATGCTTATTAATTCTGTAAACTCAAGGAAAAGAAAAGTAGTTTTCAGTATTTATTGAAAATCATGAACACTTGACAGAAACAAATATAAATTGTTTCTTAGAAAATGCACCAATAACAAAACTCTTAAAAACTTTTTTACAACTAGAGTTCCAAGAAATATTAAATCACAAATAAATAGGTAAACAAATGACAAGGGAACACTCTGAAAGTTAGCCAAAACAATGAATCAGTCCCAGAGAAAGGGTAGCTAGTTGAATTTTCAATACAAAATATAAAATGTGTTTAACCTTTTTAAAGATGTGAAAGTGGTACATAGGAAAGTAAATGTTACATTATGAAAACCAGAAATGTTAGATCAAAAAATAAATAAATGATTTCTTTTATTTGTTTTTAATATAGTTTAAAACTATAATAACTAAAACAAAACTGAAGGGATATATTAAACATAAGATTAACCACAGTTGGAGGAAGAATTTATAAACCAGAAGATAGATCTGAATTAGCCAGAGTAGATTTTAAAGTCAAGAAGATAAATATGGGAGGAGATTGAGACCTAGAGGACAGCATAACAAGTTCTAAGAGAGATCAGTTGGAGGTTTAGAAGGAAGTCACTCCGGGAACTTTTAAAGAATACATTTCAAGAAGAAGGGAATCATCTATAGGGAACAGCGAGATGCATGAAGGAATGAAAAATAAAAGCAAAAAGAAAAGGGGGGTAGGGGAGACGTCTGATTAATATAAACAAACATTGACAGAAAACAATAATACTGTCAATTTCATGGATTTAAGTATTCAAGATTGCACTAATTTTTTGGAAGCTAGATCTGACTGATAACGAAAGTGTATTAAAACTTGTGATTTAGGGGTGCCTGGGTGGCTCAGTCGGTTAAGCATCCGACTTCCGCA
Source organism: Prionailurus viverrinus (assembly GCF_022837055.1). Classification (NCBI taxonomy): domain Eukaryota; kingdom Metazoa; phylum Chordata; class Mammalia; order Carnivora; family Felidae; genus Prionailurus; species Prionailurus viverrinus. The sequence goes on from NC_062562.1 coordinate 41,559,022, forward strand.
CAGGTCATAATCTCGCAGTCTGTGAGTTCGAGCCCCGCGTCTGGCTCTGTGCTGACAGCTCAGAGCCTGGAGCCTGCTTCGGAATCAGGGTCTCCCTCTGTCTCTGCCCCTCCCATGCTCGTGTTCTGTCTCTCTTTATCTCTCAATAATAAATAAACGTTAATAAATTAAAAAAAACCAACTTTGATTGAACTAAATATTTACATGAAAATTTTGTTACTGCTAATATTAAAGAAAAATACTTAAAATTTAACAAACTAGATATCTGTCTTAATAGAAAAAAATGAATAAAGGAACAATTGCAGCATAATCATAAAGATCAGAAGTTAATGAATAAAAGAAAGCTATATAGAGAAGAAATGCAAAGCCAAAAGTTGTCCTTCGAGGGGCACCTGGGTGGCTCAGTCAGTTGAGCTTCCGACTCTTGATTTCAGCTCAGGTCATGTTCTCACAGTTCCTGAGGTTGAGTCCTTCATTGGGCTCTACACTGACAGCGTGAAGCCTGCTTGGGATTCTCTGTCTCCCTCTCTCTCTCTCTCTGACCCTTTCCGTGTGCATCTGCTCACTTGCTCTCTCTGTTTCTCTGTCAAAATAAATAAATATACAAAAGAAAGAAAGAAAGAAAGAAAGAAAGAAAGAAAGAAAGAAAGAAAAGTTGTCCTTTGAAATGTTTAATACAGTTGACAAACTTGAGATGTGTCAAGAAAGAAAGGAATCAGAAATGTATACAAACATCAATAATAAAAATGATAGGGGCACCTGGGTGGCTCAATCGGTTAAGCCTCCAACTATGACTCAGGTCCTGATCACGGTTTGTACGTTCGAGCCCCACATCAGGCTACTGTGCTGATGGCTCAGAGCCCGGAGCCTGCTTCAGATTCTGTGTCTCCCTCTCACTATCTGCCCCTCCCCCACTCCCATTCTGTCGGTCTCTCTCAAAAATAAATGAACATTAAATTTTTTAATGTTAATAATAAAATGATAAAAATAAGAAACTATGATGTCTTCATGTTGGAAAACAAATTCTTGATGGACCTGCCTCATTTCTGCATGACTTGCAAGCAGAGGAACACAGTTGGTTACAGATCATTCTTGTGTTTTGTTTTTTTTTCAACGTTTATTTATTTTTGGGACAGAGAGAGACAGAGCATGAACGGGGGAGGGGCAGAGAGAGAGGGAGACACAGAATCGGAAACAGGCTCCAGGCTCTGAGCCATCAGCCCAGAGCCTGACGCGGGGCTCGAACTCACGGACCGGGAGATCGTGACCTGGCTGAAGTCAGAGGCTCAACCGACTGCGCCACCCAGGCGCCCCAATTCTTGTGTTTTTTTAATGTTTATTATTTTACTTTATTATTTTTTTTTCTCGAGACAGAGACAGAGCATGAGCAAGGAGGGGCAGAGAGAGAGGGAGACAGAATCCGAATTAGGCTCCAGGCTTTGAGCAGTCAGCACAGAGCCCGACACAGGGCTTGAACTCGTCCACTGGGAGATCACGACCTGAGCCAAAGTCTGGCGCTCAACTGACTGAGCCCCCCAGGCGCCCCACAGATTATCCTTATATTTTAAGAAAAGTTTTCTTTTCCAGAAAACCTGAGCAGATGGTACAGAAACTCCCTTTATGTTCCCCCTCTCTCCACACAATTTTCTCTTTTTTAAGACATTTTGTATTAGGGCAGTACATGTTTTCAATGAAGGAAACAATATTAACACATTATTATCAAATGAAGTGCATGGTTTACATGAAGGTTAACTCTTCGTGTTGTAAAGTTCTAGCCTGAAGTAGATTCCACATATATAACATTTGATTAATTGAAAATCTTCTTCCCCTCCCCCATGGTTGTCAATTTGACAATAAATTTCATATTAAAATAAATAAATAAATAATTTTAAAAAGAGAAAATCATAGATCCACTTCTCTTGAATGATATCCTGACAAACTTTACATCTCTTGAAATTTGTGGACCTTTTCATTAAAAACAACAATGTCATTAACAAAGCCTGAGAAAGTAACTATGATGTTTGGAATTTTTTTTAAATTACTAAGAAAGCTGAATACCTCTAATGACAGAATAGAAAAGGAACAAATCTGCCAAAATATTGTAGATGCTGCTTGCCTCAGCATTACTGAATAATAGTACTTTTATGTTGAATAGTACTTGTTGCCTATTTTTTTTTCTGTCAGTTTCCCATTTTCACAAGAAACAAATTGTTTCTTTCCCTTTGGAAGATAAAATCTACTTGTCCAAAATGGATCTCAGGGTGTGTGTGATGGGGGTCTGGGTAGGAGAGGGAGGGGACAGACAATGAGAATCTCACTAGACATGAGGATATGCCAGTTAGGGTGAGGAAGGATTCCTTAAAAAGTAGCTTGATATATTATTGTTATATGCATCTTTTAACAATTGAAATTATGTCAATGGATAATAGGATACAATTTTCTCTCATATCATATTTCACATTTCATCTTTTGCCATTTACATGCTTGAAGGTCACAGACATGGTAAAGAATATTAAATGGAAATTAAAACTATTTTTCTGCAGATCATTTAAGCTAATGAAAATGCTGCTTGGATTAGTTTTGGAAGCACTGATCGATTGAAATTTAAAGCACTTTATTACTTTGTGATTTACAGTGCATTCTTTCTACAACCATTATTGCTCATGGTTATTTACTTTGCCAGTGATAATGTTCTTGGATGAAAGGTGTTTGATTATAATCTGAATTCCTCTTCTTTCATATTTATATACTAATCAGAAGTCTTTATTAATATCAGGGTTTAGGGGAAACACTTTTTCTCATTATTTTTAAACTTTCACGTAGAAGTTTTTAGGTAAATGCATTTAAATAATTATACCCCTGATGAAAACGTTATAAATATTTTTGTAATACTTTCAATTTATTTTTATTTACATGTGAATTATTTTCAACATACTACCCCAAAAATTGGGCCCAAGTTTTTAAAATAGCAGTTTTGGTTTGTTGTTGTTGTTGTTGTTGTTGTTGTTTCTTTCTGAATTGGCATCATAGTTTTACACATCAGGTTCAAACTCTTTACAACTGTCTTTGAATGATGAATTAATTCTCACCTTCATCCATGTTCAAGCTCTAGGTGCATGTTTCCCAATGCTTTTTAGAAGTAACTCAAGCCTTTATCATAATATACCCTGGTCTTTTTTAAAGATTGCCCTTTAATTTTGTGAACGAGTGTCTTTCAGTGTAGTCTCCTCCCAGTTAGAATACAGATCATCATGTAAAATATCACCCCCCCCTTGTCATTGAAATCTTGAATTATAGCAATTGCTTTGCGGCTGCCACCATTTCCTGACTGCTTCTACCAACATCGCCGTGACCCTTGAGAACAGAACATTGAGTTTACCACTGAGTTTCCAACATGTTCTTCAGTCCCAAAGGGTTGTTCCTGTCATGGAAGTCATTTAATTGTATGATTCTATCATTGCATTACTAATTGGTTGCTAACTGATTGTTTTTACATCCTTTTGCCAACCTTCTGTCTCAAAGCTAAGAGTTTTGTTTACTCTGGATTTGGGTTAAATTCAGTTGCCATGTACAGACAGTATCTCGTTTCTCAGAATTCAAATCCTAAGAAAATCCTGAAAATAGATAATGGTATTTGGTTTAATTCCAGGACCTCTGAATATTCAATGAATGATATTCTTTAGAAGACAGATTTTTTTTTTGCTAACTGCATGAAATTTTATGATTTTTTTTTATTCAGTCATAAAAGTCTTGGTTTAGGTTTGTAAAAAAAAAACTACAGCAGTGAGTCTAAATTTTCTACACAGCACATCAGTAAACCTGGTATACTGCTTCTTTTAAACTGCATGGACGTAAGAGTACTTAAATTCTTATTTCTGGTCAGCAGGGCACAAAAAATGTTGTGCTTCAGTCATGTCCTGAAGATCAAATATTAAATAAAACACCTTTTGAAAAGGCAGCTTGCAACAAAATATAAAGTGCAACAAATCTTTCACTCATGTAAAAAAAAAAAAAAAAAAAACAACAATGCAGTTACCTGTTGAGCAAACGTCTGGGCAAAACAGAGGTTTGTTCTATCAGAGGAAATTGGCCTAATGCCTGAGCTAGCAGACCAAGTCACCAAGGAACTGAATACTGCCTTTGGCTGGCATATCAAGCATTGAATAAAAAAAGAAATACCTTAATCAACCTTAGCTGAAAAAAAAAATCACCTTCTCTAGACGCAAAAAAAAAAAAAAAAAAAAAATTCATCTATTAACTCTGCCCTCCGTGAACAGTGTGAGGGTATTTCCTGTGAGAAAACTGTACTTCCATGGCAGAGGCCATGTGCTGGAATATGGGTGTTGGAAGAGAGTTGATTTGTACACCAAGAGTTCAAATGCGTCCTTAACTTCAGGGCCTCCTACCATGTTGTTTCTGGTGCCTCTCCTCACAGCTTTTCATTGTGCACATTCCTGGGATCAGATACATCTCACAGGAGTCATCTTGGGTGTCTCCACAACATGGTCACTGAGCTCCTAGCATTGTTTCTAGATTCTCAAACCTTTTCGTATGTTATCTGCAAGTAGAAAGCATGGGTAATTAGAGCCAGTGTGAATGCTAAGCCGTGAAGTCTGAATCAAACACATTGCCTGAATCATGTGTGCTTGAAATTCATGTTTGAAAACCCAAAGTGAATATCAAAGCGACACTCCATTTTTGTTAGGGCAGTCATCCAGGTCATGAATGTGGGAATGAGGACTGGTCACACATCGGTGCTTTAAGTCAGCAATAATCAAATTCTAGATTCCTAGTATTCTGATGTTATGTGATTAATTTGTCCATAATTAATCTTTTTGTTTCTTCAGCTCTCTTGTAGCATGATTTCATTCATTTGAAGTTTTACCACTGAGAAATGTATTCAGTGCTTGGAGCTAATTGGAAAGTGTAATGGAAAGTGCCAAGGAAGTTATAACCAAGTTTGTAAATCTCTCTTGCGTTAGGGTAGGAATGCTGGAGTTATTAGACTTGAGTTCTTAGCCACATACAAGGTAGATCAAGGTCCTTGGGTATCAGTTCCTGCTTCTAATTTAACCACTCTATATTTTCATGAAGACTCTTTACCTTGTATGTCCCTTCTGGTACCATTTCTTAGTTTATTTTTATGTTCTATATATTAGTTTCCTATGGCTTCTCTCTCAAATTACCATTGTCTTGAGGGCTTAAAAGAACACACGTTTATTCTCTGACAGTACAGGAGATAAGAAATCCAAGATCACTTTCACTAGGTATGATGGTTATATGTGTTGTCTTGACTGGGCCATGAGGAGCCCAGATATTTGGCCAACCATCATTCTAGGTGTTTCTGTGAGGGTGTTTTTGGATGAAATTAACATTTATCAGAAGATTTAGTAAATCAGATGGCTCTTCATAATGTGATTGGGCCTTGTCTGAACATTTGAAGACCGGAAAAGAACAGAATGTACTGTCCCTTCCTGAGTAAGATGGTATTTTTTTCTGCCTGATGGCCTTTCAAATGGGACATGGGGTGGGGGGGTGGGGAGCACCTGGTTGGCTCAGTCTGTTAAGCATCCAACTCTTGATTTTTGCTTAGGTCACAATCTCACAGTTTGTGGGTTCAAGCCCTGCATCTGGCTCTGCACTGACAGCACAGAGCCTGCTTGGTATTCTCTCTCTCTTTCTCTCTGCCCCTTCCTGGCTCATGCTCTCTCTCTCTGAAATAATAAAACTTAAAAAAATAAATAAATAAACTGGGGCGCTAGCTTTTTTCCTACCTTCGGACTTAAACTGACACATCAGCTCTTCTTGGATCTTGAGCTTGTTGGCCTTTGGACTGAAACTACAGCATTGTCTCTCCTGGTTCTTAGACCTTTGGACTCGAACTGGAACTTAACCACCAGCTCCTGAGTCCCCAGTTTGCTAACTCACCCTCCCAATCTTGGGACTTCCATAACTGCATAAGCTAATTTCTTATAATAAGTCATGTATATGATACAATATATGAAATAATGTATATGAAATATATAATCTGTCATATATGAAAGAAACACACATAGAGTTGACCCATGAACAACACAGGGAGGGGCTAGGGGTGCCACCCTCATGCAGTTGAAGATCTATGTATAACTTTTGACTCTCCAAAAACTTAACTACTAATAGCCTGCTTTTGACCCAAAGCCTTATCGATAACATAAAAGGTCAATTAACACATTTTATGTGTTACATGTATTAGAGACTGTATTCTTACAATAAAGTAAGCTAGAGGAAAGAAAATTTTATTAAAGTTATAAGGAAGAGAAAATACATTTATAGTCCTATACTGCATTTGACAAAAATCTGCATGTAAATGAACCCACACAGTTCAAACCTGTGTTGTTCAAAGGAGAGGATGGATGGATGGACAGATAGATAATAGACAGATAGATATATGGATAGATAGATGATAGTATTTGGATGGATGGATAGATAGATAGATAGATAGACAGACAGATAGATAATAGATAGGTGATAGTATGTAGATGGATAGATGGATAGATAGCTGTAGCTCTGTTGCTTTATCTCTGTCACTACCTATATCTATACATCCTGCATATGTTTATCTGGAGAACACTGAGCAGTATACTGCATTTAGGGAAGAATCCATTTCCTTCCTTTTCCAGCTTCTAAAGCTCCTTGCCTGCAATCATTGGCTCATAGTTCCTTCCTCCATTTCCCTCTGCTTCAAGAAGAAGCTGTGTAGCATCTCGCTTCCATTGTAACGTCGCCTTCTTGAGTCAAAAACACCTTCTGCCTCCCTCCTATAAATTTAGGGCCACTGGTTAATCCAAGATTATCTCCCCATCTCAAAACCTTTAATTAATCACATGGACAAAGTCTCTTTGTCTTCTAAGGTGACATTCACCGGCTTCATGGATTAGGACCTGGATATCTGTGGGAGCCATTATTCAACATAACACATTCTACTGTGCTATTTTTTTTAAAAGATTATACTGATTACAGGTGGTAGAAATCCAGTTAGAGTTTGCTTAATCAAAAAAAGGAGATTGATTATAAGGGGATGGGAAGATACAAGTAGCTAAAGCCCTGGGAGAGAGCAGGGAATAACTAACTTCAAAGAAGTGAACAGTATTACAGCCCTTCAACTTTCCTCCGTGTTCCTTCGTACACATCTGTATATTTAATAACTTCTCTCTCGGGGCGCCTGGGTGGCGCAGTCGGTTAAGCGTCCGACTTCAGCCAGGTCACGATCTCGCGGTCCGTGAGTTCGAGCCCCGCGTCGGGCTCTGGGCTGATGGCTCAGAGCCTGGAGCCTGTTTCCGATTCTGTGTCTCCCTCTCTCTCTGCTCCTCCCCCGTTCATGCTCTGTCTCTTTCTGTCCCCCCCAAAAAAATAAATAAATTAAAAAAAAAAATAACTTCTCTCTCTCTCTCTCTCTCTCTCTCTCTCTCTGTCTCTGTCTCTGTCTCTCTCTCTGTCTTTCTGTCTCTGTATAGATTTTCTCTGTTCTTCTGACCGTCACATTACCAATTTTCCTGAGATTGGCTGCATGGTTGGAGACGTGGCTGCTGACAAGCTGACATACTGTCCCTGATCCCAAATTCAAAAATGTAGAAAAGACATTATTAGTTAGCTCACTCTATGTAGTAAGTCTTGGGGCAGTGAACTCAAGCATCAGAATAAGGTCCCTTTTAACAAGATTGGTTCCTCTTCAGCCATTTGAATATGCAAGGGGGACAGAAATGTCAGTGACTGGAAAGTGGCAAGGTTATCACTGAAAAGACAATTAGGCAGGTGTCCTCCAAAATTTATTCTTGAAAAAAAAAAAAGCTTTTTAGGGGCTGGGATAGGGATAACACTTTGCAATGGTAAGATTTCATATGAAATTATTCTGTCATGATCTATTAAATTGGTAAGCATTATTTTTCATAGATGACATTAAAATTCAGAAATGTTACATAACCTGTAAAAATTGGCTAACACTGGTCTCCTAGTTTTAGGATTATTATTCCTTTCTTCAAGTAACTGAATTAGAGTTGAAACAGTAAACTAAGAGTTAGGCAGCCTGGGCCGATATTTTGTCTTTGCTATTTACTAGCAGTTATCCTAAAAGTTATTTAAATCCCCCCAACTTTAGTTTCCTCTTCTCTAAAATAGGTATAAAAATAGCTTGCCCCTACAGCCATGTTCTGAAGTTTAGGTGATATAACTTAAGTAAGTCTCTATATAGTTGGTATTAAAAATAAATAAATAAATGGCAGATCATCTTCCTCTGATTATTTGTTACAGTGTAGAATTGTCCTATTTTGCAAAGCATTATAGTAGAGTTCCTAACTTAGGCTAGTATTCACTAAGAAGTTAAAGCAGATTAAAAGTTGCTGTTTGAGTGTCAATGTCTGTGATATATGTATTTTGGTACTGCTAATTATTGTCAGAAGGGGGCATTTTCCAGGAACACGTTTCCTGGGTATTGAGGTGGGCTGGAATATGCCAGAGGGCTCAAGTTCTGGATGGAAATCCAGAGCAGCTGTTTGATAGGATTGATGCATACTTATACTGTCTTTCAAGTGTAATCTCTTCATTGAATTTTTTCCTGCCAGGAGGGAAAGGTAACCCCTCCGTGTAATAGAGCCATTGGTGGCAATGATCTGAAAGCAAACTGGTAGAGAGGGAATAAGAAGATGAGAGCTGGTGTCTTAGGCATTATTATAAGAAGATGATGTGGATAATGTTCTATTAACGGTTCCAAAATGCATGATTCTTTATTTAATGGAAATTTTAAAATGGCATGGGATGTTTCTCTACAAAATAGATGAACGTTAGACACATTGCTTTGTGTTAATATTTCCCTCTGCTCTCTTTGAGGCATGTGCTCATTGGATAGATCAACTCAGAAGTTAAAGAGTAACCTTGGAAGTCGGACTAGTTAATATGTGTTAGGTTGGATAAGCTTGTGGGAAATATTTTGTAAAATGGTAAAGATTAAAATTAATGGAAGCATGAAAGTTTATCCTCTAAGGTTTGCACAGTAGCACAACTAGTAGCTTTTAAAATACTTTTTAAATTTGTTACCTGTTTCCTTTGGATTGTCGCTCATACATATGAATAACACACTTTTCTCTCTCTCTCTCTCTCTCTCTCTCTCTCTCTCTCAAGGGCAACCATAATTGTTGCTTAATTACATATGCAGGCTATGTTTTCTTGTCTGGTGGATTTCAGCCAATTCAGATCATATGCATTCTATAGAGAAAGTAAATAAGAAGTCTTGAAGTAAAGTCTTAAAGATTTTATTAGTTAAATCATTAAATAAAGGCAAAGAGAATAAATCAAGTCAAAATTATGTAAAAAATATAACTAGTAATTGTATAAGCTTTTAAAAGTTGGAACTTAAAATAAGAAAGGTACTAAATAGATTCATAAACTCAGTGAAAAAAACTACATTAGGGGCGCCTGGGTGGCGCAGTCGGTTAAGCGTCCGACTTCAGCCAGGTCACGATCTCACCGTCCGTGAGTTCGAGCCCCGCGTCGGGCTCTGGGCTGATGGCTCGGAGCCTGGAGCCTGTTTCCGATTCTGTGTCTCCCTCTCTCTCTGCCCCTCCCCCGTTCATGCTCTGTCTCTCTCTGTCCCAAAAGTAAATAAACGTTGAAAAAAAAAAATTTTAAAAAAATAAAAAAAAAATAAAAAAAAAAAACTACATTAATTAGATTTTTAAAACATCTGGTGGAAAATATAAAATAAATTAACGTTGAAAATCTTATTATTTGAGATCATAAAGATAAAATATTTAAAGTTGCTATTTTTACTGTTTATTTGATTAGTGTGTTTCTCATAGCCAATAAATCTTTGGAAAATGACAAAATTAAAAATGTGTTAATGCATTGAGGTAGCCAGCCATTTTATATTCTGCGGATTGAAAGAGCGTATATGCTGACACATTATGTCAGCTCTTAAGAACTGCTACAAGAACTTTTAGTTGTAGACAAGGAGGAGTAAATGTACCTTTCCTTCCTGCTGATTACAGCTGAAAATCCTGGGCACAAAACATGAGGCAACGCTGGGAAGGTTTGCCCATAAACATTCAGGAAGGTAGAGAGACGAAGGCAGACTAGTCTCGAGGGACTTGAGGAATGACCGAGTGGCTTGTTCTTTGGGAGTTTTGTTGTTCCCTTTATCATCACAGCTTGGGAACCAGCGGAGCCCACAACCCAGAAACACCAGCAGATGCAGACAAAAAAGTCCCATGCCAAAGGAAGAGGGAAAAGTCAGCCTAAAGGGCAGATGCCTTTCAACTAAACTTACCCTAATTTAGGGAAGAAGGCAGTGTCCCTCCTTCTCCACTCACTGGGTGCTGTGGGGACTACCGGGCAGAGCTGTCAGCTGTTGGCAGTCATTACCCTTCTGTTCCATGTTCAGGAAAACTTGTTCACAGTACCCATCTCCTAGTCTTAAGTAGACTCCTAGTTAGCCCATCCAATGAGATTTTGCTTTCAATAACTATGTTTTTCATTTCTCTAATAGTTTTTTTCTTAAAAGAATGGTACCTGTCTTTCTTTTTTTTAAATTTTGTTTTTAATTTATTTATTTTGAGAGAGACAGAGCCAGTGTGAGTTGGGGAGAGGTAGAGAGAGATAGAGAGAGAATCCCAAGCAGGCTCCACACTCAGTTCAGAGCCCAACGTGAGGCTCAAACCCATGAAACCATGAGATCATGACCTAAGCGGACACCAAGAGTTGGATGCTTAACTGACTGAGACACCCCAGAACTGTACCTTTCTTAAAATATCCTGCCTTCATTGTAAAACATACATTTCTTCTTTTATCTCTTCGAAATAGCCAGGTAAATGGATTTAAGATATTTTGTGTTTTTGTCTGTGAGCTTATGTTCAACAAGAGTTCATTTTGTGTTTGTGTTACACATGTATGGGGTATGGAAGCATACCTATGGCACTCTTCAAGGTTCCAGACCACTATTTATTTTAGTTTCTGTTCCAGGCAGATGTCCTGGATCTAATCCAGGATTTAACTGATTCAAGGTTGTTGGGTCCAGTGGAAACCTTGAGACCCTTCCTCCCTGGCTGGCTCTGAAGTCCAATATTTGTCTTCTCGGCATGGTGAGTTGCTGATAGTACATCTTTGCTTTTGAACCATTGTTTCTCTCTCTCTCTCTCTCTCTCTCTCTCTCTCTCTCTCTCTGTCATTCTTCCTTTCTCTCTCTTGCTTTCTTTTGATGAGTGTTTTCATGGTATGTATTTTCATCTCTCAGCCTTTCTGTATGCTTATATTTAAGGTTTATGCCATGTAAAAGCATATGGTTGGAATGTTTTCTTCAAATTAAATATGAAAATTTTTATTTTAAATTTGTTACACAATATTTTATTCAAACTCATAATATATAACATAATTAGGTTATAAAGCAAAAATGAACACCTCGAAATCCACCCTACAACTGAAGAACTGGAATGTTATCTAATATATTTGAAATTACTGTTATGTCCTGTCCTGATCCCATCTCTTTGCCTCCCCCCATTCTTTTATTTCTGAATAATGACACATATAGACTGTACAGTTGAGCTCCTGGCACTGGGAGTCACTTGTTTTTAAAAGAAGTCAGGGAAATGTCAATTCTCAGTTAAAACAGAGTATCAATTGGCCTAATAATTCAGATTTCCACATGAAGGCTGTCTACCTATCAAAAATGACTTGAAATCTTTTTGCACGTCTCCTTACATTGTTAAGATACCATCCAATTAGCAATGAGAGAGAATAAATAGTCAAATGTTTCCAGATTGCTGCATGGAAAGCAGTTATTTACAAGTTCTTTAAGCAGTTCATGGTAATAAGGTGAACGTAGCCCATTTAAGAAGACCTATATTTCAGCTGGATTAAGACACCAGTGATATTCTCTCAGACTTTGTGTTTTCTTTTTTTTTTTTTTTTTTCCTTACCCTAGCAGTTGCTGTGGCAACCGGCCACAGGCAGGTGTAACCCTAGGGCAACACTCCTAGCTGTGCCTAGAATCTCTTTTGCTTTCCACCCTAGCAGTTTTCTGTCACTTCTTACTGGGCTGTCTGTGGGAAACCACTCAGCCATTCGGAAGCCTTCAAAATCAGGCAGTATGATGTAGTCAGCACTTCCTGGGTCTGCCCTTGATGAGTGGGGTGAGAGCCTTGGATAAATACTCTCTTCCTTTGCCCTTCAGGTAGAGCCCTCTGAGCTGCGCTTTACAGGGCTCCTCCAGGTGTCCCCAGGGGGGAATGAGCCCCAGTTACCCACAACAGCTCAAGTCCGCCAGCCGACTTTGGTTCACAGTGGCCCAGTTTGTCCTTCTCTTGCCCCCCATTCCTGTTCCTTGGGGTCACTTCCCCAAACAAGCCCTCCTTCCCCGAGCCAGTAATCTCTGGTTCTGCTTTCATGGAGGTGGCATAGGAACATAGGCTAAGACGGAGCTCATATGAATAATTTTCGCCTTCTTCTAAATACTTCAAACATGAGCACTTTGCTTTGACAAATGTAGCAGATAATTTATGGTTAGTAACTACAAGGGATGGCTTGGGTCTTTGTAATGAAGTAAGTTGCTGTGGCAGTTGTCTGAATAGCAGTTAACCTGCCTCCTAGGTGTGTGCTCGTATGCACACGTGCATGTGTGTTAACATTATCTTTATGCAAAGTAGCAATACTGATACTAAATTTGTGTAAAAGAACATTTTCCTCATTGAATTAATAGCCACTGAAAACTTACTTTCTGCTGTGCACTGTGTTAAGCACAGAGTTAAAGATATAAGAGACATTACCATTGGCCTCAATAATTTTATAGTTTACTGGGAAAGACAGATGAATAAGCCAGGGGTTCTAATGCAGTGTGATAGGTCTCCTTGTTTATGGGGTTGCCGAGGAAATACACACATGGGTATTAGAGAGGGTTTGTGAGACAAAGGTATTTTTTGGTAGAGTTCTGAAAAGCAATGATAACAATAAGAATAGTTACCCTTCTGGTGTGGGCTATGTGTTAGTAGGTACTAATGGTTTACCTGCATTACTTGATTTACTAACAGCCTTGTGTAACAGAATCTAGTAACATTCCCATATGGCAAAGATGGAAAGCAAGAGTTAGAGAAGTTCAAAGTCCTGCCCCAAACATGAGTAAGAATCAGCCCGGTGTAGACAGAGGAATGGAATAATGGATATTTGAAGAAATTATTCAAACCTGTTATTTAGGGAAACTGAGGCCAACTCTTCTTAAATTTAGAACCTGGGAGGTTGGTAGGAGATGGGAGGAGAGGGAAATCCAGGAGCCAAGTCATAAAGGGTCTTGTCTATAATACTGAGTCGCTTGAAAGCTATTCGAAGACAGTGTCTGGAAGATATAAAGCAGAAGTTAGACCTGCTCAGATCTGCGTTTTCGGGGGGAAACTATCACCCTGTAATGAATGATGAAGGTACAAGATACGATTCCATGAGACAAAGCTAATGGGGTGTTTTTGCTACATGCTAACCTGTTTATCTCTCAGCCCCTCACCTGCACTTCCATGTATGCTGGGCACGGAACACCGAATGTTCTACTTCTGCTTTTCCAGCTAGTTCCCTGTTGGGTCTGCCAGTAGAGGACGGGAGACTGAAAGGCTGGTGGAAATTAAAAGGAATTAGTTCCTTCCTGCCTTGTTCTTTCGGTGTTGTCATCTACACAAGCCCTGCACCACGGCAGAAGCCCTGCTTTGAGCCTGTAGCTTCTGCCAATGCTCTCAGAACCAGGCTCATCATGATGGAAAGTGAAATAAGGCAGAGGCAGTGAGGATGCTCTATGTCAGGTTTTTTTTTTTCATGGAAAATTATATAGATCTCTTTTCCTTATAGAATATTAAAAGAAAACAAAACTTGGGGCACCCGAGTACTCAATCAGTTAAGTGTCCAACACATAACTTTGGCTCAGGTCATGACTTCACAGTTAGTGAGTTCGAGCCCCACATCAGGCTCTGTGCTGACAGCCTGGATGGAGCCTGCTTAGGATTCTGTCTCCCTGTCTCTCTACCACTCCCCCTCTTGCTCTCTGTCTCTCTCTTAAGATAAGATAAGATAAGATAAGATAAGATAACAAAAAATTGTAGAAATCCAATAGTCACTTATGCAAAGTGAAGGAAGTTTGTGATGTTTCAGTAATTGGACATATATGTAAAATATTTAATGTTTTTTCACTCACATATGTATTTATTTTTCAAAACTATGTATCATAGCTTGCAAAGTGCCAAAGAATTTATGTTATGTGGATACAGCCATTTATAGCCATTCTTTTGTGCAGCTACTATTTCAGTGCAGGGAGAGAAAGAGAAACTAAAACCAGGGAGTAGTTCTATAAATAAATAAGATACTCTGGTATAAGGAGAAATGTTACAAAGGTGATGAACATGAGCAACAGGGTAAAATGTGTATTGGTTAGCGATGTGTTTTGCTATAGGTTGCCATAAAAAAATAATTAAGCACATGTTTATAGATTACAAGAAGCTGGGAAGTAATTGATCTCAGGGATGGTCTGTCAGCAGCTTAAATGCAGCTTAGGAGTGCCATTTAAGATTGAGGCTGTTGCTAACTTTCAGCTTTACCATTTTTTTGTGTGTTGACCACTGGTTCTCATATCTGTCTACTTATGACTACAAGATGGTTCTCATACCTAAAAACAAGATATGTTCATGCCAGGGAGTGAAGCAGAAAGGAAAAGGCAGGGACAAATCTAGGTGAGAGTCTTAGCTCTTAGGAATAGAACCAGCAGCACTAGTAGAAAGAACCAACTGTGAGTTTGCTTGTGAATTTGTGTGAGTGTATGTGCCTTTTGTTAAAAAATGAATGTGTGTATGCTCAGAATTTCCTTTCTCAAATTACTACATAGTTTGCATTATTTTAGTATTTCTATAACAAAGAGCATTAGCTTGATACTTTATTATCCCCCCCAAAAAAACTCTGCAACTGTTGTTGAATCATAGGTGCTAAGGTTATTAATAATGCTCCCAAGATATGATGCTTGCAATACTAGTGATGCCATTCAGCTTTATATATGTGCTGAAGAAGTTGGCAAAATCCCAAGTCTGACAATTCACTTCCATATGGGAGCTAGCCACTGGAGGAGGTATGGATATCCCAGCAAAATGACCTTCTGGTCTTGATTATCTGGATAACCTTGGGTTGTAGATTAATAGTTTTTCAGCGTACTGTCTTTCTGGAAATGGGTATAATTAAACTTGTCACTCAAGGGTACTGTATGATTTAATCACTTAATATTAAGTAAAGCTCTCTGATATCCTTAAGCAAAGGATCCTATGCAGATGCAGAATATCATTATGAAGACACAATTTTAGCATCTTGCTGAGATTTGAGAAATTACACTATGCAGTCTTTTTCTAATACCCACAGAAAGCTGCCCTGTAAATTTTATTATTTATAAAGCATTTCAGCATATATTTAAACACATTTTAAAGGCATACAATTAGGGTAGAAATTGAGACATTAACAAAAATGTCTTTGAACATTTGTTTTTGACAGTGGATAACATTAAAACTTTTTAGACTTGTCATTTATTCTGTTTATACATAGCCTCACATGTACCTTTTATTTAACAGTGATCCATTCACAGTAGCATTTGAAAAATTTAGAAAAGTTCAAATGCCTACTTCTCCTGGAGTAAATTCATTTCCATATACCTCTAAATAGTTTTTATTTGTATTTACCTGTCTATTATGTAAGGATTATAAATACATATTGGTAAAAGTCAAAACACTTTATAGATTTAAATGCAAAGGCAATAGTCTACTTTAATAAAATATTCGAATAGTCTAGCAAATATTTATTTCTTGAAGCACTTGAGAGAAATTTCACCAGGGATAGAAAAACCTTACCAAGATCAAAGATTTGTGGGAAAGGAAAGAAAGCAATGGTGAGGGTAATGATCCCATACCCCTGCCCTAGACCACATTGCTTCCCTGTATGCTAACAGCATTCTTAATGATTTCTGTAGGCTTTGAAAGCTTAATAAGCAAGAGTACACACATATTTTATGCCTATGGTGAATAAGTAGCTTTATGTACACAGATGATTACAAATGTATCATTTCCAACCTCTATTTCAAGAGAAAAATATAACTTTTTCCCTGGCAATTTGAAGAGCTGTGTTGTATAGTGAATTACAATAAAAACTTGAAGTACAAAAACATATCTCTTACTAATGCTTCCATGAACCATGCTGTTTCTCAGTGAGTGTTTGACATTTATATATCTACAGTACATAGATATTCTACAAGGCTAGACACTGGGGAAAAATATACCCAGTAGGTATTGCACATATATTCTCTATTCTGTTTATAAAAAGAAGTGACATAGTAACACTATGTCTTGCAGTAGTAACCAAAAATCACATATTTGCATCAGAACTGTTCAGTATATGACCATTGTTTTTGTATATTAGCTCTGACACTTTGGGTTGATATATTTACATTAGAAATTTGATAAATGGAACAGGACATTAGTTATTATTATTTATTTAAATTTTGCTCAAGAGGCATCTATAATCATCTGATGTTCCGAGTGTTGGAAATTTGGTAAATTATACACCTGTAATCAGAGAACTTGTTGTCTTATGGAAAGAAATGAGAGACACATATCAGAAATTTCAAAAAGGTGAAAAGGAAAAAGAAACTATTATGACCATATTATGATCAATAGTGTTTGACTATTTCTAAGGCAAAAGTGCCTCTAGATAAACAAAAAAAAATGAGGGACAGGAGAGATGATCTAAAGCTTACCAAATGACCAAAGCTATTTTGACTTCAGAAAGTATTTCAGGGGTCCCTGGGTGGCTCAATTGGTTAAGCGCCAACTTCGGCCCAGGTCATGATCTCATGGTTTGTGGGTTCGAGCCCTGCATCTGGCTCTGTGCTGACAGCTCAGAGACTGGAGCCTGCTTCAGATTCTGGCTCCCTCTCTCTCCGCTCCTTCCCTACTTGTGCTCTGTCTCTCTCTGTCTCTCAAAAATAAACATTAAAAAAATTAAAAAAAAAAGAAGTATTTCAGATAAAAGTTATAATCTTGTCAATTGGGGGGGCTATTGCTTATTCTTCACATCAAACCTTGCTTTTTTTTTTTAAACAATTGGTTTGCATTTGGCACACTGGCATAGTTTGTTTCTTCCACACTTTGTTGAATAGCAATTAAAGAAAAATTTAATTGGTTGCCAACAAATTTCACATAAGAATGTAACGTCCAGCTTGTCTTCTCGGGCACTCCTAAGCCTGTATTTGCCTGAGTATCTGTTAGGCTTGAGTATCGGATGACACATGTGGGTATTGAGATGGGTGATGACAACCCAGGACTCCCCATTATCCCTTTGTTCTGATTCAGTCCCTTCATTTACTTTCTACAGCTGAACCTTCGGTCTGTGTTCAGGACCGCTAGTTTATAGAAAACTTCCCGTTTCCAGATGTTGTCTCTGTTTCATTCTACCCATGTTGAAGATTATGTTTCAATCTTCACTCAGCAATTCTGATATTCTAACAATAGCTATCATTTACTGAGCATCATCTGTGTCAGAGGTTGGCAGGTTTTATCTAAAAAGAAAAAGAGAGTAAACAATTTAGGCCTTGTGGGCCATATGGCCTCTGTGACAACTAGTGACTTCTGCAAAAGCAACTATAGATAGCAAATAAATGATGAGTGCAGTCCTGCACCAATAAAAGTTAATCTATGGACACTGAAATTTGAATTTCATATAATTTTTGCCTAATATTTAATATTTAATTATTCTTTGATTTCTTTGCAACTCTTCAAAAATGTAAAAATCCGGGGTGGCTGGGTAGCTCAGTCGGTTGAGCGTCCGACTTCGGCTCAGGTCATGATCTCGCGGTCTGTGGGTTTGAGCCCCGTGTCGGGCTCTATGCTGACAGCTCAGAGCCTGGAGCCTGCTTCGGATTCTGTGTCTCCCTCTCTTTCTGCCCCTCCCCGCTTATGCTCTGTCTCTCTCTGTCTCTGTCAAAAATAAGTTAACATTAAAAAAATTTTTTTAACAAATGTAAAAATCCTTCCTAGCTTTCAGGCCATTCACAATAAGTGGGGCCCAGTTGGCCTGTGGGCCTTAATTTGCCCAGCCCTACTCTGTGCTCTGGTAACTCCAATTTCTACTCCTGACAATTGTGGGACATAATCATTACTATTTCATTTTACAGTTAGAAAGGTATGTTACCTAAAAGTGTGGATCTAGTCAATCTTGAGCCCAAATCATTGAGTTGGGGGGAGGTTGGTAGTGGCAGTGCTAGGTCTTTGATAACTCTGATTCTTATAGTCAGGACACAATGGATACTTTTAAGGATAAACTATGCAATCAATGAAATTGTTAAATATTGGTTAAAAGATAAGTATGGACTAAAAGTTCTTTCCAAACTGTTTGGCTTTCTGTTCTCTTCCATCTTCTACCTTCTAGGTGGTGTTCCAGTATGTCTACTTGTTTCCCAGAAGCACAGAAAGAAAGGGCTCTTTTGCATCAAGCATTTATTTATATTCCCTCTTGGCAACCTGGGCTGTATCAGAATGCTTTGCTAAAGAGCAAGTGCAGGCATGTTGCCGAGTTTGGATTCTCTGGAGGAATGACTTCGTATTACCATTATTTCAGCCCAGTTGTAGTGTGTGTGAGTGTGTATTGTTTACATATGAGAGATTAAATCTTTCCACTTAGTGGTTTTAGTCAACGGACATAACGTCCAAGAATCCTTCAGTAGTTAAATCTTTCAATACAACTCAGAAACCCATCTCCCAAGATGCTCAGAAAGGCATTAAACAAAGACAGGGCTCTTCACTATGGAGAAAGCATTTTGCCCTTTAAAAAGAGCCCATCAGCAATATTGTGACCAACAAAAGGATCATTTCATGTATCCCTTTATCCACATTATTGCAGGGAAAGGATAATGGAAAATGAGCCCAACTGTCTCAACTTACTACTCCACAACCGTAACAAGTAGTTACTGTTTGCCAGAAAACATAGTTCTTTTTGAAGTTGGCTCTTTTATCGTAAGTGAAGCCAGCTGTCCTATTTAATTCTTACAGATAATCTGAGGAAATGAATAGTCCACTTCAGCAGTGCACGTTCATCTGTGTTGTTTTCACAGCTACAGAGGGTAGAGGTTTCCCTTTTCCTTTCCTCTCGAAGCACAGAACACCTCCGCTTCTCATGAACCAGGACAGCCTTTGCTAATTGCAAAATTGTCTGGATTAGTCAGGCTTTGAAAAGAGTCAGTCATTCTGCCACAAATGATTACATTTATCTTTCAAAATCATTCCTAAAGTGCTTCATAAGGAATAATCAGATAGTATCTTAGAGTAGCACTCCATTTGTGGATCACTGCTGACTCAAAGAAGTAAAAGGAAAACTTGCTTTCAATAAGACACTTGAAACTTATTTGCACTAAAGCGTCTAAGATTTATATTGAGTCGGGTTTGAGTGATAGAAGCTGTGATTCCATGTGAACAGAATGAACAATTGGACAGATTTGCAGATCATTTCTTAGAAATGTGTCTGTTTGTTACACATGCTATTTGTCCAGGTTTGTGGAATCAGACTGCTTTTCTCTTTAGCAACACATTGTTAATGTGCTGGAGAAACCCAGTTAAGGCACTGATTGCTTTCAACCTGCTTCTAGTATTTTTACCTCAAAGAGAAACTTATGAATACTGGAAGCAGAAAAGTCACTCACTAGCATCCAAAAGATAGAATATCTTCACTGACACGCATGCACACACCTGCACAACAGCTGGGCAGAAAAGTCACAAGAAATGGTAAATAGTTATACGTGTTCAATGGTGCACAGTTGAATATAAACTCTACTGCAACCAGGTGAGAAAACAATGTGGAGCCGACATTGGAGCCGACAGGGATGGAGTTCCAAAATGAATTGTTAAGACAAATAAAGGTAATAAATACATAACAACACGATGAAGTTGAGTTGTGAATGATGGGATCTTGTTTTTATATGCGTACTATAAAGGTATATAGTATATAGAGTATATATGGTATAATATACTATAGTAATAATGTATTTATTAAGTTATGTAATATACCATTTTATAAATACATTTTATAAATTATGTAAAATATACACAAATTATGTAATTAGATAAGGTATAATCTATATACAAACATTTGTGTATATTTAATTACATAATTATATATTTAAATAAATATATTTGATAATATTACAATTAAAATGAGCATATATTTAATTATCTATCGATACTTGTATTTACATTTTAGTATCTTATGTACATACCGTAGAGGTTTTGCATGGAGTGTATGTCACAGTTGGCTGTTCTGGGCCAATCAAGTGGAGGTGTGTCGGTATGAGTACGTAGGGTCCAAGCTTTGAAGAGACATGGTGGGATGGATATCGTGGGGAGCATTGAAGACGTTTCTTTTTGACTTTATGTTCTTTGATTTTTCACCTCAAATATAGATTTATTTTGTAATAAAAACGAAGGGTTCAAAGATACGAACAACGGTAACTGTGCATGTGCAGATCTTAATAGAGTTCCTAGAGCAAAGAAGTTCCGCCTGAATCTAACCAGCTCTGGAACATCAGCTGGGAAAAATGAGAAGTAGCATTGCCCACTTTCATATAAACCTCAGAGAAGTGCTCTCCACACCTAGCATTTCTAACCCATCTCTTGAGAATGTGTTAAGTACTTATGACATAGTTTTTAACTTCTGTAGACATATTGAGGTCTATTTCCTTTTTCTAGCCATACATCTTAAATGCTCTTAGATATGTTGAGTTTCAAAAATAAAAACTTATATTCCTAATGTGTGGGCAAAATGTTCAGTATATTGGGAAAACGTTCAGCTTTCTTCGAGTTAAATAACATAACTGAAGTGTTTTGTTTTTCTTTGATTTTTATAGAGCTAGATAATTGTCTTTTCAATTTTGGGGCATGTGGGTGTATAAGGATATAAACCCATTCAAACCTGTTAAATTTGAAATTAAATGTTAATGGCTTGAACAATAGTAATGGCATATTCTGACAAGGAAACATCCTTTGTGATTGTAGACTAGAATGCCATACTTCCCTATAAATTCTAAGTCGTAATCTCCCATTCCTGTGGCCGTAATTGGCATAGTTTCTCTGGACCATTAAAGGGTCTTCCAGTAATTGTTGTTAAATTACTGAATCATAGATTTCTCAGCTTGATAATTAAAAATATTTCAAATGCCAAACTTACTTTTATAGATACTAAGTATTAAACCATTTGCTGTTAACTAGACCTGGCCTAGCTATTTTTAAAATTTTTTTCCACTTAGTCATTTTAGTTATGACTGTGAGGTGTAATTTATCAAAAGCACAATGAGAGGTTATCAAACTCTCATTTCAGTAAAAGAAAGAGGAACATTACCCTCAAGAGATAAATCTTTCATTAAACTTTACAAAGACCTTAAGCAGTGTCTACCCCATTTATCATTTCTAGTCTTTTAGAATGCACCAGCTGCCTATGTTTAGAAAGCAGTATAGGGCAGCCAGCCAACTTCAGGGTTGATGCCTGGTACATAGGATGGAATTTCTCTTCCATTTTTTTTACATGTTCGTTCATCTTAGAAAATAACTTTAAAATAAGCCATGTTTGGGGCTAAATTTTGGTAATGTACCAAACTATTTTTTGAACAGAATTTTTTTGTGTGATGGTAAAAATTACGTTATCACAAAGAAGAGTGTTTAAGAGAGAAAAAAAATCACAATTTATTTTATATGCTCATTTAAAAAATCATATTTGATGTTTAGCATTCTTGTGACATAAAAATACCAACTTAAGGGGGTCTGGCTGGCTCAGTCAGTAGAGCGTGCAAATCCAGATCTCACAATTGTGAGTTTGAGCCCCATGTTGGGTGTCGAAATTACTTAAAAATAAAATCTTAAAAAAAAATACCGACTTGATGTATCTTTTTACTTTCAGTATGTGAGTAGAGCCTTTTATGTTTGCAGTCAATCTAAGTTACTTTCTTAAGAGCACCCATTACTATCTGAAATTGTCCTATTTCTTATATCTGTGTGCTTTTTGTAGTCTGCACCCCGCGCCCCCCGCCGAATCTAAGTTCCTTGAGAATAGAGACTTGGGCTGGTCTAGCTCCACTGCTGTATTCTGAACACCTAGCAGAATGCCTAACACATAGAATTCATTAAACATATATTTTTCAATATATGAATTGGATGAATCGATGGATGGATAGATGAATGAAAAAATTTTAATGCAATAGACCAAAAGACTATAAATCTCAAGAGCAGAAATAGTCCAAATTTTTGAAGCTTTTGTTGATTTTATATGCAAGGGCCATAACATGAAAAAGATATTTTAAGGATCAATTGGATATTAAAGGACAACTTAGGAAACATCCATTCATACTATTGTTATTCCCTCATATTAGTATTGAAGTTTTCGTTGCTATAATTTCTGCTTTTACCATCCATTCTCATTCAACAAGTTTATTTAAGATCCGCCCTTTATTTACCGACTGTATTAGGCAGTGGAGTCCAAGACTGAAAAATATGAAGTCCTTTATCCTAGCAGAGGTCATAATTTTACTGGAAATATGGAAAAAATAAGTAGATTATCACAAATGCATGTAGTAAAATGCTCTGATAGTAGCAAGTCAAGTGTGATGTAGAACAACAGAGGAGAGATATGTGTAAATGGGGGTGTCAGGGATGGCTTCTTGGGAGGTGGTATTGTAGATGAGTCAGGAATAATGAATGGGAGTAATCTAGGTGAAGAGATGGAAGTAGAAAGACAACCAAGTGAAAACATTGTTCACAACATTCAGGCAATAAATGAGAGGATGTGAAGTGAGAATGGCAGGACGTGAGGAGAGACATGTAGTCTGGAGTGTGGAGGACTTTGTACCTTTAGACTCTTTATTGAGGCTTGCAGTAAAGAGTAAGTCCTTGAAGGATTTCAAACAGAGTGACAATTATTTTTCATTTGCCTCTTCATCCAAAAAGTAGTTATCCAGCGTGTGCTTTACACAAGTCACTGTGGTAGGTGATGGATATATACAGAAAAATAATGCATACATCTGACACTTGGGAGACTCACAGACTTGTAAAAATGTGTTGCACTACACTGTTAGTTGGATATGAGTGTGGTGAAAAATGGTTGAGACACGAAAGAAAGTGTAGTTCAAAGGATATTTGCATTTTAGAAATATCACCCTGAGGCCAAAGTAGGGAATGATTTGAAAACCCGTGATGGTACTGTTCTAGAGATCTAAGCTTGAACTAATGGAAGGATATAGAGGATGGTGAGAATGGACTCTCAATCCTGGAACATGTTAAAATGTAAGATGCCTACCTCCTCAGGTTAGTGCCAGGAGATTCCCAGCTTTCACCGAAACTCTCATGTCTCAGGAAACTCCTCAGACAGGGTGATCAATCAGTATGGCTGACCACTTTGGTTGAATGTTGGCAGTGAAGACGATGCTTTCTCTTTAGTATATGCCTTCAGAGACAGGTTGGCTGCTGGTGGTGTTTCCATCACATAGCAAATATTGGAGTGTCAACACATTAGTGAGAGGTGGGGTTAGGAGGTAAAGTTATGTTAAGGGTATGTTACTGTTGAACTGGAAATGCCCAAAAGAGAGCTAGACATGAATCCAAAGCTCAGGTAAATCATGTAGTTGAATGTCAATTTAGAAATCATCAACAAGAAGCTGTTCCGTAGGTAAGTAGACAAGTGGGCTCACACAGAGCCATGGGGAGTAGCAACAAACAGACCTTCCCTTTCAGAATGGGAGACTATATTTAAGATATATGGTTTCCCTGACTTACATTTCAGCGTTAAATATAAATTTTTTAAAATTTTTATTTATTTTTGAGAGAGAGAGAGTGTGAGCCTGAGTGGAGGAGGGGTGGAGAGAGAGGGAGACACAGAATCCGAAGCAGGCCCCAGGCTCCAAGCTGTCAGCACAGAGCTTGACGCAGAGCTCGAACTCACGAACTGTGAGATCATGACCTGAGCTGAAGTCGAACGCTCAATGGACTGAACCACCCAGGCGCCCCTGCAGCATTAAATATAGACCAATATATTTTGTTTTATCTGGCTTAGCATTGTTTTTTTAATAACTTCTATAATTAAGAGTCTAATATTTGCTCTCATGGTTTTTAAAAACCAAACTAAATGATATAATAAACCATAACTTACTTAATGTTTAGTGTGTATGTACAATATATTCCAAATCTAAAACTTCCATTTTCATCTTCTGTGGTTGCATTTGGCTTCTCTCAAAATCTCTATTAAACATCAAAAAGTCAGGGCACTTAATTGGCTCATTCGGTAGAGCATGCAATACCTCATCCCCAGGTTGTTGAGTTCAAGCCCCATGTTGAATATGGAGCTTACTGAATGAATGAATGAATGAATGACCAACCAAAAGGTTACAATTTACTTTAAAAGGACTGCCCAGCGGTGCCTGGGTGGCTCAGTCAGTTAGGCATCCGACTTCAGCTCAGGTCATGATCTCACACTCCGTGAGTTCGAGCCCCATGTCGGGCTCTGTGCTGACAGCTCAGAGCCTGGAGCCTGCTTCAGATTCTGTGTCTCCCTCTCTCTCTGCCACTCCCCTGCTCACGCTCTGTCTCTCTCTGTCTTTCAATAATAAATAAACGTTAAATAAAATAAAAAAAACAGAAAGCAACAACTGAAACAAGCTATTAGTAACTGTATTCATAATTTTCTGAACAGCATATGTAACTACCAAATTAAAATGAATATAATCAGAATAAAATATTTCAAACTGCTCATATGAAACTTTCTAAAGTGGTAACAACTTATTGTATTCAAGTTACTGTTGGCTGTCTAAAACCTTGTCAAGATTTTATTTTTCATGGATGAGTAATGTTCCAATGTGTGTATGTGTGTGTGTGTGTGTGTGTGTGTGTGTGTGTCTGTGTGTGCATGTGTGTGCAGCCTGCTTCGGATTCTGTGTCTCCCTCTCTCTCTCTGCCCCTCCCCTGTTTGCACCCTGTCTCTCAACAATACATAAATGTTAAAAAAATTTAAAAATTTAAAAAATACACATATTTTCTCCTCTGCAGCTGAAATATACCCTCTCATATGGTTCCATATGAGGTATACAAGTCCTTGCATCTCAGGTATTAATACCAGCCTCTGGTTGTTGAATGATCTGAGATAACACCTAGTATACAAGCTTGCCTTTCATAAAACCTAAATAAATACATTATTTGGTGGACCAGTGAAGAAGTATTTGATACAGAACCAAGTCCTTTGAGGCAATATCAGAACTTATTTAGTTGATCTAGTTTATGTGGAGGTACACTGATATTAAATAATCAAGAATGCTGGGTTATGTAGAGTCCGAAGAAATAGTCAAGCAAATGAACTAAGGTATAAAATCCTTACAAGGTGAAGTAGGTTAGAAACATAGATTAAAACATGGTGTATTCCTAAATATGAGAAATAGAAAATTCCTGAAGAATGGAACTGAAAACACAGGTATGAAAGTCAGGTGGCTCCCTAGACAGAATTAAAAAATTACAGAATTGTTTCCAGATTTGAACCAACCATGGCTTGTTGCCAAGTACTATCATGATTTAAAAAAATGTCCTGAGGCAGTGTACTGGGGTGTTCCAATCTAGGGAATTTTATCTAGATGTTATTGTGACCTCCTATCAGAGGCAAGGATGGCAGTATAGGGTCAGAGTCTTAATCACTGTGAGTCTATACTTGGAATAACTAGGACTCCAAAACCTAAATAGAAGCTGTTTTTCCCAAGTTCTTCATTCAAGTCCTTAAAGGGTTTTAGGATTCCTTAAATGTGTCACTTGACATGGCTGTGAAAATATCTTTATACAAAATGAGTCATTGCAACATAACCTGCTCTAGCTATTCTTCAGCATAAAATTCTGTATGAAATTAAACTAAAATATTTCTACTTTTCTTGAATCTTTTTAGTACTTAATTTTGTGCTTCTATTTTGATGATCTTATTCTGCTATATTATATTTAAAGTGCAAAATATGCTGCACAGCTTTATTATTCAAAATGAGATTTTGTTTAGGTGGCAGGTACCATTGACCACTTTGTTTTTAATTTTTTTATTATTGTTATTTTAATATATATGATTCCTTTCATAAAAGTTTTTGAGAGAGAGAGAGAAAGAGAGAGAAAGCATGCACATGAGTGGGGCAGGGGGGCAGAGGGAGAAAGAGAATCTTAACCAGGCTCTACACTCATATGGTACGTCATACGGGGCTCAATCCCATGACCCTGGTATCATTACCTGAGCTGAAATTAAGAGTTGGATGCTCAACTGACTGAGCCACCCAGGCACCCCACCATTGACATGCAATATCCCATGTGAGTTATTTTCCATGGTTCTACACCCTCCTTATTCACAGCTGTTTTGGGATTCTGTATACCGCCAGAGGAAATTTAAGGGCAGTTGCAAGATGGTGGCCTTTACAAAATCTCTTTCTCCTCCATGTCCTAAGGAGGAAAAACACAAACATTTGATCCATGTATTTTTCCTCTCAATTATCAGTCTCCATTCCTATATTCTTCTTGGATAACCCTGCTTGAATGTACTAGTTAAAGGTCTGTTGTTGAGAGGAAGGTTTCTTAGAGCAGCCAACAAATGGGAACTTTCCCCCAGGGACCAAGGATTCCCACATTCTCAAAGATGGTGGAACCTAGGTATCTTTCTTATGCAAAGAGAAAAAGAAAAAGTCCACTTACTGTTTTCTGCTAAGTCTTTTCCAGTAAAAAAAAAAAAACAAATAACAGAGTCAATTTTTAAACAATTAATATGATTCCTTGCCATATAACCATGTGGATTAATCTTTTCTTGTTTAGTGGACTATAACTATCTAAAAGCAATAACTATCAAATTCTAACATAGCAAACCCTCAATATTTGTGCAGTGATTCCCCTTTTGCCAATTTAGTCAGATATCATTCATGGGTCATATCACTGTTTCCCATAATTCCAGTCACAGTTTCACAATCCTTCTCAAGATAGCCCCTCCGGCAACTATAATCATTCAACTGCAGTGGCCCAGGAGATAGAACCCATTTTCCACACCTGGCTCATTTGGTATCCTCTAAAGTGCCCAACACATTGCTTTCAACGTTATAGACATTCAGCCCTGTTTAATGAATTGCACTGAAGTGAAACAAACAAAATAAATTCCATCAAATTGCAGAAATTTTATCATTTCAAAGGAAAGTAGATGTTCAATGTTCACACACAACTTTTTTTTAACTATCTTTTTTTCAAATCAGAAGCTTATGCAGTTTGAATATAAATTTGTCCCTTGCAACTATGCACTTAAATCTTGTTGAAAATATCCTGTATACCACCTGAACCAAGAAAAAGAGATCAAAGTCAGCTATGTAAAGACTGTTACCCAGGGCACAGTCAAAGGTCTGAAAGAATGAGAAGAGAATATTAGTCACACTGCCTGTGCAGTACTTAATTTAATGTTTGATTCAGAGCTTGGAAGAAACCAGACTTAACACAATCAAAACTTAAGCCCAAAGAAGCATGAAAGAGCAGCAGCTTTATTTCCTTTCTTCAAGAAAAAGCAAGTTCATAATCATAGGGGAAGGAAAGGAAAAATAAGAGAAAAACAGAGAGGGAGGCAAGCTACAAGAGACTCTTAAATACAGAGAACAAACTGAGGGCTGATGGGGCTGGGAGTGGGGTAAATGGGTGATGGGCATTAAGGAGGGTACTTGTTGGGATGAGCCCTGGGTGTTATATGTAAGTGATGAATCACTGGGTTCTACTTCTGAAGCCAAGACTATTCTATGTTAACTAACGTGAGACTAAAATTTAAAAAAAGAAAAGAAAAGAAAAAGAAAATTCAGTTCCCTTTATTCATAGCTATCAGTGCTGACTTCTGTAGGGTATCCCACCATATTGTATGTCTGTGTATGTGTGTGTGTGCTTGAGTATTCTGAGTAAAGATATAATACTTCCTCACAAAATAAAATATTGTCAGCACTACAAACCCATTAGAAATGTCTGTCTTAAATTTAAGTCTTTGTGTAGGTTTATGCTATAGTGTTGCTGTTTACAGTGTTTTGCATACCACTCTTCCACTTTGCTATCTTTAAAACAGTATTATTTATTTATTTTTATATTTTAATTTTTATTATTAATTTGTAATTACTTTCTTATATATATTATTTTTATCAACAGCCTCCATTTATTTAGCATTTTATTTTGTCAGACAATGTGAACATTTTACGAAGATTTTTTTCATTGATATGTTTATTAATTCATTTGGTAAGTTGACTGACGGTTATGGGTGGCAACTCCTCCAGACTCTTAGATAACAATGGCAATTAAGACAGAGTAAGGGACCTGCTCTTATGGAATTAATATTCTACTAGGGTAATAAAAATACATAGTAGTGCAATATCTGATGGAGATAAGGACTGTGAAGGAAATAGGCAGGAAAGATAAAGGTAAGCAGAGGAGACAGAGGGTGGAGACTGCTGAGGTGTCTGGGAAAGCCTTTTTGGGCAGGAGATAATTGATCTGGAATCTGAAGGTTAGCCAAGGGCATGCGGTGAGCTGGGAGAAGAAAAGCATTTAAACGGAGGGCTCAGCAGGAGGAACTGAGCTTAGTGGTTGTGAGCAGCAGAATCAGGTCTGTGTGATGAAGCCTAGTGAAAAAAGTGGAATGAGATGGAGTTGGAGAATAAACGGGGGAGGGGGGAATAACCTGGGGCCACCCTGACCATGGTTAAATGTTTCGACTTCAATCCTTCTGCAGTTGGGAGCCGTTTAAAGGGAAGTTGCATGATTTGATATTCATTTGAAAAGGATCTTTGAGTGGCACTTGGGTGGGTTTGGCATGGGACTCTTGGTTTCTGCTCAGGTGGTGATTTCAGGGTTGTTGAGTTTGAACCCCGCCCCAGCCCCCCATGTGGGGCTCCGTGCTTCCAGCACTTGGGATTCTCTCTTTCTCACTATCTCCCTACTCCTCCCCAGTTCATTTGCTCTCTCTCTCTCTCTCTCTCTCTCTCTCAAAATAAATAAACTAAGAGAAAAAAAAAGGAAAGAAAGAAAGAAAGAAAGAAAGAAAGAAAGAAAGAAAGAAAGAAAAGGATCATTTGCATGCAGGTAGGGACATCAAACAAGAGGCTATTACTATAGTCAAGGCCTAAGACAATGGTTTGGACTAGGGTCATAGGCCTGGAGGCAGTGAAGAGTGGTTGAATTTTAGGTTTATTTTAAAGCTCTAGAGCCAGTAGTATTTGAGTCTTAGGGTAAAGAAAAAACAAAGAACCAGTAAGATGGAAAAGGAGAGGTAGAGTGAAACCAAAGATGACAACAAAGATTTTGGCTGATTGCCTTTTACTGAGAAGCGGAATAGAGAAGAAGAAGAAGCGGGTTTGGGGGAAAAATCAAGAGTGTGTTTTTAGGCATAATAACTTTGATATATCAAGGAGCTTTTTGTGTATATGATTGTGAAGTTGAAGAGAAAGTTCAGGGATAACTTACAGACTTACGGGCATCAGTCAGTTTACTACTGTCACTTAAAACCATGGTGCTGGATGAGATCACTGAGCAGGCAGAGGAACAAAAGACTAAGCCCCAGAGCTCTTCAATTTTTAGATGTGGGGAAAATGAGAATATCCAGCAAAAGGATCAAAGGGGATTCAGCAAGATAAAGAAATTAACCAAGAGAGGGTGGGACTCACATGCAAGTGGAGAAGAGAGTGGTCCCAGTTAAATGCTGCTGAAAGGTAGAGTAGGAGTAGAATTAAGGAGCCACGTGGGTCTCCACCTTCAGTTTAAAAGATCCATGTCAGTCCAACAGCACACATAGAAACCTACTGGAGTGAGATTAAAACAGATAAGAGTTGTGGAGTTGAAAGCTGTAGATACTGATAATTATTTTGAGAATTTTTCGTGCAAAGGAGAGTATTGACTTGGTGTTATAGTTGGAGGGAGACATGGAATCGAGGACTGGTCTTTGTAGCTAACATGTAAGTGATAGCAGAGTGTTTAAATATTATTGAGGATGATTTTGTAGAAGCAAGGTCAGAAGGCTTTTCCTATAAAGGCTAGATAGTAAATATTTTTAGCATTACCAGCCATACGTGTCTATTGCAACTACTCAGTTTTGCTATTGTAATGTGAAAACAACCACAGATTACACATAAATAAGTGAGCAAGGTTGTGTTTCTGTAAAACTTCCTTTATCAACACCAATCTTTCAATTTCACATACTTTTATGTGCCATAGAATATTATTTTGGGGGGTTATTTTTCCAACCATTTAAACGTGTTGGGACCATTCTTATTCGTCCAGCCAGATTTGGCCCTCTGGGCCGTAGTTTGCTGAACTCCACTATTGAAGACAAAATTTGATGTTGTAGGAAAGAGAGGAAGTTTTCAGGAGTCAGATCTTTTTGTGGGAATGAGAGCCAGAATCCACAGAGCAGGTGGAAGGTTGGCCTTAGACAGGCACTTACTTCTGTCATGACACAAGAGAAGGACAAGGCTGAATATATGGATACAGATCCAAGTTAGCTGGTAGACTGCATAGTGGAAGTGCATAGATGCATTGTTATAATCTTATATTTATTTTTTTAAAGATTATTTTATTTTTAAGTAATCTCTGTATCCAACATGGGGCTCAAACTTAGAAACCTTGAAGGCAAGAGTCACATGCTTTACTGACTGAGCCAGCCAGGCACCTCTAATTTTATATTTTCTTACGGAAAAGTTACAGCAGTGCCTTTAGCTGAGAGAAGCAGATGGGTGGAAGATACTTAGAGTTTGAGGAGACAGGAAAAGGTTTCTAATAAGAACCATGTAGAATGAGAAAGTGAATTGACTAGGGAAATGTACTAAGATTGCTAGGCAAGCACTAAGAGCTCACTTGAGATTTCTGTCAAGCATTTAAAGCAAAACCTGTCAGGCTGCATTTTTTTCCCAGAAGTATTCAGCTGCTTGGATATAGGCCCTGAGTCGGCACAAGCTTGGATTTAACCAAATTTAATATTTTGCAGGCAAGATGATGGAAGGAGAGAGACCAAGTTGAGAGTATTTCCAAGGGAGTGATTATAGTGATTGACCATGTAATTCAAGCTGGATAAGAACAGAACTGAGGACATAATAGAGGTAATAGAAAGTGAAAAGGTGAAAAAGGTCAACACATTGGAAGTCATAGTGAGAAGGAAGAGTTTTCGGAGTCAGAAAGTAGAAGGAATGAAATGAAAAGATAGGAGGAGGGTCTTGGAGAGCCCAGTGTTTAAAATACATATTACAGAAGGGATACATTTATTGTTAATGAAAGGATCAATGCTATAATCATGGGAGTAGGTGCAGAAGTGTGGAGTACAGGCTCATTGAAGGTGTTGGCACCAAGGAAGAAAGACTTTAGAGAGATTAATGCATTGATAATCTCATCCATGAACATATTAAAGTCACTGAAAGCTATACAAGAAATGGAAGGTGGCACATGGAGAGAGCTACAAATTCTTCAAGGATTGAAGGGGGCTAAGTATTAAAGGATTTGTCACTTACCCAAGTTAATACATACAGTAAGTGACAGTAAGTGTGGTGAATTCAGGTTTCATGCTGCTTCCCAGAAGGCTATGTCTGCATGGTGTAATTTACAGTAAAAGGCAGGTTATATTTATTTAACAACACACACACACACACACACACACACACACACACACACACCTGCATATTTACATTAAGTCTGCTCTACCCCTGCCTCATTGAACATACTGCTTCCTACTCAAAGGAGTCTTCCTGACTTCCGTATTTGTTCTAAAGATCAACGTTTATCTTCTTAGGCTCTTGAATCTGGCCTACCCTCCTCCTTCTTCTTCATCAAAACTCTCTTCCTCCTCCTATTTCTTCCTTTTCTTGCTTAATTCCTACTGTACCAAAAGTCTAAGAATATTTTCATATTTTCCAAACATCTCTTATATGTTAGTCTTCGTGTCTTTCCAACTATCCTACAAGTTCCGTGAGAGCAAGAATGTGGTTTTTACTTTTCATGTCCCACTCAAAAGCTAATAGGCTCTAATCACTACTCAAAAGTAGGACTTTTTGATTAAACTTGCCATCAAGCAATATCAAAGAAAAAAGTTTTTCACCCGTCCCTTAAATTCACCAAACTATAACTGACACGTAAAAATCTATTAAATCAATAAAATAATAAATTTCAGGAATGGCATAAAACACAGACAATATTAAAAAGGCCTCATAGCCGACATTTGGTATTTGATAAAAATGAATTTAATCATAATTCTGTGAATTCATATCGGATCTACTATTGTACATGTAGAAAAGTGTTCATCTTGTCATCTTTTTTATTATTTAAGGGGAAATCTTAAAGGCCAAAAAACTCGCAAAGTTCAATAATTAAAGTCAAGTAAATGTTCTGTCTTGTTATTAAGGTAATTGGAAATTGAACGTAGTTTTGCGAAATGGAACACTGGAGAAAAGTTTTTAGAAGCAAAGGGTGAAAATGAAGACAGAATGACAAAAGAGAAGAGCTCTTCTCAAATGACTTCAAACAGTTTAGAAAGTATTGAAATTTAGGTTGGTTCTTACTTATTATACTATATCATGTTTCATATTGTCTCTGGCAAGTGCTGCAGAAGGTAGTTGAGTTTAGGGAAGTCAAAAAAAACAAAGAAAATTTTGTCTTCGTCTCCAATATAGATCAGTCCTTGGCTCATGGTCTTTTCTTCAAAGAATATGACAATAATGATGAAGTATTAAATGGACCTCCATTCCTTTCTTTCTATAGGAAAAGTCTCAAATTGTAGTTACATGATTAATTGACTCTGTCATAAGTTATATGGAATTATATTTCTTTCTCAGATTTTACTTTTTTCCCTCTATTTAATAGTCTGATTTATTTTAATGGCTGTAATGTATTCTGGCAAAATCCATTTAATTTTGCATTATCTATATTGAACGCCTCTAATAAAAGTATTAATCAAAAAAGCATGGGAGAATATCCTGAAACTGATAAATGAGGCTTAGTGTTTGTTTTATGATTCAGCCCCATTTTAATACTTTTGCAAATTTATTTGGTTTAGATAAGAAACCTGAGACAGTGGAATGCCCTTCAATAAAATCCCACTGGTCAAAATTACTATGAGGAGAGAGGTATATTTCTTTCCATTTCTTGTATATATATTTATCCCTATTTTTGGATGTAGCAAGTGAATATTGGCAACTGTTAGCTACTCTGGAAATTTCTTATATATAGTAGCTATTTTTTTTCAAATAAAGGTAGTCAAATATTCAAGAATGTTACATCTTAAAATTGTATTACAGCTTTTTCCTTGGTTTACAATTGATATTATATATATTTTTTCATTCTCTTTGCTTCTGTTTTTTGACCCAGACAGCAATGACAATAGTAGTAACAAAACAACAGCAGCATTGAACAATTACATAGCACTTACTATGTGCCAGATCCTATTCCAAGAGCTTTACATGAGCACTCTCAAACAAAATGCCTTCACTAGAAGCATGAAGTACTGTAAATGTAGAGAAAAGAAAAGGTAATATTCTTCCTTGATGCTCCATACATCATTTAGTATTGAGGTTCTAACAAGGTCAAGCATTCTATCTGTAAGTTTATCTTACAACATCCAACCCCATGGATTATAGTCAGTGTGGTAAGTTTTTATTGTCTCTAAGTTTTCTTCTTTCCCTTATAATAAATAAAAAATTAATTACAGAGGAAATTATCAATCATGTCTACAATCTTTTTTTGGCATATGTCAGGTTGGAAATAACTTTAGCTACCAGGAGTAGTTTCTTTGATATATATGTAACACACTTAGTATTTTATCTCAGGGTTCAAAAGGATTTTTAAAGTTTATATAGCTCACTGACCTAATTAGTCAAGAACATCTTCTACAGCATTCTGTTTATAACTGTATTTTTCGTGTCTAGCATTTTAGACTAGACCTAAAATAATAGACCTTCAAAAAAGCACCTGTTGAATGAATGAAGTCAGAGGTCATTCAGAGAACTTCAACTTCTCTGGTGATAGACGACTCATTCCTTCCAAAGGAGCCATTTGCTGTTTTGATTCCTTTTACAGGATACCTAATAAGAGAAAAAAATTATAAAAATAACCAGTAAAGCATTTCCAAGTGACTTATTGGCATTAGTCAAAACAGAAATTTGCATCTCATCTGAATTCCTTTTTAAGTTTGATATTTGGTATTAGGTAGACAGAATTCCAAAAAAACAAAAAACAAAAAAAAAGGCCTAATAGAGATGAGGAATAGTGTGTGTGTTAACATACCCTGGAATGCATGTTTGTCAGAATTATTATTTTTTTAGGGAGTGAGTTTAGTCAGTGAACTTGGTGGGCAACTTAATGTAATTTTCTCATTATTCAAGTATTTTGATGAATTTTCCTGGTAAGTGTGAATCAAACCTGGCACACATATTTTACTCCTTCAAAAACAAAGAAAAAACATTATATATCTACCCAAGTAGGTTTTTTTTCTTTTCTTTTTTTTTCCTATCTGAAGCAGTATTTTTTTTTTGTAATTCTAAATATAAGACATGGTGATAGATTTTTTTTCTGTTTTTTTTTTCAGGATTTTACTGATTAGTAGGATAAAGCAGTGATCAATTAAAATGCACAGTTTATACAGAAAACACATTTACACATTACAAAAAAATATGATCAGTTGTAAATACTAGAAATAATATCATTCTTTTTTATCTAATTTTTTAATGTTACTATTTTTTTTTTTTTTTTGAGAGAGAGAGAGAGAGAGAGAGCGAGCAGGGGAGGAGCAGAGAGAGAGAGACACATACACAGAATCCAAAACAGGCTCCAGGCTCTGAGCTGTCAGCACAGAGCCCAATGCAGGGCTTGAACCCACAGACTGTGAGATCATGACCTGAGCTGAAGACGTACATTCAACTGACTGAGCCACCCAGGTGCCCCAAAATAATATAATTCTTAGGAAAATTATTCTCCTTGTATACTCTTTATTTTACAGAGCCATCCTATTGACTCTTGGGAATTTTTGTTTTCTTTATATTATTATTGTTTAATTTTAACAGAAGCATGGGAAATATTTTTTAGTTCATAAATATTTTTATGCAAATCATTCACATAGCTAATGTCCTAAATCTGACATACCAAACAGTGGAGTTCCTGTGATTCATTTAGTCAAGAACCAGTTGACTTGGTAAGGTGTTAATTCAACAATTTATTTGGGATTATATAAAACTCAAAATCCAGTCACCATGTTTGAATCCCATAAGATTTTATTCCCAGTTTAACCTACCATTTACTAGTGACCCTTGGACTTATCACTGCTCAACAAACTTCAGTGGACATGCCATGTGCTATGCTGAACTCCAGGGAAACAAATGTATCAATTCAATTCTCCATCTCTGTTAAGGGAATTTAAGGTCAGATTTGGGTGGAGTGATCACATTTTCCTTGTTCTCTTCATCCCTTAGCCCAAAGCTCTCAAACTCTTTCCGTTTCTATCAGGGTCATGCAGAAATCTTGATGACTTCTATAGACCTTATGCCACATTGTAGATTGCACCAGGGGCTCTGGCCTAAAATAAAGCACATGATCCTTATAGAGTAACAAAAGTCATTCAAGTTCAAGGCATCATTGCCTTGAGGGACTACATGCTGAGTGCTCATTGGATTTTTCTAGAAAAACTGGCATTGCATACATTTATTTTTATTTTTTAAAAAATGGCAACTAATTTTTCAATTGCCAAAACATTGTGCAAACCAAGGAAAATACTTCTGGAAATAAATGTGTCCAGGAGCTACCAATTTATCTTTCTCATAGACACTCTACTGAACAAACGTGTCCAATGGAATTTGCTCCACTGTCTTAACTAAGAACTGGAAAAGCACAATCAGGAAGACTCTTCCTGAATCTGTGTCTTATTTTCTTGGTTCTGTGTATAACTCCCAGTGTTTTGTTACAAAGCATTGGCTTATGCTTCAATTTAATTATGAGCCTAGCCTCTCTAAATATGTAAACAACAAATGTTTGCATGAGTTGCAGAAAATTTAGACTGTTTGCTCTACTGTCAGTACTTTGAAATGTCTGAAGTTAATTACTTTTTCTATCTAATAGTTAAGTACCTGGGTTTTATATCTTACAATGGTGAGTTTTCAGACTGCCCTTGACACACACACACACACACACACACACATGCACACACACACACACACACACACACACACTACTTTATTTATTTTTATTTTTTAATATGAAATTTATTGTCAAGCTGGTTTCCATACAACACCCAATGCTCTTCCCAACAGGTGCCCTCCTCAGTGCCCATCACCCCTTTTCCCCTCCCTCCCACACCCCATCAACCCTCAGTTTATTCTCAGTTTTTAAGCGTCTCTTATGGTTTGGCTGTCTCCCTAACTTTTTTTTTCCTTCCCCTACCCCATGGTCTTCTGTTAAGTTTCTCAGGATCCACATAAGAGTGAAAACATACGGTTTCTGTCTTTCTCTGTATGACTTATTTCACTTAGCATAACACTCTCCAGTTTCATCCACGTTGCTACAAAAGGCCATATTTCATTCTTTCTCATTGCCACATAGTATTCCATTGTGTATATAAACCACAATTTCTTTATCCATTCATCAGTTGATGGACATTTAGGCTCTTTCCATAATTTGGGTATTGTTGAAAGTGCTGCCATAAACATTGGGGTACAAGTGCCCCTATGCATCAGCACTCCTGTATCCCTTGGGTAAATTCCTAGCAGTGCTATTGCTGGGTCATAGGGTAGATCTATTTTTAATTTTTTGAGGAACCTCCACACTGTTTTCCAGAGCGGCTCCACCAGTTTGCATTCCCACCAACAGTGCAAGAGGGTTCCCATTTCTCCACATCCTCTCCGGCATCTATAGTCCCCTGATTTGTTCATTTTAGCCACTCTGACTGGCGTGAGGTGATATCTCAGTGTAGTTTTGATTTGTATTTCTCTGATGAGGAGTGATGTTGAGCATCTTTTCATGTGCCTGTTGGCCATCTGGATGTCTTCTTTAGATAAGTATCTGTTCATGTTTTCTGCCCATTTCTTCACTGGATTATTTGTTTTTTGGGTGCACACACTACTTTAAATTCTACTTCTTATGGAGCTTATATTAGACATTTCATTTAATTTTCAAGATTTTTTTCATTGTCAACCTAATTATCCCTGTTACTTTAAGTGGTATATGTGCAAGTCTTCAGTTGTTGAATTCATTCTAGAACTATAAGGGTTTCTTGCCTTTTGTTGTTGTTGTTAAAGGAAGATATAAAAATGTTATGAAATCATACACTGTGTGACCAACCATGGATTACATAAACAGGTGACTGCAAGAAATAAAGGGTCAAAAAGATTTATACAAGAACTATTTTATTTTTCTTAAAAATTATTATATTTTGAATCATTTTAATTATTTACTGCTACTGCAGAATGGTTGGAAATTACCCATATTGCGGCCAAACCTATGTAGTATCTATCCTACAGGGCTAGTTCCAAAAAGGTGGCAGAATCATATTCTTCATCCTTACAACAGAGACTGATGTTGACTCTGATTGGACTAATTGAATAGTGAGTGGGTGCCATGTGTCTCAGTAAGAGATTTCCAGCTGCTTTCTTTTGTTTTCCTGTAGTATATGTTGATCTGGAGCTTAATTACAATTACACATAGGTTTTTACTGTGTTTACAGCGTGTTTGAAATTGCCTCTCAAAATAAAAAAGTATTTTAGCAGGTATAAAGAAAGACCAATGTGGAAAAAGTTTGCAATTCTCTTTTATGGAACCGATTCTGTGCAAGCTGAAATTCTTCTTCCTTAGCATGTATAGGTGCTCATTTAGTAATTGAGCAAATGTACTCTGAGTTAGAGAACCTGCATTCAAATATGATTTACTAGCTCTGTTGTTTTGTGTAAGTAACTTAACCGCTCTAAGCCTCAGATTTAAAATGGGGTAACAATGGCCTCTTCTTCAGAGAGCTGTGAAAATTCAATGAGATAATGTGGGTCAAGTACCAAGTGTTAAATCTGGCACATAGTAAATGTGAAATAAAAATTATCCATCCATCCAACCATTCATCCATCCATCTCCTCACCCTCCTCCTCCTCCTCCTCCCCCCTCATCCTCTCCCCTCCTCCTCCCCCCTCCTCCTTGTATCCCCCATTCTCCTCCTCCTCCTCATCATCATTCATGGACTTGAAAAGGTAGAATAGGAATCTTTAAGAAGAAGATGGTTATTCAGGCATTACATTTCTTCTGATAATGTCAAGTTGCTTACATTAGGTAGAGTTTCATATATATGAAGTTTTTCATTCAGTATTTTCAAGTAAAAAATACCTACATACTTAATTTAGTAAATACAATTAAATATTCCTAAAAGGGTAAGAATTGAGTTTTTCTCTTGCAGAATATATATATTTTTAAAGCCTAAAGAGGGCTTTTTGTTATAAAGATCTTACTTTAAAAATGTATGCCTTGAGAGATTTGGAATCATTACTTAATTCATTCTAAACAAATATTTATTGAGTACATATGATACACAAGGTATTATGCTTGCTGGAGAGATAAAAAGGGAAGTCATGATATTTCCATCTCCCAAGGAGCTCTTTCAAATGTTTTGAATTCCAAAACTGAATAGATTAATAGACATGTTTAAGAAGAAAAACTGAACCAAGTCCTCTACCTCTGGACTCTGAATTTGACCTCAATTAAAATATGACGTTCCCTTGGGAACTCATGAGTATACAGCAAAATTGTAGTTAGTAACTTCATATAAGTTCAACAATCACTGAGGATCTACTAATGTTACATAAATGAGCCAAAGATAGCCTCTGTGTATTAGCCTCTTGGTTGTTTATTTCTTCACCGCAGGCTGAGACCCATTAGCTCAAAAGCCCGTTGGCTCCAACTCAAATTTTTACACATCCAATTACTTTAAAAATAACCCAAACAAGCAGATTTCTGAGCCACCTAGGACCTGCCTGCTTTGCATACCTTACGAAAGCTTTGCCCTACAGCTGTTACCCATTGATAAGACAGTGCCTTGTAGTTCTAAAACCTCCAGGCTGTTACCACCCTTTGGAATTCTCTGACCCAAAGAATCCTTGCTGTGCTGCTGAACATCATCACCTAGACATGTAAGCCCCCTCTTCAACCCTCCATCCCCCAGGAATTATCTTGTGCTCCTCCCCTTCTGGATGTTCCCTCTGGAAGGTCTTATGCTGTGACGGTCTTCCCCTCTCATGCAACCCTGCCTAAGTACTTCCCAATAGGGCTTGTTGTGTGTTATGGCCTCCTACAGTTAAATCTTTTTTCCGTCATCAGCCTCAAATCCCTTGAACCCCATGCAACTATGTGCCAAGTGCTGTGTAAGCCAGTGAGAAAAAAAAAGGTAGTGAGATATAGCCCTTGATCATAAAAGAACTTATAGTCTGGCTGTGGAAACAGATTTATGAATCATTTCAGTGTAGTGTGGTGCTTGCTTTTGTGGAGGGTTATGCAGAGGTAAAAACACGGAGCACAGCACAGTCTGGGGAGTGGAAGGAAAGGCTTTTGAGGCAAATGAAGTCTGAGTGGTACCTTGAAGAATAATGAAAATTTTATCCAGTTAAATGGGGAAACAAAAGGGTTTTTAGGCAAAGGGAGCCACGTAAACAAAAGCATAGCATTGAGAAAGAGCTTTGGTATATTACCATCTCCTTCATTAGCGTCATTAGCGTCATTGCTAAATTACTGATGACTGAGACTGCATCAGACTTTATAAAAACCATCTCATTTCATTCTCATAGTAAGTAAATTTGCGTAAAAAATATTATTTTGGTTTCAGATATGAGGAAATATACTTAGGAAGTTAATTAACTTGGCCAAGGTCACAATGATCTACCACTGTGAGTGGTAGAGACTATACAAACTACAGCTGTCTCCACTGAAAATACATGCTCGCTGTTCTCAGGGTCATTATTGGTCTCATATTCTGGTTAACTGCTATTTTGTAGTCATGGAGTTCTTTGATCATCTCTCCAGGAAAATTGTTCACAATGCACATATATTTTATACTGTGAAGGAATTGCTATATCCCTGGTTACAAGTTACTGCTTTCCCATAAAGTGTTATGTAAGAAATGGTGAGAGATTATATTGGAAGGACACAGGAGGACTAGATCCCTGCCCATGTGTAGATGAAGAGATCGATCTCTCCTTTAGGATTATAAGAAAAATGGTGTGGTTGCCCATCAATAAGATAGAGCCTTGTCTTATCTGTGCTTGACTCTGTGTGGTGAGATGTGAGATGCTCCTGGGAGGAAAAAGAGGACACAGAAGACTTCTAGGCATTTGGTACAGGAGGTCCAAATGAAAGTGTCTTATCCCTAACAGTATTGAAAATATGGATGGATTGTAAAGATGGACTTACACCAAAAAAGGTGAAACCACTTTGAAGGTGTCTGATCGATAGGTTGAAGTGAGTGAAGAAGGGAAGGAGTCTTGTTTCTGTCAAGATTTTCAGTTAGGGCCACTTGATGGATATTTGAGATTAGGAATACAACAGACAGCATTGATGTAGGTCGATTACATGTTTGCTATTTGCGAATGGACTGGCTCATATGAGAACAGCACACAAAGTGAGTTAGACCAGAGTCCAAAAAATGAGTTATAACTCAGTGAATATTAATTATTTTTGGCTTCTTTCACGTTCAAAAGTATCCTTATAGGACAGTAAAATAGATTATCTTTTTATATACATCAGTGAAACCTGGAGAAGCCCCGCTTTTACACTGGTAGATTGTAGGAGGAAGAAACCATGAAAAAATTGGAAATAATTTCAGAGAAGTGGCAAGTAGAACTCTACATAGGTGATTCTTCATAACCAAGGACAATTGATGCCAGGAAAAGTTTCCTTTATATGTTTACTTAAGATAGAGATAACTATGTCATAGAAATTCTGAAGTGTTATTGGAATGTTACCTTGAAAACTGAAGGTAATATTGTGAACATGTTTATTTGCTTTTATATTTCTAAAATATTTATTCTTTTTTTGTATTTTTATTTTATATATAAATGTTTATTTTCTATTATTTATGGGATGTGTATATTTTATGTATTTATTTTATAAAATGTTTGTGGAAGTGGCAACTAAAAACCAATACTAAAATAGGTGAGATCTAAGTTATAATTATTTTTCCCAAAGCACATCTTTTGTGAGAAAATTTTCTGATGGTGTAAAAGAACATGCTTCATTTGATTCTTGCAGCAAAGGAAATAGCACATTATATTTCAAAAAATATTCAAGGACTTCTTGAGTTTCCAAGACCCTCTCTGAATCTTTATAAGTCATTTTCTGTTGAAATGATGAACTTTGTCATCATCCTTGACAGTGAATACCTATGCAATCATTAACTGCTCTACCAGTTAAAATCCTATTCACAAATCATTTGAGGGTTAAGAAATTTTTCAGTTATCACTTTCGTTAACATCATGAAATCCTACCTCTGTTACAAGGGTTGCAATTACACCTTAAAATTGCTTTGTACTCTATTTAA
This sequence comes from Prionailurus viverrinus, assembly GCF_022837055.1. Classification (NCBI taxonomy): domain Eukaryota; kingdom Metazoa; phylum Chordata; class Mammalia; order Carnivora; family Felidae; genus Prionailurus; species Prionailurus viverrinus. Next base: position 41,600,620 of record NC_062562.1, read on the forward strand.
TTTGGATAGGAGATTCAGTGAAGACATAACCTCGTGTTAAGTGGAGGAATATTTTAATGAAGATTAATTTTATTTAATCAGGTAGTAAGCATCTTGTCTTTAAGTTTATTCATTTATTTTGAGAGAGAGAGAGAGAGAGAGCACGCGCGAGTGGAGTAGGGGCCGAGAGATGGGGAGAGATTGACAATCTAAAGCAGGCTCTGCGCTTTCAGAGCAGAGCCCCATGCAGGGTTCGAACCCATGAACCATGAGATCATGACCTCAGCTGAAACCAAAGAGATGCTTAACCAACTAAGCCACCCAGGCACCCCAGCAAGCATCTTGTCTTACAGGAATGTTCATTTCACAACCTCATGACTATGAATATCACCATATTGAATCCTCAGATAAATATGACTGCTTGATTTTTTTAAGTCTAGTTCAGGCAATTGTGAGTGTAGATACTGCTGTGAGGACTTTATATTATGCTTTTGTTGGAGAGTATTATTCACTTGCTATGCTCTGAACTTATGTTCTTTTAATGGTTCCTTCAAAATATATATCTCTTCTTGTCAGTATATTACATATACATTATTCATCCCCACCATCAGTTTCAACACTGAAAGAACCCTAGTATTATAGCCTGGGTTCTGTGGATCACCTAGGTTATAACCTATTTTTTGGATTACATATCTTTTGTTAAGAAATATATTCCTCTCTGATTCATAAATTTTCAGTGTCTAAATATTCTTGTTAATGTACAAGTTCATCTTTCTTGCTCTTGCTAAATTATCAGTCACTTGGACAGACACACATACTGACCAGGAACAATCAGCTAAGTGAGAGATCCCACTGAATCTTCCCCTTGGTAGAGGAACAGAAAATGTATGCAGGGTGTCTGGAAATATATTTGTGCTATAAGCTTTTGATTTTGTGTCTGAGAGCCAGCATGCATTCTAGGACCTAATTGTAAGGGCAGCAATGAGGATTATACTGAAGGGGAGAGTTAGCTGTTCATCTTTTAGAATCAGAATTGAAAACAAGCTTCCTATGGCTTTGAAAGAAGACTTTGCTTTGTGTTTCCTTATGCTTTTAAATATATGTGGTTGTTTTTTTTCTTCTTCTTCACCGGTAACCAGCATGTGAGCTTTAAAATGTATGCTGTGGTTTGAAAGCCTACCCTCTGTGTCAAATGAATTTTCACTCTGTGGGCCCCTTCATCTCCTCCCCTTTTCTATTCTCCATTCACCCAAAGGTGGACTGTTTGAATCTCAGAAATATGATTATCATATTCATAATAAATGTGTACACAATGAATTATAAAAAGTTATGGAGAGAGTGGAAGGAAATGTCATCATAGCTGTGAAGGCAAGATTTGCTTTCTTTCAAGGTTACCATCCTTAGTCACTTCCTTATTCCTTGATTGAATAATTATTTATTGACCACCAACTGCATGCAGGCAGAACATTCATTGTGGTCTGTAAAACATACCTTAAGGGTTTAGCAATCTCATAAGAGAAGGAAGAAGCGTTAATTAAGTACTCAAGTACAAAAATAAATATTTACCATATATATATGGTGTATGTGTGTGTGTGTGTGTGTGTGTGTGTATATATATATATATATGGTAAGTATATATATATATAGTATATATATATGGTATATATATATGGTATATGTATGGTAAGTATATATATGGTGTGTGTGTGTGTGTGTGTATGTAAATATATATAATTTATTTGGCATTTTAAAATAAATATGTAAATACATACAAAGAAGAAATTTGGGGAACCAAGTACTACCAATTGATGTATCTGTAAGTTCAAGAAGTATCCCCAGAGATAGTGGCCTGTGACCTAAAGTAAAATGTGTAATTAATATTTAACCAGGTGACAATTAAGGATAGCCAGAATAAGCTCTTTGAAAACAAGGAGGAACTTGTATTTATTCTTAATATCTTTTGGAGTTTTTTAACAATATTTTCATTTTAGGGTCAGTTGAACTTACATGGGATCCAGAAACATAAAAATAATTTGCAACTTCTAAAATATTTTCCTATTTATATTTAAAAACTATTTAAATGTTTTCTCAATATTTATTTAATAAGTAAAGAGCAGGTGTGAGTTATTTTAAATTACTCTTCATTCATGGCTGTGTTCTTCATTTTCAGAGATTTATATTTTGTCATTTATGTAAAAAGACTGGAAAACTAAGTTCAGATGTGTGCTGTTTCAGACTTATTAGAGTGATATTTTAGCTTTAGTTGTAGATTGGTACCTTGGGTAGCTGCCCCCTGGCCTACAACTTAATCAGTTCTGTTTAACCTAATATATACTTGGGAAATGTATTCTGAATTGGTTTGAGACCTGTAGACATCCCTAGGCAGAAATAGTGTGATAACACTGCTAACAGTGTTTTAGGAAGCCTCTTTGTACTTCTCAAAGAAATTCTGGCCTTTCAAACCAGCAGATAAATACAAATGCTCTTAATTAGGGGTTGGCAAATTATAGCCCATGGACCAAATCCAGCCTGCCACATCTTTTTGCGTGTGTGCCCACGAGCTAATAATGGTGTTTGCAATTTTGAGTGTTAAAAAAAAATCACAAGACAAATAATATTTTGTGACATGTGGAAATTATATAAAACTCAAATTTAATTCCACAAATGAAAGTTTATTAGAACACAGCCATGCTGGGGTGCCTGGGTGGCTCAGCTGGTTGAGCGCCTAACTTCAGCTCAGGTCATAATATCGCTGTTTCTGAGTTCAAGCCCCTCGTTGGGCTTGCTGACAACTCAAAGCCTGGAGCCTATTTCAGATTCTCTCTCTCTCTCTCTCTCTCTCTCTCTCTCTCTCTCTCTCTCTTTCTCTCTCTCTCTCTCTGCCCCTCCTCTGCTCACACTCTGTCTCTCTCTCTCAAAAATAAATAAACATTAAAAAGAAAAAAGCACAGCCATGCCCATTTGGCACATCCCATTCTTGGCTACTTTTGCATTATAGTGGCAGAGGTAAATAGTTGTGACAGAGGCTGGATGGCCCATGAAGACTGAAGTATTTATTATTAGTGTTCCACATGTAGTTATGGAGCATATCTGGAGATACAGTGGGAAAAAAAGACGGGCAATGTCCCTGCATTCATGGATTTCACTGTCTATTGGGAGAGATTTATAAACTCATGAATAGATAAGAGTACTTCAGAGGGTGCCAAGTGTTAGGAAGAAAGTGTCAGAGTTATGGCACAGAAAATGCCTAAAGATAGAGGTTGTTGTTGCATGTTGGTGAGGAAGGTCCTCCACTGAGGAGGACATGTTTGATGAGACCTCTGAGTGAGGAGAAAAGGCGGCCATGAAAAGAGGAGGGACGTTCCAAACAGAAAGTACAACAAAAACAAAAGTTCTGAGACTGGAAAGAACTTCATGATTTCTGCAAAAAGAAGCTGTGTGCATCAAGTGTTATGGATGAAGGGGAGAGTGATACAAGACATAGAAGACAAGAAATGGGGCAATGCCCAAAGTGCCATCTGTGGAGATTCATCTCTAGAGATATAGATTCTAATGTGTGGGCTCGAACTCTGCATATTTTAAATCTTTCTGGGAGATTCTACTGTGCTCCCAGTTTTTGCAGACCACAAATGTGTGATCTTATAGACCATGAGAAGGAGTTTGCATCTTTGTCTAGGCACCATGAGAAGCCACTGGAGAATTCTTAGCAGCAAATAATATGACCATATTTATATCATAAAATGTTGCCTTTGGCTGTGAGGAAAATGGTCTGTAGGAGGCAAGAATGGAGGCAGGAAGCTGGAGGAGGCTGCTGCTGGAGTAGCCCATGAAAAGACCAGAGTTACTTATATTGGGGTTGCTGTGATGGTGCTGAGAAGGAGACAGACTCAGGCCACATCACAGAAGAAGAGCCAAAGGACTCCTGATGGATTGGAAGTTGGGAGTAAGGGAAAGAAAGGAATCAGAGAAACTGAATAGCTGGGAGGGTGGTGGCGCCATTTGCCAAGATTGAAAAAATAAAGAGAGGAGCAGGTTTGGAGTCAGGGGGATGGTAATCAACAGTTTTTCCTGGAAAAGTTAAGTTGTAGATACTTATTGGATGGTATCGTTCATTCATTCATTCAACAACAAAACAGAAAACTAATGAGGACCTACTGTATGCCAGACACCATCCTGGGCAGTGGAGATTATCTCCGTTAAACAAATAGAGACAAAAACACCCTGCCCTTGTGGGATGTCATGTGGGTGCTGAGGGGTAGAGTCTGAATCCCTAAAAGGAGGAGTCTTGCCAAAATGGATAGAGTTGCAAGTCCTCTGTTGACAGACTGCTTTGCATCCGTTATTTGACATCAGACAATCTGAATGTTTTTACAAAATGGTATGATGCATTCTAACAGAAGACAACACAGCTATAGACTGTTTTCTGGACAAATGGACCGACATGGACGCAAACCTCCTGGATACTGCTGCTGTCTCTCTGCATGCAGGAGTGGAGCCATGCTGAACTTGAACGGACATGGAGTTAGGTGAGGCAAGTAGGTTTTCATCCTTGGTTCTTGTAATAGGAACCGAGGAGAATTTTTTTTCCATTGGCTTCAGTGCTGTGCTGACAGAGAAAAAGATCCTGCTGCCTCAACACCAGTATTAAAGAGCCAAATACAGAGCAGTAAATGAATTGAAAGGCATCTAACGAGTTTTACCTATTACTGCTGAGACGTCAAACTTCAAGCCAGCCAGAGCAGTGGGTCCTATAAGAACCTTCTAGTGCCTGAGCGTGGATAATAATGGATATAATAATACTTTGCATTTATATAGCACTTTTACACATGGATCTTCACAATAATCCAGAAAGGAGGGCCAAGCAGGCATTGTTATCTGCATTTTTAAAAAATAGCTCCCAGAGGCAGGAAGCGTAATGGGAAGGGTGAATGCATGTGAATGTAAAAAATGTAAAAAGATGAAGCCAATGAGACGTGAAAAATGAGCTAGAAAGCGAATGTTTAGAGAAAGAAGTTGCCTGAACTATCTGGGGTTTGTTTTTCATTAATTTCTACTTCTTTTATTCCTTTTCTAATTAATTGCATCAAATATGTGTTGTTCTTTTTTTAAACTCATGGTGACATGTTTGCTTGTAAAGGAGTCTTACGCTCAAATACCTAGAAAGGGTAGGCCAGCATCCTGAATGAATGCAGGGTGCAGCTTAGGCTGTGCTCAACTGCCAAGCCTACCCCACAGTAAAGTGTGATCATGACTCAGTCCATGGGGCTGCTTGACAGGAATGTGGGCCCAGGGTAGACAGACAGATGTTAGGATTCTTCAAGAGAAGCTGAAAAACAAATCTGGCATATGATGTGGAATCTCTCATTTTTAGTATCTGTAACTAAGTTGTAAAAACTATTTAGCATCCAAAGGCCAAAGACAATATCCTTGGAGGTAGATTTGGCCCACACACTGTTATTTCTTAACCATTGGCCTATGCATTCCAAAATGTCTATGAATCATACACAGATGGAAGTCCTTATAATCTATTCCCAGAAAGAATCTTCAAGAAGACTTAATATCACTATCAGTAGTAACTTCTTCAAATTGAAATTGGGACTCCGGAAGGAACTTTAACATTGCAAAGTCTATGAATAAAGCTTATCAAAGCTTTTCATATGACCTTCTATTAAATATAACTCATGATCTTTAGCACTGAAAAACAGATAAACCAATAACCCTTAGAAGATAGAGACTGTTTAAATAAATCTATACTTCTGGCAGCAGAGTGACATTGTCTTCCACATGTCAGGACACTTTCCTTTCATTCTGTGGAGTTATAAGTTAAAGTAGTCAAGCAATTCAAAATAGTGAAAGAAATGTTACAAACATTTGTCATAAAAAGGGAGCATTTGATCTGATTTAGCCACTGAACTAAATCTAATATATAATAAAGGCAGCAAGTTTCCTGCATTCTCCCTATGTGGGAATTCAGCTTAGGGCAAAAAGTATGGATTTTGAGTTATCAATAATCCAAAAACATATATATACCAGTTGTCCAGGTGATTCCTCCTGAGCCAAAATATCTCTTAGACATCGAAGTGAAATGTTAGCACCACAACTCCACTTTACAAATAAGGAAACTAAGGCACAGAAAAACAGGAGGTGAATTTCTCAAATTGACCAGACTGAGGAAATGAATGCCTCAAACAGGATTTTTGTTATCCAGTCTCAGCCTGTAAAGAATCTAAAATATTTCTTAGGTGAGGTGCAATTTTTTTAATTACCAAAAAAATATACTTTACTGAAGGAATATAAGGTAATAAAGGCAAAAAGGAAAAAAAAAATCAGATACTTCCTCAAAGAAAACTGCCATTTCTGTTTCAATTTGTGATCTTTGTGAACATTTATGTGTTTAAAATTTCCCATGAGGTGATTGGCAAGATGGCGGCTTAGGAGGACGCTGGGCTCACCGCACGTCCTGCTGATCACTTAGATTCCATCTACACCTGCCTAAATAACCCAGAAAACCGCCAGAGGATTAGCAGAACGGAGTCGCCGGAGCCAAACGCAGACGAGAGGCCCACGGAAGAGGGTAGGAAGGGCGGCGAGGCGGTGCGCGCTCCAAGGACTGGCGGGAGGGAGCCGGGGCGGAGGGGCAGCTCGCCGGCCAAGCAGAGCCTCCGAGCCTGGCTTGCAAAAGCGGAGGGGCCTGAGGGACTGTGTTCCCACAACAAGCGCGACTTAGCATCTGGGAGGTCATAAGTTAACAGCTCTGCTCGGAAAGCAGGAAGGCTGGAGGACAAAGGGAGGGAGAGCTGCTGAGCCCCCTGACAACAGAGCTCAGTTTGGTGGGGAACAAAGGCGCTCGCCAGCGCCATTTCCCCCGCCCATCCCCCGCCAAAATCCCAAAGAGAACTGGTTCCTGCCAGGGAACTTGCTAGCTCCGCGCAAACACCCAACTCTGCACTTCTGCGGAGCCAAAATTCCGGCAGCGGATCTGACTCCCTCCCGCTGCCACAGGGCCCCTCCTGAAGTGGATCACCTAAGGAGAAGCGATCTAAGCCTGCCCCTCCTGCCCCCGTGCACCTTGCCTACCCACCCCAGCTAATACGCCAGATCCCCAGCATCACAAGCCTGGCAGGGTGCAAGTAGCCCAGATGAGCCACACCACCCCACAGTGAATCCCGCCCCTAGGAGAGGGGAAGAGAAGGCACACACGAGTCTGACTGTGGCCCCAGCGGTGGGCTGGGGGCAGACATCAGGTCTGACTGCGGCCCGGCCCACCAACTCCAGTTATACACCACAGCACAGGGGAAGTGCTCTGCAGGTCCTCAACACTCCAAGGACTATCCAAAATGACCAAGCAGAAGAATTCCCCTCAGAAGAATCTCCAGGAAATAACAACAGCTAATGAGCTGATCAAAAGGATTTAAATAATATAACAGAAAGTGAATTTAGGATAATAGTCATAAAATTAATCGCTGGGCTTGAAAACAGTATACAGGGCAGCAGAGAATCTCTTGCTACAGAGATCAAGGGACTAAGGAACAGTCACAAGGAGCTGAAAAACGCTTTAAACGAAATGCATAACAAAATGGAAACCACCACAGCTCGGCTTGAAGAGGCAGAAGAAAGAATAGGTGAACTAGAAGATAAAGTTATGGAAAAAGAGGAAGCTGAGAAAAAGAGAGATAAAAAAATCCAGGAGTATGAGGGGAAAATTAGAGAACTAAGTGATACACTAAAAAGAAATAATATACGCATAATTGGTATCCCAGAGGAGGAAGAGAGAGGGAAAGGTGCTGAAGGGGTACTTGAAGAAATAATAGCTGAGAACTTCCCTGAACTGGGGAAGGAAAAAGGCATTGAAATCCAAGAGGCACAGAGAACTCCCTTCAGACGTAACTTGAATCGATCTTCTGCACGACATATCATAGTGAAACTGGCAAAATACAAGGATAAAGAGAAAATTCTGAAAGCAGCAAGGGGTAAACATTCCCTCACATATAAAGGGAGACCTATAAGACTCCTGACTGATCTCTCTTTTGAAACTTGGCAGGCCAGAAAGAATTGGCACGAGATTTTCAGGGTGCTAGACAGAAAAAATATGCAGCCGAGAATCCTTTATCCAGCAAGTCTGTCATTTAGAATAGAAGGAGAGAGAAAGGTCTTCCCAAACAAACAAAAACTGAAGGAATTTGTCACCACTAAACCAGCCCTACAAGAGATCCTAAGGGGGACCCTGTGAGACAAAGTCCCAGAGACATCACTACAAGCATAAAACATACAGACATCACAATGACTCTAAACCCGTATCTTTCTATAATAACACTGAATGTAAATGGATTAAATGTGCCAACCAAAAGACATAGGGTATCAGAATGGATAAAAAAACAAGACCCATCTATTTGCTGTCTACAAGAGACTCATTTTAGACCTGAGGACACCTTTAGATTGAGAGTGAGGGGATGGAGAACTATTTATCATGCGACTGGAAGCCAAAAGAAAGCTGGAGTAGCCATACTTATATCAGACAAACTAGACTTTAAATTAAAGGCTGTAACAAGAGATGAAGAAGGACATTATATAATAGTTACAGGGTCTATCCATCAGGAAGAGCTAACAATTATAAATGTCTATGCGCTGAATACCGGAGCCCCCAAATATATAAAACAATTACTCATAAACATAAGCAACCTTATTGAGAAGAATGTGGTAATTGCAGGGGACTTTAACACCCACTTAGAGAAATGGATAGATCATCTAGACACACGGTCAATAAAGAAACAAGGGCCCTGAATGAGACATTGGATCAGATGGACTTGACAGATATATTTAGAACTCTGCATCCCAAAGCAACAGAATATACGTTCTTCTCGAGTGCACATGGAACATTCTCCAAGATAGATCATATACTGGGTCACAAAACAGCCCTTCATAAGTATACAAGAATTGAAATTATACCATGCTTACTTTCAGACCACAATGCTATGAAGCTTGAAATCAACCACAGAAAAAAGTCTGGAAAACCTCCAAAAGCATGGAGGTTAAAGAACACCCTACTAACGAATGAGTGGGTCAACCAGGCAATTAGAGAAGAAATTAAAAAATATATGGAAACAAACGAAAATGAAAATACAACAATCCAAACACTTTGGGACGCAGCAAAGGCAGTCCTGAGAGGAAAATACATTGCAATCCAGGTCTATCTCAAGAAACAAGAAAAATCCCAAATACAAAATCTAACAGCACACCTAAAGGAACTAGAAGCAGAACAGCAAAGGCAGCCTAAACCCAGCAGAAGAAGAGAAATAATAAAGATCAGAGCAGAAATAAACAATATAGAATCTAAAAAAACTGTAGAGCAGATCAACGAAACCAAGAGTTGGTTTTTTGAAAAAATAAACAAAATTGACAAACCTCTAGCCAGGCTTCTCAAAAAGAAAAGGGAGATGACCCAAATAGATAAAATCATGAATGAAAATGGAATTATTACAACCAATCCCTCAGAGATACAAACAATTATCAGGGAATACTATGAAAAATTATATGCCAACAAATTGGACAACCTGGAAGAAATGGACAAATTCCTGAACACCCACACTCTTCCAAAACTCAATCAGGAGGAAATAGAAAGCTTGAACAGACCCATAACCAGCGAAGAAATTGAATCGGTTATCAAAAATCTCCCAACAAATAAGAGTCCAGGACCAGATGGCTTCCCAGGGGAGTTCTAGCACACGTTTAAAGCAGAGATAATACCTATCCTTCTCAAGCTATTCCAAGAAATAGAAAGGGAAGGAAAACTTCCAGACTCATTCTATGAAGCCAGTATTACTTTGATCCCTAAACCAGACAGAGACCCAGTAAAAAAAGAGAACTACAGGCCAATATCCCTGATGAATATGGATGCAAAAATTCTCAATAAGATACTAGCAAATCGAATGCAACGGCATATAAAAAGAATTATTCACCATGATCAAGTGGGATTCATTCCTGGGATGCAGGGCTGGTTCAACATTCGCAAATCGATCAACGTGATACATCACATTAACAAAAAAAAAGAGAAGAAACATGATCCTGTCAATCGATGCGGAAAGGGCCTTTGACAAAATCCAGCACCCTTTCTTAATAAAAACCCTTGAGAAAGTCGGGATAGAAGGAACATACTTAAAGATCATAAAAGCCATTTATGAAAAGCCCACAGCTAACATCATCCTCAACGGGGAAAAACTGAGAGATTTTTCCCTGAGATCAGGAACACGACAAGGATGCCCACTCTCACCGCTGCTGTTTAACATAGTCCTAGAAGTTCTAGCATCAGCAATCAGACAACAAAAGGAAATCAAAGGCATCAAAATTGGCAAAGATGAAGTCAAGCTTTCACTTTTTGCAGATGACATGATATTATACATGGAAAATCCGATAGACTCCACCAAAAGTCTGCTAGAACTGATACATGAATTCAGCAAAGTTGCAGGATACAAAATCAATGTACAGAAATCAGTTGCATTTTTATACACTAACAATGAAGCAACAGATAGACAAATAAAGAAACTGATCCCATTCACAATTGCACCAAGAAGCATAAAATACCTAGGAATAAATCTAACCAAAGATGTAAAAGATCTGTATGCTGAAAACTATAGAAAGCTTATGAAGGTAATTGAAGAAGATTGAAAGAAATGGAAAGACATTCCCTGCTCATGGATTGGAAGAATACATATTGTCAAAATGTCAATACTACCCAAAGCTATCTACACATTCAATGCAATCCCAATCAAAATTGCACCAGCATTCTTCTCAAAACTAGAACAAGCAATCCTAAAATTCATATGGAACCACAAAAGGCCCCGAATAGCCAAAGGAATTTTGAAGAAGAAGACCAAAGCAGGAGGCATCACAATCCCAGACTTTAGCCTCTACTACAAAGCTGTCATCATCAAGACAGCATGGTATTGGCACCAAAACAGACACATAGACCAATGGAATAGAATAGAAACCCCAGAACTAGACCCACAAACGTATGGCCAACTCATCTTTGACAAAGCAGGAAAGAACATCCAATGGAAAAAAGACAGCCTCTTTAACAAATGGTGTTGGGAGAACTGGACAGCAACATGCAGAAGGTTGAAACTAGACCACTTTCTCACACCATTCACAAAAATAAACTCAAAATGGATAAAGGACCTAAATGTGAGACAAGAAACCATCAAAACCTTGGAGGAGAAAGCAGGAAAAGACCTCTCTGACCTCAGCCATAGCAATCTCTTACTCGACACATCCCCAAAGGCAAGGGAATTAAAAGCAAAAGTGAATTACTGGGACCTTATGAAGATAAAAAGCTTCTGCACAGCCAAGGAAACAACCAACAAAACTAAAAGGCAACCAACGGAATGGGAAAAGATATTTGCAAATGACATATCGGACAAAGGGCTAGTATCCAAAATCTATAAAGGAGCTCACCAAACTCCACACCCGAAAAACAAATAACCCAGTGAAAAAATGGGCAGAAAACATGAATAGACACTTCTCTAAAGAAGACATCCGGATGGCCAACAGGCACATGAAAAGATGTTCAACATCGCTCCTTATCAGGGAAATACAAATCAAAACCACACTCAGGTATCACCTCACGCCAGTCAGAGTGGCCAAAATGAACAAATCAGGAGACTATAGATGCTGGAGAGGATGTGGAGAAACGGGAACCCTCTTGCACTGTTGGTGGGAATGCAAATTGGTGCAGCCGCTCTGGAAAGCAGTGTGGAGGTTCCTCAGAAAATTAAAAATAGACCTACCCTATGACCCAGCAATAGCACTGCTAGGAATTTATCCAAGGGATACAGGAGTACTGATGCATAGGGCCACTTGTACCCCAATGTTCATAGCAGCACTCTCAACAATAGCCAAATGATGGAAAGAGCCTAAATGTCCATCAACTGATGAATGGATAAAGAAATTGTGGTTTATATACACAATGGAATATTACGTGGCAATGAGAAAAAATGAAATATGGCCTTTTGTAGCAACGTGGATGGAACTGGAGAGTGTGATGCTAAGTGAAATAAGCCATACAGAGAAAGACAGATACCATATGGTTTCACTCTTATGTGGATCCTGAGAAACTTAACAGGAACCCATGGGGGAGGGGAAGGAAAAAAAAAAAAGAGGTTAGAATGGGAGAGAGCTAAAGCATAAGAGACTGTTAAAAACTGAGAACAAACTGAGGGTTGATTGGGGGGTGGGAGGGAGGAGAGGGTATTGAGGAGGGCACCTTTTGGGATGAGCACTGGGTGTTGTATGGAAACCAATTTGTCAATAAATTTCATAAAAAAAATAAAAAAAATAAAAGAGATGGAAAAAAAAATAAAATTTCCCATGAAAATTTATGTATTTAAAAATTTGTTTCATGCAATGTGTTGGTCTCACGCTCAAGAATTTTCAAACTGTGAGTCATGACCAATTAGCGGGTCAGAAAATCAACTTAGTGGGTAACAACCAGCTTTAAAATCATTAATTTAAATAGAATATAAAGGAATAGAGTAAATACTGTAGAATCAGGGTGATTATTGGGGTGTGTGTGTGTGTGTAAATGTATCTGGGATCATAATGTAAAATGATTTTCTTACTGACGGTTAAAATACTTGAAAACCACAGCTGTAGCCAGCTTTTCTACTTATTAATTGATTACAAAAGCTCTGCCTTTTTTAACAAATAGTGTCACACATCATCATTTTATTTTTTTAGTGATTTTAAAATGTTTTAATAATATGTACTTTTTTTCACTTTTTTTAAAATTTAAGTATTAACCAACATACCGTGCAATATTGGTTTCATGTGTAGAATTCAGTGATTCCTCACTTACATACAATACCCAGTGCTTATCACAAGTGCCCTCTTTAATACCCATCACCTATCTCACCCATCCCCCACTCACTTCCCTCAATCAACCCTCAGTTTGTTCCCTGTTGTTAAGAGTCTTCTGTGGTTTGTTTTCCTCTCTCCTTTTCCCCCTTTTCCCATATGTTCATCTGTTTCATTTCTTAAATTCCACATATGAACGAAATCGTATGGTATTTGTCTTTCTCTGTTTGACTTACCTCATTTAGTTTAATACTTTCTAGGTCCATCTACAGTGTTATAAATGGCAAGGTTTCATTCTTTTTGATGGTTGAGTATTATTCCATTGTGTATGTGTCCCACATCTTATTTATCCATTCGTCAGTTGATGGACATTTGGGCTGTGTCCATAGTTTGGCTATTGTTGATAATGCTGCTATAAACATTGGGGAGCATGTACCCCTTCAAATCTGTATTTTTGTATCCTTTGGGTAAATACCTAATAGTGCAGTTGCTGGATCAGAGGATATTTCTATTTTTAAATTTTTGTGAAAACACCATACTGTTTTCCAGAGTGGCTACAGCAGTTTTCATTCTCACCATCAGTGTAAGAGGGGTTCCCCTTTTCCTTCATCCTTACCTACATCTGTTTCCTGAGTTGTTCATTTTAGCCATTCTGACAACTGTGAGGTGGTATCTCATCATGGCTTTGATTTGCATCCCTGATGATAGGTGTTGTTGAGCATCTTTTCATGTATCTGTTAGCCGTCTTGGTATCTTAGTTGGAAAACACACATAATCATTTTAAATTCTGCCTGGATGTTTCACTAGCCAATTCACTATTGTTGGAGAATAGATTTGTTCTCATTCTCTGTTATTATACACAGTACTGCCACGAACATCTTTGTATATACTTCCAGCTAATTCATTGGACTAATGTAGCACACATCATTTCCATAACCTGTGAATGTTAAAAGGTTGCCCATAGACTCATAGACAGTGTGGTTTTACTAAAAAAAAATCATGTCATTTTTTATTGTTCTCTTCTTTGTGAGTAGGGGGGGGTTCCTTTTCCTTGGAGGGGGTCATCCAAGTTTCAGTATTTATCCTCACTTCAGCGTCATCTTGGGGAAAGAGTTTTCCATTGACTTTGATCATAGTGTAGAGGAAATAGTTTCCACAACATATTGTTTCTGCCTACACTGGTTTGGGATCCAAGTGGAAGATTTCTTTGGGCTGATGTTTAGTGGTGCAAAACTTAGCAGCACAACACCAGGGCTTTAGGATTCCACCAATTCAAACAGCTGATACCTTGAGATTATTTTGTCCTCATATCTTAATCATTAATGCAATCTGATGCAGGAATAAAGCCATCCCTTTATGTTGCTTATTATTGTATTTACTTATAATAAATACTGTAATGGCTCCTTACATGCATTCTGTAGATTTTGATTTTGAAAAAAAATAATAATTGAGGTGAAAGGTAATGAGTTTACTTGATATTTTCTCTTCCCTTAGTCACATATAAATTCAGTCTTGTGGGTCATTCCACTTTGTTGATGATCCTTTTTGTTCTTCATTTGGCTTGAAGGTTTCTTTGGGCCACATCAGAGAATTGATCTAACGTCCAAAGATTAGTTCACAAATTGGGTGACCTCCATCCACTGTGGGACCAGTGACCACAGTTCATCCCAAATGCTGACTTTTCTAATCGAACACCTTGTCTATTGGTTACAACCTACCTTTCCTTGAACCAGGGTGTGGGTTTAAAGGCTATAGAGAGGGTTATAGGTTTACTAAACCTTGCTGCCATTTTAATTTCATGTTATATGACTCATATAGTAAGGGACAGTTTATAAATGTTTGCTGAAAGCAATCTTAGAGTTGTCTTATCTATACACCCTCACACACACATCATTATGTTAAAATTACACACTGTAACAAGTCTCTATATGCACATTGCACATAAGACAAGCTTCCTGAAATTTATTTGACATAACGATTAAAGTAAATGTATCAGAAGATCAAAAAGTTGTCTCTAGAGTCTGCACATGAAAATTATTCCTTTGAATTAAAATCTTTATATATTTTCTGTGATTTGATAAGAGAAGAGCTGAAAATTGCCTATCATAATAATTATTTCCAGTTGATAGGGTACCAGAGTTTTCTGCAAGCTGCAAAGAACATGCCAGCATGTGGTCACTATCTTTAAAGGGCTTTCATGTTTTCCATTCTCACTCAGAAGCATGAAAACTTGTCAAGTGAACTCTGTAGAATGGTGGGGGGGGGGGGAAGGGGGAAACTAACGTTCTTATATGTAAATAAAATAGACTCACAGGCGTAGTGGTTTGGATGTCTGTGCCACTCTCCTCTGTTAAGGTCATAGCTAGCTATCATGTCAAATGCAACAAAATTTCACCAGCTCTCATGAACAGGCAAGGAATTGAAAATTTAATAAGTGCAATCTCATTTTAGGAATCAAAAATAATTCAGGGTGGAGGGACCTCTAGTGGACATTTCTGTTCATATCTGATAATGGATCAGAAGAAGAAAGAAAAGTTGCTTAAAAATCACATTCTGTATTTCTGCAGTGATAACTTCATTTTTAAACAAACAACACTTCATCAGGATAGGATACAGGACATAGCCAAATGATCACTCTTCAAGAAAAACACACACTCATAAAAACACATTTGCAGTTTTAGTCTCATTGCATATACTCAACAGCCAACTGCATTTTGTGTTCCTTTTTAAAATAACACAGAAACAAAATTAAAAAGTCAGTAAAAAATTGACAAGCAGATATTTTTATCCACCTTAGTTTTGCTTTCACTAAAATCCTACTTAAAATTAATGAAAATATAATCCATATATAAAACTCTTATCTATTATTATCCTTAATTAAAGTTAAATTGAATTGCATCATGCAAACTTTTGGAAAATGGGAAACAACCAATAAATTAAAGCTCCCTTCCATCATGCCCTTCACACAAGGTTTCCCAAGATACTATTTGGCATAATAAAATTAGTAGCCTGAGTAATTATGAAAAGCTAGGTCAAATAAATAAGTCCTTGCCCTGCCTTAGAAAGCTGAAAGAGTCTTGGGGAAAAGGCAACAAATCACAAGTGGCTGGGCATACCTCTGGCAAAGATGCCCTTCTCCAAAGAATCTGGATGTTCACAAACAGTGCTGGAAAACTTAGAAAAGTGGAGCCTGGCAAATTTTTAAAATCTGTAGACATATTAGAAAATCTGATGTACTTTTCCTCTGCCTGTTTATTAAGACGCACATTACAAATTATTTCCCAATGTAGTACAAGCTATGGTGTTTAGTACTTAATGGTTTGGTTCTTACCTCTGATGGTTATTCTTTTTTTTTTTTCCTTCCTGACTGCAAGGTCCTTGAAAACAAAGAAGGCATCTTCTTACCTTCTACACCTCCTTACTAACATGTTGTTTCCCCACCTCTATATCATACAATTTCTATGCTTGCTTGTGCATAACCCCTCTCCCTATGACTTCTTGAAAAGGTGATATAAGGATTCTAGAGTGCATGGCTTAGAGTCTGGGAAAAATATCCAGCCTGTGCCTTAGACCCAGGCTTTTATTGTTATTGCTGATGTTGATAGTATTCCCCCTCCTACCAACCCCTGGCTTTTCTCCAGTGTTCCCATTTCAGGCCATTTTGTCTATAAATAGGAACTAACTTCTAGAGCCAGTGATTAGAATATGGTTCTTTACTTAGATAAGTGAACTTGAATTTTAAAAAATCCCTATTTTCACAGAAGGTTAGCATTTCCTTCCATTAAAAATGTAGGCACAGGGGTGCCTGGATGGCTTAGTCAGTTGAGCATCCAGCTTTGGCCCAGGCCATGATCTCATGGCTCATGAGTTCGAGCGTTGCATCAGGCTCTCTGCTGTCAGCACAGAGTTTGCTTCAGATCCCCTCTCTCCCCCTCTCTCTGACCCTTCCCCACTCACGTGCTTTCTTTCTCTCAAAAATAATAAATATAGAAAAATTTTAAAAAAAGAATGTAGACACAAACAAAACAAAGAAAAACACATGCATAATAATATAAGCAGTATCTAAGTTGCCACCAACAGAAATAATAAATTTTCGTATCATAATAGTATCAGATGAATCAAATATTATTTGCACTCTATGTAATTCTAGTTATTAGACCTACCATTAGATCTTGTCCTTTAAAAAGGAGCTCAATATTGTCTCACAAATGTATTTATTTTAATATCTTTGTCATTATTTTGATGTGATTGATTTCCTTTTCCCTCCCATGCACTGTATCTTCTGCATTTGCATGTGTTCTGAGAAGAGCTGCTAAGGCTCCAGCAGAAAATATTCAGTGACATTTCTGAACCGGATTTATTTCTTCTTACTTATTTCCCCCCTGTTTTTTCCACCCCCACCATAAGTGATAAAACCATTGATATATAAAGGGCCCATGCATGTTTTAAAAGGCCAAGGGCAGAAGGCACTGAGCAGAACATTTACTCCTCTGGAGGTGGTCCCAGGTAAGAGGCACATGGAGTGTTGGCGCAGGCAGAAGCTACTTTGCAGAATGGCAGGGAAAGTGACTTCCTGGGGGCAAGCTGAAAGATGTAAGTGCTGTGGGCTGACTGGGAGCCAACCCCATGGCCTGCAGGGCTAGAACTGTCCTGAAAGCTGACTGTTCTTATGCTGAATGGTTGTTGAATCTACCGTACCTACTTCAAAGACTGTGTGAGGAGAAACTGAAGTTGAAGCAGCTGATGGTGGAAGAAATTCTAACTCATAATTCAGCGATTGTCCAGCTGGGTAGCCTCCTTCAAGGACATCACCTCTAAGCTTCCTGTTCCTCTTCTGTGACATGACGGACACAGTTGATAGTCTACAAGTTTCCTTCCCACTCTATAAATTTAGGATGAATTCTCTGACATGACTTGAAACTGTAAATCGTTATGGAGGCTGGCTTACCAAAATTGGCAAAATCTAAGCCATTCCAGAGAAATGCTACCTAGCAACCTTTTAAAAATGGTGTTTTTATTTTTCAGTGTTTGTTTTCCTTTTTCTTGAGGTATCTTGAAATATCTGTACAGGAAACTATTGAGATATCAAACTCACAGGTTGATGAATTTCTACAGAAGGTACATCCCTTTGTAACCAGATCCAAGATACAGAAAATATGTGGCAACCAGAGGATCCCTGCACTGTCTCCAAATTTATAATCTCTAAGAGGTAGACACTGTCTTTCCTCTGTCATTGTAACTTCCGTTTGCTTGTGGTTGTACTTCATAGAAGTGACATCATACAGATCTTTCGTGTCTATACTCTGTTTATGAGAGTCATTCACATCAATACGTATGGGAGTAGTTTATTCTGTTTTATTATTCTGTGGTATCCTGTCATATGAAAACACCACAGTTCGTTTTCCATTCTCCCTTTGAAGAACATTTATTTTCTTTTCCCATGGGGGACTATTATAAATAATGTTTCTGTGAACATTCTTGTACACATGTTTTGATGGACATATGCACACATTCTGTGGGGTTCACTGTGTGCACACATATTTGACTTCAGTTGATTCTGCCGAACCCTTTTCCAAAGTTGTACCTGTTTATCCTGCCATCAGTGGTGAGGGTTCTCATTATTCCATATCCTCTCCGACACAATCAGTGCTGTCAGTCCTTTTTTTTTTTTTTGAGACAGAGAGAAAGCACAAGCTGGGGAGGGGCAGAGAGAGAGGAGATAGGAACCAGAGTGGGCTCAGCACTGATAGCAGAGAGCCCAATGTGGGGCTTGAACTCATGAGCAGCGAAATCATGACCTGAGCTGATGTCAGATGCTTAGCTGACAGCCACTGAGGCACCCCTGTCAGTCTTGTTTTGATCCATGCCAGCAGGTGTATAGCAATATCTCATTGTGTTTTTATTTACCTGTCTCAGTATAAATATTGATATTTTACTCCAAAAGAGAAACATATTTGGAAAGAATAAGAACAGCCCTACTTCCTCCAGATACATTGGCATTGTCTTCTGTTTTAAATGTATTCACAAATAAAAAGTATACTATATAAGCCCAATTTTAATTTGAGGCTTTAAAGGGGTTGTCACCTGCTAAAATATAAGAGACTAAGAACTGTCAGTATTTAAGTTCCATCAGTGAAACTTCCATGAAATGGCTATCATCCTCCATTTTAATCCACCCTTTGGGTCTACATTGCAGGATATCAAAAACTACATTGTGCAGTACTGGAAGTTATTCTTCAGTTATGACTACACTACGGCTGGGGAAAAGATGTTCTTGAAAAAGCAAAAATGTCTATGTGAAATAATTCCTTTGCTTGGATGTTTCTGGTAGTGACTCTCTCTCTTATAAGTGATCTACTCTCTATCAGTACTGTGGATTATTTTTGCTCTTTCCCAACCATGCCCTGAAGAGCCACTTTCCCTTTCTCCAGGCCATTACTGTCATAGCAATGACAGCTCACAGACCACCCATTCATTAAAATTTGAAAATGCTCTTTTGCTCTTGTGCCAACCCAGGATACTTCCGTTACTTGCTGCCAAATATTAATAGGCTTTTTAGATTTGAGAGACTAGTTCAGCTGTCCGTCAGTTTAAGTGGCTCTCCAAACTGAGAAATTGGATCTAAGTTGATTTTTTAAATAATTTACATTTTTTTACAGATATGTTCCTGTATGAATTTACATCCCCACAGAACTACAAGAAAATCAACTGGTGGAAGCCAGTTGACTTGCATGACATAACAAAGCCCCCTTGCTGACATGTGTATGTGTTTTTTAAAGTCTGCTCATAATAGTTCAGATGAAAATTGCATACTTATATATTATCACCATCACTACAAACATCTCAGTGAAAAAGTTTCCGTAATAACACTTATAAAATTTTGATACTGTGTTAATGCATTAATGTGTTTCTGAAACCATTGTTTCAGTTAATGATAGCCATGCCATTATTTGTCTATAATAATTACACGTTTACACTGAGGAGTAATCAAAACATCTTTAAAATTAGCAATCTCCAAAGCATAAGACAAAATACTGAATAAGACAAAATATTCTGCCTAAGATAAAATACTCTATATGTGTGTTCTCTTCAAATTTCGTATATATATATGTAAAGTGTCCACTATCTTCTGTGATACCAATTTGATTACCGTGTCATGTACATGCCAAACACCCTCCATTTCAATGATTCAAGAATACATCATGCAAATTACAAATTTATGTGGTTAGGATGGAATTGCTAAGTGGCTTTAATGTCACTTCTTGAGACTCTGATTTCCTTGTATTTGAGGTCAGAAGGTGGCAACCATACCATACTGGCTTATATACTGTAATATCCAAAACTAGAATTAAATTATTGCCCAAATATAAGAGAGGCTTTCCTAACACAAATACATATGTAATACACATACTGACATAGATCTTAGCTTGTCTTCAAAAATCAGGCTGTTCTGCAAACCTGACCTTCACCTTGCTATGCAACTATCATCCAGAGTTTAGTAGTGCTTTTTATCCATAGCCTTACCCCACCATCAACCTCTTTTGAGATGGAGTAATCCAGAACATTCAGTTTTTCTTTCACTTATATTTTCTGCCTTGACCTAAGAGGGGCTTACAAATGATCTAGATATTGGTTTTATCATGTTGTATCTTCAGGTCCTCATGATAGTCTGAGAAGTAGGTGAAAAATCACCATATTTATTTGATTATAAGATGCCTTGAGACAGACAATCCTTGGTAGACACAAAACTGATTTAATAACATATATTTTTGTTGTATGAATGTTGACTCCAGTCATTTGACATTTAGATTATAAAATATATCCTGACAAAAAAAAACTTTGAAAAAAATTTTACACTTAAGAAAATTAATATTTATCTATGATACAGAAATGAGGACGTATAAGAGGAAAAAGTCTAGATAGGTTGACTAAGAAACTCATGCAGCTATAACTAGGAATAAATTGCAGATATTATGACTTGTGACTCTATGCTTTTACCAGACACTTGCCTATATACGTGGATAGGTATTTTTTTATGCTTTATTTAGGTAAAATTGACAAATAAAATTGTAAGATATTTAAAGTATACAACATGATGATCTGGTATGTGTACATACTGTGAAAGGAAGCCAGACTATGGAATCTTTTATTTTTAGAATTTGTGTTCTATAATTTGTAGGATCTTCAGAGCCAAACATTTGTCATGTATTTATTTTTTTTAATGTTTATTTATTTTTGAAGCAGAGAGAGACAAAGCATGAGGAGGGGAGGGGCAGAGAGAGAGAGGGAGACACAGAATCAAAAGCAGGCTCCAGGCTCTGAGCTGTCAGCACGGAGCCCGGTGCGGGGCTCGAACTCATGAGCTGTGAGATCATGCCCTGAGCTGAAGTCAGATGCTTAACGCCTCTATTTTTTTATTTTTCATTTATTTTTGAGGGAGAGAGAGAGACACTAGGTAAAGGGCAGAGAGACAGAGAGTGAGAGAGAGGGAGAGAAAAGATCCCAAGTAGGCTCATCAGTGCAGAGCCCAATTTGGGGCTCTATCTCATGAAGCATGAGATCATGACCTGAGTCCAAATCAAGAATCAGATGCCTAACCAACTGAGCCACCCAGGTGACCCTCTCATGTATTTAATAACATAACTTTATTACAACTACGAATATTTTTAATGAACTAGTAACGGCACAGGAATTGAAAATATGTCAGCTTTGAATTACCAACTTCACAAGTAATCTTCTGATATTACCAAAGTGGATTCCAAAGGAAACCTATACAGATAGCCAATATGAAGACCAACACTAAGATGTACATGGGGAAAGATGTGCGTAGGGAGAATATATCCTATTTGTGGTGAAAGTGCATCAGCCAAAGAGGTAGCAATTGGTAGAAGGATAGACAAAGAAGAGCAAACCAAACACAGGGAGCCATGTGAATTATGAAACAGGTGTGAATGTGCAGAACATAAACAGAGGTGGTGTTCTCTGAACCTAGAGAAAATTCTTTTTTTTCTTCAGGTTTTTAAATTCTAGTTAGTTAACATACAGTGCAAAATTGGTTTCAGGAGTGGAATTCAGTGATTCATCACTTACATCCAACACCCAGTGTTCAGCCCATTCAGTGCCCTCTTAATACCCATCACTCATTTAGCCCATTCCCCACCCCCTCCCCTTCAGTATCCCTCAGTGTTTTTCTCTATAGTTAAGAGTTTGCTTTCCTCTCTTTTTTTCCCCCTTCCCATATGTTCATCTGTTTTTTTCTTAATATCCACATATGAGTAAAATATAGTATGTGTCTTTCTCTGACTTATTTCGCTTAGTATCATACACTCTAGCTTCATCCGTGTCATTGCAAATGAGAAGATTTCATTGTTTTTGATGGCTGAGCAATATTCCATTATGTGTGTATGTATGTGTATATATGTATGTATACACATGCCACATCTTCTTTATCCATTAATCAGTCAGTGGACATTTGGGCTTTTTTCATAGTTTGGCTATTATTGATAATGATGTCATTAACATTGGGGTGCATGTGCCCCTTTGAATCTGTATTTTTGTATCCTTTGGGTAAATACGTAGTAGTCTAATTGCTATGCCATAGGGTTGTTCAATTTTTTAATTTTTGAGGAAACTCCATACTGTTTTCCAGAGTGGCTGCACCAGTGTGCATTCCCACCATCAGTGTAAGGCGGTTCCCCTTTTTCTGCACCCTTTCCAACATCTGTTTTTTTCTGACTTGTTAATTTTAGCCCTTTTACAGGTGTGAGGTTGTATTTCATCATAGTTTTAATTTGTATTTCTCTGATGTTGAGCATCTTTCCATGTGTCTTTTAGCTGTTTGGATGTCTTTGTTGGAAAAAATGTCTGTTTATGTTTTCTGCCTATTTCTTAACTAGATTCTTTGGTTGGGGGGGGTTAGTTTGATAAGTTCTTTATAGATTTTGAATACTAACCCTTTATCCGATATGTCATTTGCGCATATCTCCTCTTATTCCATAGGCTACCTTTCATTTTGTTGACTGCTTCCTCCACTGTGAGGAAGATTTTATCTGGATGAAGTCTCAATAGTTCATTTTTGCTTTTGTTTCCTTTGCCTCTGGAGATGTGTCTAGTAAGAAGTTGCTATGAGGTTAAAGAAGTTGATGCCTGTGTTCTCTAGGATTTTTGATAGTTTCCTGTTTCACATTTAGTTCTTTCATCCATTTTGAATTTATTTTTGTGTGGTGTAAGAGAGTAGTCCAGTTTCATTCTTCTGCATGTTACCATCCAGTTTTCCTAACACTGTTTGTTGAAGAGACTGTATATTTTTCCATCGGATATTATTTTCTGCTTTACTGAACTTTAGTTAACCATTAACTCTTCTTTAAATATTGGTATATAATTTTTCATAATATTCTCTTATAATTGTTTGTATTTCTGTGGTGTTCATTGTGATTTCTTCTCTCTCATTCATGATTGTAATTACTTCGGTCCTTTCCTTTTTCTTTTTGATAAGTCTGGCTAGGAGTTTATTGATTTTATTTATTCTTTCAAAGAACCAGCTCCTAGTTTCATTGATTTGTTTACTGGGTTTGTTGTTTTTTTTTTCTTTCTATACCATTTATTTCTACTCTAATTTTTGTTATTTCCCTTCTTCTGCTGGATTTAGGCTTTATTTGCAGTCCTTTTTCTAGCTCTTTTAGGTGTAAGGTTAGGTTGTGTGTTTCAGACTTTTCTTGCTTCATGAGGTAGACCTATACTGCTATATGTTTCCCTTTTATGACTGCTTTTGCTGCATCTCAAAAGTTCTGGACCATGTGTTTTCATTTTCATTTGCTTCCATGTAGTTTTTTAAATTTCTTCTTTAATTTCCTTGTTAACCCATTCATTATTTTGTAGGATGTTCTTCAATCTCCATTTTTTTGTGGTCCCACCAACTTATTTCTTATGGTTGACTTCAAGTTTCATAGCATTGGAGTCTAAAAATATACATAGTATAATCTCAATCTTTTTGTGTTTGTTGAAGCCTGATTTGTAACCTAGTATGTGATCTATTTTGGAGAATGTTCTGTGTGCACTCAAAAAAAAAAAAATGTGCATTCTGCTTTAAGGTGAAATGTTCTGAATATATCTGTTAAGTCTATCTGCTCTGGTGTGTTATTCAAAGCTATTGTTTCTTCTTGATTTTCTGCTTAGATGATCTGTCCATAGGTTTAAGTGGGATGTTAAAGTCCCCTACTATTATTATATCATTATCAATGAGTTTCTTTATGTTTGTTGTTAATTTATTCATTTTCTGTGTGTTTCCAAGGTGGGGGCATAAATATTTATAATTATTAGATCTTGTTGGAAAGACCCTTTCATTATTATAAAGTGTCCTTTTTCATCTCTTATTACAGTCTCTGGTTTAAAATCTAGTTTGTATGATATAAGTATGGCTACTCTGTCTTTCTTCTGACATCCATTACCATGATAAATCATTCTCCATCCCCTCACTTTCGGTCTGTAGGTGTCTTTAGGTCTAAATTGAGTCTCTTGTAGGCAGCAGACTGTTTTGTTTTGTTTTGTTTTGTTTTAATCCATTTGGATACTCTATGTCTTTTGATTGGAACATTTAGTTTATTTACATTCAGAGTGATTATTGATAGATATGAATTTAGTGCCATTGTATTACTTGTAAAGTCATTGTTTCTGGAGATTTTCTCTGTTCTTTTCTAGTCTTTGTTGCTTTTGGTCTTTCTCACTGAAAGAGTCCCACTTAATATTTCTTATAGGGCTGGTTTAGTGGTCATGAACTCCTTTAGTTTTTGTCTGTCTGGGATTCTTTTATCTCTCCTATTCTGTATGACAGCCTTGGTGGATAAAGTAGTCTTGACTGCATATTTTTCCCATTCAGTACATTGAATATGTCATCCCACTCACTGCCAAGTTTCTTTACATAAGTCTGCTGCTAAACTTACTTGTCTTCCTTTGTAAATTAGGTATTTCTTTTCCCATGGGATTTATTTTCCCATCATGCTCTTAGGAGTTTTTCTTTATTCCTATATGTTGTATGTTTTACTATGATATGTCATGGTATTGGCCTGCTTTTGTTGATTTTGATGGGAGTTCTCTGTGCCTCCTGGCTTTGGATATTTGGTTTCTTCTTGAGATTAGGGAAATTTTCAGCTATAATTTGCTCAAATAAACCTTCTTCCCCTTTTTCCCTCTCTTCTTCTTCTGGGACTCCTGTGATACAAATGTTATTACACTTTATGGAGTCTCTGAGTTCCCTAAGGCTACTCTCATGATTTAATATTTTTCTTTCCCTCTTATTTTGAGCTTCATTATTTTCCATAATTTTATCTTTAATGTCACTTATTCGTTCTGCTTTTTCTATCCTTGTGGCCATTACATCTAGTCAGTTTCACATCTCAGTTTTAGCATTTTTTATTTCAGCCTGACTAGTCATTCATCTCTGTGGTAAGGTTCTCCCTGCTATCTTCTATGCTTTTTTTCAAGCCCAGCTAATATCCTTATGATTGTTGTTTTAAATTGTGAATTACACATATTGCTTATATCTTTTTCAATTATATCTCTAGCCATGACCTTTTATTATTCTTTCTTTTGGCATGAATTCCTCTGTCTTGGCATTTTGCTAAGTCTCTGTCTTCTTCTGTGTGTTAGGAAAGTCTGTTATGTTTCCTGCTCCTGAGATAATGGCTTTATTAAGAAGTCACATATTGTCCAGTGCCTGGTGTTTCAGGAAGTGTTTCTAGTATATTCTGTGTGCACTCTGCTGTTGTGTTTTGGCTGCTCTTTCCCTTAGGTCAGTTCCTGCAGAGTTTCTCCTTGCCTACAGTGGGAAGTGTTTGGACCTTGCCCAGTATGTGGCAAGTTTTAATTAGATGTGCTTTGGTCTGCTTGTTAAAAGAGACTAGTTCCTATTTCTACTAGAGCTGATGCTTTGTTGCACTCTAGGCTTAGTAGACTTGGTGCATACTGGGGGTTTGTGCTGGTCTTCTGGGGGAAGGCCCCACTGCTGCTGTGGCTTTCAGGCTTGCTTGCCCTGGTTAAAAAAAAAAAAGGCACCTGCAGAATGTAGAAGGGCAGGGCTCAGTGTAAGTGGCTCAGGCCTGAACTGTGGTCCCTGTGTTGCACTCTGAAGTCAGTTTGTGATGATGGGCAGGGGATGAAAATGGTGTCAGCCCATTTTCTCATCCCTAGAGAGGGAGTTCTCACCCACCACTGTCCAGGAAGCCATCACAGTGGAGCAAACAGTCTCCTCTCATGTGTCTCAGACATCCCTCAGATCCCTGCATTCACGTGCTTCTGTCTGAGCCTGTTTGCTCACCCAGCGGCACAGTGCTCCTGTGTTTTATTCCAGGTACACTGGCTGAGTTTCAGAACTCCAAATTTTCGGGACCTGGCGTGGCACAGACATACACTGAGTCTCTGGGGGAGGGTCTCACTGCACTGTGGCTGGGCCCATTTGTCCCAGAAAGGCAGTTGCATGAAGACTCAAAGGCTTGGAGTTTAGAGTAAAGCACAGCAAAAAACTGGCATCCAGATTAGTGGCCCTCAGTAGGTATTTCTGCTCTTATGCTAATGAACAGGGCCCCTCAATGTTGCCCACTGGCTCTTTTGTCCCCTGTGAGGCAGTGCCACCTCTCCCAAATGCACGCCAAAAGGGGAACTGTCTCTCCCAATGTGACCCAGGGGATCTGCAGACCATGCTGTCTGCTCCTGGATCTCTGCTGTCCTTGTCCACAGAAGCACAGCTACACCTGTCAGCTTCCACATCTTCCGTGGTGTAGACTTCTAAAACTTCAGTCTTTGAGCTTTACTGCTTGTAAAAACTTGTGATAAACACCCCCTCTCATTTTCCCAGTCAATGGTTTTGAAGAAGTGTTTTTCTTCTGCCACCACCTGTGCACTGCTCTCTGTCTCTCTCACTGTCGCTCTCTTCCCTCCATGCTACAGGGCTCCCTCCCCTACACAGCATCCACAATTCTTTTCTTCCCTAAGTCACATCTCTGCACCTTGCACCTTCCATGATGTTGCCTCTTTTCTCCCTCTAGTTGTGCAGTTTTTTCTCTCAGTCCTCAGATTGATTTCTTGGGTATTGGGAATGATTTGATATTTATCGAGCTGTGTTCAAGGGAAGAGGCAAGCATAGGGTCCCCCTACTACTCTGCCGTCTTAATTCCTCATTCTGAGAAAATTCTTGACGGGGGATTATGAGACTTTTGTTTGGGCAAGGAGATTGCAACAAGCTAATTTGATTCTCTTTATTATCACAAAGTAAGTTTTAAAAAGTCATACATTTTTGGAATGGAAGAGATGAAGATTAAGTAATATAATCAGACGATAACCATGCATTAAATAGTTCGTATGAAAATCTGATTTAAAATACCTTAGTTCCAAAACAATTATAAAATGTAAGACATTTCAGTGAAATACTTTATGATAATGAGTACATATGTGTTTTGAGTGTGAGAGAGAACGTATAACAAGAGGAGAGGAAGAATGAGCAGAGGCAAGAGATACAGTAGGCAAGGGGAGGAAAAGAAAAGAGAGCACTTTTTCAGACATAGCTGAACTGAGTCAGTGACCTCAAAATTCAAGCAGAGGGGACATCATTTGGAGATTATTTACAAGTTTCCCATCAGTCTAAAGGTATGATCCATCTTATGGGAGCATGCATACATCTCCAGATTAGAATAAAACCTAGGTCTTATTATTCACAATTGAGACCTTGGGCTTTTGAGTCAGGCAGATTTAAAATTAAATCCTTGCTGTCTTGTTTATTTGCTGTGTGAACCAGAGAATTTTTTTTAAACTTAGGGTCATCTTCCCAATATTTTATTTTTCTGCATTCTTTAAACAAATTCATAATCCAATCTCTTGTTATCTTTCCAAGGCCACTCCCCTAGTCCAAAGTACCCCATCCAACCACCCCTATAGTTCGCCCAAATTATTGCAGTCCTACCACCTACCCATCTCCCACGTTTTCCTTGGTTTACTTTCCATCAATTCTTCAGCCATGAGGGTGATTTTGTAAAACCCTAAATCAAATGATGCCATGCCTCTGTTCAAAATCTGCTGACTTCCCATTTCACTCAGCATAAAACCTGAAGTTCTCATTCTGACATAAGAAGTCATATGTCATACATTTGAGCCCTAGTCCTTGGATATTTCTCTGAACTTGCCCTCTGCTGTCCTGCCCTGTGCTGTCACTGTTCTAGTCACACTATATTTCCTGTACTTCCTTGAACACCTCAAGCACATGCTGTCTTCACGGCCTTTGCACTTGTTGCTTTGTCTACTTAAATTATTCTTTCTCTAATTAGCTACATGGCTAGTGTTTTCAGGCCATTACTCAAAGGTGTTATCACGATGAGTGGTCTGACCAATCTGTGTAGAATTTCAATTCCTGCCACACTCTTCCTATCCCCTTTCTTGCTTCATTTTTGGCTGATGCATTTTTCATTAATACGGTATATATTTTAGTTGGTGTATTTTAGTTGGTGTATTTTAGTTGGTATATATATATGTGTGTGTGTTATATAGTTTAGTTTAGCTTGTTTTATTCCCTCTCCGTTCCCACTGCAATATGAGTGCCATGAATGCACATCTTTGCTTATTGAGAATTGCAGAGCCTATTACAGAGCCTGGTGTATAGTAGCATTCAATAAATATTTGCTGATGAGCAAATGATTCAAGAAATGAACCTCTCTCAAAACTGGAATATTTCAGGATAACCTCCTTAAGGCATGATAAAAATTACATGAGATAATATTTATCCAGTGTTTAGCATAGTACCCAGATGTATTGGTTGAAATGAAAGATCATTAAAATTAATTTCACCTTTGTAAAAACTTTTTTATATATGGTTATTAGAAAATTCAAACTAACGTGTATACCTTGTGTTATATTTCTATTGGACAGCACTCATCTGGAACATTTGAGATTCCACATGAATTCTCTCATGGTGGAAACCCAGGTGCATCATGGGATAGTAATCAGATTGTATGGAGAATTTTGAATAGCTAGAACTTAGTGAAGAAAAGTAGGAGTAAGAGTTGGAGGTATGCCACTCAGTTTGGAGCAGGAAGCAGAGGGCACATTATACCAAGATGATATAAAGATGTTTGATGGGGTGCCTGGATGGCTCAGGTGGTTGAGTGTCTGACTTCAGCTCCAGATCATGATCTCACAATTCGTGGGTCTGAGCCCCATTCGGGCTCTGTGCGGACAGTTCAGAGCCTGGAGCCTGCTTCAGATTCTTTGTCTCCCTCTATCTCTGCTCCTTTCCTGCTCATGCTCTGTGTGTCTCTCTCTCAAAAATAAATAATTAAAGATGTTTGCTGACAGGATTATTTATGAAGGTATGGGCCAAGTGTAGAGATACCATAAGGAGCTTTTCAGTATATACATAGGTCCAAAGGGTTGAAGGGAAGGAGTAGTTACTAGAACCTGAAGGGAGAGAGAGCCACATAGAGAGGCCATGTTGTTAATGGCAGTTACCACCTGTTAAGGCTCACAGTAAGCCCAAAGGAGACTGTACAGACAGAGAAGGAGCCAGGAGAGTAAATACCCTGCCTTCATTCTCCTTCTCTCTGACCAACTTCAGGCTTCTCATTGCCTGAACCAAGAGGAAGCCAAAGTAAAAGGAGTTCTTTGTGGTTAACTATACAGTCCAGCCTCACAGGGCAGAGGTATGGAAGGGTAGGGCATCTCAAGGAATAAATAGAAATTATCTGGCAAAGAGACGCTCTTATTTTTCCTACAATAATGACTCTCCCAAGAGCTACAGACTGCCTTTAATTTCCTTGTGTCTGATGTTAGCCCCTCATGCATGTAGGCACTGAACAGAAATGTCCAAATATGTGCCTTCTAGCTTGTGAATCAGCATATAACACGGAATGTGAGTAACCAGTAATAATAAAATCACAATTCCATTCAAATAAAGTTCATATCATCTCTGAGTTGGAGACTAATTCCTTTATACATAATAATTGGAAAGAACTGGGTCTATTCCATAGGTAACCCCAAATGAAAATGCTCTACCCTGTGGAGTCTCTATAAGGCCATTTAAGTGTTCATGAACAGATGTACAAGTGTTCCGTCAGTATGAATTCTCTGAAGAGTCAGTTAGACGTACCTGTCCCTCTTCCCAAGCTCCAGCTGAGAAACTGCTGGAGCACCAGAAGCAGGAAGTGGCCTGCACAAAGACATACTGTGAACTGCTATCGGGGCAGTGATTACAATTTCAACTTCCTGACTTCAGCTTAGACGGATTGACTGCAAAGGCCTCCAGAGAGAAGCCGCAGCTGGCTGGCAACCTTGGCCAAATGCAGCAGGGTCTGGTCTGGTTTACCCTGGGTTGCCTGAAAGATTTTCCTTGACAATCCAGGACCCTCAGAAGAGCAGGCTTTTGCCTGGGCTGATTACGGTAGACCTAATCCAAAGCCCCTCCCAGCAAAAGGCAGTTTGTTTCATTGCACTTCTCCTGCTTCTGTTTCTTTGATAAAGTCACACACTGATCTGCAGCCAAACACATTGCTGTTGAGGGGGAATCACAAATTAATGAAATGTGCTTCAGCATTTATTGCTACATGGAAAATGTGTTGTACCGGCGAGCAGAAAACACCACGGTGATTACAGTTAATAGAATCAGGACTCCCTGATGTTTCCCTCAAACTGTCCTTGTTCGCATGGCTACAGAAACACTCGGCCAATTTGGAACTCCTGACGCTGGAGAGCTCAAACCCAATGATGACTCCAGTGAGAGCTCATTTCCATTATTATCTATCATTATCTCTTCTGAAAATTTATCAGTTTAATATTTGGTATCTCTTAACACAAGTCTGGCACTTTCTTTGTGCATATGTCAGAATAATTTAAAATTACGGAACAGCAAACCATATCAGGTTAGTGTTCACCCATCCACACCTGTTAGAGGATCAAAGGTGCTGATCTGAATTTTCTGAAAAGGACAAGCAGATACTATTGGGCAAAGCACTTTTCAATATAAATAATAGGTTAATTTCATTTGGTTATGTAATGACATTTGTTAGTCCTTCCTTTTAAAGAGCAGAGTAAATATATTCAAAGCCTCCTTTGAATGGTTATTATAGTCTATATAAGAATAAAACCAAAAAAAATTATATGAAGACCTGTTCTCAAGAAGTTGATAGTCTGGTGGAAAGGGCAGGGTTGTGTTTTTTGTTTTGTTTTGTTTTGTTTAATGTTTGTTTTTGAGAGAGAGACAGAGAGAGACAAAGCATGAGTGGGGACGGGACAGAGAGAGAGGGAGACACAGAATCTGAAGCAGGCTCCAGGCTCTCAGCTGTCAGCACAGAGCCCAGTGCAGGGCTCCCAAGTCGCGAACCATGAAATCATGACCTGAGTTGAAGTCGGACGCTTAACTGACTGAGCCACCCAGGTGCCCCTAGGGCAATTCTTGATTTAGTCATCAGGTATACACTGAGTGCCAGCAGTGTGCGAAGCTCTGCCCTAGCAACCAGCGATACAGGAAGAAATGAGACTGTGCTTGCCTTCCAGATGCTGGCAGTCTAGCTCTAGCAGTGTTTACTTTAAACTAAATAGGAGGGGCATCTAGGTGCCTCAGTAGGTTAAGCATTGGGCTCTTGATTTTAGCTCAGGTAGCGATCTCACAAGTCGTGAGAGGGAACCCTCCGTGTTAGGCTTGGTGCTGACAACGCAGAGTCTGCTTGGGATTCTCTCTCTCCCTCTCTTTCTGCCTCTCTCCCCCCCATCTCAAAATAAATAAATAGTTTTAAAAAAAGATGCCAAAAGCAACAAATATATTAAAAAAATAAATATTTAAACTAAATAGAAAAACTGTCTTGGGACAGGTTTCTTGGAACCAGACTCAAATGGGAGTTTATATGAAGAAGGTTTATTGGACAGTGTGTGATTGGGAACAAATTCTTTATGAAAATGGTGTCAGCAGGATTGGATAAGACGAAACTGAGGCTACTGGCAATCTTATAGGCTACAACAAGAATGGCCTTTAGAGTTGACCTTTGATCTTCAGGCAAAGCCCCATGCCCTGGAGAGGGTTCTGAACAGCAGATGAGGCAAAGGCATGAGAAGGAAACAGCTGGAAGCCATCAGCAACGTTCTCTGCAGCTGATGTGGCTCATCCAGAAGGCCAGAGCTGGGTGACATAGACAGATATAGTATAGTTCACCATGTTGCTTAAATCCATTTGCTTCTTATATGTTCATCCTATCTGTGAATAGCTTCCCTGGGGTTGTTGTTGGACTCCTTTCTTGAGACTTAGGAGAGAAAGGTACTGGAGTGAACTGCAGTTCTCCCCACTGCACCTGGACTTAAGCTTGCAGCTGAGCCACTGGTCACCATATCCTTCCCAGCCTGTAGCAGCAGCACCTGTGCATTTACCAGTCACAGTCAGAGGGGAGTACCCAGAGTCCCCTCTCTAATCACCAAATTCCAGATATACCCTTCTCTGCCTTTTTATGTAACAGCAGCCCTATCTCCTTCTCATGATCAGGGTCAATTACCTCTGCCAATAGGTGCCTTCTTTTCTTGTCCCTGGATCTCTTGGCACGAGGGACCAAACAGCAGCCTTGGCTGTAAGTTCAGAGATATTTACTGTGCCCCTGAGACTGCATAGCCTAGAGCTGCTGAAACAAGAAACACAAATTCCCCAAGGGGGTACTTGAGACGACAGTATATGGGTGACCTGTATCCTTGGAATTTGTAGCCAGATAGTTTATCTATTCGATACAGAGAACTGTATCATTTTAGTTGATTTACCGTGTATGCTTCATCACAGAGGTCAGAATCTTATCCTCACTCTCTGGCTTCTGAGTAGAATAGTATGTATTAAAACAAGGAGATACAATGGTCAGGTGCACACTGCCATACCTCCTTTTGCTGTAGAGTGGGTGACTTGTGTCCAGTATAATGTATGTGAGGTCCTATGTCAGTGAATCTCTTTATACTGATGATATGTTTATAAGCTAAATAGGATTATAATAAATCTATACATTAAGTTGAGAAGAATTGATAACAATAATGAGTCATCCAAACCATAAACTCAGTATATTTCTTCATTTAGTTATGTTTTTAATTTCAATGATTTCTGTGTAAAGGTTGTATAATTTTTTTACTTGTTTCTGGATATATGAAGTGTTTTGTATTATTTACAGGGTATCTTTTCATTTGATTATTTTTATCTACCTCATCTGTAGACATATAATTACTATAATTATTTCATACAGATAAAATTGTCAACACACTAACTTCACTTATCAGAGCTAATAGTTTTACTGCAGATTCTTTTGGGTTTTTTATATGCACAAGTGTGTAATGTGTGAGTAATGACAATTTATGTCTTTCTTTTTTACCCTTATACGACTTTCCCCTTGATTTATGCCAATGGGCTTAGAGCATTAGGACAATAATGAATAAAAGTAGTGAGAATGAACATCTTATTTTAGTCAGCATCTCCAGGAAGAAGGTTTAACATTTTTACTATTCAATGTGATATTTACTGTAAGGTTTTCTAACTTTTATCAGATTAAGGATGTTTCCTTCTCTTCCTAGTTCACTAAGAGTTTTTATCATAGATGGGTATTAAATCTGATCAACTGATTAATCACATCCTTTGAGAAGATCATAGGCTTTTTCTCTTTTATTTTGTTAATGTGATAAATGATATTTATTGATCTTTTTAAATTATATAAAATCTTGGATTCCTGGAAGAAACATATTTAGATAGATATACCTGATGACATAATTGGATGAGGTTTTTCTGAGTCTTGAGATGGGTATAAGGATATTTTGCATGTAGGAGTAACAAAAGTAGTTGTGACCAAGAGAGTAAATTATTATAAGTGAAATTTAGTGCTATTTCTCCCTTCTCTCTGCCTGCTTCTCCACAGTAATATTAATTGTCCACATAGTTCCCATTCTCTCATTGACAATGCACAGTACTTGCCAACTCCTATACTTTGGACTTTGCCTAGTGGCTTTGTTGAATGGGTTTTTTGTGTGGTTGTATGGAAAAAAATTGAAATATGCTTGCATAGTTGATTTTTCTCACTTATGCTTCTGTCACTATTAAAGAAGAAGATAGTCTGGGTAACTGTCACCCATCCAGCCTGGTCTACAGCATGAAAGGGGAAAAGTAGAGCTACCCCTGCTGATGTACATACATGCAACCCAAAACAGAACTACTCCAGCTGACCTGCAGACCTATAACCTAAGGCAAAGCTATTCCTAGCCAACTTGTAGATTGTGCAGTAAAGAAATAAATGTGCATTGTTGTATCCTGTTGAGTTTTGATTGCTTGTTATGTGACATAATTCTGGATATTGCTGACTGATACACTTGGTATGAGTGAAAACTTTTTACTGAATGACATACATTGAATATGAAATATTGTAGAGACTTGGAATAATGGGATTTCTATCCACAAAAGAATTTATTCTGTCCTCTGACATGCAATAAGGGTACACGCAGACCTTCCTATTCTTATCAAGGACTGAGCTAATCTTACACGTGAAATATAGTGTTTTGAAAGTTCTCTTTACCACTGATGTACTTTTCCTTCTAGAGTAAAGCTCTTCAGAATTCCAGAAGAGAGCTTTGTGTGTTTCCTAGGATTCCTCCTTCTTGACGTATCATGAACTACAACTTTGGTCTCCCTAGAAGTCTGAAACTATTTTGAAAACTATAGTGAAAACTATTTTGCTTTTTAGATAACTCCTGTGTAGCTCTTAATCTTTCACACTATTTAGCCAACATTAAAGAAATGGTAACCATTGTGATGTTGGTCCCACTTACATGCACCTTGTTTCCTCCAGAATCTTAGCCGCTCATGCTGACTGCCTTGTCAGACCAGAACTCCCATGTTTGCCTCCCAGAATGTTAAGAATACTGAATGCCTTGCTTGTTTGCTTGTCTGACTCATAGCAGCTTTTATTTGCCCAGGTTTTTAGCCTCAAGTCTTCCTCCAAAAATCAGTAAATTTTCTATGGAGGAAAACAGTATGGAGAATATTCTCTCCTTAGTCAACTTCTGCCATATCTGAAATGTTGGTCCCTCAAATCCCATCAATGTCAGTAGCTCACCAATGCTTCAAAAAGATTTTTACTTGATTTTGGTTGGCTTTTCGAGGCTGTTATAGGCTAACCTACCATAGCTTAATGTAGAAGTCCTATAACTTTTTTATGTATTTCTCTAAGATTTATTAATATCTATTCATTTTCACTGCCATATAATATTTCATTGTGTGGATATATTTGAGTTATGCAGTCTTGTGTTCTTAGATATTTGTAAAATTTTTGCTAAATAGACAAAGATAATATTAATGTGTGTGTATATATATTAAACATATGAAATCATCTCTCCAGGGTACAAATTTAGGAGGAGAATTACTAGTTATAAGTGTATATTCCTCTGTTTTCCAAAGTGGTTGTTAAAATTTATTCTCCTTATCAGCAAAATGTTTTGTTTTTCTTGTCAGAATTTATCTAGTCATATTCTATTATATATTAACACACATTTAGGATTTTTCCTAGATTTTTGATACTATGGGCAATGATGATTTTTAAAAGTTTTGTGTATATCTCTTGATCATTATGAAAGGATTTCTCCTGTGTGTATGCCTCAAAAGAGAATTTCTCAGTCATAGGTTGTATCAATGTTCAATTTAAAAAGTAGTGCCACACTGTTTCCAAAGTGGTTAAATTTTCACTCCCTACTAGTAGATTCTGCTTCCTTATATTTTTCTCCTTCTGTTTATCTCAATTCAATATTATTTTAGATGCCTTCTTACATTTTAAATTTTCTATTCACTCATTAAAATGTAAGCTCTTTTAGAGGAAAAAAAAACCTTTTTTTTAGTTATCCTATCACTACACTTAGAAAAGTAACTAGCACATAATAGCCACTCAGTAAATATTTGTTAAATGGATCAATGAGTAAATCAAAATAAGGAGCTCATGGGAAGAAGATTTGAGTGAGAGAAGATAATGTACTCAAACTTCTGTATAAATATTATGAACAAATCCTCATGGAACTTTCCAGTAGGCACTCTGACAGCATGGTAAATTTGAAGGCCAGGAAATAGTTCAATATTTCTTTCAATTCACCTCTCCTTCAAATTATTCTTTTTTTCTCTTTGTTTATACTACATAAACTAGTACATTTAATCGTCCTTAATTTTATTCTGTCTCTTAGAATGGTCATGATTGTGTATGCTTCTAGACAATAAACTCTCTGATATCATATCTTTGTGGGAGCAGCACAATAGTATGATTAAGATTTGTGTCAACTCTTGAGATCATCTGCCTTGATTCAATTATGTAATACTCTGGATTTAGGAAGGAAAATAGCCACTATGAATATTATGATAATAAAGGTTATAGTGTAGGGATCAGGAGTTAAGCCAGTTGTAAAAATGGCTACAAATTCTTCTCTTCTTTATCCATACCCTTGGGTACACCCTCTCATAATGAGATTGGGTTTAGCCGTGTGACTTGCTTTGGCCATTGGTACAATCTGAGGTGTGATACAAATATTTGGAGAGTTCTTAAACAAAGGAACTTTCCCTCCCTCTCCTACTGCTGTTGTAATCCTTTAACTACCTAAAGTAGCCCAAGCTGTTCTGCTGCAGGGTGACAAGCCAGGTAGGAGAGGACTTAGACACCCTAGTGGAAAAACTTGTGAGTGCTAAACATGTAAGTGAGGCTGGGTAAGATCCTCCAGCTAGCAGCCAATCATGAGCTGACCACAGATGCATGAGGAAACCTAACAGTAAGCCAAGCCATTCCAAGTTCATCCCAGATGAACTTCTAACCAACCCCCAAAGATTTGTAAGCTAAGTAAAATGGTGTTGCTTTAATCTAGTAAATTTTGAGTTGGTTTGTTTTAGAGCAAAAGCTAATTGACACAATGCTTACATATATGGATAAGAAGATGAAAGCTCTGGTTGGAGATCAGATAGTCACTAGCAATTTTAGTATGAAGCACTGGAGTGTCTGGAAAGAGTGGAGGTCAAGGGAAATTTGTAGAAGCCACTGCATCTAGTATCAAAGAGGGTTTCTGTAGTGTGCATTTGACCTCAGCAATGCTACTTAACTTGAAAAAACGAGCACCTCAGACCACCACAACCTCCTGAAAAGAATGGCTTTTCATCGTTTATGTAAAAGAGGAGCCCAGATATCTGTGGGCTACACCCTCCAGTAATCCGTAAGGTACCAAGTTGGACGTGTCCCCTTTTTTATAGGCTTGATTAAACCATGCTTGAGTACTAGTCTCCCAGATAGGAGCAAGTTGATGCTCCCAAACTACCAGGAATTTGTGACTTCTCCCTGTCTTTTTTGTCATTTTCTATATATCATCTGCCTGTGCAATTCTAGCTGGAGCTCCCCCTGTGGAATGCATGTTAATTCTGTGTGTTAACATCTTCCCTCCACGGCATAATTTCCATGCTTTGTAATGAGGAGGAACAGGCTTTGAACAGCTGCTGCAGTGAATTCTATGGGGAGCCTACCAGAGATGGGTAATGCTTCCTTAACAGCTTTTGGTAAGCATGCATTGGTACCTTACGGCAACTTCACGCATTTGTCACATTCCCTTTCCAGTGTCTCAGAAGAGAGAGAGGGGTCAAAATTGACATTTAAGTGAATATTTTATGCCTCTATTGTTTCAAGAAATTTGTTTTCCAGCTCCATTAAGATTTAATATTTGATATCATCTTTTCATTGAGATTTGAAAAAGATACGAAAATGGGTAAATTTGTAGTTTAGATAATTTTTTCAGCATTTGTAATTTCATGAATGTATTATGTGCTAATTGAGGGCAAGCTATTAGTCAAAAGAAATGAAACCTATTAAAAAAAAGAATTCTCTCACTGTGGTATCATGCATAAGACATATCATCATGCATTAGGTGTTATTTCAGCAGAGTGACAAGGATAAAAACTAAATTAGAATGCAATGGAAAATATTGAGTAGTATGAAATAAAAACCACATTTTTGAGATATGAAAAGAGAAATAGAAGAAGAAAACATGGTAAAGAATATGAGGAGATTCTGATATAAATGGAAACCTTTCTAGGCTACCTGCCTAGAGATTTTGGACAAAGCATATGAATACATTTTTCTGAGTACTGTCTCTTCCAGATGAGTTCAAGAACATGCACACAAAAGAGTGCATTAATTTGGGAGGGTCTGACAGTCATAGAAGTTGGCTACAGTCAGATGTTTCAACAGAGGTTTTTGAGACATCTTAACCTTCCTGTGCATTTAAGGATGCGTTCAAGATTAGCCTTGTATCAACAGCACAATGCAAGTGTTCATCTAGGGCTTTTGCCTCAGCCTTCGGAAGCCTACTTGCCTACTTTAACATCATTTCTGTCATCTCTGAACTTGTGCATCAACAATGGTTTTCTGAGCCTTGCTGAGAAGTGACAAAAATACTATGGCTAGTCCTTTTGTATGATATCTGCTGTAAAGATACTCATATTGTACTCCTAGGAGGATCCTGAGATTGGTAAGCAATGTAGAAACTTGGAAATGATGTTATTTTCCAGAAAGCCCACATTGATGCTTTGTCAAATTTCTAGACTAAAAGTATAAGGACAGGGTTTTGGGGAAGATGGCGGAGGATTGTGGAGATTCTCAGCTTTTATCATCCCTGAAATGCATCAAGATCAGCACCAAACCATTTTGTAAATCTAGGAAATTGATTTGAGGATTAATGCAACAATCTGCATAATTTGAGCCACAGAACTTGGCAGGTACATGGTGTGGAGAGGTGAACTGGGGGAGAGAAAAGCCTTGGAGAGCAAGCAGCTGTTTTTGTGGAGAGAGGACATAGAAAGAGCAAGGGGGAGAGTGCAGTGAATCAGGTTCGTGCAAGAAAAGCACTCCCCCACAAAGTAGCCAGAGATAAAGAGAAAGAAAAAGTGAAAACACTTGCAGGGTACCCAACAGGAAATCTGTTCCCCAAAACAACTTATGGGAAGGAGAGGATTTCAATACCACCAGGATTCTATCAGCAGTGGAACACAGAGTCTGAAGTTCTGGAGCTCAGTGCCTGGCAGTGCTTTGGTGAGGAAGCAGGGTGAATCCCCAGAAATAGGAGTCTGAGGGGTCCATGCACTACACAGGGAGAAGCAGTTCTTCTGCTTGGAGAGCATTTGGTAGAGGCGGGACAGCCTTTTCCACAGGGCTGTTTGCTGGTATTGGGACAGATGCCAGAGGGTGGTCAAACCTGATGCTGGCTGTGTGTTTACTTGCCACAATCTCTGAACTTCTGCCACTGCACGATCACATGAAAGTTTTCTGGGATAAGCCAGTATGCAGCCATTGCGCATTGAGACCCTCCCCCAGAGAGTCAGCTCCAGTCAAAGCCACAGGGGTCTCTGAAATGAGGGGTTTTGAAACACAACCCCATTTGAGATAAAACTCTGGAGAGAGGTGCCGCCTGGCAGGCAGAGAGCGTGGACACATACAGGGTAGAGAGAGGGAGTGGATGGAGGCCTGAGATAAAAGCAGGTTGCTTGATCACAGGTTGTGGAGAGCGGCAAAGTTCCTGTGCCAGACACTAAGGTGTTGGGTGAAGCCATTTCCGCCTCTCCCGCACATGCGCATGCACCCACATGGGCATGTGCACCACACTGATCCACCCCAGTAAGCTAAGCAGTGCCACCTGGTGGAGAACAGAGCCATTACACCAAGGCCTGCCCAACTGTGCCCTCCAAGCACATCCCCTAGAAGACAAGAACGAGTCTCTTCACCTGCTTAGTGTACGGGCTATAGAATGCTTCATAGTTTGAGTTCTAGGGGAAACTGGATGTAACTTGATTCAAGTTTCATTCTGTCTCCTGGCTCATTTATTGTTTTGTTTTGTTTTGTTGCTTTTGTCCTTGCTTAAATTGTTTTTTTCTTTCTTTATTTGATTTTCCTTGGGTATAGAAAGAGAAAAGTTTAATTTTTATTTTCTTTTTAAAACTTTTTTAACTTATTTTTTACTATATTTTTTAATTTTTTTGAATTTTTTACTCTATTTCATTTTCTTTATTTTAGTCTATTTTATTATATAATTTTTAAAATTTTTCCTTCTTTTTCTTTTCTTTCTTTCCCTTGTTTCTCTATTCTATAAAACTTCTTTCAATAAGCAGACCAAAGCATACCTAGGATCTAGCTTCTTTTCTTTTATTTTTTTTGTTTTGTTTTTAATTTTTTAATTTAATTAATTTTTTCTTCCTCCAAAATGGCAAAATGAAGGAATTTACCCCAAAAGAAAGAACAGGAAAAAAATGGCAGGTAGGGACTTAATCAACACAGGTATAAGCAAGATGTCTGAACTAGAATTTAGGACCACAATAGTAAGAATACTAGCTGGGATTTAAAAAAAACACAAAATCCCTTTCTGTGGAGAAAAAAAAAAGTAAAATCTAGTCAGTAAGAAATTAAAAATGCTTTAACCAAGATGCAATCTCAAATAAATGCCCTAAAGGCAAGAATGGATGAATCACAGTGGTGAATCAGCAATATAGAAGACAAAATTATAGAGAATAATGAAGTAGGAAAATAAGAAGGAAACAAAGGCAAAAGAGCACAACACAAGACTTAAAAATCTTAGTGACTTATTAAAAATGAATAACACCCGAATTAGGGGAGTCCCAAAAGATGAAGAGAGAGAAAAAGGGGAAGGTATATATGAGCAAATTATAGTGGAAAACTTTCCTAATCTGGGGAAGAACACAGACATCAAAATCCAAAAGTACAGAGAGCTCCCATTAGATTAAACAAAATCAACCATCACCGAGGCATATCATAGCCAAATTCACAAAATATACAGACAAGGAAAGAATTATGAAAGCAACAAGCATAAAATGTCCTCAAACTATAAGGAAAGATCAGGTTCGCTGCAGACCTATCCACAGAAACTTCACAGGTCAGAAAGGAGTGGCAGGATGTGTTCAATATGCTGAATTGGAAAAATATGCAGCCATGAATTCTTCATCAAGCAAAGTTGTCATTCAAAAGAGAAGGAGAGATAAAGAGTTTCACAGACAAAAACTAAAGGAGTTTTGTGACCACTAAACCAGCCCTGCAAGAAATTTTAAGGGCACTCTTTGAGTGCAGAAAAGACAAAACAAAGCAAAAAAGACTGAAAGCAACAAGCACTAAAAAGGATCAGAGAACATCACCAGAAACTCCAACTCTACAGGCAACACAATGGTACTAAATTCATATCTTTCAGTACTCACTCTAAATGGCAATGGACTAAACACTCCAATCAAAAGACACAGGGTATCAGAATGGATAAGAAAACAAGGCCCATCTATATGCTATTTACAAGAGTCACATTTTAGACCTAAAGACAACTACAGATTGAAAGCAGGGTATGGAGAACCACCTATCATGCTAATGATTGTCAAAAGAAAGCTGGGGTAGCCATACTTATATCAGACAAACTAGATTTTAAAAAAATTCTGTAACAAGAGATGAAGAAGAGCATGATATCAAAATTAAGGGGTCTGTCCCCCAGAAAGATACAACAATTGTAAATATTTATGCACCCAACAGAGAACACCCAAATATATAAATCAATTTTCACAAACATAAAGAAACTCATTGATAATAATACCATAATAGTAGTGGACTTCAATACTCCACTTACAACAATGGACAGGTCATTTAAACAGAAAATCAACAAGGAAACACTGGCTTTGAATGACACACTGGACCAGATGTACCTAACATACATATTCAGAATATTTCCTCCTGAAGCGGCAGAAAACACATTCATCTTGAGTGCATGTGGAACATTCTCCAGAATAGATCACATACTGAGCCATAAATTAGCCCTCAACAAGTACAAAAAGATCAAGATCATACCCTGCATATTTTCAGATCACAATGCTATGAAACTCGAAATCAATCACGAAACATTTGGAAAGACCATGAATACTTAGAGATTAAAGAACATCCTACCAAAGAATGAATGAATTAATACGGGCACCTGCGTGGCTCAGTCAGTTAAGCATTTGACTTCAGCTGAGGTCATGATCTCATGGTTCATGAGTTCGAGCCCCATGTCAGGCTCTGTGCTTACAGCTTACAGCCTGGAGCCTGCTTCAGATTCTGTGTCTCCCACTCTCTCTGCCCCTTCCCCACTCGGGCCCTCTCAATCTCTCTCTTTCTTTTTCTCTTTCTCTCTCAAAAATAACTAAACATTTAAAAAATTTAATAAATAAATAAA
Source organism: Prionailurus viverrinus (assembly GCF_022837055.1). NCBI lineage: Eukaryota > Metazoa > Chordata > Mammalia > Carnivora > Felidae > Prionailurus > Prionailurus viverrinus. The sequence continues at coordinate 41,642,686 of NC_062562.1, forward strand.
TAAAAGAATGAATGGGTTAACCAAGAAATTAAAGAGGAAATTAAAAAGTACACGGAAGCCAATGAAAATGAAAACACGACAACCCAATACCTCTAGGATGCAGCAAAGGCGGGCATAAGAGGGAAAGATATAGCAATACAGACCTTCCTAAAGAAGTTAGAAAGGTCTCAAATACCCAACCTAAAACACCTTAAAGAGCTGGGGAAAGAATAGCAAATAAAACCCCAAACCAGCAGAAGATGGGAGTAATAAAGATTAGAGCAGAAATCAAGGATATTGAAAATAAATAAATAAATAAATAAATAAATAAATAAATACAGAGCAGATTAATGAAACCAGAAGCTGGTTCTTTGAAAGAAATAAGAAAATTGATAAATCCCTAGCCACATTGATCAAAGAGAAAAAAGGAAAGGACCAAAATAAATAAAATCATGAATGAAAGGGGAGAGATCACAACCAACACTGCAGAAATACAAACAGTAATAAGAGAATATTGGGAGCAATTATATGCCAAGAAATTGGGCAATCTGGAAGAAATGGACAAATTCGTAGAAACATATACACTACCAAAACTGAAACAGGAAGAAATAGAAAATTTGAACAGACCCATACCCAGTAAAGAAATTGAGTCAGTAATCAAAAATCTCCCAACAAACAAGAGTCCAGGGCCAGATAGCTTTCCAGGGGAATTCTACCAAACATTTAAAGAAGAGTTAACCCCTATTATTTTGAAGCTGTTCTAAAAAATAGAAATGGAAGGAAAATGTCCAAACTCATTCTACAAAGCCAAAATTACCTTGATTCCAAAACCAGACAAAGACCCCATTAAAAAGGATAACTACAGACCAGTTTCCCTGATAAGCATGGATGCAAAAATTCTCACCAAGATACTAGCCAACCGGATCTAACAATACATTGAAAGAATTATTAACCACCATCAAGTGGGATTTATTCCTGGAATGCAAGGCTGGTTCAGTATCCACAAATCAACCAATGTGACACATCACATTAATAAAAGAAAGGATAAGAACCACATGATCCTCTTAATAGATGCAGAGAAATCATTTGACAAAATACAGCATCCTGTCTTGATAAAAACCCTCAAAAGTAGGTATAGAAGGATCATACCACAAGATCATAAAAGCTATATATGAAAGATCCACTGCTACTATCATTGTCAATGAGGAAAAACTGAGAGCTTTCCCCCTAAGGTCAGGAACAAGACAGGGATGTCCAATCTCCCCACTGTTTTTCAACATAGTGTTGGAATTCCTAGCCTCAGCAATCAGACAACACAAAGCAATAAAAGGCATCTAAATCGGCAAGGAGGAATTCAAACTTTCACTCTTCACAGACAACATGATATTTTATGTAGAAAATCCAAAAGGCTCCACCAAAAAGCTGCTAGAACTGATACATGAATTCAGAGTCACAGGATATAAAATTAATGCACAAAAATCGGTTGCATTCCTATACACCAATAATGAAGCAACAGAAAGAGATATCAAAATCTATCCCATTTATGATTGCACCAAAAAATATAAAATACCTGGGAATAAACCTAATCAAAGAGGTGAAAAATCTATACACTGAAAACTGTAGAAAGCTTATGAAAGAAATTGAAGAAGAGACACAAAAAAAATGGAAAATATTCCATTCTCATGGATTGGAAGAACAAATATTGTTAAAATGTCAATACTACCAAAAGCAATCTATGTATTCAATGCAATCCCTATCAAAATAACACCAGCATTCTTCACAGAGCTAAAACAAACATTCCTAAAATTTATATGGAGCCAGGTAATACTCCAAATAGGCAAAGCTGTCCTGATAAAGAAAACCAAAGCTGGAGGCATCACAATGCCAGACTTCAAGCTGTATTACAAATCTGTAATCAATGTTTTGTGCTACTGGCACAAAAACAGACACATACATCAATGGAGTGTAATAGAGAACCTGGAAAAGGACCCACAAACATATGGCCAACTAATATTTGACAAAGCAGGAAAGAATATCCAGTGGAAAAAAGACAGTCTCTTAAGCAAATGGTGTTGGCAAAACTGGACAGCAATGTGCAGAAGAATGAACCTAGACTACTTTCTTACACCATACTCAAATAAACTCAAAATGCATGAAACACCTAAATATAAGATAGGAAGCCATCAACATCCTAGAGTAGAAAACAGGCTACAACTCTTTGACCTCAGCCGCAACAACTTCTTACTCAACATGTCTCCAGATGCAAGGGAAACAAAAGCAAAAATGAACTATTGGGATCTCATCAAGATAAAAAGCTTCTGCATAGTGAAGGAAACAATCAGCAAAACTAAAAGGCAACCGGCAGAATAGGAAAAGATATGTGCAAATGACATATCAGTTAAAGGGTTAGTATCCAAAATCTATAAAGAACTAATCAACATCAACACCCAAAAAACAAATAACCCAGTGAAGACATGGGCAAAAGACACTTTTCCAAAGAAGACATTCAGGTGGTAACAGACACATGAAAAAATGCTCAACATCACTCATCATCAGGGAAATAAAAAACAAACCACAATCAAACCAGCTCACACCTGTCAGAATGGCTAAAATTAACTCAGGAAACAAGAGATGCTGGCAAGGTTGTGGAGAAAGATCCTCTTTTGCACTGCTGGTGGGAGTGCAAACTGGTGCAGCCACTCTCGAAAACACTATGGAAGTTCCTCAAAAAATTAAAAATAGAACTATCTTACACCCAACAATTGCATTACTAGGTATTTATCCAAAGGATACAGAAGTGCTGTTTTGAAGGGGGACATGCACCCCAATGTTTATAGCAGCACTACTGACAATAGCCAAAGTATGGAAAGAACCCAAATGCCCATCGACTGAAGAATGAATAAAAAAGTTATGGTGTATATATATCCAGTGGAATATTACTCAGCAATCAAAAAGAAGGAAATTGTGCCATTTGCAACAATGTGAATGGAACTAGAGTGTATCATGCTAAGTGAAACTCATTTGTGGAGTTTAAGATACAAAACATAGGAACATAAGGGAAGGGAAGCAAAAATAATATAAAAACAGAGAAGGAGGTAAACCACAAGAGGCTCTTAAATACAGAACAAACAGGGTTGCTGGAGAGGTATTGGGTGGGGGGGATGGACTAAATGGGACAGGGGCATTAAGGAGGACACTTGTTGAGATGAGCACTGGGTGTTATATGTAAGTGATGAATCACTAAATTCTAATCTGAAATCATTATTACACAATATGTCAACTAAGTTGGATTTAAATAAAAAAACAAAATATAAAAAAAATTAAAAAAGTAAAGAACAGATTTAACTCAAGAGATTGTGAAAACCTGCAAGTACTTGAAACATTACAAATAAAAAAATATGTAAGTGAAGGAAACAACTTGAGTCTACTGCTGAAAATATGCTAAAATTGTTTTCTTCAAGCAGTACGCATACTTTGTAGGATTGCTTCAGTGAGATTTCAATTTTACTGCTGATCAAATCTTCAAATGCAGAAATATAAGAGAAGAAAGGGAGAAAAGTTTGGGCCTTAATCTACTATATTAAGTCTATTTTATTTAGATGAAGAAAAAGTGAATAATTAACTGAAAACAGCAACATCAGCAGTATCTAATGCCAGTAGAGCTAGCCAAAAAATATATTTGCCTCCAACAATTTTCAGGTGCAAATGACCTACTATTTAATATTATAAATGAGTAGTATTGTGATATCACTGCTAAAGAATGTTTATTTCTGTCATCTAATGTTGCAGTACTAAAATCTGACTGCCAAAATACTTACTAATAAATCTTCTTAATAATCACACTTTTAAGTAAAATTTAGATTAAATTTTGTATCCAAGAACTTCATTTTATGACATGATATTTATTTTAGACCATAGCCTTGGTTCAATATTGATTTTATTCTTTTGTCTTTTTGGTATTTGGCCAAATGTGTATTTGATGTAGCTTTAATGTTTCTCCACAGATTTCAAGACCTTAGGGAAAGGCCTCATTTTTTCAGCAATGTAAATAGCTCATTCCGCTACCCAGTCCATCCATGTGAGCAAATCCAGTTAAAAGTCCTTTGTGACCCATTGCTTTGGAAACGGGAGAAGCCACAGACAATAGAAAGGAATAAGCAGCCATTCTTCTCAGACCCTTTTTAACTATTTTCAAGATTTCAAAACCTGATGCTATCATTTTCCATCCTTGAATAAGTATGGGTGGGAAATACTGAGATACTTACTAATGACCCCATATGACCATTGATGTATTAATGAATCATCTAGAGAAGATCTTGCCCAATTCTAGAACCTGCCATAAAAGAGGAAGTCAAGGAGTGGGATCAGGGATCATGGCATCAGAGGAAATAAAGGAAGCAAAATGTGAAACTTCCATTTGACCTTTAACCTCTTAGTTATTTCATTAAAAATACTTGCAGCATATCCATATCTTCCTATGAAGAACAAACTGCAACAGAATTATCATTCCACTAAACATCTAAAAACACTGGGAAAAGTAAATTAAACAATGTTTTTCAGGCATCAGATGGTAGTCAGAAGAGAACTTAATGAGTTGATTGCTGTGATTGACCCAGTTTATTGCCTGAAGGCCACAGTGCCTGGAGGAGAACAAAGCCTGACAGATTTTTTTTTTTCTGACAGTATTACTGAATTGAAAAAACAAAAGGCTGAATTTGAGTAAGAGACACTTTGTAGGAGGGGCCAATTCTAGAGATTTGGACACAGGATCCTTTTGAATCCTTAGCTGAGAACTGATCAGCACATAAGTGGGATGAAATTTTTCAAGACCAGGGAAAAAAATACTAGAAAACATTAGACTGAACAATTCACAGAGCTCACACAATGCTGGGATCATTTGCATCAGTGAGTCATGGGGCAAAATCAATCTGCTAATAAGTGTGTCATTAGAGACCCGGAAGCAGGGAGGTAGGCAGAAATAAAATATAAGGAAAAGTAATGGTAAAAATATTTTCAAATCTGATGAAAATTAAAAGCACAGATCCCAAAACTGGAACAAACAAAAGAAGAGATATAAAGAATACCATATTAATATGAATGACAATCTAATCGCTGATAACTAGTGATTTAAAAAAAAAAAAAATCTTAAAGGCAGCCAGAGGAAAGAAAACATTGCAATAAGACAAAGATAAGAATGACAGAAGATTTCTCATCTGAAACCATTCAAGCCAGGAAATAATGGACAGGCATTTTTGGAAAATTAAAAAAAAAACAAAAAACTGTCAATCTAGAGTTGTACATCTGTTACAGTTAATATGTCTTTCAAAACCAAAAGTGATATAAAGACATTCTCAAACAAAATCTGAGATTGCGTTACCAGAATATCTGCACTACTAGAAATGTTAAAGGAATTCTTTTTAGGCAGAAGGAAGTTCATACCCTGTGGAAAGTTTGACTGACACTAGGCAAAACAAGAAGTCAAAAATGTTAGGCCAGTATTGACATCCTCACAGCCCATATCCTTTTCCCATACTCTTTAACCAGACTTTCAGTGAAAAGACTCACAGTGCCTTGAAGACATAATTCACAAGAAATTCATGTAATTCAAAATCAACCACATTTTCACTGTTGTTGAACAATACTTTTTTTGTTTGTTTTTTGATTTCTTTTTATTGTTGTATTCTTTGATTTCTGAGTGTCTTGTAGTTTGTAATTTGTAGGAATTGTGAAAGTTACTTGGCTATTTTCCATTATCTTCTAATTCTTTCAACTGACGTGGGGGATGTTTGAAGGTAAGAGAGAGAACTAAAAATTCTACAACTACTAAATAATCTGTGGCGTATCCAGAAATGTGAAGAAACAAGCTACTGACCTATGCAACTATGTGTATTACCACCAAAACAATAATGCCAAGAGAAATTCGGGGAAAAAGAGGTTTGATGATGCATATTATATAATTCCATTTATGTAAAAATTTAGAAAAAGGAAAATAAATCTACATTACTCTGGACAGTGTGGTATTAGTACAAATAGATTAATGGAACAGAAGAGAGAATCTAAAATACAGACCCACACATATATGGCCAGTTGATTTTCAACAAAGTTGTAAAGGAAACTCAGTAAGAAAAGGGTAATTTATCCACAATCACTGCTGGGACAATAGGATATATATACACAATGAAATTAAACTAGACCCTTATCGTACACCATATTTTAAAATGAACAAGAAATGAACAAGAGACCTAAATATAAGAGCATACTACCAAATTTCTATAGGTTAGGCAGAGGTTTTTAGGTATAGCATAAAAAGAATGAACCACTAGGATGCCTGGGTGGCTCATTTGGTTGAGTGTCCAACTCTTGATCTCAGATCAGGTCATGATCTCACAGTCCATGATATCAAGCCCTGCATCAGGGCTGACAGCTAACATGGAGCCTGCTTGGAATTCTCTCTCTCCCACTTCTCTCTGCCCCTCCCCCCTCAAAATAAATAAATAAATTTCTGATGAAAGACTTGTATCCAATATATATAAAGAATTCTTACAGGGAGCCCGGGTGGCTCAGTCACTTAAGCATCTGACTTCAGCTTAGGTCATGATCTCATGTTTCATGAGTTCAAGCCCCAAGTCAGGCTTTGTGCTGACAGCTCAGAACATGGAGCCTGCTTTGGATTCCATGTCTCCCACTATGCCCCTCCAACTCTCCCGCTCACGCTCTGGCTCTCTCCTAAATAAATAAATATTAAAAAATAATTCTTACACCTTTTTAACTAAGAAAAGAAACAGCATGATAACAATATTGAGCAAAATATAAAATCAAACATATGAATGGCAAACAGTCACAAGAAAAAAATGCTCAATGTTAGTCTTCCAACATATGCAGATTACAACCATAGATAGTTGCCACAACTCATCTACTTTCATGACTAAGATTCAAAAAACTGACCTTACCAAGTGTTGTGATGAATGTGGAGCCCTCAAACATTACTGCTGGGAAGGTAAAATTTTCCAGCCACTTTGGAAAACAGCTTGGCAGTTCCTTGAAGCTATTCACTTACCATTATGATCTGGCAACCAATCAATGGTGTTGACCTTAGAGAAATGAGAATATATGTCCACACAAAGATGAAACACATGTGCCAGGTAAAGCAGTGTATACATGAATGAACAGCTCCTTACTGTAAGTTGCAACATGTCTCCATTTGTTTTCCATTCACAGATCAAGGTGTCAGTATGCTAGCAGATCCTGGAATAAAGAATGGATGAGTTTCTCTTTTCATCAACCACTTAATATTATATATAATATATATATGGCAAGTAATTGAAGAAGCTGGGATAAAGTTTTGAGAAAACAACTAGCTTAACAGTACAATAATCATGAATTGATTCTATTTAAAACCCTTTGACCCTCTTGGGTCAATAATAATATTTCATCTCAAAACTCTTAAAAATACTCTGATGCTAGAATTAAAACATGCAGACAGCAAATTAAAGGTTGACACAAATCTTGTTCCATGCCATATTATTTGCATACAGTACTGAAATAAAAAATCTCATCCACTTTTTTTGAACTCACATTTTCAAAAGTAAATGCATTCTGTTTGTTCTTGTTTGATTCCAATAAGCCTAATAATTGAAGTGAAAGCATTCTAAGAATTATTAATGTTGACCCTCGTTAAACTTTAAGGGTAAGAGAATAGAACCACGCGTTTTCATAGAGACGGTTGTCATTCGAGTAGCAATTTCCACATGATCAAAGATAATTCTGATTTTTTTTTCAGCAGACTTCAATGTAGTCCTCTAGAGTAGCTCTCTTAGTGTAGGTCCTGGAATATTTCTTCCATTCATGATGCACATGCACACACACATGTGTACCCATGATTGTGTGTATGTGTCTTTTAAGAAGTTATTGATGGCAAAGCAGTAGAGTTATGTGTAACAAAACCAAAAGGGATTAGTAGATCTCATAAAGTGCTGCATCCAGTGCTGTGACAAGCCTAATAATGTCAGAGAAATGAGAGGCGATACAGTCTTCCTTTAATTTATGATTGGCGAAGCATCTGCTAAGATGAGGTACATAAACCACGGGGCACAATGTGTATGCCTTACCATAGATTGCGGTGGAGAGGGTTATAAAGAAAACATTCCACATAACAGGAGATTTCACATCTTCTACATTTAATTGTGCTGAGAATTACTGGCTTAGATCAAAATGGTTTTACACCATGTTTAAAAGATTAAACAACTCCTTCCCCACTACCTAGTCTTTAAGCACATATTTAATTTTTTTAATTTAATAAGCAATTTATTCTAATGAGTGAATGTGTTAAGACTTTCTCATGTATACTTGATTGTTCAAAATGTGTTTGCATATTTATAAAAAAGAACAAATTTTATATTCATATGAACTTTATTATTCTCCTCTTGCACCCAGCTTTCCTTCAAAGTTAGCTTCGAATTCTCAGGAATCTGGTGGTTCTTTAATAAAGGCATTGAGAATATAGGGAATTTGATTTGTTTTACTCAGTATTTGTGTACTCCTGGAAGTTAATTGCATGGGAATTCTCTTAGAATCCTATAGGAATTTGGGGTAGTAACATAGAACTTTGCAAAATTGTTAAAAAATATAAATGGCCCTAACATTTAAACCAGTGATATTTAGGATACAATTAACAGCATCCCCTTATAAAGCACAACACTCCTTTATTCCCTACTAACATCTCAAATGTAACAAAACTTGTTACTGTTCCACATTTTAAACAAATGAAACTTTAAACCATATAGAGTAAAGCTAAGTGCAAGCTTCCACAGATTTTACCTTGAACAGGCACATTTGACAGGCCCCGACTCATTTTTTGTGATGATATTCATTAAGGACTAACTCTAAGTAAATTACTGAGAAGTGGGTATTAACGTATTTTAATGTGCTTATTATATAGGTGATTTTATCGGAGGTTTATACTGAGAGGGTCCAGAGTATTTTTTTCACCCTCAAGTGAAAATGATAGGAAAGAAGAGGTCAAAGAAAATACAGGTTCCATTTATCTTTGTCAGATTGTACATGCAGGTTTAAATTTTGATTCCTTTTTTGTTACAGCATCGTACTTGCTTATTCTCCATTTTCCTGTGCTTATTGGCATATACTGTTTGATGGGGTTCCCCAAATATAAAATCTTTAAAATGATTGTATGTCACAAACATAGAGTAGCATAACTCATTGCTGGCTCATTGCCTCATATACATGGTTATTTTTTCCTTTTTTTACAGATGGGGCCTGAGAAGTAAAATTATCTGTCCAGCATTACATAGTTACAAGTGGTAAAAAAAAAAAAAATTCACAAATAGCTCTTTGATTTTTTAATGCTTTAGATTTATTCTTGTTATTGTTTGTGAAAAATATGAGTAACTTATATTTTTCATGAAATATCTTAACCATGCAGAAATTAGCCCTTTCTAGGCAAACTTTCCGCCTTGTGATAGTTAAATTGCTTAATGATTCCTATACCTAGCTGTGCTTTGGAATCATCCAAAGGAAATTTTTTTTAATGGTAAATATTACTGAAGATGGATTCCATAATTCTGAGACAACAAGTATGAGGTAGAGCCCAGCATCCTGTCTATTCAGTAAGCTTCTTTGGTATTTCGGCTGAACACCTGGGTGTGGCAATGGCTGGAGACTGAGCTGTCTGAGTTAAGGTGGAACATAATGTTTTTTCCTAGGTCCTGTGGCTTTTATATCCACCAGTATTTGCCCTGGTCTAAGAGAAGGGTTGTTCACAAAAGGTGTGGTTTAATTAAGTGTCAAGAACCTTCTAGAGTCAATTAGGCCCTTGATGGAAATTAAACTAAATAAGACAGCAGTTATTTTCCTTAAGATTGACCTATTGGGGTGCCTGAGTGGCTCAGTCAGTTAAGTATCTGACTTTGGCTCAGGTCATGATCTCACGGTTCGTGAGTTCAAGTCCTACATTGGGCTCTGTGCTGACAGCTCAGATCCTTGAGCCTGCTTCTGTTTGTGTGTCTCCCTCTCTGTCTGCCCCTCCCCTGTTCACCCTCTTTCTTTCTCTCAAAAATGAATAAAAGTTAAAAAAAATTTAATATATGTGGTTTTTGTTTCCCTAATAAGATTCTAGTTATATGCATTAGTCACTTACCCAAGTATTTTTGCAGTATGTATATTATTTTAAGTCAGCAACTATAAATAGTTCATAGTTTAATGAGCTATTTTAAATATAAACAAATATATAGGATCTAAGGTAACAAATTCTAAACTTCTGGACATTCTAGAGTTATATTTGTTAACCTATCCTTCTGCATGTTTATCCATCCACCCTTTCTTTCTTTCTTTCTTTCTTTCTTTCTTTCTTTTTTTCTTTCTTTCTTTCTCTTTCTTTCTTTTTTCTTTCTTTCTTTATTTCTTTCTTTCTTTCTTTCTTTCTTTTTCTGCTAAACTATAAAAAAACAGTTTGCAAGAATGAAGACTCTTATCTCTAAGTATTTTGGTGTACATATCCTAAGGAAAAGGCATTCTCCTCTCCTACCTTCATATCATTGTCACACCTAAGAAAACCAGCATGGATGGGGTGCCTGGCTGGCTCAGTTGGTAGAGCACAAGACTCTGGACCTCAGGTTCTTGAGTTCAAGCCCCATGTTGGGTGCAGAGCCTATTTAAAAAAAAGAAAAGAAAAATAGAAAATTAGCATTAATAAAAATACCCTCTAGGGGCGCCTGGGTGGCTCAGTTAGTTAAGCCAGTCCACCCAGTCCACCATTGGACTTCCCTTCAGACCATGATCTCCCAGTTCATAGGTTCCAGCCCTGTGTTGGGCTGTGTACTGATAGCTCGGAGCCTGGAGCCTGTTTCAGATTCTGTGTCTTCTTCTTTCTTTGCCCCTCCCCTGCTTTGCTCACACTCTGTCTCTCTCAAAAATAGAAAACCACTAAATAAATAAATAAACAAACGAGTAAAATATCATCTAACTTAAGGATTATTTACATTTCTCCTAGTTGTTGCCAATGGTGTTTATAACTATTTCTTTTTAATATTCGATTCAAAATCAGTCCAGTGTCATGCATGAAAATTTTTAATCTCTTTTAATCTAGCTAGAATAGCTCCCTTGCTGTTTTTGTTAGTTTTCATGACATTACATTTTTAAGGGCCCAAGCTTGTTTTCATTTGCTTGTTTATTGTTGTTGTTTTCGTTTTTTTGTAGAATGTTTCCCATTCTGAATTTTCTAGTCAGTTTCTCATAATTTGTGCTAAAATAAAGACTTTAGCCTAATATGTAGATGATACTAAGTATTACTACATCCTGACAGGAAGCATATCATACCCCGTAATCTCCTATTCGTGTTGCTTATTTGATAATTTAATGAAGGTCAGGACTGTTGGGTCTTTTTATTGCAAAGTCCATTTTTCTCTACAGTTAAAAATGAAACTGTGGGGTGATACAGTGAAACTTTGTGGAAAGCTCTCCTTTTTGTCTCCTTTCTGTCGCTGTCATTTTTTTTTTACTTGTTTAAAATTGTTGTCTCACTCACTGCCTCACCCATGAAGAAACTGTAAAAACATGTCCCTGAATGTAGAGTGCCCCTCCTGTACTCACTGTGTTTATATCACTCAAGGTGGACGCACTCTCCTGTAGTGATGAAGTATTCTGCATACCTGGGCCAGGTTCAGGGACATTTTATTAAGCACAGCTTAATGAAACTTAGTACATGTGAAGTTCATAGCTCTGATCTCATTTTCTATATGACAAAGTTTCCTCCATTGCAATGCTTCTGTATTTTCTAACTCTTATCTTTCTTTAATTATTTAGCACTTTTTTTTAAGTAAATACAGTTTCTTAGGAAATTTCAAAGGAGGATCCTGTGCCCCCTTCACTCAGACAATTAACTTCAAAGCTCATATTTTCATCTTCTTAACAGGAGCTTTCATGAAGAAAAAGTATGGGTTTTGGGGGTTTGTTTTGTTTTGTTTTGTTTTTGTTTTTGTTTTTGTTTTTGTTTTCATGAGGTTACAATTGCCAGTTTTTCCTTTTACGTATCATGCTTTGGGTGTCAAGTCTAAGAAGCCTTTTCCTGGTTCTATATCCCCATGATATTCTCTAGACATTTTATAGTTTTACATTTACATTTAACTCCACGATCCCTTTTACATATCAAGTTAATTTTTGTATAAGATATGAGGTTTATATTGAAGTGTTTTTTTTGTTTTGTTTTGGTTTTGGTTTTATTTTTTGGTGTTTTTTGTTTTTTGTTTTTTGTTTTTTGTTTTTGGTTTTTTTCTTTTTTTCTTTTTGGGCTACCTGGGCAGGGCAAATGGATGGATGTTTGATTGCTTCTATACTGTTTGTTGAAAAGGTTCTCTTTCCTCTATAGAGTTGCTTTTGCTCCTTTGTAAAACACTAATATGGCAAATTTGGTTGGGTCTATTTCTCGGTTCTCTGTTCTGTAACTGGTGCTACAAGAGCGTAAGTTGATTCCTTGCCCCCACCCCCTGGCATTTCTGTGCCACTTTTTATAGTGGGAAGCAGGCAGTAGGAACTGCACTGGATCTCCTTGTGCCCGTGGGTTGGGAGCAGAGAGATGGACTCTACAGGTTGCGTGGCCAGAGCTTTACTGCTGCAGCTGCAGAGAGCAGATCTCACTGCCCATGAGGGCCCCAGGTTGCGGTGGGGATTGAGCCTGCTCACCTGGGCTTTGAAGATGTGACTGCAGATAAATCAGCCTGCATGTTCCTGCCCTGGTTGTGGAAAGGGGCTTAGGGCTTTCCTGTCGGTGTCTGTTGGACTTTGTCTGTTCTTGTCTTTGGCCTAAGAAAACAGGCATTTTTTGTGTGGGGTATCTGGGTAGCACAGTCAGTAAGGTGTCCGGCTCTTGATTTTGGTTCAAGTCGTGATCTCATAGTTCATGAGTTCGAGCCCTGTGTCAGACTCTGTGCTGACAGCATGGAGCCTCCTTTGGAATTCTGTCTTCCTCTCTCTCTGGTCCTCCCCCACTCGTGTGTGCTCTCTTCCAAAAAAATCAATAAAGAAACCAAAAAAATGGGCATTCTTTGGGGCACCTGGGTGGCTTAAATCAGTTGAGCTTCCAACTCTTGGTTTCAGCTCAGGTCATGATCTCACATCATGGCATCGAGCCCCACATCGGCTCTAGGCTGACCCCGAGGAGCCTGTTTAAGATTCTCTCTCTCCCTCTCTTTATGCCCCTCCTCCATTCATGCACTCTCTCTTAAAAATAAATAAACATTTTAAAAAATAGGCTTTCTTTGTTTTCTTTTCTGTATGTTAGCAATTCTGGATTGTAGAACTCTCTGGTACGTGCAGTCTGGGAAATAAGAGAGATAAAAGGAAAGTCAGAAAACTCCCCACACTATCTTTCCTCAAGCTCTGAGCACCCTAACCAGTCTGACTTCTAGTTACTAGCTTCCAGAGAGTCCTTTTGTCATTGTGCTTTGAATTATTTCCAGGGTATTCAGTTGTATTTTCAGGAAAGGAACAGGGGAAGGTGAATCTATGCCATCTTGTTGTCTTTGCTTATTTTTTATTAAGTATTTGTAACATATATTATTTTCATTAGTATTTTTACCCAAAGTAGAACTATCATTTGCTAGGTGGAATAGATCAACAATATTGACCTAAAATATTGAATACATGCTCAGATGCTACAATCATTTTTCTCATCTTAGGCTGTTTCAGAATATGCAAAATGCCTTGTAGTTTCTCATTGGCTTTGGGAATTATACATAGTTGATAAGAACATATAGTGATAAAGAGACTTACTTTAGATTAGAATTTGAAAAATCTGAATTTCTAGTTTCTTAAACTTTGAAGCAAATAAATATTTTCAATTAAGCATAAGCCAAGTCTTAATGACTATTGACCTATGATCTCTTTTCAAGGAGATTAGCATTAATCAAGACAAATATCCTGTCAAATTTAAAGGTGTGATGTTCTCTACATACAAATAAATGAATACAAATAAAAAACATCACTCATCTGTAGATTTAGTTTGTCAAAGAAATCCATGCAATATTAAAACTTTAAATGTCTTTAGTTGGCCTAATATAAAATTAATGGACCTCAATATTTGGGGATAATATTGTGGATTTTTTTTTCTATCTGTTCAAGAATCACATTATGCCAAATGTATGGAGCTGGAAATTAAAAGGACAGAGAAGTCATAAATGAACATAGATGAGAATAAATTTACTTCTTAAACCCTCTGGTGAAAATTCAAGTATAATCCTGGAATCTTTTTTTAATGTGTTTTGGGTGGTTTTTGTTGTTGTTGTTTTATTTTTGTTGTCGTTGTTTTCTAGAGAGAGAGACAGACTGTGAGGAAGAGGAGCAGGGAGAGAGGGAGACACACAATCCAAAGCAGGCTCCGGGCTCTGAGCTGTCAGCACAGAGCCCGATTTGGGGCTCAAATCCATGAACTATGAGATCATGACCTGAGCCAAAGTCAGACACTTAACCGACTGAGGCACCCAGGTGCCCCAACCTAGAATATTTTATGGATTATATGCATCAACTATTCAAACATTTAGGTATTATTTCTCTGATACAGGCAGAGAATGTGTAGAGAAGTTCAGAGAAGAACAATCCAATCAACACTGAAAGAATACTTATGACATTTCCTCAGTGTAATGGCCCTCAGGGAAACTGCATTCTAGAGGAGAGTAAAGAAGGTAAGAAATACATAATGCAACTATATACGGTGAAAAGTGCAATAAAAAAGAGTAATAAATGGTCAATAGCCACAAAGGTTCATATTTAACTAGGTTTGTAAGGGAACACCTCTCTGGGGAAACCAGACTTTAACAGAGGTCTAGAGGATGAAAAGGAATGGGCTCCATTAATATCTGGATAAAAAGTGTTTCGTGCAACAGGAACATGTTTGGTTAATTGAAGAAAAACAAGACTTACTTGGTAAGAGGCAGCAAGGTTGGGGGTGGGAGATTGGGTTGTATGATAGGGAATAACAATGAAGGGTCACTGGAAGAATCTTAATTCTGTGTTAGCCATAATTGGAAAGCCTTAGAGAATTTCAGAGAGAAACCCAATATACTCTGTTTCTATTTTTGAAAAGCACTCCCACTGCTGTGTGAATAATGAATACAGTGAAGGGCTGAGGTGGAAACAAGGAACCAGGAAGCTATGTAGTAGTTTGGGGGAAAGGTGATTATTGCTAGACCAGGATGGTGGTGATGGAAATGCTAGGATTCTCAACCTATCTGGAGGTAAGGCTGCCAGACCTTGCTGATTAATTGTATGTGGAGTGTGGAGTAAAACAGTGATATTAAGATAATGCCAAGTTTTAGGTTTGGATGTCTAAAAAATAGCACTGACATTATTTGCAATAGAGAAAAATTGATGGCTTTGGTTTAGAAATTGATTTGGAGATGTCCAGTGACCATCCAGCTGGAATTATAGAAAACAGCATTCAGACACTTCAATCTGGAGTTCCAGGTTGAAGTTAAGCCTGGAGATGTAAATTTTAGAACTGTTGTGTGTTAACTTTAAAGCCTACATCTGTGTTTCTGTCATTTAAAGAGGAAGTATAGACAGAGAAGATAAAATGGCTGAGGACTAAGTCTTGGATTTTTGTATCTTTACAGGTCATAAAGAGAAGAAAGAGCCAGGAAAGAGTCCAAATACATGTTTGCAGGTATCAGTAAAATTGCTCCTGTGGGCTAAGGACAGGGGGAGGGTTAACAGGGAAAAGGTCATAAGGATCACTCCAGATGCGCCATTCTGAAATGTTCTGTTGGAATTGACTGTGGTGTACAGTGTCCCAAAGAGTGAGAGAAGCAAAAGACAGAGGGCTGGGCCTCTACGGAGAGTCTATCAAAAATAGAGTAGATATCACCACATCTGACTACGATGCTGCCGATGGAGCACCTTGGTGTGAGTCAGAAGCAATGAGATTCTCATACAGTACAAAATGGGAATGGAAAGGCAGTTCAGAGAAGAGGCAGAATAGGTAAAACCGTTGCAATAACTTAAATAGCACAGAAAAGTTTTGAACGACAATTAATTATACATGATACACCTGAAGAGGCATACAACACAACTAAGATAATCCTTATTGCTTTTTTTATTTAAAAAATACATGCACGTGATTAGAAAAATTGTACTGAAAGGAATAAAGTTCACCCTTTCAACTTTTGTTCATTCAACAAAGAGTTATTGAGTGTTTTTCTATATGCCAGACTCTGTTTTAGGTGTAGTAAGTGCTGGGAACAGCAATCAGCAAGATTTAGCTTCCATTATAGAGCTCGGGGGGAAAAAATAGGCTTCCACTTCCAATTCTCCTCCTCCAGGAAAATGAAAAATGTTACCAAGTTTTGGTGTATCTCTGCAAAGAAATAAACAAAACACACAAATATTGTGGTTTTGTATGAGTGTACATATGCACATATGTATAGAAATAAAGTATTTATTGGGGCGCCTGGGTGGCTCAGTTGGTTAAGTGTCAAACTTCAGCTCAGGTCATGATCTCACAGTTGGCAGGTTCGAGTCCCACATCCGGCTCTGTGCCGACAGCTCAGACCCTGGAGCCTGCTTTGGATTCTGTGTCTTCCTGTCTGTCTGCCCCTCTACTGCACATTCTCTGTCTCTCTCTCTCTCCCTCCCTCTTTCTCTCTTACAAATAAATATTAAAAATAAAAAATAAAGTATTATATAGAATTTTATATGTATTATAAAAATTTTCTTTACATAGTGATCTTAGTTTATATACTCTTTGGTTCTTTACTTTTTTTTTTTTTTTCATTTAGTACTACATTTCAGAAGCTCTTTATGATTCCATGATAGATCTACTCCATTTTATGGGAAGCCTTATGTTGGTTATATGGCTATACCACATTTTATTTAACTAATCTACTCTTGATAAACATTCAGGTTTTTTTCCACTAATTTTTGCTGTTAGAAAAAATTCTGCATCTAGCATCCCAATTCATACATTAAGCATACAAACTGCAAATATATCTATTTGTGAGGTAAATTCTTACCAGAGAGATTGTTGCCTTAAATGGTTGTCTGTTTTTAATTGATCAAAAGGCACTAAAGATGCTCATATAAAAGAGAAAATAATCCTCTCTGCCAGTAACAATATTAACCAAAAAGTTATCCAAAGATAATTCTTTAAGAATTACCCAAGATTGCAGAGAGTTTGGCTTAAAATCATTATCAAGCCCACTTCCTAGGTAGAAAATAAGCTATTGGAACTAGCAGGGAATTATAATGAGCAAGTTTATTAGTCAGATTCTACTTATGCTCCTATTGTAAAAATATGGCTATTTATTAGCTTAAAAATAAAATTTACTTTGATTATATGCTGCAGTATATAAAAGTGAACATGGACATTATGTACTTTGATATGTAAGATAGATGAATCTAATCCTAATGGTAAAGCCCCTAAATTAGTGCTTGGCTAAGCATAGGTAATCAGTAAATTAAGTTATTGAAATAATGTTATTCACACCTGTAGACACCCGAAGACTATAACTTGCCTAATTTGGAAATCCAAACAGGTTTGCTTACTTTAGCAAGGCTGTCTGGTTTCCTCCCGACCTTCTGGGTTTTAGTCTCATAGCTAGAAACCTGACTTCCCAGCAGAATATAGTAGGATAGCGACTCGGGGCAGATTCTCAGTAACCAAATCTGTGAGACTGATGGATAGAGTAAGACTGAAAATATACTAGTTTACAATGAGAGCTGTAAGTGGTGAGATTGCCTAATGATGTCTCAGTATTGTCTTCTGGCTCATAAGCTCCCTTTCCTGGGACAAGTGGAGATCTAAAAGCTAGTTGGTGAGTCTGGAATTGAACAGTGTGAGTTATAAGATTTCAATCTTATGTAAATTTGTAGTATGTATGTCTGCCAACTATAGGGATATACCATCCACTGAGACGAAGCTTTTATGTCCTAGGCATATACTGGCATTTCCTCTCTTGGACATTTCTTGAGGATGGTGACAGTCAATGGGTGCTTTTATAATTGCTTCTTACTGCTCCTCTGCCAGCTCTACATTCTGTTAGACATAATTCTTTTCTTGGATATATTAATACATTCCATCAAATTACAATCAGGTCCTGCTGGCATGATACGGATTTACACATTTCTTTCTTTGATCTTCAAAGGGTTGGTTTTACAGTTTATTGTAGTTTAACTCTGAAAGTCAGTTAACTTCCTTCATTTCCAACTTCCGAGAAACACCTTATTTTGGCCCAGGAATAAATTAAAACAGTGGTCAATAGTCAACAACTTCATAGTATTTAACAAATGTGATGTCTTATATGGTCTTTAACTTTACAAGTAGAATGAAAACAAGAATCTAATTTGATGCCTTTGTTACTTGCTATGAGTATTAGAGGGTATACATAAAAAATAGACAATATTTTAAGAGTTGTGGGTTTTGGGGCACCTGGGTGGCTCAGTTGGTTGGGCGTCCTACTTTGGCTCAGGTCATGATCTCGCGGTCTGTGAGTTCGAGCCCCGTGTCAGGCTCTGTGCTGACAGCTCAGAGCCTGGAGCCTGCTTCACGTTCTGTGTCTCCCTCTCTCTCTGCCCCTCCCCCACTCATGCTCTGTCTCTCTCCCTGTCAAAAATAAATAAACATTAAAAAAAAATAAAAAAAAAAGAGTTGTGGCTTTTTAAAAATCTTTTTAATGTTTATTTTTGAGGAGAGAGAGAGAGAGAGAGCATGAGCAAGTGAGAGAGAGCTAGCTGGGGAGGAGCAGAAAGAGGGAGAGAGAGAATCTGAAGCAGTCTTCAGGCTGAGAGCTGTCAGCCCAGAGCCTGACTCAGGGCCCGAACTCATGAACTGTGAGATCATAACCTGATGTGAAGTTGGACGCCTAACCCAGTGAGCCACTCAGATGACCTTAAGAGTTGTGTTCTTACATCAGGCCATTGGCATGCTCAGATTCAATATGTATATATACACACAGCTATATACACATGCATCTATATTTCTATATCATGTATCTTTAGGTATATCAAGGTATTATTATGTGTAACTAGTACCTCCAATGCCAGTCCAAGATAAGATGTTTGGGTTTTTTCTAGCTTCCAAAAGTGGAACACCAAGTTCCCACCATAAATAATAAACTGACTTAATTTGTTTAAAACTAGAATCACATGAAGTAGTGTTAAAATTGCGAACTGATATCAGAACCAAAAAAATCTACAAATTAGAGTGTAATACTTGTTTAAATTGTTTTTGTCTTTAACATAAAGGTTTGTAATCAAAATTGTGTGCTCACAGTTTACTTACACTGGTTCCCTCCTGCATTCCCTCGTGTATAGTTATATGATTCACTTGGAATTTGGCCAACTCCCAACATTTTTTTTCCAGCTTTATGGAGATATAATTGGCATATAACGTTGTGTAAGCTTAAGGTGTACAATGTGATGGCTTGATACATGCAACTCTTACAAAATGATAACCTGTGAGAAAATGGGAACGTGAAGATAAATCGTGATGGTAATGCTATATAGAATAAAATAGTGCTATGAGTCCATAATGATAAAAGTGAATGAATGAATGAATGAATGAATGAATGGGGTAGAATTCTCCCTTCTACTAGAACATAAACTAATAAATATGCAAGCAATGATGAAATTTAAAAAATCACTATTTGGCAAGCACAAGAGTATAAATCATTTGGGACAGGATCATCAATTGTCAGTGAAACCACTACTGAGTCTTTTAGTGATAAGCAGAATATTTTCTCCAAAGGATATCTATGAAATTCAAAGAGGAAAACATAGTAGCTTTATAATGGAGAAACTTGGCAGATACTACCTTAGCTAAGTGACCAACTTAAAATCACCATTAATGGTGATGTGTCTCCTAATATGATTCACCGACAAGCACAAAGCATCTTTTTGAGGTATTCTTGCCAAAAGAAAAAAAAAAAGAAACAACAACAAAACACAACTAGAATCAATCATATGACATATTTGACAAACTCAAGTTAATAATAATAAGTAAAGGTCCATAAGTCTTCAAGAACACTAGGGTCACAAAAAAGGAAGAAAGCGTAAAGAACTGTTCCAGATTAAAGAAAATTAAAGAGGCATGAAAATAAAATGCAATATGAGGTCTTCATGAAATCCTGAGTATGAAAAAAATATATTTCTTTAGCCATAATCAGCGTTACAGAGATAATTGAAAAGTCTGAATTTTAAATTGCATTTGCATAATGCCTATCGATTACATACTAGTAATGTCTCAGTGTTAATTTCCTATTTTTAATAATTGCACTATAGTTATAAGAGAAATGGCCTAGTTTCTAAGAAATATGCATTAAAGTGTTGGCTGGGTGGCTCCGTTAGTTAAGCGGGTTAAGCATCCAACTCTTGATTTTGGCTCAGGTCACGATCTCAAGGTTTGTGAGCTCCAGCCCTTCTGCAAACTCTGTGCTGACAGCGCAGAGCCTACTTCAGATTCTCTCTCTCCATCTGTCACTGCCTTTCCCCGACTTGCTCTCTCAATAAATAAATAAATAAATAAATAAATAAATAAATAAATAAATATTAAAAAGAAAACTGCATGAAAAATTTAGGAATAATGGTTCATCATGTCTATAACTTACTCCCAAACGTATTAGAAAAATAGAAACTAAATGTGGTAAAAGATTGGTATGTTGAATCTGAGTGAAAAGCATAATTCTTTTACTAGATTATAATATTTCTCTAAGTGTGAAATAATTTCAAAATAAAAAGTTAAAAAAGAATTTTTTAAAAAGTTAAAACATATTCTAAACTAAATATTCTGGCGCCATTATTCTCAACCATATGCTATGGTATTTTTCTATATGTAGAAAAAAGATCATTTGAAAGTACTTTGCAGAGAATATATTGTGTTACTTTTTGAAGATGAATTCATTGGTTTATTTTTAAGACAGTGTTAACTAAATATTCAGTAGATGAATAAAATGATTTTAAAATAAAGAGAGAAGGAAGAAAGAGAATGTTTTAAAACAAAGGAAGTGGAAGGTTGGAAGAAACAGGGAATGACAGAGGAAATGAGAGATGGAAGGAATGGAAGAGGTTGTGGCCTAAATATTAGTCTTCTCTACTGGGTGGAGAATGAATACTGGTGCGTGTGTGTGTGTGTGTGTGTGTGTGTGTGTGTGTGTGTCAGTGAAACACCTTTTCACTTTGAAATCGTATATGGATATGAGAAAGTATTAAAAGTAGGCATTCTGATGATTATCCGTTTCTTTAAAAACTTTTTTCCACCTTTTGCAAATACTCATATTAGATTCTCTTCTAGCACTTGCTGAATTTCATCTGCATAGTATTTGGTCTTCCAGGACTATATATTCTGTCTAGTCTTAAATTGTTGTTACTTTTCAAGTCCGATGACTCACTCTGTAAGCATTTTGTGGTGACAAGTAGCGTTTAATCTCGTTTTGCTCTCAAGTTTTCCTCCTTTTTGGTGGAGGGCGAGAATCATTTAAAAGTTTAGGTCAGGGGGCAGGCACCTTGGTGGCTCTGTGGGTTAAGTGCCTAACTCTTGATAATCTGCTCAGGTCATGACCTCAGGGTTGTGAGTTCAAGCCCTGTGTTGGACTCTGCACTGGGCATGGGGCCTACTTTAAAAAAAAAAAAAAAAAAAAAAACGTTTAGGTCAGTAGTATGTGTCAATATCTTTCTCTAATGGTCATAATGATTTTTTTTGAATCTGGTTCTGATTTCTTGTGCTTCTTCGCTACTATCCAACTAAAAACTCAAGTTTTACTTAGGAATAATGTTCTTTTGTTAGGGTGGTTCTAAGGCTTGGTAACACTGAAAACTTCATGACTTTAAAATGAAAAATTGACACAATTTTGTTTGAACTAAAAGCCTTTTTCTTTCTAGATACAACTTTGCTTCTGAAAACTGCTATTAATGTCTCAACATTCTTTTGTGAGAATCTAAACACAAACACACAGTTGATCACTGAAGCTACTGCAAGGGGGTGAGCCTAAGCCACAGATTTTTTTTTTTAGAGTAGTTTCCTCTTTGTCAGGATTTATATTTTCTTGAGATTTAGTGCAATAGCATAAAACTTTTTTTATATCTGATACATAATGTATGATTGCCCATAAATCTGGACTTTGTCTGGCAATGGACATGCTCAAGCACCATGGTGTAATAAATTTATTACAATGACTGACTCTAACAGCCCCTCACAGTCTAAGTTCAAAGTGTGAGAGCTGTTGGAATTTCCACAAACTTTCTAAGTTCCAAGTATTCCATCTCTTTCATTTGTTCAAGCAGAGATAAACTAATTGAAAAGTCAGTAAATCCATAAATTGAGTGGCTTGCTCAATTCCACACAGAGCACTAGCAGTCAGAAGCCCACTGACACTGCCAAGTTTTAAAACTCCTAAATTATTTTCAAAACAATAAAACAAGTTAATATCAATCATTTCTCAGGGGACACTGAGAAGAAAATTAAGCTAAATGTTCTTTGCTATTCTGAATGTAGTGAACATAAGGTGAATTGGCTTCCCTGTATCCCGTCCTTCTTTTCACCCAGTACGTGGTGGGCTGGAGCCTCCAGCTGATGGTGAAGGCTGGGAAGGAGCTGTGCTCTTCCTAAGCTGTCACAACAACGCACGGGGTGCCTGGGTTAAGCGTCCGACTTCTTCAGCTCAGGTCATGGTCACATTTCATGAGTTCGAGTCCCGCATTGGGTTCTCTGCTGTCAATGCAGAGCCCACTTTGGATCCTCTGTTTCCTTCTCTCTCTGCCCCTCCCCTGCTGGTTCTTTCTGTCTCAAAAATAAATAAACTTAAAAAAAAAAAAAAAAGAACACCACAGACTTCTCTCCAGGCCACTGATTCAGTCAACCCAAGGTAATTCCAGAACCTTTGCTGAAACCCCAGGGAGGCCATGTCTCCTTTACATGGAGATTTGAAGACAAAACCCAACACTCCTGGATACCATCAGGAAAAGACATCTGAGCCCCATAACTGAGACAAACATACGAAGCATAGGAGAGAATCTAGTCTTGGTGACATCATTTGCGATCCTGGATATAGCTTCATCTGGAGATTTCCCATTGCCTGAGTTTCCTTTTTTTTACATATATATGTATGTATATATATATACACACACATACATATATATACATACATATATATATGTTTTCTTTTATAATATATATTATATATATGTTTTCTTTTATAATATATATATTATATATATGTTTTCTTTTATAACATATTTTATATATGTTTTCTTTTATAATATATATTATATATGTGCATATATAATACACACACACACACACACACACATATATAATTTGTTGTCAAATTCGTTTCCATACAACACCCAGTGCTTATCCCAACAGGTACCCTTCTCAATTGCCTGAGTTTTCATTCATGGAAGGTAGTAATTCTGCCTCTTCCCCCACACTCACATTTCTGTTTAAGCCAGTTTGGGGTGGACTTTAAGTCTCTTGCATCAAAAGTGTCATGAATAATATACTTCCTAATTTTGTTGCGAAACAGATTGATACACCCAGGAAGGTCCTTATAAGGCTGTTTATAAGCACATCAGAAACAGCTATCAAACAGCAGGAAGATTCTGCTTCAAAATGTCATGGAAGACTGTCACATATATTATGACAAGGCTGTGTAAGTGTTTTGGGTGAAACTCTAGATTTGGAGTAAAAAGGCTTGGTTTTAAGCCCTTGAATCAGCACTATTGTATACAACCTTGAGCATGTCACTTATTTTCATAGGGTTTTAGTTTTAAAGTGGAAATAATAATTACATTCTTACCTACTTTACAGGGCTGCTATAAGAAACAAATAGGTAATGGATATGTATGAGCTTTTAAAATTATAGAGTGACTAAAAATAGAATTAATAATAATAATCAAGCATAATTTCCCACTTACATCAAGTAGGTTATTTCCATCTTTCCATCTATCTTTTTCCTTCAGATAATCTGTTCAGGTTTACCATACTTTCAGAATTATTATATTTAGAACTGGAGAAATCTCATGCAATGCATAAAGCTAACACTGAGTAGCAGTTTATTATGGAACACTGAAAAATATTTTCATTTGAACGTTTCATTTGACATATTTTTTTATGCCTGCACATTTTTGGGAAAATACACTTAAAGATTAGATGCATCCACTATGAAAAACAGTAAGGAGGGGCGCCTGGGTGGCGCAGTCGGTTAAGCGTCCGACTTCAGCCAGGTCACGATATCGCGGTCCATGAGTTCGAGCCCCGCGTCAGGCTCTGTGCTGATGGCTCAGAGCCTGGAGCCTGTTTCCAATTCTGTGTCTCCCTCTCTCTCTGCCCCTCCCTCATTCATGCTCTGTCTCTCTCTGTCCCAAAAATAAATAAACGTTGAAAAAAAAAACAGTAAGGAGCTTCCTCAAAATATTAAAAATAGAACTACCATATGATGCAGTAATTCCACATCTGGGTATTTATCCAGAGAAAATGAAAACACTAATTTAAAGAGACATATGCAACTCTGTGTCCTTTGCGACATTACAATAGCCAAGATACAGAAACAATCTTAGTGTCCACTGATAGATGAATGGATAAAGAAGATGTCTCTCTCTCTCTCTCTCTCTCTCTCTCTCTCTCTCTCTCATGTGTGTGTGTGCGCGCACACACACACACACAGGAATATTACTCAGATATAAAAAAATGAAATCTTGTCATTTGCAACAATATGGATGGACCTAGAGGCTATTGTGCTAAATGAAATAAGTCAGAGAAAGACAAATATCATATGATTCCATTTATATGTGGAATTTAAAAATTACAAAAATCATAGATACAGAAAGTACAATGATGGTTACCTGAGGGAAGAAGAATTATGAGGTGGGCAAAATGGGTGAAAGAGGTCAAGAGGAACAAACTGCCATTTATAAAATATGTAAGTCATGAGGATGGTATGTTTAGCATGGTGGCTATGGTCAATAATATTGTAGAGCATACTTGCAAGTTGCCAAGAGAATAAATCCTGAAAGTTAACTTTGAACAGTGAGGAATGGCAACCAGATTTATGGTGGTGATCATTTTGCAATATATACAAATATTGAATCATTATGCTGTATACCTGTAGCCAGAATGACATTATATGTCAATTATAACTCAATTTAAAAAATTTAAGATACTAATGAATAAGAAGTAAAAGCAAACTATTTGACATGATGGATGGCTTAATGGCATAGGTTGTGGTAATGATCTCATGGGTTTATGCTTATCTCCACACTCATTAAGTTGTATACCTAAAATCTATACAACTTTTTGTATGTAAAAAATAAAATGAAATGAAATATAAATTATTAGGACTGCGGGAGGGAAAATTAATAGGAAGAGAGTCTCTTTTCTTGAAACCATAAAAAGACTTATATGAAACCAAATAAATTTGTTTTTTGTTTTTTTTTTTTTTAATTTTCAGAAATTGAATGTAGAACCCAGCTGTCCCTTTTTTTAGACTCTTAGAAAATACTCTTTATTTAGAATATTAGACTTTTAGACTATTAAAAAATAGTGCTTTTTTAAAAACATAAAAGAGGTGCTTGGGTGGCTCGGTCGGTTGAGTTTCCAACTTGGGCTCAGGTCATGATCTTGCAGTTTGTGAGTTTGATCCCCACATCCGGCTTTCTGGTCTCAGTGCAGAGCCTTCTTTGGATCTTCTGTCTCCCTCTGGCTCTGTCCCCCATGCCCCCCCCCACCGCGGCCCCGCTTGAGTTCTCTCTCTCAAAAAAAAAGAAAACATTAAAAAATGAAAACATAAAAGAGAATACACATATGGAGTTGTAATGTGATGTAAATGAAACACTGTACATGAATATGTCCAAACGATAGGAGATTAAACATGAAGCAACTTGAAGTCCTCCCGTGGAAACTTCCATGTAAAATAGGAATTTGTGCTGAATCACTTAGATAATAATAGTTTCAGAAGTACCTGAGGTGCTCATTAAAAATAAAGATTCCAAGGATAACCTCTGAATTTGAATTGATCACCCGCATCCACATTTTTTATTAAACTAGTGCAGTGGATCCTCTGTATGCCATGTTTGAGAACTGCAGTATTACATTGCATTAAGGTAAAACAAAATACAATCATAATAATATTATGGGAGCTTAAAATAAACAGAAATTATGATAGTGATGAAATGAAGACGTTAAGGGAAGATACAGTTGTGTTTCTCTGACCCCCACACCCCCATTCCCCATCATCAGAAACTCTACCAGTTTAGGCAACATTAACTGTCTACTTTGTCTCTTTGCATGTTTGACTATTATACGTTATCAAAATGATGAAGGCAGTGCTTTGCAAACTTAATGGGCAGTAGAATCCCTGGGGAGCTTATTCACAATGCAGATTCTACAGGCCTCCCATATGCCATGTCAAATAAAAGTTTCTGGCATTGGAGCATCAAAAGCTAAATTATACACAAACACCAAAGTTGGTTCTGATTTGACTGTTTGGAGGACCAGACTCAGAAACCTTGTAGTAAGACCTTGGCCTTCTCAGCTTATCTATAGATCCTGAAGATCAGGGGAGGTTAAGAAAGGAAACATCAGGCAAGTGCAATAATACTGTCTATAGACCAGTGACTCCCAAACACCTACCTCCAACCCTGTCGATTCCTGAATTCCAAACTGATATTCCAGCTGACCACTTTACATCTTCAAACGGATGTCACATATGCATAAGTAACTTATAGACAAAATAGAACTCTCATTTCCTCCTGCCCAGGATGCTCTCTTAAACTAAACCACTGTGAACTGTAATTGTATCCACCTAATTGCTAAAGCCAGAAAACTAGGCGTCATTTTTCACTCCTCTCTGTCCATCAGCCCTCATGGCTGAGAGCTTCCTGTTCCTCGTTAGAAAGTCCTTATTGCCTCTACATCTGAGAATATTCCTCATTGTCTGACATATACCTATGTGTTTGTTTAATAAAATTAAATCAACACTACAACCACACTCAAAAAGGCTACACTTCTTTCACCTCTAGGCTAATGAAAAAGCATCTTAATTATTATCGCTCTTTCCATTGCTACTCCTCTAAAATCCATTGGGCATTGAGCACTCATAGGATCTTTTAAAAGCTATGATGGCACCTATTTAAAACAAGAATTACTGTTTGTCCCACTTGTTTAGAGTGGCTCCCGTTTACACCTGTTGTCCTGATGTACTAATTAGGAAAAACACCATTATTTCCTAAAAATATGCTGCTTTGGGGGAAAAATCATGGTCATTCTGCTTAAAACCTTCCATTGGTTACAAATGATACTTAAGATCAAATGCAGTTCTTGACTCTGAACTTTAACGTGCTAAAGCACAGTCTGGCACTGACTGCTGCTCACCTTAATCTCCTGCACTACACCTCTCCCTCATTAAGCCCTAGTCACACTTGCTGTCTGTGTTTCTTCACACCAGAGGTTTTGCTCAAGAGTTTTCTTGGAATACTCTTCTCCCAGAGCTCCTCATAATTGATCTTGTCTTCTTATTCAAGTTCAGGGTTTTTTTTTTTGTTTATTCAGTTTTTTTGAGAGAGAGAGTCAGAGAGAGACAGAGCATGAGTGGCGAGGGGCAGAGAGAGAGGGAGACACAGAATCTGAAGCAGGCTCCAGGCTCCAGGCTCTGACCTGTCAGCACAGAGCCAGACACGGGGCTCAAACTCATGAACCATGAGATCATGACCTGAGCCAAAGTCAGCCTCTTAACCGACTGAGCCACCCAGGCGCCTCTCAAGTTCAGTGTTAATGTTGCCTACTCAGTCAGCCCCCTACATCTAATCACTCAATTGAAATTAAACCCGTAGCTATTATCTGTCACTGCCCTGCATTTATTGTTACTTATCTTGTGAGACGTCACTATATGTTATTTTGCTTCATAATTTACTTGTTTCTTTTACTTGTCTCTTCTATTATAATATAACCTCATAAAAACAGAGAAGTTTTCTGTCTCGTTCACAGTTTTACTCCTGGCACCTAAAGAAGGGCCTGTTGCTAAGGAGGCCTTCAAAAAATGTTTGTCCAGTGAATTTACCCAATAGGTAAATTCTGTGTTATCTCAATAGAACTTACAGGGTTAGACAAATTCTGCCTTTTTAGTTGAAATACTAATCAAAATTTCTGAAGTGCAATTTTAAGAAAAGTTGATGTTTAGATCCTTTTATTCCCTATTTCTCCTCTTTTTATTTTTGCCAAAATACTGCAAAACATCATTCCCAATTTTTTTTTTCAATTTAGGTGGATACTGAGAAGTTGCACACCTATCTTGAATTTTGTGCCAGTTCAGTCTCCATCATTTTTCAACTTGGATTCTGAATCATTTTTCATGAAATCAGTTGTGTTTCTGAGACTTTTTTTAGACTCTGAGAAGATGATTACAGTTCATGACTTTGATGAAGTATTACTGAAGCTGTAACATGGTTGCGATGGTGATGGAGCATGAAGATGGAACCATTTTGTTAGCTTCATTGGACTCCTCAGGGAGTTTCTCCACTACTCACCTGTCTCCCTCACATGACAAGCTGGGTACTGTGATTACTCTTGCCTTGGTTCCAAGTGTCCGATAACAGCAGTTAGCACAGTTTCTGTCCCGGACCTCTTTGTACTTTGGCCCAAATGGTACAGAGGTGTAACATAGCATCCCCTTTTGGCACCAGTTTCCAAGGTCATGGGAGAAGCAGGGCTCACAGCAAGGGGCCCAGGCTCTTCTACTCACTGTCACTTACAAATTATGCCACTCTGGGATGTATCCCACTTTCAAAAAAGTAGGGATATAAAGAGTGCCTGCCTCATAGAGCATGAGGTCTACATGAGACAGCATACACACAGCGCTTGGCAGACTCATTGGCATCTACTGAAATGAAATATTAGTTGCTTTCACTTTTGGTTTCTCTCTCATGATTATTGCTTTTGCACAGCCTCTGGCCTGTATAATTCGGGTAAATCATCGCAAGCAGCATTTGAGACAGCAGGACCAGCACAAACCAGATCCGTGAGCCTGAGTGGACAGGAGAGCACAGGGCAGCTCTTCTGGTGGCTGGAGTGCAGCAGACAGGAGGGCCGAGGGGGCAGACAGCTGCTGTGCGCGTGGGGAGAGGTGTGATATCAGCCCACAGCACACCTGCAAGAGTAAAGCCAAAGGTTATCTGAGGCCGAGTTTCTCTTCTGTCCCTGTCCGAGAAGAGACTTGTTATGATGTGATGGGCTTTTATCTCCTTGAGAGGAAAAAAGAACCAGTTAAGAATTGTCTTTGCTTATTAAAACATATTAGACAGAAATAGGTAAAAAACTTGGAATGCATTTGCCTGCCTGCTGTGTTCCCCCACCTTTCTTCCTGTAATCATCAAACCGGTATTCCTTGAACATTGCACTTTGACCTTGATTTAAAGGAGATCATTGAAGAAGTAGGTTTGGCTCCGTGCGGCTTTCCTAAATCCCTCTTGTATTTCATTTGAAATATATGCAATCAGCAGTCAAATAAATTCCTCCCGAAACCATATGGTAATGCAAGCATATGGTAAAGGAACTTTTGATTTTTTATCTGCCAAGCCTGACCTCAGACTTCAAGGTAACAGATTGCTATGTAATTTTTAATTAACTCTTCATCCTTACAAGGATTTGTTATTTGATAAATAGGTTGTTGACAGTATACTGCGTGATATTCTCATTATGTTTTTAATCTAAGTACAGTTTTCCTTTCTAGTGATTTACCCAAGTGAAATTGGTGCTATTTCACTTTCTAACTATTGGGTTTGGTACGAACTGCTCAGTGCATTCGTTATGCACCATATTTTAAAATCTAAAAATGTATAAAAGCTACCTACAGAATAAAACTGACAAAAACAAAATTTTCTGATATCACTATCCTCTGTTTTTCCCTCTTTAGGGGAAAACATGTTCCTATTTATTGCAGCTTGGATAATATTTGTGTCATTCCATAATGTTATTCCATTATCACAACTCAGCAGACTCAGCAGAATTTGAGTCCAATTTGTTGAAATCTGTTTTTTTTTTCTCTTTTGCTATTTCAAACCAAATGTAGATATAATTTCAAAGAAGTACAGGGTTGACATTTATTAAACTATGTAATACTAGAATGAACTACTATGTCCTATATAATTTTCTTGTGTAAAACTAATTTTAAAATGAGCAGTTTGCGGTGGATAATTTTCATCCTGTTGAGTATGATGTCTGGAAATAGATGTGAGGCTTGTTTAATTAGGGCTATGTTTTACAATGAGAGTTCATTCAAGATTATACTTTTTTTTTTAACTAAAAGATCAAAAAATAATAATTAAATTTGTAAATAGTTTTATATTTGCCAAAGACCTTTGTCTATATTTTCTAATTTTACTTTTAACCTTATGATAAACCCAGGAAATGGATAAGGCAGTTGCAATACTGAGGGCTGCCTATTCTGTAGAATTTCTGGAAACATGAAAAATAGATATGTTGCTCAGAGCAGTCACTAAATTATCTGCCTTGTGAATATAGATTGCCTACCATTTATTCAGGAAAAAAATCTGCTTGGTCAGATTTGAATCCTACTCAGGAAATAAATATGGGATAAAGATGGCATTTCGCATGGCCTTTTCAACACCAACTGACTTTCATTTGGAAAAAAATAAAATTAGATGAATTGTATTGCAAAATTCACTGGAGTCTTATTGTATTTAAAGTAGTTAAAATATGGGCCCACCCTGAGTGCCTCAGTCAGTTAAGCATCTGACTTTGGCTCAGGTCATGATCTCATGGTTCGGGAGTTCGAGCCCAGTGTCGAGTGCTGTGCTGACACCTCAGAGCCTGGAGCCTGCTTCAGATTCTGTGTCTCTGTCTCTCTCTGCCCCTCCATGAGCTCTCTCTCTCTCTCTCTCTCTCTCTCTCTCTCTGTCTCTTAAGAATAAGTAAACATTGGGGTGCCTGGGTGGCTCAGTCGGTTAAGTGTCCGACTTCAGCACGGGT
This sequence comes from Prionailurus viverrinus, assembly GCF_022837055.1. Classification (NCBI taxonomy): domain Eukaryota; kingdom Metazoa; phylum Chordata; class Mammalia; order Carnivora; family Felidae; genus Prionailurus; species Prionailurus viverrinus. The sequence continues at coordinate 41,673,641 of NC_062562.1, forward strand.
CGTGATCTCGCAGTCCGTGAGTTCGAGCCCCGCGTCAGGCTCTGTGCCGACAGCTCAGAGCCTGGAGCCTGTTTCAGATTCTGTGTCTCCCTCTCTCTGACCCTCCCCTGTTCATGCTCTGTCTCTCTCTGTCTCAAAAATAAATAAACGTTAAAAATTTTTTTTAATTAAAAAAAAAAGAATAAGTAAACATTAAAAAAATTAAGTAGTTAAAATATTTAACTAGACGTAGACGAATCACTAAAAAGTTTAGAACAAAACAGAGAAGGGTATTTGTATTATCTTGATTTAGGAATGGTGTTCTTGAACAAGATACACACCCCAGGGAAAATAATGGAAAGTTTAATTGTGTAAAAATTTTAAGATCTTGTATGATAAAAACATACATCAAGAAAAAAAAAACAATTTACATGCCAGGGAGACAATTGTGTAACACACTGTTAAGCTGGAGGTGTACAAGCAACACCAAGATATAATGGACATTCAAGAAGTAAGGTTTCAGACATAATGGAAATTTGTTATATATATGTATATATGATGAAGAGTCAGGTAACTGGTTTTGTTATATATATGTATATGTTATACATATATGTATATGTATATATGTATATGTTATATATGTAACAAAATATGCATATTTGTATATGTATATGTATATATGATGCATATATGATATATATGATATATATGGTACACATATGTTATATATGATATATCATATGATATATATATATATATATATATACACATATACATATATATAACAAAACCAGTTATCCGACTCTTCATCAACTCATCCAACATAAAGGGATCTGAGGGGTGGGGAGAGAAGGGACAGTAAGAGTGTTTATAGAACAGATATCTGAGGCAAAATAGTGGGGGGCTTGAAATATCCCTTCCCATTTCTCTCGGTGAGAAAATGCATATTTCAGGACTAGTGAGAAGACTAGTGAATCATGAGGAGGGACTGCTAAGTACCTGCTGCATTTAAAGGTGACAGGTATACCTGATTTACCACCAGAGACGTCAAGGTTGAGAAACAGGCTTGTGATCTGTCACCGAAGTCACTGTTGCATTCGGATTAGTTTGTTTTCCCACAATGTGTGAGGACAGTGTGTCAGGATCCATGAGGGATAAGAATCCAGATCCTATTCTGGAAATACGCTGAGTGATGGTGCTTCAGGACCCATCCACAAAGGCTGAATGACCTTAGCATCCCATGTGAGAGTATTTTAAATATCTGCCAAGCAGCGAAAACTCCGCCCCATCTCATTGCAGTGTCCGTCATTTAGGACTTTTTGCATCCCCTTCCTAAATAGCCTTTCTCCCTTCCCCAAAACCCACCCCCACAGCAGCCAGAAACTAAATTTTGCCGAGCTGCGAGAGGGACAAGGAGAATAAAAGAAAGAATGAAAAAGCCAGCCACGTTATTTCCTAACTGGAGACTTCCTCCTCAGTTCAGACTTACACAGATAGGATTCAATTTTAAACCAACTGTGGAGTTTTGATTATTAAATGAGAAAGTGCGCTTCTTAAATCTATAATATTTGCATACAATCTGTATACGGTTTGTGTTTTCTAAATGTATACTATTTTTATACCATTTGTACTCTCTAAGTCGATGCTATTTGCATTACCTAAAAGCAACTAGAAATGAAGTTATCCAATTTTTTACCAGGGACAGAAAAACAAGTTTCATTGAACAAATGTAAGGAGAAAGCAAGACAGAAAATAGTTACTTTAAAACCCCCGAGTCCTGTTTATTCAATATACTGGTTGCATTTATAGCATATGTAAGGACCAAAAGGCAAATCTGGAATTCGTAAAGACTGCCTGGAGAGTCAGACTACTCATTAAGAAATACAAATGGCCAGTAAGATATGAAAATATGCTCAATTCAATGAGTAACCTAGCAAATGCATCTTAAAATGAAGGAAGATTTGTTTGGTTTATTAGATTAGCAAAAATTACTCAAAGTGGCAATATACAATGTTCATTAAATTATACAGACACAAATGTTTTCATGTAGTATTTATAGGAATGTAAATTGGCCTAGTCATTTTAGAAGAGAATTTAGGGAAAACTATCCCATTTTAAGTGGTTATTCCACTTACGACTCCACTGTTTAGAATTCCTCTTAGATAAATCTTTATACATGTGTACCTAGAGATATTCATTTATTCATTGAACCAGTGTCACAGAACATCTGTTATTTCTAAGCTCTGTGCCCAAAACTAGTAATACGTATCGAAGAATAAAAGAGAAACACAAAATAAAGAACTCTTGTCCTCATTGAGCTCACTTTCTAGGGTGGAGAGACATACATGATGTATATATATATTTTTAAAGGTGAATGATATACCCGTTTATAGGAGAATAGTTTGGGGAAAATGTAGTGCAAGCTAATGGGCATCTAGTAAGCTTGCATAGAAGCAACAAAATATTAAGTGGGATGACTGTGGAAGAGGTGATTGGGGAACAATGTGGTAATCTGGGGGAAAAAAGGACATTTCTTGGTAAGGTAATATCTAACACAAAGGCTGTGAGGCAGGAGTAAGTTTGGAGTGTTTGAAAAACAAAAGTACATTTTGGAATCCAGAGTACATAAGGAAAGGCTGGGCTTTGGTGGAAGAAGGGACAACAGTAGAAACTGGAGGTAAGAAAGAATGTATGGATCGAGACCATCAGAGGTGGCTCAATACAGTACTTGGGTTGGGTGGAGGTTTTCTAGTTTTCTTCTAATTGCTTTAATATCTCAGCTAGAGAAAGGAGTAGGAACCAGCATCAGAGCCAGGCAGCCTGCAAGGTCTGCTTAAAGTTTGACTGTGAATTTCAAGTGAGGTTGTTCAGCCTTGTTGTGGTTCCTCTCCAAACATGTCCAGCTGCACAGACACAGGCAGAGGATAGGTAGAGATCTGGAGTTACTCACAGTTAGTCTTTGCCGAATGAATAAGGTGAACTGAGAAAGCAGAAGGGAGGTAAGAGTTGAGGATGTATGCAGAAGAAAGTATTTTAATGAGTGACTGTGGAATGAAAACTGGGCAAGGAGTAAAGAAGAGACTTCAGATGGCCCTAATGGAATGATTGCAAATCTCCATGGGGTCCACAGTAGTGTTGACCTTGGGCTACAATAGGGAGTTAGCTGGAAGGTAGAAAGCACACCAGGGGGGAGAATGCTCTTTACCATATTATTCTCCGAAGTGAAAATATGTGAATCATTCCATGTTATCCATAGGGGACAGCACAGTAATATTGTGATACATCCGTAATTTATAATACTAAGATGTGGTTAATAATCGTACAGTCAGGCTGCATATGCTGTAGTAGGGAAAAAAACAAACAAGGAATAACACAACAGAAGCAGTGGAATCCCATTTATTTGAAAACGTACACACAGTCAAAAAGGACACATATGTATAAAAATGGATATCGTATATCAAGTCGTCACCATGTATACTTTAAATATCTTAGAAACTTATTTGTTGATTGTACGTCAATAAAACTGAAATATATATACATATATATGTGTGTATATGTACACACACACACACACACACACACACACACAAAAGAAAGGATACCAAATGGTATGAAAGGATTTATACCAAATTGGTAACTCAGGAAGTAAAGAACATCCAAACTGAAAGCTCCATGAGAGGGACCATATCTCCATTTCCTTATCAGGACAACTATCATCAGGTGCTGTACTTGGCAAATATGTGGGAACTTACTAGTTATTGCTCAATAAATGAAAGAATGAATGAATGGTTTTTGCCTTATAGTCTATATTTTTTAGTTAGAAATTTAAGCCACTATATTTGTGTACTACTCATGCAATTAAAACCAACCAACCTACCATCCAGCCACCCAACGAATTAAGAAAAATATTCTCCTGAAACTCTAGGAACAAGCATTTCTTTTAAGTAATCAGTACCCCAATGTGGACTCAAATTCATGACACCAAGGTCAAGAGTCTCAGGCTCTACTGCTGAGCCAGCCAGACGTCCCTAGGAAGAAGTATATTGTATTTAAAAAGGCCTTCCAAGATATCTTCAGATTAAATACTGAATCTTAAAAGAAACTTTACCCCGGGGGCGCCTGGGTGGCTCAGTCAGTTGCGTGTCTGACTTCGGCTCAGGTCATGATCTCGTGGTTTGCAGATTTGACCCTGTCAGTTTTGTGCTGACAGCTCAGAGCTTGGAGCCTGCTTCAGATTTTGTGTCTCCCCCTCTTGGGCGTGCTCTCTCTCTCTCTCTCTCTCTCTCTCTCTCTCTCTCTCTAAGATGAATAAACATTAAAAAAAAGTAACTTTAATCCAAGTGACTTAAGTTTTTGTTTTTTTTTTAAAGAGGAGCACAAAGCTATGTTGTATTTTCTCTAATATAAAGATTAAAGAAATTTGTTGACCCAAAGCTTCTTGCAACTTCACATGTAATTCCATAGTGTATCTCCCAGGACCATTTATGTATAGGGTGAAACTACTGCTTACAGACATAAATACAAAGCAACTCCATTTTGCTGATTAAAATTGAGTCATAAGTTCTATGAGCAACTACTTGTTTAATACTGTTTTGTCTCTCCTAGTTTACTATTAATTTATGACTCTGATTTTCCAACTTTACTATTTGATGCTTACTTACACATTTAAAGGAAGGAGTTTTATGGGAACATAAAATTAGACATAGGATTAGTTCATTTTTAACTGGTTTTTAAAATATGTCTCCTGGAGTACATTTTTACATAGAAACAATAAACAGGTTGTTAATGGAAAAAAGATCATTATTTCTTGGTGTGTTCACACTGTTTTCTTAGCTACAGAGAACTTCAAGAGAATAAATAATATTTAGGGACCCAGGAAAGTATGAAAATCCCATTTTTGTTGGATGCAGAAAGAGAAAAGTAGGTCTTGAAAAGAACTCACTTTCGTTCAGGTTTATAAAATGTAAGCAAAGGACATTCGCCCTCTGCTGGATTATTTTGGAAAGAACATAAGGAAATGTTAAAAAACAACAACAACAACAACAACAACTAAAGGAGGATGGAAAAATGGAAGGACAGAGACAGAAGAGGGGAAGACAAAGGGACAGAGGGAGAGAAAGATGGTGGTGAGGGAAGCAAGAAGAAAATATATACTGAAGGAATTATTTCACACTTTATATTGCTGCTGGAAATCTTGAATTCAGTCTGTGAATGTGTGACTCCAATTCTTTTATTTCTTCAGTTCTAATCTGGAAATGGTCCCCAGAATAGAAACCATTTAACTTATAACCTTTTTGTGGTACAGGACGTTCCTAGACTAACAGATAATTACTACCACTTTAATGGATGACTGGGTATCGTTGTCTTATAAAAGTTAAATTTGGTTTTGAAAATTTAACAAGACTTTCCCAACCTTAATTAGTTTTCATTAATATACTTTAAAATGATTAATGCCTTCCAATAAGTAAAATCCATGTTTAAATTTGCATTCATCTTTCAAAAGGTTAGAAGTTTATCGAGACTGTCTACATATTCATAGGCAACCTGAATGCAAAAGTAACAACAGGCAGATATCAGAGGGACCCCCAAATTCATGGCATTCTAGCCCAGTGACTCACAAGTGTTCTTGGGATCACAGATAATGGACATAGGAAAACTTCTCTCCTATCTTAAGAGTTCTTTAATTACCTCAGAGTGACCAACTGCTTAATCTATAAAGATTCTTTCCCCAATAACTTGCCCCTCAACTTAATCCCTGAAGGAATGATACAACCAGAGTTCTCCCCCTCTCAAAACTCCCCTTGTGTTCTGAAGATAGTGAGTGCCCAAGACACTGACCCAGTAGCTTCCTTTTCCACGGGAAAAAGGTATAAATCATTCCCTCCAATTCATAACCTCTCACCGAGAGTATGTTTTCTAAGTACTTCCAAAAGTTTGGAACATTGGTGGATGGAGCAGAACTTAACTTCCACATCAAGACCTTTTGATGCTGCCTTAAAATGTCCTTAAATCCATCTCTCTTTCTCCATTTTCCCTTCCACCACCATTGTCCAAACCACTGTCTTGTGTCACTTGGATTATAGCCATAGCCATTTACCTCGTCTTTCTTTTTCTCATCATTCCCTCTTCAAACTATTCTAGTTGAATTGAGATAGCACATATGAGGATTCACGTCTCAGATCTCCCTCTTATCAGTAGCTGATTTTGGACAAATAAATCTACCTTTGAACCCACAGTTAACTCATCTAAAAATGGGACAAATGTATGTCATAGGTGTAAATCAAACAGTGCACACACAGATGTACACATAACATGTATTTACACATGCACATATATATATATACATATATAAATATACATATATATACATATACACATAAATAATTAGTATGCAATTTGAGTCAGAGTTGTTGCTCAAAATTAACTATTATAGCTCTTTTAGTATTTTAGTCTTTGTAGTAGATCTTATTCAAAATTTTTCTAAACAGGGTATGTAAAAATGTAATAATTAACTAGAATTCAAAACTAAATGTGCAAAGTCTCTTATGAATGGTTTGGAATAAGCATTCTGAAAATCTGGACGCTAGTGGTATATTTCCTGGTTGTGGAAAGATCTGCAAGAAGAAGCAAAGACTAGTAAAATTTTCCATTTGTTTATTTATTTATGGCTGAGTTTAGAACAGAATTAAAGAGTAGCAGTGCTCACTGATGGATAGAATTATACAGTCAGGATAAAGAATCCTGCACCCCTAAAATTCCGGAGAAACTGTTTATTTTGTGATATTATTGTATTCGGTAAATATAATTAGCTTGGATGAAACACATGGTTGGTAGACCCAGATTTATTTCTCTGTTAGCAATTTTTGGCTGGAAATAACCATTGTATCAGGTTGCCATTTTCACAATGAATGCAGTGCTCCATCGCTTTGTTCCTCTGTATTCTTCTGATTTTCCTGTGCTTGGAGAAATTTCCACCTTTTCTCAGACTTATCTTTAGCTGGGAGTCAGAGCAGTAATAAAGCCTTCCTTTGTTCCCCTCCCCCCAAACCCAGCACTCTACTTCCTCCTTGGTAACATCATCTCCCTTATTTTGGGGCGCCCCCCTTCACTCAGCATACTTTGATGGGGCCGTTCATCACTCTCTCCCCCTTACATAAAGTGATTGGCCCAAAAATGGGTGCAGAGTCCAACAGATTTAATTAAATGTTTTTTGGAGACTTGATAGGTGGCTGTGTGAAGAGAGATGCTTTTTCTTCTAGCCTGTAAACTGGAATGATTTCAACTGGAAAAAAAATCAGTTTCTATGCCCACACTTACATGGCTCATCAGTTTCACAGAAAAAGAGTATAAAAATAGCATAAAACGAAGAGGTGCTTAAAGATGAAGGAATAAAGAGAGAAAGAAAAGAGAGACAACTAGCAAGATCATTGGAGACTTTTTAAGTGTTTTGATCTGTAACCCCTGAGTTTCTAGTGGCAAGCAAAGTAAGGAGTTTCTTTCATTTAAGCTACTTTGAGGTGAATTTCTGTCACATACAAAAGAGTTCTTACTAGTACACATTTCTCTTACTAATATTATTCAAATCGTGCTTTTTAACAGTGTATTTTTCCCTTGATAAAATCTATTTAAAAACCCTATTATCCCTTGCTATAGAAAAAGATAAAATGCTTTTTCTTTCATTAGCTTGAATAAAACATACCATTGAGGTAACAGATGGTAAAGTATCCTTTTCAAATTTGAGGCTCTTTGTAGATTATTGTAGCTCAAATCACACAAGGTGAGAACTGATGTATCCTTTTATTCTGCACACAATGTCTTCTACTGGCAAATCTTTCTTTGTAAGAAGAGAGTAGATTAGGGATTAATGTAAATATAAGTTCTAGAAGAAATTGTGTGTAGTGAAAGTCATGTCACTCTGTATCTAACCATCAAAGTGAAGTACAGCCATTTGCTTGGCTTTTCAAGACATTGTAAGTCAAGAAAAATTAGGAATAGGGAAAGAAATGAAGACACTGTGTGGATAAGAGCTAGGAGGCAAGGAGGAATTAGTGCCACTCTTGACATTCATCAGAGGGTACAAAGATGGACAGAAAGACTGAGCTCTCTGGCACACCTTCCTCAGTGAAGAGAAGCATCATAGGAAAGTCTTAAACGGCAAAAGGACAAGCTGGATGTGCAAAGATATCCATGCAGTCTGGTGCCCCAGTGCCTTCCACGGCAAGAGGAATTGATGAATTGTTTGGAATCAATAGAAAAGCTGCATCTTGTCTCCTGCAGTTCTAAGTCTGTTCGTTGAGTGTATTATGATGGATAGAGTTCATGTCGATGAATACATTAGAGGAAAATGTAGTGCTACATCTTAATGTTTTCTAAGGACATCGATTAGTGGCCAAATACAAAATACCTATAACCTACTCCATGGTAAAAGGATGGAGAAGGAAAGACACCTGTAAGGCTTTAATCAGCTTTGAGATGACCAGTAGGGACTACCTGAATTTGAATTTTTCTGAGCCTCTGATTTCTTATCACCAGATCACAGAGAGCCTAACAGAGAGGCAGTTGCTAGCCATGGGATAGTCTCTGAAGTATTATTACTAGTTGTACAATATGTGCTGGGCTCAGCCTCAGTGTCCTTTATCTTTTCCAGTATGAGATCTCAGACAGTTTTCAAGTTCAATCCTTAAGCATGAGGCCTTGTTTCCCTCCAATTTATCTTCTTCACTGAAGTGTAATATGCAAAATGAACATCTGACCTCTTAGTTTAAAAGACATCATCAGTTCCCTGTAGGGTCAAGACTCATGTCTTAGCATGACACCTGAGACTTTTCCTATCCTAGTCTCTATCCTCCTATCCAGGCTTACCTTCCACATTACAGTTTATGCATTCAGAACACACAGTTGGTCACCATAGGTGGTATTACATCTTTGATGTCGGTAATGCTGTACCCTGCCTAACATACCCTTTGTACCATTCTTCCCTTGCTCAACACCGACTCATCCCTCAGGACCCCAACTGAGACTTTATTTTTTTGTTGAAGGAAGCGTTTTTCAGATCTTCATATTTTCATTAAGTTCCTTTTTCTCTACCTTTGAAGTGTTCTTACACACTTATTGAAAGTATGTGGTCCTGTGTTTATTACACATCCTCCATTACCCCTTTCAGCATAAAGTCATGGTTTTATTTACCTTTTAGTGACCCAGAAGTATCCAATATCTATTTGTAAACAGAAATGAACCACAATCAGTAGCAGCTTTTTAGGATATTACTATACCTGGGTCAACTTCCTGGTGTGGTAAACAAGTTATTTGGATGTTAATCTGGGTTTCATTCTTTCCAGATTCTTTTTTTTTTTATGCATGTTGGTTGAACTTTGTGCTCATTTGCATAGATTATTTTCTAGGACTTCTATAGCAAATGACTACAGAGTATATAGCCCATCACTCCAATTTCTGCCTCTGTTTTCATGTGGCCTTTTCCCCTCTGTGTCTACACAGTGTCTTCAAATCTCTCTCTCTCTTTATAAGGACAGCAGTCATTGGATTTAAGGCATATCTTACTCCAGTATGACCTCATCTTAACTTGATCATGTACAAAGACCTTACTTCCAAGTAAGGTTTCCTTTGCAGATCCTGGAGACTAAGGCTTCAATGTAACTTTTAGGGATGCCATTTAATTCAAAACCTTTGTCTTTGGTGAGGACTGCATCACAGGGTCAGAGGCAGGTGTTGTTGCCACTAGACAACATGTTTTCCTGTGTTTTTCTGACTTTCACTGCCAGAAGTGATTGTGCTTCTTGTTGAAACTATGCTAGAAGGGTGATTTGTGGGTAGGAAAGAGGGACTAAGGCAAAGAGAGAGTGGGACACACACACACACACACACACACACACACACACACACTCCAAGACTAGGATGAGTAGAGTTATGACAACCCTGCAGGAGCTAGTGACCTTTCTTTAGCAATAGTCAGCGAGATGGGAAGACCAGAGATAAAAATTAAACTCGGGAGTTCACTTTTTCGGTAAATATCCCCTTGTCATTGTCTTGCCTTTCACAGAGCACTGGAGTGGCCTCCAGCCATTAAAATATTGACCAACCACCACCATAATGGTCTAAAGAAAGAAATTTTCCTTCTTCAAGAGAGTTCCCTCTCTTGAAAGGCATTCTTTCAGTATGGTTTAGCTTTTCTATTGGTTAAGACCTCAATAATGAATTCATTTTCTCCTTCTTACTTTGATATGTATTTGCTGTCATAGCCTATTTTAAAGAAAGTACAATTGTGAGTAAAAATGCTGGGCAGCGTGAACAATATCAGAAAGGTACAGAGTTTTGAAGTAAACAGGTGGACAGTTCAGGACAAAGATGGATGTGAAAAGTGATGGTAGGTTCCAAGATAAGGAAGCATCAGATTAAACCTTTTTTTTTTAAGTTCTTAGTGCCAAAAGGTATTTTGAAATCAGAATGACAGATCTATAGAACTGAAATTTCATGTTTTCCAAGGTATGCTCCAGTGCAAAACAGCCTTAAAACATTCTCAAGGGATAATAAGATTCATCGGTGAAATATCTTTGTAAACCTTGCAGGCCACCTTCCTGACAATGCACACCAGCAAATGACAAGTTCTAAGAAACCCCTGCAGAAAGGAAACCTGTTTAGCATAGTAAGTCCAGATTGACTTGATCACATACCCCCTTTCTGGATACTTGATAATCCAAGGAATACACTTGGGGATATGGTGGTGTGGTTCACATGAATTCATGGAAGCCAGTCAAAAGTAAAGGGAAGCGAAATTCTCTTAATTTCTAGGCCCCTCATTGTTCTTACATTACACACTCCACAAGAGAAGTTGAACTCCTTAATAAATGTCTCCCTGTCCTTAATCTGTATCCTAGCATGTGGCTCAGATAAACAAATTTGATAAAGTAGATTGGATGATTGTAATATGTTTTATTTATAAGTGTGACAAAAAAAGATGATTGTATAACAATGTGAATATGTTTAATGCTACAGAACTATACATTTAAAAATGGTTAAGTGTTAAATTTTTTTAATGTATATTTTAACCACAATTTTTTTAAGGAATGAAGTAAGAAGGAAGGAAGGGAGGGAGGGAGGGCGGGAGGAGAAAATAGTCCTTGGTATCAGCCCTGCCAAAATATTTTCAAGATGGTGCTGTCTCCTTTTGGAAGTAAAGAAGCAGCCTTCCAAAATGCAGTAGTAAATGTCCTTACTTACCGAAACAGGAAACCTATGTTTTTCTTCAAATCACAACATAGAACGTATTTTTTTTTTATAAATTACATTCACCTTCACTGGTTTTATATAATGAAGCCCAAATCTTTACCTTGTTTTTGTTTCCTTGAAAGGACTATTTTATTGTAAAATGAGAAAGATCAATAGGTAAAGTATCTTTGGCTTGTCAGTTATTTGACAGAGGGAAGATTGTCTTCCGCAGGAGAGTCATTTTCCATTTTGCTGCATGCTGCAATGGCACCAAATGAAAATGTACATTTTTCTAGTTGTTTTTTGTTTGTTTTTTAAGAGAAAATTTTATAGTTTAGAGATTTTTGATGAGTTGGAGGTTTTTCTTATTTTCTACAATATCTCTCATTGTAAGGCTGTGTTGAGAGGCACTTGGGTGGCTCCATCGGTTAAGTGTCTGACTCCGGCTCGAGTCATGATCTCTCAGTTCGTGATTTCAAGTCCTGAGTTGGGCTCTGTACTGACAGCTCAGAACCTGGAGCCTGCTTCAGATTCTGTGTCTCTCTCTGTCTCTGCCCCTCCCCCACTTGTGTTTTCTCTCTTTCTCTCTCTCTCAAATACATATAAACATAGAAAAAAGGCTGTGTTGAAAATAAGATTGCACTTTACAATTCTACTATCAGAAGAGTGAATAATTATGAATTTCTAAGCTACTGGAGCTGGGTGGATGTGGTTGGCATGTTTAAAACCTTCCTAACTGACCTCCCTGACACTTAATTTTAGTGAGGCAGAAAGAGGATTATAATATATTAACAATCTGACAGAAAAGCTATATATTTCTCAAAAATGAAACTTTGAAATATTAAATTAATGCAGTATTTTAATTAAAATAGTTACCTTGATAATTACATAATATTATTATACAGTCTGCATTTGAAAATAATTGATGTAAAGTCAATTATATATGTTTGAATTTTTTTAGTTTATGAATTCAGTCATAATTAGCCATTGATGGAAAGATGAAGTACACAGTCACTAACCTAAGAAAAATATTTCCTCTGTTCTGTTCAAAATATTGCTATAGTATTTGATCAAGTTCAATTGTGATAAAATTCCAACATTATTCCCAAGACAACTTTCCTTCTAGCAAATAACTTTCATGTTCCATAACCTTAGCTTTGAATGCTCCTATGTCTTAACTAAGAGCAGAGTTAACATTTTTTTAATATGTCCCAGCCACAGCAATGCATAGAGAGAGTTTAGAGTCTTGGAGTTAGGCGACTGTGAAAATTTTGTCATACCAACTCAACCTAGATCTCAGTTTTTGCAAACATTTGTTAAGGTTTAATGGGAGAGGAAAATGCCATCATGCTTAGTAGGCAGTTAAACACTTAATGCTCTTAGACAGTAAATGCTCTTGGGAAGCTTTAACCATTTTTACTTACCATTATTATTATTTACTTATTCACTCAAAAATATTTTTGAATATATGACTTATTCTGGATGCTTGGGATACATCAGTAAGCAGGAGAGACAAAGATTCCTGTTTTCATGGAGCTCATAATAGAAAAACAATAAATTCAGTAATTAAGTGAACTGTATATTATGTTAAAAAATGACAGTGCTAGGGGCACCTGGGTAGCTTAGTCAGTTGAGCATCCGACTTCAGCTCAGGTCATGATCTCATTGTCCATGAGTTTGTGCCCCATGTAAGGCTCCGTGCTGACCTCTCGGAGCCTGGAGATTCTGTGTCTCCTTCGGATTCTGTGTCTCCCTCTCTCTGTCCCTCCCTCGCTTGCACTCGGTCTCTCTGTATCTCTCTCAAAAATAAATAAACATCAAATTTTTTTTTTTAAAATGACAGTGCTATAGGAAAAACAAAGTAGACCATGGACTTTGGATGATTATGATATAGTAATGTAAGCTCATCAGCTGTAACAAATATGGCGCTCTGGTAGGGAATGTTGGTAGGGGAGAAACTGTGCTTTTGCGAGCAGGAAGTATATGAGATAAGTTGTATCTGTACCTCCCCTCAGTTTTGCAATGAACCTTAAACTGCTCTAAAAAAAAAAATACAGTCTTAATTAAAAAAAAAATGATGTCTGCTAGGGAAGGGTAAGTTGATGCTCACCTTCTAAGTATGTGATGACTCTCATCTTTCAAATCAAGTTCAAACTATTTGGCCTGTATTTGAAGACCTTTGGTAACTGGTCTCTACACTCTTTACCCAAACGCACACCCCTTTCTTCCCCCAAGTAAATCCATCATCTTGTCCTTTGAGCACATATTAGGTTCATTTCCATCTCTGCCTTCACCTTGTCCACTGTGGAATATTTTTTGTTGCCTTCTCAATCATTCCAACTTTAATTGTGAAGATCCAGGTCAAATCCTGCCTTGCCCAAAAGGCCTCTTTTCACTTCTGTGGCTTGCATTTATCTTTCTTTCTCTAAACTATTATGGCAATTATTGTGTTTTGCTCATTGGAAGAGTTAATGACTCATCATTTATCATGTCATCCATCCATTATGTATTTTTATCTTCCTCCCCCAAGACAATGGGCAGTGTTACAGTTTTTGAGCCTTGCCCAGGGAAACTGGCAGAGATTAGGATGAAGATACAATAAATATTTGCAAATGGCCATCAATAAATATTTGCTGATCATTTTGAATGTAGCTCAGATAGAATATGTGTGCTCTAACAAGTAGGAAATGTTTTATACTTTCGAAATGCATTCATAGAGACTACTCATTTGCAAAAATGAGTAAGCAAAGTGAAAGAATTTGAGAAGTTACAGTATAAGTCATAGCTTTGAGATCTGAAGTTTTTAGCCTTCCCTTAATGCAAATATCTCAAAAACAACTTGAGCAGAGAAAATAGGAACATTGAGTGACATGGTGTGGATGAATGCATCTTTTGATTTAACTTGTCTGTTTTGCTTTATTCAATAATATATTTTTCCTCCTCCTTTTCACATCGCTGACTTTTAGTTTAATGGTTTTCAAAGTGTGTGATGGGGCTTTAGAAGTGAATGTAGATAGACAAAAAGTTTCTTTGTCTTTTTGTCCCATGCCTGTATTTTACACAAGGTCAATAACAGGCTTCAGTGTTTTTACAATTACCAGGAGGATGGGATTTGTTATTGTGTGCAGATAAATGTGCTGATGCCTCCATTATTTATGGGATGAGATAAAAGTCATGCAGCCTTCTGAGACAAAAGGCAGGTATATGTTTTATATCTATATTTTTGATGAGTTCTCTCATAGACATTGTGCCTTCCATAGTCCAGTGACTACCTAATGTAAATTTCAGGTGAAGTAAAGCTGTCAACATTTAGTATTTTTTATGACTTACATTTATGCAGCTAGGGAACAAACATCTCACTTTAGAAAAAAAAAACAACTAGGTGTAGCAGGTAGAGTGAAATGGTTTGTTCTTTATTTTATTTATTTATTTTTTAGTTTGTAGTATTTATGTTAGAGAAAAATGACCCAAGCTAAAGTAATTTTAAGGGCCTCTGTGTGAAAGGAATAATGGACCTCACAGATTAAAATGCTTCTGAAATATTTTAAAATAGAAAATCTGGCTTTGTGACTTTAGAAAATAGGAGGCAAGTTGACATTTTTTAAAGTAAATGGAATATGTTGTCACCCATCTACAAAGATAATATTCTTGACTGATTCTCAACAGAACCTTGATCTTACTTCCCCTCCAGTCTTCCCCACCCCCCTGAAGTAAATTTGGTTTTAGGGGTGGCCATGAAGCCAAAAACGTAATTGGTCTTTATTGTGGTTCGGTCTATGTCCTCCATCGTGTGACCATCCTCTGAGAATTACAAGTTCCCTATGTCTATCGAACTCAGTTTTCTCCTTTGAAAAAGGAGAGAGTATCGCACAATTGTGCACTTGAACTAAATATTTTTCTTCAATTTCTACAATTTTAATGTGGGTGGGCCAAATATAGACTTTCTATAAAGCCATCAAGAAGCTAGGAGCTATGATTTCTACCATTTCCCTCTACATAATAATTTAATATACTAACCACATCTCTCAAAAAAACAGCCATAAAATGCTCATATGATTTTTGAAAAAAATATTTATGGAAAAATAAATTATTATAATAGTGATTATCTCTTAAAGACAGAAATGGAAACATCAGGAGGTAGGAAGGCAGATTTTATTTTTTTATGTTTAAACTTTTATCACGAATATGATAATGGATCATAACTGCAAAAAACCTGGCTATAAATAACAAAATATATCTAATTTATGCCTAATGTTGGCATAATTATATGGGAAAAGGCACTCTCAGAAAATAGTGACGATAATATGAAACATTTTTCTGAAGAGGAATTTCGTAATATATAACAAAAAGCTTTAAAATGTTTATACTGTTTGAGTAATTCATCATTTAGAAATGTGTTCTAAAGCAATAACTTAACATTTAGTGGTAAAATTTAGAAGTATTCCTTTTGAAATCAGGAAGAATATCATGCCCATTACAACTGCTTGCACTCAGCAATGTATTATGTGTCCTAGACAATGCAATAAGATATGAAATAGAAATGAGAGGTGGGTAAATTGAAAAGAAAAAAAAATCTTAATTACAGCTGTTGTGTTCATCTCTCTAAAATTCTAAGAGAATCGGCAGCTAAACTATCAGAGATAATAATAGATTCCAGCAGTGTTGGTAGATCTAAGAGATCTATATATTTTTTAAAGCAGAATCTCTACATGTCACCAATTAGAATATATAATTAATATATAACAAGAGATGACCACAAGAATTATGCATCAGCATCTTCATTACAACAATATTTACATTTAAAATAATCAACAGAATCCTAAATGCAAAACATTAGGAAAATAGTGAAATAAATCATGATATATCCCTATAATGGAATATTGTTCCAGCCAGGTACCACAGAGAAACCAGACATCACAAATCAACGTTATTTGAGGATGGTCTAATAAAAATGTGGGAGGGATGCCTAGGTGGCTCATTCAGTTTAGCATCTGACTTGATTTTAGCTCAGGTCGTTGTCTCATGGTCATGGGATTGAGCCCTGCTTTGGGCTCTGTGCTGACAGCACGGAGTCTGCTTGGGATTCTGTTTCCCTCTCTCTCTGCCTCTCCATCACTGATTCTCTCTCTCTCTCTCTGTCTCTCTCTCAAGATATCTATATCTATATCTATATCTATATCTATATCTATATCTATATCTATATCTATATCTATTTATTTTTTAGTATAAGAGTGTGGGAAAATAAACCATTAGAAATACAGTGCCTAGGCTGGAGTGGAGACCAAGCAATTACCAGAATCTGGAAGAAGAAAGGATCTCTGAGACGAATGGCCCTTCAGAATTGACTCAGCGAGGAGGGACAAGTGGAATAAAATTCCTGACCTCCTACTTTGTCCTTTCTATGTTGTCCTGCCCATGTTTCCTGTAGTCTAAACCTACCTACAACCAGAGGGCTAGGGAGCTGTTTAATTTGATGTTTACAGATTAGCCTCAGAGAAAGAAAGCCATGTGAGAAAGATAAGACGCAAATTTGGAGGATCAGATGGAAAATACTGTATAGTCCTTAACGTGGGTATGTTAAAAGTGATTTACTGAATGAAGATATGTTCACTCTCCGTACAGTAAAAAACAGAATAAGTAACTGCATATATGATACGATGTCCACTTGTTTCTCAAACAATCTTGAAGAAAATTCTGCTTAGGATAGACTTGTAGGTAACTTTTGATATTTTATATCCTTCTTTTTACTTTATTTTCAATTGTTTTATAATGAATAAATACACACTCTGAGCCAGAGCAAGAAATTAGTATTTTTGTAAAATTACACCTCTAAACTTGTTTTCCATTTTTTTCTTTCTTAAATATTCTAGGGCTCCAAAGTTATTTAGTCTTTTAAATTTTTTTCTAGAAAAAAAACCAAATTATCTAAGAAATAAAATTAAAATGTAGTAAGTACCCAATTGAAACAGTATTTTCAAGACTGACATTAAAATCTGACATTAAAATGCTGTTCTGAAAGAATAATGAAGTTTAAAAATAATTTTATTTCTGATCCTCAGCAGCTTACTCCAAATCAAATAAGAGAAAGGACAGGAAATGCCAGACAATTTGTAGTAAACTGAGATCAGATCACATGTATCTCTTCCTGGTGGACTTACCCTTTTATCATAGGAGATGTCCCCTTTTTTTCATTATACATGCTTCTTCATTTAAATTCTACTTTGACAGATAATAATATTGCTACATCAGTTTTCTTTTTTTTAATTTAAAAAAAAATTAATGTTTATTTATTTTAGAGAGACAGAGCACGAGTAGGGGAGGGGCAGAGATAGAGGGAGACACAGAATCCAAAGCAGACCCCGGGCTCTGAGCTGTCAGCACAGAGCCCAACACAGGGCTTGAAGCCACGAACCTTGAGATTGTGACCTGAGTGGAAGTCGGTTGCCCAACTGACTTAGCCACCCAGGCACCCTGACATCAGCTTTCTTTTGACTGTTTGCATGATTTACCTTTTTATATCTTTTTATTTTCAGGATATATATATATACATATATATATATATGTATATATATATATGTGTGTGTGTGTGTGTGTGTGCGTGTGCGTATTATATATATATGTATATATGTGTGTGTATGTGTGTATTAGATAGTGTATAATTTGTGTATATTTAGGTAGCGTATAATTTGTTTATTATGCAAACTGCAATCTTTGCAATCTAATAGGACTATTTATTTTGTTTAATTAATTTCTGATATAACTGGTGCCATGTTGCCATTTCTATTCTTCTCAGTTATTTACTGTTTCTTTTTACTCTATTTGCCTTC
Source organism: Prionailurus viverrinus (assembly GCF_022837055.1). Lineage (NCBI taxonomy): Eukaryota > Metazoa > Chordata > Mammalia > Carnivora > Felidae > Prionailurus > Prionailurus viverrinus. The sequence goes on from NC_062562.1 coordinate 41,691,670, forward strand.
ATCAGACTAGGTAAGTGATTTATTAGCCCACTTTCCCTTCTATTAGTTTATTAGTTGTATTTTTCTATATTATTCTTTCAGTGGTTGTCCTAGATATTATAATATGCATATTTGACTTATTAGAGTCTAATATAAATTAGTTCTTTTACCACTTCCCAGTCAATATCTTAGAACATAAGAACCTTTGCCTTTATTGTATTTATGGTTCTTAATTTTAATTCAGTGTATAATTTGTACCCCTCAGTCTATTATTAACATTGTCATCATTTTGGAAAAGCAACACTACTTTGGATTTAATCACACATTTATACTTTACATCGCTCTTCATAGCTTCCTGAATCCCTGTGTTGAAGTCTGAGATCATTTCCTTTGTGCCTCAAGAAATCCTTTTTTTAATTTCTTTTAGTGGGAGTCTAGTGAGGACAAAATATTCCGGATTTTGTCTCAAAATATCTTTTTTTTTTCAGATCTTCTTTTTGTATTTCCTCTGCATGTAAACTCTTAGGTTAGCAGTTATTTCGGTACCCTCATGAGGTCATTCTTTGTCTTCCAGTCTGGCTGTCTCCATTTCTTTCCTTCTTTCTTCTCTTGAGAAACTGGCCGCCTTAATGTTGCTACTGTGAAAATACTGTTTCTTTTCTCTTTTTTGTTTAACTCCTCTGGATTTATTTCAGATTTTCCTTCTTTATGTCTTTTGTGTTTTTTTCATTCATTTCACTTGGATGTACCCAGGTGTGGTTTCATTTTATGTATTTGTTTGTGGATTGTAGCGCTCTTTGGTATCTTTAGATTTGAGAAAGTCTTGATTATTATATATTCAGATATTGTTTATTCCGTGACCTCTTTTATCTTTGGCTATTTATTTTCAACTCCAATTGTGCTTACGCTGCCTTTTAAGTTTTTTATGTTCCTTTCTTGCCATGCTGAGCTTAGGAACTGGAAAATTTCTCAAGGGAAACTGGCACCACATGATGGACCCTCTTGTATATACCTTCCTTCTTTGTAGAATTTGACCTCCCCTAGCTTTTTTCCCCATTCTCATTAGATTGCTAAAGCTCTACCAATAGAGTTTTTGTGACTGCATAATCTTTCCTTTTGTGCCGCTTAAGAATTAGCAGATTCCCCGAGTTTTGTGCAAAAGTGACGCTTACCTCAGTTAGCTTACTTCATTCCAGAATACTGGCTCCCGATGTCCTGACTACATCAGAACGTGCTCAGTGGTTTTAAACATATTTCTTCCTGTTATCTCTTATACATCTTTTCTAGTTGGTCCCAGTGGGAGTGTTGATCTGGTAGAAGGCATTCCCTTAGAATCTAAAATGAAAATCTGTTGCCTTCATGGTGCATTCAGTAAGAGACTCCAAGTGAATATTGGTTTCTCTAATTTTGTAGTGATAAATTTTAGTAATAAAAGAAATTTCAAAATATAAAACGTGGGGTTTTGTTGGTCTGATTCTAACCAGTGTGCAGTCAGATAAACAGAAACTACTACTACTAGCAAAGAGGGAGGATATGACACAGAGAAATATTTACAAGTGTTGGAAGGGCTTGAGAAGCAGAAAGGGAAGACGAGGTTATGCATAGGTTAGTAATTGTGGAAGACTGTTACTATGTTAGGAATGAATAGCGATGTAACCAAGAGCCCAAGATGACTGTGTTCACTGGGGCTACTGGGTCACCTATTGCTTTGGAATGACTGTTGTCCCACCTGAGATTGAGATGCCTGCTTACCCACTGATGCCTCTGAAGCTTTAAGGCTCAGTATTTCCCAGAGCTGTTCTTGCCATGATCCCAGCATCGCGGCCTCTGTGGGACCTGCCGCGGCTGCTGCTAGTGGGCTCACACCACCTGCATAGGAGTTCGGGAGCCAAGAACTGTCTGCTGCTGCTGTTGACACTACTTCCTTCCTTCTGCCTTCCAGTTTTCTGTCACTTCCTCCTGTTGGCTTAATCTAATGGAAAGCTAGATTTCAAGGAAGTCTGGGAAATGTAGTTTTCAGACATTTGGCTCCCAGACAAAACAGAACACACATAAGGGCAGGCAGATATGAAGCCAAAAGCCAACTGTCAGCTAACACATCTAACTGACAATGGCACAAATCTTATTTCTCTTTCCATTTTATCAGTTAGTTAAATGAGACCCAGATATATAAAATGATTTGCTTAATAGCAGTTGGTATTGGTGGAAGGAATCAGGCTGATTTTCTCTTGACTAGAATTTCAGGGTTCCCACTACAGTATAATTCTGCTTTAGACAAAAAACCAGTCCATACATTTAAAAAAAAGTTTTATGTTTCTTTATTTTTGAGGGAGAAAGAGCACAAGCAGGGGAGAGGAAGAGAGGGAGGGAGACACACAACCTAAAGCAGGCTTCCAGGCTCTGAGCTGTCAGCACAGAGCCGGATGCGGGGATTGAACCCCCGAACTCTGAGATCATGACCTGAGCCGAAGTCGGACGCGTAAATGACTGAGCCATCCAGGCGCCCCAGAACCAACCCATACATTTAATGCTGTACACACACATACACACACACACACACACACACACACACACACAAATGCACACACACAGACATACACTCTTAAAGTTCTAAAAAACAAAACAACCAACCATATGTGGATATAAACATTTTTTCACCTTCCTGTAATTTGCAGATCCAGATCCAAATTTATGTGGCAGGCCTTATTACTCTAATGAGAGAGGCACTCTGTTCATCTAAACAGAAGGTCCTTGGTAAATTACCCTCTCTATCATGGACAGAAAATAGCCTGTGGACCAAGAAAGGGCATCCAAATCACATCTTACAACTGCTTCAGTACCCTTTGCCACAGATGCTACAATAGGTTTTGGCTAATGAGAGTAGAATTTCTGTTAGCCGGGTCTCCAGAAGAGAGAAGCATAGCAGTATGGCAAAAATGGATCAGGCACAATTTCTGCTTCTGCGGTTTGAAGTTTTATACTCAGACACTAACATGTATATATCCAATTGGTAGAGCGTAGGTCACAGCCCTCTATCCTATCTTTAAGAGAGGTTGACAACCTCTGTTTCTGGCTTTGAGAAGGGACAGGTTTCTAAGTTGGGAAATTAGGTAGCATAAGCAGGATATTCAAAGTCAAACAGAATATCAAATGGCAAGACAAACATTGAAACCCCTTCCTCTGTTCTAGAACTTCCATTAAACACACACATGGCCTTCCATAAGAATTGAAACAATCTTGGAAAAGGTAACTTGTCTCATCTTTTCTGAATCATACTGAATCAATTAATAAAAATAAAGCATACAGCTTTCTTTTTAGTAGTCTTTTTACTTAATATACTTTCAATCTATCTATAGCTATTGATAGGTTTCCTCACCACAATTTCACTTAATGTGAGATGTATTCTATCCCTGGACATTATTTCTTGTTTCTGGTAACAGAATAGGAGCTTTGAGCTAAAAAAAAAAACACCTTTCTGATTCAACATGCACATCCATTGTGACTTTTACACTGGAATAAGAAAAATCTATATTTGGATTGTACATTTTTTATCAGATATTACTAAATAAAACACTTAAACTAATTTTCTTTCCTCTAATTAATGTCTATCAGTGTAGCAACTTCTAACAAAATCCTACACTTAATGGTGAAGTTTCAAAATGTTGTCATACTCTATTTTTTATAGTATTTGATCTGCCCAATATTGACTCTGCATTTGAATTTCATGTAAAATATATGTGTAGATTTCCTTTTTGAGACTAAGTCATGTTTAAATGAATTTTGGTAATAAGGGTATTATTAATTTTGTTCCAACTCATGTTGAGGTTTCTAGCTTACTGATCTCAGCATGCTTTTCTTTTTTTTTTAATTTTTTTTTTCAACATTTATTTATTTTTGGGACAGAGAGAGACAGAGCATGAATGGGGGAGGGGCAGAGAGAGAAGGAGACACAGAATCGGAAACAGGCTCCAGGCTCTGAGCCATCAGCCCAGAGCCCGACGCGGGGCTCGAACTCACGGGCCGCGAGATCGTGACCTGGCTGAAGTCGGACGCTTAACCAACTGCGCCACCCAGGCGCCCCTCAGCATGCTTTTCCAAGTAGACCCCATTAGCTGTCAGAGTCCCACACCTTTCTTCTGGCTTTTCTAGTATTCCAGGCATGAGGAGAGGTACTGAGAGTCCAAGCAAAGTTGTATGGCAAGTTAAACATTCTTCTTGCCAATCAGTGAGATTCTAGATGTTGATGAGTAACATCCTCACCAGACACCTTGGGTAAATATCCAACCTATGCCAGGAAACAAGAGATAGGAGATGCATACTCAGTTAGCCCTAGGGTTTCTGCAGCAATGACTTACCTCTTACATGACAAGTTGCATGCCCAAAACATTTCCGTCAAGTACCCTTTGCCAGATTTCCCACTCAGGTCTTTTAGGGTATTGAACCCACTCCCTTCTTCAGTAAACTCACTGTGCACTATCCATTTCTGCCTTCTTTCTTTTTAGTGGGGGAAAAAAAAGATTTTATTTTTACCTGGGTGCACAACTGCCCACTGCAGATTACCTTTCCCAGCCTTCTTTGCAGTTAGATGTAGCCATGTGACCAAATTTGGCCCAATGGAATGAGAAGAGAATTATGTCATCAAAGTTATCTTCTAAACAAAGATAAGTTGTTTGCCTTTGACTTTCTCAGTTACCACTTCCAGAGGGCGGGCTGGGCCATAGATGTAGTCATGACTTAGATTTGACCATGAAGACAAGAACAGCACACTAAGGGATGACAGAGCAAAAAGTTACAGTAAACCAGCCTTCACCAGCCTGGAAAATGCAATCCTAGAGATATGTGAGAAAGACTGTAATTTGTAATTTTGATCCTCGCTGTATTTTGGGATCTCACAGAAGCTTAAGTTGCAGCTTTAAGTAATGTATCTGGGGTGGCTCCCAGGATCCTAGGGTATCTATCCTTCATCTAACTTTTCTTCTGAATCCTCCCACTACTATTTGATTCCATCTCAATTACAAGGAGATCCCCGCCCCTGCTTTTTCCTCCCTCAGTCACTTCCTTTTCTCACAGCCCCCAACAACATTACCATGTTCTTTATAACATCTCCCCAAATCCTATTCATACATTCATTCTATTTTTCTCTCAGACCTTTTCTTTCTTTTCTTTCTTTCTTTCTTTCTTTCTTTCTTTCTTTCTTTCTTTCTTTCTTTCTTTCTAAATTAACCTGATATCCCTTTATGCAGCCAACCAAATTCACCAGTAACTCCAAAATTATTTTCTATTTCTTTGAGGGCAAGGAGCACTCAATTTTCAAATCATCCAAGAAATTAAGGGGGAGTATTTATAGTTATTCTAATATCAAAGAAAGGAAAATGCCAAACAATAATTTCCATATTCAATTTATAATCAAATAGTTTTCCAACATCCAGAGGGACCATAAGTCCCTGGATATATAATTTTGAAGGAATATCTTATTTATGTAACTTATAAAATACAGTAACATACATTTTCTGCCATTTACTAATAGAATGGTTTTTCTTCCTCAAAATACCTTTTTTTCTTCTTTCTAATTTATACAGTATATTAGCTGTGTATAATAAAATTCTAAAATATTAGGACAGAAAAGGATTTAATGGAGCATTTGTTTTAGTTTCTTTATTTCCAGATGAGGAATCTGAGAACCAGAGTAACTGGTCATCTTACTCAAATTTATAAGGGCAGCAAGTGGTGGGCTGGAACTATACCTAGCAACCTGGCTTTGATAAATATACCTACCCTCCCACCTGTTTACTGTTCTTGAAGGGTAAGCTTGTTATTGATTTTCTTTTTCTTTTTTTCTTTTCTTTTCTTTTTCTTTCTTTCTTTCTTTCTTTCTTTCTTTCTTTCTTTCTTTCTTTCTTTCTTTCCTTCTTTCCTTTCTTTTCTTTCTTTTCTTTCTTTCTTTCTTTCTTTCTTTCTTTCTTTCTTTCTTTCTTTCAGATAGAGTGAGCATGCATGAGCAGGGGAGAGGAGGGACAAAGGGAGAAAGAGAGAGAATCCTAAGCATCTGCACGCTCAGCATGGAGCCCAATGTGAGATATAATCCCAGGAATTTGGGATCATGACCGGAACCAAAATCAAGAGTCAGATATTCAACTGATCGAGCCATTCAGGTGCTCTGTAATTGACTTTCAGTATGAAAACAGTAGTGTTCTAGTGGCCTCTGGGTGACTCGGTTGAGAGTCTGACTTTGGCTCAGGTCGTGATCTCATGGTTTGTGAATTTGAGCCCCACATTCGGTTCCCCACTGACAGTGTGGGACATGCTTGGGATTCTCTCTCTCCCTATCTCTCTCTGCCCCTCCCCCACTCATGCTTGCTCTCTCTTACAAAAAATAAATAAATAAACTAAAAGAAAAAAAACACACTATAATGTTATAATAGCAGTGGACACTTCTCAGGATTTAAAATAGGCAATAAATAAGAGTGGAAGGTCCCAGTTTAGAATCACTGGGTCATTCGGTACTCTGCATCTTTCTAATTTCTCTTTAAAACTGTACTCCAGGGGCGCCTGGGTGCCTCAGTCGGTTGAGCGTCCGACTTCGGCTCAGGTCATGATCTTGCGGTCTGTGAGTTCGAGACCCATGTTGGGCTCTGTGCTGACAGTTCAGAGCCAGAGCCTGCTTTGGATTCTGTGTCTCCCTCTCTCTCTGCCCCTCCCCGACTCATGCTCTGTCTCTCTCTGTCTCAGAAATAAATAAACATTAAAAAAAAATTTTAAACTGTACTCCTGTTGACACAAGTACAGCAATAATTCACAAAGTTCATTTTAATTAATGTGATTCTCAAAATTCACAGTCTTACTTTCTTCCCTTTGGTCTTTTCTTTTTGTCAGCAGAATATGTATTAGTTGGAAAGCTTTCTTTTCCTTTATCTGAACTACCCACTGCCTGCTCCCAGCCTTGTCACTTTCATTTTCTATACAAAAATTGAGTACAGTTTCTTTTGATCTCCTTTTAAGAAACCTGTCAATAATGGTAGCAATGGTAACCGTCCTGTGGGCCATGTGCTTGTGGATGCTTTTTCATTTTATAGTTTAAGATGACTGATTGATTGCTTGCATATTCAGTGTCCTGACTTCTGCATTCAGAGAACTGTTATCTGAAATAACCAGACCTGGGAACCAGCTCGTTTGCCTTTCCGCTGTCTAGTCTCAGCAATAGCGAACATCACTCTGCAAATTTCATTCTTTTATTTCCATTCCTTTCCTTTTATTTTCCCAAGCAATTAGTGTTGCAGTACCCTTGAGCCTCTCTAAATACCTCAAGAGTGTCATGATGTTCCCTAATGGTAATCTGAGGGACCTGCATATCTCCTTTGCAGATGTGTCTCTGAGTTGACATCCTTCTACTTCCACAGGTGGTGTTTGATGCTATCCCTTTGCACTGTCTTGTGGCATTTCTTTTTTCTTTCTCTGGCTACAACTGCAAAACTCTGACAGCATTGTCTGTGTCTGTGCTTTATTTTTCTTATCTTATAAAGGGGGAGATATAAAGGATATAGATAAGTCTATAATCTGGGTGGCTCAGTGGGTGGAGCATCCAAGCATTCAACTCTTGGTCTTGGCTCAGGTCATGATCTCACAGTTCATGGGATCAAGCCCCACCTTGGGCTATGGGTTCAAGCCCCGCATCGGGCTCTGTGCTGGCAGCGTGGAGCCTGCTTGGGATTCTCTCTCTCTCTCTCTCTCTCTCTCTCTCTCTCTCCCCCCCCCACTCTGCCCCTTCCTCCCCTCACAATAAATAAATAAACAAAAAACTGCTTTGTTTGAAAAAATAATTGTATAATCTGTACAAGCAGTGCCCATAGTTCCACTATCAATGCTTTAATTCAGTTTTTAAATAAAGAATTAAATTAAATTCTGATTTAAGTAAATAATTACTTAAATGATTAACTTAATTTACTTATTTATTAAATTGTTAAGTTAGTCATTTAAGTAAATTAAATGAACAATAAATTGGTAATAGATTAAGTAAAGCCTTTAAAATGCTTGAAATAAAATTAAGATCTCTTTGACTACTCCCTAAATCTCATCACTTACACTCTTTCCCAGAGGCAACCTTTATTAAGGGGTCATTTAATATTATTCCATTCCAGTTTCTATATTTTTCAAATATAAATACATTTTTATAAACTATATGTATTGTATTGGTACAAATATATATTTGCATATATAAGTTTCTGCTCACACAAATGGTAGCATGGGGTAACTATAACCTTGCAATTTGCTGTTTTCCAGTCATCATTATCTTTTTAAGATCTAAGTGCTTTAAGACAGTAACAGCTTCATGTATCATTCTATTGTGTGATTGTACTCACACTTTGTCATTTCCCTATTGAGGTACATCCATGCTGTTTCTAATTTTTACTGTTCCCTCAAATGCTGTATGTTATAGTGAATACACACCTGAGTATGTGTCCTTGTGAACATGTGATTCCCTGGTATATATGTAAAATACATGTATACATTTTATGTAATTATGTTTATATATTTATAGTTAACATATAATACATATACATATTTTACATATATATGTAAAATGAATAAATCAAAGGATGTGTGGATTTCAGTTTTGCAAGATACTGCCAAATAGCTTTCAAAATAGGATATATCGATGTTAACTCTCAAGAGTGCTCCAAGAATATCCAATCCTGAACATCCTTCCCAACATAGAATTTAAATAGACTTTTAGAAATGATATCTCAATGCTATAATTTTAACTTGCATTATCCTTATTATTTCCTATTAGGAAAAGAAAACATTTCCTATTATTTGACATATTATGAATAAGGTAGCCTTCTGCTTTATTTCAGTATGTAAAATAACTTGTTTTATTCTCTCACTAACGGCACTGTTTACATTAGTTAGCCTTCTAAAGAACTATCCAGTCTCGATTTTAAATATGTCTAGATTATACTGTATAATGATTGTCTGGTTTTCCCAAACTCTACTTTTTGAGCTATTTTAGGTGCTACAAGATAATACAGTAAAAAGGTCCTCCAGGATCCCTGACTTTTAATTCTCAGGCAGCATGGTCTTACTTTGCTCTCTTGGGATGAGTGAAAGCTTAGATCTTAGATCTTGTAACATCTGACTGTGTCTCACCTTTTCTGCATCTCCAGCAGAGTTCTCCATACAGTTCAGGACTCTCAGTGGCTCTTCCAAATAGCAAGGATGTTTTTCTCCAGCTGTAACTGTGCCTTATAATGGTCCCCCAATGCTCCTTTCACCAGTAGCTGGCAGTGCTCCTCAATGGACTCACAGCCTCCCCAAAAGTGGAAATCAGAAGCGAGAGTTTCCATTGGCTGATTTCCTCCTGAAATCCGTTCAACAGAAGCAGAAACACATCCTTATTAGTTCATCTGCTGTATTGCATTAACAAAGGGCACTAAGATGTTATTGTCCTCAGATTCTAATGATCAGCAAAAATTATTACATTTGCTTTTATTTTTTGTCATAGAATTTGCTAATCCTAAACAGTGTGATTGTCTTCTTTTCTCTCTCTCTCTTTCCAAAAAAGCAGTCCTCTATAAATGCAAATCCAATTTCAGAAACTGTTCTATATGCTAGGGTGCATCCAAATGTTTGTCCCTCAAGAATTCCAGTTTATAGAGGCACCTGGGTGGCTCAGTTGCTTGAGCGTCTGATTTTGGCTTATGTCATGATCTCACACTCGTGAGTTCGAGCCCCACATCAGGCTCTGTGCTGACAGCTCAGGGCCTGGAGCCTGCTTCAGATTCTGTGTCTCCCTCTCTCTCTCTCCCCCTCCCCCACTCGTGCTTGTGTCTCTGTCTCAAAAATAAACATTAAAAAAATAAAAAGAATTCCAGTTTATAAACTATATTGCAAGCTAATCTATGAGCATGTAGATGATTTTAACTCTTAAAACTGAAGCTGAGAATTTGGAAACAAAGATCTTTCTGAAAAGTACTATTCTCTGACTACAGAAAATAGACAAAAATGTTAGGAGAAAACAAAATCAGAGTGTAACAGTGGAGGATCTGGGACACCACTTAGAGGCATGGTGCTTTGTAATACATTAATCTATGCTTTCCTACTGTGTTTCTTCCTTAATGAGACATTGTGGTAACTAGGGTCCCAAGTCTAGCAAAGGTTAAACTGTTTATCTTCATTATCACAAGTCCTGGAGAACTTAATAAGCCTCAAGGCACATGCTGAATGGTTTCTGTCCTATATAATAGAGTGTACTATGTTTCCAAACAAAATAAAAACCTCAGGATATATTTTTAATGTATTTCTCTGAATGTTTACTATACTTTCAGAGGATTGACTAAGCACAGTATATTTTCTGAAAATATAACATCATTTCTGGTAAGCTCGCAGTTAGTCCAAACCAAGCATAGATTCATTTTATTTTAAATGGAGCAATGGATTATGCAATCATGTTTCACAAGGTGAAACAATTTCCATGCTTTTATCTTACTAATAATCATGAGCTGTCTCCTTTGAACAGTGAAAATGATGAGACCAAGGTATGATCAGTTACCAGTACAAGCTGAAGGTGTTTTCCCTTTAATGATGTTGAGTTCGTGGAGATCCATTTGTCAGTATTTGCCTTTTTTCTTTCTGTGTACAGCTCTACATGGGTTAAATTGCTGATTCTTATGAAGTTATAATCTGAGACCAGAACTGAAGTTAAATGAGGTTCAGCCTGGAACTCACTGAGAGGTATCAGAGACAGATGGTTGCCACATGCCAAAATTAGGAATTCCATTATTCCTGAACACTTTTTTCTGCTAGGCAAAGTGGCTGGGTTGACTGATATTGTCAGTGAGTATTTAGATTTTGAGATGATTATTGTGGCTGAATATTCCAGGCTAAATAAAATCAATCCAAGGTGTTGCTGATAAATGCTATATGAAAAATCTTAAAATAATGGGAAGCATCTGCTTTGTTATCCATCTATCTATCCATCCATCCACTCATCCACTCACCAGTGCATTCATTCATTAACAGAGCATATTAATAGAGTGTTTATTGTGGTGGCAACCATATGTCAGGCACTAGTCTAAAAACTGAGGCTATAATAGTACATAAACATAGTGTTCTTGCCTCCTGCAACTTACTGATTTGTGGAGAAGACAGATTAGTACATATGAATAAACAGTTATAATAAATTTGATATGCAGAGAGATGAAGGTAGGCAAAGGATGTTATGAACGCCCCCAGAGAGGCAGTAAACTCAGATGGAAGAGGGATATCAGGCAGCATCCTAGAGAAGTTGGCATCAGCGCTAAGAACAGAAGGGAGGAGAGGATCAAAAGAGTACTAGAGGAAACAGCAAATACAAAGGTTAGGACATGTGCAGAAGTAATACATTTTAGGGACCTGAAAGAAGTCTGGGAAAGCTGGGCTGTGGTGTACAAACTAGGGAATCACAAGAGAGAGGGTGTGATAAAGCTATTCAGGAGTGATTTCATGTCCCAGGTGCATTGGGGTGCGGTCTGCTGGAAGTACTGATCAGAGAGTGTGGGCGATTAAAACTGGCTGCCTGATTTAATTTTTGTGGTCACATTATTTTCAATTCATTATTAAAAAGTATCCTTTCCTTGTCTATTTGTCAATGAATTTAATTTATGTAATCATTTTTTGCAAAAGGGATTTCAAGTAGTTTCTAAGGATACATAAGATATCACACAACTGCATGAATTTAATGGAGAGTACAAGGAGACAGACAAAAGAAAACCACAATTGGGATATAATGAATACTACTATAGAGACATATACTCATCTATAAGCTCCGTCTGAATAACACCAACAGTTGGAATCAGGGCTTTTTGGATTCTTATGATGTGGTGGGTAGTATTTTCAATGATTTGCACCTGTGATCTCATTTAGCCCTCTCAGACCTTGCTGCTTAAAATGTGATCAACAGATCAGCTGTCTCAGCATCACCCAGAGCTTATAGGAAATGCAGAATTGCTGGCCTCATCCCAACTCAGCTGAATCAGAATCTATGCTTTAACAAGGTTCTGGGTGATTCCTGAACACAGGAAAGCTTGTTAAGAACTGGTCTCAGAGGTACTTATTGTTACTACATTTTCACTTTACAGATCAGAAAACCAAGGTTCTGAGAGAAAAAACTAATTTGCCCAAAACCAAACACTTAGCAAATGCAAGGGACATTTTTGAATTTTTATCTTTCTGACTCTTGGCATTTTGTGATGTCTAAGTGGCAGAGACTCTCCAACGTTTGTTCCTGAGCTTGACCTTGACCAGTCAAATAGGAAATATGGGTTTTTGTACAAAATATATTGTCACAAAGATAACATCAGACAAGTTGCTCAGAAGAACAGCCAGGCAACTATCATTGACATTATCAGAAAAGAATGCTTCCCAGGAATGTATATCAACAAGATTTTGCTTGATGTGATGAATGATAACCCAAACAAAATTCTCCCATCGATGCTATCTGATAAATCAAAATGATGTGCTTCAGTGGAACACAAGAGTAGTGACTAATAACCATGTTTAGTTATCTTGTAAGACAGAGACAGAAGATGATTGGACAGGGGCAATGACCTCAGATCTACCTCAGTTAGGAAGTCAAACTAATGACATTAAATGCCCAGGCTGTTAACAATATTGTATAGTAGAAGCACTGAAAAACTATTTGGCCATATATTTATCTTGCTTTTATATCATATCATCCAAATGACACACCTATAAGCATTTTTGCTCGAATTCCATAGATGCTATACGTAAGAGAAAGACTGCTCCTTCTACCTCCATTATTTTGAGATCTGCTCAGCTGTTTATTCCACTACTAAAATTGAAAATGCTGGGACACCTGGGTGGCTCAATCAGTTGAGTGTCTGACTCTTGATTTTGGCTTGGGTCATGATTCCAAGGTTGTAGGAGTGAGCCCTGCATCAGTCTTGGAACTGGGCCTGGAGCCGAGCCTGCTTGAGATATTCTCTCTCTCTCTCTCTCTCTCTCTCTCTCTCTCTCTCTCTCTCTCTCTCTCTCTCCCCTGCTCACTCTCTTACTCTAAAACAAAATAAAAAATTTTAAACAAACTAAATTAGATTAGATTAAATTTTAAAAATAAAAATGAAAATGCCTTATAAACCTTCACAAACCCAAATGCTTACGAAGGTGTTATGGGCTGAATTGTGTCCCCCAAAATATACATGTTGAAGTCCTAACCCTCAATGTGACTGTATTTGGACATAGAGTCTTTAAAGAGGTCACTTAGGGGGCGCCTGGGTGGCGCAGTCGGTTAAGCGTCCGACTTCAGCCAGGTCACTATCTCTCGGTCCGTGAGTTCGAGCCCCGCGTCGGGCTCTGGGCTGATGGCTCAGAGCCTGGAGCCTGTTTCCGATTCTGTGTCTCCCTCTCTCTCTGCCCCTCCCCCGTTCATGCTCTGTCTCTCTCTGTCCCAAAAATAAATAAACGTTGAAAAAAAAAAATTAAAAAAAAAAAAGAGGTCACTTAGATTAAATAAGGTTTTAAGGATGGGACCCTAATCCAATAGAACTGGTTCCTTAAAAGATACCAAGCAGGTGTGCACACAGATTAAAGGCCATGTAAGGACATGATCAGAAGGCTTTCATCTACAAACTGAAGAGAGAGATCTCAGGAGAAACCAAACTAGCTGACAGGTTGATCTTGGATTTCTAGCCTCCATCACTATGAGACAGCAAATTTCTATTGCTTAAGTCCCCAGGCTGTGTTTTTTGTTGTGTCAGCCCTTGCTGACTAATGCAAAGAGTTAGGCAAGTAATTTAAGTCAGGGAGACAGCGGGGATTAAATGTAAATACATGCATATGGGGAGCAGTGGGGACTGCTGGGGCCATTGTTGATAGAATTGCAGAATCAGTGTTGCCCAACTCACTAACTGTTAACAAAAGGAAAAAAAGAGTGTTCATGTAAAATCTATTCTTTTTAAGAATAATTTTATTCATGGGGCACCTGGATGGCTCAGTCGGTTGAGCAACTGACTTCAGCTCAGGTCATGATCTCACTGTTCCTGAGTTTGAGCCCCACATCAGGCTCTGTGCTGGCATCTCCGAGCCTGGAGACTGCTTCAGATTCTGTCTCCCTCTATCTCTGCCCCTCCCCTACTTGCACTCTGTCTCTGTCACTCAAAAATAAATAAATGTTAAACAAAATTAAAAAAAATAATTTTATTCATTTAAAAAGTCAAAAAATATTGTGTCGTCTATGCAAAATATGTCTGGCGTTTGTAACCTCTCTTCCCAGGCTATTAACAATATTGTATAATAGAAGCACTGAAAAAACTATTTGGCCATAGAATTATCTTGCTTTTATATCCTATTATCCAAATGACACAAGTATAAGCACATTTGCTCAAATTCCAAAGATGCTATACTTAAGAGAAAGGCTGCCTTAAAATATGCAAGATAGAACTGTCAGACCTTGACACTACATGTATATGAAGGAAGCCAGAATAGCTGTTGCTAAAAATGCATTTCATTGACTATTCCATCTGTAAATGTTGTGCCATGATGACAATCAATCAGGATAAATCACACAGCTACTCAACTAATTCATCCATAAAGAAAACTGGTAATCAGAGTGTTGAAGTCAGCAAGGCTGAAATCAGATGCCCATAACATCTGCATTTGCGGGAGATGAGGCCTTAATGGTAGTCCATCAGAAATTTTAAGAACAGTCATATCAGTATTATCCAGAACTGTCTTTGTGAATAGCATCTGCCATGATTTTCAAGGTCACATGAGTAGTTAAGAATGCAGTTCCTTTTGCATTTATAAATTGTAGGGGCTTTTTGGAGGAAGTTTTAAATGATTTCTTTGTTGCTAATTGCAGTTCTGAAAACTCTAAATTTGAAATGTCAGCTTCTTTGTTGGCAAATAGTTTCGTATTGGTGCTGGCCAGTAAAATTCCCAATTTGAATTTATCAGTTGATTACATTTTATTAATCTATCATTGTTATCACTCTTGTTGTTTTGTTGCAGGACTCCCTCCATGTTTCATCTCTGGTAAAAGTCTTTATCTTTCAACACGGACACTGTTCTCATTACCTCTTTCCTGGATATTTGCAGTAACTACCAGCGATCCTAAGGTTTCCCAGCCTTGCCTTACTCTACAACATGTTATTAGTATTTCTTTTTAAGGAAACAAGTTTATCACAGATTTTAGATTGAGGTCCAGACAATATAACCTGGTATTCATGATCCTGCAAGCTCTTAGTCCAATTTGCCACTCCAATACTATCTCTTACTAGGCTCCTTTTCTGTTTCCTTCTGCCACAACTGAAATGAACGCATTGCTCATGGAAACATAGGTTTACCAATACAGGTGCCTATACTGTCACCTGTTAATTCTGGAAAAATCTTTATAGATGCTGGTGGTAATTGTCGAAATAAAAATTTTAAGTTTTTCTTGCTTCAAATACGTCTACTGCTATGTTCTCTTTTCCTTTTGGTATTTAGATATAGTGTATGCTACACTTTCTTTATCTTTTAAAGTAATCTCTACACCCAAAACGGGGCTCAAACTCACGACATCGAGATCAAGAGTCACATGCTCTCCCTTTTGAGCCAGTCAGGCACCCCTGTAATGTTAGATCTTTTGAAATTGCCCCAGAGTTATTGGATGTTCTGGGCTTTTTTATTACTATTATTTTTACATTTATTCATTTTTGAGAGACAGAGCACAAGTGGGGGAGGGGCAGAGAGAGAAGCAGACACAGAATCCAAAGCAGGCTCCAGGCCCCTAGCTGTCAGCACAGAGCCCGACGCGGGGCTCGAACTCACAAACCATGAGATCATGACCTGAGCTGAAGTCGGACGCCCAACTGGCCAAGCCAACCAGGTGCCCCTATTATTTTCTTTTACTTTTTATTTTGGGACATTTCCATTGATCTATCATCAGGATCATTATTCTTTCCTTGACTCTGTTCAGTTTACTAATGGGTGCACCAAAGGCATCCTTCATTTCTTTTGCAGTGTTTTTGATTTCTAGCCTTTTCTTAGAGTTGGTTTCTTAGACTTTTCATCACTCTGCTGACATTACATGTTACATGTTGTCTACTTGTTCCATTAGAGCTCTTGACTTATTAATTACACTTATTTTAAATTCCATATCTGATAATTCCAACATCTGAGACATGTCTCAGTCTTGTTCTGATGATTATTTTGTGTTTTCAGAATGTGGCTTTTATTCTCTTTTGTCATGCCTTGTAATGTTCTATGGAGAGCCACATTTATAGTATTGTGTAGAAAGCCAAACATGTTGAATTGGGGAATAGGAACTGAGCTAAATAGTACTGTCATGTGAGAATTTATGGGAATCTTCCTAAAAAGAAAGCTTTATTCAATCCTTACTGTAGCTGCACTGTATCCGAGGCTTCAAATTCAGCTAATGACCTTGTTTTTGTCTCCCTTCTTGGGGCTTTCTTAAGTACTTCTTTTCAAAGAATGGCTTTGTTTTGCAGCTCTTTTACCTATTGTCCACTGTCATTATATTCGGACCTTTTTGGTGTGATGTGAAGGTGTAGCGGAAGGGGAGCATGATATAATCCTCCAATTAAATCTCAGTGTTTGAATGGACCAATATCCCAAGGCCATGGCCTTTTTGGTATAGCTTTTCCACCACTTCCCCGTATTCCTCTCCCTGGCTGCAGCATTCCAAATCTATTTCCTTGATCCCTGTTTCTCCCCTGTTAGGTGAGAAAGGAAGGCTAAAGGGAGCTTGAGTGGGAGGAATGCCCTGCCCACTTACTGAAATAAACTTTTAGCAAACTCTTTTCCTCTGGAGAGTCAGCCTTTCTTATGGATAAAGCTCTGGTCTCTATCCAGATTACCTTCCTCATGCATGAGCCATGAGGGAGTCTCTCCAGATCTTCACCATGAGAAATAGGTGAGATTTCTAAATATAAAGCCCACAAAGGTGTGAGGGCCCCCATTACAGCAGCCCCCGTTTCCCAGTATTTTATCTGAATTACCATCGAAGTGTTCCTACAAGTGTGGTGGCTCCAGCAGCTTTTGAACCAGGTAAGCAGATCTCAAGTGTTCCTGTCTGGGCTGCACCTGATGAGTCCAAGGAAAGTCACTGATTTTCAGCTTGTTCAACTTTTTCTTGACGTAAGCCAAATGTGATGTCTAAGGTCTCTACCTGTGGGAGCTGAAACCAGAAGCCTAAGCTTCCTTAAAAGTCATGTTTAAAACAAAACAAAACAAAAGTCAGGTTTTTTTTAATGTTTAAAACTATAAAAGAATTGAAATTCATGCCAAGCGTGCCTTGGGTAGGATGAAGGCAGACTCCAGGCTTTTCAATTCAACTGAGGGCCCAAAGGATAAAATGACTTCCTCAAGCAATCAGAGCCTTGCGTAAAATTTGTGCTCCATTGATGCTTGCTGTAGCCAACATAGAGTCAAGACTTGAACCTGAAGGCTGCAAATGCTGCTTCTGTTAACACAATGTAATGCCTACATATTCTTCTTTGAGCTGATAACTCCATTTGTTATCCATTCTGAGTCTTGACAATTTTCTACTCTACTATCAATTCTATGAGAACAGCAGGGTCTATGTGGTACAAAACAGGTATATTTGGATAAGGAGAGAGAAATTTTACTAACTGGCACACAGAAAGCTTAGCATTTAAAACTGTATATTTAATATCCAAACAGGCCTATGAGGATGAAATCTTGTGATTGCTCCTTTCTCTCTTTGTGAGGAGAGAGGTGAGTCTTAGGCTAAGCAGCATAGTCAAAAGTTGAATGAACACCAGAGTCAGTAGAAGCCAGGACTTTCTGATTCCAGAGATCATAGCAGCTCTTGCAAGACAATGACGTTCACAGTTTTGTGTTTCTTCTCTGTTTCTTTCTGCTACTCCCATTACCGTGCTCTCCAGAGCCAGGATAGAGCCATAGATAGATAATCAGTTTCCTATTACTGCTGTAACTATGAATTACCATATATTTGGTGGCTTAAACAATACAGTTTTTTTACCTTACAATTCTGGAGGTCAGAGTCCAAAATGGCTCTCACTGGGTTAAAATCATGATATATATAAATAAAGTTGCATGTCTTCTAGAGGCTCTAAGGAAAAATCTTCTTGCATCTTTCTTTTTTTTCTTTCCTTTTGTCCTTTTTCCTGTTTCTATAGCCTGCCCACAACCCTTGGCTCATGGTCCCTTTCCTGCATCTTCAAAGCCAATGAAGTTGGACTGAATACTTCTCATGCTGCTGTATCTTTGATTCTCCCTCTTCTGCCTCCCTCTCTTACTTTTAAAGACCCCAGCTGGTTTGCACCCTTAATTCTCTTTTGCCCTGTAACCTAATATATTCAGTTTTTGACAGTTAGATCATGGACATCTTTGGGTGAGCTTTCTACCTATGATTGATTGATAGATAGATACATAGATAGATAGATAGATAGATAGATAGATAGATAGATAGATAGATATTCCTCCTTCAGTACATAGTTGGGTGGTTAGATGTATAAGTTGTAAGATGGAAACATCACTAAAGATAATATAGAGCAATTAATTTCTTTTTTTATTAAAAACATTTTTTTTAATTGTTTGAAAAAGAGAGACAGAGCGTGAGCAGGGGAGGGGCAGAGAGAGAGGAAGACAAAGAATCCGAAGCAGGCTCCAGGCTCTGAGCTGTCAGCACAGAGCCCGATGCGGGCTTCAAATTCACAAACCATGAGATCATGGCCTGAGCTGAAGTCAGACGCTTAACCAACTGAGCCACCCAGGTGCCCTGAACAATTAATTTCTTAAATTCAGGTTGTGACCATTGGAATAGAGGGAAGTCACAGAGCCAAGGAAGCTGGATATACCCAAGAAAGTTATAGACAGTTGGCTAATACATAACTGGATAGGTATTGGATGAAGCAGGAAGTGACCTTCATAAAATAAAGAAGATGGTTAGGAAAGAAGTCATGCGTGCAGAACAGCAATGGAACTAACATTAATGGACCAAATGTCATGTTAGTAAATAGAAAATGTGGCTAGAAAGAGTGCAATACAATTCAGTTAATTCTTTTTTTTTTTAATTTTTTTTTCAACGTTTATTTATTTTTGGGACAGAGAGAGACAGAGCATGAACGGGGGAGGGGCAGAGAGAGAGGGAGACACAGAATCGGAAACAGGCTCCAGGCTCCGAGCCATCAGCCCAGAGCCTGACGCGGGGCTCGAACTCATGCACCGCAAGATCGTGACCTGGCTGAAGTCGGACGCTTAACCGACTGCGCCACTCAGGCGCCCCTCAGTTAATTCTTTAAAGTTAGTGAATGCTAGGGGCGTCTGGGTGGCTCAGTCTGTCAAGTCTCTGACTCTTGGTTTTGGCTCAGATCATGATCTCATGATTCATGAGTTCAAGCCCCACATTGGGCTCTGTGCTGAATCCCTGCTTGAGATTCTTTCTCTCTCCCTCTCTCTGCCCCACCCTGCCTCTCTGTCTCTCGGTCTCTCTCTCTCTCTCAAAATAAATAAATAAATAAATAAACTTTAAAAAATTAAAAAAAAAATAAAGTCACAGAATTCTAATGGAATGATCATTTAGAACAAATTCAAGTACAGGGTGTATGCATTATCCTTGGGTTCAGAAAACATGTAGGCAATCAAGAGGGGATTTGTTACAGCCATATCATATGACATTACCATGTCTGTAATGCTAAATTGTTGAAGGAGAAGCGATCTGGAGCAGGAGCTGAGGGAAAGGAGAGGCTGGTCTGGGTGTGGCCACTGCTGCTGGTCACCCAAAGTCTCCAGGCCCGGCTAAGTTTCTGTCCTTGGTTGCTGGCACACCGCGTGTGAGACTGCCGGGCCAGCGTGGGAGAGCTATGGGCAGCCGCTGGATCATGTCAGCCAAGGACAGGCGGGCCAGGGAGATCCTGAGGAGCTACTAGATTGGATATACTTCTGGGATGCTGAGACATGGAAAACACTCTGGCCAGGAACAGAAGACCTGTCATTCCCTGAAGTGGAGAATGAAGCCCCTGTTCTCAAGAAAACCCTCAAGCTCAAGGCAGTGTGTCCAGAAGTGACATTGTCTTCAGCAGAGCAAATGGAAAAATTCTTTCTGGAACAAAAAGTTTACTTCAAAGGAAAATGCCTAGAAAAACGGATCTTCAAGTTTGGCTTTGTGGTCCCTAACTCCACAATAACCTGGCAGTCCCAGATTATGCCCACCAGTGCGCTAAATGGCAGTGTTTTCAGAGAGAGAACGTTTTTTGACAACAGTCTTCTTGTAAGCACTTCCAGAGTGAGGGGTTTGAGAGTAGAAAGTGCATGCATTTCAAGAATTTGTTATTTTTGAAGGGAAAAGAGGAAATTTGACTTTTTTCCTCCGTACATTTGATTTTTAATACTTCCACCCCTAATTTCCTCTACAACAAAACCCACCTTCAGCCACCCGGGAACCAGTTCTATATAGGTAATCAGATGGCTTTTTCCTCCCAAACTGTCATCTCCCACTGACCAGCCTAAATTCCGAACCCCAGACCAGGGCAGAGGGCAAGCTTGACCTTTTCCCAGAGTGACCCAGGGACAAACACCATGTGAGGTGATGCTGTCCCTGTCCCTTCCTTACCTCCTCCATGGGCCCTGCAGGCAACCCATCTTCCTTTGGCCCCTGGTTTTAGAAAAATTCCTATTCCTCACCTATGTGTAGTTTTTTTCCTACCATTTCTATTTCATACATTTAACTTGTAAAATAGACTGTGATGGGATTATCATGTACTGAATCGAAACATGTGAATTTTAAAAATTGTTAAATATCAGCAGTTTCTTATGGTTCACCATCAAAGATTTGTAGAGGTTCATTATTACTTAGAACTCTGGGGGAGGAGGTGGAGGACCTTCAGTGATCAGAAAGTTGTTCTTTAAACTCACCACAAGAGGGTGGTAAGGAATTACGCTTCACATCTGCACGCCCACAGAATGGTTGTCTTTCTCTTCACCCATCCACAAAAACAATTATTAAAATAGAAGATGGAGCTTTGGAAAAAATTTTTCTTTCTCATTTACATTTGTTAATCATATTTAAAATAGCATTGTTTGGCATCCTCAGAGTATATTGGTTGATAGCTGGGCATCTTTAATGCAGAGAACCCCAGTTATAAGCACATATCTCCATCTTCCATGTGTGCCTGTACACACTTAAAATGCAACAGCTTCATACATAAATTATGAGCACCTCGTCACTGTCAAACTTCTAATCTGTGATGATGAATTAAATAGAATTTTAAATGGATAAATTTCTATTTTAAATCCATCTCCCCTTCTTGTTTATGAAATGAAATATTGAAGTAAATTGAAGGGAGTGGCCCTGTGGTTCATGCTCCAGTGTTAGTCAAGCTCCTACTGTTTACTGTTCCCAGTGACCTTGATCAAATTGCTCAACTCAGCTGGGAACTCAATTGTGTATTTAGAGGATTAAGCAGTCCTGCGAGACATTTTGGAGTCAGACACACCCACCATAACTTCCTAAGGCATTAATACTGTGTTCCTTTTGAATTAAAGTGGAACTCCCCATTCTGCAAAGGGAAGGTCTCAGGGGCTTGAAGGCATGTTTACTCCATCCTTCTTGTGTTGATTTCCCTTTGTTTTCTTCATTTTTCTTTATTAACTGAAAAATTCCAAACTTTTTAATAGGCATATTTTTAATTTTTCTAGAATGTTCTGTTTTGTGTACCTGTTTGGGTGACTGTATCTGTGTGTGCATGTGTGCATGAGTGTCTGTGAGTATTGAGCACTTAACACATTTGTATGCATCTCTGTGTTTGTGTTGTTTCCGTGTGCCTGCACGTGTGTATTAAGTAAATATGTGAATGCTGCAAGTGTGTGTGTGCATGTGTGCCTATATGAAGTGTGTGTGTGTGAGAGTGTGTGTGCGTGTGTGCACATGCATGGACATGCAATCTGTGGTATGCACCAGTGTATTTGCATTTATATGTGTGAGCATGGTATATGCATTATAATGAGTTCATGGGTGAGAGGTGCCTGGGTGGCTCTGTCAGTTGAATGTCCAGCTTCGGCTTAGGTCATGATCTCTCGGTTTGTGGGTTCCGGCCCTGCATTGGGCTCTCTCCTCTCAGCATAGAGTCCTTTTTGGATCCTCTGCGGCCCTCTCTCTCTGCCCCTCCCCTGCTCACATTCTCTCTCTCTCTCAAAAATAATGAACTTAAAAAAAAAAAAAGAATAAATTCATGGCTGGTGTGTATGCACATGGTATGTATGTTTGTACATATGTATGTTCTTGATGTATATGTGTATATGTATTTACCTATGTGTGTATTTGTGGTAGGCAGATTTCAAGTTGGATGTGTGTGTGTGTGTGTGTGTGTGTGTGTGTGTGTGTGTGTTGGCTATTGTCATGAGAACACTCTTCATAGACATTTTTCTTAGCCAAGAGAAGGCAGTGTGCTGCTTGCACCCCTCTTTGAGTTCAACAAGGAAAACCTCTGAAATCTG
This sequence comes from Prionailurus viverrinus, assembly GCF_022837055.1. Classification (NCBI taxonomy): domain Eukaryota; kingdom Metazoa; phylum Chordata; class Mammalia; order Carnivora; family Felidae; genus Prionailurus; species Prionailurus viverrinus. Next base: position 41,714,125 of record NC_062562.1, read on the forward strand.
GTGACCTGCTAGTGCTTTGCCGCTTTCTTCCCTTCATAGCACTTCATTTTACTGTATTATCTGAGAACCCATTTTAAGTCCCACTAACCCTCCCCTTAATTTTCATTTCCACCTGCGTGAAAGCTCTGTGCTTGAAATTAAGAACACTTTAGAGTAAGAACGCAAGTGATTTATCAGGGTATAAGAGCAGTGATTCATGTATTTGTTTCTGTCACTCCATTGTTTGACTTCCTTGGGTAATTTACAGTTTCTGCTCTTGGGTAATACCACAAAAGCCTTTGAGTTTCTTGAGAAAAGAGAGGTGTAAACTATGTTTTAAACCAATCTTTTCACTAATATGACCTTTCATTAACCTTAGCAGATGCTTTAAAAAGAAGTATTTTAAGCTAATCTCTCTGAAGTTCAGTTTATGTCTGCTTTTAATGTAAACTCAGTATTTTTGCTTTTGCCAAAAATCCCAGAGTAGACTTTGCAAGTTCTGTTTTCTTAGAAAGAGACCATTGCAGGGGTGCCTGAGTGGCTCAGTCGGCTAAACTTGTGACTTTGGCTCAGGTTGTGATCTCGTGGTTGCCAGGTTCAAGTCCTGTGTTGGGCTCTGTGCTGGCAGCTCAGAGTTTGGAGACTGCTTTGGATTCCGTGTGTGTGTGTGTGTGTGTGTGTGTGTCTCTGTCTGCCCCTCCCCCACTCATGCTTTGTCTCTCACTCTCTCTCTCAAAAACAAATAAATGTTAAGAAAAAAAAAAGAGACAGTTACTCACATCTGAGATTTGTCTTCTGAATGTGCTCAGTACTTAATCATTTTTTCCCTTTACTTCCTTGATTATGTTAGTTTTCCAAACCAGCTTTGCCTAGTTTTAGAGTATTGTAAATACGAGAAGCCCAAAATCATATCTGGGGCCAGCCACACCATAAGTTAAACTCGTGGTCTTTACAATTATCTATTATGATATCTTCTGAACATCTATAAAATTTTGTTCTGTTCTATACAATAAAGAGTCAAATAATATACTGCTTTGCATTTTCCTTCTTCTTCTTCTTCTTCTTCTTCTTCTTCTTCTTCGTCTTCTTTTTAATAGAAGTAACTTTGGCCTCTTTTTTACTATAACCTGCATACCACTAAATTAAATAGTTAGTTTGCCACATACTCATTGTCAATGAAATTTTATAAAGGAAACTTTTGAAACTGACAAATTTCAGACAGATTATATTTGAAACATGCATAAGAATCAGAACACTTTAGTTACATGTTATCCAAAATAGTGAACTTCATTCTTCAAAAGACCACTAAAGCTATTTACTTTAAAAGTATATAGAGTACATAAAAATGTTTAGCAACATTTTTTGATAAATAATTTTCAATACTTATTGGCCTCATGAGAGATAACATTTTGATCTTGTCATGATGAGATATTGCTTAATGACCACAGTTTCTAGAGATGACCAAGATTCTTAAATTACTGTAATTATTCCAAAGGAGTATAGAAGTTCAGGTCTTCTTGTAACTCATATTCAGTAGGAATATGAGCTATGCCTTTGAAGGAGATGTGGGTAGATTATGTTTCTTAGTTAACTATGTCAAAACCAAGAGTCAGAAATATGAATGACATGGTTAGGTAAAATTATCAACAGGCTACCTCCTTGTGAACTTGATTGGTTCGTGGTCCATGGCTACTCTCTCTTCTCTGTTCCTCTGATCCCAATTCAGGATTTATCAGTATACATTTCTTCCAGTTTAGATTGATTCATCTTTGTTCTCATTTCCTTCTTACCCTGCTTTGTGCCTTATAGCTAAACTGATAGCATGATCTCTACTACCTAAGAAGTTTAGGGGACACGTCCCTGATCTATATGCATTTTTCAAACTCAGTTCAATTTAACTGATGTTTGATCATTTTCTTACATGCAAAACACAGTTTCAGACTTTGAAGATTCACAGTGACAATTCTCTTCCCTATACCTAATATAAGCCCTTAGGTGTAACCAGAAAAACTAAAAGATCTATGGCTTCTAATGAAGTATTGCACCATAAGACTCAGCTGCTTAGTGTAGTACAAATGCCAAAATAAAAAAAAATATTTTTTTAATGTTTGTTTTTGAGAGAGAGAGACAGAGCATAAGTGGGGGAGGGGCAGAGAGAGAGAGAGAGAGAGAGACAGACAGACAGACAGACAGACAGAATCCGAAGCAGACTCCAGGCTCCAAGCTGTCAGCACAGAGCCTGATGCAGGACTTGAAATCCCAAACTGTGAAATCATGTCCTGAGCCAAAGTCCAACACTTAACTGATTGAACCACCCAGGCGCCCCAAACAAAATATTTTTAATAAAAGCAAAAACTCCCCGTTTATGTCACTGTTCTGAGATTGCCTGTCTTACTGCTTCATCACATGGATTAGCTGATCAAAACAAAAGTGATAGTAAATTAGTCGTTGCTGTATGTTTTTTTGTTCATCTACTCATAACTAATACTATGTAGTCATTACTGACTCCAGTTGGGACCATAACCTTGTGTCATACTGAGTTCAATTGCTCAAGAGCCGTGCAATCTTCTCTAACTCAAATTCACTCTTGTACTTTAAAAAAGCAAAGAGCAGTGGGAAAGTTTATTAGAAGATCTAAAAGTACGATTGGATAGCCATTCCTTATTGCAGAAATGTTGTGGGTAAGACAGATGCATTCAGTGCTACCAATAAGGTACAGAGAAAGGTATGAAGAAACCCATGGCTTCTTATTACATATACGGGCACCTGGGCTTTTCTTCGCTTTTTCCAGACCTACATCAGCCATATTTACTTTATGCCATTTGCCTTCAACCAATTATATTTAGTAAACATCTGTTCAACAACTATGAAATACCAGAAGCTGTATATTTTAGGCAGCAGCTAATAGAGTCTTGTGAATAGTAATACATAATAAATAGTTGAGATCAATAACTGAATGAAAAGCTAAATGAAAAAAGGCAGAGTTTTTCCAACATGGAAATATTCTCCTTTTTCCCTTCCACTGATTTCTGGGTGTAGTGTAGCTAACATTTGTAGGTCCACAGGTGGACCTTTCACTGGTGATCCTATTCATTTTTGTTGACACAGGACTATCTCTGTCTATGCAGCACTCGGCTACCTGTCCACTGTCCTCTTGGGGTCTTCTGTCTCTCTGCTTGCCTGGGCCCTTGCTATTTGCTAGTTCCCTTCTGCTTAGCTGAAATTCCATTCTAGGATCTTCCTGGCCAAGTGATTGTGCAGTCTCCAAAGTTATTCAAATTTAGGGCACAACATATAAGACCCAGAACTATGTGTTTATTTAATCATCCTTCCCCACCCCCCACCCCCAGCCAAGAAACAACAATGAGCATCTACCAAGTTCTAGGCCAGGCTACACAAAGAGGGTCCCACATTCAATAAAAAGCATTTCCTACCCAGAAAATAAACAGAATGACCAAGAATCTGATAATTACCAAAAGACAGCCTAGCATAAGTACAAAAGTCCTATATTATATTAAAACCCATTACTGAAGTCTCCAAAATGGCCAAAGTTTGAAAGATGTCAGTGGATATTTGCCAAAGACTGTTCTATTTTTTAGATGGTTGAAATCTATTAAGTCAATATAGATTAAATTGCATCAAAGGATGATATCGACTGGAATTGCAAAAAGAAACATGAAGTTGTAATTTATAACATAAATAACTCAAACTAAGCTAATAGCCCTTATATGCAGAAAATTCTAGAAGACCTGCTTAAAAGAGGGGCAATAGTTATTCTAATTAGTTTATCGTTCTTTAAAATGGTGCCTCTAAACTGGTAACACATGCTTTAAAAGAGTTCGCTTTCCTCAGTTGGGTTCATAGAACTGTGTCGAGTTGGTAGTGCCCTGTTAAAGGTCACTCCAGCTACTGCCACATGATCATAAACTCCAAATGAGTGCCTTCTAAATGAATGAAATTTTACTGCAAAATAATTCTGTTCGTTTCTGCCAGGCTCCATGAATGCTTTGAAAAATTTCAGGAGCCCAATCCTCATAAGCTACTCGGAACTCAACTTCATTATACAGTTATGGTCACCAATTTTTCCTGGGAATGACATATAAAACCTCTCATCTGAGCAAAACGAGGCAGATTAATGTTGCATAAAACATATACAGTCTGGATTACAAAATCAGAAAAGCTATCTCTTAGATAGAAAAGCCATCCCTCTTTAGATGTCTGTAATTACAAGACAAATTTCCCCATGGCCTAATATTTCTTACCCTTTCAAAAGGAAAATTCTACATAAGAGAAATAGGGAAATTTTAGTAAACTCATGCTGGTTAGGAAACATAAATATGAAATATGATTTTTGATGACCTCAATTGCATATGCATGTTTTATCTTCCAAACCTAGGTAAGGTTTTTCTCATAAGGTTCTCAAAATATATTGTTAAGAGATGCATTGGACTTGAAAAATTAAAATAAAATCAATTTCAGCAAATAGTTATTTTAAAGCAAAATGTTGAAAATCGTTGGTACATTTAGAGTATAAGTGTCCACACCGGAAGCTTGCTGCTATGGAATACCTGCTTGCCTGTCACTGATCCCCTTGTCTTCTCTTTGTCTTCTGCTATTCATCCCCCAATCCTCTTTAAATGTAGTTTTTATCCTGTCACTCACCTACTAAAACTCTTTCAACTCTACTGAAGGGTCATATTCTGAGCTTCTACTTATGTGCTTAACATATCTTTCCAGAGAGAGAATTGGTCGGTATGATCAACCCTTAAGAGGTGAAAAGGGTAAGTATAGACAATAAGGGGTTGCGTCCTGTTTGGAATCCACACATGCTGACAAGCCACTGCAGCCTTCGAGTTTCTTAAGTCCCCGGTAAATGGAGGATAACTGGAGGGCGTGCAGGACAATGGCAGTAGTAGCCTCCTCCCCCTTCTCAGCTCCATCTCTGGGGAGGTGCTAACAAGCATGTAAATGCTCCCTGCAGGCAAGAAGCTGTAGGGGGGGTGAAGAGGCTGTAAGTCTTCAAAAACCCACAAATTGGATTATCAATTGCTAAATAATCAGGAGCTGGTCATTGTAATAAACCATGCCTTGAGGCAGAGAGTTCAAATGCCACTCAAAGCAGAAGTGAAGAAAGTATTCCAGTTGCATTCCTTTTGAGAGGCAGCATTACTTGGTGCTAAGAGCACAGACTGCATCAGCACACTGCTTGGGTTTGAATCTCAGCTAGAGCTTGAACTAGCTCTCTGGCCTTGGACAAGTTATTTAAGCTGGACTACTTTTTAGGTTCCTCATCTATTAAATGTTAATAACAATGATAGCCATATCATACTGAATGTATAAAATGCTTACAACAGAGCCTGGTGCACTGTAAGCACATAATTATTTGATATTATTGGAAAATATTTATTCGGCCCATACTTTATGACAGGGACTGTGCTAGAAACTGGGGATAGAATGGCAAGAAATGCAGCTTTTCTTCCCTTATTAGGCACCTACAATACAAGATGGGAAGCCCTGTGAAGGAGGAGGACATAGGATGTTATGGAAGTTCACACTAGGGATGCTAAAAGCAGGCACTGAGGAAGAGGAAAACAGGAGAGGATGGCCTGAGTGTGACGTGAACAGCAGGCAAATTTGCCATGATGCTAAGGAAGATTTGGCTTTCCAGCCCTTTCCTTGAGAAGGTCCCTAGGAGGGCTGGGGGTGTTCAACAAGTGGGGACAGATCCAAGAGGCAATCAAGATAACATTTCCGCTTACCCATTTCTAGTCAACTGTGTAAAGAGGTCTTGGAAGAGAGTGCCTTAAATCACATGTCTGTAGTAATTTGTTTGACTTCTCTTCTCATCTTTAATCATTATTTACTTCCAATATACCTTTTGTATTTGTAATTTTATATATCTTTTTCTTAAAGTAAGCCCCTCCAAACCTTTGGGACCCACAAAATCTGTATCCACTTCTATTCAAAAGATAAATGGGCTTTAGGTAAGGGTCCCATGAGTTAGTTAAAATTGGTAAATCAGCAGTAGAGGAAGGGATACTGTCTTCAGCAAAAGGTCCTAGGTGACATAGTCCCGAACCTTGGTTAATCGCAATGAATTCCACAGAGTGTCTGCGGTAGGGCATTTGAAGTTTGCTTCCTTCTGTTCCCATGTGCTTGTGCAAGAACTTAATTGTGCAGACATTTGGACCCTTCTTTTAATTAATTTTCGAGTCACCATATCTTGACCTCTTTCTTTCACTTTTGAAAAACTCATATGGAACAGCAGGCTCAGTCTGTGGCTGTATATTTTATGCAAGGTGGAATCTTACATAAGCAGCACAGAGCCTTAAAGAAAGAGAGCATAATGGGGCACCTGGGTGGATCAGTCAGTTAAGCGTCCGACTTCGGCTCAAGTCTTGATTTTGGGGTTCGTGAGTTCGAGCCCTACGTTGACTCTGTGCTGACAGCGCAGAGCATAGAGCCTGCTTCAGATTCTGTGTCTCCCTCTCTCTCTCTCTACCCCTCCCCTGTTCTCTCCCTCTCTCTCTCAAAAATAAACATTAAAAAAAAATTTTTATTTTTTTTTTTAATTTTTTTTTTCAACGTTTATTTATTTTTGGGACAGAGAGACAGAGCATGAACGGGGGAGGGACAGAGAGAGAGGGAGACACAGAATCGGAAACAGGCTCCAGGCTCTGAGCCATCAGCCCAGAGCCCGACGCGGGGCTCGAACTCACGGACCGCGAGATCGTGACCTGGCTGAAGTCGGAACCGACTGCGCCACCCAGGCGCCCCCAAAAAAATTGTTTTTAAAGAACAGAGCATAAGGAGGTCTCTCCTTAGACATCAGCTAAACAAAAAAATCCTCTCCAGTTTTTTTTTTTATTTGTTTATTTTTGACAAAGTCCGAGAGAGAGAGAGAGAGAGAGAGAGAGAGAGAGAGAGAGAGAGACAGTGAGCGCACACAAGCGGGGGAGGGGCAGAGAGATGGAAACGGAGGATCCAAAGTGGGCTCTGCACTGAGAGTGGAGAGCCCTATGAGAGACTCAAACCCACTACACTAACAGCGAGATCATGACCTGAGGCAGAAGTCTGAGGCTTAACGATTGAGCCACCAAGGTGCCCCCTCTCCAGCTTTTTATATTGAACACCATAAGTAATAAATGTATTTCTTCATGTATATACAGTACAGGGGCGCCTGGGTGGCTCAGTTGGTTGAGTGTTTGACTCTTGGTTTTGACTCAGGTCATGATCTCATGGTTCGTAGGGCTCTGAGCTAACCGTGAGGAGCCTGCTTGGAATTCTCTCTGTCTCCTCCTCTCTCTCTGCCTCTTTTCTACTCGTGTGCACTCTCTCTCTCTCCAAATAAATAATTAAAAAACATTTTTTTAAATAATATATAAGACATACAGTAGCATACATATAATAATACTTCTGTGCCTAAGTAGTTTTTTTTTAAGTAGACCAGAGTGAAATACTAGGAAAGCTCATTGTTCACATGGATCCATTATTTTTGTTTATGCTTGTCATGCCTTTTAAATATGGGAGATTTGGATGCATACATGTTAGTCATTACTACTCCTTAATATATATAATTCCCTTTTAAAGTGAACAAGGAAAAGTAATATGCAAACACTACAATCCTTGTAATGGAGTAAATTGCAAATGAAGAAAACCAGCATATTAAACTGTGGACCCTTTCAGAACAGCAAGTTCTGGTCACAGATGTTATACATTTCACTTTCCTAAGAAGGAAAAAGAGAAAGAATGAGAAAAACAAACTACCAAATGCCATGGAATTATAAATCAATACGGGTTATTATGCTCTGTGATTTTAAACCTCTCGTTATTCCGTTGGATTATAACACAGCACCTCTTGCATTAGTGTGGCTTGAAATGAACCACAGAGTCAGGTCAGAGTCAGGTGGATTCAGAGGCCATACACATTCTCACTCAATTACGGAGAGACCAAACAACCTCTTCCCTTTCTAATGAGCTTGAGAAAACTTGGGTTGTTTTCCCAAAATGGAGGAAGTAGATGAGAATTGCTCATTCTCTGAAAAGGAATCATGTTAATGAAATGACAAAGAGAGCTTTGTTCATTTAAATACCATAAGGTCCATCAGAATTGGTAATAGACCACATAATTGTCTCTTTTATATCTCAAATCTTTGCTAAGGGGCTGGTCTTTCCAGTCCTTCTAATGAGAAAGAAAACTGGAAGGAACTCAGTTTCATCTTTCTTAAAATCCTCCTCAAGGGCACCCAGGCTCTAACGAACACAAAAATCAATTACCACATTAATATAATTCATTGAATTATAAAGCAGACAAGCAGAAATAACAGAAATAACAAATATATATCAGCAAAATATTTCGTTTCTATAAAAGTGATGCTTATATTTTACTTAACTGTGATTTACCAGTTTGCAATGATTACTTTGTTAATTACTTTTTTAATGAATGTGTTATCAGTTCATAAAATCCCATAGATATTCAACTACATCCATGTCAATATATATGCAAAAATGGAATGAAAAATTCATACTCCTATTTCTGTGTATTGAAATTTTTCTTTATCTTTTCCGTATTTTGTACGTTTTCCATAATAATATTTTGTTATGTGGGACAACTCTGATTTAATTTGTAAATCTTGAACATCAGTAATATATACTGATACAGTAATATATACCAGAATAAAAATCATTTTTAGTGGAATATTTAGAAGCACTGTTGTATTACATCAAGTTTGGTAACTAGAGTGGAATGAGGTTCGCCCAGGTTATTTTTTTAATTATCTAACCACAGGGTGAATGTGGCTCATGAAAATTAATTGGGAGCACCTGTTCCAAGGTAGCTTTCTGACAGAGGAACATTCATCTTCCCATTGCATATAATTCTTCCTCTAAAGAGACAAGAAATATCTCTTTTTGGTGAGGTCAACATATCTGGCCATAGAGCCAGACCTTTGTTTCCAACAGCTTCCTCTAGTGCGTCTAGCTTCATGTGACAAAGGGATGGGTCGATCAAAGTGTTTTTTAAATGTGAGTCAATCGGGCAGCATTGTTGAGGAAATCCATTCAGAATCTGCAGTTGTATTCCCCTGCATTTGAAGTGGGCCTGTGGGATTCAGATGTGATAATGGCAAAGTGGATAAATGACAGCTCTGGGCATCAGTTTCAAGGAAGTGCTTAGCTGAATATAGAAATCAAATGGAAGAAAACAAATAGCACTTTGTGAATCCTCTTCTCCCAAGCTTCAATTGTTCCTTGCTCTTCTGTGCCTCCTGAAGGAAGGCAAAAGGTCAACTGGTAACCTTCTGTCACCTTCAGAGTTGGGTGATTTTCTTCTCAGTTTATACACACAGTCTCGCTCATACTACATGCACACAGCGCTAAAAGTCTTCGTCATCATTCCAGAAATACCTGGTAGTTTCACTGAGGGTGAATGGTTGTTTGCCACTTCACCAACGAACAGAATTTTTACAAATAAATACAGCTCGATCGATTGCTTTGAAAACTGATTCGAAATCCCAGTCTGACTGATGAGCTTTTTAACCTCAAGTTCAGTTGACTTATTTGTAGAATGAGATAGCAGAACTAGAATTCCTCTAAAGGCCTCCGAGTTCTCCATTTCATAAGGTATGCTTCTGACTACCATGTGGGATTATGCAAATTATGCTAGATACACATTGTTGCAGTATGAGGGGGCAGAGAAGTGGGCTCCAATTCTGACTGTTCCAGTTAGCTGTATGACTGGGCAATTTATTTTTAGTTTCCTCATTTGTTAATGAAGATAGCATTTCTCATCTCATAGTGTCTTGTGAAAATTAAGTAAAATATTGTAATCTCAGCATAAGAGAACTGCTCAATAGATAACTTTTGATTTATTATTATTATTGTAAGTCTTATCATATCATTGATTCCTAACTTTGCTGACTTTCAATTTCCTTGTCTAGAAAGTGAGAAAATGATTTTTCTCCTAAGGTTATTGTGATAATTAAATTAAATGATCTAATTCTGTATATGGTAAATACTTAAATGGTAACTACTTTATTATTATTGTGACTATTACTTGAATGCCTTCAAAGCAGCATTTCCCAATGTTTGCTCTATGTGCTACCATTGGTATATGGAAGGAAAAAGCCATTGAATTTAAATATTAATAGTGCCATACTTATATTATGTATATAAAATGAATGACTTCCAAAAGATACCTGTATAATCAAATTTTCTGTTGTAACACATTTATTAAATTAAAAGCAGTGAGTCATTTTGGACAAAAAAGAATGTAAGAAAATGTTGGTTCCAGTGGGATTAAAGGATGAAATTGACTCATTCTTTCATCCATCTTTCTAAATGCCAAAGGCGTGCCAGGCACTGTACATCGCTATGTAACAGAACTTGTCTTCCTGACTATCCTATTTACCACCTCAAACTTGCATACCGGATTTAAACAACAGCACAAGAGTGCCTTCATGCTCCAGCTGAGCTGATTATTTTATTGCCACAAAAGCACACCCCCTGTTAACAAAGCTGAAATTGCCAATAAGGAGATTCTCAACATTACCTTCTAGTAAAGATCAAAGTGAAAGAAGATGACCATTATTCCTCACTTTTCTATACCCTCATGTTTTAGGGAAACACTGAGTTGTTTCAATGGAAACAAATCCAATGCAATCAATGTATCAGAGTCACAGATCCGACTGACTTCCATACAAGGGAAGGCTTAGAACATTATGGCACTTGACCAGGGGACTCTTATGATCCTTGTCACCACTGAGTTTGGCTTACTATCTAGGGGAAAAGAAAGAGCTGAGATGAAAGAAAATGCTATCCTGGTATTAGATGAAATGAGTGAGCTTTACTAAGGAAAGCAATATACATGGGGTAGTTTTAATAGCTTTTTGCTTCAGTGAAAGGTAAACCATACATGATGTGGTTTTTTTTTCATTAAGGAAATGAATTACAGTTGCCTATAATTACAAGAGTAAACAGGGTGGGCTTGGTTTTGCACATCATTTGTGAATAAATAGACAAGAAATAGAGCAAAGACTTGTAGCCTTTCTCTTGCCGGCTCCTTTGTCTGAAACAGCACGGCACAGCATGTCTTATGCACAGTGACACTGAAGCACAGGGAAGCTCTTACCAAAAATGCAGACTTCAGTTACAGTGTCGTTTGATTTTGCTTCTCAAGATATCCTTTTTGAAAACATCCTTGCAGTTCAACACTGCATCAGGAAAAGAAAATCCGGCATACAAAAGCCAAGTCTATATCCAGGCAGCTATATGTGTAGCTGTGAAAAATTGCTAAACGTGTTAAAAAAAAATCTTGATGTAAATTAACCTAAACTTCCTCCATGGATAGTATCAATTATTCATGGCATAAATTATGCAACAGAGCTGACAGTACTTAATAGAATATACAGAATGAGATATATGTGTATACATACATATACAAATATACTACATACATATATGTTAATTCATATATATTCACACGCAATTCATGTGTATATGTATATGTATGATATATATGTATAATATAGTATATATAATCATGCAGATGCACGCACATATTCATAAATGAAATAAGGCAGTAGAGTGAAAGAGCACTGAATTGTGAGTCTGGAGATCTAGATTTGAGCCACTTGGTGTGCGTCACTCACTCCTGCGCTCAGGGCCTACATCGCCTTGGCTTGGACCAAAGACCCTTTCAATTATAAATTCTTTCTTTCTGAATCCCAAGCTCCTGTCCTACCAGATGTGGTACAGATGTCTTCCTGAGGATGAGTCGTGGTCATTAAGCAGGGAGACTTGTACATGTTGATTTGGAGGAGTGAGAAAAGCTCTCCTTCAACTCACTAGCACTTGTTCACATCAGACGTTCCCTGGGTCGTCTCTGTGTCCTTTTTTATATCTTGTTGGTATTATGCTCTTAAATGCTAGAAAATGCTTCTGTGTTTAAGGCCCACCCAGCAGAACATTGGCAGCTCATCCGATTTAAGTAGAAATAGGAGACCAAAGAGTTAATTATTTTATGAAGTGTCAAAGAATCAGATTAATTGGTTATTATTGTTTTATTGTACTTTTTAATTTTCTCTGTACTGGAAATGGTAACAAAGGCCTAACTGGGACTTTCCCACAGAAGTCTCTTCTTTAGAGAACTTAACCTAAAAGCAAATGCTTCCATTTATCTGTTGTTTTGTATTTGATATTTTGTCATTATTATTATTACATTTTAGAAGTTTATTTATTTATTGAGAGGAGAGAGAGAAAAAGAGAGAGAGAGAAAAAAAAAACGTTGAGTGGGGTGTGGGCAGAGACAGAGGGAGGGAGAGAGGATCCCAAGCAGGCACCTCACTGCCAGTGCAGAGCCCAATGTGGGGCTTAAACTCATGCACTGTAAGATCATGACCTGAGCCAAAATCGGACGCTAAACCAACTGAGCCCCCTAGGTACTCCTGTTATTATTACTTCTTTGAATAGTAATTAGTATTTACTAAAGCCTTGCTTATATAAGGGAATACAAATTTTGTTATTTAATCACCACGTGGTTTTCCTGACTAACCTACTATTATTATCTCAGTTTTAGGAATAAGAAAACGTAGGCATAGACATGTTAAGTAATTTGCCCAAGGTCACGCAGCTAGTGTGTGCTCGAGCTGAGATTTGAATTTGAGAAATCTGGCTCCAGACCTTATATTATTATTAGCCAGTAGATAATATTGCCACCCTTGAGATAATTGTCAGTAGGACTGTGGTGGGTACCAGGGAGTTCCAACTCAAACACGTGTAGTATCTACAAATACAGTCATGTTTTAATATTATATTTCTATACACTGGGACTTCTTGACAAATGGAACTAGCTGCGTGACCTTGCACTAATTATTTAATTGTCTCTACTTCCATTTCTTCTATCATCAGTGGTTACAGAACTAGCCTTTTGCTTTACAGAGTTGTTATAAGAGTTGTGTGAGGCAGTTCATACTAAAATACGTACAACTTTGCCTGCCACATAATGAGTGCTCAAGTAAGGTAAATTAGTAGTAGTAGTAGCAGTAATATCTCAGAGAAAAGAATTTAGATTTGGATATTAGAGAGGACTGAGTTTGAGTTCTGGATTTGTCCCATATAGATTTCACTTACCTCTGTAGCCTTGCTGGCACAATGTTATCTGTTTTGGTGCTCACTACATCTATAATATTCCTACCAAAGCAATACCAAACCCTATTTTATGGAAATATGTTGTATAAGTACATATATAAAATGACATTTTGTATGTTTTAATATAACATTGCACATAGGTACATATAATAATCCTACAAAATATATGTATATATTTGTATATTTTTATATGTATGTATATGTATATGTATGGGGATATATGTATAATACACACAGACACATATATAAAGGAGGAGAAAAAGACAGGGAGATAATATTGAAAAACTACTGGGACTCCCTTACCTCCTCACTTGAAACTGAGGAGTCCAATTTATATGCACAAAAATTAGAAGTACAAACATGTTGGTCAGATGAATAATCATACAATGTTAAAATAGGAAACAACCTAAATACTCAAACAGGGAATTGTTAAATGAACAATAAGGCACCAATATGAGTGAAAAGTATACAGCCACTAAAGTCAAGATCAGGAAGAATGGTTAATTACTTGAAAAATCTTTTTAGCAGGTTCTTACGTGAAAAAATCGGGCTACAAGGCAAATTTTGTATCAAAATCCCAAGATAGTATATAAAAATTCAAGGTAGTGTAAAAGTATACAAATAGATATGGCTAAACCCATACAATAGGAAGGACTCAGAATAAGATGTTAACAGTGGTTACTTCTGAAAGATCATTACCAGCAATCATTATTTTCTCTATGATCACTTGTGTTTGTGTGATTTATATAATATTTCACATAAATGTATATAATAATGCTAATAATAAAACTTCATAGATGATATTTTATAAAGTAAAATATAACTCAGCATTTTGGAGAAACTCTCCTCATGACCTTCCTCTCCAATCCAGTCTACTCCCCCAGACAACCCTCTGTGCAAACGTGTGCAGCATGGTCATTACTGCTACCTGCTTGTCCTTTTCTGTCTGCCCAGCCACATACTTCTGCTGAAGGCTCTGTCAATGCTGGCTTTCCATAGTAGCTCTTTCCATCATAGGTCGTTCCTGATGCTTGACCTTCTTGCTAATATGTCCTTTCCAACACCAGCGTTTAATTTCTCTATCAGGTGTATTTAAATGTACATGAGCTTCCACTGTTTTCTTTTAGGAGAGGACTGCATCTTCTCTCCTTTGTTTCTCTTGATGGTGCCTCATAGAAACCTTGAGACCAAGGTCTTGTTTAGTGGACGGATGATTGGCCGGCATGGTTTTCTTCATCTGTCTAGACTCCTGGATCTAAATCTTTCACTGGATTGGAAACATGTAGCAAAGGAGTCATCCCTTCCTCCCACTCCACCTTATTGCTTGAATTTAATGCTGCCATCGGATAACAATGAATCTTTCACCTGGGGCAGGGAATGAGAATTCATGGACATTTGTAATCCAGAAATCAGTGCTACCTCACAATATATCTACTTGTGGTTGAGTCATTCTCTTTACTGGTTATTCTTAAAGTGTATTGAATGTACAGTGAAGGAGAACCAGCATGGATTATGATGGAATCTGTAACTGTTTTTATGTACATGTATTTTGTATGTATGTGTGTGTGTGTGTGTGTGTGTATATATATATATATATATATATATATATATATATATATGCATGTCAACTCCTGAAGCACAAAAGCCACCTAGAGGTGGGATAACGGTATTTCCAAGGTCTCTGTACCTACAGTCCAGCAAACTAGCTGGGAGACTTTGGAGATGTTCTACTCGCTGATTTTATATTTCTTCATTCTTCAAATGGAGACATAATGGAGACAAAATTTCCAAGTAAAATCTTGGAATATATGATATATATAATATATGAGAGAAATATATATATGTATATATGTGTATATATATATATATATATTTAATTTTATAGAGAAGGCAGGAGAGAAGAAGGACAGAGGGAAAGAGAGAGAATCTTAAGCAGGCTCCATGCTCAGCACAGAACCCGATGTTGGATTCAATCCCATGACCCTGGGATCATGACCTGAGCCAAAATCAAGAGTAGGATGCTCAACCGACTAAGCCACACAGGTGCCCCTAAACTATCTTTTTAAAGGACTAAATGAAATAAGGTTTTAAAATGCTTACCACACAACACTTCTCTGTCTTTTGGCTAAGATTACGTGTAAAATGCTTCCCACAGTGCCTGGCATCCATAGTACGGTATCATGCACTGTTAATTCCTGTGGTAGGGCAAAAAATGTTCCCCCCTACAAATATATGTCCCTGTCCTATACCCTGGAACTTGTGAGTATTACCTTTATGGCAGAAGACTGAATGTTATTTTATAAGGCAAAAGATGTGGTTACGTTCAGGATCTTGAGAGGAGACATTTATCCTAGATTATGTAAATGGCCCTAAATGTAAACGTGGGCCATCTTGTTTATAAGATATAGATAGAGGGAGTTTGGACACAGACACACAGAGAAAAAGACAGAAAAGGGAAAATGGATACGAAGGTGGAGACGATGATTGGACTTACTTGTCACAAACCAAGGAATCCCTGTAGCCATTGGAAGCTGAAGATGCAAAGAACAGATTCTCCCCTAGAGCCTCCAGAGGGAGCACAGTCTGGCTGACTCCTTCCTTTCAGCTCAGTGGAAATGATTTTGGATTTCTGGCCTTTAGACCTATAAGAAAGAGAGAGAGAAAAAAATCTGTTGTTTTAAGCCTCCAAATATGTGTAATTTTGCTATCGTGGAAATAAGAAACTAAAACAGATTTTTTTATAACTAGTGTAATAAATTCTTAAAACCAAAGATGGGGCTTTGGAATTGGGTACTGAAGGGCAGCTAGAAGAATTTGGGGAAGTATGATAGCAAGTGCCTAGATTTCCTTGAGCAAATTGTTGGTAGGAATTTGGACATTAAGGGAGATTCTGGTAGGAGCTCAAAAGGTAGTGAGGAACATGGGAGAGAAATCTTCAGTTTTAGAGACTACATATATATTGTCATAAACAGAATGTTGTCAGAAATATGAATGCTTAATGCACTGCTGGTGAGGATCCAGAAGGAACCTTCCTTCCTCCAGAAGGAAAGGAGGAACATATAGTTGGAAAATGAAGGACAGAGTATCTTTGTTATACAGTGACGGAGAATTTGGCTGAGTTGTGATCTATAATTGTATTAAAAGCCAAACTTCTAAGCAATGAACTTGGATATTTAGCTGAGGAGATTTCCAAGCAAAATGTTAATGGTTTAACATTTTAATGGATTTCTTCTTACTGCTGATGGTAAAAATCCAAGAGGAAGGAAATAAATTTTAAAAGGTACCATTATGCAGGAATTTGATAATTTCAGAAGTTCATAGCCTATCTAGACTGCCAAAAAAACAAAGCTAAAATGAGAGGAGCCATTGTCGAAAAAGCATGTTTTTGAAAGCAAGCAAAGGATGTGGCTGGACAACAATTTGATGAAAGGATTTCGGGTGTGTGACTCATGGATGTAATCGTGTCAGCAGAAGTTAGGAATAGAGATGGGGTGATCTGGGAATGATCAATGGAGGGCACTCTTGCCTAATGGTGTGACAACCCCTGACATTTGTGGAAGACCCATAGGGTTTTTGAGAATTTTTTAGCAGCGGAAACAGAAGCACTGCCAGACTGGAAAGAAAGGGTTCCTGGTAGAGTTCTGGGATTGTATAGACAGGAAACCGCGTGATAGAGCTACTCAGCTGCAAATAGGTGCTACCCATCTGTAAAAACGGGTAGTGACTGTGAGGACAGAGACCTGGGTGCAGATCGGGCGGGGAAGGCATCGCTACACAAGCAACATAAGATTATTATCAGGCGTGGAAACCTAATGAAATGGGCCTGCTGGACTTTAAACTTGATTGGGATCTGTGAGTTCATTATTCCTTCCATCTCCTCCCTTTCAGAATGGGAATCTCTATAATTGTTATCTTATGCCGTCCCACAGTTGTCCTTTGAAGGCAGGTAACCATTTTCTGGGTTTCACAGGTCCACAGAGAAAGAGACATTTTGCCCGGGGATGAATTGTATCCAGAGTTTTAACTATACATGATTTAGATGATGAAATATGGAGCTTTTGGGGCCGATGATGTTAGATGACATTCCGACTGTAGTTAATGCTGTGATGGGTTGAACCTTTGGGGGAGGTTGGGATGGGGAGCGTGTATTTTACTTGTAAAGTCCAGAGGGTAGATTCTGCTAAGCTGAAAAATGAGCTCACCCCCAAAAGGTGTGACAGGCCCATGGCCTAATCCCCAGAACCTGAGGATTTCACCCAATGTGGCAAAACAGTTGAACATTACCTCATAGGCTAATTAACTGATGTGACTAAGTTAGGAATCTTGAGGAGAGGAACTTATCCTTTGTTATTTGGGTGGACCCAAAATGCAATCACATGTATTCCTATGAAGGAAAGCAAGAGGGAGTTAGAGATAGGCATACAGAAGAGAAGATGCATGCAGAAGGGAAAGCACTGTGAAGAGCAAGCCACATCGGCATCCTGGGACTACAAGCAAAGGGATGCCAGAGGTTGGTGGCAGTTACCAACAGCTAGGACACAGGCATCAAATAGGGTCTCCCCACGAGCCTCTGGAGGGAGTGTGGCCCTACCAACACCTGGATATCTGATTTCTGGCATCCGGAATTATGAGAGAATAAATTTGTGTTGTTTTAAGCCACCAAATTTGTGGTAATTATTTACAGCAGCGTAGGAAGCAAATACAGCTGTTTTAATTCTTTTCAATCACTGGAGAATGAAAAGGGCATTAGCCCAGGGTTGCATAAAGCCTTTTTGATAATGTCTTTATGTTCTTATAATATCATTCATTTCTGAGGATATTGTGTGTGCTCAGTAAACACTTTTTGACTTAGACGAATGTCCCCAAAATGTGCAAATAGATTTCATGGACCTTTCCAGAATAGTCTCAAAAGCCACATTTCAAAAGGTCACTCTTTTTTTCTGAATACTCTTGCAAACACTCATGACAAGTAAACAATAGTCCAAAAAAACAAGTTTTAAAATACAATTTGATTGATGGCTCACCAGCAGCAAAGAAGCACTGTCAAAACCACATATTTACATGGTCAATACACAAATTAAACATGAGATTTCCCTGAAGTCATTCTATGAACTTGCTAAAATGAAAGCAACTTTTACACTCCATTTCGGGGAAAGAGATCACCCAATCCCCAAAATACATGTCAGATGATCTAAGGCTAGAAAAAAAACTCTTTGTTTTGCTTGGTTAGGCTTGATTCAGAATTACGGTAACCCTATTGCATAGTAGGGGAGTGTTGACTGAAGCTCTCTCTGCCTTCCACCAGAGGGGAGAAGAATGCCCTAGCAATACCCACAAGGAATCTTGTTCTTGTTTTTAATCATCTCAAACACTGCTGACTAGTTTATCTCTCACAGGAGCAGCCTTCTTTGTTCTCACTGTTATGAAGTGAAGGGCGGGAGGCTGGGGAAGGCGGGGAGCAGTCTGCTCTCAGCCAGAAGCAGGTGCAGTTCTGCAAGATAACCAGGGGAGGTGAGGGTTCTGCATTCTTCCTTCTTTGTATAGCTGGTGAAACATTGTGTCTGGGGAACAGCTCCACCCAGGGCGTGTTGCTTTCACCTTATTCTTTGCTGGCGCCCCAATAAACCTTACCCAAAACCAAGTGGTGAAAATTACTGAAATCCAGGAGGAGCTGATTTATGAGACTCAATTAGGTAACCTAAATCTTGCGTCCAAATGGTGACTAAGCCACGACTTGAAAAACATCAGCATGAATGAGAAGGGTGTGAAAGGTAAAACTGACAAGGTACAGACAGAATGCAATGCCAATAATCAAAATATTAAGAGCACATTTTGAAGAAAAAGATTAAATGGCAATGACAGAAAACCTGACTTGGTAAAACTTTAGTATCTCTCTTTTTTTTTAAAGAATTTTTTTTTCAACGTTTATTTATTTTTGGGACAGAGAGAGACAGAGCATGAACGAGGGAGGGGCAGAGAGAGAGGGAGACACAGAATCGGAAACAGGCTCTAGGCTCTGAGCCATCAGCCCAGAGCCCGACGCGGGGCTGGAACTCACGGACCGCGAGATCGTGACCTGGCTGAAGTCGGACACTTAACCGACTGCGCCACCCAGGCGCCCCAGTATCTCTCTTTTTTAAGTTTATAGATTTGGGCTGCCAGTTTGTGGTTAAAATACATGGATAATTTATGAAGAATGCACTACCAAATTTTTAGCAAGTACTCTGTGCCAGGTATTGCCTTCAACATTTTATATTTGTTTCTAATATCCCCGCATAATGAAGTCAGATGTAGAAATTAAAACAGAAAAATTAAAAGACTTGCTTCAAACCACACAGCTCATAACTACCGTAGTCAAGATAGGAGGCACGTACACCATCTTTCCATGCAGATACTCTGTAGTCAAACTCTCTAAATTCTGCTCTTCCGCAGAAACTCCTCTCCCTCTTTAATGTCACAGGTATGCTCATGAGAATTCTTAGCAGTGCCCTTCAGAGTAAAACACTACAGCAGTTAAGCAAGCTTTTGTACAATATTTTGAGAGAGATTCTCTCGGCACCTGCCATCTTTAGTCACCTCCTTCAGCTTTTGTAAGGAAGATTGTTTGTTCTGTTTTCCACGAGTCTGAAGAAAGTGGAATGGTATTAATTGAAGTGTTTTTTTCAATTTATTGAGAAAGTGCAATATGCCTAGCTCTCTGTTGGTATGCCTTAGGAGTTGCAAAAGGCATGTATGTATGAATATATGTATGTATGTATGTATGTATGTATGTATGAATTAATAAAGGTTCTACTCTCAAAGAGCTTATAATCAATCTAGAGGGAAAGAATAGCCCTTGATGAAATAATCAGGCAACACAACCTCAAACTCAATTTAGGACAGAGACTTCCCTCGTTCTGATTCTGTTTCCTGTTTCTTTGCCACATCTTCACTGTCACCATCTGGAGAGTAAACTTGAACTTTCTCATCCAATAAGTGGTCCCTTGGGTGTACAATGGCTCATTTCTCTTTATCTGCTGTGGCAGTACCTGCTCTTCATTAGGCAGTGTGGCATTTGCAAAATACTTTTCATCGTGACAGAACATCATAAGTTAATTATTGACCATTAAGGACATTTAAAAGAATATATTTCAAACTAAACATGGTACCGTAGTTGCTAAATGCAGGCAATGAAGACTGAGGGGCAGGGAGGACTACAAGTCTTGGAGATGATGGAACCAGGCCACTGGCATTCATTCATTCATTCCTTCAACACGTAGGTGACAGAGAGGCAAAATCCATGAACGCAAGAACAGCCCTTCTTCCCCGACGCCTTTCCTTGCCAGCTAAATAGAATCCTATCCTTGGCCTTCAGGTACTCTCCTTCTTCTGCTCCCTGCATAATTCCTGGACTTTTGTACAGTTTGAGTAAGGAGAGGAGGAGACGTAGCAAGGATGGGAGACGGTGAAAAGGAATAACAGTGTTTACAGGGAAGTTTACTGTGGGGAACTGAGAAAGAATGGGAGCTATAAAACAGATAAGGAGAAAGAAGATTTTCTGAAGTGTTAATTTGCATTTTGGATTAACAGTTTGTGTTCTCGAGGAAATGGTAACTTTGTGGATATGGCTACAGCTTTCACTGCTTCCGGCTCCTGGGCTGGGTATGTTTGGCCAGAATACTGCTCATACACTGTGACACATGGGTGCCAGCTTACATTCAGGTTGCCTTTACTTTGAACCATCTGTGTGGAGGCGCCCGGCGAGGCATTAATATACATTAGTGATGAAGGCTGTCATAGTCTTCAGCCCCCAAAGAACTTTCTTTCCAATGAAAAGGCAGTGATCTAGAAATGATCACAATAGGACTAAAGTTTGTAAGGACCTATGGTGCCTTTTACACACAATACCACTTATTCTTCAGATCAGTCCCATGAGATAGCATCATCAGTCCCTTCTAATAGTGAGAGAACAGTGCTCAGGGAGTCCAGGGTCTACTCAAAGAAGACATACATAAGTGATAGCGAGCTCAGATTCAAAATATAGGTTTGTCTGATTCCAAAGCCTTCCCCTTAACACTGGAAGATATTGGATGGTTAAGCTGGGAAAGAACTGAGAGTTAAGAGCTAACCTTTGGGAGAGGCCAATGGTCATGGGTTGGAAGAGGAAAAGCTCATGGGAAGGACTATGTGAAGTGTTCAGGGCGTCTGGGAAATGCAAGACAAGCTTATAATACAAGGCAGTATAAAATCTTTCTGAAAACCAAAGGCTATAAAGTGACAATATCACATAAGAGGGAAAAAGAAAGGAAAATATGTGGTCAAGAATCCATTTATGGAAATGCTAATATTAAGGAGCTGGATTTCAGGAGGGTATGAAGCTCCATACCCCTGACCCCCCCACAAATGCAGTCTCTGCAAAGGCAACGTGTTGTGAGAAAAGGGTGTGCAACACTGATCCTTTATTCAGTTCAAAAAAATAAGATATTGCAAGGGTAATCACTAAAAAAGGATAAATTTCTGAATACTCAAACAATGAGCTTATTGGTAAGTATTTGAAGGAGGAAAGAAAAAGCCAGTTGAGATGAAGCTATTAAACAATGCCACTTGGCAGCACAATTCTGGGGGCCTCATTCATTTTGAGTTTCAAGTTGTGCTTCAGGACATGCCTCGTTTAAAGTTCACACTATGAATAGTGCCCTCTAGAGGTGGGCAGTGGGGCAACCCTATAACTGTGTTACTTTGGCAGCCATAACAGCTGGCATGAAAACCCTATCATGAAAGAGTTTGCATGGTATTTAGAAATGTCACTGTGTGTCCCTATATATATATATATATATATATATATGTATATATATATATATATTAATTATCTGGGCCTTGATGTAAATAAAATAAAGATATTGAACTAGGTGAATTTAGTGATAATGTCTAGGAACATTAATTCACATTTTTGTTTATAAATCTCTTTTTGCCGGAGTTTTGGCGTGGTGGGGGTCCGGAGCTGATGGCCAAGAAAGAATTCTTGAGACGTCTTCAGTGCAAAAAAGTGATTTTATAAAAGGACAGGATCCGTGGGCAGAAAGAGCTGCATGGGTTGGTGAAGAATGAATGGCTATATACTGTGGAGTTGAGGGAGGTAAAGGCAACAGGGAGGACTCCGGGAGGACTTTCACGTGCTAAAGACAACTCATAAGATATTGGAGGCCTTGCTATTTTCAGGCTAAGGTGGTTTTCCCTCTAGTAAGGCACTAACATTAAGGCAGTTGGGAGTTCCTGAAGAAATGTCATAGTCTGTATTTGTCTCAAGTATTGTCAATGGACTGCAAGTCATAAAGAAATTTAATTTTACCTGCCATTTTCTTCTTGTCTTTGTTCCCCACATCACTATGGAGCAGAGGGTAATGTTGGGGCTGCAGGAAACTGAGTCTATAGGTTTCTGGAGATTGGATTATTGATAAAATTGCCTTTTTCTTGTAATTTACTAAGACATTTGTAAGCTCATGGAGACTCAGGTCCTGCAGTACTGTGATCACTATCAGTTAACCGTTTGTTTTCCCCTTCCCTTGGTTCTTGGGCAGCCAGGAGCACCTAAGGAGTGTCACACACACCCAGCCGGGGGGGAGGGGGGACTCATGGGATGTCAGCTTGCCTTATGCTCCTCATTTTCACAAACACAACCTCATTTCATCTTAATAAAATATATAATGAAGTGCTACTATGTCAATCGTAGTATTTCATAACTTTATTTTTTCAAAAAAAAAAAACAACACCCCTAAAGTTCAGCAAGTTTAATTTTCTTGACTCTAGCCAGACATCTAGTAACTAATTCCCCATGTGAAACCCTACATAGAAGGAGATGATATCTAGAAAACAGAGGATTGATGGGGCATTCCAATGTTCTTCCCCTGACCTATTTGCAGATACCGTCTAAACACATTCCTGTTTCCTAATGTAGAGAAGTACTCTTACTCATTAACCAGGGAGGGTTTTTATTTAAGGCCCGTAAGTTATTGCTATTAAAATGTTTGCAAGCAAAGTTATAATTGGATTTCTGGTGTCCCTGCATCTGTCAGGATTTTCAAATCACATAAACAACAAATACCTGAATGTAAAGCCTTAGGGAAAATATCAAAGCAATTTAAATAGAAAAATATACCTTAAAGAATACTTCTTACTCTTCTTCTGATCTCTCGGCTTGTGAATGATAAAATTTGGAAGCCATCTGAAACAGAGGCCAAGTGTTTGCCGCATAGGCAGTCTCACTTAGTTGAAGAAACAGAAGCATGTACAGCCGCTGTATCTTCATTTGAGTTGTTATAAGGCCTCGAGCAAGTGATTTAGGCTTTGTGTGATTCTGTTCCTTTTCTCCTACAATTGTTGTGATGATTAAGTGGGAGAAGTGTATGGAGTAACTGATACAGCATGGCAAATGGTGAACTCTGAATTAAGAATAGTCATTTTTATTAATATTAAAGGTTCTACAAGGAGATCTTTATTTGTTTTTAAGAATATTTATTTATTGTGAGAGAGACAGAATGCATGGGAGCAGGCAGCAGGCAGGTGGGAGGGGCAGAGAGAGGGAGAGAGAGAATCCCAAGGAGGCTCCATGCTTAGTACATAGCCCAATGTGGGGCTGGATCCCATGACCACGAGATCATGACCTGAGCTGCTATCAAGAGTTAAACGCTTGACCAGCTGAGGCACCCTGTGCCTACAAGATCTTTAAACACATGTATTCATCTATTATATCTCAAGTATTGGTTAATTTTAAAACATTTGGGGATGCCTGGATGGCTCGGTCGGTTAAGCGTCTGACTTTGGCTCAGGTCATAATCTCACAGTTCATGGGTTCGAGCCCCGTGTCAGGCTCTGTGCTGACACTGTGGAGCCTGGAGACTGCTTCAGGTTCTGTGCCTCTCTCTCTCTGCCCCTTCCTTGCTCATGCTCTGTGTCTCTCTCTCTCTCAAAAATGAATAATATTAAAAAAATTCTTTCAGTTTGATATTTATGATAATAAAGGCATGTTTCCCATGTGACTACCTAGAATACTGACCAAGTGTTACATGTTGCAGATTATTCTTGTAAAAATATGAGACAGCTAATTTAAATTCATACTATTGATTATAGATATGGAGACAAGGTTTATTAAAATTAAGTGATTGATTTGATTATATCAATTTGTGTTTAGGGACCTGTGGTCGATAAATTAGATCCACTGTTCCTTCCCTTCCATTGAGTTTTATGAGCTTTGATCAATAATTTGGACGCAGCTTTCTTTTAACATGCCTCCACTCAACATAAACTGAACTGAATGACCTGGATATTAATAAAATGTTTCTGGCTTTCTAAGCTGTGGTTTTATTTTAAAAGGAATGAACATAAATGTTGTTGAAAAATATGTATTCAAGTGAGGATGATTTAGGCTTAAATCCCAGTTTTGCTATTTATTGGTTGTGTGTTCAGAGCAAGGTTACATGGCCTCCAAGCTTCAGTGTCATTGTTGGAATAACAATCAGTATTAATACCTAACTTAGCTTTGTTTGGCAGATTAAATGAAATAAATAATAATTTCATTTAAAAAAATTAGCACAGTATCTGGCATGTAGTTATGCCTCAATAATTGTTATCTTCATTATGGTTACTTTTATGTTTATTATTATTATTGTTTATTATTATGATTATTATTATTGTTCCGTGAGTTGGAATAGTTAGTAAATGTCTTTAGAAAATTTCTGAGAAAACGTCTTCCACTTAAGAATTTTTATATTCTAGATAATAAACATTTATGTCCAAGTATATTTTTAGAGTATATTAAATTAGAACAGTAGTTTTTAGTTTCTTCTTTTTAGGTCAGGACAGTACCAAAAACAGCAAACAGAATAATCAAAGCCAAAGTAGTGCCATAAATTCAGAAAAATAGATGTCACAGTCTTTAAAACCCTTTATTGAAATAAGATATTTGTAGCAGATCGTTATGAAGGCTTGGTAGAGCTTGGGCAGGAAAAAAAGATATAAATGCTTTGCAAAATTACTGTTTCCCCAATTACTGGAGGAAAACTAGAGTTTTCCATGAGCAGAAAGTCGAGGCACATAACGTTGCTGACATGACTCACGTTGGCAGCTTTTGGGTCTCAAAATGCTTCTCATATCCTTGGCTGAGAGGAGAATATTATGAGGTAAGAATGCACTGAAATTACGAAATTACAGTTTTTCATGCGAGTATAAGGAGTTGGCAGAGGGGAAGTAAGGAGAAGGCCAATTCCAACTGTGCCAACCCTTTGGCCACCCAGCTTCAACAACTAGGAACTAGCAAAAGCACAGGAAGTCATTTCTCTAACACAAGGATAATTGCCCTGAAAGGGAACTTGTGTTTTCAGCAGTTCATGCCAGTGGTTCTGAGGGTAAATAGAATCAATAATACTAGCAACATAGTAAGTGCTAAATGAGCCCTTAATGAATTGAAAACAGACTAGAAAGCCAGCTATCAAGACATAGTCGAGAACCAGGGAGGGAAGGAAGAAAATAATCATATCACCAATGAAGCACAAGTTGCTATTATATTTCTTTAGTTGACTTGACATCCAATTTATTTTTAAAATTATAATGCAGTATATTTCCACAGTGTGAAATTGGAAAATGCAAAAAAGAAAAAAAAACATGATTTAAAAGAGTAGTATGTAATTTTTCACCTTAAAAAATGATTCAAAAGGTAGTAGAATGTAATTTCTAATGTGGCGAGCCCATTTTCTAGGCTTATGACCTCAAGTGACTTAACAAAGCCTTTTTAAGCCTCTGTTCCCTCATGTGAACAATTATAACCCCTTCTTGTTAGTGTTTTGATGGGGATAAATGAGATGATATATAGGCTTAACACAACACATGGAACATAATAATGGAGTATTAAAATTGGTAGCTTTATTTTATTTTATTGTATTTATTTTTTTAGAGAGAGAGCAGGGGAGAGGTGCAGAGGGAAAGAGAGAAAGTCTTAAGCAAGCTTCACTCTCAGCACGGAGCGGGGCTCGAGCCCATAACCCTGGAATCATGACCTGAGCTGAAATCAAGAGTCAGACACTTAACTGACTGAGCCATGTAGGCCCCGCAAAATTGGAGCTTTAATATCTAAATATTATATTTTGTAAATATGTATTCAGTATTTTTTCCATTGTATGGGTGACTTCAGGTTTCAGAATTCATTTTCTTAGGTATAAAGTTATATATCCTGCTTTTCCCATGTTTATCATAAGCACGTTCAACCATCAACAAAACCTCTTCATAAATATCACTGAATGGCTACATAATATCCTATCATAACAATTTACCAACTTTTCATAAATTATGTCCTATTGATGAAAATTTTGATTTTTTTTTCTTCTCACTCTCCCATAAGTAAGACTACATGAAGATTTGTCCATCACCTTGCCATTAATGATTCTTCTAATACCCTGATCCTAGTAACTTCCTCTACTCAACTCACCCCCATCCTTTCAAACACTTCACTGGGGAGGGGAGGGGTGTGATAGATTCAATTTTTAGTCCTGCCTCTGAATGTCATTTGACCTTACTTGGCTCTGATTTTTTCCTCTGTAAAATGAGGGACCAGGTGATCCCTAGGTCACTCCCAAGCCTACCATTCCACTAATTTTATGTTTTTGAAAATTTTCTATAAAAGAACAGGTAAAGGGGTGCCTGGGTAGCTCAGTTGGTTAAGCATCTGACTTCAGCTCAGATAATGATTTCGCTGTTCAGGAGTTCAAGCCCTTCATCAGGCTCTGTGCTGACAGCTCAGAGCCTGGAGCCTGCTTTGGATTCTGTGTTTCCCTCTCTCTGCTCTCTCCTGCTCATGCTCTCTCTCTTCCTCTCTGCATCTCTCTCAAAAATAAACATTAAAAAAAATTTTAAAGGAACAGGTAAAATAAAAGATCATTAGCTTTCAAGTCATCAATTCCACTTATTACTGCCCCTCATGCATGTGACTAGATGATAATACCTTGACTAGATGGCCTTCTGAGGATCACTTACCCCCTTATTCCCATCGATATGCCGGGTTGACTCATTGGGATCCTACCCGCCCCACCCCCCACCCCACGACCCTTCCCATCCCCAACTTTCCCCCGGCTCATTGGTCATGTGAAATTCTAAGGCTGACAGTCAACCAGAGGCTTGCCCCACTGAATCACAGCCTACAGCCTGGAGTGATCTGGTCCCTGCTTTTATCTCTGACCTCTGCTCAAGCTGTGCTCTTAAGCACACTCCAGCCACATCACTCCTTTTGGGGGCTTTTGTTATGACAACCCCTTTCTTATCACAGGACTTTTTTTTATCTGTCTTCCTGTGTCTGGTGTGTCATTCATTCTCCCCCAACTCTTTGCATGACTACCTCTTTATTCTCTCTCTCTCTCTCTCTCTCTCTCTCTCTCTCTCTCTCTCTTTGGTCTCTCCCACTGGAATACAGCTGTCTTATTCAACACTGTGTCACCAGCCCCTACTATCCCCTATTATGGTACTTTTTTTTTTGCCTTCAATAAATATTTTCTAGTGAAATTCTGCAAAGAAACCAGTAATCAAGGAAACTGAACAACAAGAACACACCTCATCTCAGCCTTGTTCCAAGCTGAATAAAATAAGGAATCAGGAGTGTTTTAATATTCATGAAATGTTAGTTTACTTCCTACCCAGCCCTCACCGTTGTGCTTATGGCCAGAACACCTAGTAAATCAGCCTTTCACTTGGTAGAGGATGAACTGTAGAGAATGGATTTCAACAGAGATAAAGTGGGGACGATCATAGCAATCTTTAGAGTGCTGAGGTGATTTATAGGTACAGACTTCTTCTAGATTACCGGCTACCCAATTTCAACTGGGCCCCTTCTAATATTCCTGCCCGAGAAAAACACCACAGTTCTGGATGCACTGTTAATATTGAATACCACACCGAAAGGTGGCTTTGAAAAATGCACACATCTTCAACATTAACAATGCAGGTAGCAACATCAAGAGAATTGCCTTTTTGCACTCAGTCCTGCTTTTCTTGAATAAAACACAACTGTTTCGTGTTTACATTGGAAATCTACTTTTTTTCTACGCCCTCCAAATTTAGGTTTAGCTTCTCTCTTCCAAAGAATTACTTTTTGCAAGTTGCAATATTGTATTGGTTTTGATCTGTTATTAATAGTAACTTAAAAGAGACAAAAATCAATATTGAACACTGGCCATTGCCCAACCACCATATATCGTTCACCTCATTAAAATCAGACCACAGAGACTATAATGGACTCTAGCTTCAGTTTACCATCAGGCAAGGAAGCGCTTTTGTTCTGAGGTCAAAAAATTTCATTCATGCTGCAAATCACTGTGCTTGCAGGCACTGTATGAAAGGCTGTGTATGTTTATCAAGGATTTTTGGATGGCTCCTGCTATCTGTGTATGTGCCAGAATCTTTGAAGAGAGCATTGTTCTTGTGCAGTGAATTCCAGTTCAGGAGAGAGAACATTCCTTCTCAAAACAACTCCTTTAGAACCAAGCCTCTGTGTACTATTTTTAGACTGACGTTGAGCTTTTCATGCACTCGTGTGTGTGTGTGTGTGTGTGTGTGTGTGTGTGTGTGTGTGTGTGTGTGAGCGCGCGCCCGGGCGTACCCACGTGTGTATCTTTTTCCTGAAGTTTTGCCACTCTGTCCCCAGGATAGCCTGTTTGGTTGCTCATGGGTGAAAATGTGTCAAAAACTGTCGTGGTTCCAAAGCATCCCCATCTTTCTCAGTTTTCTTCCAGTTCCCACTTCCTGTTATTTTCATCCAGAGTGCCTCAAGTTGAGTGCCAATTAAAATGGAGAGGACATTTTAAGGTTCAGAGAGGCAACCATTTTCACCACCTTTGTAAACACGTGTCATTTTCATTGTACATGGAAAAGCTCAGAGACCATTTTCCCCTGGGCCATCCGGAAGGGGCTGGTCTGGCTTCCTTGGCCACGGATTTTACCAGTTGCTACCAATAAGGAATCATTTTGTGATGTCTCCAGAATTTGAAACCCTCTGGCACTTTGAATTGGGCTTTTAAAAGTCTTTTTGCAATGCCTGCCAAAAGTGAACTTGTGTTTAGAGAGCCAGTGTTTCATTTGCAATTGAAAGAGACAGACCTATCTTTGAATGTGGTCTTTAAGGGGAGGGAAAGAGCAAAAGGACAGGGCAAAAGTTGGAAGGGAAGAAACTCAAGGAAGAGTCCCTTTAGCTGTGAGTAGACATTGTGAATGGCTTTTCTTAGAATTGCTACTGTTCTTTAATTTCTCTGCTTAGCACCTGTCATGGATCACTTGGCTTATGACTGTGGGTGTCTGGAAGTCAAAGTTGTAAACCAGGTCACTTAAACTCAGAATTTAGCTGGTGGCTCTTTCACATTTGTAAGCAAGAATATTACTCCCCTCCTCACTGAGCTAGCATGAGGACTGACCTTTCATGGATCACAAGAAGGAAGTCTGGCTTCTCGGAGACGTCAGACTGGTTTTGACATAAAAGACTTTGCCAACAGACCTCTGGGCAGAAGCAGGAATACTCCATTGGCAGGAGAAAGCACAGAGCATGGCAGTGGTAGAAATACAATGAGGTTAAAGGTAAAGGGGATTGTGAGGTGGCTAGGTATCGGGTAGAGAAAGGGATGTAAGCTAGATTAAGGAAATTGAAACATAGAGCAAATGGATTACACTCCATCAGAAGTAATGTGTTGTTTTCTCCAAATGTGTACCTAGGAAGGGTGGGGCCTTTCCAACCATTTTTAAGGTTATATATTTTTCAGGCTTTTACTCTCGTAAAATAATACTAGCAGGAAGGGGGACAATAAGACATGTAGAGAAGGTACTGCAGGGAAGCCCATATTTTTTTTATGTTTATTTATTTTTGAGACAGAGGGAAACAGAGCATGAGTTGGGGTAGGAGCAGAGCGAGAGGGAGACACAGAGTCTGAAGCAGGCTCCAGGCTCCGAGCTGTCAGCACAGAGCCTGACGCGGGGCTCGAACCCCACCAACCGTGAGATCATGACCTGAGCTAAAGTTGGGCGCTCAACCAACTGACCCACCCAGGCACCCTGGGAAGTACAGTTTTTAAAACCAGTTATATATACCACCACAAGTCAGAGAAGTAGTTTGGCTCTGCCTCTAATTACCTTGATGTTAGAACCTGATCGTTAAGGGAGGTGGTCCATTTAGATAATATGCATGAGAAAACACTGGGCTAAGGAGGCAGGTAGACATCTGCAGAGGTGACTGCCAGCTTCACCCTCTGGACCTTAGGATCTTTGCCTCCTGAGAAATGCGGTATAGTGGAAAGAAAGCTTTGAGCTTCTGTCCAAAAATAAGCCGGACAACTGGATTAACATCCTGACTCATATGCTCAACATCTGTGTGATCACAGGTGGATATTTCAACTCTCTGAACCCAATATCCTTCTCTTTGGAGGAAGATAATAAATGCCTGCTTTACAGGAATAGGTGGGATGAATTAAAAAGGAATTTACAGTGTCTGGCATAAGGTGGGGGCTAAGTAAATGATAGTTATTATCTGTCTAATGAGGGGCTGAATGAATCTTGTGATTCTTTCAAGCCCCTAGAACTTTCTCATTTCATGGATCATTGTAAGTGATTTAAAATTGTTGAATATGAGTATATGCACTACCATGATATAGCACATACTTATATCTTCTTATTTTTAGTAAGACTATTCTCCTTTTGCTGTTTTCACTGGTTTATTTCAAAAAGAAAGAAAGAAAAGAATCATTGGGCCACATTAAAACTATTGCCCGGAGGGGTACCTGGGTGGCTCAGTCAGTTAAGTGTGACTTTGGCTCAGGTCATGATCTTATGGTTCATTGGTTCGAGCCCCACGTCAGGCTATGTGAGGACAGCTCAGAGCCTGGATCCTGCTTCAGATTCTGTGTCTCCCTCTGTCTCCACCCCTCCTTCTCTCTCTCTCTCTCTCTCTCTCTCTCTCTCTCTCTCTCTCTCTCTCTCAAAAATAAATAAACTTAAAAAAAACATAATAAATGAATAAATAGTAAACATTTACTCCCTTGCCTCTCAACATTGGAAGAATGCTAATACAATTTGAGAATGACTTTTAAAACCAGAGTGGAAATTAAAGTGCTTTGTTGTTGCTTTTCTGGATGTGCCAATTAGGATCCTTCTGATTCCAAGGACAACTGAAAAAGGAATAAAAAATAAGAAAAATTGTGATTTCATATAAAAGGAAACTGAGAGGGACAGGCTTCAGGCTTGGTGGGGCAAATAGTTCAACAGTGTCATCAAAGAGTTGGGTTTTTAACATCTCCCTGTGTTGATATAGATCTGAAGCAGTCCAAGGCATCCCATCCCCAAAAGGCAATGTCAAAAAGAAAGAGGGAGAATATCTTTCTTACCAGCAAGTAGATTTTCACAGACAGCTGAAGCCACATTCACCTGAGCTGAGTCCTATGCCTGTTCCTGAAGCAATAACTAGGGAGGGCCATAGAAGTACCTTATAACCAATCGGACTTAGACAGGTCTGTGTCTCTGTGGGGGAGGGGTGGATAGCTTAACAGTGATGTAGCTGTGTCCAGAGAAAAAGAATCAGGGAAAGTATAGTGGATGGACATCCCAACAGTGTCTGATATAATACGATTCTTAGAATTTAATTTGATACTCTCACTGAAAACACAAAAATAAATAACGCTTCGCATATTCCAAACCAATATCCGTGGGCCGTGGATGCTCTAATTATTTGGGAGCATTGTGAAGTATCTAGGATTTTTCTTGATCTTGTTGTCAATACTGAGATTTTTGTTTATTGCTCATTTCCTTTTGTTTCTTTCTTAAAACTAGAATTCACGGAGCTTACCCCTTGTTTTTTCTAAATGTTTATTTGTTATTTTTGAAAGAGAGAGAGAGCATGAGCAGGGGAGGGGCAGAGAGAAGGGAACAGAGGATCCAAAGCGGGTTCTGAGCTAACAGTAGCAGCCCGATGTGGGGCTTGAATTCACGAACCATGAGATCACGACCTGATGCGAAGTCCCATGCTCAACCAACTGAGCCATCCAGGTGCCCCTCCAATATCTTTTAATACAAGCATAGTGTCAGGGGTGTACTTCTACAGTAAGAGCACCTGGAATGTGGGCTTGGTGACAGTGAATATAAAGACATTCCTTTAGCAAGTATTGCAGAAAGGGCGGCACAGACACAGAAATCCACTGAGCAGCCTAGGTTCTATGCTTCGCCATCAGGTTTAGAGAGTTGTGGTTTCACCTCATTCCCTGAAATAAGATAGTTACGATTTGGTAGAGCGTAGACAAGGAAATTACACTGTGTAGTGGGGGCAGGGATTTGGGTGGGTATGCTTTTGTCTATCCCCAGGGAGCATTTATATTTTACTTCTAATAAAAATATCAGAGGTTAGGGAAACCTGGGTGGCTCAGTCAGTTAAGGGTCCAACTCTTGACTTCAGCTCTGGTCATGATCTCACCTTTTGTGAGATTGAGCCTCCGTCAAGCTCTGCACTAACAGTGCCCAGCCTGCTTGGGATGCTCTCTCTCCCTCTCTGTTTGCCTCTCCCCTGCTCACGCACACACACTCTTTAAATAAATAAATAAATAAATAAATAAATAAATAAATAAATAAATAACACATATCAGAGATTATTCATTGTGTGTCACTGCTACCTTTTCCTAGGTTCAGTGTATAGGTTGATATTGGACATTTTCTTTCACTGCTTTCTGAACTTAATGAGCCTGTGGCCCTTTTCATTACCCATTTTTTACTGTTGAACTGTCAGCTTTTCTTTACATGGTCAGCCAAAAAGACAAAAAGTACATCAAAGCCACTGATGTCTTTGTAAAAAAATTTTTTTTGAAATTATTCTTGACAATGAAATACTAGGTCTACTACTGTATGGCAACTCCAGATACCTGAAATGTGTTGTTGTGATATTCTTGTGTATGTGAAAGAGGGAAGGAGACACTTACTAAAGCAATTAATGTGGGCTAGGCTCTGTATTTTTTGAAAACAGTTATATAATCCACTGACTCTCAGGGTTAGTATCAGACACTGTTAGTGGCCCACCAAATAGTCTTCTCTTTCCTGTTCCATTTCTAATGAAATCCATGTGTCCAACTAACAGAATTTACTTTCCAGACTCTTTTCCCTCTAAGTGGCCATGGTGGTATAGAGTACTTGCCAGACAAAGAGAAATCTGCTAGAAGGTTCTGGAAAAACTGTTGCTTTCCTCATGTAAGCTCTTTCTCTTCTAGCTCCTCTTATTTCCTTTTTCCCTCCCCCATCTGTGATATAATTATGTGAAGTGTTTCCTCTATATTCATTG
Source organism: Prionailurus viverrinus (assembly GCF_022837055.1). Taxonomy (NCBI): domain Eukaryota; kingdom Metazoa; phylum Chordata; class Mammalia; order Carnivora; family Felidae; genus Prionailurus; species Prionailurus viverrinus. Next base: position 41,747,564 of record NC_062562.1, read on the forward strand.
AGAGTTAGATCAGATAATACCGTAACTATTCTTTCAGCCATCAAGCATACTTTAGGAAATTTAGGAGGAGACCAAAGTCTATCATATATGTCCATATTTTTGCTGATCATGTTTTTCTTCCTTTTGTTATATTCCAAGCTTCATTCTTTTATTGTTTCCTTTGTGTTTAGGAAATTTCCTTTTGCCAGACCTTTGGGGTAGGTGTAATGGTAAAAAATTCTCTTAGCTTTCTTTCATCTGTGAATGTCTTTATTTCCTCTTCCTTCCTGAAGTGTATTTTCACTGGCAATAGAATTCTGAATTGACAATTCTTTTCGTTAAAGCCTAGGAAAATATCTTGACTTTTTGTTTTTTTCTGGCATACAAAATCTCGGATGTGAAAGTGTTTTCATTTTCAGTTGTTTTCCTCTTTAAACAAAGGTATCTCTGGCTCTCTGGCTTTTTTCAAGATTGTTTTTTGCCTTCAGTTTTTAGACATTAATTACATTATTTGGGGGCATGAATTTCTTTGGGCTTATCCTGTTCAGCATCTGATCAGCTTCTTGAATTCGTAGGTTGAATGTCTCTTGCCAGATTTGGAAAGTTTTCAGCCATTGTTTCTGTGAGCACTTTTTTACATTTTCCTTTCATTTTCATCTCCTTCTGGTACTTGATGACATCACTGTTCGGTGTTAAGTGGTAGTCCAGCAGGTTCCTAAGGCTCTGCTCATTCTTTTCAGTCTAATTTCTCTCTGTCGTTCAAACTGAGTAATTTCTGTTGTTCATCTTTCAGTTCACCGATCTATCCTCTAACCTCTGCTTTCTACTATTGAGCCCATCCACTGAACATTTTATTTGTTATTCTATTCTTCAATTCTAAAATTTCCATTTGGTTCTTCTTTATAACTTTTATTTCTTTGCCAAGGCTTTCTAGTTTTCATTTATTTCGTTTGTGTGTATGATAACTTGCTGAAGCACTTTTAACATGGCACTTAAAAATCTTTGATAAGTCTAGCATCTCTTCCTCTCTTAGGATTTGCATTGATTTTTTTTTTTAATTTAGTTTGAGATCTTCCTAGTTCTTGCTATGATGAGATTTTTTTTTTAATGGAAGTCTGGGCATGTTTATAGTAGAAAACCCTGGATCTTATTTAAACCTTCTGCCTAAGCTGACTTTCTCTGACATCACTCTGACATATCCGGGAAGAAGAGAATGTCGTCACATTACTGTCAAATGGAGTCAGAAGTTCAAACTTCCCACTCATTTTCCTAGCAGTAATAGAGTAGTGTTCCCTATTACTGTTGGATTGGGATGGGAGATCTGATCTCCCACGTGGTCTCCACTGACACTGTAGAGGCAGGAACCTCGTTACTTGCCTTTGGGGATGAAAGTCCCAGCTCCCTAGTTGTCCTTTTTGACACTGCCCAGCAGGTGTTCAGGGAGCTTTGTTATAGCATGTGTGGGTGGAGGCCTATGTTCCTCTCTTGGCTCTTGCTGTTAGGAATGGGGCTCCCATTCTTCTTGCGATGTTCAGCTGGAGTAGAGTGGGGATTGTATGAAGTGTTCTGTCTTGCTAGGCTGCCCCTTTACTTTAACTTTAGTTAAAGCAAATAAGCTTTTGTTGTTTTTGTTGTTGTGGTTTGTGGTTTTTGTCTTTTGTCTACACTCACTGGTGTTTCTAGGTTGCTAGTTTCTTCAGCTCTAGGTGTAGGGTACATGAGAAACCCCAAGAAAGTCACAAGGTCATAACTTGGGTCTTGAAGTCCCTAGGCAATCTGTATTCTCTCCATCCTTTGGTTTTCCCACATTTATTTTATATATAATGCCCATGCTTTTTATTGTACTTAATAGGGGATAGGGAAAAGTATTTCTACTCTATATTCCTGGAATCAGAAATTGTTCAAGAAGGTACATTTTTAATAAGCATCCCAGGTGATTCTGAAGCAGGTGGCTATGGGCCACACTTTGAGGAACATTTTACAGATAATGGAACTGAGGTCCAGAGACACTAACCCAAAGATACAGATGTCAAATACTCAAGTTGCACAACACCAAGTCTAAACTAGGACCCATGTGTCCTAGTTTCCCTTTCCAATGCCATTTCCTACTCTTAATGCTAAATAAAGCTAGTAAGAATACCAAAAGAAATTAAAGTACCAATTTTACTGATAGTTGTACGAAGATCAAATAGTTTGCCTAAAGGTAATGCATGGGCTTAAAGAAAGTAGAGGCAGAACTTTTCTGATTCACTTGCTTCCCACAATCTGCAATGTAATTTCTACTGAGGAGGATTCCAGGCAATTGTTCCAAGATGAGGCATTGTCTGCACATGAAAGAATAGTTCTTGGAAATAAAAGTCTGTGCAGTCTATTGAGGGTGCTGCACACAGCCTGGATCGTCTGACTCATACATAGTGAAGCTCTTCCATTTATGTTAATACTCATTTGGCAGCTGCCTCTATAATTGCCTAAGTCAGTTGGTAGACATGAAGGAAATGTTAATTCTCTGCAAATATAGTTATTCATAACTTGGTGTCAATTGTATCATCCTCAATAGAGACAGCTCTTCAGATGTCACTGCCATTAGGGGCAGGAGGTCTGTATTTAGTCAGCTTTGGGGAGCCCTTGAACTCCCTAAAGGGAAATCTGGAAGGACAGGAAATGGTGTGAGACTGAAGGCAGCATACAAATACATCTAATGAAATATGGGCATCCTTCAGTGGCTGCCTTTCATATGACTGTTCCCATGCACAGGTTGTAGCAGATGGCACTCTCATGGTTTCCATCAATGTGGAAATGTGATGAAGAAGGGGAGGAGAAAAATGGATGAGAAAAATAACACCAATCTGCACAGCTGAAAATAATTATGATTACGTAGCTAATGACCCAGGGAATTAGACAAAGCCAAACTCATTGGAACTCAGGCCACATGCAGGCAGATGTCACAACTTAATGATAAAAGACAAATTGCTTTATCTCCTACAGTAACTCATGATGAGGAGTTGTGATTCTCTTTTTTGTTAATTGAAATGTAATTGACATACAATATCCTATTAGTTTCAGGTGTACATCACAGGGTCATTTTTGATATTTTTAAGCATTATGAAATGATCCCCGCAATGTCAGTTATCATCTGTCACCATGCAAAGTTATTAAAATACTATTGACTATATTCCCTATGCTGTACATTTCATCCCCATGACTTATTTATTTTATAACTGGAAGTTTATATTTCTTTTTTTTTTTTTAATTTTTTTTTTTCAACGTTTATTTATTTTTGGGACAGAGAGAGACAGAGCACGAACGGGGGAGGGGCAGAGAGAGAGGGAGACACAGAATGGGAAACAGGCTCCAGGCTCTGAGCCATCAGCCCAGAGCCTGACGCGGGGCTCGAACCCACGGACCGCGAGATCGTGACCTGGCTGAAGTCGGACGCTTAACCGACTGCGCCACCCAGGCGCCCCTGAAGTTTATATTTCTTAATCCCTTTCGCCTAGTTTGTCTGCCCTCCAAACCTTCGTCGCTGTGTAACCAACAGTTTATTTCCTGTGTCTATGAAACCATTTTATTTAGCCATTTGTTTTGCTTTTTAGATTCCACATTTAAGTGAAACTGTATGGTATTTGTCTTTCCTGGTCTGACATATTTCACTTATCATAAGACCTTCTAGGACCATCAGTGGTGTTGCAAATGACAAGATTTCATTCTTTTTTATGAGTGAGCAATATTTCATATTCAAATATAGTATATACATATCTCATATTTATATATAATAAATATATATGATCATTCCATTATATATATCACATATATACATTGTATGTATCTCACATTTTCCTTATCCCTCCTATGAATGGACACTTGGGTTGCCTCCATATCTTGGCTATTGTAAATAATGCTACAATAAACAGAGTGGTGCATATATCTCTTCCAACTGGTGTTTTCACTTTCTTTGGGTAAACACCCTGAAGTGGAATTGCTGAATCATATGGTAGTTCTAGTTTTAATATTTTGAGGAAACTCCTTACTGTTTTCCGGAGTGACTGTACCAATATGCATTCCTACAAACCGTGTACAAGGGTTCCTTTTTCTCCACATCTTTGCCAACACTTGTTATTTTTTTTTTCTTTTTGATAATAGCCAGTCTGACAGGTGTGAAGTGATACCTCATTGTGGCTTTGATTTGCATTTCCCTGATTATTACTGATGTCATACATCTTTTCATCTGCCTGTTGGCCATGTGTACATCCTCTTTGGAAAAATGTCTATTCAGATTTTCTGCCTATTAAAATTTTTTTTTATTTGAGAGGGAGAGAGCAAGCAGGGGTAAAAGGCAGAGGGAGAGAGGGGGAGAGAGAGAGAGAGAGAGAGAGAGAGAGAGAGAGAGAGAGAGAGAGAGAATATTAAGCAGGCCCTATACTCAGTGTGAAGCCTGTTGCAGGGCTTGATCCCATGATCCTAGGATCATGACCTCAACCAAAATCAAGAGTTGGACACTCAACCGACTGAGCCACCCAGGTGCCCCTGTTTTGTTTTGTTTTTTGTTTTGTTTTTGACACTAAGTTGTGGAATTTCTTTATATATTTTGGATACTAACACCTCATCAGATGTATGGTTTGCAAATATCTTTTCCCATTGAGTAGTTTTCCTTTTTTGTTGTTTGTTCTGTTGATAGTTTCTTTTCCTGTGCAGGAGCTTGTTGGTTTGATATAATCCCATTTGCTTATTTTATCTTTTGTTGTCTTTGGCTTGAGGAGAATGGTCCAAAAAGTATTGCTAAGACTGACGTCAAAGAGCTTACTGCCTGTGTTTTCTTATTGGACTTTTATGGTTTCAGGTCATACATTCAGGTCTTTAATCCATTTTAATTTGTTTTTGTAGTGGTGTCAAATACTGGTCCAGTTACATTCTTTTGCATGCAGTTTTCCTAACACCATTTATTGAAAAGACTTTCTCCCCACTGTATATTTTTGTTCCTTTGTCATAGATTAACTGATCATATATGCATGGGTTTATTTCTGGGCTTTTTATTCTATTCCATCGACATATGTGTCTGTTTTTTTTTTAATGTTTATTTATTTTTGAGACTGAGAGAGACAGAGCATGAACGGGGGAGGGTCAGAGAGAGGGAGACACAGAAAGAGAAGCAGGCTTCAGGCTCTGAGTTGTCAGCACAGAGCCTGATGCGGGGCTCAAACTCATGGACCGCAAGATCATGACCTGAGCCGAAGTCAGCCGCTTAACCTACTGAGCCACCCAGGCGCCCCATATATGTGTCTGTTTTAATAGTACTATATTAATAGGATGGCTGGAGCTTTGTAGTATAGTTTGAAATCAGGGAGTGTGATATGTCCAGCTGTATTTTTCTTTCTCAAGATTGCTTTGGCTGTTTGGGGTCTTTTGTGGTTCCATACAAATTTTAGGATTCTAATCTAGTCTGTGAAAAATGCCATTGCTATTTTGATGGCAGTTGCATTAAATCTGTAGATTACTTTGGATAGCGTGGGCATTTTAATGATGTTAATTCCTCTAATCCATGAGCATGGACTGTCTTGCCATTTATTTGCATTGTCTTCAGTCTCTTTCATCATTGTCTTATAGTTTTCAGAGTGCAGGCCTTTCAAGTCCTTGGTTAAATTGATGCCTAAGTATTTTATTCTTTTTGATGCAAAGAAATTATGGTTCCTCTTTCCAAATCCCTATCTTAGAATAAAATCATAAGGAGACCCATGTCATGAGTATCTTTTCATTTTGAAAGAGAATTTAGCTAGCAACAGTTTTGGATGCTTAAAAAAAAGTGAAGACATTTTAGTAAACATTACCTTGATATTTATTTTGACCTACAGGAATGGTAAGCAGCAACCCACAGGATGTGGAAGACAGCCATTCTGCCACCAAAACATAGATTATGCATTCCTTGGAGGAAAGGGTCACATCATATACTTTTTTTGTGGTCACTTAAAAGCGTTTATTAAGATTCTGCTGTGTATGTGCCCCTGCCTACCAACTTGTATTAGAAAGATGAAAAAGACACTACCCTTCCCCCCATACCACCAGAGTTTTGCTCACCGTATGGGTACACTTTGTTAATATTGATTCATTGTGCATGACTGATTGCTCTTCCCTGCATATACTCTCCTGAGGTTGCTAAAATTCTCACTGCCTTCCATTAAAGCTGTGACAGCTAATATTTAAATGCTGGTGGTTGGAGTATTCATTTTTTGATTCACTCATTCAGTTATTCAGCAAATCTCTATTGAATACCTGCTATGTTCCAGGCACTGTATTTGGCCCTAGGTATAAACTGGTGAACACACTTTTAATATTAATATATCATTATGATTATATGATATATTAAGCTATGATATGTTTGGAAAATTAATAGTGCAGGAAGAATAACAATCTTATTGTTTAGAAATCACTGGCAGAGTTATTGACTATTCAAAAGGTTTGTGAGAAAGAGATAATAGTATGAGTGTGTCAGCTAATGTATTAGCCAGTTAGGGGGGGATTGTAAAGCAGAAGTCATTAATATCTTGAGTCCTAAAAATTATGTTTTTTAAAAATTGCATTTGGGGAGCAGATAGCTCAGAAGTTTGGCAATGAAAGACCAAACATTTTAAGTCCATGTAATTGGTTGAAATCCAGCCAAAATTGATAACAAATGCAACTCTTCCCCATCTGCTGGTTTATGTTAATGAGTCGGTGATCTCATTTAGTTTGCTAGGAGACAGGTGTCTATATTGCTAAAGCAGCTATTCAGTTGGCACCTAGCCCTAGTCTCAGGCAAAGTCTTGACTCTAGCTATGGGGTAGGACTCAGCTTACAATATGGTCCCAAGAATCCCAGGACAGGACAGCAAAGCTAGAACTGAAAATCACTGTATGTCTGTATCCAGTCTGTCCAAGAACTGAATCAGCCATGGCAGATAAGATTCCAATCAGCTGTGCATACATTCTCTGATTCCTAGAGTTGAAAGTCTGCCAAGCAGAGAGCTCTGATAGAAATTTTTGCTAGAGACAATCAAACACAAATACCAAGACCAAACCTGATTGGGTGGTACCTTATTTCCTTCTCGAACTTTTATGATTTTCCAGAAAACAAGAGTATGCAAGTATTTTTTTAAACGCTTGTAAGGATAAAATATCACAGATGGAATATCACAGTTAGGAAAAACCCTAACCTTTAATGTGTACCTGTTATTGATAAATAGAGGAGTGAAGGAGAATACAGACTATGAAATTGGAGAAGAGCTTCGGTTCAAATTCTCCCATTGTCACTTATTTGTGTAATTCTGTGAAAGTTACTTAACTTTTCTGGTTCTCATTTCTTCCATCCATAAAATGGAGATAATAGAATTACCAAGTTCATAGAAAATTGTTACGAGAATTGAGTTAATGCATATATTTAGAACAGTACCTGGCATATAATAAAGGTTTTGCACAAATTATCTCATACTACTGTGTGCCAAGAATTATGCTGATTCAATGAAAAAAATCCTCACGTTATTGAATTCTGGCATCAGGTATTATGTGCTGCCACTTCATAGATGAGGACACTGAACTTCAGAATGGTGAATGATAGGGAGGAATTAGGTGGCTTATCGAGTCTTTCTAATGCTAAACCAAGATCTTGCTACCATAGTTAGTTGCTTGAGATCACACCACAAGTAAGAGACCAGGGAGTATAATGCAAGTTTCCTGGTTCTCATTTGAATATACCTTTCATGCATTATGTGAACCATAATTAAAGAAACACAGTAATTTCCAATTTCTAATTTTGTTTAGTACAAAGGAAAAATATATATAATTTAGTAAGGAGTGTTTAATTTTATGATTTTTATTAAAAACAATGATTAACGGCCAGAAAGATTTAATTCTTAAAGAAATATTAATAATAAATATTAATTAAGTATTGATTGCTACTATGTAGCAAGTATGATGCTTAATCCTGGGGTCAGTGGGGTAAATAGTACAGGTAAGATAATTCCTGGAAATTTTCTAATAAATTCTAATTACTCAGATTATTTTTTCTTTCACCACATTCTTTCACAGTTTTTACCAGTTTGAGAAAGTGGTTCTGATTCTACTTATAAAGAAAAAATTATACTTGCCCGTAACAATTTGATAGCAGCTATAACCATAATCTGTAAAAACTGATCATCAAGGCACTTAAAGGAAGAGATTGTTTTAACTATTCTTCTATTGGACTTGGTTTATTAAGATTTGCACACATTCATGATCCACTCACAAATGAGTAAAATGCCTAGTGGTGCTAGGACGATATCTCCATGACTTTAAGAGCTTCCCAAAGAGGTAGACCATAATGAAGGCATTCATTAGAGGTCTATGAACCAGGGAGGTGGCACACATTGAAGTTCCCACATCATCATTCATACTGATCTGATTAACTCTCCCAGTTTCATTTCCAGAGTGCAAAGATCAGGAATTTTGGCAACCATCTGGGTAACAGGAGTCCCTCCCCAAGGATCTTGTAAATTTCTGCCCATATGTTCCCTGCAAAATTGCACTGCCTACAGCTTTCTTCCCACCGCTCATGTCTGCAAAGATGACCAACCAACCAGATCTTGTGACAGGGCCCTTCAGCCTTCCAGGAGTATGCCAGTGTTGTCATTCCTCACTGGGACATATACCTGACTTTTATTGATAGTGTGAGCACTGAGAATTGTAGCCAAGACCATTAGACATGAGAAGACATTGTCTGACACTAAACTTACAATACATAGAGCCATTAAAAAAGGAGTTTGTATATAAAAGGCACCAAAATATAGTGTCCCTTCTATCTTACAGTACAACACCTGGGAAGCAACCTTTAGGAACATAGAGTCTGATATAATTCTCTCCAACTGGGGAACCTCCAGGGAGAAAAAAGATACAACATTGATTTATTTGGATTATCATACAAATGCCATTTTTAACAACCTCAAATCAAGGGTTGACTCATGGAATTATGCTTATTAAAATGATAGCAATCCCAGGCAGGGTTTCCCTTATCTGATTTCCCTAAATCCCAAGATAGCCCTTGGTAGAAATGTCTTCTACTTGTCAGCATCTTTCATCAACTGAATAATAAATGAAAGTTTCCCTCTTCTGAATAACTCAAAGGAGCATGTGCTTAGAGATTCTACATGCTCCCCTTTTCTCTAGTTTTCAGTCTGAGCTAGAATATTTATCTCCTTGCATTCATCAGAAGATATATATTTGAAGGGTGTTCGATCATGGCAGTAAACATTGAATATTTAACTCATTTTTGAGAGCGGAAAGATACAGACTTCTCTCTAAGAGTATTCTTCTAAAGATTTTGTTTACAGCCCTGCTATTGAAAAGGAGAACCACATAAACATCAGGTTTATCAGGGGGCAGAGCTATTAAAATCTGCCTCCTGTTCTCAGATAACCAGAAACCCAGGTGTAATCAGGTGAGAACTGGCAAAACTTGACCTTACAACACCCTGATCCCTTGATGAGAAAACATGTCATAAAACCTCGATTGTGTCTGCTGAAGCTCTCAACCTGTCCTAAACTATTGGAATTCCCCTCCAGATAGTATCTGACACTACTCTAATTAATGCTTAGATATAAGATCGTGTGGTTTTCTCCTTGTGACCCAAGGCCCAACCACACCTTTGTGGGGTAGGTGGAGCATACTTAAGAAGAAATAGTTGTCTCCATTAGCAATCAACCTGTAGAGATGTGGGTCACAGGGCAGGACAGAAACTCATTCAACCTGAGAGTTTCATGAGTTGCAATCTTGTCTACTTTGTGGTGTTATGGGTTATTGCGGCCCAGCTTTTGGTTCCCAGACGTAAACAGAGTGATTCCAATGGTAGGTATAAACTGCCTCTTGCTAAGTTAGGCATGTTGGAATAAAACAAGAATGTGGCTGGGTAAGGGATCCTGAGGTTCTGTTTGAGTCTATGCACAAACTGTGCACAAACTCTGTTAATCAGACTCCACTTAATTTATCAGCTTTACCCATTCTCTGCTTCTCTTCTATAAAGCATAGCCACTAATGCTCATAGCTACAGTGAGCAACCAATGTAGTCTGCCCCATTCTATCCTGATTTTAACATTGACAGTCCTGAATCCCAGGAAACCATCAGTGCTAGAAGAACCCAGATAGTCACTTTATTCATTACACACTAAATTTGAATTTCTAACAAGAAAATCTGTAGTGACTCATACACCATTGTTCCCACCAGTTGAGTTGAATGTTTACCAAGAATCTGTTAGGCCATTTGTTCCCAAACCTGTTTATTTACTTGTTATAATTATGTAATTTAATTAAATACAGTATAAACCCATCAAATATCTGTGTGAAAATAAAGTGTTGTGTCACTATGGAAACTAATTTGACTGTTTTAGAAGGACCCAATAAAGGAAGGTTGCTAAAGAAATTTTGTTCAATTATATGTAACAAGATAATAGTAAATGAGTCAGAAAAAGATATATATCACATATATCTGTAAGTTCTTATTCCTTGTAGAAATTGAAAGTGGATATTACAGATAATCCATTATGAGTGTGGCTTACTTATTACTCTCCATCAGTCACCGTAGGTTGATGCCTGGTATCATGCAGCAGAGAGGAGCGCAAGTTGTTAAGTTTTGTGTACCAAGGACCAGATCTGTTTTACTCCCTGTAACCAAGTACCTGGATTGCTACCAGGAAAATACTAAGAGCTCCCTGTATGAAGAATGTTTAATAGATGAAGAGTCAGTGAATGAATGAATGAATATCTTTCAAGAACACTATAGTTGACCTTGGAGAATTAAATTTTAAATTATTAAAAATTAAAATATGTATTATTTATTTAATTATTTCATCTTTTTTCCTTAGAAAAAGAATAGATAGGTATCTGATTTTCTAGGCATTGGAAAGATTCTAAAGATGAATAAGCTACATAATACAAAAAAGTACAAGAACACATGTGTTCAGAATGTAATGATGGCTTCAGCTAGGCATAGACCAATCAGAAGAAAACTGGACAGTCAGAAAGGATATCATTATTACACAGTAGTGGTATATGTGGACTGAGGAACTGGAACTCAGTTTATGGAAGAAAATAATCAATGCTGAGTTAAGTCATCATGCATATAGGCTTTGAAATCAAACAGACCTGAATTAAAGTCAGACTCTCACACTTAGAACTATTTGCACTTGGGTAATTTATTTAACCCCTCTCAGCTTCAATTTTCTCATCTGTACAATGGGGATAATGATGGATGCTGAAGTAGTTACAAGGATCAAATACAGTAACATATTTACATACATTACACTTATGCACAGTTTCTCACCCATGGCAAACACTTTCCATCTGTAAACTATTATAAAGAGAAACAGGCTGTAAAAAGTTGAGACTTCAAGAAGAAACTAGCATTTGAGCTTCTAAAAGGATGTAGGTTTAGATATGGGTAGGAAAGGGTGTAGGGAGGACAGAGAATGCAAGAGAAAGAGTTTTCAGGCACAAGAACAGGAGGTGTACAGATTCAGGGAATGCTGGTAAATGTACAAGAAGAACAAGAAGGTTGGAGCATCAGAAGGAAAGGGAGTGGTTCCCTGACTTTGAACACCCTGGAAATGCTTTTGGAATTTTGGGAAAATACTTACTGCAACCTGGAATATTTATCAACTGTATTGCAGAGGGTGAACTCCTAAATTAAAGAGAAAGGGACCAGGTATCAGTCAGTCTGTCCCTTGGAAAAGTAAGAGCTATTTGAAAACTGCCTAGGCAAACATGGGCATGAAAAAAGGAGAAAGGGAAGCCAAGGAAGTGATCCAATCCCATATCTTTCTACTTGCAGAAGTTAGCAAACTGTCTACAGGTGCCTACACTGTGACGTTGGCCACAGAATATTTCCTTATCTCTTCTTTTGATTTTGTTATAGACTTTGCAGTGCTTAAGTAATTTGGTTTGAAATAGTCTTTCTTCCTCATGTGATGTGCTTTCAGTCACCTCATTAATTTTGATTTTATGGTCAGTAAAGTTTCTGTTATTTCTGCAAATTTCATATCTGATTAGTCTCTAGGATTTTTTGCCTTTTTATATTGTTTTCACAAGTACCCATCTTTCAGCGTTTGCCATTTCTTCCTTCCCTTCAACTGGAGCCTTACTATCTCTGCAGAAGATCTTTCCCACCCATGCCAACCTATATATTTTTCGTGTTCTAATCTCCTATGGACCTTATTAATCATGTTTGTCGTTGACCTTTATATCACATACATAATTCTTAGATTTTAGATGAGTAAATAGGTTATGTATCTTTCTATTCCATTAAATCATAATCCTCCCACCATGCTATTTATTCCACAAATATGATCTAAGCATGTGCTTTGTACACGACACTTCACTGGGATTATGTATAGAAGAGTAAACGGCCATACTACCTGCTATCATAGACCTTAAGTATAATACGATGACAGAAATGAGATGTAACTAAATGAGATAATTTCAGATAATGATAAATCCTGAATGAAATTAACCAGATGATGTGTTAGGAAGAGATTGTTAGGACGAGGCAGGGTATGTTAGGGCATTCAGGAAAATCCTTTTGTGGAACCTATGTTTTGAATGAGACCTGAATCATCAGGAATAGACTATGTTGTGATTTAGGAGCAGTTTCTTTTGGACAAAAAGAACAAGTACAGAAGTCCTGAGGCAAGGCCAGGCTGACCTGTTTGAGGAACACAAAATGGTAGGTAAGACTGGAACCCAGTAAGCAAGCAGGTAGTGGTGCAGAGGAAGAAGGAAGTGAAACCATGTAGGTCTGGGTGATGTACACAGAATTTGGATTTTAATGTAAGTGAAATGAAAAATCAGGGTACACTTTTTAAAAAATGTTTTTTTTTATTTTGAGAGTGCACAAGTGGGGAAGGGGCAAAGAGAGGGGGACAGAGGATCCAAAGTGGGCTCTGCACTTACAGCAGCAAGCCTGATGTGGGTTTTGAACTCACAAACTGTGAGATCATGACCTGAGCCGAAGACGGACACTCAACTGGCTAAGCCACCAAGGTACCCCAAGACTTTTAAGCAGAAGATACACATAGTCAGACTTCAGTTTTCAAAAGATCCCATTAGCTATGGGATCCTTTGGAGCAGGGGTAAAAAATCATTAGGAGCAAGGGCAAAAAATAAGTCTGTTAAGATGTCATTGCTAAAGTCCAGCTGGAAATTTATTTTGCTTCACACAAGGATCGCAGCAGGGGTATCAGAGGGAGGTGTATGGATTGTGACACCTGTTGAAGGTCATACAGATAGTCATGACAGGATTCGCTGATGAATGTGAATATCAGAGGAAGAAGAAGGGACAACTTTAGAATGAATCCTCACTTTTTTCCCAAGCATTTGAGTGGATTGAGGTACCATTGCTGAAAAACCAAAAAAAAAAAATGTTTTTAATTTTAATTTATTGATGTGTTCTCATCTGAAAAAAAACAGTGTTTTTTTTTTTCAAACTGAAACTAATGATAGTCCTTTTTAAAAGGTGTACAACTTTTCCAAGCTATGCTGATGGCTATGCAATACCTCCCCAACTTTTTTTTTTCTTCACAATTCCTATAGTATATGTCAGAAGTTGGCAAAACTTTTCTGCAAAGGACCAGTTAGTAAAAAATTTAGGCCTTGGGGGCCATACTGTCTTTAGCCATAGGCAGTTTATAGGTGTGTGAGTGTGGCTGTGTTCCAGTATTGTTTTATTTAGGAAAAACAGGTGTGGTCTGAAGTTCCCCCACCCCTCTTACACCTGGTCATAGGATGATATCCTGAACAAAACTCATATATGCTTCTAATTCATACTACTCATAAAACATATTCAACTTAGGAATAGAGGCTACACAAAAGAATACAAAACCAGTCTTATGTTTTGTTTTGTTTTTTAGAGTCATTTTATTTTCCTTGTTAAGAATTCCGGTGAGCATCTGACTGTGTTCAAATACTCATCCCTAGGCTTTGCACTGAGCATGGAGCCTGCTTGGGATTCTATCTCTCTCTTTCCCTCTCTCCCTCTGCCCCTCTCCCACCTGCCCTCTCTAAAATTTAAAAAAAAATATTCATCCCCAAATGTACAAGGTATAGAATCTCGAAATATGATCTGTGTGCTTTGATTAAAGGATCTCTCTGTTTTCAAACCTCAAGAGAAAAATGGAGGTTAGGAGGCCTTTTAAAATTGAGTGACAGAGGTGGAATATTTATTGTTATTTTTAATTCAGCTCAATTATTCCAAGTGGCTTTTCATTCTCCTAATTTCTTTTGGAAAGTACACGTCCTTGAAAGGTGTCATCTGAATTCAACAATTACTTCCCCTTTGCAGGGGTCAGAGCTAGTTACTGTCTGTATCTCACAGAAGAATACAACCCCTACATTCTAAAGGTTATTAATATTTACTCCAAATTGTGATGTATTGAAGTCACAGCTTTTATCTCGCCTCTGAGGTCCTGATAACAAAAAAGACAGGAAGATCAATAACCGCATGATGGGTAACTAATTGCTTTTGCTTCAACCTGCAACCTTCCATCCCTCTCAGAGCTCATTCCAAAGTCCATTTGACAATCTTGGATATTGTTTTCAACTGTGGCTCTCAACAGTCTGGATTCCAAACTGAGTTGGAAAAATATGTTGATACCTTTTCAGTCGATAATGCGTTACACATATGTATTCCTCAGTACTATCCATACAGAAAATTTATTAGAGGTAGTAAGGTGATTATCAAGAAATGGAATTTCTTTTTGCTAAGAGTAATTATCTATTAAATGGTATTTAATTACTTTGGGGGGGGTATGTTTGTAATGGTGACTATTGCAGTGACTGTTGCAAAGTCAAACTTCTCATCCAAAAATTGTTTATTTAGCACCACTATTTTTAGCTAACACATTCTCATCAATAACCAGAGGCCGCATTCTCATCCAAAGGCTTAACAAAATTAACTTATGGAATCTTTACAGCTCCACAAGGTGGGTTCTCCTATTCTCTAAATTGAGACACAGAAGCTTTATGGTAAAAAAAAAATTCTGGATTTGCTTCTTATCAAATTTATGCCCTTGGACAAATTTATTAATCTCTTTGTGCCTCAGTTTTCTCATCTATAGATTGGGAATAACAATAATGCCTTCCTCACTGGGTTATAAGATAAGTTAGAATTTTAAAGCTCTTAGAAGAATGCCTGGCCCACGTTAAGGATTTTTAACTACTAAGATAAAGCTAACTTGACCAAAGTCACAAAGCTAGTAATAGCAGGAACATTATTTATAAGATGCTATGAAGAATACAGAGATGAATCAACAGACTGGAAGATCTGGCATACGTGTGTCCTAACAGAACATTTTAATGGCATTTAAATGCATTATAGAACATTTTAATGGCTCACATTTAATGAGTGTGGCTGTGTTCCAGTATTGTTTTAATGTTTTTTCCTTTTAGCATCATATTTCTATTTTACTGAGTAGGGAATAAATCTCCACCCATGCAAAGTGAGAGAGAAATTGCACCTTTGCCAGTCAGTTTATATCTACTGGTGGGAAACACTCATCTTTGAGCTAAGAGGCAAACAGTTCCCCCTTATCCAAAGTTTTCTGCAGATTCATTACCCTCAGTCAACTGTAGTCTGGAAGCAGGTTATCTTTCTGTTGTATGTCAGGTCAGCAAAAGCCTAACACTGCATCACAATGCTGACCTCATTCATCTCACTTCATCTGCTCACTTAGGCATTTTATCATCTCACATCATCATAAGAATAAGGGTGAGTACAGTACAGGAAGGTGTTTTGAGAGAGACCACATTACAGTATGTTATTACTAGTTATGGTTGTTAATCTCTGTTTCTTTTTTTTTTTAATGCTTTTTATTTTTGAGACCGAGAGAGACAGAATGTGAGCAGGGAAGGGGCAGAGAGAGAGGGAGACACAGAATCCGAAGCAGGCTCCAGGCTCTGAGCTGTCAGCACAGAGCCTGACATGGGGTTCAAACTCACAAACCCTGAGATCATGACCTGAGCCGAAGTCAGATGCTTAGCCAACCGAGCCACCCAGGTGCTGCTATCTCTGTTTCTAATTTATATATAAAAATTTATCATAGGTAGGTATATATACAAAAAGAAAACATAGTATTTATAGGGTTCAGTATTAGCTGCAGTTCCAGGCATCCACTGGGGGTCTTGGAAGGTATCCCTTGTGGATAATGGAGGACTGTATATTAGTTCATTCTAGTGTATGTTGTTTGCAATGTTTGCATTAATTTACAACTACATTTACAACTTCCTGTTGAGAATGTGCTGGGTGGAAAATTGTAGAGAGTAGTTTTACAAATAAATCAGTTACTTATCATTTTTCTATTAAAACATTGATTATGTTTTTGCTTAGTAACTTTTAAAATTGTAATAACTTCTTACCGACCACTGAGCATTAACAGTATGGCTATTCATAATTAAGAGTTTTTGAAGGCCATTTACATTCCTATGGTTATAGGTATGTTGCTTCATGACCCACATCCTCAAACACAGTATTTCTTGTGTATTTTGATGGGTGATTAATTTTAAAGATGACAGAGATAACTTTTGCAAAAGTGTACATTTATTCTTTTCTGCTCATCTTGCCCAATGGCTGCCCTCAATTTTGATCAAAGATAACCTTCTCGCTTTTTCTTAACTAGCAGTGTTTTAATATTTCATCATCTTAATTTAAACACTTGATTATTCACTTTCAATTCGTTTCACTTTGAGCCCAAAGTTATTTCTTAGCTAGATGAGAAATTTAAAAAGGAGGTAAAAGAAAAGCTGTAAGAGAGAGTCCCAGCCTATCTGATGAATGGAGCAAGAAGTGTTGAGTTTGTATCTGTGTCAGGAATGCGTCTTCTTTGGTTGATTAGCCTTCTATGCCTTGGCTGCAGTGAGAATGTTTTTTTACCAAAGTACTAACACAGAAAGCCAACTGAAAGCCTCTTAAAGATTTCTCGCTTATATCCATAAAATCCTGTCCTCAAATGTGGACAAATTGATGGGGGTGGTGTTGGAAGTACAGCCTAAGAGATTTAGTTAAGTCAGGAGATACTTTCTGCATAGAATGAAATGGCCCTGTATATTGAGAACTGAGTATTTGATGTGGCCATTGCCTTAGAATCATTTCCTTGTTGTTGCAAGTCCTTTAAAAGCTTTCCGGAATAAAGCCGATTTGCTTTCTTGGAGTCTTGTACTTTTAATGGGTTTCATGCTGTTACAAATACTCAGACAGGACTTCCCTTTCAATTCCCTGAAACGTTAGATTGAGACAATTAAATTCCCTTTGCGATTCTTTTGGAAGTAATCTGGAACTAAGAGAGTGGGGAAATAATTGCTATAGATCAGTGGGCCTCTAAGTGTGGTCTCCTAACCACAACCATTAGCCTCACCTGCTAATTGTTAGAAATACAAATTTTGCAGCCTGACCCCAGCCCTACCAAGTCTGAAATGCGTTGGAGGTGGGGCCCAGCAATCTGATGTACTCAGGTCACAAAGAAATGCACGCTCTTCTGTGAAGTCTGTGAAAACACCATTATCTGTGATTCTGATTTTTGACTCTTTAGCACGCTTCCAGAGTGAACCATTATTTCAGTAAGTACGAATCTCCCCAAGCCAATCATCCTCTCAGCTTAAAACCTGCCTGGCATTGTCACACATTATTTTCTGATGTGACCACTACCTATGTACCTACCAAATTATACCAGTATTTGTCTCTCTCATTTCCATCAAAACATAACCCCTTTTTCACCTCTCCTTAAAACATTCATAAATACCTTCAGTGGTTCATTCTTTCTAATGTGTTGTTGTAAGTGCTGTTTCCCCCATTAGGGAAAGAGCTTTATGGATTTGTTGGTGTATTCAGTCAAGAAACAAGTAGTCTTCTCATATGTTCAAGGTGAGGGGATGGGCTATATTTTGTTCCCATCCCTGCTCTGCAGGGCAAGTGCATTAAACCCTCTGAGCTTCAGTTTTATTACCTTCAAAGTGGGGATGCTAATTTCTATTGTTAAGTATCTGCATATTGCTTATTATGTATCAGACATCTGTTTTAAGCTCTGTATAGGAGCTAATCAACAAATTCTCACCACTCCCCTTTAGTATAGGCATCATTTTTATCTCCATTTTGCAGACAAGAAAACTGAGGCAGAGAAATGATACTCACCCCACGTCCTGGTCCTATATGTGATAAAGCTGATAATCCAACAGTCTGGAGCCCAATACTAGATGCTGGATCCCAATGCCTACACTTCCTAATCTGATGTTGTAGGTAATGCATATACTTTGACAGGGCCTGACATGGACACCTTTGATATTGGGTTGCTACTTTTAACCTACTTTAAGAAACATGCAGTTCTGTGGAAGGAGAAAAACATGGAAACAAAATCAATAAAATGTTATGGGTGTGCATTGGTTTCCTATTGCTAATACAACACATCACCACACACTTGCTGGCTTAAAACAAGACAAATTTATTATCTTGCCATTTGGGAGGTCAGAAGTCTGAAATAGGTCTCAGTGGGTTAAATACAAGGTTTTGACAGAGTTGCATTCTTTCTGGAAGCTCTAGGGGAAACATCATTTCTCTTCCTTTTCCAATTCCTAAATGTTACCTGCTTTGCTTGTCTTTTGTGCCCCCTGCATCTTTGGAGCGGGCAATGACATCACTTCAGCCTCTTTCATTGGCACACCTTCTCTAACTACAAGACTTCTGTCCCCCTCTTCCACTTTTATGAACGCTTGTGACCACATTGAATAACTTGCCCCATTTCAAGATTTACAATTTAATCCTATCTGCAAAGATCCTTTAGCCGTGCATGATAACACATTCACAGGTTCTGTGGAGAAGGATGTAAACATCTTTGGGGAGGCCTTTATTATGCCTACCACAATGCATTTTACAGTATGTTCGCATACACACACGTACATGCTTGCACACACAAGCAGAAGACAGGGTGAGGGAAGTCAGGAAAGCTTTTTGAAGAAGTCGTGCTTGAACGTAATGCTTAATCTTAAATAGGTTTTTAATTAGTCCAATCGAGGAGGAAGGAAAGGCAATTTCCAAGACCCTCCGATCCTTAAACAGTCATGGCACAGTTAGGTTGCAGGGTAGTTCCAGTGACTGGAGGATTGGGTTCCATGGGTAGCAGTGTGTGGAGTTGAAGCCAAAATGGTTAGTAGGATCAGATAATCAGTGTCATTGAATGAGAAGCTAAGGCATTTGGCTTTTATTGGCCGACAATAGGCTTCTTTTCCTATGAGACCCAGTAAGGTACATATGGTAAACACTCAGTAAATACCATTAATTCACAAACTATACAACTGAATAAATACAGAGGTTATTTATTACACAGTTTAGTCAGGAAAAATAAACCTGATAACTCCTTCTCTGTTCTGAAAGCAATATCTGATTTGAGCATTTCATTGATCTGCCTTATGTTCCCCTGGGAAGCAGAAGAGCATTAATTGCCCCTGAGCTGCCTGCGCAGACTTAGTTACACATTCTGGTTAGGAAACCACTTGGATTTAAAGGAACTGTTGCTCTCCCAGGCCAAAAGGTTCTGTCTGTTGGTGAGGTACAACAGTCAGTTTGGAATTCAACGCATATGATGCACGTTCCACCCTACACCTTCATGCACCCTCACAGAGTAATATGTTAGCCTTTGATCCAAAAGTAAACAGGACTCTGTGAGGCTGAGACTAGGTTGTTCACCAACCCATTGTTCACCAACCCATTGGGTGTGTTCTCAGGGCTCACTTAGTATTAAAATCACATTCTATCGCCTCTCTCTGTTGATATGCTTGTCTGAGTGCAAGCTGTGCCCTATAGCCACAGAAGTAATAAGAAAAATCATTGATTTCATAGCTTCTTCCTACAACAGGCTTTAAGTTCTGTGGTTGTGTCATCATGGCAGCTTGAAGCCTCAGGAGAGGGACGGGCATTATCAATCATGCCCCAAAGAAAGGGAAGAGGACATAAGATACAGACCTGTGACTTCTCCAAGAATTACCTCCTATCTATTAGTTCATTGCATTTGCTTTCTCCAGACTGACTCATCTCAAGAATGTCTCACACGTTGGCATTCTTACATTTTGTCTCTTGTCCAAAATTCTTCCCCTTGGTAGAATCAAGGGGTAGAGTGGAATTTCTAAAGTTGAACCATCCTGGTTTCAGCTTTCTACTTAGACTTTATAAATAAAGCAGCTCTAAATAAATAAAGGGGCTCCCTTTTTCAAAGAAAATAGCCATTCTTTTTTCATTTGTTTATTCACTGACAGCACATTAGCTGAGTTCCTACTATATAGCTGGCACTTTGCAAGGTACCATTAATATTGCAATGCATGAGATAGGAGCACTGTGCCTGCTTTTATGGAACATGTGCAGGTAATGGGGGAGCTAGACCTTGGCAAAATAAATAAATGGATAAAATAGTGACTGCTCATAGAGTGCTACTCAAGGGCTGGCACTTAGAATGCTTTACTCTCTGTAGATCCCCACAACTCAGTGAAGTGTAGGTGATTCTGTCCTATTTCAACCAAATTATCAGAAGTCATAGAGTTCTAAATATTGGAGCCTGGATCCCATTTTCATGGCTTACCTTCTTATGGTCAGTGCTCAGAAGAAAATCACTGGGTGCCCAGGGAGCCTGCCATCAATTAAGGTTTGACACTTCCCCAGAAAACCAGAAACCCACAGCCTAAATCATGACAACCAATTCCGTAGCCAGGCTGCATGTTGCATTTCATCACCATGGTAATGAGATGCATTTCTCACTAACCTCTCCCTAGACCTCCCCAGATCTCCCATCCCCGGGGGAGCTCCTTGAAGATCATTTATGAAAATCAGCAGTAAGCACCAGTGGCCTTTTGAAACCTCTCAGTGAGTGCTTAATGCAGTAATTGTTTACTCTGATTTGTAATGAGAGAGAATAACCTGGTGATGTTAGTGACTGATTAATTTTCCTGCATGTATTCCAGAGCAGAAGGCACCTTGAAGAGCGAGACTCATTTTCTCCCCCTGCGGATTACCCTGTCTTGATTCATGCAACCACACTGTACCCCACCGGCACACCTCAGATCACAGCTTGCCTTGGATTTGCATAATATGAAATTACTTAGCTAAATTATTATCACATGTAGGATCTGTTATCACTTTCTTACCTCCGAACCGGTGAAAATGTTGCCATGGAACCACTAGTATAAAGGAAGATGTCTGTGGGTTGCTGGTTCATTCAGAGGATGAATGGACAGAGTTTTATTTTTCCCCTTTACAACAGACACACGGAAAGCAGCTAGTATTTACGGGGCTCAGAGTGGCCATTTTGAAATCGCCAAGAAGGAATATAAATACTGAACAGATGTAGCAGGTCATGGGATAAATAAGACAATGAGGCTTCTATGAAATCAAGCTAGTGTGTTCGGGGCAGGAGGAATTTCTCAGATGTGTGTATGTGCCTTCCTGTTTGGAAACGGCTTGTTTACACCAATTGGGCTTTTGTTACAGGGCAGCATGTGTGATGCTGGAGAACTGAGGCCTTGTAAATTGGCCCTTACCAGCTGCTTTGTCTTGTCTTCTAAATTGCTTGAAAACCTATTAAGATATATGACCCACATAAAAGTAGGACCAGAGGGATTCTGTATCATGGCCCTTGGGGATCAGATTTTACTTTATCGCCCATTAATGCAGAAGGGATTTCATCAGTCGGCTTACCTTCTCCCACCTCCAGGGGTTATAAAAATCCTAAAGATTAGCCTCTCTAGCATATTAGCAAAGATGTGAATACCTAGACAGCTGTTTGACAGACAGATGTGCAGGGATTTAAGAGATAGATGCAACGTGGGTCATGGGGTAGAGATATATCAAGTTTGTGGAGAGCTGGTTGGCCCGAAAGGGCCTCAAAATATTAGACAATTAGCCCCAGAATTAAAAAGATGTGAACAGATCTTTGTTACTAACTTTCTAATGAAGTGGCTGTCCTTTGTTTTTCTTACAAAGCAGGAAGGCAGTCTCACATCCTCTGGGCATCCTGTTCAAGGCATCTTTGCTTCCAGTGTTGATTTCTGTGGCCTGGATCATGCTGCTGTCACAGCTTCTTAACCAAGTTTACACATTGTGTGTGCTCAGGATGAACCACAATGCCATCTTGTTTCACATGATGACAGGAAGCTAAGTCTTGCCATCTCTATTCAGGCAGGAGAAAGGAGGTTTCAACTATGAGCTTCTGTATTTCATTCATTCATTCATTCATTCATTCATTTATTTATTTTAGAGACAGTGCGTGAGCAGGGCAGAAGGGCGAAGGGAGCGAGAGACAGAGAATCTTAAGCAGGCTTCACGTTCATCGTGCGGAGCCTGATGCGGGACTCGATCCCACAACCCTGGGATCGTGACCTGAGCCAAAATCAAAAGTCAGACGTTCCACGGACTAAGCCACCCAGGTGTCCCTGAACTGGTGTATTAATTAATGAAGGCAAATGGCACCAACTGCTGGCCTGCTGGCTGGGTTAGACCTGGCAGCATGTTTTGTTGGGCTTGTGCTGTATTTTAAAACTGTTAAATTTCCAGTGTATATAGATCGGGAGATTCCACCAAAAACAACAGGTTTCCTAAGTGCTTTTGACAGCAGTCTTCACTGTTCCCTGTGATTATACGCACTCTTGCTTCATTCCTTTATGTTACTTCCTGGCACCCGTGAACATTTCAGTTTTTCATAGCAGAGTATGCCAACTGCATTGTTCTGGCTTTTTCTCAGTGGTCGTGCCTGAAAACTGTTGATGGGTCCATCAGCCCTCTATTCCACTCTTATCTACCCCTCGGGGATCACCCTCAACCTCATCCCCAGGCTTCTCTGTGCCTCACTATCCCAATTTCTGCTGCCGCCCTGGTCTCCCTTCCTTTCCCAAGGACGCCACGGAGAGTTAATAGAAAGGGTTTGTAAGATGCTCTAAGCTCTCGGGGACAAATGCACCACTGAGGCCAAACACATTGTGTTGTTCCTGTTTGTATGGGTGGTTTTCATCTTGCCTCTGAGAGCTGGTCTGGGGCTTCCTCCCTCTTTGGCTGTGTTGTCTGCTCTGGGATCAGAGGAGATGCAAAGCACCATCGCTCTCTCCACCCCTTTGCCCGCCCCCCCGCCGTGGCACAAGATTGGCAGCCCTGACTCTGCAGCCTTGCATTTATTAGTCGGGAGATGACTGCCCTCCGTTTATCTGTGACTGGGCTCTGCTTAAAGAGGGTGGCTTCCTGCCAAAATGAGATGCATGCCTAATGAACTTGAATGCTCAGAAGCCTGGGTCTCACAGAATCCCTCCACATTAGCCTGCAGCCACTGGAAAAAGTGGAGAAGATTCCAGAAGGTTAATATTGATTGAGTTAACCTCTTGAATTAATTTTCCATGCACATAACTCCACTCACAGAATTGCAAATCCTTATTTTCTAAAAACCATGCATTAGGAATTGAGATGGGCACTTGCTAGTCTCACCTTTTCTAGTAGAATTATAGTTTGTTTCTTGTTTCTCTTTCTTTCTTTTCTTTTCTTTTTTTTCCCATGAGAAAAAGACAAGTATCAATGTGTGCAGAAATGTGGCAGCAGTGGGGGAGAGTGTTATATTCATTTCTAATCTTGAAGCAATTCTTCTTTTGTAGGGAGGGAAATGAAGCTATTTTGAGTTTCTAATCTGGAAGTGAATGCTAGGTTCAGAGTCCACAGTTGTGCCTGTATCAAAGTAGGAAATTGGAAAAACAGAGAAATAATGGCTGCATAGATTTCTGAGCTCACCTTGGCTTCTCAATCCCATGGAAGATTAGGTGGTAGGAGCAGAATGAGTCCTCAGATTGAGTGATTTCAGGCTGTGTAATACTATGTTATGGGCTTTGTGGGAACACAACTGACGGTTTGCAAAATATAGTGGCTGCTAAACCCAAGTGTCTGAAAGATGACAGATCACAGCCTGTCCATTGGTGACCCTGAAACGACAAAGCCAGAGCAGCCACCCGGCCCCATTGTTAACTCTTTGATTTACATGTGGGAGGCTTCGCTCATCTCATTGGCAATAAAGTCGCGATAATGTGGTCCCTGACCTCACCGGCACACCCAATAAGCCCCTTTTCCCCCAGTGCATTAGCCACACACCAGGAGGAAAATTAGTGCACTGAAGCAGGGATTTGCCAAATGCGTTCCCTGGGGAGTAGAAAGAGTTAATGCAATTTTCCAACCTGCCTAATTTACTCCAAGAGGGTATTATGGCCTCTGAGAGAATTGTAGTCAATGTGTGCCTGCAGAGAAGCGGGGGGAGCAAATTTAGGGAAAATACATAAATGATTCCCAGCCCTTTCCCAATATCACATTACAGTACATTTGCATATAACTTTTCTTAGCTTACAAGTGCTTTGACATTCCGACAGTCTTTCAAAATAGATTCATTTTTTTTTTCCTTTCTATTTGCAACCGCCTGTGGGGTATAGAAGAAAGAGCCCAGAGAACCAGCACACCCTAGTTACAGTCTTAGCTCTGCGCTATCTTGTTGTGCCTGAGCTGGTCACTTCTCAGCTTTTTCAACTGTAAAATAAATAGTTTGAGTCAGATGTTTTCTAAGGGTCATTATGCTTTTATGATTTAGTGCTGTAGATGTTTGTAAATATTAATGCTTGGAGCACCTCTTTATCACAACATTTTTAAAATGCATGTAGCATCTTTTCTCCTCATTACTCAAGGCACTACCTAAAACAAATTTATGCGTTCCTCCCTCGTGGAATACTTAAGAACAAATGAAGCTGGTGAGGCTGCCAGGTCACATTTACCAGCAGCTCACGCAGCATAATTGGGGCCACCTCTAACTGCAACCACATTTGAACTCTGAGAAAGGTTTGTGGCCCACAGACCTGGCCACTCGTGACTTCTGACTCTTTTCATCTCCCATTATATTCTGATGAGTGACCCCAGTGCCTGTCGGAAATCCTCAGAACTTAAATATATCCAAGCAGGCAGGTAGAATCTTTAAAAGCTGACTCTAAAAATTTTTTAAAAGGGGGTGGTGGCGGCTATAATTGTAGCACCCGAAGCTCTCTCTCAAAAATGGGAAATTTCACAAGCTTTTCCAGTTTTGTGGGTGAGAGCAGGATAAACAAGGAACCAAAAAAAAAAAAAGAAACTTACTCATTTTGTTTTTCAAAAAATGAGTAAGTTTTTAAAAATTTTGTACTAAGTCCAAGATCTAGTTTCCTGTAGTTGATCCTTGACATTCACTTTGATATAGTAGCCATAAGCCACATACAGGCGTTGAAATTTGGGTGAATTGAATTTATATAAAATTTATATAAAATAAAAAAGATCGGGGCGCCTGGGTGGCTCAGTCGGTTAAGCGGCCGACTTCGGCTCAGGTCATGATCTCGCGGTCTGTGAGTTTGAGCCCTGCGTCGGGCTCTGTGCTGACAACTCAGAGCCTGGAGCCTGTTTCAGATTCTGTGTCTTCCTCTCTCTGACCCTCCCCCGTTCATGCTCTGTCTCCCTCTGTCTCAAAAATAAATAAACGTTAAAAAAAATATTTAAAAAAATAAAATAAAAAAGATAAAGGTTCTCAGTCATACTACACAGTTCAAGTGCTCAATAGTCTCACATGACTAGTGGCTACCATATGGGACAGTGCAGATATGTAACATTCCCACATCACAGAAAGTAATAGACAGTTCTGAAAAAAAGTGGATGAATGTTTAAACCTTGAGGAGCTCTTTGTTATGTTTTTGTTTTTATCTTTCCCATTTAATCATTCATTCAAAACATATTAGTTTAAAGGTGGTGTGCTAGATGTCCAAAAAAATTATCCCACCTGCTGAATCTTTATTGTAGATTAGATGTTATGCAAAGTACTTCCCAATACATTATCTGGATTTCTCCCTTTGAGCTAGATACGTTATATCTGTTGTACAGAAGAGATATCTGAGGCCCAGGATCACACAGTTGGCCAGTGCAGAGCTGAGATGCATAAACAGTCTTTCAGATTCCAAAGCCCATGTTAACCTGTGATAGAAACGGTTTCTGGAATATTCTCTATAAAAAATTAACTTTCTGGACTACAGGAGCAGCAGCAGCATTTGTGAAAAATGATCGAGCTTTCATTTTTATTTTTTTTTTAAATCATTTTGAAAAAGATTTTCTTTTAGTCCAAGAACCTAGGGTTTTAATGTATGGATCACTTCCAAGTCACGTTAAGACAGAGCAGGAGAAAAGGCGCCAAAGAAAGAAAACAAAAGGCAAGCATACATAAGTAACTCAAACATTTGTATTTCAGTTGTGTATTTGTAGTCATTTTGTTTGGAGCTGCTGTAGACTCCAGTTTAGTCTCCCTGAGCAGACAGCATCCTTCCAGGTAGAAATAAGTGTTAGGTACTTGTTATGCGGTGCCTTCCTTCCCTGTGAAGCAATTCAGCTGAGAAACGAAGAATTGCACTTGAGACTTTATACATTTTATCCCTTGGCAACCCACTGCAGTGATATTACAAACATTGAGGCTGTTAGACTAATGGGAGTAAATATTGTTAAAGCTGTGAAAGATGCTGTAAAATATTCACTCATTCGCGGGAGAACAATTTACTGAGCACCCGCCCTGTGCTAGGCACTGTGCTGGAGACAAGCTCTGAAAAAAAAAAAAAAGACGTCCTGAAAATCGGATCCTTTCACTGGAGGAGCTCACAATTAAGTAACAGATGTGGACTGTTATATCAGTAACTATAAAATAATACAATCACTAGTGTTGGTAAATGTTTAACCAGATTTTCAAGAAAACATCTTTGTATCAGGCACAGTTGCCATGATGCAGTACCACGACCAGTATTAAGTTACCGACATGATGTCATAGAATCTGGAGTTGGGAAGAGAATGGTTAATGTAAGCAGGACTCATCAGCCCCAGCTTACCATTTATTGCATTGTATTATAATGTTATATTTATACATTATAGCGTACTGTAGATAATGCCATGTTAGTATTCTGGTTAGAATAAGCAGGTATCCTGAGCAGCGCTTTTAAGGTTAAACAACGCAAGAGATCCTGAGCTTGTTAATGGTAGAGCAGAGATTAGAAATGAGACCGCTTAACTTCTTTCTGTTTTTAAATGTTTATTTATTCATTTTGAGAGAGTACATGCATGCATATATAAATATATGTATGTAACACATAAAATATGATAAATGCAAAGTAATCTAAAATCATATAAGATAATGCCATGTTAAGGTGATATAAGCTATTAGTTAAAAGTTTGGGTTTTAGGGCACCTGGGTGGCTCACTCAGTTAAGCATCTGACTTCAGCTCAGGTCATGATCTCGCGGTTCGTGAGTTTGAGACCCACGTCAGGCTGTGTGCTGACAGCTCAGAGCCTGGAGCCTGCTTCATATTCTGTGTCTCCCTCTCTCTCTGCTCTTCCCCCGTTCATGCTCTTTCTCTCTCTATCTCTCTCAAATAAACAAACATTAAAAAAAATTAAAACAAAAATTTTAGGTTCTAGGACAAGAGCAATGTGACCTTAAATTTCAGCTTAACTACTCATAGGCTGTGTGGTTTTAGTAAATTACTTCGCCCCATATGCCTCAGTGTTCTTGTCTATTTAATGGGAGAAATGCTCGTACCTATCACAGAGGGCTGTTGCGAGGAAAAGCCTAGAAATCCCTAGTACCTGATTCATAGTAGGTCCTTACTAAGTCCTGACTTCATGCGTGAGGGAGTAATTAGCAGCATCGCTGGGTAGGAACTAAATGGTCCTGAGGACCTAGAGAAAGGAGAGATTAAGTCATTGTAAATCAGCCAAGGTAGCACAAGAAGACAAAGTGTTTGAAATGGCCCTTGCAGGCTGAGGAGGATCTTGCTAGGCACTTAGAGAGGAGAAGCTCACCCCGGGTCGGTGCAGTGGCAGGAGCAGTTCTGTTTGTGGTGGTGGTGCTTCTGTCAGATGACTATTGTGCTTTGAGCACATCTGCCTTCTTTCCCCTCAGACAGCTAGGACCTGCCACGCCTCTGCTTCTGCTGTTACTCCTGGAACGCCAGCTTCCTCGGGACCCACTGGGCCACTCAGGGTGACAGCCACATATTGCTAATCCTTCCTGAGGACTTTGTGAGTACTTCTATGAATAGCTTGCACTTTTTTGCCAACAGCCTTTGTTTACCGAAGCCCCAGAAACTGGCGAGGGAGACGTATTAATGATGAGGGCCTCGTTTCTATTGTATTTTACTGAAATTCCATTTCAGCTGCAGAAATGCCAGATGCCTTCCAGTGAAACATAATTTCTTGAAGTACACATATTAAAGGACATCATATTTCATCTTGCCATGCCTGTGGTTTATCCAAACAAAGGAAATGGGTTGTTACTAAGGAAAGCATAACTCAAAATTCCAATTATGACTGTTAAATCACATGTGAAATTACTTTTAATAATTAAAAATAGCTCTCCCCACTCTGCAGTCCTAGCCCGATATTACGTCTGGTGCCATTTTAAGAAAAGCTAATAATCCCTAGGAAATCCCAGTGACCTTAATTGTCTTCATATCCACCCTTCAGTGACCTTTATCGCTTAGATGGTGAAAATCTAAAATAAATGATACTAATATATCTGATGTGCAACTGCATCAAGTTCATTCGTTTTAGGCATTTGTTATGTTTCCATGACACTATTTCCTCTGAAGAGGTGAGCACGCTTTGTAGAGAGTATTTATTATATCTCTTTCTTAAATTCAAATTTGAAAGCAGCGAGAGGAAAATGTCAACGAGGAGATCGTCATTTGGGGAAGAAGTGAAAACCACACAAGGAAAAGAAACTGAAAAGAAGTGGAGCTAAAGAAGAGAATCAGTCATTATAAACTCCACTGGCCAAAGGCCAGTGTTGCATAAAAACGGGTAAGAGAGCAGCCAAACCTATTTCCAGAAGCAACAAATTAAACATTTGTGGAATAATTCCTTTGACAAAAGATCCTAAGGTTCTAAGAGAGCCCGTAGGTGGCACCAAGGCCGGACTACCTCCTGGCTGTTTATCATAGGAGCCGGTTTTTATGTCTATATCTCCTATCCAGGAATATTCTTAGAGTCAACCCCATAACTGGTTCTCTAGGGACTGCACATGAAGTGTACGCATGCCAAATTTCTTCTTTCTCATGCTTCAAATAAGTGGTGTCACTTTCATACCATTACAGGCTACATTTCCGTCATTTTTCCTCAACAACACTGCAAGAGCTGCTCTTCTGTCTATTCATGTAATTAGTCATTCGCTTATTCATTCAACAAACACTTCCTGGGTGTATATTATGTTCTTGGACTGTATTTGTTTGCTTGTTTTTTAAATGTCTGTTTTGGAGAGACAGAGTACAGGTTGGGTAGGGGCAGAGAGAGGGGAGGCGGGCAGAGGATCTGAAGCAGGCTCTGCGCTGACAGAACAGAGCCCGATCTGGAGCTCAAACGCATGAACTGTAAGATCATGACCTAGCCGAAGTCGGAGGCTCAACCGACTGGGCCACCCAGGAGCCCCTGTATTTGCTTTTTTGTTTTCAGCTGCTAAGTTTGAGAGTCACTTGGTATGCGGCGGCAGATAGCTAATAACACCCATGCTGTGCTAACTGCGAGGCCCTGTTCTTGAGAAAGAATCTCTCACGTAGTAGACAATCAACATTTGTTGGATATATTAACAGATGGAAAGGTGGTGGAGAAAAACTCCTTAATTTTATTTAAAGCCATTTACAACTAAGAGTAGCTATAGTTTCACTGCAAGATTAAAAATAGAACCAATTACTAAAAAAATTACTTTACAAACTATGGCTACCATGTGATCGATATCACATACATGAATACTTAATTCAGCCTGCGCCTTCTTTCCTATTTAAGTCCCAAGTTTCTTTGGCTTAGCAAAGGCAATGAGCAGGAGGGAATTTGTCTAATTCTCTCTTAAAGATCTTTAACTTCTATTTGCAGGTGTTTTTGCCTTCTAATCTTTGTCTCTGTTGTTTCCCCAGCCTTTATCACGATAACAGATGTACTTTTTGTATTCTTTCAAACCCAGCCATTTTGGTTAAGAAGGAAAAAGATTTAAATCAAATTGTGGTTCATTTGTGGTACTCTCCACAGACATTTATAACTGACAACTGAATGCATCAGTTGCTTTAAATAGCCTGACTCTATAGTCATTCATAACAAAAACAAAGGGGCTGACTGATGAACAGTTCTCTGGAGTTGGAGGAAGGTTGGAATACTTTAGATTTCCAATTTAAAGTTTCACAGAAATCTCTGAAACGTGTTTGTATTATAGACCCTGGTTCAAATTTTATAGCTGAGGGCAACTTTTGACCCAACTGGTTGACTCTGATTTTTTTCAATATGTTTTTCCTCTGTGAACATCTTTGATGACTTTTCAGACATTTGCTTCTGTCTACCAAAGGCTCATTTTTATTAACAGTGATAAGTAGCCTCCATTTTATCTGCATGAATTTTATGATAGGCAAAGACACAATAAACCTTGTTTGAAATGTGTTTCATGTAGGAAGAATATACTTACTCTGTAACCATGTGGGCCTTTAGCTGCCAGTTTGCAATGGGGAGACACTTTGAAACATGTACGTTATTTTGTTTTAATGATATTTTATGCTCATGATTCTCATTTTTGTGTAGATAAAACAGGGCATCATTAAGAGCAGCACCATTGTGATATCTTGCAGTGTTGAATTCTCTGAGCAGGATATGTTTAAGCCTCAGTAGTTTTTGACCATGAATTCACATTTAAAAGAAAATACATTCAGGGTTAGGAAAACAGCAGGTGCAAAGGGAGTTGTAACTATCTCTTTTTACTAGGAAGGAAAAATAAAATTGGCAGGAATAGACTTGTTCATCTTCTGCACTTCTATTCTTAATGATAATTATATGACCAAGCAATACACATTAGCTATGGCAGTTGGGGGTCTCAAATTATATAGCATTATTGGCACCATCCCACAAACAGAAAGCAGAACTGGAAAAAAATAGAGGCATTAGATTTATTTATCATTGATGAGATGTAGCAATGTGAGATTAGCATTCTGCAGTGCACAGTGGCATTAAATTCTATGTAGCACAGGGTTTCCTAATGGCAGC
The DNA here is from genome assembly GCF_022837055.1 of Prionailurus viverrinus. NCBI lineage: Eukaryota > Metazoa > Chordata > Mammalia > Carnivora > Felidae > Prionailurus > Prionailurus viverrinus. Next base: position 41,778,648 of record NC_062562.1, read on the forward strand.
ACTATTGACATTTTGGGCTGGATGATTCTTTGTTCTGGGGACGTGTCGTGTGCAGTGTAGGATATATGTGCAGCAGTATCCCTGGCCTATACCCACTAGACGCCAGTGGCATCACCCCAGCCCTGACAATCAAAACTGTGTCTAATCCTTACCAAGTGTCCTCTGATGGGCAAATGAGCCCTTGCTCCCTGCCCTGAAAACCAATACTTCAGAGAGGTACTTCAGAGTAAAAATGCAAGATACAGACAAGCTTAAGACCTACACTATGTCTGTCAGAAATATCCCCCTGAAAGGGCACCCAGTAGCTTGACCAGGCGGAAGAAGAGACTCACACAGCTGGAAGAGGCCGTGGGAGATAGGTAAGCCATCTTTATTTATTGAATCGGACCCTGAGAACCTGGAAGGGTGTAGATTGGGTCAACGCCACACAGCTGGTTTGGGACAGGCCTGAAACTTGATGTTTTCCTACTTGTACACTGTCTTCTTCCTATCTGAACCTAACTCAGCCTCGATAAAGCTTGGATTCAAATATTAATTTTGGGCTTGCCTCTTAATGAACTGGGTTTACTTTGTCTTAATCCACGGGAATGACCAGTGGTGCTGTAAAGAAAAAATGTTACCCTTACCTAGGAAAATTGTCTACCCCTTCACTGGAGTGAATAATGAAGGATCTTGAGGTTTAATTTTGCGTTTTCTCTGTTAAATCATTCCTATAACTATGGTAATGATATAAGTTTAAAGACTAAAACTTTGAAGTGCAGCCTATTCAATATGAGTATACAGAATACAGCCTTATTGCCTGGGTTCAATCACTCACTCTCTATGTGCCCATGGACCCATTATATAACTTCTCTAAGTCTGAGTTTTTGTATTTGGGCAGGGGATGGCCAGAAGGGATAATTGAACATAACTCATAAGGTTGACATGGAGACAAAAAGCAATGACAGGCGTAAAGAAGTTGAGCATAGGGGCGCCTGGGTGGCGCAGTCGGTTAAGCATCTGACTTCAGCCAGGTCACGATCTCGCGGTCCGTGAGTTCGAGCCCCGAGTCAGGCTCTGGGCTGATGGCTCAGAGCCTGGAGCCTGTTTCCGATTCTGTGTCTCCCTCTCTCTCTGCCCCTCCCCCGTTCATGCTCTGTCTCTCTCTGTCCCAAAAATAAATAAACGTTGAAAAAAAATAAAAAAAAAAAAAGAAGTTGAGCATATCTTCTAGTGTACAGAAAGTGTTGCCTAAATACAAGTGCTGTTATTGTTGGTATTGTTGTTATTAGTAGCACTAGTGTTGAATCAAATGATTTCCGGAGCGCCCAGGTGGCTCAGTCAGTTAAGCGTCTGACTTCATCTCGGGTCATGATCTCCCGGTTCATGAGCTCAAGCCCCGTGTCAGGCTCTGTGCTGAGAGCTCAGAGCCTGGAGCCTGCTTCGAGTTCTCTCTCTCTCTCTCTCTCTCTCTCTCTTTCTCTGTCCTTCCCCTGCTCACGCTCTGTCTCTCTCTCTGTCTCAAAAATAAATAAACATTATGGGGCGCCTGGGTGGCGCAGTCAGTTAAGCGTCCGACTTCAGCCAGGTCACGATCTCGCGGTCCGTGAGTTCGAGCCCCGAGTCAGGCTCTGGGCTGATGGCTCGGAGCCTGGAGCCTGTTTCCGATTCTGTGTCTCCCTCTCTCTCTGCCCCTCCCCCATTCATGCTCTGTCTCTCTGTCCCAAAAATAAATAAAAACGTTGAAAAAATAAATAAATAAATAAACATTAAAAAATAAAATAAATCAAATATTTCCAAATAAGCTAACTGTGCATGGAGAGATGTGAGTACTATTCTTTGTAAAGCACACATCAGAAAGACTAACTGGGAAATTAAGGTGTGTGAGTGAGTAGGGAGAGTGCTCAGTCCTGGCAGGACTGAGAAAAGCTGTGTGGAAATGTCCAAGAAATCCTATTCTGAGAAAAGGGTTTTAAGATAACAAGAAATCTTCAGAATTATCACAGTTTAAAATAGAATTTTCGAAGTTAGCTTTATTTTGATGCTGAAATAAGACAAGTTAACATAAGTCTGTATGTTTGAATGTGATTTGTTTTTGGTTTTTTTTTTTTTTTAATTTTATCTACTGAGTGACTCCTATATGCCAGGCATTTTCGTCTCCACGGCTCACAGTCTTCACCAAGTGAAGTTAGTAACAAGACTCAAACACAATGCAAACCGCCTATTATCTTTCCCCTCATCATTTCAATAACCAAGAGACTCTGGGCTGTTAATGAAATATAATAAAGGATTCCAACATGAATTGTGGTTGGAAAAGAGATGGGAAAATGTCATGTCTTCTCTGTGAATACTTTGAAATGAAAAAGTAAATCGTATACACTTTGGAATAATTTCAGAAGTTTCTTGTTACCTCAGACTATTTCTGGTCATTAAAAAAGACAATATTGTTGGCTCCAGTTAGTCTGTTGGCACTGTGTTTGTGGGGATATCTAGGCATGTAATTTGGTTGTGTTACTTATTAGGCTTTATCGGTATCCATTTGAGTTTTCTTGGCTTTTTTGGGAAAGTTTTGTTTTTGTGTGTAAAATATACACCCAATGTTTTTATTTTGGTGCCTCAGCAGGTCTTAAGGATGCCTTGACACTGTATTGTAAGAACCTAAAATGCTTCGCTGCTCTTATATATACAACGGTGAGGAATACATTATTTAATATTATTTTTAATCAAAAAAAAATTTTTTTTTAAATTTTTTTTTTCAACGTTTATTTATTTTTGGGACAGAGAGAGACAGAGCATGAACGGGGGAGGGGCAGAGAGAGAGGGAGACACAGAATCGGAAACAGGCTCCAGGCTCCGAGCCATCAGCCCAGAGCCTGACTCGGGGCTCGAACTCACGGACCGCGAGATCGTGACCTGGCTGAAGTCGGACGCTTAACTGACTGCGCCACCCAGGCGCCCCAATCAAAAAATTTTTGATGTTTATTTTTGAGAGACAGACACATAGATTGTGAGCAGGGGAGGGGCAGGGAGAGAGGGAGACACAGAATCTGAAGCAGGCTCTAGGCTCTGAGCTGTTAGCTCAGAGCCCGACGTGGGGCTCAAACTCACAACCGTGAGATCATGGCCTGAGCCGAAGTTGGACGCTTGACAGACTGAGCCACCCAGTGGCTCACCCACATGTAAAGCCACCTACTTTACATGTATGCCCCTATTTTTAATTTGAAAAAAGGAAAAAATGGAATATTCACTATGGTATTGAAATGAGCAACAAGTGAAATCCTGCTGTTCACTAAGCAAAATGTCCTACTTCTCTGCATAATAAATAGCAAATCCTCATTGTTTGTCCTCTGGTTGCTCATTGTCCTGATAAATTCTCATGTGGAAATAAATTAATTCATGCCCCCCTTTAAAGGAGACAGGAGAAGGGAATAAAAAGAACGCTGGATTGAAGTTAAAGGAGCCTGATCTAACATATTTACTGGCTGTGTGAACTTGGATAAGACAGGGTTTGAGTCTGTAAAATGGAATTAAAACTATCTATCCTGCCTCCTTCTGAGAGTCACATTGACAATCAGATGAGATAACATATGGGGACTATGTTGTAAAATGAGCAGCATGATGGGAGGGTGAAGCATTACCAGGAGGAACGAGGGACATCGACACTGCGCCTATCACCAGGGTTCAGGCATGTCTGAGCATGACTGCTGAATGGTGGAGCCGTTCTCCCTGGAGTCTGTTTGCCTAAGAGACCTGGTGCCTGCTTCAATAGAAGTCATAATAAGAGAAGCCTGTGGCAGCCATGACATTCTGGAGCCAGTTTCAAAACAAAACAAAACAAAACAAAACAAAACAAAACAAAACAAAACAAAACAAAAACATCAACCAAAAAACAGTTTTGCTCTCTTGAGAAAGCATATGAGTGTGAAACCAGTACAGGAGCTGTGCTTAGATTTCTCTTCTGGCTCTTCCTCTTTGACCTCTTGTGTAAGTCACATGGAAGGAGGGTCAGAGGAGCTCTAAGGAAAAATGAACAGATCCTACAGGATATTTGGAGAAGCAGCAGGTCTTGGAGACAGTTTATATGGAGTGAAACTCTTCAAGTAGGAAGAGGCATTCTCCCCATGTGCTGTGAACAGAACATCATTCACCTTTGACAACTCAGATGATGTGACAATTCATCATTGGCATGGCAAATACCTGGCATTGCAGACATTCCAAGGTCATTACTAAAAAGTGGCGAGCATCTGTGCCCGGCTCTGGCAGCCACCAAACCTATTTCAGGTGGTACAGCTCCCAATTGCCAGGGGCTGCCGATCTCCCAGCAACTACCCTTTGTGTAGCCCTGGTACCCATGTCTGGGCTCTCGGTGGCTATCTCTCTCCTATGTGAGCCTCTTCCTTCTTCTTGTAGTCTGTTTTCTAGGTTTGATAACTGATTCAGGCAGACACTAAAATTTGCCTTACTCTAAAATTAAATTTAATCTAATTTAAAATATTGAATGGGGGGGGTGCCTGGGTGGCTCAGTAGGGTAAGCCTCTGACTCTTCATTGTGGCTCAGTCATGATCTCACAGTTCTTGAGTTCAAGCCCTGCTTCAGGCTGTGCACTGACAGCACAGAGCCTGCTTCGGATTCTCTCTCTCTCTCTCTCTCTCTCTCTCTCTCCCTCCCTCCCCTACTCGTGAGCACGCGTGCTCTCTCTCTCTCTCTCAAAATAAATCAATAAGCTTAAAAAAAAACCCATAAAATATTGAATGAAGAGACAGATTGAAAGTCACCAAATACTCCTCACCTAATTATCCCAGTTCTAGAGACAGTCCAGAGAATTGGCCCTGAAATTGTCTGGTTGTGCTTCAGTTCTTGCTCTTACTGAAGATGCTTTGCCTGGTGATTCTTTTGATTCCCAATACAATGTTAGTATTCTCTTAATACTTTCTGCTGAAAAGAACAAATTTCTTTTTTTTTATGTTTATTTATTTTGAAGAGAGACAGAGACACAGTGACAGAGCATGAGTGGGAGAGGGGGAGAGAGTGAGGGAGACACAGATCTGAAGCAGGCTCCAGGCTCCAAGCTGTCAGCACAGAGCCCAACGTAGGGCTCGCACTCACGGACCAAAAGATCATGACCTGAGCTGAAGTTGGACACTTAACTGGCTGAGGCGCCCAGAGAAGGACTAATTTTTGTTGTTTCAAACCAAATGAAGTTTAACAAGTAATTGGATAAAGAGGTGATAGGGCTTAGACTTTAGCAAGTGAGAGGAAAAGCTAGTATAATATAAGTTATTTGGTCAAACATTATTCTGGATGCTTCCGTGAAGGTACTTTTTGGATGAGATTGACATTTAAAATGGTGATCTTTGAGTAAAGCAGATGACCCTCCCTAATGTGAGTGGGCCTTGTCTATTCAGGTGAAGGCCCAAGAGAACAAACAATGACCTCCGCGAGCAAAACGGAATTCTGCTAGCAGAACACTTTTGGGCTCGGACTGCAAGTCTTCCCCAGATCTCCAGTTGCCCACCTACTCTTCACACTTTGTACTTGGAACCCCACAATTGCATAAGCCAATTCCTTAAAATAAAACTGTCTTTGTACACATCTTGTTGGTTCTGTTTCTTTGGAGAACGCTGACTAATACATGCACTGTTACCTCACTTTGTGGCATAGATATCAAGCCCCTCTGAATTAACAGTTCTCACTCTTACTGCTGTAAGGTAGGTAAGAATCAGCTGATGCCAAAGAGTAAGAATATTAAAAAATAAATTGGAGATTTTTAAAAAATCCTCAGCCTCCCTTATCTCTACAGCAGACTGGGATGTGAATTGTTTATTAATGTCTATATTAGTTTCCTATTTTTGCTGTAGCAAATTACCATAAATGTATTGGTTGAAAACAACACAAATGTATTATCACTGCTCTAGAGAGCAAAAGTCTAAAATGAGTTGGCAGAGCTGTGTTTCTTCTGGAAGTTCTAGGGGAGAATCTGTTGCCTTGTCTTTCTGCTTCTAAAGGCTCCCTGCATCCCTTGGTTCATGGCTTCTTTCCACAATGACTCCAACCTCACCTGTGTCATCACATCTCCTTTTGATTCTGACAGCTGCCTCTTATGAGGACCCTGTGATTACGTTGGATTCACGTGGATAATCCAGGAGAATCTCCTCAGCTCAGGATCTTTAATTTCAACTTATTTGCTAAGTTCCATGTGCCATATATGGTAACTTATTCACAGGTACTGGGGATTGGGACATGGTCATTTTGGGCAGGGATATTACTTTCCTTTTCATAGAGCCACACATGGGAATGTGGTCCTAATGGGTGTTATGGCGCAGATAAACCTTGAGAACGATTTTTCTGGAAGCCAAAAGAGAGACAATTCACTGATTTCTTTGTCAATATTGTCTTCAAAAGTTGGATTCAAGAGCTTCTTCTCTCCAGACTTGGGGTAGAAGTAGAAAAACCAATCCAAGGACAGAAGATATGTCACCAAGAGCGTAAGAATGCTTACTGATTCCTGGGAATAAGTGCACAAGCATAAGTGATGGAATCCTTATTCATGTGGAAATTAAATTCTTTGGGAAGGAGAGAAATAGTAAGCATACAATAAATTGGGATACATTTTGACAGTGGAACTGAGTGAATTTGCTGGGAAATTAGACATGGGGAGTGAGAAGAAGGGAGAAATCAGGACTCGAGCCCCCTGCTGAGTCGGGGAGCACCTGCTGAATGGATGATGCAGCATTAGGCCCTGCAGAGACTATGATGGCAAGGTAGAGACCAGATCCTCCCTCAGTGATCAAAGTTCAGTAAAAGGATAAACTCACACAAGGAAGAACCAACCAGGGGGCAGTACACATTTGTAAAGATGCTTAATCAGTGCTCACCAGAGAAATGTAAATTAGCTTTATGACTTTCTTCACAAAACTGGAAAAATTAGAAGACTGGTAATAAAAATTAACAATGTGGTGAGGCTGCCTGAAAGACTCTCTCAGTCATTAACTGCATGAAAAAGAGACATCAGACCTTAAATTGGCAGAGCTGTAGGGAAAACACGTACTTTCCATTTTTGTTGGGAGTGTGGGGTTGGAAAAAAAAAATGTTTCTCTTCAGAAAAAAAAAATGTTTTGGGTCACCTGGGTGACTCAGTTGGTTAAGCGTCTGACTTTTTCTCAGATTATGATCTCATGATGTGATCTCATGACTGGGAGTTCGAGCCCCACATCGGGCTCTGCGCTGACAGCATAGAACCTGGAGCCTGCTTCGAATTCTTTGTCTCTGCTCTCTGCCCCTCCCCCACTTGAGCTCTGTCTCTCTGTCTCTCTCAAAAATAAATAAACATTAAAAAATTTTTTTAGGGGCGCCTGGGTGGCGCAGTCGGTTAAGCGTCCGACTTCAGCCAGGTCACGATCTCGCGGTCCGGGAGTTCGAGCCCCGCGTCGGGCTCTGGGCTGATGATGGCTCAGAGCCTGGAGCCTGTTTCCGATTCTGTGTCTCCCTCTCTCTCTGCCCCTCCCCCGTTCATGCTCTGTCTCTCTCTGTCCCAAAAATAAATAAATGTCAAAAAAAAAATTAAAAAAAAAAATTTTTTTTTTAATATTTCTGCATCTCTTAAAATTAAAAATGTGCCACTAGCATGGTCCAGCAATGGACACTTTTAAATGTAAAGGGAAATTACGGAGGTGTACAAAGAGGTAAGTTCAAAAGTTTTACTGCAGTATCATTTATAATAATGGAAAAAAATCAGAGGAAATTTAAATACCTCTTAACAAACTACTTGTTAAATTGACTATCCATATCCAAATAACAACTATTCATAAAGAAAGCAGTAGGTAGATTTTTATGCACTGGCATGCACAAACATTAAAAACACATTGACAAGTGAAAATGTGTTCCAAATATTTATGCACAGTATAATATAATTTATGTCTGAAATCTTTATAGACAAAACTAAATAATCCTTATGTATGTATGTAAGTTGGAGCATAATTCTATTGGTGAGGGAGTCAGAGGGCATTCACTTTACCTATATTGTTTGATTATTGTAAAATGATATTGTATTAAGGTAACATCTAATTAAACAATTAAAACAATGACAAAAATAAGAAGTCAGCTCAATAAAAACAAGGACTTATTGTGATGTATGGCTGTACATTTTCATCAAAGCTTTTTCCATTGGATAAGCCCCAAATTCTCTTGATCATTTAGTGCTTTTCATATTGACGTGAAAATCAGATATTTTTTTCAGACAAAAGGAAGTAAAACATCTTTGAAATGCAAAGCAACATAGTGCAATACTTAAGGGTTTTATTCAACTGCAAGGTCAATATAAATCAACACTATGATAAGGCTTCCTGCAAAGCTCTCTCTATCATTAATGGCATTAAAAGAGACATAGAATCTTGAACAAGGGAAAAAACCAGCTTGTCTCTTCTCTATGCTGCTCACACTCTACCTGGAGTATTACATCCAGGTGCGAATGCCACATTTGAATCATGTGCAAAGAAAGAAAGCATAGATGTTAAAGGGTTTGAAAAGATGACCTGTGGGGAATAGTAAAATGAATGGGGAATTATTTAACAAGGAGAAAAGGATACTCAAATGACATACGACGGTTGACTTTAAGCATTGTGATACTGCTACACAGAGGACAAAAGGAGTGCATCTGTTTTTATGCAGTGTACACAAAATAATAAGTGCCATTTTACAAAACACCAACATGTGTGTGTTCTCAACCCTGTGAGTTATGACCGTCCTATTTGACAGTGGTGGCAGAGAACAATAAAGTTCATGTTTCCCTTTTCTGTAGTGTTACCACTAAGAAGTGACTGCCAGCCAGGGACTACATTTCCTAGCCCTAGCTGAAGTTAGACATGGCCCTCTGACTGGGCTTTCCGGTCAATGGAATATTAGTGGAAGAATTGGAAGGTGCTTCTGTACTTACACACACACACACACACACACACACACACACACATGCACATTCATGCACAATGCCCTGTGTGAATTCTTCTGTGTGCTTTTCCCCTTCTGGTTAGCTGTAATAGAGTTACAAAAACTTGGGGCGCGTGAGTGGCTCAGTCAATTACGTGTCTGACTTTGGCTCAGGTCATGATCTCACGGTTTGTAGGTTCGAGCCCCGCATCGGGCTCTGTGCTGACAGCTCAGAGGTTGGAGCCTGCTTCAGATTCTGTGTCTCTGTCTCTCTCTACCCCTCCTCTGCTCACTCTGTGTCTCTCTCTGTCTCTCGAAAATGAGTAAACGTTAAATAAAAGAGAGATACAAGACAACCTAATCATAATTATGACGGAGCCTCCATCCACCTGGGTCCCTAACTGACCATGTGTAGAAGGGCTGCTCCACCAATTTGTTAATTCACTCGGTACAGTTATGTAGTAAAAATTCAGTTTCTAATGAGTTTGAGCCATTAGACACATTGAAGTCTATTGTTGAAGCAGTTAGTCCACTTCAGTTCATTGAATAGACTCAGAAAGTGAAACTCAATAGGTAAGTGTAGAGTCCAAAACAAACTTTCAAATCATTCAGTTAGACTCCAGGCCACCTCGTTCTGAAGCCAAGTCTTTTTCTCTTGTGCTATACTGCCAGGCAGCTAAACCAAGACGAATGTTATAAACGAAAGGAACAGAGGTCACCGCTGAAGATAGAAGACTTCTGTAACAGGCCTATCTTTGCATTTCTTCAAGAGGCAGTATGCACTCCATCACAGGAGGTGTTCAGAAGGGAACATTAGAGAAAAAAATTAAACCATGGTTGAGTGTCAGAGTTAGATGATTTGATGTTTTTTACAACCTGAGATCCCATGATTCAGTGCACACTTCAAGCCCTCAAATGATATTTATTAGACAAACACTATGCACTCAGCAGCAATTTGGGAACCCTGTGGTCTCCTTAGCAAGGTATAATGGGAATGCTAGGAAGTGAGCCAGAAAGAAAAAGTGAATGAGAACTATAACTGGAGCAAGTTCCAACAAATTTATCATTTGGAAAGGTTTGTAAGATTGAGAGTGATAAAGAAGCTCATTAGGACATGTGAATAATTCTCTCAGCAAATAAAGTTTTTTGTGTAAAATGTTGACAATAGAAGAGTTTACACAAATGTAAAAACCCATGCTTCTGACATTTGTTCTTCCTACTGGAATGAGGGTCATAGCCAGAGAACCTTGAGTAAGAGGTAAAATATTAGAGCAGATGTCTCTGATTGATACTGGTGAGGTTGATACAGGCATGAGGGCTGCAGGAAGGAGAGGATGATTTCAAGTTTTTGTAGCTTTACTGTAATAATGTCAACAGGTTCTTGTAACACCTAGAGACTTGGGTTTGAAGCAAATTCATTTCTGTGTACAATTTTCCCATCCTCAGCAAAGCTGAACATGGCTGCTACTCCTTGTCCACCATTTTGTTTTCTAGGGGGAAAAAAACAAAAAGGAATAGAAGAGAAAGCAAGGAGGGTATTCAAGTTAGCATGAGATAAACAGCTGAAGTATAAGTGACAACCCTATCTTTTTCTCCTTAACACCTTATTGGCATTTGTCTAGAGTGCCCCCCAAAACAAGATAGATGCAAAAAATAAGTTATTTATCTTAGTTCTTTTTACATAAGTTTCAAGGTGATTTGTTCATTCATCAAATACTTTTTAGTTCTCTACACTATGTCAGAGTGTGATCTAAGTACTAGGGTAGCAATAATACACAGAAAACAACAGCAATCACTACCGTCACTGAGCTTCCATTCCAGTAGAGGAGACAATATACAAATAAAAGATGTGTGATAGTGATAAGTTCAGATAAAGAGCTTAAATCAGGGCATGTTGGAGGAAATTTTAGTAAAGGTAGTCCTGAAATGCCTTAATGAGACTAGGAATTGTGAGCAAGTTGAGAAGGAAGTGAGAAAGTGAGCCAGACAGATGGTTCAAGAAACTCATTCCACATTGGAGGAGACAGGTGTCTAGGTCCTAAGCTGCCCTTGACATCAAAGAGCTGACATGGTTGGAATAGAAGGCAAGACAGAAAGAATGCAAGACAATGATATTAGCAATATAACAAGGGTGAGGACAAGTAGAACCTTGAGATTATACAACCCTCAGTCTGGTTGCAGTGAGAACTCTGGAAGAGCTTAAGCAAAGAGTTGACAAAATCTGACTTACTTTAAAACAATGTTTTGTGTTTTTTTATTTTTTTAGGGGAGAGAGAGAGAGAGAGAGAGAGAGAGAACGTACATGGGGCAGGGGGAGACAGAATCTGAAGCAGGCTCCAGGCTCTGAGCTGTCAGTACCGAGCCTCATGCGGGTCTCAAACCCACAAGCAACTGGCGCCCCCTGAATCTGACTTAACTTTAAAAAAAAATTTTAATGTTTATTTATTTTTGAGACAGAGAAAGACAGAGTGCAAGCAGAAGAGGGGCAGAGAGAGAGGGAGACACAGAATCTGTAAGCAGGCTCCAGGCTCTGAGCTGTCAGCACAGAGCCCAATGTGGGGCTCAAACCCATGAACAGTGAGATCATGTCCTGAGCCAAAGTTGGATGCTTAACAGACTGAGCCACTGAGGCACCTGAATCTGACTTAACTTTTTAAGGAGATCACTCTGGCTACTATGTCAAACACATTTGGCCAAGGTGGAGGCAAGGAGATTAACTAGATCATTGTAAGAATCTTGGCATAGTGGTTTGGTTCAGGATGATGGTTGTAGGAACAGTGAGAATGGGATGAATTCTGAATTATGTTCTAAAATTAGAATTGAGAGCATTTGCTGATAGGCTGAATATGGAGTGTAAAACTAAGAGGAGAGTTCAGGAAGGTATCCAAGTTTGGGGCCTGAACTAAAAGAATAGATATGGGGTGGGGGCGCCTGGGGGGCCTCAGGTGGTTAAGCGTCTGACTTCGGCTCAGGTCATGATTTCATGTTTACTGTGTTCGAGCTCCTGTCAGGCTCTGTGCTGCCAGCTCAGAGCCTAGAGCCAGCTTCAGATTCTGTGTCTGTCTCTCTCTCTCTGCCCCTCCCCTGCTCACACTCTGTCCCTCTCTCTCTCTCAAAAATAAATAAACATCAAAAAAAATTTTTTAAAGAATAGATATTGGGGCACCTGGCTGGATTATTTCGTTAAGCATCTGACTCTTGATTTCAGCTCCCATCATGATTTCATGGTTATGAGATTAAGGCCCATGTCAGGCTCCTTGCTCGGTGTGGAGCCTGCTTGAGATGCTCTCATTCCCTCTCTCTCTTTCTTTCTCTCTGTCTCTCTTTCTTCCCCCCTCAAAAAAAAAAAGAATACATATTAAATGTCAGGAAAATCTCTGTAGGTAAAGAAGTTTTGATAGGGGGAAAGGTAGTTTGAGAAGAAGAAATAATGAACTCAGTTTTAGTTACACTAATATTCAGGTCACCTTTTAGGTATTCAAGTGGGGGTGACAAATAGTGGGACATACAAATGCAGATTTCTGGTGAGAGGTTGTGAAGAAGGTAGAAATTGAGGAGACATCAGGACAGAGATAAGTATTCAAAAGGATGTTACTCGGTGAGAGCACCTAGGAGTGACTGGAGATTGCACAGAAAGGTCCTAGGATTGTGCACTGGATTCTTACTACATGCAAGAGTTGGAAATGAAGGAGAGCCAGTCTAAGAGACTGAAAATAAGTGATTAGAAAGGTAGGAGGCAAGTTATAAAAGTGAGCTGTCTTGGAAGCAAAATAAATAAACTTTTCAAGGAGAGAGATCAATTGTGGCGAATAATAGGTAGACTGAGAGATGACCTTGGATTTAGTAACTGTGGGGTCATTGTTAGCATTCAGAGGCCAGTTATGGTGGAGTGATGGAGTGAAAACCTGACTGTAGTAGTGGAAAGAGAGATGGATGTAGAATAATTGGTCACAAGGCATATAGTTATCTTTTCAAGGAAAAAAAACATTAGGTGATAGTTTCAGGGGGAAGTGAGGTCCAGAGAGAGAATTTCCTTTAATAAAGGATAAATGGCAGTGTATCTATATGATTGTGGGAATGGTCCAATAGATATTTTAAAAATAATTTTAAAACTGAGAGGGGAGAATTTCCAGGGCAACCTGAGAGAGCAGAATAGAAAGAATGGGATCTAGATTTAGTGTATAAAGTGGAGGGTTTGACATTGGTGAGGACCCTGAATAGTCCCTCCTTACTAATGGGAGATAAGGTAAGTGCATGACCCCAATTGCAGGACTGTAGGAAGGTATGATGAGCAATGCTTACAGGATTTCTACTGTGATTTCTTCAATTTTCTAGTAAAGTAGGAGGCAAGGTCAGTCAAAGGTTGAGAGTGATCATGGGGAAAACATAATGGAATTTTGAGAAAGGAAAGAAGGATCTATAATCATTATTGGGCCATTCCTTCTTTTAAAAAATTTTTTAACATATATATTTTTGAGAGAGAGAAAGACAGAATGTGAGCAGGGGAGGGGCAGGAAGGGAGGGAGACAGAGAATCTAAAGCAGGCTCCAGGCTCTGAGCTATCAGCAGAGAGCCCTACCGGGGGCTTGAACTCACGAACTGTGAGATCATGACTTAAGCCGAACTTGGACGCTGAACTCACTGAGCCACCCAGGCGTTCCACAGAAGTTCCATATCAATTTCTTGATATACCAGCAGCGTTATTATCTAGGAGGCTACTAGAAATTCAGATTCTCAGGTTCCATACACACCTACAAAATTAGAATGGGTATCTCAATAAGGTCTTCAGTTGATTTTATTTTTGCCTATTAAAGTTTGAGAGGCACTGACTAGAGACTAAGAAAGAAGGGGTTAAGGGTATATACTATGTTTGGCCAGCAGCAACAAGGGCCAACTTGAGGTAATTGATGAATTTAAAATGAGATCAGTCAGGGTATTTTGTGTCTTCTCCAGCCAAGTTCAGCAGTACTGGTGGAGGCATCAAGTACTTAAAGAGGTAGACTTAACCAGGGATGTGGTTTTGCAAAGAAAGTAGAGAGGGGTGATATATTTGAAGAGAATGACTATAATAATAGACTAATTATAAAAGGTAATAGTAACTGACCATGAAATGTGAGTGGAATGTAGCAGGAGGAGAGGGCTTGGGAAGGCAGGGAAGAACAATGCCAAATTGATGGATCGAGGCATTAGATATTCTGGAGGGGCTGAAGTGTTGTTGGAGCTTAAGTACTACAAGAAGGGAATTGAAAAATAGAATGGAGTTTGATGCCATTATTGGTAAGTGTCCTGGTCAAGCATATGGCAGTGATAATAGAGTGCCTGAGATAGAGTGTTGGACAAAATCACTGGAGCAGAGAAGATCAAGAAGTTAAGATGAGGACATTGGAAAGATCTTATGTGTGGCTACAGAAATTATCTAGAATCATCTGGGATACCTGGGTGGCTCCATCAGTTAAGCATCCAACTCTTGATTTTGGTTCAGGTCATGATCTCAAGATTCGTGAGTGGAGCCCCACATCAGTCTCTGCACTGACAGCGTGGAGCCTGCTTGGGATTCTCTCTGTGCCTCTCTCCTGTTTGTGTGCACATGTGTGTGCACTCTCTCTCTCTCTCTCTGTCTCTCTCAAAAATAAATAAATAAACCTATAAAAAAAAAGAATTACCTTATCAATAGTGTCAAAGGAAGTGAAATATACCAGGAGAAAAATTTTCCAAAGAAAGAGGGAGGGTAATCTGACAGTGGATGTAAAATAAGGAGGAATGTTCAGGGAAGAATGGTCTGAAAGTGGCATTGCAGAGCAGTAAGACAACTATTATGCCTCCAGATGCCTTGACAGGAAAATTGTAGGAGAAAAATAAACCACTCCCTTGAAATTGCTTCAGGAAAAGTAGTGCCATCAGCAGAGAGTAGATTTTTGAGCAAAAAAGGAGCAATCATTTGCTGATGAGCCTGAGAATATGTGCTTGCTGATGATTGACCTAGAGCTCCATGAAAGGGTTTTAGGAGATGGGGCAGGAAAGGTTAGAGTCACAACAGGCAATGGGGATAGAATCTGATGATGAGCAACAATGTGAAAATCCTAAACATCCCAGGATGGTCAACCTGAATCCAGCAAGAGTCATACTCATTAGCCCTAGTGGTCCCAAGGCAGAAGGATGAAGAGATTGCTAGCATTGAAGAGAAAGAGTGATAAAGGGGGCCTTGCTAGAAGGAAGAATTATTGAGTTCCCCCTTGACTCATGCCATTGGAGACAAGATGTCCTGCTGAAGGATGGTCTTCCTCTGAGGCTGTGGGCACTGCTTGGCCCCTACTGAATGGAGCCCTGAATAGGATGGGCCCTCTTGGTAACTACACATACAGCAGCCTGCCAGAATTACGCTTATGACAGTAGTAGATTTGACTCAGCTAACAAACTGGTAGAACATCAAGGGAAAAAATGGAATATCAAGAAGGGATATACCCAAATAAACTCATTGCAATAAGAAAAAATTGCTATAGTTGGCAAGCATGTTGGTCGCTATGCTGAAATTAGAGTGGAACAATCCATTATGATAGTTTGTTATACCCTGTCGACTGCCTTGTAGCCATTTATTTAGACTTTGTTTTGACAACTGCCTTATTAATTAGCTGTTGTGATGCTATTGATTCTGATATTGAGATGGACCTAAACTTTATGACTAAAACTAAATCTCATGGGATTTCCTTTTTCTTTGCCTCTTAGTCAATCTCAGACAGAAGTCTCACTTTCCTGAACACTCTCAGGAAAGCTTTAGCATTCTTAGAACGCTATGGAGGAAAAACATGGTGAGTGCTACCCACTGATGGTGGAGAATGGAATGTGAAAATAGGATATGAGAGCCTTTCTCCTTTTTCTCTTTGTCTGAGACCTAAAACACTGTATTTATGGCCTTGAATATGATCCTGTAGGTCAAAAGCTTTCTAACTCCTGCAAATTATGCTTTTGTCAAACTGTCAGAACTTCTGTAGATACCTAGAATTTAAACCCAAAAACCTAGCAAATAGTTCCATCGTCTATGTTTAAATCTCAGTGGGGCTTTATAGTTCCTTCCTGGGGATCACAATTCATGTTTTTAAAGTCCAGCTTACCATTTCATGTTGAAAAATTGAAACAAACACGGTGCAGTTTTTTACGACCATATAAAATTGAAGGACCAAAGAGAACAGTGTGCATTTCAAAGTGTTTCATATAGTGTTTGAGCATAACCTGAGGGAATCAATGCACCTTTTAAAAGAAACTCTTGGGGCTCCTCATGCAGCAAATTCAATCATTTGGTAATCTACTCATCACGGTTCTATTGTACATTTACCATGTGCTGTACACATCTGAAGGAACCAAACCAGCTCTTGAAGAGTAGCCTGTAGGAGTAAAACCTATTGTGTGTTGAAAAGACAGTATAAAAAATAATATAGCTATGAGCTATGTATTTCCCGGATTTCTTTAAGGACATCATTATCAAGTTAAGCAGATACTGTGCATCAAATTGTGCATCAAAATAATAACGTCGTTCAATGAAATGAAGAGATTCACGTTTGTTCATGGAAAATGTAGCAGATTACAGTATTAAAATTATTACTTAGGTAGTATGAGAAACTCTACCCAAACTAGTTTAAGTAAAAATAATAATAATAAGAGGTAAAAGAATGTATCAGCTCATGGAAGGATGAAATCCAGGACTGTTACAGCTTTAGGCATAGCTCGATTCCAAAACTGAGGGCTCGTTTTCTCTTCTTTAACTTTTCAAACAATCTCCACTGTTGCATTATCGTCTTTCTCCCTAACCACAGGTGGGTTTCTCCCAAGAGATCTTACTTTATTATGATGAGCAACACGAAGGCAAAGGAACAGTTTCCCCTTCCTTCCAACTCATCCCTAATATCTACATACCATTCCCTGGATGGGCTCTATATCTGTGTAGGGTATGTTCTCAATATTAGGCAAATTGCTTCTCCCAGGAGATAAAATATTGGTTAAGCCAAGGTCACTGTAGCCAGGGATGGCCAATGGATGATTACTGACATGTCTCCAGAATTAAGGGAGTGGTAGCGTCCTCAAAGAAGTAATGCTGGGGAGGACATAAAACAACACATATCTGTTATAAGCAACATGGCAAGAAGGATTGAAGCAACATAGTTCTACAACATACAACTTAATTATGATACAGCTACACAACAAAACCTTATGCAGGTATTAGAATTATGTTGTCTAAGAATATGTCACATCCTGGAAAATATTCACGATGAATGGTTATATTTGAGAGGTAGTTTACTAAACAGGAAATATAACATGATCCTATTTGGATAACATTTTGGTCTTCTTTTCACATTGTCTTATTTATTTTGAGAGAGAGAGAGAGAGAGAGAGAGAGAGAGAGAGAGAAGGTGCTTGTGAATGGGGGAGGAGCAGAGAGAGAGGGAGAGAGAGAATCCCAAGCACCGACAGCATGGGGCTCTAACCCACAAACTGTGAGATCATGACCTGAAATCAAGAGTCGGATACTTAACCAACTGAGCCACGCAGGCACCCCACATTTTGGTCTTATATGATGAAAAAGGTGTATTTTATCTGTTCAGAGAAACAATACTGTAAGGAAATACACTAAAATGTTAACTGACCATCTTTGGGAGGCGATATTATAGAGATATTTTATTCTTATTTTCACAAAATTGTATTGGCTGCTTTTTCATAACAAAAGGTGTTACTAGTGAAGTCAAAGAAGAAAGAACTATCATGGTTAAAATGCAAATCTAGGGGTTTGGGTTTATTTCCAAAAGAAAATGTTGCTCTGATAGAACCCTTGCAACAATTTTTCACAGATGCACAAAATGAGTGCGTGTCAGGTCCTCCTGAGGCCGAATCACAATTCGTTCATGGACTCTCATCTGAGCCCTGAGAAATCTTATTTTCAGTTTGATTCCCCACATATTTCAGAAATGGCAGGATGAGATGAGAGAAGGATTAGAGGCATGTCTAAAAATTGGCTCTACTAGGGCAAGTTAGACCTTTTTACGTTGTAATTCTCATTTTGAACTGCAAGACATTTGGGGGAGAATTCCTTAAACATAAAAACAAAGACTTTTTATTGTCACAGTGTAGTCCCAATTTCAGCAAAATACAGTGCATACTATAAAAAATAGATGGAGGAAGACAGAACAAAAAATATTCAGAGTAGATCTAGTACTGATTAAAGCTTAATACTTTGTCTAAGGGTCTAAAATAATCTTTTCAGAGAAAATAGTTGTCAGGTGGTGTAAAATTGTGTGTTCTTTTTTTTTATCATGTTGTATAAATCTTCAGGTTTCTCCTTTGTGGCATGATGCTAAAAATCTCTATCAGGTTTTGATAGATGTATATACTTTATTATCTGAATTTGTTAGAGAAGAGAATGATCTTATCATTCACATGACATGTATTTATTGGTTGCGTACAAAAAGACATATACTCATCTAGCCACCAAAAATACAATAGTGACCAAGAAACAAAATCACTCTCATCTTGGGGCTTATACAGTAAACACACTAAACAAATAATTCAATAAATACATAACGCAACATGATTTAGTGATGAGTGCTATAAAGACCAAAGAAGTAGTCAATGGGACTAGACAGTGAAAGAAAGTACATTTTATTTCTTTTATTTTTTAATAAATTTTGTAAATGCTTATTTATTTATGAGAGAGAGAGAGTGAACATGCATGAGCCGGGGGAGGGGCAGAGAGAGAGGGAGACAGAAGTTCTGGATCCGAAGATCTACGCTGACAACAGAGTGCCTGATGCTGGCCTTGAACTCACAAACCCTTAGATCATGACCTGAACTGAAGTCGGACGCTTAACTGACTGAGCCACCCAGGTGCCCAGAAAGAAGGTAGATTTTAAATGGAGAAAGCAGGAAAGGATACTCTGAGGATATGACGTTTAGGTAGAGACTTGACTTAAATAAGGGAATGGGCTATGAGAATATCTGGAGGAAACACAGTCCAGACAGAAGAACATCAAGTCTAAAGTCTCTGAGGCATAGACAGGCTTTCCATGCTTGAGGAGGACTGGAAAGGACAGGATAACAGGGAGAATAATGGAGGAGAATGTTCAGAGGAAAGTCAGCGACAGAACATATAGGGCTTTGTAGTTCAATGGTAAGGAGTTTTGATTTTATTCCAAGTGTGTTGGGAAGATATTAGATGATATTGTGCAAGGGAGTGATGTGATAAAATTATATTTCTAAAAGATTACACTGCTGCTGGGTGGAGAACTAGGTAACATAGAAGGGATGCAAAAAGGATACAGAAACAATAATCAGAAGATCCTGGAATTTAGGTGAGAAATCATAGTAGCTTGGTGTAGAATAGTAACAGTGAAAATGCTGAGTAATAAATATTTTAAGGTAGACTTGAGAGAACTTGCTGATATGCTCTATGTGGAGTATGAGGGAAAGTGAGGGTCAGTGATTAACTCCCAAAATCTGAGTCCACAACCAGTGTCCTCAGTGCTCTACATATATTGATAAATACAGTCAACATCACAACATTATGCGATGTTACTATGATCATCATCCTCATTGAACACATGAGGAATGTAAGGCAGAGAATGGTTAATAACTTGCAGAGGCCACACTACTAGTACTTAGTAAAAGTGGGATTCAAAGCCAAGGCCTGGCCCCAGCATCATCCTCTTCTGTGCAACCCTATTCTGAGATGCCTATTAAAGATCAAGTAGCAACATGGAATAAATGGTTGCACGTACGAAGGTGAAGCTCAGGGGAGAATCAAAGTTGGTGACAGAAACTTATGAATCATTAGAATGTAGATAATAATCAAAGCCATGGGACAGGATGAAATCTCCTAGAACAGAGGTTGGTAAACTCGTTTTGTAAGGGACCAGATAGCAAGTATTTTAGGCTTTTCAGGACAGACTGTCTCTGTCATGAGTACTCAACTCTGCTATTGTAGCTTGGAAGCAGTCAGAGACAATAGTCAATGAATGGGTGTGGCTGTGTTCCAGTACAACTCTCTCTGCAGGGGCAGATTTGGCCTCTGGTCTTAGTTTACTCTCCTGGTCCTGGAAGAAAACTGAGAGGAGGACCCTGCAAAGAAACCAGCAAAGGAGACTGAGGAGGGGAGGTGACAGAAGTGGGAAGAAAATCTGGAGTAACGAGTGGGGAAGTTCCATGAAAGGGAAAAGGAGAAAGGACACTGATTCCGAGAGGACAAAAGAGTTTGTCCAGAGGGTCAAATCCCAGAATCAGAGACATTGAAAGGCCTTTGGTTATTCACTCGAAGATGGCTAATTCTTATAGATGAGAAAACTGAAGCTCAGTGTGGGAGATGGGGGAATCATTTGCTCAAAGTCATTTAAAGATTACAATACATTTTCTAAGGCATCCACTTTAACAGATGTTATGGAGTTTAGCCTCAGATAAGACAATGTTGCCAACACCACCACCTTGTATGAACACCCCAGTTTGGTTCAACAAATATTTGTTGCACACTTACTGTGTGTCTATAAGTGTATCTGGCCTTGGAGTCACAGAGCCACATGCAGGGATTGTGTTCCAAGTCACTTGTATTCCAAAAGGAAGAGCAGAAAAGAAAATGCATATGCAGTAAGTTAAGGTAAGATTTCTGGGAGAGGTTAGCCAGGTGCTATGGAGTGAATTGTGTACACCCCCCCCCAGATTCATATGCTGCCCCCTCCCAATGTGGTGATATCTGGAGGTGATGCCTTTGATAATTAGGTTAGATGAAGTCATGAGGGTGATGAGATTAGTGGCTTTATATAAAGAAGAGAGGTCGCTCTCTCTCACCAATTTCCCAGAGGAGAGAATATGTGAAATGCCTCCTCCAGACTTATTAGTGTTCCTCATGTATGTTCACATATTCTCTAGTCTTTTCATCACCAAACACATACTCTTCTCTAATTAAGTGACCCTGATTATATGTTCATCCATCTGCCAATGCCATCTTCCCGCAAACTCCTTGAAGTCAGAGAGCCATATTGTTTGTAGTCACCTTTTATTGAATCACTACTCAATAAATTATAGTTCAATGAATGAATGAAGGCATGACCAAATGACTCAATGGTGAAATGAAGCATTAATTGGAGATATTTAATTGAAGAAAGAATAATGTTAACACAGGCAAAGGAAGCAGTTTTTCAGGAAAGGTGTGAACATAGGATACAACATGGCTCATGCAGCAAGCGACGAATACAACAGAATGTCTGAGGTAAAAAGCTGAGGTCTGAGAAATATTTAGAGTGCTTATTGTTTATCAAGTAGTATCCTAAGTTATTTACTATATTAACTCCTTAATGCCCATAACAACCTTTTAAGGTTGTTACCTTAACAACCTTTTAAGTACTATAATCTCCTTTTACAGAAGAGGAAACTGAAGCTAAAAGGTGTGGAGAAACTTGCCCAAGGTTACACACCAGTGAGCAGCAAAGCTGGGACAGGAACTCAGTCAGCTTCCAGTCCACTGTATCCAGATGAGGCTTGACAGAAAGGCAGTGACCACACTACTCAAGCCCTTTAAGATCATGGTAAGGAAACTGAATTTTAGAATATAGAATATTGGGGGGGCACCTGGGCACCTGGGCTCAGTTCGCTAAGCGTCCGACTTCAGCTCAGGTCATGATCTCATGGTTTGTGTGTTTGAGCCCCTCGGGCTCTGTGCTGAACGCTTGCTCAGAGCCTGGAGCCTGCTTCGGATTCTGTGTCTCCTTCTTTCTCTGCCCCTCCTCCGCCATGCTCTGTCTCACTGTCTGTCTCTCAAAAATAAATAAATGTAATAAAAAAATTTAAAAAAAGAATATAGAATATTGGAAGCTGTTCAGTTGTGACAGCCCCTTGGTCAGCTTTCATTTCCTTAAAGAGAGATCTGAGCTAGTGTAGGACTAAAGGTGCAATACTTCTTTTGAGAAATGTTGGGAAGCTAGGAATTTTAAATGAGACAGATTTCAGAAATACTTATGGGGTAAAATTGACAGGGCTTTGTGCCCATGGAGAATGAAGAGTCTAGAAATAGAATGCATCCAGGATGATACCTGGAATGATAACTTAGGTGACTGGGTGGATGCTGAGGCCATTAACTGAGACTGGGAAACCTAGGAAGAAAACGTAGTAGGAAGCATAGGATACATTTAGATTTGCCTATGTTAATTTGGCGGTGCCTTGGGGCATTCTCATGCAGCTGGTGAAAAGGCAGCTGAATTAGAAGTCTGACACTCACAGAAGAGGTCTCTGCTAGAATTAAAAAGTTAAGAGCCATCAGCATGTAGGTGGTAGTTAAACCACGAGAGCAATAAGATTGTTATTGTCAAATTTATGTGCATGAATATTACCTGTCAGTGCACACACAACTTCGGAAGCCCAATTATTAAAAGCCTTCCATGGGGGCCTGCTGAGTTAGCGGAATCTGCAACATATGTTAGAAGATGCCAAAGTCGCTTTACTGGTTTCTGCCTCAAAATGTATCTTCAGAGACCTCAACAGGGAATAAATAAGAGTCTCCCTCATAAATGTCCCCAGAAAATAATTTTTTAAGTTTTTTTGTTTTGAGAGAAAGAGAGAGAAAGTGAGAGTGGGGGGGGGGGGTGGAGAAAAGCAGAGAGAGAGGGAGAGACAGAATCCCAAGCAGGTTCCAAGCTGTGAGCACAGAGGCCAACGTGGGCTCAGTCCCACAAACTGTGAGATCATGACCTGAGCCGAAATCAAGAATGGTACGCTTAACCGACTGAGCCACCCAGGCACCCCCGCCAGCAAATATAATTTTAAAAAATTAAACTAAATAAAAAAGTAAACAGTAATCCCTCCCACTCTGTCAAACATAAATGAAGTCTAGACAGAGGTTGGACTCTGATGGATTTCCAGTACTCTACTGTAGGGAATTTTTCTTCCTTATATGAATATTAGTTGTCTCAGTTTGCCTCAACTCTATCTTTGGTTGTTCCTTTTAAAAACTTTACTTATGGGGGCGCCTGGGTGGCTTAGTCGGTTAAGCGGCCGACTTCAGCTCAGGTCACGATCTTGCGGTCCGTGAGTTCGAGCCCCGCGTCAGGCTCTGGGCTGATGGCTCAGAGCCTGGAGCCTGCTTCCGATTCTGTGTCTCCCTCTCTCTCTGCCCCTCCCCCGTTCATGCTCTGTCTCTCTCTGTCCCAAAAATAAATAAACGTTGAAAAAAAAAAATTTAAAAACTTTACGTATGGCATTAGGAGAGAGTCTTGAGGAATTTCTTATAAGGGCAGACTTAATTAATGTTTCCAGCTGTGTGGGACTTTCCAAGCCCCAGCTGGTAAAGACGGATTTATGAACCAGAAGGCCAGTCTGTCTTCATCCCTTCAGTGTAACAGCTCTTAATCACAGCTCAGGAAAGTGTTAAATTTGGGAAACAGGGAGGGGATGTTTAAAGCATTTACCACTGTATCATGACTCACTTCTTTTTTCAGCCATTTTCAAAATTAAATGTTCCAATCAATTCCTGTATAGTATGCTTTCGATCAATTCCTATATAGTCTGTATATGCTCAGAACAAGACATGTGTGTATCACAGAGATAGGGCACCATACCTGGAAAGGGGCATGTAGAAATGTGCTTTTCACAGCATAGATCACATGGCTTTACTCCACTCCAGGAGCAAGATAGCTGAGGCAGCAGAGAGGCTGGGTCACAATAATAGATGTCCTCCCTGAGGTTTAATACACTTTAAAAACAATCATGCTCAGTTTCTAGAAGGGCTTCTCAGAGTAAAAGAACATGGGGGTTTGAAAGCAAGAGATGCATTTATAGCCCAGTGGAATGCTGAATTACAAGTGATTTTGAGTAAGCCCTTTAACCATTTGTAATCTCTGTATTGAATTTAAGAAACCATGAACAGCCCAACGCTCCAGCCTTACATGCTGCAGAATCACTTAGCTTTTGCTGCATAGCAAATTATACCCAAATTCAGGGGCTCACGAAAGCAATTCATTATTATTACAGTTCATGCAGTTGTAGGTCAGCTGAGGTTTCTGCTTAGGTTGGGCTTGGGTGGGAGAGCTTTGTAGGACATTTCTGCTCCATGTGTCCCTCATCCATCTCCTGGAACCAATAGGCTAGTCTAGGGATGTCCTCTGCATGATGGTGGCTGAAGCCCAAGGGCAGAAGGAAAAACCCATAAGACATCCTGAGGTCTAAGCACAGACTATGCATACGTGTACCCTAACCTCATTCTATTGGCCAAAGCAAGCCACACGGCCCAGATCAAATCCACAGCAGGGCCACATGGCAAGAACATTCAGACTGGCATGCATACCAGATGGGTGGAGAAATGGTCAACAGTTAGAATATAAAAGTACTTTGGTAAGTTTGAAAGACTATGTATTATATACTATATATTACATATACGCTATAATAGTATATATAGTATATAATTGACCCAATTCCAAAAGGTATAATTAATTAGATTTTTGTATACTTATCTTCTACCCAAACGTTCAGCAAATAAAAAATATTCTAATTTTTAAAATCTATGCTATGTAGTTATCTGTTCATAATTAACTATTTCAGAAGTAGAATAAAAATTCTTTCATCATTATCATAACACCTTGAGTTATATAAAACAACAAGAATCCTTCATATTAAACAAAAAGTTTGATGTCTTTTAATAAACCAATACAAGATTGTCAAAGGGTGCACAACAATAATTTCAATATCCTCTGTGTCTGTTAGTAAATTACCTGGCTGACAGTGCTGAAGAAATACTTTTCTTATTTTATCCACATTTTAAAGGAGAGGATCATTGATCCTTTTTTCCCCCACTCTAATCACAGATGTGACAGGTGGAATCCTTTCCACTTTGGCATCCCTAGATCATTCCAAAGACAGGCATGCTTATGTGAATCAGCCTGGTTAAATGCCACTCAGAAACCACTACACCTGCCCATAGCCTTTACCTGCAGGTAGATTTGTCTCTCTGTGCACAAATTCTAGTGAAAGAATAGGGTGTCATAGACAGAAACAGGTTGGGCATTTCTTTTTTTTTTTTTTAAGTTTATTTATTTATTTTGAGAGAGAGTACAAGAGTGAAAGCACACACATGCAAACACAGTCGCACAGGGGAGGAGCAAGGAGAAAATCCTAAGCAGGCTCCACACTGTCAGTATGGAGGCCAATGTGGCACTCGAACCCAGGAGTCATGAGATCATGACCTGAGCTGAAATCAAGAGTCACATGCTCAACTGACTGAGCCACCCAGGCGCCTCTAGACTGGGCATTTCTAAAGCTAGCTAGCGAGGGATTAAGTAGCATTCACATTTCTATTGCTATTTGCAGTTTGTTTCTCTGGCTTCTTGGTTAACTAAATGTGTGAGTCTTTTCATTAAAGAAACAAACAATGATCCAATCAGAGAATTTCTTTGTTTTGGATTTTTAAAATTCTCTTCCTCATAGTGATAGATATAGGCAGTTTAGCTACTCCCATACTATCCAATTCCATATGAGGGTGGCCTTGGAAACCAGCCAGATTGCATTGTTATCCTTCTGTCAATTACAAATGTGCCAGACACCCAAAGCATTGGGGAGGAAGTGCAATTATTAGAAGCTACCCAAGAGAATATGCCCAATGTCATCCCTGACTTGCCAGGCGACCTTTAGAAAATCAGATGTGTAAAAGAGGGATGATAAATTGTTCTCTAGGCCAATCATGTAAATGAGTAGAAACACCAAAGATGGAAAGAATTAAGGTAAAAATAATTCCAAAGAAACCAGTTTTTTGTTCATAAAAGAATTGTCAACTACACAAAGGGAACCTAATCCAAATAATAGCTGAAGACCTTCCCCAGATACTGGTAATAATTTACCACCCTATCCCTATTCATGTTTGTTAATCCCAAATGCCTTCCTCCTGCCAAATACCCATGTCTCTAACACCCATTCTTTCATTATTTTGGTGAAGCACTAATGGTTTCATAAAATAAGTCCTAAAATCCCCAATCCCAATGCCAGAAAAACATTTGTTTGCCCTTGGATGTAGGGCTGTGGGGAGCAGAGTGAGAAGAGAAATGAGAGCACAGACAAATCCATTTATAGTATGTGTCTATGGTGATCACAACTTCTCTGATCTGATTGGGGTCCTCCACTGAGGGTAGTATATTTTCAGAACAGGTATTAAAAATGGGATTTTTTTCATCACTAGAGGATTTACTTTCTCAAAGTCTGTGCTAATAAGATATAATTTGAGCTACCAAAAGAGTTGGGCAATAGCCAATATGAAATGACCACTGAATTTGTATATAATACTTTCTTTTGGAGGGCACCTGGGTGGCTCAGTCAGTTGGGCATTCGACTCCTGATTTTGGCTCAGGTCATGATCCCAGGCTCTTGGGATCGAGCCCCATGTTGGGTTCTGCTCTGAGTGTGGAGCTTGCTTGGGATTGTCTCTCTCCCTCTCTCTGTGTCCCTCTTCCCCCCCCCTCCCCCCCACTGTCTCAAATTAACTAATAAACATTTGTTTTAAAAAGAATGCTTTCGGGGCGCCTGGGTGGCTCAGTCGGTTGAGCGTCTGACTTTGGCTCAGGTCACGATCTTGCAGTCTGTGAGTCCGAGCCCCGTGTCGGGCTCTGTGCTGATGGCTCAGAACCTGGAGCCAGCTTCCGATTCTGTGTCTCCCTCTCTCTCTGCCCCTCCCCAATTCATGCTCTGTCTCTCTCTGTCTCAAAAAAAAAAAAAAGAATGCTTTCTTTGGCACCTTATATATGTATCATTTAATAAGTACTAAAATCACTGAGTAATTAAATTCAAGTAAGAAGTGAAAGGCACTGGGTATAAATCTCTACCATGGACAGAGCCAATCTAGGCTTCATTGCACATTGTTCTCAAAGAGTCTTGAACAACTTTTTAAAACGTATGTGAAATATTGGACATTATAAACAAAGCATTATCTTAGTATTACATATATCACTCAGGGTACCAGAACTTCATCCTTCATATATGTATACTGGAGCACTGCAGTTCAATTCTGAAAGTAACTGGTAGGAGTTAGCATCAAACTACCACAGGTTAAAGAACATGGTCCCCACTAAGACTTCCCTCATTTAAGATGCCAGCAGTGAAGTTGGGGGTTTCCAGGCCACCTGCTTTTGATCAACTGACTACAGAACTAGGAAGTTCCCACGACTCCCACTCATGTTCAATAATTCACTAGAATGACTCACAGAAGTCAGGAAAGTGTTTTCAATTACAAAGAATACAAATCAGGACCAGCCAACTGAAATCAACTGACACATAGGGTGGGATCTGGAAGTGTCCCAAATGCAGGGCTTCCAGGCCCTCTTCCCAACAGGGCACTTTACTCTCTCAGCACATCGATGTGTTCATCAACCAAGAAGCTTCCCCAAGCTTTTGTGTTAAGGGCTCTTTTTTGGGATTTCTTTTTGGGATTTAATTACAGGGCTCTTTTGTTGATGGAATCATTGGCCATCCTGTTGAACTGAAACTCCAACCACCCACTTCCACTCCTCTCTGGAAGGGAAGCTGGCTCAAAACCCTAATCCTCTAAGTATAAGCTTGGTATTTCTGGTGACCAGACTCCATCCTGAGTTGTCTTTTTAGCATAAACTGAGGTGTGATCCAAATGCCATGCATAACCAAAATACACATTATTTGGGAAATTTCAAAGATTTAAAATCTTACCCCCAGTAACGAAGGACAGAAGCCAGTCAAATTCTTTATTATGCAACATATACTCAACTATAATTTACATATGTAAATAAGTGTAAATCTCTGTCTGTCCATGCACATGTGTGTGTGTATCTCCTTTATATGTTTATAGATAAAACTAGACTATGGTGGTATTAACAGGAGAATGAAGAAAGCAGTTGTTAGTGAATGAGAGTCAAGATCAATTAACAAACAGATTAAAATCACTATAATACTTCTATCAGCTGAAACAAACATTAGGCACTGTTTCAGTGGTGTTACTCAAATTTAAATTCAGTCACATGGTGACTGAAAGTAACCAATACCAGGTTATACTCATGGATAAAATTTATTACAGCAAACTTGATAAAGTAAAACTAGCAGGAGAGAGATATACATCAGATGGAGTCCACATATGATGGAGTCCTTCCCCATCATGGTTCCAGGATCTCTTCAAGACAAGCAAGGAACAAGCAACCACCTTTTCTATGTTAACTCCTCAAAGTCAGTTACCGCAATCAAGGTCTATGAACACACGAATGGCATGGACAACCGAAAAATCTTAAAATTCTAAGAAGATGGGATTAGAAATGTAGCTGGATTTAAGCAAGGTGTGAACCAATACATGAAGGTAAAAAGCTTCCCATCACTAATAAGAGAAAGTATAATAGTTTCTTGTTAGGAAGACATGGAGAAAGATCGACTCATAGATGAATGACATACAATCCCATTCAGTGCAATAAATCTATCTACACGTGTTATTCTAAAGAATTACATAGCAAGCCATCTTGTTACCTTCCTTAAAATCCTCCAGTGTCCTCCATTCTACTTAGAATAAATCCAAATCTCCCATTAAATCCTGCATGATTTCCCTCTAGCCTCCCTCTTGTACTTGTCCCAGTGTACTTGCTATCTCCCCTGATTGTACCTGCCACATTATCTTCTCTTGGTTCCCCATTGGTGCCAAGCTGGTTTCCCACCAAGTCCCCTACACACTAGGTATTCCCTTCTCTCTCCCTTGTGCCTGGTTCTTACCTGATGCCTTCTTACCTCAAAGATTGCAACTTGAATGCCCATTTCCCCTGAGAAGGCTTCCCTGACCACCCATTCAAACATAGCCACCTCCCACCCGACCCCCCACCACCACCACCAAGCCCTCTTCACAAAGTTTCATTTCCTTCTTTGCGCTTGGAGTCACTTGATGCTTTCTTACTTTATTTGTATCTATTTAGTTTCTGTTTTTCATGATTAAAATGCAAGCTTTGTGTAAGCAGATAACTTTATTTCTTTTGCTCTCTGTTTGATCTCTATTGCCAGCATCTGTTTCCTATTAGGTGCTCAGTAAATACATGTTGAAATCATAAATTAAAAGTCCTATAAAGCCTGATTTTAAAGTTGATTGTAGAGTCTCTATCCTTGAGCTACTGAGAGCATTCAGATAATGTAACAATCCTATGCCACCGTGGGAGTCACTCCAAAAACCATCTTAAAATAATTGAGTAATGTGGCTCAACATGTGGTTCACAGATCACTTGCATTAGAATGACCCGATTATTGGTAAATGTGTTGCTTCATGAATTCTACTCCCTGAAATTCTTGTTTAGTAGATTAAACTGGAGCTCAGAACATTGCATTTCAACATATTTTTCAGTGATATGTATATCTACAAAAACAGAATTTCTGGCTTAAATCCCATAATGGTAATTGCCCATAGAAATAGTGACACAAAAACTAAATTGCCCAAGTTGGAGAAAGTGTAAGTATGCAATAATTATTGATACCAAAGCAGAGTAAGCATGGACTTGGCCACCTTATTAAAGAGCATTAGTTCAGTTTGGGAGGTCATAGGTCATTGAGTGATACTGCCTCTGACTCTTACTAGATGTGAAATGTTGGATTTTTAAGGATTCTGAGCCCTAATTCCATCTTCTGTATATTAAGAATAGAAATGTCTTACAGTATATTTTTAAAAATTAATGAGATAGGGGCACTTGGCTGTCTCAGTTGGTAGAGCTGGCAACTCTTGGTCTCAGCATTGCGAGTTCAAGCCCCACTTTGGGCATGGGGCTTACATCATTAAAAATTAATTAATTAAAATTAAACTAAAATTAATAAGATAATGTATGTATAACAACACAGTATCTAATAAAAAGTAGTTTGGGAAGTGACAAGAGTTTGACAGTGAGATTTCATGCAGGTAGAAACCAAAGCCAACAGACCACTGTCTGCTCAGACCAAAAGATCAAAATAAAAACAGAAGCTATCTCATCACTTCTTAAAAATTTATTTATTTATTTAGTCTTTTTCTAAAGCAACGTTGTCAGTAAAAGCTTTAATCTAGAAAGTACTCATCTATGGCAAACAGTGGAGATCTTTTAACTTTCCCATCCGTTATGAGTTAATTTTTTAAAAGGAAAGAATTTAGCATGCCTGCAGTGAACCCACCTGAAGGCTTTTGTCTTGAGAGTTACGATTCAGCCTTCCTGTCTGTCTGTCTTTTGGTTTTATTACATCCCTCATTTATTATTTTATGTTCATTCCCCATGAATATTAGCATCACCTGGGTCAAAGATCACATCTGCACATTTAAATCTTCAGCACATATTAGAGTGTTTGACACGTAGTAGATACATAATAAATATGTATTAAATGAATGAATAAATTAAGAATGAGGGATGCTCTAGGAAACATTTGGTCTGGACCGTTTTCCAACCTGGCTAGGGGACTCAACTAGAAAGCCATTTTTTCAGAGAAAGTAGGAAAGAGAGGAGTTTTCCTTTTTCATCTTGTGACATTTCATCCTCCCAGAATTAACCTTCTTCCTAGTTAAAAGTAATGATCTAAACCCACAGTGACAACTTGATACAATTTACTTTTTTCTATCCTAGACATTAGCAATTTTAAATTCAGAAATCTGCCAGGCACTTTTCCATGTGCTGATAATATAACGATAGTGAACTCAATAGACATTGCTCCCCTCCTGGTTCTATCCCTGTAGAGACAAAGGAACAAACAACCAGCATTGTATTCTTAGAACCTGCTCTGTCTTCTGTCTGCCTGAATCCTGACCTCTCTCTCTCTGTTTTAATTGGTAGTTAAAAGCACAGACATGTGGGATAACTGTGTGTCTGCTAGTCATTCTCAATATCTGGACCTTGTGAATAGAAAACAAGGGAAGATATAATCAGCACCAAAAGAGAAAATATTGAGTAGGCTTTGTTTCAATCTGCACAAAAGCCTCCGGTTTTGTTATAATATAAAAGACACTGATGTAATGCTTGTTTGACTTGCTTAAGCAGGAACACAACATGAACATTTCTTGAGCAGGGAAAACAGCTGCTTTGCCAAATCGGCACATTTGGCTGTGCAACTGGCTCTATTGGTAGCTTCAGGGTATCAATATTTTTTCCTGACAATTTACATGCTGCTCCAGCCCAAGGTGTCTGAAATGAAGTCTTTGCATATACCCAGGGAAAAAAAAAAAACTTGGCTCCTAACCCTGGTCCGAACCCTGCTTTGAACAGGAAAGTCACACCGATCCATGGTAATGTGATAAGGTTGTGCCTTTTCAGCACAGATTTGCTC
Source organism: Prionailurus viverrinus (assembly GCF_022837055.1). Lineage (NCBI taxonomy): Eukaryota > Metazoa > Chordata > Mammalia > Carnivora > Felidae > Prionailurus > Prionailurus viverrinus. Next base: position 41,809,825 of record NC_062562.1, read on the forward strand.
TGCAAGGCTCATTGTTTTATCTGCCGTTATGTAAAATACAGTGTCAATAATCCATATTGTTTGTTTTAATACCATTATTCACATTATAGCCTCACGCCTACCTTAGCCTCTTTGTAATCTGGAAACCGACACATGCATTAAGACAGAGATAACTGTGGAGAAACAGGGTTTCATACAAATTGTGCTGCGCTGGCATGGAGTTGCCTCTCTGCTTCTCTCAGACAAAGCATTTTAATTCCCTGCGTTTTGCTTCTTTTCTTTTTTTAAAGAAGGGAAACACACACACACACACACACACACACACACATACACACACGCACACACACCCCAGATCATTTTCTTGGATCTCTAAATTTCCAACTGCTTAAAAGGCAGATTTCATCAAACTAATTAAAATTTCTTTGTGGCTAATCACTTTGGGGGCTCAGTTAACTTCTGGAGAATACTTAAATAGAATTGTAATTTTATCTGATTTCACTCTAAAATGGAATTAAATAAGCACGTTTGAAACCAAATATGAGAACAATATATGCTGTCATAGGGCCACATTCCATTTTGTTAAACAATTGATTTTCCATATTATCCTTAGGTCCCAGGGCACAATGTGTAAATACATCTCAGTGAGATATAAAATGAGCTAGAAAATAATTGAATTTTATAGAAATTCTCTGGGGTGGTAAAAATCTATGACATCCATTAAAATTCAGAGATTGTACAAGCAATCAGAATTATTGCAACTATCTTAAAATTGGGAGAATAACAGATTTTATTGTGAAAGACTCTCCTACAAAAGATTTCATCATTTTTAAAAATTTGAAACAAATGCAGACTTACAGAAAAATTGTGAACCCAGTAACAGAGAACTTTGTCCTGAATCATTGGAGAGTGAATTGCAGAGGCTGTGCTGTACTATCACCTAGTAACGTAGAGACAAAGACATCCCCTTACATCACCACAATACACCCATCAAAAGCAGGAAATTGGAATTGATACATTGCTGCCATCTCATCCTCAGATCCCATTCAAATTTTACCAACTGTCTCATTAATGTCTTTTATAGCCATGGATCCAGTTCAGAATTACAAGCCACATTTGAGTGTGATTTAGATGCTCTTGAGTTCCAGGCAGTCTGTCTATCTTTCCTTCAATTCATGACCTTGACACTTTTGAAGATCCCAGGCAGATATTTTATAAACTGTCTCTCAGTTTGAGTTTGCATAATGTTTCCTCATGATTAAATTTAGGTGATGCATCTTTAGCAGGAATATCACCAGAGCAAAGCTGTGTTCTTTTCACTGCATCTATATGTAGCACATGATTTCTATTTGTCACATTGTATTTGTTCCTTTTAACCACTCAACATGATGTCTGCTAGATTCCTGTAATGTGAAGTTACACTTTTTCTTTTTGCAATTAATAATTATTTTTTATCGGGAGATACTTAGAAATTGTATAAATAGTCTGTTCCTCATACAACTTTCAATTAATTAATTCATTTGTTCATATCTGTATAAGGGACTCATGGTTTCCTATTTTATTCAGCAGCTTACAATTAGTTGTTATGTTTGTTTATTTTGATGCTCTATTGTCTCATTTGGCCAGTGAGAATTCTTTCTAGCTGGCTTCTGTAGTGTCTAGACATTTTTTTCCAGTGCTTTCATATTTTCTGGCATACAAGACATTCCATCGTCATGTCGTACTTTATTTCCCTCCTTCAGCCATGGAATCAGGCATTTTTCTAAGGAGCCCTAGAATGATATTTAGAAACCAACATCTGGGCACTAAGAGTGCTCATTGCTGTTGGTGGGGAGTCACTGTTTCCAGGACCTCTAATGAACAGAACCAGGCAGTATACATATGTATATACACAGTATATTCACAAGTGTATTTATATTTATTTCCATAGCCATCATATATACATCAGAAACCATAAATTCATACTGGCAATTTTAATCTAACACCAAAGAGTTCAGTCTAGTTCTCTTTTTCCCCCCTTTATTTGTATCTCCCCCTCTCTGATAGTGGGAAATCTAGCTCCTGTTGTTTTAAATTTACTTGTTTAATCAATTCTCCTGTATATAACAATATTCTGTCTCAGCCAGCATCCTGTCCCCCAAATGAATGTTCTCCTTAATCCACTTGGACTGAAACACCCCATGCTTGGCATCCTTTATGTGAACACCCTCAAAACCTCAATTGGGTCCCAATTACCCTAGCAGCCTATCCTACTACATTGATGCCTTCCTTGCCCACCTCCACACGGTAACCCTCCTAGTTGATATCCTACTTTTCTTACATCCTTCTCTGGGTCACTGTGGTCCCTTCCCAGTTTTGGTACACACATTTACTTTGTTCTATTCTACCAAACCCTTTAAGATTGAATTGTTTTGGAAGAGAGAGAAAGAAAGAAAGAAAGAAAGAAAGAAAGAAAGAAAGAAAGAGAAAGAAATAAAGAAAGAAAGAAAGAGGGAGGGGAGGGAAAGAAAAAAACGAGGAAGAAAAAGGGAAAACCAAAGAGAAAGAGCTAAGACATCTTTTGAAATTTCAGTTTATCTCTGTTGTTATATATTTGCAATATACAACACAATGTCAGATGGTATTCACATACAAAACTTGTCATATATAAAGCTTCTATAATCTTGTATTTTTCCATTGTATTTGTTCCTGAATACAATCAAATGTGTTCTTGAACATGTGACATTATTGAGTGTTCAGCTTATTCAGATTGCTCTTATTTTGCCAGGTCAGTAACAAAAGTCATTCAGATGGTAGGGATCCAGGCACATTGTAATAATGATAATAGGTTGGGGTGCCTGGTGGCTCAGTTGGTTCAGTGTTTGATTCTTCATTTTGGCTCAGGTCACGATCTCAGGGTTCATGCGCTCAAGCCCCACATTGGGCTCTGCACTCACAGCATGGATCCTGCTTGGGGTTATCTCTCTCCCTCTCTTTCTGCCCCTCCCCTGCTCGTGTGTGTGCTCTCTCTCCCTCTCTCTTAAGAAACAAACTTTAAAAACATGGTAATAGGTTGAACAGCACTAGAGTAGAGGCTAAGCTTATTTAGAGACATGCCAGTTTCCTTAGTTCACATTAATATCTCACAAATATTAAGAAACAATCTTCATTGGTTTGTAGTCTTCTACCAAAAGTCTTCTCAACATTGGTTTGTAGTCATACGTGAAGAATAAATAACAGTAATTAAAAGGAAACAGATACAGTCATAATTTACAGCAATCTGATTTTTTTTGAGAGAGAGAGAGGAAGAGAGGTAGAGTGCTTACGAGAGAGGGAGAGGGAATCTTAAGCAGGCTCCATGCACAGCATGGAGCCTGAGGTGGGGTTTGATCCTATGACCCTGGGATCATGACCTGAGCCAAAATCAAGAGTCAGACACTTACTGACTAAGCACCCAGGCGCCCCATGATTTGTTTTTAATACACACTAGCAATATATCACATTAAAACAAGCTATAACATTACTTCATATTGGGTATACAGTGGGTCATGCAGTGTATTATATTATGGAATTTTACTTATTAGAGCTTTGAAACTATTCAGAAATATTCTCAGTAAGCACTTTTTATTTTTGCTTATATCTTGGGGTGTGTGTATGTGTGTGTGTGTTTCTAGTGAAGTGAATCTATTTCAATATTTAATCACTGTCAGAATTTAGTAGGTGTAGAAGATTTATTATCTTATATATTTATATTTACATAGATTTTTTTTCTCTTATCAGTGCCTAAGCTGAACAAAAAGGAAGAATAATAAAATCCAGAGTGGAGAGGTACTATCTTTCACTTAATTTTCCTGGTAAGTTGGGTTATTTTAGGAGGAAATTAGATTCTAATATGATCAGTTTCAAGTTCTTACCACCTCAGAAAGTGTTTATTATATATCAATTATAACTACTCTTTACACAGTTGGGTTTTTGATTTATGATTGCATTTTATTGGGTTTGGAGACACTAACCAAACATGTCATTAGAAGACCACACCTCAAATCCCTAGACCTAACTAATGTTTTCCTTCCAATTTAAACCCAACTCAGTTCTCTGAGAAAGATCTCTGTTCTTTCACAAACAAGGTGAAATAATGACTTAAGATGAGTGTATTGAAAATGTGTTCATAGCATTAAAATGCTGGCAAGGTTTTCCTCCCTTTCAATGCACTCTGGCAAGTTTAAAGAATTGCCCAAGTCATTGAGAGCATTCAGTCACCTCTGGGTCTCTTCTATCCCCTTCATAGCCACCTGAGTTGCTTGTGGATCCCCTAATAGGCCAGAGTGTCACTAAAGAAATGGCAAAGTAACATTTGGCAAACGTCAATATTTCTCCCCAACCATGAAAAAATAGTCTATCTATGCATGTTTCCTATACACTACCTTGTTATTGTTCCTCTTTAAAGCCTTGTCATTTTAAAACTAAAGACTAAAAGTGTTCTGTGTCCTCTTCCTCTGTCTCCCCCAAATCTTCTAAACTCATGCAAAAATTTAGCCACATCAAAGGCTTCATTTAGTATTTGTATTCTTGATATTTATTGGTGCCTAAGAGATAAAACACTAACTGAGAAAGTGCTCCATAAAACACTAAGGTTTCGGTAACCTGCAGAAGTGGGAACGATTTGAGGTGAGGAAGAATATGTGTTCTGTACCTGTTGGACTTAAATTATGGTCACTTTGTGCTGAGACATCTCAGGTCCTGATTCTCGTAAGTTAACCTAGCAATGTTCCCCTCTTCCCATTTCATTGCTCCCTCAGGACCTACGGAGGAATTGAGCCTTGTTTGCAATCTTTCTTATTTCTTCCACCAAACACTTGTTGAAATTCATGAGTACTATGACCCATTTTCTTCTGACCCTCTTTTCTAAAGCCAGAGACAGGTATTCCCTGAGGATGTGTTAATGGATGTTAATGGATGAATGGATGGCACTCTATTAATGGGGTAAGGTGCAAGTGACCTTGCCTTAAATGTAAGAAGGGACACTAATGGTGGACATTTCAGACCAGCTAGACTTAGAAGGCCAGCCCTTAGAAAACAAGATACTTCTGACAGACTCAACTACTCTATTAGCAATGAAAGCCAGTTCAAGTAGAAAATACGTTTTTACATAAAAACTAACCATTTTATTTTATTTTCTATTGTGATAAAATACACATAACACAAAGCTTACTATCTTAGCCATTTTTATATGTATAGTCCAGGGGCACTAAGTACATTTGTACTCTTGTGCAACCATCACCACCATCCACCTCCAAAACTCTTTACGTCTTGCAAAGCTAAAACTCAAAAACCAAGTGTTCTTGTTGAACAAAACATATACTTGTGTGCCCAGCTGAGGCAGGAGAGCCAGACTGCCTGGGTTCAAGTTCTGGCTCCCCTCTTATGCTACCTGAGTGACTTTGAACAAATAACTCATTCCTTTTGTGCCTCAATTTCCACACCAGTAAGATGTAGAATAGCCAAATAAATAATATAAGGATAATGCCAGAAACTATTCTTTTTAGTGGAAAAACAATGTATTTGTTCAACAAATAAGGGAGAGGATAGAGAAGATGCTGGAGCAAGACTGCCTGCATTTAAATTCTGGTCCATCTACTATAGTAAGTGAGGTGTCGGTAAAGTTACTTACCTCTGCAAGTGCTTCAGTTTCTTCATCTGTAAAACTGCAATTATTATAACACCAACCTCATAGGTTTACTAGGAGATTGAGGAAGTACATATAAAAATACTTGACTTCAGGGACCCATGGGTGGCTCAGTCGGTTAAGTGCCTGACTTCAGCTCAGGTCATGATCTCCCATTTCGGGGGTTCAAGCCGAGCCCCACGTCAGGCTCTGTGCTGACAGCTCAGAGCCTGGAGCCTGCTTCAGACTCTGTCTGTCCCTCTCTTTCTACCCCTCCTCCACTCATACTCTGTCTCTCTCTCAAAATAAATAAACATTAAAAAAATTTAAAAAAATACTTGACATCGTCTGCCCCATAGTAGGAGCTCAATGAATATTAGCTATAACAATAGAAATACCTATAATCAAATAATAATAGTATACTTCATTCATCAATGTAAGCTGATGTATGAGAAATAATAATAAATATATCTATCTAATGCATTACTTTATGTCTTTAGCTCATGCTTTTTGCTTTCTTTATTTTTTAAAGCAAAAATAAATCAAATGAATAGCTCGTTTTTAAATGTAAAAGGCCATGACAGAAAGCGCAATATTGATGAAGAAAAATTTAGGTGAAATCCTTCCAAATGCATTAATTTCGGAATTGGTTCTGAAAGGGCCAAGTGTAAGTAGTTTTTCTACATGTGTTATGTTCACAGGTGGTAAATGTGGCTTTAATCAAAAAGGGCCACATGCAAAGCACTATGGATTCTCTGCCAGAACGAGTATTTATGGTTATAGTAATAGCTGAAGTAATAGCTTTACAGTTTTTTGAAGTATTTAAATAAGGAGGTCACTACAGAGAGGTGGCTCTAACGTCCTGATAGCGTATGTAAACTAAACAAAATGGAAGCCAGTCATGCACTCAAATCAGAAAATAAAACTTAAGAACAACAAATCAAAACTGTAAATTCAAACAAGGCATCTTATTTGCCAACAACAATCAAATAATTGCTTTCCTCTCCTTCAGTGTCTTTATAAAAACCTCGCCCTTGGCTTCTGTTGGTGGAGGACCCTAAATCACCTTTGGTTTAGTACTACTCCTATTCAAACTGATGTATGCTCAAGCAAACTCTTGAAAATTTTGACATGATGCAGGGTACTTTTTACCAGTTCTCATTCCTTGATCAAAAGCAATGTTTCTCACAATTGATGGGCCAAAGGATATTTCTGTTTCCCAAATGTAAATTATGGCCAAAAAATAAAAATAAAAATATAGGACTTTCAATGAAAGATTTGCCATTGATATAAACCAAAAATTTTATTTTTTATACTAAGTTTATTTGAGTTGTAGGATGGAGAAAGGCAGAGTCTTGCAATTTGAAGAATTTTAAGAATATATATATATATATATATGTATATGTATATATATATACACATATATATGTATGTGTGTGTATATATATACATATATATATACATATATATGTATGTGTGTGTATATATATATACATATATAGATAGATAGATAGATAGATAGATAGATATAGGTATATATATTTCCTGTTGGACTCAGGAAAGTGAAAGACAAAGGCCTGTTGCTGCTTCTATTCTATTACACGTATTCAAATTCTTTCTACCTAGTATTCATAGTCATCTATAATGGATGGACTAGATACCGTGTTAGGCACTTTGCCTATATTAACTTATTTAATTATCATAACAGCTCTGTGATGTAGCATCCGTTATTATTTCCATTTTACAGATGAGGAAACTAAGGAATCAAAATCCAAGCATTGAATACCTTGCCTCAGGGCCACCAAGAAACAAATCAGACAATCTGTATCCAAAGTATTCCTATGCTATATTACTTCTCTATAGTAAAGTTGGGGTGTTTTGAGAAAAGAATTTGTCTATCATCCTTAATGATTTTGTTCTCTTATTTTGTCTAGCTGGACAAACACACTGTTCCTTGAAGATTTATGTGCATGTGTGTATGTGTGTAAAATTTATAGCTTGAGACAATGATGTCGTCTATTTGCTGTTCAATGGTATGTGAAATCATCTGGTTGTCTTGGTCTAGTAGCCGAGACACAGGTGCTCACATTACAAATAAATAGTGGCACAGATTTAATGGCCATTTAAGTTAGCAGGCCCTGGGAAGAGGGGAAGAAAGGTGGGGACACTATAAATTGAATACTTTCACCCTTAGCAGAGGTCTCTGTTGTCTGGAGACATGGGTTAGTGGAATAAAGTTACTCTTTTTTTTTTTCTTTTTTTGGTTTAGAAAGATTGCCTCTGTATCTTCCTTTCTTTTTAAATACTTAATTTTAAGAGCTTTTTTGCTTTACATCAAAATTGAGAGGAAGGTACAGAGATTTCCCATATGCCCCCCATCCTCACACATGCATAGCTTCCCCATTGTCAACATCCCCCACAGGAATGGTGGGTGTTTTCCCCCCAAAGATGAACCTGCATTGAGACATTATAATCATTCAAACTCCAAAGTCCATAGTTTACCTTAGAGTCCACCCTTGTTGTTTATATTCTATGGGTTTTGACAAATTTATAATAATCCATTATTACACTATTATACAGAGTATTGTCACTGCTCTAAAACTCTGTGCTCTGTCTATTCACCTCTCCTTTGCCTCCCCCAGCTCCTGGCAACTGCTGATCTTTTAAATGTCTCCGTGGTTTTGCTTTTTCCAGAATGTCATATAGTTGGAGTCATATAGTATTTAGCCTCCAAACTGGCTTCTCTTTCACTTGGTAATAAGTACTGAAAGTTCTTGCATGTCTTTTCATGGCTTGATAGCTCATTTCATTTTATTGCTGAATAGTATTCCGTTGTCTGGATATACCACAGTTTATTTATCCATTCACCTAACTGAAGGACATTTTCGTTGCTTCCAAGCTTTGGTAGTTATTAGTAAAGCTGCTATAAACATCCACGGGCAGGTTTGTGGGTGGACATAAGTTTTCAGCTCCGTAAAGTAAATCCTAAGGAGTGTGATTGCTGGACCATATAAGAGTGTGTTTAGTTTTGTAAGAAACCTCCAAATTGTCTCCCATTCTGTGTCTTTCCTAGTGTATAACTTTATAATTATGCAAAAATGTGTCCCTATCTCACAAGTGCAGAGAACATGAAGGTAGACATGGACCATAGAATAGCATCTCACGTTGTCAAGTCCATCCCACTGGTGTCCAGTATCTGTCTCCTCCTCATGGCCATTGGTAGGATTTTGACAGATTAAAAATAAAAGACTTCTGTTTGACAAGGAAACTGAAGGTGGTGAAGACGTACTGGAAGGCTACAGCATTTCAATCTATGGGTTAATTCTGAAACTTTCTTACCATCAATATAAACTTTTTTCTTTTGTAAATCCCCACCTACAAAGAAAGGCCAAAGGGAAGGAAACAGCCTTCTCAGCATTGCTCAAGTCTGTGCAAAAATGTAAACTAGCACTTTTGTTAAATATCTTTTAATATATTCAAATTAGTTCTTCCAAATCCTCATGTTTTTTCTTTGGTGATTTAGTTGCACATTGCTCCTGGGAAAAAACAAGGAGGAGGGTTTGTGAACCACATACATCTGTAATCCAAATGATAGCAATTTCGTGTGAAATGTTTGATAAATATTGGCAGGCTGATTATTTACCAAAAGCTATTACTGCTTTCAGATCAAAAGGGGACAATTTATTAATTAAATTGGAAGACAAAGTCTTCATTATCCTGCTATTATTAAAATGTGAGAAACCACCTGTTTTTTTCCATTTTAATCTCCTCCAAGGTTCTCATTAAGAATAACAAAAGCGGGACACCTGGGAGGCTCAGTCTGTTGAGCATCCGACTTCAGCTCAGGTCATGATCTCACAGTTCGTGGGTGTGAACCCCGAGTCATGCTCTGTGCTGACAGCTTGGAGCCTGGAGCCTGCTTCTGATTCTGTGTCTCCTTCTCTCTCTGCCCCTCCCCCGCTCACGCTCTGTCTCTCCCTGTCTCTCAAAAATAAATAAATATTAAAAAATCTTTTTAAAAAAAGAAGAACAAAAGCATTGTAATCAAGCTACAACAAAAGTGAATTGGCTAGTTCTATACACGCCCTATAAATTATCAAATAGTTGATATAATAGAAGTGTGAAGGCTTAATTCATGATGGCTATTTACATACTTACATATAAAAATTCATTTGTTAAAAAAATCTGTATTTAATTTCCAAAAACGATCATTTGTCTCTATCTTTAATCCATTGACTAGATAATATTATGAAAATAGCTAATACTTATTAAGCACAAAGCACATGCCATGTAAAAGCTTGATAGGAATACATTCATTTAATCCTCAAACAACTGTACTTGAAGAGTAATACAATTACCTTCATTTTTATAGATGATGACACTGAGACACATGGTAACTAAGTTGCTCCAGGCCATCTGGAAATAATGATCAGAAAAGGGGTTAAAACGAATCTTGCTCTAAGCCTTCATTTTTTTTCCCTAAATTTAGTTAGTTTGTTGTAATTTGAATATAGTTGACACACAATGTTACTCTAGTTTTAGGTGTACATCAATGTGATTCAACTTTTCTATATATTATGCTGTGCTCACTGCAAATGTAGCCACCACCTGTCACCATACAGTGCTATTACTGACTATAGTCTCTATACTGTGCTTTTTATTCCTCTTCATTTTGTAACTGGAAGCCTCTATCTCCCACTCCCCTCCACCCATTTTGCCCATCCTCTCCCCTCTGGAAACCATCACTTTGTTCTCTGTATTTATAGGTCTGATTCTGTTTTTTGTTTCTTTATTCATTTGGGATTTTTTTTTTTAAGATTCCACATATGAGTGAAATCGTATGGTGTTTGTCTTTCTGTCTGACTTACTTCACTTAGCATAGTACACTCTAGGTCCATCCATGTTGTCTCAAATGGCACAATCTAATCTCTTTTTAAGATTCATTTTTAAAAAAAAATGATATATATAAAACACATCTTCCTTACCCATTCATTTATTGATAGACACTTTGATTGCTTCCATATCTTGGCCATTGAAAATAATGCTGCAATTAGTATTTTGGTTTCTATGGGTAAATGCCCAGTAATGGAAATATTGGATTATATGATATATCTATTTTAATTTTTTTGAGGAAAGTTCATACTTTTTTCCCCAGTGGGTGTGCCGAAACAGTACATGAGAGTTTCTTTTTCTCCACATTCTCATCAATGATTGTTTTTTATTGTCTTTTTTATTTTAGCTATTCTGACAGGCATACAGTGATCTATCATTATGGTTTTGATTTGCATTTCCCTCGTATGTCTCTTTGGAAAAATGTTTATTTAGATCTTCTGCATATTTTTAATTAGGTAATTTCTTTTCTTCTTTCTTTCTCTCTTTCTTTCTTTCTTTCTTTCTTTTTTTGGTGTTGAGCTGTTTAAGTTCTTTACATATTTTGGATATTAATCCCTTGTCAGATATATCATTTGCAAATATCTTCTCCCATTCAGCAGGTTGCCTTTTTGTTTCGTTAATGGTTCCTTTCACTGTGCAAAAGCTTTTTATTTTGATGTTTTCCAATAGTTTATTTTAGCTTTTGTTTCCCTTGCCCTAGGAGACATATCTAGAAAAATATTACTACCACAGATATCACTGAAATTGTTCCTTCTTCTAGGATTTGTATGGTTTCAAGTCTCACATTTAGGTCTTTAATCCATTTTGCATTTATTTTGGTATATGATGTTGAAATGTGGTCCAGTTTCATTCTTTTACATGTAGTCCAGTTTTACCAGCACCATTTATTAGAGAAACTGTCTTTTCCCCACTGTATATTCTTGCCTCCTTTATCTTGGATTAATTGGCCATATAATTGTGGGTTTATTCCCAGGCTCTTTATTCTGTTCCATTGATCGGTGTGTCTATTTTTGTGCCAGTACCATACTGGTTTCATTACTACAGTTTTATAGTATATCTTGAAGTCTGAAATTGTGATACCTCAGCTTTGTTCTTTTATTTCTTAGAATTGCTTTGGCTTTTTGGGATTCTAAGCATTCACTCTTGATTTCAAGCAAAATGTGTTATGCGTTCAACAAATATTTAATGAGCTTAATTACTATTTTCTGAACATGGAATGGGAAATGACAATCATTAAATTTATTATTTAGGATTCTGGTTAGACCTCTTGTGTCAACAGAATAATTTGCTTTTTTAAACCATACAGCTCTTTTATATTAGGTAATTTCCTATTCATTGATCAAAGACATAACAAATCAAACTTATCAAAGACATAACAAAAAACAGTTGGATTTTAAAGAATATTTAAGTTTCATTAATGTTTGGGGATAGTAGAGGGTAGATATTGGACTAGCCCAGCTTACTCTTTTTTCTCCCTGAACACCAATTTCTTAAGAAGATATTAGTCTCCTTTAAGCAAAAAATTAGAATATGATTCGAGAAAAATCATAGTGAAGCACTCAGCAATATTCTAAAGAAACTATATCATATTCAGGAGATACCTTGGAAATGAGCTGTCTAGCATTTTTCTCATGCCACATGTAATCTCTAATATCTTTGACAAACCCATCTAGCCAATGAGAGCACTTACCCATATTATAGCCCATTCCTTCTTTGAATAGTTATAATTTTTTTAAAGTATCCCTTAAATTAAGCCCAATACCCCTCCCTCTAGTTTCTACCCATGGCAGAGAAACTCTGAGATGGTTTCTATGATCCCATATTCACAGTCATACCCTTGTGTAATTTCTCCCTTCCAGAGTGGGTGGAACCTGTAACTTCTAACCAAAAGAATCCAGCAAATGTGATGGGATGACCCTTCTGTGGTTATGTTATTTAGAATTGTAACATCTGTTTCTCTAGTACACTCTCTTCCTTGCTGACTTGAGAAGCAAGCTGCTGTATTGTGGCCTGCCCTATGGAAAGGGGTACATGGTGCCTTTACCAATAGCCCAAAAGAAACCAAGATCTTCAGCGGCAGGAGCCAAGATGACAGAACAGCATGGAAGTGTTTTGTATGTCTCACATCCACGAAATACAGCCAGACCAACACTAAACCATACTGCACACCTAGAAAACTGATCTGAGGATTAACATAGCAACTTGCACAACCTGACCACAGAATTCACCAGGTACACTGTGTGGAGAGGTGAACTTGGGGAGAGAGAAGCTGCAGAAGGCAGGGAGCCGCTTTTGTGTGTGGAGAGAGGACAGAGATGGGAGGGTATGGGAAAAGCACCCCTCCCCAAAAACAGCTGGAGAGAAAGTGGAAAATTGGAAACAGCCACAGGGATTAAACTAAAAAGGGAGAGAGGAGAAAGGAGAGGGTTTAAAGTCCAGTAAGACTGTAAACAAGGGAGCACAGAGTCTGCAACTCTGCAGCTTGATACCTGGTGGTGCTCTGGTGGGAAGGGCAAACCCCAAGAGCAGAGTGGGGTCCAGGAAGTTCTTGGGCCACATGAGGAGAAGCTGTTCCACTGTTGGAAGGTCATTTGGTAGAGGCTGTGAGGCCACCTGGGCCCAGGAGTTCCCAGAAAACAGACACATTCACTGATGTTGGAACAAGGTCGTTGGGGGTGAGGTCTTATGCCAGATGTCTGTTGTGATTTTTCCATAATCCCTGAGGCACTGCTGCTACACTGTCTCACAAACTTTTTCTGGGGCAGGCTGGCACCTGGCCACAGTCTCAAGGTATTGGCAGCAGCATAGTCCCATGAACTTTCCTGGGTGCAGCTGGCAACCAGCCATTGCTCAGTGAGACCCTCCACAGAAGGGCAGAGTGGGTCAAAGCCACAGTCCCTCAGAAGTGGGGAGCTGGGGAAGACAGCCTCATCTGAGACAAAACTCAGGAGGGAGGTGCCGTGTGGGGCGTGGTCACGTACAGTGTGGAAGCGGGGAGTGGATGGAAGCCAAAGACGAAGGACAGGTGCAAGATTTCTGATTGGGGAGAACAGAGTTCTGATACTAGAGACTGGGCAGCTGGGTGACACCACTATCACCAGTCCAGCGCATGTGCATATGCACCTACAAGAGCCACAACAATCCACCCCTAGCAGTGCCATCCAGTGGAGAATGGAGACTTTACACTAAGCCCCGCCCAACTGGGCCAGCCTCGCTCTACAAGAACACAAGTCTCACCACCTGCTTAGTTCATGGACTATAAAGCACTTCATAGTTTGACTTCTAGGGGAAAACAAAGTAATTTTAGTCGTATTTCAGTCTGTTAGCCAGTCCAACTATTCAATTTTCTTTCTCTCTTTTTTCTTTTTTGTTTTTCTTTTTCTTGAATACAGAAAGACAAAAAACTCATTTTTATTTTCAATTTTATTAAAAATATTTTTCTTTAATTTTTTCTACTATATTTTTTACTTTTGTGTAATTTTTTTCAAATTCTATTTTACTTCCATCATTTCATTTTAGTCTCCTTCAGTGTATTAATTGTTCCAAATTTTCAAACGATTTCTTTTTTTTTTCTTTTTTTCCCCCTTTTTTCTCTAATCTATCAAGCCACTTTCAACACCCAGACAAAAACACACCTAGGATCTAGAATTATTTATTCGATTTTGTGTGTGTCTGTGTGTTTGTTTTTAAATTTTTAATTTTAATATTTTTTTTTAATTTCAATTTTTCTACCTCAAATTCCTTTTCTCCCTTCAAAATGAGGAAATGGAGGAATTAACAACAGAAGAAAGAGCAGGAAGAAACAACAGCCAGGGACTTAACCAACACAGATACAAGCAAGATGTCTGAACCAGAATTTAGAATCACAATAATAAGAATACTAGCTGGAGTCTAAAATAGATTAGAATCCTTTTCTGCAGAGATAAAAGAAGTAAAAGCTAGTCAGGATGAAATTAAAAATGCCATAACTGAGCTGCTATCTCAAATGGATGACGCAGCAGCAAGGATGGATGAGGCAGAACAGAGAATCAGCAATATAGAGGACAAACATATGGAGAAAATTGAAGCAGAAGAAAAGAGGGAGATTAAGGCAAAAGAGCATGATTTGAGAATTAGGGAAATCAGTGACTCATTAAAAAGGAGCAATATCAGAATCATAGGGGTTGCAGAAGAGGAAGAGAGAGAAACAGGGGCAGAAGGGTTATGTGAGCAAATCATAGTGGAAAACTCTCCTAAACTGGAGAAAGACACAGACATCAAAATCCAGGAAGCCCAGAGGACCCCCATTAGATTCAACAAAAACCAACCATCAACAAAGCGTATCATAGTCAAATTCACAAAATACTCAGGCAAGGAGAGAATCATGAAAGCAGCAAGGGAAAAAAAGTCCTACTTTTTACCTACAAGAGAAGACAGATCAGGTTTGCAGCAGACCTATCCACAGAAACTTAGCAGGCCAGAAAGGAGTGGCAGGATATATTCAATATGCTGAATCAGAAAAATATACAGCCAAGAATTCTTTGTCCATCAAGGTTGTCATTCAAAATAGGGGGAGAGATAAAATGTTTCCCAGACAAAGAAAAATTAAAGGAGTTTGTGACCACTAAACTAGCACTGCAAGCAATTGTAAGGGGGACTCTCTGAGGGGAGAAAAGATGAAAAAATAAATAAGCAAATAAATAAAGACCAAAAGCAACAAATATTATAAAGGACCAGAGAACACCACCAGAAACTCCAACTCTATAAGCAACATAATGGCAATAAATTCATATCTTTCAGTACTCACTCTAAACATCAATGGAATGCTCCAATCAAAAGACATAGAGTAACAAAATGGATAACAAAACAAGATCCATCTACATGCTGTCTACAATAGACCCACTTTAGACCTATAGACACCTTCAGAGTGAAAGTAAGGGGATGGAGAACCATCTATCATGCTAATGGTCAACAAAAGAAAGCTGGAGTAGCCATACTTATATCAGACAATCTAGACTTTAAAATAAAGACTGTATCAAGAGATGAAGAAGGACATTATATCATAATTAAGGGGTCTATCCCGAAGAAGACCTAACAATTGTAAACATTTATGAGCCAAATGTGGCAGCACCCAAATATATAAATCAGTTAATCACAAACATAAAGAAATTCATTGATAGTAATACCATGACAGTAGGAGACTTCAACACCCCACTCACAGCAATGGACAGATCACCTAATCAAAAAAATCAACAAGGAAACAATGGCTTTGAATGACACGCTGGACCAGATGGACTTAACAGATATATTCAGAACATTTCATCCTAAAGCAGCGGAATATACATTCTTCTCCAGTGCACATGGAACGTTCTCCAGAATAGACCACATACTAGGACACAAATCAGCCGTCAGCAAGTACAAAAAGATTGAGATCATACAGGGCCTATTTTCAGACCACAATGCTATGAAACTTGAAATCAACCACAAGAAAAAATTTGGAAAGGTAACAAATACTTGGAGACTAAAGAACATCCTACTAAAGAATGAATGGGCCAACCAAGAAGTTAAAGAGGAAATTAAAAAGTATATGGAAGCCAATGAAAATGATAACACCACAACCCAAAACCTCTGGAACGCAGCAAAGGTAGTCATAAAAGGAATGTATATAGCAATCCAGGCCTTCCTAAAGAAGGAAGAAAGATCTCAGATACACAACCTAACCTTACACCTTAAGGAGATGGAAAAAGAACAAATAAAACCCCAAACCAGCAAAATACAGGAAATAATAAAGATTACAGCAGAAATTAATGCTATCAAAACCAAAAACAAAAAACCAGAACAGATCAATGAAACCAGAAGCTGGCTTTTTGAAAGAATTAACAAAATTGATAAACCGCTAGCCAGTTTGATCAAAAAGAAAAAGGAAAGGACACAAATAAATAAATCAAGAATGAAAGGAGAGATCACAACCAACACAACAGAAATAAAAACAATAATAAGAGAATATTATGAGTAATTATATGCCAATAAAATGGGCAATCTGAAAGAAATGGACAAATTCCTAGACACATATACACTACCAAAACTGAAACAGGAAGAAACAGAAACTTTGAACAGACCCATAACCAGGAAAGAAATTGAGTTAGTAATCAAAAATCTCCCAAAAAACAAGACTCCAGGGCCAGATGGCTTTCCAGGGGAATTCTGCCAAACATTTAAGGAACAGTTAATACCTATTCTTTTGAATCTGTTCCAAAAAATAGAAATGGAAGGAAAACTTCCAAACTCATTCTACAAGGCCAAAATTACCTTGATTCCAAAACCAGACAAAGACCCCACTAAAAAGGAGAACTATAGACCAGTTTCCCTGATGAACATGGATGCAAAAATCCTCAACAATATACTAGTCAACCAGATCCAATAATACATTAAAAAAAATATTCACCACGACCAAGTGGGATTTATATCTTGGATGCAGGGCTGGTTCAATATCTGCAAAACAATCGGTGTGGTTCATCACATCAGTAAAAAGAAAGGACAAGAACCATATGTCAAAATACAGCATCCTTTCTTGATAAAAACCCTCAGGAAAGTAGGGATAGAAGGATCATACCTCGAGATCATAAAAGCTATATATGAATGACTCAAAGCTAATATCATCCTCAATGGGGAAAAACTGAGAGCTTTCCCCCTAAGGTCAGGAGCAAGACAGGGATGTCCACTCTTGCCACTGTTATTCAACATAGTATTGGAAGTCTTAGCCTCTGCAATCTGACAACACAAAGAAATAAAAGGCATCCAAATAGGTCAGGAGGAGGTCAAACTTTCACTCTTTGCAGATGACATGATACTCTATATGGAAAACCCAAAAGATTCAACGAAAAAACTGCTAGAACTGATTCATGAATTCAGCAAAGTTGCAGGATATAAAATCAATGCACAGAAATCTGTTGCATTCCTATTCACCAACAATTAAGCAACAGAAAGAGAAATCAAGGAATTGATCCCAATTACAACTGCACCAAAAACCGTAAAATACCTAGGAATAAATCTAACCAAAGAAGTGAAAAATCTATACATTGAGAACTATAGAAAGCTTATGAAGGAAATTGGAGAAGACAGAAAAATATTGGAAAAAGATTCCATGCTTCTAGATAGGAAGAACAAATATTGTTAAAATGTCAATACTACTCAAAGCAAGCTACATATTCAATGCAATCCATTATCAAAATAACACCAGCATTCTTCACAGAGCTAGGACAAATAATCCTAAAATTTGTATGGAACCAGAAAAGACTCTGAATAGCCAAAGCAATCTTGAAAAAGAAAACCAAAGCAGGAGGCATCACAATCCCAGACTTTAAGCTATACTACAAAGCTGTATTCCTCAACACAGTATGGTACTGGCACAAGAACAGACACTCAGATCAATGGAACAGAATAGAGAACCCAGAAATGGATCCACAAATGTATGGCCAGCTAATCTTTGACAAAGCAAGAAAGAATATCCAATGGAATAAAGACAGTCTCTTCAGCATGTGGTGCTGGGAAAACTGGACAGCGGCATGCAGAAGAATGAACCTGGAGTACTTTCTTACACCGTACACAAAAATAAACTCAAAATGGTTGAAAGACCTCAAACTAAGACAGGAAGCCATCAAAAGCCTCGAGGAGAAAGCAGGCAAAAACCTCTTTGATCTTGGCCGCAGCAACTTCTTACTCAACACATCTCTGGAGACAAGGGAAACAAAAGCAAAAATGAACTATTGCAACCTAAAAAGCTTCTAGACAGCAAAGGAAACAATCAGAAAAACTAACAGGCATCTGACAGAATGGGAGAAGATATTTGTAAATGACATATCAGATAAAGGGTTAGTATCCAAACATCTATAAAGAACTTATCCAAGTCAACACCCAAAAAACAAATAATCCAGTGAAGAAATGGGCAAAGGCATGAATAGACATTTCTCCACAGAAGACATCCAGATGGCCAACTGACACATGAAAAAATTCTCAACATCGCTCATCATCAGGGAAATACAAATCAAAACCACAATGAGATACCACCTCACACCTGTCAGAATGGCTAATATTAGCAACTCCAGCAACAACAGATGTTGGCGAAGATGTGGAGAAAGAGTATCTCTTTTGCATTGCTGGGGGGAATGCAAGCTGGTGCAGCCACTATGGAAAACAGTATGGAGTTTCCTCAAAAAATTGACAATAGGACTACCCTATGACCCAGCAATTTCACTACTAGGTATTTATCCAAGGGATACAGGTGTGCTGTTTAGAATGGACATATGCACCCCAATGTTCATAGGAGCACTATCAACAATAGCCAAAGTATGGAAGGAGCCCAAATGTCCATCGATGGATGAATGGATAAAGAAGATGTGGTATATATGCCACATCTTCTTTATACACACACACACACACACACACACACACACATACACACAATGGAGTATTACTCAGCAATCGAAAATAATGAAATCTTGCCATTTGCAACTATGTGGATGGAACTGGAGGGTATTATGCTAAGCGAAATTAGTCAGAGAAAGACAAAAATCATGACTTCACTCATCTGAGGACTTTAAGAGACAAAACAGATGAACATAAAGGAAGGGAAACAAAAATAATATAAAAACAGGGAGGGGGACAAAACAGAAGAGACTCAGATGTGAAGAACAAACTGAAGGTTGCTGGAGGGGTTATGGGAGGGGGGGATGGGCTAAATGGGTAAGAGGCATTAAGGAATCTACTCCTGAAATCGTTGTTGCACTATATGCTACTAATTTGGATGTAAATTAAATAAAACAAACAAACAAATACATGGTTCTCATGGTTGAACAATAATGGGGAAAAAATCAGCACTGATGAATGGATAAACAAGGTGTGGTATATACATACAATGGAATATTACTCATCAATTCAAAAAGAATAAAATCTAGCCATTTGCACCATCATGGGGAAAAAACAAAAAAAAAGTTAACGAAGATCTTCAGTTCAAAGGCTGCAGGGAACTGAATTTTCCCCACAGACACATAAGCATGGTGGCAGATCCTTCCCTTTTGAAGTTGGAATGAGATGCCAGTCTTGGCTAGCCCTTCACTCAGGTTGTAAGAGACCTTGAAGCAGAGGGCCCTATTAAGCTGTGCTCTTATTCCGGACTCACAGAATCTGAGATAATAAATGTGTGGGTTTTTTAGCCACTAAATTTGTAGTGATACTCTTATGCAGCAATAGATAACTACTAAACTACACATCGTGGTTTGAATGATAATTCTCCTTAAGAAGCTTTATGAAAAGTAATAAAAGTATATTAGTATTATTATTTTACTACAATCAGTACAGAGATCGCCCTTTATTGATTACCTACTACGTGTCAGACACGTTCACTTCACTAGGTTCTTTAGAGAAATTATCTCATTCATCTTCATAACAACTTTACAAGAAAGGCAATATTATTTTTAGTTTAAGACTCTGATGCTCAGGAGACATAAGCAATTTGCCAAAGATCACACAGGTAGTGTGTAAGGGAACTGCAATCAAAGCCAAGGTGCACTAATTTTTTCACAATGGCACCCTGCTTCCTATTATATTTGGTAAGACAACAATGACAACAACGAATTATTTAATGTTTGTTAACAGTTTTCTCTATGGTGGACATGGTTCTAGAACCCAGAAGCGCCATGTCACAGCCACAGGACAATACAATATATTCAGATTTGGATGGTTTCTTTTTTACCTTTCCCATCCCCTCACCACATCTTATCAACTGTAGACTAAGCATTCCCAAGACTTCACCCGGTTGTACCATTTTACATACAAGATGTTTTGAGTTATTTTTACTCTTTTCTTTTTCCCTCTTCTTAGTGTTTTCAAGCTTTTATTTTTTATATCCCATTAATAATGTGGCATCATAATGAACACGTTAAATGGAAATACTATCTGCCAAATTAATAGAAATAAAAAGACTTGACCAAACACAATGAAAGTCATTTCCCTTTTAAAAATTGATGTATCAAGTTGACAATATAAATGAGTAGAGGAAGTGAATATGAAAAATACAATTGATAAGCTTCATAGCATTAATGTATATCTAGATTTTTTAAGTATAAAAAGGGGCATAACACATATTTTTAAACACATGAACCATTGGCTAAAAAATGCTGTTGTATTAGATCAAAGTAAAAATTTCAATATAGTCTCCAAAACAGAAAATATATAGCCTAGGTTATTGAATTAAGAGGTAATACAATTGAACAATTAACAAATAAAGAGTAGCCAAATATAATACCTTGAAAGATTATAACAAGCACACACATCTAAATAACTCTTGGGTGGTTCAGTCGGTTAAGCATCTGACTTTGGCTCAGGTCATGATCTCATAGTTTGTGAGTTCAAGTGCCGTGTCGAGCTCTGTGCTGACAGCTCAGAGCCTGGAGCCTGCTTCCGATTCTCTGTCTCCCTCTCTCTCTCTGCCCTTCTCCCGCTCATGCTCTCACTCTCTCTCAAGAATAAATAAATATTAAAAAAAAAATTTTAAATGAGTCTTGAAAAGAGAAGATTAAATATATATATATATATGTATGTATGTATATACACACACACACAAATATGCTATATGTGTATATATATATTTCAACAAAGTAGGAGAACAGCAAAGAAAAACCAAGTAAGGGAGTGAGGATGCAATAATAAATGTAAAAGCATAAATTAATTACACTAAATAAAATGGGACACTCCAAAAGAATATGAGAGAGATGCCAGCTACACGTTGACAGGAATGATTATCTCCATCTAGCTACCGAATGCTCTGGTGCCATTTGTCACAGTTTTGTGAGGTATCAGGATATTGCTATTCTTTATCTTGTACACAGAAGCAAGCACAGTGACCACTCCACTACTATTTCTTGGCGCATTTTAGTATCAGTATATGAGGAAGGCTCAGAAAACAAGTGTTCTTTGTGTTAATGACTTTTAAACCCCAGGGATTTCTGTTGTTAAAGACCTTTCTTCATTATCAGCCATGAAAATTAGCATTCAGAAAGAATTTTGAAAGACAATTATTCTGAACTTTGATAATTATAAATTGGAAAATGATTTTTTAAAAATCATTGTTCTAAAGATGTTTCTACAAAATACACTGGTGATATTAGACACTTTGATGGTTCTGTTTCCTTTCTCAAAATGTCTTCCTTTGAGCCTTTTTCTTCCTAAAGAGACATTTTACTTTAACATGAAAGTCATATTCTGTCTCCTCTAGAATATTTGCAGATGATTGTCTTCATTTATCAGGAAGCACATATTTAAATAGTTTGCAGTATTTCAGTTTTCCTTGTGAAGCAGGAATATTCATCATACTACTTAAGGTTTATATTACCCTATAGCCAAGTGATTTATCATATCCCTACATCAGCAACTTCTTTGATTATTAAAATTCTCTTGCAGGGGTGCACTTAGGAGCATACCAAGCTGCTGTCTAAGGGATTTTCTTTATTATTTGACCTGAAATGCAGGAAAAAGATAGATTAAGACATATGATTTGGTAACAGTGATAGAAGATGCAGAATCAGATTAATTAAGTTAGTATCTGGAAATAGCTTACCAGAATTTAACACAATGCATATGTCACGCCAACAACCCTCAGGAAGCGCTAGCTAGTGAATCATTTTCTCTCTTTTAGAAATGATTTTTATTTCCCAAATTTGGGCTGTTCTAACATGGCAATTTTGTGAGGCTCCAGAACCACTTTTGAATAGTAACTATAATTAAGGGGATGTGTAATTGACTCAGGTTACTAATGACCACTTTCTTCCACGTTCTTCAACCATATTTCCATGAATATTTATTAGGCACTCTGTTTTGTCTAACATTGCTGGTTTCTTTCAGAGATGTCAGACAAGTTTATACAGTGCTTCTGGGCTTCAAGGAGTTTGCAGTCTAACTGGAGAGGGAATATTTGCCTTTGTAATAGAAGAGATAACCAGGGGAGCCTGGGTGGCTCTGGGGTGTCTGGGTGGCTCTGTCGGTTAAGCTCAGGTCATGATCTCCTGGTTCGTGAATTCGAGCCCAGCCGTCAGGCTATGTGCTGACAGCTCACAGGACCCTGCTTCTGTGTCTCACTCTCTCTGCCCTTCCCCCACTCGAACTCTCTCTGTCTCTGTCTCCCTCTCAAAAATAAATAAACGTTAAAAATTTTTTAAAGATAACCATATAAGAAATAAAGTAATTGAATATCAAAATGTAACATATTAGGAAACCAAGGAAAGAATTATCAGAGAATGCAAAATTTCCTCTGCTCACAGGGGCCCTGGCAAGTAACCTAAACAGTGCTGGAGAAACAGAAGTGAGGGAAGTGGCAGGAGGGGTAGGGATAGGATGTATGGACATTTATTACAAAGGACTCTGTGTGTAAGGCTTGCTTTTGGCCAATGGAGCTTTACCTCCATTTCACTTCCCTTTGCAGCCATGGTGTCCCTATAACTAGGTGGTTGTACAAATGATTGTATTATTTCCATATTAACAAAAATATCCTATCATTTAAGAACAGTGGTCATCAATTTTTGCTGCATGCTAGAATCACCTGGGAAGTTTTTCAGAATTCCAATGGCTGGGAGCTAGCCCTTATCAATCAGATCAGAAACTTTGGGGGTGAGGCCAGCTCTGAGTATGGAAAGCTTTCGAGATGATTCCTATATGTGACCCGAGTGGAAGAACAGGTGATTTACAGCAGTGGTACTCAAACTCTGCTGTGCATTATAATCACCTAGAAAGCTTTTAAAACCTCGAACGCTCAGGTCATACCCTTGTATTTATTGCTGCGTGACAACCCATTTTGTGACTTAGCGTCTTAAAATGGAAACCATATTTATTTGCTATTTCTGCTGGGCTCATGCAGCTGGCTCTTCTGCTCCTCTCATCTGGAGTCACTCATGTAGTCATCTGGCAGAATGACTGAATGTGGCCTCATTAACATGTCTGGTGGTTGGCAAATCATCAGACAGGCATACCTCATTTCCACTCCGTGTGGCCTCCCTCATAGCCTAGCTTGGATTTGTTCACAGTAGGATCTCAGGTTTCCGAAAGTAGTCAAAGAGAGCAAGAAACAATAAGAAATAATGTGCAAGTCTTTCCAAGTCACTGCTTGCATCATGTTTCCTAATAACCAATCGGACAAAACAAGTCACATGATAAAGTCTGGATTTTAAGAGTAGAAAAGTAAACTCCACCTCTTCATGTGTGGAGTGGCAAATGCTCCTGCGCTGGGGGAATAGGAGAATATGGCAGCGTCCTTGAGAACATTACCTCCCATTCCAAATGATTAGAATTTCTGGGTGTGGAACATGGATAGAGGTAAGAACCACTTTTGTTAGCTCCAATTTGCAATTAAGTTGAGGATCAGTGATTTGACTAGTACTTTTCAAACTTCAAAGAGGTAAAAAAAAAATAGTTACAAACAGAGAGGGAGGGAGGCAAACCATAAGAGCCTCTTAAATACAGAGAACAAACTGAGGGTTGATGTGGGGTGGGGGAGAGGGGAAGATGGGTGATGGGCATTCAGAAGGGCACTTGTTGGCATGGGCACTGGGTGTTGTTTGGAAGCCAAGTTGACGATAATTTATATTAAAAGAATAAATAACTAAAAAATAAAACCAAGAAAGAAGAAAAAACAACAACAACGACGACAACAAAAACAAACTTCAGGGTGCATCAGAATCACTTGGAATACTTGTTAAACTACAGATTCATGAACCACATCCTCAGAGATACCGATTCAGCACTTTTGTAGTGGGGGTCAACACTGCAATTTTAATAAGGTCCCTCTCAATGCAAATTCCACAGGTCTTGTGTCTGCACTTGGAGTGGTGTTAACTTAAATAATGGTGAAATTAACTCTGTGTATGTGTGTGTGTGTATGTATATGTATACATATACATATGTATATATATACATACATGTGTGTATATACACAATAGATGTGTGTGTATATGTATATGTGTGTGTGTGTGTGTGTATATATATATACATATATATATACATATATATATACATATATATGTATATATATACATATATATACATATATATACATATATGTATATATATACATATATATATATATACATATATATATATATATGTATATATATATATTGGTTTTTACTCTTTTGGTTGCATCCATGTTCCCAGTTTGTCAGTTCTACTAAAAGTTGGAACATGTGAACTTCCTACACCATACATTGAGACCAATCTTGCCCAGTAGTAAGGGGAAGAATAAGAAATCCAAGTCAGTAGCTCAAAGTTTAGCATCTTGTAATCCTTGATACCACTCCTACTCCTACAAGACTATAATGTCTTGTCTTGTTGCTTGTAACTCACTGCCCAAGTCCCTTCCCCTTTATCTCACCATTTTGGACCCTGCATTGAGGATTTCTTATTTTTGATACACCTGATCCTTACCTCTGTCCCCAACCTGGGAAGTGGGATCATGCCTTGTTTCCTAGGTTCATTCAAAGAACTAAGCCTTCTCAGTTACTCTTGGAATTCTTCCTGCTTCCTGCTCCTAAATTCACACACACAACCTACAAACTTCCTATTGTATTTGTCTTTTGAGTTTCTTTCATGCTTGTTGATGGTCTCTCTCTATGCTGGTGATTTTCCATCAGCTATCCCTAGACTCATACTCATTTTCTGCTCTGTGCCTGTCTGAGGAGGATGATTGCGTGTGCACTGCATCACCTGGGCTCTCTTGCTGGTTGGCTTCCTGTACACCCGCGTTCTCAGAGTAGGATCCCTACCCCAGCAGCATTACCATTACCTGGAAACTTCATGGTTAGTCCTGCAAATTTCAGGGCCCCACTCAAAAGCTAGTAAATCAGGAACTCTGGAGGTGGGGCTCAGCCGTCTGTATTTCAACAAGCCTTTCAGATGATTCTGTTAAAGTTAGAGAACCCCTGCCATAGGGTTTTGGCCAGTGGCCAGTACTGGCAGGAAATCTACAAACACACAGGGAGAGGAGTAAGCTTTTTTCGTTCTATACTTGTTTCTTTCCCTGGGCCAAAATTTGGCAAAGGCTGCCTGCCTCCATAATTACAGAGCTCATCTCGTCTGGCGTTGCTGCCTGTTTGTAGCTCACTCTGTTCTCCAATACTATCATTTCCTCCTCTTTCCTCTTCAAACTTGAGTGTGCTAATGGCTTTTGCTGCTGCTAGGCTTTCGGTCTGAATGTTCAGTGTCGTTTCTAGTAAACTCATTGTGCATTGGTAAATTGTTTCTTCCTTAAATCACCTGACTGGCTTCTGTTTCCTACTGTGACCCCCGGAGAATGCTGTCTGTAGATTTCTCCTTCCTATCTTTCTGTACCCTAACCCAGCCCACCAAAGCCCTTGACAGGGCTATAGAGTTGGAATAGATACCATTTACTTGAAGGTTTGGTTTCAAACAGAGGTAATGTTAAGATCAGAAAGGCCTTGCAGGTTGTGGTATCAGGAAGACAGAGCGCTCCCTAGAGTTCCTGCAATGACCTGCACAGGGAACTTCTCACCTAGTACATACACACACGATTATATACATATATTTGTATATGCACAATGTGTGTGCAGTGTGTAGTTGTGCATGCCAAAAGAAAAAATGAGCTCTTCTGGCAAAATGAGAAGTGAAACCCTGAAAATCTCCTGGCAGCTGCTTCTGATGTCAGAATACATTTGTCAGAGAAACAATAGTATCTGGTTTGGAGAGCAATTCTGTTTGGGGGATGTGGGGGCAGAACAAGGGAGATTTAGCAAGAATGTGAACTAGATCATAAACCCAACTGAATGTTAATGCAGATGGTCTGCTTCCAAGTTCAGTGGTCTTGCCTAGTCAGCGTTGTTCTATTTGTGTCTTAGTCCATCCAGGCTGCTATAACAAAATACCACAGACTGGGGAGCTTATAAACAAGTGAAATTTATTTCTTACAGTTCCAGACGCTGGAAGTCTGAGATCAGGATGCCGGCATGTCAGGTGAAGGCCTCCTTCTGGGTCACAAACTTGCTCTTGTATCCTCATGTGGTAGAAGGGGCAAGGGAGTTCTCTGGCCTCTCTTTTATAAGGGCACTAATTCCATTCGTGAGGGCGCCAACCTTATGACCTCATTATTTCCCAAAGGTTCCATTTCCTAATGCCATCACCTTGGGCATTAGGTTTTCAACATACGAATTTTAAGGAGACACAAGTATTCAGTGTCTGTTTTGTTTTTAATCTCTTCTGTATGAAAGCCTTCAGAGCCGGTTAAATGTAATAATAAACATTCACACAGAAGATTATTTCTCCCAAGGCAGGGTCATCAGTGAGTGGGAAAATGAACTTGGCACCACATGCAGAGAATAGTCTTAAACATACTCATATTAACTATGCAGTCTGACTCTAGCTTAGGATCAAAATGAGAAAGTGCTGTAGTTACACAAACCATGTCTTGTAAAGTATCTATAATAAAAGCAGACATGACTTTTTTTCCCCCTAAAAGCACCAGCAATACTTGTCACGATAGAAACCCGTCTCCTAAGAATATGGTATGAATTGGCATGAACCTCATTTCACAGATGAGGAAACTAAAAGCAGGCAAGGGAAGTCCTAGTAGCAAATATTTAGCAGGAAATGAACAGAAAAAAAATTACTATCTCACCATATCAAGGAATTATTATCTCTCATAGGTTTGTCTATATTTTTTCCTAACCAATCTGTATGTTTACGTTTTTGTTTGAATTTACCAGGGTCTTTATTTGAGTTTTACTCTGCAAATGTTTCTTATGACAATGCTCTTTTTAAAAAACATTTTTTTATTGTGGTAAAAAACACATGATATGAAATGTATTATCTTAACCATTTTAACTGTTTAGTTCAGTAATGCTAAGTATATTATCATTGTTGTGCAATCAATCTCCAGAACTATTTTATCTTACAAAAGTGGAACTCTATATCCAGTAAATACCTCTCCTCCTGTTTTTTTTAAAGCACACATTGGATTTCTTCTCTTCATTCATATTTTATGTTCTTAAATAACCCACCCCAATTAATGTTGATTTTTAAATAAATATTTCTCTCTACTAAGATACATTTACTTTATAAATATTTTTTAAACTTGATCTCTGTGAGACACCATGTCTGCAATTGTAAGCAAAATAGATGCATTCCTTGTCATCATGGGGCAAAATCTGTGATGCAGTGATGATAAGAACATAAAAAATGGTAGTTACATTTACTGACATAACAGTATAAATAATAATGAAAACAATACCATTGAATCCCAGGATTTGTTTTCTCAAGAGATGCTATGAAATTGTGCCTCTTAAATCCTCAAACTTATAGTTGAATATGTCAAGGACAGATTTTGCCCATCTATTTTGATAGTTCTCACCTGCTCTAGAGACCTGCCCACCCCCCCACGTGACTCCCCAGTCTGCGCAATGACTACCTGCCTTGGCAGTTCCACTTGCAAAGCTATTCACTTTAGCTTCTAACGAGGGCCAGCCGGAATGGGATTGCAGGCAGACATAATCTATGCACCCGTATCTAATGGAGCTCAAGAATGACAACACAATCTTGAAACGACTTACCCGCTTTCTACCAAAGGCCTCTAGAGTTTCCCATATCACCATGGATAATTATTACCTTGCTTCTCCAGACTATACCTCATCTACCTATTAAACACACACACACACACACACACACACACGCAAAGGACAACAAAACCCAGCCTGGAGATGTGTAACAGTGTAAAATACTGGAGTGAGACAGGCTGCCGTGTAGCTCTTGCACTTACTGTGTGACAATGGGCAAGTTGTTTAACCTCAGTTTCCTAAACTAGACTCCCCCTAGTTCATAGATGTGAAGATCTTCGAATAATTCCTGGACCATTACCTAAGTCCCGTAAGCATTATATACGTATTTGCTACTGGAAGCTCTGTGGTTTGGTGAACTAGATAGTGATTTGTAACTGGTGCCCAACTATATATAATTCACCATATTCCCCAATTTCACTTCATGCCTACCTACACTCTGTTTAGATGCCTAAGTTTACAAAACTTTTCATTCCACCTAGATGACATAGCTCTGAGTAGAAAGAAAACACTTTTAGCCAGTAAAATACCCTTGGGACCAAAGAGTTCTAGGCAGAAAAGTCCAGATGCCCTCTTAAAGCCAGATCACTGTCACAGAATGGGCTTTGGAAGGATGACCTAGTTTCTAAGCTCACAATGTTTTCATATCTATTCTTCTGGTTATCCCTGGTACCTAGAAAGAAAGCTCTTGTGCTTTGCCACTCTTACCACTTTCCATAGCTTTGTTCACTGCACAACTGCTGTTACCAGACAATTTCTCCTGGACGGAGGCATATCGTTCATGATTCTCATCTACTATGGATGGTCTCCAACATTTCTTCCAGTTAAAGTTCTTATAATTTTAGTAATTCTTTGTTTAGCAAAAGGCTGTCACAACACCTGTGACTTCCATATCTACATGTTAGTAGCATTTCTGTCTTTGAATCTGAATGTAAAAGTCATATCCTCTAGAAAGCTTATGCTAAGTCTTCCCCCAACGTGTTTAAATTTGGTTGTTATGCTTTTCTATACCTAGTATTTGATGCCTCTTCATGGTTACATTGAACATATTTGCATTATTTGTTCTACTCTGTCTTCTCCATTAGACTCTATGCTTCACAGAGATGATCAAGTTTGCTGGTCTTATTTTATTTTATTTTATTTTATTTTTTGCTGAGGACAACTCTAACTTTGGTCATAGTTGCCAGAATCTAAAACATACCTTAATTTTTATAAAATGTTAGTGTTTTCAAGATTCTTCCATTTATTTTCTTTTGATTTTTATTTCTACTTAATGTTCATAATCCTTATCTCTAGATCGATTATGTAAGACAATCCAGATTGTGGTTTATTTTTGAAGAACTATGAACTGAATTGAGGGAACTCTTACACAAAATTCCCCATAGAAGCTCCAGTGGTTTTGCTATTACACTATAATCCCCGTTAAACATCTGACTCTCCATTATGGGAAATTTGCTTTGGCAGAATTCAAACAGAATGAACATAAATCTGAATGAAATATGTTCATGGGACTCATTAGTCCAGCTCCCTTGCCTCACTTAAATATATAGTACCTGTTAATTCCTACTAGGTTCTTTCACAGTTTTAAAGGTATCTGTGGACTCTTATCTTAAACATTATGTGCCATCTTCAAAATTCTTTAAGGCTTATGCCCTAGATTTAAACAGAATGTTCTTACAAGGCAATAATTTCTACAAAGATGTGATTTAAAAAAAAACATTTTACCCCCCTCTATTAACAACTTTCCAGAAAATTAGAAATAAGGAGATTATTATTATTGTTATTCCTGGTGAGTTAACTGCAACATTATATTTCATGAAATGATTCCTTTCTTATTAAAAATAAAAACATCAACACTAGCAACAGCAATTAGCATTTACTGAGCCCTGACTAAATGTCTAGGATTTATTTGAGTTTTATGTTTTTTATGTATGAATCTCACAATAATTCTATTAAGCATATATTAGTGTTACTATTCATACATGAAGAAGTAGGCTGCACACAAGTAGAATGCACTCAATATGAGTTGGTAAATGAAAGGAGATTTCAAAACCAGTTCCTTCTGGGTCCAGGGTTCATGTACTTTCAGTAAGAGCTGCCTCAAATGTGTAATCATTATTTAAAGCTAGAAAACAAACAAACTTTGTCTGAGTACTTTGTAAAACCTTACAAATCAGAAAAGCATAGTGATGTAATGTTAACCGAGAAAGGACAGACTCCATCTGAGCACAGAATTGGGACGAACCATCCAGATGTAGCTTCTATGGTATCTTTTTACAGAATGGAAGAAGACAAAGACAGGGGTTTTATATAGTCTTTATGTAGTGCCCAATATAGTCTTATAACATGACATTTCATTCTATTCCTATTCTAAACTTAGAAGGATCAGAACATAGACAAATATAGCTGTTATGAGAAGAGAACAGATTCTCCCCTCATAAAAACTGATGTGTTAAGATGAATAATAGGTGAAAAAAAAAGCAGACTTCTTACTTATAATGAGATCAGATAACAACCAAGAATAAGTTAAATATTTTGCTAAATGAAAAAGAAAAAAAAGGAAAGAAGTTAAGAAATGATGGATAACAAAATGTTTAGTTATATACTTAAAGTTAAAATTCTTAATAGAATATTATTGAGTTTATTGAGTAGTAATGGTTAGGAATCCATTCAGCTGCAGGTAGCAGAAAAACCAACCACAAATAGCTTGAAGCAGTTGTTCTAAAACATGGCTGATTTTAGAATTACCCAGACAGCATTTAAAATGAGTGAATATTGGCCTCCACTTCTTTCTGTTTCTGGTGAAACTGGTCTCTTCCTGTATAAGTATTTTTTTTTAATTCTCTTAGTCATTCTATTGTCAGTCTATGTATCAGTTATCTATTGGTGCATAATGAATTGTCCCAAAACTTAGCAACTTCAAACAATAAATATTACTATCTTACATGTTTAGGTCATGAATCTTGGTACAGTCGAGCTGGGTACCTGCGGCTTAGGCTCTGTCCCAAGACTAATCAAGGTATCAGTTGGGACTACAGTTGTGTCCAGCTTCAGCTGAGGGAGGATCTGCTTCTTAGCCCTCTCACACTGATGAGACTTTTGGGGTGATAGTGGGGTCTGGAGCCGACAACCAAGAAAGAATTCTTGAAGATGACTTTTGTTCCAAAAGGTGATTTTATTGGGGCGCCTGGGTGGCTCAGTCGGTTAAGCATCCGACTTTGGCTCAGGTCATGATCTCACAGTTTGTGAGTTCGGGCCCCATGCCAGGCTCTGTGCTGACAGCTCGGAGCCTGGAGCCTGCTTCAGATTCTGTGTCTCCCTCTGTCTCTGACCCTCCACCCGTTCATGCTCTGTCTCTCCCTGTCTCAAAAATAAATGTTAAAAAAATTTTTTAAAAAAGTTAAAAAAAAAACACAAAAGGTGATTTTATTAAAGCACAGGGACAGGACCTGTGGGCTGAAAGAGCTGCCTTGGGACCATGAGGAGAGACTGGTTATATACTATGGGGTTGGGGGAAGTAAAGTCCCCATGAAGTTTCCAAAGAGATTTTCATATGCTAACGAAGACTCCCAGGATCCCATAGGCCTAGCTATTGTCAAGCTAACGTTGTTTTTCCCTCTAGCAAAGCATTAACGTTAAGACAGTGGGAGGTCATGGAGAAACGTTTTACTCTGCCAGCCTCAAGTATTTGTCAACGGGCTGCAGGTTATAAGGAAATTTAATTTTACCTGCCATTTCCTTTTTGCCTTTGTTCCCAGACACTATGGAGAGAAGGGTTGGGGCTCCAGGAAACTGAGTCTACAGGTTCCTGGAGATTGGACTATTGATGATTGCCTTTTTCTTGTACTTTACTAAGATATATGTAAACTGATGGAGACTCAAGTCCTGCAGGACTGTGATCACCATCAGTTAGCCATTTGTTTTTCCCCTTTCCTTTGTTCTTGGGTAGCCAGGAGTGCCCAGGGAATGTAGCACATATCCCACCTGGGGGTGGTGGGTGTCTGCCACCTTGTCAGCTTGCCTTATGCTCCCTCATTAACATGGTTGTTGGGTAGCCTCAATCCCTGAGTCCCTGTGGGTTTTTGCAGAGACAGCAATGTTTTTGCCATGTGAGCCTCTCCAAAGAACAGCTCCCAGTATGACACCTTAAAATAGGTGATCCAGAGAGCAAGAAAGAGTACCCCATATGAAAGCCATGGTCATGTGTAACCTAATCTTGGAAGTGACATCCCTTCACTTTTAACATACTCTGTTCTTGAGAAGCAAGCCACTAGGTCTAAGTCACTCCCAAGGGGAGAGATTACACAAAGATTGGAATACCAGAGAGTGAAGACCATTGAGGGACATCTTAGAGATAGCCTAAGACAGCCAGGAATCAGAATTGGCTTAAATAAAGAGAGCTTTTTCTTTCTCACATAACAAGAAGCCAGAGAGAGGCTCAGTAGCTGAAAATGTTCAGGGCTGCCAAGAAAGCAGAATGCCAGTCATCTCCTGGCATTTGACAGGGACAAGGGGAGAGAGGAAGAAGGAGGTCTATGCCAGACATGCCTCTCCTTTTTATTAGGGAAGCTAATACCTTCTTGTGTCTTCCTGGAAGACATTTGTTTGTGTCACTTGGGCTCCCGTAAATAGAGGTGGAAGTGAGTGGTGGATGTTTACCCTCAACCTTGATATAGGAGCAGCAAGGGAGCCTGGGGTCGTGAACAGCTTTTGAGTGCCCATCAATAGTGCATGCACACAGTGCATACATTTCTTTGTATGTTCCTCTTCACTGTATCTTAATTTCAGTTTGTAAACTGAAGTGCGAATTAGTGTTAGTACAATATATGTACTAAAGTCCATTATTTCCCGTAGCTTCAAACATATCACAATATACTCTTGAACCAGAAAGTAGCAAAACACCTTCAAGCAGCTGAAAGAGCTCTAATCAAGTTCGTGCGCCTAAATTTACAGGAAATGCCTCAGACCTTCATTTTCAGTTTCATTTATGAGTTTTTAATTCACAGTGCTAACAGAATTAATGATTAACTCATTCCACAGCTTGAAAAATAGGTTTGCCTCAGTTTTTGCCTAAAGGGTAAACTCAATATTTTAGCATTTTATAAAAGGGCTTTCCTAATGTGGTCACAACCTTTGTTCATTGTCTTACTCTTCACTGCTTCTTCCACACTCTCTTGTCTCCAGCAACTCATGTGTTCGGAGAATAACATCTTCTTCTTGACCTTGCTGCTCTCTCTCTGCCTGCAGTGTCCTTCCTGACTCATCTTTCAAGGTCTACATCACATCAAACAATCTCAGATGCCTACAGGGACAGAGAAACAATGCAAATGAGAGGAATGTGCTGGTGGATGCATATTAAACACATAGAAATAACTCTTGCAACAAGAGATATGCTCCATCCCATTTTTTTCTTAACATTTTCTCTCTTCTTGGTTGTTCTTTTAGACAAAAGAATTTTGATGGAAACATAATGATCAGCCTAGGCTCATCACTGCTGTGTGGGATATGGCTACAGTATTGTCATATCTTCTATTTCCTTTAATTTTTGGGGGGGGGGGTAGTAATTAGAAATCCATAGTTTTGTGGAGTATTTTGTCTTGTTTTTGGTGTGTTTGTTTCTTTTTTGTTTGTTTGTTTTTAGAGAGAGATTGGGAGCACAGAAGAGTGGGAGAGGAGCAGAGATTGAGAGAGAGAGAATCTAAAGCGGGCTCCACACTCAGCGCAGAGCCTGATGTGGGGCTCAATCTCACAACGCTGGGACCATGACCTGAGTGGAAATCAAGAGTCAGATGTTCAACTGACTGAGCCAGCCAGGTGCCCCAGAAATCCATAGTTTAATATGAAGCATCCCATTTTAAAATCCAGGTATATGAATATACATATTTATCATTTAATTATTTTAATGGAGAAAGAGAACATTCTACATGCTGCATTAAATACATCTGTAGTCTGGAATCAGCCTGCTGACTGCTAGTTTGCAAGCCTATATCAAAATAATTTCTTTTTTGGAGTCTTTCCTAAATGTCCAAGCTAGTTTCTTCCCCCACTGTGCTCCAGAAGTAGCAGGCTGACCTCCAAAATAACACTTTGTATATTCTACACCTGTGGTGTGTATGTAAGTCTTTACCAGGACTGTGATATTGGAGAGCTGAGTCTGCACATTTTGACCGAATTCCCAGCATAGCACATGGAGTTCATCTCATAGTTGATACCTTGTAAGTGCCTGATGCAGTAATATATGTTGAATGAATAAAGGAATCCAATAAAGAAATGGAGTTGACATGGAGTTGATGTGGAGAGCACATGATCTAGTTAGAGAACAAATAGGCTTTGATTTAGCAATGAAATACTTGCAGGAGAAATTTCCTGGATGGACTCCTTGGACAGAAGTATTGGATAGTGGCCCAAGATTCATGCATTTCACACATATGTGTTGAAAGCCCATGATTCATCAAGTTCTCTTCTTATTCATGGGAATTCAGAAAACAACAACACAGAAAAAAAATCTTAGTAAGAAAGGAAAGATAAGAAAAGCAAAAAATAAAGCAAGTCATGTTTTCAATTGTTATCATGTATTTTGGGTGGGGTGTAAAATGAAACCAGGATGGAGGGAAATGCTAGCAAGAACCTGATGAATGAGATTGGGCTGTGTACAGATTGAAATAGGCTAGTCATGTTATCTCTCTGTGAGAAGGGGAACATTTGAGTGAAAACCTTAAGGAAATAAGGGAGCCATGCAAGTGGATATCTGGAATAAAAGTGATCCAGCAGATGGAACATCAAGTTCAAACCCTGAGGCAAGAGTATACCTATTCAAAGAAAGAGAGCTGGTGGAGGGAGGAGAGAAGAGAGTAGAGATAGGGAGGAAGCCAGGTTAGACACAACAGGAGGCTAAGAGTGAAGATCTCTTAGGACATTTATAAGCATTTTGTAACAACTTTAACTTAAAAAAATTTTTAAGATTTCTTTATTTTTAAAGAGAGAGAGAGAGAGAGAGAGAGACAGACAGACGGACAGACAGACTAAGCACAAGTGGAGGAGTGGCAGAGGGAGAGGGAGACACAGAATCCAAAGCGGGCTCCAGGCTCTGAGCTGTCAGCACAGAGCCTGATACAGGTCTTGAACTCACAAACTGTGAGATCACAACCTGAACTGAAGTAGGATGCTTAACTAACTGCACCACCCAGGCACCCTGTGACAACTTTGACTTTTACTCCAAGGTAGATGGAAGCCATTGGAAGAGCAGAAGAGTGACACGATTTGACATATTTTCATGAGATCCTTCTAGTGATTCTGTTGAGATTGGACTGGATGGGAATAAAAGAGGAGAAGGATGACCACTGAGACAGTGATTGAGGTAATGCAGGCAAACATGATGGCAGTTCAAACCAGTGCTGTGGTCACAGAGGTAAAGAGGCTGATAGACAACTTGGTTTCATACCTCCTTAGGTTATTCACGTAACACCACACTCACTGCAGAATAATTGGGTCACAATGTGACATATCAGCTGAGTCCATGAATATCTTCTCTGGGATCTTTCTAATTTCAGCACAGCCAAAATGAGAATGAAATTGCCTAATCACCATTTATTCCCAACATTTAGGACAATGTCTACCACATATACATTAGATGGATGGGTGGATGGATGGATGCATAATCTGATTGACTTAGAATTTAAGAATTATTCGTATTGCTATTTCTCACCATTCAGTGCAATTTGTATTCTTGGGAGCATGAATTGAGAACAGCCACAAGTGCTGATTGTGGCAAATGTGCTGCTGTAAAGCTGGGCTACAAAGACAGCCATTTTGTCCTGTCTGGTGATAAATAGGCATAGTTTGAGTAATGGCAATTAGAGCCAGAATTCAACTGGTGAGTCACTGTGAACACTACTTGAGTGAACTGACGGATTGTGATCATGACTATTCCTCATTTGGAAGCCTGGGGACTTAATGCTTTTGTTTGCCTGTGTTTTCTCCCTGGCACAGTCTGTGAGCCTGGAATGAAAAGATGATTATCTTTAACCAACATCTCATATTCTTTGATTTTCATCAAGCTTTTCACATTTTCATATCAAGAAAATTGAAAATGATTTTTATATAAGACTGAATGACGCTTTTGCAACAAATTGTCTTTTAAAATATAATATGCAGGCCTTTTTTCAAAAAGTAAGTCTTGTAATAACTTCATAAAGCAAGAATGTATTAGTTCTTCATCTTCCAAAAATAAATTGAAGCCACTGTCCCTATTTTGATTAAAATAATTTTATACACACTTAGATACATAAAATGCTTTATGAAGGGGCTAACACAAGATTCCACTATAAATCTTAAAACTTTGAAAATTCTGTCACTATTGGATCATCCAAATGAAGAACAATGTCTTTTTTTAGGTATCCCTCATAAATTTTTTTCTCTTAATTTTTCTATAAACAGTTTTGTGTGTTTTGCTATCGAGCAACTTACATGTATATTTTTTTAGGTCTTGTGGTCATTATTTAAAGTAGGCTGATAAACAACAAAGGCAGTTGATGTCAATAAAACTTAGAAGAATAAATATAAGAACAAAGGGAGAAGAAAATGTGCATCTGCTGAAAGGAAAGATACTGTTGAATACTGATTAGGAAAGTGGTCTGGGAGTTGTTGGAGAAAACCTCTAAAGCATGCAGCTTAATGTACAGCCGCAGTGAAAGGGCAGGGAGAATGCTAGATCATATGGCTGGGGAAAGACAATATAAATCAGATTTGGCATCGTTAATCTAAGTTCAAGTGCTAATGTCACCTAAAGAATTGTTCCCTACTTTGCTCCTGGTCAAGAAAGGTGCAGAACAATGCATTTGCTGCTGAAATGGTGTAGTAATGAGGCAGCTACAGGAATTTAGTGGTCTGTGGTTGGCAAGTAGGAGAAAAAAAAAAGAAGATTCACAACCCTGCTGGTAAGTGCACGCTAAGATGGGTGTCACTGCTCTTTCTCTTCAGATGAGCCATTGGGAGTGAAATAAACAAGAGATATCATCGAGTTCATATTAAACTAAACCCCAAGCCACTTCAGCCAGACTTGATGGAGACTTCCACATTCCCCAAAACCCTCAGATTTCTACCCTTTCAGTTTGTCTAATCTTTCCCCGGAGGATACTTTGCTGCCTCACTTGACAAGTAGTTCTCTTTATTTGGTTTTCTTCCTTTCTTCTTTTATTTATATGTCTCTTCTCTTATTCGTATGTTATGAGAACTAAAGAGGATACTAAAATTTTTTTAAATTAATACAATCCTTGGTATATATTAAATGCTCAATTATATATATTACTATTCAAACAACTACCCATTCTTACCTTTTCTTTATCTCAGTGAAGTCCTTTTTACTCTGGCCATTCTTCCAGTGTATTGTATTCTAGAAACCTACATTTCAGAGCTGAAAGCCTCTGTTGGTAATGTGTTTTACAGGTGTAAAAAAATGGAGTTTCAAGGGAAAAGATGATGAGCCCCAAATCTCAGAGTTGGTGCTTCTATGAAGACTTCTCTCCCATTTTCCATCCAACTTGAATCCTTAGTTTAGGGTTTCCTTACAGGGAATAAAAACACTAGATTCTCTCAATTCTGTCTTTGAAGTATTTTTTCCTGTATATCACGCCCTCCATCCCCATCCTGCCCCCGTATCAACATCATGCTTGGATCATTGCAGTATCTCCCTAGCTCATTTTTTGGCTCCTCTCTCTCTTCGAATCCATTTACTCATCATGAAAGGTCACACTTCTAGAGCCATGACACTTCTGCTGTCACTTTAATCTTCCATGAATGCTCTAACCGAAATTCATATAAATACAAACTCCTTTGCTTCATTCTGAATACTCCTCATCCACTGCCTCTCTTCTTGCTACCGCTCTTCTCCAACACACCTCTCAATGCCAGATGGCCCACTGTTCTCAATATATAATAAATAAGCTACAATTGTGCCCATTTATATGCATTTGCTTAAGTGTTCCCACTACAAAAGTATGTTATAGCATACCACACTATGTTATATATATTATTCTATTTCTTCCTTGCCTAAATTTTATGTATCCTCAATCCAAGGTAATGTGAAATTGAAAAACTGAAAGGGCCAGAAAACCCCAGAAAGTTGTTATGTGTCCATATATACAAGCATATGTATGCTTGTAAACAAGCATACTGGTATTTTTTCCTCTGAATTATTATTCCAAAAGCAATATCCTTCACCATCTTGTAAGGAAAAACTTCATGTAAGGATAGGTTCAAAACAAAACAATAATCAAAGCAATTCTTATGTCTGAAATTACCCTACTTGCAGGATCAGTTCTTTGATATTAAAAAAAAATGGATTCATTTAACTTGATAAATAAGAGGTTACTAATACGTGATATCCTCTCTTTGCTTGCAAATTGATTTTTTAATGAATTGGTGGAAACTTTGTTTGAATCTTTCTGGTACCATTACCCTTTTCACCTTTGCAAATCTGAGTTGACAGTGCTATAGAATGCTGCAGACAGCAGGATGCATAGTAAAAGATACAGCCATTGGACTGGTTGTCTTATCCACACAGAGCCATCAACAGGCTATCAACAGGCCCCCATAGATTTCCTCTTCCGGACACTTTTGGCACATAAGATCTTCCTAGTGTCTTTATGATTATGTTTATGGTTTTTAGATATTATGCAAAATATCACAGTACTAGATATAGTCATAGAGGATGCATTAGATATCAGTGCACTTAACACATGTAGGCAAATTTAAAATGATCTGTAAAACATTGGGGTGCATGGGTGCCTCAGTCAGTTAAGCGATGGCCTATTGATTTCAGCTCAGGTCATGATCTCACAGTTCATGGCAATGAGCCCTGCACTGGGCTCTGTGCTAACTGCATGAAGCCTGCTTGGGATTCTCTCTCTCCCTCTCTTTCTGCCCTTCTCGCACATGTACGATCTCTCTCGAAATAAATAACCTTTAAAAAATAAATAAAATATTGATAGTATACTGAAGGGTGAGGGGGCAGTTAGGTGAGGCATACCATGAGGACTCAGGTGCTTCTGCTGCCAATGGGCAGTGAGCTGTTGGTGCATGGGTGGCTTAGTGCGGCTCTCCAACTGTAGCTGTGTCAGCCTGTTATGATGCTCTCTCCTACATCCTGGCTGCTGGAATCCTCAATACTAAAGTGAAATATTCAAGGCTCTCCAGCACAGATAATGGCTACATTGACCTTCAGTTTAAGAAAAGCCCTCCTGGGGTGTCTGGTGGCTCAGTCAGTTAGTTAGGCGACCGACTTAGGCTAAGGTCATGATCTCACAGTCCGTGGGTTCTATCCCTGTGTTGGGCTCTGTGCTGACAGCTCAGAGCCTGCAGCCTGCTTCGGATTCTCTGTCTCCCTCTCTCTCTGCCCCTCCCCTGCTGGCGCTCTCTCTCTCTCTTTCTCTCTGTCTCAAAAATAAATAAACATTAAAAAAATTAAAAAAGAAAAAAAAAGCCCTACTAAGATCCCATATAAGGTCATTATGCTTGCTACAGCCCTGGTTTGGATTGGTGCCTTTCTCATTGCCATAGGCTCCCTTCTGCTGGTGGGCTATATCAGCGAAGGAGTGGGGAGTGGGGGGAGGGAAAACAGGCTTGTCCAGTCCTGATCCTTGGCACCCTGGTGCTCCTGCCAGAATTTTACCACCTGCGCATGGCCTACTATGCATCCAAAGGCTACCAGTGTTACTCCTACAATGACATTCTGGATTTTGATGAGTAGCACCCATCCTCAACCCTGAGGGGATGAGTCACAGATGGGACTGATCCCAGCTTTAAGATATTGAGAGGAAACTGTGACTAAGGGCTAAGGAGTTCTGCACTTTGCAGATGATAAATGAAAAATGGCCAGATTTTATGGGTCCAACCCCAAGATGTCAGCTGAGCTTACAATAACAAATTAACTGATTAGGACACGCTCTAGTTTTCATCTTCTGGCCCTGGCAAAAGCTGACAAGTTTTTCCACATGTATAGGTATCTTGCAAGAGTAGCAACATTAGTGGTGTGGGAAAGCAGGAGGTTATTCTGTCGTGGAAAGTGTCATTGCTACCTTCCTCTTTGGAGTTGAGCATTTCTTTTAAATAGTCCTCATTGTCAATTTGTTCTGGCGGGAAATGGAAGAATTTAGTATGTCAAATTGCATATCATTAGTAATTCATTTTGAAAACATTTGAGTCTCTTACCCGTGTATGCATCTCTAACTTTGTGTTCTAGTGGAACACCTTGGCAAAAACAAGTGTTGGTGTGGGTGTATCTGTTAATATTTTTTACTTGCTTCCTTATTAACAGTAGCCAGGACTTTTTTTAACCTCAGAGCAAGTTTCCAAAAGGTAAACACTGTCTCTATTCACCAGTCCTTTGTCAGCTTGATTTGGTCCACCAGTAAACTGGCCAGCATACAATTTGGGTCATTCTGTTCTTTGTTGTTCATGATGTTCTGTATATCATGCCTTTAAGGGCTGGACTTTTGGCTGTTTTCTGAGGGGAAAAAATGTAGATAAGTGGTTATTATTTACCGATTACAAGCCTCTTGCTAGCACCTTGTATTATGATGTCATCTGCTGAAGATCACAAAACTCGGCCTAGATCCCTAGAGGACTAGACTGCCTTAGTTTGATTCTGTTTTCTAGCTTGCAAAAAGTGACATATTCAAAAGAAATTAAAACGCTGAAATCTAAAAAATACAAATAGTAATAACAAAACATTGATAATATAAAGTCATTACTGTCTTCCTCCTAGGCAAAGACAGAGACTGTTTCACTTCACCTGAAAGCAAATTTTAAAGGTGTAATTTTTTAAGCTGATAAAATCCTCAGGTTTTATAAAGTGTACCCTGGGATAGTGTGCTAACATAGCAGATTATTCAGTCTTCGAATTTGAACTAGAACTTATTCCTGAAGTTCACTGCACAGGGTAGTCTGTTTCTCAGTTTTTCCTTGCCAAGTGACACGACCTTGAATTGTTCCCAGCTCCAGGTTTGCAAATAAAAAGCACTAGCTGATACCCAATGAACTCTGCAGTGGTAGACTATAAGATAGCTTTTTGAAAATTCAAAGGGTGGTTCTTAACATTTTATCTGACATTAAAGGAGGCGTGCCACAATCTGAAAATAGACCTTTTGGTCTTTAAACAGTAGCTATGAAAAAAGATATACACATCATCCCTACCAACTTAGCAAAATGTGTTTCTGTTTTGATATATGGTGGTCCTTTCTGTGGTTGTATTTCACATGGACTGTAGCAATATCACCAGGATATTTTTTTAATGTGTTCATTAATTTTCTTTATAACTAATGCTGTTTCTGGGCTCATATTTTGAATTTAAGGTAGAATATTAAAGAAATTTATTTTTCTTATAATGTAACTTCAAATGCATTTGTACATAGCCTGGAGTTGGAATGACAAATTACAAGTCAGAATTACAAATTGCAAACTTGGAGGACAATATTAAAGATTTATTTAAATATATGAGATATAAAGAATGCTGATAGTTTGAGGTGTGTTTTTTTTCTGAATTAAATTAAGTAAATTCTATCCATGTCCTATTTTTAATTTTTTTCAATGTTTATTTATTTTTGACACAGAGAGAGAGAGAGAGAGAGAGAGAGCAGGGGAGAGGCAGAGAGAGAGGGAGACACAGCATCCAAGGCAGGGTCCAGGTTCTGAGCTGTCAGCACAAAGCCCGATGCAGGGCTTGAACCCATGAACTGTGAGATCATGACCTGAGCCAAAGTCGGAAACTAAACCAAATGAGCCACCCAGGTGCCCCATCCACGTCCTATTTTATTCAGGAATTAGAGCCATCACTAACAGAGCATCATAGAGTCTGATATCCTGGATCAAATGCAGGCTCAATAATTTTGTAGCTATGTTACCTTGTATGAATTAAATATTTTATCTCAGCCTCAGCTACTTCTTCAAGATAATGTGCGAAATGTAAGTATCTGCCACCTTGATTAATTGTGTACTGCATATAATAGGTTTTCAATACTATGATTGTTTTATTGTTGTTTTTATTTCTATTGCATGTAATTTCATCCTATGTTACCCTTCATGTGTCCTTTGTTCCTACGCATTTTCTTATAATTCTGCATGTTTTATTTATCACCCCCCACCTATCTGTTTAACTCCTTAAATGTAGAGTATAAATTATATTCCTAATTTTGTATGCCTTTCTTGCAATGTCTTGGTTATGACAGTCAATGATAATTTATTAAATTCAAGTTTAGCCATTGAAATTTAGATCTGGATCATGACCTGATTCAATTGTTAACTTGTAAAGGATTGGTAGTTTTAGCACATTTCCCTCTCTTCTTTGGAGAATACTGAACATTTTCCCTGGTCGTAAGGGTGGAATTTGAACTGGGCTGGACCCGTTATGTAAAATCTTCCTTAGCTATAGATTCTGTCAGGAATTTAGGCAAACAAGATCAATTAGAGATTTTCCAAATTTTATCATGGACTTAGCAAAAAATATTTTTCTTCCTGGGATGCCTGAGTGGCTCAGTGGGTTGAATGTCTAACTCGATTTTGGCTCAGGTGATGATTTCACCATTCGTGGGATTAAGCCCCGCTTTGGGCTCTGTGCTGACAGCACGGAACCTTCTTGGGATTCTCTCTCTCATTCTCTCTCTGCCCCTCCCCTACTCATGTGTGCACTCCCTCTTTCTCTCCCTCAAAATAAATATTTAAAAATATTTTTTTCTTCCCTTATCTGTAAAATATGAAGAATAATATACCTCTTCATAAAATTCTTTTGATTACTACATGAATATTAAACAACCTAAAAATGACTTGGCATAAAGTAAGTTCTCAGTAAATGTAGCTGATCACCAGCTATCATTATTGTTGTTACCATTATTGGTATCACTTTGTTCCAGGATTGCCAAGAGAATAGGTTCTGCATCGGTAGCTTCAGAGACCATCTTGCTCATCACACAGGGAATGACTGAACAAAAAAGTAAAGCCAAGCAGAAGAAATTCTTAGGGATGAAGAAGGAGAAAGTGGCCAAAGCTTACTGAGTGAGTCCATATATCCAACCATACCTGACTGCCAGGAAAGTCTATTGGAATTCTGAAATAAATGAGCCAATAAGTTTCCTTTAAAAAAATAATATGAGCTTTGGATTTTCTCACTGTCATCAAAAGAAAATTAAATGATATTTTCACTAAGCCATGTAGCCATCAAATGGGCAATTTTCTGGCAAATTTGATTAATTTGAAAGACAAACTTGATATTCAAGACTGGATCTCTCTCTCTCTCTCTCTCTCTCTCTCTCTTTCTCTGTCTGTCTGTCTCTCTCTCTCTCACACACATGCATACAGGCAAGATTTATTTTGCCTGAATTATCCACATAATTTATTCAGTTAAATGCTTGACTCGATCTGCATAGCCATAATGAATTAATAATGGAAATGATGCTGAGATAGAAGAAACTTTAAGATCATTACTATTGTTCCACCTAATTAAGAGACCCAGAATGACCAATGAGGGTCTGCAGTTAGTATCATCATGATTTGATATTCTGGATATTCACATTCAGTGTAAACAAAGGAAATGGAAGCTCCTTAAAAACAAAAACAAAATATGGGACTTAGAAAGATAAAGAATTACTATCCTGGGGTGCCTGGCTGGTTCAGTCAGTAGAGAATGAGACTCTTGATCTCAGGGTCGTAGGATCCTGAACTCAAGCCCCACATTGATCATGAAGTCTACTGAAAAAAAAAAAAATTACAAGCCTTAAGCATGGCTTAAGATCTAAGCATGAGGAGCACTGTCAACAATAGCTAAGTTATGGAAAGAGCCTAAATGTCCATCACTGATGAATGGATAAAGAAATTGTGGTTTATATACACAATGGAATACTACGTGGCAATGAGAAAGAATGAAATATGACCTTTTGTAGCAACATGGATGGAATTGGAGAGTGTTATGCTAAGTGAAATAAGTCATACAGAGAAGGACAGATTCCATATGTTTTCACTCCTACGTGGATCCTGAGAAACTTAACAGAAGACCATGGGGGAGGGGAAGAAAAAAAATGGTTACAGAGGGAGGGAACCCAAACATAAAAGACTCCTAAAAACTGAGAACAAACTGAGGGTTTATGGGGGGTGGGAGGGAGGGGTGGGTGGGTGATGGGTATTGAGGGCACCTG
Source organism: Prionailurus viverrinus (assembly GCF_022837055.1). Classification (NCBI taxonomy): domain Eukaryota; kingdom Metazoa; phylum Chordata; class Mammalia; order Carnivora; family Felidae; genus Prionailurus; species Prionailurus viverrinus. The sequence goes on from NC_062562.1 coordinate 41,854,104, forward strand.
TTGGGATGAGCACTGGGTGTTGTATGGAAACCAATTTGACAATAAATTTCATTAAAAAACAAATCTAAGCATGAGGAAGTAAGTGGTCTTGGGGCATAAAATGGAGATTTGTGTCTTCTGCATTGTGCATAACTTGGATCATTAAACAACTAAAAATAAACCTTCATTTTTCCTTTGGTTACTTGGAAACTTCATAATAAAATAAGTTCAAGTAAGCTATATTTCAGAAGCTTACCAGGTGAACAATTTTCTTAATAATTTCTACATGATTGTTGCTGTATTTTATTTTATTATTATTTTTTAAATGTTTATTTTCAGAGACAGCACAAGCAGGAGAGGGGCAAAGAGAGGGAGACAGAATATCCCAAGCAGGCTCTGCACTGATGGTCAGAGCTCTGCAGAGCCTGATGCAGGGCTCAATCCCACAAGCCATGAGATGGTAACCTGAGCAAAATCAAGAGTCAGACACTTAGCCAACTGAGCCACCCAGGTGCCCATGAATGTCGCTATATTTTAATTTGAATTTATGTTAGATTTATGGCCAATCAGGGTAAAAATAGGTGATTTGCCATTAGGTAATTTTCATGTTACAATCCCCATGTTTTTGATTAGCATTCATAAACCTTATGAATTTTTAATTCAAAGCTAATTTTACCAGATAAAGATCTTTAAATAGGAATATTTCTATTCTGTACCCTTTTGCAATAATAATATTTTACTCATACATATTCATGTAATGCTAAAAATTTTTGCCAAACATTTCTCTATATAATACTTGGCCATAGTCTGTAATCTGCTACAATAATAATCTGTAATAGCTGATACTATAAATAAGTTAATACTTCTCAGAACGTATTAGCTAATTTTTCGCCAGAATTATAAAGGATTATGTTATAAGCTGACATATCATGAAGTAAATAAATATATATTTTTCCTAGTGATTCATATATATATATATATATATGCCTAAATGATTTGAAAGGTGGTATGAAATATCACCTTGAATTAATTCTTCACATAGTCACAAATCAGCATGAATAATGCTTCCAATTATTTGTGAAAAACTAGTCTGCATTTAGCTTGTGGATGCCAGGCTAGCACATTTCCCAAAACATGCAGAAGCTTTTGTTTTTCACTGCTCGCTTCCACTGATTCCCCTCTGTCTCCGTTTTATGCTGTTCTTACTCATTTCTGCTTTTTTTCCTCAGGTTGGCTCTCTCTCTTTTTCTCTCATGCTATATCATTTTCTCTTAAGACAGTTGGTGGCATTTGAAGATGGGATTTAACTATTAGCACAATCTTGCCTTTGCATGGCCGCCTTTCCCCCAAGGAACTGGCTTTCCTTTGAAATTGGCTTTAGATCTGACAAGGCTTCTGCAGTTTCACATTACCGCTAGCCCAATAGAGAAAATGAAGCCAAGAAATTTGATCAGGTTATCCTAGGGCAAAAGAAAAGGTTGGTTTGGGGAAATGCTTAATTTCCATGATCCAGCAGGGATTTATAAGCTGATTCTCCTGAGGAAAACAGAATCTGGTTTTCCATTTATCTACCCAGCTTTTCCGAATTACCAGCTCTAGGTGGTTTTAAAGATAAGGAATTGGAATGGATTCTGAATGTCGAATTCAATGCTTGATATGAGGTTATCTTAAAACATAGGTCAGAGCAGCAAGCCCCCCACACCTCACCACCCCCCACCTCAGCTACCACACCAATTTGTATCTTTCTAAGGTCTTTAGTAGATTTCCTCTTGAAAAATCTTGGAAGAAACTTAAATGCTTCAGAGTAAGAGAGTATGTTAACCAAAGGTCAAGAAGCAGACAGTAGGTTAATTGAGAAAGGATTTTCAAAATTTTATATTATTTCTACCTTGTATCTTTTAATGTCTTGTTTCATAAGGAGAATGTTGAACAACAGGCTGTTTCTTTAAGCAATAAGGAGAAAATAAATCTGGCACCTTTCCTTACATCATTAAGCATAAGATGAACTAATATGCATAGACTCTTGGGGGCTGTTACTGCCTCTGAAAATGATCAACATTCACCACCATGATTTTTCTGCTCTGTGTTTTTTAATATTATATATGCGATGAGTAATAGATTCAAGAGTAAATAATTTAATTTTGTAAAGGAATTAGATGTGTTATGTTGTGTCTGTTGTCCAGAATTCTTATGACCTTTTAATACAAATTTGAGTTACATGTGGAAAATTGGAAGCAATAGCTCTTTCTTCATTTTCACAGAACCAATTTAAATTTGTCATTCTTGTGTCCTCGATGCAGCAAAGAAGCTTGCCTTTTGCATTACTCAGACTATAAAGGCCAATGTGGGGGTGTCACACCAAATGCAGGTGAAGAGGAGAATGCTAATTAAGAACCATCATTCAATGTCATTTCCACATTAGATTAAGAAAAATCCATTAGAACACTCTATCTTATTTTTCTGGAGAGGTCATGATCCAAGCTACTAACCTCATCAAAACAAACAGTCATAATCACTCTTTATCCACTTCGCCACCATTCAAGCTAAATTTAGGTCTCATTTGCCTTTAGCTAACATGTTTTCTAAATGCATTGTAATCATTTCTTCATTTTCAAGAACCTACTAGAGCAGTCCCATACATCTTTGCCCACAAGCATTTTTGTCAAACTAAGGCAGTTCATTGGAAATGTAAGTAAGCATTTTCTCTTTGGGCCCAGAGACTAATTTTCCTTCTATGGACTGCCCAGAATATACCTGAGGAAAAGAAGTTTTATGGATGGAGTCTTTAGCCCTTGTTAACTTGCTGAGAAACCATGGAAAAGGGGAGATTCAACTCCATTCATGCAGATATGTTTGTTGTTTCAACTAAATAAACAAATTTAGACAACGATTTTCATTTCTTTTGTTACTGTATTGATCATAAAATTAATCTTCCAACAGAGCCAATCCCTTAAGTACATGGTCAGCACCTCATTTTCTGAGCTCAGAAAATATATTACTAATTAATGATCCAGACTTAATAGTAATATTGATTTAGAAATAATGCTGTTTCTACACAAGTAAAGTGAAGTTCAGAGAACAAACAATTAAAAGGATAATTTAGAAAGGAGGATTATTCGAATATTGTGTGCTAAATATTGGTATGAATTATTCAGATGACTACCTCTGTTATTTTCTTTACCTGGTATAGATATGGTTTAAGTCATGGCATTAAAATGAATGGTCAGGATTTTTACAATGAATAAATTAATGTATAATGTTTCAGATACTTAGTTTAGGCAACTTCAGGTGCCTGTTTATAGGCATTATGTATATAGTTTAGTAATTATATATATTCATCCTAATATGTATGTGTGTGTGTGTGTGTGTATATATTTTTCCAAACAAACATGAATAAGTCATGTATATAATTGGTGGCTATAGTATTTTATTTAATCTGTTCACTCTGTAAAAAAAGAAGCAGAACATATTTTGATAGTCATGTATGTCTGACATCCTATGCAAGAGGAGAGAAATGATCAAGAATGAAATACATAAGAGTAAAACTATAACATGAACTTCACTTCTGGGTAATTTTTCCTTTCCTTTTTTTTTTTCAGTAAATGGATATTCATTATATGTGAGCGTGATAGTCTTCCCGGATAAAGTTGGTAATAGTCACCATTTCTCCATCTGATTTGCACATTATTTTGTGTAGTAGACACATATGCAACACACAAGAGCTGGTAGACACTACGTGTATTACCAAGGTGACCTTTGATTCTGTCATCAATCAAAAATGAGCTGTACGCTGACAACATGGCAAAGACCAAAGTGAAACTGTATCACATACTATCTGCGAGTGGCTGGCAGAATTGATGTGCTTCCGTTTTGTGAAATGGCTTTGACTACATCCACCAAGTCCGTAAGTGAGATGTTCACAGAGAGACAAACTTCTGTGCAAACATTCAGAGGTTATATATTATATGTTTAAAATCCCTAGAATCAGCAGACACAGATTTAAGTGTGTGCTTTTCCGCTTTTTAACTGTTGTCTTTGAGGAAGATATTCAACTGTATAAGAATTTGTTTTTTGCATCTGTAAAATGATGGAAATATTTGTAGATATCAAGGATGAATTTGAAGATGAAATAGGTAATATATGTCAAGCATTTATCACAGTACCTAACGTAAAGGTATTACAATAATAATACGAAATAGACTACAACTAGTGTAAATGAAACCCAAGTTGCTGTGGAAGTTCAGAGAGGAATTTCTGTGGAACACCTTGGGAGATCAGAAGCATTCTAGTGGAGAGTTAAAAGGTACACTGACTTAAGATTAATCAAGATGACAGCACAGGTGTTTCAGGAGCAGTGAGTGGAGAAATTAAATGCTGAGTGAGTGTTAGGAAAAACCAGATGTGATTTGGGGGACTAAATGTGGTCAAATTTGAATGAAAACAAGTGTAAGGATAGAAGACTAGAGACATTAGTTTGAAATGCAATCTTCCGGGCTCTTGAATGACAGGCCTAAAGGTGTGATATTTATTTTACAGGACAGTTGAAAGACTTTGTTGATTTTTGAAAATTTGGTGGAATGGATTGGAGGTGGAGATACAAGAGGATAATTTAGAAGATAGTTACTAAAGTCCAGACCAACAGAATTACGTTGTGGAGGACTAGGTGGTGGTAGAAATGGAGATAAAGTGACAGAAATGAAAGATAATTCTGGAATAAATGTAATCAGACTTGGCAAATACATGAGGTGATGCAAAGGAAAGTATCAAGGGTCAAAGATTGGATGATTCTTTGTGCTGGTTATGGGCTGAATTTATATTTTGAAGCTTTAACCCCACTACCACAGGATGTGACTATATTTGGAGAGTGGGCCTTTAAATAAGTTTAACATTAGATTAAAATGAGGCCACTACAGTGGACCCCATCCAATTTGACTAGTGTCCTTGTAAGAAGAGGAAAGTTGGCTACACAGAGACACCAGGAATTCATGCTCGTGCACACACACACACATGCACACAGAAGATTGATCAGGTGAGAATCCAGAGACAAGGCAGCCGTCTGCAAGCCAAGGAGAGAGGCCTCAGAAGAAACCAAACTCTCAACATATTGATCTTGGACTTCCAGCATCCGGAACTGTGAGACAACACATTTCTGTTGTTTAAACCGCCCAGTCTGTGGTGTTTTGTTATGGCAGCCTGAGCAAACTAATACAATGTCATTCGCAGAAATAGAGAAGATAGTACAGCATATTTGGATAGACGTAGACAATTAGTATAAGCTAGGTCATGTCGACATGGCTCATGCTTTGTATATTAAGATATTTAATGACTGCCTTCTTATGATCTGATGGTTATATTATAACGGTTAAAATATGATACTCTCGGGGTGCATGGGTGGCTCAGTTGGTTAAGCATCTGACTTCGGCTCAGGTCATGATCTCATGGCTTGTGAGTTTGAGCCCTGTATCAGGCTCTGTGCTGACAGCTCAGAGGCTGGAGCCTGCTTCAGATTCTGTGTCCCTCTCTTGCTTTGCCCCTCCCCTGCTCATGCTCTGTCTCTCCTCTCTCTCTGTCACTCTTTCAAGAATAAGTTTAAAAAATGTTTTTAATATGATGTTAATCATTTTATTTTGAGAAGAATGCTTATCTTATAGACTACATAACTATTTTATATTTTTGTATATATTTCATAGATAAAATATATATTTGTAGAAATGTATTTAAATACATAAAAATATTTATATAAATATTGTAGAAGTATTATACTTTATATATTTTATATTTTTATAGTAATTATATAATTACTATGAATTAATGCTAGCTAATACAACATAAATTTCTGTCCCTAATAGTGTCACAGAATAAAAATCTCCTGTTCATATAAAATGACTCTAAATGTTGCACGTTGGATTTCTCTTCTCTAAGAGTTAATCCAGAGAGTGCAGCCCCTTCACTCTTTAAGCTTTGCCATTTTCTCCTTTCCTTCCAGTCACATGGGTAGGAAGAGAGAGAACTTGAAAACTTGTTTTATGGCCATCCGTGGAAGCGGTGGTACATATTTCTTCCTCCAATATTCCACTGGCCAGAACTCAGTTACATGATTCCACCCAGATGCAAGGGATCCTAGGAAATCTGGTCAACCTGTGTGCCCAGGAACAAGAGGAGAATGGAATGCTAACATTGGTAGTCTCTGCCTTATGGCCTACCAAATTTTTAGTTTTCACAGTTACATACAGTGGGGAGAGGAAAAAAGTAACTAATCTGATATAGGATACGTTTCTATCAGGATAATTCAGAAGACCACCTGGACTTGGGGATTTACTCTTAACAATATAAACATTTGCTGGCAACTTCAAAACTCTAGGACAGGAGTTGAGAAACTTTTTCTGTATGAAGCCAGATTGCAAATATTTCAGGCATTGAGTGCTGTATGGCTTCTGTTGAAACGACTCAAATCTGTCACTGTAGCATTAAAGCATGCATAGAAAATATGCTAACACTGTAAATGAATGTGCATGACTGTGTTCCAATAAACCTTTATTTACAAAACAAGTAGCACACCAGATTTGGCCTAAGGCCATCAAGGTTTATGAGTCTTTCATACAGTATATTAGGTAATCTGTCATTTTGCAAGAATTTTAGTCTTATGCTCAGCTAACTGTGCAGAAGCAGTGAGCCTAGGTGATGGCCCAGCAGTAACGTCAAAATAAGTTTTGCCGTGCTCTCATTTACTTGGGCAAAGTTCATGGATTATCATCTGTACAGTAATAAGAACAAAGTTACTTTGTGAAAAGTGGCCTCTATCTCAAAGGTGACTACTTGAACTGGTTATAAAAGTAAAGTGAAAGAGACAGGCCTAAGACAGTGATGGAATATAGCTAGAAGATGTGATATTTAATTACTCTTACGTTGATTTATCTTAGAGGAAGGGCTGTTCTTTCTTGATTTCAGTATTTCTTCAATCTCCAAGAATCTTATATTCATTCTTGTTTTTAGCTATCCTCTCTACTTGGTCCATCTCTACTGGCCTATCTCCTTCATATTGTAAATGCCATCTGGGGGTATTGCTGTCTCTTCCAGTACAGTCTTCAGATCTGCCAAATGGTATACTGAAGCATGTGTGAAGCAGATCCAAGTTCCAGTCTCTAATCTTTCACTCTCTAGCCATATGTCTTAGCTTTTCACTTTGCCTCCCAGAGGCCCGGTTTCTTCATCCTTAAAGTTGGAATAATCACAGTGTCAAACTCAGGGACTTTTTGTTTTTGTGTAGATTAAATGAGCTAATCTACATAGATTATCAAATACACTTTTTGGTACCTGATAAGAGTTTGAAAATAGTTGATTAATATTTTAATTTTCTTTAAGAATCCCACCTATAACACAATATGATTTCTAAAACCATAATTCTGCCAACGTTTCACCAAAGTCAACAATTGCTTTTTTGGTGGTGGTGGGGTGGTCCTAAAGCCTTTTCTTCTTTTTTGTTTTAATGTTTATTTATTTTTGAGAGAGAGAGAGAAAGAGCATGTATGCAGTAGTGGGGGAGGGGCAGAGAGAGAGGGAGACAATCCATCAGAAGATCAGAAGCAGGCTCTACACTGACAGCAGAGAGCCAGATGTGGGGCTCAAACTCATGAACCATGAGATCATGACCTGAGCCAAAGTTGGACTCTTAACTAACTGAGCCACCTAGATGCCCCTCATGTGATACTGTTAAACATAATTTTTTCACATACTTTTCTGCTATAATGTTCGTGGCATTGTACTTTTCTGCTTATCTCTTATTTTCGATACTTTACTATTCATATAATTTGATATTTGATAGTTTTCTTTCTCTGACTTAAAAAAAAATTTTTTTATGTTTATTTATTTTGAGAGACAGAGCAGAGGAGAGGCAGAGAGACAGGGAGAGAGAGAACCCCAGGCAGGCTCTGTGCTGTTAGGGCGGAGCCTGATGGGGGGCTGGAACCCACAAACTGTGAGATCATGACCTGAGCCGAAACCAAGAGTTAGACACTTAATTGACTGAGCCACTCAGGTGTCCCTTCTTTCTCTGACTTAAAATATGAGGGTAGACATGGCTTCTTCTCCCCATGCTCCCCACCCTTGAGGATCCTATCATAGCAGCAACTCTCAACAAACCCCAGAAACACATAAAACAAAGTCCTTAATTTCAATGCTCTAAAAGCCCACCTTTGCAATGTTATGAATATCTGCTCTTTCTATGAGTACACTTCAGCCATATCACAGTACATCCAAACCGATCACATGGTCTGGAACTTGACTTATGTTCCTTACTTGCCATCATTGTGTCAGTCTCCCAGGCTTCAAATTCTAAGTCATTTTCTACTCTCCTGCTTCTTCTTCTTTCATATTTATTCATTTCTCCAATACTGCTCTTCCCTTAAAGTATCCTTTCTTCCCCATCTCCTTTGGAAAAATCTCAGATCTTATCCTTGAATTAATTTGTGCCCTCAGTGTCTCTCCATTTCTTCTTCCATCTATTTATCCAGGCATTTATTCAACTACTATTAAGACCCTACTATGGCACCAAGTAGTCTCTGATCTTTGCTCTGAGACATACACAAAACATCAGTCCACTCCTAGCTTTTTAGAATGTACATTCTCTTAGGGGACACTAAGACAATAGTCATGTTCACATACTATGGAATCAAACTGCCTTACATCAGAATCTTGGATCCATCCCTTCCTGTAACTTTAGACAATTTACTTAATCTCTCTGTGACTCACTTTCTCATCTGTAAAATGTGGATGATAATAGTACATACTTGATAGATGCTTTGTGAATATTAATTAGGTGGTGGTACATGTAAGCCTTAACATTGTGCAAAACCTTTAATAAACCCTCAATAAATGTTAGCGTTTATTATTGTCACTACTTTTATTAATAAAAACTGAAGGGAAAGTTGCTGTAACAAGGCTTCACATGTTAAGAGCCAAGATGAGTCATCTAGAGTTATAGTGATTCAGGGAAACTGGGCTTTTCTAGAGCCAGCCTACTGAATATCCATCCCAATGCAAACACAGGCCTGGTGTTTGTGAGTTTTGCTGGTAAAACTGATTATGATAGGTGATGGCCCTCTAATAGTAAGCCAAGAGATGTGTCTTTCTCCTGTTCACAATGTGGAGACATTGTAGCTTTTTGAATAAGGAAATAAGTAATATGCTAGACTCAGTGTTTTAAAACACCTTTAAGTCTTATGATGATCTTATTCGTGTATCCATGTCAAACCTGACATCTGTTAAGGCCAATTATATAATTTTCCCCATTTATATATTACACGGTCCCACGTGGAATAAGAATGAACTATGTCTTATTTCAGGGTTCTTTTTTTTGATGTATAAGTATTCAGGAAATACTTGATCATTTTTTGAAATATAGCTTTTGTTATCAAAGCAAATGATTTAGGAATGTTTGGATCACTTCATTTTATGAAGATGTATTCATTTTGCCACTTTATTCCATCCTTACATTCTGCACCATTAAATCAAGGCTAATTAATTGTTTAAAATGCATGTGGTGCTGTGTTATGAGACAACAAGGCTACAGGTAACAGCTAACTCATCTCCACTACCGTAGAGTTAAGTACAAAATCAACTGATTACGATTCTGAGATACAGTTTTCATGATGATTAAGAACTCGATTATTCTCCTGGATTCTGCTTATATATGAACATCACTACTGTGATTTCCATTGTGAGAATACATCATTTACTTTACGTGGAAACATCTTATTTGGCTCTCCTTTGATGGTTTTGTTGTTTTGATCATATACTATGATTATAAAGGCCAAGGAGCCATTTAAACTTGTTTACCTCTCAGAATGAATATTTGATTCATAACTTGGGTAGCTACTAAGCCACATCCATATTTACACTGGGCCCTAATGAAATGGCCATTTGCAAGAATTGGACTGTAACTGCACTGATGCATGAGGGACAACAAATCTGCTTTACAGGTTATGATTTACTGGTATGATTTGCATGTGCCAGTGATAGGAAAGACCCCTTTGTCTTTGGAGGCTTGGCATTGGCCTGGCAGAATAGTAAGGATCCTGCTGCCTGTTTATTCTTTCCTCAGAGCAGGATGTACCCCTTCTATTCATTATCTGAGCATCCTGCAAGCAGTACTGTTATCAGAGCTACAGTTGAGATGAAAGGGATCCCTATTATGGACCGTACTGAAAATCTCCACAGGACACCACTCTGCTTGGATTAGGCTGTTATGAAGGCATTGAATCTCTCCAACTTTAGATACAGAAGGGAACTCTTGCTTCTGTATTGTATTCAAGGTGGTCTTTTCTATTCTCTTCCTTACTGCTTTCACCACTGAGGGCGTTTTAAAACAAAGTCAAGTTCCATTTATTCTAAATATTGGAAAATTAATTATACTGGTTCGAGGAGAGATGCCATGCTTCATGTTTATCGTATGCAGATTCTGTACATGTGTATATTTGTATGTCCATATGTGTGTATGTATTAGATGATGACTCAGGTGGCATTACAGGCTGTCCCTTTCTCCTAAGATAATTTATGTGAACAATGGTATCATTAATACAATTTCACCTGATTCTTCACTTGCAGGTTTCAAGAAATGCTTGCAAAGTGTGAGGTTCACAAAATTCACCTGGTTGTCAACTGCATGTGTGTGTGTATTTTCCAATTCCCATTTAAACTCTTAATGACCTTTTTAAAGTTTACTTTAGCATTTTGATCCCAGAAAAGCGCATGTTTTTATTGATAGGGCTATTTATTTCCCAAGGAATGTGAAATAAAGGTATAAAAATTTGTTTTCTGGATGGAGCATTCTTTAGCATGCATAATGAGATTCCTCCCCTCCCCCCAACCTTTTCTCTCTCTCCATTACATCTGTTTATTTAGAGAAGTAATGCTTGCTCATATTTTAGGCTTGTTATTTTTATGACTTTATTATGCACTTTTCTTACTTTAATATGCACCACAGTTGCCCCATTTAACAACACTTTCTGTATCTTTTTACTGAAGTTCAATCTCTTGGGAATCAAGAGCAAAAACAAAGTCATCCATCTTCAACAAATATACAAGATTACTCCTAATGATAGTAATAAGTACAAAATTGGTGATGCTCACTCTCCACAAGTAGAATTCCATTTAACTACCAATTTCCAAGGAGGCCAAGGATATGAACATAACAACCATTTCAGAGAACGTATTGTATTTTCCTTCTCTGAGATAATTCTGACAAAGGGGTGTTTCACCTTACATCTTAGATCACATGATGGTGAGAAAACTCTATAGCTTAAAGGATTGGAGTTTATTACAGTAAGTATAAAATAGAACAAAACACTTGGGCTTCTACAGCATTTTACGGGAAAATCTCTTCTGACCCTTCTAGAAACAGTCCCTTTGGTAAAGTCCCCATTTTATGTTGGTTTGCTCTGTCATGGGTGTAGAGTTATAGCTTGAATAAATTCTTCTTGAGGGTTTGAAGGTTGGCATGGGAATGCCTTTCTTTCCTAGATCTTATAATGGATGTGTGTAATTCGTCAAGTGTGGAACATATGCCTTGCTTTATTCACAAACTTTTAGAGAAGTTAATTGCCAGCCATCACCTTCAAAATCTGGGACCAGATTTTGATATTTAAATCAGTTGAGTAAGAATTAGTCAGTATTTAAAGCTTTGCAATTTCTTCCTAGTAAATACATTAATTTATTATCAAAATTAAATTTATTTCAATAGCATTTTAAGTTTTTTAAAACTTAGTATTATGCTTCATTAAATATCTTGGTAAGCATTTTAGGTTTTCACTGTATCTACATTTCAGAGTAGATTGTGAATTAAAGACATAAGTAGGCTGCCAGATAATATTAGTTTGTAAAAATTTTATTTGCATTTTATTTGAGTAGCATTTAATGGAAAAATGTTTTCTGTATGTTCATTAGATTTGTGGTACTTTTATGTGTAGATAAAAAGCAAACTATCCTCCATGTGTTTACTTCATAGAGAAAAAAGTTTAGAACTACAAAACAAACTTACTTTTATTTATTCCATCTTGTCCTCCCTTTTAACTGGATTGTTGGCGCTTGTCAATGCCTTGAAAACACAAAAATGCATTGTGCATTCTGCTTTTACAACTTCTGGTTATTAGGTCTTCATGAAGACTTAAAAATAGCATCTTTCTTTCTCTAAGACACAAATAGCATCTTTCTTCCATTCCTGATATTCAACTGTTGCATAAAAGAACAGATACATGATATTGGATGAAATATCAAAAGAGAAACCTTTTCTTGGTTCATAATAACTGTTTCTGGTACTCTTATAATCATCAGTCTAATTTTGAGAATCAAAACTGAGCTGCCCTCAAATGTATTTTTCACTGGATAAAGCAAACATGTTTTATGTACAAGAGTTATTTGTTAATTACCTTGTGTGTAAGGTATTTATCAATTAATCAGTCTTAGATTTTTCCACCAAAAACAGTTTTCTTCTGGGCACGCATAATAGAAAAACACATTATTCGGGGCAGAGAGTTGTTTTGTACTTCCTCTTAAACAATTCATTCAAATTTAGATAAATTTTAAGTTCTTTTATTTTTAAGTGGACTAGCTATATTTATTCCACTTTGCTTTTTCAGATGCAAATGGTTAAGTGTTCTGCATTCTAATCAGTAAAGAACCCGGTGACTAAATCATAATTTAATGATCTCTTCCTAGAGTGGTAATGATGCAAAATTTAGATCTGAAAAGAGAATTCTCATTTTTATCTAATTGGGCTGATCTTTCTGCAAAATCTCTGCAGGCCTCTATAGTTGTGCTAATAATAAAACACTGGGTGAAGCGGACATAATGAAAGATGCTATATTTTACTCAGGAATATGGATAATTAAAACGTATCTTCATATAAGAAATGACATTTTTGTGCATGTGATAATGTTCATTTTTTATTGAATTAGGGGAATTGTCAGTTTTACTAGATGTAAGAAGTAGGCGTTTTTGGTTTAAATGGTCTTATACACTTTGAGTAAATCGAAAGAAAAATAATCTTTTATGTTTACCTAGCTATGTACCATTTCCAGTGTTCTTTATTTCTTTCTAGAGATCTGAGTTTCATCTGGTATCATTTCCCCTCAGCTTTAAGAACTACTTTTAGGGGCGCCTGGGTGGCGCAGTCGGTTAAGCGTCCGACTTCAGCCAGGTCACGATCTCGCGGTCCGTGAGTTCGAGCCCCACGTCGGGCTCTGGGCTGATGGCTCAGAGCCTGGAACCTGCTTCCGATTCTGTGTCTCCCTCTCTCTCTGCCCCTCCCCCCCCCGTTCATGCTCTGTCTCTCTCTGTCCCAAAAAATAAATAAATGTTGAAAAAAAAAATTTTTAAAAAAGAACTACTTTTAGCATTTTTTGGACTGCAGCTCTGATGTCTATAACCCTCTTTAGTTTCCTTTATTTGGAACTATGTTTATTTTGCCTTCATACTTGAAGAATATTGTCACTGAATCCAGAATTCTAGGTTGATTTCTTTTTTTGCTTCAGCACTTTAAACTTGCTCTTTACCTGTATGTAATGTGCTGCTTTTCTCTCTGTCTTCTTCCCAGGCTTTATTTTTATCTTTGCTTTTTTGAAAACTTGATTATTATGCCCTTAAGTGGGGCTCTCTTTGCATTTACCCTGCTCAAAGTTTACAGAGGTCCTTGAATCTATAAGTTCCTGGCTTTCACCACATTTGGTAAAAATTTCTGCCATGATTTCTTCAAATTTACTTTTATGTTCCATGTCTCTCTTCTTTTGAGACTCCACTTACATACATATTAAATATGTTAATGCTGTATTCATTTTTCTGCCTCTAATCTCTCTTTCATGCTGGAAAATTTATATTGATGTAGCTTCAGATTCACTGACTCTTTTCTCTGTCATCTCTAAACTGCTATTAAGCAAACTGAAAATTTTATATTTTTATCTTATATTTTTTCATATCTAGAATTTCCATTCAGTTTTTTTTTTAGAGATTTTATGTCTCTGCTTTGGTTGTCCTAATTTTATATTCATTGTGAGAATATCTTATTTCTATGATCATAATTATATTTGTGCTTTAAATTCCTTATCCACTATCTTCAATGCATGGATCATCTCACGGTTGATCTCTATTGGCTTCTCTTTGGGTGCAGATCACATATACATTATCATATGTTGAGCCATTTTGGATTGTTTCTTGGGCATTGTAGATAGTCTGGATTCTGTTATGTTCTCCAAATAATATAGATTTTAATTTTATTTTTCTTATCAATTTTATTACCATAATAAATGTAGATAAGATCAAACTATAGTCTCCTTTGTAGCAGATGGTTGACATCTCAGTTCATTTCTTTTGGAGTCTCGGCAGAGCTGTTTCAAGACTTTCCTACTAATGTGTATTTCAGAGGATAGCCAAAGATGGGGCAGTGTTAATACACAGAATCTGGGGTTCATTCTCCCTGGCTCTCTCCTTTATGGGATTCCCCCTCTTCTTTTTTAGTTGGCCTGGTTGTACAATCTCTGTTCTCTGTTTCTTCAAGTTTTCTTTGCCTATTTTACCCATTTAGCATGGACAGATTGGGTCCTGCCCTCCAGCTCAAACCTGTAAACCAGGAAACTCATTCAATGTTGTCTCCTTCCTCCAACTGTCTCCCCTCTCCAGTACTGTTTGTTTGGGGTCACAGTGCTTTCAGGTATTATGTTTTATATTTTTTCTGTACTTTGTAGTTTTTTTACCTGCAGGAAGGTTAGTTCTGGGAAAAAAAAGACATTACTAGAGGTCTACAAGTTCACACTGGAAAAAATTACTAATTTTTATGCTTGGTAACTTCTGTATGTCTTCTTCAGAAAACTGTATCAGAATATTTTAGGGACCCTGGAAGAGTTCAGATTTTCATCATTAAGTTTCCTTCCTTATTCATATTTGAGAAATTAAAATCTGCTTAATTTTAAGAAACTTTGAAGATGGCTTCTATGTGCAAGATAGGAAATCCTGCAAGTGTGTTTTATATTTATATTAGTGTGGATGTACGGAGCTATAGGAAACAGGGTATGAGCTGATAAATTTTGCCTGTGTGGGGGAAACACTATATATGGGCAATAATAAGTGTTATGTAAAACTCATGCCTGCTTATGAGCCCTTAAATATTTTATGATGAGCTGCCAAAAAACTACCTAAGTGAGGTCCACATCAAAAAAGGTGGCAGCCCCTGGGTTACCCTGGGTTTCTGGGCTGCTACATTGGTTTACGGCACAGCGGGGGCAGTCCATGTCAAACGACCTCCATGGTGAGGAGGGATCTGCTGGTATGTGGAAGGCCCTCAACTACTTTGTAGTGCTCCCTGGCCTGGGAGTGAGCAGGCTGAACATCTTCCTGAAGTCACATCATGGAGAGTAGAAGAAACCCAAGTTGGTCGCCAACCCCCATCTCGGCATCGGGTCCGACCCCTTTCCCTGGGGAGATGGTAGTCCTACTCTATTCCATAACTCTCACATGAATCTACTTCCTGTCGGCTAGAAAGTTGAACAAAGTGAACCTGGACCACTACCCAGTGGGAACCACGGCACTGGTTTGGACCATGACTCTGCACACAGACAAGTTTACGGGACCTTAAGCTAACCTTGCTTGCTTGTATCAAATGATGACCAGGATACTGATCTTCCATCCCTTTGCTTATGGCCGGAGATGGCTTAAATCAATAACTTAGATTGGTCCACGGGGGATAGAGGGGACACACCAAAAAACTACCTGACTGAGAAAGTTGCAGAAGCTTGAGGAACCAATGCCCATAAGATGAGGGAAATATTTCTTGTCAATATAAACAGGAAATTCAGAACCCTTGCTGTAGTGTATTGTACTGTGGCATGGAGTTTAAATGCCTTATTGGGTTTGTCTGTTTACCATATTCTTTTTTTTAAGGTTTATTTTTATTTTTATTTATTTCTTTAATGCTTATTTTTGAGAGAGAGAGAGGCAGAGGTGGGAGGAGTGCAGAGAGAGGAAGAGAGAGACCATCTCAAGCAGGCGCCGCATGGTCAGCACGGAGCTGGATGTGGGGCTTGAACGCACAGACCGTGAGATCATGAGCAGAGCTGAAATCAAGAGTCAGACGCTTGACCGACTGAGCTACCCAGGTCTCCCTGTGTACCATATTCTGAAAAACAATATAAAAAAATAGATTGATAAAAAAAATAATAAAAAGGTTTTAAATTTAAAATATAAAGAAATAGATTGACAAGTCTCATTTAACCCCTGAAAGACAATAAATTCCATGCAATGCCTGTGAATAACTGAGTTTGTGAAAGAAGATTTTACCTCCATTTTGACTCTTTTTTTTTTTTTTTAATTTTTTTTTTTTTTCAGCGTTTATTTATTTTTGGGACAGAGAGAGACAGAGCATGAACGGGCGAGGGGCAGAGAGAGAGGGAGACACAGAATCGGAAACAGGCTCCAGGCTCCGAGCCATCAGCCCAGAGCCCGACGCGGGGCTCGAACTCACGGACCGCGAGATCGTGACCTGGCTGAAGTCGGACGCTTAACCGACTGCGCCACCCAGGCGCCCCCGATTTTACCTCCATTTTGACCTCAGTCTGTACTTCCTAACAGATTGAGTTCTTTCCAGCTAATCTTTTAATTCAGGCAAAAGACCTGGTGTGCAAAGTATCCCATGATGGGAACCCAAACCTCAAGCAATAACAACAGCCCTGACATCAGCAAGATCCTATGTGATTGACTCCAGGACGACTAATGTGACCTTTACTGCTCACCTGCAAGTACCCACTGACCTTTGTCCCACATTGTCCTTATATAAACCCAGAAGTACTTTCAGCACTTTGGAGACCTTCTTTGAGATGTTAGTCCCCAATCTTCCAAGTGTTGGCCTCACTAAAATAATCCCTTTTTTGTTTCACTGCCACTAATCTCTCAGCCTTTGGATTTTGTCAGTAGCTGGCTGAACATGTTCTGTTTGGGACCCCCAGAGCCAGGTGCTCTTGCCCCCTGGGGTCTCAGTTACATTTGGGTCTGTGTTAACACAGTATATCACATATTAGCAATTTGTGATTTAAATGCATGTCTGCTAATTAATTCATTTTGTAGGAAACAAAGTCCATTGAAAGTGTGAATTATGGCCCCTAAACACGATGGCATGGAAAGGACTAGTTGTTCCATGGCTCTTTTTAAAACTGCTAAAAATATGCCCCCCCCCCCCAAACGTACCATTATATTGTAATTTTAAAAAAAAAAAGCACCTGGGTGGCTCATTCAGTTAAGCATCTGACTCTTGGTTTCATCTCAGGTCATGATCTCATGGTTCATGCGTTCAAGCACTGCATCAGGCTCCATGCTAACAGTGCACAGCCTGCTTGGGATTCTCTCTCCCTCCGTCTCTGTGCCCCTTTCCCACTCTCTCTCTCTTTCTCCTTCTCTCAAAATAAATAAAGTTAAAAAAAAAAGCCCCCATGCAGGTTTAGATTTATGCCAAACTTTAAACTAAGAACAGAAGGATGGCAAATATCTAGCATGTGAGAATCATTTCTTGTGTAATATCAATGACAGGCATCATTAATAATCACTTTGTGTTTTTTCCAGCCAAACTTAGATACCCGGTTGGAACCCTTTGGACACAGTATTTCAAGGAGTCACTACCAGTCAGAAGAGTTATCTCATGAAAGGAAGACTTTTTGTCTAAAGAACCTATCCAAAGGGAATGATTTTACTTAGGAATCTATGGCGAATAAAAATGATTTTGATGTCAGGAATCAGGAAACTAACTCAAACTAGTTGGTTACTGTATTTTTTCATTCACTTAGCTACCTAGTCAAGATGCATTTCAGTTTAAGCTTTTAATAAACAATAAGATTTCAGCTATTTGAAGAACTAAGTCTTCAAATAAAGTGTCAAGTATCCGTCTTTTCTTTTCCCTGCGGTGGTTTTATTCTCAGGCATGCTTCTTCTAAGTGGTGGTAAGCAGCCACCTTCTCTATATCATGCCTCCTGAGCAATCTTGTGCTTTTTCCTGATAGTTCAAGCATACATCCCTCGTAGGTCTTTCAGTAGCTACTTCTGAGTTTGATGCTTTTCATTGCTCTAATCACCATAGACAGAGGGATGGGAAATATGTGGTTTGTACCTGTGTCACTTACCTGGACTAGCGGTAGATAGGGAGTATTGGCATCAGCCTCTGTCAGCCCACATAAACATAGATGTTATTTCCTAGGATTCGTTGACTTGTACAAATGTCTAGAAATGGTGGGCAAGCAGAAAACAATGGAAACCTATTGTACCATCCATTCTTATTTTTCTTGACTGTTCTGAAATTGTTCTGATAATAGAGATTACAATGGCATTAATTAGGTCAAAGACTAAACAGTTATAATATAGACACTGGCTTAAAGAATAGGGAAGTTCACTTCTTTATGGTAATATGTGGGCTCTGATTTCTACAGTCACCAGGGACTCGGGATAATGGGGGTTCTTTTGTCATCATCAACATGCATATTTCATTCTTTGAGGCTAGCTACAAGGAAAAAGAGGAGTGAATCTAGATTATCTTTAAGATGACCTTGTAGTTGTCAATAGGATTTCTCCTCATGTCCCTTTCTTGAGAACCTAGCGGTGGAGCTAAACTTGGTCACAAGGGTAGGTGGCTATGTGCCCAGGAAATAAAAGAGAACAGATTGCAGGGTGAGGGGGTCAGGGCAAAGAGACAAGCAACCAGAAGCCTGCCACAAGCTCTTAAATGAAGGAGAAGTAGTGGGCCTCTCCTTTTTTTCTAGCACGTTTCCTTTATCCTGAGAGTGGGACAACACCAATTTCCAAAATAAATTGGACAAAATAGATGGAAGAAAAGGATCAACTAAGACCCTCATTTCAGCTATTTGTCTCTCTAAAGATCAGCTGTTATTCTTCTGGTATCATTCACCATCTCACTATTCAGCATTTATCTTGTTGGCTGTAGCAGAATTGGAATAAATACAATTGTCCTTCAAGATGGCAGTGGCCTGTCATTTCTAAAATCATACATGATTAAGAATATATTATATTAATTATTAACGAGATTAAGAATATATGTGTGTGTGTGTGTGTGTGTGTGTATACATATATATAAATTCTAGGCCACTAGCCTGTTGTACAATCTCAAGAAAGTTTCTGAACCTTGCCCTCCTCAAGTATAAAAGGAAGAATATGCTTTCTGAGGTAACTTCCAGATTGAAAAGATTTTATATTATGTTGGATATAGAGAGGTTTAAATGAAATTCTCATCCTCCAAAAATATGAGAACTTTTTCCAACAAATATGAATTCATACTATAAACCTGTTCTCAGGCCTTTGAGATAAGAATCATCAATAGGAGAGTAAGCTAGTCATAATGGGCATTCGAGCATTTCTGATCGGAGGACCAGAAATCTTTCTGATCTTTTACAAGTAATCAACAAATGCCTTAAAGTATGAGGTTTGATAACACTTAGCATGATCATAGGTACATAAGTATAATGTTATTAATGGCCATAAATTACCTAGCCCTTTAAAAAATCCATCTAGTGAAAATATCTGGTTCAGTGACCTCCTAAGGCTGAATCACACGTATTAATGATCCAGGGCGTGAAAGACAAGATTTCACCTTTTTATTTATTTCAGAATGATTGCCCTTTGATTTTTAATACATGTCTTTTTGTTCTTGTATTAAAGGGCAAGTTAAAGGAGTATCGACACTGTCGGTTTAACTCTGCAGAATTAATATGGTCTTCTTTAGCTTTCTTAATATCCAAGCTGAGGGTAGCTGCTTTGCACTTCCAAGGTTGCCTTTGAGGACCTATCCCTCAGTGGAACATCGTGCTTTCCTTTATTACAGTAGTTGGCCAGAAAACCCCTGTGGATGTGTGACTATTCAGAACTGCTAGACTGAAATGCCATTTCAAAAACTACAGCTCTTCTGCTAAACAATTTTTCTAGGAACACTGCCATATCACTAGCTACTCGGCTTTGCCAAAAGGCAATACTCCTCCAATGGTCCCAGCTCTGGGAATGATACCAAATGATGGTTCAAGCTGGGGATAGGCAGTAAATCAGCAGTAAAAGCTGAAAAATACTCCAGCTTTTAATACCCTTTCTCTTTTTTCCAGATGACTGGCCTATCTCTCCCACCTTCTGCTTCTATTCATGAAAGACTTCCTTTCTCCCCTTCATTTGTGGTTTGATGGTCGTATTTTTATTTTACATGGCCTCGCTCAATTGTGAGTGATAAATTCACACCTTTCAAAGCTAATGCAGCCCTATTTCCATGTGACTGGTAAGAATCTAGTCTTTCTCTAGCACTCACGTGCAACTGTGTGATGCCTGATAGATTAGGATTGTTGAATGGGAACTGAGTCTGAACAAAGTGTCAGACAGGAGGATGGGAGCCAAGAGAGGGTTTCAAAGCAGCAGCAGAAGGTAGCTTCACCAAATATCCACTCTGGTTGAAGGCTGCCTTCTGGTCTTGGGCTCCAGCCTTTCAGGAATCTGATGCTGTGAGCTGTTTAAGTTCCTTGAGTCAGAAAGCCTACATTTGTTACCTGCCTTTGGAAGTGTGTGTGTGTGTGTGTGTGTGTGTGTGTGTGTACATTTATACATTATCCTATGTTATCCTTGGAGATAACATCTATGAGGTGTTTCTTGGATGTGGAAATTTAAATCATCTGCTTCTCTTTTTCATTTCTTTAAAAAGGCTTACTTAGTTGCCTGAAATTCTCTGTTTTAAATATTGTTTTCCTTTGTTGGTTAACCATTTGTCTTCCTTCCTTCATTCCTTCTTCCCTTCCTCTTTCCTGCCTGCTTTTTTCCCTGTGTATTTTTTCCCTATTTCCCTCACTTCAGATTTACTTGACTGGGGTAAAATGTGTTGTGTATATACAGACTTCATGGCTGTCCCTTGTAAGCTTTGGACTTACTATTGGGCTATTATTTCCTCATTTATATGCAGTGTCAGAGACTCAGAAGTCTGTTGTTTCCTTTTGAAGAAAACTCATATTTAAGAATAGACACTTCATCTTTTTGTTTCAAGTATTATGCCTTGGAATCCTTAACACATTTTTGGATATTTGACTTAAAAAAAAGCAGGTAGCCTTGTTGAGTTTTCCACTGTACCCTAGCACCTTGAACACTAACTGATCAATACTAGGATCTCATTCCTTCTTTCCCTATATATCTTTTAATAATGATCTTAATGTCAAGCAAACAAATGATAGAGAAAAGGAGAGCTCTATGTTGAAGAGTATTCTGTTGGTCTGGCCAGGAATGAGTTCTGAATCTTTTGTTCAGAAAATGTTTACCCAGACGGTGCTCACCTTCTGAGATCAACTCAGCTTTTGTGTCTCCTTGACTTTGGAAGTGTTTCCCTATATTTTCCCTGTAGGAATTTTATTCAATATTCCATCTTTGTTTCTACTTTGCAAAACATGCCATGTGAATAATGATGCCCTGGGCAAAGAAATTACTACTCTAGCAGTACAATTTAAGCTCAGGACAAATCCTGCCCTCACTTGCATTTGCAATTTGCAATGCAGTCAGTAAGAATTGGGCCCACACATGAACTGACAGAATCAGGGCTCCAAGGTTAGCAATTATTAAAGTTTAAAAGTCCATTAATTCATTTTCAAAATATTTTATTCAGTTGCTTCTGAAGCAGAATTCTGAATTGCCTTCCCTCTTGCTGCTACTATAGTGGTATCCAACTCTGAGGGGAGCTCACAGCTCTAAATGTCCTCATTGTTCAAGCACAAGAGGAGAACAAAACCCGACTGTAAAGTCAATCTTACTGCCTTAGTGGAGTAAAAATTAGAAGTCAATGATTCTCTTACCATCAAAGAGAACTTAAATTCAACAGAATTTTTTAAGTGGTATTGCGTGAAAAAACAACAACAACAACAACAAAAAAGGTGTATAAATAACTTACTCTGCAAAAGCCTGTGACTTTTCCAAATCAATTTTGAAATCCTACAGTAAAATTTACATGCTTTGGTGGAATTGATAAGGGATAAGAAATGGCCTTTTACATTGGAAATGAGCACACCGGGCTTTCTTCTACCCTATAGTAGTGAATTAATACAGAATAGGTACGAAAAAAACTTTACGGAATAATGTGGTAAAAATACAGACCATAGGTATTAAGACAAAAATTTTAAAAGTGGTTAACAGTGAAAGGTGCCCAAATTTATGTATGTAATAATTTGGCAGCTTACTGTAGTAGCATCTTTTGCAAATTAAATACCAAGCCCCATCACACCTATAAATGGGGCAGGAAAGCAAAAAGAATATTTTTAATAGGTACATGGCACCACACCCTTCCAACATGCAGCGATGAGGGAAAACCAGACCGGCGACCCGTGTCTAGAATATGTACTGAGTGAAACCGTCGGGAGGGGGAGGGCTTTTTTTTTTTTTTTTTAATTCTTTTTTGCAGATAAAAGGGACAGCGATCCTACCTCTTTTGACCATACATGTTGAAAACGACGAGCGAAGTTTTGGCTTCGTCCCTTTCTTTTCAGCATGGAATACAAAGTCTTAAGCCTGTAGCTCTCCCTGTCCCAAGGGAGTGTGCTAAGGGAGGGAAAATAGGCGGCGTGGGTGAGGGGTGGCGAAGCAGAACCGAGGGAGAGAGGAGAGGCGCTAGCCAGCCTCTGCCCGGAGGGCGTGGATCCCAGCGCAAGCCAGAACAGGTCCTGCGTTCTCGCGGCCACTGCCAGCAGCGGGCGGGGCCCGGCAGGATCTCCGCGGGCAGACTCGCGTGTGGATCAGCAACGAGCAGCCGGCAAGAAACTCCCTTGGATCCGCTAGGAGCTGTTGGACCCTGTACGTCTCTCTCCCGCAGCAAGGCAGCTTGGGGGAGAAGTTTCCCTGAGGGAAGGTACGGAACCGAGCTAAGGCCGAACGCTCAGGTGTGCCTAGGTGGGGGTTAATTTGCATCTGTTTTGCTAGCCCTGCGGGTTCTCCCAGTTCGCCGGGTAGTCAACTCTCTGGGCGTGATGGAAGGAGGATTAAGGGTTTGCGGCTGGGAGGGGTCAACTCACTGTGGGTAGGAAATGGTGCGCAATCTGGGCTTCATCCTTGCCTAAAAGTGGGGTGGCCCGAGGTCCCTCAGCCCTAACCCGGGAAGAGACACCCCCTTTCCCAGCCCCGCCCCCTGGTGGCTGAGGCTGTATTCAAACACAGCTCTGGGTTATTCGGATAGAGTGAACCGGGTCCGCGAATCCTCCGGCTCCCACTTTCTCCGCCTGGTTACGGGTAGGTTGACCCTCGGTCTTTCTTCCAACCCTCCTCCCCTCAGTGCTCCCTACCCTCTGGAGAGGATTCCAGACCCTCCCAGAGATTGCAGCCCTCTCTTTCCAGTAGGGGGTCGGCGGTCTGGCTGGGTTTGGGATCAATCCTGGTCTCACTACCCCCTGACCCGGACCATCTCTAGGGTCGTAGAGCATTTGTTCTCTTCCGCACCCCATTCCGCCCCTATCTTGATCCCATTCTCAGGGGAGAATCCCAGGTACTGGTTGGGGTTCTGTATACACCGCCAGCTTGGAAAGGGAGCTCTGTGGACAGCAGGGTTAAGGGGGGCAAGAAAGCCGGGAGGTTCAGGACTTCCACCTCCCCAGACCACCGTGGGGGCTAGAAGCCAGGCCGGGGGCGTGGTTGCCATGGCTCCCTGGTAGCTGAGCCGGTGGAGCTAGAGATGCCAGTCACGGATGGTCCCTTCTTCCTCTTTGTGCCTCTCTCTCTCATTTTTTTTCTTTTTCTTTCTTTCTTTTTCTTTTTTTCTTTTTCTTTTTCTTTTTCTTTTTCTTTTTTTTCTTTTGAGAGTATGCCTGGGGAGGGAGAAAGTGATTAATTTGGAGAGCAGGGATTGGAGCCGGGAAGCTGAGAGGCTGGGGAACGCCGGCCCCTTCATTCCCATTCCTCTTGCTCGCTGTGGGAGCCGCACTTTGGAATTCCAGCGAAAACCTGAGGGCCAAAGAAGCCGCTGCCGCGCGGGCCCAGGTACCCACGCCCCGAGCCGCGCCCTGGGGCGAACGCGGGGTGGGGGTCCGGCTGTCAGCGAGAAGGCGGGCAGGGGATGGGGTGGAAGGCGAGCGGCGGAGGGCAGGTGTCTAGTGGCACAGCGGGGCTAAGCGAGGGGCGCTGGGGTTCAGCCCCGCCCTGGAGAACCTTTTGAGCCACCCCCCCCCCCCCAAGGGCCGGCAAGTGGCCGCCTGGGCACGCGCGTGCGTGACGGCGAGCTCTCTGGAACGCCCGTGGTGAGAGGGGGGTGTGTGTGTGGGGGGTGTGTGTGTGGGGGGGTGGGTTGGCATGTGCGCGTGCGCGCGGAGGTGGGCAACTGGTGATCCACCTGGGCTCACGCAAGGCAGAGTCTCTGGCGGCGCCCAGGTGGGTTCCAATTCCAGCTCCAACGTCTGTGATGTGTGATTTTGGACGGGCCATTTAACTCCTCCGGGCCTCGGTTTCCCCTTTTAAATAGTAACGATAATATCAATACCTTACTTTTTGGGTTTTTTGCCAGGACTGGAATGAGATAATCCAGGAAGATAGTTTAGCCTAGTGTTTAATGCTTAATACGCACCTTGGTTTAGTTATGATGGGGTTACTGTTATTATTAATTAATCTTCAATTTATTTAGATAGGGTGCATTCTTATTTCTCCACATCTTTATTTAAGACAAAGTACTGTGTTTTCTAATTTTGGAGGATACCGACAGATATTAAATATTTCTGCCCCGTGCAACTACCTGCATAGCTCTGGAGTGCAGCAGATTGGAATATACAAAGTGACCAACTGCTGGTCAAGATGGCTTGTCAGACGTTGTTGGAAAGAAAAGCTTAGAAAGCTATTTGGGGAAACTTTTAGTGACAAAGAAAAGAAAGAGTTTATTCTAGAGCTTGTGTGTAAGATTCCATTTCCTCTTTCATAGGCTGATGTTCTAGTTGGGTTTGTCTTAATTCCAGTCTCTTGTGATGGACCAGCCTCTGGCTTTCATAATTTAACTTGGTTCTAGAGTCTAGTGTATAACCCAGCTTCCTTTTTTATGGCCTTAAGTGCTGCAGTGGATTTACTTCTAGTAATGGCAGAGCACAGTGTGTAATCATTCCTCACAAGCACCTGAATATTGTCAGTGAATAAATAGAGACAAATAGTTATTTCTTGGCAAGTGTGAGTACTGGCTATGGCAGTTCATTAAAAATCTCTTTCTGGGCAAGTGTTTACCCACATCACTGTAGAAGAGTAGGACTATCATGATTAATACATTTTTTTTTTTTCAGTTTCTGCTCTGTTGCATCTATACTTACAGATGTGTTCCTAAAAAAAGAAAAAGCTGCAGGTGTTTATTGCTACCTCATGGTTTTATTAGGTGGTCTAACTAACCTAGTGATGAGCAAAACATTCCATGAACCTAATTGTGAGATTGACAGGATTTGATATTGTGCATAATATGTTTATTACCTTTAAGTTAATTAATCCCATTTACTGAATTAGCTTTAAATACATTTTAAAAATATCACTTACTTGTTAAAATGTAGGCATGTCTTGGTGGATCTGAAGGAAGTAAAACTGGACAGATGTCCCCATCCCCAAGTTCCTTATGATTTTATAAAATAGACCTCACCTTGGAAAATATTTGCTGGATAAACTATAGTTTACTTTTGAATATTTTGAAGATAGGTTCTTTGACCTAAAATTGCTTTGTTGAAATAATTAGGCTGATTGCTTTTTTTAGGGAGAATTAAGTAAGAGTAGTGATCAAGATTGATTTACAATTCTACTGGTTTTTTTTTTTTAATCTCATAAAAGAAAATTAAGTAATAGAGGGGGCTGAATGTCATCAGATTTGAAGGAATGAGTGTCAGGAAGCCTTGTGAGTATCAGTTCAGATAGTAGAGTATTGCTTTAAGTTTGACTTTTGCATGACAACACCCTCTTCTTCACCGTGAATATGTCATCTTTAAAAGGTACCTTGAGGAATTAGTGTGACAGCTTGCCTGAAATTCATGTGATCATTTACATATTGTTTCCCTGGAGCCTTGGCATTAAATGTTTCATTTGTTGGAAATTATTTTGCCTTTTGATTTATGACAGCCAGCAGTGCCATGGAGCCTAATACATTGTAGAAACCAAAATTTGGCTTTTCACTGTTTTGTATTTTCCCCTAAAAATCTAAGCAGTGATGCATATGGATAGCTTAAGTTTGGCCAAAGACAAAGGGTAACGTGGAAAATTATGACACATGTAGAGGTACTGAGTCCTGAATTTGGGAAGC
This sequence comes from Prionailurus viverrinus, assembly GCF_022837055.1. Lineage (NCBI taxonomy): Eukaryota > Metazoa > Chordata > Mammalia > Carnivora > Felidae > Prionailurus > Prionailurus viverrinus. The sequence goes on from NC_062562.1 coordinate 41,880,367, forward strand.
TAATTGACATGCAAAGGTATAAGCTAGAGGAGGGAGTTGTCTCCATACTAAGGGTGTTTTCAATGATGTGCTGTATTATCTGATTCAATCAGTGTTGCTTGTTACTTTTTCAAACCGAGACCTAGAATACTATATTTTCAATTATGAACATTTTGATTACAGCTTCATTGTAACTAATTTAGTCTGAAGAGAATGCAATTATTATGGTGATTTACATACAATATGCTAAGTTAACACAGCTAATGAGTGAAAGCATAATATTCTTTCTATTCATTCCTGGAAAAATATTGTGCTAAGCATTCTTTCAAAGAAAAGATTACATTATTCGCCAGCATTTTATGTCTACCTACAAGTAGGATTGGCATTGAGCTATTTTCTCTGCTATTGAAGTGAAATCTCTCACATTTTGGCGACTATGCCTCTCCCCCTCTTTGGGGTGGAAGGGAGAATGGAAACAATTCCCAATTTAATTAGATATGGTGCTTTCTCCTTTCTCTACATCTTTATTGGAGGAAAGATTCTGTATTTTCTAATTTTGGAGGCTGGTTAACACCTTAAACATTACTAATTACTGCAGTTTATTTTATGTGTGTCGCAATAGTGTAGTTAGTTAATTATAGCTTTCTCATTAGCACCATGTAGAGAATAATGAATTAACACATCCCTTTGATCGAAAGAACATCTAAGTTTATCTTCTGAGAATAAAAGTGTTATTGTGTTACCGAAAGTCACTATAATTTCCCCAAGAAACAAATTGGTTGGAATTCTCTAGCACTGGGATAGGAAGCTTGATGAATGAGTTGGATTGATCACAAACAAGAGGGAGTAGAGCTGTGGTTGCTTGGCAACCTAACATTATTCTGCAATTTCCTCTGGTATATTTATCCAGTAAACTAGAAAATTCTGTTTTGTTAACGAATGTTTTTAGTCACTGCACAAATAGACCATAACTAATTGAGATTTTATGTATTGTGGATAAAAAATGATCCTGCTTACCTTCCTATTGTGTTTAGATAATGAAAATACAAAGAGAATGCATATTGTTTTCAGTTCGTAAAATCTTGTGTAAAAAATGTTATTTTAATTTTCATAATAGTTTGTTCCTACCAAAAGATTACAACTTGTTTATCTCTTCGGAAGTCAGATTATTAGGAGTGTGTGTGTGTGTGTGTGTGTGTGTGTTTATGTGTATTTATACACAATTTTTCAAGAAGAATCAGAGATAGAATTTGAACTGAGATGAATTCTTCCAAAATTGTGGTTTGTTGCTTGAACTGGCAATATAGGTAAATTGAAGAAGGTATAAATATCCAATCTGAGTGATACTAGCAGATGATGATAATAATAAATGTACTGAGTTTGACAGTTATAGACGTGTGCTCTGTTCTTTGACCAGAGTTTCTTTTCCTGGTGATCATAATCATTCTCCCTTCTGTTGCATCTCATTTTCACCATAGTTGCAAAGTAGGAGCTCAGCAAATCCATCATCTACCCATCTTCTAATCTAACTCTCCCCAACTCCAGGGTTTGGGATAGAACACTTTGCTATTCAGCTGTGAATTTTAGTGTGCATCAAAATTCCCTTCTCAGATCTTAACTTTCTTGAGGGAATACGTTCCATTTTATGCATCTCATAAACCTTATATTGTGTGGCACAGTGGGAAGGAAGCAAACTGGTGTGGTGGTTAAATGCACTGGCTATAGTAATCAGGCTGCCTGGGTTCAAAATCACAGTCTGCTAACTCCTTGGTATGTGGCCTTGGCTAAGTCATTTTAATCTAACACTGATTTCTTCTATGAGATGGAGGTTAATATACATGCCCAGCTTGTGTGTGTTATTATGAACATTATGTGGGGCAATCTATATAGACAGTTTAGTAGAACTTATTAAGCACTCAATAAATTCTGGCTTTTAATTATAATTATTATTATCCATCTATTCCATATTCAGTTTATGAATGGATAAAGATACAGAGATGTGCGTGTATACCTATGTATATGAATCAGTGTGAACCATCATCATGGCACAATCAAATGGAAAACTGTTGATACTTACATCAATTATGCACACATAGACTAATAGTGGTTGTTCCACATACTTCAAAGATTCTAAGAGTTCTGGTTCTCAGGCTTGACTGAAATGAGAATCACCTGGAGATCTTTGTAAAACTACCAGCCCAGATGAATCCCATCGGCATCCCTGGGGATGATGACTAAGACTTGTGGATTTTTGAAAGCCTTTGGTGATGGTAATGTACCTTGGGGTTGAGTACCACCAACATAGATTGGGGTAGACATTCTTTAACATCATGTTGGCCTGAGGCATGTTGGCCTTGGTGTTGTGAAATGTGGTTGGAAAAGAAAAAAAAAAAAAGCTTTGGCAAACCTCTGAGGTTTTTCTTACTAATCCCTTTGGTTTAAACAGCACTTTATTCTCTGAAGAGCTCAAATGCACTTTTCATTTACTGTGTATTATTTCATTTCTCAGCCAAATGTCTCTGTGAAGATGGTAGGAAAGAAGTCATTATCCTGATTTTGCAGATGAATGGAGTGAGCCCTCCTGAAATTAGATGATTTGATTAGATTCATACATTTCGAACAGACCCAGATACCCGGATTCCTGTTACTTTTGAGTCTGGATGCTTCTGTGTTTTACCTCAAGTTTTCAAATAAGGGAGAGAGAATTATATTTTTAGGACTAAATAATTGTGTAATAAAGGGATGCTAGAGATGTGAATTTCTACCTTGTTGTAATTACACACTGCAATGAAAAGCACATTTTTTTTTCTAAAGAAGACTCTATTTAGGATCCAAACCCTGAACCTAGCCTACACATGTGTTTTGTTAGGAGTGTTTAAGAAATATTTCAGCCAATATGTAAAAACCAGGGATTTTACGTAAAAATTTGTATTTCTGATTTATCTTAAAAACCTTGACGTTCTCACAGTCTTGAACCTGAGTGTCCAGAGAGTGCTGTTGGCAGTCTTAAAGGACCCAGAGTTTTGTGTCTTCTCTGGGTAAAACGTGGTCTCTTCTTGTTCTTACTTTTATTTTTTTCTTATGTATAAATCATACTCAAAGGGGTTAATTGAAGGGAGTTTCAAGAAGCAACCACATCTTTTTAGACAGGCTTGAGAGAACTCAAAAAGGGCTGCTGAAGAGCTGCCCCTCATCCAGTGAGAGAGACAGTAGATGAGGGAAGTTACTAAGGAGGTGAGACCAGTAGCCTAGGGAAAGGCCACCAGACAGGACCTGTGGCTTTTCGGAGAGAACCAGCCACGATCAAGTGGGAGATGCAGATCTCCTTTCTCAGAGTAGCGGAACCAACCAGAAGTCAGACGGCAGGGGAGCCTGATTGGTCTGCAGAGACTAGTTTGCACAGAGGAGGACAGAGGAGGGTGGAGAATGGATTGGAATCTGGCAGGTTAATGAAGAACATTCAGCACACCTTGAAGCCTTAAAATGTATGGAACAAGGGGTAATGAGGAGGGGGAAGGTTTGAATTGCCAAAAGTGGAACAAAATGGAGAACCATTAAATGTGCATTCAGTACCATCTTCTCCCACTTTCCTTGGTCGTTGCTTTCTTTGCCCTTCTTTCATTTCCCTAGGTGGACATGCTCCCATTCAGAGGTAGGTTTCAGCTGCAGCCTCCAGACTTCCAAACAATTTTGTCCGTTCCCCTGCATATAATCTCCCCTTTCCAAGATGAGAGCTGATACAGCACAGACACTAATGCAAAAGGCTTATTATAGCCTCTATGGTAACAGGTTTGCATTTTTAGCAGAAGTTCTTCCTTCACAAAAGCTTTTGCTGTAAGTGGTAAATGTAAGACTAGAGATTGCAGATATTATGCCTGTGAAGGAGACACACCCTCAGATAACAGTCCAGCAGCTTAAAGTCACTGTAGCCTGGACATTTGAATCTCTGGAGCGGTACCCCTCTTCTTTGGCATAGTGGCAGTAGAGTGAAGAGGGTGAGGAAGTAGATCGGGGCAGGGGGGCATTGGTAGCCTATTGATAGGAAGCATTTGTGTTTCCTGGGGCTAAGGGGCGAAATCCACAGTGTAATAGTAGGTAAGGAAGGAAGGAAAATGTGGCTTTGTTTGTTTGTTTGTTTGTTTGTTTGTTTTGGTCATTCCATGTAGTTAGAATTGATTGTGAGTTCAGTTTGTCATCACATTGAAGACCTTTGCTAAAGAACGTAAAGGGACAGAATATCAGTCTATTATGGGATGTTTTGTGTGCTGATGTGTTCAAAGGACACAAAACATCTCATACATGCAAAATTGCAAGGAGAAGTAAATACTGACCTTTTCGAACATACTCAACACTATATTTCCATCTGTTCAGAAGATTACTTTGGAAGATTTCTATTAAAAAGAAAAGTTATTAATGTCTTACATTATTTGGGTGCTTTCAGTATTTTAGAAATTTTCTTTTTACCATATCATCTTATTTGATTTTTACAGTGATGTGCTGAACAAAAAGGAATAAATTGTTAGCCTGTTTTAAAAACAAACAAAAACAACTGTAAACAAACAAATACGGTCTAATAGCTGGTTAGGCAGTGGTGAAACCAGAATTAAGGCTCAGATATCCTGATTTGTACCCCAGTTCAATACCCACACTAGTACTTTGAGATTTTATTTGAGACACAAGAAAAATACGGTATAAATGAGGTTTTTTTTAAAAGTTAATATGTAAACCGAAGGATGTAATGAGTTTAGGGGAAATAATGAAATCTTAACCAGTTATATTCCAGGGTTGAATGTAGCCATGGCCAAACATAAGGAGGTTTGATTTTCCATAGCTTCTTTAATTCAATGATATATTGACTGATTGGTTAATTGATTATAGGTCCTATGAGATATTGACCAGTCATTTTAAAAAGCTTTTATTAAATAATTGCTTTATCCTACAGACAGACTAAGGCTGTGTGCCAGGCTGATGCTTAAATAGCTACCACCTATTAAATGTTTATGATATATTTTGCATTCTCTGCGTAAGTCATTTACGTGAAGTACTATTATTTGTTCTAATTTTTTTTTTCACTTAAAATTTTTTTTAATGTTTATTTATTTTGAGGAACTGGGGGAGATAGAGCATGAGTGGGGGAGGGGCAGCAACAGAGGGAGACACAGGATCTGAAGCAGGTTCCATGCTCTGAGCTGTCAGCACAGAGCCAGATGCAGGCTTGAACCCATGAACTGTGAGATCATGACCTGAGCCAAAGTTGGATGCTTAACCAACTGAGGCACCCAGACGCCCCGTGAAGTACTATTATTATAAGGCACATTTTGAGCTGGATGGCACAGACATTGTGGGGGTTTTGTCCAAAGTCACCCCTTATGGCTTAGAACTGGCAGAGCCAGAACTCATCCGGACTGAAACTCAGAAGTGTCTGATTCCCAGCCCCAAGTCCCTAACTGCTACCTTGAACCCCCTTTGATTCTTTCATACACCATCAGCACCTTGTGTTAATTCAGGGCGCTGTAACAAAGTACTCTAGGTAGAGAGGCTTATAAACAAGAGAAATTTATGTCCTATATTTCTGGAAACTGGAAGTCTGAGGTCAGAGTGCCAGCATAGTCTGCTTCCTCTTGTGAGGGCCTTCCTCCTGGTTGACTTTTCATTGTGTCTTCACAACAAGAATGGCTGAAGGAGGACAAGAGAGCTCTCTGGAGTCTGTCTCATCAGGGAACGAATCCCATTCATGAGGGCTCCACCTCACTACCTAATTACCTATCAAAGGCCATACCTCCAAATAGTACCACTCTGGGATTTGGATCTCAACATAGGTATTTTGGGGGGAGCCACAACCATTCAGTCTTTTGCCTACCCTTTCTTTTCTCTCTAGGACTTCATTTCCCAAGTGTGCGGTGTCAGTGCCCCCTTGGTTAGCAGGATTCTCTATAGTCTATGGAGAATATTATATCCTCTATAACTATAGTCTTCATCAAGAGCTAGCACGTGTCCCTGTTGTTTATCCAAGTTTACCTGTACCGTGTCTTCATTATCTCAGTTAAACATGTGGAAAAGGAGATCTAAAGGATTCTTCTTAAGGTATGACATGAAAATGCATGCTTAATCCCAGGAATGGCAGCATTTAAAAAGACTATCCAAAAGCCTTAATGCAGCAGATTAATTGTGAGGGGCTTCCATGTGAGCGATACACTGGGAGAGGAGGATGTTTGTATTCTCTCCAAAGTCTTGTCGTAAAAGCATTTGGTGCCTGACTCTTCCTGTCCCTGGGCACCAGTATATGTAAAATTCAACCTTTACCCTCCCCATAGCTTTTGCTTGCCCTCATTACCATTCTTCTGTCTTGGCAGAAATGTTTCTGATGCTCTGTCATACTGATATGCATGGACTTCCCTCACATCTGGGTGTTACATGTAACCAATTACATTACACGGTTGGCATTTCGACAGAGGTGTGAGTATCTGCCACGCCAGATTAAGACAGGAATAGTTGACTATGGCACATGTCGTAAAGCAGCCTGACTCTTCTTAAAATGACACCAGTCTTCATGATGGCATTATCTTTATTCACAGCTGTCAATTAAGGCTTTAGAATTAAAAAAAAAAAATTAACCCTATCCTAGGCGTGGTCAATATATTTGGGATTTTGAGAGGTATTTGATTTCTTGGTTTGGGGTATTTAGAAACAGATGTTATTATTTTCTTTTAATGTGCAAAATATAAACAGTGTTTGTATTTTCAGATACTAAGGAATTCCCATTTCTTTTTGTGTAATAGAGGCAAAAATGTTTGCTTTTTGCTTTGCCTAGACAGTTGTTCTCATTTCCTTGGACATGGGAAATGGATTTGTTGTAGGGCTTTTGTTGGACCCATGTCTGCTTCTCTAGAGTACAGTACTTGGCTTCTCAAGAAATATATTCATTTTTGTGTTATAAATCCAGAGACTTACTAAACTTGTTCTGTAAAATGTATCTAATGACACAGTGGAGAATTCATTCGATTAAAACATCTAAGGCATTATACAATGGCAATAAATTGTAACATGGCCCACAATTGTAAGCAAACAAAGAAAAATAATAACAATTTTAACATCTATACACTGCACCAGAATGAATAATAGGCTGTTTGGATTATTTTTTATTATTGGCTAATTTGAGATGGATACTATTTTTCTATAAAGGAGATCTGAGTGAATGGATAAAAATAGAAAGCCCAAATAAAGGTGTTTAACTTTGACCTTGATTCAATTTTGCTTTGTAACGTCTAGCAATTAATTCTCAGTGGTGCTAGATTTCAAAGGGTATCAACAGACCACCTTTCCATGCATAGAAGCATCTGCATGTAATTGATTTGGGCTGCATTTTTTAAGATAGTTGACTTGCTTGAAATAATACTAAAGGACCAATGAGCAATTCGGATTCAACTCGTGTGCTTTTGTGAGTCAGGTTCAAATAAACTGGATTTGACCTTAACCACTAACCCCTGAAAAAGGGGCTGGCAGTCATCACAATGGATGCCATCCAATTATGTATAAAAATTGATATGAGTCCTCTCTTCCTCTGCGCTGCCTGGGGAGCTAGCAGCCATCTTCTGCTCGGCACCATGGCTGCCCTCAGACCTCTGGTGAAGCCCAAGATCATTAAAAAGAGGACCAAGAGGGACGCCTGGCTGGCTCACTTGGTAGAGCTTGCGACTCTTGATCTTGGGGTTGTGAATTCGAGCCCCATGTTGGGGATAGAGCTTAATTAAAAATAAAATATTTTACTTAATTAAATACATGAAAAGAGGACCAAGTAGTTCATCCAGCACCAGTCAGACCAATATGTCAGACTCAAGCGCAACTGGTGGAACCCCAGAGATGTTGATAACAGGGTGTGCGGAAGATTTGAGGGCCAGATCTTAATACCCAACATTGGTTAAGGGAGCAACAGGAGAACAAAGCACATGCTGCCCAGTGGCTTCTGGAAGTTCCTAGTCCACCATGTCAAGGAGTTTGAAGTGCTGTTGATGTGCAGCAAATCTTCCTGTGCAGAGACTGTTCACAGTGTCTCCTCCAAGAACCGCAGAGCCATTGTGGAAAGAGCAGCCCAGTTGGCCATCAGGGTCGCCAGTCCCAATGCCAGGCTGCACAGCAAAGAAAATGAATAAACAGCTTCTGTGCATGTTGTACTTGTATTAGTAATATCATGACACTATTACAAAAATGATATGAGTCGTTTGAATTGGAAATTGACCTCTATACCTAAAACCTCTTTTTGAAAACTTGCTTACTCCCTCTATTTTCCTGTTTCACCAGCTGTAAACTGAGGACAGAAACATTTACCACTGCCTCCCAATGTTGGAGGATTAATGAGCTAATATTTGTAAAGTGCTTTGAAGATAAAAATGCCAGCTATTATTATTACTAATAAACCATTTTTCTCCACTGTAATTTTGGACAGCAGCCATTAAAAACTCATTACTGTATTTAACAGTAAAACAATCTGCTACAGCCCTGTATTTACTGCCTCAATTAAGCATGCATTCCACTTCCTTGGCCCCTCAAAATTCAGAGCTGATGAGGACGGACAGAAAGGTGTATGTTGTTATTTCCCAAGTTCATTTAAATAATGGGTTTAACAGACTGGATGCTTATAGTGGAGTGTAGGTTGATGGTTTCTGATGAAAACCAGACTATGTCCTTAACGGGAGGCTAATTTGGCTGTGCATTTGGTTCTGTGCCCTATGAAGGGAATGGAGTGCCTACTTCTGGGTTTTTATTCAACTGGATTCACATCACGTTTACTGCCTTTGAAGATTGTATTCCAGTGTCCTTAGGGTTGTTTCAAACTGGTTCCGTGAATAAAGTACGTTTATTTGAGTAGTCGTACGTGTGTGTGCACACATGGTGGAGAGCAGGCCAGGGTGTGTGCTGTTTATGACTGATCCTAAAAATGAAGTCGAAAACTGAAGTAATGATGCAGCTACTTCCAGTCCACAAATACTGAAAAATAAAAAGGAGGTCTTGAATTATGCAGAGCAGTTCATTAATTTGTAATTAGGGTGTTGTATTAAATTTCTTCAATACTAATTTATTTTGATCTATGTAGATGTCCTAAAATACTGAATGGCATTTCTCACCTATTGCCAAAACGATGCTCATTTTCCCCTATGCTGTTGTACTACTGCAGATGAGAGTAAGAGATTTAAAATAAATTAGTGATTAGAATGACAAGTAAATTTGAAGTGTACTCAATAGCTACCTCCAGTGTCTAAATCCTAAACTAATATATAAAAGTTGAATGAAGAGGCCTCATAGCAATCTAAATTCACTGAATTCACTACCAGAATTTTCGTATGGAAAGACCTGTCTCAGTGACTACTTACTCTTAATTTAGAACCATTCTAATAAGCATAAAGCTCTGTTTTATTTTAGTGGATGACACATATACACTGCAAGTTAGAACAGATGATGGAAATTTTGCAGATTTGTTCACAGACAAAAGAAATTAGAGCTAGCATGTCCTCAGCAAGGGAGGAGAATGGAGAGGCTGGAAAAAGGCAACTCAGAAATCATGATGGCTCTATGTGTGGTCCTGAGTCATTAAGAAGTTACTACAAAATAGTTTAAACTAAAAAATATTTTGGTATATCACCTATAGGTATATAAATCATTAATTTGAAAATCATGTGAAATCATCTTTCATACTGACCTGTTTAAGAATGTTACATATAAATACAAAACAGCAATATTAAATTCCCCAAACCTCTTACAAGATGTTCTTCTAGAAGCAAGGCACTAATAACTGTCCAAGGTACTATCGTTTGGAGATAAGATTTTGCATTGCAAGTGTGTCATAATGTATTTTTTTTTTATTACTATCACTTAGGGAGGCCATGCTTTGTAAATACTATCACCATTCCATTGACTTCTGAAATTGAGCTGATGCTATTTTCATCATTTATTTTTGTTGAATTGTGCATGGGGAATTCACCATATGGCTTTAAACTGTTTAAGACCTCAGTAGGAATGTGCTTTGCATATGAGATTCTTGGGGGAAATACACAAGTTGCCTATCGTTTGGAAGAAAAGTACCTGGAGACTTATGTGTAGCTAAGAGGGAAAATGATGAAAAATTAGTTTGAATTGTGACTATGTAGCAATTTATGTAAAATGTAAAGGGACACTGTCGGGTTATCTTTTGGCACATTATTAACCCGTAACTTAAACATCAACTTTATAAATTGCTTTTGTGGGTCATGCTTTTGTGGATTGGGAACTCAGGGAGGGCTAAGGTGGTGACCTACCTGGTGACAACCGGGGTGACATGGTGTTCAGATGGTGGCTTGGCCGGGCTTCCCTAGTGGCCCCAAGATGGCCTCACTTGCATGTCTGGTGTTATGCACATTCAAGCAGAACTGAGTTCAGTTGGGCCCCTCTTTGACCTCTGTTTCTTTTCATGTAGCACATGATCTTTCCTCTGGTCTCTCAAGTAGGTCATTAGACTTTGTACACGATGGCTCAGAGCTCCACAAGTCCAAGTTAGAAGATTGTTGGTTCTTGTAAAGACTAGGCCTGAAGCAGTTTCAGCCTCCCTTCCACTGTAGTCCAAACAATCAAACACCAGTCTCTTTAATAAGAGAATTCTTTTTAATAAGAGAATTATTAAACTTACTGTGATACCATTTACTCACCACATGACTGATACCAAATTGGAAGAAAACATGGAACAGGTGGAACAACGCTGTGCCCCAGAGGGACACTCCTTTCTCTTCCTACTTCCTAGATCTCTTAACCGCAGGAGAACACACGACTTGGGGAAGGGAATGTGACACAAGAGTGAACTTTGGCTAGCCAGAGGCCCCCGTGCCTGGAGGGAGAGAGAATAGAAGTGAGAGGCTGTGCGGCGAGTTAGGTGAGGACACTTCAGGCTCAGATTCCTTAGTGGGATGGGCTTTTCTGATGCTCTGTATCTGTCATCTGTTTGCATTTATCCTAACTCTTTTCCATTCATCTTGGAAGTGGGTTGGCCTCAGGAAAACTAAGGGTACCCCAGCAGAGTCAGAAGGGCCATGGTGAAACTCAAATGCTAGGAAACAGGGAGTTGACTACTTAGATTGCACAAGGCACTAGGCTTGAGGAGGGATGGAAAAGAGCCTCTCCGTTTCCTTCTATTTATCTTTCATAGCCTCTAACAAAAAAGGAAGCAGGCTTCATGCACCAAAATGATGATTGTGCATTTGGCTTCAGCCTTTCTTTACCTGTAACTTCCAGAAGCAGGATTGTAATGGAAAGGGGACTAACAGGTGGCAAATACTAACATTATTTTCCTATCTTCCTGCAGTGCTTTGAGAGCACAGAGCAAGAAGCAGGTCAAGAATATACAGCAAGGGAGCTGTCTTGGGCTGTTTCTTTCTCTTCAAATGCTCATGGGTAATGGATGGAGAACTACTGCGGTGCCTGATACGGGTTCAATTTGTGTTCTCAATGCCTCTACTTCTGTCTTTCCTCACACCCTCCCATCATATTCTTCCTGCTATGGCATGCCATTTTTCTCTCAGTGCTTGGGAGCCATGCATACTATTATTCTTCCACCTCTGTTACATTATCCCACCCTTCTGATAAACATGAGTGGATGTTTTTCTCCTGCAGTCTTGCCAAAAGCACTTACAGAGTATTGCACTATATTTGTCATATTTCAAAAACTCTTTCAGCAGGCAAAATGCAATATATGTAACTCTAAAGTGCTATGGTATGGTGAATTTAATTCTATATTGCTAATGTTGGCAATTGCCTTTAAATAAGAGGCACACATAGATATGATTTAATGTGACATTTATAAAAACAAGGTGCTTAAGCAAGGTGGGTATTAATCCTGTTCAGAGAGGTTAAAGGAACTCATGTTGTCTGATTTTGTCTTAAGGTATTGCAATGACAAATCGTTTAGCCATTGATAAAATGTTTCCTTGTTCAGAGAATGTAAGTTTTTAGATGATACAACCTGTAAAGTCGTATTAAAAACTGTTGGGACTGTTGAAACACAGGCAATCCTCAGAATTTTTCTGTGGTTTCTTTTGTTCTAGCAAAATACATTTTTACTATAGCAAAGAGCACCTCTTGGCCAGTCTTGCTTTAGCAGTTTTCCATCTGTCCTGTACATCCTTTCTCTACTTTTAACTGACCACAAAGCCTGCTTCACCTTTCTCCTTGACACGCCGAGACTTACTTCTCATGAACTATTCTGGATAGTTCCTTGTTCAGCTTTTGAATCATTAGACCACTACAGCCTCCCTCTCCCTGGATTTCTGCCTTTTGTAACTATTCTTGTCCACTAAGGTCTAAATGTCACTGTTAAAATCCCTTTTCTCGCTTGTCACTTTGACCATGATGTCACTTACTTCCCGAAAATTTCCCCTGGTTCCCCACTACTTTGCAGGCCAAGTAACTGTCACACTTGGTTTCCACATTCAGCCGGACTCAGCCTTCATTATTCCCTTCTACTTTCCTGTATCCTTAGAGACCTGTCCTTTTACCCAATAGCTTGCTGTTCCTGCCTTCTTAGCACTCCTGTCTTCCCAGATGGATTTCCTGCTGTTCTTTCTTCTTGTAATAACCGGTCACTCATTCATCTCCCATTCTCTGAGACTCCCTGAAATACACCATCTTCAGTATTTTTGTCATAATTTACTTACATTTTTAACGGCACATTAAAAAAAATATGTTGCCTTAAGCTGGAGGTTTTATTTCATTACTGTAAATGAAACCCCAGTGTCAGTGGGAAACAAGAGAGGTAACTACAAATGTTAAAACTATGAAAACAGTCCAAGGTCATTAAATGCTAGCTAGATAGTGTTGCCTGCCGATGGTTCCGGGTTGCCTCCATAAAATAGCAAGATTAGTAAAGTTAGTGTTGTTAGTGTTATATTAGGACCTCCTGGAGACTCCTACTTTTTTGTACAGTTAGAAGGATTACAAGAGACTGCAAAGGGGATGTTCACTTAGGTCATCCCAAAGGACTTCTTAAGATCACCGCAGGACTGAGAACAGTGTCTGGGACATGCAGCCCAATTCAAGGAGGGTGAAGACATCCCTTAGAAAAACTCAACACACTTCTATGCCTTTATCCTATGACGTTCCTGCATTTAACCATTAGATGAAAATTTGTGAAGTTCTTGCAGTGTGAAAATCTCTCTGCTGGATGGATGAATTCCAAGATGAATCAGATACAGTAGCTGGCCTGAAGATGCTTGCAGTTACCACTGAATATATGCCCACAAAATAGTATTAGTGTTAACATCTATGCGATTTTTGCAGTCTGACACTCTGAAATGTTACAAACCTCCAGTATAATTAAGGACATGTACTCAAGTACAATGTAAAATAGAGGACCAAAAATGCCACAAGGAATGTATAGACAGTATATGATCAGAACAGGAAAGATTACTTCCAGTTTATGCACTATTAAAAGTGTCAGGGAAGAGGTAGGATTTGAAAGACAAGGAAGAAATTCCATTGAAATTACCATTTCTCTGTAGCAAAATAAATGTGCAAGCCCTAATTAATGAGCAATTAATTTTTAGCAGGATTTATTACACTGTAATCTTGTGCTGTTAGAGAAAACCTTCTTGTGTGATAAAATGTGATTTGATTACCTTTCTCAAGTTCTGAAAGGCTTATTTATCCATGTATTATGTAAAACAGGAGCCCTCCCTAATTTGGCATAGGCTTAGAGAAAGCCACACCTAGGTGGAAGATGGGTGCCTTCACCGTATTTCTATTTTAGGGAGCCAGCCTAATACCTGCTTGATTGGGAAGTCAGGGGATATGGACATCCAGAGCCATCATAGGGATGTTTGAGTCCTATGACCTTGGGATGTGCTTTTCAATTCTGAGGTGACCAGGAAATCAGAGGTTCCCAGCAGAAAAGCACAGCACTTCCCTGGCTATTCAGGTGCATTAATTTCTCCTTTATGTCTCAGCGCGCTGCCGACTCTGTGCTCTGTGGTCCCTTCTAGGACCTGGTTCTCAGTCCTAGAAGGTCAGATAATGCAGAGAAGGCTGTCGTGTGGTTGGTTCTCTAGACTTAATATGCTTGTGAAATGAAGAAAAGGAAAAAAATAAAGGAAAGTAATGATATGGTCATCAAATATTAAGAGCTGATGATGAAATACCAGGATTTTTTAAATTGTTTGTGTAATAGTCATCCATTTTTCAAGTGAAAATATTTTGTGCTTTTCTTAGAGACTTGAGCCCATGTGGCACATTACAAATACCACTTCTAAAATTTTTTTCATTTAACAATTTTTAAAGTTTTATTAATTTCAGTAATCTCTAAACCCAACATGGGCTTTGAACTCATGACCCCCCAAGATCAAGAGTTGCACGTTCTTCAGACTGAGGCAGCCAGGCACCCCTCCTTTTTGTTTTCTTATTAGCCATACTAACACTTACATAATCGACTTCTTGAATCTTTTATATATTGCATTTTAATTACATCAGTAATTTCACTTTTTAAAAAAGGTAGGGAAATGAATATCCACAGTATTACTCAGTGATGAATGTTCTTGCTTCCGATAGCATCTTGTATAATGCATTCTTCTCTTTCATTACTGTGGGTATTTCATTAATACCTAGAAATACAGAAAATATAACTTTTTAAAGTTCAGTAGGAGAAAGCATAGTGTGTTAGTAGAGTTGAAAAAGCAATAGTTGCAGTGATATGAAATATCCTGGCTTTATTTTCTGAACTTACTCCTTACAAATGTTAATCATGTGCACCTAGTCAGTAACAGTGACAAGGCATATAGACAGAGACTATAAAGTTGAGAATTTGAACACATAGCGTGTGTTCATATACATAACATACACGTACATAACTGCTCTTTTGTAAATCTACATAACCTCACTTATGCTGAATTCACTGTCTTAGGCTCTGCTTTCTCAGCAAGCATGTATCAGCAAAATGAAAACCTTGTAAAATTGTCATGGATTAGCTTATACCACTGTATGTTTGTTAAGTGCGAAAAGTGACATTTATTTCTCGGCCTCATACTAAGTGACTAATTAGAAAACCTTGCTGTGCATTGAAGCGTAACTCTCAAAAGCTTTACAACTTGACTTTTGACAAGGATGCCATTGCCATCTATTGAAATGATGTGATAGTGAAGTTTACTTGCATTCACCATTTTATGAATTAGAAGTTTTGGGGTTTTTTTGTTTTTGTTTTTTTTTACTTTCCGCATTTCTACTCATTTTGTATTTATTTGGCTCCATGAAATAGTCACCTTCATCATATTTGTCAACTTCCAGCCTAAAGCTTTGGAAATTGGTATAATGAATGTTCTAAATGGGCATAAATGTCTTTAGAGATATTTTAACCCCCAAGAATGTGAGCTCTGAGTCCTACCTGCCAAAATATGGCAGAAAATATAAACAAAAAATTATGTTTAAAAAAATACCACTGTATTTAGAGGAATAATACTAATCAGATAGTATTTTAAGACTCAGGAGTGCTTGGCTGGTTCATTCACTGGAGCATGTGACTCATGATCTCAGGGTTGTGAGTTCAAGCCCTATGTTGAGTGTAGAGATTACTTAAAAATAAAATTTTTAAAATACATAAAGAAAAATCCATGACTAATGGTACTGTTTTGAATTGAGGTATTGTGGGGAAAATAGTATTACTGGAGCTTGAAGCTTTGGCTCTTTGAGGGTGTATGGCAGAATAATTGTAAAAACTGCAGTTTGTTTTTATTGATCTGTTTTGAATCCACAGTTGACTTTTCTATATGACAGTTGAAAAGAATCTTCTTACTTTTTGTGTATTCTTTTTAAAGTGTCCATGAGAAGGATGAAAATGAATACTCTGGTAAAGCAGTTGAGAGTGAATTGTGGAATAATGTACCAGAATAGCCTCTGTACCCTAAGATAGTCAACATATAACAGATCTTTCCATAAATAAACATAAAATATTTTTTAACCAACTGAGCCACCCAGGTGCCCCTTATAAAATATTTTTTATGCTGATAGATGCCTGGAATAGTAAGATGTGGGTTTACCAGAAGCGTTGAAACTTCATATTTCTCTATGACTCTTTTTTTTTTTAATTTTTTTTTCAACGTTTTATTTATTTTTTTGGGACAGAGAGAGACAGAGCATGAACAGGGGAGGGGCAGAGAGAGAGGGAGACACAGAATCGGAAACAGGCTCCAGGCTCTGAGCCATCAGCCCAGAGCCCGACGCGGGGCTCGAACTCACGGACCGCGAGATCGTGACCTGAGCTGAAGTCGGACGCTTAACCGACTGCGCCACCCAGGCACCCCTCTCTATGACTCTTAACTGACCATAGGTATCGACAATATATTTGGGAGGCTTATTTCTCCAATAGGCATAAGATGCCATTGGACACTCAAGGAACACTGCCGGAGGCAACCTTTGACATTGACAAAGTGGAACATTTGGGAAAGGATTGCTAAATACGGCGATTCATACCCAGAAAACTAACATTTTGCCATTTGCTAGCATTTTCCTAATTTGGCAGTGGTTTCCAGATGCCACACCCAGATCTCTCTCTCTTTTTTTTTTTTTTTAGCAATGTTGATTTATGGAAATGTTTTGATAGAGGCTTAAAAGCTAACACCAAATTCAGCAGTGCAGAAAGACTCCATATTCTTCTTTTTTGTCAATATTTTCACTAGGGCAATGTCAGATATTAAATCACCTAGAATTAGTTATGTGCCATTTCAGCAACCTTTTGTGCACAATCTGCTCCAACCCGTTTGTGCTGATTAGCAGTTTAAAAAGTCTGCAGAGGAAGGGAATTTTCAGTAGCTTCCCCGCCCCCCGCCCCAGCCCTGTGTGCATTGGGGAAGGAATTACCTTCTGTGCAACTCCTGAATAATTTTGTTGACCAGATTCATGCTAGAAAAGAACAGCATCAGAAAAAATTTACCTACATATGGGTCTGAAGCTATGCTCCCAGATATAAGAGAGGGAAAGAACCAGTGACTCGAAGTGAAGTGTGTGTGTGTGTAGTTCTGACTCCAAGGAGTCATTCATTCATTCATCAAATATTTATTGAGCTGTTTATAAATCCCAGGCACCGTGCTAAGCATTAAAATGAAGATAAATTCCCTGCCTTCCAGAGTCTACCATTACTGAGAATGTCAGCCAATAAATAAGTAAACAAATAAAATCATTAGAGGAAAGAAACAAAGGATTATGATAGAGAAAAATGAAAGGAGGAACTTACTTTTAGAAAGGCTTTTCTGAGAAGGTGACTTTCAATCCGAGCCAGAAGGGGAAGAAGGCAAACAGGAAAAAAGCCAGGAGAGCAGGGTTCCAGGCAGAGGGGCAGGGAGCGGAAAGGCGCTGTGGAAGGCAGGAATTTGGCATGGTCTAGAGCTGACAGAAGGCTAGAAGCTGGAGTGCAGGGAGCTTGGGAGAGATTGGCAAAGGTAAGGTTAGGGCAGATCCTGTGAGGCTTTACAGGTCATGGATAAGAATATGAATTTAAAGCACACTATAGGAACTTCAAAGGAATCCAAGCAGTTCAAGCAAGTTGATCTGATTTATGTTTGTAAAAAAATCACTTTAGCTGTCGCATGAGGAGTGGATTGCAACAGAGAGCAGGACCAGTTGGTATTCCACTTGGGGAATGAGAACAACTTGGACTTGAACTAGGGTGTGATAAAGGGGATTTGTGAGACTGTTTATTGTACTTTTAATAAGATGATATGGGTGGTTTGGGGATTGTTGTGAGAAATAGCACACAGCCCCTGCAGGCAGGAAACCTACATAGGAAACAACCAAAGAATATGGGGTTGTGAGAAGAAGAGGTTTAAGATACGTGTTTCCATGCTGCCTGGTAGTGGAGGGATTCGGATGAGCCTCAGGAGGGCTCAGGGCTGGGGTGAGTGACATTTAGTGAGCTTCTGGTCTGAAAGAGGGCATGCGCAGCTGAAAGAATGTGCCTTTGCTCCACTGGGGGAACCTGCTCATTAATTCTTACAGCAGTTTTGTGTTGGGTATGGAAGATGAAAGACATTTTCCATTCAATTATTGATCATAAGCATGATGTGGTTTGATTAAAATGGAAAGATAATTGTATCAAATAGAATTTGGTTATCTTTTTCCCCCCTTGCTATATTTTAATTTACCCTGTTTAAGTTTTTCCATGTGAGTAGAGAACACGGTACCCACCTCCCCCTTCCCAAGGAAAGAAGCATTTTATAATGAAAAGGGTTACTGAATAGCAAGTATATTATGTTGATTTTAACCCAAATGCCTACCCTATTTATTTTGCTGTATACATTAGTGATGTGAAAAGTTTCTAACTGTTCTCTCCTAGGACAATTAAAGTTTAGGCTTTAGATGTTTATTTTCATATATATATATATATATATGTATATGTATATATGTATATGTATATATGGTTATAATCTGTTATACGGATAATGACATAAAGAACAAATAATAATTTTTAAATTGGTGAGAAAATAAAAAGATAACACAATGGAAAAATGGGCAAAGAGAGAGAACACATTTTAGAAAACAGAAACTCAAATGGCCAAAAACACATGTAAAGACATTCGACTTTAATCAGGACAGTGTGAATTAAAATCACAGTGAAAACAAATTATAACTCATCTGTAGCCATGGAATATTATTCAGCAATCACAAAGAATAGACCATATGCAATAACATGAATGACTCTCAAAGCATCATGCTGAGTGAAAGAAGGCAGACCTAAAAGGATAAATTTTGTATGATTTCATTTATAGAATATTCTGGAAAAGGTAAAACAGGAGGGACAGAAATAAGATCAGTGATTTCAGGGATAGTGGGTGAGGTTTAGGAGTTGAGGTGATGAGAATATTTTGTATATTGATTACAGTCATGTTTAAACAAATGTATAGTTTTGTCACTATTTGCTGAATTATACATTTAAAACTTGTTAATTTTACTCCATGTAAATTATGCCTTAGTAAAGCTGATTAAAAAAAAAAAACCAATGAGGGTGTGTTTAACATTTATTGGACTGCAACAGGGAAAATATCTAGAACTAGATGTTGTGAAGATATCAGGAAATGGGAGCATTCATGTTCTGCTTGTGTGAGTGAAAAGTGACAGAACCCCCTGTGGGAGGAGGAATTCACAGTAGCTAGTGAGGGTGAAAATGTTTATCCCATGGGATGCTCCAGCCATTCTGCAGCTGCATGATTACCCAAGAGAAGTGCTCATGCATGTGCTCAAGGGGGACTATACAGTCAGGAAGGAAGAATTTCTTCTGCTATTCAAGATCCTTCTTGCTGGACTAAGAATCAAATTGACATGAGACAGACTAATGGGAGGAAATCATATTTAATTTCATACACATGAGAAATCCACACAGACAAGGAAATTCCAAAGACAGTCAAAGTGAGGTATATATGTCTTTTTGAAATAAGGAGAAGTAGGTAGGCGTCTGGGACTTCACAGGAAATGAATGTAACCCTTAGGAAGATGAAAAAGAGTTAAAGGTATGGGAAAGAAATGTATGTGGGCCACTCAGAAACAATGGGGCATAGAGGGCTTTGATCAAACAGGCCTTGCTAAGTTCCCCCTGTCTATTATACCAATTCATAATATAACATAGTTTTATTTCTGGTGATAGTTTTCTTCTTGGAGCAGGTCCTCTATCTAAATTCTTTTCAGGTAGTTGAAGAGGGTGGTAAAGAGCTTTTCTTGAATCTTCTGGGTTTTGATTGCTTTTAACACAAAATCATCTTCATATGAAAGGGGCCCATTTTGAGGCAGCCTGCTTTTATGCCCTACAATACAAACATGTACTGTGAACCATTTGTTTTGTTTAATTTTGTGTTGTTTTGTTTTGTTTTTTAGTATGCTCTATGCCCAAAGTAAGGCTTGAACTTACAACCCCAAAATCAAGAGTTGCATGCTGTATTGACTGAGCCAGCCAAGTGCCCCCTCATTGCAGTCATTTATAAGTACATAAAGTGTAAAAAACCTAAATGTCTATCAAAAGGGGATGAATAGATTGAAATATATAAAATATTTAGTATATGCGTGTTGACTTCTATAGAACAGTTCAAATGAGTGAATATATTACATTCAAATATAAATGTAGATTTTGAAAACAATTAAAATTTTTTTTAATGTTTTTATTTCTTTTTGAGACAGAGAGAGACAGAGCATGAGAAGGGGAGGGGCAGAGAGAGAGGGAGACAGAATCTGAAGCAGGCTCCAGGCTCCGAGCTGTCAGCACAGAGCCCGACGCGGGGCTCAAACTCACAGACTGTGAGATCATGACCTGAGCTAAAGTCTGACGCTTAACCGACTGAGCCACCCAGGCGCCCCTATTTTAAAAACAATTTATGTGGAAAAAAACAAGTGTCAGAATGATACCTTGTGTATGATACTATTAAAAAGCAAAATTTAAATGAGTACATTTTTTAAATCTAATGGGCCTTATTCAGTGATTCATGAATCAGGCAGTATCCTGTCTAGCATATAGAAAGGAGCTCTGAGAAGGTGTACAAAGTGAAAGACTTTTAGGGGCAGAAGGGAGCACATACAAGGAACAGTAGCAAAAAGTGAATTGCTTCAAACGAGGTCACTTTCCTTTAGGAGGTAGCAGAGATCTATCGGGTAGATTACCTTGCTATTGCTGATCAGGCGATTCTTGATTGATGAGTGTAGGATTCCATTTCTAGGACAGGCTGAAACTGTAAGTTAAGTCTTGGTTTGGTGTGGTTAGGCTTAGCATAAGCAACTCCATTTGGGGCCTGTTTTCTTGTTAACAATACCAATTATGTGAATTAAAAACACTCATGCAACACTATATTTTCTTTGTAGAAGATAAAAATGTGTTGCTAACACATTAAATTAAATATGTTGGCTCTTTTTAGGAGTAAAGGGAAATGAAATTTAGAAGGGAAATTTAGGGGCTTTCAACTTAATTTCTTGTATTTTATTTATTTAAAGAGTGATTTCTGGGGATGCTTGGCTGACTCGGTAAAGCATGTGCTGCTTTTTTTGTTTTGTTTTAAACAGGTTTATTGAGATTTTATTCACATACCATAGGATTCATCCATTTAAAATGTGCAGTTCCATAATTTTTAGTATATTCACAGATATGCACAACTGTTACCATAATCCATTTTGGTATAGTTTTATCACCAGAAAAATACCCCCCTGCCATTTAGATTTCACCTCCTAGCCCCCAATTCTTCCAGCACTAAGCAACTACTAATCCACTTTCTGTCTTTATTGATATTCCTATTATGCACTTTGTATGTAAATGGAGTCCTACAATATGTTACCTTTTTTTTTTTTAATTTTCTTTCTTTTTCTTTTCTCTCTCTTTTTTTTTTTTGGTGTTCCATTGTTTATTTATTTCTGATACTAGGTTATTTATTTTTCTTTTCTTTATTTTTTAATTTACATCCAAGTTAATTAGCATATAGTGCAATAATGATTTCAGGAGTAGATTCCAGTGATCCATCCCCTATGTATAACACCCATTGCTCATTCCTAAAAGTATCTTACTTAATGCCCCTTTCCCCATTTAGCCCATCTTCCCACCCACAACCCCTCCAGCAACCCTCAGTTTGTTCTCTATATTTAAGAGTCTCTTATGTTTTGTCCCCCTCCTTGTTTTTATATTATTTTTGCTTCCCTTCCCTTACGTTCATCTGTATTGTATCTTAAATTCCACATATGAGTGAAGTCATGATGTTTGTCTTTCTCTAATTTCGCTTAGCATAATACCCTCTAGTTCCATCCACATAGTTGCAAATGGCAAGATTTCATCCTTTTTGATTGCTGAGTAATACTCCATTGTATGTATATATACCACATCTTCTTTATCCATTCATCCATTGATGGACATTTGGGCTCTTTCCGTACTTTGGCTATTGTCGATAGTGCTGCAATAAACACTGGGGTGCATGTGCCCCATTTGAATAAGCACACCTGTATTCCTTGGATAAATACCTAGTAGTGCAATTGCTGGGTCATAGGGTAGTTCTATTTTTTATTTTCTGAGGAACCTCCATACTGTTTACCAGAATGACTGCACCAGCTTGCATTCCCACCCAGCAATGCAAAAGAGATCTTCTCTCTCCGCATCCTCGCCAACACCTGTTGTTGCCTGAGTTGTTAATGTTAGCCATTCTGACAGGTGTGGCATGGTATCTCATTGTGATTTTGATTTGCATTTCCCTGATGATGAGTGATGTTGAGTAGTTTTTCATGTGCCTGTTAGTTTGACTTCCTCCTTGCCGATTTGGATGCCTTTTACTACTTTGTGTTGTCTGTTTGCTGAGGTTAGGATTTCCATTCTATGTTGAATAATAGTGGCAACAGTGGACACCCCTGTTGTGTTCCTCACCTTAAGGGGAAAGCGCTCAGTTTTTCCCCATTGAGGATGATATTAGTAGTGGGTCGTTCATACATAGTTCTTATGATCTCAAGTCATGATCCTTCTATTTCTACTTTCTTGAGGGTTTTTATCAAGAAAGGATGCTGTATTGTGTCAAATGATTTCTCTTCATCTATTGAGAGGATCATGTCGTTATTGTCTTTTCTTTTATTGATGTGATGTATCACATAGATTGTTTTGCAGATAGTGAACCAGACCTGCATCCCAGGTATGAATCCCACTTGGTCATGGTGAATAATTCTTTTGATGTATCGTTGGATTCGGTTGACTAGTATCTTGTTGAGGGTTTTTGCATCCATGTTCATCAGGGAAATTGGTCTATAGTTCTCCTTTTTAGTGGGATCTTTGTCTGGTTTTGGAATCAAAGTAATGCTGGCTTCATAGAATGAGTTTGGAAGTTTTCCTTCCATTTCTATTTTTTGGAACAGCTTCAAAAGAATAGGTGTTAATCTTCTTTAAATGTTTGGTGGAATTCCCCTGGAAAGCCATCTGGCCCTGGACTCTTGTTTTTTGGGGGGATTTTTGATTACTAATTTGATTTCTTTAGTGGTTATAGGTCTGTTCAAATTTTTTCTTTCTTCTTGTTTCAGTTTTAATAGTTTATATGTATCTAGGAATTTTTCCATTTCTTCCACATTGCCCAATTTACTGGTGAATATTCTGTTATTATTGTTTGTATTTCTTCAGTGTTAGTTGTGATCTCTCTTCTTTCATTCTTGATTTTCTTTATTGGGTCCTTTCCATTTTCTTTTTGATCAAAATGGCTAAGTGTTTATCAATTTTGTTACTTCTGCTGGTTTCATTGAACTGTTCTACTGTTTTTGTTGTTTTGTTTTGTTTTTGGTTTTGATAGCATTGATTTCTGCTCTGATATTTATTATGTCCCATCTTCTGCTGGTTTGAGATTTTATTTGCTGTTCTTTTTCCATCTCTTTAAGGTGTAAGGTTAGTTTGTATATGTGAGACCTTTCTTTCTTCTTTAGGAAGGCCTGGATTGCCATACACTTCCATCTATGACCACCTTTGCTGAGTCCCAGAGGATTTGGGCTGTGGTGTTGTTATTTTTATTGGCTTCCATGTACTTTTTAATTTCTTCTTTAACTTCTTGGTTAGCCAATTCACTCTTTAGTAGGATGTTCTTTAGTTTCCAAGTATTTGTTGTCTTTCCAATTTTTTTCTTGTGGTTGATTTCGAGTTTCATAGCATTGTGGTCTGAAAATATGCACAATATGATCTCGATCTTTTTGTACTTGTTAAGGGCCGATTTGTATCCCTGTATGTGATATGTTCTGGAGAATGTTCCATGTGCACTCAAGAAGAATGTGTATTCTGATACTTTAGGATGAAATGTTCTGAATGTATCTGTTAAGTCCATCCAGTCCAGTGTGTCATTCAAAGCCATTGTTTCCTTATTGATTTTCTGTTCAGATGGTCTGTCCATTGCTGTAAGTGGGGTGTTGAAGTCCCCTACTGTTATGGTATTATTATCAATGAGTTTTTGTATGTTTGTGATTAATTGATGTATATTTTTGGGTGCGTCCACGTTTGAAGCATAAATGTCTACAATTGTTAGATCTTCTTGGTGGATAGACCCCTAATTATGATATAATACCCTTCTTCATTTCTTGTTACAGTCTTTATTTTAAAATCTAGATTGTCTGATATAAGTATGACTACTCTGGCTTTCTTTTGGTGACCATTAACATGATAGATGGTTGTCCATCCTCTTAATTTCAACCTGAAGGTGTCTTTAGGTCTAAAGTGGGTCTCTTGTAAACAGCATATAGATGGATCTTGTTTTCTTATCCATTCTCTTATCCTATGTCTTTTGATTGGAGTGTTTAGTCCACTGACATTTAGAGTGAATACTGGAGATATGAATTTATTGCCATTTTGTTGCCTGTAGAGTTGGAGTTCCTAGTGGCATTCTCTGGTCCTTTCTAGTCTTTATTGCTCTTAGTCTTTGTTGTTGTTTTTCATCTTTTTTCCCCTCAGAGTGTCTCCCTTAAAATTTCTTGCAGGACTGGTTTAGTGGTCATGAACTCCTTTAGTTTTTGTTTGTCCAGGTAGCAGGTAACTCTTAATCTCAGGGTTGTGAGGATGAGCCCCATATTGGATATAGTGCCTACTTAAAAAATACATCAATAAAAATAAAAATAAAATGTGAGTTCTGAGGCAAGTATGATGATGTTAACTTTAAAAAAAATTTTTAACGTTTATTTATTTTTGACAGAGACAGAGCATGAGCAGGGGAAGGGCAGAGAGAGCAGGGGAAGGGCAGAGGGGAAGGGCAGAGAGCATGAGCAGGGGAAGGGCAGGCTCTAGGCTCTGAGCTGTCAGCACAGAGCCTGACGTGGGACTAGAACCCACAAACCACGAGATCATGACCTGAGCCGAAGTTGGACACTTAACCGACTGAGCCACCCAGGAGCCCTGACGATGTTAATATTTAAAAATTCTAGATGGCAATTATATAGGAATATTTATTTACTCATTTTTAATGTTTGTTTATTTTTGAGAGGGAGAGAAACCAAACGTGAGTGGGGGAAGGGCAGAGAAAGAGACAGAATCCAAAGCAGGCTCCAGGCTCTGAGTTGTCAGCACAGAGCCCAACAGAGGGCTCGAACCCATAATCCATGAGATCGTGACCTGAACCAAAGCTGGACACTCAACTGACTGAGCTACCCAGGCGCCCTTAGAATTTTTAAATTATATTTTCTGGATCTAAACTTCTTCATAAAATAAAAACACTGAAGCTACATTGCAAAATTACAAACATAGAATTTGTGTTTTTTGATCCTCAAGTGGAACCATTATCACTGAAACTTTGTTTCAGCTCTTAATCACAATGTAGATCTATTAGAGTATTTATAGGAGCTAAAAGACCCTAACTAAACTCATTCAAAAGATTAACTTGCTTAGATCTGAGAGAAATCTCATGCCTTTCCATTTTTAATTTCATGGTGGTTGGGAAAGACTAGACCAAAAGTCAACTCAATCTCCTCATCACAAAAATAGAGGTAAACCACATAGTCACACTCCAGTATTTAACATCCATACAAAGACTTATTTATAATGAGTAGTACTTAGTGCATCAGGTAATGTTCCTAATGTTTATGTCAGTTCTTGAGCATTCTTACCATTGGAATATAGACGAGCACACCATTGAAGAGCTAATTCATTTAAAAAAAATTTTTAATGCTTGTTTATTTTTGAAAGACAAAGAGCGCACAAACAGGGAAGGGGCAGAGAGAGAGGGAGACACAGAATCCGAAGCAGGCCCCAGGCTTCTAGCTGTCAGCCCAGAGCCTGATGCAGGGCTTGAACCCACAGACTGTGAGACCATAACCTGAGCCTAAGTCAAATGCTTAACCAACTGAGTCACCCAGGTACCCCAAGAGTGAGATTAAATTATGTGTTTAATATTAAGTTAATGAGACTACAGATACCGAACTTATATAAGATGTTAGTCTATTGTATCTTAATATTCATTGAGTTAATTTATGAAAACATTTTATCTGCTCAATAATGATATGACTACATATTTGACAAATTTATATAAAAATTTAGGTTTCTGTAAGGAGCAGCATCATTTGAATTTAAGCTTATGGATATAATATTATTTCATCTCCTGGCAAAATAGTTAGAAGGCAGCATATATTTTGTGTGAACCTAAATAAGTACCAGACATTGACTCCCCAAATCAAAATATAAGTTCTTATCTACACATGACTGTGTTACTTGACCTGTTTCATTTCCTGTTGTTACTGTCAACAGCACCAAGTTGGTGGCTTAAAACAACATAAATATGTTCTCTTGTGGTTCTAGGGGTTAGAAGGCCTAAAATCAAGGTGTCTTCAGAACTATGTACCCTTGGAGCCTCTAGGTGAGAATCTGTTTTTTTGTTTTTTCTAGCTTCTAGAATCTACTTATATTCCTTGTCATCTTCAAAGCCAATAGCATAACGTCTTCCAACTTCCCTTTCTCTGCTCTGCCCTTATGTCACCTTTTCTGACTCACCCTCCTGCCTTCTTCCTGCAAAGAACCTGTGATTCTATTGGACCCATTCACATAATACAGAATAATCTCTCTATCTCAAGGTCCTTAATATAATCACATTTGCAAAGTCTCATTTACCATGTAAGGCAACATTCTCACAGTTTCTAGGGATTAGTATGTAGATATCTTGGGAAGTCATTATTCTACCAACCATACCACCCTTCAAACTCTTTTCTGGTTGAAATATCCATGAAATTAAGTAAGCTTTTGGTGAAAACCTTTTGGTTCATCACTATCACTATATGATGTAAAATAGTGATACTTAAGTGAAGTGTTATGGGAATACAAATCCCCATTAGAAAATTAATATTAGAAGGTAAACCTTGTCTATGTATTGACCCATGGGGTTAAATAACTTTTGTGTGGACACTATACCACTTTTTAAAAGTAGTAATCTATTCAGAATGTGGTATTTTTGTACTGTAACTGCATTGTATCATCGATGAAAAATAGTGCATATTTCAGAAGATTGTTGCAATTACTAAATGACCTATGTTTTAAACTGTCACAGCAGTGACTGGCCTGGAGCTTTTGCTAAATACATGCTTGTTGCTTTTGTTAATATTAATAGATTCACTGAATTATCAAAAACCATATTGGCTACATTACACAGCAGAATTTAGTGGGATAAAAATGTAAAAAAATTGATTTAAAGAACTCAAAAGGACTATATCAGGTACTAACTGACTAGAATATTAAGTTTGTAAACCTTTTATTCATTCAACAAGCAGTATCGAGCACTTAGGATACCAAGTCTGTTCAGTTCAGGAAAAATGGTAAGGAATTGGAGTGACACTTACCTTAGAGAGCCTCCAGTCCAACTCAATAGGAAGACAATAAGTAGAGGAATATGGGTCAGGATGGAAGTTGTACAGGATATCAGACTGTCTTTTATTTGATCCTTAGAGTTATGCCAAATTTAATATCTCTGAAGTCTGAAAATGAATATAGAGATTTATCCAGTAGGATGGATCCTAATTCTTAAAGCCTATCTTTTTTTTTTTTTCTTTATAAGACTGTTCATAAAACCAAAGTGAAAGCTGGGTCAAACATGAAACAATTCAGTATCTTAAAGACATGCACACACTGACAGTCCCACAATCAGGCAAACATAATAAACACCACCACCATTTTCTAGGAACTAAACAGTGAGTGTGCTTCTCTAGATATCTAAAATCAAGAGAGTGATTGCGATTTCTTATTTTTTTTAATACCCATTTATTTATTTTGAGAGAGAAAGAGAAAGACTGAGAGAGAGAAAGAGAGAGAGGATCCCAAGCAGGCTCAGCATTTTCATCACGGAGCTGGATGCAAGGCTCGATTTCCTCAACTCTTGAGATCATGACTTGAGCCGAATTCAAAAACCAACTGCTCATCTGACTTAGCCACCCAGGTGCCCCAAAATGGAAATATTTCTATGACTTCTTAGAGAAAAAAAAATGTACCTTATAGTGCTTGTAGTTTTTCAAGGTGCTTCCTCCTGTCCCCAATGTTTAGTAGACAATCCAAGTAGATGGTTTCTGATAGGCTTCACATAGGAGTTTTGAAAACATCACAAGAAGTGTATCTTAGTCCTTGTCAAAATATTTTCTTGTTGAAAATAGAGAAAATTTTTGGTGAAAACTGAAATGCATATCAGTTTAATTCATGCACATTATTTCAGGTAAATAATGTCACCAGGAGTTTTCACGGGTAAAATCAATGTTTATGTCATACAGTAAAGTAGCAGTTATTTCCAGAGTTGAAAATGTGTAAATGTTGTCCACCTCTTCCCACCGTATCAATCTTATTTTTTCTTTAATAACTACCACCTAATAATGCCTATCTATTAAAACTAAGCAGGAAGTTGTCTGGTGAATCATTTTAAAAAATATTTTTCTACCTAACTTTAAAAAAAATTTTTGTAATGCTTATTCATTTTTGAGAGAGAGAGAAAGAGACAGAGTTGGGGAGGGGCAGAGAGAGAGGAGGACACAGAATCTGAAGCAGGCTCCAGGCTCTGAGCTGTCAGTGCAGAGCCCAATGCGGGGCTCGAACCCGCGGACTGCAAGATCATCACCTGAGCTGAAGTCTCATGCTTAACCGACCAAGCCACCCAGGCGCCCCAACTAACTTTTTATAGAAAAGTTATATGAGAAGAAACATAGGAAGAGAGGAAATGATCTATTATTAGACCTGAAGTTGGGGTCTAGAATAGCCCTGTGTATGTGTGTAGCATTCGAGCCATGCTGCATAAATGCCAGAGCTAGTGCCTAGGACTGAATGGGAGCCTGTTGTGCTTCTGAGGTAAATGAGAAAAACAAACAAAAAACCCCATCTTTTCTCTCCCATTCTTAATCACTATGATGTGGAAATAAGGTCTAAAAGGTTTGTACCACTTTGATATACAGTAGGTGATAGATGTGTGGAGAGAGGAAACAAAAGGCATGGAATAGAAATCAAATGCAGTCAGAAATAGAGTGAATTCTGGAGACAGTAGCATGTGTGGACACTGACTGCAGTTTTAGTGCTGACGAGTCACAGCAGAAATGTCGGCTTTTTTTTAGTGCTTAGGGACCTTCCAGCCTGGTAGGCAAATTGTTCTCCTTTGCACCATCTACATTGTTTTCTCCTCTGGGATTGTCCCTGTCTTGTCTTACTTCACTTTTTCCCATCTGTCTATTCCTGGAGATACCTGCACTCATTACTTCGGGCCTCCCATTAGTGATTTCATTACAGTATCTGCATTCTGCTGTTTGCTTCCAGCAGTGAACCAAAGCACAAGAAACCAGCCACTGCTCATCAAGGGAGGTTGTGGGCACAGGCTGGGTTTCTTTTAGCCGTCCACACTGGCTCAGGGAAGATGATGGGCAGGATTTCTCGTTTCCACTCTTAGAGTTCTTATAGCTAATGCCCTGATGTATCTGTCTATCAGTGAATTGATAGATTGATCCATCCACGCATACATTTATTTTGGCACACAGCTTTGGGATCCAGGCAAATGATGCCTGAATGGACTTACCCTATCACTGCTTGTCAAGGTTAAAGAATCAGAACTCAGAAGAAGAGTTGAGACCAACTTTAATGATGGTATTGGAATGGGTAGTTTTAATAATGATATGTTTTCTTCAAGGGAATTTAGATTCAATTAAGTATGTAATGAAAGCACAAGGGAGTGTTTGAAGAATCATTGAGTCTCTCTGTCTAGGTGGCATACTTTTAGATGGAGTTACATGCAGTCTAAGAGTGAAATAAGTCCTTTAAAGGCTTACCCCAATCACCAGAAAGAAAAATACAAACTGTGTTTCTGTTTAAACTAGGCAAAATTGTCTATTTAGGTGTTAAACATTCAGTGGGATACCTACCCATGAATAAGACATTTTTACATATACTCAGTTGTATACATATATGTACGTGGGTCACTGATCGTGCCTAAGTGGTTACTTTATTTATTTTTGTAGTGGAATTAGGCAGATTATAATTTACATAAACTGAATGCACATGGGACTCCATATCTTCACAGAGTATATTATATGGTAATACAATTTTAGAGTGGCTGATTAGGCCTTGTGAGGCCCAGTGACATAGGATAGCAATAGATTGCTATCAAAGCCAAGAGGAAGATAAGGTAGCATTTTTGTCATGTAGAGCTCTAAATCCTCTATTACTTTGAAATCAGCTCAGTAGCATATTTTAAACTCAAGAGGGGCTATCTTTCTGGTTCCTGATGATTGTTTTAATGGTGGATCTGACCATATGTGTATCAGATATGGAAAGTAATGTCCATTAAATAGAGTAAAAATGTTCTTTCAGGGAGAAAAAAAAGTGATTTAAATTTTTAGATTCTCATGGGATCTCATTAAAGTTCTCTTTCTTAAATAGATTGTGCAGCCTAATAGTTATCAGGAATCCTGCAGTGCACATGGCTGATAGGTTAGTTTACACAGGATTAATTGTGTAATTTTGGAAGCAGCCAGCACAGTGAACATTGATTTTTGCATTAGCCCTGTGTGTTGTTTCTAAGGAAATTCTGCTTTCTATTTTTAAGGTGGTGTAACATTTCACTTTTTGTTAATTATAATTTCTACCAACATGTTTCATGCCTGGTATAATTTATTAAAAGTTTTTCCTAATGTTATTTTCTAATTGTTATGTCCTTCAGAAACTTTATTAATCATGAGCACTGATGTGTAAAAAAAATGACAGAAGAAAATGCCTTTCACAAAGCATTCTCTAACAGGCCAGTTTCCCCATGCTTCCATCGATAAGTTGCCCAAATATTCCTTAGAATACAGAAACAATTCAGTTGCATCTAATCCGTATACTAAGTGAATGATTAACGTAAGAAGTAACCTGAAAATATTACATTTCTCAAAACCAAAGAATGTGAATGTCCAAAGGAGAGCAGGCTGTTGAGAACAGTCCATTTTCTCGAATATGTAGATCTTTAGAGCCTCGTATTTCTTGAAGTATTTGTTGATATGGAAGGAATAAAGAAAGAGGTTTTTTTTGTTTTTTGTTTTTTTTTGCTTGAATTTTCCAGATAATTAGTTCAGCTCTCAGTTACTAGAGTTTGTCCACTTTTTGTGAATATAAAACGTCTGTTGGGATTTCAGTGGGATTGTTGTAACTGGGTTGAGAATATATTTTGTTGTCTTCTGTGTGGTTTTGAGAAAACAGAAAATAATGTTGATTGTGTGCAATTTAGGCTTTAATCTTTACACTTTTCTGGTCTTGGACTTGCAAATCAAGTACCTGCCTGTGCCCCTTTCCTCCCCCAATTCGAGACTCCATTAGATAAAAATTTCCTCCCTTCATATCATTGTGGTTCCTCCAGCAAAAGAGTTGAACACCTCTTAGCTTTTGCTGCCTTTGTTTTGTTTTGCTTTGCTTTGGGTGGAAACTCCCTCTCCCTTCTCCCCCACTGTGAGTTTCTGCTGCATTATAAAGACCCAATAAGGAACTGTACAAAGTGAGTACTTAAAATGTGTGCTGAGTGACCAACTGGACCCTCTTGGAAGAACCCTCTTAAACACTTTGTTACCAGAACTTCAAAAAAGGGCTTGCTTCTGAAGAATCAAAGGATCTCTTGTATAATAAATTTGAAGCATTCAGTATAAAATGAACGGAATAAAATATCTTTTAAGCTCCTGTATGATGCCCGGATTATGTGAAGAGACTAAGGAAGTGGTGGTTCTCTCACGCTTTTGTGTCACGTTAAACAGAAATAGATGAAAGCAAAAGCTTAAAACTGACAAAATCCCAAGCAGGGAAGCACTGGTTCCCAGCTTGTTCATTGGTTCATAGCAAACAACCAACTGATAATTTGAGGAAAAAAAAAAAAAAAGATTTTCTTTCATAGGAAAGGACTGAGTTTGTTTTGTGTCATTTTAAACCACAACTTCACAAAGTATACACCACTGTTTTTCTGACATAGAAAGTGGGTCATGACATTGTTGAGAAAGGACTGGAATTGGAATCACAATACTGGCTTCTACCCTTGACCTTTGTCACTTGCTGTGTGTGACACTGAAGAAGTAACTTAACCCTCTGCATTTTATTTTTTCCTAATTTTTAAATAAATCTAACAAATTAACACAAACTTGTTTCAAGGATTACATGAAAAAAAATCTTTGGTAGAGTGTTATAAAATATAAGGTGTTATACTCTTATAGGTAGTTTGCAATACAATTTGATTAAGCAATTACAACATATTTTAGTTCTCTGTTTGGAGGCTGAATATTTGCTTTTTACGTTGCACTTGGTCTTGGGTAGTTTGAATAACCCAAATGAGAGTTAAATTTTGAAACCATTGTAATTGTCTTCAGTACATCGTATGCATGAAAATGGGTGTATGCCTCTGGAGGAAGAGCCATTAGCTTTCTCCAGATTCTCCAATGTGTTTGTGATTCTAATGAGGGTACGAACCACTTAACTAGATGAGTCATCACCAATTTCCATTTCACATTATCGAAGTATTGGATACTTGTATTATGGAAGTATTGGATACTTGAAGAGTGAATTTAGCATATTGGTTTATATTTACCAAGGGTTTTTGTCTAACAGAAATTCTACTGAGGGAGAAGATCAATGCAGATTGGCGATCTGCATAACTTTTCCCACTGTTAATTTTTTAAATGATTATTTCCCATAATTAAGGCAGATTTTTCTTTATTTCTTTCCACACCACCGCACCACTGTCACCACCATCATCTAGTCCTCTTTTGTTTTAAATACGTAGCTAATTGCAGATCAATTACAATCTTATGGAAAACTGAAACAGACATAGCCTGTAGGTGAACTTTGAAATTTTGTGCAATAGGACTGCATTAAATATAGTATTTTTCTACATGTTGTTTTTTAATAACTAAAAAAATTATGTTAATTGACATTTTCAACTGACAGTGTATCTTTAGATTTTATTTCTTATTGTCCATCACCACAAATGTTTCTCACCATAAATGTGTCAGTGTTATCCTCAACTGTACTTTCAACCTCCTGAGCCCAATGCAAATTTTGTTTAAATAAATATTTTTCACAGCATGACTAATGATATTCAACTCTTCATGTCTAAAATTTGTGGATATCCCTTATATTTCTGGTAGATTTCCTCATCAGTTTTTGGCAGGAATGAAAGACATGGCAACCCCTACTGGTTGACCAGAAAGTTATGCTTAGAATTCACATATTCATCTCTCTAACTGGGGAGTACTTTGGTATCTCCCATGTACTGAGCTCATCGTGAGGAAGCACTGGGGAATCGTGGGCTTGTTACAAATTATTAATTCGTTCTTTTGAGTAACACCATTGTGTTTGTATATCATTCTGCTTGCACACAGTTTCCTGGAGTCTTCATACTTAGCTTTTTTGATTTGGTCTACATAAAGATATTATGACAGTTGTCATTGAATTGCACAATCTTTTCTGCGTTAAAATTAATAGGAATTATCATTTTATTATAATAAATAAGTATATTTAACTTATTAACATTAACATTTAGAGTCCATCAATAAATAACTAGTCTGCCTCAATTTTTAGACATCTTTTGACATCTCTTTTTTGCAGTTTTAGATTTTTTTAAATTATTGAGTAATTTATTCATGCTCTGCTGATTAGCTCTTTATTTTCAGTTTTACAAGGTAGGTTTTGCACTTAGGTATTTTTTACACAACAAACTTTCCATTTGCAAGTTAGTGTATATAAAATAATTATGTTAGACATCATCTATTTTTAAGTGAAACATTTTATTTTTTTCAACCTCTTTGAGGTATAATTGACACATAAAAATTGTGTATATTTAAAGTGTGCAACATGATTTTATATACATATGCATTGCCAAATGATTTTCACAATCAAGCTAATTAACACATCCACCACCTCACGTAGTTACCTTTGGGGTGTGTGTGTGCGTGTGTGTGTGTGTGTGTGTGTGTGTGTGTGTGTGTATGGTGGGAATACTTAGGATCTATTCTCTTAGAAAATTTCAAGTGCACAATACAGTGTTATTAACCCAGTAATCACCAGATAATAACCAGGTAATCACCCTGCTCTACATTAGTTCCCCAGAACTTAATCATCTTATAACTGAAAATTTGTACCCTTTGACCAGCATCTTCCTATCAGCACCCCTACCCAAGTCCCTGGCAGCTACCACTCTACTCTTTGCTTCTGTAAGTTTGACTTTTATAGAGTCCACAGATAAATGAAATCATATATAGTATTTGTTCTCCAGTGTCTGACTTATTTCAGTAGTGATATGTCCTCCAAGTTCATCCATGTTGTTGAAAATGGCAGGACTTCCTTCTTTTTTATGGCTGAGTTATTTTTCATTGTGTGTGTGTGTGTGTGTGTGTGTGTGTGTGTGTGATCAATGTTTCTTTATCCATTTGTCCATTGGCAGACACATAGGTTGTTTCCATAGCTTGGTTATTATGAATAACGCTTCAGTTAACATAGGAATGCACATACTGCTTTGACATACTGATTTCATTGACATTATCTCTGTTATGTGGTTTACCATTTACAAACACTTATTGCCACTCTCTGAGGGTGGTGAGGCAGATTTTGTTAGCCCCAGTTAAAGAAAGGAAGATGTAGGCACACCTGAGTGGCTCAGTAGGTTAAGCACGCTGGGCATGGAGCCTGCTTAAGATTCATGTGCTCTCTCTCTCTCTCTCTCTCTCTCTCTCTCCCCCTCCCCCTCCCCCTCCCCTCTGCCCCTTCTCTGTGGGATGAGCACTCTCTCTGCCTATAAAAAAAAAAAAAAGGATGATACAGAAGTTTATGGTAGTTGTGACCTACTCAGGGGTATAGCTAGTGAGTACCAGAGTTGGTGTTTGTGTTACCATAATTTAACTTTACATCTTAGACTGGAATTTTCTAAGCTATTTTGCTCCCTTCTCCACTCAAGGACCTTCTGTGAAAGGAACCAAGGAGCACTTAAAATTTTTCTCTAAGGTAGGGGCTGAACTCATTATCTTAGACTGAATCAATTCAGGCTTTTCTTTTATCCCCATTCTCTTTAGTTCCTATTGAATCAAGACTTCCAGCACCCTTGAAACCTTGGCTTTATCTGAGAATACCAACACATAAACTGGAGTTAGCATCCTGATACATAAATCTGAATTTGTCATTTCCTACTAAAATCCCACAATGCTCTTCTCTTTTAAGATGAAGTTTAATTGTCTAAGCATGACATTCAGAGCTGTTCACACTGTCCCTGCAATTCAGTTTTTCAGCCTAATGTCTATTTTTTCTATTCTCTGCCCTCATCTTTCGCCTCTAAACCTGAGAATGCCTTGCTTTCTTGCGCTTCTTGGTTTCTTCTCCTGTTCTCCCCTAGTGCCCCCTCTGGCATTAGAATGCCATTACTTCCTTTTCAGTTTCATAAACTGGCCCATTTACATTTACATACCTTGCCAAATAACTATGCGGGGGGGGGGGGGGGGGGGGGGGGGAAGGGTTTTATTTCTTACCATGTTTATTTTGATGCAAAAGGTAACTTACGATCATTAAAAAGTGTCTATTAAATTAGATCATCTTTAATCTCTCTTTGCCCCTTTATTCCAGTGTTGTTTCCCACAAAGCTGTAGATATATACAATTATTGTTGGCAAAATTGAGCTCATACTCCATATAGAATTTTGTGGTATTTTATTTCATCTAATATTATATGGAAGTTCAGCATTCAGTATTCTTTGAAAAAACAATTTTTCAACCTACAAAATTGTCTAATACATAGTAATATTCTAGGAACTTAATTATTTCTCTACTACTGAGCATTTAGGTTGTTACCAAAATTTAGTTTTATAAGTTACACTGACTAAATATGATTTTACATTAACGTTTGAACATATCTCAATATGTTTAAACTCAAGCAGGTTTTCTATTTGTGTGAAGACTGGTTTAAGTGCACTTAGTAATTTTTAACTTTGACAGATGATTTTTGTTTTATTAAATATATATGCATATATTTAAAAAATATATATGCATATATTTAATAAATATATATTTATTTTTTATAAATACATGCATAGGTGTGTATGTGTGTGTATACATAGCTATTTATATTTTACCAGATCTCTACAGTAGACATTTATTACTCTTAATGATAAATAAAAAAAGAAAAAAAAAAAAGAAACCCTAACCTACACAGTTATCCATCTTAACCAATTGCCATCTCCTTCAAAGTCTTTCTAACATGAATTCATAAGTAAAAAATGAGTTTCTCATTGGTGGAATACTAAAACCACTTGTAAATTATTTGTCTCCTAGGGTTCACTGTGGTGTGCGATCGTAAGTAGCTATCAAGACTAAAATACAGACAGTACTGAAAAATACTGGGAAGGTGGACAGAGGACTGAAACTTAGTCTTGTTCTGTGGGAGAGTTACTGAGTGTAGCCCTAGGCATGCTTTGGGGAAGATGAGGGGGAAGCAGAGATTCTGAGGCTCGTAAGCCAGTGGTGCAAGAACTGTAGAGACTGCTCAGGGCTTGAAAGCTGTTTGAGCAAATACTCTGACTAAAGCAGCAGGTGGAGTGGCTCAAGCAGGAAATTGGGAATAATATCCTGGGATTGGATTTGTTTAGACAATTCCTGTTTCTAGGACATAGGGCTCTCCATTCATGGGCGTGCCTTGACCATCGTGCTGGATGCAGAATAGTCAAGTCATAAATACTTGAATGAATGAATAAAGATGACCTTGTACTTGCTTGCAGATAGGAAGTATTACCAGTATTACTGGGCTCCTGAGTGGCTTAGTCGATTGAGTGTCCGACTTCAGCTCAGGTCATGATCTCGCAGTTAGTGAGTTCAAGCCCCGCGCTGGGCTGTCTGCTGACAGCTCAGAGCCTGGAGCCTGCTTCGGATTCTGTGCCCCCCTCTCCCTCCGCCCTACCCCTGCTTGTGCTCTGTCTCTCTCTGTCTTTCAAAAATGAATAAACATAAAAAAATTAAAAAGAAAGTATTAGCTATATTACCTGGTTTTCATACCTAAATGTGCCTGCAAGATATATGTACTTGAGTTTGACTTTTAATGACTTAGAATTCCATTCTTTAATCATGATTGAAAATACATGTCTGCCTATGCTTGCAGCCTAAAGAGCAAGAGTCCGGTTTAAAAGTGTTCTGATGCTATTACAATGCCTTTGGCAGTATTTAAGACTATCACAATTAAAAAGCTGTATCCTGGGGAAATGGTTTTGCAATCCTATACAATATGTAACTTCTTTGTGCTTCAGTTGTTCTACCTTTAAAATGAGGAACTTAAAGACAGAACGTTTTTGTCTACCTCATAGAGTTGTAAGGATAAATTGAATTCAGAAAATAAAAGGGGCACCTGGGTGTTTCAGTCGGTTAAGCATTTGACTTCGCCTCAGGTCATGATCCCAAGGTTCCTGGGTTTGACCCCCGCCTCAGGCTCTGTGTTGACAGCTTGGAGCCTGTAGCCTGCTTCGGATTCTGTGTCTCCCTATCTCTCTTCCCCTCCCCTGCTCATACTCTGTCTCTCAAAAATAAACAAACATTAAAAAACAGCATAAAACAGAAGAGTGCCTGGCATACAGCAAACCCCATGTAAATGTATCCTATTGTCATTACTGAATGAGCCAGACCTTGGTATTAACTTGTCCACAGCCAACTGATTTGATCAGGATTTAGTCAGAGGACCTTTGCTTTTCTGGTGTCTGAGATTATCATCATACACATTTTGGATCCTACACAAAAGCAGAATACTCCTCAGTTGATTGTGTTCAGAATTGCAGATTTGTTATGGACCTTTGTACTTCCTGGGGAGATAATCTACAATTGCATTGGAAAGTAATATAAAATCAGAGCTAGATGCTCATTGAGATCTAAAAGTTTATCTATTCAGTTTATTCTTAACATAAAGCTTTGGCATTTTGCTTATTACTTTCAAAACCATTTCAAACATGATTTCATTTGATACTAATACCACTCTCAACAGAATTAAGAAAACAAAGAATGCCCCTGCCCATCAGACACCAAGGTGACAAACGGGATGAGCAGGTCCGTAAGAGGGCCTCTGGCCTCTGGCAGGTGGGACTTTTAAGTTGTATGATTTGGAAAACAAGAGCTTCCCCCTTTGTGTTACAGGGTTCTAGTCCACACTTTGTGATTTGACCAGGTAATGTGGTTGAAACTTGGCCTCCAGTGTTGTTCTGCTCCCTCAGTATTCATGGTTCGAAGACCCCAGATGGTGCCATGTGGGGCCAGTGCCCTATACATGTCCCTCAGGTCCTTCTCTATCACCCTGAGGCTATTCTGCTACGACAATTGTCACCTCTCAAATAGCATTGGAGTAAATCATGTCCACATTTGATTGCAAAAAAATGAGTTGATAATTTTCCCTAGGTGATAAGGCTAGGAAGTAGCAGAGCTCATTCATTCATGCAGATATTTATTGATCACCTGCTCTGTGCTACGTTCTGGGATAGGCTCAAAACTCCTGAGTTCCTGAGTGTAATTGATACCATTGGTCAGATCCAGGTCCTTCAGGGTCAGCCATCCATAAAGAAGGAAAAATTCTTGCTTTTTTAAAAATGTTTTTTAATGTTTATTTATTTTTGTCGGAGGAAGAGAGAGACAGAGGAGAGAGAGAGACAGAGACAGAGACAGAGAGCATGAGTTGGGGAGGGGCAGAGAGAGGGAGACACAGAATCTGAAATAGGCTCCAGACTCCAGGCTGTCAGTCCAGAGCCTGGCACAGGGCTTGAACTCACAGACAGCGAGACCATGACCTGAGCCGAAGTTGGACCCTTAACCGCCTGAGCCACCCAGGTGCCCTGAGAAGGGAAAGATTCTTGAGAGGTGTATTTGTTCTTCACAATGTTCTCAAATGGTAGTTGCAAATACTCTGAAAGTAGGGTATAAACCCTACTTTTTGTTAAACTATGAGTACACTTGCCAAAAAATAGGTATCAACTTTCTGGAAGCTAGATATTTCTTTAACATTTATAACCTATCGTAGTAAGAAAGTTCTATCATATATGATTTGTTCTCAATTTATTTCCGAGGGATCTCTCCTCTTTCAAGATTCAGCAGTCCAAGATTATAGAACATATAATTATATTCACTTCTCCTGTATCCTTCAAGATTCTTATTCATTTTGGTCTGTCCTGTATATTCATCTTTCAACATTAAAGATTTCTAATCATTTAATCTTCCCTTGTATTAGAGTTCATGACTCCAGCCTCTTGAATGTTTTTTTTAGTTGCCCTTCCCTTTCTTTCAGCTTCATTATGAGACTAATTTTTCCTGTAATCATAGACTTTTTTTAAATGTTTATTTTTGAGAGAAACAGAGAGACACAGAACACCGGCAGGGGAGAGGCAGAGAGAGAGAAAGGGAGACAGAGGATCTAAAGTGGGCTCCATGCCTACAGCAGAAAGCCTGATGTGGGGCTAAAACTCAACAACCACGAGATCATGACTTAAACCGAAGTCAGACGCTTAACCAACTGAGCCACCCAGGTGCCCCAGTAATCATAAACTTTGAAGGCCAAAAGAAACTGTAAAAAAATTGTTAGCATTCTCATGTTGTAAGTAAGGATACCGAGACCTAAACTGGTTAAGAAAGCAGTGTTTCTGAACCATTAATAAGCAGTGTTAATGATAGAGCTAGTAATAAAATTCACTGGGTCTTCTGACTTACCCTGGAATATCCTTTGCTAATTTCTCTACATGATGCTCCTTAACACATTTGGATATATGTCTTTAAAATAGTAGGAGACAGGGGTGCTTGGGTGGCTCAGTAACTTTTGTTCCGGTGATGATCATGGTTTGTGAGTTCAAGCCTTGCATTGGGCTTTGTGCTGACAGTGTGGAGCCTGCTTGGGATTCTCTCTCTCTCTCTCTCTCTCTCTCTCTCTCTCTCTCTATCTCCCCCTCTCACTCTCACTCTGCCTCTCTCTCTCTCTCTCAAAATAAAGAAATAAACTAAAAAAAAAAGTAAATAGAGAAGTAATTCCTATGTAGTCCTTTTCTCAAACTCAAGGTACATTACACAAATGATGCAATAAGGAAGTCTGGCTAGAGTAGATAAAGACATGGGCTCCGAGTTACATCGACATGTTCACATCATGGCTGTGCCACTCATTCTCATTGTGATCTTGTACAGAATGAGATCTTGTGATCTCCAATCTATTTAAGTTCATTGCATCTTCTATAAAATTAGCGTCGGTAGTACCTAACTTAGAGGTCACTTGTGGATAACAGATAAATTGCTTAGCACACCATGCAGCACATAGTATGTCTTCAATTAACGTTAGAAGAAAATCACATATGACCCTTCTTAGGGGGTCAGTAATTGTTTTTGAGTCAGCACATGCTGAAACTAGTAATCTGAAATAGAGACTAGTTTCTTTCAGAGTGTTCTTTCAGAGGTATTGATAGGAGCAAAATTCAACATTTTCATACTGCTTGTGTCAAGTTTTGCTTATAAATAATATCCAAAAACAAATTTTGCTGTTGATCATAGCTTTCCTGATTCCTATTTTATTGTACATCATTTTATGTTAAGCATATTGAAGAATTTCTGTTGTGTGCTCATTTTTACTATACTACCAGCTTATTTTCCAGGGAATATTAGGTGCATCATATATCATTTTATTTTTAAAAGATACTATATTCATTCTAAAAAATTAAATTGAGCATCTTGGTGCACATTTTGAGCACATGGACTTTATTGATTTGAATCAAGAACTCATTTCTGTCAGGCAGATGCTGGTTGATGACAGAAAGGAAGGTGTTTTCAATCCCAACTTTTTAAGAATATTGACCCAAATATTGACAGAAAGCTGATGTGCTCTCAGTCTACTTTTTAACTCAGTAAAAAACCCCAGTGTTTGAAGATTGAGATTAGGTACTTAAAAGAAAGAAAAAATGAAAAAATAGTCACTCTTGATTCCAAATACATCTATATACTGCCCACCCCCCCCCCCACACACAAATACATAGAACAGGCATTTTCATTCATTGTACATTTATTAAGCAACCAGTATTTGACAATTTGATAGCCACTGTGCTTGGGTACCAGGGAGGAAAAAGAGTTGTTGTTCTTGTTGTTTTTCTGGCCTTCAGGAGCTCACAAGCTTGCAAAAAAACGTTATTAGAGAAATTCTTCTCTGTCTTGTGAGAGTAGGACCTGTAACTGCTCACACTTGCAGCTTCTATAGCAGTTGTCAACATTCCTATGTCACCATTTGGGGGAACGTGATTTTCTCATGTTGGCTGAGTTTGAAGGGTGTCTCTGTGATTAAGTGCTCCTCCTGGCCTCATTGGCTGCCTCTGGGTGGTTATGGGCTTCTGTGCTGCCCCTCTGGTTACTGGATACCTTGTAGGTCCCAGCCCTGAGCTAAGCAGTTTATACACATCAGTCCTTACCCTCACACCTATCCTGCAAGAAAGATACCATTATCCCTTATTGCCTATGAGACCGTTGGTGTTCCAAAAGGTTATGTCATTAGCCTAAGGTCACACAGTGAATAAGTACACACTCACTTTATTTTCAGCTTCTCTGTCTCTTTTTCCTCCGTGTTACAGTGTTCCTTTTGATAGGCACAGTGGCAGTAGGATGGGACCACTTCCTCTAATGGTGTGTGACATTCACACCTGTGACTGTCAACTTGAGTAACTGTGAAGTACTACTACTTCTTATACGTGTAGCTTTCATACATTTGTTCATTAATCCATCCAAAATGTATTTATTAACCTTCATTATGGTGCCAGGCAGTGACGCTAGAATTACAGTAACAGTCAAAATGTGCCCTTATTGAACTCAAGATTCATTGTGTTAAATACAGAGTGAAACCTAGCAGGAGTAGCCATTTGGCCTTGAGTTAATTTTATCTACAATGCATTTGCAGTTTACATATGATGTGTTATAAATTCAATGAGTAAAGAGAATTCACCTTAAACATACGCTAGGAGGCTGGGGAGCCTGGGTGGCTCAGTCGGTTGAGCATCTGACTCTTGATTTTGGCTCAGGTCATGATCCCACTAGGATCGAACCCGTGTTGATCTCCACACTTAAGATTCTCTCTTTCTCCTTCTACCCTTCTCCCCTGCTGAAGCTCCTTTTAATCTTATTTATTTATTTTGAGAGAGAGAAAGAACTTGGGAGAGGCAGAGAGAGAGGGAGAGAAAGAGAATCCCAAGCAGGCTCCACATTGTCAGTACGGAGCCAGACTTGGGGCTCGAAGTCAAGAACAGTGAGATCATGACCTGAGCCTAAATCAAGAGTCAGATGTTCAACTGACTGAGCCACCCAGGCACCCTTCTAAAATAATTGTTTTTAAGTTTATTTATTTATGAGAGATAGAGACAGCATGAGTGGGGGAGGGGCAGACGGAGAGGGAGACATGGAATCTGAAGGAGGCTCCAGGCTCTGAGCTCTCAGCCCAGAGCCTGACACGGGGCTCAAACTCAGAAACCATGAGGTCATGACCTGAGGCAAAGTTGGACACTTAACCAACTGAGCCACCCAGGCGCTCCAAAAAGAATTTTTTTTTTAATGCTAGGAAGGTGCCGTGTAGAAAAGTTACCTATTGTCTGTGAGTAATTCTTCTGCAGCCAACTTCTACTCCACGACTGGAAGAGATCGCCATTTCTTTTGCTGAGCACCTGATGAAGTTATTGGTTGGTTTTTAGGGGCCACGTTGTATGAAAAGTACTATTTTCTAATACTAAATAATGTCAGAGTGGCAAGATGTTCATATTAGGGAGGCCTGTGGACCCAAGTTTACCTGATTCACAGCTGCTGCCATAAGTATCCTTTTCACTGAGTGGACCAGCCTCATCCAGCCTTAACGCCTCTTGCTTTTGAGCAAGTTCTGTTTCTCCTCTAGGGTGCTTTCTCTCCCTTTCTGTGTTTTGTTTCCTCATGTGAGTAAAGTTTAATTTGATGTACCTAAACTACATATGTTTTTTTTCATTCATGCTTCTTTCTTTCCCCAGTAAAAAGGAAACATAAGGGTCAAAGGCCCATTTTGTTTTAATATACTTCAAAATTCTTTAGATTTTTCTGTCACTATTTCTATCAATCCTCCCTTTGCATTTGGTAGGTATATTTATTCAAATATCTTAAATAGAGGAAGTGTAGGGACATTGGAAAAAGAAACAAACAACTATCCTCTAAGAATAAAAAAAATAAGATATTGGTATCTGTATCAATGATGGTGGAAGGAAGGGTAAAGGCTTGTAGGTTAAATAAAGTCAAAGGATAATATATCTTGTAAATATGATCAAAGTAGAATGAGAAAGACACTTTCTTAGACTGTTGTATTGTTGTGTCTGTGTGTATACCCTTATCCTTAAAAATGTTTGAGCCTATACCTCCAATATATGTATATCCCAATTATACAGATACATAGTGTGCCAAATGTTACTCTAAGAAAACAGGAATTAAAAAGAATGAGATAGGGGCACCTGGGTTGCTCAGTGTGTTAAACATCTGACTCTCAATTTTGGCTCAGATCTCATGGTCTGTGCCCCACTGTTAGTGCAGAGCCTCCTTGGGATTCTCTCTCTCTCTGCCTGACCCCTGTCCACACACTCTCTGTCTCTTTTTCTCTAAATAAATAAATAAACATTAAAAAACAAGAAATAAGATGATTTTAAAATAACATGTATACTTATGTATATATAGATATTTTAATATCAACATAAATGTTTTAATATGTATTTTTATTTCAAATATATGTTATATAATATGTATTTTTATTTATGTTATATATGTATATATATGTGTGTATATATATATATGTGTATATATATATATGTGTATATATATATATAAATGTGTATATATATATATATATATATATATATATATATATAATTGTTGCATTCTAAAGGATTGTCCGTATACCCTATTTTAGAGCTCTTATACCTACAATATGAAATAATGAAAGGAGACCTAATAATAAGAGATAATTCCTTATATACACCAATGCCGCACACACACACACACACACACACACACACACACACACACGTTGACTGGATTACTTGCAGAGAACTTATATCCATGATTAATGGGAATGCTTTCTCAAGCAGAGTTGAACGAAGCAGATGAGAGCTCAGCAGGCATGTGCTGTCGCTGTGAGCATACAAATAAGTTTGATCAGTAGCTACAGCCTCATGCCTAATGCCTAACAATAGTCTTGAAAATACTAAGCGAGAGTGTGGATAATTCAGTGCAGGCACTGATCCCTGTTGTCATGGGTGTCACTGACAGTGTGAAGAAGGTAAGAGCCATTGGGAAGAGCCACCTATAGTACCTGCGTGATATGGATGGGTTTTGGAGTGATGTCTCAGAGAGACGTAATATTGGAACTACAGCTCTCTGGCCGTAGAATATACCCAATTTGTGATTTTTTTTTATCACTGGGATAAATATAGAGGACATCC
Source organism: Prionailurus viverrinus (assembly GCF_022837055.1). Lineage (NCBI taxonomy): Eukaryota > Metazoa > Chordata > Mammalia > Carnivora > Felidae > Prionailurus > Prionailurus viverrinus. Next base: position 41,924,736 of record NC_062562.1, read on the forward strand.
TATGTCCCATCATTTAAGTTCAGCCTCAGTAAGTGGGGCAGGACAATCAGCAGATCCCATTTGGTATCAATGTGTGCAAACATTTCATTTCTTCTTTTCCCTATTGAATGACTGTCGTGACGCATAGAAGATTCTGGACACAGGAAAATGAGGATGGCTCCCTCTGCTCCTCTACTTAGGTCAAACTTCCAGTAGCCTGGTAGAACTTAGTAAACACAGTAATACTCTAACGTTACATACCAAGGACCCACTGGTTAGGAGCCATATTAAATGTTGTTTATGCGCTGTTAGTTTTCCATAAACAATTCTGTGTGTTATAATAATGCAGATAATAATGGTGCCAGGAGTAGGCCTAAAGGGATCGAAATGAGGTCACTAAACAAGAGTATACAGGGCACAGTCTGTGCAGTGTGTCACTTGGTCAATTGGACAGCAGTAGGGACTATTTTTACACTTGCCAGGGTGGAAGTTGTTTTTCATTGTATTGGTGTGAAGTTCTCTGTAGAGGCTTTGCAATCTGTTTATAACTTTTTGGCAACAGCTTTTGGAAGAAGGCCAAAGATACTGTCAAATAATGCAAAGAAAGCAAGTGAATTGCTTAGATATTTTAACCATTCTTCTTTTTCCTAGGACCCAAAATACTGTAGTTTTAGAACTATCTTTAGTAATTTCTATCAGAATGAGTTAGAATTACTACATGGAATTTAGCTCTTCTGAATGATGCTCATTAAGCTCTGACAACTGGCATGCAAAACCAGTTCTTTGACTTTTTTGACTGTCCTTATGCTCAACAGAAAATCTTAGCTTTTCAAGGTGTACTCATGGGACATGATAAAAAGTCTTATAAGCAATCTTTTAGGGATTGGGGACCAATTGTCAAATCATCCAGCAATTAACAGTGAAGTGATTGTGTATATTGGTTGAAATACTTTTTTTTATTTACGTTGATTTTTAAAAAGATGGGAGCCTTGAAGTTATCACACCTGGGTGAAAGCTGGTCTCTTGAATTAAAAGCTTATGTTAACTGTGTAATTCATAGAGTTCCAATCCTGGAGAGCGTCTCCTCAGAGAGCTCTCCTCGCTTTAGTCTCTACTGTTTTATGTTGACATACTGGTCACAGCCTCAGACAAAAGCAAGGGGCTATTGTGAAAAACAGTTCATGGAGGACTGCCAAGTAGAAATTCCTACAAATTGTGGTCTGTTGCAAAATACTTGAATTTGTGAGAGAAGACATGTCAATAATTTTTTCAATGAGAAGTGTAATTACGTGACTGTTTTCTGTGTGTCTGCCCTCTCTGCTTCATTTATTCATAGACAGGAATCTGCAAGATGTCTTTTTATAGCAACAGAGCATTGTTATTGTTTAGGCATTTGGGAATTTTTCTGAGGGGTGGAGAGAAAGAAAAATTAAACCAGTATTTTGTAACAGGGAAAAGGTAAACATAAATGTAAATGATTTTTAGCTGAAAATGATCTCCATAATTATAACTTTCAAATCTATCTCTAGGTGCTGTAAACTGCAAACAATGACCCTGTCTTAATACTGCAGACATATTGTAGTGGAACTAAGGGGAACTGAGCTTACTGGTAAGAATATTTTACTTAATTAGTTGCTTTATGCATTTTCGAATGCATTTAATTAATGCAATGCATAGTAGAAGAGTATAGCCAGAGGACATGGACCAGGTATGGTACCTGTGAGGGTGGTGGTGGTGGTTGTTTTAAATTTTATTAAAATGCTGGCTTATTTTTGAAAGGGCGAAGCCCTTAACTAAAAGTTATTTTTCCCTTAGCTGACCTCTTGGCATATTTGAAAGTTGCATCCTGGTATTTACCTAAACGTCATCTTTCTATAGAAAATGAATTGCACCTTTGGGATCTGAGAAGATAGCTGTTTAAGGGGCTTGAAGTTTTAGTGAGAAAACCTGTATTTTCATCAGTCAAACAGAGCTTACCCCTTCATGGTCTGGAGGGCTTTCAGCTTCAGTAACTGTCCCTTGGATTTGGATCAATGTGAAATCTGACCTGAATCCTCCTTTGGAGTTTTTTCACATTCTTTGTGCAGTACCAGACCGAATTGTAGTTAATTTCAAAAAGTTTGGAAGAGTGAGAAAAATCCCCTTTCAAGGGCCAGGCACACAACGATGTGGTTATGGGAAAGTTAGTTACCTCTTTTAAACCTCTAATTCCTGATTCGTAGAATTTGAGTAATAGCTGTGATTGCCTGTAGGTACAGGTTAAATTGGATTATTTTGATAACACTTATTAGCTCTGTGGTTAGCCCATAATACTGTTCAGTAAATGTCAACAATTACTATCATTATGAGTTTTTAAAGACAAAGTGATTTAAGGGAAAAAATGGTATTTTTTTCCCATGATGATACAAATGAAAGAATAATATTATTCTTACTTTCTCAAGAGCACATTTCATTACCAATGTAATATGTGCTCCTGAAGGATTAAGATATTATCTGGGGCATGCAGTCTTTCTATATGCTGGTTGTAAACTGGGATCTTAGTAACTGTAAAATAATGAAGACCGTGTGGTAACAGATGAAACACCGTGACTTTGAGTCATTGTTAACATACTTACTGCTTGGTAACCAGGAGAGGCTTTCTAAATGAATAAGGGACTACTCCAAGAGTAAGTCTAGGAGGGAATTGCGTGTGTGTACATGTGTGTGTGTGCATGTGCATGTGCATGTGTGCATGTGTGTGTATGTGTGTGTGTGTGTGTGTGTGTGTGTGTGTGTGTGTGTGTGTTCTTTGAATAAATTTGGCCTCTTTGTCTCATTCACTTGAGTGGTTCTGTTCCTCCACTATGTTTAGATCCTTCCTTTGGAGCTTAATCCAAGAGGGTTACACTGCATAGAGTTTCTAGTTCCATATAATCTCCAGGCCTCCTACAAGATTAAAAAGCATTTGCTATATACACTCATATTCTTAGAGAAAACTCTTCCTGAAGTCTAATTAGTCAAATCCTTTGATGATGGTTGGCAATGAGGTACACTTATTGTGTCAAAACACTGTATGGTCTCATCCTAAGTGAATTTCTAGTTTATAAGAAACTTTGGTAAATCTTTTCTGAAATTAAAGGATGAAATACAATGTCCAAGGTATTATAGTTGGAAAAAGTTGTTATCACACTACTGTGAGAAACCTTAATTGTAGTGGTCTTATGATGATGTGTTAACAACTGTGTCTTTTGACATGGTGAAAATGGATGGCAACCTGCAAAACAACTCTTCACTCCTAGCTTTGCACTCTTCCCTTTATTTCTTTTTTTTTTTTAATTTTTTTTTCAACGTTTATTTATTTTTGGGACAGATAGAGACAGAGCATGAACGGGGGAGGGGCAGAGAGAGAGGGAGACACAGAATCGGAAACAGGCTCCAGGCTCTGAGCCATCAGCCCAGAGCCTGACGCGGGGCTCAAACTCACAGACTGCGAGATCGTGACCTGGCTGAAGCCGGACGCCCAACCGACTGCGCCACCCAGGCGCCCCTCCCTTTATTTCTTTTAAGTTACGTTCATTTTCTTGTGTTTTTCTTGATGACTGATCAAATTATTCAATTTTACAAAACCAGTTCCCTTGCCATCAGTTTACATCGTGGTGCTTTAAAAATTCATCTACGTATCTTCCAGGAAGTGTTTATGGAATTAAAGTCCTTGGACATCCTCCACCCACCCCTCCACATTTAAGCGTTAAATTTCTTTTTTAAAAAAAAAATTAATGTTTATTTATTTCTGAGGGAGGGAAAGAGAATGGTGGGGGGGAGGCAATGGAGGGGCAGAGAGAGAGGGAGACAGAGGATCCAAAGCAGGCCCCTTGCTGACAGCAGAGAGCCCGTTCCAGGGCTTGAATTTATGAACCGTGAGATCATGAGCCGGAGGCTTAATTAACTGCACCACCCAGGTGCCCCTAAGCATTAAATTTCTTTTGAACATTTTTCATTTGGAGCACCCTTGCCCAAAAGCCAAAAGAGCCTCTTGAAAAAAAAAAGTGGAGTGAAATAATCCCCAATAGTCTGGTTAGATTATAATACGTGAATACTAATTTTGCTGTTTTTTAATACCCTAATTTATCTAACCTTTTGTTCACAGCACAAGCTACAATTTAAGTGTTAGAAATTTTATGAATTTGAGTATGGGCATAACAGATTAATGTGTTCACTTATACATTTCACTCATTATCTATGTATAACTAATCAAAAGATGATATTATCCATATATCCTAACAGAAGGCTTAAATAGTTGAATGACAGAGACTATGTTTTGTAGCAGAAGGTCACGAAAAAACATGTGCTTCGTTAAATATGGTGTGTCACCTTGGGTCACCTGCTGAGGCTGGTTGATGGTGCTTATCTCTACGCACTCTTTGCTCTCTTCCTTCTACTGATTTATGGGCCTGGGTGGGTTCTATTCTATCAAAGACTAGGCTGCATATTCTAGGATGTAAGAGAGAGTACTGTTTTCATTTAGGTCTTAGCAAAGTGCTATTATGTGAGAGAAGATTCTAGCTGCCTCCCCTTGCTGGCCTGTGACATTTTCATAAAGGTATTATTTTCCAATGACCTCCAGATCCACTGGCAGAGACCACTCCTATGTTTAGTTATGTCAGGGCTTGGCTTCTATATTCTGGAGAGAATAAAATGTAACAACCTTTCCTTTTAGAAATGATCTCAGTGCAGTGTGCTGTATACACTGCATGTGATGGTGCATTTTCTGTGTCCTGACAGGATGTGACAGGGGCTATGGGATGCCCAGATAGCTAGTTAAACATGATTTCTGGGTGTGTCTGTGAGTCTGTTTCCTGAAGACATTAGCATTTGAATTGGTAGACTGACTGAAGAAGATCTACCTCACCAGTTTGAGTGGGCATCATCCAATTCATTGAGGACCATTGAATGAATAGAACAAAAATGCAGACCAAGTGTGAATTTGTTCTCTGTTTGAGCTGGAATCCCCATCTTCTGCCCGTGGTCATCAGGGCTCTTGGTTCTTGGGCCTTTGGAATCACACTGAATTGCACCGCTGGCTTTGCTCATTCTCCTGTGTGTAGACAGCAGATCATGAGATTTCTCAGCTTCCATAATATCATGCGAACCAACTCCTATAACAAATCTCTTTATATCTTTCTTTCTGTATATCCTGTTGGTTGTGTCTCTCTGGAGAACCCTATTACCTTGCACAAATGCAAGTTACTTGGCTGATCCTGTGTCTTGTTCAAACTGTGTTTACGTGCCCTCAACTCAACTGCAATTAATTGTTCACACATTTTTCTTATGAATACATCTTTGAGGACAATGTGCTGTTCAAATATATATTCATGTTATTAATACTGAACATAGAACCTAGAACGTACCGGATGCTCTATAAAGACAGAGAGAGAAAGAAAGGAAGAATGAAGGGAGGAAAACGTTATCTTGAGAAATGATACCTGAACACCTTCTGTGGTAAATTCCAGGATTGCTTTTCTAGGTTCTGTAATGTAGGGAGTCTTGTTAGGAGTTTCTAGTCTCAGACTTGTTTTCTGATGAATTTTAATGTTCCCTAAACTCTCCTCTCTCTGATATCCCTTGTTAGCTGGTTGAGACCTGGTTTTATCATCGGTATATGGCTAACTCATTTCAGGACCTTTAGGAAGTAAAAGCATGAGGTATTGTTGAGTGTCTTGCAAAATGGAAATTTCTCTCAAGAAAGCCTAAGTGGAAGATAAGTAAAATCAACCTACTCAGAAAAAATTCTCTTCTTGAGAATAACTGTTAATTTTTAGCGTCTTTTGAAATGAGATAATCAAAAGTGGTAAGATTCCATTGGCTGCTAAATATTTTGTGTGAATAATTAATGTTTCATATTTCAGAGTGATGATACTGAACAGTATCCTCTTTCTTTTCTAGGTTATAAGCACGTCAAGACTACCTCCATGCCCTTGTCCCAGAATTAATCATTCCTATCCATATTTGATGTTTACACCTTTTAAATATTTATAGGCTGTTATGTTCCTTTATTGTTGTTTACCCACTCTGGGACACTCAGAAGCCTTGCATTTCTTTCTTAGCCAAGCACTCCATTCCCTTCATCATTCTCTTGGCTGTTCTTTGGACCACCTCCAATTTGCATACATAATATCAGTATTGAGGTGCCAAAAATACGTTTGTTTCAACTGGAGTCTTATTGGATTTGTTTTCACTCAAATCATGTACACAAATAAATATGATCTCCAAGGCATGAAAACTCAGTGAGGGCTCCAAAGGGAAGCTAGGATATATTGATATGCTGTTAAAGTGCTATGGGGAGATTTTAAGTCACTAGGGAAATGGCATCTCAAAATCATTTAAATGATTGTAGAATGAGCATTGTGTGAAAAATTCTATTTTTAAGCCCAGGTCTGTGATTGCTTTGCAGATTTTTGTTGTAACTGCCAGTCTGTTGATTTTTAAGATTTTAATAGGGTTGGGTTCAGTCTTACAGCCATTTTCTAATTTCTTTAATTTATTTTTTCTATTTTGGCAATTTCAGAAGGCAGAGTCCTTTGTCAGTAGGAAAACAGTTCCTATGTCATTGCAGAGGGAAGGCTGACATAAAATGATCATTAAAATATTCAAGACAAAGAGACGCCGAAACCCAAGAAAACTTATGTGATCTTTTTAACAAATGGACACCTTGGACCTTACATTGTTATTTGAAAGGATTTTTCAAGTAGCAACATGACATAGTGCACAAATAAGATGTCCATGAAATTACGTAGCACAGCCAAACAAATGACCTACAGTGAAATCCGCTGAGGAGCGAAAATTGTGTTTTCTCCACAAAATGCTGTTTTTGCCCCAAGGCAATTCATGTTGGGGAAAAATATCCTCTATAACATTGACACAAATCGTAGGCATCTCCCCTAAAAAGGATTTTTTATTGAACTGCACACGTTTGCAAATATTTGAGGCCCCAGAGAAGAAACAAACCAATGAAATACATCACTGCCATCACCAACTGGACTGGGGAGGGCAGAGGGGCAGACACATTTCAGAGACTAGTGATGAAGAAGGGAATTAAGAAGTAAATCAAAGCCTCTGATCAAAGGCTAATTTAGCCTGTCAAATGATCTTACAGTGGAAGGAAGCCTCATGCACAAAGATCAGATATTAGTGCCTTTACATATACCACAACACTCTTGGCAAAAAAGCAAGAGAAAGCAAGAGAAGGAAAGGAAATGAAGAAATACATCAAAGCCTACTATGCAAAATAATCTCCCTTTCTTGAGTATAGCTTGCATGATTTGAAAAATGAAAATGACTCTTGCGGGGTTGTTTTTTTAAATAGTATATTTATGTTCTACTTTTGAAGTGGTGAGTGGATGGCACTGTTGGCTAAAATAACTTATCTGCAAAATGACACCAGGCAGTACTTTTTCGCCGCAGTTTTTTTTTGTTTGTTTGTTTGTTTGTTTGTTTTGTAGCCCTTTCGTGTCTGTATTAACATTCTCTTCACAACTGCACACAGCAGGTGAATAATTTTATATTTTAGAAACTATTGTCTGTTGAATTTAATTTGGGTCACAGGATTTAGTCCATGTTAACATGCGAGTTGTTAACATCTCTTTAAGCAGTTAATGGATTCTTCCATGATTTTAGATGTCTCAGTACATATTGTGAGTGTAGCCAGTTCCTTAACTGTGTACAATATCCTATACATTTTATTCTCTTGTGATCTGTACTTTATGGTATTTTGTACCATTATAAACTTGTGCCATCTGTAAACTGACAGTGAAAGTGAAATAAATCTTATCAGTAATTTCCCAGTTGTCGGGGTGTGTGGGTGGCTCAGTCAGCTAAATGTCCAAGTCTTGGTTTCAGCTCAGGCTGTGATCTCACAGTTGATGAGATGGAACTCCGTGTGTGGAGCCTTGCATCAGGCTTCATGATGAAGAGTGCAGAGGCAGCTTGGGACTGTATCTCTTCCTCTCTCTCTGCCCCTCCCCCGCGCTCTCTCTCTCTCTCTCTCGGTCAAGAATAAATAAGTTAATTTAAAAAATGACTTCCCAGTTGTCTAATATAGGATGCTTCATGCATTTATAGGAATTAAACATTCATTCATTCAATGATTACTTTTTTTTAAGTTATTCATTTGAGAAAGGGAGAGAACCAGGGAGGGGCAGAGAGAGAGAGACAGAGAGAGAGAGAGAAGGGAACAGAGGATCCAAAGTGGGCTCTGTGCTGACAGCAGAGAGCCAGATGTGGAGCTCAAATTTACAAACCAGGAGATCATGACCTGAGCCCAAGTCGGAATCTCACCCGACTGAGCCCCCCAGGTGCCCCAACAATTACTTTTGTTTAACCGTTGAGAGCCACTGAGCTGAGGATACAGCAGCAAAGTAAAACACAGTTTTACCCTCATGACGCTTACAGTTCATTTGGGTGGACACATGTTAATCACATTATCATGCAAACACATGTAAAATTGCTGCTCTGATAAATGCTAGAAAGGAGAGTCAAAGATAGATTTGATCTATGATCAGAGAAGGCTTCTCTGAAAGAATTGGTACCTGATCAGAGATGGGAAGTAAACTGGACAAGACGGAAAGTAAGGAAGATCCATTTCATTAGAGAAGTTTATTAACATGCTTTCACTTATGTTAGGGTGGGGGAGGGCAGTGGTGGTGGCGAATCAGTCCAGCGACAGGGTCAAGAGCAGTGCTTAAATGTTACTGCTGAAAAGAATGAATTTTAATGCCAAAAGAATCTGAGCTCCAGGCCTTATTTGGAAACTTCTCAGTTGAGTATTTTGGACAAATTAGTCAACCTCTCTGAACCTCAGCTGCTGATCGTAATCCTTATCTCAAAATTATTTTAATAAATGTTAGCTACCATCACCATCATCATCATCATCACCATCATTACCACTATTATCATCAACCCTCATCACCATCATTAACATCCTTACCCAGGGACTAGCCCAGATTTACACTATGATTTTAGGGATATCATTTCGTTACTTTGAGTTTTAACTTCACACTTCCATTAAATGGGGGGTGTTAGATTAAATGGTTTCAAGATTGCTTCCTGGTCTAACTACCAATGATTTCCCATACTAATCTAAAGCTGGAAATTTCAGTACAGTTATGGGAAGCCTATACCCTGGCTGGTTAGGGAAAGTAGACTTTGAAGAGAAACACAATTCTACCTTTTAGCAACTTTACTTACATTTCTGTAATACACATTTTAGAAGTTTCTGTTATCTTAGATTAAACGTTATAGCACACGTTTCTTCTGCTAAAAGGCCTTTAAAGTGTTTCGGTGGGACATTTAATTTCCCATTATGGCTGGTTTCTCAAATCATTCCCTTTGTAATTGTCACATTTTTACAGTCCTATTTAAAATGAATTTAGTTTTCCAACTAAAAATATCAAGCTGAGTTGGAAATTGAAATCCAAGGACTGTAAAATCAAATGATAAAAAATGAGGCTTCAAGCCAAAGTTTTCAGCCACCACACCTAGAAGACCACTAGAAAATATTTTCTTCCTTTTTTATTTATTAAATACATAGGAATACTTTTAAGATTATTTTGGTCAAAATATAATTTTATAATATTTCTAAATCTAGAAAAGGGAAAGTGATTTCTTTTATACTTTGTTAATTATTCAAATGTGTAAATATTTTGGTTGGGGCATCTGCTTTATGCTTCACTTAAGTTTTGTTGCAACTTTACAAAATTTACTTTCGATTGTGGTTTGCTAGACATTTACTCTTTTTTATAGTGTCACAAATATAAGAAAGATTACAGATACATATTTTTTCTATTTGATATTTTAAAACCTCACTGCCATGTTTTGCATGATAGAAAGTCTAAATGCTTTCATGTTTATTTGTATCTTTACCTTTGGGGGATGCGTGTTAAATCCATTACATAGGTAGCTCCCAGTGCTACTGTCCCTACATTACAGGTTAGAAAATTGAGGTGTTGGCTCACTCAAGGTTAACTGCATATCTATTGAATGAGAATTACATCATTTTTATTAAAAAATTTTTTTTTTATGTTTACTTATTTTTGAGAGACAGACAGAGCATGAGCGGGGGAGTGGCAGAGAGAGACGGAGACAGAATCAGAAGCAGGCTCCAGGATCCGAGCTGTCAGCACAGAGCCTGATGCGAGGCTCAAACCCATAAACCATGAGATCATAACCTGAGTCGAAGTTGGACACCTAACCAATTGAGCCACCCAGATGCCCCAAATAAGAATTACATCTTAAATCTATTTCCCAATTTTTGGATTAGTACACATTTCACAGTGCCTCACTAATTTTCAAATGTACTATAGACCCCACTCAAATGAATGGAAGCATGCAAACCCCAACATGAATTAGATCTGGTTAAACTGGTTATTCATTATCTGATTGGCCTCAATGATTGTAGCGTTAAATAGTATTTCACGTTGATTTCCCTTGCTATTTTTTCTTACAATATTTCCCATTTAGTCAGCCTCTGTATGGCTATGCTTTTCATTTGTGAGTGTCCAATTATCATGCCTTCATATTGGATGGAAGACCAATTAGCATGGATTAATTAAGGTAATGAAATAATTATACTTATTATGATATAACTATATAATAATAACCACCATTAGTATGGCCTAATTATCTAGTAGTTATGAGTGTGTGGTTTGGAGATCTGATTTAAGTGGGCTTGACTTTGACCTCCAGTACTTATTATTAATGTGTGCTCTTGCAAGTTAATCTCCTTGAACCTTAGTTTTCTCATCAGTAAAGAGGAGATAGTACTTAGTTTTTCAATAGATGAAATTATTCAACTGTATTGTATGTTACACATGGTAAAAGTTTTACAGTTATTACTAACATTACTTTTATTGCCCTGGCCTTAGAGGTATATACATATCAAATCATGAAGCAGTCAGTGTTCCCATAGCACCATAGTTTTAGAGGTGGAACAGGTAAGGCAAGTTTGGTCATGAAAAGTTTTTCACTAGGGATTTATTGAACTCAAGCTGGAATGACAGGTTGGTCTCAACAAATGATGTTGCAAACAAGTAAGACAGAAATAACGGTAAAGCAAGACAGCCTTGATGGTGTTTGGATTCCTGAATCTGGTGAGGTCCCTGGGTTAGTTCTCTTTCTGTCTTTTCTATAGTTTTTGTTTCTGGGCCAATAAATTCCACTTAATTAAGTTAGTTTGTTTTGGATTTTTGTGAACCACTAATGGAATCTGATAATATAGTATTTTAAGAAACACATTTCTTCATCCTTTGGTTAACTTTTATTACTCCCAACAGTGTCCTATTACTTATTTATTTACATACTATTTTCTCTCTTCCCATGACTAAAATGTAAGCTCTATTTGGACAAGAACTTGCGACACTTCTCAGATATTAGAAAATCCCTAACACCTAGTAGGTTTCCCAGTGTTTTTTCCCTAGTAGGGAGTAGTTTGCTCCCTGATCAAAATTGCATCCATATCCTTTCCTGAATAGACTAGGTAAAGATGCAAACTTAACATTTTTTGAGAACTTTACATTGAGGCAGTTATCATATTAGATATTGTATACCTTTTGAGATTGTTAGTATCATCCCCATTTTACACATGAAAAGATGGAGGGACGGTGAGGTAAAGTCACAGTGGTGGATTTTGTAATGCCCTTCCCCACTCAATCTTTGAGATCCAGTTGGTCTCCATCCTGCTTGGAGTGCTGCCAGCAATCAGCCCTCGTGTGTCCCCTCCCAACCCATTAGGGTTGCCTCAGCTAAAAAGAGTACTCCCTTGCTCAAGGTCATATTTTCTTTCTAGGGCAGCCCACATCTAAGGCCTGATGTGGAGGGAAAAGGCCCAACTCAGGACAGCTCTAAGAATCATGCCCACTCCAGAACTCCCTATAAGGAGTTATACTGAATTACAGCTCCTTATACTGAATTATACTGAATTACAGCTCCACTTCTCCCTTTGTCTAATTCATCTTCCTTCCTAGCCATTCCCCATGCTTTGATCTCCACTGCCCCATTAACAGACCAGAGTCTGCTTCTCAGGGAAACCAACCTTCTATGATGACTTGTGAAGATCCCTGCCCCAACTAGTGAGGAGGCCTCTCTGAGAAGGAGAAGTGGGCTGAGAGCTGTCAGAGCTGGGAGAAGTTTAGCTGAAGTTTGAGTGGAGGAAGAGCCAGACATTGTCTAGGATCTTAAAGATGACAGTTGTAGCTGGAACACAGGTAGCTGGAAGGAGATTCGTGAGAATGTGGTGGGCACCAGACCATGCAGGGATGTGTAAACCACGCAGAGAAGTTCGACTTGTATTTTCACTTGTTTCTGCCCTTCTTTCTGCTCATGCACCAAGATTTGCCCACAGCTATCTCCAGCTACACTGGGTCTTCCTTTGGAGCCCATTTCTGCCCAGTGAAATTTTAGTAGGATTTAATTTTTTTTTCAGAATGTTATTCCTAGACCCTCTCATTCTTAACCTCCTCACTGGCTTCCTACTAGAGTCTCAAAAAGCAGTTGTTTTCTTGGGGGAAAGAAAGGCTATTTTGAGCTCTCCGTTTTGACTTAGTTACTTGTGTGTAGTTTAAACATTTCTTTCTTTATCCCCTGAAAAGGCTAGAGTTCCAGTTGTTATGATTCAAAGGCAACAGGGAAGATTTCCTAGAGTTTCATGTGATTATAAAAACTTTTTCCCAGACATTTTAAGTGATCATGGTTCATATCACGTTGATTTCCAATGTGGGGTCATTCAAATGACCCTGGGAATTCAGTAACTTCTGGGTCACAGAGAAGCACAGATGAGCACCATACCATCTTTGTGTTTGGTGATTGGTGGTGTGTGTGTTTGTGTATGTGCCCACACACATACACACTAAACTGTGTTGGTATACTGTCTGGAATAAGTCTAAATGTATAGGGTTTTCATTTATTTGGGGCAAGTATCAATGCTTGGCAGAAGGAACTCAGTATCTGAGATTTGGGAAATGCAGAGATAAATGGATCCTACTTATACTACAGGCCTTATTTTCTTGCCTTGTTTTTTCCCCAGTGTTTCTCGACAACTTGGAGCTATAGTTCTCACCTTTGACTGCCCATAGTAATTACCTGTGGAATTCTCTAGATCTCAGGTTCTCTGGGATGATAATCCAAAACTGTACATACAGCCCAGATAGCTCTTTTGGTGGTGGTGGCGGTTGCTCTTTTCAACTTATACCTGTGATTCTTTTGGACAACCAGGGTTGAGAAGCATGAGTCTGTTAGACTGTCAAAAAACAGAAGGGGTCTATGGATCAAGGATATTTCTTCCTTGTCTACTGACACACTCACGGCTTGCAAAATTCTTGGGATTCACATTCTCGTTTCCAAAAGAATGGTGAATTATCTAGAACTGTACAACAACATTCATCAGTAATGCTTTTGTGCCTTTGCTTTCTTTAGGCTTCTGCTTAGAACCAAAGATACCTTAAACAAAGTAAGAGGGTTCCAGCCATTTGTGTCTGTGTGTGCATGATGGAGAGAATAAAACACAAAAGAAGCAGTATTCATGAATGCAGTTTAAAAATATAGTAGAACTGGGGTGCCTGGGTGGCTCGGTTGGTTAAGCGTCCAACTCTTGATTTCAGCTCAGGTCATGATCTCATGGTTCATGAGTTCAAGCCCTGCTTCGGGCTCTATGCCGACAGCGTGGAGCCTCTTGGGATTCTCTCCCTCTCTCTCTGCTCCTCCCCTGTTTGCATGCACTCTCTCTCTCTCAAAAATAAATAAATAAGCTTAGAAAAAAGAAAACCTTTGGAAATATAGAACTTTGATATGTATTCCCCATCCTAGTTTTTTATTGAACTTATAAATCAGTGTATATCACAGAACATCTATCTCACCCATAGCATAGTAAAGCAGAGCTACTCCTTTTGAGTCAGGTGCAGTTGTTGCACAACTCAGAGGAATACCTTCTTGTAGAGTACAAATGAGTGGTGCCCCCTAGAGTTGTGTAATGTGGCATTCTTATTTTGGATGTAGGGAAGAAGGCCTCAGAGCAGTGGTTTTCAACCAACAGTGATTTTGTCCTCCAGGGGATGATTACTAATGTCTAGAGAGCATTTTTGGTTGTCACAGCTGGCGTGGGAGTGGGGGGAAAGTGGGACTGTTGCTTCTGATATCTAGCAATTAGAGTCCAGGTTTCGGTGCACAGGACAGCCTCCTGCAAAAAAGGAATTATCCTTCCCAAGATATCCATCATACTGAGGTTGAGAAACCCTGGCTTCTTTTAACTAGCTATCTTGCCCCCATATAATCCTGTGTAAATTTGGAGGACAGGACAGGAACCTTATCTGTTTTTTCAGTGTTGTATTCATTCCCAGTGCCTAGAACAGCACTTGGTACACAGCAGTAGCTCAGTTGTTTTTTTGGATGACTGAATTAGTGAACTGTTTGTACTGGACAACCTTGTATTGCTGCCCTGAAGCGTGGGTGAATGGGAACTGCATTAGGGGGCAAGAAGTGAGTCCTGCCTATTACTGTGGTTGTCCTTGCCTAGAAATTCCAGTTCAAGGGGTGGGGGGCCTAATATGTAGGTGATTAAAGATGTCTCCGTAGATATTCTAGGGTGTCTCCCATTCTCTAATTTATTTTTCCTTAAAGTTTTGTCCACCTGGGTAACTTCAGTGGCTTGTGGTTTCCTGTCACTTCTAAGGTGGGGACTTTAGCTTTGGTCAGTTTAGTGTATCTCACATTATGGGATAGATACCACTGATGTGCTATGAGGTGCACATGGGTAATCCAAGATTAAGTATAATTAAATAATAGACTTAATATAGAGCACACATTTTTTTCCAAAGTTTCTTTTGGTACTTTAGGGACATCTGGGTGTTTCAGTAGGTTAACTAATGGACTCTCGATTTCAGCTCAGGTCATGATTTCACCATTGTGAGACCAAGCCTTGTATTGGGCTCCACAGTCAGCATGGAGCCTGCTTGGGAATCTCTCTCTCCCACTCTCTCTCTGCTCGTCTCCTGTGTGCATGCTTTCTCTCTCTCAAAATAAACAAACATGAAAATAAACATGATAAATAAATAAATTTATTTATTTATTTATTTGTTTGTTTGTTTATTTATTTATTTATTTTTGGTACTTCAGCTTAACTCAAAGACTAGTTTTGTGCTAGCATGATTTTATACAATTTTTTTTTTAACACTTTCCATCATCTCTTTTTCATCAAGTCCAGACTTTGAAATCCAGTAGTCCACTGGTCACAGTGTCTCTTTAGAACTTAATTGGTTATGTTCCAGTGTGTTTATTTTAGGTAGAATGATGCTGATTTTCCATTTATAATACTGAGAGAACATGTTAAGATATTTTAATTGAAATAGAAAAATCAGTTAAAAATAAACACAAGTAGGGGCACCTGGGTGGCTCAGTCGGTTGAGCGTCCGACTTTGGCTCAAGTCATGATCTCACAGTTCATAAGTTCGAGGCCTTTGTCGGGCTCTGTGCTGACAGCTCAGAGCCTGGAGCCTGCTTCGGATTCTGTGTGTCCCTCTCTTTAACCCTTCCGCGCTCATGCTCTGTCTCTCTTTGTCTTTCAAAGATTAATAAACATTAAAAAAAAATTTTTTTTTAAATGCAAGTAACTCATGCTTGTGAAAACAATCATGAACAGGTCATTTGAATGGATTGAGAAACATTGAAATTGTTTATTTCATTAATTATGATATCTCATCTTGAAAAAGATAGACTCCTGGGAAACACCTGCCTGGGAACACCAGCCTGAAAGGACACCAGCAGGCTGCTCCAAGGATGTGTTGACAGATCTGTGGGGGTCACTTGGGAGATGATGATGGATGCTAGAAGGGGACAACTTCAAAGGAGGGAGCAATCTGGGAAAGGACATGTAAGGCCCTGGTAAAGGCCAGCTGCCTCCAGTCACAGCATTCCCTTACTCCCACGTGGCTGACTATCCCTTCCTCCCCCATGACTGACTGTCTGGGCAGCACCAACGTCACTTCTGATTTGAGAGGACTGTGAAAGTGACAGGGGATATTGTTTCATGGGGGAGATCAGTCATGCTGTTATGAGTCATGGAATATGAATTGTGCATCACTGGTTCTCTTTGCAGATCTCAGCGGTCATTTCATTCAGTCCTTCATTTGGGTCTTGACAGCATTTGCATTGCCACCTCAGTCTGTGGTCACCAACCTCTACTTCCTTGTCTCTAATAAGGGGTCTTCCTCCTGTGGCTTTTGAGTACATATTTGTATAATTGCCTCTTGTATAGTTTGCGTTTGTTTCTCCCATGTCTGCCTTGTGGGACCACAGACAACAAAATCTAACCCTTTTCCTATGACCTTCAGATGTTTGACGTGAGGTTTTATGTGTCATTTGCTTTCCAGGAAGACAGAAACATTACCAGCTCTTTGAACTTCTCTTGCCATGAGTATTGTCCCTCCTGCCATCTTGGGAGCTTAACCCTGAATAAGCTTGCTTGGTCTGGATCAATTTTAAATCAAAGCCCTTAGATCTGGATACAGTTTATCAGCAGTTTCTTGAGTGGAATAAAATACAAGGTGACAGTCACATCCTTTATGCTAGGTACCATACTTCTTTTAGCTAGGATTACCAACTTTGTGACAATTCATCATGTTGTTTATTAATTAAGTACTTATTTTTCACCTGACAGTCATGCCAAATCTTCTATATTTTAAACTTTTGGCAACAGCTTCCTAAAAAAAAAAATAAGTGTGGTTTGTGTTGTGTGTGTGGTTCGGGAGGTAGCGGGGCAGGGATAGGAATTGCAAAGAAATATGAGCAAACTGTGGTTAAGTACCAAGAGAAATAGGAAATTTGAAAACATAAGAAATATCTGGCACCTGATATTTCATCTGATATGAAATATCTTGGGCTGCAAAACAAGGCATAGATTTTCCTTTTCCTTTTCCTTTTCCTCTTCCTCTTCCTCTTCCTCTTCCTCTTCCTCTTCCTTTCCCTTTTCCTTTTCCTGTTTAAAGGGACTATTTCTCCAGGTTTGGTCTTTGAGTCACTTTCATCAGCAGCATGTTATCAGGGAGGCCTTGCCCGAATATCCCCTCGTGCTCTCTCACCCACCTTTGCTTGCTGCTGCTTTACCCTATTTGATTTCTCTTCATAGCTTTTACCTCTACCTCTGTTTTATATATTTTGATTTATGGATTAAAACAACTTATAAAAGCAGGGACTTTTTTCTTTACCATCATATCCATACTACTTAGCACACCATATAATATTTGTCACAAGAAGAGATTGTTAAATGAACAATTAATGAGTGAAAGAATGATTCGGGATGTCATTTACATATGCAGGTGCTGGGCTCCACTCTGTACCTGTTGAATTAGAATTTCTGGCAGTGGGGCCCAGGACTGTACGGATTCATCTGTGATCTAAAATAATAGCATGACCATTTTTATGTAAGTGCACACAACGTTCAGTACACCAAAAACAAAGTATGAAGAACACATTTTTGAAATGTTTAAAAATGGCCTTCTACCTTTATTTTTAAAAGAGGACATGTCTATCAAAGCATTAGTATACACTCATTTATATCTCAAATTTTAAGGTATTTGCACATTACTGACCAGGTGGGAATTGCTACCTCCCAAACCATAACATATGCTATAATGTAGGTCTGTTATTTCAAAAGAGAGAAGGAACTTGGTAAAATCGTTTTCTGGCCATGATGCCACTGTAGGTTGAGCACTTAGTCCCACTTACTAAATCCCCTTCCGTTGCCAGCATGACAGCAAGGCTCTGTACATACACGGGTACTAGCAGACTACTGTAGGTTACCAACCAAGAACTGGGTAGATCATTTTTTTTAATGTTTCTTTCTTTATTTTGAGAGAGAGAGAGAGAGAATGAGAATGCACACACTCCAGTACCCATGTGTGTGGGAGGGGCAGAGAGAGAGGGAGAGCAAAATCCTAAGCAGGCCCTGCACTGTCAGCCCAAAGCTCAGTCTGGGGCTTGATCCCACAAATAGTGAGATCATGACCTGAGCCTATATCAAGAGTCAGTTTAAAAAAATTTTTTTTTATTAACATTTATTTATTTTTTGAGAGTCAGAGACTGAGCAGGAGCAGGGGAGGTGCAGAGAGAGGGAGACGCGGAATTGGAAGCAGGCTCCAGGCTCTGAGTTGTCAGCACAGAGCCCGATGGGGGGCTCGAACCCACGAACCGTGAGATCATGACCTGAGCCGAAGTCAGTTGCCCAACTGACTGAGCCACCCAGGTGCCCCTCAAGAGTCAGTTTTTAATGTTTATTTATTTTTGAGAGCGTGTGTACATGGGACAGAGAGAGAGAGAGAGAGAGAGAGAGAGAGAGAGAGCGAGCAAGGGAGGAGCAGAAGAGGGAGACATAGAATCCCAAGCAGGCTCCAGACTTCAAATGGAAGCACAGAGCCCATTGTGGGGCTTGAACTCATGAGCCATGAGATCATGACCTGAGCTGAAGTCGGATGCTTAACCAACTGAGCCACCCAGGTACACCGCGGATAGATTATTTTAAAAAGTTACCTCACTGACAGAGCTGGGGTATAGTTTGTGAACCTTGTTCAAAATGATCTCCGTGCATAGGGATGGTGGAAAGACAAGAGCTACTTAAAGTCTTTCCATGGGGCCCCTGGGTGGCTCATTCGGTTAAGACTCCAACTTCAGCTCAGGTCATGATCTCAGGGTTTGTGAGTTCAAGCCCCACATCATGCTCTGCGCTGACAGAGCCTGGATCCTCCTTCGGTTTCTGTGTCTCCCTCTCTCTCTGCCCCTCCCCTGTTTGCACTCTCTCTCTCTCTCTCTCTCTCAAAAATAAATAAATGTTAAAACATTTTTTAAAGTCTTTCCATGGAAGGAGATAGTCTTATTTTCCTATAAACTTCACTACTAATAAAATAAGGGAGAAGAGCAATAAGAAACAAATAAGATTAGGAAAGCCAAAATGGTTTTTAAATTAAATTATTCTTCTCAGACTTTTCTATGAGACATCAGCAACTCTGCAACCACCATTTTATTGGAAGTCATCCTGATTTTTGAGCCTGAGACTGTTTGAGAAGCCATTCTGTCTGCCCCAGTTTCTACTTATTAAATTAATTATACTTAATTTGTTTTTCCGAAGTAAATGGGAATCATCTGAATGATGAGCTAACCTGTTACATCCCACAATGGTTTGGTCACTTATTTCTGCCTCCTAGCTAGCCGGACAAGGGCACCCTCCATGTTTTCACCTTTGATGTACAAAAAGCAAGTCCAATATTGTATAATATAAGCATAATGAAACAAAATTGTCTACAAAATTACCCCATGCAGCTGTCCACTGAAACATTATCAGTTTATCATGATGTTTATATAACTTTTGCATCTACATAAAATATTGGGTCTTAAGTAAGGAAGGATGAATGACCAGGAGAAAGAAGGAAAAAAGGAAGAGAGGGAAGGAAGTAGGGAGGGAAGAAGAAAAGGAAGAAAGAGGGAAGAGACATAGAGGGAAGGAGAAAAACAGAGAGAAGGATGAATGTCATATTCAGAAAATGGTATTATTTTCCCCCATGAAACATATGCAGGAGAGGCCAGTTACTACTAAAATTAAGCCTTGAACTGAGGTTAAAAAAAATCATATTCCATCCTTGAAATTTCACATTCACTACTTGTACGTCCCTCAAAAGGTCACAAATTTATTGATTTCTTACTTGCAAAATATATGATTTGGAGCTAAATGATACTGAGGAAACATTCAGGCCTTACAAACTTTATGGCTCTTTGATTTTTAATATATCTGTCAAATTTGAAACATGATGAATAGAATATTTAAACATATAAGCCACAAAGTTAAAGGTTGGCTCTAGAGGAGCTATATCAGTATTTATAAGGAAAAATAAATTGTGGATAAAGTGATAATAATTGTGAATCACTAATCCAACAATTATTGCTGGACTATAATTTCATCTTTAGATTTTAATAACAAGAAATTCAATAATATATATTCTTGATAAATTCTTTAAGTCAGTAAAGAGTTTGAGAGTTTTAGTTTGAGAGTTTTAATAGCTGGAGTATATTCATAGCCAAGATCTCCAGTGGTTCTAGGGCTGGTATCACACATTTAAATGCAAAGGGGTGAGGCATCAGGAGAGGAATCATGATTGGGAGTGGTGGGGACTGGAGTGCTGGAGAAAACAGCCTCTTCTGAAACTGGAAAGTTCTGGTCAGCTCTGGAAGATCCTTGCCATGTGCCAAAGCAGGACTCGTCTTGTCGGACACTCTACATTTTTTTTTTTAAAAGGACAGAAACCTGAATTTTGTTGTTAACATTCCTAACGTGTAAGAAACAGAAGGTAATGAAAGCCTCCACAAAAGTCACCGTCTCAGGTGCGCAAAACATGCCCATGAGCAGTTTGTCCTCTTGGTTCTAGAGTCTCTGAAGGTGCTTTCTTCTCATTCTCTTACCTGGTCAACTACCAGCAGTTGTCACACTGTAATGACAGCATTTTAATAATCTCCTTTAGATGTTTAAAGATTGGCCTTCCCTGTAGAATTCAGAATGGCTCTGAAACATGAAGACCATATAAATACCATGCAAAGGGAAGAAATTTTAGATAGTAGATTTTTTTTTTATAGATTTCTCTGCTAAATGAGTTGCACCCAAGCAGAATCCAGAAACCCTGGCACCTCAGCTCCTCAGAACTGAGATGAGCTGCTCCATTAACCTGCTTCTGTCCACTCTGGTGCCCTGAGACTAATGGTGATTCATCAAATAAACTCCTAGCCATCTGAAAGAGCTAATTCAGACTAATCCCCAGGGTGGTATTGATGCATTAAGAGGTTATGGCTCTTGGAGTAGTTAATAAAAAAAAAAAAAAAAAACTGTAATGGACTTGCTGAACAGTTAACTGAAAATTTCTCATTTATACCATGGTGGTTTTGAATTTTGTCAGCTACTTCTTTGTAGCATTGTGGCATCTTTCTTGTTTGTTATTTTGTTTTCTTTTAAGAAAGAATGTTAGAGAAAGGAAATATTCATTTGTAACTGGCAACTTCCAATAATCAGATGTGTTACCCGGGACATCATAAGAGGTCCCTTGTTTCCAACTTGCATTTGTCACTGTTCAAAATCACTCAGGTATCTATGTATTTGTGTTTCTATCTATCTAAGATTTATTCATATAATTGGTTCATCGAGTCCATTTTCTCAAAGATGAGAATTGTATTACATTTTTCATTTATGCATGTATTTGCTCTTGTTTCTTTAAATTATTTACAGTTCTTGAAATGTACAGAACATTCACTACATTTGTGTTGGCTTAGTGGGTGTTGAAAGTGATTTTAATGATGCTACATATTTTTTACTTTGCTCTTAGCTCCATACAATTGTGTAAGGTACACTTTTTGAATAGATCCACGTGCAATGCCCAACGGTGATAACACAGCGTGCTAATATTGACCTGAAAAGAATGAGCTTTTCTTATGTGTTCCTTTCCAGCCACCAGCTTATCTACGTTGGATTGTATCAATAGGCTACACTATCACTATCTTAGGATAGATTTGCAGAACTGCCCAACGATTTTTTATTCTAGTTTCTTTTTTTTTTTTTTTCTTCCCTTGGGTACTTTGCTCTGGCTCTGTCATTCAGACCTCACTATAAGGATAATCAATTAGTAGTTAAATGAATTGAATGAGTCTTTTTATGCACTGTATTCAAATGACACTAAATTCATTGCCACGTGAATAGGACAAGTGAATTATTTCTTTATGCACTTTTAAAACAAGCCCACACAGTAAATGATACTGTTCATAACCCCTGCCTTTATTGCTCTTCACTCTACCTTGGAAATCATTCTGAAAATGAACTTGTAGAGCTCCTATTTGTATTGCAGTAGAAATAAGAACTCAGTAGTAATAAGAATGTATAGTTTTTCAAATAAATAACTTAGAAAGGGAGAAGTTGTTTTGAAAACAATGTTTGAACAGCAATGAGAGTACTTGCTGGCAATATACATCTTTAATAACGCAGGACTATCCAACTAAAAAAATGTTCCTGACCTGTATCATTTCTGCGTGGTATAGATACATGTTGTGGACCTACTACATGCCATGCATTAAGATTGCCAAGGTAAATTCTCACTTCCTGTCTTTGAGCTACTGAGACTTACGGGCTATTTGGGAAGCTTGTGGTTATCTGACTCAGAACGAATGATCCTTGGTTTTTAAACAGGACATTCTGATTAATAAAAGAGTCTTGGGCTTGTAGGGAAAATGTGTCGTTATGGAAAACAAAGACCTTCTGTCTCTTCTCATAAAGGACTATTTGCATAAAAGATCAGCGTGTTAAGTGATTAATGCATCTACACCTTTGTGTAAACATTTCTTTCCAACCATTGCTTCCTGGTCTGAAGTGCTGACCACTTTGAAAGGCCTTTAGTTTGGGATTTAGGAAAGAACTCCAACTGAGATACAGCCTTCAATAGTTGTTACTTAGTAAATTTGCTACTAATGACATTATACCCTGTAATGGAAGCATCACCTGTCTAATCTGTGTCAGTCATTTACTAGGTTCATTTACCTGTGCCTGGAACTCTTTTTATCTCTTATTTGCATACTACACCTTATTTAATTGACCGGTGGTTTGGCAAAGTAGCTCAGAAAGTGGTCTGCTGAAGTTTATGTTCCAGCTCCCATACTTGCTATTTGTATGAACTTGGCCACACTGCTTAACATTTTTGTGTCTCACTAACCTCATCTGTAAAATTGAGACAGTGGCGATATTTACCTGATAGACTGGTATGCGATGAAATCACATGATACCCATTTAGTGTTTGCAACACGTAGTAAGCATTCAATAAAAGTCTGCTATACCATTTTCCTACTATCACTCAAGTACTTTTTGCTATGATATTTTTATGTCACTTAATGGTCACCAAAGAATTGTCCTTTGTTATTGCCCTCATTTTCTAGATACGGTATTGGACTTTACATAACTTCTTTAGTCAAAAGTTACTGGGTTTCTGACTTAAAATGAAAATTCTGATTGATCTGATCTAAAAGCCCAGGAGAAAGATGATTGGTGGCGAGAAGAGCTTAGGCTGCATCTGGATGTTTCTAGAATTCCACACAGTAATATATTACCCTCACATTCATTCAAAACCTGTGTCAGGGAGGTGTGGGAAATGTAACGCCAGGATATTTTAAGTGCTCACAGTGAAGCAGAGGCTTTAATGTAGTGGGTTGTAAGGTTTTTAAAACTTGATAGTTGCTTTTTATAAGGTAAGGGTTGAATGGAATGAGATGTGGTAAATTTGGGTAAACGGTTTAGGAGTCTTCTGGAATGGCAAAGGTTTCTCCTCAGTATTCAAGGTTCTTGAGGGGTGCCTGGGTGGCCCTGTTGGCTAAGTGGCAACCTATCTGATAGAGATTGTGTGGTTTTCCTGCATCAAGAAGTTACGATGAGATAAAATTTTATTTTCAATTAGAATAAATAAGGTTAAGAATAAATGGCATATAGTCTTTGAACATTTGTGAGCCCACTATGGATTCTTTATCCTATCAGAGGCGGGCATAGAGGTTCTCCGAATCAGTGAGGCAACACCTCCAGAGCTTTAGTTGAGGACATGCTGAGACACAGTTATTTACTCATAACAATAGTTATTAATGAAAGTTGTTCTGATTATCTTAGGGTCTAGTGGTATAGAATGAATATTTGTGCCCTCCCCCCAAGTCCATATGTTGAAGTTTAATCTCCAGTGTGATAGGGTTTGGAGGCGGGGTCTTTGGGAGGTGATTAAGTCCTAAGTGTGAGCCCCCATCAATGAGATTTGTGTCCTTACAAGAACGAAAGACTCCAGAGAACTCCCTCACCCCTTGGGCCCTGTGAGGACACAGCACAAAAGACAGCTATCTATGAATCAGGAAGCCAGTTCCCACCAGACACTTCATCTGCTCTTGACCTTGATCTTGGGCTGCCCCGCCTTCAAAACTGAGAGAAGTGAATTTCTGTTGCTTATAAGCTGCCCAGTCTGTGGCACCTTGTTATAGCGGCCTGCATGGAATAAGACATCCAGGAGAGGATCTCCCCCTCCCCCTACCAGAAACAGTAGGAACTGTGTCTGGCTGATCACAAATTATGTGCCAGCCCCCTGCAGCATTTACCTGCATAAATTGTCCTCATTACTTTTCATATCAGCAGATCTGGTTCCTAGCATTCATTTTTCGGTTACTTCCAGTATATATTTCATGTTTCACAATGGTAAGGACCCTGTACTCTATTTACTTTGTGCTTTCCTTCACTGTATATGGCGGGATTCAAATAAATGTCTACTGAATAATTGAACAAGTAAGTGATATCATTTTCGTTAAGGCAAGTGTACTTGGCAGCAAGATCTCTTTTTGAAATTATGCTGAGAAGGACCATCTTGCCATTATTTCCCTGGTGTCCTGTGGGCACCAAATATAATGAGAATTTGTTTCCTTGCCCTGGTAGCAACTTCCTTTGCATAAGATCTAAATTAACCACTGTGAGGTGAGTTAGGCCTTAGGGTAGTTTGGGATTATTCATGTTCCTCTGTTTTATGTTCACGTTGTAATTCCTGTTTACTTCTCCTTAATATTGCATGCGCTTCTTAAGAATTTTTTAGTTTTGAGAAGTTTCTAGTGGCTGATGTTACCTTAAAATTATGATAATTTTTTTATTATTTTGCAAGAAGAGAATTCATACTAAAAGCATGATCTGTAAAATTTCCTCTTTTGAGGATCTAAAATCATTTTGTATATTATATCTCATGATTTTACCAATTTAACACTAACACCTAATTAATCCCTGATGTGTATCTCAGAGGCAAGGCTAGGTTCATGTTGATTTTCTTTGTTAAATTGTTACATAAAACTCAAAACTTTTGCTTTTTGGCAACAAATATCCTCCCTATAATTTAAGAGGTATTTTGTTAAGAAAATATAAACTATTCCCACTAACAATTAAAAGGAAATTGAGTGATTTTTTTGAAGGAGAAAATGTCACAGTTATCACAGAAATGCATTTGTCTTGATATTGTAATTTTTAGCCATGAGTTTGATTAGCTCTGCTATTGATTGTCAATTCTGAAATAATGTATCTTTCCTATGAAAAACCTTGCTTTGCTTTTATGTCACAGCTTGTGGTTTATTCAATTCTTTTTTATGGTCTTAACACATTATATGTTTTTTTTAATGTTTATTTATTTTTTTATTTTTTTATTTTTTTTTTTCAACGTTTATTTATTTTTGGGACAGAGAGAGACAGAGCATGAACGGGGGAGGGGCAGAGAGAGAGGGAGACACAGAATCGGAAGCAGGCTCCAGGCTCTGAGCCATCAGCCCAGAGCCTGATGCGGGGCTCGAACTCACAGACCGCGAGATCGTGACCTGGCTGAAGTCGGACGCTTAACCGACTGCGCCACCCAGGCGCCCCAATGTTTATTTATTTTTTAGAGAGAGACAGAGCACGAGTGGGGGAGGAGTAGAGAGTGAGGGAGACACAGAATCCGAAGCAAGCTCCAGGCTCTGAGCTGTCAGCACAGAGCCCGATGTGGGGCTCGAACCCACAAACTGTGTGATCATGACCTGAGCGGAAGTCGGACGTTTAACCGACTGAGCCACCCAGCCACCCCTCACATTATATGTTTACTCCTACTTTACATGTGTTTTGGCCCAAGACATGTTCAGTAGATACAATCTTTTGCATAAAAAAGTGGTAGGTTTCTCAAGACTCTAAATTATATTCATAAACAGTGTGGAAAATAATTTAGAATAACAAAGTATAAGATCTTCTAGAAGATCTAGCAGTGACATGGAAAATCTATTAAGAAATGATGCCTAGCTTGTACTGTCAGTACTTGGATTCAGTTCCATAATTAATTCAATTGCTCGTACAGATTCTTCTTTAACCTTAAGATTAATAAACATACCATAAATATGTGTTGCAAAATTTGATAATTATATAATCAGAGGCAGCTATAAGTCTTATAGTTTTATTTAGCACACAGAAAACAATTAAAAAACAATCTTTGGAATTAGATTTGAATTTAAATCCTGTGTCAATTACTAGCAATTAGTTTTAAGAAACAGTTCATGCAACTTCTTCTCTCATGTTCTAGAAAATAGTGGTATAAAGACATGAAACTGATTCAGGTGGTGGCCAAAATATTAGCTTAATTTACACTTCTTTAATAATCATGAGTGTTAACAGGATATTGAGTGGGACTTTGTTTTTTTTTTTGTTGTTGTTGTTGATCTCTAATCGGTAATTAGAGTTCACAGCTGAAAACAGAGATGAGCCCAGTTAGTCTTTAGTAAAAGGGAAATAAAACCTTACTAAAGAGAAAAATAAAATCTTAGGGCTGGACTCTTTCCCAGAGGCTTCCTAAGAGCCGAAGGAAGCCAAAGTTCTGCAGCCAGTACCCCCACTGCCCAGATTATGCACAGAAAGATTTGGAGGCAGCTGAGGATAGTGGCTCCTTGAAATTGTTTGTGCAAATTATGCATTGTTTGTGCTAAGAGGGACTCCCTGTATAGCACTTTTCCTTATGGAAAGCCGAGTGAAAGGGTCTGACTTAATCATGGAGCAGACTGATGTGCCTGAAAGATGGAGCCTGGCAGTGTGTTCCCTGATTGGTTATCTGAATCAATGGCGAACTTCCTGGTGTATGCCTGTGTCCACGTGGACAGAGCAGGAGATGTTTGCAGAGAGGTGGTAGGATGGGCCAGTTGAGCGGCTCATGCTTTCACCTTTGGGTCCAGCAAGGGTGCATGAGTGTCCTGTAGATTAAATGGTAAGTGGCTGGGTTGGAGCTGTCTCCTTGGTACTTCACCTAAGGGGGTTGCCAGGAGTACTTTGACACCAGCTGCGGGACAGGACCCCCTGGGATCAGCAGTGAGAGGTGGAAGCAGGGGAGGGAGATGGAAATGCCAGGGACTGGTACAGGGGCTGACCCAACAGAGGATCAGGCTAGAAAGATAGTTATAATCCCAAGATGCTACAGAAAGAAGAAGAATAAAACCGGAGACTGCATTCCTCTCCTCCTTTAAGATCCTTTCAAAAGTCTAAGATCTGGCCAGAAATGGGGAAGGAGGGAGCATTTTGAAAATCAGCCTGAGTTTTAGTGATAAAAAGTGACATGATGCTTAGGTAATGACAAAATATCATATGGTGACGGGAAAGGAGAATTTGGCAAAAGAGCGTTGCAAGCAATGTTTGAGAAAAAAAATGAAATCATTTAAGGCTAATGTTCTACCAAGGTGAGGATCCTTGATCAACCAGTTTCAGCTGAATTGGAGAACTCCATGAGGCTTCCTATTTTATTTTCCCCGAATGACGACCCTTGTGCCCACTCATTATTTCTAGGCATTCCTAGGCAGAGTGGTTGTCAGGGAGATTACAGAAACCTGCTTGATACATTTACCACATGGGAAATTCTCATGAGATGAAATGAAAGGAATTTGTGAGGGTGGAGAAAAACTGTCAATTTTTTTTTTTTTTTTAATTTCGAATGGACATTGGCATAAATAGAAACCCAGAGATGCAGTGCTGCAAAGGCTGATATATTCCTGCTAAGCTGTGGAAATCAGGAAGCACGCGATATGGTTATCTGACAAATAGATTCAGGGGAGCAGCGGAGAAAGGAAAGGGAAATCAAAGTGAACATTGATGAATGTGGAGAGGAGTATTGTATGTTGAGCATGCATCCTGGTTCTCCCTTTTAATACGCATGCTGTGTTTGAAGCCCTCTTATGAAAAGTCATCTTTCATGTTAAGTGGAGATCATGTTTTTGTGACATTTCTATTTGGTAGTCATCTCTCTAGCTATTAAAAATAGCATTGTGATAAAACACTGTTTTGATATGTGCTTACTGAAGTCATACGGTAGACATTTTCTGCAATGTAGCAGGATTCCAACAGAACTGGGCAACTGAAATCTTTATATTCCTAAATAACATGCATATAAATAATTTTACCAATTGCTATGAATACAGGGAATTCTTGCAGCTGTTAATTACCTCAAAATGTTTATTGTTTTTATGCTTTGCCATAATATGGCTACCATTATTTAAAACCTATTTCTTTTCTGTAAGCCCATGTAAGCAATGCCAAAAATACTGGGAGAATTCATTATTTACCCTTTTGAAAGGCTCCACGTGTGTCTACATTTCTGTTTTACTGTTGTTGTAATTTTCTTAGTTCCTTGTTCTTTGTGAAATTTACCCAGACTCTTCTCAGTCTTAGGGGTAATGGCAGATCTATTTCCAAGTCATGATTTTGTTTCTTTTTATTCTGACCAACACACTGTTCTTTGTCACTTCTGAATGGACTTTCAGGTCATCTTCCAAGTCTTAGGTTTAGTAATATGTGCATTTCTAATAAATTTCCACCCTTCTTTCATTTCCCTTTTCCTTTTCCCTGTCAGAGGCATTTCAAGAACACAGGCTCCTTTGGTTACAAGGTACTATTTCTTGGTTATATGGAAACATGGAAGGTCAATTGGACATAGATTCTTCCCTCATGTAGCTTATGCAGTAAGTTAGCACATTAGCCATAACACTTTCAGTGGCAAGTAGCCCAAGGCAGGAGAGAATTTAGGTCTTTCCACTAGAAAGACTGTGGAGTTGTTTACATTCTGGAAACAAATTACAAGATCAGGTAAGAGTTTGTATTGAAATCGTTCAAAGCAGCAATCAGCACATTCTGTGGTATAAGTTCCAAAGACCATCCCAAAGGTGACCGACTGCCGGACTGCTGCCCTCCACTTGATCTATCCTGTCATTCATTCATTTTCATTCATTCATTCTTCCACCCATTACTTATTGAACTCTCATAATTGCCAGACATTTGGTACTGGGGATTTAGAGATGAATAAAAGAGAGTTCTGCCTTTAAAGGAGTTAGAGTCTAATCTGGGGAGGTAACAAACAGCCAAGCCCATAAAGAAGTAAAAAAGCATCAGGGGGTGATAACTTCCTATGAAGCATACATGAGGTAATGGGCCACTATTACACGGGATAGCCAAGGAAAGCCTGTCTGAAGTGGTGACATTGGACCAGAGATTTGAATGAAGGGTAGCTCTGTGAATATCTAGGGAGGAGCCACCCAAGTGAAGGGAGCAGCAGGTACAAAAATTCTAGGAAAGCATTAGCTTGACAAATATTCTAGGGCCAGTGAGGACTTCATAGCTTTTTGTTATTTTGTGTGTGTGTGTGTGTTTTCATTTTTGTTCTTTTGCTAGGTGTAAAATACCTAGAATTTGATCAGTGGATTTTCCACGGCCAAAAAAGAGGTTTGCCCTCCTGTGACCACATAATTGCACCCTCTGAAAGTACTTTGCACCACCCTGGCCAAGGGAGAGTTTCTTGTCCAAGAACCTGAATCAATGTATTTCAGTTGAGCTGTCTTTTTTCCACAAGTATTTAAGCTCTTTAATTCCTTAGAGATAATTATCATCACCATACTTAATTATTTTCCCCTTAGCCTCTGTTATCTCCTTTAATGCTATTCAGGAGCTGGGTTCTCCAGACCTTTATTGTTTTGCCATTAAGTGTCATCAGTAATGTTTGGGAGCTGAATTCAGCATATTCACACTCTTCCCTGCCTATTCCCTCTCCCATTTCTTCTGTGGATAGAAAAAAAAAATTACATATGTTATGAAATTATCATATACATGAGTTTGAAGTCATTTGGTTTCTATCATAATAACTTCTTTAAAAATTTTTATCCATATTAATATGGATGTTTTTGTTGTTAAATTGTAATCTGCCTTCCTGTATATAAATATTTTAAGTTTATTTATTTATTTTGAGAGAGACAGAGATAGTATGAATGGGAGAGGGACAAGAGAGAGGGAGAAAGAGAGAGAATCCCAAGCAGGCTCTGTGCTGCCAGTGCAGAGCTTGATGCAGGGCTTGCACTCATGAAACTGTGAGATCATGTCCTGAGCTGAAAACAAGAGTCTGATGCCTAACCAACTGAGCCACCCAGGTACCCCTGCCTGCCTGAATTTAAACTAGAGGTGGTAGGTGGAGAGATGGTAACAAGTATGGATGTCACTCCTGTCTACTGTTATCTACTACAAACTGTACCCCCAGATTCCTTCTGAAATCCTTCTGAGTTTTCAGGAGCATCTAAGGTATCTGCAATTGGAAAATTGTGAAGTACAGGATATATTCTGCCTTAATCAATGCATAATTTTCTCTTTATTTTTTATTTATATGAGGATTTACCCATTAGTACAAGAAATATTATGAATGTCACATTGAATTCTCTTCTTTTAAGTTTATTCTGAGAGAGAGAGAGCACGTGTGCAAGCATAAGTGGGGGAGGGACAGAGAGAGAGAGAGAGAGAGAGAGAGAGAGAGAGAGAGAGAGAGAAAGAGAGAATCCTAAGCAAGCTCCACACCGTCAGTGCAGAGCCTGACATAGGGCTCAGTCCCACAAAATGTGAGATCATGACCTGAGCCCAAATCAATAGTCAGATGCTTAACCCATGAGCCACCCAGGTGCCCTGAATTCTTATGATTTCCGTATATAAATTTTTGTAAATATTTATTTTTGAAGGAGAGACAGAACACAAGCAGGGGAGGGCCAGAGAGAGGGGGAGACACAGAATCTGAAGCAGTGTCCAGGCTCTGAGCTGTCAACACCGAGCCCCATGTGGGGCTTGAAGCCACAAACTGTGACATTATGACCTAAGCAGAAGTCAGATGCTTAACCAACTGAGCCACCCACGTGCCCCTTATGCTTTCCATACATAAACCACTGTGATCTTTGCAGTGTCTTCATTTATCATTCTTTTTGATCTAAGTAATTTAGATAGTAAATTCTGTTAGTATGGACTCTTGTCTAGCTTCGGTGTCTAGCATGGCACTGAGCATATATTAGGTGTTTAATTCTTGCAACAACCTGTGGGTTGGAATTATTTGCTTACTAATGCCCCTTAGATTGGAGACGGTGTGGGAATCAGTGATATCCCAGGTTTACATGGCCATTGAATGGTAGGGCTCAGCCATGCTCTTAATCATTGCAAGATTCATTATCTGGTATCATACTAACATCCTGTGGATATATTTTGCTATATCAAAATGATTTGTTATTTAAACTTTCTATTCATTGGTCAGATTTCCATTTTTAGGTTGAAAAAATAAATCCATGATTTTCAGGACAGAAGCAAATATCATATTTGTTTTCCAGTTATGTATGAGTACTTTTAACTTCTGTATTATTTCTATTGATGTGTATTGATGACAGCAGTGGGTCCAAGTTTGCCTTATCTCTATGAAAAAAACATAAGAATTGTCTCAGTTGCTATGTAGAATGACAAAATGTTGCCCACTATAGTGAAATATTTAGTACTTTGCTCCAGAGAGTTACCAGATAGTTTGTATGATGTCACAAATGGAACAGTTGACACTTAGGGACCAGGTGTTTTGCCTTTTCCCAATAGTCTAACTTTTTTTGTATTCATAAGAATATTGAATGGAAATTTAATCAACTTACTATTCTATAACAAAGAATCTTTATTTGCTGTAATTGAAAAAAAAGGCCATAACTATTACTCAAAAGGATAGTTCTTAGTCTGAAAAGAACACTAATGTAAAGATAAACTTACATAAAAGGAAGCTCTTGTAAAATGTAAACACTATGAGCAATTATAAAGATACTATTAATTGAATATATATATTGTATGCCAGGAAATTTTCTAAGCATTTGCTATTTTATCTCTTTTAATCCTTAAAACACTATTATTTCCTTCTAATAGATTTCTTTTTTATAATTAGAATCTAGGGGTGCCTGGGTAGCTTAGTCGGTTAAGTGTCTGACTCTTGGTTTCAGCTTAGGCATGATCTCACAGTTTTGTGGGTTCGAGCCCCGCATCGGACTCTGTACTGACAGCACCAATCCTGCTTGGGATTATCTGTCTCTCTCTCTCTTCCCCTGCCCCACTCATGCTATTTCTGTCTCTGTCAAAATAAATAAACTTAAAAAAAAGAAACTGAGAACTTAAAAGTTTAAAAAAAATCATGTTTTAAAAACTAGGAATCAGAGTTGGGACTGATGACTCCTCTGGAATCCCAAGTCTATATCACCAATTTATACCATTTTTTAAAAAATTATTTAAAATTACATATTCTTTGACATGATTACTTTTATAATACGTTTCCCCCACTAATGTAAAGTGTTGAGGAGGTAAAGATTATGTATGTTTAACTCACCACTCTTTTTAACATATATAATATATATGATGTGTATATATTCAAGATATTCAAGATATTCAAGAAATAGATATTCAAGAAAATGTGTTGAATGAGAAACATCTTGAATTCTGAATCCTGGAATCATCAAAATATTCAAAGTGTTACAGCCTTCGTTCAGAGACTTTTTGGGGGGCTGGGGTTGGGGAAGGGCAAAGTTTAGCTTTCTTGGAAGAAAGTTGAGTTTTGTAAATTTGGTGGTATAGTTATAAGTAATGGAATCCACTGACTCCATTTTCTTTGACCATGAGGCTTAAAAAAGAGGTATTAGCAAGAATCACAGAAGTCCCAGGGGGAAATTCATGACTGGAAGGGTTGTTATACACTGATCTGGAAAGGACTTCCCCAGCATCACGACAGGAAGGTTAAAGATAATGGACTCTGGTCCAATTCCAGAATATCCCACTTATTAGCTGTAGACTTGTTAAAATGACTGATCTTCTCTGTACCCATATTATCTCATCTGAAAGTTGGAGATCATAATAGTAGCTACCTTATAAGATTGTTATTATTAAGATTAAATGAATTACTTTTCAAGTTCTTAGAACAGTGCTTGGCACATAGTATTTGTTATCTAGTGTGTATTACATGTATGCTCATTTTGGGATATCACTTACTATATATGCTAAATACTTATTGATCTTAAAGAATGCATTAAACATCTGCTTGGAAATTGAAAGGTATTATTTGGTAATTAAGGTATTCACAGTCCTGGAATTAAATGACAATGTCCACATGCTAGGAACATAAAGGAATTCTGGAGAAAATTTATTTTGAAAAACAAAATAAAGAACCAGGAGTTAGCAGCTAGTGCCCAGATTGTGAAATCAGAGTTAATGGTATATATCTGTATACATACATAGCATTAATACACTTAATTTGCCTTTTGGCAAAACAATATAGCACTGAATCCCATGTAATTTCTGGTTCTCTACCACGTTTCTGGTTACGTGTTACTTTTGTCCTTTTCAGGACAATTACTTGTTTCTAAACTGTAATCACTGTACTTTCTCTTACCTTATACTGTGAAAATTATGCAAACAAGTGACACTCATAACTGACATGTTTTTATACTAGGAATTCAAAGAAAATAAATACCTTGCTTATGTGACTTTATTTCTCGAAGCCAAATTTGCCTATTATTCCTTTTCCCTATTTGCTCATTTTCTATATTATCTTTAACATGACATTTGAAATTGATACAGAAAAGACAAGTAATTCAAAAGTCAATAAAGTAAGCTTCTGACATATTTATTTATTATATGATGCAAGTATTTTGCTTTGCTCTTTCAAGACCTATCTTCTCTATAACAAGGAGTTTCATAGGTACTGTTTCCGGATTTTACATTTTTGCATGTAATGTAATTATAAGATTTAGTTACAGTGTGGGCATTAGTGTTTTAATTTTTTTTAATGTTTATTTTTGAGAGAGAGAGAGAGAGAGAGAGAGAGAGCGAGCATGAGTGGGGGAGGAGCAGAGAGAGAAGGAGACACAGAATCTGAGGCAGGCTCCAGGCTCTGAGCTGTCAGCACAGAGCCTGACGTAGGGCTCGAACTCACAAACTGTGAGATCATGGCCTGAGCCGAAGTTGGATGCTTAACCAACCGAGCCAGCCAGGTGCCCGGCATTAGTGTTTTGTTTTGCATGGCACAGCCATCGTGTGTGTGTGTGTGTGTGTGTGTGTGTGTGTGTGTGCATGAGTGCACATGTGTGTTGCAAAAAGCGTGGTTACTCCACTACTTCCTCAGCTCATGACTGAAACCGTTGTTCTAATTCAAGGAATAAATAAAGAGCTATTCGAAATTATAATAATGGGTACTTTATTCATCTTCTCTGTGGAAATCAGCCCAGGAAGCAAATTAAAATTGTAAGGCTATCCAAAACAGAATTATTTTTGTGTTTCAACTGCTACGTAATTGAGCCCCACCTTCTATAATTTTAACTTTCTAGACATTTTCTCATGGGACAGTTTTTCGTACAGCCCTTAGGAGATTCCACTGAAATCATTTACTAGATATTGCAGTTCCTCCCTCAATCCCCACTGCGCTAAGTGGCGACGATTCTGGTAGCTGTCATGTTTGGAAAATACCATGATGCCACGAGTTAATTTCATACCTGTCATGAGATCTTTGCATGAGATCCCAGGGGGCCTTTCAGTGTGTCACAGTTCTGTAAGCCATTCGTTAGTTCCTTTCAAAGCAATGACCCATGGCCAAGAGATCTTGTCGCAACACATGGCGACACCTGTCACCAGGTTTTGTGATTGGCATAAAATTAACCTGTTTTCCTCTTTGATTTGCTGCTTTTTAAATAATATCCATAAGAAGGACAAGAAGAAATTGTATTTGAAAAGCATTTACTGTCACTTTCAAGAAGCATAATGGTAGATTTGGGATTCTGGACCTAATGAATAGAACAATTTCCTTGTAGAGATACACACACAGTTATTCAATAAAGGTGATATTTTTGTGAAGTTCTGAATGGTAGTCTGAAAATCTCAGATAGGAGTAGTGTTTCAGTATTCGAACTCCATCAGGGATTGGAACAAAGCAAGAAATGACATTATTTTGAATCTTGTTATGGAAGAAAAATCCAGGGAGCTTGGATTTCAGATATGAGTTTGCCCTTAGCTTTCAAATGGTTTCAAGCAACTTGAGATTCCTCTGATATCTTTGTATATTTCTCACGCCCAGATCTTAATATTATTATGGAGACGTGCATAAAATGGACCTCTAGAATAACATTTAGAGTTATGACAGATATCTGAGAAAAATAAATTAATGGTATTTAGCCTTTAGGTCCTTAGCAATTTATCAGTTACTTTTAAGGATAAGGACAGAGAAGAAAATAGGTAACCGCTTATCTGTTCCTTTCTACCTCACTGAAACAGTATAATTATTTTGATCGAATTATTTTTCTATGGAGAAAGCATCTGGTTCCGTGTATTACCATAATATACTTTATCTTCCTACCAATTTTTAACTTCTTAAAATGTATAGCTGTTGTCTTTCCCTCTTCTTGATTACGTTAAATGCTTTTTAGATTCTTAATATCCAAATACAGTAAGAACAAAGATAAATTTAGTCATTTCTTTTCTTTTT
Source organism: Prionailurus viverrinus (assembly GCF_022837055.1). Classification (NCBI taxonomy): domain Eukaryota; kingdom Metazoa; phylum Chordata; class Mammalia; order Carnivora; family Felidae; genus Prionailurus; species Prionailurus viverrinus. The sequence goes on from NC_062562.1 coordinate 41,960,099, forward strand.
TTCTCTCTACCAATTCTCAGGACTAAATGCATTGTTCTTCTCCAATCCGTACTGGTTGCTCTGTATTCTGGAGTAATCAATTTTTCCTGGCGTTTCTTAAATGGTCTTTATTATTCAGTGAATTCCCTTTGAAAGTATAAACATTAGTCCTTGTTGTATGGCCTTAGAAATTGATGGCTGCTGTTCTCAAAGGATGGTGGACTTGGGATGATTGAAAGTGCAGAGCAAAGAGCTGAACTAAAACAATGGAATCTGGGGAAGATGGTACTAGAGACAAAGAGAGACGAGGACAGCAATTGTGAAATAATCTGAAGTAGGGATTGGGGATTTAAAGCCTGCTTAGATGTGATTAATAGATGCTGTAAAAATGAAATGCTGAGCCAAGGGGATAAAATGCACTTGAAAAGTCCCTTGAAAATGTGTTAATGCCTTTACTTGGCAAGCATTTTTTTTTCATACTGAGTATAACACCATTATATGAAAATACAGATTTTTCCACATTATCTAGTGTTTTTTTAAGTGCTGATTATGGTTATGTTGGAATAAAATCAGGTTTCTACTAGACAAAAAGAAAACAAACAAAAAAAGAGGCCTTTACTGATACTGCATTGGTCTTAAGGCCTATCTTTGCTAAGTCAGGATAAAGGTAAAACGTAAAAATAAAACACATGTTTAAAAATGTTGCTGGTAAACTAAAGGTATTTATTTTAAAGCTAACAACAGTGATGGTACTTTGTACCTAAAGAATGAGAGATTTTGCATGTAACTGAAATAAATACCTTTTCACTTTTGACATGGCTGGTATCTAAACTATTTTCCAAAAAGTATGTCAAGAAAATTGAAAATCATTCCTTTAAAAAGATAAAAACAACAATTTGTGGCAAATCATTTTATTATTAAGAGCAAACTGACAGGGGTGCCTGGGTGGCTTAGTCGGTTGAGCATCCGACTTCAGTTCAGGTCGTGATCTCACAGTTCATTGAGTTCGAGGTCCATGTTGGGTTCTGTGCTGACAGCTCAGAACCTGGAGCCTGCTTCAGATTCTGTGTCTCCCTCTCTCTGTCCCTCTCTCCCTCACGCTCTTTCTTTTTCTCTCAAAAATAAGTAACTGTTAATTTTTTTTAAAAGAACAAACTGAGGACCTATAAAATAATTTAGATAGCATTAAAATGCTGAAACATTTTTATAATAGGCAAAGCTGACTCATAATTGCTTCTGATATTTTCACTACATGTGAGAAAGATCTTAGAAAGACACCTGAATCTGTCTACAGGGCAGCATTTAAGAATGTGCAGAAAGGCCAAGAGTCAGGAGGTGCTACCATTGTAAACCATCACTTTGACTACAATAAAGAAAATCACTTTTTTTTTTTTTAATTTTTTTTTTTTTTTTTTTTTTCAACGTTTATTTTTTTTATTTTTGGGACAGAGAGAGACAGAGCATGAACGGGGGAGGGGCAGAGAGAGAGGGAGACACAGAATCGGAAACAGGCTCCAGGCTCCGAGCCATCAGCCCAGAGCCCGACGCGGGGCTCGAACTCACGGACCGCGAGATCGTGACCTGGCTGAAGTCGGACGCTTAACCGACTGCGCCACCCAGGCGCCCCTGAAAATCACTTTTTTATATGAGGAGTCACTGAAGGGTAAAGAGATGACCTGGAACTTATGTTTGTGGTTGATGTTTAGTTTAATAAATACTCTCCTCTTCTCTTCTGACTACTAGATTGGAAATCTTTCCTCCCTGGTTTTAGGAGTTTTATGAGCAATATTAGCAAAGTGCTCCTGTTAATACACACACACACACACACACACACACACACACACACACACACACACTAAAATTACTGGCTAGAGAATTTTCCAATTAACACTGTCACAATCTAACCCAGATGTTCTCCGCTGGATTGCTTTTGTGCCCCTCTCTCCCAGACAACACCTGACAATGTACAGAGATATTTTTGATTGTCACAATTTGGAGGAACGGGTGCCTCTGGCCTTTCCTGGATAGAGGTCAATGATTCTTCTAAAAATCCTTTAAGGCACAGGGTGTATCTCACAATAAAAATTTATTCATCCTAAAGTTTGAATAATGTTCATGTTGAGAAACCCTGTAACCAGTTTAAGTAGCTTAGTCTCCATAGTAATTTTTCAGTATTTCAGAATTATTCTTTGTTTCTACCTCTGGAAATTTTCTAGGAGCTTGGGATGAATCCCTAGGAAATTTTCTAGGAGCTTGGGATGAATCAAGAGTGCATAGAAAGGGGACTCCTGTATAAGTGTTCAGTCCTGTGCTAGCTTGTAAAGTTCCTTGCTTGACTTCAGTACGGTGCTTTGCCATTAGCATTTAATGTCAAAGTCACCCTGTTAGGGCCACCACCTCTTATAAATTAGGTTGCTGGTAAAATTGTGATCAAGCTTGTTCTCCTGGACTACCAGGGCCCTGAAATCCTCCCTTTCTTGTTGTCCATCTCAGGCCTTGATCATGCTGCTTATGCCTCTCTGTGTCTTGACCACATCATCTATCCAACTCATCAGTAGAGTCCTGTGATGGTTAATTTTATGTGTCAGCTTATCTGGGCTGTTGTGCACAGATAATTTGTCAAACATTATTGTACGTGTTTCTGTGAAGGTAGTTTTTAGATAAGATTAACTTTTATATCACTGGACGTTAAGTGCATGTGTGTGTGTATTTATATACAGGTAGATACAGATACACACACACCCTCGTGTTTCTGTGGAGAATTCTTACTAATAAAGGTCTATTTCATCTTGGTACAGTGGCCCTGTGGCTTTTATATTCAGCAATTCCTGTGCTCTCCCACAGAAGTCCATAGAAACTTTTGTATCTCTCCAAGTCTTCCATTTCCTTGTTGATCTTCTGCTTAGTTGTTCTATCCATTATTGAAAATGAGGTATTGGTCGTTAACCATTACTATTGAATTGCCTATCTCTCCCTTCAATTTTGTCAGTTTTTGTCTTGTGTATTTTGAGGGTACAAAATGGTACCTCTATCTAATGGTAGATTAGATTTGGTTACTTTTTCCAAGTATTTGTATGTTTTTTTCCGTCCTTTTACTTTCATCCTATAAACATCTTTGAATCTGAAGTTTTTCACTTATAGACAACACAGAGTTGGGTCATTTCATTTAAACTATCTGGCAATCTGTCTTTTTAATTAGAATATTAAATCTTTTATATATGTATTTTTTAATTTTTTGTAATGTTTATTTATTTTTGAGACAGAGAGAGGCAGAGCATGAACGGGGGAGGGTCAGAGAGAGAGGGAGACACAGAATCTGAAACAGGCTCCAGGCTCTGTGCTGTCAGCACAGAGTCCGACGCGGGGCTTGAACCCACAGACCGTGAGATCATGACCTGAGCCGAAGTTGGATGCTTAACTGAGCCACCCAGGCACCACTATATATTCATTTTTAAAAAATATAATACCTTTATTTGAGCTATTACAATATAGCAAAGCTAATTAATTTAAACGCTAGCTAGTTTAGCAAAGCTAGTTAAGTTAAAATGCTTAACTGACCGAGCCACCCAGGTGCCCCGTAAATCCTTTTATATTTAATATAATTATTGATGTAGTACAATTGTCATCTATTATTTTGCTATTTTTCGTATATGCTTATATTTTTGATTTTCTATTCCTCTTTTACTTTTTTCTTTCATTTTAAATAAATATTTTTCTAGTGTATCATTTTATATCCCTTGTTTCTTTTTCTGTATTTAAAAAAGTATTTTCTTAGAGGTTCTGCTAGGATTACAGTTGGCATCTTACCTAAACCAATCTAGTTCATAGAAATCCTAAGTTACTTAAATGGTATATAGAAGCTTTGTTCCAATATATCCCTGTTATCTTCTCTGTCGTTTGTGCTTTTATTGTTATACAAATTATATCTTTATATAATGTTTGTCTTTTTTTAAATTTTTTCTACAATTTTTAAGTCGGCTCCGTGCCAAATGTGGGGCTTGAATTTATGACCCCGAGATTGAGAGTTGCATTTTCTACCAACTGAGCCAGTCAGGTGTCCCTTGCCATTGTCTTTTAATCATACAGAAGAGAGTTACAAAAAACACATATAATGTGTTTTTTTTTATATTTTGTTTACTAGTGTTCTCTATTTTGTGTGTATGTAGATTTCGGGTTCATATCTAGCATCCTCTCATTTCAGCTTGAAGGATTTACTTTGATGTTTCTTATAGGGCAGATACGCTAGGCAACACATTCTCTTACATTTTGCTCAGCTGGAAATGTATGAATTTCTCCTTAATTTTTAAAAGGTAGTTTTCCTGGATATAGAATTCTTGGCTGACCATTAGCACTTTGAGTAAGTCATCCCACTGAAAAATATGGAAGACTATATGAATTTGTATGTCATCCTCATACAAAGGCCATGGTAATCTTCTCTGTATCATTTCAGTTGTTAGGCTGTGTGCTGGTAAAGCAAGGACTTTGGATCCCTCCGTACTACAGGAGAAATGAGGAAAACACGAAGGAAGCCACCTCTGTCCTTCTCTACTTTTTAAAATTTTTTGCATTAACTTAAATTAAGTTTTATATTATTGCATTTTAAAGAGCGCACGTGAGTGGGAGAGAGGGGCAGTGGGGAAGAGAAAGAGAGAGACACTGAGGATCTTAAACAGTCTCCACGCTCACTGTGAAGCTCTGTCCCACGACCTGGGATCATGGCCTGGGCCAAAATCGAGAGGTGGATCCTCAGCCAACTGAGCCACCCAGGCACCCTTGTCCTTCTCTTAATATAAATCCTCCCTTTGCTACTTCTCACCTATTTCACGGAATATGATATGTAGAATGCAGCACCTCCCAAGGAAACAAAAGATTGTTATTTTCTGTCCAGTGATCTAAGTGTAAGTCCCACTATCTGGGCATCTGATTGTTTTGTAACAACCTCTACTCAAACTCTTTCTTTGGATTTTAGTTTTCTACTTCCTCACGTACTACAGTACCATTCCTTTCACATAATTAATACATCTCTCACTTGACCTGGTGGTTTTCATTCATGGGAAGGAGATACACTCCTTTCATTTAAAGGAAATATTATTATATTTATTTCATAGGACACTTAAATGAGAGCTAATCAGCAGCGTTTAGTTAAGTGGGATTTAAACACTTATTGTGTACCTATTATCTTAAGCTTTGGGTTAAGATCAAGTGTATTGGATACATATTATGTTCCTGGTACTTTGCTAGGTAGTGGGGATACATTAGGGAAATATCAGTCCCTGTCCTTATGGGGCTTACCAACTTTGGAAGAGCCAGAGGGGGAAGAAAAGAACAAATAGTAAACAAAAGATATCACTGACAAGCATTTTGTTCATCAGGCACGAAGTTGTGAGGGAATGATGGGGATTACATCGGATTAGTGAACTAACAAGGGCTGTGAGGTGGCATTTAGTATATGTGCTGCCGAAGCGAGCACTCTGAGGTGGCATTTAATGTGAGCTCTGAGGGGCGCCTGGGTGGCTCAGTTGGTTAAGCGTCCGACTTCGGCTCAGGTCACGATTTCCCAGTTCAAGCCCCGCGTCGGGCTGTGCTGACAGCTCAGAGCCTGGAGCCTGTTTCAGATTCCGTGTCTTCCTCTCTCTCTCTGACCACCACCCCCCACATTCAAGCTCTGTCTCTCTCTGTCTCAAAAGTAAATAAACGTTAAAAAAATTTTAATGTGAGCTCTGAGTAGTAAGAGGACGTCAAAACAAAGATATGAATGAATTAGTGTTGACTTATTTCTTAAGGCACACAAAATTTGTTGGTGTGAATAGATGAGCATTTTCTGACATATTGATGTACTTATCTACCTGTAGATGTGAACCACACTGAAGTGTTTGTGTGGAAATCATTAGGACTCTGCCAAACGAATTGCAAAGTCTGGCTGATTTTATAACGAGTATGTAGTCCTACCAATGTAATCCAATTTACTGCTATGATGACAGCATAAAAAGTGGACCATTACAAAATCAAACGTGAGATTTGCAGTCATTTAAATATCCCATGTGTCAAGAACTAAGAATTATTACAGGAACCCAACATATTTATTTCTACCTTCCTAATGTTGCATATCACCGAAGAGATGGCAATAACCAGAGAAAGCTGCTCAAAGGAAAATACTCACCTGATGTGTTTTAAAAAAGGAAGAGAAATAATGTTTGTCTTAAGGATGGCTTGTCTCTCTAACTTTGGTAGGCCCAAAGACATTACTCAGACCTTTCTGATTTGTCCATAAATTTGAACTGGATTAAGATACCCATTTTAAGGTGGGCATAACAGTGGATAAGCTCATTTGTATTATGGATAGTTATATGCAGTTGTGGTAACAGGGAAAAAAACCCCTATAAACTTCTGAGTATGTAGATTGATTTATAATTTCATTGGGCATGGATAATGAAATTAAATGTAAAATATTGCAGAAGATAGACTGTGATTCTTTTATCAATCACAGTTTAATTTATGCTCATGAATGTTTTCGGTTTAAACAGAAATCCTAAGTAAACCATTTGGCATATACTTGCATTTTAAAGGCACATTGACTGGGGTGCCTTGGTGGCTCAGTCAGCTGAGCCTCCAACTCTTGATTTTGGCTCAGGTCATGATCTCACGGTTCCTGAGATCAAGTCCTGAGTCATGCTCCACGCTCATAGCACAGAGCCTGCTTGGGATTCATTCTCTCTCTCTCTCTCTCTCTCTCTCTCTCTCTCTCTCTCTCTCTCTTTCAATCTCTCTCTGCCCCACTGTGTCTCTTTCTCCCCCTCTCTCCCTCAAAATAAATAAACATTTAGAAAAATTGAAGGCAAATTTGCCTACTGGAAGTAACAGGCTGTTTTGCAAGCATCACTGAAATATTAATTCGAATAAAGGTTCCATTATGAGGTTTTCACCTTTTATGCTAGATGCCAGAGCAAGTCAAAATGGCACCTGCAAGTCACACATTTTGAAGAAAGGCAGAATTCTATAAAAAGGTAAGAGATGAATTACAAAAAAGGCAGTTGTCATTTGATAAACAAATTATTGCCCTTAAGTGACTTGGGCATTTCAGTGAACTTTGAAGAGGTCCCATTATTATTATTTTTTTTAATGTTTGTTTATTTTTGAGAGAGAAAGAGAAGAGCATGAGCTGGGTAGGGATAGAGAGAGAAGGAGACAGAGGATCCAAAGCAGGCTCTGTGCTGCCTGGAGAGAGCCTGATGCCCTGATGTGGGGCTCAGACTCACAAACTGTGAAATGATGACCTGAGCCGATGTTGGACGCTTAGCAGACTGAGCCACTCAGGTGTTCCCCCCCCCCACCCCACCATTTTCTCTGCAAATATCACTGGCCTTTAAAAAGTAGTGTTACCAGAGAAGCCAAAGTATATTTCTATGCTGCACTTAAATAATTGAGTACAAAATTCAGTACAGTCAGATAATTACAGGGAGCCAGAGAAGATGATCATTTCAATTCTTTCCTTAATTTTCCTTTGACATGTAGTAGTTGAAAATCAGTCTCAAAGGTGCAGGTGTGCTCTGGAGTGCAAGCCTGACGCCCCCACAGTAATTTTGGACAAGTTATTTTGACTCTACTTTTGTTTATTCAGCTGTAAAATGTGGATGGTAACCCGGGTCTTCTATGGTTGTTGTGACCATGAACTGCAGTATTCTATGTAACCCACATGTAACATAGCCATTGCTTGATAAATATAGCCTTATTATTAGCAATGTTTATTTCCTCCAGAAGTGGCTTGAAAACTCCCCATTTTGCCTTGCTCCTGTAGTCACTAATTATGAACAAATCGCAACATTGCACTGGTGCTTGAGAGGTAGGAAAGGAGAACGTTTGCAGTGCGCAGGAGCAGCATTTCGGGTCCTGTGTTGCCACCTTACAGTTTTCCCTGTTATGTTTCTTTCTGGCAGTTTTTTTCTCTTACTTTCATAACAGAGCATAATTAGAATAAACAACAAAATTCACACTGAAGATCATTCATAGAGTTCATCACCCCTGTTTTATAAGTCCAGTTTTAGGTTGGATATTTCCATCTAAGGAAAGGACTCTAAGGACTTTCCCAAGTCCCCTGAGATAGCCACGCATGCCCGATGCTGGATTACAGCACACAGTTTGTCTCCTGCTTGGTACTTACCACAAAGACTTCTTTTTTGTTTGTTTGTTTGTTTGTCTTTTTTCTTTCCTATCATTGAAATGTAAATTCTCTTATGTCAGTGCCAAAGTCTGTCTTGTTCACCCCTCTCCCTGGACGCTAGCTCTATGCCAGGCACATATGGACACTCACTGTGTAGTAGTAGATGTTGATGATATTATCTTTTTCTTCAAACCATAATTCTCAACTGGCACATTTACATCTTGAATTGTCTTTCATTTTCTCTTGTATGTACTTGTGCAAGGTACTAAACACATGTGTTGAAGTAATGGAAATGTGCTTTGGAGAAGATGAGCGAGCCATCATCTATTTGTGATCGTAGAATCAGTCCTAAAACTTCATCTACGGAGATTATAAGTGCCTGTCTTTGATTTGCTATAATCAACCATTTAGATTATGTTTATAACACATGGAACTAATGGGAGTTAATAACATTCTTTATTGGTGTCCATTAGCTCACTTTTTTTTAACTTGGATTCTGACCGAATTATCTCCTCCTCAGTATACAGGAGAAAACAAACTAAATTAAGGTGCCCAAGTCAGTACATTTAATACAGTGTAGTATATTTTCCATCAGAAACTTGGTTACTACTTCAAGATTTAACCTTATTTTTCCATTAGAGGGTGACAGTTTATCTAGTATCTCCTCTAAGTCCAATCATTGTGTTAGATTCTTGCAAATTTTAGGTTCAAACACGTGTAGAATTTACATACAAAATTTACATACACATATATACAGTTTGTGATATAGCCATAAGGTAATTAGCAATTGGTTACAATTTGCTGCTAATGAGGTCAAGGGTACAGACTTACTGTTCCTCTGAGTATATATTTTGGCCCAGTTCCATTTCTGCAGATTTTACTCTGACCCCTGGGCTGCTGTTTCAAAATTGCTGATTGTCACTGGAGGAGGTCATTTAGGAGGATGTGAGTGGTTCCCTGCTGACCCTGCACCTCTACTGGTCAAGGCTCTCAGCATTTCCCTGACAAATGGCATGTGTGGTGTGTTTTATCTTTGTATTCTCTTTATGTCAGGCTTTGTCCACAGGGATGAACATTAAAAGTTTTTTTTAATCAACAGAATCTAGAACATCATCTTTATATAGAGAAAGAAGCTTATTATTCAACAAAGCTTGGGATGAGCTTGATTGTGAAACTGAGGAGTATTTAATAGTTGTTTGCTATATTCCATCCTTTTGAAAACCTTTAATCGATACCTCTTCCATAACATCAAATGACATGGTGAAGTGTGATTTAGGGGAAAATGTGTGAATTAGAATCCTAGGATTCAGGCAAAAAGAAAAAAAAGATAGATGGAATAGGGAGGCATCATTTATTTTGCTTTAATTTCTTGGTCTTTAAGAAAACACTATTCTTCATATAAAATATAGATATAATACTTTGGAGATTAAAGTATATTTGGAACAAATATAGATATAATACTTTGGAGATTAAAAATGCACTTGCTGTGAAGTTTCTTTCTTTTTTTTCCCTGAAGACTTGAGAACTTGGTATGCTATTTAATTCTGTAAATGTACTATGGATACTGTTATTTAATCTTTGAATTTTTTTTCTTTGCTTCATCTTCTTTTATGGATTAAGAGGCTTTATTCTGAAACTAACTCAAATAGGAGAAATGTAATAAAACCTAACTAAAAAAACAAAAACATTTATAGCTGATTCTCATTATTCATGGTAGTTGTGTTCTATAAAGTTATCACAAATACTAAGTAAATGCTGAGCCCCGGATCCTGGGGAAATACAGGCTTAGGTTTCTATTAGCTTCTGGTCACAGCATTTCAGTCAACTGATCAATGCATAACTCTGTTTTAAGTATGTTTTTATGTAATCATTTATTTAATGTATATTGTTTATTCATTAATATTGGACTCAGGGCCAACAGCACGGTAACTCATTCCTGAATGAAATGTAATACAAATGTTTTCCCCCCAAGACATAGCATATCATAGCCTTCTTGCACTTAGGAACACCAGGCAGTGCTTTCACAATGCTTTTAAACAGCAAGCCATTTTAAATAGCAAAATCACCAATAAAAAGCCTAATAATGAGAAAAACTAAATAGATCATGAATAGGACTCTCATGTGCAGTTATGGGAATTAAAAAAAGAAGGTAGAGAATCGCCTTGTTCAACTTTGGCTGAAACAGGTATGTTAGGCAACTTAAATTTTTCTGTGCCCTGTGCATAGTTTGTATCTGACCTTAAAAGTGCTGTGAGTACTGATTTGAGAGCGATAGGTTAAATTTAGCTACTAGGTAAATTTATAAATATGGTGTCTGCAAATAATGAAGACCAGCTGTATAAGCATTTTAGGTTAGAAAAGAGAACTAGTTGTTCTCAGTCACTTAATGAGCCAATTAAAGACCATGGCTTAGTGTTTGCTTTCTTCTCTCGATTTCTTATTTGATTATTTGAGTGTCAAATTCTAACCAGTCATTCCTGACTAACATAATTTGGGAAGAAGCCATGCCTTGCTCCCTTACCACTTTCAACCCCTGGCCCTATACCTGGAATACAGTAGGCATTCAGTTAAATCTTTTCAAGGTTGTATGAACCCCTTCCTTCATTTGTAAGAGGAATTTTGTGGAATTGCTGTAAACATTAAATGTCATTAAGCTGAGTACACCTGTAGCCACATGCAAAAATGTTAGCTATGATGATCATTGTAAATTATTTTTAATAAGAGTAATTCTTATTTGTATTAATTTATAAATGATATTATATAGATTAATACATTAATATAAGACCTTTTGTGAAAGGAAGATTACCTATTTAATACATATTCATTTTTTTTTGAATCTTTATTTTTGAGATAGAAAGAGAGAGAGAGAGAGAGAGAGAGAGAGAGCGAGCAGGGGAGGCACATAAAGGGAGACACAGAATCTGAAGCAGGCTCCAGGCTCTGAGCTGTCAGCACAGAACCTGATTCGGGGCTCAAACTCACGGACCATGAGATCATGACCTGAACCAAACTTGGACGCTTAACCTACTGAACCACCCAGGTGCCCCACTACACATTTAAAATATAAGTCATTTATTTAGTAGGTCCCTTAAGGCAAGGGCAGGAGGATAGATTTGTTAACAAAGGAAACTGTTGATTTTTCAGTTGCTAAAGAAGAATGACTTTTGAATCTTTTTATCTCCTGGAAATATAAAATGCAATCTTATAATAACATCAGACACATCAGCCTAATTCTATTTCCTTATTTTTATAGATATTTTTTACCTACATCTCATTTTTATTTTCACTTGCAGAGCAAATTGAATAAATGAACTCTACAGTTTTCCTCATGTTGATTTTGGTTTTATTTCTCCTTTGTTCTTTAGAGGGAATTAAAGTGTCTAGGAGTGCGGAGGCAGCCCTACCAGCCTGGCCATATACTGGGTTTTCTGGTAACAGCTGTTTTAGGCCCATTGGTATAAATTTACTGTATAAATAATTTGGTTCATAGAAGTCATCAAGTAGTAAACAAATTCTGAACATTGGCATCTTCAGTTAATAGTATATAATTACTCTTCAAATAAGAGATTTTGAAAGGACACCTTTTTCTTCCTTTTTGAAATATTGACTTTTTGAAATATGAAATATGAAATAGGAAAATTTTTGAAATATGAAAAAGATCCATATTTGCACTGGCTGCCTTAGAAGTGTTTGGTCTGTGCTTTTTCAAAATGATTGTCAGCAAACATAATGAGCCTTGGACCCATCCAGTAGCTTTGCTAACATATGTCTGCAGAAGGATTTTTAACATCCTGCTGACTGTGCTGGTCCTGTCGAGCCTCACAGCAGGAAAATTGTCTTTTGCAGCTCAGCTTATGAATATAACCTTTGCATGTTTGGAAATACTCCTTTTGAGGCAGGATTTATACTTATGCCTTGATTCCAAGTACGTATTTTGATATCAGTGTTAAACAGGAGACAGAAGAGCTGACAGTGATTCACCTTGCACTTCTCATTATGTTAAAACTATCTGTTATCAGTATCTCATTCTTTATTGGATTTACTGCTGTGTATAAGCTCTGCAAATGATAAAGGTGTTTCTTACAAATTCACATTCCAGAAATGCTGGCTCTGTATTTTAAGTACTGTAAACATATCTAAGTGGCAGACATCATTTTCATTAAAAATGCTTTAAGTCAGGGGTGCCTGGGTAGCTCAGTTGGTTCAGTATCTGACTTCGGTTCAGGTCATGGTCTCACAGTTCATGAGCTTGAGCCCTGTGGGGAACTCTCTGCTCTCAGCACCAAGCCTGCTTTGGGTATTCTGTCTCCCTCTCTCTCTGCCCCTCCCTCCCTTGTAGTTTTTCTCTCTCTGTCAAAAATAAACATTAAAAAAAATGCTTTAAGTCAGGACCATAAAAGGGTGTATTGTTACCGCCAAGAGGGCAGCTATTGCTTGAATGGGAACCTAATCTTTTAGGCCCTGATGGGGCTATCTGTGATAAGTGCACATATTTAATCACAGACTTTTGTTTGCCTCTATCATGTATTTATTTAATTTGCTATTTTACGTATGGAAGTCAAGATTCAGCTTTTATAGTCATTTAGAACACCCTTTTAAAATAATTATTTTCTAAATATAAAATTTTTATGTTAGAAACACTGTCTGCAGCACCACAGTGGAAATTAATAGAGCCAACATAATTAGTAAGTTTGATTCACCATGCCCCAGGAGGTAAATCTTGTTAAGGGGAGACCTTGATGTTCTTACCTAAATGAAGTACCAGTGTTTTTTAATGATTATTATCAACCTGATTGATAGGCTTATGGTAAGACCAAATAATGTTTATTAATTATGTTTGCATATAAATATATAGATACAGCACAGTGCTTTATGTTAGTTTGTAAAATAAACATTGTATTTCATTTAAGTAATGAACTACTATGTAGTTATTAAAGCTGAGAAATGCTGAAGTAGAAACTTTAAAAGAAACGTGCTTAGGTGGGAAAGAAATATATTGGATTCGCTTAGGTGGGAAAGAAATATATTGGATTCTCAACCAGCTCGATCTTTCCCCATTCTGAAAAAAATAAGCAAATGTGAAACAAACCAAAAAAAAAAAACCCCACAAAACAATAAATATGGAATATTTATTCAGAAATCAAAGGTCAAGCAGGATATGTTCCAATATTTGTTGAGATACTGTTGAATCTCCTGCATCTTTCACCTCTGTGCTCCCATCAAAGATTCCAAAGAATGAATCTGAGCCACTGTGACTTGAAGATGTCGTGAACACATTTGTGTGTCTTACGGTGTGCTTCCTGATGCTATTATGGGGAAAGTCTATTGAAGATTTTTAACAATAAAGGTTAGAATCATGAGGGCTGATTTTGAGTCTACTGACTAGAAAAACAATCAGAACTCATATTACTCATGTCATATTGTTTGCTTGCATGTGCTTGGAAAAAACAAACTAGGGTTACATTTAAGTGATATTTAAAAAACAATGACCACATACAAAAGACAATTTATTGTTGAAAATGGCACATTTTCATTTGTTTTATGGCTGAATAGTATTCCTCTGTGTGTGTGTGTATATCATAATTTCTTTATCCATTCATCCATTGGTATACACTTGGGTTATTTCTATGTCTTGGCTATTGTAAATAATGCTGCAGTGAACATGGGGGTGCATATATACTTCTTCTTCTTCTGATCATGAAATTATTGTATTAGCAAAAGTACACCGCAGCGAACACTAATAAAGTCCACGTAATTAATAAGTTGGATTCACCTCATCCCAAGATGGAATGTATTTTGACCTTCAGAAATGAAGTTAACTGGAATTCAGCATTCAGACTGCCTGATTGGCATAAAGTTACGAGTCATTAATTTATTCCATTTTATCGATTTAATAAACATATATAGAATGCTTGCTATGTGCCAGACACTGTAATGCTATTTTAAGATATTTTAGATTACTTATTATTGTAATGATACTTACTACAATGATAATTTATTGACAGATGGAACTTGGGCTTTTTTCTCCTTCCTTCCTTCCTCCCTCCCTTCCTTTCTTTCTTTTCCTCCCTTTTTCTTTCTTTCTTTCTTTCTTTCTTTCTTTCTTTCTTTCTTTCTTTCCTTCTTTTATGTTTGCCATAAATAAGATTCCACCAATTCATTTCTCTTTATAAACACAATTTGCCTTCCAATCACTATCCCACATCTAACAGAGTGTAGAGACAAAGCTGGACTTTATGTATTTGGGGGAGTGTCTATTAGAATAATAAGGAGCTAACGGTTCATGCAGAATTACTCTCCTTACATAAACAATTACCATGCCAAAAAGGTTAGGGAAGAAGTCAAGGAGCAAACAGCATTTAATTTGTGAGAGTTTCCAGTGCTCCAAAAGCACAGAAGGAGCAGCTGCTTAAACATTACTTGCCCTTTGACTAATGGGCAAAAGCACTGAATGGGACTTACATGTATAAGACTTAAACAAAAGTACTACTACACCACCACCATGGGGGGGAAAAAAAAAAAAAAACCTTTTCCAAAGTAGTTTGAAGTTATAATAAGAAAGAGACCACGGATGCAGAATTATCCATTGTTTTATTGTTTGAAAGTGTGGGGGTGGAAAAATAATTGTTCTTCTACTCTTCTAGTTTCTTGACTGAGAGTCCTTCTAATCAAAGACAGATTAACAGGAGAAAAAACAGTCAGCTGGCTGGTTAGTTCAATTGGTTAGAGCGTGGTGCTAATAACAAGAGAAAAAACAAACATAAGTTTAAAAACAGGTATACCTCTGATATACATGGGAGATACTCAGGAAGACGGAGTAATTTTCCAAAATGGTCCAAGCCATCACCTTAAATACCTTCTTCAGCTAAACCAAAGATGTCGGAGGAAAGGGAAGGCCTGTCATGGAAGGTTACTGGGAAAAGCATAGTAAACAAAGATCAGGATGTTATGTAAATTCAGGTTGTTGCCTTACAGATATGAGCTTCTAGAGATTTAGTGATCCCTCCTGTTTGTGGTACAGCCAGGAAGACACTCTGACAAATGGTGAATTCTCTCGTAAATGTAAATGCCTCTTACAAAAGGGTAACTCTGAGTTTCTCCTGTGCCAGCTGTTTCTGAAAGATAATAAGCCTAAAATAATCCTCATGCCACAGAGGCATATTTTAGCTGGCATATTCTACTCCTCTTCAAAAGTAACTCTTTTTTCCTGTTCTGAGTCATCCCAGATTCAGACTGCTAGCAGGGTCCCCAAATAAAAATGTAAAGGGAAATGTTAGCCCTATTCTGAAACAATGAAAAATAAATTATCTGCCTTTGGGTATGCAGTTTGAATTGAAAATATTATTATGTCAATGAAGCTTAATTTGCTAAGCAAATGAAAAAGACTGATAAAGCACAGCAATGACTTTGGCTTTTCTTTTTTACTTCCTTTACTATTAATTATTTGCTACTTAGCAAATTTCTGGCCACTTATCTAGTGAAGAAGCTCTGTTCTACTGATTGCAGGCTTATGTTTTAAGAACTGATTGCAAGTGGATGTATAAAATCATCATTTGGTTTGAGTTTAGAAGATAGAGCCATAGCACATCTCCTTCCTGGGGGAGGGTGGGAATCAGAATCACAGCATAACCCTCCCCAAGGAAATACTCCTCTCATTTCCATTCAACTTTTCATCTTTTTTGTGTAATCTTTGATGTGCTAGGAGTTTAGGTCCCTTTTTGGAGAGTGCTGAAATTTATGTAGCATATTGTTTGGAATGTATTTCTTGAGTTTCTTGGTGCCTCAGATGAATTTTCTGTTTTAACATCCTGTTACGCACTTAATTACTTAATTAGTAAATACTTACTTGGTTTTTGTCCAAATTGAAAATTATTACTGGCCTATTACTGAGTTAAGATCCCTACTCAAATATATAGATTTTTTAAATCTTTTATAGGTGTTACAAGTGACAAAAACTTAAGCTACTTAATACTAAATATAGAACTCATTACTTCATATTTGAAAACTATGTGAAAATATGGGTGGACCTGGCCTTAGAGTCCTGGTACTAGGACTCAAATGCTTTTACCTCTCTCATACCCATCTCTGCTTTCTTCCTTTGGCCAGGGCCCAAGGGGACAAGAGCACCTGGCTCAAGGGGGTTTCCCAGCAGACCAGGTTTGGCCACTTGTCACTGACAAAATCCAAAGTAGAGAGATGAATGGCAGTGTAACAATAAAGGGATTATTTTAATGAGGCCAACACCAGGAAGACTGTGAACTAATGTCTCAAAGACTGCCTCCAAAGTGCTGAAAGGACTTCTAGGTTTATATAAGGAAAATGTCAGAGAAAAGTTGGTGGGTGTTGTAGTTGGGTGGTAAAGGTCCTGTTGATCATTGTCTTGGGGTCCATCATGCAGGGTCATTATTGCTTGAGGAGGTAGTTTGAGTTCCCATCATGGGATGCTTTGCCTGCTGGGTCTTTTGTCCTAGTTAGATGATAAAGGGGAAAGATGAGGTTCAGATGTCCAGACTGAGGTTGAAATTGAGGTAGTTGAAGTCCTCGTTCATTTGTGAACATTTTTTTTTCCTTTCTTTTTTTTCTTTTCTCATTTACTTCTCCATGAGTTTAGAACCATGGTCATTGGCTATTTCTGACTAATGCTTTCATAGATTTATGACCTCAAAGGAAAACAGGGTTTAGAAATTCTTAGGGAATCATTTTCATTGCCCATGCTTGGGTCACAGGTCCATCTCTTGGACCTATCACAGTGACCTAGAGAGGTTAGAGGTTGTGAGTGGCCCGCCTTAGACCATGAGCCCACACCTGAAACAAAATTTGTGGGAGGTTATTTTAATAATGAGAGGAGGGGCACCTGGGTGGCTCAGTCAGTTGAGTGTCCAACTCTTGATTTCAGCTTAGGTCATGATCCCATGGTCATGAAATGGAGCCTTCCATCAAGCTCTGCATTGGATGTGGAGCCTGCTTGAGATTCATTCTCTCTCTCTCTCTCTCTCTCCCACACACACACAATACCTTGATTGTAATCTCTCTTTAAAAAAAAAAAGGGCATGTGGGAGGCAGACATATAATAGTTGTTCATCCTATCATGAACAAAATACTATATGGGGGGAAATATGGGAGGAAAATAGAGTTAAGTTAGA
Source organism: Prionailurus viverrinus (assembly GCF_022837055.1). Taxonomy (NCBI): domain Eukaryota; kingdom Metazoa; phylum Chordata; class Mammalia; order Carnivora; family Felidae; genus Prionailurus; species Prionailurus viverrinus. Next base: position 41,977,379 of record NC_062562.1, read on the forward strand.
GCAGAGCAGTTAAACTAAATGCACATAAGATTTTTCTTTTGGTTACTTAGAATATATATGCATATAATTTTAGCAGTAAGGTTGGTAGTGAATTCAGGGGGATAGAGTGAAGTAATAGGAGATGTAGAGAGGAGAGATTGTGCATTACAGAAGAATTGAAAGAAATTTTGGTGATCTGAAAATTAATAGGTGAAGAGGGCATGGATTGGAGAGGTATCAAGTGAAAGGACTACAACAGAGACCTGGTTAGATAAATATGAGGTGATAAGGAGAGGAAAAGATCAAAGAGTGATATGGGTACAAGAATAGGGGAAGAAAAGGAATCAGAAAGTGTAATTTGTGGTGAGAAAATTAAACTGATATTATTATCATTATTTTTTAAATTTTTTTTAGAAATGTTTATTAATTTTTGAGAGACAGAGAGAGCATGAGTGGGAGAGGGGTGGAGAGCGAGGGAAACAGAATCCAAAGCAGCCTCCAGGCTCCAAGCTCTCACCACAGAGCCCGACGCTGGGCTTGAACTCATGAACCATGAGATCATGACCTGGGCCGAAGTCGGATGCTCAACCGACTGAGCCACCCAGGCGCCCCTCATTATTAATAATAATATTAATATTATCTTTGGTTTGCTCTTTTTTCCAGCCTAGAAAAGGCTTTATAAGGAAGCGTATTGTAATTTGAGAATTGTGAGTAAAATTAATTTTAGATTTATAAGCACCTTTCCATGTGGTATGAACAAATATAATAAAATTCTCAAGGAATAGGCTATTTTTAGTCAGTGGAAAGTAGAACATTATTATTTTAAAACCATACAATACTTAACACATTGTAGAGAGAGAACAAAGCTGTCTCCAATAATGCATGAATGATCTGTATTATAGAAGTACTTTTCTGAGAGAACACTTGAAATACCATTTGGCTGTCCCTTCTCCCTAGTTTGCTTTGTATCCCATGGAGATGATCTGACCTTAAGCTTTTGTTAGCTTCAAAGAGAGCTCCGTGCTTGGCTCATCTCTGTGGGACTGAAGAAACACACCCTTGGTTAACAACAGGAACCAAATTGATTTTAATTTTGTGAATTCTTTACTCTGATGCAGGAAATGTTATCTGGCCATCTCTGTGGTTTAGTGATTATAGGGGGGGATTAGAGTTCAAAATACAAATGGATTCTGTAGATCTGGTATAGCTGTTAGGTCCAGAGGTAGAGGGTATTAGGTGGCCCTCTTGACAGTCATCTGCGATTATGTTAATAAACCTCCTGAGTGGACTTGTTCCACCTCAGTATACAGCCTGTCTTCTTCACGGTTTTCAGTGCTTATAATTCTGGAAAGGTACATTATATCAATAATATCATTATCAATATTTAATCCTGGAATTATGAATGTTCTTCCTTGGATATATCCAAAGAGCTTTCACTCAGTATTTCAGTGCATTATGTTAAATAGACATAAAACTATGTTCTTTTCAGAAATATATATTGGAGACTGAGATAATACAGTGGGTCAAATTATTACAGATTATTACAAATTACAAATTATTTTAGGCCAGGAAGCACTGTTTAAAACTGGTTCCAGTGCATGGTCTGATGCACAAAGAGAGGATCTGGGAACTTCATTCACTGGAGGTTGAGAACTTCCTTCCTTTTTTTCCTGTGCCTTATGATTACCTAAGGGAGAAGTCCTTGAACTCCAGTGAGTGGAACTTCCAGGTTCTTTCTTGATGCATCAGAGCACCTACTGGACCCAGTTTTACAGAGGGGATCTGTAAGTGACATGTGACATTTTCATTACTTGCACAAATAGAGGATAGGTTATAAAAATCTCTATTTTATATTCACATAATTGCAGGGCTTTTTCCAAACACCATGCCCCATAAACCATAGCTCCCAGGTTTATTTACCAGAGGCCAAGCCTCACAGTCAACATTTCATAGAAAAGTGCTCTCCTGTCAGTCAGTGCCATTACCTTACTTTCCAGAAGGGGTGATCCCTTGGTCAAGGGAAAGAATGAATGCCAGACCTGCTGCATAGCCATGTTTTTTCTACATACCTTCTAGGCAATGCGGATATAGAGATGAGTAAAACGATCCTTGCCCTCAAATATTTTTACAGTCTACAGAGAGGAACGCAAAACCAATACCACAAATAATAAATCTGAAACCCTAAACATGCTACATGGCATATAATAGATCTCTCAATAGATGGCAGTATTAAAAAAAATAGTATTAACAAGGCAATAGTGAAGCTATAACATGGTTTAATATTATGAGAAAGGTGAAGTCTCAGTGGATAATACAATTGGTCCAGTTTCAAGTTTATGTTTTCTGCTGACGTTTACCAATTTTTCATGTGCCAGATACTATATGAGGATAAATAAGACAGCAGTCTCAGTTCCTGTGAACTTTCAGCCTTAGAGGAGGCATAGCCAGCTAAACAAATAATACACTATGACATTGTGTTATGTGAAATAGGTCTGACAGAGGAAGACAAATACTGTTCCAATTTATGTGTATATATTCTCACTTATATGTGGAACCTAAAAAAGCTTGAACACAGAGATAGAGTAGTAGAATGGTAGTTACTAGGGTTTGGGGATGGGGGCACTGGGGAGATGTTGGTCAAAGTATGCAAACTAACAGTTATAAGGAAAATAAGTTCTGGGGATCTAAGTTACAGTATAGGAACTGTAGTTCAGAACACTGTGTTATACTTGCAAGTTGTTAACAGAGTAGAACTTAAATGTAATGCCACACACACATACACACACACACACACACGCACACACAAATATAATTATGTGGGATGATGGAGGTGTCAAAAGCATACATTATGGTAAGGGTGCTTTAAAAAATCTATTGATTAGCTTTAGCAGAGCAGCAAATTTGGCTTCCAGAAATGCAGAATCAATGTACAAGTTAAATCTTTAGGGATGAACAATCACTTATTGAGTAAAGCAAGAAGATAAAGGCGTTTCAGGGAGAAGGAATAATATGGGCAAAGCATAATGGCATGGGGAGCTGTTAATACTTAAATTGGTTTTCCTTGGATGATGATGAGAGAAAACACTGGAAAAGTAGATTGGAGTCAGATGATAAATGGTGCCAGCAAGAATGAATTATAATAAAAATGACAAACATTGCTACTGAGTTTTGAGAAAGATGTTCCAGGTATAATATTATATACAAATGTTGTATCTTGGGTGATTATAGCATTTTAGGAAGACTGAATTAATATCTGGATTTTAAATCTAGTCCAACGGCTAATTAGATATGATGTTGGGATTTGCATCCAGAACTGAATTACTGAAAACCCATTCTATCTCTTTGATGTCTCCATGATTCTAGCTCCCATAGGCTTGGAGTTTGCACACTGCCTTAACCTAATAGGGAAGTAAGGAAACCACATAAGCAACAGTTAGTCCCCAACCAGAGACTATATCTGTATGGGTCTGCAATAGTGAGCTTGCTTGGAAATATGATATCAAAACAAGTTCACTACCGCTCCCTTGTCCTTTATGCCAAGGTTGCAACTCCTGGCCTCTTTTTTTTTTTTTTTTCATTTTTTAATGTTTATTTCTTTGTGAGAGAGACAGAGACAGAGTGTGAGTGGGGGAGGGTCAGAGAGAGAGGGAGACACCAAATCGGAAGCAGGCTCCAGGCTCTGAGCTGTCAGCACAGAGCCCGACATGGGGCCTGAACTCACAGACCATTAGATCATGACCCTAGCTGCAGTCGGATGCCCAACCAACTGGGTCACCCAGGCACCCCTGGCCTCTCTTTAACACAAAGTGTTTGACCACCTCCACCTTGAAGGTTTCGATAGGGAAATGAAAAGATTATTACTGAGTTTCAGAAAGATATATTGGTCAAAAACTTGAAGGAAAATGGAAGTTTATAAAATATAGGTTTAGAGAAAATTATTAGAAGCCTGCTGTAAAAATTGACAAGAATGCAAAACAATACTATTTTTCGTGCTTAAGAGAATTCATAGCCAAACTCCTACTGGCAATTCTAACCCAATAAAACAAGCAAAAGTGACTTGTTACAGCCAGCAGTTATATCTGGGTTACCATTATCCTTCACTGAATGATTCAACACTTAATGGAGATGATTTCTGGTTGCTCAGAGAAAGGATTCTTCTGCAATTATATAGCTCTTTGCTGAGACTCAGCATTGTGTAGTCAAAAGTGTAAGGAGCAAAACACAGAATTCTTGCTGTGAAAATCACTTCTTCTAAAGAGATGCTTCATTGCCATATAATAGTTGGCACTGTGGTGCTTTTACTTTATGGAAATTGCCTTCCTGCCTGGGGCTCTTCATCCAAAAAGAAGTCACTTCTTTGGGTGACTGGGTGGCAGCTTTTATTTATCAATTATTCTGTAATAAATTACACTGTAGTCTACCTGATCGTGAATAAATTTTACTTCCTTTTTGACTCTTAGCTATGTCAAATTCAGACTGCATGACAGACCACAATGTTTATGAAAACAGAGTATCTCTGCAGCTATATCGTTTATTAATGGTATGTTAGTAACAAAGAAGGATAGTTTGAGTTCTCTCATTCCAGGGGAAGAGCTCTGTAACAAAGAAGTACCAAGTGGCTAAAAGTCACTTTTAGTTCGCGTAACGTTTGATCCAAACATTTACCTAACACCTTCTTTGTCACTGTCGCTTGCTAGTGACTCTGGATATTTCAATGAATATAGTAGTGTCTTTGAATTGCAAAATACAGCATAAAAGAAAGTTTTTCTAGAGTTGAGAATGTTCTTTGTATTCAGGGACATCTAATTGTTAACAAAAACAAAATTCAGTTGAGTAACTTTAAAGATCATCTTGGCATTATTTAATGATTCATGAATCGGGCAGCATCCCATCTAGCAAATAGAATAGAACTCTGAAATGCTGTACAAAATGGGAGAGACTTATAGGCACAAGGGGACAGGAACAAGGAAAGAGTGGATTACCTCACCTGTGTGGTCTATCAAGCGGATTTCGTCACTACTGCTGACCAGGAAATTCCTAGTTGCCTGCTTTAAGGTTATACTCCAGGGTGAGATGGAAACTGCAGTTTCGTTATGTATTAAGCCTTGTTTTGGTGATGTGAGGCCTAGTACAAGTGACTCCATTTTGGTCCTTAAAAAAAAAAGTACACAGTAAATAAACTAATGGTGAAAAGGTGATGAACTTAAGAACATTCATAACACCTGCAGTGACCTCTATCCTAATTATTATTTTATCTACCTGTCTGTCTATCTATCTATCTATCTATCTATCTATCCATCTATCAGGAGCACATGTGGGGGAGGGACAGAGGGAGAGGGAGAGAGAGAATCTTAAGAAGGCTCCATGCCCAGTGTGGCACCCTGGGACTCAATGTCACCACTGTGAGATCATGATCTGAGCCAAAATCAAGAGTTGGACACTTAACCGACTGACCCCCTCCCAATTATAAATTTATAGCCCAATAAGTTTGACATCTTTCAGTTTTCAATTATGATTTTCCTAAACTGAAATTAGAATAACTAATAACTTGTGACTTTCCCAAGAAGAGTCCCATGACTTTTACCTGTTAATTCTATGAATATCACTCTATAACTTGCCTTTTTTACCTAACAGAATGTCATAGATATATGATAGCATTTATGTAACAATGGATACATTATGTACTATATTATATATCATATATATTTCTACAGAAAAGTTTCTGGAAGTGTTCATACTTTTTTAATGTTTATTTTATTTTTGAGAGAGAGAGACAGAGAGATAGAGCACAAGTAGGGGAGGGACAGAGAGAGAGGGAGACACAGAATCCGAAGCAGGCTTCAGGCTCTGAGCTGTCAGCACAGAGCCCGATGTGGGACTCAAACTCAACAACTTTGAGATCAAGACCTGGGTCGGCATCAGACGCTTAACTGACTGAGCCACCCAGGCATCCCTGGAAGTATTCATACTTTAAGTGTTAGCCAGCAGCGGAGAACATGATGAAATGTGTGTAATCTTTAATCTAATTATTGTTATTAATTAACAAGCTAATTATTATATTTAATGTTCTTTTAATACGTTTAATTATTTTTTGGACTTTTATAGGGATGCATTTTTATTATAAAATGAATAAAAACTAATTTAGAAATGTATGCACTAAAAATTTAGTACATTTAAAAATGTTAATATTAGATTCAAGAGTCATAAGATTATTTTATATTCTTAACATATGAATTTAGGTAAACTGTATAACTTTACCCCCAGAAAAGTATATCTAACTGGTTATCATACAAATAAAAGAAGTCAGTCAGTTCAAAATGACATATAAGGCTGAAACTGCTTTCTTGTTGTTATTTCTTATTCATGGAAAACAAGTACAAAATATGAGTGGTAGGGATCTAGGTCATGGGTCCAGGATTCTGCATTAATTCATCTCATAAACGTACAAAGGATGATCAATCAACTTTGTCGGCTCTAATGCCATCATCAGAGTGATGATGAGCTAAAGGAAATTATAAGCTATTTATAAATTTCTCTTAAGTACCTAGAAATATTACTTTGTATTTTATGATTTTAAAAGAATAGGATTGCTTTTTAGGAACTGTATAGTGGCAAGCTTAAAATTCCTGAAATACCTAGGTATTCATGCGTCTGTTAGACTATTTGCAACAAAACTACTTATACCTTTTTTATGAATTTGAGTAAATAACATACCACTTCATCTTGACAATGATTATGCATCAGTGTTATTTCTTTAATATGCCTCAGATCTCAATGATTACGGTTGATTTTCTTTATTATGTTCCTCCTGAAAGTTATGAATTGACAAGAGGGATGATTTTATGAACTCCAGATTTCAGGAGGGGTTGGGAAGTCTAAAGTTTAGTATACGGCTGTTAGCATTTTTAACCGATAAATTGCTTTAGGTTGTACCTTAGAGAAAACAAAAGGAAATATGAGGACAAAATAGAAGTGTTGAAAAAATTGTAAATATGTTGTAAAATAATATAAGGACAGAAAATAAAAAATGAGATATTCCAAACTATGAACTGGTTATGTTCATAATACAGCCTTGACCTCTCTGAAAGAATATATTAGTGTCTCTGGTTTGTGTGCTTAATATTCACTAGAAGCTGTTAATGATGGTGGCCCTCCTAGTCACAATAATATTCTTAAGTGCCTTAGATGATTAAAGAAAAATAAAACCAAACCCAAGTACCAATTTTTGACTCATTCTTTAAAGCCTGCAAAATAACCTTATGTTAAGGTTAATGGTGTGTAACTTTTTCCAATTTATAAAAGTATCTTTAGAGATAATGCCTCCATACAGAAGGTTTATAGGATATAATGATCTCTTGGTGTTTGCATGCTGACCTAATCTAATTTGTTCATTTTTCCATCATTAGTTCTTTTTGTAGATACTGATAGTTTCCAAGACTCAGAGGGAGATGACTATTTTAGTTCTCTCACAGCCTGGCTACCAGGTGCCTTGTGAGTAGGGCAGTCTTAGGCTGAAGTTCCCTAGATGAACAAAAGTTTAGTTGCCATCAGATGTACACATGTGCTCATATACATGTTGGGTGCACACACATGCAGACAGTACACACATAGTTTTTCCCTCTATTCTTTGAGCTCAATGGAGTCCCAGATAATTGTGATACAACTCTGCAAGAAAGCTTCCCTAGCAGCAGATAGGATGTTCTAGCTCTAGGATTCAGCTATCCTTCCACTTGGAGTTGGGAAAGAACTCTCATTGCACAAGTAAGTGGAATCGTAAGCCTAGGATGCAGAATGTTTGTAAGCTGTAGGGCTTGCTTGATTTTTATACTCTCTTCATGAAAGGGTATTTGTGTCTGGACAAACATCTTTAATGAATCCACCTATATCCTTAATACCCCTGGTTTTACTATGAAGCATTCTTCAGACATTTACAAGCCACCTGATATTTTAAAAACTAAAGATATCCAAAGTACTTGACATAGCCAGTTCAGCTACATTTAATTAGAAGTTTAGCAAAGTTTTGGTTAAAACCTTTCAAATATTATCTAACCACACTGTAGGATGCAGTAAAATTCAGTTTTAACATCTATATAACTCACAAAGTTTATGCTGTAAGTATTCTAAAGTAAATTTTAGAAAATGTAATACTTTGCTTCTGTAGGCACTTGTCAGAACCACTAAAACTTAGGAATATAGTTGGTTTCAAGTAGACACTAATAAAATTAATGAGATTTGTTGAAAGTTCTATTTCTGTTACCTTTGTGATTGCAACAAGTGTAGCAATATTTAGATCAAGGTATTACATATTCAGACACACATTTACTTTAAAACGTAATTCAGAAAATTTAATTTCTGAGTTGTCTTTGGGTGAATGAGGAAAAAAAATGGTATTTAAAGTTTCATTGGCATTCTGCGTTTATGCAGAGTACATTCTTTTGTGGACATCTGTATGAAATTCATTCATTTATTCAGAAAGATTTATCAAATGTCTCCTATATTTTAGGCAGGCACCATAAGGGTAAATACAATCTGGATCCTGCCTCAGGAAGTGTACAAGTATGTGGACAAGGCAGGTGCAAAATCAACTCTTGAGCCCTTGTTTTGGTTTTATAATTAGTGTGTACTCACTTAAAACATTTGATTAATAAAGTGGATAACTCCATTAAAATCATCCAAAACATGTATATTTTAAAAATCAATTTCTATTTTTAAAATATGTAATCTTTAGTTGTAATCAAACGTTATTTATCATTTATTATGCTTTTTTAAAAAACCTCCAAATTTCTTGCTTGTGGTTGATTTTTACCACTGATTTCTAGGCTCATTGAAACCTATTTTCACATGTGTTTGTGTCATTGGTCTATTAATAAGGAATAAACAAAAGAGCTTTTAATTTATCTGGAAGCTTTCGAAAACATTTTTTCTTGGCACTGAGCACAGTTGACATATATAAGGAAGAAATAAAGAGGAAGTAAACAGAAGGAATAGTATTTAATGATAGGAGAAAAGTAGAGACTGAGAAAAAGTTCTGCAGATTGAACTTTGATCTGATTGCCAGCTGGGTATCAATAGCTTATTTGTTAAAAGCCTTTAACAGTCTTCTGTAATTATAAGTATTGTGAAGTAGGCCTGGGAGCTGGAAAAAGAAAAAGGATCTAAGAGAATGCTTTCTGTAATTTAAGAACTCATTTCCTGAAGTTGATCTTTGTTTATAGCTCAGAAATGTCTTAGAATCTCTGTCTCCCATATATTGCAGTTCTTAAATTGTAGAAACTTTGTTATTTGATAATTTTAGGTGAGAATATAATCCATGAGTGCTTTCATTCAAATTAGAAGTGAAGGAACTTTTGTGGTTGAGACAATTTTGAATGGTGAAGTTTTATATCATCTAGCTGCAGATATTTTTTTTCCCTGAAGATGATGCTCTGTTTCCCTGAAGATGATGCTCCTAGGAAATATTAGTTAAGATCTGATGGAATTAATCAGTGGGAAATTTTCCATATTTGCTTCCTACATGAAGCAAATTATGATTAACTTGATGTGTTTTATTACAGTTTTATTCTGATGGTCAATAAATATTTTTGAATCTTGAAGATTATTTTTTTCCAAATGGTTGTAGCTACAATAGTTAAGAACAGTGGTTCCAGAAACAGATTCCATTGTTTCTAGACTGAGTTCCATTCCATTTAAGTTGAACTCAACATTTTATTTATAAGACTTTGGGCATTCTGTGTTTCAGTTTCCCTGTATTTAAATGGATGCTACTGTTATGATATTATTATATCTACATCAAGAAGATGTGAGAATTAAACAAGTTCATATGGAAAAGCAATTGTGGCACATAAAAATTGTTCAATAAAGGTTAAAGCCTGATAGCTATTATTATTGATATTTCAGTTATTATTTGTTGATGATAACTCATAAAGCAGTTTCTTCCATTGGTGAATTTTGGTAAAAATTACATGTACACGCACACACACACACACACACACAGATTTTCATAGTCAAATAAGTTTATAAAACTCTGAATAGGCAAAATAAATTTCTGTCTTTATATGCTTGTGTGCATTGAAAAATTTTCAAAGCTGTGTATAGTAGTGTGTATAGATTATCTCTGGTTTATTGACCACATAACCTTTCAGTATAAACATGAGGATAGCTCACAATGGAGAAGACTTTTCAGGTAGGAAAAAAGTCCAGGTCATTTAGGGTCTATGACTCCTGCATTCTTGAATATGAAAAGCCAGTAACACTCCCCAGACATTAAGACAAAACCAAACTAGCTCCATGTATTCCAAGCATCAGCCATAGGGAGAAATACCCCCCAGTAATGCTGGTTGGGATCCCGTAGTTTAGGAGAACCCAAACAGGTTTTGATTTCTTATGAACTGGCCATTTCTGGAGTCCTCTAGGAATGAGGCTGGTGAAATGCTTTTGGTGACTAAAACTCCCTAAAAGGTTTGAGAAGTGGTTAAACAGATTTTTATATATGTAAAAATTCACTGAGATGTACATGTAAGTGTGTGTTTTAGTACATCTGTGTTATTTCTCAATTAAAAAAAAAAGCCCTAGATGACCATCACTGGTATATAATGTGTGTTGTGAGAAATGATTCAGAACTTGACTTCTGTGTTGGGATGTAAGATCATTTTTTCCATCCCTGAAGTTAAGTGATCTTGAATTTTGGTATTTTTTTTTTCCTTTCTCTCCATTATGAAAGAATTTGAATTAGATGTCATTGCAGTATGCTACTTGTTAAGAATTTAAGATGGTCAGGTAAATAAAGGGCAAAATAAGCAAACAAAAATGTTGATTTTATTCAGGTGTATTCCTGTCAGAGTTCAACCACAGTATTGTGCTATTTAGTTAAATAAATGGTATTATTAAAACTATTAATTGGGGCACCTGGGTGGCTCAGTTGGTTTAATGTGCAACTTCGGCTCTGCTTGTGATCTCACCGCTTGTGGGTTCAAGCCCCGCGTAGGCCTCTGTGCTGACAGAGCAGAGCCTGGAACCTGCTTTGGATTCTGTGTCTCCCTCTCTCTCTCTGCCCCTCCCTCCCTCTCTCTCTCTCTGTTTCTCTCTCTCTCTCTCACACACAAATAAACACTTAAAATTAAAAAGTATTAATTTATCCAACATAATTATTAATTAAAGTTGACATTTTCCAATAAAATCAACTTACTTATAATAAAAATCTACATTTCTTTGATCTTCGGCAGGGAATATGAATTAAGCAATTCCTCTAAGCAATTCTTTTGTCATTTTGGTGACATGAAAAAGAGTTTGAATGGATATGGCCATAACGTATATTTCCTTTGTTTTCAGAGCGAAAAGCGATTAACAGTTATTTCCGTATTACTGTGTTTATGACACTTGTAAATTGATTGGTGGTATTAGCCTAGTGGGGTGATTGAACAGAAGACTTTGAATTTCTTTGTGTCATCCTTTCCCAGTTTGCAGGTGTTAGAGTGATTCTGATCACGATTTAGGCTTATGGAAATATGCTGGTCTTCCTCCCGGTAAAACCTAATTCCTGAATCCAGGGAATAGTTTACCCTGGCCTGACAGTCGCTCTAGAATGAGTTTTGTAAAGGGACACTTGAGGTCAGAGGGAAGCGAAGGTGACATCTATCCCATCATGAAAATGTCAAATGGCCTTATATGAGACACTCGCTCGTAACAGCTCAGTGATTCCTAAGCCCTTTTAGTGTGAGGAGAAAATAAAAATTTAAACAATTCCAAGTCATAGCACTGCCCCAGCCTATTACACAAATCCATTGAGTTATTTTTAAAACTACAATTTGGATGTCAGTATCATAATATATCCCTTCCTGCTGACTATAATAAAAGTTGCTGGTCTATTTCAAGCTTCCTGAGGAGAAAAATGTTGTTTAATGATTTGGCATGCATGAAGTTAATTCTGATCTCTGAAATTCATAGTGTCTGAAACAACTTAATGCTGTTTCTTAGTGAACAGGAATGTCGACACAGCACTTTTGGGGGGCTGTTTACATTCCATGCCTTCTTTAGAAATGGCAGACGGGCTGTCGCTGACATGGCTGCTTTGTGTAAGCTGCTGCTGTAGAAATGAGAGTTTTTAAACATAGTGACCCTAAGAGTTGCTTTTTTTTCTTTCGACTTGCTTTGTTGTCTTTGCCCCTGAGAGAATTCACCTGAACATGTTTTTGAATAATTAGTGACAGAAAGTGCCAAGATGTGAAAAATGTCACCAAGATAAAATTTACTATTCCCAACCAGCTGCCTTTTTAAGCTGCTTTTGGTCCATTCACTACACTATCAGATTTTATTCATTTTACAGGAAAGTAGGAATCTCTTTATTTTGGAATTCGGGAATATAAATTTGTGGTATCTCATTTGCTTAAAGGAAAAAAATGATTTATGATACAATGGGACCATTAGAAAACCAGAGTGTCAAAGGTTTTGAGTAAACATGACACCATTACTGTCAAGTATAAAAAACAAGTGGTTATTAGGAATTATTATTATTCAGAACATAGTAACAATAGCTGAAGACCTTTTGATGCTTACTTTTAAAATCATTTGTGTTTCTGTTCAGTTTAGAGTGTTGGCATATATGCATAAATGTAAATAATAGTCCAAAGTGACTATGTACTCTTACCACATTTTATTTCTCTTTGCCTTTCTGTACTTTATTAACGGAATTTAACAGACTCCAATGGAAACATTATATAAAACCAGTGAATTAAGAATCAAAGCATAAAAAAATACTGAAAGACATCCAGAGGTTGTACTAATAGCTACCCAGATATAAATAATTACTGTAAATTTGGCTATTTCCTTTAGTTGGACCATGACATTACAAACACATAAAGCAATAAGGATCAAATATTGTATTTATGATGAACTTGTGCTGGATATGAATGGATATGGCCATACACATATACACACATACACTTACATTCAAAGGGACCTCAACATTCTTTTTATTTATTTTATTTTTATTTTAATTTTAAAAAATTAATGTTTATTTATTTTTGAGACAGAGACAGACCATGAGTAGGGGAGGAGCAGAGGGAGAGGGAGACACAGAATCTGAAGCAGACTCCAGGCTTTGAGCTGTCAGCACAGAACTCATTGTGGGGCTGAAACTCACAACCCGTGAGATCATGACCTGAGCCAAAGTCGGGTCAGACGCTTAACTGACTGAGCCACCCAGGTGCCCCTCAAAATACTTTTTAAATGCTTATTTATTTTAAGAGAGAGACAGAGAGAGAGAGAGAGAGAGAGAGAGAGAGAGAAAGAGAGAGAGGGAGAAGGCGGGGGAGGGGCAGAGGGAGAGGGAGAGAATCCCAAGCAGGCTACGTGCTGCCAGCACAGAGCCCGACATGGGGATTGATCCCAGAAACCGAGAGATCATGACCTGAACCGAAATCAAGAGTCCGACGCTTAACCGATTAGCCACCCAAGTGCCCCAGGACCTCAGATTTTTCTGAATGTAGTTGCAACAGAAGAGGTCTGATAGCATGGTAGCCTTAAGGGACACCTTCTGGCTATTTTCTGTTTCCATGCTAAAAGTATGCCAGTAGATGTAGTCTACCTTTTGCTAAAGAAATCTCCTTACTGTACTGGAATATTTTAGGCTTACTTCTGATTTCAACAGACTGAATGGCCACATTATAAATGTCTTTATATAGAAATGTTAAAACATACCCAAAATAGAGTAGTATAAAGAATCCTTATATGCATATATTACACAGTTTCTGCAATTCTCCATATGGTAGGAATTCTTTTATTCTTTTTTCCCTACATCAGTTAGCTACTTGTGCATTGCATGCCATGTGAAAGCAGATTAATTTAATACAAGAAACATTTGTATTAAGTGTTTGTTATTTTTTTATAAAGTTTATTTATTGTTGTTCTTTTTTAAAGTTTATTTACTGAGAGAGAGAGAGAGAGAGAGAGAGAGAGAGAGAGAGAGAGAATCCCAAGCAGGCTCCATGCTGCCAGTGCAGAACCCAATGCGGGACACAAACTCAAGAACAGTTAGATCATGACCCGACCTGAAACTAAGAGTCTGATGCCTAACTGACTGAGACACCTGGACGCCCCCATTTATTGTTGTTCTTAAGTCTACTGTGTGCTTGGGTGTGTAGAGGAGGAAAAATATCTTTTTTCCTTCTTTCCTTTTAGGTTCTTGGTGGGTCTCTATAACAAAAGACAGACCAACAAGAGAAAAGCATACAAATTTATTAAAGTAAGCTTTATGTGACACACAAATTTTCAGAAGGAAATGAGGAGCTGAAGAAACATGTTAATGCTAGGTTTTATGAACAGCAGAAAGTTGTGGAAAGTGTAATAGAAGAGAAGGAGTCTGGGCTGAGTGTCCAGTGCTGTGGAAACCTTTAGCAAGGTCTGCTCATTCAGATTCATCTCCTTGCCCCTCTGTCTTCAGAGGTAAGAATGCTCTGTTTCCCTCCAGGTATAGGGAGAGCACCTCTCACAGGTGGGTTTTAGACCTACGTCAGAGGAAGCTCAGAATCCTTCTCGCACTGCCCTTTCTAAAATTCCTTCAGCTTAAAGAAGGTGTTCGAAGGGTGCTGTATCTGGGGGTGGCATATCCTGAGACTTGTCGGGTGATACTGCTGATTTTAACCAGTCTGGATCGATACCGGCTGGGCCAACTTTTGCAGTTACGTGCAGCCAGCAAGTCATCTGGGGCTGGCTAATCTAAGAGGGCTGCCCTTTCACACTTAGTGGCTGCCTGCCTATTGGCCAGGAATTACAGAGGGTGACGGAGTAATGTCTCTCATCGTCCAGCAGTCTAGCTGAGCAGCTAGAGAGAGAGGCAGAGAGAAAGAATGTACCATTCTTCTGGAGGCCTAACCTCAGAGCTTGTTCTCTTGGTTAAGCCAGATTCAAGACGTTAGGAAAGAGCTTCTTGGTGGGAGAACCTGGAAAGCTGGATGAAAAGCACGTGGAGACATGGAGGGGAGGAGAAATGAAGCTTTTTGTTATCAATCTACCGCATCGCCACCCTTTAAAAAATTTTTAGAGCATTTTAAATCTATATCATTTCACCACTAAGTACTTTAGTGAATAGTCTTATTTTTTTCAGTAGTTAGATGTTATAGCTATTGTAGAAGTCATACAAATTAACCATACTCTTTGGATCAGAATATTATTCCTGGATGTTGTACCCTAATTATCAGTAACAGCAAAATTATCAACTGTCAGTACTAGTAGTAAATGTCATTTGTTATTCTGTGCTAAACATACGTTACCTCGCTTAACCCTCCTAAGGACTAAAACTCTTCATTTGTAGAGATGAGCAAGAGACGTTGTTGGATAAACTGCCCAAGATCACATGGTAGTGATAATGTTTTGGGGTGACGGTTGGGGGAGTGTCCAGAACCGAGGACCAAGAAAGAATTCTTTTTTTTTTTTTTAAATTTTTTTTTTCAACATTTATTTATTTTTGGGACAGAGAGAGACAGAGCATGAATGGGGGAGGGGCAGAGAGAGAGAGGGAGACACAGAATCGGAAACAGGCTCCAGGCTCTGAGCCATCAGCCCAGAGCCCGACGCGGGGCTCGAACTCACGGACCGCGAGATCGTGACCTGGCTGAAGTCGGACGCTTAACCGACTGCGCCACCCAGGCGCCCCGGGAATTCTTTTTTTTTAAGAGTACTTCTTTTATTCTTTTTTAAAAAATGTTTTATTTATTTTTTTATTTATTTATTTGTAATTAATTGTCAAATTCATTTCCAGACAACACCCAGTGCTCATCCCAACAGGTGCCCTCCTTAATGCCCATCACCCATTTTCCCCTCTCCCTCACCCCTCCATCAACCCTCAGTTTATTCTCAGTATTTAAGAGTCTCTTATGGTTTGCCTTCTTCCCTCTCTGTAACTTTTTTCCCCCTTCCCCTCCCCCCTTGGTCTTCTGTTGAGTTTCTCAGGATCCACATATGAGTGAAAACATATGGTATCTGTCTTTTTCTGCCTGACTTATTTCACTTAGCAAAACACTTTCCAGTTCCATCCACATTGCTACAAATGGCCAGATTTCATTCTTTCTCATTGCCAAGTAGTATTCCATTGTATATATAAACCACCTCTCCTTTATCCATTCATCAGTCGATGGACATTTAGGCTCTTTCCATAATTTGGCTATTGTTGAAAGTGCTGCTCTAAACACTGGGGTACAAATGCCCCCATGCATCAGCACTCCTGTATCCCTTGGGTAAATTCCTAGCAGTGCTATTGCTGGCTCATAGGGTAGATCTGTTTTTAATTTTTTGAAGAAGCTCCACACTGTTTTCTAGAGTGGCTGCACCAGTTTGCATTCCCACCAACAGTGCAAGAGGGTTCCTGTTTCTCCACATCCTCTCCAGCATCTATAGTCTACTGATTTGTTCATTTTAGCCACTCTGACTGGTGTGAGGTGGTATCTCAGTGTGGTTTTGATTTGTATTTCCCTGATGAGGAGTGACGTTGAGCATCTTTTCATGTGCCTGTTGGCCATATGGATGTCTTCTTTAAAGAAGTGTCTATTCATGTTTTCTGCCCATTTCTTCACTGGATTATTTGTTTTTCAGGTGTGGAGTTTGGTGAGTTCTTTATAGATTTTAGATAGTAACCCTTTATCCAATAAGTCATTTGCAAATATCTTTTCCCATTCCATCAGTTGCCTTTGAGTTTTGTTGATTGTTTCCTTTGCAGTGCAGAAGCTTTTTATCTTGATGAGGTCCCAGTAGTTCATTTTTGCTTTTAATTCCCTTGCCTTTGGAGATGTGTCAAGTAAGAAATTGCTGTAGCTGAGGTCAGAGAGGTTTTTTCTTGCTTTCTCCTCTAGGGTTTTGATGGTTTCCTGTCTCACATTCAGGTCCTCCATCCATTTGGAGTTTATTTTTGTGAATGGTGTAGAAAGTGGTCTAGTTTCATTCTTCTGCATGTTGCCGTCTACCAGCACCATTTGTTAAAGAGACTGTCTTTTTTCCACTGGGTATTCTTTCCTGCTTTGTCAAAGATTAGTTGGCCATACATTTGTGGGTCCAATTCTGGATTCTCTTTTCTATTCCATTGGTCTATGTGTCTGTTTTTGTGTCAATACCATGCTGTCTTGATGATTACAGCTTTGTAGTAGAGGCTAAAGTCTGAGGTTGTGATGCCTCCGGCTTTGGTTTTCTTCTTCAATATTACTTTGACTATTCGGGGTCTTTTGTGGCTCCAAACAAATTTTAGGATTGCTTGTTCATCCTTGGTGCAAAAAAGGTGATTTTATTAAAGCATGGGGACAGGACCCATGGGCAGAAGGAACTGCGCTGGGGTTGTGAAGAATGGCTGGTTTTATGCTATGGAGAAGAGAGGTCGACTCAAAAGGGAGGCCTCCAGAGGGACTTTGATATGCTAAAGAGGACTCCTAAGTTTACTGAGGCCTTGCTATGGTCATGCTAAGGTTGCTTTCCATCTAGTAAGGCATTAACATCAGGATGGTAGAGAGTTCCTGGAGAAATGTTATACTCTGTATTTGTCTCAAGTATTTGTCAGTGGGTTTCAGGTTATGAGGATATTTAATTTTACCTGCTGTTTCCTTCTTGCCTTTGTTCCCCATATCATTATGGACGGGTGATGTTGGGGCTCCAGAAAACTGAGTCTATACGTTTCTGCAGATTAGGCTATTGATAAGATTTCCTTTTTCTTGTAATTTACTAAGATATTTGTAAACTGATGGTGACCCAGGTCCTGTATGACTGTGATTTCTATCAGTTGGCCATTTGTTTTGTTTGCTTTCCTTTGTCCTTGGGCAGCCAGGGGTGCCTGAAGAATATCATACACATCCCACACACACATGGATGTGCTAGCTTGCACTTTGTCCTCAGCCCACCACATGCTCCCTCATCAGTAGTAAGTGATGGCTTATGAGCCTACAATATTCTGATTCCATTTTTCATGTTTTTATGCCCTCACTATACATCACTGTCTCCTATTAGCTGACCTGTGGGCCCTAGGATCTTTGCATGTACTTGGTAGGTGAGGTAGAATGGACATAGGAGAAGCCAACTTTGTTTTCCATTCTCTAAAGCAGAAGGTGAATTGAAGTTAGGAGAGTAAGTTGTTCCTAGATTTACCACAGTGGAGCTATTTTAAAAACATAAGAGGGATCTTTGAGGTCATTTTGTAATATTAATGATGTATGTGTATTAGAGGCTATTATGTGGGGGAAAACAAAGAATTTGATTTCCTTACTGTTGAATTAGAACTAGGCCATACAGGGAACATGCCTGTCCATGTTTCTGTTCTGTCCCAGAACCAGTGAGTTCTTTTTTTTTAATTGTTTTTTAATCTTTATTTTTGAGAGAGAGAGAGACAGAGTGTGAGTGGGGGAGGGGCACAGAGAGAGGGAGACTCAGAATCCTAAGCAGGCTCCAGACTCCGAGCTGTCAGCACAGAGACCAATGCGGGGCTCAAACTCATGAACCATGAGATCATGACCTGAACTGAAGTCGGATGCCCAATGGACTGCGCCACCCAGGCACCCCTGTGTTCTTAATCCTTATCCTCCTGTCATGCTTTAAAAGCTAAGGCAGTCAAGAAGGGTCAATTTTACATGACACCGTATATGATTCTTTTGAGTTAGATGTCAGAGATGGTTTTCTTCTTCCCAAAGATGAGCTAGGATAGAAGTAAAATTAAACCCATGAAAATTCATTGATTCTTTTTTGGATCTGAGTTAATGTCATTAATATAAGCAATCAGCCATCAGCTTTATGTGATTGGGCCTCAAAATATTCTAGTGTTATTTTCTTCTAGTCTTACTGTCATTTCTACCCTAAGTTCCAATAATTGTCTTTATCTTTGAGGCCTGATGTGAGGAATTAGGTTAACATTCTTTGAAGAAAGATAAATGGGAATATAATGTTATTGCTACCTTACTGTTGCAAAACATAATTACTAAATAGTATGCCCTTTTGCATTCTGACAGTGAAATTATGACTGGCATTCCTGTTTTAATATGGAAGCTGTTTTGGGGCTATCATCATCACTTAATGGAGTCTTGCCTGCAAGGAGTCACATTCTAACTTCCAATGACTTTTATCTAACAACCGCTTAACATCGAAGTCTCTGGTGAATTGAAGCTAATCCCTGCAGGGGAATAGGTTAGATACAGAATTAACCATTCCATATTCTGGAAACTGTTGGTGTCATTATTGTTATGTCTCTTAATTTATAGCCTTATTATAAGTCGAGGGTTCAATGTGGCATCCTTTTATGGGAGAGAATTTCTCTCATCAAGACCATGTAGTTAAAACCATTAAAATTCCCTAAGTCAGATCATCACTATTGAACAATTAGTGCCTGCAAGTTATTTTACTATGGCAATTAGACACCATTGAGCTCACTAGCCTAAATCAGGAATTAATGGAAATTGAGCCTGTAGTCACTTATGTGGCCATCTAGTATTTCTATTTTCTGTTTCAGTACAGTGTGATGTATGAATATGGAAATATGGTCGCCTAAAAGCATCATGGTTTTGAAAGCCTTTCTCCCTACTAACAGAGGACAAGATCATTAAACAAATACATGAAATGCCCTTAGTGAAATTAGCATTGAATATTAATGGGACAGAATATTAAGTGATAGATTATAGGTAAAGAGTGACATATAGGCATAAATAATGAATTGAGATGACTCTGATCAAAGTATTTCAAGAAGAGAGAAGGAAAAGGAAAATTCAAAGGACAAGGTATTAGTATTTTCTTGTTTTTTCATCTTAGTAATAGCTATGTGGTTCAATATCTCCCACCTTTGTACAAATATGCAGAACTCAATTTTTATAGTTAGGCAATATTCTGATTTTCATAAATAAAGTAATTTTCCACATTTTGTTGATGAGAATAATTCATTTTATCAAGAAAGTAGGTGCCAATGCAATGATACATTTGAGAATATTTTCTATCGCCAATGTAAGTTATTTTTCATTTGGGGAAATTTTCTGAACTACACAAAAATAACTTTTTCCCAGTTCCCATTTGATCTCAATTGAGATCACAAAACGCAGAGTAGGGGTGCCTGGGTGGCTCAGTCAGTTGAACATCTGACTTTGGCTCAGGTCATGATCTTGCAGTTCTTGAGAGTTTGAGCCCCCCATTGGGCTCTCTGCTGACAGCTCAGAGCCTGGAGCCTACGTGTGATTCTGTGTCTTCTTCTCTCTCTCTGCCCCTCCCCCCCCTTTCTCAAAAATAAATAAACATTAAAAAAAAATTTTTTTAAAGAAAAAAAAGAAAGAAAACGCAGAGTAAAGCCATTACTCTAATTCAACATTTTGTGGTGCAAGTGGGTGGGGTGGGATGGGAGCTTTTTCCTTTGTAATCAACATAACTTTCCTCAAATTAAAATAGAAACGGGATTTTGTATTTTCTGATTTTCAAAATGATGAATAAAACAGCACAACAGCAGCATCAGTTACTATTTTAAATGTATAGTGTTTTATACTATGCATATATGAAAGATGCCAGTGCATGATCTCTTCAGGTAAAAGTTGAGGTAACATTAAAAAAAGTCTATATACTTGGAATTAAATATAGATTTGATAGTTTGTCTGACTCTATGTTCATTAATTTCTTTGTACCAGTTCTAAGTGAATAAATACAGTAATAGTTTGTTTTTATGGAAAAAGAAATTGATACATTTGGAGAACAATCACATTTTGAGCAAATTTACTTTTAAAACTGCATTATAAACAGTGTTTAGATGTCTTCTATCACAGTGTTTCAGAAAAAAAATTGTAATGGTATGAGAATGTAAAGGAAAATTGACCTTTTAGTGTTTATTTCTATATAGTATGGAGCGTATTAACATTCTGCTTAAATGTAAAATAAATGAAGACATTATTTTCTGCTTGCGCAAACCCCAAGTTTGTGAAATTTAGTTAAAGTGGCTGGGGTTTTTATGCATGTGTCCTTCATTTTTCTGTTCCCTATATCTTGCTGTTCACCTTTTATTAGTGTCATAACCTTGCATGTGAAAAGTTGTTTGCCAGAAAAATCAAAGAGTAAATTTGTGATATTTCATAAATGACTCAAATGGGGTTAGATGCCTGCTATAAAGAATTGATTGAAAAACAGCCACATTTTGAACAAAATGGCTTATAATGAATTTATCCTCATAGTCCCTGACACCCACCCCCATTCAAGTTTCCTTGAGTGCTTTGAAGCAAAAAACTCCTCTGGCTGAAAAACCTAATTCATTGGAATGGCCTGTGGTTTGCAGTATAGCCTGTACCAACTGTGTTAAAAAACAAACAAACAAACAAACAAACAAACAAAAAACACAAAAAAAACCACGTAGCAAAACTAATTATATTATGTGGAGTTACTAGAAAACAGTTTCATCAAGGGGAAAATTATTGCAACAGAAACATTTATTTATACTATATTGTTATTTCAGAGTATAGGAGCTTAAATTATAGGTCTTTCTGTTTCTTTTTGGGTTTCCAGGTGAACTACACTCTGCTCAGCTTTAAACCAAAAGTAAAAGGAGACACTACAATTTTCATTCTTCCTGAGTTGCCTCCTTCCTGAAGAACAATGGAGATAGGTGGAAGAGGATTAATCATATCTCTAATTTGTTTCCTGTTCAAATTCTCCACAGCCATTGAAATACCACTTTCAGGTAAAGTGACAGCATTCAATACCTACTTTATGGAATTTCATTTGCATTTTCATTTTTAAGTAGAATACTTGTAGCTTGAGGATGTGATTTTTCTATCATATTTCTATTTATTTTCCCACAGTCTGTCATCAGAATTCATCACCGTCTTTTTAAAAATTTGGATGGTTTGTATTTGGATGCTTGCTATAATTATTTTGCAGCTCAGGCTTTTTGCCTCTTATGCAAACTTGTCACCTAACAAGAAACATGACCTATAGATCAGGTGTTTTGCTGTCAAAGATAGTCTTCACTATTATCAACAGCTGTTAGTTTTCTAGGTTTAGTTTATTTTGGGGAGTGTTATGATTCAGAAATTAATGGTATTAAACCAATTATGATAAAAAGAAACTGAATACACTTGGTATCTTTTTTCAAAATGATCGTATATTTACAAATGAAAACAGTAGGAGTGCCTTCATAGCTCTTGATTTTGGCTCAAGTCCAGATCTCATGCTTCATGGGATGGGCCCTGTGCTGACACTGCAGTCTGCCTGGGATTCTTTGCCTACCTCTCTCTCTGTCCCTCCCCTACTCATTCTCTCCCCCTTTCTCTCTCTCTCTCTCTCTCTCTCTCTCTCTCTCTCTCTCTTTTCTCTCTCTCTGAAAATAAGTAAATAAACATTAAGAAAAGAATGAAAGCAGTCAATTCAGAAAACATTAAAAAGCCATTTTTATACAACTAAAAATATAAGATGATATCAACTCTGAAAATGTAGAGCCTTCAATAGTGCGAATTCATATCCAGAGGTCAGTAGTTTTATGGAAATGTATATCATAACGTACATTGGTTAAAAAATAATATATCTGCAAGCGCAGTTTACGTGATACTGTATCAGCTACATAATGTAGAGATTTGGGGAATTTGTCTTGTGTTATTATAAGGACGTGGGATACAAAAGACCCTTGAAAGGTTATTCAGATATTTTTATCCATATGCTTCCTGTATTATCCCTGCTTTCTTTTCCATATGTGATTTGGAGATTTATAATACAAGAGGCCTTTCTTGTTTAATTGAATCTTAGCTTTGGAAATGATCTTCACACATCATCTAAGTTCTAGACAATTAGACGAGTTCAGCAAGCTGAATAAACATTAAGAGAAGTGCTAACTCTGAACTAAAACTTTTCTTCTGAATTACCCAGTCTGAATGTGAATAGAAAAGGAAGTAAGTCTCTGAATGTATAATATAATGTGGTTTTAAACTATTTTTCTGAGAGCTGCCTTAAATTACTTCACACAACAGTTGCACATCACACACTTTGGGCAGCCCTACCCTATTAATTCAGCCTTAAGTGAGAATACCTTCTTCAGTGTCTTTGACAGAGGGTCAAGTCTCTCTTTGAATATTCTTACTTCTTAAGAAATTCCACTTATCTGTTCTGTGGATGTACTCTGAGCCTATACACAATATATACCAGCCTCACTGTAAACATTCTGTTCAAGAGCTGGAAATAATTCATCTTCAGTAGATTCTTTTGATTTGAGTGCAGTCCCAAATCAAGAGCAATGTGCTTGGTGATCCTTGTGAGAAAGGGGTTAATAATTTTATATTCCCCACCACCGCCCCAGTAGCAACAAAGATGCCCTGAGATTTCAGACTCAGATTCCTGACCATACTCTCTTAGAATATACATTTTCAAATTTCCATCTTTTCTCATTTAGTTCATCAGTGGTAAAGAATTTGAAAGTTTTTATTAATCCATAGCTCACATTTTTATTCTTGTTGTCTCAATTGCTTATGCATTTTCATGCTCTAATGTCCTTAGACAACAATTGTTATAAAATATTAATGACATGTTTTCAGAACAACTGAATATTATCCATTTATTTCGGTACTCTAGAGCAGTTGCTAGCAGATGCAATGAAGGCAGGTATCCAATTTGAATGTCAACGAGTCTGGTATCTCTGTAATTGGCCTAATTATGGAGGAGAGGATTTATAATGTAGAATATATATTCTTATAAACACCCAAAGGTTATTAGTTCCATTCCCTGAGTAATTAGTTATTGCTGAGACTTTACAACCTTAGCAAATTTAAGAAAGAGTAATGTTCTAATAAACAAGTTGTTCACAAGTTATTAGCTGATATCTTAGGGACTGTTGCTATTGTGCATCATCCCTCATCCTTTGTAACTGCAATATAATTTAAATAATGTGAATTTGCAATAAGCTTGAGACCTGCTCTATTTAGAAATAGCAGCAGTCAGAAACTAGGCAAATGTCACTGAAGGTATGAATGTTTTTTGCATGTTGTTGAAATGTTTATGTATATCCAATGGATAAAGACTAAACTTGGGCTAATGTCCCTAAACTAGTAAAATGGAGTTATCAGATTCATTAAGCCAAAATTATTTTTTAGAATTGGAAATAATAGCTTTGAATTATTTATTCTAGGCTGGCCATCAAAGCTTAAAACAGGACCAATGCCCTCTCAGGGTCAGTGAACCAGTATCTTTTTCCCAAATGATTATCATATGATGTTACAAAATTATACATGGATTACAAAGAACCCATGAATAGGGGTGCCTAGCTGGCTCAGTGGTGGAGTATGCAACTCTTGATCTTGAGGTTGTAAGGTTGAACCCCATGTCAGGTGTAGAAATTGCTTAAAAAATAAAATCTTTTTAAAAAGGAACCCATGGGTAAAACATTTTCATATAACAGAGTATGAAAAGCTAATTGATATGCTTTCAGGTTCCATATTGTAGTAAATATTTAAGAAACTACCACTTGTAAAGTTCTGGTATATATTTTGGAATGTCCACAATCATCAGAAAGGATGATAAAATATCTCACCCTTTTCCAAGTACATTATCTGTGTAAAGCTAGATTTTCTTCATATATTTAAGCC
This sequence comes from Prionailurus viverrinus, assembly GCF_022837055.1. Taxonomy (NCBI): domain Eukaryota; kingdom Metazoa; phylum Chordata; class Mammalia; order Carnivora; family Felidae; genus Prionailurus; species Prionailurus viverrinus. The sequence goes on from NC_062562.1 coordinate 42,001,909, forward strand.
AAACAACTTGTGTGACAAATTGAGTGTGGAAATATACCTGAGAATCCAGCTGCCTTCTATGAAGATGTTAAAGACATTTGTTATAATGTAAGAACATTGCCACCATCCTCATTATATTTAGTGTTGTTGATAAAATAGGTGTTTATTTTAACATATACAATTATTTAAAATGGATTCATAAACATTTTAAGTATTTCTCAGTTTTGATTTCTAATATGGAAAATATTGTTAGATATAACCCACACAAACAAAAGCACCGTGGGGTCTTGTATAATTTTGAAGAATGTAAAGGGATCCCAAGACCAGAAATTCTTACCAGCAATTTATCTAGCCTGAATCCCTAATTTTACAAATGAAAAAACAGAATGACTCAGGGCCTGGCTAAATGTCACAGGGTTTAGTGTCCTATTTGTAACTCCACTGTGGAATATTACTTAAAAACTCAGGCTCAGTGCCTTTCTACAAATTGCTTTTCTTAAAACATATTTGCCTAAGTCAATTTCCTGCAGCTGAATCTTTCACACTTCCTTGTGATTTTTGTGCTGTCCCCTTCCTTTCTAGAAAACGTAAGAACTGTACTAAAATGGTAATGTATCACTTTGAAAACTGTTGACTGCTCCCTGATAGTAGACATTTACATAAATCTGTGTCCCCCTTTAAAACATAATCCGTATTTGTATCTTTAGCATTAATATATTTATTTTATAAACAACAATTCTCCAAAATGCCATCTGGCTACTTCACTTGAGGAGAGACAAAGTCCTCTGCCCAATTTTTAAGTTTTGCCTTTTTTGTTTTTCAATTTTTTAAATGTTTATTTATTTTTGAGAGATCAACAGAACAGAAGCAGGGGAGAGGCAGAAAGACAGGGAGACACAAAATCCAAGCAGGCTCCAGGCTCCAAGCTGTCAGCACAGAGCCAGACTTGGGGCTCGAACCCATGAACTGTGAGATCATGACCTGAGCCGAAGTCAGACGCTTAACCGACAGACCCACCTAGACGCCCCTTAAGTTTGTCTTGAAGGTTATTTAACTTGTCACACACACCAAGTTTTTCACAAGACCAGGAGTACTTGAATATGTAGAATCTATTTAAAAATACCATTATGTATTTTTTGGATGATTATTAGTGTTAAATTCCATAAAGGGAGAAAAACCTAGTCTCAGACCCCCAGTAATAGTGAAAGGAAAATTTATAAATGGGAAATGACAAATAATAAACAAACTTAGGGAAAAACATTCATTAACAAAAGCAACGTGTAGAAATAAAAATAGAGAAAATGAGCAGGTTATAATTTCCTTTGTAAAATTAGCAAAATATTTTATCATTTTTAAATACTGGCGTTCATTTGTGGCAAGGGTGATGGAAACTGTTGTACTCCCATTTTGTCTGTAATAAATGTCCTCTTGTGAAATGACGTCATCCTATATCCAGAATAAATATTATTTGTGTCCATGTCTGGAAATTTATCATAAGTCACTAATTCAATAAAGGAAAAGTTCATATTCTTGAAGATATCTATGGAAGTACATGTTACCTGGAAACAGAAAAATGAAATAATAAGAAAATTATCAAATAAGTGATGACAAAATAATGGAAATAAAAAAAGTAGTAAAAGTAGTATATTAATTATAATGTCTTAGAACACTATAAATAAAAAACAACTGTCAAAATGATTGGACTAAGTTAAAAATATATACACACATCAAATAGACTAAATGCCAGTAATTTAAAAATAGAGACTTTGGGGCGCCTGGGTGGCTCAGTCGGTTAAGCGTCTGACTTCGGCCAGGTCACGATCTCGCGGTCCGTGAGTTCGAGCCCCGCGTCGGGCTCTGTGCTGACAGCTCAGAGCCTGGAGCCTGTTTCAGATTCTGTGTCTCCCTCTCTCTGACCCGCCCCCGTTCATGCTCTGTCTCTCTCTGTCTCAAAAATAAATAAACGTTAAAAAATTTAAAAAAAATAAAAAATAAAAAAAAATAAAAATAGAGACTTTAAAGTTGTAATGATATGGCAGTCTTTGTTCTGCTTTACAAATTGTTCTTTTATTCTGGATTAAATGAAGTGAACATATATGGCAACATGAAATGAAATGGTAGCAGTAAATGTATGTATTCTTTAAAAGTAAATATATTTTGCATAATCCAATTAAAAATGGGCAGAAGACAAAGACATTTCACCAAAGAAGAGGTACAGATGGCCAATCGACACAAGAAAAGTTGCTCAATATCAGTAATCATCAGGGAAATGTAGATTAAACCACAGTGAGATGTTACCTCACACCTGTCAGAATGGCTAAAATCTAAAGCATAAGAAACAACAGATGTGGAAAAAAAGTGAACCCTCATGCACTGTTGGTGGGAATGCAAACTTGTGAAGCCACTGTGGAAAACAGTATGAAGGTTCCTCAAAAAAGTTAAAATAGAATTCCCACATGATGCAGATATTCCACTACTGTATATTTACCCAAAGAATACAAAAACACGAATTTGAAGAGATATGTATATCCCTATGTTTATCGCAACATTATTTACAATAGGCAAATTATGGAAGCACCCCTAGTATCCTTCGATATAGATGGAAGAAGTGGTACAGATGAAGAAGTGGTACGTGTATGCACACGTGTGTGTGCATACACACACACACACACATATGTATATATGTAATGGAATATTACTCAACCATAAAAATGAATGAAATCTTGCCATTTGCAATAACATGGATAGATCTAGAGGGTATAAGTCTAAGTGTAAGAAGTCAGTCACAGCATCTGGGTGGCTCAGTTAGTTGAGCGTCCAACTTTAGCTCAGGTCATGATCTCATGGTTTGTGGGTTCCAGGCCCATATGGGGCTTGCTGAGTCTTCTTCCAATCGTCTGTCCCTGACTCTCTCTGCCCCTCCCCCACCTCATGCACGCACATGCCCACTCTTTATCTCTTTCAAAAATAAATAAACGTTAAGAAATAAAGACTGTCAGAGAAGGACAAATACCAAATGATTTCAGTAATATGTAGAATTTAAGAAAGAAAACGAACAAAGGGAAAAAGACAAACAAAAAAAACCAGACTCTTAACTGTAGAGAACAAACTGATGGTTACCAGAAGGGAGGTGAGGGAAAGGGTGGGTGTAATAGGTGATGAGGGTACTCTCATCACGATGAACACTGGGTAATGCATAGAATTGTTGAATCACTGTATTGTACACCTGAACTAATATAACACCGTGTGTTAACTCTACTGGAATTTTTTTTTTTTAATGACCCAAGAGCACACCTCAGAAAAATGAATTAAATACATGTTCAAAGAGGAAGTGAAATTTGTTCTGTAATTTTCACTCCTTTATAGTTCTTTTACCTACCAATATAGAAAGCATGTTTATTTTTCAAGATTTTATTTTTAAGTAATCTCTGTACCCAATATAAGGATTGAACTCACAACCCTGAACTCAAGAGTCATATGCTCTACTGACTGAGCCAGCCAGCCTCCCCTACAAAGTATTTCAGTTGTTTCTGTTACAGCTAAATTAACCTCACCCAGTTTTTGCAGACCATGTTCTTCACATACATATTTTGATATTTAGTTCAGCAGGTTCCAACCATCATAAAACAGTCAAAAGTGCAAGTTGCCTTTCCCTTTGATGAATATTTTCAGATTGAGTGTGAAGCTAAAGGAAATCCAGAACCAACGTGAGTATTCTTTCAAACAAATCATTGTTTAATGCATACAGTGTTTTTACTTCTCTGTACTCTGACTGTTATAAGCTTTTTGGAGTATAAGTCTACATGTGACTAAGGTAAGCATGCCAAAAGAATGATAGCTATGTCTATGAAGGTAAAGTTTGGCTATTTTACATATGTTCTTGTGCAAGTCGAATTTATTTTCACCATTGAATGATTTACCTTATGTTAAATACTTATCATGGGCTCTGGCACCGTGGAAATATTCTGTCATTCCTTATGTTACAAGTGAAAAAGCATCCTTTATTCTACTTAGTGAAAGGTAACATTTGTTAAGCCAAATGCTTAATACATTTATACATGACATTGTATACATAGTTATTATTGCAAGTCTTAAATGTGACACATATCTTAGTGAATAGGTCGTTACTTGATATTTAAGTTATCATAGAAATATTTAGTCATCCTGGATGGCAGAATGCTATATGCATTGTATATTTTTATCTAGTAGTTTATTAGTTAAATAACTGTTAATGTAAGTGATCATAATCAGTGATGAAGGATTTTTAAAATACCTCCTGTATTTTGGAAGGGAGAAAGAAATGTGGGTGTATTGGGAATGAGGTGGGAGAAGCTGTAGGGAAAATTTTAGATTTTAATGTAGGTGATTCTCAAGTTGTCAGCAAAGTTACCCATTTATTGATTTTCTTAATTCCTATATATTAATTAAGAAGGTACATATTTAATGAAAATTATTTGAAATTGTATTATGGCTCTCATGATTACTGCCTGATAATATGTTATTTTAAAAATCATTCTTAATGAATCATTAACATGTTAAATTATCATTATTATCTCTATTTCACCAAATGGAATATATTCAATCAATATATGTAAATGTGGACAGAATTGTATGGAATGAAGACGAATTTAGTTGATCATCTGGCTTGATCAGTATGGATCAATCAATATTATGATATATATTAATGTTAAAGAACTGAATTATTGTATCAAAAGATAATACACAATCGTCAGATATTATTAATGATCAAATTTATCTGTGTCTGTAATCAGAATGAGTTTAATTATGAAATACTACTAGCACTTATAATAAATTCAGAAATCAGAATAGAATCTGCTAGTAACATTATTTATTTTCCTAGATCCAAGTCCAATATAATTATGTAAGAAAATAAAATAAAATCTATACATATGAGAAAATATGATTAATAATATTTATTATTATTGTTGTTATTATTATGTAATTTGTTATTTTATCTGAAAACCCAAGAATATTCATTCCCTGGACAAAAAACAAGCTTTTATAAATACAAAGGGGTTACAATAAGTGGCCAATAATACTTTTTAAAAAACCTTAATTAGATGTCCATGCAAGGCAGTTAGAAAATAAATAGGAAACAAGAAGGAAAAAATATCTCATCACACTACCAAAAGGAAAAAATCTAGCAATCTTAACAATTAGTGGTAGCAACATCAACAAAAACAATATCAAATACTATGTAATAAGACCTATGCAGGATTTAAATTGGGGGTGGTGACTACAAAATTCTGCCTAGGATCGGGAAAGAAGATTTCAAAGAATGAAAAGATGTAGCATATTGCCAAGTGGAAGTGTTTAATTCTGTATATGTAAAGTAATCCCAGTCAACGTACTGGAATTTAAAAGAATAGATTCTCTGTGTTCTTTGTAAGTAAAGCCAATAAAACATAAAACAGAGAGAGAAAAAGGAGTAAAAGGAGTGGAGTGGGGGGCAGGCGTACTCCCAACAAAAATACGTGTGCCATGAAGGTTTGTTAATCCTGTTGAGAGAATAATCAGCTAGGTTAGTGTAATAATATGGTGTCCTAAAACATTACCCAGTTTGCATGGGTAATTCATATATGAAATGCTAACTAAAATCAAGTTGGGAAGTCATTATTAGATTGATAAGGTTGTTTTAAAAAAGGCTTTTTAGAGTCTCATCCATACAAATGACATGGTGGTCACATATTATGGTGAGAACTTAACTGTGTAGGGTTTTTCCTGGAATACAATTCTGTAACATTTATCAACAACTGTAAAAATTTTCTTATGCTATTTGTCTATCAGTCTTTGAAGAGATTGTCCTAATGAAATATTAGACAAGAACCAAAAAATAAATATGTTAAGGTTGTGTGCACAATTTGTTTATAAAAGGGAGAAAATTCAAATCATTGAGTAACTTATACAGTAATCATATGACAGAAGATAATGTAGTCATAGAAACTGTCTTTAGTAGCATTGTAATAATTAGAAAACCTAATTTTTCCAAAATTATATATTCATTATGGTCTCAAATATGTTACTAATATGTCTAAAAGTAATGTTAGGAAATACCACATTTAATAGTACTTGTTTGTTTAATTTTGAGTGAGCTTTTCACATACACACATGATGACACATTATATGTTTGTATGGAGTAGTATTTGAAATACTAGTAAAATACCTTTCCAGTTGGAAAAGCTAAAATAGCTTCAAAAAGAACAGAACAAAACCTATTTTCAATTTCTGTTCTCTCAGCTGTCACAGCTCTTTTGTGGATTGGTCTTAGTTCACCTTGCTATAACAAATATGCTACAGACTGGGTAGCTTGAACAACAAGCACATATTTGTTATACACTTCTGGAGGCCGGGCAGACCAAGATCAAGGCCTTGGCTGATTTGGTGTCTGATGAGGACCTGCTTTCTGGTTCATATACAACTATTTTCTTGCTGTTACCTCACATGACTTAAGACAGCAGAAACGCTTTCTGGAGTCTCCTTTATAAGGCTGCTAATCCCATTCATGAGAACTCCACCCTCATGATCTAAGCACCTCTCAGATACCCTACCTCCAAATACGCTTACAATAAGGGATTGGGCTTGAATATATGAATTTGGGGGAGACATAAACATTCAGTCTACAGCAGCTTGTGAGATTTCTCAGACTCTTCTAAGGCTTTTTTTTTTTTTTTGTATTCTATTATATAGCCAATTAAAAATCTTTTTTTCTTAAACCATAAATTGCCTTGGTTTTGTCATTGTTGTGCTTTTGATTATGACTACTTTAAAATTAAGAAATACATTTTCATTTTTCAGGATTATTTACTTTTCTTTTATCTTACAGATTTATGTGGACTAAGGATGACAAGACTTTTGATCTCTCTGACTCTCGGATAATTGTGTCTAACAACTCAGGAACATTTAAGATCCCAAATGAGGGGCACATATCTCATTTTCAAGGGAAATACCGCTGCTTTGCTTCTAATAAACTGGGGGTTGCTATGTCAGAAGAAATAGAATTTATAGTACCAAGTAAGTGTTACAATGGATATTCCATATTACAAATATTTTAGTGAAATGTTGAAGAGAATAATAACACATTCATAAATTAATTACCAGCTTAAATATGCCCTATGTTTCATTATAAGGGAAGTTATCTTCTAGATCTTGATACTTTAAATATGATCTTTGAAAGCAACATAATTTTGCTGTGTTTCAATATTCTTATATCTAACATGGGAAAAAATAAGAGTCTGCGTTGCCTTATAAGATGAGAATCAAGCTAAATGCATTGGTTAGATGTGGCTAAATTTCGTTGCTGCAACAAGTATTCTCCAGGCCCACGTGCTAATTCCCTGATTATGTGGTTGGCTGTGGGTCTGCAGCTCTTTAGGCTAGGTGTTCTCCATGCAGCCTTTTGGAGGTCCCAGCCACTAGAAATAGCATCATTCTGCGAGTGTACTATGTGAAATTTACACCACCTTGGTCAAAGAATCTGGGGCAGAGACCAGGCAATAATTGCTTCCAACAAGAAACTATACAGGCAACTTCTCATAGTTTGTCAGGTGGGCAAAGCCAATCTCATAGCCCTACTTTACTCCAGCAATATGAGTGCCCATTGGGAGAGGATAGCCAGTAATTGGTATATATTAACAATGTTTTCTGTAAATAATAATCATGGAAAACTGTAAACTACTTTACTGTTAAGGGTGTGTTTTATCAATAACTGTTACGAAGATTAAGTGACTCTTTTATTACCATATTTTGCCTCTACAGCATGGGATCTCTGATGACCAACTTCCACATTTGGTCACTTATTTTCCCTGCTCTTAAGGTATCCCACATTACCTGATTCTAACTAAAATCTTTGCAGAGTCCATTCTTATGTAAAAACTGTTGTCAGCTTCTATTTGGCAATTTCTTTTTGCAGACTTATAGACACTAAAGAGATTCGGAGTCATTGCCTTTCCAGGATATGGACACTTTATGCTGGAAGCCAGTGAGAATGTACACAAACCTCAGAAAAACAAATAATGAAAAGACGTATCCTAAAAAATTGGACAGGGGACTAGATTTAAATTATTCTAAAGTCCTTATATTATTCTAGATAAGAATTTAGAGTCTTACAAGTAAAGTATGCATCTTAAGATTTATAAAGTAATTACATTAAAATTATAGAGTAAAATATGAATGGTTAACAGACCCTGTTGTTTGAAGGAGAAAAAGATAAGAAATGTGAGAAAAGGAAAGAAAAAATCTGTACAAATAAATCCAAATATATGACTAATTGAAGATGAAAGTAAATACACTAAATGCTTCAAGTTTTTTTCTTTAAAGAAAGGTATGGATTGTTTACCTTGTAGCACATCTAAATCATAAGGGTACAGAGTTATTAAAACTACAAGATGGAAATGATGTTCCATATAAATGCTATTCAAAACAAAATGGGAATGTCTGAATTAATATTAGTCAAAATAGAATTCATTTTTATTTTTTAAAAATGTTTATTAATTTTTGAAAGTGAGAGAGACAGAGCATGGGCAGGGGAAGGGCAGAGAGAGAGGGAGACACAGAATCTGAAGCAGGCTCCAGGCTCTGAGCTGTCAGCCCAGAGCCTGACGTGAGGCTTGAGATCATGGCCTGAGCCAAAGGCAGACACTTAATCAAATGAGCCACCCAGGTGCCCCTAGAATTTATTTTTAAAAGCCTTCCTGAAGATTAATTCCCTAGGCATATATAATATTAAAATATATGAAGCAAAAATAGAAGTACAAGTGGAAATGGACAAATTATCATAATAATGAGAGATACTAAAATATGTTTCATTTTTTGGTAGCTCAATCAGACAAAACATCAGTAAGTATACAGAAGATTTAAAGAAGCCAATTATAAGCTCCAACTAATGAACATGTATAGAACATTGCACCTAAAGCTGCAGAATGCATTTTTTTCAATATTTGATGACATATTAGCTATGAAATAAATATGACCCAAATGCAATTGGCTTAGAAGTCAATAATACCAACAAAATTAGAGAAGCCTTATATCTTTGAAAATCAATAAACAGATGTCTAAGAAACTCATAGGTCAAATGAGAAATGGCAAAAGAAAATAGAACATATTTTGAAGTGACAGTGGTAGCAATTCTACATAGGAAAACACGCATGAGGCAGCCAAAACGTTATTTAGACAGATACATTTCATCTTAGAAACATACATTAGAAAAGAAGAGGTGAAAATTAATGATTAAGCTTTTTTATTTTTATTTTTTAATGTTTGTATATTTTGAAAGAGAGAGAGAGAGAAAAAAAACATAAGTGGGGGAGGGGCCGAGAAAGAGAGGGAGACACAGAATCTGAAGCAGGCTCCAGGCTCTGACCCATGAACAATGAGATCATGACCTGAGCCAAAGTCAGATGCTTAGCCTACTGAGTCCCCCAGTGATCTAAGCTTTTTAGGTAACATAGTTTTAAGATGAAAATGCATGAATTAACTTAAGGCAACAGAATAAACTAAAAAAAAAAAATTGATGGGATAAAATAATGTAGAAGCAGAAAATAAATCCAACAAAGAGATGTGAAGCCTTTATAGTTGAAAAATACTTTAAAAGATATAGATAAATAGAAAAAATATACCTTTTTCAAATGAAAATATGAGAATGGGCTCATCACCATTAGTAGTCAGAAATAGATGTACTGTAACCCACATAATAAAAGCATTTGCTCCCACAAAGTTGGGAAATATTACGAAGTCTGAGAGTAATAATTTTAGTTGGGAATGTGCAACTCCCATAATCTACTACCATTGCAAGTGGACTTTCCTGCTCTGTGGAAAATATTTGTCAGTCTCTCCTAAGTGGAAGATGGTCTCACCTGTAACCTGGCTCTTCCATTTCCTTCCTCATGTGTGTGGCACTCATCTGTGTCAATTGGGCATATTTGTGATTCCATTGCTTGTATGAAAAAATATATTGGAAAAAAAACATGAGTGTATCCATGATAGGATGAGTAAACCTATGGTGGTATAGTTACTCACAGTGAAAATTGATGAATCTTGGGAATATGTTGAATAATCAAAGCAATTCTCAGAATAATACATACACTATGATTTTATTAACAGAAGTGCAAAATATGGGAAGATAAACTATTGTTTAGGAGGATACTTGTATGTGGTAAATTATAATGAAAAACAAACAATGATGAAAACACAATTTCAGGGGCCCCTGGGTGGCTCAGTTGGTTAAATGTCTGATTTCAGCTTAGGTCACGGTTTCACAGTTGAGGAGTTTGAGCCCTGCATCGGACTCCATGCTGAAAGTACAGAGCCTGCTTGGGATTCTCTCTGTCCCTCTCTCTCTATGTCCCTCCCTCATTCCTGCACTCTTTTTCTCTCAAAAACAAATAATAAAATTAGAAAAGAAAAATTGCAAGAAGATTAAAAAAAAAGAAGAATAAAACACAAGGATAGTAGTTTCCTCTAATGGAAGGGGAAAGGGATGGATTCTGTACCAGACAGGAAGGTCATGGTGACACTGTGAGTTTTTTTTTTTTTTTTTTTAATTTTTTTTTTTTTTTTTTTTTAAATTTTTTTTTCAACGTTTATTTATTTTTGGGACAGAGAGAGACAGAGCATGAACGGGGGAGGGGCAGAGAGAGAGGGAGACACAGAATCCGAAACAGGCTCCGGGCTCTGAGCGGTCAGCACAGAGCCCGACGCGGGGCTCGAACTCACGGACCGCGAGATCGTGACCTGGCTGAAGTCGGACGCTTAACCGACTGCGCCACCCAGGCGCCCCGACACTGTGAGTTTTGTACAGTGGGATGGTGGATAAGAGTGTTGGCTGTTTTTGTTTGTTTCTTTTTATTCTTTGAAAATGGCTTTTTTGTATATGCAAAATTTATAAGTACCATATTTACTTGTCTGTATTAGATATACTGGGATATTAAGTAAGGTGTTATAGCATAGTAATGGCAAAAGTAGAGGCATGTAAACTTGAAAACTGGCCTCAGGAGTTTAGGTTTGAAATGACATTCACTAGTAGATGTTCATGAATTCTGGATCAGAAAGTTATTACCATGAAATTTGTGGTTGTGATCATAAAACCAGACAGATGTAATTATCTGTAAGTGTGTAACTATAGTCATGTTATAGTTTATATTATAAAACCAGATATTGTAGTCTAACTATAACCATATAATCTATGTATCTAATTAACTAAAATAGGTGAAATAAGATATGTGTGAGAGGGATATTAAAAATCTGTTGTAGAAGGCAAAGCATCAGCATGATCCCCAACCTGAACTCTGATGGTTGCTATGGAGACACAAAGGAAAAAGCTAGACCTATTGCAGAGAATGAAATGGCACATGTTAATATGAGATTCTGCAATTAAAGGGTTTTAAAAAATATTTTTTTCTCATTATCTAAGCAGACCAAGTGAAGTCATGAACATTGTGAGGGTAATTCTGGCCAGAATCGGCTAGCATTGCAGTGAAGAGATGAGATTTGGATGTGAGCTATGTAGTGGGTAATTGCTATGTTTTTCTGCTGCTGTAGAAAAAAGCAAAATAAATTAGGTTTCTTATGCATCATTTCCAGTCTCTCCTGAAATTACTTCATCGTCTAACAGCTTTCTGCAATCATTTCTATGTTGAAGAGGACCGCTATCCCAATCCTTTGGGGTTTAGAAGTCAGAGACCGTTTAAAGTTTCCTATAATGTTATCAATTGATTCTTTTCTTAAGCTGTAGAGAATCAATTCTTTTTTTTATTGATAGAAATTTTGTGATTTGAATTTTAGAGTGTCATCTCTGATGTCTTAAAGTTTTCTTTAGACTAACCTTAAAGGCTTTTTAGCCCCCTAAGTTTCTACACGAGGACAATAACTGGAAATCCCATTATTACTTCTTACAAACAGAAACCTTTTACAGGCTGTTCAGCTTTCTGCTTTCAATAACACTGCAGTTGAGTTTGCTAGGGAATGAAAGAGTAAAAGAAAAACCAACCAAACAAACACAATGTACTGTTTTCAAACATAGGAAAAATCACTTCACTAAATGGATTTCCCGCAATATGGCGTGGAGAGTTAGTCCGTGAATTATTCAACATGTCTTTATTAAACTCCCCTCACGTGCCAGCCACTTTTCTAGTAATTTGAGAGATAGCAGTGAACAAAACAGAGGCTGTCCTCAAGAAACTTCTATCCTGTGTATGTGGTGAGTGGTTCTGAGAAGAAGATAAGGGTCTTTCTAGCCTTTATTTTGACAACTGCCAGTGGTTGATATGACAATACAAACAATTCTCTTTGGGCTATTCAGTACTGCCCATCCTTCACAGCACAGATCAGCTTCCTCCACTTACCATTCCTACTCCGTCTCAGCCTATAGCAATTTTTCTTTCTGATTTTTTAAAACAACTTTTTGAGGCATCATTTACATATCATAAATTTTATTGGTGTTAAGTGCAAAATCATTGAGTTTTTAAAATACATTTTTAGTACAACCATCATCATAATCTAGTATTAGGACATTTTTATTATCCCCCAGAGATTCCTTATGCCCATTTGTAGGTACTACTCTCTCTTCCCACCCCTAGCCCTAGGCAGTCACTAATCTGCTTTCTGCTTCAGTAAATTTCTTTCCTGAACATTTCATATAAACAGAATCATTCCATACATTATTTTCCCATCTAGCTCCTTCCACCTTGTGTGATTTTACAGCTTACTCACATTGTAGCATTTATCAGTAGTTTGCTCCTTCTTATGGCTGAGTAATACTACACTGTATGGATGTACCACTCTTTGTTTATCCATTTGCCAGTTGATGTCCCTTCGGATTGTTTCCAATTTTTGGTTATTACAGATAGTTCTCTTAAGGAAATCCACGTGAAAATTCTCTGGGGTTTTTAAAGCATTTAGTTATGTACTGCTTGGAAGAGTCTTTTAGTTGTGCGTATACTAATTGGGATGTTTAAAAATGGTAAAGATGTCATGCTATGCTATTCTTCTTTTGTTGTATGCCTCCAGATGCTGCTTGAATGCATATTATCAGTGACTGATTTATCGATTCATAGGCTGAAGAATAAAAGAATGAATAAAAATACTAGAGCAATTTCCATACACTATTAAAGTAATATACGAAATGGCAGGCTTAGGAATGCAATCCTTTATATACTGTTTTAATGGAAACCAATTAGAATTTCTGGTCTGCTAGGTTCTACATTTGTATAGCTTCCTTAGATTCCTCAAGGCAATTCCCTTAAGACATACTGTGGCTATTTATTGCGGGGGAGTAGATTTGCGGGGGAGTAGAATAGCAAAAGCAGGATCTGGTAGCATATGCTAATTTCTTTTACTGATATATGCAAACCAACTAAAGAAGATCAATTTGTTGAGAGTGCAACTTGGAGTTTTACAGGTTTAATTAAGACCAAGGATTTTCCTCTCATCTGTCATGTTGTGCGAATGACTGGAATGACATGGGCTGGATTGGGTATCCTTCCTTAGCATGAATTCATTACCAGCTCATAGACTGAAAGGCAATGTTAATTCTCTGTAGTCCTAAATGGATTAATGGGGTACCCTCCAGGAAATGGGAATCAATTAAATTTCTTTGCATATGGAAACTAGAATTAGGGATGATATAGCATGTGAGCTCAGTGTCATGCATTCATCATAATGATGTCAGACTGTAGCAGTTTGCTAAACCCACTGAATGGAAATGTAAGGCACTCAAAAGCTCACCAATCCAGTCCTGTAAACAAAGAGAGAAGTCAAAATAAAGTTCTATTGGGGCACCTAAGTGGCTCAGTTGGTTAGGCATCTGACTCTTGATTTCAGCTCAGGTCATGCGTGATCTCACGGTGGTAATAGCAGAGAGCCTGCTTGGGATTCTCTCCCTCCATCTCTGCTCTACCCTTCCCACCCTTTCTGTCTCTCTCTCTCTCAAAATGAATAAGTAAATAAACATTAAAAGAATAGATAAAATTTTATGGCATAGGAACGTTTGCCCAGTAATGGGGAGGAGTATCATTAAATCATAGGTTCTACATGACAAACTTACTGTTTCTTTCCTCTGGCTTCCTCCCCACCTCCTCTGTAAAAGCTAATTCCAAATATTTGCATAGAATTACGGAAGTCATTACAATGTAGGCTACAGAGAAAATCAGAAGGCACAGCAGAAGAAAGCTGTATGTCCCTTTGCCCATCTCCTCTCTCTACAGTGCAGTCGGGTGAACTAGGCAAAGTGAAAATACTTGATTATTAGCCAACATATGTTGAATAATTTTTAAGTGCCCCATGTTATTTAATTGATTTATATGAAATGGTTTATTTAAACTTTGACACAAATCAGTGAATTTGGATGAGGAAACTGAAGCACATTAAGTAACAGGTTCTGATCACTAAGTAAGTGATGAAGCCAGGGTTCAGCCCCAAGCAGCTGGCTCCAGAGTTCATGTGTTTAACCACAATGCTATACAGTGTTGTCTGTGCTTTGATCATTTAGGTAACACATCTTCTGCATGAGCTGAAAAGTGTTGCACTTTTTTGTTGGAAATAGCTTGGCAGTAGAGTATCAGACTCAGAGAGATAAAGAGTGTAAGAAGACTTGATGAGATTACTTGTGTGCCAGAGACAGATTATCTGCAGAGTTACATAACTTGATAGTGGTTAAGTCACCTTAATGGCTTTCTTTTAGGTGGTTTAGTTACTATGATTTGTATTAACTTAAATTATGCTGATGCCGTTTCATTACTACTCTTTACTATTAAGCATGTTGGCATGGTAAGACTCTACAGCTTAGATTTTACAATATCCTTCCCTTAAGAAACTTCTAAGCTAGTGAGTCTTTCAAGGAGCCTAGGGATATGAATTCACAGGACTCTAGGATCCCAGAGAAAAGTAAATGGGGGCACGAAAGGGTAAAAATACTGGTCTGAAGCGGCAAAGCCAATTAGTTTCACTACTTGGTCCAGAACCCAGCTTGCACTCTTCTCTAAATACAAAATATTTTTTAGAAGGCATCTGCATTTCAAGTACAAAGATGTTATTTTTTTCAGTGTGTTTGGTCGAAAGAATTGAAATGGAGTTTCAAAACTCATGGTCAGCATCTCAACTTGTAGAGATCTTAGAAATTTTGTATTTGCTGGTTTGCTTTATATTGATAGTTCCAGTAAGAAGACTGCTTGCTGTCCAGTTAACTAGTTTCTAGAAAAGTGTTTTCATGCTAGATTCTGACTGGGTTTTGGGGAATGTATGCCATTGGAGTTGTTACTAGAAATTGGACTGTGACACTGAATTGTAACTGTGCAAGCTTATTGCAGAGTAATAAAAAAGATGGGTGCTGTCAAATGCTTGATTTCTTAATGCAGATAGACGATAGGGACATTATATATAAAGGAAATCGACTTCATGTAGACTTAGGTTATTATGGGATTTCCAAACATTCTTGAACTTCTGCTTAGGTACATACCGATGTACAAGTACATTCTGCTTCCTTTGCAGAGAGGCTACTCCATGGTCAAGTCCAGTGTTACTGAAACATAATTAAGTGATTGTGTTTTTGCTGTTTATGGAGCACTCATTTAAAATATGTTGGCGAGTTAAAGCAATGTAGTTGCTTCCACAAAAGAAAAATAATTGTTTGCAATTCACTTTTTAAAGTGTTGCATCTGTCCAAACTCAACAATGCTAATGTTTATCACCAGAGAAACACAGTTAGCAAAAGCCATTGGTTGAAGTTATTTTTAAATGGAGTTGTTTCTTTATTTGAATTAAGATAAGCTTCATGCCTGCTGTTGAGTTACAGTAATTAAATTCCACATTTATCTGTGGCCATTAAAATGTTCACTTTCTAGCATGGAACCAGACTTACTAAATAGTGGCAAAGTCAAAGAAGAGGACCATAAAAAAAATACTGACAAATTAATGTCTTTTATAATATCTATTCTCAGACCTTAAATTATTAAATATATAAATGTTCTTTACTTTTTCCTGATAATAATTTCATCTTTGATCAAAAGCTGTTCCAAAGATTTATGGTATGTGATAAAAGTTTTGATAGGCTTATAAATTTTATTTTATTTTTATTATTGATGCCTTGGAAGCCAGTTGAATTACATATGTACATCTTTGGAATTAGAATTTTATAATCTAGATTTAATTAATGCATGGATGATAGTGCTTCATTGGCAGTACTATCTGTTTGAATCATTAGATTTTTCTGAATACTCCGAGGGGGCAGCTCTCTAATTAGGGCTTTATATATCTTATTAATTAGCTACTTTACAATGGCTATCACCCAGGGAACTGTGTATTCCTGTAAGGCATTGTAAAGTTTGCTTGTTATAAAACAGGATTACAGGCACTTTCCATTTTCTAATCTATGTTCCCCTTCCTCTGTTGCCCCTTCTCTCTGAGTATAAATAGATTCAGTAACTATCTAAAGGCCCTGTTAACTTCAATACCAATGAACAAGGGGCTTTTACAGCAAGTTACACTAAATAAGTGATTTGAACTTGGAGCTTTGATCACCTAATAGTTTTGTAAATTGCTACATATTATTTGCATAAGGTGTATACTTTCTACAAAATGACTTGTATAGTATTTGCTCTCTGTTAAAGCTAAGTAAGGCATTACCAAATAGGTGGCATTGAGATTTTACCTACAAGACCTTACCATAGTGATGGCCCTAGACATACTTTCCTGTCTCTTGGTGGAAATTTCATGCTAGCTAGAGCAAAAGCATGATGCCACGATAGTTGCTGTTTCAAATATGCTTCCAGCCTCACTACGAGAAATCTGCCACAATGGGTTGACCAAGAGGAATTGACTGAGGATGGTCACATGACTGAAACCTGCCTTCCAAACTAGCAAAGGCACTGTATATAATGCACTGCCCCTGCAGTGCTAAGCCTTGAAGGGTCCTTGAATTTAGACAAAAAGCAATTCAGTGTAACCAGCTGGTGCATCAATAAGAGAAATGTCAGCAAATTCCTTCAACCAGTAAGGAATTGGGGTCGGAGTTGAGGGACAAGGGAATAAATACATAGAAAATGTACACAGCTCCTCCAGAAGAAACTTTACAATACATGAGTGTATCTCTAGACTTCCAAGAGTAATGATTGTCTTTTGTGAACCACCATTTGAGAATGAAATATAGAGATGGAATACCCCCTAACAAATTCCATCAAGCCAGCAGTGTTATACATACCTTCGTAAGGTCCTTTTCTTCCATAAAAGACTTATTAATTATATCATTCAAAACCCCCTAATAAAATCATACGGTGTTAATGTAGTGTTCAGGCATAATACATTTTGAGTGTTCTTAAAATGATTTTATAAATAATTTCATAATAATCACACAGTGGTGCTGGGTTTCACATTCTGCTTAGTTGTGACTTAGATTTCCATTGTAATTGTATTGCCCTCTTAGGAAACTGCCTCTTGAATGGGGGAAAAATGTTAAAATATTGCCAACTCTCCTTTCCTACATCAATTCCATTTCATTTAAAATTTCATTTTCTGGGAGTGATTCCAATGTGGAAGACTCTCTTAGCAACTTAAAATGGTCATGTTTGGCTTTTTGTATTCATACTATTTGCCCCACGTGGGCTTTGAATTTTTAATTTGTTTGGTTATGCTTTGAATGGAGTATTTGCCCATTAAATCAAGGACTTCACAGTAAAGCCAAGGCAGAAAATATGTATCTGCCTAGAAAATAAATCACAGTGTTTGAATAAAAAAAGTTATCTATCAGATACTAAACTCAGTGAATCCTGTGACTCAGAACTTGTAGTTCTATGCAGAGAAATATGCACAACATATTGTTGCTAGTTGATGTCACATAGCAAAAATATTTGTTGTCTTCACTTGCAAAATGTAGAAGCATTTTTAAAGTTTTATAATGATGCACCCCAGATTCTTAACAGTGTTTTCTTCTGCAGGGGAGATACAAGAACCAAGATTTGGGGCACTGAATTTGTTAAGCATGCTCTATTTTTTAAAAAGAAGGTGTTAATATATTATTGCTTGTGACATTAAAAGTTAATTTAAAAATACTGTCTTAAATAATTTTGTATACTAGATGTTCCAAAATTCCCAAAAGAAAAAATTGACCCTCTTGAAGTGGAGGAGGGAGATCCAATCGTCCTCCCATGCAACCCTCCCAAAGGCCTTCCACCTTTACACATTTACTGGATGAATATTGGTAAGTAACATTCTGTTCCATACATAGGAGACCTTTTAATTTCATGCATCATGTCAGATATTATAGCGGAAGAAAGATTTAAAAACAATGTAAGATTATCAACGTGGAAAAAAAGAAAAAGCACATTATCATTGTGGAATGAAATAGTTTTTTAAAAAATTATATCCATCTGTAGAGTGTGTTTCAAGTTTTAAATATTATATTAAGTGTATACATGAAAACACTAGAAAATCCTTAACTATATCTCTTGATTTTATCATAGCTGGAAGAGTAGAGGCTATTGATATGGTAATGTATGTCTATGAAGAAAATGCTATCTGCATTCCAAACAACTTACTTACCTTTGGAATATAGTCCACGTCAAAGTTGAGGATGGTTTAGGTCTGTGTTGCTAGCCTTATATTTCTATTTAATAATGTTCTACCTGCTACATAGAGTGACCCACAGAGAAATTAGCATGAACCTTTGTGTTTCATTCGCCAAAAAAATTGTATTCACTCTCAAGTTGAAACTCCAGCTTCTTGTATAGTTCTTCCGGCATGTGCCTTCACAATGTGCCCTAAATGCTTTCACAGTGTAATGCAGAGAGAAAAATGATAATATTTGTACAGTACTTGGAAGAAAGCGAGACAAACTATTTTTGGCTGCAGGCAAACATTCCAGACTCCAGTCACTCTAGAACTTTCCAAGCTGCATCCAGGAAAGACAGATTCATGTCTTACACATGACATTTGGGGAGATCTGTTTGAACCATTTGGACCAGTTTTCAGATACACCAGTATAGAAGTAGCAGCCTAGGTGGTAAGGAGAGGTAGAAGGTACAGAATGGTTGTCCACCAGTGGGTTTCTTTGGTTAATGGTGGAAAGTATGTTCCCAGGGGATTTGTTGTTGTTTTTTATTTTTGTTTTTACTTTTTACTTCTCACTCACTGCTCTTATTTTAAGACCAGACTTGTGAGGAATAGGAAGAGCAAGCATGAACAATGAAATGAAATGAAATAATATGAAAGAAAGGAAAATAAAGAAGGGGGATGAAGCACAATAAAGGACAGTTGCTCCTATTAATGACAAAATGTTTCCTTCCAGAGTTAGAACACATTGAACAAGATGAAAGAGTATACATGAGTCAAAAGGGAGATCTGTACTTTGCAAATGTGGAAGAAAAAGACAGTCGAAATGATTACTGTTGCTTTGCTGCATTCCCAAGATTGAGGACTATTGTGCAGAAAATGCCAATGAAACTAACAGTTAACAGTTGTAAGTCCAAATAATTTATCGTTCTGTCGTGAATGCTGAATACAAATGCGCCTGCAATTTCATTCTGGCTGAAGCCAGTTAAAGCTGGGTAGATATTTTCCGCCATTGTTTAGTTCAACTCTAGAGACTTCATCCAGATGAAAGAGACATCTGCAGCTGCAGACCTACAGTAGCTCTGTCTCTCAGAGCCAGAAAATCAAATCTCAATTCACAGTACAAGTATATTTCATTTGACGTCTGCAGGATCTGGTCATTTGCAGTGGGTGCAATACACGATGACATTCTAAGGTTTCTGAAGCAAGTCTCAGGCTTTGATGCATCGTGATCTTGAGTAACTAGAAGGCTGAAAATGTCGAAGAAAATAGGAGTTGAAAATAAAAAGATTGAATATTATAATTTTTTTTTTATCACATCAAGCTTTGTTGTTCTTCCCAAATTGGCAAAGTTATTTGAATTGCCTCTCTTCCCTGCTTGATTCTGCAGATGCCAGTCTGGGTTCCCAAATGGGAAAAAGTCATTAGTGGGAGAAAGAACCATAAGATTCAAAGGGCAGAGATAATCCCCGACAGTTCACTGACTGAATAATTGGCTCTGGGAGAGTCGAAAGTTGGCATTACCATTTCATTGTCTAATTTGGTTCATGGTTTTTTTTTCATTGTTATGTGTAGATACACTTTGCCAGGTCTTCACTATAGCATCGCTTTTGGCAGCCTCAGTTCTCTGTAATAGAGCTGTAATCTGTGTCCTCTCGACCTTGGACTCATCTGTGGTAGTTCAAGATTAAGCTCATTATACATTTTTTTTTTCAAAGATATCCCCTAAGATGATGTTCTAGTGAAGCATGGTTATATCTCATTTTGTAATTTTTCTTAGACAAAACTGTGACTTTCCATTCATTATTGATACTAGCACCTACCATTATGTTTGTGAGTTTTTTCTTTAATTTTTTTTTATTTCAGTAAGGCATGCTAATGACTCAAGTTCATCCACAGAAATTGGTTCCAAGGGTAAGTTGATCACGTGAAGAGGGTTGGCATTTATTTTTACCTTTTGTAACTCATTGTCATCTCAAAGCTTAAATTTTTCTGTTACTATGTTCATGAGTATATTAAAATACTGATATTTCTATAAAGGAAACCCCTTCGCATAGAGGTTTCTATTACCCCCCCATCCTTAACTATATGCAAAAGAGTGATATTTATAAATTCCTCACTATGCAAAAGTATCTATATTTATATATGATATAATTCACATAGACAAATACACATACCCTCCCACACATATATGTATTTTTTTTGAGAGAGAGAGAGAAAGAGAGAGTTGGCGGGGAGGGGCTGAGGGAGAAAGAAAGAGAATCTCAACACAGGGCTCAATCCCACAACCCTGGGATCATGACCTGAGCCAAAATCAAAAGTTGAACACTCACACAACTTGCCACGCAGGTGCCCCAGTATGTATATATATTTTTTAAATGTTTATTTTTGAGAGAGAAGGCATGAACAGTGGAGGGGCAAAGAGAGAGGGGGACAGAGGATCCAAAGCAGTCTCCATACTGTCAGCAGAGAGCCCAATGCAGGGCTCAAACTCACAAACTGTGAGATCATGATCTGAGCTGAAGTGGGGCACTTAACGGACTGAGCCACCCAGGTGCCCCCAACATGTGTATTTGGGTCTCCTAAGACTTCTGTCCTTTTTGAGTGACATTTTGGTTGATAGTTGTTACATGTACGTAGAAGAAAGAAACAGTAGAGAAAACACTAGGTTTAAGAAAGTTAAATGGTTATGTTTCTTGTAAGGCTTCTCAGAGTACTTTAACATTGGGCTGTAACTCTAAGAATACAGTTTACTGCATTTTCGTAACTCATTTGTCTGTGAAATATTACAATTTTCCCTCATAGGACAGGTACTAGAACTAGTGTTGTATGGAAGTTGCCAGAGTGAACCTGAATTATATAACTAGTTTTCCACAGTTCATTTATGTGAATGCAACAAATGTTCTTCATGTCATGGGGGCCAGTGGCTTCATCTAGATTTCTGATACACTGGCAACATCAGACGGGCTGGAAGAGGACTCTTCTCGGTGCCTTCTCAGTTTGAAGGTGGATTGATTAAATATACTTCCCCAACTGCATTATTGAGGTCAATAACCCAGACATGTTCCTTGTATCTGTACACCCCTTAGTAAAAATAATAGCACGTACTGTGTGTTCAATAATTATTTTTTGATAAACACATACTTGTAAGGAAGCTATAGCATGTGCACACTGCTATCAGGGCTTTCCATTTCTCTACTCTGAATGTCAGCTGTTTGCACCTTCCACATCGTGTCAAATCACATTGACATTGGATGGACAAAAAACAATTTGTGAGAACATTTGGAAATGATGTTAAAACTTACATTGAGAATGAAAGCCCTCGTTTGCCGTTGTATTTGAAAAGCATTCTTGAGCATGTAACAAAGGGAACATTACAATATGTAGTTACTGAAAATGTTTGCTTATCATTCCCTGAAGCACTATGTTTGTTTGAGGGGCTGAGATTGTAAATAGAGTCACCTTAAAGAACTTGCCCACTTCATAGATGCATGGTGTCCACCATAAGCTTCCTGAATCAGAATTTCTGGGAGCAAGGCTCGGGAAGCTATATTGTAACAAGCATCTTATAAAATACTTAGGCATACTAAATGAAATTCAAATTCATACACAGCCATTAGACATGGCAAGGTCTGATTAAAGTGTGGAATATAAAATCATAGGCTATCGGTTAACTTTTAAGGACTTTCATCAAGAAACTAATTGTCTTGGGGCATCTGGAGGGCTCATTGGGTTAAGAGGTGGACTTCAGCCCAGGTTATTTGTGAGTCATCTCACCATTTGTGAGTTCAAGCCTCACATCGGGCTCTGTGTCAGCTCAGAGCCTGGAACCTGCTTCAGATTCCATGTGTGTGTGTCTCTCTCTCTCTGCCTCTCTCTCACAATGCCTGCACACTCACTCTCTCTCTCTCTCTCTGTCTTTAAATAAACTTAAAAAAAAAAACGAATTATCTTCAACCATACTTGAACTTGTGAAATTTGAAAATGTGTTTTCAGTCATGACCTTCTTAAAACTTGGTGCTACACTAAGTTATTGATTCTGAGGGACCATCCATGCTTCGTGGTAAGAATGGAGTCTATTTAAATGGCAATATATTAAAAATACATCTTTGTATATATACATAGGAGCATATAGGTAAATACATTTTAAGTTTTAAGAAAGATTTAGTACCACAGGATTTTAACTGTCTTCATTTGGAAAAAAGTATGTGACTTTTCTTTTCTGTATTATAGCAAATTCGATCAAGCAAAGAAAACCCAGATTGCTGTTGCCTCCTACTGAAAGTGGCAGTGCGTCCTCAGTTACCATCCTCAAAGGGGACACCCTGCTGCTTGAGTGTTTTGCTGAAGGCCTGTGAGTAACTTGACCCCGTTCATGACTTTGTCAATCCCTTTCTATACAGAATAATGCATTAGTTAAGCAGTTAATCCTATATACACATTTTTAAAATGATTTCTTTTAAAAAAATTCTGTTACCACTTTTCTGGAGGAAATAATTTGCACTTCACTCTACAGACTTCAGGCTGTGACTGAGATTGATTTATAATTAGATTGCTCTGTCAGTTTGTGATAGTGTGAATGGAGGTGACAATGAAAACATTCTCCTTACCTACGTCAGTAGGGGGATGCCATCCTTAGAGCTTGAAGTTGTTACTTGCCAGTCTCTTACTGTGGGTGCCAGGTTTTTGTGTCTCTGCTATCACATTTTCTCCCACTCCCTCTTGCTATGCTATGGGTTCTGATTGCTTTTCAGGTTGCAAGGAGCCTTATTTATCTATTATTTCACCCTGCTGCCCTTTGCATACAAAGAGGTCCAGAGCATGTACTTTCAGAGAATTTCACCTAAGAATATAATTAACTCAGCTTCTTCTCGTCTGAAAAATCAATGCAGGTTTCCAAATCCTCCAAAAAATGTCACTTGGTCATGTCTTGAAATTGTTACATTTGTTGAGCAAACACCCTAAGCCTTTGTAAATCAGGACTATCTTATTTAATACTTAGTCAAGGGACTCTTCTAGCTGGGCATCTTGTTGGTGAACTGGGATTTGAAATTTTAAAAATTGTATTCATTCATAACTCAATATATATTCTGAATGAGTTATTTTAAATTGGTTTATGAAGAAAAAGAGCCAATTTTAATGGTTTTGCAGCCCCTTAGCTTTGTAAACGTCTCTTTCCATCTGGCAAAGATATACAGGTTGCTTATGTGTTTGAAATGGCATGCATAAATAAGCTCACTTCATGCTCAGCACGTCTCAAGGCGGCCATTATTCCCATTTGCAGGTTAGGTAAATGACGCCCAGTGGCTTGATTGAACTTGTTCAAGCTCAGTATAAAGTGGAGCTGGAGTTCCATCCTGTCTCCAGAACCCTAAACTACCTCTAGATTTAATGTATTTCAGTTCAACCCAATGAATGGTCTGTTCAATTAAGGGGGAGGTGGAGGAGGGCCGACACAAAGAATGGCATTGTTTCTGAATCTGAAGAAGTGGCTGTAGGTCTATACTTCAGTAAATGGTTAGTTGCAATGAAAATGTTGATACTATTCATTAAAACAGGAAAACTTTCACGAAGAAACCGATATGGAGGGGTTTAGATTCTATAAATTCTGTGAATAAGGCAGGAATTTGGAATAGTTAAAACAACAATGAATCTCATTCAGAAGGGCAGGCACTGAGTGGAAAGTGCACATTCAGGTGCCAATTCACACTTGCTCTCACCCTGTGGGAGCTTCATTGGAAGTAGAGGGGGGTATTGTCGCTTCCCTCTGTTGATTATTGGTATCAAACTGTTTCTTCACTCTCTTGCCTCTGTAACTTGTAAATTCTTGAGTTTAAGGTAGGTGTGATTCTACTTCAAGATGCTACACTATAAAAATGTAGGAAGAGCAAGGAAGTATACTAACAAAAATTGGCTGGATAAGTACCTGAACAAAATTTGAGAGTATGAGATAGTGCATGTTTGTATATAAAAAGGGATTAAGCGGTGCCAGCGTGGCTCATTCGGTTGAGAATCTGACTCTTGGTTTCAGCTCAGGTCACGATCTCTTGGTTGGTGAGATCAAGCCCCACGTTGAGCTCTGCCCTGGCAGTGTGAAGCCTGCATGGGATTCTCTTTCCCCACCACCCCCCACTTCTCTGCTCCTCCCATGTTTCTCTTTTTCTCTCAAAATAAATAAACTTCTTTAAAAAAGGGATTAAGCATTATGTTTTCCCTCAAATTTTCACTGTCCAAATGCTGTTAGTGAATGTTCCTTAAATTTAAAAAAAAAAGAAAAAAATTGACAAGAATATAGCTGGATATTCTTGGACTAGGAGAGATATGTCACTAGATAAATTAGGTCTCATGTTCACCTGATACTTGTAGATAATCATTTTATTCTGTTCTCTCAAGGGATAGGTATAAAGGATTAGACTGGTTTTCAAGGACTGGCAAAAAAGAAAGGACAGAAGGAAGGCAGGCAGGAAGGATGAAAGGGAAGGGAAGGGAAGGGAAGGGAAGGGAAGGGAAGGGAAGGGAAGGGAAGGGAAGGGAAGGGAAGGGAAGGGAAGGGAAGGGAAGGGAAGGGAAGGGAAGGAAAGGGAAGGAAAGGGAAGGAAAGGAAGGGAAGGAAGGGAAGAATCCTGCAGAAGCCTGCAGAAAGTGAGATGCTTGCACTATTAAAGCATGAACTCAGAAAAACCAGTTTGGAGGAACTTAGGTCCAGAGCAGCTTGTAATTTGGCAAATTGCCATTTTGACAGATGGCGTGGAAAGCAAGCAGTTAGGAGACTTGAGTTTCTGCATTCTGTTAGGTAGTGTGTGCAGGAAGCCAGCAGCTAATATCATCTCCCAGCTGCCTGTTGGAGCATCATTACTGTTTCCCACAGAAGGGTGCCCTGTACTCAGACTGGGCAAATAGAAAGTGGTGGTTCTAGATCTGTAAGGCACATTACAGGCTTCAGCCTGGAATGGAGGAGGGGAAGAGAGTGTGTAAATTAAGGGACCTACCTCTTTACCTTCTATATAGTTTTTGCATAATAATGGAATTATTTTAATGCTTGCCTGAGCAATTCAAACAGTCTGAGATAATTGACAGAAACAATATGAGGTAATTGTTCAGTGATTAACTACTAACTAATTAATTTGGCTACAAGCATATATCCCAAGAATATACAGTTAGGAAGGGAAAAGGGATAGAAAAAGCACAGGTATAATAAACACAGCCATGGAAAAAGCAAGTTTAGTGTTAGACAAACTTAAGTTCTAACATGTCATTTATTACCCTAGTGACATTAAGTGAATTAATTAACTTCTTGGAGCTTTAGAATCCTCATTGATAAAGTGACGATCATAATGCCCATCTTTAGAATATGTCAATAACCTGTAGCTATTCATAATAAAAATAAATAGAGCAAGGAAAAGCAGCATCAATAAAAATAGCAAAATTAAGTTTTTCCGTTCATATAACCCAACTGGAGAAGAGAAATAAAAAAAATATATTAATTAAAATCAGCCTTCGGTGTTTTCTTTTCTTTTATTTTAAATGTTTATTTATTTTTGAGAGAGAGAGAAAACATGAGTGGGGAAGGGGCAGGGAGAGAGATGGCGACACAGAATCCGAAGCAGCCTCCAGGCTCTGAGCTGTCAGCACAGAGCCCCTCCGTAGGGCTCGAACTCACAAACCATGAGATCATGACCTGAGCCAAAACTGGATGCTTAACTGACTGAGCCACCCAGGTGCCCCAGCCATTGGTGTTTTCCACATAACTTGTAAATCACAAGAGTCATAAAGGTCACCAACCCTCTGCTTGTCTGGTTTTCCTGAGCTGGGATTTTTCTTAAACCCAGGTGGCTTGATTCCCCACTACTGTTTTCCTCCTTAAGGTGGAGACAGTTATTCTCTTGATGTATGACAAGTTATCAGTTTGGTTTTAGTTTAGTTCAGTTTTTTTGTTTGTTTGGTTTGATTGGGTGATCTCATCTTTCTGAGCAAGGGAGATGTGGTTCATCTGCCCCCTCCTCCTTGCTCCCCCCCACTACTTTTCTCTATTCCCCAACAAAGGAAGAAAGTCACTTGGGTAGCCATGTCTGCGCAGAGCCCACCTTACCCTAGAACAGGCCGTTCTTGGTCCAGCCATCACATACAGTTATCACATCTGCGCCACGTTCTCCACTATCAGCTTCATTTGTATTAAGAGGATAGCACTTCCCTCTGCTTACTATTGGGTCCTACTTTATCTTGTTTTTCAAACTCATATGGGGAGGAGGGCTATTATTTCTAGCCACTCCAAATCACCTATAAGGAGGTTTCACATTTAAAATATTTCTGGTAAAATATTAAAACCTTGAAAAAAAATCTTTTAATATTTCTGTGGATCCAATTACCCACCCTTTATCTATATATACCTATTCAGCTATGATAGATAGTTAGTCCTCTTAATGGAAGAAGCATGATTTCCATGGAAGCAGACGATTAAAGGTGCTTGCATTAAAGGAGACCTGATCCAATCCAGCATTCACCATCGATGGTGGAGTACAGGTCCGTGCCCTGGGAAGGCTGATTGTTACTTACTGGAACTCTGAGAGCATATGTAAAAGCAATATGTTAAGTGATGTATCCTGTGAGTAGCTTTGATTTTAATTTTGCAGCTTAAAAAATGTTTATCATGTATTTATTGTTTTGCAGACCAACTCCACAGGTCGATTGGAACAAAATAGGTGGTGATCTACCCAAAGGAAGAGAAACAAAAGAAAATTATGGCAAGACTTTGAAGATAGAGAACGTTTCCTACCGGGACAGAGGGAATTATCGCTGCACAGCCAACAATTTCTTAGGATCAACCTCTCATGATTTTCATGTAGTAGTAGAAGGTACTTTCCCCATATTGATTTATTTTTCTTCTATTAAAGAAAAAAAAAAGGTGAACCTATAATTCCAAAGCATATATGTTAAAACAGGTAAGCTGTTTAAACTTTTGTTTTTGGAGTGGGTATTGAACTATATTATACTTCAGTTAACCAGATTTGACATTTAACCTGCAAAATCTTGTAAAAGGGACAAATGGAAAGAAAAGATCTCATGTTAGGTATTAAACACACCTGGCTTTCACACAATTTTTATTATATATATGACACTGCATAATATTAAATCATAGAAGAAGTAAGCATTACAAAGACAAATTATTTTGAGGAGCTTGGAAAAAAGCTTAGAGTTTGTTTCCCAGTCCTGTGGTTAACTTGCTGTCTCTTTAATCAATTTACTTTGACTTTCTGTACCTTAGTTTCTTCCTCAAAAAAAAGAGGGTATCAGGCAAATTGTCTTAGTTCTTTCCTAGATATGGTTGTTTTTTTGTTTTGTTTTGTTTTGTTTTTTTGGTCCATATCTTGGGTTCACATGATGTTCAATATGTTACTTATGGGGATGGAGTAGACTGAGTGCTGTAAATACTAATTTTCTATCAAAAGATGCAAGATACATATTATAGTAAACTTATCTCTGTAAACCCATGCCTTTTGTTGAATAGAGGATTAGCTATTGTTGCTTGTATTCATAGAAATAAATAGGCCATGATGTCATCATTTAAAAAAAGGGGAAGCCACACAATGTGGATATTGGGGCTGTACCTGCCCTGTAAGTAAAGTTTATCTGGGCATCTTATGAATCTGATTGATGCACACTGATTTCTATGGGTCTAATTACAGTGAGGTCTCCTATCTATGGTTTGGTTGACTGAATTGATCAAATTAATGAATTGATTACTGCATTTGTACTCATTTAGTGCTGTGAGGGCTTAACTAGTGAAAGGAATTGTCTCTTTCAGGGTCCCATTTAGTGAACTGATGCTCTAGGGTTTCCATTTATATTCCAATAAAGTTTACCTCTTAAACCTTCAATCTGTACAAGGAACATCTAAGTAAAAAGCTGTTTTAATGAATGGGAAAAAATGAAGACTTGGACACAGATTACATTTACAAGTAAATGTTAAGATAGATGTTTTGGTCTAGGTGCTGTTTGGAATAACATCATGTTTTTAAGACCTCACCCACAATGTATATGGTCAGTTCAGTTAAGAAGAATGGAAAACCAAAGATGAGAGTATCATTTTCCTTGATTCAACAAAAGCAAAACTGGTATACGTGACATCTTCATATTATGCATAAATATCAACATTTGCCATCAGTGATATATTCTTCTGATGTGGAATTATTCACAAAGAAATTCAAAAAGGAGGATTTGAGAAGTTTATATATATTTTTATTCATCATTTGATGCTTCATTGTTTTTTTTTTTTTCATTTGCTGCTTCTATATAAATCGGCTACACCATGCAACAGGGATATTTTTCTGTAACCCCCTACCCCTGCCCCAGTGTAAACACGTATATCTACAAACCAGACATGTCTAGTTGTTAGCTGCTCCTACTCCAAATTGCTGACTGTTAGAAATCCTTCCAGATGGCTGGAACATTGCTACGGTAGCTGAATATTTTAACAATCTGGCCACGGTTTTCTTGACTATAAGACTGAAGCTTTGAAAAGAATTGCAAGGGTTGCAAAAAAAATAAAAATTCAAGGATGTAAACTTAATTACGCAGTTTAAAATGTTGACTATAGGACTCCAAAGGAATACAGGTTTCCTGAACGAATTGTCCTCACTATTCATAAAACAGCTATTAGCACTATTGAGATGTAAATTATGTTTTTATTAGGAACATTTAATCTTTTCTCCTTAATGAGAAGCTACTAAATGTGCCCTCAGTTGTATGTTTTAGGAGTTTCTTTTTACACATGCAAGTGAAAAGCAAACTGGGCTCAAGAAGTCATTTTTTCTTTTTTGTGTATATGTGTGAAACCAAGAAATACAACCTTCATTTATCATATGCGCAGATCAGCTTACTTTCATTCACTTGTCTTCTGCCTTCCTATATCTCCTTTCCCCTTTTTTGTCTCTTGTTTAGCAACTCAAATTGAATAACAAGAATTACCATATGATCACAAAGCGATGTAACCGTGAATTTTGAAAATTGAGTCCATTCTGAAAACACCCATTTGTGCTTAAGTAAAAGCATGTATTGCTTTGTAGTCTCTGTAGATGTGATATTTCTTCTTTATTACTAAACATAGTCAAATTCTGTAATTTAAGTTACAACATCCTAAATATGAAGACCGTGTGCATTTTCAAATTGTCTAATCCAGGTAAATAAAAACAGCTAGGATGTCTTGATGAGGCACAGCTATCCTTTATAGATATCTATGATACAAATAGTGCACATTCAATAAAAAGATAAACATTAAAATGACATCTAAGCATTCTAAATCCAAAAAACAGAATATGACCACAATCACATTTCAACTGATTATTTATTTATTTATTTATTTATTTATTTATTTATTTATTTTAGTGTTTATTTGAGAGAGAGAGAAAGAGGCAGACGGACAGAGTGCAAGCTGGGGAGGAGCAGAGAGAGTGAGACAGAATCCAAAGCAGGCTCCAGGCTCTGAGCTGTCAGCACAGAGCCCAACGCAAGGCTCAAACTCATGAACTGTGGGATCATGACATGAGCCGATATCAGACGCTTAACCCCCTGAGCCACCCAGGTGCCCCTCAACTGATTATTTAAAAATAAACTCCCACCAACTTGCACCATTCTCATGTTGTAAACTTTCGAACCATTTAAACTTTTGAATTTTGTTGTAATAGGAAAATATTTACATAGAATTACATACCCATAATTGTCTTGCATTTTAAAAAGCTATCATGAACTCGAGTGCAATTCAGACATTGATATACTTAAGAGAGCCTCGTTTTAAAATGATCTATTTTTTCTAAAAAACTACAATTAAATCCAAGGTTGATAAACCTCACAATTTTGATTTAATAGAACATAGATATTTAGTAGGAATCTGTTACTAAGAAAATAGCCTCTGTGTTGTTTTATAGGTATCAAATTTTCTATTTTATTTCATTTTCCTTTCAGTGATAAATGTTTCTCATTAACTTGTTATATTTTAAATGCTTAGTCATTTGCATCTCACTTTTTAGCAACATAGGGAAATTATCATCTTTCTTTATATATAATTATGACAAAATGAGTAAAGTTGCAGCATAAGTTATTCTCATCAATTATCATGTATCTTAGGATAATGGATAAAAGAATGGGATTCACTGATGTTTTCTTCCAGGATTTTCCATTTCATCTGTTTTTGGTTTTGTTTTGGTTTTTTTATTCCTTTCTCTTGAGTTTTTCTTTGTCTTCTTTCAACTAGATCTTACCCTTCAGGAATAGAGTTATGTGTTTGAAGCTTTGGCAAACATCTGTTTGTTCTCTGTCCCTGTGTGTCCCTAGACTCACTTCACTCACCAAAAATATCCTGATTCATAGCCAATGTCCTCGGGCTCACTCTACATTCTTTTGTGAAGAAAGTAGCAACTAGCTAAATATGTTCAACCAAAACATGGCATGATGAGACTGAATTACTGGAAGTCAGTGATTCCCTCCTATCCAACATTCCTTCTTTCCTCCCTATGCCTTTTTCACTAGAGTCTTTGGGGATCAATCCTTTCACTTCAACTTGTAATTATTCCACATGTGTCTGTTCTCCTTGTGCCAAGCAGAGGAGACACAAGAAAGGGTAAGGTTCCTCCATGGCTCTGTATTTATCTGAGAAACATAAAACAAATACCCGAGCACTTAAAAAGCTTATTCAAAAGAGCTAAAGCTTAGCAATGATTTCTAGTGAATATATAAAACGCCTTGGTATCACCCTCCAGTGGATAGATGTTGGAGGAACTTGGATTTGGGAGCACAAAGTGAAAGTTAGTAAAGCAATTTGGACTTCGTTCCTATCAGTGGTCTGAGTTAGTAAAATAGTAATTAACTAGAAATAACATCACATTTTCCTTGGAGTCCCAGTGCTACTCAGTTTACAGGTTCACAGATCCATGAAGTGGCCAGAACACAGAGTGGGGATTTCTTTTGTTGGTGACTCTAAGCGAGTTAGATGGTATCTCTCAAGCTCAGTCCTTGGTCTGCAAGGAGGTAGAATCAGATAGGCTGATAACTTAAGCTTAATATGGATACCAGGGGTTAATGAAATTTGTAGGGTGAGAGTAGAGATAAAATCCGTATTTTATTATGCATGGGTATTTAGAGAAATGTCATCATTACATAATCTTCTTTATTTTATTATTTTTATTGAGATATCACTGATAACATTAATTTCAGGTGTACAACATAATGATTCGGTATTTGTATGTATTGCAAAATGATCACCAAGTTAAGTCTAGTTAACATCTATGGCCACACAGTAACAATTTTTTTTTCTTTTCATGAGAACTTTTAAGATGACTCTCTTAGCAACTTTCAAATATGCAAACAGTATTATTGACTACAGTCAACATGCTGTATATTATATCCCTATGATTTATGTTTTTGCATTTAGTTTTTGCTCTGAAAGCAATATTAGTTTACTGTTGTAAGCATGGAAATTTTCATGTTCGTGGAATTTTTTCCCTCTAACTCAAATGTCTGATTTTATTGTGGTAATGTGAAAAGACAAAAAAATAACAATAACATAAAAATGTACATATACATACACCTCAGAGAATCATGTCCAGTTTATAATTTGGACTATTGCATTTTAACCTAAACGACTAAATATTTACAGATTATAGGTGATGAATACACATATTTAATATAAGATTTAGTAACTAAGTCCACACCGTATGGAATAATTTCTAGGGCACGTCCCTTTCTCAGAGTTGAACTTGCATTGTTATTTGCATATTTTTGATTTTCTTGGTGAATTTATAGGCATTTTCTTTTGACACAATCCTTTTGTTTCCCCTTTACTTACACAAAAAAAAGCAGTTTACATGACTTATTTTTTCATTTCACATATATGTATCTTTAAAAGAGTTTCCTTTTTGACTAAAAATGGAAATCCAAGAATGTCTTGCGGGAAATAACCAAGCAACACTTGATGGAAATTACTACCTGCAGGTGTTGTGCAATTTTCTCTGGAATCAAATTATCCAAACCATCCACACTTTAATCTAAATCTTTTATTCACTCCTGACATAGTAATATACTTAAGGTGACAAGATATGGCAGTAATATTTGCACTAAAGACAAATGTCTCATTCTGTACTAAAACACCACTTAGAATTATAATACTGGAGCAATAGAACATGCCAAGATGCAAGTAATTTAAATACATTTTTCCTCCATTGTTTTCAGGACAAAAAGCTAAATGCTGCTTTTAGGCTTTCTTCTCCCTGTCTTACAAAAAATAATCTCTAGGAAAATAATGTTTCCACACTTCTAAGATAGATAATTAGATATCGGTATGGGTATACAAATGATACAACGTCATTAAGAAATATTTAAAATAAATGCTGGACATTTCAATTTCATTTAAAAATTCTCCAGATACATTTATCGAATATCAGCCTTTTTAGACGCCTTGCTGCAGCTTGAAAATAAGCCGCAGCCAGCACTAAATAAACTTAACCATCTGCTTATCCCTCCTTCACTTTCTGTTAATGAGGTAGATACTTGTGATGCTGAACAGTGATTGTATACATGTTAATTTTATTATGCATGCTAAGAGTCCAAATTAGATTACGCACACACACCATGCATGCACGCATGCACACACCCTATAACTAAAAACAGTGTCCACCTTGCCTGACCGAACATTTACAAGAGCTAGTGTGAAACACTTTATTGTGGCTGCCATCTGCTGGCACATTATAGAAACACAGGCATTAAAATTTTCGGACCTCCTGACATGGTTAAAGTCACTTATGATGTCTTCACTTTATTCCAGAGCCTCCTCGCTGGACAAAGAAACCTCAGAGTGGTGTGTATAGCATTGGGAGCAGCGGTATCTTGTTATGTGAGGCAGAAGGAGAGCCTGAGCCCACACTCAAGTGGAGAGTCAATGGCTCCCCGATTGACAGTAAGTGAAACACCAATTGTGATGCAGTGCTGAAGGCAATGGTGTGCTCGGATGGTTGATAGGCAGACACCCTGGTTATGTGTAAGATGGGAGTTGGGAAGTGGCTGGACCATCTAGACAGATCCAGCCAGGAAGTTCAAAGTTGAATCTTTCCCAGCACTTTGATTTATGCTTAGATTTATGGAGAAGGGATAAATAACATTTGTACTTGTTGGGTCATTATATTAACTCTATATAAAAATTAGGTTAAAAAGATAAAGCAGCTGATTGAGAAAAAGGAGAAAAGCCCATTCCTTTGCTTTTCCCTGAGAAGAAATTGGTGCAGTGACCTAGTGGTTGAGAACATGAGTTGAAAGTCAGAATTGCCCTTAGACCCAAGCAACAGTGACCCCGGCTTTGGGTTCTGCTCTTCACAAGGACCTGGTCTGGCCATCCTTTGGTCATGCCTGCTGTCATTATTTGAGAATTTCACAGGCCAAAGAGAACTGTAAACATGCCCCCTACCCCTGGCTCCCTGCATGTTCTTGACTGAGCTCCATTTGTACCCAAGATCAGAAAAATCCCTGTCTAGTCAGCTCTCAGCCATCCCAAATGGGCTGGGCATGGAAAGGCAGGGATGCACAAGGGCTGAAGCCTGATTCTCCCTACTCTATCATGTTCCAGCAAATAACTCTGAGAAGTCCAAAAATCCTCAGTTTGAACCTAGAGCTCTTATCTTTTTGAATGTCTTTGTCAAAATAGGACAGAACAAATCTTATTTGTCAACTGACTAGTTTAATCTTTAGCATTTCTATTATTGAGACATATATATATGGCTTTCATAAGTTTCTTTTGTCCTGGACCGTTCAAACCAAGTGTAGACATCTGGTGGTTCAGAGACCTGGGGTCCCATCTAGGCTGTGCACCTTCCCAGGTATATGATCTTGAGTTGTTTACTGAACGTCCCAAAGGTTTAGTTTTGTGGTTGTTGTTGTTGTTTTTTCACAGCACAACAGAGCTATCACAACCATGATAGTTGGTTGTGATGGAAAGAGGTCATTGTGGTCAACCACCTAGGATAGTCGTTTATCTGTGCAACATTATGATAGTTTATAAACTCTGGGGCCAGAATGCCTGTGTTTGCATCTAGGCTCTACCATTTACTAGTTGTGTGATTGGGCCTATGACTGACACTCTTAAAATCTGCTTCCTCATCAGTAAAATGGGCACGAAAATTGTACCAACTCATGGATTGTTATGTGGATTAAAGGAAAGACCATGCAGAAAATGCTCATGACAGGGACATTCCTAAAGTATTATTTACTTTTATTGTTGTTACATACCACACACTCAGGAAACCTTAGCCTCTTTATTGAAATCCTCAAATTTGAGATTTTTTTTCCCTCATCTCTTTAGAGAGCAGTCTAACAAATGAAAGATCAGAGGGAAATGAGATCAATTGTTGTTTATAAAGAATGTTAAGGATGCTAAAATAAGGAATGCAGATTCTCTGGAACATAAAATCATAAAATTATATATCTGAATGGCACTCGGCTGTTTATGAAGGACATTCATATATTGCTTTGAATCCCCAAATGAACATTTTTAATTGAGGTACGATTATTCATATTTAACAGATCAATTCGTTCATTCAGTAATTTTTATTGAACTCCTTCTTTGTGCCAGAACTGACCAGCCTTATTGCTGGGACGGTAGCAGTGAATAAAATGAACAGTCCCTATTCCTGTGGACCTGACATTCTAGCGGGGAGAGTCAATCAATAGACACATAAGCACATAAATCTGTGTTGTGGTGTGATAAATAAAAAATAGCTGACTAAGGGATGGGTGTAATACAAGTTCAGGACCGAGAGTGGCTCTTTTATTTTAAGATAATACTAGGAAGCCTCCGTGGTAATTTACCTGAAAAAAGAAGAACTGAAAGAATTTAGGGGGCATCCATGTGTGGGAAAGCTTCCAGTGTCGAGAGGTCGGTGAGGGCAAAGACCCTCAGGTATGTTTGGAGTGTTGATGGGAAGCCAGGAGTCCAATGTGGCTGGAGCTGAGCGAGTGGGCAGTGTTCAGATGCAAGATCAATCGGCAGATGCAGAGGCCACGTCATACATAAAGGGGAAAGCTCACCTGGGGACTTGGAATTCTAGTGTAAATAATATGGGCAGCACTTTGAGGATTTTGAGCAGAAGAATGACATGATCTAATCTATTAACAAAGGGCTTTTCTGTCTCTGAATTGAAAATCAGCTGTACGACTACTCCAGCTAGAAGCTGCCTGGAACACACTGGAACCTAGGGCTAGGTTGATAGTGGTAATGGTTAGGTTCTGGATGTATTCCCAAAGAAGAGTCAATAGGTTTGTTCACGGATGAGGAGATCAAGGCTGAAAATAAACTTAGACAAGACAGCACAGCTGAATAATGGCAGGGATAGAAAACAAAGCCACATCCTTGGAGTTCAAGCTCAGCGTTCCTTCCACAGCTGTCGACCATAGCTCTCCTTGCTCCCCTGCAAATGGGTTATAGCCATTCATTGGTTGGGATGCTTGGTAACAGTGGGATAACTGAATGATCTGAAGTCTCTCTGAGCTTATAATTCTAGCAATTCCATATCCTTTATATGTAGTATTTCAAAATTACACAAAAATGATTACTCTTGGAGTGCCTGAGTGGCTCAGTTGGTTATGTGTCAGACTCTTGGTTTGGCTCAGGTCATGATATCACAGTTTCCTGAGTTCAAGCCCTGTGTCAGGCTCTGTGCTGGCAGCCTGGAGCCTGCTTGGGATTCTCTCTGGATTCCCCTCTCTTTCTGTCCCATCCCCACTCCTGCTGTCTCTCTCAAAATAAATAAATAATCATTAAAAAAGTGATTACTTTTATTGATAACAGGCTTAACCTTTTTCAAATGCTTTGCATCCAATATTCGTGAGCCTCCTAATAAGCCCTGCAGAAGATATATATTTTTTTAATTCTCTCGTTTGCACATGTGGCAACTGAGGCTCAAGGAGGTCACATTACTTAATTGAGGACACAACCCCAGTAAATTTATAGGTTTTTAAAAAATTTTTAATGTTTTTATTTGTTTTTGAGAGAGCAAGCGAGTATGAGTGGGGGAGAGGCAGAGAGAGAGAGGGAGGCACAGAATCCGAAGCAGGCTCCAGGCTCTGAGCTGTTAGTTAGTGCAGAGCCCAACATGGGGCTCTAACTCACAAAAGCAAGTTCATGACCTGAGCCGAAGTCAGACACTTAACCAACTGAGCCACCCAGGTGCCCCAACCCCAGTAAAATTAGAGCTAAACGTGGAACCCAGAAATGATTAAGTCTCAGAGCTGAAGTTGCTCCCAGTGTATGGCATTATCGCTCACTGAGCTGACCAAAGACAACTTATGGCACACCTAGTGTGTTTTGCTTGATACTGATAGAGAACTGGCTTTCTTGAATCCTGGGAGCTCCTGCTAGCCTTGGCCTGTATGCAGCAGCACGCTGCAGCTTCTGGTACCTATCCCAGAGGATGGCACGAAGCCATGCTCAGCTGTTACTCATCTCATACCTGAGGCTCTGGTTTCATTTCTTCTTTTTGTAAGGCTGTGTTTGATTCAGGGTTTACCCATGGGAAGATGGTATAAGGAATCTAAAGAGAGTGATGGGCTTAGCTCTGACAGTTGTAGAGCTGGGCATCAGGTATAGGAATGCGGAATCGGTTCAGAGACTCAGTCCTTTGCAGCCTTGAAGAACTTCAGAGAGCTCCTCTTCGTGACTGTTCTCAAGAGGGAAACGACTCTGCAGGATTGTATCGATTTTCTACTGTTGCTCTACAAATTATCACTAATTTAGTGACTTAAAATAGTATACTTGTATTAGTTTACAATTCCGCAGGTTAGAAGTCCAACTAAGCCTCACTAGGCTGAAATAAAGTTGTCAGCCATTGTGTGTTCCTTTCTGGAGGAACTAGGAGAGAATCCCTTTCCTTGTCTTTTCCAGCTCCTAGAGAGAGCCCACATTCCTTGGCACATTACTCTCCATTTTCAAAGTCAGCGTCGTTGCATATCTGACCACTCTTTGATAGGCATCTCCATTTGTCTGGCCATGGCCAGGGAAGGCTCTCTGATTTTAAGGAGCCTTGTAATTACATTGGCCCCACTTGGATAATCCGGGATAATCCCTCCATCTCAAGGTCCTTAACCTTAATTACCTCTGCAAAGTCGCTTCACCATGTAAGGTTAAATATTTTTTTACTGATAGAGATTAGAATGTGGGTATCTGTTGGGGGCTACAATTCTGCCTACCACAGGGACCTTCTCGGAATAAAATGCCACCCAACATAAATGGCTTTCAGTCATTTCAGGAAATATTTCCCGAGTGCCTCCTCTGTGATAGCTGCTTTTCAGGCACTGAGAACACAGTGCATAATGCACAGTCAGAGTCCTGCTTACGTGGAGTCATAGTCAAGTGTAAAAATATATTCATTTCTGACTATCAGGAAAAAATGTATAAGGAAAGTCTTCTATTTCAATAAACAATACTCAACATTTTCTACAAACCAAAACTTAGTATAGTCACTATTTTATATAATAGAGACACAATAAGAAAAAAAAATTAGGTTTATGGGTAATCTTGTCATGTCATTTAAAGTAAAAAATTTTAACATCTGTGTCCCTCACTTGAAATTCCTAGGTAATATGTTTCCTTTACACTGCTTGTTTGTAGTGTCATAGTGGAGCAATGAGATCTGGCATGTGGCCAAATGCTGTAGGAGGTGGCATTCTCTTGTCCAGATTCCAGTCCCTTCTTCCACAGTGGCCATATTAATGCTGACCCCGCAGGTTCTGAGCAGAGTTAACGAGACAATGCATGTGCCACTTCCAACAGAGTTCTTTGGCCGTTTGTAAATCTACTAGAAATGTTAGATGTTCTTAACTCCCAAAGGTATTTCCAGAATTATGCCTGGATCAGGATTGAGGTAGCATTTATTGCCAAAAAGTAGAAAATCTAGCCCCTGATCCCAAGAAGGTTTTAGTCTTACTGTGAAAAGGAAATATATAAGTTGTGTAGCCAAAGTGGTTGAATAGCAAAGCAAGACAACTGAAATGAACAGTACATGCCAGAAAATTGCACAAGGTCAGAGAAGTCAAATAGAGGAATAAAAGTGTCAAAGGGGGAACAGAGGAGCCAATGTTGGTGGGTTGGGGAGATCACTCTGTGTTGATTCATGTGATTTGTGCAGGGCAGTATTAGGACCTAAATTTACAAGAGTGAGTAAGGTCTAGTTATAGTGGGACTTGAACGACAAATGGAAAATCTGAAATTTTATTTATGGGTATGGATATGGAGAGGCAATGAGCTTGAGATCAACAAATATTTTAGCAATAAATATTAATTTGAAGGAAGATTGAAATTGGAGAAGGGTCAGGGGAAAAAAAACATGGTTGATGGTAAGAAATTCTAAAAATTGGCTTCAGTGAACTATTATTCACCCTAAACTCGCCTTAAAATATAAATACTGTGTGACACATTTAATAATTGGTGTATAAATATTTTATATCACATTTTTTATCATACTGACATTCTTTAATCTCTTGCAGAAAATCCATTTGCTGGTGATGTTGTCTCCCCCACGGAAATCAGTTTTACCAACCTACAACCGAATCATACTGCTGTGTACCAGTGCGAAGCCTCAAATGTCCATGGAACTATCCTTGCCAATGCCAATATTGATGTTGTAGGTAAGTAACAGTCTGGGAGCAGACTGTTTACTTTCTAAAGGAAGATGTTCAAGGTCATACACACAAGTGGACTGAATTCTCAACATATAAAACATGGGGAGAAACATCAAAGTACCTTTAATCTAGCGTGTGGGCATTAGCCATCCTACTAAAATTAAACTTTCAAAAATGTATTGAATTTGGATATTTTTCTAACTCAAAACCTTATATTGTGTTATTCAGTTGTCTCCCATTTTTATTAATGTGACTAGGATGTAGAAAATTTGAATTTGTGCACACTATTTCTTAATGAACGTTCACAACTGTATTTATGTTATTTTCAAATAGATGTTCGTCCACTGATACAAACTGAAGATGAAGAAAACTATGCTACGGTGGTTGGGTACAGTGCTTTCTTACACTGCGAGTACTTTGCTTCACCCGAGGCCATAGTGTCCTGGTAAGCTGGTACAGGGTTTTCTTAAGAGAATGTCAGTGGTAGATTTCATTCATTGTGTCTTCATCCATCATTTGACGTGCTGTTGTTCCATGTAGCCAATGCCTCTGAGAAATAAGATAGCAAACTTAATTACTTACCTCTCCTGGAATCATTGACCAGATGTGTAGGATTTTCTCACATGGGGAGATTAGGGAGAGCCATTTCTGCTTACAAAGGAAAGCAAAGAATTGAAGTGATTACTGAGGCAATTTTATATAGATAGACTTGGTTTTCATTTTGGGTACATCAAAAGTCATATATTACAGCTGATCCTTGCCCATTGTGGAGGTTACAGGTTGATCCCCCATGTGACTGAAACTCTGTATATAACTTTTGTCTCCCCCAAAACTCAACTACTAAAAGCCTACTGTTGACTGGAAGCCTCACCCATAACATAAACAGTTGATTAACACACATTTTGTATGTTATATGTATTACATACTGTATACTTACAATAATAGCCAACTTTTTCTTAACTGTTTTTTCCATATTTCTAGGCTACATAGTTTGTGAGTTTTTTGTAACTGTTGTGTATTTCCAAAAATTTGTCCAATATAGTTACTGAAAGAAAATCCATGTGTAAGTAGACCCACACAGTTCAAACCCATGTTGTCCAGAATTGACTGTACTTTTTTGTGGTTGTTTTGGGTATTTTCTAAATAATTATCCAAGCCTGAATTTGATTCCAAACACATACCCTTAAAACTTTTCCAATGTGTATTTTGAATTTAATTTCAATGTATTGATTGGTGTGACAGTCCAAACACCTGTGTGAATCTGACATATTTGTTACTTCACCAGAAAAGCTTGGATAAACTGTTCTTAAATAAGTCTGCCATTGCTCTACAAGGCCAAGACTAGAGGGTAGATGGGGAGGCAGGGTCATTAAAGTGCAGGATCAGATCTTTCTTTAAAAATTGGGTATTTTGGGGCACCTGGGTGACTCAGTCATTTAAGCGTCTGATTTTCGATTTTGGCTCAGGTCACGATTTCGAGGTTTGTGAGATCAAGCCCCGCATCAGTGTGTAGCTTGCTTGGGGTTCTCTCTCTCTTTCCCTCTACTGTCTGTCCCTCTCCCCACCTTCCCTCTCTAAATAAATTAATAAACTTAAAAAAAAGATTTAAAAAATGGATTTTTTGCATTATTTTTATTTTTAAAAATAGTTCATTAAAATGTGATTCATCTTGAGTGCTGAGTTTTTTTGGCCACGCTTACATTTTGCTTCCGTGCCTCACTGGCTTTACCCTAGTCTCAGCTCTAGAAAGTCCTGTGTGAACAGCAGCCAGAGTTTATGCTTTGATTTTTGTTTGTTTGTTTGTTTGTTTTGCTCCAGCAGCGTCTTATGTTGAAATGCACTGGATAAATCAAGTTTTGGCAGCAAATGCTTAGAAAATGGATGAATGGAGGAGAAAATGGCTCTGGGTTGATAAGGGTAAATGTAATCCATGCCCACAGGACAGGAACTACTTCCTGGCCTGTAATATTTCTGAATGACCAATGTTTCCCCCAGACGGCAGGAGGTTCAGAAGGTTCATTATCTCTTTCAATTACTAGCTTTCCCATTTAGTACCCTGAAGCAATCATTAACTAAAGAGTTCACCATCAATAAACCAGAAAATATTTATTAAGCTGTGAGGACAGATGCAAAACAGTCCTCATAGCTATCAGGAATACAACAGAAGCCTAGAACATGGTCCAGGATTTCCTCTAGCCTATTTGGCTGTTTGGACAGGTATGATATACACCTAGGATAGGACCCATTTGGGGGAAAATATAAACCCCGATGGAACATAAGGTCTTCTGAGCTCCTAGAAGGGCTAAGCTTAAATGACATCAGCAACCAGTTTCAAAAAAGAGTATATAATACTGTCACATCTAAAATGATTTATGCTTTCTATATTCATAGGCAGAAGGTGGATGAAGCGAAACCCCTTGAAGGTAGACGGTACCATATCCATGAAAATG
This sequence comes from Prionailurus viverrinus, assembly GCF_022837055.1. Classification (NCBI taxonomy): domain Eukaryota; kingdom Metazoa; phylum Chordata; class Mammalia; order Carnivora; family Felidae; genus Prionailurus; species Prionailurus viverrinus. Next base: position 42,043,545 of record NC_062562.1, read on the forward strand.
GCACATTGCAGATCAACAAAACCACAGAAGACGATGCTGGCTCATACTCTTGTTGGGTGGAAAATGCTAAAGGAAAAACTGCTGTGACAGCCAATTTGGATATTAGAAGTACTTTTATCTTGTTTTTACTTTGCATGAATTCTCACATAGGTTCAGTTTGTCCTTTTCCCAAATGAGACAATATGATATAAATTTGAGTGCGTATTAAAATTTTTAGACTGTATTTCGAAACTCCCAGATTATGTTTCATCTGAAAGACCATCACTAAAATTATAGGAAATATTGATGACATGTTCACCTCTTTTTATTATTTTATTTTATTTTATTTTTTAATGTTTATTTATTTTTGAGACAGAGAGACACAGAGCATGAACAGGGGAGGGGCAGAGAGAGGGAGACACAGAATGTGAAACGGGCTCCAGGCTCTGAGCTGTCAGCACAGAGCCCAACGTGGGGCTTGAACTCACGGACTGTGAGATGGTGACCTGAGCCAAAGTCGGCCGCTTAACCGACTGAGCCACCCAGGCGCCCCTCTTTTTATAATTTTAAAAGGGACCTAAGTGTTTGGGGGATGACCAGCAAGATTTTAAAATGCCCTATTTGGGGGTATTTCTGTAACTATTTTATTTCAATAACCAACTCAACATAATGTCATCGGCAATCAACACTTTGAGCTAAAAGTTTCATGAACTCATCAAACTTCAGCTTCATAAAGACTGGGGCATGATAGAATCAGAACGGTTTGACAAAACCTCATGAACAGCTTTGTGTTTATTCTCTCTTCAAAACAAAGTCATGGGTTTCACTGACATTTTGATTTTAAAATTGCTCAGAAAATTCTTTTCAGGAAAACATAATAGGAAGATCCTACAGTGATTGTAGGGAGGATCTGTTTCTTGTGGTACATCATCATCATGGCCTATCACTACTGCTGCTTAGAGAACAGGGTATATTTGTTCAATTGTCTGTCTTTACTGATGTGTTTATAATTCTCTGTCTCTCTTCTCACACATACCCTTCCTTCCTTGTTTTTCTTCTGTCTTATATTCTTTTACAGTATCTGTTTCTTTTTGCACCCTAAGTTATCCAACACGCCAACCTTGCGGATTATATTTTTAAAGCATGTAAATATACCCCTACTATGTCTGCTTAACTGTGATGTCTTCCCCCATATTTAAGTGTCATATACAATTCTCAAAATGCCCTTGTGAAGTCAGTGAAGGTGATTTTTTTTAGACTTTATAAAACCAGCCTATATCAGAGTTTAACAACTCAGGCAGATTCAAAGTCAAGGAGAGGGAAGCCTCGAATCCAAATGAACCTTCACATTCTTCTTGCCCAACACAGCACTTGATGCAAAGTGGACCTCAGAACTGCTAATTGACAAAGGGATGGACAAGGCCATGAACTTTTTGTCTGCTCTAAATATCCACTCTATATGTAAGGAATATATAGCAATTTTGTCAATGAAATATAAGAACACAATTTTGCATATAAAAAATGTCAAGAGTTGAATTGAGTAAGAGGCTATATAGCATAGTGATTGAAAGCAAGAGCTTTGGTCTCTGCCAAATTGAGGTTCAAATTGCAGCTTAAAGCCCTTACCAGTTAGTAAACTTTGGTGTTACTTAATTTCATTTTAGCCTTATGTTCCCTATAAAGTGAAAATATTTATATTTATAGACTTATTATAATTATAAAGTGTTGCGTGACTGTGAACATTATTGCAGAGTCCTCGTAAATAGAATAAATGCTTATTAAGTAGTATCTGTTATTATTAAGTGGATTTCTGACTTTAAATTTAAAAATAGGAATAGATGTTTAATAATTCACTTATAATTAAATTCAATTAAATAGTATCTTCAAGTTTCATGTCTCGGATACCAAATAATCAAATTGTTTTATCACTTTCAATTTCTAATCAGCTCATGGAGTATCATGTAGATAGCAAATGTTAAAATGTAATTGTGGAATTGGGGGTCAACTCATGAGATTTGGCCTCTGAGAAAGTCACCAAATGCCACAGCAGGGTAAAGAACCTTTAATATGGCCTCTAAGGGTAAGAATCATATGTACATATTTTTTAACTGAGTAGATTGTCTTTCTTTCTTTGTTTCTCTTTCTTTCTTTCTTTCTTTCTTTCTTTCTTTCTTTCTTTATTTTTATTTTTCTTTTTTTTTGACAGAAAGAGAGATAGTACAAGTGGGGGAAGAGGGAGAGGGAGAATCCTAAGCAGGCTCCACGCCCAGTGCTGAGCCCAACTGGGGTTTGATCTCACCACGGTGAGATCATGAACTGAGCCAAAATCAAGAGTCAGACATATAACCAACTAAACCACCCAGGCACCCCTGGGATCATATGTTTTGAAACAGTCATAATGAGCAAATGTTGTTAAGACATCCAAATATGATTCTTTTTAATTTATTTGATTTGAATTTAATTTATTTGATATATTTAATTTTGTAGCTACATTTTTGAGCTTCATATTATTAATACCACTAATACTCTAAATCACTCACCATACCTCATTCAACAAGAAATTCAACAAATATGTGTTGAATGCCTACTGTGTACAGGGTCCCTTTTGAGCTATGGGGAAACTTCCTGTAACAAAACAGACACAACCCCTTCTTCACAGGGCTTATGTTCTCATTTCCCACCTTTATGTTGATAGATCACCCATGTATGGCTTTACCATACCTCTGGTTTCTGAATTATTAATAAACACATTAATAGAAAATCAACTCATTGCCTTTTTTCCCCTTACAGTGCTTTGATCATATGACCAAAAGGACTAGAAGGAGAAATCACATTTTTTCAGCATCTAGAGACATTTATTTTGTCACACTCTTCTTACTCTTTGGCCCAAGAAGTCGTATGGGGAATTTCTAAGATATTAATTAGTACTTCCACTCTAATTTCTCAGATGTTTGGGCCTGATGGAAAGAAAATAGTAGTGAAATATGATGTTAAGAAATTACAGTGCAAAAAAACATTGCATGAAGATATGACTATTATGTTGACAATTTTGGTTGATTAAATTGCAGGCACTTGATTACGAAGTAAGCTGTGATTTATGGTTCTAACGAGTCTCTTTGTTCGGTAAAAACAGATGCTACAAAACTTCAAGTTTCTCCTAAGAATCCTCGTGTCCCCAAATTGCATACACTTGAATTACATTGTGAGAGCAAATGTGACCCATATTTAAAACATAGTTTGAAGTTGTCCTGGAGTAAAAATGGAGAAGGCTTTGAAATTAATGCCACAGAGGATGGCAGGTAGGTACAGTCTTATGCTGTGTCATCATATTTGGGATTAACACCTAACACTTGAAAAACAAATAGTTGTAAAAGTATTCACGCTGAATTAAAATATAAAAACTGATTAATTCATTTCAGTCTTCAAGGCAGTATTTATGTATTTATTTTTAATATTTATTTTTGAGAGAGAGAGCATGTGCTCATGAGGGTGGGGAAGGGGCAGAGAGAAAGGGAGGGGCAGATAAAGGGAGACAGAGGACCCGAAGCAGACTTTGCGCTGACCGCAGAGCCTGATGCTCTCTCGAACTCACACACGTGAGATCATGACCTGAGCCCAAGCTGGACACTTAGCTGGCTGAGCCACCTGGGGGCCCCAAAGTCTTGGCATCAGGGCAGCGTTTGAAAGATAATACAGTGCACTGTTTGGGTTTTCTCTCACATAGTTATCTTCTTTTTGCTACTGACTTTTAACAGAATGTGTACCTTGCTGTTAGTGCATGAAATAGAGTCCGTTCCAGATGTGTGAGACAGAGGTACTGCATGAGTGTGCATGCTTACCAAACCACTGGGAAGACTGGGAGAGATGGGCCTAACGGAAGCTGCTTACTAAACTTTTGGGTTCTTTGTCACATAGAACTGCAGCTGTAAGCCAGAGGTCTGAAAAATGCTGCTCTTTACAGCCACCTCACGCCACTGGTGCTGGCAGTGACATCAACCAATGCCAGCTCTTGGGTCTTCCAGAGTCGCTGTCTGCTCACAGGGACCCAGAGGAGGCACTCCTCATCACCCTTTTACATCCCAAACTCAGATGAGTCTATCTCATTGGCAGAACCTAAATAATACCTACAGTCCTTCCAGTTAGAATGTACAGACAGCTATGCTTCTAAGCCTCCTAATCTCTGTGTAGAGAATACAGAAAAAAAATATATAGAAGAGAGACTGTAGAAGGAAGTGTGAATAGATGCTGGATAGCATCAGACAATATTGAATAGCATCGGGCAATATCAGAGTCCATCAAAGAGAGAAAAGACTCAGCATTTACTGAATGCCTGTGCTATCTTTCAAAAGCATGTAGAGGTTAGCTCTCCTGCCTTTTGCATTGTGACTAGTAGGGGTTAAAAATAGACCATCCTTAGTCAAACCTCCCCTGCAGTTTTGTGTTGTTATTCATGATTCTGAAAAAGTAAACCTGAAGATAGTTTGTGCATTCCTTTGAAGAGACTGCGGCAGTGTGGTGAGTAAGAGCGTGCACTCTGGAGTCCAGCAGCCTGGATTTAAATCTCATCTCGTTCACTTATTGTGTCTATGACTTTAGACAGGCTCCCTAACTTCACTGTGCCTTAACTTTACATTCTAAGATACCTCCACAGGGTTATTATGAGTTAACATTCCAAGCACTTAGAAAATACTCAGTCCAATTTAGTGATCATGATTTGTACTAATTTCTCCAGACATTTGGTTTATCTCATTTCTCTGACATGCTTGGCCCCTATTGGTGTGTGTGTGTGTGTTTGTGCTTACACCACCGCTATGCAGAGGCATTGGTCTCAGCTAGGTACTTAATTTATTCCATCTCATCCTTCCTGTATATATGAATTTGTGGAAAGGAGCGTATGTATTGGAACTGTTGTCGCTGAAACAAGAGGAAATTAATTATTGACCTAAAAGACTACATATTGCAACAGAGATCTTCACCCTTAGGTTGGGTCTTAGTCAATCTGTCAGCTGCTCAGATCTCCCCATATTCTCCCTCTTTTGTCACTGCTGCCTAGTTACCTGGTGTCTTCCATATAACCTCCAGGCTTCAGTGATGAAGGGAGTCAGAGACTCGTGCCTTGAGGGTGATGTGACCTGCATATTTAGGCCCTGATCCCAGAAACTCCAGCCATCCTCTGTATGGCCGAGTTTAATAGGTTCTGCAGGATGCTGAGGCTGACACTCAAATGAACCTCTGGCTGTCTTAGCAAACTAAGCCAGTGACACAGATATTCTGCCCATTTTCCCTAGGGCATGGGTAAGCAACAGTAACCTCAGCTAGAATTTCTTAGAAGAGATCACTGGAGTGGAGAAGGCTGGGAGTAACTCTTGCTGTTGAGGTTGGCTGGGGCCAGGAGCACGTATGGACATGTAGCAGGGAGCAGAGATCACAGGTCTCAGTTAAATTTCAAGGGAACCGTTAGGAAGCTTCTGTCTCTCACTTTCTGCTGGGACACCTTCTCCTTACCGGTAGGCGAGGGGCCTGAGACTTTTATCTAGAAAGAGGTTAAATGAGTTTTACATCAGAAACGTCAATTACCCCTCTTTGGGTGAGCACAAACCCTGCTTCTGGTGAGCCCCTCTTCTCTCTCTCTCCCTCTCTCTTTCTGCCCCTCGCTCACTTGTGCCCTCTTTCTTTCAAAAATACAAAAGAAACGTCATTTGTTTGAGTTTCACTCCTTCTCTGCAAACACATTATTTATCTCAACTAAATAGCAAAAGTCTTTAAATATAATTGATATTTAGTGGAACTTAATTTTTCTAAAAGTGCTTAAATAGTTAAGTTGACAGTACATAGGTATAGGGTAAAAAGTGTAATTTATAGTAAGGAAATTTCCATGTAGTAAACCGGATTACAAATTGGCAAAATAGGGCGAATGATAAAAAGCTCGGTGCAAATGATTTGCAAAAAGAAGTGCTAGTCTGCCCTCTACTGTTCAAATAAATTTCATAGTTTAATTGTTATCTGATCTATTGGATGTGCAGTGTGCTAGGGGAGTGGACGGGTGGAGAAAGGCAATCTTGTCAAAAACAGATTGTCAGTCTCTGTGTCAGACACTCTGACTCTGTAGATCTGGGGGGTGATTCAGGAATGTCCCTTTGGAAGAAGCCCCCAGTTGATCCTATGTAGGTGATTCCCTTCACAAACCTTAAGAATTATTCAGATGTATCCTAGCTATTATAATGAATAATACAGTCTTCAGAAACACCAGGCAACACAGTTGTGTCACTGCTCCATGCATCACAGATGGTTGGAGTTGATAATTAAAACAAAACAAACGGATCCCTTTCATGGCTGTGTAGACAGTTGTGCATGCTTCAGTAACCCCATGTCCCCAGTTTTACCTGTGGCACTCTCTAATAAAATTTGCATTATGTGAAGGTGTGTGTGTGTGTGTTTTTTAACTCTTCCTTGAATATTTTTATAGGGAATATATATTTTTGAATATATATTTCTGCTGTTTCTGTTGTTTTCATCCTCATCATATATTCATTTATTTTTACTGGTAGGATAATTATCGATGGACCTAATTTGACCATATCTAATGTCACCTCAGAGGACCAAGGTATTTACTCTTGTTCAGCTCAAACTGCCCTGGACAGTGTTGCTGATGTAACTCACGTAACCATTCTCGGTAAGTGCGCTACTAATGGGAAATGTCTGTTCATTTCTTTCTTGTTACGAATTAAATTCCATTGTTCTTAGACCATTAAATCAACAATTACTTGAGCCCCTGTACATATACTGTTAGTTTGAATTTTTCATTTAAATAGTAACTCCACTTTCAAATGCTTTCTCCTCTTCTGGCTTTAAAGAAATTAATTAATGCTTAATTTCTTTTCCCTGCATGGTAATGTTTCCAGTAGCAGTGGGAGGTTGGCGATGCTATCAGCAGAAAGAAAACTGAAGCACGCTTGAGTTGTCAGGGCATTTGAGCTACCCTTTCCTAGCATGCAGAGAAAATACAGCTGAGGAATGGAGATGGGTTTTGTGGACGGATCAGGCTGGGAGTCCCATGGTGGTGGCACAGTGGTCATGCCCTAAACCAAAGACAGGGGCTAAGTTCTCAGGGTTCTGGGAAGTGTGTGGAGGAACTTCAAGAGTTCTACAGAGGAATGCCTTTGATTTTTTTAAATGATAATGCTAATTAGAAAAGAATGTATATACTTCACTAGTTAATCAACACAATTACTCCTCCGGTTACCCATGGTTAAAGCTCTTAGAACATTCTGGTGCATTTCTTAGACCACCTTTAGCTCTTGAACCATCTCTTAGACCATCTCTCTTCCAGTTTCCTTGCCAGACTCACTCCCCATAAGCTATCTGATAGGGAAAGCTGACTTATATGGATAACATCAGCGAACCACTTACCCTCAAACTTCCATTTGTTTCAACCAATGGGAAGCCCTGGCAATAGACGAGGGTGGGTGTATTTATTCTCCATATTCCCTCCCTGCTGGCTGACTGTGTTCATTGTCATTGATTCCTCCCAGGGAGGCTCTCTCCACAAAATCCTCTCTGATGAAATTCTATTAACTGCTCCCTCCACCCCTCACTCCATATATTCTGCCTACATCTTTTGAAAGAGTTTTTTTTAAAAAAAAAACTCTTGGCACTATCCAAATTGTGTGAACTATTGCATTTCTGCTGGGACCCTGACTGATAGAGACCTTTTTTTTTTTTAATTTTTTTTTCAACGTTTATTTATTTTTGGGACAGAGAGAGACAGAGCATGAACGGGGGAGGGGCAGAGAGAGAGAGGGAGACACAGAATCGGAAACAGGCTCCAGGCTCTGAGCCATCAGCCCAGAGCCCGAAGCGGGGCTCGAACTCACGGACCGCGAGATCGTGACCTGGCTGAAGTCGGACGCTTAACCGACTGCGCCACCCAGGCGCCCCTAGAAACCTTTTTTAAAAATAGTTTTCTGTTATAATTTTTTCCCCCTGTGGGAACCATTTAGTCTTTCTTCCAGTTTGCTGATATTCCTTTAAAGTGTTTGATTTTGCCTAACTCCTTTATTACATTACTAGATTAATCATTAATCATTATTCATTATTAGTATTATAAACTATTACTAGATTAATCATTATTAGTAACAGGATTTGTATCTTTAGCTCTCTGGTTGCTGGGATCCACAGGTAGATTGCTAATAGAGTGTCCAGGATGAGAGGAAATAATTCAGTGTATTTGGAGGTAGGATGTGAAAAATGACTAAATATGCTAGATCTCTTCAAGAGAAGCAAATATATATTTCAAGGGAAATAAATGACCATCATGTTTAAGTGAAACAAAGGGTCATCAGACTGGGTTCTACACACACATACACACACACACGCACACACACACACACGTGCACACACACACACATACACACAAGTTCCCAAGTGGTAAAGGGTATGGACTTGGTTCAGTAGAATTGTACCTTTAGGTGAGATGTTTGGTCATAGGAATTTAGCTACTTCAGGGGTTTGCACACAGAAAGGCCCAACCCTCTAGTAGTTAATCCACTAGTGAGTCATCAGATAAAATAGTTGAGCTTCAGGTAAAGTAGAGTTTGTCTCAGGCACTGCAAGTGTAGGAGAAAGTTTCAGAATCCCTGGACTTTTTCCCTAAGTATCTTAAGCAATGGAGCCAGCTAAGGGATTGGGACACCATACCACTTGCTGCACGCTGTCCAAAGCTCCTTATAAAATTCAATATATGAGTCATGTGATTAGGCTACTATCTTCCAAAACCATTAGATTTTGATAATTTTAAATAGAGTTGCTGTGATCACATGTAATACTTACATATGAAGTTTTTAACCAATTTTCTAAGAATAAAAATAAATTCATTTAAAAAATATTCTATGACAAGATTGCACTTTCTTAACCACTTCTTGGAGGTAACCTTCTAATATTTGAAGCCAGTACCTGGTGTAAAGAAGCATATCTCACTAACTGATGGTAACAAATAGATCCCTGTGTAGTTTAGAGAAACTTCTTTTCCCCAGAAAATAATTTTTGAAAAGATATGCTTGACCTGTTGCAATCAGAAGTAGCTGTCCTTGATCTAACTGTCCTTTAACTATATCAATCTTTTAAGTATCAACTGCACTCCATCAATTCTAATTCCATATGCTTCTTGGAAAGAGCAGATTTTAATGTCAGATGCTACAGTCTGTATTGGTTGCTTTAGGTAAGTTGAAAAATGAGTGAGCTCTTAGGAAGTGTTGAAGAGAAATGTAAATTCTCTGAGCTCACAGATCTGAAACCTGTTGAGGAAATAATTTCTTATTTAAGGCCCTGAAGTTTGCACAGTCACTGACTGCATTTTTAAAATAAAATAGTCTCTTTTGAATAAAAAAACAATGGTTTTTTTGCCAGTGTAAATTTCCAGAAATTGGTAAATACTCACAGGGGCATAGATGATGCCTCCCACTTGGGGAATAAGGAGCCCATGGGAAGGTCCTAAGAGATATTACTTAATTGTCTCCACTGAGAAAAGACAAATGTCCCTGGGTACAAGAGAGAATTGAAATCAAATTTCAGAAGTAAAGACCATTAGGGATAAGTTTGGTTTTTTGTTTTGTTTCACTCTTCCTTTATTTTGATAAACATTTCCATGGACTGTAACACTCAAAGTCATCACCTACTCTTAGTATCCAAAACCTATAAAGAACTTATAAAACTCAACACCCCAAAAAATGAATAATCCAATGAAAAATGGGATGAAGACTTGAATAGACATTTTCCCAAAGAAGACATCCAGATGGCCAATAGACACATGAAAAGATGCTCAACATCACTCACCCTCAGAAAATGCAAATCAAAACTACAATAAGATATCCCCTCACACCTGTTGGAAAGGCTAAAATTAATACACAAGACACAACAGGTGTTGGTGAGGATGTGGTAAAAGGGGAACCCTCTTACACTATTGGTGAGAATGCAAACTGGTGCAGCCATTGCGGAAAATAGTATGGAGAGTCCTTAAAAGGCTAAAAATAGAACTACCCTACAATCCAGCAATTGCACTACTATGTATTTACCCCCCAAATACAAAAATACTCATTCAAAGGGATACATGCACTCTAGTGTTTATAGCAGCATTACCTATAATAGATTACAGAAAAAGCCCAAGTGTCCATTGATTGATGAATGGATAAAGAGGATGTGGTGTGTGTGTGTGTGTGTGTGTGTGTGTGTGTGTGTGTGTGTACACACACACATACACACACACACACTGGAATATTATCAGCAATAAAAAAGAATGAAATCTTGCCATTTGGAATGACATAGGTGAAGCCAGAGTATTAAGTTAAGCAAAATCAGTCAGAGAAAGACAAATACGGGATTTCACTCGTATATGGAATTTAAGAAACAAAAAAATAAGCAAAGAGGAAAAAAAGAGAGAGAGGAAAAACCAAGAAACAGACTTTTACCTATAGAGGGCAAACTGATGGTTACCAGAAGGGGGGTGGGCAGGGGGACAGGTGAAAAGGTGAGGGGACTAAGGAGTGCACTTGTTGTGATGAGCACTGGGTGATGTATGGAAGTGTTGAATCACTAAGTAATACACCTAATATTACACTGTATGTTAACTAACTGGAATTTAGATACATTTTAAAATTAAAAATTTTTAAATTAAAAAAAAATCATCACCTACTCAATTTTCTAGTCTGTGACATATTTATTGGTGCCAGATTTTTCTCTTCCAATAAAAACAGACTTCCTACTCTTTTTCAGAACTCTAGGCCAAGAGAGTATAAAAGTTGCTGTTATATACTGAGAATTTATTGTTAGAAATTACAATTAAAATCCAGAGCATACAAAAAAGAAAGCCTGAGTTCATGTTCTTTATCTTATTTTCCTATAGTCATAGGACCTAATTTTATTGCTCGAATGTGGTAATTGCATGCCTGATTGAAGTGATATTATACTTTTCACTTACTCATTTAGTCACAAAACATTTATATGCAAAGCACTGAGGGTGATGAAATATTAATAAAATGCAGTCCCTATAACTCTTGAAGATCTGTCATATTCAGGAAATGAATCAGGTACATAAATAAACATATGAGCAGGAAGATACTGATCCTCTTGAGATAGATCATGTTTCTCAAAATTGCACATAATGGGAATGCAGGGCAGCTGCTTAGAAATGAAGATTCCTGGGCCCAGCTCTGTCAGTAAGCCAGAGAGACAGGGCCCAGAAACAAATCCTCATTGTTAATATCTACTTCTGAAAGAATGTTTATGATCATGGTCAAGGATGCCCTTTGAGAACTGGCATCAGAGGGAAGGGAGAGAGTGTTTATGGTAGGGAATATATGTGCAGGAAGCTGCATTTGAAGCGGAACTGGAAGGGCTGCTGAGATGTGGACAATTGGGTGTGGAGACCCGGGCCTGGAGAGAAAGAAAGGGGGCTGGCAATGTGCCTCAGGGAGAAAATTGAGTGGACAAAGCCACGATCTGCACTCTCCTTACCTTAATTTTTTTTTATTGTTAACTAGATGTTCCGGATCCACCAGAAAACCTACACTTGTCTGAAAGACAGAACAGGAGTGTTCGGCTGACATGGAACGCTGGAAATGATCACAATAGCCGTATTAGTGGTAGGGAATACTATGTTGGGGTAACTATGTTCCTGAAGCTCCTGAGTCACAGTTAATATTAAGGCCATTTTTTTTTTTTTTTAATTTTTTTTTTCAACGTTTATTTACTTTTTTTGGGACAGCGAGAGACAGAGCATGAACGGGGGAGGAGCAGAGAGAGAGGGAGACACAGAATCGGAAACAGGCTCCAGGCTCTGAGCCATCAGCCCAGAGCCCGACGCGGGGCACGAACCCACGGACCGCGAGACCGTGACCTGGCTGAAGTTGGACGCTTAACCGACTGCGCCACCCAGGCGCCCCAAGGCCATTTTTTTTTACCACAGTTCTAGATTATCCTTCTTAAAATATTTTTTCAAACTTTTTTTATGTTTATTTACTTATTTATTTTGAGAGAGAGAGAGAGAGCATGCGCGTGCACAAACTGAGGAGGGGCAGAGAGAGGGAGAGAGAGAATCCCAAGCAGGGTTCTTACTGTCAGTGTAGGGTCCAACCCAGGGCTGGAACCCACGAACTGTGAAATCATGATATGAGCTCGAATCAAGAGTCAGATGCTCAACAGACTGAGCCACCTAGGCTCCCCATCCTTTCAGACTTTTTATATTGTATGTAAGTGTTATTATAACTTAAACATACTAACTCCATTCTAATTTTTACTTTTTCTTATGCTTCTACTGCCAGAATACATTGTTGAATTTGAAGGAAACAAGGAAGAACCTGGAAGATGGGAGGAACTGACTAGAGTCCAAGGAAAAGAAACAACAGTCATATTATCTTTGGCTCCATATGTGAGATATCAGTTCAGGGTCATAGCCGTGAATGAAGTAGGGAGAAGCCAACCTAGCCAGCCATCAGATCATCATGAAACACCTCCAGCAGGTATGTGAGTTCTCACATCAGGTTTTGAAATATTTTGAAAATATTTTGAATATTTCAAAATAAAATATTTCAAAATATCATCAGTTTCAAAATATTTTAGTTTTGTTCCATCTTTCAACATATGAAACAACAAATTGATACTATGGTGTAGGGTTTTAGATTTCTCCTAATAGACAGCTTGAAAAGTTCTGTGAACGAACAGCACACAAATATCCAAAGTACATCATATTAAAAAGTAGTATATGCATGTTTGATAGAGAGCAGGAAATTACAAGGAGGTATATGAGCAAACATTACTTTGAATTATCTGTGATAGGTAAGTATCATGTTAAAGTCAGGTATCAAGTATGTTATAAACTGAATTTCAGTATATAGAAAATCAGCTTTCTCCCTTTATATTCCTTTTTATTTAAATTTTCTGAAATAAAACAGTTGATTCATTGTAGTCACCTTGTTAATATTTTCTTCTAATGTTTATTTTTGAGGGAGAGAGAGAAAGAGAGGGAGAGAGCATGAGCACAAGTGGGTGAGGAGCAAAGAGAAAGGGGAACAGAGGATCCAAAGTGGACTCTGAGGTGACAGCAGAGAGCCTGATGTAGGGCTAGATCCCACGAACCATGAAATCATGACCTGACCCAAAGTCAGACACTTAACCGCCTGAGCCACCCAGGTGCCCCAACACTTGAAAATATCTAGGACTGCTTGAGTGGTCATTAACAGTGACATTATTATTTTTTCCCCTGGGCAAAATAAATACGCGAGGGTATAACTTCCTTTTTGGATTGAGGAAAAGCAAGAAGAGATAGTAACTGAATCACACATACGTGTGTGATTTAAGTGTAAGTTGCATTTGGCACTAAAACTACACTTAGCCCTTTCTTATGAAATAGAACCATCTGAATATATTTCATGGGCACATTACCTGCTCTTTCCTATTTGTTGTCCCTAACACTGGGCTGTTGAAATTAAGACATGGTGTTTGTCTGTTAAGATGGAAATATTCACAGCACACATTACTAACAGTAATTCTAATAGGAAAATGAAAGGTTTAAAATTAAAATGTATATTTAAAAAGTAGGTTTAACATTTGGGGATACCTGGGTGGCTCAGTCAGTTGAGCATCCGACTGTTGATTTCAACTCAGGTCATGCTTTGAGGGTCATGGTATTGAGGCCCGTATCAGGCTCTGTGCTGAGCATGGAGATTAAGATTCTCTTAATCTTAATCTGATTAAGATTCTCTCTCTCTCTCTCTCAAAAAATTTTTTTAAAGTAGGTTTAAGAATTTTAAAAAAGCAAGTTGAAAACTTTAAAGAGCAGGTTTAAAATGAAGATACCTAAAGTGAACCGTCTACTTTCTATTAAATAATAATTATATTACTTCAAGTGTATGATTTTACCCCTTTAAATAAAAATATATATTAAATTTTTTTAATATTTATTTATTTTTGAGACAGAGAGAGACAGAGCATGAGCGGAGGAGGGTAGAGAGAGGGAGGGAGACACAGAATCCAAAGCAGACCCCAGGCTCTGAGCTGTCAGCACAGAGCCCGATGCGGGGCTTGAACCCACAAGCCATGAGATCATGACCTGAGCTGAAGTTGGATGCTCAACCGACTGAGCCACCCAGGCGTCCCAAATAAAATATATATATTTAAAAGCTGCCTTATGTGAGCTCATGGATAGGTTAACTAATCTTACAGTGATAATCATTTTACAATATATACATATAAATATAAAATGTGTATCTATGTATTTGATACATATATGTATATATATACATACATACACACTTATGAAATCATTACACTCTATATCTTAAACTTACACAATGTTACATGTCAATTACATAAAGCTGGGGGAAAAAACTGCCTTAAGTCTTTTTACAGACTTGGCCAGATGGAAATAAACAAATACAATCAAAGTTATTTAAAATTGTTTTTAGCTGGAGGAGGGATGACAGGCTGATTTACCTATGGACCATAAAATTGGAAAGTGTAATTTTAATACTTATAATTTTTCAGCTCCAGACAAGAATCCACAAAACATAAGGGTTCAAGCCTCTCAACCCAAGGAAATGATTATAAAATGGGAGGTATGTATTCTTTAATGTGTTATACACTACCTTGTGTTCTTTTTTTTTTCTTTCTTTTAGATCTGCGTGCTACGTGTAAGGATAGGAAAATATTGTTTAAGAATTTATAAGATTTAAGAATTTATAAGATTTGTATATTTGATAAATGTATTAAATTTGTATATTTTACAGATCTTTGTGATTAGAATATTATTAGAATGTTAAACAGTGGTAAATTATGTAAAGTTTATAAAGGTTGATATAATTGTGATCAATTATCAAAATTGTCAGATTTTTTAGTATTTTTACAACTAGTATTCTCAACCCTTTCATGTAAAAAATATACTCAAAAATGTTCACTAAATTTTAGTACATGGTCTAATAAACATTAGGAATATCTAAAGGATGGCTGCCAAATAATACCCACTACTTACTAAGCACGATCAAGCTTTTTGTATACTGTTTTCTAATTCCGAGAACAACCTTGTCATTTACAGCTTTGTCTAGATATAGGAGCTGAGGTCAGGGTGATTGGCACTAGACATCAACAAACCTAGGGTATCAGCATAGGTATCTGTGGACTTTACTGCACTTTTTGCCCCTTTATATATCTCTATTAAAGGTTATGAAGTAGACTTTCGTCTTTGAATTTGGCATGAAATTTCACATCTGCTCAGATGACTTTTTTTTGAGTGTCATTTCTAAATTTCTTCTTAGTGGGTAATTCCCCCCCCCCTTTTTTTTGGACATATTCATGAACAAGTAATTTAACCTACTTGAAAGTAGATTACCAAACATTGTGATTTTAATAATAGACTTCCAACATTAAATTCACTGAATTGTACGTAAATGTAGAACATTCTTGCATGTATGCCGGAATATACTATTTTATTTCTAAACCTCTTTCTAGATACGATTTTGCGAAGGGTTTTAGGATGTATGAACCTTAGTTTGATGTTTTTTAGTCAATATTTTTATATTAACACTAACCCATTATTCACATTTCAGTGCAATTAAAGTTTGCGAATTTGAAATTTGAAGACAAATGGTAATACACAGAATCTAAATATATCCAAGAATATTATTTCTTTCCTTGAATTTGTGGTCATACATATTTGCTACTACATTGTCTTGATAATTACTTAATTTATAATCTGAAATTATGTTAATATCTTATTCTTATAGAGTCTCTGTCCTTTTCTCTCTTAAGTTTCATAGAAATTTCCGTCAGACAGATGTTATAAGTGGTTAGATGAAAACAATAGCATGTAATGATCAGGCCGGTTCCTCAGAGAAACACCATGGCATACCAGTATCAGCTCATTAGTCGTCCGCACTCCTGAAGGGCCACCGCAGCTCGATGCTATCAGCTGTATGTTTCATACAGAGAAGCTGGGACTCTCATTTTAATGACCTTACCCAGATGCCCTGCGCTGAGTCAGTGATGAAAAGAGGGCCCGACCCCCACCCCTGCTTTTGCCCTTCCCGTCTGCTATCTTCGTTGGGGGCCTCTTTGAGAATTTGCTGTGGTTTTGTTGCCAGTTGTCTGAAAGCCAAATACAGAATATTCCTCCGGCTTCTTCCGGAGTCCAGGCACCCAGGAGCCTGGTGATTTAGATAATATTTTTCTTAATCTTATTATAAGTGTTTATAATTTTATAAACACTTTATAAAAATATAAACACTTATATATAAATATACACTTATAATTTATAAGTGTTAAGATTTTTCTTAATCTTATTATAAGTGTTACCTATGGTGGCAGTTTATTTTAAAATTTGCCAGAGAGCTTTATCAAGTGTAACAATTTTCCTTGGAGCAAAACATGTGTAAATTGAATACTTTTATTTGTGCACATTTATTGTTGGTAGAGGCTGAAGGAACCGTAATTCCAGATTGCGGTATGAAACTAGAAGCTTGTGGCCTGATTCATCTGGGCACTGCTAGAGCCCCTGGTGAATTTATATCCTGATGGTAGGAAAAATTACCTCGGTGCAAAACTTTGAATGCAAAGTATAGACAGTGACTGAAATCTCAGAAGGGTTTTGTTTTGTTTTGATTTTTTTTCCCCTCATAACTAATTTAAGGAATCACCTTGGAGTCCGTGTAACTTGAAATTGTTTTGCTGATATAGCACTCCTTTCAACCTAATTCCAGCCAATCCATCTAAAGAGTATTTTAGTAAATTGGACTGAGTCAAGAAGCTTTGCACATTCTGTAAGAAAACACTACATACCACATTACTGAATCGCTCGTCTATACCCACAAAATTACTGTTTATTTAAGTGAACCTTACACTCTAGGACTAAAGTCACATTTTTATGTATTCTATATAACAGATTCGTTTAAATGCATATTCCCATTTTTGGAATGAAATAGGTGGTTTAAATCACTTTAACTTTTTTTAATTAAAGTAATGCTTGATTAAAAATGAGAGTGGAAATAACCAATTTCCTATACGAGAAATTCCTCCACTAAATTTTCTTTTACAGCAAAATATAGTGGAAGCTGGTAATGGGAGGGGAGCACTTTGTCTTAACGAAATAGTCAATAAGCTAGAGAGTTATTTTATTATAGAGAAGAGCTATATCTTCTAGGCGCTAATGTGTAAACATGCATATTACCCAGAAATAAGGATTTACTCAATCTCTCTCTTCTCTTGAAAAGCAGATGGAGAAGGATGGATGGGGTCAGGTGGAAAGAGTTCTGACTGAAAATTCATGGGAGATCTCTTTCACAATCATGCAGTTCATGATCATGCCCTTTTTATATCTCCTAGTTCTTTGGTCATGAAATAGTAGAGGAAAATTTAGACAAAAGCAAAAGTCCTCTGTGGAATTTCTTAGTAAATCCTTTCATATACGAACAGTGAAACTTAACCACAAGGGCATAATCAAGGCATCTAAATTGTGGCTCCTTACTACTTAGGTAGGTGAAGGACTAACTTTCAAACTTAGAGAAAGACAAAAATTTTCCTAAGCGTTTCTAAGCCAGGGGGAGGTTTACGATCTTCCAAGACCCGATCCCTCTATTGCAATGTTTCTTAGGCCATTTAGGGTGGATTGCCGCCGTCTCTGACTCAGCATATCTGTGATCACACTAGATGAGTCTTACCTTTTGTCTTAGCCTTTGAAATCCATGGAGCAGAATGGACCAGGACTAGAGTACAGAGTGACATGGAAGCCACAGGGAGCCCCCGTGGAGTGGGAAGAAGAGACGGTCACAAACCACACCTTGCGCGTGATGACGCCTACTGTCTACGCTCCTTATGATGTCCAGGTCCAAGCCGTCAATCACCTTGGCTCTGGCCCTGAGCCTCAGTCAGTGATTCTGTATTCTGGGGAAGACTGTAAGTGATACACCTGAAACCGCCAAGCACCTCTTTCATGTATATTGCATTTCTATTGATGAACATTTTTGAGCAACTACTGCATGCAAAGAGGATATACCAGCTGTGGGAGATTAACAGAAATATAACACTTGGTTCCTACTTGAGAGTTGACTGTAGGATAGCTGATCACTATAGAGTGGTAAGGAAGTATGTTAAAAGTTTTAATTTTATTCAACTTCCCAGTAAACCCATTTCTATATTAAAATCAGATGAGTAATCATCACTGTAATTAGTTGATTAGTATAACTGTCATATGGTTTCCAGTGACATTTGTCCTTACTTATCAAAGACTTCCTAACAACCATCTGCTGCCGTGCACTGGCCTCACTCACTTGTACGTCTGGAATCTTCCTCATGCAGATGAGATGCAAACTGAGACTTGTATATAGAATCACACACACACAGTTTTGAGTTACTACTGATATGCTCGTATTATTAAATACTTAGACCATAATAACAAATAGGTTATTGAAAAAAGGAAAGATGCTCTATTTCGTGTCATTAAGGCGTTACTCTCATTATTCTTCCAGTGTCCAGAGTAATATTTTGATCCAAGAATGGAAGGTTGAGAATGTGAAATGACTTAACTCCTTATCTGCCTGCTACCTAAATTCTTCTACCCGAGTACACCAGAAACATCACTGTGAACTAAGATATTATTTATCTTGGCTACTCTGCATTTGGCTTATTCTTCTATACTTAGTTCTCTGTAGAATGGGGATAATACTACTACTTTATTGCATTGTTTTCAGGATTATGTGAGCCAATCCAACATTGTCTACACTTAGCATATGCTCAGTTAGCTTTTGTTCCCAAAAGATTGATCAAATTGTCAAGTAATTTTAGTTACATTGTTTAGTTCACCTGCCTCTAAAGGCTAGATACCCACAGAGTATTTCACTGGCCACTGTTTCTAGTAGCATTGCCCCTGCCTGGAGAGCTGCATTTGTCCTAGAAACATATTAGGGCTCTGAAACTCCTGCGAGTTGAGAAAGTCTCTTGGTTCCATTTGGAATTGATTTCCTAAGAGTGCTTTGCTCAGATTAAGCATTATGAAAAATCACCTTTTGAAAAGTCACATTTAAAGGTTATTAAAAACTCATGATTCTTATTTGCTTAACAGATCCTGATACAGCTCCAGTGATCCATGGTGTGGACGTTATAAACAGCACCTTAGTTAAAGTTTCCTGGTCAACAATTCCAAAGGACAGAGTCCATGGACATCTAAAAGGATATCAGGTTTTTATTATAGATTTTCTTCTTGTTGCTGAATAAATATCTTAAATGCAAATAAGAACTGATCTCAGAAGAAGCTACAAGAGCATCTGCCACCATGGCCAAAATGTTAAAGCATTCCTATTTCCATTGCAGATAAATTGGTGGAAAACAAAAAGTCTGTTGGATGGAAGAACACATCCCAAAGAAGTAAACATTCTGAGGTTTTCAGGACAAAGAAACTATGGAATGGTTCCTTCTCTAGATGCCTTTAGTGAATTTCATTTAACAGTCTTAGCCTATAATTCCAAAGGAGCTGGTCCAGAGAGTGAGCCTTATATATTTCAGACACCAGAAGGAGGTAAGAATAACAGTGGACAATAATGCCAACAATGGGAATTATGCCATGGGTAAATTAAACATTTCCTTCCTTACTAGTAGTTAATTAATATGTACTTCATATGAGTTAGCTTCTCACTTTCTATAAAAAAACTGTAATCTAATGGATATTAAAAAAAAAGAAATTTACCAATTTATAAGTGTCTCTTCTTGATCTTCTGTTTTCTAGTACCTGAACAACCAGCTTTTCTGAAGGTTATCAAAGTTGATAAAGACACTGCTACTTTAACCTGGGGACTACCTAAGAAACTGAATGGAAACTTAACTGGCTATCTATTACAGTATCAGATAAGTAAGCAGAAATTTGAATTGGGTCCACCTATTAATATTTCATTATTGGTTGAGTATTTGGTTTGCTATGCTGAGAATCTAATGATGGTGGTTTATAAGCTGGCATACTACCTTAACAGCAAAGGGGTTTGTAAATTGGCTTGCAGACCAAATCCAGCCTGCTGCCTGTTTTCAGAAACAGACCATACATGTCCACTCATTTACATTTGTCAGTAACTGCTTTCTCACTACAGTGGCCAAAATGAGTAGCTGTGACAAAGATTACATGGCTCACAAAGGCTGAAATATTTACAATATAGTTCTTTTCAGAAAGGTTTACCAATCCCTGATTCAGAGGAAAAGTCAGTAGGTACCAGAGGATATATATTTAATATTTATGCATAAGAAGCATTGAGAATTAAGAAACGTGCCAAAGAAAAGCATTAGTAAATGAGGTAACAGAGATTCAGAGCACATATAACTTCCACCCTGCACTTCTTTTGTCTCCAACACATGCTTCTGGCCTCAACCTTAAATGTACTTCTGTTTGTAGAAACCTCTGTGGATAGCCCGCTGGTATAGGCACATTGTATTGTGAGCCTTGAAGAGTTGTTTGGCCTCATTACTCAGACTGGGCTCTGCCCTTGTGCTGCTGTGACATTTGGTTGAAAATATGCTTATACAAAATCAGGTTATTTTTAATCATAGTGCCTTCCATGTGTAACAGTCTTTACATCTAAGCATCATCTCAAAGTGGAAATTAGGGAACTGAGGTCATAGAAAATTTTAGATTTTGAGGACATGAATTCCATACCTGAAACCCTAGGACTGTGCTGCTTGCAAAAGCCATCTTGATGATGGTCTCAATGAGATATTCTGTGTCCAGGTAGTTCAAAGCTTGTAGCAATCCAGGTCACGTATGAGTTTTAGCTCCTAAGGCCTGTTCTGAGTTGGGCCATATAGTTATATAGATACAGGCATAATCCCAGTAGAGGTAGCATGTTAGCATTTTTTGAGTGTTTGCTAAGTAGCAGGATCAGTACCAAGTGCTCTCCCCATATTTTTTCATTAAAATGGAAAGTATATGAGGGATGTATTTTCACTATTTTGTGGATGTCAGAATTGAGGCATGCAGAGTTCACCTAACTAGAGCCATGTAGTAAAGTAAGTATTAAGCAGGATTCCAGCCTAAATCTGTCTGATTCTCCATGCTGAGCTCTTAAGCCTACAGTATTCTATGAACTGGTTTTCAAATATATAGACAGCACTGAAGAAATACTTGAAGACTTTTAAACTGTTAATTTGTTTGGTAAAGGTATGATTTATGTATCTGAAGAGTAAAGAAATTCAACATTAATTTCAACCTTTGTGTTGATTTGTATGTAAGATTTAATTTTTTTTTAAAAAACAAGTTCGTAGAGAAGAGGCTGGAATGTTAACAACTGCAGTGATTATCATACTCCTTGATATATGGATTTTTAATCAAATGACGTAATTGTACACTTACTTTGCTTTCTGTTAAGGTATTGAAATATTTGGATAACTTCTCTCTTTCCGTTGCTTTGTATGTTCTAAATAGTCGTCAATTGTGTGTATGAGAGCTCTCTATATACTTCTCTAAATTTGTAGATTGATTACTGTAGTTTTTCAATGGACTTTGTGGTATTTTATACGAATGCTCTCAAATCTGTAAAGAGTGATTTTTTTTTCTAATTTCCAACATGTGGATCTTTGTTTTTCTTGTTCATTGATCTAATTGCACTATATAAACCAAGAAAGGCATTTTTATGTCGAGTGTGTGTGTTTGTGTGTGTGTGTGTGTGTGTGTGCATGTATATATATGTATATTTTTTTAACCTATGTGATATGCTGGACTAGCATCAAAAGGATTTATTCTAGCCCTTCCCTTGCTACTAATGGCTGCACAATTTTGGGATATGTTTCGTTTCTTGGACTATTTTTATGGTAATCCCATTTATGGTAGTATCATAAATCCCGTGGTCTTGCTGGTCCAAATTGTTTGAAAGATGCTGTCTAATAATTCATCTTTTTCTGATTAGCACTTGGCATAGTTCTTAGTATATAGTAGGTATCTAATACTATATAATTTATTAATCACTTTATTGATTCTGCATATAATGAGGACTTATTTGGTGTCTCATATTAAACCAGAAGCCATGGGAGACAACAAATCATTGGGGCACCTGGGTGGCTTAGTCAGCTGAGCATCTGACTTCGGCTCAGGTCATGATCTCACAGATCGTGGGTGCAAGCCCCATGTCGGGCTCTGAGCTGTCAGCACAGAGCTCGGAGCCTGCTTCAGATTCTGTATCTCCCTCTTTCTCTACCCTTGCCCCGGTCATACTCTGTGTTTCTCTCTCTCTCAAAAATAAATAAACATTAAAAAATTTTTTTTTAATTAAAAAAATGAATTTGGACAAAACATTGTCCAAATTATTCTGCTAAAAGATTAAAAGTGCTTACGTGAAAGATTCAATGAATATATAATATGGGAGGAAAGTCCATCATTTTTAATAGGTATAATGACAGTGGAGTGATTTGCTCCAGTGTGACAGAGTGATCAAGAACGTGGGCTCTGGAGTGGAAAGACTGTGGTTTGGATTCAAATCTTGGTTTGCCAGTTACTAGCTCTGGATTGAGGCAAGGTGTTTATTCTTGCTAGACCTCAATTTTCCCATGTATGATATTGTAATAATAATTATGTCCACGTCATAGAATTGAGTAAGTTGCTGGCCATTAATTATTAAGTTAGTGCCTTGCATACCACAAGTGTATACAAAATCAAAAATAAGGGACAACACAAGTTGAAATGTTAAGAGTATGAAATCTAAGGTATTGCTATTCATGTTTATTTCTTTAGTAAATGACACCTATGAACTTGGAGAACTAAATGATATCAACATTACCACTCCATCAAAGCCCAGCTGGCGTCTCTCAAACCTCAATTCGACTACCAAGTACAAATTCTACTTGAGGGCTTGCACTTCAAAGGGCTGTGGAAAACCAATCACAGAGGAAGGCTCCACATTAGGAGAAGGGAGTAAGTGCAAGAGGTTCCTGCATGCTGTTTTTTAAATTGCTCTGAAGGGAACATACCATGCTATCCCTTGTGAATTAGAAATAATTGTGGTCTCAATCTGTTTGACCTTTTGTTTTCCACTGATACAGATACAAAATTTATTTCTCTTGTGTGTAAAGTTCACATTGACTCAATTTATGGATTTCTACACAACAGCAGGAAACTATAGCCTCAGTGTATATAAGGTCAGGGACTATAATTTTACTTAATTAAAATAGGAGTATGTAAGTCCATGAAGTTATTCATAAGGTTAGTAGAGGGATATTTTTCTTTCGGAAATTTTTCATAACGAAAAAATGTTGCCTCTTGTCCTGGTAGACATTTTGTAACAATGATCTAATACATTTAACTTCCATGTCTTGACTCATATATATATACATACATACATACATACATACACACACGCGTGCACGCGCACACACACACACACACACACACACACACACACGTATATATATATTGATTCATGTATCAATTTAATTTAACTGTTCACTGGTTGATGTCAAATACTGGCTTGGAAATGACCCATCAATCTCTGGTTTCATTTGTGTAAGTCTGCGAATTCAGTTGCACTTTTCTGGTTTGTTTTGTTTTGTGTTTTCCAACTCAGACCCATTTTCCTTCCCAAATTGTTTCAGCAATTATCATTTTAGCAGTGTTTTTGCTAAGCTTAAAAGGAGAGAAATTAAGAAGTTAGGGCCAAAAAATGGAAATGAAACAGAGGAACTGCTGCACAGATATAAGTTAAAAAAGAGGGCTTTGTATAGGATTCAAGTTGATGAGACCTAGAAGGATATTTGAGGAAGACAAGAAGGAAAAGGAGATGGCAGGAAGGGAAATATAATCATTTGTTTATTTTCTACTGTATGTTAGCCATTGCTCTGGATGCTTTTCCAAATTTTAGATCAGAAAAGAAAGGTAGATTCAATAGAAAAAGGCAATAGCAATGGGAAAGACTAAATTGTAACTTATAAAGTCTGTCTATTATTTTAAAATATATCCAAGTGTATATGAATCACTGTAAAATTACTGTGTATGAATGGTTATGCTGTGATCTTTATTATCTGTTTCTCCTTATTGTTCCTACTGTATTTACACAGTGAAGGGTTTATGTTTTCCTCGGATACCCTAAATACTCAAAGCTCCCTTTTATGGGAAAAGTGTATGTATTCAAATAGTTTCTCCCAAGAAACCCACAAATTATTCCCATGAACAAATGAGACACCATGTTGAATGAAGAACTCAAAAGAGAGATTTAAAAATGATAATTGAGGGGCACCTGGGTGTCTGTCAGTTGAGCCTCTGACTTTGGCTCAGGTCATGATCTCTTAGTTGACAAGTTAGAGCCCCGTGTTGGGCTCTGTGCTGACAGCTTAGCCTGGAGCCTGCTTCAGATTCTTTGTCTCCCTCTCTCTCTCTGCCCCTGACCTGCTCATGCTCTGTCTCTGTCTGTCTCAAAAATAAATAAACATTAAAAAATTTTTTTTAAATGGTAATTGAAAACTTTTTAGTAACAAAAAGGATCTCATTTCTCAAGAGGTCAAACTGGCATCAAGTGTTCCATACAAAGAAAAGAAGTCAGAATAGGAGTAATCTAAATGTGCAACTTCCATATTTTTCAAAACAGAGTTTGAGGCATGGAGAGGGTTGCTATTTTGTTAGAATCAAGACCATAATATGCAGGAGAAATGCTAATCCCATCATTGCTAATTTGCAGCAGGTAAGAAAAAATTCACAAAATCCTCTTAGAAGAGTTATAGTCACCATATGCATATATGGAATTATTTAGAGAATTTGGGTTTGGTCACTTTCATGGTTGAAAATGTTTTCAGCTAATGGAAAATGCTCTTGGTATGATTTTATAAATGATGTGGCATCTTCTTTGCAAATTAAAGATGTAGCTAATGTGCTTGAGTATCTTACAACATATTTCTTCACTGCCCTATGTCTCAGTAATTTGAAAATGTTCCTTACTAGTATGTTTGTGTTCTTTTTCAGGATTCTGCATTTTCAGCTACTGCCCCTTCCCCAGTTGACACTGATTTCTCTTCTATAGGCATATCTTGCCATATTTACAGGAAAGAAACTATAATCTCTTTTTGCCACTGGATTTCAGCCTGATCTCTGAAAAAGGAAACATACATATATATTTCCACTGAGGAGATAAAGCTTGATATTACAACACTCTAAAAATAACTTTTGTGCAAATTAGAATCCATTTCTATGTATCTTTCTTCTTGCTCTGCCTAGATAGCACATTTTAAGGTCATCTGGCATTTGTTCAGAGAATGGGATTTGATACAAAAGCATTTTTTTTTCTGATTATTTTCTGGTTGTCACTCTGATTTTCAGGTGGCTCACATTCCATAGTCTAAGAGGGGAAAGATGATGGAGCTATTCAGAAATATTTGTGTCCTTATTGGCTTGAACAAAACACTTGCTTTGCTCTATTTTTCAAAAGCTTGCACTACTTAATATTATACTAATATTTCTGTTTTTTTTTTTTTTTTTTTTTTTTTTTTTTTTATTTTTTTTTTTTTATTTTATTTTATTTTTTTAATATTTCTGTTTTTCAAAGTCAAGATTAATTGCGTTCTATTTCAGTGGTGCTCAATCTTAAAGGCTTTGCTCAACTAATATAATTAGCCTTACTTCTCGCATGGTGACATTTTTTAATGAAGCCCTTTTGTTACCAGTAACTATATCATCAATGTGTATTCAATGGTTAAAAGTTATAACCAAATTTTAATGTGTGACATATACCCATTTGAAACAGGGTTTCATAACTTTTAATATTCTCAACATGGATTACAGTATTTTATCTCCAGTGTAAATTATTAACACTTTCTGGTTTACGTTTATTATGTTGAGTTGATTCTTAGCAAAACTGTGGATCAAATATAAAGATATTTTGCATATTTTGTTGCAACTTCAGAAATCAAATGTACCTTTAATTACACTTGACTCATATTTTTAACTTCTGTAGGATTCTACAATTAATATATTGCCCTACTCATGTTTCTTTTTTTTAGGTATTAATGTCTTACAATATTTTAAAAATCCCAGTGCATTTCATTTAAATGTACCTAAAACCTGTACTTTATGTACCTATAAAACTGCTTATGTGTCTGCAAATTTCAAGTATATAATATATGACCATGTTATGATGCTATTCCATCAGTACTGATGGAGAAGAACAAAGCAAATATATATATATATATATATATATATGTGTGTGTGTGTGTGTGTGTGTACACACACACACACACACATATAATTATAATGCCATTTGTTTTCAAAACCAAGCCAAAATGGCCATGTTCAGTTTGCTGCTAGGTCTGAGAAAGTTCATGATGCACAAAGTGACATTGTATAATTTTTTGAAATCTATGTTTGGTTTTGAACCATTCATATAGTGCCATTTCATCAACAAGTACATCATCTTTAAAGGACATGAAATAAGTTCATTTCATTTACTCAATTTCAGTGTATTAAGAAAGAAAAGCTTGAAATGTTGATATTCTTTATCTCTTGATAATTCAAAAACTCTCAGAAATAAGTGCTATAAATGGCTCTCCTCTCAAATAACAGGATTTTTTTTTAACTTTTTTTTTTTACTTTTCATGTCCTGTTTTTCAACAATTACAATTTATATGATTTAACTCTGTGCATTTCTTAGGTAAAAGTATCGGGAAGATATCAGAAGGAGTAAATCTTACTCAAAAGACTCACCCGGTAGAGGTATTTGAGCCTGGAGCTGAACATATAGTTCGCCTCTTGACTAAGAATTGGGTTGATAACAATAGCATTTTTGAAGATGTAATTGAGACCAGAGGGAGAGGTGAGACATGAGATTGTATTTGGGGCAATTTTAGACAATAAATCTATGTTTTGTAGATTTTTAAATTTTACCTACTTCCTGTATTAAAGATAAAAATGTGGAGTACATTAGCTATAAAGATAATAGTTTCAATTTGTTTTAGCATACCATTTTTAAATTATCAAAATGAAGAATGTTCCACAAAGTTCCAACATATTCCTTATCATTTTTACCAGAGTAGTTGACTAAAAATACCTCCTGCCAATTAACACATGTTGATAACAAAAACTAAAAAGAAAAACAAAACAACGTAAGCCCCACAGAAACTCCCTGGCAATCTGCATATAACCAAGCCAGCTTATGCTTTTGCTTGCTTGTGCTGCTGTGTATTTCACTTGATCTGCCTCCACTATCCCTTTTTGGTTTTCATCCTCTGAGTCAAATGTAGCTTGAGAGGGCTCTTTCTAAATAAAGACTGCAGTGATTTATCAGTATTCTTCCAGTGAAATGTCCTTTAAATCACATTGCCTCAAGGGTCAATGAAAGGAAAAATAAAACGGATGCTATTTTGTATGTTTAAAAAATATGTTTCATATTCCCACAAGGGGCATAATCCCAAAGCCTGTTTCTAGTGTTCAATGTGTGATTTCTCTTTGTACAACAGAATATGCTGGTTTATATGATGACATCTCCACTCAAGGCTGGTTTATTGGATTGATGTGTGCGATTGCTCTTCTCACACTAATCCTGTTAACTGTTTGCTTTGTGAAGAGGAACAGAGGTGGAAAGTATTCAGGTAAAGCTGTTTCTTAATATCCTATGAAGTTATTAAATAGTATTTTCTAGGAGGCATTCTTCTGACACATCTTTTGTTTTTTAAGTTACACATTTAAGTCAAATTTATGTTAGCACATTAGATATGCAGTGTACTGAAAGGAAAAAAAATATCCTAAATTAACTAACCAAAGGATATATGGTCCAGAATATTATTTTCAGATGGTTACTTGTTTTCTACTTTCTAGTATTTAGATAGTCTCTAAGGAAGCTTATCATATTTCCAAGCTTCTACTTTCTGTCTATAAAGTATCAGAGATGTTGAGAACACTAATCACTACGCCACACACATACAGTTTGTCTTAAGAGGAAAGGACCCATTTACAGCAAGCCTTGCCACATATTTATGGTGCAGAGAATGCATGCACTAGCATATTCTAACAGTTGTGACTCCGTCAGCCAGCTTTGTTAGAGTTAACCATGGCTGGGAATGCTTTTCTTATGACCATGACATATATTGAATACACTGGCTCCTGCATTAATGTACATAAAACATAAATAAAAACCGTCATAATTAAATAATGGTTGGCTTTAATTCAACTTTCAAATATATTTGATCTTTTTCAGATATCCATATTGTGTTGTTGCTCTTATTAGCATTCAAGATGCTTTTACATAACAGGAAAGATTTAGATCTTCCTCCTATTAGTTTGATGATGTTCAGATTAGTGAGAAGTTCTTTTATTGGCTTATGATTCATCTAGCAAATATTTATTGGGAACCAATATGTATATTTAACATTCAAACAAACAAAAGCATAATTTCTAAATTTTTACAAAATGTATGCGTGGAGGGGTGCCTGGGTGGCTAAGTCGGTTAAATGGCCGACTTCAGCTCAGGTCATGATCTCACAGTCCGTGAGTTCGAGCCCTGCCTCGGGCTCTGTGCTGATAGCTCGGAGCCTGGAGCCTGCTTCTGTTTCTCTGTCTCCCTCTCTCTCTGCCCCTCCCCCATTCGCACTCTGTCTCTCTCTGCCTTTCAAAAAAAATGAATAAATGTTAAAAAAAAATTTTTTTTAAATGTATGTGTGGGAATTTATGTAATTATCCATCTCATTTTTTTGCCTGTGAACCCTGAATTATTATGAAGTAGATTTTCAATAATTAATGAATGTCTGAGTTAGTTAATTGGAAATTTTAAAGAGATAGAATATCCTCTTCTGAGTATCCCCAATAGTCTCTTGTAAAGTGTGGCCCTATCCAAATTTTAAAGAATGATGGAAAAGAAAAAAAAAAAAGTCAGCATTTCACATTGCAGGATGGGTAAAAGAATCTTTTAGGTCTCTGCAGGTAGAAGTACAAGATGCCATGAAGGATTTTTGTTTGAGTTTTCCTAGTTGTCCTGTGTCCCACTACTTAGAATAAATCAAATTTAAAATGTCACCGTAGATAGATCTGAATATTCTGATTATTTGAGGCAATTATGAATATGAGTGACAAGAGGACAGTCAAAGGTTGACTCTTGACTCACTTTAGTGACATAGATCTGGTATGATCCCATGGCATCTTCAAAAATTTTGGTTAGTACAGTGTAGATCTAGTAATTTGGTCCTCCCTAAGAAACCGTAACTAAGTTTTACTCTTCCAGTAAGACTCATTGCCCACATAATACTGAAGAGCCACACGATGGTCTGCAACAGGCTGTAATTCTGATGACAAATCAGGAGAATCCAGGAACTCCTTTTCCTTTTTTGCTTAAACAAAGAGGTAACTGATGGGTTGTAGATACAACCACAAAAAACAAACAAACAAACAAACAAACAAACAAACAAACAAAAAAAAACCTTGACTCCCTAGTATCTAAGAACTGGAGCAGTGCTTCTTACTGATGTTCTATCTTTAACTACATTATTAATATGTCTTTAAAAATTATTTGTATTACTTCCCCCTCTATTTGTGTTTTAGTGAAAGAAAAGGAAGATCTGCATCCAGATCCAGAAGTTCAGTCAGTAAAAGATGAAACCTTTGGCGAATACAGGTAAACAGTGTCCTTTCTCAAAATGTATTAAAACATGCACTCATGAGGTTATAAGCTTAAAAATACAAAAACAAACAAGTATTTCTTATTAAAATAAAGCTTATACTACTATCTTGTAGTGCCTTTTTAAAGAATAGTTTGTAGGAGCATCTGGGTGGCTCAGTCAATTAAGGGTCCATTTCTTGATTTCCACTCAAATCATAATCTCACAGTTCGTGAGATCAAGCCCTGTGTTAGGCTCTGTGCTGACAGTGTGGAGTCTGGTTGGGGTTCTCTCTCTCTGTGACTTCTCTGCACCCATACGTTCTGTCTCTCGACATAAATGAACACTTTAAAAAAAGCAATGGTTTGTAAAAATAGGATCTACTTGAGTGATAGTAACCAACCTTCTGGGTGCACGGGTGGGTATAACTGCAATCTAGGTAGATGTGAGTGTTAGGAGACTTTTCTTAAAGCTCTGTGTGCAATGCAAAGGATACCATTTTCATTCAGAGTGATTATCTATTTGGAGTTTCTAAAACATGTTGAAGTCTCTAGCATGGCCATTACAAACCCAGGTTGTATTCAGTTTATGTCCATAAACATGTATTCTGTATACCTTTATTTACTTACAAAGGTGAGTAAGTTACACATCCTGTCCTCTAGATGAACCCAGTCTGCAGAGGAAAAACTTACCTATGCAAATTACTGTAATTAAGTAAAGAGAATAAGAGAGCGCAGAGAAAAGAAGAGCAGCTCTGTCAGCCCTGGAGGGATGCTGATAAAGGATCATCCAAAAGAGATAAGATAGGTTTTATAGATGAAATGGGTTGTGTTACTATTAACAACTGGGTAGAGCATGGCCAAACTTAAGACAAAAACGTGTATGGGGTGCCTGTGTGGCTCGGTTGGGTTCAGCATCTGATTCAGCTCAGGTCACAATCCCAGGGTTGTGGGGTCGAACCCTGCATCTGACTCCATGCTGAACATGGAGTCTGCTTAAGATTCTCTTTCCCTCTGTCCCTCTCTCCTTCTCTTGCTCTCTTTCTCTCTCTCTTAAAAAAATAAAAAAAATTAAAAAAAAGCGTGCCAGACCTGGGAGGAATTGCAGGATATCCGAATGAGGGAGGGAGTTCTTGAGATTGTGTTAAACTTCTCATTCTGCTGTTTTTGGTCACCATCTTCCTCTTTCCACCACCCTCCCCATTTCTTAGCCATTTGTATTTGAGATGGCATTGTTTTCCATCAGGTCCTTTGTGTACTGCAGCCAAGAGTTGCAACGCCCAGGCTTATGTGGCCTTTATCACACAGGAGACCAGAATTCACATCAGAAAAGAGACTTGATTGACTCTAACTGGCCAATCCCTGGATCCATTTCAGTGAAATGGAGCAATGTGATTAGCTGACCTGGGTTAACCATGTACATCTGAGCCTCCTTATAGGCTCTATGCTAATTTTTCTTTTGTCCACTTATCAAAAGCTCTTTTTATATTTTTACATTTCTTGATTACTCACTTCAACTTCTTTACAGAATAAGGATCATTAAAGGGAGAAGAAGGAAGGAAAGAGGGGAGAGAGAAAAGTAGAGAGAGATGGAGGGAAGGAGGGAGAGAGAGAGAGGGAAACTTGAAACTTCACAAATTTAAAAATTGTGACTCAGGGGCGCCTGGGTGGCGCAGTTGGTTAAGCGTCCGACTTCAGCCAGGTCACGATCTCGCGGTCCGTGAGTTCGAGCCCCGCGTCGGGCTCTGGGCTGATGGCTCAGAGCCTGGAGCCTGTTTCCGATTCTGTGTCTCCCTCTCTCTCTCTGCCCCTCCCCCATTCATGCTCTGTCTCTCTCTGTCCCAAAAATAAATAAACGTTGAAAAAAAATTAAAAAAAAAATTGTGACTCAGATTCCATGAGGCAAGAATCATTAGGAGCCTATGGAAATTGTTTAAAATATATTTGAAATACAGATCTTACTGGTTCAGTTTTATAGGGAAGAAAAAAGCTATGATAATGTCTTGCTCAAAAACTCATTCCTCCATACTTTGCTGCCTGATAAAGCCATCCACTTCACTGTTTAAACTGGCATCCCATTAACAAAATTATTTATTAATATTTTAATTAAATCTACTTAATCTCTTAATGTTTTCCATCATTTTCTCCCAAAACATGTTCATCCGGAAAATTATCTAGTCTCCAAGCCATCCCAGGAGACAGTTTTACTGGATGCTGTTCTTGCTCATGACATGACTTGTCATCCTTCTGGCTTCTAGGTGATAGTTTCTGCACCACTTGCTGCCCGGTCCCTAAGCTCATGCCACATTTTTGTTTTTGTTTTGTGACTATAAGCATCCTGATTCTGGAGCGAATTACTGTATGAGTCAGGAGAGCCTGGGTAATTCTCGTTTTCTTTCTCAAGTTGTGTGTCCCACACATTTGGCTCTGGTCATCTTGATCATTTAGGAGCACTGCCTGGTAGATGAGCATCCAGGATCACCACAGCAGTGGAAATAGAACACAACAAACTGAGCGCCGGCACTGAAGTGACACATGCCGCCTTTGCTCACTCTTCTTGGGTGAAAGCAAGTCACATGGAAATGTATAACTCAGAAAGGTCAGGAAGGTGCCACCTTGCCCTGCTCTAAGACAGCCGAGAGATGGACCTATCTGATGAACAACACTGATTGCCAAAAATTATAAAGTGCTAATCATATTCTAATTATAGAGTTTTTTCCAAATTCTTCCTTTTTAAAATTTTATAAGATCATTTAACTTAGTATCCAGCATTGTAGTATGATAGTAGTTAGTACTTAAACAAGATCTTGATCCAGAAATTTAGAATACCGTATCACTTTATAGACATTTATAGACATTTTAGTAATAAATTTAGGATACTATAAGTGTTTATGTTCTAAAAGTGCCAGCCATGTAAAAGAAAAAAAAAAATTTCAACCAATTTGAATTTATCAACTGTATTAAAGAAAGTTCTCTGGTTACCAGAAACAGACTTTGATTGATTAACCCAATTAAAAGAGAAAATTTTGGAAGGATACAGAATAAAAGGTAAACACAAGAGATCAAGATTTGATGACTGGGAGTTCGAAAAGTTCAGGAAATCAAAGGGAATAACATTATCGTCTATGTACGTCAACAGATTTAATGTCTGACTGTCTCAAAACTCCCATTTTTAAAGTGTTGTGGATAAAGAAGTATTGTGGATAATAGAAAATACTTTCTCAGTTCCTCAGAATGACCCAAATAGGTTATGACTTTTTAAACATTTATTTGAGAAAGGGCCATTTAGGGTTTGTGTGTCCGCAATGTTGATGTGAATGTTTTGAAAATTGTAAGACATATTAGCACATATGCACGAGTTTTGCTTTATGTGAATATCTTATATTAGATTTTGCTGAGTTGTCTTTTATTTTGTAGCGACAGTGATGAAAAACCTCTCAAAGGAAGCCTTCGATCGCTTAACAGGGATATGCAGGCCACAGAAAGTGCTGACAGCTTAGTCCAGTATGGAGAAGGAGATCACGGTCTGTTCAGTGAAGACGGATCCTTCATTGGCGCTTACGCTGGATCTAAGGAGAAAGGATCTGTTGAAAGCAATGGCAGTTCCACAGCGACATTTCCACTCCGGGCGTAAATGTACCACGTGTACAAATCAGTGGTTTCGTATCAACTTTCCATATTTATCTGTTCAAGGGAGCAAGAACTTTCACATAGGAATAGAAACGTATTGGCTTAAGATTTCATCCAGAATTTGAACATCTTGCAGTCATTTCGAGAAAATAGCACTGCCTTGAAAAAGTAAACTACCAAGCACTCCAGGCCTGTATTGTTTGTTTTGTTTTGTTTTGTTTTTCAGGTGCTGAAAATTCAGAACACAAAACAAATCCTGTACTTAGATTCACCTCAACTGAATCCAAAGTATCCATTCAGTGTACTCCATTTTTGCCTGGTTTTACTGGTCATTGTGTTTGCATTGTTGTTGCTACCTTGTGGTTTTTCCTCTGTGTGCACATTTGTATTCAGTCTCTGAGAACTGTCTTAGTGACTTTGCTTCACGACAGGTAAAAAGATGGGAAGCAAACTGGTTATTTAAAATGTAAAGAGGAATATGAATGTCTTATTAAAATGGTTCATTGAATATATACAGTCTAAATCTATTATTTAAATTTTTTGTAGCAGGAGTCCTAGATAAACAATCAAGTCGTATTTATTGAGCGCCTAACTGTTTGCCCAGAGATGGTCATGTTTAAACAGAATTCTAATTTTTTCAGTTTCAACACGAATTTTTTGGGTATATCACTTATGACATCTAGAACCATCTTTGTTTTTTGTTCTTTTCTTGGACTAAATTCAGCTGAAAAGGAAGTTGTGGTCAGAAGGTTATCTTATGAAAGAACAGGCCAAGGTTTCCGGGCTGCTGGCGTCTCCTAGCTATATCTATTTAATATCTTCATTTCTAAATTGACCACTTTGACCTTTTTTCTATGTTTATATAATGGTATGCTTGCATCTATTTCATGAATGCATTGTACATATTATGTTAATATTTACACAATTAAAAATACAGATGTGTTTTATTTTGAAGTGAGAAAAAGAACATTAACAGGCATGTTTGTACAGCTAAAGTATATAGTAAGATAACATTTTGCATCATTCCACAGCTACAACCAACAACATGAGGTTCCAAAACTGAAGACTTTGTATAAAGCATTTGGGTTTTGTTCTTATATTGCTTTTTCCTACAGTCTCAAAATAAAATATCATATAAATATTGAGGGAAATGTTTTCATATTTTTCAAAATAAGTTTTTATTGTTGAGTATATTCCTACCCCAGCCCCCAAAAGAAAAAAAAAAACTGTTTACAGTAGATATTTCTATATAGAGGTTTGCTTTTCACATTTTAAACATCCTTAAGGTGGGATCTCTGTTCCTCTGTCAAAGTCAGAACAAATTCAGGAAATTCATTTTCTGGCATGTGGGCCACTAGTCCTTCTAAAATTGTACATGGAAATGGTTTAAAAATACTATGAAGGACTGTGCATGCGTGCCAGTAAAATCTGGTGTTCAACTTCTCACTTTATGGAAATATTTTTTAACCCTACCATGAAATTCTTAATTATGTTTAAGTGAAAGTGACTCACAGATTTTCCTTTATTTTTTTAACTTAGCTATGGCCATACCTTGTGAAATCTTGACTTTGATTTATGCAGCCCACTGTATTTCTGGTGGACCGAAATTAGGGATGTTTATAGTGGTCAGTGCAGTACTCCACATGGAATACCTAATGGTCATTTTTTTTACCTTGTGTGTCCTCCAAAATGCATAGGCAGCAAAAGATTGTCTTAGTTGAAACAATGTATCATGGGCTCGGGATTTGACCAAACTCCCAGAAGTCAGAGTTTCCAAAGGAGAGGGCGTCTTGGTCCTCCCTGTGTGTGAGGGTCCACACTTCCATTAGTGCACCTGGAGTTTCATCCCTATCAGATTTCTAAAGCATTTTCTGGAGGAAGAATCCTCATGTTTTGACATACCTGGGAGGAATTTCTCGTACTCAGCCACTGATAAGGCCAAGATTGGGACTTTTGCGTTTAGTTCTGCTGTTATTCCGGTTCCTTTTCTTTGTCATCAGCCCAAACGGTTTTAAGAGAATCATGCAGGTTGGAAATACTCTCCAGAAAGCATTAGAAGTAGATTTCTTTTAAATTTGATAATCTTTAAATTAGAAGTTAACACAAATACTGAAGTGTTTGATCTTCCTAGACCTCAGTGTTTCCCTTTAGCAGTATGAGTAACAGGGATGTTCCTGCTCCTATTTTTCTCAAAGACCAAAACTTACTTACAGATACGAAGCCTGAGATTATGTTATGACTGCCTTTTGCTGTTATTTTTTTTATATGTTTTCTTAATACCATTTGGCTTCTACTAGGAATCTTCAGTGCAGAAGAATTGGTTCATAACTAACTTTCTCTGTTAACTGTCAATATTATTTTAATGTAATAGATTGTATATAATCTCAAGGATTGTTGGTGGGGATGAGTTCCTAGAGAACTGTCCAAGGGTTGGCAAAATCCAAGTTCTCTTCCTGGTTCCAGCACTGATCTTGTACATAAACCTTAGGCACGTTGCTTGACCCCTTTGCTTCATGCTGTCTCAACTATCAAGTGCTAATGATTATCTCAGTTACCTTACCTTTGTCACAGGGTGTTCTTTTTTATGAAGAAAAATTTGAAAACGATAAAAGCTAAGATGCCTTGTAACTTCATAAACAAACCGTTAATCCAATGATGTATCAAAAGTCACCCCACACATACCAACTCAACTTTTTTCCTGTGAGCACATAAATATATTTTTATAGAAAAACAAATCTACAGGAAGTAAAATCTACTGTTCAGTGAGCAGTATGATTTGCACATGCCATCAAAAATTATTAATCAGAAAACAAGTAAGCAGGGTCTTTGCTATACAAAAGTGTTTTTCACTAATTTTGCATGTGTATTTATAAGAAAATGTGAATTTGGTGGATTATTCTATTGGTGTAAAGGCATCTGATATTTTAGATGTACCCATGTTTATAAAAGTGTAAAGCACAATGAAATTATGCTGGAAGTCTCAAATAATATTTTTTCCTATTTTATATTCATGGAAGAGATGAGATAGAGAACGATAATGAGAAATGTTGGTGTGTTTTTCTAAGCATTTAAAACATAATTGCCAATTGAAACCCTAAATATGTTTACATGCCATTAAGATATGATTCTTGTAACAATTTTAAATTGATTATAAAGGGACTGGGTTTGTAATCTGTGGTAGTAGATATCCTAGAGTTCCCATAGTGAAATAAGTAGGGTTGAGCCAAAGCTTAATTTGTTTTGTGTCTTAAATTGTTTGATTACATCATCAAAAGAGATGAAAGGTATGTAGAACTGGTTTACCTGATTACTTTTTTTTTTTGGCTTAGATTAATATTCATAGTAGAACTTTATTAAAATGTGTTTGTATCGTAGGTGGTGTTTGTATTATGCTTATGAATATGTATGGTTTAAAAATATTTTCATTATACAAGAAATTCAACTTTCCAAATAAAAGTTCAACTTCATGTACTCTAAAAATGTTTGTATACTTTTCTGTCCAGATAAGAAGAATCAGAGTTTACGTATCAATCTTGCTTCAGTTGCCTGTGATCCCAGAATGAAGTATAAATTGATTAAGTATAAATGACATATAAATAAAAGCATTTTGATTTGAAGGACTATACATACAAATAGGCCATATAATAACAACATCTACAAACTGTAATAGGCCAATAATTCTGCACTTAATGATAAATGTGAAATTAAGATGAATGTATATATTCATTTGATTGTTTTTAGAACAGTGTAGACATGTCAATACTCAAGAAAATGTCCAATATACTACACTTTCAAATAAGGCTAGCGAGTAATTGGGACACCCAGACAATCTACTGGAAAGTGTGATGTTTGAAAAGCGTTTTATGTGTGCTAAACATGTTACATACATTATCACATTTAACCTCTAAAACAATCTTCTGTTTGTAGGATTAAGGCACAACATGGTTAAAATAATGTGGTGAGTATAACCAGGATGGGCTCGAGGTGGAAATTAAACCCAGTGCTGTTTGACTGTAAACCCAGGCTCAGAATCCTTATTCCAGTATGTATTCTTTTATCTCTCACTCCACCATTTATCTTAGAAATGCTAAGAAGGGTAAGTTTGAGTTTAATATTGCCCTGGTGATCGTGTTTAGAAACTTCTTGGTTTTAAGATACGTGATCAAAATGTACAACAGGGGAAAACAACATTATACATATAAAGCAACTGAATGTGTGTAGCCTAAAACGCAGTAATTGAAATAAATTGATAAATTTGCTGCCTTACAATTCTGCCAAGAGGAAAACATGGCATCCAAACTTGTTGGACTCTGGAGTTCTGTGAAGACTCAATGTTAGGTTTCTCTTATTTCTCTAATCTATCTTACCCATCAGGCTTTGATTGTCATGTGCAGACACATGACCTCAAGGTATTTTTAGCCTGGGATTGTCCATTTATCTGAGGCTTTCTATTTATGGCTTCCTGCTTGACATTTCTTTTCCTAATGTTTGAAGGCTATTTCAAACTCAGTGTTTCAAAAGTGAGTGAATGACTTTCCCCTTCCAAACCTATCCAACACCCCTCAACTGTGCATACAATGCAGTGATTTTCAGCAGTACTTAAGCCATAAACCTATCCTTACCAAGCTTTCTCCCTTTGCCCGTGCTCAGTCCATGGCAAAATCCTGTTGATGGCTTATCTATTTCCTGGATCTACTCACTGCTCTGTACTGTGATCATTTGGCTGAGCCACTTTTATACTAACTGGTCTGTGTGCATTGCCTTCCTCTCCACAAACTTTTGATCAGAATACAGAGAGCATAATACTTGAAGTGCATATCTATTCATGCTGTTTCCCTATGATGACTCCCCAAAATGACTTTCCAGTTCTTAAGATAATGATAAAAATCTTTAGTAAGTCTTCAGCATTCTGCATGGTCAGACCCCTACTAAGCCCCACTCCCATCATTCACCATTCTCTCCTTCCTCTCTCCATTTCTGACATAATGATAATATCAAATACCTCAGATTCTCCAGACCTAGTCCGTATAGTACCAGCCACTTGTAGCATGAGCTCCTCCAAGTGACTACAACAGACTAATTGCATAAGGTAATTAACAGAAGTGCCCATGATGCACCTCTTGCTGGGGGGGGAGGGGCTTGTCCCTTGACACTTTGGCATGAGGTACTATGACACCCTGCCTGGTGCCTATTCGTGCTCAGTGTGGAAACATGGAGGAATTAATATCCCATGGAGCAAATGTTTATTCAGTGAAAGACGGGAGGGTGGCTAAATTCCAACCTTCTCTCGTGGCCCATCCCCACTCCCTCATACTGGATGGACCTGTGGATTAGAGCAATCATTTGAATTTTAACAGTGGCCATTCCAATAATGTACCTTCTGTTGCTTCTTCCTCTTTGCCTCACTCTTTGCTTCATGCCTAATGCTAACTTATTAGGATTGTACTCCCTAATAAATTAGTAGCCTGTATACTGATTGCTGCAGGTTCTGTTAGTAAGGAATCCAGGCTGACTCTGTCTTTTATCAGCTCCAAGTATTGGGCAAATTCCTTCCTGTTTTGCATCTAAGTTTCTTACTTCTTCTTCACAGAATCCCTGATTTAGTATCAAGCTTAATGTTTCTTTAGGGAAATCTTCTAAGTCTTCCACAAGTAGGTCAAATCACTATCTTAGTGTATCATAATTTTATATACCTCTCATTTTTTGTGCTACACAGTTGCAAGTTCACTTTTTGCTATGGCTATTTGATTACTGTCTTTATTTCTTCAATTAGCGTAAAAGTTCTGTAGAGGCAGGAGATAGATGGTCAATTTTACTGGAAATACCAGCCATCTAGCATAGTGTCTGGCTTCTGGTGAACATTTATTAAATATGTGTTAAAGAATGAGAGTCACAATTCCAAATAATGAATGCATTTGAGAAGATTCTAGTCTAGATAGTCTAGAAATAAGTCTCCATTGTTACCCCTAAGCAATTCTTACCCAGTGTCTTCATCTTAATAAATGACCCACTATCCACTCAGTTACTTAAGCCAAAACACTTAGAATCATTTTGGGGTACATTCTTTCCCTCATTGTCCTACATCACTTCCTATCAGTTCTAACTCCAAAATATATATTTAAATGTATTTGTATTCTCTTTTTTTGCTCTCCTCTCCAATGTATAAAACAATCACAGGGAACTAAGTAACCTATAAACCAGAGTATGCTAATGGTTACTCAATGAATGTAGCCAAAACCCCTAATTCCTAGCCCTGTGACCATCTATGAGGTAGCTCCTGCTGCCTTACCAACTTTATCTCATACAGCGTTCCCCCCAAAGTTGTGCTTTGATCGTTCTGCCCATCTCTGTGTTTCTAGAGCCCGCTAAAATCCATTTATGTGCCTTAAAGACATCTGCAGTTGCTGTTCTGTCTGGAATGTTCTCCTGAATTTCCTATAAACTGGTTTCCGTTCTGTTTAAATGTCACTTCTTCAGGGAAGATGTCTGTGATTATCAACTGTAAAGTAGTCAGGTGATGTTTATGTTATTCCTTTATATCAATCATTGCTGTATTAATTTATATTCTTGTGTGATTTTTTTTTCCATTCCTACTCCCACTACGATGTAAGCTCCATGAGAACAGCAACTTCGCCAGCCTTGTTCACTGCTGTGATACCCAGAATGGGCCCCAGCCTATAACAGATCCTAACAAATACTTGTTCGGTGAATGAGTGAGCTAAGGCACCAAATGGGAAACAATGCAACAAATAATAATAATAAGGGAAAATAACAAATCTGCATATCAAAACATAGTGCCCTGAGTTTTACATTTTAAAAACATTTAGAATATACTAGAGTTACTGGGCTGATGATTATGAAATATATAGAAACATCAAATCATTATGTTGTATACCCAAAACTAGTAGAATGTTATGTCCATAAACTCAAGAACAAAAAACTGCAGTCCAGGTCTTACCACAGAAGAAAAAAAAATTTTTTTTAAGCTGACACCAAGCCCTCATTTCTTCTTCTTTCAGGAAAGGAAGTTTTCAATGTTTTGTTAAAACAGTTATGTAACTCAATAATTAACTCAGTAATTCCAGTCACAAGAATCAGTACAAATTTCCTTTTGGGTAAACATCAACGAGTTACATACAAAGAAGTTAACTGCAATACAATATATAGAGAGTAATTATGATCATTAAAATGTTTATAATGTATGTTTGTAATTCCACAGAGAAAATGTTATATTATGAACCATAAATTCCTACTTAGAGTATGAAAGCTGTGTTTTAAAATTAATTTTTTAAAAAAACATGCTTTTTTGATGAATTAAACAGTGGAAACATCTTACAATAATTCTACTGCTCTAATGAAATATGTAATTAAAAGACTCAACCACTAGATGGAAGTGTTTCAAAGTAATATAAAATGCATACAGCAAGCACCCTTTCCTCAAGGCATTTTTTTTATCTTGGCACTTTTCAAGATTTAAGCATGTATTATGTGTGGATTACTTAGGGATTTTACACTCCATCCTTCACTTCTAAATTGTGGTTTCATTATAATTATTATTGGCCTTCATTAATTCAAGTTTTGTGAATTACACAAGTCTTCTACTTTTGAAGGGATTGGCATTTTTCAAATCTTAAAGTGTGATAAATTATAATACTTAGGACATTAAAAAAATTAGTTTCTTAGTTTAACATTTTTCTTTCTGGTAGAAACAGATAAAAGTGATTGCTGAATGATTTATATTATTTCAAAACAAATTTGATATTTCACAGTTCTTTAATATATGAATAACTCAGGTACAATGAATGATAAAATAATTTCTGATGACTTTATGTGTAGCTAAATATTAACAGTAGTAGCCATATCATGGGACTGTTTTAAAGATAAAAATGAATTCAAATATGCAAATAACTCAGCTCTGTGAAAAGTGCTAATTGCACATTATGATGTAGTAATTAAATAATTTTATAAAACTGTTAACTGAGAAGGTGTAGTTATAGTCACGTTGATAATTCTGCAGTAAAGAATAGGTTGTCATTTGAAATAAACGATTTTGTCAAGAAAGGTCACTAGGTGAAATCTGAGTTGACATATAACCAAATGAAGCATTTATATCAAAGTCAACTTGAACTTTCACTTCCGTACCTAAAAGTTAAATAATACCCGTATATAACTGGCACCTTTCAGATTAATAGTCCCAAGCTTCAGCAGCATCAGCATCACCTGAAGGGCTTGTTAAAACCTGAGTGCTAGAGTCCATCCCTGGAGTTCGTGGTTCTGTAGATTCAGGGTGGGGCCCAGAGCTCCCAGATGTGTTATTTCCCTTGCTGGTTTGGAGATGGCACCTTGAGAACCACTGACCTACAACAATGCATAGATTTGAAAACAGGGGGGCCTGAGTGGCTCATTCTCTTAAGTGTCCAGCTATTGACTTGGGTTCAAATCGTGATCTCATGGTTCCTGAGATCGAGCCCCGCGATGTGCTCTGCACTGAAGCCTGCTTGGGATTTTCTCTCTCTCCCTCTCTTTCTGCCCCTCCCTCCCCCCCAAATAAATAAACCTAAAAAAAAAAAGAATCAGTTAAACTTGAGAAAAATTCAGAAAGAATGAAATCATGTTCCATCAGCTTTCTGGATATTCTTTTCATAGACGTAGCAAATTGACTTTTAGTATGAAAAGTAATAGCATATTCCCTTCATGATTTATGGGCTAAAATCCATTTAGCCATGATTTATGGCTAAAATCCATAATATCTATATTCAATGTTTTGTAATATCTGACAGATGTGTTATTTTTTACCCCAAGAAATGCTGGTCTAGGAAAAATTGTTCAACTCCTGTTGTATTATATATATATTTTTTTAACTAAGCGAATGAAACAGCTCATGTTGATGGACTCTGAGAAGTTATAAAATGGTTGGAAAATTGCTTCAGCATCCATTTTGGTTCTGTGACAGAGCAATCTCACATTTGCTCATGGTTCTCTCCCAGTCTGAGCAGAAAGTCCCTCTGCACTGGGATAAGCAACACAGAACTTTGTTAAATCCTGCATGACGCTTACTCAGTTCCTACCCCACTCCATCTATTTCTTTAACTCTCAGCAGCTCTTGAAGCGCATACCTCCAAGAGATTACTAATGCAAACCCCTCCTAAATTATCCTACTTCCCAGGATTCTCCAAGCTTCTCTGTTTCACAAATCTGGAGGATGTTTTTGTGTTAATGGAGACACCTAGTGTATGGGAAGAGAAACAAAACATGCAGATTACCACGCAGAATGATGTACCAATATAGAACTGTGTTCTCCAGAGAGAAAAGCTATATTAGTACTTGTGCCTGAAACTGTAGCTTATCACGGGGGGAATATTCCTCATTCTCTGGGTTTTCCGTGATGTTAGAAAAATGTACAACTTATGTCGTAGCTGTGGCAGATTCAAATCTGAAACATGTAAACCCAGTGCAGTCACAAAGTAGTAAAATCAAAATTTAAAGAAACAGAACACTATTAGTCCTCCTAGAAGTGACAAAGGTCAAGAATGATTAGAATGTTTAGGGTTGGCAAGGGAAGTGATAAAATGTTTATAACTCCTGGTGGAAATACCAACTGGTAAAAAAATAAAATAAAGCAATTTGGCAATATGTACCAAAATGTATACGAAGCCCCCAAATATACTCTAGGAATATAATTAAGAATACTGAATTTTCCTACAATATATATTAAACTGTAAGGGGAAAATATCAATATAATGCAAAGTTTTAAAAAGGTCATTTTGAAATAAAGCCTGTTATAAAAATAGCATTATATAGTGACAGAATGTCATAATGGAAACCTCTAGAGTTCATAATCAGGAGTCGGTACTCTGGCATATATAGAAATGGTGCATCTATGTGCACATGTGTGTTTTCTGGGAAATATCCGTAATAATTTTAATCAGATTCTCAAAGCTGCTCATATGCACAGTTTGGCATTTACAAGAGGGGCTCTGGGGAATCCTCTGAAGCCCCGTTTATTCACCATCCTTAGGTTGATCTAGGTGATCTAGTCAAGCCTTAGGTGATCACCTTCTTAGGTCATCCTTAGGTGATCTAGTTAATCCCACATTTAATAAAAGGAGAAACTGATGCCTAAACACAAGTTTCTCAACAGCACTGCTCTAGTTATCCTGCATGGTAAAGTGCATGATACAGCAAATTTCCCTATCTTGTATTTATATCCATATATCTATATATCTCTCTATATTAAAAGCCTCTGTAACACATTTTTATGTTGGTGCTGTCGCTGTTTGAATTAAAATCCCTTCATAGGAAAAAAATAGGATATCTTGTTTAATATCATTATTTTATAGAATGAGCCCAGTGAAAGGGATGTACCAAAGGTCAGGTTGCTTATCTGTAGTGATGAAAGCCAAAAGGTAGCCTCTGCTTTTTTTAGGTACATGTGCATCCAATATTTCAGATTCCAAAGGCTGGCTCCCCCACTTTCTAGTTGTCTGACCTAGCAAGCCTCTCAAAATGCAGTTTTCTCGTCTGTAAAAATAGCTAACTTTCAGGTTTGTGGGAAGGAATGAGAAAACCAGAACTAAAAATATCAAGGTACAAAACGGTCTCTTACCAAATGGTTGATGGACACTGTAAAACAAATACAAATGCTTGTAAGATATGATTGTCATGTGTGAAAGCAAGTTAAGATAATGTCTGTGGTTGTTAAAACTGAGCCTTCCATAACTGGTTATCAAAATATGAATCCCTCATAATTTATGTTATGGCTATTTATAAAATATCTTAACATCTTAACCACTATCTGTTCCGTAAGTTACAGGAAGACTCTTTTTCGGTCGAACTGCTGTCTTTAACCCCACCAGAAGTCACACATCTTTCTACTCCACTGCTCGAAGTAAAACTTCTCTACCAGCCACTCCCCAGTACAGCCCCCTCCTGATCCACAGGGGATATGTTCCAGCACGATCAAGTGGGTGCCTGAAACTGCAAACGGTACCAAACCCTATATATACTGTGGTTTTTTCCTATACACACCTATAATAAAGTTTAATTTATAAATTAGGCACAGTAAGAGATTGACAACAATAACTAATAATAAAATAGAATGATGATATACTGTAATGAGAGTTAGGTGCTCTCTCTTTCTCCCTCTATCTCTTTCTTACAACACCTTATTATAGCGTAATACCTGTCTTCTTCCTGTAATAATCTGAGGTGATCAAACACCTATGTGATGAGGTGAAGCGAGGTGAATGGAGGTAGGCATTGTGATGTAGCGTGAGGCTACTCCTGACCTTTGGATGATACCTCGGAAGGAGGATTTGCCAGTGACTGAAACCTGGAAAAGCAAAACCACAGGGGACTCTTGTACTCCAATTGAAATCATTATGTCAAAAATCTTCATTGCCCGCAGCCTTTCTCAGATAACTACCTGGGAGTCATTATAACAGAAACAAGTGGTAGAGGATGGAATTCTCCTAGTGGCCCACTTCTGGGCTTCCCTTGAGTGGGTAGGTCTACATCTTTACAGTTTAAGTGATGGTTTTCAGA
The DNA here is from genome assembly GCF_022837055.1 of Prionailurus viverrinus. Lineage (NCBI taxonomy): Eukaryota > Metazoa > Chordata > Mammalia > Carnivora > Felidae > Prionailurus > Prionailurus viverrinus. The sequence goes on from NC_062562.1 coordinate 42,088,271, forward strand.
GTCTAATGAAACACAGGAGATCTCAACTTCTTCAAGGATTTTAGGACCTTTAATACTTTCTGTGTCACTGTGGGCGAATCGTCACAACATTTATGATCCTACCCATTAAAAGTATAGATTTTTATGGGGCGCCTGGGTGGCGCAGTCGGTTAAGCGTCCGACTTCAGCCAGGTCACGATCTCGCGGTCCGGGATTTCGAGCCCCGCGTCAGGCTCTGGGCTGATGGCTCGGAGCCTGGAGCCTGTTTCCGATTCTGTGTCTCCCTCTCTCTCTGCCCCTCCCCCGTTCATGCTCTGTCTCTCTCTGTCCCCCCCCCCAAAAAAAAAGTTGAAAAAAAAAGTATAGATTTTTCTTTATTCTTTTCATTACAAAAATTTTTCCTTCTCTGCCAGTCTTGGTGAGATCAGAAGATACATAGAATGCAACTAATTCTTGTACAACTCCCTCCTGTATAGTCAAGTTCACTGGGACACACATTATGCTGGAATACTGCAGATGGTTAGACACATGGTACCTAAAATGTTATTTATACTTTGGAACTAGTCACAGTGACGACACTTGCCTAAATAATTAAAAATGCAGATTCTATATCAAACAAAGTATGGGATCATCTCTCTCGTGTCACATGGGTTGCAGTACCAAATGAAGAATCATTCATTTCCTATGTATATGTATATATGGCATTGCATGATATCGATAGTGACAGCATAATAATAATCAATGATAAAATATTAGCTATTTTTTCCTCAAAGTATGTCTTAATGGCTTATAGAATGTGAACTGTGAAGTCTGTACAGTTAATGAAGGAATGGAGCTCATTTCAGTCTGGAAGGGAAGGCACACTGAGGTAGGCCAACGGAGAGTGCCACAATTAGCAAAGGCTGCCATGGACATAGGAATAGGGAGTGGCAGCAGGTACACAGTGTATGTGCCTTTCCCTGGTTTGTGGTTACTAATCGTAGCTCTTAAGAGTCAGAGATTCCTGGGTCTAATTCCTGGCCTCACCACTCACTAGCTAAATAACTAAATGACCTTGAGGGAGTTCCAGTCTCTCAAAGCCTCTATCACTCATTTTCATCAACTGTAATTGAGAAAACCCTCTCTCTCTCTCCTTATCCATCTTTATGGTTATGGTTATTAAATGCCTCTAACGTGGTGCTGGCATTTAGGTGAATATTCAATAAAGCGAGGTAGTACTGTTAGCATCACACATGGAAAAAGTAACTAGTCAGTGGAGACATGAAGAATTCATAGCAATCCCTTATCCTCTTAACCCCTCAAAGTCACCCCTTTCAAGGAGGTCCAAAAATAAACACCCAAAAGCGTAACCTTTGAAGGAGATGTTGTGGCACAGTGGAAGGGCGTGGTGACCTTTGAGGCATAGGGCCTCAAGAGGAACTCAGACTCTGCCATTTCAGCCATTAGTCTTGGGCCATTCACATGGCTGCGTTTCAAATACCTCCCCTCCCCCTCTCCCCCGCTAGCTTCTCTTAAGATTTACTTGTGACCCATTAGCAAAGGTAATTTATATTTAAAAAGTACCATATGTATGTAAAAATAAAGACTTCTAATGTCATTAAAGATACCAGAGAGAACAAAGAATATTACACACCCATTTATACAATATCTGAGATTACTAACATTAACCTCTTGTCACATTTGTTGAAGATTATTTTATTACTGATTAAAACAGAACTTCTTCAGGAGGTAATTCTTTGGGTTGAAATCCTTTAGATTCAGTGGGAAATAATTCATGCTCTCAAGAAATCTCAGCAACTATTCCCATGGAGAATTAACAGATTTGAAAGTTGATGGTTGCAGTGTTTGCTGAAATTGTAGGGTCATCCACGAAGATCAGGAATGGCCAAGTGATTTCAGAATTAGCTTATAAGGGTCATGGCATAAGGTTGTTTGGTCTCTGAGCTGTCAACATGAGTCTTAGATGGGTGACTATTTTGTTGGTGTCAGTCATGTGGAAGGAGGGTCTAAGAGTAAAGTCAGTCTGAGAATCCAGGAAAGTCCACTTCTGTGAAAGGGATCATAACTGCACTATTTTCCACAGTCATATGGGTAGCTTCCTCCAACCAGAAGAGCTTGTCTCCTGTTTCTCTAATGCAAAATAAGATTAATATCACTCCTTTAACACTTTGGGATGTCAAATAATAAATGAGAAAGCACTGTAACATTTTCCTTGCTAACATCTGCTATTCTCTGGTTTTTACTAAAAGAAGCTGCATATTGTAGCCACAGTGCCCTCCCACTGTTTACGCTCCATTTACAGATGGCAGAAGGAAGTTTATCTGTAGTGTACAGTCTGTGCATATCATTATGATGAGTTGTTTCAGCTGGGAAATCAGTATCTAAAAAAGACCGTGACTTTTGGTGCCAAAAATAAGTATTTATCGCTTAAAAATTTCAGAGAAGCCAAAGTCTTGCCATCCGTCTCAGGGTACACACATCAGATGGTTACGGTGACTGTGAAAGCTCATTATGCAGTGTTCCTACTGGTGAAACATCTGACTTGGACACTTTCCTTCTCACCAGAAAACCGTTTTGACTTTTCTTTAGACCGAAAGACCTGTGCAATTCTGATTCTATTCCTCTCCCAATAATCACACTTCACATTGATTTACTAGACAGTGGCTTCCTTCCTATGACCACCCAGATTACCATTTCTCAAAGAAGCTTCCCTAGAGCCCTGGCAGCCCACTCTGTAATATGTGTTCCTTCTGAAGGGTGGATGGATGGAGAGAACAAAAGCCTGTGATCAAAGGGGAGTGAATCCACTATAAACTATATCCCGTCTTGGAGAATCAAAATGTATGTTAAAGAATGAGAAAGTAATAGGATGGAAGTCCTTTTAATCCAGTGTATCACAGACTTATTTTTCTTTAAGTTTATTTATTTATTTTGAAGGAGAAAGAGAGAGAGAGAGATAAGCAGAGAGAGAGAGAGGGAGAGAGAATCCCATCAATGCAGAGCCCGACGCCAGGCTTAAATCCACAAACCATGAGATCATGGCCTGAACTGAGATCAACAGTCAGATGCTTAACTGACTGAGCCACCCAGGCGACCCAGACTTATTTTGTTCTTAGAGCTGGTTCACGGAATCTGTATTCACATTATGCAGGACATTGTAAAAATCAGTCATTTCCTCTCCAACTCTTCAGTGTACTGCTTGCGTGCTTTCCCTCCATAAATTTAGATCTATTTAGTTTGGGCATTTAAAAACCATGTACTGCATGATCTCTAATACTCTAGATAACAGTAGGTTGTCTGCTTCTCCCCAGAGAAGAAGTAGAAAATTATTTTCTATTGTTGATATTTACAACATGTCCCTTTTGAATGTGTTACCAAATTACTGATTTGGATTTTGATTGTATCCCTGGTGGACCATATGGAAAACTTAAAGGAGAATTTTGATCCTTACATTGGTAAATGACTTCATACTTCTCCAGCCAAACTAAAGAAAGAAATATTGAATAAACTCTCAGGACATGTTTGTCTCCTCACACTCGGAGTGCATCCATGGCATGAAAGAGACACCAGACCTTGGACAAGTTTACTACAAAACCTAAGAAAGGGTCTGGAATAACATCAACCAGCACAGTGTTTAAGGGCTCACGTTATAGATCCAGATAGATCTGGCATCAACTCAGTACCTCTGTTTGTTAATCATGTATTCTTGGACAGATTATTAAATTCTTTTGGCATTCTGAATGACACAGGATTAAATGAGATAATGAGTATGAAAGTGTTTACTGCAATGCTTGCTAATAAACCATATTCTAATAGTTGCTCCGGTTTTTGTTCTATCAGTAAGGATATATGTTGAGAAGGAAGCTAAGATGGGTGGCTCAGTCAGTTGAGCGGCTGACTCTTGATTTCGGCTCAGGTCATGGTTCCAGTGTCGTGGGCTTGAGGCCTGTGTCAGACTCCTTGTTGAGCATGAAGCCTAAGATTTTCTCTCTCTCACTCTGCTCACACTCTCTCTCTCTAAAATTAAAAATAAAAAAAATGTCCACTGTAAAGCTGGTACCACCCACTTCACTTATGCCCATGTGGCTGATATGGGTCTGAAATTTAGGCTGAGCATTAAAACTCACCCTTATGCTTTCTTTGTTTATTTCCTTTCTCTTCTGGGCCTTTTGGGAGTTCCCTAGATGACCTGACAGAATCCTTCCTGATGCTGGGCTAATGTTAATTGTGCAAACATCCCATGTATTACTATAAAGTAAGCTTTTTACTTCCTGAATAGCTTTAATAAACCAATAATAATGGAAAAGGATATTAAAATAGACTCAAATCTATCAGTTATTGGATGCCGGACATCTAAGTATTGTAAAAGAGACTATCTGATAGAACTTGCAAACTTTAGGTGGTCAAGAACCGGTTAGGGGGGCCTGGGCAGCTCAGTTGGTTAAGCATCCAACTTAAGCTCAGGTCATGATCTTGTGGTTCATGAGTTCGAGCCCTGGCATCAGGCTCTGTGCTGACAGATCAGACCCTGGAGTCTGCTTCGGATTTTGTGTCTCATTGTTTCTCTGCACCCTACCTCGTGCACTTTCTCTCTCTCTCCAAAATATATATTAAAAAAAAAAAAAAAAGGACCAGTTAGACGTCTCTGAAGCAGTTCACCAACATTGAGGGTAAGAATTGTGGAGTATTTTGTATCCCTGAGTACCACCTCAAACATTCTTCCTCATGGGGAAGGGCTGGAAGTGCTTCACCATTTGGTTCTAGAGGAAATAACTTCAACAGAATCGTAAAGAGACATTGAAAAGGTCACGGTAGTTTGAAAAAACACAAGAGACTAGAGTCTAACTTCTATGTGAAAGATCTAAAGAGTGAGAGATGAATAATTTAGGGCAGGTAAGCTGAAAGAAACCTATTTTGGGATCACGTTGCACTCCCACTCTGTTGAGGCCACAAGATGGGCAAATGTTCATTGTGCCCTTCATGAGAGACATGAGGGAGTAAGCGGCAGCATGGGATGGAAGGTCAGTAGTGGTCAAATCTTGCCCAAGAAGACTCTCCTGGAGGAGAAATAACATCAGCATATAAAAGCTGGCAGTGAACTTCTGGGTTCTAAAGGAACTAGGACAGAAGTAAATGACCAAAAGAAGTGGAATCTATTTGCTATAGTCAGTGGAGCTGGAGGTGAGAGTTGCTCAGCAATCAAAGGCAGTGGGTGTCCAAAGAACCAACAAAACCGTCCAGGAGAGGAAGAATCAGCAACACTTGTCAGACTTAGAGATGAAGAGACAGAGAAATGAGGTATTCCACACACACTCCACACACACTTATGGGATCCATCCAGATCCCATATGTTGGTGTTGGGGAGGAACAATCTTACTCTATCCTTCAAAATTCTTCGAGGTGGTATAAGAATTAAATTGACAGGAGACAGATGAACAGGAAAAAAAATTAAATTAAGTGTACCTGGAGGCCCCATAATGAAGTTGAGGTCTAAAGAAATGACCACGGCATCGGCTTTTATACTTTGCAAACAAAGGAACAATAGATCTGTGAGGAGTTGACAGGACAAAGAAAACTTATGTTTGGGAGGTTCAATTAGTAAGGAATTCTACCCAGAATCTGAACTGGGGCAGTAAATTAGTAAAGTAACAAAGTTATTTTATGCAGCTTTTCAGTGCTGAATCCCTTATATTTGATAATTAGAATGTCTCTTCCTGGTACAGGGACTATACCTTTCACATCAGAGATTTATTTACTGCTTTCTGGAGACAAAGGAGGGGGTCGGAGTGTTCTTTTTGCACTGGCTGCTTTCTTGAGTGACTTTTCATTCACAATAATCAATTTGCCGAAGTGGCACGTTTTTTGCTGGCCTGCCCTTCGCCCCTACATTGCTTATTTTAAAATCAATATTATCTGAATCTAGACATTCTCGTTTCCAAACTGAAGATGCGTTTTGTAACTTAAACTGCCAAGCACTTTGGAATTCTTTAAACTGACTAGAAATGTCCTAGAACTGCTTAACTTTTCATCAAAAGACAGGGAGAAACCTTGTTCCAATGAGTACAAGGGCAGAAGAAAACTGAATAAAGTGACTTTTTAATAATAATATTATTTCTTTATTAAGCCTGTCCCAGGCACTGTGCTAAGTGCTTTGTCCACGTTCAATGCTCCCAAAAACCACACAAAGCAAGTGATGTGTTTTCAATTTTCAGGTGACACAAATAAGCCCCTAAATCACTCAGCTGCTGAGAAATAGCCAACTGAAATTGGGGGACAAACCAACACGACTATAAACCACATTTCTCTCCAGGTGACAACAAATGCAAGCCCAACTCATTTCCAAGTAGAACATACTGCTCTAAAGAGAATCCCAACCATTTTAATATGCAAACCTTTCATCAGAACACCATGGGACTATTTAATCACATCCATTGGTCTTTAGCGTAAAGGTGGTTTAAATCGTTTCATGTAGCTTATTAAGTCCCCACAATACTGTTTGGTAAAATAGCTCAGTGTTCAGCTCGGCAAACGATGCTGAATAACAGGAAGCTTTATTGACATACTTGGAATTGGGTTAGATAGTAAAAACTCTGATGGAGATCTTTCTAAATGGAAGCTAAAACTCCCCCGCTTCGTCATATATTACTTTATTTTACCCATCAATTTGCAATTTCGGTAGCAGAGACCAAAACACTGGCAGTCAGTGGGAAAGAGGCATCACAGTCTGATGAGCCAATTAATCTAAGACTCCCAAACGACCTGGACAAATTTTAGTTCATTCAGATTTCCTTCGTCAGATTAAAAATAAACCGAGACTTAGGTAAAAAGAGACTATTCTAAAAGATCATTACAAGTGGTGAATTAGACCCCTGCAATAGGGAGAGATTTTTTGAATGTAGATCAGCAAGAGTTCCAGAGCTGAGGGAAAAGAGGTTTTTCTTTTTCTTTTGGAAGGAGGAGTGAACCAGGCTGGGAAGCACCTGGTGTGGGGGAGGTGTAACGAGGGAGGAGAATGTTTTGCCCTAATGATAGCCCGTTCCCTAGAGGGGCCCAATGAAGGCCACCTGAGCACTGGTGGGACAAAACTCAGAGGCCTCAGGAAGGAAAGAAGATTAACCAAATGTGGTCAAGAAATACACGATCCTTGGAGAGAAAGCAATTCAGCTAATCATTAATGAGGTAAAAAACAGGAATGTGGAGGGTCGGTGTCCAGCCTTGGCTTGGGTAAACCAGGGGGTACCATGAGGCTATTTAAGTTGCTCGGGGAGGGGAAAGGAGTTTCTTTGCTGTAAGCCCTTCCCCAGAGCATAAAAAGGGTGAGAGGATTTCTCAGTCTTGGCTGCTCTCCAGACACAGGGCTCAGGTAAAAGTCAGCCTGTCACCTTAGATGCCTGTATGTTGTTAAGTGCCAATCTGTATTATAGAATCAAGAGCTATTTTGTTTTAGAAAAGATCTGAGACTAATTTTCAGAAATCATCAAGTTACTGGTTTTATTTAATGCTACATTTAAACAGTATTAACGTGGGGCCTCACCTATATTAAGGGGTTTACTCATCTCTTCTGAGTGTTGATGGATACAATACTAATGTTTTCATTTACTGATTTCTTCATGCAAAACACTGTTTTTCTTCTTTAATCTTCACAGCCTCACTAAGTTTCTGTTACTATTATAAGAACTATAGTCAAAGATGGAAAATTACACTTGGAGAAGCCCAAGGTCTCACAGCCAATTTTGTTTTGTTTTGTTATTTATTTTTTTTTAATGTTTTATTTATTGTCGAGAGACAGGCAGAGTACGAGTAGGGCAGGGGCAGAGAGAGGGAGACACAGAATCCGAAGCAGGCTCCAGACTCTGAGCTGTCAGCCCAGAGCCCAATGCAGGGCTTGAACCCATGAATTGTGAGATCATGACCTGAGTGTAAGGTCTCATAACCAACTGAGCCACCCAGGCACCCCTGCAGCCAATTTTGTAACCCAGAGTTCAAGTCCAAAGGCCTGCCCTAATCCAGAGGGAGAGTGGCAGGCCTTTGTCTCTTGGCTATAAAATAGCCCTGTGTAAGGTTTTTGATAATGGGTATGTCTTAGTTGGCTTGGGCTGCTCTAACAAAAATACAACAGAGTGACTTAAACAACACTGCTGTGTTTCTCATGGTTCTGGAGGCTGAGAAGTCCATAATCAGGACCCAGCTGATTCAGCTTCTGGTGAGAACTCTCTTCCTGGCTTGTAGATGGCTGCCTTCTAACTCTGACCACACATGGTGGAGAAAGAGAGACAGCAAGCTTTCTGATGTCTCTCTCTTTAAAAACACCAATCTTACAGAATCAGGGCCCCACTGTTATGACCTCATGTAACCTTGATTACCTTCTTAGAGACCCTGTCTCTAAATACAGTCATATTGCGGGTTAGAGTTTCAATATAGGGATTTTCAGGGGACATGCACATTCAGTCCATAACACGACGCAAATTGTGGAGGATCAAAGACGAATAACTATTAGTTTAGCTTTTCTTAGAATAATTGAAAAGGCTAAATTATTTATGGCAAATTTTTATACAAAATTTTAATCGTGACATCCACAAAATGCCTTTGAATAAAATTACCACCTAGCACGCGTTATGAAACCCCTTCTCATTTTGTATCCTATCACCCACAAAGTTAGCCCACTCAAAGCCAGTAGCCCAACACACAGTCTCAACATCATGTATCTGTGCCTTTTGCCAATATTTTCACTTTATATGCCTGTCTAGAAAATAAAAAAGTTGTATTCACATTTGATGAAAATTGTAGGGAGAGATCAATATTGAACAACCTCTCTAACAATCATTTTGGCTTTCTTTTTTTTTATTATTATTATTTATTTATTTTTGAGAGATAAAGAGCATGAGCAGGGAAGGGGCAGAGAGAGAGGGAGACAGAGGATCCCAAGTGGGCTGTGCACTGACACAGTGATCCCAGTGCAGGGCTTGAACTCACCAACGGTGAAATCATGACCTGAGCTGAAAAACTGCTGCTCAACCGACAAAGCCACCCATGTGCCCCCATTTTGGCTTTCTAATAAAAAATTTCGATTTCTCTGTATGATTTTAGAGACACTGTTGTGACATGGGTCTCCAGGCTAAGAAGATTCCAAACACAAAGGCAGCTCATCAAAAAAACAATAAAATGGAGAGCTTTTAGGCAATCATGTGTTGTACATTTTTTGGTTAAAGGGAAAGCCTTTCCTCAAGAAAGAAAAAAAATGGAAGAGCACCTGGGTAGCTTGGTTGGTTGAGCATCCAACTCTTGATTTTGACTCAGATCATGATCTCAAGTTCATGAAATCGATCCCTAAGTCAGGCTCTGCATTAAGAAAGCACAGAGCGCTTTGGATTTTCTCTCTCCCTCTCTCTCTCTGCCCCTCCTCTGCTCATGCAGTCTCTCAAAGAGTAAATAAATAAACTTAAAAAAAAAAAGAAAGAAAGAAAGAATGGAAAAGGAATCCAAAGGTTAGAGAAGGGAAATCAAAACCAAAGCAATATCCAAACACTGTGAAATAAACAGCTTTAGTCTGAATAAAATAATCACTCACAATCTCTCTTTTCACATTCTGGACAGTTTGACACGACTATACTGATTTCTTTTGTTCTCATTATCAAGATAATAACCAGTAAAATTATTTGATAAATTTCTCCGAAATGAAAAATACAGATTAAGTCTTGCTAGAATAATTGAGTCTTTGTTGTTAGGAATTGCCAACAATTGTCCTGTGTCAGCTGTCAAGTGTATTTTAAGTGAGTAAACAGTTCTAGAACCACAGACACAAACTTGGTTATTGGTTCAATTAACAACAAAGCATAGTTTCTTCCCTTCCGTGATATTTTAGCTTTTCCAGGTAGTTAGGTAAGGGACAAGATTGCTCATTGCTATGGAGCCTGTGTTCATAATTATCTGAGTTCCTCTGGGCTCAGGAGTTTTTATAGAGTTAATAGTTTTTCAGACTTCCTGAGATACTTCCCCTATCTTTAGTTACTCACATTCTGAAACACCATCTAATACACTCAAGTTTTCAGGGGGCTCCACTTTATGTCAGAAGGTATTCTTAAAGGCCTGATATAATTCAAAACTTGCCTAATTCAATACTGATCCTGATAAAATGGGTTTTATATTTATCAGCTAAAGAAGGTAGTGACAATTAACAAAAGCGAACACAGTTTACAATTTACATAGGTACCTATGAAATCAAATTAAATTTGAACATAATTTTTGGGGAGAGAAAGGTGTACAAATTAAGGCATTTTTTTTATGGTTTATACTGCATTATTTCAAATGTAGATAAATCACATTTCTATAAAATGTGAACACACAATTTTATAATTATGTTAGGTAAAAGGTTTGTAGGAAGCCATTACATGTCATAGATACATAAACAAGCTTAAGGGAAAGATGTAGAATGAATTGTACAAAACTCACTGAACACATGTGATTATTCAGAGAATAAAAGACAGCTGAGTTACCAATGCAACACTGAAGAGTGTCCTTAATTCTAAAAATAAGTCCAACAAGCTTCAGTAGGAATAGCAGAAAATCCCCTACTGTTTTCCACCATTCTCCAGAAGCTTCTATTTGCAACAATGAATGCTGGTTGCATCTTCTTTTTCCCTTCTCTTCATTTCACTTAGCTTATTTTCCTCTTTCCTTTATTTTCCTACAATTTTATGCTCAAGAGATCAATACCTTCCTAAACTTATGCCCCTTTCTGGGACTCAGAACTATGGTTACATGAAGTCACGTTCCTGAACGCACTAATGATCTTGCTCCCACCTAAAACATTACCAGCCTACTAACTCTTGAGCCCAAAGTGATGCTTATCAAAAAATCCCTATACCCCTGTGGGAGACTAAAACCAGTGTCTGTCTCAGATCTGAGCTACAGCTAATAATATGGTCGTATAAGGTTATGAAGACGAATAGATTTCAGGTGTGAAAATTCAGATTGACAAATGAAGCCTACGTAGTAGGGTGATCTCTTTGAGATTCATAGGTAGCACTGATGTGAACATCAAGGCTTCTATGATTAGTAAGCAATGTTGACCATGGTGCAGATGGGCATTCCAGGTGCATATATCGTCTTAATTAATGACTCATGACACATATTGAACATCCCTGACTTGAGTATTAAGTAGACCTTAATCTAATGCATAAAGTTTCAGATATTGGCTGAAATCCTGGGCAAACGCCTAACAAATGCTTGGAGGTCAACTTCCAGCTGTTAACCACCAAGATGTGGACTGCTGCTCCTAAAGACTGAGGCTCCCAGCTGAAATTCCTGTACCACTCAGCACTGGTCAGCATTAGCTGACTCTCTGGAGCCTCATCTGTCTCACTTCCCCAAATCTGGATGTTTTCCTAGAAATTCTGGGGACTCCCTCTGCAGGACCTATGGGGAATTATTTCTACCAAGGGAGCAGAGTGATGTGGCAGAAACAGCCCTGGAAAAGTCAGGACATTTGCGTTCTAGTCCCAGCTTTGCTACTACATAGGTTTGTGAATCTTGGGCAACTCATTCAACCTTTATGGTCATTGTAATTTCACACATGAAGCATCGGTAATCATGACAGGCAGATCTATTCTATAATATTGCATGGCCAATTCAATTCAGGTAAGGAAGCTGGTTACAGTTATGAAGGAATGACTGAGAAGAGGAGATAGTACAAAACATACAATTTTTACTGCAGTGCTGTAAGGATTTTGAATTCCACTGTTGTTTCAACGTGTTACAGCATAATTTCCTAGCTAAAACATGCAATTATTAATTTTTCCATATTTCCCATTAGTCAGTCATCAACAATTTGCTGAAAAAAGGCAAATTAATAACCGAGTTTAAAATTACAAAAGATTGGGGCACCTGGGTGGCTCAGTTGGCTAAGCATCCAACTTCAGTTCAGGTCATGATCTCACAGTTCATGAGTTCGAGCTCTGTGCTGACAGCTCAGAGCCTGGAGCCTGCTTCGGATTCTGTGTCTCCCTCTCTCTCTGCCCCTCCCCCACTCACATGTTGTGTCTCTCTCTCTTTCAAAAATATTTAAACATTTAAGAAGTTAAATTACAAAAGATGTGCATTACAGGACATCGGTTGACAGTCCATCATACTTATTACTATACATATATTACTTTAGTGAAGCTGCTATGAAATAGCATTGACATAGATGCATATTTAAATCTTTCAGTCATTTAAGGCCTGAAGTTCCCTATCAGAGGTCAGCAAATACTGCTCCTGGGCTCAGTCAGTCCCCTTCTGTTTTGCAAAGTTTTCCTGGAACACAGCTATACCCATTTCCGTATTGCCTTTGATTATTTTCACATTACAACCACAAAGTTGAGATGTTATGACAGAGGACATGGCCCACAAAATCCCGGACATTTACTATCTGGCCCTTTACAGAAAAAGTTTGCTGATCTCAATTCTATATTATAAACATCAATAAAACACCATCAGCTTTTTGCAATTCTCAAAAGCTAGAATGACCCCCAAGAGGAAATAAAAATTAGTCTACATTGGAAGAAAAATTGTCGCAGTGTTAGAACAACCAACACACTGATGGAAATTAAAAACCATGATCGCGGGGAAAATTATAAGTAAGCAAGAAGGTTATTTTTTTTTTAAAGCCAAAACAGCTATTTTTGCCTAGCAATACTGTGTGTGTAGTATTTAATGTACATGAAGAATTTGCTGCTTTTTAAGCGCTCACCTATTTGGCTGTCAGTTGATGAGAAAGGAGTAATATTTTTTTGTCTATTCCTATAAATGAGTGAAAATTAGCCCATAACCTCAAACAATTATTTAAGTTTAAATCATGATTTTAAAGTGATTCTGAGAAGTGAAAAATTATTTTGTAGGGTAATGAAATTTTAAAAACCAGTTTTCAGTCTACATTATCCAGTCAATGTATTAATTTTTTTTTACTTAACTCAGCCTAGAAGGTCTGGCTTAATGTTGCTTTTTTAAAATTCAGCTTTTCTTATTTGTGACCTGGGCCAGAAGGTTAGAGGTGGTCTTTAAAATGATGAGCTATCTGGTAAGACATCATTTATGGTCTAATGGGCCCTTGTGTTAACTCTGTTCAGGGTCCTCAGCAGGGGAATTTGATTGGGATATTATGTTTGATTTCTCCACATGAGGACAGAATCACAATGCCTTCTTTGTCAGATACTAAAGGAGAAAGAATGTGAGTCATTTTCTCCTGGCTCCCCGATCCTTCACTCTGATGAGTCTCTATCTCAAGGTTGCCTTTCTGTCTATGGTTCTATGAGGAGGAAAACAAACCCAGAGTCACTGTGTCCCCAGATGATACCAGTTCTTTCCTACTTGCTGGTTTCTTGGTTTTCTTTTAAGTTAGTTCCTGCCCACTTTCTTACCTATTTTGCCATTTTGAGCATCATTTAAAAAATTTATATGAATTCAGGTAACCTTGCTTAATTCTTCAGATTTGTATTTTCTTGCATTTCAGTTTTTCCTTTACGTTGAGTGATGCCTTTGTGAGTGAGGTTTGGAAGGTCTGTGCAAGATTGCCCTCCCAGGCATATACGGCAGAGCGTTCAGTAGTGTAGGAGAACTTTCCACATGCGTTATTTTTTAGGCATCGTATTCTGCGAGACAGTAGTTAGCATACTGGTTAAGAGCTCTGACTCTAACCAGGGTTCAAATCCTGGCTCAGAACACTTACTCACTGTGTGTGGAATATTTATCCATTCCTCAGTATCTGCATCAGTGAGGTGGGAACAATTACAGCACCTATCTCATATTGCTATTTTAAGGAGTAATTTCGTTAGTATTTCTAAAAGACTCCCCACAATGCCTGGCCACATGTAAGTGCTTAGTACTACTAGGACTTATTCTTAAGGTCGGTGATGGAGACTCTGGTCATTATTTTTCCTGAAGTCACTGGGCCTCTTTTCTGTGTTGTGTGTGGAGGGGACACTGATGTTGTGGGTGAGGGTAAAGAAACCCCTTTTCTAATATTGAGAATGGTGCCTAGTTTTATCCAATGATACATAAGGGGATATAAATTGGATGGAATCTGGTGGGAGGAATCCTTCTCTTATTCAAGAGGGGAGCTTGAGGAGACATGCTCTGCTCAGAACCATCTCTCACCTCAAGCCTTTAAATGAGATAAAGACTGTAATGCTTAGAGATGCTGCAGCCATCTTGTGATAAATGAGAGAAAGTAAGAAATATTCACAGACTTGCTGGTCACTGTCACTTGGGACCTGCTGAACCAACCCAGCAAATACTGTCTTGTGAGAAAATAACTTCCTATTTGTTTAGGTTAAGTTTCATCGTAATTTTGTCTTTCTAGCCAAAAATATACCTAATGCACATAATCATCTCTTCTACAGAACGATATCTGTTTTGTCAATGCATAGATCTCTGCAGTAACAGATTCAATTACTTGATGATAAATATTTGGATTTGAATTTCTGAAATATGCATTTAAATATAAAGATATCAGTGATTTTTTAAAAAAAATTATGTTTATTTATTTTTGAGAGAGAAACAGAATGTGAGTGAGGGAGGGGCAGGGAAAGAGGGAGACACAGAATCCGAAGCAGGTTCCAGGCTCTGAGGTGTCAGCACAGCGCTGACGCAGGGCTCGAACCCAGGAGATCATGACCTGAGCCAAACTCGGACGCTTACCCAACTGAGCCACTCAGGATACTAGTGATTTTTAAGCCTTACTTGAAAATAACACATAAAGTATTATTTTATGTATGTTTAATATTTAATTTATTATTCTTCTTAAATTGAACTATAGTTGACACACTTTACATTTGTTTCAGAGGTACAACATACCGATTCTACAACTCTGTATGTTGTGCCATACCCACCACAAGTGTAGCCACGCTCTGTCACCATATAATGCTATTATAATACCATTGATGACACTCCCTATGCTGTACCTTTCATCTGGGTGACTTCTTCATTCTATAACTAACAGCCTGTATCTTCCACTCCCCTGCGCTTATTCTGCCCATCTCCCAACGGCCTCCCCTCTGGCAACCATCAGTTTGTTCTCTGTATTTATGGGTCTGTTTCTGCTTTGTGTTTTTAAAGAAATTCACATGCTTCGGTAACTGGATAAGAGAGCTTTACAAAGCAAAGTCGGTGACCCTGTCAACGGCAAGTCTTGTCACAAGTATTCATGTACCTAGAAGCTTGGCTCTTTGGGTTTGGGAATTCTCCTTAGGTACCACCTTTGTGTGGGTCCACCTGGGTGTCCTTGCTCACACTTCCACAAAAAAATCCAACTGAGAGTATATCACTGATTTGCATATGTGTTTCTAACATTTTTTTAGGGAAAGGAAAGTAATTTTATTTAACCAGACAAACTTTATGGACAAAATTGAACATCATGGATATATATTTTAAAAAGAAATAAGATACATTTATTTATAAAGATGTGAAAGAAGAAGAAGAAAACAAAACCATTCTCCAGTTTTCCAGTTTTACTGAAAGGGGAGAGATAAGGTAAACCTTGGGAGAGATAAGGACGTGAAATATTAAGTTTGTCCTCATCCTCCCGTGGAAGCCCTGGTAAGCACTGACAGGAAAGTCAGACGTGCTTCCTCAATTTGTTCCTTGGGATTGTAATAAGTTCTATATGTTTTTTTAAGGGGATTTTCATTTATGAAATGCCAGGTTAAAGAAAGTTATAGTGTTTTATTTTTTATTTTTAATTTTTTAAAGTTTATTTATGTATTTTGAGAGACAGAGAAAGAAAGAGAGAGAGGGATGGAGAGAGAGACGGAATCCCAAACAAGCTCTGTGCTGTCAGTGCAGAGCCCCCACGTGGGTCGTGAACTCATGAACCATGAGATCATGACCTGAGCTGAAATCAAGATTCGGACACTGACTGACACACCCAGACACCCCTAGGTGTTTTAAATAATTATACAAATAATACTTGACTATTGTGTTATAAAAACAAGAAATAACAGTTGAACAAAAGTTCTCCTCTGTCTCCAATCCCAGTTCCACTCTACTCTCCCAAAGTAACAAGGTCTGTTACCAGTTTAATGTGTAAACATCAGATTTCTTTTCCCTGTACCATCCAGTCCCAGCATAGTACCATGTAGGAAAAGTGTGTTTGTGCATGCACAGACCTGTGTGCTGATAGCTCGTTTACATAAACAACTCACAGTGCTGGCGCTATTTAATGTTCTTCTCATCAAATACTATACCAACCTTTTACAACTTTCTGCATTCCCTTTTGTTACAATGGTTACAATAGCCTAAGTAGTCAATTAAGAATATTTCCTCAAGTTGAATGTGGACAATCATTCACCTTCACAGTTCTCCGTTGTCCCATATCAACACTTTCTCTTTCTCAGGGCTTGTGGTAGTCATCTTGTGGTGTTTCTGAAATGTGTCTAATGTTAGAAGTTCTTAAAAATGGTCTTAAGCTTCCTTTCCATATGTTTTCAAGGGTTTCCTTCTCCTTGCAAACACATGTGATGCTAAGTTAGTTAGCCTTGGACACAGAACTTGCTTTGGTCAGTCACTTCCAGAGGAAGCTTTAAAGCCAGTGAGGGACCCCCTCTGTTCTCTGCCTCATGCCAGGTGGTCATGAAAGCAGGTGTTCTACAGAGTCTCCATTGGCCTGGGTCCCTGAGTCAGAATAAGCAAAGCCCCTTGAAAGCCTTAATTAGATTATGTAGTATGGGAGAAATAGAAATGTTTGTTGTGCTAAACTGCTGACTCTTGGGGTTGTTTGTTATGTTAGTGTCACAAATGACACCAAGCTTAACTGATACCATGCACCGTCCTCTGGTTTCCAATGTCATTCACCCTCACAGAAATACTTCTTAATATAGCTGTCTGCATTTACTGTTTCTTCATCATCTCCCCAGTCCAGTCATCCTGCGATACCCACCCCTGCTCCAAAATCACTTCCAGTATCGCTAATGCCATCCATCTTTCCAAATCTAGTGGTCAGATCTCTGTCCCTTGCTTGGCTTCTCAGGAATATTCATCACAGTGAAAATTATTTTCTTGCCTTCATGGATGCCACTGGCCACGCCATCTTAGTGGCCTTGGCCTCTCCTGTACATTGACCCAAAGTGAACTTTTTTTAACACATTAACTAGGCAATACCACTTTCCTGCTCAAAATATTCCTAAGATCCCATAGCACATTAACGTCCAGACAACTGATTTCATTTCATGTGACTCCTCTCCCCTGCACACCAACAATATACACCTACACCTTCATTCTTTTTGTTTTTTTATTTAAAAAAAAATTTTTAACATTTATTTATTTTTGACAGAGAGAGAGAGAGAGAGAGAGAGAGAGAGGACAGAGCATGAGCAGGGGAGGGGAAGAGAGAGAGGGAGACACAGAGTCCAAAGCAGGCTCCAGGCTCTGAGCTGTCAGCCCAGAAGCCCGACGCGGGGCTTGCAAACTCACAGACCACGAGATCATGACCTGAGCCAAAGTCAGATGCTCAACCGACTGAGCCACCCAGGCACCCCCCTTCATTCTTTTTGTGAGCATGCTGAGGTTGTAAGATAATTAGGGTCTTTGTATTAGTTGGTCCCTCTGCCTGGAATGATTTTACTGCATATATTTTCGTAGGTGATGTGGCATTTAAGAAGGCTCCACCTCCTGCTTTTTGCATGTCTTTATAAAGGCAAAAGCCACACAAATATTGGGTATAGATTGAAATTAGTGACTTGCTACTAATAAATAGAATACAGAGAAATGTGATGGGAAGACTCTCTGAGATTAGGCTGCAAATGCCTGTGACTTCCATTTTGATAGCAGACTTTCTTTGTGGCCTTCCTGGTCTTTATGCTTTGGTGAAGTCAGCTGCCATGTTGGAGCTAGACTTGAGCATATCCTCTGGCTGACTGCCAGTGATGAAGTCAGGCTTTTGGTCCAACAACATGTAGTAAACTGAATTCTGCTAATCACCCCTTGAACTTGCAAGTGGATCCTTCCCTCGTTGAGCCTTTGAGATGAGACTGAAGCCCTGGCCAACACCTTGATTCTACCCTTTGGTCATAGACTGAGAAGAGAGGACCTACTTAGGTCGTGCCCAAGTTCTTGATCCACAGAAACTGTGATATAATAAATATGTGCTATTTTAAGCCACTAAGTTGGAGGGTAATTTATTACTCAGAATGGATAACTAATACAATTGGTTTATTCTTCTCATGTAGGTATTAACATAATTATAAATCATCAAAAATGCTGTCCTAGACAACCCAATCTAAAATTACTGCTCAACCCTTGGAGATAAATCACTCCATTTCATTTCTTTATGTTTTATTGCTATCTTTATAGCAAAACTGCTAGTTGTCACTATGTCTTTCTTCGCTCTTACTTCCTCATCACCAAAAGTTCTGGTCATGCGAATGCTCAGAAGAAAAGAAAAGCAGTAATTTTCAGCTTTCCTTGCAGTTAATCATGGCCATATGATTAGGTTCTGGATCGTGAGATTAAGCGAACACTGTATGTACAAATTACAGTGTACGTGTTTCTTTGCACTGTTTGCTGCTCTCCTGAATGTGAATATGATGGCTCCAGTTCCATGTTGGTCCCTAAGGATGATGGTTACTCCTGGGAATGGGAGAGATGACAGCTGGAAGTGCCTGAGCCTCATGTAACCATAGTCAGCAAACCCGCCCTCTACCACCTATCTAGATTTTGACATAAGAAAGAAACACACTGCCTTGTTTAAGCCACTGTTACTTGGGGCCTCTGTTATAGCAAGCCAAACCTAAATATCAGTGGTATATATTTAGTAGGTTTAGTTAGTTTATTATTTTGCTTACGGGCTCTCCTTATCCCCCTGTTTACATAAATTCCATCTGTAAAAACTCCATGATGGACAATCAGTATCTTACTTCCATTTTTCACTGGGCTCGCTCCTGTGACTAGAATAGTCTAACAGCCGCTCAATAAGTCCTTGTAAAAGAAAGGATAAGAATGTTCATTTAGGCTGATGTAAAGTTTTTGCTGTTACAAAGCTGTGGAAAGAAAAACTTTATATACACATCTTCATGCCCTGATGAGTGTTTGTTGTAAAAGGGATACCAAGAGGTAGGATTGCTAGAAAGAAGACTATGTACATTTATTAAATATAACCGCCAAATTGCTTTCCAAAAGATCTCTACCATTTTATGTTTTCATTCACGGTTTATTCTAGAAACTGTTTCTCAGTTCTTTTGCCAAGAGTGGGTATTACAAATCATTTTTGGTTTTACCAGGCTGATGAATGAAATAGAGCTTGTGATCATCCAAAAAGATTATCCTTGTGCAGGTCTACTCCAATTCTTAATATGTAATGTGCATTGAGATTCTCTGGAAAGGGGTGCAATATGCAATGTTTCCCAAACTAACCATGGGACATTTTGTTTTCTTTCTTCTTGCCTAGTAAGGTGCAAAAATTCAGTGTAGTAACCCTCTCTGGGAAATGTTAGCCTGCCCTAAAGCAGTCACTGGCATGTGCTATATAGTGTCTAAGCTTCCTAAAAGTTAAGTTGAATGCTTTTGGGACTTTCTATTTAGAGGAACGCACCGAGAGAGGACACAGTAATGAGTAACTTATCTTCACATTCTAATTTGATAGGAATGACCTTGAGTTCTTAACAAAGCAATTACGCTAAGTGGTAGGTATGACTCTTGGTTAAGATAATGGGGTTTCCGGAGGAAAAGAAACACTTCTCATCAGAGGAAAACCTTGTCCTCTTTTATTTGCGTATTTGAGGATCTCCAGGTAGGGTGACCAACTGCCACTGTTTACTCTAGAGTGAGGGGTTTCCTGGGACTTTGAACTTTAAGTGCTAAAACCAGAAAGTCCTGGGAAAAACTGGTTTTGTGGTCACTATCTAGTTCAGGCTTCATTTCCTGAGCTGGTCATTTCTTGTAAAGTCATGTCATTAGAAGAGTATTTGCTTCAGAAACACATCACTCTTTCACATACAACCTTTTCAATTTTCACGCTACTTGTGTTAAAACATCATTGATCCAGTTATCTATTCCTCCATTACAAAGTAGCCCAAAACTTTGTTGCTTAAAACAATAACAATTTCATATTGTTTCATAATCTCTGTGGGTCACGAATTGGATAGGGCTTACCTGGGTGGTTATTCTTTTCCAACTTGTGTCAGTTCAAGTCTTTTAAGAAGCACATGCGAAAAAGTTTAGAAAAACCCACCAAGCTGATGTCAAATAGACTTTAGATATACATAGGATTACTGGGGAAAACGTCTGTGAAGGATAAAGGGGGGAGTGGGAATCAGCAGGAAAATCCTCAAGACTGCCATGCAAGTTTGACACCTATAAAAGAGAGGGAGGAGAAGAGAGGATTGGGTAGGAAGACTCTCACACTGTAGTGTTGGTCTAAGAAAAGTTCGGGCAGGCTGCAAATTACCTGTTAGAAGAACTGTATGTCCTCCAGGAATAGACTTCTACTAGCTGCCTCACAGTACTCAGTCATTATGTGGCAGCAGTCCAGGTGGCCTAGGAACAAGTGCGGTGGGGGATCAGGAGGGGTGGTTGTCAGTCATATATAACCCTCGAAGCATTTATCTTGAACATCTGAGCCGTGCATTTTCATGGCTGTCACAGATGTGGCGTTGTGGTACCTGGTAGGTGGATGGCTTGGTCTCAACTGTCCAAGATAGCTTTGTACACATGACTGGTGCCTTGAGGGGGTGTCTGGTCTGTCCACCAGAGCACCTTCCCAGCCTGATGGCCTCTGCTAGTGTGAATTCTTACATGGTGGCTCAGGGAGTGTGTTCCAGTGAACAGAGCAGAGATACACAGCCTTTTAAGTCAGCTTTGGAAGATACCTAGATGTATGTACAAGGCAGTCTTAAAAGATGCTCATAAGCAAAAAGAAACATTGAAGACTATACCAAAATGTTACAACAGTGATGGGATTACAAGTGATATTTTTCTATTGTATTTTATAGTACTTTCTGTTTTTAACAACACGCATTTATTGTAATAACCAAAAGTCTTTTTAAAGAAATAAAATATGCTAATTTTGTCAAAAAAAGGAAGATACATAGAGTCACTCCTGCTATATTATATTGGTTTTAAACAGTCACAGACTGCCTAGGTTCAAGGGGAGGGGCCACAGGCCTCACTTCTCATGGGAGGAATATCAACACATTTGCAGCCATGTTTTAAAAGACCCACATGACCTATGTTCTTTCATCTTTCAGCTGGCCACCTTCTGCTCCATTCTCACTGTCTCTAAGAAGGTATTCATTTAACTGTTAAGGGGGCCCATTCTTTGAAATAAGATAGATGTGAAACTGAATCCAAGTTCTGTGACTTTAGGCTAGTTTTCCCATAAGTTCCCAAATAAAGTGGAAATCATGGTATTTAATTCACAAAGTTATTATGAAGGCTAATGAAATAATGCATGAAAGTTTCCTGGCACATAATAAGCAATCAGTGAATGTTTGCTCTCACTTATGTATTTTTCCCATTATTTATACAGTAGCATTGCCAATTGCATTGTTTTGGGGCAAATAATTTTGAGTGTATCTCCAGCTGCCAGACATCTATCTCTGTGGATAGAATTCATTTACTACGCCATAGGGTTCTAGTCTTTTAGATCAAGAAAGGACATATAACAATCAAAGTTAATATGTAACCAACATTTTGTCAGTATCTGTTCTTGACTTGGCTTAGGAGTTAGAGCAAGGTTCCAAATGGGAGAGAAAAATGAATTACAAAGATGTGCATTTTGCAGTACTGTATATGGACTTAATGGGGACAGTGCAGGGTCATCCCCCTCACTCTCCCCCAACCTGTAGCTTGGGTTGCCAGCAGTAGGTGGACAGTGCTTCCCATGCCCAGGTGTGCTGGGCTGTTGGACAGTAGCCACACTGTCCATGTCCCCTGTTGAGGCCCCCTGTGAATGTGGGCCAGGAGGGCTGAGCATCGTGATGATAGCAGCTGAGCACCTCAGACAGAGAGCTGTGCCAGCCTCCAAAAAAACAGGTCTGGCTGGGCCCTGTAACCAGATGGCTGGCCACTGGCCCAGCTGTTCTTTTTCTATCCAATTTCTTGGCTAAATGTAACTGTTCCCAGTGGTGACCTGGGGATTGTAAATTTTGACTCTTGTTGATAAGTTCTGAAAAGTACTCTGGAAGTAGATCTTATGAACTGTATTCTAAGTCCCAAGCCCAGGGTTAATGCTTTGTAACATCATCTCATTTTATCCTCTCAATACATTTCTGAGGTTGGTACATTTACACCTTCTTTACAAACGAGGAAACTGAGGTTCAGGGATATGGAAGGAAAATACGAAAATCAGGGTTTGAACATTTTTAATGGAACAATGGCAACAATGTGAATGTTTTCTTTCTGAATAAAGAATAGTGCCTGGATGGCTCAGTCAGTTAAGTGCCCGACTCTCAATCTCAGCTCGGGTCTTGATCTCAGGGTTGTGAGTTCAAGTTTCGCATTGGGCTCTGTGCTGGGTGTGAAAAGTTACAAGTACTGGGGCACCTGGGTGGCTTAGTCAGTTGAGCACCTGACTCTTTGATTTTAGCTCAGGTCATGGTCTCATAATCCATGGGATTGAGCCCCGTATCAGGCTCCGCACTGACAGCCCAGCATGGAGCCTGCTTGGGATTATCTTTCTTCCTCTTTCTCTTCCTCTTCCCTGCTCATGTGCTGGCAGTCTCTTTCTCTCAAAATAAATAAATAAAACGAAAGAATAATTCAACAAGTATTTTTTTGGTAGTTGTTTTTCTTAGCATTTACTTGGTAAAGTATATAGTAGAAACACCATCTGACATAATTGGCATTTATATCTATCACTCATAAAAATACCATCTAACATAGGGGATCGTACAGTAGATACACACATAAAAGAAGTCTCATGGAGCATCACCTAAGACTTCCACCCGTAGTTTCCTTATAGAGCGAGGTCCTTTGTGTTTCTGATTACCTTCCCCAATTATTTCAAAATATTATATACCAAATTGTACAATAATTTTGAGCAAGATGCTCTTTCTGACTTATTTCATTGAACATACATGTTACTTCAGTATCTAGCTATTTAAAGAAAACTTAAAGCCTAACATTCAACTGAAACAGATGGTTTGGGAAACAAATGCAGCCAACCCTTAGGAAGTGCATAACTGAGCTGGGGGAATAGGAGTGGACCAGCGTGCTCAAGGGTAGTCAGGTGGTGGCTTGTCTGCAATGTTCATTAAACACAGGAGGTTGGAGCAGAAAGGTCCACCTATGGCTGCTCTTTACTTTTTATTTCTATTAACTTTGGCACCATTTGATACTGGACTTTTCCTCCATCATTATGTTCCTAGGATATCCCCTTGCCAATGATCCCTATGTCTGCTGGTTTACAGAAAAGAATGGAGCTATGTTGTAGTGGGGATGAAATATAAAATGAACTCCTTATAAAGAAAACAATAATCACTACACACCAAGGAAGGTGTGGCTAGATTTCTTTGGAAATTATTAAAAAATGTAAAGTGTGATCTCTCTGCTTTAGGGTTGTTCAATAGAACATTCTGTGAGGATGGAAATGTTTTTATAGGCCTTTTTTTTTTCTTCCTGTTGGGTTACTTGTTTCTTATGGATTTTTATGATTGCTTTATATAGTGTAGGGCTACAAGGTCCAATATGCAGTCATTAACTGCATGGGACTATGGGACATTTTAAATATGGCTAATATGGGGCGCCTGGGTGGCGCAGTCGGTTAAGCGTCCAACTTCAGCCAGGTCACGATCTCGCGGTCTGTGAGTTCGAGCCCCGCGTCAGGCTCTGGGCTGATGGCTCAGAGCCTGGAGCCTGTTTCCGATTCTGTGTCTCCCTCTCTCTCTCTGCCCCTCCCCCGTTCATGCTCTGTCTCTCTCTGTCCCAAAAATAAATAAACATTGAAAAAAAAATTTTTTAAAAATATGGCTAATATGACTGAGGAGCTTAAATTTTCATTTAAATTAAATTAATAACATTTATAAATAATGTAAATATAAATTAATATAAATGTGGCTTGTGGCTCTCATATTGATCAGCACAGATCTATATCTACTATCCAGTGTTTCTTTAAATATAGGGCTAACTTATATGACTTTTCCAAAAATAGATGAAGAGATTGTAAAGGTAAATTATCAGAATGTTTTAATGTTACCTTGGGAGATGTCCTCTTAGTGTGACTGAAAGAGAAGGTATGAGGCAAGTACGTGTCCTCACACAAGATGCTAGCTGTATAATAAATTATTTTCCACATCTTTAGATAATTCTTTTTGGCTTAGTTTAGTTAGAACTTCATTTATGAGTGTGTGAAAAGTCAGAGGGCAAATGCCTTGCCATCATGGTATAAACTAATTTTTATGAGGAATGTCATACAACCGCTATGTAAATATCCATATTCCCACCAATGTTCATAAAATGAGCTTATGATGAAACAGAAATGTGCAAAAGAATGCAAACATGAAGGCAGTTCAGCCAGTGATCACTTTCCAAATATAATGATCACTGCAAAGCTACTTAGATTTAGGGAAGTTAGTCAAATCATGTTACTATTAAATTATGAGTCTGTCAGGTCAACTTTCTCTGGGTCTCAGGAATTATAACCCTCACTAGCTTGGCAACTGTATCAGTCAAACTTGGAAATCAGATATTTTTATATACCACTACACATCCTAATTTATATCTGCATCTTCCAATAAGTACAGGTACAGTGGGCTGGAAGTATTAAGATAGAAATAACCTATTGATATTTATAATGTTCAGAACTGGAAATAAGTTCAAGCAGAATATAATGAAAGCGTTGTTTGAACAATTTTACTGCTACTATGTATGGTATTAGTGTTTTGGAGGCCATTTAAAATGTCTGATTTTAATTTAATTAAAATATCTTAGATATACATTAATGGTGAAATAGATTTCACAACACATCTTAGTCATGTTTTCTCCCAATTTTTAATGAATACGATATTGCAGTCTTAATTGTATTAAAGAACAACCCCGGATACTATTTGGGTATTGGGAAAGGATGGCATAAGGTGACTGATAGGAGTTAGGAAAACCTTTTTCTATGTAAATCATATGATTTGGGGTGCCTGGTTGGCTCATTCATTTAAGTGCCTGACTTTGGCTCGGGTCATGATCTTGTGGTCTGTGAGTTCGAGCCCCACATCAGGCTCTGTGCTGACAGCTCAGAGCCTGGAGCCTGATTTGGATTCTGTATCTCCCTCTCTCTCTGCTCCTCTCCTGCTTGCACTCTCTGTCTCTCTCAAAAATAAAGAAACATTTAAAAAATTTTTTAAAAGATTAAATGTTGAAAACACTATTTAGTTGCTATGGGAGGGGACAATAATTCTAATGAATGCAAAGATTAGATATTAATGTTTAAGCCTATCATACACTGGGAATTTTATAAAATTGTCCAGCCTTGCACCCTGTGATGAATGCTTAATGGAGGATTACACATTGGATTTTTTAAAAAATCTTTTTGTCCTTATGTTGACTGGCTACTCAATTTGGTGAATTTTATTCATTTACCTTCAGCTAATTAATATCACCCAGGAGAATAAACTACTTAAATTCAGTATCTTCCCTTTTATGGAAACTTTGCTGAAGAAATGTTCTTCATTGAAAATCCAGGAATAGTAATTTCTACCCAAGAGCAGAGCTGCACTGTGCATTAAAGTAGCATAAAATAAAACGCTTTGCCAGGGGAACACTGAGCATGTGGTCTGTTAGATTGATGAACGTGCTGGAATTGGAATTGGGATGTAGATTTATGCATCAGCAGTTCCCAGAGGAAGTGGCTTGTGGGGGAGCCACTTTGCTCAAGAGACATCAACAAGTGTTTGGATTAATTTGTCTTGACAGACTCCTGCCACTAACAACTCTTCACTGGAGTAAAACACAGCTGACCTTTGCGAAGCATTTGTGTCCCTCTCTTGCATCACCCCCCCTTTTATTTATTTACTCCTTTTTTTTTCTTTTTTTTTAAAGTTCATTTTTGGGAGAGAGGACAGAGTGTGAGCAGGGGAGGGGCAGAGAGAGAGGGAGACACAGAATCAGAAGCAGGCTCCAGGCTCTGAGCGGTCAGCACAGAGCCCAGCTTGGGGCTAGAACCCACCAACTGTGAGATCATGACCCGATCCGAAGTCAGACGCTTAACGCACTGAGCCACCCAGGTGTCCCTATTTATTTATTTATTAAAAAAACTTATTTATTTATTTTGAGAGAGAGAAAGATCAAGAGAGAAAGTGAGCATGTGTGTTCAAGCAGGGAAGGGCAGAGGGAGAGAGAGAGAGAGAGACAGATAGAGAGAGAGACAGAGAGAGAGAGACAGAGAGAGAGAGAGAGAGAGAGAGAGAATCCTAAGCAGCCTCCACACTCAGCATGGAGCTCAGCATAGGGCTCGATCTCTGGACTGCAAGATCACAACCTAAGCCCATATCAAGAGCAGAGGCTTAACCGACTGAGCAACCCAAGCCCCTCTATTTAATTTTGGGGGGGGGGGGGTAAACTTGTTGTTTAACATTATACAAGTTTCAGGTGTACAATATTATAACCATCCATATGAACTGTATTGTAGGCAACTGTATGAACTGCAAAGCAGTCACCATTAAGTCTAGTTACCATCCATTACCATGCAAGTGACCCCTTCACCCTTTTTACCCACTTCTTATGTCCCTTCCCCTCATGTAACCACCAATCTGTTCTTTGTATCTAAGAGCTTGTTTCTGTTTTATCTTGTTTGTCTTATTGTTTACATTTAGATCTATGAGTGAAATCCTATAGTATTTGCCTTTCTCCATCTGTCATATTCACTTAGCATAATAACTTCAAGGTCCATCCATATTGCTGCAAATGGCATTTCATTCTCCTTTATAGACGAATAATATTCCACTGTATATATACCACATCTTCTTTATCCGTTCATTTATTGGTGGACACTTAGGTTGTTTCTGCATCTTGGCTGTTGTAAATAATGCTGCAGTCAACATAGGGATCAATATATCATTTTCAATCAGTGTTTTCCTATTCTTTGGATACATAGCCCAAAGTGAAATACTTGTATTTTATCATAGTTCTATTTTTAATTTTTAAAAGGGTCTCCATACTGTTTTCCCAGTGTCTCCACCTCATTAACAGTGTAGGAGTGTTCCCTTTCTTCTAAATCCTCTCCAACACTTGTTATTTCTGGTCTGTGTAATAACAGCCATTTTAATTTGTGTGAAGTGATGTTTCTTTGACATTTGGGTTTGCATTTCCTTAATAATTACTGTTGTGGAACATCTTTTTCATGTGCCTCTTGGCCATCTGTATGTCTTCTTTGGAAATTGGTCTATTCACAAACCTCTGCCTATTTTCTATTTAGATTATTTTGTTGTTGCTGCTGCTATTTCTATAAGCTCTTTAGTATGTTGGGTATTAATTCTTTGTGGATATATGATTTGCAAAAATCTTATCCCATTTAGTAGGTGGTCATTTTTGGTGATGATTTCTTACACTGTGTGGTAGCTTTTTATTCTGATGTTGTTCCATTTATTTATTTTTGTTTCCACAGCAGCTGTTTGTGTTTCCCTTGCCTTTGGAATCAGTTACACAAAAATACTGCTAAAACTGATGTCAAGGAAGTTACTGCCTATGTTTTCCTCTAATAATTTTTTAGTTTCAGGTCTTACATTTAAGTCTGTAATCCATTTTGACATAAATTTTGTGTATGGCGTCAAATAGTGGTTTAGATTATCTCTTTTGCATGTGCCTGTCCAGCTTTTCCAGCATCATTTATTGAAGAGCCTCTTCTTTCTCCATTGTATATTCTTGGTTTTTTGTTGTAAATTAATTGTCCATGGAAGTCTGGATTTAATTGTGGGTCCTCAATTCTGTTCCACTGACCTCTGTGTGTATTTCTGGCTTTGTAATATAGTTTGAAATCAGGGAACATAAAATTTCCAGCTTTATTCTTCTCTCTCAATACTGATTGGCCTATTCAGGATCTTCTGTGGTTCTATACAAACTTTAGAAATCATTTGTTCTTGTTCTGTGAAAAATACCACTGGAATTTTAATAGGAATTATATTTAATCTATAGATCGCTTTTGGTGGTATGGGCCTTTTAACAATATAAATACTTATAATCTAAGAGCACAAAATATTTTTCCACTCATTTGTGCCTTCTCAATTTATTTCATCAATGTTTTATAGTTTTACATGTATATGTCTTTCACCTACTCGGTTGGATTTATTCTTGGTATTTTATTCTTTTTGGTCCAATTATAGATGGGATTTTCTTCTTAATTTATCATTTTGTTAATTTCTTATTAGTGTATAGAGACATCACAGATTCCTATGTGTTGGTTTTGTATTCTGTTACTTTCTGAATTAATTTATTAGTTCTAGCAGTTTTTTCGTAGAGCCTTCTGGGTTTTCCAAATATATATAGTATTATGGCATCTGCAAACAGTGACAGTTTGACTCCTTCCCAGCTGACTTGGATGTCTTTTATTTCTTTTTCTTGTCTAATCATTGTGGCTAGGACTTCCTGTACTATGTTGAATAAGGGGTCGAGAGTGATTATCCTTGTCTTGATCCTGATTTTAGAAGAAAACCTTTTAGTTTGTCACCACTGAGTATGATGTTAACTGTGGGTTTGTCATAGATGGACTCTATTATGTGTGGGTATGTTCCCTCTATATCCACTCTATGCTCACTTTGTTAAGAGTTTTATCTATTCTGTGTTTTCCAGTTCAGCTATTATATTCATTAGCTCTGTGACATTTATTTGGAATATTCTTATTTTTATCTGTGTTTTTTTTTAATGTTTATTTATTTATTTTTGCAAGAAAGATAGATTGTGAGTGAGGGAGGATCAAGGAGAGAGGGAGACAGAGAATCCTAAGCAGGCTCTGAACTATCACGGCAGAGCTCCACGCGGGGCTCGAATTCTCTAATCATGACATCATGACCTGAACAGAAATCAAGAGTCAGAATCTTCACCAACTGAGCCACCCAGGCACCCTTTATTTTTCATCTCTGTTTGCTTATCTCACTGTGTTCATCCATTATTCTGTCAAGTTCACTGAGCATCTTAATGACTACTACTCTGACCTCTTTATCAGGATAGATTGTTGATCTCCATTTCATTAATATTTTTTTCTGATGTTTTCTATTGTTCTTGCATTTGGAAAATACCTCTCTCTTCATTTTGCTTGACTCTCTGTGTTTGTTTCTGTATTTAGACAAATGAACTACCTCTCCAGTCTTGAAGGAGATTCCTGGTGTAGAACATATCACATACAGCACAGAAGCACAATCTACTGTGGCCATCAGAGTTAGGCACTCAAGGGGCCTCCCTGTGTGGACTGCCTGCCCTGCCTGCCCTGTCTGCTATGGTAAGGCTATGTCTATAGCACAACAAAAGATTTCAATCTCTTTTCAGCCAACAGTTTTGCTAAATTTTAATTATCCACACACAGAACAACTCTACACACACATATAGAAATTTATTGGAATTGCACAGGAACTTTGTAACTGTATGTATCAATTTTCAACTACTTCCTAAAAGTCTATGCCAGAAAATACTGCCAATAACAGTGAAATGACCAAAGAGCAAATGGTAAGGAAAAAAATGAAGAAAAGTCTAAAATCTAGATTTTTTTCACATATTTTATAATGAACCAATGATAAATCTAGAATTATCTTCATATTTCATCCTGGAAAATAAGGCACATACCAGGTTAAGACAAAATAACATGCAAAATGAAATTAAACAACGACAAAAATCTCTAATAATATTTCCCCAATTATATTTTGGTTGCAAATAATAGAAAAATCACCACTCAAATGTGTAAACCATAAATGGGTGTGTTAACTTAAAACTGTGGACTTATCGAAATATATATGAAAGGTGATTTTAGGCCTGATGCTCCTTTTTCCCCTTTGGATTTTTCTTGAATCTGCCCTTCTTCCTGTTCTCGCTTCATCTTCAGGTTGATAGTAAGATGACCATACCATTTCTAGGGATAATCACCTACAGGGAGAATACTGTAAAAGGAAGCACAAGCTTACAAGCTTTTTTTTATTTTCCTGTTTTCTTTTTGTTAGTAGAAAGACAATATATATGAGCCATGCAGTGGAATTTTTCATCTACCTCATTGTCCAGAATCAGGCTGCATGCTCACTCTTGAACCAATCATTGTGAGAACTTGGGTTATAATAATTGGCTTAAACAGGGAGGAAGATGGTGGTGTAGGAGGACGCTGGGCTCACCGTGTCCTGCTGATCACTTAGATTCCACCCAAACCTGCCTAAATAACCCAGAAAACTGCCAGAAGACTGGCAGAACAGATTCTCTGGAGTCAAGCGTAGACGAGAGGCCCACAGAAGAGGGTAGGAAGGGCGGAGAGGCGGTGCATGCTACACGGACTGGCCAGAAGGAGCCAAGGTGGAGGAGCAGCCCACTGGCCAAGCAGAGGCCCCAAGACTGGTTTGCAAAAGCAGAGGGGCCAGAGGGAGTGTGTTTGGACAGCAAGCGGGACTTAACATCTGGAAGGTTATAAGTTAACAGCTCTGCTCAGAGAGCAGGAAGGCTGGAGGACAACGGGAGGGAGAGTTGTTGAGCCCCGGATGACAGAGTGCAGCTTGGCGGGGAACAAAGGCGCTTGCCAGAGCCATCTCCCTCGCCCATCCCCCAGCCAAAATCCCAGAGGGAACCAGTTCCTGTCAGGGAACTTGCTTGTACCATGCAAACACCCAACTCTGTGCTTCTGCGGATCCATCCCTCTGGCGGGTCTGACTCCCTCCCAGTGCCGCAGGGCCCCTCCCAAAGCGGTTCTCTGAAGGAAAAGTGAGCTGACCCTGCCCCTCCCGCCCCTGTGCACCTTGCCAATCCACCCAGCTAATACGCCAGATCCCCAGCACCACAAGCCTGGCACTGTGCAAGTGGCCCAGACGGGCCACACCACCCCACAGTGAATCCTGCTCTTAAGAGAGGGGAAGAGAAGATACACACCAGTCTGACTGTGGCCCCAGTGGTGGGCTGGGGGCAGACATCAGGTCTGACTGTGGCCCTGCCCACCAATGCAAGTTATTCAAGACAGCACAAGGGAAGTGCCCTGCAGTTCTGCACCACTCCAGGGACTATCCAAAATGACAATTGGAAGAATTCCCCTCAAAAGTATCTCCAGGAAATAACGACAGCTAACAAAATGATCAAAAAGGAATTGAACAATATAACAGAAAGTGAATTTAGAATAATAGTCATAAAATTACTCGCTGGGCTTGAAAACAGTATAAAGGACAGCAGAGAATCTCTTGCTACAGAGATCAAGGGACTAAGGAACAGCCAGGAGGAGCTAAAAAAATGCTATCAATGAACTGCAAAATAAAATGGAGACAACCACAGCTCGGATTGAAGAGGCAGAGGAGAGAATAGGTGAACTAGAAGATAAAATTATGGAAAAAGAGGAATCTGAGAAAAAGAGAGATAAAAAAATCCAGGAGTATGAGGGGAAAATTAGAGAACTAAGTGATGCACTAAAGAGAAATAATCTACGTATAATTGGTATTCCAGAGGAGGAAGAGAGACGGAAAGGTGCTGAAGGTGTACTTGAAGAAATAATAGCTGAAAACTTCCCTGATCTGGGGAAGGAAAAAGGCATTGAGATCCAATAGGCACAGAGAACTCCCTTCAGACGTAACTTGAATCGATCTTCTGCACGACATATCATAGTGAAACTGGCCAAATGCAAGGGTAAAGAGAAAATTCTGAAAGCAGCTAGGGATAAACATGCTCTAACATATAAAGGGAAACCAATAAGACTCGTGACGGATCTCTCTACTGAAACTTGGCAGGCCAGAAAGGAATGGCACGAGATCTTCAATGTGATGAACAGAAAAAATATGCAGCTGAGAATGCTTTATCCAGCAAATCTGTCATTTAGAATAGAAGGAGAGATAAAGGTCTTCCCAAATAAACAAAAACTGAAGGAATTCGTCACCACTAAACCAGCCCTACAAGAGATCCTAAGGGGGATCCTGTGAGACAAAGTACCAGAGACATCACTACAAGCATGAAACCTACAGACATCACAATGACTCTAAACTCATATCTTTCTATAACACTGAATGTAAATGGACTAAATGCTCCAACCAAAAGACATAGGGTATCAGAATGGATAAAAAAACAAGACCCATCTATTTGCTGTCTACAAGAGACTCATTTTAGACCTGAAGACACCTTCAGGTTGAAAGTGAGGGAATGGAGAACTATTTATCATGCTACTGGAAGTCAAAAGAGAGCTGGAGTAGCCATACTTATATCAGACAAACTAGACTTTAAATTAAAGGCTGTAACAAGAGATGAAGAAGGGCATTATATAATAATCACAGGGTCTATCCCTCAGGAAGAGCTAACAATTATAAATGTCTATGCGCCGAATACAGGAGCCTCCAAATATATGAAACAATTACTTACAAACATAAGCAACCTTATTGATAAGAATGTGGTAATTGCAGGGGACTTTAACACTCCACTTACAGAAATGGATAGATCATCTACACACATGGCAATAAAGAAACAAGGGCCCTGAATGATACATTGGATCAGATGGACTTGACAGACTCTGCATCCCAAAGCAACAGAATATACTTTCCTCTCTAGTGCACATGGAACATTCTCCAAGATAGATCACATACTGGGTTACAAAACAGCCCTTCATAAGTATACAAGAATTGAGATCATACCATGCATACTTGCAGACCACGATGCTATGAAGCTTGAAATCAACCACAGAAAAAAGTCTGGAAAACCTCCAAAAGCATGGAGGTTAAAGAACATCCTACTAAAGAATGAATGGGTCAACCAGGCAATTAGAGAAGAAATTAAAAAATATATGGAAACAAATGAAAATGAAAATACAACAATCCAAACGCTTTGGGATGCAACAAAGGCAGTCCTGAGAGGAAAATACATTGCAATCCAGGCCTATCTCAAGAAACAAGAAAAATCCCAAATACAAATCTAACAGAACACCTAAAGGAAATAGAAGCAGAAGAGCAAAGACAGCCTAAACCCAGCAGAAGAAGAGAAATAATAAAGATTAGAGCAGAAATAAACAATATAGAATCTAAAAACACTGTAGAGCAGATCAACAAGACGAAGAGTTGTTTTTTTGAAAAAATAAACAAAATTGACAAACCTCTAGTCAGGCTTCACAAAAAGAAAATAGAGATGACCCAAATATATAAAATCATGAATGAAAATGGAATTATTACAACCAATCCCTCAGAAATACAAGAAATTATCAGGGAATACTATGAAAAGTATATGCCAACAACTTGGACAACCTGGAAGAAATGCTCAAATTCCTAAACACGCTCACACTTCCAAAACTCAATCAGGAGGAAATAAAAAGCTTGAAGAGACCCATAACCAGCGAAGAAATTGAATCAATTATCAAAAATCTCCCAACAAATAAGAGTCCAGGACCAGATGGCTTCCCAGGGGAGTTCTAACAGATGTTTAAAGCAGAGATAATACCTATCCTTCTCAAGCTATTCCAAGAAATAGAAAGGGAAGGAAAACTTCCAGACTCATTCTATGAAGCCAGTATTACTTTGATTCCTAAACCAGACAGAGACCCAGTAAAAAAAGAGAACTACAGGCCAATATCCCTGATGAATATGGATGCAAACATTCTCAATAAGATACTGGCAAATTGAATTCAACAGCATATAAAAGGAATTATTCACCATGATCAAGTCGGATTCATTCCTGGGATGCAGGGCTGGTTCAACATTCGCAAATCAATCAATGTGATACATCACATTAATAAAACAAAAGATAAGAACCATATGATCCTGCCAATTGAGGCAGAAAAAGCATTTGACAAAATTCAGCATCCTTTCTTAATAAAAACCCTCGAGAAAGTCGGGATAGAAGGAACATACTTAAAGATCATAAAAGCCATTTATGAAAAGCCCACAGCTAACATCATCCTCAATGGGGAAAAACTGAGAGCTTTTCCCCTGAGATCAGGAACACGACAGGGATGTCCACTTTCACCACTGTTGTTTAACATAGTGTTGGAAGTTCTAGCATCAGCAATCAGACAACAAAAGGAAATCAAAGGCATAAAAATTGGCAAAGATGAAGTCAAGCTTTCACTTTTTGCAGATGACATGATATTATACATGGAAAACCCAACAGACTCCACAAAAGTCTGCTAGAACTGATACATGAATTCAGCAAAGTCACAGGATACAAAATCAATATACAGAAATCAGTTGCATTCTTATACACTAATAATGAAGCAACAGAAAGACAAATAAAGAAACTGATCCCATTCACAAATGCACCAAGAAGCATAAAATACCTAGGAATGAATCTAACCAAAGATGTAAAAGATCTGTATGCTGAAAACTATAGAAAGCTTATGAAGGTAATTGAAGAAGATATAAAGAAATGGAAAGACATTCCCTGCTCATGGATTGGAAGAATAAATATATTCAAAATGTCAATACTACCCAAAGCTATCTACACATTCAATGCAATCCCAATCAAAATTGCACCAGCATTCTTCTCGAAACTAGAACAAGCAATCCTAAAATTCATATGGAACCACAAAAGGCCCCGAATAGCCAAAGTAATTTTGAAGTAGAAGACCAAAGCAGGAGGCATCACAATCCCAGACTTTAGCCTCTACTACAAAGCTGTCATCATCAAGACAGCATGGTATTGGCACAAAAACAGACACATAGACCAATGAAATAGAATAGAAACCCCAGAACTAGACCCACAAACGTATGGCCAACTCATCTTTGACAAAGCAGGAAAGAACATCCAATGGAAAAAAGACAGTCTCTTTAACAAATGGTGCTGGGAGAACTGGACAGCAACATGCAGAACGATGAAACTAGACCACTTTCTCACACCATTCACAAAAATAAAGTCAAAATGGATAAAGGACCTGAATGTGAGACAGGAAACCATCAAAACCCTAGAGGAGAAACAGGAAAAGACCTCTTTGACCTCAGCCGTAGCAATCTCTTACTCGACACATCCCCAAAGGCAAGGGAATTAAAAGCAAAAATGAACTACTGGGACCTTATGAAGATAAAAAGCTTCTGCACAGCAAAGGAAACAACCAACAAAAGTAAAAGGCAACCAACGGAATGGGAAAAGATATTTGCAAATGACATATCGGACAAAGGGCTAGTATCCAAAATCTATAAAGAGCTCACCAAACTCCACACCCGAAAAACAAATAACCCAGTGAAGAAATGGGCAGAAAACATGAATAGACACTTCTCTAAAGAAGACATCCGGATGGCCAACAGGCACATGAAAAGATGCTCAACGTCGCTCCTTATCAGGGAAATGCAAATCAAAACCACACTCAGATATCACCTCACGCCAGTCAGAGTGGCCAAAATGAACAAATCAGGGGACTATAGATGCTGGCGAGGATGTGGAGAAACGGGAAGCCTCTTGCACTTTTGGTGGGAATGCAAACTGGTGCAGACACTCTGGAAAACAGTGTGGAGCTTCCTCAAAAAATAAAAAGAGACCTACCCTATGACCCAGCAATAGCACTGCTAGGAATTTACCCAAGGGATACAGGAGTACTGATGCATAGGGGCACTTGTACCCAATGTTTATAGCAGCACTCTCAACAATAGCCAAGTTATGGAAAGAGCCTAAATGTTCATCAACTGATGAACGGATAAAGAAATTGTGGTTTTTATACACAATTCAGTACTATGTGGCAATGAGAAGGAATGAAATATGGCCCTTTGTAGCAATGTGGACAGAACTGGAGAGTGTGATGCTAAGTGAAATAAGCCATACAGAGAAAGACAGATACCATATGTGTTCACTCTTATGTGGATTCTGAGAAACTTAACAGGAATTCATGGGGGAAGGGAAGGAAAAAAAAAAGAGAGGTTAGAGTGGGAGAGAGCTAAAGCATAAGAGACTCTTACAAACTGAGAACAAACTGGCGGCTGATGGGGGGTGGGAAGGAGGGGAGGGTGGGTGATGGGTATTGAAGAGGGCATCTTTTGGGATGAGCACTGGGTGTTGTATGGAAACCAATTTGACAATAAATTTCATATATTAACAAAAAAACTACCAAACTACCAAAAAAAATATAATTGGCTTAAATAATTCAGGAGTGATCCTTGACCTGAACGTTCTGCCATACCCACAGGGATAAGGGGGGATGTATGGAAAGAGAGTGAAAAATGCAAAAAGAAACAAAAAAAAGTAATTATTTTAAGGAGGAACTACTGGGAGAGTTGAACTTTGAAGTAGGCAATAACAAGTTATCTGATGTACTATTGTATTAACATATCAAATGCACTGTTTTATAACATATCTTCACAACCTGGGTTTGTGTGGACTGATACTGATTTCTCCAAGAGAAATGCAATATAAGTCTTCTGCATTCTTGCAATGATTTAATTGCAGGCTTTTCAATATCCTTTTCTTTTTTATGTGTCAGGGAATACGTAAGCAATTGGGTTACAGTAGACTCCAGTCCTCAAGAACCTAATACCAAGAGATAAACTAGTTTCTCAAGATTCTATTGCTAAATAAGAAAAACTAGTTGCATTAAATTATCCTAATTAAGACCTTTAGGGTTTCTTCAGAACTCTTCTCTTGGGGTACCTGGGTGGCTCAGTTGCCTAAGCATCCAACTTTGGCTCAGGTCATGATTTCGGGGTTTGTGAGTTTGAGTCCCCTGTCGGGCTCTGTGCTGACAGCTTGGAGCCTGGATCCTGCTTCGGATTCTGAGTCTCCCTCTGTCTCTGCCCCTCCCCCTCGTGCGCTGTCTCTCTCTCCTTCAAAAATAAATAAACATTAAAAAAAAAAGAACTGCCCTCTTAAGTAAATAGTTATGAAATCAACTTTCTCATTCCCCCAAATTGCCATCATTTATTGACTTTTGAAGATTGTCTTCATCAATTTCACTATCCATGGTCACAAAACAAAGATATATACGTTTGAATGATAAATATATCTATGGGATGGATAAGGCAGGGGTCTGGGTGGAGCCTCAATAAGATGGGGAAATAATGAAAAAAAAATTTTTAACATTTATTCATTTTTTGATAGAGACAGAGCGTTGGTAGGGGAGGGGCAGAGAGAGAGGGAGACAGAATCTGAAGCAGACTCCAGGCTCTGAGCTGTCAGCACAGAGTCCAACACAGGGCTCGAACTCACAGACCATGAGATCATGACCTGAGCTGAAGTGGGACGCCTAACGGACTGAGCCACCCAGGCACCCCACGATGGGAAAATATTATAATTTTTTCATAAAGGAAAAATATATTACATATTATATACTATAGCTTGGGTTTCCTGGGACAAAAACCTATCTCCGCTAGTGTATTTGTATTACCTTTATGTCAGAAGAAAAAACATGCTTTGCTAAGATGAGAAATCTCATCATTCAGGTTCTAGTTTAATGCTATCATCCCAGTCCACATTATGACATAGTGTAAAATGGTAGAAGTTTAGAATTGGCTCATTTGTGTTATAGGTATTTATGCTCAATAAGGGAACTATATTAAATTATTATATTAAATTAATTTACATAAATTAATATATTAAAATATTTTAAAATTTTTATAAATAAAAATGAACCAGTCAATAGAAAATAATAAAACATCATTATATGTACTGGTCAGAATTGACTACTGATAAAATTTTGTTCTGGTTTGTTGTTTTGTTTTTAACTAAAAATAATGAAAGATTACAGTTATAGATGAATCCCCCTTTGTGTCTTATTGCCAATCCCATTTTTCCTGTTTTTGTAAGGAATCCGCTCTTATGACTTGGGTATGTATCCTTCCAGTTCACTTAAAAAATACTCCACTAAAAAATGTTTCACACGCATATATTTCTCATGAACAGTATTTGGCATAGTTAGTATTTGATTGTTTTGATCACTGCGCAGCAGTTGTGAGAATGTGTCTCACAGACCTCCCTATGCAGGGAGAGTCCCGACTGCTACACTTGGAAATCGATTGTAGTGTTTGTGCTGCGGCCACGTCTTTCATAGGCTGCTCCCCACCAATGACTGAGTGCTGGGTGGATATAAGGCTGATCTGGTCTGAGACACATGTCTGCTGACTTTGGCTCAAGGTCTCCTTGTTGGCTTTGCCGAAACTTGGCAGAACAGGAAGGTAGTGTAGGTGTTTTTCACCCAAACTTCTTCCTCTGCCCTTCACTCATTGTCATCTGGCTTGACATTCTGATGGCTTTCCCAGTCTTTCACAGCATACTTCCTTAAATGTTCTGTTTTCTCTCCTGACTGCTTCTTAGAGAACCAAGATTAACGAAGATGATTTCATACTAGGTGAATCCTACCTTAGCTTACATGATTTAGTTTTTGCTATCTAGCCATTTTTATATAGATCTTGTTCATCATTTTAAGCTGATCTATATGGCTCAGTCTTAAGAATATATTGCATCTTATTTATCTATTCTCTTACTGACACAGATATATTGCTGCCCTTTTTCTTGCTATTATAAAATGTGTTTCAATGAACACTGTGTACATGTCATATTGTGCACATGTGCAAGAGTAATTTTTAGTTTATAAACTTAGAATTGAAATGATCATATCAGAGTTTATAAACACTGTCAATTTCCTATGTTATAACCTTATTTCTTAACATAAGAAAATTGATATGAATTAATTTATATTCCACCAGTAGAGAATGAGAGTTCCTGTTTCTTTCTATTCTTGCCAACATTTAATGCTGTATGATTATTTCATATTCTTCTCATTAATTCTTTTGTGTTCTTTTCTCTGGTTCTTATGAGGCTGAACATATTATACATTTATTGGAATCTGTTGTTTTTTTTTCATGTCCCACACATTGTATTGTTTATAGCAGTCTTTTCGAATCGGACAATTTATGGATTTAGTGGTAATCCGATTCAATCTCCACTACAGAGTAGGATCCATTTTACATAACCACAAGAGAAATATCAGTCAACATCTATTTAAATACTTGCAGTTAAATAATTTTCACTAGCACCCCATGAATATCTTTTAATATTAAAGAATTCTTAGCTCTAACAAACAGTCCAGTGAACTGTTTTTCTTTATTTAGTAATCCCCAATGTTTAAAATCTCTATGTTCATTTTCATAATCACATGCTGGTAAGCTTTTTCAAGCAATTTGTTTTCTTGTAGTTTAAATATATTTTTCAATGTGCTTTCAATTTGTATATTTAATATCATCATTCTAAATTTGATGCCATCAAGGACTCATGTTTAGGAAGTTTCCATTTGTTCAAAAGCAGGATTGCTACAGAAATGGCCTCTTTCCATGTTTATTATATCTTAGTTGTGTTTGTTGTAACTTCCAGATAACATATTAAAGAAAGAAACTATCTGGTGCTTAGTTGCAACCAGACTATACACATACATATGTTGGTGTACTGCTGGGGATACTTTTAGTTATATATAACAAAACTTGCTTGAGCCAGTGTAAAGAAAATGAGGGAAATTTGGCATTCATTTTATGTATCACACAAACGCATATAATGACAGGAATGCATTGGAAATGTAGAAATGAACTTAAATAAAGGATTCAAGTACTGAAAAGACATTAATTCTGTTTTTTGTATCTGCTCCTTTTCTTAAGTCTACCTCATTTTTCTTCCTGGTAACATACTGGAATTCTCTCTTTCCTAGGCCAAATGTTGGAAATGTATCTTCTATGATATCCTGAGGTTTCCTATTACTGGTCCAACTACCTGGAGAGCAACTGGATTGACTCTTTCCATTTTTTAGCTCTAAGGGAAGACATTTCAGGAGTTGATCTTGGGTTAGTTACCTACTCCAAGTGAACAGACTGTACTCAATATGGTAACAGTGTATAATAGAGACGTGGCTGTTTTGGCTGTACTGCCATAATTTGAGGAATAGGAGTCACAGAAACTAGAGTGGGAACTGTATCTGAACATGACATTGGGCTTGATAATCAATACAATACATGGTCACTGTAGCTGGTGACAGTTGGATAGTATTATATTAAACTCCTAACTTGCATTCAGCATTGGGCTTAACTTTTAGGTAAGAGGACTGAAATGTGAGGCCATTTATACTCCCACCACTTAGAATGAAAGTAGCATTATGTAGTTTCTTTTATGTTCCAGACAATATGACAGACTTTTTTTTTTTCTTTTACATGATACCGCATTTAATAGATCATTCCTACGAGGTTCGTGTTATTATACTCTTTGGCAGCTGTGGAAGTGCAGTGTTCAGATTGCCCTTCAAGAGAACCGGTTTTAGGGAGCATTGTTGATTGGCAGCTTGTAGATGCCACTTTTTGGAGTTTGTGCCAGCGTTCACACCTGGCCATGATTTCTCTGGGAAGTTTGCTCCTATCCAAGGACTAATCCCAGAGGGGACACTAGGACTGGGCTATTTCTGCTCTCTGCAGGATTCTTGTAGGGGACAAATTTAGCATCAGGACTCTTCGACAGCCATAAGATTTTTTTTTTTTTTAGTACTGTGCTGTGCTCTGGGGTTCTTCCTGCTCCACTCCTTTCTCTTTCTCCTTTCGCAGGTGCCAGACCTCCTGTGCAGTCTGAAGTTCTGCCTACTTTTGCTCCGTCCCTTTATCTTTCACAAGTGTTTTCCTCAATCCACCCCTGTCTTTCTATCTGTTTCTTAGAGCCCTCAAACTGACACATCATATTTTTCCCAAAGTCACCTACATACTGCTAGTAAAAGGAAAGTGCCAGAATCAAACATAAATCTTTTGGACCTGAAAACCCATATTCTTCCCACTATATCATCTACTTTCCACTGTAGACTTCCAGGTTTATAAGGGTGTAATCGTTAATTTAATGGATGCTATTTAAGTTAACAACATGATATATAAAAACCTATTCTTCTGATTTTTGCCTTTGTTTAGGTATTGTAAGAAATTTGGAAAATAGTTCATAGCAACTTCTAGAAAACCAGTGTGGTAGATGGTAAAGATGGCCATATGTTCTTCCTCTTCTGCACCCACACCTTTGCAATGTGACACTGCGTATCTTTTCATTAAGAAACAGAGACAGTTTTCCACCACTTTAATCTGAACTGGCTTTGTGACTTTCTTTGGACAATGCGACATAAGCTAACGTGATGCGAACAGAGACTTAGAGAAGCACGTGTAGATCGGAGATTGTCTTTTTGTGGCTCTGGAAACCTTTCTGCCACCATGTGAACAAGTCCAGGCTATTCTTCTGGAAGATGAAAGAACATATGGAACAGAGCAAAGCTGTTATGGTTAAGGACCTCCCCTAGAATAGTACCTCTCTTAGACCAAACAGCTCCTAGCTTAACCAGTAGCTTACTGCAGAGGTATGTGTGAGAACAGTCGAGACCACTGAAAAACTATACAACTGAGCCTAGCCCAAATGGGTGATTCACAGAATTAGGAGTAAAACAAATGGTGTTGTTTAAGCCACTAAGTTCTGAAGCAGTTTGTTGCAGCAAAATTTAACTGCTGCCCACATAGCTGCGGAAGGGAAAATATCTGTAGCGGGCACTCTTGGTTGTCAGGGCAATGGCCATTCTTTCCCTCTTTCTTGCTATCATTATGCTAATGGCCTTCAGGAATTGGGTACATGTAAGTTTTATAAGCCTCTTTTCAGTACCAGCTGGGTAAATGTGGATAAGTGTAAACTAATCACAGTAATGCCACTTATTTAGCTAGTGACTGGGCGGTACATATAACATTGACAAATGGGTTGCCTGGGAATCGTACAGAGAGACATCTCAGGATACAAGGCAGAGACCTGCTACATCCTGCCTTTGGGTACTGTTGTGTGATAATGGGATGCTCAGGGCTCTAGTAGCTGCCTTGAGGGACTGAGGTGACAGGGAAATCACAGACAAGTTGGCATGGGTAACTGATTTCGCTGAGCCACAGAATTAACCAATCCTCAAACTGCCTACTCAAGACACTGTTATATAAGATAATGTATTTCCTAGTGTTTAACACATGAGTTAGATTTTTCTATAACGTGTAGCTGATGGTATCCTATTTAATACACAGTTAAATTTAAGCTTCTTAGAAATTCAATACAAACTTTTGAAATGAACACATGAATATTCATGCAGGGAAATGAAGTCTAACCACTAATAACTTCACCTTTCAGATTTTCTATTCCTTTCTCTACTCCTCTTCTCCAAACCTACACAGAGCTTTATAAAAATACTAAGCAAGAAAAGCAGCACTGGTTTCACACCAAGATAATGTTCTCCAATTTCACCAAGTATTGTTATATGTCTCCATCTTAAAAACAGCTGATTCCTTTAAAGTAAATTCATTTAAGCTGGAGGCTTACATGTCACAAAATCAAATTAATAGATGATAGCTGAACATTAGTACATTTATCTTTGAAAGGATAATCTGAACTCTTCAGAGAAGGTCAGTAGCCATAGACTAAAAATACCATTTTCAAAATTGTTCATGAGTTTAGCCATCTAGGTAGGAGAAAAACATATATATTTTTTATCTCTAGTGTAAAGCTTCATCCACTAGGATGCACTCTTGCCTCATAACTTTCCAATAAAATCTCTTGTTTCCCCAGTGTGTTCATAAATTGTCCCTGCCAAATCCGGAATGCCTCATCTCATTTTTTTCATGCATTTCAGTGCAACCCAGAAAGTGTCTTGCTATAAGATGGAAAAGAATGATGTTGAAAAGCAGCTGACATGAGAATAAGTTTGATTACTGGCAACATTCTAACATCTGATGAGAGCACTGCAGTCCAGCTTGCCAATTACTCATATCTCCAAAGGATACATGATTTCCAAAATGGCATCCATCCACCAGGCATCCAGGGTGTTGCAGGAATGTTTCTAAATTGTGAATCTGAAGGGTGACAGTCTGAGAGCGATGCTAATGGAGCTTTGTGCCCTAGCAAACATTGATAAGAGGCATTTAGACACCCTAAGATTCCTCCTTGGGAATGACAGGGTCAATTATGGACTCCTCAGGTAATCTCATTTGGCAGAGGATATGAAGGCAGTGCGGGGGGGGGGGGGGGGATGCTGACTCAGAAGGAAGACAGCTTCTCAGTCCATCAGCAAATATTCATTCAGTGCCTGCAGTATGCCAGCACAGTAGGGTCTGAATCTTCATGATCAAAACTCTTACCAGAGATACGTGAGTCATGGAGGGCAAATGCATTGATGAGGGTAGAATGGGGCGTCTTCCACACAACCGTTGATACCTATGGTGTCACCAAATACACTTAAGGACATGGACTTAAATTTGGATCTACTTTTTTTCTTTTTAATTTAGTAAATTAAATGGAACCTGGGTGTTTTACAATGATGAAAAGGCTAGCATGGTCTCATCCCTGAGGAAATTAGAAAATCTGAGAAATATCCCTTATGGCCAAATCACAGATCATGTTGATCATGTTGGCCCTTCTGGCTGTAATGTCCTCAACAGTTAACTCATTTTGCCATCCAGTTCCTAAGGTTTTTCCAGCCACGTCTCCCATGCTGCATGTTCCAGCTTTGTGCCTCACTCTGTAAATACTCACATAGACACACACACGTACCCCCCTGTCATCCAAGCTTCTTCCTTAGCCCCTGCAATTTGCCATTTTCCTGCTGTTCTCTTGGCTTGTGATAAACTTTGCCTTTTCTCCCTTGTCTAATTATACTTACTAATATCTTTTTTCTTTCCATAAAAATGTGATTTAATCTACAGAGTTCATATATACTGGTCAGAATTCATTTTATTTTCTAGGATTTAACAAGATAGATAGATACAGATAGATAAAGATATAGATATAGATACAGATGGATTTTGTATCTGCGAAAAA
The DNA here is from genome assembly GCF_022837055.1 of Prionailurus viverrinus. Classification (NCBI taxonomy): domain Eukaryota; kingdom Metazoa; phylum Chordata; class Mammalia; order Carnivora; family Felidae; genus Prionailurus; species Prionailurus viverrinus. Next base: position 42,132,107 of record NC_062562.1, read on the forward strand.
ATAGGTGCTCGATAAACATGAGCTATTTGTGATTCGTTTTACCTTTTCTTTTATGTTTAGTATCATGCATCCTTAGTTGTATAGCTTTCCTATATACTGTGACAGATGTCTGTAAAAATAGTTCCTTATACTTCTCATCCTTGAATGCCTGTCTACTTCTTTCATCAAGTGGTGAGGTCTCTTTCCCCTCCCGTTAAGCCTTTGTTGGTTCTAGGACTTGCCTCGAACAATAGAAAGTGGCCTTTGTACTGTTGTGAGACTTCCAGGTATAGGCTGGCAGCTTTGACTTTTACCCTCTTGGGATCCAGCTACCATGTTAAAAGCTTGGCGAGTTATTATAGACATGAAGAGAGGAAGAGAGAAACAGTACAAGCCACTCAAATTAGTCGAGCTGAGACACCCACCATGTGAGTGAACCATCTTAGATGTTCAAGCTTCAGCCAAGCTTCCAGCTAAATGCAGCTGCATAAGTAATTCAAGTCAACTCCATCTCTGCAGAGAAGATGCATCCCCAGTAAGCCCGGCATAAATTGTGGACTTGGGAGCCAACAAATGGTAATTGCTTTCGAAAGCCCCACTAAGAGCTGGGGTGGCTAGATATACAACAATAGATAATTAAGACATCTATAGTGCACAACATGCACACATTTTGAGGGAGAGCAGCATGCTTCACCCATTTGTAAAACCCCTAATGCTCAGATTGACATCATGCCAACAATCGTCATTAAGTTAACATCTCAAACTGAACCACCTCAAACTGAACCAATGCTCACTGACTGCCTACAGGTCTTGCTCACCCTGTGTCATTTAAGTGATCTCTTTAAACCTGAATGATTGTATTGCAGATTGTTGGCAGTCCTGCTTAGCTGGCATTTCACACCGCACACTGTTAAAATTTGCTCTGAAATGCACATTTTCTAACCTGACTTCAAGCCCAGTGTTCATTACTCTGTCCCAGGGGCGGTCTGTCGGGCACCTCCACTATGCCGATCCAAAAGTGTGGCCTCATTTCATATAGTCTTTTAAGTTTCTAAGGAAATATGGAATTATCCGTACTATGGACAAATACTCTTTCAACAATCAGAAAATAAATGAAGATGGAAATCACTATCCTTACATATCCCCTGCCCATATGAGATCATGTTACAGCCTTGGTGGCATTAACTCTTTCCAAATGATGTTGAGTATTTTCTAGATGTGTGATCTGTTCCTGGACATGGAGGCTCCTCAGTAACTCACTGTCCGCCAGCTTTAGGGCTACAACCAGCCACCAGACTGTTTCTGGGTTTTCGTGTACACCCATGAAATATGGGTAAGATGGCATTTGATTGCACTTCAGATCACTTCCTTCTTCTTTAGATGAAGCTTCTACCCCTAATATCAGTCTGTGTCCTGGTGCCCCACAGTGAGAAGGGTAATGGGAAGGGCAGCACATTAGTTCTGGGGTGTGGGAACCCTATTCTGGGAGGACTGAGGAGACATACTCTTACACACATCTTGGGAGCATCCTCCCAGGTATACTATTCTCTTCCCCACCAGCCCTCTTTTTACAATCGTGTTTAAAATCATTTTTTCTGCTTTGCTCATAAAATAGACAAAAATGTAGCTTTCCCCACCTTTCCCTTCGTGACCTGCTGAAATAGCATGAGCCCATTCCTCCATGACAACTAAACTTTTTTGAGAGAAAGTGGGAATGCGTGCGCAAGAGGATAGTTTATGGGAATGAGCCAACGAGCTTTGTATTATAAGGGGTTCTGAGAGAATTAGGAGGGATATGGAAGGTTGCCTGTGTGCTAAGCAAATAAAAGGGTTTATTCCTGTCCATGTCTGTCCATTACCTTTCTGACTAGGCAGCAGTCTACAGAACCAGATTCTATGGTACAGTTGACTGGAAAAGTGGTTGCCTCTTACCCCTTCCATACAGAGTATTTAAGAATCCTGGAGTAAAAATGACTATGAGCTTGGCCGTCATAACTGGAAGGTCATGTTGATGCTGGTCTTTGGGCTGACATATTGGGGAATAATAGGCAATGGATGAAGTCCACACAGATTAGAGTGATGGGGGAAAAAAGAGAAATAAGTAAAAATTGAGTCAATATCTGGTGAAGCACAAATATGCAAGATCCCTGTGATAGAGACAGAGACATGGCTAGACCTTAGAGCTGCCTGCATTTCTGCCCTTCATAAGAATGACCACCAAGGCATTCTTGAGTTGCCATATATGGATATCCTTTGAAAATCTCCCCATTTTCCTAAGGTTTTTTGATCAAGTCTTCATTCCTTGAAACCAAAATTACCTGAGAGGTACAGTACTTGGGAGAGGGGGGCAAAAATAATGCATAAGGATGAATAATACAGAAGAAGAACTCATGAATCTGGCAGGAGAATCTACCAAGAAGGAGAAAAGGATATGGATGTTTTAGTCCCCAAAGAAGATAAAGGTGGAAGAAATTTATTGGGAAGCTGAAATTGGCAAAAGGGAGTGAAAACAAGGTGTGGACATACTTTAAGGGAAATGAGAAAGGCTAACACAATGGGTCAAGACAATTTAGGATGGAGTGAAAATATTTGAAATGAAGTGGCAAAGAAGGTTATATGTTTGTACATCTTCTCCCTTAGAGATTCTTCAAATCCAACAGTTTTATGCCTCCTTTCTCATATAAAAATCATGGGAAAAGATAGCTTTTCTTTTTTTGCAACATGTTTTGTATTAACCTTTTCTAATTAAAATTTGAACTTTTGTTTTATTTATAAGAGATACTTAAAATGTTATTGCTACAATGTATACTATTGTCCCTCTTTAATAATTTGCAAGTGTCATAATTCCTTAATATTTTTATGGAAAGATCAGGGAGGTCACAGCGCACATTTGGCTCGACAACACTGGGAGTTTCTGCCTTTGGAAACATGTTCAGCAATTTCCAAGTCCATCTATTTCTTGTTTATTTGGGACTTTATTTTGTGAACTGTAAATGTCACTTTTTATTTGTCAATTTATTTATTTGGCTCCCCCTTAGGTCATAATGGTGATTCAGTAAGGCTTACTTACACTGCTACTTAATTTTTACTGTGGTTCCTAACAGAAATTATCCTGAAAGGTTTGAATATGAAAAACGAAGATCTTCGTTTGGAGGTTTTGCTTTACTGTAGATCTAAAGGTCTCCATGTAAGAAGACTGCTTTGTCAGGGAGGTGCTTTAGGGTTATTTGAAACATAGAGCCCATCATTAGAAACCAGCATTTAGCAGGACTTCACAATAACACTGTATGCAAAGCCTGAGCTGACAGGCTAACTCATACACAAACCCTGCAGCTGCAGGTGTAGGGATTCTCTTTTCTTCAGTGGTTCTCAATGTGGTCCAAGCCAGAGTTGCCTGCAGAGCTTTCTCAAATTACACATAATAGGTATCTGTATCCACAATGTGTGCACAGGATCATTTCTCTGGGTAAGACTGCTCCTGTGGTTGTGCTGATCATGTGCCTGTTTGCACTCACATCAGTTCCTTATAATGGAGGGTAGGGGAACAGAGAAAGCAGGGTATGTGTGCTAAGCCCCTCCCACTTCTTTCTGCAGAAGATCTAGCCACTGCAGAAACTCACCATAAACTCATGCACCCCCTGGATGGCTGTTCTTACAAGGTCAAGGACAGTCCTGACATGGTGGCCTGGAACTTTCTGAGCTGCCTCACAGAATGACCCAAATTCACATCACAAGCTTGTGCACGTGCGTAGACTCTCATGTCTGGACACATATTCAACATATTATTGTTGTTGCTCTTGTTATAATTGCAATAGCTAAAACTTTTATAGTACTTCCTATGTGTAAGATGCTACTCTAAGCTTTTAAACCAGTTCATCCCCAACACAGCCCTCTGAAGTAAGTTCTAGTATTATCATTTCCTTTTCACAGGGGAAGAAACAGACCTGATGTGGCAAGTGACCTGTCCATGGTCACACAGCTAGGGAATAGGAAGTGCAATTTGAATGTGGTAGCTGGTTCCGGACTGGGTACTCTCATTAGTATAGACACTGACTTTCCTGTATGCACATTCATGCATATGCATGCCTGTATTTCCATGTTCCTCCATATAAAGCTGTACACACGGTCATGAAAATCTGGGCCCTCACCCACTGAATCAGCATGTGGGGGTACAGCCCAAACAAAAATATGATCAAAAAGCCTTCCAAATGATTTTGATTTGTAACTCCATTTAGAAATCATTGCTTTGGGGGCATCTGGGTGGCTCAGTTGGTTAAGCGTCTGACTTCTGCTTAGGCCATGATCTCGCAGTTGGCGGGTTCCAGCCCCGCACGGGGCCCTCTGCTGACAGCTCAGAGCTTGGAGCCTGCTTCGGATTCTCTCTCTCTCTCTCTCTCTCTCTCTCTCTCTGCCCCTCCCCCACTCACACTCTGTCTTTCTCTGTCTCAAAAATAAACATTAAAAAAAAAATTATTTTAATTGACACCTGCTGTGGCTCTTGTTTAAGGCAGGTTTTTGTTGTTGTTTTTGCTTTTGTTTTTTGTTTTTCCTTGTTTAGCTAGATGCCAGCATGATATAGCATTGTTTTAATGCCAAAGAATCTATCCCTTTTCTGGATTCCCACACTTCTCCCCTTTTATGGTCTATTAGTATGGAAAACACCCTCACATCCTGCATTCTTGCCCCACCTATCTCCCCCAAGGGAGTTTGTTCAGAGCCTTCCTTAGTAGTTAGGACTGCAAACTTTTCCTCTTTTACTACTATAAATTAAAAAAACAAAACAAAACAAAAAAACCAACTCTGTCAGTTAAGTATTGAACAGGGTGGATCCAGACATTTCAAGGCTAATAACCACACTACATAAGGATCTTGAAGGCATGGGTAGTTGCAGGCATCTGTTATTTCTTAACCTAATTAGTGAAAAAAGGGGCTCAGGACAACAAATGAATCTTAGTGTTTTCATGGGATTGTTCTGGTAATACAGGCAGAACCACAGAAAGGAAATGTAGGCCGAGTATATTCTATGCGTGCTTAGAGAAAATGCTTGTGGGTGAAAGCAGAGAAATAAAACCTCCTACACTTTTTGTGAGACAAAAAGACTTGATTCTGCCTTTCTACACTATTTAGGGACCCCTCTCAGAGGCTCAGCTACAATGTGGGTGCATGTGACCTGGTGTTTGTTATACTGATAGGAAAAAACATTTTATTATGATAAGAAAATGACATCAAAGTAAAATCGCATTCCAATGAAACAAACTATATTATCCTTTTGCTTTTCTCTGTAGGCAGGCACAGTTTTCTCAGCTCTAAAAGTGGGGTCATAGTGCCATCACCTTCATTGATTACTGGAGAGGATAAATGAGTTCAAAACTGAATATAGCACTCAGAGTAGTACCAGCCGCCAAAGTGCTGAGTACGTGTTAACTATTAGTACTGATATAATAATTGCTCTTGAGTAATATAATTTCTGATTTAAGGAATCATTCAAGAAAGTTGAGGTTTGAATTGTTTCATATCTGTGGATAGTTTAAGAGTTTAATAAAGCACCTTCAACTTCCTTTATGAAACAAGAAACCATGTCCAGTTTCCAACTGGCATAATGAAATAGCCAGATAGAAATATATTTTGTATTTGAGAACTCTAAGCTGGAGACTTTCCCAAGGAGGCACAGCTTCTGAAAGCAAAGTCAGGACTCAGGTCTTTTGACAAATAGTTGTAAAGCAAGCTAAACTATGATAAGTCTTAAAAAATGTGGGAGTAAGTTCTGCTGTGGTTCAAAGAAGCGGGGGATGTATTATTAAAAGCTGGGATAAAGAAAGAGCATTTGCTTGAAATTCTGTTCATTTGCTTAAATTCTCTGAATTAGTCACCCTTATTGTTCTGGGGTCTCAGATGACCATAGCTTTTGGCCCTAGAGATGTTTCTTATTAATCCAGTTAGAATTGGCCTTGCCCTTTTCACTTACATGATATATCAGGCTCAATCCTTGCCTTCTCCTTGAAAGGTGGTTGGGAATGAGTTCTAATTCAGAATAAGACCCTTTGCACAGCATGTGGGCAACCCATTAGTGATTCTCTGCTTTGGTTGCTAAACTAATTCTGAATACACTGCAGAGTATAACTTACTGGACTTAAAATCTCATATCAGCCATGTTTTATTTTATTAAAATCCTTTTGCCCTTTCTTTGGAACTTGGAGCTCTGTTCCAAAGGCAAAGGGGATAGAAGAACATGGGCAATTCAAGATTTTTAACCTGGATGTCTTTTGCCAAACACAAGTCCTACATGCTCCATGCAAAAAAGAGTTCTGTGATCGTCCCAATTAGGAAAATGCTATAGGCTTGCTGATTCATAATGAACGTCTCAGGACCAGGACCAGGACCAGGGTGAGGAGAGTAAGGCCCCCATCTTGGGTCTAAAACTTCCATGGGTGGCCCAAATTCCAGTAATTAAGATAAAAGATATTCAATGCAATATTAATTAAAAATCAAATTTAATGCATGAAACCCCTGATGAATATAATGTCAAAATTTCAAATGAAGACAGTATTCTAATACTGCATTTCATGGCCCTTCCTTCCTCATCTCAGCCCAGTTCCAATAAAATTTCATCTATAAAATAGGCAGCTAGCCTGCCAGCTATAGTTTACCAATTTTTATTTATTTTATTTATTTTTATTTATTTATTTTTTTTTTTCAACGTTTATTTATTTTTGGGACAGAGAGAGACAGAGCAAGAACGGGGGAGGGGCAGAGAGAGAGGGAGACAGAGAATCGGAAACAGGCTCCAGGCTCTGAGCCATCAGCCCAGAGCCTGACGCGGGGCTCGAACTCACAGACCGCGAGATCGTGACCTGGCTGAAGTCGGACGCCCAACCGACTGCGCCACCCAGGCGCCCCTAGTTTACCAATTTTTAAAATTACATTAAAATATTTCTCTCAATAACTGATTTTTTTGGTGCCTGCTGAAATTTTGCTACAGAGACTGTCACCTCACTCACCTCACCACGGTCCCAGATTAGGTTCTGAGCAATCTTGTAGTCAAGATGCCGAGTTAGGTATTCTAACCCACTGTCTGCCAGACTAATTTGTTCACAAAACAACGCATTTTTCATAATAACTCATAAAACCCATCTTCCCAAAAAAGTCTTGGTGTGGAAAATTCCAGAGAATAAGGAATAATGGCTCCTATTCGTTTCATGCTTAACAACAACCACATGGAGTGGGCACTTTTATGATTCCCACTTAATGGATGAGAAAAAGGAAGAAATAGTGACTAAATATCATTTGCCCAGGATAAGAAAGTGAGTAAGCAAGAAGCTGAGTTTCAGACTCAGGCAGGCTGACTTGAGAGTCCATTCACTGGGCTTCTACATGAAGCGGACTGTGTTTAGCAGGAAGCAAAAAGTAAGAGCCCATGCAGTCACAGAAAGAGAAAGCAAGAGTCGTGGGTATGGGAAGCGTGTTTCCAGTGGGCATTCTGGCTCCTAGTTCTATCCTCTGTGAGGCAAGCTATGTTCCTGTTCTTGGATTCCACGGAACTCCCAGGTAGCCTCTTTAAAAAGTCCTATCATAAACTGTGCTCACTAAGGCAGGTTTCTGCTTGCTACCAAGAATTTTCAATTAAAAATTACCTTGGATTAAGATTGGTTCTGCTACCAAGAATTTTCAATTAAAAATTACCTTGGATTAAGATTGGTTCTTTCAAAACTGTACTTTGACGATACTCATCTCTCTTTGATAACTCCACTGTTTTTTGAGTCAATGTTTATTCCATTTTAAAGAAAGGCTTACAATTTTGTTGATAGATAATATTATACTTATTCTTATTTTTTAAAATAAATGTCGGGGGCGCCTGGGTGGCGCAGTCGGTTAAGCGTCCGACTTCAGCCAGGTCACGATCTCGCGGTCCGTGAGTTCGAGCCCCCGCGTCAGGCTCTGGGCTGATGGCTCAGAGCCTGGAGCCTGTTTCCGATTCTGTGCCTCCCTCTCTCTCTGCCCCTCCCCCGTTCATGCTCTGTCTCTCTCTGTCCCAAAAATAAATAAACGTTGAAAAAAAAAATTAAAAAAAAAAATAAATAAATGTCTATACAGGTACCCATATATGCTTTTTTTTTTCTCAGCTGGACCAGAGTTGTATTGCACTAGGTTTCTGCTCCCATAGTACCTAGTTGTGTTATATACACAGCTGTCACACAACCAATATTTCAGAAAGAATAAAATGCACCTAATGGCCATTTTTATTTTTACCTAGATACAAGGACAAACATCATTTCCAACACTTTTAATACGCACCCATATATTTTAAGCATAAAAAGATGTTCACTTTCTGTGCTGTTAACCCTGAAATAAGCAAGTCTGAATTATGAGATGCTGTAATTCCTTACAGAGCCAATGATGACAATAGAAAACATGAGTGCAAAGCTCAGATGGTTTGTGTGCTCACCAGAAACTCAATTTGAAATTATGGCTCAATAATTCAACTTTCTCCCTGTGAGATTGTTTTATTTTTAATTTTATATCCCACCTAGCTCAGAGTACCAGGCACATAATATACATAGGTAAAATCAAACAGGCCCTGGAAAAAAATAAGTATTTGTAAATCCATTATAACTGAGTAGCGTGAGAAATTATTTTATGTTCATAACCTGTGCAGCACAGTATGTGTCTGCATTGGTTTTGGATGGCATATCCTGACGTTGTACTTTGAGGCAAGTGACGGACATGTGTTGTAAACACCGGTGCGTGTTTCCGAACCCACTTTGTGAATTTCTGTACACTCAAGGTGATCCACCTCTAAAATAAGCATATTGAAGGCTATCCAGAAAAACACACAATCTTAGAAAGAAGTTAAGGTAATTCTCGTGCAGATCTTAACAGCCAGACATCAATGAATGGCCAATACTTGATAAAGATAGATAAAATTACTACAGTCAGTCAGGCTTAGAGCCTAGGAAAAGTTCTATTCTCTCTCTATTTTAATGAAATTCCCCCCAAAAGGCTTAGCTCTCCCTCTCTGGTATCACCCTTACAGGGTCAGAAATACATCTGTAAAGAGTCTAGCATACCTCCGTTAAATTTCTGGGCCCCAGTTTCCTCATCTGTAAGTTGGCAATGGTACTATATATTTCAAAAGATTATTGTGAGGATGTAATCAGTTAATGTATAAAACTATGTTGACTGTGTTATATAACATTTCTGCTTTTATTATTTGTTAATATTTTATGCTTAGAGTTTATCTCCTTGCCATTGATTGAACTAAATCTTCTTTGAAACTATATTATGACGTTCTAATTAAACCTTAAAATATCTTTGGGGTTAATCAAAATATTCTCAGGTTTATTACTTGCTATATAAGAAGGACTTGGTTCAAAAATCAGCCTTTAAAACTTCCTAAGGTACATTTTACTCACTGTGTGCTCCTGTCTGGTGAAGGATGGACTTTGTTCTCCTACATCAGTGTTTTATCTTGACTGAGATTTCCCAGGTCATGGTGCACCTGTGTATCCCTCTGGAAATACATTTTCTTTGGCTTGACTACTGTAGCCCTCACTTTTTATTTGACTATGACTTTTCCTTCAAGATTGAATGCAAGCATCAGTAACCTAATTGGGAAGACATTTTAGAACATCTTGCCATCTGAGGATGCCTGGCTTTTTTGTCTAATTTTCACTTGTCACTATCTGACCTTCCAACCATAATCTAAGTCCCTTGTGGGCTGTACCCTTTTATTTAATTTTGTATCTCTTAGTCTAGATCAATGCCTGGATCATACTAGGTATTAGACACACTTTAAATGAATCAGTGAAAAAAATGTGTAAGATATGTTTAAAAATTTAATATAGTGCTTAATTTTCATAGTCAACTAGCTACATCCTTCTTTAAAATAAACCATCCTGAAAGCTTTCATTATGCAGACGTTCATCATTTAGTCACTCTACTTGCCAGAAAGATCCTGTCTGCCTAAAATAATGACTATAAAACTCAGAGGTGCCAGTGGAAATCTAGGCACTAAGATAATCCAACTTATGCCTGTTATCAATAATAACAGCAACTATGGGAATGAAGTGTGAACAAAATCATTTAATATTGTCAATTTCTAAAAATAAGCAGATGACAAAACCCTTCTAGGTGTTTATTGATTCTATTTTGTTGTAAAGAATTCAGATATATTTCAAGTGGGTATGTTCAACAATTATGGATATTGGCTAAATGTTACAATGACAGATAGCATGTGAATGGGTTTGATACACATTCTTATTTCAACAAGTAGCTGCTCGGTTTATGTAAAATTACAAGAATTTTTGATCCACGTTAAGGAACTCTACAAATCAAAAAGATAACCTATGAAATCTTAGAGTCCAGATGCACAAATATTTTCCTAGAATCCTTTTTATGAACTTTTCATAGATATAGATCATTTTCCCTAAGATGAATTTAAGAAGTAAAGGCCATGTACACTAGAAATTCTCGTCCTGTGTGTAATGAAAAATATCATGTTAGGTGTTAACAAGCTGGAGCAACCTTATATTTACTTCTAATCTAATTTTTTATGTTTGCATAGACATAACTTATGCAAAAAGTATATAATTAAAATGCTAAAATTGTGTGGACTATATTTAATTCTAATGTTATTTGAAATGCATCCTTCGTGATCAAATATGAGATTTCACTAAAATATAAAAAGAACAAACTGTAGCATCTTCTTTTTTGATGTACCCTGGACATGTGTTTATGATGTTAATTACTGGAGACATCATGGACCAAATGTCTAATGAATAATTATGCAAAATTTATAGGAATTCAAAAAAAGGAAATTTCCAGAGGATAAGGTGATAGTTTGGTTTATAGCATAATTTGCCATTAAATGTACCTAATAATGGTTTTTACTTATTTCTCCTATTATCCAATATTCTGCCAAAGACAACTCAAAATTGTTTGGATTTTTAAGATATGTAGAAAACACTTTTGGGTAGTGTTATATGTATTGATTGGACTAATTTAAGGAATACTTTTTTCTGTGTAATCAATTATGCAGTGATTCTAGAGAAATGTCATGATTATATCTTAAGAGTTTTAGTATTTGAAATTAGGAAGTGGCCAAGTTGCTGTCCAGCAAATATTATGGACCACAGATTATCAAAAAAGCACTCAAAAGGGGAATATCAACTCTAAAATAAGGTAGTTTGTGTTTCTTCATTAATAATACTCCTACTCATTTAACTCATTTGGGGTGGGGGGTCAGGAATTATGTGGGATTATAAAATTTAGGAGAACAGAAGTAAGCATTGAATGATTTTTCAAACATACCATGAGCGTGAATTTGGAGATACCTCCCTTTTTACCCAGTCCCAGTGACACTGATGTGTGAGAAAAAACTGTCCCATTTGGAACTCAGAAGACCTTCCAGAGGGAAATTCAGTAATATCAGCATAAGTCTAATCAGCAAATTTTTGGTCACAGATAAATAATTGTCATTTAATATCTTGAAAGTGAAACCATTACCCAGAACATTTCACTTCTTCGTCCACTTGCCTTCCTCACCCAGCCCAAGTTTCACGATCTGAGTGTGAGCATTTTTTTGGAGTCCAGGGTGGTATTTACATGTTCCGTAGTTCATTGTAGCAGAACATTTTTGTGTTCCTCTAAAGATTATGTACACAATCTTTAAGAGCATTTTAGAAAGAGCAGGAACCTCAAACTCGCATGTATTTTTCATTACTTTCCAGCTGCTATTTCTTAGAATGTCAGAATTGGGATAATAACCTGCAGACTATCACTTTGTGCTTTGCTGAAAGGGAAGATTGGGTTGCCAGCAAATCCCTAATTGAGACCGAATTAGAATAAACGGTTGTTAGGCTCTCCAGCCTAATTGTGAATAGTGTGTATTTGACATTCACTAAGATATAAATTAAAATAAAAAGAGCATTTTCAGAGGCATTGGAGTAGCTTTGCATTAATGATGGCCTCCTTTGCACTGCTGATGGTTTGCATTATTCATAATGTCATTATCAGGACTATTCAGTGCTGAATGATTTGTTCGTCCAGAAAATGTACAGCCTGACCAGATAAGTAATATCTGTAGTTTGTATTTATTCTTATGACTGCTTACGCGGGTATGGCTTCTTTTATCTCTGTTGTGAGCTTACTTACTGCTGCTCAGCGGGATGTACCATCAGTGACATAAGCTTTATTCATTTATAGATGCAGAGCACTGCATCAAAGTATTAAATCCTGCAAATGTGGGGGAAACTCAAAGGCTTTAATCCTCGGACTGGCAATCGTCATTGTACTGCTGCCATATGTCAGCACTGAAGTTAACTTTCGTGTCTGTGCATTTACGGAAGGCATGCAGCCATGTGCCGCCTGCTTGTTTGTTTAAGATAGAGTCTTCCCCGCCACTGCAATAACTTTGCCATTCAAACCCCTTTCATCTGCACAGAATGAAATAACCAGAGTCACACAATGAAATGCCAGCGTGTCCTTTCAGAACTGATTGGTCTATTTTATAACTCCTTTCTTATTCTAATTAAACTAGCTTAGGAGAGGACTATGTTTTAACATCTTGGGCTTCTGAACGACAAGAGAAGGCAGGGGAGAATCAGAGCATTTAGAAAGCTCTCTGCTGTGAAAGCAAGGTTTAAGGGTCTAGAGGTTTTCTTTCTTTCTTTTTTTTCCCCAGCAAAGAGATCATCTTTTGAAATCTTCTCCATCAGCTCCCCTCTACACATACCAATTTCAGTTTTATAACACCCCTTGCTGTGCATCTCTTGGCAGGAAACTTGCCCATCTTGCAGAGTCTTGCATGAATAATTCATTTAAGTGTCATGCTGACTCTCAAAAGCCTGGATTACTGCTTTGGAGGAAATGTTTAATAGGATTCTTCCAAACAATCCAAAATATAGCTCCGAGTTCTGCGAGTCCTATCTCTTAGCAGGTCTGAGTGCAGTGAAAGAATTAATGTGCCAAAAGCCCAAACATACTGGAGGCCATTCAACCTGTGTCTGGCTGGACTGTAACCTTATAATGAGGGTTAGTATTTTAAATTAGGGTCACTGTTTTTCAGAGACTGATTCTTAAGTACAGAGGTTGAGTTCAAGACATTGAAACAATTACTTTTTGTTAGATCTGGGGGTTTTGGGCCTCTCTTAGATAATACCTAAGGACCTCAGGGAACCAGGCATACAAGCAACTGGGAGAAGTACTGAGTTCGGTGTCAGCCAACAAATCCTACAGTATAGCAGCCATTGTGATCACCTGCTGTTACTCACTGACATTGTTCTTCAAGCAGTAGTCCTGCTGTTGACTGAACTGGAATATTCAAAAATCTTTTGACTCAGAAACTTAACCCTTGTAATCCTTGCCTGGTGATTTTATTGTATCTCTTCACCTTCACCTCCTCTTCCATTCTCCACAAGGCTTCCTTTGCAATCCCATCAAAGTCTTTGAGTCTTAAAAATGCATTCGAATTACCCCAAAGGATGGATAGCTTCAATGTTAACCCACTCTCACTGTCCTGGAATGATTTACATTTTAAGTCAAGAGGAGTCACAAACTTAAGAGAATCTTTCTATCCAGGCATTGTTTTTTCTTAATGACTTTGAGGATGACACAAGTAATACTTGCTCCTTGTGGGAAAACAAAATACATAAGACACAAGAAAGAAAAAAAAATAAATGATAAGTGCCAGTAATATCTTGATATGTTAATCCACATTCACATTATATAACCATATATGGATCTATCTATTGGTCTATGGCTCTATATATCCATGCATATAACTTTACAAAGATGAGATGATCTACAGCAGAATTTCAAACAGTAGTGGGATTCCAGAGGAGTGTCTTTCCCATAGGTGCGCCCTGTCTAGATCAATGGGTTTTAGATTGCGTTTCACAGAGCCCTGAGGATTCGTTGAAGGGTTTTCAGTTGGGTATCTTCCCCTCCCCATTCAGATCTATGATGCCTTTTTCTCTTCTGTGCCTTTTGATGCTAATCAGAATGGATTCTATTAATAGGCACCTTTACCCTCTGGCTTCCCATTGGGTTCATCCCATGAGAGAATCAGCAGGAATTTCATCAGAAGGGAAAATATCCTCTCTTAGGAGGGGGCGTTAATAAATAGCACAAACTTCTTTCTGCTTCTTGATTTTAGAAACCAAAACTTTCCTCCTCTCCTTCAGGCCCAAGGGTAGTGGTAACTTGTCAATTTAGTTATCATTGCTGCAAAGCAGACCATCCCCCACAAGAGTGATTGAAAAGTACAATAATGTATTTCCTACAAGATTCTGCAACATCGATTCGCAAGCCTTGGTATTTCCAATGAAGATCTGAGGCTGTTTCTGCAGGTGATGGAATATATGTAAACAGAAACACAGCTGCTTCCAGGGTGAGGAAGAATAGCCAAGGTGATGGCCACAAGAGCAGGAGGCCCACAGGAAGTTACATAGGAAGGAGCAAGTCTCCTTTGCGTCCTCAAGCCTTCCCTTACTCTCTACTGCCCCTGTTGGAAGAGCCTAACAGTGAGCCCCTTGCAAAGGCAAAATAGGGTTTGCAGAGTTCCAGCTTCAGCATTGCAAAGTTTGGGCAACAGCTTAATAATTGGCAAAATCACTCCTTATCAAAATCATTGTCTGTATTAATTAATTATTTCTGCATAAAATCACCCCCAAACTTAGCAACTTACAAAACATCCCCAAACAAATTACCTCAGTTTTTATGAGTCCGGGATCCAGATGTAACTTACCTGGTTGCACCTGCATTGGTGTCTCTCACCAGGCTCTAATCCAACTCTGGCTACAGTCATCTCCAAGCTCACCAGGCAGATTATCTTCCAAGCTGTTCTCATGGCTGTTGGCAGGTCTCAGAAGACCTTCCAAACTCACCTCATGTCCTTGCTGGCTCTTGATTGAAGACTGTAGAAAAATAATTCTTCTTCCCATGGGCAAAGGGGGGGGGCATGGGGGGGGCGAGGGGGCATGTATTTCTGTCCTGGTATCCCTAGTTTTGATGTGAATGTAGACCCAGGTAATGGACTTCGGATAGAGAAGACTGATGTACCAGTTCTACCCTTCCTGCTCTAGTACCTGCCAAAGAAATGATGAAACCAAAGCTCACCAAAGCTCAGCAATGGCGTGCTTGTTCTTAAGTTGAATTGTGAGTAAAGGTAAAAGGGATAATAAGGAATGATTGCAGATAATACATTACAGTGTGGACTGTGAGAAGGCAATGTCCCAACTGCCCTCCCTAATTCTGTCATAACCTACAAAAGTCTATTGGCTACTACGAGTAGGTTCAGTGAACAACATCTCTTCTCCAACTCACTCCTGGAGATATCTTTCTAATAGATTCATTTTGTTAAAGTTAGTAATTTGCAGTATTTGCTCTCATTAAAACCCCTGAATAATAAACCAGCACATAATTTTGGTCTTTTACATTTTTCTCTAATGTGAGATTAATCACTGCTAGTGCAGAGAAATTCATTACAATAAGACTTTATTTTCATTGAGAATTTTATCATCTCCTATAGATTGTTTTGTGTTTCCTGGAGTATATGTAATATTGATACAGAAATCTTTAATTAAGGCTGTTTAATTCTTGGTAAATTGTAAATTGTTTTTCCTATTCATTTTAGGAGAGTAAATCCATTAATTAAATATCTAGAGAAAAACTGTCTAAATTCTTATTTATTGGAAACTTATTACATTTATTATGTAATAGGAGATTAATGTAGGTTAGTCTCTGTGTCATGGTTACATATGATAGACAGTAAAACCTTGGATTGCAAGTAACTTGCTCTGTGAGTATTCCACAAGGCAAGCAAACATTTCTTTTTTTTTTTTTATTTTTTTTAACGTTTATTTATTTTTGAGACGGAGAGAGACAGAGCATGAACGGGGGAGGGTCAGAGAGAGAGGGAGCACAGAATCTGAAACAGGCTCCAGGCTCTGAGCTGTCAGCACAGAGCCCGACACGGGGCTCGAACTCACGGACTGCAAGATCATGACCTGAGCTGAAGTCGGACCCTCAACCGACTGAGCCACCCAGGCACCCCAATACGCAAGCAAACATTTCTAATAAATTTTAACTTCATAAATGAGTGATGTCTTGCAATATGAGTTGTACGTGATGCTGATTGTCACATGATCACAACTGAGCCTATAGTGGTTCCTCTCTCTCTCTCACTCGCTGCAGGACTGTGGGTGATTATCTTCCCATGCTCAGATGCTTGGTCTCAGGCCCCAGTGTGTGAGAGAAATCACTGATTTTTCAGAAGGTTGAAAGGTGCCCACAACTGGCACTCGTGTATTTTTTGTCACTTCAAAGCACCTATGGACAGTCCTTTGCTTTTCCAGACAAGAGGAAGCCTAGGAATGCTTTGCTTGATTCTAGGTCAGTCTGCCTGCAGATACAGACCCTTTCCTCTGCTACCTTTTTGCCAGTTACATTAAATGCAGTATATGACAAGAGATTATTAATACTTTACTGTAGTCAACATCTGTGTGAGCGTATACAGTGGCCCTCATGCAGAAAAGGATTCCATTGAGCTAATAGATATCAGTGATTCTGTTAGTGATAGTGAAAATCGTCCTACACAATAACCCTCCTCTTTTTTCCCTCACACCAGCCATGAAGGTTTTCAAAGGTAAGTGAGGGTTAATTTGTTTATTTTTCTTTATATTTTGTATTTTATTCTTTTGTATTATATTACAGTATTGTAATCATCTTTATATGAATTTTTGGGTTGTGGAACAAATCATCTGAGATTCCATTATTTCTTATGGGGAAATTCACTTCGATATTACAAGTGCTTTGGATTACAAGCATATTTCCAGAACAAATTATGCTCACAAACTAAGGTTTTACTGCATATATTTTTGATATATATGTTTTACATATATATGCTTGTTCTCTATATATCTATATATTTATCTACCTATCCATCCATCCATCATCTATCCATATATCTCATTTCTGTGATGCTGACAGCTAGATAGTTCAGGACTTTCTTTTGAGCATTCTTAGCTTGGGCTGCCATAACAAATTTCCATAGATTAAGTGGTTTGTAAACAGAAATTTATTTTCACACGTAGGGAGGTTAGAAGTCTGGGGTCAGCATGCCAGCATGGTTGGGTTCTGGTGAGAGCTCTCTTCCTCACTGGAGACAATCATCCTTGAACTGTGTCCTTACATGGCAAGAAAAGTAGTTACCTCTCTCACCTCTTCTTAAAAGGGCACTAATGCCATTCACGAAGGGTCTGTCTTTATGACCCAATTGTCTCCAAAATCCCTACCTGCAAATACCATTGCTTGGGGATCAGGCTTTCAACACACAAGTTTTGGAGGGAGACACAAACACTCAGCTTACGACACATTTCCTTAAGCTTTCTTTTCCAGTAATTTCCATAGTAGAGAGCATTATGAATTTTGACTTCTTTGGCAGGCTTGTAAGTTCTTCCATAAACAGCCTTTTCATTTTTCTGGAACTCAGATAAGAAGGAGATAGGAAAATTTGCATTTATTGAGCATTTACTATGTCCCTGCCCATCAGGCATGGCATTTTCAAAAGTTATGCAATATAATTCTTGCCATAGTCCAATCATATAGATAATATTTTTCTTATTTCTCATTTTACAATTGTAAAAACTGACATTATAAAATTTATCCAAAGAAGCATATAAAATAAGTGAGGTAGGCAGGCTTTGAGGCTAAAAAAAAAATCTTCATAAGTGTTTAAATCCCTTGCCTCCATCAACATTGGTACCACTACTAGCCCATTTGGTGTCTTTGTGTTTGTTAGCAAAAGATGCCTCCTACATGCGGACAAAACATATGGATACGTGTCTTGGCAGAAGAATGAAACCTTGGTGTGAATTAGAGAAAGGCACCTCTTCTTCTCCATAGATGAAGCTCTGAGCCAGGTCACACATCTTGGAGAACAGAACATTGGTCTGATTTTCACCCTCATTCACATCCGTGGTTGGATCTCCCTTAGTGCAATACAACTTATAGAACTGAATGTGATGATCTTTCTTCAACATGACCTCTGCCAAAAAAATGTATATATTCTTGTTTAAGATCTCTCCTTTATTCAGATTTCAGCTTTAAGAAGAACCGTACACCTTTATGTCCTAATGTGTTTTTTTCCCCTCATTTTTCTTTTATATAATAATGCCAATTACAGAGAAAATCTGTGGTCTCTAGCTGCTTAAGAAATTATTCTAAAATTTAAATCCTGAAATAACAAAATTATCTCACACGGATTCTGACAGTCAGGAATTCAGGAGCAGCTTAGCTGGGTGGTTCTGGCTTAGCATCTCTCATGATGCCATAATTAAGCTGTTAGAGTATCAGTTGTATGAAGTTTTGGTCAGCCTGGGGGTGCTGCCTCTAAGCTTGCTCAGATGGCTACTGTCAGGGGCTTCAGTTTTTCACCACAGGGGCTGTTCCACAGGGCTACTCATAATATGACTTCCCCAGAGTGAGTGACCCATGAGAAGGAAGATAGCAACCATCATGGAAGCTGCAGTGGCTTGTATAATATAACCTCAGAAATAATTTATTTACTATTTATTCTGCTACATTCTTTCTGTTGGTCACACAGACCAATCCTGGTTTAAAAAAAAATTATGAAAAAAAAAAAGTATGAATCATTGGGGGTCATGTAACATGACTATCACACGTAAGATGGCTATCACATATAGCTAAGACTTGGGATATCATTATATGTGCCAAAAAAACTGATAAGATAAAAATGGGTGATACTCAGTTAATCCTCAGGGGTACATACATTGATTGGCATATATTTTGACAAATGTATGTTTGTTCTGATGTTTCTAGGCTTGTGCCCAACTGGTTGTTAAATGTTTTGAACGGGATTCCTGGAAATAGGTATTATTATCATCCTCACTTCACAGATGTTGGATGTTAAGTTGTTAGACCTCAATTTCTTCCTCAAATAAATGTTGTAACTAGGCTTGAAACTCAAAACCTTTCAATTACCATACTATTACCTCCTTTGGATTATCCAATTTTAATTTCAATCCATCACTTCTGGAAGTGAGTTGGCACCACACCAATATCAAACATGTTTCTACATGGATAAGTTTCAGTAACATATTAAATATAAAAGCCCTTTTAAAGCTAACTTGATGTTAAAAATCCAGAAAAAGAGATTTTATCATTAGATAGGTCAGAGGCTCATTTCACCCTTACGTTCAAAGAGCAGAGCCCATGCTTCAGATAAAGAGCTTATCTCTTTTTGAAGAAGACATTCTACATTACTGTTTTCCTTGTGGCCTATATAACATTTAAATTTAAGTTTTAAGGGGATAACCCTGTCACCAAATATTTACATTATGAATGTCAGTTCCATAGGACTGCATTGAAGGTAATGGGGATGGAAGGTTCCTGTACATTTATATACCCCTCCAAGAACAAAAAGTCTCATTTCTTTTTATTAAAATTATCGGTTAAAACTGGTTGACAGAGGGGAAAAAAGGCAACTGTGATGAAACTTATTTTCAAAGAAATAGGAAGCATGTTACAAAAGGGCCACCTAAGGCTGGGTTTGGGCTTATAAAAAATGGTCAATAACAACAAATATACTCGGTAAGAAAATAATTAGTAAATGTTATTTCTTTATTTTTATATTATGAACATAGGCATAAGAAGAACAAATGCAAGTTATTAATAGCAACCATTTTATCTAGTCCCTGATTCAGGCCGCATTTACAAAGGCCAAGTGAAATTGAACCTGAAGCAGTTACCTGGATATGAGCTCAGGACGAACCCCAATACTTTGCTGTTGTCTATTAGAGCAAAATATGCCCAGCAACCCAGTATATCAGGGGCTCTTTAGCTCTAGAGCAATGTGAATTAAGACAAAACCTATTTGGTTTGCACAAGCTTTAGATATTTTACTAACCATGTGGCATCTCTCCAGCTATAGAAATCAGGCTCTGTCCAGGGCCAGGTCTGTCTAAGAAAAATAGGCTATCACAAATTTTAACAAGCTCACATATTTTAATATCTTCTCAAATACGCTTTTGCTTTTCCATTACCTACCTAATAATCACTCCTGTACTAAAAAGCATGGGGGTTGAGGGTCAAAATCTCCATCTTTTTTTCAGGAGCAATCTTATCTTAATCAATTAGGCTGCAAGTAACACTATGGCCTATGCCATACCTCAAAAAGCATAAACAAATATTCAATATATTCTTTACATTCCCACCTATGCCTTTCTTATAATGCCCTTTCCTGGATGCGAGATCCAAGAGGCTTACTATATCACACAATATTCTAACTCAATTATTTGTGAAGGAAAATATGGAAGGAAAGGCATTGTGGGGATGTCCGGTTTCTCAAGATCAGGTTGCCTTGAAGAGTTCACTCTACCTTCCCTATTGTCTTTGTGAACAATCTCTCAATCAAAGCCTTATTCTACTCTTCAAAATATGACATTCTTTTTTTTTTAATGTTTATTTTTGAGAGAGAGACAGAACATGAGTGGAGAAGGGGCAGAAGGAGAGGGGGACACAGATCCCAAAGCAGATCTAACTCACAAACCACAAGATAATGACCTGAGCTGAAGTCAGGCACTTAATAACCAACTGAGCCACCCAGGTGCACTGGAAGTGTGACATTCTTTTCTTTTTTTTAATTAAAAAAATTTTTACTGTTTATTTTTGACAGAGAGAGAGAGACAGAGAGGGAAGGGGAGACAGAGAGGGAGATACAGAATTCAAAGCAGGGAGATACAGAATACCAAGCAGGCTCCAGGCTCTGAGCTGTCAGCACAGGCCTGATTTGGGGCTCGAACCCACGAACTGTGAGATCATGACCTGAACTGAAGTTGGACGCTTAATCAACTGAGCCACCCAGGCACGCCAAAAGTGTGACATTCATAAGCTAAGTTTATAAAACTAGAATCTTTTTCCCTCAAGCTTTAGAAATCTCTTTCTTCTTAACATAAATGGTTTAAGACTAATGTGTTCTCAAAATGAGAAAAAAATGGGAAGAGAGGTTTGCATATTTTAATAGCTCTCTCTTTCCTTCTTCTAGTGAAGGTTTAAGATTATACTTTATTTAATGAGACAGTTGTCTATTGACTTTAATTCTATGAAATATCTTTTGGGTAACACATAAAGTGGACCTTTTTAGGGTAAAAAAAGGTCATTCTTTACATTTAAGCCACCATATGACATCAAGGAAAAATGAATTTACACACCACAAGTGGAGTAACTGTGATATAAATGTATGTTGCTGCTTAAGTTTTTACTATCTTTGTGTCCATTGAATCAACTCTGTCTCTTTTCTCTTTTAAAACAAATAGGTTTGATTTTCTCCCCCGACTTCATTTTGCTAGTAGCAACCAATAGTGCTCTAACAAGGACTTTGTGTGCAGCTAGTGGAAAGATTGTCATGACCAATTAATGACTCTCATCATGAATTTGTGATGGAGGGTGATGGAATGTACTTGTAAAACATTTTGCATTCCTGGAGTATGTAAAGTCAAAGAGCAAAACTAACAAAATTTCCTACTCTTTAACTTTTGTGCTGTAGGGGAATGTTTCCTGGACTTATGGAATTAGAATTGTCAGTGCTGGGGTTTGGAAATGCAAATTTTCAGAAGTTCCCCAAGTGGTTCTAATGCAGAGCCAAGTTTGGGAGCCATTATTTTAAGGATCAGACCACATCAAACATCTTTCACAGTTCTGAGGTAAGTGGTAAGCAGTGAGTATGTTCATGTATGTGGCAGGTGGAAGATGGTGGAAAGGAAACTAACCAAATTCTTGTTTCCTAATAGAAGCAAGGAATTAGTTTTGTCCTTTGCAATTTTTTTTTGTATGTGCATGTTTTTATTATCCTGGAGACATATTCGGGAAAATAAAATGTAGATAAAGACTTGTCCAGGAAAACAAGAATGAGATAGAATATAATCTCCATTAAGGTCATGGGTCCCTCTTGTTCCTAATTTGGAATGGCTCATCTGCCTTATATAAAGTGGGAGTGGAGAATTGTGGCAATTATTTTGAAATTCATTGAACTACCTGATAATTGTTTCAAGTTTCCATTTTAATCAGACTGTAGAGACCTAACCATAATTTACTTCCTGGTTGAGTGATCATAACAATGCTTGCACTGTTCTCTTTTAATAAGGTACAATTTTATCACAGACCATAGCATCTTATAAAGAAAGAAATACATGAAATCCCTTACTTCTTCCCATATACTTAGAGTTTCTTTGCTTCTAAAACCATGGAGCAGTTAACATATAAAATTTTTCATGAACATGTTTGCACAGCTATCTTTCTATTCTCCTCTCACACATAATGTAGCTATTTATGTTAATGCATTCTAATAAAAGGAAAACTTTGAAAAAGTCCACAGAGATTAAAGTTTCTCAAGATGAATCATGATCTAATGATTAAAAATAACAATGTTTTGTAACATGCAAGATTATAACATATTGCAAAACATAATTGAAATTCCTGCATATGCCTAAGATATTAATATTTTTCCCTGCTTTTTTCTAATTAGATTGATGTGAGTATTTAAAAATCTGCTCCCCACATGTGCTTAAGGATGCCAGGTTTTCCTGAGTCATTTTGCCAATTCAGATGCTGTGTTTCAATGTATCTTCTATTTCAGTGGTAGTATATACCTGTGGTATTTTAACATCACTGGAGAGTACTGGTATGCTGGGAATATCAGCACATAGGTTGAAACCCACTATCATTATGAGAAGATTGACAATAGTGATCCTTATCATCTGATCTGATTTATATCCTCCTTTATTATTTACCTGCCCAAACCAGTAGGCTTCTGGAATGTAGGAAAGTTTTGAAGTGTTGCTATAGACTGAATGTTTGTGTCCCTTCCCTACCATTTTTTTATGTTAAAACTTAACCCCAATGTGATGATATTTGAAACTGAGGACTTTGGGAGTTGCTGGGGTCATAAGGGCGGGGTCTTCATGAATGGGAGCAGTGCCCTTGTGAAAGGGGCCTCAGAGAGCTCTCTTGCCCCTTCTGCCATGTGAGGACACAGCAACCAGATGGTCCTCTATGAACCAGGAAGTGGGCCCTCACCAGCTACTGAAACTGCTGGTGTCTTAAATGTGAATTCCACAGGCTCCAGTACTGTAAAAATAAATTTCTGTTGTTTCACTCAGTCTGTGGTATTCTGTTATAGCAGCTAGAATAGATTAAGACAAGTATAGACCTTATTTCAGACCAGGTATCTAGAAGCAGAACCTGACCCAGAATCTGGAGTGCATTTGACCTAATGACAAAGTGTTCTCAGGAGGAAAGAATTGAGAGAAGCAAGGTAGGAAGAGGACAGGCTCCTCAAGAGTTGCTCTACCTTAAGGTAAGAGGGTCAGCATTTTGTACGCCCAGTCTATTAGTTTGCTAGAACTGCCTTACCAAAATAGCACAGATTGGGTGGATTAAATGACAGATATGTATTGTCTCACAGTTCTGGAGGCTCTAAGTCCAAGATCAAGGTGCGAGCAGAGTTGGTTTCCTCTTAGGGCCACGCAGAAGGATCCATTCTAGACTCTCTCCTTGGCTTGCCAATGGCCACCATCTTGCCACCTCTTCACATGGGCATGTCTTTGTGCACTAGAGGTGGTGGTATCTCTGTTTTCTGTCCAAATATCCTCTTCTTATAAGGACATCCATCAGATTGGGTTGAGCCCATGCTAGGGGTCTCGTTTTAATTCAATTGCCTCTGTAAAGGAGCTCCAAATACAGTCACATTCTGAGATACTCGGGTTTAGGGCTTCAGTGCATGGGAGGGGCACACTTCAGCTCATAACATCCATCAGTCAGTCAGTGTCTGTAGGCCACCACTGTGGAGGACAGTGTAGAGTAACCTCCCAGGTGTCTCTGAAAAAGCACTTCAAACAGCTACAGCATGGATAGATGTACTGGCTAGGAAAGGGAACTGGGGCAGAGCACCCTACAATGCCCACTGCAGAAATGATCAAAAATAGCAATGGCTAATGTTTCCTGAGGCTTAATAACATATTTCATAAAATTTAGGACCCCATTGGTTATAAAATGCACTATTATTTTAAGTGCTATAAAGAAAGAAAAAAAAGTGCCCAAGATGGGGATCTAATAGGAAACCTCCACATAAAACTAGGACACCCAACAGCTAAATCCTTAGTGTCAGAACGAATGAGTAATAAAATCACCCTGCAGAAAAGAGCAATAAGGAACTTTCATGTTCCGACCTTGGCACAGGATAGAAGGAAGAGAAAGACAACTCCCCTAAGAATAGGACCACAAGCTCTTATTAGCATGGATTTCTGACTTTATTCTCATGCCCAGAGTTGTCCAAAAACCTGAAGCAGACAACTTAAAGTGCTATCAGGTATGTGGTACTCCAAATAACCGGCAGGGGCAAACACACATCTGGCTCAACAATGAAGTAAAATGCCTCTGATGAAAAAGCATTTCCTCCAGAAATGTGAACTAATGATAATAACAGATGATGATGAAAATAAAATAATAAATAATGATAAGGACAGATAAAATTTGATTTGTTCCAGGGCTTGTTCTCTAGGAGTTGGCAAATAACAGAATGTGGCCCAAATCTGGCTGTCACGTTTTTTATAAAGTTTTATCAGAACATAGCGGCGCCCATTTATTCATATAGTGAGTCTGTGGCTGCTTTTGTGCAGAGTTCAATTTTTGCAACGATATGGTTTACAAAATTAGTGAGAGTTATTATGTGACCCCTTATACAGAAAGTAAGCTGACACTGATGAACTTCTGCCTATTAGCTTATGAAATTTTCACAATAATCTTATGAGGTAGGTAGTATTATATCCCCATTTTACAGAGAGGGAAACAATTAAACTGCCTTGCCCTGAGTTATATAGCTAGTAAGTGGTATAAGAAAGATTTAATCACAAGTGCACCATTCTTACCGCCAGTATTTAACTGTGCACAGAAATCAAGATGTACAAAGAAAAAGGACTGGCAATAAAAGGAGCTTACTAGACAATTTGTAACATAAATGAGTAAATATAGCTAGGAAGTGGCAGAAACAAAATTTGAACCCAGTCATTCTGAATCCAAATCCCATTATGTCTTGGAAACTACATTTAAAAATTTAATGAACAGAGACTCCTTTGACCTTTCCACTTAACTAACTTGCCAGAGCAATGGATACCATTTCCTCTGATAAAAATATGCTGACTCAGGCATCCAATAGACTACTTTCAAGTACTTTTGTCCCAGCAATTTAAGTGGATGATTCTTACTTGAATCAGTGTTTTATTTAACTGACCTACTAGAGTCTTGATTACATTGAGGAAGTGGTCATCCAGATATAGAACTTTCTGTAAGTTAATGGAGGATATGGACAGAAAAGTTTTTTCCTTGACAAAATATCCATTTATTTCTTAACATATACAAGGAAAGTCACTATTTTTGTTAACAACTGAATTTAAATTAATTGTAAGTCCCAACAGTTTGAATTTAATACTTAGTAGAAATTTTAAAAATCAAATTATGGAAAGAGACTAAATGTCCATCAACTGATGAATGGATAAAGAAGTTGTGGTTTATATATACAATGGAATACTACTTGGCAACGAGAAAGAATGAAATATGGCCTTTTGTAGCAACGTGGATGGAACTGGAGAGTGTTATGCTGAGTGAAATAAGTCATACAGAGAAAGACAGGTACCATATGTTTTCACTCTTATGTGGATCCTGAGAAACTTAACAGAAGACTATGGGGGAGGGGAAGGGAAAAAAAAAGTTGGAGAGATAGGGAGGCAAACCATAAGAGACGCTTAAAAACTGAGAATAAACTGAGGGTTGATGGGGGCTGAGAGGGAGGGGAAGTGGGTGATGGGCATTGAGGAGGGGACCTGTTGGGATGAGCCGTGGGTGTTGTATGGAAACCAGTTTGACAATAAATTTCATATTAAAAAATACAAAAATAAAATGAATTTTGAATGGCTTATGGGAGCTCAGCAAGAGAACAGAGAAAAGAGAAGGAAGATGGGTAGGTCAGAGGAAAACCTAGTGCAAAGGCCAGAGGGATGAAACAGCTTAACAAGTTGAGAGAGTTTAAAGTGGTTCTGTTTTGGTAGATGGTGGGGTGCATGTTGGGGCATGGTGAAGGATGAAGCCAGTAGAAAAAAAATTCATGAAAAGTCTGGAGTGGGAAAAGATTTAATTTTTTCTTTACATTTATTTATTTTTAAGAAACAGAGTGAGACAAAGCATGAGCGGGGAAGGGGTAGAGAGAGAAGGAGACACAGAATCTGAAGCAGGCTCCAGGCTCTGAGCAAGCGGTCAGCACAGAGCCTGAAGGAGTGGGAAAAGATTTAAAAGCGACGCTTGGCCTTCAGCCAATGAGCAGTGGGGAACCACTGAAGAATTTAAACAGTGCAGTGAGGAACTCATATTTTCATTATTGAACAGTCATCTTGACAGCGGTATATCAAATGACTCGGAATGAAGAAGGAAAGGGTCTCTCCCAACCTTCGTTATCAGCCTTCTTTGCTGATCTCTCCCCTGTCAACTCTTTCCATGCTGCTGTGATGCAAGAGCTGGTCCTTGGCTTCTTCCCCTCACTCTCTATGCACAAACATCCACTGTGACTCACAAATCACAGCAGGCAAATGTGGTCCCTTTCCTGAGGAGCAGTCTAATGTTGCACACCACCAGCAGCGTGGAGCAGAGGAGTCTCAGATGCCATATATCCAAAAACGACTCACAGTCCTCCCCGTATCATGATCTCAAATCAGTGATCGGCCTTACTATTCCATCAAAAGGAGGCTTTCCTAAATTCCTCTCTTTCTTTTCTGCTCTTTGTTTATTGTAGCAAGGACACTTAACACAAGATCTACCCTCTTAAATTTTGTAGCCACGATGTTGTACGGCACATCACTAGACTTTATTCATCTTACATAACCGAAACGCTATACCTGTTGAACAGCAATTTCCTGTTTTCCCTCCTCCTGACCCCGGGCCACCACCATTCTATTGTTTCTGATCATGACTGGAATCATGCAATCTTTGTCCTTCTGTCTGAATTCCTGTCTTTCATCACTTTCTCCATTTTATCCTTCAGTTTCAAATTGATACTTGAGTCCTGTTAACCCATTAATAGCCCTATTCTGGCCCTTAGTGTGGATCCTTGTTAACTCTCTCCTGAGGTGTGTGGCCTGGTCATCTCTCTGTGTGTCTTGTTTTACTCCTTTTACATCTATTTTCTACACTCTGATACACACCATTCTAAAATATCATGCTGCTTCTTGCTTAAAATGCTGTTTGCCCATTGCCTACAAGATAAACTCATCACAGTTCCCAGCTCCAACTGTAAATTGCAATCTCCTGAGGAGTTTTTAAAACCTATAGATGTCCGAATCCCTGTCCGAATGTCTGACCAGAGTCAGAGTCAAGGGTCTGGTGCGAGGCTTAGAACGGCTATTTTCTAAGAGCTCCCCAGTTGATTCTGATGTGCAGCTGTGAGCGAGAATCACTGTCAGGAGCCACAGGAGCTGTCGGTGAATTATGCATGGCTTACATCTGCAGCTTCTCCCTCAACCTCATGGTCAGTCCAAGCCTGTCCTTCAGCCATGTTGCAAGAATGACAAATTCTCGAATATGTCAATCTATTCCAAGCCCTCCAGTTTTCAGTTATGCTTTTCTCTGTGGCTGTATTGCTCACCTTTCTTCACTGTTGCTTGACTCTTCTCACCAAGTAGAACAGACTTTGACCCCAAGCCATCAGGTGCTTCCCCAAATTTTAGAGCATCTACCACTTCATTGCACTTGTTCTTTACCTATTTATCTTCCCCCCTCAGCAGTAACTCCCTGAGTTGAGGATCAGGTCTAGTTTCATCCCTAGTGTTATCCCAGAACCTTACATCTAGAATAGACTCTCCTAACTATAGTATTGTTACTATTTCAGAGCAAATAGTCCTCTGTAGTAATAGGTTGACCTATGCATTGTGGGAAGGTTAGAAGCATCCCTGATCTCTGTCCTCTAGACGCTAGTACTACTCCTCTTCCCACTTGTGATCATCAAAAACGTCTCGTCTGAGTGGAAGTAGGGGGCAATATAAGCTATGGATGCAGACAGCTGAGATGCTAAAGCTGATTGGAGGAGGGAAGTCATTTAAGGCCTGGAAGACTTCCACATTGACGGCTGCTGTGAGTCAAGCCTCTTATTTGTTCACACCTGTGAACAAGCCTCTTATTTTTCCACACGTGTAGCCTCCTCCCATTTTGACTCAGGGTTTGACCACGTGACTTGCTTTGGGCAATAGTCACCAACAAGCATAATACCCATGTGGCTTATAAGAGTGTTTTTTTGCAGAGGGGGTTGCTCTCTTCGCATTTAGATACTATGTATAAAGCCCAAGGTAGAGTTCTTGAGGGTGAACAACTGCAAAGAAGGAGAAGCACCCAATGATTAGAAGAAAGAAGTCGAGCTCTCAGCTTGCCTAGCACAAGAACATACCCAGGTAAGGGCAGAGTCAGAACCTCATAGTCAAACCACAGAATCATGAGAAATCATGAATCATTTTTCAGCCACTAAGCTGTGGGGTGGCTTTTCACATAGCAACACAGAACGTGGAGGTTATTGTGAAAATCCAGGAGAAGAAACTGAGAATCTGAACTAGGGCAGAGTTAGTGGGAATGGACAGCTTCGTGGGAGTGTGTTTTTATAATCTTTGCTGACAAATCTACTAAGTTTCCAGAAGGATTTGAACTTATAAATAATTGATGATTTAGGGGTGCCTGGGTGGCTCAGTCAGTTGAGCTTCGGACTTTGGCTCAGGTCATGATCTCACAGTTTGTGAGTTCCAGCCCGGTGCTGGGCTCTGTGCTGACTGCTCAGAGCCTGGAACCTGCTTCGGATTCTGTGTCTCCCTCTCTCTCTGCCTCTCCCCGGCTCACGCTGTGTCTCTTTCTGTCTCTCAATAATAAATAAACATTATGAATTTTTTTAATTAAAAAATTGACTATTTATAGTTGGACATCTCTTTAAGGATTCAGAAATCCTTCCATATCTTAGTACTTTTTTTTTTTGAGAGAGAGAGAGAGAGAGAGAGAGATTGAGAGGGAGCATGAGTGGTAGAGGGAGAGACAGAGAATCTTAAGCAGGCTTCTCACCCAGTGAGACCATGAGATCATGACCTGAGCTGAAATCAAGATTTGGATGCTTAAACGATCGAGCCACCCAGGTGCCTCTCTTAGTACATTTTAAATTAAGTGTGCCATGCATTGGGTACTTGGCAAGCATATTTCATTGAACTCTCAATAATAACACTATGAGGTAAGGCATGGTATCCTCTCATTTCATAGATGAGGGCACCAAGGCTCATAGAGTCAGGGACTTGGCTCCCATGAAATATCTAGGAGATGGTGGAACCAGGATCCAGAGTGAGCTTCATGTGACTCCAAGCCATTACTTTCAGACACTCTGTTACATTTTTCAAAAAATCCTTTTGTGTAATTTAAGATCGTCTCTATTTGATCTTGGTGGGAGGAAAGAAAAGCCATTTCCTCATCTTCACCAACTTCTTTCCCTGGTACATCAATGGTACATCCACCCATTCTAAACAATAAAATATACAGAAGAAAAAATGTGGACATGGGCTTCCAGCCTATCTTAGTAGCCAAGACAGATTATTTGCTCTGAATTAACCGACTCTCCATTCTCTTTCCTTTTTCCAAATCTAAGGGAATTCTGTCTTTGCCTGCCGATCCCAGGGTATTTTGTGAAGTACAGCCAGGACCTTGGTGAGTGAGAAACTCAACATACAAGGACAGAAGTCAGAGGTGTGCTTGTACTGAAGGCAGGGACTTGAGGGGAGAGAAGGAATGGATGGGCTTCAAGAGTGGACATGTTCACTGTGAAGGTTATACATTGCTTTGGTGGTTTTATTTACAACCTTCCTCAATGTTGCTCTTACCATCTGAAGCCACTTAACCAAGGACTATAGACTTTCATGAGGAAAAACTCAAGAAAACTAAACCTTTCCCCAAACTTGGAAAAATAGAGGAACGTGCTTAGTCACCCTAGTAGTTTTTGCAGCGGTGGGAGGCTTCTGTTTAAATTTGTTCCTCTCCACTACCAAAAGCAGCGTCAGGAAATTCCTCCTGTGAAGCCATTGTTTATTAGCCATCTTTTGAAATTTGGATTTTGAGATTCCAAGTTAAATTAACAGCAGCCTGTATGTAGTCTTGACTGCTTCCAGAGTCGGAGTTAGATAAAATGTCTAGTCATCTGGTATAAAAGTTTCTTACCATGTTTAAACTTCCTACTGCCACTTTGATATTAGTAGTGTCCGTTTGGATTTGAAGAATGAGAATTAGTTGTGTATCTGTTTGTTTTGCTCCAACTTTTAGTTATGCCATTGGCTTAAGATAAGACCATATTACATCCAGGTGAGGGAGAACTAACAGTGTTTTGACAATGCAACATATGGTGTAGTTGAGTGCTTGTTAACTGCGTGCATGCATGTAAGTTGATAGTTATCTGGAAAATAAAATAAATTTTATTTGGCTCGAGTCTAGGCCATTTTCCACCGTCGCAGAATTTTTTTTCTTCACTATTGAATCTGGCACATGACCAGCAGGGGGCACTGATCAAACACCTCTGCTTTTAAAAATCAGAATCCTGGTACATTGAGTAGTTTAACAGTCGTATTAGATTTTTTCTTTTCCTCTGCAAAGCATTTTCTAAGTGGAAGGAAAGTTTTGAAAATTATAGGTATACAGGCCTTGGTAAATGGTTTATGAATTTAAAATAATCATTTTCAACACAACTCCAAACTGAACTCTGTAGCAGGACTATCCAATTCGGTAAGCCATTTGCCAAGTGTGCCTACTGAGCTCATAGAACGTGGCTATTTTTAATTGAGATGTACTGTAAGTACAAAACACAGATTTTGAAGACTAGTGCCAAAAAAGAACGTTGCTTTCCCTCAGTGTCTCTCATCTTCTCAGATGAATGCAGAAACAAGTCCCAAATGGTAGAGTGGCATTATGGGAATTACTTGAAAACTTTTTGTTGTTGTTGTTCATTTACTTATTTTTGAGAGAGATAAAACATGAATGGAGGGGGCCAGAGAGAACAAGGGAGAGAATCTCAAGCAGGCTCCATGTAGAGCAAGATGTAGTGCTGGATTCCACTACTGCAAGATCATGGCCTGAGCTAATATCAAGAGTCAGATGCTGAATGAAGCAACTGAGCCACACAGGTGCCCCTGAGAAAACTACTTTTAAAAAGCCTAAAGCAACTTCAGAGCTTTTGTCTTCATGCTGGGAGACAGTCTTGAACTTAGAGAAGTCCTCTGAATCTAATGGTGCATAACAACAAACAGGAAAGGTTTGTTTGATTAAAAGAACAATGGTGTTCTTGGTTAAATGATGAGATGTGGAACCATAGCTTCATGTTAAACAAATAAACTCTAAGCCCTTACTTTATGCCAGAGCCTTTCACGTAATTACCTCATTTAATTCTCACAAAAGCTCAGCAGGACTCAGAATTATTCCCATGTTATAGATGAAAATTTGAGACCTAGAGAAGTTAAGCAGCTTTGCTGAGACCATACAGCTGGTAAGTGGCAGAAGTGACCTCGGAACCTGGATTTGTTCAGCTTGTTTGATCTGGATTGTCACTAACAGATGAACATTCTGGGTCTGGGGGTGGTGACTGGCTGGCAATCAGTAAGTGGGCTCTCAGGTGGTCATTAGCTGTATCCGTCGAAAAGCAGGAAGCTGATGGCTTGGGAGCAGGGACATCGCATTGGACAGCCATGAGATGCTGAATAAATCACAGTTACTGTGCTCAGAGAGAGAGCATACAGAACAGAAAACAGCCTCTTATTTTGTGATCTTAATAAGCTGAATGTTTCATTGTTCTCACCTCTGGTTGGGGCCTATTTTCAGCAACAAAATATCTGCTTTAGAACTATAAATATTCTGCTGATTAGACAAACTGGGTTCATTAGAAAGATCAAGCATAAAAGAGAAGTTAGAGAGAAAGCAGAATTTATCAGCATGGTTCAGACACTTGGGCTTACCGCAGTGTCATTTTCTCCACAACTGGATTCCTGAGAACAGCAAAGCTATCTCTTTTGTCATCACCCCTACTGTTATCTAGTGTAGAAACCGGGGAAGTGTCACCGTAATTGTGTTCATGGTGTCTTTGTAATTTTCTGGGCTTTGAATGAGCCGGCCTCAAAACAGTGCAGTTCAAGCTGCTTTAGGCAAAGTGAAACTCATCCTGCCAAGAAGTAGTAATGGCCTAAGAAAGGCCGAGGTTATCAGAACAGCTAATATTTATTGAGCACTGACAATTTGATGAATGGCCATATGCAATATTTCACTTAATCCTAATTGATATTAGGAGACCAGCATGGAAAAACTTATGCACAGCAAAGAAAACCATCAACAAAGAAAAAGGCCACCTACTGAATGGGAAGACATATTTGCAAATGATATATCCGATAATGGGCTAATAGCCAAAATATAGAAAGAATTCACACAAGTCAATAACAGCAACAACAAAAAAGATGAAAAAAATGGGCAGAACATCTGAATACACCTTTTTCAAACACCTACAGATGACCAAGAGGTAGTTAAAAAGATGTTCAACATTGCTCATCATTAGGGAAATGCAAACAAAACCACAATGAGGTGTCATCTCAGATCTGTCAGAATGGCCAGAATCAAAAAGATAAGTAACAAGTGAGGATGTGAAGAAAAAAGAAACCCCATCCACTGTTGGTGGGAATGTAAATTGGCACAGCCACTATGGAAAATAGTATGGGGGGCCCCTCAAAAAAGTTAAAAAACTACCATATGATTCAGCTATTCCATTTCTGGGTATTTATTCAAAGAAAACAAAAACACTAATTCGAAGAGACACGTGCACCCCTATCTCCATGGCAGCATTATTTACAATCCCCAAGATATGTAAATAACCTAAGTGTCTATCGATGGATGAAAGGATAAAGAAGATGTGGTACACACACACACACACACACACACACACACACACAAACACTAGCATACTACTCTGCCATTTTTAAAAAAGGAAATCTTGCCATTTGTTACAATAGGGGTGGACCTAAATGTATTATGCTAAGTGAAATAAGACAGAGAAAGAAATATTAGTGTATGATTTCCCTCATGTGGAATCCAAAAACAAACCAAAAGCAAATGAACAAAACAAAACCAATACAGAGAACAAATGAGCAGTTATCAGAGGGGAAGAGGTTGGGGGATCGGGTGGAAAGGGAGAAGGGGGACAATTGTACAATGGTGAGTGGAAATAAGCACTATGATGGTGATCACTTTATAGTGTATACAAACATTGAATTATTATGTTGCATACCTGAAACTAATATAATAATGCTATTTACCAATTTTCACTTCAGTTAAAAGAAAAAGAGAAAGTGAGCAGCGTGTATTTAGCCCTGTTTTACTGAAAATAACACAGACTGAGGAAGCTTGTGGCTGTTCGAACTCGTAGATCTCTCCCAAGTTGTGATTTCAATCCCTGAGTTACCATTACACTCTCCTGTGTTCCTTAGAGAATGTCTTACTATCATGAAAAAAGTTATATTTTCTTTCTCTGGCCCATTTCTTGAAAATAATGCAAAAATCTATATCGAAGGCACTTGCAATGCACTGGATGCTTTTATCTATTTTCATTCTCTCACTAACAAAAAATTGATACCAAATGTAAGTCCATGTATTTATGAAGGCAGTTCCTTCCTGCTCACCTCATTTTGCTGTTTGCTTTTACTGGAAGAAAGGAATAACTGAGAGCAACCTTTACTGCCATAATTGGATTTTTGCCATCAGGTATGGCTTGGTACAATTGTATCCTAGAAGAAATAATGTACATTTTGGGTTTAGTTTTATAGAATCTATTTTCTGTAACCTTAAAGGTCTTAAGTTTTTATCTAGGAATGCATTATATTCAATACTTTCAACTTGCTTGTAACCCGCTGGGGGGCGGGGAAAGGCTAATTTAAGATCTTTCTAATCTTGTCTTCCAACCTTACAGTGAACATACCCATCTGAAATTTACATTTTTAGTAATCGTGAACTTTGCATAAAACTTTTAAAAGTGCTCTTATCTACAAACTGCAGAAACTGAAAGGATAATTTAGTCTCCAAAATCATTACCGAAGCACTATTGTGTCCTTTATGTTGTTTAAAGATTTTGTCATTTCTTTTAGAATACGGTTTAAAAAAATCTTTGTTTAAAGCCTGAAATATCATGCATATTGTATTGGATGAAAAGTTAAGGTTTGGGGGAACTATTGATATTACTATTTTATGATTAACAGTCAGGAGCTTGCATTTTATGGAAAACTACTGAGCTGGTCCCAGTTGTGGAAGTAAGAGTGAAAGGCTGTTTAAGTAAGAGTCTGAGAGTCAAAACAAGGAAGGGGTAATAGGCATCTTCCCAGTGGCCAGCTGCTTTCTACTGAAAATTCGTAACTGGAAATTTAACAGGGTTACCTGGAGCCTTATAAAATTATATTGTGCTCCACTGTTAGAAATGACCTAAAACAGAAAATGTAATTCGAGATAGCAATGCTGAATACACTTTTTCAGGAAAACCCAAATTCTTTGGAAACTAAGTGACAGAAAATCCCCAGAAGGAATTATGGTAGAGTCTTCTAGTGAAAGCAGTACTTCTCTTAATAGGTATCAAACAATATTCTGTGGATTTGTATTATGTATCTCAAGAGTTTGAATAAAACCCTGTTTTCTTTTCCTTTTTTTTTAATCGTCCAGTCCTGACTGATCCCCTTAGAGTTAGACTTGAAGAACAGACTTGTTACTTGGCATTATTCATGTGTCTAAAACATTGCTTTTCAAACTTCAACCTGTACATGTCGTACTGTCAAAATGTCGATTCTGATTTATCAGGGACTAGAATTGGACCTGGGATTCAGCATTTCTAAAAATAGGCTGATGTCCACTCTCCTGACCTGGGAACTGAACTTCATGTAGGAAGGCAGGGGAGCCCTGCTACATTCAGCTTGTATTGGTCTCTGGTCTCATTCAGTTCGTCCGCAAATCTTCTGGTTCACCCTCAAACTCTATCCTGTATAGGACAACGTCTCACACATAACTGCATAAATAGGATCCTAGGCCAAACCACCATCATATCCTTCCTAATTACTGTGCTTGATTTCTAGCCTCCTAAATGGCATTTCTCTTTTGAATTGATAAATAAAATTACATGTTTAGGGTATACAACATAATGGTTCTATATTTGTATATATTATGAAATGTTCATCACAATAAGTCTGGTGAACATCCATCAACATATGTAGTTACACATTTTTTTTAATGATGAGAACTTTTAAGATCTACTCTGAGCAACTTTCAAATATACAACACAGTATTAACTATAGTCACTGTGGTATACATTATATCCTTATGATCTCTGTGACTTCTTATTTTATAACTGCAAGTTTGCACCCTTTGACTCCTGTCACCCATTTCACCCACCCAACCTTCACCTCTGGTGACTGCCAACCTATTCTCTGTATCTGTGAGTTTGTTTGTTTGTTATGTTAGTGGTGTTTTGGTTTGGTTTTGGTTTTAGTTTTTTTTTTTTAATTCCACATATGAGTGAGATCATGTGGTATTTGTCTTTCTCTGACTTATTTCACTAAGCATAATCCTCTCAAGGTCCATCCACATTGTTTTAAGTGGCAAGATTTCCTTCTTTTTATGGTTGAATAATATTCCATTATGCATATGTGCTTGTGCAAGTGTATGTGTGTGTGTGTGTGTGTGTGTGTGTGTGTAATCACATTTCTTTATCCATTCATCCATTGATGGACACTTGGGTATTTAAATTGCTTCTGTGCTTTAGCTATTGTAAATAATGTTGCAAACAACACCTCTCTTTGATTCTAGCCCTTGCTCTAGTAGTTCTTCATACAAATGGCAGAGAAATCTTTTTTCAAACATAAATAAAATCATAGCAAATGTATTCCTTATTATCCTCCAATTATTAACAAAATAACCTATTAAAAACAAAATCTAAACTCTTTTCCAACTGTAAGACCCTCTGTTATCTGTCCCCATTTCCTTTTCCACATTACCTATTATTTTTCCTCTGCCTTTTACTACAATCCAGCCATACAGACTGCCCTGTTATTCCTTTAAAATATCAAGTACATTCTCAACTCCATGCGTTTGTACTTGATGTTCCCTCTTCCTTGGAAATTTGACTCATTAAGTTACATTATTCAAGACTGCTTCAATATCTGCTCTTCAAAAAACCTTCCCCACACCTGTGTAAAATACCTTCTGTTCTAATTATTATGGATGCATATAACTAATCACCAATAATTTTAATGGTTTAAAACAAAAACATTTTTATTCTCACATCTACAGTCTGGACAGGGATTGGTGAAAACAATTCATTTCTGTTCTACTCAACTTGGCTGAGGTGGCTAAAAGGATGGGCACTGGAATCATCTGAGGTCTCAATCATATACATGCCTGATACCTGGACTGAGAAGACTCAACAGCTGGGGTCAGGCATCTGTCTTTGTCTCTTGTAGTAATACCACCTAGTCTCTCTACCATAGTTGCTTCAGGTTAGCCAGACTCCAAAAGCACAGGGAAGGGGGAAAGCCAGGTGGAAGCCAAATGGCTATTTGTGACCTAGCTTTTGAATTTACTCATACACTGTGATTTCTGCTTTATCCACGTCTGTCAAATGTGGATTTCTGTCTTTATTCACATCTTTCCACTTGTCAACAAGTCACTAAAGATGGTCCATATTCAAGGAGGGAGAATTAAGTTTTCACCTTTTGGAGGAAGAATGTCAAAGAATTTGCCAATACTTTTAAAAAAATCACATCTTCCAACTATTCATCCAGTATGTTGCCTAATTTTTCTTCCTAACACTGCTTAATATATGGAATCACATTTTTCTTTGTACCTCCTATCAGAATGCAAGTCCCAGGAGTGGAGGGGCTTGATCATCTTTACTGTTGTATTACCAGTGACTCAAAAACTTCTAGGCAAAGAGTAAGCATATACAAGTACTTGTTGAGTTGATTTGTTTATTTAAAAAACCTATTTTCCCTGAAGAACTCAGCTGAATTCCATTTAATGCTATTAATTAATTGATTTAATATATGAAATCTGCTTAGAATACTGCAGCCCACATGGTTTATGCTTAGTTGATACTAGATGTCATTCCAAATAATAGCTCACATTGATGGTGTGCTTAATACACACCAAATACTTCGTGTGGAGTATTACTCAATCTCTCAAGAAATATACAAAATGATATTGTTATTATGCCCTTTTTTTCACACAGCTTCTTAGCAGCACTTGAATTTAAAACTAATCTTTCCCAATTCCAAAACACAAGCTTTCAATCTTCCTCTGTGGTGTATTTTGATCATTTATGCTGGCAAAGTGACAAGAAGATGGTTTTGCATTGAAAGAACACAGTGCCGGAGCGCCTGGGTGGTGCAGTCGGTTAAGCGTCCGACTTCAGCCAGGTCACGATCTCGCGGTCCGTGAGTTCGAGCCCCGTGTCAGGCTCTGGGCTGATGGCTCGGAGCCTGGAGCCTGTTTCTGATTCTGTGTCTCCCTCTCTCTCTGCCCCTCCCCCGTTCATGCTCTGTCTCTCTCTGTCCCAAAAATAAATAAAAAAAAAAAAAACCGTTGAAAGAACACAGTGCCTTCTCCTGATTCCTCTATTTCACTTCTTTGAGCCTAATTTTCCCCTTTAGTGAAAGGGCAGTGATAATACCCATTTGAGAGGGGTTCTATAAGTTTCAAATGAACTATCTGTGAGAGTGGCTTGCCGAAATTTTACTGCTAAAGGAATATCATATAATTCTTAATATTTCCATGTGTGTCTGGATCATTCCAATAGACACTTTTTATCCTTGTTTATAAATTTTTGTTCCCGGGACATGACTGATGGTACTTGTCTATCCGATAGTGACTTGGACAGTTTAAGAGTTTGATAGAGTTTTGGGGCGCCTTAGTTGGTCAGTCAGTTGAGTGTCTGACTTGAGCTCGTGTCATGATCTCAAGGTTCCTGAGTTTGAGCCCCATGTCTGGCTCTGTGCTGACAGCTTAGAGCCTAGATCCTGTTTCAGATTCTGTGTCTCCCTCTCTCTCTGCCCCTCCCCTGCTTGTGCTCTGTCTCTCTGTCTCTGTCTCTCAAAAATAAACATTAAAAAAAGAGTTTGATAGAATTTTGAAATTAATGAGTAGGGCCAAAAATCCTGATGTGAAGAATAATCTTAAAATATATGTGTTCTTTGTATTTATTTGGCACTCAAATGTCTCAAATTATTTCCAAAGTAGATAGGGTGATTGTCGTATAATAACCACTTGGCTTACTTGGCATAGCACCATTTAAGTGGAAAGATAGAAAGAGAGGTTCAAAATTCTGGTGTAGAATAGGCACATTCCTAAATGTTTTTAAGCTTCCACTCCCTCCTCTCTAAAATGGAGATCATAATATCAATCTCATGGGCTGATTAAATGGTATAATGTAAATAGTAGTGTTCTGTAAAATATATCATATGATGACAGTATAAGGAGTCATTGTCCACTCCTAAGTCCAGACTCATTTCTACTTGGCTTAGAATGAACGGTACATTGGTGACTCTTAAAAAAACAAAGTCCTAAATGTCCTTTTATTTATGTTCATTGAGCCTTAATTGATAGGCATTTTATAAATTTCAGGTGTACAACATTGGTGTGATAAATTTACGTATTGCAATGTGATTATTACTATAGTGTTAGTTAACATCTCTATCAAGTCATATAATTATCACTTTTTTTTGGCGAGAACAGTTAAGATCTAGTCTTAACACCTTTGAAATTTATAATACGGTATTGCTGACTATAATCACTAGGCTGTGCATCAGATCTCCACAGTTTATTTATCTACTAGCTTTAGGTAGGTTCCCTTAAACAACATCATCTCAATTCTCCCACCCCCCACCCCAGATTCTGATAACCAACATTCTACTCTCTGTTTCAAGAGCTCAAATGTTTTAGATTTAACATGTAAGTGATATTATATAGTATTTGTCTTTCTCTGGCTGACTTATTTCACTTAGATAATGCCCTCAAGGTCGATCAGTGTTGTTTCAAGTGGCAGGATTTCCTTCTCTATCATGGTTAAATAATATTCCATTTGTGTATATATGCTATAACTACTTTATCCCTTCATTTATTGATGGCTTTTTGGGTTGTTCCCTTGACCTGGCTATTGTGAATCATGCAGTAATAAACACAGGACTGTAGCTATCTCTTTGATATCCTGTTTTCATTTCCTTTGGATAAATACTCTGAAGTGGGATTGCTGGATCATATGGTAGTGCTATTAATTTTTTAGGGGATATCCACACTCTTTTCCACAGTAGCATAAACAATTTACATTCCCATTAACAGTGCACAAGGGTTCTTTTTTCTCTACATCCTCACGCTATAACACTTGTTATTAGCTTTTGTCTTCCTGATAATAGCCATTCTAACAGGTGTACCGTGATATCTCGTGGTTTTGACTTGCCTTTCCCTGATGATAGTGTATCTTTTCATGTTCCTTTGGTCCTTTTAGAGATTACTAAAGCCAGATATATTAAAATTACCAAAGAAATGAAATCACGAGGCTTATCATAGGAGACAGATTTTTGCTTCATATTATACAGATGATTGTCTTCCATTAGGACATTACCCACAAATGTTGTAACTGATGCATTTCAATCCTTGATTGTTGTTACCAGGTAGAAATAGAGCATGTCCTGAAATGAGTCCATTGTCTCTCAAGTAACACTCTCCAATTCTTCCTTATTGATAGGCGTTTGATTTTGTTTGGAATGGCATTGTGACCAGCCCCAGGGGAAAATTCGTAATGGATTTTAGCTCATTGTATCATTCCTATTGCTAGATACTTGCTTCTCCCAGTCCATGTATAGCTAGACTTGACCATGAAATAAAATTACAGTCAGAAAGGTACAAGTTGAAGTCCACACTAGGGCTTTTAGGGAGAATGGACTTTCTGATAAGAGCCACATAGATGAGCCACTGCTATAGTCCTTTCCATTCCTTCCTGTTTGAAGTATTGATGTCTTCCTTATATTTGCCACCATGAGAAATAGAGCAATAAAATTGAAATATGTTTTATGTAATAGAATCCTGATATAATTGAGGTTCTCAATAAGTCTACCTACAGATTTCTTAAGTAAACAATAAAAATTCTACGATTAAAGCCACGCTTCATTTGGTTGTTGCTGCGGTAACTTGGAGATGAATGTATCCTGACATCTATTTACACTATTTTAAGCATCTAGGAAAGAATGGTCATAAAGTAAGTCCTTTATTTACTAGATTGAAACAAGAGCATCTTGAAAGAAGCCATTTTGATTCCAGCAAAAATAGGAACAAAGAGAAACAGCTAAGCTCAACAAACTCCCCACAAATTCTAATTCTCTCAGTTTCAGCAAGCCTAGCAACATCCAGAATGTATCCTTCTCAGAAAAGATACCAGTAAGATTTCACTAATTACATTTAGTGTGACCAACTGAGGATAAAAAACAATGAAAAGAATTTTTAGATTACTGTTCATCATTCCTATTGACTTGGAAATGTTGTACTCTGTTCATTTGTTCTTTAGTCCCTTATTTTGTATGAATTTGCTATTTCATGTTCTGCAAAGGAATTGAAATCATTGACCTGAAAGTTCAAGCCTTCTGGATCCAAGGGGGTGAAAAGTCAGGTGGTAAAGTGACCCAGTAGAAAAGAAAAGTAAAATCCTGTGAGGCCAACTTGGAGAGTTAGCTTTCTGTCATAGGAGCAGTAAGGAGCAACTGCAATATCTTATTCACAGAAAGACCTCATTAGATGTACATTTTAAAGAAACCATTCTGACTGCAGCATAAATAAGATGGGGGAATGTGGGGAGAAAGGGACCTCTCAGTTGTCATTATGTAGGCGGAGATAATGGTAATCTAAATGTGGGCTGGAAAGAACAGACAATGCTTGAAGACAATTAAAGAAAGCAGATATGAACAGACAAGAGTGTGTGTTACATACAGACATGGAGAGAATCAGAGTAGTTACAATGATAAAAGCATGTGGATTTCTGATTTAAGAATACCACACAAAAGACAGAGGAATTGTTTGCTGGGATTGGCAAAGTAGCCCCAAAACTGCAAGGAGGTAACATTCAAAGAGGGAGAAAGGTATAGGACACATTGGTGAACATGTTTAGAATACCGTTAACATCGGGGATGTCTGTTGATTATGGGTTGAAGACGAAGTAGCCGATGAATTCTCAGAGAGTGAAGGCACAAAAATCTTGAAGGGATAGAAAAGAGAGGAGTTAACTGGAGGAAAATGGAGTTGGAAGGTTGAAGAGAATTTTTTTTGTGTGTGAATAGGATCCAGCCTGAACAATAATTATCTTTATTCTCATCCCTTACAAATCATATACTGAAACAAACACATTTGTCATTTTCCTTTTTTTAGACTAATTTGGTGCCATTGCAGGCAATACAAAAAAAAAAAAAAAAGATGGTCCAAAACGATGAGAATTTCACCCCAGAGGTAGCACTGTCACTCAGAAACCAAAAAGGACCATCTTTAATTTGGAAACAACAATAGTGCAACACACAGGATTATAATGTTCCTCGTCACCTCTTCCATAGCAGACATTGCCCAGAGGCTGCTGCTTGATAACCTGCCTTTCGCTTGGACCATATGTCCTCCAAGAGGAATGAGAAATCTCTAGCATGCAGCTTTCCTTGTCAGGGGGCCTCCTGTCTATTTCATACGTTCACGGAAACCATTTCAGTTTTTGTTTAGCTTGTTGGTGTTGAAGAGTCAAATAGCTCATGTGTAGAGCTGTGTATCTGACTTGGAAAACCAACCATATTTGTGGTAGATTTGCCACGTATTCACAACATCTGTTTCCTCTTCTTTCTGCGTACTTACCTGGACTATATCTCCCAGCTTCTCTTGCTGGAAGGTGAGGTCATGTGGGATAGAGAATGTGGACTGAAATGGTACATCTGGCTTAAAACCTCCACATGTTTTCCCATATCCATTTTCCTTTCAGCTGACTGGAATGGATACAACCTCCAGGGCAAACTTGGAAGTTACTTGTTGAAGATCATGATGTCACAAGATAAGAGTCTGTGTCCCTGATTCACCACCTAGAAGAGAGCCATCTGACTGTCAGAAATTTCTACCAGTAAGAAATAAATTTCTATTATTTTAGGCCTCTGAAAGTTTAGGGTTTATCTGTAAAAACAATTGGCCAAAATAGTAACAGATATATTACTCACTGTAACAAATGTATATTTATCATGGTACTAATATGTGTTATATATTAATTTACTGAATACCACTCACTATATAACTATTTTATTATTTAATTCTCTTATCAACTCCATGAAGTATACTATGCCCATTTTACCAATGGGGGTAGGGGCTAGGTTTCAGAGTGATTGCCAAACTGGTTCTAAAACTCTACAACTTTCCAAAGGCCATTTAGAAACTGGTAGTGTCTTCACCTAAAACATTATTATGAAACAGAGTCCAAAAAGGTTTGCCTCTTCCCTGTGATTTCAACTTCATTGCAAAAGTAGTTCTTTATTCCTTTTAAAATGTGAATGTATAAACCAACCAAAGCAGGTATATCTAATACATAATTTACTGTATTATAATTCATAATAGCGTTTTAATTACCTGAAAAATTAAATGTTCTAACATGCATAAGAAAGGTCAAATGCTGGAATAGAATCTCATTTAAAATAACACAAAAAGGAAAGTTTCTCTCCTGTTAAAATAAGTCCAAGAGACAGGGGTATGTCACCTAATAAAAACTTCCCAGACATACCTTTTCTTGGTGTAACCTTTTCAAACGAACAGCTCAAAACCAGCCTTTCTTGACCTAAGTGTATATGCTTGAGTACTGTACAATCCTGAATATTCACATTATGGTTCGTTGAAAAGGCAATGGGCTTTGCAACAAGATTGACAACAAAAGGAAAAATGATGAGGAAAATTGCCTTACTTATTTGCTACAGTACTCTTGATTGCCGACTACAATTTTACGGTTCATTATAAGAGGGGAAAAAAGTTTGATCATTAACTTGAATACTTGTATATTGTATTGACACAGAGAATAAGTTGCCTGAAACACTCTCTAATGAAGCCACTGTAATTGTGTGTTTTTAAAGCATCATCAATTTTCATCACTTTTACCCCTGATGGAATTATATGGGGGTAAAATACTTAAAGGTCATCAGACACTGTAGGACGTGAACCAAATGTAGAAAAAGTGAGGATGTTAAAATTCCACGGGGGTGACACAAGCTATTTTCTGAGTTATCGCTTGATAAAGCATGAGATTTGACTGGGTAATTGAGGCAAATGGTATCACTGTTATAGATGTCACGATAGATCAGATTGGGTCAGAACATAACAACTTTAATCGTCCTTTAACATACGAGAATACCACTCCAAGGTACTGTGGGGATGCCCTATTTAAAACCGTATTTCCCTATTCTACTAAATAATCCTAACCTTCAGATCTCCAAGGGACACCTCCCTGCTCAAAAGACTTTAGAAGCTTCTCATTATTTAGAACTGTACTGTTCAATACTGTAGCAACTAGCCACATGTGATCATTTAATTTAAATAAGTAAAAATTTAGAAAATTCAGGTCTCAGTCACAATAGCCACATTTTAAGTATTCAATGCTTTAGAGGGCTAGTGGCTAACACATTAGACAGTGCAACTCTACAACATTTGCATCAACTCAGAAAGTTTTATATGATAGCTTGCATCAAGAACTAGACTATCAGATAGCCACTCACCACAGTGGATAAGGAGCACATCAAATTTTGCTAGTCCAAATTGAAATGTGCTATAAATGTATAACACACAGTTTGTAAGATACTTCAAAAAGAATGGAGAGAGGGAGAGAGAGAGACAGAGAAAGCCCATGCACGAGGGTCAGAGCAAGAGGGTCAGGAAAGAATCCTAAGTGGGTTCTGCACTGTCAGCGCAGAGCCCGATGTGGGGCTTGATCTCACAAACCTGTGAGATCGAGATCATGACCATTTAACCTACTGAACTACCTAGGCACCCCAAATTTAAGTAAAATTTAAATGATGCAGTATTTTGATAGGCTCAGGGC
Source organism: Prionailurus viverrinus (assembly GCF_022837055.1). Taxonomy (NCBI): domain Eukaryota; kingdom Metazoa; phylum Chordata; class Mammalia; order Carnivora; family Felidae; genus Prionailurus; species Prionailurus viverrinus. The sequence continues at coordinate 42,176,307 of NC_062562.1, forward strand.
AAAGAAAGGCTGTTTGCAAAGGTAGAACCTCAAGCCTGAGGTTAATGCAGACATTTATGGTACCTTTGCAGACTACAAAGTCAAGACAGATGCAGAATGTATTTAAAAAAAGAAAAACAAAAAAACAAATCTTTCGATGAAATTCTGCAACCCCTTTGGAAATTGAGGCTGCGTCTCTTGTCAAGGTGACTCGGTCTAGTCAAGGGTCTCCATTCTTATTAATATGATTCATGTTATGACTTTTGTAAATACAAAAAACAATTTTTACAAGCTAATAGTAGAACGGAGTTCATACTTCTCAACCTCATGTTAAAGTCCACCTATGGTCTGACTCTCTCATTCCCAGTAATATCCCTTACTATATTCTTCATTGTATATGCTATGATTATGCAAAAATGTTCTTGGTATAGGACTTGTTCTTGCCATGTCGTTGATTTGTACATATCATCCCTGTCCCAGAATGTTCATCCCACTCCTTGTCTTGAAATCTTTTAAGGTTCACTTTAAATATTACAGCTGCTGGGACGCCTGGGTGGCTCAGTCAGGTGAGCATCCAACTTTGGCTCAGGTCATGATCTTGCGGTCTGTGAGTTCGAGCCCCACATCGGGCTCTGTGCTGACAGCTCAGAGTCTGGATCCTGCTTCAGATTCTGTGTCTCCCTCTTTCTCTGTCCCTCCCTTGCTCATGCTCTGTCTCTCTCTCTCTCTGTCAAAAATAAATACACATTAAAAATATTCAAAAAAAAATATCACAGCTGCGGCTGCTGCTGCTTTTCCTTCTCCTTCTCCCTCCTTCTCCTCCTCCTCCCCCTCCTTCTCCTTCTTTTTTAAAAATTTAAATTCTAGTTAGTTAACATATAGTGTAGTATTGGTTTTAGGAGTAGAATTTAGTGATTCATCACTTACATATAACACCCAGTATTCATCCCCACAAGTGTTGTTCTTAATACCCATCACACATGTAGCCCCTCCCTGCCCACCTCCCTCCATCAACCAATAGTTTGTTCTCTTTATTTAAGAGTCTCTTATGGTTTGCCTCCCTCTCTGTTTTTATCTCATTTTATTTTTCTTTCTCTTCCCCTATGTTAATCTGTTTTGTTTTATGACAGCTTCTTCTAAAAGCTTTCCAGAATTAACCTGCTATGTTCAAGGACGCATTAAAGAAATATCCCAGAACACTTGATCTTGACTTTCATTGGGCAAATGTTGGACACACTTTCCATTCTGTGCTACACTCAGCTCTTTCCAGCTCCTGGAAAGGAGGGGCCATGCTCTGACTTTATATCCCATTTAAAACAGTATATTTCACATGGTAAGGTTGCAAAAAAAATCTGATGGATAAATATTTATTCTTCTATAAAAAATGTAATCATATTAGTAATGAAACAAAACATTCTGCATAGGTTAGGCTGAGACAGATACTGGGATCTGAAGATTTCATATCCTGCCTTATGAATGCCTTTAGCTGTTTGGGTGCCTCACAGTCATATTTCAGTTTGCCTGTGTAGAACACACACACACACACACACACACACACACACACACACACATACACACACACACAGTCTAAATCTGTGCATACTGGAGAGGGAGAAAGGAAAAAAAGTATCATTTGATCTTTGCTTTAGAGACTTAGTTCAGAGTGAAAACATCTGCATGGCTCCTACTAAACCACCCTGTGTATGTCTAATTTGGTAACAGCATCCAGTAACCAACATCCCTACTAACATCACATTGACTCAGAAGAAGTCTCTTCATTCATTCATCCATTCATCCATTCACTCATTTTTCCATATATATATTTCATGCCAAACACTGCTAGACAATAGATGTATATAATGGAAAAGTATTAATCACATTTTGTAGGCCATTTATAACCATGATTTGGAAGTCAGAACACAAGGTAGTATTCTTTGAGAAGCTGTTGTAAAATCATCTAACTACTACCCTGTTACAGTATCAGAAACCCTAATTTTTCTCAGCAATAATGTATCATATATAAGATATATATAATGAACCTTCCCAAAACTATTGGCCCCAAACCTAACAATCATTTGTTTTTCTCACAAGTTTACACTTTGAATAGGGACAATGAGGCAGTTTGTCTGTTTCATATGGCATCATCTTGGGTGACTGTCACCCGGGAAATCCAGTTTCAAGATGCTGGTTGGTCTTGGTGTTGTCTGCTGGGAGCTCTGCAGAGCTTCTCGCTGAGGGCCTGGTTCCTCCCCCACGTGGCTTTGCCAGCGGCTGCTTGGGTTTCACATAGCATGGAAGTCCCGGGGTAGCTGACTTTTTACATGGAGGCTGATTTTCCTCAAAGTGTTGCAGCAGAACAAAGCTGAGATCGGCATGCTTCTGAATTGGCCTCTGAAGTCACCAGATGCCACTGCCATTAAATTCTATTGGTCAGTCAAATCCCAGACTCTTAGGGTGGGGACTTTTCCTCCAACACTCAGGGGGTGGAGTAGCAAAATGTGTTCAGCCATCTTAAATTTACCACAGAGTGAGACAGATATTTAACAATGAACTAAATACACTTGGAATAAGTACCACTAAGAAAAAGTACCTCATGCTGTGAGAACATAAAACAGAGGGAGGTAATTAGGAAAGGACCTCCTAAGGAAGTAATATTAAAGATGAGACAGACTCCATGTCTGAGTGCTACGTAAAATGCAACAAGGTAGTAATTAGAAAGTAGGTGGAATAATTAGGCAAAAGAAATGAGGTAAAAATAATAAGGGCTAGTCTTAATTATTTGCTTTCCCACCACTAGGCACTGCTTCCAGACTTTGCATGCATTATCTCATTTAACACTCACAAAAATCCTAGGCTGTAAGTAATCAGAGTCCCATTTTACACATGCTGAGAAATGGAGTTCCCCAAGATTACACAGCTAGTGAGTGGCAGAGTCAGGGTTTTAGAGTCTAGGTGTGTTGCAGAAATTTGAGACTATGGGTAGTCTTGTATCAAAGGCTGTCACAGTGAGGGGCCATGAATAGCTTAGAAATTCCAATGGGGGAGCTGGCACCTGAAGAGAAAGTTAGGCCGAAAGTGAGGGTGAGCAAGCGCCAAAGACGCACTTTATCTCCAGCACCCCTGCCTCTGGTGGAGGGTTCTAATTTTCTCTCACAGCAGAGTTTTAGGAGGAGATTGAAAAATAACAGCTGGACTCCTATTTTTAAGAAGGGAAGGGGAGTCATTTCCTTTGATCTGACTCCATTTCCCCTCTCAGATTTTCTTAAAGCCCAGAAAGACCCTAAGTACCTCTCTCCCCAGGTACTGTGGAAATGGATACTCTTCTTTAGAATAGGACAGGATTTGCTAAGTAATATTCCTTCAAATAAACCTCGAAAGGTCTCAGTTGCTGTGTGCAGGTTTCCACAGGCCTGGTGACAGTACAGTGAATGCATCACCTGAGTGACGTGGTTCTTATGATCTACAGATGTAATACTTCATTTGGACCAGGGAGATTCACTATCAGGTCTGTGTTGCTTTGATGATGTATTAGTTGGTAAAATAAGGTTTGCTGTCAAAAACTCATTCCAGGGAACTGAAAGTTTGGCTGGGGGAAAAATTTCATTTCAGGCTTTAAAAAAATACATTTTTCATTTGAGGGGAGGGAAAGATGACATGGCTAGAGTCAAAAGGCTTGAGGGCCTTGTGAACCCTGGTGGAAAACACATCTTTCAATACAGACAACTCAGGGGAAAGGTAAGGGCCAAATCAATGAAGCCAGAAACTTTCTGTTTTGTAGAAGCCAGTCATGTACAATTGTAGAATGGTACAACATGGGGGACTTCTGTAACTTCCCAGGGCTACATCCTTGAGACAGGCCAGGCTATAAACACTATTCTGGTAGGTGTTTCCAGAGACTAAACTTTCATAATAAACATCTGGAATTAGGGTTTTGTACATGGGCTAGAGATGCCTTATTATTTAGCATATCCCTATTTATGGATGCTTTAACAACTGTTGTTTTATAGAGGGTGATAATGTATTCTAAAATGATCTTTAATACTGATATTTCAAAATCTGTTCTTAAATATGTGTGTGTCACCTAAAATTAAAAAAAAAAACTGTCTTCCAACATTTTATTTGCTTTCAGATGTGCTGACTAATCTGGGGACTCAATTATTCTTATCGCTAAATTCAGCTTTGAGACCCACCTACTTTTAACTTCTACCTGAGCGTAAAATGTTCATGGTAATGTGAAAGGTCAATAATAGGGATTCAGAGGAAATTAGTAGCTAAAAACAAAACAAAACCCATAAAGAAACAAAACACAACAAAAACTTTTAGGGAGCCAAATGAAAGAACTATTCCTTTTAGGTAAAACAAGCAGATTGTTAGGAAGTTCTGAAGTTTTAGAGTTGGGATCTGAATTTGGTAATGGTGGGACTTTTTTACTTGTCTAGAAGCTATAGGAGAAAAAAAGACCATCTATTGATAATTGAAGTGAATGTTCCTTCTTTTTTTTTTTAAGGTTATTTATTTATTTTGACAGAGAGAGGGAGCACAGGGGAAGGGCAGAGAGAGAGAGGGAGAGGGAGAATCCCAAGTAGGCTCTGCACTGTCAGCAAGGAGACTGTGCAGGGCTTGATCTCACAAACCATGAGATCATGACCTCAGGTGAAATCAAGAGTCATATGCTCAACAACGTGAGCCACCCAGGAGCCCCAAGGTAAAAGTTACTTCTTGATATTAAGAATCATTTAATACAAAACTGTCAGACTAAAACAAAAGGGGCAAACAGTGAATATAAAATAAAAATGGTTACATTTATCCTTTGTTTTCTCTGTTTTAAATACAATGGATATACGAAATACAATGTTACTTCATTTTCTAATGTTAGAGAATAATCAGTGTTTTCAAATTTTGTATGGATCAATCTGTTCTAATTAATTGGAACACGTAATTATACATGCATGGCTCCAATATATCTTGATATGGGGCTGGAATGGAGTGAGTTAAGGTGTATTGGAAAGAATGATCCAGCTAATTATCTAAAGGTGGGTATAAAGAAAATTCATATAAACTCAATAGTTACTTTGAAATAAGTTCATGTATTAATATTAGTTTAGGCCTCAGAGTAACTTTTCAACTAATGAACTCATAAACAGTAATTTTATTGTCAAATAAAAATTGCAATTGTTCATAGAGCTATTCACCACTTCTTTGTCATAAGAAAATATAGCCTTGGGAGAAGACTTTTAAATATATGAAACGGTATTATACTTCAAAATTTCCCTTTTAATTGAAATATACTTTTGCTTTATTTAAAATTCGTAGGATTTTTCTAAAGTATTTTTGAAGGAAAGACCCAAGAGAGTTTATTATACTGTATCACATTTTTTAAAAATGTCAGTGTGATGGATATTTTAATTATTTAGTATTTATTTTTTGATGAGTTTAGAATTGGTGAGTTGTTACCTGAGAAATTGACAATGATGGATTAAAATTGATTAATATTAATGATGATGATGATGATGATAACAATAATAATTAGGTATTGTTTTTAAAAGACGCTAAAATTCATTTGTGTTTAAATTCCCAAGCCAAATCTTAATAGCAAAGCTGAGATAAAGGAAATGCAGGATGGATGGATGTATGGATGGGTGGATAGATGGATGGATTCTTTTTTTTAAAGCAGGAGAGAATGTGAGAATTTAATACATCAGAAGTCTTATAATTAAATACAAATGTAGTGAGGTTGTAGGGAAATATTTTTAAATTTAAAATATGGAAGGATTAAAGGAGTATTTGAGTGCACTGGAGACCCCAGTATGTAGAGACACAGGATTCTGGAAAGACATTGTCATGGACAAAATGAGAAAGTCTGGGACATCCTCTCATCTGGGAAATGAATTTTGAGTGACATGAAAAAGAGGGGATAAATAAGTCAGGGTGGCTTATGTTGAACTAATCAGGGGATATTTGAGTAGAATTTTTACAAAATGATATAGAGAAGTACTTAAAATTGCAGACCTAAAGCTGGATCTGTGTATTGCCCAACAGAGCCGTGTGTGTGTGTCTTAAACTCTTCAGCTAAGATTAATGTCACCAATGGTGTTGCAATTGAGATCTATCATTAAGACAGTTGGTGTCACCTTACCAGATGCCTGGAGAAGTAGGCACAGGGTCGGGATGCATTCTTCAATGTGAGGACAGTACAGAAAGTTATAGGTGCTTAATAATAAAACAATATAGAGTATACTTCAAAGAGAAGTATTTGCCTGTCCTATATGCACCTTTACCAATTTGATCATTAGCTTAAGGAAGAAAGTTTTATGCCTTGCTGTTTCCCAGCAACCTTCTGGGAATATTAAGACAGATTTTAGGACGCCTGGGTGGCTCAGTCGGTTAAGCCTCCAACATCGGTTCAGGTCATGATTTCATGGTTAGTGAGTTTGAGCTCCGCATTGGGCTCTGTGCTGGCAGCTCAGAGCCTGGAGCCTGCTTCAGATTCTTTGTCTCCCACTCTTTATCTCTCCCTTGTTCATGCTGCCTCTCTGTCTCTCAGACATAAATAAACATTAAAAAAAGTTAAGAATGATTTTAGGTGGTATGTTAGAGACATCTATTTTTGTTTTTATTTAAAATTTTTTTTTAATATTTATTTATTTTTGAGAGAGAGAGAGACAGAGCACAAGCAGGGGTGGGGCAGAGAGAGAGGGAGACACAGATTCTGAAGCAAGCTCCAGGCCCTGACTTGTCAGCATAGAGCCCAACATGGGGCTTGAACTCATGCTCAAACTCACTAACCGTGAGATCATGACCTGAACCGAAGTTGGAGGCTTAACCGACTGAGCTGCCCAGGCACTCCTAGAGACATCTGTTTTTAAACTGATTCATTTGTTTTTCACATATATTAGAAAAATACATGATCCGGTTATGAAACTCATGATTTTACAAGCATTGTTGCTTAAGATAAGGTCAAATCAATATTTAAGTAAATTTAGGAAAAAATAGTGTATTTGTATTCATTAAAAATGGTGAGGGAGCTCACAGATTTAGAAAAATCAGTCAAGAGTTTAAGTGAAAGACTGAGAATGGAGAACTCCTGCTTCTGTATCTTTCCTCCTCCAGCCTTTTACGTCTCTGATACATTCTAGAGTCCATGATTCTGTCCTCATTCTCTCTCTCACAACTGACCACATAATTTGTGAGACAAAGTGCAAAATGGAAATCCAAGGTTCCCTGTATAAAAATTATAAAGAATGCCAGGTGGTGGTAATAGAGCATTAAATCAAGGGTGGGGTGCTTGAGTAGAAGGCCCACTCTAACTGCATAGGTCACACACCCAGGAAGCCGCCTCTACTCCCTCCCCATGTATAGACAAAGGTTAAGTTGGGATCTGCCCAAATTAGATACTAGCCTTTGCTGCAGGAATTCTGACATGCGTGGTCAGAAAAGATGTGGAGGCATGCGCATTTGTGAATGTGTGTGTGTATGTGTGTGTGTTTGATTGGGGCAGGAGGTGTTGTTTCCCATGAAAAGTCAGAGTGAATATAACACAACTCCAAAAAAGTCAAACATCAAAACTTTCTTTCTTGTTCCATATGTAATTCTGTGAATTACAGAAACTGGGGTCCAAAATGGCCACCTTTGGAAGATATTAAGACTGAATATTGCTCCTTGCTGTGAAACCTCCTATTACATATAGAGAATCAATTTCCCAAGTTACTTTTTTCTAGGTTAACTTGGGAGTCTCAGGTCATCACTGCTGGGAAGATGGGCATTTCAGCCTCAGTGCATAAGATGGGAGATAATATATTACAATTGGTTTCCTCTCCAAGCTCATTTAATCTCAGATCTCATCAAAGCTGCAGAAATCAGAATGTTCTCTCAGTCTCTCTCTCTCCCTTTCTCCCCCTCTCTCTCCCTCTCATTCTGTCTCTCTCACACACACATACACACACAACCTCACACCTGTCTCTGCCCCTCAATTCACATTTTGCCTTCAGGTCTCAGCTTAGAGGACATCTCCCTATTTTGCATTTCTGAAACCCAAGTGTCTTGGTCCTGCACTGTGTGCCATTCTACTTTGTTCTCCTCTATGATTTTCCCTAGAAGATCACTTGCTGTGTTGAAGTTCCTTTTCTGTTTTCCTCCAGATAATGAGATTTGTGAAGGCAAGACTCTCATTTTCTGTAGTCTGTCAAAGTTCCTGGCATATAACATGTACTTCATACATAATAGTGAATGAATGATTGAATGATTTAATCCATCAATTAAAATATACGTGTGGGGTGCCTGGATGGCTCAGTTGGTTAAGCATCCGACTTGGGCTCAAGTCATGATCTCGCAGTTCATGGGTTCAAGCTCCACGTCAGGCTCTGTCCTGACAGCTCAGAGCCTGGAGACTGCCTCTCTCTCTGTGTCTCCCTCTCTCTCTCTGCTCCTCCCCCACTCATGCTCGCTCACTCTCTCTCTCTCTGTCTCTCTCAAAAATAAATAAAAAATTAAAAAATATATACATGAGAGGTGAGAGCATTAAGAATGTCTACAAAAAGATACAGATCAAATGACCTAAACCATATTTTTACTGTTTATGACTTTTACATTGTGGTTTCCACAGGGATGTTTAGGCATTTATAAGTATCTTCATCCTTATATTTTAGATTCATGCTGTACTTTCCACATAAAGGATTGCTTTTTAAAATATTTTCAATATTCATTTTATGTCATCTCAGAATAGATTTCGTATTGAATACCTGTGCATACCAAACCAATAGTTTTATTGAAATTTTCACAATAAATGTACATTTATTGTAGTTCTTAAGTAACATTTTTCAAAATCACCAATATTTTCCTTTAAATATACAAACCATGTTTGTGGTCCCTTGTTGTCATGTATAAACCAACTCTTGTGCCCCATGTAAACAAAAGTTTTAATTTGTGTAATGTCCTTTAATAATAATGGGGACGTATGGTAATTCATGTGGTAAATAATTTCTGGTTGCTTAAGTATAAGTCATAATGAACTTCAAAAATGCAATCTTTTTGACCTTCCAACTGTAGAGTTTATTGGCTTTGATGTTAGATGCCTATGGTTGTTACAAAATACCCATTCTTGAGACTCTTAATTCTGGACTTGGGTTTAAGTATTAGCTGTAGATAAATTAATAATCCAATGGGTATATCACTTATGCATATAAAATTCATATATCGTGTATGATTATATTTTGGGGTTCATGTGGAAAGCTCAATACATTTCATCCATCTTATAGAAGTATTCAGTCATTAAGAAATTTTGCAATAATAATATGGGATAATGGTTTAAGAAATCTATGAGCCACATGCACATCAGGTGGATAAATTAAGCCTTGTAGAAAGATATTTCTGTCTGTGTTGTATCCTGTCAAAAGGCTTTGGAAGATTTGACAAGGCGATGGACAATTTAAATTTAAATCTCTTGGTGAAAAAAATGTATAAAAATAACTGGGATTCATCACGAATGTTCTTTGTCTTTCTACATGGAAAGTACGGGACTGGAATTGCTGTAATAAGAATAAAAGTGAGTTCTGTTCCTAAGTGGGAATAAACAGGGACTGATAATAGGTGATATCTGACTTCCTTTGGATCTGTACAATTCATTTCACTCATCTTTTCTACATCAATAGTTAAACTTTATTATAAGAGATAAAATAAATACTTAACCTTAGTACACATATTTTGTTTGCTACTTCCTCTCCACTCCAGTGTTCGTATTGGACACAAAATGTATTTCCTCAAAGACCATCCTTTATATCACAAGAGCAAACATAGAGACCTTTAGAGTTTGAGCAAACAGAAGCATAGAGTTACAAATCTAGTGCCTTTATATCAGAAAACCTTTCTCACATGTTGGCACCATCATGATCAAACGCTAAGACTTTCCCTGATAACTTCTATTTTTTTTAAGAATTCATTTTTTAGAGTAGTTTTAGCTTTACAACAAAATTGAGAGAGAGATACAGAGATTTCCGATATATCCTGCAAAGTCCCCCATTATCAATATCACTTACCATAAAGATAGCCTTTTTTTTTAAAATCAAAGATGAACTTACAATAAAGTTCTGATTTACCTTAAGCATTCATTCTTGGTGTTGGGTTTAGAAAAATCATAATGACATATATGCATCACTATAATACCATACCGAGAATTGTTACTGCTCTAAAAATTCTCTCTGCTCTGCCTGTTCATCCCTCCCCCACCTCCACCCCTGGTAACTCCTGCTGTATTTATTGTCTCCATATTTCACCTTTGCCAGGATATCATCTAATTGAAATCACTTAGTACGTAGACTTTTCAGATTGGCCCTTTCACTTAGTGATATGAATTTAAGATTCACCATGTGTTTTCATAAATTGAGGACTCGTTTCTTTTTGGTGCTGAATAACAATACGTCATCTGGATGTACCACAGTTTATTTACCCATTTACCTATGGGAAGACATGCTGATGCTTCCAAATTCCGACAATTATGAATAAATCTGTTATAAACTTTGGTGTGCAGGTTTATATATGGACATAAGGCTTTTTTAATTTTAATTTTAATTTTTAATTCATTTTTATTTTTTATTTAAATTCCAGGTAGTTTAATTCATTTGGGTAAATGCCAAAGAGTGCAATTGCTAAATCTTATGATAAGAGTGTGTTTAGTTTTACAAGAAACTGCCAAGTTGTCTTTCAAACTGGCTGTACCATTCTGCATCCCCCAAAGCAGTGTATCAGTTCTTGCTGCCCCGCATCCTCACCAGAATTTGTTGTTGTCACTGTTCCAGATTTTCACCATTCTCATCAGTTTGTAGTGGTAGCTCGTTGTTGTAATCTGCATTTCCCTGATGCCTTAAGGTACAGAACATCTTTTAATATGCTTACCTGCTATCTGCATATCTTTTTTGTTGAGGTGTCTACTAAGGTCTTTGGTCCATTTGTTAATCAGGTTGTGTTTTTATTGTTGAGTTTTACAAGTTCTTTATATATTCTGGATGACAGTCTTGTTTCATATGTGACCTTGTAACAAAAGTTTTCTCCTATTCTGTGGCTCGTCTTCTACTTCTCTTAAATTGTCTTCTGCAGAGCAGAAGTTTGTGATTTTTACAAAGTCCAGCTTATTATTTGTTCTGTGGATTGTGTCTTTGGTGTTGTGTCTAAAAAGGCTTCACCATACCCAAGGTCATATAGGTATTCTCCTACGTTATCTTTGAGTTATATAGTTCTGCATTTTATACTTGGGTCTATGATCCATTTTATGTTGATATTTGTGAAGAGGTTATGTTTTGTGTCAAGGTTCATCTTCTGCATTTGGATATCTAATCATTCAGAAACCATTGGTTGAAGAGACTATTGTTGTTCCCTTATGTTGTCTTTGCTCTTTTTTCAAAGATCAGTTGGCTGTATTTTAGGGGATCTATTTCTGGGCTCTCTTTTCAGTTCCAGTGATCTATTGGCTCCTCTTCTGCAAATACCCCACTGTCTTGATGACTGTAGCTTTACCGTAAGTCTGGAAGTTGGGCAACATCAGTCTCCCAACTTTGCTTTTCTCCTTCAATATACTGCTAGCTATTCCGGGTCTTTTGCTTCTCCCTATTGCATCCTTAAATCAAATAATCCTCTCAGCTTTATGAAGAAGTATTCCTATCATTCTCAGAAAACTAGGGCTTCAACTATTAAATAACTTGCCTAAGGTCACAAAGGTAATATGTTTTGAAATGAAAATTCACTTGTGGGTATTCTAGTTCTGAAATCCATTTGCATTTTTAATGCTTGTTTAAAGAGCAGTACTAGTATTTCAAAACCAAGGCACTGGAAGGAAATACATTGATGTTTGTGTTTATGTATTTGCTACTCAGAAAATGAAGATTAAAATAAGCTATTAGAAGAAATCTAATAAGAAAGATTAAGTCAAAGGATCAACAGTGGAGGGTTGTGTTATCAATAATTCCTCTACCTTTCTGTCATTTTTGAATCATACCAGCATTAAGAAATTAGTTCAAAGATGAATTTATCTGAGGGGACTATATATAAACGTTCCCAGCACCCCCACCCTACTTTCCTGTTCAAGACACACACACATATGTCATAAATTCTATGTAAACAAAATAATTCTACTATATAAACTTAGCATTCCTGGAAGAAGGTGTATACTGAAAAGAACTGAGCTTTCCTAAAATTTATATGACTGTCATGACCCATAAAATACTTGTTGGTATAACTTACAAACTTGTGGAAAATAAAGATTAAAAATTAAAAGTTCAAGTTCAGGTATGATGAATATGAGTGTCAGGAAATGTGTCCTGTTAATATTGGGTAATACATTAACACTGGGCTGGAATCTCTGCTTCTGTTTCCTCACAGACTCATGTGGTTTTTGAAAGAACAACTTATTCAGAAAAAGAGGCTGACAGCCTTGAATTATGGTCTCTAGTAAAGTTTGGTTGCCAACTACCACATTAATATCACGAACTCTTTAGAAACAAAACCCACAAGTTTCTTTTCTTTTCTTCTTCTTTTCTTTTCTTTCTTTCTTTCTTTCTGTTTCTTTGTTTTTTGGTTTTTTTTTTGTGTGTGTGTGTTTTTTTTTTTGAGAGAGAGAGAGAGAGTGCATGCAAGCAAGGGAGGGGGAAAGAGAGAGAGGGAGAAAGAAAATCCTAAGCAGGCTCCATGCCTAGCACAGAGCCTGACCCAGGGCTCAATTTCCTGATCATGAGATGATGACCTGAGCCAAAATCAAGAGTTGGGCCCTTAACTAATTAAGCCACCCAGGTACCCCTAACCACACAATTCTGCTTGGACATTTGGAGTCTATAAAATAATTGGTAATGATATTTACTAGTTAAAACCTTGGATTTTAAGAGCAAAACAGACAGACATAATTTATTTACTTGTATTTATTTTTAAGGTTTATTTATTGAGAGAGAGAGAGAATTCCAAGCCTGATGTGGGGCTCAAGCCCACAAACTGTGAGATCACGATCTGAGCTGAAACCAAGAGCCAAACACTGAACTGACTGAGCCACCAGGCACGTGATAGACTGACATGATTTAAATCTGAGGTATGTTCTTTATTAGCTGTGTGATTTGGGGCAAGTTAACAAACTTCATTGACATCTGTAACATGTGATGAAAAAGTTTCTTTTTCATAATTGTTTGATGCATTAGAAGAGGATGATTCAGATAAAGTGAATATGCTCATCATACAGCATATACTAAGTGCATAAAGCATATTGGGTATCTCTACTATTAGCTGTTAAACAATAAAAATTGTTTCAAATGAGTGTTCTCTCAAAGCTGATCATTGAGGTTCATGTAGTAAGAAGCTAATTGTACTTAGAGCATATTGTACATTTATTTTAACATTTTAATTTTTGAAAACATTATATGCTATTTAAAAACTGTCTCGATTGTCAACAGCCAACTTGAAAACAAAAGTTTTTGAAACTGAATTGTCAGAGATAGTATAGATAGTTTAAGAATGTTTCTATCCTCTCTTCATTCTATTTAATACATTAATATAACTTGTATGGGTTGGTCTAAGGACTAAGGACACTCAAACTACCTTTACATTTACCAAAAATACAGTCAGAATTTGCTCTCTCAAGGCCAACCTGTGAATGGAGTCAGTGTGAAGGGAGGGACAGTGGAACATTTGATCAAACCATTGATCGCTTTCTAAAAAAATATATATGTGGCCTACAATGTTCACTTTTTCATTTCATTGTGATACTGCTGGAAATTGTGAAGAAACTCATCCTCTGTCTTCTTTAGCCAATGAATCTACTTATTTCTGTGTAAAATCCTAGGCACTCTGAGACTAAATGATGCCTTCTGAAAAATAGGAATGAGAAGCACTGCCTCAAATTTAAGCTTCCTACTTAAGCTATTGTGGGTACCATGTATTGATTGCTTTGAATTATTGCCAGGTCATCAAGGAATATACTAATATAAGAACATGTGAGATATGAGTTATTCTAAAAACTATCAGATTAACAAAAGAAAATCCAGATGGTTTCTATTCAATACTGGTGAAGGTATTTTAAGGAAAGTAACCTTCTACTGCATCACCTATTTTCCCTTTGGCTAGTAGCCTGGCTTTATGTTGATTTTTCTTCAGAGTAAGGCAGCATCTCTTTCGAAACATCCCCAGAAAATTTATCCTCTTATCTTATTGACCCACATTTTCTTAGAACCTCCATTCTTGAACTAGTAATTGGCAAGGGTAATAGAAGTGTGATAATTAATTTAAGCACATCAGAACCTCTTGGAACTGGGATCAATCCCACCCAAATGATATGGTTGATACAAATTGGGAACTGGTTGAAAGGATGCTGGGGGAGTCAACTCTACAATAGCCACCACTTGTAGTAGACAGTGTCTTGGTGTTTGCCTACCTCTTCCTTTTTGAATTTATCCATCCTGGTCTCACCCACATGATGTTATTGGGTAGCTGAGGGCAGATCCCCTAGCCACAGTTAATTGATTTAGAAATGGACAGCTTTATCCCTGCTTAAGCACTCAAAATCTCTTCCTTGCAAATTGGGAATGAAGACAAAGAGGCTAGTCTCCCTCTTGGATGCTCTCTTGAAGAAGTCAGATAAAAATTTAGCAGCTGAAGCCAGTAGCCACTCTTTGAACTAGGTAGCAGAGAAAGCTACTATTCAGTAAGACAAAAAAGAATGAATCATGTGTGTAAAAAGAAATAATACAGAAAGTGCACCAAAAACACAAAAATACACAAAATTCCATGATTCTTAAAAGCACTCCAGTTCCTTACTGTAGCCATTTCTAAGCCCAACCCAATATCCTTATTGTAAATCTCCCTTCTTGCTTAAACTAAATTCAGCTGAGTTTTCATTGTTTGATAGCAAAAATATGCTAAGGAAAACAGACATCCTTTGCTTAGATAACAAGCATCCTTTTCTTTCCTACAAATTACACTTTTTCCATACACATACACATACACATACACAGAGACACACACACACACACACACACACACACACACACACCCCACACACCACACACACACATACGGGTTTCAAAGTATATGGGAAGTAATTTATTACAGGGGTTAGAAAGCTTAGAATTCTAGAATGCAAATTAGTGACTTGAGGGTTTTATTTTTCTTGGGATGAGGTAGAGAATATAGGACTCAATACAGTGAAAGCCTTTTTTAAAAATATTGATAATGAGATAGGTTTTGGTATGATCATAAGAGGAGACAGATTTTGGAGAAAGCAGACAATGATATTAAAGTAAGAAATTGTGTCCATCTATAAAATCTTTATAAAAACTTAATTTCAGAGTGAGACATGCTTTTTTTCTGCCTCTGTCCTGAGGTCAGACTTAACTCCTGGGTTTACTTTGCAGAAGAACTTGTGGCTTCCCCACATCATTCCATTCTCCAAAAGGGTCACAACAACTGGGAGAAGACGGTGAGAGTTATTCACATTACAGACCACTGATATATAATCAGCAATATGTTGTGAGTGAATGATCAAAGGAGATCAAGTTGATAAACACTAAATCTCATATTCTGATTTTGATGTGGTAGGAAAAATTTTCTTGTGCTTTTAAATGCCAATCCTATACTTCTATTTATAGAACATAAAATTGCCATAATTTAAACTTAGAATCATTTACACTGGAATATTTTATTTCTCTTCAGTTAAAAAAATAAATCCAAGTTAATGTATAGTGTAATAATAATTTCAGGAGTAGAACTGAGTGATTCATCACTTACATATAATACCCAGTACTCATCCCAACAAGTGCCCTCCTTAATGCCCATCACCCATGTAGCCTATCCCCCACCCAACATCCCTCCAGCAAGCCTCAGTTTGTTCTCTGTGTTTGAGACTTATGTTTGCCTCCCTGTTTTTTTTTTAAATTTTTTTCAACGTTTTTTATTTATTTTTGGGACAGAGAGAGACAGAGCATGAACGGGGGAGGGGCAGAGAGAGAGGGAGACACAGAATCGGAAACAGGCTCCAGGCTCTGAGCCATCAGCCCAGAGCCTGACGCGGGGCTCGAACTCATGGACCGCGAGATCGTGACCTGGCTGAAGTCGGACGCTTAACCGACTGCGCCACCCAGGCGCCCCAGCCTCCATGTTTTTATCTTATTTTTCCTTCCTTTCCCCTATGTTCATCTTTTGCTTCTTAAATTCCACATTCGAGTGAAATAATGTATTTTGTCTTTCTCTAACTAATTTCCCTTAGCACGAACTCTAGTTCCATAATACCCTCTAGTTCCATCCACATAGTTGCAAATGCAAGATTTCATTCTTTTTGATTGGCAAGTATTATTCTATTGAATATATATACCACATCTTCTCTATCCATTCATCAGTTGATCAACATTTGGGTTCTTTCCATAATTTGGCTATTGTTAATAGTACTGCTATAAACATTGGGGCATGTGCCCCTTTGAATCAGCATTTTTGTATTCTTTGGATAAATAACTGGCAGTCCAATTGCTGGGTAGTTGGATAGTCCTATTTTTTAATTTTTTTGAAGAATCTCCCTACTGTTCTCCAGAGTGGCTGCACCAGTTTGCATTCCCACCAACAGTACAAGAGGGCTCCCCTTTCTCTGCATCCTCACCAACATCTGTTGTTTCTTTTGTTGTTAATTTTAGCCATTCTGACAGGTGTGAGGTGGTGTCTCATTGTGGTATACTGGAATCTTTTAGATCCTTGCTTCGTAAAGCGTGATCCAGAGATCATCAGCAATGCATCATCTGGGTGGTGGCTGAAGTTCAGAATTTCCTTACCCTTTTACCAGGTGAGTAAGAATCTGTATTTTAACAAAATCCCCAAGTGTTCCAAAGCACATTAAAGTTCAGGAGGCACTGGGTTCTATGATATGGTTTTTTGTTTTGTTTTGTTTTGTCTCTATGAAATAAAATAAGACTAACCTTGATAAATAATATTTTCCACTTACACTGCATCATTTATTTTTTGTTACACATATTTATAACTAATATGCTATGCTAAATCATAGAAATTGGTAATCAAATGAGATAGGCTCTAAATCCAAACATTGATTAAAGTAATGTTTGAACACATAATAAAAGATTTTTTAAAAGAGATAATGCTCAACTATGGGGTGTCAGATAGTTTTATGTCATGGGATTTTTTTAAATTTTTTTTACATATAATTTATTGTCAAATTGGTTTCTATACACGTAATGGGATTTATCTTCAGGAAAAATATGATTCTTATAGTAAATGAATCTAGAGATCTATAAAACTTCCAGATGTATTGTTTTGTTAGTTGGTGTTTGTATATAACACTGGCATTTTTCAGGGCATATAAGTTGATTTAGAAGATTTAAAGATGTATTCTATTAATAGCAACATATTATCTCTTGAAACTAATTGGCCCTAAATCCAGAAACCGCATTAGCAGTTGAGCACAAGTATCTCAGACTGTGCTATCATTTCATATCTGGAAGTCCTTGTAAGATCATTTTCCTTCAGAATTAAAACTGTAATTTGGGCTACTTGGCTATTTATTGCTGTAAAGGGGAACTTCTGTTTATCAGTCATTTAATTACAATGAATTAAAATGTGTATGTGATCATCTACACTCTATTAAAATTGGGTATTTTTAAGAAATTCTAGGTGAATATTTTTGTTAGCCCAACACAAACCAGACTCTGATTATCCAGCTCTCACAACTCATCATTCCACTGTACTGGATTAACTCATTCTACCAAAGGCTTGATGAAATAAAAATTCTTCCAATAACTAAACCCAAGGGGGAATTTTACCACATTCTTGTTGATATTACACATACGTACACCCACACATACACACATACACCCACACATACATATATATATTATATATATGTATATATGTATGCATATATATGTATATATGTATATATATGTATATGTATATATATAATTGTATATAATATATATGTATATATATACATATGTATATGTATATATATAATTATATATAAAGCATGAATACATTATTTTAACTCAAATTAGCTCTTTCAACAAATATTTGTTAAGCCCATATGAAGAATATAGTTCTGAGTACTGGGAGTGTAGGAAAAAAAATTGCAAACAGTTTCAGACCATAAGCAGAATATGTATGTGTATGCCCATCTTTGTGTGTATGACCATCACTGGGAAAAAAAAATTAAGCATTCTAATTGTTATTGTTATTATATTTCAGGCACCTGATAATACCATAAATAGTTATACTAGTAACAACAGGCCTTACTAAGCACTGGTATGATGTCAGGAGGTTTGCAAAGCATTTCTATTTCACTATCTCCTTCAGCTTAGTAAAAATCCTATGAATTAGATAGTATGTGTTACTTCATTTTCCATATCAAGATGCAGAGGCTCAGAAATGTTTTGGATGTCTTCTCAAGATCACCGAGATAATAAGGGCTGGATCCAGAAATCATAGGCAATATCCAGGGTGTGTGTGTGTGTGTGTGTGTGTGTGTGTGTGTGTGTGTGTGTGTATTCTTAATGATGAGAATCATTGTAAGCTTCTGATTGTTGAATAATTCCACAAGCACCAAGTCAAGAGGTTTCAAAAATAATACAGAAAAGCTCATTCTAACAGAACTGCTCTTGACCAAGTAGTTCACCCCTTCTAACAGAGAGGTATAAGAAATGAGACTGAACCTTAGTGTTTTTCGACATGTACAAGGTCCCAATTTTGGCCTCGTTTTAAAAAGAGGATGGTATTTTATCATAAGCAATACCAGTCCACTAGTATAAGTTTCTGTCTTATGATAGTACAAAAATTAATTTTCCCACGGGGTAGAGAATGAAAAGAAAGTTTGAGTATACTTAAAACAGTTGTCAAAATGCAACCACTGCCATTTTGCATCATCCCCTTATTCCTGGACCTTTTTCCACAGGATGCTTCTGAGTGTTACTTTCTGACTTGATTTTCCTTGAAAAATAATAATACCCCTGTAGGCCAAAGATGGAGAGGCCTACTGGCAGTAGTCAATGGTGTCAGATACTCATGTTTCTCATTGTTCCACATCTAAACTTGTAAAGCAGAAAATGTAAGGCAGGCAAACTTGTATGCCCCCTGAAGGCCTTTAAATCGACTAATGTATACTTTGTTTTGTAATCACTTGGGTCCAGTTAAAGCAGAAGAGTGACTATTTTTATCTAATTGGGTTAGAGTTGGGCTCCCCATAGGGACATAAAGAATGGGAAACTGGACCATCATTTTGGACGTAGTTTCAATTGAAAGAACATTAATGCTGGAGGCTTGAACAGGAGTCTTCTTGGTATTAGAGGAATTAGAAACTCATGTATAGGTGCTGCACAGAAGACTCAATGTAACTCTTTTGTTGTTGCTGTTATTAAATAATAAAAGAACTATTGATTTTCTTTTCTTTCCTTCTTTATTTTTCATTGTGGTGTAATGAAGTTATGCTTGTTTTGCAGTTTTATATTTATGAGTAGTCTCTACATTTTGCATGGTTTAATATATTATATATTAAGATTCAATCATCACTCTCCACCTCCTACTTCTAACACATTTGTAATTGGGAGGAACTAGTTCATTTAAGCCAAATTAATCACATTATTCCTGAATTAATATTTGTTAGCATGAATTATACTGATGGCTACTTCATATCTTTACATCCCTTCCCCTCTCTGTTTTCCTGCTATCAGTAAGCCTAGTTATATCTTATTATAAGAAGATGAAAGAAAGAAAATGAAAGGAAAAAAAATCTGGGCCCAGAACTAAGTGTTGGAAACAATGACAGCCAGGAAACAAAATGGAATAATGGACACTTTTCTTAAATTGATTCTTTATAATCTGACAGGTTTAGCCTCAAAACAGCACTGCAATTAATAAAGTATAACTTTTAGAAATAGCCAGACTCATATTCTTGCAGGTTCCATCATGGAAATGATACACCTAAAGGCCAGTTAGCGGTTTAGTGTTTAATTTAATGAACATGTATAATGAATTCAGTTACCATCCAGTGGTGTGCTAGAGACAGCTTGTATATTATTTGTGTCTCTAGTCAAATCCATGTTCATTGATGTGACACTGTTAATAGGAAATAGGTCACAGTAGGATTATTTACACCATGGAAATCAAAAAATGGTACAAATCAGGACTCCCCACCCATAGAGTATTTCTTGTTGAGTGTTTGCTAGTATACCACTACATGTGACCATATAATTCTTTTTGACCTATGCCATCAGCACTAGTTTGTTCCTTTACAAATGCATGCCATTATCCATAGGCTAACTACATATCAACCTGAATTCATTGGAAAACATCTCCCCCAAAGCTCACATGTTATATTTCCTAGCTGCCTTTGGTACAAATTAGAATCTCAGTCAATATTTTCTGAGTGAATAAATCACTCTATGTAATAAAATAAAAGTCTTACCTATTTGTATATATGAAGTTCTCTTCATAAACAGGTGCATTTAATGTAGACTTGCTCTTGTTCGAAATCATAATATACTAATTTATAATCCTTGAGGGAAAGTTTCCCATGACAAAATAGAAAAAGATTATTAAAGAGATAGGATTGGATTCAAATTCCGCTTAAGCTACTTACTAACTTTGAAGTCTTAGACAAGTTTCTCAAATTTTATAGACTTCAGTTTCTCATTTGAAAATATAGACATTAATATAAATTAATCTTTATTGTTAAGATTCCAGTATTATAAAGTGTTTCACATATAATATGTGTTTTAAAATGGCAATAGGTATTCCAGTATAACAAGAACAGTATTATTTTTTATTACCATTGTTATTTAACACATACTCATCTGAGGATAACAGACTTTTCTAAAGATTACATGACTGAGATAAAAAATACCATGTGTGATTTTTCACTTATGGAGACATTGGTAATTTATATAACTGCACTGAAAATAAGTCTCAATGAGTGTAATCTTATATGAAGACTCAGAATTCAAGATGATCTGGCTTAAGCACTTGCTTAGCAAATAGAAAAGTTTGTTTTTAATTGTTCAGCTAAAATTTGCAATTACCTTTACCTAAATAAGAGATTGAAGGTAACAGTAAATTTCTAAGACCAGAGAGAAGCAATTCCCCATACATCTAGGAACTGGAATATAGACATCTCCTGGACTTTATTTTCCTTTGGAAAATAGAATAATAAATAATTATGCAACAGTTTAATTCAGTGGTTCTCAAACATCAGTATGTAGAAAAGCCACCAGAGAAGCTTGTGGAAAAAAAATACATATTATTGCCCCATACACTAACTTCCTACAGAAGGAGGAAGGATAAAGAGGGAAGAAAAGGAGAAGAGAAAGAAGGGAAAATGAGAGAGGGATGAAAGAGAGGAATGAATGGTAGGAAAGGAGAATAGGAGAGAGAGAATGTGGGAGGCAGCAAAGGAGGGCAAGAGGGGAGAGAGTAGAATATTTTCAGAAAACTCATGTTTACTTCTGAATGTCTTCTGATATTCTAAAGTCTCAACGCTGGGCTTTCTATTGTTTTCTTTGTTTGTTTTTCAGAGTTTTGACATTTGAAAAAGATTGGAATTTATATTGATATAATTAATGTAGATTTATATCTCAAGGTAAGTCACCCTATGGGAAATGGTGTTGTAAGTCAAAACGATATAAAGTCATAACTGATTCTCTCAGTGAAGCATTGGTACAGTCAAGAGCTACATCCTGGGCAACGTCATAAAATCAGAGCAAACATCATCTTTAATCAATTGCAAGTGATACACCTATACAACATAAAGGTTTCTCAAGAGACGTAAATTGGCTAAACTGTGCTTCAGAGTCATAAATGACAAAAAATTGCACTTGATACCAGACTGCATCACAGTGTACTGTGCAAATTTATTATGCTCTTCATAATTCATGTCCTATTATTAATGCAACAAGGCATAAGTAAAGTGAAGCCATTGGTATCCTGGATATCAGAGGAATTCTACTCCTTGAGAAAATGTGTTATAAGCATTTTTTTTTTTTTTGGTAACTATGGGAGGGTAAGAATTCCTTAATAGTTATTTTGAGTTGTAGATGTTTTTCTTGATCTCTTTTTTTCTTATGAAAAATTTTACGGACCTAGCTATCAGCACTAAAGCTAAATTTTTTGGTCTTTCTGCTAAATTGTAAACAAGTGTTTTTGCTTTCGTATAAATAACATATCAGCACTAATAACTTATCAACATTAGCAGACATGCACCACCCACCTTGGATGGTAGCTTCCTTCAAAGTACACATACTGACACATATTTGTCCCACAGTTTTCGTCTTTGACTTGTTTTTTACACATGTTTTCCAAGAGAGTAAAATTTTAAGCTTACATGGAGGTCAGATTTAAAAACACTTTGGACTAAGTTTAGTCTTAACTCCATCAAATCAAATATTCCTCCTATTTAAAAGGATTACATTTTTAAAAATAAAATCTAATCACAGATAAGAAATCACATTAGTGCTCTATCTTTCAATGTTTTAAAATTTCAATATACTGTATGATTTCAGATTCATGTAATAGATAATATAGAAAAAAACACACGAGAGTCATATATCAGGCAGGATCCAGCCAGGATACAGAAAGCATTCCAAGCATTTTAAATAGATAATTCAATACAGGGATTTGATGACACAGGCAACATAAAAGCTTACAAAGTTAAAAAGAGAATAGGGATGCAACATAGAGATTAACAACAGCTGACTCAGCTACTGTGCCTGGGTCTTAACAAGAAAAGGATTGGACCAGATCCCAGGGGGTATTCCAGCAGATAGCCAGGGGAAAACTTCAACCACACAGAAGTGCATCCATTGCCCATAGACAAGGCAGAGTAAGGGAGGAAGAAAGATCCTAATTTTTACCTGCCCTGGAAATGTACTTTGCAGAATAATGGAGTGCATCTGATAATTAAATAGATAAGGAAGAGCACAGATATGTATCTACACATGCATTGCTCTTTATTTTTTAATTTTTAAAAAAGTTTATTTATTTTGAGAGAGAGAGAGAGATAGCATGCAAGCAGGGGAAGAACAGAGAAAGAAAGGAAGAGAAAGAGAATCCCAAGTAGGCCATGCACTGTCAATGAGGAGCCCAGTACAGGACTCAAACTTAGAAACCATGAGATCATAGCCTGAGTGAAATCAAGAGTCACACTGCTTAACCTACTGAGCCACCCAGGAGCCCCATGTGTTGCTCTTTAAAGTTGTCCTCATGAAAGTTTCCATATTCACCTAAATGATGATGCCATTGCACAGTATATTTTTATGCCTCCATTTTTGACTACTCACAGAAAAAAAAATCTGTCTTTCCTGAGCCCGTGAATAGCTCATAAATTCATTGACATCCTGGCTTACTATTATAATTATTGCACATAACATGCCTATAATTTGTACTGTCAAGTATGAACCACCAGATGTTGATTATCAGAAGATGACACTGAGAGGAGTTAAAATGGAGGAGAAGAAGGGGAACTGAGGAGGTCTGAACACTTGGAACACCCAGGAAATCAGTCCGCAGAGTGACAGAAAAATCTCCACAGCTTGGAAGGACAGAGGTGTGTGTATGCAAATTGGGAGAGATGAAACAACATAGGAACTGAAGGGGGAGCCCCTTCTACAGAGAGACAACAGGGAGAGAAAGAGAGGCTGTGGAAGTGTGGTATTACATTAGGACAAGAATAAAACCTCTCTAAATCATGGACTGGAGAATGAGAAAAATGGAGACAGCCAGTTTTGACTTTGCAAACAGCCTTAGGAGCTGAAGATCAGAGTTTTCAAGTATGGGACTTTGTCTGGACCTGAGCTGCCGCAGTGTGTGTGCACCTCCTGGGAGGGGAGCCAGTCCCAGAGCGAGGTAGCTATCTTAGGGGCACACTGAGAGAGCACAGTTCCTCCCTTGAGTACTGTGGGAAGAAGGTTTATTGCCCCCTTATAGACAAAAGACCTTGCAGGTGCCAGCCGAAGGTGGAGTGGTGCTACCCCAGAATCGAATCCACACTGTGCGGGATCCTTTAAGACATTGGGTTTTGAATCCCAGCTGAGCACCTGATTTGATTTTTGGTCAATTATTTATATATATATATATATATATTATATATATATATATATATAATTTATATATATATAATTATATATATTATGTATAATATATATAATATATATAATTAAATATATTACATGTAATATATAATATATAAATATATTATATATAATATATAGAATATGTATAAATAAAATATATAAATATATAATATATAAAGTATATACAATATATTTTATACAAAATAAATATGTTTATATTTTTATATTAATTTATATATTATATATATCTCTCTCTTCCTCTGTTTTGTTTGTTTATTCAGGCATTTTTGCTCTATTCTTTTTACATCTTTTCCATGTCTCCGTTTTTATTTCCCTTTCTCTCTCTCTGGATTAAGCCTTATGGTTTCTCTGATTCTCTGTTTGGTCCTTTTGTTTTTCACCCCTTTCACTTTTCTCTTTGTATGGGATCAGGTCCCCTGTGCTTCCCTTTTTTCTGGGTTACTTCAACAAACAAATCAAAGCATGCCTGGTGGAAGATCCAAACAATCCACCACTACAAGCAAAGAGGAGCTTTGTAGAGGACTGATCACTGGGAAAGAGCAGCCAAATATGTAATAACAGAGTGCATGCCACACACTCCAAAAAATTCCTGAAGTGCCAGAACCTGGATAGTGTATGACCCCTGTTTAATATAGTATTGCTCACAGGTGCAGGACACATACCAAGCTATTAAAACACATAAAAGACAGAAACATAGGCAAAATGATGAAATGGAAGAATTCTCCTCAAAAGAAATTCCAGGCAGAAATGACAGCCAGAGAATTGCTCAAAAAAGATATAAATAATATATCTGAACAAGAATTTAGAATAAAAGTCATAAGACTAATGACTGGGCTTGAAAAAAAAAGCATAGAAGACAGCAGAGAATCTATTGCTGCAGAGATCAAAGGCCTCAGAAACAGTCATGATGAATTAAGAAATTCTATAAATGAGATGCAAAATAAACTAGATACAGTGACAGCGAGGTTGGAAGAAACAAAGGAGAGAATATGTGAAATATAAGATAAAATTATGGAAAATGATGAAGATGAAAAAAAGAGGGAAATGAAATTACTGGACCATGAGGAGAGAATCAGAGACCTAAGTGATTCAATTAAAACAAAATAATATCCCTATCATAGGAGTTCTGGAAAAAGAAGAAGAGAGAGAAAAGGGCAGAAGGTTTATTAGAACAAATGATAGCTGAGAACTTCCCTAATCTGGGAGAGTAAACAGGCATCCAAGTCCAAGAGGCACAGAGAATTGCCTTCAAAATCAACAAAAACAGGTCAACATGAGTACATATCATACTGAAACTGGGAAAATATAAGGATAAAGAGAGAATTCTGAAAGCAGCTAGGGACAAACGGGCCTTAACCTACAAGGGTAGACACATAAGTGTAGTAGCAGACCTGTCCACTGAAACTTGGCAAGCCAGAAGGGAGTGGCAGGAAATATTCAGTGTGCTGAATAGGAAAAATATGCAGCCAAGAATCCTTTATCCAGCAAGTCTGTCATTCAGAATAGGAGAGAGAAAGGCTAACCCAGACAAACAAAAACTAAAGGAGTTTGACCACTAAACTACCCTGCAGGAGATCCTAAGAGGGACTCAGTGAGTGGAAAGCAGCAAAGACTACAAAGGGTCAGAGACATCACCACAAGCATGAAACCTTGCTTCAGGTTAACAGGTAACACAATGACACTAAATCCTTATCTTTCAATAATCACTCTGAATGTAAATGGATAAATACCACAATCAAAAGACATAGAGTATCAGAATGGATAAAAAAAAAACAACAAAAAACAAAACCAAGATCCATGTATATGTTGCCTATAAGAGATTCATTTTAGACCTGAGGATACCAGATTGAAAATCAGGGGATGGAGAATCATTTATCATGCTACTGGATGGCAAAAGAAAGCCAGAGTAGCCACACTTATATCAGACAAAGTAGATTTAAATTTTTTTTTTCAACGTTTATTTATTTTTGGGACAGAGAGAGACAGAGCATGAACGGGGGAGGGGCAAAGAGAGAGGGAGACACAGAATCGGAAACAGGCTCCAGGCTCTGAGCCATCAGCCCAGAGCCTGACGCAGGGCTCGAACTCACGGACCGCGAGATCATGACCTGGCTGAAGTCGGACGCTCAACCGACTGTGCCACCCAGGCGCCCCAGACAAACTAGATTTTAAAACAAAGACTGTACCTTGAGATGAAGGACTTATATCATAATTAAGGGGTTTATCCATCAGGAAGAACTATAAATGTTTATGCCCCCAACATGAAACATCCAAATATATAAATCAATGAATCATAAACATAAATAAATGCATAGATAATAATAACATGATTGTAGGGGACTTTCATACTCCACTTACAACAATGGACAGATCATCTAGGCAAAAAATTAATGAAACATGGGATCTGAATGATACATTGGACTATATGGAATTAATATATTCAGAACTTTTCATCCAAAAGTTAGAGACACATTTCAAGTGCACATGGAACATTCTACAAAATAGATCACATACTAGAACACAAAACAGCCCTCCACAAATAAAAAAGGATTGAGATCATTCCATGCGTATTTTCAGATAACAACACTATGAAACTTGAAATCAACAACAAGAAAAAATTTAGAAAGCCCTCAAATAGATTGAGGTTAAAGAACATCCTACTAAGGAATGAATGGGTCAACATGGAAATTGAAGAAGAAATTAAAAAACGTATGGAAGCAAATGAAAACGTGACAGTCGAAACCTTTTGTGATGCAGCAAAGGCAGTCCTAAGAGGAAAATACACTGCAATTCAGGCCTATCTCAAGAAGCAAGAAAGGTCCCTAATATACAACCTGACCTCACACCTAAATGAACTAGAAAGGCAACAACAAAGAAAGCCCAAAGCCAGGAGAAGGAGAAAAATAATAAAGATGAGAGCAGAAAGAAATACAGAATCCAAAAAAAAAACAGAACAGATCAATGAATATAAGAGCTAGCTTTTTGAAATAAACAAAATTGGCAAACCCCTAGCCAGACTTCTCCAAAATTAAAGAGAAAGGACCCAAATATATAAAATCACAAATGAAAGATGAGATCACAACCAACACCACAGAAATATAAATAATTACTATAGACTACTATGAAAAATTATATGACAAACTGGACAATGTGGAAGAAATGGACAAATTCCTAGACACTAACATACTACCAAAACTCAATTGGAAAGAAATAGAAAATATGAACAGACCCATAGTCAGTGAAGAAATTGAATTGGTTATCAAAAATCTCCCAACAAATAAGAGCCATGGGCCAGATGACTTCCCAGGGGAAGTCTACCAGACATTTAAAGCA
Source organism: Prionailurus viverrinus (assembly GCF_022837055.1). Taxonomy (NCBI): domain Eukaryota; kingdom Metazoa; phylum Chordata; class Mammalia; order Carnivora; family Felidae; genus Prionailurus; species Prionailurus viverrinus. The sequence continues at coordinate 42,203,714 of NC_062562.1, forward strand.
GACTTAATACTTATGCTTCTCAAGCTGTTCCAAAAAATAGAAATTGAAAGAAAGCTTTCAGACTCATTCTATGAATCCAGCATTACTTTGATTCCCAAACCAGATAATAACCCCACTCAAAAGAAGAATTATAGGTCAATATCCCTGATAAACATGGATGCAAATTTCTCAAAAAGATACTAGCAAATCAAATTCAGCAGTATATTAAAAGACTTATTCACCATGATCAGATAGGATTCATTCCTGGGCTGCAGGGCTGGTTCAATATTCACAAATCAATCAATGTGATACCTCACATTAATAGAAGAAAGGATAAAAACCATATGATCCTGTGAATAGATGCAGAAAAAGCATTTGCAAAATACAGCATCCGTTTTTTAATAAAAACCCTCAAGAAAGTAGGGACAGAAGGAACATACCTTAACATCATAAAAGCCATATATGGAAGGCCCACAGCTAATATCCTCAATGGGGAAAAACTAAGAGCTTTCCCCCTGAGATCGGGAACATGACAGGTATGTCCACTCTCACCATTGTTGTTTAACATAGTGTTGGACGTCCTTGCCTCAGCAATCAGACAACATCATGAAATAAAAGGCATCCAATTTGCAAAGAAGTCAAACTTTGACTCTTTGCAGATGACATGATACTGTACATGGAAAACCCAAAAGACTCCACCAACAAACTGCTAAAGCTGATACATGAATTGAGCCAAGTTACAGGATATAAAATCAATGTACGGAAATCGGTTGCATTTCTATACACCAATAATGAAGCAACAGAATGAGATACCAAGGGATCTATCCCATTTACAATTGCACCAAGACCCATAAAATACCTAGGAAAAAACCTAACCAAAGAGGTAAAATATCTGTACACTAAAAACTACAGAAAACTTATGAAATAAATGGAAGACACAAAGAAATGGAAAAACATCCCACGCTCATGGATTTAAAGAACAAATATTGTTAAAATGTTGCTGCTATCCAAGGCAATCTCCACAGTCAATGCAATCCCAATCAAAATAGCACCAGCATTCTTCACAGAGCTAGAACAAACAATCTTAAAATTGTATGGAAACACAAAAGACCCTGAATAGCCAAAGTAATGTTGAAAAAGAAAACCAAAGAAGGAGGCATCACAATACCAGACTTTAGCCTGTATTACAAAGTTATAATCATTAGTACAGTATGATATTGACACAAAAAATAGATACATAGACCAAGGGAATAGAATTGAGAACCCAAAATGAACCCACAAATGTATGGCCAACTAATCTTCGACAAAGCACGAAAGTGTATCCACTGGAAAAAAGACCGTCTCTTTAGCAAATGGTGCTGGGAGAACTGGACAGCAACATGAAGACTGAAGCTGAACCACTTGCTTACATCATGCAAAAAAATATACAAAATGGATGAAAGACCTAAATGTGAGACAGGAAACCATAAAAATCCTAGAGGAGAAAACAGGCAGCAACCTCTTTGACCTCATCCGCAGCAACATCTTGACATGTCACTGAAGGTCAGAGAAACGAAAGCAAAAATGAAAAATTGGGACCCCATCAAGATAAAAAGTTGTGGCACAGCCAAGGTAACAGTCAACAAAACTAAAGGCAACCAACGGAATGGGAGAAGATAGCTGCACATGACATATTGGATAAAGGGTTAGTATAACAAAATCTATAAAAAACTTATCAAACTCAATACCCAAAAAACAAATAACCCAGTGAAGAAATGGGAAGAAGACAGGAATAGACACTTTTCCAAAGAAGACATCCAGATAGCAAAAGACACATGAAAAGATGCTTAACATTACTCATGATCAGGGAAATACAAATCAAAACCACACTGAAATATCACCTCACACTAGTCAGAATGGCTAACATTAACAACTCAGGGAACAACAGGTGGGGAGAATATGGAGAAAGGGGAACCCTCTTGCACTATTGGTAGGAATGCAAACTGGTGTAGCCATTCTGGAAAACAGTGCAGAGTTTCCTCAAAAAAATTAAAAATAGAATTACCCTATGACCTAGCAATAGCGCTGCTAGAATTTATCCAAAGGATACAGGAGTGCTGATTCAAAGGGGCCCATGTGCCTGCAATGTTCATAGCAGTGCTATCAACAATAGCCAAGTTACTGAAAGAGCCCAAATGTCCATCAACTGATGGAGAAAGGAGACGTGGTTTATATATAAAATGGCATACTACTTGGCGATCAAAAATAATGAAATCATGCCATTTGCAACAACGTGGATGGAACTGGAGGGTATTATGCTAAGTGAAATAAGTTAGAGAAAGACAGATATCGTATGATTCCACTCATATGTGGAATTTGAGAAACTTAACAGATGACCATAGTGGAAGAGAAGGAAAAATAAGATACAGAGACAGAGGCAAACCATCAGAGACTCTTAAATACAGAGAACAAACAGGTTTGATAGGGGTGGGGGTGGGGAAAATGGGCAATGGGCTTTGAGGAGCGCACTTGTTGGGATAAGCACTGGTTGTTGTATGTAAGTGATGAATCATGGAAATCTTCCCCTAAAGTCGAGACTACACTGCATGTTAACTAACTTAACAATAAATTAAAAAAGGAAGATGAGATCTGTCTGTGCTAGGGAGTTTCAAGAGCTTTACCATGAGGGAAGTGAAGGGTGATGTAGTTTTGACTACATGTATTATCACAAAGGTCAAATTTTATGTAGGCAAGGAGAAATTCCTAACATTGTTATTTTTAAACTAGTAACCTTGAATGGGTCTGTTTACCAGGAATTTAAAGCCAGTTAATGATGTCAAAGAGAGATCTTAAGATTTATTGAGTACCTACTATGTTCTGGACACTTGTAGGTACTTTGCACACATTATCTTAAAGAATTATGTGAGGGGCGCCTGGGTGGCGCAGTTGGTTAAGCGTCCGACTTCAGCCAGGTCATGATCTCGCGGTCCATGAGTTCGAGCCCCGCGTCAGGCTCTGGGCTGATGGCTCAGAGCCTGGAGACTGTTTCCGATTCTGTGTCTCCCTCTCTCTTTGCCCCTCCCCAGTTCATGCTCTGTCTCTCTCTGTCCCAAAAATAAATAAAACGTTGAAAAAAAATTAAAAAAAAAAAAAGAATTATGTGATACATATTCTGTTTAACAGGATCTAATATCCATTTTTCTCTTCATGACAAACATATGGCATGAATATTTTTTTTATTAAAACAGATTTTTTTTAACATTTATTTTTGAGAGACAGAGTGAGAGAGACCATGAGTGAGGGGAGGGCAGACAGAAAAGGAGATACAGAATCCAAAGAAGGCTCCAAGCTCCAAGCTGTCAGCACAGAGCCTGATGTGGGACTCAAGCTCACAAACTGTGAGATCATGACCTGAACTGAAGCCGGACACCTAACTGACTGAGCCACCCAGGTGCCCCTGGCATGAATATTTTAAAGTGAACTTACTTGTGGCTTTAAGTGTCCTAAACTTATTTGTCTCATATTCCCACTTACTTTCTGTTTCATTCACTTGCATTTTTTGTGAGCAATTTTTAAATTTGGAGGAAAAGAGACAGGTTTTAAATAAATAAATACCATCCTGCTTGAAACATAATTGTGGATTTTGTTAGATCGTGAATTGTGGATTATTTGTTAGATAGTGAATTGTTTTTTAGGACAGAGACTATCTTATTAACCATTGTTCTCCCAATACCAAGTGCCAGACAGAGATTGACTTTGGGATATTTGTGTGTGTGTGTGTGTGTGTGTGTGTGTGTGTGTTTCTTTAATTAAGCTTACTTGAATTTCTATGTCCAGTTATATTCTTAGAAGACATTTCTGTCGTGGTAATCAATTATTTTTTTTCTGCTTCTCAGTCCTTCTTATAAGTATGCATGTCTGTTACAAACGAAAATATATTTTTCCAACTTCCTTTTTTTCTGGGTCCTCTCTTAAGAGTGATATTTCACTTATTTCAGTATTACAGTTTTCTCAATTCACTGTGACATATTTAAAAAGACTCTTCCCAGTTACTAAAGAAGGGTAAACATTATAGATAGATAGATAGATAGATAGATAGTTTTGTTTTTCTGTAACTTTTCTGCATTTCTATAGCAATCATTCAGTCTATAGGACAACAAATACGCAATGTAGGCATAGAGTAATCTTTTGAATACCACTGGGATGTTTCAGGCTACAGAAGTCTGACAATTCTGACAGTTCCCCTCACATATTTTTTCATAAGGTGGATCTCTAACGTTAGAGTAATTTTTCTTTGTCTTCAAAGAGTAAGTTTATGAGTAACATCAACATAGTCTCTCAACAGTATGTGTTAAGGAAAATGTGTTTATGTGTTGGTAGTAACACTGTACATGTCTCATTGGGTATCTATACAGATGACAATGCGGTTTAATGCTTAAGAGTCTTACGGTTATTTTACATAACTAAGCTTGGGAACATATTAAGGAACAGACAACTTCTGGGAGCTATTTTGCTTTGGTTATTTTGTGTTGTTGAGATCACATGGAGAGGCAGGCAGCTCTGTAGACAATGGAACAGTGAGATAGCATACATAAAGCTGAGCTGATACCTTGAGGTAATTCTCCTTTGCAAACTAAAAAGATATTCAGTAATCAGCTACAGCTAATGTGTCTCCAGGATAATATATTCTTGTCCTGAACACAGCATTTTTTTTCCTGTTAACATATTCTTTTCAGCACTTATATCTCTACCACTCAATTATATATGCATGGGTTCATGGTTTCACATTGTGTGTTTTATTCATGCCTTCATCTACACTTGAAACACTTAATCCAACAGAGTGTATTGTTTATCTCTGCAGAGCATTGTGTTCATACAGGTACAAACATATCCAAGAATTTCGTAAATACCCCATAATTACAGGTCAACAAATCCACTCGTTTTGTACGTATTTAAGAAAACAAGCACTCACTTTAGAAAAAGGAAATGTCAAAAAAAAAAACCCTCAGCTTTTCAAAAATTTAATTGACTTGTCCATTGACATTGGTCAAAATACCACTCAATGAAAAGTTATCTGGGGAGAGAAGTAGAGTAAAATAGCCCATTTGGAAGAGTTCTTTTCAAATAATGGATAGGCAAAGCTCTTCTGAGATTGTAAGAAAAAGAGAAGAGTCAGGTGTATCTAAGTGATTGAGGTTTTATTTTTTATTTTGTAAACTCTAACTATAAACTCATATATGGACATCCATGAGAGTGGCATCTTTATGAGAAAAAAGAGGTTCTTTTACTCTCTCCTGCATGCTTACCACATTGGTCTTGTCACTGAAAGGCAAGCTGGAATAGTGCAGCTTCAAAATGGATGATCTCAGTGGCTACCCGGACATACGCCACTCAACTTGCTTTTCCTTGAACCAGGCAACCGTCACAAATATTTACTAACTCTTCATCTCTTTCGGCAGGTATTGCAATGTCAACTCATGGTGGTTCTTAATAGTTCTTAGAGCCTGCATCTTTTGAACATCATGAAAGCAAACTTTCTGAAAGAAACCCCCTGATATACCTTCACCAAAATTGGATGGAGAAGATGTCTTCTCTATGTAATTCAGTAATACCCTTTTTCTTTTTAGTGAGGGATTAAATCTTTTGTAACCTTCTTAAACTTTTGTTGCCTTTCTAATTTAAAGTGACAAGTTAAATGCTAATGCAACTGATAGGGGTGAGCAACTGGTCAATTACCAGCCTGATCAGACTACATAATGTAGTTGAAATTGCTAAAATATGCAGGCCCATTGTAATTTTGACAGAAAACAGTTTTCTGCAGGGCTTTATATCTCCCTGGACGGTATTAAAAGCTAGGAATGTTGTAAGCACCACATTTCTTTCAAGTAAAGTTGGGAAATCATAACAACCTAACCTCAAGTTCAAACACACACACGCACACACGCACATGATTTTGAGTATTTTGAAATGCTACCTCTATCTGTTTTGAATGGGAAATTTGATGGTAAATTACGCTAAAAATAAGACAGTAGCACCAAATAGATTTGTTTATGCTAAACTCTACCTCACCATACTGAGACTTAACTAGAGTTTCACCTCTCTCAGAAAAGAAATCTACAACCAGCCTAACACCTCATGAGCACTAGTTAGGTAATGCTCCTGATAGACCCCTGCCATCCCCCAAATAAACTTGGCAATAACCAACTTGCTTTTTGCCTCCTCCAAGTTCCTTGTTCCCGTTTCCTTCTGCCTATAAAGTCATTTTGTGCTGCTCCTCAGAGCTCCTTTCTATCTGGTACATCGGGTTTTGCTCAATTCAAATGGATTTCTGTTGAAATAAACTCTTAACTCTTTTAATATACCTCAGTTTACTTTCAACAGTTCTGTTGTCAGGAGAGTGAGCCTGTTGAGTTCTTTGGGCTTGCTGCTTTCTCCCTTCTTCTCAAAATGGTGCTTAAGTCCCTCTGGGGATCCAAGCCTGCAGTCTTTGCATTATGAGCTTTCAGATTTTGAGGATTTCTTTTTCTGGGCTGGTCTGGAACATAGCCAGAGTTGGACTGGGTAGTCCCACTTAGAAACTGGACTGGGTGAGGCTGGACTAGGTCTGAGAGGGATGGGGTCTGATTTCGAAATGGGCTGGTGAAGCACTTAAGTTCTACTTAGGCACCAGACGGTGTGGAACTGGACCAGGTAGCACTTAGAAACTGGAACGAATCCAGGGTTAAACTGGGCCTCGCTTAGAAACTAAACCGGCTTCAGGGTTGTGACCTTGGTCCAGGGTCACGCTGGGTCCGAGAAACCAGGATTCTCTCTGGCTGGGCTGGGTAAGAACTAGAATCTGGGCGGCATCTGCAGCCGGACTGGGTCAGACTCAGAAACGGAACTGGATCTGTGGTTGAACTCGGTGCGGCTGGCCTGGGAACAGCTTAGAAACCAGGCAGGGTCTAGCGTTGGACTGGATCCCACTTAGAAACCAGACTCGGCGCTGGCCGGACCGCGTCCGGTTTTCTGATTGGGTCCAACTTGGAAACCAGGCCGGGTGAGAGGTGAGATTAGGTTCCACGTAGAAACCGGAATTGGTGCTGGCCGGACTGGGTCTGGGCTGGAACTAGATCCAGTTCAGAAACCACAGCGCGCGTGGGGCTGGCTGGTCTGACTTGGAAACCGGAGTTGTTCGGAGGGGATTCGTTATGATTTAGAAACGAGACCAGATCCAACCTGACTGGGCCTGACTTCAGCTGGACTGGGTCTAGTGCGAGGCCTCAGGTGAGCAAAATTTGATTTTTAATGCCTAACAAGTAGATTAACCCTACCAAAGATAATTTTGAATTACAGGGGCCACAGCTGAGAATTTTTAATCCAGATGAATTTATCCGTTTATGAGGTGCTCTAGAGAAAAAGGGGTCTCAGCCAAGCACTCACTATAATGCACAGAGTGAAAATTATTTTTTTTCCCCCTTTACAGCTTTTGGTGACCATTTTGAGAGCCACCTGGACATTCCACGTTCTCCAGATTCTGCAGACAGGATCCTGGGAAAACTTGCAGAAACTGGCAAAGGGTGTCTAAATCAAATTCAGCTATCCCAGATCTTGGTGTTGCCCGGTTAAGAGAGAGAGGTACAGTTTCATGCTTTCCCTTCCTTCCAGAGTGGCAAGAAAAAAAAATTGTGACATTTAGATCTTGGAATTGCGACTTGTGAATTTGCTTTTGGGTATGCATTGGTTGTCAATACTTTCCTTTACAGGGGTGGCTGTTGCCTTCTTGTTTCTCTTGTTTTGTGTCCCAAGAACGTGACTTAGCTTTCTGCCTGACTGCGGCATGTGGATTCTTGCGTGTGCAGATTAAATTCTCAGGTTGGGGGCCCCCAGATGTGGCTGGACAGAAATGTGGTAGTAATACTCCTTTTGTGGCTAAGATCCTACCAACTGTTGCCAGCTCTGGGGAGGATGGAATTGTTGAAGTCCATTATTTTGGGAAGTGGCTCTGGATCACCAGAGGATTGTATCCAAGGGGTTGTTCAATACTGCCAGGAATATTTACTGCTTGTTGTAGATAAAACCTGACAAGGGATTTGAAATGATTTTTTTTTTTTAAGTAGTTCTGTGGTCAGAAGTTGGTCAAATTGAAAGCCTGATAGGAAATTATCTTAAAGGCCCTCTCCCCTAAGCTAAAAGGAAACTATGTACCCATAGGGAAAGAACAGCCTGAAGCCTCTGTGGAAGGATTTACCAATTTTACATTACAAAGACACATAGCTATAAATCTAGAACTTAGCCTTCTTTTGATTTCCATTTAAGTTGAAGATCTTCCTGACATAAGAAGAAACCTGAGGATAATATAGTTGCATGTGTGCGCAACCTCTTGATATCATTCAGGTTGCAATTTGATTCTTTGGATGAAAAGCGACTACAAAATCTAGTCTCTACAAGAATAGAAATGTGGCTTGGAAACAGTTCAGAGCCCATCTACTTTTTTTTTTTTTTTTAAATCCAAACCTAAGACCTCCCTTATTTATCTCAAAAGACTTGCAGATATTCTAAGTCAGGACTTGGGGAATGGTCATCCTTGGTGTGTTTGATTAGTTTCTATCATCTAGGATAATCTTAGGTACATAAAAGCTAGTTTAAATTCACTGGCTTAATTCCTACCCCCCCCCCCCCCGCCCGCTGGCTTAATTAAAATAGGCATGTCTTTAGAATTATCGGTATTAAATATAATACTTTTATTCTACCTAGTTTTACTAAAATCCAAATAAGCTTATGTTATCTCTGCTACAGAATTTGTCAGCAAATAAAGCAAACTTCATATGATGGTTAGTTCTTTAATGTCTCATGAAATTTTCATGATTAATCTTAGTGTAATTGTTAAGAACAAGTAAATAGTTGTAAGATAAAAGTATAAATGAGCTTTTCAACTTTAATGATGTTTTATGGCATGTCTACTTAAAAAATACTTTCCAGGATTTTTGGTAACTTGAAACCTAAACAGAGATAAGTTAAATCATACATATGCGTTGACTATCTAGCTCATTTCTGGGGTGCCTGGGTGGCTCAGGCAGTTAAGCATTGAATCTTGATATTGGCTTAGGTCATGATTTCACTGAGATGGAGCTTCAGGCCCCGCACTGACAGCACTGAAGCCTGCTTGGGATATCCTTTCTCTCCCTTTCTCTCTACTCCTCCCCTGCTCGTGCTCACTCTCAAAATAAATAAATAAACTTGAAAAAGTATTTTTTAGATTTTCCAAAAAAAACACAACAACTGAAACTTTAATTACTAAATGCAGATTTATCTACTTTGGGCTTCCTTTTACAGAGGAACTAAAGATATGTGTACCTAGTAGTAAACATGTTTTGTGCTACATTGAAAAATATACTGTGAGGAACAATATACTTGTGAAAATTATGAAATGTATTTATAAATTTGGCAGTCCACAGAATGCTAAGGAAGTAGTCCACAATTGCTTGCTTCTTAGTTTTCACTAGGAATTAAGAATTCTAAGGGTTATGCATTCTAATAAGTTTATGTAATTAAAACTACTTAGAAATAATAAGGGTGAAAGGAATCAAATGTGTATGAAAAGAAGGCAAGAAAAGTACAATGATTGTTGTTCTAGAATGGGAAAGAGGAAAAAAAATGGACAAAATCTGAATGGATATAAAAAAGTCATAGAAGTTTTGTGCAAAAGGAATCTTGGGAAAGAATTTTATGTGTGGTCAAGCTGGCTAATATAGGAATGGATTTATTTGAGTTTTTAAAGAATTAATTTTAATATCCGAAGAACGCTGGTGCAAAATTGGAATTTGATTTTCTTTTTCTTGAAAGGGCAGTTCTCTTGGCCTATTTACGTGATTTTGTTGTTTTCTTTGCTTTACCTTTTAGCAAAGATTTTTGTGTCTTAACCAAAATTGTTTGGTGTGCTTCATGTTGTCTTTGTTTATTTGATTATGTCAGGTCTTTGATTATTTACGAAAACCTAGTCTTAATATTAAAGGAGCTAAATTTTGTTCAGAATTCTGTAATCTCCCATATTTGCCTTTAAAATCTTCTGTGGTCATTTCGGTTAAATATATAATTGGCTCTTATTTCATAGTGATCTGTGATCTTATTTAATCACACGTTCAAACCTTTTGACATTTTCTCAAAATCAAATTTTAAAAGGAGTTTTTTGACCTCAAACTAATTTTGAGATTTCCCACAGGGTCTCTGGAAAATCTCAAATGATTTGTCTCTCACCTTGTGAAGGAGACATGATAAACTCATTAGGCTTATTTGGTATGTTAAATTATGTGGGAAATAAGTGATGATAAACCATTTTAGGCTGTATGTGTGTGGTTATATGTTACAATACATGTATTTCAGAAATTGACATTACCAGAAATTTGTCATTCCTCTCACTGTCCAGCTATTATCCTAAATTATTATATGGCACAGATATAACTACATTTCTTTATCAAATGAACTTGTACTAGATCTTTAACCATCAGCACTAGTTAGATCGTCTACCTGAGAGGCCCCTGCTATCTGCTAAGGAAAGTAACTTGAAATAATGAACCTACTTTTTGCCTCATATAAGCTCCTTGTTCCCACTTCCTCTTCCTGTAAAAGTCTTTGATTTTGTGCGTCTCCTCAGATCTTCTTTCTGTCTACTAAATTCGATGCTTTCTGATTCAGGATCAATTTTTGCTCAAATAAACTCATAACATTTCAAATATGCCTCAGTTTATCTTCTAACAAGTATATTACTGCAGTTTAGAGACCCTTGTCCACTTTGCTCTCACAATCAAATTATATATTATGGTAGATAAGAATCTGCTTTTCCACTTAGCCCTAGGTCCTCTAAAGCAAAATAAATTGGACATTTCAAGCAGCTAGTTAGTAATATAGTAAGCAGTAGGCAATGGGAATGGGGAAAGATTACGTGTAAATTAGTGTGGATCATTTAAGGACCTAAGTTAACATTTATTTCAGTAACTTTGGTGGGGCCTAGATTGCCTATAAATGGCTATCGTGATGACTTTGCATCTGTCAGTATCTGTTTTCCAAAAGCAGCTCATTGCTTTTGACTATATCCTTTTTTATTTCTGGTAGATGCTCCTCATATTTTTTTACCTTCCAATTATAGATAGGCGTTAGCCCATACCTTTGTACAAAAAAGCAAAAAGTACTACTTCTGGATACATTCAGCACTATCCCAGGGCTCATGGCAGGACTTAATACATATTTTGTGGGACCCGGTATAAAATGAAAATGTGAGTCCTTGTGTTAAAAAAAAATCTTAATGACTTCAAGACAACAATAATAGAGGATTAAACCAAGTACAAGAACCTTTTAAGTTTGGACCTGGGTGACTGCATAGGCTACATGCCCATGAATGTGTCCCTAGCTCATGGTTTGGTCACTGGATTTTGAATCACATTTGCCCTCTCAGAGCCAAAAACTCTCACTCAGGAATAATGTAAGGCCTGATTAGGCTGCGGTGGATTCCAGCATTGACAGGAATTATATAAATTAAATGCATTTTAAGATGGTATTAACTCCCAATTCATGTTTTGCTAAAGTATTTTTCTGGATTTCTTCCCTGGATTTCTGAACACATATGGTTCCCCAGAGCACTCCCAGATCTAGGTTGGTGAGTGGTGAATGGGGCACTAAATAACTTTTCTTACTCATTCACCTAAGCACCCAATCAAAATTATGGATTGTTTATTCATTTGTGACTCATTCGCATTGTTTAGTCATTGGGATAGGAGGTAGTGTGTTATAGTAGATTGGACTTGAGGAACTCAAATCTGAGTGTGAATCCAGATGACATCACTTGTTAGTTGCGAATATTTGGCTAATTAACTTAAATCATTAAGTCCCTCATCTGCAAAATAGGGAAATTATTTATAATAGAATAAGTCAGGTGTACCTTTATGATAAGTATTCACTAAATAATATTTCTGATTGTGGAAAAATGAATTCCGGTTTTTTCTCTTAGTAGCAAAGAATCTATTAATGACTATTAGCTTTGGTGAAGAATTTCTCAAGTTATTACAAATGATGCCTTGCAAATATAAAATGGAATTTCTAAAGTAAATGAATTAAGACTCTTTTTAAGGAGAGAAGGTGTTAAGAAACTAAGCAACAAGATAATATCAGACCTAAAAATGATGCAAAGAACTTCTTTAATAATACTGTAATAGAAGTTTAAATGAGAATTTTAGTCATTTGTGTGTGTCTGTGTGTGTGTGTGTTTTATGAGAAGAAATTTTCCTTGTTATAATTGTGCTTTCATTTACTAAGACCAGTTATTTAAAGATACATCACCATGGATATTAAGAGACTTGCCATGAATGAACAATACAAAGGTAAATAACTAATACTCTATGGAGAGAGAAAGCAAAGAATTTAATCTAAAAAACCTTGAGTGTTAGCCAGTTAAAATATTTGCATTGTACAAAATGATTTCCATAGCAATGGGAATTTGGAAGTCTCAAACCAATTTAATTCTAACATTTCATCTCATTTCCTAATATATTCCATCTTGATGAGAGGCCAGAAATTCATGTGATATCAAATGATATAAATATCAATGGATAAATTTTGCCAGGAAAATACATTTTAAGTATAGAAAACATGGTATATTGGATACAGTATAGGATATGGATTCAAATAGAACTTGTGCAAATTTCAGCTCCTAACGTTAAATAATACTTTTGTAATTTGGCAAGTCATTTTACCTCTGGCCCTAAACTCTTCATTTTTAAAATTAAAAATGCCCCCTTTATAAAAATTGAATGATGAATGGAGTATAAGGCATATAAGTGGCCTTCCAACCTAGTTCTTACTTGATAAAGGAAAACTGTTGGTTTTAATTAACATTAAGTTTAGAACATATTTCACTTTTATATTTTAATTTTATATTCCTGAATATATTATTAGTTCTTTGTGGGTAAATGTCATAGCAAAACTCTTTTGTTTCCTCCAAAACCCTCTGTACAACTTTGACGAGCTAACAGCTACTTAGTAAAGGACTGCTGGAAAAATACATGATTTCATTTAACCCTAAAGCATTCTCTCTCTAGGACCAATGTGGAAAATCTAAGTGCCTAAAGAGAAGATGGTCTGAAATGTTTTCTTATGCAGTATTAAGCTGTGCTCTTTTCATCTGGACACATATTGTTTGCATGTAAATCTCAAACAAATATTTTCCTTTTCCAAGATCTATTCCTTCCTGTTTTTGTAAATTCATAGCTTTCTCAGTCTTTGGCTTTCTTATATTTAGTAGAGTCATAGACTCAAGACTATTTTATTTTCCTCTCAATCCATAGATTAAACAAGTACATAAATATAACGATAAATAATACCTGATAGTCTACCTCAATATGAGGGGGGTCATCGTAAAGTGGCAGAGATTATGACAAATAGGGGAGCTTTTGCCGCATCCAAAAGGATAGCTACACCTCATCCTTAACCAATTATTAATAGTGAAGTATTGCCAGATAATATTTTTCAAATAAATATGGAAATTCGATAGTTTGGTAAAATTTTCTTAAATGGAAATGAATTCATTTTATTTAAATATGCCTGCCAGCACCGTGTGCTGGCAAACAAAGTCAAACATTTCTCCAACTGATTCTACCTAGTAGGTCACCATTTCACAGCATGTGATCTAAAGGAGTAGCAGATCTTTGTGAGGAGCATCTACAAACCTCTTGAAGACATGACTCCATGGCCAGCTGGCTGGGTCATGGTCCACCAGCCATTTCTATCTAGAGTGGAGTAGCTGTGAAAAATTCAGTACATACATTCTTATTTCTAGATGTAAACCATGGTATGAATAAATGTCAATTTCCAACTATACCTATAAAAATCATTTATGAGACTTGTTGCCTATCTATTACCCTTCCTCTTTGCCAACCCCTCTTTTCTCTTCATTACAACTCCTCTGTGTGCTACCCTGCTTTCAAAATTAGAAATAGGTGAAAAAAGAGAAGAGTTAGAATATAGCACAGATTCAATTTTAGTAATAGTTTTGACCAGTTTTCCTAATTAGTCTGTGTCAGGATATCTATGATTACTATTGACTGGTTGAAATTAGTCAAAATAGTAATTAATGCATTCTTCATGCCGTTCCTAATCACAAGGAATTAAAGAGCAATTCTTGCTTTATTCCTGTCAAATGGAGGTGTCTTGTATAGACAGGTAAGGAGGTAAAGGAAGACAGGAATGAGCCACAGCAGCTAGAGTAGGGTTTCAGAGAGGAACAGAATGCTATCCTTCTGGTTCAGAAAGAAGTTTCTGTTAGCACCTGTGGTAACTAACTACCACTTTTAGCATTGCCTCATGATACAGGTATTCGTTTCTCCCCATTATAATTGTGTTAACCCTGCTACACTCTCTGCTTTACTTTGAACATGTTTGTGTGCTACTATTGACTTTTTCTATGCTCTGCATTCTATCTCATAATTGCTACTACACTGTTGACTTCTACTCACTGATAACGGTTACTTGTCTCATGGTTTTTACTGCTTTCCTGTCAGCTCAGGCTCCTACAGAGGGAAGATTTTACTGGGTCTGTTAGTCACCATAGAGATGGTGTTGTTACCAATCTCTGGAAAGGTGTCTTGAGATCAGGTGCCCATTTTGGTCTTATCAGCTAAGGCCGAGGTCCCCTATATGACCATGGAGTCACATGCTCTGAAGTGTTAATAATCCTAAAATATTTCTTCCAGGAGGAATGTGGTAATGACAGAAAATCTGAGTCTCCTCAGAAAGAAATATTCTAGCTTATAGTATCTTTACTGGCCAGTACAAACAACGTTTCCTTATACCCTCAGCTTCACTGTAGATTGCGAAAGTTCTCATTGGTTCAAACACTCTCAACTCAGTAAAACAATGCATTATTCAAAGTTTTAGTTCATTTGTCTTGTGGCTTCAGAACTTATAGGGCTTCACCATGTCTGTTCTAACCTGAAATGGTCAAGATTTTTTGATACTAAAATTATATTATGTGGATGGAACTGGAGAGTGTTATGCTAAGTGAAATAAGTCATACAGAGAAAGACAGATACCATATGTTTTCACTCTTATGTGGATCCTGAGAAACTTAACAGAAGACCATGGGGGAGGGGAAGGAAAAAAAAAGTTAGAGAGGGAGAGAGCCAAACTATAAGAGACTCTTAAAAACTGAGGATAAACTGAGGGTTGATGGGGGGGTGAGAGGGAGGGAAAGTGGGTGATGGGCATTGAGGAGGGAGTCTGTTGGGATGAGCACTGGGTATTGTATGGAAACCAATTTGACAATAAATTTCATATTAAAAAAAGTTTGAAAGTTTTAAAATAGAATTATAAATTTCCGTATCCCTCTCAACAAAGCTCGAATGCATAAAAGCTCACTGATAATTTGATGGGGAACTGGTTGTACCAGGTAATTCTAGACAGTGGGTTAGTAAAGTACTGTATCAATTATTGGGAGAGATTTATATAAAGTTTAATTTCTAATAGGTAAGTTAAGTATATGTCTTGAATGTTTGATTTTTCATTAGCTATGAAGTTCTAGAATTAAGGAATTATACCCAGACTCAGGAGGGAGTCTGTTGCCATAGACAATGGAACTGTAGAATGAGTAATGCCCTTCAAGTACTCATTTCTCCATTTTGTTATGTCTATGTCTATAATTTCTGATTCCATTCGAAGTAGGGTTCAGGTTTCTGCACAAATACTAACTTTTTTATTCTGAACCTTTATATTTATGAAGCCATCTTATTTCTTGTTCACACCCAAAATTAGAATGCTCTATTGGTAATGAATTTCATTTTCTCCTTTAGAAGGATGTTCAGTTGCTTTTCACACACTTAGGACATCTTCATGCACACATGTGTACATAAACACACTATGAGAAGTTAATGTGTTCTAATTACAAATGGTTCAACATTCCCTGAAATAATTTGTTTTCCATTTAAGTTTTATTTTAGTAAGTCCCCAAATTGAATTTCTTGTGTATGGTGCTTGGGAAATTTAGAGAAAAGCTTTAGTAAAAAAAAAAAAAAAAAGAGGAACAGAAAAATGATTGGGAGATCTCTGGGGTATATTAACCTAAACCAATATTAACAAAAAGACTATTGGGTTTTCACATCCTTTTCTCCTGCTTTACTTTGATTTTCAGTCAACTTCAACTTGGAATATAATAAAAATGTCTTTTGTGTAAAACTCAGACCACAAAAAGAACTTTCTCTTTTGATTTTCTTTTAAAAATTTGTGTTTAACAGACATATAGTATGAAATCTACTCTCAAAACAAATTTTTAAATGTACAATTTTGTATTGTTAGCTTTAAGCATAATGTTGTACACTGGATGTCTAGAACTTTTTCCTCTTGCGTGACTGAATCTTTATAATCAATGAAGAGAAACTCCCTATTTTCCCCTCCTCTAGCCCCTGACACACATCATTCTCCTCACTGATTTGATGATTTTGACTACTTGAAAGACCTTATATAAATGGACTCTTGTAGTATTTGTTTTTTTGTGACTGGCTTTTTTCACTTAGCATGTCTTCAAGATTCATCCATGTTGTAACATATGACAAGAGTTCCTTCTTTTTGTAACTGAAAAATATTCCACCACATATATATATGTGTGTATGTGTGTGTATATGTGTATATATTTGTGTGTGTACATAAAACTTTTAAATCTATTAGTCCTCTTGGCTCTTGTGAACAATGCTGCAATGAACGTGGAAGTGCAGATACCTCTTTGAGATCCTAGCTTCAATATTTTTGGACAAACACTGAGAAATAGGATTGCTATATCATCTGATAGTTCTATTTTAAATTTTTGGAGGAACCTCCATGCTATTCTTCACACTGACGGCCCCATTTTATGTTCTCGATAACAGTGTACAAGAGTTCCAATATGTCCACATCCTTACCAGTGCTTGTTATTTTGGTATTTATTTAATAATGGTCATCTTAATGGATATGATGTGATATCTTATTGTGACTTAGATTTGCATCTCCCTGATGATTAGTGATATTGGTCATCTTTTCATATATCTGTTGGCCATTTGGATGACTTCTTTGGAAAAAAAAATCTGTTACAGTCTCCTGCCAATTTTTAAATTGGAGCATTCATTTTTTTGTTGTTGAGTTGTAGGAGTTCTTTATATAAGATGTGTGGTTTTCCTATTCTGCAGGTTACCTTTTCACTCTTTGATTGTTTCCTTTGCTGTGCAGAAGCTTTCTGGTTTGATGGAGTTCCACTTGTCTGTTTTGGCTTTTGTTGCTTGTACTTTTTGTGTCACCTAAAAGAAATCCTTTTCGAGACCAGTATCCATGAAGCTTTTCCTCTCTGTTTTCATCTAAGAGTTTTACAGTTATACGTATTATTTTTAAGTCTTTAATACACTTTGATTTGATTTTTTATGGTGTAAGGTAAGGATCCAACTTCATTCTTTTGCATGTGGATATTCCAGTTTTGCCAACACTGTTTGCACGACTTTCCTTTCCCCATTGTGTATTGTTGGCACCCTTGTCAAAGATCATTTGACTGTGTACGGGTGGGTTTATTTCCAGGGTCTATATGCTGTTCTATTGGTCTGTGTCTGCCTTTGTGCCAGTACTCCATTGTTTTTATCACTGTAGCTCTGTTTGTTTTGAAATCAAGACACATGAGGCTTCTATCTATGTCTTATATCTCAAGATTGCTTTGGCTATCTGGAGTCCTTTGTAGTTGTATATGAATATTAGGAAGGGTTTAATATTTCTATGAAAAATACCTCTGAGGTATTGATAAGGATTGCATTGAATCAGTAAATTGCTTTGGATAGCATGAATGTTTTTAACAATATCACGTTTTGCAATTCATGGAAAGAACATGGAATATCTTTTCACTTATTTGCATATTATTTCATTTTTTTAGTAATGCTTTATAGTTTTCTGTGTTCTAGTCTTGTTACTTTGGTTAGGTGTATTGCTAAGTGTCTTATTTTTTGTGATTCCATTGTAAATGTGATTGTTTTTTTTTTTAATTTCCTTGTCAGATCGTTTGTTGTTAGTGTCCAGAAGTGCAACTGACTTATGTATGTTGATTTTCTATCCCACTATTTTGCTGAATTCATTTCTCATTTCTAACAGTTTCATTGTTGTTGCCATTGTTGAATCTTTGGGTGTTATATGCACAAGATTATGTCTTGTAGAAAAAGAGATAATTTTACTTCTTCCATTCTATTTTGGATAACTTTTGTTTCCTTCTGTTGCCCAATTTCTCTGGCTAGGACTTTCTTTGACTACTAGGTTGAATAGAAGTGCTATGAGTGGCTTTTTTTTTTTATTGTTCCTTATCTTAAAAAAAAATCAGGTTTTCCCTATTGTGTGTAATGTTCACTTATATTTGGCCATTACTATTTTGAGGTAGTTTCTTCCACCTACTATTCCTACTTCATTGAGTTTTTTTTTAATCATAAAAGCATGCTGAATATTGTCAAATGCTTTTTATATATGTTGATACGACCATAGAATTTTATTCTTTTGTTCTGTTACTACAGGGTAATACATTGATTGATTTTAATATGTTGAACCATTTTGCATCTCAGGAATAAATTGAAATTGATCATGATCCACATAACCCTTTAATTTGCTACGAATTGAGTTGGCTTATATTGTGTTGAGGATTTTTGTATCAGTGTTTATAAGGAATATTTGTCTGAAGTTTTATTTGCTTGTAGTGTCTTTATCTGGCATTGGTATTAAAGTAATATTGGCATGATAAAGTGAGCTGAGTCATCTTGGCTACTCTTCAACATGCTAGAAGATTTTGAGGATTGACATTAATTCTTTGAATGTTTGATGGAATTCGCTGCCAACTGATCCAGTCTCCTTAATAGTTATATATCTGTTCAGTTTTGTTTCTTTATGTATCTTTCTTGGTATATTATATGTTTCTAGAAATGTACCCATTTTTTTTTAGATCATCTAATTTGTTGTCATTTAAGTGTTTATTGTAGTTTCTTGTAATCTTTTTTATTTCTGTGTCATGAGTTGTGATATCTCCCCTTTGATTTCTTACTTTGTTTATTTTAATCTTTTCTCTTTAATTCTAGCTAAAGATTTGTCAATTTTGTTGATATTAAAAAAACAACTCTGAGTTTTCTTGATTTGTGTTTGTTTTTAATTCTCTATTTTTTTTATACTCCTGCACCAATTATTACTATTTCCTTCCTTCTGCTAACTTTAGAGTGTTCTTGCATCATGACCTTAGGGTATACTTCTTGCTATCTATACTCTATAATTCTAGGCCTCATTTCCTTCCTACTTAATCAAACTGATTTTTTAAAACCCTTTTCTAAAGCTCAATTCTTTGAGATTTTGGTATCTTTACTGTACTCCTTTTGCTTAAAAAAAATGAGCCATACTCCATTATCTGAAATCAAGAATCTGTGGTAATTTTTGACCATTAAATATAAATTAGAACCTTCACCTGTATTAAGCTCAATTATTGAGGTAGATTGATGGCTTTAATGGCTTATCTTTTTCATAGCTTTGTATACATTTCCTTTGTAATGTAACTTTAAAGTTATTCGTATAAATAAAGAGTATATTTGCCTCCCACATGTCATTTGCTTTGGCCACTGGTATTCAGTGGAAGTGCCTGTGTGCCAGTTCTAAGCTTGGGCCTCAAAAGGCCTTTGAATGCTTCTGTTTACTTTGTTCATTTCTGTGTCAGCCGTGAGAAGACATTCCTATGGATTCTCTGATCCCATGTGAAGGATGAGTCAAATGAAGCAGAGTTGAGTCACCTAAGGCCCAGCCTAGAGCAGAGTTCTCAGCTGAGCCTCAACTACATTAGCTAAGTGACTTAGAAATTTGAGAAGTAAATGCTTATTGTGATATGCCAAAACATTTTGTTGTGGTTTTTACATGGCACAAATCACCAACATAATTACAGTATGTTATTAGTCTCAAATTTTCATACAAGGTACAGAGGCTTAAAAAACTGAGGATCTGGTACATAAAATTTAAATATTTAGTAAATAGAAGAACAAGGATAAGACAGCAGATGCCAAAAAGTATATAGTCTTCCACTCTTCTATGTGAAATCTAATGTAGCAATATTTTCTGTATGTTCAGTAGGCCACATATAGGGTAGGATCCAGAAGAAATATTAAATTTATCTTTTTATGGGATTTGAATTATTTTCCTTTACTCTGAATCCAAGCATCTCACCTCTTACTTGTACTGTAAGTCTGATATGGACTCCCTGTTTATCAGACATACCTGATATTGACTCACTGTTTATCAAACATAACTTTCACTCTTGTTTTTAAAGTTATATGTCTGTTAGAAGGAATTGATGCATCACTGAACACCACTGCTACAAATAGCATGGTGCTTGGAATAAACAGTACCACCCTGGAAACAGTTATTTGCTTCTAGAGATAGATAGCTAGGGAGATACAGATTTTTCTCCCACAGGAAAATATAGCTCATAATTTTACCACCATGGAAATTTAGTGAATATTGAAAAATGAGAGCAAAGGAAAAGGAGTTTTAAAAAATCAACCTATATTAAAAAGATAAACTAGTGAATAAAACTTCTCCTACCATAATCCCCCTTTTAAAGGTAACTGTTAACATTTTATTTTATTTTTGATGTAACATGTACATCATATTTCTTCCCATCAATTATTTTTCCCTTGGTGAGGAGCTTATAGGTTGTTTCCATTGGAAAAAAAAATACTCGCAAATATATCTTTGAGTACTTATGTAATACTTTACCTGCAGGGTAATGTCAAGCTGAGTTAATGAGTATGTGGAAAATTTTGTTAAATAGTGTCATTTTAATTCCTAGAAATTTGTCTCAATTTGTGTTCCCACACACAGAGACATAAATATTATCTCAATTAGCATTTATAAAAAAATACTCACCCTTGCCAACTTAGTAATTTGATAGGTTAAAAAAAGAAAGATTTTGGTCACATTTCAGCTCTTAGCATATTAACAGCTACCTACCCCAGTCCTACAGTTTTGTGGCAGGTAGCTATGCATGCATTCCAAGAGAAGCTTATGTCTTACTTATGGGAGCCATGTTGGGCAAAAAAGACACTTTGGTCCAAATATTGGGGATATGTATTCTGAATGCTGATTGCTACTTATGATCCCAAAGCTGTAGACAAAGAGATGGGCAGTCATTGTTGCACCTCTCTGCATTGTTGCAAGACCATACCCTTTCAGACGAAATGACTTCTGGGGATTTAAAGAGCCATTTCTTCCCACCCCTTCATTTTTCTCTTTTCTTTCTTTTGGGAGTTGGACATTAAAGGCTAGGACATACAGAAGCATATATAGTAAAAATTAGAAAGTTGTTGTGCATGCACAGGGAAAGGCAGAGCAGGAGACATGAGTATATCTCAAGTTTATGCCTTAGGCTGTTCCTTGGCAGATAGCAGTCTATAAAAATCAAATCAAAACAAAACAAACAAATCATGGGGAAGAGGAAGAATGTGACTCCTGTAGTTACATTTTAAGATTCAAATATCCAGTATTCAACACAAAATAAGAAGGCGTACAAAGAAATAGGAAATTATGTATTGTTCAAAAGAAAAACACCTAATAGCAGGACTACTAAACAAAATTTTAAAACAATTGTTGTAAAGAAGCTCAAAGAACTAAGGGAAGACATAGAAAAAAGTCAAGGAAATGATATATAGACAAACTGGAAATATCAGTAAAGAGAGAGGAAATCTAGAAAGAAGAGAAAAATTATGGAGCTGAAAAGTACAATTAATTGAAATTAAAAATTTGCTAGAGGGATTCAAAGACAGTTTTTAGCAGGCAGAAGAATAAATAATCAAACTTGAAGATAAGGTAATAAACATCATTGAGTCTGGGGAACAGAAAGGAAAAATGTTGCAGAATAGTGAACAGTCTTTTAAAAATAAAAACTGCTTACAAGAGACAAAGGGCATTATATATTAGCAAAGGTTCAATAGAGGAAGCAGATATAATAGTTATGAACATTTATGTACCCAATAATGGATCACCAAAATATATAAAGTAAAAGTTGACAGAATCAAAGGAAGGAAGGAATAGACAATTCCATAATAATAGTTGGAGCCTCCAGTATGCCACTCTGTATAATGGACAGAACAACCAGACAGGATATAAGTAAAGAAATGAAGGACTTGAACAATAAAGTAATCTAAGTAGATCTTATAGACATTTATAGAACACTCTACCCACTAAGAGGATACATCTTTTTCAAGTTCACATAGGTTATTTTTCATGATAGACTGTATGTTATGTCACAAATTAAGTTTCAATAAATTTTAAAAGATAGATGCAATACAAAGTAGCATATTCTGTGACAAAAATCAGATGAAGTTAGGAATCAGTAGCCAAAAGAAAACCAGAACATTTACATTTTTGTGGAAATTGAACAATGCTATTCAAAATCCAGTGGATCCAGGATGCCTGGGTGGCTCAGTCAGTTAAAGGTCCAACTTCAGCTCATGTCATGATCTCATGGTTTATGGGTTTGAGCTCTGCATTGGGCTCTGTGCTGATGGTTCAGAGCCTGGAGCTGCTTCAGATTCTGTGTCTCCCTCTCTCTCTGCCCCATCCCCTGCTTGCACTCTGTCTCTCTCTCTCAAAAATAAATAAACGTTAAAAAAACTTAAATCCAGTGGATCCAAGGGGAAACTACAAGGGTAATAAAATCCTTAGGTATGAATGAAAATAAAAACATGGCATTTCAAATGTTAGGGGACAGAACAAAGGAATGCTAAGGAAGGAATTGATAACTATAAATGTTTTCATTAAAAAAGAAGAGATTTCAAATCAACAACCAGCTTTACAATTCAAGGAACTAGAAATAAAAGTAGAAAGTCAGCCCAAAATTAGCAGAAGAAAAGAAATAATAAAGATTAGAGCAGAGATAAATAAAATAGAGAATGTAAGAATAAGAGAAAATATCAAAAAAACCAAAAGTTGGATCTTTGAAAAGGGCAACAAAATTGACAAACCCATAGCTAGATGGATTAGGGAGAGAGAGAGAGAGAGAGAGAGAGAGAGAGAAGTCTCAGATTACTAAAATAAAAAATAAGAGGGTGAACATTACTACTGATTTTATAGAAATAAAAAGGATTATAAGAATACTATGAATGGGGTGCCTGGGTGGTTCGGTTGGGTAAGTGACCTACTCTTGATTTCGGCTCAGGTCGTGATTTCATGGTTTATGGTATCAAGCCCTCTGTGGGGCTCTATGCTGACAGCACGGGAGGCTGCTTGGGATTCTCTCTCTCCCTCTCTCTTTCTCTGACACACGCTACAACATGGATAAACTTTGAGGACATTATGTTAAGTGAAATAAGTCACAAAAAGGCAAGTACTGTATGATTTGACTTCTATGAAATGTTTATTGCAGTCAAACTTACAGAGAGAAGAACAGTGGTGGTCAGGGGCTAGAGGTTGTGGTGGTGGTGGTGGGGGGCGAGGATTTATTGTTTCATAGATAGAGATGTTGAGTTTTATAAGATGAGTTCTGGAGGTGGATGGTGGTGATGGTTGCACAACAATGCACATATTCTTAGTACTGCTGAACTGTACACTTAACTGTTAAGGTGGTGAAATGTTGTTGTATGTATTTTACCACATTTAAAGAAATGAAAAAGTGGGCCCCCTTTTCTTTGAGATTATCTTAATTGTGAGGTCCGAACCCATTTAACGTACTTATTGGTTATTTGTGCTTCATTTTCTATGAATTACCTGTTCATATCATTTGCCCACTTTTAAAAACAGGTTTTTTTTTTTCCTTATTGGTTTGAATGAAGTGTCCTTAAACTTACATAGTCCTTTGTCTGACATGTCTATATGAACCTTTAAAGCAAAAGATTTGATCATTATATGGGAACTCAGGATAACATAGGATTAGTTTGAGGTGTGGAAAAAATTGAGGCCAAATAACACAGATTAATGGTGGGCTTACTTTTCAGGGAACTGTCCCCTTTTCCCCCTAATTTTGGTCATTTGAACCTATAATTTGTATTTCGTTGAGATTATATTATTCTTTCAAAATGACTTTCAAAAATAAAACATTTCTGTATCCCTAGGAACTGAAGTCCCAGTAAGGCTTTTAGAGTTTTATTTTTCCATAAATTACATCTGTTATGGTGTGTTTGGCTTTTATTCTGGGAGATTTTTCATTTCTAAAAGGTGTTATAAAAATAAATGAGTTGATTTATAAAAAACACTATGCATATTTTTTATTTTTGTTCTCATAATACTCATTTTCTGTCGATTCCTAAGTGAGTAATGTATTGGATTAATTCTTCCCATACACCATTTTGATTTTAATTTGTTGAACAGCATTACCCATAAATAGTAAAATAAATAATTGCATGTTAGAAAGCCAATTCTAAAATGCATCTAATTTTCAGCATGGTTTGTTGTTTGTCATCTAGATTATTTGATCCTTAAAACGTTCTTACATATTTTGGAGATTTTATAGCTTTTCTGTTACCATGCCTGAAAGAATAAGTTCTAATAGAGAACTCAAACTATCACAGAAACCATTAAACTACCTTCACTAAACACAGTTAAAGTAATACATTTAAACTCTCCCAATTTAAATGAAATTTTAGCTGCTATTAATTAAAGTATGAAGGGCCAGGTGGTGTGATGGTGTTGCACAAAACTGATGCTTCACACTGCAAATAATTAAAAGACTTCAGAATGGACCAAAAGCTGTTGCTTCGCCTATGGATTTTTAACAGCCAATTGCTTTTTAATATTCAGCAGTAAGAGATGGCTACTTTAAAGCATTTCCTTTCCACTTCAAAGGATGCCCTGTGGGTGTTCACATCATTCTTTGTATGAAAGTTGAAAAAGAAATCATGTATATAAAACTCAATATTGAATATATAAATATATGAGTATGGTTTGAGGAGTCAGGAGACCTAGAGGTTATTTGCAATCCTACCTCTGACTCAGTGTGTGAGAACATGGCCAGGCTTTTTAGCTTTTTGGACCTCTGTTCCCCATCCTCATAAAAGATGGTTGAAATCACATAGGAATTTATTGTAAAGCTTATGAAGTTTAAGCTTCAGGGACTCTCGTGCAGGTCACTTGCAAGACCCTGCATTACCTGAGTATTTTTATATTCATGTTTTTAAATACTTTTTCTTAAGAGAGTCCTCCCAAATGGTATGCATTCCCAGATTTGCAAAACCTGGATTCATCACTGGCTGGAATACATTCTCCTAGGTTTCCTCCAGTTCTACAATTCAGTGTCTTTTATATGAATGCTCAGTTATACATAGTAACTCACAAGTGTTTCTCACCCATAGTGTTTTCTTTTATAAGATGTTTCTGCTTTTCTTATAAAGCTCTGTAACTATTATGAAGACCATTTTTCACAGAAATGTTATGAAGTCTTTGAAATCTGTCTTTTTTAATCTTTCTCTTTTCTGACTTTTTTTGTTTCTTAGTATAAGTATTCTCAAATTGTGATTCCATCATTGGGTATGTATATCAGAATCACCAAGAGTATTTTTTAATGCAGCTCTCAAGACTGCAGCCTAGATTTGCTGGATAATGAAAGGAGAAAGGGGTGGCAAATAGAAGAAATCAGCATTTTGAAAAAGCCCTCCGAGTGCTTTCTGTATCCACTAACCTGCTTATCTACATGGTCTGGAAGGTGTACGTGAATGTCTCTTGGAAATTAGGACCAGATGGCAAGGAGAATAAGAATGCAAGAAAAGCCAAATGCAGGTAAAAATTTATGACCCTTTCCCCAAACAAAGATGGATAAGACTATTATACTTTATTATATTATGTCATATTATATTTCATCTTCCAGTTTATACTCCCATTTTATTATGTCATTTTCCATTTACACTTTTCTCTGTTCTCTTCACTAGACTAAAGAGAGGAGAGACAAAAGTTGAAAAGGAAGCCTACCTTACTTTCCCTTGCCAGACTTCTTGCTTGGAGGTTCAGAACCCACCATACCAGAGGAGGAGTGTGTGGGTAGGTAAAGAGAAGACCCAAGGTGCACAGACCTCCCCTATGCTACAAGGGGTTGCCAAATCAAGGTAACAGGGTGAAGTAGAGAGAGAAAAGGTCTGGTTTGCACCCCTGAGCCTTTGTGCAGTAGACTCTGAGTTAAGAACTGCTGTCTACATGATGGAGCTCAGGATGACCCAGAGCAGGGCACACATACACCAAGTGTGGGCTGGGACCTGTATGGAATGGTCAGTAGAAACTCCAAGGGCTCTGACAGGTTTTGATACTGCAAGAGGAAGCAATTTTAGAATGTTGTTATACTTAGACCAATCGCCCTTCACCCTGTGCTCTCTATCTCCTGGAAGCTCCTGAGAAACAGCTATAGAACACATTTTGGAAACAATTTCCATCGTGCGAAGTAGCCGACATTAAAACTTGGAGAACCAAGGTGGTATTTACAAAGAACTTTTTACCACCCTACGGTGATAGTTTACTTGAATTAAGTGGGCGTGGCAGATAGGGAAGCAAAAAAGGAAAAACAAAGACATGAAAACTCTTTAACGATAACCAGAATTTTTCTGCTGTGCTCCAATTTTGTGATCCATTGCTGGTATTATGTGCAGGTCTCAGAGGATATATCACATGTTCTGTTTGATTAGCAGGGATATAAGCAAGTGGGAATGTGTGTGTATATGCGTGTGTCTCACAGAGAAAAGCATACTTCATTTGGTCTGGCGTGCTTGCTGCATACTTGAAATGTTTCTGTTGCCTTAACGGTTCATGTTTATCTGCTCTTCCAGAGCCCTGATTTTTCACTATGCATTTAAAAAGGTAGATAGAGATGCCCCTCAATTTCTGTGGAAATCGGAGTTCCTATACGTAGTTGAAAATTTCTGGTGCTCTTTATTTTCTTTTTTCTTTATTTTCAAGTACCAGAGAGTGTAACATGGTTGAAGACAGAGTATAAATGAATTTTAGCAAAAAGTATAAAGGAACATTGGGGGAGGGGTGGGGTGAGAGGATTTTCAAAATCACTTTGGTGAAAAAAATGTTTTAAGGAAACAAGAAGCAAAACCCGTTCAGTTGTTT
Organism: Prionailurus viverrinus; assembly: GCF_022837055.1. Lineage (NCBI taxonomy): Eukaryota > Metazoa > Chordata > Mammalia > Carnivora > Felidae > Prionailurus > Prionailurus viverrinus. The sequence goes on from NC_062562.1 coordinate 42,230,747, forward strand.
CCACAATTTGAGTTTTGAATATCAAAAGGACTGGTAGGAAAATACTAAATTTGATTGGTCAAATGAATTTCCATTAATTAGTTACGAGTGATCATGGTATTTGTAATCTTCCATTTAATAGCTCAGCCAACAACTTTGGTCTTTATGGCCACATTTAAAGACCTAGTGGATCTATTAATATGAGGCTTGGCATTGACCATCGTATCTAATGGACAGCTTGTTTGGATCGAAACTATCCTTACGTTTTTTATCTCGGACTTGCTGGTGCTCTTGTTGAAGTTACTGAGTGTTCAACAGAGAAAAATATGAACAGTATGTGGAAGTCAGACTAACCATTTATATGAACTATTTATAAACATGTTGAAATTCTGCCCTTTATTTCAGCTTGATTTTCTTTATGTCGGTATTAACATTTACCCATATTTTATTGACAAGTGTTTTGTTTCATGAAGATACAAAATAATGCACACAAAATGACAAGTGCTGTTATCATAGACTCTCTGAAATGATAGCTTTGAAATCTGAGGACATTCCTTCAGGATGTCTGTCTGTCAGAAAGGAAAATGAGCCATAGGAAAGAGGCTAACTTGATTTATAAAATTATTTGAGGGGAATCATTTTGGGAAGTTACTTCCAGGAGAAGAACTTCTGTTGCTTGAGGGTCATTCATTATCTCTAAGTTTGGCAGATTAATTAGTTGGTGTTGTCTTTGATAACTTGGCAAAAATAAGCTGAAAGTTAGAAGATCAATTCTGGCATTAAAGAGTTAGTTTGACATTGTTGCATTGTTGAGCTCAGCCAGGACCCCAGGAGCTATTTGATAATTCTGGGGCATTTATCACAAATCTGTTTTCACTACTCAGGGTATGCTTTTTTTCTACATGTCAGTGGTTCCAATGACTAATGCTGGGAATACAGCAAAACATGGCATAGTTTTTACAAGAAATTCTTAGCTGTTTTGAGGAACAACCATTCTTAAAATATTTAGGGAAGTAATGTGCAATGTAATTAAACAAAGGGTTTCCAAATTATATCTTGGTCCTTACCAACCTCTCCCCTCCCCCAAATTCAATGTCTATCAAATGTTTCATCCTACATCATCTCTCAGGGATTCAGATTCCTTTGTTACTTATTCTAGCCGACGCTTTTTCAAACATAAGGTTTTTATTTTTCAGTGAAATCTCAGTATCTTTACCAAATATTTATTTGTCCATATTTTCTAGCTTGATACTGGTGGTGACTGAACATTCTAGGCTGTATCTGTTATGCTACAGTGTGCTTATTTCCTGTATATAAAAAATAGCATATTTGACTGAGTACTGACTTTCTTCATGCCTGAGAAAGTATTAAACTCTCTGAGAGGAATAAAGTCACATAGTTACATATTTCTACAGAAACAGGAAAACAAACTATAATAAAAACTATAAATTTGGTTACTTGTTAAATGGCCGAGGAGTATATTTGGTGCTGTGATAGCTATTAAATGCATTTTAACATCCATAATAATTGAGAATAGTAGCAAAGCAATCATTATGAATAGTGAAACAAACATAAACTAAAAAGAAATTGCTATTCATTATGTTTTGTGGCTTTTTCTAGTGCCAGAGAATTCTTCCCCACTGTGATAATGGCATAAAACATCAATGTAAGCTGTAAAATATGAAGTAATTTTCAAAATATTTTCATAATTATTTCATTATGTACACTCTCATTTTCAAAAATATCTCAAAGTAAGATAGTACTATGGCTGAGTTCATGAAACTGGACTTTCCAAGAAGGAGTTTGCATTTTATTTCATAAAACAATTGTTTTTCTAATATGATTGTGGACCGTGTGTGCAAGGCTCATCACTGAGTGACATCACTTCTAGGGATACTAAGATTAATGAAATGTGTCTTGTTTTAAGAGAGCATGTATTAGGACTGCTGGGGTGGCCCAGTCGGTTAAGCATCGTGGACTCTTGATGTCGGCTTAGGTTATGACCTCACAGTTCGTGAGATCAAGCCCCATGTTGGGCCTCTTACTGACAGCGCGGAGCCTGCCTGGGATTCTCTCTCTCCCTTGCTCTCTGCTTCTCCCCCATGCATGCTCTCTCAAAGGAAGTAAATGAACTTAAAAGTAAATAGGGTATTAACTAATGATAAAGGGGGAAAAATTAATAGAGATGTAGAAGAAACTGTGTAAGCACTGTAGAGGAAGATGACCCATGATTGCTTGGGAAGGGACCCAGAAGTACATTAGACTTCCCTTCCTCTGTCCACTGCAAGTAACATTAACTTCACTTGTCAAAAATATGACTCTTTCCCTCCAAATGTTTACCATTTATTTCTTCTCCCATCCTCTCTGACTTTTTGGGAGGTGAGTTTAAAAAGAAAGGGTACATATCACATATGTATATAAGATTTCCTCTGTTGGATCCTGCAAAAGTGATCAACTTTCCGATAACGTACCTAGAAAATAGTGACATCCCTGGTTTAATTTATGGCATGTTGCATAAGTTTTGTGTTAGAAAAAAAAAAACTTTAAATTTAGTATGCAGAGCTCATTGTCTGTGGTACAACAGAATAGACTCACAGTGAGACCAGGCTGCATTTGGGACACAGTAATTGGGTCCATAGATCTGCGCTCTATGATCTGGTAGGCCGGCACTTAATTATTTTTCTGATGCATCAATAAATTTCAAAATTGACATTCATAAGAACTCAGAGAAAACTCAAAGAAAACTAGCTATCCTGAAAGATTTAGGATTTGTCTACATTGGTCTCCTACATGAAAGAAATGATTTTATAGGATACCCAAGTGTCCTAAAATATTGATAACCCAGAAGCATCTACAATTTTAAAATTCTTTAGCTTGTTCTCGGGTATTTTGGATGAAGACATTAGATCATTCTCTGTACTTATGACTACACAGCAGAAGTAACATCTGGGAAGGAAATAAGTCGTTCAATATGGGTGCAGACATCTGTTTTCTAGTAGAAAAACGGCTATCCTATAAAATATTTTACCATAATAAGGGATAATAGTGTTTTTGTTTGGCTATCTTTTTGTTTATGTTTGCTTTTAACTTGAGGACAGAGTTTTCCTGATGAATACTTAATTGCAATATTCTTTTCTTTTAGAGCATTTCATCTGGTGGCAAGTCCTAGTCTCTTCAATGATAATGGCAACTAATAAGTGTGGCACAGTGTGGCTTTGGTGTCAGAAAGACATTACTTCAAATCTCAGTGTATATAAACAGAGACTCCTTGAAATTCCCTCTGGTGTGGGAATAGACAGTCTTTAGTGTCCACTTATTCATCCTTTACTGAGGAAGATCAGTGAAGCTATTCTTAAACCCTACTCAATCATGTAACCTGGGGCTAATGAAAAGAAAGTTAAGATTCTTCTGTGGCAGCCAAAGACCCCAAAGTAAGAAAAAGGAGAATGAAAATGGTTTCAAGTGGGAAAAGTTGACTACAGCAATATGGTAGCAGATGATGTATGCAAAAGACCTTTAATGATGGCTATGCAGCTTCCATACGCTAGACACCTCCCACCCCAGGTTAGCTCCCTCTAATCGTAGAACCTGTTTTTACATGTGTCTCTCTGTGTACTTTACAGTCACTTGACATGATTTAAAGACCAGTGAATCCTTAACTAATAGAAGCTAGGTAGATATGTGCCCAAGTTATCATACTAAAACATGCAGAGATTTTTGTCAGGCCTGTAACTAGTCATTAAAACATAGAAGTGTGATCTTTTTTCCACCATCATAAAGCATCAAAAGGCATTTTTAACATGATGCTATAATTCATAATCAGTAACAATTTTCAGTATGTGGGAAGCTGAAGTATGCTTTCAAAAAAGAAATTGGTACTCTACTCCCATTAATAAGTGTTTTAAAATATGTATGGAAATAGTTCTCCTCATTTTCAATAATTCTTCTTGTTCATTACAGCATTTAAAGGGGTAGAGGGTGGGGAGTAAAAATACCATTCTGCAAGCAGAAAAACTTTAACTAGCAGCAGATGGTGAGACTGTAAAGAAACTGCTCCTCACAACAAGCTTATGGAAATTGGTCTCTTTCTGATATAGTCACACATCATTTAGTTCTAGAATCATGGGTCAGGGCAATACTTGCCATATGTTAACCCTAGCATATCTACTTCTTGCTGATATAGGTGCTACATTTTGAGGAGTTTGATTTGAGTCAAAGCATGCTGTAATTTTTACAACAACAAGCCTTGACCTTTGATGTATTTTACCATTGCCCGATAATGAATTCTCTGGAGATCTTGAGTCTATTTTTTAAAAAATTATTAGTTGAAATAAAGCTTAATCTTATTTCAGAGCTTTGTGGAAGCAAACAACTATTATCTTTCTTACATGAAACCAAGGCTTTCTTTCTGAGAACAGAGGAAAAATGGGAAGGGTATGTGTATGTGTGTGTATATTTGTGTGTGTGTGTGTGTGTGTGTGTGTGTGTGTGTGTGTGTGTGTGTGTTGATGTGAGGGTAGGGACGTCATGGAGGGAAAGGAAGACCAGAAGTTAACAGAAGGTGGAGGATCCTTTACAGTCCCTCTGTAGTAATTAAACGTATATGCCCGTAAATTCTTGAGTATTCTTCCCTTCTGAAGTTGGAGGCTAATTCCCCTTCTTTTGAAGGTAGGCTGGATTTACAAGAGAACTGAAGATAGAGGATCTAGACAATAATGCAATTAACATAGGTAGTTAGTAAAAGAAATCTTAGAATGATGGCTGTACAACATACTTAGAAAGCAGTTCATATTAAAGCAAGGAATCTGTGGTCTGGATGAAAAATGTTCTCAAGAAGAAAATGCTTCTATTTAGCTTATACTATAGCTATGAATTTGGAATATCTAATGACAAGAGAGTCATCGTGCTAGAAGGAGACACCCCAAAATGTTTTATTACTTTGTACAATTGCTAGAAAATTGAGAAAAAAAAAGTGCATAGTGGGGATTTACACTTGAAAGCCTTTTCTCTGAGCTGCCAGATTTAGTAACATAGTTTTATGCTATCAGTCTAGTCACGCTGCTTGCTTCTGTCATAAATAATATTCACACAATAACAACATTGGCATATAACCTCCAGTACCTCACAACATGACTGCATTTGGAGATTGGGCCTTTCAAGAGGTAGTTCATGTTAAGAGTGATCATTAAGGTGGGCCCTCAGACAACACAACTGGTGTCCTTATAAGAGGGGGAAATTAGGACACAAACATGGACAGAGTGAAGAAGGGGGTCTCCCTGTAAGCCAAGGAGAGAGCCTCAGAAGAAAGCAATTCGGATGACACCTTGATCTAGAAATTCTAGCTTCCAGAACAGTGAGACAATACATTTCTGTCATTTAAACCACCCAGTCTGTGGTACTTTGTTAATGGCAGTCCTAGCAGATGAATACTAGAAGTATCAGACTCAGAGGATGAAGAGTGGAATGAGGATATGGGAAGTTACTTAAGTGAGTTAACTGCATCATCTTCATAACAGAGAAAAAATAGTTCTTGACTAAACTTGATCAATAAAGAAAAAATGGTATATGTATATAATGTAGAAAAGTGGTGTTGAACCCAAGAAGAATTAAAATGATCAGAAGTGATTCCTTCTCAGAGGAAGCACTAAGAATGACTAGGAGATTAGAGGCACTTGGCTGTTTTAAAATCATCCTCTACTATTGTGTTGTTTTGGCTTTGTTTTTTGTCCATGTTTTTGTTTTTTGCGTTTTGCCAAAAAAGAAGTAGGTAATAATTAATTACTTAGTTTTAAACTATTGTCGATAGTCATAGACTAGTCATAGACTTGTGACTTCTGTATCACTTTTTTTTTCCTTGGTATGTTTTTATTTCATGAGGCATTGTGGTTTATGGAATGTAATATAAAAAAAGAAAAGAAAATAGCTATGAGAACTGATTTATTCTCTGATTTCCAAAAATTGAGAATACATTGGTGACAATACACAAGGGGAAGGTCTAATGTAAAAGACAGACTTCATAAGAGTTGTCACTGGAAGAAGCAGACCAGAAGTGAGATATAATGTAGGGAAAGTTTATAAATTATAACTACAGCCATTGAAACAGATGGGGTAACAGGTGGTGAAGCAACAATGAAATACAGAATGCGATGGTGAAGGGGAGGCAGAAATGACCAGATTCAACTTTCTGAAGGGCTTCAGTTCAACACAATATCTTTTGGAAAGTTGATGGCATTTGCAACAACTGAGGGACAATTCTGTTGTACCCTTGTCCTAGCCATCTATATCAAATGTGTCTAGTAATTCAACTCCTAAAATTGCTAGAAAATAAGTAATGTAAATTTGATTAATTACAGCTAGTTAGCTCTTTTAGATGAGATTGAGGGTCATAAAAGAAAACACAAAGATTGGGGTGCCTGGTGAATCAGTCGGTTGAGTGTCCGACTTTGGCTTAGGTCATGATCTCACAGCTCGTGAGTTCAAGCCCCACGTCGGGCTCTGACAGCTGGGAGCCTGGAGCCTGCTTCAGATTCTTTGTTTCCCTCTCTCCCTGCCCCTCCCCAGCTCATACTCTGTCTCTCTCTGTCTCAAAAATAAAAACATTTAAAAAATAAAAAAAAAAAAGAAAACACAAAGATTATGGTCAGACTACAGGTCTGAATTAAATTGTTTACTAATACATGTCCAGGAGAAGGGATACCTTGAGTCAAAAATCAAAATAAAAAATTAGAGTTTCCATGGGTTCTTACAGCGCAGGAGGAAAGTCTTTCATGAAGAAAAATACATTTTTTCATCTATGCTGTATCATTTTATTACTCAGTTTAAATCACATGGAATTTGGAAATGATCAACAGTTTGGAATAATTACATGTGGACAGATTAAGCACAGCTATATAATCTCAGATGAAAATCATTCAGAATGAATAATTTACTTTTGTTTTTACTTGACCAGAAAAGAATGTCTTCTTTGTATCTACAGTAAAACAACAACAACAACAAAAACAACAACAACTACAAAAGTCACCCTCAAATGATGCCATGAAAGAGTTCCCATCATGTATATCACTTGCATTTTCATTATACCCAAGTACACAAGATATTCTATACTTGTTTTAGTCCATTCAGGTTGCTCTACACAACAGACTTGGTGGTTTATAAACAAAATAAGTTTGTTTTTTATTTCTGGAGTCTGGGAAGTCTGAGTTCAGGGTGCCATCTTGGTCCGGTAAGGATTTTTCTCCAGGTTGCAGACTTCTGATTGTATCATCACATGTCACAAGGGGCTGCCTCGCTGTTTATTTTATGAGGGCACTAATCTCATGCATGAGAGCTCCACCCTTATGACTTTATCACCTCCCAAAGTCCCATATCCTAAAATCATCACACTGCACGTTAGGATTTCAACATAAAAATTTTGGGAGGACACAAACATTCAAAACACAGCAACACTAGTTCACTCTCCTTCTTCATGTCCCTATCACTCTTCAGTCCCTAAAAGCTGGTTCTGACTCCCACAATATGACTAATAATCTTTACTCTGGTTATTCTGTTTCACTGCTCCCCACATACCTCAAAGTCAGCTTTGCAAGGTGGAACTCAATGTCTTTTTCCTAGTTTTTCCAGGTACTAACCAATGTTCCAAACCAGAAATTTGAGCAATACTTCTGATTCTTCTGACTAATTTTCTAACACCACGAAGTAGTCAAATTTAAAGTTACTGCTACATCTTAGATATTTTTTCCAATATATCTGTTTCTGTGTCCATGTGTCCTCATTCTAACATTTATTTATTTTTGAGAGACAGAGAGAGACAGAGCATGAGCAGGGGAGCAGGGAGAGAGAGAGAGAGAGAGAGAGAGAGAGAGAGAGAGAGAGAGAGAGAATCCGAAGTAGGCTCCAGGCTCTGAGCTGTTTGTTAGCACAGAGTCTGATGCAGGGCTCGAACTCACGAACTGCAAGACCATGACCTGAGCCGAAGGTGGACACTCAACTGACTGAGCCACCCAGGCACCCCCATGTGTCATTCTAGTTTAGAGTGTTATCTCTTGCCTGAATTATGGCCATGACCTTCTATCTAATTCTCTTACCTATATGCTTTTACAACTCTATTCCCCACATTGTAGACAAAACAATAGTTTTCAAAGGTGAATCATATAAACACAGTTATACATATGAATGTATAAGTTACATGTATTCATGTGTTTATATAAAAATGCATGTATACATTGTGTATGTCTGTGTGTGTGTGTGTGTGTGTGTGTGTGTGTAATTCCAAGGCTTTTAAAGCTCCTTGGTTCTCCTCAGGATAAAATTCCAAATACTTACTCTAGTTTATAAAAAAATCTGTACAATTTTGGGTATTTTTACTTGTTTCTGTTTACTTCTTCAGCCCCATTTCGTACAAATTATGCCAAATTTTACAACCTGTCCATATTGAAGTATTTTGAGTTCTGAAATAATGATGACATGTTTTCTTCTTACTTTGTTTTTTTTTTTTTTTAATTGTGGTAACATTATAACTTTCAGGTGTGCAGCAGTATAATTTGCCATCTTTACACACTGTGATCACCACTAAAAGTCTAGTTACCATCCATCAGCATACAATTAACCTCTGTTAACCATTTTGCACCCCATGATACCCTCAATATATTATCTGTACCTATGTGTTTTTTTATTTGTTCATTTGGTTTGTTTTATTTTTATTTTGTTTTTAGATTTTACTTATGAGTGAAATCGTATGGTATTTGTCTTTCTCCATCTGATTTGTTTCACTTAGCATTACCCTCTAGGTCCATCCATGTTGCTGCAAATGAGAAGATTTCTATCTCATTTTATGGCTGGGTAGTATTCCATTGTGTTTATATTCCACTTTTTCTTTATTCATTTATCACCAATGGATATGTAGCTTGTTTCCATAAGTTGGCTATTATGAATGATGCTGCAGTGAACGTAGAAGTGGTTATATCTTTTCAAATCAGCATTATTGTACCCTCTGAGTAAATACTCAGAAGTGAAATAGTTGTATTGCATGGTAGTACTATTCTTAACTTTTTATTTTTTTAATTTTTTTAATTTTTTTTAAACGTTTATTTATTTTTGAGACAGAGAGAGACAGAGCATGAACGGGGGAGGGGCAGAGAGAGAGGGAGACACAGAATCGGAAGCAGGCTCTAGGCTCTGAGCCATCAGCCCAGAGCCTGATGGGGGGCTCGAACTCACAGACCGCGAGATCGTGACCTGAGCCAAAGTCGGACGCTCAACTGACTGAGCCACCCAGGCGCCCCTATTCTCAACTTTTTAAAGGAATCTTTATACTGTTTTCCACAGTGGCAGCACCAATTTACATTTCCACTTACAGTATATGAGGGTTTCCTTTCTCCACATCCCCTCTGATACTCATTTCTTGTTTTTTTGATGATACCTGTTCTAACTGGTGTCAGATGGTATCTCATTGTGATTTGATTTTCATTGCCCTAATAGTGATGTTGAACATCGTTTTATTTTTCGTGTCTTTTTTAGAAAAATGTCTATTCAGAACCTTTGCTGATTTTTAATTGGACTGTTTGTTGTGGTTCAGTTGTATGAATTGTTTTTATATTTTAGATATTAACTTTTAGATATATTTTTGCAGAAATCTCCCATTCAATATGTTATCTTTTCATTTTGGTGATGAGTTTATGCTTCGTTTTGTTTTTCTGTATGGAAGCTTTTTAGTTTTCTGTAATCTCCTTTGTTTATTTTTGCTTTTGTTTTTCTTGCCTTTGAAGTCAGATGCGCAAAAATATCACTAAGATTGATGTTGAGGAGCTTACCACCTATAGTATCTTCTAGGAATTTTAGAAGTTTGGGCCTTACATTCAAATCTTTAACCCATTCTGAGTTAATTTTTGTGTATGCTGTAACATAGTGGTCTAGTTTCCTTGTTTTACATGTAGCTGTCTAGTTTCCTCAGCACCCTTTATTGAAGAAACTGTCTTTTCTTCATTGTACTTTCTTAGCTACTTTGGTTATATTTATTCCTCCTTGGCTAAATTTATTCCTAGTTATTTTATTCTTTATGATGCTTTTGTAAATGGCATTTTTTTTATTTGTATTTTATTTATTTATTAAAATTTTTTTTAATGTTTGCTTACTTTTGAGAGAGAGACAGAGCATGAGTGGGGGAGGAGCAGAGAGAGAGAGGGAGACACAGAATCCGAAGCAGGCTCCAGGCTCTGAGCTGTCAGCACAGAGCCTGGCACGGGGCTTGAACCCACGAACCGTGAGATCATGACCTGAGCCGAAGTCAGATGCTTAACCGACTGAGCCACCCAGGTGTGCCATGTATTTTATTTATTTTTTTAATTCCAGTATAACTAACATACAGTGTTCTATTAGTTTCAGGTATACAATATAGTGATACAACAATTCTATACATTACTCAGTGCTCATCACAATAAGTGTACTTTTTATCCCCTTCGCCTGTTTCACACATTCCCCATCCACCTCTCTTCTGGCAGCCATCAGTTTGTTCTCTATATGTACGAGTCTTCTTTTTGGTTTCTTTTTCCTTTGTTTTGTTTCTCAAATTTCATGTATGAGTGAAATCATATGGTTTTTGTCCTTCTCTGAGTTGTTTCACTTAACATTGTACCCTGTAGATCAATCCATTTTCCTGAAAATGGGAAGATTTTATTCTGTTTATGGCTAAGTAAGATTCCATTGTATTTATACACCACTTCTTCTTTATCCATCTATCCATGGATGGACACATAGGCTTCCATATCTCGGCTGTTGTAAATAATGCTGCAGTAAACACAAGGGTGCATATATCTTTTTGAAATAGTTTTCATTATCTTTGGGTAAATACCCAGTGGTAGAATTACTGGGTCATATGGTAATTCTGTTTTTGGATTTTTGAGAAATCTCTATACTGTTTTCCACAATGGCTGCACCAGTTTGCATTCCTACCAAGAGTGTATGAGGGTTGGCTTTTCTCCACATCCTCACCAACACTTGTTGTTTCTTCTGTTTTTGATTATAGGCATTCTGACAGTAATCTCTTTGACATCAGCCATAGAAAGATTTTTCCAGATTTGTCTCCTTTGGGAGACAAAAGCAAAATTAAACTACTGGGACTGTACCAAAATCGTCATTTTGCACACTGTAGGAAGCCATCAACAAAACCAAAAGACAATCTACTGATTAGGAGTAGATATTTGCGAATGATGTATCTCATAAAAGGTTAATATCCAAAAAAATACAGAACTTCTACAATTCAATGCCAAAATCCAACTAATACAATTAAAAAGAACTTCTCAAACTCAACACCCAAAAACCAAATAATCCAGTGAAGAAATGGGCAGAAGACATGAATAGACATTTCTGCAAAGAAGACATCCAGATGGCCAACAGACACATGAAAAAATGCTCAACATCACTCATCATCAGGGATATTCAAATCAAAACCACAATGACATATTACCTCAGAAATGGGATTTTTTTTTCTTAATTTCTTTTCCTGAGGATTCATTATTTGTGAATCCATATTTCACATATGGTCTAGGCACATATATTTCACATATGGTCTAGGCACTTTTCAAATTGGTGTTTTTGCACTGGTTCTGCAGGGCAATTGAGTATGTACATGAGTACTTTAATGGGGGATTTTCTGTTCCCTATAGTTGTATGGTTTTCCTGAATGTGATCCCCATTGGTTTTCAAAGCTTGTCATTTAAGGCATTCATCTCTCTGAGGCAGGATCTAAGGGTTGGAGTGCCTGATGTGGTGTACAAATCCCTTACTGCTTAGGGAAAAGTTTCATACTTTTGAGATATCTCCTGGCTATGGATTACTGTGCCTGGGTGGTGTTTTTCTTGTGAGATGGTGTCGCTCCTTCTCTTACCCATCTTATCACTGTCTCTTTTGTCCTTTGTTGTGTAGGCTCTGTTCATCCAGTTTTCTGGTCTTTTTCAGAGGAAATTATTTCATATACTTGTATATTTGTTGTATCTGTGGGAGGGAGTGAGTTCAGGATCTTCCTACGCCAACATCTTGAACCCAGTTCTTCTGCCAACTCTTCCTTTACAGTTTTTAAGCATGATTTTCCTTCTGTTTGCAACTTATTTTTTCTTTCTCAAACCATGTTCCCCTACATTTCTTCTCTTACTTCTGGATAGTTCCACGGATGAAAAAGCTATTTCCATAAGCTTTCTATAGCCTCCTGGACACCTGAGGGTTGCCCATGGTAAATTATTCTTATGTCATCAACTCAAGGAACTGCTGGAAGTATACCTATACTAGGTCAAAATAAGTGAGATTCCAGATGGGGACTATAGGAATGGCTGAAGCACCTGTTTTTTGAGTAACTAGTATTGATAAGATGCACCTAGCCTGGAGTATGAGGGAAAGTTACATACCCTTGAGTGAATGCCTAAAAGACTAGGCATAAAAGAGGGACTGAGCTCTGAGCTCAGGCTTTTTTCAAAGCTTAAGTTCTGCATATACTTAGCTGTCTCTCATGATTATGCTTCTCTTGAGTGTGGAATGACAAAGAAAGTGTGCCTGTGAGTCACAGGCACTCTACAGTGTTATTGTTGTGCATGCCTCGTTGTTACTTTTCTGCCTTTTCTTAAAGATCAGGCAGCCTGGTACTAGTTGAAGTAAGTTGTGTCTCATAAGTGAGATTGTCAATGCAAACCCAAGACCAGTGCTACCAGAACAGAGAGGCAGCTGCATCTGTATTCATTCTTTAAACTTAGCTACTAGGTCATTTCATCGAGAAAGTATTCCCTGACTGATCATCTGTGTTAAGAATTGAAAATCCTAATGTGTTTGTAAAACGTATACAATTCTTTCCTCAGCATTTATCAAACTATATTCTAATTAATTCCTTTTTGTACTGTTTATTTATTTTGAGAGAGAGAGAGAGAACACACGTTGGGGGTGGGGGGAGGCAGAGGAGTGAGAGAATCATAAGCATGCTCCACACTGTCAGCACAGAGCCTGATGCAGGGCTTGACTTACGAACCATGAGATCATGCATGACCTGAGCTGATGTCAATAGTTAGATGCTTGACTGAGTGAGCCACCCACGCACCCCTCTAAGTATTTCTTTTTTTTTTATCTCTCACTAAAATACATGGAGAGTTTTAAAAGTGTTTATTTATTTTGAGAGAAAGAATGTGAGTGAGTGGAGGAGGGACAGAGAGAGAGAGGGAGAGAGAGAATTTCAAGAAGACTCCATGCTGTCAGCATAGAATCCAACGTGGGGCTCGATCTCAGGAACTCTGAGATCATGACCTGAGTCAAGATCAAGAGTCAGACACTTAACTGACTGAGCCACCCAGGTGCCCCAAAATACATGGACAGTTTATCTTATTTATAGGTATATTCCCAATATATAATACAATATCTGATACTTAGTAAGTTTTTAATGAAAAATGTTGAATAAATGAATGGCTAAAGAACATAAATCTATGTACCATGGGAAATAGGGAAATGGTTAACAAGGTTTAGTTAAGTAAAGCTGTTTTTTTTTAATTCATTCTTCCATTATATCAAGTCATTTTTGCTCTGTAAGGAACTTTAAAAACTCAGTAATTAAGCACTATAATAATAATCTATTATTATTCTTATGTCTGCAGGCTGGCTGGGATATGGCTTATTAAAACTAGGCTTAGTTGGGACCTGATGCTTTAGGCTGCAATGACTGGTTGGCTCTTTCTCTCACTGCAGGACCATAGGCTGCTATACTCTCCATGTCTCTCATGGTCCTTGTACCAGCAGGGTATCTAGAGCATATGATGGCAGTGGAGGTTCACAAGAAGAAGTTTAAGCTTGCCAGTCCCCTTTCAGCACAGATGTGGCACTGGCGTGCTCATATATCACTGAGCAAAGTGGGTGGGATAGCCACATTCAAAGTCAAGGACCAGGAAGATACGTGTCACCCACAACGAGCCATGGCGGAACAAGTGCAGCAGCAATGGGAAAAATTTTCCATGTGAGGTGATAGATTTGTTACCTAACTGTATTATACAATCGTTTTGCAGCATACACATGTATTACTTTGTACACACCTTAACCATACACAGTGCTATATGTCAGTTATATCAATAAAGCTGGAGAAAAAAAGGGTTAAATTTCATACTGCCTCAGATTTCTACTTTTAATTTCAATTTGTCCAGAAGAAATTTTAGGTACAATAAAATTGAACTTTAATAATATGAATTTCTTTAAGTTAGCTGGCCCGTTTTTTTTTTTTTCATCGATTATAGGAAAACAGCTCTCTCTGTCTCCCCCCATGTGTGTATGTGAGGAGAACTGATTTTGTCTGAAATTAAAACTAGGTAACTTAAAGGTACAATCTCAGCTGCTCACTTCTTCAGGTCAGAGTATTGCTTTTGTTGTTTTTACTTGAATTATGTGGATGATTTTCTTGATCGTTAACTGGTCCTGTCCTGAAAATATCTGACTAAAGTAGTATTGCTTTCTGGTAAACAGTTGAGATAGTCATTAGCATTACTGAACATGTTTTTACCTTTTTGTAATTTATTTTAGTCAAGGGGAAGATCAATTACATTTTGAAAATACTGTTCACGTTGTTAGAATCCTTCCAATCAATTCAAGCTGGGAAGATGTAGATTCATTATTTTATAATCTAGGTAGTATCTAAGGTAATGATAAATGCTTTCCTCAGAATAAAAACACACATTTATTTCTTTTCTAACCTACAAATTACTTGTATAACTCAATATTTTACTTTACTTCCAATATTTAAAAAGTGGATGATTTAAGGTGAATCACTGAATTCATTCCTCTTGACTTTAAATGTGTCTTCATTATATGCATTCCAAAGGAAAATTATTACCTAATCTACAAAGATATATTTTAATCACCAAATAATATGCTGAATGCATTTACAACTGTAATTTTGTGCATGTGAAGCAATTAATTGCTCAATATTAACTGTAGTCTAATGCTTTGCAAACAGAATCTGGATGCAAAGCTATTGAGAATATAGACTCACTCCAGACAAGCAAATGTACTCAGGGACAGAAAGAGCTTGACAGTATTTTAAAGGTAGTCAGCTTCCTAGTTCTTAAAGCCTTAATGCTGGTTATAAAGGTGGTTAAGGTAGTAGGGATAAGGGAGGATATATTTTTGTGGAGGGGGTTATAACATATGGAGTTTTGGTATTCTGTTATTTTATATTTTTTTTTCTTGGTGGTAGTTACACTAGGATGGAAACTATTGCAATATGAGCCATTTTGTCAGAATAGCTTGAAGAAAGAAAGTGGAGAATAGGAGCTCAGTAAATATGCCAAATGAGTCATCTATAGACTGAATATTCCTACCCGAACCTCCTATTCTTACCTTGAAAACCTAATTTCCCAAGGTGATGGTGTTAAGAGGTGTCTTTCGGAGGTGATTGGGTCATAAGGGTGCGGCCCTAGTGAGTGGGAATAGTGCTTTCATAAAAGAGGCCTTGCCCCTCCTGACGACCTTGAGAAATCAACTGTGTATGAACCAGGAAGAGGACTGTCACCAGATACTAAATCTGCAGGTGCCTTATCTCAAAGTTTCCAGCCTTCAGAACTGTGAGAAAAAAAAATTGTATTGTTTATGAGCCACCTGTCTATTGTGTTCTGTTACAGCAGCCTGAGTGGAGTAAGAAAATGACTTGTAAATCCGTTTTCTATTTTACTGAATAGGCGGTAGGTGACTGTAGGGTGTTGCCTCTACGGGACCACTTTATAGGGTTGGTCTGTACTTTTGTGTTTATGCATATGTGTGTTCTCTTAATATCCTTTTGAAAAAGGTCACCATATTTAGGGGGGCAGAATAAGAAAAAGACACAGTAGAAATGAGTGGTAGTGTTTGATCCTTGGGTGTGTACATTCCTATAGATCTTTTATGACCTTACCTAAGTATATACAACGTCTTATAGTACTTCATATTTCAAAGAGAATGTACATTGATTCACATATGAGTTTTAGAATGATGGTACTGAAGATAATTAGAACCTGAGGGACAAGAGACAAAATATTAATAGGACTATTTCTGCCTTATTGTGGTATTTCCCTATTTCACAGATGGCAAACACTTGATATTCATTGAAAGAATGAATAAATGAATGATATAGGAGTCAGAAATTATGAATTAAAAGTATAGTATATAAATGAGAGAAAGATTTATATTGTGAGGCAGATAGACTGGTATAAAAATAAAAAAGTAAAATCTGATGAAGAAAGTAAAGAAGATGAACTGGGAAAGATATAACTGTAAAGCAAGGAGAACAAAATCATTATGAGACCCGATCTGACCTGAACCGAGCACCTCAAGACAGGCAGAAATTGAGATTGAGTATTAGAACCAAGAAGAAAGACATGGAGATTAGTTGTCCAGCCCTGGAATAGATGTTATTTTATGACCAGTCTTTTGCAAAGGAAGAAACTGAAATAGAGGTTTGAGTAATTTACCTTGGGAATGGGGGAGGTTGATACGAACCATGGCAGTGTCCTGTGAGCACATGCTCTTAACCCCTGGTAGTGTCCCTGGAGAAAGAAGGGACTTATGGTTATGGCTTCTCACCATTCACATGGAGTTTGGAGCACACTGTGTGATGAGACGGGTAGGTGGAAATGTTCCTATAATACATAAGCCTGCCAGAAAATCAACACTTCCATCAGTGAGTCTTAGGAGATCTGAAAACAATGACACCATCTGTATGGGTACAGATTCCCAAGGTGTCAGGAGAGATAGCCTTGAACATTCTTCATTATGAGGCTACATGGGTACAGTTCTGATTGTGGTCAGGCCTGTACATCAGGACAGGATGACATCAAGGCCGGACTGATATTCAATGGTTGGAGCTGCCTGGGGAAAGGAAAAAAAAATCCCACCAACCGTTTTAAAACACAGCTAAATGCCGATTACACCCTTAAACATTTCAGAGGGCATTGGTGCCTAGATTTAGCCTGCTGAATTTAATCATTTTGCATCATCCAGCTTTATAACAGAAGTTTTTAGGTTTTAACTTCTTTAGGGGACAATCTGGTGACTGCAGAAAGAAAATTTCTTTTCAACATGTTATTTGCTTGAGAGGGTTCTAGCTCCCAAGAGGATTATGCTAGGCACTCATAGACAGTAAAATAAATTGAAATAGAGATACCCGGCACTGTTAAGTTATACTTGGTTACTAATAGACAGCTTTGTGGTAAAGCACTGAATTCAGAATCACACATTGAATTCTGTCGCAGTGGCTACTAACCGTAAAATAAATGCACTATGTTTCTTATGGTTTGCGACTTTTTGAACAACATTTATTGCATTTTCTCAGATTATTTATAACTGGACTCATTACTTTAAATTTAGAGCTACTCTCCTGAACAGGATATCTGAAAACACATTGAACATATCATTTGAAAATGCAATTAATATCCTTTCACAAAAAGTTTATCTCATATTTTCTAGCATTTCATATACCCTGATATGTATAGAGTAAGTGCTCAATAAATTATAACCATTGTGCTTTCTGTATCAAACTTTATTTACATTTTATATTAAATATAATTTATTGTTGAATTGGTTTCCATACAACATCCAGTGCTCATCCCAACAGGTGCCCTCCTCAATGCCCATCACCTACTTTCCCCTCCCTCCCACCCCCCATCAACCCTCAGTTTGTTCTTAGTATTTAAGAGTCTCTTATGGGGGCGCCTGGGTGGCGCAGTCGGTTAAGCGTCCGACTTCAGCCAGGTCACGATCTCGCGGTCCGGGAGTTCGAGCCCCGCGTCAGGCTCCGGACTGATGGCTCAGAGCCTGGAGCCTGTTTCCGATTCTGTGTCTCCCTCTTTCTCTGCCCCTCCCCCGTTCATGCTCTGTCTCTCTCTGTCCCAAAAATAAATAAACGTTGAAAAAAAAAATTAAAAAAAAAAAAAAGAGTCTCTTATGGTTTGCCTCCCTCCCTCTCTATAAATTTTTCCCCCTTCCCCTCCCCCCTTTTAAGTTTCTCAGGATCCACATATGAGTGAAAACATATGGTATCTGTCTTTCTCTGCCTGGCTTATTTCACTTAACATAATAACCCTCCATTTCCATTCTCGTGGCTACAAATGGCAAGATTTGTTTCTTTCTCATTGACAAGTAGTATTCCATTGTATGTATAAACCACATCTTTATCCATTTGTCAGTTGATGGACATTTAGGCTCTTTCCATAATTTGGCTATTGTTGAAAGCGCTGCTATAAACTTTGGGGTATGAGTGTCCCTATACATCAGCACTCCTGTATCCCTGGGGTAAATTCCTAGCAGTGCTACTGCTGGGTCATAGAGTGGATCTACTTTAATTTTTTGAGTAACCTCCACACTGTTTTCTAGAGTAGCTGCACCAGTTTGCACTCCCAACAGTGCAAGAGGGTTCCCATTTCTCCACATCCTCGCCGGTATCTATAATCTCCTGATTTGTTCATTTTAGCAACTCTGACTGGCGTGAGGGGGTATCTCAGTGTGGTTTTGATTTGTATTTCCCTGATGAGGAGTGATGTTGAGCATCTTTTCACGTGTCTATTAGCCATCTGGATATCTTCTTTATAAAAGGGTCTATTCATGTCTTCTGCCCATTTCTTCACTGGATTATTTGTTTTTCAGGTGTGGAGTTTGGTGAGTTCTTCATACATTTTGGATACTAGCCCTTTGTCCGATACGTCATTTGCAAATATCTTTTCCCATTCCGTCAGTTGCCTTTTAGTTTTGTTGATTGTTTCCTTTGCCGTGCAGAAGATTATTGTCTTCGTGAGATACCATTAGTTCATTTTTGCTTTTAATTTCCTTGCCTTTGGAGATGGGTCGAGTAAGAAATTTCTGTGGCTGAGGTCAAAGAGGATTTTTCCTGCTTTCTCCTCTAAGGTTTTGATG
Source organism: Prionailurus viverrinus (assembly GCF_022837055.1). Lineage (NCBI taxonomy): Eukaryota > Metazoa > Chordata > Mammalia > Carnivora > Felidae > Prionailurus > Prionailurus viverrinus. The sequence goes on from NC_062562.1 coordinate 42,249,620, forward strand.
GTTTTATGTCTCACATTCAGGTCCTTCATCTATTTTGAGTTTATTTTTGTGAATGACGTAAGAAAGTGGTCTAGTTTCATCCTTCTGTCTGTTGCTGTCCAGTTCTCCCAGCACCATTTGTTAAAGAGACTTTTTTGCATTAGATACTCTTTCTTGCTTTGTCAAAGATTAGTTGGCCATGCATTTGTGAGTCCAATTTTGGGGTCTATATTCCATTCCATTGGTCTATGTGTCTGTTTTTGTGCGGATACCATACTGTCTTGATGATTACAGCTTTGTAGTAGAGGCTAAAGTCTGGGATTGTGATGCCTCCCGCTTTTGTCTTCTTCTTCAATATTACTTTGGCTATTTGGGATCTTTTGTGGTTCGATACAAATGTTAGGATTGCTTGTTCTAGCTTTGAGAAGAATGCTGGCGCAATTTTGGTTGGGTTCTACATCAGACTTTTAAAAAACTGGTTTGTGATTTATTTTCTAAGCTGTTGTGTGTTATTCTAATAGAATGCCTTTGCTCTCCAAGTCATTTGATGGGTGTGTATCATAGAGGGCACTGAGGAATAAGGCTGAGTTGCTAGGTCTATTGTCTCAAGAAATAACTGTTACCTAACCTGGAACATTTATTTCTTTCTTTGGGCAGTAGAATGATTACAGATATGAAAGGGGAGAAACCTTGCTGATAATTTTATCCAACCTAATGATCCCTTGGCCTTAAAATTTTTTTTAATGCTTATTAATTTTTGAGAAAGAGAGAGACAGAGAGAAAGTGGGCATGAGCCGGGGAGGGGTAGAGACAGAAGGAGACACAGAATCTGAAGCAGGCTCAAGGCTCTGAGCTGTTAGCACACAGCCCAACATGGGGCTTGAACTCATGTGCTGTTAAATCATGAGCTGAAGTCAGACACTTAACCAACTGAGCCACGCAGGCGCCCTGATCCCCTGACTTTTAATAAATATATTGGCACAACTGTTGGGGGATATTTGGAATAGTGTGGTAAAGTTTGTGATTTACATAGCGGACAAAGAGAAGTTTGTGAGGATGAGTGTGACTGTTTTTTGTATCCATGCATGATCTTACTTAGTTAACTCAGCATTCTATCCTATTTGCCTTCTACAGGTAGCATAGTCCCCTTTCTTTGAGAATATTCTCCTATATTCCACATGATCCTGATGGGGATAGAAAAGCCATACACGGTAGCGGTAAGAATACAAGACTCACATCCAGGTTTTTAATGATTCCTGTGTAACCTTGCTCAGGTTACTTAACCAGTCTGTGTAGCAGAATCTCCATCTTAAAATTAGGTTAATTCACTTTAGGTCATTGCAAATTAGGACTTGTATAGTGTGGGTTCTTCTTAAGGCAGACCTTAGATAAGGATTTGGGTGCAGGTGGTTTGTTCTGGGAAGTGATCCCACAGGGTTGGGGGCTAGGAAGAGTAGAACAGTGAAAAAGTAAAAGCTAGGCCAAAGTTATGTTACTGGCAATGCTGTGGGCATTGAGACTTGACCCTGCTGGGAGTCCTTTGAGGTCTTTGCAGACTGTCCCCTTGAAATGTCTACGGTAAGACTGAGGAGGAAATTATTTATCTAAGATCACCATTCCTCTTTCAGTCAACATTTGTGCTGTGGGGTGTTAACTATTACACACTTATAGGTTTGCATACATGTATCAGAATAGTTCCACAGGAATCTCTCCCAGCTCTGGTCCAGAAGCCCAGGGCAGAAATTGGGAGGTTTGCTGTGGCACCTAGGCTAGCTATTGTCAGATTGTACTTGGTGGCTGCCACCAATCAGGTGAAATGAAAAGTGAGGAATAGCAGATATGACAGGGGAGACATTGATACAGGATTAAATGAAAAAAATGTCGCAAAAACGTCTAGACCATTGTCTGGCTCATAGTAAGCACTCAGTACATGTTACCTACCAGACATGTATGCTTTTTGGACACAAGTATACAAAAATTTTATAGAAAATCATGTCTGTACATTTACTTTGTCTCTTATAACATGTATACATTATGTCTTAGAATAAATGTCTTCATTGTACTGTATTCAAAGAAGATTTGTGACCATTTTTCACCTCCATCTCTTCTCAGGAACAGGAAGAATTAATTGTAAGTTGACCAATATCCAAAGAGTCCCTAGATGTGCAAGCAAGACTATCCAGGGGACAGAAAGGTTAACACATTCCTGTGGGAACAAAGATGCCTTAGTATATGTACCTAAACAGTATTTTCACATCCTCAATGCAAGTGTGCACCCACACAGAGTTGAGCTAAGTGAGAATATCTATGACTATGATGTGTTTCTCAAAAAAGTTTTAGATCTGTTTCAGCCCACAAATGAGGCAAGCAATTTGGGCTGACATTTGGACCTACTTATTTTCTTAATTCCCAGTTGCTTCACTGGGAACATTGAACTTTTCCTAATCATTATGGATAATGAATTAGCAAGCTTAGCTTTAGATCACTCATAACTTTTTTCTTAATCCATAATTGAGAAAGTGCTTCCTTTTGTCCTTTTTTCCTTTGATACTTCTTCATAATATTTAAATTTTTATTTCTTATGTTAAAATATTTAGAAGCACATAGGAAGAGTGTTCAGCAAGGTATGTATGTATAAGTGAAGACCTTTTTCAAATCTGTCTTTCATAGAAAAGATAGGGAAATTGTATATATTATCTGAGGATGTAAGTAAACATAATGAATATTGTATTTCTTATTGAAAAGCAGAAAGGATGGCTGAGAAGAAATGTAAAAATTCATATTATCATCAACCTTTTTACTCTCAAAAATGTTCTTGTGAACTGATGTCATTTTAAATATTTGAAGTTTATTTTTAAAATTTTAAGTTCTCTATACATTCTTCGGGAACATCTGTTGTGTTACATATGCTTTGCAATATTATCGGAATCCCAACTATCAGTACCCTTTTTGACAGGTCCTTTTTGGTTAATTGAATAAAACATTTTGGCTCATTTGTCCATGACCTTAAAAAATAGCACAGTGGCTCAATTTTTTAAAATCTCAAATGTAATGAGATCGGTCCCCATAAGACTTTTTGGGGGTAGGGAAAAGTGATAGGTAAGCGAAAATTAAGCTTGTCAAGTCATTTTATAAAAGAACGCAGTGAGGGAGACTTAGCTAGAAGTGCACTTGGATTGATTAAAATCACCTGAAACATCTGTCAGGCCAGTTCGAATGGACATGTTTGCGGTTCTGTGTGCTGTTTCACAGAAAATGTTAAAGAGATCAGGTGTGTACCCCATAGTGGATTTACCTTGGCCCCTCACAACACATTTAACTACATCAGTGATAACGAATGGTCACAAATCTAGGTATAAATTTAAGACTTGGGAAGTTTGGGGCTGGTGGTAAGAGTGCCTTACTATAAATAAGGACTGGCTGCCCTTGAACATTTTTAGAGCATGTGTGAATCTGGTGTTAAAACTAGCAAAATTCATTGCCCGTTTTTCCTTTGCTAGTGGAAAAATTTACAGTATCTCTCTTGGGTCTCTTGAGCTGTGTGGGGATACACAAATCTCCTTTTTAGTGAGAGCCATACACCGACTTTATTAGTCTTACGGGAACCAGAATCAGCTACATTGACTGGGAGATTTGCTCATTTTGGAAAATTACATGGACTTTTGTATTTAGGATACTCTATATTATCTTAATTGTGACTCTTTTAACATAGTTATTGCTTAATGTACAGCTTTTCTTTACAGTTTTTATCACCTTAACTCAGTTGCTTGAGGTTGAAGATTACAGCAATTAGGACAAGATGACTGACCTTCCCCAGGGTCAGCATGGAAAGCCTGTGCAAACCAGGGAAATATTTGGGTTCTATTAGGACAGTGATGATCTAGATTACTTAAGGTAGTAATAATAATAACTAATTGAAAGTTAGGAAAATGGTTTGTTGCCTGATTTCTCATTTTGTAGAAAGTGGTATTTTCCAGTGGATTTTATACACTAACATATTCAATGATAATTATCCATATTCATTGCATGAATGCTGTAGGCAAGAACCTGAAAAAGTAAGCAACTAGAGACATTGCCTTAAAGATGCTTATAGCTTGATATGGGCAAGAGGCAATTTAAAAAACAGCTATATGCCACCCAGAAATGCATATAAATATGAATTAAATATACATGTTTACGTATTATTTTCAATATTCATAGCAACCCTATCATGAAGTAAAAACCTTACCCAAGTGTCCATTGACAGTAGAGTGAATTACTAAGCTGTTTCATAGTTGCATGATAGAATATAATATAGCTGTGAGAATTAATAAGTCACACTACATGTAGCAACTTGGATGAATGTCAAACATATTGTTGTTTGGAAGAAGGCAGACACAAAAGTGTTTATACTGCATGATTCTGTTTATGAAATGTATAGACAAACATATCTCTGTAACATTAGAAGTCAAGAAAGTTACCATTGAGAGGCACAGTGACTGGGAAGGGGCCAGGAAAGGACTCCATGGGTTGCTGGTAACATTTCTTTGAGCTATATGCTATATTTTTAGTTTATAAAAATTTGTATACTGTTCTGTATGATGTATACATTTGTTTGGCATAGATATTCTTCACCTGGGTTTAAAAATGAGTAGTATCATTAAGTAGAAGAAAAGGAGACCTTTGTGGAAGAAGTCTTTTGTAGGAGCTGGGGCTATATCCATCAGGTGCCACTGCCTTAGCTTTCTTGGCGAAATCAGGAAGTCTTGGAGTTTTGGAGATAAGACATTCCCAAAAGAAGGAAAATAACAAGCATAAGCAAAGAGGTGAAGGGTATTGGGTAACAAATTAAATGAACTTTCAAGTGCTCACAGAGAAGTTGGAAAAGTACAAAGAGGAAAGTACTAAGTCAGTCCTGGTCCAGACAATGAAAAAATTAACCTTGTATTATATACAAGGTTATCATTATTTATTTAGGTTTTAGGAGTCATTGAAAATTTTTGAGCTGTGGGATGGCCTAATTATGCTTTTGAAATCTGGAAATTGTGCTTTGGCGGGTGAATTGAAAGGCACAGGGACTAAAGGGGAAAAGATTGGACCATTCCTGTGGTGTTAAAAGGGAACTTCCTGCAGATCTGCACTGGGTGCCTTGCAGCCATGGAATGGTGACTGGCACATAACCGGTTCTCAGTTAATACTTACTGAGTGGATACCAACATAACAACAAACAAAAGAGTAAGATCTTGCATTAGGTGTAAATTGGCATTCTTGAGGAATGAGTTTCAGTGGTTCAGCTTTCCAAAGGAGAATCTGTGTTTTGCAAAGGAATGCCCTTTGAAGTTGGGTCTGGAGCATGTGGTAAACACTCCCATAGTCTCAGGTGATGTTCAGATTACCGAATCTTAACTTCATGAGGTCCAAATGGTATATAGAACGCGATAGTGGGCCAGATGTGTTATCTTTCTGCTTGTTCTGTCAAAATGCCTTTCAAAGGAAAATACACACTTCCCTCAGGTAGAATATTGTACCTCTTTCTTGATAATTATCCTGTATAGAAAATCAGCAGTCACAGCATACTTTGGATTATTTGGTTAGGAATTGTTTACACTGCATTTCTTCACTAGCTCTGTCCCTGAAGGTCAATAATTTCAGCATTTGGAGAAAAAAGATCAATGGTAGTAAGTGCTACATTTGTGTTTTCCTTTACAGTTCTAACCACTTATTAGGTTTTGGGTCAATTTTCAGGGAAAGGTTACAGGTTTTTGTTGAATTACATTGTCTAACTTAGTCTTGCTTATGAACAGTGGAAAGGACTTTGGGACATTTGGTGACCAATGGCTATGTCCGTTTGTATGTAAGGAGCATAGGAGGGGTGGTACTGCTCCCCTATTCAGGCAGGAATGTGTGGCAGGTGGAACGTGGAGACAAGTTTATCAGAAAAGCACATTTGGTGAAAAGCATGCCTGAATCATCTAGTTCTTTCCAGCTAGTGTTTGCTGAGCTGAACCTACTGGACACCTGTCGTCACTTTCTCTTTCTACTCCTCGCCATAGTTTAATTGTAGTGGAATGAAAAAGACAGCACAGCTGATTCATTGTATATTAATGAACAGTTTTAATTCTGAGGTATTATTTCCAAACCCTTCATCCATAGGTTCGGCTATTGCTTATCTCCTTTCATTCCATATTCTACTTTCTCGTTACTGTTATCTTCCACATTTTTTTCATTTGATCATACCACATCTGCTGAAAAAGTTTGATGTGACAATTTCGGAAATATTAATTGCTTCCACTGGATTTTAGTAGTTGTTTGATGGATCAACACTCATTGAGAAAAACAGAAAATCTATCCTTAAAGGTATGCTCAGAGATCACATGACCCTAAAATGATTTTAGCTTAGTTTTATATATTAAACTGTATATTATATCCCCTCAAAGTTAAGGTCTTCGGTAATGATAGGAATTATTTAGCTTTGGAACATGTTCTGGAGTTCATTGTAAGCAAATATTATTGCAATTTAAATCCTGATTTAGAAATAGTTATTTGAGGTTGCAAAATGTATTTAATTTTATTATTTAATTTTTTAAAAAAAGTTTTTGTTAATTTATTGAGAGAGAGAAAGAAAGAGGGAGCCTGAGCAGGGGAGGGGCAGAGAGAGAGGGATAGAGAGAATCCCTAGCAGGCTTCACACAGTGCAGACCCCAATGCAAGGGCTTGACCCATGATCCTTAAGATCATGACCTGAGCCGTAGTCGGACACTTAACCATCTGAGCCACCCAGGTACCGCTACAAAATGTATTTTATAAAGTAATGCTGTTACTTAAAAATTTTTTAAAGTATGCTGTTCTTGTTTTTTTTTTTTAATGAGGGAAATAAAACCTTTGAGTTTAAATTTACAGATATGAGAGTTGCAAAGTTACTCTTTGCCCAAGAAAATATGTTCAGAATTCATAAAGGGAACATAGTGATTAGAAGAAATCCTGGGTTTCGTGCGGGTTAATTATGAAAGGGATCAGATAACTTTACCTATTTATCTATTTCATCTATTCAAATCTAAGATGACTAGGATGTGCCAACACTATGTATTTTTAATGAAAACTCTTACAACATTTTAAAGAAACTTTCAACACATACCTCACAATCCATAAACACATATAGAGTGAATTATTTTAATGCCCTATTATTTGAAGTTTTAAGATAATAAAGAAATACATCTTAAATAAAGTTTTACTTGTTCTTTAGTGTAATGTAGAACCGCGACACTTTAGGAGATGATATATACCCGATATGCGTTGGGTTGTTAAATCAAGGAATGTTATTAGTGTTTCATTAACATTTCTAATGTATGATTTCTCTTACAAAAGCAGTGTATCCTGATTTCATACTTTTTGTCTTTTAAGGTGAATGTTGCTCTTTCTTTTGGCATTGATCTTTTCTTCACAAAGTGATAGACACAAAGTCATTTGTAAGTCGTGTTTCAAAAGACAGATTTTAAGAAGATAAGCAATGCAAATCCGACGTATCTTGTTTTCTTTACCTTTTTAAAAATTTTCTTTTGCCTCCACAGATTCACTTTCTTACACTCTGTCTAAAAATATTTTTTGTTTAAGAAGGAAAAAAAGTGCCTTGTGACAATTTGCATAATATGTTAATGCGGATATGCATCTAGACATCTGGATGGCATTTTAATATCTCATTCTCATTCAAGGAACTAGACCTTACACAGATGGTAGAGACAATTTTAAGAGCATTGTTGTAAACAAATAAGGCAGCCAGGAAACCAAACACACTCCAAGTTAGGTTTTGCCGCCAAAGAAGCTTTTTAGTGAGATGTTTTGACTACAAGATTGTACAGCCCTTATCAGTCTCTGACAAAAGGAGAGGTACCAGTAGGCAGTTTTCCTATGCAAGGAAAGGGGAAAAATCCACACACCAGCATGCATTTTCAGTTTTGAATATTTGAAAGATAAGTGTATTTTTTTTACTTCTACAGATATTTGTGTGAATATTGATATGTACACATATGTTCACATAACATGTATGTGCAAGTACACATATATAGATTTTTATAAAGTGCTCATATACAATTTAATGATAAATCCTTTTCTTCCTTTCTTCCTAGAAATATGTGCAGTCAAATCTTAGGCTATTAAAATCACAGGACTCTGGGATCACTTTGCTTGTGTTGAAACACTGACTTTAAACTCACAATTAAGTAGCTTTGTTATTTGAGCAAGTGACGTAGTTTCTCGTTGCATGTGTTTGGTCATCTGGGAGAGTAATGGCCCCTGTTTCATATGGTCAATGAGAGGATTGCATGCATCAGATCCATAGCATATGCCCATAAATAGCAAGCATTCAATAAATGTTAACAGTTATTATCATTGTTTTAATTTATTTTTTTATTGTACTATGCTTTTGAATCTGGCTTTTTTCCTTCCTCCCTTCCCTTCCTCCCTCCCTTTTCCCTCCCTCCCTCTATTCCTCTGTTCTTTCTTTCTCTCTCTCTCTCTTTCCCTCTCTCTCTCTCTCTCTCTCTCTCTCTCTCTTTGTACCTGAGTCTTTCTCTTACTAAATGGACTGTCATTGAAACTCTGTTACAGTCAGCTTCATTATGTAGTAGGTGGGAATACTTCCTAATTCAATGGATTGTTGTACCCACGTGAAAATGCATGTTAAGTAAATGCTTTCAGGGACACCTATGCAGCTCATGGGCTGTGTTACTGAGATTTCCATGGATACTGTTATCCAAAGGAAAGGGCATACAGCAAACATTTCTCTGTATCTCTCTGGGAATCACCGATTTATTTAGATGAATTTTTGTCATTTGGATTTGACAATGAGAGTTTTGTGAGTCTAGGTATAGCTTTTACAATAGTAATGATTTCATTTGAGGGGCTAAGTATTTGTCACGTTTGCCCTTGATTATGACATAAGAAATAATACCTATTCAGTAGAGACAACTCGAAAAGGATAGAGATAGAGGAGTAAAGCCATATCTAGTAGAGAGAGAAGACACTCAAGGTGAAATTGAGATACAGTAAAATAAAGAGTATGTGATAGATTTCTTTCACCGGTAACTAAAGTATCCTCTATTAAGATGACAAGCAGTTTGCCTTTCGCTATTAGATCATTTGTAGGACTACATGGAGATCTAGTCTATCTTGTCTATGGAGCACAAATGAGCATTTGCAGATTTCGTACTTCAAATCCATTATGGAGACCTCGTCTACTATGTATGAAATTTAGAAATGAACTGACAACACCAGGGAAGGAAAAGAACAGGGATGGCAGGTCTCCGATGTGCCTGCTGGCAGCACCTTATGTTAAGCCCTTGAAAGACGTTACTAACCAATCATAGCCTGTTTCCCGTTGAATACAGATACAGTCTTAGAATGCTTTTCGTTGAATGACTCTGGCAAAACATTCCATTGGATTACAAGTTGAATAAGTGAAAGCATTGGTTTAGGAGTAATCCCAGGAACAGCATTCTAGGTGGGTTGTATATTCCATGTCATATGTAGGGTAAATGTAGTGTCTTAAAGGAAATGGGAGAGCATGAGTGTAACAGATGAATGATATATTTATTACATGATATATTTATTACATTATTACATGATTCATATCTTAAAGAGACAAAATGAGTTGTGAGTGATAAGGCAAGTACATAAAAACAAAACAAAATAGTACTTACACTACTAAGGGTCAAACAAATGGAACAGATAATAAGAGCAATATGCCCTGAGGACTGTGGAGATTGGTCAGGGCTACTAGAAAAGAGAGGATGAGAAGGGCGTGTATGGGCACCAATAAGCAAGTTGAGTTTTCTGAAATGGGCCTTCACATCAGGAAACAATGGGATTGAGAATTGACAAGCCAAGCAGGAGACAAGCTGTGAAAGGCCTTGAGTGCCGTGCTAAGAAATGAAGACTTCATTTGTAGGCAGTGGAGAACATTTAGAGGTTCTGAATATGAAATTGTAAATGTGAGAACTGAGAAGGATCTTAAGAGATCATTTGGCGTAGCCCTCTACATTAACACATGAGTATTCTTACTTATTTCATAGTAGCAGCTGATTATTTATGGTCAAAAGATGAAAAGCCCTACTTATATAGCTGATTATATACTCCCAGGTTTAAAAAAAATGGACAGAATTTTCCACAGTGATAAGGGGACATTAGATGACTTGGGCTGTGCTCTCAGGGCACTTATTAGAGTCCATATGCTTCTCTTGGTATTTGATAGTTTATTGCATGCACAGCATCAGCTCCCACTTGGAAAAAGGTTTCTTAATCTCAGCACCATGGATATTCTGGACCAGATAATTCAATATTAGATAGGGGAATACAGGAGATTGTAGGATATCCGTCAAGCAGCTTCCTGGGTCTATGTCACTAGATGCCAGCAGCACCCTACTCTCCTTGTTGTGACAACCAAACATTTCCCCAAACATTAGCAAATGTGTCCTGTGAGTCAAAGTCATTCCTGGTTGATACCTACTAGCTTAGAGCATGGACTTCTGTTTGTGACCCAAATAGAGAAATAATTTCAAAATACAATCTTTGCATATAATCAGGCAGTGGTATTCAGGATGCACTAGAGGAGGTAGAGATGGGAGACAGTGAGACTACGTAGGGATGAGTGTGTCAACCTAGCCGTCAGTGGATGAGATTATTGTTATTATTTTATGCTTATTTTTGAGAAAGAGAGAGAGAGCGAGCGAGCGAGTGTGGGGGTAGGGCAGAGAGAGAGGGAGACCCAGAATCTGAAGCAGGCTCCAGGCTGTGAGCTGTCAGCACCGAGCCTGATGCGGGGCTTGAACTCATGAATCGTGAGATCATAACCTGAGCTGAAGTCAGACTCTTAACTGACTGAGCCACCCAGGCGCCCCATTGGATGAGATTATTAACTAGAGTTCTGTGCCTGGGAATAAGAAGAAACGGGGACGCTGAGAGGAGTAGCAGCAGCCGTAGAAGTGTCAGTAGAAGCAACATTTATGGTGCACTCATAATATTACTTCTTAAAAGAACCCTTTGAAATCGTTACTACGATCATGATCCATATGTTACAGATAAGAAAACAGGCTTAGTGGTTCCACAAGGCAGAATCAAGACTCTACCCTGTATTTGTCTTACTTCAGCACTCTTGACTACCTCACTCCTCAAACAGTAACGCTTTACGTTGCAAATGGTCAGTTGGAAAAAGCCATCTGAATGGTCACAGACTCTGTTCAACTCTGCCATCCTTCTCCAGATTCCACTCACTTTATTTAAGTAAATGAACAAAAATGGTCTCCTTATGAATAAGACAGGTTGGTGCAAGACTCAGAACCCCATCTAGATGAGTTCACTACTGCCACATCATGTTAATTAGTATAGAGAGAATATCCACAACACTTAATGTGCCCATTTTCCATGGGCATATTTTGCATGTTATTTTCATTAAAAATTCATTACAAAGATAAGAGTGTGATTATCATATAACAAAGATAGCCAAATTATGGCATAAAGGAAGTTAAAAAATACAGACAAAAGTAGTTCTAAGATATTAGGCATTATTAAAACCTATTTCTTACTGTTTGTATTATAAAAGTTTTATGCTATCTTAAAGACTTTTTGTAGATATTATTTTATGCCCATAATTCAGTTTCACAATTTGAACATGAATGACTATAGCAAAATTCCATTTTTCTCTGTAACTAAGTGACTTTTTTTGTGGACTTACCAACCTGGTCTTTCCCCTCCTTTTGTTTGGAGATAAAACAAAAAACAAAAAACAAAAAACAAAAAACAGAACCAAAAGAAAAAACAACAACAACAAAAAACTTATGTTTGTTTCACTGTAACAGTAACACTGTTTCCCTGGGTGGCTCAGTTGGTTAAGCCTCTGACTTCAGCTCAGGTCATGATCTCCCAGTTTGTGAGATTGAGTCCCATGTTGGGCTCTGTGCTGACAGTTCAGAGCCTGGAGGCTGCTTTGGATTCTGTGTCTCCCCCACCTTTTTGCCCCTCCCCCACTCATGCTCTGTCTTTTTCTGTCTCAAAAAATGAGTAAATGGTAAAAAAAGTTTAAAAAGTTTTTTTTTAATTGTTTGGAAGACCTTTATCATAATTATGGGAAAATATGCATGCCTATCTTGGAATCAGCAAATAAATTAAACTTAGGTTAAGAGTCTAAATTTCTTCCGAATTTTATGATACGTGTCAGTTGAAATTCGAGCTTAAGAATAGGAGATCAAAGCAGGGTTCAAATATGAACCCTGTTTATTTAGTTTTTCTTAGTCTTAGTTTCTCCATTTGTGATATGGGAATAAAGTATAAACCTCACAGGGTGTTAAAAGAGAAATGAGGCAATGTATTTAAAATGCTTACATGATGTCTAGCATAAAGCATAGCAAACATGTCGCTTTCCTATGGTAACAAAACTGTTTACCAATCTCTGCAGTTGCCATAATGGGAGTGTAGCAGAATTGGACATAAAAGGCTGATGTTATTTCAGTTCAATACTCAATATTTATGGAAATATCATTATTCCAGCATGGCAGTTTTTCTCTCCAAAGCACCTTTTTAGGTGATCTTTATTTAACCATTAAATGAGTCAGTAACCTCCTGTCTATTGCAAAATTCAGTTTATATTATCAGGAAAGGAAATATATTCATGCACATAACAAATTTAGGCATGTGACACTTCAGTTTGCAATCATAAATGGGCTGTGTGAATGATACCACATAAAGGCTTCCTAGCCTCACCATTGAGATCCTGGGTTAACTCTAGATTCTAGATCCTAAGTTTGTGTTCTTTGAAAATTTGCTGAGAAAGATATATTTCAGATGCACTTTCTGTTTTTATGATTAGTCTCCCAAATTTTAATAATTATGCTTCCTAGCCTCACCATTGAGATCCTGGGTTAACTCTAGATTCTAGATCCTAAGTTTGTGTTCTTTGAAAATTTGCTGAGAAAGATATATTTCAGATGCACTTTCTGTTTTTATGATTAGTCTCCCAAATTTTAATAATTATGCATAGGATAAATAATAAGAATAACACAGCATGAGACGAAGCACAGTATTCATGCATATTCCTTGTGAAAAACAGAACTGAAAGTTATGAATAGAGTTGACACCCATTTAAAAAATTGTTGAGGGGTGTCTGGGTGCCTCAGTAGGTTGGGTGTCCGAATCTGTCTGGTATAGTTAAAATTATGACTGAGAGAAGAAATCATGCTCACTTTAATGTTTCTGGTATGGTTTTGTCTCTAATAGAAAACACACACACACACACACACACACACACACACACAGACACACACACATATTGAAAACATGCTACACTTACTATCTCTCTGTGTAGATAAGTCTTCCTTCCATGCCTCCTTTTCTATTTTCTTCTCTTAAAATTTTTTTTGAAAATGCCAGTGAACACTTTGGAGAAGAAGAGTATGCTGTATTAGCAATTAGATTTCGTCAACTGGCAGGTGGTTATGAATTTTGTTTCCAAAAAGGAAACCTGAGGGATATTCCATATTAAAGGCTTTATTCCCTTTTGGTAGAAACATGCAAATCATTTGCTTTTGCTAAAAAACATCTCTGAAACATTTCTTCTCTTATTATTTCCCTTAGGAATAACAGTTCCCTATTATTCATAACTGTAAATGCAATTGACATTTTGAAGTTTATGTTCATGGGAGTAAGATATTTTTGGATATTTTAAGGATACAAACCTCAGGAAAAATCTACTTTTTCTTTGTAATTTGTATATATATACCATATGTTAATTGGGCTAATAACATAGATGGCCATTTTAAATTTGGCTCTATTATTCATCTTTTTGGGGGGGCAAAGAAGGTTGGGAAGTGAATTTAACCATCAGAACAATTGACTCATCAGTGAAATTATGGTACAGTTGGAGAATAAAGACACATATGCATGAAGGAACAATTTGTGAAGTAAAACGTCATTAAATGGAATCTATCGCCATTGTAAAGTAGAAAATGTTTGATACAAGGAAGGTACTTTCAGTTAACACAGCAATAAAAAGACACCAGAAAAGCAGGACAGTCCAGGCAAGGCTGGCTGTTTCTGTCATGTCCCGATCTTTATTTATCTGCTGTGTAGTTAGCCCATGATCGCGCTGATATACTATACCTGAAACACTGGGAGAGCATCTTTGAGTCTATTCCAGTCTACCGTGTGATACTAGAACTGGGACATCTGCTCTCCCTAGTAAAACTCCATAAAATTTCACGGGGGAAAAAGAATCCTCTATAAGTGGAGTAGAGATGTGAATCAGACAACGGCTAAAATACATGACTTAAATGCCTCTAAATAATTGGTTAACTTAGGCCACCTGTATTCCTGAGCCTGGAGGTGTTCTGTGCCACCACACATTCTCCACAAGTGATACCTGCCTGGAGTTGCCAAAAGGGAAATTGGACCATGGTGAGACACTGCTGTTTGCACGCTGCCAAAGTGAGGGATAACAAATGAGGAATCTCGGTGAAAAGTAAGCGAAGACGGCGTTATAATATAAATTCCACTTTGGAATTCATTCTGACCAGCAGCATTGGTCTACGATGGGTGGGCTGACACTATTTTCAATGCTTACTTCCCTAACCTCATTTTCCCTCGGACCCCGACACACACCCCAGGCAAATAGACACACAGCTGTATGTGCTTGGCAACTTGCTACCCATTTCATTGTTCAGTGCTTCTGGAAGGGCATCGAATGCAGTTCTAGCCTGGAAACATTTGGAAAAATAATACCGTTCGCGGTGTCTTTGTTTCTTCCTGAGTGACAGTTGAAGGTGACTTTCCCTTGTACAATCCTGCCTGCCGTTAGCAATTTTCCAAAATTAAATACCATATTTTTGTGTTTGATAGGCACAGCTGTGTCTTACCAAGGGCAAACCCACCTGCACAGCACTCTGTGTTCATTTATATACTGAGGACTTTATTTAGAACCCAGTTTTATGGGGAAAAAAAGAAGTCAAATTGTGAGAACCAATTTTGAGAGCAGTGAATTCTTGGATTCCACATTGAGTTCTGAAAAGGGCAAATTCATTTGCTTCCAACAGAAGTAATGTAGGCCTAGTCAAAATCTTCGCAGTGAAGCAAATGGGATGGCTGTCTACCTGTGTGAACTATGTGTGTATTTGTCTCTGAATCTAGTTTTTAAAACTCTACAGTGTTCTATACCTGATAAGAACAGGTGGAAAGTGGCCAGACCAAGTTTAGAGATGGGTGTGAAAGTGCTACCTGTGGTATTTGGCCAGGTGATTCCAGTTCTTAAAGTCCCTATAATATCGTCTGCCAGTTGTACTGTGAGGAGTTGAATGCCCACAGTCATTTGGAGCTCAAAAAATTCTACAATTTGGGGTTTGGGGAGGTGGACTTCACGAACTCTTTCGATTGAAATAGCATCTTTCCAGGCAAAATTAATTTGCTACCTGAGGTGACGTTGCTTGACTTTTCATATTTATGAGGGTTCACCATTTTCAAAAGTGTTGCTCAAGGGACATTTTCTAGCCCCAAAGTGTTTTTTTAAGAACAAAGGTTCTGTGGTAACTATGTCTGAGTCATAATTCACATTTCAAGGCTCTGAGAAGTCCTGCAGAATAGAAAATTGTTTCCCAAACTTAGCTGACCTTATGCCTAAGATATCTTTCCTTTGTGCCTCCACATTTATTTTTCCACCTTCTGTATTCATGGAGCTGCTCTGTATGGGTTATAACATTGGATTTCCTTTCCACTGATTTCTAGTTTTGCAGCAATGATGAGCACACTCTGGAGAAAGGAGGGAGGAGAAGGATCAGAGGGAAGAGAAGTCAAGGTTGCTATTTCTCAGGCATCCTTCTTATACACTGACTGTATTCTTCCATCAGAGATCACACTTCCTGCCAGCTGGGCCTCATCACACAGAGGTCCCTCCAGGTTCCTATGAACTCTTCTGTCCCTGCATCCGTTCAGACATAGCCTGCCAACACACTGCCTTTTGGCAACTGGTTCTCCTTGTTATTCAGCCCTGTTGCTCTTAATGGATTTTACTGTTATCTAAGAGTGATAACAATTTAGGCCGTCAAATAGTAAGCCATGCCATTTATCTGTTTAGTCAATAAATATTTATTGAGCATATATTTTTGTGTATCTAGCATTGTACTAGGTGCTTGAAAAAAAGGTAGAGAAAAATTAACGTGCCTATGGATCATCCAGAAGCCACATGTATTCCCCCCCACTGCAGTAATAATAAATACTAATGCCAATGCTAAATTTAATAACAGCTAACACACAGCTGTAAGTGCAGTGAAGCATTTATGTAGCTTGAGTGCTTTACCTGTATTAACTTATTCGGTCTTTTAACAACCTAATCAAAAGAGTATTAATATTATCTCTATTTTACAAGTATCTGTGGCAAAGGCAGATTAAAGGACTCTGTTTGTGGTTGCACTACAAATTAGTGGTGATGGAGCTGGATTTCGAGTCCATGCGGTCTGAGTGCAGAGAAGGCATAACTGATGAATGAAGAGAGGGCAGTAGGAGGACTTGACTAAATTGAGATCCAAAGGATGGAAAGCTGAAGAGAGAGGAGTGTTTGAAAAGGGGAGAAATTGTGCAAATGTCCTTAAAATTTTTTCAATAGAATTATTTTTTAAAGCTTAGTTATTTGCTTTTGAGAGAAAGAGAGAGAGAGAGAGAGCGAGAGCGCACTGGAGAGGGGCAGAGAGAGAGGGAGAGAGAATCCCACGCTCAGAGCGTGGAGCCTGATACGGGCCTCGAACTCAAAAAACCACAAGATCATGACCAGAGCTGAGATCCATAGTTGGACGCTTAACCCACTGAGCCACCCAGGTGCCCCTGAAAATAGAACCATGGAATGACTTAGCAAATCTATTTGTGCATATTGATGTAAAAGAATTGAAGTCAGGATCTTGAAGAGATGCTAGTATTCTCATGTTCATTGCGGTGCTGCTCACAATAGCCAAGATGTGGGAACAACCAAATGTCCCAGATCAATGGATAAAGAAAATCAGGTATATACATACAATGGAATACAATTTTTCTATATGCGACAACATGGATGAGACCGGAGGACATTATTTTAAGTGAAATAAGCCAGTCTCAGGCAAATGCTGAATGATTCCATTTGTATGAGGTATCTCAAACACTAAAATTCATAGAATCTAGAGTAGAATGATGGTTACCAAGGGCTGGGCGTGAGGGAATAGGCATAAAGTTTTATTCAAGCAATATGAATAAGTTCTAGAAGGCTACTGCACAATACAGTACCTATAATCAACAGTAATATATTGTACGTTTTTGAAAAGTTCAGAGGTTAGATCCCACGCATGTCCTTACCACACTAAAATAACATTGAAATAATTGGCATGATACCGTATCATCCAGAGCAGAAGTTACATAGAGAGGATGGTCTAAATGCACTTGTTAGGTAGTCGTCCCCACAAAAATACCAGTCATGGACTTACTGACCCAATATGGAGCTGTGGCCATAGCATATGTGGAGAAATGATCACAGACCTTCAATTTAAAACTTTGCTCGTCAACCTTCTTGTGCAAACAATATATTTTTAAAAGCTGGATAATTTGCACCCTTGAAGGGATTAAAGTAAAAGTTTCTGAATATTTGAAAATATTTTCACAATGAATGAAGAATTTGTTATTTTTGAAGAACTAAAGAACTCCTTACTGTCCTAACCATAGTCTCTTGTACAGGTCATGATGCAAATGTCTAGCATACAAGTATCTCTCTTTAACCCCTTTATATTAAGTGTGCCTTTATATTAAGCCTTATCGTTTCCTTGCAGCAACTGTTCCCAGCCCTGCTGAATGTGCAATGTTCTACCAGAGAGATATCATTTTAAGAGTGTGTTGTCTTAAATGTAGCAAAAATTGGTTTTCATGTGGTGTCAGGTATAAAGTGCTTTTGAAAACTGTTTCTTGCTTCCCTGACAATGCTGACAAGCAGAGTAAACTAAGTGTTCCGCATTTCTAGGTTCAGAAAAATGCCCATTGTAGTGCCAGTCAGCTGCTACAGGGCTTGCTAGGAAAGGGCACAGCAGAAAAATCACTTCTGAAAACCCACGCCTCTAGACGTTTAGAGGAATAGAAGGGGAAATGCAGAGAGTTCCAGAATCTTTCCTCTTGCCATGCTAAGCGGATAGAAAAGGCATTGCAATGTCCCCCACCAATACCTTTCACAGATGGCCTGGAGTGCCAAGAAAGGGGCAGGAAAGAGGCTAAGGTGGCAGAGGGAATTCCCACAGCAGCCTGTGTCCCCTCAGGATGCCATGGCAAGAACATCAGAGTTTCTCAAGAGTCAAGTTTATTCTGTAGAAGTTAGCTGAAGCTTAACCATCTTCTTAGTAGTACTCCACAGAGACCCTGCCCACAGAGAAAGGAGAGCCTAGCAACATGAGTACAGGAGGCAAATTGCTTTGGGGTCCAGGAGTTTGGGAAAGAGTGATGATGGGGACTTTGAGACAAGAATGTAGATTTTTAATAGCTGAATTGCCACAGAAATAATCATGCTGGGCTGCATTTTCCACCAGAAACGAATGACAAGAATATTACGTCTGCTCTGGGCAGATGGAGGTAGAGGGCTGCTCTCGACCATGAATAGCAGATTTACCATAGCAGGATACATGTTAGCACATATCCGCATTGATATTCCTACTTGAAATTGCCTACGTTAACAAAGGTAAAAGTTTGGAAGCCCATTTGCAAAATGACTTCTTGTAATGTACTGTTGATGATCATTTAAGAGCTGCTGGTCTTTGGTCTTCTAGGAGCAAGAAAGAATATTGCTTATCTGTGTATAAATCAGCATAAGAAATTTCATTCAGACACAAATGCTAAAATAACTGCCCACCTCCTAAGAAACAGATGTATTTCTTTTATATTTAATAAAATTCTCTCTTTTCCTGAACTGCTAGAAAGTTTCAATCTTGGCTTGCTTTATACTGGCTCACAGCTACTGTTAGGCCTAGTATATTTGCCTTTTTAAAATGGCAACAACATTTCATATTTTGTGTTATTTTTCCTCTCTCTTTCATGTCCCATCTCTCTCTCTCTCCCCGAACCCCTTATCAATTTTATCATACCAAAATCTTTTTTTGGAAGTGTTGATGTCTAAATAGATTTAATAATGTTTATTAGATACACTTCATTTGTTCTTAGTTTATTCATTTCTTCTATTTTAAATACAATTTGGAAATAGAACTATGTAGGTCAAAGTTACACACTTATATATATTGATTATGCAGTTATATAGTAATATATATATATGTGTGTGTGTGTATGTGTATGTATACATATATACATACACATACACACATATATGCATATATACACTCACACACACACATATATGCAACTTTAATCACATATATGATTACCTATACAGAGAGGACTTTCAGTAAATTTTAACTTTTATTTTTAAATGTGAGCAAAAAGAGCCGGTAGTGATGGTATCTGAATCTGTTGTCCCAATTATAATCTCACAACTCTGAGCTCCCAACACAGTTGGAAATACCATTTATCTACAGAATTCTTCTGCTGGTGTTTTGCTCCCAGGGAAGCAGAGAAAATAAAGAACTGACTGCCTTTAATGTTTTTGCTTTTTATGTACATCATAGTGTTCCGCTTTTAGCAAATACCCCCACACATTAAAAGTTTGCTTCATATTTAACCTTAGGAATTTCCTTGGGTAGGCTGGTCCTAAAAACTTGCCCCAGAATTATACAAATGCTGTTAAAACATCTATTTGTGCTTTTCTTTGCTTTCTTTCTTTCTTCTTTTCTTTTTTCCATTTCAACTGAAAGTATACTTACCCTAAAGTGCGCATTTGCACTAGGCATAAATTACTAATGTTGGAAATAAATTTCAGTGCAAATTCATATTGTTCTTGTACATAGTGCTTTGACAGCTTTTTGGAAATCATGTGCATAGGCTCTCCAGGGAATCTCAAATCTATTGTCAATTTCATGCATTGTGAGATGCTTACTTTGGTGTCCCCCACCCCTTGCCTTTAGGTGAATTTTTTTAGTCTCTCAGTATTATCCACGCTCTTTGGATCACCCAGGAGTTTCTCTAAGACTCTTCCTCTACTAGGTGACTATGTAATTGAATTTTTGACATATACAAAAATAGTTGTAAAGTAGATAAGAAAGAAAGTACTGTAAATAGATATTTAAAAGAAGGAAACAGATGGCCTCTTTTGTGAAGATGTTCAGATAAAGCCGGAAAATCACAAACAGATGGTTTATACGCATGGGGTAGGTTGATGAGGGAATCCAAGGTTGGTGGGGCGGACTGGACAGAGCTCCGCTTCCTAAAAACCTGCAGTTTGTGGATTGTCAGAGGAAAGCCTTACGGACTGCATGAACACACAGGCGTGCTATGAAAACTGTGGCACCCTCCATTTCTTCTTCCATTCGCATTTCGTTGTTCCGTCAGTAAATACATAACTGGCACTAAACTGTCGAGGAGGAACATTTTAAATGTGAGGATATAGGGCAGATAAAATACAAATACTGTAATATGTACACAACTAAATTAATGCTGATTTAAGTTTAATTCTCTTTCAATATTGGCTTAGCCATGTTTATTTACTTTTCAAATAAAACATTTAGAACATTCAAAATATGCCAGCTCATTTTCATACATATACTTATTTCTAGTTGTGGGGAATATATGGATCTTTTAGGAGAATAAACAGTCCACGAGTTCTCTTGTCCCTCAGGCAGCACTTTCCATGTTAGGCAATTCTCATAACAAACAAGCAGACAAACTTGTGCTTTTGCTTTTTTCATTTTTTTAATAATAACAGTGCTTGAATGATGTAGCTTAAATAATGAAGAATTGTTTAGATTTAAAAGTACCCCCACCCCCACGGTTTTCTTCTTCCTATTTTAAATCTGTATTCTGACCTTTAGTGGCAACTGCTGTTACCATTTTAGCACATGCTTTCTTCTGTCATTTTCTATGGATTTGAATGTGTATATATATGTCCAAATTCACATATCTGGATTTTACTTAAACCTTTAATCAGTAATTTCTGCTCACAAGCTTCCCCCGGTTAATAATAGCTTCGAGTTTTACACAGAAATCCAACTCATTTTGATGAAGGACCACATACTATTGGATAGAATGAAAGTACCATAATCTGTTTGTGGAGTATTTGGCATATTTCCATTAAAAATATATTACTGAATATGCTTCATTGAACAGATATGAACAGAATTATTTATAATCATGTGCGGAAAAATGAAAGGAGAATTGCTAGGTGAAGACCAAAAACCATACCATTAAACTGTTTTGATAAATGGTGCCAAATTGCATTTAACAAATTACATTTTCACAAAGATTATATGAGAGCACCATAACTCAGCTCCTTACCAAAATTAGATAGTGATCTTCACTCGATTTTACAGGTATTAGTTTGTAAAATATGTTAGAATTATTAACAATAATTATAGGGGTACCTGGGTGGCTCAGTTGGGTAAGCGTCCAACTGTGGCTCAGGTCACGATCTCACGGTTCGTGAATTCGAGCCCGACATCGGGCTCTGTGCTGACAGTTCAGAGCCTGGAGCCTGCTTCGGATTCTGTGTCCAGGTCTCTATCTGCCCCTCCCCTGCTTGTACTCTGTCTCTCTCTCTCATTCAAAAATAAACATTAAAAAAATAAAAAACAAAACAAAAACTACAACTAACTATAATTTGAACTGTTAGAAACTTTTACCCTTACACCTGAGCTGAAATTTCCCTTGAACACTGATCCATTTTTCTGGGTTCTACTGCTGGGTATCACAGAAAATATGTCTCTATTGTCTGTATGATAACATTCTCACATCTTAGTGACAACCATGATTTCTTTCTGAAAGGTCATCTGTCTTCCATGGACTGTCTGTCCCTACTTCCTTTAATCATTTCTTTCTTTAAAAAAACTATTTATTTATTTATTTATTTATTTATTTATTTATTTGAAAGAGAGAGAGAGAGAGAGAGAGCAAGCACACGTACAAGTAGGGGAGTGGATGGGGGCACCTGAGTGGCTCAGTCGGTTAAGCATCCAACTTCAGCTCAGGCCAAGATCTCGGGGTTGCTGAGTTCAGCCCCTGCCTTGGGCTCTGTGCTGACAGCTTGGAGCTTGGAGCCTGCTTTGGATTCTGGGTCTCCCTCTCTCTCTGTCCATCTCCCGCTCACACCCACTCTCTCTCTATCTCAAACAATAAAGAAACATTAAAAAAAATAAAACAAGCAAGGGAGTGGCAGAGAAAGATAGAGAATCTTAAGCAGGCTCCATGCTCACTGAGGAGCCTGACACAGGGCTACATCCCACTACTCTGACATTACAATCTGAGCTGAAATCAGGAGTTGGACATTCAACCGACTGAGCCATCCAGGCACCCCCTTTAATCATTTCTAATCAGATTGGCTTTTTATCATTTCCCTGTCTGTTCTCTGTATGCATTCTGTAGTTCACAGTAGTTTACAGAAGTAGTTGACTCTAGTAGATCACAGAGTCCTAAGTAAAAAGCATCTTCGATATTACCTGTGTTTTCTAGTCTTATATTTACTCATAAAAGGCGTTTAAATAATATGGAACAAATTTTAAGGAATCCTATCTTTTTCTTGAGAATTGCTCTATATATTCATGCATGTTACTTGTACAGTTTGGACAAGAAAACTGATACTCAGGGCTATGCTCTTTCTACCCCTAAAACACACAACCCCCTAAAAGCTTGCTGTCTTAGTTACACATAGTGATTAAGATCACCAGATTTTATTTCAGCGCTACTTTGACCTTTGGAGATACAACTATCATACTACCCATCCTTTTGGTTTCTTCCAAGGCTACTGCTACTTCCCTCCTCTCTCTCTCTTTCCCCCTATATATCTATATCTATATCTATATCTATATCTATATATCTATATCTATATATCTATATCTATATATATATCTATATCATCTATCTATATCTATTTTAATGCTTATTTATTTTTGAGAAACAGAGAGACACAGAGCATGAGTGGGGGAGGGTCAGAGAGAGAGAGGGAGAAACAGAATCCAAAGCAGGCTCCAGGCTCTGAGCTGTCAGCACAGAGTCCAACATAGGGCTTGAACCCTCAAACCATGAGATCATGACCTGAGCCAAAGTGGGACACTTAACTGACTGAGCCACCAAGGCACCCCTTTCCTCCCATATTTTTTTCCACTAAGCTCCATACTCTTTATGGTCTGTATCAGGATAGGCTACTGTAATTAATGTCTCTGGCTTCTAGAAGAGAACAGATTTATTTTCTGTTTCATTTAGATGTGCTTTATCCCAGGGTAACACAACTTTTGAAAATATAGATTTGGTTGATTTATTTGAAGATGAGATTCATAATTCTTTGCAGCAATATGCCTGATTCTAATTTTTAAAACTCTTTTATTTCAGAAGATTCCAGTTGTATTTTAAAACAGATTTTAGGTTCACCAGACATTTTAAGGAGAGTCTTCTTTGAGTCAAGCATTGTACTAGGAAACTTGACTATGCTCTGTTTTGTTAGTAAAACTTATTAAGTGTATGGAAGTGATTTAAGTCTAAGATTTAAGTCTGAATCTTTCAAAAAGAAAGTACTTTATACTGTTTTCCCATTACAATCTAGTTAGACACATTACCTCAAGCGATAACACAATATGGTAGAATACTAATATTTCCATTTTTAAAAAAGAGAAAATTTGTTACAGATGCTGATGTCCTTGCCACTGTTCCACACTTACCTGGGCTAGTTTCCTGTGTTTTTCTTTCTCTTTGGCTTCCAACAGAGTGCCAAATTCTTTCTTAGTTTTAATTGCCTTATTCTAGGAGTCTCTGTAATTAAAAGAAGCAGCGACTCTTCCTTGGTTATTGGTGTGCTAGGTTCATATTATTTTTTTAAACGAATATATTTTACTGAGCTTCGCAGCTTCTTTGAGGCTTTTTTCCCCCAGTAAGTGAGGAAAGGAGGCCTACCTGCCATTTTTTTGCCCAACTTAATCTTATATTTCCATGAAGTTGGCTTATTTTCAGTGTTTATTTTGTTTACCGCACATTCTGTAAATCTTTATTAAATGCATGAATTTAGGACTTCTGTATTGTATAAGTCATTGTACACATGGCCTCTAATTGGTCTACGTATACATTTTTATCACCTCAGACTCCAGTATTTTGATAGCACTTATTGAATATTCATTTGATTATAAGCAATACTATTTTGAATAATATTTTTGATTTAAAACTTTGTACATTGGGAGAAAACATGAATATGCTTAAATACCAACCATTTTATTTCTTCTGATATATCTTTGTCTGCATTGATATAGACCATATCCCTATAAATTCTAATAGCTACATACTATCTTTTGCTTAAAAGTTTTGTAATTGTTGAACTTCATAGTTGATGTTTTAAAACAGGAACTGCCCTAAGTTTTCCATTTTCATTATAGGTAAAGAGTGATACATACTTTTCATCTTTACTTATTGTTTGTAGTTCCAAAGATGTAAATTTGTTATTCGTATAACAACAAACTTGTGTGTGACTAACGTATATGGTTTTTACACATTTTCAACAGTGGTACTGTCCTTCAAGCTTTTAAGACAGAGGATAGTTTGTATCGTTAACACCTCTCCTCCACCCCCCCTTTTATTTGTAATTTTTATAATGCTTTCAATAAGTAAAAACTGGTATAAATAGGTCTAAAGACACGCGTTGGTTTTTTTTTCTACTACCACTTGTGAATGGTGCTGCGGCCATTTTCAAAGAGTGGGGTCTCCCATTCAGTTAGCACATTTGTCCTCGCTTGTTTCCCTAATTGTCATTCCTTCATTGACAGAATTTCTTGTTTCTTCTGGTACCTTCATTAGCCACAAGGTGAATCATTCTGTTTTTGAATACTTTTGCATGAATAAATTACACAATTGATTTAGCCAAGGCCCAGTTTACCCTTCTAATAAACATTTTGTGTAGCAGAGTATTTTTTCCTTGCCACCTCAATTTTGACTTCTGCAAATACCTATGCTATTTTTCCTGAAGTTTCTTAGTTTGACCACAGAGTTTATTTATTATTTCATATTATATTTTTAGTGATCATTTTTTTCTTTTATTTATTTACTCATGGGTTTTTGTTTTTGTTTCCTCGTTCTTTTTAAAAATAGTTCCTCCAGTGTGTATATCTTTGACAACATTTTTTTCGTTTCTTCATTCTTTTTTTTGTGTGTGTTGTTGTTTTTATTTGAATCTGACATTTCCCTCCTTAATTTGTCAATAATTTTTGAAGTTTCTAGCTAATACTTACTATTTTCCCTCAGTGTATGATTATTTTTCATATTATTTTCTTGAGTTCATTTAGGGAGTGGCAAAATGTACCCTGTTTGTATGAATATTACGTGTCTTTCAAATGCAGTAGAATTTATACTTATTACTAGTTTTCCTTTCCTATAAACACTGGCAATGGAATGAAATCAGACATCTGTTTCTTTCACTATCATTGTACTTAGGAATTGGCAGAACAGTTTGGTTGAAAAATTTCTAAATATGATCACAGTACTTTATCGATTTTCATCTTTTTTTAAAATAACAGCATGTATGTAGATTACATTTGCCCTTTAATCATGTGTTTGTGGTTCAAGTAGATTTATCGGGACTTAGATGTTCTGAGGAAAGACTCCATTTGTCAGTCTAATATAGAAGAAAGGAGGTTAAACTATAGTTAGGAAAGTGTCTTCCATACCCAGTGTCACATGCATTCTTTCTGGTTTCAGGATTGTTTTAAATCTTTAAAATGGAGATTTTAGTACTATTCCCTCCAGGTTACAATAGGGGGCAGCTGGTAGAATCAATTGAAATAATAATGTAAAACATTTTACTTCATGGCTCATCTACTATTAGTATTATATTGATCTTATTATATAAGTAGATAAACTATGTTATATATATATATATATATATATATATAATTTTCTTACAATGAGAAAACAAACATGCAGTGGGTAGCTGATGTTTGTGAGGTATAATTTTCTAAGTTTGTGGTCTTGAATGATTCCTCTGATCATGCATGTAGATGGAAATGCAAATGTCATCTATTCTTTCAATAGAGTACCCAGGCTTCTGTAACTTCGGGAGAACTCTCCAATAATTATCAGCTTTCTAATTCACCTTCAAAGTAACAATATATTAAGCTATTATCATATTAAATTTTTCTCCATAAGAATTGTTCACATGAGTTCCTGAACCAAAATGGTCTTTGATTTTGTCTTGCTTTCAATGTGAACTGGTCTAGGGGTCAGAGATTAATTGCCAATAATGTTCCTAAAAAAGCTATGAAAATGACTTTAAGCAAAATATGCCACTTAATACAGCAGGTCTTTGCTCTTTGTGATACCAAATGTCCATTTGGAATAATGTTTCTCCCCACTCAGTTAGCCAAAGATTTTGGTATGCTCTATAGATACCTCAATGTTAACATGGCCAAAAAGTACCTTGAAATCTCTCTCTCCCCCCCAAACTGTTTTCCCTCCATTATTTTTAATTTTGGTTACAATATACGTATTCACTCACTTTTTCTTTCTTTTTTTTAAATTTTTCTTTTTATTTTTGAGAGAGAGAGAGACAGAGCCTGAGTGGGAGAGCAACAGAGAGGAAGACACAGAATGGAAAGCAGGCTGCAGGCACTGAGCTGTCAGCACAGGGCCTGACGTGGGGGTCAAACTCATGAACTGTGAGTTTGTGACCTAAGCCGAAGCCGGATGCTCAATCGACTGAGCCACCCAGGCACCCCTATCCACTCACTTCTTCAAGCTTCTGTTACTTATTCCTACAAATCTTTTTTTTGTTTTTTGTGGTTTTTTGTCTAATTTCAAGTACTTCTCAAATCTGATCTTTTCTCTCTTTGCCCTTTGTAAATGCTTTATTTTAGGTAGACTTTATCTTTTACCTGGACTATATCTGACCATCCTGACTAATCTCCCCATCCTCAGTGCTTCCCTAGCCTTCCATCCCTGGATGTTTCATTCTGTTCTCTACATAGTTCCCTGAATTACTTTTCCTTTATATTGTGACATCACTTTTCTACACTCAAGTCTTCCAATGCAAGATCATTAGCCATTAGGGAAATGACAAAGCTACAATAACGTACCACTGCACATTTATTAGAATGGGAAAACATAGTGGCAGTATGTGCTGGCAAGGATGTGAAACTATGGAACCTCTCCTACGTTGCTGGTGGGAACGTAAACCCATTCTGAAAAGTAGTTTGTCAGTCTTCTATAAAGTTAATCATACATGTACCATATGACATAGCAGTTACGTTCTTGGGTATTTATCTCAAAGAAGGAAAACTTACATTCACACGAAAACCTCTATGCACAAATTCATTGCAGTTCCAAATTGGAACAACACAATTTGCTTTCATTGGGTGAATGGACAAGTAACTGTGGCACATCATTACAACAGAATACTACTCAACAATAAAAAGAAACTATTGATACACACAGTGACTTGAGTATACCTCAAGACACTATGTTATGTGGGGGGAAAAAGCCAATCTCAATAGTTTACTTACTGTATAATTCCATTTATATAAATATCTCAAAGTGAGGGACACCCGGGTGGCTCAGTCAGTTAAGTGTCCGACTTTGGCTCAGGTCATGATCTCACAGTTTGTGAGTTCGAGCCCCGCATTGGGCCCTGTGCTGACAGCTCGGAGCCTGGAGCCTTCTTCGGATCTGTGTCACCCTCTCTCTCTCTGCCCTTCCTCTGCTCATGCTCTGTCTCTCTCAAAAATAAATAGACGTTAGAAAAAATCTCAAAGTGAAAATTGTAGTGATGGAGAACCTATCAGTGATTGCTAGACATCAGTGGTTTTGTGAGGGAGAGGTGTGATTATTAAGGGATAGTACTAGGAATTTTCTTTATGATGATGCAACAGTTCTGTATACTGATTGTGGTGATTATTATTATTTTTTTTTTTTGTGAATCTTTATGTGTGATAGAATTGCACAGAACTATACACTGAGGGAAGAAAAGATTCCTTTAAAAGCTGATGAAATCCAAAATTAGGTCTGCAATCTGGTTAGTAATATTGTACCACTGTTCATTTTCTGTTTTGGGCAGTGTCCTTTTGTTACACAGGTACATGGGAATCTCGAGTATTTTAAAGTTGTTCATCTTTAGCTATTTCAAAACAAACTTTAAAAAGGGGAGTAGGGAGACTCCTGATTCCTCAAGGCCAAGATAGGTAAAATCCAAACTCTTACCAAAGCATACAATGTAAATGCAAATTATTTTTAACTTCCTTAAACATCATTCCTCTTCATTCTTGCAAGTAGTTTATTTCTTACCAGTTCTGGAATCCTCACAGGTATGCATGGAATTCCTTATTCCCTCCTTTCAATGGCAGATTCTGACTTATCTTCTAATACCTGGGCCATACTCCTTCCCTATAGCCTTTTTCAAACCTGAAGGGCTGTTGCTACTCTGTGATTATATCACAGTGGGTCATACTTCTACTTGAGAACTTATCAAGTTTGCTGGGTTTTTGTTGTTGTTGTTGTTGTTGTTTTGTTTTGTTTTGTTTTGTTTCTGTTTATGCATTGGGTTAGCTCCCTTAGACAGTGAGCTCAGGTGGTGTTTGTTCTTCACGTTCGGTCCAGAGGAGACTCCAGGTTAGTCCGATGAATTTATAAACACAATATGTAACTGATTTCATTATTTGGCTCCATATAAATGAATGTTTACTGTGTTTTCTTTCTTTCTTTCTTTCTTTCTTTCTTTCTTTCTTTCTTTCAATCAAACTGTTACCCTTAGACTTTGTTAATAGAAATATTTTTATTTTCTCCCACCCACGATGAGTTTCTACTTTGCATTGTTGTTTCTGACCTCCTTATTCTGGCCATATTAGCAGAACTTCAGTGTTTTTCAACTATATTTTTAAAAGCGACCTTCGTGGAACTAATAAACACTAATACCATCTGTGCTTTTCTATAGCCCAGGGAAATTCTATCTACAGTTACAGTACATTTTTGAATAGAGTTAGAAATATCTACAGTTCCCTTGGAGTCCATAACATTTTATTTGCCAGATATTATGTCCGTGGCATCTAATGCCTGCTGTTATGTGCCATTATAGCCACAATTTAAAAAACATTTGTTTTATATATAAGCTCTTAGGTCAAGATCTCAGGAAGTCATTTTATATTATGTTGTTTTCATATGATAGAATCATTTTCTAGAAATGATACTAGTGACAACATGAATAACAATAGTATTTGGCCATAGAAAACACAAGCAGAAAAAATAAACTTTGCATGAAGCAACTTATGCATTAAGTTGGACGTCACAATTAGTAATATTATGTTGACACTTACTAATTCCAACGTTTTATTGAACCTAGTTCCCAAGTATTTTCTCTTATTCTTCCTATCATCAGAGAGCCAAGGTCTTTCCTTCCTTCTGTAATAACTTTTTTAGTTGACTATGGACAACAGAGAGTTTTAATTACAGCAATATGATTCATAGACCTTCCAGTAACATCCCAGCCTAATTCTATACCTTATATTACAAGGTTCTGTGTGAAGGCTTTGGCTGCCTTTCCAACCCCATTATGTATCCTCTGTTTGCCTGTTAAACTTCAGATTCATTGGTTTTTTGTTTTTTTGTTGTTGTTGTTGTTCCTCCAACCGTCCAAGCTTGTGTTGGCTTTGGGACTTTATACTAGCTGTTTTCTCTGCTCAGAATATGGCTTATGTAGGTCTCCACACATGACTTTTTCTGGTCATTCAGACCTTAGTTTAAATGTCATTTTCCCAGAGAGACCTATTCAACTCAATGTAGCCTTATGGCATGCCAGAGCCATCTTAGAACAGCTCACTAGGGCTGATCGTGCACATCTCTTTCCATCTTTCTATTCAGGGATGTCATATTGTAGCTTGAAATCAGCCATGCTGGGATTACTTACACAACAGGGAATGGAAAACACTACAACCAAGGGTTTGTTTGATTGTTTGTTTGTGATAATTGATTTTTGAACATTTACCGACATACCATTGCCTACTGTACCTAACGGTATTTAAATTCTTTGTACTTATTATAATAATTTGTCTTCTAAAAAATTCTGTATGTATGTCTGTCTATTTCTGGTAGAATATAAGCATTACGAGAACTGATCCACTGCTCTCTTCCCAGTGACTGGAATAGCACTTTCCATATGACAGGTGCACAGCAAATATTTATTGAATGAGAGAATCATCAGGCTAGATTTTTCTTTTGTTCAATAATGATGATTTTACTAATACTTAACATCCAGTACTTGATAATTTTTATATAAAACATATTCCTCTGTGAATGATTTGCTCAACTAATGTTATACATATAGTATATGTATATGTGCAATATTATTAGTTTCTTTCAACTGAAGTCAAACATCCATTTCAGGATGGCTAGTTAGATCTGCTTTATCCTTGCATATGAACTTAACTCAGATGAGAGAACTTTTAAATCCTTAAATCATCTAAGAAATCTCTCCAATTCTTTCATGTCAAGGTTAATAATTAAATGTTTAATACCTCTTTAAGCTATTAAGCTAGTAATAAAAATGCAATATTTTAACCCAATTTACTCGATTAAAGAACAATCCCAGATGTTATTTAACATGAAGAATTGCAGTGGTCTGCATTTCATTAAAATTCAAGCACTAGAAACAGAATTTTCAACATATTATGTGAAGAAGTTCATTTCACTCTTTTCAGTAAGGGAATATTATCTTCATTTTCCAAAAAGCATGTCGAGTATCATTAGATGCTGATTATACCTCATACGAATCATTGCCTTTTTTTCTGCATAGCTGCAAAACATAGTTAATAAATAGCCCATTATCAACTAATTTTTTTAAAAAAAATTTAAAGTTTATTTATTTATTTTGAGACACAGAGATAGATTGTGAGAAGGGGAGGGGCAGAGACAGAGGGAGACTCAGAATCCGAAGCAGGATCCAGGCTCCAAGCTGTCAGCACAGAGCCCGACGTGGGGCTCGAGCTCACGAATCACTACATCATGACCCGAGCCTAAGTCGGACACTTAACCTACTGAGCCACCCAGGAGCCCCTCAACTAAAATTTACTTGCAGACTATTCTTCTTTCTTTGACTAGATTTTTAAAATTTATTTCCTTTTTTCTTCAAAAATGATCATTTCCTTGGTTTTAAAATCAGTCACACAGAAAATTGATTTGGAATGCTGTAGGTATAATTGTGTCTGAAAATTTATGTTTACATTAATAAAGAACATATAAAATATTCTTTGTTTTTGTAATTCAACATTTCTTTATTGAGAGACAGAGAATGAGTGGGGGAGGGGCAGAGAGAGAGAGGGAGACACAGAATCTGAAGCAGGCTCCAGGTTCCCAGCTATCAGCACAGAGCCCGACCTGGGGCTCGAACTCACAAACCACAAGATCATGACCTGAGCAGAAGTCAGATACTTAACTGAGATACTCAAGTGCCCCTAAAATATTATTCTTTATTGTAGCTCTCTTCAGTTTTACTAAAAGGATATGTGAGCATGGTTAATAATGTAGCAAAGGCCAAATTTTTCTTTAGGCATATTGCTAAGACCTCCCAGTGTCTTCCTCTCTCATTATAGGCAGAGTCAATGTGTTTTTTTTTTTAAATAAAAAAATTGAATAATAAAATCATTTGATCATTTTAGGATTATAAAGAAAAAAACTATTGACAGTCAGACCTAGATTAAGATTCCACTAAAGAGCTAGTTCACCTTTTGCGTTGTTAAATACCGCCAAAGTATGGTGTTGTTAAAGTGAACACATGTGATATTACTTCGTGTTATTTAGTGTGCACAGAACTAGAGCTGCACTCCAGTGTTAAAACTGCCTTTGGCTCCTAAGACCTGGATTAGCTGAAAAAGTAAAACAGAGACTAAATAACATTAGGGTTTTACTGTTAAGTTTCTGATGAAGTTGTTTACCTTTCCTTGTTAGGTCCATGATTGCTCAAGTGTATTTCTTACCTCAGGCACTAGGAATAGTGAATGTCACTTGGAAACCATTGTTCCTCGTGGCCAAGCAACCACAGCACAAAGCTGCAAAAATTTACTGAGCCTTTGTTTAGTAATGCACTCTGATAGAAGCGAGCTGCACCAAGAACTGGGCGGGTCCTCTGCCAAGGGACCAAAAAAACATCTAGTTTAGAGGTGACGATTCACACGGATTATAAAGAAGGGAGGAAGGAGAAGATCAGTGATAAAGAAGGAATAGAACAGTAAAAATATTTAGAGGACCATTATGTGAATATGCTGCAAACAGGGGTTCCTAACAAGGAAGAGAGAAAAATGTGACAGAAGCTGCTTGTTGAATGGATTTTACAACTTTGTTTTAAAGCAAAGCTGAGTCTGGATTTGAACTTTTGTAAAATCAGGAATAAAGGAATGAATACCTTCCATGGAATGTATTCATGGAATATATTCCTTAAGAAACCACCAGCCCCTGTGAGTGGAGGACTAGAATGGAGAAGAAACTACTGACCGGGATGTGGACTGGAAGAATAGCAGAGAAAAGGGAGTGGTGGATGTGGGAGGAATTATCAAGAAATAAAGCAAGAATGGGGAAGCTGGGTGGCTCAGTCAGATGGGTGTCTGACTCTCGGTTTCGGCTCAGGTCATGGTCACAGTTTCATGAGTTTGAGCCCCATGTTGGTTTCTGTGGTAACAGCACAGAGCCTTGCTTGGGATTCTCTCTCTCCCTCTCTCTCTCTCTGCCCCTCCCCTGCTGTCTCTGTCTCTCTCAAAAATAAATAAATCAACAAACTAAAAAAAAAAATTAAAGCAAGAATCTCCAATTTCAGTGAATAATATGCTGGGATACCCAAGGCAGAGCAAGAGGCCAATATAGTTTTGAGGATTCATTACCAGTTTAGGATTGACCTTAAATGACAACTAAAATACAAAATACAAAAATGTAGGTGGATGAGGAGAAGATCTTCCTCAGACAGATATATGTTCAATTTAAGTTGGTGAAGGTACACTCCAATGACATAGTTTTTCTAGTCTACCACAATTGGGATCAACATGTTTAAGATTTAAAAATTGTTTCAGTAATAATTTTTTTGTAGCTGTAGAAAAGAAGTAACCTCCTTAAGAAAACTCAATTTCCAGAGCATATAGTGATAAAACCTTTTCTTCAAAAAGTCATAATTCATATTTTGATAATTAAAGGCCTCCGAAAAATTATTGTGATTTGATGTACACTGGCTATGTGGCCTGGCTATGTCATTGGTTTCCAGATTTTGGAGTCAGCTAATATTCAGTTGCATTTATATAACTGATTTTTCTATAAGATTGTTTAAAAGGATTGTGCTACAAGACTACCCAATTGCAACCTTACAGGGATTATTACAATCTTTAGATTATTTACTGTTTTGTGATGAGTAGTTTGTCAATGGTTTGTAAAATTTTGATCACATACCCTTGTTAGTAACAGAATTTGAGCATGTGGACTCTTAATACTGTACTTGTTTATAATGATATATATGGACATTATTTTTCTGATATATGCAATTTATATTTTTTAATGTTTATTTTTGAGAGAGAGAGACAGAGTGCAAGGAGGGGAGGGGCAGAGAGAGAGAGAGGGAGACACAGATTCTGAAACAGGCTCCAGGCTCTGAGCTGTCAGCACAGAGCCTGACGCAGTGCTCGAAATCGGGAATATTTGAGATCATGACCTAGGCCAAAGTTGGATGCTTAACCAACTGAGCCACCCAGGTTCCCCTCAAATTTAAAAATATCTACTAAAAATTTGGCAAAATAGCTAGATATAAACAGAATTTTTAACATGGAATTTCTACCCTTATGGATTTTTTTTTATGTGTATCACATTTGGAGACACTGAGTTTTATTTGGCATTATTCAAATAAGGACTGTTTATTCATTTAGTTGTTGCAAAAGTCTAGGAAATATAACACAGAGGTTCCCTTCTTTCTAGAGCATAACTAACTTCAGCATGCCATCAAAGAAATGTTTACCTCTGCAACAACAGTGATTATTTCTTGTATTAACGAGATATTACCCAGTTTCACTTTGTATGTTAGGTATCCATTAGAATAAGTCATTGCAGGCTAACATTTTTATGTATTGAGTGTAGTGGATGTTTTCCATTTTTTTCCTGTAAATAACTATTATTCTTTCCTCTGGCTAACTATTCCTTTCCTGTTCTAGGTGATTCTGATGAGGCTGTCAATCCTAGGACCCTGCCCTTATAGCTTCCTATGTTTTTTGGCACAATGTATGCATTCAATAAATGATTGTAACTATTACTATTGTTGTGGTTACAGTTACTTACTAGGATATATTGACAGTCCCATATTTAGTCTGTTCAATAAACCGTGAGTCAGCAAACTGTGTCTATAAAGGGGTACATGTCTGTACTTTAGTTTTATGTTATGTTCTCTGTCACCACTACTTACCTTTGCAGTTGTAGCCACAAGCAACCATACACAATACATAAATGAATGAATGTGGCTGTGTTCTAATAAAACTTCATTTGTGAGAACAGGAGGTAGATTGGATTGGATTGCCAATCCCTAGAATAAAGGATGTAAATTTTACTGAATGTCAGTATGTACAAGTATATAGTATGTGAATACATAAATAACCATACATGTGTACCTGAAACCGTTAACAACTTTCACATATAAATACTGTTTGTTTTCTGATATTAGTCATCAGTCCCGACCTCACAGGCTAAAGAATAGAAGAACAGGTAAATACCTGGTTTTGTTTACTAATATCTCCTCTGTTTTCATGGCTTGGTTCATTATGATTCACTGATTGTGTTTTGTACTTCATATTATATGTATGTGCAACCATTATCTGGCATATATCTTAGAATATTAACTTTTCTTAACTACCATGGTACCATAAGTTCTATAGAATTTCTTTTCTTTTTTAAAGTTTTAATTTAAATTCCAGTTAGTTAACATACAGTGCAATCTTAGTTTAAAATTTCTTTACTTAAGATAAGAATACCACCCTACTTTCAGGAAGAGGATCTTGTAGTTCACTCATCTTTACCTGTAAGAATTTTTCTTAAGGGTCTATGAAGGTGCCCATCCCACCTCTCATATCTCTCTTTACAACCTTATCCCACAAAGAGCCAAAACAATGTGCATTGTCTTATGGCCTCTTAGGGTCTTTCTGATAAATACCTATTCCCCACCATTTTTTTTTAAATTTACAGTGTAATGCTAATTTCAGTGTAATTTTAATTTCTGTTTAATAAAAAGTGAAAAAGATAGTAGCATGTTTTTAGTATTACAAAATATATTCCGTCTACATAAATTTTTCTCCACATGTCCTTCCTTCTTTCAGTGAGTCTTCAAGTCATTTATTTCATTATGCATATAGACCTATGTTATAAGAACATTCTTCCCCAGTCCTTGAAATAAATGCTTAGCCAGGTATTCTTCAGTTGTACTAGGAGGAGTAGCTATCTGCTTTCTGTCATCATAGACCAATCACGGCTCCTATTCCAACTTCATTTATTAATACTGAGTCATGGATGCAGCTCAGAATCCTTTGTCTGCAATTTTGTCTCCAAACTGGTGTTTAATTGTCTACAGGACAAAAAAAAAAAAAAAAGAAAAAAAATGTGGATGTATTTTGTGGCTAAAGGCAAACTCATTGATTCTCATCTCAGAAAACAATTATGGACATGGCTTGTTTCCTTAATACATTATTTCTTATGTGCATAGTAATCAAGAACAGGGACACAAACAAAAATGCGGTTGTTACTACTGGGTGATATGTTACGTGATTTTCTCTTTCTTTTGATATAATTGATTGTCAAATCAAACCTTATGTAATGGGGGAAATGTTCTTAATGGGAGTATGTATTAAATTGTAGGAAACTAATGATGGAAGCATCTTTGTCACTCTTTCCATGGAAAGATGTGGTTTATTCCCTTTCTCCTTGAACCTGACTTGACTTTGTGGCTATGTCACCAGTATAATGTAGTAGAAGTGACACTGTGCCAGTTCTAAAAGAACCATCAGGTCTCATTTCATCTTGCTTGGGATGCTTGCTCTAGAGTGAGTAAACTGCCATACAGGATGTGAATACCCTAAAGTCACCAGGCTATGAGGAATCCCAATCTGGTCGCATCCTTATTGTACTTAAACATCATGCATTTTATTGTTCTTTCAATTTTTAAAAAGTTTGTACATTGTTTTTAATTTTTGAGAGAGAGAGAGAAACAGAGTGTAAGTGGACGAGGGACAGAGAAGAGGGAGATCAGTATCCCAAGCCAGCTTCAGGCTCCAAGCTGTTAGCACAGAGCTGGACGCAGGGCTAGAACCTGCAAACTGTAAGATCCTGACCTGAGCGAAAGTCAGAGGCTTAACCGACTGAGTCACACAGGCACCCCAAACATTATGCATTTTCAGATGCTATCTTAAAAAAGAACAAGTTAACTTATTTCTTCTTGTTATTTTTTACAGAAAACATTGAGTGCAGTTAAAGATATAGAGATCACAGGTAGTATTTTTGCCTAGAAGAAATCCTTATTGTGATTAGAGTGTGGGAGACAGAAGTGAGAACACCAAAGTAATAAGATATTATAGGAAATATAACTGAAAAATGTGCAGTGTACAAGTTGGAACACTAAGCAAGAAATGCTAATTCTATGTAGAGGCATGGTGTCTGGTATACTCTTTGCATATTATTATTATTAATATTTTATATTTTATTTGTAGTTTTATTATCAATAGTAAAAGCAACTCTCCATATACTGAGCAGGCTTCCAATGCTAGACATTATGTTAGTGGTATACTGCATTGTTTCTACCTGAGAAAGGGACAAAGGATTATGAGTGGTATATTTCTAAATATTTTCATTCCAAACTAATTATCTCAAAGTAGTATGACACTTAAATAGTTCAGTTTCTCAGGGCAAGGGAAGGACTCACTTATAAAATGGGTTATCTCTTCAAAAACAAACTTAGTGATGACTAGTTCCCTAGCATGTTATATAGGAAGACAGACATATTTACGTTTCATCTTTGACCTCTGGATACTAACTTACAAAGAACAACATTGTCTTCCAACAAAAACCTCTATTATTCTTCTTACTGATAGAGATTCCTATTGCATGAACTTGTCTCATTAAGGCAGTTCTTATAATAACCTACAGCAAATGCTAACAAATGTCTCTGAATAGAATCTCTCTTCTGAACAGCCTTACTGAAGGGGATAATTGTCTGTGTGGAGATGAGAGTATTGGGAATGTAACTTTTAAAATATTTGAAAATAATTTGAATGCATTAGTTTTTGAAATTTCACTCCAAATTTGCTTTCCTTATTTTCTCATGGATAATGCACATAAAAATCTTTGGCCTGTCACTTTGGGAAATTATGTCAAAGTTGGAATAAGCAGTCTGAATTCAGTGTGTCTTGCTTAAATTAATTTATTTCATTCATGGGGTTTAGTTCCAAATCCACCACTTTCTAGGAATGTGATCTCATGATTTATTTGCCTTTCTCATATGCACTTCATGCAGATCAAAGGATATAATGCGTGTGGTTTTCAAAGTCGTTTTGGCAAGGGCACTCATTCTTTAAATCACTGCTTACTCAGAAGCCCCTAAGTAACCACAGGGTCACTTGAAGGAGGGCTGATCAATACAGTTTTATATTTTAATGTATAATAAGAAGCTTTGCAACAATATAAAAATTATTGTTTTCTTGGTACATACCAAAGAAGAAACGTTACGTTTGGTTATACTTGTCTTTCATCTTTTCTTCACACAATACTAGCTAACTTCAGTTCCTACATATGGAACAGATTTCAAAATTCTCTATTAAATAGATGTCTAATTAAACATTTTAAATTTAGAAACATCCCATAGAAGGGAGAAATTAATAGATATAGGATGAACTAATGAACTAATGAACATGAATGTGTTAGGTAGCACATCAGATTCACATGTTACACAAAGGAAGGGTCTCATTGCCAGATAAGTTTGAGAGACACCATTGATTAAGAAGTCAAAAAGATTTCTTTATTGCAGGACTTCTCAGAGCCTTGGGTATTGATATACATCGTGCTACTTTTGGCTAAAGAGTAATATTCTCCAAAGTTAGGTGGCAAACCAGTGAACTCTGGGAAAGATGGAAATGTGTTCTATTTATCATTTTATCTTCAATGCCTCCTGTAATTTCTGACACTTAATTGATACTCAGTACATAAGAGTTGATTAAATTGAAATAATACCCGAGTTTTAGTTCCTGTGCCACGACGAAGTAGTTTCTTGACAGAAGTGCATTACCTCTTTTCTCTGGTGCCTTTTCTGTTATATAAGAGACTTTAAAAAAGAATCAAAGTAAGCATGAGACAAACAAATAAAAACCTGAGGCTGTGGCCGGTTGAATGGCTGTAACTTTTTTTCTGATCTAAACTTTTTTTATATTCTCAGATCTAGAGAAGAGAGTTGCATGCTCAAGTGGGCAAGTTGTGTCCCATATAGGAAGAAAAATATGTTTAACTGTCAGTGTCTCACCCCATCTGTGTTATTATTTCTTACTGCTTTCTGTGTAAGTTAAGCTTAAAATATACTTGTTCACTTCTAATGGGCTTCATTCTGGAAAGGATATTTTGTTGAATTTCATTTTTAAGCTTATTCCAAGTAAATTACATTTTTTTCCTCTGTGAGTTCATTACAATTGAAAGTAAATGTAGGAAAAAATTGTTTACTGTTACTGACACTTACATACCAGGTGCTATTCTAAAAATACTACATCTATCATAATATCTAATTTTATTTAATTATCCTAATATTGCATGAAGTAGATATTACTGCATGTATTTTCTTGATGAGAATAAATTTGAAGATCACAAACACTAAGGAATTTTTCCAAAGACACACAACTGGAGATTTACAGAGTTGAGATGTAGATTCAGTTTTATCCTGACTCAAAAATCACATACCCTTAAGTAATAAATAATTAGAAATTTGAAGTAAAAAATAAAAATTCCTCTCCCTTCCTGGCTTTGTTAGGACTTCATTACTCAGACATCAATGGAAAGAAGAAAATGCTTCCTATATCTCACCTCATCAAGAATTTGTATACTATCCTAGTTTTACCTCTAAAGTGATGGATGAGTTCAAATAGACAGAAGGTGAGGGATTGGGATATTAATATCTGAGGTCTCAAATGATTTTCTCCCTCCTATGACAGTATTGAATGAGCTTAAACTAATGTTAGCATCAGGATCTTCAAAACATCATTCATTGTGGGGAAAAGAGAATCAATACTAACATTAGGATCTTCCCTCTTACTTAAAGCTTTAATTCACTTCTGTGTACAACTTACATAGCCAAAACAGCTAATAAATTTCATTTAATAATATTGCCTATGAATTTTATGTATTCATATTTTATTGTCCCATCAGGCACTACATTCATGCCTGCATTCATTCACCAAATATTTATTGAGGACCTATCATGTGCTGGCACTTTGTAGGCTCTGGGATACATCAGTGAACAGAAAAGACAAATTGTGACGTAATGGAGCTAAAGTTTTGATGGAGTGCAGGCACATCATAAATAAAATGAATCTGTTAATATTATAGCACACGAGTATTTTAAGTACTATGGGGAGAAACAGAGAAGGCAGATAAGGAGTTTTACAGAATAGAGGTGAATTTTACATTGAGTATTCCGATAAGAACTTACCAGGAAAGGTGACCTTTGAACAAATACATGAAAGAGATGAACAAATGAGCCAGTTGGATATCTGAAGGAAGAGAATTCCACGTGGGGGGGGGCAGCAAGGTGGCAAATAGGTTAAAAGCATATTAGTGAGGGAAAGATGGAGAAAGGCATCATAATTACAGTGCAAAAGCCATCAAGGACAGAGTGTGAGAGGAGGCTCTACATCTCATCTTGAACTTGGCGGGGCTTCTGTCTTCTTTGATCAGTAGAAGCTGGTGGAAATGATGCCATGCAACTTCTGAGGCTAAGGCTAAGTCACAAAAGTCATGCAACTTCCGCCAGTCTCTTGGGAACCTCGTGCAGGAGAAAGCCAATGCCATGTAAGAAATATGACTACCCCGAGACTGCTGTATTGGAGAAACCACCTGGAAAGATCTGCTAAGTGAGACAGGTAGATGCCTGATGAGCCCCAGCTGTTCCGGTCTCCAGTTATTTTTGTTATTCCAGCTCAGCCATTGGACCTGTGAGTGAGGAAGGCTTCGGGATGACGTCAGCCCCAGCCTCCCTCTGGCTGCAGTCGCGTGGGAAATCCCAAACCGAAACATCCTAACTGAGCCTCCTTCTTTCCTGGGACCTTGAGAAGCAATAATAAATGATTATTATTATTTTTTTAAGTCTCACTGTTTTCAAATTATTTGTTATGTAATAACTAGATGACTGAAATCAGTAGCCCTTTGGGTATTTTGAGCAAACAAATGATAAAACGTCATTTGTGTTTTAACTGGAGTTCTCTGGCTTTGTGAGGGGCAAAAAGAAATCAAGGAGATTAATTATCCAGGCAAAATGTTGGTAGCTTGCATCAGAATGGTAGCAGCAAGGCTTTTGAGATGGAGTGTAATTTGAAGGTACTGGCAAACTTTACCTGATAGAATGGATGTAGGATATAGGATAAATGGTTGAATGAAAGTGTCTCCAAGATTTTTAAGCATCTGACACAATGTAGCTCTCATTTACCGAGTTGTGGGAAGAATATGGGATTGGCTGGTTTAAAGCAAGGAAATGGGTACATGTCTGAGCCCAGCATTCCTAGGAGAGGTCCTGTCTGCAGATATAAATGTGGGAGTTTGCCAG
Source organism: Prionailurus viverrinus (assembly GCF_022837055.1). Classification (NCBI taxonomy): domain Eukaryota; kingdom Metazoa; phylum Chordata; class Mammalia; order Carnivora; family Felidae; genus Prionailurus; species Prionailurus viverrinus. The sequence continues at coordinate 42,290,466 of NC_062562.1, forward strand.
GGTATAGAAAACTTATTCAGCCAGGAAACTTGATGAAAGCACACAGGAAGAAAAGGAGACCAGGGACTCAGGCACTTCCATTTTAAGAGGGCAGCAAGATGAGGGGCCAGCAAGGGTGTTGAAGAGAAAAGGGTCAAAGATGTGAGAGAAAAACTAGGAGAAAGTGATGTTCACGGAAGCCAAGTGGAAATAGTAGTGGTCCATGAACCAGGACCAACATTCAATATGACCCTGGATACCCAGAAAGCAGTGTGAGGATTTAAAACCTACTTTGTCTTCATTCAAGAATGGTAACAAGCAATCCTGGCACCTTGAGTCCATTCTTTGTGCAGGTACCAGTCAAACTTTAGCAGATCTTCTCACATATAAGCACAGTTTCAGAAACTGGTAGAGAATTGGCAGGAACTTGGAACATTTTGCTAGGGATGATATCAAATTATAATGAAGAAGAGGAAGTTTAGGACAGGATGTTTGGGCTTAGTTGAGTGTCAGGGCATCCACTACCATAGTATCTCTTCTGTTTTAAGTCAGAACTTTTCTGTAGGACACCGAGGCTTTATCAGCCTTTACTGTTTGGTTTTTTTTTTTTCATAATTTGGGGGGGGGCATTCCCCCCTATTCTTTTTTTTTTAATATATGAAATTTATTGTCAAATTGGTTTCCATACAACACCCAGTGCTCATCCCAAAAGGTGCCCTCCTCAATACCCATCACCCACCCTCCCCTCCCTCCCACCCCCCATCAACTCTCAGTTTGTTCTCAGTTTTTAACAGTCTCTTATGTTTTGGCTCTCTCCCACTCTAACCTCTTTTTTTTTTCTTTTCTTTTTTTTCCTCCCCCTCCCCCATGGGTTTCTGTTAAGTTTCTTAGGATCCACATAAGAGTGAAATCATATAGTATCTGTCTTTCTCTGTATGGCTTATTTCACTTAGCATCACACTCTCCAGTTCCATCCACGTTGCTACAAAATCAGCCTTTACTGTTTGTATTGACAGCTCAGATGATTATTAGAGATACCCTATTTATTTCACATGCTACATGTGGTCACGCACTTCAGTATAAGCTGCAGAAATAATTTAGTCTAACCATCCTATAAACTGGGTTTTACTTTATAAGAGGAACAATTAAACTTCACTTTGCTTATTTTTATGTGCTGTGTTTCCTCATGTGTTTATTTCAACCAACACAGGTTGTCATCGACCTCTTATTTTACCCCTTCAGGGTGTTGATGTTAAATATAATGTAAAATCTGGAAAAATGTACGATAATGCACACATGCAGCTAGTTTTGAAAGACACTCCCCAAGGATTGTATTTTCTATTAAATGTTCTCTTTTCAAATGAACAGCTAATTAATATGCCTCATGGTTAGAATGTAAACCTAGTTTCATTAAGAAGAGAGTTTGGGAATTAAACCCATCCTTCCCTCTTCCAATGTATAAAAGAGAAATTTAAATTTTAAATTCCAGGTTTTACTCATTATTAAGGATTGGTAATGTATGTAACACATATGAAAGCCAAAGATCTAAGAGTGGTTTTTCATAGCAAAATGGAGATGAAGGGACAAACATTTATTATGTAGCTCGTGATCCCATGCATGTATTATCCCCTCTGTTATTATTGTCCCCCACTAGATGGTAAATTTGCTATAATTAATGAACTTACATTGACACATCATAATCCCCTAAAGTCTGTGAACTTACCTTAAGGCTCACTCTTGGCCTTCTTCAAGATTTGTGTTTGGACAAATGTATAATGACATGTATCCATCATTCTAGTATTTTTTTTTTTAATTTTTTTTTCAACGTTTTTTATTTATTTTGGGGACGGAGAGAGACAGAGCATGAACGGGAGAGGGGCAGAGAGAGAGGGAGACACAGAATCGGAAACAGGCTCCAGGCTCCGAGCCATCAGCCCAGAGCCCGACGCGGGGCTCGAACTCCCGGACCGTGAGATCGTGACCTGGCTGAAGTCGGACGCTTAACCGACTGCGCCACCCAGGCGCCCCCATCATTCTAGTATTATACAGAGTGTTTTCACGGCCTTGAAAATCCTCTGTCTGTTCATGCCCTTCATTTTTGAAGAATAATTTTGCAAGGTTAAAAATCCTAAGTTGGTGTTTTTGTTTTTTTTTTCTCTCTCATCGTTTTAAATATTCCACTTCACTGTCTTTCTGCTTACATAGTTTTGAGGAGAACTTAAATGCAATTCTTATTTTTGCTCCTGTGTATATAGGTACTGTGTTCCCCCACCCCCACCCCAGCTACTTTCCCTTAACTTTGGTTTTCTGCGGTTTGACTAGATGTAGATGTTTGTCATCTATCTTGCTTGGTGTTTCTGACCTTTCTGAATCTGGGGTTTGGTTTGTGACATTACTTTGGGGGAGATACTTATATATTATTACATCAAATATTTCTTCTGTTGCTTGCTTCCTTCTCCTTCTGGTTTTCCTGTCACATATGTCTTAAACATTTTGTAATATCCTGCTCTTAAATGTTCTGTTCTTCTATTTTTTTAATCTATTTTTTCTCTTTCTTTTTCGGTTTTGGCAGTTTCTACCAAGGTATTCTTAAAGCTCAGAGGTTCTTTCCTCAACCATGTCCAATTTTCTTTCTTTTTTTTTTAATTTTTTTTTCAACGTTTTATTTTATTTTTGGGACAGAGAGAGACAGAGCATGAACGGGCGAGGGGCAGAGAGAGAGGGAGACACAGAATCGGAAACAGGCTCCAGGCTCTGAGCCATCAGCCCAGAGCCCGACGCGGGCTCGAACTCACGGACCGCGAGATCGTGACCTGGCTGAAGTCTGACGCTTAACCGACTGCGCCACCCAGGCGCCCCTCAATTTTCTTTTTATTTAAAAAATTTGTTTTAATGTTTATTTATCTTTGAGAGAGAGAGAGAGAGAGAGAGTGAGAGAGAGAGAGAGACAGAACATGAGTGGGGGGGGGGCAGAAAGAGAGGGAGACACCAAATCAGAAGCAGTCTCCATCTGAGCTGTCAGCACAGTGCCTGACATGGGGCTCAAACTCATGAACCGTGAGATCATGACCTGAACCGAAGTCGACGCCTAAACGACTGAGCTACTCAGGCGCCCCAGCCATGTCCAGTTTTCTAATGAGCCCGTCAGAGGCATTCTCATTTCCTTTATGGTGTTTGATCTCCTCCAGCTTTTCTTTTCGCTTTTTCGTTAGGATTTCCACCTCCCCGGTTACCTTGTCCAGTTGTTCTGCATGATGTCTGCTTTATCCTTTAGATCCCTTAGCACATTATTCCCAATTGTGTTAAATTCCCGGTCTGATTGTTCTAACATGCCTGATATGTCTGAGTCTGGTTCTGATGCTTGCTCTGTCTTTTCAAAGAGTTTTTCCCTGCCATTTGGTATGCCTTGTAATGTTTTTCTTCATGGACACTCATGATGTGCCACTTAAAAGGAATTGCCATAAATAGACCTTAGTGATGTGGTGTGAGGGAGGGAAACATTATTCCTGTGGTTTGGTCTCAGTCTTTAAGTGAGTCTCTGCCCCTGGACTGTGATCGTAACATGTACTTGTCTGTTGTTGCCTTTTTCCCCATCCCCTAAGAAGGCTAGGAAGGCCTGAAATTGCATTTTCTGTTTCTTCTATGCAGAAGCCTACAGGAGATTGGAATTGATTATTTCCCTTCCTCGTATGCAAGGCTAGAGTGGCTGAAATTGGGTATTTTTCTTTCCCTAGATGGATTAGGCTCTGAGAACAAACAAACACACAAACAAACAAACAAACAGATAATAGTTTAGGTTCTGTTAAAATCATTTCTCTTGAGGGCAATGTAAAGAAGGAAAGAAGGCTCTGGCTTACTTGACGATGGTTCTTTTTCCTGTCCCTCAGCCAGAAACATGAGGGGCTTTTTCTCTCATAATATCTGCAAGACTCTAGGCCAGGTCTTATAGGTAAAATTCACAGATGTAGATGGGCCTCCCGATGACTGGGCCCCCTGGAGTTGTTAACTCTGCGGGTGAGATATGCTGAGCTTCTGGCAATTCATCGATTATAGTTTAGGCTTTTGTACTCAGGCACTGGGTCTTGCAGAGGTTTCCACTTACGGGTTTCTGCTTTTGTAAGTTGTGATTCTCTGTGTTTGCCTGGTGCCTCTCCACTTTTGGGAGCATTTTATCCTGTGACCTCACTTATCTTATGGATCTAAGAAGAGTTGCTTGTTTTCCAGTTTGTTTGGCTTTTTTTTTTAAATTTTTTATAGGATGGGTGATGACCTCCAATCCAGAAGATTGCAAACTGAAAGTCTTATAAATTATTTTAATAAATATTCACATTATAACCAGAAAATTCAAGCAAATTTTCCTGTTTATAGGTCATTATTATACTTATATAAAATGCGTATTTGTATATTTTCCCACAATTCTAAAATGTTTTCTTATTAATTTGTAGGTATCTTTGTATAAAGGAAATTTGCTTTATTTTTTATATATGTTGCAAATATTTTTCTCTAAACTCCTGTGTTTCAGCCTCAAACACTACTGTTTTAACACTGATTGTAATCTCTTTGTGCACATGGTAAAACATAATTTACTGTAGGTAGTAATATATAGTAAATATAGTAGAAAAATATCTTTTTGTTTTAGGTTATAACACTAGGAAGACCTTCAACCAATTCTACATTTTTTCTATGTGGCCCCATGAAAGGAAAATCTAAGGATATTATAAAATTCAAGTCAGGTTAGGATATATATATTTTTTATGACTCCCAAATATCAGAATGGATAGGATAATCTTGGGAAGTATTTAGCATTTAGTTTTTGAGCTACTCAAGCATTCTGGTCAACCACTCACTGAAGACACTCTCAAATGAACTTAAGCCCTGAATGAGAATATGGTCTCAAGCAGTCATTCTTACTAATTTTATGTTAAAGAGTAAATTTTTCACTATTAGTATTATTGGCAGAGATGGAAGGACTCGAAATTGCATTAATTGTATTATTGATAAACAGTAGTGGAATCACCACCAGCGAATGACACAGTGTTTGCAGACTACAGTTACCACTGACCTCATTTTTTGACTCTTTACCATTGGGATACTGTTTGAGTAGAACTATTTATTTCCGTGAATGCACTTTATCAAACTTTCAGTTTTGATACATAAAACATTTTCAGAACCATCTCGAAGTTTTACTGACTGCTTGCAAGAAGATATTTGGATATCTGTTTGAGAGTGTTCTCAAGATCTGTGTAACAGGCATTGCTGGTAACAATATATCTGTTTGGGGGAAAAAGACATAACCACAGTAGTCAACAATTTGTAACTGTAGGTGCAGCACTTCCTAGTTAGTAACGTCACTTTGGTTGTAACATCTGTTCTTTGACCTCAATGTGTTATTAATTGTACAGTAAATTAACATACAGTAAAGGAGATACAGCTTCAAAATTACAAGTTTGTATTTTATATTTAAACTAAATATTATATATTAAAAAGTTTTCATTTGTTACTGAGAAATTAAAACATCCCTAATAGTTCCAAAGTACAATGATATTAGACATATTTGGCACTATTCTAGATTAATATTTAGAGCAAGATTAGCAAACTGTAATGCTGTCTGTGTTGGTAGCATGTGTGATATGTTTCTAGGTAAACTTGATCCATATATTGTGGAAAATTCACCTGAGTTATTTGAATGTACTGAATGTGTGTTGCTTTTCTTCTCAAATGATTAAAGTGAAGATAAGAAGCAGGTGGATGTGTTGCTCAGAATGCATAAAAACCGGTAGTGATCATTCTTAACATCTCATTACATCATTAACATATTGGGGTTTCCCCTCTATAACAAATAATCTGTTTCCATATGTATTTGTTGTATTGTAATATGTGTTTTTAAATATATATGCATAACTTAAATACTTATAAGTTCAAAATGATATTTCAGGGTTATAATCCTCAAGGAAATTGGGGTTGCCCTGGAGTGTGGCAAAATCAGAGTTATCAAGCGTTGTTTTAAAATTTCTGTATTTTAGTCAGATAGTCTGGCAGATTGCAAGCACTGTTTCTCTGTAGGAAATGGGAAAATGCTCATGACATTATCTTAGGCAAAGCTTCCAGCCTGGAAGGGCACCATAAATCTGAGCTGCTAATTTTGCCAGTTCAGTCTTTGTCCTCATTGTGGAGAAAATCAAAGGGATTTCAGCTGATGTCAGTGCATAGTACAGAAATATTGTGGTTGGTGCCTTTGAAAGTCTTATATTAATTCAACACTTCATTAGTTGGAAAGTTTTTCCCCTTGGTTCCAGCTACCACCTTCCCAGTTTAAATCCAGAAAACAACAACAGTAACGACATCTTTGCCAGCTACCTCACATTTGGAGAACTGAACACTGTAACTCAGCTTGGGGGAAGGTGATAGCATTGGACTGATTCATCTTCTGAGCCTTTTGTTGAGGTAGTTACTAGTAATTGGCCTACTTCTATGTGCAAAATCCGTGGGTGAGCTTCCCTCTCTGATGGAAGAAAACTGGAGTTTGCTGGCTAGCTAGCAAACGCAAAATTAGGCAATTTTGCTGGGAGCTAAATATATACAGTTAAGTGTATGTGACTATTACACAGCTACAGAAAGATCCACATGCCAGTTCATTTGCTTATGGTGTTTTGGAAAATGGAATCCTTTAGAGAGAGACAAAGAGAAAGAAAGCACAGACTTTCAACTCCATTGATTTTAATTAAGCCTACGATAGCCTGGCAAACACTATGAAATTCATTAATCTGATGAGACAAAAAAGATTATACAGTAGGTACAGGGACCAATGGTTAGTCCTTAATTACCTGAAATTGACAAGACAATGACCTGTCAAGTTAATGGAAATTATTTTCCATAAAGTCTGGATGGTATGACAGCACAGTATTAAGGTTTAGAGGAAAAAGAAGCTTGGAGTTAAAAAAAAAAGTTCCTTGTCATTAAAAATAAGTATGTGTGAAAAGATAGAGACATAGAAAATGCTGATGATGTATTAATTGGAAAAAAGAAAAGACAGAAAATAGTATAGTCAGTGTGTTTCCATCTTGGTGAATTTTTTTAAATTGAAGTATAGTTGAGACACATTGTTACATTAGTTTCACCTGTACAACAAAGTGATTCCACAACTTTCTATGTTATGCTGTGCTTACCACACCTGTAGCTACCCTCTGTCACCACACAACACTACTGTAATAATCTTGGCTATATTCCCTATGCTGGACCTTTCATCCCCATGACTTATTCCATAACTGGAATTTTGTACCTCCCCCTCCCCTTCACCTATTTTTCCCATTTCCCAATCCTTTTTTTTTTCTGGCAACCCTCAGTTTGTTCTCTGTATTTATGGGTCTGTTTCTGCATTTTGTTTGTTGGTTGGTTGATTTATAATCGTTTTGTTTTGTTTTTAGATTCCACATATAAGTGGAATCCTTTGGTATCTGTGTTTGTCTGACTTAATTCCCATAGCATGATACCCTCTAGGTCCATCCATGTTGTTGCAAATGTCAAGACCTCATTTTGTCTTTCGTAGCTGAGCAACGCTCCATTATATATATCCATCTTGGTGAAATTTAAATACATAGAACCATTTTGACCTGTTCCTCTAATGTAAGATGTCACTTATGTTTTATTTTATATAGTCACTTATATTTTATTTTCTTTGGGTTTTTTTCCCCCGGTTAATCATTAGATTACCCCATCTTCTCTGCTAGGAAAGAATCTAGTATTGCTTTTCTGCCCTTCTGCCAAACACACAGAGACCTGAGTCTAAGAAGTGCATAAATGACATTGCTTCTCAGTGCACTCAGTGTTACTGTCAAAGCCTGGTCAGGAAATGCTTCACACTTATTTACTACTACTGGGTTACTCTTGCTGGTTGAAGCCCCAGTCAGAGTGGTGCCAATGAAGCATCAATAATACGGTGTCATGTTCTATCCTTACTCCAAAACACACAATGATGGAGCTAGTAAGAATGGGTTTGGGGAAGTTATAGCAGTAGAACTCTACTAGCCCAGCCACCACAAATTCTTGTTCCGAAATGATCCCAACTCACTAGGCTAAACCAACATGGATTATATCAGTATATAGCTCTAATTTCACATCCAGGGAGTGCTTATTGGAATTGAAGTACGTTTTCTCTTCTATCTTCAAGAGCCTGATTTCTCCCTTTATTACCCATATTTTGCTTTCTAATCATTTATGTCTAATTTCAGGATAATGAATGGCCAGTAGTCTTAAATTCACATATGAAAGAGGGCAAAACCTAGCGTTCAAAAGATAAGTAAAAATCATCATCTCAGATTTAAAAACAAGCAAAAACCAACAATCCACTGAAAATTGTAAATTATCTATTGATTCAGTTATCTAAGTTTCTATCTTCATATATACATGAGCTTTATAAATACCAAGATATTAATTCTAATTGACAATTTGCATTTCTTTTTCTTCTAATGTATTCTGATTCTTCTTTTTTTTTTTTTAGTTTACTAAAGGAACACACATTATTTATGTCATAATAAATGGTTAAACTTATACAAAGATTGCCATTTTCATATTGTATCTCATATATATTAAATGTTTTCATTACTCAGCTTCAGTAAGGACACTTCTTAGGCTAATATGGGAGCCTTGAAAACATACAAAGTAGACACTTAGTAATGAGAAAAATTGTAGTGTGGGGACCACAGAAGTTCATGAATGAGAGTCACTGTTTACTAAATTTCCCTTCTTGTCACTCTCCGGATTTCTGAAAATTAGCAGTACTGTACCTCTGCAAGGATGCCCAAGTAAGTTTCTCTTCAAGTGTCTGGCTTAGGTTATTGTACCAAGTTGTCATCTATCTGCATCAATAATACATGCAGTTTAGGAAGGTGAGAACTTGAAATAATTGGATAATCTTCTCCAAAATACTTTTCCCTGAAATGTTTCTAAACCCTTGAAGACCAAAAATGTCTTTGACTTCCATTTCTGCAGAAGATTGCTTTCATTGTGTGCTCAATCTCGGGTTGTTTGGCCCATTCCAGAATTCCCTGGTTAACTGAATGTAGTGAAAAGCAAACAGGATGTCACTTAAATCAACTTTTAAAAATAATAAACCATTTTATTTCAGTACCTGAATCTCCAAGGCAATGATCCTGAGAATGTTGATACCTGTGTGCTTGTATTTTTTTTCTCTGTTTAACTAACACTGAACTTTCTTGACACTCAGTAACAAAAGCATATGAGGAATAAAAGAGAAGTAATTGAAAAAAATCTGTTGTTAATTGTACATGAAATTTCTTGTTAAGACATGTGCAGTTACACCTACTTACTTTACGTAAAGCAGCTTATTTATTTGACTCTTGGGTACGTAGGTCAAATAATGCATATGGTAAATTTGAGAATGTTTGCTTAAATATATAATGGAGATTTATTTTAATTTTGACTCATCCTAAGTAGTGAAATTAGACTTTCCAGTAAAGAACTAAGGAAATAACTAATTAAATTTTATTTTTTATTATTAATTTTTTTTAATGTTTATTTAGTTTTGAGAGAGGGCGCGCGCGCGTGCACGCGCGAGTGAGCTGGAGTGGGGGAGGGGCATAGAGAAAGGGAGCCACAGAATCCAAAACAGGCTCCAGACTCTGAGCTGTCAGCACAGAGCCGGATGTGGGGCTCAAACCCAGGAACCATGAGATCGTGACCTGAGCTGAAGTGGGCCGCTTAACCAATTGAACCACCCAGGCGCCCCTAACTAATTAAATTTTAAAAAGCTGTATGTGCCATCTTGGCATCTTGGAGTCCATCTTTTCATTTTTAAAACATCATGTAACTTATGGTTGATAAATGTAAATAAACTGGTTTTTACGCTGTCACTTTAAATGCTTTGGGAAATGCTTTTATTCCATTGCATTTTGTCCAGTGTTGTTCCTATCTTTCATGCTTTGCTTATCTTTGGGAAGTGTCTGCCCAACTAGAATTCTGCCAAAAGATATTTTGCAAGGACATCTTCTGCTCCCAGGTATAAAAGTGAGTCCAACAGCACTATTATTTTTACCCTTCAGGAAAAACCTTCTGTGAAAATCCTGATTGCATTTCCTTTTATAAGACTCTCTCTCATATTTATTAACTGAAAAGTTTGGGTCAAATCAGCCACATGTACTCTCTGTAGTTTATCAGCAGAAGGATTCTTTGAAAGATTAAATTGCACAGGGCTGACTTCTAAAGTGCCATGGGGGGAAAAAGTCATCTAGTAAAAATGCTAAAACTGTTATTTTCTTGGGAAGTGTTGTAAAATTTTAGCAAATTAAATCTATTACATTTAAACCTATTCATACTTGAGACTGAATTGTTTATAGCTGCTTGAAAGAATTGTCATTTGTGTGTTGAGATAAGCAAATTGAAGAATCATAATTACCCATAACGGTGGTTTTTGTTTCCTGGAATTTTAAAATAGTCAAAAAATATCAGTGAAATCAAGCATAGAGAAAATATTGCATTATTAATAGTATATTTAAAGGTAAATAAGATCTTGAATATCTTTATAAATCATTTTTAGACAACATAATCCTTCAAGCATCAATTCACTGTAGTTTAAAATGCACATTCATTATCTCTGTATGTGATTTTTCCACATCTCTCATTTTTCTCCTCTAACATGTCTGTTTGGGGAAGAATAAGGAGTGTGTAAAGGATCTCTCAGAAATATGTTTCCTCTCCCATAGATAAAGTCACATTTTATGGTTTAAGAATGATTTACAAACTGTAATCTCCCTTGCATTAGCCTTTCTGATTTCAATTGCTTCTAATCTCTATGGTTAAGAGAGCCATTCACCATCTTCCTCCATTTCCCCACGCTGGAAGTCTCACTTTCATCTTCTGTTTCTCCCTTTTCCAACCTCCTGTCACTCAAAGTCCTCCACTCTACTTAACCCTTTCTGAACAGCTTCACAATCTCTCTGTTCTCAGTGTCACCTCCTTAGTTCTGGTTCTTATCACCCCACCCCACCCCTTGACGTTATTCCAGTAGCCTGCTAACTTTTCTCCATTTTCTGGTTTCACTGCACTCCTAGCAATAATAACAATAGCTGCCTTTAATTTCCATATATTCTGAGCCAGGCCCTGTCCTAAGACTTTACGATATTGCGTTTAAACATTACAGGAAGCAACCTCAGGCATGGCTATTCTTACCCGACTTTTTCACGTGACCACACTGAGGGTTGTCTAGGCTTTACAATTTTAAAGTAAGGCCGTAGTTTGGATCCAGTTCTGTCTGTCTCAAGAACATGAACTCTTGAACGTCACTATATGCCCCCTCCCTCTGCATTGTTGCCACAGTAACTTTATTTTTTTTTTAAGCCGTAATTCTGAACATACTCCATTTTCCTGCTCATAACTCTTCAGTGGATTCCATCATATGTAGGTTTTGGTACAGATTCCTTAGCATGACATCAGTGTCCTTAACTCTCTGATTCTCTCCTGCATTTCTGGCCTTTTCCATTTTCAGCCACTTTTCTGGTTGCCACCTTGTATTTCCGGTTGATCAGGAACACGCAGTTACTAGTTCCTGCCTAAGAACACATCTCTGCTCTATGTCTGTGCCAATGCTAGCCTCTCTGCCTGGAAACCCATCTACTTAACACTTGTCTTCTTAATCCTACCCCCTCACTTATGCAGACTGTTTTAACTTCCCCAGCGTGCTGGATCCTCCCTCCGCTGGGCTCCTTCACACCTGTACCAGGTAATGAACTCCTCAAGGGAACAGCCTGTGTGTTTCATTTTTATATGTTCCATGCAAATGAGAGTAAACATATATATTTTTCAAAAATGAATGTAAGCACACCTGTTTCCACAGGAATTTTTGAGTCATTGGTTCCCTGAATAGCCCTATTCTCGTTCCATTTTAGAGAGGTATGTACAGTTTTCCAAAATGATCCTATTTGACCAAGATAAGCAGCTCGTTTAATCAAAACATGTGGACTGCCTTGCTTCCTTAAGAAATATACTTTAGGGGCGCCTGGGTGACTCAGTCGGTTAAGCGTCTGACTTCAGCTCAGGTCACGATCTCACCGTCCGTGAGTTCGAGCCCCGTGTCGGGCTCTGGGCTGATGATGGCCCAGAGCCTGGAGCCTGCTTCCGATTCTGTGTCTCCCTCTCTCTCTGACCCTCCCCCGTTCATGCTCTGCCTCTCTCTGTCTCAAAAATAAATAAACGTTAAAAAAAATTAAAAAAAAAAAAAAGAAATATACTTTAACCCATGCAGAAAGCTTAGTGCCTGTCTTCCTCTGTGGCACTATGCCAAAAGCTAGCTAGCAGACAATTGGATCTTCTCTTTCAAAGCCACCCTTTGACTTATTACCACGAGTATTTTTCTTAGTTACTTACACTCGATTCTTTATGTGTACATTCCCTGCCCTTGGCCATGTTTAAAATTGAATTGCTTGTGTATCTTCCCTTGACTTCTCTTTTAAAGCTATTATCATTTAGTTCATTTTTTCTTAGACACTTATTTGAAATTTTCTGGCTGTAACACTTTCTTACAATTTCTATTTCTATCCCTGGTTTTTGCTTAAGCTTAGTGTTGCATTAATAAGGCTGGGCAAAGTTTCAACAGCATTTAATCTTACATTTTTAATTATTCCTCACATTTTACTGTCTTGACACATTTACTGTAATAAAGGGAAATCATTAATTCACTTAGAAATATGTGTGTGAAAACTATAGTTTTCCTTTTGATTAATTTCCATATTCATCATTACTTTGGTCTTAATTTACGATGCATTCAAGAGAATGAGGATGAAGAACATGATTTTTTTCCCCTCTTTGTTAAAAAAAAACTGCCTTAGAAATCAAATGGGGCTAAAAATTTATTTGCCTTTTGGCTGTCAAATGGGAGGAGAATACTTCTTTTTGAAGATGTTTTCTGGTTTCAGCCTCATGGTTCTTCTCACATAAATACCCCCATACCCTTCTTTATTTTCCTTTTAAAAAAATGATAGACTGGGTGGCTTATAAACAATAGAGGTTTATTTTTTATAGTTCACCAGGCTGGGAAGTCCAAAATCAAGGCACCAGTAGATTTCATGTCTGGGGAGGGCCCACTTCCTGGCTCTGCACATTGTGTCTCTACATAGCAAAAGGGGAGAATGAGATCTCTGGGGTCTCTTTTATAAGGACACAAATTCTATTCATGAGGGCTCCACCTTTGTGACCTAATTACCTCCCAAAGGCCTCACCTCCTAAGACAGTTACATGGGATTAGGTTTTAACATATGAATTTTGTATTTAGTCTATACCGTTGCCAAAGCCACTATCATATCAGTTTCTAAAATAGCTTCTGAGAGCACCTGGGTGGCTCAGTTGGTCAAGTGTCTGGGGCCACCTGGGTGGCTCAGTTGGTCAAGTGTGCGGGCCACCTGTGTGGCTCAGTTGGTCAAGCGTCTGACTCTTGATTTTGGCTCAGGTCACGATCTCACCATTTGTTCGTGAAATCGAGACTTGCATTCAGCTGTGTGCTGACAACGTGGTGCCTGCTTGGGGTTCTCTCTCTCCCCCGCCTCTCTCAGCCCTCTGTGCACAAATAAAGATATAAGCTTAAAAAATAAATAAATAGAATAGCTCCTTATCTTTTATGAAAAGGAAAGAAATCTTAATTTCCCTTTGGATTAAGGAGGACAATTATGTAAAATAAACTTTTCCAAAGTATGCTTCAATTTAAACACTTTTTAATGTTACCTGTCAAAACAACAAGAACCACCCTGGGCAGAGAGGTTGCATGTCTTATCCAGCATTAGCAGCAACCAGTGGAGTCCTGGAATAACATGAAGGTCATTAATCATGTTTGGCATTTTCTCTTTTGTGGACGTAGTTAATTGATAGTAAAGTGTTAGTGAAAATAGTGAATACTAAAATTAATGAAAAGGAAGTTATTGGTTTGACACAGATGATAGAAAAAGCCATGTAGGGAAGATACCAAAATTATAGTTGTGAAATGAGAGCCAAAACGCAAAACAGACAATAGTTACAGTTTATAGATCACGATACATACCATGCACTGTTCTAAGCCCTTTTCATAAATCAATAAATAAAGACCTCAGACCAATTCAGTGAGGATTTCTATTGTTTACATTTTATAGAGGAGAAAACTGAAGCCCACATAGGTTAAATAATTCTCCCAGTTTATTTGTAATGAGTTGAGGGAGCTGGGATTTAAACCCAGGCAGGCTGACTCTAGAGCCCAAATTTTTAACCTAAACACAATTCTGCTATATACTAACTAAAATAAAACCTGTGCAATCTGTGGGATTCCTTTGGCTTTAGACTTTCCTTATAAAGGACCTTTCTATGTCTGTCCATGCTGCATAGGAGTAGGGATGAAAGACAGTAGTGGTTTTAAATGTGGCCTTTGTCTTGGACGCTTCCTGGGTTTGAATTCTGGATGTGTCCTTTACCAGAGTTGTGGCAAGTGACCACAGATGATCACATCTGTTGCTTTTCTCTAAATGGGCATAAGAACATTGGATTCAAAGAATTGGGGGTGAGAAAGGGATGAATGAGAGGTGACGTGTATGTATGTAGCTTAGCACAGTATCTGGGCCATACTCAGCCTTCAATAAATAATTGTTAACTTACAGCATCCTTTATAGTAACCCTCAGTGGAAGAGGAAATAAATGCTTCAGAGTTGCAGAGAGCATAACCCCAAACTCCAATCCCGAGCAACATTTTTATTGTTTTATTTTACAGATTCATGCACACTTAGCATTATACTCTATTACATATATAATGTTAAAATTACGTGATATTTGGAATTACTTATTTCCAGAACTTATTTTTTAAGTGTGCTATGTATCTCCTTGGCTAACGGTCAAGATTATATAGCAGCAAATCTCTATCCATCTTGAAAAACTGGGTTGTAGCACATGCAATAGAATGGGACTGATTTGCTTACATAGAGATGTCATAGAGTTTTAAGGTAGCAAAAGTTTGCTAGCATTTTTTAAGCTTTCAGTGTGTGGTGGGCACAGATGGTGTCATACACAAACCACCTTTACTTCTTGAAGTGATTTGTGGTAATAATTCACAGCACTTTGACTGGTAGGCTTTGCTCCTCACTGGTTTCCCCACCTGTATGCTCTGGGGTAATGACTCACAGGCATGACTTTGCCTTTAGTTGATGCTAACTGTGATGCTAAGCCTTCTGGCTCTTGTCCATGTGATTAGACGGAAGCTAGTCTGTCCTGCTTTTATCCAGGCTTCTTCATTCTCAGTCTCCAGAGAGCAAATGCCTTCCCCACCCCAAACCCTAAAAAAAATCTCTTGAACCAGAATCCTCCACTCAGGCTGTGGTTCTAGGGAGGCCAATGTAAGACATAAAGACTTAATATTCACATAGAATGTTGTAAACTCTGTTAAAAAAAGACAAACATTTACAGTTTAAGCATTTTAAGAGAGAAGGATTTAAATGCTCAGATTGTTTTTTTACTTTTTTATTTTTGAGTATTGTCTATCCTGGTGTTTCAAAATGTACTAATGTACTACTGGTGGTGTATGAAATGGTCGTACGTGGAAGATTGTTCCCTTTTGATTAATGTAGTTTTAACTTTATGTTAATACCCTTTAGATAAAATATACAGCTAATATGCCAAACATGTGACTTCGTATTTATGATTGCTTAGGAGAAGGAAAAGTTGGAATTTATATTTAAATTTGATTTTTAAAAATTATTTTATTTCTTTAAATTTTTTTTGAAATTTATTTATTTACTTATTTTTTAATTTATATCCAAGTTAGTTAGCGTATTGTACAACAATGATTTTCAGGAGTAGATTCCAGTGATTCATCCCCTATGTAGAACACCCAGGGCTCATCCCAACAAGTGTCTTCCTTAATGCCCCTTAGCTGTTTAGCCCACCCCCCCCACATCCCCTCCAGCAACCCTCTGTTCTCTATATTTAAGAGTCTCTTATGTTTTTTCTCCCTTGTTTTTATATGATTTTTGCTTTCCCTCTCTTATATTCATTTGTTTTGTATCTTCAATTCCTCATATGAGTGAAGTCATATGATATTTTTCCTTCTCTGATTGGCTACTTTCATTTAGCATAATACCCTCTAGTTCCATCCACGTAGTTGCAAATGGCAAGATTTCATTCTTTTTGATTGCTGAGCAATACTCCATTGTATGTATATACACACACACACATACATACTACGTCTTTATCCATTCATCTGTTGATGGACATTTGGGCTCTTTCCATACTTTGGCTATTGTCAATAGTGCTGCTATAATAAATTTGATTTTTAAAACATTAATTGCAGATTGCATATGGCAAATACATTAAAGATATAAATTGATGTGTAAAATTTTAGGGAATACCTCTGATCCCATCAGTTCTTCTTGTCTATAGCCATCTGTCTCCTAAAGAACTAGAATCTGTTTTTGAATCTTGAGTAGGTGAAACAGACTGAGGGATAGTGAGAATTGATTTGGGTTAGCATGTGACAGTTTTGTACAGCCATGGTAACATCCAGCAAACGATTCTAGTAAATCCCAACCCATGGCCCCCTACAAGTTGCATAGTGCCATGATCCTGTTCCTGGCTGGGTTGTTCCCATCACTGGGCCCTGAAGGGCTTTGGGTCACTGCCTGTTTTGTAAACTGTTCCTGCTGCCTGTTGTTACTGTCACTAAGTCTGAAAGCTTGCAATCCATTCCTCTAACTCTACATGGAAGAGTCAGAGCTGGTTTCTGCATATTGAAATCATGAACTCTAGCTGTTGTAACCCAAGCTCCTATTTTAGAGGAGGTACCCTTTGGTCTATTTTAGAAAGTTATGCATATTGTTTTAATTGAGTTCTGGTAAAGCTTTCCCACATACCACCTACACCTTAAAAACCTGAGAACATTCCAAGTGGATCTGCTGCTGATGTCTACAATTCTATCATTGGAGATTTTCAATTCCAGACTTTCTTATTTAGATATCCAAATCCTGAGGTGTGGTAATGTTCTATCGATAAAACCTGTGGACAGTGCAAAGAACTTAAAAAAAAAGCATAAAATGTTGGAATGGTAAGTGAAGGTTCAATATAGAGGCCAAGATAAGTGTAGAAATATTTTAAATATCAAGTGTTGTAAGGTTGGCAAAGGCCTGGTGGCCTGTTAATGTTACCAATACTTGGTCTATTAAGCTACAGATTTCCCCTCGCTATTCAAAAGTAGAAGGTTCCTTTGCTTTCCGCCCTTGCAGTTTATCAGCTGTAAGGGTGTAAAGCAAAGATGCAGTTATTACTAATTTATATGGAAAAATTTTTGAACATTCCCAAGCTCCAAAAATAACCTCTCTCAGGCTTTTCTGATAGGACACATTTTGCTAACAGATGCACAAAATAAATCGAGATAAAGCACAGGTGGCTCTCACAGTTCAAAACTATGGTGGCTTAATGCTGAGATGCTGTGTGATTCCCTTGGAACGAGCTCGTTTGGGGCCTCTCTCAGTGCTCAGGGTGTGCGCAGCCTCTGTAATACCTTGCTATAAAACTGACACTGAATGCTCTTTTTGCTTTTTGCCTTTTTTTGACAAAAGGGAAAATCGTCTTTGGATTTCTTTTGGGGTACTGACAATAAGTACTGAGGTAGACGTTTTGTAAAATCAAAGTCATGTACTCAAACTTTCAAAAAGTGAGGGGTACCTGTATTTGGAATGATTCGTAGAGCACTCTGCGTTCCACCCAGTAGGAGCCTGTATTTTCCCATCTCCTCCCTTTAGACATGAGTCAATGGGGGAAAAACAATCCTGCATCAGAGTGCAGGGGCTAAGATATGATCTTTTGTCATGAGGGTCAGGTGCACTAGCTAGGGCCTCATGGTGTCTTTAAATCAAGTGAATTTTTATACAGAATTGTTTATATATGTATATGTGTGAGTTTTGTGGAAAGGGGCCCATAAATGATAGTAGGTTTAAAGACTTTCCTGTTCACCAGAAGGTCAAGCGCTGCTAGAAAGCATGGAAAATTTGTGAAACAGAACATGGAGAGAAAGAGGGACTACATTGTTCCCTGTAAAATACACACTCTTAAAAATAAAATAGATTTAAAGTTAATCATTAAATTTTTTCTTCATAATTCTGACATTTATGTAACTTCACTAAACTTTCTTTTAACCAAAACCACTATCTTACAAGCACATCTCTTAAACACAGCGTTTATCCACTGTCTTCTAAAACATGAATATTTTACAAAAATTATTGTGATAAAATATATATAACATAAAATTTACCACTTTAACCATTCTTAGTGTACCATTTAGTGGCATTAAGCACATTTGCATTGTTGTGTAATCATCACCGCCATTCATATCCAGAACTTTTTCATTATCCCAAGCTGAAACTCTGTATTCATTCAATACTAACTCCCCATTCTTCCCTTAGCCCCAGTCCTGTTAGCCTCTTTCCTACTCACTGTCTCTATGAATTTGACTGTTCTAGCTAGCTCATATAATTAAATCATAATATTTGTCCTTTAATGTCTGGCTAAACCATAATTATATTCATTACATTCGGTAGGGTCCATGAGGACCTGAATTATTCTGGACTGTCAACATATTTTAATTCATAAGTTTTTGGTACACTCACTTTGTCTCTTGTACATTGTGAGAGTTCAAGAACAGTGTGGCATAGAGGTTGAGAACAGTCTTTGGATCCAGACATACGTGAGTTCTAATCCCAACGGTTCCAATAATTAGTTGTTCCCAACAATTCAACTAACTAGTTAGACTCAGTTACCTTATATTAAAGATGAGGAACAAAATGGATGTAGCTCAGAAATTGGTTTGAGAATTACATGAGATAATATTTCCATCTATTCCGTAAGTATTTTTATTTTTATTTATTTATTTTTTTAATGTTTACTTATTTTTGAGACAGAGAGAGACAGAGCATGAATGGGGGAGGGTCAGAGAGAGAGGGAGACACAGAATCTGAAGCAGGCTCTAGGCTCTGAGCAGTCAGCACAGAGCCCGACGTGGGGCTTGAACTCACAAACTGCAAGATCATGACCTGAGCCGAAGTTGGACACTTAACTGACTGAGCCACCCAGGCTCCCCTCCATAAGTATTTTTAAATGCCTATATTATTATAAGCCAGATAATACTTTGGGTATTGGGTGGATATGATGAATAATAAAGGAAAAGCCCATGCCTTCAGGGAGTTTGCAGTGTCTGGCACCTAATAAATGCTCAATAAATGTTAGTTGTAATTGTTACTACTCCACAGTCTTTGAGCCCTAGTTAAAAAAAATAAAACTGTTTTATCATATTCACCTATATGTTTAAAAGTTTCAAGCATTTTATCCTGTCCTTAAATACAGTACACAAGTCAGAATGTTATAATTGCCCTTTTAACCAGACTAGAACTTTTTATAACAGCAAATACTGCTGAGTGACAATATTGAACAATAAGATGGCGAAAGAGCATTAGGGTGAGTCCCTTTACTGAGAGGTTCTGAAAAACAAAAACATAATACTCAAGTGGTTGGGTGACCCAGAGAAGCTACATTCCACTTAGAAGTGTTGGAAATTCTTTGACAAATTGGTTTATATTTGAGAACTTGAATGAGTCTAAGATAGCCTTCATCTTCTTCTAGAAAAGGACAAATATGAAATAAGACCACTATTATTTCTTTAGGTCTTACTGAGATTTCTTTTTTGTAAGAGGATGTGAGTTTTCTGTAATAACATCATGCCTCGCATTGGATCACTAGGTAGTTATAGGATAATCTAAGGCTGAGGGAGAGATTTTTATGACAAGCTTTATAATAGACTTTCAGTGTTTTTCAGGAAGAAAATCCCACTGAGGATAGAAAGTTTGTATTTTTCTTTTGACTATAACACATCACAATAAGGATGATACTCTGCTGATATTTAAGATTCATGTTTTCTGTAGGAGAACTTTAAGTGTTTTATTCTATATGGCACTGATACTGTGTATGAATGTGAAGCCAAAGGAGAAACTGGCATGTAGGTAATATTTACACAAATAGGAAAAAAATGTAAGCCTATGATCCAGAAAATAACGAGTAATTACTATTTTTTAAAAATTTTTATTGAATGAATTCCAGTTAGTTAATATACAGTGTAATATTAGCTTCAGGTGTACAATACAGTCATTTAACACTTCCATACAATACCCAGGGCTCATTACAAGTGTCTTCCTTAACCCTGTCACCTATTACACCCATCACCCCACCCACCTCCCTTTTGGTCATTGTTAGCTTGTTCCCTGTAATTAAGAGTCTGTTTCTTGGTTTGCCTCTTCCCCCCCCCTTTGCTCCCCCCCTTCCCCCCCCCTTTGTTTTTTCTTAAATTCCACCTATGAGTGAAATCAAATGCTGTTTATATTTCTCTGACTTATTTTGATTAGCGTAATACTCTCTAGTCTATTCATGTCCTTGAAAATGGCAAGATTTCATTTTTTATGGCTGAGGGATAGTCCATTGTGTGTGTGTGTGTGTGTGTGTGTGTGTGTGTATGTGTGTGTGTGCATGCCACATCTTCTTTATTCATTCAGCAGTCAATGGACATTTGGGCAGTTTCCATAATATGGCCACTGTAGATAACACTGCTATAAAAAGCAGGATACATGTAACCCTTCTAGTTGGTATTTTTGTATGCTTTGGGTAAATACGTAGCTGGGAAATTACTGGATTTTTTTAATGTTTATTTATTTATTTTGGGGAGAGAGAGAGAGAGTGTGAGCTGAGGATGACCACAGAGTGAGGGAGAGAGAGAATCCCAAGCAGGCTCCACGCCATCAGTGCAGAGTCCAACGTGGGGCTCAAACTTACAAACCATGAGATCATGACCTGAGCCTAACTGAGGAGTTGGATGCTTAACCAGCTGAGCTCCCCAGGCTCCCCAAGGTAGTTCGGTTCTTAACATTTTGAGGAACCTCCATACTTTTTTGCATAGTGACTATCCCAGCTTGCATTCCCACCAATAGTGCACGAGCATTCCTCTTTCTGCACATCTAACACCAGTTGTGTCTTGTGTTGTTGATTTTAGCCAGTCAGACAGGTGTGAGGTGATATCTCACTATAGTTTTGATTTGAATTTTTCTAATGAAAAATGATGTTGCGCATGTTTTCCGGTGTCTGTTGGACATTTGTATATCTTCTTTGGAAAAATGTCTATTCATGTCTTCTGCCCATTAAAACATTTTTTATTTAATTTATTTATTTAATTTTGAGAGGGAGAGGGAGAGAGAGAGAGAGAGAGAGAGAGAGAGAGAGAGAATGAGTGGAGGAGGGGCAGAGAGAGGGGAAGATACAGAATCTGAAGCAGGATCCCGGCTCTGAGCTATCAGCACAGAGCCTGACATGAGGCTTGAGCCCATGAACCATGAGATCATGACCTGAGCCAAAGT
This sequence comes from Prionailurus viverrinus, assembly GCF_022837055.1. Taxonomy (NCBI): domain Eukaryota; kingdom Metazoa; phylum Chordata; class Mammalia; order Carnivora; family Felidae; genus Prionailurus; species Prionailurus viverrinus. Next base: position 42,311,852 of record NC_062562.1, read on the forward strand.
CAGATGCTTAACCCACTGAGCCACCCACGCGCTCCATCTTCTGTCCATTTTTAACTGGATGAATTGCCTTTTGGGTGTTAAATTTTACAAGTTTTTATGTATTTTGGGTATTGACTCTTATCAGATATGTCATTTGCTAATATCTTCTCCCATTCTGTAGGTTGCGTTTTAGTTTTGTTGATTCTTTCCTTTGCCGTGCAGAAGCTTTTTATTTTGATGAAATCCCAATAGTTCAGTTCTGCTTTTGTTTTCCTTGCCTTAGGAAACATATCTAGAAGTAAGTTGCTACAGCTGATGTCAGAGAGGTTACTGCCTGTGTTCTCTTCTAGGATTTTTATGGTTTCACGTCTCCCATTTAGGTCTTTAATCCATTTTGAATTTATTTTTGTGTTTGGTCTAAGAAAGTGGTCCAGTTTCATTCTTTTGCATGTTGCTGCCTAGTTTTCCCAACACCATTAGTTAAATGGACAGTCTTTTTCCCATTGTGTATTCCACCTGCTTTGTTGAAGAAACTGGTAATTATTGACCTGTGATTTTTTTTCCTGAGTGTTTTCAGTTTTACATGATTTTGGCACTGTCTAAAGATGATTTTATATTCCCTTATATTTTGATTTGAATTTAAAATATTTCACACTAATTATGGATTACCTAACATTCACAAACCTAATTCTTTACTTTGTGAAGGCAATTGTGTTTGCTCTTTGCTATCCATAGTCTGTCCTGTGAGTTAATTTTATGTCAACTTGTCGAGGCCACGGTACCCAAATACTTGGTCAGACACTAACATGAATGTTACTGTGAAAGTATTTCTTAACATTGAAATCTGTAGCCTCTCAGTGAAGCATATTTCGTTCCATAGTGTAGGTGGGCCTCATTCAATCAGCTGAAGGCCTTAATGGAAAACGAGACAGATCTCCCTAGAGGAAGAGGAAATTTTGACAGCAGGATGTCTTTGGACTTGAGCTGCAATATTAACTCTTCCCTGGGTGCCCGTCCTGCAAGCTGACCCTGCAGATTTTGAACTTGTCAGCCTCCACAATCATATATATCAACAGTACATTATACCGTGTATGCATGAGTCATTCTTGAAACAGAAATCTTCCTAGGCTTTAACTTTGGACAATTTACTGAAAACTGTTTTTGCTAGGGCTATACCAGACATAGTTCAGGTATATTTGGAAGACTGGCTGTACAAAAACAAAAAAACGATGTGTGTGTGTGTGTGTGTGTGTGTGTGTGTGTGTGTACATAGATAGATTAGCAAATACAGCTATGTTATAACTTTAACTGACATTTCTGATTTTTCCTGTATATTAATTTTTTCCTCCTTCTCCACATTTTCCTATAGGTGACATCTGATATCATAATAAAATGTAGTCTTTAATGTTACTAATATTTTTTTGCAATCAGGTAAAAACAGATACTCTTTCAGTCTAATGAAGAAACATGCTAGCAAAAAGTTACTCTCAATGTTAAAATTCCAATTATTGTTTAGACTCGTAAACATGAGGGCACCTAAGGGGTTACAAAGAATGCTGTGGGAGAAGAGAGATTATGAGAACATAAAACAATTTACTGCACTCAAAAACAAAAAAAAAAGTTTTTTTTGTTGATCCACGGGGATAGCCTTGTGAAGGGAGTATAAACTGAACTTCTCTCGTTCTAGAGATAGAGTTTAAAGTATCAATATTAAACCTAAAATAAAGAAATTATGTCAAAATCACCCCCCTTCGATTCCAGTTAGTCATGACCAACTAATAACAAGGGCATTTGGTTGTAGACTCTATCACTTACCCCTTTCATGACGAGTGATGCCCAGTTGGTATCATGCAACTCAAAATATATGCTAGACAACAAAGGCATAATGGTGAAGAAATCAGTGTTGGCTTTCAAGGTCTTTAGAAACTTGTGACATCCTCCTGTTAATTGTTCTCATTTGCATCCATTTGCTTTTTTGGAGTTAATACTGCAGTCTAGGGACAATGGATTATATATATTCATACACCTCACAATGTCAGGCACACCTATATGCATGCACATAAACACATAGTTGGATGAATTTTCAGTGCTGCCAAATAATGCATAAATCTCCTCAAATTTATTAGCTTAAAGCAATAATCGTTTATTATTTCTCATGTATCTCTGAGTTGCCTGTGTGTTGGTTGGTCTTTGGGCTTAGCTGGATGACTCTGCTGATCTATGCTGGACTCGGCTGGGTGGTTTGGCTCTCATTTATATGCTTTTCTTACGCCCCAGAAGAGAGCTTGGCATGTTCTCATCAGAGGCAGAAGTACAGTAGGATAAGTCTAATCACACATTTCAAGTCACTTACTGTGACATCTGCCAGCTTCACGTAGGTCAGAGCAGTTCACAAAGTTATATCCAGGGTCAAGGGGGATGAACAGTGTTGCAAAGTTACAGTTTAGGTTTGGATGTATAATTCCATTACTGGGGGAAGAAGAGGTGAAAACGTGAAAGAATCTGCCACAAACATAATTAAGAACAAACACAGGTAAGTGTATGCAGATGTCTGCAAACTGTATATATGTCTGTGCATTCTCCAGAATAACTTCAAAAAGTAAAAGTTTTGGTCTTTTATGACATTGAGTATGCTGATATGCAGACATTCAAAAATATCTCTCAATATAAGAACTGTTTAGCATCTTTTAATGAAACTGCAAAGCAGTACATAGTAGTCTATAAAAGGTGGCACAACTTTTATAGGATCCTGTAATTCAGAGCTTTGTGGAGTGACAAAATTGTTCTTATGCCCCTGCTAGAATGTATTAGGATTTTCCTTGATGTGGAATTTTCAGAGTAAATGCAGATCAAGAGACAGACTCTTCTCACAGCCCTTAGTGGAACATACTAGAGAAAATTCACTTTTTATGTCCAATAACTCAATTTTACACCTTACTTTGTAGACTACACATCTGGCAAGAACAACCAGTAGGACACAGGAAAATAAAGGGCCTAAATACATATAATCATTTTCTTTTGTATAATAACATCTTACATTCATTAAAATATTTTAAAAAGTATTTTCACATGTCTGGTTGGCTATTCATATAAGATCATTAATATACACAAGAGATTCATATCTTAATTTCCATATGAAGAAATTCAAGTTCTAGTCAATGAAATTAAGAGCTCATCTTAAGTTGTTTTAGTAATTAAGGATACATTTGACTGCAAATAAAGGTAGTCAATTCAAAATGGTTTAAACAATTAAACAGATTAATTGGTTCATGTAAACTGAAGCCGAGATGTAGATTGAGATAATCTCTGTTTTAATAAGAGCTTGACTTCTCTGTGATTGCTATGGGTCTTTCTCCAAATACTGGTTTTATATTTTCACCCTATTCACAAGATGGCTGCCAGTGGAACTGAGGCTCTGTGCTTTCTGATTTAAATTTACTAATAGTACTGAGCTCTCTGCTCACTGAACCATCCCTGAATCGATCTCAAAGGCCCTGCAGTGCTATGTAGTGATTGGCCAATGTAGTGATTAGCCAGCGTAATGTAGTGGTTACACATATGGATCCGTGTGGCCATGAATTGGAGTTTATACCAAACTCCATTTTAGTTAAGATTGAGCTCTTGTGTTTGAGAAGAGTATACTCACCCATAATTGAATGAATACTATATGGGAAGTAAATATGAATTCAATCAAAGGAGATGGTAAAGAAGGAGACATAAAGCTAATAAACAGATATAAGATAAAAATCGGGCCTTCACACACCTTTCTTCAGTGACTTTTTCACTCTAAAATAATGTATCTTTTATTGATTAACACACATTTTGTAATGGATTGTCTTTTAAATCTTTATTTCTTTTATCCATTGTGTGAATAGTAAGGTGGAGCACATTTCTTTTTTCTTAATTGTTTGTTAAAGTTTATTTATTTTTGAGAGAGAGAGAGATACAGAGAATGAGCAGGGGAAGGGCAGAGAGAGAGAGAGGGAGACACAGAATCCGAAGCAGGCTCCAGGCTCTGAGCTGTCAGCACAGAGACTGATGTGCGGCTTGAACTCACAAACTGTGAGATCATGACCTGAGCCGAAGTTGGACGTTTAACCGACTGAGCCACCCAGGTGCCCTGCACATTTCTTATTATAAGGTGATAACTCTGGTAATATTTTTTTATTTCTTGACCATTTGTTGAGATTTTTTCTATGAAATTCAAGTGAAGACAAAAGCTTGGCTACTTCTGAGTTACTGTATTTCAATATTATCACATACTCTGATATTATTACTTGTCATCTTTTTCTTATAAAATCTTTCACTAAAGTAAATGGGCATTTATTTGATTGATTCATGTGGACAAATTTCTTTTTTTCTTAAGTAAGCTCTACACCCAACATGGGGCTTGAACCCACAACCCCAAGATCAGGAGTTGCATGCTCCACGGATCGAGCCAGCCAGCCTCTGGGAAAATTCTTTTTTATTTCATGGCAGCTTGATTTGGAAGACATATCAAATCATACATTACAGTGCCATTTTCCCCGAAGATTGCTCTTCCATGTCAGCAAATGCACATTTTGTTGGGGATAAATCACCAAAATGTTTGTGGCTACATATACATTATCTATGAAACATTGTTAATGGCTGCCATCTTTGGTGCCAACATGATTTTATGCTGGACACTTTAAGGACAGTTTCCAGCCCAAAGCCTTTGGTCATTTTTCAGAGGCCCCATTAAATTTTCCAGGCTACTTAGAATACCATTTAGTAGATTGCTGCCTCAGGGCACTAGATGATGACTTTATGGTTTAAAAAGTTAATATACTCAAATCGCCTGACTTAACTAAAATGCCTAATTACACACACACACACACACACACACACACACACACACCTAGCCTTACCATAACTTCAGCCACTAAAATTTACTGTGAGAGTAAAAGTTTATGGGGGTTCCAGGACATATGAAAATGATAATAATTTAGTTTTCAACACTAAAGGGACTCCACAAACCATGGTATCAACTTTCTTCATCTTAAATAGGAGAAAAAGGAGTCACAGAATTTATGTGACTCCTTGATACTCTAGTATTTTGAAAGGATCTAACTCTCAGAACTCCAAAAATGTGCATACATTGAGGAGTAATTATTTCTTTTCTCCTCTTCCTCCTGATCCTCCTACAGCTTCTCCTTCTTATTCTTTTTTGCAAAAAATAAAATGTTCCCAAATTATGTTTGAGGTTGGAAGTATAATGAACCAGGGGCCAATGCTAGCAGTCTAAAATTGATCATTGCTGTGAAGGAGTAACAGCATTTCACAGATCTCTGTATCTTTTTTAAAAAACAAAATCTCTTAATTTCCAAAAAAAGTGTGGTTATTGCACAGGTTATAGTTCTCAAGGCAAAAAATAAATCCATAAAGAAGTGACTGCGTTGAGCTATAATTGGGCTGATCGAGTTTTGATTTAATATTACTCCTTGCCCATAGCATCCAATCTTGCTGTCTCTAGGCATTGTCCTTTTCTTTCACCAATTTGACATTTTCTTTTGACCTTAAGTTCTTAATGTTCCTTTATTTTGTAAATGCTTCATTTTTCATGTGATTAAAAATGGAGCCTTTAAATAAGGACACCTGTCATGCTGTTGGTTCATAGTAAAATCAGCACTGTAACCCAGACATCATGCTTCCCTGTCTGGTTACAGTCACTTTGTGTAATAAGATTTAAAACAATAAAGTTAGTGTTGTTCCATGAGAATCCCAAAACCCAATTTTTCAGCATCTTTTGTTATACACACTTCTGTTCTTTTTCCCCTATAACATTTTTATCTCTATCACTAAAAACACATAAATAAAAATATATAAAATCAATCTTCCCTGAGTGTCTGGCTATATGCTTCTCTACTCTCTTTATATGCTACATTCCTTAAGAAATAATCAATGTTCTCTGTTGTTATTGCAATTCATTTCTTCCCTGACCAATCCACTAAACCTGGCCTCATTGAGTTAATAATGATCTTTTTATTTCACAGATCAAATGAATACTTTTCTATCCTTAAGTTATTTGGTCTCTCTAGAGCAAATGACCTTTTTCTGAAAATTTTTTCACCTTTAAAAAGAAAACGTATTCTTGGTCTCTCCTCTACCTCTTAGATCAGACTTCTGTAGCTACCACCACTACCCCCTGTCATGTATACTCTAATGATTTTTTTCTATATCTCACAATTTACTTCTCTATATGCGTAACCTTCTCATTGGCTGCAATCCTACCTGTACAACTATGACTTTCACATATGTGCCTAGACCAGTGGTTCTCAGCCAGGGAGATTTCACCCCCACAACACGTATTTGGAGACATTTCTGGTTGTCACAACTGGAGGAATGGGGTGTTGACTAGGATCTGGTGTGTAAGGACTGTGGATGATCTAAACCTCTATAGTGCATCCCATAATGAAGGAATATGGAGGTAGAATGTCAGTTGTGCCAAGGTTCAGAAACTTTAATCCAGACCACACCTTTCCTCCGTTCCCAACTCTATTCAATTGCTTAGCTGATGTGTCTACAACAAAGATGTTCCACAGAGGCTTTGGACTTAACATATCTATCAGTAAATTTAACATAATTTGTGCCCAGTCAATTATCTTATAGCACCTGGTTTTAGATAATGAGCTTCACTTTCAACCCTTCCAACTGTATAACTCATTTCATTGCTGGGAATTTATTTCTTATTTAATATTATAACTGTAATTTATGTTGATACCTTCTATTGATGATAACTGTAATATCCACTGTGTGACTTTTCTTAAACTTGTGGTCCCTGTTTTTAGAGAGGAGGTTCCATTCAAACTCATTGTCAGATGGAGGTCACATACATATATGTTTATATGTGTGACTAGGTGGTGAACTATTTGGGGAAAGTATTGTCTACTCCATCATTTTACTTTCAATTTGTCAATTAGGCATATCACAATTTCCAGTAATCAGACTAATTTATGCAGCTCTTCTCCAAAGAAGACTTTTGAAAAGTTGTTAAATGAGGCACGTATCACCAGTTTCTTTTGTTGGGAACACACGCGCATGTGCGCATACACACACACACACACACACACACACACACACATAATGGATATATACACATATGGGGTATATGTATGTGTCTATATATATAATGTCTGCGCGTGACATAATGTAACTGCAAGATTGGTACCTATAGCTTTAGAATGATATTTCTTAAAGGATGCTTGACTATATAGAATGAGGATCTGAGCATAGTATCATAGAATCTGCATTTTGAAGCAAGACAAGGTCGTTTTCTATGAGTTCATGTTAGAGAAACAATTCCTTTACCAAGGTCCAGAAAAATCACAAAAGAGCATATTGCCATTTCACTAATTGGCTACTCCCCCATTGTATCTACTGAAGAGCTGCCATTCCCCCTCTGTCAGTACAGTAGGGCTGTTAGCAGATGGGCCACCGATAACTAATTTGTAGACTTTCAGACTACCAGTTTGGAGAGTGGGCTTTTGTTATGAATGTTTTTCTGAGACCATACTGAGAATCTTTTGGCATCACTCAGACTCACATCCATCCTCTGGTTGCTAATAATAGTGCTTTTGCTTTAGGTGGTCACAAAATTGATCAAAGTCTCAAAGAATCAGTTTAAGAGTTGAAGGTGAAAACTTCCTTATATGTAGAAGGACATTTCATTCTTTTCTTTTTTTTATTCTTATTTTTGAGAAAGAGAGAAAACAAGAATGCAAGCACAAAAATGGGGGATGGGCAGAGAGACAGGGAGACACAAACTGACGTGGGCTCCAGGCACTGAGCTGTCACCACACAGCCCAATACGGGGCTTGAACTCACAAACTGGGAGATCGTGACCTGAGCCAAAGTCTGATGCTTAACTGACTGAGCCTCCCAGGTGCCGCCTTTTTTAAAATGTTTACTTTTGAGAGAGAAAGAGAGAGAGAGAGAGAGAGAGAGAGAGAGAGAGAAAAGAACACGAGTGGGGAGGGGCAGAGAGACAGGGAGACAAAGAATCCGAAGCCAGGAACATTTTCTGATCTGAAGGCACATCACTTATATACCTGAGGTGATTTTTTTCTCAGCCCTTTCCCTTTCCCTTTCCCTATCAACATATGTTCCTATATTAAATCAGTCAATTGGTGCACTTCACTGCATTTAATTCCTTCATACAGCCCTTGGGGCTTCTAAGAACATGAGTGCATCAGTCCATCCGTGCAGCGTGGTAGAGTGGAAGGGATCCTTGTTTAGGGAGCTGGGTACCTTCTGTTTCAGCTCTGATGCCGATACTCCTAGCCATACCTAGTCTAAGTCTGCATTGCCCCACCCCCCTTTTTTTATGGTGGTTAGAGCAGACTAATTCTGAACTTTTTTTTTTTTTTTTTGGAAGCATTCTGAGGTCTCATTGATCTGAGGAAAGTAGATTATGAACATGGGAATAGTATGAGGCAATAGGGATGCCAGCTCTTTTCCATATCTGACCTGGAGTTTGTTAATTGCATGGTATAAACAAACTTTACTACTATATAGAAAATGTTAAAATCTTCTTAAAGAAAAATAGATAAAATGCTCTTAGATACAGATCAAATGGAGAGAGAAAGAACTAACAAGAATACTATGAGCCCAAACTATTTAATTCAGTCTTAAAAACCAGTTTGTGAGAAATACATTGTTACTCCTATTTCCTGATGAAGAGACAAAAGTTCAGATGTAATGAATAGCTTCCTTAAAATAGCTTATTATAATAGTTGGTGAATTGTTCTTTAAATCCAAGTCTGTCTGGCTCAAAGCCTAATTTTTTTCCACAAATATGTTATCAGTCTGGGAATAATGATAAAGTGAGTTTGACTGAGGATTCGAAGGTAGGTAAGGGAGTGTTATGACAATAGCAATGTTGGCAAGATGGATAGGACCATGGTAGACTGTGAATGCCAGAATAAGAATTTAGATTTTTTTTTAGTATTAATGCATTTTTGTGTATGTATATGTGTATTTATACCCTATCAGTAGTAGAAAATATTGATGAGAAAAGGTCAACCTGTTTTAATAAAAATATTTGAAATAAATTCAAAGAAATATATATACATATGTGTATACACATGCATATATTTTTGTATGCCTATATATATATATATATATATATATATATATAAGCATTGAATTTTGTCTTTACAAAATGGCAGTTTGGGGTGGGAAGATGACAATATAAGAAGTTCATTACATGAACACTCTTCAGGCTACACCGTATGATACAGATTTGAGGGATAAAGATTTGAGACTGGGGCACCTGTTAAGGGACTCTTAAAATAGCTCAAGCAAGAAATAATGAGAGTGTAAACCAGGGTGTCAGCCTTGGGAATGGAGAGGAGGGAATAGATGGGGGACATTATGAGCCATAATGGTAGTTCATGTAATCAGCTTCTTTGGAAAGTTTCCAAATCAGACTCACTTTAGTGAAACCTCAGAACATTATTCTTAGGCACTTGTACACCTTCTCAATATGAGAACTAACCAGGTTCTTCTGTAGTACCTAAAGACTATAACTAAACTCATCCAACTTATATAAAAAAGTAAAGGTTAAAGAGGCAACTTAATTGGACCACGAGAGGGCTGTCCATTTATGGTCAGAACTTCCCATTTAAAGGAAAGCACATCCAATGGCAACGCTTGTAGTACCTTTGGAAATATGAATCTTTGGACAAGGTTATTCTAACTTCACTAATTGGTTGCCACCACCTACATTAATGGACATACTGCCATCTTTCCCCTTCTAGTCCCAGACATATGTGGCCACATTGCACAAAGTGCATAAATTGCCCACTAAAGTCAATGAAACTTATGGCCCCTGCCTATGTGGTGGCTGGATTATTATTATTATCGATCCACTTGGCTGCATCTTGTCACTGTGTCACAGCTGGCTTGCAGTACTAGGGAAGAGCTATTATATATGCAGAATCTTCAAAGCTAAGGGGAAAAGTGAGAAAAAAACCACCCCATATTAACCACTCGATACCCTGCTGTGCTTTGGTGTAGGACAGATGCTGGTGAGGAAGTTGAATTCATAGTTTGGCGGGGAGTGCTGGCATCAGAGAAAAAAAAATTATTTAAATTTTAATGAACGGTGGATAAGTGTTTTAGATTATGTGAACATTCAATTTAAACGTTAATTTTGGAGTGCCTACCCCAGAAATCACATAGTCTAAAATCATTCTAATAAGAGTTTGGCTGTGACTAAATTCACAGTTAAAGGAGAGATGTTACTCTAAATTTAGTCTCATTTTTGGATCATGAAAATTCTTAGATTGGGTCATACGCACCATGGTGCCGAGTAGTGCTTAATTAACTTAATGTGCCAAGACTTCATTTTGCATGATCTTTATGGGATTTGTGAAAATATTGGTAGTGGAGATAGCAGGAACCAAAGTCAAGAACATGCCACCAGGTGGCGCTTAAGTACTTTCTTTTTCCACCTGTCATTCAGTCAAATCAGAATCTATTGATGTCCACAAGAAGCATAACATTAGATACTCATCTCCATATGGATAACATTAAACTTCTTAAAACGTATTAGAAATAATATTCTGATAATAATGATAGATCTGTTATAGATATAGATAGTCTTTTTAGTGAAGCAGACCACATTACACACACATAAAGGGGACAAATGTTATCACGTAACAGTGATAATGTCAAAATATTGTTGAGTGCTTACTCCATGTGAAGCACAAAGTTCATTAATACATTTCATTATCTCACTTCTCACATTATTAGCTCCTGTTAATTATCTCAATCCTCACAATAGACTTATGAAGTAGGTACTGTTATCATTCTTTTTGTAGAGAGGAAGTGGAAACTCTGAGAGGTTAATCAAGGTTACGTAATTGGTTAGTCCCAGGGCAAATACTGTAATCCAGCTATCCACTCCAAAGATTTACTGCTTGACCAATGTGTCCATCTGCCTCTGAGATCAGCACAGAGGCTAAAGTCCAGAGATTTGGTTTCGGACAACTGATATTTAAAATTTAGGGGAAATATTAAAGTTTTAGTTAGCATTCAAGTTTTTTTTAAACTTCCCTCCTGGTAAAAGGAGTGACAAAAAGTAATGGACAAGTACATGCAGTAATAGGTAGAGAAAAACTGTAATGGTAAGTATAATACACTTGGGCTGCCTTTGTGAATTAATTTAAAAACGGTTGCATGCCTGGAATTGCTTAATATGAACTTCCCAATATAAGAATCTCTGACTTAGCCTTTCTTGTTAATAGGATTGTCACTTTTTTTTTTCTCTCCAACTCTGAACAACAGATAACGCTGTATAATACTTGTCCCAGTAGAGGCCCCAAATCAGCAGAGGATAAAAAATACACACTTTTATTCAGAGGCCCATTGGCTTTGTTTTATAAAAACCTGTTGGGAAAGAGGTTAATCACAAACAGAGATGTAATTCAGCATGGGGAAGAGTTCCTTCCCCATTCTGACAATAGCCTTAATCTTAATTACTTGATTCACTCCAAGGAGGAGTCAGATTAATGTACCTGTTAGAACACCACCCAGTTTGTCTAATTAATGTAAATTGTAAAATGTTCTGGAGATGTTTGGAAGCAAAATGTGGTTTGTTCCTATAATTTGAAGACATCCTAATTAGGATGTATTCTTAGAGAATGCGTTCCTTGTGTATCACCTCTAGGACAAACGGGAAGATTTCAAGAAAAAAAACAAAAAGACTTGGGCTGAATTCACATTGGAAGTGCATTGCTTTTTGGAACAAAGACATGTGAAATAGTGGAGTCCATGACTGTATGTGCTGGAGTCAGATTGGATCAACTCCTCTGAATTATCTAAAGGTTATATGACAGAGTTAGAGTGCATCTCAGGCCTTTGAAAATTTTATCCTCAGTCTCTGATCATTAGCACAGGGCTGTCTGTCCTGTCACCACTACCAACACCACCACTGCCACCATTGCCCAACATCAAAGTAATTACACACTTATTTGTATAAGGTGCCTTAAAAGTAACAATGAAATAAACGTTGTCCCTCTCCCCTACGGGTTTAATGTTTACACACAGAAGATAAAAAGAGGTCTTTATTTTAATGCACATTTTGAGAATATGAGTTTGTTGGTGTCTGATATAATATTGCATAAGGTAGTGCATACAGAAATACTGTTGGAAGGGAAAGGAACCTTGTCTTCTAACGACATTACTCATTTTAAAGAGATATATTTATCGAATATTGACTGTGTACTAAGACACGTTGGTAGGTAGGAAGGATACCAAAAGAGAAATATATGAAAGGTCCCCAACTTTATTTTCTAGAAGTGTTTGTGAGAAAAGAGCCCAGGAAGAGGGGATTTATAAGTCAAGGTCAACAGGAAGAGGAATTACCTGGGCAAAAGGAAACAATGGGAGGTAAGAGGATAAAGAGATCTTCCAGGGGTTGAGAATTAGGCTTGGAAGATTGGAGTTCAGAGAGAGGAAGGAGGGATGGTAAGAGATGAGGCTGGAAAGGTAAACTGGGGCCAAATCCTAAAAAGATGCCTTTTTCTGTGAAGACTGTAGGCTTTGTCCTGTGAGTGGTAAAAAGACCTTAAAGAGTTTAAATAAAAGACCTTTGAACTTTAGAAAGATCACTGCAAATACTGCACGGAGAAGGAAGGGATAAGAATTAAGAGAGAAGTCAAGGGAATCAGATGGTGGTATTTTGGAAGTTTGCTCACTGAAATAGCAATAATGGAATGACAAAGTTGGTTGGTATCAAGACATACTCTAGAAATAATCTTAGGTGGATTAGTGATTGATATATTGGGGTAGGAGACTATACCATAGGATTCTTTTGAGATCTAATATTTCATTATTTGTAAGAAAAAGTGGTAGTTTGGCCTGCACAAGTTCAAAAAACTTAATGTGGCTACCTAAAGATGCTGGTAAGAAATCTGGGAATTCTAGAAATGTATATTATCACTAAACTAATTGAAATTATATCAATTTATTTCTGTTTCTTTTTTCTGAGGATTACTTCTTCAACAACTTCAAAAATGGTGAACATGCTTGACAGAAGATAGGCAAACAAAAATTAACTTGGAACTTCTAAATGGTTGAACTTTGTTTCATGTAGTTTACTTGGGGAGGTGGTTATTTCTGCTTACTTAGTAGTTCTGTTGGCTTCTTTCTTAGACACAGTTATAACATAATTACTTAGCTGATTTTCCAGCTTGAAGGAAATTAGAGGCACCATAAGTGAGTAGGATGGTGAGAAGCAGGCATACTGACAGCAGGCACAAGAAGAAATGAGGGCTGGTATTTATTCTTTCATGAAGTCTTGGTTGAGCACTTCTTAGGTCCCTGGCACTGGGGATATCTGCTCTCTGGAGAATCAGGAGTTGGGGATTCAGTTGGCAAAGAAGAAAGAGAAAAACCATATAATACAGGTGCAGAAACTCAAAAGCACATCACAAATTGGAGTCATTTAGCATTGTTTATCATCATTCCATATTTTACAACCCACACAGTCAACCAGCACTATTCTTGTGACAAGTCTTTAAGAATAGAATGAGGTATGCTGGATTTCACTTTATAAGGAGATGGGTGTATAAAATGTTTTCCTAAAGCATTGCATCCAAAATGGCTGATATTTAAATGGGTGAAATAGATGAGGAAAAGTTTGAATTTTTCTTAAACATTTCATTTAGGCTAGGAGGAGTAGCTATATTAATTGAAGTGGAAAATACCAGTGTTTATTTTTCTTTTTTTTCAAATCTAAAAGCACAAATTCCCATTTGTAACAAGATTCATGTTTATGGAGTCGAGGAATGTTGAGAAGTACTTTTTAGTTCAGTTTCTTGAACATTGCATGAGATGTTTGGGGACTTTCTGCTGGTCAGATTTATGGCTGAACATAAATGGGAGCTGTATTCCTATGGAAACTAGAGGCCCTTAGAACTTCTGATATGAAATGATAGAATTTCCAGAATAAGATTCTAACTTTTCCTATTTAAGGGCCAAACTTCTTGCCCCCACACCCTGCCCCGCCCGCCCCCCAAAAGAAGCATCTACTTACTGTCTTGATGTCTTCACTTTTCGTTCACTCTTCAGCCTTTTTTGATGTGACTCCAGCACCTGTGCGATCCCTGGAGCAGTGCTGTCCCTGAAATCTCAGGTGGTTCTTATAAGATAAAAACCACACAATATGGCCTCTTGGCAGCATGTAACACCTATAATTTACCATTACATTCTCTTGACACACCAATAGGTCTCTACTTATAGATTTAAGAAAATGTTTGTGTCCTAATTTGGTCAGGTCTGCCTCTTTCACTGCACAGCAAACTTGGTAAGAGGAGGGTCCTTGTATATTTTGCCTACCATTATATCATGAGTACCTTGTGGCTGCCGTATAGAAAGTTCAGCAAGTATTTATTGTTTATATGAATGAATAAAAGGCTCACTTTAGGCCAGCATTAGTAATACGGAACTGTGGAAAGGAGAATTTTCTACCCCTGTAAAATTTAGAAGCCTGCTGAGGATCAACAGGCTATGGACTGAATTGTGTCCACACCCCAAATTCACATACTGAACCCTAACCCCTAATTGTGAGTGTATTAGGAAACGGGGTCGTCAGAAGGTATAATTAAGGTTAAATAAGGTCATCAGAGTTGGGTTGGAATCTGATAGGATTAGTGGCCTCCTGAGGAGAAGAAGAGAATGATATCTCTTTTTCTTTCTCCCCATGCACATGCTCAGAGGAAACATTGTCAAGCCAGGAAGAGCACTTTTATCAGAAACAACCCAATAGAACTTTGACCTAGGACTCTCCAGACTCCAGAACTGTGAGAAAATCAATCTCTGTTGTTCGCCACCCAGTCGAAGGTATTTTTTTATGGAAGCCCTAGCTAATTGTGTAAAGCATTACACAATTCTAACTAATAATAAGAACAATCTTACTGCCAAGAATCAGGTAACAAATTGGCTTTGACTTTATCTTTTTTTTTTTTTTTAATTTTTTTTGTTTCCAACGTTTATTTATTTTTGGGACAGAGAGAGACAGAGCATGAACGGGGGAGGGGCAGAGAGAGAGGGAGACACAGAATCGGAAACAGGCTTCAGGCTCTGAGCCATCAGTCCAGAGCCTGACGCGGGGCTCGAACTCATGGACCGCGAGATCGTGACCTGGCTGAAGTCGGACGCTTAACCGACTGCGCCACCCAGGCGCCCCCTGCATTGACTTTATCTTAAAAAGCTTCTAGATATAGAGATATTATAGCTTTTTGTAACATCTATTTAAAACTTAAAAGTCCCTTGACAAGAATACTCTTCTGGATGCCTCATACCAGTTCTCACAATAAGAATGCATTACTTTTTGTCATATGTGTATTCTGGGAAAAAAACAAAACAAACGAAGCCACATTTGATTAATTTTGTTTCATAAAATAAAGCATAAAATAGGACTTCATTGTTTTCCACTTACCACACTGTAGTCATTAAAAGACATTTCTTCAAACATCCAAAAATGTAAAAATACTCTCCTGATGAAGCAAGTGTGGAAAATGAGGCTTTGTTAAAAAAAAAAAAGTTCTACATGGTTATTTTATTGCTGGACCTCATAGTTCCACATGCTAGTGTGTTGAGTGAATTTATCAATAAGTGTTCATTGTGATTCTCAAGGGGTGGAAATATAATACATAATTTTTCAAGTACATTTGACAAGAGGACCCTTATTTCATTTAATCCAAATTAAAAACCCATGGAACTGGTGTGTGCAGGATACATAGCTTCTTGAGTAAATCCCGTCTTAAAATGAAGAACCCTTTTGCAAAAGAATCACTGTATCCTTAGATTTCAGAGCAGAAACAAAATTTTTAAATATTTAGAGCAAAAAGTATTTCACACTTGCAATTAGGTGCTGACAAATTTTTGAAAAGGCGGCAAGAGTGGAAGATGAGTGGGAAATTCTGCCACTACGTCTTTAGGCTTTATCCTGGAAACTGCATTCAGAAAGTCAGGAAGGTGCTCTTGTAGGATGTCAAAGAGATAGAGAGAGACTGGGGGCAGGGTGGGTGGGGGGAGGGGAGAGAGAGAGGAGAAGTTACAAGGAATCACAGTGTCCCTCATTCCCAAAGGCGGGAACTGTAGGAGGACGTGGAGTCCAGCTAGACTCTGTAAATGCTCACGTCTGCAGAGATGAACATGCCAGCTTCCGCTGCTGGAGGAAGGTGGCCGTTCTGTCTTAAATTATCCACATCTTGCACAAGTGCATCTCATCTTGCACAGCAGATACAAAGCAAATCTAGGGTCCTAGATACGTGGCAGTTTGTCAAATGTAATACCCAGGCCTCCAGCTTCAGAGATACAGACTTATGAGACATATAATTCTGGAGTTCTTTTTATCTTGTCAGTGAAACTCACTATGAACAGGTATTCTGAGATTTAAGCCCTTTTATTGCTCTCATTTTCCTCCTTTGTCCAGGGAAAATTGAGAACACATCTCTTGAACACTTTTTCGTACACTAGAAGAATCCATAGGCACATAGTAGGGGCTTCTTAACTATTTGTTGCATGAATAGATAAATAAAAGATTTCTAAGTTATAATGTGATTAAGACAAGGGGAAGATACAGTGAAATCAGAAGGAGGTAGTTAATAAATGAATGGGTCTTGGAGCGCCTGGGTGGCTCAGTCGGTTGAGCACCCGACTTCGGCTCAGGTCATGATCTCACAGCTCGTGAGTTCGAGCCCCGTGTCGGGCTCTGTGCTGACAGCTCAGAGCCTGGAGCCTGCTTTGGATTCTGTGTCTCCCTCTCTCTCTGCCCCTAACCCACTTGCATTCTGTCTCTGTCTCTCTCAAAAATAAATAAACATTTAAAAATTAGAAAAATAAATGAATGGGTCTCATGGAATCCATGGGTAGGCTTCAAGGAGTGTCACATTTGCCTTATGAATTAACTTCATTTAATGATGACCTATTTCAGTTATGTTAAGCTTACTTGCACAGTAAAGTTAAACTAAGATGTATTTATCACAAGGTATTCACAAAAAGAGACAATCACATTTGTTGGATATGAGAACATCAATGGTAAGATAGAAAAATCAACAATTGATTATGAAGCTCCCATAGTCTCTCCCTTTTTCTCCTCTTTGCCACATTTGTCAAGGACTTCATGCCGCCTGACACACTTCTGAACAAAGATGTTCAGTGAGTACCAATTGGAGTATCAGTTGTTCCTCTTGGAACATAGCTGAACCATACAGATTTTCATTTGTGCCTCTGTGAGAAAGCCAGAGGTTGAAGATGGGCTTGAGGTACCACATCAACAGTATCAAGGCTGTCTTGTGTGTGCTTGTGTGCTTGTGTGTGTGTGTGTTTGTGTGTGTGTGTGTGTGTGTGTGTGTGTGTGTGTGTGTGTATTATGGAGAAAGGGCTTATATCTCAGTATACTATTTTATTGGAAGATCCAGTCAAAAGAAGGAAGATTCTAATTATGAAAAGCTTAGGTATTTTCTATTATTTAGGTGAACATTCTAAGAAATCAGAACATTCTTCTGAGTGGATCCTCTTAGCATAAAGTTACATTTTTATTTATTTTTGTGGGGGAGGAACAATTAACTCACTTTCTAAACCCTGAACAGTAGTATGGTCTTGCTTTCCCTCTTTTTCTGTCTCTCTCTCTTTCACTGTCTCTCTCTCTCTCCAAGAAAAGTAAGAACACAGAGACATAAAAGACACCAATCTAATAAGATATCAAACATAATATTATCAGGCATTATATCTGATAATGCACACCAAATATTCAGTTGTCTTGGCATTGTCTAGTTTTTATGTAGGTGGGTTTGGAACATGTGACTAGTTTTATAAACAAAACTGACATCTGCACTCATGGCCTGAGGTGATCAATTTTCTGTATGGTCAACTATCACCATCTTTCTCTCTCCCATTGTTGTTGTAATCTTGGAGCCTGACATTCCACTCGATGCCTGACACCGTGTCAGACCTGACAAGAGAAAACAAAACAAGCACATACACACCAAACACTATGTTATAACTCTAAGATTTCAGGATTTGTGTGTTTCAGAAGCTAGTATTCACTATCCCAACAAACAGGGTGGAGGGCATCTTTTGTAATAAAATTCCCAATCCATTTTGCCTTTTTCTTCTCAGAACCTCCGTGAGGTCAATAGAAACAGAATTTAAGAAATATCCATGATTATATACTGGAAATTGTATGTAATACTTACTCCATGTGTATATGCTTTTCTTTACCCTGGAGAAAAGGATAGATAACCTATGTTGGAAACCCCAAAAAGTCTAGTGTCCAGAGAGGGTCAAGGAGTAGCCAATGAGAAGTTGCCTTTAGTTTAGGGAATTTTGAGCTTCTACGTAGTTCTCAAATCACAGAGGCAGTTACCAAAAGGCAAGAGTCCTGCTTACATCTGAGCAATCCTCCTAGGGCTGTTGCCCTTTGGGCACTCAGAAGCCTGGCATCTGGGACCTGGTTTGCAAGAAGCAGGTGATGGGAGCACCTGTGATTAGGATGAATAGTCTGGAGCCAAGAGGCCTGTTCAATAATGCAACACAAAGGGATTAAAAGAAAAGAGGAAAAGCAAGCACTCAGCAGTTAGTCTTTGTGGTTGGAAGTCTTTTGTTTCTTTCTAATCTCCTTAAATGTGATTGCAATGGCGAAGGCTCTTATATTTAATAGGCTCTCGAGTTACTTTGGAGATGAAACATATTTTACACTTACATAAAACATACTTTATACTGGAACGCAGATGCTACAATTGGTACCCCTGCACTCCAAGAAAGCATTTCAAAAAGGGTCCCCAAAGATTTCAGGACGGCATTTACCATATATAAAAGGATGATTACAATAATACTAAACTCTAAGATTAATGTAACAGAAATAGAAGCACAGAAGATAGGTCTACTTATTACTTTTCCTCTTGGGGAGTTTCAGTAAAAAAAAAAAATTAAATGCACTTAACCCTGACAAGGATGACTGCTCCAGGTTTTCAGTAGCTGCTCAAGTTGTCAATACATTGCACTCACTGCTCAGTAGGTGCCCCTAAATTGTGAATTTTGTTAATGAAGTAATGTCAAGAAGTTATTGGCTTCATTTAGAAAGCAATATTCTTCTCCGTAGCGTCAGTCTTATTTTAGGGAATCCACAGGGGATACATAACGTGAAAGTTCAGAGTGGAAGGCATCATGTTATTATTCCCCAAATCTTTTCAAGTGTCCCCCAAAGCCGAAAAGATTAAATTATAAGGTTCTGATTTCTCTACTGTTTCAAAACACAAACATATAAAAGGGGAAAATGGATACTCTTTTTTGAAGGACATAAAACCACCTTTAACTTATATGAAATGTTTTGAATTGGTATAATTTGCTCCTGAGATCTCAAAGCACTTTGTTATATTTCACTGAACTTGACTCTTCCCTATGGACAAGAGAGGTTGAAAAAAATAAAATATCATGCCCTGATGGCTTTCTCTAGCCACTCTTGGACAAAAAGGAGACAACAGCTTGTCTTTCTGGCCTTGTCATTCTTACCAGGGACCCTTTCGTATGCATTCCTTTTATGCACATAAGTAGGAGTGGCCTGTTCATCCCTGGAGAGGATGGAAAGTGATGTGATTTTGTGACTTGGAAATGAGCACTATGCCTTTTCCAAATCTACCCTTCCGGTTGAAAACAGTGTCTGAAATCCATGATTCAAAAAAAGGTTGTAGACTCTTCATGGTAAAAGTTGTCTATCTTAGAGAATTGTGAGGTTCTAAGGGTGTTTTCAAAACATGGAGGCACTTAACTAAAAAGTATTAGCAGCACCTTACCCGTATGTTCTCTGAAATGGTAAATGTGGATAAATAAAAGGTTTTATTTCATCCACATATTTTGAAGATTAAATAAGAAGAAACTCGTAAAGATCTTAACGTAGGGCCTAGGACACAGCACACTCGGTAAATGTTAACAGGCCGTACTGATACAATGGTAGCTGTCGTAGACATTGGTTGTAGTCTGCAGCCTATTTGCACGTACTACTATGTCTGTAGAGTTTAACTGATAAAATCTGAAAGTTTATAGACCGTTTTCTCCCTTCCTCCCTTCTTCCTTCTTTTCTTCCTTCCTTTCTTTCTTTGCTTCCTTACCTCATTCAATTCAAGCAACCAGTAATATTTAGTGAGCACCTATTTATAGACTTTTTGGATAATGTAAAGATCAAGCCAAACATAATCATTGAACCATGAAATTTATATTTTAGAAGACAGAAGAAGATACTTAACCAAAATTTTCACAAATGATTAATGCCAACTCTAGTACGTTCAGTTTGAGAGCTACCGTAGGGGCATGCATAGACTGGAATCTGGCATCTGTTCTAGAGAGGGTGGACTAGTTTATTTAATTTCGCAAACTCATACATACTTTTGTATAAAGCTCCAGTTAGATTATATTCTTAAAAATTTTTTTAATGTTTATTTTTGAGAGAGAGACGCATAGAGTGTGAGCGAGGGATGGGTAGAGAAAAAGGGGGACAAGATTCTAAAGCAGGCTCCAGGCTCTGAGCTGTCAGCACAGAGCCCAACACGGGGCTTGAACCCATGAATGGTGCGTTCATGACCTGAGCTGAAGTGGGATGCTTAACCGACTGAGCCACTCAGGTGCCCCAAATTAGATTATTAATATAGTGGAAAAGCAAACAAGTCTTCCCTCATGGAGTTACTAGTTTTAGTTTTCATATTGTGCTCTAAGAAACTCCAAGAGTGTCACAAGTGTTTTCAGGTGCCACCATGCACTGGGACCACACAACTGCCACACCCAGTTCAGAGTGGAGTCCGTCCTCATTTTGACAGCCCCCTGTTAACACAGGTGTGTGTATATGTGTATATAGGAACTGAGTCTTTACTTTGCACAGTTCCTACGTACTTTTTAAAAAAAGTTTATTTATTTAAACAACCTCTATACCCAATGTGGGGCTCAAACTCACGACCCTGAGATCAAGAGCTGCATGCTGAGTGAGCCAGCCAGGCTCCCCCACATACTTCTGATAGGCATTGATTTCAGTTAATTTGTGCAAAGTGAGGGCTGCCTATATGTCCTTTTATGTATACTTGAGACAGTGTGTACTGCTGAAAATAAATAATTGGCAGCCATTAGCTAAATTCTAATCTAGAACATGATTTTCCAGTTCAAGAATCCTCATAAGATTTAATATCTCCCAGCAACTGTCCTCCTCCATCTATATTTCGTAAGCTTGATATTCCATTTTCTAAACTTTTTCTCTCATTAGATTCAGCTCACTTACCCTCACTACCCTGGTCACTCCTTTGTACATACTGTTTTGCCAATGTAACTCTTAATGCTGGGGACTCAGAACTGAATTGCAGGTACATTTAGCCATGGAAGATGTACCTGTATCACCCGTCAGACTGTATGCTCTACCTGGGTAGGTAACCTTGGTACCCTAGGTTAGCATCTGTTATTTGATTGGGACTTAATTAATTATTTCATTGTTAAATACTTCAAATGTAGGATCCCTCATAGTATGAATGCCTAGTATTAGAATTATAACATGATCATGTTAGTTTTGCTGGAAGCCACCTAACACAGTTGACTTTGTGTTTGATGTTGTTTTGACACATGGTTGTGTGTTTCTTATCAATTTCTCAGATTAGCTACTTTTCATTTATGAAGCTCCTGTGGGGGCTGACAATGAAACAAGTAAATTCTGTTGGGAAGGGATTATGAGAACCAAAGAACACAAAGTCAGATCTGAGTAGGATCCTAACTTGAAAAGGAAGCTTTTAGGAATGTTATGACCTCTTTCCCATAAAACTTTGTGTCAAGAGACTAGAAAGAACAAGGAAGTCAGAAATAAAACTTTCACATCATTCTGGAAATGCCAAGACATAATGCAGAAATTTTATGGGTTTATATTTTAAAGGTTCTGCATTATAGTATTGATTTGAATGATTTGAAATTTCATAGAAATTTTCATTACCTTTTAACGTGATGAAATTCACTGAAGAAAGAAATGTTACAGAAATGGGCTATACCATAATGACTTTCATATTCATGTGAGATTGTCAGTGCAGACAATTGGGACTTCAACTGGTATGGGAGAAAGTGCTCTTGAATACCAAATCTGGGCAAAGCAACTTGGCACTTAATGACCAAGCTTAAAAAATTTACACTCAAATTAGAAATTATACTTCTGGGACTCTATCCTGAAGAAATAATGAGAGGAGAGTCAAAGATTTATATACAAAATACTTTATCACAGCCTTCTTCCTAATAGTGAAAAAAAAAAGAGAGCCTTAATGTTCATTAATATAGGACTGGTGAAACAAAATTCTAGTTAAATCTGTATGATGGAAAACTAAACAATTACACTTCCAGAAAGCGGCGGAACAGTATGGATAGTAAGTTGTCTTTCAGCAACAACAACAACTAAGGAAAAGTAAAATAAAATATAATAATAATGGTGAGCTATAGGCAGAAGGAAGAAAGAAGTAAACAGTTTCAGTTACTTCAGTTTTGAATTTAGAAGCAGGCAACAGTTATATATAATAAAATTAAAACAAATCCTAACCTCAAAGGAAAAATGAAACAAAAGAACCCGTGTGTAAAGTTGGTAACTTAATGATGTGCACAATTATTTCAAGAAACTTTGAATTCTGATAATTTGCACAAGCTTTGTGAGCTATAGCTCAATGATAAAGATATGCAAAAAGTCTCAAAATGTTGTCTGTAATAATTTCAGTATTTTCATATTGATATTGCTGTTTTTGAGTTATTACCCACATGTTTGTGATAAAGCAACTATGTAATTTTTTATGTCATTAGGAAATAGGACTTTGTTAAAAGAAAAGAAATGCAAATATAAAGTCAAAGAAGTTAAGCAAAAGCATCTCATCCAACATTTGAATTGAATTTACCAGAATGACCTCAAAATGTCTTTTTATCTTAACACTCTATTTTTTACATCTTTTGATGAAGAAGTCTGGACACAGTGACCATCCCAGTATTAGTGAATAGTCCCCATGTACAGATTGTGTACATGTACAGACCACAGATTGTGGTCTCTGGTTGCCTTTTTTTAATAAAAGGAATCAGGACACCTTGAAGAGATGACTAAGTCCAGGTTTGTAGCAGAAGTATGAGCCTGGACTAGCTTCTTGAATTTCCAAACAGGGAAGCCACTAGCACTGTGCCTACATTGAAAGGAAATGAGAGTCAGTTTGTTTTAAGTTTCTTTATTTATTTTGGGAGAGAGAGAGAGATTGCTCCTGAGCAGGGGAGGGGCAGAGAGAGAGAGAATCCCTAGCAGGCTCTGTGCCATTAGCACAGAGCCCTATGTGGGGCTTGAGTTCATTAACCATGAGATCAATACCTGACCCGAGATCAAGAGTCAGATGTTTAACCTGTGCCACCCAAGCACCCTGAAATTATAGTCATTTTTAAGGACACGGTCTCATCCCAGAAAAGATGGAAATGTGAGTGTTAAAAATAGTAATAAGGGCAATGAATTGAAATGTACCAAAATGTAAAATATGTGAGCACATAATGATACAAAAATGGTAAATAAAGGAATCATGCACTTTTCTTACCCTTCCGGTGCACACTGTACCTTAATTTAGACAGAGTACTTTATATAGAAGAATTTCAAGATAAATAAATGTAGAAGAAATGATAAAATTTTATTATTACCACTTTGTATCTACTAATGAAAAAAAGTTAATTAACAGCTATTAAACCAAAATCAAGTATTAAAAAGCTAGTAGGAAACTTTCTAATGGATCGATCAGGTTGGAAACACCTTTCAAGTTTAGTAGCATGTATGTGCACACACACGCATGCCCACACACACACACACACACACACACACACACACATTGGAAACAGATGTGCCTGCTGATAAGATACAATAGAAATTATTCTATCACCTATATTTATAAATTATCTCTGCCAAAATATTGAACCTGAATCTGCTCAAGCTTCAAGGTCTGCTTGCCAGTTTGGACACAAATACAGGGGAGATCAGTAGTTGAAAAACACCACAGAGAAACAATCAGAAAAATTCAGAATGTGAAAAGTTCTTTAGGAAAAATGACTGAAGTCTTCAATAAATTAATGACATGAAAAATAAAGAAAAGAACTAAAGGAACAAATAGTTTGAGACTTATGAGATGTCAACTAAATGATATGTGTTGGACATTTTTAAAAAAATTCCCATCTAAATAAACAAAATAGTAAAAACACTTTTTTAAAAACAATTGAGGAAGATTGAACATTGACTAGGTGATAGTGAAAACATCTTTAAATGCATGATGTGTGAAAATGGTATTATAATTAGGTTACAAAATAGACTCATAATCTTTTAGAGACACTGAATTATTTATGGAGAAAATTTATTATTTCTTGGATTTGACTTAAAATATGCCAGAGGTGCCTGGATGGCTCAGTTGGTTAAGCGTTGGACTCTTGATTTCGGCTCAGGTCATGATCTCACAGGTTTGTGAGTTCGACCTCCGTGTCTGGCCCTGTGTTGACAGTGTGGAGCCTGATTGGGATTCTCTCTCTCTTTCTGCCTCGACCCCTTCCCTGCTTGTGCTCTCTCTGTCTCTTTCTCTCTCTCTCAAAATAAATAAATGCACTTAAAAAATATGCCAGTGGAGTGAGAGAATAATGGGTGGTAGTGTAGATGAATCAAGATTGCCCAGATACTGAGAACTGTGTAAGGTAGGTGAAGGGTATAAGATATTTTAATGTAATATTCTCTGTTGTTCTATGTGTATTTGAAATGTTTCATAATTAAAAATTAAAAATAATGTTTTAAATGGTAATAACACAATTAAAATTTTCTTTTAATCTTTATTTATTTTTGAGAGAGAGACAGAGTGTGAGCAGGGGAGGAGCAGAGAGAGAGGGAGACACAGAATCTGAAGCAGGCTCCAGGCCCTGAGCTGTCAGCACAGAGCCCGACGTGGGGCTCGAACTCACGAACCGTGAGATCATGACCTGAGCCGAAGTCGCACACTCAACCAACTGAGCCACCCAGGTGCCCCTAAAGGGTAATAACACAATTAGCTCTGGGTTATAGAATTTATGAATCTTTTACTTTTATTATTTTACTTTACTATAACTTTTTTCTTTTTGGTAAAGATGTATTATTTTAGTTTCATAAAAAAAAAGTATATAAACTTTAAGTGAACTCAGGACCAAATCTGAGATGATAAATCCTAGAACAAATCCCTTGCTGCTTGTCAAGAATCACTGACTCAGTTTCTGAGGGCTGCTGGGATGAAGTCCCTTACCCGGGTGGCTCACAACACAGATGTATCCTATCACAGTTCTGGTGGCTCCAAGTCCAAAATCATGGTGTCAGCAAGGCCCTGTCTCCTCTGAAACTTGTATGAAAGAATCCTTTCTTGCCTCTTTCTGGCTTCTGGTGATGGTGTCAGTCCTTTGCTTACATCTGTGTCGCTTCAGTCTCTTCCTCTATTGTCTCTTTGTATTGTCTTGTGTACCTGTGTGTGTCTCTTTTCCTCTTACGAAGAAACCAGTCATATTGGATTAAAAGATACTTCCTATTCCAGTATGACATCACCTTATAACCAATTATGATTGTAATTATGTAATTAATTATATCTGCAGTGATCTTATTTCCACACACATCATGTTTGAGATAGCAGGATTAGGATTTCAGCATACCTTTTGGGGGCACACAGTTAAACCCATAACCCTAATACCATCTGTGGACCTTGAAATAGCTGTGATGTTAGAGGCAGATATCTCATGTAAAGCTGACCTTGGTAAGGTTGAAATGTCAAGTAAGTCCTTTATTAGTTGTATGACCTCAGGTTTAATTTTTTGAATCATACTTTCCTTGGCTGATAATAAAACAACAGTGTAACAACAGCAATAGGAGTTTGGCTGATAATAATAATAACACAACAACAACAATAATCATTTGTGGTAGATCAAGTTCTCTATCAGAGAGCCTAGGGTAGAGTTTGTGTGCTAAATCTTTATTGGGAGATTCAGTTCTGTGGCACCAAGAGTGAAGGAGAAAAGGGCAAAGAGGCAGGGTACCCACTGTGGTACATCATCACCAAGTTGGTTATGGTTTCATAAGAAGACAGTGTCATCTTAGGTTTGGTATCTTCCAGATAGGTTATGTGGAATCATCGTGACTCAGCATACTTCAGTAGCATGAGGAGAAATGTTTATCTGCCTGTTCCTTCCCACCTTTTCTTTGCCATTGGTGCTATTTAATCTCATAGGACTTTACTCTCTGGCTCCCCCCACATCCCATTCTGAGTTTTGTTACCCAGCCTGCCTGGATAGTTTGGGACAGCCAGACCTTATGCCTAGATGAGAAGTGCTTCACCTGAATTCAGAAGTGGGTGGAAGAGATGAAGCTCCTGGTAGGTAGGACTGGGACGGATAACGGCAGGTCAGGTGGAAGCTGTGTCCAAACCCAGCGTGTATCCTAGAGACTATCTGAGGAGATAAGGCACATGAGGCTGTGTCCCGAGATTTTCACCGGGAAGCAAATAAGGTCTAGGTGCTGTCAACAGTGTCCAGACTTCATCCTCACCGACACAGCCTTGCCTGTCTTCCTCATGTCTCAATATGACCCCAACGCCTGCCCAACTGTTGCTCCTTCCACCGCTACCCACTTCACCACCACCTGCTGAGCTTTTCACCTCACTTTCTCCTAACACCCTATCCTGAGGGATCTTCTCAAAGGCAATTCTTTGCACTTCACTCCATTTCTTAGATCCCTTAGTGGCTTCTCATTAACAAAAGATAAATCACAAATGCCCACATTTATCGTCACCTCTTCTCCCAGCTTTGTCTTCCAGCTTCCACTGTCTTCCCAGTAGCAATATGCAGACCATTTCCCATATGCACTAGGCTGGCCCTCTCTCCCAGACTTTTATAGCTACACTGTCCTTCCTCCCATGGCACATAGCTAATTTCTGTGTCAATCAGGGCTTAGTTGACGTTGTTCTTCAAAGTAAAAGCCTTCTGTACAGCAAAGGAAGCCATCAACAAAATGAAAATGCACTTTATAGAATGAGAGAAAACACACACAAACCATATATTGGATAGGGGCTAATATCGAAAATGTGCAAGGAATGCATAAAAAAATACCAATTACAAAATGGATAAAGGACCTGAATAGATATTTTTCCAAAGAAGACATACAGATGACCAACAGACACCTGAAAAGATGCTCAACAGCACTAATCATCAGTGTAATGCAAATCAAAACCACAATGAGATGTTACTTCATATTTGTTGGTGTGCCTCTTATGAAAAAGACAAGAAAATAAACGTTCCCAAGGTTGTTGAGGAAAGAGGACCCTTGTACACTGTTGGTGAGAATATAAAGAAGTGCAATCAATATGGAAAACATTGTGGGGATTCCTTAAGTTACAAATAGAAATACCATGTGATCCAGCAATCCCTATTCTGAGTGTATACCCAAAGGAAATAAAACCACTGTCTGGAATATCTGTGTTCTTATGTCCATTGCACCAATGTTTTTTTCATGATAGTCAACGTATGAAGACAACCTAAGTGTCCATCAAATGAATAGCTAAAGAAGCTGTGGTGAATATACACAAAATGGAATTGTGTTCAGCCTTAAAAAAGAAAAGGAATCCTCCATTTGTGGTAACATAGATGAGCCTGGAGGGCATAATGCTAAGTGGCATAATCCATACAGAAAAATAAATGCTTCATGGTATTACTCATAAAAAAAATCAAATCAAATCATAGAAATATTGAGCCAAGCCCTTTACATAAAGTCAAACTCACAGGAGAGAAAAAAACTCAATAGAAACAGAATAGAGTGATTGATGGCTGCCAGGGTT
This sequence comes from Prionailurus viverrinus, assembly GCF_022837055.1. Classification (NCBI taxonomy): domain Eukaryota; kingdom Metazoa; phylum Chordata; class Mammalia; order Carnivora; family Felidae; genus Prionailurus; species Prionailurus viverrinus. The sequence goes on from NC_062562.1 coordinate 42,339,709, forward strand.
TGAGGTTTGGGGAAATGGGGAGAGGTTAATAAAATGGTATAAACTTTTAATTATAAGATGAATAAGTTCTGAGGGTCTAATGTATACAATGGTGACTATAGTTGGTAATACTGTGTTATAGAATTAAGCTTGGTAAGGTAATTAGATTTGGTAAGTCACCAAATATAAGGTGACTGTGAGGTGATGAGTTATTACTTAACTTGCCCTAGGGAATCCTTTCACCACATATACACTCACCAAATCGTTATGTTGTGTTATGTTGTACATTTTAGATACATTTTATATATATTTTTAAATTATGCCTCCATAAAACTTGAAAAAAAAAAAGAGAAAAAGAAAATACATGCCTAGGTGTAGGGTGTACTTTCTTTGGGATTTTTCCTGGATTTGTTGTTTGGTATCTGACATGAATTTAGGGGAAATTCTCGATCATTATTGTGTCAAATATTTCTTTGGTTCCAATCTCTCTTTGTCCCACAGACCTTGGATATTTTGTTCTGTACTTTTTTTTTTCAGTCTTTGTTCTCTTTGCTTTGTAGTTTTCAAAGATCCTATTGATACATCCTGTAGTTCAGTGAATCTTTCCTCAACCATGTCCAGTCTACCAAAAAAAAAAAAATCAAAGGAATTTTTCATTTCTATTACAGCATTTTAATCCTGAGCATTTCTTTCTGGTACTTTCTTAGGATTTCCATGTTTTGGCTTTCATTTCCCATCTGTTCTTACTTGCTGTCTATTTTATTCATTAGAGCCCATAGCATATTCATCAGAGTTGTTTTATATTCCCAGTATAATTCCAACATCCCTGGTATGTCTGGATTTGATGCCTGCTCCATTCTCTTCAAATTTTGTTTTTTGCCTCTTGGTATGCCTTGTAATGTTTTTCTTGTTAGCCAGACATGATGTAGTGAGTAAACAGAACTACTGTAAATAGGTGGTAGTAATGTGTTGAGATGTAGGCGGAGGGGAAACGTTCTGTAGTTCTAAAATGAGGTTTCTGCCTTTTCATGAGTCTCTGCCTCTGTAACGTGAACTTCATAAGAGTTTCCTAGTTTCCTTTCACCGGGTCAGTTAGCTGCTGATAAACCTTCATCACCTTAGTGTCTGGTAACTAGTTTCCCCTGAGGGCAGGCCTTATAAGAACAGAGCACACTGGTATTTTCCAGAATGGTTCCTTTTCCCCTTTCCCTCTGCCAGAAGCTAAATGGGATTTTTTTTTTCTCTGATATTTACTGTGGGAACCTGATTAAGCCCATAGAGGTCAATCTCTCCAAATCGTGGAGGCCTCCTGATGACCTAGAGTTTTTAACTTTCAAAGTTGCCCACAATGAGCCTCCAGCAATTTGTCAATTACAGTCCAGGGTTTCCTGTGCTAGCACTGGTACTTTGGGCATTTTCTGCTAGTGAATTCCTATTCCTGTAAGTTGTGACTCCCTGGATTCCCTTGTCTGTCTCTTTGGGGCTGTGGTTTACCCTGTGTCCTCTTCTTCACTATGGATTCAAGAAGAGTTGTTGATTTTTTAATCTGTTAGGCTTTTTATGTGTTGTTAAGACAGTGGTGACTTCCAAGTCCCTTACATGCAGAACTGAAAACTAGAAATCTGCAGTTACATGACACTATGCATTCTTTCTCCAAAACCAAGTCCTTGTAAGACAGAGACTGACCGTGTAAGAGAGTTCTCCTTACCTGAAATCTATTTTGGAGGCATAAATCCGAGTTTCCAATTTACATCCAGTAAATCATATATGTAGGAGAGTCATCCAGATACTTGCTAGCTGTTTCTTGAAGTGTCAATTCTAAATAATTATCTTAGAAACTGCATTCTTAGGAATGCTTCTCCTGTCCTTGAATATTGCATAGTAGTGACAGCTGAATTCAGGCATGTGGTATTTTTTTTTCTGTTTATATTTTGAAACTCTTTGAATGCATAATGCCCTTTTGAAGATACCACATCTCTTCTATTTAAATGACATCTTAGAAAGGATTAATGATTTGGGGGTTTTAACCCATTCTAAGTGTGACTCTCTATTAAGAATGTTACCACCTCACACCTTAACCCAGCCTCCAGTCAAGTGCTTCTATAATTACACTGTAAGTAGCTAATTAAGAAGGTGCTTAATGTACTGTAGTTGAGAGTGCTTTCCATTCAGGGAATTAGTTCTACTCCTTATTAGGAGTTGCAAGTAAGCAATTCAATATCCTGAATCCACTCCAAACAAAACGCTAACTGGGTATCTTCATGGAAACATAACTCCAGCCAGAATGAGTATTGTGGGAATTACTTTCTCTTTCTTCCTACTTCTTCCTATTATTGTTATCCAGCTCCACAACGGAGATAAGAAGCACAGCATCTGCAATTCTCAGATTAGTCATCTTTATCCCATGGTGGTGGATTGACACTTATTTCTGCTGGTATCATGGCTGCCACCATCACAGCAGGATTTCTATTTCTTTTTCAAATAAGTAAAATTAAGGGTACTCAGCATGGTACAGTTCAGCTGTATATCTCTAAGTTGCACACAAATTGAAGGTGCTTTTAACTTTTATTTTTAAACTTCTTTGCCAGCCTGCAATGACAAAAATAAAGTCAAGCAACGTGGTCCATTTACCTGCCTGCTTTCCTTCTAAATATACAGCAGGTGGTTGTAAACTGTGTTACAAGAGCAATTTTATGGCAAAGAACTTTTTCATAAAAGATATTGGAAAAACCTGGAGTAAAAGATTTTTGTTTTCATTCAACAAATTTATCTGGATTCAACCTACAAAGTTGTCGATTGAACAAGTTGAGATAATTTACTGAAACCTTTGTGATAAATAGAATGGGGGACTAGAGAAAGTATAGATTTTTTACAGTATGATGTAGGGCTTTTTTTTGTGTTTGCAATCATAGCCTTCATTTTGATAAGGGAATTATACTTTGGAAAACAACAAACTAATTGCATGGGATTTCTTGAAACATGTCATCCAAACTTGGCTGTCCTGAATTTTTCTCCCAGGATTTTGAGCCTCAAATACAGTCATGTGAGATAGAAAAATAGTTGGAGCCAATTCACCTTTGGAATGAGGAGACTTTCTGTTGTGTATTGAATTATTTACCACTCAAAAATATATTCAAGTCCTAACTCCCAGAAGCTGTGAAATATGACCTTATTTGGAAATAGGGTCTTTGCAGATGCAATCAAGGTGAGGTCATACAGAATTAGAGTGGGCTCTAATCCAGTGTAAGTGGACACCGACACAGAGGTAAGACGGCCATGAGAAGGCAGAGGCACACATTGTTATGTTGCCACAAACCAAGGTATGTGTGGGCATCGAGAGACTGAAAGGGGTAAAGGAGGATTTTCCCCTAGAGACTTTGGGGAGAGTATAGCCCTTGTCGACACCTTTTTTCCAAACTCCTAGAGTATAGGACTGTGAGAAACTAAGTTTCTATTGCTTTAATCCACCCAGCTTGTCATTTGTTCCATTAGCCTAGGAAAATAATATACCTTCCTTTTGCCTTTTCTCCTTTGATCAACTGATGTGCCCTGTTTCTGTTGCATTTCCAAGCCTAACTTACCAGGTTCTCCTATATTGAGTTATCCCATGATCTTTCTAATAAATCCCCTTTAATTTTTTTAATGTATATTAGAGAGAGAGAGAGAGAGAGAGAGAGAGAGAGAGAGAGAGAGAGAGATACATATGGCATGAGCAGGGGTGGGGCAGGGAGAGAGGGAGATAGAATCTGAAGCAGGCTCGAGGCTCTGAACTGTTAGCACAGAGCCTGATGCAGAGCTTGAACCCATGAACTGTGAGATCATGACCTGAGCCAAAGTCAGGCCCTTAACCAACTGAACCACACTGGTGCCCCCTAATAATTTCATTTTTAAACTTAAGTTGCCAATAGTGGGTTTCTGTTGCTTGGCTCAGACTGTTCTAAGAAGCAAACATTTCTTGCTGTCATTCTAGGTGTCAATTGTTATTGGAAGCTGGTCAGACACAGAGAGTAAGAAAGATAAACCAAACTTAGAAATCAGGCCAAGGGAGAACAGTATGTAGCCTTATAGACATATTAGATTAAAACATTGTTTAACAGGTCCAACCAAGGACTGTTTAAGTATCTACACTTGAGGAATGTACCATTGTTTAACTTAATATTTACTGTGAATTAAAATCCATATTCTCTGAATTTACATGTTAATTAACATCTAGAATTTTTTTCTGGCAGAGATGCAAATCGTTATATTTCTCAAAGTTTATGGTAGAATACCCTGCAGAACATTAACCAGTTGTGTATCTAATCTAGCAGTCCTAGTATACATTGTTTTTTTCTTCAGTGCCTATATAACCCTTGTTCTCATAATTCTCTTCAAATCAGCTTTGCCATTCTGCTGATTACCTCATTAATGAGGAAAACCAGTTTTGCTACATGTATATTAAAATCGTATTTTCACCATTTTGATAATTATACTTTGATATGCCCAGAAAAGTAATTTGAGAATACTTGGTTCCAGATTAGCAGAATAACTATTTGTGAATATGACCATTAGGCAGAAGTTAGAATATTGACATTAAATGACAAATATGAAAGGATTTAAGTGTGCTGAGAGAAAAGAATGATTTTCCTCTTCTCTCTTATGATTGAAAAAGAGGGGTGCCTGGGTGGTTCAGTCAGTTGAACATCCAACTCTTTTTTTTTTTAATTTTATTTTTTATTCTTTAAAAATTTACATCCAAATTAGTTAGCATATAGTGAAACAATGATTTCAGGAGTAGATTCCTTAATGCCTCTTACCCATTTAGCCCATCCCCCTTCCCACAACCCCTCCAGCAACCCTCAGTTTGTTCTCCATATTTATGAGTCTCTTCTGTTTTGTCCCCCTCCCTGTTTTTATATTATTTTTGTTTCCCTTCCCTTATGTTCATCTGTTTTGTCTCTTCAAGTCGTTATATGAGTGAAGTCATAGGATTTTTATCTTTCTCTAACTAATTTCACTTAGCATAATACCCTCCAGTTCCATCCACGTAGTTGCAAATGGCAAGATTTCATTCTTTTTGATTCCGAGGAATACTCTGTTGTATATATACACCACGTCTTCTTTATCCATTCATCCATTGATGGACATTTGGGCTCTTTCCATACTTTGGCTGTTGTTGATAGTGCTGCTATAAACATGGGGGTGCATGTGTCCCTTTGAAACAGCACACCTGTATCCCATGGATAAATGCCTATTAGTGCAATTGCTGGGTCATAGGGTAGTTCTATTTTCAGTTTTTTGAGGAACCTCCATACTGTTTACCAGAGTGTCTGCACCAGCTTGCATTCCCACCAACAGTGCAAAAGAGATCCTCTTTCTCCACATCCTCGCTGATATCTGTTGTTTCCTGAGTTGTTAATGTTAGCCATTCTGACTGGTGTAAGGTGGTATCTCATTGTGGTTTTGATTTGTGTTTCTCTGATGATGAGTGATGTTGAGCATGTTTTCATGTGTCGGTTGGCCATCTGGATGTCTTCCTTGGAGAAGTGTCTATTCATGTCTTTTGCCCATTTCTTCACTAGATTATTTGTTTTTGGGGTGTTGAGTTTGATAAGTTCTTTATAGATTTTGGATACTAACCCTTTTTCTGATATGTCATTTGAAAATATCTTCTCCCATTCTGTTGGTTGCCTTTTAGTTTTGCTGATTGTTTCCTTCACTGTGCAGAAGCTTTTTATTTTGATGAGGTCCCAGTAGTTCATTTTTGCTTTTGTTTCCCTTGCCTTTGGAGACGTGTTGAGTAAGAAGTTGCTGCAGGCAAAATCAAAGAGGTTTTTTTCCTGCTTTCTCCTTGAGGATTTTGGTGGCTTCCTGTCTTACATTGAGGTCTTTCATCCATTTTGAGTTTATTTTTGTGTATGGTGTAAGAAAGTGGTCCAGGTTCATTCTTCTGCATGTCTCTGTCCAGTTTTCCCAGCACCACTTGCTAAAGAGACTGTCTTTATGCCATTGGATATTCTTTCCTGCTTTGACAGAACGTCCAACTCTTGATATAGGCTCAGGTCATGATCCCAGAGTTGTTGGATCAAGCCCCACGTCGGGCGCTCTGTGATGAGTGTGGAGCCTACTTGAGATTTTCTCTCCCCCCTCTCCCCTGCTTGGGTTCTGTCTCTCAAAAAAAAAAAAAGATTAAAAAAAGATTGAGAAAAGGAATTTCCCATATATATGTGTATATAACTTACATATATAACATGCATATGTACCTATATATGCATATGTGTGTGTGTGTGTATATATATATATATATAGTTTCAGAAAGCCTATTTACTCAAAAATATTGACCTATGTACTATTAAGTGTCTGTTAAAGTCTAAGACAACTTTTCACTGAAGATCTGGTCTTTGGGTGAAACTAAATCTGGACATAGAAGTGTAAGAATATTAAATAAACTCTAGAATCACCTAAAGCAACTGAAAACCAAATGTAAATTACATGAATTTGATAAGAAATTAGGTAGTTTCCCATTGTAAGATAAGACTTATTTTTCCTGTATTATTGAAACATTGGCATTAAAATAAAAACAACAAAGAATGAGTACAGCCAAATCCCATAACAAACATAATGTAGGACCAATATGACATTATTGAAAAGATTCAGACATATTCCTGATGGAAGGGGACTGTGTGTGTGTGGGGTGGGGGGAGTAAAAGTTGTGCAAGAATAATGGGTAGGGAATGAAATAAGGATACTACCATCGCCTGAGTGTTATTATATGTCCAGCTCTAGAAGTCTTTTTAAAATTAAAAATTTTAATCCTTGTCATGTATTATTATCATTCCCATTTATAGATGAAGCTTAGAGAAGTTAATTGTCTTTCCCAGGGTCATAAAGAGCTCATGCAGAGTCAGGACTCAATTTTATTTCTAACTCCAGTGTTCCTGTTTTGGGTTTTCTATTAAAGGACATTGCCTCTCAAAATAAGATTGACCTTTCCAGTGGATATTCGGGAGTCTAGTTGATTGCACAAGTCATAGGTAGAAACTGTGACCTTTCTGGAATGGCACATGGTTGATGGAAAAAGTATAGGCAAGGACTACAGAATATTTCTCATTGCTGGTACCATATTGCCCTTAAAATACAGTGTGACTGTGGGAATGCCACCTTTCCCCCCACCCCTTTTATGGCCTCAGTCTCTAAATCTTTAAAATGAGATTATTGGACCAGATTTATAAATTTATAATTGTGGTCCATAGTATTGTTTTTTTACTAAAGCCGTTCATTATTCTTTCAATCAGAACTTCTAGAGGCATATAAGGTAAATAAATCTGAGATGCTATTATTTGAAAGATGACCATTTTTTTATATTCTATTGAGAAAGGATAAAAAGTTACAGCTTAAACTGATAAAATACTTTATTACCAATTATTATTTTATTTTCTAGTCATTAGAAAAGCTTTTTAAAGCTTATTTAGAAATATTTTTATCATATGTCACAAAAAGAAACAAAATAAGGAAACTAAATTTATGTAAGATTCTTCTAAAGTTTTTTTCCCATTTAGTGTCCAATTTTCCAGATAACTTTTAGACTTATAGCTCTTTGTTTTTTTCCACATACCACTGCTGATCAACCTCTACCGTTGCTTCAAAACTAATGGTTTTAAGGCATTTCTTAAAAACATGGCTGTGCTATCCCTGAGGTTTTTTTCAAAGCCAGTGATACATATTCTTTAAATTTGATGTTGGCAAATAGACAAATATGTCTGTGTGTATTCGCTAGTGTGTGTGTGTGTGCATGTGTGTGTACGCTTATATAAGTAAACATATGGTTTTGTGGTATATGTATATATTCTATAAAACTTCCAGTTTAGATACACAAAGAGGGAACACTTGGATATTGTTCACCTTGATTTTCTCCAACATACGCTACATTGTCTTTTACAAAAAAGGGAACTCAAAAAATATTTATTGACATGAAGTAGACCTAAAATATTCTACTCTGATTTCTATGGTTTTCAAATTATGTGGCTTCTATATGTAATAAATAAATCCGTTAGCTGGACTGAATTTTCTAGATATGCTGAAGGTACATTTCTAATGTTTACCATTTATTAGCAAGAGGAAAATAGGATAGTAAATTGCAAAACCTATCAGTGAAGGCAAATTTTTTCCTTCAAAAAGATAATTAAAAATTATAGTTTTTCATGGAGTTCTGCAGTGTTATTTGTTGATTTCTGCCTAATTAAATGCAGATTATAAAGCAAACATCTGCTAGGTTCATTCCCCCTGATCAGTTGGGTAACTAAAGGTGGCAAAATTGGTTTTCCATCTAACATACTATTTGTTTTATCATCAGCATTTTGAAATTGAATTTTTATCACCTCTTTATGCATCTAGAAATTTTTACATTAAAAATAAAAGTATTGAAAACAGTGGTTACTTTGTGTTTTATTCAACAGAAATGTAGTGTGTGAAATCTTGGTTTGATTGATACTAAGTTAGATTCCAAATTTCTAAGTGCCCAATCTACCAGCAAGTCTTTCCAAATAATCATGTTTAATTTTGAGTTACATTTGAAATAATTTACTTAAACATGTCATAAAAATAAGTTTGTATGTTCTAGAACAAGCTGTTCTAATAATAGTACTTCAACATATCAAACAAATTGTTTTTGTAAACCTCTGCTTTATAATCACAAAACCAGAGTTGGTCTTTTAGCTGAAGTTCCTGCTGTCATGACTCACTCCAGTTCTAAGAATTTTGCAAGCCTTCTTCTGACCTGAATTCTAGACACACACACACACACACACACACACACACAGAGTTTTGTTTTAAAAAAATAGTATAGCATAAGAGTTCATTGCTCTGAATAATATAACCTGGTGTTTAAGAGTATAGACTTTCTGGAGTGAATTCCGGGATGCAAGTCCTGTCTCAACCATTTACTGGCTTAGAGCCATTGAAAAGTGACTTAACCTTTGTTCCTCAGTTTCCTCCTCTGTAAAACAGACAGAGTTTAGTACCAAGTAATAGTACCAAGGAGTGCTTTGAGGGAAAACTAGTTTCATATGTATAAAACTCTTAGAATTCTACCTGCCATATATTAAGTATCACATAAGTGTTTGTTAAGTTAAAAGACATGAAAATGTGTTTATATCAGTAGTCACATTATATGCTGGAAGCTTTTGTAAATCTCTGACTGAAAATGAGGTGGAATATCCACTTATTTTTGTTAATTACCTCTTCTCTTGCCTCACTATAAATAAATCTTTTTGCTTTTTGCTATTACTCTTTCAGAAACTTTAATGCATTACTGTATATGAAGTGCCCAACTAGCTGGTTAATGCAATGAAACACAAAACTAGTACAAGCCCTACATTCCATACTCCCCGTGCTCCACATAATAATCAAAGTCTGTTTCTTGCTGGAAACAAGTAGAATTAGTTGGATTTCTCAAAGCAGGGTTTAAAAATTCTAATAAAGCCAATGCTATAGAAAGCTTCAGGCTCAGATATTCTTACTCAAGAGTTTTTGTGGAAGGCCACAGGAATAAAAATATTTACAAAGTTTTAAAGTGATGCCAATGACAGTCCAGCCTTAGTGATCACTGATCCAATCCAAATTCACCATCTTCACTTACTAAATTTCATTGGGCATGAGCAAGGAGCGCTGTCTTTTATTCTGAGGCATGAAAGGAATTTACAGTAAACTTTTACAAATTTTTCAAACTCAGTAAGATCCAGGTAATAGTTACATATTCTGTCTGCCCTTCTGTGCATTTGAATTGGAGAATTGAAATAGTTCTTTACCTTGCCTGGGTAACCTGAGACTCGTTTCCTTTTACAAATAGAATTTATGTTATACAAACATGATTTTTTATCTGTCTTTGTTCCTTTTAATTATCTTACATTAAACATGAATAGGATTCCCATAAGAGTTGTACTCATTGTTAGAATGTAAAGACAATTTATTATTTAATAGGTTGGGCTACTGGGTATCTTCTTCTCATTGACCTCACATTGTCTGATGAGCTCCCCTTAGACTTCAACTGGTTAAAATAATGGAAATAATGCAAATAGATTTCATTGAACAGCTCTCCTTGAAAAAGTGCAGCTGTCCCATTTTACTGTTGTTCTACTAACATACTCAGGTACACATTACTGTGTACAGTATCTGGGTTCCACACATTGGATGTGCTAGAATACTCTTAGTTCTGTGAGATGTTAGGAAGTATTATGATAAAAGTTTTTGCAGTCAAATTTGTTTGAAAAACTGTGAACTAAATCAAGAGAAATGTGTTTCTTTAGGACTTCTCAAACCATACCGATAGGCATGATCAGTCTTCAAGAGAGGGGTACGGTATGCTGTATCTTCTTACTGTTTTTACCACTTCTTTTTTTACTTAGATTATTTATCAGAACTTGTGTTCTGTAATATCGTGTTTGGGAAAGGCTTCTTGTACAGAAGTAAAACTTCTGGAAAGTGAGACTGAAGTAAAATTTGTTTATAATCACTTGAGCTCTTTTATCAGCTAATCCTCCTTCACCTTTGTAGATACCCGAGGGTTAAGTACAGCAGTGCAAATGTGAATAACACTGGAAAACAAATATATACCACTTAGCTCATTCCTCCCCTGGGATATCTAAGTACAGCTCTGAAAGTTACTTTCTGTCATCAATATAGAAATTAATAGTATTGAGGATATTTATAAAGAAAAGCTATTAGCAAGATCAGCTAGGATTGCCACTGGCATTAGTGAACCTCCAACTGTTTTCCCCAGGCTTATGCCAAGCCATGGCTAGAGTACTTTCTGGATAGTAGTAAAAAACAAAAAGAACATTCCCATTAAAAATCAGATGACAGGGGCACCTGAGTGGCTCAGTCAGTTAAGCTTCCAGCTCTTGGTTTTGCCTCGGGTCATGATTTCATGGTTTGCGGGTTTAGGCTCTGCATCAGGCGGGCTCTGTGCCAACAGCATGGGGCCTGCTTGGGATTCTCTCTCTCTCTTTCTCTCACTCTCTGCACCTCCCTCTCTCTCTCTCTCTCTCTTTCTCGAAAAAAAAAATCAGATGAAGGATCAGTGAGTAGGTACTTGAAGCCAGCTTTTGGATTAATATGAGGGAAAATGTACTATTACAGTAGGGTAACATGGTAAAACAAATAACTGAGTAAATTAAGAGCCATGACTGTATGACTCAAGGGCAGTCAACCATACCCATGGACTTGAAAAACGTTCCACTTGGAGGAGAACTTAGAGTCACAACAGGTAGGTTTCAGTTCCTATGCTGTCCCTTTGGCCTGCTCTAACCGGGTACCATAGACGGGATGGCTTATAAATAGGAGAGTTATTTCTCACAGTTCTGGATACTGGGAAGTCCAAGATCAAGGGTGGTGACTGATTTGGTGTCTAACAAGGGCCTGCTTCCCTCACAAATGGCTGTCTGATTGCTGTGTCCTCACATAGGAAAGGAAGCGCACTAATCCCATTCATTCAGGCTCTGCCCTCATGACCTAATCTACAAAGGCCTCACCTCCAAATTTCATCACATCCAGGTTAGGACTTTTAGCTCACCATGAATTTGGTAGGGGAGGACAAAACATTCAGTGTATATAGCACATAGCAGCTTCTGTTGACGTGCAGTTACATGTAAAGTGTAACATAAACAATTAGCAAAAGATCACATTTTTAGGAACTGGAATTTTGACGGCACATGGGTCACCTCCTTGCCATTTTTTATTTAATTCAGCTGTGCACTTTGCAGATAGGCTGTTGTGATTCACAGAAGTCAAGTAATTTGTTCACATTTACCCAACTAGTTAAGGATTGAGCTGGAATTGAACCAGGTGTTTGTATCCCAAGTCATTTTTTCAAATAGACTGCTTATTTTTTCCCCCTGAAACAGCAGTGATTACCCTCTTTGCCATTTACAATCTTCAACAAGACATTCAATTACACATCATTAGTATTCACTCATCACAGTTAGGCCTGTTGAGAAGTTCCTCTTGAAGGCCGAACAGTTTTTCATACAACACACTTAAATCTGCAAGTCTTCACAGAGCTATAGGCTGAATAACAGGAGAAAGGTCATTCCAATTTGTAGAGCAAACCAAGGTGGAGAGCGGGCATGTTATTATGTTTGGTAAAGGAGGCAAGTAGGGAAGGACAGGGACATGTCTTTGTGTAGCGAAAGAGGCTTTAAATATCACAGTATTGCTTTTACCTTAGTGCCATCTTTAAAGTATTTTTCTTTTCACTACACAATAAAAGTAAACTCTATACACCTTAGGGCATCAATGTACACATACAAGAGGTACTCAGAAATATGTGATGGAAAGCTTTCTTTGTAGGGTTTCTTTCCCTCTTTCCTTTTATCTTTGTCTTTGTATTTAAATTAAATAGAATGTCAATCATGTATTTATTTATGGAAATCATTGTGTATCGGGATTTGGTAGAAGATGGTGACATAATTGTAGGCTTTCACCACACAGAGTAGAAATATGGAGAATTATATTTCTAAGATGTAGATTCTTACCTATAAAGATACAGTGATTACTAGGGGTGCCTGGGTGGCTTATTGGGTTAAGTGTCTGACTCTTGATTTTGGCCTTGGTCATCATCTCATGGTTCGTGAGTTTGGGCCCTGTGTCGGGCCCTGCAAAGACAGTGCGGAGCCTGCTTGAGATTCTCTCTACTCTCTCTCTGCCCCTGTCCCACTCGTACTGTCTCTTTCTCTAAATAAATAAATGAACTTAAAATTTTTTTTAAACATATGGTGATTACTAATCATTAATAAAACATGCTTTGAGTTTTCCAATTAATATCTTTTCTGGATTCTACATTACTAGAATCTTCAATGTTCACAATGACTGGAATTGTCTTTGGTTGTGGAATTGTAACTGTGCTTTCAACTTCGTTATCACTCTGGCCTGACTTTTACTAATAGGATTAAACAAGCATGGTAAAAGGAAAGCAGAAATACATAACATATAGGAATCAGAGGCCAAATTCATAAAATTAGAAGAATTTAGAACTCCAGTGAACTATTATAGACTAATTGAATCTTTTCCAAATAAGGAAACAGAGACCCCAAGAGGTATAATGATGCCTGCTAAGCCTTTGGCTCAGTGTGGTGGGGACAAAGCTGAAATTCAAACTGTAAGATTATATCATTTCCCAGTCCTTCCCTTTTATCCAGTAGAAATGATTTTAAAATGACAGAATCATGAACTGGTGTAAACAAATTCCATTCTTACTGGGCATTTGCAATGGTGATAATTTGGAAGGTCAAACATTTTTTTTCTTTTGCTTTACTCTGCAATGAATGTGCATTGACACAATTTGAAAATGTTATGGAATGTAGGCTCTCTATTACAATTGCCAAAATAGTAGAACATTCAGATTGTTAATTTTTGAAGACACAGCTATTTCCAAACTGTTTTTATTTGCGTTATGTTTTATCACTTACTTTTTTACACATCATGAAGATTAAGGTCTTTGTAATTTAAAAATTATACAACAGCTGCTACAAACTGCTTCTTATGCTGGAACATGAAATTTATATTGGGAAAATACCTATTACTAGCTATAAAATATGTATGAGGCTCTGTAGCCAAGTTTGTAAAATGGAATTTCTCCTCACAGCAAAATGGAATGGTTACTTTGCTTGGGGGATTCACTATTAAAGGAGAATTGTATTGATATGTGTTAAGTATTGTTCTACTACATGAATAATGCAGCCATCCATTGTGATACTTAGTATTTTGGAATTATTTCTATCCATTGTATTATTTAGACACTTACTTATATGCTGCCTTTTGCAGCTGAACTTATTTTATTTGATAGAATTTGCATAATTATCTAAAGATGGGAATTGTATATTTTTGATTAATTTTGGTCTGTGTGTTTCCACAGCTAATTAGACAGATATGATTTATTTACTATACACACAATCCACATCAACCAGAAAAAAAATCATAATAAGTTGGGGGGTATTTTTTATGACAAATGGCAAGAAGTAAGCTATCTGGGATTTTCTTTTAAAAAAATGTTTCCCAGAGCATTTCACAAAAATAGAAACCAAAAAGTTTTTTTTTTTTTGATCACGTTCTATCCTCTTAACGATGTGAGTTGCACAGAGTTATTATCCGTTTTCACAATCAAGTGGTAGTTAAAAAGTTTGATCACCTACTGCTAACGCTATCCCCAAACAACTAAGTTCATCTTCTTCATGTATTTCTCTTCAAATATCACCAATTCACTGTAAAACTTTCAAAATCTCCTCTGCCAGTCTGCTCAGTGCGGTACTAGTACCAGAGTTCATTTTCCCATTTAAAGTCCTTCTGAGAAGAGTATCACACGAGCTTTGCAATCCTTTCCAACCTGATTTTCCAAATACATCTTACCATCCACACCCCCAGCCAGACCTGTATCATTTTCTTCTTTGTTCCCTGGCTCAGCCCTTCTCCAAAATATTCACTTTTTATAGTCCTTTTCATCGTTTCAAACACAGTATTTGCCAGTCCGATTTTCTCTCATTTTATGTGAGTCGATATTTTTTTGAAGGGTGGGAGTGATGGCCTGTGGTCCTGATAATCTTTCCTTATCCCTGATTTCCATTGATATGTACTGGTCACTATGCTGGAAGTAGAGCCACACTGTCTGGGTCTAAATCCCAAAAGCACCATTTACTAGCTGTGTGATTTAGAGTGGGTTACTACTAAAGGACTACCTTATTAATCTTTATGGGCTGCTCTAACAAAATATCACAGACTAGGTAACCTATAAACAACAAGCATTTATTGCTCACAGTTCTAGAGGCTGGGAAGTCTCAGATCAAGACACCAGTAGGGGTGAAGAAGGGTCTTCTTAGTTCATAGCTAGAGATTTTTTCATGTCTTCTTACTTGGTGGAAAGGGTTAGGGAGCTCTGTGGGATCTCTTTTATAAGAAGACAGATCCCATTCATGAGAGCTCCACCCCCATGAGTTAATCACCCACTAAAGGCCCCACTGATATAATCACTCCTGAGGGGTTAGGATTTTGATATATGGATGTTGGGAATGCAAACATTCAGGGTGTAGCAATGCCTCAGTTCTGATGCCAACGAAGAGGATGATAATAGTATCTATTTAACACATTTTAAATACATACAATTCTAGCGCCTTGCGTATAGTCAATGATCAGTTAATGTTAGATATTATGGGAGAATAAAATTGATACTTAATATATATTAAAAACGATCTATGATGCTTTACCTCCTTCCTGATTTTAAGACATAAAAGCATTTATATGTCGCTAAACAGCATTTATACACTTTTAAAATTTCTATTTATCTAACTGCTAATATAAATTTAGCACTTTAAATAGATACTGTCACATGCCAAATGTGAAAAAAAAAAATCTTATAATCAAGCCAAACTCTTGATCTCTTATAGAAGTTGAGAAAACCTTTCTGACTTTGACCACCTTTGATCTCTAGCATTGTCCCTTCATATGCACATAGAAGACTATGTCCTTAATGGAAATATGAGAATTTCCAAGAGTTTATTAAGGGTCACATGCAGAAATGTATACGTGTAAGAAATATACAGGCATCTTCATATTTAATGATGTGATTTCAGTTTTGTTAATGAAATATTATGCCCATATGAAAACTTGGTATCTTCCTTTGAAAAGGTGATATGGTACAGTTATTGAATTCCACCTGTGGTTGGTTGTTTGATGGTGGATTATGGATTCCAAATGGTGCAAGGGCTTAGATCCTTCATGAGACAGGCAGTCATAGGGTTTTGTGTAGCCCATACCATACGCTCTGTGTAGTCTAGTTGGACAAGACATTCTATATTTTCTATAAATGTGCTCATTTGTCCCTAGTGCTTGTTAACCAGTATTGAATATGGTAGAAAATTCAAGGGCAGTATAGTAAAGCACTGTCATTGGGCATAATTCTGGTTTGAATTGATAATTTGGAAAATTAATGACACAACAAAAAGTTAAATCACAAACAATAAGAAAGCATTACCCACAATTGCCCCTAATTCTAATCCTAATTGCCCATAATTCTTTCTAAAAACTTCTAAGTGCGTTTAGGTTTAATTGCAAAAGGTATTTAATTAAGGTGTGCAAATGTGCAAAATGAT
The DNA here is from genome assembly GCF_022837055.1 of Prionailurus viverrinus. Lineage (NCBI taxonomy): Eukaryota > Metazoa > Chordata > Mammalia > Carnivora > Felidae > Prionailurus > Prionailurus viverrinus. The sequence continues at coordinate 42,355,803 of NC_062562.1, forward strand.
CTCACCACTTAATTAGTGGAAGTTCATATAAACAGTGATGATTCAGTAAAATGTACATTAATATATAAAAATATAAATACACCATTACGGATTTAATTGATTTTCATTCAGTTGCCAGAAAATATTCATATTTGTTAAACAGGTTCCAACATATCTCTAATTGGACTGCTAGTAAGAGAATTCAAAACCCTAAATATTTTAAATGTAGTACATACTCTTCTCTATTTTGGCCTTCTGATTACTTTTTAGAAATTTCTTTTTCATACCTTGAGCCTGCCTTAACTTCTGCTCTACTGATTTAAATTGTTGCACTAATTTTAAGTATGTGCTAATTTGATCAGAAATGGAAATAAGGTGTTTTTAGCGGCAAAACATTGCTTCATAATAAAGTTCGTACTAAGTTTCAAGTGTAAATATGATCCACTTAGCACAGATTGTGTGGAATTTTGAAGCATATTTTACGTCAATCCAGTTAATAATTCTGTTTAGTCTGGTATTTTCTTTTTCTATGTAACACTTTTGTAGGGTTTGCCAAAATGGGGTTCCAACTGGACTCTGCTGTTTTTTTTTCTTAGTTATAGTTATGATGCGCTCTTAAATATAATAAAAATACCTTTGCTTTTTGAGTTTCATAATTAAGACTTTTAACTATTTCAAACTGACCTCCTTGTAATGAGTGCAAATTAGTGAGATTAAATTGAGATTGCTTTTGTCTCTGTCCTCCTGGTTTACATGCAACTTTTACCACACCTCATTAACTAGATAGTTCAGTGCAAAGAAATGCTATTTTGTTCATTTTCAGTGAAAACCTGGCTCTATTAATTAGGCTTGATAGATATTATCAGCTTTAAAAATAATTTAAAGGTAAAGCTTGACATCTGTAAAAATTCCCACTTCGTATTTATTAAATTTCTAAATTCAATTTAAGAATAAACTTGGTTAAAATACAATGTCAGTCAGCATAGGCTGGTTTATGCTGCAAAAAAAAATCTCAGTAATTGGAACCCCAATATTCTGTTGGGGATCTTGGAACCCCAAGATCTCAGTAATTTGGAACCCCAATATTCTGTTTTCAAACTTTATGTCCAGGAGGGGTTGGCACATTACTCTCTTCTTACTGCAAACACTCAAGGAACCAAATACTGAAAACTCTTCTTCCACAATCACTATGGCAGGAAAAATAAAACATAGTTAATCAATACTGGCTTTATGTCTTCTATCTGGAAAATGACACATCTAACTTGTGGTTCTGTTGCAATGGCCAAAGCGATGCCTAATTTCACTTGGGCCAGTTAAGCACAATTCCACCATGTGCTTGGAAAGAGAAAAACTGGGGTATTTGTGATTATCCCTAATGACCACCAAAGTCTGCGCTTCTGGTCACCACATATTGGATATACTCCCTTTTCCCTTCTACATAAACAACATCAACAACAACAGACCTTCACATGGCTTATGAAGGAAATAACTCTCAAGTCACACAGTCATAGCACAAAATTAATGTTTAGGATACCTGGGGGTGAGGGGCTGTAGTTCCAAAGAGTACTGTATATGTTTCCTCCTTATTCTGAGATCTCTGAAATCAAAGACTAGTTATCTACTACTCATACAAAATACAGACATACCTCAGAGATATTGTTGATTTGGTTCCAGACCACTGCAATAAAGCTAACATTGCAATATAGTGAGGGAAAGGGATTTTTTGGTTTCCCAGTGCATGTAAAAGTTATATTTATACTGTACTGTGCAATAGTATTATATCAAAAAAAACCCCAATGTGCATACCTTAATTTAAAATACTTTATACTATCATCTGAGCTTTCATTGTGTCATAATTTTTTTGCTGGTCTTGGATGTTGATGGCTGCTGGCTGATCAAGGTGGTGGTTGATGAAGGATGAGGTGGCTGTGACAACTTTTTAAAGTTAGACAACAATGTAGTTTATTGCATCAACTGATACCATAAAGATATAATTACAATGAAAGTTTTGAAGTATTGTGAGAATTAATAAAATGTGACACCGAGACATGAAGTGAGAAAATGCTGTTTGGAACATGGCACAGGAAGACTTGTCTCACGCAGGGTTGCCACAAACCTTCAGTTTGTAAAAAGTACAATATTTGCAAAGTGCAATAAGATGAGGTATGTCTATATATGGTGGTGGATCTTGCTAGCACATAGAGTTAGCAATACATAGAGAAAATTATATCCTATCACCAAGTGAAATTTATGCCAGGTAGGGAAGATTGGTTGAACATTGATAATCAATCAGTGTAATCCACTATATCAGCTAAGTTGCATGCTAGTGTGCATGATTGTATCAATCAATGCAGAAAAAAAAAGGTAGACAGAATTCAGTCCATCCATGATAAACTCTTCCAGCAAACTAGTAATAGAAGGAAAATCTCCTAAATTAGTAATAATTGCAAATACACTAAAAAAATACATTTAATGGTAGAACACTGAATGCTTATAGCCCAAGTTTGGGAGCAAGGCAAGGATTGTCCTCTCAGCATTTTTTTTTTGAAAAAAATTTTAATGTTTATTTTTGACAGAGAGAGAGAGATAGAGAGAGAGAGAGAGAGAGAGAGACAGAGAGAGAGAGAGAGACAGAGCATGAGCAGGGGATGGGCAGAGACAGAGGGAGACACAGAATCCAAAGCAAGCTCCAGGCTCCGAGCAATCATCACAGAGCCTGATGCGGGGCTCGAACTCACAGACCGCGGGGCTCGAACTCACAGACCGTGAGATCATGACCTGAGCTGAAGTCGACCCTCAACCAATTGAGCCACCCAGGCGCCCCTCCTCTCTTAGCATTTTTGTTCAACATAGTGATGGAGGCTGTAGCCGTGGCAATAAGGAAATAAAAAATAATGGTAAATAGAAAAGGTGTACAGATTGTAAAGAAAGAAATAATTACATTTCTATATGCCAACCACAAAACCATTTGCATGACTGAAAATGAAAAATAAAAGTATCAAATCACTGTTTTACAGCTGATCCAAGAGACACGAAATGCTTAGATGTAACTCTAATAACACATTTTAAAGGTCTGTATGCTGAAAATTATAAATTGATGATGAAAGAGATCAATGAACACCTACATAACTTGTGAAATATATCATGTTCATGGCTTGGATGACTAAACGTGCAAAAATGTCAGTTTTACCAATTTAAGTTTTTAGGCATTTATCTGTTTTCAGAAAGGATGTGTTTTTCAGTAATGTTTGGTATAATTCTTATAAAAATACAGGCAAGGAGTTTAGGAAGATGGCGGCGTAGGAGGAGACTGGGCTCACCACGCGTCCTGCTTATCGCTTAGATTCCACCTACACCTGCCTAAATAACCCAGAAAACCGCCAGAAGACTAGCAGAACAGAGTCTCCAGAGCCAAGCGCGGACGAGAGGCCCACGGAAGATGGTAGGAAGGGCGGAGAGGCGGTGCGCGGCGCTACACAGACTGGCGGGAGGGAGCCAGGTAGGAGGGGCGGCCCACTGGCCAAGCAGAGCCCCCGAGTCTGGCTGGCGAAAGCAGAGGGGCCAGGCGGAGTGTGTTCTGACAGCAAGTGGGACTTGACATCTGGAAGGATATAAGCTAACAGCTCTGCTCGGAGAACGGGAGGGCTGGACAACAATGGGAGGGAGAGTTGTTGAGCCCCGGACAACAAGCTCAGTTTGGCGGGGAACAAAAGCGCTCGCCAGCGCCATCTCCCTTGCCCATTCCCCAGCCAAAATCCCAAAGGGAACCAGTTCCTGCCAGGGAACTTGCTTGCACAGCGCAAACACCCAACACTGTACTTCTGCGGATACATCCCTCCTGCGGGTCTGACTCCCTCATGTGCCACAGGGCCCCACACGAAATGGATCTCCAAAGGAGAAGCAAGCTGAGCCTGCCCCTCCTGCCCCCGTGCACCTTGCTGATCCACCGCAGCTAATACGTCAGACCCCCGGCACCACAAGCCTGCCAGTGTGCAAGTAGCCCTAATGGGCCACGCCACCCCAAAGTGAATCCCGCCCCTAGGAGAGGGGAGGAGAAGGCACACACCAGTCTGACTGTGGCCCCAGCGGTGGGCTGGGGGCAGACATCAGGTCTGACTGCGGCCCCACGTGCCAACGCAGGTTATTCAAAACAGCACAGGGGAAGTGCCCCGCAGTTCCCCACCACTCCAGGGACTATCCAAAATGACAAAACAGAAGAATTCCCCTCAAAAAAACCTCCAGGAAATAACAACAGCTAACAAACTGATCAAAAAGGATTTAAACAATATAACAGAAAGTGAATTTAGAACAATAGTCATAAAATTAATCGCTAGGCTTAAAAACAGTATAGAGGACAGCAGAGAATCTCTTGCTACAGAGATCAAGGGACTAAGGAACAGCCAGGAGGAGCTAAAAATGCTATCAATGAGCTGCAAAATAAAATGGAGACAACCACGGCTCGGATTGAAGAGGCAGAGGAGAGAATAGGTGAACTAGAAGATAAAATTATCGAAAAAGAAGAAGCTGAGAAAAAGAGAGATTAAAAAAATCCAGGAGTAAGGGGAAAATTAGAGAACTAAATGATGCACTAAAGAAAATAATCTACGTATAACTGGTATTCCAGAGAAGGAAGAGAGAAAGGTGCTGAAGGTGTACTTGAAGAAATAATAGCTGAGAACTTCCCTGATCTGGGGAAGGAAAAAGGCATTGAAATCCAAGAGGCACAGAGAACTCCCTTCAGACGTAACTTGAATCAATCTTCTGCACGACATATCATAGTGAAACTGGCAAAATACAAGGATAAAGAGAAAATTCTGAAAGCAGCTAGAGATAAACGTGCTCTAACATATAAAGGGACACCTATAAGACTCGTGACCGATCTCTCTACTGAAACATGGTAGGCCAGAAAGGAATGGCAGGAGATCTTCAATGTGATGAACAGAAAAAAATATGCAGCCGAGAATCCTTTATCCAGCAAGTCTGTCATTTAAAATAGAAGGAGACATAAAGGTCTTCCCAAGCAAACAAAAACTGAAGGAATTTGTCACCATTAAACCAGCCCTACAAGAGATCCTGAGGGGGATCCTGTGAGACAAAGTACCAGAGACATCGCTACAAGCATGAGACCTATGGACGTTACAATGTCTCTACACCCTTATCTTTCTATAATAACACTGAATGTAAATGGACTAAATGTGCCAACCAAAAGACATAGGGTATCAGAATGGATAAAAAAACAAGACCCATCTATTTGCTGTCTACAAGAGACTCATTTAAACCTGAGGACACCTTCAGATTCAGAGTGAGGGGATGGAGAACTATTTATCATGCCACTGGAAGTCAAAAGAAAGCTGGAGTAGCCATACTTATATCAGACAAACTAGACTTTAAATTAAAGGCTGTAACAAGAGATGAAGAAAGGCATTATATAATAATTACAGGATCTATCCATCAGGAAGAGCTAACAATTATAAATGTCTATGCACTGAATACCGGAGCCCCCAAATATATAAAACAATTATTCATAAACATAAGCAACCTTATTGATAAGAATGTGGTAATTGCAGGGGACTTTAACACTCCACTTACAGAAATGGATAGATCATCTAGACACACGGTCAACAAAGAAACAAGGGCCCTCAGTGATACATTGGATCAGATGGACTTGACAGACATATTTAGAACTCTGCATCCCAAAGCAACAGAATATACTTTCTTCTCGAGTGCACATGGAACATTCTCCAAGATAGATCATATACTGGGTCACAAAACAGCCCTTCATAAGTATACAAGAGTTGAAATTATACCATGCATACTTTCAGACCACAATGCTATGAAGCTTGAAATCAACCACAAGAAAGAGTCTGGGAAACCTCCAAAAGCATGGAGGTTAAAGAACACCCTACTAAAGAATGAATGGGTCAACCAGGCAATTAGAGAAGAAATAAAAAAATATGTGGAAACAAACGAAAATGAAAATACAACAATCCAAACGCTTTGGGACGCAGCGAAGGCAGTCCTGAGAGGAAAATACATTGCAATCCAGGCCTATCTCAAGAAACAAGAAAAATCCCAAATACAAAATCTAACAGTGCACCTAAAGGAAATAGAAGCATAACAGCAAAGGCAGCCTAAACCCAGCAGAAGAAGAGAAATAATAAAGATCAGAGCAGAAATAAACAATATAGAATTTAAAAAAATTGTAGAGCAGATCAACGAAACCAAGAGTTGTTTTTTAAACAAAATTGATAAACCTCTAGCCAGGCTTCTCAAAAGGAAAAGGGAGATGACCCACATAGATAAAATCATGAATGAAAATGGAATTATTACAACCAATCCCTCAGAGATACAAGCAATTATCAGGGAATACTTTGAAACATTATATGCCAACAAACTGGACAACCTGGAAGAAATGGACAAATTCCTGAACACCCACACTCTTCCAAAACTCAATCAATAGGAAATAGAAAGCTTGAACAGACCCAAAACCAGCGAAGAAATTGAATCAGTCATCAAAAATCTCCCAACAAATATAAGTCCAGGACCAGATGGATTCCTAGGGGAGTTCTACCAGACGTTTAAAGCAGAGATAATACCTATCCTTCTCAAGCTATTCCAAAAATACAAAGGGAAGAAAAACTTCCAGACTCATTCTATGAAGCCAGTATTACTTTGATTCCTAAACCAGACAGAGACCCATTAAAAAAAGAGAACTACAGGCCAATATCCCTGATGAATATGGATGCCAAAATTCTCAATAAGATACTAGCAAATCGAATTCAACAGCATATAAAAAGAATTATTCACCATGATCAAGTCGGATTCATTCCTGGGCTGCAGGGCTGGTTCAACATTCACAAATCAATCAACGTGATACATCACTTTAATAAAAGAAAAGATAAGAACCATATGATCCTGGAAATCGATGCAGAAAAGGTCTTTGACAAAATTCAGCGACGTTTCTTAATAAAAACCCTCGAGCAAGTCGGGATAGAAGGAACATACTTAAACATCATAAAAGCCATTTATGAAAAGCCCCTGCTAACATCATCCTCAATGGGGAGAAACTGAGAGCTTTTTCCCTGAGATCAGGAACACAACAGGGATGTCCACTCTCACCACTGTTGTTTAACATAGTGTTGGAAGTTCTGGCATCAGCAATCAGACAACAAAAGGATATCAAAGGCATCAAAATTGGCAAGGATGAAGTTAAGCTTTCACTTTTTGCAGATGACATGATATTATACATGGAAAATCTGATAGACTCAACCAGAAGTCTGCTAGAACTGATACATGAATTTAGCAAAGTCGCAGGATACAAAATCAATGTACAGAAATCAGTTGTATTCTTATAAACTAATAATGAAGCAACAGAGAGACAAATAAAGAAACTGATCCCATTCACAATTGCACCAAGAAGCATAAAATACCTAGGAATAAATCTAACCAAAGATGTAAAAGATCTGTATGCTGAGAACTATAGAAAGCTTATGAAGGAAATTGAAGAAGATTTAAAGAAATGGAAAGACATTCCCTGCTCATGGATTGGAAGAATACATATTGTCAAAATATCAATACTACCCAAAGCTATCTACACATTCAATGCAATCCCAATCAAAATTGCACCAGCATTCTTCTCGAAACTAGAACAAGCAATCCTAAAATTCATATGGAACCACAAAAGGCCCCGAATAGCCAAAGGAATTTTGAAGAAGAAGACCAAAGCAGGAGGCATCACAATCCCAGACTTTAGCCTCTACTACAAAGCTGTCATCATCAAGACAGCATGGTATTGGCACAAAAACAGACACATAGACCAATGGAATAGAATAGAAACCCCAGAACTAGACCCACAAACGTATGGCCAACTCATCTTTGACAAAGCAGGAAAGAACATCCAATGGAAAAAAGACAGTCTCTTTAACAAATGGTGCTGGGAGAACTGGACAGCAACATGCAGAAGGTTGAAACTAGACCACTTTCTCACACCATTCACAAAAATAAACTCAAAATGGATGAAGGACCTGAATGTGAGACAGGAAACCATCAAAACCCTAGAGGAGAAAGCAGGAAAAGACCTCTCTGACCTCAGCCGTAGCAATTTCTTACTTGACACATCCCCAAAGGCAAGGGAATTAAAAGCAAAATGAACTATTGGGACCTCACGAAGATAAAATCTTCTGCACTGCAAAGGAAACAATCAACAAAACTAAAAGGCAACCAACGGAATGGGAAAGATATTGGCAAATGACATATAGGGCAAAGGGCTAGTATCCAAAATCTATAAAGAGCTCACCAAACTCCACACCCAAAAAACAAATAATGCAGTTAAGAAATGGGCAGAAAACATGAATAGACACTTCTCTAAAGAAGACATCCGGATGGCCAACAGGCACATGGAAAGATGCTCAACGTCACTCCTCATCAGGGAAATACAAATCTAAACCACACTCAGATAATCACCTCACGCCAGTCAGAGTGGCCAAAATGAACAAATCAAGAGACTATAGATGCTGGAGAGGATGGGGAGAAACGGGAACCCTCTTGCACTGTTGGTTCAAATGCAAACTGGTGCAGCCGCTCTGGAAAACAGTGTGGAACTTCCTCAAAAAATTAAAAATAGACCTACCCTATGAGCCAGCAGTAGCACCGCTAGGAATTGACCCAAGGGATACAGGAGTGGTGATGCATAGGGGCACTTGTACCCCAATGTTTGTAGCAGCACTTTTAACAATAGCCTAATTATGGAAAGAGCCTAAATTTCCATCAACTGATGAATGGATAAAGAAATTGTGGTTTATATACACAATGGAGTACTACATGGCAATGAGAAAGAACGAAATATGGCTCTTTGTAGCAACATGGATGAAACTGGAGAGTGTTATGCTAAGTGAAATAAGCCATACAGAGAAAGACAGATACCATATGTTTTCACTCTTATGTGGATCCTGAGAAACTTAACAGAAGACCATGGGGGAGGGGAAGGAAAAAAAAGAGGTTAGAGTGGGAGAGAGCCAAAGCATAAGAGACTCTTAAAAACTGAGAACAAACTGAGGGTTGATGGGGGGTGGGAGGGAGGCAAGGGCTAGTGATGGTATTGAGGAGGGCACTTTTTGGGATGAGCACTGGGTGTTGTATTGAAACTAATTTGACAATAAACTTCATATATTGTAAAATAAAAATACAGGCAACTTTTTTATAGACATAGAAATACTGATTCTAAAGTTTATATGGAAAGGTATAAAACTACATATCTAAAACAATCTTAAAGAAAAGAATTGAGATGAATTACTTTACCTGAAAACAAGTCTGCTCTATAACTACAGTTATCCAGACAGTGTGGTATTGACAGAGGTATAGACCCATGGCTAAATAGAAACCAGAATTAGAGTCACTCAATGAAGTCCAACTGGTTTTTGGCAAAGGTGCTAACACAACTCAATGGGAGGATGACCTTTTCAACAAATAGGATTGAACATAAGGAATGAAAATTGAACCTTGACCTAAGCCTTATACAAAAATTAACTAAAAATTTATCATAGACTAACATAAGAAAAATTATAAAACTTAAGACACACACGTGCATGCACACACACACACACAGACACACATACACAGGTAAAAATCTTCAGGATCTAGTGACAGGCAAAAAATTCTTAGACTGACATCAAAATATAGTCCATAAAAGAAAAGATTGAGAAATTTGACCACATGAAAGTTAAAAAATGGTGTTCTGCGAATGACCCTGTTAAAAGATGAAAATATAAGATACAGACTGAGAGAAAATATTTGTGAACCCCATATCAGTAAGAAGACTAATGTGTAAGTATATAAAGAACCTTCCAAATTCAGCAGGGGAAAAAACAATCCAATTTGGAAATGGGTGAAAGATGTAAAGAGACATTTCACCACATAGGATATACAGACGATTAATGTGCATATGAAGAGATGTTCAACATCATTAACCATTTGAGAGACGCAGATTAAAAACGTGCAGTATTTCTTTTTTTTTAAATTTTTTTTTCAACGTTTATTTATTTTTGGGACAGAGAGAGACAGAGCATGAACGGGGGAGGGGCAGAGAGAGAAGGAGACACAGAATCGGAAACAGGCTCCAGGCTCTGAGCCATTCGCCCAGAGCCCGACGCGGGGCTCGAACTCCCGGACCACGAGATTGTGACCTGGCTGAAGTCGGATGCTTAACCGACTGCGCCACCCAGGCGCCCCAAAACGTGCAGTATTTCTACACACCTATCAAAATGGATAAAATAATAAATAGTAACGATACTATGTGAATTTGAGGAATTAGAGAAATTGGATCATCTATACATTTTAGGAATGTAAAATGTTACAGACATCTGGAGAAAAGATTGGCAGTTTGCTATAAAACCATGCATACAGTTACAATACAATACAGCCATTGTACCCTGAAACTTATATGTTTATTAACACAAACATCTGCACACAAATGTTCATATAGTTTATTAATAATAGTCCCAAACTGGAAATAATATAGATATCTTAAAATTTTTTTTAAATGCTTATTTATTTTTGAGAGAGAGAGACAGGGCATGAGCAGGGGAAGGGCAGAGAGAGAGGGAGAGACAGAATCTAAAGCAGCCGCCAGGCTCTGAGCCATCAGCACAGAGCCTGATGTGGGGCTTGAACTCACAAACCTGAGCTGAAGTTGGATGCTTAACTAACTGAGCCATTCAGGTGCCCCTATAGAGATCTTTCAATTGGGGAATGAGCAAACAGCTATACCTCCATACCATGAAATAGTACTCAATAATGAAAATGAACTGTTGATATATGCAAGGATGCATATCTCTCCAGGTAATTCTGCCGAGTAAAAAAAAAGAAAAAAAGGGACAATACAAAAAGGTTTCATACTGTGTAAAACTGTTTTGATTTTATTTTGAAAAGATAATTTTAGAACCGGAGAACAGATTAGTGGTTGCCAGTGGTTTAGGGAAGAAGAGGTGACAAGGGGAGAGGTGGATATGGTTGATACGGAGAAACCAGCATGAGGGATCCTTGTGCTGATACAACTGTTCTGTATCCTGACTGTGGTGGTGAATACACAAATCTACGTGCATGATGCAATTGTATAAAACTAAATACACATATTTAGGGGCGCCTGGGTGGTTCAGTCAGTTAAACATCTGACTCTTGATTTTGGCTCAGGTCATGATGTCATGGTTTGTGAGTTCGAGCCCTGTGTTTGGCTCCAGGAGCCTGCTTGAGATTCTTTCTCCTTCTCTTTCTGCCCCTGCCCTGCTCATTTGTACATGCGCCCTCGCTCTCTCTCCAAATAAAAGTAAATAAATAAAAATGAATAAATGCACATATTTGTATATATATTTTCATGAAGTGTGGTTTGTGCAGTTGATAGTATCCCTTTTGGCATTTAGGCCATACTTTCTATTAATTCTTAAAATTTTAACTCCTAGTACCTAGTGAAAAGAGTAAATAAATATTGATAAGTGCACTCTATGTATAACACAACATATATAAAAGAAAGAAGACTAAAGATATTCAGTAGAGTATAAAGAAATGTTTCTTTTAATCCCAACTGTGGGTGGTTTCATTGTTTGGCAAATTTTTTCTCCTCAAGATATCAAAATTCCAGTGATGGAAAAAAAAAACAAACAACTAACTAATAGTTACCTAATCACCAAAGTATATGAGAAATACAACCCAACGGCTTTATCATTAATTTTATTTAAAATAAATAGCCTACATATTCTCATGTTACATATGATACCAGACAGTGAGAATTATTATGTATGAAGGAAACACTGGTGATCTTCGGGTAGTATTGAAGCTGGTCTTGTTTGGCTCACAATATAGATCGGGCTCTAGATTAAACCTTGCATGTTAAGTGTCATTTATAAATGACATTTCAATTGTTTGACATGTCATGGTATTCCTCTTTAACAATTTCTCATTTAACTGGCTTCTTCCACATATGCGCTCATCTTAATCATTCACTCATCCTTGAAGTAGCCAACTTTAAATGCCATGTGTTTTTATTCACAAAGCATGGAATCAATCTCATTATACTCTTGAATGCACAGCTTTTACTAGGAGATCCTCCTTCCTAGCCAAAAAATCAATTTATGTTTAACGAGAGGAATGATATCTTTTTCTGTGTGTTGGCAAAATGGGAGAGCAACGAGAGGGAAGAACTCCCTTTATTATATGTTAAAATGTCTCTGCATGGGTACCTCCCATGTGCGGGTGGATCTGGCAGCTAATTTACATTGTCATATCTTGTTAATCTCACCTTCACATTCATTTGTTCTTCATTTCCATTCAAGATAATGGAACTGAAGTAGATGTTCTGCAACAGAAGATGCATGATCACATTAAGTGCATTGATGTGTTAATGTATTACAACATACTATGATGTAGCAGTTGTCCAGTGTTCATTATGAATCTCAGGAATTAATTCACTTTAAAGACTAGGAAGAATTGCTTTGTAATTACTAACACAGGAGATAACAGTTCTACAGGATTAGGGACTACTCTGGTGGGAATGACTCGGAATATACAGAGTTTACATTCACAGCTTCATGGCGAGTTTATATACAGTTAGATTTTTTTCAATTGTTAGTAGGCTAAGATTCACGAAAGAATTCCCTTTGAGATCTGTCTTCCATTATTATGTTGTAGATGAGAGAGCATGCAAGTAAGTTTTGGTGCTTCACATAATGATTTAAGATGCAAACATGTTAGTACAGATCTTTACAGTTTAACAAAATACTTTCACATATTTTTTTTTTGATTTAGTTGTTGCTAGTAAAAGCCTGTAATTAGGCAGATCAGTTACTAACCCCAGGGAGGTTAAAGAACTTAATCAAGATCACACAGTTGGAAAAAGAGTTGAGATGATAATTCTATCTACTGGTGGAATGCATGCATGCATGCATGCATGCATGAATGAATGGAAAAATAACTAACTCCAGGTCTTCTTACAAGTGGTATTTCTTTGCACCTACTAGTTCATATGGGGTATACTGTTTAACATGCCATGTTTCCCAAAATTTTCAATTGATCTTTATGCATTTGGATGTAATCCTTTACATTTTTTTAATGTTTATTTATTTTTGAGAAAGAGCGCGAGCAGGGGAGGGGCAGAGAGAGAGAGAGGGGGACACAGAATCCTAAGAAGGCTCCTGCCTCTGAGCTGTCAGCAGAGCCCAGAGTGGGGCTCGAACCCACGGACCTGCGAGATCATGACCTGAGCTGATGTCAGATGGTTAACTGACGGAGCCACCCAAGTGCCCCTGGAGGTAATCCTTTAAACAGATGGTGTGGACAAGCCTCAAGAAAACTATTGCTTTTATGGATAAATAATTAAATGTGTTGATTTAGATAGAAAACAGGTTAATTCGCACAGTTTAAAACTGTCAGATCTGTCTCTCATTGGTGAGAAGCAGTGACATTTGGATGTTTAGTCACCAGGCGGTAGGAATTCTATGCTGTCGGATCTACAGTATCACACTGTTCATAGTGATATTACCAAATGATAGGAAGCAACATTCTTGTTCGTATCATTGTGGAGTAAAGGTCTCTGAAAATATTTCCAATCAACCAGTGCAAATTTAGAATTACCCGTATGCATTCGTTTCCTGAATTTAATATCATCAACATGAACTGTCATTTTGATGTCAGTTTTACTAATTGCCACATCAGTGACTAATTGAAGTATATTTTAAGCTTAAAGAATATGATTCTATGCTTTATCATCTTAATAAACATTTTATCACTTCTAGCACATATACCATCTCATTAAATTAATGGTTTTTAGAAACATTGCCTTTATTGACAGTTTGCAATAACATGAAGAAATGGGATGAATAAGTGAATGTATGTTTTACATTTTACAAATTGTGAAACACAGACTCATGAGTCTTCTTTGCCAACAGCTTTCATTAGTTAATGGTATTCCCATTAGTTATAGTGTACACATATCATGGCAAAAGAGTAATGAGGGGTTTTGCATCAAGAAAGAACACGTTGTAAGTCATGAATTGTTTTCTTCCCTTTGTAAGCAAAACTTAAGTGTAGGTGTTGCTAACCAAGAGTTGGTCTTACACAAGTTCCAGGTTATTATCAACTCTTATCATAAGTACTCTGAAAGGTTCCCAATTAGAAAACCTGCACCAACCCTGCCTCCTCTCAAATTTCATCCTCAGCCTGTAGCAAAAGGAATATTTTTCCAAAACCAACCATACCGACATCTATTCCATTGCTTAAAACCCTTTAATGGGTTAGAATTTCTCTTGGAATAAATACTGTATTAGGTAGTTAAAGAGCACCTACTGTAACGGATTTTATTCACTTTAACAGAGTGGAAGGATAATTTTCATTCACGCAATAGAAAAAAACAAGTGTTTCTGGTAGGCAAGATTCAGCCCAATTATGATATAAGAATCCAGGTTCCATCCCTTCATGACTCAGACTTCTCTGCATATTGATGGAAAAGTAAAGGAAGGGTGAAGAAGTCACATTGCTTCTTAAACATGTTATCCCAAGTACGCACATCAATTTTAACATTTTCCATTGGCTAGAAATAATCTGGATCTTACTGAATTTTGTCTGGGGATATGTTGCTTCACTGCAAATCCACTTCTGGGGACAGTTTGCCATTATGAATGGTTAGATGCAATTTTAAGTGGACAGCTAACTGTCTGCTACAAACCCATCCCTTAAGATACCATGTAAGATTCTGCCAACCTGGCCTTTTTAAACACTCTTCTTTTTTGGCTCATACTCTTATTCTTTCTATCTCCATCATGCCACATATTTCCTTTTAACATAAAGTTTTTGTACACATTTTACTTTTTTCTTTTGGATCTAAATGCTGTTTGTTTTTCAAATTCTTACCCAGCCTTTCTGACCCCCATTTCTTTTGCTGTATATTCTCATAGTTATACTTTACCATGTACTTAGACTCTTCAAAACCTTTTAAACTGCCACCATGATCTTCTAAATGCAAATATTCATCAAGAGTCAATGCCTAACTCGTGCTTCCTCAGAAGCAGACCCTAATTTGAATATCAGATGAAAGTAGTTTGTTACTAGGTATGAGGAACATAAAGGGAAAGTGGTACAGGGAAGGGTAGGTAGCCAGTAATTCCAATGGCTGAATCCCACTAAGAAGACTGGAAAACAATATACTCTTCCTCATCATTAGTTTAGGATTAATGTGGAAGAGAGTCGATTTTCTAGCAGAGATACATCAAGCAGAGTGGCCTTGTGAGAAAAGATTCCAGACAACAATATGCAGATATTGGCAGATGGATCTGGCATGTGTAAAAATTTTATGGGCAAGACATTTATAGCATCTGCTACAGTTTACTTGAGTCTTGATACTACTGTAATCATGCAGCTCAAGTGTTTGTTTTTGTTTTTTTTTTTCTTTTTTCTCTCTCTCACCTTTGTCTAATAGTTGTTTTACTGGTCATCAGCCTGTGCTCCTCCACAGTCCTGCTGGAATACCACTGACAGATGAGTATTCCTAAAGCATGTCTCCCTCATGTTAATGTGCATTCTCAAGAGTCCTCAGTGACTCTGTCCCTTTTTTTCTGTTTTTATTTAAATTCCAGTTAGTTACCATACAGTGTAATATTAGTTTCAAGTGTACAATATAGTGACTCAACACTTCCATACATCACCCTGTGCTCATCACAACAAGCGCACTCCTTAGTCCCCATCATCTATTTAATCCATCCCCTACCCTCCTCCTTTACCGTAATACTAGTTTCTTCTCTATAGTTAAGAATCTGTTTAGAGGCTCCTGGGTGGCTCAGTCGGTTAAGCGTCTGACTTTGGCTTAGGTCATGATCTCACGGTTCGTGAGTTCGAGCCCCACATCGGGCTCTGTGCTGACAGCTTGCAGCCTGGACCCTGCTTCAGATTCTGTGTCTCCCCCTCTCTCTGGCCCTTCCTCTCTCTCTCTCTCTCTCTCTCTCTGTCTCTCTCTCTCTCCTCAAAAATAAACATTAAAAAAAATTGAAAAAAAAGAATCTGTTTCTTAGTTTGTCTCTCTCTCTTTCACATTACTCCTTTGTTTTGCATCTTAAATTCCACATATGAGTGAAATTAAATTGTATTTGCCTTTCTCTGGCTGACTTATTCTGCTTAGCATAGTACTCTCTAGCTCCATCCATATCATTGTAAATGGCACGATTTTATTCTTTTTCTGACCAAGTAATAATTCCATTGTATATATACACCACTTCCTCTTTATCCATTCATTAGTCAGTGGACACTTGGGCCATTTCTATAGTTTGGCGATTATAGATAATGCTGCTATAAACAACGAGGTACATGCATTTGAATTAGAAATTTTATATTCTTTGGGCAAATACCTAATAGTGCAATTGCTGGATTGTAGGGTAGTTCTGTGTTTAACTTGTTTCCAGAGTGGCTGCACAAGTTTGTGTCCTCACAAACAGTGCAAAAGGGTTCCCCTTTTCCCACATCCTCTCCAACACCTGTTGTTTCTTGTGTTGTTGATTTTAGACATTCTGACAGGTTTGAGGCCATATCTCATTGTAGTTTTAATTGACATTTCCCTACATCTTTTTATGTGTCTGTTCACTGTCTCTATGTCTCCTTTGGAAAAATGCGTAATCCTGTCTTCTACCCATTTTTAATTAGATTATTCGCTTTCTGGGTATTGAGTTTTGGAAGTTCTTTATATATTGTGGATACTAACCCTTTACTGAATAGGTCATTACCAAATTTCTTCTTCAAATCTGCAGGTTGCCTTTGATTTTGTTGATTATTAATTAATTAATTATTTGCTGTGCAGAAGCTCTTGATTTTGATGTAGCCCCAATAGTTTATTTTATTTTTGTTTCCCTTGCCTCAGAAGACATATCTAGAAGGAAGCTGCTATGGCCAGTATCAAAGAAGTTACTGCTTGTGGTCTCTTCTAAGATTTTTATGATTCAGGCTTCAGATTTAGGTCTATGATTCATTTTGAATTTATTTATGAAAGGAATGTCATTCCTCTGCATATTTCTTTTTTTTTCCTTTGCATATTTCTGTCCCGTTTTCCCAACACCATTTGTTGGAGACTATTTTTTTTCCCATTGAATATTCTTGCCTGCATTGTCGAAGATTAATGAACCATATAGTTGTGGATTCATTTCTGGGTTTTCTCTTTTGTACTATTGATCTTTGTGTCTGTTTTTGTGCCAGTACCATACTGTTTTGATCACTACAGCTTTGTAATGTAACTTGAAGTCCAGAATCGTGATGCTCTAGCTTGGCTTTTCTTTTTCAAAATTGCTTTCACTATTCAGGGTCTTTTGTGTTTCCCTAAAAATGTTAATATTGTTTGTTCTAGCCTTGTGAAAAAAATATTGGTATTTATATAGGGATTGCATTAAATGTGTACATTGCTTTGGGTAATATACACATTTTAACACTATTTGTTCTTCCAATCCATGTGCATAGAATGTCTTTCCATTTCTTTGTTTGTTTTTTTGTTTAACATTTATTCCTTTTTGAAAGGTAGAGAGAGAGAGAGAGCATGAATGGGGGAGGGGCAGAGAGAGAGGGAGACACAGAAACAGAAGCAGGCTCCAGGCTCCCAGCTATCAGCACAGAGCCCGACACGGGGCTCGAACTCACGGACCGCAAGATCATGACCTGAGCCGAAGTCGGCCACTCAACCGACTGGGCCACCCAGGCGCCCCTGTCTTTCCATTTCTTTATGTCATCTTCTATTTCTTTCATCAGTGTTTTATAGTTTTCAGGATACAGGTTTTCCACATCTTTGGTTAGGTTTATTCCTATCTATCTTATTATTTTGGGTGCAATTGTCAATGACATTGATTTCTTAATTTCTCTTTATGCTGCTTCATTATTGGTGTAGAGAAATCCAACAGATTTCTGTATGTTACTTTTTTTATCCTGAGACTTTACTGAATTTATTAGTTCTGTCAGGTTTTTGGTGGAGTCTTTTGGGTTTTCTGTATACAATATCGTGTCATCTGCAAATAATAAAAATTTTACTTCTTTTCTGCCAATTTAGGTGCCTTTTATTTATTTTTGTTGTCTGACTGCCGTAACTAGGACTTCCAGTACTATCTTCAGTAAATGCTAAGAGTAAACATCCTTGTCTTGTTCCTGACCACAGAGGAAAAGTTCTCAGTTTTCGCCCATTAAGGGTTTTTCATATGTGTTGAGGTATGTTTCCTGTAAACATATTGAGGATTTTTATCATGAATGGATGTTATACTTTGTCAAATGCTTTTTATGCATCTATTGAAATAATCATATGGTTCTTGTCCTTTCTATTATTAAAGTGGTGTATCATGTTGATTGATTTGCAAAGATTGAACCACATTTGGAGCCCAGGAATAAATCCCACTTGATCATAGTGAATGCTTTTTTTTTTTTTTTAATGTGTTGTTAGATTCGGTTTGCTAGTATTTTGTTGACGATTTTTGCATCCATGTTTATAAGATATATTGGATTTAAGTTCTCTTTTATTGTGGCATCTTATCTGGTTTTGGTATTAGGGTAATGCTGGCCTCCTAGAATGAATTTGGAAGTTTACTTTCCTTTTCCAATTTTTTGGAATAGTTTGAAAAGAATAGGTAATAACTCTTCTTTATTTTTTATTTTAATATTATATTGTCAAGTTAGCTAACATACAGTGTATACAGTTGTAGTCTTGGCTTCAGGATTACATTCCCATGATTCATCCCTCATATACAACACCCAGTGCTTGTCCCAACAAGTGCCCTCCTTAATGCCCATCTCCCATTTTCCCCACCCCTCCAGCCCCCAACTCCCATCAACCCTCAGTTTATCCTCTGTATTTAAGAGTCTCTAATGGTTTGCCTTACTTTCTGTTTGTAATTATTTTCCCTTCCCTTCCCTTCCCTTCCCTTCCCTTCCCTTCCCCTAGGTCTTCTGTTAAGTTTCTCAAGTTCCACATATGAGTGAACTTTCATGATATCTGTCTTTCTTTGAGTGAATTATTTCACTTAGCATAATACCCTTCACTTCCATCCACGTTATTGCAAATGGCAAGATTTCATTCTTTTTCATCACTGAGTAGTATCCCATTGTATATATACCTCATCTTCTTTCTCCATTCATCAGTTGATGGACATTTGTGCTCTTTCCATAATTTGGCTATTGTGGATAGCACTGCTATAAACATTGGGGTACATGTGCCCCTAGGAGTCAGCACTTCTGTATCCTTTGGATAAACTGTTAGTAGTGCTGTTGATGGATCATAGGTTAATTCTATTTTTAACTTTTTGAGGAACCTCCACACTGTTTTCCAGAGTGGCTGCAACAGTTTTTATTCCCACCAGCAGTGCAAGAGGGTTCCCCTTTCTCCACATCCTTGCCAGCATCTGTTGTTTCCTGAGTTGGGTAATAACTCTTCTTTAAATGTTTGGGAGAATTTGTTTCTGAAGGTGTCTTATCCTGGAGTTGTGTTTATTGGGAATTTTTCCATTACTGATTAAATTTTTTAATGTTAATTTATTTTTGAGAGAGAGAGACAGAGAGAGAGAGAGAGCTTTCATCATGTGCCCCTGATGACTGATTGAGTTTTTTGTTGGTTATCAAGGTGTTCAAATTTTCTTTCTTTCTTTTTTTTTTTTTTTAATCTTTTTTTGTTTTTGAGAGAGTGAGAGACAGAGCATGAGCAGGGGAGGGGCAGAGAGAGAAGGAGACACAGAATCCGAAGTAGGCTCCAGGCTCCAAGCTCTCAGCCCAGAGCTCATTGCAGGGTTCGAACTCATGGACCGCAAGATCATGACCTGAGCTGAAGTCAGATGCTTAACTGAATGAGCCACCCATCTGCGTCTATGCTGTTCATATTTTCTATTTCTTTCTGTTTCAGTTTTGGTAGTTTATATGTTTCCAGGAATTTATCCATTTCTTTTAGGTTATCAATTTGTGTGCATATAATTTTTCATAAACTTTTTTAATTATTTGTATTTATGTGGTATTGATTGTTAATTTCCCTCTCTCACTTATGATTTTATTTATTTGGGTTATCTCTCTTTTTTTTTATAAGTATGGCTAGAGGCTTATCAATTTTATTAATTTTTTCAAAGAACCAGCTCCTAGTTTCACCAACCTGTTCTATTATTTTTATAGTTTCTATATCATTTATTTCTGCTCTAATCATCATTATTTCCTTCCTTCTGGTGGCTTTACACTTTGCTGTTCTCTTTCTACCCCTTTTAGGTGTAAGATTAGGTTGTTTATTTGAAAATTTTCTTGCTTTTTTTAAATAAATATTTTTTTTAATGTTTATTTTTGAGAGACAGACAGAGACATGGCATGAACAGGGGTATTTATTTTTGAGAGAGACAGACACAGAGTGTGAGCAGGGGAGGTGCAGAGGGAGAGGGAGACACAGAATCTGAAGCAGGCTTCAGGCTCTTAGATGTCAGCACAGAGCTAGACGTGGGGCTTGAACTCGGGAACTGTGAGATCATGACCTGAGCCAAAGTGAGATGCTGAGCCACCCAAGCACCCCTCTTGCTTCTTGGGTTAGGCCTGTATTGCTATATATTTCTCTCTTAGGACTCCTTTTGCTGCATCTTAAAGGTTTTGGAGTGTTGTGCTTTCAATTTCATTTGTTTCCGTGTATTTTTTTTAAATCTCTTCTTTGATTTCCTGGTTGACCCATTAATTGTTTTTAAGGAGCAGACATTTTTTAAAAAATTTTTTTTTCACCGTTTATTTTTGGGACAGAGAGAGACAGAGCATGAACGGGGGAGGGGCAGAGAGAGAGGGAGACACAGAATTGGAAACAGGCTCCAGGCTCTGAGCCATCAGCCCAGAGCCTGACGCGGCGCTCGAACTCACAGACCGCGAGATCGTGACCTGGCTGAAGTCGGACGCTTAACTGACTGTGCCACCCAGGCGCCCCAACCCATTAATTGTTTAGTAGCATGTTATTTAACTTCCGTGTATTTGTGGTCTTTCCAGATTTATTCTTATGGTTGACTTCTAGTTGCATAGCGTTGTGTTCAGAAAAGTTCCATGGAGTAACTTTGATCTTGAATTTGGTGAGGCCTGGTTTGTGGACAAATAGGTGATTGTGGAGGATGTTCCACATGCACCTTGAAAAGAATGTATATTCATTCTGCTGCTTTAGTATGGCATGTTTCGAATATGTCTGTTAAGTCTTTCTCGTCCAATATGTCACTCAAAGCTATTGTTTTCTTGTTTATTTTCTGTTTATTTGATCTATCTACTGATGAAAGTGGGTATTAAAGCCCTCTACTATTGTTGTATTATTACTGATTAGTTCCTTTATGTTTGTCATTAATTATTTATGTATTTGGGTGCATAAATGTTTATAACGGTTATATCTTTTTGTTGGAATGCCCTCTTTATTATTATTTAGTGCCTTTTTCTCTTTTTACAATCTTTCTATTAAAATCTAGTTTGTCCATCGGTACTCCAGCTTTCTTTTGACATAAATAGCATAATTAATGTATCTCTGTCCCTTCACTTTCCACCTACAGGTGTCTTTAGATCTAAAATAAGTCTCTTGTAGGTAGTATATAGATAGGTCTTGTTTTTTATGCATTCTGACACTCTGTGTCTTGATTGGAGTGTTTCATCCATTTACAAAGTATGTATGTATGTAGGTATGTATGTATGTATTTTTATTTATTTATATTAAGTGTTTATATTTGAGAGAGAGAGAGAGAGAGAGGAGGGGCAGAGAGAGAGGGGAAAGAAGATCTGAAGCAGGCTCTGTGCTGACAACAGAGAGCTTGATGAAGGCTTAAACTCATGAACTGTGAAGTCATGACCTGAGCTGAAGTTGGATGCTTAACTGAGCCATCCCAGTGCCCTTAACGTATTTAATGATAGATATGTATGTATTACCATTTTATTATTTGTTTTGTCATTGTTTCTGGAGATTTTATCTCATCCTTTTTTTCTCTTTCTTTTGTATTTTGCCTTTATCTGATTTTTATTTAGTGATATATTTAGATTTCTTTCTCTTTATTCTTTGCATGTTTATTAGTGGTTTTTGATATATGGTTACTATTGGTTTGGTCCATAACCTTTCTGTATATAGAAGTCTATATTAAGTTGATGGCCATTTAAGTTTGAAACCATTCTTTTTCCTTTTCTCCCCATGTTTCAGGTATATGATATTATATTTTATATTCTTTTTTTGGTGTGTGTGAGTTCCTTGACTGATTTTTTTTTACAAAAATATACATTTTTTTTTACCACTTCTGTGTTTTCTACCTTTAGACTGTCACTTTTGATCTCTCCTTCCACCTAGACTCCCCTTTACTATTTCTTGCAGGGCTCATTTAATAACATGAACTCCTTTAGTTTTGTTTGTCTGGGAAACTCTTTTATTTCTCCCTCTATTCTGAATGATAGCTATGCTGGATAGAGTATTCTTGGCTGCAGATTTTTCCCATTCAGCACTTTGAATATATCATGCCACTCCCTTCTGGCTTGCAAAGTTTCTGTTGAAAATATCTCCTGCTAGCCTTATGGGTTTTCCCTTATAGGTTAAAAACTTTTGTCTTGCTCCTTTTAAGATTTTTTCTTTATCACTGTACTTGCAAATTAAATTATAATACATCTTTCTGTGGGCCTGCTTTTGTTGATTTTGATGGGACTTTTCTGTGCCTCTGGAACTGGATGTCTGTTTCCTTCCTCTGATAAAGGAAGTTTACTTCTATTATTTCTTCAAATAAATTTTCTTCCTTTTTTCTTTTCTTCTGGAATTCCTGTCATACAAATGTTATTACATATGATGCAGTCACTGAATCCTCTAAGTCTATTCTTATTTTACATAATTCTTCTTTCTCTCTTTTTTTTAGCTTCATTGTTGCTTTCCATTACTTTTCTTATAGGTCATTAATTCATTTCTCTGACTCTTCAGGCCTACTGTTTATTGTATGAAGGGTGTTTCTAATCTCAGTTATTGCACTCTTCATTTTTGATCGTATCTTTTTTCACTCTTTTATCTCTGTTGTAAGGGTCTCTGTGATATCTTCTATTATCTTCTCAAGTCCAGTGAGTTTCCTTATGATTGTTGCTTTATATTTTCCATCAGGCATGTTACTTATATCTGTTTCACTTTGATCTCTGGCTGTGGCCTCATCTTGTGCTTTCATCTGGGATAAATTCCTCTGTCTTCTCTTTTTATCTAAGTCTCTCCCTGATTCTTTGTCTTAGAAAAGCCTCTTAAGTCTCCTGCTCGTGAATGTAATGGCCTTATGAAGAAGTCATGTAGTGCCCAGAAATTGGCCCTTCAGGGAGTGTCTCCGGTTGTGTGTGTGTGTGCACTCTGCAGTTATGTTCTGGCTGCTCTATCTCTCAGGCCATTCATCTCAGAGGCTCTCCTTGCCTGCAGTGTTTGGTCCCTGGCATATATGTGGCAAGTTTTAACTAGGTGTGCTCCGGTCTCCTTGTGAAATAAGACCTGTTACATGTCCACCTCCACAAAACTCTCTGGTATGGTATTGAGGTGTGGGCAGGGTTTGTGTTGATCTTCTGAGGAGAGGGGCCCACTGCCCTGGAAGTGGAGCAAGCATGACTGAAAAGGACAGTTCCACTGGACTGCAGGGGGGTCGGGCTTGGTGTAAGCAACTTAGGCAGCCAGTGCCTGTGCCATGCTGCTTTCTGCAGGTGTCTCTGTGTTTATGCTGAGGGGAACACGGGGGGGGGGGAATAGCACTGGTCAGCGTCTTTGTTCCCAGAGAGGTCACTGTGTGAACTCTGGTTCTCAGGGAGAACCTCTCAGGGAGGTTCTCAGGGATCTGCTCCAAGAAGATCAAATAATTTCCCCACTGCATCTCTCAGACACTTTTCAGATTGCTGTTTCCATGCTGTCTATCCCTGGGTTGTTTGCCTGCCTTATCTCCAACAGCAGTTCAGTGCCCTCCTGGCTGTGTTCCAGCCATGCCTGCTGACTTTTAAATCTTCAGACTTTAAACCCCACTGGTTGCATGAACTCAAGAAATTCATCCCCTCCCCCTCATTTTCTAAGCCATTTTCTAGCGTCTTCTCTTTCTGTAGTTGTGGAGTTTATTCAGTCAGTCTTCAGGTCAGTGTCTGGGGTATTTAGGATGATTTGATAGTTATTTAGTTGTGTTTATGAGATGAGGTGAGCGCAGTATCCTCCTACTCTGCCTCCATTTTCCCATCTCACGGGCATTCTTTATTATAAGATTCAGCCCATAGTCTTTCCTTACTTTCATATAGATTAGTTTTATTATTCCTTTTCTCCTCTGTTGACATCCATTATCAGATTCTCTCCTTTGATATGTTCTTGTGTATTCTACATAGCTTCCTTGATCCCCTTTACCTAGAATAATCTTGGCTTATTGAATTTTCATTTATTCTTTAAGACAGCATTCAAATTTAAGCCTCGTTATTAGAAAGTTTAATCTTAGAGCTGTCCAAGTGGATTACTTTGGAGGTGATTAGTTTGCCATTCCTGTATGGTTTTAAGTTCAAGTTTGGCAAAAATGTGGTGGAGTTATCCAGGGGAGACTCGATGAGTAATGTATTGAATATCCAGACTTCCTAATGTCTTCTTATTCTGTGATTCTATAAACTCCTTCCTAATTAGTCCAGCTAGGATTGATCATTTTGGGAAGTGCCTGTGACATACAAAGTTTTAACTAGGATTTTAGAACCGATCACATGCACTTTTATATTCTATGGAAATTTTATACATATGTTTCTCATCTCCTCTGCTAGATGATAAATTGTCAAAAGGCAGAGGTGTACCATAATTCAATCTGTATCTCAGAGTGCCAGTATTTTGCTTACAGGAAGAACTATAAGTATCTAAAACAAGTCCATACATTTTTCAGTGACCTTCACAAAGTTTCATTTTACTTTCTTCATCTACCTAACAGGTATTGAGTATATGATGAACCTAGCTCCATTGACCATGAACATAGGCCATATGGCACTACATGTCCCTACTGTCAGTGAATATTTCCCTCAGAAAATACATATAAAAACCCATTTGTTTATCTTATTTCTAGAAACCATATGTTAGAAGTTTCAATGTTAATAAATAAATAGCAATATACATTTTCTTTAGGTTAATTATGTGGGTGAACTGGAAATGTTTACATTCACATTCTAGAATATTAAGGGAATTTTTGCAGTCCTCACACCATGGCCATTATCTAATAGTTATCCCCCACTCCAAGGGGGGGCTCATATCCTGTGGATGTGTTTGTATTATGTGTTTGTATCCATTTCAGCTTTTACTGATTGGGCCTAGGGTATATATTTGCAAAACAGAGAGGAAAATATCTGATATTTCTACTATTATTTATATGCTGAGTGCAAAAATAAGAGTTTTCAGCCATACAGAGAAAAGTATAATATAAAATCTAATATGTTATTATTGGGTAGCAGCTCACTTTTAACAGTTCATCTTTTGCCCCTTGAAATATACTATATTTTTTCAATTCATATACAGATTTAAATTTTCATTCTCACCCTTTCTAGCATACATTCACCCATATACTACTTTGCCACAGTCTCATCCTGTTTCTCATTTCATTATTAAGATTAACCATTACAGTGATAAATTAAGTACACTATTTTAATAATTATATTGCAAATTTTTCTTATATAAGGTCCACTTCTTTTTAATTTATTCACAGACTAGTGCATTTTTTTGTGATTTCTCTGTCCCCATCACTACCCCACATACAAGGCAGGGGGAGGGGGACGAAAGGCAACCCTAAAAGTAAAAATATTAATTAAGCCAAATACCAAATTATTCCAGATCTGGCCAACAGTAGTGTTTTGTTGTTTGTTGTTGTTGTTGTTGTTATTGTTGTTGTTTAGGTAAGAAATAAGCTACTATCTTGAAAGTCAAGGTTTGGCTTTTTGATAATTAACACTGTTACCACTTGGGGGCTTGTTAGAAGGGTAACCTCAGACTGTCTCAGATCTAATAAATCACAATCTACATCTTACTAAGTTCCTTAAGTGCTTTGTATGCAAAGTTTGGTCATGTAAGACATGGATATTACTGTGGCAAAGATAGTTAGATATCTACCAATATCTTTTGCTTTAATAGTCTAAGTTCTTAGTTTTAGCTGGTTACCAAGTTAACCATCAAGAGAATACATTTCTCAGTTTTCCTTGCACTGTGGTGTAGCTATGGGACAAAGTTTCTAGCCAATGGAATGTGCTTAGAATCTTTGTTATGATTTCTACGTTGTGCCTGGAAAGTGAGTGCAAGTGAGCCCTTGTCTTCTCCATGCGCTGCCTCCTGCTAGATGGTGACAATTTGAGTGTTTAAGTTGGAACCAAAAATAAGGAAGCCATATATGAAAGATGAGTAAACCAACTCTGGATTGCTAACCTATGAACTGCTCTGTGAGAAAAAAAAAAAAGTCTTATTTTTTAAAATGACTCCTGTTTTGTCTTTTTATTATTACTGCCATTGTACGGGTGATATCCAAAAGTTGACTGTATTTTCATCTTTTTACTTAACCCACCCATTTAATGACACAAAGTAAGATACAGTAAAGTGTATTTCTAAATTCTCATCATGACTTTTTCAATAGCTGAATGAATCATCTCAGTGCAACCCAATGATTAATGCAAGTCAATGACCATTTTTATCTCTTTGGCAACTTCCAAATTCATACTGTTTAGTAGCTTTTGAGTTAAGGGTATGTCACTCTTTAGCAGGTAAAACAGTCAAAATATTACCAGGAAAAAAAAGTCCTAAAACAAGCCCTAGAGTATACAGCATAATTAAACAGTTATTTATCTTTCTGATTTTGAATGTTAATTTTGGTCTTATATCTTAAATCCCACATAATTGCATTTTTTCTGATTATACAGTTTTATACTTGGCAAAACAAACAGTATTTAACTTAGGGACTTATCTTTCTACAGCAGGAGCCCCTGGAGTTTTAGGACCTATCCCTGGCACACTGCTCTGCATAGAGAATACTTTCATTTCCGGAGTCTTTCCCAGCTTCCAATTTTGCTTTGAGCAGATATTACTTTTAATACTATTTTTTAGAATAATTTTAGATTTACCAAAAATTTACAGAGATAAAACAGTTTCCCTATATCTCACACCTAGTTTTCCCTATTATTAATGTTTTGCATTAGTCTGGTATATTTGTTATAATTAATGAACCACTACTGAATATGTTGTTATTAAGTGAATTCCACAGTTCATTCAACTACCTTGATTTTTACTTAATTCCCTTTTACTGTTCCTGGATCCCGATTAGTTTTATTTATTACAGTGTCTCCCTAGATTCTTTCATTTTGTCCTGGTTTCTCATACTTTTCTTTTCTTTTTCTTTTTCTTTTTAACATGACCTAGGCCCTTTTGTTTTGTTTTGTTTTGTTTCGGTAGGGGGTTACTGGTTAGGTATTTTGTTGGCTTCTTCTCTATTGCAATTTGGCTGGTGTTTTTCTCATTATTAAGCTGCAGTGTGGTTTTTGAGAGGAAGGTCACAGAGGTACAGTGCCATTCGTTGCATCATATCAAATGTACATACCATCTATATTATCTATGTCTTCATATTGATCTTGATCACCTGGCTAAACTAGTGTTTCTCTGGTGTCTCTACTGTGGAGTTACTCTTTAGGTCACATTTCCACATTGTCCTCTTTGGAAGCCAGTCATAGGCACAGCCCACAGTTATGGAATGGCCAGTTATGCACCTCCTTTTTAAGAGTGGAATAAATATGTAACTTAAACATTTCTTTGCACATTTCTTTACTTTTTATATTTGTCTTAATGTTTATCTTATAATGCTGTTTCTGAATATTTTGTAAACACATTTTAGAAAAGCCTAATTTTCCATTTCTTCAAATCCATGTTTAAAAGGACTGACCTAAATTTCTGCATAATTTAACTATGGAAATAACTTTTGTGGGCAGTATACTAGTTTAAAGAAGATATTTTAACACAACAGTTTTAACTAATATTTATTGACTGCTCACTGTGTGAAAAGAACAGTTCTAGGTGGTTTCCATGTATTATTTAATTGGTATTAAATTCACTATATTCTAAGAATGCACATATTATTAAGCTACCACTGAGGCTCAGAGATATTAGATAATTTTCTCAACTATTCAAAACCATTAAAATAATGGCTCAGGGAATTTAGTCCAGCCTCATTCAAGAAGGATTTGGTGATAATTATAAGACTGGTATTATATATTCAAATGTTAAGGATAAAGCAGTTTATTCGATAAAACTTAGAAAACACATCATATGAAAATTTTAGTTGTGAATGATTTTTATTTCAATTTCTATATAATAACAACTTCATGGTCCAATCTGATCATCCCAAACCACTCAAGGTTCAGACATTGAGGCACTCACATATCTTGGTCATCTGAGAATATATTAAGATCTATATTTAGAAAATTTCAAATAGTTTGTGTGAGTCAAGTCCTCTATGAAAAAAAAAGTTTTGTCTCTTCAGTATATCATCTAAGATGATTTTTAACAACTCATAATTGATGATGATAGAAAGTACGTAAGTCTTTTTATTTTGTTTTGTTTTTTGTTGTTGTTTTTGTTGTTGATGGAATATGAATGAAATTGCACACATGATTAAAAGATTTCCATTTGTGATCTGTTGGAATATACAAGTGTTTCCTATTTTCATTGTACTAATTTCCTAGGATATAATTGCATAACAAAATTCACAAGCAAATGGAAAATTTTATAAGGATATCATGGCAGGCAGAGCATCCTGGAAGCACTTTTGTATATATGAATTTAACAGCCATAAAACTTTTACTCTGAATTAAATGTTCTTCTAACTGGACATTGAAGAATTAACAAGACACCAGTCATTTGTACAGGTTTCTAACCACAGTGATGCTAATTAGAAATACCCTTGCTCCAGAGACAGCAAACAGGAGGACTCGTAAGATTCTGCTTTAATGGAAACTGTAATGATGCATTTGATAGGTGTTGCATATAGAAAATGAATTAAAGGCCATTCAGCCATCATTTCATATTGTATAAGAAGAGTGCCCTTTGGCTAAATTTCATGTTAACAGTGGTTCTCATTTACTTTACTTTTGCAATTTCCATTGCCCTAAAATAAAACTGAGATAAATTCATTGAACTGCCTACTTTGACACACAGATTTTAAGCCTAAAATTTCTGGAGAGATTTAAATGGCTTTAAATAACTTGTTTTCAACTACATTATGATCACACTCTTATTGTTTAAAAAGATCAGTGTTAGATAACAGGTCACTGATAGAATTAGAAGTCAAGGTATTTAGCATGTATCTTTTCAGCTGAATTGACCATTGTGGATCTCAACAGTGGCTCACTGAGGTGCTTTTAAGCTTAGGAGCTAATATCTCTCTAAAATGGCTGTTAAAAAGAAAAATCAATGGCATCTGTAATGTATAACACAATCCTCATGAAATAGAAAATAGGATAGCTGTTTCCCTTAATATGACACCAACATTTAGTACATGAAGTGTGTGACTTTTGTGTTGCAAATTCTCTCACATTGTTTTTCTTTGGTGTTAAAACCATCGTTTGAGATTGATTTAGCTTCAGTTTGGTTTTACATAGACATATGTCAGGCATGTTATCAGGTTTCTAAAGATTATGATGCCATAGCTGTCAAATTTCACATCCAAAATATGATCCCAAACTACCGAATTTAAAGAGATGAAGCCCTGATTGTCAAATATAAATGACTGAATTTGAGTTCCAGAATTTCACCCTAAGTAAAATCAAAAGTCAAAATTTGAGATGCTTAACTATTTAACAAACAGGCATTGACTAAATAGCCATGGGATAGCTAATCAGTGAAATACCATGTAGCCATGAAGAATTTCCTATAATAGAATAATATGA
Source organism: Prionailurus viverrinus (assembly GCF_022837055.1). Classification (NCBI taxonomy): domain Eukaryota; kingdom Metazoa; phylum Chordata; class Mammalia; order Carnivora; family Felidae; genus Prionailurus; species Prionailurus viverrinus. Next base: position 42,385,674 of record NC_062562.1, read on the forward strand.
AACCATATAGAAAATGTTCATAAAAATACAGAATCACATGAAAAAATATTCACAATATATTTTAGGTGAAAATGGAGTCGGTTAAAACTTATCCTAATTTCAAAAGTAAATGGTTGAAAATATCAGTAGATATATAGACAAGCAGATAGATAAATAGGTGGAGCAAGGGAAGAAATAGAAGAGTTGAAGGAAATGGAAATGGTGACAGTGATGCAATTCTGGATTTACTTCTTTGTGCTTTTTGCATTTTTTCCAAAAATTCATATTAAATTTTATTGGTATGTATTGAGAACAAAACAATGCTCTAGATATTAAAACTATTAGGAATTTTAATAGTCGTCTCATGTTCACTTCCTTTATTTTGGAAGACCCTCACATATAGACTTCAGCGGCATATACTATGGATGATATGATGAGAAGGCAGCAGAAACCAGGGATTTCTTCTCCTGGTTGAATGTTGACTTCTCTAGACCGTAATGCTTATCTCCTTCCCTTGCCTATTGGTTATTTACTGGCGGTTCTTATTAGGTATCTTGGGTTTAGATCCTTTATAAGCAAAGTGGTCTTAAAATGATTTTATATATAGGGTAAAATAATTTTTCAAATTCCCTGACATTTTGGGAACAAAGAAATGGTAGGAGACCTCCATCACTAAAGGTGAGCTAGCCCGGAGCTGTATATATGCAGAATAATATATATGCTGAACTACCACACAATTAAGAGTTATAAGAATGCACTCAACAAAGGTCCATTTGTGTGACATTCTAAGGTTTGTAGTAATGTGTTTAAATTGCATTTTGTTTCTCAGTAGGGATAGGGCATTTTAAGTACTTTGCTGTTTTATGAAAGTCAAGCCTATAATATATTAATAGTATGTGATATATGGAAGGTGTTATTCATTATTAATTGCAGTGCAGAAATTAGTGAAAGAAGTAGGCAGGAATTTTAATGAACACTTCTCCATCTTTTCTTACTGTTGTTAGATTGATAGCTGGGTAAGCTAGAGTAAAACAAATATTTTCATGTCTGGGTGAACTGGGTGCAAACTTGACTTCATTTCTTGTATCTGTGACTTGGTCAGATGATTTAAATTCTCTGATTTGAACATTAGTCACTTTTTGTTAGTTACCTTGTCCATGCTATATTGGGCAAGTTAATAAAAATTTCAGCGCCTTAGTTTCTGTACATGTAAAACTGGTCTATCACTAGTACATACTTAAAAGCTTATTGTGTGGATTAAAGTGATAATACACATAAAATGCTTAGTATAGTGTCTGGTAAGAAAAAAACCTCAAAAGTTATCCTTTATTATTTTATGGCACTGTTCAATGGTAGCTTCTAGTAATGTGGCTATTTAGAGACCAAGAAAATTTTATAATTTTTAAAAAATATATATAAATTCATTATATATATATAATATTATATATATATTTTAATAAACATATAATTTATTTTGAATTGTCATATTAGATTTACTAAGAGCTGCAAGAAAATAGAATGATACAAAGAGTTTCCTTAGATCTCTCATAATGCTTTCCTTAATATCAACATCTCATATAACCATATGATTATCAAGAACAGGAAATTAACATTGGTACAATATTATTAACTAAAGCACACTTATTTTTCAAATTGCCATCTAGTTTTTATTAATATCTTTTTTCTTCCTTTAATATCTTTTTTTATTTTTTTATTTATTTATTTTTTAATTTTTTTTCAACTTTTATTTATTTTTGGGACAGAGAGAGACAGAGCATGAACGGGGGAGGGGCAGAGAGAGAGGGAGACACAGAATCGGAAACAGGCTCCAGGCTCTGAGCCATCAGCCCAGAGCCCGACGCGGGGCTCGAACTCCCGGACCGCGAGATCGTGACCTGGCTGAAGTCGGACGCTTAACCGACTGCGCCACCCAGGCGCCCCTCTTTTTTTATTTTTAATTACAGAATTCTATATGACATCCTGCCTTGTATTTAGTTGTCACACTTATTTGGTCTCTTTTGGTATCTGATAATTCCTCTTTTCCTTTACTTTTCATGACTTTGACGCTTTTAAAGTTTACTGACCTTTTTTATATATTTTTTCATTTTTTATAGAAGGTCCTCAGTCTGAGTTGGTTTGATGTTTTCCCATGTTTGAAGTGAGGTTATGCATTTTTTTTTGTAAGAACAGAAGAGAAATGAGTTTGTGTCCTTTTCAAAGCAGCATATTAGAGGTTCATGATATTATGTGTCTTTTACTCATTTTACTTGTTTACCTTGAATACTTAGTTATGATGGGATCTGCAGGGTGTCTCCACTATCAACTTAATATATTTCCCTGTATAGTTGTTAAGTATCTTGGGGGAGATGCCTTGAGAAAATACATTTTTTTCTTTAAGCATTGTTTACCAGTTTTATCATCCTTGAGTGGATCTCGCCCGTAATATCTATTATTGCTGTGTTTTGCTGATGATTAATTTATACTTCTATTTTATTTCTACATTTAAATTAGAATTCTCTTGTGAGGAAGAATTGTTTATTCTCCAGTATGGATCCATGGGTACTTATTTTATTCTATGTATTAATATTCAATATAACATCATTTCTTTTTGTTCCAATCATTCCAGCTCTGGCCATTAAGAGCTGGCCATTTAGCTACTGATATTTATTGAATAAGTTGCCATATTTTTTTGAGTATTTAAATACTTTTTGGCACCACAACATATTCTAGGCTCATTCTGAGTATTTTCTACCACAGCACTGGAATCAATCCCTTCTCTTAGGAGCTAGGTTTCTTTTATTGGAGCATGACTTTTTGAAAATAGATATGGGTGTTGGATGTCTTCATAGTTATTAGGGATGTGTATATAGTAGCCCATGCATATACACGTATCTCTGTTTCTGAATCTGTATATCTGTACTTAGTATATAAAAGCATGAGTTTATACTGATACCTTTGATTCCAACACAGCAACACAGGGATTATTCTAGCCTTTCCTCTTTGCCTATAAATGAGAAATACAGGTATCATTTCCAACAGTCGTTTGATCAGATCTAATTTTCACATAGAATAGTTTCAGAATTGCTAACCCATATTCCTGGAGCAAACACTTTTACTAACCAGACTGCAACATTTATGTCAAGTTCTTTTGGCCCTTACTTATCTTTATAGCATGTGGTCATGATTTTCAGTGTAATACAGTTTAATTGTTAGTGTTTGATTTCCATTAGGGTTCCTTGTCCCTTCACATTCTGGTTGGTTTTAATGATTTATTTGGGATGTGTGTAAAGGGTATGTGAAACACCACTATAGTTTTAAGAGTTATACAAAAAGATATGCTCAAAGAAGTGTGATTACCTCATCATCCTTACTTCTTTACTCTTATTCCTGTCCTATTGGCCACCCTCCTTCCCCTTTCCCACCAGTTCTGTAAATAAGCAATCACTTTGACACAAATGAGAAGATACTTGTATAGTTTTAATATACTCTTTTCTCTTCCATGAAGGACAGTATGCTACAGATGGCTTTGGGTGCTTGGCTTTTTTCACTTAACAGTATTTTCTGAAAGTCTCTCAATTTAGGTTCAAAGTGATCTTCCATCTTATATTTTTTATAGCTGTATAGTACTCCATTGTGTATAAGCACCACAGTTTATTTTACCATTCTCATGTATGGGTATTTAGGCTATTTCCAATGTTTTAATTTATAAAAAAATAAAAAAAAAACAGTTCAAATGATTACCTTATGTGTATGTACTTATGTATTGTGGAAGGGGTACCTGGTAGGGTACAGTCCTAGGAGTGGTATTGCTGGGTAAATACATACATAACTTTTTAAAAAGTATTTTATTTTACTTTTATTTATATTTTAAATATGAAATTTATTGTCAAATTGGTTTCCATACAACACCCAGTGCTCATCCGAAAAGGTGCCCTCCTCTATACCCCCACCCACCCTCCCCTCCCTCTCACCCCCCATCAACCCTCAGTTTGTTCTCAGTTTTTAAGAGTCTCGTACGTTTTGGCTCTGTCCCTCTCCAACCTTTTTTTTTTGCCCTTTCCTTCCCCCATTGTCTTCTGTTAAGTTTCTCAGGATCCACATAAGAGTGAAAACATATGGTATCTGTCTTTCTCTGTATGACTTATTTCACTTAGCATAACACTCTCCAGTTCCATCCACATTGCTATAAAAGGCCATATTTCTTTCTTTCTCATTGCCACATAGTATTCCATTGTGTATATAAACCACAATTTCTTTATCCATTCATCAGTTGATGGACATTTAGGCTCTTTCCATAATTTGGCTATTGTTAAAAGTGCTGCTATAAACATTGGGGTACAAGTGCCCCTATGCATCACCACTCCTGTATCCCTTGGGTCAATTCCTAGCAGTGCTATTGCTGGCTCATAGGGTAGGTCTATTTTTAATTTTTTGAGGAAGCTCCACACTGTTTTCCAGAGCGGCTGCACCAGTTTGCATTCCCACCAACGGTGCAAGAGGGTTCCTGTTTCTCCACATCCTCGCCAGCATCTATAGTCTCCTGATTTGTTCATTTTAACCACTCTGACTGGCGTGAGGTGATATCTGAGTGTGGTTTTGATTTGTATTTCCCTGATGAGGAGTGACGTTGAGCATCTTTTCATGTGCCTGTTGGCCATCCGGATGTCTTCTTTAGAAAGGTGTCTATTCATGTTTTCTGCCCATTTCTTCACTGGGTTATTTGTTTTTTGGGTGTGGAGTTTGGTGAGCTCTTTATAGATTTTGGATACTAGCCCTTTGCCCGATATGTCATTTGCCAATATCTTTTCCCATTCCGTTGGTTGCCTTTTAGTTTTGTTGATTGTTTCCTTTGCAGTGCAGAAGATTTTATCTTCGTGAGGTCCCAACAGTTCATTTTTGCTTTTAATTCCCTTGCCTGTGGGGATGTGTCAAGTAAGAAATTGCTACGGCTGAGGTCAGAGAGGTCTTTTCCTGCTTTCTCCTCTAGGGTTTTGATGGTTTCCTGTCTCACATTCAGGTCCTTCATCCATTTTGAGTTTATTTTTGTGAATGGTGTGAGAAGGTGGTCTAGTTTCAACCTTCCGCATGTTGCTGTCCAGTTCTCCCAGCACCATTTGTTAAAGAGACTGTCTTTCTTCCATTGGATGTTCTTTCCTGCTTTGTCAAAGGTTAGTTGGCCATACTTTTGTGGGTCTAGTTCTGGGGTTTCTATTCTATTCCACTGGTCTATGTGTCTGTTTTTGTGCCAATACCATGCTGTCTTGATGATGACAGCTTTGTAGTAGAGGCTAAAGTCTGGGATTGTGATGCCTCCCACTTTGGTCTTCTTCTTCAAAATTACTTTGGCTATTGAGGGTCTTTTGTGGTTCCATACAAATTTTAGGATTGCTTGTTCTAGCTTCGGGAAGAATGCTGGTGCAATTTTGATTGGGATTGCATTGAATGTGTAGATAGCTTTGGGTAGTATTGACATTTTAACAACATTTTTTCTTCCAATCCATGAGCATGGAATGTTTTTCTTTATATCTTCTTCAATTTCCTTCATAAGCTTTCTATAGTTCTCAGCATACAGATCTTTTACATCTTTGGTTAGATTTATTCCTAGGTATTTTATGCTTCTTGGTGCAATTGTGAATGGGATCAGTTTCTTTATTTGTCTTTCTGTTGCTTCATTATTAGTGTATAAGAATGAAACTGATTTCTGTACATTGATTTTGTATCCTGCAACTTTGCTGAATTCATGTATCAGTTCTACCAGACTTTTGGTGGAATCTGTCGGGTTTTCCATGTATAATATCATGTCATCTGCAAAAAGTGAAAGCTTGACTTCATCTTTGCCAATTTTGATGCCTTTGATTTCCTTTTGTTGTTTGATTGCTGATGCTAGAACTTCCAACACTATGTTAAACAACAGCAGTGAGAGTGGACATCCCTGTTGTGTTCCTGATCTCAGGGGGAAAGCTGTCAGTTTTTTTTTTTCATTGAGGATGATATTAGCTGTGGGCTTTTCATAAATGGCTTTTATGATGTTTAAGTATATCCCTTCTATCCCAACTTTCTCGAGGTTTTTATTAAGAAAGGATGCTGAATCTTGTCAAATGCTTTTTCTGCATTGATTGACAGGATTATATGGTTCTTATCTTTTCTTTTATTAATGTGATATATCACATTGATTGATTTGTGAATGTTGAACCAGCCCTGCAGCCCAGGAATGAATCCCACTTGATCATGGTGAATAATTCTTTTTATATGCTGTTGAATTCGATTTGCTAGTATCTTGAGAAAATTTGTATCCATATTCATCAGGGATATTGGCCTGTAGTTCTCTTTTTTTAATGGGTCTCTGTCTGGTTTAGGAATCAAAGTAATACTGGCTTCATAGAATGAGTCTGGAAGTTTTCCTTCCCTTTCTATTTTTTGGAACAGCTTGAGAAGGATAGGTATTATCTCTGCTTTAAATGTCTGGTAGAATTCCTCTGGGAAGCCATCTGGTCCTGGACTCTTATTTATTGGGAGATTTTTGATAGCTGATTCAATTTCTTTGCTGGTTATGGGTCTGTTCAAGCTTTCTGTTTTCTCCTGATTGAATTTTGGAAGTGTGTGGATGCTTAGGAATTTGTCCATTTCTTCCAGGTTGTCCGGTTTGTTGGCATATAATTTTTCATAGTATTCTCTGATAATTGCTTGCATTTCTGAGGGATTGGATGTAATAATTCCATTTTCATTCATGATTTTATCTATGTGGGTCATCTCCCTTTTCTTTTTGAGAAGCCTGGCTAGAGGTTTATCAATTTTGTTTATTTTTTCAAAAAAACAACTCTTGGTTTCATTGATCTGCTCTACAGTTTTTTTTTTTAAGATTCTGTATTGTTTATTTCTGCTCTGATCTTTATTATTTCTCTTCTTCTACTGGGTTTGGGGTGTCTTTGCTGTTCTGCTTCTATTTCCTTTAGATGTGCTGTTAGATTTTGCATTTGGGAGTTTTCTTGTTTCTTGAGATAAGCCTGGATTGCAATGTCTTTTCCTCTCAGGATTGCCTTTACTGCATCCCAAAGCCTTTGGACTGTTGTATTTTCATCTTTGTTTCCATATATTTTTAATTTCTTCTCTAATTTCCTGGTTGACCAATTCATTCTTTAGTAGGGTGTTCTTTAACCTCCATGCTTTTGGAGGTTTTCCAGACTTTTCCTGTGGTTGATTTCAAGTTTTGTAGCATTGTGGTCTGACAGTGTGCATGGTATGATCTCAATTATTTTATATTTATGAAGGGATGTTTGGTGACCCAGTATGTGATCTGTCTTGTAGAATGTTCCATGTGCCCCCGAGAAGAAAGTATATTCTGTTGCTGTGGGATGCAGAGTTCTAAATATATCTGTCAAGTCCATCTGATCCAATGTATCATTCAGGGCCCTTGTTTCTTTATTGAATGTGTGTCTAGATGACCTATCCATTGTTGTAAGTGGAGTATTAAAGTCCTCTGCCATTACCACATTCTTATCAATAAGGTTGCTTATGTTTGTGATTAATTGCTTTATATATTTGGGGGCTCCCGTATTCGGCACATAGACATTTATAATTGTTAGCTCTTCCTGATGGATAGACCCTGTAATTATTAGACAATTCCCTTCTTCATCTCTTGTTACAGACTTTAATTTAAAGTGTAGTTTGTGTGATGTATGTATGGCTACTCCAGCTTTCTTTTGACTTCCAGTAGCATGATATATAGTTCTCCATCCCCTCACTTTCAATCTAAAGCTGTCCTCAGGTCTAAAATGAGTCTTTTGTAGACAGCAAATAGATGGGTGTTGTTTTTTTATCCATTCTGATACCCTATGTCTTTTTTTGGACAATTTAGTCCATTTACATTCAGTGTTACTATAGAAATATATGGGTTTAGAGTCATTGTGATGTCTGTAGGTGTCATGCTTGTAGTGATGTCTCTGGTACTTTGTGGTCCTTGCAACATTTCACTCACAGAATCCCCCTTACGATCTCTTCTAGGGCTGGTTTAGTGGTGATGAGTTCCTTCAGTTTTTGTTTGTTTGGGAAGACCTTTATCTCTCCTTCTATTCTGAATGACAGACTTGCTCAATGAAGGATTCTTAGCTGAATATTTTTTCTGTTCATCACATTGAAGATTTCCTGCCATTCCTTTCTGGCCTGCCAAGTTTCAGTAGATAGATCCGTCACTAGTCTTATGGGTCTCCCTTTATATGTTAGAGCGTGTTTATGCCTAGCTGCTTCCAGAATTTTCTCTTTATCCTTGTATTTTGGTAGTTTTACTAAGATATGTCATGCAGAAGATCGATTCAAGTTACGTCTGAAGGGAGTTCTCTGTGCCTTTGGATTTCAGTGCTTTTTTGCTTCCCTTCACCAGGGAAGTTCTCAGCTATGATTTGTTCAAGTACACCTTCAGCCCCTTTCTCTCTCTCTTCCTTTTCTGGAATTCCTATTATATGGATATTGTTCCGTTTGATTGCATCACTTAGTTCTCTAATTCACCCCTCGTACTCCTGGATTTTTTTATCTCTCTTTTTCTCAGCTTCCTTTTTTCCCATAATTTTATCTTCTAATTCAACTATTCTCTCCTCTGCCCTTCAATCTGAGCTGTGGTCACCTCCATTTTATTTTGCACCTCATTTATAGTATTTTTTAGTTCCTCATGACTATTTTCTTAGTCCCTTGATCTCCGTAGCAATAGATTCTCTTCTGTCCTCTATAGTTTTTTCAAGCCCAGCGATCTATTTTATGACTCTTTTCCTAAACTCTTGTTCCGTTATATTGCTTAAATCGTTTTTGATCAGTTCATTAGCTGTTGCTACTTCCTGGAGTTTCTTTTGAGGAGAGTTCTTCTGTTTTGTCATTTTGGGTAGTCCCTGGGTTGAGGCTGTACTGCAGGGCACTTCCCCTGTGCTGTCTGGAGTAACTTGTGTTGGGGGGTGGGGCCGCAGTCAGACCTGATGTCTGCCCCCAGCCCACTGCTGGGGCCACATTCAGACTGGTGTGTATCTTATCTTCCCCTCTCCCAGGGGCAGGACTCATTGTGGAGTGGTGTGGCCCCTGTCTAGGCTACTTGCACACTGCCAGGCTTGTGGTGCTGCTTTGATGGAATCTGGCGTATTAGCCGGGTGGATCAGCAAGGTGCACAGGGGCGGGAGGGGCCGGCTTAGCTCCCTTTGCAGTTGGCTGCAGCACCGGGAGGGAAGCAGGCAGACCCATTGGAGGGAGGAATCCACAGAAGCACAGCGTTGTGTGTTTGCACGGGGCAAGCAAGTTCGGTGAACTGGTTCCCTTTGGGGTTTCAGCTGGGGGATGGGAGAGGGCGATGGCGCTGGCCAGCACCTTTGTTCCCCGCCGAGCTGAGCTCTGTCTTCCAAGGCTCAACACCTCTCCCTCCAGGTGTCCTCTTGCCCTCCCGCTCTCCAAACAGAGCTGTTGACTTTTAACATTCCAGATGTTAAGGCCCGCTTGCTGTCAGAACACACTCTGTCCAGCCCCTCCGCTTTTGCAAGCCAGACTCGGGGGCTCTGCCTTGACGGGTGGGCTGGCTGCCCCTCCACCGCCCTGGCTCCCTCCTGCCATGTAGCGCGCACCACCTCTCTGCCCTTTGTACCCTCTTCTGTGGCCTCTTGTCTACGCTTGGCTCTGGACAGTCCATTCTGCTAGTCTTCTGGAGGTTTTCTGGGTTTTTTAGGCAGGTGTGGGTGGAATCTAAGTGATCAGCAGGAGGAGGTGAGCCCAGCACCCTCCTATTCCGCCATCTTCCCTTGGTCTAATGCATAGGTAAATTTGTTAGCTATTGTTAAACTTCCCTCCAGAAGGGTTATACACATTTTATTCACAGTTTCAGCAATATGTTGTCATGTATAATTTACCAAAGAAATAGTATTTCATTGTGGCATTAATTTATAGTTATTTAATCATGAGTGAGTTTGATATTTTTTATGGGATTTTTCATATGTTGAGAGCTATTTTTATATATTTTCATGTGAATTGTGTATTCATGTATTTTCCCACTTTTATTTTTTATTTTGTCCACCAGTTGTTAGTAGAGTTTTATATATACATAAAATTAGTATTTAATATGGTAAATATTACAGTGCAGGAGGTTAGGATGATAACCTACCATATAGTAAAAAAATGTGGGGCGCCTGGGTGGCGCAGTCGGTTAAGCGTCCGACTTCAGCCAGGTCACGATCTCGTGGTCCGTGAGTTCGAGCCCCGCGTCGGGCTCTGGGCTGATGGCTCAGAGCCTGGAGCCTGTTTCCCATTCTGTGTCTCCCTCTCTCTCTGCCCCTCCCCCGTTCATGCTCTGTCTCTCTCTGTCCCAAAAATAAATAAACGTTGAAAAAAAAAATTTAAAAAAAATGTATATATATTTTTGACTCTTTAAAAACTTAATAACGTACTATTGACCAGAAGCCTTACTGATAACAAAGTGAACGAATGCATGTTCTGTATGTTGTATATATTATATACTGTATTTTTTCAATAAAATAAGCTATAGAAAAGAAAATATTATTAAGAAAATCATAACAGAAAATATATGTAGAGTACTATCATGTAAAAAATTCATGTGTAGGTGGACCCACACATTTCAAACCTGTATTGTTCAAGGGTCATCTGTATATACCACTAGTCCTTTGTCTATGGTATATGCTGCAACTATTTTCTCCGGGCCTGTAGTTTTTTTATTATTACTATTTTTAATATTTATTTTTGAGAGAGAGAGAGACAGAGAGACAGAGAGAGAATGATTAGGGGTAGGACAAAGAGAGAGGCAGACACAGAATCTGAAGCAGGCTCCAGGATCCACCAAGCTTTCAGGACAGAGCCTGAGGTGGGGCTGAAACTCACAAACTATTAAATCATGACCTGAGCCAAAGTCGGTTGCTCAACCAAGTGAGTCACCTAGGCACCCTGGGTTGTTCATTTTTTGTTTTGTCTATAGTGGATTTTTTCTGCAGAAAAAAAAAAATATATATATATATAATATTTATATACAATATAAATATATATATTTAAATATTATAAAATATATAAAATATAAAATATATATAAATTTGACTATATATACATACATATATGTATATATAGTCAAATTTTGTTAACTTTTTTCTTTTATTGCTTGTGAATTTGAATAATAGAAAGTTTTTCCCAGTACCAAGGTTAAAGAGAAATTTATTTGTATTTTCAAGTACTCATTTGGTTTCGTTCATTAGACTGCCATTTGTTTGTTTGTTTGTTTGTTTGGTGATTATTGTCACATACGTGTGAGATGTGGATCTAAGTTTATCTCTTTCCAAATGGCTTTGCAGCTGTTTCAGTACCTGTTATTAACAAGTACATTTTTATGTCAGTGGTCTGAGATGCCACTATTGTCATATATGAAATTGCCATATCTATTTAGATTTAATTCTGGGCATTTTATTCTCTTGGTCCGTGTGTGTATTCATACACTGGTACCACACTTGTTTGTTTCTTTGTTATTGAAGTGGACGCACAATGTTATATTAGTTTCAGGTGTGGGTACCACACTGTTTTATTCATTTATTTGTTTGTTTATTTATTTATTTATTAATCTGCATTTTAAAAAATGTTTATTTAATTTGAGAGACAGAAGGGGAGCACAAAGAGAGGGAGAGAGAGAGAATCAATCCCAAGCTGACTGCGCAGAGCCCGCGGCTAGGCTTGAAGTCACAAACCGTGAGATCATGACCCGAGCTGAAACCAAGAGTTGGATGCTTAACAGACTGAGCCAGCCAGGTGCCCTGGTATCACACTGTTTTACAGAGAGAGACTTTGCAGTATCTTTTCGTGTCTACTAAGGCCAGTCATCCCGTGTATTTCTTCTCTTACAGAGTTTTTCTAGGTACTCCTGCATGTCTTCTTTCATCTGAACTTTACTATCATTTCACCTAACTTTATGATTTGTTTGGTACAATTAGATTTGCATCGAATGTATAAATCAATATTTGGAGAACTTGACATTCTTGCAGCATTGAGTCGTTTTATTCAAGAACACAGTGTGTCTTTACATTTGTTCAGGTCTTCCTTAGTGCCTTTTAGGAGTGCTAAACTTTTTCTCGTACATTTATATGATATTGAAATTAAATTTATTGCTAAATATTTAGTATGAATGTTACTGTGGTAAGTGGGACTTCTCTACTCCTAAGTTCTCTAATATCTCATTGTTAGAGAGTATATAGAGCCTCTAGGATTTTCAGGTGTCATACTTGAATAATAGTAAATAGAGATAGTTTTACTTCTTCTTTAGGTGTTATGTCCTATTGATTTTTCTCCTCTAATTGAGTTGGTGAACACTGTGGAAGAATGTGAAGTAGTAGTGTGATAATGGGTATTCTTACCTTGTTCCTAATCTTGCTCGAAATATCTGTAGTATTTCCTCGTCATATAAGATACTGGCTTTAAGACTAAGGTAAATACATTTTTGTCAGGTTCGGAAAGAAGCCCTTAATTCAGATTTCCTTGAGTGCTTTTATCATAAATGACTGTTATTTTTTGTCAAAGGCTTTCTTAGTGTCTACAGAATTATTTTTGTAGTTCTATATATAGTTTGCCACATACACATTTTCTGCAAATTTGCCTAAGTATTTCATTAGAGTCTGTCATATTTAATTTGTTTCAAACTATATTTGTACTAATTTATATGTTTACCTCAACAATGCCTTTTAGTACAATGCTTAGTGTTCCCTTAAATGTATTCTTTTTTTTCTTTCTGTAATTAAGTTTTTAAATTTTAATTTCAGTATAGTTTACACACAATGTTATATTGATTTCAGGCGTACAATACAGCGATTCAACACTTCTATATGTTTCAGTGGTCATAATGGTAAGTCTATTCTTAACTACTTATGAAATGATCCTCAGTTCAAGACGGTTGATTGCCAAATAAAAAGTAGGTGACTAACAATTAACTGAATAGAATGAACTTCCTATGTCAAGTGGTTGCTGTGGCTCAGAGGCATGGAGTCTACACTACATTTTAAGTAAACAGAAGTCATATGATACTATAGACTGTAAAGGGTAATTGCTATTTTTTTAAAGTTTAGTATCTGTGCCATCCATCCTAAGTTTGGATAATTCACTATTTTAAGAGTCTCAGTAGAAGGTAGAGATTCTTTCTTTCTTTAGAAGTTGAAAACAGCATGTATTAACTTTTTCATCCTCCCTTGCCACTAGGACATGGCCAATCAGTGAGATGCTTCCAACCGGGTCTTAACATTGGAAGGAGATAATGCAAAAATTAAAATAAATAAATAAATAAATAAATAAATAAATAAATAAATAAATAGACAAATAAATCGAGACTGGCTGCGAATCTACTGAAGGGTCAGCGCAAATATGTGAGTGTCAGGGGCAACAGAGTAAGTGGCTTACAACTGAGAGCTGTCACAAATACAGCAACACTCCTTTGGCACAACTCATGGATGTGCAGTATATTTGCTAGTTAAGAAATATTTGTGTAGCCTTTCACGTACGGCTTATGCCTTTATGTCATAATTTTAACTGTCTTCTGAATCATCACCAGAACCTCTTTATTTCTCTTCAATAGGGGAGGGGGAAAATACTCAGTACTTGGTACAGCCTTGTGGTTTCAAATCAGATCAAGATACAAATGTAAAGCCCAACTCTGCTACTTAATAGTTGCATGACTTTTAGTAAATCAGTGAATCATTATTTTCCATAGTGAACCTGTAAATTGGGGACAATATTCCTAATTTTACAGGATTGTTATAAGACCCTAATGTTAGCAAAGGTAATGTTAGCAAAGACCCTAATGCAGTTTTCACGCTATTCATAGTATGTATTCAGTATAGTGCATAGTAGTCATTATTAATAATTATATAGTCTCAATATTGCCTGTGATGTTACAAGTATTATTTGTATTCTCTGTGCAAGTTACCAATCTTGACTGTTAAATTTCAGCTAGACTCTTAGTTTTTCTTGCTTTTCTTTTCTCAAAAGAATTATGCCTGTTAACTGAGTTCTCACTTTTAAAATGATATGCACCTAATCTTTAACATCTAGTGATTAAAATTGTGAGTGAATCTGGATCTTTAAAAATGTTGGAGTGTATTAGGATGGTACTAAGTCAAGTTTTAGGAGTCTTCTGGTAAACAAACAAATAACATGTTACTGCTGTTCATTTAAGTAGGATTTTATGTTGTTCCTGAGATGGGAGTCTATAGGCAACTAATAAGGAACAAGTGAGCGTGAAGAAAAACCAGCTGCCCCAAACTATGAGCATCTCAAAATCAATAGATCATACAGGGGCACAAAGAGGTGAATCCAGCCCAGTGGAATATAGGGCAGATTTCTCAAACTTTGTTTTTCGGGACATGAGCACCATTCGAAGTAGTATTTTATGAACAAAAATGTCAGCATCCCTACTTACCTGGACGTCAGCATCCCTACTTACCTGGATTACTTCTTGAGTATTTATTTACCTTGCAAAATAGTAGAGATTCTGAAAAGTCACAGAGTAAACAACGCAGTCTCAGTTTTCTAAAACCTTTATTTTTCCCAACCTGTGGCAACCTAATTTCTTTACCTTAGTTTGTTTTGATTTGTTTTTTAAACATTTTGTGATGATCCAAGTTATACGGTAGACACAATTCAGTAATGACAAACGAAACTGGAAAAGTTAGTCTGATGAATTGTGAAGACTCCTAGAAAACAGTGTAAATATTTGAAGCTTTACCCTCTAGGCCCTGAAGAGCTATTGAAGATTTTTGAGGTAGAATAAAAGGAATCAGTGACTTAGGAAGATTAATTGGCAACGGTATATGTTTTTTTATTTAAAAGGGCACAGAGATGGAGGCAAGGGAATCCATTATTAAGCTGTTGTAATATCTCAATTTTAGGAAAATAATTAAGAATTAGAATGAAGGCATTGAATGTAGAATGGAAGAGATTAATTCACAGGATTTGGTGACTAATGGATGTGGATGGGAAAGGAGAAAGCAAGTTGAAAGTAGTTTAAACTGGCAGAAGGGTCCAAATTTGAGAAGTGGATACAATGTATCAGGTAGTTCTTGAAGTAATCAAATCCAGAGGATGGCTATTTGTGGAAGAATGTTGCGAATATTTTAGGAACTTAAAAATTATAGGATTTATTCTGATGTCTCCACTTAAGTTTTCTGGAGTCACAATTTGTCAAGGATTGAAACAGCTCTCTATCTTGCATTTTCTAATCTAGTAAAGAGACTTAAAAGATGATAAACACTTCTTCTGACATGGATTGTGTCATCTTTTGCCTATTTGTTATGTAGAAGCATGTCTTACTATGTGTCTGGTCAATTGATGATTGGCATGGAAGAATGCTTCAACAACAAGATCAATGAATCCTTTAGTCCTTTGGGGTATAACATGACATACTGTGAGGGCACAATATAAAGAAAGTAATTAGGGTTCTTCCAAGGACAAATGTTCCTGAAAGATGGGCAAAAAATAATCTAGGGTGAAACAATTTTTCTCACCCCTATGGAAATATCCCTGTTAATTCAGTGTCTTACATTGCGGAATGTTATGAAGCTTGAATGGAATTGTGCAAGGGAAGAAAGGAATATTAAAATCTTTATTCTTAATAAATCTTTGAGTTAGAAATTCATATCTCATGCTGCTCTAAACTTAATTCTATCAATAATCTTTTCTAGGAGTCTAAACTTTTTCTTGTCTTTTTAAAAAGTTATTCCACAGTTTTAAAAGCCACAGCTGTGAAACTGAGGTCTTGGCAACAGATAGATAAATTTGAGAGGGTTGCAGACTAACCAAGTGAAATTTTCCAATAAAATGTAAAAGATACAGGGCTGAATTGAGAGAGAGAAGAAGGGAAGAAAGGAGGAGAGAGATATTAGTGCTAAGCATGTATATTTTGAAATCATCCACATAGGTTAAAAATTATATCTTTATATGAAAAATAGAGAGTTTCTCAAAAAAGGAGCATATAAGCAGGGGAGGTTGTAATGCTACAGAAAATCTCACACAACATTCCACAATGGAGTTCTAAAAAATAAGAATTATTAGCAATGGAGATTAAGATAGAACAATGTAAGAACAAAGTGGATATATCCAGTGGAGAATTAAATGATTTTGTTAATGTTTATTTACTTTTGAGAGAGAGAGAGCGAGAGAGCAATGAGCACAGGTGAGGGAGGGGCAGAGAGAGAGGGAGACACAGAATCTGAAGCAGACTCCAGGCTCTGAGCTGTCAGCACAAAGCCCGACATAGGGCTCGAACTCACAAAATGTGAGATCATGACCTGAATCGAAGTTGGACGCTCAACCAACTGAGCCACCCAGGCACCCCTCCAGTGGAGGTTTTTAAGGGAGAGGAAGTCAATTGAGGTAAAAAACGTCTAAGACGAATAGAAGAAAGATCATTAAATTTAGTGATAGGAAGGTGTATTAAGCAGAATAAAGGGGCCCCAGAGATGCCCTATCCTAATCTTTGGAAGCTGTGAATGTGCTGTGTTACATGGCAAGGAGGAACTAAAGTTGGGGATGGAAATAGGGTTGCTAATCAGCTGACCTTAAAATAAGGAGATTTTTCTGAATTATCCAAGTAGGACCAATGTAATCACAAGGCTGTTTTATATAGGGATTTGGAACCCAGAAGAGTATCAGAGTGGTACAATATGAAAAAGATTTCATCTGGCTATTTCTGGCTTTGAGGTTGAAAAGAGGCCATAAGCCAAAGAAAGTAGTTATCCTCCAGAGTCTGGAAGGACAAGAAAATGAATTCTCTTAGAAAGTAACAAGGCCCTTCTGACACCTTGATTTTAGCTTAATGAGACCCATTTTGAAATTATGATCTCCAGATAATAAATTTGTGTTGTAAGCCACCAAGTTTGTACCAATTTGTTACAGTACCAGTTGGAAACTAATACAGATGAGTATTGTTTACATGCATATAGAGCTTTGGTAAAAAATATAGCCATCTATTACAGAGTTACAAATGAGAAATAGAAGCAGCAGGTGTAGCCTGTTTTTTCAGCAAATTAGGCAAGTGGAATAAAGAAGAGAAGTAGGATGACAAGGTCTGAGAAATTGTTAATTGGAGAAAAATTCAAAGAGATCTAATTAAATAGAAATAGTTTGCTTAAGAAAGGGGCTCTATTATATATAGTTCTTTCTTTGCAAGTATTCAGAACATTTCTTAAGAAGATCATACGAACATTATTGTCAAAGCAAACAAATGAAAATCTTCCAAACTAATGGATGCAGTGAGATCTAGAAACTCACAGAAAGCTGTTTCATTTACTGTAAAGAATATAAAAAAATCATGTCTAAATTATATGAAATACTACCAATTATGAATGGGATGAAAATAGACAGAAGAAAAAATTCTGGCAACTTCATAAAAATGTCAATTTTACATATTAAAAGAAAAAATATAATGGTGACATGTTAAGTGCATTTATAGAAAAAAACAAAGAAAAGTATGCTAAATCAAAGCATACACAAAGCAAAATAGAAGACTGGGAAATTGTCAACAAAATCATTGTATGATACAGAAAGGCAACCTGGCTTTTCACAAAAGTTTGTTATGAGAAAGTCTAGGAACATTTAGGAAGAAAGGTAACTATGTCAGCCAAATGCCGCTGTGGACAATGCTGAACTAAGTGAACCATTTTTATGCAAAACTATTTCTATCATAAAAACATTGGTAAAACACCCTCTGATCTTTATACTGTTATAGCTAATAATGCAGTTTTAAAATATGCCTTTTTAAATCTAGGTAAATGGGGCGCCTGGGTGGCGCAGTCGGTTGAGCGTCCGACTTCAGCCAGGTCACGATCTCACGGTCTGTGAGTTCGAGCCCCACGTCGGGCTCTGGGCTGATGGCTCAGAGCCTGGAGCCTCTTTCCGATTCTGTGTCTCCCTCTCTCTCTGCCCCTCCCCCGTTCATGCTCTGTCTCTCTCTGTCCCAAAAATAAATAAACGTTAAAAAAAAAAAAAAATTAAATCTAGGTAAATGAACTCAATTGAATGATTGAATGTCAATTACATGTAAATGAATGATTTAGACCAGATGACATACAGGTTTCATCTAACCTGCTCTAGTGCTGGAGATGCAAGCATTTCTTGTATAACATATCCTGTGACCAAATATTTGGTAAATGTCTCGTTAAACTTTGCTTTATGACTTCACAGATCTTTAACACATGAATCCCTAAGGAAATATTCTAAATGTAGCATTTCCCCAGGTTTTTTTTTTTTTTTTGATAACTGAAACTATTGTTCCCTGGGAATCCTATAATACCAATATGCAAATGTCAGTGTTTACACAAAACCACCTATACCCCTCAAATCACAAATACCAGTATACTGTTATCCACAGATGAAATCAGAGTCCTAAAACAAAATGAAAGCTCAAAAGAATCATCTTTACTTCTTTTTAAACCTCCATTGTTGGTTGACCTTTGGAGTTATATTGGACTGTTAACTACATCTTTCTATTTCCTAGCTCTGAATTCATCACCTGGTTATCTAGTCATCAACACTTAATTATCTTCTATTTGAGAGAGTCCTCTGTGGGATTTTGGTTCAGATCTGTCAACTGAAAGAAAACCAGCTTCAGAGTAGGTTGGCAAATGCTTTATTTGTTAGTAAATACTTTATTTGTCTTCCTGGGGAATATAGCCCAAGAAAATCTTTAAGATTGCTGTGAAGAATTGCCCTGAAATTTTTAGCTGCAATGGATTTTATATATTAAAAAGGGGGGAAAGGTTCATGTTCTTGCAAGCATCTCTCCAAATACTTTTGTGTCACAGGGATAATTTGTTATAGTTGTTAAAATGAAGGTTTACTGATAACCACATAAGCACCAGGAAGACCCATAGATCACCTTAATACATTATATTTCTACAAAATTTGATGGTTTAAACTTACTGCTTGCATACCCCTGCTTAATTAACTTCCTGTTCTTGACTCTTTGAATTCACTTGAGATGGTCACAGAATGCTGGCATCAGTCACTTATTTTAATGCCCTGCCCTGCTTGTGCACAGACCTTTGGGCATTGAGAGCTCCTGTTTACTCAATATTCTTGATCACTCATTTGCCAGGTTATTCTCTACATGCTTGATTGCCCTTTGGCTTTCTGTTTTCTTAAATAGGTATCAAAACTCCTACAGTTTTTTCTTATTATAGTACTAACTATACCAATAATTTGCTTAAGCAACTAAGATGCCATTCAATTTCACGTCTTAATGTTCACAACAACTCTATGGCAGGTGTTTGTCTTTTATTTTGCAGATGAGAAAACAAAGGAAAGACTCCACAGCTGATACTTAGTAGAGGCAAGATTTGAACCTACGTTTGCTTCTCTCCAAAACGTGCATCTTAATACTATTGTCTTGTGACCAGTCTTTTTGCCCTTTCTGTTCGCCATCATGAAACCTTCTTAACAATTTAAGACATTAGCCTGATTTCCAGCAGTTGACCCGAAAGAGATTAGATGAAGAGGATATTACTTAGGAGAATAGAGGTCAAGGACTAGAAACTTGAGGACCACTTCTGAGGGTGATCACCAAACCTAACAGCAGAGCTGATGGTGTCTGATTTCACTCAAGCGACAGGGTGCTTCCTGGCTCCAGAACCCATATTGAGGCCTTACAAAACGGGCATGCATTTCCCCTGGAGGCACTCACGTCCACCGCTTCTTTCCCAGCTACCCCTTCGTGAGGCCCACCCCTTACAGGAGGAACCTGGATTCACAGCTGTGAATATCTTCTTGCGTCCATTTTAACTACGTGCCTTCAGTCAACAGCCCTTACTCCTCTCTTACCACTCGTCTTTCCAGGGGCCTGAAAAAGTGCTTCTTTTCAGTAAAGGAAGCCTTTCTGGGTCTGTGCCCTTGCTCCGTGATGTTCTTTTCTGATCCCGGAAGGGTACTTCATGTTACTCATACTTCTTCAACCCAAGAAACTGAGGTAATTGGTCGCTTTTTGGTTGTGCTGTAGTAAAAGTATATTTCGATTTCCATAGAGTCCAAAAGCTTTTGGGAGCTGTTGGTATGTCTGGGCCAAATGATCTCATCAGGGTTTGCTATTCTCAGCGTTTAGATTTTCCATTCTAATAGATGTGTAGTAGTATCCCATTGTTTTTTTAATTTTCAAATTTCTAATGTATGCCATGGAAAATATATTTTTTTCTATTTTATTTTAAACTGAAGTGTAGTGGACACATATTGTTACATTATTTTCAGGTGTACAACACAGTGTTTGGACGTATGTTATGCTGTGCTTACTGCAAGTGTAGCTACTATCATATACCACCCCATTATTATACTATTGACTCTATTTCCTTCCTGTGCTGTACATTTTATTATCATGACTTAATCATTCTATAACTAAAGACCT
This sequence comes from Prionailurus viverrinus, assembly GCF_022837055.1. Classification (NCBI taxonomy): domain Eukaryota; kingdom Metazoa; phylum Chordata; class Mammalia; order Carnivora; family Felidae; genus Prionailurus; species Prionailurus viverrinus. Next base: position 42,406,042 of record NC_062562.1, read on the forward strand.
GTATTTCCTACTCTGTGCATTTTGCCCATCCCTTTACCCCGCTCTCTTCTGGCAAACATCAGAGGTTGTTCTCTGTATCTACAGTTCTGTTTGTGCTCTTGGTTTATTTGTGGAACATCTTTTCATATGCTTATTGTCGTCCATATATTTTCTTTGGTCAGATGTCTGTTCAGGGTTTTTGCCCACTTTGTAATCAGGTTCATGTTCTTATTGTTGAGTGTTAAGGGGGTTTTGTTTTGTTTTTGTTTTTTCAGTATATTTTGGATCATAGTCCTTTATCAGGTAGGTCTTTTGCAAATATTTTCTCCCAGTCGGAGGCTTGTCTTTTCATTCTCTTCACGGTGTCTTTTGCAGAGCAGAATATCTTTTGCAGAGCAGAATATTTTAATGAGGTCTGCTTATCATTTCTTTCTTTCATGAACTGACTGGGAGCTCATAGAAATCTCATGATGCAGACTATAGAAAATCTGATAATTTAGACAGATGAAATGACTTTACCATCCCTGATGTTATATTGTTAGAGTAATGATGGCAGTGTAAGAATATGCGTCTTTTAACTCCATATCTGATATATTTTCTACTCTTTCACTTAATGTAGACTAAATAAGGACCATTTGTCTTCTGTGCATTTTTAAAGACCTGTGCAAACCACCATGTTTTAGAACAAAAGCAAAATAAATGCTCACATCTTTTGAGGTTGATGGAAATGTCTTATCGCACGCCTTGGCAACTCTTTCTGAAGCTTAAAACATATTACAAAGTCCCATCTCATCCATTTCTAATGGTAAAACCACCCTGGCTGGCTCCCTAATTCCTGTGTAACTTATCTCTTATTTATCATATTCAAATCTGCAATCCTGATGCTATTTTCGTGATCGTAATTCATACTCAACAATCTGTTTCCATTCTCAACTCAGTGAGCTGGCAATCAATTTCTTAGTGCTCTCTGGGAAGAAAGCAAAATCTAAAAATGAAGCCATTAATATATTACAAATAAGTACTAAATCTGTTAGGTAGGGGCTGACAGGTCACATTAGAATGGGTGCCCTGCGGCGCTGTGAGGCACGAGAAAGGACTTGTGATGCATGATACCATTATTGACCTTTGAGTTACACAATTTATCAGAAAGGAAAAAATAGTTTCTTTTGTGTGGGCAAAAACTGCTAAGTGAGCCCTTTACCCTAGATTTCCAGGAGAAGCAAATTGGTCACTGCAAAAGTTCACTAATTAGGCTGTTTATTCCTTCAGACTGACATGGGATTGTTACAACTTAATCAACATGCATGTAACATTAGTTTTTAGCTTAATATTGCATCAGAAGCCAGGGTAAAAAATAGACTGTATTTTGAGAACTATTGGAAGTGTTTGGCCTGCCTTATAATTAGAGTGTTCCCTCTATTCATCTCCATTATACACACGCACACTACTAGAAACATAAATTGCAGTGTAATAAACATAATGGTTGGTGCTCTACCACTAATACAGCACCTCCTCCAATTTGCATATGATACTTAGCTCTAAATTTTATTTATCTTATTGAATCCTTAAAATACTCATAATAACCATAAAATATGATCCAACTTACTATTCTCATTGTACTGATATGAAAATTGAGGGTTTAGTGAGAGGAGTTGCTCAGGTTGGTACACCTAGTCAGTGGAAGAACTGGGATTCCATTCTCAGGCGGATTAACTCTAACACCCTATGCTGCAGCATTACTCTGTATTGCAGTGCATTTAAAACAAATTGAGAGGGCCTGAAATTAGTCCCAGACATCGAACTCTATATGCACTGTATTTTAAATCAATTCAAAGTGCTCAAATATAATCACTGATGTTGTGCCTCCAGATAATGCAACACAGTTACATCTTTTTCTTGTTCATCATTGCTGTTTAAATAAAGAGAGACATGCTCTGAAGCTTATCATTTACACAGATTTCCTGACAGCCTTAAACCATGTAACATTTTTCAAAGTTAAATTTATTAAGATATAATATACATAAAGTAAATTTCACCTTTTTTGTGCATAGAGTTCTATGATTTCTGACACATTTGTATCAACACCATTAAGGTCAAACACAGAACATTTCTGTCACCTCAAAGAGTGTTGTCAATATAGTTTTAAAATAAGCTTTCAATTTAGAATCCTTTTCATACTTACAGAAAAGTTTTGATTGTAGTACCGACAGTTTTCATAGAGCTCACACCCAGTTTTCCCTGTTGTCAGCATCTCAAGTAACTGTGGGCGTTTGTTACCGTTCTCTGCTCCAGCATTGCATCCTGGATCCATATTACATTTAGTCATCATGTCTCCTTCAGGCTCCTCTGGACTATATCAGTTTTGTAGACATTTCTTTCCTTGGTTTTAATGACCTTGACAGTTTGGAGGACTATTCGTCAGATAATATATCGACTGCCCCTCAGTTGGGATTTGTCTGATGATTTTTCTCATGATTACACTGGGGTTATGGGTTTTCAGGAGAAAGAATACAGAGTTAAAGTGACCTTCTCACATCACATCAAGAGCACATACCATCAACATGACTTATCACTGTTGATACTGACTTTTATCACCTAGCTGACATAGTGTGTGTCAGGTCTCTCTACTGTAAAGTTATTCTTTCCACTTACCATTGTGCATTCTTTAGAAGGAAGTCATTATGCATTATGCAAAGTTTAAGGGGTGGGAACTTATGCTCCACCTCTTTTAGTGGGAACGTATCCACATACATTATTCAGGATTCTTTTATGCAGGTTATTTGTCTATTCCCATTTGTTTATTCAGTCATTGATTTATATAAGTATGGACTCAGACATTTCTTTTTTTTTAAATTTTTTTTGATGTTTTTTTGATTTATTTTTGAGAGAGAGAGACAGAGCATGAGCAGGGGAGGGGCAGAGAGAGAGGGAGACACAGAATCTGAAGCAGGCTCCAGGCTCTGAGCTGTCACCACAGTGCCCGACATGGGGCTCGAACTTATGGACTGTGAGATCATGACCTGAGCCGAAGTCAGATGCTTAACCCACTAAGCCACCCAGATGCCCCAGACATTTCTTTTTTACATGAAGTTATAATCTAATACTGCATTTTCAAATTTTTTGCTCACATTGTTAAAGCTCTGGGTATCAGGAGCTCTTTCAGTTGACTCCTATGTCCCTTTGACGTATCCCCATTGTTGTTTGGATTGGTTTTATTTTTAGTAAATTTGGTTTAGGGTTGGTTTGTTTGTTGGTTTATCTCTGTCACTACAAGATATTCCAGGATAATTTTTTATATTCCCTCTTCAAGCTCTAGAATCAACTCTTCCTCCAAGGAGTTCCTTTTATAGGAGAAACCAAGATGTGGGTGTAGGGTGTCCTTGTTGCTATTTGAGTGTGGTGCTTCTAAGTGTTTGGAGCTGATAGAGGAGGAAATATATATGTGTGTATACTAACCCATGTCGTGTATAAATTAACTATAGATAATTATAGATATATTCATCTGTATCTATCATTCTAACCTTCCCCCTTGCTTGTCTAGAATACTCCATGCCAACAGTTAGAAATCTGGCTCCCACTATCCACCATCCGTTTACTTACTTGTTCAATTCCAGGATACATGGATAGGGGTTTCTGAATTGTTAACCTTTACCCTGATGGGAAACAACTTTACCAATTAGAGTACAGTCCATATTTGCAATTCATTTTGCTTTTGTTCTTATAGCCTCTGCTCACTTCCAGAGTTAATTAGGCAACATAGGCTGACCTTTCTACAAGAAAATATTTGAAGTCAGGATAAAATAATAAAAGTTTTATTTAATGTATAACTACATTATGAAGAGTTTAAAATTCCCAAGTTGCTTGTAATCATGGATGTACAGTCACGTAATAGTTTTAGATCTATTCTTTTGAATATTCTAATATTGTAGTACCTGCTTTTTAAATTCATCTTTCTTAGTTTAAGGTTTTGGTTTTCTCTTTCTTTTTAGACTATGCCTCATTAAAAAATAGAATTCTATAGGGGCACCTAGGTGGCTCAGTCGGTTAAGCATGTGACTTCAGCTCAGGTCATGATCGTGTGGTCCGGTCCGTGGGTTCGAGCCCTGCTTTGGGCTCTGTACTGACAGCTCTGAGCCTGGGGCCTGCTTCAGATTCTGTGTGTCCCTCTCTCTCTCTCTCCCCCTCCCCTGCTCCTTCTCTTTCTCTCTCTCTCTCTCTCTCTCTCTCTCTCTCTCTCTCTCTATCTCTCTCAAAAATAAACATTTTTTTTAAAGAAGTAGAATTTATAGACCAGAGTTTGATAGTAGGATGATGTTTAAAATTATCTTCTATGGACTTTCCCTATTATTTATCTTTTCATGGACTTAAAAGGTATTAAATATATTTTTAAACTGGACCCCAAATATCAATTGAGAAACGGACTACAAATATGTGAGTTTAAAAATGCATTCTTAATGGAAATTAAATAAATGTGTTCTTAATAATAAAAGGGAATTCTTTTGAAAATACTAAGCTAATGTAGTATTTTGTCACCTGGAATAGAAAACCCCAGCAAATTCAGTGCTATCATCTACCAGAGGAATCTTACAAGACCATGAAATCTGCTTGAATTTAAAAGAGAAATCTCATCTCAAAATATCCTTTCTGAAATTGTCTTTTGGAAGTCAAAGTCAGTGTTTTTAACATAGTTCAGAAACCACATAAAATAAAAACAAAATAATTAAAATGATCAGGCTGCAGTATTTTCTACAAAAGTCAGGCTGGATGCTGGGTTGGACTCAAAGTTCCACAAAATCAATTATATACACATGCTGGAAAGGCACCTGAGATTAAGGCAAATAGAATGAGCAGGGCATCGAGGATGAGGCATCCAAAAAGAGCAAACCTTTCACTGAATATCGGATATGAAACATTTAGAAGCCTACACTGAAGAAATCTTCTTTTGATTAAAAATTAATGGTTTTTATTTATAAAATGACTAGCTTTGAGGTTTTATATATTCATAACTTCAAGGGTTTCTCATATATTTCAAGTACATTCAAGCTTTTGTAATGAAGGTTCATTTTAAATTAATGATTTATTACTTCCAGAAACATTTTAAAGTAGTTTGTAGTATGATGTTGGGCTGCAAAGAGAAACAATTGCCTCGAGAATTCTGTCAGGTAGGCCTCCTCCGTCTTAACAGGATTCAAAGGAAATGGTGGAAGCAAACCTCCGTGATTGATAATTAGATATGTGTTCTTAGTATGCAAATATGAATACAGGTGTAATAGTGCTTTGTTTTGAAAAGCATGATTTGATGCATGGGTGAAACCACAGAGGTGACCATGGATTTGATTTTGAGCCAAACTATAATGACCATACTGTGTGCCTTTCTCTTTTCTAGCTGAAAAAACATTTTTCTGAAGGATTTACTGTTTGCTTTCATACATTTGTTGAAGTTACACAACTCTAAACCCAATATCAGAATACATTTTTTTTAAAAAGCAAAAACCAAACAGGCTTCCCATTTTCCCATCTTCTGTATTTCTTCCTGTGTGTATGCTTGAGAGTGACAGGGTTTACCGCAAGACTACAGACATTTTCTTCAATAACAAGTATTTTCTCCACATCCTTATTCTCAATGGTTCTAAGATTTAATAAAGGGAATTAGAAAAGTTCATAAAAATACAGGACAGATCGGTAAAATTAAGTACCTCTTAAAAGTACCAACCTAATGGTATGGGTATTTAAGTGAAGAAAAAAAAATAAGGGGATTAGGAAAACTTTGGGCATTTATTGAATGATAATGCTTTTAAAAAGCAAAGGCAGGCTAGAATTTAAGTGGATGAGGACTTGGGGCGCCTGGGTGGCTCAGGTCATGATCTCACAATTCATGAGTTTGAGCCCTGTGTTGTCCTCTGTGCTGAATGCTCAGAGCCTGGAGACTGCTTCAGATTCTGTGTCTCTTTTTCTTTCTGCCCCTCCCCTGTTTGCTGTTTCTCTTTCAAAAATAAACATTAAAAAAAAACACATTTAAGTTGATAAGGACTAGTAATAGAGGGTTTAGACTTGTCAAAGGGAGAAGAGTTTTCTGATAGAGGGTACTTCATGCCTAAAGACATAAAGGAAGGAAATACTATTAAAAGTCATACATGCCAGGGTCAGTAATCTATACATAATCTTAAAGGATCAAAAGAATTGCATCTTCAAATCTAAGAAATTAATAGAGAAGGATTGTGCACAGTTTGATAATGGGAAAGACAAATTGAACAGGCATCAATTTAAGATTTGTTATTATCGAGGTGGGAAGAAACACTGATTAAACAAGTTTGATCATTGTGGAAATTGGAAGAGAGGGAGTGAGGAGCTAAATATTGTGATTTTGTGACCAGGAGAATTTGGTAGCATTGATATAGTGTTGAAATCAGGGATGTGTTAGAAATTTTGATTCCAAGTGCCTGGGACAATGAGCATGCCCTTAAGATTTAAAAATAAATACATAAAAATGAAAAACTGGCTTTTAGAAATGCGTCTAGGGAAGGTTGCAAGAGGGCAAGCCTTATTTTTTGAACATTGCATACCCTTGCCCGCCAATATTTTACTTATAATGCACATGTTGTACATAAATCATGGTTTCATTTATGATGGTACCTCTAGTATACGTTTCTAGAAATGAAATTATGGTTTCATAGATTTTTTCTGGGTATATATTGCCATATTCTTCTCAGAAAGATCAGGTAATTTCTAGCAATGTATGAGATGGCAGTGATCATTATATTCTTGTAAAACATGAGAATTACCAGTGTTTCAACTTTTAACACTTACATTAAAAGATAAATGTTGATGATTAAATTTGAATTTCTTTGATTACAAGTGGAATCATTGTTAAAGTGGGTCATTGGGCTTTTTTACCCTTTGTTCCTCCCCCCCTTCCCCTGCCACCGAAGGAGGAGAAAAAGTGCATTTACCCAGGCACTTTACCATAACAATTTACCTATGTATTGACCTTTATATATATTTGATGTGAATTTTATTACTCATTTTTATTTATGTTTTATTTTTCTTCATATATATATATATATATATATATATATTCTTTTTCTGGGAGAGTGAGGTATTAGATTAGGAAAAGGCCTTGCTTATCTTGGTATGCTTACCGTTTTTGATGCATAAATAAGTATTCATGTAGTTTTGAAGTAGATTAGCAAATCTGAAAGAAGGTACATGTTCTTTTTATTAACTGATGTATAAGAAGAAATTGTTTCATCAATTCTATAGGGAATAGATTTTACAAAGTTTTGAAGTATGACCCACTCTGACTGAAAAATAGATGTCATTCTGAGAATGGAAAGCAGAGACAATTTAATTCATTCTTGCATGCACATTCAGCAAAACAGGATTTTTTTTTTTTTTGATTTGAAGATGAACACAAGTCCTTTGTCTTTCTTGAGAAAGATGTGATTGGATATTGCTCAATAACTTAGTATTAACTCAAGGCTAAGTGAAATTTTCCAGCTGGGGTGAATAAGGATTCAAAACCTTTATGAGGACAGAGGGATTGAAAATCATGCTAACTTACAGGAGTGAAGTCAACTGATCTTTTCCTTTATGATTTTTAGTGCTGGCTTTATATTTGGAAAGTCTACTCTGAGGCCAAATAGAATACACACACATATGTAATCATATATGTGTGTATAATATATATGTAACTATCTGTGTTTTTAACTCATTTATATGACACTTTTTTTAAAACATAAGATGGATGGGGTTGGTGATAAATAACTTTTTAAAAGGTTGATGAATGAATGTGTGAATGTGAGAATAATGGCCCTTTCAACCCCTAACATACAGAGACCATGCCCTAATTTACAAAACCTATAAGTATATACTTTTCCTGTCCAAAGGACCTTGCAAATGTGATACAGATTTTGATATGGAGAGATTATCTGGGTGATCCCAATCTAATGATAAGCCCTTAGTACATCAAAGAAATGAGAAATGGAAAGGAATTGACCTACTGTTTTTGGCTTTGAAATAAAGGAAGGGACCATATTCCAAGGAGTGTGGGTGGCACCTTTAGAAGTTGGAAACAGCTCTCTAGTCTATTAATTTATGTGTTAAATATCGATAAGTGCCATTCTTTCAACCAGAACACATAATAACTACATATTTAGAGACTCCCTCTTTACCGTTTTTTTTTCAATATTTGAATTATTTTGACTTGTATTGTCTAATGTTTGGTGAAAATTAAAGCTGTTAAAGTCGATTAAATCTGTATTAAAGAGACAGAAAAAGAAGAGACAAGGCCCTCCGGGAAAACCAAGGAATCTGGGGTATGGAAGAGGGCCTACTATGACAGAAGAGTAGAGAGACCTGGAAGGTAGGTGAAGAAATTAAAATAACGTTGAACGAGGTACAGGGAATTAAGGATTATGCTTACGATAAACAAGTCAGAAAGGGTTTGAAGAAAAAGCGTGTTTACAGGGTCAGGGTTGAGATATTATCTTCTGATGTGCCATGCAACTCAGGAATACTTATGAAAAGGAATCTGTCACTATTGAAGAGGTGGAGTTTACACTAGATTAAACAATGCAAAGAAGGGTGGGCTGTAAGTTGAGAGGGAGCCCGAGTTTTAGAAAGGATAATTTTGAGGACAAGGAAAAATCAGAACAGCACTGACATGGAAAGATAAAATGGGAGAGAATGAGAACAAAGAATTGACAGTGAAAAAAAAAATGATCGAGTGTTTGTGGGTGGTTGTGGTGTTTTTTATTTTCTTTGTTTCTGTCCCTGTTGCCTGCCCCACCTTCTTTCCCCAGTGGACCCTGAATTTTGATTCATGGAAATCGAACACTAAATCTAATACAAAAGAAAATATACTTTTCTTATATTTAACGAGAATTTTCCCTGTTTTCTAGAAAAGTTGTAAAGAGTGAATTTGTCCCCAAACTGGTATGCATTCTTTGTATAAAAATGGTAAATGTAAACAAAGCTTTGCTATTAGAATGATATATGTGAAACTCCCCATGCACTTGGGCAGAAAAATGTTATACAAATGAAAAGTGTTGCATATATTTTCAAAGAACACATGAGTTTATTCCTCAAGGGGAATTGTTAATTTATGTACTGCTCTTGTTCTGAAGGTATGTGCATGATTCATAAGTTAGTTTATAAGTAATTTTATATTGCAGAAAGAAAGCTAAGGGGATACTTAACTGTTTCCAAGTATTTGAAATATTTATTGTATGATAATCAACTGTTCACCAGTTTATTGTAGTAGAGAAGGAAATCAATTTAAATTCCACCTGTAAAAGTTTATGTAAGATACAAATCTTACTAAGCATTGTAATTTGTTGTAGACTGTTGGGACAGGAAAAGTAAATATTTCTTTTGTTGGTGTTTTTAGTTCTTATGACCCTATATTCTCTGTTCTTCACATCTACACTCCTGAATTTTACCAAACGATTGAAAGGATATGGACCAATCCCCTGCAGTCAGCCCTTACTCATACTAGTCTTTAATCCCACCAAGTAGCCAGTTGGTTTTATTTACTTGTTTTATCCACATCTTAACGTCCGTCTATCCTGGTGTTTAAATACTGTCATGCCCATGATAATTATAGCTAATCACAGATTTACTTGAAAGTAACACCTTGTATCTGTGTCTACCTCTGCACCATTTTGAAGAACGGCCAATTAAAATACCCTGTTAGGGCTCCTGGGTGGCTCACTTGGTTAAGCTTCGGACTCTTGATTTTGGCTCAGGTCATGATCACGGTTGCGTTTCAGCCTGCTTGGGATTCTCTTTCTCTCCCTGTCTTTCTGCCCTTTCCTTCCTGGCAGGCACGTTTTTTCTCTCTCTCTTTTTTTCTCTCTCTCTCTTTCATAAATAAATTTAAAAAAAATCCTATGTATAACTACTAATGGGAATGAGGGTGACAGTTTTCAGTTTTTGCTCTTTGAGTTTTGAATCAGCATTATCAGTCTTAAACAGGCAAATGATTTACATTGAAAAACAAATCTATACCTAGATTATTTTTGAGATCATAATTGCCATGTCCTGCTTCCATGATCCCCATTCCTTTTTTTTCTTCCTCTTCTTTTTGATGTACTACAAAAAAAATCCTAAGTGTTAATGTCTTGAAGAAGCAAGGCCATCATTTTTATTCCAAGGTAATGATCTTTTGTGCCCCTTTCCCTCTACCCTTGCAGCCATTCGTTTATTATGCAAATAGAAGCAGGCTGAGGAGGCATATTGCAAGAGTTAATGACCAGCTAATTGTTACCACCGTCACCACCCCCTCCCATGAAAACACAGGTACTCTGAATTGATGACTAGCGTTTCCATATGCTTAATGGGAAACAAACAGGAGGCTCAGTTGTGCCGCTGACAAAACATGAGGGAAAAAATAATTTCCATCACATGCCCCTGATTTAAAAGTGCTCCAGGCCATCTTTGTTCCACAGCTAGGAGCATAATAAATTAAGAAAAAGTAGTGTATGGCTGAGGTGAAATCCTGTGGGATGTGTGAGTAAACTAACAGAGAACTTGAGGGGAAAAATATAGGTAGCATTGAGTAGATAATATAAGAAGTAAGGAAACAAGGTGCCATGATGTTGCACTAATGAGCTAATAATCTACAGCTGTGATACGCATCCCTCCAGCTCGCTCTGCCTCATGTATTTCATACTTCGAGAGTTTCTGCCACCATGAAAAGGCATGGCAAAGCTGGACTTGATCTATAAATGGAAAAATAGATGTCATGAATTAGGGAGAATTCATAGAGAAGCAAGAAGAATGCTGGAAATAACAGTGCACAAAGGATGAGAAAGAAGTGGGCACAAAAAATGTTATTTACTGAGAGAAGTTACTAGGCATAGGATATTCATTCATAATCCTTTTTATCTTCCCCAGGAGATAAATCTATAATTTCTCATTGAAGATAAGAACACTGATGTTCAGATATATTTAATTATTCACTAACTTTGTTGATTCATTAGTACATTTATCCATTTGATAACTATTTGGGCACACCTTCTTATATGTTAAGAAAAAACATCCCTTGAAATAAGGGAAAATGTGGATGCATAGTTTTCATTATATTTAATATATTTATATCTTTATGTCTCTATGTATACACATATACACTCACCCAAGTATTAAGTAATGCATTTTGTTTAACTCATATTATTATTTAAATATAGGCTTGTACTTAGTGATTTGACATGTTAAATTGTAAATGTTTGTGTGGTAGAGACACATAACTACGACCAGTAGTAAATATAGAAAGTTACCTTTTATTACTCTGTTGGGTGTTAATCAGGTCTGTATTTAACCAAGTATTTTTTATCCTAACATTTTTGTTGTTATTGTTGTCTATAAATACCCATGTTTTCAAATGTTCTTGGTACTGGTTTTAACATCTTACTTGTTTCCTCATTAATTAGTGGGTTGAATAATATCTTTAAGACATTTCCTATTTGCAGGAGTGTTAAAATGAATACAAAGCCAAATCATGCATAATAAGATAAATAGCACAAACGCCTTGCCCTTGAGTGCTTGACAGGGAGAACTAATGCTTATGTGACGAACTGCAAAAACAAATGCTATGGTTTATGAGAGCAGAGTAGGAACAGTGAACACAAAGTTTTTCTATAAGTGAAACTTGGGATGAAGCTTGAAAAATGAGAATGCAGTCTGTCGTTTGGAAAGACTTTCTAAATAGAGACAAAAAGCACCGTGAGTGACACAGAGAGGACTTAAGCCTGTATCTGCCTGACTCCCAGCCACACTTTTTAAGTTTTTTTGTTTTATTTTATTATTTTATTTTATTTTATTTTATTTTATTTTATTTTATTTTATTATTTTATTTTAATTTGTCATGTCCTGCTCATTCTTATCCTTTTCAGATTTACTTAACATCGTTAGTCTCTCTGGCCATAATATCCCTCCTTTAAGAAATAAGGTTTGTGGATAAAGGAATACATTATATTTATCATCACCAAGATTGATTCTCATTATACTGTTCTAGTAATTACAAACTCAGACTAATTAGCTTTTTTATTATCTATAGCTAATAATTAGCTTTTGTTTATCATCTTTGGAACATTTAAAAAAATAATGCGAAGAAACCACTACTGCATTGTTTCTTGGATCTCTGTATAGATGCACAATAGAAAACTTATCTCCAATGACTTGGAAACTTGAACTGACTTCTCCAGTTAAAAAAAGCCAATGAATCTATGAAGCTCAACTTTAAATTATTATGCCTTCTAAGTTTTGGTTAAAGTCTGAAACCAGTGGAAATTGATGGTCATGTTAATATAAAAGTTGTTCTTAAAGGGCTATTTGTCTTCTCTTTCACCTCAGGTACTTTCAAATCTATCCCCCCTTTTTTTAATTCTATATGTTTAAATCTGTATATTGGGAAATTTATTTTTGTGAATGGACAAAAGAGACAAGGTAGCAGTAGCACATTTATTTTGTCCGCTTTGTGTAATATCACGAAATCACATGATATTCTCCACCCTATCCAGCTCTGAGGTGGTTGGGAAGGGACCTGAAGGATGTTGCGTTAGGGTCATATAGACTGAGAATATGTCAAATTTATTAGCTTTATACACTTAAAACATCACTTATCCCTTTTGATATGTATGAAAATTGAAACTTTTCATTTCACCTATATGGTTATCTGATTCAGATATAGCTTCCTAAAGAACATCCTAAGTTCCTTGAGGACAGAAAGTGATTGATGAGCATATATTAGGCACACAGAGGATATTTGAATAAATTAGTAAATGAATGAATAATGAATGAAAGAAAATATCCAGGTGTGTGTGTTGTAAAGATAAATTAGATGCATTCCTTGATTTATAGAACTTGCATATCCATGTTTACAATAAGGTAATAAAATACATAACAGATTAGATTTGATATTAAAAGTATAGTTTTACGTTTATCTGATTAATGGGATGTGATTAAATATACTTTTTTCTTATAGTACAGTTTTTTTTCCTCTGAGCATTATGCTATATGGACATTTTATATAGATGGTGTATGAGTATAAATGAAATAATACATTTCTAACTTTAAGTGGCCTGCACACATTTTGAAATACAATCAGAGCTCTCTACCAAATGAACTTAAAATCACATAGTTATCTCCAATCAAATGCAGGTATTCAATGAGATGGAAAAATTATAAGCTGGAAGGCTGATGTCTTTGAATTTAGGATGGTATACTTTCCTTCTAAAAGACTGGACAAATGAATACCCACATTTTCCTTTATTGCTTTTATTACCCCTAAAATGACATTGGATGCTATTTATGGCTGGTTATTAACCTTTGCCTCTATGGAAAAGAAATAGTTTCTTCCATGATACAGTTTAATGAAAATTCTTACTATAAATATAATTATTTTGGAGTCTGTAAAGCAAACAGTTAATCCTACAAATGATTTTGAAAAACACGTTGTGACAAGGTAAAGCATCACTTACATGCACATAGGGCAGCAGAGCAACAATGTGACATCAGACAATGGCAGCCAGTGTGATATGCTCTATCTTAAATTAGACATAAGTAGTGAAAAAAGTAATTTCAGATTGCATCTAAAGTCTCTTAAGTGATAGGGCTTCTAGAGAACATAAAAAGTGATTTTTCCTAGACTCTTGAACCATATTCCAGATGATGACGTGCTGGACTTTTTTTAAAGTAGAAAGAAAGATTTTAGTATAATGAGCTTTGGTTGGAGAGAAAAAAAAAAACAACCAACAACAACAAAGAACATTTACATGCTTAGTGTGTTTGAGGGTGTCTTCACCTCTCTATACTGTTGTTTCTCAGTAAGGATCATGGGTGTAATGCTAACTGTGTATCTCGTGCTTGAGGATGTCTTGAGGCTTTACTGAAATACGTGTGTGTAAAGTGCTGGGAGCCGTTTTGATAAAGAGTGCTACCTGAGTACTAGGTATTTTTGTTGTTTGTGAGGTGAATGGGTAGATTAATTGTTGTGAGTTTTTGTACACCAGAGTTCCAAGCATTGCAAGAGATAGCGAATTGGTAATTTCATTCAGCCCTACCACTTAGCATGCTACAGAATTCTTACTTTATCAGAAAGGTCTTCGTGGCTAAGAAATGTCTGTTTAGGTGATTTGAGGGTAGTATAAAGGCAGATAGAATTTAAGAAATTTTTGTATTTCTCTCAAATGTAGTTCTACCTAAAATTAGGTATCTATACCTGATAGATGTGGGTATACATTTTAGACTTAAGAAGCTGATAAGTGAACTTTGAATATTCAGTCCCATTGGAGGAGAAATGTGCGTTTCTGGGTATTACTGGGTGATGTGTGTACGCTTGGGCTATAGAAGCCGTTAGCACAGGCTCACTTGTGTGGGAGAGCGGGAGCGGCTCAAGTGATATCAATACGAGAAAAGTAATTGGCAAACTAACACTGTGGGAAGCTCTTTGAAAGGTTTTGTGATACTGTGGAGTGGTGCAGAACGGAATTTGTATTTTGAAAGGAAGGCAAGGTGTGAGTCAGGAAATAAAAGAATATATGAGATGAAGGTGTGTTGGAGGAGGAGATGACATGACTTAGAATAACTGGACTGTGGTTACTACTTGGGTATCTGTTTAAATGAGAAAAGAGGCCCTGATACGGGATGAGGTTTATTAAAAAAAAAAAAGAAAACATTAAGGTAGTGTTTTTCAGCCTTGGTTGCTCATGAGTCTCTGGCAGAGCTTTTAAAAAGGTTCACTCTCAAGCCTCAGCTCAAGATGAAATAAATCAGAATCTCTGGAGGTTGAGACCTAGACATCAGTTTTCTTAAAATCTTTCTCAGTCATTCCAAAATTCAGCCAAGGGACACATGGTGATCTAAATGCTCCTAGATCTCCATCGCCATCTCTCATCTGTCCCTGTGCAAAACACACACATTTCCAACTTGGTTTTTTATCAAACTACACAGATATTACATCCGCATGAAGATTTTATTTTCCCATTTTTTTAAGGTAACGTAACTTTGTTTTGTTTTAATAAGTAATGTAAGTCATCCAAAAATGCTGATGAGCCATAAGCAAAAAACATGATACATGACCACATAGCAATAACTACCATCAATATTTTTATTCCTGTCCTTCAAAACATAGATTTAAACAAAACTGAGATGATACTGTTTATATTTTTAATGTGCTTTTTAATCTTTGATATATTGAATATGCATTCATATATTTCCATGCATTTCTGTAACACTGTTTTCAGTGGATGGATGCACTATAGTTCTGTTTTGGTTGTTTAAGCATTCACTGTCTGTGGGATATTGACTTCCTTTTCAGTTTCTCAGTATTCTTTTTTTTTTTTTTAAGTTGTAATTGCCAATTTAGAGAATGGAGATACTATGAAGCATTTAAAGTAATATAATTGATTTACTAGGTGCTCATCTCATATGTATACATTCTTACATATCCCCTGTGGCTCTGAAACTGAATTGACATGTTCATTTAGTGAATTGACATGTTAAATTGTAAATGTTTGTGTGGTAGAGACACATAACTATGACCAGTGGTAAATCTAGAAAGTTACCTTTTATTACTCTGTTGAGTATTAATCAGATCTGTATTTAACCAAGTATTCTTTATCCTAACATTTTTGTTGTTGTTGTTAAGTTGTCCATAAATACCCATGTCTTCAAATGTTCTTGGAACTGGTTTTAACATATTACTTGTTTCCTCATTAATGAGTGGGTTGAATGATATCTTTAAGACATTTCCTATTTGCAAGAGTGTTAAAATAAGTACACTCATTCTATCTTCCTCATTCCCTTCCTCTTTCTCTCCCTTGTGACTCTCTTTATTTTGTTCTCTTTTTATCATTGTCTCTCTTGCTCTCACTCTCTATCTCGTAAGTAGCATTGTGGTATGAGGACTTTCAGTATACACAAGATGAGGCAAATATTCAGGGGATGATAATGAAATATGGGTGAATATGGATATTTTCTCAGTGGTTTAAATGTTAGAGTATTTTTAATATAATAGAAGACATCTGAAGAGCAATATTATGTATGTTTTTGCACCCCCCTTAATGTGGTGTTATGAGTTTTTTGCAATCTCTAGCTAATTTTATTTTTTTTTTTAATTTTTTTTTCAGCGTTTTTTATTTATTTTTGGGACAGACAGAGACAGAGCATGAACGGGGGAGGGGCAGAGAGAGAGGGAGACACAGAATCGGAAACAGGCTCCAGGCTCTGAGCCATCAGCCCAGAGCCCGACGCGGGGCTCGAACTCACGGACCGCGAGATCGTGACCTGAGCTGAAGTTGGACGCTTAACCGACTGCGCCACCCAGGCGCCCCAATCTCTAGCTAATTTTAAAGTAGGAAACCCAATTAATAAAATTTTCGAAAGGAAAATGAAGAATGCATCCAAATATTTCCTCAAGCCTGTGAGATGGGGTTATGCTCATCACAGATGTTACTCTCTTGTATGGTATATGTATCTGAAATCATCTTTGTTTCAACATATCCCCAAAACTTGTGCACTGATGTGCAGTGTAGCTACATTAAATGAAGTTTGGGTATAAATTCTATCTACTGAATGACAGTTGTGAAAACCCTAATAAAACATTGGTTCATATTCTGAAAGTATTCAGATAGTTTTATTATTAGAAACAAATGACCGAGGCACCTGGGTAGCTCAGGAAGTTGAATGTCCAGCTCTTGATTTTGGCTCAGGTCCTGATCCCAGGGTAGTGGGATATCACTACCTGATACACCCTGCCTCAAGGTGTATGCTGAGTGTGGAGCCTGCTTAAGATTCTCTCCCTCCCTCCCTCTATCCCTCTCCCATCCTCCCATTGTCTTTCTCTCTCTCTCTCTTAAATGATAATAATTAAAAAAGAAACAAATGGCCAAGGGACGCAATTGCAGTTTTGTATATGTGTGTGTCTTCATCTCATTATTTGGAGCTTGTCCTAGAACTTTTGAAAAAGATAGTTGGAGTCTTATTTCATTTATATTACTATATAATAAATGTGTATCATGTTACCGTGACAGTCTAGGCTTGATTTCAGTAGAAGCTTAAATATATAGAGGTTTTCTTTTCTTTTTTTTCTTTGAAGTTTATTTATATTAATTTTGAGTGAAAGAGAGTGGGTAAGGGGCAGAGAAAGAGAATCCCAGGCAGCCTCCCCACTGTCAGCACAGTGCTCAATGGGGGGCTTGAACTCAACAACCTTGAGATAATGACCTGAGCTTAAGTTAGACGCTTAACCTACGGAATCACCCTGTCTCAAAAAAGATTAAAATAAATTAAATGTCTCAAGTTAGTAATTGGTTTGGAGCACTTAATTTACTTTTTAATATTAAAGTAACATAGGCTTAAAACGTTTCAAACAATACAGAGGTGTATAAAGAGAACAAAATACAATATACTTGTCTTTGTTCCAAACTAAATTTCTTAAAATAACTGTTGTTAACAGATTGGCACACGTGCTGCCAGTTTTTCCTTTGTGTTTCTGGTAACACAAATGCATTTTTCTATCTTTAAGATTTTTGTACACATAAATATGAATATACTAAGATGACTGTTCTGCAACTCCTTTTGTTTTTTAGCTTGTCACTTTATTACAGTTTTCCAGATCAGTACATATGAATCTAACTTATTAAAGTCATAATTAGTTTATATTTCATGAGAAATATGTGCTATAATTTTCTCAGCCACATCTTACACAAAAACATTCAAATTATTATCAGTTTTTTCCCTACAACAAAAATACTATAGCAAACACACTTTACAAACACTGGTGGCCTTAGGGCAGGCACATTTTCATTTTTAATAAATAAAAATACAATCTATAGCTATCTATAATATCTATAATTTACTATCATATAAACAGTGAAGAGTAGCAGTCTTTTAGGGAATGTTAAGTTATTTCATCTGTCCTGAACTCGTTCTTTACTCTTTTATGTTCTCTCACACTCTCACTTTTTTTCCTTGCTTCCTTCCACTATTCCTTCCATTTTTCTTTGCAACATTCTTGGAGTATTTTTTTTTGCTAATTTCTTAGATTTTTTTTTGTAGCTTCAAACCTGTATTATAGTTACAAATAAAATTAATTTTCCAAATTAGGAAAATCTCATATCCCCTGTTGCTTTTATAGACCAGAGAAGAAGAAAGAACTTGAACATAATATATTTGTTTACCATGAAAGTGATACAATTGCTCTTGAAATGGGAATTAAAAAAATTGAAACCAGACCCGCTGGTATCTTGGGTGTCTTGAGGTAGTGGAAAAAATGTGCTTGGCATCCTAACACCTGACTTCCCAAGCTGGCTACAGTACAATTATTTGTGTGACAATCAGAAGTATATGTACATCTTCTTTAACCATTCATCAGTCGATAGACATTTGGGCTCTTTCCATAATTTGGCTATTGTTGTTATGCTGTGATAAACATTGGGGTGCATGTGCCCCTTTGAATAAGCACTCCTCTATCCCTTGGATAAATACCTAGCGATACAATTGCTGGGTCATAGAGTAGTTCTATTTTTAATTTTTTGAGGAACCTTCATACTGTTTTCCATTTTCCAGAGTGTACCAGTTTGCATTCCCACCAGCAGTACGAAAGAGATCCTCTTTCTTTGCATCCTCACCAATATCTATTGTTTCCTGAGTTGTTTATTTTAGCCATTGTGACAGGTGTGAGGTGGTATCTCATCATGGATTTGATTTGTATTTCCCTGATGATGAGTGATGTTCACCTTCTTTTCATGTGTCTGTTAGCCATCTGGATGTCTTATTTGGAAAAGTGTCTGTTCATGTCTTTTGCCCATTTCTTTATTGGATTATTTGTCATTTGGGTGTTGAGTTTGGTAAGTTCTTTATAGATTTTGGATACTAACCCTTTATCTGATATGTTATTTGCAAATATCTTCTACCATTCCTTCCATAGCCTTTTAGTTTTGCTGATTGTTTCCTTCCCTGTGTAGAAGCCTTTTATCTTGATGAGGTCCTAATAGTTCATTTTTGCTTTTGTTTCCCTTGCCTCTGGAGACATGTTAAGTAAGAAGTTGCTGTGGTTGAGGTCAAAGAGGTTGCTGCCTGTTTTTTCTCTAAGATTTCAATGGCTTCCTTGTCTTAGGTTTTGGTCTTTTATTCATTTGAGTTTATTTTTGTTTGTGGTATAAGAAGGTGGTCTAGGTTCATTCTTCTGCAAGTCGTTGTCCAGTTTTCCCAACACCATTTGCTGAAGAGGCTGTCTTTTTTCCATTGGATATTCTTTCTGTTTGTGAAAGATTAGTTGGCCATGCATTTGTGGGTCCCTTTCTGGGTTCTCTGTTCTTTTCCATTGATATATGTGTCTGACTGGACATAACTTTTAAAGGGTTTTATTGTTTGGTCTTTGGTCATGTCTTAAATGAATATCATTTACATTCAGTTAAGCAATGCAGATGAAAATTGTTACATTTTCATGACACTTTTTGTTTCTTAATTTGGGAAAGATTCTTCACTCTTGAAAGCATACATAGAATGGTTAAAGCATAAATAAATTGTTCACTTACACGAACTAAAAGGAATTCTGTGACACAGAGTGTGTTACTTCGAACTAGTTTTAATTACCCACATATTAAGGTTCTCTTTGTTCTTTCATTCATTCATTGATAACTATTTATTGAGTTCTATTATGTAGAAGATAATAGACTGAGTATATAATACTGACCCAAGTGGACATGAGGTCTGGCTTCATGGGCTGATAGTATAGTAGAAGAAATTGATATTACTAGTGTGAGATATAAATATATATTTAATCAATAGTTTTGATTGTTTAACAACTACAAAAAAAATAGAGCAACTTTCCCCCATATTAAAATTCTGTTATAGTGCAAAGACCTACTATTCACAAAAAAGTACTGGAAGAAATATAATCTGTACTGAAATCTCTCAAAATGCCAAGGGGACATTTCATTCAGAACATGTAGAAAACTACAAATAAAAAGTTGCAGACTGAATTGTATTCTTTGAGTAAACCATTTGTTTTTATCTCCATTTTTTATCTGACAAATAATAATGCGTAGACCTTATCTGCCACAGAATCACCAAGTGGATTAAACCAAGAAGAAAGTCTTATAAAATCCAACAGTAGTGACCCAGTGACCAAGCTGATTTGATTATATACATTACATAATGTGACATTAATAACACTAATCCTTAGGGATTTCCTGTCCTCGAGAGCTCAGAATTCAAAGAAGTCTAAAAAAATAATCCAAATCTAACCTTCTCCCCATTGTGGCATATTATGTGCACTATTACTAGGAGATAGGCTTTCACTATTTTTGTGAACTTTTCAAGCATAAGAAAATCTCTTTACTGTTTTCCTGCCCAACATTGTGGTAAATCATTCCATGGCTTTGTGAAGTGACTTTTAATTGAGAAGTTCTGTGTTATCAGTTTGTTCAGCAGTCATCTGGGGGATTGAAACAAATCAGATCCACCAGAGACCATCTCAAAAATAAAGAATGGCAGTTGATATAAATTTGGAGATATATGTGGCCTGTGATCCAGAACTATTTGTCTTCATGCAGTATAACCTTTCTGGTGAGAAAATCCATTCAGCTTATCAAATTATAGACTAGAATTTTATTTTGTGAACAAAGAGATTTGGGGGGGTTTAAAGGATATTTCTATGTTAGCTGGTGAATTGAACATTTTTACTCAGGATATTTCTTCTGAAAGAAGTAGACTCACTTTCTAAGATCTACATAGTCTTCTGCACTGGATACTACCATAAAACCTTTACTGAATATTTTAGTATTTCTTGGGTGCTAGAATTTTTTTGGTTATGTGGCCATGATAAAAATACTGAAACTGGACACCGAGACTGATTGCTGTGAATGGCAAACTGGAAATGTTACTAGAAAGAGTTTTAAGAAACCTTGATTCTCCCCCCAACTTTGTCACTAACGAGCATGTGTCACTTAGCTTCCTGAATCCTAGTTTTCTCACATGTAAAATCAGAGGATTCATTGTACGAATTCTAGTCAGTCATGGGGCTAATGTTATTTAACACTCTTTGTAGTTGGGGATAGTTTCTACCTGAGATGGAGACTAGTTTGTGTATTTGGCCTCACCGTGAAATTTGATTATTTTTACAGTGAAATGTTTTGCTTTTGTTTTTGTTTGCATTTTTGCGAAATAATGTATAGATTTAGGGATAACTCAGGGTATTTCTTGTTTTGTGGGTCACAGATGAGCCACAGTAATCTGAAATGGGCCAACATAACTGATAAAGTGAAGAATTGTGAGATTTAATTAAATAATACATTTCAAAATACTGATTACCATAAATAATAATACTGTTCTTTTCTGTAATAGGAAAGACTTTGGTAGCACTAATGAACTGAATATAAAGTAGACATCACAAATGCTTGAGAGAACAAAAGTACACAATAGTAAATTTAAAAATGTTTAAATGAAGGAGAGCCTGGGTGGCTCAGTCAGTTGAACGTCTGACTTCAGGTCAGGTCCCAGTCTTGTGGTTAGTGAGTTCGAGTCCCGTATCGGGCTTGCTGCTGTCAGTGTGGAGCCGCTCCAGATCCTCTGTCCCCTTCTTCTCCCCCTGCCCTGCTCACACTCTCTCTTTCTCAAAAATAAATAAAACGCTAAATTTTTAAAAATGTTTTAATGAAAACTCATTGTGCAATTGAAACTGTTTCTGTGCCTTTACATTTCCCTATGACAGCGAAGCCCCACCTTTTCACAATTTTACATATTCACAGTGGAACTTATGTACACAAGCAGGTGGAAATTAGAGGTCATGGCCCCAGCTGAAGTGATCTGTGCTAATTTAGAGACAACACTGGACATGTAATATAAATATTACATCAAAAACAAATAGTGCTTGCCCTGACAAGTTGTATTTATAAACCCTGGAGAGATGGGATCCTCTATGGTGACTCTGCTTTTATGAAGCTCTGTAATTTAGTGCTAACTCACTCAGTGCTAAGTGTTGGCCCACCCCTGGCCTAATTATGTAGTAGAGAAGGAGTCAGCAATTGGGCTTATTTCATTTGTGAATACTTTGTTGTTTTGTATTGTTTTCCCTTGATAGTATGTATTTATGGAATATATTATTACCTGCTTGAGAATTTTCTCCTTTTCTTTTCCATCAGTTTTATGGTCAGCAGGATAATTGGATGTTTCATTTTAAACAGAAACATTTATTTTATTGCTTTTTAAAGCTGTTGAATTTTAGCCTTTGGCTGTGCGATTTTAACCAAAGGTTTTTGTGATTTACAGCACCATAGCATGTTTCTTTTGCAATTCTTTATAATAGCCCTTAGAAATAATGATAGTAAACTGTTTATAATTTTTATAAAAAAATGTTACCCACGTTGAAAGGAAAAAATAGTGACCTCCCTCTTGAAATAGACTACCATTGTTTGAAACATCAACACTTGTTTTTAATGACACATGCTTCTTAGACATTATCTCTATCAGCAGTCCTCAAAGTGTTATCCATAGATTACCTGCATAATAAATTGAAAAATAGCTTAAAAAGGTAGGTTGTTTTTTATTTATTTTTTTAATCAACTGGCCTAATGATTTAGAGTTTCTGTGTCTTTTTTCCCTAGCTTTGTTGAGATATACAACATATGACCCTGTGTTAAGTTTAAAGTGTATAACATGATGATATGAAATATGTATATATTACAGACTGATTACCACAATAAATTTAGTTAACACATCTATCACCTAACATAGCTTCATTTTGTTGATGTTGTTAAAGCTCTTCTCTTAGCCACTTTCAAGTATTCAATACAGTATTGTTAAGTGTGGTCACCTGCTGTATATTAGATACCCAGAGCTCATTCGTCCTGGAACTGGAAGTTTGTACCCCTTGACCACTTTCACCCATTCCCTTCTACCCTTCTTCCCCTGGCAGCTAACATTCTTCTCTCTTCCTATGAGTTGGATTTAAAAAAAAATTTTTTTTAGATTTAATATATAAATGAGAACACACAGTATTATCTTTCTCTGACTTATTTCACTTAGCATAATGCCCTCAACTTTCCTCTGTTTTTGCAAATGGCGATATTTCCTTCTTTTTATTACTGAGTAATATTCCTGTGTGTGTGTGAACATTTTCTTTATCCATTCGTCTGTTGATGGACACTTATGTTGCTTCCATATGTTAGCTGTTTTAGATACTACAGCAAATGAAAATGAGAGCACAGGTATTTTTGAGGATAGTGATTTCATTTAAAGACATTTCTTGACATCATCCAGAATTACTAAATAAGAACCTTTGTTGAGTGCAATCCAAGGCTATGCATTTTTCATAAACTTTCTAAGTAATTCTTATACACATGAAAATTTGAGGACCATTTTCCATTTAAAAGATGTGTTTTTCATATAAGAAAATTGTGATCCTGAGAAGATACATAATCCTCCCCACCCCCATTCCACAGCTAGTTAACAACAGAACTTGAATCAGAACTTAGATATCTTTATTCTCAAGGTAATCTCTAGAGAGGATATGAACCTCATCCCTCTATTTTTATCCTACATACTTGGTGGAAAACTACACTTTATAAATAATATTTTCTATAGGTAGGCTAAAACTAGCATTTTCACAATTTTTTCCCCTTAGGTTTTTGTCTCACCTTTTTTTTTTTTTTTTTACAGACTTTGTTCCAGCAAAATCAGTCTGCTTCTATTTTTTTCTTTTCTTTTTTTTTTTTTGAGATAAAGTTCTTTATTCATGACTTCTGATTGGGTGTGCCAGACTCAAGATTACTTGTTTTGTTCTTATTTGTGTCTTTCCCATTTGTATTGATCAAGATATGCCAGGTTATGCTGCAGTAACAAATGAACACGCCAAGATCATGATGGCATATCGCAGCAAAAGTTTAATTTTTCACTCATGCTACATGTCCAGTTTGGCTTGGAAGCCCTGCTTTATTCTAGTGCTATTAGTCCTATTCAGAAAATATTTTTAGTCCTTTCCTCTTAAGAACACGGTAAGATTATATTTACAGGCATTTTTTTTTTAGTTTGTACTGGAAAATTGGCTAGTTCTTTATGATTTGTAAGCAGAAGTTGTGTAAGAAGAAGGGCTTTACAGTAGAACATTTAATTGCGGAATTAAACCTCCTGACCTCTTTGACCTTGCAACTAGCAATGTAGATGATGATGACTGGTTCCTCAGCATGGCTCTCTCAGGCCCTGTGATGAACATAGCTTTACTAGAGATCCACCAAAGATGTGTTGCACAAGGGAAAATAAACTTTTGTTGTCTTAGCCTCTGAAATGGTTGGAGTTGTCTGTTACTTTGGCATAACATGGACTATCTTGACTAAGCTCCTCTTAGCTTGTTGGCCCGAGCTGGTCGTAGGACTCAAACACACTCCAGTAAGGCTAATAACCTTTCAGTTTTTTGAGAGGCGTATGGGAGAGAAACTAGGTATTATTGAAAACTAGTAATGTGATGGACATTATTGTGTAAACCTTAACTTTTTGCTATTGGGAAATTTTCCATGATGTAAAACTTGGTTGGAAGAGAACACCTTTCCACACTTTACATAAAATCAAGAAGTAAAAATAAAATAGATAAATATGCCTATGATAAAAAAAAAGATTAAAAAAAATCACAAATATATTGTGTTGAAAGCCTGGTAAATAAATTTGCAGAGATTATGACAGGAGTTAACATCCTTAGTTTATTAAGAACTCTTACAAATCAGTTTTTAAAAAGTGTAAATGCCATAATATAAACCAGGAAAAAAAACCCACAAAAAAACAGCACCAGGAAACCTCTGAGAAAAATGTTGACTAACATTTTCCTCAAGGAAATTAAAAAAGTCAAGTATACCTGCCTACCAACTTGCAAAATAATGTTTTAAAAGATGATAAAAAACTAACGAGGGGTTAGTGGAAGAGGTGGACTTGAATGGAGTTGATTTAACTCAAATATATACAAATATTTTGGAGATTAATTAAAAAACATTAATGAAAATTAAAAATAGAAACTATATCCTGGGGAAACATTCAAAAAGTGTACAAAGATAAATGTTTGAAGATAATCACTGTAGCATCATTTGTTTTGTTTGTATTGTTTTAAATGTTTGTTTATGCTGGAGAGAGAGAGAGAGTGCCCATGCCAGGGAGGGGCAGAGCAAGAGGGGGACAGAGGATCTAAAGCGGGCTCTGTGCTGACAGCAGACAGCCTGATGCAGGGTTCAAACTCACCAACTATGAACTATGAGATCCTGTCCTGAGCCAAAGTCATATTTTAACCAACTGAGCCACCCAGGTGCCCCACTATAGCATCATTTGTAAAACTAGAGAAGATAAACTCCTTATAAATAGGGAATAGTTTTAGTAAATTATGGTGTGCACGTACAATCAAGTTCTGTTACAGAAAGAAAACAGAATAAGTACAAGATCTCCCAGTAGGAGAATGTTGGATATATATAAGAAAAAAAAATGTTAAGGCTGTGATAGAGTTAGCTAGAGAGAAGATAATGGAAGGCAAGATAATGCAGGCCAAATCATAGATGGCCATGAATTAAGACTGACTATGACTGAGATACAAAACCTGTTTGATGAAGTGATCAAAGGAGTGACGTGAATAACGTATTAAAAGGACCACTTTGCCCATTAAATAGTGAATTGACTAAAATGGCAAGATGGGAGGCAAGAAGACTATTTAGGTGCCTCTTTGAAGCAAAATAAGGGATGTTGATCACTTAAAACAGGTATAATAATGGTGATGAAATGGTAAAAAGTTAGAGAGCACAATTGGAGAAGGGGCACAGAAAAAGGGAAACACAGAATCTGAAGAAGGCTCCAGGCTCCAAGCTGTCAGCACAGAGCCCAATGTGGGGCTTGAACCCACAAACTAGGAGATCATAACCTGAGCTGAAATCAGTCACTTAACCAACTAAGCCCCCCAGGTGCCCCTCAAAAAAGTTTTAAAAATATTTATCTATTTTGAGAGAGAGAGCAAGTGTGGGAGGGGCAGAGAGAGATGGAGAGAGAGAGAGAGAAACCCAAGCAGGCTCCATGCTGTGCTGTCAGTACAAAGCCCGATGCAGAATTTGGGCTTGATCTCACAGACCATGAAATCATGACCTGAGCAGAGATGAAGATTTAGACTTGAGCCACCCAGGCACCCCTAAAGGCAAAATCATTAAGATGGATACTGTGAGTGGGAGAAAGAAAGGAGGCAACATTGAGTCTAAGTCTCTAACCTGACCAAGTGTAAGGGTGCATGGAAAAGGTTGAGGAAAGAATAGGATCATGAGAAAATCAGAAATTTATTTGGGGGCATCTTAAGACTTATTTTGCATCAAAAGCATATGTCAGACAATTGAATGTATGAGAGTGACTAAAACTATACATTCTGGAGTCATCAGTGAATAGATGGCATTGAAGTTTTTTTAAAGTAATGACTCTGGATGATCATCTAGAGAGTATATAAACAGAAAAAGAAGGCATCCACGAACTGAATCCTGAAGTACTCCTACATGTAGAGCTTGCTGACGTGAGGTATTGTTTACCAGCAAATAATAAAGAAAAGGAGCAGTTGTGAGACTGAAAGAGAACTGAGTGGCACCCAAATACCACAAGAGTGGGTATTTGAGTGGGGAGTTTGATAAACTCTCAAAGATTATAGGCAAGTAAGAGGGCTAAAATTGACAACTTGATTTGGCCACACGGTATTGGTGTGTGTATGAGCATTTGGTAGTGTGGTAAAAATGAAACACCAATTGTGGTGTTTTAAAATGGTGGAAAAAGAGGATGTGGAAAGAGTAAGAAAAGATTTTCTGTGAAGGAGGAGAAACTGGGAACAATGGATAGCCAGGTATGTGGGGTGAAGGAAGGTTTTTAGTTTCGCTTTTGCATGATCATATACCATGTTTTTATGCTGATGGTGATAAGGCAATAGGGAGGGAAAATTAAGGAAACTCAGGATAGAAGAAACAATGATTGGGAGAGCATGAAAGGAGATGGGCTCCTTTGCAGAAGCAAGAAGGTGGTCTTTATTTTGAATTCAGACAGATGATCTGTAATCGTAGTAGAACTGAATAGAAAGAAAGGCTGTCAGCTGAGGATGAGCATAGGAGTTAGAACAGAGAAAGAGGGATTGATAAAGGAGTCGAGGGTTTATGCAAATGAGAGTTTGTATTGTTTTTACCTTGTAACAATAAAAACACTAAGATCAACATATAATAAATCCTGTGGGGTTGAAAGACCATTGCTGCTGGATGGATAAAGAATTGATGGCTGGAAGATGAGATGATTGAAGTTAAGATTATAGAGGATACATAGTTATTAGAGATGGAAACCTCTAGATTGTGAACATGAGAGGAGATGGCTTGAGATAGTGTGGATGACAAGATTATTGAAGCTCAGAGGGTCAAGGAACTGAGAAGCAAGAATTCTGGAAAGACTGTTCAGATTATTATTAAAATTTCCAAGGATTATGACTGAAGTTTGGTTGGAAAGAGTAACAGTGGTCCATGTGCTAAAATCTTCAGGGATGTGAAAGAGGGAAACCAAGAGGGTATCACTGCCTAGATCATAGACAGGAGGCAGATGGTAGAATCTTATGACATGAGCTACAAATCCGGGCATTTTACAGAGCAGAGAGAAATCATGGTCTGAAAGAGGCTTTAAAGAGCCAAGAGGATATATCCTATCTTCAGGCCCAGAGTTGCCAAGGGCATGGGGAAAAAAACTGTCATAATTTGAAAGGGTCAGTGGGGAAACCATGGAAGAGAAGATCTAGGACTCAAATACTGCTACATGTTAAGGGGATGCTCAGAAAAAAAGGCTGAATATGTGAATTAATTTACATTGACCCATGAAGTCCACAGGGGCTGAGCAAAAGCAGAAGAGCTTTAGGGTTCAAGGGAAATAGGAGATGGAGTCAGTTGGAGATCTCTAGTGCCCTACAGAGAAAAGAGCCCTATTGGTAAAGTCTTTTTGCAGTCGCTGGCATAAAAAGACATGTGAGACATGATTGTATGTACTCTGGTCTGTGAGCCAGATTGTGGTGGAATGGCAAACGTGTGTTACAGAAGAAAGAGGATGATGTTACTAGGAGACCATGATGCTCTGGGCTCTCCTTTCTTATTCCTGCCTAGGTTTGTGTGGAAGCTTTGGGAGGGGACAGTGTTACTGAAACAGGGAACTCTGTATATATCTAACAAAATATTAACTGTAGTTATTAGTATGGTAGCATAATGCATGATACTGATTTTCTCATGTCGCTTAATTTTAAGTAATTACTTTTTTTAATGTTTATTTTTGAGAGAGAGAGTGAATACACGTGCACACAAGTGGGGAAGGGGCAGGGAGAGAGGGAGACGCAGAATCCGAAGCAGACTCCAGGCTCCGGACTGTCAGAACAGAGCCCGACGTGGGGCTCAAACCCGGGAATGTGAGACCATGACCTGAGCCGAAGTCGGACACTTGACCAACTAGGCCACCCAGGCGCCCCTAAGTAATTACTTTTAATGAATGTGTATTACGGGATATACACATATATGTATACTATGGAATGATGTGTGGAGTGAAGGAAGATTTTTATCTTTGCTTTCACATCACAGATATTATAGCAAATTTATATGCTGATAGAAATTATGCAGTAGGGAATATTGGAATGAGTATGTGTTGATAATATCCCATAGGTATATATGTATATCCTATCCCACTCATAAACCTATATATTCTCATTTTTGAGCTATGTTTAAAAATATTGGCCCAGAAGAGGGAAGACATGGAAGAAGCTCTGAATATTTTCTTCTTCTTCTTTTTTTTTTTAGGAACAAGTTTTTATATTGCTATTTTATTCCAGCTGTATTTTTCAAATTACTTGGCTAATACTAAACCCATGTTCATAGAGGAATTTATCATTTTACATAAAGTTGTTGAAATCTCACTGGATGGAACCTAACAGTCATATTTACTGATGTGTCAGTTGTTAAACAGTGAGCAGATGTCTTATTTAGCTTCTCTACAATGGTATCTGGATAGTTTTAGGAAGATTTCTAATAATATGGAAGCTGTTTTGTGATTCCCTCCAGTACTGGTCCCTACCTCAAAGTTTTTATTTTTTAGATGTTTCTTATGTCTAATCTGGAAACTGGTCAGCCCCTCTTACTTTTTTTCCAGTCTTCAGGGTTATTGGGAGGATTATAGGCATGGAGTCTGGAATTAATCTCCTAGTGTTTGAATCCCATTGATGGCTAAACATAGGATTTTTGCCCCCAAGGAATTTACAGTGTAATCATTGAAGAGAAACATGTACACTAATTCCTACAACATAAAATAGAAGTGAGTAGAAATTAAAAATAAAACTGGCTGAAGTGATAGAAAAATATCATGGAGTGAATGACATTTGAGTGGGAATTTTATAAATAGAGTGTTTTCAGGGATAAAAATGGTGTTAGGTGGAAGGGAATTTCAAGCAGAGAAGTGACTTCAGTGAAGATATGAAAATGACAGATTGCTTTAATGTTCAAGGAAGAGTCTGAGACAGTGGGAGAATGCATTGAGTTGGGGAGAATTGAGAGATGTGGTTAAAAATATCTTGGTGGGACATGAACACCAGCCTAATAATTCTGATTTGCTTTACTATCCATTTGACTTTATGAGTCATTAAAAAGAATTTAGTATAAATGCTGATAGCTGGTATAGCTCACTCTAAGGTTGTTTCTGCACATGAGAGCTACCAGTAAAACATTTTCATTCAACCATTTATTTTACTACATGGTCCCAGACAAATCGTTTTCTTGATATTTTTTTCTAATCTTTAAAATCAGATGGCTAGTGACAAAGAATTACTTGGCTGATTTGAAGCAAGTATAAATGCACTTAGTATTGGAGTATATACGACCATAGTAGGGTCAGCTAGCAACATAATAAAATTTCAGCCAATGACATTCCATATATGGCAGCGTTTGTTGGTAGAACATCCCTCTGTCACTAGGGAGGAAATTAGGTTTTTAGAAGTAGCGGTAACAAAATTTTTCCCTAAAGGGTCCGGTGGTACATATTCTGGTCTTGGTAAGCCAGGTGGTCTCTGCCACAACTACTCTACTCTGCCTTTACAGAGAGAAAGCAGCCATTGACAGTATCCAAATGAATGGTCATAGATGCCTTCCACTGAAACTTTATGAGGTCAGAAAGTGGGCCAGATTTGGCCAGATTTGACTCATTTGCTGAACCTGTTCTAGAAGATTACTAGGAACAGGTGTGGGAAAAGTTGAAGAACACTATTATATAACTAGGGCACCACCATATAAAGATGAACATTTACCAAATGTTTACTCTAAACCATCCACGGGAATCCATACAGGGACCAGAACTGTGTGTTACGGTACTGATCCTCCCAACTCAGGGCTGAATTCATAGTAAGCAAAAATTCTGTTTTTATATATCTTTCATATTGAAGGGCAAAGAGAAAAATCAATTTAACTTAAATAAAAGATGAATACAATTTAAAGACGAGTACATCCCACAAAAACATAAGTCCAGAAACTACCATAGAGCTGAATTTCATGAAACATAAAATTTGTAATAACAAATGAGGATTGTGCCAGATACTTTTCTCGGTACCTCCATGGCTAATCTTATTTTTTCTTTCAGAAAATCCTTCTGAGAATGAAATACCTAGGGATAAATTTAACCAAGGAGATGAAAGACCTGTACACTGAAAACTAGAAAAACAAAAAAACAAAAAAACAAAAAACCCAACACTGATGCAGTAAATTGAAGAATACAGAAGTAAATGGAAAGATATTCCATGCACATGAATTGGAAGAATTAATATTGTTAAAATGTCCATTCTGCCTGGAGCAATCTACAGTTTTAAGGCAATCCCTTATCTACATTTCAGTGGTATTTTTCACAGAAATAGAACAAACATATCTAAAATTTTTATGGAACCACAGAAGAATGGCATGGCCATGGCCAAATCATCTGTTCCATAGGTCAATGGAACGGAATAGAAGGCCCAGAAATAAACCCACAGATACATGGTTAATTAATTTACATCAAAAAAGCCAAGAGTCTGCAATGGGAAAAGGAGAGTCTCTTCAATAAATAGTATTGTGGGGGAAAAAAACGATGAGAAAGCCTATGACGTGAATAGTTACATCATCTCAATTTTACAAATAGGGAAACTGAGGCATGAACAGCTGAAGAATTTTCCCTAGCTACATAGGTAGAGAATGGAGGAGCCAAATTTTTTAATCCAGATAGTCCATTTTGGGAGCCATTGCTGTAGACTACCTTTAGGTTTAAGTCACTTCAATTTTTGAAATTTGCGCTTGTCTGTGAAAACAAGTAAGATTTACTTAATGATAGGTACCGTTTGATTACTTAATATATGCCAGAACCTTTTACAAATTATCTCTCGTCTCCATGACTCCACTTTGTGTATGAAAATGAAGACACAGTATCAAACCAAAGTGACATAAGCAGCAATTAGTAGTGTCAGTGTTCTAGCCTGGAGAGTCTGACTGTAGAGCCTATACTGTTTATATTTAGAGCAAGAGAACTAGTCTTAACAAAGACAATGGCAGTTGGATTTTTTGTTTTTTGTTCTGTTTTATTTTATAAAGAAAGTAATTGAGCAGCACTAAAGAGTTGTTGTGAGTCAGAGAATGCAAGATAAAGTTTTGTTCAGAGAGTTTGGTTAGTTAGCAGTAAGCAGGGGAGAACAGAAAGGAACATGAAAGATAGAGGATCAACAAATCATAAAAGAATGGGGCATAAAAATATTGGGGAAAAGGAATTATTCTGAGTCAAATTTCAAAAGAAAATATGACCTGAAATTGGTCATAGAAGATAAAGAAATGGGTAGAGTCAAGGTTAATTTTTTTATGAATATAACTTTTTGTTAAATTGACTTACATACAACATCCAGTGCTCATCCCAAGTGCCCTCCTCAAAGCCCATCACACAATGTCCCCTCTCCCCCAAGATCAATTCAAATGCTGAGCTTGGGATACTTCAAACATGATGTCATTCCAAAAAAAAAAAAAAAAACCTGAAAAATTTTAGTTAAAGAAGCAACTATGAATTGAAGGTAGTAAGTTTGGTTGAATTGGTCACAAGAATAAAAGGATCTATTCTTTGGGCAATTCAGTATCTACAGATGGAATAAAGTCCTAAGAGGATGAAGAATGAGTAAATCCATTTGCAAACGAGAACACCATCAGTTACCTCAGCAAATGAAATTTCAGTTGACTGATGTGAATTAAAGACCATTCTGGGGCTCTTGGGTGGCTGAGTCGGTTAAGCATCCAATTTCGGCTCAGCTCATGATACCATGGTCTGTGAATTGGAGCCCTGCCTTGGGCTCTGTGCTGACAGCTCAGAGCCTGGAGCTTGCTTTGGATTCTGTCTCCCTCTCTCTCTGCCCCTCCCCCACTCGCTCATGCTCTCTCTCTCTCTTTCTCTCTCAAAATTAAATAAACAATTTTTTAAAAATAAAGCCTATTTTTAGGGAGGAAATAAGATGTTGGTTTGAAACTAAAAAGTCTGAGTCTCAAAGTTCAGATTCAAGGAATGTTCCACATGACTCAATGAGTGAGATAGAAGGAGTACTTGATTCTTTACAGAGAGGGAGGTCAGAGTGAGAACTGAAGGCAGTGAAAAGGATGGCCTTCCTTTGGAAGTGAGAGAAATAATACATGTGTGGAAGAGCATAGGGGGATGGTAAGAAAAGAAAGAAACAGAACAGCCCTAGCATGGGGGAACTGAAACCTGAGAAAGGGAAATCTCACTGCTCCAGTGTGTGGTTAACAGCACCAAATACTATAGTCTAGGAATAGGAGAACTGGAAAAGACTGTTAGACTTGTAAAACATTGGCTTCCAGTTACCTTTAAAGGAAAAGACAGCTGAAATAGCTATTCACAGGTGAAAGGCAAAACAAACCGAGGTATATCCACACAATGGAATATTACCCTGGAATGAAAAGGAATGAACTAACCAACCTTGGTACCATGAAACGGCATGGATCAGTCTCAAAATAATAGTGCTGAAATACTCCAGACTATAAAAATGTTTACTTTATGATGCCATTTATGAAGTATTCTATAAAGTTAGCTAATCTCTGTTGACTGAAGGCAGATCAACGATTGCCTATAGAGAGGAAGATAGATTATAACAGGGCACAAAAGACTGTTGGGGTGATGGATGTGTTCATTATATTAATTGTTGTATTTTCATAGGTATATGACATGTCAAAAGTCATTGAATTATACACTTTAAATGTGTGCATTTTATTGTATGTCAGTTATATCTCAACAAAGCTACGAGAGTTGAGAATGATAGTGTTCAAGTTAGATTTCAAGGGATTAATGAAATGGCAAATGGATATACATTTAGCAGGTATCCTAGACCACATAGTACACATTTTAGAATGTTCATTTAAAAAGGAAACTTGGATTACTAGGGAAAATGACACTTTTTGTCTTTTTCAAAGATGGCAAAGCCCTAGTTTTTCCTTAACTTCTATTTACTTCTCCTCCCACCCCCCCCTCGCCCCGTGACTCCAAGGTAAAATATATGTGTCATTTGTTTTTGAGTATTATTTTCCCCCAGAAGCAGAATAAGTTGTGGAAGAGTTATGTTTTAGTTATTTATTGAGAAATGTAAACTGCTTCAAGCAATGTAACACCATAAATAAAAGTGGCTAATTTTGAAAGCATGAGGGTGTACACAGTGTTAATACATTCAATTCTCCATCAACTCAAACTAGAAACACGAGAGCATTCCATACAGTCTTCAGTCTCCTTGTCATAAATTTGCCCTGAGGGGAGAAATTGGGAGGAATCTTGATGGAATATTCTGCCTGTCTTGGGTAGAGAAAAATGTGTTATGTGTGTAATCTCAAGATGAAAATTTAATTATGATTTTTGTGAAATGTTTGTAACCTAACTAAAAATGCAAATTTTTGCAAATTGCTGCAGTGTAGTTTTTCATGATGATACCTTCTTTTTTCTTTTCTTTCTTTCTTATTCTTTTTTTTTTTTGACCCATGGAACTATTTTCATACGATTCTAATAGTCGTCATTTTCATTTTCACCCCACACATGGTAAGACACCGCTTTAAGCTGATGATCATTTCTCTTGCATAGAGTAAGCTTTAATTTTACTGATCATTGCTTATAATGTGTGCCTGAAGGCAGAGATCAGGCTTCCCTATCCAATCTCCATTTCCTCTTCAGGTTAATAGGTTCCTCTTTCTCAATCATTGAGTATTGCACATAACACAGAGAAATAAATGCTTATTGAGAGACTAGGCTCTAACTGAAGGATTTGTCTTATCATATAAGGGGTTCAAATAGGTCTTACATGCACACATCTCTTGCATATTTTAAAGATAATTTCAATAATGTTTCTGCTGTAACGTAATGGCCTTAGTCTGAATACACTTGTCCATTTAGTGAGATGTGGGGGCAGAGGGCAGTGTATTTTATTCCATGCATGTTGGACTTTAGTACTTAGTGGCTAGACATAGTAGGTAATCTCACACAGAGTTAGATATTCATGTATGGTTTTGATGCAAGTAGATTTTACTCCATGATTATGTAAAATTTTAGATTGCCTCATTGGGTTGCTGTAAAGATGAAATGAGGTGGTGGAGTTAAAACTACTGACAAATTGCATAATACATAGAAACCATTCAATAGGTATTAGATTACATTTTGTGCACAGAAGGGAGAAATAAGGATGTATGTTCATATTTGTGTGTTTTTATCTAAAGGAACTCAGGAATTAAATATTGGACACCGATAGTAGTTTTTCTTAAGCAGGGTAGAAATTGCAGATGGAGAACAAGGATAGGGTAACATTTTTCTGTGTGTACCTTTGTTGTATTTTGAGGTTTTGATCCATATGACTATATAGTCTACTTAGAAAGTTAAATATAATGTTTTCTGATCTTCTTGTTATTTTGGTGTTGCTTCCAATGATAATTGCTTTAAATCCTAAAATGCATCTTCCTTGTTCTGTCTTTCCCAGTTTTTCTCAAGAGTATATGCTTTTTTGTTTAAGTTTATTTATTTTGGGTGTGGAGGGAAGAGAGAGAGAGGGAGAGAGAGAATCCCAAGCAGGCCCTATGCTGTCAGCACAGAGCCCGACACAGGGGTTGATCTCATGAATGGTGAGATCATGACCAGAGTCAAAATCGAGAGTCAGACGCTCAACCAGCTGAGCCATCCAGGTGCCCCTTGTGTTGAGTTGGGGTTCTTCAGATTGTGAACTCACAGAGAACAGGCAGGAAGCAGCACCTTGTTTGTCTATTAGCGTCATGAGCAGATGGGCCTAATATGTATTTTTCAGGAAAGGTTAAAAGTAAGTATGAAAAATTGATATGTCACTTCTGGCCTGATATGGGCACTGCCAATTTTAGAATAACAGACCAAAGAGGAATCCGTTATGTGTTCCTCTGAAGGAAAATCTTATTTTATTGACCCCATGCAATTGGTGTTTTCTGGATCTAAACAAAAACTGGTGACTCTGCAAGTACTTAATGAGGCCTTTTTTTTTTGTTCCTTTTTTAAAAATTTGATCCCATAACTGTCCCCATTCCAAGACAAACCTTTTCTGTGTTGAAGTCCATGCTTACATGGATTATATATTATTAATAGTTCTGAAATATAATACTTTAGTAGGATTACGAGTGGATGATTGAGAGCTGACTTACCAATAATAGTAATTTCTCTGAATTATAGCTAGCGTTTCTTAGTTTCTTTTTTTTTTTATTTTTTTTATTTTTATTTTTTTAGAACTAAAATTATTTTATTTTTTTTTTCTGAAATTTATTGACAAATTGGTTTCCATACAACACCCAGTGCTCATCCCAAAAGGTGCCCTCCTCAATACCCATCACCCACCCTCTCCTCCCTCCCACCCCCCATCAACCCTCAGTTTGTTCTCAGTTTTTAACAGTCTCTTATGCTTTGGCTCTCTCCCATTCTAACCTCTTTTTTTTTTTCCTTCCCCTCCCCCATGGGTTCCTGTTAAGTTTCTCAGGATCCACATAAGAGTGAAACCATATGGTATCTGTCTTTCTCTGTATGGCTTATTTCACTTAGCATCACACTCTCCAGTTCCATCCACGTTGCTACAAAAGGCCATATTTCATTTTTTCTCATTGCCATGTAATATTCCATTGTGTATATAAACCACAATTTCTTTATCCATTCATCAGTTGATGGACATTTAGGCTCTTTCCATCATTTGGCTATTGTTGAGAGTGCTGCTATGAACATTGGGGTACAAGTGCCCCTATGCATCGGTGCTCCTGTATCCCTTGGATAAATTCCTAGCAGTGCTATTGCTGGGTCATAGGGTAGGTCTATTTTTAATTTTCTGAGGAACCTCCACACTGCTTTCCAGAGCGGCTGCACCAATTTGCATTCCCACCAACAGTGCAAGAGGGTTCCCGTTTCTCCACATCCTCTCCAGCATCTATAGTCTCCTGATTTGTTCATTTTGGCCACTCTGACTGGTGTGAGGTGATACCTGAGTGTGGTTTTGATTTGTATTTCCCTGATAAGGAGCGACGCTGAACATCTTTTCATGTGCCTGTTGGCCATCCGGATGTCTTCTTTAGAGAAGTGTCTATTCATGTTTTCTGCCCATTTCTTCACTGGGTTATTTGTTTTTTGGGTGTGGAGTTTGGTGAGCTCTTTATAGATTTTGGATACTAGCCCTTTGTCCGATATGTCATTTGCGAATATCTTTTCCCATTCTGTTGGTTGCCTTTTAGTTTTGTTGGTTGTTTCCTTTGCTGTGCAGAAGCTTTTTATCTTCATAAGGTCCCAGTAATTCACTTTTGCTTTTAATTCCCTTGCCTTTGGGGATGTGTCGAGTAAGAGATTGCTACGGCTGAGGTCAGAGAGGTCTTTGCCTGCTTTCTCCTCTAAGGTTTTGATGGTTTCCTGTCTCACATTTAGGTCCTTTATCCATTTTG
This sequence comes from Prionailurus viverrinus, assembly GCF_022837055.1. Lineage (NCBI taxonomy): Eukaryota > Metazoa > Chordata > Mammalia > Carnivora > Felidae > Prionailurus > Prionailurus viverrinus. Next base: position 42,442,998 of record NC_062562.1, read on the forward strand.
AGTTTATTTTTGTGAATGGGGTGAGAAAGTGGTCTAGTTTCAACCTTCTGCATGTTGCTGTCCATTTCTCCCAGCACCATTTGTTAAAGAGGCTGTCTTTTTTCCATTGGATGTTCTTTCCTGCTTTGTCAAAGATGAGTTGGCCATACGTTTGTGGGTCTAGTTCTGGGGTTTCTATTCTATTCCATTGGTCTATGTGTCTGTTTTGGTGCCAATACCATGCTGTCTTGATGATGACAGCTTTGTAGTAGAGGCTAAAGTCTGGGATTGTGATGCCTCCTGCTTTCGTCTTCTTCTTCAAAATTCCTTTGGCTATTCGGGGCCTTTTGTGGTTCCATATGAATTTTAGGATTGCTTGTTCTAGTTTCGAGAAGAATGCTGGTGCAATTTTGATTGGGATTGCATTGAATGTGTAGATAGCTTTGGGTAGTATTGACATTTTGACAATATTTATTTTTCCAATCCATGAGCAGGGAATGTCTTTCCATTTCTTTAAATCTTCTTCAATTTCCTTCATAAGCTTTCTATAGTTTTCAGCATACAGATCCTTTACATCTTTCGTTAGATTTATTCCTAGGTATTTTATGCTTCTTGGTGCAATTGTGAATGGGATCAGTTTCTTTATTTGTCTTTCTGTTGCTTCATTGTTAGTGTATAAGAATGCAACTGATTTCTGTACATTGATTTTGTATCCTGCAACTTTGCTGAATTCCTGTATCAGTTCTAGCAGACTTTTGGTGGAGTCTATCGGATTTTCCACGTATAATATCATGTCATCTGCAAAAAGCGAAAGCTTGACTTCATCTTTGCCAATTTTGATGCCTTTGATTTCCTTTTGTTGTCTGATTGCTGATGCTAGAACTTCCAGCACTATGTTAAACAGCAGCGGTGAGAGTGGGCATCCTTGTCGTGTTCCTGATCTCAGGGAAAAAGCTTTCAGTTTTTCCCCGTTGAGGATGATGTTAGCTGTGGGCTTTTCATAAATGGCTTTTATGATCTTTAAGTATGTTCCTTCTATCCCGACTTTCTCAAGGGTTTTTATTAAGAAAGGGTGCTGGATTTTGTCAAAGGCCTTTTCTGCATCGATTGACAGGATCATATGGTTCTTCTCTCTTTTTTTGTTAATGTGATGTATCACGTTGATTGATTTGCGAATGTTGAACCAGCCCTGCATCCCAGGAATGAATCCCACTTGATCATGGTGAATAATTCTTTGTATATGCCGTTGAATTCGATTTGCTAGTATATTATTGAGAATTTTTGCATCCATATTCATCAGGGATATTGGCCTGTAGTTCTCTTTTTTTACTGGGTCTCTGTCTGGTTTAGGAATCAAAGTAATACTGGCTTCATAGAATGAGTCTGGAAGTTTTCCTTCCCTTTCTATTTCTTGGAATAGCTTGAGAAGGATAGGTGTTATCTCTGCCCTAAATGTCTGGTAGAACTCCCCTGGGAAGCCATCTGGTCCTGGACTCTTATTTGTTGGGAGATTTTTGATAACCGATTCAATTTCTTCGCTGGCTATGGGTCTGTTCAAGCTTTCTATTTCCTCCTGATTGAGTTTTGGAAGCGTGTGGGTGTTTAGGAATTTGTCCATTTCTTCCAGGTTGTCCAATTTGTTGGCATATAAGTTTTCATAGTATTCCCTGATAATTGTTTGTATCTCTGAGGGATTGGTTGTAATAATTCCATTTTAATTCATGATTTTATCTATTTGGGTCATCTCCCTTTTCTTTTTGAGAAGCCTGGCTAGAGGTTTGTCAATTTTGTTTATTTTTTCAAAAAACCAACTCTTGGTTTCGTTGATCTGCTCTACAGTTTTTTTAGTTTCTATATTGTTTATTTCTGCTCTGATCTTTATTATTTCTCTTCTTCTGCTGGGCTTAGGCTGCCTTTGCTGTTCTGCTTCTAGTTCCTTTAGGTGTGCTGTTAGATTTTGTATTTGGGATTTTTCTTGTTTCTTGAGATAGGCCTGGATTGCAATGTATTTTCCTCTCAGGACTGCCTTTGCTGCGTCCCAAAGCGTTTGGATTGTTGTATTTTCATTTTCGTTTGTTTCCATATATTTTTTAATTTCTTCTCTAATTGCCTGGTTGACCCACTCATTCGTTAGTAGGGTGTTCTTTAACCTCCATGCTTTTGGAGGTTTTCCAGACTTTTTTCTGTGGTTGATTTCAAGCTTCATAGCATTGTGGTCTGAAAGTAAGCATGGTATAATTTCAATTCTTGTAAACTTATGAAGGGCTGTTTTGTGACCCAGTATATGATCTATCTTGGAGAATGTTCCATGTGCACTCGAGAAGAAAGTATATTCTGTTGCTTTGGGATGCAGAGTTCTAAATATATCTGTCAAGTCCATCTGATCCAATGTCTCATTCAGGGCCCTTGTTTCTTTATTGACCGTGTGTCTAGATGATCTATCCATTTCTGTAAGTGGTGTATTAAAGTCCCCTGCAATTACCACATTCTTATCAATAAGGTTGCTTGTGTTTATGAGTAATTGTTTTATATATTTGGGGGCTCCGGTATTCGGTGCATAGACATTTATAATTGTTAGCTCTTCCTGATGGATAGACCCTGTAACTATTATATAATGTCCTTCTTCATCTCTTGTTACAGCCTTTAATTTAAAGTCTAGTTTGTCTGATATAAGTATGGCTACTCCAGCTTTCTTTTGGCTTCCAGTCGCATGATAAATAGTTCTCCATCCCCTCACTCTCAATCTAAAGGTGTCCTCAGGTCTAAAATGAGTCTCTTGTAGACAGCAAATAGATGGGTCTTGTTTTTTTATCCATTCTGATACCCTATGTCTTTGGTTGGCGCATTTAATCCATTTACATTCAGTGTTATTATAGAAAGATACGGGTTTAGAGTCATTGTGATGTCTGTATGTTTTATGCTTGTAGTGATGTCTCTGGGACTTTGTCTCACAGGGTCCCCCTTAGGATCTCTTGTAGGGCTGGTTTAGTGGTGACAAATTCCTTCAGTTTTTGTTTGTTTGGGAAGACCTTTATCTCTCCTTCTATTCTAAATGACAGACTTGCTGGATAAAGGATTCTCGGCTGCATATTTTTTCTGTCTAGCACCCTGAAAATCTCGTGCCAATTCTTTCTGGCCTGCCAAGTTTCAAAAGAGAGATCAGTCATGAGTCTTATAGGTCTCCCTTTATATGTGAGGGCACGTTTACCCCTTGCTGCTTTCAGAATTTTCTCTTTATCCTTGTATTTTGCCAGTTTGACTATGATATGTCGTGCAGAAGATCGATTCAAGTTACGTCTGAAGGGAGTTCTCTGTACCTCTTGGATTTCAATGCCTTTTTCCTTCCCCAGTTCAGGGAAGTTCTCAGCTATGATTTCTTCAAGTACCCCTTCAGCACCTTTCCCTCTCTCTTCCTCCTCTGGGATACCAATTATGCGTATATTATTTCTTTTTAGTGTATCACTCAGTTCTCTAATTTTCCCCTCATACTCCTGGATTTTTTTATCTCTCTTTTTCTCAGCTTCCTCTTTTTCCATAATTTTATCTTCTAGTTCACCTATTCTCTCCTCTGCCTCTTCAAGCCGAGCTGTGGTGGTTTCCATTTTGTTTTGCATTTCGTTTAAAGCGTTTTTCAGCTCCTCCTGACTGTTCCTTAGTCCCTTGATCTCTGTAGCAAGAGATTCTCTGCTGTCCTGTATACTGTTTTCAAGCCCAGCGATTAATTTTATGACTATTATTCTAAATTCACTTTCTGTTATGTTATTTAAGTCCTTTTTGATCAGCTCATTAGCTGTTGTTATTTCCTGGAGATTCTTCTGAGGGGAGTTCTTCCGCTTGGTCATTTTGGATAGTCCCTGGCATGGTGAGGACCTGCAGGGCACTTCCCCTGTGCTGTGGTGTATAACTGGAGTTGGTGGGCGGGGCCGCAGTCAGACCTGATGTCTGCCCCCAGCCCACCGCTGGGGCCACAGTCAGACTGGTGTGTGCCTTCTCTTCCCCTCTCCTAGGGGCGGGATTCACTGTGGGGTGGTGTGGCTCGTCTGGGCTACTTGCACCCTGCCAGGCTTGTGATGCTGGGGATCTGGCGTATTAGCTGGGGTGGGTAGGCAAGGTGCTCGGGGGTAGGAGGGGCAGGCTTAGATCGCTTCTCCTTAGGTGATCCACTTCAGGAGGGGCCCTGTGGCAGCGGGAGGGAGTCAGATCCGCTGCCGGAGGTTTGCCTCCACAGAAGCGCAGAGTTGGGTGTTTGCGCGGAGCGAGCAAGTTCCCTGGCAGGAACCGGTTCCCTTTGGGATTTCGGCTGGGGGATGGGCGGGGGAGATGGCGTTGGCGAGCGCCTTTGTTCCCCACCAAACTGAGCTCTGTTATCAGGGGGCTCAGCAGCTCTCCCTCCCTTTGTCCTCCAGCCTTCTCGCTTTCCGAGCAGAGCTGTTAACTTATGACCTCCCAGACGCTAAGTCGCGCTTGCTGTCGAAACACAGTCCGCCCGGCCCCTCCGCTTTTGCAAGCCAGACTCAGGGGCTGTGCTTGGCCGGCGAGCCGCCCCTCCGCCCCGGCTCCCTCCCGCCAGTCCGTGGAGCGCGCACCGCCTCGCCGCCCTTCCTACCCTCTTCCGTGGGCCTCTCGTCTGTGTTTGGCTCCGGCGACTCTGTTCTGCTAATCCTCTGGCGGTTTTCTGGGTTATTTAGGCAGGTGTAGATGGAATCTAAGTGATCAGCAGGACGTGCGGTGAGCCCAGCGTCCTCCTAAGCCGCCATCTTGCCGCAACCTCCGCGTTTCTTAGTTTCTATAGGGCAAAGCACCTTAAATGTATTATTGTCTTATTTCATTTCCTCTGCCAACCCTATATAGGAGATGATGCTAGTGTAGCAGATTGGTAAACTGACAATTATGCACTTAGAATATTTGCCAAAAATCACATACATGGTAAATGGTGTCAGATTATGATCATTTTAATGCCAAAGCCCATGCTCTTGTCTGTCATGCTACTGTGTATAAGCAGTTCTTCGTTATATATTTATATTTCTGGATATACGTTTAAATTTATTTAGCAACATTTCTGGAATATTTAGTAATTGTTTCACTTTGCATGAAATGAGGGCTTCAAACATGGCAGAAATATGACTCATATTTCATGTACAGATGGCATGAATCATCCAATTAATCATCTGAAATGATGGCACTGTATGCCTTTCTATAGTACCTGCTACCCAAAGATACTAGGAATTAATACAATAAAACCAAATATAATATTGATCTGAATGATTTGCTTTACAGTCTTCACAATCCACAATCACAAACAGAAATAATAATATCACAAAATGGATTTTTCCTTTCTGGCTCTATTTTACCTATATTCTTGGTTGCTTAGTATTGTTAAAATATGTAATTTTCAATATAATATATATATATGGACAAGAGTTCTGTTTGCATAGTGCCAAAAAAACCCTGGTGATTTGACTTTTAAAAATGTAATGTTTGGGGTACCTCGGTGGCTCAGGTGGTTAAGTGTCCAACTTCGGCCCCCTTCCAACTTTGGCTCGGGTTGTGATCTCATGGTGTGTGGGTTTGAGCCCCCAGTGGGGCTCTGTGCTGACAGCTCGGAGCCTGGGCCTGCTTCAGATTCTGTGTCTCCCTCTCTCTCTGCCCTTCCCCCAATCGTGCTCTGTCTCTCTCTGTCAAAAATAAACATGAAAAAATGTTAGAGGCACCTGGGTGGCTCAAACGGTTAAGCATCTGACTGTTGACTTCAGCTCAGGTTTTGATCTCACGGTTCATGAGTTCAAGCCCTGCTTAGGGCTCCGTGCTGAGCATGGAACCTGCTTAAGATTGTTATTCTCCCTCTTACCCTCTGCCCATCCTTTGCTTGTGCTCTCTCTCTCACTCTCTCGCTCTCTCAATAAATAAACATTCAAAAAAGTTAGAAAGATATAATGTTAAAAAGTGATTCATTTCATAGTGGGGAAAGACACGTAAGTTGAATAGTTTTGCTTTTCATTTGTGGCATCACATGAAGAGAGCTGAAGATTCATTTTCTTATAATATTGATATGTAGATTATAGTTTGTATATAAACATGATCATTCAGAAAAAGAATACTTTAAAGACCCCCACATAATATTTTATTACATGTAGCTATATAAGTGTAATCCTAATAGAGCCCATGTTATTCTATGACCCTATGCAATCTTTACTGCATTATTCTGGGTTTTTTGAGGAAGATGTTCAGTGTAAGTAAGTGATGTTATCATCATCCTTCCCATATCATCATCATGTGAACACATTTAATTGTGTGCCTGTGAACTGTTTAATTAGTTTTTTGAGGCTCTCCTGAAACTGTCATCAGCAGAAATGAAAATGCCAAACTTGTAAATTATCTTTTTTTATATGTGCCAAAGCTGAGACTTCTAGGTTTTGCTAAAGAAATCGCTCTGTTAAAAAATAACAACATGTATCCTTCAAGTGGAGGGTGTGTGATTTATAGGAGTAGCAAGCTTGCCTAGAGATGGGTTGCCGTGCAGTATCTTTACCCTGTTGGTTTGCTCTAGGTGATTATTGACTTCTCAAGTAGCTGCTGCTATAATGTGAATGCAAGTTGAAACTCATAATTGTTATGTTTCTAAACTTGCTAAAGTAATGTTTTTCTCCTGCTCTAAATATTTGAAGATAGGTTTGGATGGATCAGTCTCTTTTCATCCATCTTTAAAGCCCACAGCTATCTCTGTAAACTGTTGGAAGCTTCTCTTTTAATAGGATGGAGTTGAGACGTGCTTTCCCATTTCTGACATGCTTGAGCGAGAAAACAAAGCTACTCCACCATCCCCCAAATGGAAAAACCTCACTATGCTAGATGGGTTTTGAAAAATAAAAACACAAATCAAAACTTCTAACGGCACATCTGTTCTTATTTACAGGAATTAGACGATACAAACTGCAGCTCGGAATCAGAGGTAAGCATTACATTTAATCTGTCACGCCTGCAGGTTTTTATGGAGTTCAAACATTATAAAAGGTTTGGCTTGATAAAACTCCCTCATTATGTTTCTTGAGGTAGCACTGTCATCTGTGTCCAGTAGCTCACTAACAACATTTCCAGTTCAGTAGGAGCAGACATGTTCATTGCATTTTATTTGATCCCAGGCAGTTTAATACTGGAAGATGTTGTGTGCATGCCATTCCTTTAGGACTTGAAACCATTGGGTTAAAGGTACACCCAATTATGTTATATCTTTAAGCAACTTGAAAGTGTAGATATATAGAGACATTTACCACTGAACTATGTTTAAATGAAGTTAAGGTTGTGAAACACACTGACAAAAGATAGGGAATTCAAAGTTGAAAGTGACATTTTGTCCTTCTCTTGTGTTGCAGGAAGTTGAGTAGAGTACAGGATAAACTGAAGGAGATTGGAGATTTTACTTTTTTAATGATGTTATAGATGCACCATATGCAAAGTAATACTAACTAATATAAAGAGTTTTAAAAAATGCATTCACTTAGAAAATTCCATTTAAACTTCAAAATAGTCCTGTCATAATAGGTATTACTCTTTGTTTTCCAAAGAGGACTTGGAGAATCTAATAGTACTTGCCTCACAATTGTAAGACAAATAGGAATGTAGGTGCGTGTTGGGGCCATTTCTTTAGACAACATGGCTGGTACTGTCTATACTATGCAGTCTCACTATTGCCGATAAAGCGCATGCATGCGCATACGTCGGTACATTTGTGTGTGCACATACACAAGTAGACAGCAAGAGGGGAAAATAAGTAATTAGATATCAAGCAACACGTATTTTCTGGGTGAATTCAGGTGTCCTCTGTCCTGTGCAGTTCAACTCTCAATGGCTTAAACATTGAAGAAGGTTTATTGGCTGATGGAAACTTGAAGTCCAGGGCTCTATGTTTGTCCTCAAGTGTGCCATATTTACTTGTAGATATCCCTCATGTTTGCAAAAAGTCAATGGCAGTTTTGGGAGATCTGTGACCCAGTGTAAATCCTGACTTTGTTGCACGTTGGATCAGCCATGAAGCTATCCTTGTAGCCAAGGGTAGGACATTCAGACTTGGATTAGCTGAAGTTATTGTCATGGCAAAGGTGAATCAGAATATCCTGTTTGGAATTAGCTAGTTATACCCTGGCATTCTACTGGGTGATGGTCAATTCTATCTAACTACAAGGATTTGTCAATCAAGAAAATGCTGTAAAGCAACCAAAAGCTTGAGGGAATGTAACCTGAAAGACCCAGAGTAGACCAAAATTGAACGTGTGCTCAGAATCGTGAGCTGCTAGTGCAGGTTTATAAAAGCAAAACCCACCAGGTTACATAAATTGTTTTTGAAAGAATTATGATTGTTTCTGGAAGAGTTTAAACTGACTAATACATGGTTTGCTGTTTGGCTAAAAGGTGTTACGTTATCTCAGTGCTAAGTAGGAGGATGTGTTCTTGGAGGTGGTAGAGTGGCAACTGACAAGTTAGAGTTGACAAAAGTCAAAAGTTCATGGTGTTCTGAGAACTGAAACAGGAGTTGTATGTATGCCCTACTTCCTTGATGCCCTTTTGGCTCTATTTTGAGTGACTCTCTTAGCAATGCTTACTTCATTTTGAATCTTCTTTCACAGAGCTTATACAGTGGGGGACAGTGCCATCAATTCTGTGGAGACTTTCATAATATATACTACAACTAAGTGCTAGTGTGTAACTGCTCTGTGTTAGGTATGTTGAATTCTGTTCATTTGATTGCAGGCATAGAGGGGTGAAATTAATGTACTACTGAGTACATATAAGCTTACTTCTATGTGATAGGTAAATAAAACTATCACTTCATTCGGTTTTATCCTTATAACTCACTTTCTCTTATCTCTACCCTAATAAAGGAAAGCAAAGTTTTTAATGCATTTGATAGATACCTGTTTTTTTTAATACATGTTTCATAACATTTGTTTTCTTGTTTTACATGTGCATAAATGTACTGTTGATCATATTCCATTTCTTACTTTTGGACTTAAGAGTATGTTTCCATGAGACATCTATATTGGTACAGACATACTCAGTTCATTTCTTCTTAATGTTGTGCAATTCTCTAATATAAGCATGTATCTCCTCTTAATCACTTCCTCAGTAATAGATTCTCATTTTGATTGTAGTTCACACCATCACCAGTATCATTGCATCAAATTTCTGCCAACATCGTCTTGTAGACTTGTGTGAGCATGTATTTAGCTTATAAACTCAGGACCTGATGTAGTTGGAATGTGATGTTTATATACTGAATTTGACTAGGGATTGAGGAATACCTCTCCAGAATGGCCCTATTTGTATACAAGAGGAATCCATGAGATTCCTCTGCCCTCACCATCTAACAAAGTCATCATTATCGAGTGGTTTCAATCAGGTTCTAATGCAGGAAATGGAAATACATTTATGTATTTTATTAATTTTTTATTTTTTTAAGTAGGCTTCACATCCACTTGGGGGCTTGGAATCACAATCTTGAGATTAAGAGTCACGTGCTCTATCAACTGACCCAGCCAGGCATACCTCATTTATGTATTTAAAAGAGAAATGGTTTAGTACAAGTAGTTATGTGCTTTCAAGAAAATCATTGAATGGATACAGAAAAAAAGTGTAAGATGGGGTTCCAGGAATGACACCTGAATGATATTCAAATACTTCAAAAATTTAGCTACAATCTCTAAAGAAGCTACCCTGGAACTCTTAAGCTTAAGAACCCGGTGCTATACCTGAGATGCTATTGCAAATTGTGTAGGTGTGCTGTTGGATTGATTTGGCTAATACTGTTGATTTTTGCATTTTTATTAATAAGCAAAATGGCTGAATTTTTGTTTTCTCATATAATTAATATTTTATTATTCAATGTTACATAGTTTTTTAAACATTTTTGAATAAAATAATCTTGGAAACTTTCATTCTTTTATTTAATTTCCCAGAATAAAATATAAAATGCATATGTTCTGGCTTGCATTGTGTCCCCACCAAAGAACATATTGAAGTCCTAGCCTTAGTACCCGTGAATATAATAATAATCAAATTAAGACAAAGTCTTTAGGGTGGTCTCTAATACAATATAAGTGGTGACCTTATAAAAGGAAGAAAAGACATAGATACAAGCACACAGACAGGAGATTGCTGTGTGAAGACGCAGACATAGAAAGGAATGTTTGCCACATGACAACAGAGGAAAAAAATGAAATTATGTAGCCGTAAACCAGAAAACAGCAAGGACTGCGAGCAGCAGAAGCTAGGGAAGAGATGTGGCCTTCCCAACTTCTTGATTTGGGATTTCTAACTCCCAGGGGGATGAGAGAATAAATTTCTGTTGTTTTAAGCCATCTAATATGTCGTAGTTTATTGTAACAGCCCTAGGGACTAATAAAGATCTTGGTACTGGAAAATGGCACACTGCTGTAACAAATAACAACAACAACAAAAAAATTGAAAGTGGCTTTGGAATTGGGTAATGGGTAGAGAGTAGAAGAGTTTTTGAGGTGCACACTAGAAAAAGTTAAGTTTGCCTTGAAGAAACTGTTGGTAAAAATATGAATTAAAGGTACTACTCGTAGGATCTCAAAATGAAATGAAAAACATGATTTCAGACAATGAAGTAAACATGATCCTTGTTATAAAGTGGCAGGGAGCTTGATGATTTAGAAAGTTGACAGCCTATCCATATTTTAAAAATCCAAATGTGTGCTCTGGAGAAAAACTACAAAAGTGTTCCTGGTTACACTTTTGCTAGAAGGATTGGGTACGTGACAGGGATCCAGTCAACGGTCAGCAGAAATGCTTCCACTTGGACTAAAGAGGACAGAGATGGAAAAGAAAGAAGGAAGATGCTGGATTTCTGGAATATTCCACACAGAGCTCCTCAGCTGCAAATACATGTTACCCTTCAAGAAAAGTGAAGAAAGACTTACAGAGTAGCTCAGAGGCCAGAGAGACCTTGAAAGGTTGAGACAGTGGGGTGGATACTGCTGTGAGCTCAGAGGGCAGAGATAGTGCCATGGAGGACTGAGTGTGTGGGACTGTCCTCATAGGGCCCAATAGACAGAGCCACAGTGGATTACTCTCAGGCCTTGAAATTTAATGGAATTTGCTGTGATAGGTTTTAGGCTTGCTTGGGACCTGTAAGCATTTTTTTTTCTTTTTTCTTTTTTCTTAAAACTTGTTCCTTTTGGATATGAATGTGACTCTTATGTCTAGACCACCATTACATTTTGAAAATTGATCATTTGTTTTCTCTGTTTTAAATGTCCAGAGATGGAGAGGACTTTTACCCCAGGATGGACCATATCCATCATCTCACTTATACATAATTTAGATGCTTTAGATGATGAGATTGGACTTTTTGTGTTAACTATATTTAGGTGAAATTTTAGGTTTAGGGGTAATAAGAGAAAAGGCTAATGCTTTGGAAGATGTTGGAATGGGGTAAATGTATTTTGCACATGGGAAAGTTACAGTTTGGGGGAAGTGGACACAAAGAGGATGATTATGGTTTGGTTTGTGTCACCCCAAAAGTTCAGCAGCACATGGAACATTGACCAATGTAAAACACATCTTAACCAATTTGCAAGAATAGAAATCACAGACTGTCTTCTCTCAGACCACAATGAAATTGAAATAGAAATCAAAAACAGAATTAAAACTGGAAAATCCCCAAATATGTGAAGATTAAATAACACACTTCTAAGTAACACATGGGTCAAAGAAGAAATTATAAGAGCAATTTTTAAATAATTTGAGCTAAATGAAAATGAAAACATAGATTTTCAGAATTTATGGGGTACAGTAAAAGCAGTGCTTAAAGGGAAATTTGTAGCATTGAATGTATCTAATAGAAAACAAGAAAGATCTAAAATAAATAATCTGAACTTCCTTCCACCTTACAAAAGTGGAAAAAAAAGAGCAAATTAAATCCAAAATAGGCAGAAGCAAGTAAGTAGTAAAAACTAGAGCAAAAAAATAATGCAATTGAAAACAAGAAATCAATAGAAAAAGAAAACAATATCAAACACTGTTTCTTTGAAAAGATTAATAAATTTGAGGAGACTCTAGCCAGGCAAATTAAGAAAAAAAGAAAAGGAAAAGAAGCTGTAAGTATCAGAGATGAAGGAGAAGGCAGCACGGCATATTCGATGGACATTAAAAAAAATATAATAAGAGAATACTGAGACCAACTCTATGGCCACAAGTTTAATAACTTATGAGAAGGACCAGTTCCTTCAAAGATAGAATTCACTAAAGTTTACACAAAAAATAATACATAGTGTGAATAGCCCTATATCTATTAAAGAATACAAAATAATAACTAATAACCTTGCAAAATAGAAAGCACCAATCCTGGATAGGTTCTCTGGTGAATTTTGCCACACATTTAAGAAAAAAACATTATATGAATTTTCTATAATATTTTTAGAGGATAGAATCAGAGGGCATACTTCCTAACTCATTTTATAAGAACAGCATTACTCAAATACCTAAACCAAAGACATTACAAGAAAACTACAATATCTCTAATGAAAATTTACAATAAAATGCTGGTAAATCATATCCAACAATGTATAAAAATAATTCTGCATGATCAACCAATTGGATTTATCCCAGGTGTGCAATGAATTTTCAACAATTGAAAATTATTGTAATCCATCACATCACAGTCTAAAGAAGAAAAATCACATGATCATATCATTAGATGGAGAAAAAGCCTTTGACAAAATCCAATACTCCTTCATGCTTAAAAATTCTCAGTAAACTAGGAATCGAAGAGGACTTCTTCAACTTGATAAAGAAAAAATCAATTAAAAAAAACTTGCAGCTAGTATCATATTAAATTTTGAGAGACTTGAAACTTTCCTAGTAACGTAAGTAACAAGGTATGGATGTTCCTTCTCACCACTGTTTTTCAGTATTATACTAGAAGTCCCAGATAACGTAGTAAGACAAGAAAAGCAAGCAAAATGTATGCAGAATTTAAAAGAAGAAAATAAAGCTGTTTTTCTTTGCAAATAACATGATCATTTATGTAGAAAATCTTAAAAATATACAAAAAGCTTCTTGGGCTGATAAGTGATTATAGCACAGATGCAAGATGCTAGGTTAATATAAAAAAGTTAATTGTGTTCCTATATAGTGGCAGTGAACAAGTGGTATTTGAAATATAAAAAAATCACAATATAATTTACATTAATGTACAAAAATGAAACAATTAGGTAGAAATCTAACAAAATATGTATATATACATATAAGGAAAACTACACAACTCTAATGGAACCTATCAAAGAATAACTCAATAAATAGATATTCTATGTTCATGGATGTCATCATTCCCAGCTACACTCCCTACTACAAGTTACAGCAATCAAGACAGTGTGATGTTGGCAAAATAAAAGATAAATAGGTCACTGGAACAGAATAGAGACCCAGAATTAGACCCCTGTAAATAGAGTCACCTCATCTTTCACCAAGGCACAGAGAGAAGACAATAGAGCAAGGATTTTCTTTTTAACGGGTGGTGCTGAAACAACTCATCACCCATATGCAAAATCATGAATTTCTATACAGACTTAATAACTTTCACAACCTTTAAAAATATGGTTTAATTATAACCCAGTGATAGAATTTAGTAAATTTGAGAACAGAAGTACCAGTGTTGTAGATTGACAAATACTTTAAGTTATGACAGCCTATTTGAACACAAAATCAGGAAATAACATACTAACAAAATGATACAACCATGTATACATACATCTGCTTATTAAACACTGAAGTAAAAGAACTGTACCATTTTGCAGTCTTCAGAGGTGTTTGGTGTTTTACTCTGTTCTGATAAAAGCAATTTGAATGTTTGCATAGAGATATAAAAACTTAATATTGAACTGAAAATTGGTTACACATCTGCATTTTTAAAAATTTGAATTAAATTTTCTCCCTTGCTGGTGGTTTAGTAGAATCTTACTTTGGAGCAGGAAAACATTGATGATACAGATTTTTTTATCAGTTGCTGCCATACTATAAAGCTTATAAAAAGGCCAAGTCCCACAAGGGTGTACCTACCTGATCTCTTACAGCACCCAGCTGTTGGTATTCTCCAGAGTTGCAAATATATGCCCTGGAGCACAGGGTGATAAGGGTCAATTCCATTATCATATTGCATAGTTGAGCTGTAATGTCCAAACCAATGAATCTAGTTAAACCAGCAATCGCTCATATGATAAAGATGACAATAAACAGGGTGGTGTGGTATGAGCTGTATGGAAGATATTTTGCTATTATTGTGCTTGATATACTGGATGTAGAGTTTATCTGTTTTACTCCCTAACTGCTGCTAATAACAGTAGCTACATTCTTCTTCATACATCTTTTTCACCCTTCAATATAGTTTTACAAATTCTTCCTTAAGCTCCAGATATTTGGTCTGCAAGTCAGTTGGGACCAGAAATGGTTTCTTGTAACCACAAATCTTGTTGTGTTGTATGTGCCTTTACCAGTTGCTATGGACACTAAATTGTTAGTTTCTGCTGTGGCCTATACATGGATTTGGGATTTGGTAATTCTTCACCTTGATAGATTTTTATATAAACCTTGAAGTAGTCTGCCAGACCTTGGAAACTGATTTTATTCCCTTTGAATTCTTTTTTTCCCTTTATTTACATTTTCTTTCTTTTTTTAAAAATATAATTTATTGTCAAATTTGCTAACATACAGTGTGTAAAGTGTGCTCTTGGTTTTGGGGGTAGATTTCTGTGGTTTATCGCTTGCATAAAACTCCAAATGTTTATCCCAACAATTGCCCCCATCAATGCTCATCACCCATTTTCCCCTCTCCCCCAGTCCCCCATCAACCCTCAAATTGTTCTTTGTATTTAAGAGTCTCTTATGGCTTGCTTCACTCCGTCTCTGTTTGTAACCATTTTTCCCCCTTTCTCTTTCCCCCATGGTCTTTTGTTAAATTTCTCAAGATCCACATATGAGTGAAAATATATGATATCTCTCTTTCTCTGAGTTATTTCACTCAGCGTAATACCTTCCAGTTCCATCCACGTTGCTGCAAATGGCCAGATTACATTCTTTCTCATTGCCAAGTAGTATTCCATTGTATATATATATAAACCGCATCTTCTTTATCCACTTGTCAGTTGATGGACATTTAGGCTCTTTCCATAATTTGGCTATTGTTGAAAGCACTGCTATAAACATTGGGTACATGTGCCCTTATACATTAGCACTGTTGTATCCTTTGGATAAATTCCTAGTAGTGCTGTTGCTGAGTTATAGGGTTAATTCTGTTTTTTAATTTTTTGAGGAAGCTCCACGCGGTTTTCCAGAGCAGCTGCACCAGTTTGCATTCCCACTAACAGTGCAAGAGAGTTCCCATTTCTCCACATCCTCGCCAGCATCTGTAGTTTCCTGATTTGTTCATTGTAGCCACTCTGACTGGCGTGAGGTGGTGTCTCAGTGTGGTTTAGATTTGTATTTCCCTGATGATGAGTGACATTGAGCATCTTTCCATGTGCCTGTTGGCCATCTGGATGTCTTCTTTGGAAAAGTGTCTATTCATGTCTTCCACCCATTTGTTCACTGGATTATTTGTTTTTCAGGTGTTGAGTTTAGGAAGTTCTTTATAGATTCTGGATACTAACCCTTTATTTCATATGTCATTTGCAAATAACTTTTCCTGTTCCGTCAGTTGCCTTTTACTTTTGTTGATTGTTTCCCTTGCAGTGCAGAAGATTTTCATCTTGATGAGGTCCCAATAGTTCATTTTTGCTTTTAATTCCCTTGCTTTTGGATATGTGTCAAGCAAGACATTGCTGCAGCTGAGGTCAAAGAGGTTGTTGCCTGCTTTCTCTTCTAGGGTTTTGATGGCTTCCTGTCTCACACTTGGGTCTTTCATCCATTTTGAGTTTATTTTTGTGAATGATGTAAGAAAGTGGTCTAGTTTAATTCTTCTGCATGTTGCTATCCAGTTCTCCCAGCACCATTTGCTAAAGAAACTGTCTTTTTTTCCATTGGATATTCTTTCCTATTTTGTCAAAGATTAGTTGGCCATACATTTGTGGGTCCAATTCTGGAGTCTCTATTCTATTCCATTGGTCAATGGTCTGTTTTTCTGCCAGTACCATACTATCTTGATGATTACAGCTTTGTAGTAGAGGCTAAAGTCTGGGGTTGTGATGCCTCCTGCTTTGGTTTTTTCTTTCGGTATTACTTTGGCTATTGAGGGTATTTTGTGGTTCCATACAAATTTTAGGATCGTTTGTTCTAGCTTTGAGAAGAATGCTGTTGCAATTTTGATTGGGATTGCATTGAATGTGTAGATTGCTTTGGGTAGTATCGACATTTTAACAATATTTATTCTTCTAATCCATGAGCATGGAATATTTTTCCATTTCTTTGTGTCTTCAATTTTCTTCATAAATTTTCTATAGTTTTCAGTATACAGATCTTTTACATATTTGGTTAGGTTTATTCCTAGGTATTTTTTGGTTCTTGGTGTAATTGTAAATGTCATCAATTTCTTGATTTCTCTTTCTGTTGTTTCATTATTTGTGTATAGAAATGCAACAAATTTCTGTACATTGATTTTGCACCCTGCAATTTTGCTGAATTCAAATATCAGTTCTAGCAGCCTTTTGGTGGAGTCTTTTGGGTTTTCCATGTAGAGTATCATGTCATCTGTGAAAAGTGAAAGTTTGACTTCTTTGCCAGTTTTGATGCCTTTTATTTCCTTTTTTTGTCTAATTGCTGATGCTAGGAATTCCAACACTATGTTAAACAACACTGGTGAGAGTGGACATCCCTGTCGTGTTCCTGATCTCAGGAGGAAAGCTGTTAATTTTTCTTCATTGAGGATGATATTAACTGTGGGCTTTTCATATATGGTTTTTATGATGTTTAGATATGTTCCTTCTGTCCCAACTTTCTTGAGGGTTTTTACCAAGAAAGGATGCTGGGTTTTGTCAAATGCTTTTTCTGCATCTAGTGATGGGATAATATGTTTTTTATGGTTTATTTTACTAATGTGATGTATCACATTGGTTGATTTGTGAATATTGAACTAGCCCTGTAGCCCAGAATGAATCCCACTTGATCGTGGTGAATAATTCTTTTTCTATGCTTTTGAATGTTATTTGCTGGTATCTTGTTGAGAAATTTTGCATCCATGTTCATGAGGGATATTGTAATTCTCCTTTTTTTGTGGGGTCTGTGTCTGGTTTGGAATCAAGGTAATGCTGGCTTCATAGAATGAGTCCAGCATTTTTTCTTCCATTTATATTTTTGGAATAACTTGAGAAGGGTAGGTATTAACTCTGCTTTAAATGTCTGGTAGAATTCCCCAGGTTAGCCATCTGGGCCAGTACTCTTATTTGTTGGGAGATTTCTGATAACTGATTCAATTTCTTGACTAGTTATGGGTCTGTTCAAATTTTCTATTTCTTCTTATTTGAGTTTTGGTAGCGTGTGGGTGTCTAGCAATTTGTCCATTTCTTCCAGGTTGGCCACTTTGTTGGCATATAATTTTTCATAGTTTTCTCTGAGGGATTGATTGTGATAAACCCATTTTCATTCATGATTTTTATCAATTGGGCCTTCTCTATTTTCTTTTTGAAAACTCTGGCAAGTGGTTTATCAATTTGTTTATTTTTTTCACAAACAAGATCTTAATTTCATTGATCTGTTCTGGTTTTTCTTCTTTCCTTCCTTCCTTCCTTCCTTCCTTCCTTCCTTCTCTCTTTTTTTGTATTCTGTATTGTTTATTTCTGCTCTGATCTTCATTATTTTTCTTTTGCTGCTATCTTTGGGGTTTCTGTGTTGCTCTGCTTCCAGTTCCTTCAGGTGTGCTGTTAGATTTTGTATTTGGGAGTTTTCTTGCTTCTTGAGATAGGCCTGGATTACAATGTATTTTCCTCTTAGGACTGCTTTGCTGCATCTCAAAAGGTTTGGACTGTTGTGTTTTCATTTTCATTTGTTTCCATATATTTTTTTTAATTTTTTTTTCAACGTTTATTTATTTTTGGGACAGAGAGAGACAGAGCATGAATGGGGGAGGGGCAGAGAGAGAGGGAGACACAGAATCAGAAACAGGCTCCAGGCTCTGAGCCATCAGCCCAGAGCCTGACGCGGGGCTCGCACTCACGGACCGCGAGATCGTGACCTGGCTGAAGACGGACGCTTAACCGATTGCGCCACCCAGGCGCCCCTGTTTCCATATATTTTTAAATTTATTCTTCAATTTCTGGTTGACCCATTCATTCTTCAGTAGGATGTTCTTCAACCTCCATCCATTTGGAGGTTTTATAAACATTGCTCTGGTTGATTTCAAGTTTCATAGCATTGTGATCTGAAAATGTGCATGGTATGGTCTCAATTTTTTTATATTTAATGAGGGCTGTTTTGTGACCTAGTATGTGATCTATCTTGGAGAATGTTCCATGTGCACTCGAGAAGAATGTGTATTTGGTTGTTTTAGGATAAAAAGTTCTGAATATATCTGTCAAGTCCATCTGGTCCAGTGTATCATTCAGGGTCACTGTTTCTTTATTGATTTTCTGTCTGGATGATCTGTCCCCTGCAATTAACACATTCTTACCAGGCGTGGAGGGGTGTGGTTTGGTGTAGGCAGGTTCCACATCCACTGGGGGCTCCCTGTCTAGTGCCCTGAGGCCCCACCTTGTTGGTGATGGGGAGAAAAATGGCGACACCCCAGTCTCCCTTCCATGGACCAGGTGTCCCAAACCACTCTGTTTAGGCTGTCTTCACAGTGCTGTGGCCACTAATGAGGCAGTTTGTCCCACTTTGCTGAGTCCCCCAATGTCTTAAAGAATTGAACCCCAATGTCTTAAAGAATCCCACTGCAGTTTCCCTGGTTTCAGGGAAAAGCCATCCCACTTCACAGTGCTGCATGCGTGGTTTGTCCTGCTCCACTCACTCTCGCACCTCGCTGGCAATCGGGTGGGGTTTAAACCTCAGTGTCTTAGAGTATCCCATTCTGTGTGCCCCAGTACTGGGTAGTGCCACTCCACAAGGCTGATATTTTGCATCTGGCTGGCAGGAGCAGGCAGTCTTTGTCCTTTGAACAGATATATACCTTCTTCCCACAGCACTCCAGGAAGGGGATCACTTTTTCCCACTGCAGACTGTGCCTCTGAACTGGTTACTGAGCCCGGGGCTGGCTTATCTCTTCCCCAGGTGTGTGAACTGGGCAGCTGGCCCCAACCTGGAGGAAGCCCCACAGTTAGAGATTGGATCTTTCTCTGTCTGGTAGGAGGTTTTTCTCTTGTGCAGACACAATCCTGCCCTTCCTCAGCCTCTCTTTCTATTCCCTTTGTCTCTCTGTAGAAGGGGATCTCTCCCCTCTGTGTCTATGCAGCCCATTTTATCTCTCCCGGTTCAAAATCACGTACCTATGGCCCACCAGGTTGTCCCTGTGGGTCCCTTGAGATGTCTTTGTCCCTCGGAAGCCTGGACTGTTGGAATTCAAAGTCCTTTGGCCTCAACACTGCTGTGTTTGGGGGACAAGGGAACTTTGGGTCTCCCTACTTCTCTACCATGTTGGATCTTTCCACCCTTTGATTTCTTTAAAATCTAGGCTCTCAGGACTAAGGCATACAAGAAATATGTGTTTTCAAGTTTTGATGAATTCATCATCTATTTCTTTAAATTTTCTATCAAAGTATGGATTGGTAGCTATTAAACCAAGATGAGGTAGCAGAAAACAGTGTGTTTTCAAACAGAGTAGATGTGTTTTCAAACATTCTGTAGTTATTCATGTTGGTTCTCTGAAAACTTGAAGTTTTCCAAAAATCTGGTGCCACCATCAGCTTCCCCAGATTCATGCGGGGAACTTTAGTTCTTAAAGAAATAATATCAGGCCTTGAAATGGCTTCAGGAATATTCCCCCGTCAGGAATGTTTCCCAGCCATACTCATCAAAAAGCTGGAGATTCTGAAGATCATTCTCTTAGACATTTTAGAATTGGTTATATACCTGTATTAAGCTGATCATTTTGCTGAGGGCAAATACTGTGGATGAATCTTTCAAATTGACTGTCAAAGGTTCCCTGAGCATCTATCAATAACACTGCAACCGTTTTACCATCAGGCTTATTGAAAAGGAAGACGACGACTCCATATCTCAATTATTGTGCTCTCTCCTTAGACCTCTCTGTGAAAAACCAGTCAGTGGTTCATTATAATGTCCAATCCAATGAACTAATACCTGATTGTACATGTATTTCAACATGAACTCTTTCAGAAATGATTTTCCTTTCATAATGCTCCAGCGACAGATATAGCAATAATCTCCGTGACCCTGAAAGCCTCCAGGGGAAGCACTTGATTTAGTGTGATCTCATCTATCTCAGAGGAATGGTCATCTTTGACAATGAAGACTTGGACTGGTCCTACGGTGACAGAACCTCACCACCATCAGTGTTCAGACCACCATGGCCAGAAATTATAGGGACTAAAACAGCTCAGGTGGATTTTCAGGAAAAACAATAACAACAACAACAACAACAATATACGAATATAGCTCAGAAGAGGAGGATCCAGTGGAAAAGGCAGGACTTTTCACAAAAATTAACGCATAATGGATTCAAGACCTAAGTGTAAACAACAACAGCAACAACATAAAAATCCTAGAAGTTAACATACAGGAAAATATAGATGATTTTGAGTTTGACAATGACTTTTTAAATTCAAGGATGAAAGCATAATCCAGGAAAGCAAAAAAAAAATAATAATAATTGGTAAACTGGAATTCAATAAAATGAAAAATTTCTGCTTTGCAAAATACATTGTCAAGAGAATGAAAAGAACAGTGACTGGGGGGAAAATTTCCAAAGGATGTGTCTAATAAACGATTGTTATACAAAGTATGCAAAGAACTCTTAAAACTCAACAATAAGACTGGGGTACCTGGATGGCTCAGTTGGTTGAGCATCCGACTTTGGCTTAAATTATAATCTCACCATTCATGAGTTCATGCCCTGTGTCTGGCTCTGTGTTGACAGCTTAGAGCCTGGAACCTGCTTCAGAATCTCTCTCTCTCTCTCTCTCTCTCTCTCTCTCCCCCTCCCCCAATGCTCCCTTTCTCAAATAAACATTAAAATTTTTTTCAAACATTAAAACAAACCTCAGCAATAAGAAAATAAACAACCTGATATAAAAACATGCCAGAGACCTTAATAGATAGCTCACCAAAGAAGATATATGGATGACAAATAAGCATAAGAAAAGATGCTCCACATTGTGTATAATTAAAGGAATGCAAGTTCAGACAGCAATGAGATACCACCGCATACCTGGTAGAATGGCCAAACTCCAGAACACTGACAACACCAAATACTGGCAAGGATATGAGGTAACAGGAACTTGGATTCATCACTGTTGGGAATGTAAAATGGCACAGCTACTATGCCAAACAATTTGGTTGTTTCTTAAAAACTAAACATATTGTTACCATACGATCCACCAGTCATACTGCTTGGTATTTACCAAAAGAAGTTGAAACCCTATGTCCACACAAAAACATGCACTTGAATGTTTATACTATTTCTATTCATAATTGCTAAAACTTGTAACAACATTGACATCCCTTTGTAAGTGAATGGATAAAGTAGGTACATCTAGATGATGGAATATTACTCACTAAAAAAGAAGTGAGCCATCAAGCCATGAAAAGACATGGAAGAAAATTAAATATATTACTAGGTAAAAGAAACAAACCTGAGAAGACTACATACTGTGTGTTACTAACTGTATGACATTCGGGGTAAGGCAAAACTATGGAGACAGTGAAATGATCAGTGGTTGCCAGGGGTTAGAGAAGAGGGGATAAATAGAGTGTTAAAAATTCAGTGAAACTATTCTGTTTGATACTATAACGGTAGATACATGTTATGTGCCTTTGTCTGAACCCAAAGAATGCTCATTGCCCAATGCCAGAAGTGAACCCTAATGTAAACTATGGGCTTTGGATAATAATGATGTACAATTCATCACTTGTAATAAATGCACCTCTTTGGTGGAGGATGCTGACCATGGGGGAGGCTATACATGTGTGGGGGAAGGAAGCTTATAGAAAAATCTCTGTACTTTCACTCAGTTTTGCTTTGAACTTAAAACTGCTCTAAATATAAAGTCCATTAAAAACAAAAGTCTGCCAAATCTAGAAGAGAGAGCATGGCCATGTCAACACCTTGATTTTGGCCTTCTAGCTCTGGAACTCTGAAAGGATAAATTTCTGTAGTTTTCTTTGGGCCACCTATTTTGTGTTATTTTTTTATAGTTTTGTTATAGTAGCCCTAGGAAACTAAGAATAAGCATAGATAAGTTATCCTGGATGGTTTGGTAATTCTCACCTACAAATACATGTGTCATAATGATGATGATGATGATGATGATGATAAGGATGATGATAATGATGATTGTTGGGAAATAGGTTCAAGAATTCCTTATACTTACATAAGTATACATATTACATAACTTACACATGCAAGTTAAAGATTACTGTCTGATTGTTTTCTCCACATTCACATGTGTAAGATCTTGTTTTCTTCGTGTCCACCATGTGTATCAGATCTTGTGAGCTCAATAAATATGGAGACAAATCCATGTTTGGGGCTGTCCCAGACATTAGCCTCTCTCGTATTTAATTTTGCATCTGCTCTCTTGCTGGACAAGAGAGGACTCCAGACTAACAGTCTGCGACAGATGATGATGATTTAATGTAGGGTGGGATGGAATGTTGCAATGGAAAACATGCCTTTACCATTACAATTTACTTTATATTAATCTGTTCAAAGTTTCTGTTTGAATATTTGATGAAATTGTTATGTCATCTCGTTTCATTACATATTTATTAATAGAATATCAGTAGCAATGATAATGACCTCTTTTTGTTTAGCAGTTCTTCCTTTAGCTTATCTTTCCTGATAAATTTTCTCATATACAGCAAGGAGAAACAAGGGACATTCTTAACACTTTGGATGGAAAATGTTTAGGCAAAATTCTTTAGCACATTTTTTGTCTTACACATTACTACAGGCAACCATATTGCTGAGCTCAATTTTTGCATAAGATTTTCTTCATTTTCCTTTAAGTCTTTGTGTTCTAGGCACTTTAAACTTTTACCAGCATTCTGCTTGCTTCCAAAGTCATTCTCTTATTTTAGAATTTGTGTCATTGTAGCATCCCATTTCTTACATGCTGAATTTAGTTACGTATTATTTCATGAAAAAATGATCACAAATTTAGTAGCTTAAAACAACAAACATTTATTATTTTGCTGCGGTTGGATAACTCACTCCCTTGTCATATGGCCCTCTCTGTTGGCTCTGGGTATCTGCACAAGATGGCAGCTAGCTTGCTTCCCTCAGGAAGAATGATCCAAAGGACAGGACCTAACGTCATTTTCAAGTGATATGCCATCACCTCTGCTGTATTCTATAGTCACACAGATGAATCCTAGTACCGTGTAGGAGATGACTTCATAAGGGTCTAGAAGCAAGAGTTGGGATAAGGGAATCTTTGGGTCTAGCTCCTACAGCTATTAAGATATAATCTCCATCAACACCATAGCGATTGGGCTTTATCAAGATTATTAACATGAAGTCTGCTGGATCTTCATCTAATAGTGGTCAGTTGAAATGAATACATTGAGATTTATTATGTAATAGGAATTTCTGCAATTTGATTGTGTGGGTAATTGGTACTTATAATCAAAACTAACAGACAAATGATTTAAAAATCTGTATCAATATGAGGTTTCACTTATAATATATTCCAACTATCCTGACACTTGAGGAAAACATTATAATGAAGATCATTTTTATAAGTGGCATCTTCTTAATCTTGGTTTCAAATGAAGCAAAAAATGGTATCGAAGGGCTTATTTGGACTAATGGTGCAGTCCAGTTATTTCAATTAGAGTCATCCAGCTACTAGTGAGCTGACTGTATTATTGGAACAGTCCCTTTAAACTACTGACCAAGTCTTGCCAGGCTCGGCAGGCAGCATCTAATGTGATTACCTCCTAATGTGTTACAGCAGTTAGGAAGTCTATAAAACAATTTTAACAGGATTTAGAAATACCACTTCTATAAAATGGGCAGACATAAAGTTAATTCTTTAACGCATTTCATTAAGAGAAAAGTGTTTACTTTCCTCTCTGCAAACAATCCACTCATGAATCTGGAAAGTATCACCTGAGAATGCTACTGAAGTCAATAAGATCAAATAGAATAATGACAGTTATTGTGATGGTAATTCTACAAATTCTATTCCAAAATATATTCCCCTATAAGAGCTGCTATAAACTATGCTTGGATTTAGCCATCTTGGCAGAAGATTTAAAAAGAAAAGACACACTCACAGCTATGCAATTAGAGGAGAATCACACCAGCAATTAGTTGTAGAGTAGGTGTTACTTCTATGTTAGCATCTATTTTCAGTTATTTATGCTTTGGCTGTTTTCGTTGTTTCTTTCTTTCTGTGAGAGTTTTCCGTCAAACAGCACTGTCTGAGTTCATCTGTGATAGAGTCCCCGAATGCTCATGTTAGGAGGAATTTTAACCTAACCTTGCCAATTTCTGTTTAAGACTTTTTTTCCCCTTTGAATCAATTGAGGTTTACTTCTGGAATTTGAAGCCTCTTCTGAACTTAAATAGCTTTAGTGAAAGAACTCATTACCATCTGAGGGAGGACTTTCTACAACAAATCAACATGGTCAGTTATTCCTCAACTGGAGACTCAGTTTATCCACCTGAGTTTCTAAATGTTGACATAAACTCTACCTGTGTTAGCATTTAGCCTGAATCTCATTCCTTTTTCACAAGACAGTCCTTTAAATATTTATGATAGACCTTTTTGCCTTTTTGTAAGTGGTGTCACCTCATGAAACTGAAGAATACCCTCATATTTTGACTTGCTTAATCAGGTTATCATTGATTTTCTTACGACAGGATTATATTTTTGTTTTTGTTTTTGTTTTTATTCTTTGTGCCCTTAAAACATCAAGAAGCTGCTTGATTGCTGTATTTTTACATATCGTGAGGGATTTGGTCCTGGTGCCAATGACATTGAAGGGATAGCTTTAGTCAAAAAATTTTGGTAGTCTTCTACTACAATATACTTCTTAACCCATGGTGGCACATGGGGATGGCTGAATGAAATAATCTTGACAGTTTGCATGGTAATGGAAAACTGATGAGGGCAGATGTTGATTTGCAGAGTCATAAAATATAAGATCAAGAGGAAAGTCAAATCACATGTGAAGAATGTAGCTTTTTAAGGAATTGACATACCCAGAGTGATGTCAAAATGAGACAGGAAATTAAGATGGGGGCTTTGTAAGTTAAACAGTATATATGCACATATATTGGCATTGAAAAGCAGTTACTAACTTCTACAGTTACAAGAATCTGAGTAGTACTATTCGAGAATGTTGGGGACATTTTGGGGACATTTCTTCAATAGTTGAATGAGAACCTGGGGTAACAATTCATGTTTAATTCATCCAACATTCAGTCACCAGGCATTTATCTCTTACTTCTTTTGAGACAGGAAATGTTTTGGTAGCATGTTTTCGGTACACAATGCACAATTTTAGACAATGGCATAACCACAAATTTATTAAAGTACTACGATGATCATAAAGAAGGCACAGTATGCTGAGTTTGAAGTTCCAAGAGGGCTTTTATCTAAACTATTTTATTGACTAGAAAATACATTTTATAATAATGATTATAAAAGTTTTATGAGATTGTTTTATGGTGTACATTTTTTATAACTTTAAAAATACCAATGAGAACTTGCATTTGCCAGCTTTTCTAGGGTTTGCTTACAGCGACTAGACCCTAATTTATATTTTACTTGCTCTAATTGGTTCTCCTCCAGATTCTTTGCTCTGGGTAAAATTTCAGATGTCACTGGAAGGGAAATCCGTAAGAAAGTCATAGAAATGCAGAACTTTTCATGTAATCCAACTGAGTAGAGCCAGGCTAATCCTGTCAGTGAACTTTGTAAACAGAAAGTAGTGTATGCTAAATTTCTCAAGGACCATAGTAGTGAGGTGAGGCTACTAGGTTCATACTATAGAACTAAAAGCAAAGCACTGAAAAGGATTGCATTTTATAAGCCCCAAATAATAGCCACCAGCACGAGTGATAATATAGTTTTTAATGGGAAAAAAAACCAACTTGTTTAGGAAAAAAGATATGTTTTTTTTTTTTAATTAACAGAGCTACTAGATATTATAAGAGTTGCTAAATGTTATTCTAGAATCCCCTTTAAAAATCATATTGTAGGGGCATCTGGGTGGCTCAGTCAATTGAGCAGCTGACTGTGGCTCGGGTCATGATCTTATGGTTCATGGGTTCAAGCCCCGCATCAGGCTCTATGATGACAGCTCAGAGCCTAGAGTCTGCTTCAGAGTGTCTCCCTCTCTGCCCTTCCCTTCTTGGACTCTGTCTCTCTCTCAAAAATAAATAAACATTTAAAAAGTTAAAAAAATCATATTATAACAGACTTCCATTTCCAGAAACATAGAATAGACATACTTTCTACTTTTCTTCCCTTTAAGTAACCCCAAAACCCTGGACATTTTATACAAAATAAACATCAGACTCTGAAAGTGGAGGGAAGAAGGCAGACTGGCTGAGGATCTTGGGACCCAGGGGAAAACATGGTGGTGAATTCCTTGGTTTTCTTTTTTAAAATTACATTTGTGTTTATTTGTTTATTTCATCTTTTTTTTTTAATTCAAACTCAAGTTAACATACAGTGTAGTCTTGGTTTCAAGAGTAGAACACAGTGATTCATCTCTTACATATGACACCTAATGCTTATCCCAAAAAGTGCCCTTCTTAAAGCCCTTCAGCCATTTAGCCCATTCCCTCACCTCACCTCTCCTTCAGCAACCCTTCATTTGTTCTCTGGATTTGAGTGTTTCTTATGGTTTGCTCCTACTCTGCTTTTATCTTGTTTTTCCTTCCCTTCCCCTATCTGTTGTGTTTCTCAAATTCCACGTATGAGTGAAATCATGTCATACTTGTCTTTCTCTAACTGACTCATTTCACCTAGCCTTGGGCTTTCTTTATGAATCTCACCACTGAGACTTAGAGGTAAAGAAGCCAGCAATCCAGGAAGGTCAGCAATCCAGGGGGCTGGGGGAGGAATAGCTAATTAGAATCCTTCTCTCTCTGGCCAGAGGAGTAGTAAAAGGAGAGCCGAACAAGAAAGAAAACTTTTAAGTTGGTCAGACACCACCAGAAAGACTGTAGTCCCACCCCCACCAGCAAAAGCCAAGCAGGGAGCCCAGACCACTACCTTATGAGGTAGTAATGAGGTGCTCTGACCCCCACCAGGGTAGTGTCAGAGGAGATAAAGTAGGAAATTGAATCTCTCATCCATGTCAGGCAGTAATGAGCTTCTTTCTCCCACTGTAGTCAGTGGAGACAATGCATGGAACCTGGATTTCCACTGCAAACCTGTGGTTTTAAAAAAGACTGGAGTAGATGTTCATTTACTTTGTTTTCCTTCCACACATCACTTGGACCATAAAGATCTTCTGGGTTTTGTTTTTTTCTTATTTTTTAAAGATTTTTAAAATATAAGTTATTATTAAATTGGCTTTTATACAACACCCATTGCTCATCCCAACAAGTGCTCTCCTCACTGCCCATCACCCATTTTTCTCTCTTCCCCACCCCCCATCAACCCACAGTTTATTGTCTGTATTTAAGAGTCTCTTATGGTTTGCCTTCTTCCCTCTCTGTTTGTATCTTTTGTTTTCCTCTTCCCTTCCCCCTTGGTCTTCTATTAAATTTCTCAAGATCCACGTATGAGTGAAAACATATGGTATCTGTCTTTCTCTGCCTGACTTATTTTGCTTAGCATAATACCCTCCATTTCCATCCATGTTGCTGCAAATGGCAGGATTTCAATCTTTCTCATTGCCACGTAGTATTCTATTGCATATATAAACCACATCTTTATCCATTCACCAGTTGTTAGACATTTAGGCTCTTTCCATAAATTGGCTATTGTTGAAATTGCTGCTCTAAACATTGGAGTACATGTGCCGCTATGCATCAGCACTCCTGTATCTCTTCAGCAAATTCCTAGCAGTGCTATTGCTGGGTCATAGGGTAGTTCTGTTTCTAGTTTTTTGAGGAACCTCCACACTGTTTTCCAGAGTGGCTGTACCAGTTTGCATTCCCACCAACAGTGCAAGAGGGTTCCCATTTCTTCACATCCTCTTCAGCATCTATAGTCTCCTTATTTGTTCATTTTAGCCACTCTGACTGGCATGAGGTGGTATCTCAGTGTGGTTTAGATTTCTATTTGCCTGATGACGAGTGACATTGAGCATCTTTTCATATTTCTGTTGGCCATCTGGATGTCTTTGGAAAAGTGTCTATTCATGTCTTCTGCCCATTTCTTCACTGGATTAATTGTTCTTCAGGTATGGAATTTGGTGAGTTCTTTATAGATTTTGGATACTAACCCTTTATCTGATAGGTCATTTGCAAATATCATTTGCCATTCTGTCAGTTTCCTTTTAGTTTTGTTGATTGTTTCCTTTGCAGTGCAAAGGATAAGTGCAAGCTTTTTATCTTGATGAGATCCCAGCCTTGGATATACAGATGAATTCTATGGAGATCTTAAAAATCTCAATCTCCCAGCTGCACTTCAGACCAATTACAGTAGAGGGTGGAACCCAGGTGTTAGCATGTACATCTTCCATGGCATTTTGATGCACAGCTCCTGTTGAAGATCACTGCTTAGATATTCTCTAAAATACCTCCTGTTTCATAAATTCTAAGATTCTTAGAATTCTCACATTGATTCTCCTAAAGATTGGAGAGGTTCAGTAAATTGTGTGTAATTATATATGGGGACCTGGGATTGATGCAGAAGCATTAATTTTGGACCTATGCTTGCTGAGCTGAACAAATCATACCAACTCTTTAGGTGTCTACCCAATCTAACAGACAACACTCACACCCAGAAAAAAAAGTATCACAGATTAATCTTATTTCTAGGGCAAATATTTTATTTAACCCAGGAAAGTCATTTTCTTATTCTGGGTCTCATTTTCTTTTTCCATCTATTACTTAACAGCGCATACATTGAGATACTCATGTCAGATAGTTGTGATAAAGACAGTACCAGAAAATCAAAATAAAAGTATACAAAAATAAAAACTTACTATGAAAACATAAAAGGGCTTATGACTTCCACTTCAAATTCAGAAAGGTGGTCACAAATTTGAAATTCTTATTGCAATGCTTAAGTAAGAAACTTGTGCCCCTAGTCACTCTCCAAGGTCCAGATTACATGTCTCTGGTGAATCACAAGGTTGATAACTGCAAGTTTTATGGGTTCAATAACTAGCTATGAAAAGGCCTGCAATGGTCAGGATCCAGTAGCAAAGCTCAGAGCCCAACAGTTTCTGTTATTTGTGTTCATACTTGTTCATTCTCTAGAGAAGGTCAGAATATTCTATACAAAACTGTGTTCAGTTCTCAAGTGTGAAACTTCCATGACTGGAAACACATCAAGGAATTTTGACAGCAGATAACTTTTTACCTCCTCTCTGAGGGGTTCCTGTTCAGAACAAAAATGTAATATAGCTCAGAGTGTTATCAGAGCCATTATAAAATTCACTTGGGCATTCTGAGATTCATGCTTAATGCCTTTTTATAATTTGTGAGAATGTGTGCAGAGTCCTTATAGCATGCTAATAACATTGTATTATGCCGCCGTGCAGCACCACATTTCCCACTTACATAAGGACAAAGCTATGATGTCGAAGGCAAAGATGAAGACGAGAACTGCAAGTTAAAAAACAAGGCTTAATAGAGGCCATTGGTGACTTGGGGGTAGAGTGATAAAAATTAAAAATATTAAAAACGTCTAGGTCTGTCTTAGAATGATATTCAAGCTGCATTGTCAAGGAAAGCTTAAAACAAAAACAAAAACAAGAAACAAACATTGTGTGAGATGTTTATTGACTTGCTGTAGGAAAAGACATTGAAATCAGTATATATTCCAAAAAGTGAAGTGTCTACTAAAATAGGCAGCCCGAGTTAGAACATCACCCATCTTCCATATGTGTGTGTTTTCCTTCCTCAAAAATATTACTTTTATAAGCTAGAAACAACTTAAGCTGAAACAAATTTCTTGTGTCAACTGGACTTCAGTTTTATAACTTTGTCCTGAAGAATGAAATCAGACCTAAGTACTCGCTTTTGTTTTGTGACATTGCCCCTAATTTATTTAAATTTGATCATGTCACTTGGAGTTTAGTAAGGTCAGTAATGAATCTATATGTGTTTCAATAATAGATTGATGTGCTAATAATGAGAATGCGTCCTAAAGTGAAAGAAATTTCAGATGGACATTAAACATGCTGTTTTCTGATACTTATGAAACACGGATTCTTTCATAGAAGTAATGATGAGAATGGCATGGTTACGTGAAGAATAGAATGCAGAATAAGTGAAGAGTAAATCATCATCTATTTCATAAACAAAAACCAGGATTGATGATAAGTAAATCCATGATACTTGAGTTTTACTTTTGAAAGGAATATAAAATGTTACAACTGTCTCATGAATTCACGTAGACACTCAGTAGGACTTGAGAGAGAAATAATAATTATACAAAATAGTGTTTTATTGGGTAAATGTTTCTTTGTTGAACTGTTAAACCTGAGTGAGAAATAATGGCACCTGTTTTGTTTATATTCATTATTGTCTACTTTGAGGTGGCATCGTGCCAGCATTGTAGGGAAAACCTGGTGATTATTCTCTAAATTGCATCCATTATATTAGAAAATCACCTCTTCTACTATGTTTTATGAATGACTAACTAAAGAAACTTCAAGTCTTTAAAAATGATTTATATAATCTAATCATTCATGTAAAATTAATTCTAATAATTTGTATGAGTGTTTCAGGTCATTTTGGAATAATTAGCCATTGTTGAGGGTTTTTTCCCCATCAATTAAACTAATTGCTTTTCACATAGGTGTAAATTGAATATTGATCCCTATTTTTTTAGACTCACTTGCATAAGCAAATTATGCCTAATTACCAGCTTACCACATCATTACACAGTTATCATCAATTATACAAAAATATAGTGTACTAGACTAATGAATTCTTTGTCATGTTTTGAAGGGCTTTTTAATTGTAATTCTTGAAACAATGTTGTCATTAAAAAAATTAAACACCATGTTTAAACCCATAACACAATAAAGAACATTATTAGTTAATGAATATACCAGCTCCTGCCTACATAGTCATTAATCTTAGAATATAGAGAATTCCTTGAAACAAGTTGAAAGAACCTCATTATTGCTATTATATATAGTGAATTTACACAAGAAAATATTAGACTCTGTTGGTTCTAAATGTGTTTTAGCTCAATCCTTACTGTTTCTGGTATTTATTTCTTTTCTAACTGATGAAAAATCTCTGAGAAGATCTGAAGAGGTAGGGAATTTCAATAAATTGCCAATAGAGAACAGAGTGTCATTTTAAAAAGTCAGGAGATAAAAGAACTTTATTCATCATTCATTCCATACAATGCATTATTGTCTTCTGGTGGTTTTTTCTGGGTACTTTGATTCACTATTTTCCAGATTAGGTCCTTTAGAAAAACACAAAAAGACATGAAAATAAATAATGCCAAAATTCTCCTTGTGGATTTCTACACTATATGATGTCATTGTCACACATTAGTTCTTCATAGAGACTGAAGGTAAAACCAAAAAGCTATATGTATTAAAGTGCTTTTTATATGTGGGAGTATGATCTCACTATGAAAGGCTTATTTTAATACTTATATCTCCTGCTAATAAAATCATACACATATGTGCCACTTTTTATTGGCGATGCCTTGGTGGAAGGCAGACTTCTCTCGGATGCAGTGTTGTGTAGTGTGGGTTTCCTAAGTCTGTGTCTACAGGAGCAAAGAGAAGCAGAGGATGAGAAAAGCTTCTGAATGATTCTGTTGCTTAAAACTGGTAGACAGTAGGTCTTGAAGGACCTCTGGGCATTGTGAGGGTCAGTCTTTTATTTGCTCTGTATACATAACTTTTCTCTTTTCCATAGAGATGGGGGAGGGAAGGAGGGAGACAAGTAAACATCGCTTTACTCTTTTGTGCCTTTTTGATACCAAAATGGGATGATATTTAAAAAAACATTTAGTTTTGGGGTCTCTGGGTGGCTTAGGTGGTTGAGCATCAGACTCTTGATTTTGGCTCAAGTCATGATCTCAAGGTTTGTGGATTCTGCAGGATTCAATCTCTCTCTGTCCCCCTCTCCTTTCTGCCCCTCCCCTGCATTCTTGCTCTCTCTTTCTCTCTCTCTGTCAAAAATAAATATTTTTTAAGAACTTAATTTTAATCAATTTAATGAAATTTGGTCATTTTCTTAAATTGGTTGTGTTTTCTAGGGAGAACATGGATAGGCCTCAAGGGCATTATGCTAAATGAAATAAATCAGAGAGTAAAAGACAAATACTATATGTTTTCACATATGTGGAATCTAAAAAAGCCATACTTTAGAAACAGAGTATATTGGTGGTTAGCAGGAGCTAGGAAGTGAAAAAAATGAGAAGAAGTTGGTTAATGGATACAAACTTCCTGGTATAAGATAAATAAGATTTGGGGATCTAGTGCACATGTGGTAGTTATAATTGATAACACTGTATCATATACTTGGAAGTTTTTAAGAGTATGGATAGATTTTAAATGTTATCCCCCCCCTCCACTACATACACACAATTATAATTATGTGATGGGAGAGAGATGTGAACTAACCAGTAATCATTTTGCAATATATATACTATCTCTTCATCACATTGTATACTTTAAATTTATGTATGCTGTATGTGAGTATCTCATTGAAGCTGTAAAAATACTAAAAATCATTAAAAACTTCTTATGTATATGTGCGCAATATGTCAGGAACTATCTTACATTTGCGTGTGCATTGTTGAAAGAAACAGATATGGTTCCTCTCCTCAAAGTGTTAATGAGAAACAGACATCAGTAAATAAGTACAACTTATACCTAATGGTAGATCTAAAAGATCACATCACAAAAAAGAACTTGTAATGATGTGAGGTAATGGGTCTTAACTAAACTTTGTGTGGTAATCATTTCACGATCCATACATATATCAAATCATTATGTTGTGCACCTTATACACCTAATACAATGCTATACATCAGTTATCTCACTAAAACTGGAAACATTTGAGAGATTAAGCCATATATATCTTAGACTCACTTATGGAAACACAGGTCATTAGAGTTGGAAGACTCCTTGAAGATCAGATAGCATTAATCACTGCCATCCAATATCTACTTGAATACCTAGAGTCACAGGGACTTACTACCTACTGAGGCAGCACATAGCATCTCCAGAGAGCTTTAATCATTACAGCGTTCTTAGATACATTCATTCCCTTTCTGCAACTCTTGTAGTAGCTAGAATCTAATCTTTTCTTGCAGTTTTTAGTTTTGAAGATAACCTTTGCTATCCCTTTCTCTTTTCTGTTGTCCAAACATTCACAATCCTCTATACAATTTGTATGATGTCAGACCCTTCAAAAGATTTCTCTTTGGATTTATTCCATGCATATTTCATTCTCTGGTGGCATTTAAAGTGTGTGTAAAGGAAAGTCACATTTATGAAAATCATGAAAAGAAAGCAAAATCCCAAAACAAAAATCTATTATTTTCCCTTTTGTACAGTTTTAAGAGGGATCCAAATAGAAAAAAAAAATCACCTTATATAAAACATATGTATTAATAATATTGATACTGAATAGTATAACATATAAATAGCCTTATAGTTTGTGTTTCCTTCTGAAAATTTCTGTTGTACTGAGTTATTACTATATTTGGTAAAAATATTGAGATATTTAAAATCTTTTACCGAGGTAGCCCTGCCAAACTATTGATTCATGACAGTATATACTTTCTGAAATGTATATTGTTTAGTCCAAAATTTCTAACTAGTAATGAAAAATAACATTTACATGTAGACATTATTTGACACTCTTTGATTTTTGGTTGCTTTCAAACCATGGCTTCAATGATGACAACAGTACAAAACTGATCTAAGCTTAGGTGAATCCAAGATGGATTCAAATATTTTCAGTATAAGAAACTATTATTTTCAACATAATAACATTCTTACCTTCATTCCAAAGGATTAAAAAATTTGACAACCTTTATTCACAAACGGTATTTGTGCTCAATGCTACTTATTTCTTCATTCCGAATGGTTATTGAATACGATTTTGTATTGTTTATTATAACACATCCTTATTTCGAAAGGTTGACTCAAGACCTTCTTACATTAACTTGAAATAAAATTGAAAATAGCACAGGCCAGTCCTGAAAGTACTCAGCAAACACACATAAAGAGTGAATTTAAAACTCTACACAATAGAAACCACATACTCTGCTTTAATTGCTACAGAGAGGTCAGTGTCTCAAACAAAACAGGGTAAGAAACCTTGCTTTTATAATAGGCTGATGCTATTGCAAAATAAAAAGCAAACTAAGGTCAGCCCTCCTTCCCTAACTTGCTTACTTTTGGTTACATCTTGGAAGTGATTTCAAAGCAGATTTCAAAGGGCAACATCTGTTGTTGGAACTGTGCATAAAAAAGTTTATAGAGAGCTAAGTTTAAAGATAGCTAAAGGGTTTAGACAAGCATAGGGATGCTAAAGAGATTATATTTGGAAGAAATGTGCTGAACTCATTCTCTACTTGCATGAATAATTTTGTCAATAGGATGAAACTAGAGTGACTTACAGATCCATGGCTCCAGCCTGAACTCTTTAAGACTTTCCAGTAATGAGAGAGCAAATGGCAAGTTTAAAGTTCTTTTCATATTAATCACAGAAATAGGTCTGTTGTTAAGAAATTGAAATCAATATTTTACATAGTGTTAGGCCTGGTGGAGTATTTGGAAAATGTTTTCGGATATTAGTTTATACCGTGAGTGTTTTACACTTTTTTTTTTGTCACCATAGAGTTCTAGCTAATGCCTAAAGCAATGAAGTGTGGACTTTAAACTTAAAGATATTTCTAGAAAATGTTCACACAACTGGATGCTCTGAAATTTATTTATGAATGATGATG
This sequence comes from Prionailurus viverrinus, assembly GCF_022837055.1. Lineage (NCBI taxonomy): Eukaryota > Metazoa > Chordata > Mammalia > Carnivora > Felidae > Prionailurus > Prionailurus viverrinus. Next base: position 42,478,175 of record NC_062562.1, read on the forward strand.
TGTATGTGAATTAGAGCCCAAGTTTTAGAGCCCAAGACATGCTATTCTACCTGGCCCTCTTGATCTGGTTGACTGTCAAGTGATAATTTAAAATGCATGTATTTCATTATTAGGTTAAAAAGGCAAGTTTAAATATGAAAAACACCTTCATGATATTTTTCTTTATATTTTCTTCACCAACTAGAAAGCAATTTGGGATTTTAAAAAATCATTGAAAATTGACCCAATGTTTTTTATTTAGGAACTATGAAAAATAGAGTTTCAGAGCTAAAGCATGAGAAAAAAATATATCATGCTTGTAATAAAGTACCTACAATGTCTAATAAGATGTCCTTTTTTTGTAAACCAAAATAAAAATGATACATATACATACATATGTATGCATACATGCATTTTTTTTCAAAGTATAAATGAATGAATGCAAAACAACCTCATAAATTCTCATAAACAAACCTAACTTTGAATTACAGGGGAGCTTCTTAGAAACCAAATGTCAAATATTAAAGAATTTCACTCATCTATAAAGTGTATAAGTCCAAGAATATGTAGTAATCTGGGGTAGAAAACATAGAGTAGGAAAGAATAGGATAGAGAGGAGACAGGAAGACAGGATAATCAGACATTTGTAAAAAGTACTTCATTGGTTTAACTGGACAATTTCTCTCCTGTATAGTATCAAGGAAAATATCACACCTAGTAACAGCAAATAGCTCCCCAACCCTGAAAAAAAAAACCAGAAAAAATGAAATCATGTTGTCATGTTCTCATAATAAGCAGTAAATAATTACAGCACCTACCATATTCCATTTTAATTTCTATTTTTGTGTCTTTATTAAATTTTCCTTAAAGACACAACTCTATATCGCCAGAATCTAACCCAATGCCCAATATATAGGTGAAAAACAATTAGAAATTCTTCTTGTTTTTAACCTTTAAATTTTAATCATCAAATCTAAAACTCTGATTTGCATAATTATACAATTAAAACACCCAACTTGTGTAAACTGCTTCCCATATGCCAAAGGGATGCCAAGGGATTTCTGTATAAATTCATTCATTCGTTTCAGCAACCCTTTGAGGTAGGCACTTTTATTTGTCCACATGACACAAAGGTGGAAACGAAGGTACAGGACAGAATGGTTATTTGCCCAAAGTGAATGAGTCCCAATCAGCATCTGAGTCAGACTGATTGAATCAAGAGTCAAAGCCCATAACCATTACAACCATTATAATACAACATCTCTGTTATCAAATCGAGCAATGCCTTGAGGTCAAGGCAATTTTCCATAGTGGCAGTCCTAAACAACTCTATTAGCATTCATGGTTATTATGTACACATTAACATATAAGCAGAAAAATTGAATCCAGAAGTGGCAAAAGTTAGCAGCTGAGAGTGGAGGCATGTACATAGTTCATGTGGCTAATTACCAAGGTGAGCAATCTGTTTTGAGACTACAAACCATTGAGCCATGGACAACTAGAGACATCCAGATAATGCTGAGAATAAAACGAGAAGAAAAAGGAGCCAAAATGGAAGGAGTGCAAGATGTTGCAGAAGTCAAACTTGCCTGGCCTGATCGTGTAGCTTAGGGCTGGTCCTTCCATATTTAGTATGCGCTAATCATATTTCATCTCACATACCAACTTATACTCTCCTCTCCCTTATCAAGGTCTGTGATGGATGTAGACTATAACAATCTACAGGATCCACATATGTGTTACCCCTGCACTAGGTTAACATTTCCATGGCTTGATGTTTGACTCTTGATATCATAGACTCACTTAGAGTTCTGTGACAGAAAAAAAACATGGGTTGACTCTGTACTGTTTAATACTTGAGCCAGGAATATTAATAACGTTAAAGACTTGGGCCGTTTTATCTCCTTATACACTAGTATAGACGGTTGGAAAGCCAAATATGGTTGTATTCAGAGAAACTACCTTGAACGCTGGCTCCTGATTTAGTACTGACCAACATGGCATCATAAAGGCAGTAGGTATATATTCCATGGGGATGCATGAAGCTTTGTATCCAATCCCAGCTATTTTTCAATTCACTTCAACATTTTTACCCTAAGAATTTCCGGTGTGTTCTGAGTTTAGTTGTGTCCCTCCAAAAAGAGATGTTGGAATCCTGGCACATATCAGAAGCTAGAAAAGGCAAAGGATTCTATTCTAGGAGGGGTATAGGGAGTATGGTCCTTAAGACACTTTGGTTTTGGACTTTGAACTTCCAAAACCATTAATAAATTTTTGTTGTTTTAAGCCAGTTAATTTTTTAATCAATTTGAACTTTTTATAAATGAAAACATGAATATATTTTATTTGGGGACCTGTTTTCCTTTTCCTTAAAATATTATATAAATTTTTTAATCCATTCAACTGTCGATGAAACTTTGGATGTTGTCAGTTTGGGGCTATTACAAATCATGCTACCATGAATTTTATGTGTGTGTGTGTATGTCTTTTGATGCATACGCATATGTATTTATTTTCATTATATATTGTGTGGAATTCGTGGGTCATACAGTAAAAAAAATGGCTAACATTCTAAAATCATGAGATTATTTTACTCTTTCTATTATAAGGCTGACATTTTCTGTAGAGTTTTACTAAAACTTGATGATGTCAGTCTTTTTAATTTTTAAATTCATAAACTACCATTATGGTGGAGATATAGTGATATCTCGTTATGCTTTTCAAGTTATCTTTAACTTACATTCTTTATTATACAATTTTGTTTTAAAATGATTTAAGTCACCTTATTTGGACTCAAGTATTCATTTGTTTTTGGCAATGATCACCCTCTAATTAAGATAATGAAAAATTTATTTTCTTGTTGCTCAAAGGATGAACTGCCCAAAGTCTAGAACTGATTAGCAAAATGATATTTTTTTTTCACTGTGGAGAAATCTGCTGTTAGTTCTTCATTGTCCACCTCTGTGGTCTCATGGCCATAAAGAAGTATGTTAATTATAAATGCCATGTGTTCCCCATCCCATCAAGTTGATATTAGATAAAAACTGACTTCCACAGGCGTGCCTGGGTGGTTTAGTTGCTTAAATGCCTGACTCTTGGTTTTGGCTCAAGTCATGATCTCATGGTTTTGTGGGTTCGAGCCGCGCATTGGGCAACATGGAGCCTGCTTGGGGTTCTCTCTGTTTCTCTCTCTCTCTGCCTCTGCTCATTCTCTCCCTGTCTCTCTCAAAATAAATAAATAAACTTAAAAATTGAAGGAAAAAAAGCTGACCTTCAGATTGATACCTCTGCTAACTCTGGACTGGATTTATACTGCAGTATGTCATGGGTGATTTGGAGATTTATAGCCTTTTAAAACATGGTTCCTGTATATTGCCAAGAAGATATACGCTCCTCAAACTGCTTGCTGTCGATTTTGCCTCTCTTCTCTGTTGTCTTGCTTGAGAGGCTTTTCCTTCTGAGAGCATAGGTTCACTGCAGAATGAACTGAGATTAAGTGCAGGTGTTAAATAGCATCACAAATTGAATGATAACAGTTTTAAACAAGTCACAGGTATAATTTGAAGTTTTCTAGGATGGCCTTTTTTTTTTTTATCTTATACTACTACTGCAGTTGCAAAAACATTGACACTTTCCAAGAATGTCTCATTCTATTCTCAGGATGCTCCTCCATCAACAGAAAGTAATAGGTTAAGAAAAACATGGGAGTGAGGTGTTGGGGGTCAGTGGCCTAGCCTTGAGAAACAAACTCTCTCTTCTCCCTGCCGGGTACTTGATTTGGTTTCTCCCTATTTGGAATTAGATTCTGAATTTGAAAAGGTTACCTAAGCCCTAATTCAGAAATCCTTTACAAAGAAGCCGAAATAAAAAAAAATAAAAAGAAGAAAAATCTCAAGAACAAATCACCAGCTTCCTGTAATCATAGCTCTGACTCGCTTTAACATAAGAGATGATTAGGAGATTTCTGTTTTATTAGTGATTTCCAAGCAAAATTCATTCTCTTATTGACAGAAAAACTCATGGTTAAGAATAGTAATAAGTAAATGAAAGGATCTAGCACACTATCAAGGTAGCTTCACACATTTCTAGGTGTGAAGAAAGGCACTGGGAACATTAAGTAGCTGTGACTGTATCATCCCCCAAATGAGACTAGCCTTCTTTTAGCTCCTTTACTTGCAACTAAAAGTGAAAAATGCTTATCAGCATATCAGCCGAGGTCAGGCTCTGGAAATGTGTAACAAATGTAAAACACAAGCGGCCCAGAATTGTTCCGCATCTAATACTGCGGGTTGGATATTTGTGCAGCAACCCCAAGGATCTACTTTAACTTTTCAGAATAACAGAGGTACAAAAAAAGATGAAAAAAATGATGAAGTCTTGCAAACATCTGCCAGTCATCTCTCTCTCTCTCTCTCTCTCTCTCTCTCTCTCTCTCTTTTTTAAGTGTTTATTTACTTATTTTGAGAGAGAATTGCAAGCAGGCTCCTTGCTGTCAGCACATTGGCTTGAACCCATGAACCATGAGATCACCTGAGGTGAAACCAAGAGTAAGATGCTTAACCGACTGAGCCACTTAGGCACATCCTCCCAGCGATTATTTTAAGAAGAATCATAAATGGAAATTGGCTGAAAAGACTAAAAAAACTTGTAGCAATATTAACAAGTGGACTTGATTTGGCTTCATTGGGGAAAAAATTTCCCTTCCTCATTAGTATAACTTGGGCAAAGCTTGGTATATTCTCATTCATTTGGAAAGAAAGAAAAGCTTTGTTGTGCTTGATGATAGGGGATATTCTATCATTTGTAATCATTTTTTTATGATTTAGAGTAAGTTCATGTCATTTCAGTTTGTGAACTGTGGAAATGAACAATTTTTACAAATAACAAAGTATTACTGGTTATTGTCATTATTGTCAAGTCTTTAGAAATTTTTGGTGATCCTCAAACACAGAAAGAATACAATTTTGTTGGGGTGACAAAAAAACAATTAAAATGATATCCAGCAACCACAAGAACTAATCAATATCCATTAAATATTAGAGGATATGATTATATGGTTTATATAATTTGACTGGTCAAAGATTAATTTAGTTAGTATAAATAGCCAATTTGGAGAACACAAACCTTTTGTTGATCAAAATAGTAAACTCTGTTGAACATTTTGGACTAAGATGATTGGTAGTTCCCTTCTGTTGAAGTGAGCAGTTTTCTAGGAATAGAAAGGAAATCTAAAGGGAAGTCATTGACAACAGAGGAAAAATTAAATACCTTCTATCTGGTAAGGGAGAGGGTTATTAACAAGAATAATGAATATATTTTGGAAAGACAGTAGAAATGCTTTTGTTTAGTACAAATGTCTTACCTGTGGACCCACTTCATTTTAAGTTCTTTACAACTTACCTATAATGTTTTGGGAACCAAATGCCATGATTTTCTTTTAATGTTTATTCATCTATTTTGAGTGAGAGTGAGAGCAAGTAGGAGAAGGGCAGAGACAGGACAGAGGATCTGAAGCAGGCTCCACACCTTCAGCACGGAGCCTGATGCAGAACTTAAACCCACAAACGATGAGATACTGGCCTGAGCCAAAATCAAGAGTCAGACATTCACTGGCTGAGCCACCCAGGTGCCATGGTTCTTCATTTGACTCACATAGTCAAGCTTTATTTTTAATGGTGATTCTTTTTTTTAAATATTTACAGTGTTTATTCATTTTTGACACACAGAGATACAGAGTGTGAGAGGGGGAGGGGCAGAGAGAGGGAGACACAGAATCCGAAGCAGGCTTCAGGCTCTGAGCCGTCAACACAGAACCCAATACATGGCTCAAACCCACAAACCATGAGAACATGACATGAACTGAACTTGGACTCTTAACTGACTGAGCTACCCAGGTGCCCCTAATGCCAATTCTTAATATAAAAAATTGAACAATGGTACAAAGAAAGGAGCAGTAAGTGTATCTTAAAGAACCAAAGCTATTCCTGGGATAGATAGCTTCATGTGTTCATTGTCACCATGTCATACACACAAATTATATTCATACAGCATACAGAGAGTTTTCATCTAAATTCTATCTTTTAAGCTTTTTTCTCAACTACTGGGGTATGATCATGAGATTCTGTAGCAGATGCACTTGTTTTCATCTTTGCATCTGCTTTACAGAGCACAGAATTGGGCACAAAATATTTACCTAAACATTTATTGGAATGATTGACAGCTTATAGTAATAGGTCAGCACATTACCATATCAAAAGCTATATAATACAAAGTTTCATGTTTTGGGGGCACCTAGGTGGCTCAATTTGTTAAACATCTGACTCTTGATTTCGGCTCAGGTCATGATCGCACAGTCATGGGATCAAGCCTCTCATCAGGCTCCATGCTCTGTGTGGAGCCTGCTTGAATTCTGTCTCTCCCTTTGCTCCTGTGATAATCTCTCTTTCTCTCTTTCTCTCTCAAAAAACAAAACAAATAAAAAAATTTTACATCTTAAACTCAGAAGAATTTTGATGAGATGATTTTCCTGTCACTAATTTTATCACACAATATTGCAAGGATAATAAAGGGATCAGAGACATTTTCTACCAAAGTAAAATGAGATTTATCATTCATATAATAACATGTATATTTTTCTGAGTACTTTTCATATGTTACCCTATTTAATCCTCAAGATAACTAGATGTGGTAGGTATTATACTTAAATTTATTTTGCAGATGAGGAATCAGAACAGTTAAAATATTTACCCAAGGTCACACAGTTGCAAGCTGTATACATTTTATGTGTATTAAGATTTATGGTATATGTTATATTAATGTGTAAATGTTATATGTATACAGAATAATGTGTGTTAATATGTTAATGTATATATGTCAATAAAGAACATGTTTTAGGGAGCTCAATGAAATTTTATTGATAGATTTTGATTAAAAAAAATCACTGGGGCTCCTGGATGGCTCAGTCAGTTAAGTGCTGACTTCGGCTCAGGACATGATCTTACTGTTTGTGAGTTCAGGCGCAGTGTTGGGCTCTCTGCTGACAGCTCAGAGCCTGGAGCCTGCTTTGGATCCTGTGTCTTACTCTCTTTCTTCTCCTCCCCCACTTGCTCTTTGTCTTTCTCTCTCTCTCTAAAATAAACATTAATTTTTTTTTAAATAGCAAAATTCACTGAATATAACTTTTTCCCCACTTCGTTAATGTCAGATCCTCAGGTTGTTTTCATAATGCAATTAATTATATGTTTCACAGTGTTTAATCCATCTTAGTTTCCTACCCCAAACAACTGATGAATCTGTACACTATTCCTTTTTCTGTATAGCACCTGGCATCCTAACCATTCTCCTACCAGAGAACATATTCTCCAGAGAGGATACCTCTCCTGAAGCCAAAGCTGATGGACAGGTCTTGCTTTCTTTTTAAAGGTCTGTTTTAAATCAGATGCACTCTCATTCCCTGGAGAAGCACATATACTTTTCCTTCCCCATTTCTTTAATACATATGCACTTGCTTCAGCTCTGCCCTCTTTAAAATTATTGTTGCTTCCTCAGCTGCAGCGTTTGCATAATGATGTCATTTTTTTACTGTCAGTATCACTATAATGTTTTTATGCAGGGAGTGAGGAAAGAAGAAATAGGGTAACATTGTTCTGAAGCCTTGTTTTTTCTTGTTCTTTTTCTCTTGACCTTGTGTCAATCTGACCATATATGTGATGTGAAAATCCTGTCACAGGTTTATTTGAATCTGTTGTATTTGAGTTGAGTGAGCCACAATTCATTAAGAACAGGCTGTTTCTTGGGGAAGAATTAATCCTGAATTAGCAATGTTGAACCACATGGTTCATTTGACAGTGTCACAATTGGCCAAAAAAAGATTCTACTAATTAAAAGACTTGTATACCAGATCTGCCACTATGTTTTCTGGATATTTTTGCATGTCTTTAATCTAAATAGATCATTACATTTTTTTTCCTAACAGTTTCTCAGTTACTGACTCTGGTTTTCTTAAGCAAAAATAGCTAGGTAGCTAGCTAGCTAGCTAGCTAGCTAGCTAGACAGACAGACACATACATACATATATACATACATACCTACATACATACATAGATGGATAGATAAATAGATGGATAGATAAATTTATTGACATATAAGGGTAGTTCGGAAAATTGAAGAAGTATTGAAGAAAAAGGCTGGGGATGGACAAAATAGAGACAGATCCAGTGGTCTGGGGAGCAGGAAATTTTGATCAGATTATTCAGGGCATTACTCCTGGGATAAATCAGCGAAACCCATCTTCAGTTTTTTGATCACTGTGCTCAAGGTTGAGATTCTCTAGTGAGCAAGAAACGACAACTGTGGAGTATGTGCCCACGTACTTGCAGGATACCATGATGGACAATTGCACAAAATAACCAATCCATCAGTGTAAAATTGGGAGTTGTTACCGGAATACAGGAAAATTGATGTGGATTGGCAAAAGCAACAAATTTCTATTATAAAGGGAAGCAGTTTAAAAATAGCCTATTACAAAGGGCATTCAATCTATAACACTGTTGTAGTGTAAGTTGGATCTACATATCCAACACTCCACCGCACCTTTTTAAAAATCAGAATATGATATCCGTTCCCACTTTAGGAAGTTAATCAGTTTAAGACAATCCCTTTATTTTGGCAGAATAAAGGTTAAAATGAGATATTAAGCAATCTCAAGTAGAATGGAAAAAATGAGTTGAACTTTGCAGAATGTATTTGAAAGGAAAGGGAAAACATCAGCTCTATACAAAACATAAATTGGTCCATAAATGAAGCATTAATGAGAGCACAGTATCTCATCCTTCTCCTGGCACATGGAGTCAGTCACATTCTTTCAGACACCTCGCACTCCCAGGGCACGAGTGTTGAGGATCCTGAGGAGTATCCGGGCCTTGTTGCTATGCCCCTCGAGAGGCCACTGCAGTATCTGAAGTTGTAAACATGCAAACATATCCTGTCTTCTTCAGAGCTGCCTCCCTGATGTCTCTCTTATTGGCAGCAGAAAGCAGAGCAGGGCTGCAAATCTTGTTCAGCAATCTGGAGATGATGGCAGGGCAGCCTCGTGTGGGAATCCTAAATCTGACACTCTGGCCTGTCAGTGCTGGTCTCACTGCTTTTGCAGCTTGTCCAGCACGTGGAAAAGGGAAGCGAAACAGGGACCGTCTGCTTTGTGTTCCTGGCCTCTAACCACACAGTTACATCGTGGTGTGTTTTCCTATCTGTGTCTTTTCAAGAGAACCTTCAGCTAAGTTTATGCCGCCCCTTCAAGGAAGAGAGTCTATATTTTTGTACCTTGGACTTAATCTGATTTTAAGTTTTGGTGGAAAAATCATGTATTGGAAGTATATGAGAATTTTGTTTGTTGTGTTTGAGGGGCTTTCTTGTTTTGCTTTGTTTTCAGTGAAGAAGGATTACCAGACCAAAATTACCCATTATCATTTTAAGTAAGATTTGTAAAATGTTCAGGGTCTTAGGTGGAAAAATGCTGAGTAGAATAAGACCTCTTTCTTATTGTAAACCATTTCAGCCTTCCTAGGTTAGAAAGAATTGGCTCTGGCAGGCCCATAATCCAGCAGGACTTAATTTACATCTGTGAATATTCCTATTAAAAATAATACAAGCTTCGCGGGGCACTTGAATGGCTCCATCAGTTAAGCATCCGACTTCATCCCAGGTCATGATCTAACAGTTCATGAGTTTCAGCCCTGCGTCTGGGCTTGTGCTGATAGCTCAGAGCCTGAAGCCTGCTTCAGATTCTCTGTCTCCCTCTTTCTCTGCCCCTCCCCCACTTGCGCTCTTTGTCTCTCTCTCTCAACGATGAATAAACATTAAAAAAATAAAAAATGAAAATAATATAAGCTTCTAATTCAATATTGAATGGTTTTAGTATCATTATGCCTCTTGTCGTCTGTGAGAACTTAGTGAAGTAAAAAAATTGAAGAAACCGCATGGCTTACAAAATGTAGTGCCTTGATTGAACTGTTGAATATTGCCATTTTTGTTAGTTAAAAAGGGTTAAACATGGGCTATTTCCTATGATTCAAGTTAATATATACAAGGAAGATAAACGGAGGTGATTTATAACTGACTAAGAGCTAAAAATCACCAAGGAGTGGGTTGAGGATGAATACAAAGAAAGCTGCACATCCCAGAATATGGAAGGTGGAGGATTTTTGAGCCAATCTGTTTTATGGGTCTCTGGAGGCTGTGGTGTCAGAGACAGTAGGCACAGTCAAGGGCAAAGGGCAATTGGGATCCCAAATGGTCATTATGCAGAACTAAACCAAGTAGCATTCCTATGCTTAGTTTTAGGCCATAGGCATCTGTTAGTTACCCTGAGATAAGACCCCAAGTGGGGTTTTTCTGCCAAGCAACAGTTTGAGGAAAGTTAAGGCACCAAATGTGGCTGTCAGTATTAGTAACAAGATCATGGTCATTTGGCATTTGGTAGAAGGAGCTCTGTAGTCAGCCAGCCAGCAGGTCAGACCTTATTTTACCCCATGTAGACATTCTGGTCATAGTCCCAAATCAGGAGGGAAAACCAAAAGGAAACTGTACTAATGATCAGGCAACAATAGAAGAACACATTACCTGCATCATTATTTCTTAAATTTAAACCATGCTTCTGAGGAGAGCTAGCAGAATCAAAAAGAAGAATCAGAAACTCAGATATAAAATCTATTCTAAGAGCAAATATAAGTAACTCACAGAACAGAAGAGAACTTAAAATAACCCAGTTTATAATTAAAGATTTCAAACACAGTCTTTCCATGGTACTTTTTTAGATAACCAAAACATATTTATATAATCATAAAATGCGAAACTACTTTTTAACATCACCCTAAGGACAATGTGTGATACATTTTGTTGAAGGTGCAATATAAAATATTAATACTAAAAGTGTCAACAATGTTAAAATTAAAGCCTAACTTACAGAAGGTAGTACATTAACCTAGAAGAGAGAGTGGACAAAGAAAAATTGGAAGAGTGACTAAGGGAATGAAAATTATAATCTTAAAATGCCAGAAAATACTGCTGAATTTTAATGGAACAAGAAGTTGAGGTTTAAGTATATTATTTAAGGTGAAAATATAATCAATAGAAGAATTATTATGCAGTATCGAAGGAGAAAATAAAGGATAGTATCAGTAGTTTTAGTTTAATCTTTATTATTCACATTGGGGGAGTCCATAGAAATTTTCTACAGTTGATAGGTCAAGAAATAATTGCAGATTTATATTATCTAAATGCTGGGAGTTTTCATTAAAAAGTGAAACTAGGATTGAGGAGGAGTGGGACTATAGATCATGGCTTTTCTGTACGATGTGATTAGTTACCAGGAACTTGTATTACTCTATTAACTAATCAAATAGGAAAAATGTGATAGAATATGTAAGGATCACATTGGTCTTTATTGTATTTTCTTGATTTCTTATTTTTAAAACATTTGATATAATGTATACATATTTTTTGGTAAGGAAAAAAGAGAAACTCCAAAGTATTCACAAATCATTAAAATAATACATGCCAGGGCACCTGAATGGCCCAGTTGGTTAAGCCTCTGACTGTTGATTTCAGCTCTAGTGATGATCTCATGATTCATGAGATTGAGCCCCGCATTGGGCTCTACACTGACAGCACAGAGCCTGCTTGGGATTCTTTCTCCCTAGCTCTTTGCCCCTCCCCTCTCATGCTTTTTTTTCATGCAAAATAAATTAATATACATTAACTGTGCCCTAGTACTCTGCTAGAAGTTTTATATGCATTTAATCTGTTCTGAAAAACGGTTTATCTACTATCAGTTTGTTTCACACACAAATAAACTGGGTCTCATAATTTATTAGCTAATATAAGTTTACATAAGTTTGGGTCATGCTTCTAAGCCTTTGTTTTGGTCTCCTCAAATGAACCTGTTTATATCACACCACATTCTCTTCAAAAGTTTGATAATAGATGGATGGATGGATGGATGGATGGACAGATGATTGATTGATAGATAGATAGGTGGATAAAAGATGTGGCATATGCTCTTAAAATATAAGAACCTGAAATATTTAATGCAGCTTCCTAAATGGAAGCTTACGACCCAGTATACACAATAAGAAGGGGACAAAAAATAGTTTTGCAGTAATTAACACAGACTTATAAGTCATCGTTTAAAAATCTGGCCTTATTGATCCAATTGGTTTCTGAACATTTAATTATTAAAACAGTTTGACATTCTAAATAGTTTTGGCTGCCTCTTTGTGGTTCTATACTGTATTGATACCATTATTTAGGTTTGGATTCTCTGTCAGACTTCTTGGCTTCCAATTCCTCTTCTCCCCTTTTACTATCTGTGAAAGATTGCTGTTCTCCTTTTGGTGCCCTCATTCCTCAAGCGTAAAATGGAAATTAAAAAAGTTCTGCAAAAAGTATGGAAGAAGGGGATTGAAAGGTGCAGACTTCCAGTTATAAAATAAATAACTAATATATAGCACGGTGACTATAGTTAATAGCACAGTATTGCATATTTGAAAGTTGATAAATGAGTAGATCCTAAAAGTTCTCATTGGAAAAAAAATTCTAACTCTGTATTGTGACAGATGTGAACTAACCTGACTGTGGTGATTATTTTGCAATATATGCAAATGTTGCATCATGATGTAGTACACCTGAAACATATATAATACATACATCAACTAAACCTCAAAAAACATAAAAAAATAAGAAAAAATAAAAGGGGGAGAAAGTTTTGCAGCTGACAATATCATTTGTCTTCCAAACATTTATTTTTCTGTTTTCATTGCCAGCGGGACTTCAATGTGAGGTCTGGAAAGAGTTCCAGCTAAAAAATTTGTTTATATAGATCTCTTAAAGCTGAGAGTTGCCTCATAACAGTTCTACTTAGCATGATGTAAGTAGAAGTTGGCTGTGGGTTGTGAAGAAAGTATGTTCTTTCTTCTAGATGCAGGAAGAAAGAGATCTGAGTTCTAGACATTCCCACCTTTCTCTGTTTGACTTGACTTGAACAGGATCACAGTGCAAGGAACTGGGTAGGAAGTCTTGTGAACATGTCCAGAAAACCCAAGAGCATTTCAAAAGTTCTAATTATGACATCAACAAGACACCAGCTGCCTAAGCTTAGATTTTTGTGTGTGTCTGAAGTAAATAAATTACTGGGTCTAAACCATTGTAAATGTTTTTCTGCCACTTGTGACCAAATGAATTCCCCAAGTGATATTGATGTCTTTCTCATATGGTTATCATAGAAATTAAATGAAATGATGTGTATAAAGAATTAAGATGAGAAATAAGCACATACTAAGCAATAATTATTGGTTACATGGGGGAGAGGAGGAAATTTTAAAGAAGCCTATAGGATTTTACACCTTGAAATCCAGTCTTTTCATCTCATTGCTGAGAGAAAAAAAATTCCAAAGCATTAAATGACATATTTATCATAATTTATATAATTTTTATTTCTCTTCACAATCTACTATTATAAAATGTGATGCTTATTAAGCACCTGCTGAAAAGCAGTTGCCTATAAAGCTCTGGGTACAGAGTAATGCAGTCATAAAGAATACTTCCAGTGACACATATTCTGGGAGTCAAACTAGAATCCAAGCCATTTAAAGTTAAACTGCATCAAATTATAAAGATCTTTGATACTGAAGTTTGTACCTTAGCAGAGAGGAGGTGGGCACCCCTTGCTACTCATGCCAATTAATTTTATTATAAGTTTACATTGGTCACAGAATCAAAGAAATGGCTAGGGTACCATAGATGAGACAAAACAATGACTATTCCATTCATTCCGCTACCAGGATTCCAACTTACCTGAATATTGACAATAGAATGTATCAGCTTCAGTTATTATTCATTCTTGTGTTCCTCTACTTGACTCGCAGACCAGCAGGACATGAAGAGAATGTTGGATTACCTGATAGGCATCACATATTCATTCCTTGGTTAAGAAAAGTGCATCACCTTGACTGGCAGTTCCACCATATTGCTTACAAAGGAAGAGAAGTAATTCTTTAACAGGAAATTACTGTGCTGTCACCAAAACAAGGCAGAATGAATGTGGAATGACAAAACAAATCACCCATCCATTTACTTAAACCAGGGATCTACCTTTTTGCAGTATATGTTACCAATTCTCTGTTACATTCTGAGTTCCTACTTGGAATATATAATAGTGTCGTTTTTCTTCTTGCTTATGGAGACTTCTTTTGAAAAAGTTTATGAAATGAAGTACTTCCTCAATCTTACACAACTGGGCCAGACATCCAATTAGTATATCTGTCTTGCTAGCAGGACTATCAATATGATTAAGGAGTTTTCCCTCTAGCAGAGGAAAAGGCCTGCTAAGCTGAGAATCAATGTAGTGTGCTCTTCCATTTACCCCCATCAGTTCTGTTTTCTTGTACCCTTGATTTTTAAGAAGGTTTAGTTGCACTGTTCTTTATATAACCTTTTGCTTTTGTTGTTGAAATTGATAATATTTTGCTTCCTCCTTTGTATTTTAATCCTTTACCTTCTACTCCGTATTTGGAACTCTGAGGCCAATTACCAATACTACTTGGACAAGTCATTGATGTGTAACAGGTTTCCTTTTAGTAATTAGCCCCAGAATCATAAGTATGGATTAGAAGAGTTATAACACAAAAAAGGAATAGGTCATTATTAGAGATAAAACGCTGTTGATGTGATGAATGCCATAAGACCTTTTTGGTGCACTGTCCAGACTCTTTCTTCTTGTTTCTGAGTGGCTCTCCTCTTGGCAGACTCCCTAAGGCTGTCAGAGACACTTTGTCCATAGACATGGAGAGCAAGAATCCTTTAGAGTTTACATCCCATGTCACCCGAGGTCCTTGGTCATGGGAGTATGAAGTCCCCACATCCTGTGAGATCAGGGCGAAGCTATCTTCAATAGACCTTGACCTGAAATGGCACTCTTGATGGTTTCTTCTCTCTTAGCATCATGTGCAAAGTCCTGAGGCAAGAACATGCTGGTTTTTTTCTAAGAACCTAGAGAACACTGGCAGAGAGAGTTTGAATAAAAGGAAAAGTGGTATAAAATGAAGTTGGAGAGAATGCTAAGGGTCAGGCCATGCAGTCTTATAAGGAGTCTGAATATTTGATTCAAAGTACAGAAGTTCATACCCACAATCTTTTTCTTCCTCAAAGGAAAGACTGTAATCTAAGATGTAGCCACATGAATGGCTGCCATGATGATGAGGGAACCTGGCTAATATTTACTGTATTGTCATTGCTGGTAAAGGAAGCATGGGCCAGACAATTAACTTTCTATTGGGGTTGGGACACTTGTTAGCCAGGTTGTACCAAAGGATTTTCCCTTTTCTCCAACACAATCCTTAAGCAAAAGTTGGGAGTCAGGAATTCAGAAGCATTGTATTAATATCTAAGAGGTTTTATAAGTTTTAAGATTAGCTGAATATTGCAAAATCATGGTTTAGTTGATCTAGGCTGTGTCTTAGCTGGAACTTGTGGTTGAACACATCAGTAATGGGATTTCTGCAAATGGCCCAATCAACAGAGACCTAGAATATAGAGCATCCCAAATACAACCTGTGATAGAGAAAGGAGATTGATCAATTTGACCTAAAATAATCTTGATTTGTTCTATTATAATTCTGCTTCCTAGCAAAGAGATGAAAACTTTGTAACTCATCCTTAGCTGGGATTTGGAAAATGATTATGTTATACTTATATTAGCTTATCACCAATTTTAAAATCTGCTAAATCTTCTGAAAATTACCCATAGATATAATTTTTATGTTTAGTTATGGAATTGTCATTGCATTAGGAAGCACATTTTAAAAATAATCTAAAATTATTTTGACATAAACATAATTTTCCCAAGATTTAGATTTTACATCATGGTTTCTTTCAGTGCAGACTAGACTTTGATGCTTATTAAACACAGGTAATTTGACTGGCTAAACAATAAAGAACATGAGTATTAGACATATATGTTTTAAAACTGCTTCAATTTTTGTAATACAAGAGAAAACAAATAAACATATGGAGAGCAACTCTATTGGTCTGTTTAGCTTTTAAATACCACATTTGGACACACAGGGTTACTGTTCACCAGATCAGATTTCATTTCAATATATGGACTATTAGTAATAGTAATATATGTATTACTTTTCTACTTTTGTTTGAAAGTCTCAAGTATGATTTAATTGTAAGTGCCATATCCTGCAATTTGTCACATATTTAAAGTGGTTGATGAGAATCGTATATATTTTTGTTTAGTTGAAGATACTTAATACCAGATAAAAATTGAGAGAAAGAAACACTCTCCATATGTATATGCACATTTTCATGAGCAAAAGAAAGAGGAAGGAAAGGAAGGAAGGAGCAAGTGAGCTCTGGAAAAGTGTTATTTGTAACTGTTTCTAAATTTAATTTAATGATGTTTTTAAAAGTGTTTGCAGTACTACCTAAGATAACAGCTGTGAGGCCTGAAATAAATAAAATCTTAAAGGATTTAAAATAAAACTAAGGATTGGAACGTGAGCAGAACCTGATGTGAATAAATCTTTATCTTCCCATTTTTCTTTGCGTTCGTACTGAGAAATTAGCCTTCTTGTCCTTAATCTATATGACATCATATGGGGCAGTTTCTAAAGGAAGCTTCTTCTTTACATACTTCTGTAGGAGTGTGATAGAACCTCCGCCCTTGGGGCACCTGGGTGGCACACTAGGTTAAGCATCCGACTCATGATACCGGGTCATGGTCTCATGGTTTGTGAGTTCAAGTCCTGCAACGGACTCTGTGCTGATGGTGTGGAGCCTGCTTGGGATTCTGTCTTTCCTTCTCTCTGCCCCTCCCCTCCTTGTGCATGTTCTCTCTCAAAATAAATAAATAAACCTAAGAAAAAATTTAGAACTTATGGTCTTGAGGAGCTTTTAAGAGGGGATTTTGAGACCTCTTATGCATTAAACTACTGTAGATTAAATTACTTCATGGTATTGTCTTATTTACTCCTAATTACAACTATATACATTAGATATCATTATTTCTATTTTATAAATGAAGCACCAGGTGTTGAAGAAGTTATTGACTTACCCAACACAACAACATTCTTAATCCACAAACACAGGTTTAAAATCTGAATCCAAACCCCAAACCGCAAAGCTACAATATCTCCTCTGACACTAGCCTAGTAATTGTGATTTATTTGCTTAATAAGAAAGAAAATCTCTTTTAAAAACACTATGTTAAATAATCACATAATTTAAGCATTAAGTCCTTAATGCCTGGTCTGAATTATCCTTCTGCTTTTGCACAACCATTAACAGAGCACTGCAGCTAGAGCAGGGCATTGGAGACCCACAGAAAGAGGCGTGTTTTTCAGAATCCATTTTGTGTGCTTAGGAAAGAAATAGCAACCTATTAGCAAGTAGATAGACTAACTGACTAAATAATTCATATTGACTATCACTGATTTACTCTTAGTAGAAGAATTCACACTGAACTTGTTATTCCAAAATGTTGTATTTGTAAGAGAGCGACTCGGAGCATGGCTTTCTGATCTAATACAGTTCACCAAACATATGCATGGCGATTCTTAGTCAACGTTGATTTGGCACATCACTACCCTGTGAATTTTATCTAGATAATTAACCTAATACTTTTTTAAAAACTGACTTTAAATCAAATTGTCACATATATGGTGAGTTATACCAGAAAATAAATTAAGATCGCGTGTTATTAATTTACTAAGAAAGGCCATGTGTCAGGAACATCTTTTTGAGTTCAGGAAAACTGATCAGAAATTTCACTTGTAATCTAATAATTTTTTCCTATTTCCTGATATAACACTGTGTTTACAACTGCCAAGAACCAACAGTAAGATTAAGAGGTGCCTTTAAAGGGGCACCTAGGTGGTTCAGTCAGTTAAGTATCTGACTTTGGCTGAGGTCATGATCTTGCATTCCATGGGTTCAAAGCCTGTGTCAGGCTCTATGCTGACCACTCAGAGCCTGGAGCCCGCTTCAGATTCTGTGTCTCCCTCTCTCTGACTCTCCCCTGCTGATGCTGTCTCTCTCTCGTGCTCTCAAAAATGAATAAACATAAAATTTTTTTTTTAAAAAAAGAGGAGCCTCTTTGACCTAGCATATGAGGATGAGATATTTGTGCTTGCCTGGTAGAATGATTTGTCATTTGGGACCAAACAAATCCTCATTACTAGCACCTCTGTTTCTTCAACTTCTTTTTCTCTTTCTTTCCATCAATCTTATAGGGTTTGTTTCTCTCTTGTTCCATTCAAGGATCTTTGCTCTAATAAAAACCAAAATTTAAGAAGTTTTCTCATTCTGGATACACTTTTTACTGCCCGAAGTATAGCACAGAGAATTAAGTTTTCAAAAACCAAGTGATAAAAAGAAAGGAAAAGAGATTAAAGAACATGGAAGTGCTACAGAAATAGACTCAATAAAAAATGTGGGTTTTTTTTTTTAACTCTGAATTGTTTTCTTTTGAGGACCACCACATTCTTTAAAAAAGTACTTTTATCTTGTATCATTCTCTGTTAAGTTATTGATATACATATTTAAGCAACACAGAATCCTTCTTGTATTTCTTTATACAAAATAGAAATAAAAAACTCTTTCCAGAAATATTATTCTCCCAGTACACAAGATATGAAATCTTCACGGAAAAGTACAGAAGAGAAAGGAAAGCTGATAATCCAGTAATGGGGCATAGGAGACAAGTTTGGACAAAGTTATAGGCATACAACTCATCTTCCTTCTCTTCAGACAAAAATAATATTAATGGCACAAGGAAATGTAAAAGTGAACTATCCCCTCAATATCCAGAAATAATCAGAGAAAGCTTGGCTAATTATGGTCTCTGCCATCTCTTCTGACACACATTAGTAAAAAAGTGAATTCTGTCATAGCCTTACAGCAAAAAGGAAAACTTAATGCATGTAAGGTATCATTTAACACAATATGCCACAGTTGGTATTCAAATATAAAACAAGGCATAGTATATGTGTCTATGGATCCTCTTTCTTAGTTTCTTTCCTTAACCAAATCCATCAGATAAATTTAAAGGCAATATCAGTGTCTCACAAATAGCATTGCCCCTTCTCTCTTTTCATTGAAAAATTTGTCCGTGACCGTCTAAATTTCAAATATCAAATTAATCTTTTGGCAATAGAATTTTGTTTAAATCATGTTCCTCTTGGGGCTCCTGGGTGGCTCAGTTGGTTGGGCGACCAACTTCGGCTCAGGTCATGATCTCGCGGCCCGTGAGTTCGAGCCCCGCATCGGGCTCTGTGCTGACCACTCAGAGCCTGGAGCCTGTTTCAGATTCTGTGTCTCCCTGTCTCTCTGACCTTCCCCCATTCATGCTCTCTCTCTGTCTCTATAATGAATAAAAAACGTTAAAAAAAATAAATCATGTTCCTCTTTGACCATCTTAGTGGAAATAGCAAAACCTGGTATTAAATAAACTGTGATTCAATGATGCAAGATGTAATAGTATGCCGTTAAAAAGAATATCTAATACTACGGGAAAATGGTCATTGTTTTGATTACTAAATGGAAAAAGCGAGTGACTTAATTGTACATTCAGTAAGCCTTGATTGTGTAGAAGTGTACAGATACAAGAAAAGACCAGAAATTCAGATACCAAAGTATGAATACTGATTGTTTACTACATGGTTGTTTTCCACGTGTCCCACATGTTCACTTCTTTTGATTTCAGCCCAAGTGGTTGAATTGTTTTCTTTTAAAAACATAATATACCTTTTCTTACTCCTGTGCCATTTCTCCCTGTGTAGATCTTAGTTCTTCTAAGGAATTCAGATTATTTTTCTTCATGCCTGACCGTTTGTTTTATTTAATTTTTTTAATGTTTATTTTTATTTTTGAGAGAAAAAGAGAGAGAGAGAGAGACAGAATCTGAAGCAGGCTCCAGGCTGTGAGCTGTCAGCACAGAGCCCGAAGCAGGGCTCAAACTCACGAACCGTGAGATCATGACCTGAGCTGAAGTCCAACACTTAACCAACTGAGCCACCCAGGCGCCCCACACAAGATTTTATTTTATTTTATTTTATTTTATTTTATTTTATTTTATTTTATTTTATTTTATTTTATTTATTTTATTTTATTTTATTTTATTTTATTTTGTTTTATTTTGTTTTATTTAACTTTATTGACTAATTTTAAGAGAGAGAGCATTCAAGTGAGTTCGGAAGGAGCAAAGATAGAGGGAGAGAGAGGAGAGAATCCCAGGACAGAGCCTGATGCAAGGCTCAAACTCACAAATTGTGAGATCATGACCAGAGCCAAAATCAAGAGTTGGATACTTAACTGACTGAGCCACTCAGGCACCCAAGCTTTTAATTTTAAATGGAGGCCCTTCAGTCCTATTTATTTTGCCCAAACATCACTAAATCTCAATTGAAAGCAATCTAGAGAATCCTTGTAATCTTCTCATAATGTAGCTGCATCCACATCTGTTTGCCTGATATGCAGCAAAGCCAATCACGAAGACATCAGTATTGTAGCAAGGAAAGGGTTTACTAAAAGAGGCCTCCACAAGAGAAGGTGGGAGGACAACTTTCAAATCCACCTCCTTGAAGAGGGACACAACAAATTTTTTGTAATTCTAGGGAATGAGATCACATACGTAATGATACAAAAGGCATCCCTTATGACTATTCATGAGGAAAGATGGAGCATGTACATTGAGCAAACATATACATAACATATGTCCCATGTTCACTTTGGGGTGGAGACTTGACACCAGAATGAGTGTTTAGCCCCTGACACCAGGAGGTTATCTTAGGACAAGAAGGAAGGGGCTATATGTATGCTCTGAGAGCCAGTAAAAAACTGGATGGGCTCTTGAGCTCCTTATAGTTATCTTGGATAAGGAGTATCAGGCCTGGCTTGTTCATAGGCTAGAACCTTTCAGTTAACCTTGAGTCCAAGCTTCTGTAGAAGAGTTTAGTGGATTTGTTAGCAGGGTCTGAAAAGACATAATAGCTGAGGGGGAAACAATTCTATGGAAAACAAGCTTTAAACTTCGTGCTAGTTTCAATCTCGTTAACCCTATGGGGCACGATTTCATTAATACTCCTTCTACATCTCACTGCGTTTGAATATTTCCAGCTACAAAGAACTCATTTAATATATGGGGTTCATTCCTTGCTACATGTGTTTTAAAGATGGTATCATTATTTTAATGCTTAGGCAAAACACCACTTAATTAAAAAAATCTTGTACAATCCACTAGGTATTCATACTTTAAATTATAATATGATTATAATATGATTTTAAAGTAAAAAAATAAACACATAGAGTTTCCATTTGTGTAATTTACTCTGTCATTTGATGCTTAGTCCCTATGTTCTGATCTTTTAAAAATTAAGCTTATATGGATAAAGTCTGATGTTACGTTTTCATTATGATAGACAATATGAGAAATAAATATATTGAGGCAGGGACAGTGATTTTTTGTTTCTGTAAAGGGCCAGATAGCAAATATTTTCAGTTCTTTGGGCTTTATGGTCTTTATTGCAACTCTTCAACTCTGTCAACTACCGTAGGGTGGAAATAACCACAGACAACGTGTAAAGAAATGGGTGTAAATGTGTCACTATTCCAATAAATCTGTTTTTATAAAAACAAGCAAGATTGGGATTTGGCTTGATGTGGCCATGGTTTGCTGGCCCCTGTATAATTGGAGGATTACTCATGCCACTCTCCTAATGAAGTGTATAATGTAGGTCACTATCCCATCAGTGGGGCTATGCAGGTCAGTATTTATTCAATTGAGTATGTATTTATTAAGCCCATCATGAGAGCTTAGCATTATAATCAATCAGGCTTTACAAGAGTATAATTTAAACATTGTCTAAGGAAATGAATTTAAGATGATGCAATAAATTCAGTCAGCCAGAGCAGAAAATCAAGTAATTCAGCACAAAATGCCTGTTCTGGGGTATGAAATAACAACCATGTATGCATGTATCTACAATGACTCTTAGTTCCCACCCCACCTCCCAAAGAGATATAGGTAAAATATATAAAAGGCTTATTAAGGGTGAAGATATGCCAGATTATTTAATTTCCTCATTTTTAAGTTTTTCAGAAAAAAATATTAGAATTAGTTTCAAAATGGCCTTGTGTGAGAAATCTTGGCTTTGACCTCCCGCCACTTCCCCCTTTGCCAAAACCTTCCAACACATTTCCAAAGCATGGATAAGGAGAGAATAAAAGCTGACATAAAATCTCATAGTAAACACATTTTCTGATCTTTAAAGTTGATCTTTAAAGAGTCCATCATTATGCGTTAGATTACTGCTTAAAGTCATAGGCTTAACACATGCCATGATTATTTCCCAGCAATTGAAACACCTATTAAATTCAGATAATATTGAAGATTTGAATCTTGCAATCCTTTCGTATGATTACCGTTTTGAAAAATACATTATAAATTAAAGGAAACATGTTTTTAGTGTATTTTTTAAAAATTAAAAAGTATTTAGAATTTGGTTACAACAATATTCTGGAAGGTACAAAAATTTCCTCTGTGTCTCTTGCCCCCCCCCCCCACACACACGCATAGTCTCTCTTATTATCAACCTCACTCACCAGAATACTTCTTTTTTTTTTTTTCCCAAGAATGAACCTACACTTATACATATAATAACCCAAACTCTGTAGTTTACATTAGGGTTCTTTTTTCGATCTTTTATATTCAGTACAGTTGGACAAAAGTATAATGACATATATCTATCATTGCAATATCATATAAAGCATTTCCACTGCCCTAAAAATCCTGTGTTCTGCCTATTCATCTTCCTCCCCACTCCACTGATCTTTTTACTGTCTCCATATTTTTGCCTTTTCCAGAATGTCATATAGTTGCAATAATACAATGTGTAGCCTTTTAAATTTGCTTCTTGCACTTAGTAATATGAATTTAAAGTTTCTCCATGTCTTTTTGTGACATGAGAGCTCATTTTTTTCATTATGAAAAGAAAACTGCCACAAAATAAGGTGTACAGGTTGGTTTTTTTTTTTTTTTTTTTTTTTTTTTTTTTTTTTTTTTTTGGTGCATGTGGACATAAATTTTTAACAAGTTTGGGCAGATACCAAGTAGTGTGTTTTCTGGGTTAATATAGTTAAGAGTATGTTTTATTTCCTAAGAAACTGTCAGACTGTCTTCCCAAGTGACTGTATCATTTCATAGTCTCAGTAGCAATAAGTGAGACTTCCTGTTGTTTGAAATCCTCACTAACATTTGGTGTTGTCACGGTTCTGGGTTTTGGCCAAGGTGTGTGTCAGGGTATGTAGTGGTATCCCATTGTTGTTTAAGTTTGCATTTCCCTGATGACATATAATGTGGAACATATTTTCATATGTGTATATGCCTTCTGTGATCCTCTTTGGTGAGATGTCTAGCCTATTGTTTTAATTGTCAAATTTGCAAAGGGAAGCTATTCCTTCTCTGCACAAGTTTTTAAATATATTAGGTAACTTAGCCATTAAAAGGACATTCCATCTTTTCATTTAATACATATAAACATTTGGTTATTAATTGATGAATTTTATTGAAAGTTTTAGAAAAAATAGAAGATTTTGGAGTGGGAAGGGTTCTGGATGGTTTTCTGGTCCAAACCTGCAAAAGTGGACCTCAGCTATGAATAAAAAATATGCACATATACATATTCCATACTACTCTAATACATGAATCTAAGAAAAAAAAATAGACCGGCAGAAGATGGTGGTGTAGGAGGACGCTGGGCTCACCGTGCATCCTGCTGATCACTTAGATTCCACCTACACCTGCCTAAATAACCCAGAAAACTGCCAGAAGACTAGCAGAACGGAGTCTCCGGAGCCAAGCGCAGAGGAGAGGCCCACGGAAGAGGGTAGGAAGGGCAGAGAGGCGGTGCAGCCTACACGGACTGGCGGGAGGGAGCCGGGGCAGAGGGAGCAGCCCACTGGCCAAGCAGAGCCCCCGAGTCTGGCTGGCAAAAGCCTAGGGGCCGGACAGAGTGTGTTCCGACAGCAAGCGGGACTTGACATCTGGAAGGTTATAAGCTAACAGCTCTGCTCGGAAAGCAGGAAGGCTGGAGGACAAAGGGAAGGAGAGTTGCTGAGCCCCCGGACGACAGAGCTCAGTTTGTTGGGTAACAAATGCTCTCGCCAGCGCCATCTCCCTCGCCCTTCCCCCAGCCCAAATCCCAAAGGGAACTAGTTCCTACCAGGGAACTTGCTGGCTCTGTGCAAACACCCAACACTGTGCTTCTGCGGAGCCACCCCTCTGGCAGCGGGTCTGACTCCCTCCCGCTGCCACAGGGCCCCTCCTGAAGTGGATCATCGAAGGAGAAGCGAGCTAAGCCTGCCCCTCCTGCCCCCGTGCACCTTGCCTACCCACCCCAGCAAATACGCCAGACCCCCAGCACCACAAGCCTGGCAGTGTGCAAGTAGCCCTGATGGGCCACGCCACCCCACAGTGAATCCCACCCCTAGGAGAGGGGAAGAGAAGGCACACACCAGTCTGACTGTGGCCCCAGCGGTGGGCTGGGGGCAGATGTTAGGTCTGACTGCGACCCCGCCCACCAACTCCACTTATACACCACAGCACAGGGGAAGTGCCCTGCAGGTCCGCACCACTCCAGGGACTATCCAAAATGACCAAACAGAAGAATTCCCCTCAAGAGAATCTCCAGGAAATAACAACAGCTAATGAACTGATCAAAAAGGATTTAAATAATATAACAGAAAGTGAATTTAGAATAATAGTCATAAAATTAATCGCTGGGCTTGAAAACAGTATAGAGGACAGCAGAGAATCTCTTGCTACAGAGATCAAGGGACTAAGAAACAGTCAGGAGGAGCTGAAAAACGCTTTAAACGAGATGCAAAATAAAATGGAAACGACCACGGCTCGGATTAAAGAGGCAGAGGAGAGAATAGGTGAACTAGAAGATAAAATTATGGAAAAAGAGGAAGCTGAGAAAAAGAGAGATAAAAAAATCCAGGAGTATGAGGGGAAAATTAGAGAACTAAGTGATACACTAAAAAGAAATAATATACGCATAATTGGTATTCCAGAGGAAGAAGAGGGAGGCAAAGGTGCTGAAGGTGTACTTGAAGAAATAATAGCTGAGAACTTCCCTGATCTGGGGAAGGAAAAAGGCATTGAAATCCAAGAGGCACAGAGAACTCCCTTCAGACGTAACTTTCATCGATCTTCTGCACGACATATCATAGTGAAACTGGCAAAATACAAGGATAAAGAGAAAATTCTGAAAGCAGCAAGGGATAAACATGCCCTAACATATAAAGGGAGACCTATAAGACTTGTGACTGATCTCTCTTTTGAAACTTGGCAGGCCAGAAAGGATTGGCACGAGATCTTCAATGTGTTGAACAGACGAAATATGCAGCCGAGAATCCTTTATCCAGGAAGTCTGTCATTTAGAATAGAAGGAGAGATAAAGGTCTTCCCAAACAAACAAAAACTGAAGGAATTTGTCACCACTAAACCAGCCCTACAGGAGATCCTAAGGGGGATCCTGTGAGACAGAGTACCAGAGACATCGCTACAAGCATAAAACATACAGACATCACAATGACTCTAAACCCGTATCTTTCTATACTAACACTGAATGTAAATGGATTAAATGTGCCAACCAAAAGACATAGGGTATCAGAATGGATAAAAAAACAAGACCCATCTATTTGCTGTCTACAAGAGACTCATTGTAGATCTGAGGACACCTTTAGATTGAGAGTGAGGGGATGGAGAACTATTTATCATGCTACTGGCTGCCAAAAGAAAGCTGGAGTAGCCATACTTATATCAGACAAACTAGGCTTTAAGTTAAAGGCTGTAACAAGAGATGAAGAAGGGCATTATGTAATAATTACAGGGTCTATCCATCAGGAAGAGCTAACAATTATAAATGTGTATGTGCCGAATACTGGAGCCCCCAAATATATAAAACAATTACTCATAAACATAAGCAACCTTATTGATAAGAATGTGGTAATTGCAGGGGACTTTAACACTCCACTTACAGAAATGGATAGATCATCTAGACACACATTCAATAAAGAAACAAGGGCCCTGAATGAGACATTGGATCAGATGGACTTGACAGATATATTTAGAACTCTGCATCCCAAAGCAACAGAATATACTTTCTTCTCAAGTGCACATGGAACATTCTCCAAGATAGATCATATACTGGGTCGCAAAACGGCCCTTCATAAGTATACAAGAGTTGAAATTATACCGTGCATACTTTCAGACCACAATGCTATGAAGCTTGAAATCAACCACAGGAAAAAGTCTGGGAAAACTCCAAATGCATGGAGGTTAAAGAACACCCTACTAAAGAATGAGTGGGTCAACCAGGCAATTAGAGAAGAAATTAAAAATATATGGAAACAAACGAAAATGAAAATACAACAATCCAAACGCTTTGGGACGCAGCGAAGGCAGGAAAATGTCTTTTCCTTAGAGGAAAAGACATTGCAATCCAGGCCTATCTCAAGACAAGAAAAATCCCAAATACAAAATCTAACAGTACACCTAAAGGAAATAGAAGCAGAACAGCAAAGGCAGCCTAAACCCAGCAGAAGAAGAGAATAATAAAGATCAGAGCAGAAATAAACAATATAAAATCTAAAAAAACTGTAGAGCAGATCAACGAAACCAAGAGTTGGTTTTTTGAAAAAATAAACAAAATTGACAAACCTCTAGCCAGGCTTCTCAAAAAGAAAAGGGTGATGACCCAAATAGATAAAATCATGAATGAAAATGGAATTATTACAACCAATCCCTCAGAGATACAAACAATTATCAAAGAATACTATGAAAAATTATATGCCAACAAAGTGGACAACCTGGAAGAAATGGACAAATTCCTAAACACCCACACTCTTCCAAAACTCAATCAGGAGGAAATAGCTTGAACAGACCCATAACCAGCGAAGAAATTGAATCGGTTATCAAAAATCTCCAACAAATAAGAGTCCAGGACCAGATGGCTTCCCAGGGGAGTTCTACCAGACATTTAAAGCAGAGATAATACCTATCCTTCTCAAGCTATTCCAAGAAATAGAAAGGGAAGGAAAACTTCCAGACTCATTCTATGAAGCCAGTATTATTTTGATTCCTAAACCAGACAGAGACCCATTAAAAAAAGAGAACTACAGGCCAATATCCCTGATGGATATGGATGCCAAAATTCTCAATAATATACTAGCAAATCGAATTCAACAGCATATAAAAGAAATTATTCACCATGATTAAGTGGGATTCATTCCTGGGATGCAGGGCTGGTTCAACATTCACAAATCAATCAACGTGATAGATCACATTAATAAAAGAAAAGATAAGAACCATATGAACCTGTCAATCGATGCAGAAAAGGCCTTTGACAAAATCCAGCACCCTTTTTTAATAAAAACCCTTGAGAAAGTCGGGATAGAAGGAACATACTTAAAGATCATAAAAGCCATTTATGAAAAGCCCACAGCTAACATCATCCTCAATGGGGAAAAACTGAGAACTTTTTCCCTGAGATCAGGAACACGACAGGGATGGCCACTCTCACCGCTGTTGTTTAACATATTGTTGGAAGTTCTAGCATCAGCAATCAGACAACAAAAGGAAATCAAAGGCATCAGAAATGGCAAAGATGAAGTCAACCTTTCACTTTTTGCAGATGACATGATACTATACATGGAAAATCCGATAGACTACACCAAAAGTCTGCTAGAACTGATACATGAATTCAGCAAATTTGCAGGATACAAAATCAATGTACAGGATTTAATTGCATTCTTATACACTAACAATGAAGCAACAGAAAGACAAATAAAGAAACTGATCCCATTCACAATTGCACCAAGAAGCATAAAATACCTAGGAATAAATGTAACCAAAGATGTACAAGATCTGTATGCTGAAAACTATAGAAAGCTTATGAAGGTAATTGAAGAAGATATAAAGAAATGGAAAGACATTCCCTGCTCATGGAATGGAAGAATAAATATATTCAAAATGTCAATACTACCCAAAGCTATCTACACATTCAATGCAATCCCAATCAAAATTGCACCAGTATTCTTCTCGAAACTAGAACAAGCAATCCTAAAATTCATATGGAACCACAAGAGGCCCCATATAGCCAAAGTAATTTTGAAGAAGAAGACCAAAGCAGGGGGCATCACAATCCCAGACTTTAGCCTCTACTACAGAGCTGTCATCATCAAGACAGCATGGTATTGGCACAAAACCAGACACATAGACCAATGGAATAGACTAGAAACCCCAGAACTAGACCCACAAATGGGTCTTTGACAAAGCAGGAAAGAGCATCCAATGGAAAAAAGACAGTCTCTTTAACAAACGGTGCTGGGAGAACTGGACAGCAACATGCAGAAGGTTGAAACTAGACCACTTTCTCACACCATTCACAAAAATAAAGTCAAAATGGTTAAAGGACCTGAATGTGAGACAGGAAACCATCAAAACCCTAGAGGAGAAAGCAGGCAAAGACCTCTCTGACCTCAGCCGTAGCAATCTCTTACTCGATACATCCCCAAAGGCAAGGGAATTAAAAGCAAAAATGAACTACTGGGACCTAATCAAGATAAAAAGCTTCTGCACAGCAAAGGAAACAACCAACAAACTAAAAGGCAACCAACGGAATGCAAATAAAAGATATTTGCAAATGACATATTGGACAAAGGGCTAGTATCCAAAATCTATAAAGAGCTCACCAAACTCCACACCCGAAAAACAAATAACCCAGTGAAGAAATGGGCAGAAAACATGAATTGACACTTCTCTAAAGAAGACATCCAGATGGCCAACAGGCACATGAAAAGATGCTCAACATCACTCCTTATCAGGGAAATACAAATCAAAACCACAGTCAGATATCACCTCACGCCAATCAGAGTGGCCAAAATGAACAAATCAGGAGACTATAGATGCTGGAGAGGATGTGGAGAAACGGGAACCCTCTTGCACTGTTGGTGGGAATGCAAATTGGTGCAGCCACTCTGGAAAACAGTGTGGAGGTTCCTCAGAAAATTAAAAATAGACCTACCCTATGACTCAGCAATAGCACTGCTAGGAATTTATCCAAGGGATACAGGAGTACTGATGCATAGGGGCACTTGTACCCCAATGTTTATAGCAGCACTCTCAACAATAGCCAAATTATGGAAAGAGCCTAAATGTCCATCAACTGATGAATGGATAAAGAAATTGTGGTTTATATACATAATGGAGTACTACACGGCAATGAGAAAGAACGATATATGGCCCTTTGTAGCAACGTGGACAGAACTGGAGAGTGTGATGCTAAGTGAAATAAGCCATACAGAGAAAGACAGATACCATATGTTTTCACTCTTATGTGGATCCTGAGAAACTTAACAGAAACCCATGGGGGAGGGGAAGAAAAACAAAAGAGGTTAGAGTGGGAGAGAGCCAAAGCATAAGAGACTCTTAAAAACTGAGAACAAACTGAAGGTTGATGGGGGGGTGGGAGGGAGGGGAGGGTGGGTGATGGGTATAGAGGAGGGCACCTTTTGGGATGAGCACTGGGTGTTGTATGGAAACCAATTTGACAATAAATTTGAAAATATATATATATATATATATATATATATATATATATATATACTGCCGCATGGAACTTAACAATTCTTATGTAAAATAACTCCAGGCACGACTAGTTTTAGGAGCTTAAAATGTCATCATCACCTAGAGTTTATTGTGTCTATGTTCTATTTTCCTCTATGTTGGTTTAATTTGAACATCCTAAGTGATGGGATATGGCAATCCACAGCCTATTCAGCTTAGTGTAATTGACTTGACCTCTCACTTTCTTGAGTCTTTGAAAAAGTTTCCATCATATACCTTACCTTCTTTATCCATTCATCTGTCAATAGACTTTTAGGTTGTTTCTATATCGTGGCTATTGTAAATAATGCTACAGTAAACATAAGAGTGTATATATCTTTTTAAATCAGTGTTTTTATTTTCTTTGGGGAAACATGTGGTAGTGTGATTGCTGGATGCTAGGGTAGTTCTATGTTTAAAGGTTTGAGGAACCTCCATATAATTTTCCATAGTGGCTGCACCATCTACATTCCCTTCAACAGTGTAGGAGGGTTCCTTTTTCTCCACATCCTTGCCAACACTTGGTATTTCTCGTCTTTTTCATACTAGCCATTCTGACAGGTGTAATGTGATATCTCGTTGTGGTTTAGATATGTAGTTACTTGAGGATTAGTGGTGTTGAGTATTTTTTCATGTGTCTGTTGACCATCTGTTTGTCTTCTTTGGAAAAATGTCTATTCAGGTTCTCTGCCCATTTTTTAATCAGATTATTTGGGTGTCTTTGGTGTTGAGTTATATAAATTCTTCATGTATTTTGAACATTTACCACTTATTAGATATAAAATTTGCAAATATCTATGATAAGTTGTACTATAAATGAATGTATTAAAGTCCAGATGTAAAATTTAATTCCTAAAAATATGGAACATAGTGTGTAGACTTTAATTACTAAGTTTCTTTCTTAGCAATGAATTCAGTCAAATAAGTGACTTTTGAGAGTACATAATAGGATTAAACCCTCTTAGTTGTCCTGGTTAGCAAAGAGGCTTAGGAGATGGGGAAGGAGTTGACATATAAGGAGCAATGTAGGATAAATAGTATATTGAGTAGTCTCTCCACATGTTTCTATTGATATACGTACATATTTAACATATAGTAATAATTCTCACCACATTGGTTTGTTTTGTGGATAAAGTGAGACAAACATATGGGATGAAAATTTATTAACATTATTATGATTTACTTATAGGGTGGGGCAAACAAGCTACATATAGTTACACAAAATCAATCAGTAGAACAGAGAAGAACTCTTATTTAACCAGTCATTTTGCTCCCTTGTCCATAATTTGTACAATAAGTCCGCTTACCTCCCTCTAAGACCTGAATTCTTACAATGTTGATTAGATGGTTCTATTTCTAGGTATGAAGGGATAATTACAGTAATAATAATACACTGTAGTATTATATTTGAAATTTTATAGAGTAAATAAAAATAGTTAATAAAAATAAAATACTCCTTCCTTATTTGCTAAATTGCAAATGGTATAAGCTATCATAGATAGGTGATAGATAGATCCATTCCTTGATAAGTCCACTTTCTTCCAGAACAGAAAAGTAAATAGCTTTATCGGGCATGATGTTTCCTTAGCAACAGCACCACAAGAAAATTATAACAGGCATTCCCTCTAATCTATAGAATGATCCATCCTATATGCTTCATACAGAGAAACCATTAGTCAGCACATTTCTGCTCATTTAACTTTTCCTCACATCTGCCAAGTGGTTGCCAGAACTTACAAAATAAAAAGCAAAACAGGTTTTTCTGTTTCTCAAATTCTTTGGCAACTCATTTCTCAACCACTTTTCATTTTTACAATTGGTCGTTTCATGTATAATATGAAATAAAATGTATTCTTTTGGGTGAATAGTTTTATGTGTTTGATAATGAGGAACCACTGCTATAATCAGGATACTTCAATCACCTAAAAATGACCTCTGTATCTCTTATAGCTGGTCACTTCCTAGTTGTAGCCACTGATCTGGGTTTTTTTGTTCCTTTAATTTTCACTGTCCCAGAAGTGCACATAAATGGAATCATACAGGTTGAAGCCTTTTGAGTATGCGTTTTATTAAATGCTTATTTACTTATTTTGACAGAGAGAGTGGAGCATAGAGAGAATCCCAAGCAGGTTCCGTGCCTTCAGCACAGAGCCGGACATGGGGCTCCATCTCCCCAACAGTGAGATCATGACCTGGGCCAAAATCAGAAGTCAGATGACTAACTGACTGAGCGGTCCAGGTGCCCCTCGAATATGCGTTTTACACTGATCAGAATGCATTTGAGGTTTATCCATGTTTTTCCTGTTCAGTAGTTTGAGCTTTTTAACTTTATGGCCGAGTGATACCATTTTGTGTGGATGGACCATAGTTTGTTTATCCATTCACTCATTAAAGACTATTTTTTTCCAGATTTTGACAATTATGAATAAATCTGATAAAAAATGATATGCGGATTTTTTTGTAAATGTAAGTTTTCATTTCCCTTGAGAAAATACCTAAGTGTGTGATTTGTGGAGTGTATAGTAAATGTATATCTACTAAGATATTGCCAAACTCTTTTTTTTTTTCAACGTTTATTTATTTTTTTGGGACAGAGAGAGACAGAGCATGAACGGGGGAGGGGCAGAGAGAGAGGGAGACACAGAATCGGAAACAGGCTCCAGGCTCTGAGCCATCAGCCCAGAGCCTGACGCGGGGCTCGAACTCACAGACCGCGAGATCGTGACCTGGCTGAAGTCGGACGCTTAACCGACTGTGCCACCCAGCCGCCCCGCCAAACTCTTTTCTAAAGCATTTTGCCATTTTCTGTTTCTATCAACAGTGTATGAGATTTCCAGTTGCTCCACATCTTCACCAGAATTTGGTATTATAAACACACACACACACACACACACACACACCTTTGCACCAATGTATGTATGCGTGTGTGTGTCTAGCTTTTCCAGCAGGTCTGTAAGGGTATCTCCTAGATATTAATGTGATTATAGTTTGCATTGAAGATCTTTTCATATGCTTCTTTATTTATATATATATGTAGTTGGTGTGGTGTATGTTCCAATATTTTGCTCATTTTTAAGAATTGGGTTATTTATGTTTTTACTGTTGAGGTTTAAAAATTCTTTGAATATGCCTTGTAGAAGTCTTTTATCAGCTGTGAATTTTCAAATATATTTTTCTTTGGTGACTTGCCATCTTTCTTTTTTTAACAGTGTCTTTTAAGAAATGAAAGTTTAAATTTTAATAAAAACAAATAATGTTTTCCTTTATGAATCATATTCTTTCTCTAATATTTATGAATTATTTGCCAGGCATGAGGTCACAAAGATTTTTCTCTAACTTTTCTCCTAGCAATTATATAATTTTTTGCTTTTATATTTAAGTTTGCAGTCTATTTGACTTAATTTTGGTATGTAATGTGAGGTGTGGAGCACCATTTTCTCGTCTTGTCTCTGCCTTGCCTTGCCTTGCCTTCCCTTCCCTTTATTCTTCCTTTTTTTTTTTTTGTTGCATCTTCATGAACAATTGTTTCAGCACCAGAGGTGGGTGACTGTCCTTCCTCTACTGATTTTTCTTTCTATCTTTGTCAAATTGATAATAAAAGGATGGGCCTATCCCTGAGGTCTATATTCAGTACCACTAATATCCTTGACTGCTTTTTTGCTAGTAAATCTTGAAATAATTTAGTGTGAATCCTCCAGTTTGGTTCTTCTTTTTCAGTTTTTTTTTTGTATTGTAATTATATGAGTACTCATCTAACAACAAAGCTTTCCAGTTCATGATACAAAAACTGAAGGAACTAAAAGGAGAAATATATAAATATGCATTTAGTCTTGATAAGTACAATGATTTCCACTCATGAATTGATAAAACAAACAAACAGAACAATCAGCAAAGAGATAGAAGAGTTAACACTATCCATCAATTTGACCTAATTAATATTTATAGAACTCTCCACCTAGCAATACATAAGGTTTTTAATCACACTTGCAGTACTCACCAAATAGGCTGCATTCTGGGGCAAGCAAAACTGATTTAACTTTCAAAAATCAATCACTGTAATAATTCATCACATCAGCAGACTAAGTAAGAAAAAAACATAAAACATAATTATATCGATGTGAAGAAAATGCATTAGACAAAATCATCCCTTTGTGACTGAAAAAAACAAAAAACAAAAGCATACTAAGAGCAGAAGGCGCCACTCTCAATCTGAAAAACAAAATATATATTTAAAAAATTGCTGACATTATACTTTGTGGACAAATACTGAATGATTTTCCCTATTAGAACAAGTGAAGGATATACATTCCCAACTACTTTCACTCAGTATCATAATGCTTTCAGTTCTAGCCAGTATAGTGAGGCAAGAAAAATGTATAAATGGCATGAAATTTCAAAAGCAAGGAATAAAAATATCCCTAGTGATAGACAAGATGCTTGTCTATGTAGGAAATTTCAAGGAATCTACAAAAACATTTTGAGACCTAATTTAGCATGTTTGCAAGATACAAGATTAACATAGAAAAACCTTTTTCTATGTACCAACAATGAAAAATTGAAAACCAGAGTCTTAAAAGATACCATTCATCATAGTTTCTCAAAAATGAAATCTTCAAGCATAAAAATACAAGATACGTACAAGATCTATCTGATAAAAAACCGCATTGCTGATGAAAGAAATCAAAAGAAACCTAAACCGATGGATAGATAATACCATACTTATGAATTTGAAGACTCAATAAATTAAGATGCAGTTTTCTCCACATTTGCTTTTAGATTTAATGTAATTCCAATACTTGGTTTTCTGTGTAGATAGAGCCAGTATGAAAAAAGTAAAACTGTTAGGAACAGGGAACAGATTGGTTCTATCTGTCTAAACAGATAGGTTTAGAGGGAGCATCTGACTGGGGGAGGGGTAGCATCCTCAAATCCCCCAGAATGTTGGATTTGGTCTTTATCCTCTTACTGGTTCTGGTTACAAGAATCTATGTATGTGTTTCAACTTGTAGGTCTGGATACCATCAGAAGATGAGTTTTATTTTATGTACATTAAAATGTAGTCATAATAAATGGTAAAAAAATAACGTGACATTAAGGCCTTTTAAGAAAAAATAATGTCTAATAAACCAAATTTTAATATCGTTTAACATTATGATCATGAGATACTTAATCATTCCATTGTCTTAAACATGAGTAGTTTCTCGAAAGAGCTTTCAATGGTATATCATCTACCTTCCAAAAGTGAAAAGTGTTTCTAGTTTTCTCTAGTTCCGCTAAGAGCAAAAAAAAGCTTTGTGTGTCCAACTGGGAGCCAAGGTTACTGAAGTGAATGAATGTCACTATCATTAAAATTTTCTGCTTTACATTTGCAATGACATGATAGGGCTAGGGAATATTATGCTAAGTGAAATAAGTCAGAGAAAGATAAATACCATACAATTTCACTCCTATGTAGAATTTAAGCAACAAAACAAAGGAGCAAAGGGTAAAAAAATAAGAGCCAAAGATAAACCAAGAAACAGACCCTTAATTATAGTCAAAAACTGATGGTTACTAGAGGGGAGGTGAGTGGGGAATGGGTTAAATAGGTGATGTGAATTAAGTAGTGAACTTGTTCTGATGAACACTAACTAGGTGATGTGTGGGATTGTTAAATTACTATATAGTACACCTGAAACTAATATAACACTGTATGTGAACTAAGTGGAATTAAAAAAAAACAAACTTAGAAATTTCTGCTTCAAATAAATGTGTATGTCTTTTTCTTATGCAGAAGAACACTGTGCTTGAACATTATTTTTATTTTTTTGAGAAAGAGAGGGAATAAGTGGGGAGAGGGACAGAGGGAGAGAGAGAGAGAATCCCAAGTAGGCTCCATGTTCAGTTCAGAGCATCACACGGGGTTGTATCCCACCCCGGGATCATGACCTGAACCAAAATCAAGAGTTGGACACTCAACTGATTGAGCCACTCAGGTGCCCCATTTTTACGTTTTCTAAAAATTTTTAAATATATTCTTTAAATTAGATTCATTTTAATTGATATCATCATTCAGTTTACTTGCAATTCATCTATGGAAAATGTGTAACATGTGTGACTTTATATGGAGGAAGATAAAAGAAATATCAGCAACTTTACAAATTGTGCCAGACTTCCTCCTTAAATAATGGACAGTGTTACTAGCCGTTCAAAGAACCTACATATTAAGAAAAACATTTAGCCCAGTAATTTCTTTGCATAGCTTCAGTTATTAAATTTTGTTTGAATTATGATTCATTACTAGTGACTTGTCATTACAGATATTCTTGCCTTTCTTTTACTTAAATATTGGCCAAATTCCTGGGTGGTTTTGTTTTGTCCAGAGGCTTTATATACTTAATTACCTAAATGTCTCTAACATGTGTTAACATGAGCTTAGTAAAATATCTATTGTTTCTGGTAAATGAGGAGGAAGTACTTTTTAAGATTTGTTGTTCTCTTTGGATTCCTAATTATTATAATCTGTTTGCTTAAAAAAATAATCTGGATAACAGAGTGGTTAATTCTGCCATGAAGGAGAACTAAGGCACTAACTCTGTGTCTGTAGATTTAATCACAGATTTTATGCCTTTGTTAAATCCTAAGTCAGAGTAGCTACTAAAAAGCTGTGGTCTACTTTTTGTTGTTGTTATTGCTAAAATAAAAATATGTCAGAAATACCTTTCTGAGGTCTCTGGATTTAGTATTTAGTAATTCTAATTACTGGTTCTAGTCTAAGGGAATAGTAGGTGAGTAAGTAGAGTATAATCTAAGATGTTATATTTTTATGAAAATCTAACATGTGTGAGCTGGTGTTGCTTTCTTCTTCCTCTGTGAAGCCTCCCCAGTACCATGATTATAGAGTATAAGAGCTACATTTGTCTATTATGACACTAAAAATAATTTAGAATCCAGAATATAAAATACTGATTTTATCTGTTAAGTAAATTAGGGAAAGATAAATAATTTATATTGTCACTCTTTATTAAATACTGTTTTAATTTCTAATTGCAATTTTTGTGTTCACTATTGGACATGTGTATAAAATTATATCTCATTAACTCAAGGCAGATTCTCTGTGGCACAGCTTTTTACTAATAAGTGCTAACTTCAGAATTTGCATTAAATAATTCTATCCAGTTCAATCCAACAAATATTTTTTTGAATATCCAGTATCCATTCTGGGCCAGGCATATGCTACCATATAGAGCATAAAGATGAGTTGGAAAATTGCTGTCCTGAAGTTTATAATTTAACAGCTGAGATGTGTCTTTATGATCATTAATACATTGTAAAGCAGATACTGTTTTTCATGCACTGAGATGAAAGCATTGAGACCATTTAAAAGAAAAAAAAGTGATTCTAAT
This sequence comes from Prionailurus viverrinus, assembly GCF_022837055.1. NCBI lineage: Eukaryota > Metazoa > Chordata > Mammalia > Carnivora > Felidae > Prionailurus > Prionailurus viverrinus. Next base: position 42,515,270 of record NC_062562.1, read on the forward strand.
TAGGATGATTAATAAAAATTTCAGGGAAGTGTTAACATTGGCAGTGGTCTGTTGAGGATGAGTTCAACTTTGGTGGATATGAATGCAAAGTGAAGAAGATGGGAAAGGGAGTGTTTGTTTAAGTAAAGCATGGAGTGCAATTCTGAGAATAGGAGATGATAAAGTGAGTTGTGGAGTCTTAAAGACCAATAAAAATTGTCAACAGTAGATTTTAGAAAGAAAAAAAAGATATTTTTAGAAAATAATGCACACACACATACATATATACTAAAATATATATATGTATATGTGTATATATATATGCGTGTATTTATTTACATATAGTGTGCTAATAATTTAAATGAGAAGAAACTACTTGGATTATAGTTGGTAAGTTTGGAGGAAAGCTGTTCCTTGAATCTTCAAGTGTGATATAAATATAAAAAAACTCTATTTATGGCAAGTGTAGCCACCAAAGTAACACTTGAACCATTCCTGTAGATATAGTATAATTACATGTCAGAGTTGATGTTATTATAGTATAATGTATCTATATGTACTAGTAGGTACTATACCAGTAGGCTGAAAATATGGCTAGTACTATTGCCTACAATTTTGAAAAGCTGGCTAAGATGCTGGAAACTGAATTCATGCCAATTAGACTAATGTAAAAAACACTGCTACCTGTTTTTATATCAAATGTAGTGATTTTTTTTTAAATAACAAACATTACTATTGGTTATTTAATTCCCTCACACTTCCCAGGCATTGTAAGTGGAACCAATTGATTTTATGTCAACATGTAAACCAGTCAGAGAAGGTATTTCTGTAAACTTAAGCGTGGTGGAACTTAAATTTTTCACAGAATTGTTGAACAGGACCTTCTAACCTTCCCTCATAAATTGCTAAATGTCTAATGGCATACTAATGATGGAATTGGTCTTTGGATGACACACCCAGGGAATGACCATAATGGCTTCTGAATAATATTTTGTTGTTCATGAACTTCTAATCATTTTCTGCGTTTAACAGTAATCATACTATTTGTCACGTGCTAAGATACTTGTAAAATATTTTTTATTTTTCCATATTATATTCTGTTGCAATAGACATTATTTTCATTGTGTATCTTCAGGAAAATATATTAAAACAAATGGGGAAAGGGAAAGATCCTAGAAATTATGCCTTTTTATTTGTGACAGGTGATTTTGGTCTATTTCTAGAAATGAGAGGAAGAGACTAAATGATTCAGAAATATTTAATATCCAGCTAAATGATTCAGTATTCATTTTTTACAAAATTATTTAATTCAGATGGATAAATATTATCAAAAACTAGCATGAGATTATGTATAATATATAGTTTCATATGCTCAAAGATATTTAGCCTAATAGATTATTATAAGTATAACAAAATTTAAGTAGCACTTATTCATTTAAAAACCATTTATTTAGGACATGCCATGTACTAGACAAGTTGCTGTGACTCTTGTTCTAAGGACTTGTGTGAAAATTACTATGAGTACAGAACAAGGCTTCCTCAAGAAGGGTATGGACATCTATGAAGGGAATGGATATATGAAGTGATATTTTAAAATTAGAAGAAGCTTTTCCAAATAGTAAAGGAGAAAGACCTGATAGAGTAATGAAAATAGCAGGGAGGCATGATGTATATCCTATTTGTTGTGGATTGAATTGTATCCACCCCACCATCCAATATGTTGTCACCCAACTCCAAGGAGCTATGAAAATGACTTAGTAATAAAATCTTGCAGAGATGATGAAGATGTAAGGGAAAATGGAGTCATAGTGGAGTGGAGTGGGCCTTCAAAGCAATGTGACTGGTGTCCTTATAAGAAAAGGGAGAGACACAGAGGCAGAAGGAACACCATGTGAAGACACATACATGCAGAGAGAAGTTGGTCACATGATGGTGGAGGCAGAGATTGCTGCTGTAAGCCAAACACATCAGAGATGGCCAGCATACACGGGAAGCTAAGAGAGGGACATGGAACATGTTATCACTTATTGCCTCCAAGAGGGAACCGACCCTGATGACATTTAGGTTTCAGACTTCTAGCCTCCAATGTTGAGAGAATAAATCTCTGTTGTATCAAACAACTCAGTTTTGTGGTCATTTGCAAGAGCAGCCCTAAGAAGCAAATGCACCACGCTTAAGAAAGGGTGTTTAGAGTTGTCAGAACAGGTGGAGAACTTATGAGGAAAGACAAAGTCGGATTAAAATGGCCCTTGTGCTTGTAAGTGAAGGAGTAGAAGCTCTTAGCATACAGTAATAAGGAGGGTTTTTTTTTTCTTTTATTTAAGGAAGTTACATTCTTACATTTGTTTATGAGAGAGAGCATGAGTTGTAGGGAAGATGATAATTTTGAAGGGTGAAAAGCTATAGCTATATAGGCCAGAGAAAAGGCTCTTTCAGCTTTGTAGTTGAGGGATAATGATGGCTTATACAATTTATTGTTAAACATGCAATGCCATCAGTGGATGAACATGCTATTTTGGACCCAGCCTAGAGAGCAATCTTTGTTATCTTTTTTTCCATTAGTGGTGAAGGGTTTCACTGATCTATCCAGATTTTCCTTTTCTATTTCTCTGGCGGTTAAGGCCCTCATTAAAAAGATGGCCAGTGTGGGAAATATCTTGATAATGGCATGGACAATGTCTTTGATGAATGGGCTCTCAAGAGTGAGGTAATTTAAATTCACCGTACAGAATCTTAAGGCAGACAACAAAACCTGCATAGATTGAAAACCGGGATTTTTGGCCTCACTAGGACCAGCTAGGAAATCTAGCCTTGAATGGTAATTAATTCTTCAGCTGGATCAGTTATATCTTCACATTTCATAACCCAAGGGATTACTTTTTCAGTCAGGCTGAATCTTTTCAATAACAGGTGAATTTGAGTGATTATTAATTCATTTTAAATAGTTAACCAAAGTAACATCATCTGATTAGTTGGTAAATACTCTGTACCTTTTTTTTCTGCAATGGTATATTTTTGTTATTTTTCCTATGATATATAATAGGAATAATTACAGACATTGTCTTTATAAAATGCTTGGATTGGACTCAAAATAATATTTGTGAAGATCTTTATGTTTTGATGTCAATATGATAATTTAATATGCATAATATTTTTATGTCTCTGGCCCACTATAAAAGTATAAAATATCTGGGAACACCTGGGTGGCTCAGTCAGTTGAGCATCCATCTTGGTTTTGGCTCAGGTTGTGGTCTCACAGTTCGTGAGTTCAAGCCCTGCATTGGGCTCGGTGCTGACAGTGTGGGCTCTGTGGTTTCTCTCTCTTCCTCTCTCTCTCTCTGCCCCTCCCCTGCTCTTGCACGCTCTTTCTCTCTCTCTCTCTCTCAAAATAAATAAAATTAAAAACGTAAAATATCTGAAATCTAGTTGCTTTGATTTTGCAGTTTTTAAATTTTTAATAAAATCACCAAAATTAGTGCAAATAATTTTATTAAAATTAGGTCATTTATGAATAAAATGAGCTTATGGCCGCAGTTGTGGTTGTGAGCAAATGTAGTAGTTTAGGTTCTCTGAAAAACACATGCAGTCCACCAGTGAAATGTAGACCACACATCTTTAGTCTAAAAGATGTAAGAGGCATCAGCAGTAGTTATGTTTCCTTTACCATGTACCTTCCCTTTTCTCTGTTCTCTTGCGTTGTGATATTAGCATCAATCTTACCAATTAAGTGATTTTCCTTGCACTCCTAATAAGGGCACCTGCATCAGGCAAACCTTGCCCTTAGTGAAAAATTTTAAGGCATTTTTCTTTTATTACCCAGCTTTTGATATTCTTAATTAAATCCTTGGGAACAAGTAGATATAATTCACAAGGTGATTTGGCTCTCTGGATTTATACTGATGCCACAGAAAATCATCTTTGAAAGATAATTTCAGAATCAATGAAGGCACTATTATCTAGAGTAGCTTGCTGAAGCACAAGTAAAAGCCACTGTTACTTTGACAGTTTTTGAGTTAAGTAGAAGTTGAATGCAAAGCCTATACATCACTGTTACCTTTATCAGTATTTCCAATAAGACTTCTTGGAAAACTGCAATGTTTGCTTTGGTTTTATTGAAATGATGAACATGAATATGTCAGCTGCCTGCCTTAGTGAACAAAATGCCATAGAACTTCAGTGTAAGAAGCACATGTGGGTTAAAGAGAAACAAAATCTCTGTATGTTGTTTTCAACAAGGATCTAGAGAACAGTTGGAGTGATTTTTACTCATGTGTTCCTTTGTTCAGAATCAATCATTCTGATCAATAAATAGAATACTGATCAATCAATAGAATACTGAAAGGAACATTTTAAGAGGAACTAATAGAAAGTTTAGTGAAAATATAAAAATGGAGACACATAATAACCCATGCTTTCCATAAAAATATATAGGAAGATAGCTAGCTAAGTAAATAGATACAGAGAACACAGTTAAAGATTGATCCTAGGTCTATCACATGTCTTTGTTTGAGTTAACATAAAATAAAATCATCAGTCAAGGAAGCAAGGAATATTATATCAGAACTGAAATATTGTTATTGTTGGCTGTAATAAAAATATTTAGCCATGGAGAACTCAGTGGTATATTAAAATAAAGAAAAAAAAATTCTCAGTTTACTATTAGGTCAGATGGCTCACTTTCATAGTTAATTATCCAGGAAAAGGGAGAGAAGAAATCAAGAAAGAGGAAAATAGACTATTCATACATGTGTGTTGACAATTAATAAAGTTTTATGATGGTGTTTGTTGTTTTCTTTACAGAGATGCAATATCAGGAAATTTTTGTACCATCTTTAGGCAGAATTAAGACCTGTAGAAGAAAAATGAACCATAGTCTTAAAGTTTTGTGAAGGCAAGAATTTTTGAACATGTTTACTTTTGAAAACTAAGCCATATCATAGCTATAAATATGGCTATTTATAGCATATCATTTTCATTCAAAAATTGAACAAATCTTAATTGTTCATTTTGATGAGTTTTAAAAAATTCCATGTCCGTGTAACCAAGAACCTAAGCAAGACAAAACATTTTCATCACCCTAAAGAGTTCTTTCCTATGCCTTTGTATTTAATTTCTACTTGAAAGCAGCAGCTACTTTTGGTTTTCCACTAAAACCAGTTTGTTTTGCCTGTTTTGGGTTCTTACCGATGGAATCACGCAATGTGTAGTCTCTTGTCCAGCTTCTTTCACTCAATGTAATGTTTTTAAGATCCATGCATATTGTTTCATGTATCATTAGTTTGTTCATTTTTATAACTTAACAACATCCCATTGTAGGAATATACCAAAATGTATTTATCTATTCACTGCAATTAATAGAGATTTTGAATTGTTTCTAATTTTTGCCTGCTGTAATTAAGACTACCATGAGCATTAAAAATTTTTTTTTATGTTTTATTGATTTTTGAGACAGAGAAAGAGCATGAGTGGGAGGAGGGGCAGAGAGAGAGAGAGGGAGACCCAGAATCCGAAGCAGGCTCCAGACTCTGAGCTGTCAGCACAGAGCCCCATGCGGGGCTTGAAATCATGAACTGTGAGATCATGACCTGAGCCAAAGTCAGATGCTTAAGTGACTGACTGAGCCACCCAGGTGCCCCAAGACTGGCATGAGCATTCTCATGTAAGTCTACTTGTAGACATATGTTTTATTTTTATTGGAGTAAATAACCTTGACTGGAATTCCTGGTCATAAAGGTTAACTTTGTATGTTTAACTGTAGAAGAATTTGCCATCCTGCTCCTCTATGAGGTTGTACCATTTTATGTTACTACCATCAGTTTTTGAGACTTCCAGTTGCTCTTTGAGGAAGGCAAGACAATGACCCCCCAAAGATGTCCCAATCCCCAAAGCCTATAAATATGTTAGGTGATATAATAAAAGGACTTCGATGTCTTAATTTAAGGATCTTGAGATAGGAAACTTATCGTGGTTTGTCCAGTAAATGAAACGTAATCACAGACTTCTTGTAAAAGGGATGCAGGAGGGGAGTCAGAGAAGGTGATATGATAGTGGATTCAGAGACAGTGAGGATGGGGAAACAGAGGGAGAGAAAGTAGGGATGCTGTACTACTGGTTTGTAGATGGAGGCAGAGGCCATGAACCAAAGAAGGGAGGGGGCCGCTAGAATATGGAAAAAGGCACAGAAATACATTTGTCTCAGGTTTCAAAATAAACACAATTCTTCTGATACCCTGAATTTAGGACTTTGAACCTCTAGAAGTACAAGATAAAAAGCTTGTATTGTTTTAGGCCACTAAGTATGTGGTAGTTTGTTATAGGAGCAATAGAAACTAATAACAATCTGCATCCTTACCAACTTTTAATGTTGTCAGTGCTTTGAATTTTTGCCATTCTAGTGAGTGTGAAATGATTTGGCATTGTCACTTTAACTTGATTTTCTCCAGTGACTCATAACATCGAACATGTTTTCATTTACTTTTTGACCATTTGTCTGTCTTATTCAGTGAAGTATTTTTCAAAGTCTCTTCAGTAGCCTTTCATCTTGCTTTCCTTTTGTTGTTGATTAACAGGAGTTTTTATATATTTCTGATGCTGGTTCTCTGTGAGGTATATGTGTTATAGATATTTTTCCAATTTATGGCTTACTTATTCATTTACTTGTCTTTTGTTTAGCTGTAATTTTTAGTTTGGTTAAATTCTGAATACATACTAATTTCTTTTGTGAATAGTATTTTATGTCATATGAAATTGTGTCCACCTCAATGTCACTAATAATATAATGTCAAATTTCACTCTGACAGTTCAATGTCACTAAGCTATTCTTTTGTAGTTTCTTCTAGAAGGTTTATCGTTAAATTTTTACATGTAGACTTGTGATTTGACCCAAATTTATTTTTGTCTATAGAGGGAGATAAGAATAAAGATTCATTATTTTCTATGGGCAACTGGGTGGCTCAGTTAGTTAAGCATCCAATTCTTGGTTTTGGCTCAGGCCATGATCTCACAGTTCTTGAGTTCTAGCCCAGCTGGGGCTGCATGCTGACAGCACAGAGCCTGCTTGGGATTCTCTCTCTCTCTCTCTCTCTCTCTCTCTCTCTCTCTGCCCCTACCCTGCTCATGCTGTGTCTCTCTCTCTCTCTCTCTCTCTCTCTCTCTCTCTCTCTCTCTCAAAAGAAATAAACTTGACAAAATATATATTAAAAATATTCATTTTCTAATAGTTATTCAGTTGTTTGAAAACCATTTATTAAATACTTTCCTATATTCCATGAATGTACATGACACCAAAAAATATTAACTCATGACAATAATACTTGATCTAAAATAGGCAGGTACACAAATAATACCTTTATTTGATAGCCATATAAATAATGCAAAGTTCACACCAAGACTTGGGAGAAGATACTGAATACTAGTCATACTTGTGTACATACAGCAGAGCTATCACAACTGTTTACAAAATGGGACATTTTTAGTGTGTTTGTTTTAGTTCAACACATAGATTAGGACAGAGAAAGCATATAACAGAATGAACTTTATCTTTTTGACCACCTGGTACTTTTTCTAGGCCATCCTGATAAAGAGTTAAAGACAAGTGGTCAACATAAAAACTTAATGACAAATTATTTATGATGGTAGGCATATCTTGATTTCTGAGCTACTTTTAAATTATGAAATGAGACCTCAAAATCCATTTCTTATCAAAAGCTACAAGTTTTCAGCATTACCTAAAATCATCCTCATTTAGTATGTCTGGCGTGTTTCAGCAGGTGCAGAGCTGCTCAGATGGCTGAGACTCAATACATTGAACTGTCACGCTGCAAATTCTTGGAGTACAACCTTATGGGCATTTCCCTACCTGTGCAAGTCCTCTGTTTTTACCTCTCTGAGTTTATATTTCTCAAACTGCTTTAATTATAGTATTTATTGTTGACCTCAGGCAGAAGAAGTTTAAAAGGGTGGAATAAACATATGCATTTTGTCTCCCATGAACAGCACATCACTGAGCTATTATTCCTGGGGAATTCCAATTCAGGGAAATCACATAGACAAGCTTTTGCTCTAACACTACTCAGCTGTCTAGGCTGTACATGTGTCAGCACCTTGACTGTCTCTATTTCTCTTTGCAGGAAACTGTAATTTTTCTAGATTTTTCTAATGCTCCTGTGCAACTCCCTTGCTAGCTAGGGAATAATTCATCACCATCAGTACCTTATTATTTTGTTTTTTTGTGTCAAAATTGAGCTAGTTTCATCTATAAGGCAGAGAGGCAAAAAAAAAAAAGAGGGAGATAGAGAATTATGATTATGCAACTCAGATGGGTAATCTGACCAATTTAATCATCACTTTAAATATGTTTTGCTAACTAACACAGAGCCCTAATTGTTGCAAATAAAACGATTTGCCTGAGTTACCTGGATAATGATCTCAATAATCCCCTTTCATTTTATGTGTGGAGATGGATGGAGGCAGAGAAGATTACATTATCTGGATCATCCAGTGCCTATATGAAACTATAACAAACTTTTCACATCATGTATGGTCTTCTGTTTTTTGACTGAGCGAGGCTTAGTTTGCTGACCAGAGAAGACACTAGGGAGCAAAGAAAGAGAAGCAAATTAACTTACCTAGGGTCAAAGGTCTCAAGGAAAAACTCACTTCCTAGAAAAGGCAGACAGTGTCAGGGATCATAGATTTTCCTGGGGCTAAAGTCAGAGGCGATTGCCTCCTATCTTCAAAGGCCTCATTCATCATGCCAGTTGAAGCATCATAGACCTTGTCAAAATATCTGTGACTCAAATGTGCCCCATTCAAGCATGAAGGAAAGCAAAAGCTAATAAAATAAATACATGTGTCCCAATAATACTTGATTAAACTTATTTAACGGTTATTGTTATTTTTATTGTAAGAAAAATTATTATATAATGTACATATAAAATTGTGTATAATAAAAATTTTACTTTATATATTAAACTTTATATATATATATATATTTAAGATAAATCCCTTCATATTTTATCTGTATAGAAGAAAGTAGATATGAAAATAATTATTGGAGTGGTGTAAGTGAAATAAAAGAAAACATAAACATGGTTACAATTGTCAAATAATAGAGAAATATCCTGTGCATTTTAGAGAAACTGAACCTTGGGTTTTCATTTATAATTCACTGGGTGACCTTTAAACAATCACCTGAATTTTAATACTCTGATTAAAATGATTCGATACATTATTGGATGAAAGTATTTAGAACATAGGGCATTAGTATTAGTCAATAAGAATTGCATTTATTTTATTATTAGGACTAATAACAAAAAGAGTACTTGTACTATGTATATAGTACATATTCACTATGTTTGAGGATGTGGTGTATTCCATTGAATCTAGTATGAAGCTTCATTCACGATGTATACTTAAGTATGTTAGCTGAAATCTGTGAAATTAAGGAATCAGTTTCCCTACAGCCAAATTATATTTTGATGCTACATTGTCTTAATATACAATCGTTCCTCTACCTGGTATCATTCAGTTTTATTTTTATTCAGAATCATGGATATGAAGAATTATAAGGACCAGCTTTTCTAGATGTTCCTTGACAATTGTTATCTTGCTAATTTTTTAAAGTAACTCTAACTTAAAAATAAAACAAGCAAAATCAAAATGTTCTAGAGAAGTCTATGACATCTTTGTTTAGTATTTCCATTTTTATAGGGGCCCAAAAGTTCCTCAGGCAGCTTTCCAATATTTGGCCCAGTTTCATTCTTCAGTGCTGTATACATTACTAAAATATATGCCAGAGTCATCTGGATGCTAGGTTAAAACCTGAGTTCTTTCAGCAGTTACTAATATGTGAAGTCTCTGAAACCTCTGTCATCCAATTACTTACCACCATTAAATATTTGCCATTTTGTCTTTATCTCTTTAAAAACTGTCATGTTAAAATTGATATGAATAATCTAGGTACTTGTGATTCTATTATTTCTGTGTATAATATTACATTTTTCAAGATACTTGAATTTCAATAATCAGTTTCTTTAGCTTGCAGTGCTATAAACAACAACAGCAACAACAAACCAAAACTGGAATGGCCTAACTCCTAAGTGATTACTCCAGCTAAACTAAATCTAAGTAGACATCATCCCACTGTTAACAAACCCAGGATAAATACCCAACACAAAACATGTATAAAAGTCTATTGCTTTATACATATGATAGGCATCTTTGAGCTCAATCCATTTTTATTTTTTCCAAAGAGATAAAAAACCTCAGGATTTTCTTAGATGCAGTGACTTTCAATATCCTGGAGCTACTGAGGTATGATTAATTTTAAAATAAATTTGAGAATTCAGATGTCACTGATAAGACATTAACATATATCATATGAATTCATATCGTAATACCATTCTTTTGCAACTTAGCAGTTTTTTCAATAGGAAAATAAAGGTAAATCTGTAATAAAATGGATACTTGGGTTTTAATTTCTGCTTTTCTGGGAGTATATAGTTATTATTTATTTGACTTATTTGTTAAACATAGATTATCTTTTAATTAAAAAATGATCTCCAGTGTATATAGAAAAATTGGGAGTTTTAATGCTATTGTTAACTAATTTTGAGGCAAGAGTGAAGAAATATTTAATCTTACTTTGCTTTATTAAAATAGTGCTCTACTTTATTGTGTTAAACTACTGAAACAACAAATAGGGACCTTTGTTCTTTGAATTGGTGAGCATCTTGAGACTAGAATAAATGCTGCTGCCACTGGCCTTTAAAAGCATATTGTTTAAAGCAACACTTTTGGCTAGCAAAAAGATTTTTTTTCATCTCTATATATACTATGCCTTTATCTACAGAAGGCAAGCTAATGTTACATGAAAGTACTTAAATTTTTCACTCAAAATAATCATCTTGAGATGAAAATAATAAGGAAGGGAGGAAGAGAGGAAGGAAGGGATAAATAAATAAATAAGTTCCTCTTGGAAACCTGTTGTGTATATCATAGGTCTCAGACGAACATTCCTTTAACTTCTTCATTCTGAATAGGATGTGTTTTCCTGGCCTTGGCATTTATCATGCATGTCGGTGAGAAAAGTAGAGAATCACACTTAGGAAGGAAAATATTCCTAAATTCTGAAAACTAAAGAGAAAGGGAGAGCTTAAGGCACATTAAATTAAATCGCAGTAAATTGGGGTTGGTTTAGCTGGTGGATTCCAAATGAGCTCTAGAACCGTTTCACTCTTTGGAACATGGGAGTGTTGATTCAGCCATCTCTCCTGCAATTCATGCTGATTCTCTCATTAGAAAAGCTAATATATTCATTATCCTAAAAATCCTATCATTATCCTAGTAATATCAGATTTGCAAAGGTGGACCTAACTGAAGACTTGTCCGGCTGTATTTAGATTTCTTAAATACCAAGATTTAGCTTTTGTAGTTGGCTTCAAATTCAGTGGTTAATAATAATGTCTAGAAAACTCAGAGAAGAGGAATATGGTGGCAGAATAGGAGGACCCTAGGCTTTTCTGGTCCCAGAAACACAACTAGATAACCATCAAATCAACCTACATATCCCAGAAATCAACCTGAAGACTGACAGCAGAAACTCCACAACTGAAGGGAGGGAAGAGGCAACGTTGAAGAAGGGCGAAATTCAGGCATGTCGTGTAGGGAAGAGAATAAAAGAGGCTGGAGAGGGTGGGGAGCCATGGTTGCAGAGAAGGACAAGACAGAGAGAAAGAGGAGCACACAGGGCAACACACAAGGATAGCGTTTCCCCAAAACAGTTGGTTTGAAAAATGAGAGGGGTTGAATTTTGTGAGTTCTTGCAACCAGCAGAGCTTAAAGCATAGAGTTTTAAAGTTCAGTGGGCTTGGCTGGCATAGAGCCTAGAGGACACTGTGCTTCCCTTCAGAGAAGGTAGGCAAACATCCCAGGACCAGACAGCATGAAAACCACTAACTGAAGAATGCCTGGGGCACACAGTGAGATTATTCATTCTTCTCAGAGTATGTCTCTGAGATGCAGCTTTTACAGAGACACTTCTCTGGGAATAAAGGAGCTGGCCTGTACCATTTCCCTTCCACACCTCCCCACTTCCTGGCCCTTAGCCTAAACACACAGCCACCTGAAGGAAGCAGCTCAGCATGGTTACTGGCTCACTAACTTGCTTACATTAAGCCATACCTCCCTGTGCTCTGGTGGGACTGCCCCTCTCAGTCAAGCTTGCCTCAGTTCCAGCATGGCAGGCCCCTCCCCTGGAAGACCAGCACAAACCCCTGTCCACACCATGTCTCCCGACCAGAGAGTTCTACAGAATTGGTGTGAGACCTCATTTCATAAGCAGACCAGAGCAAACCTAGTTAAAACTCCCCACATTCAGGCCAGGGACCAAACACTGCTCACAGCAGGTAAGGAGGGCCTCTGCAGATGACTGTCCTGAAGGATAGAGCAGCCAGAACAAAATAGCAGAGGACATGCAGTACACACTGGAGATACTCCTTGAAGTGCCAGGCCTTAGGTACTACATAACTGCTTCTTTATAAGGCCATTGCTTTCCGGAGCAGGAGATATAACTGGCTTTTCTAAAACAGAGAAGAAGGCAGAGATAAGACAAAATGCCCAAACAAAGGAATTTATCCCAGATGAAAGAACAAGATAAGGTTAAGGACAGAAGTCTAAGTGAAACAGATATAAGTAACATGACTGATGGAGGCTTTAAAGCTGCAATCATAAGGATACTCTGGGGGAGGGGTTCAGAAAAGAATGGAAGATATCAATGAGACCCTTACCACAGAGATAAAAGAGTTAAAAAAGAATCAGAGGTGAAGAGGTCAATAAAGGAGATTGGAAATAGGCATGATGCAATAAACAGCAGAGTGTAAAAAGCAAAGGAATGAATTAATGACCTAGAAAACAAAATAATGGAAAATAATGAAGCTGAACAAAAGAGAGAAAGAAAAAATTATATAATGTGAGAATAGACTTCGGGAACTCAGTGACTCTATCAAATGTAGTAACATTCATATTATAGGAGTCTCAGAAGAAGAGAGAGAGAAAAGGGAGCAGAAAATTTATTTCAAGAAATAATAGAAGAAAGCTTTCCTAATCTGGGGCAGGAAACAGACATCCAAATCCAGGAGGCACAGAGAACTCCCATCAAAATCAACATAGGCATGCCCACTGCAAGACCTATTGTAATTAAAATTTTAAAATATAGTGATAAAGAAAAAAATCTTAAAAGGAACATACAAAGGAAGTCTTTAACTTACCAGGGAAAACCCATAAGGCTAAATGGCTATTTCTCAACAGAGACTTGGCAAGCCAGACCAGAGCGGCATGATATATTTAAAATACTAAATGGGAACAATCTGGAGACAAAAATAGTCTATCCAGCAAGGCTACTGTTCAGAATAGAAGGAAAGATAAAGAGGTTTCCAGACAAACAAAAAGTAAAAGAGTTCATGACCACTACTCTAGCCTTGCAAGAAATATTAAAGGGGGCTCTCTGAGTACACAGGGGAGACCAAAAGTGACAAAGACAAGAGAGCAACAGAGAAAATCTCCAGAAACAATGTCAAAACAAGTGATAAGATGGCAATAAACACATCTCTCTCAATAATTACTTTGAAGGTAAACGGACTAAATGTTCCAAGCAAAAGATGCAGGGTGTTGGAATAGATAAAAAAACAAGACTCATCTATATACTGCCTACAAGCAACTCATTTTAGACCTAAACACCCTGCATATTGAAATTGAGGGTGTGAAGGATTATCATGCAAATAGATGTCAAAAGAAAGCCAAAACTGATTTTAAAACAAAGACTATAAAAAGAGAAAAGAAGATCATTATATAATCATAAAGAGGACAGTCCAACAAGAAGATTCAAACTTTGTAAATATTTATGCACTCCTCATGAAAGCATCCAAATATATAAAACAATAACAAACATAAAGGCACTAGTAGATAATAACACAATAATTGTAGGGGAGTTAATACCCAACTTATATCAATGGACAGATCATCTAAACAGAAAATAAACAAGGAAACACTGGTTTTGAATGACCTACTGAACCAGATGGACTTAACAGATATATTGAGAACGTTCCATCCTAAAACAGCAGAATACACATTCTTTTAAACTGCACATGGAACATTTTCAGAATAGATCACATATGATATCCCAAAAGAGTCCTCCCCCCCACAAAAAAAGTTTCAAATCATACTATGCATCTTTTCTGACCACAATGCTATGAAAGTAGAAGTGAACCACAAAAAAATTGGAGATTAAATAAATGGAGGTTAAATACTATGCTACGAAACAATGAATGGGTCAACCAGGAAATCAAGGAAAAAATTAAAAAAAAACCATGGAAACAAATGAAAATGAAGACACACTGACCCAAAACCTTTGGGATACTGCAAAAGCAGTCCTAACAGGAAAGTATATAGCAGTACAGGTCTACCTCAAGAAGCAAAAAAAAAAAAAAAAAAAAAAAATCTCAAATAAACAATCTAACCCTACACCTAAAAGAGCTAGAAAAAGAACAACAAATGAAGTTTAAAGCCAGCAGAAGAGAGGAAATAATAAAGATTAGAGCAGAAATAAATGATATAGAAACTAAAAACAAAACAAAAGAGATCAATGAAGCCAGGAGCCAGTCTTTGAAAAATTAATAAAATTGATAAACCTCTAGCCAGAGTTATCAAAAATAAAAGAGAAAGGACCCAAATAAATAAAATCACAAACAAGAGAGGGGAAATAACAACCAACACCACAAAAATACAAACAATTATAAGAGAATAATATAAAAAATTCTATGCCAACAAATTGGGCACTCTGGGAAAAAAAATGGATTAGTTCCTAGAGGCATATAAACTACCAAAACTGAAACAGGAAGAAAGAGAAAATTTGAACAGATTGATAGCCAACAAAGAAATTGAATCAGTAATCACAAAATTCCTTATAAACAAAAGTCCAGCACCAGATGGCTTCAGAGGCAAATTCTACCAAACATTTAAAAAAGAGTTAAAATGTATTCTTCTCAAACTATTCCAAAAATTACAAAAGGTAGGAAAACTTCCAAATTCATTCTATGAGGCCAGCATTACCCTGATACCAAAACCCAATAAAGATTCCAATAAAATGGAGAACTGCAGGCAAATATCTCTTATGAATATAGATGCAAAAGTTCTCAATAAAATAGTAGCAACGTGAATCCAACATTACATTTAAAAAATCATTCACGATGATCAACTTCCTTCCTTCTTTCCTTCCTTCCTTCCTTCCTTCCTTCCTTCCATCATTCATTCATTCATTCATTCATTCATTCATTCATTCCTGGGCTGCATCAGTGGTTCAGTACTCATAAATCAATCATTGTGATACACCACATTGAAAGGAGGGATAAAAACCATATGATCATTCTAATAGATGGCAGGAAAAGTATTTGACAAAGTATGACACCCGTTCATGATAAAAACCCTTAACAAAGTAGGTTTAGTGTGAATATAACTTAACCTAAAAAAAGGCCATATGTGAAAAACCTACAGCTATTATCCTCAAAGGGGAAAACTGAAAGCTTTTCCTCTGCAGTCAGGAACAAGACAGGGATGTCCACTCTCAGCACTGTTATTTAATCTAGTACTGGAAGTCCTAGCCACAACAATCAGATAACAAAAAGAAATAAAGAGATTCTAAATCAGTAAGGAAGAAGTAAAACTTACACTGTTTGCAGATGACATGATACACTATGTAGGAAACTGAAAAGACCACCAAAAAATGACTAGAACTGATAAATGAATACAGTGAAGTTACAGGATAAAAACAATCAATGTACAGAAATGTGTTGCATTTCTATACACCAATAATGAAGAAGCAGAAGGAGAAAATAAGAAATCAATCCTATTGACAATTGCAACAAAAACAGTAAGATACCTAGAAATAAACCTAACCCATGACATGGAAGAACTGTACTCCGAAAACTGTGTAACACTGAAGGAAGAAACTGAAGATGACTTAAAGAAATGGAAAGACTTTCCATATTGTTAAAATGTCTATACTACTACCCAAAACAGTCTACTCATTTAATGAAATCCCTAACAAAATACCAACAGCATTTTTCACAGAACTAGAACAATCCTCAAATTTGTATAGAACCACAAAAGACCCCAAATAGCCAAAGCAACCTTGAAAAAGAAAAACAAAGCTAGAGGTATCATAATTCTGGACTTCAGGTGATATTACACAGCTGTAGTGATCATACTCTATAGTACTGGAACAAAAATAGACACAGAATAGAAAATCTAGAAATGAACCCACAATTGTGTGGCCAATTAATGTTTGACAAAGTGGGAAAAAATATCCAGTGGGGGAGAAAACATCTCTACAACAAATGGTGTTGGGAAAACTGGACAGCAACATGCAAAAGAATCTGGACCACTTTCTTACACAAAACACAAAAATAAATTCAAAGTGGATTAAATACCTAAATGTGAGACCTGAAACCATAAAAATCCTAGAGGACAACATAGGCATCAACCTGTTTGATATTGGCCATAGCAGCATCTTTCTAGATATGTTTCCTAAGGCACAGAAAACAAAAGTAAAAATAAACTATTGGTACTTCATAAACATCAAAAGCTTCTTCACAGTGAAGGAAACAATCAACAAAACTGAATAGCATCCTACAGAATGAGAGAAGATATTTGCAAATGACATATCAGATAAAGGGTTAGTATCCAAAATCTATAAAGACCTTATCAAACTCAACCCTAGAAAACATTCCAGTGAAGAAATGGGCAAAAGACATGAATAGACACTTCTCCAAAGAAGACATTCAGATGGCCAAATGACACATGAAAAAATGCTCAACATCACTCACTTATCATCAGGGAAATACAAACCAAAACTATAATGAGGTATCACCTCACACCTCTCAGAATCACTAAATTCAACAACCTAAGAAACCACTGATGTTGGTGAGGATGTGGAGATAGGGGAACTTTCTTGTACTGTTGATGGGAATGCAAGCTGGTGCAGCCAGTCTGGAAAACATTATGGTGGTTCCTCAAAAAGTTACAAATAAAATGATAGTGCAATTGCACTACTAGGTATTTACCCAAATAATACAAAAATAGTTACTCAAAGGGATACATGCACCCTGGTGTTTATAGCTGCATTATCTACAACACCCAAATTATGGAAACAGAGCAAATATCCATTGACTGATGAATGGATTGAATGGATAAAGAAAAGGTGGTGTGCATGTGTGTGTGTGTGTGTGTGTGTGTGTACAAGTGTATACAAGTGTATACACACACACACACACACACACACACACACACACACACACAGGGATATCACTCAGCCATAAAATCTTGCCATTTGCAAAGACATGGATGGAGCTTGTGAGTATTATGCAAAGTGAAATAAGTTAGAGAAAGACAAGTACCCTCTGATTTCTTTCACATGTGGAATTTAAGAAACAAATAAAGAAGCAAAGGGAGAAAAAAAGGCAAACCAAGAAACAGACTCTTAACTATAGAAAGCCAACTGATGGTTACTAGAGTTAGGTGGGTGGGGGGATGGGTGAAATAGGTGATGAGGATTAAGGAGTGCACTTGTGATGAGCACCAGGTGTTGGATGGAAGTGTTGAAATACTAAATTGTGCACCTAAAACTAATATTATCTGTATGTTAACTAACTGGAATTTGAATACTTAAAAAAAAGTACAACATTTTTGAAAGAATTATCTCCAGCTATACTGGAACCTTATATTAATCTTCAATTTTTTTTAAATTGTGTCATCTACATTTTTGTAAAATATGTGCTTCTTCAGTGATTCTCAGGGGCTCCTTGGTGGCTCAGTCAGTTAAGGGTCTGACTTCAGCTCAGGTCATAATCTCACCCTTCATGAGTTTGAGCCCCGCATTGGGCTCTGTGCTGACAGTTCAGAGACTGGAGCCTGCTTTGGATTCTTTGTCTCCCTCTCTCTTCCTCCCACACTCATGCTGTCTCTCTCTCTCTCTGTCTCAAAAATAAATGAACATTAAAAAAATAAACAATATAACATTTTTTATCATATTATAAGGTCTCAGATTTATAAGGAAGTGTATGACCTACAAAATGATTGAAGCACCTTTAGAAAGTTCCCCTCAGATCTTCCATGGCCAGAAACTAAACAAAATCTGAGAAAATCTTGTCCATTTAAAAAAAAAAAAGATCTTCAGGAACTACCTCCCTGCATTTCTATCCTTAGGTTTAATTCTTGTGTCTGAGATTATACTAGAGTTCTCTGTCTTCTGTGTAATAAGCTTTTAATATTTGACAACAGATTCCTCTTTTCTCTACTTCTCTTGCCAGCTATCTTTATTCCATTTTAAAGAACCTGTGTCTTTAGCATTATCTGTTGCTATAATTTTATTTGTTTGTTTATTCATTCACTCACTCATTCATTCATTCATTCATTCAAAAGTGATTGAGAATCACTGACACTTAGCCTAAACTTGACTACTCCGGTTTTTGTAGCTTTTCCTAAATTATGCAATCTTTCTTAAAATGTCATAAATTCTAGGAGCATCTGGGTGGCTCAGTTGGCTAAGCATTTGACTTCGGCTCTGGTCATGATTTTATGGTTTGTGAATTTGAGCCTTGCATCAGACTCTGTGCTTACATTGTGGAGCCTGCTTAGAATTCTTTCTCCCTCTCTCTCTGCCTCTCCCTCCACCTTGTGCTCTTTCTTTATCAGAATAAATAAACTTTTAAAAATGTCATGGGGCATATGGGTGGCTAATTTGGTTGAGCATGTGACTTTGGCTCTGGTCATGATCTCATAGCTTGTGAGTTTGAGCCCTACTTGAGGTTCTGTGCTGACAGCTCAGAGCCTGGAGCCTGTTTTGGATTCTGTGTCTCCCTGTCTTTCTGCCCCTCCCCACTCGTGCTTGCTCACTCGCTCTCAAAAACAAAAATTAAAAAAAAATCATGAATTCTAAAAATGAGTATTATTTTGTAAGATTAAGATCCTTTTTTTTTTTTTGAAAATTTTTAACGTTTATTTATTATTGAGAGACAAAGCATGAGGATAGGAGGGGCAGAGACAGGAGGAGACAATCCAAAGCAGGCTCCAGGCTCTGAGCTGTTAGCACAGAGCCCAATAAGGGGCTTGAACTTACAAACTGCGAGATCGTGACCTGAGCCAAAGTCAGAAGCTTAACTGACTGAGCCACCCAGGTGCCCCTAAGATTGAGATTCTTTTTTTTTTTTAATTTTTTTCTAACGTTTATTTATTTTTGAGACAGAGAGAGACAGAGTATGAACAGGGGAGGGGCAGAGAGAGAGGGAGACACAGAATCTGAAACAGGCTCCAGGCTCTGAGCTGTCAGCACAGAGCCCAATGCGGGGCTTGAACTTATGGACCATGAGATCATGACCTGAGCCGAAGTCGGACGCTCAACCGACCAAGCCACCCAGGCGCCCCTGAGATTCTTAATGTAAAACCAGATAGTAATAATTTTTATGTCTTTAATTTTTATTCGGAAAAATCTTAACCAGAATTTGCATTTTATGTCACATCCTCTGTGACTCTAATAATTCTCTTTGTTTTTTTTTCCATTTTATGTTGTTTAACAATTAATCCAATGCTAACAATGTCTTTATTAGACATTGAGGGGAAGGAATTGAGAAGAAAGAATCCCTAATTGTATTATTAAGATTGAACAGTAAACATAAATTTATAACTTACCTAGAACATATGTTCTTTTGGGCAATTTTGTGGTTGATTTCCAATTTCAAGTAATGTTGGTTATAGTGAGAAAATGTCTTCCTAAA
The DNA here is from genome assembly GCF_022837055.1 of Prionailurus viverrinus. Taxonomy (NCBI): domain Eukaryota; kingdom Metazoa; phylum Chordata; class Mammalia; order Carnivora; family Felidae; genus Prionailurus; species Prionailurus viverrinus. The sequence goes on from NC_062562.1 coordinate 42,535,075, forward strand.
ACTATACTTCTATTAATATATCACAGAATTCAGTGGTCTTCATGGATTGATGCCACCATACTTTTTTTTTTTAATGTTTCTTTATTTCGGAGAGAGAGAGCATGAGCCGGGGAAGGGCAGAGAGAGACACACACGCAGAATCTGAAGCAGGCTCTAGGCTCTCAGCTGTCAGCACAGGAGCCCGACACCAGACTCAAACTTAGGAACCACTAGATCATGACCTGATGCGAAGTCAGACCCTTAACCGACTAAGCTACCCAGGCTCCTGCCACCATATTTCTTTATTTAATCTGCAAATGAAATTCAGTGAGCAAAAGAGTGAGAAATAACAACAACAACAACAAAGAGAAAGAAACAAATATGTAAAGTCCAAGTAAACTAAAGCACAAAACCCAGATGAGTTTTTCCATTGGGGAATAGATGAAAGAATTGATTAATTTGTCTCTAGATTTAGACCTTTTCAGGGTTCTTCATAAATCATTCATATGCTGACACAGTCTGTCGGCTATGTTCACTTTGGCTGCCATTTCAGATGCATATTTCTCTCTTTTGTGTATTATTTTTATTCTTATTTTTTTTGAAAGTGTACCTCTTGAAGTTGTAAGGAAACCTTGAATTGTATCAGCCTCTAGTAGAAATGGCCTGTCCTTTCTTTTCCTTGACTCTTCTGTTTTACCTTTAATCTATCTCCCTGGTTAATTGATTATGACTTCTAAAATCAAGAAATATGATCTCCTGGCTATTACTAAACTGTAAAAAAAATACTCTCTATTATTGTATCATCCTATTACCTCTGATAGTCCCTGGCAAAATTACTTCACTCCAGTCAATTCCAATAGCATTTGGATTTAGAAATGAAATGCTTTGCATCATTCGTTAATAATTTTCTCCACAGCAGTATAAACTAAAGTTTGGTATACGTGCAGAATCACTGTTTCTTACACACATTCATATACACATATATTATGTACACACATCTTTACGTTTGTACAAAACATTTTTTTTTCAACGTTTATTTATTTTTGGGACAGAGAGAGACAGAGCATGAACGGGGGAGGGGCAGAGAGAGAGGGAGACACAGAATCGGAAGCAGGCTCCAGGCTCTGAGCCATCAGCCCAGAGCCCTACGCAGGGCTCGAACTCACGGACCGCGAGATCGTGACCTGGCTGAAGTCGGACGCTCAACCGACTGCGCCACCCAGGCGCCCCTGTACAAAACCTTTTTAATGAACATTCTCTTTAGTTACACTTCGTTCCACTTGAATATTCTTATTTATTAGTGTAATAATCTTTATTCAAGTAAAGTAAAGCACTAGTCAAAATTTAGACCAACTAGTCTCTATAACATTTTTGAAAATATTTAATGTTATAAATGATTTTGCTTCTAATATTCTTGTGTTTTATATTTTTCAATTCCATTTATTTTATTGTGTCAAGCAAAGGATGTATTTATGTTATCCCTTCAAATACTAAAGCAAATATTAAAGATCTTCAGTAAAGCCCTATTGTGAATGCTGATTGAGTTAACCGCAGTCCGTATCTTTCCTTTATAGGCCATATTGCCTCTCAGAATCTTGGGAGATGTTATTAATTTATCTCATTTTTATGCTCATTAATGGTAACAGCATGTAGTATATTTTTTAAACCTCCAGTTGCTGGAACTAAAATGAAAAACACCATATCAATTTTAGATGTATGGATGGATGAATGATTTTAAATCTCACAACCCAGTTTAAGTTTATTTGTGTAACTCTTCTCTGCCTTTTTTCAAATTTACTCTGTTAGTTCTCTATTTATATTTAGGAATGAGTAGCTGAACAAATTTAGGAAGCTATTGTGTGTTTTCTCTTTACATAGTGGTCTCTACCTCTAAACAAGAAGAGACATTGTCAGGGCGCCTGCGTGGCTCAGTTGGTTTAGCATCTGACTCTTGATTTCGGGTCATGTACATGATCCCATGGTTTGTGGGATTGAGTCTCGTGTCAGCCTCTGCACTGAGAGTGCAGAGCCTGCTTGAGATTCTCTCTCCTTCTCTCGCTGCCTCTCTCTTCCTCTCTGTGTCTCTGAAAATAAATAAATAAACATTAAAAAAAAGAAGAGACATTGTCACCAATGACTGGAAGTTGCTATTTTTAGGGATATGAGCAGGGACTAAGTAGTCACATGCCTTCTCTCCTTCAAGTAAAAATGATGTTGATTCTTTTCCGTGATATAACACCCACTCTGGGAGTCCCTACCTCAAGTTTATAGATCACTTTCTTTGGAATATGTTATTACTCTGGCCTCAGTGAATGAGAGAATACTTTTACTACAGAGTACAGCTGGGGAAGCAGCCTAACTAACTTACATACTTATCTCTGATCTTCATAACTACCACCAACTAACTCCCAAGGGCTCTTTTGTGAGCAACTTTTATCTGTACTGTTATTTTCTGAATGGTTTTCTGAGTATTGTGGATCATTCATAACTGTGATGTCATTTGTGTTCCTACTAATGAGAATGTGTCCGTCTTTGTCTCCTGGTATCTTCCTTTCCTCATAGGCTTAGCATCTCCATTTGCCTATAGTAAGTTCTGTTTACATTTGGGTCCCATGACAGTCCTCACTTTGCCTTTTACATTCCTTTCTCTTGTATTTGTGCATCTGTGTTCTATTCCTAGTAGGCAAACCCTTCCCTTAGGTTAACAGCTATGTATAACCATGTCTTCAATTTCATTCAAAAATAAATTCCATTGCAGCTAAATGTGACTAACAATGGAAACATCTCCTTACCAAAGGGCATTTCTGATGTCAAGTAGATACATGCTCTATCTAAGGATCCCTACTTCTAGAAGAGCTTATACATGGATCTCACCTTCATCCCTTTATATAAACTTATTAATTAAATGTGCCTTCATAGGCCTGATTCACATAAGTTGATTATTTTATAATAAAATATGTCACTAAGATTTCTTGCGTTTATACATGTACCTTTCTGAAATCATTTAAACACTATTAGTTTCTTTCATTAATAAAACATTTTCCATAAATTGAACATTAGTTTTTAATGTGAATAGAAGAGTCACAGTTAAATATTAAATATTTGTAACTCCCTTTAAAATGTATTTTTTTAACAAAAAGGTAAGTGAGCTTTTTAAATCAATTCTGTAAACAGATGTAATGTTGTTCTTGTCTTGGAGAAAACATTTTAAAACACTTCACCAAAATTCTTGAGAAAATTATAGAATAATTTGTAAGAAATAATATAAATCATGTAAATATTTTACCCAGTTCTCAATAGTAGTATTTTGTAAAACTATGGTATAATAGTACAATCAGGACATTGACTTTGACAATCCACTGACATTCCTTCATCTTACTCACATTACTTCAGTTTGATTTGTACTCTATGTGTGTGTTAAATTTTATGCATTTTTGTCACCTGTATAATTTTGTGTACCAACCATCATAGTTAATACATTGAAAAATTCCGTAAACACAAGATCTCTGATCTTGTTATTTTATAACCATGTGATAGCATTTTTAGTGTAACTATTTTTACATTTTACATTTAGGGAAGGGTCAAAAGTCTTTTTGTCAGCCCAGTTCCTGTCCAGATAATTTAAATTAATCGTCTCCCTGTTCTTCCACGGAGGGCATCACTACTTGAGTTATAGACTCCAGGGTGCTCTCCTCTTGCTTTTTCAGCATTGTGATATATTGCATGTCCGTACATCATCAAAGCAAATTGCCTCTTCAATGATGTGTAAGTATAATACATCATCAAAATGGGATGCAGTGATAATGCATTACCCAGAAAAAAAAATGGCTAGCATACTTGACAGACAAGGTCAAGGAGCAAATTCAGGCAGCTTCAACACAGCTCATGAGGAACTGGGCCTGGAAGTGAGTTTGTTTGTCTGGAATAATCCACTTGAAATGTGGACAAGGCTAAAGATGTACGTGTGCTCTGGGTTGATTCCTTTGGTAAACTGAAAATGAGGTGGTTGAACTTCACTAAAATGATATCTGTATGACATGTGAATGGGTTTTCTGTCCACAGGGTGTTTTGAATTGTGTATTTCTTACTCATTAGCAGCATTTTTTTTTTTTAGAGGCAGCTCTTCAACAAGTTTGCAAACACCCTCAGGGTAGTAACTGTCTTATATTTCCTTTGTTTCTTCCATGGGTCTAAAACATTACTGAGCACATGGAAGACACTCAATAAATATTTGTTTAATGAAATTGAGTTTTTAAGAGCCAGAAACTCATGCTTCTTCTCAACATAGCTTGACACTTGGCTGCCCAGAGTCTTTGAATGCTAGGTGGTAAGGTTACCGTGCTAGAATTATGTTGGCTTATTATCCCATTTGCTGCCTGCTTTTCTTTCTTTTTCTTTTCTTTCTTTCTTTTTCCTTTAAGTAGAGCTTTTTGGCCAGGAGCTATTTTTATAAAGGATTTCATTCTAGCTCATGTGGGATTAAACTTTTAAGTTTGGCTTGGGACTTGAGAAAAGTATAACTCATGAAGGTTGTTCTGCACTGCAAAAAGGATGGGATTTGAGGAAGGGCTGCTTTTGACATTGGCATAGCAGTGTTTCCTCCCAGTTGCTGTCAAAGTAGCTTCTTTAAAATATACTGCATTTATTTCTCTACCCCTTGATTCATATCAGTTTTATTTCAATGTCATCAGTGAAGAAGAGCACCACAATCACAATATTTTATCTATGAGTGGGGTCTAAACATGAATCCTCTGAGGATACATTAGGATCAATATAAGTATTATATGTTGGAAAAAAGACATCATTTCCTGATGTTTCTGTAGGACACATTTGTTTCAAAAATATACATATTACAGTGCAGTGTATATATAGTGCATTTTAGCCTACTCTAAAAATAACCAAACCAAATTTCTTACAACTGACCCTGATGATGGGTGTTCCAGTGGGAATATGTAATACTTGTGCTCTTGACCAGTGTGGGGAAATAAAGAGGAAGCCAATAGATTTCATTTTATGTCCCAGTTCTTATTGCTCAGGGACAGTCATATCAATATTTTGTTGATAAAAGTTATGAGTCAAATATCATTTAGCAATGTCTGCCAGGGACTCAAGTAGAGACATGTGATATGCTGCCTGGTGGAGGGGAATGAGGTAGAGTCACAGGGCCTGACTCTAATACAGGGATCGTACATGGCAAAATGTTGGGCCATGGGCAAATCACTTAATAAAAATGAATCATTGAATATTTTGAAATCACACTGTAAGTTGCATATCATATAATATGTTTTTATTATACTGCTAATTGTATATGGATTACAGAGTGAAAATAATCACTGTACATTTAGAAACAAAAGGAACAACAACAAAAAACAGGTAAAATCTATAATCCCACCAAGGGAGCAATTTATTGATATTCTTTTACATACCTTTGTGTATATTATCAACTTATATGTCACCATATGTATTATTTTAATATTTTTCCTTTCTACTTGTGTGGAATGGATATTTAAAAATCAGAAGATAATTTTTACAAAGGTATTTTAATATTTGCATGGCAGTTATATGAGTTTACCATAATTTACTAAACCAAAGACTTATTTAGACATTAAAGGAGGGTCTAATGCTTGTGTATTTAAATTATACTAACACTAAAGACAGATAGATAATAGATAGATAGGAAGGAAGGAAGGAACGATGGAAGAAAGAAAGAAAGAAAGAAAGAAAGAAAGAAAGAAAGAAAGAAAAAGAGAAAGAAAGAAAAAGAGAAAGAAAGAAAAAAAGAAAGAAAGAACTGTCAACACACAGTGTTGCATTTGGTTCAGGTATACAGTGTAGTGATTGGACAACTCGGCACCTTATGCTGTGCTCACTACAAGTGTAGCTATCATCTGTCACCATACAATAGTTTATAATACCATTGACCATATTCCCTATATTGTACCTTTCTCCACCATGACTTACTTGTTTGATCACTGGAAGCCTGTATCTTCCACTACCCTTCACCCATTTTGCCTGTTTTCCCCTGCCTTTGAACCATCAATTTGTTTTCTGTATTTATGGGTCTGTTTCTGTTTTTTGTTTATTCATTGTTGTTTTTTTTTTATTTCACCTGTAACTTAAACCATATGAATTCTTTTTTTGTCTGACTGAACTGAAGTAAGTCAGAAATAAGCATAATACCCTCTCTGTGCATCCATACTGTTGCAAATGGCAAAATATCATTCTTTTTTATGGCTGAGAAGTATCTCATTGTATGTACATATATATACCAAACCTTCTTTATCCAGTCTTCTGTTGATGGATACTTATATTCCTTCTCTATCTTGGCTTTTGCAAATAATGCTGCAATAAACATAGGGATGCATATGCCTTTTATTTTTAATGTTTATTTATTTTTGAGAGAGAGAGAGACAGAGTGTGAGCAGGAGAGGGGCGGAGAGAGAGAGGAGGAGACACAGAATCCAAAGCAGGATCCAGGCTCTGAGCTGTCAGCCCAGAGCTCGATGCAGGGCTCAAACTCATGAACCGGATTGAAAGATCATGACCTGAGCTGAATTTGGACTCTTAACCGACTGAGCCACCCAGGCACCCCACATATATCTTTTTAACTTAGTGTTTTGTTTCTTTTGGGTAAATACCCAGCAGCAAGACTATTGGATTGTACGGTATTTCTATTTTTCATTACTTGAGTAACCTACATACTGTTTGCCAAAATGGCAGCACCCGTTTACATTTTCATCAGCAGTGCAGAGGTTTCCTTTTTCTCTACATATTCACCAGCATTTATTATTTCTTGCCTTTTTGATACTGGCCATTCTGACACGTGTAAGGTGATATCTCATTGTGGTTTTGATTTGCCTTTCCCTAACGATTAGTCACGTTGAACATCTTTTTATGTGTCTGTTGTTCATCTGTATGTCTTCTTTGGAAAAATGTCAGATCCTGTTCAGATCTTCTGCCCATTTTTAATCAGAGCATTGGTTTTTGGGGGGGTGAATTTTATAAGTTCTTCATATATTTTTGATACTAACCCCTTATCAGATATATCACATACAAATATCTTCTCTCATTTGTTAAGTTTACCTTTTGTTGTGTTGATTGTTTCCTTCACTGTGCAAAAGCTTTTCATTTTGCTGTGGTTTCAGTAGTTTATTTTTGCTTTTGTTTCCCTTGCCTGAGGAGACATATCAATAAATATGTTGCTAAGACCAATGTCACAGAGATTCCTGCCTATGTTTTATTCTAGGATTTTTAAGGTTTTAGGTCTCACATTTAGTACTTAATCCACTTTGAGTTTACTTTTGTATACGATGTAAGAAAGTGGTCTAGTTTCGTGTTTTGCATAGCTGTCCAGTTTTCCCAGCACCACTTATTGAAGAGATAGTCTTTTCTTCATTGGATATTCTTGTCTCCTTTGTCATAGATTAAATGATCATACAAGCCTGGTTTTATTTTGGGGCTCTCTCTTCTTTTGATCTATGTATCTATTTTTGTGCTAGTTCCATACTGATTTTATTATTAGAGATTTATAGTATATCTTGAAATGTGGGATTGTGATACCTCCCACTTTGTTCTTCTTTCTCAAGGTAGCTTTGGCTATTGGGGTGTTTTGTGGTTCCATATAAATTTTAGGATTATTTGTTCTGGTTCTGTGAAAATTTGCTGTTGGTATTTTGATAGGTAGTGCATTGAATCTGTAGATTATTTTGGATAGTATATACATTTTGATAATATTGATTCTCCCAATCCATAAACATATGTCTTTCCATTTATGTGTCATAGTAAATATATTTGAAATAAGTTGTTTCTAACTTCCTTTATCAAGTTTCACAAGTTGCTATGTTGGATCAAATGAAATACAGATTTTTATGGGATTTACTTGATATTAAAGGGAATTGTTTTAAATTACACTACAGAATGTCTATGACACTTGAGCCTTTGCAAACACATGTATCTGATTATGAACATAGGTGCAGTCGGTTCTCCTTAATCACTTATTTTGAAGAAGTGAATTTATTCCCTTTCTTTTGATCTATTAAGGGACAATTTGAACATAACATAAATTCCACATTTTTCTATGTGCTATTTGTCATTGGAAAATAGTATGTGGATGTGCAAAACAGCATCTGGTTGAAGATCTGTGGGAAGATACACAACATAAACCTTACATGGCTCAAACATCTACCAGCTACCTCAGTTCAGCACAAGTGGTATGTGCTTAAATATCTAGTGTTTCTGTCTTTTTTTCAGATCATCCTTGTCCCACCATTTCATAGTTCCTCATAAGCCGAAACCTGACACAAGAAAATTTCTGTGTTTTTTTAAGGTGAAGTACCTATTTATTTTTTTAATTATGTATTTCTTAGCCATTTAACGTGCATAAATATGCTAACACTTTTATTAGTTTCCTATCTCACAAAGTTCGTAAGTATTTTGTTGTTGAAACTCCATGTTTCCCATAAGCTCTGCAGTTTTTATTTCATGACTTTGTATAGTTATGGCAGTTTTTTTGAAGACCTATGTCATAGTATAACAGATACGATGTTTGTGTGAATGTGTGTGTGTGTGTGTGTGTGTGTGTGTGTGTGTGTGTGTGAATGTTTAAGGGGACTTTCTTTCTTTTTAAAAAAAATCATGTTTATTCATTTTTGAAAGACAGAGACACAACACATCAGGGTTAGGGTGGAGAGAGAGGGGGACACAGAATCTGAAGCAGGCTCCGGGCTCTGAGCTGTCAGCACAGTGCCCGACGCAGGGCTCGAACTCACAAACCATGAGATCATGACCTGAGCCCGAGCCGAATGCTCAACTGAATGAGCCACCCAGGCGGCCCAAGGGGACTTTCTGAAAGACTGCCATAATTCAGTCTTTGTGTTGTTCAAGGCTAACGCTGATAAAAATGGTAGCTATTAGTTTTCACTCATTAAGGAGCCAGAGCTATGTAGCAGTTATATTCAAACCATTTATAATTCACTCAGCCCAGGAACTTTGAAGTTCTGTGATCCTTAATGCACTTTTAATGGATGAGTTTTGCATTAACTTTCACTGTACATTTATAAAGTATAATTTTATTTAAAATTATTTTCTTTTCCTTTTTAAAATTTGTTTTAAGATTTTGTTTTTGAGAGAGAGAGAGTGAGCGTGCAGGGGAGGGACAGAGAGAGGGAGACACAGAATCTGAAGCAAGCTCTAGGCTCTGAACTGTCAGCACAGAGCCTGCTGTGGGGCTTGAGCTCACGAATGCTGAGATCATGACCTGAATTTATTTTAAATTCACAATATTATCATAAAATGTATACCCTTCACTAAACTAGACAGTATCACTTTCTTTCCTATTTACTTTTAAATGATCCCAATTTTTCCAATTTAATGGAAAAAAAACCAACATAGTACTAACTAGGATTAATAATTTTATATACAGTTAATTTGCCACTTGTTCTTTTATTTTGAATAACATAGGCCATAAATAACCCCTTTTTTTTCTCATTGAATAGACATTTAATTTTTTTCTGTATTTGCATGGGCCCTTTATATACAATATTACAGAGCAATTCTCATTTGGTTAAATAATCAGTCCTTGGACAAATGAAGTAAATATTTCCCCAGCTACTCTAATAATACCATAATAGTATTTTATAAACACACATATACACTGAGTGAAAATTCATCAGGATAAAACCAAAAAATCTATGCCAAGAAACATCATACTTAGGACACTGATAACTAAAGATAAGGAAAAGAATTTTGGAAGCATCCATAAAAAACTAACACCTTACTTTTAGGAAGAACAGTGCAAATGACAACAGATATCTTATTAGAAATGATGAGAGCCAGAAAGAAGTGATGCAAAAATTTGAAGTACTGAAAGAAAAGGCGTTTTAACCAAGAATTTTATACCCTGTTGTACACAGAAAAAATAGACAACTAAAAATAAAATGGCAGACATAAGTCCTAACATACCAGTAATGGCATTAAATGCAGATGGTCTAATACCAGTTAAAAGAATACCAAAGTCAATTTAAAAACATCACCTTCAGGACGCCTGGGTGGCTCAGTCGGTTAAGCATCCGACTTCAGCTCAGGTCACGATCTCACGGTCTGTGAGTTCGAGCCCCGTGTCAGGCTCTGGGCTGATGACTCGGAGCCTGGAGCCTGCTTCCAATTCTGTGTCTCCCTCTCTCTCTGCCCATCCCCGTTCATGCTCTGTCTCTCTCTGTCCCAAAAATAAATAAACATTAAAAAAAAATTAAAAAAAAATAAAAAAACAAAAACAAAAAAAACATCACCTTCAATGGAGTACTACATGGCAATGAGAAAGGATGAAATATGGCCCTTTGTAGCAACGTGGATGGAACTAGAGAGTGTGATGCTAAGTGAAATAAGCCATACAGAGAAAGACAGATACCATATGTTTTCACTCTTATGTGGATCCTGAGAAACTTAACAGAAACCCATGGGGGAGGGGAAGGAAAAAAAAAAGAGGTTAGAGTGGGAGAGAGCCAAAGCATAAGAGACTCTTAAAAACAGAACAAACTGAGAGTTGATGGGGGGTGGGAGGGAGGGGAGGGTGGGTGATGGGTATTGAGGAGGGCACCTTTTGGGATGAGCACTGGGTGTTGTATGGAAACCAATTTGACAATAAATTTCATATATTGAAAAAAAAACATCACCTTGCTATATTCTGTCTACAAGAAAATAATTTAAAATATAGCAGAAGTAGATTGAAAACATAAGGAAGGAGTATTTTACACCATACAAACATTAATCAAAGGAAGGTGTAAGTGGCTAAATCAATATCAGACAAAATAGATTACAGAGAAAAAAAAATTATTACACAGGGTGATATATGTGTCAACCTACAGAAAAGGCCTACCAATCCAAAAATGTGTATGCACCAAACAACAGGACTACAAAATATGTGATTCAAAAACCAGTAGAGCTGAAAGGAAAAGTAGGTAAATCCACATAATAATCAGAGATTTTAATTTCCTTTTTTTATCAGTTGAACAACTCCAGGTAAAATTAGCAAAGATATAGAAGAATTCAGCAAAAACATCAACCAACCGGATCTATACGAAAAACTCAACCCAACAATAGCATGTGAGGTAAAGTTTCTTTTCCATTGTCCATAAAACATACATGATAAATTATATGCTGGATTATGTAACAAACTTCCACAACATTAAAAGAATTGAAATCATAGGAAATGATCCCTGACAAAAAAATGAAATCGCAGAAGTCCATAACAGAAATGTAAAAGAAAATTTTCTGAACACATGGAAACTAAATAGCACACTTCTTTTTTTTTTAAGTTTGTTTATTTTTGGGAGAGAGAGAGTGTGTGTGGGGAGGGGCAGAGAGAGAGTGGGAGGTACAGAATCTGAAGCAGGATCCAGGGTCTGAGCTGTCAGCACAAAGCCTGAAGCAGGACTCAAACTCAGGGATGGCAAGATCATGACCTGAGCCAAAGTCGGTCGCTTAACTGACTGAGCCCCCCAGGCGCCCTTAAACAGCACACTTCTAAATAATCCATAGGTTAAAGAGGAGGTTGTAAAGAATATTGAAACAAAACAAAACAATGAACTAAATAAATATCAACAACATATCAAAATTTGTTGGAACAACACTAAATACATGTATTAGAGACAGAATAAAAGTCTCCTATCAATGATCTAAGATCACAAACTCAAGAACCTAGAAAAATAAAAACAAAATTAACCCAAAGCAAGCAGAAGGAAGGGAGTAATAAAATCAAGAAAATAACTATATGAAATTGAAAACAGAAAAAAGAGTAGAGGAAATCAATGAAATAACTGATTATTTGAAAAGAATAAAAAAATAACAAAGTAAAGAACATATGCACACCAACATTAGGAGTTTAATATCACTTACATCTATTAAAAATTAAATATTAGGTGTAAATCTGATGAAACATATACAGGAATTATATGTGAAAGCTACACAATACTGGTAAAAGTAATCAAAGACAATCTAAATAAAATGGAGAAATACTGTATTGATAGATTTAAAGAATCAACATAGGAAAGTTGTCACTTTTTCAAAATGATCTATATCAGTTAATAGAATTCCTATCAAAATCCCAGCAAGATTTTTGTAGATACGACAACATGATTTAAAATTTATGTGAAAAGACAAATGAACAAAACAATCGTGTAAAAGAAGAATAAAATGGGAGGAATCAGTTTACTCAATTTCAGGACTTAATAACCACATTGGTTTGGTATTTGCAGAGCAGTAGACACATAGGTCAGTGTAATCAAATAGAAAACCTGGAGTCTGAATCACCCTCACATATCCAACTGACCTTACACAGATGTGCAAATCAGTTTGAAGGAGAGAAGACAGCCTTTGCAACAAAGGGTGCTAGAAAAATAGAACATTCACAGACAAAAAAAAAAAGTCTCTACCCAAGTCTTACACTACAAAAATTAACTCACAGTGGATCATAGACTTCATTGTAAATATAAAATGATAAAGCTTTTAGAAGACATATAGCAAAAATTCTTGGGGATCTAGAACTAGGCCAAGAATTCTGAGACTTGACACCAAATTGTGATCCATAAAAGATAAAATAGATAAATTAAAAAAGTTTTCTTTTCATAAGTTCTTGTTAATAAGGTAGAAAAGTTACAGATGGGAAGAAAATATTTACAAATCATATATCAAATGATGGAATACTATGGAGTACTCACATCTCAAATAACATATAATCCAATTAAAATGAGCAAAAGATATGAAATATTTCACTGATTATATGATATATATAATAAATAAGCACATGAAAGGATGTTTGATATCAGCCATTAGAGAAGTGTAAATTAAAGTCACATAATATCACTACACAACTATGTGAATAGCTAAAATTTAGATAGGTAGATTGGTAGGTAGGTAGGTATGTAGATAGATAACCAAATGCTGGGAAATATGCACAGAAAATGAATCACTCCTCCATGGCTAGTGAGAATTTTAAAAAGGAAAGCCACTCAAGAAAGCAGTTTGGCAGTTTCTTATGTAAACATACTACTACTATATAACTCACCATTTATCCTGGAGGAATGAAGGTTTATTTTCGTTTGGAAATGTGTATGGGAATGTTCATAGCTGCTTTATTCGTAATGGCCCCAAACTGGGAACAACCTGTTCTTCATCTGGTGAGTGGCTAAACAAACTGGTACAACCATTAACTTGGAATACTACTCAGTAGTATGAATTATGCTAATGGAAAAAAAGCCAATCACATAAGTTACATGCTGTAGGATTCTATTTATGTAATATTTTTGAAGTGACAGTTATAGAAAAGAAGACCAGGTAAGTGACTGCCATGACAGAAGTGGGTGTGGCTATAAAAAGGCAAAATGAAGCCTCCTTCCAGTGATGGAAATGCTCTGTATGCTGACTGTATCAGTACCAAGATCCTGATGGTGATAATGCAGTCTAGTTTTTCAACATGTTACCACTGGGGGAAACGGTCTAAAGGATACAGAAGAGCTCTCTGTATTCATTCTTAGAACTGCATACGAATGATCAAAAAAAAAAGTTTAATTAAAAAAAAACCATTAAAATCCAGGGTTTCTCACTAGCACTTTTCCATTTTTATCCCCTACATTTAAATTTTTACTAGCTATAATTAGGCTTCATGAGTGTGTGATATACAGGGTCACACACTAGGAGTCTGTGCTTGACTTAGTGCTCTCCGGCTCTATGGTGAAGTTCTTAAGAATATTTGAACAATGTATGCACATTTTTATTACGGTGGGCTGCACAAATTATGTAGCCAGTCTGGTCACAAGTAACAAACAGTTTACAGGTAGCCCTCTTTTTCTATCAGGATTAGAAAATTTAGCTATTAGAGACACAAGCTCAAAATCGTATATATACATGATACGAATTAATTTACATTAAAAGGCTAGAGTGAGGCCTGAGGCTAGTCTGAGTCCTTTATAAAAAAAATAATTAGCCACGGGGCGCCTGGGTGGTTCAGTAGGTTACCTATCCTACTTTGGCTCAGGTCATGATATCAACAGTTTGTGAGGTCGAGCTGTGCATCAGGCTCTGTGCTGACAGCTCAGAGCCTGGAGCCTGTTTCATATTCTGTGTCTCCCTCTCTCTCTGCCCTTCCCCATTCACATTCTTTCTCTCTCAAAAATAAACATTAAAATTTTTTAAAAAATAATTAACCTTCTCCAACATCATCTATATCTGCCTGACTTCTAAGTTTCAAAAGCTATTGTTTAACCAGATTTGCAGTACATTTTCTGACCTTTCACAACAAAATGTGATTACTTTTCCTTTTTTTTTTTTTGATCTTCTAAACAGTTTGCCTATTGTGCAAAGATTTCTGAAAAAATCAAAGGTGCTGTTCAGATAAGAATTTTTGCAAAATGTACCATGCCTATTTATCATACCATGAAGGGTTATCATAAATCAAAAAAAAAAAAGTGTTTGTTAGGAAAATGAACAAGAAATGTACTCAAAAAAGAAGATTGCATTTGCATAATTTTCAAAGGTCAATCTAATACAACACGAAACTTGAACTTCAAAAATTTGGTCAAAATGCATGTACTGAGCTTAACTAAGGTAACAGGTTTTTTCTTTCTTTCTCTCTTCTGTTCCCTCCTCTCCCTCTGCTCGCCTTCCCTCTCTCACTTCCTCTCTTTTTCTTTATCTCCTTCTTCACCCCACCCTTTGTATGCCCTTCATTCCATTATAGTATCAGTGACATATATGTTTATTCTAGAAAAAAACTCTAGAAGGTCTAGGTTATTGTTCCCTCTGCTTCATGCTTAGGGAAGTAAAATCCTCTTAGAGAAGTCTCTTTACATTTTTATTAAAGCATTTGATTACATTTGAAGAAACATTTCTTGAGTATATGATATATACTCAATATAATAATAAATAAGCTATAATAAATAAGCACATTAAAGAATGTTTACTATCATCAGCCATTAGAGAAATGCAAATTAAAGTCACAATATAATATCACTTTGCAGCTATGTGAATAGGGTACAAGTTGTATTCTTTAAAAACTTCTAAATGCCCCTCTTACCAAAAGTTGTTTGTAGAATCCAATTTTTGTGAGGAATCTAATTTTTGGAGGTTGAGGGGTAGGTGGGTATATAAAGATTTAAACCTTTTGAATTCTTTTCGTGTGATTTGGTGATTTTCACTACATTTTACTACATTACACTTGGCCGTTTATTAAGATGTTTAATTATTCAGGATTGTGTAGGTTCCCAGTAAGAGCAATGCTCCTTAACTAGTTTAGTGATTCTTAACCTTGTTGCATATTTGAATTACTAGGGGAGGTTCCCAAGTCACAATGCCTTACAAAAATAAAATCTGGAAGCAAATTCCAGGT
The DNA here is from genome assembly GCF_022837055.1 of Prionailurus viverrinus. Classification (NCBI taxonomy): domain Eukaryota; kingdom Metazoa; phylum Chordata; class Mammalia; order Carnivora; family Felidae; genus Prionailurus; species Prionailurus viverrinus. The sequence continues at coordinate 42,550,433 of NC_062562.1, forward strand.
GATTCTGATGCAAAACAACCATTGATTTAGCTTAAGAATTTAATTCTATTTCCTGCCATAATGATGAAAATGTCCCAGTGATGGTCCAGTTGGTTTCAGGCCTAACTAGATCCAGTCCTTCAATCATGATGTTAGAATGTTTTATCTTCTTTTATGATTCATTTCCCTCTGCATGTTGACTACCTTCTGTTTTATAAATAATTTTCTGCATGTGGTTGGAGGTGACCAGTCACCTCTCCTGTATTAGTGGCTCTTAGTCTAAGACTGCTCATGGCCTGTAAAGTCAGATTAGGTGACATGACTATACATGGGGCAGAGTCAATGTCATGAATTACATGAAATGGGAGAGAGGAGATTTTTCCAAAGGCAGGGACCTTGGGTATATCTATTCATTTATTCAATCAATCAGTAGTCAGTCACTTGGTCAACATTAGAAGTAGATTCTCTTCAGAGAAAATTAACAACCTACAGTTTAAAAACTGTGCTACAGAGAAAGTAAAAGCTGTTTCTTAATCTATTTTTACTATTTTTTTTGCGTTCTCCTCCCAATTACATTTTGAACAGAACATTTGCTTTTCTTAAATTGATTTTTTTTAAATACTTAGCACAATCTTCTCAAATCATAAGGCATATCTCTCTGGTTAATTATGTTTCTCATGTGAAAGATAAAATAACTACAAATATAAAGTAGCAATTTTCTATTGAGAGGTAGTGTCAGGTTCTTTGCCTAACACCCTGAAAACATTATCTGATTTAACTGTATATATATTGGGTTCTTAGGACCGGTATAACAGAGTACCACAAACTGGGCCACTTACAAGAGAAATTTATTATATCATGTTTCTGGAGGCTTTGAGTGCAAAATCAAGGTGACTTTGGGGCCGTGGTTCCTCTGAAATCCTTCGGGGAACACATCCTTCGATCGCTATAGCTTTTGAATGAAGCTCTGCAATCCTTGGCATTTCTTGAAGCTGGTAGCTCCATTCTCTACCATCAACATCTCCTGGAGTTCTGCCTGGGTGTCTTTGTCTCCTTGTAACCACATTTTTTAAAAAAATTAATTTTTAAGTTTATTTATTCTTGAGCGATAGAGACAGAGCATGAGCAGGGGAGGGGAACAGAGAGGAGGAGACACAGAATACGAAGCAGGCTCCAGGCCTGAGCTGTCAGCACAGAGCCCAACTCAGGGCTCGAACCCAGGAATGTGAGATCATGACCTGAGCTGAAGCCAGATGCTTAACTGGCTGAGCCACCCAGGTGCCCCCCTCCCTCCCCCCCCCCTTTTTTAAATAAGGACACCAGTCATTTCAGGTTAGGAATCCTCCCTACTGCAGCATGACTTCATCTTAACTAATTATATCTACGGCAACCATGTTTCCAAATAAGGTCACATTCTATAGTACTGTGGGTTAGGACTTCAAAATACCTTTTTTGGAGAGGACAAAATTCAGCCAATAAAACTGTATGAAATTGTTATCACTCACTTTTTTCAGAGAAGAATGTGTATATGTTGAGTCATTTGCATAGTATTGCAAGTAACAGAGCCAGTATTTAAACAAAATTCCATCTCTGAAATACCAAGCAAAGATGAGTTACTCGTTTCACTCTTTGCAGCTGGTAACAGTTTTCTGTGGCTTGAGTGTGGAGTCACTGCCTAATGTAAGTAAAGAAAAACCTACCAAACAAGTAATAAGTCCATAGCAAAAGAGGTGACTGCTGTTTAGAACCTCTCACTGCATTTTACAGAGCAGGTAATAGGCATTTGTTGAATGAATGTTAGCTACTTGGAATATGAAATGTCATGTAGATTTTCCACCATCTTGCCTAACTTTATAAAATTATTAAGATGAGTCTGATACAGACAGTTTCAGTTTAGAAAGAAATTTCTCATATCAAAAATTATAAATAGGAAAGAACATTTTTACTGTTATTTGACTAATTGTCAAAATAAAGTGGAACTTGCTAGTACTAAGTATATCTCGGTTAATGTGTCCATATGTGGATGAAAAGAGAGATAAGCTAAACAAATTTCTGTCTTTTAGGATATTTCAGAGATTGGTTTTGCCCTATCTTTTAGATATATGAAGAAATTTTTAACTAAGTATGTGTTTTCATTTTACATTAACAAGATAAAAAACCAAACTGAATTATCAGTTTTTCTATCAGGTGTTCTCATTACCACTGAAAAGTTACTATGTGGCTTTGGGCAAATTGCTTGAATAACACAATAGACATTTATAGTGAAAAACAGTTACAACTAGAAACTCTGGGGGCACCTGGGTGGCTCAGTCGGTTAAGCGTCCGACTTCAGCTCAGGTTATCATCTCGCGGTTTGTGCCCCGCGTCGGGCTCTGTGCTGACAGCTCAGAGCCTGGAGCCTCTTTCAGGTTCTGTGTCTCCCTCTCTCTCTCTGACCCTCCCCCGTCCATGCTCTGTCTCTGTCTCAAAAATAAATAAACGTTAAAAAAAATTTAAAAAAGCAAAAACTAAAAACTCTGGTGTGCATCGTGGTAGGACAGCAAATGCTATTCAGCAGATGTGCTGGCGTTTATTCAATTTCTTTCCTGAGACCAACTCCAGAACACAGATGCAACTTGAAATACCTTGAAACCAGTTCTGCTATGATACACGAGTAAATTTGATGGATGGGGGAGTAGAAATGTGGGGATCTGAGAAAATGGGGCATATGGGGGAAAATGGGATGATCTAAAGAGGAAGTTCCTTCTCATGGCATTCAAAACCTTTTTCTCCCCCCAACCTCTAAAATATTGTGCTAGCCAATCAAAGCAACTTTGAGGTCCTATTTAGATCCTATCAGTAGGCAGTGTGAGCTCTCTCATCTTCAGAAGAAATGCTGCAAGATGTAATTAAGAGACAAAACCACTCAACAGTAAACACATGTAAGAAGAGTTAGTTGACTTACTAGCAGGACCTCAAACACCATCATCAAATAGAACCATATCTAATAATAGATCCATGAATTTAATTTATTCATACAGTTAATATGCAGATTTGATTACATGTTTATTTGAGACCAGTTTTTCAGGTAAAGAGCTACCACTGCACAGTGATTTGTCTGTGTACATTAACAATGCAGAACAATCCATTCTACCTGTGGGATCTTCCCATTATTTGAATAACTTCCACAAAGAAGGAACCACTTAAAACAATGGAAATAAGACCAGAATTGATATGATTGGCTATTTTATTTTACTGTTCATGAGGAGTCATTGCATGGAAGCAGACTTCACAAAATAGTGAGGTTTTCTCATTCTTTCTTTATATGCTATGAGGGAAATTGTATCTTATTCTTCAGAATATAGAAGTGTATGTTCTCAGTATGGTTTCAAATCTTTTGTCCCATAAAGTCATGAAAAACAGGAATAGGCCATTAAGAAGAGGGTATTTACCTATCCTTCACTTATACTTGCCTATTCTCATTTCCAAGAGCAAAATATTAGGGCAAGATAATTTAAATGTTTCTTTGTTAAAATAATTTTGTTGAAGTTACTCATTATATTTTCAGAGTAAAATCTGTTTATCTCTTCTCACCCTCTTCCATATACCTACGCACTTACACCTCCCATTGCCTTAATTTTTAAATGTTAAATGAAAAAATTTTAAAAGCAACTGGGGGAAGGGAAAATTAGGAGGGGCACCTACTGATGTTTGACTCATGGAAGAATACTTTGTAATACAGCCCTGATATTAGGTAGAAGATAAGATACAGTAAGTGAGTAAATTTGAAGATCTCATTGGCTTTATTACATGATTCATGGAATCAACATCCTACCTAGCAAGTAGAGGGGGGTGATCTATGGAGCTGTACGAAACAAGCATTTTATAGAAAGGAGGATGGGGCAAGACATTATCAGTGAAAGAAAAGAAAGGATTGTTGCAGACAAAGTCACCTTTCCCTAGAGGAAAAGGCAGAGGTCATATCATGCAAATTACCTCATTTCCTTTGGGGGATGGAAAAGGCCCATGATTACCTCATTGGTACAGAACAGAAATTCCAGATTAATTGGCATAAAGTCCCACTCACTGAAATTAAGATAAGTGTGCTGTCCTGGGGGCAGGTGACTCCACTTTGGGCCCGTAGTTTTCTTTTTAACAATTCAAATGAAATGAAAGCACTTTTCTAAAATAAAAGGAGAAGCTAGGGATGCATTAACTGCTCAGGCCTGGAGAAAAGAAAGCAACATTGAGGAGAGGATTTAAAAAAAAAAAAATGACGGACCGCGAGAAGAGAAGAGATTCACAAAAAAGACAAGCTGTGTGTGTGTGTGTGGTGGAGAAGACAAGTTGTCCCTGAGGGATGCTCTCCACACATGGCCAAATGTTAAATAGTAAACTCTGTGTCTTTATTTGGTGCATAAAAATATGTTATCTAGACCCTTGTCACTCAAAGTGTGATTTGTAAACCATCAGCATTAGTGTCAACTTGGAGCTTGTTAGAAATGCAGACTATTGGGCCCTATCCCATACTTACTGAATTGAAATCTTCATTTTAAGAAGATGCCAGGTAATCCTTGTGCACATTAAATTGGAGAAGCCTTAAGCTAGACTATAGAGAGCTAACCTACAGGTCTAAATATAGACTTTTTGGCCCAAGACACAGTACTGCTGACTATCCTCACCGTTTTATTTTCTGTCAATATATTGACTGTGGACAAAAAGAACCCTGAAGCCTGGATAATAGCAGTTTTACATAAAGAGCACACTGAAGGAAGCTGGCAAAGAGGACAGGAAAACTGGCAGTTCTTGAACTCTCACCTCTTTTCACAATTTTTAAAAATGTTAGAAAGCTGTTCTTTAAAACCCATTTCTCTCTGGCAGTTGAATCTTTGTAGTGCAACTTGTGAGAGGATCTCAAAAACTCCCTCCTGCATGATTGAGCTGTGCTGGCTGACAGGCTGTGAGCCCGGCCATCCCAGCCCATCTCTTTGGTTACCTGCTCTCCCATCTACTTGATCAGAGGGGCCTCAAAACTGTGCAAAAGAGCCAGTGACTTGACACTGATCATCAAATCTTTCAAGACACTCCATTTATTATTGCACTTCCACATGGAATTTGCATTTCTAAAGTAGGGCTTGGACAGGATTGAATATAACCAAGACTTGTCTTCCCAGAGGCAAAAGTATATTCTGAAAAAGTGTTAAGAGGAGGCTGTTCATGCTTCTTGAGATCATAATATTATGTGCCACTCTCTGCCCCATTGAATACATTTTCAAATCTCTGAGGATGTTGTTTTTATCTTATATCCAGAGTTTCCTCTAAAAAGCAAAAAGTACATTCAAACTCACTTTCCTGTCCCCTTTACATGGATTAATTTAATAATCAATTGAATGACATGGACATGTAGTATCTATTTTAAATCTGTGTAGGCAGAAAGCACAATTGGGCAGAGCTAATCTCTTGAGAGCAAAATGAAGTTTTCAGTTTGGAATTGATTAGATTGCTAGGGGATTAAGCCCTCTGTTGGTAATGCTCTGTGGCTTGGAGCAGTTAGAAAGAAGGGGATTTGGGTTTCTGCTTTGTAAACAAATATGTACGGTTTTAAAAGGATTTGCTTTTTCTTTGGGGAGTCGCCGTTGTACTTGGTGATTGTCAAGATGTGGCATTTTATTGCTTGGAAGGAAAGCAAGATGGACCCAAGATCCTTTCCTCACATATTCAACATCTTTTAAAAAATGAATTGATTCTTTGGCTTTCATGGCATGTCATGACTAAAGGAAATGAAGAAAAAGGACAAGGAAGATTAAAGTAAGAATGAAAATTTAGGAAGTGTTGTATAGAATACCAAGCAGACATAAGAGTGGAAAGAGGATGTGAAAACCCTTGCACGAAAGGAATGTCCCAAATTAATTTTTTTTCATGTTTGGGATAGTTTTTTTTAATGTTTATTTATTTTGAGAGAGAGAGAGCGCGCGAGCATGAGCAGGGGAGGACCAGAGAGAGGGAGAGAATATTCCACAGGGCTTGAGTTGACAAACCACAAGATCATGACCTGAGCTTAAATCCCGAGTCAGATGCTTACCTGGCTGAACCACCTAGGCATCCTGTGGAGTAGTTTTAGATTTTTAGAAGAATTACAAAGATCATACAGAGAGTTCCTCTCCCCCGACCAGTTCCCCCTATTATTAACATCTGACATTAGAATGGCACTTTTGTTAACAATTAATAAAATAGCATTGGTACATTATTAGTAAACAAAGGCTGTAGTTTATTCATATTTCTTTGGTTTTAACCTAGTCATTTTTCTCTTTCAGGATATGTTACATTTTGTTGTTGGGGAGCAAAAATTCCTGTTCCCTCAAAGGTCCTTTTAGCTGAACTAAGAATCAAATTGTCATGAGACAGATTAACAAGAAAAAATCAAATTTAATACATGTATGTATGGGGAATCCACGTAGACATGGAAATTCCAAAGATAGTCACGCAAGATGAGGTATATATGCCATCCTGAACTAAGGAGAAGGGAGTAGTGGTCTGGGATTTCAGAGGAAAGGAATATACTTCACAGGTTGGTAAGAGCAGATGTTTGGTAATTAGATGTTAGCCCTGCCATTACAGACGGGTCACTCAGATAAAATTTATCTCTCTTAATAACCCCTATTCTGGGAAAGGCCCCCAATTTGATTCTTCTGTGTGGTTAAAGGAGGGACAAAAATTTCTCTTGAGCCAATAGGGTCTCAAATGCCATCAGCTTAAAATAACCCACATGTCAAAGTGACACAATCTGGGGGAGGCTGTCCTGCACCCCTTCATTGTCATGCTTCTTAAGCTCCTCTTGACTGTATTTCTCGTACCTCCCTGTTTTTTATGACCTTAACATTTTTGAGTAAGAATGGTTAAGTGTTTTATAGAATATTACTTATTTGAGGTATATGTAATGTTTTCCACATGATTAAACAGAGATCCAGGTTTTTGAGATAAAAATAAAAATGCCATTCTCATCACCTCATCCCAAGGATAAATGCTATCAGTGTGACATCACTCTTTATCTTGACTTTGGTCACTTGACTGAGGTAATGTTTGTCAGGTTTCTGCACGGTGAAGTTACTTCCCCCCTCCCCCCGTACTCACTGTACACTTTGGAAGGAAGTTACTATACACAACCCACATTTAAGGAGTAGGGCATTATGCACCACCTTCTTGAGGTGTAGGCGGAAAGTATCTACATAAATTATTTGACATTCTTCTATACAGGAAATATGTTTATTCTCTTTATTAATTCATTGATCTATTAAAAAATTAAATTTCTCCTTACTACACTTATTTCATTATGTATCCATGAATATTTGTTATAATTTGGATTATAATGTTAAATCATTCTGGCATTGACTATTAAGGATAGTTTAGATGGCTTCTGGAATACTCCATTCTTAAAAGCACAATAAAAAAGAGATGAGAAACTATGACTGGTTTCTAAGCTATAATATGCAGTTAAAAAGAGCCTAGGATTAACAGACAAAAGCCTAGTTTAGGGTTTCTGGTCGACTAAGTTTTGCCATTCACCAGCACTAACATCAGCCTCATGTTACGTGTGTGTGCACTGGAAATACTATTAATGCCTGGGTGTACTTAAAAGTAAAATTAAATACTAATTCACCCTCTTGTTAAATTAGAAAGTGAGTCATTGTTAAACCACACTAAGTGGGAAGCCACCATGCAAATGTGATATTTTGGAAACATACCTAAAGATTAGTAAGCATGATTTACAGAGAATTGACTACAAATCTCAACATTGCTTATCCATAGGATTGCTGATAGAAATGCAATATAAAGAATTAGAATTGAATAAGTCAGTAGGCAGGGAGTCTTTCAGATATCTCAGAATCATGTTAGGCATGGGGTGAAGCAGTTCAGATTAGCAAAACTCAAAAAGATCCCACTGACAGATCTAAAGAGCTAGAGTTGCTAGGAACCTTTGATGTAAGGACACTATAACTGAGGGGAAAATAAAAATAAAATACAAATGCCTAGGGAGAAGCTGTTATGGATTTATGGTATTGCTCATAGGGCACAGGTGGGTGGGTAAGAAATTCTAAATGCCTGTTATATATTTAATATAATTCAATAGAATTCAACAGAAGAATTTCCTTTTTTAGTCTATGAATGTCAGAAATCTATTAGACTATAACATTCCTTTGTTAAATTCAGTATTTAATTTGGAATTAAATTGTGCCAAACAGTAGGGTGCCATATTATAGAGCAAGTGTTTTTCATGAGTTGAGTCATTGCTTATTAAACTTGAAATTAATCAGCAAGTCATTGTCACTGAAACTTTTTGTCTCTACCAATGTTAATTTGGAGTTGGACATGATGTGCACCCAAATGAGGCTACAGCATTTCTTAAGGCATTTTATGAATAAGTTATTTATACAAATTTGGAGCATGTTTTTACCCCAGTAAACTTACAGTAATTCTAGAAAAGTCGTTCAGGTTACCATTTGCCCCAGACTGATTTCTACTTTATTGCCACCTTTATTTCAATCTAGGACTCATTAGTTCTTTGCAAGTAAGGATGGAATAGTAATTAACATTCAAATCAGTGATACTATGATTTAGCTTTACACGGGCATGTACCAGAAATACATGTTTCATTGATTTTATCATTTCTTGTGTCTGTGCACCCTCTCCATATACAGTGTGTGTTTAGTGGTAGTGGGGTGACAATAAAAGCAAAAATAATTATTAATTGCTTGCCTTAATTCAGGTAGTGTTCTAGTTACATCCAGTGTACCCATCTAGTCATAGTTTTTATGAGTAACTCTTGCTCAGTAGCAATTTGCAGTTTATAAAGACGTTTCACATGTTTTGAAGATGTGAATCTCAACAAGTTCATGTACATTGATGTGCAAAAAGCAAACAAACGAGCAAAAATAGTGACATACTTTTTTATACTATTCATATCTAAATCCCACCAAGAATTTGGAAAATTTAACCTCATTTTTTTTCCAGGGTTTCTCCAAACTTAAAATATGTTGTGGATATGTATGGAATGTTAAATAGTGCCAAGATTAACCGTGGGCTCTGGTCAGTGAGTCATTGGCACCAGTTAAAAATGAGAAATAACATCAGGGCTTCTGGTTCTCTCAGTTATCTATGGCTTCTGCCTTTATCTATCTTTATGCACTATCTACCCTTTTTGTCAGGTCTTCATGCCTTTTTTGAGTCTCTTCCCTGGCCCTACTATTATGTGCTTTCAACATTTCCAATAGTTTTTGCTATGTCGCTATTTCAGACACAAGAACTTTGTTTATGCCCAGTGCATTGCCTCTGTTCAGTAAGGCTTAGAAAGAGCCAGAAAACCATTTGGGCTATGTCAGATTTGTTCTCAGCTACATCCATCTACTAAGCCAGCAAGCACAAGCTCATTGAGTGGACAAGTGCAATATACAGAGAGAGAAAAATAAGATATCTATATCTATATGTGTGTGTATGTATACAAAATTCAAGGAAATTTGATGATAGCTTAAAGAGATGAAAAGTTGTTAGTAATACCTACTAGATTTTGCTGTCGGGGACAAGACATAAGCATGAGGATGAGAGAGGAATCCCTTAAGCTGGAGGGATCAAGGGCACAAAGAGAAAAATGGAAAGACAAAGTGCAATTTGATCTGAGACCCATGAATGTTTAGGATTTCAGTGCCTAGGCATCTCAGCTTTAGACTCTCAGAGCAGAAGAAAGGACATGAGCAAGAAATTGTACAAAACCATTCTGATGATTGGAAGAGTCCATCAACATAAAAGGAATTGAGAAGGGAATGAAGTGGTTCAGCTTTAGATGGACATCTGAAAGTAAAGTGAGATTAAGGCTCCTAGTTACAGTGAGGCATAGGTAGCCTGAAGGCGTCAAGGAAAAAGGAGTTGTCATTGTCTCCACGTATGTGCAGCAGCTTCCTGTTGGTTTCTTGTTGAATTTGGATATCTGGAGTAAATACTTTGTCTTGCCTCTTTCTTGTTAAAGCTACTTTCCTTCATCTTTTAGGGCATCTCTGTTTATCTTCTTTCCTCCTGACATACTCTTCATCTTCTCAAGGCTTTGTGACACATTTTTCCATCTCTGAATATAGTGGAAAGAAACAGGATTTCTCATGAATTACTTTCCCCTCCAGAGATTGAAGGGGAGACTTAAGACTGATGACATCGTTCAGAGAAATATTTTCCCAAGTATATTTTTTTCTTTCTGGAGGAAAAACCTGAATGTGTTCTTTAAGTAAAATCAGGAGTTGAGATCCTTTTTCTTTTAACCTGATTAATGCTCTTTTTCAAAAATACAAATGAGATGCGTTTAATTTTTGAACACGGGCTACTTTTAAACCCTGCTCTTGTTTTCCTCTTCTGTTTTTGTTATTCTGCAAAACCAAAATAGTAGAATTTGAAACCTCCATGAAGGAAGGTACTTTATCCATATTGTTCACTGCTGTATCCCGGGAGCCAAAAATATGCCTCGTACACAGCTCAAATAATAATTAAGCTGTTTTTTTAAATATTTATTTTTGAGAGAGAGCGAGAGAGAGAGAGCAAGTGAGCATGAGTGGGGGAGGGGCAGAGAGGAATGGAGACACAGCATCTGAAGCAGGCTCCAGGCTCTGAGCTATGGGCACAGAGCCCGACATGAGACTTGAACCCATGAACCGTAAGATCATGACCTGAGCCAAAGTCTGACATTTAACCAACTGAGGAACCCAGGAGCTCCAAGCTGGTTATTCTCAGCTTGGGCAGCATTGTATTTAATGCTCTTTTTCAAAAGTCTAAGCCTGATTCTGTAGTCAGTTGTTTCGGCAAGAGATACATAAATTAATTGGATTATATAATCCCAATGGCCTATCCAAGATTAAATAAGAAAGCTGTAATTGTGTTCCATTAGAGGTACTTTTATATAACAACAGCACATTAACATGTTTGTTTAGATTGTTACCAGTCACTCTGGAAGTCAGTTAAATGAGGAAGCAAAACATGGTATTTGATGGCTGTACAAGTCCATTTATCGTTTCAAATACACTCTAACACCAGGCGCATCATTTAGATTTTATGGCAAGATGCAATAACCAGCCACCTGCGAAGATAAAATATATTTTTTTCAAATAAAAAATTTTCCCCATAAGCTTTATTATGCATGTTTCGTTTGTGGTCTTCTCATACTAGCCATGGATGCCACACATCAGATATGATGAAGAGGGTATCTTTAGGATACAGTTTTGAGAGGGAAACTGTATCCCACAGGAAAGAATTTATGCCAAACCAGAAAAGGATTTATTTTGAACCATACTAACTACTCTGAGTCTTTTATATCAGGACTGGCATTAGAGACAACCAAGGGAAACACAATTAAATGGTCCATCAAAATGTGTCTAAATTGCATAAATATGAGTCAAAATCAGTTGCTTCTATTAGGTTGAACATTTTCAGGTAAAATTAATTTTTAGTCAAATTAAATGACTAATTTCCTTGAATCAAGACACATTTCACACTGGTTGCAAATTCATTGGTTGCAGTGGGGTTGTTAATAACACTCACTGTAACCATAATTTCTTTCCCACTGATTTTTCTCCCCAGAAACAAAGTCTTCCGATATTAGTTTTTATGAGTGTTACCTCCATAAATGATTGGGCAAACAGGAGATTCTTTTCTTTTTAGTCATGTCTCTGAAAATATCTTTTCCTTCTTTCCTCCCTTCCTTGACCTTTCATTTCCTTCTCAGTCTTCCCAAAAGTAGTATCTGTCCATTGCCTTTGTGCATACAGAATAGATGATGAGCAATTTAATATTCTTTTCATTAGTCATCAACTTGATTTTCTTCTCTCAGGATACTTGTGGGAGTATCTTTCTATTTTTACTGTGTAGAAATTTCAAACTATGTCTGGGTTCATTATCTTCTTTTATTCTTTATTTCCATTATCTCGGACATAGTGGATCTTCTGAGTTTGTCTTTTTTTTTCAATATATGAAATTTATTGTCAAATTGGTTTCCATACAACACCCAGTGCTCATCCCAAAAGGTACCCTCCTCAATACCCATCACCCACCCTCCCCTCCCTCCCACCCCGCATCAACCCTCAGTTTGTTCTCAGTTTTTAAGAGTCTCTTATGCTTTGGCTCTCTCCCACTCTGACCTCTTTTTGTTTTTTTTTTTTTTTTTTAATGATTTTTGCTTTCTTCATGGTTTAAGAGAATTATTTAACTTTATTTAAAAGTCTTATAATAATTTTTTACAATTATGGTTTTATTCTCTGGGAGATGTTTCTTGGCTTTCAGTTTTTATAGCATACTCTAATTGTTGTAAAGGGATTTTCAACATTTCTGTATAGATTATAACTGCAAGGTGAGTGGATGAGAGAAAAGGGCTGTATAATGTAATGTCTCCAGACATATTTGGCAATTTGGCATATTGATTGATTTGCAACTGTGATGGGATTGCTATTGGCATTAGGTGGGTAGAAGCCAGAGATGTTGCTAAGCATCTTACAATACACAGGACAGCCCCCAACCAAAACAAACAAACCTAGCTGGCCCCAAATGTCATTAGTGCCAAGTTTGAGAAGTCCCATTTTAGAGACATTGATTTCTGTTCCTCTATAATTCCTAAGCTTCGTGTGGATGAAGATGAAAGAGAAATATGTTCTAAATACTGGAAAATAATAAAGGTTGAGTAAAGGATTACATGCAATTAGTGTTGAGGAAAGAAAGAGAGGGATAAAGTAGAAGTCAGGTGATGAAGAGCCTTACGGTCATGCTTAGTGGTATGAATTTAGAGCAGAAAAATAAAACGAGGCAGTATCTGAAAGAATTTCTTGGAAACCTCAAAACTCTGTTCAAATGTAATGATCACAAAAATAATAATACTTAATGAGAAGAAAGTAGCTTTTTGAGTGTGAATGAACACTTTGGTGGAGAGGGTCAGAAGAAGCTAAAAAGTTTGTAATCCCAAAAGCTCTTTGAGGTATAGATTTTGTGCCTAACAAAGCTTTTGTCTTGCATGTTTCCTCCCTGCTTCCTCAATCCACACAAATTTACTCTAGGTGACACTGTATCTATTGATAATGTCCATTTGGGTTAAATAAAAATGTTAAACATCCTTGCAAAAACCTTGAAGGGGATGATGTTGCCCTTCTAAGTCTACTGACATACTCTTATTCATGAACATAGAGTCACTCTGCATGACGTTTTATCTCACTGTGGGTACTAGATTATGACCCTGGTGGCTCCCGAAGTAGCATTCCATGTCTCAAGTAGGAATGTAATCTGTCACCCTTCCTACCATCCACAATTTCTCACTCCCTTTATATGTGCAGGTACATGTGCCCATATGCACATATGTCAAATTGAATTTTAATCTTTTTCCTTCTTCCTTTTCCTAATTGAGTATATAATTTGATTAGCAGACATGACTGATGTTTTCTTTTCCCCTTGAGTTGTTATAGATTTCTTATTTTGGGAACTTTGAGCAGATATTTAGAACCGAGAGTTTTCTTTCTCCTTTTCATTGTGTCTTCTTTCACCCCTTAATGTTCCAAAATTGCTTTATATTAAACTACCCATTTCATGCATACAACGGATTTGGGTCTATGTGTGTGTGCACACGTGTGTGTGTGTGCGTGTGTTCATGTGTATTCAGTTGTTGAATTACTGAACTAGTTGAATAAGAGAATTTCATTTGACACAGAGCTATTTCCAAACCGAAATAATCTAGTTTCTGACATTCTGTCCCCTATTTTGACATCTGGAAAGGGTCCCATCATATTATATTCTTTGGACTCTTGCAGCATTTGCCTGCTAGCAATGGGAGGGTCTGTATAACATCTGATCCTGTAGTATTTTTCACTCATAAACCAGAAACAACTTGAGCCCTGTGAAGTATGGAGGTTTAAAGCAAACCTTTATTTAACATTTTGTGTGTCAACATTTCTCCAACTTGACCTGCCAAGTGGATTTCATAGCAGATGACTCTGGAACATGAACAAGTGTTTGTTCTTATATCTCACCCATTAGTGTTGAATTAAAGACTACAAGGTTTGGATCACATAGCAGACTTCAGTGCCTTATGCTGCTAATGCTGGCCAAGAACAGGAGCATCTGAATATTTATATGTTTATTCCTGTGGAATTTTAAGAAATCTTTGGACAGTTGACAGTATGCGCCTATACCGCTAAACCTGAGGGAACATCCAAGGCACTTGTAAATAGCTTTGCATGGATGGGAAAACTATGTTGATTATAAAAAGATGTCAGATGAGCTCTTTAAAAATAACTATCCTGGAACTCACTTTTCATGAAAAAGAAATCCTCTCGGCTAATAATTTATGGCAAAATATAAGATTTGTCTGTGGAGTGGTAACAACAGTGAGAGAATGCGCTAACATTTCTGTGTATTTCCCATGTGTGTATATTATACCAGCTGTTTTTCTGTGTATTATCTCATTTTGATCTCATGATGATGCGCTAAAACAATAGCTACTACCGCCTCCATCTGGAACCTTCACTCCAGACATGGTCTGTCTATGACCATGTATGAATATGGTTATTCAACGTCTGCAGTTTTATTTTATCTTAAAAGTAAACTTTGAAAATGTATATTATTTCCCATCTATGCCAACAATTGTTTAAGTCAGTTTATCATCACTTTTTCTCTTGGCTATCACAATAGTCAATTAATTGTTTTCTCAGCTTCCAGATTTGACCCCTCCCCAACATATTCTCCATATTTAGACTTCAATAGCTTCTTATTAAACCTAGAAACAGAATGGCACCTGAACTCCTTACCATGCTCTCCGAAGCTCTACAGGATATGTCAGGGTGTCAGATGAAGCAAAAAAGCCCATATACCATATATATAATATGTATATTTATATATAATGCTATAAAACTTATATTTTATACATTTATGAATTATAAATATATATGCATATGTGAATATACATAACACACATATCTGTAAAGTCCATCATATACATATATATATGTGTGTGTATATATATATATATATATATACATACATACACATATATGCCATTGATTTTCATTAACTGCAGTCCTTTTGTTCTCTAAGATTTTCAACAACATTGAACTAGCAAATATAAAACTATTGTTCCTAGAGGAATTAGAGAGTTAGGTTTCGGAGAACCTCTGGTTAGAGCATTTTCACTGAATAATCAATACATTACCTTGTATTATGTGTATTTCTCTTTAAAGACACTTTTATTGGGGCGCCTGGGTGGCGCAGTCGGTTAAGCGTCCGACTTCAGCCAGGTCACGATGTCGTGGTCCGGGAGTTCGAGCCCTGCGTCAGGCTCTGGGCTGATGGCTCAGAGCCTGGAGCCTGTTTCCGATTCTGTGTCTCCCTCTCTCTCTGCCCCTCCCCCGTTCATGCTCTGTCTCTCTCTGTCCCAAAAATAAATAAACGTTGAAAAAAAAAAGACACTTTTATTATATATATTGTATTGTGTGCATATTGTTTGCAAGTATAAATATCAATTACGTATAATATATACTATTTCCTGGTGTAATTTATATGTTGGCCATGAGTGCAAATATCAATGAATCAATTATATATATTATGTATATTTTGGCTATGAGTTCAAATATTGATGAACCAAGAATATATTTAATAAATATGGATATATATAGGTAATTCCATAAAATGTTATATTTTATACATTTATGAATTATATATTATATTATTTATATATTAATTAAATATAACATTTTATAGCATTACCTATAAATATCCATATTTATTAAATATATTCTTGATTCATCAATATTTGAACTCATAGTCAATAGCATTATAATTCATCCCCGAAGGAAGCTTATCTAGCACAAATATTTTTCTCCTCAGGTATGTTACAGCCTTCTTGGACTTAGCAACACTTGACAGCACTTCAGCTTGAGGACTGTGTTAAATAGCAAGATCACCAACAATAGCACTAAATGCAAAAATAAGAGTGACACTAGATAGACGATGAGAAGGACACATGTACAGTATGAGAGTTCCAACCAGAGCACTGCCTCGTTTAACTGTAGCTAGGAAAGTGCCTGTTTCGGGAGTTAAACTTTTTGATTCTCATCAATGACAGTGACAGCACCGCAGATACTGAATTGGGGTATTACAATTAAATGTTAGCAAGGTGAATTTATAAATACGGAATCCATAGATGATGAGGGCCAACTGTATATATGAAAATGACAAAGGAATGTCCACTTGAATTGCAGATAAATGTCAAATCTTTAGTATAAATATGTCTCACAAAATATATGGGATGTACTTATATTAAAAAATCACTGTTTATCTGAAATCAACTGATTTTCCTATATTTTATTAGGCAACCCTATCTAATAGCTTTTTACCTAGCCAGGCTTACCATGCTTTGCTTTGTGTATTGATTGATTGATAACTTCAAACTCATTTCCTTCTTTATATTTCTCTGAAATCTCAGGATTCTCTTTTTGGAGCCTCTCATTTACCCCTGACCTTGTTTTCAGGATCTCCTCATAACTGAGTTTTTGTCTTCTTCCAAATCTTTCCTGACTCCCAGGTCCTCCTCTGTCCTATTTAGTGTGATTCCCTTACGCTATTTGTAAAATTTATAATTATTGTGCTCATGTGTGTTTTCTTATTTTTGACCTGCCTCCCTAACAGGCTGCTTCCTCCAAGAACCACATTGATTTGCATCCTGATACATAACCCTAATACAGTATCTGACACATGAAGCCTTGAAGAATGAATGATGTAAATATTAAATGGAAAGGGTATGAGGATTTATAGAACAGAATCCTTAGTTACATATCTGAACCTAGTCTACTCATTCTGCAAATATTCCTCAGCACCTTGAGCATAAGCATCTGTGCCAATTTTAAGATAAGCTTACATTCTGCTGGGGCAGACAGAAAGGAGACAAAGAAATAATTTACTTATAGCTTACAACACTGCTGTGAGGTAAACGGTCACAGGAATTAGATAGACAATAAATGGGAAAACCATCCTGCATAGAATTATCAAGTTCAGGAAGAGGATACTTATAAGATTTCTGTTTAATAAACATTAGAACATGCATCCTAAATTTCTAAAGCATGTTCTAAGGAGTTTCTCTGTTTGGCCTTACAAGTTAGTGTGCGGTGAGAAAGGACCATGAATAAAACACTGACATTTTGACACCTTCCTCCCCAGCCATGCTACCACTGTTTCACGATGTGCTGAATAAATGACACACACATGCACGCACACATTTATCCATATGTACTCAGTTAATTTTCACTAGTTTATATGCAGAGGACTAGCCGTGTAAATGACAATCAGTGATATAAGAAAGCAATTAAATTCAAAATAATAAGTATCTTAATGTCACTTTTTCAAAGGATTTTTAGAGCCACATTTTAATTTATTTCCTGGAACACAAATTTATTGAGCACCAGCAATTTATTTCAAGTCAGACATTGTTACAGGCTTTCAGAATACAACAGCAAACAAAAGCAGACAAAACTTAAATTTGACTTCAGGGAAGTGAAAGGTTCTAAACAAATTCCAATCTTAGAGTGTCTGATTTACAGCAGCAGGAACATGATGTATTGACATGTTAGCGCTCTTTATCCTCAATGTATTTGTGTAGCTTTAACTAATTAATCCTCATGATACTAAGCAGTGGATAAAGCTTATGTATTAAACATTGCATGCTCTTTTTAAAGCAATGACAATCCTTGTAAACGATGTGTCCGTTGCCAGAAATCCACATAAGTATTTTGGTTTTAAATTCCCTAAAGCTAAGAACACTGCGAATCCACTGCTGAAAGTTGACTTTTTCTCTGTTGCTTGGGACTTATGTATTTTGACAGTGGAGTTTCAGAAAGCGTTTAGTTATTTTTAAACCAGAAGGTGTTCATTCTTTCTCAAAGTTTATTTTGGCTGCTTCCACCAGGCTAGGCGGAGAAACCTGGATGAGTGTTCATGAATAAATGGCCGTGCCATTTTAGCATATGAGTGAAAGCTCTCTGCATCTGTTCATGCCCTGGTCCAGTAGCTATTCTAATACCTGTCCTACTTACCTCATAGCAATGTTAAGATGGTGACATAAAATAATGACACCATTCTCCCTGGAAACCGTGCACTGACTTCCCACTGAACCTACCGTAACATGTAAACTCCTTACAATATCCAGCCCTATTTTTCTTCTGGCCCCTGACAGCCTTTCCAAATTCTCCTAACAGTCTCCCTCTCATGCTTTCCATTCTTGTCACAAGGGACAACTTTTGGCTTTTCAGACATACCAGACCCTCTCCTTGTCACACATTCCCTCCGCCTGGAGTATTTTTTACCCACTTTTCACATACCTGGCTCTTTGCATTTTCCAGCTCTCTACTTAAATTTTATATCGTCTGAGAAACCTACCCTTATAACTGGCCACCTCAAATAAGACCTGCTCCTGTTCATTGTCTAAGAGCACCTTGGTCACTTTTAAATGACATTTATCTTAAATATTTTGTTATTTTTTGGATGCTTTTTTATTCGTCATTGCTTTCTCTCCAGGTAAGGAGGCTCTAAGTCCCCCTAAGGGAAGGACCATTCGTGTTTTATTCACCGCCATATACCCAGTACTAGCACAGAATGGATCCAAGAAAGGCCTCAAACTTTTCTTAAGTATAAACTGAATAAATAAATATGTGCCAGTATGAGTGCTTAGAATCTCTAACTGGTAGTTGAATTAACGGAAAGAGCAGTGATAACAGGTTGAGAAGACCTTTCTCGTCTTGATTTTGCCATTGTTTTTTTCTATCCAACGTAAGTTGTTCTGTATCTCTGGATATCATCCCTCATTTGTGAAATATAAATAATGGAAATGTAATGCATGTGAACTGTAATGCATCGAATGTGTGCATATTGTATGATGTAAGTAAGTCATGTACAAATATAAAGTGTCATGATTTATAACAACCGATTATGTTTTTAAAAACAGGTAATTTCCTAGATCCTCACATTTTTTAGTAGACTTCTAATCCTTCACCAAGAGGATATACAAGATCGAATCAATGAAAATAAATATAATCTTTGTGATCTGTTTTTATTTTCCTCTTTACATCTCACCTTGGTAATGTCTTTCTTGCCATTCCTCTTAATTTTCACATTTCCCCAATAGTTTAAAGAACCTGAAATTGCAATATAAACTTAGTGCACTTGGTTAATGAGAAAACGTATGGAAAGAGTAAAAATAAAATTAAAGAAAACAGGTTCCCTCCCCCGCTCATTTTTTTTTACCACTTTTGAAGATTACTGTGATGTAGTTAATGGGCAAGGAAAATTTATTCATTATCCAATCACAGTGTCTGACCATTAGAATCATTAACATATAATGGTAATTACTTAGGTTTGCATTGCAGGTTTTTCTTTCACCGGAAATCGAAAGATCTTTTGGAGAAAAGAGATAACATATCTGTCTTCCTAAATTGCTCTATTCTCTATTTCAACCAGGTATTTAGTGAGGGTGAAATTTTATGGAAACCCATGAAAAATTAGAGGAGTATGGCTCTTTCAGGAAAATTAATTTGCCTCTCCTGTTTCTCCCCACTACCCTATTAGAAGTATAATTGACTTGATGCACAGGTCATGCCAAACTCATTAAACCTACAAGCCCATAATGGGTAGGATCACAGACCTAAATGTTTTCTTTGAAGCTTCCTTACGGCACATACTTGGATGCTACAGAGTCTTGCCTGTGTTGGGATGTGCTTCTTAAAGGAGGCTTGAGGCCATCTGTTTATTCTGGCATGAGTTTCATTTATAGAGTTTGAAGACTTGGTACTAATTTGTTTTAGTCTGTTTTCTAGTAATTAAAAATGAAAATGAGCTTGCTTTTCTGTTTGTCTCACGTATATGCCATTATTTTCATTTGTAAAACAGAAGTTCTCTGGGGTAATTGTGGCTCAAACACTGTTGATATAGGTTGAATCTTAGTCATTTTGGGCTGTTCTAACAAAAATAACATAGCTTGGGTGGCTTAAACAACAAACATTTATTTCTAACATTTCTAGAGTCTGGGAAGTCTATGATGAAGGTTCTGACAGATTCGTTGTGTGGCAAGGACTTTTTCTGTTTTATAGACAACCATCTTCTCTTTGAATCCTTGCATGATGAAGAGCAGAGAGTAGTAGCATGCTCTTTTCTGTCTCTTCTTATAAGGACACTAATCCCATTCATGACTACTCTACCCTGTGACCTAATTAACTACCAAAGGCCCCAGTTCCTAATACCATCATATTAAGGGTTAGGATTTTAACATAAAAGTTTTGAAGGGACATACATATTCAGTCCCTAACAGGTAATCAACATCAAGATGAGAATTGCAAAGCCCACCAAGAGATGAAACCAGGGATCACTGTTGGGGAAAAAAATGATCATATTGCCCCACCTCCACTGGGGAAGCCAAATGGAGGTAGGGTCAGGGAAGGCATCAGCATCAGCAACCAATGGGAAGTGTCATATTTGAACAACACAAGCAGGAAACCTAGTATCCATGAACCAACTGGAGGTCATAAGCCCAGACACTGAGTGAAAGTTAGATGGTCATGAGAGTAAGCATCTGATTAATTCCCATTCTACACAGATTTTTATAGTCCTGACTTTTTTTTAAGGTTCTAGGTCCACACTGTATCAAAACATTCCCATTAACCATGAAGAGTCAGTGCTCCCAGAACTAGTTCTTGTGTTGGTATCAGAGTTTCCTTCTGTACCAGTTTCCAGCAATAGCCCACAGTGGTTGGATAGTGGGATTTGGACAGAAAAACTTAAGTATGAGGACATCTTGAAGAGATTACTGTAACAGTTTCTTAGCATTATAATAGCCTCAGGCCACCAACAGTTATAACAGCACCTCATATTCTTTGGGGAAAAAAAAAGGTCCCAATTTGTAGGATTTACCTACTTCTCTGCAGAGAATACAGCATGGCCAATTTCAAGTTATCAAAAGTTAAAACTCCTTAATATTTTACCTTGGTGCTTTCTAGCTGACTCAAGTGGACTTTAGCACATGCCATCATTCATTCTTTTTTTTTAATTTTTTTAATTTTTTTTAATTTTTTTTCAACGTTTATTTATTTTTGGGGCAGAGAGAGACAGAGCATGAATGGGGGAGGGGCAGAGAGAGAGGGAGACACAGAATCAGAAACAGGCTCCAGGCTCTGAGCCATCAGCCCAGAGCCCGACGCGGGGTTCGAACTCCCGGACCACGAGATCATGACCTGGCTGAAGTCGGACGATTAACCAACTGCGCCACCCAGGCGCCCCCGCCATCATTCATTCTTAAATAAAAAGCCTTCCTTTGATCCCACATTTTGCCATGACCCAAATTTTCTACTTCCTTTCCTAGCCAAACTTTGTGAAAAAATTGTCTTTTATTGCTATATCCATTTCCCATATTCCAGAAATTCATTTATTAGTAATCAATATCCTCCATACGCCAAAATGAGTAGTCTCATCTTTATTCTTATTTTACCAAAGCTTTTAGCAGTTTTCAACATGGTCAACTACACCATCTTCTGGAAATCACTTCTTCCCATTGTTTAATGGACGCTACACTTAATGATGGTTTTCTTCCTATCTCTTTGATCTCTTCTTCCTAAAAAATTTTTCTTTAACATTTAGTCATTCTTGAGAGTGAGAGAGACAGAGCATGGATGGGAACGGGGCAGAGAGAGTGGGAGACACAGAATCCAAAGCAGGCTCTAGGCTCTGAGCTGTCAGCACAGAGCCCGATGAGGGGCTCAAAATCACAGACCACGAGATCATCACCTGAGCTGAAGTTGGGTGCTTAACCAACTGAGCCACCCAGGTGCCCCTGATCTCTTCTTCTTGACCTCAACATTTCAAATATTGGAGGGTCTCCTTTATCCTCGAGTCTCTCTCGCTCTCTTTTTTTCTCATCTGTATGTTCACCATTGGGGCTCTAATTCAATACATTGAAATGCTGCTACATCCCAATTATTGGCCTCAATTCTTGACCTCTCCTCAGAACTCTAAAATTATATACCCAGCCTTGCACTTCCATTTGGAAGTCTGGTGGGCATTTCAAACTTAATATGACCTGAACAATTTTTTTTGTCTATATCAGGTTTTGGCAAACTACAGTTTTAATAAAATCTGACCTTCCAAATAATTCTAAGAAAAAAAATTTGGAATATGATCACACCGTTTGTTTACATGTTGTCTACAGACAATTTCACACTGAAGTGTAGAATTAATAGTTGCACCAAGACTCTATGGTCTGCAAATATTGCAATATTTATTGTCTGGCCCTTTACAGAAAGCTTGTCAGCAGCTGGTCTATATACCCAATATGTTCCTCTCCAAGTAAGTCATTATCTCATTGGATAAAAACATCTTCTGTTTCATTTCTTAAGCAGAATTCTCATAATTACACTTAATTTCTTTTTTTTTCTTACCACATGCATTCAATGCATCAGCAATTCCTATGGACTTTACCTTTAAAATAAATCCCAAATCTTTTTGTTTTCAAAATTTCCAATACAATCACTACCATAAGTTGCCTAAAGCACCAAAACAACTTGCTAATGGTTTCCTTCCTACTTTGTAATCCTTTCTTAATTCACAGAAAAGTGTTCTTGAATCACATATCAGATAGTCCTTTCTCTGCTTAAAAACTTTTGGTGGCTATGCATTTCACTTAGAATAAATCTACACTCTCTACCTCATATAACTTTTATTTATTTATTTATTTATTTATTTATTTATTTATTTATTTATTTATTAAATGTTTCTTTATTTTTGAGGGAGAGAGAGAGAGAGACAGAGCACCAGTCAGGGAGGGGAAGAGAAAGAGGGAGACATAGAATCCGAAGCAGTCTCTAGGCTCTGAGCTGTCAGCACAGGGCCAGAGGCAGGGCTCAAACTCATGAACCACGAGATCATGGCCTGAGCCAATGTCTGATGCTTAACTGACATAGCCACCCAGGTGCCCCTACCTCACACAGCTTTTGTATCATTTTCATTCTTCCTTCTATTGCTGCCAGCTCTCTTCCTGCTCCTTAGACACCATTTGTTTGCAAGTGGTTGTTAAATGTCACCGAGCACTTTCCCAGCGCTCTCAGGTCAAATTGCATTCTTCTGGTCCTGAGACTATTGAAGGACCCAGAGAGGTAGTCATTTCCTATGGGGCTGTGAGCGTGTGAGTGTGTGTGTGTGGTCGGGAATGGGGGGCTGTGGGGAGTGGATCATCTGTGGTCTTTACCTACTCAACATTCAACCTCCTTTCTTCCACTCACTTCATGTGATGTAGATGTGTGTTGGAGGGCAGAAAGTTCTCTTGATCTTTTTCAGACAGAGTCGAGTGACCCCAATCTGAAGGGCATATTTGAACCCATGGTTATAATGCTTAGTTCAGAGATGAGTGTAGGATCCAAGTTAGTCCAATAAGACTCATTCCTTGCTAATGGGATCAGTTGCTAAGGAGGTTGGAGCAGAAAGTAAGGCTGCAGCTGTCAGTCTAGGCCCTGATTAGAGAAAAGAAAACCAATACAATGAAAGCACAGCCACAATATGGAGAGAAACGGAGTCTTACCATTCTATGAGCATCTGGAGAAAAAAAAAACGATTTAAAAAACAACTTCTTCGTCTTCCTCCTCCTCTTTTTATTCTCCTTCTCCTCCGCCGCCCGCCCCCAAATCTACTTCTGGGATTTTAAGCATATGAGCCTGTTCCACTGTAGGTTTTCTTAAGTCACTTTGAGTGGGGTACTTATTACACATAATTATCCTGATTATCTAGGAGTTTATCATAATAGGAAGGTATTTCCTAGGGTGCCTGGGTGGTTCAGTCTGTTAAGTCTCTGACTCTTGATTTTGGCTCAGGTCCTGATCTCACAGTCTTGAGATCTCACTCAGAGTAGGGATCTGCAGTGGACTCTGTGCTGTTTGTGGAGCCTGCTTGAGATTATTCTCTCTCCCCTGCTCCTCCTCCTCTCTCCCTCTCTCTCTCTCAAAAAAACTATATCTATATCTATATCTATATCTATATCTATATCTATATCTATATCTATCTATATATCTATATTCTTTCTTTCTTTCTTTCTTTCTTTCTTTCTCTTCTTTCTTTCTCTCGCTCTCACTCTCGCTCTCGCTCTCTGTTTCTTTCTTTCTCTTTCTCCCCCTCTTTCTTTCAGCAAGTCTCTTCCCTGATCTTCATGTTTGCTCCAGGAAGGACCACAGTCTCCTGCTTCTATAGAGCCCAAGGCATATTTCTTCTCCATGTTGCAAAAGTAGTTGGTCCATTCTTTTGCACATTGTCTCCTTGCCCTCTTCCTCCACAAGTCAGCATGTGCTTGTTATACAGCTGCAAGTGGTAGGAGAGGAAGAACTGAGCCCATTCTCAGGCTACTGATGCCAAGGCTTTTGTGTGCATTAGAAACTACCACTCCCTCTAAAACCATCACCTCGGGCATGGGGTGGTTCTTTGCAGCCTAGGCTGTATCTTCACCTTGAATTGAAGATCTCGAAGTCAGCCAGAGGACACTGTGCAGAATACAAATGACACCCTATCCTGAGGTCCCCATAGTACTAAGAAGCCAAGACCTGGAGCCATGAGGTAGAAAGAAGCTCTCTTCTCTCCACACCCACTGTTACTGTGGTCTGTTCCTAAGGTTGATGGCTGCTGATGTTGTATGTCTCTGGGGCATCTCCACACTGTACATACCACTGTGGTCTTGGCATTGATCACAAATGTTGATGATAGTTGGAAAGATTGTGATGAAAGTCACATTTCCCAGCATTGTTTAGGTCTTAAGCTGGTATCTTTTCAGGAGGGCCTTCCTGAGTTTGATTTGGGGATCTCTACAGGAAATCTCTGTTGATGAAAGTCAAAGTCAGCTGTTTAAGTAGTCTAGTTGGAGGCCATTTGGCAATTGGCCATTGGAAGATAACAAAGTATAGGGTAAAGCAGGACATTTGGCATATCTCCCCTGCCATTTGCCAGTGACATTTTCAGGGGTCAGTCTAGGGGACCCTACTGTCCTTTGGTTATTTCAGTGTCTAGCACTCCCAGGGGAGACCCTCATCACTGTGTGGGACATGGAGGGAGGGAAAGAACTTCCACTGGGAAGTCACCAGTGGTAGGCAAGGGCTTTGGGGGTGCAGGGGATATAGGCACTGCAGTGGATTCAGGGAGATAGGACCCTAAAAGAATGGGGGTGGTTAGGAGATTGGGCGAAGTTCCAGAGGCAATAGTGGGGAACATGCTAACGGTGGGAGCGGTGCTCGGGTGCTGGGTCCTAGCACTTGTCCTACCTTTGTCCAGGCAGAGAGGGGACCAGACCTGGCAAGGAGCAGGTGGCACAACCAGAAACCGCTTTCTTCCTACTTCTTGACTAGTGCATTCCAGCCTCACTGAGTTTTCTCTTGCTACAACATGCTATTTCTACTTCCAGGCCTTTGCACTAGCTTCTTTCTCTGTCTGGGATTCTCTTCCTCAGTGAGTGCCTCTCACTAATACCTGCTTTTCATCAGTCAGCTTCCATTTTAAATGCCACTTCCTTCAAGAGACTTATTTCTTAACCACTCAACCTAATACAGCTACCAATGCACATGATTCTGTATCATCAGTGACCTATTTTTAAATTGCAAAGTATGTTTACTATAAGTAGCTCTTCATATTTATGTATTTATTTATTTATTTGCTACTTAATTGTCTGTCTTTCCAAAATAGTACATAAGTTTCTCAAGAATAAGAATCTTTTCTGACTTGTTCATTTAAGTATCCCTAGTATATAGAACAGTGCTGAGTAGTGTTGTTTGAATGGAAAAATACCCAACTTTAGTATTCCAAAGTGGTTTCCCAAGGCCATCTTGAAGAGGTAGCCCAAGTTAACTTCCTTAGAAAAAATATGAAGGCAGAGGGCAGAGCCATGCATTGTATTAGTTTAAGTGACACGTGTATCCATATTAAAGAATTAATTTGTTTTTACTGTGTATCTTCTTAAATATTTATAAGCAGAAAATTGGTTATAATCTCCTGTATTTACTACTCATGTAAAACAAATGAAGTAATCTAATGTAATTAAGGCATTTACCTGTTGGATTATTTTGTGCATTTCTCCCATCCAAGTACTAACCAGGCCCAACCCTGCTTAGCTTCCGATATCAGACAAGATCGGGCGCATTCAGGGTGGTATGGCCATAGACTATTTTGTTCATTTCTATCCAACTCAAGATCTTTGAGGGCAGGGCCCATATTTAATTTGCTTACTAACCCATCATCTGTGCTTTTACATTCCTGGGACACAGATGTAGCATTGAAAATATCTGTTGTGAATTAGTGTTGAAAAGCAAATAAAGGCATAGTTCATGCCATCAAGGGAGTTGTCCAATAGGATAAGCCTAAAGACACAAATCAGCTGTCCATCCATTTTCTGGAATACTCCTCTAATGAACTCTGAGCTTCCTTACTAGTAGCATCTGTTGGTGCTAACTTACGCCACATAACTATTGTAATGTGCTAATTCCTGAACACATGACAATGACTCATTAAACCCTTAAAACAAACTTAAGAAATATATGCTATTATTATTCTCTTATTAAGAGATGAGGATGAGGAGGAACAGATAGATTATCTGGCCACAGCTAGTAAGTAGCAAGAGCTGGGATTTGAAGTCAGTCTGATTGTATCCAGTCTGAGTTCCATTGCCTGCAGTTAACCAATGAGTGAATAATCCTGTGTCATTAGCTGTGGCCAGGGTCTCAGAATCACAAGTTATATCCCATTAGCGTACAATAGATTTGACTTAGTTAGGTGGCATTTTTAACAAGATAATCCACTCCTACTACCGGATACAATGGCTTTAGACAGTTTTGTTTTTTTTCACCTAAGTTACTTAAAATTGAAGGTAAAAGGAACTGTAGGAGTACCCTTGTCCTACTCTTTCATTTTACAACTGAGGAATCTAAAACTGGGAGGAGATTGAAGTCACATGGTTATGTAGTGGCAAAACCAGGAGAAGAAACTAGAAGCCTTTTGCTCTCTAAATTCTGTTCACATTTAACGCCAGGGGAAATTGACTGTTTTCTTTCCTGTAGCAGAAAAGAAAAGCAGATAACTAAACATTTTTTTGTTGTTGTTGTTGTTCTACTTTTCTTTACCTTTAGAATTATTGCCAGAATATGACGATCTGCTCACTAGTTCTTGAAAGTACAATCCTTCTGTGTCTTTCAGATGATCCAGAATGTTTTTCATTTATGCATACATACATCCACTCACTTTTTCAGCCCTTTATTTATTAATCAAGGATTACTTATACACTATACACTTATATACTATGTGCAAAGGTAAGTAGGAAAGAAAGAATAGTCCATTGTGATTTTAGTAATATTGAGTCTATCTTCTGTTTTATTTTCTCATTTGTCTAAAGTCCTTTCAAGGGTATACAGCTTATAATTCCTAAATGACATAAATATAAAATACACACACACAAAATAGCATCAATGTGAAAATTTGCTGTCGACTCTAGTACCTAGCTATTATTGTCTTAAAATTGCTTTGTTTCTATGTCTCTCAATATGACTAGCTAACACTATTGCATGCCTAATATATAACAAGCATTCTATTAAATTCTCCTTGTATATTACCTAATTTAATTCCCTAAAGAGTTCCACAAACAAATATTTTATTATCCATATTTACAGCTTTATATCACATTCTTAGTAAATGGTAAAGCCAGGATTTAAATCAAAAAATGATTTTCTCTAAAGAGGTTTTGCTTAATGACATCATCAAACTATCTTTAAAATTGTTAGCATATATAGAATATATCCCCAAACTTTGACAGAGAATGTTTAGGAATCTGAGTTATTTTACACTAAAACTAAGAAAACACATTTCTTTTCATTTTCTTCTAACAAGTACACCTTTACCTCCCCTTTGTATAATTTCCTACAAAATTTTGCCCAGTTAGTGATATAGCCATAAATTTATTTAATCCACTAATAAGCAATGATGTCACATTTGGAAATGTTAGAGGAGACTTACACACTGTAACTTTTTTACTCCTTAAATGCAGTCCTATTTTAGAAAATGGTGTTGCAGGATTGTGCTTATTCACGTTCTGTATCATTTTTCACAGTCCTGTTTTTTAAGGGAATTAACAGCTTGAGAAATGGTCTGAGTAAAGGTAGCGATTCTCCTCAGTGTGTCTGAAGATTGAAGAAGGCATAAATAGTAGTCTACTTCCTTGATTTATTCTGAACTCTGAGACAACTGAGGCCCATATACATTATAAAGTGGTTGGCTCCAGTGGTGTTATTAAATTCTTTGTAGGATGCAAGCATTGCTCATTGGGTCTTCTTGTGTTTGAATTTCATTTAAATGACACACATATATATATGTTTATATATAATTTCAGCCTCATTGGTAAGACTTGGAACAAACAACTTCCGTTACACCTAATAGATACAGTCTGTGAGGTATATTGGATGTACACTGTTCATCAAAATATTGGTAAATTGACCTACATTTTTTAAGTTCAAAAATATAAACTTCAGTGTGTATCAGGAAACATATATTGTCAGTTATCCTTGCATTTCTCGGTGTTAAGTAGTTGTATTATGCAAGATGAATGAGTCTGTAAATGCAAGGTAGATGTGACTGCATTTGGACTTTCTAAAAGAATTGTAGGCAATGTATGCTCAGAAACCACCTGCTGTTTTGGAAATAGACTTTGGAGTTGATGGTTGAAGTTATAGATTTTTTTCTAAAGCAGCATAGAAGTAACAAGGATTTGGCTGAGGGTAAAGACATTTTCCTTCTATGCCACCACTAACTGCTTTCTAAATATTTATTCTTAAATACAATGTTCATATAATATGTAAGAAACAAGTTGGTGCTCTCTTAGTTACACTGTGTATTTAACATGAACTCAAAAATGAAACACATCTCAATCCATAACCTCCCCACTTACTGGTTAAAGAGTCAGAGTTAAGGAGACTCATGTGGCATTCTTGACCTCATTTTCATTCTTGTGTTTCATAACTTCTGGCCTTCAGCTCCTTATTTGCATAGACAATAGTGTCTAGTAATCAATCAACATGTTGTACATTCTATAATGACCATGTAATTAGCACGCCCTCTGCATTATTTCTGACCCCTTACAGAGAGCATAGAGATGTTGATTGCTTTGAACATGGAGACATATGACTTTGGGAGCACGATAGGGCAAATTGAAAAATTACAATTCATACTGGCTCCTAGATTTATTGTTTCTGTTTTTGGAAAGAAAAATGAGTTTCCTATTAGTTGTTGTAGTGTTTACTTATTTTTCAAAGCCATTTGAAATTAGTAAGATATTTAGTTGTTTACTAAATCTTACCTGATTATTTTTTTCCTAGGGGGAAAGTAGTATAGATTTGAAGTCCATTAAATAATACTTAATTTATTCTTTTATCTGAATTTAGGATTAAATGTCACTTTTGGTTTTTATCCATATTTATTCTATTTGAGAGCAACGTTTTCTCAAATACCTCAGTCACCTTCAGATAAGCTATTTTCTAAGGGATACACATTAACTCCTTCAAAATCAGAGATATCGTGTGGTAGCTGCCTTAAGGGCATCTCTGAAGCACCTAATATTTTTGCAAAGATTGATTTAGATGAAGCATGAATACTCACACAAAATACCAATACTGACTAATTATTCCTTCCTTTAGGACACAGATGTTTACCATGACATACCCTTGTTCCCTTCATTGCTAGAAGTATTGCCATAGATAGTAAAATAAGTGAAATCAGAATTTGTTTGTACTGCCAGGCTCCATCATCCATCATCCAAAGTGTATTTGATTTTTGTCATATTTTGCTAAGAAATTATTAATGCTGGTTTGACTGAATTAAAATATGTCATTTGTATCTGAAATAGCAAAATGAAATCCTGAGGAATGATGAGTTGCTGGAAAGATAATTGGAATGAGTAGAATATCTTAATTTATCATATTAAGAAATTTATTTCTATGCCTTCAATCTGTATTCATATATACTGGCTCCAAATGTAATGACATATACTCCCCTAGCATTAGATTTCTTTCAAGGGAATATGTTTTTCTATGACTCTTGTTTTATGACTAAAGAAAGAATAAAAAAAATATATTTAGAATAACTAAAATTAAGCAAAAGGTCAGTCCAAGAACATCCTCCATGCTTATATGATTAATTCTAAGGTATACGTGTATAGAAAACGGGGACCATGTATGATATTCAGAATCCTAAAGATGTCCCCCTAGATTTATTTTTCTGTTTACTCAATCAAATACCAATCTAGTACTGCTGTATAGCGATTTTGCAGATGGAACTAAGATTACTGGCCAACTCATCTCAATTTGGGGAGGTAATTTTAGATTATCAGGGTGGGTCCACTGGAATCACATGGGGACCCTAAAAGCAAAGGACCACTGCAGAATATTCAGGCAGAAGAGTGGGGTAGTGTGGGGAATAAGCTTAGGAATGTCCCAGGCTTACACCAGTGGTTAACAAGGCATAAAGAAGTACAAAGCCATAGGATGCTCACACCTGATTTTGGTTTAACAAGATCAGGACCCCAAGATAGAGCAGAGGGGTGAAAAGGCACCCAGGATAGAGAGGGGTATGCAAAGACACCCAGGATAGAGACAGGGCAAAGTCCCCCATACAAACATATATGGGGTAAGCAAGACTAGGCGTTCAGGGTGAAAACGCCCCCCAATTTAGTACTATAGAAAGGGGCTTTCACAGGAAGGAAGGACCAAATTAGGTAAGCAGGTAAATAGGGCTATATGCTGCCTAGAGCAGGGATGATTAACAAAAGAAAAGGTGCCTTGTTAACAACCCATTGGTGTAAGTCCGGGGGATTCCTAAGCTTATTCCCCACAGGGAAGAAAGATGAGGCAGAGAGAAAAGAATCCGGAGATTCAAAGATTCATCATTATTGGCTTTTAAGGGAGTCAGTAAGTAGCCTGGAAATAAGGTCTCTAGAAGGTGAGAATGACCCATGTCAGACAGCCAGCAGTGAAGTAGGGACTTCATTCCTATGACCGTATGGCACTAATGCAGTCAGCCCAGACATACTTTACTGGCCTTGGGAAGCTACAGAACAGTCAGCTCATACATTTCTTTTGTTTTAAGCCACTAATTTTGTGGTGATTTGTTTTGATAACAATGGGGGGAGAATGCACTGTGTTTACCTGCACCCGAGATTCTTAAGTAGGCAAACCTCACATTTCTAACTCTCTTTGGAGAAGTTTCACCTCTTCACCTTATTAGCACAGTTCTACCTTTTTAGCGATGTGTCAGACAGTGAACTGACTCATTGAAAAGAAAAAAAAAGCCAAGTAGAATCTAAATGACCATTTTTATTTTACTGTCAAGATTAAGTGTTTTAAATATTTTTAACTAGTGTACTGTAACCAGAGTGACCTTTTCAGAATCCACATCTCATCCAAGGTCCCATTTCCCCATCCTTCCCCACCGTCCTTCTTGCTTAAACCCTTTCAATGGCTTCCTTGTGCTGTTAGGACAATAGGACACTTAAAAAAAAAAGTTTCTGCCTGATTTGGCTTTTACTTACCTCTCCAGGTTCATACTCATTTTTTTTTTATGATTCCTCCTTATGGCATGTTTTCGTTGTATCTGCATCCCTTTATCTACTTGCTGCCTGAAAGCATGCTAAATAGTTAATAGCACAGGCTCTGGAGTTATAGTCTCCTAAATTCAAGTCCTGGCCTTGCCACTTCTAGCTATATGACCTCAGGAAAAATACTTAACTTCTCTGTGCCTCAATTGTCTCTTCAATATGATGGGGAAGATTATATTACCAACTGTATTAGTCTACTTGGGCTGCCGTAACAAAATGCCAGAGTGAGCGACTTAAACTACAGAGATTTCTTTCTCACACTTCTGGAGCTTGGATGTACGAGATCAAGATGTCCACTGATTTTGTTCTTGGTGAGACCTCCTTACAGATATCCTTGCAGATAGCCCTTTTCTTGCTGTGTTCTCCCAGGGCATCCCAGGGTGGGTATGGTAAGAGAGAGATCTTCTACTCATTTTTTTTCTCATATAAGGACGTCAATCCTATAGAATTACCAATCTCCCCTTACTAAACCTTATTTAACCTTAATTGTCTGCTAAATTCCCTGTCTTCAAATACAATGAAGGTTTGGGCTCAATACATAAATTTGAAAAGAACACAATCTAGTCTATAACCCCCGCTTTAGAGGATTGTCATTTGAAATATTTATTTATTTGTGTCACTTCCATTTTTGGCATGCTGTACATTTTTTTCACTGACTCATTTAATGAGCATCTATGCAGAGTTCTGATTCCAGACATAAGCAATAAGCAGAAGTATAATTTAGATATTTTTCTTCTCATGGGGCTGAGTAACTGTACACCTACAACCACAAATGTAAAGCAGTGATAGCTATTTTTTAATTTAACAAATATTTCTTATGTATAATCAAAATATATTTGCTTCTCTATTCTACTGCTAATGTGTTTGATCAGATTCAGCAGTAAAAAGAGTCAAATAATTTGGTCAAATAGCCATTTATTGATAAATTAGTCATTTGGAACTATTTCAACCAGTAGAGTTAAGTGGACTTATTTGGGATATAAACAAAGCTTTATAGTAGAAGAGTGTTTCATTCGAATGCAATGAGTCTTGTTGGGTGTTTTATTATAAGCTAAGCATATTAAAAGATTATAAGAAAAAATGCATATAAAGTACTTTGCCCAGTGCATGGCACATAATGAGTGGGTTTTTTGTTGTTGTTGTTGTTTGTTTGTTTTGTTTTCGGAAATACTTGATTCCTACAAAGTGTGATCATTTTTCTAGGAAACAGGACATATCATAAACATGACAAGAATGTAGTTCTTTTGGAGGAAAGGGATCTTGAACACATAGTTTGATATCAACCAGGACGGCTGCTACTAAGATTGGAGGATAAGGGGGGACCTGGGTGGCTCAGTCCATTAAGCATCCGACTTTGGCTCAGGTCATGATCCTGTGGTTCGTTAGTTCCAGCTCCATGTCAGGTTCTGTGCTGACAGCTCAGAGCCTGGAGCCTGCTTTGGATTCTGTGTCTCCCTCTCTCTCTTCCCCTCCCCACTTGGTCTCTGTCTGTCTCTCTCTCAAAACTAAACATTAAAAAATAGATTAAAAAAAG
This sequence comes from Prionailurus viverrinus, assembly GCF_022837055.1. NCBI lineage: Eukaryota > Metazoa > Chordata > Mammalia > Carnivora > Felidae > Prionailurus > Prionailurus viverrinus. The sequence continues at coordinate 42,583,618 of NC_062562.1, forward strand.
AATGGAGGATAGTAAAATAGTGATAGAAACAAGTAGGGTTGCTGAACTACTTTTGACAGGAGGTCAGTGGAAGATCTAGGACAGGTGACAATTAGTTTATCTCCCAGTGCTCAGAGGTTGAAAAAGAGTTTGCCTAAAGCCAAGGTCTTCAGCTCTGTGATTGTCCTTTATTTTGCCAATGAACCCCCCCTCTTTCTCTGTGCAATCCATTGTGGGTGACCTTTCTTAATGGAAGATGTGTCAGAAAATGGACTTAATAATTTTGTTCAGCATCAAGTATACCAAACTGATCAGTTAGTACTATAAATGTTTATGTTACTTTGTTCTCATTTCCACCAAGAAGGACAATTAAAAAATTCTCCCTGGTGGTGGTAATATCACACATAAAACAGAATCTCAGTATGTACTTCTTTATTTCTGTTTTCTTTTGCATTAATTGCCTATTTATTGTAAAAGTCTAGTTAATTTTCACTGTACAAAATTTTGCCAGTGTTGCTTTATGTGTTTAATTACATCAATTAATTATTTGCATGATTTAACAGCCCATAGGCTACCAGAGAGATAATCGTTTTAAAAGCTTGATGTTGCTGACTCTTTCTGAAGGAAAATTGGAAAAGATTCAACTTGGAGAATGATTGAGTTCTTAGTGATATCTTCCTGTCATAAACTCAAGATATTTGAGAAAGACATGTTATAATTTTTCCACAGCATAGTGAACTGCCAGATACCAACATCTTAAAAACTTGAAGGTATTAAAAGGAGAATTGTGTACCAACAGTAAAACTTCACCAATGTCCTATGGTTTCTATTTTGAATAAAATACCTTTTAAACGTCCTAGCAGTCAATGGGAATTCAGAACTATTTTATTCAGTGATTCAGACAACTGGAAAAAGCATCGTTTAAATTGTAGGCATACTGTGTTTATGAAGAAGGTTCTCCAAGAAATGTTAACTGTAGTGAGCATTCTAATGATGGCTGTGCAAATATTAAACAGCCTCTACAATTATGTTTCTGTTTTCTTTTCACTATTGAATGTTTACATTCTTTAAGCATCACTGATCGATAGCTTTCATTGACTTTGTTTTCTCCTTTCTCAGCTCTTTCTTTACTTATTTTGCTTAATGCATTTCTTCACATGGCGATTTATTTATCTATCTATCTATCTATCTATTTATTTATTTATTTATTTCACTGTTGATGTGGGGGGAAAGATTGACCTCTTTTTATTAACAGCTTGAATTATCAGCAGGCACTGAGGTTTAGTGCCAAGTAAAGAACACACAGACGAGCTTATTTTTTATCCAGTACCACTTTTAACCTTGAATGCAGACCTCTGGGTAATGTCACACGGGATTCTTGCTGAATATTTGCTGAGGGCTTCTTTTATCCTTGTCTCAGCCTTGGTTTAAAACAACACCAGGAGAAAGGATCGCCAAACTGCTTTCAAAAAGGTCTTTTCTCATTTGCCCTTTCTCTCCGAGACTTTTTCACCACTCTCGCTTTCATGAATACTGAGCTGTGTCTTAACTATCTACACTCTGTGTAAGGACCCAGTGGTTTTAAACATTTAAACATGACACAGAAATTCACTGTGACAGGATTCAACCCATAATCTCTATGTGCAAGTCTCCAAACCTGGTCTCCCTATTGTAATTTTCTCATTGAAAGACAAGAACATCACCATCCACTCCTTGTACAAGCCAGAAAACCAGCAGTCATCCTTGCTATCCTTCTTTTCTCTCACTGTGAAGTTCAACAAAAAATTCTGTCGCTGTTCATTCCTAAACACGCCACATTTCTTCCCAGTTCTGCCCATCTCCATGGCCATCACCACTAGTTTAGACCAAGTGTTTACTATCTCTTGTCTGGAGGGGGAAACTTCCTAACTGATTAATCCACAGTCATTTTTGGGTCTTTTTTAATTGCCGTAACATTGAATTTATCTGAATAAATATTTAATGATATCACATGCTTCATCTCATACATGAAACACTTCCATGGATTCTCGTTACAACTAATACGATCTATAAAATCCTGTTTGTTTTCGCTCCTTTTTACAGCTTCATTTCAACCTATATGTCCCAAACACCTTTTTGGTTTTTCAATTAGACCATGCCCCTTCTATTATAAGACTTTAGCACATACTGTTCCTTCTACTGAAAACTCTTATCTTCATCAGTACCCTCTGGCACACATACATATGTACATACATAAAATCAGTTTTTGCAAAATTACTTCCTTCTTATTTATTCATGTTTTAGATTGTAGTTACAATGCTTTCTCCCATGGACAACACTTCCTAACCTTACTAACTAGATCAGTTATCTCCTATGTGATAGTTAGCTCATGTTTCATTTTACATTTATTTCTAGGATTAATTAGGTTGTGGCTGAAATTTCTATGACGGTACGCTCCGTATTTGTTTTCATTTAATATCCGATCCTTGACATCTGGCTTACTGTCTGACATGATATCTACTCCATAAATATGTATGGAAAAAAAAACTAGTCTTTGTTTAGTACACATAAAAGAAGTGCAACTCATTTTCTACCTAACATTTCTTCATGTATTTGAGGAGAACCACCATGCTTCTCATTCTGACTTGGACCTCCTTCAGGAATAATTTCCTTCATTTATTTAATCTGTCTTTATATTAAATGTTTTTGTGACCCCTTACAATTTTGATCATCCCTCCCTGAGTATTTCTTTCACTGTCTAGATGAAATATAGATAACTCTGGAAGTGGTGTGTCCAGAAATGAACCCAATATTCTACGTAACATTTTTTTTCCTGTACATATGTCTCTCACCTTCCCTGTTCATTCAGTTTTGTAGAGAATCGAAGATTAGCTCATAAAGTAGCCATCATGGAACCATTATTGGACTAGCCACCCTAATCTGTTTTTGAGGCAACTTATTTAATATTTTTGACATAATTCCCAATTCGGTTTAGTGTACAATACAATAGTTCTTTCTTATTCACTTTATTCATTTTAAACTATAGTGAACTTAGAATCGTAAATATCTGAATGTAAAGATCTTTTATTTTGATGACTTTGTTTTTGAGATGAGGAAATGGAATCCAAAACAAAATTATGTGCCCAAGACCCTGGGAAACATCAAAGTTAGAAGTGGAATACAGCTTTCCTGACTCCTAGCCTAGGAAAAATGTAAAGATATACCAATGTTGATTAATGATTGGAATAAAATCTTGGGAGAGCCTTTTAAAGAAAACTCTATTTTTTTCATTATTTTGTACCTATTTTATACCCACTATTCAAGATTCTGTTTCATTTTATCTGGGTTGGAATTTGGCTGTCAGCAGGAAGGAAGAAAAAATCCCATGGTGATTCTTTTAATCTTACAATTTATGTAGCTAATGTATTAAACAACTAGTATTTATTTTTATTATTATTTTTTTAATTTTTAGAGGAAGAGAAAGCATGAGTGGGGGAGAGAGGCAGGGATAATCTTAAGCACGTTCCACACTCAGCATGGAGCCTGATGTGGGACTTGATCCACAACCCTGGGATCATGACCTGAGCTGAAATCAGTAGTCAGACACTCAACCTACTGGGCCTCCCAGGTGCCCCAATGGTTAGTATTTTAGTAACCTGCTATTATAGTAGCTATTAAAATGATGATAATGGTGCCGTTGCTAATAATTAGATGCAAGAGAGAAATGCCATTCAGTACTTATATAAAAATGAAACACTTCTAATTTTTAAAAAGTTTAATTATGTAGGTAGCACTGTATGAACATTTAGGAAAACTATGTTTTTCCTTTAAGCTGGGATCCCTCTGTATTAGTAGCCCCTTTGATTTCCAAGTTTTTGTTGTTGTTGTTGTTGTTTCTTTGATTAAGAGGAGTAAAACCTCCTTGTTCTATTTCTGATCCTCCCAGCCGCCAATCGTGAGAACGTATGCCACACCACCCATATGTTCGTCTCCAGATGGCTAGCCTGCTTCTCTCAGTTCCCCCACCTGCCTGGGCCAAAGACATGCTGTGCTCAGAACCCCATGTATAACAGGAAAGATGCTGGTGCCTGCTGTCATCTGTGCACTCTCATGTCCACAGCTTCACAAGAGAACAAGAGAGGAAAGAAAGAAAGGCAGGGGTGAGGGGAGCATACAGAGAGTTAAGGGAGGGGGAGAGATGGGAGGAAAAAAGCAAAGGAAAATGGGGAAAGGAGGGAGGGAAAGATTATAATTCAATAAGAAAAGTGTTGATATTTTATGATACCCCATTGTTATTTTGACAATTTAAGGAAATACAGCATACTCAAATATAAAATCAGTATCCTTTAAATATAGTTATATAAATCAAAACACAAATTCTTGTTCTGACATTAGAACTGATGCTGTATTGAACTGGCCCTGGACATGAATGATGGTAGATAAAAAGCTTCAAGTGGTTTTCTGTTGTTTTTTAGGGAAGACACCATGCATTTGTGTGCCATGTGTCATATATATTGCTAAGAAATAATATGCAAGATATAAAACACATGTTGCTGATGTATATAGTCATAATGTGTTTGAGTTGCCACTCAAGCTGAAACTCTAGAATAAAAGAGAGATGACAAAAATCACAAAGGGGATTTCCTCTCTTTTAACTTTATTTCCTCTCTGATTTTCACCCAGTGTACCATCCTCAACCTACATCAGAATCACCTTGGACAGTCAAAGAGAACCATGCAGCAGTTAATCAAGGTTATTGTAAAAGTTTGTCATAATGCCCCAAAGCCTTCCTTTCTCAAGTAAAGTAAAGCCAAATGTTATTATGTCGAGAAGAGCCTAAAGACATGTGAAGAGGAAGAAGGGAAACTGGTTGTAAGACAGTTGCAGTAATCCAGGGGAGAGATAATGGAGGACTGGAATAGGATAGTAATGATGGAGTTGGGGAGATGTGGGTGCATTCTTGACTGGTTTAAAGGTAAGACTTATAGGGGTGCCTGGGTGGCTCAGTCGGTTAAGCGGCCGACTTCAGCTCAGGTCATGATCTCGCGGTCCGTGAGTTCAAGCCCCGCGTCGGGCTCTGTGCTGACATCCCAGAACCTGGAGCCTGTTTCAGATTCTGTGTCTCCCTCTCTCTGCCCTTTTCCCACTCATGCTCTGTCTCTCTCTGTCTCAAAAATAAAATAAATGTTAAGAAAATTTTTAAAAATTTTAAAAAAAGGTAAGACTTATAGATTTTCCTTATCAATAGGCCCTAGAATGAGCCAGTAAGAGATGAGTTAAGGTTAAGTCAAATAGACTTGGCCTGAAAAACTGGACAAATGAAACGGCCCTTACTTGGGATGGGAACGAGTGTAGATGTAGAAGGCTTTGTTGGGTGGGAAGTGGGAATAGATTGGGAATTGTGTTTGAGTATGTTGATTTTGAGTTCCTGGTGGAGATTTCCATTAGGCTATGGTTGGAAGGAAAAATCTGGGATGTTGTCATCATAGATGCTATTTGAAGAAATTATGTAGGATGAGGTCCCACAGGGAATGGGTGTCATAATAAGCAATGAGGACATGAAAGTATTGTGCGATGAATGAGACACTAATATTAAGAAGTCAAGGAGCTGAAATGAAGCCGCCAAAGGAGGTTGAAAAGGAGTGGTCACTTGGTGAAAAAGTGAAGAATAGATGGTGTTCTGGAAGGCAAGTCAAAAGTTGTTTCAGGGATGGCAGAGTGATCAGTAAGTTCAGAGATAAGTGGAGAGAACATACGATTAGACTTAATAAAATGAATACAATTACTAATAAAAAGTATGGTAAAGCCCAATTATTAACTATTCATACTTATACAAATCACAGTAAAATATAAAACTAAGATAAATTCTGGAAAAGAAAAGATGATATTTTATAACAATGAATAATAACAATAGAGACAGCAGAACACTTAGGGTCAGGAATCCTCCAAGGAAATGATCTTGAGGTGATGAAGGATGAAGAAGGTTGCGCACATGCGCACACACACACACAGTATATGTGTGTGGCACCTTAGATACAGGATTATGTATGTTTAGGAGGAGATTCTTGAGAACCACCAAAGATGAGAAGTGCACCCCATTGTATCAGGTAGGATGCTTTTGGCTGCAAGTAAGAAAGTTTCTGAATAAAAATGTGACTTACAGACTAGGAGTTGATTAATAAATCTCAAAAATAAGTGCAGTGAGAGGTAATTCCAAGGAAGTTTGTAATGACTTCATGATATCAGAGTTCGACATCACTTCTATAGGGACCCTCTTAATCTCCCCCTCCACATTCACTAGACAGCTGCTGCAACTCATAGTGGCAACCACTACAAAACATTTCTAAGGCAAGAAAGAAGCAAGGACTTTCTTCTCACATATTTCTTCCTTTCTATCAACTAATAAAATATTTCTCAGTGGCTTTCAGCCAAGTTCACTTCAGCGTACCTGATCAGAACTAGGATCACTGGCCCTTCCTAGCTGCAATGGAAGTTGGAAATCCACGTTTCAGATGATTTGAGATTCAAGTTTGAAGGCAAAATTGTCGTGTGTTGGTAAATATTTAACAAATGGCTGTTGGGAGGGGCCACATGTTTCTACATGTATAAGGGTGTTATAAATTTCATTGCTGTAAGGGATATGTAGCACAATATTTACAAATAACAATAGTATATATAGTATTTTTATGATAACTTTCCTATATCTTATTTATTTATACATAATATGTCCAACAAGTGTTTTCTTAACTTTGCATCTGTAGCTTTGTATCAAACTGTTTTTGCAGCTCATAAGCATAGTTTAGCATGAATGTCAATTGATAATTTCATATGAGTTAATGAGTGATACAAAAGTAAAACAACAGTGAAGATACATGTCAGAATTTTACCTATTTATCATTAATGTGAGGGCATCTTTGCTAGATCTTGTGTGTGTGTGCGTGTGTGCCTGTGCGTGTGTGTGTGTGTGTGTGTGTGTGTGTGTGTGTGTGTGTGTGTCTGCACTTTGAAAAACACTATCGCTTTATTACCTACCAGCGGGACTGGCCTGCATGGAGCATTGGATGCTCTGGGCTCAGTGTATGCGTAGGATGTGAGGAGGAGATGCGCAGTGGGAGTTTGCTTTGAAGGAAAGGGAGTGATCTGGAGGCCAGGCCCAGGAGCCCCTCAGATTCACTTCCATAATTGGGTAGACTTTGTAAATGAGTCATGGCAAGGTTTGGCCATGCTGCCAATAAGATTAAGAAATTTTTGGAAATCTATCTGTGATCAGAATTGAAGTCCAGTTTCTTCCTCATGTGGTCAAGGATAGTAGGGTCCTTCTGGTTCTTTCTGAAGGCAGCCAGTTCTGTGTTCCTGAAGGTTAGGAACTCTGCCTTGGAGAGCATGCCATTGTTACCCTCCTTTCCAGCATATTTCTGGAAAATAGCAATCAGAGACTCGATGCACTGCTCAGTCTCGGCAAGGTTAGGCATTTTTGCCATGTCTGCATGAAGCAGGCATGGAGGCTGTTACCCTCTGTGGTGCTGCTTTGCTAGATCTTCGAATACCAGAAAAATAGTTCACAATGTGTGTTGTTTTCATAACACAACAGCACTGATGTGACATACTTGTAACTTAATCTACATTATTAACATTTTTACATTACTTCTAGATAATTGGCAAAACAACGAATCATGTTTTGAGTTGTAGCATTTGCCTGGGTTTTTTTGGTGGAACTATTCTCAACATTGCCAGTTTCATGCTACCAACATGACAACCCTGAATATAGAGTTGAGGTGTGCAGTGACATACCATTCTGTAGAATTTCTACTCTACACATGCAATAAATGTAAATAAACTCAAGATAATAGATAATAGTACTCACTGGTAAGATAATTAGAAGTTTTGAGCTTTTACTATATTGCTTTTAATGCAATTAATTTAATTGTGAGTTTATGGAGTTTGATTGTTGATGTCTGTGTTTATTTAATAACCAGTTTGCAAGATTCCTGGAAATTGAACATTTGGCTCTCACAGGCCTCTTTGGATCAGGTCCACAACCAAGACATAACATCAGTAAGAAAGGAGGAAGGGGATGTTGTAGAGTTTGCAGTTTTTAAACATTTATTTTTATTTAATTTTTTTAACTTGTTTTATTGTTTATTTTTTAAAATTTACATCCAAATTAGTTAGCATATAGTGCAACAATGATTTCAGGAGTAGATTCCTTAATGCTCCTCACCCATTTAGCCCACCCCCCTCCCACAACCCCTCCCATAACCATCAGTTTGTTCTCCATATTTATGAGTCTCATCTGTTTTGTCCCCCTCCCTGTTTTTATATTATTTTTGTTTCCCTTCCCTATGTTCATCTGTTCTGTGCCTTAAAGTCCTTATATGAGTGAAGTCATATGATACTTGTCTATCTCTGACTAATTTCACTTAGCATCATACCCTCTAGTTCTATCCATGTAGTTGCAAATGGCAAGATTTCATTCTTTTTGGTTGCCAAGTAATACTCCATTATATATATTTGATGGCTTCCTGTCTTACATTGAGGTCTGTCGTCCATTTTGAGTTTATTTTTGTGTATGGTGTAAGAAAGTGGTCCAGGTTCATTCTTCTGCATGCCACTGTCCAGTTTTCCCAGCACCACTTGAAGAGACTGTCTTTATTCCATTGGATATTCTTTCCTGCTTTGTCAATGACTAGTTGGCCATATGTTTGTGGGTCCATTTCTGGGTTCTCTATTCTGTTCCATTGATCTGAGTGTCTGTTCTTGTGCCAGTACCATCCTGTCTTGATGATTACAGCTTTGTAGTAGAGCTTGAAGTCTGGGATTGTGATGCCTCCTGCTTTGGTTTTCTTTTTCAAGATTGCTTTGGCTATTCGGGGTCTTTTCTGGTTCCATAAAAATTTTAGGATTATTTTTTCGAGATCTGTGAAGAACAATTTAAAACATCATAATTCACTAAAGTACAACAGTAGGAGTATTTTGTATAATAATTTTGTATAATAATTAGAGATTTTGTATAATAATTAGAGATCTGTTACTTAAATGGGCACCTCCATATTTTTAGATTCAATAAGGAAAAGGACATCTTTGAATCTTTTTTTTCTCACCAACTTTTCCTACCACTTCCTTACCTCCATAGATTAAGAGCAAATATAATATTGATTTCCAACGCAGACAAAATGTCAATGAAAGGCAAAACAAAACTGGAGTCAATTGAATTCTCTTTTTAATGCCTAATTGATTTTAAGCCTCCTAGATAATGAATGGAATAAAAAAATAATAAAAGTCCTGAAAGGAGATAATTCAGTCCAAGTCCCTTTATATGCCTGAAAATGGACATACCTCATGTTTGGATACCTTGCCTCAAGTTACCAGGTAATGACAGAGAAAAGATAAGAACTCTAGCCTCCTGACTGGAAGGTCATGCTTTTCACATTGCTCTACAGCAAACCTTAATTCTGGACCATCTTTATCAGGGGAGTCTTTGATACATTCCTTGGGTGTGAAAAGAAAGGACTATCCCATTCATCACGTGTCTGTGCCTGGCCTTTTAAATCCACCACCGGCACAGGCACAGTGAAGTTCTATTCCAGCTCATTGTGCTAGAAATAAACGGAGGTCTCATAGCAGCCATTACAGTCTAATTATATTTGACAGCCAACCTGACAGGTTTTGTTTATTTGTTTATTTATTCTTTTGGTGCTTATGGCTTCAAAAAAATGAATCACACTGTCAAAACCATCTTACCCTTCAGGAATTCTCTCTTTGCTTCATTTAAAAGCTTACAAAAGCATCTATTTCTAACATGCCTGGTGAAAAGTATACAGCAAATGGTTTCATTGGGAAGTGTGTATAAGAATGCATAATTTGTGTGACAGCCAGTGATGGTCAGCTGTCTCTGATACACTGTGGTACACTGGGTAAAGGTGTGAGAATCATGACCTCATATAGGAAACCACATATGAAGATTTTTGTGTGTGGGAACAAATGAGAGGACTGGTATTATTTTTAGTCCTTTAAGCAACAAATGTGTCTACAAAATTTGGGCAACGTTAGACATAAAATGGTATAAGGTTCATAATGGCACTATCGCTAGTGGATAATTAACAGATTACATTTGACCTTACCTTGATTTATTGTTCTCCAGATGACCCCATTTTTTAGAAATATCAACATCATGTACTTAAATGTGATGTGATTAATTGAAATTGATCACTTTAAAACAGAGTTGCTGACTGAAGATCTCTCCTTTTTCCTATGTAATTCTAATTTTACCTATTTTCCTAAGACCGATGTTATATCCTAAATGGTTCAAAACAAGGTAATAAATATTTGGAAGTGTTGAGGTCCAATTCCATATCAGCCTATTGAAATGATAATTTGATCCTAATTAAGTACAAAAAAATTAAAATCCAGGAAGAGGAAGATAGGATCAAATAGTGATAGCACTCTGTGTGAAAAACAGCTTTGGTTGGCTTCAAGCTCTTCATGAGTCATTATTGGGACAAGACTACAAAGAGCATGAGTGTGAACATTTTGAATCTTGCCTTCCTCTGAGAAATATAGGTGAGATCTTCTACTAGCCCTACTCCGGTCCAGACTGGAGAGTTCATGCCCGGGAGTGTGGTCAGCTTGAGCAATATATGTTTTCATTTTCCATGCCTTTGATTAAGCTTCACCTGGATACAATTGCAACTCAATGTTGAGAGTTTGGGCACTATTGCATTTGCTCATTCATCATGTGCTTATTGTGTTCTCTCTTCTAATTTATGTTTTTCTTACTCTCTGGTCTCATGTGGCTATTGATAATTGGTGATGTTGTTATTTTTGACAGTGTAAAAAGTAGAGAAATACATTTTATATGTGTTCCCTTTTATATACTACTATATATACAGTGATTCCCAGAACTAAAACTTTCTAGCTTAATGAAAGTAGACTGTACTGAGTTTAGCTCTAGGGAGGACATAAGTAAAATATATAAAAATTGAGTATACTTGGGTGAAAATCCCCAGGAAGACTTTGGAGACTTAGTAAACCACCAAGTGCTATAGTTGGGAAAAAATTGAGACCTCATATTTATGTGTGAGAAAAATGAAAAATCAGTGGGTACTTCCTAACTAGGATAAATACTCATAAAAAGAATTGTTATACTTCAGTGAAATTCAGTTTATTTTTGTGACTCTGCTAGTGGATGGAAATTGTGGGTTCACAGATTCTGGTCAGCTTTAGAAAAATGTTTCTAACAGATGGATGTATTCAAAGATGGAATATGCTGCTTTATAATCAATATCCTGTTTCAAGAGATGTCCAAGTGGAACTGAAAAACAAATATATTAGCTGGTTTATAAATGAGTGTGATTTATCAGATATAGAGTTCCAATAAGTGGATTCTCAAAGGTTTCCTTCAACTCAGAGAATCTATGATTCAATGGTACATCATTGGTGACTTCAACATTTATATCTCCAAACACCTGACTGTATGTAGCTTTATTCAAGATGATGAAGAGAAAATGGCATCATCCTCATTTAGTTTTCTATTAGTTCATAATCTCTCATCTAAAACACAGCAATGATTGACAAGTTTTGCTCAAGTACCATCCCTACCACTTGTTAACATTAATCACTCAGCCTAGAAGAATGAGTAGTGGCTATTTATAAACCTACACCTAATTTTTTTTAATCTTAATTTTCCTATGTAGGTTTTCACATATTTAATTAGCTTATAGACAATTCATTTATTAAATCATAAAGCTTAGGTATTGATTTAATATAGCATAGACTTTAAAAAGGAATGTTTAATAATGGAGAATGATGTTTAATCAACGTGTTGAATGTGAAACCGATTCATAATTTGAAAGGTCAACAATAAAGGGCCAGCATCCATCATGATTTCATCAGTCATCTTTTATTAAGAGCTACTCAAAAACAAGTGAGAACATTCACAAAAGGATTAGTTCCTAACATTTAAGCTTGTATTCTAAGACCATCACTAGCCATAGTGTTCATGGCATTAATTACCTAGAAGTATGCCATTTTCTAAAGGAAGAACAAAACTCCTTAAATATTAACATCACTAAGATTAGGCTTTATAAGGTTAAAATCAAATGCAAGCCTCTATGGGGTCCAAACTTTTTCATGAGAATGTCAACACGATAGAGAAAAAGGCCCCTGAAAGATAGATAGTATGTTATGCATCCTCCAAGTGAAATAGATCATAAGTCCATTACCACGCTTCATTATCCTGAGGTAAAGCAATTAATATTCTTCTTTTCTAAATAGTGTTGACTGCCAAAGAAAACTTGTGAAGATGCCCTTTAAGCCAAAATATGTTTGTCATCCAAATCACTGTTTCAACTACCACCATGCCTCTTCTGCCATTCTGCGTGTTTTGGTAACTCAAATTAGCTCATATATGATTGATAAGTAGGGGGGTGTCAGTATTATGCTAAATTTCATTGGTTCACATGTGATTTTCTCAAGCAAGACAAGTGTTAATAGGTAGTGAATGAATGCTCTTCTTCACTAGACAGAGCTGATGATGCTGGTGGAATAGTGGGTTCAGCCAATGGAAGAAAGGGGGAGAACTTTGCAGGCTGAAGAAACTAAACATGCAAAGCCTGTGGTCAGGACCGATATGTTGGTCCTTAGTAATTTGAATTTGATTATGGGTGAGATGGAAAGCTGCTGGAATCCTTTAAGCAGGGAAGGGATATGACAGTTTATGTTCTGAAAATGTTAGTTTGACTTGCAATTGCTGGATAAAGAAGAAAGAAACAAGTTAGGAGATAAATACAGTGGGCTTGGTGAGGCTTGGTAGTGGCTTGCTAAGGACAGAGGGTGCCATGAGCAATGGAGATGAAGTAAGTTAGAGGTATGGTTTGGGGCTAGGATGGGAGGAACTTGCTAAGGGATGGAATGTGTTGCAGATGAAACAACAACATTTTGTTCCTTCACTTTTCCTTACTGGAAGTTTTCAACCTAAGGTTAGGTGACAACTTCCTGTGGCTTTTATAAAAGTTTTCCTGCCTTGGTCTGTTTGTATATTGGAGTGATATCACCTCCAAAGAAGCATCAACCAAATGATTTGTAGATGGGACATTTTAAGGAATATTATTCATTTAACAGCATGAACTATTAGGGAAGCTATGTGTATCAAGTGACATACTTTCTGTAATCTATAAGGCCAAGTCAAAAGCTCTTCATTTTACCTATCTTCACCTTCACATTCCATTTTCCAAACATGTGTCTCATACTTCAACACATATACTTTTCAACTTTCAACCTCCCTCCAGAAAAATAAAATCATCAGTAAGCACTCTAATTCAAAAGTAATAGGCAATGAAAAAAATATTGATTATACCAAGTCACCAAATGCAAATGTGGTATGAGAGAATAAGCATGTTTGGCTAGAGCTACAGTATTATAAAATAAATGATTTGCTAGTCATTGAAGGCACTTGTCCATGTAACTGAGTAGAAATATATAGGATTTGCTTATTATCTCCAGACCACGTAGTAAATTATCACTGAAATGGCAAAGACTGAAGTGGACATAAATTTGGGGTTTGCTGTGCTGAGGAGTTTGGAGCTGGTATATATTTCAAAAGCCTTTGGAGGCTACCGATCATCATGATATGCAGCCCAATGCTGCAGATAAAGTATAAAGGTGATTTCTAGTTTGAAACTTAACCAAGGTTTCCCTGGCTTACAGTTAGAAAATTTGTTTTCTCTGCTAAAGAGTTTACTGATTTCCTTTTATTTCTTTTTCAGTTTTAGATCTATTGCTAAAATACCAAATTTCTCATGTGTCATTATCCTCTGGGAAATAATTTTAGAATTAACCTCTCCACCATTTATTTTTCTTTTGATTACAGATTGGTTGATTCAACAATTATCTATTAACTCTTACCCTATAGCAGACACTCTTCTAGGCACTAAGGAGTTATGACCAAAAGAATTGTAGCTTCTGCCTTCAGAGTTTATCACCTAGTGAAGATTAGAAAGACACTAGAACAAGTAAATACTTATGTAATCAATTAATTAAAACAGGAGTGGTAACAGAGGAGAATAGTGGGACCTGTTTTGCATGAAAGTAAGTTTGCTTCAGGTAAAATACATGTGTATGTTGGAGTTATGAAATAGCTTAATCTATTAAGTGCCCAATGGTAAAGAGAACACAGTTGTGAATTTAGTCTCTGGATGTTCCAGTTAGCATTTTACCTAGTGGTGGCTATTATCTTACAAATAATTGTTGTTTATCACAAGGAAGATGGGATACAGGGTTTATATAGCTGAGTACAGTCTTATCACCATTTCTGGTAAGAAAATATAAGTATCTGACCTATTAATGGTTTAGTAGTGTCATCTTAGTGAGCAAAACAAGTTTCGTTTTCTTCTATTGTTATTATGTTCAGCACTATAAGTTTGCAGTCTTCTATCAAGGCTGTTGTATTTATGTTTCATGTGCAAGGGATTTTATCCTTATGTTAGTGGTAGTTAATGGCTTCTTCCATTGTGGCAATGCCATGGAGCGCCATTTTCATGTCCTTCTACTCCCTTAGCTGCCTCCTGTCCCATATGGAGTTTCTCAAAAAGCTAAATTATGTGATTGCCTGAGGAAGCCAGCTCCAGAAATATCACAGAGTCATGACACTCTATTAAACTAAGATCTAATTCACATGGGAGGGAAATATGACTGGACACTGTATTCCCTGGTTACTCTTAAGAGTCTCACACAGTTTTCAGTTTCTTTTGGTGGTATTACATAGCTTTTTGAGATAACTAATGTTTCTCTTCTATGGTACTCTTCCCAATAGAGAGGGAAGAAAGTCCTGATTCTTTTATAACCTTTTGCTTGAATATCTGTGCTATGAATTGCCTTTATGATTTTTTGAAAAACCCATTCTCATGTGTACTGTATCATTCATTTAGGGATCTGTGCATTGTCTTTACTGTTCTAATTCCCATTCTAGGGAACAAATTGCAGATCCTTTGTATTTTAATCATCAATTATCCTACTCAATTGTTTTAAGTACTCTGTAAACTAAATGTGGTTTGTGTGTTCCCCAATTTAAGTATTGAAGAGTTTTTGAAAGCATCAGTATTTCATTAGTGATCAGTATAGATTGGGCCAGTCTTCAACCACTTTGTGTTCATTATTAAAGCCTTAGTTTCCGATGCTAAATTGGAGACAGAGAACTGATGATGCTGGTTAAACAAATGTCTAATGAGGCAAGTGGTAACTACCTCTGGAAAAATGTAAATGGTTCCAGTGACAGAGTATCACAGTGGGCACTGTCACTGTCCACTTGTTGACTATTTCAAGCTGAGTTGAGATGCATTGATAACGTGTAGTGAATTACATGAAACATGGAATTTTCAGCGCTATACATAATTGTGCTATCAGCCATTGATACCCTGATATCTCAATCCTACTGCATTGACCCATTTCATAAAACAAACATCAGAGGCAGCAATTGTCAGCAAAACAACCATTTATAGGGTGTGAAAATTGTGATATGCAACCATAATTGACCTGAAATTCCAGCAAAAATAGATTGACACTCCAAAACCAGTAAAACAATGACAAGGGATCTAGGAGACATAATTTTCCTAGCAAAAGGTACTGTTTAATCTTTCTCATCAATATAGACAGAAGATATAGGGGCATGAGTACAACTCGAGTTAGGTCAACGATTGGGCCAGTTGACTTTTTCTGGTTGTACAGCTCTCAGGGAGGTGGTGGCCATTTCAGTCTAGTGTTGATGAATGATGCAGAAACTACACTAGATGAGCAGTAGACACTTGGCCATGGGGGAGCAGAAGTAATCCCATAACTTTTAAAGGAGATAGCTTGATCAGTGCCCTTCATTAAGGGCAGACATTGTGAATGTGTTTGTAAGTTTTCTGCTACTGCAGCTATTATGTCAAATATATCCATGATAAGTAGTTATATGTGTAGACAGTTACATAATATTTATGTATGTCAGTTTCATCATCTGTAAAATGGGCAAGAGATCTAGTGAGAATTAGTATTCTTTTGTGTTCTCAAAGTTTATGAGTCCCAGAGGCCATGGCAAAATGGTAAGATAAAGAGCTTTTACTACATTTTGAGATATGGTAGCCCTTCTTCAACACAGAAACAAAGGGCTTTCACTAAAACCATTCTATGTTGACTGCTACTGAAGTTAATTTGCACAGTACTTTAGCTTTCGGCGGGAGGGTGGGGGGGTCTTTCTTGCTCAACAAACTGTAGTTAGATTGAATAGGTGTGAAGAAGAAAAAAAGGAAGGAATAACTATAGGCATGTGCTTTACATCTTCAATGATTTGAAGTCACTTGAGTTGTAGGAGAATATTTCCTCAACACCCCTACCATCAGTTGATGTGTAAATAGAATTTTGAGTATTCAGGAAAATGAACTTAACAAAATAAATACAACAGTATTTCCTTGATCTAGAAAGAATATACACATCAATAAAATTCAACTCCATGTGTGTTTATTGAATTTGTACTAAGAGCAAGGGTTTGATGTTGCTAGATTCTTTGCTAGGTTGAATGCTAGATTCTGTTGTAAAGACTAACCTAAATATAAGTGCCTTCCCCCAAGGAACTTTTAGCTGGTGGAGTGTAGAGAAATTCACTAGAAGATAATGTAGACTTGGAGGGAAAAAAAACATTATGTGGAAGAGATTAATTGCAAATGGAAGACTTGGGCGGAATTTAAGGAAAGAAAGTATTTGAGTAGTTGATAAAAATGTATAGAATTTCAGTAGGAGAGTAGTAAGCACAAAAGGAAACCACACTTATCATTAATGTATACATAGAGCTCAGCTTAAATAATTGGGTGTCTGTAATAATCTATGCTTAAAAACTCCCCTATGTCACCAAAAATGTAGTAGGAATAGGAAAGATTTCTTTTTTTTCCAATTAGTGGTTTTGATCTCTATGCAAGTTCAGTAAACACATAGACACACACACACACACACACACACACACACACACACACATGCACACACACACACACACACACACACACTTTAATAAAAATTTGGATGGTGGGGGCCCTAGATGAACTGTTTTGAAGGAAATTCAAGCAACAGAGTGATTCTATGTTGGCTTGCAACCAGGAAGTACTGATGAAGCTCTCTGAGCTCTGAGAGTAGATGTTTCAGAGGCGCATGTGTTGGGGGAGAGGAGAATATTATTTTCTGTCAACTGTCTTTTTTTATTACTGTAATTGTTTTGTTTAATGTTTTAAAAACTAGGCTTGCGGGGCACCTGGGTGGCTCATTCAGTTACATGCCCAACTTCAGCTTGGGTCATGATCTTGCAGTTCATGAATTTGAGCCCCACATAGGGCCCTGTGCTGACAGCTCAGAGCCTGGATCCTGCTTCTGATTGTGTGTTCCCCTCTCTATCTGCCCCTCCCCCGCTTGTGCTCTGTCTCTCTCTCTCTCTCTCAAAAATAAATAAAAACACTTTAAAAAAACTAGGCCTGAATATGAATTTTCAGTTAGAAAGATCTCTCCTGAGACCCAAAAATAGACACCTGTTTGGAGATAATTAAAGTCTGAGTTTATTTCAGAATTGTCCTCTCCAAGGCTCTAGCACAGAAAGAGAGGGGGACATCCATATTCCAAATGCCTGGTACAGATCACAGGACAGATTTCAAATTGGCAGCTGGCCAGGAGAATCTGACTAATTACCAGCTTTTTCCCTTTGATTTCAGCCTTCTGGAAGAAAGTCTGCCCTAACCATGCTTTCTTTGTCTTACCACTCTTTCAATTTTTAATACTTTCTCATTTCCTGAAAATATTTCCTAAATATTTCCAATGACTAGATAACCATCAGATGCCCAGTCTTATTCTTCTCAGTTGCTCTGAAGCATGAAACCTCCTGAGCTCCCCAACTTCCTTAGTTTCTAACACATGGCATTCTGTTTTCTCCTTTTACTGATAGGAGGAGAGTTATTATCTATTGACCAGGTGCACAGTTTGGTGAGAGCTTTACATGAATTATCTCATTTCATCCTCATAACTCACCAAAGAAGTAGACCATATTGTAATCTGCATTTTGCTAAAGACAAAAACCAAACCAAACAAAATAAACTGGGGTTTAGAAAAGTTATATCATTTTCTGAAGGTTTCCTACCTTCTCTTTTTCTCCCCTAAAAATTAGTGGTTTCCTCACTTTCTGTATTTTTATTTTTTAAAGTTCTTCTTCTGTGATTTTCTTTTTGTCAAAACTTTAAGTAGCAATCATAGGTAAATAATTCTTGGATTCATATCTCTAATCCCCCAAATGCCTAATAACTTCTAAGAATGCCAGCCAAGCTCAGGTTTCTGAAAGTTTCATATCATTAAATAAGTTAGAATAGTGGTGTTCGTTTTTGTTTTTCCTTTGGTAGTAAGTGTACGTTCCCTCACCTTTAGGCACAATAGCTCCAGCTTTGAGGAAATTAATTCTGTCTCCACTGGCTACAGTCTGGCAGGATGTCTGTCCAGATAGTCAGCCCTGTTGTGGCCAGATGGTTGCTGCATGACCCCTATTCATCCATTTTTATCTGATTGACACAAAGCTTAGAAATAGTAGGAGTTGATTCCTTCCAGATACTTTATCTGAGAAAGCTAGTCCATCAATACCTATAGACCCCTCGAGCTACACTGGCCCTGTCTTTTCTAAGCCTCCTGTTTCATGTCTCCCCTCTGAGTCTGCAGACTCCTCTGTATTCTTCCAATCAATCCTCTTCTTCTTATACCAGCCAGAGTGTTTATGTTCCTTGCAAACAAATACACACACACATACACATGAATGCACACATAACTAATATTCTCAACTATTGTTTATTTAATATCTACCATGCAACGGGAATTCTGTTAGACTTAGGGGCATAAAAATGAATACAGTCCTCTGAATACACAACTGTCATGTTAGTGAGGAGATAGACATAAATAAAAGATATCATTGTAATACAATGTGATGGTGCCAGACCCCGCAGGCAACTGTTAGGCGTCTTTCTAAAATTTATACTTTCTGAATTGCTGTCTGAAATTTATTTATTTTTTTAATTTTTTAATGTTTGTTTATTTTTGACACACAGAGAGAGACAGAGCATGAGCAGGGGAGGGGACAGAGAGAGAGAGAGAGAGAATCAGAAGCAGGCTCCAGGCTCTGTGCTGTCGATGCAGGGCTCAAACTCACAGACCGTGAGATCATGACCTGAGTTGAAGTCAGAGGCTCAACCGACTGAGCCACCCAGGTGTCCCTGAATTGCTGTCTGAAATTTAAACCCAAAACTTGAGAGACAATAGCACAGATAAGCAACTATGTATGATAGACAAAGGACAGCTTCTGTGCCGTTAAGACATAACTGAAAACTAAAAAAACATGTGTTTGTCAAAAGATGTGTTGATCAGTATTAGAGGAGTAGATCCATAAAAGAAGTAGTTGGAAGTTTCCGTGTAAACTCTGATCAGTAGAAAGAGAGTTCCAGTGAGCTTCCAGTAGCAGAGTGAGGTGGTAAGATTGAGGAATCTGAAGTCAGACACTACTTGTTCAAATTCTGGAGAATTTGCTTAACCTTTCTGGGTGTTAATGTCTTTAGATCTAATTTGGAGATAACAGCATCAATTTTACTAGGTTACTATAGGGACTATATAAAATAATTCATTTTACATAAAATGCCTATGGTACCTAATTAATGTGAAATGTTAATACTTTTTACAATTATTATTATTTCTACCACTCCTACTATCAAATTTGGTGTCCTTATCTCTGTTATGGAAAAGGATTATCAGACCATCCAATCCCAGAGCCATCTAACTTTGAATCATCTGATTCACTCAGTTCTGACTCTTTGCTCATGAAGCAACCTTCTTTTGCTGTCTTTGTACACAGGCCTGCTTTGAGGGAAGAATTGCTTTGCTCAGGCCAATTAATATCTCGAGAAGCTCTCTTTTCATATATAAACTGAGTATTTGCTTTTTATACACCAAACTTAGGATTTTAGCAAATAAATGTTAGCCCCTAATTCCCAAATGTGGGACATGCTGTGACAGACACAAGCCCTGGGCTTTACAGGGGCATTCAGGTATCCTAAGCCTCAAGAAAGTCTTCTTAGGAATTTATAGGAGTTGAGCAGATCAAAGGGATGATGGAGGACTGAGTGCTACACAGTGCAGGGCTGACAGAAAATTCAGTCTCATCAGATAGTGAAAACAGAATGGTGATGGTGGAGAGTGGTGTGTGTGAGGACTACAAGTGCTTCAGGATTGCTAGAGAAAGAAGTGAAGGCAGGAAATTGTGAGAGGTCAAGGCCATTGGGATAAACTGAATTACGCCCCTCCCCCATTCATACATTAAAGTCCTAACCTCTAGTACCTCTAAGTGTGACCTAACGTGGAGATAGATTTTTGACTACAGTGGTCATCAAGTTAAAATGAGGGCATTAGGGGGCAACTGGGTGGCTCAGTGGGTTAAGCATGTGATTCTTGATTTCAGCTCAGCACGTGATCTCATGACCTCACGTGACCTTTGTGAGGTTGGGCACTGCGTCAGGCTCTGTGCTGAGATTGCGGAACCTGCTTGGAATTCTGTCTCTCCCTCTCTCCCTATACTCACCCCTCACTTGTGTTCTCTGCTCTCTATTAAAGAAGAAGGAGGAGGAAAAGGAGAAGGAGAAGAAGAGGGGGAGGAGAAGAAGGAGGAGGAAGATGAAATGAGGTCATTAGGGTGGACCCATGTCCAATATGATCGGTGTCCTTATAAAATGGAAAATTTGGACATAGAGACAGATACTCATATAGGTTGACAGAGGGAGAAAGCTACCATCTAGAAGCCAAGGACAGGGGCCTGGAACAGATCCTCCCCTCATAGCCTTCAGAAGGAATCAAGTCGTCCTATACCCTAATTTTGGATGTCTAGTCTCCAGACTGTGAGCCAATAAATTCCTGTTTTTTAAGCCATCCAGTCAGTGGTATTTTGTGATGGCAGCCCTAGCAAACTGGATGTGCTGAATTTTAGACATCATTGTGTCTAAAAGGATTTTATACTTTATCCTTTCCATAATAACAAGGCATTGAAGAAGGGTGAGATATAACCTTATTTGGTGTGTGTGTGTGTGTGTAGATAATTGTGATAGCTCGGTGGAGGATGGATTCAAGGAGACAGAATACTCAAGTGAAGGACATGAGTTAGGAAGCTATTATTTCAAATGAGTCATGGCTATTTGTACTGGGATGAGATTTTTTTTTAAGTTTGTTTATTTATTTTGAGAGGGGGCAGGAGGGACAGAGAAAGGGAGAGAGACAGAATTCCAAGCAGGCTCTGCACTGTCAACACAGAGCCCCATGCAGGGCTTGAACTGATAAGCCATGAAATCATGACCTAAACCGAAACCAAGAGCTGGGTGCTTAACTGACTGAACCACCCAGACACCCCATGTGCTTTAATATTTTTTTAATGCTTATTTATCTTAGGGAGAGAGAGAGAGCAATGGAGGAGCAAAAAGAGAGGAAGACAGAGAATCTGAAGCAGGCTTTCTACGCAATCACTGCAAAGCCGAATACAGGGCTCAGTGTCAGAAATCGTGAGATCATGACTTGAGCCAAAATCAGATGCTCAGCAGAGTGAGCCACCCAGGGCCCCCTAAGATATTTTTAATATGAGAGGAACAATTAATTATTTACAAGGGTAGCTGAGTGAAGTGCACATGGGATAACACTGGAGCCAGACTCTCAGTATGTATATTGTACTTTTGCCATTTGCTAGCTGTGTGACCTTGGGCAAGATATTTAACTGCTCTGATCACATTTTCTTTCTTTCTTTCTTTCTTTCTTTCTTTCTTTCTTTCTTTCTTTCTTTCTTTTTTGGCAGGTTGTCTATCCACTGTAGTCAACAAAGTTTCTAAAACATAAACCAGATTTCTGTTTCCCTTTCCCTGCTTAAAATATTTTTCTCTAAAATCTGCCCTCAAGAAGCTCAGAATTTAGAAAGGCTTTTCTTTCTTTTCTTTACATAAAGCTCAAAACCTCGGTCCAATTCTCCTTTCATTCACGACAATGAGTTTCTAATTGTGATAGAGTCTACTTTAAAAGCATCTTTCTTTCATTCCCTCCAGCTTTATTAGGGTATAACTGACAAAACTTGTATATATTTGAGGTGTTCAGTGTGATATTTCACATGAATATACATTATGAAATGATTATCCACAATTAAGTTAATTAACAAAGCTCTTTCTTGATTTCTTCTCTTTTGTATTGCCATCTGTATGATCAATCTGTTCTTAGTCACTCTTGCTTTCCACTGATTGAGTTACTCTATGCAGTAATGTTAACTGACTTTCCTAAAGTCAAAAGACTAAATACAGAATGTCTTTTGTGGCATTCTAAGCCATTCATGATTCGAGAATACCTGCCACCTTGTCTCCCACCTTCCCCTTTTGTATTCCATCTGCGTCAGTCAAATTGGGATTTTCTCACCTGCCAGATCCTGCCCTGTTCTCTTGCATTTCATGTTGTCTTCCTCTGTTTTTCTCTGTTGAAGTCTACCTGTACAACAAAGCCTTTCAAAAAGCCATTTCCAAACTGAAATACTCTTTTTGTCAGTGTGCCTTTTCAGTTGTGTATGGTAAAAATTTATTCAAACATACTTGAATGAGAGAAACTCATGTATTGCTGTAAAAAGTTGGGAATTCTAGGAGTTTTCAGTTTTCTCTAAGTGATAGGGAAAATGCCTTCCTTTACTTCTCCATCCAGTGGCTCCAGGCTACACTTTACAGTTCTCTAAAAGCAGTAAATCTCTACTGTCTTTATCAGTCCTGGAAAAGAAGGAAGGAAGGAAGGAAGGAAGGAAGGAAGGAAGGAAGGAAGGAAAAGGAAAGAAGGAAGGGAAGGGAAGGAAGGAAGGGAAGGGAAGGAAGGAAGGAGAGAGTGAGAAAGAGGGAGAAATAGAGAAAGAAGAGAGGGAGGGAAGGAGTGAGGGATGGAGGAAGAGAGGGAGGGAGAGGGGAAGGAAGGGAGGGAGGGACAGAAGGTGGAAGGGGGGAGGGAAGAAGAAACACAGAATCCAGTTTGCTCTACTTGTGTGAGTACGATCATGTGGTTCAATTATTTTGTTCAGGGATTTGGGAAATCTGATTGGCCAGTCTGGATAACCTTGGTAATAGCAAGCATTTTTGATTGACAGCCCAGCCAGAAACTCATGAAGTGAAGAAGGTACATTTATAAAACAATACTTAGAGAAAACAGAACAACACATACTCCCAGTAATGCCCTACCAAGTGCACTAAGTTGAAGCTTTTTATTCCTCTTGTAATATAACTTCACCCATGGTTCTTAAGTTACCCTACCTTATGGTATCAGTGTTAGATTACTTATCTAATCCTCTTTTGTACATCATCAACTCTTTGAATATTCTCCTCATCTTATGTATCTTTGCAACTATCACAGTTCTGAAAATATGGGTCCTTTTTGTACATTGGTTGGATTGAATTATAAACCACTAGAGAATTATTTAAGAAGATTAAAAGATGATCCTTGGCCTATCACAGGAGGCTCTGTTGACCTAATCCATGATCACCTTATTATTACCACTCCTAGTCCAGAAATGGTTGGGAATCTGGTGCTGCTTAGTCATTGGTAGAGGCAGACACAAGTGGTGGAAATGTACCATATAAGCATGTGCTAGATTGTTTACTGGTCAACTATATCTCCCATTCCTGCAGGCAGTCTCTTATATGGTGTGACTTTATAGAACCTACATTAAGAGGAATTTTCTACCCTTCTGAGTCTGGGCTGCACTTGTGATTCACTTGAACAAGAAATGTACCAGAAGCAACAGTGCGTGAGCTTCAGAGTCTGGATCTCCAGTGGCCCTGTAGATTCTGTCTTTGAGGTCCTACGTGGTTGCTGTGACACTGCCATGCTGTGGAGCAAAGGACCACATAGAGAGGTCCAGCTGTCCAGCTATCCCAGTAGTTCCAGTTGAGTACAGAGAACCCACCTGCTGAATGCTACATCATCAGTAAACAAAAGAACAACTCCGCCAACTCACAGAATCATGAGAATAGAGATCTGATATAGAGCAAGATTAAGCTCACTTTCCCAGGTGAGCACAGAGGAGTACTCTCTAAAACATTCTAGTTACTAATGTCACTATATGTTGTGGAAATAAATCCAAATTAGGATAAGCAAAGTCTCTTTATTCAGAGCTTGTGATATAGCAAGGGAGTCAGCTACCATCACTTGCATTTAGCTGAGTCTCAAAGGCAGGCAAAGAAGTGGAAAAGATTTCAATAGTGGGAAAAAGGGAAGGCTTCCGGTGTGGCCTGAATGGAGGCTTTTGGCACTGGAATCTGTAGTCAGGCTAACTAGAAGCAGAGCATCCTACGTTAGTGGTTAGGGGTGCCTGTTTGGCTTTCTTAGTTTGGTTCTGCTGGAAATGGGGTAAAAAATTAAGGAAGCTGTCAATCATTAAAAATTTGCCGACCTTTTGAGCCAGTTGTTAAAGGGGTTATTTCCTGGTGTCCTGGGCAGTTACTATAGTTGGTAGGTGGTTACTATGTTGGGCTAGTAACAACAGACTATGGGTCAGAATCATGTTTTTATAAATGGTATCCTTATTGTCTATTTGAATATTCAGTTTCTTAACAGTTTACTTTTTTATAAAGAAGATACTTCCCTAGAATGTTTAGAACATGGAGCCCAGCCTGGGTTTACCAAAATAAACTAAATTGTAGAAGAAGCACTCTGTAAAGTGTCCATTAAGAGGAAAAGATTTGGGTCAGCGGAGCTTGGGGTTTGAGTCCTGAGGGCAAAGGGATCCTGGCATTTCATGGCCAAGCAGAAAAGGCAAACCCTCTAATTTGAATAGTATATAGAGTTGGCAGGGCAAGATGAAAAATTATTTCTGTCCATGTTATAAAAGCTGTCAATACTCCAAGGCAGTGCCTCTAAGAGGCCTCTTTCTAAATGTAGACACCTGACATAAGACTAAAGCATTAACTCATTAACTTCCATTTTCATAAACCCGCTTATTAATTTCTTAATGAAGAGATTTTGATGAGGGACTGAAAGTTATAACAAGTTTTGATTAGTACATCTGAAATGAAAAAATGAAACCCTTCTCTCATTTCACTCACCAAAACCTTCCGGAGCACCTGCCATGTGTACATCACTATTTATGAGTGAGAAGGTGAAATGGATAAGATAAGATCCTTATCTGCTTCTCAAGGAAATGGTAGTCTGGCAGGCCCAGGGACACTAAAGCATGCATATAAAACCCTAGGATATGTTGTAAAAAGTGCTAAGTGTGGTAACAGGCAATAAGCCATGGAGATAGGAAAGATAGAGTTTCTCTTCTCCAGACAAAATGATGGGAAATTAGGTCATAGAGGATATACTGGTAAAAATGAGGCTTGAAGGATAATATCTATGCTCTTGAAAAATTAAGTTCTAGGCACGCCTGGGTGCCTTGTTCAGTTAAGTGTCTGATTCTTGGTATCAGCTCAGGTCATGAACTCATGGTTCATGAGGTTGAGCCCTGCACTAGGCTCTGCACTGACAGTGGTCAGCCTGTTTGGTTCTCTCTCTCTCTCTCTCTCTCTCTCTCTCTCTCTCTCTCTGCTCCCTGCCCTGTGTAAAATAAAAATTAAAAAAAAAAATAAAAAACAAGTTCTAGGCAAGGTCAGGAGCAAGAAAGGGCCTTTGGGATCCCCAAAACAAATAAGTGAAGTTGCACAATAAAGAGTATTTGTCTGAAGTGTAGAGTTTGATTAAAGAACCAAAAAAGAGAAAAAAATAAGTGAGGAAGGAAATTTAAGGAGAAAAAAAATAAATCAGCATCACCCAGGAAAACCTTAAATGCTTAGATAAGAAGTTTAACATTTATTCTACAGGAAAAGGTCCATGAAACTTTCAAGCAGTTGAATGACCTATTCAGAGAATTGCTCTAAAAATGAGTCTTTGAGCAGTGGCTTTTACAATACAGAAGACCGAGTTTATATACGAGAGCACCAGATAGAGAAACCACTGGCAGGGTCTAATTGGAGCATCAGAAAGTGAGGGGACATAATAGATGGCCCCACATTTGTAAGTATCTAATGGGGGTTGAGAACTGAATAAAAGGAAATGACTAATATAGCATTAAAACATTAAAAGGTTGCCTGTTGCTAACCCTATATAATCAGGCCAAGTTAATCACTATGGAATTTCAAATGCCAGCTGTACCCTGTGAGATTGTGAAAGGTCTCAAATTATTTTGAGATCAAAAATAAATTTTGAACGGACTTATGGACATCTGAGTCATTATCATACCTGGATTTTTTTTTCTCATTGTTGCTGTTTCTTTGAACAGCTTCCTATAACCCCAATGTTCTTACACTTTCTCAATGTATTTATGAAATGGTAATAATGATTTTGGCCACCCTGTGGTGGATATAGAGAAGAAACAAATTGAATTCATTTCTGCAATGCACATTGAGAATTTCAGAGGTTTTCTTTTATTTCAAGAAAAATAGAAGCTTCCAAAATACTCATAACAGCTAAGGTTGGGCACTGAAATTGCCTTCTGTTCTATGGAGACTGCATAATATGAGCTGGAAAAAAAAAATGATCCTGAAACAGGAGGTTTCATATCAACAACAGAAAAAAAAAATCTAGAACATAAATTGTAGTTTTCCTGCAGAATATATAACAGCTCACTTGTAGTGCTCCTGTCTCTTGCTGAACAGGGCCAATGGAAAACATTTCTCGATTCAGCATTTTGTTTGAACCCTTACTACACAGTGATTGATCATAGCAATTTCTTTCACATAAACAGAATCCTCCAGATAAGCTTGTTGGAGACACTCAGGGCTATGAATACACCACAGACCCAAAACTAATATTTTGCTTGTAGTGTTTAAACTCAGTGCCAATAGGGCTCAAACTACTTGTATCTTAAAAGCAAAACTCTTTTAAGCATCATGATTTAATCAGGTTCTGGGAAAAGGGCATTGCCTAAACATGTTTCTCCTGTAGTGAGGTATCTGTCTTTTATGAGAGCCCCAACATACAAGCAACAAAACGTATGGTGTAATGCGGGCAGCATCTTTAATCATTAGGAAACGATCCAACAACTGCCCAGCTATCTCATTTTGGAGAGCAGAGAGCTGTATCGGAAAGGAAGAGAAATGGAGGACAGCATTTCCTGTGATCCTGAACATTTTCTCATATTGATGATGGTCATTTCTGCCACTGGAGTAGCTGGAGTCGTAATTTGAGAGGAGTGTCATTTTCTGCAGATACAAGCCTTGTGTAATCCTCCCATTTAAATGACATGATCCTGCAAGCTGATGATTTCATGGCCCACAATTTGTCACTTCTCCACTGCCTAAGAGTGAAATGGTAGTTAAACGACCATCAATACCCTCATTGTATTATGCCCGCATGTTCACTTACTTTGAACAAATTTTTAGTTTGTTCATTATGTTTTAATATGCCACCAAAGGGAAAGGTGATCATGATTTTTCAAAAGAAGCAAAGAAATCATCAAATGAAAAGGTGGCTTAATTGGATGGCTTACAGAAATCTATAAAACTGTCCCCCACCAATGGCATGAAGTCTGTAGGGGAAATAGTCTATTTACATTTTAAAAGTCTTTTGAGTTCAACTGATGGGCTTCTTTTACTTATTACAGCTCAGTTTTTATTTTTCACCAAGATTCAGATGATTATAGTAGTATAAATACCTACAAATATGTTTTTAAGAATGTATTTTGTGTTTTTGACATGGGTACATAATTTTGTTGAGGTACAGAGCAAGCAGACATTAGCTCTTGACTCAGGTGTTGGAAGTCATGCCTGGTAAGATACCACCTTTTCTGTTTTGTGATGTGAAAGTAGTTTTGGATAAAGGGTTTTAGGGTTTTAAAATATCAGCGTTTTGTTTTTTTTTTTTTTTTTTTTTTTTTTTGCCAACAATAGGTTTTTGATGTAAAAATACATTAGTGAAATCTTGGGACCTATGAATTGAATGACATTTTCAAGATGCAGCAATGACATATATCAGGGCATGGATGACTGGAGTCTCCTTGAGTGAATGTTGCTTTTAGTGGGACCCTCCAGTGTATACAGGACTAATGGGTAGTGGCCTTGGAAGATAGACTTACTCTGATGTGTCTTCTTTGAAACTTTTCTCTTGGTATCAGGACTACAATATCTTTAGGGTGATCATAACATTTGTCATCCAAACTGAAAGTCTTTTGAGAATGAAAGGGGGAATATTGAGGTACTAGGGCTATTCTTGGCAAACAGGGATGCATGATCACCCTAAATATCTGGACTCTGGACTATTAGGTTGTGTGCTATGAAAATCCCACTCCCACCATATCCCAGTGTGTGTATGTGGAAATTATGTAATTGGTAGAAATAATGCTTGCGTGTATGGCATGGGTGGGGACAGTGGGGTATGAAGAAAAGAGAAGGTAACATGCAAAAGCCTTTGTATAAAAATGCTCTCTAGATTTTATCACCCATGAAGATAACATATTAGTGGCTTACTGAAACTGAATAAATTAACCACCCCTGGTAGGGAACCCTCCCTGTGCACCGCCAGTTGTTGGTTTTGTGAACCATTTTCATAGAATATTTATGAATTTCTTTCTAAATTATAAGAGTTGAAATGAAGCACGTGTTTGACTTTGGCCCACCCAACTACTGGGATTGTTGGTGATGTTTTGACATAAGATTGTTATGTGTTCTCCCTGCCAAGTGGTTGTACCTCTGGATCCAGTTCACATGCTAATTAAGTAATTTGAGTATCTCGTTCCCTTAAGAGGGACAGCAGACCTGTAATTGAGCTGATAAAGCAGGATTAATATTATGCCCTCAAGTAAGAATTAGAGTTGATGGGTTCTAAGTAAGCTCTGGTTGGCTCTGGGACTGGAGAGAGCTAACTTTGTTCTGTGGGTTCCACTTCTGAGGGAAATGATTACTGGCTATCTGTGGCCCCAATTTACCCAAAACTCCCTGTATAAAATAAAAGAATCCATAAGCAAAATGAGCCAGAACAAGCACCCCTGGCCTTATTCAAGCCATCAATTTTATGCTTATTTTTTGTGTGTAATTAGAGCTATTTTTTCTTCTGTTGAAGAAGTTTATACTATTAAAAACTCTGAATTCATTGTCATGGTTTAAGCTATAAAAGGTTAATGAACTACTCATGGAGAACGAACATTTTCATAATGTTCCTATGTCCTTAAAACAGTTAAAGCTTTATATGGGATGTACTCATTTTTCCTCTCCACCTCTCCCCCACTCCTTTTTTTCCCCACCCTTTTGGACAAGAACTGTTGTACTTCTATCTTTTCTTCTCTTATTCCTCCCTTCACTCTACAAACAATCGTATAGAATTTACTATATCCCACACACTCTTCTTGGCACTTGGGATATACTAGGGAATAAAACCAATATAAATCTTTGTCCTTGAGTTGCTGACATTCTAGAGGAAGGAGAAAGAATATAACTAGAATAAGTAGTACAGGTTAGGACATAAGTGTGGTAGAAAAACAAATGGAACAGATTGGGAATTTTGTAATTACTGAGTCAGAGGAATACAGATACCAATTTTAAATGAGATAAGCCTCATCAAAAAAGTGACATTTGAGCTACATGGTAGTGTATAAACCCAACTGAGAGTTATTATTTTTATTTTTCAGTCATCTGTATTATTTCACATGAACTGTAGATTAAACTCCATAGTACTTTTGAGTGCTTGAAATAATAAAATAAGAAAACACAAAGTCTAATACTAGATGTTCTGATAATGACTTTCACTTAACCATCATGACACCTATGTAGTGGCATTGCTGTTATCTTTCCTTAAGGAAACTAAGAGCAACAAGAATCAATTTGTCCTGGGTCATGCAACCAGTAAGTGATGATGCTGGCATTTATATCCAGGTAGTCTGTTTCTAGACAGGTCATGTTACCTGGACTTCTTCCATACCCAGGAAAATGTTGCCATTCTTCCTGACATACCCTTAACAGTCCAAATAAGGATTTTGCACTGTGAATGCTGACTGAGAAGGTAGAAGATACTCATTAACTTTCCAACAGAAATGTTGGTATTCATATTTGGTGAAATGAAAGTTAGGCATAATAAATAAAAAACGTAGGAGACTCCTTCTTTCCACTACAATTGGTTTTTGGTGATTAGGTGCTTCTTGCCCACTCTTAAGAGAAAAAGCACACATGCTTAGTGTGAAGGGGTGTCTTAAGTATGTCTATCAAAGGGAGAAAACATCTTGAATGGTAAAGACTGTAAATAAATATAATTTAATCTGTTATTCATGATTCGTATTAGCAATAACTACTTCAAAATTAATGTCAGCTAATGTTAAGATTAGTGGATGACGTCTCTTCAGCTTTGCTGCAGGTGATTCTCATAGAGACTTCTTAATGCCTTTATGGCTGATTTCCTGAAGCTTATTTTTTGGTCTTTCCTGATGAAATATTAAGCTCTTTTTAAAAAGAGGCTTAGTTGAAAAGAGGAAAAGCAAACCCTTGTACAACCCATCACATAGTTTTCTGTTTTTGTTTTTGTTTTTAAGAAAGGCTGAAGCATTTCTAAAAATGGGAAAGACCACAGAGGCTTCGGTAACACTGAGGATATGTGGCCATATTTTTCATCTTGAACTTGACCTCTTTTCCTGTTCAGTGCACTCTAAGTAAAGGATGTTAATATCATCTACAGAATGTGTTTTATTGCTTCAAATATCGAGAAGACTCTTAACCTTCTACTTATAAAATCTCAGAAGACAGGAAATAATTGGAGAATTTAGCACTCAACAATATTAAGCTCTAATTTGAATACTCATCCTTTTCTGATATTAGGGGTTATTTCAAAATTAAAGATAAGATGTTTTAAAAAGAAAGAGAGAAGTATCTTGTGCTGTGGTTATTCTTTCTTCCTTTCTCTGAAAGATGCCACTGTTTCTTAAGGAACAATACAGAAGCATCTTCTTTATGTTTTCTTTGCTTTTGGTAAAACCGTTTGTTTTTTTAGTCAACATTTGAATAGTTACCATGAAATGGTGTTCACTGAGATTTTTAATCACTCAAAAGATATCTCAACTTTCTTCTTCTCCTCCAAAGTCGTGAGGCCTTTCTTCCTCCTCTTCTATCATCACTGTGTCTAAGAAAGAAATGCCCATCCTCACCACCAAGGCCAGCATGTTTTGCCCTAGCAGTATGTGCTCTGGTTTCCTCTGAGATATCGCTCCCTCTAGTAACTGGTTCCTTACTTGAATCTTTCATCTTTCACTCTCTAATGGCTCAAATTAGCTGTCAGATATGTTCAACCTCCCTAATCCCCAACACACAGTTCTTCTATATGTTTAAACCTGAGGACTCTGTCTGTCCTGTTCTCTACTCTCTCCTACTCTCCTCTTCTCTTTTGGCCTTCTCTTTTCTTCCTTTCTCTGTTCCCTGTCTCCACATTCCTTCCCTTCTCTTCATTTCATGGCCAAACTTCTTGAAAGAGTAAACTGCCTCTGCTTTATTAACACCCTGGCATGTGAAAAGTCCATGAACCAGAAGGTAAAGATACTGGGATTCCTTTCTTAGTTCTGTCTTCTGGTGTGTGACCTTTGGCCCTCATCTCTCTAGTTTCTAGAGATGCCACATCTCTCTAGTTTCTAGTGAGTTTTACACAAAACAATTATGTGGTCATCGCACACATGGCAGTTGGCAGATAGTAAGCTCTCAGTAAATAACTGACTTTTGTTTTTCCATGGCCATCCCACTCTTTATCTCAAAGATAGGACACTTTTCAAAAAATGTGGTCTTGGGGGTTGGAGAAGGAATATACTATGGCGTAAGTAAACATCAATATATAATTATTTAGTGTGTGTAATGTGTCTAACAAACATCTGGTGCAAGGACTCAGGCCATGAAAGAGATCAGAATCTCCAGTTGTCTTCTCCAACAGGTACAGTGCTATGAACATGCAAGTAGGAGAGGCATAGTTTTGAGACAGAACCAAATAGAATGAGTAATGCGTTTCCTCTCAGCTGTGCTGTTGTGATCCTCTGGAAAGGTGGTGACTATTAATTTCTTCGAATGCTGATGTGTATATCCCAAGATAGAGTCTTCTTCCCTTCTCTACTGTACATTGGATTGGTTATTTGCTTTAACCAATAGTATGGAGCAAAAGTGACATTTACAGCCCTTACCTTTAAAAGGATCTGGGCTCCAGCATCCTCCTTCTTGGCAGCCAGATGCCATGTTGCAAAGAGGCCCCAGGCTAGCTGCTTCCAAAGGTGAAGTGGAAAAGGTGAGGTGATTGGACACCCCCTAGTGGTTCTGGCCTTGCTGTCTAAGGTACCACAAATGTGAATGAAGAAGCATCTCGACCACTCCAGGCTCAGAAGACATAAAGGGAGCAGAAGCTCTGTCCCATGGACCCAGCACTGATTGCCCGATTATGGGTTATAACAGAGTGTGGTTGTTTCAGTCTATGAAGTTTTGAGGTGGATTTTTGAAAGCATTAGACTAACAGGCACAGCTGCTAATATGTTTGGGCAAATCACCTCAACTGGCTGATCCAATTCTAATTTGTAAAATGAGGCAATTGATTTTGTTTATTGCAGAAACTCCCTCCCTGCAAAATTCTAACCGTCCATGACTTTTGTATATGCAAGTTTTCTCCCTGATCAAAGTAAGAACATGAATTCAACAAGCCTGGGAACCTTCCCTCTTATTTCCTTTGTGACTCTGTTCCTCTCTCATTATTTCTGCTTTAACTGAACATATTATTGCATGTAAACTAAAATAAATGAGGTCATCTATGTAAAATACCATTCTGGAACATGATAAGTATATCATCAATATTAACTTTTATTATTAATGAAGAATTGGTAGAGCCTACAGCCTGACCCCAGAGTTACCCACTCGGGTCCTCATCAACAGTGAAAGATAAAGTACAGTTTATGAATTCTGAAGATAATTTTTGTAGATGTTTTTGAACTTGGTAAACTTTCTGTGTTTCCCACCTTAAAAACCTGATAATTAATAATCTTCACACTTTTTTCCAAAACATAATAAAAACTCATGTATTGAGCCGTCACATCCCTACTCCTTCTTATATTATCTTTACTGATAAGTCAGATACTCGATTTAACTGAGTAAATAAAATTAAACTCTGCATGAAAACATATTAATAAAAATTGAGATTTAGGAATATAAGTATTGTTAAGTGAAAATTTTTAGAACTATACAGAAAGCAGAAGACAGAAGAGAGTTAAAAAATAAACCAAAAAGAAACAAAAAAAAGAAGAAATAAAGCATGTTTACAAGAAAACTGAACAAAAAGAAAAAGGGCATTTGGTTCCATAGCCTGTCACCGGTTTTCAAAATGCATTTCTTACTATAGATACAGTTATGTGGTGTTATGTGGTGAAGCCAGACCACTTGTTCTTTATATCCAGAGTTACTTAATTTAAAATAATGTGTATTCCGAAGGAAGAAGATAATGTTCCTGATCTCAAGGTGACCTCAGTTTGATATTACTACACCAGCTCAAACTAACCAAATTCATGCCTTAGATAAAACTTTTTGTAAGCGTCAAGGTTAAGCATTAAGACAGAACTCCAATTATAGTGTGATTTGGACTTTAAGATCTCGCACAGTTTGGAACACTTTCTAGGTTAAGGAAAGGATCTAATCGTGAAAGGTAAAGATTGTGACTCATCAAAAAATAGCAAAATAACAAATTGACACATAAAATCAACAGATGTTTAGTTACTTACCCAGAAGAGATTTATATTTTTGCAGATCATACATAAGGCAGTCTGTTAAGAACAGTAGAGATGAGGGGCGCATGAGTGACTCAGTCACTTAAGTGTCTGGCTCTTGATTTTGGCTCAGGTCATGACCTCATACTTGTGAGATAAAGCCCCACATCAGGCTGCACGCTGCATGTGGAGCCTACTTAATATTTTCTCTCTCCCTTTCCCTCTGCCCCTCCCCTTCTCGTGCTCTTTCTTAAAACAAAACAAAACAAAAAGAAAAAAGAACAGTAGAGATAAAAGACATAAACAAATGACTTTGTTCCTAAGCTCAAGAAGCTAATAATTTAAAAAGAAGCTAATAATTTTAAAAAGGAGCTAATAATTTAAAACATTTTCAAATATGTATGGTAGTAGGTAGAATTTAAAGAATTCTGGATGAGGAATACACCTAACAAGAGACAGAAGTTTAAAGGAGGAGACACCTCCAATTTTAAGGATGATACGGCTCATAATTACTTTTATGAGACCTCTGACATTTGCATTAGACTTTTACACAGGCACACTGGTACTCACACATTCATTTATTTATGTCATTCAGGAGATATTTGTGCACATGTACCTGGCTTCCAAATAATGATAAGACAGTCATTATCCTCAAGTGGCCTACTATATGATTGGGGAGAAAAAGTGCAAATGCTTTATTTAAATTAAAATTATAAGGCTTATTTGCAAAATATTAAAGCAAAATATCAGAAAAACAGGACTGATCAGTGAGGTAGCAGAACAAAATCACTACTATTAGTGGAGACCTGGTAGTCAGGGTGCTTGGGTTTGTGTCTATATTTGCCATTACTGGTAAAGGGGAACAGAACTTGCCACCCCAAAATATGCCTCTTTGGCATACCGATTATTTTAGGAACAACAGACATAGAAAAAGCTCTGAAAACAGTTTTAAGTTACCATTTTATGAGACATTTACATCTATAAGGAAAATCTCCATTTATTAGGGTGTCTCCGTATTTGTACCAGGAAGATGAGGAGGACTAAATCTCTAGAAACTGTTACCAATGGAGAAGGCACTGACACAATGGCCTAACAACCATATCCTTGTTCATCCTGTTTTTCCTGGAAACCCCTTATCACCCTTACAACATCTTATTTTGTCTTTAAGGTGTAAGGCATGGGCCATTTTAGAGAGTTACTCAGTTTTGATGGGTATCTCTCTTGTGTACAGGAGGCATACATGTTATTAAACATGTTTGTTTTTGTCCTGTTAATCTGGTTTTTTTTTTTTTTGTTGTTGTTTTTGTATTAGGGGTTGTTCAGTCAAGAACCTAGAAGAGTAGAGGGAAAATAAGTTTTTCTCTCCTGCTTTGAAAAAAAGTCAGTTTTCTCATTTATAAAATAAGAATAATAAAATTAATAGTTCCTCTTCTACAACTGCTGTTAGAATGAGATAATATAGTGCCTGGAGCATAGTAAACACTCAATATGTGCTAACATTATCCAGATCAGCCTTAAATTATCCAGGATTGGGGGGCTTGGTAGTGCCCAGGGGAAAGAAAAAACATTTAAAGTAAGCTCAGAATAGCCTCTAGGACTTGAGTGGTCATGAAGGCAGAACTTTATTCCTAGCAAGGACAGTGTTAGAGCAGGCAATCAATAAAGCTTTGAGATATTGTTACTAGAACCATTATGTTCTCATTCATTTTTGGAATACCTTTGGGATTTACCTACGTTGGCATTGTATCTATCTTTCTCTTCACAGAAATTGGTTTGGAGAGCTTCAAAAATTCATGAAAGTTGGAAAGAAAATTAGCTTTCTAATCTCAACATTTATTGCCTTAATCCAACTGAGGAAATGTCATATCACTTCTACTTTAGGAGATAGACCCCAGTCTCAATGATCTCATTTCTGAATATACTACACTTAACTAGTTTTGTCACTAAGTGACAAAAATGAGAAAGAAAAAGAGGCAAAATAAAATAAATGGTGGTTTCTGGCTTTTGATTTTCCCATAGATAAAACATAGCTAAAAATGATCTGTTTCTCCATATTTCTAAGAACTATTTGATTTAAGTAAGAGCCATGAAATTTTAAATAAAGATCTCAGAGAATAAGTGATCTAATGAGTTCTTCCAAGGACAGGTGTTATATAAACATGATGTATTTCCATTATTAACAACAATAAACTATGATGCCCTGAGAGGAGGAGGTCCCTAAGCAATTCTGCTATCCTTCAGTGACTCTGTAGAGGTGTGTCAGGCCATCAGAAGTCCCATAGTACAGACAATTAAAACATGTTTAGAAGTTAAATGAATGATAATTAGAAAAGGAGATGTCAGGGGATTGGTGTAGTAAATCATTTCTGAGATATCATTCTTATTATGGTATTTTAAATCCTTTACCTTACATATTCTACTTTGTAGCACTTTGTACCAAATATTCGTTATTTCAACTCCCTCCAAAATAATTTGTATCCTCATGTATTAAACTCATTTAAATCTATATTTAAGGTTTAATTCCTTTTTTTAAGCTTTCCACGTATTTAAAATGTCCTAATCCATATTTTGATCATGTGTGACTCTCAGTTAACCAATATATTCAAGTATCCGAAACCACCCAAATCATTATGTATGTGTATTTATTACTTTATAAATAATGCATGTCTGAGAAGGGAAGTGGGGGTGGGTTATGGTTATAGATGTTTAGTATTTGATTAAGCTCAAATAATATTATGACTGGAAAAAACCCAACTGATTATCTGGTACAGGGTTGGGTTTTTTTGTTTGTTTGTTCGTTTTTTGTTTTCTTGCAAAGGCCAGATAGTAAGTACTTCAGGCTTTTTGGCCTTCATAGTCACTTATGACTACTCAACTCTTGCATTGTAGTGCAAAAACAGCCATAGACAATACACAGTGAATAAGCATGACATACTCCAATAGCAAAAACAGGCAGGCTACTGAATTTGGCCTGAGAGATACTGTTTGCTACCCTCTGATCTAGTGCAACTGACCTATTTCATATGTGAGGAAATTAAGGCATAGAAAAGTTAAATGCCTTTCTTAGCCATTATTAATTAAATTTTCATGAGAAGAAAATTATGGATTTTATTTTGCTTTGTCTGTCAACCTTAAGAACAAAATAGCCAAAGCGGTGCCTGCGTGGCTCAGTATCCGCCTTGATTTTGGCTCAGGTAGTGATCTCAAGGTTCGTGAGATCAAGCCCCATGTCAGGCTCTGCACCGACTGTGCAGAAGGGCCAGCCTGGTTGGGATTCTCTCTCGCCCTCTTTCTCTGCCCCTCCCCCAGGTGTGTGCGTGTGTATGCAATGTTCTCTCTCAAAATACATAAATAAACATTTAAAATAAAATAAAATAGCCAGTTATTTTTACTAGCAAGACAAGTTTAGTTGGGAATGTTGGAAGATTTGCAATTTGGGGCATAGAAATTATGGTAAACAGTAAGTTCAAAGGGATAAGGGGAAGGCCAGCTTTTATTAGGTGTTAGGAAGAAATTGAGAAAGGTTGTTTTGAACAAAAGTTCACTTGTAAAGAACAAGAGTTTCTCATTACCTGCAGGCAGTAGTTAATACTTTTTTGCTGAGGGAGGGAGGGAACTTCTTTCTTTTTCATGAAAGCAGGACGTGAAATTCCTGAGTAATAAATGTCCTCCCTTGTCAAGATAATTCTTATCTTTCTTCTCTATCCTGGCTGTGCTGGCTGCTGTGAGTGGTCTGTGTATGACAGGGCCCCTTCAGAACTTCCCATCCCCAATTAAAAAATGTTTTTTTTAATATTTATTTATTTTTGAGAGAGAGTGCGTGACAGAGCACAAGTGGGGGAGAGGCAGAGAGAGAGGGAGACACAGAATCCGAAGCAGGCTCCAAGCTCTAAGCTGTCAGCACACAGCCCGGCGTGGATCTCGAACCCACAAACCTCGAGATCATGATCTGAGCCGAAGTCAGATGCTTAACTGACTGAGCCATGCAGGCACCACCCCCCACCCTCCTCCCCCACCCTGCCAACCATGTCTCCAATATATATGAGGTGTCCTTTATTTTCCTATGTCCATGAATCCACCCTTCCCAAGGCTTGCTGGAAATGATCTCCTGAAATGCAGAACAAGACAGGCTTCTGTTGTGTTTAAATTCCTTCAACAGATCCCTCCGGACTCCAGTGTGAAGTTTCATTTTCTGGTCTAGCTTTTAGGATCTGCATTCCTGAGATTTATTTACGCTTGCTCTTATTCCACATTCTACTCCATCTTCCAGGCATACTCCACTTGCCCGATGACAGAAACAGGGCCTGTTTTATTCCCTTCTGTGTCTCCTCTGCATAGCATAGTGCTTGATACTTAGCAGTCCCTAAAAGGATAGCTGTGGAATGAATGGATAAATAGCAAGTTCATATCTGAACAGACTGTTGGAGCCAATTCGACAGAATATACGTCTTAGCCTGAAGTTTCCCAGGTCTCACCAAGTGTACCTGGCAAATGAAAGGACCAAAAACAGAAAGTCCCCTTCCAGTGACCTTCACTTTAAGATTAGTCTGACTCCCTTAAAACCATCTCTGTATTAATATCTGGCTGCTGAGAGGGCCCCCCATCCATATTACAAACTTTGCAAAGTTTTCCACACATCAACTTTTATAAAAGGAGTTGCTGTTTTATTACTCAGCCTGGTTTTCATCCGGTAAAGTCACGTTCCTTCTGCTTCTTTGAATTCTGGAAGAAATCGAATTCTCCAAATGTGCAGTTTGGTGTGAGTTAACACAGGCTGGGATGGTGACTTGTGTTTCTCAGGGCATTATGCAGACTCATGGTAGGGGGACATTAGAACACCTATATCACCGAACCCACTGGAATGCTAATATATATTTCAGTGTAATGTGTGGAATTATCAGCAGAGGGGAGTGCTCCCCAAGGCAGCATTGCCCTGCTCGACTGAAGATGCTGATTTGTTATCACTCTGACTCTGCACCAGCATCATCTCTTCAGGGAACATCTCAGAGCTGTGGCCAAGAAGAGGGTGCTGTGATGTCCATGGCCCACACTTGTTTTACTAAGATAGGCAACATTTCCTTTTCTGTAATAGCCCTTCAAGTAACCAATATGAGGACTCTGCATCCTTCTGCTTTTAAAAGCATGACTTTCAACTATCCCCACTCTAGCTATTAGATTAGCTAATTGAATATATTTATCAGTCAAATACTTCCTAAATTGTCGGTTTGATGCAGAGAATGTCTGGGAGAAAATATTTTTCCTCTACACTCTTGGGTAATTTGGGGTGGGGGTGGGGTGGCTTGCCAATTAAACTGATAGAGGACACATCAGCAAGAGAAAAGACAAAGTTTATTCACTTAGGTACACCTCTCAGGGAGAACACAGAATCTAACTTAAAGAAGTGGCTTGAATTTGGGGCTTTTCATACCAGTTTAATAAGGGGAGAGGGTTAGGATTTCAAGGGAAAATAAATGCCAGAGAATGACTGAGAAAATATACAGGGGGAACTAATGGAAGGTAGTTTTGTTTTAGTAAGGTCTGTTTATGCATTGTCTCATCCCTGGTGATAGGAGTCACTCTTTTACCTTGGTAAGGGAATCCTGCCTTAAGGGAGGGTTTACTTATGACAGCTGAATTCTACACGTCTCTGCTTTTAGGCAGATAAGGAGAGTGCACAGAAGCCTCTTCCTCTATCTGTCGAATCTCTAATGCCTTCAGCTCAAAATAATCCTTATGCCATCGTGGCATATCGTGGACCCCTTCAGGAACAAGTACACACCATAAAGTGCAAAATCAAAGCAAAGTACCAGATAGTTCTGGGAAATAAGGTATCCAGATAAAATGGTAGATGTGTTTGAAGGCCCTAAGTTAATGTAAGTAAGTTTCCACTTTATTTTTCACTTAGGCAGAGCCATGATACTAGAAATCAAAACTAGGCACACTCTAATTGAATGTCTCCTCCTAGAAGATTAAAAATTTCACATTAACTTTTTATCTCTAAATGAATCAATTAAATATTCTGTATAACCTGTGCTTTTTTAAATATAGAATTTGGTAAATTTATTACCCAATTTGGTAGAGCTGAACTCTTAGATAAGAAAAGGGTCTTGGTTGGTATGCAGCAGCATCCATATAATAAATTAGAACCTCACAACATAGGGGCTAAAGCATACCTTAGTAAGGTTCCTACCTGAACCTTTGCTTTACAAGTAGAAGAAAACAGAGGTCCACAGCATTTACCTGGTTTGCCCAAGGTCGCTTAGCTACTTAGTGACTTAGCAGGGATTTGAACCCCAGGCTTGGACCCATTGAAATACTTGGAAAGAGGAGATTGTAATGACTTACAGATTAATTACTTGATGTGCATTCTTTGGTTTAATATAGGAAAGTGCCGGATATTGAGAAAACGCAAAATGACTTAGACCTATTAAATACAGGGAGAAATTAGAAAATGAGGCTGAAGGTAGAATTTTAATAGTATCAGGTCAACATCTTGATTCAGCTTACCCTGTGTGTTCTTTTATCACAGCCTATAGTCATTCTCTGTATTAATTGTTACACTTTGAATTGTGCCCCACCCCCACAATTTAGATGTTGAAGTCCTAACCCCCATATCTCAGAATGGATGTTGTTTGGAAATTAGTCTTTTCAGAAGTAAACAAGTTAAAGAGAGGTTATTAGGGTGGACCCTAATCCAATATGACTAGTGCCCTTATAAAATGGGGAAATTTAGATACAGACATATATAGAAGGAAGGCAATTTAATATGACATGGAAGAAAAACAACCATCTCCAAGTCAAGGAGAAGGGTCTGAAAGAGATCCTTCCCTCCCAACCTCAGAAAGAGCAAGGCTTGGTGAAACCCTGCCCTTGGACTTCCATCCTCCAGAACTGTGAGAAAATAAGTTGCTGTTGTTTAAGCCAGTTTGCGGTGCTTTGTTAGAGTAGCTTCAGAAACCTAATAGATGTTATTGACTAATTCCCTGGCCCCGCCCCGTATTGCCCACCACCAGCAAGGATTGTGCTGACTCATCTGTATCCTCTCAAAACCTTCCAAAGTGTCTGGCCTATCATGTGTGTTCTATTAATGCCTGTAACTGCATTACCTTATACAGAATAACTTTTGTACCTATGTTAACTCAACTGCTATTCACAACAACTCAGTGATTTGGGTTGAGCACATTTTATTTTTCTTATTTATCTCATGATTCTCAAATAATATAGTGGCTTTCTCATTAAAGTTGCAAAGTGTTATAAAGGAGAGCGATAACGTTCCATACAAATACTTTTCAACTATTATAATGCTGTATTTAAAACCCCAGTTATTTTCCACTGCTTCTTAAATTGCCTCTCATCCACTATATGCAACTTGAGGTGTCTTTTCAACTAAAATTGTTTACATCAGAAACAAACCAGATGAAATAAAAGACCTCAAAACTCAGCTTAACAAAACAAAAAATCCCTCAATTAAAATAGGACTTAAAACATTGAATTCAGTTCTGAAAAAAAAAAAAAAAACAAAAACAAAAAACAAAAACAAACTGACAAGTTTGAACCTGACTCTTAAATTTCCTGGCAAACAAAATAGTGGGTCTTTATGAAGTTTCACAGAGCTCTTTGTCTTTGGAAATCTTAGACCCACACTTACTAATTTAGAGTTGTTTCTCAGGAATGGATACACTGACATGGATTGTTAACAATAATAAATAATCATTTCATCATTTCATATATTATTGTTACACGTAAAAAGTATTTCTTGAGTGTTGGCTACATGACAGGTGCTATACCAAATGCTTTACACATCAATCAACGCTGTGGCAGAAAAACGGTGGCTTAATTACAAGGGTGTAACTGAAGAGAATTTAATACATGAACATTTTAGTGTGGGAAGAGTTAAGGGAGTCGTTAGCAGTGGGTGAGGTACCAATAGTCTAACACAAAAATGAGAAGCTCTTACCACTCAGACCTAAAAACGTGGGGAGGTATCATTGGAGTATCATTTCAGATTGTGGGAGAGAGGGTACCTAACAGAGTCTGTAGCTGTAGAGAAACCCTGTCACTGCCAGAAAGGTGGTGAGGGAGGGGCAGCTCCCTGCTCAGGTTTGTCCTGCCAAACCTACCCAGCAGCCTGAGGGCCAGGGAACAGCTGAAGTCTTCTGCAGAGCTTGGTTCTAGATCACAGTTGTGATTGGAGGAGTGGTGCAAAGGAGAACAATCAGAATCCTACCTAATTTAATCATTCCCAAGGCCCATGAAATATTTTACCAATTTAGAATAAGCTCAGAAGACTCTGCTTTTTTTTTTTTTTTTTTTTTTTTAATGAGCAGGTAAGAGTCGGGAGCAAGAAAAATTCCAGCCTTGTTCTGGGTCTAATGAAGGAGGAAAAAAGAAAAAAAAAATGGTCTTAAACAAAATTTGTCTTTCTTCCTTTTCTTTCTTCCTTCCTTCCTTCCTTCCTTCCTTCCTTCCTTCCTCCCCCCTTCCTTCTTCCCTTCCTCCCTTCCTTCCTTCCCTTCCCTCTTGCTCTTTCTTTTTCTTTCTTTCTTTCTTTCTTTCTTTCTTTCTTTCTTTCTTTCTTTCTTTTTTAAATTTATTTATTTTACATGAGATTTATTTTTTTGTTGTTTGCTTATTTATTTTGAGAGACAGAGAGAACAGGGGAGGAGCAGAGAGAGCCGGCTCCGCACATCAGCAGGCTCCACACCGTCAGCACCCAGCCCTACGCAGTACTCAATCCCACAACTGTGAGATCAGGACCTGAGCCAAAATCAAGAGTTGAGCACTTAACTGACTCAGCCACCTGGGTCCCCAAAAGGTTTCTTTTAAACGAAGGAAAAGGGGAGAGGGTGTTATGTAAAGCTCTTAAGGAAATTGTAGATAAGTTTTATTTTGAAAACACTGGTGTTTCGTTCAGAGCATGGAATGATTTGGTGTGGGAGGGGAGCAGTGCTGCCTGGGCACAAGGGTGGAGAAGAAGCCACATTAGAGATGAATCAGTGGGCATGTATTCGTGGTGATGATCAAAGATGAAGAAATGTAGAACACAGGAGCTGAGACATGATAACTGTTGAGGAACCGTAGGGCAAGCTGAGAGCAAAATACAGGCTGGCACATCCCCACCCCAGGTAGAATATGTGTGATATTCCTCAGACACTCCTGGCTACCCAAGAACAAGGAAGGGGGGTTAAATGCTTGCCATGGTAATGTGGGAAACTAAGGCAAATGAAAAATTAAATTCCTTTACAGCCTACGGCCCACTGACATGTCCTTGAAACTGGCAGAATGACCTCCCTCTAGAAGCCCAGCTGCCTGGATAAAGACACTTTGCTGGGGACAAAAGAGAACCTTAGGTTGACATTATCCCAGCCTTGAGAATCCTGTAAATCTCCTTCCTTTATCTCAACTACCCCAAGATATATGCTGGCAATCATACTAAGCTCATGGCCCCCCGATATACATCTGAAGGGTTTCATGACTGAAGTTTTATTAAATGGTAATAAATGGCATTTCCCTAGCAACAGCTAGCCCCTCAAGTCCTGGAAACCTTGCTTCCAAAATTCCTTAGAGACTTACTGTATCCCTGACCTCCTCCCAACCTGAGGCTATATAATGAGTTACCCATCACGACTCCAGTGCAGCTCTACTTGCCCATGGGTCCTGTCCCCATGCTTAAATAAAATCACCTTTTTTGGGGGCGTCTGGGTGGCTCAGTTGGTTAGACGTCCAACTTCAGCTCAGGTCATGATCTCAATTTTTGAGTTCGAGCCCCGTGTGGGGCTCTGTGCTGACAGCTTGGAGCCTGGAGCCTGCTTCAGATTCTGTGTCTCCTTCTCTGTCTGCTCCTCTCTGGCTTGTGCTCTGTCTCTTGGTCCCTCAAAAATAAATAAACATAAATAAATACATAAATACGTACATAAAATCACCTTTTTGCACCAAAGATGTCTTCAGGAATTCTGTCTTGGCTGTCAGCTCTGGACCCCACGAACAACCCATTGCCCCACGGCTTCATCAGTAGCTACCTCCTGCAGAGAACTATGTAATTTAGTAAACATTTTCACTTATTTCATTGGACTTGGTACCCAAAATAGTTTTGAGATAGATTACAATTATTTTTCTTGGTGCTGTTACTGTGATTTTTTTTTCTCATTCTGCAGATGAAGAAACAAGCTCAAAGAAATTGAGGGATTTGTCCAAAATGACATAGCTAGTGAGTCATGGAGGTGGAATTTGAATGCTGGCCTTCTGTCTTGTGAACCAAGAATTAGTGACTTGTTTGCAGAGTCTGGGATATAGAATGGCACCAAACTAATGTATCTCCATGAGTACTGAAGTTACAGTTTAGTTGTCTTTAGT
This sequence comes from Prionailurus viverrinus, assembly GCF_022837055.1. NCBI lineage: Eukaryota > Metazoa > Chordata > Mammalia > Carnivora > Felidae > Prionailurus > Prionailurus viverrinus. The sequence continues at coordinate 42,627,695 of NC_062562.1, forward strand.
CATCTCTGTAATCAAAGCCCCATGACTGATCATGGCATGCTAGATATCTATGCATTCTGAAGCCATATATATATATATATTTTTCTTTTTTGGACTACATTCCCTGTGCCACAGTAAGGAAGCTAATAAGCCTGAATATAGTCCAGTACTCTGATAATTTTTATCAGCTCTTTAGCTAATTTAAAGTACTATCTGCCAAATATTTCTGATTAACAGCTGTATTCCATGAGCATTTTCCAATACATGCAACTATTGTCTCTAGAGATTAATTGCCAACCTTTTAAATCCAACTAACACTCGGTTGACATTTAACATCTTGGATTTATAGATTTCCTGGTATGTTTTTGGACTGATTTCTTTGGATAGAGTCCCCGAGCATTTGAAATTGGATTTCTCCAAGGACAGGTCTATATAAGTGAGGAGCTTATCACATCATTTCACCTCAAACTCTTCTCAGAGAACTTGGTTTATTATAGTCTTGAAAACTCCTGGGATGTTTCTCTGAGTGTGAATGTGACTGAAGGTACCAGTCAAATTCATGACTACCATGACCCATACATTCACTCTTATCTTCTCATTCTACATAGATACTTGTATGTTATGCATAACAGTATTAGGAGCCCCACCCCCCATTTACAGAGTCAGAGACATCTTAGGAACCTTCCTATTCTTTTACAACCTCATACAGATTACATGTATTATAGATATTAAGTATGTATCAAAATAAACTATATATTAAATATACATCAAAGTAAAATTTGATAACATGATTCATTGACTTTAAAGAACGCTGTAGTAGTTGTTTATTTAGTATTTCAGTGCGCATGTGTACTTCAGGTAAAGGCTCTTGAGAAGATAACTTTTGTGGCCTAATTATCTGAGTTGTATCCTAGTTGTAATCTTTGCATTTCAAATGATAGAAGCCTTTCACACTCAGTTTAGATGAACATACCTCAATCCCAAGATGTTTCTGCACTACGTAGGATGCTCACTCTGCCAGGAATCAGGATATAGTTTTCTTTACCTTGCTTTTTCCTCTGTGTCTGACTACAAACAACCTTTTATTTAACTCTGACCCTAGGCTGTTAAACTCTCAAGCCAGCTGAAATGGTGACATGCTTTTAACAACAGCTTGAATTCTCTTGGAAAGATTTATCTTAGGAACACTGCAGGGGGGAAAGGGTAAATCCTAACTGTTTTGTTTCTAAGTACAGGGAGCCTGAACTGTATTATTATTTAGATACTAGCATTTTTGAACTGACCCCTAGTGAAAGAGTCAACTACATCATTTCTATGGGATTTTATAACACAGTGGCAATTTTTAGAGGTGAAAGTTGGAGGAGATTGTTCTTTTTTTCTATAAGAAGATGGGGAAGAATAGGGTGAGACATTGCTGTATTTGCACAGCAAGATATCTTTACTGAATCTCTTCTCTATTCCTCAGCTAAAGACATTTTAACTTTTTCTCTACAGCAGAACCATCACAGTTAAGATATCATGCTAAGCCCTCAACCTTTTTCCAGCAAATACGGGAGGCAATAAAATAGAGGTCAGATGAACCAGAAATTCCATTTAGGAAACAGTTAGAAAAATCTATCTGTTAATGAGCATGCTGTGTAGTTCACTCTTCCCCCCTCCCCTATTTTGTCTTCCTCAAAATAGAATCTAAATAATAAAGCCATCATATCTAGTTAATAGTTGTGCCTTTAGGCGAACTACAGCATAAAGTTACTGAGGAGAAAATGTCATATGACAAGCTTCCCTTGGTTTACAAGGACTCGAGGTGAAGTAGTTTCTTCTTCCATTATGGTTTTAAAATATTTACTTCAGAAATTGTCAAATCAGCCTGGCATGGTCGTTGTTACAAGTAAGTAGATTCGTTCTTTCAAGGCACTAGCAATCAGCTTTCTCAGGGATGAGGTGCTGATATCCCAAGGCCTGCCTTTTCCCAATTGAATTTATCTATTTGTGTATCTGTACACTTAGGCAGACAATGTAATACATCTGTTTATCGTCACCACCAGTGTATCCGTCTGAAGCTATATCCAAAGGCATGTGTTCTCATAAAGTGAGAGAGGCACATTAGTCTGGTTTGATGCAGCAGTCACAGGCTTTATCTTGCGAGTTATCTGAAGATAAGGGCTTGATTGTTGTCAGACACCACAGAGTCATTACTGTGTGACTGCCAGGGGAATGACAACTCACCTGGGTAGAACTCCCAGCAGGCAACAAAGTGACAGAAGGAGGGGCCTTGATTCTCTCTTCTTAATTGTAAAGTATAGTGTTTTCCGTCAGACCAGGAGTTCTTTGTGGTCCATAATTGGGAATTTATCATTACATTTCCAATTAAAAAAAAACAGAACATAGTATGTGATAAATGTTTATGAGCAAATAGATGCACGCATGGACGGATCGGTGGGCAGATGCATGCAGCGATGTATGGACAAATAGACAAACACATGCATGGATGCATGAATGGGTGCATGGGTGGATGGTTGGGCCGATGCATGCAGCAACACACGGACAAATAGATAAATACATGCATGGATGCATGCATGGATGGATGGATGGGCAGATGCATGCAGCAATGCGTGGACGAATAGGTAAATACATGCACAGATGCATGAATGGATGCATGGGTGGATGAGCTGCACGAATTCCTTCCAGAGCTTTCTGTAAAATGTAGTGTGCTAGGTTTTTACAAATGCAAGACTTTTCAGTAAACTCTGATCTGATCCCAGCCTGTCTCTCTGACTTCTTGTGACCCCCTCTCTCCTTACCCACCAAGTTCTAGTTACACTGGGCTTCTTTCTGTGGGACCACTTTACAAGCTGTCCCCCTGGCCTGACAGGCTTTTCTTCATAATCTTTACACCTCTGCTTGTTTCTGAATGTATCTTACATGTTATATCATTAGAAATGGTTCTTCTAACCTCTCAGTCTGAAACAGCAACCTGACTGTTCTCCAGCACAGCTCCATTTCATTTGTCTCCTTAGCACTTGTTATTCTTTTATGTGTCCATTTGATGGTTTTATTGTGTGTAGGTCTACACCTTTATTTACCTTTCTCCTCCCACTGAAATCTGTTTCATGAGCATTTCCTAGCTTATTGAGGACTATCTTGTCTGCGTAAGTTTCCAATTATCTTTTGAGTGACTGACTTACTGAGTGACGAACTGGGAATAAAATCAAATGATTTCCCATAATTTTAATTACTAGAAATTCTGTGTGTAATACACACTGTAGTACATTTAGAATAATGTTAATTATACAATTTAGACATATGCAGCCTTTAAAGGGGTTAAATTTCCTATTTTTTAAAAAAATCTTTAAACTTTTAAAAAATGTGTATGTATTTATTTTGAGAGAGAGAGAGCATGAGCAGGGTGGGGGGGGGCAGGGGGAGGGAGAAGAAGGGAGGGAGAAAGAGAATCCCAAGCAGACTCCATGCTCAGTGTTCAGAGCAGAGCCCATTGCACAACTCAATCCCACGTCTGTGAGATCATGACATGAGCTGAAATCAAGAGTTGGACACTTAACTGACTGAGCCACCCAGGTGCCCTGAATTTCATGTTTTTTTAAAAAAAGTGGTTATGTCAACCTTTTTATCTACAAGTCTTGGAAATATATCAAAAAATTAAAGAAGCAGTGTTACTTCCTCAAATGCTTTTAGAGTGAGGTGAGGTACACACACACACACACACACACACACACACACACACACACTTGTATTTCAGGGATTTCTTAGTTCAGACTAGTGAAAGACATACATTGTTGCACACAGGCCATTTTTGTACATATTGTTTACAATGCTTTAGAATTGTGGAATTTTTCCAACCGAAAAAAGGATGGATATCTTCTTTGCAGTGCTTCTTATTGGGACAGTATGGTTTTCTAGGCAGTATTTCGGAATTTGGTGGGATGAGTTGGTTATCACAACGACTGGGAATACTAATGGCATTTGGTAGCCAGCAGGCTACGAATCACAATACATGGGAAAATCTTACACAATGAAAAGAGCTTTTCATATGTCACTTAACTTTCAAAAATCTGTTCATAATCACTTGAGCCTTTTATATAATTCTGCTTTACTTTTAAACACAAAATATTTTGCATTCAACCCTGCCAGTTAGGCTCTAGTGCCAAGTGGTAAGCTCTGGAATTGGGACTGCGTGGCCTACTATATTTTACTCCTCTTCTTCCGGAAATTTGTTAACATTCAGTTATGATGGCTGCCTTTGATAATTTCAGAAGAGGTGGATGAAAAATGACCACAATGTGAGGTCCTTTCAAAGATGGTTATCTTTCCTAGTCACATACCTTTCTGAATTTCTAGAACTGTGTCAAAAAAAATTCAGACTTAGGTAAAGAGAGATTTTATTCAAAAAGACTATTGCAATAGGAGGAGGAAGATTATTGCATTAGAGAGAATACTTTGATCGTAAGATCTGCAAGTCTCAGAGATCAGGCAGAATGGCTCTTCTTTCATAAGGAGTAGTAAATGAAGTTGGAAGAAACTAGAAGATGGGGAGTGGGATGAGCAGGTGGTGTGATAGAGCCGTTAATCGGGGAGAATTTCCCTGGAGGGCTGTGGATTTGGGGGAGGCACCATCAAGGAGGATTTGTTCCCTGTTCCCATGCTTACTTAAATGCAAGAGTGAGTGAGTCAAAGTCCAGTCAAAGGCCTGTGGGTGGCAGAGAGAAGCATGGTTAATATTTGGTCCAGTCATTTTCACAATTTTTTTTTCCTCCAGATTGGCCAAATTATATCATCTCAAGAGATCAAAACAATTTTCTTTCCTCATAATTTCACTGAGGGTTGTTTGCCATTTGAGTTTGAAATCACATCACTAATATGTAAACAGCCATTGCAACTGTTTGTCTGCATTTCTGGCTACAAAATTCATGGTAATTCTGGGGGATTAATTGCAAACAGGTGACTGTTGTATTTTATCATCTAATGTAGTCATACTAATACAGTTACACAGTGAAAAATACATTATTTCATCAATTGATTTCCTTTTGTTTCTCCAGCATAGCAACATACAGCATTATATAACTTTTCCATTTTCCTAGATCATGTGTAGAGATAGATAATACTGTTTCTGAATTTAATTTTAGGGTAATAAAGGAGGCATTATGAAATTTTTTTTTCTCTAAAAGGGCTGAAGGTCCTAGAATTGAAAGCCACTATTCTACCAGATTATTATTTATGGATAATGACTCTGAAACTAATAGAAGTTGAGAAATTTGCCCTAAGCTATGAAGAATATTGATACAATTACACACATACATACTCTCAACTTGTTAAACATTTTTAGCATGACAAATGTGGGACTAGGAATATAGATGCATGAAACAGCCTCTATTCTATGTAATAGGAGAAAAAAATGTTCATTAATAAATGGTAGAGATGAAATAACATGTGATTAAATTAGCAAATGAAAATTTCTGGAAAATGTCATTTTGATGAGTTCACTAATAAAGTCTCCCTACTTTGCTGGAGACTGGCGATATTTGGGACACATGGGTAAGTAGAAGGAAATGCTCTGAAAATGTATTTCTTGATCAGTAAAATGAGGGTACAAGTATGTGCCTAATGGCATGGTGGGTCCTCAATAGGGTAAGTGATGTGATCCAAGGTTAACATGCTTGTTACCTGAGGATCTTATTTAAATGTTGATTTTTTTAGTCAACAGAAGATCTCAGTGGGGCTCGAGATTGTGTATTTTTAGCAACACTCTAGCAATTGTCAGGGATACTGTTTGGAGACCACTTTAAGTGGCAAGGATGAAGTCCCCTGGTACAACAGAAGGGGATCAGTTCTGGTTGTGTCTCTCTCTTTCCTTTCCCCACCCCCCCACCCCCCCACGCTATAGCTCTTTTCAAAGCCTGTAATAGGAAGCACTGGTTTTGTTTTACGGGGACTCACTTGCTTTTTGTATTTTTAAATCATTGCTGTTTAACTGAGGTAGGAGTTTTTGAAAGAAGAAAAGTGATAATATGTAGATTGTTTGGGGTAATAGGAATTAATAGTCAATTGAAAGAAAATTTTGAATATGCTTCTTTTTTCCTCCCACAACCCAAACTTAATGTACTTCATGTTATTTCCCTCAGATTCAGAGAAGCTCCACTGTTTTAATAGAGCTAGTAGTAGAAAGGGTAGGGAGGTATTGTTATTATGTTATCCTGCAATAGCGTCCCTATTTACTATAAAAATATGTATCCATTTATGTAAGACAGCCTCACATTTCTAACTCATTTTGCAAAACAGTTTTGCCGTTCCTCAGCCATGAGCTAAAAAAGTACACATTTTTTTTTCAATGAGAAGAAATGATAAAATGAAGCACAAAACAATTCTGTTAGCCACATAATCCCACAGATGCCTCTTCAGTGGATCTTATAGGAATGATAAACAGTTTGTTTTTTTTTTAAAGAAATCTAATTCTAGAATATCTTGTATTTTTCAGTTTCACCAACAGATGACACTAGTGATTTCTATATATATATATATTTTTTGTATTTAAATAGTATATCAACAAAATTCTTCAAAGCTGCCATTTGGGGGATAAAACCGAAGCTAACTATTAACTCTGAAGTGATAACATATTAAAATTATTGTTTGATAGAGTTTTTTTTGTTGTTATTTTCATACAATTTGCAATAGCATAATCAAAGATTTTTCTTATGGGAAATGGCTAAACATCTCAATTCTTCCCATCAATACACAAATTATGGCAGTGATTCTACATATCTGAGGTACTTCCATAAAAAAGATATATGATAAATATTTCCTATTGTAAAAATTATATGTCTGTACCTTCATTTATAAAATAAGATAATCTGAATGTATTCTCGGGTGCTCATGAAAAGCACTGAATGCAGGAGCAAGAATACAGCATAGCAAAACAGGATGCTGCCTGAAAGAATAACCCAATCAGATCATCCAACAAAACTAGTTATGCATTCACTGGTGCCAAAATGCCTCAGCGTGATATGTGAGTTTCTAAAGGTTGTCATGCTGTCCAGGTGGAAGGGAATCCAGTTCCTAACCAGCACAATGCTGTTAACGTGAATGGTTCTCTTTGGTGTCTCCAAAAGTGGTTCAGCTCTTGATACCATTCTGGAATTCTGATACTTAGCTCCGGTCACTTGATACCTATATAGCACCGTGCGTATTTCATTCCTTCCTTTTTGGTTGTGCACATTGGTTCTTCTTATCATAATTAGAGGTTGAAACTTAAATCGTATTCTTTATGGAAGTCCCTCATCCTCCTAGTAACTCCATGTTAGACACAGACATTAATCATTTGTGGAGTTAAACTTACAAAAAGAAGATATGAAACAGCAACAATTGTGTGGTATTCCTTGCCGTGATGTGCTTTAAAAGAAAGACACCATGGGTGAAAAAAGAGTTGTAAGCACCAGCAGGATGTGTTTTTCAAAGGGCACTTTTAGAGGAATACCATATAGGATTGCCTGTCAAAAGAAGACATTCCATTTTAACGGATATTTAAGAATTTTATAAAGACATGGTTTTCCTTTAGAGTCAGCTATAGGTGATATCTTTTATTAATAAAAAATATACTGCATGATTACCGCTACCCAGATATAAAGCATAAAATTTTATAAACTATTATAATTCTTGATGAAACATAGACTAGTGAGTACTGCTAGTCATTATTTCATTCTTTCAAGAATGAGTAAAAATGAGTGACTAATGAGAAGCCTAACCAGTTGCACTGAGCATCCATTTTTACTGTTTTATTTTTTAATAAAAGTTTTTGTACTTTTATGTTTAATAGCAAGTTAAACTCTTTGCTAAACCTTCCATCCGTATAAAATAATAATAATCAAATCTTATAAATACATTGAGTTCCCTCAGTTTCAGTAGACATATGATCTATCATCAGAGACAGAAAAAAAATTGACATCTGAGTTTTAAAATATATATATCTGAGTTTACACACACACACACATATGCACACACACCCTTGAATTAAGCACAATTTGTCTTTAAAATGATTCCATGCTCCTAGGCAGAATTGTCTTCAATAATTAATATTTGTAGATTAAATATAGCATAAAACTTTTACACATTTTTAAAACAAAATATTTTTAATGAAATTGTCATAGCAATGTACATGTACAAAATATGGTTATTGGAGGAACAACAGTGCAAGATGCAGAAACATATCATTGCTGAAAAAAAATGTGTTAATTGTGTAGTAAAACTGAATTGATTCATTAAAAATAGTCACTATATGGAAAATAAGATTTATATACATTCATTTATATTCATACATATACATGCATAAAATATGTATAAATGCAGTAATAAAATAAGCACCACCACCTTACTTGGAAAAATCTATATATTAAAGTCAGATAAAATTAAAAAGATTTCTTAGTGAAGAATCGTTAGTACATCTACTACCTAATTTTCTATGATATTTCTTATTATCAAAAATTATGTTTTTGCTTCTTTTTTTTTTAATTTTTTTTTCAACGTTTATTGATTTTTGGGACAGAGAGAGACAAAGCATGAACGGGGGAGGGGCAGAGAGAGAGGGAGACACAGAATCGGAAACAGGCTCTAGGCTCTGAGCCATCAGCCCAGAGCCTGACGCGGGGCTCGTACTCACGGACCACGAGATCGTGACCTGGCTGAAGTCTGACGCTTAACCGACTGCGCCACCCAGGCGCCCCTGTTTTTGCTTCTTTTAAAAGATTCTCACCATGCACACACACACATAGGCACACAAGTGATATATGTGACTTTAGATATGATACATAGAGAAAACATTTCTTTGTATTTTTTCAGCAGTCAGCATGCAGGATTGTTTCAAAATTTGAAAATATTCCCTGTATTCAATATCATTTTTTTTTAAAGTTTCTTTTTTTTTTTCCAACGTTTATCTATTTTTGGGACAGAGAGAGACAGAGCATGAACGGGGGATGGGCAGAGAGAGAGGGAGACACAGAATCGGAAACAGGCTCCAGGCTCTGAGCCATCAGCCCAGAGCCTGACGCGGGGCTCGAACCCACGGACCGCGAGATCGTGACCTGGCTGAAGTCGGACGCTTAACCGACTGCGCCACCCAGGCGCCCCTTCAATATCATTTTAAAATTTTCTTTCGAGTGCTGGTAACTCTCTTGCTTTTTTATTGTCTTATGTGTTTTTTTTTTTAATTTTTGTGCCATACATGGTGACTTTTTGAAATTTTCCTAAGAGCGATTTTTGCCTTAAAATTAGCGTCAGTTTGTACATTTTATTCTGGTCTTCATTATAAAAATAATTTGAGGAAATGGGCAACAATAAGAGCATTTTCCTACAAATAATCAGGAAAACAAAATTTCTCATATTTCGGTGGGAAAACTTTCCTCATTAGTCCATATTTAAAAAAATAAAAGGGAGAGAATTGGACAATTGGTTGAATTGCTTGCATTCACTGAATTTCATAGTTTAAAAATGCTATATTTAATTCAACAAAAACTACATATTTTTTAGAAAATGCTTTAGAATTTTAACATATTTTGAAAGAGACCTATCCAATAGTTATCTTTTCCATTTTATGAATAATAAAATACATAGAATATCAGTGCAATCCACCCAAATTCATGTAAGAATCAAGTAGTAAAAAAATGACCCATTCGATTGCAAATCTTTGCAACAAATGTAGGTTATGAACATGGGATCTGAATGAAACTGTCACAGTTTGAATGTTGTTATCAACACTTTCCTACCTGTGTATCTTGTGCTGTAACCTTTTCTTTATTGGTAATATAAGAGTGATACACATAACTGTTAAATTAACTTCAAGGTAGAACAGGGTGTTCCAGCAAGTTTTGGAGAGGGGTCGTCTGGGGTGCCTCTGTCAGTGGAGTGCCAACTCTTGATTTTGGCTCAGGTCATGATCTCATGGGTTTGTGGGTTCAATCTCTGTGTTGACCTCTGTGCTGACAATGTGGAGCCTGGACCATGCTTCAGATTTTGCGTCTCCCTCACTCTCTGCCCTTCCCCCACTCACACTCTGGCTCTCTCTCCTTCAAAAATAAATAAACATTAAAAAAATTAAAAATTTAAAATTAAAAAAGTAAGTTTTGGAGAATACTGTTATCCCCAGACATCAACACAGTGCTAACTGTTTACTGAACTAAAATCTGCATATCCTTTCTTGGGGTCAAATATGCTAAGGTGTAATTAGACAGATACGTATACCTGTTTAACCAACAATAAGATATGGAGCATGTCAATCTTCCCTTGGCTTCTGCTGAAGTCAATACACACCACCACCATCATTGCATACCTCAAGCAATACTGAGGCAATTTCCATCACGAATTATATAGTGCTTAGGCCTACTCATAATATCGTATAAATGAATTCCTGCAAAATAGATAGACTTTTCTGTGCCAATTTCATTGATTTCACATGAAGTCATTGTTACAGACTGAATGGTGCCCCTCACCCCAAATTCCTATGTTGGAGTCCTAACTCCCAGGTCCTCATAATGTGACTGTATTTGGAGATAGGACCTTTAAAGAGATGAGTAAGGTAAAATGAGGTCATATGGGTGGGCCTCAATCCAAAATGACTGGAGTCCTCATAGCAAAAGGTGAGAGCACACCACAGACCAAGGGGTGAAAGTATGAGGACACAGAAGACCGCCAACTGCAAGCCCAGGAAAGAGACCTCAGAACACCTTAACTCTGCAGACATCTTGATCTTGGACTTCAGCATTTGTGCATAAGTCTTTATAGGTTTCCCTCACCATTGGAAAGTACGTAGAGTGTTGCTTTGAAAACTTTCATCAGTGAAACTGGTATCAAGAAGTGAAGCAATTACCATTAATTTATATGGAGTTTTTTTTTAGTATTCCCAGACCCCCAAAATAACCTCTCTTAGGCTTTTCAGATACCTGAGGGCACATCTTGCTAATGAATGCACAAAATAAATCCAGAAAAAGAACAGATGCTCACAGATACAGTTCAAAGCTATGCCAGCTTGTTTCTGAGATGCTAAGTTTATTTCCTGAGGAAGGAGCTTGGTGGGGCCACTCTTGCTGCTGAAGATACGCACTGCCTCTAAACAGCAAAACAAACACTAAACGTTGGTTTAGCTATTTCCCTTTTTTCATAAAAGCTAAAATCCTCTTGGGATTTCTTTTAGTTAGCAAAAGCAGGTGCTAAGGTAGATCTTTCATCAATGTGGGTGGTATAACGTGAACTTTTGAAAAGTGGAGGTCACCCATATGTGGACATGCATTTTCAAAATGGGGGGGGGGGAGTTGGTGATGATACAGGCAGTGAGTATCTAAGAGACAACCAAACTGCTCTCTGAGGTTGTCGCACCACATAGCAATTTCACTGGCCATAGATGAGAATTCCACTCGTTCTGCTCCACATTGTCACCAACAATTGCCCATTGAGCCCTCTGTACAGCCCCATTTCTACAGATGGGAAGTGATATGCCATTGTAGTTTTAATTTGAATTTCCTTGACAACCACTGATATTGATCCTTTTTCTATGTGCTTGTTTTCATGTGCTTGTGAGTGATCAGAAATTATTGAATATTTTATATACATTTCCTTTGTAAGACATAGATTATGATTTTTTTTCCTAGTATGTGTTTTGACTTTAAAATTTCTAGTTGGCATCCTTTGAGATCAGAATATTTTTATTCTCTTGAAGGCCAATTTATCACTTTTTTCTTTTATGTTTTCAACCTTTTTTGTGTGTGTTATCTATGAAAACTTTGCTTATCCAGATCATAACGATGTTCTCTTATGTTTTATCCTCCCTGGACTTTTAATAATTTTGGCTTTTATTTTTAGATCTATAATTCATTTCCAAGTAGCTTGGGTGCATGGTATAAGATAGGAGTTAGAGTAGGTTTAATGGTGGCCCCCAAAAGATATGTCCCAGTCCTAACCTTCTGTACCTGTAGATGTGACTTTCGCAGATAATGAAGTATCTTGAAATGATATCATCCTGGAATTAGGGTGGGACACAGATCCAGTGAGTCAGGGCCTTATAAGAGAAAGGAGAAAGGGCTTTAAGGCACGGATGTACACAGGAGGACATGTGAAAGCACACACAGAGATTGGAGTTATGTTGTCAATAAGCCACAAGGGTTGCCTGCAGATGTTGCTATGAGAGGCATGGAATGGATTCTCTCTCACAGTTTCTGGAAAGAACTAACCCTGATGACACCTGGATTTCAGACTTCAGGCCTCCAGAATTATGACAGAATAAATTTCTGCCATTTTAAGTTGCTACTTGATGGTAAAGTTTTGCATGAGCCCTAGGAAACTGATAGAGGCCAAGGTTTATCTATTTTCCCATAGGGATGTCTACTTGTTCCAGGACATGTGCTGCATAGATTATGATGCCATTGTTAATTTATCTTGGTCTCTTTGTCAAAAATGACCTACATACAGGCCATTTCTGGATTCTTTCACTTTGTTCCATGGATCCTTGTGCGAGTACTACACTGTGCTTATGTTTTCCTTTATCTTATACTCTCTTTCTTGAAGAATAGCTTTACAGTGTCTCTTGAAATCAGGTAAATAGATCCTTCAATTTGATTCTTCCTTTTTAAATAAGTTTTTACTATTCTAGGTGGTTTGCATTTCTATATAAACTTGATCATCAACTTGTCAGTTAAAAAAAAAAGCCTAGAATTTTATTTGGGACGGGTTTACGTTTATAGATCAATTTGTAGACAATGAAAATTTTCTTCATATTAAATTTTTAATACTTTATTTTTTATTTAAAAATTTTTTTTCTGTTTACTTACTTTTGAGAGAGGGTGAGCAGGCATGGGGCAGAGAGAGGGAGACACCGAATGGGAACTAGGCTCTAGCCTCTGAGCTGTTAGCACTGAGCTCAACCAACATGGAGCTCAAACTCATGAACTGCAATATCATGACCTGAGACAAACACTTAACCAACTGCGCCACCCAGGCATCCCTATTACTATTTTTTTTTTAATTTAAATCCAAGTTAGTAGACATATCATGTAATAATGATTTCAGGAATACAATTTAGTGATTTGTCACTTATGTATATATAACACCCAGTGATCATCCCAAAAAGTGCCCTCCTTAATGTCCCTCACTCCTTTAGCCCTTCCCCCCCACCCACCTCCCCTCCAGCAACCCTCAGTTTGTTCTCTGTATTCAAGACTCTCTTAGGGTTTGTGTCCCTCTCTGTTTTTGTTATTTTTGCTTCCCTTTACTTATGTTTACTGTTTTGTTTTTCAATTCCACATATGAGTGAAATCATATGATACTTGTCTTTCTCTGATGTATTTCACTTAGCATAATACACTCTCGTTCCATCCTTAAAAGTATTTGTTAAAGAGAATGATAATTTTAAAAATAGGAGATCTTTTGCACCATGAAAATGACATAATTGCCTATTTATTATTAGGATTTTTTAAGGAATTTCTCAACTGTATTTTCTAGTTTATAATGAAAAGTTATTCATATATTTTATTAAATTGATTTCTAATTATTTTAATTTTTATGCTGTGATAAATAATATTTTAAAATTCAATTTCCCATAAGTTTTTGATGGTAGTATATAGAAATATAGTTGATCTTTATATATTAACCTTGTACTCTGTGACTCGAAGATTTACTTCTTAGTTCCTACAACAAATTTTGTGTACAAATCTGTAATGTGGACTATCATGTAATCTCTGAATAAGGACATTTTATCACCTCTTTTTCTCTCTTTATTATTTATTATTATTATTATCGCCTTATTGCACTAAAGTAGAACCTGCTTGGGATTCTTTGCCTCTCTCATGCCCATGCTCTCTCTCTAAACAAAGAAACAAACAAACAAACTAACTAAAAAAAAATGTTGAATTTACTGTTATTCATAGTTTGCTGCTGTGTTTTCATCATATATAGGTGTTGAATTTTTAAATGCTTCTTCTGCATCTACTAAATATCATAAAATTTTTATCTTTAAAACATGTTTATCCTTTATATTTAACATTTAGTGAATCTCATTGATTTTTGAATATGGAACCAATCTTGTATTCCTGAAATTAAAAAAAAAAAAAAACCTTGGTTAAGATGTAGTTTCCATTTTTTCTTTTGATGGATTTGATTTCTTAATATTCTATTGAGAATTCTTGTGTCGATGGGATCATGTGACATACTGCGCAGCAAACTTTTTTTCTCAAATGGCTTCATCAGCTTTTGATATCAGAGATCAGCTGTCCTTACAACATTGGATGGGAAGTATTCTCTCTTTTATTTTCTAAAAGAGTTTATGTAACATTGGCACAAATTCTTCATTTAATATTTACATAATTTGTCAATGATAGTGCCTAGGTCTGGTATTTTTCTCATAAGAAGCTTTAATTTTTTTTTCTTTTTTAAAAATGTGAGTTGAATTTTTTTTTTTAATTTTTATTTTTTCAACGTTTATTTATTTTTGAGACAGAGAGAGACAGAGCATGAACGGGGGAGGGGCAGAGAGAGAGGGAGACACAGAATCAGGTACAGGCTCCAGGCTCTGAGCCATCAGCCCAGAGCCCGACACGGGGCTCGAACTCACGGACCGCGAGATCGTGACCTGGCTGAAGTCGGACGCTTAACCGACTGCGCCACCCAGGCGCCCCGAATTTTTTTAACAAATAATGTGTCTGTTCAGGTTGTCAGTCAATTTTGATATACTGTGTTTTTATTAAATTTTCCATTTCATCTAACTTTTCATTTTCTTGGCATAAATTTTTTTTACAAGTTTCCCTCCATTCATATCAATATTTGTAGGTTTCTGATGTTGGCAGTTTATATTTCCTGTATTTTGTTTTATTACTCCTGATAGGGTTTTATCAATGATACTCATCTTTGCAAAGAAACAACTTTTGGCTTCTTAATTTCCCTTCCTCCTTCCTTCCCTCTCTCTCTCCCTTCCTTCCTTCCTTCCTTCCTTCCTTCCTTCCTTCCTTCCTGGCTTTTATTTCTCCTATATACTTTGGATAATTTGCCCAACTTTTCTAGCTTTTACTGGTAAAAATTTAGATCATTAATTTTAGGTCTCACCCCCCACTCTTTTCTAATCCTAGCATTTAAAGCTCTAATTTTCTCTCTAAGCATTTTTAGTTGTAACATTTTATTCTAAGCTTCATTAGTGATATTTTTGGTATTTATGTGTTTTATACATAGTTTTCATTTTCATTCCTCAAAGTATTTTCTTATTTCCCTTGTAATCTCTTCATTTGTCTATGGATTATTGAAAAAATGTGCAATTTAATTTTCAAATATGTAGGATGTTTTCTCATTATTTTATTGTTAATTTGTTAATTCTCTTGTGTTTACATAATGTACTCTGCAATATTTCAGCTTTTGACATCTATTGAGACATTTTATAGCCTAGTGCATTTCCTTGTCCAATTACTAAAAGAAGGATGTTAGCAATATTTAACTATAATTGTGTATTTATTTTTTTCCCGTTTTGATAGTTTTTGAATCATTCATTTTATTTTGTTTTTTTAATGTTTATTTATTTTTGAGAGAGACAGAGACAGAGCATGAGCAGCAATGAAACAGAGAGAGGGAGACACAGAATCGGAAGCAGGCTTTAGGCTCTGAGCTGTCAGCACAGAGTCTGACGCGGGGCTTGAACTTACGAACTGTGAGATCATGACCTGAGGCAAAGTCAGACACTTAACCGACTGAGCCACCCAGGCACCCTTAAATCATTCATTTTAATGCCTATTATTAGGTATATGCATTTTTGTTATTTCTATGTGTCCTAGTAAATTGCTTCTCTTACAACGTATTGTCCTTTATTATTTCTTGTAATACTTTTGGCCATAAGATACATGTTGTCTGATGTTAATATAGGAAAGTCACCTTGTTTAAAAAAAATGTTTATCCATTTTGAGAGAGAGGGAGGAGCAGAGAGAAAGGGAGAGAGAATCCCAAGCAGGCTCTGCACCATCAGCACAGAGCCTGACGTGGGGCTTGAAGTCACAAAGTGCAAGATCATGACCTGAGCCAAAATCAAGAGCCAAATGCTTAACTGGCACCCTGGAATGTCATCATTTTTATGCTTATTATTTGCATGCTATATCTTTGCTTATTTTTTTAAAAAATGTTTATTTATTAATTTATTTTTGAGAAAAAGAGAATGCAAGCAGGGGAGGGGCAGAGAGAGAGAGAGGCAGAATTCGAAGCAGGCTCCAGACTTCAAGCTGTCAGGGCAGAACTGGATGCGGGACTGCAACTCACAAACCTTGAGATCATGACCCAAACCAAAACCAGATGCTTCACTGACTGTGCCGCCTAGGTGCCCCTCTTCACTTCATTTTTATCCAGTCTACCAAATTTCTGCCTATTAATTGGGATTTTTAGTACATTTAAACTTAATAAAACTATCATTCCCTTTGGTTTAAGTGTATTATTTTACTATTTGTTTGCCATTTGCCACTTTAATTTTTTTCTTTTTCTTTTTTTCTTTTTAAGAGAGAGTGTGAAAGCAGAGGAGAGGGGCAAAGGGAGAGAAAGAGAATCTTAAGCAGACTCCACACTCAGCATAGAGTCTGATACGGGGCTCAATCTCACAACCCTGGGATTGTGACCTGAATGGAAATCAAGAGTCAGACCCTCAACCACCTGAGTGAACCAAGCACCCCTGCCATTTGCCCTTTTAGTGTTTTGTTTCCCTTTTCACTTTTCTTTCTTTAAGTTATTATCTATTTCTGCATTCCATTTTATTTTCTTTATTGACTTTATAGCTAGTTCTCATTTTATATTTTACTTGGTTCTTTATAGAGAACCATATACATCCTTAACTTGTCAAAGTCTATGTAGAGTACTTTTTTACATTTTCTGATAAACCTTGGAAAGCCTTACCCTCCATTTGTATAGCCCTATCCCAAGCCAAAAACTCCCCATGTGAATGTAGGAAGCCCCTGTTCATCACTCTGTTGTTCTGTCCTATAGATTCTAACCCTGTTAGTTGCCTACACTTCCTTGTCTGCCGCTCATTTGGACACCCAAGCTATGCTTGGGTTACAGCTCTCTGAAATGTGGTTATGAAATTATACTCAGAGAGAATGGGTTATCATAATGCTAATCACATGAGTTTCCCCTCTCTCAGTCATTACCATCTTGTGCTACCTGTTGCCCACTGCCTAAAAGCAGTTACTTCAAATACTTTGTCAAATTGTAAAGTTTTATATAGTGGAAGGGCTAGTTTAGTACAAGTTATTAAATTATAACCAGAAGTGGAATTCTAAACTGAATGCACTTTTTTGAGAAGAGAAAAGAAAACTTACAAATACAGCAAGAACAAACTTGGGGGATAGAGAGAAACCACCACGCATTTATAAAGGCAAGCACTTGTAAGGGTTTTGTTTTTCTTTTGTTTTGTTTTGTTTTGTTTTGCATATGAGGAGCTACCACAAAAATTAATATGTCTTGTGAGCAGGCATGTCCTTGTGTCTCATTTTTAGAAGATAACTGTAATTTAAGATGCAGTTAAAAATCGTTGTCTCTTGAATTAAGCAGGGTGGATTTGAATCACACCTGAGTCATGTGAGGTGCATGAAAATGTATGTCTTTAAATACTGTAAGGAAATACTCAATTGGAAGACAGAATATAGTAAGAACTCAATAAATGTAAGTTATCAGCAGGAGCACCATTAATATATTATCTGTGCTTTATTACAATTATATAGTCATCTATAAATATATTTGTGTAAGCCTTGAAGTAAAACCATGTAGAAGAACTAGGCTGTATATAGCCCACTGAGTCAATACATATGTTTAGATGTGCCATGAATCAGTCCATTTGCCCTGAAATCCAACTGTGTATTTCCTTTTGTGGGCATTTATATTCTGGCAATATCCATGCACCAATATTATCCAGATGTTTTATAAGACAACGATGTAAACGTGAATCATCATTAAGTTATGAATTTCTTTTTTTTTTTTTTTTAGCTAAGTCTTAAGATCTCTTTCAGAAACACATTGAAGTGTGACTTTGACCTACATATCAGTTCCATGAAGACTGGGTTGTTGAAGAAGTTTAATATTTTTTTTCCCTTTCTTACCTGAACTGTCTTTGAAATAGTTCTTCTCTCAGACATGTAAAAAAAATTTTAGGTGGACTTGCCCATTTAAAAAAGATCATACATTATCAGCATATAATGAAATTCTATTTTCAGATTTCTAGGTGAATAATTCATTGTTATACTCAGCATCCCAAATTGTGACAAGTTAAAACTTTACTGAAAAAGGACAACAGAGGAGACAGTACACATTCTTATCTATCACATTGGTCTAGTGGGAAATGGAAAGAGCTGACATCAGAGGCCTTTATGGCCCCAGATAGGTATTATACAGAGTTCTGATTGCTTATATATAAGATTGAAATGGAAATAGTTGGAAAACAGCCATTTTATCTTGTCAGATCCTTTCAGAGGACTTAGAGTTCACACTAGCATAACCTGAGCAATATTTACAAGGAATTGCTAAGTAATGAAAATGTACCCTACAGTGCCAACCAGAGATGAAAGTATCATGTCAGCACAACACCCGTCAGATGGTCTTTAGATAAAAATTCTGGGCTTTTAACTTCATTTAATGAAAAAACCTGGGTAATCAGTCTTGTAGTGTAATGGAACTTTTATCTCACTGTGTAAGTAAATTATGGATCGAGTTATACACTTAGGAGGTGACCTACATAGTATATTCAAAAGACGAAATTAAGAATGGTATTCAACCTTGAGCCAAATTTTGCACCTTTTCTGAAGAATTGGGGGTTTAGGCCTGATAAAGTGCTGAACCAAACATATCAAAAGTAGTCATTGTATTTCATTCCCAGGACACTTCCTAAGTGTTCTTACCTTCTTTAGAGAGTAAATCTGAAACTGCTTGAAATATCTTAATCTATACCACTGGTGTAGCTCATGACTTCTGGAGTCAGCAAGAATGGTTCAAATATCAGCTTAAACATTTCCTTTTTTGTAACTTTGGGTGACTTACCTAACATTTTTGAGCCTCATTTATCTTGTATGTAAAATATTCTTAGTGCTGGGATGCATGGATGGCTCACTTGGTTAATCGTCTGACTCGGTTTCAGCTCATGTTATGATCTCATGGTTCATGAGTTTGAGCTCCTCATTGGGCTCTGTACTGGCGGTGCAGAGCCTGCTTGGTATTCTCTCTCTCTCTCCCCGTCCCCCTCCTCCTCTCTCTCTCTCTTCCTCTCTCCCAAAATAAATAATAATAAAAGAACTTAAAAAATATTATTAGTACTTGCCTGTTAATTTCATGAACTAGTAAAATAATTACAAATAAATGATGTCCCCAAGATTTCATTCTTTTTAATGGCTGAGTAATATTTTGTATTATATACCACATCTTCTTTATCCTTTTATTAGTCAATGGACATTTGGGCTCTTTTCCATAATTTGGCTATTGTTGATAGTGCTGTTATAAATACTGGGGTGCTTGTGCCCCTTTGAATCAGTATTATTGTTTCCTTTGGGTACTTAGTAGTGCAATTGCTGGATCATAGTATAGTTCTATTTTGAACTTTTTGAGGAACCTCCATACTGTTTTCCAAAGTGGCTGCACCAATTTGCAATTCCATGAACAGTGTAAGAGGGTTCCCTTTTCTCCACATCTTTGCCAACATCTCTTGTTTCCTGATTCTGTCAGGTGTGATGTTGTATCTCATTTTGCTTTTGATTTGATGCTAGATAATATTAAAGAACATGTGTCCTCAGGATCAGATTTCCTGTTTTCTAGTTCTACGGGGCATTGCTTGATCTGGGCTAAATTTCTTAGCCTTGCTGTGGCACAATTTTGCCCTGGTAAAAAGCTGATAATAGTACTCCACTTACAGGTCTGTCACAAAGGAAAAAGAAATGGAGAAAAAGTGCTGAGCACAGAGCCTGCCATATAGCAAATGCTCATTTTAATGACAATTTCTTGAAATATTTTTTTTTATTTAAAAAAAAAATTTTTAACGTTTATTTATTTTTGAGACAGAGAAAGAGCATGAACAGGGGAGGGTCAGAGAAAGAGGGAGACACAGATCTGAAACAGGCTCCAGGCTCTGAGCTGTCAGCACAGAGCCCGATGCGGGGCTCGAACCCACAGACTGTGAGATCATGACCTGAGCTGAAGTCGGACGCTCAACCGACTAAGCCACCCAGGCGCCCCTCTTGAAATAATTTCTTAACATCTTGGGCCAGGATGTGATTTGAAAAGTCAGTTATTCTACTTCCCTTCCCATACAATTCCAGTATCTTGAATTTAGGTTCTCGCAGGGCAAGATATTTATCCATTTGATAATTTTGTATGTATTTGTATATCTCCAATGCCACATAATAAGGACTCAGTAAATATTTATTGGGTGTTAAATGAGTAGAAAAATGATTGCAACAGACAAATGGTTATTTTTAACATAAATTTTAGTTATTTCTTTGACTGACTTTTCCTTCTGAGCTCAAACCTACCCATACTGATTTATGTGTATACATTAGAATAACTAACATTTATTTTGCTTTTAGTGTGTGTTAATTACTATTCCAACCACTTTGCCTACATTAGCTCATTTGTTCCTCATCCCAATTCTATGAGAAGGTTGTTTTCAGCCCATTTTAAAGATGGAAGCTGAGGCGCAAAGAACCAAGTCATTCTCCCAGGATCATAGAGTCAATAGATATCAAAGTCAATACCTATATTTATTTTTTTAAGTTTATTTATTTATTCTTGAGAGAGAGAAAGAAAGAGTGAACAAGGGAGAGACAGAAAGGGAAAGAGAGAGAATCCCAAGCAGGCTCCACACTTTCAGTGCAGAGCCTGATGCGGGGCTCAAACTCATGAACCATGAGATCATGGCCTGAGCCAAAATCAGGAGTTCAACACTCAACCCACTGAGCCACCCAGTGCCCCTAAATACCCATATTTAAACACAACCCTGGCTCTAAAACTCTTGCTCCTGACTAGAGTCTATGTCAGCCTCTGTTTTTATTTTAAAGATGAAAAGAAAGTACTATACTTTGAAAACTGGTCATCTTTCTGAGAGAAAGAAGAAAATTGTGGCAGATTCATTTTTCCTAAATTCTGGACTGTTGACATATCTTTTCCCTCATTGAATCTT
This sequence comes from Prionailurus viverrinus, assembly GCF_022837055.1. Lineage (NCBI taxonomy): Eukaryota > Metazoa > Chordata > Mammalia > Carnivora > Felidae > Prionailurus > Prionailurus viverrinus. The sequence goes on from NC_062562.1 coordinate 42,648,840, forward strand.
GTACCTCTGAAAGGAGAAAGAAGGTATAGACTCTTCCCTCATTCAGTACAAAAGAATGGGAATATCACTAGAAGACAGTCTTTATTTATTTGGAACCCAATTAAAAAAAAAAAAAAAAGAACATTATAACTGAGGTAGTGTGTTGGCGGCCAGTGCCAGAAGTAGAGAGAACAGCCAGAATTAGATAGAACAGGCCAACTAGGGCCTGGTTGGTTTTCCCTGAAAGTCTTTCCTTAAGTATAAAACTGTCCCTGGACCTGCCACAGTCTTAGCACCCTAAGCATGTTACCTAACCTGGTGTGAGGATCTATATATACACATTCATTAATGAGCTTGGTGTTATATAGATACCTCTCTCTTCCACTGTTTCAAGAAATTTGCAAGAGTTGGTTCTTTTCTCAATCTCTTTTATATCCTTGCACTCAGCATAATCCAGCCCTTCATAGACATTCAGTAAATATTTGTTTAACCACTGAATGAAGGAGGAGAATGATTTTAAGAAGCAGAAACTTTCTATAGTCTCACCAGGCATTTTACTCTTCTACACCTGCTGAAGTGGACTGACATTCAGAGGAAAGTGTGTTCATTTTAAACCTGAGATTTAAGCTCTTAAATGAATAACAAGTGAAGACCTTTACTCGTATTAAAGGAGGCTATTTCATTATTATTATTAAGATGCATTAACACACTGTAGCATTTGATTGAGGTATTCTTTGCTGAGATGGCCACTGAAGCCTTTAAGCTTGGAACTGCTAAATTGTGAAAGGAAACACAAAAGATAAAGGTTTGTATTTTCTTTGATCTACTCAGGGTGTCTGATTGAGTTTTCACTTTCTTTCAAAATTGTATCAGATTGAACCTTAGAAAAGAGCAGTAAGACACTAGCGTTTTAGAGGTTTTTATGTTACTTTACAGAAGTAAGGTGATGATAGTTCCATGCGTACTAAACTAAAATGTGTTTACATTTGATTTTGAATTTACCACACACACACACACTCACACACACACACACACACACACACACACACACACACACAAACATACATTCTCTTTCTCCCACTTCTTGATTTTGTGTTCCTTTTAAAATGCTGTACTTACATTTATATTAACAGGTTGTGGTTCCTTTACTGTATAACCGTGTCATGATCAAGCAGTGAAGTCTCCCAAGGGTAAGAAATGTTTCCTTTATATATTTGCCTTGCCTGTCCCCAGAGCTTTCTCTTACTTGAGTTTTCTAACATAAGCCTTTCTGTAGATTAAGCAATTGAAGCTCAGACAAATTAAGTGAATTGCTTCAAAGAAGCACAGACCGTAAGTTTCGTTGCTGGAACCATAAAATGAACTGCTGTATAGTTTGCTGTCTGTGTAAAACGGGGATGGTCCACTTCAAACCTGGTGACTGTGTTTAACTGTATACCCATCAAGCCCATTTCGATGTTTGGTTCAGTGTTGGTTGGAATTGACTGTTGATAAATCCATATAGTTACGAAATCAGAAGGAAAAGATACATGAGCTGTCTTGTGGTGGAATAATTTTACTTTTTTAAAATTTTCCCATATATATTGACTAAAGACAATTTGTTATTGGAACAGCATAAAATTAATTTTGGGGAAACCTAACTGAAAGTTACTGTCATTATTATTATTATTTTTGCTATATATATGTAGACTAAATAACTTATTTGTGGTACTTTAGGGACTCAACAATTTGTTCTTAACAAAGGGATTCTTAAGCAGTTAGTCTGTATATTTGTATCCACCATCACTTTCCTGAAAGAAAGTTCATCCTAAACACTTTGGAGATGGGAATGAAACATCCTTAATATTCAAGTCACTCTAGAGGTAGGGGATAAATTGTTTAATTTTTGTAGGTACGTTCAGGCAATAATTAGAGAACAATTATGTGGTAGAAGCCCATTAATATATCTCCAAAAGGCAATCTACTTCTACTTAGCTTTATTGACTTGCCTTCTAAATCCCACAGAAAGTGATGGTGGAGTCTGGATTATTGCAGGAAACAAAATTTAGGTATAATTTTAGTCAGAGTCGTTGTTGACATAGAAAAGAATGAACATATTTTATTTCATCTTAAAATGTCCTCTTTTGGAAAATCTACGTCACCCCAAGAGAAGGACAATTGAGTATCTAAATAACCTTTGAAATATGAAACCTTCCTCAGATCTTGACTCTTCTTGCAAAACTCAAATATGTCTTTGTTCTGATACTGCTATAAATCCATGTTCATAACAGGAATATATCCTGAACTTTAAATGAATCTTTAGGAATAATCAAGGTAATTTCCCCTTAGTGTTCAAACTTTCTGCTGGTGATTGATCAGCATTTCCAGAAACCAAAATACATAAAGACTACCTTCTAAATTAGCGTTGTCAATGAGCAAGAATTCCTGTCACCTTGAGGTCCTTCTAGCTGGACTAAGAATCAAATTGACATGAGACAGATTAATAGGAGAAAATCAACTTTAATACATGTATGTGCCAGGAATCCACATAGATATGAAAATTCCAAAGACAGCCAGGCAAAATGAGGTATACTTGTCCTTCTGAACCAGGAAGAAGGGGGCAGGAATTTGGGACTTCAGAGGAGAGTAACACACTTGAAAAGGCAATAAGAAAAGCAGATATTTGCTAGTTAGATATTTGTCCTGCCATGTATCACATATACCATATATATCATATATGTGTGTGTATATACCATATATCACATGTATACCATATATATATATATATATATATATATATATATATATATATATATCACATATACCATATCTCACATATACCATATATACCACTCAGGTAAAATTTATATCTTAAAAATCCTCATTCTGGGGAATACCCCCAATTTAGATTCTTTTGTGTGGTTAAAGAAGGGATAAAAGTTTCTCTTGAGCCCACATGGTCTTAAGTGCCTTCAGCTCAAAATAAACCACGTGCCAATGTGACACATTCTGGGGGAGAGAGTGTGTCCTGACCCCCTTCCACATATAATATTATATTGAGCAAAAAATGAATACTCTGCAGTTTTGCTTTGTGAGTAGTCACATATTAGTGACAAATACTGATGGATGCCAAGATTCTGATTCTGAGTGAACAATCGTTTTCTAAATTGATCACTTGGAAATTTTACCAGCTGATGACACTATTCTTGTAAATATTTTAAGAAATGTGTAAAGTAATTCTGTACACAGATTGATAGTCATTATAAAAATTAAAATAGGTCAGATTTTTCATTCTCATTTGTGAAAATGTTAAAAGGGAATGAAACCAATCTTCCATAGGAACTGTTTTCAAAGTCCATTTTATCCTGTGAGCCCAGAGTTCATGTGAAATCGGATGGGAAGGACCAGTATCAAAAGCAGGGAAACGTCTCTGGGTGAATCTGAAGGGAAGTGAGTGCCACAAAACTTCTCCCAACTTCCTCTGGGCTATGATCTCTCAAGTACTTTATCAGGTACAGTTTGAAAACTATTGATCTAGTTAAAAAACAGTTTATAGAAGAATAAGGGGGAAAATCTGGAGATGTTAAATGAACTGAATGATCCAAGTTCACACACAGAGAAGTGAAGGCCTAAATTCGAATAGAAATCAGTTCAGTACTCGTTGAGAACCGGCTTCCCCATGAGACCATACCCAGAAAACCTTTGCCCCTGTGGATCTCTCCATCTTCCTATTTTCTCGGCAACCATGTTGCTTACTGGCCGTGTCCATCATGGCATAATGTAATTTGTGAAATGTTTCAGTTCAGTGAGGTAATTTGCCTTTTAGGAGAATTGAAAACAATTTGAGAGTAGAAACTACATAGCACTATTGAGGAAGCCCATAAAGTGCTTTTGGTCTACAAAATACAAACAATGGATAAAAGACAAGACCAGCAATAGAACATAATACACTATTGCTCTTTGGAGTAATATATTTTACAGAACACTTTTACACAGAATATGAATATGTGTCTCTTGAAGAAGAATTCCATGTATATATAGATGTGAGAAAGGGTGAAATAAAAAAGTTGGGGTTCCCTGGGTGGGTCAGTTGGTTAGTCGTCCTTACTCTTGATTTCGGCTCAGGTCATGATCTCACCATTTGTGAGATTGAGCCCCACATCCAGTTCTGTGCTGACAGTGCAGAGCCTGCTTGGGATGCTCTCTCTCCCTCTCTCTCTGCCCGTCCTTTGCTTGTGTGCTTCTCCCTCTCTCTCTGTTTTTCTCTCTCTCAAAAATAAATAATAAATTGGGGTGCTTGGATGGCTCAGTTGGTTAAGTGACTTTGGTTTCAGCTCATTTGACAATCCCACAGTTTGGGGGTTCCAGCTCTGTGTTGGGCCCTGACCTGACAGCACAGAACCTACTTGGGATTCTCTGTCTTCCTTTCTCTGTCCACCTCCTTCCCCATCTCTCGAGAAAATAAACTTTAATTAATTAATTACTTAAATACATAAATAAAAGGGGCATCTGGGTGGTTCAGTAGGTTAAGTGTTTTGGCTCAGATCATTATGTCACAATTTGTGAGTATGAGCCCCACATCAAGCTCCGGTGTTGACAGTGTGGAGCCTGCTTGCGATTCTCTCTCTCCTCTCTCTGCCCCTCCCCCAATGGCACCATCTCTGTCTCTCTCAAAATAAATAAATTTAAAAAATTTTTAAATAAATTTAAAATAAATTTTTAAAAAGTTAAATAATAGCAATGGACTTTACAGAGTTTTTTGATGTGCTAACATACATTGTGAATCTGCAGTAATTGGCATATTTCAAATTTATTCAACATAAAGGCATTTCAAAAATATGTTCAGTATTACATCTCTCAGAATGGTAGTCTGCAGAATGTAGTCAGTATAGTATAAGAAACAAACAAGACTATGAATCAGAAGTTCGATGATTTAAACTCCAACACTGCCATATCACGTAAGCTTTGGAAATAACTTCTTTGAGCCTCAGTTTCTTCATCCATAAAATTACACTCATAATACCAGAATTGCCTGTTTAGGAGTTATATATGTATCGAATGGGATTATAATATAAAATGCTTTGCAGAAAGTTAGGCACTATTTAAATGTAAAGTATGTTTATTGTGCTGTACTTTTGCAGTCATAACTTCACCAATAGATTTGGATAGAGACGCAAAGAGTCTAGTTTCAACTAAACTTTTTAGAATAAAAATGGTAATATGTCTAGCCAATTATGTCTTAGACAATAAACTAGTTTTGTTCAAAAGACTTGAAATTATGAAATGCATTTCTAAATTATTTCTGTTATCAGAGAATTTTGGATGTTTGCCATTTTTATTGTAAAAGTATTTCTTCTATGGATAAGCTAATTGAAAAATTACCGAATTCTGTATATTTGTAAACATAAAAGAAATATTGAGTACATATATTAAAGGGGCCTGAGACATTTAATTTTTTTCTCTATGAGAGCTTATAAAAATCAAATTCACGTTTCAAAGAAAGAACAATGTAGTCCTTCTATAAATATACACATTATAAAACAATATTTAATCTAAAGGATAAATTCAAGGTGTTGGTCATATGAAAATAATTGGTTACCTACCATATTTTCATCAGGGAATAAAGTTATTTTTGAAACAACTAAAATCCTCATTAATTCTAGGTTTCTCTAATCTATATCCACAAAACACCGATGCTATATGGGGGCTATAAGAAGGGACTCATAACTTATAGTTCCATTAAGAAATATTTATAATGTGTTAAACTAGTCACTGAAAGGGAGATGAAGGTTTTTATGCCTGAAGAATGTGACTATTGATATAAATAGCAAAAATATAACAAGTTTTCCCTGTATTCCAAGTTTAATAAGTTCAAAGTAGGATATAAATTTCATGAGGACAAGGACTCTGTCTACTCAGTTTACTACCACATTCCAGCATCCAGAACACAAAGAACTCTTAAAACTCAACACAAAAGAAACTAACCAAACTAAAAAACGGGACAAAGACATGCTCCACATCATTCATCATTAGGGCAATGTAAAATTAAAACCACCATGAGGTAACAGTGCACACTTACTAGAACACTGACAGTGCCAAATAGTGGCCAGAATATGGAGCAAAAAGGACTCTAGTTCACTGCTGGTGGGAACACAAAATGGTACCACTACCTTGGAAGATAGTGTGTTTTCTTACAAAACTAAACATAATCTTACCATATGACTCACCAACTATGCTCCTTAGTATTTACCTAAAGGACTTAAAAATAGTGTCTACACGAAAACCTGTACACAAATGTTTATAGAAGATTTATTCACCATTGAGAGAACTTGGAAGCAACCAAGGTGCCCTTCAGCAGATAAAGGGATAGATAAACTGTGGTACATCCAGAAAATGGAATATTATTCAGCACTAAAAGAAAAGAGAAGTTATCAGGCAATGAAAAGACATGGAGGAAACCTAAATGCATAGTATAGTAAATGAAAGAACACGATCTGAAAATACTGTGTGATTTCAACTATACAGCATCTAGGAAAAGCAAAATTATGGAGATAATAAAAAACATTGGAGGGATAAATAGGCACAGAGGAGTTTTAGGAGAGCAAAACTACTCACTGTGACGCAGTAATGGTGGATACATATCATTATAAATTTGTCCAAACCCACAGAATGTGCAACATCGAGAATGAATTCTAATATGAACTACAGACTTTAAATGATAATAATGTATCACTGCACATTCAAGTGTAACAACTGTATTGCTCTGCTGGGTTATTGATAATGGGGAGGATGTACATGTATGGAAGCAGGGTATTTGGAAAATCTCTGTACCTTCCTTTTGCTTTTTCTGCGAACCTAAAACTGCTTTAAAAAACAAAGTCTATTTTAAAAAAAATAATGTTTGTTTATTTTTGAGACAGAGAGAGAGCATGGGCAGGGGAGGGGCAGAGAGAGAGGGAGACACAAAATCTGAAGCAAGCTCCAGGCTCTGAGCTGTCAGCTGTCAGTCAGATGCTTAACCAGCTAAGCCACCTAGGAACCCCTAAAATATAAAGTCCATTTTTTTAAATAACAGGTAGTTGTTCAAATTTCTAGTGAACAGGAAACCTAAATGTAACATGTCTGAAAAACAAATAAAATTCTGTAATAGACTTTTACGGTCATAAGCAATATTTTTACAGTGTCCAACGATGGAGTTGATTAATAATTTTGTCTTCATAGAATACACCATTTGGTTTATTACAGCATGCAGGGGTCTTCAGTGTCTATTTTATAACCGTGTTAAGAATAAACTCATATCCCTAGCATATAGATGTTATTCAAATACGTAGCACCCTACTTATGTGTCACCCTACTTAAGTAGCACCGTACTTAAGATGTCATTAAATAGACAGATCTTTTTTTGTAAAACTAAAACAGAAAATCTGCTTCAGAATCAACTAAGAGTCATGCTCTCTTATTGTTTCATTGGGTCTTTTCAACTAAAATCTGTACTTATTAAGATCATTTCAAAGATCTTCAGATAATTATCTCGTGTGTATGTAAAAAGGGAAACAACTTTTAAAACACTTAAGTTACTCCTGAAGTGTCTTAGCATTGAAATCCAATACTCTTGGCTTAGCAACTCAAGAGCTGTTAATATCTGTGGTTTTCCACACCATATTGTCTTTTGTGTTGCCCAAGACATTGGAGTGGGGGGCACTATTTCTTAAAATATTACTTCACTGCTACATCCAGTGTTCTTCTATAAGCTTTGCCACTGGTTCTTCAAGTTTTATTGCTTTCCTAACTTTACCAGATGCTAACAATTGAAGGTTTTCAGACAATGTCTAGACCTCATAGTCCTTCTCTAGTGATTCTCAGATGGTTTAATAATTTAGATGTCAAAGGGTTTCTGGTATCCAGCGATGCCACCAAAAGAAAAAAAAATTGGCATGTGTGCAAACAAACTTCTCATGAATGCTGCCTGGCCAGCAGCAATTTTAAGATGTTTCTGAATTTTATGCATCTATCTTTTAGAGATGTTAAGTCATGAAAAATATGCTTAATAGAATCAATAAAATATGGGATTCCTAGTAAAACTATAGCTCAGTTATCAGCATATATTTTTCTAGACCCAGATTAATTCCATAGGTACATTTTGGTTTCTCAATGGATCCAAGAGTTACATCCACTAGGACACTACAAGTAAATTATATTTTCCTCCTACCTAAGGCAATCTCAAAGTCATACTAGAGCCTTTCTAAATTAAAGGATTAGACCCTGTTTATCAAAGTGAATGAATTCATTGAGAATTACAAAGCAAGCGAGTTGGTTACTTTTGTTGCCTGCGCCCTAAAAAATATGAATGAAAATTTACACTATGCTAGTGTTCCTTGGGTCAGTATAGCTTCGAAAAGCTATGTATGTAATAAGAGAAATGAATAAAATTTTAAAATGTATCTGTGCTCAATAAGTAGAATTGATGGAATAAAACAAGTCTCTTAATTGTTCAGTATCATTCATAGGTTTCTAATAATTTTGTAGGTTCATTTGTGAAGAATAAACACAAGAGCTACCATTGAATGGTAGATCCCTATGCATTCCAAATAACCACAAACATGTACTCTATTCACAGACACTTTGCCAATCCTGGCTAATTACCCTGCTTTCAAACCAAGTGCAATGTTCCAAAAATCAAGTACTCTAGAATTATGAGAGCCAAACATTTGCTTCAAAATTTGTCTTTAGATAATATTAGGGCATGAAAGTACTTTTTTTTTCTTTTTGCTAAGAGATTTGTAATGCGGTTCTATTGATAACTCACTGTTTATGAAATATATCATTTTTTATCTGCAATCTGCTATTTAGCTCCAACTATATGTATATCATTATTTGCAATCTGCAAATAGTTGTAATTAAATGTAGCCAAGCAAAGTATGATGAGATTGATGACACCTGTAAATTTCTCTCAAAACCGGGTATAATCTCTACTGATTAGATAGTTATCAGGTGATTTTTTTGCTTCTTTTTTTATGTCACTACTGTTAATATCAACATATGCGTATTTCATACGTCCTCAGAACAGTATGTTTCATTCAATTAAACTCCATTATGGTTGTAAGTCTTTGGATGGAAGTAGTGAGTGAAATTACCCAAGTATATAAGCCCATTTTTACCATGAGAGGAGACCATCAGTTTACCATTTGCCCAGTTAGGCGAATAATATATTAATATTATTCATTTTCCTTACCAAAAAAAGAATCAGTTTATTTACATTTTATCCTGTTTAACATAATGGCAAAGGCAAGAGCTTCTGGAAAGAAAGATAATTTGAAATGCTAATGTGGTACAACATGAAAGAGATGTCCAATAGAGTTTGGAGTGAGTAAGCCTTTCAAATCTGGGCCCATGATGTAAAATGGAAAATAAAAGTGCATGTTCTCTGGCTTTGTTATCAAGGCAGAGGGACTGTGTCCAGCTGCTGTTCTCTCTAAAGCATGGTGTAGGGGCTTACACTCTGGGCTTAAAATTTTAGAAGGTTCAGAGAGGTTAAGAAGCTTCCTGAGAGTCACTTATGTGAAACAAGCTGTGCTAGCAGTTAGCCTACTGGATGCTTATTCCACCATTCTTTCCTTTTTCCGGTGAGACCTCCTAGTATTATAGGTACTTTGTGGAGGATTAAAAATATTTTTAAAAATTGAGTGGTTGATGGGGGAGGGGAAGGAAAAAAAAAGAGGTTAGAGTGGGAGAGAGACAAAGCATAAGAGACTCTTAAAAACTGAGAACAAACTGAGGGTTGATGGAAGGTGGGAGGGAGGGTAGGGTAGGTGATGGGTATTGAGGAGGGCACCTTTTGGGATGAGCACTGGGTGTTGTATGGAAACCAATTTGACAATAAATTTCATATGTTAAAAAAATATTGAGTGGTTAAATAAGAACTACATGTGGCTCTCCTCCCCCTCCCCCTCCACCTCTTCCTCCTCCTCTTTATCCTCCTCCTCCTCCTTCTCCTCATGGCTCTTTTTATATTGTGTTTACAGTACTTGAGCATTCAAGATATGCCTAGCTGAAATGATCCGAGATTAAAATCATATGTAAGAAATGTTAATTGCAAGGAAAGAGGAATATGTGCTTGGCATCAACAAAGGAATGTTCATTGTATATTATTGTATAAGAAACCATCCCTAGTGTGAGTAGTTTAACTTAATATGCATATATCATTACTCATACATCTGTGGATGAGCTGAGTAGTTCTACTGATCTGGGCTACACTGGGATCATCCTGGCAGGCCTCACTCATGCATCTGTGCTCAGCTGGCATTCTATGAACTGAGGGCTAGGTGTCCTAGGATGGACCTCATTCATGTCTGACGCTTGGCTGGCAGTCATCTGGCGCAGTGACTAGGCCTTGTGTCTTTCATTATCCTGCAGATTATCCAGAGCTTGTTTTCATGGTAATCGCAGCATATCAAGAGAGCAAGCAATAGCATGCGGGGCCTTAGAATTGGCAAGTTTTACATACATTGCATTTATGTGACAGAACAATTCACACACCAGCCTAGATCCAACGAGTAGAGAAACATATTCTACTCATGATGGGAAGAGCTATAAAGTCGCATTGCAGAAGGTTTCAATATAGAAAGAGATGATGAATTGGGTGTGGACTTTTTAAAACTGAAGTAGAGTTGACATACAATTGTTATATTACTTTCATATACATAACATAGTGAATCAACAATTCTATACATTATGTATTATCACAGTGAGTGTCATTATTATCTGTCATCATACAGTGTTATTACAATATTAACTATCTTGCCTATGCTATACTTTTCATCCCCATGATTTATTTTTACCCGGGAGTTTGTACCTTTTAATCCCCTTCATCTATTTTACCCATCTCCCCAACCTCCTCACCTCTGGTAACCACCAATTTGTCCTCTGTATTTATGAATCTGTTCTGTTTGTTCATTTTTTTTAATTCTACATATAAGTGAAATCATATGGTATTTGTCTTTCACTGTGTGGCATTTCACTTATCATGAAACCCTCTAGGTCCATCCAGGTTATTGAAATGGTAAGATTGTTTCTTTTTTATGGCTGAGTAATATTCTGTTGTATATGTATACCACATCTTCTTTAACCATTCATCTATCAATGCATATTAGGTTGCTTCCATATCTTGACTATTGTAAATAGTGCCACAGTAAACATAGGGATACATATATCTTTTCAAATTAGTATTTTCATTTTCTTTGTGTAAACACCCAGTAGTGGGATTACTGGATTGTATGTTATTTCTATTTTTAATTTTTTGAGGAAACTTCCACACTATGTTTAATAGTGGCTAGAGTAGTTCCAATAGTTTACTTTAGCTTGTGTTTTCCTTTCCTGAGGAAATATCCAGAAAAAATTGCTCCAAGTATGCTGTCTGAGAGATTACTACTTGTATTTTCTTTTATCTCTTTATTTTTTTATGTTTACTTATTTATTTTGAGTAAGAGAGTGAGTGAGCAGGGGAGAGGCAGAAAGGAGCAGGGAGAGAGAGAGAGAGAGACCCAAACAGGCCCCGAGCTGTCAGTAAGGAGCCTGACAAACGCTTGAACTCATGAATCATGACATCACAATCTAAGCCGAAAACAAGAATTTGATGCTTAGCCAACTAAGCCATGTAGGTGCTCCACCTATGTTTTTTTTTTCAGTTCTGTTTCAGGGGGTCTTTAATCCATTTTGAGTTTCTTTTTGTGTGTGGTGTAAGAAAGTAGTCCACTTTCATTGTTTTGCATGTAGCTGTCCAATTTCTCCAGCATCATTTGTTGAAGAGATTGTCATTTCTCCATTGTACCTTCTTGCCTCTTTTGTAATATAAATTTGGATTCATTTCTGAGCTCTCTTTCCTTTTCCATTGACTTGTTTCTGTGCCAGTGCCATACTGTTCTGATTACTGTAACTTTATAATATAGCTTGAAATCTGAACTTGCGATAACTTTAGGTTTGTTCCTGTCTCTTGAGATGGCTTTGGCGATCTGGTGTATTATGTGGTTCCACACAAATTTTGGGATTATTTGCTCTAGACCCATGAAAAATGCTGTTGGCATTTTGATAGGGATTGCAATCAATCTATAGATTGCTTTGGGTAATATGGGCCTTTTACCAGTCTTAATTCTTCCAAATCATGAGCATGGAGTATCATTCCATTTATTTATGTCCTTTTCAATTTATTTCATCATTGTCTTACAGTTTTCAGTGTATAAGTCTTTCACTTACTTGGTTAATTTATTCTTATTTTTTTAATTCTTTTTGATGTAATTATAAATGGGACTTTTTCCCCATTATTTCTTTATGCTACTTTATTATTAGTGTACACAACAGATTTGTATATTTTAATTTTGTAGCCTGTAGCCTTCCTGAATTCATTTCTAATTCTAATAGTTTTGGTGAAGTCTTTAGGGTTTTCTATAAATAGTATCATGCCATCTGCAGATAGAGATGGTTTTATTTCTTCTTTACCAACTTAGCTGGCTTTTATTTCTTTTTCTTGTCTGATTACTGTGGCGAGGACTTCTAGTACAATGTTGAATAAAACAGTGGATGAGAGTGGACATATTTGTCTTGCTCTTGACCTTAAAGGAAGAGCTTTCAGTTTTTCACCATTAAGTATGATATTAGCTGAGTATTTGTCATATATGGCCTTTATTGTGTTGAGGTGTGTTCCCTCTAAACAATTGAGGTCATATTTTCAATAGACTATCAGAGAAGAAATTAAAATGTTTTGGAGGTATCAGAGAAAACCCCTCAAAAAAAGGTCAAAGTTGAGCTAAGAGACGAATGTTATATAGTCAACGATGAAAAAATAAATAAATTTTGAGACAGTTGGAGATAAAGGGATAGAATGCTAATTAAATAATTGAAACTTTACAATATTAACTTTATAAAAAATTCCCAATTTAAATTTATATTAAATGTTATGACTGAAAGAAATGAGGTAAAGAAGAAATTATACTTATTAAATGAATTGGTTAAAATGTAACTTTAATATGGTTTATCTTGTGTTTTTAAAATTTCTCTACTTAACTAAAACTGAGCCCAAATGATTCAAATGTGATTTCAACCTGAAAGGTTTTATAAGTGTCAGCACAACTAGGAATGTAACAGAATATATTATCAGATTGGAGTTCACTGTACTTTAAAAAAATAATAATTGTCAGTGCAACCACTTGTTCAATTACTTCTCAGTAAAAATTTTTAGCATTAATAGAAGTCATTATACCCTAGTACATAATAACAAAAATGACTGAAGATAATATCAATACAAAATTTTAAAAAATGGCCATGAACTTTTACTTAGAATTATTCAATAAACTTAGGAAAATATGAAGATCATTTGGCTGTCTTGAAAGAATATGATAGGCCATCTGGTTCATCTTTCTGATTTTAGGTAGAATATTCCTTTCATTAGAGTTCTGTATTTAGTAACATTTTTAGACTGTGTATACAAAAGTGCAAGAGACTATTTGCTTGAAATACTAGAGGTTAAAAGAAGACACCTTGAGGGACTACAGTTGATACTACCTCTCCCAATCGAACTCTGTCTGTATCTATACACAAGCATCTCCAATATTCTGAATGTGTTGTGGCTTCTGACTACCAGGGCAAGTCACTTAACTTGATGGGGCTCATTTTCTCTTTCCATAAGCAGGAGACTTACACACTGTTAAAATTCAATGCCATATGTGCTTACATGTAAGAGCTAGTACATAATAACTTTTTGTTTGTTTTTAAAGTTTATTTATTTTGAGAGAGAGAGAGAGAGAGCGAGAGCAGGAGGGGCAGAGAGAGAGAATTCCAAGCAGGCTCTGTGCTGTCAGTGAAGAGACTGGTGAGGGGCTTGAACCCACAAACCGTGAGATTGTCACCTGAGCCGAAATCAAGAGTCAGACACTTAACTGATGGAGCCACCCAGCAGTCCCAGGAGCTAGTATATTGTAAATGTTAAGTGTGGGTTTTGCAATCAACCCCACTGGACTTTGCACGCTTGTTTGGCACTCTAGGTTTGTGTCTTCTGGCAAATCATTGTGTTTTCTCAGTCTTGATTTCTTCATATGTAGAATGCAGATAATATTACCCAGTTTAGGTCCTCTGAAAATTAAATGGGAAAAGCATTAAGCAAATCCCTCCCACACGTTCAGCACATAGTAAGTGCTTCCACATTAACAATCACATGTCTGAATGGATGCTTAGATAACTCATATTCTTCCTAAATGATTTGAAATAATTGATAAGCTAAATATCATCATTAAAGGAAGATGGAAGAACATGGTAGTAAGCTCTGAGCTGAACTAAGGATCACTTACCTGGGCACTCTCTTTGAATGAAAACCTTTATGAGCTTATTACAGTAAAAGCTGATGGACATTGGACTTGGTATTATTCAATCATTACAAAGTGAAATATACAAGGGGCACCTGGGTGTCTCAGTTGGTTGAGCATCTGACTTTAGCTCGGGTCATGATCTCGCAGTTTGTGAGTTCGAGCCCCTCTTTGGGCTCTGTGCTGACAGCTTGGAGACTGGAGCCTGCTTCAGATCCTGTGTCTCCCTCTCTCTCTCTCTGCCCCTCCCCCACGTATGCTCTGATTCTCTCTCAAAGATAAACATAAATAAAAAAAAATACCAACAAAGTAAAACACACAAGATGTTTTAGAAGTATTTTTGATAGATTATTTTTTAGTGTTTTGTTTACTGTAATAATTAAATAATAATTAATCTTAATGACTTTCCAGTTGATTTTTTTTCTTTCCTGACTCTTAAGAACACTTTGGAATCTTTTTTTTTTTACTTTTATCTTTCAATTTCACTTCAAACAAGAAAATAGTCCAAAATGTCCTTATTTTATTTTATTTAAAATTTTTAAAAATGTTTATTTTTGACACAGAGAGAGAGAGAACAGAATGCGTGAACTAATCTTGAACACTTAACCAACTGAGCCACTCAGGCACCCCCAAAATGTCCTTATTTTAAGTCTCTCCTTGCAATTATTTTTTTTTGCTATTTTAACTCAGAACATAAGACTGAACTGAGGCATAATTTATATTTGTTTGAAAGTAACTAAAAGTATAGAAAACTACCACATTAATGTTTCCCTATGTTCATAATGCAATCATTTCATCCCTATTTGAAAGAATTTGCTTATAATCATTTTGTTTTCATACATTAAAAAAATAAATACCAGAACAATAAAATAAGTTTCTGTTTTTTAAAATGTTTATTTATTTTGAGAGAGAGAGAGAGAGAGAGAAAGAGAGAGAGAGAGCGAGCATGAATGAGGAAGGGGCAGAGAGAGAGGGAGAGAAAGAATCCCAAGCAGGCTCTCACTAACCATGAAATCATGTCCTGGGCTGAAATCAAGAATCTGAGGCTTAACTGACTGAACCACCCAGACACCCCAAAATGAGTTTCTGAAAATAGAGTTTTTAGTATTTTGTCTGTCAGAGCAGACGTAAAACATGCAACACTGAATTGATTTCAGGAAGCAGCTGGGGTTTGTGGGCCAAGTATGGAGACATACCTGAGGAGGTGATGAAGTGCTTTACTTGATTCACCTCTTGCACAAAGGAGCTGGTAATAAAAAACTGGTAAAGACAGAGATCAAGTTTTAGACCTATAAAAGGCCTGAGAGTATCTCTAGTCCAATTCCTTTATTGTATAATTGAGGAGACTGAGTCGCAAAGGAAGTAAGTGATTGCCCAAGCTCCTGAAACTGGCAAATTCTGGATAAGAATGGAGGCCTTCTGACTTACTGATCCAGTAGTTTTTTTCTCTATCATATGATGAAGGGGATCAACAGAAAGCTGTGGCTCCTTGTGGTTATGAAGCCAAGCATCTGGTGATGGATCTGGGGCCACTGTAGTCAACAGGCCATCAGTTGGGAAAAATAGTTGTTGCAAGGCAGATGAAAAAGAGGTTACCTAAGGATTGCATCAGAGTGAGATAAGGTATAGAAAGCCACTACTTTCTATAGTCAGTATTTCATTTATACCATCTAAATCTCACACAAGTTCCTCATTAAGTCAGATTTAAATTGTACCCATCTAGTGAAGGGGATTCTGGAAATTGAGTTTGAAAGCTAACCATGCTCTCACAGTAAATCCAGCCCAAATGGTATCTTTGACCCAATCTAAATGAAAAATTTTGCAAGCATCATTCTACTAAATTAATTATTTTTTACACAGCGAAGTTCTAAGTGAATAGTGTGAAATAAAATTTTCTAAATATTTTTAGTTTCCATGTTATTAGATTATTATGAGCCTGAAGGAACGCTGCTTGCTTTCTTCAACATCTCACATCAAGCAAACCTTTCAAAAATATGCAATGCTCCTTACTGTGAAGGTCTTCATAAAGCAACTATTTGGATATTTCTCTATTTTTCTCTCCATACCTACTACTTGGGAGGGATGAATGGATAGATGGATAGATAGATAATTTTAAATAGCTTCAATATATATTAAGATATTAAATTTTTTATCCAAGGTTTTTTGTTTGCGCGCGTGTGTGTGTGTGTGTGTGTGTGTGTGTGTTTCATAGAGAGCATGCTTTTTGTTTTGTTTTGTTTTGTTTTAATTATCAAACACTCATAGTTTTGTTTTACTTGAGTCAAATTTTTGGTTCTTTCTTGGTAGCTAAAATAGCATTTTGTCCTGAAAGAGTAGTAGCTGATATCATACTTTCCTCTTCCCTTGATTTCTCTTTTCTGTATTTTTGGTTATGCTCTTATGAATGTGGAACCTTCCATTAGATGAAATGAATTCTCAACGGCACTGTTTGCACTGCCACCAACAGAGAGGTTTCCTTCCACTAAACAGTACTCTTCTTCAAACCAGCTCAGCACCCAAAAAAATAGATGGGGCATGGAAACTATTATCCCAGTCGTCCAAGGAAGTACCCACTGTACACCTGAGGGTAAAGCATGTTTTGGCCTGAACTACCCCAATAATTGTCTCCTAGATCCACAGTGGACATGGTTTGAATGTCCATTTTCGTTAATGTCTCTCTTGACTCTTCCCTCTGTTTGTCCAAATACAATACTGAGATCATCCCCCGATGATTTTTTATTATATTCTGTTTTGGGTCTTTTAGGAAGTCCACTCCTGGTGAAACCAAGGGGCACCTGTCAGGGCAAAGGAAGCCTCGGCTTCCAATTATTTCTGCCCTGCAGGCACTTCTCATAAAGGAGCTTTTCTTTGCCAAGTTCTAGTTATTATTTCCTGAGGCTTTTTTTCCTTTCCAAGATACCTCTTGAGACTAAAACTTCTGACAGAACTGCAACTTTGTGACACTAGATATTACAAGAATCTCTCATTATTTTGGCTTTTTCACTTCCTGACTTTTTACACACTTATAATTGCATGCTTTGCAGTCCTTCCATTTAGATTAAAAGAGTATTCTTTAAGATATTTTTTTCTTTCTCTTATGTCTACAGTTATTAATGAAAAGAGAGGTTTCCAGTAACCCTGTTGAAAGTACCAACGTGTCTTGTTCATTTTTAATGTTGTCTTAAATTCAGTCTTTTTTCTTTCAATTTTGAAATGTCTTCTGAATGTCATAAAGGTTTCTATGGATAATATGATGGTAAGACTTTCAACCTCTTTGCACATCATAGGCAGTTGCACTTAAGGAGAAACTTTCCAGGGATGATAGCGTGGGTGTGGAATCACACTTTGTTTTTACATGTATGTCTAAACAAAGTAAGAAATATTGCTTAGACAGAGAATGTTCAAAGGAATGTAAGTTCCAGATATGCCAACATTTTGCATGATTCTGAAAATACTTTCCACTTATATCTTTCAATCAAATCAATCAAAAGATTAATCATCTGGCAACATAATCGGTGAATCTAATATTTATTTCTCTTGGGTCACATAAAAAGGAATATATATTTGATTTGTGTGTTCATAAGAGTTTCATTAGTTATGAGTTTCTCTTTATGTTTGAGAATCTTCCTAATTCTAAGACTGTTTTGTAGGTCTGGCCTGCTAAAGTTTAGGCCAGTAGCTCTTATGTATAATTTAATATTACCCTTTTGAAACTACAGATCTAAATTGGATTCCATAGGAATGTGTGTGTGTGCATATATGCCTGGAGGCATATATTTGTGCAGTCAGAGATCATCTACTTAAAAAATAAACTTAAAGTTGACAATTTTAATTATACATAAATAAATTTTAGATAATTATACAACCTCAAGTCAATTGAAAAGACCATTGGGACATTAATAATTAAAGCCTGGATTTGGAAGCCTTAAACACTATTTATGCTACTTAAATATTATTTTCTTTTAACTTTAAATAAAGGGAAAATTGATGCTGATTAAGGAACAAGATGAAACTGTTGGTGTTAACTAGCATTATCTATTGTTATGAACCAGATTTTTCTTTTTTTTTTTTTTAACATTTATTTATTTTTGGGACAGAGAGAGACAGAGCATGAACGGGGGAGGGGCAGAGAGAGAGGGAGACACAGAATCAGAAACAGGCTTCAGGCTCCGAGCCATCAGCCCAGAGCCCGACGGGGGCTCGAACTCACGGACCGCGAGATCGTGACCTGGCTGAAGTCGGACGCTTAACCGACTGCGCCACTCAGGCGCCCCTGAACCAGATTTTTCTAATGTAATTTCTTTGGGGGGAAATGTGTGATGGAGATCATAGGAAAAACTTGAGGAAGCCTGCCAAAGCTAGATAATTTTGCTATGAGAAATCAGAGAAATCTTGTTTGAAACAAGGCTGATATCACTGAAGCCCTTAGATTCCCCCAAACACACACACACACACACACACACACACACACACACACACACTGCCATAATGAATTCAAAAACAACTCTAAGATTACAGAGTATGTGTAGACATTATCTTCTGTTAGATTTTTAACCTTGCAAATGTTATTTCTTTTGAATTCTATTTTATATTTGTAAATTAGACAGAATCACTGAGTTATTTAGCTTACACTTTGGCATAGAAATCCAAGGATACCACTCCACAATATACATGTACATATTTACTAAAAAACAAACATGCTTGATGACCAAGATATCATTAGATATAGTAAAAATAGTATGGTCTTTGGAAGCACAACCACCAGCATTCAGACCCTGGCTCTGTCATAATTTAGACAAGTAACAAATTCTAACTGAGCCTTATGCTTGAGGTTTTACACTTTTATACTTATATTTATACTTACTTATACTTAAGGTTTTATAACAATTAAGTGAGGTCACCTAGATTAAAGATGTTTTTATTTGAATCTCACATATAAATGTTGATGTTAAAGGACATACAATCATATATTTCAACTCTCTCATATGACAAATGAAGTAATACATGACTTATCCAGAATCACATTTCTGGAATGTTGTGGAATAATTAATAGTAAATGTGGGTTTTCCTGTTCTTTCTCACCAAGGAAATTGGAGGAAAAGCAATTACAGCTTTAGAGAAACATCTCTTACAGAAAATATGTGATCTAAAGCCTGTTTCTAGACACCAGAGGAATGAGCCACAGAGATATGGGACCCCTGAAGTTTTCCATTTCTGACTAATTGAGTTTGATTGATTAGGATCTTCCCTGTTAGCTGTGAAAAAATAACTATTTATAGTTCCTTTGTCTTATAGCTGTAATGGCATAAGTAGTACCCAGTGGTTGTTGGCACAACAATGTACCATTTTATGTCCTTAGCTTCAAATCCCTACCCAAGACGCTTGCTCATAATCTGAAGATTCAGAACATAGATAGCCAATTTTCAACTTGGGGGCTCAAAGTAGATGAAATCTGTTACATTAAAAAATATCCCACATCACCCTTGATAGATAGGATTCAACTGCTGCACCTACATTACCATTTGACCAGAGTTAGATCTAATAGATACAGACCATAACTAACAGCTAGTCTGCCAACAAATGGTTCAGAAATGCTGTATGAGAATTTTTTCTCTTTAGTAAAATCAATATCACCTCAGCTGCCTGCTGAATGATATCGCTTGAAGCATTATAAATACCATGATCAAGAAATTCAAGTGTAACCTTTTCTATCAGGATTGCTAACAACCTTTCTCATGGTCTGAAGCTGAACTGAACAGAAGCAGAATGTATAAAACAGGGATCTTTAGGCATTGATGCCCAGGTAGGGGATTTCACCTTCTTTTTGTATGAATACAACAGTCTTCCTTGGCTGTAGGTGAAGAATGAAGTACGCAAAAATATTTTTATATCACCTAGAAAGAAACCTTGGGTTCAAGAGCTGGAAATGCCATTGGTTATCCAGCACTATGATCTTGATCACATGATGTCATTACCTTGGGACTGAAAAAGGAAGAAGTTAGACTAAATTATTTTAAAATTCCCTTTGATCTAGATTTCTAAGATTGTCCTTCTCCACTCCAAATGAAGGAACACAGATATCTTATATTTCCACTCACAACATAATACTACACTTCTCTTTGTTTTATTTTGCTTGTTTAATTCAAGTTATTCAAGAAACCTGTGTTGGATGCCTGTCATATGCCAGGTACAGTGTAAAATTTGGAGAGTGAAACAGTAGTCTACAATATTAACGGCTTAAATACTAGCATTGACACAAGCTCGGATCTCTATGATACTCTTTGTTTTATGCAGGCCCATGGGCTCAGTTTTCTAAGGTAACAATTAACCTGGATGACAAGTCCATGGTAATGAAGGCTGCTTACTCTGGCCCTTTGTTCTTTATGAACTGAAATTCTTATCAGTAGTAATGGGGTGGGTGCAGACTTTTTTTTTTTTTACTAAAAATTACTTTTTAATAGTGATGTACAAGCCTTACCTAAAATAGATATCTAAGTTTGTGTGTTTGAGGATAAAATTATTTGATGTTTCAATATTTATTGTATACTAACCACAATTTCTGAATTTTAGGTATTTATGACTTTAGTGAATAGAATATTAGAAATGCATTAACAATTAGTTCACCAATTATAGTTTGTATGGTAGACAGTATATATCAAAACATGGGACCCATAATGGAATTATATTATGATTGAACAAGATGATTTTTAAATTCTCTTTGTATTTTAAAATGTTAAGATTCTTTATACGACTCTAGATTTCAGAGTTAAGCCTTCTTACTTCCAGTTCTTGAATTGATATATAAACCTCACATTTCATATATGATCCAAAGCTGTTTGTTTTGTTTTGTTTTTAGATTTAAGAAACAGCATAGTAGGGACACCTAGTGACTCCGTCGGTTAAGAGTCCAACTTCACCTCAGGTCATGATCTCAGGGTTCATGGGTTCTAGCTTGGCATCAGGCTGTTTGCTTATAGCACAGAGCCTGGGGCCTGCTTCACATTCTGTCTCTCTCTCTCTCTCTCTCTCTCTCTCTCTCTCTCTCTCTTCTCCTCCCCCACTCATGCTCTGTCTCACTCTTTCTCTCTCAGAGAGTTAAATAAATGTTAAAAAAAAAAAAGGAATGCAACAGCATAGTAGAAAGAGGCTTCGAACTAAATGAAAAAGAAATAATCTAACACTAGAGCCCATGTAACACTGAAATAATCAGACTCACACATTATAAGACACCATAGCAAAAATAATTAATCACTTTCTTAAAAAGCCCTATGAAACTCAAGACTGCAATTCCAAATGGAACTCACTCCAAGAAGCAGCCAAAATGCTGCCATAAAACTCTTTAATATTCAAATTAAACTTGAAGTATTTTGTTCTGTACTGAAACAACTGTAATTAAAAAAAAAAAGTGGAGATAGCATTACTAATAAGATTCACATGCTGATTTATATAGCACTAAATAACTTTAAAATGTCCAGGTATTAATTTTAGCTACAAAGAATATTACACAAGTAATACATTTGTTCCCAGGAGTGCATAAACAGAAATTTTTCTGCTCTTTCTCTTTTAATGTAATGTCATAGATTCATTGGTAGTTTGTAACTGCACCTTACAGATTTATTTAGTCAAATGAATAAACCAGGACCTGAAAAAGCCATTTTGTTTTGTTTTGTTTTAATTTTTTTATTTTTTACTTTTTTAATATATGGAATTTATTGTCAAATTGGTTTCCATACAACACCCAGTGCTCATCCCAAAAGATGCCCTCTTCAATGCCCATCACCTACCCTCCCCTCCCTACCACCCCCCATCAACACTCAGTTTAAGAGTCTCTTATGCTTTGGCTCTCTCCCACTCTAACCTCTTTTTTTTTTCCTTCCCCTCCCCCATGGGTTTCTGTTAAGTTTCTCAGGATCCACATAAAAGTGAAAACATGGTATCTGTCTCTCTGAAAAAGCCATTTTGAAGCATTACTCATTGTGTGTGTGTGAGGGGGGTGTTGAATGTGAATGATATTTGCGTATTTATAACCCAATTATGTGAGACTACAATAGAAATTAATATACCAGTAATGCTGGCTGGAAATTGTTATATTTTCTAAGTATATTCTAATTTGTAGGTTACCACATCATATTTCTTGGGACTGTATTCAAAAATACTGTTTAAATAAATACACTAGAAAATTATCTACTGAAAACGTGCAACAATGGAGATAATAGAAAACAGATTCAGAAATAATCTGAATATAAGATGGGGAAAACTAAAGTTCTACAAAAGTGAACAGAATTAAAATCTCTCCAAGAAACCTCAACGGAGTAGAAAGATTTCTTAGCAAAAAATGAGATTTAGGGCTCTGCCTTATAAAATAAGTATTATAAATACCATACTATTCACTTGTTTTCAGATATCCTTTTCTCTTGCCTATATAGGTTCTTTAGAGGTACTCAAAGAGGCGGGATGGTTAAGATATATAAAAATCCAGAGTCAATCAATCAAATGATTTTTCCTGGAATAAGGGAAAAATATAAAATTAAGACTTACTGCTATTACTTTTTTAAAAAGCATTTATTTGGAATGCAGGAATTCCTAAAGAAGTTCTAAAGTTCCTCCTGGAATATTAGAAGGGAAATAACAAGATACATTAAAGAAAACAGGAAACTCCAACATACAAAACCTGGATTAGTATATTAATTTTAAAATATTCCTCAAGATCATCAATCCAGTGTATTGTCCTCACTTTATATAAAAGGAAATTGAGACCCAAGCATAAAGGATAATACAAAAGAAGATGAGCAACCTTAGAACAATAAAAGGTAGATTAAAAGCAGCATCTAAAAAAGTTATGGTCTTTGCTGTCATTCAGTTTCCAGAGAACACATTTGACCACAGTGTGAAAGTAGCAGTTATTCTGATTTCATCACATCACTTTTTTTTCCCCAAAACCTTTTAACACAATATATAGGAATCGTTCTGAGTAATATGTGTATTCATCCATTCCTACGTTCAGTGCCTAGTTCTTCAACACCTTCCAGATTCAAAGAGTCTAAGAATCGGAGATACAGAAGGAAACCAGATTACAGTTACTGCCCTCAGAGAATTGTAGGGCAGTGGGAAAAATATGTTAAACATGTAACCCCAATGAAGTGTAATACATAGAGTGATCAGGTATAAACATATGTCATAACTCAATTTAAAGGGTCATGGAAGTTTTCCAGTATGAATTAATGTTTAAGCTAAGTTATGAAGGACAATTTTTTAATTAGAAACCAAAAGGTAATGATTGAGTGGGATTGAGAACACTCAACTCAGTGAAATACTAGTATGTCCATGTGCCAATCACACTTGCTACAGTGTGAAAATGTGGCTAACACCTGACCTACTTTATTTTCTGAACTCTTGAACTTCTTAAAGTCAATCAAAACTGGTCCTTTAACATAATTGTTTTCAAAGCTTAAGAGGAACTGTTGCCATTTCTACATGTTGATGATTTTCAGAAAGTGCTTCATATTGAAATGAAAATCTATTCAATTATGTAATAAATCACATTTGGCAAGAAAACACACTGCATAACTAAATGAAAAGACTTATGTACCCTTAAATAGGATTGTGAATTTTCTTAAGAATATTTGTACTTTTTTAAATGTTTGGATTTTAATACAAGAATTACATGCTGAATTATAAGTGACTAAATATAATCAAAGTACCATGAAAAATAGCTTTCTCCGCTTATTTTAAAATCTTCTAATTTATATAGAATAGATTAGATTGTGCAATACAATCGAGTTATGATGAAAAAAAAGTTGATCTAGCTATAAACACATCTCTTCCCTAATGTGAACGAAAACCTAAGCTCCCATGATAATATATAAATACAAAATATAAATACAAATGAGTTTTGAGGGGGGTTGCGGCAAGATGGCGGCTTAGGAGGACGCTGGGCTCACCGCACGTCCTGCTGATCACTTAGATTCCATCTACACCTGCCTAAATAACCCAGAAAACCGCCAGAGGATTAGCAGAACAGAGTCGCTGGAGCCAAACGCAGACGAGAGGCCCACGGAAGAGGGTAGGAAGGGCGGCGAGGCGGTGCGCGCTCCACGGACTGGCGGGAGGGAGCCGGGGCGGAGGGGCGGCTCGCCGGCCAAGCAGAGCCCCCGAGTCGGGCTTGCAAAAGCGGAGGGGCCGGGCGGACTGTGTTCCGACAGCAAGCGCGACTTAGCGTCTGGGAGGTCATAAATTAACAGCTCTGCTCGGAAAGCGGGAAGGCTGGAGGACAAAGGGAGGGAGAGCTGCTGAGCCCCCTGACAACAGAGCTCAGTTTGGTGGGGAACAAAGGCGCTCGCCAGCGCCATTTCCCCCGCCCATCCCCCAGCCGAAATCCCAAAGGGAACCGGTTCCTGCCAGGGAACTTGCTCGCTCCGCGCAAACACCCAACTCTGCGCTTCTGCGGAGCCAAACCTCCGGCAGCGGATCTGACTCCCTCCCGCTGCCACAGGGCCCCTCCTGAAGTGGATCACCTAAGGAGAAGCGATCTAAGCCTGCCCCTCCTGCCCCCGAGCACCTTGCCTACCCACCCCAGCTAATACGCCAGATCCCCAGCATCACAAGCCTGGCAGGGTGCAAGTAGCCCAGACGAGCCACACCACCCCACAGTGAATCCCGCCCCTAGGAGAGGGGAAGAGAAGGCACACACCAGTCTGACTGTGGCCCCAGCGGTGGGCTGGGGGCAGACATCAGGTCTGACTGCGGCCCCGCCCACCAACTCCAGGTATACACCACAGCACAGGGGAAGTGCCCTGCAGGTCCTCACCACGCCAGGGACTATCCAAAATGACCAAGCGGAAGAACTCCCCTCAGAAGAATCTCCAGGAAATAACAACAGCTAATGAGCTGATCAAAAAGGATTTAAATAATATAACAGAAAGTGAATTTAGAATAATAGTCATAAAATTAATCGCTGGGCTTGAAAACAGTATACAGGACAGCAGAGAATCTCTTGCTACAGAGATCAAGGGACTAAGGAACAGTCACGAGGAGCTGAAAAACGCTTTAAACGAAATGCATAACAAAATGGAAACCACCACAGCTCGGCTTGAAGAGGCAGAGGAGAGAATAGGTGAACTAGAAGATAAAGTTATGGAAAAAGAGGAAGCTGAGAAAAAGAGAGATAAAAAAATCCAGGAGTATGAGGGGAAAATTAGAGAATTAAGAGATACACTAAAAAGAAATAATATACGCATAATTGGTATCCCAGAGGAGGAAGAGAGAGGGAAAGGTGCTGAAGGGGTACTTGAAGAAATCATAGCTGAGAACTTCCCTGAACTGGGGAAGGAAAAAGGCATTGAAATCCAAGAGGCACAGAGAACTCCCTTCAGACGTAACTTGAATCGATCTTCTGCACGACATATCATAGTGAAACTGGCAAAATACAAGGATAAAGAGAAAATTCTGAAAGCAGCAAGGGGTAAACGTGCCCTCACATATAAAGGGAGACCTATAAGACTCGTGACTGATCTCTCTTTTGAAACTTGGCAGGCCAGAAAGAATTGGCAAGAGATTTTCAGGGTGCTAGACAGAAAAAATATGCAGCCAAGAATCCTTTATCCAGCAAGTCTGTCATTTAGAATAGAAGGAGAGATAAAGGTCTTCCCAAACAAACAAAAACTGAAGGAATTTGTCACCACTAAACCAGCCCTACAAGAGATCCTAAGGGGGACCCTGTGAGACAAAGTCCCAGAGACATCACTATAAGCATAAAACATAGAGACATCACAATGACTCTAAACCCGTATCTTTCTATAATAACACTGAATGTAAATGGATTAAATGCGCCAACCAAAAGACATAGGGTATCAGAATGGATAAAAAAACAAGACCCATCTATTTGCTGTCTACAAGAGACTCATTTTAGACCTGAGGACACCTTTAGATTGAGAGTGAGGGGATGGAGAACTATTTATCATGCGACTGGAAGCCAAAAGAAAGCTGGAGTAGCCATACTTATATCAGACAAACTAGACTTTAAATTAAAGGCTGTAACAAGAGATGAAGAAGGACATTATATAATAGTTACAGGGTCTATCCATCAGGAAGAGCTAACAATTATCAATGTCTATGCACCGAATACCGGAGCCCCCAAATATATAAAACAATTACTCATAAACATAAGCAACCTTATTGATAAGAATGTGGTAATTTCAGGGGACTTTAATACACCACTTACAGAAATGGATAGATCAACTAGACACACGGTCAATAAAGAAACAAGGGCCCTGAATGAGACATTGGATGAGATGGACTTGACAGATATATTTAGAACTCTGCATCCCAAAGCAACAGAATATACTTTCTTCTCGAGTGCACATGGAACATTCTCCAAGATAGATCATATACTGGGTCACAAAACAGCCCTTCATAAGGTTACAAGAATTGAAATTATACCATGCTTACTTTCAGACCACAATGCCATGAAGCTTGAAATCAACCACAGGAAAAAGTCTGGAAAACCTCCAAAAGCATGGAGGTTAAAGAACACCCTACTAACGAATGAGTGGGTCAACCAGGCAATTAGAGAAGAAATTAAAAAATATATGGAAACAAACGAAAATGAAAATACAACAATCCAAACGCTTTGGGACGCAGCGAAGGCAGTCCTGAGAGGAAAATACATTGCAATCCAGGCCTATCTCAAGAAACAAGAAAAATCCCAAATACAAAATCTAACAGCACACCTAAAGGAACTAGAAGCAGAACAGCAAAGGCAGCCTAAGCCCAGCAGAAGAAGAGAAATAATAAAGATCAGAGCAGAAATAAACAATATAGAAACTAAAAAAACTGTAGAGCAGATCAACGAAACCAAGAGTTGGTTTTTTGAAAAAATAAACAAAATTGACAAACCTCTAGCCAGGCTTCTCAAAAAGAAAAGGGAGATGACCCAAATAGATAAAATCATGAATTAAAATGGAATTATTACAACCAATCCCTCAGAGATACAAACAATTATCAGGGAATACTATGAAAACTTATATGCCAACAAATTGGACAACCTGGAGGAAATGGACAAATTCCTAAACACCCACACTCTTCCAAAACTCAATCAGGAGGAAATAGAAAGCTTGAACAGACCCATAGCCAGCGAAGAAATTGAATCGGTTATCAAAAATCTCCCAACAAATAAGAGTCCAGGACCAGATGGCTTCCCAGGGGAGTTCTACCAGACATTTAAAGCAGAGATAACACCTATCCTTCTCAAGCTATTCCAAGAAATAGAAAGGGAAGGAAAACTTCCAGACTCATTCTATGAAGCCAGTATTACTTTGATTCCTAAACCAGACAGAGACCCAGTAAAAAAAGACAACTACAGGCCAATATCCCTGATGAATATGGATGCAAAAATTCTCAATAATATACTAGCAAATCGAATTCAACGGCATATACAAAGAATTATTCACCATGATCAAGTGGGATTCATTCCTGGGATGCAGGGCTGGTTCAACATTCGCAAATCAATCAACGTGATACATCACATTAACAAAAAAAGAGAGAAGAACCATATGATCCTGTCAATCGATGCAGAAAAGGCCTTTGACAAAATCCAGCACCCTTTCTTAATAAAAACCCTTGAGAAAGTCGGGATAGAAGGAACATACTTAAAGATCATAAAAGCCATTTATGAAAAGCCCACAGCTAACATCATCCTCAACGGGGAAAAACTGAAAGCTTTTTCCCTGAGATCAGGAACACGACAAGGATGCCCACTCTCACCGCTGCTGTTTAACATAGTGCTGGAAGTTCTAGCATCAGCAATCAGACAACAAAAGGAAATCAAAGGCATCAAAATTGGCAAAGATGAAGTCAAGCTTTCGCTTTTTGCAGATGACATGATATTATACGTGGAAAATCCGATAGACTCCACCAAAAGTCTGCTAGAACTGATACAGGAATTCAGCAAAGTTGCAGGCTACAAAATCAATGTACAGAAATCAGTTGCATTCTTATACACTAACAATGAAGCAACAGAAAGACAAATAAAGAAACTGATCCCATTCACAATTGCACCAAGAAGCATAAAATACCTAGGAATAAATCTAACCAAAGATGTAAAGGATCTGTATGCTGAAAACTATAGAAAGCTTCTGAAGGAAATTGAAGAAGATTTAAAGAAATGGAAAGACATTCCCTGCTCATGGATTGGAAAAATAAATATTGTCAAAATGTCAATACTACCCAAAGCTATCTACACATTCAATGCAATCCCAATCAAAATTGCACCAGCATTCTTCTCGAAACTAGAACAAGCAATCCTAAAATTCATATGGAACCACAAAAGGCCCCGAATAGCCAAAGGAATTTTGAAGAAGAAGACCAAAGCAGGAGGCATCACAATCCCAGACTTTAGCCTCTACTACAAAGCTGTCATCATCAAGACAGCATGGTATTGGCACCAAAACAGACACATAGACCAATGGAATAGAATAGAAACCCCAGAACTAGACCCACAAACGTATGGCCAACTCATCTTTGACAAAGCAGGAAAGAACATCCAATGGAAAAAAGACAGCCTCTTTAACAAATGGTGCTGGGAGAACTGGACAGCAACATGCAGAAGGTTGAAACTAGACCACTTTCTCACACCATTCACAAAAATAAACTCAAAATGGATAAAGGACCTAAATGTGAGACAGGAAACCATCAAAACCTTAGAGGAGAAAGCAGGCAAAGACCTCTCTGACCTCAGCCGTAGCAATCTCTTACTCGACACATCCCCAAAGGCAAGGGAATTAAAAGCAAAAGTGAATTACTGGGACCTTATGAAGATAAAAAGCTTCTGCACAGCAAAGGAAACAACCAACAAAACTAAAAGGCAACCAATGGAATGGGAAAAGATATTTGCAAATGACATATCGGACAAAGGGCTAGTATCCAAAATCTATAAAGAGCTCACCAAACTCCACACCCGAAAAACAAATAACCCAGTGAAGAAATGGGCAGAAAACATGAATAGACACTTCTCTAAAGAAGACATCCGGATGGCCAACAGACACATGAAAAGATGTTCAGCGTCGCTCCTTATCAGGGAAATACAAATCAAAACCACACTCAGGTATCACCTCACGCCAGTCAGAGTGGCCAAAATGAACAAATCAGGAGACTATAGATGCTGGAGAGGATGTGGAGAAACAGGAACCCTCTTGCACCGTTGGTGGGAATGCAAATTGGTGCAGCCGCTCTGGAAAGCAGTGTGGAGGTTCCTCAGAAAATTAAAAATAGACCTACCCTATGACCCAGCAATAGCACTGCTAGGAATTTATCCAAGGGATACAGGAGCACTGATGCATAGGGCCACTTGTACCCCAATGTTCATAGCAGCACTCTCAACAATAGCCAAATTATGGAAAGAGCCTAAATGTCCATCAACTGATGAATGGATAAAGAAATTTTGGTTTATATACACAATGGAATATTACATGGCAATGAGAAAAAATGAAATATGGCCTTTTGTAGCAACGTGGATGGAACTGGAGAGTGTGATGCTAAGTGAAATAAGCCATACAGAGAAAGACAGATACCATATGGTCTCACTCTTATGTGGATCCTGAGAAACTTAACAGGAACCCATGGGGGAGGGGAAGGAAAAAAAAAAAAAAAGAGGTTAGAAAGGGAGAGAGCCAAAGCATAAGAGACTGTTAAAAACTGAGAACAAACTGCGGGTTGATGGGGGGTGGGAGGGAGGAGAGGGTGGGTGATGGGTATTGAGGAGGGCACCTTTTGGGATGAGCACTGGGTGTTGTATGGAAACCAATTTGTCAATAAATTTCAGAAAAAAAAAAA
This sequence comes from Prionailurus viverrinus, assembly GCF_022837055.1. Lineage (NCBI taxonomy): Eukaryota > Metazoa > Chordata > Mammalia > Carnivora > Felidae > Prionailurus > Prionailurus viverrinus. Next base: position 42,678,977 of record NC_062562.1, read on the forward strand.
AAAGCAATAAACCTTTATCATTGCACCAGCCAAAAAAAAAAAAAAAATACAAATGAGTTTTTAGAAATATGGCAGCTGAGCTGATGTGGAATGATCCCCTCTCCCCCAGTAGTACTTATAAATTATGGAAAAGTATAACAAAAGCAAGTAGATAGTGGCATTCTTCATCTAAAAAGAAGAAGGAAGGAAGAAAGGAAGGAAGGAAAGAAGGAAGGGAGGAAGGGAAGGAATAAGGAAAGAAAGGCAATTTCAAGATCCAGCAACAAAGAGATATTCCAGGTGAAAATGTTGCTGATGCTCTAGACTCCTCTGGCAATTGGGGGGCAGAATGCACTAAAGATAAGCTTACTGTGAAAATTACAACCAAAATTGCGATACACTATGAGATATAATTAGCAGAATAAAGAAGTAGGAGATTTAGTACCCCCATCCCAAAAGTGACAGGCAGAAAAACAGAAAAATGACAGTTTAATTATACATATCAAAGGTTGCTGACATGTAGGAAGTTTTATCACTAACAATTATAAAATTGTAAAATATTAGATTAGAAGGGGCAATAGTTTTGCAGAGGAAACTCTAGTCCAGAAGGACAGAATGAAGCTGATAAATGCATACAGGCAGCAAAGGACAGCTCTAATAATTTTTGCAATTTCCATGTGCCAATACGTGGGTAATAATATCTATATTGACTCAATTAAATTTATTTCAAATAGAGATTTTATATCACTAAAACAAATGGAAAATTTGTTATTTGCCACAAATAAAGGCTAACTATAAAAATATATACAATGGAAATAGTATTTTAATAATTGTTGAATAACAGAGACAAGTAAGTGTAAGTAATAATGAATCTAACTGATTTACAAAAGGTACATCTGAAAATAATGTTCCCGCTGAGAAGAATATAACTGTAAGAGGAATATGGGTGAGGCATCTTCTAACTGAAAATTGATCTAGGTAATTAATGCATGATTAATGACTGGTCTAGGACAAATTTCAGAGGAAAACCAGCACAGGTCTGAAATCAATTTACAACATTTAAAAAAAATTGTACGTTTCTTGCTGGTTAACAATATCTTAAAAGTATAGTGTTGAAAGGAATACTGCGGTGTATGTTGGAGTTCTGTATATTAGAATTTACAACAGTAACCAGTCTTGTCTCTGCAATCCACAGTTCTTATGGGGTGCTTTTGGCATCCAAGTCACCACAACCCTAACTAAAAGGCTTAAACCAGAAGATTCACTATCATATGACAAGCACTCCTGACACATACTGGATATGGGAATGGTTGACTCCACAGCTAAAAACATCAAAGATTTATGTGGTTTACTTCTTCTTTCGCAGATGGACTTTACCCTTATGCCAGATACAACCATGATTGCCAGCTAGGTTTTGTGGTTCCAAAACTCCTAACTGAAACAATGTCCAGCATAAGAAAAGTTTATCATCTTATAAGTACCTCTTTCTAAGAATGAAGATCTTATTCAAAAGCATGCAGTAAAATGTCCATCTCTATTTTATATTACATATACATATATATATATACACATATATATACACATATATACCTCTTTAAATTTTGATATAACTCATATGATGAAAAAAATCACCATTTTAAAGTATAAAATTCAGGAGTTTTTAGTTTGTTCGCAAGATTATACAACCATCTTATTCTAGAACTTTTTTCATAAAGAAACTCCATAGGCATTAGTATTCACTTCTGCTTCTCTAACCCTCCCCCTATGAATGACTAAGCCGCTTTATGTCTCCATGGGTTTATCTATTCTAGATATTTCATTAGGCAGAATCTTACAATAGGTAACCTTTTGTTTCTGGATTCTTTCATGTAGCATAATGTTTTCAAGGTTAATTCATGTTGTACCAGTAGTCCATTATTTTTTAAAGCTAAATATTATTGTATTGGGAGGGAGAACTGAGGAAGAGAAACAGTAGTGGGTTTCAGCATCATATTTGTTTATCAGTTTGTCTTTTGATGAACATTTGAGTTGTTTCTTTGTTTTGGCTGTTGTGAGTAATACTGCTTTGAGCATTTGTGTAAAAGTTCATGTGTAAACATGTTTTCACGTCTCTAAGGTATACACCTAGAATCAGAATGTCTTAGTTATATAGCAACTCTGTTTAATTTTTAGGGTAATTGCCAACATGTTTTCCAGGGTCACTGTACCACTGCACATTCCCATTGCTAATGTATGACAATTATGTTTTCTACACAACTTTGCCAACATTTGTTATTGTCTGTTTTTTTTTTCTTAAGATGTATTTATTTATTTTGAGAAAGAGACAGAAAGAATGAGGAGGGAAGGGGCAAAGAGAGAAGGAGAGAGAGAATCCCAAGTAGGCTCCATGTTGTCAGCACTGAGCCTGACATGGGGCTTGAATCCATGAACTGCAAGACCATGACGTGAGCCAAAAGCACAAGTTGGACACTTAAACTGAATGAGCCACTGAGGAGCCCCTGTTGTATTGTGTTTTTGTTTTAATAGCTACTCTGATGGGTATGAAGTGGTGTGACATTTTGCTTTTGACTTGATTTGCTTAATAACTCAACAACTTTACATGTATTTATTGGCCATCTGTGTATATTCTTTGATGAAATATATGTAAATTATTTTCCCATGTTTCAATTAGGATATCTTTTTATTATCAAGTAGCATTATTTTCTGTATATATTCTGGAAATGAGACACTTTATCAGATACATGAAGTTCAGATATTTTCTTTCTCTTGGGAGCTCTATTTTCCCTGCTTTGATAGTGTTGTTTGAACCACATTTATTTTTTTTTTTTATAATTCAGGAACATAGGGGCGCCTGGGTGGCGCAGTCGGTTAAGCGTCCGACTTCAGCCAGGTCACGATCTCGCGGTCCGGGAGTTCGAGCCCCGCGTCGGGCTCTGGGCTGATGGCTCGGAGCCTGGAGCCTGTTTCCGATTCTGTGTCTCCCTCTCTCTCTGCCCCTCCCCCGTTCATGCTCTGTCTCTCTCTGTCCCAAAAATAAATAAAAAACGTTGAAAAAAAAACTTTATAATTCAGGAACATAGAGATTTATCCCCATTTTTTCCCCAGGAGTTGTATAACCTACATTTAGGTCTATTTTGCGTTCCTTTTTGTATATGGTATAGGGTCCAATATCACTTTTGCATGAAAATACCCAGTTTTCCAGTACAATATTTTTGAAAAGAATATTCTTTCTTCGTTGAATGGTCCTGACATCCTTTTGAAAATGAATTGGCCATGAATGCATGGTGGGTTTTTTTGTAGACATTTGAATGTTATAATGCCATAACTATAAATATAAATTCTGTTCATTCTCCAGTTTGCTGTTTTATTTTGCTTTATTTTTTAAAATCGATGATGGTTATAGTAGTCTGATTATTGATTTTCCCAAACTGTATTTGAAAGGACTGTAATTCCTTACTGAGTGTGATCACTATATTCTCAGTTCCTTAGGTTTTCTTTTGTTGTTTTGGCAGTGGTTGTGTTAAATGCCAAAAAATATTATTATTTAAATTGTGTTAAATGCCAAAACAAACAAAAGATCAAAATCCCTGTCTTAGTCTTGGCATCTTTGTTCTCTGCCAAGCCACTCCCTCAACACTAACCAGGCTTGCACTTAGCCTAGGATTCAGCTTAAAGTGAAAATTTAAGGTTTTCACCAGTCTGCATCTTACCCTGGGAAAGCTTTCAAAATTGGCTTTCTATACTTCCAGTGCATGCAACTTTCTAATTTCCCAAAGACCTTCTCTCTACCTTTTTCTTCTGGACTTTAGGCAGGCTACTGTATGTTTTTACTGTAATCATTTGTCCCAGATACCTGTGGTTTGTTAAGTTACCTTTTAATAATTTTTTCTTAATCAGTCCCTACTGCTTTTCCAGCTGACTTCTGAGCTATTTTAAACAAAGATGAGTGCCTTGCATCAGTCATTCAGATAGCCCATAAACAGGTTAGAGTGGACATACATGATAATTTGTGATTAAGGGCTTCTCTACTCTTGCCAGATGAGGAATCAGTTCCACACTGGGAACATAGGTTTACTTCTAAAAGAGTGATGCCATGCCCATGAGGGCATGGGACAAGCACAAGTAAAAATACCACAAAGATTTTCTACCATTTTAACTTTGACTTTATTGATTCGGTGCTTGCTTGGGCTCTATAAAACTTTGACACCTCTGCAAGGTTCTGCTAAAGTTGTTTCTGATAGTTTTCCTTGGGTTTCAAGGTTTCAGTTAGAGGAGTGGGGCCTGGAGGTGCCATTTTGTTGATACCACTCCTCCTTCTCTATTCTTTGGCCCAAAGTGCACCATAGTAATAGCGAAAAATCAGAATGTATCTGTTAGAGGTCGGGATAAAGCCATGCAATCCAAAAGTACATTGTTTTAAAGAGAAGTATAACTGAAACCACCTGTGTCACCATGACTTAGTTTTGAATTTGGGAAGATTTGTCTAGGAAAGAAAAGAATTTAAATCACCTAGGTTAAGATACCTTAGTTGTGTTTTGCAGAAAAAATTTGTCCAAGAAGTATAAACCTACATGCAAATATTATTTTCTTCAGCAAATTCTTGAAAGTCAGTTAATCTCAGACAAGAGTTTTTTTATCTGAGCAAACTGTTTGCTTACTGAACAACAGTTTACTTATCAAGAATCCTTTAAAGGCTCTTGTCTAGATATTTCCAGCAAGACTTAACTATTATCTTAAAATTTTGGCTTATCCCAATCATTTTCCTGCCCTGAAGAACTTTCCTTAAAACATTTAAATTCAGACCCCAAGTGCTGTAAATACCTCAGTTACCACTGTCACTTTCTAAGAAACTGGTAAGATTCTGTTAAGATAGTGTTCTCATTTACTGTGTGTTCTTACAAAGTTAGTTTTGACTTATTAATAGGTTGTCTGGTGATATTTTATAGAATTCAACACGAAGGGACCAACTGTGTATACTACAATGTTAAATAGTTATGATAGAAGTTACTAAAGTTTTAAAACATTGACGAGCATGTTTGAGCTATGTGCCTGTACATTTTAATGTCTGCTTAATTTGAACTCTCTGAACCTGAGTACTTCCTAAACATTGTGTACATACTATAGTTTTTGTGTGCTGATTATATTGTTTTATATAAAAATCAAGTTGTTTTTCTATAATCAGTTATAAAGACTTTTACTTTTTTTCATAATACCCTTGTTCCACATAAAGTTAATATACACGCACTTTCTTAGTCTTTGAGAAACTTAATACAAGTTTCTCTTATGAAGGGCCAGTCAGCAATTGTGACCAGTTAGCAACTATCATTGCTTGAGTCACCCAAATTTTTTAAGTAAAATTCCTGAGAATGTGATAGAGCTTGTAAAACAGCATTTTTGTATTTTAGATATAATCACTTACCCACTGAAGATAGTGGAGTAAGCAATGACATCACCTTACATTCTGAATAATTAGATGGGTAGGCTTAGGGGAGATGACTGGGGTACTTAAGAATAATAGCTAAGCTCTTAGATATATTTAAATTTAAGTACTATGTTTAGCCATCAATTTCCTTTATTTAAAATTTCCCAGTGGAGTCTTCCACACCTGCTGGTCAATTTCAGCATCTCTCATAAAATTATAAAGGAGAGAAGCTTTGTTGGAAAAGGAAAAAACAATCAGGCTGATTTTACTATTTTGTGACTTTATACTCAATTTCAGCAAGTATTTGAGGCACATATACAATGACCACCAGACCAACAATGTACTAATATTTATAATTGTTTACTAATCCATTTGTTCATTTATAGAAGCCATCATATAGTTAGCAGGCTTTTAGTTTTAAGGTGGTGGAGAAATGTTTTAGGCCCTTTCTCCTCTTATACTGTAAGAAGTGCATGAAACAGGGATCTATACTCTGGCTTCATGAATCTAAGATAAATCAATATCTCCAAATCACAATATAAAAATGAATACATGATAATAGAATAAGCAGGGGCAGAAAAAATGTCACATATCCATAACAGATGAGGGAAATGCTAACAAAGTGGAGGCTGACATACTCCATAGAACTCTTGGAAGGCTGTAAGTTTGAAGGCACTGGTTATTGAAAAAAGGTTAGTTGGGGTTGGTGGTGGATGCTTCAAAGAGATATTGATGAAAAAGTTTGTATATGGAACAAGAAGAACCCATAATTGCTACCTCCATTATTCATATTCAGGTAGATAAACCTATATTCCAGGAGATGGGAGAGCTAATCTCTGAAGTAATTAAAATAAGCTACTCCCAACTCTTTAGATCCCAGGAAGGTAGGAGGCTGCTTACTCACCTGTGGGGCTTGAGTTCTCTTTTTCTTCCTGGAAAGGTTTTTATTGTATGTTGTGTTTTGTTTTGTTTTTACTTATTTTAGAGAGAGTGTGAGCAAGTGGGGGAGAAGGGCAGAGAGGGAGGGAGAGAATCTCAAGCAGGCTCCATCCTTAGCCTGGAGCCCAGTGCAGGGCTCAATCCTGTGAGCCTGGGATCTGAGCCAAAATCAAGAGTCAGATGCTGAACTGACTGAGCCACCCGGTGTCTCCCTGGAAATGCTTTTATAAAACTGGCATGGAGGCTTATCATCTTCAATGAGCAATGTAGGACCATCTTAGGGCACCTGGGTGGCATAGCTGATTGAGTTTATGACTTCAGGTCATGACCTCACGATCCATGAGTTTGAGCCCCAAGTCAGGCTCTGGGCTGGCAGCTCAGCTCAGAGCCTGGAGCTTGCTTCAGATTCTATTTCTCCCTCTCTGTCTGTCCCTCCCCAGCTTGTGCTCTGTGTCTCTCTCTTAAAAATAAATAAACATTAAAAAAAATTTTTTTAATATATAGAAGCATGGTTTTTTTTTTGGCTGAACTCAACTACTCCAGAGAAGAGAAAGCTAAATGCTGATACTAGGAAGAACCAAATGATGTAAACAAATAGCTACAGTTGAGGAACCTCTCCAAGATTGAAGATGATCAATGTATAAACTTAAAAAAAACACACAAAACCCTCCAAAACAAAAATCCAACCTAACTCAGGATGAACAAGATTGCAGAAAGTAGAACATCTCAAATATATATATATATATATATATATATATATATATATATATATATATATATATCTATCAGTACCCAAAATACTAGCACAGGAGCCCAGGAAGTTTTACAAAAGCTACACAGATTGCAATTAGAGAAAGAGATAAGGATCTTAGAAATTAAACAAATTATTAGATAAAATTTAAAACATATGTACAATTTTACAGGATATAAATTCTGTAATTCTCTTGGAAACTAGAAGGATACAAATGGATAATAGTTGGGAGTATATAAGAAAATTGAACAAGTGGGGCGCCTGGGTGGCGCAGTCGGTTAAGCGTCCGACTTCAGCCAGGTCACGATCTCGCTGTCCGGGAGTTCGAGCCCCGCGTCGGGCTCTGGGCTGATGGCTCAGAGCCTGGAGCCTGTTTCCGATTCTGTGTCTCCCTCTCTCTCTGCCCCTCCCCCGTTCATGCTCTGTCTCTCTCTGTCCCAAAAGTAAATAAACGTTGAAAAAAAAATTAAAAAAAAAAAAAGAAAATTGAACAAGTAAGTGAGAATTTCCAGCATCCCTCTAAATGCCATTCCAAAAAGCAACAAATAAAATAATGGGAAATTAGCAAAGAAATAACACAAGAGAAAAAAAAAATCCCAGAACTGATGTAAGTCAGTCTCCATTTTAAAAGGGTCCACCAAAAATAAGAATAAAAAAATTAAAAAGATCTATGTGGCATGCAGTTATTATTTTTTCAAAATATTTGTTATAAAGAGAGGATTCTGAAATTTTCCATATTTTAATAATAAAGTTTCATACAAAGAATTGAAAACTGTCATGGCAAGAAACCCTTCAACATCCACACTGAAGCTAGAAGATAATTGGATCCAATGTCTTTAAAATTCATAGTGAAATTATATTTTATTTATTCATGTATTTATTATAATAAATGGTATGGCTAAATATAGATTTATAAATTGAGTAAGAAGGTAGAATAATGATATTTTCAGATATTCAGTGTCTCAGAAAATTTTCTTTCATATACTGTTTTATGGGAATCCAAAGTAGGATGTACTCCAAAAGTAATGAGAAAGTACAAAAGGAAAGGCTTTGGATCTAGAGAACAGAGGATCTATCACAACAGAGCGATCAAGATAATTCCCAAGATGAGGTCAAAGAGAAAACTTGATTTCTGTACTACAGGACTTGATAAAGGATACTAGAATAATTTGGAGCAGCAAGTGACTTCAGAAGATATACCTATAATGGCTTAAAAAAATGAAATTGACATTTTGTGACAGTTCTGATTATATGAATACTGTGCTGAGTGGATTTTCAGATCTGTTAGAGGGTGTGGGAAGTCTTAGAAAAAGCTTCAAAGACTATTAAGCAATAAAAATAAGCAACGATAATTCCAAGGAAAACAAAAGGAGTAACAAGAGTTATCATAGTATATTGTGACTCAATAGCAAATAATATTCACATGGTTATGATAATTAAAACACCAAATATTAAAGATTGTGATATAACAACATTTGGAGAATAGAAGTAGGAAAAGTAGAGAGTAGGAGAGCCAAAATACAAAATTTATAAATATCAGTCTCCAGATATCATTTGAAAGATAGCAATATAAGCATGCTATTTGGAAATATAGAAGGAAGATCCAAAAGAAAACTTTTTCTTCAAGATAGGGATGAGAGTAGTAGGAAATTATGGAGTTTATTCTAAGCAGTTTAGAACTATTTAGTTCTTTAAGCCATATTCTTCTTTTACTTTGATAAAATATGATTTAAAAACTGCTTAGCACCATTGCATGTGCTTGGTTACTACAAAAAATAAGAAGAATGACACCCTGTCCTCCAGAAACTCTCAGAAGTGTTTAGGATCTTTTAGATTTTAGTAATCTTCAGTCTTTGAGTAACATATAATTCACATAACTAGTGAAGAATGTTAGAAAAGAAATTTTTGCATTAAGCTTCTTGGAACTGAATTAAGAAATTAGAATGAAAGCAAGACTCTCAAACTGGTTGGGTTCAAGTCTTGGGTTCAATGCCAGTTCTTTCTATGTGCTCAAGCATTTATTTACTTCTCTTTACTTCATATGCAAATTTCAGATGTCATTACTATCCACCTTATGAATTTGTTACCACGTCTTGTTCCTATTTTCCTGCCAGGTTAAGAAGTTAATGTATGTAAAGTGCTGAGCTTAGGACTTACTATACAATAACTAATGAATGGATGTTGATGATAATGATGGTGACAACCATGAGGAGGAGAACAAGGATGATGGTGGTCATATAGCTGTGCACCAAGGAAAATATTCATTATTCCTTAAGCCCCCTCAAAGATTAACAGAATTCCCAACCTAGGTAATATCCTACTTTATCCTTCATTCTTTCATAAAATTATACCTGATAATATCACGTTTGTCATCAAAATGAATAAGTTGGGAAGCAGTCTCACGAGGACAAAAAAAAATGTGTAATCCTAATAATTGAAATCAGAGTTATTTGGATGTATATGTTTTCATTGTTTTGCTTAATTTTGACTCAATTTTTTGTTGAATTTTCTTCCCATCCAAGGCCATGTTTTTGTTTTTTGTATGTCCTTTGGCTTTTTCATTTTTAAAAATACGAATCTCTGTTTAAAGTCAAAGGAGGCTGTATGCATGAAATACATGCAAAATTGTGAAGTTGTAGAAAAGAAAGAGTCCCCAAAAGGGGAGATTACTTAGTGAAGAGTGGTTTAGAATGAGGTAGATAAATTATTTGTTACTACTGTATTTTTTACAAAACATTAGAGAAGGGACAAAGGGTTGAAAGTTAATGGTTCTTCGCCTAGTGATGCCCTGCCCTTGTCATTTTGAATAGTGTTTTCTTGAAAGGACATCACTATTTTAAGGCTGTGAATTCACAGGAAAAGTGCAGCTGATATTTTGGTGCTGAATGTGGTTTTTAATTACTGGATCCTGAGGGAGATGTGAAAAGCATAGAGTAGTTTTTAATTTTCTTTCCTGTTTACAGATCTTTCTTTCAAACTTAAGTCTTAATCACTTACAAAGAAGAGTCGTTTGGTGTGGTAAACCAACTGAAAAAAGAATTTTTCCCCAAGTCAGTTTCAAATAACTTTGTGTTTTTGACATGACTACTTATATTTTGGCAACAGAATAGAGAAACATCAGGTGTTTAGTATATTGAGAAGTTATTTCTATTTATTGTCAAAGTGGCACTTAAGAAAATTAGTCATAATCCCACATTAAACCTGATGTGTCATCAATCCATTCAATAATTTCTGCTATGCCCTGACCTCCCTAAGGTCACTCCATTGTTGGCAAGTCTTGACACAAAGTCAGTGATTCAAGTTACAGACAGCTGGATAAGCCCATCACATGTGATAGAAGCATCTATGTAGGCACTTCTTCAATACTTTGACTTGGAAAAATTTCCATTTGACTGACTGGAAAGTGGTATAAAGATGGTCACTTCTTGAGTATCTGACAGCTCCTAGAAATTCCTGTTTGGTAATTAGAGATAGAAAGACTTTGAATTCATTTTGAACATGTAAGTGACAAAGTGATCACAGTTCGACATAAAATATAATAATATAGTATCTGTCATGACTCGAGTATATTTGCTAGTTTTTCCTGATCCTAATGGCAGCCTCATACTACAACATCTCTCTCTCCAATTCACTGTGAAAAATGATATAGAACTAGCAGCATATATGTGGACCTTTTGAATTCATGGACAACATTAAAAGTTTAATAATTTTATATTTAATGAAAGCATTGAGGTGATGTTTTTAGTTGTATTGTCATAGGTAGGTGTATTGTCTACATTTCCGAGTTTTTATCGCTATGGCCACTTTTACATGAGTTGCTGGTCATCAGCCTATCCACAAATTGTTCTCCAAAGTTACTCAGTATCCTGAGCAAGAAATTTTGCAACAATTGTGAAAGGCTCATGTCTTTTGACTGCGTTGACCATTGACCATTTCAAAGACTTGTTTCTGAGACGCAGCAAGAGAATTATAATTACATTTCAGGCACAACAAATAGTCATGTCAGCTCCCATGACTACATGATAATAAACAAGTGCTTGGTAAGAAATGACCTAGAGTATAAGGTCACAAAGGGATTTCTGTGTGAGAAAACAAGATTTTTCTCATAAAATTTTTCAGTAAAGTGCCTCTTTTAATAGTATGGAAGAAAGATTTCTAGCCACAGTGTTTAATTCTCCTGAAGAAACTAAACATTTTATGAAAATTGGGATTTAATTTTAGACTCTCTCTCCATTTTGCCATTTGGAAACAGGGCTATCTGTTGGGGAGGTTTTCGCCTGACCTCACAAAAAGTGCTCAAATAAACGTGTTGTCCTTTCATGAATTGATGGTAAACAGGCAGTGTTGTTGAATGACTGAATGTAGTAAACATCAGGATTAGTGATTCACGGTGACTTGATTCAGAAAGATACCCAAGGGAAATTGAGTTCACCCTCTCCATCTTGGGTAGTTAGGCTTCTGTCTTTCGGTTGCAAGAATGTGAATTCCAACTCTAACTTAAAGAAAAGAGAAATTAATTGACTCCTATAGTCAAGGAGAGATATGAGGTAATTCAGAGGTTGAATTCGTCAAAACTTGGAAGCCAGGGTTTAATCCTTTCAGGCCTCTTTTTGACCTCCTGTTTGTTTGTTTTCATATGCTGGAGCAGTTTCCTTCTGAACATAAATCAACAATCACATGCCAGCAACTCCAGTGAAAAATCACAGAGTGTCCCTAAAATCCATGGATGAATACGTAGGAAGGTCTCTGATTTATCCATGATTTGAGCCAATCACATTTGCCTGGGACATAAATTTTAACAGTTATTGTTCACTCCTATACCTAGGGGAGTAATGTCAATTACAGGAATAAGGAAAGGAAAGCTAGCCAGACAGGCAGAAAAATAGCTCATGCAGTCTGGGGCACTGCTTCTTGCTGAAACATCGCTACAACATCATCAATGGAGATCATCCAGCATCAAATTAAAAAGCACTGTGTATGGCGAAGAGAACGCTAGAGTGGGAAACAGGAGACTACCCATCCCATCTCTGCTTCCAACTACTCTGTGAGGGTGAAAATGCCACTTTGCAGCTCTGGATTTCATTTTCCTCATCTGTACAGTAACTTTAGGCTTATTACTCTCTCAAGTTCATTTTTAATGAATAAAAATTCTTAACACTGACGGGCTCTTTCTCTTGCTGGAGAACTCAGATAAAGTTGTGTTGAGTTGAATTTTGTGCTTTTTACAATGTAAAAAGATTAAGAGTGGACTGTGATGGAAGATAGCTCTGAGTTTGAATTCTAGCATGTGATACTGAGAAATTTACTCAATTTCTCTTTGTCTCAGTTTTCTCATTTGTTAGGTTAGGGTAGTAATTATACTAGCTGGTAAGGTTGTTCAAAGGATTTAATTAAAACATGCATATAAAACATTTGTCAAAGTGCCTAGTACTTACAAGTACTGAATAAATATTAATCATTGTTGTCATTACTCTTATTGTTTTCAACAACTGATGTCTATTGTGTCCTCAAGAGCTATATACAGAATTAAAGAATCTCTCTTTCATTGGACAGATTTTCTTCTTATTTCTTTTTTGTTCTTAAGTTAAATAGGTCCTTCCACAATCCTTACAGGGCACAGAAAATTTCTTTCTAGTTGTCCAAGGTCAGAGATTAAGTGACTTGTCATTTTAACTATGTTTTGAATACAACCCAGAGTTACTGCAACATGAAAAAATTTTAAAAAGTGGTGGCAAAAGGCACCAGAGGAACATCGATGTATGGATTGGATTGTAGGAACAGATAATTGAGCATACACAATTCACTTAAATATCTAGATCATATAAAAATAGTTATTTGAGAACTGGCCCAAGTAATTTGATCACCTTTTTCTTGCCTAATGAAAACTTCTTTTGATAATTAGTTTTCTGGCCTATGCTTTTGTCTGGGAGAAGGTAATAAAACGTGATAAAGTAATTGCTATTTTAAATTACATCCTCAAGATGCCAAAGCATACTATCATTTGGGTCAAAAATTCAGTCATACCAGTTCAAAGTCCTATGGACAAAGTTTGTTTACGGAATGGGCATTTTTCAATGACTGTGCCAAATATCTTGGCTGCTTTTAAACAATTTTTTTGAATTTATATACTTACATGAATAGTGATACCTTAAGTTAATTTCAATATGGAGATTTAATATGAAAACTCTTATTTAGTTATCCTGACAACCTCAGAAGTTAGGTACGGCATGGATTATAATTATCATCTTAATTTTAACCAAAGGAGTTTGCTCAAAGTCACCTAGCTAGTAGATGGCAGACAGAGATTTGCACACAGGTATTGCAACTCCAAGTAAATGTTCTTATTAATAGAAAATAGTTAATGTATTTGTTCTGTTTTTCTTATATGGATTGAAGTTCTATAGACAAATCATCACTATTAAGGTTGCTCATGTGAAGATCCATGGAATTAAGTTGGGACAATTCTAAAATGAAAATTCAAGTGATGACATCCCCAAGAGTTCAATTATCTGAGTTAAGTGTTTGTAATAATAGATCTTGGTACACAACTGGCACAATTCTCTGTTGTATTTTTCCTCTTTTTGTCACCTTTCTGTTTCTATTAAAGCACCCTGAGAGATATTATTAATGAATTAATTATTACTAAAGCATATATAGCCTCAAGGTTCATGTACAGTAAACATTAGCCACAAGGTGGTAGAATACATATACTATTTCCCTGATGAAATACCAGTCAAGTAGAACTAAATGATCGATGTTCAGAGGACATGTAGAGGGAAAAAAAGAGCGGGGAGATGTGTGCTTGTTCATTTGAGGTATTTTATTCCATTAGTCATGTTTACTAAAAACCAATGAACTCATGCAAGAGTTGGAACACAGCTGGTTGGAACCATGGTGCTGCAAAACTTGGAGTTGTTTTACAAATGTATGTTCACTGTAGGAGCATCATCTCCATTTAATACCAGCATCCTAGGCACTTGATCTACAGAGGGAAGTCATTAAATTTAATAGACAAAACCCTCATTTTGAGGATACCCTCAATTTAAAGTAGCAGGGGAGTGTAATTAAGTCTAATAGAAACTAGGCCTTGAGAATGAATATACACTGGCAAGGAAACACAGACCAAGTCTACACAGTTGCAATTACACAGTCAACCAGGGTTATAAGCTGTGTTTATATCTAGGGATGAGAGGCAGCCTAGGGAATAGTCAGTGGTATTGTGTTGTATGGTGACAGATGGTAGCTAATTTGTGGTGAGTATAGCATAATGGAAAAGAGTGTCAGATTACTGTGTTGTAAATCTGAAACGAATGTAATATTATGTGTCAAATATACTTCAATTTAAAAAAAAGGCTAGCATTGTTCCCAAAAATATGTAAAATAAAAACTGCTTTTATTTCGTATTACCCAATCAAAGCAACACTTGAGGGTTGAGGTTTGTTTATTTATTTATTTATTTATTTATTTATTTATTTATTTATTTTGAAATGCATTTAAATTTGGAAGTGAGTGAATATAAACCACAATATTAAGATGAGCTTAAGGTCCACGTATATACAAACACAGTGAAGTGAAAAGTGAAATAATTGAGTACTTCTAACAAAAGAACATTTTCTGAAACATGTAGATATTTGGGTTAGCAAATGTCTAGTCCAAACCATCAGAATAATTGTCTTTGTCTTCCTTTCTAGTCTTACACAGTTTACTCATAGATATATTTGAGATTAAAGGAAATCAGTTTAATTTACAGTTAAATCATAATATAATATCTTTTATGTCTTCCACGGATAAGGTCAGCTTGATTCAGTAGAAAGAATAGCTGGCCTGGGAGTTGGGTTTCACTTTTTATCTTGTCTCTATTCATTTATTCTTCTGTTTGTCAAATATTTGTTAAGCTTACAGTGTACCAGTTAATGTGCAGAGAGTGGGGTGAAGAATTAAATGAACATGACCCATTTCTTATCATTGAAGAGCTTTCAGAATACTTGGAGAGATAAACGTGTAAAAATAATTATGGTAAAACGTATTTAATACTAGAATAGATTTTTATAGAATATATTATGAGAGAGAAAAAGGGATACATAAATATATCTGAGTCTTCTGAAAAAGTGCCCATGAATCAGTTCATATTTTTTCTGTCTCAAAGGATGATAAAAAACAAACAAATAAAAACAAACATGGAATGGCTTCAGAGGTGGAGCAAGTGGTGTGTGCAAGGGTATGAGTAAGCACCTAAGACGTTTCTTTGAGATTTCAGTATATATGGAGATGGATGGTGCAATGGGAGTGTAGGAAGACTGGTTATTCAAGCAGGTGGGACCTGAGGTGTAAAAGAGAAAAATGAGAGCAGCGAGTGGGCAGCCTTACAGGATATGTTCAAAAGTTTGACTTTACTCCTTAGAAAATAATACGCATTTAAGCCAAGGAGTTATTCATGTTCTCTCTGTATTCTTACCTAAACTGCATAATCTTGTTATTTTTTTTCTTCCTATCCAGTGGACAGTAGGCTATGTTGAATGAATAGGAGTGAGAAAATAATTGGTCACGATCTGTCTTCAATTTTATGTCATAATTTGTAATTTATGACCTTAAGAGGATTTAAAGGATTGCAACTTTAACAAATTTGTCAGCCAGTGGCATTCCTGGGATACTTTTATGCTCAGATTAAACACCGGAAGTCTCAGGATAGTATAAATTAACCATAGTACAGAAGTGGCATACATGTTAAAGACCAGTAATGTCAGCACCTCTTTCTTCAGCAAAGCTGGAGCAGAGCATGCATAGTTTAAGGGAAGGCTGTTTATTGGGAAGAAACAATGGAAGGAAATATCAAAGAGAATGTAATCTTTGACTTAGGTTCTGGAATAATCTGCCCGTGAGATCTGACGTTTCACTCCATTCTTCTAAATTGTACCTATCAACTTCACATTTATTGTTTGAGCACTTACAGTATTTTACACACTGTTGCATGAAACAGTGATAGACGCATTTCTTGTCCTAATTGAGCTTTCATCTAATGAGCTACAGTTAGCAAGGATTCTTTGAGAATAAGCCACATAAACCAACTTGAGTTCTCACCAGCCCAAAATGAATTAATTCAAAGGACCCAGGGTCACTGACAGACTTGAAGGGGAGGCTAGAAATCCAGGCTGTGGAAAGACCAAATACCAATGTGTTCCAGAAAACTAGATAGATGGAACTAGGAGAAAATGGACCGTGTGCTGTCAGAGTCAGGGAGGAGTGATTTTGCAAAAGAGAATTGAGTTATCATTAATAGAAAAAATCATGGATACTCAACAGGCAAAAGAAAATGTTTATCCCCAGTAACGTGTGTCTTATTCTTTGGATGGTTTCTAAAGCCTTTATGAGTTGTAAAAATTCTAGAAATCATTAGATTATGATCTGGTGTTTCACAGATGTTGTTTTTCTTAGTGTTTATTTTTGAGAGAGAGAGAGAGAGAGAGGGAGAGAGAATGCAAGGGGGGATGGACAGAGAGAGAGGGAGACACAGAATCTGAAGCAGGATCCAGCTGTCAGTACAGAGCCGGATGCAGGGATTGAACTCAGGAGCTGTGAGATCATAAGCTGAGCTGAAGTCAGCCACTTGACCAACTGAGCCACCCAGGCACCCAGTGTTTCACAGGTTTTTAAGGGGTACTTTATTTTCTTTAATATTCAGTCCTGCCTTATGTAAATAGAATCTCAGAACTAAAGGAAGACAGCTTTCATCTACAAGTTAAGTGAAAAAAATAGTGAAAGTATGTTTTGTTTTGTTTTGTTTTCAAAAGAAGAGGTTGTGATTATATTTAAAGTAATTCTATAAATAGGCATTCTGCAATGCACCACACACTTTAGGGAAAGAGCAAGGTTCATTTCTCCAGCTCATTTAAAATTATCTTTCTGAAGTCGAGATGGCCCCAGAGAGATTTATTTTCATGGATTTATAAGCTCTCAGAACATGCAACTTGAACATGGGCTAGCTGTGAGATGTTTAATTACTGGATTTGGTCATTGCAGCAACCACATTCGTCCTCTTGTTAAAGGAAACGATGATGTTATCAAAGCTAACCTGTAAAGCTTTATTAAAACTATCTTTGATGATAACCTCTTTTAGGAAGCATTGTTTTTAATTAGACCCTGGGTTTGAAAGCAAGAAGGGTCAATGAAATAAATTTTTTAATCTTACCCCAGCTACCGTGCGACATCTTTACAAAATTCAATTACTTCTATCCAGTGCAACATAAGAAACATTTGGTAACTGATTAAAACAATTCTTAAAGCAAATTATAGCCCTGTCAGAAAACAAGAAATCAGAATGTCAAAACACAAGGACATTTCTATACAAAATGTCTTGCAAGTGTCTTTGACAATTTCTGTCTGCTTTTTATATTAGTTTCATTAATTTGGTCCACATCAAGCAAAAGAAAAAAAAATTACTTCCATACATTTGCTATTTGAAATAAAAATCCTCAGATGAATAATATTCCCAAGGATAACCAAAGTAGTCATGTGGGGAAATTTTATGCTTTAATTTTATCCAAGCTTACTCAGCACTGTAAAAATCTATGTACAGGTTTATAGCTGTAGAGACCCCAAAATAACTGCTTTTTCTTTGGGCCATAAAACTGCATCTATAAAATTTCAGCCACTACTAATATGTAAATGCCATTAGACATAGATTTTATTTATTGCCTTCTGGGAAGAGCCAAACATAACAATATGTTATTTGTAATATATGTGGTATGCACTTAAAACAGTTAACTTATAAGCTACATAGGTCTGATCATAGGTCTGATCCTATAGCCCATTGTTAATTTTGACTTCAATTTAAATGTTGTTCGTACTTTGTTTGTAGAACATTACTGATTGTTCTTCTCTTCTAAAGCTAAAGAGAAACCCAAGGGTCTACGTTGTAGGAAGATAAAACTATAAGTTATTAGTGAAATAAGGTTAGTCATAAGAAATGTAGCTTCTTATTAATAGATTTCCTGTCTTATATTAAAATCCAAGCACCAGGATCTTGTATTCAGCCTTATAAAGCCCATTAACTGAGTATGCTTTGCACATACCAGAATCCTCATTTCGGTGAAGCAAAACCTTGACTTTAGTCGTTTCTCACGCCATGTGTTGAAGTACATCACCAACATGGAAGGATACCCATGTTCCTGTACACAGTCAATAAACTGTATATAACTGTTTCCTCCCCCAGAACTTAACTAATAATAGTTTACTATTGATTGGAAGCTCTGCTAATAACACAAACAGTAGATTAACACATATTTTTCATGTTATATGTATTGTGTACTATAATTTTACTATAAGATAAGCTGAGAGAATAAAATGTTATTAAGAAAATCATAAGGAAGGGAAAATACATTTATAGTACTTCCCTGTATTTATATTTTTAAAAATCCACATATAACTGGACTTGCACAGTTCAAACCTGTGTTATTCAAGGGTCAATTGTATATTGAAATAGCCATATGAGAGTCATCAGTCAACAAGTGTTTATTGAGCCCCTTAGAACTGTTTGGCAAATAACTATATACTCAATGTTCACAAATTTTATGAGATTGGGTCTTCCCTGAAATAGAGACAGAATTTGATTCATGGAGTTTTATAATTATAACTACCATTTTGGCAAGTATAATGTTGTATAAATGAGTTTTCTCTTAAGTAATAAAAGTTCAACTGAGGAGACTTAAGGAATAAGAGTGATGGTGATACATACATAGAGATAGATAGATAGATAGATAGATAGATACATACATACATACATACATACATACATACAAAGAAGTTTTGGGCTCAAGAAATAAAACTTTGGCAGACTGAGGGTTGGTAGGGATGGAGGGTTGGGGGGTGGGGAAAATGGGAGATGGGCATTGAGGAGGGCATTTATTGGGATGAGCACTGGGTACTGTATGCAAGTGATGAATCATGGGAATCTACTCCTGAAGCCAAGACTACACTGTATAAATGTATGTTAGCTAATGTGACAATAAATTATTAAAAAATAATAATAAAATTTTGGAAGGACTTGGCTTTGATTCCAGAATTCAGATGATATAGCCTAGATTTATTCCCTTTCTCATACACATACATGAATGTGTGTGTGTGTGTGTGTGTGTGTGTGTGTGTGTGTGTGTGTGTGTGTGTATGCACATAGGCACTTGTCTTCTTCAGTGCTGATCTCATTCTCCAATAGCTCACTCACTATATTTAGTTGACCCCCGAAATTCTAAGCTTACACATTTATATCTTAGCAAGTATCCCTAGTGAAAGAGATCATCTTTGTTTTGAATACTTCCAAAATGTTCCCAGAATTGAGATACTTTCTTTTGACTCACCTGTTGTCTGTAACTGTCGCCCATGGGAATGAACCAGGCCAAAACATCAGCATACCAATTCCAGAGGAAGGACACAAAACTGTTAACATAAGCCGATGAAGCCAGTGTCCACAGATATTAAGAAACACAGTAGAGAAAAAATATAAGGAAAATTATAGAGTATAACATCACACTTGGCTTGTGGTGTTCTTTACTATCCCTTAACTTCAATGTTGATGTCTATGAACCTCACATAATTTTATAGCGGTCACCTGACTTCGGCATCCTCCATTCATCAAAATTCCTGTCTCAGACCTCAGAAGGAGGCAGGATGTATGGATTAGGCTTGGGTACTCAAGACTAGGTTTGGCATGAGAATGAAATGCAGGTGGCCTAGTGCTGTAGGTTTGGAGCATTGTGAAGCTAAACACTGTCAAAATTCTAGGCCCACATTGCCATCTCTCTGTCAGAAACCTCTACCTACTTATGCCTCAGCATGATGAATCCATCTATTCTCAAACTCATCCCATTCATTGTGTCCCAAGCTAAACTGATTCTCTTTCCTGCCAACTCAGTTATCTTCCATTATTGTATTCGACTCTTTATGATTACTCAGGATTACTCCTTGGTAGCCTCCCAGTAATGTCTTTTATAAGATATTCCTTTTAAAATAACTGTTTGTTTAATATAAAATGTGACTAGATAATGAATTTACTTGTAACTGTGAAAAGTATCCGTCCTGTCTCTATCTCCTTGTTCCTTGGATCCTAGTATAGGCTAACACTGCTTTTAGTTTCTGGTACGCTAACTCGATAAAGACAGCTATGCACACACAAAATTGCATACTTTTGTTTAGTCTAAGGTTAGTTTTATCCTGGGCTCTACCTTGAATACTTTATAATATTTTCAAGAATGTTTCTATATTATACCTTTAAAAAATTCATTTTTAAATGGATCTATAATGATATAGTATCCATGTAACATATATATGTAACCAGTGATGAGCACATATTTCTAACCTTTTTGCTATCGTAAACAATATTGTAATGAATAACATTGTGCATATATCTTTGTCTTATAGAGTTTACAGACTCTTTATATTCTTATCTACAAATACTAAATGTTTTTATCTAAGTATGTAATTTGCTTTTGACTTTTTCTTGCTCATGCAGAATTTATTTTTATGTAGCTGATTGCATTAGTTTTTCTTTTATGGATTTTGTATTTGGTATCATAATTAGAAAGGTCTTTCCCACTCTGAGACTATTAAGAAACAAAGTAAAACTAAACTCTTGTGTTGTCTAATGCTTTCATGAAAATCTTATAGTAATGCTTTGGTTTAGGGGATCAGTATAACCCACATATTGAAGGTGAAGCCATTTCAGAGTTTGAAGTAAGTTGTGAAGCAACATATATCTGAAAACAGATGAAATGTGAAAATTCCAATTGAATATTATGAATTTTTGTCCGCCTTCAAGAAACTGATACTATACACTTTTCCGTGTGCAAAGTAGAAGGTTTAAGGAGATGATTAGAATGGTACTATTTCTTCTGTTTGAATTTAAAGTGTTTTGACAGAATTTTGGCCTCATTCTCACTGTACCCAAACAAATGTACATACCAGGCTGCTACATGGGAACAGTTGACATGTTCTATTTTATTGCATTGCAGGAACCAGCTAAACTTCGCGAATCAGACCAAAACCTCATAGTCCAGTCTGTATGAATAATTAATCCATAATCCAGTTATCCCTTCATTTTATCAAATTAGTTAAGAATTGCAGGTTGTTTACTTCTGGCAACTTTGGTAATATTTTGTGCATATACTCACTGTCTTACCTTGAACACCATAAGGAGATCCAGGGAATCTGATTTCCCCAAGATCCTACGTGAAATCCCTTTGGTAAATATTGCCTCCCATGCCTTGTTTACTTACAAACAAAACAAAACAAAACCCAGAAGCTTTGCAATGTTATTCCTTTCAGAACTCTCCTTTCTGATGGAAATAATTAGATAGTCACTGAAGAATGTGCAGCTCCTCACCTAGGAGACAAGTGAATTGAAAAGGCTAACATGTTAGTCAGCATTTCAGAAGCAGCATAAATGCAGGAACTGGACACACAAGGAGAAAGCCATTCCTTCAGTTCAGAGGGGACACTAGGCCCCAGAATAGATAAACAACTCAATTTAATATAATCACAGGAAGAAAGAAAGTTAAAACTGGTGTGTGTGTGTGTGTGTGAGTGTGTGAGTTGACTGTGTGTGTGTGTGTGTGTGTGTGTGTGTGTGTGTCTGTAGGTTATGTAACATTAAAGGAGAGGGGCGTATATTATATAATTTTCCATTCACAATTTAAGTGTGTGCTGGTGTTGTTTTTGTTCCTTGGCTGTGTAACTTTCTGACTAATACCTCCAGTAGTTTCAGTTCAGTGACCTTTAGAATTTGTTGAGAAAAGCCAGGAACTATGTGTTGTCGGGTCAAAATGGCTGAATTAACTTCATGCTTTCACTGGGGTAGTGAGTGTGGCCATCACAACTAAGGGTTGCAATGTAGAGGGGGAGGGGAGGTTTTGACTCTGAAGTCATAAATCTCAGCAGTGCAAATCATCAAGTGGATTATTTCTGTTTCTAAGGCATGTCTGTATGTGCCCTCTGCCCAGTTTCCAAGTATGATATATACCTTCGGTTTTGAAAGTCAGGCACAAAATCCACGGTTTAGAATGCAAGCAGTGACCCTGATCATTACTGTGAGAAGTAAGGGAGATGTTTCATTTTCAGAAATACTAAATAAAAGCTGGGCTGTCCAGTTAGCAGCAGATTTACAACCTACTGGAAATATATATGAATTCCCCCCACACCACACACACACACAAAGGAGTCCCAACCCTTTAGACACTTCACTTCCTGGTTCTTCTTCTCTCCCTTTCGCTGGCTTAGGTTCTCGGGCTGTTTGCTGGTCTTTGCAATGACCATGTGCCATAGAATAAAAGGAGGAGAGACTAAAAGTGTCTGCGACACCTCAGGGAATGTACACTTGTTCCATCAGACTACTTTTTGCCTTACATGGGCATAGATGACTTCTGGGTAAGGCTGTAACCTTTGCAGTACTCAGCCAGTGAGGAAACAGGGGTGTTCTGAGTGCTAGGAGTTAAATCACCTGCTGTAACTGCCCGGAGTGTGTCTGTCTAGTAGACACATGTTCTTGCAAGAACTTTGTTTAAATCCTCATGTCATTGTTCTCGGAGTCTTCACGTCCCTCCTTTGATTGGGTCAATGGGCTTATTTCTCACAATTACTTAAAGAAGTGCTTCACTCTGTATCATATGGAAAATCAGAGAATAAATCTCTGTTTAACAGACACAGCACTGATTCTCTTTGGTTCTTCTGTTTGTCTAGGCCAGTAGGTCTCAATTAAGTGTGAATTTGTTGCCCCACCTCGTCCCCAGGGGACATCTGGTAATACTGGGGGACAGTTTTGATTGTCACACCTGGCACTGTGGTGGGGTCCCCTGGTTAAGGAAAGAAAAAAAAACAAAACAAAGCAAAACAAAACAAACCTCAAGGCAACCTGGCTATACCTGTACATGACAACATTCCTCATGACCTTGTAACATGAGACCACTTAATCAGACTGCATGTTTGTGTGTTACTCTATATGGGAGACAAAGAAGCAGAAAATACATAAAAAGCTACACCTCCTGGTGTTCTTCGGGTAGGAATCCAACTGGACAGTGCTGGCATAAAATTGCTTCCTGGAAAGAAATAAAGTTGCTTCCTGGAAAGAAAAGCCTCGGAGTCATGACTCTGTGTGAGAATCCTGCTGCAGCATCTAATGAGTGGAGTCTGGGGACCCCCTCCCCTACCACTCAAAAGTCAACTGTCTGAGGTGCAGAAATCATGGGCCATCATATGGGTTGAGGGCAAATTTGGATAAAACATTAACCAAGCTTCTTGAAAATAAAAATTTGATAAAGGTAGAGCACCAATGAATATACTGAATTTTTTTGAGGACACTGAGATTTTGTTATATAAAAACATGTAAGCATGGAGTTTCTGCTAGATTTAGTTTTAATTGTCTTCTGACAAATGGATTTTTCCCTTTGGCAAAAGAATACCACCCATGTCCTCAGGGGGCAAAAAAAAAACCCCAAACAACAACAACAACAACAACAACAACAAAACAACTTAGTAGGTAGTTTGCATTGTAGTCCCTCAACTGTGAATTATCTGTAATTTTCCAATTCCAAAAAAATGCCTTTTATCTATTTTTCTTCTTTAAAATTAAAATGGATTTTGCCTATATAGATGTACCTTGCCTTAAGCAAGTTCTGTATATGAAAACATGGATAAAAAAATAAAAAGATTAATCTTGGCTAAATGTTTGCTTTAGAATAAGAATTTATAACTTTACCAAAAACAACACTGCAGGAAAGATTCCTATACAAATACAAGTGGTGATACTTTTACATAGTGTGATTCAGTTTCCACTTTGGGAGACACATAAATATTAACTTAAACATTAAAAAAAATTAAAATCGGTTAATCAATGGGTCACTTTTATAATGCAGTCTGCTCTTTAACAAAAACTTCTATTTCTCTTCCTTTGAGTAAATACAGTTGTTAAAGTGCATGTTTTACATCATTTCTATGTCTATTAAATAGGTCCTAGAGATGTGCTTTTCATCTCTACACTGCTATCATTTTTGTAAGAAATATTACCAAAGGTAAGACTTTGTTTTTTTTTTTTGTCAGTCTAAGTTTTTAGAGTTGTTGATCCAACTGAGCAGGTTTATATATAATGCAGCATTATGTGAAGAAGATGCTGAGTATGTATTGAAAATCAAAAGAAAAATTAGAAGGACACCATCAGGTATTAATCAAACATAAAGCTCTAGCAATCATTCTCAAAATTTCTGCAACACTCACATTTCATTAACTTATTTGTTCATTCATTCTATCGTCAGTTATATATTTAGTACCCACCAGAATTTATTGCCTGTGAGATGTGTTCTAACATCCAAGCCCTAGGTGATGGTGATACAGTTTTTAAACCAGACGGGCAGGTCTTTCTTTCCCTGATTTAAAGTGGAGGAGTAGAGAGGAAGAACCATGCAGTCTGCTCAGTGGGGAGATAATAAAGGGCAGGGCTATGAAAGTGCACAGAATCGGGGCACCTGGGTGGCTCAGTCGGTTAGGTGTCCCACTTCAGCTCGGCTCAGGATTTCACAGCTCATGAGTTGGAGCCCGATGTCAGGCTCTGTGCTGACAGCTCAGAGCCTGGAGCCTGCTTCGGATTCTATGTCTCCCTCTCTCTCTGTCCCTCTCTTGCTGGCCTTCTGTCTCTCTCTCAAAAATAAATAAACATTAAAATAAAAAAAATACATAAAAGAAAGTGCACAGAATCAATGATAAGTAACTCTGTGTAAGGATGAGTGGGTCTGGGGCAGCCTCCTAGAGAAAATGTCATGGAAACAACCTTTGAAGACTGAGGAAAGAGGAATGACAAAGGAGTAGGTAACTTCTCAAGTGTCCATGGAAACTTGAAGTTCACTTCATGTTATGATGCTTTTTCACTTAGTGTGTGTTGACTTACTCCTAAACTCATTTGGAGACTAATGGGGGAAGAATTCATTTATAAAAGAACCTGGAAGCCAGACTAGAATGGATACAGTAAGACACTTTAAAATAGCCATTACCGGGGTGCCTGTGTGGCTCAGTCGGTTAGGCATCTGACTTCGGCTCAGGTCATGATCTCGCAGCTTGTGAGTTCAAGCCCCACATTGGGCTCTGTGCTGGAAGCTCAGGGCCTGGAGCCTGCTTCATATTCTGTGTCTCCCTCTCTCTCTGCCCCATTCCTGCTCATGCTCTGTCTCACTCTGTCTCTCAATAGTAAATAAATGTTAAAAAAAAAAATTAAAAAAAATAGCCATTACCTAAAACTATATCCATGATATAATCTGCAGGACGGAATTTAGCTATATTCTACTGAGGGGGTCTGTCTTTTGGCCTATTTCCAGATTCTGAGTCACAGTTGTGTCATTCTTAAACTGGGCATAATAATATCTACCTTTAGAATTTTCCCCAAAATTTAAAATTACAGAGCTCTCATTTCTAGCATATAGTAATTTAATTTTTCTTTTGACTGAAAGAAATTGGTCATCACAATAGAAAAACAGTTCTAACACAAAATTTGCTCTATTAATATACATGATAAACATGATAAATATACATATAAATATACATATATACATAAATATGTCATATGTGTATCCTGTGTGAAAAGTATTATAAAGTGACTTATTATTTTTGTGAAAGGAAAACAATTTTATTTTTTATTTTTTTATTTTATTTTTTTTAATATATGAAGTTTATTGTCAAATTGGTTTCCATACAACACTCATTGCTCATCCCAAAAGGTGCCCTCCTCAATACCCATCAACCACCCTCCCCTCCCTCCCACCCCCATCAACCCTCAGTTTGTTCGCTGTTTTTAAGAGTCTCTTATGCTTTGGCTGTCTCCCACTCTAACCTCTTTTTTTATTTTCCTTCCCCTCCCCCATGGGTTTCTGTTAAGTTTCTCAGGATCCACATAAGAGAGAAAACATATGGTATCTGTCTTTCTCTGTATGGCTTATTTCACTTAGCATCACACTCTCCAGTTCCATCCATGTTGCTACACAGGGCCATATTTCATTCTTTCTCATTGCCACGTAGTACTCCATTGTGTATATAAACCACAATTTCTTTATCCATTCATCAGTTGATGGACATTTAGGCTCTTTCCATAATTTGGCTATTGTTGAGATTGCTGCTATAAACATTGGGGTACAAGTGCCCCTATGCATCACCACTCCTGTATCCCTTGTGTAAATTCCTAGCAGTACTATTGCTGGGTCATAGGGTAGGTCTATTTTTAATTTTTTGAGGAATCTCCACACTGTTTTCCAGAGTGGCTGCACCAATTTGCATTCCCACCAACAGTGCAAGAGAGTTCCCATTTCTCCACATCCTCTCCAGCATATATAGTCTCCTGATTTGTTCATTTTAACCACTCTGACTGGTGTGAGGTGACATCTGAGAGTGGTTTTGATTTGTATTTCCCTGATGAGGAGCAGCGTTGAGCATCTTTTCATGTGCCTGTTGGCCATCCAGATGTCTTCTTTAGAGAAGTGTCCATTCATGTTTTCTGCCCATTTCTTCACTAGGTTATTTGTTTTTCGGGTGTGGAGTTTGGTGAGCCCTTTATAGATTTTGGATACTAGCCCTTTGTTCCATATGTCATTTGCAAATATCTTTTCCCATTCCGTTGGTTGCCTTTTAGTTTTGTTGGTTGTTTCCTTTGCTGTGCAGAAGCTTTTTATATTCATGAGGTCCCAGTAGTTCATTTTTGCTTTTAATTCCCTTGCCTTTGGGGATGTGTCAAGTAAGAAATTGCTACGGCTGAGGTCAGAGAGGTCTTTTCCTGCTTTCTTCTCTAGGGTTTTGATGGTTTCCTGTCTCACATTCCGGTCCTTTATCCATTTTGACTTTATTTTTGTGAATGGTGTGAGAAAGTGGTCTAGTTTCAATCTTCTGCGTGTTGTTGTCCAGTTCTCCCAGGACCATTTGTTAAAGAGACTGTCTTTTTTCCATTGTATATTCTTTCCTGCTTTGTCAAAGATTAGTTGGCCATACGTTTGTGGGTCTAGTTCTGGGGTTTCTACTCTATTCCATTGGTCTATGTGTCTGGTTTTGTGCCAATACCATGCTGTCTTGATGATGACAGCTTTGTAGTAGAGGCTAAAGTCTGGGATTGTGATGCCTCCTGCTTTGGTCTTCTTCAAAATTCCTTTGGCTATTCGAGGCCTCTTGTGGTTCCATATGAATTTTAGGATTGCTTGTTCTAGTTTCGAGAAGAATGCTGGTGCAATTTTGATTGGGATTGCATTGAATGTGTAGATAGCTTTGGGTAGTATTGACATTTTCACAATATGTATTCTTCCAATCCATGAGCAGGGAATGTCTTTCCATTTCTTTATATCTTCTTCAATTACCTTCATAAGCTTTCTATAGTTTTCAGCATACAGATCTTTTACATCTTTGGTTAGATTTATTCCTAGGTATTTTATGCTTCTTGGTGCAATTGTGAATGGGATCAGTTTCTTTATTTGTCTTTCAGTTGCTTCATTATTAGTTTATAAGAATGCAACTGATTTCTGTACATTGATTTTGTATCCTGCGACTTTGCTAAATTCATGTATCAGTTCTAGCAGACTTCTGGTGGAGTCTATCAGATTTTCCATGTATAATATCATGTCATCTGCAAAAAGTGAAAGCTTAACTTCATCCTTGCCAATTTTGATGCCTTTGATATCCTTTTGTTGTCTGATTGCTGATGCCAGAACTTCCAACACTATGTTAAACAACAGCGGTGAGAGTGGACATCCTTGTCGTGTTCCTGATCTCAGGGAAAAAGCTCTCAGTTTTTCCCCATTGAGAATGATGTTAGCTGTGGGCTTTTCATGAATGGCTTTTATGATATTTAAATATGTTCATTGTATCCCGACTTTCTCGAGGGTTTTTATTAAGAAAGGGTGCTGGATTTTGTCAAAGGCCTTTTCTGCATCCATTGACAGGATCATATGGTTCTTATCTTTTCTTTTATTAATGTGATCTATCACGTTGATTGATTTGCGAATGTTGAACCAGCCCTGCAGCCCAGGAATGAATCCCATTTGATCATGGTGAATAATTCTTTTTATATGCTGTTGAATTCGATTTGCTAGTATCTTGTTGAGAATTTTTGCATCCATATTCATCAGGGATATTGGCCTGTAGTTCTCTTTTTTAACTGGGTGTCTGTCTGGTTTAGGAATCAAAGTAATACTGGCTTCATAGAATGAGTCTGGAAGTTTTCCTTCCCTTTCTATTTTTTGGAATAGCTTGAGAAGGATAGGTATTATCTCTGCTTTAAACGTCTTGTAGAACTCCCCTGGGAAGCCATCTGGTCCTGGACTCTTATTTGTTGGGAGATTTTTGATAACCGATTCAATTTCTTCGCTGGTTATGGGTCTGTTCAAGCTTTCTATTTCCTCCTGATTGAGTTTTGCAAGCATGTGGGTGTTTAGGAATTTGTCCATTTCTTCCAGGTTGTCCAGTTTGTTGGCATATAATTTTTCATAGTATTCCCTGATAATTGCTTGTATCTCTGAGGGATTGGTTGTAATAATTCCATTTTCATTCATGATTTTATCTATTTGGGTCATCTCCCTTTTCTTTTTGAGAAGCCTGGCTAGAGGTTTATCAATTTTGTTTATTTTTTCAAAAAACCAACTCTTGGGGTCATTGATCTGCTCTACAGTTTTTTTAGATTCTATATTGTTTATTTCTGCTCTGATCTTTATTATTTCTCTTCTTCTGCTGGGTTTAGGCTGTCTTTGCTCTTCTGCTTCTATTTCCTTTAGGTGTGCTGTTAGATTTTGTATTTGGGATTTTTCTTGTTTCTTGAGATAGGCCTGGATTGCAATGTATTTTCCTCTCAGGACTGCCTTCGCTGCATCCCAAAGTGTTTGGATTGTTGTATTTTCATTTTCGTTTGTTTCCACATATTTTTTAATTTCTTCTCTAATTGCCTGGTTGACCCATTCATTCTTTAGTAGGGTGTTCTTTAACCTCCATGCTTTTGGAGGTTTCCCAGACTTTTTCCTGTGGTTGATTTCAAGCTTCATAGCATTGTGGTCTGAAAGTATGCATGGTATGATTTCAATTCTTGTATACTTATGAAGGGCTGTTTTGTGACCCAGTACATGATCTATC
This sequence comes from Prionailurus viverrinus, assembly GCF_022837055.1. Lineage (NCBI taxonomy): Eukaryota > Metazoa > Chordata > Mammalia > Carnivora > Felidae > Prionailurus > Prionailurus viverrinus. The sequence continues at coordinate 42,708,190 of NC_062562.1, forward strand.
TTAGAGAATGTTCCATGTGCACTCGAGAAGAAAGTATATTCTGTTGCTTTGGGATGCAGAGTTCTAAATATATCTGTCAAGTCCATCTGATCCAATGTGTCATTCAGGGCCCTTGTTTCTTTATTGACCGTGTGTCTAGATGATCTATCCATTTAAGTGGAGTGTTAAAGTCCCCTGCAATTACCACATTCTTATCAATAAGGTTGCTTATGTTTGTGAGTAATTGTTTTATATATTTGGGGGCTCCTGTATTCGGTGCATAGACATTTATAATTGTTAGCTCTTCCTGATGGATAGACCCTGTAATTATTATATAATGCCCTTCTTCGTCTCTTGTTATAGCCTTTAATTTAAAGTCTAGTTTGTCTGATATAAGTATGGCTACTCCAGCTTTCTTTTGACTTCCAGTGGTATGATAAATAGTTCTCCATCCCCTCACTCTGAATCTGAAGGTGTCCTCAGGTCTAAAATGAGTCTCTTGTAGACAGTAAATAGATGGGTCTTGTTTTTTTATCCATTCTGATACCCTATGTCTTTTGGTTGGTGCATTTAGTCCATTTACATTCAGTGTTATTATAGAAAGATATGAGTTTAGAGTCATTGTGATGTGCATAGGTTTATGCTTGTAGCGATGTCTCTGGTACTTTGTCTCACAGGATTCCCCTTAGGATCTCTTGTAGGGCTGGTTTAGTGGTGACAAATTCCTTCAGTTTTTGTTTGTTTGGGAAGACCTTTATCTCTCCTTCTATTCTAAATGACAGACTTGCTGGATAAAGGATTCTCGGCTGCATATTTTTTCTGTCTAGCACCCTGAAAATCTCGTGCCAATTCTTTCTGGCCTGCCAAGTTTCAAAAGAGAGATCAGTCACAAGTCTTATAGGTCTCCCCTTATATGTTAGAGCATGTTTATCTCTAGCTGCTTTCAGAATTTTCCCTTTATCCTTGTATTTTGCTAGTTTCACTATGATATGTCATGCAGAAGATCGATTCAAGTTACGTCTGAAGAGAGTTCTCTGTGCCTCTTGGATTTCAATGCCTTTTTCCTTCCCCAGATCTGGGACATTCTCAGCTATTGTTTCTTCAAGTACACCTTCAGCACCTTTCCCTCTCTCTTCCTCCTCTGGAATACCAATTATGCGTATATTATTTTTCTTTAGTGCATCATTTAGTTCCCTATTTTCCCCTCATACTCCTGGATTTTATTATCTTTTTCTCAGCTTCTTCTTTTTCCATAATTTTATCTTCTAGTTCACCTATTCTCTCCTCTGCCTCTTCAATCTAAGCCGTAGTTGTCTCCATTTTATTTTGCAGTTCATTGATAGCATTTTTTAGCTCCTCCTGGCCGTTCCTTAGTCCCTTGATGTCTGTAGCAAGAGATTCTCTGCTGTCCTTTATACTGTTTTCAAGCCTGGTGATTAATTTTATGACTCTTATTCTAAATTCACTTTCTGTTATATTGTTTAAATCATTTTTGATTAGTTCATTAGCTGTTGTTATTTCCTGGACGTTTTTCTGAGGGGAATTCTTCTGTTTTGTCATTTTGGATAGTCCGGGGGGTTGCGGACTGCCAGGCACTTCCCCTGTGCTGTCTTGAATAACTCCCGTTGGTGGGCGGGGCTGCAGTCAGACCTGATGTCTGCCCCCAGCCCACCACTGGGGCCACAGTCATACTGGTGTGTGCCTTCTCTACCCCTCTCCTAGGGGCGGGATTCACTGTGGGGTGGCGTGTCCCGTCTGGGCTACTTGCACACTGCCAGGCTTGTGGTGCTGGGGATCTGGCGTATTAGCTGGGGTGGATAGGCAAGGTGCACAGGGACAAGCTCAGCTTGCTTTTCCTTCAGAGATCTCCTTCGGGAGGGGCCCTGTGGCACCGGGAGGGAGTCAGACTCGCCAGAGGGATGGATCCGCAGAAGCACAGCGTTGGGTGTTTGCTCGGAGCAAGCAAGTTCCCTGGCAGGAACTGGTTCCCTTTGGGAATTTGGCTGGGGGATGGGCGAGGGAGATGGTGCTGGTGAGCGCCTTTGTTCCCTGCCAAGCTGAGCTCTGTAGTCCCGGGCTCAACAACTCTCCCTCCCCGTTGTCCTCCCGTTCTCCGAGCAGAGATGTTAGCTTATAACTTTCCAGATGTCAAGTCCCACTTGCTGTCAGAACACACTCCGTCCGGCCCCTCCGCTTTAGCCAGACAGACTTGGGGGCTCTGCTTGGCCAGCAGGCTGCCCCTCCACCCCGGCTCCCTCCTGCCAGTCCGTGGAGCGCACACCGCAGCACCTCGCCGCCCTTCCTACCCTCTTCCGTGGGCCTGTCATCTGCGCTTGGCTCCGGAGACTCCGTTCTGCTAGTCTTCTGGTGGTTTTCTGGGTTATTTAGGCAGGTGTAGGTGGAATCTAAGTGATAAGCAGGACGTGCAGTGAGCCCAGCGTCCTCCTATGCTGCCATCTTCCCAGGATTCCCCCAAGAAAATAATTTTAAATGACAGTTTTCTAAAATGGACAGGCAAACCTCCATGACATTTTATTATTACAGCGTAGAAGTAAGATACTTTACTATAGAATTGTTAATCATTATCAAAATGAAGAAGAGTAATTAGCAAAAATCAGTGTGATATTTATATCCCATGATTTGATGTTGGAAACAATCAGTTCATACTTAAATTTTAAGGTGTTGCTATAGGCTGAATAATGGGCTCCCTAAAATGTCCATGTCCTAATCCCCAGAACCTGTCAGTACCTTGCCTTGTGTTATAAAGAAGACTTTGTAGATGTGGTTAAGTAAACAATCTTGAGATAGTTGGGAAGGTTGAACCCAACGTAATCAAGGGTCCTCTTAAGGACAAGTGTCTCTATAAGAGGGAGGCAGGAAGATCAGAATTGGCAGTAAGGGGTGTGAGCATGAAAATTAGTTGGTGGAGTAAGATGAGAAGGCAAGGGCCAAGATCCAAGGAAAGTAAAAAGCTGAAAACAACAAGGAAATGGGTTTGCTCTCAAAGCTTCCAGAAGGAATGTAGTCTTCTCAAAAAACTTGGTTTTGGACTTTTGGCCTCCAGAACTGTATGTTAGTAAATTCATGTTATTTTAAACCATAAAGTTTGTGGAAATTTGTTACAACAGCAATGGAAAACTAATGTAGGTCTAAATATACCCTGGTATTTTATATAAAAGACTGAAAATGACTGATACAATAATGGAATTAAATAGTCAAAGGATGTTAAAAGCCACAACGTGTAATATATTTATATTTTCACTGCAAAAGTAATGTGATTACTTTTTATACATACAGAATTACTGTATAAATTTCAAACTGTGTTTAATTCATTTTACTGCAGTATGAAATGAGACTAGAGTAATGCCTCTACAAATACTCTGAGACATTTGTAATACAATATGGAAACATCATAGAGATACTTTATTCCTCAGCTAGAAGTTTCTTTGTCATTTTGTTTATAAGTAAAGTTAGCATGGTAAGTGAGCCTTAGAGAAACCTCGGTCTGTTTTCCATATCATAGTAAAATTGGTTTCACTGTAGACCAGTTTCTCTTGCAATGCTAATACTAATGCAATTTTGTTTTAAGCTGCTTACCGGGAATCAGTGTCTATTTGTTGTGTGATTAGACAAAGAACACCTGTTAAAATTTCCTAAAACTTGTATCATTTTCTCCCCATTGTTGAGAATGTCCTCTTGTTTGATCGTAGTATGGAAATGGGATGTGTGGTTGAAACGGTACTGCAGGAGGAAACAATGCATGACAGCAGAAGTAGGGAGATGAGAACAACTGTGGGAAAAGTCTCCATCTTATTCACGGTCCAGAATGCTGGTTGCTTTGGGGAATAAATAAATTTGTATTGGCTTAAGGGACATCCGTTTGTGGACCATGCTGCTTTAGGGGAATTTTGTTGCATTTTTAATTCCCTGACCTGGGTCGCTGCAATCAAACAAAATTTTATTCTTTTCACTTGTGTTCCAGATGGAAGAAAATGTAAACAGCTGTCCAAGTGGTAATGGAGCCTTTTCTTCCACATTCTTGCATGTCATTATGTTAGAGATTTACTTTTTCAGCAAATTGAAACCTCTAAAACCTAGTAATCAAATTTTCCCCCTCTCTCTTGCTTTCTCTTCCAACTATCATCAGTTGCTTACTTTCAGAAATAGTTTTCCAAAGATGACGCTATGATGAGGATGCATGGTCATTATCATATTTACTCTTATCAGTACCATATAGCATTATGTTGTTTACAATAATTAGCTGCTGGAAGCAGTCCTGTAAACACAACAGTGCGCCATTCTGTATATAGGAAAGCAAATCTCTGTTAGGGAGGGGATGGGTACATGCTCGTTTGGCTACCGGTTATGACTGCGTTGTAAAGATCTAAAAGAAACCACTCATTCACTGCTTTTCAAGATGATGAGTATATGTGAAAAAATAAGATATGAGGAAATTTGGAAATTTTAATAAAACCATTGGGAGATGGGTCCTTTTTTGAAGTTGATGAGCTAATTATGTTCACTTGAGAATCAAGACAATGAAATTGAATAATTAATCTATTTATCTTACACAAATGTAATTCTATGCATAGGATAGCCCCTATCTCCTTACTCATATTAAAGAAGCAGTGGATATAGTTACACCAAAAACAACCAATGTGAACTACCAAAATTTATGATAAGTATGTATAATGGTTGTTTCAGGGTTTCCTGACCTTTGAAAAGAGCTAAATGTGTGGTGTAAGTGATCTCTAAGTAGGTTGTGACAAATCAGCACTCTCCTTGAGGAAGAAATTGAAGAATAATTGAAAAGCATAAAAAATATTGAGCAATGGATTTAGAGGAGTCGACATAGGAATATATACACAAAACCATGTATGTTTCTTAATGGGAATTTTATAAACTTTTCAAGGATAATTTTAATTTTATAGAATTGTTGCTTTTCTTGTTGTCTTTAGAAAGTGACTGCCTCTTAAAATGTAACCTCACTGTCTAGTCACCATTTCAACACACATCCATCGAGCACCTCCTATATTCAAGGCATTGCTTCATTCAGAAAACATGAAAAATCAGACACTCCTCCCTCTTAGAGCTGTCTCATCAGTACAGATATATAAAAGTATAAGTGATGTTATTTAATAGTGAAATCGGCAATGTACTAACAAAGCAGTAGAAAGTTAGAAAGTGACATGAGAGGAAAAACTATTTATGATTTCTCCATTAAGGTATTTTGGGGTGTTGGGAGTCTGGGTGTCTCAGTTGGTTAAGCGTCCAACTTTGGCTCAAGTTAAGATCTCATGGTTTGTGGGTTCAAGCCCCATCAGGCTCTGTGCTATGACAGCTGGGAGACTGGATCCTGCTTTGGATTCTTTGTCTCCCTCTCTCTCTGCCCCTCTCCCCTCTTCGTACTCTGTCTGTTTCTCTCTCTCAAAAATAAATAAAAATTTAAAAAATTATTTTAAAAAAAGGTATTTTGGTGGTGCCTGGGTGGCTCAGTCGCTTAAGTGTCTGATTCTTGATTTCGGCTTAGGTCATGATTTTGCGGTTCGTAGTTTGAGCTCTGTGTCGGGCTCCATGCTGACAGTACAGAGCCTGCTTGAGATTTTCTCTCTGCCCCTCCCCTGCACACTCTGTCTCAAAATAAATGAATAAACATTTAAAAAAATATATTGGAGTTTTAGAGTTCATCTGTGTTTGCTAAATTATTAATAGAAGTCAGATAGTGAAAATTAGGGAATAAATTGATAAAATGTATTTATTTACCTGCACATTTTAAGAAAAAGCAAATCTGTATTTCTACATGTACTTTTGTGTTTCTCTTTGTTTTCTGGTAGTGTGGGGAAGAAATAGTTTTCAAAGTTATTTCGTGGCCAGATAAAGAGTAAACAATTTAAATAGTGAAACAAGCAAGCAGGCCACTTCTAATGACAAAATTTGATATTGGTTATGAGAGTTCAGAGGACATTTTTTAAGGAGAATCTTTGAAAAATGCTAATGGTAATTTTTTTTCTTTTAAATGTGTATCCGTTTGCTTGTTTTTATAAAATATTCTGCTTCCTCTAATAACCATATAATGCTGGGTAAGTCATTCTAAGTGGTTAAGTTAAAGTCCTGTGCTGTCATGTGATCGGAACAGAAACTTCTGTAGTGGATGGTGTTGTTGCCCCGTGCAGATTGCTTTTCCAGGCCAGTGCATGTACCCTCCTGCCACTGTGAGCCTTGGCTGTTAAAGGCTTACTGTTACTTTTTTTTAAGTAAGTACCCTCAGTAACACTGGAGCTGTGGTGCCTGAGAGAGAGTACTGTCCTCACGCACCCTCTTCCAAAGCCTGAGCCCAAACTACCTGACATGAGGGGCAGCAGCTATTTTCCTTTTCACAAGGTGGAGTCAGCTTAGTGGTACAATCCGTGTTCCAGAGCTTCCCATTGGGACAGGCTGGAGTTACTTTATAGCTGCTTAGCTTTTTCTCCTGCCAGGTTCTGCTTCCCTCCCTCCCTTTATCCAGAGCAATTAGCTCATAAGTTACTCAAAGAAGAATTCCCGACTCAGACTTTCTGCTAGGGAACAAAGTTAAAGCAGTATCTCTATGTTCCAACTATCTATCTAGCCCAGTACTTGACACATACCAAATTCAGATAATGATAATTGAATGAATATCGAATGATGTTTGAATTCATGGTATTAGCTATTAAGTGATATCTAGGGCTACTGGTTTGTTGGTAGACATATGTCTTGACAGACCTCTCTACCCTGCAATGTTCATAAAGGAAATAATTTTAGTGACCATTTATCAAACTTCTGCAGGTAAACATTGCAAACCCATTGTCATTTTAGTTTTCTTTTCTTGTTTTAGGTTTTTAAAAACTCCCTTAGAAAGTCATTTTAAGAGGTAACCAACTTATCTGCTACTAAATTCAGTCAAGTGTTAGTAACAACAGCAACCACATAAATACACACACACACACACACACACACACACACACACATACACACACACACACACAAATCTGGATTTTAGAAACCAGTCTGTTCTAGTATATAGATTGTTAAAAGAAAAGTTGTGAAATACATGCTGTGAATAAATTGGAAACTGACTGGCTACAAAACTTCTATAAAGATATTGAGGACATCTTAGGATGGTAGAGTTGCATGATGGTATATAATTTATGCACGGTTATTTATCTGCAACTATCCAGAAAAAATATAGGTTGTTTAAATGGCTTCAGAGCTTAACCCTTCCTCCCATTTTCCCCCAGACATGTCCTATTATCTCACATCAGTCCTGACAGTGAGTTGTCTTGTTAAAGGGCTTGCAATTCCATTACAGATAAGCTCCAAATATTGATTTGTACCTTTTATTTCCTTGGTCTGAGATACAGGTGGGGCAAATGTTCAAATCTGTTGCTGCATGGCAGAGAAGAAATTATCTCCAGAGAAAGGCAGATGAACGTACCAAATGGTTTACTAAATTTCTACTTCACTTGTACATCTTTGTGTAGGCTAAGCCTGTGTTGATCCAAAGGTGAAGGACATACCAAAGTGGGAGCAATGAACAGAACTCCGAGACACAGGAAGTGTTCAGTAAATACACATGGAAGGTGGTAGTAGGGCATGGTCTCTCTAGAATGGCTTCAGCCATGCTGACCTTGTGGCAATTGGCAGGAAGGACATGATGTGCAAGATAGAATTCCCAGTGCCTGCTTGGTAGGCATGCAAATTCATGCATTTGTTGTATAAAAGATTTAATGTGAGCTCCTCAGGGTAAAACAAACAAACACAAACAAAAACTCCTCTTTGTCTCCTATCCTCAGAAATCTATATCATAATGAATCCCTAGAAGAATGGTGATTAAATGAGTGAGTGAATGATAAATTGAGAATAATTATTACATATTTATTTGGCATTGTATGAGGGTGCAAAATGTGGGAAGCCATTCCAGCTTTGCCTGCCCACACCTTCATTCCTTGCTGACTCTCATTCAGCCTTGCCTTGACTTAATGTTTTGAATATTTATTTATTCATTGCTTCCCTTCTCATACAGGACCTTTGTCCCAAGTGTTCCCACTTGTTGGTCATATTTTTTTCCCTTTACCACAATTATTTCTTACCCATTCTTGAGAGGTTGGCTCAAACATTTTATTCTTAGGGGAGTTTTCTTTGAACTTCAGGTTTCAAAATCAGTTTGTTTATTTTCTACCAATCATGTTAACTTGGTTTATTTGATTTAATAAGAGGTTAATTTGAAATTTTCAAATTTTATCATTCATTAAATAGTATCATAACTGAGAAAGTAAACATGGAATAATTGTCTAATGTGTTGTAGCACTGTGAGCTACAATATAGATAATAGATTATCTATTAATATAGATAACCAGCCCACCTTGACGAAATTTGTATTTTTCCTTTAAATTCTTTTAACTTATGTTTAATTTATCCAAATGACTATATGCACTTAATCTATGTTCAGATGTTAAGACGAGTATTGTATATATTTGATGGGGTTTTTGGAATGGAGGTGGGTTCTGGAACTGACAGTCAAGAAAGAATTCTTGAGGTGTCTTTGGTGCAAAAACAAAAGGTGATTTTACTAAAGCACAGGAACAGGACCATGAGCAGGAAGTTGGGCATCAAATGATGGGGTTTGGTAGTGATGGGAGTTTGGAGCTGACAGCTGAGAAATAATTCTTGATATGTCCTTGTTTCAAAAAAAAAATGATTTTATTAAAGCACAAGGACAGGACCCTGGGCAAAAAGAGCTACCCACAGGGAGAGGAGAGACTGATTATATACTTGGTAGTTGCGGGGAGGTAAAGGCAGGGGACCTTTCCAAAGAGATTTTCAGATGCTAAGGAAGACTCACAGGACCCTGGAGGCCTAGCTATTGTCCTTGTTTTTCCCTCCAGCAAAGCATTAACATTAAGACATTAGAGAGTTCCTGGAGAAATGTTTTATTCCCCAGCCTCGAGTATTGGTCAGTGGGCTGCAAGTTACAAGGCAATTTAATTTTATCTGACATTTTCTTCTGTCTTTGTTTCCCACATGATGTTGAGCAATTAAATATCATACAATTTTTCTAGGAATAGTGTTTCTACTAGATGAGTAAGATGTAACTATACGTGGTGTCTGACAGTTACTTTGTTCTTAGTACACGCTGACAGATATTTACATTTGCTGCTGTGTTTCTTCCATTTTTATATTTAATTAACTGATACTTTAGATAAATTCCGTAAGATAACTTTTTCACTTAATTATAGAGGGTATATATTACATTAAAACTCATAAGTCATTGACTTAAAGAGAAGTAAAATCACAAACTCTTCTTGCTTGCTGGTAAACCACTGCTCTACTCTATTTGTTGGCAAGTTCTTCAGAACATAGACATGATGATTATTAAACTCAACTCTCAACATATTATAGAAGGCAGCCGGCATAAACTGTTTATTGTTTACCCAATATCCATTTCCTGGGTTCCATAAATCTAGATGGATTCAAACGATTCATTTTTATGGGGGAGCCTGAACAGAATTGATGTGTCCAGGTCTTGGCAAAAATTCATGGATGTATCTTCCCCAAGCTTTCTCCGTCCTCAGCACAGGTGTAAACAAAAGACTGTATGGTGACAATGTTGAAAGATAGAAGTAGCTTACTCTCTGGATTACTTGCTAGAAGACAGCCATAGGCTCCCTAATCTGCCCTGGGCTTGGGTAATGTTATGCAAGTGAATTTCCAGGTTTATTTATGACCATGGTGATGGGGTTTTGGAGTGGTACGGATCTGGAGCTGATGGCCAAGAAAGAATTCTTGAGACGTCTTTGGTGCAAAAAAAAATGTAATTTTATTAAAGTACGGGGCAGGATCTGTGGGCAGAAAGCTGCACTGAGGTTGTGAAGAGTGATTGGTTATATACTGTGGAGTTGGGAGAGGTAAAGGCAAAAAGGAGGCCTCCAGGAGGACTTCCATATGCTAAATAAGACTCCTAAGATAACTGAGGCCTAGCTATTGTCAAGCTAAGGTTGTTTTTCCTCTAGTAAGCTATTAACATTAGGACAGTAGGGGGTTCCTGGAGAAATGTTATACTTTGTAATTGTTTCATTTGTCAGTGGACTGCAGGTGATAAGGAAATTTAATGTTTTTTTAAGTTTATTTATTTTGAGAGAGAGAATGAGTAGGGAAGGGGCAGAGAGAGAGGAGGACAGAGGATCCAAAGCCATCTCTGCACTGACAGCAGAGAGCCAGAAGTGGGGCTCGAACTCATGAACTGCAAGATTGTGACCTGAGCTAAAGTTGGAATATTAACTGATTGAGCCACCCAAGCATCCCAAGGAAATTTAATTTTACCTGCCATTTCCTTCTTGCATTTGTTCTCCATATCACTATGGAGGGGAGGGTGATGTTGGGGCTCCAGGAAACTGAGTCTACAGGTTTCTAGAGATTAAGCTTTGATAAGATTGCCCTTTTCTTATAATTTACTAAAATATATATACACTGATGAAGACTCTGTCCTGCTTAACTGTGATATCTATCAGTTAAGCATTTGTTTTCTTTCCTTTTCCTTTGTTCTTGGGCAGCCAGAAGTACCTGCGAAATATCACCATATCCCACCCAGGGGCAGGGCAGTGTTGGTAGCTTGTGCTTTGTCCTCAGCTTGCCTTATGCTCCCTCATCAATGGCATAGCCTTGCCTTGCCTGACTATAGCATGTCTTAAGATTTGCCTAAACTATCACACATCTCACTTGGTCAACAAAATCAATCCAACAAAATTCTATTTAGTGAGCACTGACCAAATAGCATATATTGCATGGCTGTAATTATAGATAGAAATAGTATTCCTTTTCTGTAAGGTCAAAAACTCATCAGGAGAGGTGTGGCTTTACAAATCAATACACAAATGTTATTTGCTGTTATCATGATAAAAAATAAACCAAGAAAGATAGGTATTTATGTTAGGCTGCTAAGGGTACCATAACAAAATATCATAGCATAGACATGGTGACCTAAACAACAGAAATTTACTTTCTCACAGTTCTGGAAGCCTGAAATCCACATTCAGGGTACATGAACTAGCCTGCTTGGGTTCTGGTGAAGGTTATCTTCCTGGTTTACAGACAACGGCTTTCCTGCTATGATCGCACATGGCAGAGAGAGAAAAAGATCTCTTCCTTTCTCTTATAGAGCCTCCGTCATATTGGAATAGGACTTACCGTTATAACCTCATTTAATATTAATTACCACATAATGACCCTATTTCCAGATACTTTCACATTTGGGGTTAGGGCTTCAACATGTGAAATTGGAGAGGCAATTCAGTTCATGAAAGTATTTTCTAGAATTAGAAATTAAGTGTTCTATATTTAGAATCACGGAGAAAAGGAATAATTCCTCCAGAGTGGAGGGAAGGGGCAGTTTCCCAACCAAGTCAAATTTTAAGCTACGTAATGAAATAAAAATTATTAAAATTGAAAATATCAAAAATTCAATTAAATATATACCCACAAACACAAAACCATTGATTGCAATAACTGAGATAAAAAGCATAATTAAGATAAAGAAGTCAGAGATTGTAAAATGGAAAAGATACGGTAAATATAAGATCTATCAAAGACATACGACACAAAACCATAATGATGTTTAGATATAAAGAGCAGAATAAAGGGAAAGGAAGAAATTATCAAGAAATAATAGTATAAAAAGTCCCAGCACATGAGAGACACACATGTAGAGATAAAAAGAATCTAAAAAATGATAAGGTGAGGGATATTTTTAAAAGTGATACACCTAACCATGCCATCATAAGACTTCAGAACACGAGGAAAAGTGCTAAAAGTTCCTGGAAAAACAAAGATAATCAACGAAATATTGAGTATTAAGGCGGCATCAGATAGCGCATCAGGAAAACCAGTTTCTAGAAGACAGTGCTTGGAAATTTTTTGGGAAAATCATTTTAACTATAAATCCTATACCAGCCAAAGAACTAAGGCCAAAGTAAATATTTCTAAGACAAGAAGATTCACAAGACATGTGTGTTTTTGCCAGAGAAAAAGTGGAATGGAAAAAAACTTAAAAGTACAGTGAAAATAAGCTATAAGATGATGTCCAGAAGGGGTCTAATTTAGTAAAAACAATTCAAGTAGATCTAAGTTGAATGTCTTTTAAAAAACTATATAGAGTCTATCAAGTGAAAGAAAGAATATGAAACCAAAAAATGATTGATACTGGTAACTAATATTTGAAAGAAAAATTTCTATTTTTCTCAACAAGAAAAAAAACAAACTAAAAGCAATAAAATCACAAAAACATGGCATCCAAGGCATCCATAAAGTACAATTACATGTAGCATGATCTTAAGCAATTGATGAGTTAAGAAAATAAAGGAATTTATCTGAATATGATTCCAGAAATCATTTTTATCAAATGAGAACTAGTGGACCTTGGAACCACAGGGAAGAAATGTGAATCCAAAATTGCTAAAATGCTGCTAATGGTTTTAAGTATTGGCAGTCACTGATTTAAAAAACTAACAGAAGTCTTAGGTTTACTATACCCAAAAAAAAATCTTACCATAATTGACAAATTGACAGGAGACATAGCTGAAGAAGAGAGCTGGGTGGTGTTGGAGAAGTGTGGAGGAAAGGATCAGAATGCTAATCTTTAATACGGCGTAGTGTGCAGAAATACTTTCTAAACTGGTGAGATGATAAGAGGTTTAAGTGTTCTATTTATAGATTAAAAGGTAATCAGTAAAATATCTAAAAATATTAAGATAGCAAAAACCCTCATGGTGTAGAGAGAAATATTAGGTGATAAATGCTTGCATTATAAGAAGTCAGAAGATGCTGTCTAAAGTTATATAACCAAACTTAGAACCATAAATACATATCAATGAAACAAACGTAGAATTTGGAAACTAAAGTCCAAAGTAACGGAGACCATGAAGTTGAAATTATATCTGGGAAGTATGATTGAAGGTGAGGAGAGCAAGAATGCAGCCATTAACAAATACAAAATATATCTCTGCTAACCTTGTACATTGAAAAGTACTAAAATTACCTATTTAAAAAGTGAAACTAATAAAAATTACAACAATTTTATTTTCATCCCTTTGTTTTGCAATGCATTGTCTATCAGATTGTTCTTGGATACTGCTTCAGATCTTTCCAGCCTCATCTCCTGTGTCAGCTGACTCTGCACAGTCTTTGACCAGATTCCTGCAGATGCCATTTGTTGGCATTTGCTTCAGTTCATACAGTGTACCCTTCATCTTCTGCTCCAAGACTTCTTTGCCCCAGTTGCTTTGAGACAACCCTGGGTACCTTTTCAGCCTTCACATGTGCACAAAGCATGGATGTGGAGGAGTTAATGCCCCCGTGAGATAGACTTGGATCAGTGAGGGTCATGAACTCATGGATAGATGATTCTCTGAGTCTCATCTAAATCTCAGAACCCATTGGGATGGAGCAAACAGTTACCCATAGACAACTCAGTGTATTCACTCTTGTACTGACTCCTCTTTCTGCCCTCCCCATCCCTCATCTCTGCTCCCTCAGTTTATCCTCCTAATTTAACCAGTAAGTGTGAACTAATTGTAACCACTTTGCTTCTGCTTTAAGGGAGCCAAGAATAAAACCCAAGGCATATGTAAGGGGAAAATAAATTGTCACAGGACTACTCATCTGTGAATCCCTACTCAATATTCTGGGAAGGACATCTGAAACCAGTCATTAATGCTCTTTATGATAGCTCCTAGAAACTTAGACATGCTAATATATCTAATAAAAGAGGTTAGGTGATAAAATGCAAATATATCTAGTAAGAGAGGTTAGGTGATAAAATTGTCTTGCCACTATATTGAGGTAAGAGTCAGAAGACACAGGAAACTTAAAAGGTTAACATGGATTTCTTATGTGGTGCAGGAAAACCCACTCTCTCCTACCGTGTTTATTTGGAGGGAAAGGGGAGAATCCTTTCACTAAGGTAATAAAGACCACCCTAACAAGGGGGTCACTGGTCCTTTGGTGGTGGCTGTAGACAAGATTTGACGCTATTACATGTAATAGAACAGGACTTCTTAGTATCAACAGGAATAATGGAATTGCAGAATGACAATGTTATTTGTCAGCAGTTTACTTTTAAAGGCAAGTTAGATATGATTGCTATAATTGGCAACAAGCCTGAGTGACAGTCAAAATTCTGTAATTGTAGAGATGAATGACAATGGCTAATAGATCATGGTGTATCCTCAAATGTAACACATTGCCAGTCAAAAAAGGAGTTACTGAGCTTTTAATATTTTTTTAAAAAACCCACATTAAAAAAATAAGGCTGAGGAGCAGAAGATTGATGTCAAAGATCACAAAGAAAAAGCCACTATGTTTATAAGATCTGTTTCCAGATGCCAGTCTTAACCCAAGGCCCATTGATTGAAAGTAGAGCAGGAAGAATATGTGATCACACTTCAATTATGCATAGTAAATATGCTTTTAATTCTTAGTAGAACAATGGCTGTTTACCAGAGTAATTGTGCTCTGGGAAGGGCAATGTCCATAGTTTTTGAGTATTGTTAGGTATGAACTCTGAATTGATACTTGGCTACATGGCAAGCCATAAAGTCCTCTAGTTAGAGTGTGGGCTCTGGAAACCAGGTGTAAAAAAATCTAAGCCCAATGTATGTCTGGACCAATTATGTCTTTATTTTTCCAATCTCTGAGTATAAAATTGTATAAATATATATAACATCCAGCCAGCAGAACCTTCAAATTGTCTCCCATCTTGTAGCAGAAGAGGCGTTAAAGTAGAAAAAGCAAATATAAGATCCCTAAATGTTATTTCTCATTGCCACATCATGGCAATAACAAATCTGAAGGACTATCACATCCCAAGAGGAACTATGGCAATTAGCATCACTATCAAAGACCAAAAGGATGTAGGAATGGTAGTCCTGTCATATTTCCATTTAGTTAACCTATGTTGCTCCTTTAACCACAACAATAACAATAACAAAATAACACATGGATTGGAGCAGGACCTCCCAATACTTAGGACTATTCTATACAGTTGTGTTGTCTTTACTGGAACACATCAGTACATTTGGAATGACATTTGGAATGTTAACAATGGTCTAATGAATGCGCTTTTCTCAGTCTGCATCAGCAAAAGGAAGCAAAATTAGATTGTCTTCTCATGTGAAGGATAAGAGTACATATTCACTTTCTTGTTATGTGCCATATTAATTCTCTTACCTTGTTCTCATGTATAGTCTATGGCTATCTTGATGATCTTGGAATTATGTGGAGTATCACATTGGTGCACTATACTGAAGATTATCCTGATTAATCTCGTAAGCAAGAAGGACAAGAAAGTGAGATGTCCTAGTAAGATAAACATGCCATGTGATGACAGATAAAACTACAAAGCTTCTGAGACTGCTACGTAGACATCTTTAGGTTTCTAAATAGCTGTGGCATCCTGAGATATTCCTTTTAATAAACATGATTTATTTCACCATGTTCCCCCTATCCTTAATAAAGAGATACATAACTTAGGGCATATTCTATATTTTTCACCATGGTTGTCCCTAGAAATACTGACCAACTGAAAGAAGAGGGAAAACACTTCAAGCATACATAATAATTCAGTTGGTATGAGAGATTGGTGTGAGCCAAAAGTGAACTGCTGTCTCATTATATCCCATTTCAGGGGTGGTTCTAAACAAAGGAGTAAATGAGAATCTTCCTAGAGGACGAAGCTGTGAGCAGTCTGTTCACTGTTCTCTTTGTAGGGAAGAATCGACCTTAGTTATGAATGTACAGGGACTACTGAGCAATAATAGTGAGTGGTTTGCATACTTAGTAAAGAGTCTGGAAATAATAAGTGTAAAAAATCAGACACAAGAAACAGAGAGTCATGGTGGTAGACTTACAGGAAAAAGCATGATGAGTGCACTTGTTTGTGCCTCCTATTAATGCCCAACAGATGTCATCCACTGCAAAGAGATGCCTAACCACCAAATTGAAGACAGTAACTTGTTCTGGAATGTCAATCACTCTCTCTCCTTGATCACACAAGTCTTAATATAGTGAGCCATGGATTGAGTGACCATGGCCTCATGGATGGATTTATGTATGAATTCATAACATGAATTCAAACATGAACTTCCTCAACATATAGGTGACTAGCTACTGCCACTGCTGACTGCCTAGTCTACTGGCAATAGAGACAAATCATGACTTTTCAATATGGCACCATTCCTCATGGAGTCCAGGTACCTGCTTGATGGCAAGTTGATTATAATGGACATCATCCATTCTGAAGGAAACAGTGATTTATTCTTATCAGAATTGAAAGCCACCCAGGATATAGGTTTTCCTTCTCTGCCTGCAGTTCCTCTGCCATCACTACCCCATGAGGACTTACAGAATGCCTAATCTATCACTATGTTATACTATATATCATTGCCTAAGCGCAAGGGATCCATTTTATGTCAAAGGATGAGTGACACTTGGTGAATGACAATGGGATTTTCAACATTTGTACCATGAAACCTTATCACTCAAAGACAGCTAGTCAAATATAATGATGGAATAAACTATTCAAGACTCAGCTAAGTTGACAGTTCTAAGAACACACCCTGCAGAATTAGAGCCTGGTCATCT
Organism: Prionailurus viverrinus; assembly: GCF_022837055.1. Lineage (NCBI taxonomy): Eukaryota > Metazoa > Chordata > Mammalia > Carnivora > Felidae > Prionailurus > Prionailurus viverrinus. Next base: position 42,724,819 of record NC_062562.1, read on the forward strand.
AAGATATGATATATATACTAAAAGTGCATTTGATATATGGTGGTGTCAACACTGGGTGGAATACATGGGGGCCAAGAAATGAAAGGGAATAGTATAATTGGCTTTTCTTACCATCATGCCCAGTTATCCATTCGCATAATTTGTGTCCCATCCCAATTCCAGATCATTTAGCTGAGAGGTCCTGAATCATAAAGGAGGAAAACTTTCATTAGAGGACACAATAAATATTCTATTACAACTACCTGATCTCTTTAATCATCTTATTCTCATGAACTCACACAAAAAGAAAGAAATTAATATATTTCTGGGACTAGTTAACCCTTAATGCCATTAGAAGCAACACTGTTGCTGTCCATGGGGTCTTAGAGGAGTATATCTGTAATGTTGACTCTTCATTGGAGTATCTCCTGGGTTATATGTGAAAACTAAGAGTTGTGAAAAACAAGGTTGTTTTACTAGGACAAGGGATCTAAGGGTCCTACCTTCCAAAGGAAGAAGGTCTGGGTTACCTGAACAAACAGCTTAGAACAGCCTGAGTGCTAGCTGAGGGTGAGGCAAATCTAGATTTTTTGGTACAGGGTGATATTGTGGATATCAGTTATGGTCCCAAAATGAGTTCCAGTGGGGCATAACCATTTTACACCAAACCTCTTGCCTTTAAGTTATTGCAGGGAATTTGTCTGGCTGAATCCAGAAGCTGCCTCTGTTGCTGATTGGACTTAGCGAAGGTTTTTAATAGATCCGAGTGATTCAAAGTGGGAACTAAGTTTGATGCCTTTTTCTGCCCAATTTCATAGCTTTTCAGCCTGACCAAATATTCAAGCAGTGTTTCATGTAGCCTCACACAAATGTAACCTGAAAGTCTTTCGTCTCTCACAACTCCCATTTCTCTTCAGCAGTTTCTCTAATTTCATGGTATTGAGGACCCACACAAACTTGATTGGTACGTGTGTGTGTGTGTGTGTGTGTGTGTGTGTGTGTGTGTGTGTGTACCATAGATGTGTAGGAGAGTTAATTCCTCCCAAAACATTCTTGTACCAATACATAGGGTAGCCATACATCTTCATTGGCCCAGGATAGATCTGAATTATATCAGCTGTGCCAGCAATGCTAAAATACTATCTCTTTTCGCTATCATAATTGTCCTCTTTTCCTTTTTAAAATTTTTTTCAACTTTTTGAACAAATCTTATTTTTTTAATGTTTATTATAGAGAGAGAGACAGAGACAGAAACAGTGTGAGTGGGGGAGGGACAGAGAGAGAGAGGGAGACACAGAATCTGAAGCAGGCTCCAGGCTCTGAGCTGTAAGTGCAGAACCCAATGCAGAGTTTGAACCCACAAACTGTGAGATCATTACCTGAGCCAAAGTCAGATGCTTAGCCAGCTGAGCCACCTAGGTGTCCCAGTTGTCCTGTTTTACATGATCAAGTATATTGTTGTCTTATTGCTGGATGCTAGAGCCAAATAGATAAATGCTGCCCCATGCTCTGTCTAGGTGGATGGCCTTGAAAGAGTTTGATATGGTAGACTTTTAGATATCCCCATAGACTTGAACAGTCATTTATACTCAGTGTTAGAAAACTCAAGTGATACATCTTTTATGGGCTTTTTTTTTCTTGCTCCCATTTAACACTCCCTGTCCCTCACTTGTAGATCACATTTTCTTTCTTTCTTTTTTTTAAGTTTATGTATTTATTTTTGAGACAGAGAGGCAGAGAGAAAAGGAAAGAGAGAATCCCAAGGAGTCTCTGCATGCCAGCACGGAAACTAGCACGGGGCTTGGTCCCACAAACATGAGATCATGACCTGAGCCAAAATGAAGAGTCAGACACTTACCTGACTGAGCTGTTCAGGTGCCCCAGTAAATCACATTTTCAAGTAAATGACTCATACATGACAAAAGACAGAAAGTCCTTGTCTCAGGCTCTGCTCTAAGCAAAATCCAGCCTATGTTGACTTGCTTTTGGTAAGTGAAAATAGCTCTGTCCACTTGCTATTACCGAATAAAAAAATACCATAATATTTCATGACTTAAAATACTAAAATCAATTTTATCTTTCAGGTATGCAAGATAGTTCAGGTTTTTTCAGCTCACCTAGGTTGCCCTTAGAGCTGGACAGCTTTCTTATTACCCCTTTGTGTGGATCTGCTAAAGTGGTTCTCCTCCGAGTATCATTCATCCTTCTTGAACTGCAGGTAGCCACAACATGGTTTTCTCTGGCAATACCACAGGAACAAGAAAGTAAGTTGGTTACTTTCAGTCAGTTAAGCATCCAACTTTGGCTCGGGTCATGATCTTATGGTTCATGAGTTTGAGCCCCACATCGGGCTCTGAGCTCAGAGCCTGGAGTCTCCTTCAGAGTCTCTCTCTCTCTCTCTCTCTCTCTCTCTCTCTCTCTCTGTCTCTGTCTCTGTCTCTCTGTCTCTCTCTGCCTTTCCCTGCTCACACTCTGTGTCTCTGTCTCAAAATTGAATACACATTAAAAAAAAGAAAAAGAGGGCGCCTGGGTGGCGCAGTCGGTTAAGCGTCCGACTTCAGCCAGGTCACGATCTCGCGGTCCGTGAGTTCAAGCCCCGTGTCAGGCTCTGGGCTGATGGCTCAGAGCCTGGAGCCTGTTTCCAATTCTGTGTCTCCCTCTCTCTCTGCCCCTCCCCCGTCATGCTCTGTTTCTCTCTGTCCCAAAAATAAATAAAAAACTTTGAAAAAAAAATTTAAAAAAAAAAAAAGAAAAAGAAACACATTAAGGGTATTTAAAAGCTAGACCTATAGCCAGTCAACTTCCATGCTGGTGGTCCAAGTACGTCATGTGTCAAGTTCAAAATCAAGGGACAGGGAAGTATAGTCCACCTCCAATAAAGCAATGGCAAGGGTGTGTATATATGGAAGGGTAAAGGATTGAAGCTGATATATTATTCTACTGTATGATTTTGAAAGGAATACCAGTATATTGTCTGTGAAAGAAAAAACTTATACTGTATTTCTGATAATAATGCCAGTGAGCCAATAGGTAAATTCTATTTAATGGAAAATATCATGAAACTTACATTTTCTGTGTAACCACCATTAAGACAATGCAATAGTTGCATGTTTTAGAAAAGCAGGACAAGAATGGGACAGGCAGAAAAGTTGGTAAAGCCACTAAACTCTTGATGAAAATCCAGATTTTAGAGCTTATGTTGTATGGTGTCTTCCCTGTGTCTAGGAAATAGGATACAATAATAATTATTATACATGGAAAAACCTCTCAGTATTTAGGGTTAAAACAATTAGAGTAGAAGAGGAGCCACATTAATGAAATACATTTATTTTCACTAGAGCCCAAGCAGTTTACCTTATGATTTAGAAAGATCACGTTGGGTCTCATGGTAAATAATACTCCTAAAATGAGAGTCTTGCAAAAGCAATTGGTGTTCCTTAGAATTCAGTATGGGAAGCAGCAGGTGGCAGGCAGTTCCATGGAACAATTTTGCAGTGCCCTTCTATGGTTGAGGCAAAACAATTCATGTCGCAAGATGCCAGGTCTTACTCTCTGCTGTAAGTCATCACTGTATAACAATTTTTCTGTTTTTTTTACGAATATAATCAAGGAGCTCAAACTGAATTATTGCAATAGCTTTCTAAATTATACATTTTCTTAACATGTGGTAGAAGGGGAATACATGCATTTCACGGACTGTTATCACTTTGAAAAGCAATACATTTCATGGCAAAATGTAGTTATGTTCCCCTCCTCCCCACGGAGGAGAGTGAATTTTTGAATATCTGTAACATTACACATATGTGGTGTAAAGTGAAAAGACAATTTTGTGCTGGGGCAGAAGACCAAAAAAATTATCGCCCATCTTTCAGTGTGCTTTTTCCTGAAAGAAAGTAAATATGTGTAACAGATTTCCCTTCCTGACACTGATCCCTACCTCTCCCTTACCAGAAAGGAAAAGGGAAAGGAGTAAAATAATTTTGATTTCCTGTGGCCATTTAATACTTGTGTCCATTTCAAAGCTTAACTATCTAGTTAATTGTCAAAGTCTGTGCAGTTACAGCTTAAAAGACTGTATTCAAGAGAAACCTTTAATTATGTCTTTAAGAGTGGAAACGACCATAAAGATTATAGCAGTTATTTTTGCCTTCCATTTGTCACACCAGTGGCTATGGCAGAGAGCTCCTGGTAAAGAGTTTTAAATGACAGATTTGCGGGGGTGGGGTGGGGAGGGGGGCGGGTAAGTGAACCTGCATTGAAATCTGTGTTTGGCCTTTTACTGTTTGTGGGATCTCCGGCATACTATTTAATCTTTCCAAAGCTCAGGTGCCTTAAAACAAAGGTGACAATACCTACCTCATGAAGTTGTTTATAAGGATCAAGTGAGATTTTAGCCTTAATGTCTAGCCCGGAGGAAACACTCAGGAAATTATAGAAAATTATTTATGACTTAGTAATAGGAGAAGAACTACCTATGGTGGGCATGGGGAAAACATCTTATATATGTTTTAAACCTGAGTTTTTCAGAACAGATGTGTAACTGCATGAAAAATAAACCAAACAATCAAAACAGTAACACCGGGGCGCCTGGGTGGCTCAGTCAGTTAAGCAGCCGACTTTGGCTCAGGTCATGATCTCGCAGTCCGTGAGTTCGAGCCCCACGTCGGGCTCTGTGCTGACAGCTCAGAGCCTGGAGCCTGTTTCAGATTCTTTGTCTCCCTCTCTCTGCCCGTCCCCCATTCATGCTCTGTCTCTCTCTGTCTCAAAAATAAATAAACGTTAAAAAAATTATAAAAAAAAAACAGTAACACCAACAAAAAATACAGCCTATGTTGGTATATCGTATAAATTGAAAATAATTGTATAAGTCCAATAAAGCATTATGTGTTCATCTTTTAATTATTTTAGAGAAAAAATGCTATGAGAGGTGCCTTCACTGGAAGGCAGTTGTATACAAGTAATAGTTATTAGTCATATTTGTTTCCTGCAAGAGGCAGAGGACATCAAGATTCCGTGAGGCTTGAAACTTATAAAATTCAGGGGCCCGCTTCAAGAATTGGTGGCTGAGGAGAGCCTGAGTATTTTACCTGGAAGTGTTGGGAAGAAGACAGAAATTGAATTTCCTCATAACAGGGAAGCAGAAAACCTAGCAGCCTTCGAGGTGGATTGTCCTTGAGGCCCGCAGGGGAAGAAAAGCAGTGCTTCCTAGTTTCCTAAGTTTGTTTCACTGCAGAAGGAATTCTGTGACACAGGCCGTTAAGAGGGTCTAGACCTGTCATCCTGCGCCTGATGTTGGGGGGTCCTGCAGAATGATGCTGTCTCTCTGCACTGGATGCAAACAACTCTTAGTTTCAGTGTCCCCCAGACCATGTGGGCACGTGAGGATTCCTTACATGTGAGAAGACTCCTGACTCCATGCCTCAGCAAAACTGCAAGGCAATCAATCAACTTTAATGTGATGTCAGATGTCACAATAAATGCAAGTGCACTAAGGTACCCTATCAAAAATGTAGAGTCGTACTGGGTTTTAAAAAAATCCAGCCATATGACAATTATGAGAAAGATATATAAAACAAATTGGCAAAAGAAAAAAAGCTTGGTTAATGTACAAGTATATAAGGAACTTCAAACCAGGAAAAAGGCAGGGATGCCAAGTATAATTCCAATCTAAGAAATGTCAACACATTTTTACATATGCCTAAAGATTTTTACAAAATTATAAAGGTGCAATCATGTGTATAGTTATATGTTTGTTGGTATATATGTATATAAACACATGCCTATTTATGTACTCATAAAGATATAATTCACTATATATAAATATAGTGTACTGTATAAAGCACTATATGTAATGAGATATATATAGTCATATACACGTGTACACATATACACATACACACAACCTTAATCCATTAAGCAATGTAGCCACAAAATATGTCGTGGTAAAGCTTCCCCCAAACCAGGATTACTTGTTTTAAAAATCTTTTTAAGAAATATTTACCATGCCTCTCACAGAGTTTGACATGCCAAGTCCTCAGCCAGACTGCCTGGGATCAACCCCTCCTCCATCTCCTGTTTGGGTGCTCTTGGATCATTTAGTTAACTTCTGTATCGTTCATTGTCATTGCTTGTTAGATGTGGAAAAGAATAACATAATGCTAATCTGGTTCTTGGGAGGATTAAATAAATTACCAGAATAAAGTACTTAAAACACTACCTACCACATTTTTGGCTGCAAAAGTTACCTCTCAATATCCTCATCGTTGTCATCATTATCATCATCCCCTAGAAAAATCTAAGTGATTCCAATTGACCCAGGTCTCAAATTTGTGAAATGACTGACAATCCTAGATTAGAGAGGTGGTTTTCTTTGTCCACTAAAATCAATAATGACAATAACGGTAACAACGATGATGATTTTTGGTCAGAACGGAAGGCTTGTCCATTTTTTAGTTTTCCAAAGCTTTAAGAGAATCTACTATCTATCATCATCATGTTCATTTATTAAAACTCAACTTTATACACTTTACGTGACATAGTATATATTCATTTTTGCAGTTGATACGATTTGCCAGATGCCTATCCTCATGTAACCACTGTCACAATCAAAAACAATATTATTTTAAAATATTCCCTTCTAACCACTGGCAGTTAATCTATACCCACCTCAGCCTTAGGCTGTTTTCTGGTCAGTATAGAATTGCTTTGACTTTTCTTTCTTTCTCTTTTTTTAAAATGTTTGTTTATTTGGGAGGGAGAGAGAGAGAGAGATCACTTGCACGCGCACGCCAGCGCAAAAGTCGGGGAGGGGCGGAGAGAGAGAGGGAGACATAGAATCTCAAGCAGGCTCCCGGCTCCAAGCTGTCAGCACAGAGCCCAACATGGGGCTTGAACCCATGCATGAACTGTGAGATCATGGCCTGAATTGAAGCCTGACGCGTAACCAACTGAGCCACCCAGGCACCCCTGACTTTTCTTGAATATATATTTTTGGTGTTTTTTAGATTAATTCACATAGTGAATTTTTGTAATTTTTATCTTTTTAGTGATAACTAGTTTTATATTTATGAAACTATCATAAGAGTAATTAACCTGCTGATTGACATTTGTGCTGTCTCCAAAATTTACCTATTCTTAAAAAATTGTTGTGACTTTAAAAAAAATTTTCTTTAATCTTTATTTATTTTTGAGAGAGAGAGAGACAGAGTGTGAGCAGGGGAGGAACTGAGGGGAGGGAGACACAGAATCAGAAGCAGGCTCCAGGCCCTGAGCTGTCAGCACAGAGCCCAATGCGGGGCTCGAACTCATGGACTGTGAGATCATGACCTGAGCTGAAGTTGGACACTTAACTGACTGAGCCACCTAGGCACCCATGATGTGACTTTTTATTGCAAGTCTTTGTATGGACTTGTTTTGTTTTTCAGTTTTCAATTCTTTGGGGGAAAATGTATATGAATAGAGCTTCATATTTTAAGAACTGTCAAATTGCTTTTCAAGGTAGTTTTAACATTTTATACTTCTCCCAGCCAGGTGTAAGAGTTCCAGTTGCTTCTCATTCTCAGAAACCCTTGGCATTTTCAGTGTTCTTAATTTTGGCCTTTCTAATGGGTGTGCAGTGGTATTTTGTTGTTGTTTTCATTTGTGTCCTTGATGAATAATGATGATGAACACCCGTTTTTATGTGTTTAAATGCCATTCAGATATCTTTGGTGAAGGGGCACCTGAGTGGCTGAGTCAGTTAAGCCTCTGACTTCGGCTTAGGTCATGATCTCATGGCTCATGAGTTGATCCCCATGTCAGGCTCTGTGCTGACAGGTCGGAGCCTGGAGCCTGCTTCTGATTCTGTGTCTCCCTGTCTTTCTGTCCCTACCCTGCTTAGGCACTTTCTCTCTCTCTCTGTCTCAAAAAATGGTATCTTTGGTGAAATGTGTGTTCATATATTTTAAAAATTATTTTAAATAATTCTTTGTTTTGTTGTTGAGCTGGAAAAATACCTTAATGATGTATTTCAGAGATCAGTCAAATTTTCATTTTGATGAAGCCTAATATTTCTATTTTATTTTCTCTTATGTTTTGTGTTTTTTTTATGTGAATGTGAATGTGTGAGTAAGCATCTTAACACATCTTTGCCTGGCCCAAGATTTTGTATATTGTCTTCTAGGAGTTTTAAAGTTTTACCTTTAGGTGTGTGATATGTTTCAAGGAATTTTTTTGTGTATGGTGTTAGGTAAGGTTCAAAGTTAATTTATTCCAAATGAATATCCATTTGTTCAGGCATCATTTCTTGAAATATGATGCTTTTATCATTGAATTATCTTGACACTATTGTCTAAAATCAACTGACCCTGTAAGTGCAGTTTTATTTTTGGACATTGTATTATATTCTGTTGACCTATACTACAACACCATAACGCCTTGATCACTTCAGGTTAGTCGTGAATGATAAAATCAACTCCTCCAATTTTGTTTTTTATCTTTTTTATTTTACTTTTCTTGATTCATTTCCATATAAATTTTGACCCTCTTCGCTTCATTTCCACATAAATTTTAGCATCATTTGGCAATTGAGCCAAGTTAACATGCTAAGACTTTGATTGGAATTATTTCAAATCTAAAAACCTATTTAGAGATAAGTTACCTCTTAAAAATATTGAGTTTTCTGGGGGTGCCTGAGTGGCTCAGTTGGTTGAGTGTCTGGCTCTTGATTTCAGCTCAGGTCATGATCTCATGTTTCATGAGTCTGAGCCCCTCATCAGGCTCTGTGCTGGTAGCGTGGAGCCTGCTTGGGACATTCTCTCTCTCTCTCTCTCTCTCTCTCTCTCTCTCTCTCTCTCTGAAAATAAATAAATATTTAAAAAAAATAATGAGTTTTCTAGTCTGCGAACTTGCTATATTTCTTCATTTACTTAGGTTTTATTTCATTTATCTCAATAGTTGTTTCTAGTTTTTAGTGTGCATATTTTAATTTAGAACTTTGATGCACATCCCACTGCACTGCAGTGATTAAAGATTAAAGAGAATGAGAAGATGCCAGCAGAAGTTTCTTAGAAGGAGCTGCAAGTGACATATTGGAAGGGAGACAAAAGATCAAGCAACTTGAATTTAAGATAGAATGAGGATGGATGATTTGGAGATAATTAGTATTGCCAACTCTTTTAAGAAGTTTTAATGTAGGGGCGCCTGGGTGGCGCAGTCGGTTAAGCGTCCGACTTCAGCCAGGTCACGATCTCGCGGTCCGTGAGTTTGAGCCCCGCGTCAGGCTCTGGGCTGATGGCTCAGAGCCTGGAGCCTGTTTCCGATTCTGTGTCTCCCTCCCTCTGTGCCCCTCCCCCGTTCATGCTCTGTCTCTCTCTGTCTCAAAAATAAATAAACGTTGAAAAAAAAATTAAAAAAAAAGAAGTTTTAATGTAAAAAGAAGCAAGGAAATGGAGTGTTAACTGGAGGAACATGTGAGGTCAAAAAGGTTGTTGATTTTAAGATGGGCGAAATAGCAGCAAATCTGTTTGCTATAATGATACAAAAGGGAGACCTGTTGATTCTGAAGAGAGAAGGACGCATACCTGCAACAGTCCCTTGAGTATGTAAGACAGCACTGCAACTAGAGCACAATGAAGAGCTTGGCCTGAGGAAGGAGTGTGGTTTACCCAGAGCAGAACGAGTGAAGGCAGAGTTTATGGGTACGGGTGCGCACCTGTGACTAGATGTAATGGTAGGAGCTACTGAAGTTCTCTTTTGATTCTTATTTTCTTATCAGTGAAATAAGTTATCAAAGCCATCAACAGTCTTTGAATATGGGGTAGAAGTGTTGGAGATTTATTTTTTTTCTTTTATTTGTTTTGGGAAGGGGGAGAGGGAGAGAGAATCCCAGACAGAATCCACAGTATCCGCACAGAGCTGGAAGCGGGGCTTAAACTCACAAACTGTGAGATCATGACCTGAACTGAAGTCAGATGCTTAACTGACTGAGACACCCAGAGGCCCCAGAGTGTTGGAGATTTAACTAAAGGAGTGTCCTTTAAAGTGAATGAGTTCCTATTCAAGGAAAAACCCTCTATGTTGGGACTATTTTTCTCATACCTAGTAGAAAAATTAGGTATTTTGGCATTTTTATAAATAAATAGTACTGTGATTTTAAAAGAGGCAGAGATACTTTTAATTTAAAAAAAATAGACATTCAGTTAGGACACATTTTATAACTATAAAATAATTCATCCAGTTTGCTTTCTCATGAATTAGAACTCATTTTGAGTTCACCTAGTGTTAAGAAGCATTAATTGTTTCTCAAGCCTCTGATGATGGTGGTTGGACCCTGTGTAGAAATGAGGTCCATGACTGATATATTTACAGAAGAATGTAATCATGGAGATTCATAGGAGGTAATCATGAAATGTAGCCGTAGAAACCTTATGGCTCATCAGATAAAAACAAACTGAGTCTGAAGGATATCTTTTGATTTATTCACATTTGATTTGTGGACTTACTTTCCCCGTATCCATTTTCTCTTGGAGGCTGAGAATGGAAGTTCTTTTCATTATGACATGAAAATAAGTCCAAGACATTATTCTGCTCTCATGTTGTAGCCATGTTCATATGGGTTAGTGTCTCTGTGTGTTTGCAACTGTTTTTCTTATCATTAGCTTTTGTTGTTATTGTTAGCTTTTTTTCCAGTAAAAAGTTAGCCCCTTCCAAACCAATAACAAGACCCAGACATACTTAAAGTTTACTTGTAAGGCTGGGTGTGAAGCACAGCATTCTCTTCTTTACAGGGTTGTTTTGCAAACACATGCACACTTGTTCTTGGGCTCTGGAGATTATAAGTATGTTACCTAGGAGAACAGCAATACTCTTTTGGACTTGACTCCACTTTCTTTACACACTTCTCTATCTTTTAGAAGCCTCCTGCACATATTTTTAAAATGTGTTTTAGAAAGGATTTAGTGACAGTGCATGAGACCCTTTGATTCTATTTCCCCTTTCTCTTCACCTTAACTAGTAGCAGGAGTCACTGGTGTGCTTCAGAAAGCTTACTTATGTTTGAATACAGTCTAAATCAGTGCAGACCCTTGACTGGCTTAATCTTTGCTTGCAAATGACAATGCAGTGAGACCAGAGGAAGAAAAAAAAATTACTTCCTTTCCTATTGGAAACCTAATAAGTAGTTAGCCTGACCCAGTTTTCAATAAAGGAGATTTTCTGATGACCCAACAGGAGTGACTATCTGTAGTCAAAGAAAGGGGAGGGTGAGTTTAATCTTTCATGCCACTGGAATGGCAGCTGTTCTCAGCTCTGTCTGATTCTGTGAAGGATGGTGAAGATAGAGCTGCTTTTTCAGTCTAGGGAGAATTTTCCTTTTGAATATTCCAAACGGGGGATTTGCACATGTGCCTCAAGAACTAATTGTCTAGGTTCCGTCAGGAATGCAGCAGGAGAGGAGCGTATTTCATGCTTAAGACCAGAGAAGAGCCACGCAATACTCAGTGGATAAAAGGCTTGCGGTCCCAGCTGGGAAAAAGAGTCCCATTATCTCCCAGCTGCATAGACATTCCATACGGCTTGGTTCTGCCTGGATGCACAGCATGCCTGGCTGAGAGCTTGAAACAGAGTTCTGCAGAAAAATTGTAAAGATCCCGAGACATTTCCCTGGTAAGATCTGTAAGTACAAAATTGTGCTGTCTGCTGCATTGAGAATTTTGCTGGGCAAGCTGCGGCTTTTCTTCCTCTCAATGTCTTTGTATTAGCATAACAGGTAAAAGCTGGGGTTGGGGGAGAAGTCACTGCTTTATTTATGCTATGTTTCTATGATGTTGATGCTTAAAATGCATTTATTCCTCGTGAGAGAAAATGTATTGAATCTGTATTCTGGGGAGCTTAGGATCAAACCAGGGACAGAGAGACTACAGGTACATTTTTCAGTGTTTCACTAGTCTTTGCTGCAGTAAAACTAATGGGCAAGACGAGATGACAGTGCTAATTCTGGTACTTTCAGATGGCTTCACGCCCTTTCTGTAACGGCAAATGAGAAAATGTGATTGCTAATTTTTTTTCATCGTAGGGTAGAGGGGTGGGGTTTACATTGGCCAACAGATGATTTAAAGGAATGGTTGTAAAAAGTTTCCTGGGGGAGGGATTTCGCTCCCTGGAGGGGAGTAAAGCAAGACTGGAGGTCACATGACGCCACCAAATTTTTTCTGGCGTTTTGCTTCGCACCCAGCTTCCTGATAATCGCTTCTTTTCATTTACAATAGGTAAGCTTGTCAGTATTAAGGTACCTGTAATAGTTTATGAAAAGTTTCAGAAGTTGATGACTTGGGAACAAAACTTATAAGAGCTCTGAGATTAGCCACGTATAGCCCATTATGTTAACGGAATACTATCAACTTTGGGGGTTTGGGGAGAAATTGGAATTCATAGTACTTGCTTCTCCAATTGAAAACTACTTATGTTTAAATAATCAGCATCCTGACTATGTCCTCTGAGAAATATTCACAGAATGAGTAAACAGAAGTTATATGGAGAGAAAAAATAGGGAGAACAGTAGAATTACATAGAATCAATTTGGAAAATGAGGTATTCATAAGCTGATCTACAGTGGCAATGTTTTTAAAAATCTTTCTAAGAGAAAGAGCCATATGTTGAATATTGAATTTCTAGTTTTGAACAATCTTCATGTATCTGATGGGTTTATCTTTCATTATTGTTGTTAAAGCTTTTATCAATATATGTGCCTTGTATTTTATAAGATAAGAATATATTTAAGCACACTCTCCCATACCTCACCCCTCCACACACACATGTGTAAACCTACACAAAATACACACACACAAAATACTGTCATGATTTGTATCACAAACAGAAACACAGAGTCTTTTCATCTTTGATACTTCCATGATTTTTTTAAAGCAATATCATGGCTATGCAATCCAAAGATGTCAAGTATATAAATCTACACTTTTTATAAGGCTTTGTATGAGGTTGTATAAATGCATAACTTATCACATCTTAGCTAAAAAACTACTCATTTATAAACTGCCATTGCATTACTTCCTTTGAACATTTCTAGTTAAGTGCCAGAATAGTTTGTTTAGTATTCTCCATGTAACTTTCTCTAATGAAAACAAATTCACATTGTCATTTGGAGAATTAGTACATATTTGGTTTAAGTTTAGAAAAAAAAGAATCAATTATCTTGGGAAAAGAATATGAAGTGTATTAAGTTGTTTGTATGCTTTTGTGTTTTTGATAACTGAAAATAGTAATATAAAAGTAAATTTGTACCTTTTTAATTATTTTATTGGAAGGAAGAGGGTTATGAAATATTTTTTTTTACTTATGTATATATTTTAACACCATATTAATTAGAATTCAGCAGCAGAAGCTATACTCCTTAAAAATAACTCAAGCTAAACAAGCTAAACACAAGTGTTCAAAAACAAAATCCTGTCACCTGTAAATAACAGTCAAGATATTGGAGACATCCTGTGCCTAAATTCTAATAACAAAATGAAAGAGAGAGAGAAACAGAGACAGAGAGAGACGCACAGAGAGAGAAACTTTAGAAGAATACTTTTTCATTTGTTTTGGGAAAATAAACATTTTGATAATGTGATCAGTGATAGATAGATAGATAGATAGATAGATAGATAGATAGATAGATAATAGATGTTCTTTTAAAAGAATATGATCTTACCCTACCCTTTAAAAAAAGTATTGAGTTTATTTTAGATTTGGATTAAATAGGAAAAAAATGAGCCGATATGAAACTGAAGAAATTGCTAAATTTTGGGTATTTGTTTTTTTCCCAAAGGAGATATTAGGTCCATAATAAAAGCACTCGAGGTAAGAACAAGAATTATGAAAGTATTAATAGTTTGAAGTCACTATTCATAGGATGCATTTTTAAATATTAAACAATCTCTTGTAAAGTCTTCGATATGATATTTAAAGAAATTAGCACATGTATTTTATGGTTATTTCCCTTACATACACCACCTGAACTTCAATTGTATTATCAGTTTTATGTTATTGAGATTTATGGTATTTTAATTCTGTTTTAATTCACACAGTATTGGTTAGACTTACTTGGAATTTGAAAAACCTCAGTCCTTACCAATTACTGCATAATTCATCATTCCTCTATTCTTAATTTTGAATTATTTCTTGGGTTATTGGATTTCAGTGTTAAGTAGTACCCCGCCACCAAAGAAATAGTCATAGATGGTATATTGTCTGTGTGCCTACATAGAACATTTTCTTCTTTTGCCTTATACATGGAAGACACATTAATCTTTCTTGAATCAGACATATTTTCTCCTTTAGAAACTTGTAATTATTGGAAACAATGCTGGAGATTCTTGCCATACTGAATGTTGCTGTCCACTGATTATTAGATGTGTACGAGATTTCCATCTTGAATATAAGTTGCTTCTTTCTAATGAGTGTCTACATGATGCTGTGTGTGTGTGTGTGTGTGTGTGTGTGTGTGTGCGTTTTGCCAGAGTATGTCCTAGAGTTAGTCAGTCTTTATCAATTTGCTTGAACATGGTGTCCCCCATTGATTTTCATTTTTATATTTCAATTTTGTTGTTGTTACATTCTGTTTTTACTGTTAAATCGTTTGTTCCTTTTCTTCAGGGTCACCAGTTATGAGCATGTTGGATCTCATTTTTCTGTCTTCCACATCTATCATATTATCCCATTTTATTTTTAATGTTCTACTTTTTTAGTTCACTTTGATTTTTATTTTTAAAAATATATACAGAAAGATTATATTTTAGAGATATTTAATTCCTATAAGAGTAATTGCCTAAGCACTTTGCTCAAACTATGGCTGATTCTTCTTGAGATTTATACTTTTCAATTGCATTTTTCTTAGATTTTTTCCCCTTTATCTTCTTTTTACTTAAAAATGTATGCATAAGGGATGAATAGAGAAAGCACAGAGGATTTTAAGGCATTGAAACAATTTTGTGTGATACTATCATGGTAGATGCATGTCACTGTGTATTTGTCTAAACCCATAGAATATCCCATACCAAGAGTGAACCCTGGTGTGAACTATGGATTTTGGGTGATAGTGATGTATCATTGTAGGTTCAGTGATTGTAACACATTGTAGAGCCACGTACCATTGTGGTGGGAGATGTGATAATGAGGGAATCTGTCCATGTGTGAGGGCAAGGGAGTATAACCTGGCATGTTTGGGGATAATCTGTATCCTCCTAAAAGTAAATAAGGGAGAAAATACTTGCCAGCTTTCCTGTATGACTCCATCCACCTACTTCATGGAGGTCCATGTTTTTGTTTGCTTGTTTTTTTGTTTGTTTGTTTTTAGTATTTGGCAGCAGTGGAATTGTGCTTCAGAATCTATGTTTTGGGGTTGTACTCACTTACATTTTTATTAAACACAGAAGGTTTTTTACTTTGATTTTGCATCCCATCAACATCACTATGTTTTTCTTTCTGTTTTTTGTTTCTGTAGAACAATAGAGGAATAAAAATCTCTTAAATGAACTTTAAATAAAAATCTTTCAGCTTAGAAGAATTCTTTCAAATGGAAATTTCATTAGAAAATTAAATTATTCCCATTATTCATATTGACAAGAACTATTCTAGTCAAAATCATGTTTGTCTACACTATATATTCTAGCATTAAATACTTGTTATGATGAAGGCATAATAGGGTATACTAGAGAAGGACAAAAAGCAGTCATTGGGCTCTCTTTTATTATTCTTTTATTCTTTATTATTATGATTATATTTTCCTTTTTTATTCTCTTATTCTTTAATTTTCCTGTCAGTCTTTAGTGATGAAGTCTATGGCCTAGTTAACTATCTTACAAAGAATCCTAAGGTAATTTAGAGTGAATTAGGGTCCTAGTAGCATGAATCAAAATTAGGAGTCTCAAATATTTTATGACATAAATTTGGTGGGCATAAAATTTATACGTAACAAGCTTCCAATTAAATGAATATATGAATAAAATCGCTTAGATATTGAGATTTTTTTAAAGAAGCCATAAGAGAATGACGTGTCCTATGAATTAGAAAACACATGATCTTACTGGTAAAAGATATTCCATCCTCTCTAGTATGTATAAAGTGACACCAGCTTCTGGAGGCAGAAGGATCATACATCAGCTATATACTTGCTCGTCTCTACATTTGGCACAGGATAGGTTTGTGGTCTCAAGAAAGTAACTTAGCCTCTCGACACCCCTGTTTCCTGTCCATAATGGAGATAATAGTAGACCTGACTTCACAATCAAAGCAAGAGGAATAAATAGGTTAATGTGTGAAAAATACCTTGGGAGAAGGCTTTGAAATTAATAAGCACTTTGTATTAGTTGTTTGATCATTTTTATATTAGTGTTACTATTACAACATTTGTCTATGAGCCTTGGGATTGACTGAGAAAATATGATATAAAACAATAAAAAAGTGAATATTATAAGCATCATCTCATCAATTATACTGGGTAATTAATAGAGAATTAAATTTGGAGGTGTAAATTATAGTTAGATATGAAAAGGGAGCTCAGGGAATCTTGTGACAAGATTCAGACATGCTGGCCTTCAAATTCACATAGCCTAAAAATAGAAATGGTATTTCTGCATGCACCAAGCAATCAGAGGTAATCAATAAAAATGGTTTATTTAATTTTTTCATTATAAAAACAATATACAGAAAAACAGAAGAAAAGAATAAGCCATAATCCCTTTCACCAAAGAAAACCATCAAAAAATATTTGTGATTTCTTTCCTGTTGGTAATGGTTTTGTTTTTTCTGGGTTTTTTTCTTATTAAAATTTTAAAATCCTAAAAAAGTAATCTGTGAAGCTGGAAACAATAATAAAATTTGATCTGATAGGAAAGATAATAAAATTTAAAAAATTGATATCTTCCCACATATTTCTAGTCCCACTTGCCAAAGATATTTTTCTTTCTTTTTCTTTTTTTTTTAACGTTTATTTATTTTTGAGACAGAGAGAGACAGAGCATGAACAGGGGAGGGGCAGAGAGAGAGGGAGACACAGAATTGGAAGCAGTCTCCAGGCTCTGAGCCATCAGCCCAGAGCCTAACGCGGGGCTCGAACTCAAGGACTGGGAGATCGTGACTTGAGCTGAAGTCAGATGCTTAACCGACTGAGCAACCCAGGCGCCCCGCCAAAGATATTTTTCAACAGTTTATTTTATTGTACTTATTGACTGACTTTTATTGGGTGTATGAAGCATTCTATACTCATTTTTTTTGCGATTTTTACTAGCTTAGAAATCAGATACTCTATTACATTTTAGTGAACATACATATTTTAACAAAAAAATGAAACTTTGTTTTTTCTAATAAAGCAAAAGATAATGTAGCTATCCTTTTTACAAACAGGACAATGGCTTGTTTAAATTTCCTCCAAGATATTTCTGTCAATGTCCATGTTGCTACTCTTTTATTTTCACTTTATTTTTAAACTTCTCCTAACATTTTTTGTCAACGTTTATTTAGATTTATGACATGTTTTTCTGAGTTGCTTATTAACCATTTCTTCTTAGTGCATATACATACATCGCCTAGGTTCATTTCGTGTGTACTGAAGACCATTTGAAGGTCATTATAGAAACGGTCTTAAATGCTCCTACAATTTATATTTCTAAAAATTACTTTACTCACATTTTAAATAATAATGCAGTTGATTCTAGAATTCCAAGTTAACCTTGTTAACTTTCTTCTCAACATTTTGTGCATATTCTGTTCACTGCTCTTCTGGAATATAATTTAGCTCCTGAGAAGACTGCTCATAGTCTAACTATGACATCTTTGAAGATATATTTGTCTTTCTTTCATTCTGGTAGATTTTAAAAATTCCTCTTTGCAATGACATCTTTGGGTTTATTACAATGTGCGTAGGTGTGGATTTGTTTTAAATATATACCATTCTGGCGTCGACAAGCTCCTAAATATGTCTAACTTCAATTTTGAAAAATTCTCAGCTACTATATATTTACTCCTATCTCTTTTCCATCTCTCTTTTATCCAAGATGCTCATTAAGTATTTGAACCTTCTTCTTTTCTTCTGTCTTTGACTTGTTTTATTTATTTTCATATCTTTCTTTTTTGTGTTTCTCTCTGTGTTTTCCTCTCCCTTGTACTCCATAAATTTATTTTTCTTTTCAGCAAATATTTTGGATTTCTGTAATTTCTATTGCTTATTTTAAAAATTCTCTTATTTTAAAGTTTTTTTTTATTTTAATAATTTTTTATTTTAATAATTCTCTTATTTTAAAGTTGATTTTTTTACAGACAAATTACTTCATTACGTATGTCTGCTGAATTTCCCTCATGGTGGTTTATTCTTTTTGGTGTTTGTCATCTCCTTTTATGACAGATTCATCTTCAGCAGATGTCAATTTCAATGAGAGACCAGCATTATCAGAATTGAAGATGCTTCTCTGTGGCATTGCTTCACTTTTGCCTCTAGAGTTGTTGTCATTTCCCCATTTGGTACTAGTTTCTGTGTTCATTTTTAGCCTAAAATTACCTTAACATACATATAGAATAAATTTGGCCCTAGAACTAAGCTTGGCAAAAACTTGATGTTCAGCCTCCCTCTGCAAGACCCTTTCTTTCCAGCAGATAAGCAGAATCCTTGACAGTTTCCTTTTTAATGGAGGGCCCTCTTTTCCTTGGGTCATTACAGCTAACTCTGAGATTTTTTCCTCATTTTGGAGCCTCACCAGTTTAACTTTGATTTTCTTCTTTATTTTGGTTCTCTTACAATTTATCTTTCTCATTTATAGCCTTGATTTTATACACACACACACACACACACACACAGACGTACAGGATTTGATATATTACATTCTATACAAAAATGATACCTTTCTGTATCATATTGCATAGTATCATATACTGCCATGTTGACTGCAGTTTTCCTCATATGCTTTCCATCTATTAGGAGGTCATCAGGCTTTCTGGCTTGCTGGTACTTTATTTTCTTCTGGTAGTATTATGTCTTCATATATTTCTTTTGGTCTGTTTTCTATCAGTTTAGTTGTGCTGCAGGGATCAAGGCATACAGTCATTCCATAACCTTGAACCACAAGTTAATGCTAGGTTTAAAATAAGATTCTTCACAGAAATTAAAGATGGTTTTCTTTAATTTTTCAGTTGTTTGCTAGATCATCACATTAGCTTATAAGATATAGGTAAGGTCAGTTGTATATTTCTTTCCATTAATTCCTCAAATATTAATTTAATGTATCAATATACTTAGTTTAGTCCAAAAGGACAGTTCATTCAATGAGAAAATATGCTAGGAAACACTCCAGAATTTAGTTAGAAGGGCTGGCCAGTAGGTGTTGTTTACATAACCTCTAGGAGTGGTAACTATATTAATTCCTTAGGTTTAATGGTGTACAAATTCTTAAAATGTAGAGGAAATTATTCAAAATGTTTGTCGGCACAGTAATTCCTCATAACAGAGTCAAGCTGATTGCTAAGTGGACCATTCTTTCTTTAGATGACTTCTGTTGATTAAAAGTGAGAATATTGGATGGATTTAAAAAAAAACACAACTTTTTTTAGTGTTCTTTTAAAGGTGGAAGGAGAAACTCAAAGAAGACATTTTACAAAGTTCCTAGTAATTTATCACCCTTGTATGTAAGAGGCCAATATGGACATTTTGTTTTCAATGCTTTTATTTGTCCATAATTTCAAAGTTTAATTGATTTGGCTTCTTACATTTGTATGATAAAGGGGAAGTGTCAGGAGACTTTTGTAGTCTTTTGTTTTGTTTTGTTTTTTTGTAGATCTTTTTTGTAGATCTTTGTAAATATCAGGAGTATAATATACTTGCTGGAATAGAGCTCTTGGCAAAAGAACATAATTTTCGTCTCTAGCATGTGTCAAAGTCCTCCAATCAGTAAAAAGCAATAAATGAAAGAGAAGGTCAGAAATCAGACATGATGCTAATTTTCTATTGGCTGATA
The DNA here is from genome assembly GCF_022837055.1 of Prionailurus viverrinus. NCBI lineage: Eukaryota > Metazoa > Chordata > Mammalia > Carnivora > Felidae > Prionailurus > Prionailurus viverrinus. Next base: position 42,744,777 of record NC_062562.1, read on the forward strand.
TAAGAGTAAATTAAAGAAAGTCCTTAAAGTTTTCTAGGGATGAAAAGGTTACAGTTCCTCAAGTATTCATACAAGGTCGTTTTTTTTTTTAAGTTAATTTTGTTTTGAAGTATAAGATGAAGATGTTTTCTCTAGGAATTAATTTTAGCCAGCGAATTCTTAAACATGCTTAATTGTGAATCTGTACTGCTGACAGATAAACTAATTCAGACCTTCCTCTCTCTAAGTTAACACAAAAGTGTGTATTCACAAATTCTCCTAAAATTGACATCGTGGGTATACTACATGTAATTTAAGTTGATATTTTGTGCAAACTGTGCCTCTTTGGTTTGTAGACAGAAGAATGAGGCTTTTATCTGCATCTTTCTGTCAAGATACAGGGAACTTTGGTGGGAAAGGAAAGCTTTTTGTTTGCTGACTTCCCTCTCCTTCCATCTTTGTCATAAGATGTTCAGAGAGATTATGTAATGACAGAAACAACTTTATTATAGAAAGAGGCTGGAATTTAAAAGGCAAAATCACCTTTTTTCCATGTGTAGTTCAACAAAGAAAGCCAAATAGAAGTTTTCATATATTTACACAACACATACATCCCTTATCTGTGCAATACTTGAGACACTTCCTTTCACTGTTAGTGACTTCTTTACTTATGAGATAAAGGTAATGTTTTTCACAGAGAAGCATGGAACAACAACAACAAATCATTTTATGCTACTGAAATATCAAGATTCATAAATATATCTTTGGATGTTCTAAAATATTTTTTTCCATTCTCACAGTTTTAGCCACTGGATATTATTTATTTCGTGCTTTCATTTGTGCATGAAATCACCCCAGTTTATCCAAAAATTCTAGTTAACTTTGATCAATAATTTAACATATTTAATTACCAGTATTAATATTACAATTAAATAAAACGTACTGTTAATAAACAATAATAAAGGTAATTTTAAAGCTTAATTAAATAGCATTTCAGGGCACCAAAATTTGTTAATCTCACCTTTATAGATGATTGAAAATTATGATCTGTAAGTTAATTATTGCTCTTGTCTTATAAACATAGTTTTAAAGGCTTTTTTTTCTCAGTGTTTTTTTTTCTTTTAACACATGGTAGTCATAGAAGTTTGAGTCATATTTTAACTTGTTTTATTCCCATTGGTTGTGCTGTCTCCTAACATCTCAGATCTAGCAGACTTGGATTCTGACTTCTTCTTTGTATATCCAGTGCCCAAGTCACAGTAGACAGTGATTTTATTATATTAATTAATTTCAGAAATATTGACTGAATAATTATGGTGTGATTGATGCTATTCCAGGCATTGGGACATTTAATTCTGAAGAAGGCAGTATAGAGTCCTGCTATTGTGAATTTCAAATTTTAACATGTGCTCTTGAACTCAATTAAACATTCATATCTACAAATTAGATGGCAACATTGTTAATTTTATAACTTACTGAATAAATGAGCATTAGAAATTAATATATTATCTAATTCCATGATAACTTTTTAGAATAAAATAACATGACACAGCAATAAACACCAAAAGACTACTTAAAAGAGCTAAGTATTTGCTCGGAATAATAATTATCCCTTGATAGTGATAGATAGTGATGTATTCTAGGTTATGCAAAAAAGTCATAATCTGCCTAAAAAAAGGATGTATTAGCAAAAAGTAGCATCTCATAGTATATAAACCTTCACATAATTTTCTAATCACATGTCCCAACTCCTTTACCTGAATGTTACTCATTTTCATCAACTAAATGGTACTTACGGACTTACTGAAATGGTGAGATCTGTTCATAATTTGCAAACTACATCAAATTTTAACTAACTTTGGAAAATTACTCTATATAGCAAGTGAGGAAAATAAAAAACAAACAGGATATCATTTATTTACTTATTTTTAATTATTTTTTATCGAAGTAGAATTAACATGCAATGTTACATTGGTTTCAGGTATATAACATACTGATTCAGTAATTACATACATTACTTAGTGTTCATCACAACAAGCATAGACACCATCTGTCGCTCTACAATGTCTTTACAATATTACTGACTATATTCTCTAATCTGTACTTTTCATCTCTATGACTTACTTATTTTATAACTGGAAGTTTGTACTCTTAATCCCCTTTACCTTTTTCACCCAACCCCCTACCCATCTCCCCTCTAGGTATCACCAGATTGTCTCTGTATTTAAGAGTCTGTTTTGTGGTTTGCTTCTTTGTCCATTTGTGTTTTATATTCCATAGAAATTGAAATTGTAGTTGTCTTTCTCTGTCCAACTTATTTCACTTAGCATAATTCCCTGTAGGTCCGTCCGTGTTGTCACAAATGGCAAGATCTCATTCTTTTTGTGTTTGTTTGTTTTTTGTTTTGTTTTGTCTTGGTCTCATTCTTTTTTTATGACTGAGTAATGTTTCACAGTGTGTGTATGTGTGTGTGTGTGTGTGTGTGTGTGTGTATCAAGTCTTTTCCATTCATATATCAATGGACAGTTGGGTTCCTTCTTTATCTTGGCTATTGTAAATAATGCTGCGATAAAAATAGGGGTTTTCTTATCTTTTCAAATTTATGTTTTTGTTTTCTTTGAATAAATATACAACTGTATCAAATGGATCAAGAATATCATTTATTTTAATCTTTTTTTCAGATTATAAAAGTTATATACCTTTATTATACAAAATTTGGAGACCGCAGCAAAATATACACATTAATATTGTCATGTCACTCAAGATATAGAATCCTTTCAGTCATTTTTTGTGCATGTGCATGCATGTATAAAATACAACATTGAGATGAATCTATATGTTCTATTTTATACTTCTTCTTGTAAATTAACATGCTGTGAGCATTTTGAGTAATCATCAATATTCTCCTGAATCCGAGGGATATTTCACTGGATGGGTGTCCATAAATTTTCTCAAATAATGTATCATCAAGTATTTAGCTTTTTAGAACTATTTTCTACTTACGAAAAATGTTATGATGACTATATGCCTATACCTGAATATATTTTTCCTGAGTATTTTACATATGCCTCTGATTATTTTTTAAAAATAAATCCCTAGTATTAAAACTTCAGTGTTAAATAGTATGTGTTATTTTATTTTATATTTAAATGTTTATTTATTTATTTTTGATGGGAGGCAGGGCAGAGAGAGAGGGACAGAAATAATCCCAAGGAGGCTCCAAGCTGTCTGCACAGAGCCTGATGCAGGGTTCAAATTCATAAACCATGAGATCATGACCTGAGCCAAAATCAGAGGTCAGATGCTGAACCAACTGAGCCATTCATGTGCTCCAATAGCATGTATTATTTTAAATATGTTAGCATGCATATTACTAAATTGTCCTTTGGAAAGACAGTTCCATCTGTGCTTCCAGGCACCTGAGTTCCCCTTGCCACACACTTGTAAACAGTACATATTATTAAAAAAATTTTTTAATGTTTATTTTTTTTTTGAAGGAGAGAGAGGCAGAGCATGAGTGGTGAGGAGCAGAGAGGGAGGGAGACACAGAATCTGAAGCAGGCTCCAGGCTCTGAGCTGTCAGCACAGAGCCTGACTTGGAGCTTAAACTCACAAAATGAGATCATGACCTGAGCCAAAGTCAGTTAAGCATCTGACTGAGCCATATAGGTGCCCCAACATTACATATTATTAATTTTGAGTACTCTCCTATTGGATTGGCAAAATAAACACACAAATAAACTATGTTCTAATATTGCTGTAAATAACTCTTTTTCCATAAATATGGTCTGAATATTTCATGCATGTTGGTATCTATTCCTTTTATTAAGGTCAGCCCATATCCTTTGCCCATTTTTCCATTGAGATTGTACATTTTTTATCATGCTCAAGAAGTTCATCGCACATCAAGGAGATCACCCTTAATTTTCATACATGTCTCAAACTTTTTTCCAAGTTTATAATATGACAGCATTTTAAGCATGAAACCTCGTAAAATGTGTGAAATACTCCCTGAACCTCTGTTTGTATGTACATACATACATTTGGCTTCCAAAAATTCAAAGGACTACATGAAAACTGAATGAGTTAATGTTTCCAAGTATGTTTTTGTAACTATAAGGGGGTGTACAATTACTGTTCTTAGTCTTAATATAATTAAATCCATATTTAACATAGATTGTGCATTAGATCATAAAGTCTAAATGAATACATTTGAAGTGTACTAAGGAGAGGGACTATGTTTTCAAATTTATATAGGTCATGCACCTAGGTCACGGTCTAGCATGCGGTGGGTACTCAACACATGCTTGATTAATGAATGTAGATTCTACTAGAGAAACATAAAGTTAAATACATTTGTGCTTATTCCAAGTATACTATTACAGTGTCATCTAAATCTAATGGTGTACAAAATAAGTCATATTAAAATGATAATTAATGCTGAGCTTAAATTTATGTCTCTGCCCTTGGCAACCACAGTAATCTAGTCCATGATGAAGCAATCAGAAAATTTAGGTAGTTATTTATTATAGAACTACAAATTGTATTTGACCTATCTTTGAAGTTGATGTTTATTATGATCTTTCAGAGATTTGGCAGATCAGGACAATTCAGAAGTGCACATAGGTATAGGAAATAGTTTTGAGGGTAAAGCTGTAATTGTAAACATCTCTGGATTTGGCAACAATTTATAAATTACAGAGAAATAGACTGTCCATGTGACGTGTATGATAATTTCTTATTCAGATAGCTGAAAGAATGTGAGATACATAACTTGGTTTTCCAGATGCTCAGAAGAAGAGCTTCTCATTTTTTTGTTAAACTGCATTTAACTTCATATAACTTATTGTGTTCATACATGATCCCATTTTATTTTGGAAGAAAATAATGAGGTGGGATATTTGGATTTGCCTAACAGTATTTTAGAAATACATTCTTTTGTTTGATTTAGACTGGAATATATTCACACTTTGTTTGGCATATTTAATAATAAGATAAAAGCCATCAAACAAACTTGTTTTATTTCTGGTTTAGAATCATGACATTTATAAATCGGGTTATGCTGCAGGAAAAAATAATCTCTAAATCTTTCTTTTCTTTCTTTTTTTTTTAAAACAGGAGCTCTTGCTCATTTTATCCAATGACTTATTTTCAGAAAATGTCAGTATAATCTACTTTAAGCAGACACAGCACAGACAACAAATGCAAAATCAAATATCAAGTATGCATGTTACTGAGTACACTTTCTACATATTGCATTTTGTTTTCCAGCTTTCTTTAGTTATAACTGGTATATAACATGTTATTTTAATCTGTGCAACATATTTTGATATATGTATATTTTGCAAAATGATTATCATAATAAGGTTAGTTAATACATCCATCACCTCACATAGTCACATTTTTTTTCTTTTTTTATAGTGACAACTTCTAAGATCTACTCTCTTGGCAACTTTGAAATATACAATACAGTATTCTGAACTATAGTCACCTTGCAGGGCATTATATCCTCAGAACTTATTTATCTTATAACTGGAATTTAACCCCTTCCCCCATTTTCCCCACCTTCAACCTCACCCACTGGTTCATTCCCGGGTTTTGGCATTTAACTGCCACTGCAACACCCCAGAGATGATATATGTTACTTGAATTCACATTTAACTGACTGAAGCCAGACTTTGTGGGTGAGAAATAATGAATTGTTTTAACCACCATTTTTTTAAATTTTTTAAATCTTTATTTATTTTTGAGAGAGAGAGAGAGAGAGAGAGAGAGAGAGAGAGTGTGAGTGGGGGAAGGAACAGACAGAGAGGGAGACACAGAATCTGAAACAGGCTTCAGGCTCTGAGCTGTCAGCACAGAGCCTTATCGGGGCTTGAACTCACAAACCACGGGATCATGACCTGAGCTGAAGTCAGATGCTTAACTGACTGAACCCCTCAGGTTCCCCTTAACCACCAATTTTTGAGGTTGTTTGTCATGGAGCATTAAATAAGTAAAACAGTTACAATCACTTACAATCAAAATTTTTACAAGGAAAACATAATGCTATGAAGTATCTTCAAGCTTCCTATTTTTCACATTGCATACCCCTAATCAATGCACCCTTATTAAAAATATGCCAAGAGTTTCAGGGTGCCTGGGTGGCTCAGTCACTTAAGCGTCTGACTCTTGATTTCACCTCAGGTCATGATCTCAGGGTTGGTGGGTTCAAGCCCGGCAACTGACAGTGCAGAGCCTGCTTGGGATTCTTTCACTCCCTCTCTCTCTGCCCCTCCCCTGCTCTCACTCTCTTAAAATAAACAAACAAACTTTAAAAAATATATGTACCAAGAGTTTCATGGCATACGCTTGTCTCTGAAAGCTATATGTGGTTAATTTTGGATTTTCAAATCCTTAAAAATTTTAAGTGCTATAAATGCAAGCCTTTTTTCCTACCTCCTTCTTTCCTAGGAAATTGACAGGAAATCTCTGTTGGATTCATATTCATCTTGATGTGTGTTATATGTGCAGAGTTGGTTAGAACTGGAACCTAGTACAAAATATAAGACATGTGTGCTGTTTTTGGACTTTGAGGTGAGCTGGAGGGAGAAGAGTAGAGCAGTTTGACAGATACCCATTTACTCAAGTCAAGAATATGGAGGACTTTTTCTTTTCATTCTCAAAAACCTTTATAATTATCGTAAGTGATTTTCTTAAATATACTTTGGTCTTGAATGTTATTTTATATCAGGTTGTAAATATTGTTGGTTAGGAGTCTACCAAAAGACTGTCACATATTTCTCTGGCCTTTAGAACAATTTAGAAGTACAAAAAATAACCAAAAAAATTCTGTTTTTTAAGCATAATTTCATTGTTACAATGTGTGTCACCATGTGGATTTCCGTTTTGTAGCATGATTATTTTGTTTTGCTAGCATACATCATTGTGGTCACTAATGGTGATAATATTAAAACCACACTGATTTCCTCAAGCGTTATGATATTAGTAGGTAAGAGAAACTCGGTTGACCTGGTTAATAAGTAGGTACTTTTTCACATGAAAGCTAGAAAAATGACTATCATATATCTTATTTGCTTTAAAATAATATTTATGGCATACCTATTTCCTTAAAATTTCCATTGTTCATTTGAAAACTAACTGTTAAATTGATTCACTTCTCTATATAATTATGATGTGACTGCATATTTATTCATAGAAAATTCAAGAACATTCATTTGCAGTTGCCATTCATGTAGATGTCAAAAATGCCACTTTTTATTGTGTATATTGTGAGAGGGAAAAATAAATAACCTTTCCTCTGCTTAAAATTAGATTGCTTTTTAAATATGTCATTAATCATATTTTAGACTTTAAAAGATCAAAATGAAATGGCCCAGAATTTAAACTTTTCTGGAGTAATAAACACTGAATAGTTTAGTAATGTTTGACCATGCTCCAGGTGAATTTCTGCAGATGGTACACTTTTCTCTTCTATAGACTTTCAGTTTTTATATTAGCTGCTAATGTGTATAATTATCATGATTTCAGAGTTGTGACCCCTACGGCAGAGAAATATTTATAAGAGTTGTGGTCCAGCCATGTGAGAATAATAAGAAATATATATGGACTTAATTGAGCTGTGAGGAGTTTGCTGAACAAAGGTAGCTGTAACCGGGGTCAACGGTTGCAAAACTGACTCACAAGAAACTGTTTAAGAGTAACTAGGACCTACAAAATCCACCTCCATATGAAGAGTTTAAATTTGAAATCTCCAGTTGTTATCATAAATATAATTATAATTAAGGTTCCGTGTGTCTATGTGAGTAATATGGCAGAAAATCACCCAAGACATAAATTAGCTCCCCGCACCTACATTTTGTCCTCAGATTTCTGCCCCCCACAAAGTTAAAATTCATTGGAGGTAGTAAAACTCCTTAGAGGATAAAAGTCTTTTAACATGGTATGTTTTTGAATGAAATATGGATGACAAATGAAACCCATGATACTAATACCTTTGAGTTAAGTTTAGGATTGAGTCTGTGCTAATTAGAACTGGTTTCTGTGTGTGGGGTGTGTGTGTGTGTGTGTGTGTGTGTGTGTGTGTGTAGAATGCTTGTCATACTTAAAACTCTGAGGAGTCTCTGCCCAGTTAGACTTGTATCTTTGTAATTAAATATCAGACTTTAAAGGTGGCAGTTTAAATCAAAAAGTATTAAAAATGTACTAATTTTTATTTTAAAAAGTTTTGAAATGTTTGAGAGAAGTTAAGATTTACTATTTTATGAGAGTAATATACAAGAATTAAATACTTAGGGGCTCCTGGGTGGCTAAGTCAATTGAGCGTCCGACTTCGGCTCAGGTCATGATCTTGCAGTCTCTGAGTTCGAGCCCCACATCCGGCCCTATGCTGACAGCTCCGAGCCTGGAGCCCGCTTCAGATTCTGTGTCTCCCCCCTCTCTGCTCCTCTCCTGCTCATGCTCTGTCTCTCTCACTCTCAAAAATGAATAAATGTTAAAAAAAGAGGGGGAGAGCCAAAGCATAAGAGACTCTTAAAAACTGAGAACAAACTGAGGGTTGATGGAGGGTGGGAGGGAGGGGAGGGTGGATGATGGGCATTGAGGAGGGCACCTGTTGGGATGAACACTGGCTGTTGTATGGAAACCAATTTGACAACAAATTTCATATTAAAAAAGTTAAATACTTAGAAGGATTTTCTTTATTAGGGTCCTAGGGTTGATTGGCAAGACACCTAAAACAGTCAAGAAAACAAAATATTTCTGTTTTTGTAAATATTTAAAATATTAAGGAAATTATAATAGTCTAAGTTATCAGCGAGCCTGATTGTTTACTATATTCAGTCTATTCAACTTCAAATAATTTAATATTAACCATGGCGAAAATGTAGGTTTTTAAAATTTTACTAACATTATAAAAAATATACCCGTGTAAATTAAGCTTAACATTTTAAAAGGAAAATAGCATTTCATGAAACTCTAATAATGTGGATATTAATTCATAGTGCCTGAGTTGTATGGAGATAGAGACTTGCCCAAGACTACAGAGTAGACACTGAGTCTCAGATTTTAAAATGCAAATCCAGTGGCTGTGGTTTCCCTATTCATTCTCAAAAAAAAAAAAAAAAAAAGTTAGCTTTTTGTAGATGTGTGAAAAATTTTACAGTAAAATAATGTAATGTTCTGAAACAGTCTGTAACCTTTTACTGTTAATTTTCTTGTTTAAAACCTACTAAAGCCAGAAGAAAATAAAACCTACAGTATATTAAAAGAAGTCATACTACTGCAAATAAGATATTATCTGCTAATGTTTTTTCTCTTCCTGGTTGAAAAAAAAAACTTATCTTCTTTGGTATGATTTTTAACTCTAAACAGAACCAGTAGTTCTGCTTCTGTTGACCTTTTAAAACAGTATATAGGCATTTTGAGTCTGTATATACACTATATTCTTATTTAGAATGCACAATAATTAATTTTATATTATTTATTGCCTCTTGAGCAGATTTGAAAAGAGGATCTGAGTAATAGCTACAAAAATGGCATCTTTTTTTATTCTCTTCCTTTTACCTGTTTTGATGATGATCCTGTGATATCAATTAAGAGGGAAAGCAATAAATTCATGTATCTGTTTATATGCACACACATGCTTTGTATTTGTATACAGCCGTGTCGGCTTTTTGACAAAGGAAATACTGGCAGTTCCAAATTTTTTTAATGCTTCCTCTTCCTCTTTTCTTTTATTATAACTTTTTGCATATTTCATATATTTCTTCTCCCAATAGGTTAGTTGCTTTCATGTGCAGGTGAATTTTAAACTACTTATGGGTGGCATTTAAAAATTGTTGTATTATATCTGAGGACTTCTATTCAGCTGCTGTATTACTCTTGTATATTTTACATGGCCAAAAATGTACTAGACCAGTGTCCTTCTTCAGGAAAAGTGCTTTATGTTGTCTACATCTGATGTTTACATCAGAGGCATTCAACAAAGTCTTACAAAGAGATGGAGAAATCATCTTTTTAAATATTAATGTCAGAAGAGCAGAATTGCTTTTTGATTTAAGATATGTAAATATTCATTTTTATAAGTTTGAATTTAAAACATACACAACTCTGCTCAACAATAGAAGAACCTTTTTTTTTTAATTGAAAAACCACATAAAGCAGGTATACTATCATGGAGAAAGTAGGTACTTTCTATATCATTGTCAAAAAACAAAAATTGCTTCTTGATTTAGGATCCCATAAACTCATATGGTGGTGTGAGTGGCTGGAAGAAATCAATACCATCCATTGTTTCTTGGAGGGTGGACTATGCTCACATCCAGCTTCTGAACATTTCTAAAATAGTTTCTCTTGAAGATGGCAAATTTGGGGAAAATAAATTCCTTTTATAGATGAATCCTGCAGTAAGGTGACATATCTTATAATGACGCCGCTAAGATTTTCATTTAATATTCAGCAGCCCTGAGGATTTCTCTATCTCCTACTCTAAATCAGTACTTGAGGAAAAAAATGATGAGCAGTTTGCCAGTGTTGTCAGGATTGTCATTGAGATGAAGCCCACATGGTGAGTGATGTGAATATAAGGCCTCCTGGATCCTGCCCCCAGCCTGCACCTGTTTTCACGACCCCTTCTTCATCTTTCAGTCATGAGAAGATCTGAGATTCTCATTGTAGAGATAGAATCTACCTTTCCCTTTTGGTTGAAGAGAAGAAGGAGTAGTGAAGAATTCACACTGGCCGTCAGGCACATGTAGATTTGAACACTGCTCCACTGAAGTTGAAGCTAGTGGAACTGGGACATACTTTTTGACTTCTCTAGCTACACCAGTTTTCTTACCTATAAAACTGGCAAATAATAGTAGCTCTTTCTCTTATGGTTGTTCAGAGGATTGATTGGCATTAATGAATCTAAAGGTTTAGCACAGTGCCTGACATATAGTAATTAGTGAGTTTCAAGTGGTATAGTTTCATTAGATTCATTATGGATAAAAAAAATGTTGTAGATAGTGTAGGGAAAGTGGTAGCCCACTGAGGATATATAAGACACCCATGCAGCATTTGACTCATCTCTATTGCAAATGCCTGATATTCTGTTCACATTAGTAATGATTCCCAAGTTTTTTACATGGACTAACACATTTACTCTCATAAAAACCCTAAATGATAAGTGATACCATTCCACGTTTTACAGGTAAGTAAAATAAGGCCCAGAGGGCCAAAGAAAATTATTTACCCTCAAAGAGCCATTAAACAGTGGAGCCAAGGGGCACCTGGGTGGCTCAGTCCTTTGAGTATCTGACTCTTGATTTTGGCTCATGTCAGGATCCCACAGTTCATGAGATCAAGCCCTGTGTCAGGCTCTGCACTGACAGCATGGAGCCTGCTTGGGAGTCTCTCTCTCTACCACTCCCCCACTCTCTCTTGTGCTCTAAATAAATAAATAAATAAATAAACATGGAGCCAGAATTTAAAACCAGGGTCTTTTGCCAAAATCAGTGGGTTTTGCCAGTATACTCTCCATTCCTGAACTGGAAACCAAGACACCCCAGAGCATCCCAGTGATCTCACAGAGGCATCACAGCATATAATTAAATGTTTCAAAGAAAGACAGTAGTTACTCAATTTCTGTCAGTTACTGCATGAACTACTACTCTGAGGTTTGTTTCAGCACTATATTGTCTACTTTCCTTTCAATATCATATGTTTGTTGAAGCAGGGTCTCCAGCGGTTGCTTTGGTAAGAAGCATATACTGCATGACAGTCAATATGGAACAGGAAATAAGGCAGGGCACTCTTATCCCAAGGTATGCGAAGTTGTGTTCTGCCTAACAGGAGCACACTTACCATAGGTAAAAGTGGTTATTTGTCAGTGGAATAAAAGTATTATTTTTCTTCCAAAATACACACATTATGATTTTTGAACAGCCCCCTAAGTTGTTAGAACATAAATTGTTTGAACTAAACTACTTTATAAATGGAGGTGTTAGATATTTATGTTGGCCTAAGGATGCCAGAAGAAAATTACTGAGACACTAAGAGCAGCATGATCAGAAAAGAGTGGTAGAACCTGTACACTGCATTGTCCCAGTGCCTCAGGGAAGCCCATGTTCGAAATTTAGGGATCAATTCATTCAAAACTTAAAGCACCTATAATTTCTCAGGTACTTTTAGAAATACCTTTCTCAAGGAGCCCACAGTAAAATAGGGAAAACAGACACAAAGGTTTATGGAAGAGTGTGGTGTTAAGTGTCAGAAGGACCAGCTCCTTCCAAGCAGGTCACATACAGATTTAGGATGGCCGTGGCATTGATAAAAACAGGAGGGAATTTCACTGGATAGAAGAGCAACCATAAAAAGAGGTAATGAGGGGTGCCTGGGTGGCTCAGTTGGTTATGTATCCGACTTCGACACGGGTCATGATCTCACAGTTTGTGAGTCTGAGCCCCGGGTCAGGCTTGGTGCTGACCGCTCAGAGCCTGGAGCCTGCTTCAGATTCTGTGTCTCCCTCTGTCTCTGCCCCTCCCCTGCTTGTGCTCTCTCTCTCTCTCAAAAATAAATAAACATTAAATTATTTTTTAGAAGAAGAGATAAATGAATGATGAAGGTCAAAATGTGTAGCATTTATAAAATAATCAGTGCAGTTATAATGGAGCATTCAGTAATTACACTATCACTTATTAAATACTTATTAGTTCTCTGGCAGTACTTTTGGTACTGGGTTGTAAAGATGAAAGTCAGAGTGCCTTTCCTCAGGCTCTGATATCTCTTGGGGTTCCTGACAAGAAAACCGAGTTCAAGTGAATGGTAGGAGATGAGGTTGGAAGGGAAGCATAGGGCTGCAAGTACTATATCACTTTTAACTTCTAAAGAGGCAAGGGCTGTTTAGAATAATAAATAGAGGGTTAGATTACTTTGGATTAACTAGTAGCCAAATGCACAAATATTGATATTATTCAAATTAGGTTCTTCTTAATGGGGAAAAAATGCCATATTTTTGTACCCTCCTGCTGAACAAATGAGAGGCATATGTATATTTTTCCAGAATCATGACTTATTCAGTTTATGGTCTAATTATTGGTTGAGAAGATAAGTAAATAACAAATTATCATATGAAAAATGTGAGCCTGGGAGTAATTAATGCAATAAAATAGATTGCTCAATATGTGTACAACTTCATTGTAAATTCTAGGAAAAGGGCTTGATTTCTGGAGAAAGATAATAACATTAAAAAATCTTAAGGGATTAAATTAAGAGATAATTAAAAATATTTGCAGGGTGCAGTAATCAAATTCAGTAAATAAATTCACTAACTCTGGCACAATGAGACTACTGAGTCTGTGATGCCCTGATTGTCCTAGAGGTTTGGCCCAGGTGGTTAGGATGCAGTGACAACTCTCCTTTGTCAGCTGGTTAATCCTAGATAGTACTGTAGTTTTAGCTGGAGACGTCTATTAAGTTACCTATTGTCTTAGGTTGCACACAGCAATTCATGAGTAATTACACCTACTGGTATGTTACTAAAACAAACTAGTCAAAAATCCCCACTTCCACAATGCACTAGGAGAATCATCTTTCTAGGATATCTCTAGGTGGTATGGGCACACAGCTCGAACAAGCTTCTCCCGATGTAGAGTCACCGTTTATTTATTTGCCCATTCATTCGATATTTGAATGCTCACAGCCAGCCATTATGATATCAGAAATATTACAGAATTCAACCGAGAAAGAGATGGTTTCCAGGTGGAAAACTTGGTAAGAGTTCAAGAAGGTGGTGGCCTGCGATCCATGTACTAAAGAATAGACTCTTCAGTTCTGTGTGGGCATATGCATATTCACCATTCTAGTCACAGACTCTGGCAGGACAGGAGGGTATAAGTAAACTGCAAAGAGGGATGATTGCAATGGCAGGGTGAGTGATAGCATTAATTGAAGAGTTGTGTATTTGTATTCACCAGTGTGAGCCTCTTTCCTACCTAGCCATCACATAACTTGAATGCAGTTTGTTATTAGCTGTGACTTTATTCACCCGATGAATCAAACCTTGGGGATGTTGAAAGCTGAGTTTCTGTGTGTTGCAGGAAGGGAGAGATGAAAAGAAGTAATGATATCCTCTTACTTTCTCCATTATTAATTTAATGTGGCCAGTGGTTATTAAGCACCTTCTATGTGCTAGCTCCTATGTGAAATTATGTGGCTATAAATTTAAGAAAAGAAAACTTTCCTGTTTCATAGGTCAACAGAAATACAGAGATCTGTAAAGAGTCATGATAAATGTAATCAATAAAAGAACATAAATGTAGACATAGTAAAATGTTAGCTCAGAAGAGGTAAAGAATAATTGCTATTGATGGCCAAGAAAGAAGACTTGGTGAAAAAGTTTTTTAATCTCAAGGTGTTCAGGAAAAAGATTTCTCACCCTCTGTGCTCCTTAAAAAGACTCACAAAAACTGGGAAGACAAGCGGCAGAAACAAAAATTCCATTGTTAATGAAACAGAGTCTGGTGTAACTCAAAAATACAGGAACACAAAGCAGGAGGCTACATAGTGAAAAGAAATACAAAGATGAAAAAAGTCACAGCGAAGTGCTTTGACAGAAAGAAAGCTGCAAGAGGTGAGTGAATGATATTGCAGATTCTCCTAAAAGGATCAGGAACGGAAGCCACCTTGGAGCATGAAAGTTGGTAGTAGCAGGGATGTTGAGACTGAAAATCAAGGCTTATTTGAAAGTCTTCAACGTGGGCTCCCAGGTAGTCACCTTTTCCTGTCAGTGGACTGTCTGTCTGTCGCGCTCTCTCTGTCTCCTCTCTGTCTCTGTCTCTGTCTCTGTCTCTCTCTCTCTCTCTCTGTCTCTCTCTCTCTCTCTCTCTCTCTCTCTCTCTCTCTCTCACACACACACACACACACACACACACACACACAGCCCATGGGAAATTGGAGGAATATTTGCAGAGGAACTGAGCTAGAGAGGTTGTAAACTTCCAGTCTTAGAAAATGAAATAGCATGAGATTACAGAGAGAAAACTGAGCGTTTAGTTGATCCTTCTGCAGAGAAATTGAAAGACTCCAATGATAGAGTCAGAAATACTCATGTTTAGGAATTTTTCAGTAAAGAATGGATAAAGTTGAAAAACCTAAGAATTAAGACCACAAGCCAATAAACCACATCCACAAATATAGATATATGATTGAACAGTTAGGATTACTAGACATTTGAGGAAGCCCTCTCAGTGTAAGAGGGTAAGGCCTACAACTAAATAATAACTATTAAAATGGCATTATAAAGAAAAAAAAATAACCAAACTTCAAAAATATCACCAATTTCTTAATAAAGATGATAAAAGCAGGACGCCTGGGTGTCCTCATTAGCAGTCTGAGTTCATCTCAGGTTGTGATCTCATGGTTCATGGGTTGAGCCCCACATCAGGCTCTAAGCTGACAGCTCAGAGCTTGTAGCCTGCTTCAGATTCTGTGTCTCCCTCTATCTGTGCCCCTCCCCTACTCATGCTCTCTCTGTCTCTCAAAAACAAATACATTTTTAAATTTTTAAAAAATCAAAGATGATAAAAGCTTTTTCATCCAAGGAAAGGAAGTTAAATAAAAAGACACCAACACTACAAGAATTACAAATAAGTTTTAGAAGTTTAAATGATGATAGCTAAATAACAAAAATGACAACAACACAAAACTACATTCAGCACAGAGTTGTAATATTAAAGTTGAGGGAATTATCCAGAAAGGAAACTAGAAATAAAAATAAGTTGGTAAGTGCAATAAATAAGAAAGTTAAATAATTAATGTATGAAGTTCAACATCCTCGGGAATTTCTAAAAAATAGACAAGATAAAAGAAAAAAAAGTAGAGGGGGAAAGAATATAAAACATATCATGACAAAAATAGCCCAATTGTAAAAAAAGTATAGGTCTTAGGATTCAAAGGACTCCCATATCCAACACAATGAATGCAGAGCCAATTCTTGGCACAATAGGAATAGAACGAATATCCTAAGCAAATAAGAAGGTAAAATGCATTGGGGCGCCTGGGTGGCTTGCTTGGTTGGGGGTCTGATTTCAGCTCAGGTCATGATTTCACAGTTCGTGAGTTTGAGCCCCATGTCGGGCTCTGTGCTGACAGCTCTGAGCCTGGATCCTGCTTCGGATTCTGTGTCTCCCTCCTTCTCTGCCCTTCCCCCATTCACGCTCTGTCTCTCTATGTCTCTCAGAAATGAGTAAACATTAAAAAATTTTTTTAATAAAATAAATAAGAAGGTAAAATGAAAACTTTTCCATACTCTAATTTCAAATTTACTCCCTGTAATCAGACCTTGGATGCAATGCTCCAAATACTCAGGAATAAACAAAGGAAGTCAAAGTCATGGAGCCTAAGAAACAGGAGAACCAATAAGAGAGATGAATAACAGCACTTCCACAAGCCTGGAGAAGAGCAAATGCATCTTGGAGCAACATATGAAGGACTTCAAAGGAATAGCTCTAGGGAAGTGAACAGAGTGGACTGGATTTGACAGGATGCACCAGGAAGACATTGTAACGAAAGGGTTTTACAGACCTCTTGAAAAGCAAGGAAGATTCATTCATACATGTGAAAACATCAAAGGAAATAAAGCTGTTAAGAAATTATTAACTCTTAAAGAAACAGAATTGTTAAAAAAAAACAAAAAAGAGAAGAAAACATGATCATGTTATTTGGATCTGCTGTAGACAGTATTTGCGTAGTCATAACCGCTTGAACACTGAATATGGAGTTAAAGAAAAACTGAGATAGGATTATGCTTGGGAACCTTGGTGGTGGGATGAGGGGGTGGGCAATAGGGATGTAGGAGAGTCGTATTGTCACCTGTCATAACTGTAGGTCAATGGAGGATGCTGTCTTAGGAATCAAGTTGTTGTCATAACATGCATATTATTTAAAGATAGGTAAATTCCTGTGGAAAGAGTTTTAAGAGTGAAAGTAGATACTTGTACAGACGAGGGAGATCTGTGTTCCTTGTTGTTATTATGCTCAGACTTCTAGCACTTTTGGCTTCTTTTTTTTTTTTTTAAATTTTTTTTTTCAACATTTATTTATTTTTGGGACAGAGAGAGACAGAGCATGAACCGGGGAGGGGCAGAGAGAGAGGGAGACACAGAATCGGAAACAGGCTCCAGGCTCCGAGCCATCAGCCCAGAGCCTGACGCGGGGCTCGAACTCACGGACCGCGAGATCGTGACCTGGCTGAAGTCGGACGCTCAACCGACTGCGCCACCCAGGCGCCCCATAGCACTTTTGGCTTCTTATATCTGTGTGTGTTACTTGGATAAGGATATAAATAAATTTTAAAAATAAAAAGAAAGGATTTCTGATCAAGGTTTGGAATACTATTTGGTGTTTACAAGATTAGCAAGGACAGAAGAACATAGTAGCCAGAGAGATAAGGACGATTAAAAGCAAAGATCAGAAATAACAAGTCTGTCCGTGGAACTGCAATATGGCTGACAGTTAAGAGGCGGAGGTGCAATGTGGCCCAATGGTCAAAGTTTCAGGCCCTGGACTCTACTTCCTGTTGGTGTACTATGGCTACACAACTTGCATTGTGTCCTTGGTCAAGTTAGTTTGCCTGTCTAAGGTGCTGTATCGATTTCCACATTAGGAACTTTGGGACATTAATTAGTACTGTAGGAGACTAATCCATGTCCTGTCAGTATGCCTCTAAGGTCACCCACAGATCCCATTGGAGAAACCAAAGCTTCCCTTCTTCAAGTTCCTGTGTTACCCCTGCTTCCTTGTCTGAGAGCCTCCAGGAGTTTGCTCTTCAACACAGAAGGCAAACTGGAAGTGATGACCAGAAGTGCCAGGGATTTAATATTCTCAGATGAAGTAAAGGAATAGGTCAATAATACGCCACCTTTTCCATCCCTTCATAGAACAATACTGAAGTGCACACTGTGTGGTTCCTTACAGTGTCTGCAGAGGAACAGTGTGACATGTTATGAGGTTTTCTTCAGTCTCTGTCTTGCATTTCCCAGAATCTCACCTGTGCTTCCTATAATCACATCCCAGATAAGCAAGTCCTAGTGTCAGAGTCTGTGGTTGAGAAAAGCCAATATAAGCAAATGTATATCCCATGTTTTCAGGAGGATTAAGTGATATAATCCATATGTGGCACAGCTAATTATTGACACTGCTCCAGGCACACAGTAATGTTTGCTAAATACTAATTGTTAATCCATTAATATTATCTTTATTGTTAAATGCCAGAATATGAAGGAAGTCTTTTGCACCTCAGTTATCAACTTAGACGTGATTCTAAGGGTCAAAATAAGACTTTGGTAGAATAGAAGTTAAATCTAGAAGACTTAATAGCTAACTAAATTTGTGGGTGTGGGAGGGAAAGCTTGGGGCTTTGAGTTACTCCTAAATACTTGACTTGTATGATTAATGGAATAGTCATGTCAATAAAAAAGAAGAAGAATGGAGAACATGTAATTTCATTTGAAATAAAATTCCCTCCTAAAAATAAGTAAACGTTTTAAAAAATGTATTGAGCAGGCTATTCTTGAGATAATTCAATATTTATTTGATAGAGGTTTCAGTGAAGAAAAATCAGGTGTGGTCAAAAATTGGGTGTCAAGTCAACCAAGACCAAAACCAGGAGATCAGGGACCGTAAAGTCTTGCTTTCACAAATGCAGAAAATAAGCCCTTGTAGATAAATGACTTCTTGTCCTTAATTTTTCCAACTCTTTCTCATTTATTATTCTGTTCTCTTTTTGAGGTTATGGTTGGTGGACAGGTGGTCAATATAGGTAGCATAATTGCTGAAAGGCTGAATATTTATTTATTTCCCAAACCAATCCAATTCATGTTGTTTTCCTCAGTTCAAGTACTGGCCACTTTGTCTTTCATACAGTCAGGTCTCTCTAATTCATAATTTAATGGAAATGATTTTGGCAACTCCAAGTGACATCTGAGAGTTACGTTTAGCATTTGTGTTATTAAGGTTTTCTGCCAGACCAACGACCTTCGTGTTAATAAGATGGCTGCTTTCCAATTCCTCTGTAGAAAATGTCATTTCTCTTTCCCTGTTTTCTTTTATTTACAAATGTAATCTCTGATCCATAAATTTATAAGGTGAGAATGGTGAGTGGCTACTGTTTTATAGGATCATACATAAAGGGTAAATTTCACTGATCCATTTCAAATGTTTCCACCCACTTAGGGAATGATTTTGAAAAGAAGTCAGTGTGGCAGAAGTGAAAGAGGGGGCTGTTGGAGAGTGTGTAACAGGCTCTTTCAGATTCCCTCTTCCACATCATTGTAATACACATTTTTAAGCTAAGCTGTTAGTAAAGTGATGATTTCAGTTCTAAGTGTGTAGATATAGATCATAACATGACTGTCATTTTATTTATCCGTTGATGGTCTGATTTTAGCCCTTAGAACATTAATGTCTAGTCACATAGAGAAAGAGAAATATTAACATTAGAAAAGTGTGTGTGTGTGTGTGTGTGTGTGTGTGTGTGTGCGCGCGCACGCGCATGTGTGTGCAAGAGAGATAGGAAATTGTAAAATCCAAGGAGAATGCCTACTTGGTGCAGCTCAACTCTTAGAACACTTTCAAGTTAAAAACTCCATGATTGCAATTATACATATTTAGGTATTTTTATTATTTCTTAAAAGTTCTGACAAATGGCTAAAGTGAGGTGTCATTACCAGGTGCTGAGGAACATTGAAAGGGAGTGTGAATAGAACAGAGTAAATTAGACTAATAGCAAACAAAAAAAAAAGAAAAAGAAAAAGAAAAAAAGCCAACAATATGCCTAAAAGAGAATTGCTAATGTACATAAACACACAAAAGTCAAGCATTAGATAAATATATTTTTCTCTTTATCTTCTTACCCTTCATTTGTACATTTCTTTCACTCCATCTTCTCTCCAGAATATGCTTTTGATCAACTTTATTGAGGTATAATTCACATACAATGTACATACATATTTTAAATTTGAGTTTGAAAAATGTATATGCCCCTGTAACTATCTGCCTCCATCAGGATATAGATTATTTCTATCATGGACCAAAGTTCTTTCTTGATTTTTTTTTCCAGAATTAATTCTACCACATCTCATACCCAAAACCACTTATCAGACTTTGATTACTGTAGATTAGTTTTGTTTGTTTTGTTTTGTTTTGTTTTGTTTTGTTTTGTTTTCGGACTCCAGAGCTTTGTATAGTATGGTACTCTTTTATGCTTGACATTTAGCTCAGCATATTTTTTTTTCAATTTTCGGAAACTATTTCCATTTGGTTTGCCTTTGCTCTTTGTGGAAAAGCAGTGCAAGACCAGTCAGTGGTTGTTCCTACCTATTCGGTGGCCTGAGCAGTGGGAGCTGTGGGTCATTCTTCAGTGTGGAACTGCTGAATAGGCACAGAGGGCATATGCATGCCTTCAGACCAGTCTGGGGCTTTAGGTTGAGCAGCAATTAACTTGGGAACTGGAGCAGTCCCTTTTCCCTGAAATCCCTCCTTGATCACAGCCTTATCAGCACAGCCTGCTTTTCCTTTTCCATCTCTTCTGGATTTCTATAGAAGTCGAGATCAGACAGGACCTCCCATGGGTGTTCACGGGAAATGGTACCACACTTGTGCAGAACTTCACGGACCACCATCCACCACATCAGACCCACTGAGTGAGCTCCCTTGTTGTTGCAAGGGATGGCAGTGTCCACATAGCCCAAAGGAAAAATCTGTGTTATGCAGAGAAATTTTAGGCAGATTAACATAAGAGAGGCTGGTGGTCAGCCCTAGGATCAGTAACCACCAGAAGTCTCGGCTCCCAGAAGGCTGCCTAGAACTGGTTAGTAAAGGCTCCAGGAGTGAAGGAGCCAGCAACAGGTAAGCTCCAGTGGCAGCAGCTCACTCCAGCACAGCTAGCTGGCCACTATTCCTGGATGATGTGATGCTGACATCAGCCAGGTTTTCAATGGCAACAGTGGCCTGAGCTGCCATCAGAAGCTTCTCCCGGGTTCTCTTGAGATTTATGATGTACATACCGTCACATTTACTTTCGTAGATGTACTGTTCCATTTGGAAGTCAAGGTTGGTGCCACCTAAGTGGATTCCTGCTGCAAGGAATTTGAGGACATTGTCTTCATTCACTTGCAGGACATCAAGGGCACCAGACACTATGAAAGTTTCCCTTTAAACTACAATAGGAACTCAGAGCAACACCATATGGACCCCTTTCTGCGTAGTGTGGAAAAAGCTTAGCATAATATTTTTGAGATTCCTTTAAGTAATTGCCTGTATTACTATCTTTGTTCCTTTTTATTGCTCAGCAGTATTCCATTATGTGAATATACTATTAGTTGTTTACCCTTTCACCTACTGATAGATATCTGGGTTGCTTCCAGTTTAGAGCTACTATGAATAAAGTTGCTATTAACTTTTTTGAGAAATTATTTCAGTAGATAAATATTTTCATTTGCCTTTGATAATACCTAAGACTGTAATTAAAGGATTATATGCATTTTTAACTTAAGAAACATTTTCCAAAGTAGTTTTTCCATTTTCCATTTCTATCAGCAATGTATGAAAATCCCCACTGCTACAAAAGACGCCATTAGAATTTTGATAAGTATTGCTTTGAATCCGTAGATCACATTAAGTAGTTGACATTGACAAATTAACAATAT
The DNA here is from genome assembly GCF_022837055.1 of Prionailurus viverrinus. NCBI lineage: Eukaryota > Metazoa > Chordata > Mammalia > Carnivora > Felidae > Prionailurus > Prionailurus viverrinus. The sequence goes on from NC_062562.1 coordinate 42,766,445, forward strand.
TAAGTTTTCCCATCCATGAACGTGGGAATTTTTTTTATTTAGGTTGGTTTTCTTTAATTTATTTTGGCAGGTTTTTTTAGTTCTCTGTGTACAAGTCTTGTGCCTATTTGGTTACATTTATTCACGGGTATTTTCTTCTTTTGAATGATGTTGTAAATGGAATAGTTTTCTTAATTTACATCTTAGATTGTTCATTGGTGCATAGGACACTACATATTTTTTATGTATTGATCTTGTACCCTGAAACTTGGCTGAATTTGTTTATTAGCTTTTTTGAAGATTTTTTGGGATTTTCTTGGTTTAACTTTTAAAATATTTATTTATTGTTTCAAGTTTTAATTTAAATTTCAGTTAGTTAACATATAAAGTAATATTGATTTCAGAAATAGAATTGAGTGATTCATCACTTACATTTAACACTCAGTGCTCGTCACAAGTGCTTTCCTTAATGCCTATCCCTTTTAGCCCATCCCCTGCTTACCTGCCCTCCAACAACCCTCATTTTGTTCTCTCTAGTTAAGAGTCTTTTATGGTTTGCTTCCCTCTCTCCTTTTCTCCCTTTCACCTGTGTTCATCTGTTTTGTTTCTTAATATAAGATCATGCCATCTGCAAAAGGGATGGTTTTGTTTTTCTCCTGGATTTGTTTCTTTTGTTTTCTTACCTAAAGAACTTTCCAGTACAATATTGAATAGCAATTGTGAAGGAAGACATGCATGTCTTATTTCTGATCCTGTTGGAACATTTTCAGTCTTTCACTATTAAGTATAATATTAGCTGTAGGTTTTTCTTAAATTCTTTTTATCATCTTGAGAAAGTTAAAAAGAAAAATTCCTAGTTTTCTGAATGTTTTTATCATGAATGGGTGTTAGATTTTGTCATATCCTTTTAAAAAATGTTTATTTATTTTGAGAGAGAGAGAAAGAGAGAGAGAGGGAGAGAGAGAGAGAGAAATAAAGAGGGAATCCCAAGCAGGCTCAGCACTGTCAGTGCGTAGCCAGGCATGGGGCTTGATCCCAGGAACCGTGAGATCATGACCTGAACTGAAATCAAGAGCCATGTGCTTTATCAGCTGAGCCACCCAGACACCCCTTGTCAAATCCTTTTTCATGCACCATTAAAATAATCATGGTTTTTATTCTTTAAGTCTCTGTGGTGTATTTCACTGATTTTCTTATGTTGAACCATCTTTGCATTCCTGGGATAAATCTCAGTTGATCATGTTGTATAATCCTCTTAATGTGCTTTTGGACCAGTGGTGATTTTGTTCCTTAGATTTGACAATGTCAAGATATTGATTATGATAACTGGAGAAATGTGCTTCTGGCCTCTGGTGTGTGGATGCCAGAGTGTTGCTACACAGTCTCAAATGGGCAGGACAGTTCTTTTTCCTCCACACAACTCTGGATTAGCCATAACAAGTTATCATTATTTTTCAGGTTGATAAACTCTTAATTATGACAATGCTGCTAGCCTTCCTCCAGTGAGTACGGCCATTCTCTTTCTAGGTTGTTACATGATCTTCATCTCTTCTGTCGCCTCAAAACACCTCACCCTTCTCCTACCCTCTTCTTTCATGCTCTAGCCATAGTGAACCTCACTTAGTTTGTTCTATCAGCCAAGTTATCTTTTACTTTCATCTTCTACACATATATTTCCCTCTGATCAGAACATTATTCTCCTTCTCACTCCCCAACACCATCACTAGGTTTCCCTTCTGCTCATTCTTCACATCTCAGTTACTTCCTCCAGGATGTTTTTCTGATTCCCCTTAGATGAAGAAAGGTACTTTCACAGGATTTTTACCAAATGCCAGCCCTATTTATGTCACTGCATTTGTCAGAGTTTATTAAAATGACATGTAAGTTTCTTTAAAGTCTTGGAGAATCATACCCAATACTGTTTGCTGTGGGGTTTTTTTGTTTTCTTTTGTTGTGGTGTGTGTGTGTGTGTGTGTGTGTGTGTGTGTGTGTGTGTGTGTGTGTTACAAGAATAAATGAATGAGGGGCCATGGATGGCTCAGTTAGGTAAGCATCTGACTTCAGCTCAGGTCATGATCTCATGATTTGTGAGTTTGAGCCCCACATCTGGTGAGCATGAGCCTTGCTTTGGGTCAACATGAGCCCCACTTTGGGTGAGCCCTGCTTCTGTCTCTCTTCCTGTCTCTGTCTCTCTGCCCCTCACTCTCTCTGTCTCTCAATAAGCAAACAAACAAACAAACAAACAAATAATCCCAAATTCATTTTCCTTTACCTGCAACATTAGGGAAGATGGGAATTAAGAAATGTAAGTTAGTGTTTTAAGTGTGTAACACCTCAGATGTGTCTCTGAAATATAAATAACCAATTAAAATATTTTAATTTTAGTTATGTAAATTTTTGCTACTCTGCCTCACCCATAATTAGTTATTAATATATCTTATTTTTTTTAATTATCAAATGGTTGATCCAGTGTCTATTCAAAGATTGAGACACAGACCCAGAGTTTCAGAGCACTAATATTTAGAACTGGCTCTTGAATAAATTATCACATATACAAGCAAGGTTTGAAAATGGAATTTGGGATACAAGGAAGTAGCTCATGTCAGCCTCTTAAATCAATAGGTGTGCAATATGGCTTTCTAGGAAATTTCTGATTTCCCAGGCAGTGTCCAATTTCTGGAGAGAGAAACAAAATGTAATCTGCACACAGTCAAATGCCAGGGGCGATGTGAGTATTGTGCAAGTTCAAGCCAGGTCAGAATAAAAATGACTACTAACCAGCCATCCAGCTTGTAAAATGATATAAGAACTCATTCTCACTTATTGCCCTTTACAAATATTAAAAAATAAGTCATAGTGTCAGCACGATGCATCAAGTTCCAGTGTTGCTCTAAGGACCAGAAGTGTTTCAAGTAGGAGTTGAATGTGATGTGAATTTCTGTAAATCAAAGGCTACTTTTTCACTTAATCTAATCAAAGTGGTGAAAATATATCCTAATGGTTACTTGACCAGTCCCAACACCCTCACATAGTGTCATCTTAGGAGAAAGATTTAAGACAGAAGCCAACACCATGTTATTATGGCGTGCTACGTGTGTTCTGCCTTTTGGGGACTGTAGTTTTCATTTAGTTTGCTTCTGTGTTTCTTAGCATTTTTCAAAATTGTAAGTTTCCTTATACCATTAGCTATATACCAAAAACTCTAGAATTATAGGAGTTTGCCAAGATCTAACAATCTTCTAAATGCATATTATGTTCCTCAGAGTATTTTTGTCTTCCTGTACATTTGTCCAAATATTTAAATTGAGAACTGTTTGGAGAAGGTTCAGATTTTATTAACTTATTTTGCTTACAGACATTCTGAGCCTCCATTTCCTGTTCTGCAATGTAAAGAACTGAAAAGAAAGTTAATCAGTACTTGATGTATTAAAAAAAGTATACATGGATATGAGTATGTACTGACTATAGATGCTTATTAAAATAATTCTCATAATTCTGGTTAAGGTAAATCTGGTCTTCAGGCTCATTCCTCACCTTCGTCTTAGCAAACAGTAAGGCAATATTTTAGCAGTATATTTAGGTGGAAGGATTTTCAGAGATTTGATCTTCCCTAATCAGCTTATTTAAAAGAGAGCAATGACTCCCCACCTCGTTATACCCCAGGTCACTGTCTTATTATTCCACTTACTTCCATTTTTTAATGTTTATTTATTTATTTTGAAAAAGAGAGAGAGGACAAACAGGGGAGGGGCAGAGAAAGAAGGAGAGATAAAATCCCACACAGGCTCTGTACATCAGCACAGACCCTAACGTGAGCATCAGTCTCACAAACTGTGAAATCATGATCTAAACTGAACTCAAGAGTCAGATGCTTAACCAGCTGAGCCACCCAGATGCCCCCATTTACTGCCTTCTTAGTACTTAATGCAATCTTTATTTATTGTGATTCTGGCTATTTTCTTTTTGTCTCTGCTAACACCGTCTTTAGAATAACAGCTCCAAGAGGGCAGGGGCCATGTTTGCCTTGTTTATTTATTTTTTTTTAATCACTAACATGAAGAGCACTTAGCAGGTCATCAATCAATATTTGTTAAATTAGTTTTTTTGCTTGCAGATATCACATTTTAGGGACTTAAAATAATACCCTGGGTAAAGCCCCCCCCCAAAAAAAATGAAAAAAGCTTTCACAAAGATTGCATAACCTTTACATTTAGTGGTTCTTCTTGTGTGTCTTCCACATGCCTTCTCCTGCTAACACCAGCTCGGAACTTCCCACACGACCAAAGGAAGGATAGAAGGAAAGCCATTTGGAGAAAGTACTTTTCTCATTAGTCCTGAATCCTCTTATTTCCTAATAGTCTGATAGGTTGTCAACACAACCCTGATGGCTTAACCATTCTAAATGCTGTATATATTTGTATCTATATATCTATGCATACATACAATAATATAGGCTATATACAATATAGAAATATGTAATATATAATCAATATATAGCTGTTATAATAATATTCTATATATGCTATATGAATTATATGAGTAGATACATTTCCTAAGTTTTATATGTACCGTATATATTTTATACATACTTTTGTAAAAGTACTTATTTATTTATTTGCACATATAATAGAAAAGTTAAAAATGCCTGTTTTCCTCGACTAAGAGATGTGGAAACATGGTTGCCTAAAAGACATACCCTAGGGGCGCCTGGGTGGCTCAGTTACTTAAGTGTCCCACTCTTGGTTTCGGCTCAGGTCATGGTCTCATGGTTGGTGAGTTTGAGCACCACGTCTGGGTCTGCACTGATGGTGAGGAGCCTACTTGGGATCTTCTCTCTCCCTCTCTCTTCCCCTCTCCTGCTCAAGCACTGTCTCTCAAAATAAATAAATAAACTTAAAAAAAATAAAGGACGTGCCCTAGCACAGTTTGATAATAATTATACAAGCACAAAAACACAATTTATCTGTCAATTATAATAAATAATTTATTAATTAAATTGGAACTTCATAGAAATGTTTCTTATTATGTACCAATAATATTATTATATAAGGATACAAGGAGGAAAACTCCAATAATAATATTATATAAGGATACAAGGAAGAAAACTCCATAAGATTGATACTTTGTATGTCATAAGCCAAATCTATTTTCAGTTATAGAAAATCTTTGAGTTTTAAACATTTCAAGTCAAATGTATCTGTATTGATATCTACTGTCAGAAATATATGTAAGCATATAGACCTGTCTGATTATTTTCTTATAATCGTAAGATTCAACTAGAGCCAATTATTAGATTAGGCTGACACAACCAGAGAAAATTTGTGAAGCCAATAGATTAGTTTCATGTCTTGTATATGAAAGGAATACAATGATTAATTTTTTTTTTACTTTTTAATCTGTTTATTTGATATAAAGTATTCTCAGCATTAAATGTATTTTTTTTTGTTAAATTCCTGCCCACTGGGTAAGACAACTTAACTTATAAAGAGAAGATCTTTTCTGTTTTCCCAGAATTTTTTAAGGCCTTCCATTAAGCTAAAGCAATTGTTGAACTGATATTTTCAGTATATGAAACTTCCATATTTGATATAGCCATTCAATTTATGTGAATATACATATAACATATATTGTTCAAGAAAAAAAATTGAGAGTGGTAGCAAAGGCTATTTATTTTTTAAATTGAGTGAGTAACCACTCCTGGGCCTAGCGGTTCAAAAGTTTTATAGCAGGGAAGCACTGTCTACAAGAAACATTCTAAATTAAGTATGTGCCAGCAAGACTTATGTAATTGCCTTCCCTCTAGCTAGTGTTAGATTTTACCTTGAAATGGTTTAATGAATTTATTATTGGTTGAATTATAGAGATACAGTCAATATCTGCATCAATTACCTCATCATTTTGAAATTGCTATCTTTCTTTCTCTCACATCAGAGTATTTTTTCATACCACAGGTGCCAACATTATTTAGGCACCATAACTTTGTGTTTTTGATATTCTGTTACATAATGCTTACTTTGTTACACTCATGCCCACATGATAATACCTTGAAGTGAACAGGAGGACCTGTGTGTCTAAGATACTGAGTGGGCCCACCCACCTTGTGATCCTCCATTAACCTAGGGCCAACTATCATGATCCTTGTCATCAGGTCAACTTCTCTAATTCAATCTATTCAATTTCCTCCCTGCTCCATGATTTATCAGGTAAACAACTGGCATGCAAACAAGCAAAGTATGTTCTCAAAGACACACAGAAAATTAGAGATAGTACCTATAGCAAAACGTAGGTATATATATATATATATATATATATATATATATATATATATATATATATATAAGTGATTGTCCTATAGAAGCCTCAAGGATGGAATCACTGAGTTTAAAAGTAAGGAATTCAGCTATGCTGGTTTGGAGAAGATAAAGTCACTAGCTACTGACCTATTTTTTTTCCTGTTGAATGTTAACAGCTTTCTATAGATATATACACTATTACACAGCAATATTGTGGGAGCTGTTTGTTTCTGAAGTTTTTGATCAAATGATATCTTTAGAACTTCTGATTGTCCCTTTAGCAACCCAAATGTATTCAAATTATAAATTGAAAGATATTGGACTTCTAATAATTCAAGCTTTCTGCGTACTATTAAGTTCTATGAAGCCATTTTGGATAGGTAGGTTTTTTTTTTCATTTCTTATCTAATCTTCGTTTCAATATTGGAACAACTAGGTATATGCCTTCTTTTATTTGTATGGTTTCTCTCATATTTATGTAAATGGATATAAGTGAAAAAGGAGTAAAAATACATTCTAGGAAGGATATTAGAATGCTAACATAGCTAATGCCATTCTTGGAAATCATTTACGGAAAAATTGATTCATTTGAAAAGGAGAGTTATAAAATATTATCAGTCTTAAAGGACCCGAAGGGTGCTATTATAGAACTGTGACTCTGGAGAACATGTTCTGAACAGTACAAGTGCCAAACACTTCAGCATGTGCTTTTAAAATTATTTGCATATTAAGGGCCACTTAGAGGTCTCACTTCTCCCCATTTTCCTGGGATGATCCTGATTATAGAACTCAACATATTGCATCCCAGGAAACACTCCATTCACACGCAACTCAAGAAATTTGGTCCTGTTGGTCTGACCAAAAGTTCCAAGTGAAATAGTGCCTATGGATGCACTGTCTTTGTGCATGTAGACACAAGTTAGAAGATTGGGGCTGATTTTTGACTTCACCATTCCCTAGTTTTGTGACATAAAGCAAGTCACGTTATTTTTCACTCTCATCTCTTAGGGTTTTTTTTCCCTAAAATATAAATAATACCTTTCTCACATGTATTTGTGAATTTTAAGTAAACATGAATGTGAAATGCATTCTAATATTCAAAATGCTATACAAATAAATTTGTCTTAACTCCATCAAGTTTGCAGAATCAGTGTTGGTACATATAACACTTTCTACATGAGAACTGCTGGAGGCATCTATGCTATAACTTGAATGTTAAGGGTACATGAATTGGTTTTAGATATGAGTTTCTGTGTATTTATCAGTAGTTATTGATTGAAAATCCCAGGTCATGCTTTTGGAAATTCTTAATATGAGGCACTGTTTATTTGTATAAAATATCTTGTCTTCTTTTTTAACTTTTCATCATTACCCTTGTTAACTACTAAATCCTTTTGAATATATGCATACATATATGTCTAGATAGACATAGATATGTTTCCTTAATATTTGAGTTTGAAAATTGGTTTGAAAGGCCAAATCTTAATATTTAGTGTGATTTATCTTTTAAAAGTCCTGTCTTCTCTATCTTCTCTTTACTTAATGAAAAAGCCAATTGCAAAAGAAGAAGATTGATTAATAGCAATAACCTTGATATTCTCGTAATAAAAATCCTTTTTGAAGTCTAGTCTTTATAAAAGGCACTGACTGTGTTTTAAGGTTAATGTCTAATCCTATGTCTAATAGATGGCAAAGATTTAATAATTGTAGCAGATGCTGTCCATTTGCTGAATGAATCTCCCACCCCAGTATCCACCCCCACAATGCACCAGTACAACCCTGAAGAGAAGCTACTACTGTGGAAACCTAACTATCTCTGACTATTTTCTCACGTGGGAAACATGCTTTCCTCCATGCAAGACAAAGTAGAATTGCCTGAGAGTTAATGCTTCCAGAAGCAACACTCAATCAATAATGGATGGGGAAACTATAAATAAATACCCATCTTCTATGCCCCTCAGTTGGGATAACCGCACTTTGTTTTGTACCCAGTGTTTCCCGGAAAGACTGAGGTTCAGTTGAGCACACTGATAACAGGCCTGATAACAAACGTTTATCTTCATACTCTGTCTGAATAATCACTTCCCATCTGGTGTTTCTCGGGATTGCCTCCCAACTCAACTTCTTGAATTCATCTCCTTAATTCACAGTCTACTTTGGGGGGGAACTCAAAAGAAGAAAATAATGTCTGATAAATAAATTAATCCACCTGCATGAAAAGATACACACATATACAGGTAAGGCTCTACCTCTGTGCCAACATACAACTCGTCATCTTACTCTAAGTTGGTTTATAACAACCGTGACAAGTGGAATTCAATTTAGATTTGGGGAGAGTAAGTCCTTTCTTTGTTAAGGTGGAACTTCTTTTTTTGCTTTGTCTCTAGAGATTCTTTGAATATAAATAATAAGTGGAAGTCATAGAATATAAAGAACAGCAAGAACTGAGAACTGTTGTTTTGTTTTGTTTTCTTTTTGTTTTTGTTTTTGTTTTTCTCATCTGGGAGACTGACCCATTAACATAAGAAGCAGACCCTGGAGATGTTCCATAAAACCAAGTTCTGCTCAAGCCTGCTCTGATATCTCTTGTGTGATAAAAGTTATTGACACTTAGCAAGAGTTGATGTCTTGGAATTCTACCTGCAAATGGTAGGTCTACTGGGGAGATGGAGGACTGATATGTATCCTAGAAATTCAACACTTGAACTCAGAAGTAGGTGAACTGTGAATTATGGGCCACTGGTCACATAAAGCCTGCTGGTCATGTCTCATAGTCTGTTCTGCCCTGGGATATGTGGTACATCCACAAAAGGAGTTTCTTGTTAATGCTGGTGGGAGCTGTGTGCAAGCTTCCACATGAACAGTTAGTCCTTCAGAGTCTAATCAAAGGCTACTTAGGGGGTTTTTCTCCTTGAGCTAATGGGAGTATGAGTGTTCATTGAAGGGAAATTAGGCCCAGAAGACAGGGAAGCAAATTAAACCTTTATTTTGATTTGAATTGGGAGTGAATAAAGTGTTCACTGCTCACTAAACTCAAGTGAAGTTAACATGTGAGAATGAATGGAGACAAATTTCTGTGTGGGAAGGAAGACCTCAGGGCACTTTGTACCCAGGAATCTCCCGGGGCAGAGCTGAGATGGAGGTGGCCATTCATCATCCTCTGAGGGTGATGGGGATTTTCAGTAAATGCTGTATCAATGTAGTTAAATCTTCCCAGAACCAATAAAAATGCCCTTGCCTTTTCTACCCTCTATTACAAGTAATTGCTATTCATCTACTTATGGATATCTTGGAAGTAGTCACAGAGTACTCAGAGTGCCTGGGGGATGAAAAGTTTGAAGGAAAAATGTAGCTGTATATCATTGGCATTCATGAGAATATTCACATTAGATGTTTGAAAGGCAGGTCCCCAGGAGGCAATAGAGAAATCAGGAACAATATTGTGCCAAAAATACTACTCTGGCCAGGACATCAGGGAGTTTATATCAGGTAGAGTGAAGGAAGGCAATTTGGAAAGAAAAGATATACGTGCTTTTCTGTATACACTTAGTTTATTTATATATGTACATCCACTGAAAAACTAGTGTATTCTGGGAATTGACAATCAGATTGGGCCTGAAACTTGTGAAATATGCAACTGTGCTTGTATGTCTTTGAGGCTGAAACCTCTGAATAACGTCTTGCATCATGATCAATACATTTTCAAACTTTTAAAATCTGCTGGCAACCAGTAGGCCAAAAATGTCTTGTGCCTGGGTACCATTTGGTATTTGGGAGGGCAGGTTTAAGCTACTGGAGATCCAGATGCAGAATCTGAAGGTGTTGCCTTTTCCTAGAAGTTATGCACTTCTTCTGGAGATGTAGAGAGTGACTTGTCCCATTGATGCCACACCAGACACATGGGTACAAAAGATGTGAAGAGGTGCATGGGTGATATAATTCTTGCCTTGAGTCACTGTAGTGCAAAAAGAGTTCTTCCTTCTCTTATTTTCTCATTCTCCACAGTTCAATCTCTTGAAGGCAGGTAGTCCAGGTTAAGCGTACTTACTTCTCTTCATCCCCTTTATTTAAAAGGTCTAGTGCATCACCCTTCAAGGAGATTGTACTAAATTCCATCAAGATAACAAAGAGAACAGTGGCACTCAAAATTATTGCTTGTGGATGGCTTTTCCCATAACACCCTGAAATACATTTAAGTCACTCAAAAGTACCAACAAATCACCCATTTACTCAGTGAATTATTGTAACTTAACCCCTCCTGTGTACAAGGGCACACACACACACACACACACACACACACGCACACAAACACAACCCTGAAAAATAGATGATACAAAATATATCGTGAAAAAAGCAGCCATATTTAAATATTTTATCCATTCCTTCATTAAAGATAAATCCATTAGGAGTTGCAAGGAAAGCAAAAGCATTTCTTAATGAAGGTATAATACAAATCTTCATGGAATAAAGGTCATTGAATCTTGGCAGAATGCTAAAATAAGAGAATTCTTGGAAGATGGACCAACATAATCAAAGACAGGAGAATCCTTGAAAATGATATGATCTTTTAATTTTTTTTTATTTTTGTACCTAGTAATGATAATAATGATGACAATAATAATAGCAGCTATTATTTATTGAGTCCTGACTTCATATGAGATAGTGTTCTAAGCAGTTTATATCAATTAACATATCCTCACCTTAAACCTAGAAAGATGCTATGATTATTATTATCCTCATTTTACTGATAAGGAAACTAAAGCACAAAAGCGTTAAATAACCTGTATGACGTCTTCTCCTTGTGAGAGACAGAGGCTGGACTCAAATTAGCAGCTTGGCTACAAAGAATGGACTCTTTCCTACCACTGTTATCTCTTGTAGAGTCCACAGAACCACTGAATCAATGACTATTTTTCTTCTCATTTCCCTTGAGACATGGATTATCTGACAGAACCAATGTCATTTTGGAGAGCAACACTCTGCCCTTAGTCTCCTTAGCCCTTCCTTCCTTAGAACTTTTTCCCCAAACTACCTTCACATTCACCCTGCCTCCTATGCTAGAAGCCAATTTGTATTCTTTTCAGAGTAATTCCAAACACATATATCCAGATAGCTGACCACAATCCTGTGCTTCCTGTGTACAATATGAAAAGGGCCCTTGTCTTTAAATCAAAAAGGGCACCTGGGTGGCTCAGTCGGTTAAGCCTCTGACTCCTAATTTTGGCTCAGTCATAATCTCATGGTCTGTGAGATTGAACCCCTCATCAGGCTCTGCGCTGAGCCTGCTTGAGATTCTCTCTTTCCTCTCTCGGCTCTGCTCATTCTCTCTCTCTCTCTCTCTCTCTCTCTCTCTCTCTCTCTCTCTCTCAAAATAGTAAACATTAAAAAAAAGATCTGGGTACAAGCTCTAGCTCAGGTACATACTATCTATATGCTTTTGACCTAACACTTGAAGTAGTGTTACATTATTTGGAAGTTTCCCTCCTAGTTATCTGTTGAATTGCCTGCTCTCCCATCTCGGTTTAGAATTCTGAGACCCAAAATGTCACCGAATTTACTGAAATTATGTTGCTGATTACAGGAAGTGGTGGACTCTCTTTGAGCCCTTTGGATTCCTGGTCCTTCATTTTTTCTGGGCCAGCCTACCCTTGGGAATGTTCTGCACAGGGCACTTCTCCTTTCCTCTGAGTATGGTTTTCACATCATCTTTTTACTTCCTCCCCACTGTTAACACCTCACAAGGCTCACCTAGGTCTGAATGCAAATTAGGATCACAGTGTTGTCTCAAATCACCCAAATTTGTAAGGTGCAAAATACAAACCAATGTTTTTAAAAGAGTATGGACACTCCTTCCTGTGCGGTTCTAGGAAAGCTCATTAATCTTTCTAAGCCTCACTTTCTTTTTCCTGGTATATTTAAGAAATCAAAAGGAGACATTTTATTTAAGAAAGTACCTTTCACACTATAAATCAGTTAACAAAAGTAGGTACAATTTATAAAAACAGGTGTTTTAAATATGAGAAGGGAGATGCCTGGGTGGCTCAGTCGGTTAAGCATCCAATTTCAGCTCAAGTCATGATCTCATAGTTCATGAGTTTGAGCCCCATGTTGGACTCCATGCTGACAGCTCAGAGCCTGGAGTCTGCTTCAGATTCTGTGCCTCCCTCTCTCTCTGCCCCTCCCCTGCTTGCCCTCAGTCTCTCCCTTTCTCAAAAATAAATAAACATTTTTTTTTAAATAGTAGAAGACAGTTAAGTCTTCTTAGCAAGAGGGCAAGAAGCAGATGCGAAGTGGGGGGATTCTGTGATAATATCTTAACACCCTGCCGTTGGGAAAGTGTCTCATCAGGTCCACAGATACATTTATTTAGCTTTCAGGGGCTATCTCCAAAGGAGATAGAATGTGCCTAGGCCTGGGAATGAAGTCAGTCCCCATGCCTCTTGCCACAGACTCTCCTCTCAGGGCCCATGTATTTAACAGGAATAACACACCTTCAACAAGAGATCCTGATCAGCATTTCTGTAACTCCAAAACACCAAGGAATGGGGCGTTTAAGAGACAGGTATAATGGCATTCCCTGTTCCCAAATGAATCATTTTTTTCCTTCTTTCCTTTTTATTTTTATTATTTTCAAAATTCTAGCCACTCAGTAGCAGAGGAATTTCCCAGACTTTTGTAATAACAATGTTGACAGGCAACTGCATTTTCCTCCTGAGGCGACTCCCATTTCCATGAGGTCAGGACTGCCAATGGGAGCACATATCAGGGGACAGGTTGATGGAAGAGAAGGCAAAAGGTCCAATTGTCCAGGGGCCGGGGACCATGAACCTTAGCCAAAAGGAACAGAATGGAATCAGTGTACATCCTGCTGTGAGTGTTCACTATTTTTTTTTTACCCTTTCTCCCATAATGTATAGCCTTGGAAGAAAGTGTGTTCTTTCTCAGCAGAGAGCCTGTAACTGCATAGTCTTAATGTATTCATAATGATATGAATATATAGATTTTATTTTCACAATTCTTTTCCAGGAAGGTCAGAAAATTCACACACCTAGGCATTAAAAAAAGAAGGTACACTATTAAATGTGGTCAGAAAATCACTGATTGGCATGAAAGGGGTTAGAATTCAGCCAATTTTCCTGATCAGTTATGCAGGAGAGAGACACTTTAGTAATTTAATCCCTTATGTATATCTTGGGCTTTCTCCAACTTAGATATTTCTTTCAAATCTTTTATTTAGTTGATCCCTACAAAAGTAGGAGCAGCCAGTAGGACAGATAACTACTGTCCCAATATTTACCGTAAGCAACCTAAGAATAGAGGTTGCAAGACTTACATTATATCATTAGCTATTGGCAGAGGTGGGACTCAGAGACCTTAGCATTTCTGGTCCTGGGCTCTTTTGTCTGGATCAGGTTTTCCCCAAGTGTTTTTATGGAGCATTCACCCTAGAAAACGCACTGCAGAAAACAGGATCCCAAGATCATAGAAGTCTGAGAAATGCTACATTCTATACCTTTCTCTTCCAATGTTACGTTATACTTCCAAGTAGAAGAGACATTGGAAAATCCTGCAGGAAAGCAATTTGTTTACCTCATTTAACGTAGTGTTTTGCATATCTGACTGCATGCTGCTTTTTTTTTTTAAGCCTGAAAAGCACACACTGTAAACCCTTGCCCAGCACCATATAGCTTTATAACAGGTCAAATTATTCACACTGAAGGCGGAATCATCCATTTACAACTTTAATATGGAAAGATCTTTCTTTTTTTAATGCTAAGAAATTTGAACTGAATCTCTCAGAGCCAGCTTTGGGCAAAATTGTAAAGTCTATCAAATTGACCATTGTGGTAGAAAGCAACAAGCTATGGATATGAACAGATACTAGTCAGCTAAGGGACTTTTCTGCCACTGGGTGTGCTTTGTCCAGTTCCCTACCCCTCCCAGCTCTAGTTCCCTCACCTGTATGATGAGAGCAGTCATGGTACCTACTGCATAGGATGCTGTGAAAATTAGGTGAGATGGTGCATGTACAGTCCTTGGCATAGAGCCTGGGACCTGGTCCGTATTCAGAATAGTCATATTACTGTTCTTCTTGTGCTCTTCTTCTTTCAGTCAGCCCCCAGGTATCTCATTCTTGCTCCTCCTCCTTCTATTTTTCCATGCTGTCATACAATCCAAACAGACTCTGCTTCCAGGTATCTTGTCCAGCTGGTATCAGGCAGAGATGGCAGAAACCAAGCAGGTGGTATGAAAGAGTGAGATGGACTCAGTGTTAGACAGTTGAGGTCCTCCAGACTAAGGCACACAGTAGAAAAGAGCCACACATTCCTGAGACTGGTTGTTGTTGTTGTTGTTTTTTAATTAGCATTTATTTATTTTTGAGACAGAGACAGAGCATGAGTGGGGGAGCATCAGAGAGAGAGGGAGACACAGAAGCTAAAACAGGCTCCAGGCTCTGAGCTGTCAGCACAGAGCCCGACGCAGGGCTCGAACTCACAGACTGAGAGATAATGACCTGAGCTGAAGTTGGACGTTTAACCGACTGAGCCACCCAGGCACCCCCGAGACTGGTTGTCATTGCTCATGCTTTTTTGTTGTGTTGTTATTTTTTGTTGTGTTGTTATTGTGTGGAAATATGGGCCCAGTGATGCAAAATCTTTAGATATTTCAAGAGAAGTGCAGGGGCGCCTGTGTGGCTCAGTCAGTTGAGCATCCAACTTCAGCTCAAGTCATGATCTTGCAGTTGATGAGTTCAGGCCCCACATTATCAGGCTGTGTGCTGACACCTCTGAGCCTGGAGCCTGCTTCGGATTCTGTGTCTCCATTTCTCTCTCTCTCTCTCTCTCTCTCTCTCTCTTTCTCTCTCTCTCTCAAAAATAAATAAAAACATTAGAAAAAGAGTTAAAGGTAAGCCCAAATGTTCATTTTTATATGGGTTTCCCAATGTTTAAACACTCTGCTATGAAAAATCCCACTTTTGGACCACTGCTTAATGACTCCTGGTCCAGGGGATTTCTGGCTTCCTGCTTTTATATAGAATAAAACACCTACAAGTGTAGAAGGGCTTAAGAGGCCATCTAGTTTAACCTTCTCCTTGATGCAGAAGTGCCCTCTATAATACCCAGAAAAGTATATCATCTCATATACTCGTAATGATAAAGAACTTGGTATCTCAAGGAGAAACCATTTCACTTTTACTCTATGTAGGAACAATTTCATGGAATACTCACATAAACCCCAAGCAGTAGATACTCCTCTCTCCATTACAATTATCGTGAAACTCAGGCTCAGAGAGGCCATTTTACTTCCTCTAAAGTCACAAAGCTATTAAACATCTGTAGGTTGTGTGATAGAAACCCAGGCTGCCTAGGTTTCACAGCCAGTATACTTAACCACTGGCTAAACAATTCTACTTGTTAAAATACTCTGGGCTGATATTAAGCTGAAATTTGCTGCCCTGAAATGTCTACCCTTTGGTCACAGTTCTGCTCTCCTGAGACACAAATAATAAGTCTAATCCTTCTTCCACAAGACAGCCCTTCACATTTTTGAAGATGGCTCTCCTCTGCCAGCTAAATCGTCTCTTCTCCAGGCTAAACACACTCATTTCTTTCTCCTGACCCTCATAAGCTCCCAGGCACTTCATCATCCTCGCCCTGCTCCCCAGGAGGGAGTTTCAATCTGTCAAAATTCCTCTTAAACCATGATGTTTAGAAGAGAATACAGTCCCTCTATGTGGTTACATAAGTATAGGTTAAGACAGAAATAACACCTCCCTTGTTTTGACCACTATGCTTTTATTAATGCAGTCTTGGTTATATCTGATTTTTGGCCACTATGTAAAAAATAGGCAGGTCTTGAATGTTGGCCTAGAATCATCCCATGTGTGTGTGTTGTGTTCTTTTTTAACCATGGATTGATATAAAGTCACTTTCTATACCCTACTCCAGTTCTAAATAAGTAGATCAATTTTTTAAACGTAAGTGTAAGATTTAATATGTATTTTTATTAATACAATTTTGCTAGATTTAGATTATTTTTTGGCCTATACTTATGTGTTTGTTTTTTTGTTTTTCTTTAATGTGAAAAATGTAGCAAAGCATAAAACAATTTTAAAAAATTCGCATATTCTGACTAGTTTTCATTGAGCATAGAAAGAAATCAAAGGGTTTCTTTTTTCTCTGCTGCTATAATACTGCTCCCGAGATAAGTCTATTGATATTATCCTCAAAGACAAAACAACACAAAAATACTTCATACATATATTTGTTTCCATAGGATCTTGCTATAAATATTCTTGTTTGTGGGTTTTTTTTTTTTGTGGCTAATTTGTAATATATGAAGAGGCAAAAATGTGAAAAGAAAAATAATCAGCTCCTTGCTATTTAGCTATATATATATATATATATATATATATATATATATATCATATATAATATATGTCAAATCATATATATCATCTTACAGTCACAAAGTTCAAAAAATACCTGGATTAACAGTAATGGAATAAATGCATATACTTTGTTCTTTGTAATCCAGATATTTCTGAAATGTATTATCTGATATGCTTGCTATCCCCATCAGCTCCTCTCTATGTCATTCTTAAGCCAGGGATTGGTAAACTGCAGCCTTGAACTAAACCCTATCCTTGATTGTTTTTTGGTAAATAAAGTTTTATTAGAACACAGACACTCCATTTGTTACTGTCTTGTCTCTGGCTGCTTTTATGCCACAGCAGTCCAGTTTAAATTGTGGTGACAAAGGCCAAATGATGTGAAAAACTCAAAGTATTTACTATCTGATCCTTTAAGGAAAAGTTTCCTGACTTCTGTTTTCGCGGTTGGTTAGCAGTCCATCCGTTCTATTATACTGAGAACTAAAACGGGCATATTCCTATTCCTGTGTTAAATGATACTGAAAGAAAAAAAATCATTTAGTTATTTGCTTCAGGAGATATTTGCTTCCTCAGGATAAAACTTACATTTCAAGACCCACATCAAGAGTCTCACCTCATGGTGCCCATCAATCTAAAGCTATTATTCCATAAACTGTGCCCAGTCCTACTCAGGTTCTCGTCTTGCAAGAACAATCTTAAAATCACTCAGCTCAGGCCATAAAATCTTATATATATCATCCATTACTTCCCCTTCCGAGGTAGTGCTAAGACTATGTCAAGTTATATTCTTTTCTGCAGTAAGTCTAATAAACTTAAGATTTGGCTGAACAAATATTTCTTGTCGCCCTTTTAGGAGTGGAGAGTGGACATTACAAATCCTCTAAACTAGTATCACCCATTCTGCATTATCTTATTCTGATTAATGTAAATACTGAGAACATTCCTATGAGGTATAGCTATCTGCATTTTGTATTTGGGAAAATGGGCTCATAGAAGCAGAAGATATACTTGGGTGGCAAGTCCCATGGCACAGATCAAGAGGGAAAAATAGTAAGGTGAACCCTCTGTCAGGCTTCTGCCCACAAGTCCCAGGTCTACTCTAGATTATAAACTGAACTGGGATAAATATTTACATGTTCTAGGCCTCAGTGCCCTTCCCTATGAAAGCAAAGAACTGTGCCCATATTATCTATATATTTGCTTTAAATTCTGCAACTCATTGGATGAATGATTTTTTTCGCAGTTGGAAAATAAGTTTCTCCATACCGATTTCTTTCTTTTCTTTTCTTTTTTAATGTTTATTTATTTATTTTGAGAGAGAGGGCGGGGGGAAGAAAATCCCAAACATGCTCTATGCTGCCACCACAGAGCCTCATGTGGGGCTTGACCCCATGAACCATGAGATCATGACCTGAGCTGAAATCAAGAGTTGGCTACTCAGCCGACTGAGCCACCCAGGTACACCCATACTGATCTCGTTCAGCAAGACTCCGCTACCTAAGCAGAGGCATATGGGATAAACTATATTGAAGACTGAGCTCTACAGCTTGGTTGCTCTAAGAAAAAGAAAACAATGTAGAAATTATTCTAACTATTTTCATAACAAACATATTTGCATTTATTTCGTGCTGTTAACAACTTAACATGTAATCATGCCTCCTCTAAGAAAAGAAGTAATACTTCTTCTATGATTGCATTAAACACGCTGTGTTATATCTTTCTACTAATCTATCATCTATTATGACTGCCTATTTTGAGAGCTGGCATAACAATTATCATAAGTGATAGCATTATATTCTGAAAACAAAGAATGTGATGGTGCAATTTATCTTGCTACTTTGCCTGACTTAATGGCAGTTGGGGTTTCCTAGACAAAGCCAGATTTTTTCAGATCATAAATATTTCATTTTTTAATTTATTATTGATTCAGTTTGATAGTAAATAACTCCATGAATGCTGAGGTTGGAAATCTATTGTAAAAATTGTTAAGCATCTTTTCTTCTGTCCATCCACAGAATTTTATCATGCTAAAATACAACAGTGGAGCTACCTGAAGAAAATGGATTTGGGATTTTTAATTTATCTGTTGCAGTTAATTAACTGGTCAATTAAAAACAAAAAGGCAATTAGTGCCGAGCACATTTGTTCTGATGATGAACATGCAATCTGAAAATGGATCTTGATCTCTGCTACAAAATTCTTAAATGTCAAAGCAATGTTGTTGTAAGTAGAGGAAGAATAAAACCCATTAGGACTAATGCACTTTCAACAATGGTTTCCATTCCTGCTAAAGCAACATAAGTAAGACACAATTAGAGAGAGAAGTTGGCCAATATTTTAAGTAATATTTCTGCATGGGCCATTCTGTTTCCCTGTATTTAGAGCAATCACCAAGCCATTTAGTGGTAGCAGTAGTTACATTTTTTTCCCTATCAAACTGAGAAAATCATTTCACATAGTCCAAAAGAGGTAAGAAATAGGTATAATTTGTAATTAACCTGAGGATTTCTATAAAGAGTATGTATTAATGAACAATTCTCTATCATCCAAACTGGTGTCACCTAGATAAATCTATTATTAAAGAGCATCAGACTGGTAGTTAGACAAGAATAACTTCCTATGTTTTCCTCTTGTCCTTCAATGTAATGTATTGGGTCATCTTAGGCATTTTGTGAAGTTTGTAAGTATGGTTGGTGAGTACCAACTAGAATCCTGTATGAGCCCCTTTCAAAGGCTTGTTGCAGAGCTACGCATGCACATCCACCTGCCTTTTTATTTAAGCTCCTGTCCCTAGTTCCCAGTGCAAACAGAAGTTGGAAAACTCTTTTCTAAAAGAAAAAGAATTTCTCTCTTTTGATAAATCCCATTGTCTCCCATGTCTGCTGGAGTATCACAGCTGCACATGACAACAGCACCCCCCCCTACCAAATTTCCTGGCTGCTTGCGGTTTAGCCAATGCTTGAATTTTTTGATAATTCCTGATTTATTGGCAATCTTATCCAATTCCTAGACTAATGAATAGTTTCATAGCCAAGGGATAGATTGATGGCAGCTTTCTATTTCTAAAAGTACAATTATTCTGAACCATACAAAGATACTGTTTTGTGCTGTCTGGGTTAAGAATAATTAATATTAGGTATGACCTCACAGTCACGGCACTTGCTTCAGAATTCTTCTCTTAGCTGCCTTCTGGGGTTAGATACTGGTCAAAAATACATGGTACAAAGAGGTCAGTATTTTTTAAAATTTTTAAAGTGTATTTATTTATGATAGAGAGAGTACAAGCAGGGGAGGGGCAGAGAGAGAGGGAGGCTGAGGATCCAAAGCAGGCTTCTCACTGACAGCGCAGGACCTGACACGGGGCTCAAATTCATGAACTGTGAGATCATGACCTAAGCCAAAGTTGCATGCTTAACTTACTGAGCCACCCAGGTGCCCCTTAAAGAGGTTGATTTAAGGCAGGACACTCCCTGGCTGAAGCTACTTACAAATACAGTACCCTTTTTGTCCTGCTAAACTTAACAAGATATTTTTGCTGAGTGTATACATAGGGTTACATAAAAACAGTTCCACAATCTTTTTTACCTGAAATCTTTACAGCCAAATTTATTTTAGAGTTTAGAATATATTAGAGTAGGGATGAATGAAAGAATTTCCAGGAGCTAAATGTCTAAAGGACCAGATAATAAATATTTTAAGTTTTGAGGGTCATATGGTCTCATCTGCTATAAGTATTCAACTCTGGCTTTGTAGCCCAAAAACAGCCATACACAGTACATAAATAAGCAGTCATGTTGGGTTCCAGTGAAACTTTATTTACAGAAACAGGGGATCAAATTTTGTCAGCAATATCTGGTTTTCTGATCCCTATTTTAGTGTTTAAAAGACACTGTGGTACAATTTCATATGTATTTAGACGACACCTCTGGTGGACAATGGCTCAGTCAACCAGCATTTCTGGTTTAGCAGCAAAACATGTAAATACACATGGTAAGTTGGATAAAACAGACTAAAAAACCTCACATTAATTTAAGACCAGTTTTGCCACCCAGCAAATTTTGCCATCTACTTTACAAGGATATTTTAATTTTCAGAGATTTAGAAAAGATAGATTCTGGAATTGCAAGAAAGGGACGGGGAACCTATGCATATTCTTTTGTTGAAGTGTTCAAATTTGATACTTTTACATTGAGAAACTCCACCAGAGAAAAAGGAAACACACATGGTCTAAAGAGGACAGAGTATGTTCAGTAATAATGCAACAGTAACTTAGCAGTCCTGTCATGAACCAATACACCTGGTTTTCTAGGTCAAAGTAATATTTAAAAGATTGCATGGCCTAAAATTTTCATCTAAAACAAAGTGCTGGTGATGCATTTTTGAAATTTCTTTAGAGCTTCTGGAAATTCTTTTAAGTTTATATATTGGCCTCCTTTATTTTGCCTCAAGCAATCTTTAGGATTCTAGGAAACTAGAAATAATTCCTATGGCTATTTTGCGTGTCAGTGACCAGCATAAATTTTACTTATTGAATATTTCTAGGCCATTTTGCTGTGAGTAAATAACCAGCATCCTCTGATCTGGATTATTCTCACTGAGCTAGAGTACTTTCCTTCCTCAGGTAATCTAAACCTCTATGGATGGAACTTTTACAAATGACAACTGATATATAAATAATAGCTATTTAACCTATTTTTATAAAATATTGCCAAAGGAAATATCTCCTGGGCTCTGACTTCATTACAGAATGCTGATAAACAGTCAGGTGGTGAAGGGCAATATTTGCTTTGTAATTGTACACTGGGTTGAATTGAACAATGTTAGAATATTAGAGCTGGAAGAAATATAAAGGTATTCTCTAGCTCAAACCTCCATTTTCATAAGAGGAAACTGGCACTCAGTGTGATTGTAAATGAGTTATCCAGCTGGTTAGGAGAAAGAGACAATAGTAGAAGCAACGTCTTTAGGTTCCCAGTTTCGTCTTTTTCTTGATAATGCTAGATTGTCTGGCCATCAGGTACAAACCAAGCACAGACTATGGCATAACTATGAACTCTACGTTACGTACTACACCAACTCTTGTTGCAAGTATTACATATGGTGTTTATCTTAAAGGTAAGGCACAAAAACTCTGGCAGTACAGTGGAGACTTTGATGAATACAAGTCTTGGGGGGTATATCATGTCAGTTTGTTCTGGGGTCTTTAAGAAACACTTCACATAAATACAGGTTAAAGAATGAATGCGATGTTCTGATGATTATGGTTGCAAGAGATAAACCTACAACATAAATTGGATTAGGCAAAAAATTGTTTTTATTGATTCGCATCTGGAAATTCCAGGGGTTTAAGCATGACAGATGGTTTCATAATTTCATGATATCAGGTATGATTATAGGTTTTTTGAATGGCAGAAAACAACACAGTAACACTCAGATATATGAAACTGGAATAGATGAAGCAGAACTCTTGACAGGATAAAAGCAAGCTGGGAGTATAAGAAGCAGCTCATGGATGGTACGTGAGGTAGGATTAGCTAGATTTTGTGGGCTTCTGAGAGATTGGGTATTTTGGATAATTATACCAGCCCAAGGAAAAAGCAACTATTCCTAGGTTTCAGGTATCTGGAGGCTTCTGGAAATTGGGATGGTATGCATTATAGCTCAGGAGTATTAGGTTCTATAAGAGGGATAGTTGGGGTGAAGGCTAAGCCAACTCTGCCAAAGGGAATTGAGAGGGTTTTTTTTTTGTTTTTTGTTTTTTGTTTTTTTTGGAATTTAGAGTTTTTAGCCATGTTTACAAAATTGGGTCAAGACATCCCTTGTGAAATATATTGGATCAACAGATTTATATTTTAGCAACTTAATCATCCTAGTAATATTGACAAAGGTCCTGACTTTGATTGTCATTGGTTTGGCTTACATGCCCCTCCTTTTACAAAACACTGTACCGAGGTGAATGGATTTCTGATTGTCAAGGCCCTGGTCACACCCTCATTCCTGGAACTACAAGGTGGAGGCATTCCCAGTCCAATATATATGGAGTGAGAATGCTTAGGGAAGTTGTTTCTCAAAAGAAAGTCACAGCTTTTATCAAAAGAAGAGGGAAGAATTGTTGGGTTGGAAAAAATAATGAATGTTCATCAAATAAGTTGGCCATATAATTTATCTTGTAAACCAGGATTCTTTTGGGAAAAAGGGGTACTGTTATTAGTTGTGCTTTGACATTTCAGTAAACAGAAACTGTCAGGGAAAAATAAGGATGTGTGGTCATGCTAACATTACATGGTTTTTAAGGAAGATTTAGGCTTCAATGGGGAGTTCTATGCAAGTCAGAGAGCATGCATACGGAGACAATGTATAATACATATGCAAAATAATTAGTAGATCCATGAGCCTATACTGGAAGTATTTACTGAATAATCTTGCTGGAAAAGAATAGTCAGAAATTTATTGTATGTTGCCTTCAATAGCATTCCAAATACTTTGGATGATTATGCAATAGAGAGCGATCACAGGTTTTAGAATGCTGGCATAATTGAACCAAACCTTTGTTTTAGGTAGGTAGTTTTGTTTGTAATATTCCATGCATGGAAAGGACAAGAGATTTCAGGAAGCAGGACTATTCAGAGATCCCATTTTATTTATCTTAGATTCCACTACTCTCGTCAAACCATCAGTATCCCTTTATTGGACTACTAAAGTAACTTCTTAACTTATCTGTGTAAGTCCACATTTTACTCCATCCCTATCATTCTCCGCATCACCCAGAGTGATGTTTATAAGAGGTAAATTAAGTTGACTTTTTCTGATTAAAATCCTCAATTATAATTTGAAAGTATGACACCAATACTTGTTAACATGGCCTATGGGCCTTGCATATTTGAGCCTCTTTCTCCTTTTCCACCTCTTGTCTCTTGCCATTGTCCCTCTGAGAATGAAACTGGATCCTTTTCAAGTCTTTGAAAATGCAAACTTAGTCCTGCTTCAGGACCATGCCCTACTTTCTCCCTTTTGCTTAGGCTGCTAGTCTCATTCTCCATCCTTACCCATATTACTCCCTGCAGACCTACTCCCCTCACACCATGTACAGCCACTATTTGCCTGGCTAACAGCTACCTGTCCTTCCGGCTTCAGCTCAAAAATGCTGCTTGAACCCCACCCCATAGATCTCATAAATCTCGTTTTTTAGTTCAAAGCATTACCATATTTACCACACATAACTATTCACCAATGTATATATCTGTGATTGATTTTGTTGTTTTCTTAAATGTCATCTGTCATAAGATGCCAGAACCTTGAGGGGAACAAAGGATCTTAGATTTATCACTAACACCTAAGAATCTAATGTCTTTCAGAGAATGGATATAAGGGTATAGATAAATAAAAATTTGTTGAACAAATTATAAGTGAAGAATTGATATGGAATATGATTTAATTTAAATATAAGTAGTTTAAGGTTTAGAATAGGTGGTGCCAAAAGCAATGGAAAGGAAGAATTTGTGAAAAAAAATTATCACATCAACATAGCATATTCATTAACCTGAATATTATTTGTTTTCAATGTGGTTTTTATTCCTTGATTAAATTTGAAAGCCTTTAACTTAGAGTTTATAAAAAGCATTAATATGGTCAGTGTTTTTAACTTAAGGTGAAAAAATTAGCAACAGAAAGAAAAGAAATATTTTTAAAATTTAAAAATATATCAGGAAGTGATCAAAATTTCATTTTTGTTAGATTGACATATAAAGTTCACATACTTCCAAAAGGTATTTAAAGTTGCAAGAAATATATTTTTTCAATAAGGTAAACGTTCCCAAAGGATCGTTTCATTTGATATATAATCATTTTATCAAATGTGATCTAGGTGAATTTATTCTGAGCTTATTCTATATATATTTTTTTGAGATGATGAGTTTTTTGTTTTTTGTTTTTTAAAAATCATGAATTTTAAGAATCTATTATTAGATTTCTTTTTTTTGAGTAAAGAACACAAAACACTTGATCTTAATTTCATTTATTATTAGATATCTTAAATGTGAAAATAAATTCGAGAAAATTATAATGTCACACCATAAGAAAATAATGTCTCATATTTGAAAGATAACACTTCCAGAAATTCATTTCTGGTACAAATTTTGTAGCACGATACTAATATTAGTGCTGGTAACATTAGGAAAGATGATGTTTCTGAATGAATATATTCTCAAAAAAAAGTAATAAAAAAACTTAGAGAAGGCCATGAAATTTATAAAATCACTGTTGTGATTGTAAGAGTAGTATTTTATCCTATTTCTAATGACCTAGAATCACAAATAAAAGCAACAACAGAATAACAGGAGTTGGTTTAGTATGTTTTTAATCCTCATTAACATGTCAAAAGCAATTATTCAAAATTATATGAATAAAAGTTTTTATCCACATAATGCGTTCAGTTGAATTGCCTTTCAGCCCATTATCTACTGTGTCAAATCTCATAACAAATGATATGTATATCTCAGGTGTGAACTGAAAGTTTGAAAATATGACCTGAAAATATGGAAACTGCAAAATTACATATATGTAAAAGGTAGACATTTAGGTTGCTTTATTTTGTACAATAATATTTTAATATTTAATTGAATAATGTGCAAAAATTCATATACATTTTTAAATATTCATGTTAGTATATTTGTCATTTCATGACAATTTTTTTCTTTCAGACTCTTGAGATACTGACTGGAAGATAGACATTTTTTTTTGCTGCCGATTGTATGGGAGAAATTTTGACCTTACAAAGTGGAAATGAGGTTGCTATGGAAACTGGTAATTCTGCTGCCACTCATAAATACTTGTGCAGGTAAAGTGTTCTTTTATTATGAGTTTTGATTGATAATCTATTGGCACTTTTTCTATATGTGAAGCAATTTTCATATGCATAATATTTATGTTATTTGAATTCCTAAGTGATAAAAAAATTTAGGTACTTTCTATGGCTGATATATAATCCTTAAAAATGCATCAAGCTCCATTTTTAAGCATAACTAACATTATTTCAATTACAAATTGTTAAACATGAAACTTTTAAAAGACTGCAGTTAATGACTTTTGCATCAGTAAACAATGGAGAGTAGTTCTTTTTTATTTAATTTATAGTGAAATCTTTAAAAATTAAACTTGAAATATTTATTTTCTCTCAAATTAAGCTTTTGGTATAAAAAAAGCTATATTGAAATAGAAGAAAAGTGATATAGAATTATATCATAGAGTTATATTATAAAAGTGTTATATCAGAAATTAGGGCACCTGGGTGGCTGAGTTGGTTAAGTGTCTGACTCTTGGTTTTGGCTCATGTCATGATCTCACAGGCCGTGAGTTCAAGCCCCACAATGGACTTTGTACTGACAGTGCAGAGCCTACTTGGGATTCTCTTTCTCTACCTCTCTCACTGACCTCCCCTACTCTCTCCTTCTTAAAATAAAAAAAACATTCAAAAAAATGTTGTATCCAAACTAGAAACAACTTTTGAAATTTTTCTTTCCATTTCAATGATACATGTTCTTTTATTCAACCTAAATCCATTAATATTTGTGTGTCATTTAGTTTATGCTGTGTAACAAACTATCCCAAATCTAAGTAGATAAAAGCAAGAAATAACCATGTGTTTAGTTGACAGGTCTGAAGGTTGGCAATTTAGGATGGGCTCAATTGGGCTGTTGTTTTGTCTTTGGCTTTGGTGAATTATATCTACGGTCACTTCCTGGGTCATCTGGGACCTGGCTGGTCAAGAACATTCTTAGCTGAAACAACTGGGCTGCCTTGGCCAAGTGATCTCTCATCCTCTGTGGCTCTGGGCTCTTTCACATGGTGACTGCTCAGAGTTTCAGGAGAAATCAGGGGCATGCAAAATTTCTTGATGCCAAGGCTTGCAACTGATACAGTATCATTTCTGCTACATTCTTTTAACCATTCTTAGTCAGAAGACCAGTCCAGATTCAAGGGGTAAGGAAATACACTTCATCTCTTGGTAGAAAAGCTGCAAAGCTGTAATCTAAAGAGGTACAAACATAGAAAAGTGAATAATAGTGGCCATTTTTCTAAATCATCAACCACAGTCTATTAGGATCATAGGGTTCTAATCTAATTGTCAAGTTTACTTTAGTGAGTTGTCACAGAGCTTGGATGTTGGCTAGATTTTCTCACTGTCAGAGCAACCGGTCTACCCTATCATGCCACTTCCCACCAACTGTGGTAATGTACTATGAAGTTCATGTATTTGTAAAAAAAGCAGTAATATATTGGGAGAACACAGAAGCCAACATAGTAATTTATAATTCACAAAATCAATAATTATAAGAGACACATAATTAATAGCAATTCCAAGAAATGGAAAGATACACTAATCTTTGAAGTTCTGAAAATGCTAAAATATGTAGAAATCAACCATTAGAACCAGCAAACCATATAAAGATATTTTTACCACTAGAAAATCCAGTATTTAGAAGTGCTACAGTCATATTTATTCAAAGTGATTACCTTATCTTGATTTGTGTCATTTCTAACTCTCTATAACAAAAATTCCAAGTTAAATGAAATGTCCCTTTTTAAATAATAGATTAAAAAAGGACAGAGCTGAGCCATCAAGGTGTCCTCAAATTATACATGTATGAATAAGAAATTCTCTTCTTAGCTTCACATTTCGGCTTTCTGTCAAAATTTAACATTTTGCCCTTTAAATAAGTATATTGAATCAGCATAGTATCTCTAAAAGACCTTTTGTGTTAAATTAAAATAAATCATTATTCTCAGAATACATATCAGATTTGAGAAATCCCAATTATTCTATTAACTTTTATTTATCCAAATTGGATGTGATTCATCATGTCCTTTTGCTTAAGTCTAAAGAGAAAAATAATCATATGTCCTTGGTGCACAGCTTCCTTGTGAAAGAACACGTTAGTTTTGTTGTTTTTGTTTTTGTTTTTGTTTTTTGGCCATTAGCTATTTAAATAAAATAATCTGAGCTAAACGTTGCCCCAGAGGCAAGGATGTTGATAATGATATACACAAAAGAGCATTACTTTAAATATGTTTGAGGTTTTTTTTTTGTTTTTTTAAGAGTTCTCATGGTTATCTCCCTACTTGCAGATACTATGCTAGTTTGGAAAATTAGTTTATCTGATGATGCCAAGAGTGCTGTTTCTACACATAGGTATATCTTCTTTGCTTTCCCAAAACTTACTTTTTTAAATTTTTTTTAACATTTATTTATTTTTGAGACACAGAGAGACAGAGCATGAACAGGGGAGGGGCAGAGAGAGAGGGAGACACAGAATCTGAAACAGGCTCCAGGCTCTGAGCGGTCAGCGCAGAGCCCGACGCGGGGCTCGAACTCATGGACCGTGAGATCATGACCTGAGCCAAAGTCAGATGCTTAACCGACCAAGCCACCCAGGCACCCCTCAAAACTTAGTTTTTATTAATTCCAAAAGCTGGCAAATTTTTTACATTTATCTGTTTTTTTTCCTTCCTATTTTCACTGGTATAATCTTTTGAAATTTTTAATATTTTGAGTTTCCCCAGACTCTAAATTAAAACAAAATTTTGCCCCCAAACTCTTCTCCTGTTTTCCTTTTGTTTGTTTTAATTAACTTTACAACTTCTTCTAGCACCTTTATTATAGGAATAGGCCTTTAAGACTTTACTATATCATAGTCCATTAGGCATATTTTATAATTTTAGAACATTTTTAAAAAACTATGAGTGTTTAGGGGCACCTGGGTGGCTTAGTCAGTTAAGCACCCGACTTCAGTTCAGGTCATGATCTCATGGTTTGTAAGTTCGAGCCCTGTATTGGGCTCTGTGCTGATAGCTCGGAGCTTGGAGCCAGCTTTTGTTTCTGTGTCTCCGTCTTCCTCTCTTCCCCTCCCCTGCTCATACTCTGTGTCTCTCTCTCTCTTTCAAAAATGATTAAACATTAAAAAAAATCTTTAATTCTGAGTCTTTAAAAGTTCTATTGTTCTATTATAGTATGTTTTTAATATTGTGAGTAAATTGAGGCCCATTTCCTAAGATACCTAACTGGTAATCTTATACTTTTATATTATTTTATTAATCTGTTTAATAGACTAAATAATGGTCCCCAAGAATATCTAGGTTCTGATATCTGAAAACTGAATTTTACATTAAATAAAAAAAACATTTTGAGGGTGTGATTAAGTGGAAAAGATCTTGCAATGGGTAGATTATTCTGAAAAATCTGTGTGGGAAATCACAAGTGCACTTACAAGAAAAGAGTCAGAGTGGGAATGAACACAGAGCCAAAGGCAATATGAAAACATCAGAAAAAGATTTGAAGATGCTGTGCTATTGACATTAAGTATGGAGGAGGGGACAGTCAGCCAATGAATGAGGGGAATGAAGCTCTAGAAGCTAGAAAGGGTAAGGAAACAGATTCTCCCAACACCCTTGGAGGGAGTGTTGCCCTGTGGATACCATAGTTTCTGCCCTGTGAAACCCATCTTGGAATTTTGACCTCCATAACTATGAGAAAATAACTGTGTACTGTTTCAGCCACCAAGTTGTGCTAACAGGAGCTGTAGGAAACCAATGCAATATGTTTCTTCCTCCCTAGACCTTATGCTCCAGGAGTGTAGGAACTATATCTTCCTGGCACTTGGTAGTGCCATTCAGTAAACATTCATTCAGTAAACAGAACGAATGAGATTCAGTGTTGTTGGTCCTATTTGGATTATCATCAAGTGGAAAAATTTAGTCATATAATTTCCTTTGAGAAACAATTGATCTAATCAATCCCAGTAGATATGCGTTATGATGTTATTGTCATAGAGTTTTTGAGATGAAATTCTAGTAACATTTAAAGGTTTCAAAACATTTGAATGGAAATTCCATGAGGTTAACAGTTTCCATCTGCCATATTCTCTTCTGTTTCTCTATCACCTAGCAGATGGTCTAGAAATAGTTATCAAATAAATTAAAGGAGTTCCATTCAATTCAACAGATGTGTGTTAGGACCTCAAATGTTCTAGGCACTAAACTAGATGTTGACCTTCAGCAATAGGAAGGCCATAGTCCCCACTCACTTCAGCCTACAGTCTAAAAATGGAAACCAGCAAGTAAGTCAGTAATTTCAATAAAGTACAACTTGCTATTTGAATAACGTAGTAGAGAGTATATAACATGGAAATGTTCTAAGAGAACATCTGCTGCTTTTTTCAACCTTCCGTCTATTTATATATCTAGCAAATCTCTAGGTTTTTGCTAAAATAAAATGAGAGAGGCATTCCATTTGTGTGGTTTTTTTGTTAGTGTAAGGATGTACTTGGGGCCACTCTAAAGGGAGAGTCTGTGTGAAAATGAAATTAACACAGAAGCAAGACAATCCAGGGGAGAAAGGCACACTTTCTTTATTCTACCTTTGTAATATAAGCCAAGAAGATGTCCCTTTGTCATTTTAGGCTAACTTATATTGAGAATCTTTCCCTTGTGATGGAAATAATATTGTCTAATACAGGGTGAAAGATTTGTTTTTGGTGTAAATTAGTGAAGATGCTAAGTTAAATATAGAATTCCACTTAGGATAAATGCCTACTTACTGCTGGAAATGAGCAACAGAAGAAATAAAGGAATGAAAAAAAAAGACACCATTTTCCTAGGAGGAAAAAAAGCATCAACAGATTTAATATAGACTCAGAAGTTTGATTTTTAGCCCCCAAATTGCTACGGCATGTGCATTGCATGTCTTTAGGGTAGAGAAGACAAAAACATTAATGGGATAATTTGGAGACCATGTTGATAAATGGAAGAAAACTCTGTTTCATTTCCTTTTAGACAACGCACAAGAAGTTTTCACAAAAAGAAATTTGTTCTTGCATAAATATTAAACAAAGTAGCTGGAGCAAATCTGTAGTGAATGTAATGCAGAAGCTGGAAACCATGTAGGATCAGATTGTGTTGATGTTAGAACATTACATGTGTGAGAAATCCAAGTTTCTTCATTTTATTTTTTTTAATTTTTTTAATGTTTATTTTTGAGAGAGAGAGACAGACAGACAGCGTGCACGTGGGGGAGAGGAAGGGAGAGAGGGAAACACAGAATCCAAAGGAGACTCCAGGCTCTGAGCTGTCAGCACAGAGCCCGATCTGGGGCTCAGACTCAAGAACCGTGAGATCATGACCTGAGCTGAAGTCAGACACTTAACCAACTGAGCCACCCAGGTGCCCAAAACCCGAGTTTCTGTAAATCTTTTGCTTTCCTGTGATTTTTATATAAAGATTGATAAATTATAAGCAAATTGGTAAATTCAAGTTTTCAACTTTCAAAATGAGACAATTATTTAAAAAAAATTTTTAAACACTAAGCAATATGGTAAAAGTAAACATCAGCTGAATCATGTGCTGTGTCTGTTTTGCGTTATCTGAGCTTAGAGAAAGCATAATTTTAAACCCAGGGCCTAACAGATGCTTGGAAGTCCTTAATAATGGTGCTAATGAAGGTCAATGTCTGGTATTATATTATAGAACATAATAATAAATAGCAACTCTCACTAGTTACAAAGAATTTTAGTTCTATGACATGCAGTATTCATATCTTCTTAAGAATTTTGTCCTATTCTATTTTAAACTTTGTTATTTTAACAAAATATTATCATTTTAAGTGTAAGTTAAGTGGTAGTTTTTCCAAACTTTTCACTTAGTTCATAAATGTAAGTAGCTTATCTATGTGCCATTTGTGTTTATTTTGTTATGGCTGAGCACTTCTGTATCTATCTCACAAAATTATGGACTGAATACCTATTTGGTAAGTCTTAAAGAAGTACTAGTTATTCACTCGGAACCTCATTTTTGTTTCAGAGAGAAACTGAACAATTCAAGGAGGGGAACATGGAACTAGCAACATTTATTGGCAGAGTAGAATTAAAGGCTTCCTTTACGCATTCCATCTATATAATATTATGTCACCAGGGTCTAATGAGCTGGTTTCTCTTTCTGTATTAATTACTCTTTAAAAAAATTATTTATTCATATTTATTCAGTGACTCTATGCAATTATTTTGTTTTATTTTGTTTTGTTTTGTTTTTGAGAGAGGGAGAGAGAGAGAGAGAGAGAGAGAGAGAGAGAGAGAGAGAGTAAGCACATGTGTGAATGAACAGGGGAGGGCCAGAGGGAGAGGAAGAGAGAGAATTTAAGCAAGGTCCATGCTTAGCAAGGAGCCCAACATGGGGCTCCATCTCAGGACCGTGAGATCACGACCTGAGCTGAAATCAAGAGTCAGACATTTAACTGACTGAGCCACCCAGGCACCCCTCTATTAATTACTCATGAGGAAGCAATTGAGACTAGAAATTATAAGTCTTCCCTGCCACCATTTACATGCAGTGTCTACTGACAAATGTAGTTATATTATTGTTAAAACTTCTCTCAAAGTAATTTATTCTTAACATTTAAATAAAGTTGGTTTTAGGGCTTATACAAATAAAGAAAAATAAAAGCCCTTTGTATCAGTATTTTTACATAGCTTGGCATTTTGCAAATGGAATAGCCTGAAATTGAATCTGGGGGAAGATCTCCCTCCTTCTAAACACTCACAATCAGAAGTCTATGATAAGGAGACACTGAAAAGTATTTATGATTGCTTGAATTTTACTCTGTTTCAAGCATAACCTTCTACTGAATTGAAAACCAGAGTAAATGAACTACCTCAGAGAGAAAGCCACAAGAATGGAAATATGTACTGTGACCAAGATTTTTTCAAAGAAGACAATGTATCACACAGCAAATCCATGAAAATTGGCAGGTGTAATAAACCTGCTTTGCTCAAGGATCCCAGAAGCACATAATGGATATTCCTTTGGGTCAGAGTGTGATGAATATTGAGTACATCACAACCCACACTCTGCCTACGGTCTTGTTCAGATTTATTGTTAGCATAATAGCACCTTCTGGAATGGAACACCAGGCTATATTTTTAAGTCAAGTGACATCTTTGCAATTTCTAATAGAGATGGCCCAATTTAGAAATGCTGAAAACACCATTTTTATGCAATGCCTACTGATAAAGGTGTTAATACGATTATAAAATCTTCCTTCAAAGTAATTGACTCTTAAACCCTAAATGAAATTGTTTTTTAGAACTGATAACAATGTAGAAAAATTTTTCTCTTTGGTCAGCACTAGAAGGAAATGATTGGCATGCAGATGAGACATTCCAAAGGGAATGTTGACCCTTAGTAGATGGGAATGTGGGAAAGAGTGCTTTCTTTCAATTTGGAGTCTTTAAGGGAGATGGTCAGGTTCTCTCTAGTGGTGATAATATCAGGTAATGTTTTTATTTTAAGGGTACCAGAAATAGCTTAACCACAAATTGAAAATAACATGGGAGTTTTGATAGAGTTTTTCTTCTACTTAAAACTTTCCTGAGATTTACAATCAAACTCCTTATGGGTAGCAAGACACTAGACAATCTGACTTTTTTCAGCTTCTTTCATTTCAACTTGTAAATATCTAAACTCCCCTTTGCTCACTACACTAGAGCCATAATTCTTTCTTTTGCTCCCAGAAATATCAAGATTGTTCTCTACTCAGGGCCCCTTCTATTCCTGTTGAGTTGCCTGGAACACTCTTCTTCAAATCTTTCTATAGCTGGCTCTTTCCATTAACACCCATCTCAGATTAGTCACTTCTGTGGAATGATCTCTCAGAAACCTACCGAGGTAGCCAGCACCTGGTCCCACCACTGGCCCAAGTCACTCTCATCAACCTTTTTTACTGTCTCTAATGCCCCGTTACTATCTGGAATTAACTTACACATTTGTTCATTGCTTGTCAATTTCCTGTCTAAATCTAGTGGAATACAAGCTCTATGTAGGTAAAAATATCTCAGGTCATATACATTGCTGCATCTCTTACACATAGTACAGTGTCGGACACATAGTAAGCACTCAATAAATATTTTTAAATAAATTAGTAAGTGATTGACCTTTCAAAGTAAGCCCCCATGGCTACTTATGGGTGACACAATATTTGCAAACACTTAAAATTTTATTTTATAATTTAGAATCCACTTTTAACATATGCATTTTAATCACAATATATCATTTGGTTTCAGGCACTTTTTTTTTTTTACTTTTTAAAAAATTCATGATGTATACTGAACACAAGAAGTTTGCTCAGACATACTCAACCTAGGCAGGAATAATTTCAGTGTTGTTTGTTCAAGGACTAGCGTACTTAACACACAGCCAGTGCTATTTTAATATTATTGTACAGTTGATACTCACTGATACTATGTCACAAATCACTTGAATATTTAAAACCTTTGAGCTGTATTTCATCTCAAGATATATTTATCCATTCCTTCCCAGTTCCAGGATTATCAGTCAAGTCAATCCTCCATGATTTCTCCTCCAGACTTTGGGAGTAGCCTTCTAAATGTTCTCCTTATTTTGAGGCATCCCCTGTATCCTTCACAAGACATAGCTTATTGACACAAAATTCTATCAAGGCAAATCTTCATCAAGCACAGAGGATTTTGTCAACTTTTTATGTCAAGACCTCCACAGATCCCATTTCCTATGAAGTTCAAACTGTCTAATCAAGCATTCAAATTCAATTTCCTTCAACAAATATTGAAAGTTCTCCAATAATTTAATTCAGCCTGTGTCCTGAGCCATGGTTTTTCTTCTTCTCCTTCATGTATCCTTCCTTTAAGTCAGACCATACTACCAATGAGATCTCTGCACTTTTTTTCATTCCCAAGTCTCCCCTCATGTGAATGTCTCTGCCTGCATTGTCCTTCTTCAGATCTACTTCCTTCTGCAGAAGTCAAATCCAGTTTTTCTTACCCATGTTCAAATGTGACCTCCATTCTGAATACTCCTCCAAGCAACAAATAATTCACCTTTCTTCCTAATACTTATTCCATGAAGTGGAATTTTATTTCCATACACTTTGTTTAAAAATAGGTCATTTTTTTCTCACGTACTCATTCTCAGAAATATTGTATTTACTCTTGTTGAAAATAAATGTATAATAATGGAATTCTCAGTTCTAAAGGGAAAACAAAAACTAACCTTTAATATTTGATTAGGTATACTTTATACCTAGTGCTTTATAGTTTATAAAGCATTTTTTAATAAGTTACACTTTTAAAAAAAATTAATGTTTATTTATTTTTGAGAGAGAGAGAGAGACAGAGTGTGAGCAGGGGAGGGGCAGAGAGAGAGGGAAACACAGAATCTGAAGCAACTCCAGGCTCTGAGCTGTCAGCACAAAGCCTGATGTGGGGCTTGAACCCACGAACCAAGAGACCATGACCTGAGCCAAAGTTGGATGCTTAACCAACTGAGCCACCCAGGAGCCCCATAGTTTATATTTTATGTGAAGTGCTTCATCTGTGCTTGAGAGTGACTGGAAGAAAGATGCTTATCTTTCTTCTCTCGCTGGGGAAATTGAAATTCAGAGGTACAAGACTCATCAAGGACCATAAGGCTAGAAAATATCAGAGTTTATGAGAATCCAATGCTCGGATGAAAAATTTTGTTCATCATTTATTCAAGACATTGCTTCTTGACAAGACTCAAATATATGTAACAATTTTTTTTAAGTTGATGTCACTTGTGTTTTGGGGCCAGCTTTTGCTCATAGTGTAATCATATTTAAAGAGGTAGTCTCCAAAATTTTATGACCAACTTCTTTATTTGTGATTCTTTTTTTAATCTAACGGGTGGATATTTATGTTATATACATTAAAAAACAAAAAAAATATAAATTAAAATTCTAGACAAAATAAACATTTATAGAATTTGTAACATTTTCTTTTCTCATTATCAGTAATTCACCTTGTATACTCTGTAGGTGCAAAGTGCCTCATTTTAGAGACTCTGCATTGTAAAAATAATAAAAGTATTTGTTTTATTTGGAAGAATCACAGGGAAATAGAAAACCACCTGCACTTACAGCAATTCTCATCTCACCCAAGTAACAGGGAATTTGAGGTAGAAAAGTAGGCCATTTTTGAAAAAGTGTCATTAAGGTAGAAGTAGATAAAATTGGGGAAAAGAGATTTAAAACATCTGTTTCATTAAAATATTATGCAAACCTTAAGAAAACACATGCAGTTACCTATTGCTGTGTAGCTAACTCTGTAATTCTGTGGGTTGTCTGGATATTTTCTATGCTGATTTCATTTTGTTTCTCTCTCATGTGGCTCACTGAGTTTAAATCAGAGTAAACTAGAAGGTTGGAGAGATGGAGAGAGAGATAGAATTACCCAGGGTGTCATAAGTCATGGTAAAGGGCTGGGTTTTTTCAGTATACCTCCAAATTATGTAGATTTTGTGCTGTATATTGCCATTTGTTCCCTACCCTTCCCTTCCCTTCCTTTTTTTCTCTTTTCTTTTCTTTTCTTTCCTTTCCTTTCCTTTTTTTCTTTTCCCTTTCCTTTCCTTTCCTTCCCTTTCCTTTCCTTTCTAAGAAACACCTTAGTATATTTTAAAGAATCACATGAGAACCTTTCAAAATGCTGTGTCAGAAGCCCACCTTTAGCAATTCAGATTTACTCATGTTCAGTTTGGTCATTGGGATTAAGTTTAAGTGTCAGTTCAATGAATTTTCACAAACTAACCCACCCAATGTAACCACTACTCAAATCAGGATGCATACCATGGCTGACATCCCTCCAATCACAGCTGAGACTCAAAAGGATAACCAGTATCCGACTTCTAATCACATAGATTAGGTTGATATTTTATATGCAAAGTATATGTAATATATAACTTGTATGTGTCATATTTATCTATAATCATGCATGTTACATGTATGATTATAGCATACATAAAATCATACAATATGTACTCTTTACCAGGTGACTTTTTTTTTTTTAATTTTTTTTTTTTTCAACGTTTTTTATTTATTTTTGGGACAGAGGGAGACAGCATGAACGGGGGAGGGGCAGAGAGAGAGAGGGAGACACAGAATCGGAAACAGGCTCCAGGCTCTGAGCCATCAGCCCAGAGCCCGACGCGGGGCTCGAACTCCCGGACCGCGAGATCGTGACCTGGCTGAAGTCGGACGCTTAACCGACTGCGCCACCCAGGCGCCCCTACCAGGTGACTTTTTAAATTCAACATTAACTCTGAGATCCACACAGGTTGTTGTGTATAACAGTATTTTGGCTAACTGCCATTAGTGTATAAGATTCCATTTTAAGAATCTTTCACAGTTTATCTTCTCATTCAACCATTGGTGGGCATTAGACTTTATATGTTTTAACTTTTTAAATTATTTTTCCAGCTTTAGTGACATATAATTGAAAAAATTTTATATATTTATTTAAAGTGTACAACGTGATGATTTGATATACTTACACATTGTGAAATGACTACCTTAAGCTAATTAAGATATCTATCACCTCACATAGCCAAAAGATACAAAATATTTTGTTTATCTTATAGAATTAGTGCTAATTTCAGAAACAAACATAACAGACTTTAATGCTACTAAAAAACAGATCTTAATCTGAAAATGTACCTGATAGGTTATCAGAAAAACAGATGAAGAGAATTTCTTTCTCTTCTCATAATTAATAAATGAAGCTTGCATTTCCTAAAGCTTGTAGCAAACCACAAGTGTTGTCTTCTCACATTACCAGAAATTCACCATGGAAAATTTGGTACATACGGAATTAAAACCAACATTTGAACAAAGAACAAAACTCTCCCCAAATGCTCACCAGCTATATAATCAGTTCTCAACACTGAGCCAGGAAACAATGATGATTTCTTATGTCAAAAAGGGCAGGGAGATTTGTTTCTTTTTGTTTATGTCTTTTTCCTGTACTTGCATGCATGGGAATTATAAAAAGGACTTATATCAAAGAACACAGAAGTGGTACATTTGCCATTGGAGCTCTACACAGCCACAATTGCACAACTGGAAAGGGAGGGGGGTGCAAACCCCCAATCCTCTTCCTCATCAGATATCTGATTCAGAATCACCAATAATTGAAGGAAGAGTGCTTTCTTGGAGCAAATTATCCAAATCAACCTCATAGCCACCATATCTCTTAATAATTACCAATTATTCTTTCCATTTTGTACTCTTTATGTGGCATGGCTAAACTGAATCCAAGGCCATAAGTATGATTTAATATATCTAAGATCATGGCTATAAATTTATTTTGCTTACCCAGACTTCCAGTCCGTCTTAATTAAAAACTGACAATTTGCCAAATGATTTTCTGTTGTGTGCTGAAATATTTGTGGAAGCTGGACCATGCTATGTGTTAGAGAACTTATTTCCAGAGTCCAAAGTACATAAGGTTTGATGGTGCAGATAGGATTTTTTATATTTTATTTATGTTTTTAACAGGTTATTAGTTTCTATTGAAATATAGTTGACACATAATGTAACATTAGTTTTAGTTGTACAAATTAGTGATTCCACAAGTGTATCCATTAGGCCATGCTCATCACAAGTCTAACTACCAACAGATGGATTTTTTTTATAGAACTGTTTCCAGAAAAATCACCTCCTTTTCAACTGCTGGGTTTTTCTGTTTACCACCTAGCTGGATATTCTGCCTCTTTGCATCTGCCAATTGCCTGTATTTTTACAACATCAAAATCATTTCAAACAAGAGCATAAAATAGAAAAAGGAGGCAGGAGAAGTCAGACCAGGGGAAATAATCTGTACCTGAGGACTGGCCTTTTAGTCTCCTTCCAGTTTGGCCCTTGGTAGCATTGGAGTTTGTAATCCATGTACCAGAAGGTGACCACAGTCCTTTACAGTCTTGATATTCAGTGATTTTAAGACGAAAAGCGTTACATAACTCACTGTTTGTTAATAGTTCTGATGAAAGAATGTACAAGTACATCACCGCTTCTTTCAGCTAAAAGGCACTTTGGGACTCATCTGTGAATTTTATTTATCCATCTTATGCTGTTCCTTTGGGTAATTATGAATGAATTGCTCTGTGCTGTCCTTTCATCAAGCATTTTCTGATTGTTATTTTGAAATTTATTTTCAAAAGCATCAC
The DNA here is from genome assembly GCF_022837055.1 of Prionailurus viverrinus. Lineage (NCBI taxonomy): Eukaryota > Metazoa > Chordata > Mammalia > Carnivora > Felidae > Prionailurus > Prionailurus viverrinus. Next base: position 42,805,148 of record NC_062562.1, read on the forward strand.
CAATGGAGTGTAGTCACACATGAGTGATGCTTTTTATTTTTAAACTGTAGTGCTGCAGTTGAGTTGTCGAATGCCACATTTTCATGGCTAAGGCTATGCAGTACTCTCCTGTCCCAGCCTTCAAAGCTCATTGATTAGTCTGCCTGTCAAGGTGGTCAATCAGTTAATTCAGTGGGATGCTCAGACACTCCAAACAAATGATTAATGTGGGGAGACAGACTGAAATACATGTTTAGCAGCTGATGTATTAAGAAGGTAAACACTTAGCCAATCTATAATCATTTGATTCTTCACAATTTACATGACTGCTTATTTTCAATAGATAACTAGGGAATGATCAGGAGAAATCTGAATCCAGAAAGAAGGATTGACGTACTTGGCTTAGCTAAAACTATGTTAAATTTCCCTTCCCTGTATGGTTTTAGACCGGAGTTGACCAAAAAGGCAATTTGAGTGAGATTGAGTAGATAGAAATGATATATTTCTCTGAAAGCTATATGTAAGTAATTGTGATGAGAGAGACCCAGGTAAGCTAAGAGCTTGTCCTCAGTCTCTTTCTTCATATCCAGCTTTTGTCCCAGCTGCTGGCATTGCTGATCAAGAGTGACCCCAAACCCACTCCCCAGACTTTTCACTTTATTTGAAAAAAATTGGCTCTTCTAAATTTCCAAACACTATGAAGAATTTTTACTTTGATAAATAATCAAATACTTAGCTCTTTTGTATATTGTTTTAGGAACTGTCAAGTTATATATATGCCCCAGGTTAAATTTCATCTCAAATTTTATTGGAAAAACAGTACTTTTAATATATCCCTTTAAGTTATTCAGAATTCTTTAATTATACCATAACAATTAATAATCAACAGTATAAAGGAAAAAGGAAAAATGTTATTTTCTCCATTATGTATTTAAAAAAATGAGTAAAGCTACCTCCTAAGACTTTGAGTTAATAGCAGACCTGAGTCTAAAACCCAGAGTGTCTATTTAAATTGCAAACTTCCTTGGGAGGGGAAATGCTTGATCTCTAGAGTCCTTTGATTTCAAGAATTTGATATCCCAGGAAGATACAGATTGAGGTCTTAGCATAAATCAGAATAATCAAAGTGCAACTTAAAACATTTATATGAAGCTCAAAAGTGCTTCTTTTTTTCTATTGCTTGTATTACCCAACTCTTAGCACAGGAAACATAGAGAATCAAATTAAGAGTGTCAAAAGTTATGTATCCCATGGCCAACTTTTTTCTCCTTTCCTTATTCCTTCCTCATAGACACTGCCATGTAGTTAGCATTGAACCTGGGCTTTGGAGAAGGGCATACTTGGGTACCAATCCCATCGCTGTCCTTTAGGGAGTTGGCTTACCCCTGGAAAATTTCCTGCCTTCCTCATCATGTTTCTTCACCTTTATTAACAGAGATAACTACTACTTATAGAGTGAGTTTTACATATTACTATTCGCATTCACATTACTATAGATGTAGAAGAATGCAGAGTGCTTAACACAGTGCTCAATCAGTGATAGCTAGTGATCATAGTAGAAGTAGAGGTAAGAGTTGTATTAATAGTAACAGTTGAAGTAGCAGCAATGACCAATATTCATGACGGGTAGATTGCATTTATATCTCTAAGGGCAGCTCTTAAAACTCAGTCGACTGGGAAATTTGCTGTGTCTTTGATCCCTGGGCTTTGGCTGGCTACTTCTTAGTGCTTCTTGTTGCTCAGAGTCAAAATCCAATGTTAAAAGGATAAAAGGGGGGCATCTGGGCGGCTCAGTCATTTGAATGTCTGACTTTTGGTTTTGGCTCAGGTCATGATCTCATGATTTGTGGGATCAAGTCCTGCATCAGGCTCTTTGCTGATAGCATAGAGACTGCTTGGGATTCTCTCTCTCTCCCCCTCCCTCTGCCCCTCCCCAACTCTGTCTGTCTCTCAAAATAAATAAATAAACTTAAAAAAATAAAATGGAAAAGAGGCCATCCTCTACCCCCATTATCCTCAGTGAATAACTGGGTTGTTATGACCACAGATAAACCCCAAACTTAAACAAAGAAACAATTATGGGTGCCAGAAACAGATGGGAGGAAGTGTGGCAGTGCAGATAAAATTACCCAAAATTGTGCTTCAAAATTTCATTTCAAAATTTTGGCTACAGAATCAGTCTCCTATCCATAAGTCAAGGCTTCTCAACTTCAATGCTATTGACCTGATAATTAATCACTTTTTGAACCAAATAGTCCTTTGCTGTATGGGACAGTCCTGTGCATTGTAGAATATTTGGCAGCATCCCTGACGTCCACGCACTAGATGCCAATAACATCTCCCCCAGCTAAGTCACAACAATCAAAAATGTCTCCAGGCTCAAAAAGTTCCTGGGAAACAAAAGCACTCCCAGCTGAAACAATTCCTGTATACTCTTGATTTAAGAATTCTCCTAATTCCAAGTAAGTACCAGTTACACTCTGCCTTTCCGTGTAGGCTTAGCCTCTGATTTCACACCATTCAAACCTACTGTGTCTTCAGACCTGAGAGCTCCTGTCCTTTCCTACTGAACCATCTCTTCACAGTGGTTGACAGCTGCTTTAGGGATATGTCCCATCAAAGATATTCTGCTTGTGCCCTCTTGAAAGAATAACTACATGCAATTCATACTGCTCTCTTTCCCACCTTTGCACCTACTTCCTCAGAGGTGCTTTAAAAAATAGTATTTTTCATTGTTCTAAACCCTAGTTTACTCTTTCGTCAGTTTCTGAGGGTCTCCAAAAACAGCAGGATTTTGTTGGCTTCTGCAGATACTATACTGGTGATACATTTTTGAAAAAGCAAAATGGGCTTTTAACTGAAAACAGTGTATCAGGACTTATTTAGTCTTTATAGCAAAAATTCACATGAAGAAACTGAGACTGTAATAGATTAAGTTTCCAACACTGCACTGTAAGTAAATGGCCATTCCAGATTGTTCTGCCTGACTCAGTATTCTGTGTCCACTGCAGTGTACCCTTTTAATAGCATTCAGGAATTCCTATGAAAAGTGGGGACAGCCAGCAGTAACCATATTTGTGTGTGTGTGTGTGTGTGTGTGTGTGTGTGTGTGTGTGTGACAACCTAAGCCTGCTTTTAAAATGATAATCATCTCACTAAAACCCTGAATCAACTATGTCCCAGAGGACCATAGAGAATAGTCAGATTTTTTGGTAAGCAACTCATACACTTCAGAGGGAAGGCAAGTTTCTATCTACTGACCTGTCATGAAGCAAGCTGTCTCTTTTTTAAAATGATTTAGAGGCAGCTGGCCTCCAGTCTGCTAGTCTGTTCATGTCTAACTTGGCTATTCATCATCAGAGTCAGGAATCTCTGCCCATTTCACATAGGTATGTATTTTTCTACTGGAAGATCTTTCTCCAGAAGTGAATGGGTTCAGGCCAAGGTCTCATCTTGCGAAACAGAGACAGAACTCAGCACTATTTATATCACAGTCGAACTGACTCTGTGTCATTGCTCATTTAACCTACTTGTCTTCCTATCTAAAGATGTTCTTTCCCTTCTGGCCTTCCTGCTAGCTGTGACATCACTCCAGGCAAACCTTAAGAAGAGGACATTTTTAAGGATTACTATATTTGATTCATCCTAGAAAAGTTTAACATCCTTGCTATTGGTATAGGCAGTGGTTATACACATTATCTTTTTTCTTCATTGCAGTACAAGTTAATCAGTCCAGTTCTGCTTATTACTGACTCATCTCTGGCTTCTTCTTTTGGAATTCTAGCCCTTTTGCTAAATGCTCTTATTTCATCTGGAAGTTTGCATAGACTTTAGTGTGAATGCTCCAGTAAAAATAGCTGTCTTCATTAACCTTTCTAACATGTGCCCAATATTGTGCTAACTGCTTTACATGAATGATTTCATTTAATTTTCAGAAAACTGTAAAGGGAAATAGATATTATTATCCCTATTTTAGACAGAGGAAACTAATGAGGAAAAGCTAAACAGCATTTGAATTTCACATAGCTAGTATGTGGCACACTTGGGGCTTGGAGCCCAGATTTGTCCAATCCCCACACCCAAGGATGTTCCATTTATTACACTTTCAGTGAGTTTCTGTTGGTATTGTATTTTATTACTCGACGAGTAATATATTTTCATCTTCATTTTATTTTTTGTTTATAAAATGAATGCCTTTGTAGAATCTTCAAAGATATAAAAGTTGGATTAAAAACAAAAGTCGCAGGAAGTGCTCCTTTCCTAATATTTTGTGTGTGTGTGTGTGTGTGTGTGTGTGTGTGTGTGTGTGTGTCAAAGGCACCTACAATAATGGACTATACCAGTATTCCACTAAGTTATGCTGCTATTTTCTCTCTAACACCAGAAAAGTCACATTACTTATCTAGACTTCAGTTTATTTGTAAACTGATGGGGTTGAATTTATGAGTTCTTAATTCCTTTCCTTCTTTGATATTCTCTGATTTTTCTGATGCATACAGTATTTTTGCCTCACAAGGGGCTTGTAAAATACACCGGAGACAGCACCAGTAATAGGAAATTCTGTATCCACTGCTACTTAACTTTGTGCTTATTCAAATATCTCCATAGTGTCTCTCTCCAGAGATTCCAAGCACTTACTTAATTTAATATAGCCCTTTATAAAATGGGTCTTCTCTGCAAATCTCCGCTTGAGGCATTTTTCTGGTACCCACACAATACATTCACTTTCACAAAGGCTTTATTTTTTCCCTTACGATTTTCCTGTTCATTTAGCTACAGCCAGAGGTAAAGCTAACAAATGTGTACATCTCTTCAGAGGAACCCAATTTACTAAATGTATTTTAATGGGTATGGGAGCCTGTAGAATACCCTCTGAGAAACAATGAGAAGAATTACTTCTTTAAATACAAAACAATGTAGTATATGTTTTCAGGTTGAATCTTAATATATATATATATACATATAATATACGTATATATAATATATACATATATACATATACATATATAATGTATGTATATCTAATCTTTATATATATATTTATATTATATATTTTATGTATATAAACATACACACCCACATGCACAGTAGAGTGGACTCTGCTCCAGTTTGAAATTATTTAGCTGCCTCTCATGGACTTGCCAGGTTTCTCATCATAAATGGAACCCTATATATTGAATGATGGTAATGACAACCACTGAATCCTTTTCCCATTTTTTCCTTTTCTTTTTAAGTTCCAGATTATAATTATGGAAGGAAGTATAATTAGTAACTATCTGTATGGATTTGGGGTCCACAGTAATCTCATACAACCTCAGTCATCCATTGAACAGCTGTTACATGTCTCCTACTGCTCACTTCTAAATCTCTGTGCCTAAATCAGCAAGGACGCATAGGAGAAACTCAAACAAAATTAAATTAAGATACCAAGCACTGTGCTATAGGTAAGCAAAGTACTGAGCAAAACTAACAAGGGCCCAATCTTTACAGAGCTTACAGACCAGTAATTTTACCCTTAGGCATGTGCATGCATGTGTACACACACACACACACACACACACACACACACACACACACACACACACCTGTGATTGGAGCACTAAAATATACCCATCTTTAAAAGCTTATAATATGGAAAGCTCACTTCATTTAGCGAATACAATGAAACTACTTTGATGAATTGACCTTCTAAAATCTGAATAATTAACCATTAATTAAATGCGGTGGAGAAAAGGCATTTGTAACACAGGCAAAAATAAACAACAAAGAAACTAGGTGGGAGGAAACACAGGTAGCTCAAGGCCAAAAGAAAGGCAGTAGAAGGTAGTAATGGGAAGAACAGCAGATGAAGCAATAGGGAGAGGCAGGGATCAAGTCATATAGGACTTTGTAGTCCTTTTGCAAATTATTAAGCATTTCTCCTTTTGTCCAAAAATAATCTAGTTACTGAGTGGTTTCTAGATGGATGAGGGAGGTAGGATAGGGGAGAGAAACAACAAAAATGTGATCAAATTTCTATATTGAAAATACTACATTGGCTGCTCAATGGTGACTGTATGGAAAGAATGAGTGTTAAAAAGGCAATCATTGTAATCAAGGCAAAAGAAAAAAGTCAGTGATTTGATGTAGGGATCTGGCTATAACAGTAGAATCATTTGAAAAGATTGGGGGCTTAATCTAAGGTCTAAAAATTGGACTTTGCATTGTATTATACAGAGAGGTGAGAGGAAGATGTTAAGGAAGACTCCCAGGTGTCTGGTGGAGCATTCGGTTCAATGGTGGTGCCATTTTCCGCAGAAGGAAGATAACCAGATGTTGAGTTTGAACATGAGTTCCTTATTCCATATAAGTTTATTATTCTATAGAAGTGTGGACTATAGAAATGAATACCCATGGAGCCAAAAATATAAGGCTGAGTTGGAGCCTTGGTGAACTTGGAAATCATCATGTCATGGGTATGAGTAAAATATAATAGGCATAGAGGAACAAAGAGGTACCATGACCAAACATGACACAACTGGATTCAATCTGGTTAGTTGAAGAGAGTGGCTAATAGAGAATATTTAGCAGGCAAAAGTGATGAAGAAGTAGCCACCACAAAGATCTGTCAGAACAGACTTAGACTGTGAGAACAGTCTAAGACCATTATTGGTCAAGTAAATGAAGAGTTAAAGGAAATTGTAACCTTAATTGAACTATATCTGTTTATTTAACAAACAAGTAATAAAGTTGTATTTTGCAAATGGCATTTATGAAGATAGAAACAATGTGTATAGAAATCAATTTATATAGATGTTTAGCTTGGATGAAAGTTAAAATGTTTATAATTTATTGGGGAATAAAATATACTACACATAGTCTCAAATTATCATCACACAAATTATTTCTGCATTACAAAGAAAGAGACTTCCCTACTGGCAAGATATACACATTCCATTCTAACCACGTGATCAAAATTAGCATCACTCTTCAAGGGACCAAATGAAATAGTATACTTCCTCATACAGTAAGATATATAGAACATCCTCTATGTCATATTCTTGCTCAGAATGTTTGACCTGAATCTAATCTTGTGGAAACCGCCATAGAATTCAGGTTGAGAAACTTCCTTCATGGCACACGCCTTTCAAAACTCTTGATGTGATTAAAAGTAGAAAACATAGAAGAACTGTTCCAAATTAATAGAAACTAAAGAAATTGTATCAAAAATTCAATTTTGATGGGGGCGCCTGGGTGGCGCAGTTGGTTAAGCGTCCGACTTCAGCCAGGTCACGATCTCGCGGTCAGTGAGTTCGAGCCCCGCGTCAGGCTCTAGGCTGATGGCTCAGAGCCTGGAGCCTGTTTCCGATTCTGTGTCTCCCTCTCTCTCTGCCCCTCGCCCATTCATGCTCTGTGTCTCTCTGTCCCAAAAATAAACGTTGAAAAAAAAAATTTTTTTAAAAATAAAAATAAAAAAGTTCAATTTTGATGTAATCCTGAAAAACATAATCAGGTATAAAAAAATACATATTTTTGGCCAGTTGAATATAGTTAATATAGACTAAAATGAAATGCTGTATATGTGTTGGTTTTCTCAATTGTGATAATGCTCTTATGATTATTGTAGGATAATAGCCCTTTATTAAGAAATAAATGCTGAGGTATTTAGAGATGAAATGTGATATTCTGCAACTTACTGTTACAGCGGTAAATTGTATTTTTACCTTCTTCCTGCACACTTAATCTCCCTATTTCAAAGATTTTGTCTAGCATCCACCATCTGAAGAGCTTTCGTTAATAGTTCTTTTAGTGCAAATCTGCTGACAATATACTCTATGAATTTTTGTTTGTCTAAGGATAATTTGTATTTATTCTTCATTTATGAAAGATATTTTCACTGAGTATAGAATTGTGGGTAAACACATTTTTCTTACAGCCCTTTGTTTGTTGTTATTTGAGAGAGAGAGAGCATGAGTGGGGGAAAAGGGCAGAGGGAGAGAGAGAGAGAGAGAATCTTAAACAGTCTTCACACGGAGCCCAGAGCCCAGCTCAGTCCCACAACTCTGGGATCATGACCTGAACAGAAATCAAGAGTGGGGTGGACACTCAACCAACTGAGCCACCCAGACACCCCTCTTTCAGCCTTTTGAAGATATCCTCCATTTTCCTCTAACCTACATGATTTCTGAGGGAAAGTGTGCAATTTTTGTACTTGTTTTTCTATGTATATGTGTCATTTCTATGTTTGTTTTTAAGATTTTCTGTTTGTCTTGATATTTTCTGTTTGAATATGACTCACTTAAATATTTTCAATGCTGATCATTATTCTTATTTCCCTGGTCTCACTTTCTTCTTGTGAAATTCTAATTACATACGAGTTAGACAGTTTGATATTGTCTAACAGCTCTTGGAGGCTCTTGTGCTTTCTTCACACATATTCTTTATTTATGATTTAGGTTAGGGGTTGCTATTAACTTACCTTCAGTTTCAACTATTCTTTCCTTGAATGTGTCAAGTCTGCTGATGAGACTGTTGAAGGCTTTCTTTATCACTGTTGTTCGTTTCTAACATATCCAGTTGATTTTTTCCATGTCTGTGTAAGTTATCCTGCTGATGTTGCATATGATCTGTGTTTTCCATTAGAGCTTTAATGTATTAATCATAGTTATTTTAAATTGTCCATTTGGTCACTCCAGTGCCTGTGTCATATCCAATTCCGGTTCTGTTGATGGTTTTATTCCTTGGTAGTGTTATTTTTTCCTTGTCTTCCCATATGCTTTAAAACTTTTTGCTGAAAGCTGAACATCTTAGCCTAAATAGTTTCTGTCCCTGGGATTGGGGGTGCTTTTACCTCTGGTAAGCCTCCAGTGTGGGAGTTTGAGTCTGTCTAGCTAAGAGAGGTACTGGGTTTAGATTTGCTTTAATTATCCTCAGTTGACCACTGGTTTTGACTTCTTTGGGGTAACTGTGTTTCGGGTAAGGATTGATTTGCCAGAGTTTTTTCTCGGTGTCTATTCCACTCTCCTCTTTGGGGTTCTCCTCTTCGAACTGCACCTCAGACAGAGTCGTTACACATGTTTTTGAAAGTCCCCAAGTTGTATCCCACTATTAGATGTCACTTGCCTCTCTTCCACCTCAAGGTAAGTGGGAGGGACATTCTTGTTCTGACTAAGCTTCAGTTTTAGGCAAACACTATGTTTCTGGGTTTCAGAATATGGCTGTGCCAGTCTTCTTGCCCTCTTCCCAGCTATAACTCTGGGAAAGATGTATTTGATTTGTTATGTTTACATTTCCGGTCTCCAGCTACAATGTGTTTTCACCACTTCCCTTCCCGAAGGCACTTCTCCCTGCAGTTTGAAGCTTTCCTTCCATAGATGGGGGCAAAGGATATGAATGGGGTTTTGGGCCTTTTTGCAGTGGCTGCTCTTCCCTCCCCTTGTCTTTACAATAAGGATTATACTACAACAATTTTTTGTGAGCTTCTGCTAAGGTCCAAAGAAGGAGCCCGCGACTGAGTGCAAAGTTCCCTTTTATCTCTGGCACCAAGAGTTTCTGTGGCGAGTGCTTGAAAGTGAGGGTGAATTTTTATTTTATCTGCAGCCACCAGGCCCATGCTCATCCTTACCAATTTGTTACGAAGGAAGGAAAAATGCTTACCATCACTCCTTTAGGCATGGTGTTCTTCATATCTGGAGCTAGTTTGTATTCTTGTGATCTCAGCTCTTATTGGTTCAAGCAAAGTTGGTTCAAAAAAGTGTTGGCATAATATTTTCAGCTTTGTGCATCCTTGGCAAAAATTGTTGGTTCCCTGCAACTGCCTTTCAAATGATTTAGGAAAAAAAAAGTAGGACACAGAGCATGCAAAGAAAAGAAAGGGGGAGTAAGAGACAAGAACTAGTGAATCTAGGAGAAGTAAATATGGATATTCATAATACTTATCTTCCCATTTCTCTGTGTTGACACATAGAAAGTGGTTAGTTACCTTACCTGTAATTAAGACATAATCTGTTGACTGATAGGATTATGATATTTTTATTAGTCTCAACCAAAATGGGTGAGTCATTTTCTGTCATCCTAGTTGGACATTGTCACCTAAGGTACTCCTGCAGCTAATTCTAGTTTAAAATAGACATTTACTAAGTATTTTACTTACTTCTGTCTCAGCATAGGTTTTTAACAGAGTTGAAATGGTTTTTCATAGATTTATCACTTACTGAGGAAGTCAGGTAACTGGAAAGGACATTAGATTTGGAATTAGAAAAGTAGGCTTAAGTACAAGCTCATTCATTTAATGAATATTTGTGGATATTTAACAATGTTCTGTTGAGTGTTTTGAAGGCTTGGAAGAGAACAGTCGCTCTGCTGCCAATAGTTCTTTGAACTTGCAAAAGTTACATCTTAACCTTGGTCTCCATCTCTATGAAGTATGGATGACAATACTTACCTCTCTTGTGAGGGTTAGATTCCCCAGTATATGCTAAAGCATTTTGAGAATCATAAACAAATTACCCCAAAGCATGTTATTATAATACTGTTCTAGTTGCTTATTTTTCTCCACTTGTTAGCATTATTCTTTTGACTCTTTCCTCTACATTTCTATAATGTCCTTGGCCTTTCTTTCTTACTTTATTTTATTATGACTGCTTACAATGTTATAGCCATTTACAACTTCATGTTAATCAAAACCATGAATTTCAGCCAAGGCAACAATCCCTGCCTAGTCTGTGACCTTTTTCCCTTTGATCCCAGTATCTGAAAGCTTTTTATACATTCTAATTCTCTTCCATTTTAATAGCTTTGTGAAGCAGTCCTATTTTCTTTGACTGATAAGATCATTGAAGGTGACCTGATTTTCTCCAGAGATGCACAATGAATAAAACACATTGCTGCACATAGTTGCTTACCCATACCCCCACAAAGCGGAGAAAAACTTGGGAGTTGCTCTCTCTATATGGAGGTCATATTAGGAGGAACTTACTTCTCACATTGTTAATGAAATCTGCATCATCAAATCATGAGAGCTACTTTAGTTATTAGTCCAAATATTTCTGGGTTTTTTTGAGATTTTTATCTTGTTTTCCATGTAAGAAATTGAATAACAACAGTTTTTAGAGCAAGAAATATAGAATTTATTTTTGTTTATTTTTTTAGGTGCTCTGACAATACAAACATCTAAACTCCTGGGCAATATCTTGTGGAGACACAAAGTTATATATACTTCTCAGCATTATGTGTATAGGTGTGTCTGTAAGTACTATGTTTATGTAGTTTTGAGTTTTCAAGGTGACTTATTTCCAGCTAAGTGTGTGTCTTGCACACAAGTACTTACCCTTGTGATTTGTTTTTGCCATGTTAATGATTCATGGCTTAAACAGCCACGTTATTCATGAGTGTGGAAAATTGATATTTGAGAGCATTTTATTCTGCTCAGTTGGACTTATTTTTTATAAAGAATCCAAATAGTAATAACATTTACAAAAGACTACTGAATATTCAGCATGTACCTATTGCACACCCTGTAGCAAAACACTGTCTCTGTCCACTATCAGCCTTCGCCTCTGTCAACCCCACTGACATCACACCTGTCACCACAGCAGTCACCCAAGCACATCTTTTCCTTCTGTTTCTCAAAGATTTATATTTCCAAAGCACTCTGTGTATATTGAATGATTTCAAGACCTTTTGATATTCACCGATTAATATCACTTTAATTATTTCCAGCCACTCTTCTAAGCCTTTTGTTTAGGAATGGTAGTCAAATCTACTCAATGTTTTATCCAAGTATCCCAGAGAGACAAATAACACTGGCTTAGCATTCCTATGCATCAACTTTTAATGATTATATTTTCCTTATCAGCGTTGGAGTGTGAAGATAAGCATCTTCCTTCTCCAGTTTTCAGGCAGGTACTCCAGTTAACAGACCTTCCATATAGTTTGTTTTCTCAGTCCTAGAAACATGTGCTTCAGGGAACACTGCTCTCTGAAGTCATTGTAGAACTATAGTTACTCAGTAGTTCATTTCCAGCAAGTCCTGTTGATGTTTTTTTTTTTTTAATTCAAAATTGTGTCATCGTCCTGAGCAAGGATCAAATATGTAGTTACAATAAGTATTCTCTTAGTTTAAAGCATATAATTAATTTGTATTCTGTGTTAAAAATGAAGATAAGTACTCACCCATCTCCTTTTGCCATTTTCTCTACCTTTTTTTGTTTTGTTTTTGTTTTTAACCTCAAAAGTGTAACTCTTATACAAAGTATGCGTATATTTATATCATTTATCACACATTTCATATGGGCAAAGGAACAGAAAATTGATGAAACATGCCTGAATGCTTGTGGCTTAAAATTATATTTCAGTTCCAGCTATAAAAGTGTAATCCAATTGAAATGTTTATCATGCATCTGTGAATATTTTTTCTTGCATATGTAATGGTGTTGCATGGACAATTTAATTTCTTTCTTTAAAAGTAATCCTAGAAAAATTCACTCTATAGCTTTTTCAAAAGATAAAACTAAAGATCAGCTCTATAGGAGTCCAAGTTAAACACATACAATGTATTATCTCAAATAATTATTTCATTTTTATTTTATCATTCACTAAACTTACTGAAAAACACTGGTGCAATTTTCACAGGCATGGTCTTTTTTTGGTCCTTCTTGTGTGGGTTAGAGTTGTGAATTTTAAAAAGGACAAGATGAAATATTCTATATACATAGGCACGGAATTTAAAAGGCAACATACAATGTTTCTAAGTTAATATTGAAATTTACAGTTCTCAGAGAAACAGAATCGTTCTAATACTGAGATGATCATTGAAAAAAGTTAATGTAGTGAAGAAAAATCAAACTAGAGAAGGTAAAGAAAGTGAGTCTAAAGATACAAGGTGGCAAATTCTATTAAAAGACAGTTCCATTTATTCAAAGATAAACCATGGCTTAATACCTATTATTAGTCAATTAGTAATTTTAAGTGCATTTAAAATATTAATGAAAATACATTTAAAAAGAAGTAGGTTGATCAAATGGTGGCGTAAGCAGGTTCTTGGCCAAGGCCATATCTTTTCCTTCAACATTAGTTAAGTACCAAAATGTCTCTCACTAGGGCCAGTATTCTGATCACATAGTATACAACTGGATTTCATATATTTATAATCCTCAGTGTCCCTTATTTTCTAGGCATTGTAGACACATTTTCATATAAATTTTCCTTTTCTAATAAGTAAGAGTCCCTCTTGGAATCAAAACCCCAATTCTGTTTCTGGCAACCTATAACGAGAACTGATATCTTGGGGTATCTGAGTGGCTCAGTCGGTGAGTGTTGGGACTCTTGATTTCAGTCCAGATCATGATTCCGGGGACTAGGATTCAAGTCTCGTGTCAGGCTTCCCACTGATCATGGGGCCTGCTTGAGATTCCCTCTTTCTCTCTGTCTCTGTCTCTGTCTCTGTCTCTCTCTCCTGCTCACTTGCTGTCTCCCTAAAATAAAATTTAAAAAACATGTTTTAAATGAATCCATCAAAAAAAAGAAAACTGGTATCTGAATCACTATATTGATTTTTCTGTTGCTATAGAATAATAGTACCGTGAATTTGGTGGCTTAAAACAACATGCACTTATTATGTCACAGTTTTTGTGGGTCACTATTCTGGACACTGCTCATCTGGGTTCTGTGCTTCAAGATCTCATATGAAAGTGGTACTCAAGGTATCAACCATGACTGGGCTTTTATCTGCAGACTCAACTGGGAAAGGATCTGCTTTTGAACCCTTAAGGTTGTTGGCAGACTCAGTCCCTTGAGTTTTGCTGGATTGAGGACCTCATCTCTTAACAGGTTGTGGCCCAGAGGCTGCCCTCAGTTAGTTCCCACATGGCCCTCTCCACACAGATGCTTACTTTGTTAAAGTATGCAAATTAATTACCCAATAGGGACACTCTTCTAGCAAGATGGAAGTTACAGTCTTATGTAACTCATCATGGATAGGATACTCCATCCCCTCTGCTTTTTTCTCTTGATTAGAAGTAGGTCACTGGGCTCATACACACTGAATGGCAGGGAACTAGAAAAGGGTGTGAATATGGAGGAAAGGTCACTGGGGATCACACTATACTTGTTCTATTCCACAATCGGCAGTTGGACAATTTTGCCAAGTGATTATTATAGAAGTACAATAGAAGAAATAGCATGTGTCACTGAAATCTAGGTGACCTGGAAATTTCAGAGAAGATAATGCTCTGAAAGTAGGTGGGAAAGTTTCATTATTAATTATTTACTGTGCCGGATACCAAAAATTCTAATAATGTTTCATTGAGAAGAATGTGCTTTGAGTTTAGTAATATTACAAAGATACTTTCCTTTAATGTAATGGTGGATGTTTGTCCATGAAGCCAGGTGTTTATTTTTTTGTTAATGTCATATCTGAAGGACACAAACTCATGTTATAATAATAATAATAATAATAATAATAATAATAACAACAACAACAATAATAATAATAATAAGCCCAAATTTGGAACTAGTTATACTACAGTACCATAATATACTGGTTTCACTGGAATATAAGGATAACTTTCCTAATTAACATTTGAAAATAAGTAATAGTTATTTCAGTGGTCCTAAGACATGATTCAAACAGATAACTGCACACTACATGTGAGTTACATAGCCTAGGAATTAAGTATCTATGTGGACATCAAGTTTATAAAATGATGTAGAACATTTTCAATCTTGGTATTTTTCACTTGAAGTTCAAGTTAGGAAATAATATGAGACTGTCAAATTCATAGTATTATATAAAAATATGTTGTTTGTGTTTATAGAATTAGGAACAACTAGTGCTTTTTTAGCATTACATTAATATACTTATTATGTAAATTAGAGCAATTAAGTAGCTTTACTAGGAATGGTTAAAAGTTGTATGTACACTTGAAATTTCTTCATGGCGTTACAAGGAGTTAGACAGTAAAGAATCATTCCTAAAATTTGTGGAATAATCATTGCTTGTTAAATCTTGATCTAATAAGGAACTTCACATGGTTCACTAGTTGATAGAACCAGTCCTGTGGGATACAGGGACCTCAAAATCCCTTCTGCTTAAAATTGTTGCATTTAAGAAGCTTATCCATGATTTCTTGTTTAATTTTATATTTATTTGCTGTAGTTTTTACACTTAGAGACTCTTCTTTTCCACAATGAAAATCATTTGTTTAAAAAGAATGTTATTTAGAACATGTGAGGAGAAAAAGAACAAAAAAATACAAATCACTTACTTTGGTATCAAGAAGAGCTTTGATTGCATAAACAATCTGAAAGGAAGTCAGGAACCCCTAGGGGTTCTCAATGCACATTTTGATAACCACTGCATTAGAATAAAACCACAAAAGTATAAAATTCTCAGCCTATGTTTTGTATTGTTAAAGGCCAGTTAAAATGCTAATATATCCAATCCTGGCTTATAGCCAGCTTCTGTAAACAGAGTTCATGATAGAAATGAGTTAGTGCATGTAAAGCACTTACAACAGACACAATAAATATAATCTGTTAGAAAAGCTATATATAGCATAGTAATCAAAAGCACAGACTGAAGACTGCATTGATTCAAATCCTTGCTCTGCTGCTCTATAAACTTGAATTACTTATCTCTGTATCTCACTGTTCTTATTTGAAACATTAAAATATGAATAATGACATCTCATGAAGTTTTATGAGGATTATATAAATTAAGAAAATAGTGACCTGCATAGATTAGGAGCTATGTCTTATTTTTTTTCCTTACTGGTTTTTTTAGTTCTTAGAGATGTAATATTATCAATAAGTTTTAGGCCTTTGTTATTTTCATTCATTTAACAAATATTAATTGATTAATCTACCAGCTTCAAAGCACTGTCCCAAATAATATGAGGAATATAAAAGGGAGTAAGATGATTTTTGTGATGGAAGTATTTATTGTTTAATATAGAAGATAGATACACACACACACACACACACACACATATATATATATATATATATGTTAGTATATTTTAGAAAATGAAAGAGATGACAAGATACCAAATTTGCCAAAATAAAAAGGAGTTTTTTCTGTGTATTTGTGGAAGAAATCATTTTGAGCCACATCCAGATGGGTGTCAGAATTGAGCCACAAAGATGGTTGATGTTACTGAAGGCTTACCTATAATTTCAAAAGAGATTTGCAAATCTATGTTTATATGTGAAAATGTTTCATACCTTCAGACCTTCTTGTGAATCCAAACCCGGTTTTTACAGATGGTTTCACAAATTCCACCTACTCTACCAGAATTACTTAGGAAGGAAAATGACCTTCATTTTGATCATTTTGGGAAACTTTCACAAAGACATCTTTAATTTAGAATGACCAAAATATTGAGTCTTATGGCATGACCGGCAAAATAAAATCCAAATGCGAGTCATGTAGCCACTCTGCTTTACACTTAGGTGTTTTTCTTTTTTTAATATTTCCTGTGAGTTAGGGCTCTTTCATCTTTCATTTAGAGCATGAAATGCTAAATTGGTGCCTCTTAACTCCTAATTTAGCTGCCTGAGTGGAAAAGACAACCTGAACGTGGCTGCAGCAAGAAGCACTGTGCAGTCTCGCTGGCCGTAGACCTTTTATAGCGTGGAGCTGCTTTAGCAATGGCTAAATGTCTGCCACACTCAGTAGCCTTTCTGAAGCCATTCAATCTAGTCTTCTTTTTTAAATAAAGGAGAGGGGAAAAGAGGTGTATGATAAACTGCCCCTTTCAGTATGATTTCTCCGGCCTACCCTGTTCAAATACACACATAAAAGAAATCTTGTCATATACAAAGGTCTGTTTCATGTTGCCTAAGAGAAAAAGAAGTTGAAGAGTGAAACCAATCAAGGGAGATGAAGAGGCAAGGCCAGTGTGTCCTCATAAATGCCCCAGTTGGAGGTTCACCTATTTTATCCACATAGAATGACTTGCAAAAGGCTTTGTTGTTTTTACAATTCTTAGACTTCCCCATTGATCAATTTCAATGGTGGATTTCCTCCCTAAGTAAACACCTTCCAAAGGGAGCTATGCAAGCTCCAAAAGCTGCCCGATGTCTAATGAAGTACTTTTTTTGGTAGCTGACATCAGTTCTTTCCATACATACAATTTTTTTTTCTTTTTCTTTCCTACCTTTTCACACTTTGCTTTACATTTCTTTGAGTTGTGGAAGCCAATGGAGATGAAATAATTAAAGTTGGTGGTTGTTGTACAAAAATCCTTCATATACACAATTTTCATTTGGATCTTTTATAGAAAATATAGTATGTTTATATACACAGTTATAGGCCATGGTGTCAGGCTACAATGGCTGCATTTCCCCATGTTAAGTCCTCATGTTATTCCCCAAGTGTAGCTCAATACTTTCTCTCCTGTAGCCCAGCAGGTGCCTGGTTTTACTTTTGGTCCTGTAGTTTTCATGGAGACAGCAGTAGAGAAGGTGGAATGGTCTGGAGATTGACAGTAGGGATACAGTATTGCCCGTACTCAGGATTGGTTGCATTATTTGTGAGGCCAAGGTAGAAATGAAAATGCAGAGTTCCTTGTTCATAAGTTATTATGTGGGATCCTTATAAGCATGGGGCCCTGTGCAGCTGTTATACCACTCCCTGACCACCTGGATAACAAAGATCCCATGTATGGCTGTTCTTTGGAACACAAAGTCTTCATGGTTGGGGAAGGTAGCCTATCTCTGACTCCCTGAGCTCCCTATGGTGATTCTTACCTCAGTTCTCCCAGCAGTTTCCCAAATAAGAGCCCCACACTGTATCACTCCCTTGAGTGGACAACTCTTACCTCTGTTGGATCCCACTCCCACCAACCTTGCTTCCTCTTCTTCTTCTTCTTCATCTTCCTCTACAAGAGCTCATTTATCCACCATCAGTCTATTCCCCACACCACACACACACACACACACACACACACACACACACACACGTCCTAATAATGACCCAATAAGCCAAAGTGAATACTCAAAGAACCATCAATAGCAACTGAAAAATAGTACCCCCCACCTCAAGGATAGAAAAGAGGCAGTCTTCATGAACTCAGTGGCTGGTACATACATACTCTCAGAACTGGAGGGCAATATTTGCATCTATTCATCTTTATCTTTTTATTTTTCCCTAGAAGAGACTGAAAGAATTCTTACAAGTTACCACTTTTTATAAACTACCTCCCCCAAAATGAGATTTTATGTAAAAAATATTGATCGTTAAATTACTGTTTATGGGATTAGCAAGAATTTTATCCCTTTGGAATCTACAGGAAGTGATAATATAATAACATTTTAAAAGTTTACATTTGCTAATATTCGAAAAAATTTATGGTGCACCTGGGTGGCTCAGTCAGTTGAGGGTCTGACTTCAGCTCAGGTCATGATCTCATGGTCTGTGAATTCGAGACCCACGTCAGGCTCTGTGCTGACAGCTCAGAGCCTGGAGCCTGTTTCCGATTCTGTGTCTCCCTCTCTCTCTTCCCCTCCCCACTCATGCTCTGTCTCTCTCTCTGTCAAAAATAAATAAACATTAAAATTTTAAAAAAATAAAATAAAAAATTTGAAAGATTACTAGATCTACAGAATTAGCCACCCAATGTACATTCAATTTTTTTTTATGGTCTCTGAGGACTGGATTTTGGTTAAAAAACAAAAATCAATTGCGGTTTTTAAAATGCTTTCTATTTCAATGAATCTAAAAATGAAAACTGAGAAATGACTATTCCTTGTAATACTAAAAATTAACTTTTCTTATAACCAAGATAAATAACGGTCACAAATACAGTTAAAATTCACAATTTAAATTTAGGAGAAAGGAATGTTTAGTTATCTCCTAGAGAACAATAGGCTTCTTTCTAAACCTCTGTAGAAAATTATTATGTGAAATTATTACCAATGCTTTTCTATTAGGAAGCTCAATTCAATTTTATCTTATGGGCTCAATTCCCTGGTGTTTAGGTATAAGGTAGTTTTGTTTTTGTTTTTGTTTTTGTTTTCTGTGCACATGTGTGATTTCATATCTGTCTAAAATAGGCTTGAGTTACTTCACTCAACTGATACCACAAATCTGGCAGGACCTTCACCTTTAGCATGCAGATCTCCATCTTTAATGTGGGAGGAGGCTGAAAAAGACATTCACTGAAAAAAACAAGACTCAGCATGGGTTGACTCTCATCTAGCTTGGTGTAGCTAGAATTTATTATGCTACCTTATGATTTCACAACAGCCTTGTGGCCCAAGTTTATGATTTTTCATGTCATAAGAAACAAAATGTACCCGAATCGCTGTCTCCTATGAACACTTTCCCCACCTCCCCTAACACACACACTCACACAACCTCGTTTCTAAACACCCTTCACTGCTGTTATCACTGTCTACCTTATTTTGTATAACAAATGTAGAGGCATCATCACATTTGCTAACCTGTAAGTCCTTTGGTTTCATCCAGTTTATTTCTGCATCCCTGAAAGTACCTACCACACTGACTTGCACATTCTGGGCACACTTAGCAAGTATCTGTTTAATGAATAGGCATATAAAATAACCTAATTAACAATTTTTGGCTGTTAGGGCCAGGAAATTCAGATTATCTACACCTGAACTGATGATACATTGTCTTCCCCATGTTAACTCCAATCATTTAGCTGTGAATTCCCACATTTAGTACTGACTGCAATGAGAATTCCTTGATGGCTACATTTGAACTCAATGGGAAAGAATTCTGTGATCGAATACTAATGTCTACCAAGCCAACAGAATAAAAAGAAGGCCACTACCTTTGTTGTAAATTAAAACCCAAGATGTGTTCTACCCCTCATTCTACTGATAAATTAGGCTTGAGTGTTAACATATTCTGTTATATGTCACACAGTCAGTGGCAAAATTATGATACAAACTCAGACCTTCAAACTCTTGACTATATTACGTCTCTTCTCACACTATGCTGACTCTATGTCTCTTCCATTGAGACTATCTTACTTTTTCCATCATAGGTACTTTTATCCTTGAAGGATTACAAACAGCCTCTAAGAACACACATAGATGAGTTGTTTGTTAGGTTATGGATCATTAAATAAAAAGTTTAAAATGCTAATATAGTACTGAGAATATGGGGAAAAATCAATGCATATTTTTGAATATTATTTCTTTAATGCCACTCTTCTTCTGGTTGCTATATTTGTAAAGTCACCTTCCTCTTGGGGCCTCTATTTTCTCATGATCTCTATGGTTCGCTTTACAAATATGTGATTTTCCAATGCAGTTTAATCTCTTACATAAAATACAGCAAGCATGTAGTTAGTGCTGTATTTGCTCAACTTTAGTTATATATGAAGGAATCAACCCTGCAAACCTCAGATTTAAATCATTATTCAGTCTTCCCACCACACTCATTTTGAAAAGTCAAAGTATAATTAATATTCAATAAAATACAATGATCTTGAGTGTTCAGTTCAATGAGTTTAAATAATTGTACTCACCATCAAACCACCGCTTAAAACAAGATACAAAACATTTGTATTGGCCCAGGGAATTTCTCATGTCTTTTTTCAATTAAAAAAAAATGGAATGCCTCAAAAACCTGTGTCATCCTTATGTAAGGTCTATGATAATTTTGTCTGTGTCAGGCCAATTTTGCTTCATTCTATCAAAGTGGGCACTACCCCCTGCATTTCTCATTACCTCCCCTATTCCCTCAGTTCCAGCAGAAACTATTAGAAAAGAGAAAAGAAAATTTCATCAGAAATACTCTTAAGCCAGTTTAAGATCAACAAACTCTTGGTGAATGTAACCCCCCAGACTGTTTAAAGGTAGAAATCTCTGTTTTATAAGATGTCTTTATAACATCATTGATATTTTAGAAGGAGAAGACAGGAAATCTCTGGGAGGAATCGTACCCAAACAGAGCATCATAGAGTTGTAGTTGTTACGTTTCTGTCTGATTCTCAGCTCTGTGGAGTTAGAAATTAGGTTTTCTTAGCACAGAGTTGATCAGGTCTTTATGAATAAACACTTGCTGAGAAAATATGTAAGATACTTATATGTAAATCATAAAATAATCATTTATATTAATATATCAATATATTAATAATAGATTATAATAGATTGTTCTAGTTTTTATTTTGTAGAATATTTACATCCATTATCCAAGGTACTCCATTCTAGTCTTTCTCCACTTGTATTTCATTAACACCTTCCTGATAACACAAAGGAGCCCTCTGAGTGTTCCACCCATAATGTTTTAATACCCTATATACTGTATACCTGTACCTACCCTCTGCATTCACACATCCAATTTTTACTTCCTTGGAGTTGATATTGATACCGTTGAGAATGTATGCCCTATTCCTTTTTCTTTCTACCTGGGACTGTAAATTATTGTATTAATCATGGCTTCTTCTTTTCTGTATGTCTGATACTTTACCGTCTTGAGCGTTTCTGACCCTGGTGAGCCTGCCCCTCCCAAGGCTAACCAATTCCTACAGATATTAAAGGACTCACCTTTGAGTGGGCTTTCATGTGTGGACTAACCAATCCAGTCCTCATAACTCCAACCACCTCCTTTACTGGGCTCTTAAACTTTGGTCATATTCTCCTGCCCTAATCACTCCAGGGCCAGGTCCCAAACAATTAGGGACAGTCCCTATACCCCAGAGACTGATGAAATTATTCAAACTAGTCTCCCCTAAGCCTTCTTGATGTTTTGCCTCTTCATTCACTCTTGCGCCCCGATTAACCTTGGTGCTCCCCTGTATGGCCTTGCATGATGTGGCATGTCCTCTCTTCTTGGGAACTGTAATAAGCAGTCTTTTCATTGGCAGCCATTTCCCAATCAGTTGTCCTCCCTATATCTAAATAATAAAAAACCACATTTTAAAACAATTATGTATCAGGAAGTTGGTTGGCCAGCATGAAATATGGATAGTCTTGAGAGATATTTGTTAGAGTGATTGTCAAAGCCTTGTAAATTTTCCCTGTCCCTTACAAAGTACCATCCCTTACAACATTCTCTATATTGGTGGGGAGTAATGTCTGATCTTAGCAATCAGACTCCTGAGTTCAAACCTTAACTTTGCTACTTCTCACTTGTGTGATCTTGAACCTCATGGGTTAGCTATGAGTATTAAACAATATGTGTAATGCCCTGCCAAGGCTAGGAATTCCCAAGACCACCTTCACTTCTGATACTAACTGCAAGTTCTTAAAATCCTCAAGATCACCTTCAAACTTGATAATTCCCTTGAGGGATGCAGAGAACTCCACAAAACTATCATACTGACTGTTATGGCTTGTTACAATGAAATGATACAGATTCAAAGAGAGAGGCGCTTAGAGCAGAGTCCAGGCAAGTCCCATGCACAGGGCTTCCAGCTGTACTCTCCTAGTACATGGGCAGATAGTGCTTACTTCTCCCAGGAAAGATGCGTGGCAATACACAGGGAAACTCACTTGAGTCTTGATGTTGCTTTTTTTGTTTTTGAGGCTGTTTTTCATGCTTAATCATGCAGATTTGGTTGATTGTTCTTGTGGCTTACCTTAGGCTCGAGCCATTCCAGAGGTCAGTCTGATGCCACAAAGCCTATGCTTCCCCTTACCTTTCACACACTGCACCACAAATCATCTTGTTACTGTAGACTATGCAGTATAGCCCCAACCACCCACCGTAAATCACATTGTTGGCGTTGACAATGTGGAGTGGCCCAATGCCCCAGGAAAACAGACGCTCTTTTCACATACATTATTATGACTTCCCAAGAGTTAAGGATTACATTTTAGGGCAAAAAGCAAACATTCTTTTGGGCAAGTTTAATTTTTTACTAAGCACTTAAACTAGTTGCCACACCCACTAAATGCCTAATCAGCATTAGTATTGTTATTGTCTTAGTTGTCAGGGTAAAATCTCCCCTGCCTGAAGAGTACTATAGAAACACTGCCAAATGCTTACTCTTTCTGCTTTTCTTTTCTGGATTTATGTAGAGGACACTTTTATGTTGTTAATGCGCTTTTTATTTATTTATGGTAACATGTACCTGGTTAAGACTTCTAGCCTTTGGTTAGACCCACCTTAGTTCTGTCTTCTTAAGAGTTTACCCCTTAAATAACCCTGGGTATTCCCAGATCTTTTCAGGTACATTTATAGACAACTCCTGGGGCTATTTTGACAGATAGTAGATCTTCATTATTATTTTGGATCTTACTATTCTCACCTATAGTGTAATCTTATTTCGACACTGTTAGTGTAATCTTGTTCTACATTTCTACACATCCCTATAACTTCTATATTCTACATAAGAACCTATACCCATTATTTCAGCAGCCAAAGAAGTTTGTTTTGTTTTGTTTTGTTTTGTTTTAAGGAGGCAGCATTAAAGGCTTGCACAAAACTCAGCGGCAAATAATTCCTTTTTTCCCATCCTGGAAAGGTGCTGTCTTTGTCATAAAACAAAAAGACACATAAAAGGTTACCTTCTTATTGCCCCATCTCATTATTGTTGATGCAAGATTCCAAATTAATTTGCTTGTAGTTATGGAAATATCTCCTTTAACCTTGGCGACACGATCTGAAAGAATTTGTTTTAGCAATGGGCATTGCTTAACAGCTTTTGGCATTTGCTCAGGCTGAACAGTCATCCAGAGAACATGTATCTTCTTTCTTTCTTTAGTATAGTGATCGCTGCAGATTATTTCATGAAATACGGTGCAGAAAGCCTTTACCGTGGTGGCCCGTGTAAAGGCACGATTGCTCTGATTAGCACTAGGGGCTCTGTAATTAGGTATCCGAGTCTACCCTGGAACCTGGCTCTTTATGACCTCAGACAAATAGCTTAACTGCTCTGCTCTAAGGGGTAGTAGTAATAATCACTTTCTTCTTTTCAGATCCAGGAGGAGACAGCGTTTTTTTTTTTGTTTATTTGGGTGTTTTTTTTTTTTCTATTTTGTTTTCTGTTGTGTGCTCTGCCCCTAAAAGTGACTGGCACAGAAGAAGCAATAAATGATTCTTAATGAATGAAAGGTTGTGATGAACGTAAAGTGACATCAGGCCTGCAAAGCCCTCAAACCAGGACCTGGCACACAGAAAGCCCTACGTAGATATTCATTTGAAAAACATACAATGAAAACAAAAACAGATCAAATGCTTTCTAGCCAACAAAGTGTGTGGTGATGGGTTTATAGGAATTCTGTTATGTTAGACTCCTAATTGCATTGTCCATTTTTATATTCACCAAATGTATATTAAGCAATTACCACAATCACTATTGCAGGTCCTGGGGACTCAGAGGTTAACAAAAATAGTAAAATAAAGGACATCCACTAAACTTTCTGCCCATCCTAGGACAGCTCCCACATGTCAGTCAGTGACCAATAGCTGAGGAAAAAGAAACCGTAGGTGAGTGATGAAAACAGAGTTTTGGATCATTAACTTTATTATTAATATTTTGCCATTTTTGTATCTCTCAGAGTCTCTAAAACTCTTGAGATACAAAAGCATTTTCTCTGAGATGAGAGATTTTTGAGAGACTCCCCTCTTCATTTCCCATGTCTGCCTTAGAGAATTTCTCAAACAGTTGTTTCAGGTTATAGACATAATTGGTTATTAGTCATTTCGGTGTCATTGTTCATTGACATACATCTCCACATTATCTCTCCACCATCTGAAAAGCAGGGTTCCATTTTCTGATTAATCTTTGTCTAGTCATTGAGGATATTGAAGCGGCTCCTGGTTAATTAGACCATTTTATCTCTAACCTCATACATTTTCTGGATGTAACAATGATAGTGGTGTCAGCAATTCCAAGCCCTGAAACCTGGCTAATCAGCTCCTGTGATTTGCTAGGGGTACCATTGTTTCAATTGTTAGAACGAAATTGTCATGAGAGGTTATGTGTATGTGGACATTTTTATCTCCAAGTTAATTACACACATGTAATGAAACCTATACAGTTCATAAAGTAGAAAATAAATAAATAAGTAGCATCTACAGCATTTAGTGATGTAAATCCAGTGCATGCACGCACACACACACACACACACACACACACACACACACATAATATAATAAAATAGATTTTTACTCGCATAGGAAGTGCACATAGTGAGAAAGAGCACGGGCTTCTCATTTTACCAGCTGTGTGGACATGGAGAAGTCAGAGCCTTTGGAACATCAGCCTCCTTATCTGTCAAATAGAAATAATACCTACAGGATTAGAAGGATTAAAACACATTAAATAATATGTTATAAGACATCCATTCAATCTACTCAATAATGTGTGTTAATTACATGATAGTTATTATTATTCAAAGAAACCACCTCATTCTCTCAACTCATGAAAGAAAGCAATTAACATTTCATAATAATTTGTATTAGAAAGTTATTGTTAGGGGCGCCCAGGTGGGTCAGTCGTTTAAGTGATGGACTTCGGCTCAGGTCATGATCTTGCAGCTTGTGAGTTTGAGTCCCACAACAGACTCTGTTCTGACAGCTCCGGGCCTGGAGCCTGCTTTGAATTCTGTATCTCCCTCTCTGCCCCTCCTCCACTCGCACTCTGTCTCTCTGTCTTTCTCAAAAATAAGCATTAAAAAATTAAAAACAGGGGCGCCTGGGTGGCGCAGTCGGTTAATCGTCCGACTTCAGCCAGGTCATGATCTCGCGGTCCGTGAGTTCGAGCCCCGCGTCAGGCTCTGGGCTGATGGCTCAGAGCCTGGAGCCTGTTTCCGATTCTGTGTCTCCCTCTCTCTCTGCCCCTCCCCCGTTCATGCTCTGTCTCTCTCTGTCCCAAAAATAAATAAACGTTGAAAACAAAAATTAAAAAAAAAAATTAAAAACAAAAAGTGATTGCTTCACTTTTATTAAGATTCCAGAAAATTACAGGAGAAGTAAAAAGCAGACAAGTTTTCTATTTCCGCTGGGCTTCTTGAGATGTAGTCTAGCTGTACTAGAGTTTAGACCAGAATTCCAAAAGATAACTGGAAGGCAGAAAAGCAAGTGAACTTCATTTTATGAACTACTTGAGGCTTGTTTTCTCTAGCATTTCCAAAGAACTATACAAAAGAAAACTAAACAAAACAAAACGAAAATCAACAAAAATCTTCCTTCAAAGAAGTTTGAAAAACACTGAATGTTAGGTTGCCCCTTGAAGAATCACATTTCTTATTTTAATGGTGAAGTGTCTGAGAACTTCACAACAGCTCTACTGAAGGAATAAAGGGACAGACTTAAATCCCTTTAGTTTATTGTTTAGGTTTTTCCCCAAATATTCCACATAACCTGTGTTACCGCACAAACATCTTTCAAAAAATGTTGAGGTAAGTGTTGTGGGTTGAAGAGTATCCTCCACAAAATTCATGTCCTCCCAGAAATAAGAATGGGAACTTATTTGGAAATAAGGTATTTGCCAATGGAATTAGTTACAGCCACTTGTATGAAATCATCCGGATTCCGATTGGGCTCTAAATCTGTGACTGGTGTCTTTGTGAGAAGAGAAGAGGATACACAGAGATACTGTGAAGGGGAAGGTGGCAATGTGAAGATGCAGTTAGAGACTGGAGTGATGTTGACCCAAGAATGCCAAGGATCACTGAGAACCACCAGAAGCCAGGGGAGAGGGCACGGGATGTTTTCTCCTTCAGAGCCTCCAGAACAAATCAACCCCGACAACACCTTCATTTTATACTTCAAGCCTTTTAAACTGTGAGAGAATAAAGTTGTTGGTGTGCACCTCTAAGTTTGAGGTAATTTGTTATGGCAGTCCTAGGAAACTAATAATATTGCATGTATGTGGTATTTTAAAAATGGTGATTTGAAGTTTATTTATTATTTATTTTGAAGGAGAGAGAGAGAGAGAGAAAGAGAGAGAGAGAGAGAGAGAGAGAGAGAGAGAGAAAGAGAGAGAGAATCCCAAGGAATCTCTGTACCGTTAGCACAGAGCCCCAGGAGGGACTTGATCGCACGAACCATGAGATGATGACCTGATCTGAAATCAAGAGTCAGATGCTAAACCGACTGAGTCACCCAGATGCCCCTAAAAATGGCAATTTGAAACTGAAGACTTCCATAAGATATATCTCGATAAGAGCTTTCCTTTCTCCTCTGTTTTGGTTCCGTTATTTTATTTTATTTTATTTTATTTTATTTTATTTTATTTTATTTTATTTTATTTTATTTATTTTTTAGTCATTGCAGGGGCAGGGGGAGAAATTGTGCATGCTACTGATAAAGCCTATGTACACTGCTAAGTAGTCTGATTAAGAGGAGACTCGTAGCTCAGAAGTGGACTCTCCATTATTATCACTTGTTCTCTTGTCAGCAAAAGCACTTGGCACCTGTGAATTACTGGTGTTTGTGAAGAGTTCATAAAACAGCTTCTTCCATGCTAGCACCAAGAGAAACAAATAAAATAAATAATAAAATAAGTAATAGCCAATATATGATAGCAATGTTTGCTAAATTTGAGTTAGTCTCTGTGCTTAGCTTTGGAATAGCATGGAAAATTAAGACGAATGTCTACATTTTCAAAGATAAAAGAGCTGGATAGAATTTTGTTTTCTTTGTCTAGAAAAACAAAACAGCATCCACTTTAATTCAGCGCTTCAGAGAGCTGCGTCCACCCAGCTCTGTTTGAACTGAGTCTTAGAGTGTATGTCACACTTGATGGTAGGCCATCTGCGATTTCTCCAAAGCAGTAGAAAGAACAGCCAGATCATGGCATCGAAAGAACCCTTAGGCAGTTGGACCCTTTGAGGTCTAATAGGCAAATAAAGAAAAAAAGTAGATTTGCCCAAAGTCTAGTTCCTTCTTATCTGGAGAGCACTTCCTGTCAGGATTCTCTGTTGAGCTATGTTAATGCAAGCCTGGCAGCTACTGCTTCCTAGGCACTTTGCGTGCAGAATTTGGCCACGTTTTTCATACTGAAAATGTTTTACAAGCTTAAGTCACATTTATGACTTCCCAGAGCCCTCCAGATGAGTTCCTCATTCTTTAAGGTAGCTAAAAGGCATTTGTATTTACTTACCCTGCCCCCTTTCTAAAGAATCCCTCCACCCGAATTCCTGTACTTTGGGGTGGTTAAGATTGTGGCTTCTGTTGTTAGACTGACTAGTTTCAAGTTCTAACTTGTGTAAAATGGGGGAGGATCAGCAGTTTCATTACAGAGTTTGGGGTAAGACTTAAATCAGATAATAAATGCCAAGTTACTACATGTAATGTTAGTAAATTGTCAAAAATGTCATCATTACCATTGATTATCTTTCGAATCCCCACTGGGATAAATTTGCACTGAAAAGCATTCCCTGACTTCACAAGATTCAATTAAATGGATGTTAACAATAATTATCAGAACACCCCCAATATTAGTTATCTTAGCTCCATCAATTCTAATTCTAGAAAATTATGCCAAGAAAATAATAACAAATACAGTATAGGAAAGGCATTTGTTATTGCATTATTTATAATAAAAAACCATAATATAGAACGATGTAAACATTTTTATTTAAATATATTTTGACATGATGGATTATTATGAAACTTGCAACATGTGTAGTTCCATTAAAACTAAAATTTCACAAGTTCTCATTATTAACAGTGAAATTACTTATGTTATATTTTTAACTGGGTCCTGGTAGAGATTAACAATTGACAGCATAGTATAGAAAAAGATTCAGGAATGACTGCTCCCAGTATCCAAATTGGGTATTTTTTTCTCTTCACATTTCTGAGACTTGCAAATATTCTATACACATCCATTATTTATATAATGGAATAAACTAATAACCTTAAACTTAAAAACCATGCTGGTTGAGTAAATAAAACTGTCTCCTACATTTGCATACCAATCCATGCCAATGAGATGTATGATGTTCCTAACTTTTCCCCTGTGGTGACAAACGTGGAAACAGGTTGGTAAAGAACGTGAAAAGAGAACATAAATAGGAAGGAGGAGAAGGAAAAGCTTGATGTATACTCATCTTTGTGCAGTCAATGTTTACAAAGTCAGTGTAGCATCACTGGAGAAACTGTTTATGTTCAAATACTCAAGTGAGGAAAAACAGGACCGAAATTTAGTACTGTGTGAACCTTGGAAGAATCAACAGAAAATGTCAAGGGCTTTTCTCATACAGGGAACCAACCAATTTTCCCCACTCATAAAAGAAAAAAAAAGCTTTTGTTGATTATGAGTCTGAAAAAGAAAAATTGAACTCATGTTTGTCATCTCTGTAAATCATCCCTGTCATTTAATCTTTATATTGGGAGGAAGACAATATAGCATAATGAATCAGGGGATGCTATTTCATTTTCTTATTTCATATCTGAGTTTAGTCTAGTGTAATTATGGTGTTTATGAAGTTTAAACTGATGTAGCAAGAGAGAAATAGAACAACTGCTCATCCACTCTAAGGAGCATTTCTTCATAAGAAAGATCACATTGGCAAGTACGGGAAATGCATGAGAGGTTTTTATCAACCAATAATTTAAATTTCTGAGAGACTTTCATTGTGGTAAATTGGGAAAAAATATAAATCTATTTCTAAATAAGTTTTAAACCAAAATGAGGAAATCTTAGCAAAAATATTTCACAGTTAGAGGGAGATAGAGGCAAAACAAAAACAAAAATACCTCACCCTAATCTGCTGAGAAATAACCAGGAAATTATAAATGAGCAGAGCTACCCTTGGCTGGAGGCAAGATCTCTGAGACAGTAATAAGGAATGAGGTTACCAAACATTCAGAGAGATATGAGCTGATAAAACTTAATCAGCCCAGTTTCACAAAGGGCAAATCTTTTCTGACAAATTTGGTGGCATTTTTGCATGGCACAGAGGGCAGGAGAGGTACGTGCCTGGAATGAGAGATGAAATTCAACTTAACAAAGTAGAAAGGCATAAATGACATACCTCGGAATGCGGTATAGTCTCAGCTTTCCAAAAGAGGCCATGTGAGTGACCTTTCACCCCAAGCCTACAGATTTCATTAAGATATTCATGTTGGCAGTAAGCAGGAAACAGGATTGATGGGTCAGCATGCTTAGTTGTCACACTCTGTTACCAAAATGGCACCCGCTCTCATCAAGTAATAGACATTTGGGATGTGTCTCTATCTTGGCTACTCAAGATTTTCACAGTGCTTTTCTCACTTATTTGTTTATCTTCTCCCAAATGTTCTCCATTCAGTTTGTTATCAGTATGCACATGGAATCAGTGCCATTTCAGGGGGTGACAGTTTTAGCTTAGAGGGCAACCAGTGGGGCCACTCTCATATCTCAATGATAATAATAGGTTTTGTAGGGTTTTCTAACATCTTCACTAGTCTTCACTAAAATGTCCAGGGACATTTTAAGGAAGTGTTTTTGGGTACTTTGTATACTTGAAAGCATGCTGTTAATTCTCACAGGTTCATATTGAAATCCTCTAAATTAGGGAAGTAGTAGTATCAAAGACCCAGAAGTTCAAAAGAATCTGAGTTTGCCTCTCAGTTGATTCATTAGCATCAGCCTACACATCAGCTTGTCTCTTTCATCCTAACCATACAAATAAGCAAAACTGAGACATACACATACAAACAGGTTCTCTAGGCTCTGCTCACTTCTCTCTTTCTCTTTGCCATCTGACTTCCATGTTGTTTATACGGCATGCCATAGTTTTCTTTACATCTTCAGTTCACCTTAAACTTGGCCTTGCTTACCAATCCATCTTGACTTTGATAATGATATTTCTCCCAAGGAAACAAAAGGTTATTTGATTACCAAGTAAGTTTTTGTTGTTGTTTTCCACTGTTCTCTAACACATAGCAACCTTAACTATGTCCTCTCTTAAAAACCTGGGTGACTCAGTCAGTTAGCATCAACTTCAGCTTAGGTCATGATCTCATGGTTTGTGAGTTTGAGCTCCACATCAGGCTCTGTGCTGACAGCCTGGAGCCTGCTTCAGATTCTGTGTCTTCCTCCGTCTCTGTTTCTACCCCTGCTCATGCTCTCTTTCTCAAAATTAAATTAACATAAAAACAAACTCTCCTTTGTTGGCCTCTCATATGATGGATGTGTTCAGCAGATTAATGGCCCCAAAGTTGTCCATGTCCTAATCCCTGGGACATGTGAATGTGATAGGTTACATGGCAAAGGGGAATTAAGGTTACGGATGGAATAAAGGTTGCTAAGCAGCTGATCTAAAAGGAAGTTTATCCTGGATTTTCTGGTTGAGCCCAATGTAATTACAAGAGACCTTAAAAGTAGAAGAAGGAGTTAGATGACAATTCTATGGAGGAATAGTCAGATTCATTTGATATGAGAAGGGGCTCCATAAGTTAAGGAATGTGGGCAACCTCTAGAAGCTGGAAGAGGCAAGGAGAAAGATTCTACTCTCAAGCTTCTCAAGAAGGGGTGCAGCTCCACCATGATTTTTGCTCATTGAGAGTCATTTTGGAAATCTGTCCTACAGAACTATAAGATAATGGATTTGCATACTTTTATGCTGCTAAGTTTGAGATGATTTTTTTATGGTGGCAATAGATAACTAATACAGTGATTCAGGTAAAATAGTCTTACTTTCCCATACAGATCTTCCTCTGAATTTTTTTGCTCTTTTCTCTCTTTTGTCAGTTCTAAAGATGTTGATAATCTCTGGTCTTTCATCTTGGGCTTTCCTTTTACTCAATTCCACGTTGGTACTAACTTTAAAGAACAATGCCATTCAACTCTGCCTTTCTCCCCAGCCAACTCCTGCTTAGAGGTGGCTACTGGTTCTACATCTGTGAGTCTGTCTGGCAACTCAAATTTAACATGTTTAATGACATTTTTTAAATAGCAAAATCATGAATCTCAAATAAAAATTAACCCATTGAAAGATTTTGTTTAAATAATGAATTAACATGGGGACCAGTAAGATGTTGCAACCTGTTCAAAGTAGAATTCAAAGAACCACATGTGCATAGGCAACAAGAAATGGAAAAGTATATTTATAAATGGAGGCAGAATGGGTTTATCATGACTAAATTGCATGGTATATCAATTATATCTCATGGAAGCTGACACAAAGAACATAACAAAACAAAACAAAACAAAAACCTGGTTTATCCACAAGGGAAAAGGGGGAAAAAACAATTTCACTGCACTGGGTACAGTTCATTTGCATTTCAATGGATAAGAATCATTTGCATCCTTCACAGTTTTCTCTTCCTTACATTGTTGTAAAATAGAGAAAAGACATTGAAAGGCAGAGTTAACTCCAAAAAATGCACTGGACAGGATACCCAGCAATTTTCCTGTGTCATTTTGAAATCTTTCACGAATTTTCCTGATATGGCCTATCTCATTTCTCCCCTCTGTTCACTTTTTCATTCTCCTGACGATCATTTTATACATTATCATTATACATTATTCCTTTCTTCACATCACTCCTTATCCACACTCCATTCAGGATTCATACTCCACTTAACTCAAGCTAAGTGTTCAGTGATCTCTACATTGCTAAGCCCGCTGGTATATTTCCCCCTCATCCTATTTGGCTTACCAGCCCTACTTGCCAAACCTGACCATTCCCTGTTCAGATGTTACCAGACCAGTGATGTTTTCCTTTGCCAGATTTTATAAAATAACACTCCTCCACATCAGCCCAGAATTCCTAGCTCTCTTACTCTTTATTTTTCTCCATTGCACTTAATACCATCTCAGGTACCATGTGGTCCTTGTTGATTTAATTTATGTCTCCCCCAATTAGAATACAAGCTCCATTAGAAGAGCAATTCGAGCAGGTTTTTTTTTTCCTTACTCTGTTTTCCAGACCCAGAGATAGTTTCTGCAAATGGTAAGCCCACGAAGAAATGCTTGTTCAGTAAATAAATGAAAAATGAATGAAACTTGTATCTGTTTTCTCATCTACTTTCATCCTCAGTGCCCTCATCTTTCCCCTTTTCGTTTTTCTGTTAACAGTCAAGGAGGGGCGCCTGGGTGGCTCAGTTGATTAAGCATCATACTCGGCTTTGACTCAGGTCATGATCTCATGGTTTTTGAGTTTGAGCCCCACATCGAGCTCTGCCCTGGCAGTGTGGAGCCTCCTTGGGATTCTGTATCTCCCTCTCTCTCTGCCCCTCCCCAACTTGCACTCTCTCTCTCTCTCTCTCTCTCTCTCTCTCTCTCTCAGTATAAATAAGTAAATAAACTTAAAAAAAAACAGTTCAGGAAGTCAACATACATGCATTCATCAGTTACAGCTAGCTCAGAGGAATCTTTAATGCTCTCTTTCCTTCATCTCTCACTTCAAATCAGTTTTATTATTCTGCCGGTATTGCCTGGAAACACTTCAGAAGAGCTCTCGCATTGTTCTTATTCTCTTCGTTTCTACTGACAATGCCCCAATTATCTCAGTGTTTTCAAATGTTTGATGAATAATCCCCGTGACTTGTGGTTCTCTTCCCTTGTTCTTCTTCCAGTTAATCATAGATCTAAGCATGTCAGATAGTCCTGCTTAAAATTGAAAGCACTTCCATGTTTTCTAACTGTTAACACATCAAGTTCAAACCTCTGTAATGTCATTTAAGGGCCTTCAAAATGCTCTACGTATACGATTCCATTTCTATATTTTATTATTCCCCTACCTTCCAGGCTAATTATATCTATTTTTGAATGACACATGTTTTTATGTGTCTATTCAAGCTAGTCCTAGAATTTCCATACTACACCCTTCCCTTTCAAAGGCATTCTCACTGTTTTACACATAGCTTACATAATACCTTTTTTGTCAGTCTTCCATAACCTCTAGGCAGAATTAATCACTTCCTCTTTGAACTCCCTTTAAAGTATAATCATGTTTTGGTGTAATACTTATTCTGTAATATTGCGGTTACTTATTTTTATGTCTGCTTCCCTTTCTGGAGTACATATCACATGACGTAGAGTGTGTGTTCTGGAGTCAGATTGCCTACATTCAAAATTGGATTACAACATTCTCTCTGGCTGTTCAATATTGAGCAAGTTACTTAAATCCTCTAAACCACAATTTCTTCACACGTACATTGGTAATATTAGAATCCACCTGTCAGAGTTCTTATAAGGATGAAGATAATTTGTGTACAAGTTAAACTTTAGACCTGGCTCTTAGTACATGTCTTAGTTGCTCTTATTTGATTATAAGCTCCTTGAGTGCAATTTATTTATTTATTTTTATATTATCTCTGCCTGAAGAAGGTTCAGCCAATAATTACAGCTAATACAATTTGGTTGAATTTGCTTCCATTGGACTTTATCACTGTGTCCTGGCAATATTTAAACAAGCAATGATATCAAATTGTATTTTGGTTTGGCTTTAAACTGCAATGATAAACAGAATGTGAACTGTATGGTAATGTACAGTTCTTACTATGATTTACTTTATGATCTGTGTACCATTTCTGATGTGTCATACACTTTCCAGGCAGGCTTAATACTCAGCCTTTGAATCACTAGGTCACCATAGATGGCTGCCTGGACTGAAATACTGCAAGTCTCCATGTACACATCTTACACCAAGTGTATGCCATTAGTTCATTCTGCTAGAGTGTCTGATATGAAAATAACCAGAATGATTCTATTATGTTCAAAGTAGCTTTTCAATTAAGAATTATCTTCTCAAATGTCTGTTGCATGAAAGAATTTCAAGTATGGCCACTGTCAGGTAGATGTTAAATTCATCCCCCTCATTTAAAAAAAAATTAAATGTTTTTTTTAAATTTATTTTTGAAGGAGAGAGAGAGAGAGTGAGAGTGAGCATGAGCAGGGGAGGAATAGAGAGAGAAGGAGACACAGAATTCGAAGCAGCCTCCAGGCTCTATGCTGTCAGCAAAGAGCCCGATGCAGGGCTTGAACTCACAAACCGGGAGATCATGACCTGACCTGAAGTCGGATGCTCAACTGACTGAGCCACCCAGGAGCCCCCTCATTTTTGATGTTTGCTTGAATAAGGACTCACTGATTATCCAAGTTGTCAAATGAGTGCCAATTTCAACATATGGCTTGATTCTGATCAAGGTTTAAATTTAAGGCTATTTTGAAATTGTACCTTTTTTCCCACCTTTATTGAGATATAATTGATCTATAACATTGTCTAAATTTAAGGTTTATGATATAACGATTGATATATGTGTGTATTGTAAAATGATTACCATATAAAGTTAGTAAGCCCATCTATCATCTCATATAGTGACAATTTTTCTCTTTGTGATGAGAATTTTTAATAACTGTCCTCTTAGCAACTTTCAAATATACACTATACTCTTGTTAACTATAGCCACCATGCTGTATATTATATCCCTGAAACTTATTTATCTCATAACTGAAAGTTTATTCTCTTGGACAAACCTCACCTATTTCCCTCCTCTCCCCCCCACTCCTCCCCATCTCTACCCTTAACAACCATAGATCTTTCCTCTGTTTCTATGAGTTCATTCTTTTAAGATTCCACATACAAGTGAGATCCTACAGCATTTGTCTTTCTATGTCTGACTTATTTCACTTAGCATAATGACCTTAAGGTTCATCCATATTGTCACAAACTACAGTATTTCCTTCTTTATGGCAAATAATATTCCATTTATGTATTTACCACATTTTTTAATCTGTTCATTCACTGATGGGCACTTAGGTTGTTCCCGTGTCTTGGCCTTTGTAAATAATGGTGCAGTGGACATGGAAACCTACACTTTTGAAATAGTATAAAATATATTTGTAGAATGATTACCATCGAAGTATTGCTAGAACAAAGTTTTCTTTTTGTTAGAACTTAAAGGCCACTGTTTCCAACCACTGTTTCCAAAAATCAGTTTCTCCAACCCAGCCCTCACATCAGTATATCCAACTCTTTATTGGACA
Source organism: Prionailurus viverrinus (assembly GCF_022837055.1). NCBI lineage: Eukaryota > Metazoa > Chordata > Mammalia > Carnivora > Felidae > Prionailurus > Prionailurus viverrinus. The sequence continues at coordinate 42,840,958 of NC_062562.1, forward strand.
GCTAAACCTATGAGCCCCAAAATCCTTGATGCTTTTTTCCTCTGAACATGAATTCCAGAGAAGACATAATTGACTTAGTCTAGGTTAGGTTCAACAGGCTTAAGAACTTGGTTTGGAAACTAAGAGGCTTAGTAATAGAAAGCAATAGAAAGGAAAGAAAGCCAGAGGGGAGAGAGCCTTTTTTTAAATCCTGAAACTATGCAGAACTCCATTGGTTATAGTGTAGTGTGTGTAATCCTCGACTTTGAGTCAAATCTGAATTTGAGTACTAGCTCTATAATTTCACTAGCAGTGACCCTGAGCAAATCATTTAACTTCTGTAAGTGTTAGTCAGGACCAGCTACATAATTTGCAGGGCACAGTGAAAAATAAAAATGCAGGGTCCTGGGGAGGCAGGCTTGGTGACAGGAGGAGGTACCAAATGTTAGCCAAGGCATCAAGCACTCAATGTTCACCAGACTCATCAAACTTCACTTATAAAACTCAAATATGTGGCTAACAGTATTAAGAGTGCTAAGGCAGTGGCTTCAGAACAGAACCAGAAGTGCAGGGCCCTTCTAAGAGCTGAGCCCCATGCAATCATACTAGTTACATGCCTGGTTTAGTTTCCTCTTTGGTAAAACCAAGCAAAGTCATTAGACTCTACTTATTTTTTGTTTTGTTTTGTTTTTCAAATAAAAAATTGAAATTGAATTGGAAAATTATGTTAGAAATGTAACTTCTTCAGTAGAAGACATTTTAGGGAGTGCCAGGAACCGGGGTAGGGAACTATATTCGGAGGGACAGATTGTGACACAAAGAAAGATCCCAGCAACTCTTTATCTGGATGTGACCTTGGAGATGTCTAGTCTTATTACCCCTCTGTGAAACCTGAAATTTACCCAAGCCCAAAAATTGGGATTCAAGTAAAACCATGGATAACACACTGTTTAGTTTTGTGTTCTTTTAGATATGAACCTTCTCAGGTGTTTGAATTTCCCCTTAATAACTTCTGAAAACAAATGGTTGACTACCCAGGTTGTTTGTGCTTTCATAGTTCTAGAGAGAAGAAAAGCACAAAAACACTGGTTTCTGTCTATTGTTTATTGTTTTGAATCTGTCTTTCTAAGTCTCTTAGCAAGAAACAGATATGGTAGAGTTGACACCTCATAGAACCCAGAGGCAGGTCTCACTAAAAACTGGAACCAAAGATCAAAAAGCTCACAGAATAAAGCCAGTCTTTGTTCAATTATTCTTTGTCTCCATCATTCTACCGCCTGTCTTACTGTCTGTCTCAGTCTGTAGACTAGACTAGCATTCTCTAAGTTTTCATGAGTTTTATGGAAAATGGATTGCTCTAATATTCCTGAATAGGTCATCTCTTTACAAGTAACAATCATGTCTTAATATTATTTGCTTATTCCTAGAGAGAGAAACATAGCAGCCCAGGAGGACATGTTCACCTTTGGTCTAGTTAACCATGGCTAGAAGGGTAAAGTAAATCAAATAGGACTTTTTGCTATTAAAAAATTGCCTATTTAGTATAAAAGAAGATGACATGACTTTTAACATAGGTTAAAAGCTGATTTTCCATGAAGATGTTCATGGAACTGTTCAGAAATACCAACATGCGACTGCCTTAGATACAATTAAATGTTCTCAATATTCAAGAGATGACAGTGAACTGTAGACACTGGTAGGTTTGATCCAGTATTGGAGTCAGATCATAGGATATATATATATTCACATATATATGTATATATAATTAATAATATACATATATATTTATATATATTTATAAATATATTTATATTTATATAATTTATATAAATATAAATATAATAAAATAAATTTATTATAAATTATATTTATATAAATATAACATAAATATATTTATATAAATATAAATATATTTATATAAATATATATAAATATATGCATATAATTAATAATAAATATATATTAATATGGAAGACAAAAGAAGAAGGAAAATGAGACAAATCTACATTAATTTTCAATAACTATGTTTTTTTTAAATTGTCATTTAAAAGTATTTATTTTTCATTGAACCTATATTGCAAACTTCTTGCTTTATTGTCAAATGAAACAATTTTATAGAGTAGCATTATAATCATAGGTGATTTTATAATAGTAGGTACTATTAATACAATTATTTAATTGCTTATTGTCAACACTCATCCTAACCTCTAGTATATTCTTAAAGTAAAAGTACTTGAAAAAGCACTTTGATTTCTTGATTTTGATATCATATTGTCACAGTTTCGGGTGTTCTTGTACAGAAAAACTAATGTTGTCTTTGCTTTCTGACAGTATAAACACAGCAGCAAAAGTATGCTATTATGTAATCATTCCATTACAATATGAAAAAAAATTAAAAAGCTGAAAAAAGAGTCCAGTTAGTTGACAAGCTAGACTTTTCACTGGTATGAACTCAACCAAGTTCACTACAACCAAGCTTTTGTGGCTTCAAAATAAACCAGTTTGATAGAAAATGCCTTGTTCTATTAGTTATAAATTCTTAATCTACCAAATGGTAGATTAAGATTTATTTTGTTTTGTGTTTTAAAGCTTATTATTTTGAGAGAGAGAGAGGGAGAGAGAGAGAGGGAGAGAGGGAGAGAGAGAGAGAGAGAGAGAGAGAGAACCAGCCGGGATGGGCAGAGAGAAAGGGACAGAGAATCCCAAGCAGGCTCCATTCTGTCAATGTGGAGTGCAACTCAGAGCCCCATCCCACAAACTGTGAGATGGTGACCTGAACCAAATCAAGAGTTGGGCACTCAACTGACTGAGCCACCCAGATGCCCCAGGATTTAATAATTGGTGTATGTAAAGGTCCTTTGAAAACCACAAATCATCTCCCAAATACAAGGTATTATTAAGTGAAGTTATACCCCAAATTTGGATTGTATGGAATTTGAACAGCACTTTTCTCTAAGTGAAGGTAAAGGAAGATAAATGAATTAATATTTCGTGTGTGCCTCTCTTGTGCATGGTGCAATGCTAGATGGCCAATGTGCATTATTTCAACCAGCTTTCTTTCTTGTGGGGCAGGAGGGTGGTTGGTAATTTCTACAAAAGGAACAGAAAAGACATTCATATTCTACTGTCAAAAATTAATTACCACTTCAACTTACTTGTTTTCAGTCTTTTTACTCCATTTAAAAGGAAAATCCCATGGCACCTGGTTGGCTCAGTTAGTTAAGCATCCAACTCTTGATTTTGGCTTAGGTCACGATCTCAGGTTTGGTGAGTTCGAGCCCCACATCGGACTCTGTGCTGACAGTGCAGAGCCTGTTTGAGACTCTCTCTTTCCCTCTCTCTCTGCCCCTTCCCCACTCACTTACACTCTTTGTCTCAAAATAAGTAAATAAAACATTAAAAAAATTCCATCACAGTTGGCCTTTAAACAACATAGGGGTTAGGAGTGCTGACCCCTTATGCACTTGAAAATTCATGTATATAACTTTTAACTCCCTGCAAACTTAACTACCAATACCTCACTGTTGACTGAAAGACTTACCAATAACCTAAATAGTTGATTAATACATATTTTGTATGTTATATGTGTTATATACTATATTCCTTCAATAAAATAAGCTGGGGAAAATAAAATGTTATTAACAAAACCTTAAGGAACAGAAAATACATTTACAATACTGTACTATAAATAATCTGCATATAAGTAGACTGTGCAATTCAATCCCATATTCAAGAGTCACCTGTATTTTCTTTAGTATAGTATATGTTCATTTTAAACATTCAAACTATGAAAAATTATGCAAATATAAAAAAAACTTTATCCCAAGTAAAACTCTCCCCAAAATAAAAATTATTAAAATTTGGTAAGATTGTAGCCATCTTTCTATGCATATAAATACAGAGATATAGACTAATATGAAGGTAGATAAATGCATAGAAAAATGCTTTTATAAAAATGGGATTTTATAATAGATACTACTTTTAACATGAAGACTTAATTGTATTTTAGTTTAACAAAAGTCAAACTGAAGCCAAGTAAAATGAGGAGAATTGTGAACTTGTAATAAATGATTTGAGTCAACAAAGATATTTATGTTTGTATTTGTTTTCCTAAAAGAGTCCTCTAAGGGTAAAAGATGCACTAAATAATACCAAGAAGTTACAGTACTTATGCTTTTAAAAATTGTAATTTATATTTAATATATATGTATTTTTATAAGTTGACTTTTTGCTATAAAAGAAAATATTAGCACTTAAACATTTGTAACTACGTTCCCTTATAACCCTTCATTCTTCTATTTATATCGTTATTTTTATATTATCCAAGTTTACAGCTTTCATATTCTGTCCTATAACTAAAAATAACATGGGGTATAAGTATTAGTTTTATATTTAAATATATTCAGTGTTCATCCTATAGCTCCTTCATTCTTTAAAGCTATATATTGGTTCATTTTTAATTGGCTGAATTTCATTGCTAAGTCATTTCTTTAAGAATAGTCATTTATGTTATATTCTCTGAAGGTTTCTTTTTTATGTTAAAGAATGTTGAATGCCATTAAACTTGGAAGATATCTTGGTAGGTGATAATAGACTTGTCACACTTTTATTCAGAATGTTACAGGCTTTCTTTTCCACTGTCTTCTGGTGTAGAAGGCTACCATTTTAAAATCTGAGATTAATTTAATATATTCTTCCACTTTTTAGATGATATTTGGTTTCAGCCTAGTCTTTTTAAGTCTTTCTTTAACTTTGAAGATCGCTTAATCACTTAAGATCACACATGCCTTGGTATTGAGTGGTTTCTTTCAGATGTCCCTAGAACATGGTATATTCTTTGAATTCACAGGAAATTTTCTTTATGATATCTGCTGCTGATATATTTGTTTTATTCTCTGTCTCAATGGCGAAGATTTTATGTTGGTTCATCTTTATCTTTCTTGTTCATTACCTGTTTTTCAATTGCTTTTTATCTGTGCTTTTTCAACGTCATTAATTACAATTACCTCAAACTTTCCCTTAATGTCAGTAGGTATCTGATTACTTACTTATTCTAATTGATTTATCAGATCTTTAGCGATGTTGTTTGGTTTACAATTTGTATCCTTAAGTTTGCAACCTCCTGATTTATCTGATTCTATTATTTGTTTGTTTTTTCATTGCCATCCAGTTATGTTAGCTTTGTTTGAATTCATGTTCTTACTCTACAGCATGAAATGATTTTGAGAAATTTCCTGGAGTTCCTTGAGTTACATTTTCTTCTTGATTGGTATTTTGTCTATCTTCGGCATACTATGTTTTCTGCTTTCATTTTTGAAATATATTTGCATAGTTCCTCTTCCATTCCCATTCATTTGCTCATACTTGAGGAAATGTGTATAAACAATTCATGTACTTTTTTATAGAGAGATATTTCTTAACTTTTATCTCATCAAATCAGGGACTCTTTTGTTTGTTTGTTTCTCCTTCTTAGCTCCAGTTTGGAGGCTAGATGTGTCATGAGCACCCTCATTTTGTAACTTGAGGGAATGATGAGATTGAGGGAAGTTCAGCCTTTATCAGAATACTTGGGTACTTTTCTCTATTTTAAGGTATTTTTTTAGTGGTGTTTGGTAATATTATTGGTGGAGGACTATAGGTATACTTCGCTGGACAGATGTATTGTTTATTAGTTGGACTCTAGAGTTTTACCAAGTGAGTATATAGGCATGAAACTCTTTGTCTGTAAAATACAGTCATCTTTACTATTCACACTTTCCTGCTTTACTCTCCATAAGCTCTGTTTACTCCTCTTCAGCTAGAAAAGGAATAAGATTAAAAAACATGATGCATATACAAATGTACTTAACTCCAGAACTAGAGGTTGTTATGAGAGTTCTCAGCATTTTTTCATTTCACCAGTGGAGATAGGGATAAGATTAAGGGGTCAAAAACTCATTTCCTGAGCCTGGCCTGAACTCTTCTTACGGCTCAATTATTTTTGTTGTTTATTTAGTTTATTTTGATTAGTTTAAAGTCAATGGCATTTGTCCCTTTTCTTGTTCAGACATTGTTCAGTTCTGTTGTTTACTTGTTTGTTTGCATTTATAATTTCTTGCCCATTTCATTAGGTGTTGGGGTAAAAAGAGTCTGTATTATGTTTTAGTTCACTCTTTTTCAACTAGGCTTCACAACACAAACACATAAGACTAAGTGTTGCTATTTTACAGTTGAGAGTTAAGTAACTTGTTCACCATTATGTAGTAACTGACTAGGCTAGAATTAAAACCTGTCTGTCTCCACTTCTGGGTTATTAATGAAATGTACTGAAATTATAAATATATAATTGTAATATAAGTATAAATTACAAATATTTTGGAAGACTAATGAGAAGGAAGTAGATCTGAGTGGATAGTGAAAACAGTGAAGAGGGAATCAGGAAATCAGAGTTTGATTTCTTGCTTTCTCTTACAGCAAGTAGTGAATCTCAAAAAAGACGATTCAATTTCCTGGGTTTCAATTTCCTTGTTTGTAATAATGATGAAAATGACAATGGTGATGGTGATCGTCATGATATGGTGACTATACATTTACTTGTACTGGGAACAATATGCCATACTTCATAAGCAGTGTATGATTAAATCTGAAAACAATCATTTAAGATACATATATCTTTTTTACCAATGAAGATACTGAGAATTGTTCAAGTCCACTGAGGTCCATTTGATTCGGAGGTACCATTGCATTTCTATACCACAAAGTCTGGCCTGAGTGGTCTACAAAACATCTACCAACTTTGAGATGCTGTAGAACTATGGTAGGTAGAGGAGATCACCATGCTCTTACATGTCTCTCACGTACAACAATTAGAGTCTGGACAACAATGGGTGTCCTAACATTAAGTCTTGGTATGATGAGATTTATACTTTGTGTTGTTTATTTCAACTTAAAATCTAACAGCAAAACATCATTTCACCTTAAATGTGAGAATTGAACTCTTCGTCCTCCTCTTTCCTTTCCCTTTCTTTCTTAACAGTTCAGTCCAAATGTCATGAAGGGAGCTAAGTAAAGTAGGCATCCACATGAATGTGGATGATAAGAGTTACAGCAGCCCAGCATGAGGTGGTAGAGACTGAGAGGGATGAAAAAGCTATCCATGCAAGGCAGAGGGTATCACAGGGGTGGCTCAGAGGCAAAGTGGCAGAGCCCAAGAAATGTGATAAGGATGCCTATGGTGGTGTAGCCTGGCCCAGGATATCAGAGTCTAAGAAGGCTCGGAAGGGTTCCATTGCCACAGAGAGTGGAATATGACTCTGGATGTTGGGTCAGAGATCAAGTGGATTGAAAAAGAATACACACAGGATGGAGGCACTGCACAAGGTCAGAACCTGAGTGAGGTGAGAAGAGAGGGGATAGCTTAATAAGTGGTTTCAGGGCAGGTGTGGGAGTAACTTGGGAGCACATGTCAGAACCTGTGCAGGATGAAGAGGACCTTTATAAAATCTACAGCGGCATTCCCTGGAGATTAGTTATATATAGGGGAATTGAACAAATGCATAAATATTTCTATATATACACATACACACACACTGAGTGAGAAGGCCTGGGAGCAAGAACACCTCAGTAACATTGCATACACTTAGCATCCAGATCATGGTTTCTAAATACCATTCTCTAATAAAAGGATCCAGATTTGCTTAGGAGAGTAGATGACTACTTCCATGGCTACAGTAGAAAAAACACAAGATAATTCTGGGACATTTTGTACAATAAAGTAAGGAAGTATTCGAAGAATGATAGGCACATGTCAAAAAGATAAACTACATTAAATGGGCTCTTGTTGGCCAAATCATTGACAATTTGGTCATCAAAATAATATTAATAGATTATTACTTGTTTAATAAAATAAGAAATCATTTATCCACTCTGATAGAGTAGACCATTTTGATAGAAATGTATTAATAAAACACTTAAGTGTTCATTGAAGAACAGTATATTTGAATTGTTTCAAAATCTCTAAACACAAAGTACTTACTAAGTATAAGGAGGAAAAAAATAATTTTAAAATGGAAAAGTCTGATAGACAATACCTCACAATCAGTGACCAAAGTTAACTTCAGCAGTATTGGGGCAAATTGAAGTCCTGTTCCACCTGAGAGGGTGTAATATAAAGCACATGGTATCCCTGAATCATAGTGAAAACAGCAGACAGGTGCACCCAGCTGGGGAGAGGAACAGAGGGACAGAGTAAGACAGTGTAATCAGTGTATTCTGGCTGGTGGGGAGGAGACTTCTTAAGGTGATCATTTTTAAAAATAAGAGCCAATTTTCACTGGTTCTGTTATTGTTTTTAAAAGTCTTTATAGACCTTTTTTATTACCTGCACCTTCAACATACAGCTCCTACCAGGACCCCTACCCTGTTCTTGGTAGCTGACTGCTCAGACAAGCCCAAACTGAGTGAAACTTGACCAGATCACAGCCTTGTAATCTTCAGCAATGTCAAAGTCAGAAAAATCAAGGAAAGATTAGAGAACGGTTCCACACTGAAGGAGACTGAAAATATACAACGATTAAATAAAATCTGTAACTCTCGACTGGGTACTTTTGCTGTGAAAGATTTTACTAGGAAAAAGGTTAAAGTGGGGCCTGAGGATTAGACACTAGTACTCAGTCAATGTTCATTTTTTTTATTTTGATGGCTTTATTGTAGTTATGTAAAAGAATGTCCTTTTTAGGAAATATAAAAGTTTTTAGGGGTGTTGGGGCATTGGTTTGTGAAATGATCCAGAGGGGTTCAGAAAAAATATTTCCTTGTATTATTCTTGCAAGATTTTCTATGTTTTTGAGATAGTTTCAAAATAAAAGTTAAAAGTGTATTGACTTCATATCTAATACACAGTTGCATTCAAAGCAGGATCAAATGTTTTCATATGGTGTTACTCTTCTCTTTTTTCAGGTACTGGTCTTTTGAGCCGTCCTGTTTTTACCCAGGAGCCACAAGACATTGTTTTTCCTTTGGATTTATCAAAATCTGAAATCATCCTGAATTGTGCTGCCACTGGTTACCCTTCACCCAGTTATAGGTAAAGTCATACTTCTGACATCACACTGTTTGTTTATTTATTTATTTATTTATTTATTTATTTATTTATTTATTGTCTTTGAAGTAAAACATGCACACAATAAAGTGTTTAGAATTACCTAATTTGAAGGATGCAGCTCAATGAATTTTTACAAAGGTAAAGAGCTGGATACCCACCGCTCAAATGAAAAAAAAAATGCTATATATTTTCAATATCCTCAAGTGTTGCCACTTTCCACTACCCTACTCCCAACCCAGGAACCATTGTTAGATCTCTGTCTTATTCATTAGGATGACTTAGAAGAGTGATTTTTTTTCCTTTTCAAATTTTTATTTAAATTCCATTTAGTTAACATACAGTACAATACTAGTGTGAGTACAATTCAGTGATTCATTCCTTACATATAACACTCAGTGCTCATTATAACAAATGCCCTCCTAAATACCCATCACCCATCTAACCCTTCTCCCATGCACCTCTTTCCATCAGTCCTCAGTTTGTGCTCTTTGAGTCTCTTATGCTTTGTTTCCCTCTCTCTTTTTTTTCTCCCTCCCATATGTACATCTATTTTATTTCTTAAATTCCATGTGTGAGTGAAATTGTGGTATCTGTCTTTCTCTAATTTATTTTGCTTATTAGCATAACACATTCTAGCTTCATATATGTTATTGCAAAAGGCAAGAGTTCATTCTTTTTAATGGACATTTGGGCTCTTTCCATAGTTGGGTTATTTTTGATAATGCTACTATAAACAGCGGGGTGCATGTACTCCTTCAAATCGGTATTTTTGTATCCTTTAGGTAAATACCTAGTAATGTACTTGCTGGGTCATAGGGTATTAGTTATGTTTTTAACTATTTATTTATTTATTTAGAAGAGAGAGAGAGAGAGAGAGAGAGTGTGTGTGTGTGTGTGTGTGTGTGTGTGAGGGGGAGATGTAGGGAAAGAGGGAGAGAGGATCCCAAGCAAGTCTCATGCTGTAAGTGCAGAGCTCCATGTGGGGCTTGAACTCAGGAACCTTGAGACCATGACCTGAGCCAAAATCAAGAGTGAGACCCTTAACCAACTGAGCCACCCAGTCACCCTCTATTTTTAACTTTTTGAGGTAGCTCCATACTGTTTTCTAGAGTGGCTGCACTAGTTTGCATTCCCATCAACAGTGCAAGAGGGTTCCCTTTTCTATGCATTCTTGCCAACATCTCTTGTTTCCTGTGTTGTTAATTTTAGGCATTCTGACAGTGAGGTGGTATCTCATCATAGTTTTGATTTGTATTTCTCTTCTTATGAGTGATTTGAGCAGTTTTTCATATGCCTGTTACCTATCTGTATGTCTTCCTTGGAAAAATGTCGGTTCATGTCTTCTCCCCATTTCTTAACTAGCTTATTTGTTTTTTGGGTGTTGCGTTTGGTAAGTTCTTTCTAGATTTTGGATACTAAAGTTATTATTATCAGATATGTCATTTGCAAATATCTTCTCCCATTTCATAGACTGCCTTTTAGTTTTTTTGATTATTTCCTTCACTGTGCAGAAGCTTTTTATCTTGATGAAGTCCCAGAAGTTCATTTTTGCTTTAGTTTCCTTGCTTCCGGTGACAGGTCTACTAAGAAGTTGCTCCAGCCTAGGTCAAAAAGGTTGCTGCCTATGTTCACCTCTAGGATTTTGATAGTTTCTTATCTCACATTTAGGTCTTTCATCCATTTTGAGTGTATTTTTATGTATAGTGTAAAAAAGTGGTCCAATTTCATTCTTCTACATGTTGCTATCTATCCTGTTTCCCCAGTACCATTTGTTGAAAAGATTATCTTTTTTCCATTGGATATTATTTCCTGCTTTGTCAAATATTAGTTGACCATATAATTGTGGGTGCATTTCTGGGTTTTCTATTGTGTTCTATTGATCTATGTGTCTATTTTTGTGCCAGTACCACACTGTCTTGATGACTATAGCTTTGTAATATAGCTTGAAGTCTAGAATTGTGATGCCTCCAGCTTTGCTTTTTTTTCAAGATTCCTCTGGCTGTTTGGGGTCTTTTTGTGATTCCATACAAATTGAGAATTTTTTGTTCTAGCTCTGTGAAAAATGCTGGTGGTATTTTGATAGGGATTGCATTAAATGTGCTTTGCGTAGTGTAGACATTTTAACAATATTTATTCTTCCAATCCATGAGCGTGGAATGTTTTTCCATTCCGTTGTGTCCTCTTCAGTTTCTTTCATGAGTTTTCTATAGGTTTAAGAGTGTAGATTTTTTACCTGTTTGGTTAGGTTTATTCTCAAGTATTGTATAGTTTTTGATGCACTTGTAAATGGGATTGATTGTTTTATTTCTTTTTCTACTGCTTCATTGTTGGTGTATAGAAATACAACAGATTTCTGTACATTAATTTTATATCCTGCGACTTTGCTGAATTCATGTATTAGTTTTAGAATTTTTTTTGGTAGAGACTTTCAGGTTTTTATTTAGAGTATCATGTGGTCTGCAAATAGTGAAAGTTTGGAGAATTTTTCTTGAGAATGGTGGCGTGCAGTTCCATGTCGTGGTTAGAATTGAGGGGAAAAAGGAAAGAAAAGAGAAAGAAAGGAAAGGGAAGGAAAAATGAGAAAAGAAAAAGAAAGGAAAGATGGAAGGAGACAGGTAAGGAAAGAATAGAAAAACAGGTAGCAAAAAGCACAGAAAGAGAAAGAAAGAAAGAAAGAAAGAAAGAAAGAAAGAAAGAAAGAAAAGAAAAGAAACAGAAAAACAACAGAAAAAGCAAGGAAAGGAAAAGATTTGTTTCCACAATTATCAATCAGTTCTGCACTTAATTAAAAATATCTACTGGCTTATTACAGGCAGAAGGATATAAGATAGTGGTTCTCATGACAATTTACTCATTAGTTTTTACCTATGAAGAAATACTCTGAATGAAGAGACTACAAATTTCACTGTTGCTAAAGGCTTCTGTTTCTAAGATATGTGTGAATTAGTAGGCTAAAGACAGGTAATTAGCTTATTATTTCAAATCCCCTTAACATGGTTTAGCTCATCTGTAATATCATAGCATAAAATACTCATAGACAAGAGGCTTTGGAAAGAGAGTGAAAAAAGAACTTGTTTTTAATGTGAAAATGGCAGACTCAGGCCCAATTTTCATGATAATAAAGCAAAGGGCAGAGATATTTCAGATAATGCACATTAGCAACAAAATGTAAAGTTTTAGTTTTAATATGACCCTTTCTAACTTAAATTTTATTAAAAAGACTCACTCATAACCTTAGATTGTATGTGTGTGTGTGTGTGTGTGTGTGTGTGTGTATAATAGAAGGAAAACCTTTATGATACAGATTCTAACATTATTTGACATTATTTGGATATACCGTGAAGCCACAGGAAAGAGCTATTGATTAAAGCAAGGAATGATCATTTCTAGTCACAGTTCTGATATTCATTGTGTGACCTTGGAATAATCATTTCTCTCTCCTGGCATTAACTTCCTCCTTATCCATAAAGTGAGGGTGTGGTTGATTTTAGTAACTTCTTTTAGTAATTTCCTTTTAGGGAAAAAAATCTCATAGCAGAAAATAAGTTATATATAAAGCATAACTTTGGAAACATTTTAAAAGCAACTTGTCTTCTAGTCACTTCCAGTGCAGTAAACACCTTCACAAACAAGGTTTCAGTGCAAGCATGAAGATATAGAAATTTAGGTAAGTTTGAACAAAACTTTCCCATGGAAAGAATCACTCTAAATTTTTTTAAGGGGCAAGTAACACATGAGAATTAAAGTCTAGCCAGGAAGCTTTGCAAAGGGAAGGAAAATGGATTACATAAAGTTGGTACTTGGGTAGTATTTCTTCTAAATAAAAGTCTTAGATAATCGGATAGCCATGAGTTTACTTCTAGCTCAGAATATATATTTTATTTGGGAAAGTGAAGCAACACCTATGTAAATGATTTGTACACAGAATAAACTATATCAGAAGTACATCTGCAAATGTCATAGAGGATTTCTGGCAGATCTCCTCTTGACCGGATCACCAGAGGAGATTTTTTTAACTTAGTCTACTCTGCTCTAGTCATGAGGTCTTAAGTCTGAGGTCTAGGTGTCTTTTTTTTTTAAATTTTTTAATGTTTATTTATTTTTGAGAAAGAAACAGAGACAGAGTGTGAGTGGGGGAGGAGCAGAGAGAGGGACACAAAGAATCTGAAGCAGGCTCCAGGTTCTGAGCTGTCAACACAGAGCCCACTGTGGGGCTTCAACGCAGGAACAGTGAGATCATGACCTGAGCAAAGTCGGACGCTTAACCAGCTGAGCCACCCAGGCGCAAGGTGTCTTTGAATAAAAATCATAGAAGTTGTCCTTCTGCCTTCTATTCTTTTCATTTTCTCACGTCATCTTCTTAATAAGATGCCTTCTTTATCCCATGGGATAAAGCAGGATATATATAATTGTGCAGATTTTATGATTAATGGATATGACTTCTGGAAAAATTAGATGACTCATCCAGGGATACACAGGAAGGGAATGTCAAAGCTAGACCTAGGACTGTTGGTATAGGCCAAGGTCAATGGAATCAAATTTAGTACACATTACAATCACCCAGAGAGACCGTTACAATTTTAGATTTTGGAGTTCTCCTTCAGAAATTTAGGGATGGGCTCGGAAATAAGCACTTTAACAAACACTTAATGTAGCAAGGTCCAGTTCTGAAACACATACACACATACGTATATTGTCTAAGGACAATAAACATCCCCCCCCCCAGCCATTATATTCTTGATACAGGGCTTAATTACTTAATATTAAAGGATGTTCCCCAGAAAAAGGTCAAGATTTTAGTTCAAATTCATTATGTTTCCTGGAATTAATATGATATTAATGCAGATGCTTAAAATAGTCATTTAAAGCAAATTTCCTACTTTGCATTATAGGAAAATTCTCCTGGGTCTGCAATCCTATCAGTAATGTGTTTATGACAATCACTGGAAATCATTAATACTATTTCTCCATTGATTTAAACATATTAATTAGGACAAAGCCCACACCAAGAGTTGAACCCCTGATCTATATGCACAGTTTAATAATCATTGTACCACAGTGATTAGAATGATTATGGGGATACTGTGAAAAATTCATTTGCTGCAGCTAAGCCAACAACTTTGAATTTGTGTTGAAAAACAATTACTGAGCTTAATTAGGAGCATGTAATGATGACAGCAGTTATTTCAGCGATTGATTCCAAAATTAAAGAGAGCTGGCAAACTAAGTGTGGTATATCCTTTGCTTTGAAAATGAAAGGGAACATAGAGGTCCAAAGATCATGCCCTGTAAGCAAATTGTGAAAGACAGTATTATAAAGCTGGTAAGGAGAATATTGGAATCTTGAGAAAGGCCTAAAGACAGAAAATGTTTCTATATTTGATTTTTAATATTGAGAACAAAAAACTGTACAAATTTCTCTAGAAAAAAGATTTGACAGAAAGTGTACTGTTTTTGGCTGTTTTCTTTCAACTTCTTTTTGTTAAAAAGAACTTGAGGTACACAAGAATTGGCTAAATAATTTTAAAGCGGCAGAGTTTATCAAAAACCTCTGATTGATTTTATATTTGATCAATCACTTACCTGTTTGAATAGGGTAGAGGATTACCTATGTCTGTATTTCTTTCATACTACAGTAGACATTTACCATAATCTCTACCTTGGATATTTCAAGATGCTCCTAAAAAAGTCAATGACACTTAGAATAACATTATAAAATGTAATTTTTTTCTTACAGTTATCCACCCTCTTCAAAATATTTTTAATACGATCTTAGCATGAAGGGGAAAATAACAGCAAAGCTGGCATAAATCCTGAAAGTACATGTTTTGGACATTGGCTATGTTCCATTAGAAAAAGCCATTCATTTGTTTTTCTAAAAGACTGATTGTCTTAATTCAATATTTTTAAGTGTCTTTCTTCCTAAATGATTTCTATGACTACACACAGCTAGGAATATATCTAACTAAATATGCAACACTTATACTTCAAAATGTTTGGATATTTTGAAGAAAGGGGGTGAAACATGGAGGAACTGGGTTTGATTAAAGATAATTACTGGGTATTCATTCACCTTAAAATGACCAAGTGGAATTTCTAAAACATCATTCTTTGAAAATAAATATAACTGTAAGGCCCTTCTGCTACTTAATTCATGTACCTATAGTTGGCTAATAGGTAAGTCAAGAGACTATTTTCTGCCTAAAATAAAATCTCTCAAACTGCATTTGTTTTATTAAAGAATAATTTTAGTTTGGCATTTGTAAGTACTGTTGAAATATATTCTGCATGGTTAATTTTCCAAGTAAGAGACTCACAGAGACAATCATGTTCCAAAGTAGGTGGGTTATTATTGTTTTATTATCAGCCTCAAATTGGCATTGTAAAATCTTTACTGGCTTTCTTTATGCAATTTGTAATATACGCTTCTCGTATTTCTATCTCTAAATCATTTTCAACGTCCAATTTTGCAGTATCGGTTGTGGGTGTTCAGGTATAGTATATGTTATTTGAAAAGTCACTAAAGGAATAGAATGGCCAGTATTATTGACTGAATGTCTCAGTTTTATTTCTCATTTCAAGAGTTATGTTGCCTTCTTGTACACATCTGGGTGAATGTTTGTGATTCATCAAGAGTGGAAGATCCTTCAAATAACCTAGTTGTTGATATCGCTGAGTTCCTAAATACAGTCATCTTTGGTGAAACTGAAGGATTGTCTTCACATGTAACCATGTTTGTTGTTGCTGATTTAAATGGTACTAGCAAATAAATAAATACGTAAATATATACATCCGTACATACATGGTCTTAGTAGTACAGCTGCCTGTTGTTTAATACAAGGAATGGTCAACTCTGTATATTCTAACATAATTTGATTTTTTTTCCCTTGAAGGTGGAAGCAAAATGGCACAGATATTGATTTTACCATGAGTTATCACTACAGGTTGGATGAAGGCAATTTGGCAATCAGTAGTCCCCGCACAGATCAAGATATTGGCATGTACCAGTGCCTGGCCACCAACACTCTGGGGACAATACTGAGTCGGAAGGCGAAGCTCCAGTTTGCATGTGAGTTTGTGGGGGGAAATTTAATCCCTGTGTTTGTTTAATACAATATTTTTGTTCATATTAAAATATTAGCTTTGCCAGTCATCTGTTCTTTGAGGGTGATTATTTATGGAGGTAAAAAGTTTTGACAGCATGCATTTAATGAATCCATACTCCTAGGGATAGTCAAAATCTTCTTCAAAAAAAGGAAGAAAATAACTGTTATTATATTTGATAAATTATGTTGAGAAATATCTCTAAAAGTTTCAGATATAAATTTTAAGAAAAATATATATGACACATTACTGTTTTTCTTTCTTTCTTTTTTTCCCTTCTTCTTTTTCATTATATATTAGTGTGCAGAGCACAGGAAAAAAAAGCTGAGGGCAGAGATGTCTTTTTGGGGAGGTGGATGTTCTCCCAGGAAATGTGATCATACACCCACAGTTAGATGTAGGTGGAAATAAAGTGGTTGCCAAAGGCAGACTTTATATTAACTGTAACAATGTCCAGCTGCATCACATAAATGTCATCCAAGTAATTACCTTGGTGACATTTGAAGACATTAGCAGATGAACAATAGACATATGGCTTCTTATATCCTTTATACATAGGGTTTCCGGGGACTGAAATGTTTCATATTGGATCCAGGGATAGCCTTGATTGAAACTAATTATATTTGTTGATATGGATGAAATAGAAGCCTTGAATTTTTCTCTTTACACCTCCTCCCCCACCCCACTTCTACCCACGCCTGCCTCACAGGATATATCAGGGGGCCAAAGAGTTAGCAATTAGTCTCTTGAGTGCTCATGGAAAGGTATATTCTGTTACTTTGAAAGAGTAATTGTTTTGAAATTTTACTAATAAAATATATGTTCAAAGCCTACCTTGCAGAACCAATGTAGTCATCAACAGATACATGAATTAAGAATTGAGTCTATCTGCCATTGCAAGTCTTGTGTTCCAAAGATCCCTTGCTTCATACCCATTTCCTTTTAGGTTGGCCATTTTGGGGGTAGTCTTATTTCTGAATGTGTGTGTGTGTGTGTGTGTGTGTGTGTGTGTGTGTGTGTGTGTGTATTTAGTCATAGATACAGATGATATAGATACAGATATAAATATAGATATAGATAGATATAAGCATTATATAGGTATATACACACATACATATATGCATGTGGTCATATATACACAGACACTCATGTATGTACACACATGCATTGCTAATTGTATTTGAATGTGTTATATATGCATAAATAGATAATGCAAAAGTTTATGGAGATAGGTGGAATATGAACAAAGGCTTGTGGCTATTTTGAAAAAAAAACAAGAGAGAAAATGATAGAAGGGACATATCTAATCAAGAATAAGTTTTCCTATGAAAACACGCTCAACATCACTAACCATTATGAAAATGTAAATCAGAATTATAGTAAGATACTGCTTCATACCCATTAGGATGGCTATTAGTAAAACACACACACACAAACAGAAAATAACAAATGTTTGCAAGGATGTGGAAGAATTGGAACATTTGTGCATTGGTGATAGGAATGTAAACTGGTAGAGTCACTGAAAGACAGTCTAGCGGTTCATGAAGAAAATTAATGGAATTACCACATGACACAGAAATTCCATTTCTATGTATTTACCTCAGAGACTTAAAAGCAGGCAGTACTTGAACAGATATTTATATACCCATGCTTATAGCAGCATTATTCTGAGTAGCTAAAAGGTGGAAATAACCTGAATGTAGTGTGTGTGTGTGTGTGTGTGTGTGTGTGTACGTGTGTGTACGTGTAGAATAGAATATTATCCTACTTTAAAAATGGAATAAAATTCTGATACAACATGTGTAGCCTTGAAAAAATCCTGCTAAGTGAAGTAAGCCAGACACAACAGGACAAATATTGTATGATTTAATATAACTGAGGTAACTAGAAGGGAAAATTCATAGAGACAGAGGGCAAAGTGGTGACTCCCAGGGACTGGGTAGAAGGAAGATTTGGGAGTTAACTTTAATTAATACAGAGTTCCAGTTTGGGATAATGATAAAGTTATGGAGGTGAATGGTAGTAATGATTACACAATCTGAATTTACTCAATTCCACTAAATTGTGCACTTTAAATGGTTAAAATGGTAAATTTTATGTTTTTTTTTTTAAATAGTATCATCAGAATTCAGTGAAATAGAGATGGATTTTTTTTCCTTCATCATAATTCTTAAAAGAAAAGAGTAAGGTTTCTTTATTAAGTATCTGTTTTGGTTCTTTGTACAGAGAAAGTAGTCTAAATGCTAGTCTCCAGCCTAATGGAAAGTTCCTAAAGTACAGGACCTGTGTCTTCGATTAAATTTGAATTCCTCACCACCACCTTCATAAATTCCCAACAGTGCCCATGTTGGTAGAAAAGGCTTTTGGTATGTAGGATAACAATGGTAGTGGAATGGTAAGATTTTCGATACAGACAGATCTGAGTTCAAATTCTATCATTGTCAAATGTCTACTGTTAAAATCAGGCCACCTGTAAACAATAGTAAGCCTCTGTTAAGAAATTTATTCAATGGAATTATAGCATTATCCATAGAACAATGACCTGGATTACTGGAGATAATTGCAAAGTCCCCATCCTTTAAAGGCATTTGTGAAATGAAAGCTCTAATTCTTCTTGTTATTTTTTACTGCCTCCCTCAATTTGGTCAAACATTTACATATTTCAAACTGCTACAGTTACTCATAGAAAGGTCTTCTAATTTACATTTTACACTTTCTCCAGACGAGTTTCTTCATCTCTTGTTTTCAAGACTTTTAGGTGCTTTGACATATATATGTTACCTTTCTTGAGCCCAGCAACCACCATAGGAGATAGATGCTATTGTTGTTCCTATTTCACAGATTAAGAGCCTGAGCCTCACAGAGATTGGTGCTTTTTTAAAGGTACATTGTTAGAAAACCAGGTGAAACTTGAGTATAAAAGTAGAGACTCTAAAACTCATGCCTTTCATCTTATAGTAGTCAGTCCTTCCCCAACACTGCCCACACAAAATATGTGTGCTTTTTAAATTTAATTTGCTCTTGGCATAGTACTTGTGAAAATATTAAGCCGTATCTTCAAGATAGTAAACTTCACAATAATCCTGGTGATAGATGCTGTTGATACCCTGTCCAGATCCCTGTAAATGGACAGTGTGCCCATCTCCAGCTTTTAGCAACCACGGCTGCGCCTCTTTTACCACTTATGCCCCAGACTCCCCAGGGGATCAGGCTAAAGCTGGACAACAGCTGAGAACCCCATCTTGTTTAGCTCCTTCCCCGGAGCTTTCCTGCTTCCGTCCCTCCCTTTATCCTGGGAGTGTTCTCTCACTAAATCATACAGACTTGAATGTCTGCCTAGGCTCTGCTTCTAAGGAACCCAAAGTAAGACATTTAATATAAGACATTTAATATAAGGTATTTTATCTACTTATTGATAGAAAAGTTAGGTCCAGAAGCCCTACTCATGTGAATTTCTATAGTAAGAACAAAGATACACATCAAAACAAAATTGTATCAATAACTCTGCTCCCTACAGGTTGGCAGTCAATTGTATAGTGTCACTTTGACCTTCAGAACAAATGAACTATGAACAGCCTTTCAGAACCTAACCTGTCCCTGGGAAAGACTCTGTAGGTACATACCTCTAGATAATTGATGGCTTTTGTTTGTAACTTTTATCTGGATGTTCAGCAATTCAAAAACACCCTCAGAGTTTATTTTAGACTCAGCCCATAACATTTTGCCTCATCCTGATTCATCCCACCATGAAACCATGCTGAAATGTGGTCCATGTATACAAAGCTATCTATCATGAAATGTCTTTCCAAATCAAATCAAATCTGTCCTTAACCAGCTCTGTGACCAAGACAAGACTTATTAAAGGTATGTTTTGAATTACTTGATTACAAAAACAGACCCCTTCACTTCTTCCACATAAGATTCTGTCATTCCAAATTCTCAGATAGATTTTTTATTTTAAGCTCTTCCTTTTTCCCCCCAACCTCAACCCTAAAGCAAATTCTGCAGGTGTCTATTTACCAAATAGCTCCTGCTACCAACCTGGTGTTCTTGAATGATAAAACCAGTTTGACTTTTTACAAGCTACACTTGTAGCTGCTTTGAATTTCTTTTATTTCTCAAGGACTTTGGTAGTAAAGGTTGAATGTAGACTTCTTCCTTTCATATGTATGTTAATGAATTACTCTGTACTTGTGTGAGAGAACATTGCATCTGTCATTGCTCTTTAAAATGTCAACCTTGAGAAAAAAAGATAGGTATTTTAAAAGAAACCTGTGATTTCACTGAGCTATATATATATTTTTTTGAGATTCTTGTAATAATGCAACTCTACCAATGAATAGATAAACATTTGGAATGAGTTACTCATGAATAGGACTTTTTGGTTATGCATTGTTTAATATTTAATCACAGATACCCTTTCAAATAATATTGTCCCATTATTGCAGAGGAAAAAGTAGCTGGAGTAGAATCTCCTAACTGACCATTGATTTATTCAAGCCAACCACCCAGAAAACACCTTATTTATATGAATCTAGCTCTGTGCTTG
This sequence comes from Prionailurus viverrinus, assembly GCF_022837055.1. Taxonomy (NCBI): domain Eukaryota; kingdom Metazoa; phylum Chordata; class Mammalia; order Carnivora; family Felidae; genus Prionailurus; species Prionailurus viverrinus. Next base: position 42,861,672 of record NC_062562.1, read on the forward strand.
GGCTGAAAGATTAAATGATAGATAAGAAATAGCTACTCCCTGTCTTCACAGAGCAGACAGGTGAAACCTTAAAAAAAACAGGAAAGAAAGAAATTGCTAACATCTGTATAGTACATATTAGACAGCAGGCATTATTTTAAACTCTTTAAGTAAATTGATTCCAGTGAACCTGACAATAACCCTATGAGGTAATTTTCAGATGAGCAGATTGAGGCATAGAAGGATTAACTAACCCACACTATATCACACAACCAATAAGTGGCAGAGTCCGTGTTTAAATCCATGCAATCAGAATGTAGAATCCACATTCCTACCACCTATCGCACCTCCTTAAAAAAGGTATCAGGTGAAGTGAGAGAAGTAGACCTAACCTACAATGGAGCCCAGAGTGGGGAATCATAATGTTTGCCTGGATTGGAGAGAGGGCAATAGAAGTATTCCAAAGGGAATGGGGGCTTGAATTAAGCCTTGAAATACTAGTTTGTTTTCCAAACACAGGTGAATGAAAGAACATTCAGATCCAAAGGAGAGCAGGGGCACCTGGGTGATTCAGGCAATTAAGCGCCTGACTTCATCTCAGGTCATGACCTCACGGCTTTTGAGTTTGAGCCCTGCTCTGCTGTCAGCATAGAGCCCACTTCTGATCCTCTGTCCCCCTCTCTGTTCCTCTCTTGCTCTCTCTCTCTCTCTCTCTCTCTCTCTCTCTCTCTCTCTTTCTCTCTCTTTCTCTCTCTCTCTCTCAAAATAAATAAATAAACTTAAAAAAAGAAAAAAAAGGAAAGGATAACAAGAAGAAAAGCAGATACGTGAACAAGCTCAAATACCAGAGAAAATCTGAGGAGATTGACAAAAGACCAGGCATGAAAGCCAAGTTCATGAAATGACTAGTTTTCTAGGAAGAGTCTGCAAAATAATTTGAAGGCAGGTACTTCCAAATTTTGGAATCCCTTTATATCCAAACCCAGTCTGTAAAAAGTGGAATGATTGAGTGATACTATGAAATGCCAAAGAAGCACACAAAAACCCATCATGGTGTGATGCTTTTAGGCAGAGGCACCAGAGGCAAAATGACTGTGTTTGGAGTATATTCTCCACTCACTGTGACGTTGTGCACAAGTGTTCATTCACGCATAAAATGGGGTGTTAATATTATGCATTTCATACAGAATTGATATCAGGACAATACTGATTACACGTTGAGCAGAGGGTAAGGGTGACTGTGAGGTGTTAATGGACTGCTCGGCAGAGACCTGGCTATGCAACTATAATATAATAGACCAAGGCTGGGACATCAGTATTTATCCTCAGAATAATGGAAATATTTTGAACGTAGTTAAGGATTTTGAAGTTGTTTACAAATCATAGTTTGAAAATGCCACATTCTTCTTTTCTTAATTTTTTTAATGTTTTTATTTATTTTGAGACAGGGAGAGAGCATGAGCAGGGGAGGGGCAGAGAGAGGGGTAGATAGAATCTGAAGCAGTCTTCAGGCTCTGAGCTGTCAGCACAGAGCCCGACGCAGGGCTCGAACTCACAGAACGTGAGATGGTGACCTGAACTGAAGTCTGACACTTAACCAGCTGAACCACCAGGGTGCCCCCGTACTTTTCTTGTATAAATATTAGTCTGATACATTAACGATATTACTGATATTATTAAAACTATAGTACACATATTTAGGGGTACTCCAAACCCAGTTTTCACTCTTATAACATGGGGTTAAATAATTCTTGCTCTGTATTACAGGAATTATTTTAGAGGGTTCCAAGTTAAAATGCAATAATAATTCATTTTAAAGAGCTACAAACATAGGCATTTATACTCATCATCATTGTTTTCCTGAAGAATGCAAAGAATTTTATATCTGCAATGCCATTCATCTTTAGTCTATACCAGTAAGCTATTCTAAACCGTATTTTATAGTTGGAAAAATTCAAGGTGGGGAACTCTGTTACTTGCCCAAGATCACCCATCCAACCGCAGACCAGAATTTCTCATGTCTCCATCTCAAAATAGTTTTTAAATATGTTTATTTATAGATGAAGAAAGTAAAACAGAATTCAAATGAATAAAAACCATAGTCACAGCACAACAGGAAAAGTATCCAGGTAAAAGCCATAATATAGAGGTCTTTTATCAGTTTAGAATGCCTTCAGATTTTTTTTCATATGTAAGAAATGCAAAAACAGTTATACATGATCCTGATAATATGGTGATAAAGTACATTTATATCTTAAAAATAAATTAAGACCCAGGGAAAAAATCTAAATAACACTTAGAAATACATTTGGAACATTTAAAGTCTCTGGTAATTGTGAAGTATGTGTTAAGTGGGTAATGCATATCTAATTACAAATGAAAATACTAGTTGGCTTTTAACCTTTTTTTGGTACATTGGAAAAGAATTAGCTAAACAAAATGGGGACATCCATATTTTTCTGTAATTTCTTGAAAGAAAGTTGATACTTCACTACTGGGTTTTCATTATCATCTGGGAAATAGCACTAAACAGTGTTTCAATGAAATTAATATTCTAAATTTGTCTTAATATGCTAGTAACCACCAACTGATAATATTAAGGGGTAAGCTTTGTCTTTGCTTTTAAAGGCAATGCATGTCTTAAGGGGAATTGGAACAGTCTCATGGTTGAATTACAGCAAGTCACTATTATATTTATTTTTAAAATCAACAGGGAAGCAGGTTATCCAATGTTTTAGCCTCATTTTTTCCTTCACGTTCACTGCTGGACGTCTATTTATGTACCTTATCAGAAATGATACTCTCAAAATTCAGGCCTCCTCTCACCTCCCACCTCTACTTATATTCAGTGGGACCTAGTCTTTTTGGTCCATTTAAATAAAATTGCACATTTAAGCTGAACAGACTGAGTTGGGGCGGGAGAGGAAATGTTAAAAATTAAGTTATTCATCCTATCAAAACTGAGAGTTTCTGATTTATAAAACTAAGAGAGAAACCAAAAGGTAAAATGATTATTTGTTATTCCCTTGCTGTTTGACAAATGGTTTTGAGGAAGTTATGAGCATGCATCATTGAGATTTTGCTTCTGAGATTTATAAAACAACTGATTGGGAATTTTAGCAAAATTTTTGTGTTAAAGAATCAGAGGAAATATTATCTGAGATTTATTGTTAATATATGCCCAATGTTACCAAATAGCAAATTAGAATCAAGTATTTAGAAATACAGGGGGACCTGTGGGGCTCAGTTGAGCATTAAACTCTTGATTTTGGCTCAGGCCACGATCTTTAGATTTATGAGATTAAGCCCTGCATTGGGGTCCAAGCTGAAGCATGAAGCTTGCTTGGGATTCTTTCCCTTTCTCTCTGCTCCTCCCCTACTGTCTCTCTCAAAATAAATAAACAAACTTAAAAATAGACAAAATAAGATTAAAAAGTAAATACAAATGTAAAGAGGTTTTTCTGCCAACATCTGGAAATGTTTATCATATTTTAAGGTATTAATTTATATGCTATATTTTCCAAAAGGTTTGACCCATATAGAAAACTGTAAAGCACAGAAACAGCTCAATAAAGCATGATTAATCCAGAATATTACCAACACCCCAGAATGCCCTCCCCTTCATACTCTTTCAGTTGCTACTTCCTCCTTCCTCTCCAATACCTTGCTTGTCAGTTTATAATTAAATATTACCTTTTGGAATTTCATATGTATAAAACCACACAACACATATTCATTGTTGGCTTTGTAGCCAATAATACTTGTGAGATTCATCGACACTGTAGGTAGTCACTGTTCATTCATTTCCATTGCTATATAAAATTTTACGGTATAAATATACTACAGTTTATGAATGACATCTGCTGTTAAGGGAACTCTGGGTTTTTTTCAAGAGGCAAAGGTGAATAATTATTTATGAATATTCATATATATACATATATATACACATATACATACATATATGTATACGTATATACATATAATATACATATATATGTATGTATATATATATATATATATATCTTTTGGTACATTTGTGAATACATTTCACTGTTGTAAATAAATAGAGTAGAATTACAGGGCATTTGGGTATGCATATGTACAACTGTAAAAGATAATACCAACTGTTGTCCATAGTGATTTTATTAATTTAGCCTCTTACCAACAATGGTTCCTTGACAACACTAACCATTGCCAGTCTTTTTTCATTGTTACTATTTTAAGTTTTGTTTAAATTCCAGTTAGTTAACATGTAGTGTAATGTTGGTTTCAGGAGTAGAATTTAGTGATTCATTGCTTACATATAACACCCAGTGCTCCTGACAAGTGCCTTCCTTAATGCCCATCACCCATTTAGCCCATCTACTGCCCACCTCTCCTCCAGCAACCCTCAGTTTGTTCTCTATATTGAATAAGAGTCTCTTATGGTTTGCCTCCCTTTCTTTTCTCCCCCTTCCCCATGTTCATCTCTTTTGTTCCTTTTTTTTAAATGTTTATTTATTTTTGAGAGAGAGTGGGGAAGGGCCAGGGTGAGAGGGAGACAGAGAATTCCAATTAGGCTCTGCACTGTAAGGACAGAGCCGGATGCAGGCCTTGAACCCATGAACCATGAGATCATGACCTGAGCAAAAATCAAGGGTCGACTCTTAACCGACTAAGCCACCCAGGCACCTCAATTTTGTTCCTTAAATTCCATATATGAATGAAATCATATGGTGTTTGTGTTTCTCTGACTTAGTTCACTTAATATAATACACTAGCTCCATTCATGTCTTTGCAAATGGTAAGTTTCCATTCTTTTTGATGGCTGAATGATATTATATACCATATCTTCTTTATCGGTTCATCATTCAATGGGCATTTGGGCTCTTCCCATAATTTGGCTATTGCAGACAATGCTGTTATAAACATCGGTATGTATATGCCCCTTCAAATTAGTATTTTTGTTTCATTTGGGTAAATACCTAGTAGTGCAATTGCTGGGTCATAGGGTAGTTCTATTTTTAACTTGTTGAGGAACCTCCATACTGTTTTCAAGACTGGCTGCACCAGTTTGCATTCCCAGCAACAGTGTAAAAGGTTTTGCCTTTCTCTGCATCCTCACCAACATCTGTTGTTTCCTTTGTTAATTTTAGCCATTCTGACAGGTGTGAGGTGGTATCTCATTGTGGTTTTGCTTTGTATTTCCCTGATGATGGGTGATGTTGAGCATCTTTTCATGTGTGTTAGCCATTGGTATGTCTTCTTTGGAAAAATGTCTGTTCATATCTTCTGCCCATTTCTTAACTGGATTATTTGGTTTTTGGGTTTTGAGTTTGATAAGTTACATTTATTTATTTAATTATTTATTTATTTATTTATTTATTTAGAATGAGAGCGAGAGAGAGAAGTCTAGAGAGAGGGGCAGAGGAGTAACAGACAGAATCTTACACAGGCACCATGTTCAACGCAGAGCCTGACGTAAGGCTCTGTCCTACCACCTTGGAATTGTGACCTGAGCCTAAATCAAGAGTCAGACACTCAACCAACTAATCACCCCCCCCCCCAGTAGGTGCCCTGATAAATTCTTTATAGATTTTGGATACTAACCCTTTATCGGATGTGTTATTTGCAAGTATCATTTCCTATTCCAAAGATTGCCTTTAGTTTTGATTGTTTTCTTTGCTGTGCAGAAGATTTTTATCTTGATGAAGTCCCAGTAGTTCATTTTTCTTTTGTTTCCTTTGCCTCAGGAGATATCTCTAGTAAGAAGCTGCTCCAGCTTAGGTCAAAGAGGTTGCTCTCTTTGTTCTCTTCTAGGATTTTGATGATTTTCTATCTCACATTTAGGTCTTTCATCCATTTTGGATTTATTTATTTGCCACTCTTTTTTAAATTTTAGCATTTGGAGAACATATGTAAGTGTATCTTATTTTGGTTTAATTTATTTTTCAGATAACTAATGACACTGAGCACCTTTTAATTATATTTTTTATTTTTTATTTTTTTAATGCTTATTTTTGAAGGACAGAGAGAGAGAGAGATAGAGCATGAATGGGGGAGGGGCAGAGAGAGAGGCAGACACAGAATCCAAAGCAGGCTCCAGGCTCTGAGCCATCTGCACAGAGCCTGATGTGGGGCTCAAACTCATGAACTGTCAGATCATGACCTGGGACAAAGTCGGACGCTTAACCAACTGAGCCACCCAGGCGCCCCATATTTTAAGTTTATTTTTGAGAGAGAGAGAGAGCACGTGCCCGCATATGCGACCGAGTCGGGGATGAGCAAAGAGAGGGAGGGAGAGAGAGACTATCCCAAGCAGGCTCCACACTTTCAGCTTGGAGCCTGATGCAGGGCTCAAACCCACAAACCATGAGATCATGACCTGAGGTGAAACTGGGTCAGACGCTTAACCGACTGAGCCACCCAAGCACCCAGAGCACCTTTTTATATGTGTATTGGCTACCTGCAACTCCCCCTTTGCCCTGACACCCAGCTTAAAAAATCTAAATCATTTTTTAGGGGTACCTGGCTGTCTCAGTCAGTAGAGCATGCAACTCTTGACCCCAGTCGGGGCTGTAATTTTGAGCCCCATGTTGGATATAGAGATTATGCAAAAATAAAATCTCAAAACAAAATTTAAACCATTTTCCATTTTTCTAGAGTTGTTTTTCTTTTTCTTAGTGACTGATTCTAGATCTGAGCACTTTGCTGCTTATATATAGGAAACTGCTTCTTCTACTATATAACTTCAGTTTTTACTCTTAGTTATGTCTTTTAATAAACAGAAAATTTTAAATTCCATATTGTCTACTTTGTCAATCTTTTCCTATATGTAATGATCCTTTCTGGAAAAACTTTAAGAGATGTTCCCCTGCATGAACTCATGAAGATATTTTTCTATGTTATCTTTTAGTTTATTGTTTTGTCCTTCATGTTTAAAATTGCAGTTCACTTGGAAATTATTTATTTGTTTACATGGTACAAGGTAGGTTCAGTATATATATGTTTTTTTTCTTTACAGGTCCAACTGAGTCAGCAAATATTTTAAAAAATGCATTCCTTAAAAAAATTTACTCTTCCTTCACTCTACTATAGTGTCAGCTTTGAAAAAAATCAACTATGAATGCTTGGGACTGCTTTTAGCCTCTCTCTTCTGTTTCTTTGGTATATCAGCCTATGGTTGTACAAATGCCACACTCTAATAATTACTACAGTCTTAACGATAATTCTTGATGTCTGATAGTTACTAGAATAGATGATATGGATAAAGAAAAAAATGAGGTTCAAATTTTAAGCTGAACTCAAGGAGAAGAGAGCTTGAAGAGAATAAAAAGTATAAGAAATAAGTACCATAAGATTCTATCCACTTACTGAAATTGAACTTTCTAGTGGCCAGCACACAAGAAAGGGGGTTCATATCTTTCATGGGATAAAAACATGTCATTGTTCCTGTGAGCATAATTGCTCTGACTCTAGAACCTGAGAGGTTTCTCCTGTGAATCCTCATCAAAAGCAAAGTGAGCGATTCAGCAAATGGCATTCCCCTCACAAACATGCTCTCACACTTACTGAGTTTCCTATGGTAGCTTCTTCTATCTCAAAAATAATAGCTAACATTCACTGGGTACTTCTCAGACCTTTTCCATAACATCTGTTGGGAGGCTTCCCAATATGTGCCCAGTTTTCTATTACTGTAGCCATTGTTACCATCAGTATGTGTGAATCCCATCAGTCTCTGATTTCTGGCTGTAGCCATTATATCAGTAGGATCTCAGAAACACGAACAATAGAAATGAGTTGCTGAATTCTTCAAACTTTGAGTGAATCCAGTGCTCACTCTGTTTATATATTATGTGGCTTTTCTTGGTGGAAACTTTACAAAGCATAGCTCCCTGCAGAACTCCTACCTACCTATTTCAGAAAACTGGGTTAAAATATTCTTGAACATTCATTCCTCTGTGTACTTTTCTTAGGCTAAGCCTCTTCCTGTATTGATAAGATAGATGCTTGGGAAGAAAGTCGTTTTGGATCCTGAATTGGTGTTACTATATTTATGTTATCCCCTGCTCCATTTTCGTAGGAGTGAGGAGATAGGAATTTATAGAAATAAGGCAGGAGCATTTCAAGTTTTGTGATCTGACAATGCCCTCCATGATAGAGGCTTTAGACATATGTTCCTAAAAGGAGGTACCAACCTTCTCAACAGTTCTTCCTAGTTAAAGAGAATAATCTGGTTCAGTCCCCAAAACTACCATGTAAAATTATAATCCTGGTTTTATAGATGAAGAAAATGCAGATCAGAGAAGTGAAATAATATGCCCAGAAACACTAGAAAACAGTGAAGCTGGGGTTTGATACCAGTCATTCTGATGGTTTAGCTCACTTCTGTAATCATTTAATGAGTGCTTGTCAAATTTTAATGTGCATATGAATCACTTGTGGATCTTATTAATACAAGTACTGATTCAGTAGGCCTAAAGTGGGACCCGATAATTTATATTTCTGGCAAGAATCCAGGTGACACTACTGTTGTCAGCTTCAATACCAGATTGAATAGGAAACAGAGTCTCAAAATAAGATTTAGAATACTGCCTAAAGGCAATCCACTAGTAGTGTTAATATAGGGGTCAACCCAAGGGGATACAAGGAGTCAGCTCTATTATGGTCTACATGAATCCAGGGGAAAAGCAAATGTTAATCTGTATTTCCAAACTATAAGATGGCTGTTCAACATATTCAGTGATATGTTCTAATAATTCATATTTCTTGAGCACCTATTATGTCCCTAACACACATGGGAACAGTTTGCACGATAAGTATATTTTCTCTATTTGTGTCTCTGCAGCTATAACCACAGGGTCACCATGTATGTATATAAAACATTAGAATAAAGAACAAGGAAAAAAATGTGCTTGAGAATTATCCAAAGTATGAGGTTTTTAACTAATCCCCTGTCAGAAATACTATTTTCTTAAAAAAGATTTTTTTTCATTTTTTTGTTTATTTTTGAGAGAGAGAGAGAGAGAGAGCAAGCAAGCTGGGGAGGGGCAGAGAGAGAGGGAGATATAGAATCTGAAGCAGGCTCCAGGCTCTGAGCTGCCAGCACAGAACCCAACGCGGGGCTCAAACTCACCTAACATACATGAGTTCATGACCTGAGGCAAAGTTGGAGGCTTGAGCAACTGAGCTACCCAGCTCCCCTAACTAGGCAATATTTTTACTCATGACACCAGAAAATGCAAATAAGGATGAGACTAGATCTTCATACATCATTTCACAAGTCAACTGCAGGGTGTTTTCCCCCCTTTTTGAGAATTGTAAAATTGAGAGATCAACTTTCACATATGTATTAATAAGCTGTTTTGCATAGATCAATTCTTTCATGAATGGAGATTATGTAACCCTTGTTTAATTCTTCCAGAAATCCCATCCATAAGAGCTACTTGAGTTCTTACTAGTGTTCTATCCCTTGAACACAAAGGGTTTATTTTAATTATTTCATCAGTTTTACACAAAAGTAATCAAAAGTAAACAACTGTGCTAGAGGGCAATGCCAGCCTCTCAGCTCTCTGGAAAGCTCTCTGATCTTTGTACCATTTTCAATATTCTTTTGGAAAGTAATCCTATGGTTTTCATTGAAAAAGACATGAAGTCTTGCCGGGTCAAACATCAGGGTTCGTGACATTTCTGTTTGGCAAGTCTGGCTGTCTGAGGGTCTTGACTCTTGTTATCAATGTAAATATTAGCATTAATAAAAGGTAACATATATTCAGTAAGCCAAGCACTAGGCAAAAAAGTTCCTGGGCATGCTTCAATTCCCACATGAGTTAGTGGCAGAGGTAGGATTTTAAACCTGGCTTTGACTGGCAACAGACGTCAGGCTTGGAACACAGCCATAGCCTTTCAAAGCATCCCCAATAGCAGGTGTCCTAAAGATGTATCTGTCCTGCTTATGGTCCCACTTACCCTGTCTGCATATTCCACCTCTCTGCAGTTCACAGAAAGAAGTGCCAGAGTTTGTGATGCCCTGGATGAAATTGTCTCTCCACTTCAACTCCACATTCTCATAGCAGGAATGAAGAAGTGGTTTTGACAAGATCTCCCATAAACACATAACCAAACACATCCTTGCACACGTTTCCCTTAACATGACCATGTCTGAGGTGTTAGGCCTCCCCTGTGGTATCCATAAGTCATTATAATAAGGCTAGAGTTCCAAGATCACCCCCTCCCCCATTGCCCAAACCCTGATCTGTGCATGACTGCATGTTCCCATTTCTGAATCCACTTTGCAGCCCTCCTTAACTGCTGAAATTCTTCCCGAGATCTCATGAAACCAAAGATCAGTCATCAGCTGAATCCTTCTACCCTTAATTTTTGCTCTCAACCTTTTCCTCATCATATCATTTTGACTGAAGTTTGGCTTTGATCTGAGGCCACTGCTTCTCTGGTATCCCTCCAAAATGGTGACTATTTTCTCCCACACTCTCTTGCTGCTACCACTTCTACTTGGTCTGTGAATAGGGATAGATTCCTCCTTTCTCCTCAGTGTCACATCTAGATAATTCTTCCTTTCTTATTACTAATGCCCTAGGCACTATGATCATCCATCAGACTATGCTACCCATGTAGCCATCATGTTCTGTCTTGAGGTCACCCCATAGTTCCCCAAAGACTTTATCTCCTAGATCACTGTTACTCTGTTCATAACATTCCTGTCATGTCCTTGATAATTTCAGTTTTCACTGAACTCAACATTCAAAATTTAATAACTTGACTTCTCAGTTCCCTGTTTTTTTGTCTTCCATTGACTTTGTTTCTTAACTTAAGCAAAAGCCACCCTGACTCCAGGACCTTGTCAAATATCTAAAATGTCAAGCTTAGCCCATTTATGATTTTCAACCTTCTCAACTCTGGAACATTACTTCTTAACTGCCCTGCTCGCTATCTCCTGTCCATGAACTCCAACAGTACTCTGGTTCACTGATTCCTACAATATAGTAATCTTAACAATTATGCCTTGTCCTTCTTGTCATCATTTCCTCCTTTATTGGGACAAACTTCCCTGGCTTATCTTTGAAACATCTTCTTTCTAGTGTTGGTCTGTGTTGACTGTTCTGTGTTGACTGTCTCAACTGTTCATTTCTCCTTTCATTGTATTCATCTGGTGATCTGGTGGAATCCAAACCATAGTGAAATCCAAAAGAAAATTTTCACCTAGAGAAAAATCCAACCATGACACCTGGTCTCACTTTTAATTCATAAAAACTTACATCCAATCGTACCCTAATACTGCCTGACATTAAGATTAGGAAGGCAAGTAATCGTGAAATTCAAAGATGTTATTGCATTACCTGACTCTTCAATATTGGAAGGTCCTCTGTGTGAGGAGAAACACACTAGCCAGTATTTCTCGACTGTATTGTTCAACTGATTCATCACAGAAAATATCTCAAACAACATTTTCCCAACCCATTAATTATTCTGTGTTATGGGCGAATTGATACTTAGTCCTGACTCAGGTCTGGTTTTGCCTTAAAATTCTATTGCCTAGTCGCTGGGCCAGGATGGACTTTGCCTGTACCAACCATGTCAGGGATTCTTCACATAATTTGGCACTCTGCCCAACTACATGAGGTTCACTTGCCTGTGTCTAGAGTCATTTCTCCAAAATGAAGCCTATCAAACATTAAAACACACAATGAGGGCAACTTCTTTCTTTTTTCAACCCAGATTTTATACACCATTGGATTTCAAGTGTTGGTCTTTTGTTTTTGTCCCACAACCTATACCCACTGTGTAGATGTCACCCAACTTTCCTTTCCCTTTTAACACATTCTAACACTCATTTTCTGTATTGAAATTCACTTCTCTGAAGTCTGATTACATGCTGCCTTTCATGGACAAGTAATGAGACCTGTGTTTCTTCTTTTTGTGTGCCTTTTTCCTCCTTATTAGTGACCAAGTTTTACTAAATATTACTGTAATATTTAAATATAAGGGTGCCTGGACGGCTCAGTGAGTTAAATATCTGACTTCAGCGCAGGTCATGATCTTACGGTTCATGGGTTTGAGCCCTGAGGCGGGTTCTCCACTGACAGTGTGGAGCCTGCTTGGATCTCACTGTTTCCCTCTCTTTCTCTGCCACTTCCCCCCCCCCAAAAGTAAACATTTAAAAAGTAATAATAATATTCAAAGATACATAAAAATTAGAAAATAAAGAAAAGTTAATAATATACCTGCATTGGAGACAACCACTATGAACATTAGTAGATTCTTCTAGAATTTTTTCTTATGTGAATTAATTATATGAACACATACATATGAATATTTGTTATTTGTGAACTGCTTTTTCACTTTACAAAAATAATTTAATAACACTTTAAGGCATTTCTCTCCCAATTATTTGAAAGAAAGGAAATAGCTAACAAAAATAATAAAATATGGAGTATAATCAAGATTTCACATTTCTGTATTTTTGATAGTCATGATCCTTGTTTTAAAATTCAAGTCTCCTGACTAAGATGCTCATTTGACTCCTGAGAACTAAGCTTCAGGAGATGAAAAGCTGAAGGGGAAAGCGTATTCTGTACACAAAGGAAGGGCCCTTCCTGTCAACTTGACTTGAGGAGATGGACAGGTAGTGGTAAGATAGATCTCTGAGAACCTCCAAGTTGGGTCATTCTAAATCCTGTTGGTGTTTGGCTCGGTCCAGGGCGTACTAATCTTCTCGTGGCATTTCCTTAACAAAGATCCCCTGTTGGAAAAAGAAATTGCACAGATACATTTGGGAAAGTCAGAATGTTCAGTTTCTTCATTTTCTTTCCCTGAACGGGTAAGATTTTGTTTAGAGACAGGGACAACAGTGGATTCAATGTGGATGTTCTAATCTAATTAATCTATTTCAGTCATCCTCCTTTTTTTGTCAGTAGACAAAAGCCCTACAGCATACTTAATTACCCTCCCAGACTTCCATCTCGCTTTGCGTCAGAGGGCTTGGTGACTTTCTTTGCTTCGGCTCTCATACCATCTCTCCTTACAGAGCCCAGCACTGTGACACCACAGTCTTTGCACTTAGGTTCCTGAGAGCAAGAGAAAGAAGGTTTATAGTCGAATTGCTTATTCTCTTAACTGAGTAGCCTCGTTCCTCGCAAAACTGAGATCATAAAAATATTGAAGTCGACTCTCCCTCTTTTTCTTGAGGTAAATAGAGCTATCCGTGTTTGTATTCTCCCTATAATTGTCATATGTTGATAAATGGTGATATTGTAGCTGCAGGCTGAAAGTAAGAACCTTCAAGGTAATTTCGTTTGCTCATTCTCGATAGATTTCTTAAGCAGTCATGCGTATTACTGACACCATTTTCAACTGATTGGACTTATCAAGAAATATTGAACTTTTACCTGGTCATTTAAGGCATAATTTTGATCTCAATCTCTCTTTTCTCAAAATTAGCATAAGTCTATTATATTTGGGGTAAATAATTCATGCTTATTGAAGACAATTTAAATGATGTAAAATATGAGAAAACCACAAGACACATCATTCTTTAAAAAATTGCCACCTATGTCTCTTAAAGTCCTCGTATGAGTGAAGTCATATGATTTTTGTCTTTCTCTGACTAATTTCACTTAGCATAATACCCTCCAGTTCCATCCACGTAGTTGCAAATGAAAATAATATAAATATAGGGAGGAGGACAAAACAGGAGACTCACAAATATGGGGAACAAACTGAGGGTTACTGGATGGGTTGTGGGGGTGGGGATGGGCTAAATGGGTAAGGGGAACTAGAAATTTACTCCTGAAATCATTGTTGCACTATATGCTAACTAATTTGGTTGTAAATTAAAAAAAACTAAAAAATAAAATTGCCACCTCTGTACACTTTAATTATATGCATATATGCACACATACGCATACGTACATTTTTCTTTAATTTATTTATTCATTTTGAGAGAGATCTGGGGCACCTGGGTGGGTCAGTCGGTTAAGCAGCTGACTTCACCTCAGGTCATGATCTCCCAGTGTGTGGGCTCGAGCCCCGCATCAGGCTTTGTGCTGACAGCTCCAAGCCTGGAGCCTACTTCGGATTCTGTGATTCTGTGTCTCCCTCTCTCTCTGCCCCTCCCCTACTTTCTCTCTCTCTCTCTCTCTCTCTCTCTCTCTCAAAAATAAAATAAACATGAAAAAATATTATTCATTTTGAGAGAGTGAGGGTGGGGTGCAGAGAGAGATGGAGAGAGAAGGAATCCCAAGCAGGCTCTGCACCATCAGTGTGGCGTCCGATGCCGGGCTCAAACTCAGAAGCTGGGAGATCATGACTCAAGGTGAAATCAAGAGTCAGAGGAGGCTCAACTGACTGAGCTACCCAGGTGCCCCGTTCCCCCCTCCTGCCCACATACATTTATATAAATAGGATCATTCTAAATGACCTACTTTAATTTTTTTTTAAGTTTTTAATTATAACAAACGTCAAGCAAATACCTAGAAAAATATTGTTAATTTGTATTTAGATATATGTTAATATTTTGCCAGTATTGCTTCACGTCATGTTTTTAAAGAGATAAAATGTGGTGATACTGCCGCTTTTCCCTTCATTCCTCCCCCACCCCTTCCCAGATGTAACCACTTTCCTGAAGTTGGTGATAACATTTCCAAGTATGGTGGTGCAGCTTCGTTGCCTTTCTATTAAGTTTGCATATAAATAAATCAGAATGTAATTCCTTTTGCAACTTGTTTTACACTCTACGTTATGTTTTTAAAATGTAGCCATTTTGCGGGCTACCTGGGTGGCTCAGTTGGTTGAGCATCAGACTCTTTGATTTTGGCTCAGGTTATGATCTCATGGTTTGTGAGATCACACCCCACATCAAACTCTGTGCTGACAGCACAGAGCCTGCTTGAGATTCTTTCTCTCCCACTCTCTCTGCCCCTCCCTTGCTCATAGTCTCTCTCTCTCAAAATAAAATAAACATACATTAAATATAAATAAATAAAAATTAAAAAAAATTTAGCCATATTTCTACATGTTGGCTTATTTCTTTCCTTTTGACTATTGTACAGTATTTCATTACAAAATAAAATTAAATTTATTCCATTTCAACACAGAGATGGAAATATACAACATTTAATCTTGTTTTTTTCAAGAACAATATATTATAAAGATATTTTAATTACATTTTATGCATTTATTCACCTTTTTATTGAGCTGCTATAATGTGTTAGGCACTGTCATATCTTGAGAGTATAGTTCTTGAAAAAATAACCTTGCCCCTATCCCTCATGAGTCCAGGTAGGCAGTAGAAAAGGGTTCCTGTAAATATATAACATTAACAATTCTTAATAGTTGAAGAAACTCTTGGGAGACTAAAATATACGGGTTATTCATTGGGGCACAGGAAAGTAGGACTCAAGACAGATGAAATGTTTGATGGATGAAAATTGGAATTTATGCACTATCAGTTATCTATTGTATTTTTTTGCATCCAATTCCATAGTAATGTGAAACAAACAATGAGCGACACCTGTGGTTTACAGCAGTAAACTTTTAATTTTGGCCACAAGTCTTTGAGTTACCAGGTGTTTTTTCTAGTCTCATGTGCACTCACATATTAGTGGTCAAGGAAGCAGCTTTGCTGATTTTGTGGGCGCCTCAGCCCAGACTAGGGCATCTGGCCTCAGTTCTTCTCCAGTTTCTCATGATCCTCTAGGCTAGTTTAAGCTTTTACCATGGTGGCTGGGTGGGGTTGCAAGAGAAAGAGAAAGATCAACAGGGTGCAAAGGTGTTTTGAAGCTGGCTCACAGTGGGCATACTGTTACTTCCTGCTGCATTTTATTCACAAGGCCAGACTAGATGAAATGTGGTGAAATAGACTACACCTGTGATGAAAGTTGCTACAAAGTCACATTGCAAAGATGTGGATGTGGTGAGAGGTAGGGAATTGGGCCACTTTGTGATCAAAGTATAAATGATGTGAGGGATGCACTTGAAAAACATTCCATTTAGAGGGACAACAAACATGCTTAAAGGCATACAGGCTAGAAGAAGAGAAGACATTTAAAACCGTAGAAGAAAAAAAATAGAAAACATAGAATGGTGTGAGAGAAAGTTGGAGACAGTGGCGTGACCCAAATCATCTTGACCACATTGCTCATATTCTAGATTTTGAATTGTATTCCAAGGATAATGGGCCCCTATAATATTTTAAGAAATAGATTACATAATCTCATTTCAATTGACTCCAGTTTAATCTAGTACATGGATTCAATAAATTATATAATCTAGGTTAATTGGATTTCTTTGGCTGATATTATATGATATAATATGATAACATAATAAAGATTGTAATTGTGCAAGTAGTAACACACTTTGGGAGACTATTCAGATGTTAAACAATGAAAACGTGAGTATGAGAGTAGCAGAAAATGGGGAAAGTGGAGACATTGCTGAGAAACTTTGGATGTTAATAACATTTGCAGCTAGATGGGATGTAGATTTTAAGGGAAAGGATGATATCAAAGATGGTCAAATGGATAGTTGATATTTATCATTCACTTTCATGAGGAAGACTTGAAGAACTCCTGAGGGAAAGAAATTAAGTGTCCCATTTTAGAGCTGCCGTATAGTTAGACATGAGGGTCTATACTGCAGACATACAAAGTTGACAACGGTTTGCACATAAATGTTACTTGAAGCCATGGGAGTACTTGAAGTCACCAAGAGTGAAATTTTTGAAAGGAAAGAGGAGAGCCCAGATATAAATCCAAAATAATTCCAAATATTAGACATCAAGGAATATAGACAGATATGTTTGTGCTTCTAAATGGCTACATAATATCTGATTATATGACTTTACCATATTATTGTAAATAATTGGTTATTAATGGAATTTGGTAGACTTCATTAGACAGTGCTATAATCACTATCTATCATATGTTCCTTTACTCATTTGGCCAATTATATCCTTAAAGTAGATACTAGGAAGTTGAATTGCTAGGGAAAATAGGTTTTACATTTTTAATGTGAATACATCTTGATTAACAACCCTTGAAAAACAGTTATAGAAAATTATACTTGCAGCCGTGATGAGTGTACTATTTCCTCAGTCCTTCTCAATATTATATATCACATCATTTTTCATTTAGCATCTGATGAGTGACAAATTTTTGTTGTTTTAATTTGAATTTCTTGGGTTTATTAATAAAATTGAACATTTTCATATGCTTACTGGAAACTGGAAATTCTTTTTCAAATTTCCTAAACACGGTCTTTGCTTAGTTTTGTATTGAGGAATTCATATTTTTCTTAAGTATATTTCTTTTTTTTAATTTTTTAAAGGTTTATTTATTATTTTGAGTGAGAGAGACAGAGCTTGAGCAGGGGAAGAACGGAGAGAGAGAGGGAGACACTGAATCCAAAGCAGTCTTCAGGCTCTGAGCTGTCAGCACAGAGCCAGATGCAGGGCTTGAACCCACGGACTGCGAGATCATGACTCAGCCAAAGTCAGACGCTTATCTGACTGAGCCACCCAGGTGCCCCTTCTTAAATATATTTATTAAGTATATTAATTTTTTATTATAAAATACATAAGATATTTCCATTTCTATTTAACTTTTCTTTTGGTATTTTAGCCTGTATAACTGATTTGGTTTATTTGTGATTCAATTTATCTCTCATTCCCTTTATAATTTGTGTGTGTGTGTGTGTGTGTGTGTGTGTGTGTGTGTGTGTGTGTATGTGTGTGTGACACATGTATATACATTTTCTTAGGCCCAGGCTCATGAAACTATTCCTCTTTAGTAGTCTTGTAATTTCATTTATTATAATTAGGTTCTTATTCACCTACTATTTATTTTTGTAATGAGCTTGAGGTAAAACCTCTAGCTTTGCTTTCTCACCTTCATCCTATAAAGGTTTCTCATTTTTATTTATTAAGCAGTCAGGTGTTGACAAACTTAAGCAGCCATTTTCCAGGGAGAATCTAAGTAGGTCTTTGCTGTGGAGGCAGTACAGTGTAGTAGTTAAGAGTGAAGTCTCCAATTATCCTAAATAATTATCCAACCCCACATATATTCATCATGTCCCCCTTCGCAGGATGCAGCCCTGGCTGGTGACATGGTAACCTCTTCTACAAAGCACAAAGCTGCACTACAGGGTGCTGTTTCTACTCTGGAGAAAGCCCATTTATCATCTAAGGACAAACTTAAAATGGCAGCACTGCCTAGATCTTAGGAGGTTTGGGTGCTTTATTCTTCTTATGAATAGGTCAGATACAAAAGTTTCAAAGGCAGCCATTAAGACCAAATGCAGAGTCTAAACTGGAGAAAGTGACTGAAGAGTTGCCTTTGAGTCCATTCCATCAAGTTCATTTTAACCTGATTTATGTGGCCATATGTCTTTCCCCTCTGCATTTCCTATATAAGCTTTATCACAAATCAGTCCCCTGTAGGTTGTATTGGAAAAGCAATATGTGTGATTGAGATATTGTTAACAACAAAGCATGTACTGGTCCCAGAACTGTTAGATTCTGATTGATAAAATTTAATATTTTGAAAGGAGGGGAAAAGGCTATTATTCCAACTCTTTTATTTGTAGTGTGGGTGAAGTTCCTTTTATCTCCTCTACTTTCACTGTAGCAGTATGACTGAGATTCCAATAAATTATTGGATGCAATATCCAGATGTCTGGATGATTTTTTGGTGCTGCTGCTACTTCTTAGTGGGCGAGAGAAAAGATAGTTGAGGTTCTGGAAAAAGTGTCAAAGCTTAGCAATAAAATAAGGATTTCATTGAACAGAAAGTAATGAAATCACCCAATTTATTTCCCTTTCACTGTTGTAATGCAGGTAAATCTTGCTTCATATGAGTCACAAAGCTTGAATGTGCAGTGGCCTGGCTGGGGTGGTGCATGGTTTATGTGTGAGGAATTGGAAGAGTACTCATAAATACCTTTAATAAAAAAGTGTGGGTGAAGCAGCTTAGTTCTTCAAATAAAAGAAGTTTCATTTGTGTCTGGGGATCATAGCTATTACAAGTCAACTTCCTCAACTTTTTCCTCTCGTATCATCCTTTTGATATCACTGTACTCCTGAGGAGTTATATCTCCAGTTCATGTCGTTGCTCATGGGTTCAGGTTTTATCTGCTCCATGGTGCAGCTACCTTGTCTGAGGGTACCTTCCATTTTCTTTCTCAGATCTCCTTCTTGGCTGTCACATACCAATCATGCAGATTTGATTGAGATATTCGTCTCAAGGAGTGTTATTCGCGGGGTAGACCAGGAAGTTGCAAAACTTTCCTGTAGAGAGCAACGTAGTAAATGTCTTTGATTTACAGGCCAAGGCCTCTGCCATTATAGGGTAGAAGCAACCATACGGAAACAAATGAGCGTGCTTGTGTTCCAGTACAACTTTATTTACAAAAACAGGCAGTGGACTTAACTTAGCTCACGGTAGTTTACTGAGCCCTCAGGTAGACTTAGAATATATTTTTAGATGTAGTCTGCCAATGGTAACAGTTAACATTTATTGAACAGATACTTAAAAATCTCATATCATTTAGCAAAACTAAAAGGTAGTTACTGTTGTAAATCCATGTCACAGATAAATAAACAGTAACAGACAAAGATCAAGTAATTTGCTAGTAGAAAGGCATTTGAAGTCAGTCTCACTTGGTGATCCCAGCTTCTAACCACAGTGCCATAATGCTTTTCTAATTAATCCATAGGAATGGACATGCCATGAAAACACATTTTGGTGAGACGTTTTCATGTGTGAATGACTTTTTAAATAAACTATTAATAAATAAAGTATCATCTATGTTCTGGATTATTATCCGCACGATGCTAGGTTTCTATTTTTATTTAAAAATAAAATAGGTTTAGGGTTGCCTGGGTGGCTCAGTCAGTTAAGTGTCTGACTTTGGCTCAGGTCATTATCTCATAGTTCATGGGTTCAAGCTCTGCTGACAGTTCAGAGCCTGGAGCCTACTTCAGATTTTGTGTGTGTATCTCTCTCTCTCTACCCCTTCCCTGCTTGTGCTCTGTTCATCTGTCTGTCTGTCTGTCTGTCTGTCTCTCTCTGTCTATCCCTCTCTCTCTCAAAATATAACTATTAAAAAATTTAATTAAACTGCTCCTATTTTTATTCAAGCAAAATAACTTACTGGCCGGGAAAACATGGAGGAGACTAAACATTAAATATGTAAAGGCAGTAGCATGAACTGGAAAAAAGAGACAGGAACAGAGTTAAATGAGTTGAGTTTTTAAATTATGGCTCTATCACTTAAAAAATGTATGATTTTGGGCAAGTTGCATTCTGAACTATTCACTAATTGTGAAACTAGACACTAGAGAAACTCTAGCTGTATAGCTATATTAGAAATTATTTTGATGATTTACTGAGTCACTAAATAGAGAAGTTTTCATAGTGATGTATCAATATGTAATAATCATATATATAGCATAAAATGGAATTATATGTAATTATATACATACATAATGATCATATTCATGAATGTTAAAAAGTCACTTTTTCTATAGATGAGTAAAAAAGTCTGTGTTTAAATGATCTAACCCGAAAATTCTGTGCATTGGAAGCAAAATTTTAGAAGACATTTTTACAGATTCTGTGGTTTAAAGAGTTCTTGAGGGTCATCTAGCCCATTCCTCTGTCTTCAGACAGAGATATTCCTAAGCCAATGCAGATGAGATCCTGTCTATTTCTTGTAGAGAAGCAATTTGGTGAAAGTGCCTATAAACCATTTGCGGATAGAAAGAGAACCTCTTGAATACAAATTGACTCCCTGATTGTAAGTGACTTTGTGATGACAAGCAAGAGAACTTTTCAGAAACACAG